>NC_045478.1:4470576-9588076 GCF_009650955.1 Corvus moneduloides
CCCAGCTGATGGGGACTCAGTCTGCCTCTCTTTCAGCTAACGATCTCCGCTTCTCGGAGGTCAGCTCTCGGATCAAACCCGAAAGAATTATCACTCTTCCTAGGGATAATTATCCTTCTTCCTCGGGATAATTAGAATACGCTGAAATCCGAGAGACAAGGACTCGGGCAGGCGCAGGCGCCGGCAGCGCGAGTGGGGCAGGAGTTTGCAGGGCTCTCTCCACAGCTTCCCGCCAGCGGTGCCAAGGGAGGGGACAGCAGGGTTGGAGTCGCCCGTGGCTGTCCCCGAGCGCGGGGCCGGGGCCGCCCGCGGCGGCGAGGCGGGGCCGGGGCCGGGCGGAGCGGGGCGGCCGAGGGGAGCTGTCCCTTCAGCACCACCGCCACGCCGCTCCCGTCCCGTCCCGCGGCTCCCTCCGCCCGCCCTGCGCAGCCCCGGCACCGAGCCCGGCCTGCGGCGGTGCAGGGACAGAGCCCTGCCAAAGCCCCCTCCCCGGAGATAGCGGCGTGAAAGCCCGCTCCCCATGCCCCCCCACCCACCACCACAGTCGTGCGGGACTGGTGTTCCAGCAATAATTTTGTTTCAGTGGGACTGAAGTTTGTCTAAGGAAGTGATGGCTGAAAGCAACTCCCTGCCATAATAGTTTGGCGTCACCCAAAATATCTCCTAAATGTCTGTTTTTCATGTTGGATATAATGAATAAGGGGATAACAGCACAAGAAATGTGCATTGTGAGAGGCTGAGTCTCCAAGTGTCCTCTCCCAGACTGCATTACGTGGTTTATATCGGGAATAAAAGGATGCGTTTAAGCTTGTGAGGAAAATGTGCTCCTGCGTTAGGCCTTTAGACCAGTGCTGTTTCTCTTCAGGGTAAATGATGGTAATAACAAACTCCCCGGGATATTGAGATTTCGCAAATGCTGTAGAGACGTGTATTTAACACGAGCTCCAAACCTCTCCTCTAACTTTGATGTTCGGTATTTACATTGACAGATGGTTATCAAATGAAGTGACACTCAAAAGAGAGTTCCACACCGGTCTGTAGCGGTACTGAAACCACATTTCCAAAAAAACTCCTCTTTTTTTTCCCTCGCACGAGATCAAACTACCGGTTTAACAGCCCGGCGCCAGGGAACACGCTTCTCAAACTATCAGGGATCATCCCGATTAAACGGGGCAATGTTACACCGAGTCAGGAAAACTCTGAATTCAGCGGGAGTATCCGAGAGCTACCGAGGAACAGATCGTTTGTAAAGTGCAAATGGACTGTGAAATGTGAAGTGCTCTAAGCGAGTTTGAACGTACTTCTGACAAACGGCAAATTACCACTTTTTCCGCAGTAAATCCAAACTACGCTAAACAGTGGGGGAGGGAAAGTCAGGGAGAAATGGAGGGGGAGGTATGTTTACAAAAACTGAGAGACGCAAGTATTTGTAACCTCTTACCTCTTCTTATCACACCTCCTTGCCCGTTGAGTACAAGTCCACACTGGGCCTCCACTGAGCTCTTAAGTAATGAGGGGGAAACAAGGAAAGAAAGGAAAGAAAGAAATCAGACACAGAAACCCACAGAGAGATCACACAGCTTTTGCTTTGTTACATGACTCGCCCAGGAACAATAGTTAAGGTGAACTGGAAAAACACAGTTACTCTCAGCGAGCCCAAGTGTAATCCTCCCACCATCCTGCCATCTGCCCCTACCCCAGCAAACGCAGAATAATTTTCCTTCCATTGCCAATTAAATACGGGAATTTATCCCGAACTGGCAACTTAGACCGGCAGTTACATGGCAGGATAGACAGACAAACAAGTACTTTTGAGAGAAGTGTATTCCCGCTCTACAGTTGCACTCACAGAGGTAAAAACTTTAGTGTTTTTGTATGTTTGGCGGTATATTTATATTCGGGCACACAGCTGAATTCACAGATATCTTTTGCGACACGCATATACCGACTTAGAAAGTGTGCACAGAAGTAGACAAAGAGCACAAACAACAGATGACCTATTGGGCTTTGCCGGCTCCACAGAGTCGTGAGGGTGTTGTAACAATGCGTGTGTCCGCACATAGGTGGGGATGAATATGCATCTGTGCGCGCACACACACAGGCACCCATGTGTGAGTGTGGGGTGAAGAACCATCAAAAAACCTGCCTAGGGCTTCTGGTGCACGTCCGAAGAGATCTCACTTCTTTATTCTCCTGTTACAAGGCTGATTATTTGGGGATCTTCGCCCTCCTTAATAAATATTTTTATTGGAGTGATAAAAGACTTGAAAGGGTTGGGTTTTCTTTGGGTTTTTCCTTATGTTGGGGTTAAAAAAACACAACAAACCAAACCTAAATCTTTGCCCAGTGGAAATGTGTTAAAGACGCATTTTCCTCTACAAACAAACGAGGTATTGGACATGAAAGAGGCCTTTAAGGGTGTTAACCTATTCAACAGCCCGTGAAGAGTTAAGTAAATGCGGAGAGAGTCGGTGCATAATAAAAACCCCACTTTACAAAACAATCTTTACAGTCCTGGCTCTCTCCCCCACTTTCACCATATTGGCGCTGGCCCTGTAAGACCTTCCTTTTCAAGGCCCTTTTTTATTTTAAGTGTTCTGCCTTAAAGTGATTATGAAATCAATATGAAAAAAACTTGGCGACTGAGCATAAATTAAAGCGGTGATGGGAAAAGGTGTGACAGTTTTCTTTGTTGCCCATGGAAAATCTTTTTAGGGCACTGAAAGATGCCACTCCAGCTCCAAGACTGTTTGCATCTGTTAGGCTGACTTAAACCGCCCTCGAAACTATTGGACATTCACTTAAAATTCTGTGCAGGGAAAAGTATATTTACATTTGTTGCATTTGAAATGAGGCATATGCTGATGAACGTTTTAAAAAGAAAGACTAAGGAGAAAGGGGAAGACTGGTTAGACCACAATTTTGGTTTAAAAGTATTTCTGTGCAGTCCTGTTTCCGCTCACCACCAAAACGCTTCCCTCTAAACCCGAAGTGATATTCGCGAGAGTCCAACTTGTTCTGAATCATCTAAGTCCTAACGACAAATATTAATATTTTCAACTTCTCACTGCTCAGGCTTTTTGATAGCTCTGCACACTCCCTCTTGTGTTCGGAAAAAGAGGGAGGAGGAAAAATAAAGAGGAGATTAGGTACAAACACCTAAGTATTTTATTTGATAATAACTTGTGATCGAAAAATTAATATTTTCCAAAGGAAAACTGTTGTTTTTCTTCTTCGTTAAATAAATAAAAACAGGCTGTGCCTCTAGCAGCTTAACCAACCTTTTTTTTTTTTTTTTTTTTTTTTTTTTTAAGGGAAACATGTTGTTTGGTCGGATGACATTGCATAAATGACCAGTTGAATGGCACTAAGTCGAAAATTGGATAAACTATGGTGCTTTTTTGCCCGGGACTTAGGCATTGTCTGCTGTCTTGCAAACGTTCCTAATCCCCTCTTTTGAAAAATACAAGGCTTTGTGCCTGCCAAAGAAAAAAAATTTGTACAGATACAAAAAAATCAGCAGCAGACGTGGTTATAAAAAGGAGTAAATAGGTTTTAGTTGGGGTTGAGCAGTGAATGGCAGATTTTTTTTTTTTTTTTTGAGGGGGGTAACATAAGGAGATCCTTGTGAAAAATGTAAACAAAAAAAAAATGGCCAGAGAGGATAAAATTAAACAGTGAATATTAGTGGAGAAAACTAGGTTTAAATAGCTAGAGTTTCCTCATCTGAGGTATAAAAGATAGCATTCTTTGTTGGTGGTTTATTTTCTTCCTAGGAAAAAAAAAAAAAAACGGAAAAAAGGATTTCTTTTCCCTTATATAAAAAGATTGTTTGGATTATTTTGTTCGTGCTTTGATTTTAAGGGAAGTAAATAAACCTTAATTTTACAAACTTCGGGTTGATTTTTCCCGCCCCCCCCAAGCCTTTGACCGCTACATCTTTTTGGAAAGACCAACATAGCCAGCTTTGTATGCCAGGAAGCGAGGTATGGGGGAAAAGTAAGTACAGTAAATACGGTCCCGTTTGTCTCTCCCTGCTGATGGGGAAGCCCTCAGTTCCTCAGCTCGTCGGGAGAAGGAAGGTTGGCTTTTGATTTGGGGCACATCTCGTAATGGGGGTTAGGTACAGGATGGCGTTGTTTGCAATTTTGGAAACCAATTTCATTTAAGCAGCC
Organism: Corvus moneduloides; assembly: GCF_009650955.1. Taxonomy (NCBI): domain Eukaryota; kingdom Metazoa; phylum Chordata; class Aves; order Passeriformes; family Corvidae; genus Corvus; species Corvus moneduloides. The sequence continues at coordinate 4,474,752 of NC_045478.1, forward strand.
GGCTCAGTTTAGCGGAGGTGAATTTTTAGCGCTTGGGAAAGGATTTCTGAGCGGATAAACGTGAGCTTTTGATACACAGAAATTGGATTTTTTAAATGGGTCCAGGTGCCGGTTAGGGTGGAGTAGATTAATTATTAGATAGATAGATGGATGAATTTAGCTTTATCTGCTTTATCTCTCACCCTATTAACACCTAGATCAAATATCGCGAGGCATTTTTATCATTCTGACTTTTTCTGACGAACATCTCTTTCCTCCGTTTATCCCTTTCCTCCCTCATATCTCGGAAGGTTTGCCTTTGTACGTCTGTCGGAAAGCAGATTTATTTCCTGCCCTGCCTTTTTTCTCTTTTCCTACTCCATGCCTTCCTTAAATCATTTGCCTGCTCTGTCGCTGCAAAGTGCTCCGCGCGCCGAAAGAAAGGAAAAGTTTAGGAAAAGCAAGAAGATGGGTTTGGTCTGGTTTGGTTTGGGTTCCGTGTGAGTGGGTCAGGGCTGGCACACGCACACGCACCCCGAAATCTCCGGGGGACCCCCATGGTCTCAGCCATCACAGAGACACAGCCCACGCGGCGAAGGCAGGAGCGAGGTTGTTTTTGTTTAATTTGTTTGTTTGGCCAAAGAAGTCCACTTGCTTGGTTGGGTTTTTTGTTTTTTTCCTTCCACATATTTTTCTTGCCGCTACCAGTCTGGAGGGGAAGGGCTCTGGATCGGATTTGGGATGACTCTTCCCTCCTTTGTATGAGCTATTCCGAGAAGAGGAAAATGGGGGTGGGGGTGGGGGTGGTGGGGGGGGGTCCAGGGCAGGGGGAGGGGAGGGGAAGGTACCTCGAAAGGAGATGGCATGCTATTTACCTGCAAATCGTCAGCTCCCGAGGCTGCAAGCCCAAGGCTTGGTCCTGGCAGGAGTCTTTGATCTGGATGCATCCCATATTGGGATCCATGGCTCATAAGAGACAGGTCGTGGCGGCGGTAAGCATCTAAGCACCCCAGCTCTCTCCTCTGCTCGTCCAAGCAGGAGGACTTGAGTGCCCGCGCATTGTGCAGGTTGATAAAATCAGTGGGTTCTCCATGGTGGATCTGCTGGTAATATTGCTGGGAGTGGTGGAGAGAGTTCAAGGAGTAAGCGTCGGGGTTGACTGCCGGGTGGCTGTGTTGGAACTCGTAGTGGAAGGACTGGTGGTGCAGTGGGGTGTACTGGTGGTTAGTGGAGAAGTACGGGGAGGCGAACTCGGTGCCCGTGGTAGAGTAAGTGAGAGGAGATGAGGAGGAATAGGCGACGGTCGAGTTGGCCACAGACTCCAGGCATCCAAGCTGCATCAAACGGTAACTGTTTGATCCGTCATGACGTATCTGAAAGGAAGAAGTGAAAAGAAGACCCCAAAACTGGAGGTTTGTCATTGAAAACCCCGGGTACGCTTCTTCCAACCACGCTGTCCTGCATAGCTTCTCCCCCTGCAGAAGCGTCTAAGCCTGCCAGCAGCAACCCCAGCAACAAAAGATCCTTTCCTACCTTGGGCTGGTGCCATAAAGGTCTGTTCAAAAAATCATAAACAGCCCAGCCTGCCCTTAATACTGTCCAGCAAAAGGAATCCACGCACTGAAATAAAAACTATCTATCTATCTATCTATCTATCCATCTATTCATCCATCTAACCATCCATCTATCCATCCACCTCCTGATCACAGCTGTAATATGGGGCTGACACAAAAAAAAAAGTCATCAAACAGAGGAAACTACCGAGAATACACACAAGTCCCGTCCCTATGTTACAGCGTTACACATTGAGAAAGCTTTGCCGCCTGCTTGCCTTCCTTTCTTCCTTCCTTCCTTCTTTCTCTTCTTTTTTTTTTTTTTTTTTGAACCCCTATTTTTCTTTCTTTTTAAAATAACGAATCAGATCCAAAATTCCCCCCCTCTTTCCCCTGCGTTTCGAAAGAAAGGAGAGTCCTGCTTTTTAGCGAGAACTCCCCATTCCTGGCGAGCTGGTGGTGATTTCTCTCCACTTCATTATATTATTAGGGGTATTATTCTGATTTTCGTTCTGGCAACGGTTTTAACGTGGTAATGAGTTGCCCTTGCTGGCGACAGATGTCATAACGAATTTTCTCTCTATACTTCTTTAAGTTATCTCTGAAGCCGGATTATAATTAAACGTAACGGTCCAATATGGATTTTAAAAAAATGGAAACAACCACACAGGCACATACACACACACATATGCACACACACGCACACACACATCCACACACACGCGCGCACACACACACACACACACGCACACACACAAAATACCTCTGCATCGTGGACGAGACCTGGAAAGGTAGTTGACATTTTTTGGTTCTCCGAAAAAAAAAAAAAAAAAAAAAAAAAAAGGAGAGGAAAAAACCCCCAACTCTGGTTAAAACTCCCCTCTCCAAATTTAAAAAAAAAAAAAAAAAAAAAAAAAAGGAAAAATTTGAAAAATCCAAAGTTCATGTATTTCCCCAATTTTTTTTAGAAAAAATCTCTACAGACAGAGAGAATTTGCAATGTATCTGCATAGATCAGATCTCTCGCTTTTCCATGCACCTCCTTAAAAACCTGTAGGAACAAAATTTTCCCTCTGCACAAAAGCTGCTCCCTGGATCAGATTTTGTACTTGCTGGGTATTTCTTTGGCTGATGTCGTAGGTCCCTTGGTAATATAGAAGTTTTGAAAATTAAGCATCAGCACTGAGAACTGGGAGGACAATAGATAGAGGAGCTTCATCCCAGGAGACAAGGAATAAATATTGTATCTTCGCCTAATAAGGAACTGTAGGTTCTTTCAACATTTTTATACATTTTTTCCTCCACTCTTTAGAATGCTTTTTCTTACCCAGGCTAATATGGGAACTAATCTGATCGAAGGGGGTATTTTGTGTACATTTTATTGGGAAGACATAAAGCTAATATATATAAATATATATTATTAAATCATCCTTTTCAATAGGTAAGTGCTCCTTCCTGTTGATTATACTGCTTTTAAATACTGACCAGAATCTAAGATTGCACATTTGTATGTGTGTCTGTTTAAGTGTATTTTTTTTTTCCTAAATGAAAACTATGTGGTTTGTTTTGGTTTGGGTTTGGTTTTCTTTTTTTTTTTTTTTTTTTTACCCTTTCATTTACATCGAATTTAAGTCCACCCCACACTCCAACCTGCTTTTAAAGCTGCCTAATATGTTATCTTACAGGCTTCTTTAAATAGCATTTTCAGACATAAAACTAGGGTGAGACCACAAAGTATCACTGCAGTGACACATGATATTATGGAATTATACATAAAATACATATAGATCTACGGAATTATATCTGTAACAGGAGAAAGAAAAATAGGGAAGGGGACGTAAGAGCTAAAGACCACTGATAGCTGGTTCGACATTTCCAAGTGCCGATAAATTTTGGAGATGGGAACACACGGAGCCTGCGTAGCCCTGGGTTGCAAAGCTGAAGGGGTACGTGATTTATTTATTTAGTGACACCGGTCCGAGGAGCTGCCACTCGGGGAATAAGTCCTGTCTGCCTGCTCGGCGCCCCCCTGTCCCTCTGCCCCCAGGTAGCGGCTCTCCAGCCCCGCAGTGACTGCGGGCTCCGCCCGGGGGGCGCCCGGGGGGGCCACCCGCTGCCGGGCGAGGTCGGGGCGGCGCGGGGGGACTCACACACCCTCCGCGAAGATGCCAGCCCAAATGGCATTTCCCGGCGGAGAGGCTCTGCTGATGGCTAGCTTCCACCCGAGATAAGCCTGGAGATAGGAGAGGGTGTAACTTGCTTTTAATTGCCATTTAATTTGGGTCGCGTTTAAGCGTTTAAGCTGCGAAGGTGTCTTAATAATAAGCCGGAGGCAAAGAGGCATGTGGCTCCCTGCCTCGCTCTTTCCTCTTTCCTCTTTTTTTTTTTTTTTTTTTTTTTCCAAGGTCCAGGTTTTGGGAGGGTTTATTGGTATCTGTTCATGCAGGCTAACAGGAGCTGTCACTCAGCCCTCTTTTCTTCCTACAAATGGACAAAGGCACACGACTGGAATGGAAATGCATTGTCTGAGATGGGAAAGTGCGGGTATCCCGGCGGGCGGGGGGGGGGGGGGGGGGGGGGGGCGGTGGGCAGTGGGAACACATCACACCTCTCCAGACTGCTGCTGGGGAGCTGGGCTCTACCCGAGCCCCCCGCCCCGCCCGGCCTAGCGGGGAAGGAGGGAAGGAAGGAAGGAGGGAAGGAAGGGAAGGGAAGGGAAGGGAAGGGAAGGGAAGGGAAGGGAAGGGAAGGGAAGGGAAGGGAAGGGAAGGGAAGGGAAGGGAAGGGAAGGGAAGGGAAGGGAAGGGAAGGGAAGGGAAGGGAAGGGAAGGGAAGGGAAGGGAAGGGAAGGGAAGGGAAGGGAAGGGAAGGGAAGGGAAGGGAAGGGAAGGGAAGGGAAGGGAAGGGAAGGGAAGGGAAGGGAAGGGAAGGGAAGGAAGGAAGGAAGGAAGGAAGGAAGGAAGGAAGGAAGGAAGGAAGGAATTCGGAAGGAAGGAAGGAAGGAAGGAATTCGGAAGGAAGGAAGGAAGGAAGGAAGGAAGGAATTCGGAAGGAAGGAAGGAAGGAAGGAAGGAAGGAAGGAAGGAAGGAAGGAAGGAAGGAAGGAAGGAAGGAAGGAAGGAATTCGGAAGGAAGGAAGGAATTCGGAAGGAAGGAAGGAAGGAAGGAAGGAAGGAAGGAAGGAAGGAAGGAAGGAAGGAAGGAAGGAAGGAAGGAATTGCTTCTTTCTCCTCATCATTTGGACTTCCTACAGTTCTAATGTTGGTAAAGGAACACAAATATTTCTCCCCAATATATAACTGAAAAAAACCCTAGGAATTCTTCCAAGTTCAGATTTTGTTTGATCTTCCCAAGATTTTGATACTAGAGAGGATTAAAAAAAGCCACAGGACAAAACCCACCCTAATGATGTGAACACACTTTGCCCTTTCCAACAGCCCTTTGGAGTGTGGCGAGCGCAGTGGAAACAGCTACACCAGCCTTGAGTAGGGCGGCTTAGACCTGACAAAAAAAGTTAACACACCATAAACACACCTTCCCGATGGAGGGAGAGGCAGGAGACGCTTTCATTCCCTTCAATAAGGAAGACAAACACCCTCCCAAACATTCATGGCAGAGCACTCCGCAGCTCTGTTCACTTTCGTTATTTGCACTGTGCCACTTTAGTCCTATGGGGTTTTTTCGGTTTTTTTTTTGGTTTCTTGTGATTTTTTTTTCTTTTTCTGGAGAAGGGAGGAGAAAAGGTTTTCCTCGACCTGGCCAAGCAAGCCCGGCTCAGTGCGTGAACGGGGGCACAGACGGCGAGGGGACACGAGCAGAGCGACCCTGGCAGAGGCAGCGCGGAGCGCACCGAGCCCCCGCCGTGACTGAGGGCGCTCCAGGGCGGCAGCGTTTCCCAGCAAGTCACCCCACAGGACACTTGTCCCTCTACGCACTTATTTATTTTGTTTTCAGGAATCCACGTGTGTGAGAGAGCGATTTGGGGACGGACTCCCTTCTTTTGAATCCCTTGGGTGTCGCGGTGCCGGTACCACCCCTCTCTGAGCGCCGCGGGGTAGGACACGCACGGTGCAAGGGCTGGTGCCTTTCCAGCTCTCTGCCCGAGCTGGCAGGACATCACCCCGCTGCAGGAGATCAGTCTTGCGAGAGATCTCCCCCCGTCCCGACCCCTTCCCCCTCCATCCTCCCTTCCCACGCACACGCAGGCCAGACGAGCCCACCGCCACGCCACCAGCCAGAGCGGAGCCCAACTTCGTTTCAAACAACAACAAAGCCACCAAAATGGTTTTGTTTGGAGGAAAGTTTATAAGAAACCCGGCTTGCCAGATGCACGTTACTGGTCAGTTCCATCTGTTAGCTTCGTTTACAGACCCCCCAAAAAAATCATATAGACCGTTTGCGCTTTTAACTCCCCCCAATCCAATTAATAATGTGAGTCAAACTGCAAAGCACTTATTAATTGCTCCCAAAGAAAAATCTTTCAGGAAAGTTAATTGGGAGCTTTCTGGTTTTCCAACCAGCGCTATGAGCAGAGCTGACAGACTTTGCCTTGAGTTTCATTGTGGCTGAGCACGTTGTTTATCCCCTGCCTAAAGTTTGCTTCTGCTCCTGAGCTACAGATTTTTTTTGTTTTTAAGGAGTCCGGAAAAAAAATCGAACTGGGCGGGGAAGGGTGGGGATTTTGGGGAAAAAAAAACCCCAAACCCACAAGACAATTAAAAGTTCCTCTCTGGGATCATCTCACTTCTCCTGATTCATTGAAGTGTGCAAAGTGTCTGGTGCTGCTGCAGTGACGTAGTCTGGGCTCGACGTCTGGCTGCTGCATGAGAGCAGCTCCTGAGACTCACAGAGCTCTCTCACCTCCTGTTTGTCCTACGAATGTTTCCCAGCATTTAGGAGACTGAAATCACGATTTTCCCTTTAATTGCTCCATCCAGCCTTAGCTCCTGCATTTTGTTGGTCACCCAATAATAGTTAAATTTATCCTTAATTAAGAGCCTTCTCTTCCACTGAAAGTCACCAAAACTTGGTCTTTGCTGGACCTAAACTTCTGATGACTTTTGCTGGAGTTTCTTGTGTCTGAATGAGACCAGGGAGTAGTTCAAGCCATCACAGGCAGCTGGAGTCAGCAGTGCTGGGGTGTTCGTCAGCCAGTAAGGGTTTTTTTTGGTGTCCATCCCCTTTGTCCTTTGCAGTTCCTAAAATTTGAGGGCTGTGAGCTTTGGGGATGCTCAGCTGACCTAAAAGAAAATCAGCCCTGGGATCACTTTTCTTCATGCCTGGGCTCCGAGCATTGTTGGCAGACCTATTTCTATTGACCCTGAGATTATCTCAGTTGATCAGAGCTTGGTGCTGATAACAAACAACACCAAGGTTGTGAGTTTGATCCCTGTATGGGCCATTCTTTGTCTTACCTTTTTCTCCTGCTCCATTAACTCCTCCCTCTTGTCTGGCAGAGGGTCTGAGCCTGATCATGGTCCCCTCTGTGCTAAACATCACCACCCCATCTCCCTTCCCTGAATTTCACAGGCAGAGAAAACCTCGGGAGAGGTCCAGACTTCTGCAGGTGGGAGGTAGGGAGCTGGTAGCCCCCTCCACGTACACCCACAGATTATGAACTGCATTTTCAAGCAAACCCGTCTGTGTGAGAGGGACGTGTTTTTTTCCCATTTCCCTTTAAGAAACATTATTGTGAGAGTCCAAATAACATTATATTGCTTTTCCTCTGCCAGGGAGGATGGTTTCATATTGGAGTTCACAGAGTGTACCCATGGGCAATGGAAATGGGGAGTTTTGAAGTGGTTTTATTTGAGCCACAAGACAAGAGATGTCCTGGAAAAGATTTTTCCCTGCCCTCTGGACACAGCTTCCAAGCCCACCATCATGTTTCCTCCTCCTTGCAAATTTCTATTCCACATCACCCCAACAGCTGAAAGACAACATTTTGGGGCAGAGAAAATGCATTTGCAAGTAATTAAAATGTTGTGAATATATCAGTCAAAAATTAAAGAGTATATCTGGTGTCTCCAGTCACTTCTTTGATGGCAGCAAGGCTTCCTGCTTGTTGAGGCTTTCATGAAGATGTGAGGGCAGCTGTGTTTCAAGCCAGGTACCTGGTGTCATTCAGAGTAAATGCAAAGGGAGAGGTGGGGTGGCTTCAAATGTGTCAATATTGATCAATATTGCCTGGCTGTAAACCAGACCATTGCTCATTTGCAGTGAATGTCATTCACACCATTCCATGCAAGGATCAGGAGGGCAGAATTTGTGGCCACTGCATTGCAACTTGACTTTCAAGGTATTTGGCAAGGGTGGTCCATTGACTGCATGTCAGAGAGACCCCTTTCCATTCATTTCTCCCATCCTCCTCCTCCTTATCTCTTTCTTCCCTGCTGGCTGCTGCCTATTGCCATCCAAACAGGGCAGTGAGCCCCACAGTCCCTATTTCTTGTGATAAGAGTCCTGGTGATGTGACTTCACTGATTCTTCTTCAAACCCCCTTTCCCAGAACCACAGGTTTACTTTTTTCATGGAGCTGCTCCTCATGCTTATCCTCTCCACTCATCTGATCTTGCAGCCATAGAATTTCTCCTTCTCTAAGTGTTTTCCCACACCTCCCTGAGCTGCTGAGTCCTCCATCCCATCTGTCTTTGCTCTCCAGCCAGACCCCAAGAAAGCAGCTTGTCTTGGCTTATGCTTGTCGAGGTGTGGAGATCCTCCTGGGGACTCTGCCTAGGGCCTCTTCTTACACGGCTCCTAGGGCTGTACCTGCTCCATGGAGGCCTCTCCACCTGGTCCTCATTTCCAACAGCCTCTGGTGTATCCTGGTCTTGCACACACTCCTGCTTTAAGGCATTTATTTCGTCACCACTGTTTTGTTACCAAGCTGTCTACCCACCTTCCCTCCCTCCTTTAGGCACCTGCAACACGAAAAACAGGCTGCCTCCACTCTTCCCCCTTTTGGGATTTCCCCCCTTTCAGTCTTCACACAACACCGGTTTTGCCAGTGCCTTTTACTGCTATGTTCCTAATTTCTTTCAGCATCTCTTCCGCATCCCTTAGGGGGGTAACATGCCGACTGTTTGTGGCAGCTGTCCTCGCTCCAGTTCTGCAAGTACCGAGACAAAGAAAAGCCTCCCTTCCTCCTTCCAGCTTTCTCTTTAAAGCAAACACTGCTTCTTCTGTCAAGTGCTCTTGCCATCCCTTAGAAGCCATTTTTATTTTCCAGTGACTTCTTCTGTACTTGAAGAATGGCCTATTACTTCATTTATCTTGCTCTCTTGTGCAGTTGTTTCATTCCTCAACTTGGCTGCTCTCCCATCTCTTAGACTTGCTCTCCTTTCTCAGGTAATCCTGTCAGACTTCTTTTCTTTTTACGTGATCCATCTCACTCCTGTAGGTCACTTTTTTACCCTTAAATCCTGTTCTGATTCTGTGGCTATCTGAAGGCATTTACAGCTGCGAGAAACCGAATCACAATAATTTTGGAGAATCCTCTAATAATCTCTTTTCCCTTTTGTTAAATTGATTTGTTAAATTTCTCATATTCTGTGCAGTTTGCTGTTCTGAAAAGGGATGTTTGGTTATAATTACAAACCTAACCAGAATGTAATTCCTCTTCTCCGTGAGAGCCTTGCCTTCTTTCACATCAGCAGCTCATCAGCCAATTCCCCTTTGCTTTTAAGTCATTGAGGCTTTTAAATATTGGGAAAGGAAGAATTCACACTTATCCCATCAACATTTTGTTCCCTCAAGTTTACATCAAGGAAGAAGCCAGGAATTGTCCCTTAAAGAATCTTTCTCTATGATGATGCTTTTTTTTTGAATTGTGATCACGCTGGTTTTTTTTTTGCTATGACCATTTTTTCTAACTGCTTCATTGAGGATTTCTCCATCATTATTGTTGTTGTAAGTTATTTCCACTATTAATGCCTTACTGGGAAACTGTTAAAAGGCAACACAGACATATGCATCTCTGTTCATGGAATGGGATGAGGTTAGAAATTTAACTGTAGAGCAGAATGAAACCACATAATGGTGAAAAGCCCCAAAATGTGACTTGAAAACTAACAGAAGGCCCCATTCAAATTCTTGCTCCACTTCTTGAGATCTGGAATAGGTTGCCCAGAGAAGCTGTAGATTCTCCATCCCTGGAAGTGTCCAAGCCCAGGCTGGATGAGGCTTGGAGCAACCTGGGATAGTGGAAGGTGTCCCTGCGCATGGCAGGGGGTTGGGACAAGGAGATCTTTAAGGTCCCTTTCAACCCAAACCATTCTATGATTCTTGTGATATGAACATTTGAACCTTGGCCTTCTAGACCTAATAATTCATGTAAAATCTTGTGGGTTTCAACATGGATATTCCTCAGGACAGGAGTGGAATAGTGGAAAAACGTAGACTTAGGAAAACCATTCTCTGACATTTTCACTTGGCTCTTCAAACTGCAGCCCATACTTTCCTTAAAAATAGCTTGATTAAAAAAGAAATTTGTAAGACACTTTCCCTGCCTTTTTAAAAATCTATCTACCAAAGAGAATATCTGAAGCCTTCTTCCATAGAAAGCAGAATAGGAAGCTCTATGAGATATTCCTGCTCTTTGATGTAGCATAATATCCATACTCAACCAAGGCAACAGGAAAGTTCCATATGTGATGGGGATTTTGCATTAAACCATTAAAATTTAGTGGAAACTCTCATCACAATCTTAGATTTTGCTGCTCAGGAGAAAGCACTGGGGATGAAACTGGAAATCTTGCAGTTATCTGGTGCATCCCATTAAAAGATCTCTCTTTTTCCCTCTTGCCAGTTTTAGCCCACAGGGCCAGTCTAAACCAAACTGTCCACATGTAACCAGCTAAACTAGGACTTTAGAAACTCTCCTGATCACAGACTGGCTAAGAAGGCATTTTCCACATTGTTTGCTGGATGTGTTTCAATGCATGAGGCAAAATCTTATCATTAAACTTCTCTCTGGTAGTGGAGAATGAAAACATCTGTAGACTGTGATGTATTAAAGATGTACCTTATATTAGAATCATCCATAATTAATGCAGACATTCCAATAAATAATACAGTGTCAAGTTCTTTGGATTATTGAGTGTATTCCACTTATGCAGTGGCAGTAATCGTGAGCAAGTTTCCTTACCTAATTAAACACTGTGCCCTGCTATGTGTTTAAATAACATTGAAGTTGTGACACAAACTTAAAAGAGTAAATTCAAAGGTAAGGTTGACATCTTTGCCCTCAGCTCATGACTCTTGCACTGATGGCTTCTCCCATTTTTTCCCCACTTGCGTGTATTCCTGGATATATATTTTCATGGATTTTTTTACCCCTTACACTGAGTTTTTAGCCTTAACACTTTAAAATTAGGTGTAATACCATTAATATTTTAAAGAGATTCTTTTCTCAAGGGCCTGAAATTGCTCTGAATAGCTCAAACAAATCTGTATTTGGCTTAAGTAATATATAATTTTTACTGAACACATATATTTGTTAACATATTTGAAAATGGGACTTGTATTGACCCAAGAATCTTGGGTAGGTGCAGAGAAACCACTATATATTTTTTATTGGTTCAGTATTCAGGCATTTGCTATTAAAATGCATAAGATGTATCCCCAAAACTGAAGCCAGCTACTTCAGAGACATAAGATTCCACCGAGGGAATAGGTATTTATGCTTTAAAAACATATTTTAATTTCCCAATTGATCATAATAGCTCATGCATAAAAGCAAGAGATTTTGGGATTTCTATTACTTTAAAATCGGGCATTAAAATTCATTTTGAAGAAGGTTGGTTTGTTTTTTTTTTTTCCTAATTTCTTTCCAGAAATAAGACCTTTTCTACAGGATCTGATTTTGGAATGAGGTCTCTGGTAGAGGAGACATCATTCACAACCTGACAATAGCTACCAGAGGCTTGATAATGAATGTGCTGGTAGAGCTCACTGTGAGCTCCATTCTGCATCCCAGACTCATGCCAGTAATCCCTGTCTAAGCCAGTTGTCTCTTTGACCTCTGTGGGCCTGAGCACACTGGTGAAGGTGCTGGGGTCAGGCAGTAAAAGACTAGTACTCCCTTGAATGAGGGATCTGCTCCAAAGATCACCTTAAGTCAATGGAATTCTTTCCCTGGAATTCAAAGAGCTGTGGAAAATGCCCTAAACAAGTATTTGGATTTGTATTGTGCCTAAAATATATGAAGAATAAAAGGAAAAATAAGAATGTAATAATGTCTGCCTGGAAAATATCTTTAATTTAAAACATTAGTTCCATAGTCTGAAAGCTGAAAAATATTTATTGTATATTTGCGAACCATGAGAAAAATTCCTTCCTTCCTTCCTTCCTTCCTTCCTTCCTTCCTTCCTTCCTTCCTTCCTTCCTTCCTTCCGAATTCCTTCCGAATTCCTTCCGAATTCCTTCCGAATTCCTTCCTTCCTTCCTTCCGAATTCCTTCCTTCCGAATTCCTTCCTTCCGAATTCCTTCCTTCCGAATTCCTTCCTTCCTTCCGAATTCCTTCCTTCCTTCCTTCCGAATTCCTTCCTTCCGAATTCCTTCCTTCCTTCCGAATTCCTTCCTTCCTTCCGAATTCCTTCCCTCCTTCCCTTCCTCCCTCCCCTTATACAGCAGTACCATTATATGTATGTACATATATGTACTACTGCTGTGGACACTAATTACTCAGTTTCTAAACTGTGACCTAAAGTGTGGTTTTCAGCAGTAATTGCTCTCAATTTGTGTTATCTGACTGTTCTGGAATGATTATTTGCAGCCCAGTGAATGAAACATGGACAGTCAGGAATTTTTGATTGTACAATAAAATGACTGCAATTGAAGAGCAATGTTTTCAGTAGTTTAAAGAAAATGGGCTATAGCTTACTGGCCCCATCAGCAGAGTGCTCAGCTGAAACAAATGCTTAACTGTATTTCCAGAATTACAAAAAAATTAAAAAAAGGCAAGAAAGTTCATTTAGCACCAGTAAGCAACATTCATTCAGGATGGAAACAGAAACAAGCACTCAGATTAGCAAAGGCCAGGATATAACTTTGGTTCGTATGTTTTAGGGGCAAGGTACATCAGCCATGTATTAAATGATGGTCAAATGAATATAGTATTTGTCATAAAAAGACTCAAAATTGGTATTTCTAACAATGCTCTTGTATATATTTCTATTTCCTTAATGAAACAAACCTGTGACTAAAATAAAGACCTTCACACTCCCTCTCTATAAGGATATATCACATCATAGAGATATATAATGCACTTTTATGTATGTATGATAGTGAAAGAGATTTTACAATAATTTGCACAGCTGTTTCATAGCTTTAGATGAAATACAGAAACACATCCCTTATGCACCTGCAATTTCTCACCACAGCAGTGGGAAATGCTGAGCTGTTGTCAGCAGTCCCACCTGCCTGCAGAGATTCAAGGGCATGGCCAAGACTTTGCACCCACACTCGTATCCCCCAAATTCCTATCTTAGTTACTGTGCATCCAAAAGGTCATAGGAAGAGGATATATTTCTCTCAGCTGTAAATGTGAACATTTGGTTTCATTATAACTGTACCCCTGACCCTAAATTTGCAACCCTTAAAGATTAGCTTAAACAGAAGATCAGTTTAGCTTATAGGGATGAGCACTGATTTTTTTTCCCTGCAGTGCATGACACTGGCCTGGCTATTAACAGAGGAGAAAATATTATTCCCTGTGGCTAAGAGTTTCTTTACATAGAAAGAAGATATATATCATTGAATCATGGAATAGTTTGGGTTGGAAGGGATCTTTAAAGATCTCCCAGTCTCCTGCAATGAACAGGAACATCTCCAACTAGACCAGGCTGCCCAGAGCCCTGTCCAACCCGCTGTTGAATGTTTCCAGGGACTGGGCATCCACCACCTCTCTGGGCAACCTGTGCCAGTGTTTCAGCACCCTCACCATAGAAAAGGGCATCCTTACCTCTAGTCTGAATCCACATAAATGTGTGTGTGTGTGTGTTTTTATACATATATTTTTAGACGCATACATGGAACGCTATCACCAGCTTATTACCTGCTGCCCTGCAGGATGGGTTTCTAAAATGAAAAGTTACTTTTCTTTATTGTCTTCAAAGAACACCCTGAGCTAGGTTAGTTGTTTGTAGTAACCCAAGGGAGGAAGAAAGCCTGTTTAGTATCCCTCTTCTTTCTTGCAGGCAGAGGCAGGCTGCGATGTGGCCGCCCCCCCTCCCCTCTCCCTCCCCCGGCTGCGGGGTGAGTCCCCCCTGAGCCCCGCCGGCGGGAGCTGTCCATTCAGCACCCGCCCGCCAAAAACAACAAAAGCAGGGAAATATTAATTAATTAAAAGAGGGGGGGGGAAGAGCTAAAAAAAAAAAAAAAAAAAAGCCAATCTGCTCAATCCTCTGCCTGCAGGCAGACTCTAACGGAAACCACATATGCTTTGCCTCTCCCTATAAGAAATCTTCATTGGGGCATTAAAATACTTAAAAGGATTAGTCGTTAAATACTTGTACATTTGGTTTAATTCACTAGAAACGCTATGTCACAGGGTTACATCAGAAAGCTAGGGAGTTTTAATCTCACTTGCAGTATTTACCTAGATGTTTTATTCCTTCTGCTGCTTGTTACAGGGATAATATTAATATCCTACTTGTCCAGAGGGAAGAAGTTTAAAAAAAACAAAAAAGAGCTGGCTGCTGTCTGATGGTATAAAAATATCAAAGAGACTTTTAAGGTAAAACAAAACAAAACAGCATGAACTGGAGTGTGGCATTCCTTCCCACCGCCTGTTGCTTATTCCTAATTGTGATGATGGAGGGGTAAGGAGCTGTTGTTTTAGGAGAATAGAATAATTTAGATTCTACAGGACTTGGGACATGGGAGATGGTGAGTTTGTTTAAAGCAATTTCCTTTTCTTTAAACCTCAGTTTCCCTCTGCGACAGGTGTGCACCTCCTTTGTACCTCCTCTTGCAGTGCAGTAGCTAAACATTTTGGCAAGGGTCCAGAAGAAGTTGTCTTCAAATAAGTAAAGACACAGGGGTTATAAATCTAAATAAGGCAGGCCCAGAAATCCCTTACCATGAACTTCCCAATGGAGAGGGCAGCAGATCTCTAGGAGGACATCCTCATGTGAGACTTGTCTGGTTGTGTGACCAGAGGCAGATAATGGACTGTTAAGAGCTTAAAACTTTGCTCAAGTTGCAGAGGCTCCTGCGCTGACATTCCTTCCTGTAGCTATATCCAATCTAAAAGACTTCAAGGAATGAGGTATCACTGAAATTGTTTGCTTTCCCAATCAAGAGTTACTTTATTCATGTTCCAGGCTGTTTAGATGAAACAAACAAACAAACAAAAATAAAAGAGTTAAGGGTGAAATTCTGGTCCCATTTAAGTGAATGAGTATATTGCTATAAATTTCTGTTAACTTCAAAAGAAATAAAACAAGTGAAGTGGTATACATTCAGTATTTCCAAGAAAGAAGCCCTGGATTTCTCATAGAAAGGGAAGAAGAAATTGAGACAAGTTCCATCACAAAGTTCTTCCTTTGCTTTGCAGTATCTGAACAGCAGAACGACCCATAGCCAATCATTTTCACTGTATGCATGGATTTATCACCATTAGCCTTAGCCTCACTGGAAGATCTGCTCTGGCTTCAACAAGATACAACCTAATCTCGTGGTATTTCCTCTTGGCCACCAAACTGAGTCAGGCAATCTCCAGAAGTAGCAACATAGAGGGTCCTGTTAAAAAAAAAAAAAAAATAATGTCAATGGCTGTGTGTAGGGGTACAGAACAAAAATTAAAATGCACACTTCCCATCTCCAAAGTACAACATATCTGCCAATAATCTGGAACATAATTTCAGCACTCAGATTTAATCTCAGATATCACCCTTCAGAGCTAAAAATTACAGTGTTTTAAAGCAGTCAGGTATGGGGTGGGGTCTGGATAAGTCTCATCAAATTAGGCACTTTGTTGTTTTGGGTTCAGAGATAGCATCCTTTTTTATGATTGCCATACCATTCTCCTTTCAAATTCTGGAAGAGGAACATTCCTGGGAGTTGGCCAGAAGTCTTTCTGCATTCCTCAATGATATAAGGAGCATAAGGAATACCATTCACTATACAGTGCCTCAGAAGACAAATCGTTGACTCTCATAATCTAATATAAATATTTATTTATTTATTTGTGGAAATCCTCCCTCTGCTTTAGGGTGTGTTATACCTTCTAGACCTCTCAGCCTAATTTAATTTTTGGGGGTGTTTGAATATCACCCTGCCCTTGACATAAAGAGTACTTTTTGTGTGAGTCTTTGTGCTGTGTTGTGCTTTTTTTCCCACTCAAAAGCAGAGAACGGTTTCTTGTACTCAAAGCATAAATGCAGCGGCCCATGAGACTGCTTGGATGAGGACTAGATAAGAGAGTTACATTAGGGCAGAAATTCGGGTCACATCATATCAAACTGAAAGCATGAGGCCAAATATAGGCTTGGCTAATAATATTTATACACAATCATTTAAAATGTGAAAACTTCTGCCATGCAAGAAACCTCCTTTCAGTCTCAAGTGCAGGTATTTTCAATAGGGCTGTACCACTGTTTGCTAAAATGCATTTGCATCTTCTTTGCATTATTTATTGTTATCCTGCAGGCTGGATTGTCACACTAAGCATGATTTATATCGCTGAATTTTATCAGCTTCTGCTAGATTATATTTTCAAGTGGTGCCCCTGGACTTTAGGAAAAGAAATGTCAGTGCAAGTCTTTTACACCTGTTACACAGCACAGGTAAATGCTGCTCATTGTCAGTGATGTAGAAAAATGTCTCTCTTTCAGTAGCAGCTCCTGGTCCTGTGACCTTACCACATCCTTAGCAGACAGACTCTTCAGTGCTTTCAAAGCCCTTAAAACCATGTCACAGGAACATTTTATAAGTTTATGCTTGACAGACCAAGGGGAGAATTTTCCAGTCCACTGTGATACGTGCTGGAATATGTGACGCAGGAGGCACTACCTGTGATTAGAGGACAGGGGATAATTGGGGTGAGAGCTGATAAAAGTTTTGAGGTATACATGGAAGATCACTCCTTGAATCTTCTATTGACTTTCTGTGTCACCTTGGAAAAATCACCCACCAAATTATTGCTCTGTTCTTCATATTTTGCATGTGTGGTATATCTGTTTCTTTTTTTATTTTTATGTCTTACCTATTTGCAATGCTGGCTCTTCAGGGTGAACACTGTCTTGCTGAGTGACTGCACATTGCTGGAGGGAATGGGAGCCTTGATTTGACACACATTTAAAACACAAAAATTGTAAGTTTTGCATATTTTTTTGGGAAAAGTGCAACATACAGGATGAAACTTTAATCATGAAGACCTGCCTAAAGACTTGCTTCACTCTAACTTTTTCTAAGAGTCTTTGAGGACCTACAGCCTGCCTGTAGGTCCATGTAAAGCCCATGAATATGATACTGTGACTGGCAAATAAGGATATTCCATGGCTTGAAAAGGTAAAATGAGGAGACCAGTAGAAGGCTTAGACTTTGTTGGCTGATCTGGACTGGTAAATGAAATTCTACACAGTGGATGTTATTCAGACTGGATGTGAAGTGGGGAAGAGGATAATATCAGGTTTGCCCATGACAAGCTGTGGGACAACACACCAGGGTTAGAAGGATGAGGTGCTAGAGAGGGCCCTCAGTTTGTTGCTCTGGGACATGCTTGTCATGCTGCAGCACAAAAATCTTACAGATAGGAGCCAGGTAATAGGAGCCAACAGGGAAC
The DNA here is from genome assembly GCF_009650955.1 of Corvus moneduloides. Classification (NCBI taxonomy): domain Eukaryota; kingdom Metazoa; phylum Chordata; class Aves; order Passeriformes; family Corvidae; genus Corvus; species Corvus moneduloides. Next base: position 4,492,072 of record NC_045478.1, read on the forward strand.
CACCAGGGAAATACCTCAAAAGAACGAGGGGGTGTTCCTTTAGGAAGGTGACACAGCTGACAGAACAGCTGAAGGAACAAGAAGTCAGTTTTATTTCTCACAGCCACCAGGAGAGCAAATGCTCTGAAGAGAAATGGGAGGAACAAGTGTTTAAATGCCACATGGTCTGTGGAGTTGCAATTTTTTCCATACGTGGATCATCTAGGACATTTCTCTTAAATAACAGCAACTCTAACCTGGGGTGCCAGATATACCATTGGTGTAAATCAGCACAACTCTCAAAGGACATGTGTTGATTTTACACCCACTGGACATGTGGCTCAGCCAGTCTGTGATTTTTAGCACTTAGTTTTCTTCATGAACAGAAAATAAAATTATCATTTGCCAGTGAAAATGATATCTTTAATCAGGAACTAGGACCTACTGTACTGCTAAGTGCCAAAAAGACAGTCCTTAATTTAGAAACATCTTGGTGTAGCATAGAAGGACTCCATGAATGCAGGCAACTGATGGAATAAAACAAAATGATAAAGAAAGAATGTTAAAGTGTTCAATTTTATGTAGACATGACTTATTTAGGGACTTAGCAGTGAATTAAGAGAATTCTTTTGTTTTCCTAAATATATATTCAAGTGCAAACATTATTGTGGAGTTGAATGATGGTCTCAGTTCCATCAATAGGAATAAAAGCAGGTGAATGGAGTGGTGCTGTCACAAAGCTGAGATGTGCATCCAGACAATTATTCTTGAACAGATGTAGAATAGGAGAGTTATTGGTTTGATAGCTCAGTTTTAAATTATTTCTAAAAATGTCGTGTGGAAGGAAAATGAATTTGAAAAGATATTGTAAAGGAAAATTCATTTACATCTTTTGTGCAGAAAGAACCTGTTGAATGACATTTAAAAGAGGATTAAAGCTGATTTCTTACAAGCAGTAGAATAATCAGATTTCTGAGCTAAAGTGGAATTAAGGTCCTTCAATTCATCTGCGAAGCTGACTGAAGTTGAATCATCGTTTGGTAATTTACATGTCATTTACAGGGGCATTCATTGTGCTTTTAGTACTGTAAATATGATCTGAACAGCTTTTGATCTTTTGCAGCATTTGCAGGAACATATTATTGTTTCTGAGAAAAAAAGGAAGACTTTTATAAAAAAAAAATCCTCAACGCTTTTTTTTACAATGTCAAAACAAATGTGTCAACCAAATGGTAATATCTGCACTAGTTTCATTTATCTGCACACGGCAGTTGTGAGGTTTAATGATTGTTTGTCACAAAAATACATTTTAAGAGGAGCAAGCAGATTGCTGAGTAGCAAACATGTTTTATGGAATATGTAACATTGTAAACACATTTTTGTTTCAATAGGATTTACAGAGGTTTGCAAAATGAGAGTGTACATACAAAATGAGAAGTAGACAAAGCTTATATTTTCCCACCTGAGAATTTTGCTTTCATTTGTTTTTGACAGGAAGATTCATTTGCTACCACTAAAATTCATGCCTTCACACTTTTTCATACTGGTCTATTCTCAGCTTTTGAACTGGGACTAATTCTTCTGACATGTATTTGACCACAGCTCCAATAGCAAGAGAACCCTCCCATATTTCCCACAACTGCCAACCTTGTTTATCTTGTCAATTCTCTCTTGAAGGATCAGATCTTTAGCTGTGCCAAAGCCCAGGGAAGTCAATGAAAATATTCCCAAAGGCTTTGAATCAGTCTCTGGCAGCAAAGCACCACTAACTTCAATGGAGTTACACCAATTTACTCCAGCCGAGGATTTGAGCTGGTGTTTAATACTGCACTCATCACCATTCTGTCTGGGACTCATCCTCAACATTTCTTGGAGGCACGGAGAGAGACACATTCTGAAACCAGAGTTTTGGCTGGGGGTAGGGTAGAAGAAGGTGATTATTATTTAGAAAGATAATGGTTCAGTTAAATATTTTATTGAATAAACTGTTGGGAAACTTTGGATATACTTACGAGATGATGATGCTGTGGAACAAATAGCTATCTGACCAGCATTGTTGTAGTGGATTATAGAAGAAACAGCAATAATATTTATCATATATTATTTACAACTGACATTCTGAGAACAGACAGATTAATATCTAGACACTTCTATAAGTCTGATTTTTCTGTCCATTAAATGATTTGGTTCCTCTTGCTGACTAAAGTTGGTATGGGAGCTACACAAAAAAGACATGGGTTGGTTGTCAATCAGATAACTTGGATAGTTTTAATATTATGATTGTGACTCCCTCTCATGACACAAAAGCCAATTAAAATAACGGAATCTAATATTAATTATCTTTAAATAGCTATGTAGATTCCTTTCAATAGAATTGGCCTAAAGCCTTTTGACTCTGTTCACTTGGGCATCAATTTTAAGTCCTGTTGAATCACCCTTTGGATTTTCTGAATCTTTCCATGGATGGTAGAGAGTCTAATGAGAATGTTGTATCAATTCCTTTGTTTAGGGAGCTGAAATTGGACAGGTTGAATCCTGAAAACACTGATTTCATTTCTATTAAAAGATAGTCATATCTGTAGTCCTAGGAGGCTTTCATTAACAAAGATGCATAAAATGGAAGCAAAGTGGTTTTAATTAAGTGAAAAATACTGTCCATTATGAAGAAGAAAAAGCTTAAAGTTTTGGAGTGATCTAAAAGACATAGAGGTCAAAATCCCCTGATATTTTTAGGTTCAAAAGATTATGAAATCTTATTAGCTTTGAAACCAAGACTTCATATTGACCTTTTAATAACCTTGCTCCAGATTAATGCATCACAACACATCAGAAATTCATGTCAGTGTACACTGATATTCACACTCATATCTGACATATATCTGCCTAGGAAAGGTATAGGTAGTTCAATTTCTTTCTCCACTTCATGCTGTCTACCATTCTCTTCCATCTGCCTGAATATTTGCAAGATTTATTATCAGTTTAAATACATTAACTATCAGGTTTAGATGTGTAAAGCTCCTCAATTTCTTAAATGACTGCTTGCATTTCTGCTTAGAATATTATCTTCTTGATATTTTTGTTGTGTGTTTTCTGGAGAAAACCCAACCAAGCAGTCAACCAACCAACCAACCAACTAAAACGTCAACGAAAACTGCCCTCAGCAAAACCTACATTTGAGCTCATTATCATAGAGATGCCTTTCCTAAAGTGTCTGTCTGTCTCTCCCCCGTGTCTTCTGATGGTCCTCCATCAGCTTACAGGTGAAATCCAGCATGAATAGGATGGCTGTGATATCACTTTTAAAATATTCATAATAAATACTAAACACTCTCTCGCCTCTGTTATGGTGTATGCAGAACTTCATCATCTTGTCCCATTCAGCCACTCATACTTCAGGCAGGGATTCTACAATGTTCAATTTGAGTTCCCTCACATGGACAACTTGGAGCTGAGCAATCTTTCCTACCTTTCACAAACCTGTCAAAGGCAGCAGGGATTTATTTCAGTGATGTCCTGGCTGACCTGTTCTGTCATTGTCACTTATTTCACATCCAAAATTTCTTCTCCCTGTCTTCTCTTGTCTCTTACCTCTTTGTCTTTCAAAACACTCTCAGATCTTATTTTTGGAAGGCAACAATCAGTCTCATTGCATTGCTTTCTCTTTATGAAATGAGCTTTTTTTGTGTTATCAGGTTCTGGTCATCCTGCCTCACCAACTTGGAACCACTCTGCAGATGCCCACAAGCACTGGATACATCTCTAAGTCATGCTGTGTCTATAATAAAGGAAAGAGTTTTCCCTTCCCCAGGAGCTGAAGGGATAAGAAAGGACAATTGCTTGCAGTGAAGCAGAGACTATGAGACAAGAACACCCTCAGCTACAATCAGGTATCCTGTGGATCTGGGGTCTGACAGGAAAGCAGAGTGTAGGATATCTCCAGGCACAGACAAACCATGTACCTGACATCTGGATGTCAGGCAAGAAGTGAAGCAGTCAGTTGGATTTAATCCTTTGGAGTTAAGAAATGAAACCAGATATCAGCACTGTCGTGTTTTCTTCCATAGAGGTGTTACTTTAGAAAGAAAACTACCCCCTCCCCCCTTTTCCTTCTCTCTTGGACTGAGCACAGACAGCTGACCTAGGACCTTCTTCATTGCATAGTTGAAGCTTCAAATTCAAGTGAAGATATAAGAGATGTGGGAAAACATGAATTTATGGGGCGAGATTTTGTGCATATGTATGTATGGAAGTGTGTAAAATGCTCTAAAAAACCAAACAAATGTCTTGCTTCCCATGATGATGGCACATCCTACTGTTTAGGAAGATATTCCTACCCAAACCATTCTATGATTCTGTGATATTGATGCTTCTGAGAGAAAAGTGGCCACACATAATAGGGAAAATGTTTAATTTATGGTCCCCTTTTTTTTTTGCTTGTCCAATTTCTCTACCATGTTGGAGGAGCTGGTATTTTAGTGAACATAAATCATCGGAGGATTTAGATACCTGGTGGTTCATCTCAAGCCCATGGGCAGCTCATCTGCAACTTTTGGTTGCCCCAAGAAAAACTTGCACTGCTCATCTGTTTCAATGAATATTGATATGTAACTCATATCCCTTCAGCATTTCTTCAGATCCTCAGCCCTCAAGCAAATCCCCCAAAGGAAATGATTTGTTTGGTCAGATTCCCACAGGCTTGATCTTTAGTGATGCTTGACAACTTTTGTGCCAAAAAGCAGAATGTTTTTTGGTTTATTATCTGTCAACTGAGTTTAGCTGTAAGTGACAGACAGAAGTTGTCTCAGACACCATCAGGGCCACTCTTGACTATGTTTCCTTGGCTGAATTCTTTTCAGCAATTTACTAGAAGGTTTGATGGCTAAAGGAACTGGAAATGCCTTCACCTGGAGGGTTCCAAACAACCTTTGAGCTTTGCACCATTTTTTGCACCATGAATGGCTCTTTTCTGTTCCTCATACACCTTGAGCATCTGTTTAGGCTTGGATGAGTTGGCGCCTGAAGATTTCTGCATCAGTAATAACTTTAGAGACACATGCTTGCCTAGATGAAACAAAGCATCCAACTTTCAAACAGCTCTGTTTAGAGAGGGTGAATCTCATCCTAAGTTGGAAATGTTGTATTTTGGAAGCTGCAAATACAAAACTTTCCCCCACTTCATCTGCTCCTAATTGTTCTTTTCACTGCTTGCTGGTGCTTCATGTTCCTCGCTGTTGCAGATGACTGCCAACTGCTTTTCATTTACCAAACAAATGGATTATGGCACCATTTCAATGGACTAATTGAATATTCTATTTCAAGAGAAATTTTTCTTAAGTTTTTGGCTTTGATTAATTGATGTGGGGAAATTGCCTTGTTGGTAAATACATTTTTTATAAATCATCTAAAGACCTTTAGAAAGAGTTGCCTGAACTGATTGTTTCTCTCATTTGTGATATTACTCAGTCCATTAAAGCACTCAGGGGTGGCTTTTTAGTTTTATAGCAGCCCAGGATCACTTCTGCTTTGCTCTGGGTTTGCAGAACTAACACAGCTGACAGTCATTGCAATCCCTGAAAGCAAAACAAATGATGTTGTGGATAAACAGAAGCATTGGATTTAGGAAACCAGGCTTCATCTCTATCTTTGGAATGGACATTTCCATCCTTAGTGTCACTATATAATTTTACAACCCTGGGTCCTTTGATGGTCATCAGACCTTATAAAGCATTTTCTCAGTGCAGTCCAGCTCACTGACATCACCAGTTAGGATATAGGTCCATCATTCCTGCTGATATCCTTGGAGACCTGCCCCAGGAGTCTAACACTAGGAAAATTTAGCTTGAAATAGCTTTTACTTCATCTGTAGGATTTGGTGAAACCACTTGGTAATTCTGATCTTTTTTTTCTGTCTTGTTATTAAACTGAAAATCTTTACCTCTTGAAATCAAGAAAAAAACTTGTTTGGAAGAATTTTTGTAATTTAGGATGAGGAAAATGGAAAAGACCTAAAATATTATCTTTAGGTGTCAGTCATACTATGGTGGCCTCCAGGTTTATATATCTCTTAGCAGATGAGACCTCTTTCATTTTTGATCCTTTTGTTGGAACTATTATTTAAGAATCACGCAGATTGTTCCAGTTTTCACCAACATGGGCTATGAAAACCAATTTTTTCCTCTTTGGAAGTTGTGATAATAGAATATACATCCAAAGAAATGTATTTCCAGGAATATAAATAGGAATATAAATATGTAGGCTGAATAATACCAAATACTATGATTGATACTTTCTTAAAAAAAAAAATTAAAAACCTCTCTTCCTTCATTATTTTGAAGTTTAGCAACTACCTAGATCAGAATTGAAATCAGTTTAATTCTATGTTCAGTTCACTGCATGTTTTTTGTTGTAAGAGCTTCTGTGTAAAGAAACATTTCTGGGAGTAAGAGCAGAATTCACTCTGTTTGGTAACATCTGAGGGACACCTATTTTCCCTGATGAGTCCCGTCTTGTGATTGTGATTTTTTTGACTGCAATTCCCAAGTGGAAAAAACTGATGTACACATAGATATGCACACATGCCATCACACTACGCTCTTGGCCAGCTAAGTAGGAAAGACTGATCTTATATAACATTTTATGTGATATTCCAAGCAACACAAGATGTTGTTCTCTGAAGACTAAAGGAAGTGACAATTTTTAACTGAGTTTATCCTCATCCCTTCCTTTAGTAAGTTACCACTTTCATATCTTTTATGTTAACTCAAAGGAAATTTATGTTACAAAAAACTCAGAACAATCTCCTGGGTCACAGCATAACTGGTGAAAACTGCAGCAGATCTGTTCTTTTCCCTTCCCACTATCATGGCAGGCTGCAGGCATAAGCAGAGCAAACAGATTCCTAAGGGAGAAGATGCCAAACCTGTCTCACTTTCTACTTTGCCTGTGATTGTGACCAGGAATGAAGTGAAACCAGCCATAGTGACAATAGAATATTTCTTAACAGGCCACAATTACATAACAAAATTCAAAGTAAATACTCATGCTTTATTACTCTGTTAAACTCTTGTCCACATTGTAGCAGCAGTTATTCAAAATCCTTAATCTTCGATCCTATTCACCAGATAAGATGACAATTAGAATCCTTCTGGACTTGAAAAATGAGATTATTGAAGTCAATATCATGTTTATGTACTTGACGGTGTTGGGACCTAAGCTCTAATGGGAACAAAATGGTTCGCACAAGCGTAGCTGGAAGAAGAATTTGGCTTTGGGTTGCCATTCTCAAAAGGAAGAGGTGTTTTTTGACAATTTACCTTCCTCAATCAGAATTCAGTAGGCTAGATTAATTCCTGAAAATAGAGAAGCTCAAAGATAAAACCTCTTTTTCCATGACAAAGATTCAGAGTAACCTGGTTATGAGCCTTTAAGAGGTGCAACACCAACCACATCAATTTCCATTTCCAGGAGAAAAAATGTGGAGCACGAACCAAATTTGTGCAATAATTAATCACAAAACACTTTGCCTTCAAACTGAACTACAGCAATTCAGCACTGGGTGAATCTCATCCTCAGAGCCCTACTTTGCACAGGGTGTACTGCGAGGCTTAATTAATGAACCTTTGTATTGTGGTTGGAGATCCTTTGATAAAAGCAATGGATACACAAGTGGAAAAAACAGACAAATGAACAGAAAGGGAACAGGAAAATAAAAAATGTCTACACGAGCTTGCCAGAATTAAGATGCCATTATTTCAGCTGTGATTAAAGGATACAAGCTTTAAGAAACTGAAACAGTGAGTTTTCTCTGTGACAGAACACTGAGGGTTTGTGACATAAAATAGGGTTGTTGAGTTGATTAACAACGGTGTCCTTTAAAAAAAAAAAAAAGCAGCAGCTTCCTATTCACATTCAGCTTAAATAATTAAAATGGTATTTACAAATGCTGCTAAGATCTTTAGTTATTTCATTTGGCATGTGCTGCTCCTTTTTTTTTTTCGCGGGGCTAATAAGTAAATTGCAAACATACATTATTCTTCACCATTCTCCACTCACTTTTCTCCCACTGGCAACCAATCTACCAGAATTTTCTTCCATTCCCATTAATTGGTCCTTGGAGAATCTCCCTCGCATACCTTTGCAGTGACAGTCAGGGAACATTTCTTAGTAATACTGAGTCAGAAGCCCTGTGATAGCTCGCAAGTCACATATTGAACTGGAGCTGTACTACTCCCTTCCATTATGTTTAATGCATGAGGCTTCTGAAATGGCATGGCTCAGGTGATGGATCATACTTTTCCTTCCAGAGTATCATGACTTTCTCTGGTTATTTCTTTAAGATTTTTTTTGTTTTTTTTTTTTAAATTCCTAATGCAATGATTGCCTGGCAGTCCATATCAAGCACAATGGCATGGCACGGAGGATAACCTCATGTTTATTGAGGTTGCAAAATCCCAGTGTGTCAAGCTCTACAGGGAAAATATAATAAATAAATAAATAAATAAACTAGCCATGTCTCGCAGACACTCCTATTTTTAACATCTTTGAAAATTTTGGGCTGGGAAGTTTCAGTACAGTGTGGAATCCACAGGGTCTTGCAAAGTTTAAGCAATCCATGACATTTTTTATTTTAAATGCATGTTGTTCAGCAGTGCTGCAAGGTCCCAGGTGAAATCAGGTGTCTGCTGTGCAGAGACGTACAAAATAAAAAAAAATCTTTACTACCCAAAAGACTTCACAACCAAAAGTGATGAGAGAAGCAATTATTCTCACTTGTCAGAGGAGGAATTAACATGCAGAATGATGAAGTTTTATTTAGAGACAACTTTCTATATTATGTCCAATTTATTTGCTGTGTGGGTTTTAGGAAACTGGATAATGAAAAGAGTGGGGTGGTTCAGGCTGCTGCAAGCCTCCTGCAGCTGCTATCAAAACACAGAGCTTGGAAACCAAGGGTGAAATTTATTATGTGTAACTTCAGGAATGGGCATAATTTTACCCTTGTCTGGCTGCACAGAATCCACAATAGGTCTTTGCCCACTTGATTTTCACCTGCCAGTCCAGAAAGGTGAATGTCCAATTAATTTGTGTTACATCTGCTAGCCCCAGACAGGTGTCTTACACCCTGTAAGGCAGCTCAAAAGCCATTTTGTGCTCTGCAATGGATTTTTAGATCTAAACTAAGGAAATTGGATTAACTATATGATTATGGAGAGAGCCAATAGAGAGAGCTGGACACCTCCAGCAGATGATTTGGCCCTTCCAAAGAGAGATGCCTGGAAAAGATGGGATGGTTCACATTCTGGAGGTGCTTAGCTCTTTCCACTAAGAGTAGAGGAAGGCTAGAAGCTTGTGTTACACAGCATAGACATCACTGGGGTACCTAAATTCATCTGAGACCCTCCTCACATGACCAGTAGAGCCCAAGCTCCTTTCCATATCTCCCTCTCCTTCACCTACACTCAATATTGCAACCAAGGAAGGTACCTGAAGTTCTTGTCTGAAAGTATAAAACCATAGTGAGACACTATAAAAGAGCAAAGCAGTTCTATAGAGCAAGAAAAAAAAGTCTTATGATACACTTGAGTACAAATCTTTCCACTGGAGACACTGTAATTAACTTTATGTCTGTACAGATGTTTTCACAGTGAATTTTTACCTTGCCAAGGCCTCTCTGTAAATAGTAATAATAATGATAATAATAATAATATTTTTGGAACCAATTATTTGTGATCCAAGGGTGAAAAGTATTCATATTGCAACAGAATGACTTTTTCTAAAAATATTATCAAGGACCACGGCTATTGCACAAACAACCCAAATGTGTTTACTGTTGTGGATAGGAAAGCTAAAGGACAGATATGTTCCTTCCCATATTATTTTCTGTGTTCTTTCTCAAGATGGATTGCAATTACTTTTGGCTTTCTTTCTACCTAAAAAGAGTGCCTGGGAATAAGGTGATGGGCTCCCAGCTGCAATTTTGTTGATAGCAATTGTTGCTGTGCCGAATTTCCTTATGGATTTTGTTCAGCTCTGGATTAGGAATTCACAGAGCACTGTCTGTGTTTGGCTTCTCAAGGTGGTGAGGAAATTTCAGTGTAGTGATGTATGACCTTTTTCATCTTAATTCCTACAGGTCTTCAAGCTAGGAGGCTGTCACTGAGAAAATACCCTGAGTGTGAGAAGCCTGTGTGTTTAGTTTCTGTATATACAAGAACAAAGACAAGTACTTGGTTTTTTCTTTTTTTTTTTTTTTTCTCATGCCCTTGAAACTGTTTTATTTGGCCTAGCTGGGTTTTATTTGGCAGCTATTCCAACATATTAAACAAAGCCAGGGTTTGTTCCTAAACACTAGAACTTGGTCATCTGTGCTTTTTAATTATTAATGAATCATTTTGGCCTGATCCAGCTAGCAGTCTCCAAAATAATTCATAGGCATGGTCTAGAGTCACCATGGGCCAGACATCATTTTCAACAGGTAGTTTAAGTGTGGTCACTGTGTCTTAAAAGGATGTGGCCAGACTGTCCCCAGTTGTCTCAAAGTCAGAGAATAGACCCTGGGAAACTTCAGTGTATCCATAAAGAAGGAATAATTTGAAATCCAAATAAAATAAAAATACCATACTTCCCTCTTTTATGGGCAAATATCCAGAGATTATAAAATGATGATCCATACTCAGAGTCTTAGGAGAAAAAGAGCAAATTCTCTGGCAATATTCCATAGAAAAAGATGCAGGATTGACACAAAGGTATACCAAAATTGTTTTCCTAATGACAAACATCTCAGTTGAAGCCCAGGTGTTTGGGTAAAATCATTCCAATACATTAGAATATGACCACTTATCAAAAGGGCCAGTGATCCACACAGGCCTCTCTGTCTGGTACCACCAAGACATTCCAGTTTCTGTAGCCAAAGGCAGCAGCATCAGGATTAGTTACCTTGGCTCCCCCAGCTTCCCCCTGGATGATTATATGACAGATGGGTCAATCTGCCTTTGGTGTGAAACTGGAGGGGTGATTCATTTTTCATCACAGGTTTATGGTGAAAAGCCTTAACCATTGTTACTGCTCCTCATGAATCCCGTGGTTAAGAATGTCAGCCTTGTTTTGAAAAAAAATATTTGCGCGGAAGTAACAGTTTCCTTCTTTCCCTCTTTTAGCCTCCTTACCTTCCTGTAACAAAAATTCAGTTGCTATTTTTGAGTCTCAGACATGATATTTACAGTTTGTATAAATCCGTTCTGTCTAAATTCAAACTATTCATGGTTTTTTTTCACCCACATGACATGGAATCAGAGAAATCACAGAAAATCCAGAGCTGGAAGGGGCCCACCAGGATCATTTAGTCCAACTCCTGGTCCTGCACAGGACACCCCCAACAATTCTACCAGATACCTGAGAGCATTGTCCAAACACTCCTCTGGCATTCTATTCTATTCTATTCTATTCTATTCTATTCCTATAGCAGAAACAATTTTCGAAAATGTCATTCATTAAGATGACCAAAATATTTGAATTCTCCATTTTATATATTCAAGGTTTGCAAGTTCCATCTAGTGAATTATTGTCTTTACAGGCATTCAGGTTGTCATGTGAGTTTGGGTGGGGTTGTGAAGACATCCAGTTACCACCAGTCAGAAAATACGTGACAAGATTCTGTCTGCAAGAGAAACTGAATATTATAAACAGGAGATGGAATGGGATGAGAAAGGAAAAGACCTCCAAGGTCATTGAGTCTAACCTGTGACTGATCACCACCTTGTCAACAAGATCATGGCACCAAGTGCCATGTCCAGACCTTTCTTAAACATCTATAGGGATGGTGACCCCACCACCTCCCTGGGAAGTCCATTCCAAGTCTTGACAACCCTTTCCATGAAGAAATTCTTCCTGAAGCATATAAAACAGTAGAAATTACCCCTGCTTAACATTAATTCTGTGCATGCAGCAATTTTCTTTTTGAGACCATGATTCTGAGATGGAAGATCCTGATGCCCAGACTGGGAGCTCAAGGTAAGTCATTAATGGAAAGACATCAACAAACTGTGAGCCCATATAACCCCATATAACACTGGCAACACAAACCCACCAGGCATTCATGTAAGCATATCATGATCACTGCTTCTAGAGCTCATAGAGAGAGACAGTCCACACGGGAATTATTCCTACCTTTCTGAGATGCTCTCATGTCGTAGACAAACTAGAACTTCTCTCTCCAGCTGGAGAATGAAAACTTCTGCTAAGTACCTGATGATAATTAGGTGTTAAAAATTTATATGACTTCAGCGAAAGGGAGGGAAAATTCCCAGAGGAGAAGCCCATAATTTCCTAATGTGTGGATAACACGAGTCAAGAATTTTATTGGCCATGAATTGTTGAAAGATGTTTTCAAAGGGAGTATTATCTCAGGGAGCATGTTGTTCTATCTTCTATTCTTATTGAGGAACCTGCCTTGGGACCATTTTTAAGATAAAGTTATGGAGATATATAAAGATGGAGGTGCTCGGTCAGTCTCTATAAAATTTCTCTTTCCTTCTCATCTGAGTGTAATGGTTCATGATGGTCCTGATGTATCTCATTCAGTCTCCAAAGCTGAGTGATATGGGACAACACCATGAAGTACATAAATCCTATTATACTTTTTGACAGTGTCTGGAGTTATGACACTTGTAACTTTCGGAATTAGAGCAATGTAGAAATTGTTAGTCTAATGTCTCTACTTGCTGCTGGCCATTGCTGTGGAAAAAAATCATTACACTGTAAAATTGATGTGCATTTAGACCTGCTGTCTGTATGACTGTTAAATGCCAATCTTGCCTCATTTTGTAGCATGTCTCATCTGTGGGTTGAATCATGGATTTTTGGGGCAGGGGGTAGGAATCAGTGACTCATTGGTTTTGCAGTTATTTTTCTTTGTGAGTCAAAATATGACTCAAATGCTTCAAAATTATTAGAAATGCACACCAGATAGAATTAATATAATGTAATGCTGATATCTGAAATGTGAAACTCTATCTCTGATCTACTCACCCTGGACTCTTTTTGTGGTCAACCGAGAGGAATGGGTATCTTGAGGCTGTAACTGATGTCACCAAAAGTAGAACATTAACGTAGGCTGAATGAATCAAGCCCAAATACGTCTGTTTCCTTCAAGGGCAGATGCAGATGTCTCCACTAGAGAAGTCTAAAGTACCCCCCAACTGCTGCTGTTCCATTCTTCCACAGTTCAGAAGTACAAGCCATGCTTGTCTAACTCACAGTCAGATTATTTTGTCTGAGTTCCACTAAGATCATAAGAACATCAGAAAGACCTGACTGAACCTCACCATCTCTCTCAGCACCTTGTCTCTGATAGCTGCCGAAAAGCAGATGGCCAGGGAAGAGCCATAAAACCAGGGCAAACATATTTTCTTCAACTTCTTTTCCAGCCTCTAAACCATCTGTAGCTTCAGAACACTTTCAGCTAGGCATGATTCTGATGTGTTCAGTGATCTATGAATGTGTCCCATCTTCCTGAAAACCAATGCTTAGGACTAAACCATAGCAGCTACCTTCTGCAAGGAGGCTCTAATTTCAGTACATTAGAAAGTCATCTGTACTCTTTGGTGTGATAGCTTAACACAGCTTGGTTTTTAGTGGGTGGGAAAAGCTGCTCGAAACTTCTACTGTGTCCGGCACAGAGCCAATCGCTGAAGGCTCTGACAATGGACAAGTTACTAGCCCAATCAGAGAAATGGGTAACGCCTCTGTGATGGCATATTTAAGAAAGGAAAAAAGCTTGGGACTCCTTCTTGCTCCCCTCCAAGGGGTGGCGAGGGGGCCGTGGGGCCCTTCCCAGAGCAGCCACCAGGGTCCTTCCAGGCACCCTGGGTGGGGCCGTGCTGCCGGGTGGGGGGTGGCCATCCCAGTACCGTGAGCAGCCATGTGGCCGGGACTAGCGCCAGGAATGCCCATGTGGCCAGGGTGGCATGGCCGCCCCATCTCAGAATGGCTCGCAATGAACTTTACTTGCTTAGCTGCTTTTAACAACTCGTGCTGAGGACAGAAGGGCAGGGGCGGCAGCAACTTTTCCTTTTCAGCGCCCTGCATGAAGAGAGGTGCTGAGTGGAGCTGGCGGCCAGTGCAGACTGCATGGTGCCAGTGGGGACCACGTGGCCAGTGGCGAGGGGCATGGCGAGCAGTTCCACGATGCAGAGCCCGGACAGGATCAACCTTTCAGTGTTGTAGAACTCTATAAAAACTTTTCCATTGCTAGAACTTGAGACCAAACGAAACCACTGGACACCAATTCTCTCCTGAATCAGAGACAAGGGAAAAGTGAGGACACGTGAGGAGAACCAACATGGCGACACTGACATCAGTGAAAAGGAGAGAGAAAAAGTGCTCCGGGTGTCGCAGCTGAGATTCTTCTGCAAGCCGTGGTGAGGACTATAATACAACAAATTGTTTCCCTGTAATTCATGAAGTGCATGGGGGGATGCAGAGATCCACATGCAGCCCTTGAGGAACAGTGCTCACGCTGGAGCGCGTGGATGCTGAAAAGCTGTAATCTAGTGAGAAACTTGAACAGAGAGAGAGGACCCTTGCTTCCAGAGATAGAGAAAGAGAACCCTTGCTTCCAAACTAGGACAGCTTATCCTTAAAAGACGAAACCCCGTGAGCTAAAATGACCTATGATGTGCAGTTTTGGGAAGACTGCACCATTTGTGGGAGGGACTCACTTTACAGCAGGTCGGGGGCACTGCTGTTCGTGAAAGTTGAAACCACGCTGGAAAAGTTCGCAGAGAACTATCTCCCGTGGGAAGGATCCCACAGCACAGCAGAAGAAAGAAACTCTTTTTCCTTAAGCGTACAGAGGAAAGATTTTTAAGAAGTGAAAGACTGATGAAAACCCCATATTTTGTCTCCTTGCGCTGGAAAGAAGGAGAGATTGGGAAGGAAAGGTGTTCTAAAGGTTTGTTTTAGTTCTCATTACCCTTTTTACTTTTAATTATGTTAATAATAAATTTTCTTCATACTGTTTGAGTTTTGAGCCTGTTTTGCCCTTAAAATGTTTTTCCCCTAATCCTTATCTCAACTCATGCAGTTTTTTGTTTTAATTTCCCCTCCTCTGTTTAGCTATAGCAGAGGAAAATGAGTGAATAGTTTTTTGTGAGTGCCTGGCTCTTAGCCAGTGTCAAAACCATGACATTTGGGATGTGACACTGCATGTTTTATCTGTTAAAAACTGGTTTTACTTTCATATTTCCTTTGCCACAATTGCAATTGTTAAAGTGTCCCTTCATTTTCTTCCATTTTCTTCTTAAAATTCTGGCATTTATTCACAGCTGAATTGATAGAATCACAGAATGGTTTGTGTTGAAAGGGATCTTAAGGATCATTTTGTTCCACCCCCCTGCCATGGGCAGGGACACCTTCCACTATCCCAGGTTCCTCCAAGCCCTGTCCAACCTGGCATTGGGCACTTCCAAGGATGGGGCATCCACAGCTTCTCTGGGCAACCTGTGCCAGTGCCAACTGGACTCTAAAACTCAGTAAAAGCTGGAAAGTTAAAGAATGAGGAACAGCTAGGCCTGGGATGTAGAAAATTTTGTGAGGATATTCTGAAGTAGAAGGGGAAGTAATAAACTAAGTTAGGTAGAACCTGAGTCACTGTGAGTAGATGAAGGGCTGTGAACAAGATCTACCTAACCCCATTGCAGACCTTGGCAATAGAGTTAGACATGATGAATTGATCATGAAAGTTGTCTAGAGAATAACTTAAAAGAGAAATATAAAAATGACTTGCGTAGAAGATAGGGAAGATACAGAAAGGGAGAGAGGTAGATATTTTTTACAAGTCAAGTTCAGAAAGACTGATGCTCACGAAGTAAAACCCACATTTTTTGGTAATGGGCTCACTTATGAAGAGAAAAAATACAGTACAGTGAAGTCATGATCAAGAGGAAAGAAAGCATATTAAAAAAAAAAAGTAAAATGTTTGTGAAGGCCTTATAAAGGTAAAATCAAAAAAAAAAAGTGAACAAATGAAGATGGTTATTATTGGCTGGGTGATAATTCTGAGTCTTTCCTTTCTCTTTTTGCCATTTTATTTCTCCTGCCAAGAACCCACTTCCCACCTGTTCTACAAGACTTCTATGACTTTTCTCCTCCTTCCTGTCCTCTTTTTGACCCAAATGAATTCTCTGTATCTTATCTCTGCTAATTTCCAAGTCTCTTGCTACACCTTTCGAACACCAGACCTGTCCATCACAGCCTGACTAGCACATTTCCGGGCCATGAGCAAAACTTAAACCAAAAAGTGATTTGAAACCCCCACTTCATACCAATGTCTCATGCATAGACTGGTTTGGAAAGCTTTGTTCCCTCTGCAGTTCCTCCATGATCTGTTCTGTTTGTGTTTTCATTATCTGTGGTTAACATACAAAAGTACTGAAATCCCCCATGAAAGCTTTAAGGATAATTCTGCCTTTTAGTAAATATTGACAATGATTTTGTAAATTTTCGAGAATCACATAGGAGTTAATACAAAATTATATCCAAGCTATAGACAGCAACAGGATTTTTTTTTAATCTGTAAACCAAGAGGATAGTTTTTTCTATAAGAAATGTAATTTCTCTAGAATCCTACCAATTTTTGCAGCCTAATTTTAGTCTTTTTCAAATTGTTTGAGTGCTTTCACATAACATTAGACTAAGTGGCAGCAGATTTCCATTATTAATGACATACTGCAACAGTGAATAGCTACAAGCAATTATTGGAAGATTGACAATGGGCAATGAAAATAAATTAGCTAATTCAAGCTAGACAGCAAATACTTTCACACAACCAGCAGCATCTTCAAAACCAGGGTAGATGATCTGCAAACAGTTCAAAATTCTCCACAAATACTGTTTACAGCAGACAATGTGTTGACAATCAGACAAGACTGAGATTAAATAGGGTCTGGCCCTATTTGTTATTTTTGTTTGCCAAACATTCCTTTTATAAAATACACTATATTTGGGTTTATTTTGTTGTTCACACATCTCACATGAGTATCACTTTTTAATTAGCAACACTAATGAGGGCATATGACTCAAAAATCATATTAAAATCTTTGCTGTTTAAACAGCCTAGATTTACAAATATCTCAGCAAAACGACCATGTCATTTGGTATCAAAACACCCTCATCACCTTCTCTAAACCCTCTTGTCCTGAAGGAGAATGTATTTCAGCGTCATATGTATGAAACAACAAATAAAGCAATGTCTTCAGTAGGAAAAAAAAGCCCCAAAAATCCCAAATCTATGTGTATGGAAATAGTTTTTATTTCTATTAGGTAAATGAAAGAGATACCAGTTGAACTGGATCCGTAATGGCTTACACCATTCCTACGTCAGAGAACTTTCCAGTGGTCCATGCTGGAAGAGACTTGGTGTGGTCTGTTCCCAGGAACGAAATAGTACTTCCCACATGCTGAAATATTGCTTGACTGATACAATTCCTACTTTTTATTTATTTATTTATTTAGTAGTAGTAAAAGACAAAGAGGAGTCCGTACAGAGTAGATTTGATTTTATCCTATCTTAGGCCCACAAAAATAGATATGAAACTTCCTCGTCACTCCTGATGAAGAACTGCATTTAATTAAAATCAAACCATTAACACAAATTTTAGACTTGTCCCATATTTCTGGTCTCAGAAGTGCTGTCTACTGCCAGTAGTATAAGGAGAACAAAAGCACTCCTACAGCAAACAAGGAATAATGTTGATCTTGCTGCTCTGGGTTGAGATCAGACATGCATTTGATATTTGTGGCACTATCAAAGAGAGGGGATTTATATTGCTGCAGTGCTTAAATGTTTTTTAACTACTAAAAGTAATGCTAGTGGCACCCCTTCAGAGAAGAGAATATTGACTCTCTCTCTATATTTTATATATATGTATACATATACAATACAATTTCTTCACTGAAATAGTGATTAAGCATTGAAACAGGCTCCTCAGAAAGTGTTGGAGTCAACATCCTCAGAAGTGTTAGAAAAATGGATAGACATGCCACTTTTTCATATGGTTTAATGAGCACGGTGGTATTTGGTTTTGATGGACTTGATGAATTTGAAGGTCTTTTCCAACCTTAATGATTCTGTGATTCTATATTGGTTGCACAGGGTACTTGCTTTCTCTCCATCCCCAAACATTCCACTTCTTTGCAACAGAATAAAGGAATTAATTCTGCTGTGCCTTTATTTCTAGAGATAAACTTGGGAGCCATTGGCAAAAAACCGGTCAGGGCTCCGGAGTCCCTGGCCCTGACAATGTCAGCTGCAGAGAGAGCAGGACAAAAAAGCATCAAGAATAAAAAGATGCAACCCGTAGTGTGGTGATGGGCTGAGGAAAGCATTTCAATGTTCCTCTAAGCTTTGCCTACCCATTCTTAGGTTCACATTCAAGCTGAAGGAGACACTTTATAATATGTGACAGTCCTAGGGGTCAGTGAGAAAGACAGTGTAGAGGACACTGTCAGTGCTTTGTTTAGTAGTTATCTTTAACACAGATACTTTAAAGATACTTTAAAGAAAGTAGAGGAAGAGGAGGAGCTTATAACTCCATGGTTCCAATGCCACAGTTCTTGGTTCCAGCACTAGGCAAGAATATATTTGATCTTTAACTTGTTCATGGCTCTTGAAAGCAGGTTAGAGCACCCTATTTCAATCCTTTGGTTATTTCAGTTGTTTGGTAAGACCTTGCTCTGGCAGTGCTTTTTGCATCTCTTGCTCGATTATTTGGCAGACTCCTGGAAGCAAGGACAGTTTTTTGTTGGGTATGCATGGAGTGCATGGACCACTGGAGGCTCTGAACAAGACAGTGCCAGAGACAATAAAAACAACCAGGTAATTGACTGTTCAATTAAGGTAACAGGATTGCCTTGAAAATGTATTTTTTTAAACAAACACAGTTAAAAATGGAATTTATTTCAGTGTTTTTTAACAGCTGCTTCTCTAATTGCTCGGATTTAGGTTTTCATGAAAATGAAATATTTTTACAAAATAATGAAACAAAATTTGACAAAGACTAGAAAAAGTGTTCCTTTCATTTTTTAAATGAAAACATATATTTCAGAAATCCAAATAAATTTAACAAAACCTCGAAAAAAGTCTTTATTTTGTTAAATTAAAACATGTATTTCAGAAATTCATAAAGTATTAGCGTTTAAACACATAATATGATGAAGTAGAACAGTATTCGAGAGGAAATCTGTGTACTCTGACTTTCTTGATAGATACTCATAGAATCTTATGATGGTTTGGTTTAGGAGGGACCTCAAAGCTCTTCTCATTCCAGTCTCCCTGCCAGGGACACCTTCCACCAGACCAGGTTGCTCAAAGCTCCTTCCAATCTGGCCTTGAGCACTTCCAAGGACTGGCATGACTGCAAGACAGCACAACACAGTTTATGCCATTTCCAGGAATGTTTGACACTTACTTCCCATTATTTAAAACATAAAATTGAATCCATGCTGCTCTGCCATTTTGCTGACAGCTGTAATTTATCTGCCTGACTTCCTTCATTTGAAAATCTTCAGAAACACCTTTTTTTAGACCCTGTTCTCAGACCTTGTTTTCCTCCATTAACCTCAGTCAGGTTAAAGGATTCCTCAATTGAGAATCTCTGAGAAAATCTGCTCTCAGAGGAAGAGTTGTCGACCTTAGAAGTTCCTTGCCAGGGTTTTATTGAGGCATATGGTGTGTGATGGTTCCGCCTCATGGCTGGAAGCTCTGGGCACTTTTGGAATGGATGCTTCACAGTGCCTTGAGTCACCCTCACCACCAGCATTAGCACAACCCAGGCTGGTATTTAGTGTTCTCTTTGTAGCCGTGAGCAAATTGCACAGAATCTTCAGTGATCCAGGCTCCAGTCCTCCCATCTCAACAGGAATTCTGTGACTGAAATAAAAAAGAAGTAAGCTTGGAGTCCTGTTTTTAGTGTATAAAACAGAAACCATGGCCACACCTCAGCAAAGCACTTCTGCTTAAACACATGAGTAATTCTTTCTGAAAGATCATTGCTCTGCTTTACTTCAACATGAGCTTAAGTCCTTTGCAAAATCAGGACCAAGAAGTCATAATTGTGTTTTCTCTGTGTGGATCTGTAATTATTTTTCTCTATCACACAGATGATAGATGTTCTTTATATAATAATAATATAATAACAACAAAAATGAATAATGCTGTGAAAGCCTCTTTGATGTTATTCCTTCATGTGGAAGGCATTCAAATCCTTTATAGATTGACTGCATAAATCCTTACTGAGATATAATGTTTCTTCCTGAAATGAAAATTCAACATTTTCTTGCATACCAAATATATAATAATTTGTATTACACATCTTACATAACCATGTTGAAAGCAGAGTTTCCAAGGCCCTGTCTTAATCTTCATTTTTCTTTTCAACAAGGAAACACATACTGGATGCAAAAAGCAATAATATAAACCCAAGCAACAATGTGAGTCAACACAAACTGATTATTTTCACACATTTTCCTGAATCCTAATTGCTTTCAGTGTTCTAAAAACACCATTAGATGGAGAAATAATAACTTTCATCATACAGTAAAAGACAATTACACCAACTTGGAAAAGATACCTTGGGAATCTTCATATCAAACTTGATTTACCCTGATGTTCTGCAAACATGTGTAGCAATCACAACAGTTTTGACTCAACTCCAACACAAAATAGAGTTCCCAGAAGTTCATTGGAGGTAAAGCTAAATTTTCACAGTGGTCCCTTCTGGCCTTTAATCTATTAATCATGGCCTTTTTAGATTAAAGCACCAAAATTGCCTACATACCCCATTTCTGATTTCCTCCCACTCATTTTTCTATAGCCTTTCTTGTTCTATATTTAAACTCCATGTCCCTTTCCAGCCTTAACATATGCACTGCATTCTATCTGCCTTATCTGAACCTGCTTGTGCTGGTGGGGCTTCTGGACATACCAGAAGAATATTTCTGAACAAAATAAATTTCTGCCTAATTGTCATCTTCATCACAAGAAATCATGTGCTTTTTTACTGAATGAACAAAGCCTGAAAAGCCAGTCCAGGTATGTTCAGTAGAGTAATTCAAGTGGAGCTAGTGGGAAAAAAACCCATTTGGGACCAGAAGTCCCAAAGAATTGGGAAAGCCATTCCCTGATTTTACTTGGAACAGCCATGGCAGTGGTCACTAATGCTTCCAGGAGGAAAAAATCTTATTTCAAAGACTCATTAACCCAAGAATCCTGATATCTCCCTTTGCAGGAACAGCTATATAAGGAATGAAAAACTATCTTTGCTCTACTTGTCTGAGACAGACATCAGCTTTATGGGCATCATAATCCACACCAGTGACAAATTATAATTCTCTTCCAGAGAGGCAAAGAAGGAAGAGGTATTATAGGAATCATAAGTTCATCTACATCACTCTAAATTATCTGTCATTAGACTCCTTATCTGCTTTGCCTGTATAAAAATAACCCATCTCTGTAAATGTATCAAAAACATGTGTGGAGATTGTCCTGTTAAAATCAAGGGAACTTGCTGCGGACTGTGGTGAGAACTTGTTTGCATTCACACTGAACACACCAGCTGGAAATATAGACCCATCAGGAATACAGACCCAGGAGTATTCTGTGGTGTCGAGATGCATCTCAACCCTGGCACAAGTCCTGCAAACTGGCCAAAAAATTTGTCTGCTCTATTGAAGCCTCGCTGGATTTGATGCATCACATTACATGGAATTAATTTGCCTACTGTGGCTTTGGAAGAGCATCAGAAACGATGCTCTGATTGAATGTCTGACGCTGGAACCTGAAGAAAATTATCTAGAATTCTTTTTCTCCCAAACAAAATTTCCAAGTGGAAAAAGAAAAAATATTAGAAAAAAGTACAGTCCAAAGCAAGATTTTGAATGACTTAGGGAATGCATGATGTCCCTAATTTCTTGTTATTAAGTAATTTTGAAAAATAGTCTTCCTTCCTTCCTTCCTTCCTTCCTTCCTTCCTTCCTTCCTTCCTTCCTTCCTTCCTTCCTTCCGAATTCCTTCCGAATTCCTTCCGAATTCCTTCCGAATTCCTTCCTTCCTTCCGAATTCCTTCCGAATTCCTTCCTTCCGAATTCCTTCCGAATTCCTTCCTTCCGAATTCCGAATTCCTTCCTTCCAAATTCCTTCCTTCCTTCCTTCCTTCCTTCCTTCCTTCCTTCCTTCCTTCCTTCCTTCCTTCCTTCCTTCCTTCCTTCCTTCCTTCCTTCCTTCCTTCCTTCCGAATTCCTTCCTTCCTTCCTTCCTTCCTTCCTTCCTTCCTTCCTTCCTTCCTTCCTTCCTTCCTTCCTTCCTTCAATGAAATAGAACAGTTTTAAACAAATAAATAAACATAAGGACAAGGCAGAGGTGAAACAACCAAAAAGTGTGGTCCTGAAAATTTGGGTTTATGTATGTATGTACTGATTTATTTTGCTTTATGTCTTTATAAAGTATAATCAAATTTTACAAAGCTTTCAAAAATCATAAATCTTCAGTCACCAGTAGATACTCTGGGTATCTAAAAGGTAGTTTTTAAGACTAAGCTAGACCTCTACATTGCTTTTGCAGGCTTTGAGAAATCCATGCCCTCCAGAAATCACTCTGACTATGGAGTGAATAGCACCTTGGAATTCAGCGTTCTCGCTGAAATAGGCCCTTTGGTGACTCACACAGCCCTGGGAGTGTTTAATCTGAAGTTAATTTCATTATGCTTTGATCAGCCCTGCATGTTGTAGTTTTGTAGTTTTGCTCATGCTACGGAATTTTGTACCCAGAGCATGCACATGCATTGAAGGAGGATTCATAGGACACGGGAACTATGGGAAGTGGAGAAGAAGAACTCCAACCTTTACAGACTCCCAGCTTACTTAGAGCAGGTTGAGATTTCTCCCTAAATATACTGACTGCATTCTTCAACCAAAAAACATCACTGAGCAGTAGCTTAATGATATTTTATATTGCACAAACTGCTAAGTAACTCAAAACAGGTTTATGCAGGCAGCTCTTATCCCCAAGCATATTTGTACATATTTATATTATTTACATTATATTTTTCTGTCTATTTTTTCTATATTTAGAATGGGATAGCTGCAGACTAAGAAAAACATGCTTCTATGCATGTGGAAAGTAGTTTACATGCTTGGGATTATCACAAGGGATGCAAAATTATCATAACTTTTTTTTTTGTTTTAATATTTCTAGTTTTGCAACACAATTTTTAACAAACGTTGAGTATGAGGCCACTTGTGTAGTGCCGATACAATTTGTTCTTTGTCTATATAGGAAACAATAAAGTAATTTAAATAACTGCAAGCTGACTCATGTCTTTAGTTCCCTCCAAATGTTATGCTGTCATGGGTGCAAACGAGAGCGATCACCATGAGGGACCATGACAGAAGCTTCATCCCTGCAGGTTCAGGGGAGGATGAGCCACGGGATCCAGAGAAGCCACTTCCACAGTCACCCTCAGTGACAGCTGGTGGCACCCTGGTTACCTTCTCTGCTTTGCAGAGCTCTCAAAAAGTGAAGTGAAGCTGGTAATGAAGGTGAACAGGAAGTTTAATTTGCTATTGTGAGAGAAAGGGGAAAAAAAGACACCTAACTGATTTCAAAAGGAGTTTTTTCTCCTGTTAGATACCACATGCATTTTTAGTACCTCTGGGAGGGAAGAAGAGCAAGGTGGGAGAACTGAAGTCCTCTTTTCATGAATCACTGTCCAGGTTAGGGATTCATTAAATTATAATGGCAACTTTTTAGTTCTTCTTGTTGCTTTTCTGACCAGAATCTCCCATTATTGTTGGATGCTTTTGACTCCAGTTAGTCCTGTGGTCCCAGTGCACTGCTGGGACTGTGGGCTGGCACCTGTGTCCTGAGCTCCACTGTTAACCAGGAGTGACCCAGTTTCCAATGGAGTTAGTGGCAAGCTGCCCACTGACTTCAGTCAGCAAGTGCAATTTCAGAAACCATGTCACTTCTGGTGAGGCCTGAGATGGAAAGAGGAGGGGTTGACTTTCAGGTCCTAACGCTGAGCATGTGGGGTTGACAGCTGGAAAAGAGATCTGCCTTTATCTCTAGGTATGTAATCCAGCTACCTGCCTATCTCTATATGTTTCTTCTGGAGCAGATTTAGAGAAGTTCCTCACTCTACAAGGCTGAACAGCTTATGGAATATTTTGTTTGTATGTTATTTCAAGGATATTTTGGGATGTGTTCAAGGTCAGGTGGGATGGGGCTTTTAGCAACCTGTTCTAATGCAAGTTATCCTTACCCGTAGCAGGGCTGTTGGAACTAGATGATTTTTAATGTCCCTTTCAACCCAAACCATTATGTGACTTTATAATATAGTAAGCATTTTATCTTTGTCAAAGACATTGGTCTTATATTTATTTTAAGCCTTCAGAAAATATATCTTATTTTTCACACAGAGAGAATATAAATCTAATTTCTAGGATTTGAGGTATATTGTCACAGTTTAATAAATTAATCAACATGCTGCAGAAACAACTCCCACATTTAATCAGGACCTCCTGCAAAGATTGTTATCAACATTGCCTGAGTCATCAGGTTGTTTCCTGCTAATTATTAGCTAATACAACAATAAAATAAGATAAAGGTTTTCTGTAAGATACGTTATCATATTGGCAACAGAACAAAAAAGCTTCAAATAAACTGAAGATATGAGATAATATTTTCCAGTGAATGATTAAGAAAAATATATAAAAATTAAGTATAACAGAGCAAAAGGCAGCTCCTGAGAATTTAACATGCAAATGGCCAAAGAAGAGAAACCAAGGAGAAAATATCATCTGAAACTGCTGCTTGATCATTGCAAGTGGCTGAGTTTTGTCACAGAGGGTAGTTCAGCATGAATCTGAACAGTTCCAAAACTCTTCTTGTCAGGCAGACTTGGAAGTTCAAACTTTCAAGGAATTCATGTTGTGATTTAGACATTGCCTTCTGAAAGAAGGAGGAAGAGAAGGGATAAATCATCTTTAGGCCTAGGGGAGTTTAACTAAAAATCTTTTTTAGTGTCATTTCTGAGCAGGTGTTTTTTCTATTTCCTGATGTCTGAGTGATGGATGCACAAGGACTAACCAGGCAGAATCCTAGGCCCACACATCTACCCAAATAAAAATGGCATTTTACTGGAAATGTGAACCACCGCAGGTTTCAACCTGAAGTTTATGTCTTTTATTATAGTTATACACCGGCTCACTCTTGTGTATGCTAAGCATTTTCAGTGCAGCAGTCAGGCACCCAGAGTGGTCACACTGAACTTCACAATCATTCAGTTTGATGGGTTCCATTTGTCTCTAAATTCTCCCAGATTTCACTTTTTTTTTCATCACTTTCTCTGAAATTGCATATACATTTTCCAAGACAACCCAAGTGACTTATCCAAAGTGGTCCTAATTCAGTAGTGATCAATGTGACCTGGCAACAGCTGCCTTTACAGTGTCACGAGAAAAGTTGCATGCCCCATCCCTGGAAGTGTTCAAAACCAGGCTGGATAGGGCTTGGAACAACCTGGGATAGAGGAAGGTGTCACTGCCTATGGAAGGGATTGGAATGAGATGATCTTTAAAATCCCTTCTAACCCAAACCATTCTGTGATTCTTTGAAAGTTTTTGGGAGGACAACAGTGGTATTAAAGCAGAGGAAAGCAAAGTAACTTGGTATTCTCAGGGCTTTATGGAGAAAAAGCATTTCTGTTTATGTCTATGTGTGCACATAAACAGAACCTCAGGGGAGAGCTCACAAAGGCTAATTTTGGCCTGAAGAGGTGGATAACTCTGAGCTGCCCTCTAGTCAGGAAAAAGAGGGAGAGAGACACTTGCTCCTTCAGGGAATGATTAAGGAAAGCCCTTTCCAGAACATAATTCTTTCCTGGCACAACAGAACCAAGTGCTGTAGGCTACCATCATCCTTTGGTGCCACCACCCTTAGAGTGTTTGCTGTTAGCCTAAGAGATGGGATAACTGGACCTTTCATAGGATGGACTTTTACTTGGAAAGCATCAGTCATAACTCATTAAGCCTTTAGTCATGTGAAAATTTACATGCACCATTAAAGGCAATGAAATTACTCACAGGGCATCACATCAGGGTCCTGCCTGCCATCATTTTTTGTCCCAGTTTGGAAAAACTTATACATAAGCTTAACTTCAGGCACAACAGATAGCAGACTCAGTTTATAACTAAGTTATATATAACAGGATGATTTGTTAATAACAAAAATACACTCTAGGAAAATAACTTTGTCAACGCATCTGGCTTTGGGAAGAGTTTTTCAGGTCCAGGAGAGGACTTCTGTCCAGGTATAGGAATGCTGGAGAGCAGCACAGAGTCCAGGGCTAAGGTGCTCACCTGGGACAGGCGACACCCAGGTTGCCTCTCTGCTGCCTGATTCAGCCCAGGGGTTGGAATTTTTCTTCCCATGTTCCAACAAAGTGATTTGATGCCTTGGTTGAGCTAAGGTGGGATGTTTCACTCTGGAAACTGAAAAATTCTTCAATTACTTCAAAAGGAAAAAGAAGCAGATTTGATTATAAAGCATCTCAGTGAGGAATGCATTCAGATTTATGGTTTTTATTAAAGCATCAAGATTTTTATTGCTACAAGCTTGAGGAGGGTGTTTTTGCAAAGACAACCTGCATAGAAGTATCTTTTCAGGTCTTCACTAGAAAAACATTGTGTTCCCCATTTTGTATTCTCTCAGGCACCTATTATTTGGTGATTTTCTATTAACTCTGAAGCACTGTTCAACCACATATTTCTTATTAGTAAATTAATAAACACATTTATAATTTATTAATATGCATAGTCAGATTAGTATTAACTGGTTTTACAGTCAAGAACCACATATTTATTGTGAATTATCACACTAGATCAAATTTTCATGCCACATATTGATATGAAGACATACATCAGAAGTACCAGTCCTAATAGGAAGTAGTTAGCTTAAAAAATTCCCATCTTTTTCATAAGATGAGAAAATAGCTTCCAAGTATGTTCCTTAAAGTGATGCTGTTGCCTCAGAAAGGGCAACTTGCTGCCAGTAACATTGAGGAATCTGTGGTGCATTTAATAGAGAAAGTAGTTAATCTGTCTTTTAAAAATAAATCACAAATAGATGAAATGATTAATAAGCAGCAATGCCATCTTCAATGTTTTTTATTTTTCTAATGTACTGGAAAAAGAAAAAACAATACCGACAGCTTATTTGTATGACTCTTCCTGCTCTCTTTAAACCGCAGCAGTGCATTTTTAAAATTTTAATTCCAATAATGTGTTTTGTTCTTCTAAGCACGCAATCTCTGATAGAAATGGACAGAGAGGAACAGAGGTTTAGCTGCAATAACCTCTAGCTTGGTTTTGATTAGCTTGGTAATTAAATGTAATATTTCACATACAGCATTCAGCTTCCTGCAAAATGGTTAACAATATCTCTAATTCCATTGTGTAAAGGAATGTAAGAATATTTATTATCATAAGCAAGACAATAACTTTCCATAGCATGGTAACTTTCCATAGCATGTAACTTTTGTTCAAAAAATTAGAGGAAAACCAGAGTATTCCTAGTGAAGGGCTTTATATTTATTTATTTATTTATTTACTTTTAAAGGACAACACCTTATAGTTATCTGACAAAAAGGTGTACTCCAAAATAAATTGACATGCACAGGAAGTGTCACCTGGACATGAGGAAGAACTTCTTTCCTGTGCAGTGACCGAGCACTGAACAGATTGTCCAGAGAGGGTCTGGAGTCTCCCTCACTGGAGATATTCCAGACCCATCTGGATGCAAGCCTGTGCCCTGTGCTCTGGGATGACCCGGCTTGAGCAGGGAGGTTGGACAAGGTGAAGGACGCACTCTGGTCCCTTCCAAAATTACCCATTCTGCCACTTTGTGATTCTGTAACACGTAAAGTTTTCAAAATCATTAGTCATACAATCCCCAAGAAAACAACTTTCCCTCAAAAAAACCCCAACAAACTGCAAACTTTGATGCTCAGTTATGATGCTTTGATGAGTATAATAAGAAAAGGCCAACTGACAAGGCAGAAATGGTAACAAATGGAACTCAGGTCTTTCTCTTGGAGTATTCAGACTCAGAGCTGTTCCCCTTCTTGCTCTCAGCCTTTCCAACCCCACTGAAGCAGTTCCCGTGAAGGACTTTTCCTATAACAGCCATAGGGGAGTGTTTTCTGCCCCATGCCTCTCCTCCATCTCAATCATTCATCTTTACTGACATCTTAGAGTGCTCTCCAGAGATAGATGAAGTTTACTTTGGAGATCTCTCAGTAAAGTGAGTCTCCAGTTTTTAGATTTGTAAACAAGCTAGAGAAATTGGATGTTTTTCTGCCAAACTGCTGAGCCACTCAGAATAAAGACCCAGTGAGACTCAAATTAAAATGAAGGTAGGAATGCTCCAGGGAACAGCCATGAAGAAGAGATTTAGGCAACACTGGATGTTGATTGAGAGAATCCAAAGGATGGGTTTCAGAGGGTCTGAAATGTATCAAGATGCTCCAGAGAAGGACAGAAAAGGACAACAGAGTTGGGGAAGTGTCTGGAGTACAAGTCTGATGAGGAGCAGCTCCGGAAGTTGGGGTGTTTAATCTGGAGGAAAGAAGGCTCAATGGGGGAACCTTGTCAGTTTCTACAACTTCCTGACAGGAAGTTGTAGCCGGGTGGGGGTCGGTGTCTCAAGTAACAAGTGATAAGATGAGAGGAAACGACCTCAAGTTGCACCAGGGAAGGTTTGGACTGGATATTAGGAAAAGTTTTTTCACTGAAAATGTGGCCAGGCATGGGAACAGGCTTCCCAGGGAAGCAGTGGAGTCACCATCCCTGAAAGTGTTCAAAAAATGTGTAGAAATGGCACTTGGGGACATGATTTTTTGGGGGACTTGGCAATGGTGGGTTAATGACTGGACATGATGACCATAGAGATCTTTTACAACTCCAATGATTTTATGATTCGAAATCCACCTTGGCTCTATTTTGACTCTACCACTTGCTAGAGAATAAGGAAGGAAGGAGGAAGAAAGAATAAAGAGTGAGGATTTTAAAATAAGTTCAAGAAAATAATTTTGAGCAGGAAAGTATCTCTCTTACCTCTTTGCAGTCAAATACTTTCTCAAAAACAAACCCTGTATTGGTAAGGAGTCTGCCTAAAATGTGGACCCTCTGAAACATTCAGATATCTGAATCCTGAGCAGTCCTACAGCCTTCAGCTAAGACACTCCATATTTACCCTGATTAACTGCCTCTACAAAAATAAGCAGACAGAAATCTGTTAGAGCATAAGGCTACAAATGCTGTGTTCATGTGCAATTCTGAGTGGATCATTAAGGTCGAGAGGCTGAAGCTGAATATATATGCACAGGTTTAAGGCTCTGGGCATCAACTGTTATTTATTCTTGTGTTTAGCACATAGACTAATGCTGCACTCACGTCTCTGAACGTTAAAGCAGTGCATTGTAATGTTGAGCTGATAAATCAGCCTGTAAATACAGCCTGAGAAACGTTTGTATCGCAAGGGACAACTCTGCTGGATTCTGTCTTGCAAATAGATGTATTTCACAAGACAAATGGTCCAAATTTGTTGGTCTGTGTAAATCAGCAGAGTTCTGGGGTATTAACAGAACTCCACCAATTTCCACCAGCCCAGAATCTGACATTTTTCATAGAAAGGAATGAGTCTTCATTTACAGTTTCAACTGGAAAAATTCATTACTTAGAAATCCTTAGGCTACATTTATTGAACGGGAATTAT
The DNA here is from genome assembly GCF_009650955.1 of Corvus moneduloides. Taxonomy (NCBI): domain Eukaryota; kingdom Metazoa; phylum Chordata; class Aves; order Passeriformes; family Corvidae; genus Corvus; species Corvus moneduloides. Next base: position 4,521,878 of record NC_045478.1, read on the forward strand.
TGCCATAAGGGTGCTACTTTAATAACCGTGTACCCAGCTCAGGAAAAAGCCTCTGCAGTTATTTTACCTTCCTGCATTTTTTGTTGTTCTGTGGAATGTGTATTTGACAATATATTAGCCCTAATTGAGATTATCTTTAGAAACTTAAGAGATTGGGATGAGGGCTGCTGTAAGCCTATGATTTATACTCCAATTTTGAAAACTGAGTAAAACAAAACAATAAAAATATAAAAGCTATGTTTTATTGCATTTTTTTATGGAATTAATGTTAAATATTAGAATTACCATTGTTTTTAATGGCAATAACTCCTATAAAAATAACAGAACTTGCATGCTTTCATTGCTTAGATATGTCCTTGTTAAATCTTTACATATTGTTTCCCATATTTGAAAAAAAAATAAAAATTTGCAAGATATGATAACGAGCTTAATTTTACCATAAAGCTTAAGAAGGAAAGACAGAACCCTGTGAAATAAAGCACTTTTAGAATAATTTGGTGTATGCCTCTGATGTTAGCTATCACATAGAGTTCACTCTGAATACCTTGAAAAATTGTTTTAGAAAGAAAATGAAATCAATATTACATCATAACTGAAAATCTACAGTAGAGTCCACCCAGATCGATAATTCTTATTTTTAAATTTATTAGCAAAAGAAAAGATATAATCTGTGAAAGTGGGTTAAATGGGTTAACTGAGTTGAGAACTTTTTTCTTGCTTTTGTTTTGTTTCTTGTAGTTTCATTGTTTGTAGGATGTTTGTTATTTTGTGTATGAGAACAATGCAAGATTAAAGTAAAACTTTAATTTTGCTTTTGAGAATAACTCTGTAAAAAAAAATTAGTCCAGTTTTCTCTTCGAATCTGTTTCCTTTTCATTCTATTTGTCTGTCTTTATGTATATATGTGCTTGATAGAAATAGATTCAGATTTATTTGGTTCTACTATAACATGGTTCTCTTAGAAAAAAGCATAATAATAAAACAACCCCTCCAATCTGTTCTGCTTCAAGTGCATAAATAGAAAAAAATGAGCTGATTTTATGTACATACCTATCTGCAACTCATTTTTTGTGAAATCATGTCATGCTGTAACCCATAGAAGACTGGCTCTGTACAAATGTCGCACACACAATCCTACAGTGCTGGACATATTTTGCAGTTTGCAAGCTGTCACACCAGAGATAAATGCCATAAAATCCTACACCCCATCTTTGAAGTTTTAGTTTTATTTGGATTACGCAGTGAGGATAATTCTAGTAGAGAAATATCCAATGCTGGATGAATGACCTGTAACTTTTTCTATTTAAAAATGCTACCTTCTGTTTTTAAATGACTGGATTAATATACTAGATTATTGTTGTGGTAGCTCTTGGAATTACTTTTGATAACAATTAAAAATTGGCTTTTAAAAAACTCGCTGCCTACAGTCTTCTCAGTGTGATTCTGAACACAGCAACATCAGACCAGACTGGAGATTTCATGTAACTTTCTGCATTTCAAGCCTTAATATTAAACACTTTTCCTTGCCTAGTATTAGTTTCATATGTTAATATCATTTTTTATTAACATAATACAAATATCACTTGCAGTACTACATCCTTCATTGCTAGCGGCTTTCACATCAAATGTCACAGCAAATTTTATTTTCGCTAATAGGTTACGACTTGTACATTGTATTAGTGAAAGTGAACATTATTACAGGATGACACTAAAATTAAAGAACATACTGTACAACAGCCCTAACACTCTGCTAAATTCCCTACTCCTTCCGACCCTGTCTCTATCCCATTCCACCTCACAAAATGCTATCAGAAGTTCTGTTAGATATTTTAGTGCTTCTTTGGAGAAAACTTCACCTTTCAAGAACCTCGCTATATCCATTGTCAAAATATCACATTATACAATTCACTGGAAGTGAACTTATTGCTAAATACCCATTAGGTTCCCAGGAGATGCCTTACATTAATTGTTTAGTGAAAGCACCCTTAGGCTATCGCTGGGGAAGAACATTAAATGCATAAAAAGAGAAGTTGACAGAGATCCCTGTAGAACAAGATACATCTCCTGGCTTAAAACTTCTCCAGGAAGAATCCTGTGAGTCACTGCTCAAAATGGTCATTTTGGGGTTATTCTTTCCTCCTGCTCCTGCCAGCACAGATAGAATTAATCTGAAAGGAAAGTGAATGCTGCATCAGCAGAGAGTCCTTAAAAAGTGATTTTGAAAAGCCAAGCTGGAGGTGGTAAACAAGGGGAAAAACCAAAAAGGGCATTGTTAGGCATTGTTTTGGATCTGAGGTGTCTGTCTGGCTTGCGGAAGTAATAACAAGGAAAAAAGTTGGAGAGCAAAGAAAATGCAGAACTAATGCTACAGATGAAATGGAAACTAAGAAAAAAAGAAAGATGGTCAGGAGAGAGAAAAGGGAAAATGAAGAGAGAAAGGAGGGATGAGATGCTCGAATGAGCAATGATTTCAGAGAGATTGTAACTAAAATGTCAGCGAGCTGTTCACCAGCGAGAAGTCCAGTTCAGAAGGGAAGGGGAATGATTTTAGCAGCCAGGCACATCCTACACTCCTGTCTGCTGTGTTCTTCCTACCACATCCCCTTAACACCGTTCTTTTTTCTAACATGGACAGCTGATTCATCTCCTCTTGAGTAAACATTTAATATAATTTAATCTATTTTACTGTACCTTGTATTTAAATCACCTTTGCAACGAGCCTATATTACATCCTGAATATTTTTTACCTCAGAAAACAAGATTTTGGGGGTTGGTACTGCTGCCAAAGTACCACAAGAGGGGGCACTAGTTAAACAAGACGCAAGAATGGAATTTCTCCTTTTCCCAGTTCTTTTTCCTTTTGTCACTCATAAATACAGAAAAAAAAAATTATCCTTCCCTGCTGCACTAAAGAATGATGCTATTATTATTATTTTATTATTATTATGTTGAGAGTTTTTATTCCTATTGGGATAATTAATGGAAGAGTAGCTACCATGAAGATTTGTTGTAAAAAGGGATGCAGAAGCCTGACCGTCATCAAAAGTAATTAGCAAAATAAAATTAAGCTTTTGTTCACATCCCCCTTAAGAAAAACCTAAGAGGGAAATCAAATCTTCTTTATTTTGGACTGCGTCTTCACCTCTGTTTATAATCAACGCTTGAAAACACAAGGCTCCTGGATATTGAGATGTGTCTCTATTTTGAACTGCCAGTGCCTCGCAGCCTGTGTAGCCATTTGTCTTTGTAAAAAGGGTGCACAAATTATGTGACTCCAAGTTTTATTTCTATTTGGCACTCATTCTGTGAAGGTGCAAATGCCTGCAAGGCTGAAGAAATCAAGGATGTGTACTCTATGCTTTATATTAGCTGCCCATCAGAGGGACTTGTATGTCTGTACTAAACATATAAGCACCTAACTCTGTTAAGGATTTTTATCCAAACAGCCCAAGAAGGCAGGAAGCATCTTTATGTCTAGTTTTGTATTTGGGGGAGCTAAGGCAACCAAGGTCTGGAATCACAAAGACCTTCAATCCCCACTGAAATCACTGGAATTCGAGCAATCCCATATATGTAAGTAGATAAGTAAGAGGACAGGGTATTTTGCCCCAAACTACTGGAGAGATCAAGAAACTGAAATGAGAGATCCACAGTCCTAAACTAGAAGGTTAAATTCTGTCCCTGAAAGCAAAATATCTGCCTCTAAACTCCCTCTATTTTAATTTGTGCCAGCTTTATCAAAGTGCAGCTCTCCAGGTCCATGACAGGACTCTCAAAATCCCAAATAATGGATGTATTTAGTAGTGTTCTTCCTAACAGGAGATGTGAGGAGACTCAAAATCCATTTTTCCAGCTCTTCCAAGATTCTATGACTTTTCTCCACTCAAGTTGCCAAATCTGGCTAAATACAGCACTTCAGACTTAGTTACATCACTGCAAACTCCCTGGGGCGTGTTCCCACGAGTTCACCCATGTTAAAGATTTGGGATAAATGAGGACAGCGACTCAGGAAAGGGGGTGTTCTGTTTTCAGGTATTGGACTTTGCCCACAGCCTGCCCAACGCAAGAAATATTAATCACCACTAACCAAATTCTGTTTTGGTTTACTGTGGAAAATCAACAGGCTATGGAATGGGAAACCATCCCACATGATGCATCCCATCTCCAGCCATGCTGAGCGCACTGAAGAACCCTTTTCAGTGCCTGTACTGGGGAGTCTCATACCTTTCTCATGATTGGATTAAAATAAGTTTGCAAAAATGGCAAATATCTCTAAGAAAGAGGCAGTAAGCTGACAAAAAGAAAGGCAAGTGTTTTAGTTTTTAGCTTAGATCTTAATTTCATCTCAACATACCCAGAATAGTTTAAGAGATTGTTTCACAGGCAGTTTGAGTCGAATTTACTGCTCATTGCAACTGAAAGGATTAGTTTCCTTTCTCATTCACCTTGAGCCAGGCTTATTGTACATCACGCAGGGAGGACATCAGCCTGTTTGAGAGAGTCCAGAGGAGACCTCCAAATTGATCAGAGGGGGGTAGCAGCTCTGGAAATGAGGACAGACTGAGAGAATTGGGATTGTTCAGCCTGGAAAAGAGAAGACTTTGAGGTGACTTAATTCTGGCTTTCCAGTACCTGAAGGGACTCCACAAGAAAGATGGAGAGAGACTTTTGAAAGGGTCTGTAGTGACAGGACAAGGGGTAATGGCTTCAAATTGAAAGAGAGTAGATTTAGATTAGATACTGGGAAGAAATTCTTCCCTGTGAGGGTGGAGAGGCCTTGGCACAGGTTGACCAAAGAAGATGTAGCTTCCCCATCCCTGGAAGTGTTCAAGGCTAGGCTGGATGGGACTTGGAGCAACCTGGAATAGTGGAAGGTGTTCCTACGCATGACAGAGGGTGGAATGAGATGATCTTTAAGGTCTCTTCCAATCCAAACTCTTCTCTATTTATATGATTCTATAAAACACATCTGAGTTAGTCAATCAAAGTGCAAAATTTCTTACAAGTATCCTTTGGAAAAGGATGGGATGTTTCTATCTAGAACCATCAGAATCACCACTTGGAACATGGAGTAGAGCTCTTCTTTCTATGAGTTCATTTATCATGGCAAGCTACATTGTCCAGTGGACAACATTTTTTAACAGTGTCAGCAGCTGAGCAAACCACTCTGTCAGATTCATGGCCTGTGGAAGATCCATAAGAAGATCCATTTGGAAGAGTTGCATATGCATTGGGCTTGGTGTCAAAACATCCCTGTGAAAAGGAGTGGATATGATCATGCAAAGAAAACTTTGGCAGAAGTTAGGAAAAGAGTGTATTACTATGATATTTGAATAAAGACATCATTGGTGTAAAATGCAGTCTAGAGGTACAGCTTATCTTGTGGCTGATATCCCAGATAATTTCCCAGAGTATAAAAGCACAGGAATCAGACCAAAAGTCCACTTAACTTGCTGTCCTGCCACTGATGGGTTTCACAGGAGCACACAGAGAAATGAACCATTTTCCATGACTCGTCTTTCAAGATTCTGGGACTTCTCTTGCTTCGGATGTTGACAGAGAAGCTACAATGATGTCTCCAACGTACTTTGTTTCATTAATTCATCTGATCACTTTTTCAATCCTCTCAGCATTTGGACTCTACAGCACCCTGCAATGAGGATTTCCAGTTTGCAGCAAATGCAATGGGTTTTTATTGTTTAAAACTCATTACCAGGGAATTTTGTTTCATGCCATCTAGATTTGTATATTAGAAGAAACAATGAATAAACATTTTCTGTTCACTTTCTCCATATCAGTTATAATTTTATCTGCCTTTAGCATGTGAGAGGGGACAGCTCAGAATGGATTTATGTTTGTTCCTTCTCTCTTCTGTGTAATATGTTTGTCTCTGAATTCCAACGTTCAATAGCCTGGACCAAAACAATCCTAGCTGGATTAGGCTGCTGTCTGGAACTCCCCTGCAGATGGACACTGCAGCCTGGGTGATCATATGGAATAAATCCTGTTGAATCTGTAGAATTGGTCTCACTGCTTATACATAGAGGGAAGGCCCAAAATCACTCCCTGAATACCTCAGATCTACTGGATTTTAGTTGCACATTCAAATTGTGCACAGCTTGTGACTCCCGATTTGCAAAACTGTGGTTGGAGAACGAGTCACACTTCAGTCTCTGGGAAAACACATGAGTTTGGAAATGGGGAAGGAAAAGCAAAACTGCACTATAACAAACCATTTTTGCCTCTTGAAGTGGGGACAAGAAAATGCTTGAGGGTAGGAAATGTGGGGGAAAAGAAAGTTATGATTGTTAAAGATGGTCACTGGAGTATTTCCATGTTAGTCACAATTTGGTATGTCTGGGATAAATTTGGAAATCTGATGTCTATGTGAGAAAAGTCACCTGAGAGTGTCTTTATAGTCCAGAGAAAGAAAGATGTCTCCTAGGGAGGATCAGAGGAATCACACTGTAAAGAGTGTCTACTTCATCTATGGAAAATAGGGGTTTAGTCCCTGCGTTTCCTGGAGGGAATTTGTTCAACACCCCCATGTTTGATCCACCGAAAGCAGGGGAACCCCAGGTAGGGAGGAGGCAGGAGGTGGTGTGATAATATTTTGAGCATAATCCAGCTTGAGAGAGATATCTACTAAAGCAAGAGCCTCAAATGAGACTGATGGAATGAAGTTTTGGATCCTAAGAGCCATATAGATATTGACTTGTTGATTTCCATCAAGACTAAGACACTTTGAATTAGGCAGTGAGAAACTTTATCGGGAAGGTGGTCTAAATATAATATAAATTAATATAATAAATTAATGTCAATATAAATGTTTCCCATTTAGGGATTTAGACACCTGAATTTCATACACACCACCAGCAGAAACTCCTTCCTGCCATCTACTTTTCCTCTCTCTCTTCAGGAAGGGGCCTAACCATGGCAGTAACCACAGTGTTTGGACTTCTGGGAGACTGCCATCAGTTTTAGACCAAAAAAAAAGACTACTTAAATTCTAAATTTTTTCGAGCAGACTAAAAAATGTAATTTCCTTGCTGCGATGTCTCATTTTTTCCTCTTAGTAAGTGATCCAGTGATTGCTACCTCTACCCAGAAAGCAAACAGGATTCTATATTGGGAGAGGATCCTAAACCACCTTTCCATCATTTCATGGGACTGCCCCAATCAGGAGAAGTCTCAGAGGGGATCATCCCCATTTCTGAAGGTCATTACTGAACACTTGAGAATGAAAATGTCCCCAAGCCCTAAGGAGCCCCAAAGGCTGACTCCTAGAAAGGGGACAAAAATGATGTAATGGATCCTTCTCCCTGGAGTGTTTCCTGACTGTGACCAAACATAATTTTTATTTATGGGATAATTTTTATGAGGACCAGGACAGTCACTATTAGTATATGCATACTTTTAGAGGGAACAATCCTTACTCTATTAGACACTTATTCTAAATTAGGTAGGGGTAGCTGAGCTCCTAACAGGAGCACAGGTATTTTGGTTCAAGAAGCTCAGATTTTTTTCCTAATGCACTGTGAAAATCTTAATGACCATGAAGTTTCTGTGACAGTTTAGTGGTTTAATACTAACTTATCACTAAATATAGAGCTCAGATAAATGAGAGGTCCTTCTTCATCAACCACAGTTCCAGCTGTACTATTTTCATCACCCCCACACCACACAGAGCATCTGTCACTTCCTCCTGCCAGGATATATTTCTAATTTAGGGTTAAAACATGTAAAGGTAGAAGATTAAAAATGGACATTGTTCTGGCATTTGAAAGGGAGGGAGTTTATCATGTCAAGTCACATTATCTCAACTTCGAACCATGTAGTGATAAATGTTTTTGACTCATTCCTCTCTGATGGAATTTCCTCCTCTGCAATGTGGAGAGCTCACATTTTCACAATATTAGCTTAGACTCTTCCCATTGACTCACCTCTGATTTTTCTGGAGGTTTTTTTTTTCAGAGAAAGACTGAAAATGAGAGAAAAGAGCTCTACTCTGAACTGGTTTTAAGACTATGGTTTGATAACAAGCACAAGTCAAACCAGTCTTAGTCCATGCAACTAATTAAAGGGGCCCTTCCTTCAGAAACATTTCTGGAGAAATTTCTTTTCCTTACCTTGAATTGCCAGTTGCATGGCTGAGTGATCAGGTGGATCAGAAAGACACTGGATGTAAACTATGGCATTTTTAGACCTCTTCTGCATTCAGAACTATTTTCTTGGTATCTTGATTCTGATATTTCAGGAGCTCAGTGATGTCACAGCAAAGACTGTTGAGAGCTGATGACTATAATGGAATTTTCCCATTGAAAACAGACTAAGATTGCCCTAAATTCACTGTGAAAATAAACCCTTTGTCAACGACAGTGAAGTTTGTCTTAGCTCCTAATGAGGCTGAAAGAGACACTTCCCTGGGATTTAACTAATGTATATGGGTCTGTGATGGAGATCTGGCTCTCCAGGGTTTAAACACTGAAGACTGATCTGGCAAAGACAAGAGCAACACTTAGAGCAACATTTACAAAGAACTTTGCAAAATATCCACTTGTTTTCATTGAAAAACCCCTTTGTTTACAGTTTGGAGGACCCATTTTTCTAAGGTAATGCTTATATTTGTGTGTGAACTAATTTTTACTATTGAGCAGCCACTTAAAGTGATCCTGGGAGAACCAGACTGGCAGATACCACAGGGCTGAGACCAGTGCACCCCATTCCCATCTGGATGTGGCTTCTTTCATCCAGAAAACACCATAATACTAAATATTAGGCCTATCTATCAGCAGTAGGTGCTTCTAGTTTCCATGGCCACAATTCCAGATCTTGTTCCCCAAGAACACCAGTCCCTTGGACAACAGAGTCAGGATTTGTCTCACCAAATTCAAGCAATTACAGCACAGAAATAATGATCTGTGGGGCTTGTTATAGGGTTTCTGAGTAATCAGTGGAAAGAAATGAGCTCTCTGGGTTTTTACAGGTTTTGTCTTAACTCAGGTGTCTAAATTAGGCCATGTGAATCAAAGGAAAGAACTAGACTGCACACAGTTACCAAGTTTGTTTTCTGCCTTTTATCTGCACTAAAAAATCCTGGCTCCACGGTGCTCAGATTGGTAGAAGTTTTTAGGATTCAATCTGCTGCATAAAGAAAAAGAGAGAGGGAGGAAACAGTTGGGTTTATGTGGTATAACATACATTTGGCTCCATTTTCATATTGATTGCATATATAAAAAAGGGGAAAAGTAAATAAACATGAGGAAGATAATGTCCCAAACTGAGTTTTATCACAAGTGCCTCCTGCTGGGATTGGAGAGAAAACCTTCCCCTTGAGGGGACAGAATAATATCATTTTAGTTATGGCCATATTCTTCATTTGGAACCTCCTCATCAGTATGTCAATGCATGTTATTCACTGCTTGGAGAGACAATAAAATCGAAGGACCCATCTTTAGCAAGGAACACGGATTTCCCAACATTTACAATACAGAGACCTTGGCCCTTAATAAAACCTACATCCAGTAGTGAAATTATCAAATGGAGTTGTGCTCATTTTCTTTTATACGGAAGGAAGGGGCACAATATATCTTTACCAGCAGCTGGGAAATTAATGCTACAACTAAAATGACATTCCGCGTCTCAATGAATGATTTCCTGTGGGGTTCGGATAGTGGCTGTGACGGGAAGAGGTGTGATAATGGATCTAAGTCCATAATGCATTTATCCCCAGGTGCACTTGCTCAATCTGTTCATTGTGCAGCTTTTTTTTTGGGCTTACTGGGACTTTTAGAGTTTTATTTTGCAGCACTGAGGCAAATGGTTAGGACTCGCTTTAAAAATGTACGAAAGGGAAGGTTTCTGTGCTTGTGAGGTTTTGTGGAAGGAACCTGGGTTTCTTTGTTGCCTTCAGTAAGGAAATAAATGATATTTTTCCACAGCAGAGCAAAACAGAGCTGTGATACCATTTCTTTTAAAATAGGGAAATTGAGGCACACCACAGGAAACCTTCAGAGGGAGATGAAGGTGGCTAAAGCCCAGCTTCTTTCCTGTGCCATTCCCCTCTTGCAGTGGGAGCAGCACTGCAAGAAACACTTTTCCTTTCACAGCCCAAGTGCAAGTCATTTCTAAGCATGTTCTGTATTAAGGTTCACTTATATTAATAATTGAAAAAGCAGTACATGATTAATAAATATGATAAGATTGTTAGAGTCCCAAGTAGAATTTTTCAAAGAGGACACGAAGAGCTTTTTTAGGCAGTAAGTTTTATGTCAGGAATTTACCCCATTAGACTATTAAGGAATCTGTATTGAGGAATTAAGCAGTTTTGAAAACATCTCCTTAAAAATGGAACTGGAATGTAGTGGTTTGGTCTGCAACAAAGTAAAATAAGCAGAGAAGTAGAACAATGTCTTGGAGTGGAATAGAGAGAATATTAATTACATACAACTGACTGGTGGAATGTTATACGTTGGAGATGATTGTGGGGAAAAAAATAAAGTGTCTTAAGGTTTATTTTGTCTTTCTTAATGGGGGAAAACTCTCATCTGTTTTTTTTCTGTGTTATTTAATGAAGATTGTTGCTAGTGCCATGTGGACTGCCACTTGATTACTTATCTCTTCAGTGATTTTAGTAAATACTGTTAGTGCGTTCTTATCATAAATGCATACACAGAAGATATCATCCAACCCCTCTCCTGGAAGTGTTCAAGGCCAGATTGGATGGGGCTTGGAGCAACCTGAGCTAGTGGAAACTGTCCTTTCCCATGGCAGGGGGATGAAATGAGATGATCTTTAGGGTCCCTCTCAACCCTAGTCATTCTATGATTCTGTGATTCTATATGGCAAAACTGTTACTATCGTATAATTTTAGTGCTATTGTACCTCTGAAAGCTGGGATGTGAAATTTCTGGGCAGGGGGAGCTTGGGTTGTTCTGGAAAGCCCTGTACATGAGCACAGCTATCCACTTGCTTGGAAAACTCTCTATCCCTAATCAAATGGGCAGTAGTAGGAGAAGAAAGTACAAATCCACGTGTAACATCTCCCTTTGGGTTCATATTGTGCCAAGAACTCTGTGGGGTGACACAGTCAACCTGCAGCCGCAGTGCTGGACATGCAGAGGAGTCACCCATTTCCCACAGAATCATAGAATCCATACATTTAGGAAAAACTTCTGAGATCACTGACTCCAATCATTAACCCAGCACTGCCAAGCCCACCACTAAACAATGTCACCAAGCACCATATCTACACATTTTTTTAACACTTCCAGGGATGATCCCTGGACAGCCTGTCTCAAAGCCTGACCACCCCTTCAGTGAAGGAATTTTTCCTAATCTCCAATCTAAATTCCCCCTGGTACTTCTTGAGGCCATTTCTGCCATTTGTTCTTGTCTCTTCACTTTTTTCTTGGGAGAAGAGACTGATTCCCACCTGGCTACAATCTCCTTTCAGGGAGTTGTAGAGAGTAGTAAGGTCCCTCCTGAGCCTCATTTTCTCCAGGCTAAGCACCACCAACTCCCTCAGCTACAAGGATTCAGGTCTCAGCCCATCAGGCTGCCTTGGTCCTTCAAGGTGCTGTCTCACCTGCCAGAGAAAACTCCTCTCCTTTGCCTCAAAATCCCACCATGGTTCATGTGCTTCCCGGCAGAAGGCTTTGTGGAACTGCTCTGCATGAGTAGATGCTGAACAGGTAAAACCAAAGGGTCCTTCAGGAATTTAGGAATAAATTCTTCACTGTGAGGGGGGTGAGGCCCTGGCACAGGTTGCCCAGAGAAACTGTGGCTGCCCCATCCCTGGAAGTGTCTGAGGCCAGGTTGAACAGGGTTTGGATCAGTTTGCTCTAGTGGAAGGTATCCCTGCCCATGGCAGGGTGCTGGAATGAGATGATCTTTAAGCTCCCCTCCAACCCAAACCATTCTACGAATCTGTGATGACTTCTGATCTCCCAAAATGCTATGGAATTCCTTGGGAAAATGCATTGTAAAAAGCAATGTACAGCAGAGTTCCCTGCTCCTCTAAGTACAGTCTGAGTCACCCTCTAGAAGGCTGAGTAACTCCAAAAATCCAGGAAAGGGAACAACATGTGTTTCTATCCCTAACCCTGTAGGAAGAAAAAAAAAAGGTTTTTATGGGCGAAAGAAAATCTTCAATTATCCAACACAAGACAACTTTCCGAATCCAGCTCACCTAAGCTATTCTTTTTTTTCTCCTCCATGAGCAAAATGAATGCTGCAAGCAGGCACAGTGGTAATGGTCTTTTTTCCCATCTCTTCCCCTTGCTCCCCTAACCGAAGGCAGAACTGCCGAGACTTCAGGAGCCTCTTCATGCTATCACTTCACAGGCTGGAAGGTGACAGCTTCGCCAGGGACTAATGCAGGGCGACATAATTGAATGTGGCCTGCAGCAAAGCAGCTGCCTGGAGCCACTGTTGATTGTAGCTGTCATCAGGTGGAGTTTGCTGCCGAAAAATACGGTCCGGAGGAATGCAGCTCTGGCATGCAGCTCCACACTGATGGCTTATTTACTCTTGCCCCTCCAACAGGTTTGTGGTTAATAATTGTCACTATCATACTCTTGAGTGAGCACAGATGCTCAAGCTTGGAATCATCAATAATCTTCCTGGTAACCTGGTCTAGGAAATTAAACAATGGCCCCAGTATTCCCATTTTCTGGAGGTATATTGTTTGTTTCAGCGTGTCGACCTCCTTTTTTATTTTATTTTTTATGGAGAACCTTAAATGATTTTAAAGATAATTCCTACGCCTGTTTATTTAACTGTCACAGGATGTGGGAGAAATATAATCTGCTAAATTAGGCATGAAAAACTGTACACAAGGAGAAGGCTCCCTGATTTTAGCCTTGAAAAAGAAGTGGCTTTAATTACAAATTCAGATGAAGAAGCAATCACATCTTCCATTTATCCAGCTTTTTTTCATTTCAAAGGATCTCACCACACTGAACAAGCAATAGGTTTAATCTTTTCTCCTTTATTTGGAGATTGTGAAGTGCAGGAGGAGTATGATAATACTTCATATGAACAAGGCTGCAGGATCTCTCCTAGATGCAATAAGTAATGTATATCTCAGATAACACCGATCTTTGCTACTTCAGTCATGCCTAAACTCTTAGTCAAAAAATAAACAAGCCCCGAGATAAACTTGATCTATTTTTTTTATTACTATAATTCCTAACAGGTTAAAAATTGCTTATACATTATTTAAATGCAGTACACAAAATATAATATACACAGCACCATATACCAAATAGAATATTTAAAATATTTAGGATACCATAGTTAAATTTAAATATAAAATACAAACCTTGGACTGTATTAAAATACACAGAGACTAATGAAGAAAATCCTCTGCTCTCAAATTTTTATGCAGTTGTGCTGATAAAATATGACCCAAGTTTAAAAAGTGTCATTTTTCTTTAAATACTTGTCACTTGCATTTTAAAAATAAATCATATTGGTGTCATTGGCTTTTAGACATCCAGTTCTTCTACATCAGTTGGCAACTGAGGAAGTTCAGGTACATAAAATAACTCAAAGTGAGTTGATTAACAAAAAAGGAGTAGAAGAAGGGATATTAGGGAAAAGAAATTAACAGAGGATTTGTCAGCCTGCACCTATTGGATGGTTTGATTTGTTTGCCTTGCTGTTTGTACCTGCTTGGATTCCTAGGATTTTAGCTTGCTGGGGATGATGGCAAGGGGTTGGCTACATCTGCAGTACAACACTGAACGCATGTCCCTTGCTGGGAGTGCTGCATGCCTTTGGATGTCTTCATGAGGCTCTGCCCAGCCTGTAGCACCCAGACCGCAGGCTCAGGATGTCCCAAAAGACTCTACAAACTGGAATTTAACTTGCAGACAACTCTTCCCGAGTTTTGGGTTTCGATGACTTTGGGTTTGCAAACAGTCCACCTCCCCAGCTGTGCTATGGTGGGGGTAAATGAGATGGCAATTAGGCCTGGTATTAAAATTATTAAGCTTGTTGATTCTAGTTTCCAGCTACAACTACATTATGGATGCTCCTTTGATTTGGTCCTAAAGGAACTGGCAACAACATTTTGTCCTTTGTCCTGATTCTGAACTTCTCTTGCACTGCTGCAAATAAAGAATAATTCTGGTATGAAACTGATGCACTATAAGAAATGTCTCCACTGTGCTTAGCCTGTCTGTGAACATCCTGAATGAAAGCTGTGGCTTTTTCGGATTGTCCTTATGGTGGTTACACAGCAATGTAACTTTAATGACTTCAGCGGAGTTGCTGCTGATAGATGCCCTCACGAGGAATCAGAAGCAGAACAGATCACTCTTCTGCAGGGCTCCTCTGCTGCAGGCAGAAACAAAAGGTATTTCTTTCCCTACCTCAGCTACTTAAGTCGGTTGTGAAATATTTTTCCCCTTCCTTGACAGAACTGGATCTGTTGTTTTATGAAAAGCAAGTGAAATATTTCTCCCCTTCCTTGTCAGAACTGGATCTGTTGTTTTTTGAAAAGCAAGGATTAATTATACAAGGTTTAGCCACAAACATCTGTTTTTTCTGCTTTAAATAAACATGTCCCTTCATCTGGTACTGAGGGTTCTCAGGGAAGGGAAAAGCTGTGCACTGCAGAATATCACCGTGGGTTAACACGAGTGGTTTGATCGTCTCGTCAGGAATGACTCCGTACCTTACCCAAAACACGAGCAAGCAAAATTCTCATAAACAGTAAAAAAAAAAAGTATTTTTAGTAGGAGATCATGATGTCAGCTCAGCTGTCTGCTTGTATTTAGATTTTGGGAGCTTGCAAGAGGATTAAAACCACTTGTTTCTTTTCTTTCTCTCTTTCCCTTTTTTCCCCCCTTTCTTTCTTTTCCTTTTTTTTTATTTTTTTTTAACTTGTCACTGCAATAAAGTTGGCTGTGGCTCTGGGGAGTCCTCTGTAAAGTACAACGCCCTGGGCTATGGGAGATGGAGCCCTCAATAACTGATATGAAAGGTCCTTAATTAAGCACTTAGCATTTCAAGGCAGTTATCACGGGTAGCCCACAGACCGAGCTGGCAGTCCGTCACCACCGATAGGCCACCTACATGACTAACATGAGTTGAGTCGAGTCTTTTGTACTTGAGGCGAGGAGCCCCGAGGCACAGGCTGATCTGGTGACCCTCCCAGATCCACTTTCTCTGCCGGAAGGAACTGGATATCGGATGTGACAACACTGCAGACGGGAACGTGGGTTTTTTATTTTCCCCCCTGAAGAGCAGGGATTGAGGAGAAAGTTAGAATGACAGTGGCACTTTCTTGGCTCTGTGTGTTGGTATGAATATGACCAAACCAAATGAATGAATAATTATGAATGTATTATGAAAACAGAAGGGAAAATCCTGTTGCTGTTGTGCATTCAATTATTTCACCGATTGGGAAGTTAACTGAGAAGAAACTGCTCGTCCCCCCAGCACCACTCTTCTTCCTGTTCTCTTTGTAATCTGCTGGACACGAGAGTATAAATGATTCAGGGGAAGTTTATGTTAAGGAGAGGGGGAAGACTTTGGTGGCATTAAAATGGAAAGGGTTAATGGAATGAACTATAGATTAAATTGTAAAGCAATCAAAGAAAACCAAACACTTTATAGCAGACAACCATCTTCTGGTGTTTGGGTCTGTGTCAAGCCATGGATGTGGAAAATTAAAGCCATACTGAGAAGGGAAATGAACCATGTCTAATACATCCCC
Source organism: Corvus moneduloides (assembly GCF_009650955.1). Classification (NCBI taxonomy): domain Eukaryota; kingdom Metazoa; phylum Chordata; class Aves; order Passeriformes; family Corvidae; genus Corvus; species Corvus moneduloides. The sequence continues at coordinate 4,537,605 of NC_045478.1, forward strand.
AGCAATAAAATGTTTTCACTAGGACTGTAAAACTGTGGCTTACATTAGGAAAAAGAAAATCAAACTATATGTCAATTCCACATCATGGGACATGAAGTGTCCACAAAAATTTATATTACTATTTAGAAGTGTTTCATTCTGGTGTTTTATTGTGATTGGATGCGCCCTTCTCAGTATCTTTTGACTGGTATGAAAATGATTTGAACTACTTTTTTAGCATTTATTTTACATCTATTACCTGTTCTATTACTTTTTATTATTTTATTGTGCTTGTGTAGAGGATTTTGCACAGTTTTCATTATAATGTAACATTAAGTCAATTTATTTGTGTATTACATGCTGTATAATTGCACCTTTTTTTGTGGAACAATTTGGATTTCATTATCCAACAAACCAGCAGTGTTACATTTTGAAAAGCTCTTGTTAGAAATCAAGTGCATTTTCCAAGTAAGACAACAGAGGTCAAGTTTGTATCAAAAAGGGAGCAGAAGATTCCATGCCTAAAACACTTGCACAGATGAGAAAGGTCATGGGGGAAAGAGAAATCCTCATTTCTTGGAGAAATGGCCTGATTTCTATAGTCCAGATCAACAGAGATCAATGTTTGTAAGAAGGGAAATAGTATGGAACAAGGTGGTCTGACAAAGAACAAGTTTGAAGGGGACTAGATCAAGGCAAAACCAAATGGGTGCAGGGAACATGTCAACTGGAACAGCATTTTTGTTTAATATTCTTCCATATCATTCTGTTCCTTAATCTACAAGTGCCATAAAGAGTCTAACTAACGTAGGCAAAGCGGAGTGTACATCTGTTTGTGCAGATCTGCTTTGCTATCATTTATCAGGCTGGAACCTTTCATAAGAGGTGACAGAACAGCAACTGCAGCTCTCTCAAAGGTGAACTGACAGCCCCTCTGAAAAAGAAATTCAAAATAACATTTTAAATAGCACACCAGGAATGAGAAGAGATGTGAAGATACAAACCTTCACTTTTATTTAACCCGCAGAAGTTGCTATGTGGATCCCTCAGTCCTTTGGTAGTTACAGCTTCAGTCACAAAAGTTAAAATTAGCTTGCAAGTAAATAAATGTGCAGGTTGTACTCTGAAATCCTCAAGTTATGAGGAAACCTTTACCACTCCTAAGTCTCCTATGTCATTCAGCTGTCCTGACACAATGGATCTACTAGTTTTCAGAGGGGCATAATTACACAGAATCATGGAATCATTAATGGAAAAGACCACTGGAATTATCAAGACCAACTGTCAACCCAACACCACCACCGTGTTCACCACAAAACCATTAACACTTATGCCTGAACACTTTCAGCAATGGTAATTCCACCACTTCCCTGGAAAAAACTGTTCTAAATTTCATGCCTTCTTTTTCTTTTCTCTTTAGTAGGACCTTTTAATTAAAAATATTGTATTTACAGATGAGGATGTACATGTGATAAGGTGTATGTGTCTTTACAGTGGTGAGCACAACCTATCTACAGTATTACTTGAACTTCCATGATCAGTGAGCCCTCCAGGACTCCCAATAATGAGAGAAACAGTGGAAATAATCTGCTTTTAGTGCTTTAAATATTGTCAGATTTTATGTGGAATTGAAATCCCCTGAACTGAAATGTATGAAGAAAAAAAGAAATGGAATGATATTCTGCAAATGCAATTTTTTTTCTCATATTGAAACAATTTTGCTGTTGATAGATTTATTCCCCAAAAATATTGTTCTGACAGACCTTATGCTCTGTACTGAAATTCCTTAAGGAAGATGTGAGTAAAAGCAAAACAGATTTAAATGCTTTTTCAAATATAACACTTTTTCAACAAATTGTCAAGTTCATTCTTGAGCTGTGGTTTAGTCTTCACCTGCTTCATGGCAGCAGATGAATCAGAAAAAACCCAAAAAAACTGAGTATTGAAATTACTAATAACACCTTTAACTCAGTCTTTTAATTCTTTTCCATCACAACTGGCTCAGAAGCTCTAGTACAGAAAGTCTTGTTTACTGCTGCTTTCCACCCCAAACACACACCAAATCTCAATGTATTTCAACACCTCTCAAAGGTGAATCAAAGGATAACAGCAGAACATTGTGGAGGACTGCTCAGGCATAAATTTTTTTTTTTTTCCATTTCTAATGTCTGTAGTTCAGGCTCTGGAATTTTTGGGAGCGTGTAGGTGCTGTGTGTTTGAATATTCTACCATTCAATGCTCCAATATTAAAACCATCACGTATTTAACATCCTGAATTATTGAGGTGATTTGAACAGCTAAACAGATGTAGTTTTTCACGTTTCATGAGATTGATTCTAGGGATGTGATCATCTCCCTATACTTGTCATTGGTGAGGCTGCATGTCAAACAGTGTGTTTGGTTTTGGGCCCCTTGCTACAAGTAAGACACTGAGATGATGGAACATGTCCAGAAGAAGGGCAATAGAGATCTTTTCCAACCTAAATGGATCTGATGCTACGACAATGGAGTTTTCCGCCTTCTACAGTATTTTGCTTTATTTTTGATGAGTATTAATATCTTTTATGAGCTGAGATGATCCCATCACCATCCACACACTAGTAAGTTCCATACCCAGTTCAAGTACAATGCTAATGGATGCTTGTACGTGGGTTGAAAATATTCAACTCCTGTTCCCAGACAGAGATCAGTGAAAACCTTTGCTTCCTTCTGGTAGATGGTCACAGATTGTAATCAGTGGAGTAATGAACTCCATCACTTCAAAACATACTGTCATAAATGGAGTTAACAGCTGAGTGGGTGATGATCCACTGTGAAGGGTTTTGTTTCAGTTACTCAGATCCTCACAAGCTTTGAAATCCAGCAATGAAATCCAACAGTCAATAACCATGAGGATTTGGGGTTTTTATTTTTCTTAACTCAATTTCCACAGGTAAAAGGGTAATTGAGCTTTTCCGTGTCTGCTCTTGAATAGTCATTATATTTACTGTTCCACTGTGATCCTAAGGAAGGGGAAAGTTTGGGGTTTTTTTTGAGGGCAAGTGTCCTTCCAGTGGCAAATTATTCCAGTGGCAAAGAAATTGCTTCAAAATGCATTATTGTTATTATTTTTAACACTTACAAATGCTTACAAATACATCCTAAGTTCCATGAAATGTTTAATTCATTCCAATCAACAGGAACAGCCCTGAACCTCAGCAGAGAGGAGCAATCCACAAAAATTATCTAAAAGACTGAGACAAAAGCCCACATGTTCAGCACAGAGTGAATAGTCTGGCAGCTAAGAATCTACATAATTTTCAGAGAGTTTATCTCTTATCTGGAAATAAAATAAAATATGAAAATTTTCCAGTGTGACCAATAGAAAATAATTGTCTCAGCATTGAAATGATAAGAATAAACTTTAACCTGAACTTCTAAATGGGAGACAAAAATCAGGCACATAACAACAAAATGAGAAGAGGGAATAACATGCATAACTTCTGTCCCCAGTGCTGGACAAAAATGTGGAAATATCCTTAAATGACAGAACTCGGCATTTCTCAATAGCTGTCAAAGTAAAAAGTCTGTCATATAACAACTCCCAGAAAGTGCAATCTCCTTTATTTTTTAATAATCCTGGTTCATGAAACATTCCTTTTGCTTTCTCCACACCTTGAGTAAGTATTTATGACCATAAATGCTCAGACTCTTTAATGGACATTTGTACTAGATGCAGAGGAGTTACCCCAGAGATCTCCCATTATCTTTACGAGTATTTTTCTTCCATGTTCATCCATTTCTGCTCTATATTTATCTCAGAAAAGCATCTTGAGTCCCAAAGAAGTGTTTGATAATAAGAATTCATAAGCAATGACTTATGCATAAGCAACGACCTATTTACATGCAATTGATTCTGTGGGGAGAAGGAAGCCGAACGTAAGATGACAAACTGCACGACACATCGAAGACCCTTTTAATTTACATACCTAATCTGGGGATGGATTCTGCTCACTGAAATTCAGTTTGTTCCCTCTTTGCTGTCTCTCACTCTGTTCCAGGAAACAACTGCTCTCAAAAAGTCCTTAACTGGGCACACTCCCCATCTAGTAAATCAGAAAGCCTTCATTCCTGTGAAGGGAGGGCATTCCTTTCCTTACACAGTGCATTTGCAGTGGAGTAGGATTTTTTTTTTTTTGTAGTTATGCTTAAAAGAAGAAAAAGTAATGATAAAAATGCTTCTGAGTGAAAAAAAAAGGATTTAAGGTTAGGCTGGGTGTTCTGCACAGTCTTTGGCTAAAAGTTCAGGTGTACCTGTAGCAGCAACTAAATCAACAGACCCCATTTTTCTTCTGCCCCATATTCCCCAGTTTCTCACTAGTTGGTTACAAATGTTGCTGAAGATGAAGAAGAAAATAGCCCAAAACTGCTATGACAAACAAAATTAGTGTAGCAAAAGCTCAAATAAAGAAGTGGGTTTTCTCAATGCAGGGGTTTATAATTATGATTATTTTATTTTACTGTTTGCTGGGGAGAGTTAGAGTTTCGAACAGCACTGGCACGTAGCTATTTCCTCTCTTGTGAGAAAGATGGGAGATGACATGTCAGTGCAATTCTTTGTCAGAAATATACATCTGCATGAAGAGAGTAGAGTTAAAAATTTAATCTGCAAAGCTATTTAGAGAGTGGATAGGCCTTGACAGGCCTCCCAAATGTATTAAAAGAACAAGAACAGCAGAGTTATGGAAAAAAAAAGCTGTTGCAAGCAAACAGAATGAAACTAAGCTTTCTTGACAGAATCAGTTTGCCAAATGACTTTAAAATTGCACTATGTCTTGTAGTTTTTTCTTAAATAGATTTTAATTTAGATGTGTAAAGCAGAAGAAACTTGCTTAACTTCAGAGACCCACACAGCTTTTCCTTCAAAAAAGGAAAAGAAAGAGACCCTGACAGTGCTGTTTAGTCAGGTCAGGAGGCTGATGAAGGAGGGGTGGATAGTGATGAGGATGAACAGCAGCTCTGGACTCTGGAGGGCCAACTTCAGCTCTTGCCTAAAGACAGACTCTGTGTATGACTTTATGGAAGTCATTTGATCTTACTGGACCCATCTAAAAAAATATTCTGGGATTTGGGTTCCTATGTCACTGAAGTGCGCATGGAAATGCTGCCTTTTTTGCCACATGCATCCCTTCCTGTGAAATGAAGATATGCTACATTTTTTATTGGTCTTTTCTGCATGTGGAACAAGCCTTTGAGTCAGGGTAGATAGATGTAGGTGGCAGTCATACTGCCTAAATAAAGTTTTATATAATTAGACTTCTTCTCTAACTCAGTCTTGATTTTCCTTGTGGTCAAGGGTAAGGCATCTCCAGAGACCAGTTGGTTCTATCTATGTTAGATATGCCTGTTAGAACTGGAATCTAACTGGAATCCCACTCTGAAAAACTAATCTAACTAATCTAATCTGGAATCCCACTCTGAAAAGCCCTTTGTTTCTCCATTGCCTGTAGAAGAAAAATTGACGACCAGTGTAGATTTTCACATGGCTAAAAATGGGAATCTTTTACATAATTAATGACAATCCTATTCCTTTAACAGTAGAGTACTCAGCACCAGGAGGTTTCTAAGAGTTATAGTCAAGTAAATAGAGAGCAGTCAAGTCTCAGATATTCGACAACCTATTCTGTTCCCTTGAAGCCAAACCTGCACCTCCCACATTTACAGCCCAGCACTGCAGAAACATTTGCACAATTTTGGACATCTCAGGCTTGCTATGATCATATGGAGTTGATGGCTGGACTTAACCTTCAGGGCTGTCCTGCAGAGAAGGGATTTGCTTCATGGCATGGACAAAGGGGAAAGCAGCTCCAACAGATGTTGGGTTCCTTGGCTTCCCTTCCTGTGTCATATACTTGCCTGACAACATTACTGGAAGCATAAGATTTCAAGTACTGAGGACAAAAGCATTTCACAGTTGTAATAAGAGCAACTCTTGGCCACATGTAACTATTGACCATGAAAAATGAACTCCATATGCTGCTGAATGACCTCAGAAGACTTTTCAGAAAACATTTTGTTGATATGAAATTATATTGCTTTCAAAGTAGTTTGTAGATTGACAAACAGACAGAAAAATTCCATAGAATCACAGAATGGTTTGGGTCGGAAGGAACCTTCAAGAACATCTCATTCCAACCCCCTGCCATGGGCAGGGACACCTTCCACTATCCCAGGTTGCTCCAAGCCCCGTCCAGCCCTGCCTTGGACAATTCCAGGGATGGGGCAGACACAGCTTCTCTGGGGAAAGTTCAAAAGTTAAATTCTAACACTCCTCTGCTCAAACAATTCTCTATCTCAGGAGACAAAGAGAACAATCAGCACATGGTAATTTCTGTTCTCCAGTTATTACCACACTTTGGAGATTTTGTTAACATTGAAATCTGGTATTGGTGAAAGGATGGGGGCAAAAGGAGGAATGAATATATCCACTTCCTTTTCCATTATCATTCTGATCTTATCAATTTGAAATAAATATCACTATATTCAAATAGTGCAGTTTAGTAATCTAGATAATTTTAGTGCATTGTATTAATAATATTACTGAAATGTAATAAATAGCTAATGCTTAATATAACAGAATAGGCTAAATGATATGATTTGAAATTAAATTAATAAAAAAAAATTCATTCTTTAGCAATGAACTTTTAGGGTTTAAAAGGTTGAGAATTAAAGGGTTTAATACTCCTTAGTAAGAGTTTTACTTTAAATAATTTGATTTTTGGTTCAGATACAGCTTTAGACTATATTATGCTTAGAACATCTCTTTTCCAAATGTCCAAACTACCTGGAGGATATATTTAGTTTCCTGCACTACTGTGATAACACAGTCAAAATTACAAGAGCACATTGTATAAAAAGAATATCAAGATTCCCTGAAGAGAAGGGTAAGGGAAATTAAATGGATCGTATAAGCAAGGGGAGAACAGAGAAAGTGGAGTAATTGGGAAGAAAACACAGAGACCTGAACCTTAAGTATAAATAACAAGAATGTAGAGTGTTATTTGTGGTTGTAGCAATAACACAGAGATTTAAAGGAAAAGCTGGAAGGATTTTGTATGTGATATATCTTAGAAAGCACTGGAACCCTTGGATTTGGTGTCTGAATATAATAATCAGTAGACTCTGAGGTTTTATTATTTATCTTAAGCATGGGGCTGGGTAAATTTTTAATTTCTTGGAGGCAAGGTCTTCTTAGGTAGCTTCAGAAACACTCTCTCTCTTAGCCTGTAGTTTAACAGCAGAGCTAAGAAGTCACTGTTAAATGATTTTTTTTGCCTCTAGAGGGTGGTTCATCTCATTCTGGAGAAAAAAAATCTCAACTATATCAGATAATTCACAGCTGGAATCACCTGTTTGTTTCCTTTGAGCATAACGGAGATTTGGGTGATGATACCTGGCTTAGACAAATGATACAGTTGAACTTAATTGTCTCCTTTACTCCACACAGAATCCTGTCTCAGACGGGCACAGCTAAGGCCAGTGATTTCTAGTTATTGTGACCATATGCCTTTTTTCTTTGAAAATAAAATAGTGTTATCTAACCAAGTCTTTTAAGGATGCTCATGTCAAGGTATGTGTACATATTCCTAAGTGTGTAAATAAATAAACCATGTTTTAGGAAAAAATTGCTTTGAAATAGATAAATTATTAAAAAGAAAGATTAACTTTCATGGACTTATCACTGAAGATACTTAGTGTGTAAAAAAAAAAGAGATAGCCAAAATATCAATGCATGGAGCTTTAATACAAACAAGAGCTTTGAGAAAAAGGAGCCTGTCTTTGATTTTAAATGTTTCCTAGGCATCCATATGTCAGTTGTTATTACTTTTTATGTAGCTACAATGCTGGTTATGGTACTGCAACAGCAGAGCTAGGAGGAATTTATAGTTCTTCTCATTTTGAACTTCTCCATGATCTATAGGATCTAGCTGCCGTGCGCTCACTCCATCTTTATTTGCTCAAATTTTTTATTCTTTGGCTTTATCACAAAACCCAGAAGTGGAAATACAGCAGGATATGGGAACCAGACAGAATATTGGGAGCAAAATGTAGTAACTCAAAGTGCAATTTACCCCGTATATTTTAGTATAAATTTTGCAGACATCTGGAGTAGCATATGTTAGAAAGTCTTCAGATAATAAATTATCATTCAAAAAGTATCATCAAATCTAGATGAGAGTTTGAATAAGTTAATCTTTGAAAGTATATCACTAAACCAATACAAAAATGGTGATGACTAATTTTAAAGAGTATCGTCTACAAATAAGCACTCTGTCTCCCATTCTATCCACCCAATCCATTACCCAAGCTTATGTCTCTCTAAGAGACCTAAAGTTATTATAAATCATGCTTGGATACAACATTTCATGCTTACAGAAACTCATACACTGAATGCCTTTGTAGGACTTCAGGATGTAAAATATCCTCAGGCCTTAGTTCCTATTGAGGAGTAATAACGTATCCCTTGCATTTAGAAGCCTATGAAAGGCATAATTTTTATTCCCAGTCTTAGCCTTTAGGTGTCAGATTAATAGGGTGTAGAAGATTTAAAAGTGGCATCCTGAGGCCCTGAAAGCAGGATTCATCTAACCTAATTTTAGCCATCTAAAATTTAGTGGCTTGGTTTAATAGCCCACATATGCTGTGGTTCCAAGTGCCATCTGAGTCTTAGGAGTTGCAGCTGGAGTCCAGGTGGAATACTTTAGGGTATCCCAGATGGCACTAAATGGTCACATTTAGACAGCTGACTATTCAATGTCTACTTCACATTAATGACCTAAGATTTGGTTTGGTACAAGATTAACACACGGAAATTTAGGTGTTCACAGTTAAGGTCCTTGATCAGAATGGGAATTTGGTCAACATAGTTCAGTTGCCTAAAAAAGTCCATCTAATCCCATTTGAGATCATAGAATCATTGAATGATTTAGGTTGGAAAGATCTCTAAGATCACCGGATCTCACTGTTAAAGGTCAAGGGCATTACCTAAAAACTCTGTTTGCTACGCTGCTTGGAGAACAAAGGAATTTCTTAGAGAGCAGTGGAAGATGACTGAGGTTATCCCCCATTATCTTGTTTTTCCAGGACGTGGCTCTCCTGTAGGTCCTGGACTACACCCACCAGGACCATGCAGATGTCTCAGATATGCCAGGGCAACCCTTAGGTAGTTATGCAAGTGAAACAATCTCCAAAAGGTCCTTGGGAGCTTTTCTGCTGATTAAGTGTAGGTGGCTATTGACTGAAAGGGGAAATCATGTAGGAAGTAATTCCTGTGACTGGTGTCACTTGATGTAACACAGGAAGGACTCTGGACTCACAACTCCTGTTGAGGTGAGTACAGATGATACCACAAAAATGATTAGAGGGATGGAGCATCTCTCCTGTAATGAAAGTCTGAAAGAATGGAGTATTAAAAAAAAATTCTTTACTGTGAGGGTGGTGAGGCCCTGGCACAGGTTACCCAGGGAAGCAGTGGCTGCCCCATCCCTGGAAGTTTCGAAGGCCAGGTTAGATGGGGCTTTGACCAACCTGGTCTAGTGGAAGGTGTCCCTACCCATGGCAGAGGGGTTGGAATGAAATGATCTTTAAGGTCTTTTCCAACCCAAACCATTCTGTGATTCTGGGATTCTATGATTTATGGAACTTGTGCTTTTCTAGAGCTAGACTTCAGGTTTTTTATATGTGAAAATTTCCTGGCCTATGTTTATACCTTGCTGAGTGCCCTTAACCAGAATTTTTAAAAAAGAGTAAATTTATCTAATTTTTCTTTTTTAGAGAAGTCCAAATATATGTTTTCACCCCATTTTTCTAACATTATCTGAGTAGGAAATGATTAATAACCTCTTTTGGAGGTGATTCCTTAGCTTTTCTAGCAAAGTCATTCTACTTTTGGACCACTGTCAACAATCACAGAAAGAAAAGGACAAGATCATCAATTCAGACTAAAAAGTGTATTCAGCACGTTAATCTTTGTGTGTGTGTGTGTGCATGCTTATAGGTTATTCACAAACAGATTTAAGTTTTCAGCAAAACTTTGTGCTTTATTTGTGCTGTGCAATGGACCAGCGGCGTCATGAGTCCCTTGCTGAGAGGAACTGATGTTTGTAGAATGTTTCTGTTTCTTCCAAGCATTTTGCTTTCCAGTGTCAGGATTAAACACCTCCAGGTTCAAACCCGACATTTTAGCATTGTCTCAGCACAGAGGTTATTCTGTGTTGAGAGGATGGATTTATGTTTTCTAATGAACTGTGCAGAATGTGTTTGAATATCCTGGTGACTTGGGTAACTGTGACCAAGTTTTCTAGACCAAGAGGTAAACATGAAGTTTTTGACTCAGGAACTCTTTACTTCAGATTTCATAGGTGATGCAAAGAAGGTATAACTACATATACTTAACCATAAAAAAACTGAAAAACAGATGAGTAAATAAAATGAAACACTTTGAGGAAGTAGGGAAAGAAAGAAAGAAAGAAAGAAAGAAAGAAAGAAAGAAAGAAAGAAAGAAAGAAAGAAAGAAAGAAAGAAAGAAAGAAAAAGAAAAAGAAAGAAAGAAAGAAAGAAAAAGAAAGAAAGAAAGAAAGAAAAGAAAGAAGAAAGGAAGGAAGGAAGGAAGGAAGGAAGGAAGGAAGGAAGGAAGGAAAGAAAGAAAGAAAGAAAGAAAGAAAGAAAGAAAGAAAGAAAGAAAGAAAGAAAGAAAGAAAGAAAGAAAGAAAGAAAGAAAGAAAGAAAAAGAAAAAGAAAGAAAGAAAGAAAGAAAGAAAGAAAGAAAGAAAAAGAAAAAGAAAGAAAGAAAGAAAGAAAAGAAAGAGAAAGAAAATATCTGACCAACCCAAAATCATAGATGTTTTTTCTGTCCTTTGGATCAGTTCTCCCAAGAACAAGACATTGGTTGTCAAGACCAGCTCCTTTTAGGACACAGTTCATCATATCATTAATACTTGGCCAAACTTCCACCTAAAAAGGAACAGCAATTTTATTCTCATTTAATATATATTTTTTTCTCTTTGCAAGTGCTTTTCCCAAATCTCTCTGGCCTGATAAAAAGAATCTGCCAATAAGTTCAGATCTTGGTCAGCCTCCACATTTGGGGGTTTAAATCTGATTCACTCCTAGAAGAATAAATTCAATGCAGTGCAAGTGTACAAGTACTGTTTTATTATAACCTCTAGTTACTGATCCCTGATGTTCCTTACTACACTGACTCTGAACACAAGCTAAGGGATTGCATTGAAAACTTTAATGCCCCTAAAGTTAAATTCAGAATCTCCACTGATTCACATATGCAGAAATTGTTAATTACTTTAAGCCTAAAGCCAAGACCAGGGTTTTCTAAATCTTTCATAATGCAATTAACTATAACATAACCACTCATATCCAGTCATGTGTTGATGTAAATTTATCCTCTACCTTTTCTACTTCCTTTTATCTTGGTTGGAGACAGACTCTATCCCAAGCCTGTCCAAAATATCAAAGCTAAGTCTATGCAACATTTTGATGTGTTTAAACATTTAATAAAAGGTAAGTTATGCCAATTTTAAAAATATTCATTAGTGTGCATCTTTAATTAAAAGAATATTTTGGTAAAGATTTATTTAGTTAGAGGCTGGGGCTTTTTTTCTCTTGTTTCTTTTTTTTTTTTTTGCCATGTTAGCTTTGAGAAAACAGGTCACCTCTGCAGATAGATTGCAGCAAATCTGATTTATGGTCAAACCCTACAGAAAAGGAATCTCTATGAAATATTCACTTTGATTCAACTGCAGTGGGAAAATGTAAAAATAGAGAAAGCTCATGACATGATATATGAAAATAATTCATTCTGCTGTATATAAAAAATGAGGGGATCCGGCAGCATCAATGATTCATCCTCTGCTAATACAAATTCAAAGTAGAGGAAATGCTGGATTTTGTAAAACAACAGGCTGACAAGAGTTAAGCTGCCAACTATTGTTTCAGATCATCATTTCCTGAAAATCTGGGAAGATTATTATTGTGTTTTTTCACCTGCTGCAGCTTCCTAGCACACAATTAGCCTGCACAAAGGGCTGTCTATCTCCTTCACACCATCCACAGACATATTAAGATTGTGAACAGCTGGTGAACTGTTTTGTTACTGTTTTCAGTGCGTGCCACTCTTTTATTTTTTCTCAAAGCACACACTGTCCTATCATGCTGATGAAATACTCTTGATCAACACACTGGGTCAGCTCCTGAGCTGGTGTAAATCAGCACAGCTCCACTGAAGCTGAGACAATTGTGTGGATTTACACCAGCTGGGAATCTGGCCTGCAGATCCTAAGACAAGAAAATAATTCACAGTGAATTATTAATAGCGTGTGTTTCACATGATTTTGTGCTTATGAAAATCTTTGATTTATTCTGGATTCTATGCAAAGTTGCTTCAGAATATTTCCTTTAGCAAAGAATCCTTTGGACTGCAGATGTCTCAGTTTACAGGTGATGGGTGTGTTATTCAGAGTGGGTTTGTAAGTCTGGGTAAAGACCCATGAGTTTTTCAGAGTATTTGCTCTTGTACTTGCTCTCAGTGACATAAACATTAAAAAAATAATAGTAGTATTATTTAGTGTTTTATTTTTCTTTCTTGAATTGAAGATCTAGAACCACAGAGAAGGTCCTGTCATGCAGTCCATTGGTAATGATGATCCTTGACCACAGTGGAATTAGATAAATCTCCAGGTAGGTGGAAGAATGTCTCAGTGGTTTCAGTACAAGATATACATACAATCCCTTCCTCACTTGCAGAAACCTTTTCTACCTCGTCAAGCAAGTCCCTTTAGCTTCTCTATACCATATTTTCCTTATCTGTAGAATTTTGGAGTAATTCATATATCATTAGGTTTCCAAAGTCTCAGTATTTAGTGTGATAAAAGAGGGAGGATCTCCATATACTTCATGGATAACTTATATTACACATTTTTTGACACATCATGGAACAGCAGGGAGTCACCTGATTCATTCCATGAGGAACTCCTCTCAATTTCTCTGCAACTTTTATCACCTTTCACCATCTGGGCTGGAAATACAACATTTATTTATTTAGTTATTAGCAAATAAATCAGCCTTTGTGCTTTTAATGTACTTCTGCTTTTTTTCTGAGCACCAAAGACACTGCCTAAAAAAGAAAATCCTTAATTTTAGCTTAAATTGCTGAATAGTGCTACAGTTGACCCACTACCTTGAGATGGTGCTCAAATGCCACTAATCAAAACAATATTTTTAGGATTATTTCAGTATAAGGTTTTTTAGGATCATTCACAACTCTGTTTCCAAGATAAGATTCAGAAGTCACTTTTTCTTGGGACCAGCAGGACAAATAAATAATTTTAAGAGAAACATTACGAACACTCTGTTGGAGTCACTTCCAGCTTAAATACACATAACTCAAGATATTTATTATTTCTCACTGCACAGGGGAGTGCTGGATCCAATATCCATCCTCTGCTGTCCCTTATTCCTTTAGAGCAGTGCTGTCACATATCAGCAGGGTGAGAAGTGATACAATTTTTAATTTCAATACAATGTGGTGTCTGGGAGCAGCTTTCATTGTGGGAAGTTCAGAAGGCAATAATTGTTGTGTGCATGGCACGCCAGCCTGATCAACGGGCTCTGAAGCCTGTGTGGCCAGCTCTGCCCAGCCCCACCATTTGCAACCTAATTAGCAGCTGCTCAGAGATGGGAAACAGGTGCAGATCCAGGCCCAGGCCAGGGAAGTCTGCTTATAATTAACAAGGAAAAAAGGGTCAGATATTGGGAAGAATATCAAATCTTGGTCCACTGGGGCTATCATGCTGGCCTCAAAGGCATAGTCACCTGAGATCTTAGGCATGTTAATGTAAATTATGCAAGCTTTCAAACAACATGCCTGCATAATCAGTTGGCAGGGAAGAAATGACTGGCTGGTTTTGTGTGGTTTAGTCTGAGCACTTAAAAAAGAAATAGAAAGGATTTCAGTGTTCTCACTGTGTTGCTTTTTTGTTTTGCAAATAACAGTGGTTTGCTGTTGAATAAACAGAGGAGAAAATGCCTGACTCGTCTATGGGTAGTAGTAATATGCAGGCATATATTTTAGCTCTGACATTTTATTTAATCATGAAACTGAGTGAACACTTATATATGCAGAAAAATTGATTCTGAATTAACAAGGATAACCCTGGTTAACACTTGTATGGGCCCCTCTTAGCTGGAAGTTGAAGCCTTCCTAATATCAGCACTGCTTTCTGTATGTGTTTGTATAACTTGTGAAGAACCCAATTACTTCTCTTGTATACTAAAAAGAAAGTGTTTGATGACTGGTTGATTCTGGCTGTGGTGATGGTACTCAGGGCATCAACTGGGGTTCCAGATCCCATCGGGCCAAGCAGGATATTTACATGAGAGAAAAAGGAAGGCTTTTTACATCAGAAGAAAAAGGTAGGAAACTACCCCAAGGTAGTTAAAATGTATTGATGACTTGACAGAACTTTCTGGATGCCAACAGGTACTTCAAAGGAAGGACTGTGTCCCCATGAGGTGAGGCATAATCCTTCCGTTTGCCCTTTGAAGTCTATCTGATTAACTCCAGTTCTGTGGCAGAACAGAGGCCAATTACACACATTTATACTAATGAGCCCATTACAGTACAGATCTAATTAAGATGTTATTATATGTCATTATATACAGACACACACACACATACACAAATTCAAGACCATTTTTTGAAACAGTGGGATACAGGGATACCAAACTAAAAGCAAAATGAGAAGGAAGGCAAAGGACTTCTTGGTCTCTTCCACTGTAAAATTTGTGCACATGTCATCTTTAAATGTATATTTTTAGTAAAAGAGCAGTCAGAGAGTAATACTTGTACCTGTTTTTCACCAATTTTTACAGAATGGATCTTTTCCTTCCTCCTAGCAACTTACTTCTTTACCTAAAATATATATTTATTTTATCTATTTTCTCAAAAACACGAGAAATGAGTCAAAATGCCTGATCAGGAAGGAGGACCATTTTTTGACAAAATTCTTTTTTTGCAGGTTGTGAGGGAATAAGACCCTGTTGAAAGTAGAAGTACTTTTTAACTAGAAAGGCTGTGAAATCATTTTAGCTGTTTGGACTTTTTGGATTTCAGCTCTTTGGTTGTTCAAATTTCCAGCTTCCAAACATTTGACAGTTTCTGATTTCTTACTCTACTTTAACAAGGGAAATATCTTAGGGTCATAGAATTGTAGAATGGCTTATGTTGGAAGGAACATTAAAAATCATCTCATTCCAATCTCCTGCCGTGGGCAGGGACACCTTCTGCTATCCCAGGCTGCTCCCAGCTCCGTCCAACCTGGCCTTGGACACTTCCAGGGATGGGGCAGCCACAGCTTCTGTGGGCAACCTGTGCCAGGGCCTCAGTACCCTCACAGGGAAGAATTTCTAGGAATCATTATTATTTGGTATTTTTGCATCACAGCAGAATATAGTTAATGGAAGTAATGAGAACAGTGTAAGGTTTTAGAAGAAGAAGGATGCTCCTGTGCCTACAAGGCTCACTAGACCAGATATTTCCAGGATCTTTCTGTCGCTGTGGGAAATGACTATCTGGGAAGGAGAGGAGTTGCTGCCCTGTCTGTGCAACAGACAGCCAGTGAGAGGAGCCAGAAAAAGAGCTGGAAATTTAACAGCCTCTGGGGTTAAGCAACAAATCCTCATCCACACAATAAATAATGGAAATCTGCCCATGTCATGTAAAGAGACACATAACAAGAGTCCTGGATGGACCTGGGAGTTTACTACTCTGAATTTTTACATATATAAGAGTGACAACTGTAAAAAGTGCCTTATCCCAGAGATATGGAGCGTGTGTGAGAAGCAAACCTGCTTCACCAAAGGGGTGTCACTGGATTCACGGTATCCTTTTGGTTTTTTGTGTCAAAAGCTTTTGCGGGCTTGATGTGTTTTCTCAAATTTTTTTCATTCTGGTGAATCGGGCAAAAAATCATTTTACTCTGAAGTTGTCAACTGACTCTACTTGGTCTAGACATTAGCTTTGATCAACAGATGGGGAATTGAGCCAATGTGGGCTGAAAACACCTGCCCAAGGTCATGTGAGAAATTAAGGCTGAGCTGAAAATGTGTGCCAGGGCTCTATATAGTTTATTTTTTCCTTCCAATAACAGCAAAATCCATGTAGTTGCAGCTTAAAAGCAGAAAGCAGTGAAAAATATATGTCTGTTTTTTGACTCAGTCATATTGTGATCATACAAGAGGCTTATTTCAGTTTCTCTTTTAAGAAGCTAGAACTCCAAGAAGTTAGGAAAAAAGAAAAGATATTACAGATATTTTATTTGTATTTTATTTGTTTATTTTTTCTTATTCTAAGAAGCAATCTAGGAATAAATTAGCAGAACTGCCTCATTTTTACGTGCTGGTCTTATGATTATGCATATAGGTCCAGAAAGCAGCTTGGAACAGCCAACCACATTTTTAGTGATCATTGACTCAGCCTTGTGTGTGATACTACAGAGTGTTATCATAGAATCATAAAATCACTAAGGTTGGAAAAGACCTCTAAGTCCAACAGTTGAAGGTTAGTAATGCTGCATAAGGAGCCCAAATGCATCCATATTTATTTTTTTCCTTAAAATACAACTCTTCTGCTTTATTCCTCTCTTTTTCTTGCCCTCATAGCTGCAGTGGTGGGAGCTATTTTGTGCCTCTCAATGGTCCAGACTGCAGTATAATATACTGTCTGACAAAGCCCCACAAAGCAGAATACAAATAACTCTGTATCATACTGGAAAAGGAAAGCAATGTGAAATTTCTTCAGTATCAATAACTTTTGCTTTTTGAGTCTTCTGAGGGAGACGATTTCAAGGAAAGAGAGAGAACTTTATAGCTGGAGATTATTTGGAGATGGGAAGTATGACTGTCATTTGAATTTGACAGCCTGAATTCCCAAGATGGGTTTTTTTTGATTATTCTTGTTCAAAAATTTCAGTGCTGATTCTAGAACGACACCCTTTATGCCTAACATACAAAGTAAAGGAAATATTTATATATATTCTGCATATGTGAAGATACATATACACACATGCACACATTTTCAAGTCCCAAGGGACTTGAAGTGATTAATTAATCATTGCAGTACCCCTGGGACAGGAATATTATCTCCAATTTAGAAGCAGCGAAATGGATGAAAACAGTTCAAGTGATTTATTCGGAGTAAGAAGCCAGCAGAGTAAAGAAACTGATTATGACTCATTTCCAACTTTTTGCATGATCTACATATTCCTGTAGATTACTGAGCTCAGTATTGGAACCCTGAATCCAAACACTCCTGAACTTCACAATTATTCACATTGAATTGACTTCCAACTCTTTATAAGGGTTTATATTAAAAAAATCTGGCTGTTTTTTTGGCAACAACTCAACTAGTAAATAAAAAACTTTAGCATTTACCACTGGGTTTTAATTCTAACCATGCATTTCAGTGTGCCAGCAGGTATGTACACACAAATAATTATTTGTTGGTCTAATGAAAGCTCTCACCACCCCTTACCAATCTTATTTATTTATTATTCTTAGACCAGCATAGCTAAACTAACCAAAGTCTTGTAATGTACGGCAGAAAATATAATCAGAACCATTTGAGTTATGATGATCAAAGGAGATAAGGGAAACCTTGATATTTTTAAAATGATTAAACTGAAGGCACTAAAATAAGCTTCTTTTGTTACAGAGTATAGCTCATGCTTATTAGGAACAGAGATTTTCAGCGGTGTTTCTGGCCCACGGAAGAGCTTTCCTCTCTGAAAGTGCATCCCCACAGTATTTTTAATATATTTTTTTCCCTGCCACTGTCATTAACCCGTCTAGCCATCATCACAAGCACCAGACAAGGCAATCCAATGCTGAGACACTAAATTATTGCCAACCCATTTGTGCCATCTGCTGCACAAGTGTCTGTTGATGGAAGGGGTGGTGGGGCACCTGGTCACCATGATGTCAAAACAACATTTGTAAGGGCAGGCAGGGAAGAGCAAAAGGGCTGCATAAACAAAGCAGTGGAGCAGGCAAGAGACTGGGATTAGCAGAAACTCCAAAGCAAGCAAAACTGATGCTCTTCTGTTTGGTTACTGTGAGAATCCCAACCACATGCACTGAGATAGCCTACTCCGAAATGGGAGCAAAGGGGAATTTTGCTGGTTATAGGATACAGAAGTGATGCAGTAGCATTGCTGCTACTGGAAACCACAGAGAAAAAGAGGCAAAAAGATAAAGAAATGAGGAAGGGAGCCATGGGGTCAGGTTTGCTCACAGTCTGCCTGAAGGGATGGGGAAGGAAGGAATGGAGTGCTGCTGTGAGAAGGGGTGTCTGCTCCTGTGTTTGGAGAGTTTGGTGCAGTAATATCAGGCAAGGCAATTAAGGATGTATTTCTATCATCTGTAGGTAGCCTGTTTTTCTCTTGTGCTTACAGGAAGTAATGTAACATCACCTATAAATATTGTTTTTGTCATAAATCACTAATAGAATAAAATGCTCACCCGAAAATCTGTCCAGTCCTACCCTTAGCAAATATTCTCTCCCTGTATTTCTGCCTGTGCAATGGACTGTTGGAAGCTTCTAAACTTAAAAATGCCTCCCATCACTAAAAAAAGCCATGTTTTTTTTTTATTTACCAGGTTTTGTGACTTTATAAGGAACTGCCACCATCCCCAGTGTGCCTGCTAGTTACCTGCTCATTTTTTTTTCCTCCATAAAACTTAAGATCTCTCATATCATGTTCTTCCAGGATTCATGACAGACACCACTGAATGGAACTGATTTTTCGATTACTTTTAAACATATTTTAAAATAATTTGGTATAAACTCCATATGGGGTGCACTTTCCTTTTCTGTTTCTTTTTCTCTCTCTCTCTCTTAGTCTCTCTCTGAAGTGACACGGATTTGTAGCACAAACTTTGAGTTGATGTGATTCGGTGAGGTTCATTGCTGGAGGCAATGTTATGCAATAGCTGAAAATCTTACAAATTTCAGATGGCGAACATTCTTTCGTGGCCTTTAAGGTCTTTTTGTGTGGATTGTTTTACATCTATGAATTGCAAGATGTAAGTTTTACATTTTCTAATTGGCTTCCTAAAAAGTCTTATTTTTGTTGTTGTTCTTCTTCTTGCTTTCCAAGTAGTATTATGAACACAAACAAGGAACACAAATATATTAATTATTACAAGTGTTATTGTCTTTGTTATATTCAGGTCTGCTCCACATGTTCAGTTGTAACAATAATTTCTAAAATGTCTAAAATACTGTGGAAGAATTGAGCAGCATAAATCCTTACACTCCAAGTTAGAAAACAAAAAGCCCAAATGAAGTGTCTTACAAGCTATTCATCCATCCTCTAGGAAGAACAGTTTCTTAGGGTCACTGATCCAGATAGTTGGAGAATTCAAGATCTGCAGTTTCCATTATCAGTATCAGGTGTCTTTTGACCATAATGTTATCTCAAAAGTCTCTGCATTTTTGGGCTTTTCCCCCTCTTGCAGTCTTTTAATAATTTTAAAGAATTCTGTGAACATTTCTATTTCTTGGACCAGTTTCAGAAGTCTTTCATAGAACCACAGAATCCTAGAATATCCTGTATTGGAAGACACCCACAAGGATCATTGAAATCCAACTCCTGGCACTGCACAGGACAGCTCCAGGAATCCCAGCATGTGCCTCAGAGCTTTGCCCAAATGCATCTTGAACTCTACAGGATCAGCTACATCTCTTGCCTCAAATTTAATTGAATCTTTCTCATCTTTTCAATCTTTTCCCAGTCTTGCATTCTCTGTATCACTAAGGATCTCTTTTACTCTCCTCTAGACCCACTTGCTATTTTTATTTACATACATTGTCCAGCTGAAGCCATGGACTACAGTGAAATTATTTGATTTGTTTTAGAAATCTTTATACCTCTCAGCCTGACATTTAACTCTGAAAAACTTTGACAGAGAGGAGTCACTGTGCCTGCAGTAGGTAGGTATTTTTTGGAGAAGTGCTGACTGCTCAAGCATCTCCCCTTCTGTGCTAGTGCAATTAATTTTTCACTGTGTAACTCCAGAATTTTGTAGACTTACAGAATTAAATCTATTTGTGATGATAATTTTGACTCTTAATTCTTCTCCTGTGGCACACTTGCAGACCATTTAACTGGAGTCACTTACAAAAATTAATAGACTTACTCTGCATTCTGTAATTGAATTTCCTAATAACATTAAACCATACCTGATACACCTTTAGAATAGTTAAGGTTGGAAAAGGCCTCTAAGAGCATCCAACTATTAACCACTAAACCATATCCCTAAGTGCCACATCCACGTGCCTTTTGAATTCTTCCAGGGATCATGATTAGACCACTTCCTTGGGCAGCCTGTTCCAATGCCTGACCACACCAATCCATACTTCCCCTGGTTCAGCTTGGCACCCTTTCCATGCATCCTGCCACCGGTTATCTGGGAGAAGAGACCAACCACACCTGGCTACCCTCTCCTTTCAGAATACTTCTGGGATGCAAGATGTTACATTAGGTGTCTATAGCAAAATGATCCTTTATTATATTTATTTTATATATATTTTTATTATATTTTGCCCCAATCTGACCTTGACACTTTCCAGTGACAGGATTATGAAACTGGAGAAAAATTATAACAACTGAGTATTTCCCTGAGGAAAATTCACTTTTCCTGGTTGAAGTTTCTTCTGCTCACTTATCAGAGGAATCCAGAATCTGCAAAAATAAAAGCTCATGAACCATTATTGCATGAATTTATCATTAGAGATGGAACCATGCCACAATTTAAAAAGGACAAATGTTCATGTCAGAATTAAAAAGCTGGTATGAATTGGTGATAATTAAGTCAACAGACTGATAAGGATTGGGATTGAAATTTCATGGTTGTTGAGAGTTGTAACTAATTTTTTGCCTTTGTCAAGTTGCTTTTAGAGGTTTAGGATTATGGGTGTCAAATGTATAGTTCTTTCTTCCAAGTGCATTTGCAATGCCTTGCAAGAGACTTTTTCATATGAGGAGACAAAAATTTATTTGCTGAACTTTGAAGAGGAATCAGATTTTGAAAGCTTACTCTCCTGTGCTATTTGACTATATTGTTCTGGCACCAGACTTTCCCAAGCTTCTTGTGTCTATGTTCTAGAAAAAGTTACTTTTTATTTTCTGAAATCCTTCTGTTGCAAATTTAATACAAAACAGTATTGTTGATACTGATATCGTGAAGTTTTTGTCTCATAGTCAGAAGATGCAATTTCACAACATCTCCAAATACATCTAGACCTGGACCTGAGGTGGAAGCAAATATCTGAATAACAGTGATAGAACATTTTCAGATTGTGAAACAATTTGTTTTGAGACAGTCTGTAGTGGTCCATAGCAGAAAAATATTGACATCCTTATTTTATGAAGCAAAACAAGTGTGTATTTTTTTGGTGATGATGAAGAGCTATTATGCCTTTTCCTACATCTTTTGGATAAGAGGAAAAATGAAGGTTCTGGCCATATCTTCCATTGCACATTTAATAGTACTGTTTATGTAGCTGCTTATGCTTCCACCTGCCTCCCTGGCAGTAAATGGGTGTGGTTTTCAGTCCTTCAGTGCTGGAGTTCCTTCAGCTACTCCAGCATCTGCATTCCACTAAAATATGCGTGACTCTAATTTGCCTACATGATGACCTACTTTAGTTTCTCCTGGAAAAAACTCTATTTTGTTTCTCAAGCTGAGCCATGGTGCGTTTCAGCTCTATTTGTCAAATAGAGGTTGTTTTCCACCCGAGGTGGAGCTGCAAATGTAATTCAGGACTTACAAACACTTCACAGTAAGGCTGGCCTTCCACTTGTACAGTAATCAACCACTGACTAGGAAAAGAATATGAGTTCCAAATAATTTTCTGCAGAATTACAAAACTTTATACCAGTGTTTGAAAGTGTCCGAGAGGTAATCCAAATACTGGTTTATCCCTAGGTCAGTCCAATATTGTCTAAGAGGGACAAAAGTAATTCATTTGAATATGAAATTCATAAAATAATAACTCTTTTTGTATCTGTGACAAATCTTTGTTGATTTCAGAGCATCTGGGTAACTTTGTGATGTAGGCAGATGATCATGTAATCCGGAATATTGTCTTATTTTCATAATAGCAAAGTTTGCCTTAGGGTTTACTGTTAATTAATCATGTCCAAATATTAACTGACATCCGTTCTTGGGTGTGAGCAAAACTCCCCCCCAGGGCACCTCCTCTGTGAAAAATTTAACATTTCCATGTAGAAAGTGAAAAGGATGAAATGCTCCAAGAATTAGGGCAACCGTATACTAGGGGAAAACCAGCTCCCATTAGCTGGGGGAAGACAGGGAAACACCAATTGGCTTCTGGGAGCCAGCTGACAGAGAAGTCATCAGTTCTGGCAGAGTTTGCACGAAAGAAGGGAGAAAGAAGGAACGAGTAAGGAGCTGCCATCTTCCCATGGGAGCACACTGGTGTAAGTCCAAATGGAGTCTAATATGAGCAGACGATGTGATCTTTGA
Source organism: Corvus moneduloides (assembly GCF_009650955.1). Classification (NCBI taxonomy): domain Eukaryota; kingdom Metazoa; phylum Chordata; class Aves; order Passeriformes; family Corvidae; genus Corvus; species Corvus moneduloides. The sequence goes on from NC_045478.1 coordinate 4,560,186, forward strand.
TCAGTATTACATTAATTTGGCATTCTTGGTGAGCTTTATGGAGTTATTACAGACTTACAGCAGAGCCAATGAGGACAGACCTAAAACTAGAGAGGAAATTCCATTTCTTAGGAGAATAATTTGGGTGAGCATATCCATATGGGATCTTACCAGAAAAAGACCCCAAGACTTCTTGAACTTTTTGGGAATGGTGTGAAAATGAGCAATGCATATTTGAACTATTTTTCATGTCTTCATGGAAGAATTGAAATATTTAAAACTGGCAATCCTGTGGAATAAGATGATTATAATGTACATGTACAAAGAATCAAGACAGCCTTGTAGAGGTGAGTTGAAGACTGTACACAGAGAGATTTTACTCCCAGTGTTTCTTAACCCCACTGTACATATATATAGAGAAAAAATTCACCTAGAAGAGCTCATTTCTTTCCATCACAGTCTTGCTTTCAGAACAATTCTGATTTTTATCTGGAGGTCTCTAGTCCTTAAACATAAAGGTAGACAATGAGTTAAAAATTATGTGGTTCACTGAAAGCGGTAGTAAAACCTGGAATCCATTCACTCACACGGTGTAAGATACTCTAGATAAACATATGTTACTCTAGGCTTCCTGCTTGAAAACTTTGCAGTTCAAGCCCATTTTACTTTGAGGCACAGATGGGTTGCAACTTGCTTATATTTCCATATTTGGCCATTGAATGAGTCAAGAATAGTATGAGCATCACCATTTCCAGCTCTCACTTGCAATTTTCCCTCTATATTTTCCAATGGTAATTACAGTAAGTTTGGGAGAATATTTTTTTCTCAAAGGTATATTGACAGTTGTTTGAATTATCTTTTTTTTTTCTTTGCTGACTGCAATGTTCTTGGAGGTGTTCAAGGCCAAGTTGGATGGAGTCCAGAGACACTTGATCCAGTGGGTGGCATCCCTGCCCATGACATGGGGTTGGAACTTGAAGATCTTTGTGGTTCCTTCCAACACAAGTCATTCTATGACTCTGTGATTGTTCAAATCACCCATTACCATTTGATCACATCCAGAATGCTCTGTCCAGGTCTGGTCAAAGGAACTAGAACCAGGCTTTGCATGACAGGAGGAGGACAGCCAAAGGACATAAGCTGAAACAGAATTTCAAACAAGATTTAAAGAGAAACCTCCACCAGGAGGGCACTCAAACACTGGGAGGGGTTGCTCAAAGGGGTTGCACAGCTTCTCTCCTCAGAGGTTTTGAGCAACCATCCAGATCAAGCCCAGAGATACAGCTGTCTGTGCTTTGAGTAGAAGGTTTAATCAGAGACTTCTGAGGCCATTTCCATTGCATTAGCCTGGTCCTATACAACTTTGCATTTATTCATAGAATCATAGAAACACAGAATGGTTGGGGTTAGAAGGGACGTTAAAGACCATCTGGTTCCAACCCCTGCCATGGGCAGGGACACCTTCCACTAGACCAGGTTGCTCCAAGCCCTATCCAACCTTGCCCTGGACACTTCTAGGGCTGGGGCGGCCACAGCTTCTCTGGGTAACCTGTGCCTCACCACCCTCACAGAAAAGAGTGTTTTCCTGATATCCAATCTAAACTTACTCTCTGTCAGTTTGAAGCCATTTCCCTTTCCCCTGTCACTCCTGTAAATAGTCTCTCTCCATCTTTTCATGGGTTCCCTTCAAGGACTGGAAGGCCGCAATTAGATCACCCTGAAGCTTTCTTTTTTTCCAGCCTGAACAATCACAATTTTCTTGGCTTTAACTTGTAGGAGAGGTGTTTCATCACTCTAATCATCTTGGTGGCCTCCTCTGGACTCACTTATTAAATGACTCGGCAGCCTCATTAAAGATATATTTTGAATCTTGCTGTGTTGTTTGCACACGCGTTTTTTGTCTTTATCAAAGAATCCCTTGCCTTGCACTTATGCAGAATTCCTTTGATCTCACATTAAAAATTGCTGATGTTTCTGATGTTTTCTTGTATTATATTGATAAGTTCTCCCATGACCCATGGCTAAGAAGTCATTCCTAGATGACACTTAACTTTAGTCTCTCTTGAAATCTTTGCTGAATTGCTTTCTTGCTCTTGTAAAATGTATTCAACATCACAGATATACGACAGATAAGTGAACGTTCTGGCAGATTCCAACCTCAGGAAAACAAACCATTTTAAGTCTAAATTTGTATCAAGCTATCCCTTCCTGTATGTACATATTTTGACACCTTCGTCAACACAATTTCACTGTGCTTTTGTGCAGTATCTATATATTTCTTGAAACCTCTTAAAGTAGATAAGCAAAATTCAGGCACTTCTCCCAGTTTATTGAGTTTTCACAGCTCCATTTATAGTTTAGTTACTTCAGAGGGTTCTGGAACAAAAGCTGGAGATAAGAACTGAGAGGTTTTGAAAAGTTGAAGGAGAAGCAAGTGTGCTTTTGTTTGCATATATGCATGTAAGTGTATACAAATGTATGTTTCTTTATACAGCCTCTTTCTCTTTTGCAGACCTTAGAATTTTTTATATTGTCAAGTTTTGTACTGCAAACTCAAGTTTGGCTTGAGTTACAGCAACTCAGATTGAGAGGTTTTCAGTTTTACTCCTTGGAGTTTGCACAAACAAGGCACCCCTTCTAGAAAATATGGTAGAGAATCAGAGCATGAAGTGTGGATGTGGTGAGGACATGGATTAGTGGTGGCCTTGGCAACTGGGGGAAAGGTTGGACTCAATGGTCTTAAAGGTTTTTTCCAACCTAAACAATTCTATGATTGTACGATTCTATTGTTGCAGTAGGAAAAGGGTGATGTGCCATAGTTACTCAACCCATTTTAGTGAAGTATACCGGCACTGATATGCTTTCAACAGAAAACTCTGTAATTTTTGCAGCTTTCCTGTGCCAATGAGGCATTCAGTGCAACATTCCTGTCTGAGATCCATTGCTGCCCAGGACACCAGAATAATATAAAGAAATAAGGAATTTCACATGGGAATCCAGGAGGCAACACAACAACATCTGTATTGGTAAACTAAAGAGCCAGTTGCAGTTTTTTTGCCCATAGGCCAAATGACAGAATACGTCCATACTATCAAATTCTTTTAGCCTTTCAAATATAATAGAAACCCTCCAAATTCCTTTTGGAAATAATCCATGGCCTGTGTTGAGTGAGAAACCATGATTAAATATTGCATAGCACTATGTTAATTTACCTGTGTAAAAAATGTCTCAGACATTACACTCCTAAAATAATTCAGTAAAGTTTCAGTGCCTATATTCAGGAGCTGATGGGTTCAAATTACCAAAACGGACAAAATTCAGGTGCCTGATATCTGACAAAAACTGGAAAAAAGTTGTCTTTATAGTAAGACTAATGAGGAATATACTACCAGAGAATTACTCTTCCCAAATTGTATCTGTGGTTATAAAAGCTCATATTTTTTTTGTTAGTCACTTGTTCACTCACTGGGGTGTATATCAGAAAATCATGGCTGGGAGCAAATTGATATGAAATTAGACAGGCTTCCACTATCACTGTAACACATTTCTGAAGATAATGAGGACTTAGGAGCCAAGTCCCTTAAGTGTTTTCCATTTCTGTGTGTTAATTCACTGCACATTTTGTAGATTTGAACAGAAGAAAAAAAGGAAAAAAGGAGGAATTTTTGAGAAATTAAGCTTTTTAGAAATAAGAGCAGAAAATTAGGAAAAACTGGACTACTAAATCGGGTGATTCTTCAGATTCTGTAGAAGTATATGGTCTCCTCTAGCTGTCTTTGAAAAGCTCTAAAAATTTTTTTTTTTTCATTTAGTTTTGGAGTTTTTTACTACCAGCAACTTTGCAATATAAAATATTAAATTTTGTCACAGGGGCCAAAGTCAATCACTTTGCTAGTTAGCTTGTTTGGAAGGAAGAATAACATCTTGTTTGGAAACTATAGAGCTTTTCCTGAGTAAGTTTGGGTCCATGTCTTGCATTTCTTGTGTGTGGGCAGAGTCCTGTACTTGTGTTACATAACAAGGATCTCCCCAGGCACAGAACATTTCAGGAGCCTATAGAAATTTCAGTCCTGGATGGCACAAAATAAATGAAACATCACACAGCTTTTGAGAAAGGGGAATTTTTTACTGCTCTTTGTTTTACATGTCATCCTTCTTTGATAAGTGGTTGCAGACTATCAGCAACTTCTGCTGTAGGAGTCACAGCAAAGGCTGGTTATAATCTTGTTTATTAAATGCCACAAGAGGAGAATAAATCAGCTTCAACATGACATGTCATATTGTTGAGGCACAGACTGTTGATTGCATGTCTAAGTAAAAACTAGAGGATAATGAAGAATCCAACAGCAGAGCCATGATAAAAATGATCCAAGGGTAAGTCAATTGTTTGCTAATCTGTTGTGCATTTTCTCCACTTCATGTCTCCATTGCTTTTTCCTGTTCTTCCACACATACAGGTCGGACACATGAAAATCTGAGTGCCTACTGAGGCCAAAACTAAACCTTTGCAAATAGTAATAATTGGAATCAGAAAATTTTGTTTGAGCATCTTTGTACTGAAAGGAAACATCCTTGTTGTTGCTAAAAGAAAGAATAGGTGGTGGGAGCATTATAAAAAGTGTTTCTCTGGCAAAGGAACAAGCCACAGCTCTTGTTAGTATAGGACCAAAGACTGCTGCCTTTATCAAAACAAATAGCAAAGCAGTTGTGAACAGAATTTGCTATACAGATAAGGGTGCTAGGTAGGAAGAGTGAAGAGCAGAGCAATAAGAATAATCATATATCACAGTGAAAACCACAAGAAAGAAATGGAATGAACCATGTGCAGAGGTACTGTACAAATTAACACAGCTTCCAAAATCCTGTACGGATTTTAAAACAGGGGTTGAGATAAGAATAATTAGCAGCAAAAAAGGAAAAGGAAAAAAGAAACCAAGTTAGGGATGTACTTTTTCAAACCTGGGGCAGATATTTTCAAAGGTGCTGAAATTAATGTGATCTCAGTAGCTAATTCCCCCAGCTAGTTTTGAACTTTTTCATAGAGATGCTTACTATTGGGTAGCTAGATTCATAATTAGGCTCTTAAATCAAAGAAAATTAGTTTCAAGAGAAGTTGACCCCTTCTTAAAGTTACTCAGAGTTCGGCACTTTTGAAGATCAGGTCACTTTGATTAGGTCTTGGGTCCATAGCCTGGGTATCTTGACCTCCAGGGGCCTCTTGAATAGGTGTCACAGGGTTACAACCTCCGTGTCCACTCAGTACTGCAAAATGAAAAGAAGGTACTGCAAAGATCTCCCCGCAGAAGGGGCAACCTGGTAGGACAGAGCTTTGTTATGACCTTACTGGCTCAGTGTGAGATAGTTGCAGGAAGGACAGCTGATTTCCAACAGCCTGCACAGCTCTACAATATTTTTCTGATGTCAGTCCAGGTGGAATGGTTCACGAGGGGAATAACAGACAGCCATGAGACTGACTTTGCAAGTAGGTGATCAGTCCACAATTCAAATGAGTTGGTTAATTTCCTCAGACTCCTGAGTGAAAGCTGGCCAAGAGCATCTCCTTACTTCAAATCAAGGGAAGAAGCTCTGCTGAAAACTGATGGGCTATTCTGCCACCCTGGGGATGAATCTATGATAAGACCCTGCTTGAGGGTTCAATTTCTTGGCTGTTCAGGAAATAAAAAATAAAAAATCCAAATGGTTGCCATCCTCAGAGGATTTCCTTTATTTCTCTCAGTTACTGCCATAAAAGCAAGATATTGGGTTTTGTTCCCATGACAGACAAGGAGACTTTAGCCACCTCTTTAGTTCTAGTCTGGTCTAACTGGTCTCTTTCACCATGACAAAATCATTAAGGAAAAGACCTCTAAGATTATCTTCGTAAAACAACACCCAAGGAGATCTATAAGAAGCTCAGCTCAACTACTGGGCTGACTAAGCATTGTAAATAGATATAGGTTGGTTCTGTGCTTATTTAACTGACATAATTCAAAATCTCAAGACACACGTTTTACAACTGTTGATGCTTGCGTGGTTTTCAGGTAGTGACAATACACTGCTGGAACCAGGGAGAGGATTAACATCATATTTAAGCTCCCCCGAAGCCATTTTATGACCATTTTTGTTCCTAGTACAATTGCAATGGGTTTGTGCAATGATCCCATGTACTAAGCCTTCCATTTTTCTCTTTCCTTTTTGTTCAACTTCTTTCTTTCTTCTTTACACACCTCTTTCTTTGCCAAGATCTGTTCTTTTTTCCCCTCTCCTCTGATAATTTCCTTTTTCCTTGACTGTAAGAATCAGCCAATAGAAGGGTCAACTGTCTCTTTTGTGGTTTTAGTGCTGCATCCTAAAATTATGAGGGCAGAACTGGAAAAGAAATCAATTCTATTACATCATTGTTCATTACCTGAACAGACTGCTGCTCTTCTTAGCTAGATTCTGCATCTGAGACAAATATAATGATGTGACTCAGTTCCACAACACATGAGAAAAGTGATGGAGTGGGATCTGTCCATCAAAAAACAATGGAAAGCAGAATTCAGTTTCCATAATTTTTACTTTAATGGCCTCACACTGGAAAGGGCTGCAGGGAGCACTGCGACTGTCTCCTCTGACTTCTTCCATTACACAAGTGCCATAGGTTAGCAAGCATTGTCCCGGAAGGGACGTCCTTGCTGAGGGGTGCTTACAGTTTCCTCTGGGAACTGATAGAACCTATCAGCTGGCCAGTTTGAATATGGACAATTCTCTAAGCCACTTAAAGTTGTGATCACCTCTGTGATCCACATTTAAGAATAGGCAAACTCCCCCTCCAAGCTCTCTCTCGTTTCCGGTGCTGGGACAGGTGGCTGCAGGCCCCGAGTGGGGGCCAGCGGGCCCGGCCCAGGCCCTGCTTGGGCCAGGCCGGGCCGGGCCACGGCCATCCTGGAGCCATGGACCTGTTCCAGCCATGGACCCCCCCCCACTGCCTTGCCGTGGGCAGCCGGAGCGGCTCGGCTCTCCCCCCTCTCCACTGCGATAAGAAAAATTCAACATTCCAGCTGCAAAGCTGCAAGGCTGAGGTGAGATTAACCCTTTTTACTGCTGTGAAGAGCTGAAAACCTGAGGGAAGAGAGAGAGGAGATGCTTAAAGCTGAAATTCTGTTGTGAAGCTATGATATATCAGAGTATCCTGTTGTAATTTCATGAAGATATGGGGGGTGGAGTGTTCAACTCGTAAGCAAAAGCACCTGCGCTGAGATAGGCAGATGCTGACGCAGCTGTAATTTCATGAGAAGTTTGGACAGGGAGAGATGGACCAGATGAGGACTTTTGCTCCAAACGGGAAAGGAGAAAACCTCAGTCCCTAGAGATGGACCAGATGAGGACTTTTGCTCCAAACGGGAACGGAGAAAACCTTAGTTCCTAGAGATGCTCCCAGAGATAGTCCTAAAGATGAAGATGATGAAGACCCTTTGCTCCCAGGGAAGGAGAAGGGCCTCTGTTTTTGTTTCTGAACGGCTCAACCTTAAAATTGTACCCCAAAAAACTTCAAGAGTGGACCCTCGAAAGCAGTTGTGGGAAAAGCTGCAAGTCGGGGGAAGGGACTCACACGCAGGCAGAGAGACTCCTCTTCCTAAATGGACTGAACAATATTTGGAAGTGGGCGGCTGTCTCGTTGTGATAATGTTTTCATAGCACGAGCAAGAAGAGACTTCTCTTTCTAAATGGACTGAACAAGATTATTATGGAAGTGGTAAACAGACTGAACATCTTAAGGGTTGTCTTTTTACATTGTCAGTGGTAGAAGGGAGGAAGGTGGGGGGGAGGAGGAGAGTTCTGAAAGTGGTATAATTTTTTTTTCCTTCTTTTAGGTCTGTTAATAAACTTCTTTATATTCTTTCAAGTTTGGTGCCTGCTTTGCATTTCTCCTAATTCTTATCTCACAGAAGATAAACAGTAATGAGTATTTTAGACCAAACCACTACAACAAGCCACTGAACTGAGCAAATTGATCTCTGCAGCTGGCCCCTAACTTGGGTTGAGTTAGTCTCAGTCCTGGGGCAGAACATCAGTACTGTGTTTATTTAATACCTTTTGGGAGGATTTCTAGGCTAGTGTTGGTTTTAGCTTAACAAGAAAATCTCTCCAATGTTTCTCCATAATCAGTGGAGAGAAACACATTGGCTCTTCCAGCAGGGTAGTCAGGGCACTCAGAGTTTGGCCCTTGCCATGAATCTTAACCTTAAGGGAACACTTTTTTCCTGTCGCTGACTACCAAGGGAGATTGTGGAAATAAGCATTTCTAGAAATAAGTCAACCTGTTTGAACAACACCATCTGCAAATTGATCCTTTTTTATTAATTTTTAAGTGGATGCTTTTTAAGGGAAGAGCCAAATAATTTTTGAGCATTATTTTCAAATCTCAGATATTACTGTTGACTATTACAATGGCATAACAGCAAGTAAAACTACCAAGAGAGTGAATATTACCCCTTGAAATTACTCATTAAACAACAATATCCCCATGTCTGTTAGAGAGATCAAGCTAGTGGTTCCTGGTGGATAATTATTACAACAGACTTCAAGTAGTTAAAGCAACATTGGTGCTTTCACATGTCAAGCATTTGCATAAGAATTTGAGGTTCATTAGCAAGACTGATGGAATTCCTTAAGGAAGCCACAAGGGAACACTCTGTCTAAGCAATGGAGAACACAGAACAAGTTCACCAGAAGAAGACTTTGATAGAAACTCCTCTGGACACCCTTGCGCACCCAGTTGCTGGCATAGGCAATACATTACTCAAGTGTTAAACACAAATTTTTTAATGGCATAAAAATCCCCATACGTACATCATTAATTTTCAAATAAAAAAAGTCAAAGGAGTACTACTTTTCTACATCACCCATCCATATTCTTCTTCCTACATAAATAGTGGTCCTGGCCCATTCTGAAAGTCATAAAATTGTCTGGACCTCTTATTATTAATAGAGGAGTTTAATTCTAGGATCACACCGAAATTCCAGTGCAGGTAACTGAATTTTACATGTCTTACCATCCCTCAGCTCCGTCAGCTGCCTACAGCTCCTGTTCAAATTGTGTCAGGGTATTGTCAAATATGTTTAATAACTGATGTGTTCCATATCTGAAGTGCCTCCATTTTCTGTCTGATGAGGAGGTGGGTTCCCAGTTTTTTTCCCTAGCTGGCTTGCTCACCAGCTGTGTCAGGAAGTCCTCTTCCACACACGCCAGGAACCTTCTAGGCTGTTTCCTCTCTGCTGTATTGCATTTCCAGCAGACATCTGGTAAGTCCCCCACGAGGACAAGGGCTGGAGACTGTGAGACTTTGCTTTGCTGTGTGTAGAATATTTCATCTGCCTGCTGGGCAGGTGTAACAGATTCCCACCAGAATATTGGCCTTGTTGGCCTTCCCCTGACTCTTGTCCATAAATGTTCAACCCTATCATCACCAGCAATAACTTCCAGATAATCAAAACTCTCCCTAAAATTCAGGGCTACCCCAAAACCCCTCCTTCCTTGCCAATCCCTTCTGAAGAGTTTATAGCCATCCATTCCAGCACTCCAGGTGTGCCAGTCATCCCACCATGTTTTCATGATGGAAGTTACATCCAAGTTTTCCTGCTGCACATCTTCCAGATCCTCCTGTTTGTTGCCCATGCTGTGTGCATTGATATAGATGGTCTTCATCTGGACTATTGATCTTGCCACTCTTTCATGGGGAAAAGCCTTAATCCTTATGTGGCCATTATCAGACACTTCCACAGTTTCTAACACATCAATAACCCTGCTGCCTTTGCTGCCACGTGGATCTTCATCCCTCACCTCCAGTGAGACAGCACACTGAAGAACCTTGCTAGCACACTACCCCTCGGCCATTGGCAAGTCCTTCCCAGGTTTATCTGCAGTTGTCTTGGTTTTACCCCTTTCCACCTTCAAATGCAGTTTAAATCTCTTTCAGTGAGCCCTGTTAATTCTTGTGCAAAAGACATTTTCTCATTTTGACATAATTGTACCTTTCTGGTGCCAGCAGGTCTGATGTCATGTAGATGCATCCATGAAGAAAACCCCCCAAATTCTGCCGGTGACACCAGTCTTGGAGCCAGGTGTTGATCTGCTGGCTCTCCCTGTTCCTTCCCTGATCATTCCTTGCAACTGGGAGGAGAGAGGAGAATGCTACTTACACTTCTCATCCCTTAACCAGTTATTCCAGTGCCCTGAAGTGTCTTTTGACTGTCCTTGTACTTGTTGCAACTTCTATTGCTGTCAACCTCAAAAATCAGTAATGGATAATAATCTGAGGGTTGTACCATGAAGCTTTCTCTTCACTGCTTTAACCTGGGTTCCCTGGAGGCATCAGGCTTCCCTAAGAAGTCTGGTCTGCACATTGGGCCTTCTGTTCCCTCCACAGGGGAGTCTCCTATGACAATGAATCATCTTAGCAAGGTAGCGGCTGATTAACCTCAGTAACACCTCCAAATTCAATGAATCATTGTCCTCATTTATTGTTTGTTTCCTCCTTCACAGCCCCATCCCTGTTACCCAGGGGCATCTGGGGAGGTGGGGCACTCAGAGATGTTCCTGCTATGCCAGCCAGGGACAGGCCACCATTGCCCCCTCTCCCTTAAGTCACTGTGTTCAGCCAGGTAGAGAGAGGACAGAGATCCTTCATATCCTGGATTATCCTGTCCTGCCTGCAGGATTCCCCAGACTACTCACCTCCAGCTGCACCTCTGCCTCCTGCAGTTCAGAACATCCCCCTGTGCACTGAGCTCTCTGCTGCTGATTAAAGCTGCTCACCTCAGCTCTTCCTTTTAATAATTGTCATCAAGTGCTCAGAAAACAAAAAAAACAAAACAAACCTCTTGACCAAAAGGAAATAAAAAAAGTATCAGAAGGTATTAGAAGAAACCCCTTCACACTTGATTTTCATGTGTGTGTGTGCCTGTTTAGCTCTATTCAGTTTTTTGTTTGAATTGTATAAAACTGTTGAAAAAAAAATTATTAGCTCAGTTTTATTTGCAAGGAAGGTTCAGTTGTCCTTTATATTATTGTTATATCTCAAGACAATTTTCTTTACTTATGAGCAGATGTTTGAAATCCTCCAGGAGATTTTTATAAGACTATGGAAATGAACTTGGCATGGGTACCGGTCTCCCAGGTGGAGCGGGTGAACACAAGCCTTCTTAGAAGTCTCAGATCAAGGCTAGTCAGAAAGAGCAACAGAGCCCAGCCACCAAAAGCCTAGTGCTTTGGTGACTGACAGGTACAGGCTCTTTCTGAAGCATAAAAAGGAATGCTAAATGATCTCACTGACAGAATAAATCTTCTATTTGTTTGGTCTGGACCAGATGTGCTAAAGGCTGATGTGGAAATGTCTGCTGATGCCAATCTCAGTTTAAATCACAATTTGGCAGCCGGGCTTTTTTCACCCCACTCTCTGCTCTCCTCCCATCCTCTTTTTTTTTTTTTTTTTTTAAAGTTGCAAGGCCACTCAATGTTCCCTAAAAAGTTTCAGCACTGATACAATTAATTGGAAATGGCCTCACTTGTTTTCTGTAGGACTGTGAGGAGCAGCCTTTCAGGTTTTGCTGCCTGATTAGCACAGAAGCCCCTGGAAAGTCAGGAGAAACTCTTTAAGGCATCAGGCACTGAGGCTTCTGCCCCATCCTAACACCGTCTGTCCACATCTCATTATGCAGACTTGGATGCCCTTCTAAAACATGGTCCAACAGAAATGGCTGAGAGAATTTTCACTCAGGTGGTTTGACAGACCCCCATGGGTTGGGTGTCATCTTCTGCAAAAATAAGGTAAAAAATATTAATTGGAAAACAACATTTCATAGACTCCTAGAATATCTTGGGTTGGAAGGGACCTTAAAGATTAATTCATCCCAACCCTCTGCCACAGGCAGGGACACCTTCTACTAGAACATGCTGCTTTGAGCCCCATCCAGCTTGTCCTTATTTATTTTGTCACAGAATATGTGGTCAAAATGTTCTAATTTTTCCCTATAAATGAGATTTTCCTAGAGGTTTATTGGAGGACATTCAAACATCAGGCAAGGAATAAAAAAATGGAAAAAAAATAAAAGAGTGGAAACATAATTGTTACAATGAGATATTATCTATTGTGTAATAAATAAAGACACAAGAACCTCTGGTTTCACTGAAATCTTGGACAAGATTGAACAAGTTTGACACACCTGAGCAGAAAGTCTCCAGCTCAAAGAAATTACAGTTTTATGTTAGAACCAAAACCATGGAGAAAACAATACAAAGGCATTGAAAGAGAAGTACATGCAGGGTCAAGCTTTGTTGTCTGTAAAACCCAATAAAATACACTATTTGAATTATCAGACACCGCAGACTTTGTCAATATATGGATGGAAAAACTTCTAGATTGCAATTTTTTGGTCAGAAAAAAGGTCACTGTATTTCACAGCAGAGCAGACATGCACACCAACTGTACAGGCATCCAAAGAGTTTGTTGTTCTGTGCCAGTGTTTTTCAGAAGACTGCACAACCAAGTCCTCAAACTGTATTTTCATTGACAGAAGAAGATGGGCGGGCAACCTTCACAAGTAAATCAGGTTTTTCATTCTCGATGGTCAAACCATTTGCATTGGTGACAAATTAAGTCAGTTCTTCGATCAAACTGTATTCCAGGAGGAATTTCTTGGGACAAACAACTGCAAAATGAAACTGAGATCAGTGTAGCAGGGATGGAGGAGACAACACTAGCTCGGACAGGATCCACCTTTCTTACACTGTGGGTTAGTGTCATTTTTGGTAGAATTTGAAAAATCTGTGGGATGTGTAAGGTGTTTCTAGCTGGTGGACATAATGCCAACAATAAGGATTGTTAGGAAAGATTACAATAAGGATTGACCAAGCAGGTGCAGTCAACATCTACCTCCAAGAACTTCATTTATATGGAATAAATGAAGTTCTATATTTAGGAGCATCCAGTAGCCTAAATATTTTTCAGTTTGCCAGGATGAAAATACTTATTGTCCTAACAGTCATTTTATTAACAGTTCCCTGTTTCTGTACCAGCTCTCCACTGATGACCACAGTCCCCCAAACACAGCCAGGGGAGCTGTTTCTGTGGGTACCCCTCACAGACTGGTCAGACTTCAAAGCTCATATTGCAGATCTGTTGGTGGGACTTTTTGGGCCAAGTAGTGAATGTGCTTTAGGAATGCTTGCTGTCTCTCAGTGTTCTTCTTGAAACAAACTGTTGAGAAAATCTTACTAATGGCATCTTTGTTCACATGGAGATGCAGGATCCAAAAACCACCAGTTCTTTATTCTCTCCTCTTCTGCACCTACAGGAGACACTGGGCCAGGTCATGGGACACTGGCGTGCCACCAGCAGTGACCTGTCCATTGTTATAACAGAGGGAAGTAAAGGTGATCCTGTGAAATTACCTAGACCTTACTCATAGACTTTTCTTCAAAGGCATCTGCACTCTGACTGCTGAAGCAGTCTATTGTTTTGTGGGTCTGTTAGATGTGTGCTTGCTCCAGGAAAAGCTGACAGCAACAATAGCAAAAAATAGGAGTGAATATCAAGTATACACTGTAATGCATATTTCATCAGAGCTCAGCAGCTCTTTCTCTGACTCAAAATAAATTCTCTTCTTTCCCTCTGACTCCCAAAATATAAACACTACACAAAGCCTTTCCAAAATACAATCATCAAAACTGTGAGTTCACCTTCTCAGGAGTGCTGTAACTTCAGAGTACTGTTTGCTTAACTGGAAATCCCAAATTATATCCACATATATTATCTCCACAGTTAACGGAGAAGCTGCTACTTTAAATATCTGGTTTCATTTCTCTGAATACCAAGATTGACTTTTTCTCCAATTAATGTGGTGAAAACATGCTTTCTGTTCTAAGATGTCAAAGTGTCAGATCATTTCCTTACAACTCAAACAGAAGACACGTGTTTACAGAAAAATAAAATAGAATAGTTCAGTCAGAGCTGCAGTTAGTAATTTCAGAAATGATACAACAAGATAGAATTACTATTGTATTATGGTATAACATGACATAATTATGACAGGCCTTGACATGTGCTGGGGATGATTGTCTGTCATGAGGCAGTTGCTGAATCTTCACCAAATCAATCTGAATGCAAGAAATCAAAATACAATTTAAGCTGGACAAATTCAGGCTGAGCAAAAGATTGACGTATTTTAATAATGAGAGGAATTAACCTTTGAAGCAAGAATTTGGATGTATATTCTATCTCAGGCAAATTTATGAGGGTTTTAAGATTTATTTTATTTTACTAAATAAGGAGTTTGTTTAAGCACAGGGATATTCAATGCTATCCAAACTAGATGAACAGTAATTTCTTCTAATTGGCAGAAAATCTGTTAATGTTTCTTCCACAAAGCTGTCAAATATAATCCTTAAAGGAAGGTAGTTGCTACCAGTCCTCCCTAAGAACAATTAAACTCTGTTTTACAGCTTCTACCTGCAGGTGATTTAAAGAGACCTGCTTTGCAGTGAGTGATGACAGAGTCATGGCATCTCACCCAAGTTTAACTGTCTAATTATTAAATATGTTGTCTTCTCTATCTATTTCTGGGGCTAGTAAATTAATTACTATGATATAAACAGCACTGGAACTATGAATGGCCATTAACAAGCTGTTTCTAAAACTAGATGGTCCATCCAAAATAGATTTTGATTAGCTGACTGGCTTTGCATTGATAAGCTCTCAGACATTCCATAATTGTATCTCATGAGCTTTCTCAAATAAAATTAGGCCTTTCAAAAATTTTATTCAAGCTTGGCAGGAGAATTTCAGAATATTACAGCCTGAGCAGTCCTACAGGTAGAGTCTTTTTCTCCTTCATAGTTAATCTAGAAACTTTCAGGCTAAGTGCATTTTCCAATTCTATGGTATTGGAGGAAAGTGTAAGGCTTTATAGCCAAAGGGGCTATAAGTCAGAGTTATTTGAAGGATTAATATGCCAGAGGCCATCATCTTTCAATATTGAAAAATGAGTTAATGGCTTTCATTGCATAGACTATAAAACCACAAGGGATCCTACTAAATTTTGACCTTCTGTCTATCATTGGGCACTCAGTGTTACCCAATATCATACCCTGTATTTGAGTTAGTCAAAGAATTTAAATTTCAGGGTTTGTCAGGTGTGTGTCATTGGCAGAGAAAAGGAGAAGCCAAGATGTGACCAAAACCTGAGGTTGCAAAGCATGGAAATCAATTGGATATCCTTTTCCTACTGTACATTTGAAGATAAATTGCACCCTAATTGCACCTAAGCAGTAAAAGGCAACATACTACATCCACAAAATCCAGATCTTTGCCTGTCAGACCTAAGTGGAAATTTCTTTCCTGAATACAGTGAGCGCCCTGACTGTGAAAGAGCAAATATTGGCAGTGCCACCCTAGAGTACTGAGCACCACTATCATGGATGTCTCTGAGGAAAGCTGAGAAATAGAAACCAGCCAACCCCAAATATATCTGGTTAATGGTGTACTCAGGAAAAAAACACTCCTGGAGCCCTTCAGGCAACTGAGGCTTGACACAGAATTGTCTTTCTTCATGAAAGCATTTTGAATATGTCAGGAGCATTTTATCTGTTTAGCACGTTGTAAAAGAGAAATCTGAGACCATGCATAAGTGGGGCTTGAAACATCCTTCCCACCCTTCTCCGAGATCCTTCTAGGTCATGGCTGAGTTCCAGTTTGCAAGACATGGTGAGTAAAGACTTTGTGAACACCCACAGGGCCAAGTTTGTTTCCAAACAGGAAGAAGCTTTGCTTTTCAGAGGATAGGAGAAGATAAAAAGGAGAAATGAGGAAATACACTGGTTGCAGGGCCTTTTTTTCAGAAAGATCTTGGTATCAGGGTCATGAAGGCAGTGATAGGTCTTAATAACCCAGCCCAGCCTCCCCTGGACCTCCACCCCTTTTGCCTATGGACATAGCACCCCCATTTAAACTCAGACCTGTGCTTCAGTCCCTGTTTGACCTAAGTCGTAGGTTTGCTGGTCTCCAATCCTGCGTCTCACTCTGCCTCCTGGATGGAATTTGGATCTATACTGCAGCCTTCTCCTCAAGTCAGTGTTTTGTCTTGTCCCCTTTGGATTCTGACCCAGCTCCCTGGAGGGGCCAAGGACCCTTTTTCTGCCATGCAGGTGGTCAAATATTGGAAAAAGGGGCCAGAGAAATAAAGAAATCTTCATCCTTGAAAACAGTCAAGCGTCACTGGCCAAGGACCTGAGCTGATCGGGTGAGGCCCCGGCACAGCTTGCCCAGAGAAGCTGTGGCTGCCCCGTGCCTGGAAGTGTTCCAGACAGGGTTGGACAGGGCTTGGAGCAACGTGGGATAATGGAAATTGTCCCTGTCCATGGCAGGGGGGTGGAATGAGATGATCTTTAAGGTCCCTTCCAACCCAAACCATTCTGTGATTCTATGCAATCAAATTTGGCCCTGCTCCGATGTGGGGACTGGACTAAGTGAGTTGTTTCTAACCTATCTTATTCTATGGCTCTAGCAAAATCCTTAAAAAAATAATTCGCTACAGAAACTGCACAACTGAACAGCACAAATGAACAGCTGATGTCTGAAATCACAACAGAATGGCAATTCTCCCTGTCCTATTTCTTCTCTCTGCCTTTATTAGCAGGGGCTGGTCTCTCAAAATGGAATTATTTCTCAGGAACTCATCTGTTCCTTCTGTGCCAAGAACAAAGGAAAAAAAAATATTTTAAATGAGTGTGATGTGAACAGGATCATTGCAAAGTAAAATGTTTTTCAAAGTTTCCCAGGAGGTATCACTAGTTTTTTTGATCCACCTGGAATTCAATCGTTGTTACTTGCCAGCTGCTGCTGGGACCCTCCAGTTGTTTCTCCTCCTCTGGACACAACATGCAGTGGGAGCAGTTTTTGCTGCTGATATAACTCTGAAGGACAGGCACATAAGCTGAGAATACAGGCAGCTTTTTGGTTCTACTTTTTCAACTGGACCAGATTTATTAAGTACTGTCTTGGCTCCTTACAGCTGGGGTAATTGGAAGGTACAATTTCTGAAATTCCACGCAGAATACAGCCAGCAGAAAAATCTCTTTGCTGCACAATCCTGACAGCTTTATTTAAAGTTACAGGTTCAGTTTTGGAGGGCATATATGATAGGATTTATATTTTATATTTTATTCCTCCAGAAGACAACCTCTAAAGGCATGCAAATCTCTCTCCAAAACAAGCACATTTAATTTAAGAAAGAAATAAAAAGAACTTACAAACTCTAGGTATTAATCCACACTATCTACCAAATTGCTTGACCCTGATATAAAAACTGCAAGAATCAAAAAAATTAGTTCTACTTGCCTGTTTAAGCACCACGAAATATTTTGCTGCCCCTTGCAGTGTCTAAATTCAGATTACTGGCATGCTCTGGGTTCCTCACTGCCAGGATAGAAGACCTGCAACTACAACCTTCTGCAGGTGCTGAACTTGAGCACTGCAATGACCCCCCACTGCTTGTGATGAAATGTATTCCTGAGCAGTGGAGAGTTTGGCTAACACATCACATTCCCAGAAAGGTGCCTTATTCTTTCTTAAGTTTCCTGGAAAGTGATTTGAGTTGCATTTCACAGACGTTTGAAGAGTTTTGTGAACACTGTTCAGTTTAGTTGCCTTAGACACCTGAAAGCTTAAGGTAAAAAGAGACAGCAAAAAACTCCCAACTTGAAGCAACTGTTTGGGAAACAACTGTTGAGATGCTTGTCAATGACAGGGTTGGAAAGTGAGTAGATATAAATTTTTAGAAGAAAAATCAATGGACCCCTAAGGTGTATTTTCCTGGGTGTCTTAGAGCTAGTCCTGCTTTGCACCCCATATTGATGCCTTGGAGGTTTGGCATTTTAGTATCACACAAATGTAAAAGAAATGTGATAATACTGAACATGACAATGTGTTGCTAAAAACAAGCTGCCAAGCAGCTTAAAAAAGCTGTCAGACTACCTGTCAATAAATGTGCATTGTTTGGTGAAGTGGATCCCAGCTGCAAATTCTAGGAGATGAGAGGGTGTTGCACACCCCACAAAGTTTCTCTTCATCCCTGCAGGGTATCAGGGCAACGAGGATGCAAAGAGACTGAGGGCATCAAAAGGAATGTCTCAGTAATATTATTGGCCTTTCTGGTGCATATTCAACCAGGCAGCATCTCAAAACTTCTGCCAAATAATGAATGTAGACAGTAGTAATAGGATGAAGCCTTGTGCCCCCAGGTTATTGGTCTGAACCTAGACAGGTAACAGATTCTGAGATGAGGACCTATTATGGAGTTGTCATTTGGCCAAAACAATAAAAATTAAAGGATATTCAGATCCAGGATTTCATTCTGTGACATTCTTAAATCAAGGATTGACTTCAGGGAGGTAAGGCAGGCTTTGCCAGAGATGTGCATCATGACGTGATCAAAAACCAAGTTCATATTCCCATGGCATTTTGCATATTGTTAGCAGTACTATTGCATCAAAGCACTGTTGCACAGGGTAAGCACCCAAATATTTAATTCTGGGTAGATTTTTTCAAACTGTGTTTTCTCTTGCAATATCAGGATGACAATATTCATAGAACCACAAAATCATTACTTTTAGAGAAGACTTCTAAGTTTATCGTGTCCAATCTTTGACCCAACACTGCCAGTCAACCAGACCAGAGCACTGATTGCCACGTCCAGTCATTTCTTGAACACCTCCAGGGATGGGGACTCCACCACCTCCCCGGGCAGCCCCTTCCAATGGCTGACAACCCTTTCTATAATGAAATTCTTCCTGATGTCCAACTTGAACCTCTCCTGGCACAACTTGAACCTCTCCTGGCACAACAAGAGGCCATTTCCTATGGTCCTGTCCCTTCTTCCTTGGCAGCAGAGCCCAACCCCCACCTGGCTGCACCCTCCTGTCAGGGAGCTGGAGAGGGACAGAAGGTCCCCTCTGAGCTTTCTTTTCTCCAGGCTGAGCCCCCCCAGCTCCCTCAGCAGCTCTTGGTGCTCCAGCCCCTTCCCCAGCTCCATCCCCTTGCCTGGACATGCTCCAGCCCCTCAATGTCTTTCCTGAATTGACAGGCCCAGAACTGGACCCCATATTATCACTCTCCATTGCAGTAGACATCATTAGCTCAGTTAAACCTGCACTGAATTGTTTGTTATGGTGCAGACAAATGCAACTGAGCTTTTCCCATACTCACATCTGCCATAAAACTTATATAATTCAGTGAAAATAGACATATCCACTGGAAGAAGTTTAGATAATATGGTTTTCAAATCTTAAATAAGAACAAAGACAGACTGGCCATAAAACATTTGAAAATCTTAGTAGTGTCTACATATAAATAAATATGCTCAAAATATTTTCAGTGAGTTGACAGAATTTGCATCTGATTGATATCAAAAAGCTTCAGTTTTCTTTTCTTAACACTACAAAGAAAAGAAACATCTAAAGCAAAGCATATTGGTCCTGTAAGTTTTTGGTGAAGATGTGAGAAACTTGAGATTTGTCTAAATCATTTGGAATCAAATGGAAAAACATATGTCGCTGTGTAAGAGACAGCAGAACACTTCAGAGGCTATTCCAAGGACAAGGTCTTGCTTGAGACTGGCTTGGTCTGTCCTCACTGAGAGGAAGACACAAACAAGAAAGGAAATATCAGAAAAGAAATGACTGAAGTAATAAATATTATGCATAAAAAAACCCGAATAAGAGACCGTGGGAAAGATGTAAGTACTTTGAGATATAAGAAAGGAATGAACTGAGCAGAAATGTTCTGCATCTTGGAATTGCTTCTCCTTTTTTTTTGTCCCTTAATCTCTCTATTTCTTCTCATTGGTGTGACTTGTGGAGAAGGAGCACGATGCTTCTAAAATAATGTGATTCTGTCATTGGAATTACTGTGTGGATTAGCATCAGGCACGGACGGAACTGGACGGAACTCGGACTGGGATTTCACAAGCCCATAACATCTATCAAAAACAAGGTAAGCTGTCCAAAACCAGACCATGAAACAAATTATGGGTGCAGTTCCTTCCCAACCGGAGGCAAACTTAGCTCGAAACCACCCCTTACCAGCATTTCTACAAGAAATACGATGCTTGGTATCCTGGATAAAGAGAGAGTTTCCTGATACAGTGATTGGAGGTTTGTATTTACCATCCTTTTGGGAGAATATTAGTTCTATTCTATCTCATTACACCAGTCTCAGAGATGAAACGGCTCAGAAATTAATACCATTAGCTACAATAATTTCTGAAACGCTTTTGGAGGTGGCACCTCCTGCTTCTGACAAAGAGGGGATGTCCCCCTGCAAATAACAGGGGGTCATAGAATCATAGATTGGTTTGGCTTGGAAGGGGCCTTCAAGATCATCTTTTCCAACCCCTCTGCCATGGACAGGGTCAACTTCTGCTAAAACAGGTTGCTCAGAATCCCATCCAGCCTGGCCTTGAACGCTTTTAGTGACTGGGCATCCACAACTTGATATCCATCATGAAACAGCACTTTTCCACCTTCCCAGTATTCTCTCACCTCCTGCCATGACAATCCTGCATGTACCAAGTGGTGTAATTTTCAACAACACACCTTCCACTGTAGTTTCAGAAAGTAGGAGGGAAAGAGTGAGGAGGGAAGAGAACTGAGGATTCCTATAGTGTTATCCAGCCACAAGATCCTCCTGAAGAGTCGTCCAGATGTGGTGGGCTTTTTGTCGTCTGAACGTTCCTCCGTGAGCTGACAACTGAACCTCTGTCTAAACACAACACATGGCAAATGGTGAAGCGGAGAAGTGACAGCTCAGTATGAAGTCTCAGTGCTCAGATTTTTCATTTTCTATTCAAATCACTGTTTACAAGCTTCTCAAGCAACAGTTCCAGGATGCAAAATTGCATTCTCCGTCCTCCCTCTCATTTGGCTTGGCAGAATAAAGGTCACGAGTGAGTCTGTCAGACTGAACGCTACATCCTTTGCTCACTGTGACAAACAAAGAGCTAATCTGATGCTGTAGGCTCTGTCACCTCTATCAAATCTCATTTTTGTCTTCAGTTTGTTGGCAGTTTCAAATGGCTGATTTTCAAAAGGTTCTCTCCTGAATATGTGAATTTGGGGCCTTATATCTTTTTCTCCTGAGATGTTGACAAGCTGCTTAGAGCATGGACTAATGATTAAATCTCCTTTTCCAGTATATCATGTTTTTGCACTAGTCTGGTTTGGAGGAGGGTTTTCAAATATATACTTATTTAAACAGACTCAGTTCAACATTTCAGGGTTTTTTTGTTTTGGCTTTTTTTCCTTCTTCTTTTTCTTTGTAACGCAAAAAAGTGAAATTAAAAGAGTCAGCTTTAACTTTAGTGTTGCAACACAGTTCCTTTCAACTTGCCTCAGTCCCACGAGTATCCTGTCACCTTAATTTCTGTTTAGAGGAAGACAGGTTTGTAGCACTCTTCTTAGTAATTCATCTCTGAAATAAGGTTGACTTGGGGCCTCGTGTCTATCTTGAAGTATAATAGTGTCATTTACTGTTAAAAGTGGCATCAAGAGATCCTTTCTTTTGTCACATTTGCAGTGTCTCTATAGAACTAGATATTTTTCTGAAGCTGATGAGACTGGGCCCTAATCCTGCTAGTGATTTCTGCGAAGGAAACATTCTGAACCTGTGGCCTTTTACGCCATGGCTCTTATAGAAAAGAAAGACCTTTTTTACAGCAGTCTGTGGCTTTTGATACTTAATAAAACCAGTGATTACTTGGGAAACTGAATTTTTTCCCTTTCATTCTGTTTGATTCCTCTGTCTTGAGAAGGTTAGTTTCTTTTTTATTATTTCTATTCTATTTGATTTGCTTTGTTCTGTTCTGTTTTGTCATGTTTTATTTCATAGAACCATAGAAACACAGAATGGCCGGGGTTGGAAGGAACCTTAAAGATCATCTCACACCAATCCCCTCCCATGGGCAGGGACACCTTCCACTAGACCAGGTTGCTCCAGGACACATCCAACCTGGTCTTGAACACTTCCAGGGATGGGGAATCCACAACCTCTCTTGTGTTAGTTTTGTTCAGTTTGTTGAGCATTTTTTAACTCAGATGTTTTAATTTCTGATACTTCCTTGATCACATTAACACCATTGTCACCCTCCAAATCACAGTGTTACCAGTCATACTTCTATTACAAATCTGATTGTCACTGATTTTTTGTCTAAAACAGGATATTGTGTAAGTCAAAGGAAGACTGACATCTTTATGAAATCTGCATTTGATACACTATCTTACCTTTCAGCTGCAACATTTCGCATATTCAGTCTGAGTTATACCCCTGCCACTCCCCAAGTACATTCCTATTCTTTAATGCAGAGGTGAATCCAAGATGATTCCTGTTGTTCAGTGGCTCCTTGACATTGTCACTGAGGAATACCACCATGGGAAACAACATTAAAAATACTGGATCTTCACTCTTCCTCACATCACACACAGACACAGCAGTGTTAAAACACATCTTTCTCATTACTGGTGCACAGCTGACAGCTCACAGCTGAGTTTGCTGCAGGAACATAATTTTATTTCTGTGCATCTTTGTCATAATTACCAAAATTCAGAATCAAGAGTGTCAGACTTTACAAAACCAGTCTTTTCCTGTCATTTAACTTCCTCCTCAGAACTTGTGTAGAAACCTCATTTTTGCTGTCAAGGTTCCTGTCACACAATCAGAGACAGTGTTTCAGGAGTCCTGGTTGGTTGTTGCCCCAGACTAAAGAGGCAGCTTTTTTTTTTTCTAGGTCTCTCCACCCTTTACTTCAAAGATTTCCTGAGATACACAAGACAATTTATTTTTCCTGCTTTACAGGAAATCTTCTGCTCTGAAACACTCCTTGAGAAACTCAGTAAGTTTGTCATGGAGCGCATTCCCTACCTTGCTTTTGTGGTAAAGGAAGGAGACAATGCATACACTTTAGAAGCATCAGTGTTATTTCTAAACAAAATAAAAGAGTTTCCCTTGACTTTTGTGTCTGTTTTTCCCTCTGGAGAGATGGAACCTCTCTTCTAGCTTCACATGCAGGTAGCAGGCAATGTCCCTTTTACTTCTTTCTTCTTTGCTGGGTGCTCATCACATCTTCCATCCTTCTCTTGCTTTACTCTGGTCTTTCTGTTTATTCAGTACTTCCCAATTCACCCTAAAATTAGACTAGAAAAACAGTGTGGCTCCCCTTTTTTTTGCAGACAACCTTGTGCTTCTTTGCCATTCCTTCTCCTCTCAACTTCTGGACAGTTTATGTTGCAATAACTTGAATCAAAAAAACTGTCTCCTCCTCTGCTATAATGAAAATTTGCTGTTGAATGACCATTGTTGGCACTGGGTAATAATGAGTAGATTTACATGTACACACACACACACACACAGCCCACAAGGAAATAAATTACACTTTGTGTAACCACACACATTTGTTAAACAAATTCTTGCACCTCTTCGGACCTGTTTGTTTCAGACTATTTTAGTTCTCATTTACACTATGGATATTTCATATTCCTCCGTCGCTATGAACATAAATTTCAGGTACCAATTGCTCCAATGCAATTGTTGAACAATAATAGAAATTGCTCAACTACGCTTCCAGCATGGGATGAAGCGAGTACAGTGGAAATGGCAAGCATGGCCATTTATTTTTCTTTATAGCCAAGCTGGCTCACTCATCCTTAGTTTAACTGATAGTTCAAGCTGTGAAAGAGTTTTTAGGACACTCATCATTTTTATTACATAGGAAATGGTGCCTTTGGTTAATTGGATTTGGAAAATTTGCTGAGCATTCAGGTGAACCTCCATGAATCCCAGTGATATTGTGATAGCCCACAAATCTCTGTCACCTGCTGACATTCTAACTAAACCTTTCATTTTCTGGAGTTTTGAGCCCAGAATTGTGAAAAAAACCCTTTCCATGAGTCTATTTGGACTTCATTACTGCAATATATTTTACAGGGAGAATGCTGAGATACTGTGGGCCCTGTCACAAATACATGTTCATAAAATACATAGCAAGATTGATTTGCTTTTCAGATTAACACATTAAAAATCCTTCTCTTAATACTCTGAGTGGCAGAAGACAGCACTTGTAGATGACTCAGCTGTACATCAAATAATCAGCTTTCAGTAGTCTCATTCAAGAGCTGTCATCCCCACGGTGGGTACCGGTTCTGAATCTGTCCCATTGAATCCCCTTTGCCATTTAGCAAAAAAAACCAAACCAAAACAACAAACCAAGGAGGAAAGAAAAAGAAAAGAGAAAGAAAAACAAAAAAGAAAAAAAAAGAAAATAAGGAAGCACTGAAGAACTTGATTTTCCAGTTTGTCCTTCCAAGATTTGGTCTGAAAGCTTAAGGCTTTCAGAACAATGCTTTCAGTTCACTTCAGGGTATTTTGGATGAAGACTTTAGGGACCAGTGTTCAAAAAAAGTGCAATGTGACACTTGGGGACATGGTTTAGTGTTGGACTTGCCTGTGCTGGGAGACCAGTTGGACTCAATGGTCTTAGAGGGCTTTTCCAACCTTAATTCTGTGATTGCAACAGTGTCTCACGAAACAGCAGACAGGAGACTTTCTTTCCCTCTCTCACAATAACAAAAAAAAGTCCTAGCAAATTATAGAAACCTTCTAAAACTTCCCAACTATTCCAGCCTCTGGAAACTGGGGAAAAGAAGCTGTAGCCTCCTAATGAGGCAAACAAAACCAAAAGAAGCATAGGTGAGTGAAATCCTTCTCATTTTAACATACCTGATTATTAGTGTATGACTGAGTTCTCCATCCTATAAAAATGCCATCCTCCACAAGACAACTGGGATAGTTTAAGCTACCTTAAATCACTCAACCTGCAATACATCTGAAATGTTAATTAAGCAAGTTTTTTATCCTCACCTCTGCTCTGCTGGCTTTAGTGAAAGCTTGTCTGCCAGGGAAAACTCTCTACAGGTACCGCCAATTCTGTTTGAAGCTGGTGATCTGGGTTTGGCTCATAACATTCACAGTAGATTTACCTGAAAGATCAATAAAAGCCTGTTCAAAGCAAGATTGGCTTCATAGAGCCTAGGATTTTATTAATTTATATAAACTTCCTAAAACTTTTGCGGTAAAGGAAAAGGGAAAACCTTGAAAATATTCACAGCATTGTACAGCAGGGTAATGAAAATGGTATGGCAAAGTTCTGGAATCAGTTTAATTTTTTTCCAAAAACGCCCCTCAAAATAAACACAGATGAAATTTTCAAATATAGGTGAAGTTTTCTGATGTGACATCTCAATAGGTCCTCATTTTCAGGGGCTTGTAAGCATCTCTTTAAATTATCTCAAATTATACAAAGCACCCTAAAACACGTCTCACAGTATGACTCCCTCAAAAAATTTTTATTATGCAAATCCTTGATTGAAAACTATGTCTTCTGTCATTGGTGACATGAGAAAGATCTTTGTAACAGAAGAAATCTAAAGGCAATCCCCAACCATTAAATGAAGTAGGATCCCTCAGTGTGGTACAAGTGATTTTTCCTTTATTTTTTCATGGTGTATAGTTTAGTAGAATATAAAATCAGAATTTAAAAAGCAATCAAGCAGCCAGTAAGACTTTGATCTTTAAAATGCTGGAATTATCTTTAATCAGAGGAGATTTATAAGTAGCAGTTGAATTAAAGGTGGAATTACTGTCTGGCTTTGTTCATTTAAGTTTTGCTGCTCTTCCCACTAACAAAATTTTGTCTCAAATATCTCCTGTATCCTTTGAGAGGGATTTGTAATAGGCAGTCTTCAACTTCAGAATTGGGTTAATCTTCCAGATCTTTACTGGCAGCACTGTGAGTAAGCAAAGCACTGTGAGCTTGGACATCCTCATCGATGAAAGAATATTAGGAACTCTGGGAATGTGTTTTCCCAAGTCCATGGTGAACTACCTCAAAGAGCAGAAGAAAAGGAACTAAGTCTGGATGGAGAATTCCTTGGGTTTTATGTATGCTCCGAGGGAAAAGAAGGCTATTTTCCTTTTGAAATCCCACTTATTCTGGTTTTACCTGTTCTGACACCCTTAATGATTCTTACAATGGAGGAGGACTTGTTTTTTTTAAATTGGAATAAATATGTTGAAATGCTTAAAATAAGTTAAAAGTTTTGTAGAAAATGCTTCCTCTACAGGTCTGATGGGCAATTTGAAACTTGTTATTAATTTTTCTTGTTTCATTTCCTTTCTTCTTTGCCTCTGTTTCATGAGTTCTTTTACTCAGAGTTTGTACTAAGACACAGGAGATGCAGATTTCTTGTAATCAGATGTTTATTATTTATTATCTATAGTACGGCTGCACAGAATGTGCCTCTAAGTTAACAAGGTGAAGGTTCTACCTTTCAAGGTCTTTTAAAGCCCAATCTATCCAATTATGGAATGCCAACTAATTTATTTACTTATAATCCAGTAGGTAATCATTCATGTTCCACATTGTGGGCTTTTTGAACCAATACCAGACCACCAAGATTTGTGAAGAAGAAGGAGGAAAGAAGAAGAACTAACCTACACCCAAAATCCTCCATTTTGTTACATATATATTGCTATATCTCATAAACCTAAATTTTCTACATCTCTACATAGTCCACCCAGTGATATAACTTTAATTAAACAGCAACAATCTCAGAGCTATCACAGAATTTGGGAAGCTTTTCCCAAGGCCTCAGGTCAAATGCAGTGTGCTTCTGAGGATCATTGCCTGTCAGCGCTGAAAGACTGAAATTCTCTGAACTCTGGGTTCCAACAACTTGTGACAGAGAGATCCCTCCCAGGAGAGGAAAAAGAAAGGGGAAAGGGTGTGCAAAGCCCATGGGCTCAGGTATCACCAGCTAGCTACAGCTGAGCTTTCTTGTGTCTTCTCTGCTACCCAGGTCAGGTTTGTCACTTCGGGAAGAACACATTCAGTCAGAAAGGACTTATTTCTATCCACAAAGCAAGAAACCCCTTTTTTATGTGTGTGTGTGTCTTTACCATCCCCACACTAAAAACACAGTTGGAAAAACTTTGACGCACTTTGTCAAATTTTGAAATAACTGTTCCTAATCCCACCTGAGAAATTTAATATAATTTCAGCAGAAATACCAAAAATTGTCAAAATGGTGGAGTGACACATGTCAATTGAGCCTCCCTGCCTTTTTCCCTAGAGTGATACTGATGGACAGTGCCTTCTTCATTCCTTCAACAGAAGGATCAGTTTAATATATTTTCTTGTAGTATTTGCTGGCATAGTTCTCACACCACTGAAAATCTCTGCAGTCTCCGAGTTCAAACTCAACACAGCAAAGTTTGGAAGTAATTTTTTCCTCAATTTATTGATACCACCATGACTTGAAAGACCAATAATGACCAAGGGAAATTGCCTGTGTGGCTGAGTAGCTGCAGGACAGTCTTCCATGAACTGCATTGCCTTTATAGATTCTTCATCACCCTCCTCCCAATCCATCCTGAAAGCAAAAAAAAATGTTTCTGTGTGGGATGAAGATATACAAAGGGGAACTGCTTTAAGAAAGTTTTCAGGGAAGCCAATTAGCCTGTGAAGTAGGAGGTGTGATATGGAGAAGGGAACATTGAGACAGAAGGTTATATTTCCCTTTCATTTGTTCTTTTCTTTTTTTCAGTTTCCAAAGAAGGTGCCAGGTGTTTGTTCACTTTCCAACCCCTGAGAACCAAGCTTCGAACCTAATCCACTGAGCCCTTTGTTAACTCAACCCTGCTGGATTTATCCTGCCTTACTTAGCATGCCATGCTATCTGGATACTTTTACTGCTTCAGACGATTATGGCTGTAATTCTTTGTGGGGCTTTGTTGCACAATAGCAAAGAATAATAAGATCCTAAATACAAAATGAAAAAAAAAATAGAAAAGAAGAAGAAAAGAAGAAAGGAAGAAAACCCCACAACCCTCATATCTGGATAAAGGCTTTTACAAGCAGCAACAACATTGCGTGCTGCCTGAGTACTCCTTCTGACAGTGTAACACTGGAAAAATAAGTATTCCCATAGCCCCTTTGCAAGGAAAGGTCTAACTGAGGCACAGAGAAGAGTAGTTTAACATTTCTTGGTTTTCCTTTTATTTGTGGGTACCTGGGACTGCTGCTCTTGTAGCTGTGAAATAGGGTAATGCAACCCACAAACACAATTTTCACAGAGAGAGACCCGGGAAGAACACTCTTAATAGACATCCAAAGGAAAGGGATAGCTAAAGGTCCCTTAAGGAAACACAGAGACACATGACGACTGAATTCTGATAAAGGTGTGAGTCAGTCAAACTCCTACTTCTGCACAAGAAAAGAAGGAAAATCACTATGAGGTTCCCATGCCTGCTGCTTTGGATGAGCAGGAATCTTTATAACTTACATAAATACACTCGTTGACTCTTAATATACCTATAATATTCATAGTACAGTGTGCTGAAAGATGGGGCTGAGAAAACAAGAACAATATAGGAGAAGAAAAGTGAGGACAAAAGAAAGGCATTTTTCAGCTCACTGGTTTTGCAGGTCCAGAAAGGGGAACAGGCTGGAAGGAGCATTTTCCAGCCACCAATGATGTCATGTGGCAAAGATCACTGGAGAGGACAGATTGAATCCACCAAGTTTTATAGTCTAGAATAAGGGTTCATGCCATGATTAATCTCCAATTCTCATTCCATGATGTTGGGATATAAACAACATATTTCTCAACATGTTGGCTTGAGAAAGGGGAGAAGAAAAGATTACATAACCTATTTCTAAGCTTTTGGACACAACAGGGTGTTGAAGAAGATCAAAAGGATAGAGCCCTTCTGCTCTGGAGCCAGGCTGGGAGAGCTGGGGCTGTTCAGCCTGGAGAAGAGAAGGTTCCAGGGAGACCTTAGAGAACATTCCAGTACCTACAGGAGGCCTACAAGAAAGATGGAGAGGGACTTTTTGCACGGGTATGTAGTGACAGGACATAGGGAAAAGGCTTTAAGCTAAAAGATGGTAGACTTAAACTAGATGTTAGGACGAAATTCTGCCCTGTGAGGGTGGTGAAGCCCTGGCACAGGTTGCCCAGAGAAGCTGTGGCTGCTCCATCCCTGGAAATGTCCAAGGTCAGGTTGAACAGGGCTTGGAGCAAGATGAACTTTAAGGTCCCTTCCAAACCAATCCATTTTATGATTCCATGATTCTATGTCTATAGTCTAAAATGTATCTCAGGGCTCTAGTGTTCACTCTGGGGTATCTGGTGACCTCATTGTCTCTCCCTTATCTGCTTAGAGAGATTCATGTTACTGCAGTGACTTCCTCAGCTCCCTGTACAAATAAACAGCTCTTTCTCAACTGATCCTTCCATCCATTTCTTACTTCCCAGGACCTATTTATCCACCAGTCAATAACACAAGAAAGGGGCTAGGTACCATCCTGTGATTATTCTGACTCTCCTAAGTGCTCTCAGCCATGGCTCTGGTCCTTGTTAAGCAGCACCCAGGCAGACAGAGTCTGCACACTGCTCAGGGGTTCACAGAATACAAGAGCCATTTCCAAGCAGCAGGTGGGATGCAGCCACTCTGTTTTCAGGAGGAAGTGTCTAAGCATATGGATACAAGCTGTCTCTTCCCAGCTGGTCTTACAGACAGAGAAGGAGCCCTGGACCTTTTTGTTTAGCCATGTACAGAAGGGGAGAACTCTCAGCAAACAATAATTTGAGGAACAGATGTGGTTTCTTACTGTTTAACTCATTGTCACAGTTTCTAATTAGGTGTTTACAGTTGCAGTTATGAATGCTTATAGCTGACTGTATCCCTTTTGTAAAATAAAGATAAATGTCTCATTCTATGCAGAAAATATTCAGAGGGACATTTTCAGATGCTTCATTATCTGTGGTAATGATTCTGCAGCTGTGAGTCATTGCCCTCTTAAACGTACATATTTCTCACAGTTGTGTTAGTCCTTAAACTCTTTGTATCTTTTTTATTGTGCTTATATGTACCAAAATGGAATGATTGCCTATCTTTCAACCTTTTCCAGGAAACTATTTATTTTCTTTGTTTTCACACTTTCCCATTGTCCGCCCACCCTTGTATAAATCTTCCTGTGCAACAAAATAGTTGACATAAGTATAACTGCTATACATAATTGATGTGTTCTCTGTTGAATAAATAAAGTGTCTGTCATATAGGGGGCAAGTTTTCTGGTTTCTATATTGTCTGGATGAGCGGTATTTTTAGCTTCTGTCCAGGGGGATGGAAAAATTTGTTAATTTCTTGATAAGAAATTGTTCCTTTGTAAAGTAAATTCTGGTTAAATATATATCCAACTTCTCCCTTAAAAAATAAACAGTGTGAATGATCCCTTAAAAATTCATATCTGTTATACATCAGACTTTCAGAATTGTCAGACTTGATCCACTGTTTGTTTCACAGTGGCAAACAATGCTAATGGAAAAAAAATAAAAAAGAGAAAGTTTTCCTGCTGTTAATGAGACAGAGGTGACTGTAAACAATAGATGCCTTATAGCTATTCTCAAACAGGAATCAAAGCTGTAATTAAATATAAAACACTGTCAATGATAGCCTCTTTAATGTAACATTTCTCAGTTGCTTATCCTCTATGAAATAGCTTCACTTAGACAAAAGCTGAGCATGACTGAAACAAGAGAAGAAAGACTTGTGCTGAAAACTGATTTCTTGTTGCTCATGACATATCAGTCCTGAAGCTTCAGCAGGAAATATTCCTGATTAGAAGTCAGAACATAGATAATCACAGGATTTTGGTGGCATCTGTGTGACTAAATGGTGCCATGTGAATACAGTTTGTTCCTGGATGGACATAGGTGTCATCTCAACCCTGGGAAAAGACAGATCCAAACAGCCTTTTTATTCCCTACTCTGTTCAGAACTTGGGCTGTCTATTCCCTGAGCTCAGAGTAGGCAAGGAATAAGAGAGGAAATAACTTGGGGAAAACTGGTGAAGAGCTGAAGCTGCTTTACCTTTGCATTTTCCAGTTGTTTTATAACATAGATGTGGGTGCTGGATGGATGGCAGCATCCTCCTAAAGCCTGAGGTCCGGAGAATCCTGCTTCATGAATACACAGAAAGGAGAACAAAGTACAGGGAGTACTGGAAGGCAGAAGCAACTCTCATGCAACACCTGCCTGAGCTAATCAAAAGGATACAAAAATCTCTTCACAGTCCTTGATCAGCCATGTGATGCCTCAAGCCAGAATCCAGCCTATGCGTGTAAACAAATAGGAAGCCCTGAGCAAGTACAAGGATGCAGGCCAGAGGATTTGGCATAAAGAACCACAGTTCTTGTGTGGTGCAGGTTAATTATCTTCTGCCATCATTTTCCATTCATAAATCAAAAGTAAGTAAAGCTGAGGCTGTAAGAACAAGTCAAAATCTAGACCATTAAATGTAGGTATATAAACCTGATATAACTAATTCATCAGTTTTGTGGTGGAATAGCAGTTAAATCCAAGGTATTTCCACATGAAATAGAAAAAAAAATTCACTTAAAATACAAGAGGAAATAGTCAAAAGAAAAATATCTCCTCTCAGTTTACTCAGAGCAACACTGCCACAGAAGGGTGGTGAGGCCCTGGCACAGGCTGCCCGGAGAAGCTGTGGCTGCCCCATCCCTGAGAGGGTTCAAGGCCAGGTTAGATGGGTCTTGGAGCAGCCTGGTCTAGTGGAAGGTGTCCCTGCCCATGGGAGGAGGTTGGAACAAGGTGGTCTTTAAGGTTCTTTACAATTCAAACCATTCTGTGACTCTGTGATACTGAATCTGACCCTGGAGAAGGTCACCCTCTGCACCAACTACTACTTTCCAAAACAGTGGAAATAATGAAGCTCGGTTTGTTAGTGTTTGAAGTGATGAGTTTGGGCTTTCTGACCTCTAATAAACTGCAAGCACTGAGATTTTCCCACTCCTGAGCTACACAGTGCCCCTTCTACAGTGATTCTCTAATAAACACCTGTTGAGTTTATACTGCACCTGTCTCGCTATGGAATCACAAGAAAATATTTTTTCTCCTTTACTGAGCTAGCCTGTAACATTCCTTGGGATCTGATGTCATTGGAAGAGTTGATGACAATGACAAATATGCTAATAAGTCATTAGGGAGAAACAGATGAACATGTGAAAGCACAGACACGTGCACAGTCCCAGCTAAACTTCACACACTACAGAGCTTTATCAGAACCAGGCTTGGAGTATTCTTCTCCCAGGTGACAAGTGACAGAGTGCCATGAAATGACTTCGAGTTCCACCAGGGGAACTTTAGATTAGATATTAGAATTTTTTCTTCATGGTAAGTAAAGCTTTGGAACAGACAGCCCAGGGAAGTGATGGATTCACCATCCCTGGAAATGTTCAAAAAACACATGGATATAGCACGTGAGGACGCGGTTTAATGGTAAACATGGTGGTTGTCAACAACTGGATTTGATGTTCTTGGAGGTCTTTTCCAACCTTAATGATTTTATTGGTGACATAGGGTTGAGAAACAGCTTCAGGGTAGAAAGAACAGCACACAGATCTCCTGTTTCATTGCACACTAGGGCTGAACCGCCCCATAGGGACAGCAGAACCACACTGAAGGAGTAAGAAGCAAAGAGCCAGACTCTGCTACAAACATGAGCCCAACCTTCTGAGCACTCTTCCAACCTGTCATAGGAGGCAAGGGTAACCCAGGCTCTTGTTAATACAGTGAAACAACACTGAGTGATCAATGTTTCTAAACACACACATGTAGTTTTTGTTGTAGAACAGTTTGGTTGCACAGGAAAATAGGTATAAAGACGTTTTGGTTGCTGCTATCTATAGTCACATGATAATACAAAAGCATAAAAATATCACCTGTGAAAATTTATAAGAAAGAGAAGGAAAGGATAAGAGTAGAAAGATCTCACCACCCTTAGGCCTCATGACAAGGCTTGCTTGTTGCAATTTTGATGTCTGTTGGTTCAAATGGTCACAGGCTGGGTCAAAGTGGTGGTTGCAGACTGGATCCATCGGGTGGTGCGTGAAAGCCCAGAATCCAACATCTCTTAGGTTTATATTCACTCAGGTTCAGGTGGGAATGCCCAGGTACCTCCTGTGAGACAGGGAATTTCAGCTGGATGACGTAATGCTGCAGAACAGAGGACACTTTGAGAGATTTTGACACCTTTT
Source organism: Corvus moneduloides (assembly GCF_009650955.1). Taxonomy (NCBI): domain Eukaryota; kingdom Metazoa; phylum Chordata; class Aves; order Passeriformes; family Corvidae; genus Corvus; species Corvus moneduloides. The sequence continues at coordinate 4,593,373 of NC_045478.1, forward strand.
AAGACAATCCAGCTGCCTATTACACCAGCCCAGTTGAGCCAGTCACGGCCCATGATGGCCCATCAGCACACTGAACGCGGTACTTCATCGGCAGGGGAATTATCACAGCTTGAGTAAAGACAGAGAGGCAGGACCTGCCTCCAGGGTTTATCTCTTTCCTTATCTCATAGCCTGAGCTGGTGTGCTGTGCTGCGGTAGTTCTTTGCATGTCAGCAGCTTCCCCCTGAATGTTTGAGCCATCAGCTTCCAGTCTCTCTTCTGGCACAATTTATGGATACATTCTTCTCCTGGGATTGGACAAGTAGCCTCTTTGTTTTATCCCAAGTTCCAGTCCCAGCCCAAATTCCATTAGTAGGCATATTTGGGGAAGGGTGGGCTTTGGTGGGTGGGCGCAGATGAACAGCTGCTTCTTTGCAGTTCGTTATAGTGGGTAAAAGTCCTCCAATGATTTTAGCAGTGTTTCAGCCATTAACAAAATGTCATCTCTCACAGCCACCCAGCACATCAGCAGAATGGCAATGGCTTAAGTGTAACACACACATACACACAAAAAAGTATGAAAGTAGGAAGAGTGGAAAAGAGGTGTTGACTGAAGTTCAGATTGAGTAAGGGAGAGAGAGAGAAGACATCTCCGTAAGTTTTTCTTCAGTAATCAGAAGTTTGTGTTAATTAATAGTCAATTAAATTCCACAAAATTCCTCGTGTCAAGACTAATTGGCCTGTAATGCCCTTCTCCACTATCTCCTGCTGCAATTCCAGACAGACATTCCTCTCCTGCCCTGTTTAAACATTCCTAGGTGTTTCCTAGCTGCCAAACCAGCACTGCCTGAGTGCATTCTGCTCTTTAAAACCAATCAGCATCCCTTTATAGTTCGTTTAGCATGGATGCTAAATAAAAACAGGTAAAAGAATGATCCCACATACTCAGCAGCTTATCATCCCTCCTGCTTTACTGCTGGGGTGTTCTCTTTCACGGCTGCCGTCTGTACCAACAGGAAATCTTCCAGACAGAGCCTCAGCATGTCTTGGGGGTAGCACATGACATTCCACAGCTCATGGGACACCTCACGGAGCACCAAAATGCTTCAGGGTTGACTTCCATCCTTGCATAGTATTCCAACAAATTCTAGGAGGCTTTGCAGCCTTAAAGAGTTCTTCATGCTTTTCTGTTGCACACATGAAGCATTTCTTGGTTGCATGCCAAGAAAGCACCATTCTGATGGTGAACACTTTTGACTGAAATAAAGGAGAATTCATTCAGAAGATGGCTGTACTGTTGAAACCATAGGGAGCCCCACACTGAGCCCATGGAGATCCAGACGGAAGTGTAATTCAGTGTGAACATTACTTCAGGTCCAAAGACCTTGGCTTCAGGTCCAAAGAAAAGAGGGACTCTAGACAGGAACAACTTCACCACCACAGAGAATATTTTAAAATCTTTTTTCCTTATGGTATTTATGTAGTTTCTGTCATCTCGACATGGGAGATGCCTCAGAAGAATTTCTGTTTGTTATCTCACAGCTTTGCTCCTGCTAACAATTCGGGTAAGAAGCTGGCGCTGAGAGTTTTATCTCAAACTCACGTCAAGTCAACTCTTACTTCCACTTGATCATTTTGATGGCCAGAGATTATATTAGTGTCTTATTCCTTGGCATGTTATTGTCTACAGAATTTAGTATGTCTCAGTAATCTTGATTTGACAGGTGGCTCATAGTCCACTGACTTGCAGGCTCTTAAAAGACGTGTAGAGTGAGTGGATAAAAATTAAGTGCTTGGGGAATTTGTGTCCTAGACACCACAGATAATATCTCCAAGTTTATTATTGTTACACACCGTGTAGTAGTGAAGAGGCTGGACATTATGATATCAGCTAAATTCCTTTAGCCCAGTAATTTTCAGTGCTGTGCAGTGTCTTGCCTTTAGATGCCTGTCCAGAAGGGAGCAGATTTGATCCATCTCCTGTTTCATACCTGACAGCTTCAAGCCAAAGTCTTCAATATTCTAGCACAGTCAAAGGGCACAATTTCCTTTGTTTAGACATCTAATATAAGCCAGAATCTACTATAATAAAATCACATAATCACAGAAAGTCATGGGTTGGAAGGGACCTTAAAGATCACCTAATTCCAATCTTCCCGCCATGAGCAGGGATGCCACCTACTAGATCAGGTTGCTCAGAGTCCTGTCCAATCTGGCTTTGAACACTTACAGGAGTTGGAAATCCCATAATAAGGAGAGTTTTGACCTCAGTGTACTTTCAGACAGCTAAGTTTGGAGCTGAGTCTCACTTAGTTTTCTTGAGCCTTAGATCAATAATCTACTGGGGCCATTTTAAAGTCTAGAAACTTATTTTAATTGCATCATGAAAAAAATAATATTTGGCACAGTATTTTGCCTACTAAATTCCCTCCACAGAGTTATTCTCTAACTTTTTTAGCTCTACAGTTCTTTTTCTTCTTAAAACTAAAGGACTGACTTGAACAACAGTCAGGGCCTTCAGATTCCTCAAGGACCCTTCAGTCTCTGAGCTTCACAAAAGCAAATCAACTGCTTCAGCTAAGAAAAAAAACTGCTTCACACTTGGAGTCAACCTGGCAATATTTTCCCTGTGCACAATGGTACCGGTCACCTTCTTCCTAATTAATTGCCACCCCAGTAGACTGGCACCAATGTGTTTTGAAAAGTTCTCGACAACAACAGTCTCTTCTGTGATGTAGCTTAAACATGCACATTACACTCTGTTTTGATTGATTGATGAACCTCAGTGCAGTGTATATAATAATGTGCTAAATGTTACATATGCCCTTAGTGGGTAATTTCAGGAAATTATTAAAATGTGCTTCTTTTAAAAGGTTTGGTAATGTGAGTCACAGAGACGCTTGACAGACCCAGTGCTGATTAGTGTGGGTGACCACAGTGTACTCGAGGCTTTGATATTTCTTGGCTTTTTCTTGGTTTCCCGGAGGCCCTTTGGACAAAGCAAGAAAGATGGCTGAGACACCCTTGGCCTTCTGGGAAACTCAGTGACATTTAAAGACTGCTGGGGCCTATTCTGTTAATATCTAAACTAATTAAAATCAAATCGTAATTGTAGGAGCTTGTTCACCAGAATTCTAATCAGACTCGGAGCGGTGCACACTGCTGTGGTAACGGCTGTCTCAGCTCTGGGAGAAGTGTTTTACCAGACAGCCAATTGTTCTCCGTGGTTTGTCTGGATCTTACAACCAGCTCCTTATATAAGAAATGTCACTTCGAATGCAGGGTAAAAACTCCCTTCAACATTTCCTCTTTCCATATACACCGAGCACATTTTGATGCACCATGTAATGGGGTGTGGCAGGCTTGTATGTACCCACTGTTTTTATTAGGGCTGAGTGCGATACCCTGCACTGACCATCCACCTTACACAGCCTCAGAGCAGCCTGCAGCTTCCTTGTGAGGGGCAGCAGAGGAACAGGCACCTTATCTCTCCTCTCTGGCAACCAGTGACAGGACTCAAGGGGATGGCATGAAGCTTAGGTTGGGTATCAGGGAAAAATTCTTCCCCCAGAAGGGGAGAGCAGGTTCCCCTGGGAATGATCACAGCCCAGAGGCTGCCAGAGCTCCAGGAGTGTTTGGACAATGCTCTCAGGGATGCATAGGGTGGCATTTTTGGGGTATCTGTGCAGGGACAGGAGCTGGACTTGGTGATCCTGGTGGGTTCCTTTGAACTCAGGATATTCTGTGATTCTATGACACAGATGGAAGAAGCTCATGGACAATATGCCAGGGCATCCCAAAACAGTATTGTAAACGATGGGGTCATAGACTGAGCTGAATTAGAGCTGTGCCTGATGAAGTACCTGAAGCTGCTGCAGTAGTCTGTCAACTTAGCTCTGGCAGGTCTTATTTTTAACATCTCCGTGTTCGGTGCCACTGTGTACAGTGAAATACCTGTGTCAGATCAATAAGACACTCTCACTGCTGAGGAAAACAGCATGAGAATATAACAACTATTAAGGCATATAGGAAAGGCTTATTAATATTTAGCAAAACGAATCTGTTTCTCACTAGCCAAAACATGCACATCCAGCCCTTTTGGGAAGACAGCTTTGAAGATTCCCTAAGTTGAAATGAGGTTTTCTGCGCTGTATGTAACCATTCATATTCTCTGTGGGCTACATCTTATTCCATAATTTTGAAGTCAACCTTTGAGATTTGGGAGATCATTAGAGGGTTTGTGTATGTTTTCTTCATTCTGTTTTTCCAGATAGACCAAATGTAGTCACTTTATAGATGGGAATGTGATTTAAATAATATGACTTTGCTAACATTACATTTTGAATTTATCTTTATTAAGGCTTCATTTTAATTTCATTCCATGTATCCTCATTAAGCAACTGTTTGCTCCCTCAGGCATTTTTTCAAGCTAACTTTTAATCTACCTATTGGCACTCAAAGCTGTAAAAGTTAAAGCCTATTTGAATTTTTATTTGGAAATCTGCTAGATTTTTTCCCCTTTATAGAACCGCAGGCATTTTGCTTTTGCTGGAGATAGTCTATTTTCCCTATATAATACGATAAATATTAAATTAAATAACACATATTCATATCAATGTGTTGTATGCAAAGCCCTGTTCTTCAGAACACTATAGATTAACTAAAATAGCACTATATTTTACACGACTATGGCTGAAAGTCTCTCTGAAATCCTGTCACTGTACCACTCAGATGCTGGATTGCCATTGAAATTAGCAGTCAGTGGGCCTAAAGGACTTATATTTTCCTTATTTCTATTGATTTTAACTTCTGAGTCATGTGCACGCTGCTTTAAGAGGACAGGTGATGGGAGAAAGTTCAGTGAAAGTGGAAGTCACTGATGGGGAGCTGCTCTACATAATTTCACATAGTGGGATTTCTCTGGACATACAACCATGGCAACATTGCAACATATATAAAAATTTCTTTTTTTAATATGGTACACTCAAAGAATAAATTTCTCTTCTGCTATACACAATATCTATAAACTTTAGACCCTACCCCTCTCCTCATTCTTTCCTTCTTTCTCCACTGCCTGCATTTCACCCCCTACAATCCAGCTGAAGTCACTGTGTATTTACCTAGAGAAACAAAACTGTTGGTCCTCAGTTGGATATAATCCTTCATTCCCAGAATTTACACAGCCTACAGTTACTGAATGCTCTCAGACTAAGTTATTGTTTAGAAATATTCCTCTAGCTCAGCATCTTGTTTTGAAAAGCTGGGTGCTACCTTCAGCAAAAAAAAAATAAATAAACCCTCTAAAGTAGGTCAGGAATCAGAAACAAAAAGGCTGCTCAAGGCAGGCTCAGATTTGTAGGTATTTGCAATTTTAACTCACTGGTTCTTCAGAACATAACTAAAGCTCCTGAGCATACAGCACAAACAATAGCAAGAAAAATGGTTTGTATTATAGGCATCTGCATCTGTCTTAATTACTACCTGCTTGGAGACATATAAATAAAAATGTGTAGAACTATAGCTAGATATAAGTAGATATAAATTGCACAAACAGAACTAGATTTCTTTGGTTTTTTCCTTGTGGTGCTTACTGGTTTAAGTTTTAATTTCATACACCCTTTCAATTATGACTGGGTTTTCTCGTAAGCGATGCTCAGAGTTTGCTGCTGCAAATGATTCTTCTGACTAAAAATAATTCTGCTGAGACCAGTGAGATCACCTGTGCTTTTGTGGACTCTGCACTGAGACACACTGCAGGCACTGAGCAGGAGGAACAGCAGAGAAAGAAAATTTTCAGAGAAGGAAAATGCCCATGTTGGTGCTATTCTAAATGATAGATGCCTTTTTAATTTACTGCACTATCTTTGACAGCAAATGTTGCTTCTCCATTGATGGATACTTCCAGCCTTGGTATTTCAGACTTGTAATAAGCCAATCTCAAAAGTAAAAATAGTCAAATTACTGTTGGTTGGAAGTCACTGGAGGAAGACACAGAAAGGAAGATACCCTTGCAAACAGATTTCTCCTTGGGCTAGACAGGGCCGTGCTTCCTCAGAGCCCATCCCAGACTCCATTTCTTAATTTGTTGAGTGTACACAACTTGCAAGTGTGGAAAAGGAGAAAAATCCAGTACCACAAAAGAGCCCTGCCAACCAAGGGCTTTTCTTCCCAGTTGGTCTAGTGCGTCCTCATGTTTTGGGCCTTTTGAGGGAAGCTGAGCTCTCAAAAGCTGAGCTCTTTTGAGGGAAGAGAAATTGTATTATGTACATGCTCCAGGTTGGATGGGGTCCTGAGCAATCTAGTCTACTGGAAAATGTTCTTGCCTGTGGGAGGGTATTGGAAGAAAACACTCTTTAAGGTCCCTTCCAATCCAAACCATTCTGTTTATCTGTGATCCTATGAAAAAGGGAACCACTTCCTTAAACTGACTTATTACCTAGCACAGTAAAACATGGAAAACACCAGAATGAGCGTGACTGAGACAGCATAAACATAAGCATGAAAAAAAGCCACACATTTACAACCCTCCTCTCAGTACTGCACAAGGTGTGATCTGTGTCAGCTGTGTACTGAATGCAAGAATCAGAAGCGAACCAGAAAAAACATGGTTGATATTAATAAATGCCACCAAATAACAGAAGCAGGTTCAGACAAACATCCCCATCTGACCTTGAAGTCACATGATTTTAAATGTCAGGTAGGGGCAAATTCATCTGACCTGAGGAATGTAAGCTCTGCCTCCCTGTTGGGCTGGAAGTTCATGTTTCCAGCATAATGACTTCTGTTAGAAAGTAATTGAGTGCAAATGGAAAATTTCTACTGACATCTGCTAGACAATGTTCCCAAGATCCACTTGTGCAACACTGCCAAAGTCCTGCCTGCAGTACCCAGGCTGAAGGCAAGACCTCATGGGCTGCCATTGGTTACCTACTGGGGGACCTCTTCATTCATCCCAGTTTGGCTTCTTGTCAGATCTCAACATCTTCCTGTTATTGCTGGAACTATGGTGAACTACAGTCAGAACCTTCCACTGTGTTCAGGCTTCAATCTTGAAATTATTTTTTTTTCTTAATTCCTTTTAAAAACACATCTATTGTTGGTTTTATAAGTACCTATAACTTGTGTGTGCAATTATTACTTTTTCTCTGCATAATTCTGATCCTGATTCTAAGACACAAATGAAAGGTGAAAAGCAAATGTGATCTCTGATTTTAACAGTTCAAGTTTATGGATCTTGCCTCACTAAAAGAAGATCAGACAAAGAAACACTGCTGACCTCACAATTTATCCCAAGCCAAATAAACTGGATTTGGATACTACCAAATAAAAACTGGATTTTTCATTATCTGGGCTAAAAGTTCCTTTAACTGTAGGTAAGTGTGAGTTTATGCACCTCTTTGAATCAGCCACTGAATTCGGACAGGTTACTCATGGATTACAAATTGCACCTTGAGCCATTTTCAACCTCGTCCAGCTCTATTTCAGCTCTATATTTTCATCTCAGGTAGGACAAGGATGGAAACAGAAGTTGGGGTAGATGATCCTGACTCACTTCTCAGTGCCTGCTCTTGGTTAAAAATCCAAGTCATGCCATGACAAAGGGATCCTAACTTAAGGATAAATTCTCAAAAACACAGGGCTGCTTTTATAAGTGGAAAATAATTTTCACACTTAACCATTCTGGGGTGGGCTGGCACTGCTGGTTGGTCATTTCCTGAAATTAGGATGTTAGAAAGTCCACCAGCTTGGTGTTCCTGAACAGCCCCCAGGTAAGTCCCTAAATGTGTTGCTAATTGCATAAAACACAAGCAGGATCAGGAATATGTGAGATCCCTGCATGAAGTCTAACAAGTAAAACTGTAATTTGGGTGTTAACAGAAGCTTATATTAGGAACTCAGCAGTGAAGAACCCTGTCGCAAAAAAACCCAAAACCAAAACAGTTGAAAAATTGCTTCTCACACAATATTTTCAATTCTACTATTCTGGGAGAAGACGTAGAACAAGCTTGCAACATTTTACAGAAAACTTATTCAAACTGTAGTTCTGCAGTTTCTGCCACATTGAATAATGTCATTCCTTTATGTGGCAAATGTGCTTGTATCCCACACGAATTTGGCACCACTATAATTTTTCCAATCACATACATTTACTTCTATCAGAAATGTTGAATCAGAGTACAGAAGTTGGCTACAAAGCTCAAATTATCCATTTGGAACATACTTGCTGATATTTTAAGTTTCATACTGTAAATATTTTTTTAGTATCTCATATTACAGTGGAGTTGTGAGAAGTGCAGTCAGTATTACCAAGAGGTCTTATGATTTTAATGCAGTTTCACAGATTTAATTTGTGCAGAAAGAAAAGGAAAATAGCATTTGCACAATCAATGATACATTTCTAAGTCAACATCTCCAAAAGGAAACTTTCAGGTCTTTCGCTTGGAATGACTTTAAAAAAATAATAAAAGTTTTAACTTTTAATTTTTGATATGGTAATGTGATTTGGATGGTGACAATGATGCTAACTTGATCAAAGAAGTATCAGTCACACAGAAATCAAAACACCTGAGATAAAAAGTGCTAAATTATCTAAACAAAACTAAACTAAGAGAAGTTATGGACTCCCCATCCCTGGAAGTGTTCAAGCCTGTGTTCAGGCTGGATGGGACTTGGAGTAACCTGGTCTAGTGGAAAGTTGTCCCTGCCCATGGCAGGGGGCTGGAACTGGATGAGATTTAAGATCCCTTCAACCCAAACCATTCTGAGTCTGTGATTCTATGATCAAGGCATACTATGAAAACTTCTCTGTGCCTACTGTAAACAAAGAGCCAGCTGGCACAACATGAAACCACAAGAACACACTGCTGACTTTTCTCCCCTACTGCCAAATTTGCTTGACCCCATGGAGAAGAACAATGTGAGTGAAGGAATCAGCAGGTTGGTCAAAGAAAGATTTTGTTCTAACCTCCCACTGACACTGAGTTTCACAGGTAACAAGCAGGACTGGCCTAAGGCCAAAAATAAACTTTTTATTTGGCTCTCTCAGCAATGGAGATTTGACTCCTCCAACACAGAACTTCAGCAAGCCTTCCCTGGAGCAAATGAAATTTCATTCTGATCAGGACTGGTAAAAGCAATTCTAGATGATGGGTGGGTTAACTTGGGTCCCTTATGCTGCTTTTCACTCCTATCAGCAGCTAAAGAGTTATTTGGCCATATATCAGTATATTTTAAAAATGTCTAGATGTACTTAATGTTTACTTTAAGCACTATGAGGGAAAAAAATTACATAAAATTCCAGTTCTGTTTCTTCTCTGAAAATTTTTCTGGAACCACATGAATAAACCTGTTGGTGCACAGGTTTATTTGTTTTTCCTTAATCAAAGGACAGACCAGGAACCACCTTTAGAGAGTCCCATAGCTGGACTTGATTCTGTAGTTAATTTAAAAAAAAAATTAAAAAAAATAGAAGAAACTTTAATTCAAACGATGTGTTTCCACAGTTCTGAGGGCATCTCACATCTGAATGACAACAGTCAGCTTCAGGATGTAAATCTTTTCCGCTACCAGAAAACCTGGTGCCTCACAGAGAAAAAAAAATAAACTACAAAATTCTGAAAAATGCAAATCAAAATTGTCATTTTAGTTTTCATGCAGAAAATGTAACTTCCTCCTACATTGGTTCCCTCGTATCTCAAGATTTTCATCCTCAATACTATAACTCTTAGCTCTTCTTTTGCATTCTGTGACATTAAGTAAAACAGTGCTTGTGGAATCTTCTTTTCTAATTTATCTTTTTTTCTTAAACGTGACTCTCAATAAAATAAACCCCCCAAAAACTGATTTGCTATTCTAAACCCATTTGATCATACTCCAAAGCCCAAGTGAAGCATGAAGAATAATTTTCAAGTTTTATATTTTAAAAACAATTGAATATTTCTAATCCTAGGTGTCCCGATCCCATGTGTTACTTGCAGAATGAAGTAAATAACCTTCTTCTGTATTTGCATTTTAATTTTCTTTCAACATTTTGCAATATAGATTTTCATACAGAGAACACTTCTCTTTCTTTATAAACAGATGCCACTCTAGCTGTCATTTCAAAGATGTGTGACTGAATTTCTGAAAGTCTAAGAGACATGTTAAAAGTGACATGAAGTAAAGCAAATGATTTGACTATTGTTTCAAGTGTTCTTTTTTAAAATTTAAATGCAAAAAAGAAAAAAGCCCTGAAGATATTATTCAGTAATACTAGTAACGGTATTTCTATAATGCTTTAAATTTCTAAAGTTCCTACGTAGACAGTAATAAATTTAAATAATACTCACAACTTTTAGATGCTATTATTCACCTTGGAAAATAAATTGATTTGTTTGTGTGTGGGTGTTCTTGAGGGCTACACACGCACAGATTCTACAGTCATTTGTCAGTCTCTAATAAGAAACAGAAGTGACATCTGTCATGCATTCCAGTAAACATATTAAGCAAACACAATAGGACCCCAAAATGTTTACTCAAGTACTCTAATTAATTGTGACTTGCTGGAACAGAGTTTTCTATGAATTAAACACAAAGATCCAGGCTCTCTCCTCCCCCTTGCTGTAGCTTTTTGTGCAGTGGGAAAAGATTTAAACTAAAGACTTCCCTTCTGGCTCTGCCAAGGTGCATTTTTTCCTCATAGACTTGACTTGCAGTAGAAGTTGATGTGAGAGTTTGTCACAGCTGTTTTGACAGTCCGGTCATCCTAATCCAGGGATCTGGTCCCTGTGGTTTGTCAATTATCCTACTAACCCTACAGCGAGAGGAACACTCAAGGCACTGAACTGTCATCCAATAACCAAGAAATAATGTCAGCAGCCAGTGAGTAGGGATTGAGAGAGATGGGGATGATTTTGACAACAGAGAAGTGTGGATCATTTCAGCATTTATTTTATTTATAGGCATTCGTAACAAATTAATTACATCTCACTCCAAGGCTTCCCTAAAACTTGCTGGATCCAGACCTGCCTGCACACACAGGATGATGAGCAGAGCTGAGTGCAGGGATTGCAGCATGGCAGATCCAGGCGTGGAAGTTCGATTCCCAGTTTCGTTCACTCCCCTCCTGTGACCTTGAGCTTGTTACTTGACTTGGATATGTTTCAATATCCCCCCGGATAAACCGAGGATAAAAGCATGCACTCTTAAGAGCAGGCAGAGCCTTAATCAATTAAGGACATTAAGATCATTTAGCAAAAGGTAGAATTAAAGTGCAAATTATGCTAAGGTCCTACTGGAATGAAAGGCAAGTGTGTTTAAAAGGGGATTTAGATGCAGAAGGTTAGACAGCAAGGAAAATCTAGGTGGAGGATCACAAGAGGTTTGATTCTGATCCAGTGTGTAACAGGATAATTTGGCTTAACTCCCCACTTAACACTAACAAAGCAGGCTCTGCCCTGGATTCTCACTTGGTGTAAAGTTACACTGATCTGTGACTGCAGTGATTCAACCAACTCAGAGTCCAAACTTCTGGCTCTGTAAGTCCTCATAATTAGACCTATAATCTCCTTTTTTTCATTCTTTTAATCTGTTTTTTTCTATCATTTCTCAATCACACGTTTACTCAAACCATGTTGAAGTGAGAAAATATGTCATAAAAGATGAAGCAACAGAGACAAGCTAAACCTCTGGAGTCATCCTGTTTCCAAGTAAGCCACAGGCACTACCAACAGGACTGGATGATAGAATAGATAGCAATGATGGCTTTCTACACCTTTAGTTCTGAGTTTAGACATGGTACAGCCTCAGTAGTAACTGGTTCAAATTTTCTACCACCTGAAAGTTCTGCAGAAAAGCACAGGGTATGAGATGGATGAATTTCCTTGGTGTCCAACCTGCCCTTGAACACTTCCAGGGATGAGGCAGCCACAGTTTCTCTGGGCAGCCTGTGCCTGGGCCTCACCAATAGGATGAATTTCTTCATCCTATCTAATCTCTACCCTGCCCTCTGTTAGTTCAAAGCCATTTGCCCTTGCTCTGTCACTGCCCTATTGAAAGGTCCCTCTTCAGCCAACAGAGTATTGGGGTGAACTCTGATAAAGCACAGCTGATATGAAATGTAATAATTTAAGAGATTGTTTTAAGACTGTTTCTAGTGGACTGGACAATTTAGATCTCTGGTTTGTGGTGGCTGTGAAGATTTATTCTTGACACTGGTACAGAAATGGAAAGGAGAAATTTTATGGCAAACTGCTGAAGGAAAAATTCTTCCAGTTGTAGATGTCATTTCAAAACCATGTGTGCAATCACTAGAACAACTAAAAAAAATCATGCTGTTCATGAAATAATTTTGTCTCCTACATATCCCTTACTGACAAAATATCCACATCCACTGCTGATAATTAGGGAAGTCTGGCTAAATAGAGATGTCTCAAAATGTCTGTTTAAAATCATCACCTTCATTTTCAGCTATATTAGTGGGGAATTAAAATCTGGAGGCCAGGACTTGTCATGATCAAGTCTGATATTACACTAACTACTTCCATTGCAGAATTGTCAGCAAATATGGAAAACAGCTGGAAGCCAGTCCAGGAAAATATTATACTTTAGCAATGTGTTCCTATGTGAATATCGCCTCATTGTGCAAAATTTAGACCATCTTCTTCCTGAAAACCATGAAAGTATTTGCTCTATATAGAAAAAAAAAAAAACAACAACCAAACCCCTGAAACTTTGGAATAGCTTAAATGAGAAACAACTGATCCAACTGGCACTGAAGCTGATTTTCATTCTCTATAGCATTCAGGTAGCTTAGGGTAACTTTTTAGATAGAAAAATGTTATCTTGCATAAAACATTACAAAAGTCTGTGCTGGGCGGGGATATTTGCAAAGATGAAGGCAGAATACATGGTCTGATGTGGAAGCAGACACTGAATAAGGAAACAGCATTCAGCTCCCAAGAGCCAAAACCATAAATGAGTCAACATCTCCTCAAATTAAGCCCACTAAACTTCTTTTTTTCCCCATGCACCTCACCATTTTATGGTTTGAATATGATCCCTGCTGTTGTTGAAATGTCAGTCAAGAAAACCTTTTTGTGGGGGGTTTATGTACTTGCCTTCTTGTAAATGTAAATTCCATAGATACTTCACATCCTGATGGGGGTTCACATTATAAAGCCCCTGTGAAAAAAAAAATGCAGCAGAATCCTCATAGATCTCACACCCAAGTGCCCAGAGAAGAGGACAAAATTATTCCAGACCATCTATTTTGGGAGCAGGAATACCATAGAATCATGGAAAAGCCCTCTAAGATCATTGATTCCAACAGTTCCTCCAGCTCCACTACGACCACCACTAAACCATGGCCCCAGGTGCCACATCTATAGAGCTTGTAAATGCCTCCAGGGGTGGTGGCTCCACCAATGGCCTGGGCAGCCTGATCTAAAGGTTGACAATACTTTCACTGACGAATTTTTTCCTAAAATCCAAAATAAACCTCCCCTGGCACAACTCGAGGCCATTTCCTATGGTCCATCTGCTTGCTCCTTGGCATCAGAGCTTGACCCCCACCTGGCTGCACCCTCCTGTCTGGGACTTGTAGAGAGTGAGAAGGTTCCCCCTGAGCTTCCTCTTCTCCAGGCTGAGCCCCCCCAGCTCCCTCAGCTGCTTCTCATCAGACTTGTGCTCCAGACCCTTCCCCAGCTTCATTGCCCTTCTCAGGCTTCAGGCCGCTGTCTTCATCCCACCCTCAGTGGGAAGGACACACATTTTTCAGGGCTGTTGTTAGTTTTTTTTTTTAAGAGGGGAATACTGATAATATGAACATGTCTGGAAATAGTCAGACGTGGTAGGACCTATGCCTGGGAGATGGATTTCTCAGTTACTGTTAGTGGGGTCGTTGAAGGAATAAAATGAACACAGCCCATCCCCTGACTCTCCCCACATGGATGAGTCTAACTCCAGTACCTCAGAAGGCTTATTCCATAAACAGTGGATACTTTAAAACTGTTTGTGGTAAAGTTGGATTATCAATGAGAAACTTTAAACCTCTAAGACTGCTACTTGACAATTTGTCACTCAACTTCAGCAAAACTATAGGGGAAAAGCACAATGAATTAATGAATAGCAACAAATCCCCATGACAACATGTTACTTCATTAAAATTTTATCAGCATTCTTCCTAGGGAAAGCATGCCTTCTGTTCTACACTGAGCTTCTTCTACAGTGTTTTACAGACAATTCACAGCATTCTGGCGCTTCAAAATTAGTTCCTGTGGAGAGTGAGCTACACACAGACTCTAGATTGTGTCACACAGCGATCTCCTGGGTGCCATGATGAAGTTTTGCCTACATTTTTTGTGTGTATCTTATGCCTTAAACATTAATCAAGCATTTCCCAATTGCTTTCTTTGAGAATAGGTTAATTAGCTGCAAATGTATCTCTGTGTTAATTTTCAGGAAATGCATTAAACTGCATTTCATAAATATTTTCCTAGCAAGCAAAGGAAAGCTTTGAAAGGAAAATGTTTTCATTGCTTTCGCTGGGGCTCTATCTTATGCCTTTTTTTTTCTTCTACTTTTCTTTATTTTTTCTGTGGAGATCCATAAAACATATCCATTGGTGTTCAGTGTATTCCTCAGTGTGGATGTAAGTAAAAAAAGAATAACAATAAAAATGGTTGCTAGATACTGTAAGCTTGCCAATATAATCTTAGGATTTGTTAAAAAAAAAATCTCTGCACAGAAACACTGAATTTATTTGGTTGGAAATTCAAATTATTTTAAAGAGGAAAAAAACCCCATAGAGATCATGAGAAAAAGGCTGAAATTACTCACATAGATAATAGCTTGTATGGATATCAGTTACATGTTCTGGTTATATTAATAACATTTGCCTCAGACTATGGCAGTCCACTTACTGCATGTATTTGGCTCTAAAAGCACTTAGCAAGAAAATATCACTTCCCAAAAACTTTGCAAGCCAAACAGATTTAGGATGCAAAGGCTGCAGGGAAGGAAATTCATCCCTAGTTTTTCACCCATGAACTAAGGTTTGACACAGGGATTTGGGTGTTCAAGTGAGAAACGAAACAATCAGGCAGGAGGAGGCAGAATTAAGTGTCCATATTATAATGTAATATTCTGAGCCAGATAGAGAACATCAAAAAATAATGTTTCTTTATCATTAGATAGTTATTTTCTATGAAAAATAAACATTGCAAAAGGATGACACCAAATCTTCCTACCTCCAGCCAAATGCCTGATCTGCACTGTCTCTCCTTCTGGCCCCATGAATCTTGCCAGTGTAGAGCAGTGGTGCTGGAGTAAATATGTAGAGATCTGTCTGTGGAATATTACAGTAATGAGAACATTCTGTTTGGATGTAGAAAGTGCTGTCATAACCACCACATAGCTCGAGTAAAGCCTGCAAACCAGGTCATCTGCCTTCCACGTGAGTGATCTAATCACTGGGTCTTATGGCTATTTATTTTGAGTCTGTATTTTTTAAATTATTTGAATTCATTGCAATCTTAGTAACAGGCTTGATTCTGAGGAAGCTCAACAATGTAAATCCCTGAAGCGACTAAGTAGAATTAATATTTTCACCTTGAACTTGAGTCTTTTTTGGAAAATGAGTCTAGGTGGGCATGGTCAATTCAGCAAAGCCCAGGCATTTCCCACAGAAACACCTGATTACACAATGAAGATTATTATGGGAAATATAAATGCCAGTGGCACCTTTCCTTAGGTTGCACCACTGATGTAAGGCCTGAAAGGCACCTAAATGACACATAAGATTCCATGACATGCCCCGATAACTAAAGAAAACTGGAAATAGATGTCACAAGGGTTAGTAGACATTTGCATCTCAATGTGGAATGTCAGTGTTCATTAGGAAAGTCTTTCCACCAATTGCTCAGCTATTTTTCTTAATTTTAATTTTTTTCCCAGCTGCCTGAGATTCAGCTAAACTAACACATTTATACAGAGATCATCTTTCTATACAGAGTATTTAGCAGAAGAAATATAGTGCAGGCCTTCTTCTTTCAAAGGGAAGAGCTCAGTGTCATTGAGCTCTGGGAAACATTCTTCATCTCCAACATCTTCATCTGTAGAAGTCTATGATCTTGTCAGGGTAAACATTGAAAGAAGCATTTAATCAGTAAATTAAGGAAACTGAGATATATCTTCTCTGAAATATTTTTTTAAAAAATAGCTTTAAGTAGGGTTTCCCCAGCCAAATTTCTGCACAATTTTTGTTTATTACATTTAATGAGATGTCACCCCATGACTCATTTTAAATTAATGAATCCAGGCCCAGCATGTTACAGACCCGTTTATAACTCTTCTAATCCTAACAAACGAAGCACAGGACAACATCACACTTCTGCCAAAAGAGATCTCCTCGTCCCTTTCCTGCAATTCTATTTCCTTCTCAGCTTCTCTTATTTCCTTTTTCACTCTAGGAAGGATGGGAATTGGACACTTAAGGATGGCTGGTAGTTGTACAATTTTGTACACCATCATAAGGAAGTCCAAGGCCAACGTTTTTTTGCTACCTCCTGGACTTGTTTACTGGGAGCCCCACCTTTATTGTCACAGTTGCATAACGACTCATGTATCTCCTCATTATGTTTTTTTGGCAGCTGTAGGCAACCTGATGGTCATCTGCAGATGTGTCTTTCCACATTAGTTCTCAAACAACTTGACCCTAAGAGAATATTTATCAAAACCTCTTTACTTCATCAGTAGCTCCCATTCTTTTCAGTTTCAGCAGTCCCCATACAGGCACATCGTCCCTTTACTTCATTATTTGCACCAGGTTTAGGAATGTAAAAATAGCTACTGCTACTATGTGGCAGCAATTTTCAGAAACACAAATAATGCCAGGCCGCAGCCAGCAGGAAATTAAATGTGCTGTCCTTGATGCACTTGCTGCCATACATGGATTTAACGCCATTTCAGGGTTCAGCAGGCTGTGGCATGAGCGTCAGAGATCCGTGGTGAGCAGATTTCTAATGGCATGCAGCAGAATCAGGAGTGGGAGCTGGGGCACTCAGAGGCACACCTCAGTGGGAGGCAGGCGATGTCAGGCTGCAAGTTCCCTCGTTACCTTGCTGTCTTGCAGATGACAGAAAACAGGACAAAGGAACTGGCAGTCACTCTCCTGTTGAAAGGCAGGATCTCCTGGAGTGGTTTTTTTGCAGGAACATCTTTTAATTTGCAGAAAAAGTTTAGGCATGGACATGACCTCTGCAAGACTGTCAGACCTCTAAATACAACATATTTTTTGAGACACTGTAGTCTTCAACCCAAGCCCATGTTTGTGTGAAATATCTATCAGTGCTTGGCCTGACAATAGGACTAAACCATCAATCTGAAATTACAGCTACCATTACCCATAACCAAAGCCAAACAGATCACATTTTATCCTTGGAGAAAGCAGAGAGGAAGGCATTTCCTTTCTGCTCCTCCTTTCTTTTTCCACTTCTGAAGACATCAGTAACTTGTGAATTAAAAAAAAGGGGAGGTGGCTTTGAGCAGGATTCAGATAAAGCCATCATGGGGAGCATGTGGTGCTATTTAAGCTCTTTCTGAACTCTGCCTGTCTGTCTCTGTCCTGTAGTTTTTTTGAGGCAGCTTTTGTTAAAGGCGAGTCATGCCAATCAATCCTGGCAGGAGGTCTTTTTAGTTTCAGGTGTTGACACCAGGTATTTTCTTTGGTCTCCTACATCCTGTATCACAAAGAGAGGTGGTGAATTCAGCATTTGTGGGCAGGAAGACGAGAGATGACATTTGCTGGCTCAACATTCTTCATCTCCAACAGTTGTTATTCCAGTTCATGTGCTTCTTGGTAACGAGCTACTGCAGATTAAGATCTTGGAAATTCATTGTCCTATGCACTGGTGGTCTGTCCACCAACATCTATACTTCAAAGAAACGCTGTGTTCCCTGGTTCTTTGTGTTTTGTTATAGGGAAGCTTTTCATCCAGCCTCTTTTAATTTATCCCTGAGTTTTAATGAGTTGCACTCTATTTTCATCTTAGTCATTTTTATAGAAATCTGAGGGTGAACTAGAAACAGCTGCATCCCTCGCAGACATTTCCTAAAAACTACAAGATGCTTAGAAAGAGTCTGCTTGCTAGTGTCTAGGAAAGGGCCATTGGGGATAGATATATATTTGTGTACCTTTATTAAATTCAATTAATTATCTGACAGCATGAAATTATCTCGTTACCTTATCTTTTTATTTTCCTGTTTGTCTTTCATATGCCGTGTCATGTATGCCACATTGGTTCCAATGGAGTAGGATAGTTCATCTGGAAGGGACCTAAAATGATAAATCAGTCCAACAAATGAGCTGAGCTTCAAAACAGGCTTGAACCTGACAAGGCAGACCTGGGTGGTTTCCCCTCATAATTTCATTAGCAAAATCACCTGTTTGGGCCCTTTTCCCTGCAGGTTGTGCTACACACTGCACCAGCTCAGTCTTGCTGATAAATGGATTTTGAAGAAAAAAATCCAGGCCATGTTCAAATGTCAAGTGATATTTCTGCCTAAGGACTTCCCCATCTTTTTTTGGGTTTCTCACTCTCCACGTAGCTCCATATCACAGAATCCCAGAATCTCAGGATGGGTCAGGTTGGAAGAAACCACAGTGGCTCATCTGGTCCCACCTCTCTGCCCAAGCAGGGTCATCCCAGAGCACAGGACACAGGATTGTGTCCAGACAGTTCTGGAATATCTCCAATGAGGGAGACTCCACAGCCTCTCTGGTCTCTCTTCAAGTGCTCAGTCACTGCCCAGGACAGAAGTTCTGCCTCTTGTCCAGGTGGAATTTCCTGGACATCAGTTCCTCCTCGTTCTTCTGGTGCCATTGTTGGGCCCCATGGAACAGTGCCTGGTCCACCCTTCAACACCCTTCCTTTAAATACTTATATATTTGTGAGGTTGTCATCACCTCACAGGTTTTATCTCAGTGTCTTTTAGCCAAACTTTATCAAGGATTTTGAAGTCTTTAAGCACCAGCCCAAATAACACTTTTTTTCCTTTTTTTTTTGGTTTTTATCTTTCATAAAATAGGGTTAACATTCCTATATTGACTATCCAGAGAGGGGAAGAACTCATTGAAATGGTGGCAAACATACTGAAAGGCTTCCTCTAAAATGGAAAACTGTTTTGACTTTTTGCATTTTATTCTCAGAGAGAGGTCTTTTATCGACGTCAGCTCAGCACCTTGGAGAGAAAAAAGATATCTTGAAAAAAGCTTTTAAACCCCGAGGTTGGCTGAAGGTTTTTTTTCCTTTTCCCTAGACTTTGTAAACACTTTTCTCTATAAAAGTAATGCACATAATTGTGGGGTCTTCCATCTTTTTATAAGCAATATGGTCTAAGTATCATAAATCTCAAAAAAAGAGCTTTTGGTTTTGGTCTTTTTTCTTTCTTTTCCCCTGTTTTTGTATGGAAGTTACCCAGTTAGGGAATAAATGCAAAACACAAAGATGTCATTTTCTTTCTTAAACAAGGTCAGTATCCTGACAATAAGGGCACTTTAAAAGCTTTCTATTGTGCATGTGTTCATGGGGGAGAAGGAGCTGATCAATGTCCTTTAAGCCTTGCAGGTTTCTTTTTAGGACTTCTCCTTGGGTTCATTTTTTTTTCCCTCTTTCTTTTTTTCCCTATTAAAAGTGAACGAAATATTTTATTTTCTATGGGGAAATAAAACACCAGTTACATTGCCACATTTTAGTAAGCAAAATGAATCTGGTTGAGGTCTGGATTTGGGTTTTTGTCTTCTAGTTTTAATAGTTAAGAAACATCTCAGCAATATTATATGAAAAAATATCTCATTATTTGCTTTGCAGGCACAGATTGGCTCCACATCCTGCAAACCATGAGGCAGGGCTGCAGTTTTATTAAAGTACTACTCAGAGAGGACATATCAGGAGAATTTTCTTCAGTTGCCAGTTTAGAACTTGGTAAACAAGAAAGAGAAAAATACTCCTGTCAGTGGCGGTCTCACAACATGAAATTAATCTCTCCTAACCTGGCCTCTACTTCCATGTTAATCCACCACCCTCAGTTCTCATAGGAGTCAATGAAAAGAAATTATTGCTACTTCAGAATTTGTTTCCTACTTTTTCTGCCTCTAGTCACGGCCTCAAAACACTTTTGATTTGTGCTGTACTGTTGGTACCTGGTTATTACAGCAGGAATGGGGACAAACAGAATCATAGAATGGTCTGGGTTGGAAAGGACCTCAAAGATTGTCTCTTTCCAACCCCCTGCCATGGGCAGGGACAACTTACAGGTTGTTCAGAGCCCTGTCCAGTCTCTGATACACAGACTGATAGACAATTAATGCTCTATCTATCATGATATTTAACCTGCCTAAGAAGTATTTTATAGTACTGATTGCATAAATACTATTGTTTAAAAGACTGTGCTTAGGAGTGGGCACGTTGCACATATCAAGATATGCTGAACCAATTCAAAGAGCAACGTTTGAAAAAATAGTATCACTAATGCACAGAGAATAATAATGCTGCAGAGGTTGGTGTGATTTAACTTTGCTTAGAAAAGTGAAGCTTCTTGCACTGTTGAGATATGCAGAATATTGAAGTCATTTATACAATTAAGTCTGAAATTTTTGGAAGTGCCACACTTCCAGTTGTTTCTAAATGAACTTTTTTCACTTAATGCTGCTTGAAAACCCCACAGCCCAGCAAAGTGTCTGTAGGAAAATAATAGCAAAATGTCTGTATCTGGTCTGGGTCTTATTCAGCCAATCATCCATGCTCAAGCCTTCAGCAAAGGCTGAAGTCCTCCATGGAGGTGGTTGGACCTGCTCAGGTGTTTAAAGTGAAGAGCATTCCTCAGAGCTTTGGATCAATCTCAAAATCTCCTAAAAACACTTAAGACACCTTAGCCCTGCTGATCAACAGCCAGGTACGAGTGGAATCCATGATCCCAATTCCGTGGCACATGGGGCAATGCAAGGATGGAACTGCACTTCTCCTGCTCCCATCTCTTTAAGGTAGTTATAACAGTACTTTAACATAATTTTGATGCTGATTTCATTACAGTGTTTAAAGGAAGATCAATGTAAATGTATGATATCAGCTACCTCATATAAAAGGCTTTTATATAAGCAGGTGGTTTTGGACCTTGCCTCCAGCTATACCTTTTGATCATTTAGAAGGCTACTGATGTACCCCAGGCAACTTACGTAAAACAGTTATTTGTACTCATTTAATGCTATACCTTTAAACACCCCTTTAATCTATTTGCAGCTGTAAAAGGCTCACAGTATGGAAATTCTTTAAAAGAGTAGGCTTAACTTCCACAATTAGGCTGAATTTTATTTTTCTGGATAGAAATCTTGCCCTCTTTCCTCAACTTGTGCAATCATGTGCACATCCAAACACACACATACTTACCTGTTCTGAGAAAACCTTTAAGCAGAAGCTCCTGTATCAGAAGTGGATGGCAAAGGACTGGCTGAGCAGGGATTTCTATGTATATTCCAGTAGGTGCACTTCAGTGTTTCAAAAAATTCAGGGAACCTGTTAATCTTCACCAAAAAAAAAAAAGAGATGTGCTTGTACTTACAGCAAAAATGTTATAATTTCTGTTTATTTCTTGATACTGTGTGTAAGCTCCATCTGTCAAACAGTGCAACCAGTTAATAACATGGCCAAAGATGAAAACACAGACCACAGATTCCTCACTGTGATTTACCTGACTAAACTTATGTCAGGGGTAAGGTTTCCAAACCACTGAGAAAAGAGGCTAGTGATTTCATTCTTTATTCATTTATGTGATTGAACCAGATCTTCTGTTTTCTCTCTGGTTTTGTTTCCCAGGTCACAACAACAAACAGTGAAGTCCAGGTAAAATAAAAGAGCACTTCATGCAGCTTAATAATGTCATTTTCAGATATGCTTTGTGCTTATGTGCTCTGTGCTGTGATCAGCGATTAAATGTGTACAGCAAATCCATTTTATTAATAACTTTAATTGCTTCCAGAAGGTTCTGGTGTTTTATTCTGTCAAACCAGCCATAGGAAGACAATTAGATATCAGTTAACACATTTACTCTTCTTATTGTTTTTTGATAGCAACCATCATAAAACAATAAAAACATTCCTTCCCCATAATGATATTCTGGGGATCCAGGTGTTCTGCATGTTAGAACAAAATTACTGCCTTTTCTAAATAAAAGCTTTGTGTAACACTGTGGCAGCAGAAGGTGGGAGAGATGTAATGAAGTAGTTACATGCTCATATGTAATTTTCCTCTCTGGATTCATGTGTGGAAGCTGCACGTGTACACATTCACACACACACGCATATGATTCCATTTTTAGACTTCAAAGTGGTGTAATCCATGAGCAGACCCATTTCTGTAGCTTTTGGTGTGGTATCTTTGGATACTAAAACCAAACAGGGACACCTGTGAGTAAATTAGTTGTAGAGCTTTCTTTTCTAAATAGTTACTTTCTTCTAAAATTAAATTTCTAAGGGAGAAATGACATCAGACCCCAAACTGACCATTTGTCTCCCTACTGACTGTGAAGGAAGTCTGGCATTGTTTTATCTGCAGACGCCTGTTCTGTTGATAGTTAATGTGATGCAAGACACATTTTATTCTTTCTACTTTTTTTGTAAAGTTCAGGACAGAAAAGTCTTTCTGAATAACTACTTTTATTATTGCTCAGTAAATACTGATATCAGAAAATAATTTTGATGAGCAAAATCAACTCCATTCTGGGAGCTGAGAGTAATTTATGCTCAAAATTCTCCTACTTGGAGGCTATTCTGCACTGTTTTAATGACTAAAATCCTTCTATTTTTCTAAATTTCAAAGGGAACCCTTTTATTCAAAGCTTCTTGGCCTAGATAAGCAGTTAGAGTTTATGTTTCATGGCATATTTCATTTATCTCTCCCTGAGTATTCATCATAATCAGAGACAGGATCATAAATATAAATTGACTTAGAAGATGTTGCACAATGGAAAAGGATGCCTCATAGAAAATGAAAACAGAATTGTAAAATCAAACCAAGTGAGAACTAGAAAAGAAATTAAAACAGTGCAAAAAGATTCAAATGCAGCTAGGAAAAAAAGTGGAGTAAGTTGTGAATGTGGGTTGAACACAAAGACAAGAAGTGGAACAGATTGTTTACCTCAGCCACCATCCAGGTTCAGTGAATCCTCCTTGCTTGGATGTACATAACCTTCCCAATGGATCTGCTTTCAGAGAATCCTTGTTATTTGGCAAAATCTAATCCAGACCTGACTTGCCACACGTTTGCCTGTTGAATTTTTCAGAGAAATCCGCCAGCTCTAAAAGGAGTAAGTGAATTTTATTGGCAATTTCTTTTTTTTGTTGTTCTTCAGCTTTCATCTGAGAGCTGGAACATCTTAATGATTAGTGCTTAATAACAATTTAATCTTGGAAATGCATAGATTGCATGATTTATAACCACACTGCAATGTAAAATATATTATTTGTCTGTAAGTATATGTACGTATTTGTTTATTTAAAGCACTATATTTATGAAATTGTCACAGAAACCTCTCTCTATTCATATGGCTTCTCTTGACAATCTCTAAGGGACTTCAAGAATTACTGCACTGATAACCCTTTCATCCTTCTTCCCCTGTGTGACTTTGACCCAGACAGCTTCCCTTTCACCCAAGATACTCCTTCTTGTTTCTTTAGTGTTGCATTAAATAAATCAGCATCCCATCACCTTTAACTATATTCTTTTTGATTTTGAACAGCTCACTCCTGTCAGTTCCCATCTTCCAGTCCTGACTGCTGCTTCACCATGTTCCTGTCACCTTGCAATACTCACATTCACAACCTGCACCAGTAATTCCTGCTCCTTCCCTGGAGATGGAGGTTGGTCTTTTGGCTTTGCCGTGAAGCTCAGAAATCCCTGTGTCGTTGTCCAATTTTCCATGAATTTTTCTAAATGATCTTTCATGGCTCAAGCTCTCTGCTTATGGGATTAAGGATAAGCAGGAGTGTGTGTCATGCATTAGTACTTCCAGCTGTCCAGAGCACAGTATGATCTCTTAAGCTGTGCAAGCAGATCCTGTCCGTGCTCTATAAAAATTATAGCAACATTTTCTGTCAGGGAAAACACCATTCAACTGCAAACAAATTCTGATGACTGAGGCCAGAAAGTTCCAAACAACTGAATCCTAACATTTAGCAATTAACATGATACAACTCCTCCAAACCTTTTTAAAATGTAGGCCTTGACAGCCATTACACTGTGAATCCACAGACTTCATTGAAAGCTCTCTTTGCATCTCTGCCCAGCTGTTTCTCATAAGAAAAGCCAATTATTTATACTTTTGGTCTCACAAAAATCCCCTCTAGTATTATAGCAATCATGTTTAAGAACTATCCTTTATTTAGTGCAAAGGGGATTGAACCAAACACCTTTGGGTTTAAAAGCATCACTTTCTTGATTAAAAAGATCCAAATACTTACAAGTTAACAGGAACAACTCATCTTGTTGTGATCAGCTATGCTGGGAATACAGAATGTTTGCTCACCTTCATCAGAATCGGGGCCCAAACACTAACTACTCACTGAAGTCTGAATACATAGAAACTAAGTATGACACTTGAGGAGTCTACAAATTTCATGATTTTATAAAATAGAACACCTGGTTAGACTCATCTTGTAGCCGGAGGACCAAGAGTGAAAGCAAGGAGATTTAAATATTCCATGCTTTGTCACAACATTTCTGTCTGCCTCTGAAGGAGACCTTTGGATCTCTTTTGCTTTCATTTTCCAGTGTGGAAAATGGGAGTAATATCAAGCTTCTGGGCTGTGTTGCTGAACCCATCAACAAAAGCACAGTGATTTCAGGCTTAACGAAAAACTGTTCAGTGCTTGGTTAAATCTTAAAATCATAACAGGTTAACAATTATATTTATGTGTGTGTGTGCTTGACTGAAGAATATAGACTGATGGGCACAAATTTTGTGTGCTCACATTGATGAATATGTAAAGAAAAGGATCCACTGAAGTTGACCGCGGCAATGAAGATAGAAGAGATGCAAATTTACAAGCCAGTAATCAGATGCCACCTTCTGGTTCATGGAGAGAAAGAGAAAATCAATAGTCCTTATACAAATAAATCAGTCAGACTGGTTTATGGGACCTGTCTGCAATGTCTGTACCTGCAGAAAGGGGTGTGGACTTGGCTATTTTCTGCTTATGATCACTCAGTCACAGAACATGTTCATGCAGGCAACAGGAAAAGAAGGTCTCTAAAAGGGACAAAGAAGGGAGAGTAAAGAAAGACAGAGAGAAAGAAGACGGAATAGTGGAGAACATAGAGCTTTTTTCTGGAAAGGAAACACAAGTCATCTCTAGCCCATCAGGGATCCCAGCGTGCATCTTGCTGAGTCCCAGGGGCCACTGAAGCACAATAGGAGTTTCTGAGCACTCCTTGCTCCCACTCCTGCCTGGGTGTCTGGTCCAGCATCAGAAATAAAGATATGTACATAAAAGATTTGTACAAAACCTATCCCAGCTTCTCAAAATCAAGCGCAGTCCTGAAAGTGAACTAAACAATAAAAAACCCACAAAAAAATCCCAACTCACCAAAGCAGTTTTTCTAACGCCTCTACTCTAGGATCCCATTCTAAGAAAGAAATTAGAAACACTTGGAACAAACATCTGTTTGTGCTGTGGTAATTTAAAAACTGAGAATGATAATTTCACTTTAAATGCATTATTTACAAAAATTGATTTAACTCCTGTTTTAGGTGACACTAGGATAAACTTAAAAAATATTTTAGAGGCACCATTTGTCATTATGTAATGATCTGATTTCAATAAATTAAAATAATATGCAGAATCAAATTAATCCCCTCATATATTTGAGCTAGCAAGTCAGTCTTCTTACTTAGGTAAAAGCAGAACAGGGAACTGTTATAACATTTTTAAACTAACATGCTTTAAATCACACCTTGTTAATTACAGGTCGACAGATTATCTGATGTATTCCTAATACTAGTGACTCTGCAAGAAAAAATAACATACACACACATTTGTCTTTACCATCTAAATAAGTAAAGCTGAACAAGAATATAAACATTTGCTTGGTCCAGGTCTATATAAATTTTAGACTTTAAAATTATGTAGAATTTGTTACTAACTTTTCAAAGGTAAATATTTTTCCTTTCTGTGATTTTCAAAGCTTTTTGTTTAATTACCACTCCTTTCAGCTTACAGGAAAAATTTTTCATTTTAATTCTGCAGTTTATTCATCAGAGTCACCTGGCATTGTTCCAAGTGCAGTTTTCATTGTTGATTTAAACAGCTGGAAGCAGGAGCAAGAGAGGGGGATATTTACCTAGTAAGAGCAATTCTGTACTGTTGATGTGTATTTTTGTTAGAATCCCCATACCCACACAAACAGACTAGGTACAAATTGGGAGTAAAATGTCAGTCACTATCTAGTAAACAACAGTTTATTTCTCCTTTTCCAATAAAATGTAGAGGCTGAATATATGTATGAAAATCTATATCTTTATTTAAAAAAATTAAGAACATTTTGGTATACTACCTGGGTTACCAGAAAGTACCAAAAAGTACTTTATATTTAGTGTTTTAGTAGTCAAGAATAAACAATAAAACCAGAATCCTTTTCTTTGAAAAATAAGAGTACTAGGTGAAGAGCACTGATGAGTTTTGCCTGTATTTTTAAAATATGATTAAAATAGAACTTTTAAAGCACAATTATATATTTCAAACTACCACAGTTTTAATTTACCAAAATACATGGTTCATTCTCATTCAAGTTCAACAGAATTGCCCACAAGATAACACCAGCAATGTCCAGCATTTTTCCTCCAAGAGGAAAATACCTGTGGACAGTAAAATGTCTCTGTGATTAAAATCCTGCCCAAAATTGATAGTATTTGCCTAAGAGTTGAGTAGCAGGCAATGGCCTGCTTTTTTGTTTTCGTCCTCCATATTAAGACTATTTTAGGGATCAACCACCTCGTCTGGAATGATGGCACCAGAGTGCTCAGCCTAACTGCAGTTCAGGAACACATGTACAGTTTTCTTGAACTGACTTTTCAGCAGAAACACAATTTTATTTTAAATGGAATGAAGGAGTGCCTATTTCCAATCTCCAAGTTCCTTATTCAAACCAATCTAGGGAAAATTCTCTAAAGGAGCTTATTTAATATTAGTAGACAGATCACTAATAGGTTGCAAAGGGAATGCAGAAATCCTGGAGACCTGTAAGATTACCAAGATTTGTCTTTGTATTTATCCATCTGTATCCCCAAAACAACTGTTACATGTTCAACGGTGTTTATGTTGTTTTCAAACCCAGACTGTGCAGATATTTGGTGTATGGTCACATGTGTTGCGTGTCTGGCTACAGCTCCAAGGAAATTTTTAAGGCTTATTTGGTTTGTCTGTCCTAAATCAACAGTAAAAATGTAATGGTGGTTCTGATATTTGTTTAGTTACCTGACTCTAAAACTCAGAAGAGCAAAAATATGGATTGTTTCGCTCGTATTTTAGTATCATTCTTCTTTCTAAATCTTGCACTGATATCCACAATAAATCTTAGGAAACTTCACAGCCTAAATATTAAGGTCAGTGACTAAACATATCAAGGTTAAGATCTGAGTTCCTTTAATACAATAAGTACCTGTAAGTTTGTGGAAAAGACTGGTGAAGTCTGAAAGCCTACAGAGGTGGAATTTGAGCAAAGCAGTTATACTGACATGGTTCCTGGTTTGGATTTGGATCTCATCCTTCGTCCCCCAGAAATCCCCATGGTGGTCTCTGTTTGGCCACATGTACGAAGTGCCAAAGGAGCTGATATTGCTCTTGTTAATTTGTTAATAATAACTTACCAGTCAGAAAAGCGCTAGTCCTTCCTGAGGAAAAGACTGACCCGTTTAATCAAACCCTGTTAAGTAAAAGAGGATCACCCAGGAAACCAGGGCTACAACAACACGAAGTTAGCTGTGTCAAGAGAGGAGAACAGGGAATTACCAATATTGCTGGAAGAATGCACTTCTTTGCACTTCTTTCAACACTGCCCCATGAACTTTCTGCTCACAGAGATAATATGGTCCATGGACATTTCTGAAAAGACAGTTTGTCCATGGCCAACCTACATGGGGGAAGCAAGAGGGTTTCATTACATGAATGTTGCCATCCTCTGCCAAATCTTAGCACTAGAGAGAGCCTTCCAGCTATTCAGCTGATCTTGAAAAGATGTTATCTCAAGAATTATAGTCCCACAAGCCCATTGACTCTGAGCTCTTAAGATGAAATTTTATCAGTTTGTGCTCTGACACATTGTGGTATTTTGTGGTTGTCCAAAACAGCAAAGCACTGCCTGATGGTTGGGATTGTCCACTCTGAGAACATGCTCCTAAGTGATGGCAATACATTTTTTCCTATAATATTGACTAGCTCATTCCTTGTGCTTTATGGCTTTTAAACACTGCAGATTTGCATCATTTTTTATCCTGCAGTGTGCAGGCGTGTTCCCTTCACAACTGACTTGGTAGCTAATATATTACATGAATATTTCAAATTATTTCATCTAAGTCTGCCTGTGTCAAGAATTAATGCCACCTACCCATGTCAGGAACCTTCTTGAACTTCAGTTTTATTGCTTACCTTAAATAATCAAAACAAATTTCATCTGACAGTTTTATTTATTGCTTGTCAGCTTTCTTGGAGTGATAATGAGCTTCTATTCATCCCACCAGGTTGAGATATTTTCACATTTTCATTGACATTTGAGGGGTTTTGCAGCAGCAGTGAGCTGGCAGAAGAGGACTGACCCCTTGCGTGCCAACACAAAGAAGCCCAGAGGTCAACACTGAAACGCCTCTGGAAGGCGGCACTCAGTGCCCAACACATAATGAAAAGGGGTAGAGCTCCTCACCCAAAAGAGGTTGTATCTTCCTGTTGCAGGCAAAGGCAAAGAAGAAAGAGACGGGACTCTCTATATGTCTTCCACACAGATTTATTCCACTGAAAAGACAGGCACAAAGAGACAAATTCTTAACAGGGTCCGGGATTTTATACTGGGTACGAATAGGCGGGGAAAGGGATCTCAGCCAATGGGATAGGGATAAGTAGGCGGGGTTGACAGCAAGGGAACCAATAGGAACAACACATAGGAGGGACTTCGGGAAGGATCCCTAACGGGGTATCAAGTAACAAGGAACTTTCTAGAACTGATACATATTAAAGACGGGAAATGAATATACATAACTTCATACATAAAACAGGAAGGGAAAAACATTAACCTATCAGGGGAAAACATGCAAAAGACAGACCAAAGGAATTATGGGTTCTCACCATGACTGAAAGTTACATGCTAAACTTGGGTTGCTGACCACCACAGCTGGTTGGTTGAGTTCTCCTCAGGAGATAGAGTGGCTGAAGCCATCTGCAGTACTGTACATAAACATTGAGGGGCTGGAGCATGTCTGGAGATGGGAACTGAGCTGGGGAAGGGTCTGGAGCTCAAACCTGGTGAGGAGCAGCTGAGGGAGCTGGGAGGGCTCAGCCTGGAGGAAAGGAGGCTCAGGGAGGACCATTTGCTCTCTACAGCTCACTGGCAGGAGGTTGGAGCCAGGTGGGGATGGGCTGTTCTCCCAAGAAACAAGCAATAGGACCATAGGAAATGACCTCGAGTTGCTCCAGGGGAGGTTTAGGTTGGATATTAGGAAAATTTTCTCCACAGAAAAGGTGGTCAAGCCTTGGAAAAGGCTGCCCATGCCATTGGTGGAGTCACCATCCTTGGAGGGATTTAAAAGATGTGTAGGTGTGGCACTTTGGGACATGGTTTATTGGTGGCCTTGCTTAGTTAATGATTGGACTTGATGATCTTAGAGGTCTTTTCCAAACTAAGCAATTCTATGACTCTTTATGTATTTAGTCTCCTTCCTGGAATATATTTCTTGAATAAGAGGCTCCCATCTGAATGTCCCATCATGCTCCACCTTAGTTTGTTCAGTATCATGGACAGCAGTGGCACAGGATTTCAAAAGCTAAATGACCTCCTCTGTCACGTGAACCTTGGCTGCAGATCTTTGGTCAGACTGGGCAGCTCTGGCAGAGATTAGGGGGAATAATGTATTTCTGTATCAAGAGCAGTGAACAGGCCACCTCATGTGACTCCAGGTGACTCTTTCCAGTCCCGACTGAGCACATGCGCCAGGTGAAACCTTCAGCACGTGACTTGAAGCGATGTTGTTTCTGTGTGATGAAAAAAAAAAGAAACAAGAGTACTTGCACCATCATCCATTAATGCTGCTTAAAATTCCAGTCGCTTATCCCACATTTTGCCATCCTTTTGTCTCATTTCATGCCCTGTATGAGGGCAACATATTCAAATAAATATGTTCGCAAAATGTGTTTCTGTAAAATAATCAACTAAGTTAGACTGATCAGTAAATCTGTCCTGTTTGCTATTATTGAAGGGAGTTACTTGTCATTAATATGTTACATACAAGAACGTCACTAGCTGAAAATTAAAAAGTTCTTCAGATACTTTTGTAAGACAATCCAGACACCTGCTGTTTCTGTCTGCATCAGTCTTAAGGCATTAAGTAGGAGTGTAACAAAGAAATATTCACACTTGGAAATGCTCTGTCTAGGAATTTAGTAGAAGTCACACTGAAAACATACAGATCAGCATATAGAACAACTAATCTCCCATGGAAGAATATATTTAATCTCATGGAAGAAAGACAATTCATTGTTCAATTTGAAGCACTTAAGAATTTCTGAGAAAATTTCTTTTTTTTTCCCCAATGAAATTCTAAGAGAATTTTCTACATGGGGCTAATACCAGAAAATCACAGAATCACAGAATGGTTTGGGTTGGAAGGAGCCTTAAAGATCTTCTTGTTCCGACCTCCCTGCTGTGACCTCCTCTTTCCCAGGCTGCTCCAAGCCCATCCAGCCTGGCCTTGGACACTTTCAGGAGATGGAGCAGCCACAGGTTTTCTGGGCACCCTGTGCCAGGGCCTCACCATCCTCACAGAGAAGAATTTCTTCCTAATATGTCATCTAAATCTAATCTATATAATATATCTCAAGGATGAGTGATGAAACAAGTGAAAACTTTGCAGCCAGCTCATGACATTTCCTACAGACCCTGATCTCCCACACCTAGAACTGAAAGGATGTGAAACCTGCTGTAATCCACCTCTGAGTGGCACAAATGTCTTAATACCAGAAAGAACAGGATTTACTTCCAGATGTGGACATGCCTAATGTGCAGCCCCTAGTGAGAAACAAACTTCCAGCAGAAGCCTAACAGCTCCCATTGTGCAGAGTGAGCTGAGATATTAAACACTGAGCTTAAAAAGATTAAAAAAAAAAATCTTTTCCAGTGTTCTGATTAATGTCCCTGAAAAATATGCTTTAAAGGAGCCAGTCAGCTTTCATCTGAACAGGTCAAGAAGGGAGAGACACCTTTAGAGCACGCACAAAGAGGGTGTAACATTCAGTTTGGGTAGTGCCTTACCTGATGAATTCTGATTGCATCCTCATTTGACTCGTTTAAACTGTTACTAAATGTTCTTTAACACCCAGTGAACTAAACACATTGAGGAGAACTTAGTTTGAAAGCTATTATCGTATTCATTTCTTTTACACTTCTGAGAACATTGCTTATGGCACCTTACGAATTCCTGTGAATTCCCTTTTTAGTACCTTAGATAGAGGGTGTGAAAGAGAATATGATCAAAATTAATGCTGAAACATCTCCATAGGCAAAATACTGCCTGGAAAATCAGGCCTTAAGGAGAATTCACTGTTCAGCTTTGGCTTTACATTCACAGCTGAGTGTATTCTAAGTGTTTTATATGGAAAGTAACATAGATATGAGCACTTGGCTTCCCAGTGAATTAGGAAATCCTACTGTTCTACCACTTTGTGCAAAGTATTGGAAAAGCAGAGATGATACACAATGTGTAAACTGCAAAGGCTCTCTTGTTCAAAGACATTGCTCTCCCATTAACAACAGGCTTCAAGACCTGCAGATGAAGCCCAAACAATCACAGAATCATGGAATGGTTTGGGTTGGAAGGAACCTTAAAGAACATCTTGTTCTACCCCCTGCCACAGGCAGCAATGCCATTCACTAGACCAGGTTGCTCCAAGCCCCATCCAACCAGGCCTTGAACACTTCCAGGGATGGGGCATCCACAGCTTCTCTGGGCATATGATAATGACCAGATGGTATTTTTAAATCAAACTGTTTCCAGTCCAAGGTGAAGTCAAATAATGGGCACAGTACTGCTGTTGAGAGGAGCAGCACTAAATGGTTGATATTTGGAACCAGACGTGTCTGTAATTTAGGTGTTTAGGGGGGATGGTATTGTATCATTCCTGAGTTGTACCTTCTTATCAAACAATAATACATGAATCTCCACGATCTGAAAGACAAAATTTCGCTCCCCATTCTTTGCAGAACCAAAGGGTGAAGGTACAAAACTGCAGCCTCTGAGAGGTTTTGTATAATTAGATTATCACTGAAGTGACTAACAAAATTAACCAAGAGGTAATCTTTTTACTAAATTCATATTCCCACTGATGTTCTGAGAGCAAACCTTCCTCTTTAATGCATCCTTTTAGACAGCCAGACAGCCAGTTGGAGGTGGTAATGTGCAAAGTGGAAGATATTTTAATATCTCTGCACCCAGGTGTGGTTTGGGGCTTGCTGGCCATGATTTTCTTTCAAATAGCTTCTCTTTGTATTATGGGATCTTTGATGAGTGAAAAGTCTAACCAAAACTGCATCATGCCATCTGACACAAGATGGTTCTGGGGATAATCAGATCTATGAAAAGTTCAAGTATTGTGTACTAATGTAACCAAATTTTTATCATTTATCTTTCATTATTTACAATGCAGATATCTGTAATCACATGCTCTAACTCCCTGCAGAAAAAAAGGAGAAAGGAAAAAATGAAGGGGGGAGAAAAAGCATTTTTAGGAATCACTGCAGCTCATTTGAAATAAATATCTCAGAAGGTCAGATGAATTATTTGCTTAAATTCCCCTTCCTCTGTGTCGGCTTTGCTGAGTATTGCAGGAAACCAGCTCTGTGGACATTTTAGTTGGGCGAGATGTGTCCCATGTGTGGTGTTTATGTCAGATGTGACCTGATGGATATAACCACCTACCACCTCTCCTGGGGCTCTAGCCTGACATTAGACATAGAAACTTGAATATTCTGTGTTTTCAAGAGCAAACCTGACAAACTGGGGGTTAACAGCAGAAAGGAGGCGAAGCATCGTGTACTTTTCCTGTCTACACAATACCCAGATGGCATCAATCTGGTATCCCTGAGAAACCCCTTGATAAATTGCAACATACGAGCAGATTGAGACAGTGGGCTTGCATAAAATCTGATGTGCATTTAGAAGGAGAACAATATCTCAGTTTCCTGAAAATAATCATTATTTTCAAACAGTTCATCACAGAGTATTCATGAAATGCACTTGGTTTGCATGTATACGTGTGCTTTTCTCTCCTAATCCTGTTGATTGCACTGTATTTTAAAGTCAGATGAAAGGAAGAGCAAGCAAACAGAGTTTTTTCCATGGCTTTGATGTCACTAATGTTCTGTCAACTGGCTTATTAAACCATACACTCTTAGTACTCTAAGCAAAAGCTTGAGTGCTTTACAAGGTGTCTAAAAATATACTGTGATCCTTAAAAGTATGATCATACTTATCGGACAAGACACTAAATAAAAGATGATGCTCAAGACCTCTTTTATATTTTATTCACCTCTACATATAAGTTTAATCAGAGCGGCAGAATTTTCCGTTCAGTCATAGTCGGTTAGGGAAGTCTTGCGGAGTCTGGAGGTGAGGTTTTTACACTCTGTGTTTTAAAAACAGTTTAAACAACACCATCCAGCTAATTTCCAACATGGAGCAATCTGGAATGAAAATGACACTGAGAGAAGAAATTGCTTGCAGCATTATTTTGTTGCAATAGAATACAACAATCCCACAAAGGAACAGGGGGATCAGTGATAAGTGTTGAGCTCACAAGACTTATATATAGTGCAAAGCAGCTAAAAATCTGCATTGAATCCCAAGTCTAAAGTGACCTGTTGCTGTACTGACAGCAGCTCCATTCTTTCCCTGCAAAGAAGGTTCTTTCCTGCTCCCATTACCTGAAGGTCTCTACACTTGTCCAGCCCCTGCAGAATTCCTGAGTTCATTCCATGACATTAAAACTGAATGAACAGAGGTTGGAAAAATGTGACCAATGGGCCAGATTTTTAGCTGGTGCAACCTACCTTCTCTTTTATGGTGGGACCCAATAAAGATTTGACTCCGGACTGTCTTTTGAAAAAATTTAATTCTCTGGAGCTCAGAGAAACTTTGCAAGCTATTTAGTCATAAATTCATAGAATTGTTTGGTTCGAAAAGGGCCATAAAGATCATTTAGTTCCAAACCCCTGCCATGGGAGGGACACCCCTTAGGTCCTTGTTCCTGCAACCCATACAGTGAGAATGCAGTGCTTGACTGAGAATGTGTTTTAAAATAATTACTCCAAAATTTGAGAAGGTTTTGTATTGCAGTGAATTTCTGTGTCTGTTGACATTAGCACTGACTCTTTTTGGCATCTGTGGGACCAGAATATTTTACTTGGTTCCTTTTCCAACTAAACAGAAAATGTTTCCTTAGTATTTGTTCTATTACCTTATCTCAGATATGTTTTTTCTTTTTTGCTGCTGAGTAGCATTCCCAATAAAACTGGGTCATAGGACTAACATGAGGGAGCTTCAGAAGACGAGCAGCTCTTGCTCTTTCCCTGCTTTCTGTTTGGTACTTTAAGCCTCTGCAGAGCTTTTAATCCCAGATCTCTGGATGGGATTCAACAAGCTTAGCAACAAAACATAAAAGCTTACCAAAAGCACCCCAGAAAGGACTGCATTCTGTCTGCCTTTTTCCTAGCTGATCATGTATTCATCCTGCTTTCATATGTATCATTTTTAATTACTTTTCCTCATTTTTGGAAACTATGTACTGTTGCTTTGCATTTGAAAAAAATCATCTGGCTTGATAAACCCATGCAGTCATGCTGAATGGGGAATCTGCATTTCTACTTCCAAAGGCAGCCTCCAGGTCAGCAGATGAAAACTCCGAGGTCAAAATGTTGTCAGTAATGAGGTCTCAGTATTTCAAAAGTTCACATAGCTCTTTGTACAATGCAGGAGAATCCCTCTGTTTCCTCTGGTGCTGTTTCATGCTAATTTGGAAGCTGCAAACCAGCATGAAACGTTTCAAATGAAACATCAGTTCATCTTGGATCCTAATTTATGGCTTTTGCAGAGTGCTGGGGTTGAAGCTGTTGAATTCTTAAGAATGAGAAAAAGACAGTATGTGAGCCTAGAGAGCACAGCAGAGAAATGAGAAGTGAGTTAATTGCAAATATTCCAAATACATCTTTTACATGAAGATGGGATCCATTTTTTCCTGCTTTACACTTCCACTATAAAAGGTGCAATAAATAATAATTTGTTTCATCAATATCTTTCCTCCTTCCCCTCCCTTTTCCAACGGATACCTGGCATTATAGGCATAAATTAAAGCCCATGAGGCTTGTTCCCCCTCTTCTGATAGTCCTTGGAGCAACTCAGATGTTCATGGCAAGCTCATCTCAATTTTGCAATACATGTTGTGGCAGAAGAAGGGGATCTGGATGTGCTTATCACTGCAAACAGAGAAAGCTTTGAATTCTAACACTCAAAGTTCCTCACCAAATCCTTGAGGAAAAATTAACATCAGCAGTCCAACAGACCTGTAGATCGAGGTTCCACAAATAGTAAGTTTTGATCACCTGGAAGCCTTGATACTTTTATGACAGAACAGTTTATTTTAAAGTTTGAACCACTTATTCTCATCTTTTCTTCCTCATTTATGCTCCAAATTTGGAGTATAAATGAGCAAGAAGTAGAGAGCAAAGGGATTATGAGAAATTTTCTCATGTTTCTTAAGCTAAACAAAATGTGGGCATCATGAAAATAATGTAAATTTAAGAAGTAGCGTGTTTCTACAGGCATTGAGGTCTACGGTTTGTGAGGAGACAAGAATTACATGAAGGTTAACAAATGTTAGTGTAAAAGAGGGAGTTGAGCACAAGATTTTCTTTCCAACTTCAGAAACATTTCCTTTCAAGAGAAATACTTAAAAGCTGGCCTCATTCTGGGCTGTCTTGTTTTCTAAAATATGAGAACCCTTTCTGTTTCAAAACACTTCTTAAATTTTTTTGGAATACATATTGTGGCTCTAGATGTGGCACCTTTATCATTTGTTCACAAAACATGTTTATTTAGCATCTATAGTCCAAGGCCCAAGAGATTAGAGAAGCAGGCGTCCTCTCTGAGCTGAACCCAAGCTCTGAACCTTTAGAGTTTTGTCTGTTATTGTTGTTTGCATCCATCTGAAAATGCTGACAAACTGGACTTCCAGTCCTTCAGAAACAACCCAGATATGCAAGAAATGTGATTTCCCTCTGCTTTTCACTCCTTTAAACGAATCCAGCAGGGTATATCAGATGTACATTGAGGATTAAGTTATAATTACAATCAATATTTTTGCCATGCCCCATTCTCCAAATAATATATGTTTCAGTCAGTGCACTTCGGGGATTTATCTCTGTGAGGCCTATTTCTGCCCAAATCAGTGTGTCTTTCCCTTTGATATTCCCACAGTGTTCACATATACCCTCAAACATACACAGCCCTGGGTAATATGTCTCCAATGTGATGAAATCAATGGGAACACAGCCTTTTTTGCCTGACAGTATTGTCAGGGTGTATTATCTGGTTTAGGCTGTGGCTTCAGTTCATAGCAGTCGTCAGTTAAATTTCCCTTTCTGAAGCTGAGCAAAGTGTGGTAATGTCACAGCCACAGGCGACTGCCGCTCACAGGACGGTTTACCGGTAGAGCTTAGCCTCCTGGCTTGTCACAGTGTATATATCTCAGGGTCTTCTTTTCCTTCCTACTCAGAGGTTTCCAAGAATGTTGCCTGGAGCAGTCATGGGATGCAAAAAAAGAGAGATTTTTGTTCTGCACTTAGCAACATTACCACACTTCACACTCAGTTTCTGATAAGGGGAAATTTAACTGACTGCTCTGAACTAGATATACCAGATAATACACTCTGACAGTGCTGTGGATAAAGGCTGGCAAACCTACTAATTTATATTTCATTATCCCTGCACTTGGCTTAATCTGTTATCTCTTACTAAACGTTAGCAAGCTCACAAAGAGCTGCACTGAACAGCAGAAAATGGAACCACAAACACCTCCTGAACACAGGGTGGCTTCTGTGCCAGAGGGTAGATGGGGCATTTTGGCTACCCAACCCTCCCAAAAGTGAACCCGCAGCACTGATGCACTGCCTGCTCTTTAAACCAAGGTTTGTATCCCCATACAACCACCTGTCTGTCAATGCAGAGTGGGATTTTTTTCTTCCCTGGGTCTCTGAAGGGGCGTTTATTCCATCTGTAGGTGTTCAAGATAGAGGTTCATCAGGAGAGCTGTGGTTGTCAACACAGCCCACAGCTCCAGCTATTTCAGAAGTGGGTGATATACACAGATCAAAATGCTCCCTTGATTTCCAGTCTCCAAGGAATGGCAATATGAGTGGTAGCAGGTGGTGATCAAGTTTTAATCTCCTCAAGGTTGAAATTCAAAGTTCAGCATCTTGCACAGCCTAACCTGCTGTGTCAGTTGTCCATTTTTAATTTTTTTTTCTTGATGCAATGAGCAAGAATAACCCAAAGATCCATTTTCAAATTAATATCCACAGAAGAATATTCAGTATGTGTTACAGCTGATTATCTGTAGGCAATAATTTCTTCTGTCACTGAGTAAAGGTAGGTCAAGGAACCAAACCAAAAAAAATCTCATTAAAAGACAAAGTTTACTTAATTATCTGAAAGACAATGTTCAGGGGGAGGTTCAAAGCTGCTGTGTTGGTTTAGGGACTTGGTTATCATTTATCTGCAGTGAAACTATGATCATGATACTGAGCTAAAAATCAGGAGAGGTAAATTCTCTCTGTAACTGATATAAAGCAATTCTTTCAACATGACACAAAGGGAGATCATAAACCCAAAATGCCTTTTTCCTCCCTTGTGACAAGTGTACTTTATTAGTCCCACTTTATTCCCCCTTGTCTCTTGCCCACTGTGGTTGGGATCTATCTTTCTTTCTTTCTTTCCTTCCTTCTTTCCTTCCTTCCTTCCTTCCTTCCTTCCTTCCTTCTTTCCTTCCTTCCTTCCTTCCTTCCTTCCTTCCTTCCTTCCTTCCGAATTCCTTCCTTCCTTCCTTCCGAATTCCTTCCTTCCTTCCTTCCTTCCTTCCTTCCTTCCTTCCTCCCTCCCTCCCTCCCTCCCTTTCTCCTTCCTTCCCTCCCTCCTTCCTCCCTTCCTCCCTTCCTTCCTTTCTCTCTCTTTTTCCCTCTCTCTGTTTCTCTAATTTCCTTCTCTCTCTTCTCTTTTACCCTATCCCTTATCCAAAACCCACCAATATGTCCCTATGCTAGAAATTCAGGGACATTCAGGGAAATTAATGGAAACTGATTTCCATTCCAGGTGCATAATTTTTGAATAAAACTCTGTAAGTTTTGTGGACTGCCTGACTTTCGTCATTCCTTTTTGACCACGAGTGTCTGCAACTCTTGGCCTCAAGGGTGGGATGCCACACCATAACTGTAGGGATAGAAAGGATCTGAACAGGAAAAGCCACCATGCATTTAAGAGGGATTGCAGTCTTGAGGTCCTTCTCAACAAGCCATGGGAAAGGGATGCTGAGGGCCACTTCAGGACCCCAGATATCATTCTTAGATCAAATGTTATAAGACACTTGGTAGCTTTGAGAAGATATTTTATTCTAATTAAAATTTTAAATAGATGTAGGTCATGAAATTAATGCTGCTTTGTAATAAAGAGTTGATTTTGAGTAGTTTCCTCTTAAGTTGAAAGACAGTTCTGAAATGTTAAAATGTTCCATTCTAACATGCATAAAAGAAAGAAATTATTATTTTTTTCTCTGTGAGGTAGATTTTTGCTTTGAAATTGAGAAAAAAAAAATTGCTTAATGTTTTGATCAGAGCCCCGAATTTGTAATGTAAAAAAATTGCCTTCGTCTGGTGTGGAAAGAACTCAATGACTGAATTCTTCAGAGACTGGACAAATATTTTCTTTATTTGTAATAACAGGACTAGTGAAGGAAAACTTATCGGTAGATAAAAGGATGGAAACTCATATGGACCCATCTAACCTGCTTTACCACCACAGTTAGGTACACGTGGTGTATTTCCACCTGTGACCTGTCTGTGTAAGAAGATTTGCATCTGTTCTTATTTCTTCAGTTCCCCTTCCTTATATTCATTCCTTTTCACAACACCAGAATAGTCTGCATGCTGTTATTTGTACCACACATTTGCTTTACAAAAGGCTCAATATTTATTTTATTTCCTTACTTCCAAATTTACATTTTTGCTTTTAAATTTCCCCTTATCAGAAACCGAATGTGAAGTGTGGTAATTTACAAAGGGCCACCCTTTGTGCCACTTCATGATGCTTTAACATCAAAAGGGACTTTCATAATTTTTTCTGTATTTTCCATCAGACACTGTTTGTTTTCTGTGCCTACTTCATCAGATGTAGTATCACTGTGATCTCCTTTAGAGATTGCCACATATATTTTACCTGTATTTAAAACAGCTTTCCATTTTTAATCTTAAGAAATCCCAAAATGAACTTTCAGATTTAAATTAGTCATTTTCTTCACGTGCTTTGATTTTTAACATTGATGGTCTTTACCACTCAGCTTTTAAAATCTATCAAAACACTTAAACTGATTTGGCTTTGCATCATCTTAAATTACAGAAGTGGCTTTGTTTTGATTTTTCAGAATCAAATATTTTTAGGTTAGGATCTTGCTTTCTATCACCTTTAATACACACAAATGCAGTTTTCCTTCCACTTAGTTGTTCTTTTTGTCTGGATCAGCATTCAATAAGCATATTATGAGATACTTGTTGGGGTTCCTCCCCCCTGGCGTGGGGTCCTGACTCCCTGGTCAACCTCGTTCCCCATTGGTTGTTTTGTGTTCCCCTGCCCGGCAAGGACCCTCGGGTCCCGTGATTGTGGCAGTTCTTCGCCAGTCCCCCGCCATGCAGCTGGAGAATAAACATCCCTCTGAAAACATCTACCAAGAATTGGTCCTTATATTTCTTTTCCATGGGCCTCGCCGTATATATGTGTTGTAGGAATCCCCACTACCACAAAGGGTGGGTAATGCGGGCAGAACAATTCCCTAAAGACAACAACTGTGATTTGTGAGTAAACTCTTCAGATTTCTCTTCTTGCTTTTGTTTTCCTGTTCCATCAACTATGGAGGAACCGTGGAAAGACTCCTGGCTCTCCAAGCCTCATCGGGACATTTATCTTAAACTTGAAAAGATTCTTGAACGATATGTAAATTTTAGCTTAATTCAAGCTCAAAAAGAACTAAAACACTTCTGGCATGGTTGTTTAAAAACTTCTTCTATGTTTCTTGGGACTTGATTCTTACCAAAGACTTTTGGAAGACTGTTTGGACACAGTTAATTTCTGAGTCAAAATATATGCTGATGGAAGAATGTTTTCATGAATATTATTTAATTACTGAGAGTGTTGAACAGTATCAGCTGTGTCCTTGCGAAGGGAAACGTGCCTCAGGGACCGTGCGGCTTCGGCCACGTGCATTGAGTGCTCTGCGAGCAGCAGCGAGGCAGTTCCCACGTGCGGGTGGAGCAGCGCCAGCTGTGGTGTCGGCAGCGGAGCAAGGCGCAGCGGGAGCAGAACCAGGCGCAGTGGGAGCAGCACGACCCGGCGGTGCCCACCTGGCCCCGCGCAGCACATGGTGGAGCAAGCCCCGTGAACGCCTGACCAAGAGGGGCGGCACGCGGGGGGCGGCCGGCGGCGATGGCGGTGGAGCGGAGCCGTGCCTAGCCAAAACACGCACCAGAGCAAGGCCCCGGGGTGGAGGCACGGGGTTCCCCTACTCCCTGGTCAACCTCGTCCCCCATTGGTTGTTTTGTGTTCCCCTGCCCGGCAAGGACTGTCAGGTCCCGTGATTGCGGCAGTTCTTCGGCAGTCCCCGGCCATGCGGCTGGAGAATAAACATCTCTCTGAAAACATCTGCCAAGAATTGGTCCTTTGTTGCAATGACCGCCACTGACCACTGCCCAGGCTAGCCCCTGCGGTATGCGACAGGAGCGGGGAGCAGCTGGAGGCTCTTGGCTTTAAAGCTGCTCCTCAGGAGTTCAGCTCTGCCCAGGGGAGCTGAAGCTCCAAGCACAGTGGCTGTCAGCAGTCCCGACGAGGGAGAGGATAAAAAGTAGCAAGGAGGCTTGCCACACGCCATAATCCAACCTCAGTGGAGGCAACTCACAGGGGACAAACCCCGAACCGCTCCAGGGAACCTCTTATAAAGGGAGGTGTTACAATAGGGATGGCTTAACTGGGGACCAATAGAAATCTCTAAGGGAGGGATATGGATGAGGATAGACATTTCCTTGGGCCAATAGCCTCAAGGGGAGGAGGGAAAGGGATCACATGCCCCAATGGGGCATCCAGGTTTAGGGGATTTCCAAAGGGGGAGGTATCTAGAGGGGTAGGGTCTCGGGGGATTGATGGGGACCATATAAGGGTAAATTGGGAGGTTTCAGATGATGGACACTGGACCTTCAGGAACAACAGGAGGGATTTGGGTGATTGATAGGGAAAGAGCTAGAACAAGGGGAGGAGAACAACCATACAGGGAGCACCGGGGGAGCAGCTTGGGTCTGGGGCAAACCAACTGGGAATAGGAGTGGGGAAGGTAGGGATGAACCATTGGGGTACAGAAAACTTATATAAAAATACAATAAAGGTATCACATCACCACAGTCCTTATATTTCTTTTCCACAGGCCTCACTGTATATACGTGTTGTAGGAATCCCCACTACAACAGATACTGATACTGGCTAGATGAAATTAGGCTTTTCCTTTTAAATAGAAACCTCTCTGAGGTACGCACTGTGTATTTAAAAACAGACTATGAACGACAACATGCAACAATTATTTTTTTAATTTAAAATTTTGTCTTTGGCAGAGTTTAGATCCCATTTAAAGGGGAAGTAATGGTACATATCCTACACATCAGCTAGATGTTACTCTTTTGCGAGGTAGTAACAGTCTTTTTCCCATTCCTGACTATATTTTTAATTGTTTCATTTTTGTTCCTCCCTCCATCTGAAATCTGGGACACTTCTAGAAAGAAGATAACTTAGTTGGAATATGAAATCTGTAATTTCTGTTTAAAAAACAGAACCTACTAATGTTAAGGAAGAAAGAGAGAAACGGCGGTAGATTTTGCATGTCTATGTTTAGGATGCAAGCTGAATTCTTTTTATGTTCAGAGA
This sequence comes from Corvus moneduloides, assembly GCF_009650955.1. NCBI lineage: Eukaryota > Metazoa > Chordata > Aves > Passeriformes > Corvidae > Corvus > Corvus moneduloides. Next base: position 4,635,859 of record NC_045478.1, read on the forward strand.
GGATCATCAAAGCACTTTTTAAACTAGGCTCAATGTGAATGTGATGACTCCATTATTGCTTTTTTGGTTTTTTTTTTATCATTCTGTTAATCTGTTGCTAGCCCATGTAATATTAATTTGCTTAATATTTCTAAAATATGTCTGACACATGGATAATATGGTCTTGGGCATGAATATGCCAGCCTAAGGAATAGGTGATGTGGGTTCTGTTGCTGGCTTGGATATAAATGTCCTGGATGTCATAAGTCAAGTGGTTTGCTATTTCTATACCTATTTCTAAAATGGGGTAGCCAGTCCCTTCCTCACAGGGTAGATCAAGAGAGATGAATTTTATAATGATGCTGAACAACACTGGACAGAGAGTAAAGGTGGCTTTGAGCTCCACACTGTCAATTAGGATTGCCCCAGGGCTTGTCTAAATAACGTATGGCTTCTCGGAGTTGTTATGACGTTAATGAGCTCTGACGCTGCCCCATTTTTGGCCTTGGCCTGACTCCCTTCAACATTCCTGGCCCATCTTCCTTTCCGGCAGCTGAGGATGGACACAGTGATGAAGCCAAGCTTTTCATCATTTGTCATGGTGTTTGCTCCACGTTTGGCATGGCTGCTTGCTGAGGAGTTCAGCAGGGTCATCTTTAAACTCAGCCACCTACGATCTGTGCCCCTTAGAAAATCATAAGAATATAGACTTGGAAAAAATCCCCACAAATCCATGGCCCCAAACTTCACAGAACCTCCTCTCATTAGGAAGGTACATATCACAGATCACCTTATAGCAGACTTAAGAGGGGAAATGAAATACTCAGAACCATAATATGATTCTGGCAAACAGAAGTCCAAGACTTTGTTCCATACCCAAGGTTTTGTCCCATGCCTCTCTGATGAGGAATATTTTTAGACAATAGTCCAAAATGAGGACAGTTTTCCAGAGCACAGACAAAGGTTAACAAAAGAAAATTCCTCATTCACCCTAAATCTAGAGATGAGTTTAAAGTCAAAGGTTTAATTCTGGGAGTGCCCAAAAGCAATAAAATGGATTCATAGCAGAAGTAGATTTTTCAATCTTATAGTACAGAGAAAATACAAATATTAAGAAGAGAATGGTGAAATCTGGGATAAGAAATATATCTGGAATATGATTATTTTGGCTTAATACTCAAATAGTTCAACCTAGGTTCTTAAATACTCAAATACTTTTAAAAATTGGAATAATTTTGTCTACTACAAAACTTTCAAGAAGAGTTGTGGCTTAAAACAATACCTGATTGAAAACAGGGCTTTGCAGTCTTTTATATGACACAGCAACAGTTAGGACTCAATTCGCTTGATAACAGTGCCTGTGTGTATATAAGCCTCTACTTATCCCAATATCCTATAATATTCTAGGGTAACCACTCCTTACACTGTCTTATTGAGTAATAGAACCATATAATGGTTTCAGATGGAAGGAACCTTAAAGCACATCCAGTTCCAGCCCCCTGCCATGGGCAGGGGCACCTTCCACTATCCCAGGTTGCTCCAAGCCCTATCCCACCGGGCCTTGGACACTTCCAGGGATGGGGCAGCCACAGCTTTTCTGGGCAACCTGTGCCAGGGCCTCCCCACCCTCTAGGTAAAGACTATCCTCTTAACGTTGAATCTAAATCTCTTTAAAATAATTTCCCCTTGTCCTATCAATAGGGGCCCACATAGAAAGTTACTCTCCTCATTTTTATAAGCCCTCTAAAGTGACTACATTCTGTTTAAAAATATTTAAATATCCAGGACTCTCTGTCCTGGGGCTTGGAGGTTCACTTGAGAGGTGGGACAGCTGCATTTCAGTCTCTGCTCATTGCATGTTTCATTATTTATGCAAAGAGAAATGGCACCACCAGGAATGACTGAAAGCATTCCACCTCAGGGTATGTTCCGCACTGATCATGAAGACACTCCCTTACCAAGTAAAAGATAAAGGATTAATCTCCTCTGTGCAAAAGAGAGGAAATGAAACGATTTTTCACATCCAAAGAGAATGTCCTACCTTCTTGCTTGTTCAGTAGAAAGGGATGGTTTACTTCCATGGCAATGCTGTGAATCAAACTTGTGTATGACTTTTTTCTTTTATGCAAGTGTTAAATTAAATTTTGCAGCAGATGAATAGTAATTTTATGCATTTTTGCTTAAAATACAATGAAATCTTCAATGAAATAGAACCTCTATTTCTGTTCCTCATTATTGGTCTGTCTCCAAATCAATTACAATTACTGCCAAAATTAAAGAAATGATTAAACTTCTCTTTTCAAATGAAAGAAAAAAAATAAACAAACAACCCCCAAACAAAAAACAGACTCACAACGTGTAAAAGGAAAGGAAGAGTCATTACAGGATATGAAAATTAACATGACATGGTTCACTGCAAAGATGGGAAAATGATCTGCGCAGGTTGTTTTTGTTTAGATTTTGGAAGCGATGATTATATTTGTGAGGAGGAGAGATAAATTCTGTAACAATTGAGAAACTGGGTTTTCAGTCGAGATTTTCAGCTGTGTAGGTGGATGGGACAGGCAATGTCTTTCACATACTCTATAGTGAGATGTCCACCCTGTGAGTTCTGAGCTCAGTGACAACAGGACTGTAATACTCCATGTAGCTCTGGCATGAAGCTGTATCAGGGGAGGTTTAGGCTGGACATTAGGAAAAGGTTCTTCACCCAAAGGGTGGCTGGCCACTGGAACAGGCTCCCCAGGGAAGTGGTAACAGTAGCAAGCCTGCCAGAATTCAAGAGTTGTTTGGACAATGTTCTCAAGCACCGGGTGGGATTGTTGGCGTGTCCTGTGCAGGGCCAGGAGTTGGACTCGATGATCCTGATGGGTCCCTTCAGGATGTTCTATTGTTCTGTGATCCTATAATTCTATGCAGTAGAAGATGAGCGGTGGCAGGGAGATCCTGCAGGCAAAGGTGAAGAGTTTTCTTTTGGCAGTCCCATCATCCTTCCCACACAGACAATTCAGGATTATTCATAGTCTCAGTCTCTGAATGTAAGTACAAGATCCACACAATATCAATTTCCTAGGATTTACATTGTCTAAAATCTTTTTTCAGTCCCTCCCACTCCATAATTGTGCTGACTAGGATTTACTCACTTGCAGCTCAAAGACAAAATAGGAACTTGCTGGTGATAGTGGGAGTTCATCTGACCTATTTTAGGTGTCTACACAGGCTCAGTTGCACTGTGGAAATGCTTATTTCTTCCCATTGACCACAAAGACACCCTAGGACTACCAGCTCAGCTCTAAGCCTTTACAGCTGAAGAAAAGGATTCCATTTAAATATGTTTTTCATGCTAATCTGAGAGTCATGGATAAGATCTCTGCTGCAAACCAACAAAATTTTAAGCCCAGCTTTTGGTTTTCTTTTACTGTGTGTCTGTTCTCTTCTCAACTTCTGATAGATGGTCACTCATCTTCAGCTTGCAGCATCCAGAGCTCCTCGGGGCATTATTCAGGGCCCATTACCTTTTGAGCTCTAATGATACCCTGCCAACAGCAATCCTCTATGCATGCCATTTATTCCATTACACTAAACAGGGGTAATTTGGTAAATTGAGTGTTTAAGTAGCCTAAAGGTAAATATTTTTTTTCTCTTTTGTAAAATGATGATGCTCCCTTTGGCTTCAGTAGATTCTTCCATTTTTGGAAGGGCTTATATTCATTCGCCTTTAATTGTTCACAAAAGTAAAAGGTTAAATAATGCCAGAGAGAAAAAGGTTAAATCAAGCCCTGAAACAAATGTTAAATAAAACCAAAATCAAGCAATCGGTAAATTAGAATCTACTTTTTCTTTCAGATGTAACTTTGGGCAACTTCATCCTCCCTGCTCTTTTCACCCAGCAACTAATCTGTCAGTGCTAAAGCACCATGGGTAACTATAATATATTATCTTAATTACTAATTAAGGCCAGATTATAACATTTTTTACAGAATAAAAGTTAGAAGTGATTTTTTGGACTAATGTCTCTAAATAAAAACAAGTTAACTTGAGTGTCCCAGTGTGAGTGGCCTTTTTCATTTGGGGTACTGGAAATTAGTTAAATGAACAACTACAAGCTTTTGTGGTGCTCACCATACTAGTGAAATGTTTTGAGAGTGTTGGTGACAATGCTGAGCTTTTTGTGGTCTCTACAGTTTGTTAGGCAAAAGAATGAGGAAAAAATTAATGTCATAACCAACACCACGGTGTGTCCAAAACAGGCTACTGAGACAGCCCCATCTTCAGTTAACTTGAGCAATGAAATGTATATTGAAATACAAATTAATTTTTAAGCTTTTTTTTTCCAAGGGAAAAAAAAATAAGTTGCTTTTACAAAGTAAATTAATTACATCCCTTGAGTTTGTCCTGGTGTTCAACTCTTCCTACTCTTAAAAAGCTGCATGTGGCTTAGGGGAGGAATTTGTTTCAAAGTCCAAATGTTCCCAGTTTTCAAGTGAGTTTCTGTAAACTACAGAAGTAAGAGGAAGCTTGGAGTGGGATGGTTAAGTCTTTGGAAATTTTTCTGCCCAAATAGAAAGCAGTTACTAACCTTAGGTCAGAAATTCAGTGAAATTGCTGTCACATCAAGCATCCAGTGCCGATGCAAATAACAGTGGGAGCTGAAGCAGTATCAGGACATTGCTCTTTGTCTTTTCATTTAGGCAAAGATAAAAAATGCCTTAAAATACCTAAAGGAAAAATTTTCCTTTCCTCACACCTCCTTTCTGAAGTATTAATTTTATCCAATGACTAAATGCCATAGAGATCCCATATCATTTATCTTTGTACAGCCTCTCCCACCAATAAGTTATTTGTTTAGGAAAGCCTTAGAGCCACAGAGCATAATTAACTGTTGGATCAGGCTCATAGGTAAGCCATGACCCACAATCCAACATCAAGAAATATTTTAGATTTCTCCAAGTCTCTGAAGAGGCAGAGGTTTTATTTTTCATAGACTCTATGTGACATGTTTGTTGATCCTAAAAAGGACGGTGCTTTTTGATTTTCTGTCATGAGAATAGATAGCCAAGAACTCGGAGGTGACTGGAGCTTCGGGCTAACAAGGATTTACTCCAGAATAAACACTGGCCTGCTGGTTGCTGCAAGGCCTTATTGCCCTTAGTGAGGGTCACTGAGCCTTGGGGCGAAGGAAAACAAAAAGGTCAGATTCATCCCATTTAGTCACAGCTATAAAGAAATTAAATTAACCAAATGTCTGATTCAGGTTTTTGTCAAGGGGGAGGTAAAAGCACCTCCCAAAGATCACTCACTCCACTTTAGGACAAAGGCTAATACCCTTTGGAGAGACTTATTCCACTCAAATTTAGAATCATAGAATCATTGAGGTTGGAAAGGACTTCCAAGATCATGAAGCCCAATCTTTGGCTGAATGCCACTGTACCCACTCAACCATATCAGGAAGTGGCCTGTAAATTTGTTTTTTGAACATTTCCAGGGATAGTGACTCTACCACTTTCCTGGGGAGGCTGTTCCAATGTTTAACTTCTCTCTCAGAAAACAAATTTTTCCTGATATCCAACCAATTTCTACCAAGGGAGAATACGGAGCAGTAATACGGTATCAAAGGATCATTTAGGTTGCAACAGACCTCTAAGACTGAGTCCAACCATTAACTCAGCATCACTGTGTTCACCACTAAACCACATCCCCAAGTGCCACACCCACACCCTTTTGAACAATTCCAAGGATGGTGATTCTCCCACTTCACTGGTACCTATTCTCTAGTTCCCTGGTGCCCTCGTGTTTATTCCAATGTCTGACCATCCTTTTGGTGGAGGAATTTTTCCTAATATCTAATCTAAACCTCCCCTGGCACGACACAAGGCCATTTCCTCTCATTCTGGAGAGATAAGATTGAATCTTTTTATCGGCTCAAGTAAGACTTGCCCCATTCTTTACCTAAGTGGCCCAAAGCAGTCCAGCTTGCTGTTTAACCATTTGAAAACATGGTGGTGTCCCTAAGCACGTGACAAACTGGCCAAAAAGGTGTTGGGAGGAGCACATAAGGCATATGTGCACCGGCAGGGCCATTTGGATGCTCTCCTCCACCCCATGCTGCGGATAACACATGCCTGACTTGTGCTCCAACAGCCAGTGCCTTATTTTCTTGTATGCTAAATTCACTCCTTTTTAAATGCAGACACTCAGATTTAAAGGGCTTGCTATGATTAATATTTTAATTCATGGCAGAGAGGGAAGCAAGGGTTGAGATACTGGAAAAGCACCTGTTAAGAATGTTTTCTCCCATCCATTTTGAACTTTTTGTCCTTTCAGCAATTGAAATGTGTGACGTGAGTACATTTATGTACAAAGAAGATGAAGCAGGGGCAAGATGCAATCAGTCGTACAACATGTAGTGTGCTCTCTACATTAAAAGTGTGTTTTCCTCTGCACAAAAAAAAAAAAAAAAGAACAAATCATTCACATGGAAATGGAATAGATCCCTGTGGTGATTAAAAACTCCGGTAGAAAGATACATATTTAATGAATAGATAGCACAGATAAAGAGGAAGAATGCATTTACAGTAGAAAGCAGCTAGAAGGACTGTATAGCCTTTATTGCAGTGCAGAATCAGCTGGAAACGTGGGCTTATTAAGTTGTTTAAGCACAGGAGCAAGGGATTTAGGAAGGAGGATGGAAAAGCTGAGGGTATGTGAGTATAAACAGCATGTGGTATTATAGGTGCAACTACAGCTTGAGTGGAAAATGACACTGGTTGAATTCAAACTCAACTCTTGCTCTAGGAGAGAAACTCAGGATATAAAAGAGGGTGAATTTTGGCCCCTGGTGCTGGTTTGTCTGTTTTACCAAGTAATTAAATTATCTGACCTACACGAATCAAAATAAAAGTAAGAGGTACACTGTTTTCTGGTTCTTTTTGGATAAATTAGGTGCAACCCAGGCATGAGATAAAATAGTGCCTGTTTTCAAGGCGCAGTCATATGGATGCATGCTTAAATACAGTAGTACAACCTTAAATTTGTTATGAAGGAGTTTCAAAAAACATGTGGCTGTGGCACTTGGGGACATGGTTTAGTGCTGGACTTGGCAGTGCTGGGTTAAGAGTTTGGCTTGATGGTCTTAGAAGGTTTTCCAACGTTAACAATTCTACTCAGATTCTACGAGGTCCCACACCCTCTCATGCCATTCTTAGCACCGGGAGAAGTTGGGATCAAGCCAACACCTAAGTTTAGCCCTCTAAATGGACCTAAAGATGTGAGTTAGCTGTTCTCACCTCTCTTGGCCATCATCAGAGAAGCTGATTTTAACTGAACAATGCATTCGATCTGTTTTGGACTCTGGGATTGATAAATTACTCCTTGGAAATACTTATTTCTCTCTTTTACCTTTGAAGGGATGGCAGGGACCAGATGACTCTTGGTGAAATGAATCCCATCCCACATCTCTCAACAGCCCAGATCCTGTAGGATGCCATCAGTGGCAGGTAGATAACAACAACACTGCGAGAGGGATGGTTGAGAAATAGAAACTGGTAGAGAGCCAGGAAACATCAAATGGAAAATTAGTTGATAAGGAAAGTAGAAGCACAAGGTAGTACAAGTGTCTTTTTCTTGTTTTCCATAGGAAAAAAACAAGACCTTCCATTAAGAAAAACTCCCTTTTTCTCCTAAACCATTACTCTGAAAAAACTCAAAATCAACACACTGAATTAACAGGTTTGGGAGTTTAGGATATTTTAATTTAAAAAACCCACCACAAAACTGAGAAAAATAAGTAACAGTTTTGTCCAAAAATTTTAAAGTAAGAACTATTGGGTTTTTTTTCTGTCTGACCTAAAGCTGGTGGGACTTTTCTTCTGGGATGTTTCTCCTGTCTTCTTACCTATCTCCCAGCCCCTTACTTTAGGAGACATTTTTACAGTGAGTAGAAGAACTAAAATTATAATCTGAGAAAGACTGCCTAAATAATGTATGTGCTCACATTTGGGGATCGTTTCAGGTGTACTCTAAACCTCTGTGAAGCAGTGTGGGTAAACAGAGAGTTTGTATTAGTTGGTTATAATTAATCCCAGTAGCTTTAAGGCAGAATCTTCCTGCTCCAGGGGTTCAGAGAAGGCGATAGATAGAAAGGCAGGGAGGGATTCTCTGGGCAGGAAAGTGAACGGATGTAACAAATCAGTTTATTCAAACCTGGCAACATCTGATCATTTGCTTCTTTCTGACTGAGACCTCTGAGCTGCACTCTGCCGAGGAAATTAGCATTTGCCAGCTGTGCTTTTGCACTGGAAATGCACAAAATACAAGTCCTAGGCACCTTGAAGGAAAGACTACTGAATAGAAATAGAAAAAAATTAAATATATGCTTTTTTCCTATTAATTTTCCTGTATTTGTTCAAATCATTTCCCAAAGTAAAATAATAATTAAGAATGATAATTTTTAAATGCCTAATCAGTAAACAAAGTCTCCTTCTTTGCATCAGGCAGGTGAAAAGAACCCAACTAATTGAGAATAAATAGCAAGTGACATATAAAAAAATATAAATCATGCAAGAAAAGAAATCCAAAGTTCTTTGTAGTTGAAGTCTACTTTAAAAATGCTCCAAAGGTGTGGCTCCCAAGGACATTCCTGCTTTCTTTTCCAATCATTCTTATGGTCCATTGTCAGCAGAGCAGATAAAAGAAGTAAACATAGATGAGATTTACCTCACCTGAAAAACAGATAAATCCTGGAGTTCTCTAGTTTCTATCTACAGTCCTTGGAAAAAGAATTTTCCAGGGGCAATTCATCCTGTCTTAAAGTAGATGTGTAAGAAGATATTTCTGCTCTGGGAGTTTTTCTATAAGGAGTTACCTTTCCTCCCAAATGACATGGGAGTCAGATGTAGGTAAAATGCACAGTTGGTTCTAGACAAGGACAAGAAGAAAGGGAAAAGAATCACATGATGGAATAATCTTCAGTATATTTGTATTTTCCTGAAAGCATTCCAACAGCCCTGTATAAAACAAATTCAAAAACAAAAAAAACCCAACCAAAACAAACAGCTAGAGAAAATCAATGTTGCACGTGACATCATCTAAGAACTGGTCTTTGTGAGAAGAGAGGGAGATGGATGTATCCAGAATAATACAAAAAATGAACAGACAACTGGGTGAATTTGAAATGTAACAGTAAATATTTAGTAAGACAGTGGATCAATGGAAAAAATAAGAGAGAGAGAATGCTGCAGAATCATGATCAGCTGCAGTCATAAATCTGTGAAAGAATGGATTTTATTCCCTGAAAACAGTAGGGAGAAACACTAGGTCAAAATAACAAAAAAATAAGGTTTATTTAACGAAAGGAATTAAACTGTTGGATGTTTTTAAAAAGCAAATAATATTAACATATTTCTCAAAAAAATGCAACAACGAAACATGAAAAAACATTGGAAAACAAAAGACCATGAAAAAAAAAGTATAGGTATAAAGTAGTTTTCTGAAAGGATTGTTATATTCTCTGGTTCTTATTTGTATGAAAGACCTTTATAGAACATGTGGTGTCACCTTCTAAAAATATGTGACTTCTCGGTTTGGCTATGGAGATAACCCTTAATGATGAGTGTGGAACGCACATTGAAATTTCAGTACCTGAAAGGAAAAATAGCAGATCCTCACCCCCATGATGTGTCTCTGCTTGCAGTTCTGAGGACTGAGAAGAGAGATATTTGTTAATGAGTTTTAAAGCACGAGGGTTCGGTCCTGTAAGACATCGCCGGTGCCTACTGCCTTTATCTACAGAGTTACCATGAGAAATGGTTTTATTTTTCTCCCAATAAATTCCCTTTCAGATTCCAGCAGAGGCGTACTCTTGATCATCCCATGTCTTGTCTCACAGTTTAAAAAACTGGCTATTTAGGTGGAAAATCCTACAGGAAAACAAGCATTTCTTCCACCTCATTTACTGAAGGCACTGTCATGATAGGCTCTAATGCAGGACAGATGAAGGAAGACATTTTTAATTAGGTCGTGGCAAAGGCTTAAATATTTTTTTGAGAATTAATATGGGTCACTTAACAATAACTTATCTGAGTGGCTTGTGCATTAAGGTATCGGATGGAAAGCTGGGAAAATTTTGGGACAAATTAAAAGTTGGTCCTTCCAGTACAACAACAAGCTAAACAAGACATGTCAGGTCTGGATACACACAGGTCTACACATGTCAGTGCCCATCTGCTGTGCAGGAAAAATCTGCTACACTACACACCCAGTCTTGTTAAACATGAGACTTGTTCGGAAGAACTATGGAATTAACTTGAGCATATCATGAAATCTACTGTCAAATAAGCCTGCCTTCCTTTCTTAGGTCATTTTGCCAGCGGCTTCTTGGTAGCTCTCCACCTAGGACCTATCTTTCCAATTTATTAGAGAGGATATTGAATCTGTCAGTGCATATGAGGTTATTTTAGGGTAACTAATTGCAGACAGTTCATCCAGCTGGACAGCCAAAGCAATAATATTAAAGATTAATGCCCAATTCAGCAAAAAACCTGGGCATGTGCATAATCCCTGTGGCTTCACTAAGACACACTTGTAGGAAGGCTTGTTGAACTAAACATATTACTACAACAGAGCCTTAAAAATGATGAATTCACATCCCAGATGCCATGAAAACAATTCTAAGAAATCTGAAAAGATTACTGGATCTGACAAATCCAAGTTTAAACCTCTAAATAATGCTATAAAATATAATAATCTTAGAATCATAGAATAGTTTATTCTGGAAGGGGCCTTTAAACATCATCTAGTCCAACCCCCTGCAATGAGCAGGACACCTTCAACTAGATCAAGTTTCTTATAAGTCCATCCAACTTGACATTGAATGGTTCCAGGGATGGGGAATCTACCAACTCCCTGGCAGTACTGGTCCTGGAACTGATCCCTGAGAAAAAAATTGCTTGTCACTGATCTCCGTCTGGACATTGAGTCACTCACCCACACCCTCTGGATGCCACGACCCAGCCAGTTTCTTGTGCACTGAAGAGTCAATCCATCAAATCCAATTTAGAGAGAAGGATGTCGTGGTGGACCGTGTCAAAGGCCTTAGAGAAGTGCAGGTGGATGGTGTTCACAGCCCTTGACCATGGGTGCAGTCACTCCATCAAACAAGGCCACAAGGTTGGTCAGGCAGGCCTTGCCCCAGGTGAAACCCTGCTGACTCTCTTAAATAACTTCCCTGTCCTTCGTATCCCCTAACACGGCTTCTTGGAGGATCCATTCCAAACCTTCCTGGGCACAGAGGTGAAGATGAGTGAGAAGTGATTGGTGAAGAGAGGTTGACAGTTCCCAGGGTTCTCCTTTCCACGTTTTTCAAAAATTAGTGCAATATTTCCCTTTTTCTCACAGTTTCCCTTCACCCGACTGCCATGACTTTTCAGATATGATGGAGAGTGGCTTGACACCTACATCACTGAATTTCCTTAAGCCTCTGGGATGCATCTCATCAAGTCCCATAGACCTGTGTATATTCTGGTTCCTTAGGTGAACCTGGTCCTCTCTTATACCAAGAAGGATATTGATCCCACAGTCCCCATCCTGCTCCCTGTCCATTCAAAAGGTGTGGGAAGAGAGACTTAGTGAAGACTCAGGCAAAACAGTTTTTGAGTAGCTCAGCCTTTCCCTCTTCCATGTTATCAGTTTGCCAGTATTGCTTTTCAGGGGGTACATTTTCTTTGACCTTCCTGTTCTGGATGACAAACCTGTAGAAGCCCTTCCTGTTACACTTTGCATTTTCTCCTGTTCATTTCCTGTGCTGCCTGTGTTGGCATAGAGGCTTCAGCTGGGCTGTTGGCCTTTTCAGCATCTTAGAGGAATACCCTTTAGTTCCTTTGGGGTATTTCACTTGCTAAATGCTAACAATGTAACAATAATAAATGCTAATGGTATTAAAATATAACAAAAAATAATCCAGAGTTCCTATTGCTGGAGCTCTTTTTCTTGTGAACGGTACAGCTTATGAACTGATTTGCCTTATGATAAACTAGATTAATTTGGACTTGAAAATTTCCTCCCAGTATGGGAATCCTTCAATTTTTCCACTGGGACTCTTCTCATGTGATTTCAGCTATACGAAAATGGGAGAACCAGCCTCACAGACCTCTCTGTAGCCAAAGGACGTGAATAGATACCTCAAGGGGGCAAGTAATTCAATTTCTTTTAGGATACATTGAATTGCACTTTGGATGTTCCTGGTTCTTTATGTCATCTCCAAGGGGCAAGACTAACTGCCCACTTTTGAACTTCAAATGTTGGGCGCACTGAATGCTATTTTACAGGTTCACTGCCTTCTACTGGAATTTTTTCCTATCACTTTAATACATCTGATATATATGTGCAGTAGAAAAACATAGAAATAGAAATAACTATGCTAAATAAGTCTCTCCATCAACACCATTCCACCCAACTCACGCCAAGATGGGTGGAAATATAAATGACAGCAATGTTTGGCCTGCCACTGACACCTATCCACACATAAACAGTCACAGTTAGATGAGATGCTTCACAGTTTCTCTGAATATTTAATTAGTACAAAAACTTGGTTTCTTTGAGCTCCATCAAAAATAAAATTAAAAAGCCCAGCTTCATTTACCTCGTGTTGACTACAATGAACATTAGAACTTCCCCCAGCGCCGCAGGTTTAGCTCTGTGGCTAACGCTGAGATGCTGGCAATCAGAAAAGACTTGGGGCAAATCACACTTCTTTATCACCACAGGGATAAACTTAAGTGACAGACAGGCATGGGCTAATTACTTTTAATAGTTTCCCATTGCTCTGGCTGATGACACAGTGCTAGAAAACCATGCCCTATCCCCCCCCACCCCCCCACCAATAAGCCAGAATTTCACTTCCATGACACTACATCTTTATCACTGCTTCGTTACTTCAGGGGAGCTGGGTTCTCTAAAATGCCTTTCCCTGTGGCTTAAAGTAAAGATTTTTAAAATAAATTAATACAGTTTATGTTGGGCATCTACCACTTGAAGGGCTAATGATTATTGACTACCCTCCAGCAGACATCAGGGAGTCTAGCCTCAGGCCCTTCCCGCTCGCCCCCAAACATGCCGAATGTTAACACATGTTTCTAGATCCTGGCTGGGATTGGACACAAACAAGGCAGTCAGAATGGACCATTTAGTGTACAAGTCAAGATGACAGATCTCTGCTTAATACAAGGAAGACAAAAATTTGTATCTTATTGAAAAAGGCAGAAGAGCCCCGGGTGCTTTCGCTTTGTGATTCTGCAGCAAAAAGTGGGTTGTGTCAATATAAGTCTATGTCACCCGCTCGCAGCTGCCACACTGAATTGACCCTGCTAGCTGCAGACAGAAAGGCCTTCCATTTCCAGACTCTCTCTAATGCTCATCTGCGAGAGTGAGCATGAGGTGGAAAACAGCCAACAAGTTACTCCTAAGTATGGGAGTGAAAAACAAAACAAAACTAAACAAAAATGTCTTAACGCTCTGAGACTCTCCCCACTCACTGTTTCTAATGAAACACTAGAAAAAAACTTTCTCATCTGAAGGCATTTCAGAGGATGCTCTGACAATGTGAGCTTTATGTTTTGTAAATCATGTTCTTGTAATTCCTTGTAAGTCTCCAGATCCTCTTCAGATAGAGCAGAAGAGCATTAAATATTCTTGTAACGCTCACCAGAGCTTAATTACTAAAAGTTGAAACATCTTTTAAACAGTCCTTTTTTTTTTTTCCCCTGGGTACTCCCCAAAGAAAAGATAGAAAAAAGTTGAACAATGTGCACAATAACTATTAGTCAAGACCATGTTTCCAAAGAGGGCAAAAGAAGATAAACAATTTTGAAACTAAAAATAGAGTATTTCTTTATACCATTGTAGCTAAAAATTATAGCATTCACTGATGTGTCTGTTTCTCATGTGTATATTTTACTAAGCTCAGATGTTCACACTGGTGAAAAGATTGAACTGAAAACAAAAAAAGAATATTAAATTTAAAAAGAGAAAATTTCCCAAGTTCCCTAAAATGAAAAAAAAAATATAAAGAGAGAAATCTTCAAGTAGGATTTGTGGAAAAACATGATAATTTAAGGAAGCTGAAGATAGGGCTAAAATTATAGAACTGTTTAAAATACATTTCTTTTATGGCCCCACTCAAAGTCAGTGAAAATGCACCAAAAAAAGGTTTTCTTTACCTCATTTCAGCCTATATTCAGGTGAGTTATAATATAAGTAAACACAGAGAGCAAGAAGTGAGCATATTTTATTAGCAGAAGATATAATTCTTCTCATTTTGTGTTGTAGTGGGGAGCTAGACAGCTTTCATCAGCTCTTTATGCAAATTTATTATAAAGCACTGGATATTCCAACCCAGTAATCTGACTTGCAAATATACCTCACTTGACTGTGAAATTTTCGGAAGTGGCTGGGTCCTATGTGGATATCAGAGAGGAAAAATTAATCTCACCTAAATGTAACCACCTGAAGGTAGCAGTCTGATTTAACCAGCTGTCTGTGATTTTTCTCTATGAAGGAGAGAGAGAATCATAAAGGTTGGAAAAGACCGCCAAGATCGTGAGGGGGTCATTCATCACACTGGTCTTGCAATGGCTTTCCACAATCCTGAGGAAACTCCTTTTTTCACAGGCTGCCCAGAGAAACTGTGGCTGCCCCATCCCTGGAAGTGTTCAAGGCCAGGTTGGATGGGGCTTAGAGCAACCTGGGATAGTGGAAGGTGTCCCTGCCCATGGCAGGGGGTGGAAAGAGATGGACTTTAAGGTCCTTCCAACCCAACCCATTCCATGATTCCATGTAGTTTGCCATATTTGACTGCTTTAACCCATCTGAGCATATACAAATCATTTACATCAGTACCAAGTCCATTCTCTTGCTCTGCAGCCTCATGGTGAGGTCTGGTCATACCCAAAGTGCAAAACTTATCTACACTGCTCCCTATCTCAAGATAAATCAGAGTTTCTCAACAAAAATCTGTTCTGGGACTGTTTCTGCTTTAAAACCTACTTGTGAAATGCTTGGCAGAGTGTTAACTGACTGGATGTAATACTGAAGATTTGAGTTGTGTGGCAATTTGGAAAAAATCTAAGGAAGAAAAAAATGTCCCATTGCTTTTTTCCAGTGATGTCTTTTTCCTGGCCCTAGAATCATGAGCCAGACACGGTTAAGGCATAAAAGGGTCTTTACCTCAGTATTTAATAAGGATCCTCAGGTGCAGCAGTTTGTCAAGGTGGAATACGTCGAAATGCACACACTCGGTATATTGCTTATATCACCTCATAGACTTTGCAAATTAGCATATCTGACCCAGTTTCCCTAATGAGAGGCTTAAATGAATGGCATGAAATCTCTCTATTCTAAGGTATTTTCCCCAAGATGGAGTCTAGTTTATAAAATATGTTCTAGAGAGGGCCTTGGTTTTTCAAGATAGCGTTAGGCTTTCCAGTTCTCAGCTGTCTTTAGGTCTTTAGGATGTTTGGTTTTGTGGCTTAGCAGAATACCAGGACTTAAGTTATTAGGTTAAAGAATTTCAACTATCTATGCTAAGAATACTGAGAATACATAAAAGGTATATCAAAAGAAAAGGCAAAAATTATCATGGCATCAGCCAGCTTCAAGCAGATCCTTTAGGAAAAAAAGTTTCAATTCAATTTCAGTTATAGATACATAGCATCAATCAAGACTACTTTTAAAAAAGTGTTCTAATTAATGTAACTTATTATCAGCAATAGAGAAATCTTCCAATATATTATCATGATTTTCATAAAATTTTAAGGTTTTGTCTATTATGGAAGAGTTTGAAGAGTTACATGATGGCATGGAATTTTTAAATAGATCCAGACTTATAAAAGAGCATAACTTAGTCAAAAGAAAGATAATTAGGATATTTCTGGATGGGGATTGGAACCTCATTCTTAGGGTGTCCACATATTCCAATGTTTTTGCAAAAGGGGACTGATTTAGGAGAATATACAGTATGGGCTGACATAGTTTGGTTTCGCTTCTTTTAGTACTGAGGGGAGAGGAATATGGATGCAATGGATATTACCCTTTTGATTTCATAATGTTGAGATGTTCTTTGAAAGTGGATGATTTAACTCGAGATTACTAAGAGCTGTACTGTGTAACTGTGAATATCACGTGTCATTGCAGTGATTGCTGGAGAGCTACCCCAGGTGTCTCCTAATGTCAATGAAATATGGTATTTAAGGTTGACTCTGCTCATAAATATATATATGAGCCTTAAAAACACTGAAGACAACATTGCAATATGGTTTATGAGGCCTTACTTCATAGCTGTGCTCTCTGACATGCAGAAGAATTGAATAATAAATCAGAATTTGTAAGTTGAAAATCAAAGACGTTCTGGAGTCACGGACAAGACACAGACAAATTTATTAAGTATTTTCTGAAATCCTTAACAAGCTGTGTATCAGGCTCTTTTCCCCTTCCCTTTTTCCTTTTTGCCAAGGTGGTAATGTTTGACAGAGGACTCAGGCTTTTACTAGAGCACCAGTCGGAGGTGTTTAACGTAGCCCATTTTCTTTGAGGGGTACTGACAGCAACTCTCCACTGAGATCAGATCAAGTCAACAACAGGAAATGACTGAGTATAAAAGTTAATGTTGCTCAGTCGTGTCTCAATAGAATGGGCTGACAGTGCAAAGAATTAACAGCCTGAAGCCAGCAAATGTTGCTTTACAACATTGTGCAGACTTGAAAGTGTGGTCAGCTGAAAGACTCACCCACGAGATCTTGGCTCTTACTTTACTTGTGCTACTAATTTGCCAGACAGTGTAAGGGCAGACAGTTTGTTTTTTGGTGTCTTGTTCCCATCCCTCTCTAAAAGAGGGATGATCATCATCCTGTAGTTTGTTGTAAAGGATGGAAAATGGCTAGGTAATGTAATTAATTCTATCTACAGATCTTATTCAGTTCTTAGGGACTTTATCTGTGTTGTTTGAGCTTTTATCAACCTGGAGATCCTTTTTGTTTCACTGTTTCAGGCTTTGGATCCCAGGGCAGACAAGGCAAAATGTGCCCACACACTCTTCAGATTCAGCAGAATGAAAAGGTTAATATTAGGACAAGAGGAAATGGCTTAAAATTGAAAGAGAGTAGGTTTATATTGGATGAGTAGGTTTGTATTGGATGTTAAGAGGAAATTCTTTACTGTAAGGTTGTGGTTGCTCCACCCCTGGAAGTGTTCAAGGCCAGGCTGGATGGGGACTGGAACAAACAACCTAGTCTAGTAGAAGGTGTCCATGCCCATGACAGGGGATGGAACTGGGTGACCTTTAAGGTCCCTTCCAAGACAAACCATTCTGTTTCTGTGATGAGTCTGTGATTACCTTCAGCTGCTGAGGAGCAGGGAGGTTGTGAGATTCTCAGTTGAAAGGTGGCCTTTTGCTTCTGCAGTTCCTGGTGAGGAGCAGGGTGGTGTACCAGGAGTTTGCTGTGCTCACCAGAGATGATGAATTCAAGTCCTGGATCACATTGCAGTCTACAGCCAGTGACACGCAAGGCGGTGGTTGAGGAAGGAATGTTCCCAAATTGCTATATCTGATTTTAGCATACCTTAGAGAATGTGGAGATAAATTCCCACAGAACATAAGTGCTTTACTGAAATATTTCCCCAGTTGTAGTGTCTGTCATTAAATAAAATGAATCTACTGTGTTCTTTAAGAACACAATGAATTAGTTTGAAGACTTTTAGATGCAAACTTAATCTTCCATAACATCTAAGAGGAAATAATCTTATATTATGCACCCTTACGTCTCTCTCAAGAATTCTGGTTGGTACATCGATGAAAAAATATCACAGCCAAGCATACAGGAGCAAAGCAGGGCAAATATGTACTTTTTTCATCAAACTTTCTGCCTCTCGACAAGCTTGGTCCCCTTTGTGGGCTCACTCAGCATGCTTTGAGAGCACTGGCCATTCTTCCATGGGTTTGCTCCAGCCTCAGAACAGCCCTGGAAGGCATGTCCACACCATGCAGTGCCAAGAGCTCACTGCACACGTGCTGACTACTGAATCAGAACTCAGGCAACTCTCCTGCTAAGCCTCTTTCTTCAGAGCCAGGCACTTTCTATGCTCAATTGCAAACTGCATAGGCAAGAGTTCATTCTGTGCTCGGTCAGGTACCCACAGAAAGGTGCCAGATTGTATTGTGCCCATTCAGCAAGAAGAATTTAATTTGCTGAATGCAGCGAATACAATGGTATCATTGGAGATGTTTGTGGGTATTAAAGAATTTACAGGAGTGCTGACCCCTTCTGCATTGTCAGGATAGCCCATAGTGACTAAAATTACATGAGACATCTCTGTTTGAAGAGCTGACTCCTGCTCATTTTGTCCTTTGCGAACATTTAAATTTAAGGTGGGATTGCATTCCCCAAATATAGGTATCTAGTGTAATTTTAAGCGCTGAATAAGTGCCTTGGGTACCCCAGGGTGTCTTAGGTGACACTGTAATACAGTGTTTAGGAACTGAATTACACTCTAACAATGTAGACACAGCTGATGAAGCAATTATACTCTTATGCAGTAACTTTCCCCATCTCTCTAGCAACATTATAAGTAAAGTCTGTCTGGTTTACTTGCAAAGTCATGCGTGTCCTTGTAGTAAGTCACTCTCCTAGGTTTCAACATGTACTTATGGGAGAAAGAAAGACTGTAAGTGTTTGCAATGGTTAAATACCAACGAGATCTGGTCCAACAGAGCTTCACACTGACTCAGCTACTAAGTAAGACTGTGTTAACCATGTAGCAAGCACATTTATATTACGAGACTTGAAAGGATAATCTCCACTCTCAAGTTGGAAAATGACTCTGAATTAGACAAATATGAGACAAGGAGCATTAAAAATACTTAGGTATTTTCCTCCGCTTTGTGAAATATATTGATAAACGTATGTTACCATTTAACTATTCATTCTGTTGGAGAAAACTGGTTAACTCCTTAAGTGTTTTGCCCTGAAGGCAAACATTAAAAGTTAATTATAACCACATGGGACAAGCCCCTGGAGGACCGTGACAGCATTAAGCTGCTACCAACCAAGCATGCAGGATGCACTGCACTCTCCGAGAACACCATGTACAAAAATGGTGCTGTCTCCTTGAATGAGTTCTCAGAAGTTAAAAACATGCTAGGTTTTGCATGCACAGTAAAAAGGCAGATTGCAAATGTTCTACTCGGAGCAAAAAGAAAAAAGCTTCCAAGTGAAGAATTAGAGCAAATGAAAGCAGCGAGTAATGTGATTAACCAGTGTGGCGTAGTGACAGAGAACTTCCATGAGCGCTGTTTTACTCAGTGCTGCAAGGAGAATATGGTGAAACCTCTCCTAAAGACCTTGGATTGCTACCTCATTATAAACCTTTCAGTACCATATATGGCCTAAAAGGCATTTTGATTTTACCTCTATAAGAAAGGAGGGGAGATGACACTTGTCCTTGGAGAGGATCATTTAGACCGTATGGAAATTAAAAAAAAAAGAGAGAAATATGAGTTCTAAGGGAGAGATGCTGACTCTGTCTGTGCAAGTCAATTAAGGGTGGCTGCAATGTATTGAGGTTAAGTAACAGGTTAAACATGCATCTACATGGTTAAATATTCTTCCTTTATATTAAAATACCTGTCTCTAAGTTAACTGTTGGGAGTAGTCCTTGTGCTATATCCAAACCATGCTGGGTACTGTTTAGGAGAAACCCTTTTGTTTTAAACCCAATGAAATGTGGGGGGGGCACTTTTTAAATGACATTGTGGTAGAGAAAGATGAGTTCCATCAATGGGGAATGTCTCTGACTGAACCAGTCACCATATCCTGAAGATAAGCCAGGAGATATTCAGGAGACTTGATTCTGTTTTTTTCTCCCACTGAGCAACTGGATTGATATTACAACAGCCAGAGCAGCCCAGAATCAGTGTGCCCAGCTCCTGATAACATTTAGAGTAATAGATAATGATAAAACAGTGTGGAAAAATCTTGATAAGAGAATTGTTGATAAAACTAAGCAGTGATAACTGATGGCACAGGATGATGTGTTGGAATAAACCTGGGATGATAAAATCCAGTTGACTCAATGATCCAGATGTACATTCCCACACTCTTTCATGACAATGAGACATCTCAGAATTTCTTATATGGTTGATGTTTCCTCAGGTCACATAAGAAGAAGAGGGAAGCTTTGATGTGTCTGGTCACATTGTGGAGAAGGTGCAAAGTGCCACGGCTGAGGATGGGTGTCCATCACCAGATCACACAGTGGAGGGTGACCCCACTCTCAGTGCTCACTGTGGGGTTACATGGCTCAAAGGAGAAGCTCTTGTGTCCTGTCCATCATCCAGGGTGTTAGGAATGGTAAGTTGGCAAGGAAGGAATCTTAAAAAATGAAATCACGGAAGTCCTGTGTCCCAGAACAAAGTCAAGTGATAAGTGACAGGATAAGAAGAAATGGACTCAAGTTACACCAGAGGAGGTTTAGATTGGATATTAGGAAAAATTCCTTCACGGAAACGGTTGTCGAGTATTGGAACAGGCTGCCCAGGGCAGTGGTGGGAGTCCCCATCCACAGAGGGATTTAAAAGACTTGTAGATCATAGAATCACAGAATATGCTGAATTGGAGAGAACCCACAAAAATCATTGAGTTCAGCTCCTGGCCCTGCACAGGACCATGGTTTAGTGGTGTTTGATTAATGTTTGGACTTGATGATCTTAAAGATAATTTCCAACCTAAATGATTCTATGATTCTACAATGTAGTGCTACAAATGTTTTCATTGGGACCTGGGATTATGTTTATATTTTGCAAGCATCTCAGGCCAGTTGGGACATACAACAATAGCGGTAAATAGTACTGCTCTGGGCCTCCTTCAAGTTATGGTCACCACCTGACAGTCTCTGTCCCACCTGTTAATTCACAGTCCATGTTCTCCTTCTCCATAACACTGAGCCAGGCATAGCTCATTGGTGGACCACAAATGAGGCTATTCAACTGGACCTCATTCACTGTCCCACAGAGCCTAAAAAGAGCATGGCACTGTGCTGGAAAATTTCTGAGGAAGGAAAAGACAAGACCTGTGGGATGCCAAAGACTTATGATAAGCCGAATTTCACTGGTGAAACCAGCCAGGTCCAGGACTTGGTCTGTAGCTGCTGCCTCCCTGGGAGTGAGATTATGAGAAAGGGGGATGTTACTTCCAGAGAAGGGACTTTGTGGTTTCCAGGACATTTAGTCTTTAACTACTGCTGGCCACGTTGGGTTTGGAGCCTGCACAAACCAGAGTGCAGGGCATGAGGACAGGGACAGCTCCGCGGGCAGAAGCATCCCTAAATATGGAGCTGACAAGTTGGGAGCAGTGAGGGGAAAGAGCATCCAAGAAAAGTTTGCAAAGGCTGGGTAATTTATTTTAAGCTTCCTGATGGTAACTTTCAAAGATACGTATTTAGCCCTGGTGTTCATGTTTACGCAGGCACAACCTTTTGAAATTACCTGATTTATTCCCTCCATGACCCTCCAAGGTAAGGGAAGATACTATTTCTGTTTTAATGCTGTGGAAGTGAAGTAGGAAGTGGTTCATTCACAGATCATGCAGGGAATGACTCAGACTCCCTAAAAAGTGAGAGAGCCAGGACTGAGACAGGACTGAGGAACCCACCTAGATCTGCCCATCTAACAATTTGGCTTCTCACTATGTTAACTCTCCAGGTTCCAGCTCTATCCTCCGCCAAGAGAATGCTTAATTATACCTTTTAGATTTAGATATAAGTCTTAGTACTACACCTCTTTCTGCCTGAGTCCTGAGAGGAGCTAGGCAGTGTGACTTCTTAAACTTCTTACAGGAAAATCTGGAGTCTTAAAGAGGAGAAGGATTTAAGAAAAAAAAAAAAACATTTTTCTCGTCGCTTGGAAGACTCTTGATTCCATTCCTTATATCCTTAGGAAGGCGCACAGTTCTTTGTTGTTCCATCTGCAGGTATCTTTCTCTCAATTTTTAAATTTTTTTACATTTTTCACATTTTCTTTAACACACACATACACGTGCACACACACACAAGACACACACATTCTCTTATTCTTTACCCTTTTTTTTGTTTTACTTTTTGTTTACAACCAATAGAAAGTGATTTCAACTACCATTCAGGGAAATAAAATGGTCTGATGCTCCCAAAGGGGCTACTTGTACTTTGAACCACAGTCAGGTAGGACAAGTAAGGTCATTTGTTTGCTTAAGCTACACCTCCAGCAAAGAAACAAGAGGAATGGGAGATGTAGAGAAACTTGGCTGCCTACTTCCCTTAATTTCTGGACAGATGAGTAGAATATTAAACAGGATAAAACAAGGGAAGCATTGTGGAGATGTGCAAGGACCGTGGACCAATAGATACTGTTGTGGCTCCAGAAAAATAAGCAAAAAAGCCATGAGAGATGTTCCATACCCAAATCTGCTGCCACACTGTTCTGAGGGTCAAGAGTATCGCGTGACAAGGTGATAAGTGGATTTTGAAGGCCTGAATCAGCCAAAACTCTAACTTCTCTGTTCTTTATGTTATTTCGTGGGGAAGATGTTCTCAGAGGAGCATTGCAAAGGCTAAATGCCTCCTTCAGCTATTGTTGTGCAGCATAATCACACATCTACCACAGAACGTGGTCAATTTTCCTCATTTTACCCCGTAAAACTACTTTTGTACCATTCCCGTGCATGGGCCAGGTTGTACCAGATCAACTCTGCTGTTCAGTCCCTCTTTTGATTCTCACCTGCTGCAGGTGCTGTGGTGTCAACCGAACCCAACATTAAAGACAGTGCTGTTGCCCATGGTGACACTCAGGGGGGCTTTGCAGTCACAGAATCATCCATTATACATCTGAAAAACTGCTGAAGCCCAGTGTCAGAAGTTCCAGCAACACGTGAGCCTGTGAAGTGGCAAGCCATCAGCTCTGTGACAGCTTCATGCCCAAGGCTAGCAAGGCTGGACATGGCAGGAAGGGAAGACCCCTGCAATGTCTGGGGAATTGGCTAAATGGACCTAATAGGTCTTTTCTATCACTGGTGTCTCTTGGCTGCACTGCGCCCTAAGGCTGAGTCCTGAGTGAGGGGTGGCATTGTAATTATGCTTCTCTGGGAGCTGCCCAAGGAAAGGATTGTGGTGGGGAGTGTTATGATCCTTTCCCTGAATCCCTTTAGCAACAGGACAAGAGGCAGTAACTCGTAGTGACCTGGAAGCACAAGATTTTACTTCTCTGGCAGCTCTGCCCCAGCTTTATGCATTTCTGTACTGTTTCTTTCATTCTCCTCACTTTTCTGCTCCCTCTTTCTTCCTCTTTCAGCATGTGCTCGTATTCAACACAGAATCTCATCTGCCCAAAGTACCTTCTCTGCTTGCAGTCAGTAGAGTTCTGGCTGTCATGGCCAGCACATGAGGTTGTGTAGTAGAGTACAGTGGTTCTGTGGACACTTGGCAGGTGGACAGTCCTGGAGAGCCAGGGAAGGTCCCCTCTCATCACAGCTGGGGGAGGTTTAGGTTGGATATTAGGATAAGGTTCTTCACCCAGAGGGTTGTGGAGCACTGAACAGGCTCACCAGGGAATTGTCACAGCTGCCAGAGCTCAAGGGGTGTTTGGACAACACTTTCAGGCACAGGGTGGGATTTTTGAGGTATCCTGTGCAGGACCAGGAGTTGGACTGGACGATCCTTGTGGGTCCCTTCCAAGTCACAATATTCTATGATTCTGATTCTATGATTTTGTGACTGTGTCAGGGACTTTGTATATGTAGAAGGTCCACCCTTATCCATGTGTGAGCTCCAAATGACACTCTGAGACTCAGGAAGAAATCATCCCCTAGCTTATGATCTTCACAGATCTTCCAGAGAGCTGGAAAAACCTTCATTTCCTGTCCAAGATGGAGTTACCATGTCACACTGTGATTTGAAGACTAATTCTTCCATCCTTCCCACACACAGTCATACCATCCAAGAAGTAAAGCATCATCTGGAACAGCATGGGTGAATTCCACCTGTATGAGCACATCTCATCCATAGGGGCACACATGTTAACTGGAAGAACATCACCTGCAGGTGATCAGTGATTTTAACAACTGGAACAACTAATGCCACTGAATCAGTCTATTGGTTCTTGAGTCCCAAAGAATTTAAGCAAGTGGTTATCCATTTATATTTTCTCATAGGAACTAAGATACTTAGGGACTCTGTGTAAATATATGTGTTTGTATACCTAATATATGTATCTATTTTAATGTGTAAATCATAGTATTGTCTATGTGAGCAGAATATTTAAAGCAATTATCACCAAGCTTTTTCCAAATACACAGAAGTAGCTGAGAGGCAGCGGCTGCAAACTGGCATTTTTTGAGAAGACTGACAAAAGTGATAAAAAGAAGGAAGATATACATACAGGTAAAGATAAACAAGAATAAATGCTCATGTAGATAGCTTCAGTCTGATGGGACTGATGGACTTGGGAGAGGACATCAGGTGATTCTTCTTGGTCCTTAGATTTTCATTCACTGGTGATTCTTTCCTTTCCATGTCTGAGTCAGCAAACAAGGTGTTGAGGTAGCACAAAGCCTTCTCAGATCAAACACTGTCTCCAAATCCCCGCCTTCGGTGACAGTAATAATCTGTCATTTTACAACTGGAGGCACTAAAGCAAAGGGTTCTAATGATTACAGGAAAAAGAACCCACTAGGCACAATTCTGGGTACCTTCTCACCAGCTGCTTTGAAAATGAGTTTTCTTAAACCAACCGATTAGAATTTCTAGTGCCTTGTGGAGTGACGCAGGGAGCTGATAGTACACAGTTCTAGAAGAGGAACAAGATCATCTTGATATTAAAGCCTGTTCTTTGGCCTTTATTTCCCAAAAAGATGGAGATTTCCCATACCAATACATTCATGTAGAAAATTTCTCACCCAGAATTTAACCCTGGTAATGTAAGTTGGAATCACCACAATTAAGTGTTTAATCTTGCCAGTGCCCTTTTACACTCAGGATTTATCCATTTTATCACTGTATTGATTAAACTAAGTATGGCAACCAATTATTTTCTCTTCTGCTTTGCATAACTTTTCTCTATTGTACTAATTTTTCTTTTCCCTGCCTCCTTCTTACTATTGGAAATCTTTTGAATGAACCTGAAAGAGATTTCAATTACCTAATAAAGAATTAATATTTGAGTTTTAAGAATGAACTAAAGAAAATTATTAAGGTGGAGTGAGCAAAAATAAAAATAATAAAAGAAGGGTGAAAGCATTATTTAGGACAAGAGAAAATGGCCTCAAGCTGTGCCAGGGGAGGTTTAGATTAGATATTAAGCAAAATTCTTTCACCAAAAGGGCTGCCAAGCACTTGAACCGGCTGCCCAGGGCAGTGGTGGAGTCCCTGCAGGTATTTAAAAGGTGTGGCACTTGGGGATGTGGGTTAGTGGTGGGCTTGGCAGTGCTGAGCTTGATGATCCTAAGGGTCTTTTCCAACCTAAATCATTCCATGATTCTATACAAAAAAAGGCGGACAATTAAGAGTTCATTAGGAGGAAATCCAAACATAGCAGCATTTAGGCCTTCTTTTAATTTTCTGTATGTGGGCCATGCTAAAAGTGGGAATTGTGTCGCTTCAACAGAGTTGCCTAAAGATGGTGCCTAAATTAGGCTCACTGTGACCATTCCCCTTCCGATTACTGGAAACAAGGATTCCAGAAGACCTCCAGAAGGTCTTAGGAAGGTAGAGGGGTGGCTGTGATGTAAAAGGTGATGCCAACATAACTGAAAAACCAAGTATTTGTTATCAGGGTCATGGTATCTTTCATAGTGACCTTGAAGACACTTAGTGTGGGTAAGACCAAGTGAGCTTCTGCCTGCAAATATCACACTTAGTGAAAAATGCATCTTTGCATGTGGGTAAGATTTCAATATTTGAAAAATATTTCAAAAGACCAAAAACGTTTAAAAATACATTTTAAGTTTTTAAATAGAATGATTTTTTTAAATATAATTTAATTTAAATTTATTACAAAATAATGACAAAAAAGTTATTTACAGTTGAAAGCTATAGCAGAAAACCTTAAATTTTGTCAACTGAGGTTTTTCCCTAAGCAACCTTTATTCTTTTTTTCCCTTTTTTCTTTTTTAGATTTGAACACTAAACTCGGAAATAAATTATTCATTAAGTTTATTTATGAATAGACCTGGCTGCTGAATGTTCTTCTGCATCAAGACTTGCCTTTTGTTAAGAATGAAACTTTTCTTAAAACTTGGCAGCGTTAAAGACATTTTCTGTAATCCTTTTCCCATTCTTCACAAATTTTGTTGCGGATTGTGTTTAACCTACAACACAGCACTGTTAGTGAATTTTTTTATTTATAAGTTGTGTTCATTTTTTAAATGATATGAAATAGAAAACATGACAGAAATTTTCAAGAAAATCAGAACCCGAGTGTCTTTGCTCTTTAAGACCAGGAAGAACTCTCAGCATTTCTAAAATGGTTTTTGATGCAAATTCATTAATTTCTCAGATACCTGAGTTTTTGGACAGAGTATTTTGTTTGCATATTAAATTCTTCTTTTCTTTTTTCTTGTGTCAAGGCACCTCAAATTCCCGTTAGTGCAAGGATGACAGAGTGCTGGAGGTTATTTTACTCAATACTCAGTGTCTAAAATTGACTTGTACAAGCCCCTAAACCATTTCAAGAGTCAGAGGAAAGGGACAAACACTTCCTGAGTATTTCATCCCACTGCTTGTGAACTTTACAACAGGCGGAATCACCACTTCTGTGAGGACACCTCCTCCTGGTGTATCTGTCTGCATAAATAGTTTGGTGTTTAAGGTAAAGTTTTACCTTTAGAGGGCTGAAGAGAAGTAAAATAGGAGCCACTTTAGAAATACATTCTTTGTGGGCTGGAGTGGGTTGACACTGGCTGGATTCCAGGTACCCACTGAAGCTGTTCTATCACTCCCTCTGCAACTGGACAGGGGAGAGACAATATAGCAAAAGGTTCATGAGTTCAGACAAGGACAGAGAAAAATCGCTCACTGAATACTGTCACAGGCAAAACAAGCTCAGTTTGGGGATATTGAATGAATTTATTACCAACAAAATGAGAGCAGGATAATGAGAAATAAAATAAATTTTAAAAACACCTTTCTTCCGTCCCTCTCTCTTTCCCAGTGGTGCAGGGAACTTCTAATTGGCCCCAGCCTTAGCCAGCAGTGGCTCCATCTTGGAGCTGCCAGGGATTGGCTCTGCTGGACATGGAGGAACCTTCTGGCAGCTTCTCACAGAAGCCACCCCTGTAGCCCCACCACTACAAAAACCTGGCCACACAAACCCAATACATGACCATAAATCAGGGATCAGCTGCAGCACTCGGCTCATCTATTGCAGTCAGAGCTGAGTGCTGCTGCAGCTTGATCTAGTCCAAGAGGCGACATGAATTAACACCAGATCAAGGCTAAACAGCTAATTGAAAGACATCCAGGGGCTAATCCAGAACTTTTTGACCTGGTTTTACTTTTACGTCCTGCCCAGCAGCCATAACCTGGCTTAGCTGGGGTTTGTAACATAAAATCACTGGGCTTCAGACATTCAGCTATGGGACAAGAGGAAATGGCCTCAAGTTGTGCCAGTGGAGGTTCAGGTTGGATGTTCGTTAAAATATCTTCATTAAAAGAGTGATTGAGCATTAGAACAGGCTGCCCAGAGTAGTGGTGGAGTCACCATCGCAGGAAGTGTTTAAAAAATTAGCAGATGTAACACTTTATGATTTGATTTGGAGGTCATGGCTGTATTTGGTCAAAGGTTGGACTTGGAGGCCTTTTGTAACCTTAATAATTCTGTAAATAGTTCTTCCTTTTGCTATTTTATGCCTCTACTATGGGTTTTTAAATCCTTTTGTTTCTGCTGAGCACAAGCAGTGAAAATATGTCAAATTTTAAGACAAAACAGTTTTCAAAGAGGGCTATTTAGGGTGGGATAACTCTTCCTTGTTTCTCTCTGTTTTCTATAAACCATGTGCTGGGATTCATTCATCAGCCTGTGGTTTTAGCTCATCTAAATCATAGAATTATAGAATGGTTTGGGTTGGATGGGACCTTCGAGTTTCCCTGGGAAGGGATCATCTAATTCCAAGCCCTGCCATGGGCAGGGACACATTCACTAGAGCCCAGCATGCTACTGACATTAATTTACTGCACCTAAATTCTGACACTTTCTGATGGCTGCTTTTAAAACTTGTCAAATCACAGCTCTGAGCCCTACATTCACCTGCCAAGATTGTGAACAAATATAAACAGTAAAATTTATTACTTTGTTTATAAAGTAAAAATCAGGTTTTCAATTAAGGTTTCAGTTGTGTGTGTATTTTTTGACAAAATTAACACACGGGTAAATAAGAGCTACCTCCAGCTCCCCAAATTCAGGTAAATGCTATACAGGAGATAATTCACTGAACTTTTTAATGTTATGCTTCATATTGTAAAAATAGGAAGATGGTTCAATGTTTTCAAAATAAAAATGGAGGCGATATTTCATTGAAAACATCGACCTACAAAGGAAATCTAAATCTAAAAGAAAGCTAAAACCAAAGCCAGCTAACCAAAATAGACTTGGATTAAATGCTCATTTAAAATCCAATAAAAAAATTTCATTTTTAATTCAGCACAGCCTAGTAATTTTCCTCAGGCTTGTTATTTCAGCAGCAAACTGAAAAACATTCCTTTATCCAACTATTGTTGTTGCTAGAAAGATTGAGTTATGGCCCAAGAAGCATCAAAAAGGAATATTTTCAGTGCTGAGCACTGGAGCTGGAGCTTGGCAGAGCCGACAGAACACTCTTGTTGTTCTAATCAGGAAGAAATGTGCTCCATCCCTGTGCCAAGAATGTACAAGCAGCTGAATATTCAATTGTTTTTATTTACTTATTTTCCAGGTAGTTCAGGTATCTCTAACTACCCTTAAAAATAAGGAGAAAAAAGACATTACATTATTTGTATTGCCACTAGCTAGAAAATGATGGATTCCCCCAGCATGGCTGGAGGGGTTTTATAGGATTTGCTTTTATATTTTTTTTAATCTTCCCTTCATTAATATTTAAGTCTAAACTTAGGGAAGTGAAAATGAATACATAACAAACAACAACCCAAGTTACTCTTTGTAGGTCTAGTTTGAAATTCAGAGCACTGGTAGCTGGTGAAAATATCAAATGGGAAATATCTATTTTGTGGGACATGTTTTTACTGCACCTTAGCAAGAACCCAGTAACACTTCCTAATGCAATGTTGTGCTGCTTCATTCACTAATTACTGTAAATTGGCACAGCTTCATCTTACTAACAGAGCACTGACAGATTACTCAAATGGATAACCTGGATCACTGCTCAGTAATTTATTTTGCAGAACCCCATAACTGAACACCATTTCCCTCTTGGAGAGAAAAATAAATCTTGGTTGATGTAAACTGAACTTGGCTTTGTTTTGTGCCTGGTTTCAGGAGAGCTTAACTAAAGTTATTCTACTGGCTTGGTGGATGGTAGAATCAGGGAAAAAAAATTAAAGAGGGAAAACTTTTTCATGTAATTAAAAAATCACCCAAAACCTCCAACCCTGAAATGCTTAATTAAACACTTGCAGAGAGAAGTGGCCAGAGGCAGAATTTAGCATGGAAAATGCATTGAAGAAAGCATTCTAAAGGACCCAGTGAAAATGTGTTTTGATTTGATTAAGTTATAAGTTTTCTATGAAAAAAAAAAAGAAAAAACATTCTTCAAAGCAGTAAACTCAGTGAGTTCCTGCAGGATTATTAATGTCAGAAAAAAATAATAACTTCTAACAGAAGCATAATTTGGCCTGAAAAAAGAAGGTCCAGTTTTGAATTTTTTAATCACCAGCTTACTCAAAAAATCTACCCAGTGCTCTTCTTGCCAGTCCTAATCAACTCATCTTACCAGCGGTTTGAGTTTTGCTTTAGAGTGATCTATAGGGTTACTCCAAGGGTCAGGTGCTGCTCCAGGAGTGTGAAAAATAAGCAGAGTCCTCAATCTATATAATTCTGTGTGCATCTGTCCTCAGGTTTTGACATGGACATGTTTTGAGCCGAGGTAATCAATTACCATAATATTATCATTCTTTTCTAACACCAAAATTTTCCTTGATTTCCAGCTCTAGAAATCCAGTGATTGCTTAAGAATCAGTTTCCTACAAACAAGTTAACGAACAAAAAAATTGTTACTCCCAGAAAAAGCTGCTATTTCAAAAATAATCGACTTTTAAAGCATTAAGTACAACAGGGGCTGATTCAACATGTTAATTATTTACAGCTGGAAAAATTGAATAACTAAAAAACCAAGATAAATTAAAATCTTATGATACACTTGCATATAATTAGGGGTTTATGAGCCCCTATTTCAGCTTGATGAAAAGGTTGTGGAATTAGCAGGCTGAAGCAAGTACAATTTTTATGCAAATAACTAGAGGAAAGCAAGGCAAGCTCACAATCTGACCCTCTCTGCTTAAAGCTGTTAACTCAGTGAATTCTAAACCCAGCTTTCATTCTAAGAGCAAAAGTATTTTCACTGGGGACAATTTCCAGATGGGCTTCACGCTTTTATCCCCCAGACATCTCCACTGTAAAACACTCAATTAAATGTGGCAGCTTTAACTGTTAGTACTGACCTAATAACTTATTTTCTCATAGTCATTTTATTTTAAATTGTTTGGAATACTTTGGTACAAAATTTGCATGTAATTGCTCTAGAAATATAATAATAAGTTAAAGTAGTGACTTTTGATCCTCATTAGTAGGAAAGTGTTACAGTGGATAAAAAGTTTTCTCTTCAGAAAATACCTCCCTAATGAAAAGAAGTAGTACTCAAATGTGCATAAAGTCACTATGTTGGTAAGGCAAAACAAGGTATTTCTCTTGTACCCACTTCACAGTATGGAAAAAGTACCTACTGCATCCCTGCATGCAAATACTGACCTACAACTCCTGCATCGCCATGGCTTTTCCTACATGATCAAGGTAGAGAATATTCTCATTTAAAAGGTGGCCATGCAATATATCAGAAATTATTTCTAATTTTTTTTCTTAATTTTAAAGGATTTTTAGTCTAATCTAAAATCCATGAATATCTGCAGCAGATCTGTTGTATTCACTGGGTTTTGCAGTACAACTTCAACCTGCAGAAACTGAGTCAAGGGTTGAGTGAGGCAAAGGGTCCCTCACTGTGTCCCTACTCAGGCTCACTGGAGGGATGAAGAAAAAGGGATTTTTTCAAGTTTAAAGTGTTTAATCCAAAACCTGTTTCTGAATTAATATAGTTGTAATAGGAGTCCTGAGGGAACCTGCTCACTATGTGCTCTGACTTTGAAAAATACGTGGTTGATTGACCACATGAGCAGTGCAGGAATTCTGGTTCTGAAGGCTGCCATTCATGCCAACAGCGTTTTGGGATTCCCTTTCTGTTCCAGGCATTAATCAAGTAGAACTGCAAACCGAAACCAAGCTACAAACCTCACATCGGGGTTGGTTCTCTCTCCTGGTACCTTCCACTCCCTCCATCATCTCCAGCTGCTCTTCCTGCCATGACATGTGATGAGAAAATGGCTTGGAACAGCACAGAGCCATGGAGAGCGGGTGATGTGGAAAGCCAAAGCAGAGACAAGGGCAATTTCTCATCTGCCCTGAGGGTCCAGTGTCCCAGAGGAGTTATCTGTGTTAGCTTTGCTCCTTTTCCATGTGATGCCACTTGAAGAATTAATACAGCAGCCTGGTGGGGGCGATTATTGCTGTGCCAGCGATACCCAGATCTGTATCATCCTCTCTCAGAACAGAAATTCATCCCTGAGCAGTGATGCTGTCAGGTTGGAGCAGCAGGCTGGGACTTGGCTCATCACAAACTGCAAACACAGGAAGGACCCACAGGCTGCCTGTGCCACTGTATCACCCTGCAATCACTTTAGAAGATGAATTTGAACCATCTTCCCTTTTTCCAGGCTTAGAATGAAGCAGCAACCTCCTCCTGCCCCATTTTGGTGCTAAGAACCCTGAAGAAGGTGTGAAATCTAAACCAGATGATAGTCTGCCAAATTGATGCACAGTTTGAACATTACATAAGGATGAATCAAATGAACAATACTAGGCACAGTCCATGTGAAGCAACTTTCTCCAAAACAGGAAAAAAACAGGATTGGGGTCCTGATTCATAGAAGCTGAACTTGTGTGGTTCAAGAAGGGGGACACACAATTTTCAAGCAACACAAAGCAGTCCCCTCTTCCTGGTTTGGTTTTTTGCTCTCAAGAGGTGCTTCCACGTCACACAAGATACCTGAGGTAAAACAAATTCTTGGACATACTATGTCATGTAACCCAGAGATCGCTGTATTTCTTCTCCTAGAAAAAAAAGTGATCAATGTGCTAGAACATAATAACAATGTATTTCAAGGAGATTTACCCTTCTGCAACTACTGCTAATTCTGATTTAACAAGGGTAGAAAAGTATGTTGTCTGAGCCTCATTAAAACACAGAAAGAAAACAGTCCCTAGTTCAGAAGCTACTTGTGATCCATCTCTGAACCCAGTGCAGATTTATGGGAATGGGAATCAAGGGCTGCTTGGCACATACATGTATTAATTATTATCCCACTGCATCACAAGTACCTTTAAATTAAAGAGGACTGGGCAGCTGAAGTGGAATGGACAACCATGAAGTGGTGGAGTCACCGTCCCTGGAGGGATTTAAAAGCCATGCAGATGTGGCAGCTGGGGATATGGTTTAATGGTGAGCTTGGCAATGCTGGGTTAATGGTTGAACTCGATGATTTCAGAGTTCTTTTCCAACTTAAATGCTTCTGTGACATCCCACATTTCAGATTGCAATGCCCACCTTCACCCCTCAGAGCTCCCTGCAGACCTGGCTGCTGATGCCAGCCCTGACCACTCACTGGTACCAGCTCCTAATTTGAACTTCAGTACCGTGACCTTTGGTTGACAAATGTCAATGTCTCTTTCTGAAATATTTCTCAAGAGTCTGTTCACCTTCTGAAACCTTACAGCTGGAGATATGCTAGTGTGATTTATGAGTAATTACATGAGCATTTCTGAGGTTTTAATTTTTTTCTCTATTTCTCTCCACTTTTCCTTCTTTATCACTCCCAGCAGTAAAGGATGACTAAGACTGGTGGCAAACCAGCCTTTCAGAGCATGCCTGGCACACAGATGATATGATTTTCATTGATATTGGATGGAACAAGCCAGAGAACCAGGTGTGCCCTGGGACCCAGAGAGGATGTGTGAGAAAAAGAGAGCGAGCTGTCAGAAAAGCGAGCGTGGGACTCACAGGACATGATACGTGTCGTCAGGACTCTGCAGTGTGTGAGAGCACTGAACCTGTGGATGCCCTCATGGTTACAAATAGAGATGCTTTCCTCCCAAAACGTGCTCTACTTTGTTCTGCTTTCCTACCCGACAGCTGCTTGAGCTGCCTTAGAACTTGAGAGCTCGGCAATTTCTCCCCAGTTCCTTTCCCCTTTCCCCAGTCCCACCCTTCCTGCTCCTGCTCTCTTTATCTCTTTACCCTGAAAACCTTAGCAATGATAACTAAACTTCTACATTTTTTTTTTCCTATACCTGAAAAACCTCTTGTGTGCAGGATATTTTCTGCTTTAGGGCACAATCTGTTGCAGCACTGCTGTAACTGCTGCTGAGGCACCTATTGTCATTCTCTCTGCCTCAGCAACACGGTGTTCTGCAGTGTTCCTCATCTGTGAACCCGGTGATTTATTGATAACGCTAATCTTGCTTGAAAGTTATAGAGCTTGTAAGTCAAATGTGTTTAGGGGGAGAGATGGAGATTCCTACTCCCCAAGTTTTACTGTTTGCATGTCACAGTAATCGAGTTTTTCAGCTGGCATTGGAGGAACTCAAGGTGCATCACAAGCATGAATGGAGCCTCTCCACGGTACCAAAAGGAGGGTTTTTACATCCTCATTAAATGCAACAGAGAAATTGGGTACCAAAAATGACAATACATAACTTAATCTACCTCACATTGAATAACCACATAGAGCAAAGCCTCAAGGGGATGCTGGGCAAGTTTTACATTATCTTTTTTACAATATCTCATAATTGATTTGTGTGCCCATATCCTCTGTTGAAAACACAATTTTCTATTAAAACAATTTGGATGGATACTTTTTTATTACCTTTCCTATATGATACTCTTCTATGGTAAAAAGATGCTCCCTGCCCTGAAGTGGTTTCTGTCTGATCAACTCAGACAGACAAAATAAGTTTTATAATCCCTATTTTGCAAATGGGGAAATAGGATGATGTTAAGGAGACAGCTTTTGCAAGATCCCAGAAAACGAGATTTTCAGATATCATAAAGAAATTGCTAATTCTGACCACTTATGGAAATACAGTTATTAGACAGATAAATAGGTAGATATAAAATTGTCCATTTCTTCCTCTCACACTCTTTATTACAGAAGGATCTGGATTTGACTGTCATTGTGGTATTCAGCTCTTCTCCAACATGGGAAGCTGTTGTTTAGCTCTATTTTTCAGATGATGATCTCTGGCACAGAAAGGCTAAAGCTTCATTCTAAAAACAGATTTGAGCACCCAAATGCCTCTATAATATCTTGAATTCAATATTTTGATGTTATTGGGATTTGCATGAGTCCTGTTCAGTTTTGTTCATACTCTAGAGATGCCTGAAGTCCCTTAAATATGTTGGCACAACATTCCCTAGGGTCTGATGCCACCAAGCGATTAGAAACCCTAATTATATCAAAAACAAAGCATTCCAAGTGTGTTCCACTGTGTGGCTTACCTGAAAGGCTCCTTAGAGGCAATTAAGCTTTTATTTTTTTAAATTTTTTTTCCTCCTGAAAGACAAAGTGGAATTTTCGTCTTATCAGCAGTCTAGTGTATAATCACTTAGGATACAGAGGCAACTCTTGCTCCAAAAATAGGTTTCACTGTCTACTCATAATGAAACTGCTTTCAAAAAACCCCCTGGAGGGATGTGTTGGTGGCAAGGGCCCAGATCCCACCTAATGTCAGGCTTTCAACTGAAGTGCCCAGTTTAGGGTTCACTTACTTTTCAAAAATTTTACTTTACTAGAAGTTAACCATCTATCATTGATAGGACCAAGGGGAATAACTTTAAGCCGAAGGAATGTAGATTTAGATTGGATATCAGGAGAAAATTCTTGGCTGTGAGGGTGGTGAGGCCCTGGCACAGGCTGCCCAGAGAAGCTGTGGCTGCCCCAGCCCTGGAAGTGTCCAAGACCACTTGGATGGGTCTCTGAGCAACTTGGGATAGTG
This sequence comes from Corvus moneduloides, assembly GCF_009650955.1. Lineage (NCBI taxonomy): Eukaryota > Metazoa > Chordata > Aves > Passeriformes > Corvidae > Corvus > Corvus moneduloides. Next base: position 4,671,218 of record NC_045478.1, read on the forward strand.
GAAGGTGTCCCTGCCCATGGCAGGGGGTGGAACTGGATGATCTTTAGGGTCCCTTCCAACCCAAACCATTTTATGATTCTGTGATTCCTAAAAAGGTTCCCTTGGAGTCAGTGAGGAAATGAAGATCTTGCCCATCTGAAATCCAAATTGACATTTCTGAAGGTGCTGGTGTCTCACCACAAAAAGAAAGGGAATTTTGCTGCGTAAGATCCTAAATCAGGCAATTCAGAGCTTTCATGTTCCAGGTAAGTCAGTTATTTAAGTCAGTGCCAATCTCCTCTTCTGCTTCCTTTATCTCCTGCTTCTAGTTAAATGCTCCCTTGCATTTCATCTCATGATCCCTTTCCTTCCCTCAGGAATCACCTATAGCAGCCAAAGCTTAGAAAATTAAGTCTAGCAAAAATAAAATAACCTTTCCCAGAACATCAAATCCCAGTGGTAAACATCACATTTGCACTGAGTGAGGGCCCAGGTAAAGTGTCAGCAGTGACACAAAGGAATGGCACAACAAGGTGGCTGGTGGTCACTGAGGCCTGTAACAGAGTAGTTGAGGGGTACTCAGCCAGGTGCAGGAATTAGGACACAGTGAGGATGTGGGTGATTATGATTAGATTTTTTGCTAATACAGTATCTAAATATTGCCAGTGCAGTATCTAAATTACCACTCCATCACCTGTTACAATGGTTATAGTGCCATCACGTCATTGTTCCTGTGAGGGGACTATGTTGAGACACGAGTTTCAGTGACAGCTCTTTGCTTTCTGAACATCTTAGAGGGGTCTAGTTGCAGCTGGATCCAGTTTGTCTCAGCTTTGGTCAAAAGTATATAATTAAAGGGTTATAATACATCCAAACCAAACAGGTTTGGACAGAAGCTTAGAGATTTACAGTCTTTTGCCTTGCAGAGTTCACATTTACAAATAAAAAAAGCATCTATGGAACTACATCAGTAATTTTTTCTCCATATCTGACCAGATCTTAGTGCTTTTACACACCTTCCCAAAAGTGAGTCTTCCCTGTATTGGGGCTGGATGTACCCTGCAGGTGTCCCTGCCAGGGTGGGAATCCACCCAAGGAGCCGCCTGCAACTTGTGGAGACCAGTTTGCCCAGTGGCTCATTCTCCAGCAGAATTTTACACTGTGCTGCACAGTGATGTGCACCAAAGTTAGTTGTGAGGGTTTCAGCTCCCAGTCTTTGGAATGCATTGACTGTGTGAGATCCAGACAGCTCCTCCTGCAATACACCCTTGGTGTTCTTATCATAGGAAAAGACACACTGCTCACCAGAGGCAAGGGAAGGGAGAGGGAGGCTCTGTGTGTGTGATGGGGTTGGAGGGTGGACACAACAGACATGAAGACCTGACCATCTTTCATTGCTGCCACAGGGCTGAGGGCAGATCTTCCACTTTAGTGGAGTCGGTCACCTACTCAGTTATAGGTTCAGATATGACATAAAAACCCTTGGTCAGTCAGGTGCTTAAGAACAGTGAGGATATTTTTGAGACAAAGACAAAAAAATGTAGGTCAGGTCATGTCTGGCCCAAAGTGAGTTGACCTGTGTCAGAAATTAATCACCAGAGAAGGGACTAAAGCCCGCATCCTGAGATTTATTATGTCCTTACTCCCAAAGACTCTTTAATAACAGTATTCATACCTCTGTGCAGCTTATTAATGGGTCATAATGACATTTCTAGACAATTAAAATGGTATGTACCAAGAAAAAATGAGTGAAGAAGTCACTGACAATTCTGGGAACCAATGTCAGTTTTTCTTTTACAGTGAACTCCCAAAGACTCTATTCCTGCTTAGTTCACTTTCTATAGGTCTGTGCGATGCCCTGTGCAGCTTCACAAAGAAAAGACAGAGCACTGAAATAATCACTTTATTGCTTTCAAAATACTGAGATATATCTGTATCTATCTGACAAACCAGCTCCAGCCCTCTAAAAACCACTGAAGCTCCTCTCCAGCCTTCTGGCTTTTGTCTCCACTGAGTGAGAGGAGGCAGCCGGCCGGCATGAATCAATATTCACGACTGCAAAATTTTCTCCCATCTGTTGTAAAACCAGTGCAAGCATGAACAACCGAGAGGTGAAACAATTTTTCAACCTCCCCAGCAATCTCATAAATTATCTGCAGCTAAATAACCTAGAAAGCAGAGCAGAGTCTCCCAGCCTTAGGTAACAATTACACTATATGAACTTTAAGAAACCTCATGCTAGCACTCAAAATTAGGAGCTTAATACACAAATGAATTGTGAAGGCTTGGTGACAGCAGTGTTTAGAAAACGCTTTTTGCACCCCACCCAGTTGTTGTTCCAAATTGTTGCTGAATGGGGAAGTACTGTGGGTGGTTTCACTGTAGAAGAGGAAGTGTAGACTGGTTTTACCTCCCTCTGAAATACTGGATAGTCTTGGTTTTCTTGCCCATGAAAGACAAGGGAATGCTTAGGCCTCCTGCTGGACATCCAGTGCTGCCTTTCAACACCAGCGCAGCTGTTTGACTTCTGACGTTTTCCTGAAGTCAGAATGAGATTATGGTTCTTAATGCCAGTCCCTGGCAATGTTTTTAAAAGCTGTTTCTCCTTCAGCTCAAAATTCATCAAGATTTTATCAGGCCAAGACCAAATGCCTCATCCATGTTAAGTTTTTTATTTCCTAATCATCTGCTTTTTCTCAGCCTTCTAAATAAATATATTTCTGATGGCCTTCAAACACTGTAAATCACTATTTTAAACGTGTATCCACCCAGCCCAGCCATTCATCAATATTTTGTACTTTTGAGCCCTCCACCAACACTTTTGCACAGCTCAGAGTCAGGAATTCTCAATTAGATGGAAAGGGGGAGCTCACAAGCCAGAGATGATGATTTCCCAGGAATCCCACAGCTCCTTTGCAGAACAGGGCTGAGCATCCTCTGACCCAGTGACGTTTTCAGTGGTTGTTGCTTGATCAGCTGCTTCCATGGGGGAAGAACATGGGAGCTGACAGCCTTTTTGCCCCCATGAGCCCAGGAATGGCTAGGATCAGCTGCCAGGGATGCAGACAATTCATCCCTGAGCTCCGGGCTGGCGTTCACTGGCAAAGTTTCACAGGTTGAGCTGATGTATTTAGTTCACAGCTCTCTGGACACTAGAGAAAGACAGCTGTATGTCCCCATTTTAGAGAGATGAAAAATACACCAGGGAGAAGTTGAAGAAGTCATCAATAAGATTTAGGAATAGAATCTCAACCTCTCTGCACAGACAGGATGCCATGCTGCTATTTCTTCTGCTTTTCCCTAAGGGCTCATCTTGCCGTGGAAGCATCTGAGGCAATGTGCAGCCCACGTGCACACAAAAGCAGACAGTACTGATACACTCAGGCATCTCTGACTCTCCAAAACATAAGCACATCCACCAAGAAATAATTTTATTCAAGAAAATTGTGTGTTTCTCTTAGAATATGTTCCCATGTAATTGTTTCATAATTACATGGTCTCCAAGTAACTGCTTTTCCTCCAGTGTCTCATAATCCCTTCTACTCTCATTTTTCTTGGTATTTCTACTTTTTTTCCAAGGAGTGCAGGCCTCAAGCAGGTGTCTCAGGTGTGTTCTTATGAGTACTTAATAGCAGGACACTAATATCCTCTGGCTCTTTGATTTAATGCCTCCCAAAATAACATTGGTCTATGTTATTTATTTTTTTTCCTGCTCTAGTACATAGCAGGCATGTAACAATTATGCCGCTTACTCTCATCCCAAATTTCTTTCAGCATTCACTTTTTCCCAAGCCTCTGTTTCACCTGCTGGCAAATAGCTGTATTCTTGATTATTACACCCAGATGAAACAAGGAGTAATTTTGCCCTTGTTTCTTAAAAATACACCTCTTCTGGAAACCACAGCAAATTGTTTTGGATTTTTCCTTATTAGCTATTCATGAGATTCAATTTATCATGATTATTAATTCTAACCTCTGCAGTGTATGAATAAGCAATCTCGTTGCTTAATATTAGTTCCTGACCATTCTTCTCTGCAACTAATGACCTGTCATAGATATCTGGGTCTAGCAGTTATCAGGATGCTAGAAAGTACTTAATTACTATTAAGTTAATAAAACAATGATTGAACTAATAGTGAAAAGCTGTCAGTGTTTTGCTCCCAATTAATAGGAAAATAAATTAGAAGTACACCCAGAGTGACACATCAGAAATCAAAATAATTTTTGATGCAGGGGCAATTTTGAGGCTGTGTTTCCCTTTGCCAAAGTCTTGCACTGACACGTCACCTTGGGAGAAGCACAACTCTGCCATCCCCACTTTTGTACAGTTTACTGGGAGAATTCTCTCACACATTTCTTTTCACTTTTCTATATGGCATATGTAATGGAAAGGCAATTCTTCCGAATGTCCAAGTCTCAGTCTGAAGGACATGACTGCATTGAGAAACATTATTTTGCACCTTTGGTACTCCAGACTTTTTAGATCCATGTCCAGCAACTAATTCCTCCACTTTGTCTGCCCTAACCTTTAAATTAGTTCAAGTTGATATCTTAATTTTATCAGACGGATATTGGCAAGTTCTCCGAGCAGTCTCACAAACATCTGGCTAAGGACAACGGAGTGAGTGATTAATGGGGGATGCAGGTGTGCACTGGGAGAACAGGAGATCCACCACCTGGCTTTGCTGCTGAAGCCATCTTATCCACCCACTGCCTTTGGGGTCATTGTAACCTGCAAATCCTCCACAACTCAGTACCCAGCAATGAAACTGATTGCAGGAAATGGCACAATTCAGAGACGAGAAAATATTGATAATCAGGCTATAGTTTTAATGACAGTTTTAAATTGGTTGCTTTACAGGTTTTGGAATTTTTCTTTTTATTGGCATAAACTCATGGAAAACTCTTGAATGTTCACAATAAAAACAATCAAACAAATTCATTATCCAAAGTAGGTCTTTCAACAGCAGTAATATTAGGATTGGATGGAGCCACCAACAGTGTCAGGCTTTATGGCTTCGGATAAACAATTATGCTTGAAGTGACACTCTTATCCCAAAGAACTGATGGTTTGAGAAAGTTTATCCCCTCAGTTACAAGGAAGGGAAAGCTGCCAGCTAGCTGCTAAAGGTCCCAGAACTCCTGGTTTCCCACTCCAGAACAAATATCAAACATCTTGCCAATGTTTGAGTGAAATTCAGACTGGACTTCCAGGGAAGATTGAAAGGCTAAGAAATGACTCGTCACTATAAAGGTGCAGAAGAATAAGGGGAGTGATAAGCAAAGAAGATGAATTTTCAAAACCACATGGATATTATAGACCTACAGGCCTATAATTGAACATAAAGAGCTGCACATAGGTCTTTAATTGCATACAGACCTACTGGTCTATAACTGCATATAAATCTCTGTATAATGCGCACACACATAGGTATTTCCTGTAGCATAACACCAAAAGTAGGTTAGTGTTTATATCCTGATGGGTTTTTTTGATTTTTAACCACATAGCCATAAATTATACACTTTGTGTGTAATATAAATATATGTGTGTATATAATATAAATTGCATAAATACAGATGAACTGCTGCACTTGTCACATCATCATTAGACAGTTTAGACTTTGAAGTCATTCTTTATTACTCAGTTACTGTGATTTTCTGACTTTGATTGCGATAATAACATCAAAACACAGTGCAGCTTTTAAATATATTCACTTCAGCCTTTGTTCTTAAAAGAGACCAGTTATTTATTTCTGTCTTCTGAAGAATCTCATAATCCAAGGAAGGAGTCAAGTGTCAGGAATGCTATGAAATGACTGAGGATTCATGTCCATGCTGGTTTCTACATAATAAACTTGTTTGTGATTTTTTTATATGTACATTTATATGCATATTTGTGTGTGTTGGAGAAAATAAAATATTAAGAAAGTCTATGTTTCTGTATATATACATGACAAATACAAGCAAAAAATATGGCTGCCGAGTAAATACTGATAAATCTGAAAATCTTAACAGCATAAAAAAATATATGAAAATACCAAATATTATGTACTTTGGGGGGATTGTATGGTGAATCTAGGCATTGTTACTCATGTAAATATTTGCCCACTCAGTCATGAAAGCCCCACTAACAGGGGAATTTAGTGGTTTGGAACTAAATGGGCTGCACAGGGTTGAAACATCCAATGTAAGCCTTGTATCACCAGGAAACAATTTCGTTAAGCTTTTCCCAGCTTTCCAAATTTAAATATGGTTGGTTTGCTTTGTTTGTTAGTTTGATGGTAGTATGAATCTTGTGATCTCTTGGGATTTTATGTCTTTTATAGAGATGAGGGCTGGAGCCCCTCCGCTCTGGAGACAGGCTGAGAGAGTAAGGGGTGTTCAGCCTGGAGAAGAGAAGGCTCCAGGGAGATCTCAGATTCCCTTCCAGTGCCTAAAGGGGCTCCAAACGAGCTGGAGAGGGACTTTTTACATGGGCCTAGTATGATATAACAAGGGGGAGTGGCTTCAAACTGCCAGAGGGCAGGGTTAGATGGCATATTGGGAAGAAATTCTTTCCTGTGAGGGTGATGAGGCCCTCTTCTGCTTGGACTCCTTGCTCGTTGGAGGGAGGTGAGGGCTTTGTGGGTAGGGAGTGAAAGAAGAAGAAGAGAAGCAGACCTTAAGAGTTGATAGGTGGAAGGAGTTGAAAGAGAACAGGAATTTTTACAGTGTATATGTTTGTGCAGCTTATGGTGTGCTGGGATGTACATGAAAAACATTTATAAATACAATTTGTCTTGCTGCTGTGTTAATGGAGGAATTTGTTAGAGCTGACTGCTGGAAGTAAGATAATTTCCTGAAGTCTTTTTCATTGAAAAAACTTTTTACTTACCTTGATATGAATATAGCCTGATAGCACAGTAAGGCTCCAAACCTTCTTCCCTAAAAATAGAGCACCCACAAACTATCTATTTACATGAGTTGAGGAGACACAAGAAATGTTTCTCTAGTGGTTCTGATTTGCAATTCTGCACATCTTTTGGACACCTACATAAAACCAACATTTCTTTTGTTTCACTGGTCAAGGCCCTCTTCTTTTCTGAATTTCCTCAGTGAAGGACTTCTCTCATCTCCATTATGTGGTCATAAAACCATACCAAGTTTATTTCAAGAGCTCTAGACTGCTCATGATAGAATCATTAAGGTTAGAAAAGACTTCTAAGATCATTAAGTCCAGTCACTAACCCAGTACCACTAGACCCAGCACCACTAAACCATGTCCCCAGGTGCCACATCCACACATCTTTTAAACACTTCCAGGGATGGAGACTCCAACACTGCCCTGGTCAGCCTGTTCCAATGCTTGGCCACCAAATGATGTAACTAGGATTAAAATCCACATGAGCAAGATGCCACAAGGAATGGAAAGAACCTCCAGGGAAAAGCATTTAAACTAATATCTTTGAACTAGTGAAATATCCCTTAGTATTAATTTTATATGCAAAAGGACTCAAAAAAAAAGATGACCGGTACAAAATAAATCATGAGGTCTTCCATCATTTAATTTGCAGCTGAAAATGAATTAAAGTGTCCTGTTTAAAACCACCATAATCTTTCAGTATCAGTGCCCCAGGGTGTAAATTTGGACCCAGCTTGACAGAAGGTATAGTTTTACCTCAAACCTCATCAGCAATTAACCCTTTTTTCTTTTCACTTGGCAGAGCACTGCTGGAATATAGGTTAACCGTATCTCATGGCATGGAGAGAAAAATGTCTGTATGTCAAAACACTAATATAGCTTTAGTTTTCTATAATTAATTAAAAATAAAAAAGGAAGAAGTGCTGGTTCTCTTGAAATAAAGAGCAAAACTTAGGTTAAAAACAAGATTTCATATCTATATAAAGCACACTTTTGGTTTAACTCCATTTCAAAAAGAAGATAATACTATTTCTTTGTCTCAGAGAATTTTCCAAGAGAGAAAACAGAAAGTGTGCAGATGTTAGTTTGACATAGGGATTGGGATATAGAAATTATAAGAATAAATATTACATGTCTAAGCAACTCCCTTTTCTTGTTCCAGGGTGTTCAATGACTGTGTTAAATAACTGTGTAACCTCAGGGTCCCAGATTTGTGAGAGGCAGATTTTAAATATGAAACCAATTTAAGGAATCTCACAATAGCCTGTCTTGAACAGATCTAACTTAGAATCATTTTAAAGGACTGAATTTTGACATTTCAGTTATGGTAGGGTGTTGGTTTTTTTTTTTTTTCATGGAATATGGATATTTTTTCATTATTATGCAAACATTAGAATTAGTTTGACTAATTATTTGACTAAGCATCCCAAGAAAGTGTAAGGATGGAACTCATATTCCCAGGGATGATAATTGTGCTCATTTTGGGATCCAGGATGAATACTAATTTGACAACTTTCTCTAAATTCCATCCTTGTCTATAATAACCACCTTAGCTTAGGTCAGTGGTCTTGAAGCAATATGCAGAAGTCCTAACTGATTTCAACATTTTTATCTTCCTCAGAATTATGCATAAAATCTCTATCTCTCCTGTGAGACCATCTCGAATAAATTGCATTAATTCTTGTATTTGCTGAAACTGTCTTTCTCTTGCTAAGCCACGTGCATCCAATTATGTGAAATGGGAAAAGCTTTAAAATATCACATTCTGGCATGAAGTGTTTGAAAATCTTTGGGGGATGTTAGTTTGTCTTTAATAACAAGTCCCAAATTGTGCCTAGTGGGCCTCTTCTCTGAAAACAAAGATTCCAAACTGCTATTAAAAGAACCCCCAAAACAAAACCCCAAATTATCTCATGGCTGCTATCTGTCAAATGAAGAACAGTTCTGTAACGAAGAAGAAAGGATGAAAGGTAAAAAGCAAATTAATTCAAAAGGAGAAGCTATTTTTATTTATTTCAAGAACTACAAGGAAAAAAATTATTTTTTAGCCCCTCTTCCCCAACCTTCATAATTAATAGTTTGTCAGTATTTATGTGGGGGTTTTTTGGTTTGACTTTTTTTTTTTTTTTTACAAAAATTAGAACTATTTTCCAGGGGGGAAAAAAAAAAAGAAAAGAAGAAAAAGACTTTAAAGATTTTCTGCTAGGCATATAAAATGCCTCTTTGTTCTGCATTGTGCTACATTTTCCCTCTGTCAGACACACCATGGAGAATGTCAGTCGGCATTGGTGGGTTGTTTGGTGAGTACATTTTATTTTCAAAAATTATTTTCTTCCTATAGAACCAAACAGCACTTGAAGCAGCTTGTTTTATTTTGTGTCAGACAGGCATTTGCTTCTGGGTGTATGAAAAGTGCAAATTAGCAACCAAACATCAGAAGAAAGAATGAGGGAAGTCCCCATTGGGTAGAGATGGGGGGTTTTTTCCTTCTTTTTTATTTTTGTTTTCCCTGGGATCTGAAAGTGCAGACATATCCACTGGGGAAACAGGAGAGGGAAAAAATATTGCGAATAACATTCACACAACTGGTCTGATCCTGCTCCTGATGGAAGTTACACTTTTTCCCTCGGAATACACAGAGGTGTTACCTTTCTCTCCAAAGACTGACAGGTATGAACCTATGAATATTGGATTGGAAGACGTATCCTGGATTTCCAAGCTTCTTCCCCAGCTGTTGCAGGAGCATGTTATGATCCCTGTAATACATGTACCATCTGAAAAATAATTAGGGTTTGGGGGTGTTTTTCTGCTCCCAGTACTTGTACTGCAGGGCTGTTCCAAAACTTTCCTCCTCTGATGCTTTACCAGCCTATTTCAAATTTCCTTCAGAAATCTACTCATGGGCATCTTACGCCTGATTGTTCTTGGGCCAAAGCTGCTGTTTGATGTGAATAGTCTTCCTCTTTCTCTGGTGTACACATCCTGCTGTACTTATGGATGAGTGGGAAAAGCACAAGGAGTAGCTCATGTGGGGCACAATGGGACCATAAATGTGTCCTTCCTCTAACCACCCCTTCTGACTACTCCAAAAGTCAAATTCATGAGGATTCTTGATTCCAGCGAAATTTCTTGAACCCAGCAAACACTGGAGCCTCTGGGCTTCAAATACACCTCCTCTAGATCAAAGTGAGAAGACAATATACCCATCTCAGAACCAATAGAATGGGGTTACCTGCAAGATCTTTGATATTGTAAATGTATTTCCAGCATTTCAAAAGCTCAATATAAACAAAACAAGTCAATAGATAAATAATATTAATAGATCCACCTTCTATCTTTAGGTGTCTGCAATTTGAATGTTCTCCTGGCTAAACACTGGCTAAAGCACTTTACAGCCACTGGAAAAGGACATGATTGACTGACCTGTATAATATCCCTAACCTAGAATCAAATGAATCACAAATAGCAGTATTTTTTGGTCCTCTTTTTCTGTAAAAGTGATCTTTATAGGTATCCCAAATGTAGATGCCTACATTATCTGTAACAGTGGTCAGCTGAAGCCATCCACTGTCTCATATACACATATTTGTAATTCTTTACCTATTGCAGTCTTTTTGTTTTGGGCCTCCCAATCTTTTCCTGCTCTTTCAGTTTTCAGATTCTACACTCATCTTCCTTTCCATATCTGCTTTTTTCCCCCCCTTCTTCTTTTTATCTCTGTCCTTCCTTGTTCCACCCTGTCTTTTCATTTTCTCTGTATCCATCCAGTCATTCTGTGTTCTCACAGCGCACAAAAAAAGCAGAGTTGCCATTGCTTACTCCCAACATCATACCCTTCACTGTTGCATTTTCATTTACCTTTGTTTCCTTTTGGTTTACAGGTTTTGATCTGAAACTCATTGGTGTCACTGGGGTGTTGAATTCAACTGGCTTCAGGTCAAGACCAGCAGCAAGGCTGGTACTAAAATCTTTGTGTAAAATAAACTTCTCAGCTTGCTTCACTAACTACCATGCTTTGGGAATCTGTGAAAAAGGTTCACTGTGAAAGATGTAGGAATACAGTGGAAGAGGTTCTGTGGAAAAAAAATCTGTTTTTCTTCTGCCTAGACGTGGCAGGCATTAGGCTAGTGAGCAGAACGCTTGTGGGAGATGCTAACAGAACAAAAGATTTTTATAACTTCACAGCATTTTGGAAAAAATGCTTATAAATGAGAGGGTCTTTGGCTGAAGATCACTTAAATCAGCAGAAGTCCTTCAATCATGTTACACCTTGGATATTCCACAGGTGCTGAAGCTTAAACTTGTCCAACAATGGCTTTCTAAACCATTGGTTTTAAGATTTTAACCTTGGTTTTGACTAACTTCTTCAAAGAGCTCAGTACTGACTCCTTTTGAAAAACTAACCTGAATCATCAAATAACTAAGAAACTGAATTCAAACAATTTTTTCCCATCTTCAAACTCAAAGAATATCCAAACTACTATTAATTACCTGGATAAAGAGTCTAGGCTTGGCTTTTTATGAGTCATTACTCCTTGATCAAAGGCAGCTGACCCACCTCTGTTTGATGAAAGAAAATTGCTCTTTCAGAGATAATGAGCCATTGATACAAATAACCTTAAAACAATCCAAATTAGTATTTAAGAAATTAATTGTATAAATTAACATTTTCCCTAACTGTATCACTATTTACCTTTGTACTTCACTCCTACAGATATCTAACCATCTTCTCTGTGTGTGTGGGTGCATAAAAATAACAGGTAAGGAAACTAAGAAACTGATCACTCTTTGAAGCTTCTGCAGTGAGGTGAAAAGGCCATCCTAGGAATTCAGACATTAACCCTGGATTTGGTAAATGAGGAGGGTGGTCTCTGAGCTCCCAAAGACTTGTGTGAAATGGGGTATATCACTTTGGTCCAGACCACAATCTCTAACTCTTCCTAAATATCACTTAGAGTAGACTTCAGGCTGCTGGGCCTCAGAAAAGGATTCAGAGTGCATCGTCTTGGTCTCTCAGCCCCAGGGAACACTTAAAATCAACTAGTGTGTCTATATTGGGACAGGTAATTCCCTTGGTGCTTAAATAGCAGAGAGCAAGGGAGATTTTTTTTCCTCAAGGAAAGAAGTGCCAGGAGCCAGGGTGACAGCAGGACCAGCAGAGACAATGGCTTCATCAACAGAAGTGGTAGTCACCTGAGAGAGGTGTGGTGGTGATAACAAGGTTCAGTCAAGAGTCCAAATAATGAGTCAAGGCCGTGGTAATAAAAAAGTTCCAAGATCAAGACACTCTTCAAGTAGCTCCATATCACAGGATCACAGAATCTCAGGATGGGTCAGATTGGAAGGATCCACAGCGGCTCATCTGGTCCTGCCCCCCGGCTCAAGCAGGGCCATCCCAGAGCACAGGGCACAGGATTGTGTCCAGACAGTTCTGAAATATCCCCACTGAGGGAGGCTCCACACCCTCTCTGGACAATCTGTTCAGGGCTCAGTCACTGCCCAGGACAGAAGTTCTGCCTCATGTCCAGGTGGAACTTGCTGGGCATCAGTTCCTGCCCGTTCCTCTGGTGCCATTGCTGGGGCCCCACGGAGCAGAGCCTGGGCCCTGCCCTGAGCCCTCCCTGCAGACAGGAACAGACAGGGATGAGGGCCCCCTGCAGTCATCTCTGATGGAGGCCCATATGAACAGTCCCAGCTCCCTCAGCCTTTCCTCAGTTCAAAAATGGCAATATTTGAATTGGAAATGTCTAAAGAGTACCTAAAGCACCTTGCTCCAGATGCAGGTTTTGAGAAAAACTACAAACAATTATGAGGCATTTGTCAGGCACTATGACAAATCCTATGATGGAAAACACAGGACTAGCAAATTCGTAAGATTTGATTTGCTGTTAATTAGTTAAAACATGTCATATAAAATCACCAGACTTAATCTTATAATGGATTTAGTATTGCACCTGCTCCTTCCCTCCAGTCCTTCTGGAAAATTATAGTTTATGTTCTATTAGGGTCATCACGACTTATTACCATTCCTGAAAATGTACAGTCACAAAAATCATTCTGAGCCTTTCTGTTTCCAGGGGTGACTATTTAGAGCCTGGGCAGTGAAGGAAATAGTTTTTCTGTCCTAAAGCTGATGTAAGTGGGAAAAGGCTGGGGTTCTTAGTGCTCCAAGTGTTTTAAGTGATTGATGACAAGAATTGGCATACTGGAAAAATTTTCACAGCAACAAACAGTGGATGCGTAAGACAAGGTAAAAAGTTATGAAATCTCCAAATATAGAAAATATTAGTCTGTTAAAAGGAAAAATGCATTATTTGTCTCTGGAATTTGGGATCAGAGGCCACCCACAAAATATTTTTAATAGATTGAACACTTACATAAATATGCCATGACAGAAATAAAGAACACATTTATAATTATGACAGTAAAGATTTTGCTGAAAAATAGAAGCCTGGGAAAGATATAAAGCAAAGGACATGTTACAAGGCATGAGACTACCATATTTAATGAGATTAGGAGGCAAATTTTGGGGAAAATTATTCTGAACTTCCTTCTTGCAACAAGCACCTTTGCAGCACAGATTTCATACAGCTCCATTTGGCTGTGCTCAGGGACAGGCAAGTGAACATGTGGGTTCATTGGGTGCACCCCTAAGGAAAATCCAAATGGGATAAACTGTGCATTGTGTTGGTCAAAACTGAAATACCAGATGCACACCGATGATTATGGATAGGACCATCAAACAACTTCTCATAAATGTCAAAGACATCAGAAATAAAGAAGGCATTTATATGATTTCCAAATCTAATTCTCTCGAGGATGGGGAAAGAGTAGCTGTTAATCCTTCCTACCTGCACACATGCTTGAGACAAAAAAGGATGATCTAATATGAAGCAGAACTGTTTCATCCCGTCCAACTGGAAAATAGATATGAATGAGCATTTTCCCCTGTTAAGTAACATCAAAGACATTGACTACCAGAAGAAGGTAGGGCTTTGAGATGCTGCTCTTCCAGAGAGTGACAGGAACTGCCAACCTCATTAAGCTTTGGCCTCATAAACAAGGAATTTCTGAGAGGTTAAAGAGACAACAATAAGCACAGGTCAGTGTAACAGGAGGGGAAAAAAAAGCTAGGAACTGTATATTAGGCAGGAAAATCTTTTATAATGAGAGCATAGCTAAAGTTTAACATCTGAAGGGAATTTATCTCCATGGAGAACTCCTATTCTCTGCATTCACTTTTTCATTATCATTTTATCCATTAGTGTAATTTCACTGTTATAGAAAATGAATGTCAGAAACCAGAATGCTTTGCTTTATTTGTACCCAAGACAGTGCCAATCAATACCAGAAGTATTCCCAGTGCCCTGTCAATGCACTTCAACCCTACCTTGTTGAGAGTCCTTCTTAATTGACTCCAGTGAAGCAAATCCAATTTCCACATTCTCGGTCCTTGTACACATATGCTAAGACAGCTAAATTTAAACTATTTCTGCTCAGTTTTGTGCTGTCTGCTCTGACACTTAGAACAGAATGAGATCACCTGAATTTGCTTTATATCTTATTTTTAAGACCATTTAATTAGAATGATTTTATGCCACTTTTTCTGGGTGATATTAAAGTAATATCCTAGAGGAAAAAGCCAAATACATTATTCTACCCCATCATTGACTCTCTCTGAAACCGCCTTCTTTACTTTTACTGCCGGATCTGATTTATATCCGAGACATAAGTGTCAATAACTTGTTTTTGATGGGCAAAATCCTGCCAGGAAAAATGGATATAGTTGAGCATTAGGCTATAAAGTGGGGTATGAAGTATAATTCAAATGGGCTTCATGACACTTGTCCCTCATATGACACACATTCTTTTCATTTCCAATTTCATTGGAACAAGGGGGAAAAACGGTTTCCAATCTGTCCCACCTCATAAAAATAGACCTGTGTTTAATTCTCCAGGACCTAAAATTATCCTTTAGATATTGTCAACCAATCATCCAAGGAAAACGTTCATGGACAAAGTAATAGAGAAATCTTCTAGGTACAGAGATGGCTAAAATATTGCTGCAGCTTCAGTTTTAATGACAGCACTCAAATATTAGTGCTAAATGCACTGATAATACTGGGATCATCTGGCATATGCTTTTATACTTTTTAGTAAATGGTGTAGTTTGGTCCATGTGTTGCTGCAATTTATACATATAAATGATTTCACAAAAACAAATAGCTGATAATATTCCTTCTTTATAACCAATGGAGGAACTGCATGCTTTGAAAGAGAGCATCCAGGAACTACTTGGCCCTACAAGATTACAAAATTGAAAGGATAACTTTCATTGTGCATGGTTGTCTTAATTTGTGTTTGTGCTTGTCTGGTGAGCAGCTGCAGCCTTGATGTACCTGGGCTTGGTTTTAATTGCTGGTTCTGCACCTGGGATTGAAAAATGAAGACAGCATCCGTGCAAGGGCCAGATGTGGTTCAGGTCATCTTCTAAGTGAGTTCGGGACATTCTCCTGGGCAGGCTGAGAGTTTTAGCAAAGTGAAGTTGCTGACTTGATGAGATAAAGTATTTCGGGGTCAAAGACTGGCAGCCTGCATCATATTTGGGGAGCACTTGAGCCAGAATCTCCAGGATTTCTGAGAGGTTTGCCTCCTGAACATCAGGATCATATCATGGTGATCAAGTAGGTACAGAAATCATAGAACAAGACAAAAGATCTCCTCTTGGATACAAAAATAGTTGCACTACAGAATCACAGAACCATTTAGGTTGGAAAAGACCTCCAAGAATATTGAGTCATGCTTGTGACCAAGCCCCACCTTGTCACCCAGCCCAGAACACTGACTGCCACATCCAATCATTCCTTGGACACCTCCAGGGATGGAGACTCCAACACCTCCCTGGGCAGCCCATTCCAAGGCTTAACAACCCTTCCCATGATGAAATTCTTCTGGAATGAATATTTTTGCTTTGAAGAAAAGTACTTTGCTGTTAAGCATTCCAAACTGAGATTATAAAATAGTAGAAATTTTTCTCCATGCAAATAAAGTCAAGGAAAGGAATGACTTGACTCAGACATGCATTGCCGACTCTCTTCTCAGGATTAAAATCCACTAATGGCCTTTACATTTTTGGCATTGCAGATGTCTCAGATGCTTCAATTCTGATCCCAGTGTAATTATTGCTGGTGACATCCACCTTAGCAGGAGTGGAGCTCCATCACCTTGGAGTATTTCTGAAAATCTCACAAAATGCATTTCATGCAGCACAGGGCACAACCATACTCACAGGTACCTTTCGATGTTTACATTTGATACTACAGAGGGAAGACAATCATTATTCATTTTGACAATCCTTAACTACTGCATCAGCTCTTTCTGGGAACCAGTTCACTCTCCATTAGCACACCCCTTTAAATCAGATTAAAAAGGCAGCTGACAGAACTGCAGATGAAAAAATATGGTTCTTTTCTGCAATTTCTTTTCAGCACTTTAAATTTCAAAATCTACTGTGCCATTTTCAGCACTAGTAATGTAGATTCTTAGTCAATTCTGACTTTTAAGGCTCTATTTTTGTAGTAGACTGCATAATTTTTCCCCTACCTCATCCATTGTGATGTTAAATTTGGCATTGGTTCTCATTCTAGTTATGAAGTATGTGTTAAATACAGATAAAAACACCTAATTGTGGGAGACTTTTGAAGAGTTTTGTTGCTCACTTAAACTATTCTGGGCATAATCATCTCTACAGTGGCTACAAAAAGTTGTGTAAATCTGTGTGGATACACTAAAGACAGAGAAGTTATTCCATAGAAGCTAAGAATATGGTCCCCTGAGTCAATTTTATGCCTGATATAGCTCCACGGGAATGAATGGAAGCACACCAGAGATTAATTTAAACCCATTTCCACAGCTAAATGGAAAAATCCTACATTTGGCTGCTATAGCAGAGCTGAAAGTCACTCTTCTTTGGAATATCAGCTTGAAGGGTAAAGAAAAGGCTGCAGATTTGACCCTGAAGGATTTAGACCCAAGATTTTTTTCAGATGTGCAAACCCTGCAGCATAACAGGATACAAATCAGCACAAGTAACTGGTCTTTTATCTTTTCCATTTTCAGATCCAAATGAAAAATGTAGGATAAAATATAAAATTATCTAAGTATTTTGCAAGATAGGTGATACTTTGATTCTATGATTAAGCAAGATTATTTATCCTCTAAAGATGACTTATTTTTGCTCCATCAGTTTGTCTTCCATCCACTCACTTTAGGCATGGAACTTATAAATGTACTTATCCTTATGTCGCTGTTGTCATTGGCCAGTGAGAAGTGGGAGGATCCTTCAGAGCACAGTCAAAGCATTTAGTATACATTTACTGGAATAATCTGTCATAGAAGTATTCTTTTTTTTTACATTTCCATGGAATCTTGTTGGCTAAATCTATACTGGTAAATCAAGTCTCCCTGGATTGTGCTAAACCCTGTACAGCTCACCATGAGAGCTGGCCCAAAGTAAAATCATGTCAGGGATGAGGGTAACAATCCGTTGTCTTGGTCATGTCCTGGTCCTCTTACTTTTGCTAATGTGGATGTAGCTGTAGAGCCTACAGAGGGACAGCTCTTTAATTTGGTCACTTCAATTAGATGGAAATTGTTAGGTAATGGAAATAGTTCCCCAGAATAGCTTGGCTTGTTTGCAATGAAGTTAATGCAGGGATAACTCTGTCTGCAAATAAATCACAGAGAAAAATACTAAGTGAGCTGATGGACTTTGTTCATTAAGATGATTGGAAACCAAACAGGGGCTGGGGAGTGAGAGAAGCTAATGACCAGAACGGCAAGAATTAGCAGTAGAGAATTCTCCTGCACCGCAGTTTTCAGACACTGAATTTTATCTTTTTAAGTATTTTTCTTCAAGTGTTTCGGATTGTAATGGCACCTTTTACCCTCAGCTCATCTCCAGTGTATCATGTCTCAGTTTTCATTCAGGCTGTCCCTCCAGCTTGTCTTGTGATTTTACTCTTTTGGACAAATTGAAGCAAATTGCTCCCAGGACATATTCAGTAATAGCAAAACCAAGCAGGTTTGATTTTTTTTTTTTTTTTTTTTTTTTTTTTAATTTTTCTTCTAGGCTAAAACATGCTTCTTGACTACAGGTGCTGCTGGGTTGAGCTTGTTCCCAGTTCTCTGGCAGTTCTGAGCCTGATCTCCTGAAAAACACATCAATTCTCCCAGGTGATACCATAAGGGGTCCTGTGTTTCTTTACCACTTAAAATATCACAGACATTTTATATGTATCTTCTTTTCATCACCAAGTTCCTATATCTCAGAGCTGTGAGGAGATCTTTTATAACCTTTCCAGCATATGGTCCTCAAAACCATTGCCTGAAGACATTCTTTCCTGGCCTATCCTTCAACAGGATGCTAGTTCCTGAAAAAACGCAGTGTGTTTGGTTCCTGTTCAGGATAGTCTACACTGGAGCCTTTTAATCAGCTAGTGTGAGGCTGAGAATCACAGGATCATGGAGTCAAGAAGGCTGGAAAAGACCTCCAAAATCCTCAAGTCTAACCCTTGACTGGATATCACCATGCCCATTAAAGAGTATCATGAAGTGCCACTTCCAGGGATGGTGACTCCACCACTTCCCTGACCAGCCTGTTCCAGTGTTTAACCACTCTTCCAGTGAAGAATTTTTTCTTAATATACAACCTGAACCTCCCCTGGCACAACTTCAGGCCATTTCCCCTTGTCCTATCACTGGTTGCCTGGAAGAAGAGGTCAACTCCCACCTCATTACAAGATACACACTTTAGCTGAATTTGGTTTCTGATTTCAGACATCTTCTTATTCCTTTATAGAGAAATCTCATTTAATTTTATGGATTGCTCTTGGAAAATGTTTTTCAAAATATTTTTAAAGTATTTCTGGTTAAACTGGAAATAATCAGTGTGACTCAGATGTTTCTGAAGAAGATATGGCTCAAAATGCTACAGCTGATAAAATAACTCCAAATTTCTCTGTCCTGTCTCTGTAAGTTCTGGAAGGAAAAGGATGACTGATGATGTGGTCCTATCTTGGCTGTATGGATTACATTTTTTTTTATGTTAATTTGGAAGGATACAGGAATGAATAATTCCTTAAGCAAAATGAGGAGGGTGTGTAGAGAAGTGTACAGCGCACATGACAGAGGACTCACTGCAGATCAGACAGGATAAATTCTGTAAGCTGAAAGAAAGAGGAGTGTAATCAAATGCATCATCTCTCATATCAGTAATTTTATATATACTTATATATGTGTATAAAAATGGTTTTACTGTTCAAAATCCATATGGCATCAGCATGGTCATAAGGATAATTAATGTTATAATTTTTAAAAAATAAAATAATAGAAATTGAATAAAAAAGAGAAATTGATTTTATGAAGATGATATTGTTCATATTTGTGCAAGTCAGATGTTATACTAAATGTCTCTCATCACGCAGATGTCAGGCTGAAACTTTTAATTGAATTGTGAAGCAATCTTTTGCAGTGACTTGGGGAAAAGAATAATGATTAGTCATTACATCTCTTATTACAAAAATTCCACCTCCCATCATTTCTATCAGAGTGTCAAAAATATCAGAGGTAACTGGAGTCTGACCCACACAGTGTGAGTGGCAGAGAGAAAAATGATAATTATATACAGAATAGTAACAGTTCCAGGAGAGACATATGGCCCTGGTATTTCTTTCTGTTAGCTGGGAGCCGCAGCGCTTTATGGTTCAGTGATCTGTTGGATAATCACAAAATAAAATAAAAGATATCATTTGTTACAGAGAATAAACCTCAATAATGCTGTTGAGCTACAAAATGACTCCTCTGTAATCACTGGTTGTAACAAGATGTGAATGATCCCAGTGCCACACACTGTCTCTGCCATCATGCCATCATTTACACTCCTAAATGAATACACATTCACTTTTGTATGGAGACACATTACTTGGGTCTCAGAAATAGCACTGCCATAAATTTCACTTGTTATTTTATTCATATTTTCCCCTTAGGAGAAGAAGTTATCCAGCAGAAAGCCTCTAGATTCCGGCAAAAAAAAAACGAGCATTGCCAATGGCTCCCTGGGATCCTCAGTGGTGTGCAGTGCAAATAAAATTAGCAATGGTCACAGCTTGGTCTGTATAGAAACTTAAGATGGCTTAAGTGGCATCACTGCAACTGAGAATGGAGGTGCTCCTAAATATCTCTTTATACGTACTGAACTGCCTTTGCTTTCACTAAAATCAGATATTTCCTTGAATCAAAGAATCATTAAGGTTGGAAAAGACCTCTGGGATCACCAAGTCCAACTGTGACTGCAAACTGTGGATATTATCCTTTATTTTGGAAATCTACGCTTCGGCCTGATTCTGCTTGTTTGAATGTGGCAATTGGAAAAACACTTCACACTCACACACAAAATTTTTACTTTCTGCTTTAAATTAAACAGATAAAATTGTTTCATTTGTAAGGTTGCTATCTAGATTATGAAAATAATGGCTGCCATTAATCCATATCATTAGGTAAGGAGTTTAAGGCCCTTTGCATTAATTCAGGTTGAAAATCCAAGTGAGATATCAGTCTAAAATTCTGGCTGAAGAGCCCAGGTTCTCTGGTCCTGAGATGAACAATTACCACCTATCCATACTCAAACTCTCAATGAATTTTGCATCCCAAAGGAAGGTCACTATATTCAAGATGGGACTAATCCCTGGACCAGATGAATTTCTAAACCTTCTCAGGAAATGTGAGAGTGCTTGCCACATTAGCAAGTGTGCCAGGGATGATGCTGGAAGCTCAACACTGGTTTTCAGTGCCTCTGCCAAGGACCATGGAAATATTTAATGAACTGGGATAGATGCAGAATATGTGTCCTGATCATACCTCTGAAGTTTGTGCAATTCAAGCTGCTCACTGCTTTGATGTGAATAAATTTTGCCCTTAATTATTAAAAACACCGAACAGGATTCTCAAACACAATTACCCAAATTTTGGTTTCCCTTTTATGCATTGAAAAAAAAGGACATTGATTTTCAAAAGTACAGTCTTCTTAAGGATCAAGAGCATAATTTCTCAGATATTACAGATCTTGAGTTTGGAATATTTGACTCTGAAAACGAAAAATCTAACAGCTATGAAAACTAAAGGTGACAGGTTTTTTTAAGACAAAATGTTATTAAATACTTCAAGAAACTTAGAGAGACTGTTTATATTGAAATTTTACAGTTTTGGCATAACTGAGTTTTTGTTTTGGAAGCTTAATTTACAAAGTTACCATAGGTTATATGAGCTATATTTGTTTTGGGGGGATTTTTTTTCTCTGTCTTTTCAAAACATTTGCACCAGAAACTGCTGAATTTTGAATCTCCAACCCTCCAGACTTTTGGGTAGACATTTGTTTCATAACATATAGTAATTGAATGCATTATTTTTCATATAATGCTTGAGATTGTAAAAATTACAGAAAAATAATGGGTTTAGTTTGTTTTTGTTTTGTAGCTATTTATTTCAATGCAATTGCATGATTTGATTTAATAGCAATATTTTAGAATAAAGATTGTTAATTACACATAACTTGAAATTGATGACTTTTTAATATTTGTGAATATGAAGTGTTTGTAACCACCTTTGCTGTTGTCTGAAATTTCCCACTTCAAAAGTCTTTATCTGATTTTTTCTGAATTTTTAAATAAATATATTTGGATTTGTTAAACTTACACACAGACACATATGAGAATATTCCTGACCTCTCATATATGTTTGACTTGGTGTTCAGGGAACTGCAACAACACCTCTGGTAGCTGGAACCAATAACTCTTCCATCTCTGTGCCACAGCAACCAGAATATTTAGCCCAAAAGAGAGGAAAACATGTCAATGAGATTGAAATGTTGCGATGACACAAAAATATAAAATTACCAGGGAATTAGAAGTTATGTTGGGAAAACTACTGTCCATTCATTAGTCACCTCAAAATTGTTCCATGCAATATATTTTCCAGAGTTCCATCCAAAGGGACTACCCAGGACACAGTGAGGTTTCATAGATATTTCCTTTCATACATTGCTTAGACTCTCTATTAAGCACAACAGTGATAACCCTGATTTTTTATTACCTTCTTGATTAGTCATTCAGACTGTTTCCTGTATAGGGTAAATCTGGATAAGAAACAGCACAAATATTTTGTCTTGAGTGTGGTGTTTGAATCCTGTGTGAACATCTGCAACTCACCTGATCTTCCCTCTGCAACCTATTTAATCTTTATCCTCACTATCATTGTAATTAAGGTTTCAATGGTAATAGTTTAGAGTTACAATTCTAGACCTTTAGCAGACAGTTCAAAAATGCCATAGTAATATTTTAATTCATGGGGGGGTCTCAAAAGCTCCCCAAATTCTCTCAATTTCACCCACATTTATTACTCTTCGGTGGCAAAAATATTGTGTTTTCTCCGTCCCTGTATTACTGCTGGATATGATGGGAAAATCCCTTTACCAGCATATATTGCAAATACAGTCTAAGTATTGAGAACTTTCATGTATATCTACATATTTAGATAAATGTATAAAATTGATGATCTTAGAGGTCTTAACCTTAATGATTCTATAATTCTATTTTTTTTCGCACTTACACATGTATGAATATTGATGGTAAGGACAGTTCTGTACAAACATTTAAACAGAAGCATGTGTATCTCCACATCATCTAAAATGACAACTAGATTTGTCATTTCAGCACTCCAAAGTTTTCATAAAATGGATCCTAAGTCTACAGAAGCACTAAAGTGTTCTTAAGTTGTTTAGAATTTCTTTCTTGCTTCTAAATTTAAAACTAGGCTTTTGGGGCACATGCTGTACTTTCTCTGGGGGTGTAATTGTCATGTACATATTAATATATGCAAATAAAATTGGAGTTTCAACAGCCACTATTCCTCCAAAGGTTAGATTCTCTAATTAGAGCCAAGCAATTAGTTCTAAAAAGTTTCTTTTTTTTTTTTTTCAGAAGCCGTGCGTTTCCTTAACAGTGAAATTACGTCTCAGGCCTTTCTTTTTGTTTCAAGATATGAAATAATTACAACTGTACCTTCATTTCATCTTGCCCACTAATTGCCCCCTTTTAACACAGAGCGTTTCAAATGGTGCCTCTTTGAGATTTTATAGCTGTCTAATATGTACATGAGGATAGGTGCAATGTTAGAGCAAATTGAACTGTTCTTTGTCATTCTGACACCTTAAATCCCATGTTGCTGACTGATGTGACTGGGGAACCAGCAATAACTGAGTCTTCAGGCTTAATCTTCCCCCCCTGCCCTCTTTTTTTTGTTAAATTAAAATAAATCTCGGTTTGATGTAGGAATATCATGACCCACTGAGTGCACTCAAAGATGAACGAGTAGTTGAACTTTTTTCTTCCTTTACCATGAGATCCTAAATTTTAAAGTAAACTGTGTTTGACCCTAGCATGACTTTTTGATTCTTTCTTGTAAATGGAAGAATCAACAATGATCAAATGGAAAAGGTCAGACAGTGAAAACAGCAAAGCGATTCATCTAACTTTGAATGATTCATGGGACGTGATCATTTTTATCATAAAAAAGGAGTAAACAAATCAGTGTAACATGCCTGTCAGTTTGTTGTCTGAAACAAGTACCCACATCCACAACATGTAACTGGAGGCAAAAAGAGTCTATTCTTCCCACATCTCCCTAAAGGGAGGCACAGGCAGCTCCAGAGGGTAAGTCAGTAGCCCCAAGACACACATTTCCCTCCAGTGTGCTCATCTCTCTTTCTGCACTGATTATTTGGGGAGCTCAGAATCAGCAGGCTTGTAATGTATATCCCTCAGCCAAGTGCCTAAAAATACCAAATACCCCAGCAAAGGGAGAGTAGTCAGGGAAATTCCCTGTGTGGCATTTGGGCAGCCAAAAATAACTGCAATATTTGCATTTGCAGAAGCTGGTGGGCAATAGATGGGGGCTTAAATGGGGGCCCTCAGCTCACAGGTGTCCCATGCACAAAGTGGCTGAGCCAGCAGAGTTCACCCTGCAACCTGCCCCCATTTCATTCCATAAAGAGGAATATAAATACTTATCCAAACAAGGTAGGGAAATAAAAACCAGAGGTGAAGAGGCCCAAAGAGAGCTGCAACAGGGTTGACGTAATGAAGATGTGACATATACAGGCAAATATGTCAAGGACTTGCCAGGTTGCACTTGCCCAGAAAGAGAATCCAGATGTCTCCAACAATCCAAAGCAGCAGCAGAAGGAAGTGACCTGAGGGAGGTGGAAAGAGATAAGGAAGCTGGGAGCCCATGAGGAATAGAAAGAATGAGTACGCAGGGAGAAAGAGAGTCCGGTGTTGCCAAAACGTCTCATTGCTTCTGTTCAGAGATATGATGACACTCAGAAAGAGCTGGAGGAGAATTTTGCAATTAGCCTTTTTTTCCCCCTGTTTTTCCTTAGGGGAAGGAGGAGAATGGGAGGAAATAAAGGGAAGGCAGTAAAATCCAACCTGTTCTTTTTAGTTTATGCACCAGCCCTTGCTTAGGGCTGTGCCTTAAGGCACAATATAGCCCATACTGATTAATATAACAATTTTAAGCTTATTCCCACTTCCAGAAAATTGATACATTTATACATGTGCATACATATTCGATATGATATAGCTGTATTTTTTTTTTTAAGAAACAAAGATAAATAGATACTGCGAGCACCATCACACCCTTATCACCCCAAAACCCAATAAAGGTGGCACTGTCAGCCTCAGCCAGGACCATGGATCTGCTTACCTGCCTACCTGTGTAAGTATAGGCCCTGCCTTAGGTAATGACTGATGTTCACAATCTAAAGCCTCACTACCTTGAAACTGAAGTTGATAATTTGGTAAATAAACAGGGAAAATAAAAAGATTATGTCTTTAGAGGATCCATAAATATTAGATACAAATATTTTTCTTTTTTTCTTTTTTCCTTTAATGAAACAAAATATCAGATTTATTGTGGTGATTGTGTTTTTGTGGATGATAATTTTCTCATTCATAGTAGCATTCATTTGCTGGTCCTGTAGAGAAAATATCAAGAAAAGTCCTTTAAAATATTTTTGCCAACATTTCCAGATATAGTGAGAGGGAAATACTCTGGTTTTCATTGAAGCAGAGAATAGTTTGGGTTGGGAGGCATCTTAAAGATCATCTCATTCCAACCCCCTGCCATGGGCAGGGACACCTTCCACTATCCCAGGTTGCTCCAAGTCCTGTCCAACCTGGCCTTGGACACTTCCAGGGATGGGGCAGCCACAACTTCTCTGGGAACCTGTGCCAGGGCCTCACCATCCTCACAGGGAAGAATTTCTTCCTAATATTCCTAATATTTAACTGATTTAAACTTAACTTTGCACTGTCATTTTTTGGCATAAACCAGAGTACAACCAGGAGAATAATTATTTTTCTCTGAAATACACCTTCAGCAAGGCTTTGAATACTTTCCCCCGAGCAGGTGACTTCATGAGAGAGGCTGCTGCTGCAGTCATTGTTTTCTAAAAGATGTGAAATATATTTGGAAATACATCACTACCTGACAAAGGACTGACAAGCATCCTACAGTACTGATTTGGAGACTCCAGTGTTTGGGCACCTCCCTATAAAAATGGGACTAAATGTTACTCTGCAAACCAAGGACATGCAAGTAGAAACCATCTCAAAACCATGCATACGGATGTACTTCCAAAAGCCAGGATTTGAAGCACCTTCCTGAAGCAATAGGTCCTACCTCTTCCCTGGATCAGAGCCATGAGGAGATCCTCCCCTACAGCCATGCTACCACTTCTTGGTCGCTTGGCTTTTTCTCCCCTTTTGTAAGGTTGAACAGTGCTCAAACTCCAATGTTGTCTACCAGAATGCTTTGTCTAATTTGGGAAAGAAATCTATTAACATCCCACCTTTTTACGAAGGTTCTCAATCCTTAATCCCTAGCTCCCTGCACATGAAACCACGCTCAGCTGACAGAGCCCCCCAAAACTATGTTGCGTCAACCATGAACCTGCTGACGCCAGCTGGGAGCAGGGAATGGATGGCATGGCCTCTTGAGATTTCTCCCAGACTTGTTTTTCTAGACTTTTATGAAAGAAGCAGCAGGAGATGGGTTCATTCAGTTCGACCACACGGGATCTTCCCTCACCAGGTTTCTGTGGAGCCAAGGTGCAGTGTAAAGCTGTCATCCCTGTGGGTAATACTCAGGGGGCAGGGACAAGGCAAACACCATCTGCTCTTTCTCCTTGGCATCGCATCTTCACAGGCTCTGGGAGGTGCATTCGTACCTCCAGGAGGAGTTAAATCAAGATCTCACTCATCAAAGATATTGTAATAGTCGGCCAGAAATCTAATATAAATGTCAAGCAGTTGTTCTCTGAAATATCATAGGCGTTGTTTGCCATATTGCTGTCTTTACCTTTCTCATGTGAATTTAGTTAGAACTGGTAATAAAGTGTTCCAAAAGAACATGGGAGAATGCTGACTGGACAAAGTGAAACTTTCTTCAAGAGCGTTACAATTTTGTCAAAATTTTCCGGATAAACTAATCAAATGTTTGATTTCATGAAAGAAAAAAACCAGTCTGGCTTCTTTGTTTCCACTTTGTCAAGTGTTATGGACTATCTAATGCAAACATATATAGGAAAAAATGCTGTATAAATGCTAAAAACACTGGATCAGCATTAAAAGCTCGAAAGTTTTCTGGCAAAATGTTTTATAATGTATTTTGTCTTAAGTTCTCATACAATTAAAAAAAATAGCAAATTTTGTCCAGAAACTGATGAAACTCTATATTCACACTGAAAGTGTGAAGAGGTGAAGTGTGGCTGTGAAGGTGATCTCCATTTTTCTTAGTGTTGAGCTAGATAAATCCTCCTAAAACTTTCTAAACACTTCACATCCAGAGTCTGAATGCATAAAATAGGGCTTGAAACCCAAAACCTCTATTTGTCTATTCAGGTGAATAGCTGGCAACTTTTGGAAGAGATTATGCTATTATGGTGTTTCTCAGCTCATTTAAACATTTCTGAAGCTCCTCGAATTCCACTTTTGTGCATGCTCAGAGATGTTCCTGTGTGATTGCTTTGATACCAGTGACATCCCCTGAGGCGGTTGAACTGGCAGATGTTTTCAGCTTAAAACCAGTTTACCAGTTCAGACAGACACTTCATTAAGTAGAGATACAGACACATTCTATTTAGAAGAGTGACAATGTCCGTCTTTCATATTATAATCCAATGGTTAGAGCACAGACACACATGGGAAAGAAGGCCATGTTCCTTCTCAAGGACACGGGTTCATTTGCTCTCTGCTCAGAAAAGAAGCCACAGCATCTGGTGGGTTCAATCTGCTGCTGCCTGAGCTAATTTTTTTCTGATGGTGACTTTTCCAGTGATGTTTGATGTAAAGACAGAAACATCGAGATCTCTTAGTGTGCTCTTGTTGAAGAACAGTAAACCTGCATGGCTGACCTCAAGCCAAGAAGGGAAGAAACCCCAAGATTCCTGCTTGGAAAACAACACTATGTCTAGCACTTTATAGTGTAAAGGTGGGTGAAAGCATCTCTACACATTAAAAGAAAACAGCTGTCTTTCCAAACAATGAAAAAAGTGGAGAAGGCTTTGAACTGTAAAGGAGCATCTTTGACTCCAGCTCTGACCAGTTGCCAAGCTCTGGAGACCAGTAGGATCTCAAGAAATAGCCCTGCACAACCAACCAGCTCCTCACCAAGGGATCATAGTTATGTTTTGGTTTTCATGCCTGAGGTGCACAATGCTCCTTAGACAATAAACAGGGAAGCTCAGCATGCAGGACACAGTTCTGGAGCGTGTTTCACACTCAGTACCAGTGAGGCAGGATTAATGAAATTCTCCAGGTGCCTTCAGCTGCTGACTCCTCTGCTCACACTACCTGTAGGGACACAGGGAATTCATTGGATTGATTGCCTGAGTCAAACAAAATTTGACCTCAATTCTATCTCAGAGTTCATCACTTTCCATGGTGGGTAGATTTTGGGATGTGGAGCTGTTTCTCCAGCCATGCTGCTCCTGTTCCGTGGTACTGGAAACTTCAGTAGAGCTCCTCTCCTCATTTACATTGCATTGTAGGAGTTTAAAGCCTCTTTGAAGAAGTGAGGCTAGAGAAAGGATTTGGAAGATGAGAGAATGGACAAGAGAGTGTATCAGCCCTTTCATTATTTAGATTTGAAGGGCATGTGAGATCAGTATTCAGCAGAGCCAAAATATAGTCACAGTTTTTCGATGAATCCATTTACGAATTGCAAATCACACAGAGAAATTTTCCCCTCCAGTGACTAAGGGGAAGACTTCAGGGGTCTGATATTAAACTGGGGTAAATTATCTTAGTTTCCCTGACACCAATGAAGCCTTGACAGGTTACACATGCTGCTCACAGATGTCAGTTGCTTGCAAGCACTGCTATTGTAAGCCAAATTTTAACGGGTGACCTATTGATTAAAGGCTTATGTGTTTCTACTGTCCTGCTCCTAATCCCTCTATGAAAACTGTTTTGAAGAAAGTACTTTTTGAAGCATGCAATGTTAGCTTCCAATAAAAAGAAGGCCAGTCTTTAAAAAGGAGCTCTTAGTGATGTGGTAAAGATTTCTACTTTCAGCAATTTTGCTTGATTAAACTTCTTTGGGTCTTACCATAAGTTACAGTAGATCATGACAGCAATGTTGGGGACTAGCTTGGAAACTGTGTCAGATCTTTGACCAGAAAGCTCCTGAATTGGTTTCACTCCTATTAAACTAACGGATTGGGCTTTGTGTCTGCAGGAGACGTTTTGTTGTTGCGTGATGCAGGACCCCCACTGGGCCATTCTGTGCCCTTTTATTGTTTACAGTTTACATGTTGGTACTGGGCTGTCAGATGGAAGCATGCGGTGGGTTAGGCTGCATTGTCATGCAAATGACACCCAGATTTACATATTACCCCAGACTAATATTCATTGTGATGTCTCAATAAGGTCGCCTTTGATGGATAATAATTTTTCCAAGACTACAGTCTTCTTTGAAAGTGCAAATTAAACAGAAGCCCCATTAATGGGATTTCAATAGTCTTTAAATGCTGTCAACTGTTCAACTGCATTGTGGTGTTTCAGGGTCAGGTTCTTCCATCCGAACTTATGGTGGTGATTAGTGACTGCTCTGCAAATAACCTATTTATAGATAAATAAACTATTACTCAGCCCAGGTGTTACAACCTGATATTACTGCAAACAAACACTGAAGTGCAGACTTTTTTGGTGAAGGTTTTTTTTTCAGTTAGTATAAGTATGTAGTTCAAGAAATAAGAACCAAGACCTGCAATACCTCACAAAAAGTTCAACAAGTACATTATTTTAAGAGCAATATACTACAAAGAATAGGACACTGGAACTTTGTGAAGGAAGACTGCTGCAGACATGATGTTCAGTTGTCTCCATACCAGTGAAATGCCAATATCCATCCTTTTGGTGAGCTTTGGAGATGTAGAAGTGCCCTACCTTAACAGTCCCTTCAAGACTGTAAGAGCAAGAAGCACAAGGAAGGCTTCAGGAGAAATACAACCTCTATTTAATGCCTCCTTCTTCTTCAGGAATTCTGCCCTTCACTCAGGCCCCAGACCTAAGGGATGCTCTCAGTTTTATGTCCTTCTTTTATCTAGTTTCTGCAGTCACCTGTACTTTCTGACATCTGGGCTTCCGCTCCTACTTAAGAGGATTATCTGGGCTTCCAAGCATGGAGTTAATTTAGGGTTTTTTTGGCTGTTGGGAAAAGCACGTTCCTGGCCACTCTGTCTGAAGTAAGACTATCATATTTTTCTCTGGCATTTCCAGAAAAATTCTTGCTTTTGCTGTACTATTCAGAGTCAGTCCAGCAACTGTAAAGGAAAGATAGTGTCTTGAACATCCACTGACTTCTGCGAAGTATATGGACAGCGAAAATATCATTAAAGACCCATTTCACCTGGGCTCTATACAAAGTAATGGATGGAAAACTCTAACACCTGTCCTCAATTCTGAAATTCCATCTAAAGAAAATTATCATATGAGAAGAAAGTCTATAAGGGTGTTCCCCATATAGGGTACATGGAAACATTTGTCTGACCAAATTAAATGTCTACAAATTATACTTTTAGATATTTTGATTACAAAAAAAAAAAGAGAAAAATAACTGAGAATAAACAATCCCTAAGAGATTTCTCTTGCTTTATCCCAGCTATTTGCTTCCTGTTTGATTAGATATCTATTAAGGGGTCCTAAGTTACTGTGCTCAGCTGTCCACACAGGATATGGACCTAAGAGAAGAGGTGGACCTGCCCTAGGATACCTTAAAGACCTTCAGCCTGGCAGATGGATAATTGCTTACAGCAGTGGATTCTATATTTCTTCCAAGGAGCCAGAGCCTTTGCAGAACTCTTGTGCAAATGTAGATCACCCCCTGGTATCATATAAGAGTTTGCAGCCTGTGTCAGTCATTTGTCCAGGATCTTCAGCTCTAGAAGTCTGTTGCACTCTTGAAGGAGTCCCGTGAAGAAACAAACCTGTCCTGGTAAGTTATTTACCATCAAGACCCAACGACTTTTAACTTCCCAGTGCCTATGTTCCAATTTCTCTGTTTGTGGGATAATGTGGATTCTTTCCCATTTAGAATATAAACATCTCACTCAGCTCCTAAACCAAACATTTAGTATCACTCCTAGGCCAGCCAAAGGTGTGAGAGACAGGCAGTTCATTTACTTACATCAGCGTGAGACAAATTATTTTCCAATGTTAATTCCTCTTCTTTGACAAGAAACTTAACTTTCAGGTGGCAAAAGTCTGTGATTAACTAACATATATCAGTGTGTGTTATAATATTTATGCTTACATGCTTATTCTTATATCCTAATATACTACTCACATGCTTATCCTGAGCAAGAGGTAATCCCTTTTCTTTGCCCTTTCCTCCTGAGAAACCCTAGAAACTAGCTGTTATCTGAGAGAATCATATTATGTTTCCTGAGAGCTAAGTGAGGTGCTGTGCACTGCCTCCAGTGCAGCAGAGAGAGACGGATTTCTCTGAGAGGATTAAGGATGTGATGATAAGTGCTCTTTCTCCCCATGCAGCAGCAGTAGCAGCAGTGACTGTCTGCACTATGAAATCCTGCCTTTGTGGAAGAGAGAGCTGAAGTTGTTCTGGATTTGTAGAGCATGAAGATTTTGGCTATTAATAGTTCAATGGAGGAGCAGAGAATTCTGGGTACACAAAACTGGCAAAAATCCTAAGCAAAACACACAGCCTTTGATATAGCTTTATCAATTACAACGTTAACTTATTATTTTCCTTGGTTTCATTAATCCATAACTAATTTGAGTGGGTACCAAGCTTGCTCTCTCTCTCATTCCCAATTAACCCAGTGGCAATTATTACTGGCTTTAGTCTTTAATATCTGAGAACTCTCTTTACCTCTTGAAAGAAGCTTTTGAAATCTGAAAATGCCAAACCAGCTAATGTTTTATTTAAGCCTAGAAAATGAACTTTAGGTTATTCCCCTTTGCCATAGGTTAACTAATTATTTATGAAAAAGGGAATGAGAGAAAGGAGAGAAAAGAGAAAAAAGGAAGATTAATATCCCAAACCCTTTTGGTTGAACACCCTAACTTGTATGTGGAAAAGTTTGTTTCCTCTGTCTGGGCATTCAATATACTCTCAGTAATTGTTGTTCTTAATTTTTGGTCAATATACTGAATCTATATTAGTAAATTTACATATATTCTAATAAAAGTAACGTTCTCTGGCCCAAGGAGCAGCCATTATGTCCTGGCCATGTCCCTGCTATTGAAATAAAGCAAAGTGATTGGCTGTAAACTGCTTACTGGGAACAGTTCTTCATCCATGATAAATCCAGGACTCCGGGGGAAATTCTAGGTCTGTGCCACTTGGTGGCCCAGGAGAAAATTGTTCCAGATCTGTGGTAACGTACCAACAATCAAGTTTCAATGCTTGTTCAATGCTAGTGAAATTATAGCTGATGTATCTGACACTGGTGAAACAGCAAATTTAGAATTTGTCCTGATTTCTCTTAGGACACTGATGAAATTCCCATTGACTTGATAGTTGAGTTCAGCCCTTGAATTTCTTCCTGAGACGGGATAATTTTTTACAATACAAACAACACAGCTGGAAAGAATGGTATATTTGTGTTCTAAATCTGCACCCAAACAGGCCCAGGGTGTCCAGACAGGAGTGGGGAGGAGGAAGGTCAGTTTTTTAAATGCAATACAGGCAAAACATCACTTACATGCTAAGGGCATGGACAGATCAGGGACAGATGGAATTTCCTGAAGGAAGGGAAGACATATTTATTTGGGCTCAAATATAGATAGAAAAATTCAATTTCGTATATATTTGTATTTAACCTTTCTTAAACAGGTAACTTACTCCACTTTCTCTCCTTTTTTTTTTTTTTTTTTTAAGGTAATAAGATTGTTGATTCTTGTTTTGGGGACACCATAAGACAAACCATAACAAACATGAGCCAGAAGCCCATTTAATTTGTATTCTTCCATGGCAAGGAAAACTAAAAGCAGTCAAATTGGTGTAATCAGATTGTAATGAAGAAGCAAAAATCATATAAGAAGAGAAGTTGAGCTCAGCTAAAAAAGTGGAAAAATGAAGACTGTGGAATCTTTGGGGAAGACAGAGGAATGTCCTTTGTTTTCTTGCTCATACTCTGACAGGAAAAAGTTGAAAGCAAAAAGCTATTCATCTCCTTTAAACAGGGTATAGCTTTTCATTCTATTTTATTAAATAACACAAGAAAACTGTGCAGTCTGGATGACTGGAATGATCTCTCAGCACCTCTTACTGTTACCTCCATGATTCCACTTGCTGCTGTTACAATCTAAGCTCTACCTGTCCAAGATATTTGTGTCTTTGGTTGTTTCTTGCCATCAGCTGGAGATTAATGCCCCTCAGTCCCGCTTTCAGAGGGCAGTTTCTCGCTATACCCCAATCTGTGTCACAGCAAAGGCACCCAAATGAGCTAAGAAGTGTTATTGCCATGATTTATACTGAGAACAACTTACACTGGAAGCAGGTGAGGAGTATTCACACAGTGCTTTTCACTACGTGCAAAGGAGCATTAATCTCCAGCAAGGAACAATGACAGAACAGGCTGTAAGTGACAGGGATTAAAATTGCATTTATTATACACAAGGTGATCACAAGTCTAGTGTCTGAATGTGAGAGCCTCTGTGGTTTGCAAAGGTTTAGTTTTCCTCCTCAAGGAAGGAGGAGGAAAACATTTCCATGGATAAGTGGAAAGAGGTATGAAAATGTGAATATTGTGATGCAAGAAAAAAATTGATTCAAAAGTATAGAAGTTTATCAATATTTAATCACCACTCAAAAAGGAAAAATAAGCACAAATCTTTCTGATTTAACCTTTTAACAATTTCCATTGCATTCAGCAGTACATGTGCTGTAGAAACCAACAGAAAAATATTTGAAGAAGCAGAAATGTCTCAAGCATGTGAGGTTTTGCAATAGAAAGGAAGATCCACGGAAACAACCATTTCATTGAGCTAAATTCTGGCCAATTCCATCAGTTTTAGTGCTGCCTGGCTGTGGACCATCAATAAATTCTTAAATTCTAAGAAATAGTAAGTACGGGAGCTAAAATGGATTTTCAATTCTGTATGTGCATCATCTGTTTTCTCAGTTCCTTCATCTTCTAGGTGATGCTAGGTGGGGTACCAAGATAGAATTAAAATCATAGAATCATAGAATAATTTGGGTTGGAAGGGACTTTAATGATTATCCAGTTCCAACCCCTGTCATGGGCAGGGACACCTTCCACTATCCCAGGTTGCTTCAAGCTCTGTCCGACTTGGCCTGGAACACTTCCAGGGATGGCGCAGCCACAGCTTCTCTGCCTACTCTCTGTCAGTTTGAAGTTATTCCCTTTTGTCCTCTCAGTCTTATAAAAAGTCTCTCTCCATCTTTTTTGTTGGCTCACTTCAGGCACTGGAAGGCCACAATTAGGTCACCTCAAAGCCTTCTCTTCTCCAGGCTGAATAACCCCAATTTTCTCAGCCTTTCCACATAGCAGTGCTACTCCATCCCTCTGATCAACTTGGTGCCTCCCCTGAACTCTCTCTAGGAGCTCTATGGAGCTCTATGTCCTTCCTGTGCTGGGGAGTCCAGAGCTGGAGGCAGCTCTGCAGCTGGGATCTCACCAGAGTGGACTCTGGATATATACATATATATATATATATACACACACACACACATTCTAAATACACACTAGGTGGAGTCCATCCCCCCTTGCAATTTAACTATATATGTTCCCTGAAAATGAACAGCAATCCACAGCATTGGGAAAAAGCCAACTCCTTGATTTCTGAATAAGCTTAGATGACAATTTCAAAACTTACGTTGAATTTTTGCTCGGAAAGCAAGTTATTTCTGTCAGGATAACAGAATTAGCGGGGAAAATTGTTCAAAATGAAAGAATGGGATTTTTTTCTCATTTTGAAGTATGAGATGTATTTTGGGCAACAGTTCTGTGAACTATCAGTGTCATGAGGACAGAGGGACAAGCAGGGAGCCAAGCAAAGCCTCTTCAGAGAGAGCTTCAAAGCGATGTGTTCCCTCCCTAGTGTAGCTTTCTGAAGCAGAGTCCCTTCTTGTGCTGCTCCCACTAACTAGGTCTAAACTGTATTTCAGGCTCAGAGAGCCAGCAGAACCATGTGGACATGCTACAGGCATCCTGGAGGCTGCAGTCCACAACATTAGAGCTGGGTCAGACAGCTGGCTCTGTCTGACGTGGCTTCCTGCCTTACACCCTCAGGCAAACCTCTGAAATTTCTTCTCTCCCAGGGTTTGAGGCACCTGAATCAGGTAAAGAGCAGGGAGAGGAAAGCAGGAGATCATCTGCCTGGGGAGAAGCCACAGAGCTGGGTTGCAAACATGAGTGTGAGCATTAAAGGAGATACCTGGAGGACAAGGTCTCACCAGGTTCCAGCTCGTGGCAGCTTGTGGCACATGGAGGTGGCCTCTGCTTTCCATTCCTGACCCTATAAATTCATCCTCAGATCACCAGTCAAGCTCACTGGTACCTAAAGCACCAGTCATGAAGCAGAAGTGATACATGAGTGCCAAGATGCAAATAAGCAGGAAAGAGAACATTCTTTAGGAATATAACTGTGTAAAAGTGGGACATGAGAAGTTTGGGTAAGGCCAGAATAGATGTAAATATCAACAACACTACAACATCTTTAGGTGAATCACTTTTCTCTCTGTAACAAGTGATCTTGATAAATGAGAGCATGGGATGAGACTATATCAAATTATTTTTTCAACATCACTAGTAAACAGTCTTTAAAAATAATTTCTACTTTTTCATTATGATTATGTAGAATTTATGTATCAAAATCAAATCTTCAGTTAAATTAATTCTGAACATATGCATATAACTGTATGTACCCCCTTTCTATTGTTGTGTCCTTTCACATCCTAAAAGACAAACAGATCCATTTTGATGTCTACATTTTAGCATGGTGTATTCATACATGCATGTACACATACTGATATTAGGAAATTAAAAATTTCAATTACTAAGAAAATCATCTCCTCCATAATTCAGATTTTATGCAGCATTTTTCGTGATATTTCTTTCAGAATCTCATACTATCCTAATCCCAGCTGCTGAGCACCATGAGTAAAGATGGAAATAATTCACATAGTTGTCATTTTTGAAACATTTCTCCTTTCTTTTTTTCCTACATTTTTATTTTTTAAAATATCCCGCTATGGAAGAAATGGTCTTCCTTTTCTATACCCATCCACAGACTAAACTTCGTGACAGAATAGCACTGTCAGCCATGAAACTGTAAGGAACTCCCTTTTACCCCTCCCTGTGGCCACTGACTTCCACCTCTACACTCCAGCTTGCCTTCCCCTCAACTATTTGGCGTCAGTGTTCACGGTCCCACACTTGAAAGACCAAGAACTATCCATGCTTCTTCTTGGATAATAATTTTTTTCTGGCTTAACATGTAAATCCTTCCAAAAAGGATTGAGACTGTTGAAAGGTAGAGGACATGAAAGACCATCAAGCCAGAAGAAAAGGGAAGAGAGTGTAAGGATTGGGATCATCCCTTCTAGAAAGGAGAAAATTATAATGCAATCATAGAATCACAGAATTGTTTGGGCCGAAAGGGACCTTAAAGCTCATCCAGTTCCACCCCCTGCCATGGGCAGGGACACCTTCCACTATCCCAGGTTGCTCCAAGCCCCATCCAACCTGGCCTTGGACACTTCTAGGGATGGGGCAGCCACAGCTTCTCTGGGCAACCTGTGGGGCCAGGGCCCCACAGGAAAGAATTTTTTTCTTAATATCTAACCTAAATCTCTCCTCTTTTAATCTGAAAATGTTCCCTCTTGTCCTATTCCTATTTGCTCTCTCTCTTTTTTTGAGTCCCCTGTATGCACTGTTCATCATCTTTGCCTTTTCATATAAATGTCTCCATGACATTTAAAAGGAGCGGGTGGAGGGTGGGGGTGACTTCCTGTCTGGCTGGGTCTTTGTAAAGAAATTGTCTAAGAATCATAAAATCAGAGTCTTTTACTAAACTTTATTCTCCAAATGATTCCATGGCTTTAATAAGGAGATGTTAGTGCTAGGAATGAAGCAGTATCAGACTCCATCCTCTGTCCCTGAAGCCAAATGTCCTAGTCTGACTGTATTTCAGTAGCATAAATATATTTTTTTTAAATGCTCACAGACTCACTCCATTTTTATTTGCTCTTTGTGATTATTTTCTTTTCCAGCTTGATTATTAAGTGCTAGCAGAATTATTTTAATGAATAATTTTCAGACATTTGGTTGCTCATGAGCTGTTTGCTGCAACTATTTGATGTTTGTTATTCAAGTTGTATGATTAGCTATGCAAGTCATGCATAATTCCTTCTGATTCTCCCTTCGAAGATTATTTTAAGTAGATAGTGAAGCATGATGTCTTCTATAAATGTTTGGAAGAATACTGTGTTGTACTAACATTTGTGTGAACATCAGAATTTCAGAATTTATGGAAGATTACACAGATACTCACTCTGTGTCCATCTGAGCACTCACTGACTTCTTTTTCAGTGTTTCTGAAATTTTTAGC
Source organism: Corvus moneduloides (assembly GCF_009650955.1). Taxonomy (NCBI): domain Eukaryota; kingdom Metazoa; phylum Chordata; class Aves; order Passeriformes; family Corvidae; genus Corvus; species Corvus moneduloides. The sequence continues at coordinate 4,708,316 of NC_045478.1, forward strand.
ACATTCAGGTTTTTATTCTTAATGCCCCATGATGGCTTATTCTAGGCCCTGCCATAACCAAGGTGCTAAAAATGAATAAGGGAAAAGGTGTAATGAAATTTTTTTTCCATTACATTCCAAAAAAATTATTTTCTCCTTATGAAAATATCCACAAATTGGAGTTTTTAATATTTCTACCAATCTACTTTTCTGTGGTGAGTTTGCTCACTTAGTTTTATGAACACTTCCTTCTATTAGTTGGAGCAGCTGGATGCTGGGCCAGCCACAAAGCTTTCCTAATTAATTACATTGTCTTGCACTATTTACTATCCTTTGATTTTTCTCCCACTAAGACTTCTGTAAAGGAAAAAAAGAAAATATTAGAAATACATTTCAACCAAGTTTCTTTTAATTCTTTATGTTGTGGGTTGGTTGTTTAGTTTGTTTTTTTTTTTTTTAATGTTCTCATAATTCTGAAAGGAAAATTCACTTTTTTATACCAGAACTAACCCCTGAAATAAGAAATAATATGTAAAGGAGATCACAGTTTTCTATTAATCTTCAGAGCTTTTGGATTATCCCATCAGATTTATCAGTGTTCCTTCAGTGGGATATTCAGTGGAGGGATGCAATGAGTTTTGCAAAGTTGAATGTGCGATCCCCAGGAAAAAAGGATGTGTACTTCTATTATTATTTCATGAAAGGGGAAAAGAAGGTAAAAGGAGATCTTTTCAATCAATGAGGTGGGTGATGCCTGAAGTACCCTACCTAAAATATGCCCATTCTGCAAACAGCATAATCACCACCCTATGACGATGCAAGAGGTACAAAGGCTCCAAGAGGATTGTAAGAAGATTCTGGTGCAATAAGAATTGGCACATGCAAATTTAAGGCTCAATTTAACAATCCCTGTCAGATTTAGCAAGACCTAAACTGTAACAAAAGGACTTTAAATTAATATTCCAGGAACATAAACCCATTCTGCTGCCTCTGGTAAAAGAACAACAAGCTGCAGACCACAACTACGGCTTGACAGCTAAGCTGGCAAGTTCCTCAGTCACAGCAACTAAATTTGACAGGGATCATCAGTCAGAGTCTTTAGCAAGTCCACTTTCCCTTTCTCCAGAGAGGAGCTCATTCCATCCACCTGCTTGCTGCAGTTTGAAGCCCTATCACCTTCACCACCTCAGTTACTGGAGGTTTCTAGGAGATTTTTTTCTTTCCCTTGTTTCCCACTTCTGTCAAACCACCACTGCTTCTATTTTACATTTGCAAGGACTTAAAAAAGTATAATCCTACAGGAGAACTAGGATAGTTTTTACTCCTTTTTTTTTTCCCCCTGATGATAATATTGTCACAAAGATTAGCAAAGCCCAAGAGATTAAAATAAAAAAATGACTAAAGTTTCCAACTTCTGGCTTAATTTTTAAGTGATAAACTCTCCAAACTCTTAGTGATTCAATATTGTTGATGTGCACAAAAACTTCATAGAATCATAGAATGGTTTGGGTTGGAAGGGATCTTAAAGCTCATCTCATTCCACCCCACTGTCATGGGCAGGGACACTTTCCGCTACACCAGGTTGCTCAGAGCCCCATCCAACCTGGCCTTGAAATAAAACTTGAAATGAAATTTGAGTAAAACTCACCTAAAGCTGTATTCCCACTTTTGGTTTGTGACAGAACAAACTCGTGGATCTCCCATGAATATACTTATTTTGTGAAAGCAGCTCCAAAAGTACAGGAATATATAAGTCCAATGAATTTTTTTTTGGTTTGACATTTTTTGGGTTCCCCCCTGTCATTTTCTAGTTGCACAGAGATGAGGAAACATTTGCTCCTCCTTGTTCCACTTCAAGCTTTGAGAATATCTTGCTTTGCCTTGTCCAATTCATGAAGCCTCCCCCAAAATGGAAATTATTCAAAATCATGGCCTGCAGTTGCTTGGGGGTTTTTTACTTTTTTTTTATTTTGTTTGAGTTGGGCACCAGGGACATCACACTTAATTTCAGTGACCTTCCAAACATAGACCAGCTTGTGTTCTGAGTTCACAACAGGATTGCAAATAAAAAGAAAAATTTACCTACTGGCTCCATTGTCCTTCCTAGTTTTTTATTTCAACATTTCTGTTATGCATGTGAATAGTTTTTAAAGACTGGCTTTGATGATAGCACTTACATATGCCAAAACTATGAGCCACCAAATTATTACAACCACTGAAAAGCTGTATCCAGACAGTAATGTAATGACAAGCAGCTAAGGAAGATGGGGGGTCTCAGCTTGGAGAAAAGGAGACTCAGGGGTACCTTATAGTTCTCTACAAGTACCTGAAAGGAGGTTGTGGCCAGGTGGGGGTCAGACTCTGCTCCCAGGTAACAAACGACAGGACAACCAGAAATGGCGTCAAGTTATACCAGGGGAGTTTTAGACTGAACATTATGAAAATTTTCTTCACAAAAGGAGAGGTCAGGCAATGAAACATCCTGCTCAGAGCAGTGGTGGAGTCACCATCTCTGGAAGTGTTCAAAAAATGAGTAGATGTGGTGCTTCTCAAAATGGTACTAAACCATGTGATATTCAAATATCAGATTGATGATCCTAGAGGTCTTTTTCAGTCTTAGTGATTCTATGGTTCCGTGACTGGGGGACACCAGGGAAACCTCCTTAGTAAGTTTTGAATCAAGACCATAAATTCGAGCTGCAAAGTGCTAATAAAGTGCATTCTCACTGATCTTTGCAGCTGACAGGAGATACTTTGAGCTCTGCAATGCTTATCTCAGGCAGACAGCATGGATTTATGCTGGACTCATAGAACCACAGAATCACAGAACAATTTGGATTGGAAGGGATCTTAAACCACTCTGTTCCACCCCCTGGCATAGGCAGGGACACCTTCCACTATCCCAGGCTGCTCCAAGCCCCGTCCAACTTGGCCTTGAGCACTTCCAGGATGGGGCAGCCACAATTTTTCTGGGCAAGAGAAGAATAACTTTTCTTATACTCAGTGTATAAAGCCCTTACTGCATGTGCTGCAGCAAAATCACCTACTGAGTGGAGCACAAACTGGAAGCATCACACTCCCTACTTCAGTTAGAGTCAGGATAATCTCATAAACAGTGACAAGGTGCACATTCCGTGCATCTCAGTGCAGCTTTTGCAGCACACAGACGCTGAGGAGAGCACGCTGACACATAACACACACATACACAAGTCAAACAGCCTTAAAAGTCTGCAGCAAAGGCGGTGCTGGAGAGGGAAAAGAAAAGTCTCTGAAAGCCAAGATCTGACTGGGAGTGAATCTTAAAACAGCTGAAGAACACTTCAGTGTGAAGTGCAGCTTTGACAGCAACTCTGCCATGCAGGGAGGAAAAGCAGAAAAGTGTTTCTCTGTGTCGAGCAGAGCAGGAGTTAAAATGATGAATAATCCTAATGAGTAAGCCCTGGAGGGGGGCTCTACGGTAGTAAACCAGATTTGTGTAATCGTTTCTCATTTAAGTTCTGCTGCTAGTTTGAAGAAATTGAATGAATTACTGAGATTCCTAATGAGACAAGCCTGTTTTTCTGGAGATAATTGATATAGTAGCTCACAGTAAATAATAGTGACTTTAAATATTGCCAGTGCTAAATGCTATAAAGTTTAAAGTGTTTTCATCAGTCAGGAAGAAAGGGAGCTGGGGAGGGCAGACCTCTTCTTCTGTGCATAAACAAACATAAGACTTGGTTGAATTCAGGACATTTGTTTTTTATGAGGGAAAAAAATAAAAGTACCAACTAAAAATATTCTCTCCTGAAAGTTCTGTAGATCCTACAGAATTAAATGTTGTAAACAAACTTTGTTCCATGACTTTGAAGTCTTCCTAACCCCTTTCCCCCAACTTACAAAAATTAGACTATTTATAAAAGTGCATAAATTGTAATTTAAGTAAAAAGCCTTGAAATTTTTATCAAAAGCATTCAAATTAGTCTCTCCCCAGGTCAGCTAATGAGTTGTCATGAGCTGGCCTCTTACTGTAGTGCACCTCCTGCAGACTAAGACAGAGAACCATGTTTTCATCAAAGGAAATGCTCATTAGTAGAGCTTTCAGAAACTGATTTGATTATAGTTTCACTTGTTAAAGTGAAATATTTTCAGCTCATTAGGATGATTATGATTCAAGGTCATCTTTTGAAGCTAGTCCTGTCAATATGAGATAAATGGGCCCTCATCTTTTTCCCTTCTTTACGTCTGTGCTTTTTAAACTCTTCTGTGCAAAAGTTCCATAGCCATAATTAATTTTTAGTTCTTCTTTTACAAAGCTGCTTAAAAAAAAAAAGAAAAAAAAAAAAGAACAAAGATTTTGGCTACCAAAAAGGCATTGAAGAACTATTAAGAGGAGGAGGAGGCTATCTTGTTTTAGAGAAATCAGAGAAAATCCTTGAAAAGTTCAGCTTTTGAAATCCAGCTATTTTCTCCTTGACCTCTTCCAAAGTTTCTAAAAGGTACTTTGTACATATTTTTGCATGTATCTTTTAATCTCAAAAGTGTAAAACGAAACTGAAAAACCACCGAAGAAGTACTGGTGGCTTATTAGATATCTTTGCTTTTATGGCACATGATAAATTTAACACCTTTTAAAGTCCTTTTTTTCGTCTCTCCCTTTATATTCACCACTTAATCTCTAAGTGGCTAAAAAAGCCATTTAAACATAAAGGGAAATACTACTGACTTCTATTCACATCCTGAGAAATATTCCATTTACATAGGACTTGCAACTGAAACATAATTGGTCAGATATTGCCTCATACTTCAGCTTGAAAGATGAGGTCAGAAGGTCAGGTTTTGTGCCTAATAGACCAGACTTGAAAGCTGTATATTAAGATGGGAAATCAGGACAAAAAAAAGAAGAAAAGAAAGGCAGATTTGGTTTCTCCAGTACCAGGAAAACGAGTTTAAAAGCGACATAGATTTCAATTCCCCACAGTGAATTGAAGTGTCCTGCAAGTATCCCACCAGTCTGGATTATTGGTCCAGACTGGGATATGTAATGTGAGTGCTGGGGAGAGAGGCTGAGGAGGAGTAAGAAGTGAATTAATAGACTTCCAGATTAACTGTCAAATGATAAATGATTAATCATTTTGTCAACAAATTATCCACAATAAAGCCTTGCCTCCACACCAAAGCACTACCAATTATACCAGTGTAATTGCATCTGGGCAACCTCCCTAGCCAGAGCCCAGTAATAGAACTATTTATCCAATATGGTTTGTTCCCAGAAGGGGAATACTCTTAGTGCAGCATCCTTGTACTCGTGTATAGCTGTGCTCATGCTTAGCCGTAACCACCAGCCTTCTGATTCAAAGAAATAAATTAGCTCCACTTTTAATGAAATATATGTATGAACACAGGTTACTCTTTCTTCTCACTCCTTTAAAACACCTTTTAATAAGGACAATTATAAAATCTGGTTACAGAACCCAAAAATTCCTTCCCCTTCCTGCTGGATTCACGCCTTTCTCACTGTGGGTCCAGCTCTGAGGAGCTTCTTCTATGTTGGGGTGCAGTAACAAATAGTTCTACAATTGCTGAACTAATCAAACTTAACATCCTAAAGATTTATGTCTTCAGATTGAGTTTTCAAATTCTCTTGAGGTCACTGACCTGCCTAATCCAAGCAATCAATAGAGGGTTCTTTGTTTGTTTATTTGTTTGTTTGGTGTGGGCATTTTGGTGTATCTCTTTTTAAATTTATTTTATTTTATTATTTTATTTTAATTTATTTTTATTTTTATTTTTTTCTTTTTAAATGGGGACCTTGAAAAGCAGACAGAGCTCCAGTGTTGTACCAACTCCCCAGTAAGTTGATTCATTCTATCTGGAGGCTTATCTGCAATGTAGTTCCAGCTATTTTGAAAATTGATTGCAATGATGTGGGTTCTGTTGTTGCCATTTCCTTGCTCCATGGCATTCAATAAATCACTTCATGCTTTTGTGTTTCAGGATTTTTTTTATCATTGCTATTAATTTCAAGCAAAACAAAACAGAAAAATATTTGCATTAGCCATGCACGCTAAGGTAGACGAGGAAATCTACTTTTTTGGTTTCCATTTAGTCAATGGAGACAGGTAGGAACTTTCAAAAATAATTATCAGCCCTTAGAAGAAGGAATGAGCAGGATGAATTACCTTTAGGTATATCTGCTTTGGACTTTTTAATTAGAGTTTATTTAGTAATTCTCATCTTAAATCTTCCAGCTTGCATGCAATAATAACACTTTTCCAGGAAGAGCTGATGGTTTTAAGCTGTGGTCTCCAAGAAAGTGAACAATCTATCACTTCCTTTGGTAATTTGTCCCAGTGTTGAGCAACTGAGGTTATTTCAGATCTCTGCCTTTAATTGCTTGACTAACTTCCAGCTGATGCTTTATTTTTGCTTTTCTCTTTTCAGTCACATGAACTTGAAACCATTGAAAACAGAGGACTCAAAGATACCTCTTTTCCAGAATTTTTGTGGCTCCCGAGGGAATGATCACAGCCCCAAGCCTGACAGAGCTCAGTAAGTGTTTGGACAAAACTCTCAGGCACAGGGTGGGATTCTTGGGGCTGTCTTGTGCAGGGCCAGGAGTTGGACTCGATGGTCCTTATGGGGCCCTTCCAACTCAGGATATTCCATGATTTTATGACAAATGAAAGCCGCAGCTTCACCGAGATGTGGATCCTCTCCAGGAGTAATAGAATAATGACAGAAAGAGAGCAGAGATGCTCTGACCTGCTGATATTTTCATTGTCCTCAGTATGAGGGCTTGTCTCTATGCATCAGTTTGCTTAGAAAGCAGTCACTGTGTCCTGCTGGTCAGATTCATTTTTCCTTCTACATAAAAAAGAAAAAAACAGATTGAAAAGAGGACAGGGATTACAGACAGACAAACCTACTCCCAAAGTGTTTTGGAGAGGGAAGAAGATATTCACAGAAAGGTGAATTAAATAAAGATATTGCACTAAAAAAGGCATTTATTTTCAAGCTTTTCAAATAATTTCAATATTCTGAAGGAATTCAGACTTTTAGGAGATAGACAAAAATCCTGTTGCAGTGAGTAAAATGAGGTGTATGGAGACAAATAAAACATTTGCAGTTATTCCACAGGGTGTGTTAGAGCCATAAACAGAACCAGAACTCTTCTGCTTTACCAGATTTGCCACACAATGGGCTTTATTCTTTGATCAAATGAGCAACAGAGAAGAATTGTTTTTATTATGACAACAAAAATCCCTCATGTGGAGTTATAAAACCATCAGGAGGGAAGTTGTTCTGATTTCTTTAACCAGATAGGCCAAAAGTTGCCAGCCTCCATAAAGTTGTTTCCTAATTTTGAGAGTCTGTGTGAAACTCTGTTTGTGTGGAACCCTGCAGGCTCACTCCAGGGGAATTTGGTTCATACTTGTCAAAGACCAAACAATGAGGATGCTCAGGTGTATTTTTATTTTTTTCCTGTGCTAGTATGGTGACACTGATTTCCAAACATATCATTCAGAGGAAACCAAAGCTGAAATAAATGCTCCTGCACTGTTTCCAGCAGCACTGATGTGTACTCAGTACTCTATCAAGAAATAGCTTTACTTAGCAAAATTAAGAAAACTATAGTTGCAAACATAGAAACAACTAATTAGTTTCTTCATCAGCAGAAATTTGAAAGGTAAAGAATAGCTTAAGAAAATGAAAGAGAGAAAACAAAGTGGGGCACTGCAGAATCAAGGTAATGACTGAAAGTCAGGATCTGATGGGAAGTAAAACAAACCAAATACAGACAAATCACGAAACCAGACACTTTATAATCATCAATGGCCACTAGAACTTACTTATTATTATAGTCTTAGAAATGTTATAGTCTTACTACTGACTAAATCATATGGTGTTGCTTTCATTTATTTCGTGCCTAAAAATTTCCTTAAAAACATTTGTAGAGAAGATATTTAAGATGCAGTTCATATCCCAAGATAAGTCTAAATGTGTTTAGCGTTTAGTTTCTCAAAGAGGTAGCCTGAGTTTTTGTATCAGTATGCAAAAGGAAAGCATGGGGATGAAAAAGCTTTGCAGATGTTCTCTTTGACTTGGGAATGTCCATTTCTGACAGGACTTGGGCTGTCTAGTTTTTAGTGTTTGTATCATAATTCCTTGAGTATAACTAATGCCTCATTTTCTCCCTTTGTCTAAGCCTTTTAGGTATATCTGATTTAAAGTCTTCCTGAAAGTATATTTACAAAACACCTAAGCCCTGTCTTAAAAATTATCACGGTTTTTATTATAGGATATTCTTATTAGGAGTTGGACTCAATGATCCTTTTAGGTCCCTTCCAACTCAGGATATTCTATCATCAGATACCAGCAGGTCAACTTGTGAAAGGCTCTTCACGACCTCCCAGTATAAAATCTTCCTTATTTATCCAGAAACACTGTGAGATTCATCCAAACCACCCCTAACCACCTAAGAGTTCACCTCTGATCTGAAGCTGCCATCGAGTCTTGCCCCCTGGTCAATGGGGCAACTCCTCTCACCTTGAAAAGTTGTTTTGAGGAAATGCTGTGAACACCCTTCTAGAGATGTTTCCTTCATGGATAACTGAGGGAGCCTGACAACTCTTTCAGAGCAAACTTGAACCACCTAATAGACAGAAGTTAAATGAAATTAATCCCTTGAGGTATAAGGCTGAAGGACAAAATGCCTGAAAACCCCTCCATGGAAAAGTGAGGTCAGAGAAAGACGATAAATGTTATTTTACCAGTATAGAAAGGAGAAGCTGTGGAGGAACTGTTCATTTTGGTTAAAGACAGAGCATTTTCTTGTCTTCTGAGTCACAGGGGTAATTCAGAGCCTTCTGACCTCACCAAATTTTGCCTGGAAACATCTTTAGCCATGGCATGCATTACATGATCCTTCACGATATGGGGACCCACTCCAACCTGAGAATACTTCAAACACCATGAAAAGCTTTAACAGCTCTGGGACTTTTCCCAAAATTCCCTGTTTTCCTCAGATTAGCGTTTCAGCCTGGACATCATCAGTGGAAGGCCCTGAATTTTAGAGTTTGCTTCCTGCACTTGGCCCACACCAGCCTTTAGTCTATCAAGTTGCAGGGAAGTGCATGAAGCTCATCTATGTTCTCTGGTTTTAGCCTGAGGGGTTGGAGATAGGGAACATGTCTAGCTTATCCTAAGAGAGTCTATTTAAGGCAGACATTAGTCAGCATGTTTGCATTTTGTATTTAAATTATGTAAATGTGTTCAGAGACTGATGGGGGCCTATCTGACAAACCTAAAACCAAGTAAATAAGCATAAGCGAAGCGTAGTGACATGAAAACAGGAAACCCAAATGAAAATGATTTTTCAGGGGATTTATGCACACACAAAAAAAGACAAAACCACAAACCCAAGAAGTTGGGGCAGGACGAAGTTCACAAATGAACCCTGGGCAGGATAAAGGGAGAGATTTCTTTTCTCATCTGTTCCCTGGTTTTCTCAACCTGGAGCCTAAGGCACCCAGGAGTACAACAACCACAGGGAACATCCTCCCTCAAGGAAGCAGCAGGAGGAGTAAATGCTTTAACTGGTACCAAGGGGTTTTATATTCATTGCTTCTCAGCAGAGATCTTTGAACATGGTTTTGTCTCCAGATTAGGGAAACCATGAAGACACATGTCTTGGACCAGTGTGGGAGATGTGGCAGAAAGGCAGCGTGGCTGAGCTCAAGTTTCAGGAAAGTTTGGGATGACTCTCCCAGTGTTGGCGTTTGGTCTTATTTCACCTGCCTGTGGCCAAATACTGACTAATGTGTAAATCCCAACATACATGAAGGAAAATGGGATGGTTGGGATGACCCTGATTTCCAAGAGGAGTCATTTGCCTCAAGCTCCTAACATCAGATAATAATTTTTCAATTTGAGATGATCCAAGAAGACTTGAAAGTGATACTTGGGGCTAAAATAAAGGAGTTTGATTGTTTCCTTCTCTCTCAAGTGTTAAATAACATTTTGACAGAACAGAAGCTACATCTGAAGATTCTCATTTGATAGAAATTTCCACAGAGAAATTCCAAGCCAGAAAATAACCAGGTTTTGGCACTAAAAGTTGGAATTTTTTGAACACAAGAAAATGCAAAACAAAATCAAATGTTTAGAATGTTTAGGTTTTTTTAAAGATAATTAGAATGAAAAAATCTTATTAAAAATTATCCTAGGAGAAGTGAATTGGATTCTGATTCATTTTGCAACGACTATCTCTTTATACTTTTGCTAAAAATATTCAGATGGCTAATTGCTATATTTCTGAAGTTCTTTGATATCCATTATTCTGTAATTTTGCATTTTTATTGATTTTAGTCAGAAATTAAAAAAAAAAAACAAGCTCAATGTAAGAAACAAAACAATCCTTTGTGACTCATGGCTTACAACAGATCACTGGAGAACCCAAAGAAGAATTCAGAAATAAGCCAAATTTTACTTTCCAAATTCATGGTAGTTGTGCTAAACACATTTGGTCAATCTGAAAACAAGACAGCATGTGAAAAGAAATTAACTTATTTAGTGGAAAAGCAATTCAATTCCCAATTTGTACCATGTTATATTATTTTGCAATCTATAAATCACACATTAGAGAGCAGACTGAGGCCGCCTTGTGTCCTTCAGTTTGGAGGTTCGTGGTTCATAATCATGAAAAGCTAAAGTCCAGTTGAGTGGGTTTTTCCCCTCTTCAATACTGCTTTGTCAGTATGATTATTTGCATATATCTGCATAAGAACATCCTGGCAGAACCACTTAATAGCAAGTGAATTACTCCCATGTGTAGTACTTCCATCCTGCATCTACCTTCTTCCTCTCCAACAAACTCCTATGAGTAATCCTTGTTAAAATTAAAATAATCAAGCAGTAAAATCTATTACTGACTTTACCATTTTATAGTGTTCATCATATTTCCTACCCTGAATATAAGGATAGTGTAAGGACAAACATGTCCATGTTTTATGACCTGAGTGTAAACAATCTGTTGTAATGGGACTGAAGCTGTGAAAGTTTGGAACTAAACCCATGATTTTTATAACTAGCAGGGTCCTCAGTCCACATCATTGTTCACAATCAGTGTATTATTTTTGTGCACAGAATTAATGCAATTTCACATTGCAGGTTCAACACACTGCAAGGAATTTTTTTTCCATTATGTCTTGGACTATTTCAAACCAGTATTTCTGCACTGACAGTGCTGTCCTTTGTGACTTGTAAAAGGTGAATAAGAGAAAAGAAATGCAAAATTGGGTCCTGAAGGTCAGCAAAGCAGAGTGAGCATTAGTCGGAAGATCTCAGATATTTTGTGGGGATATTGCCTCAGACTCCCTGCTGTTTGTACTGGAATAGGAGGATGCTCTGATAATGGAGAAAGTTAAAAGTAGTGGATAAATTTTCAAGTAAGCTGTCATATTAATTATTAACCTTGACAGAAGCCATCAGTTGTGTAGTTTGCCTGCTTTCAATCTCAAATATTCCAACATCAGCCTGCCAGATTTTTGGATTTTGGGGTCAAAGACAAGAGGGATTTGGTTTTTTACCCTTGTATTGTCCCTTTATGCCCTTTTAAAAGTGCATCTTAGGGACTGGTAGGAATTGCTTTTGTGTTTCAGGTTTCAGGTGGTTTTTTTTGTTTTTCTTGAAGATGGATAAAACCCTCAAATCTCCTAAGTGTTCATCCACTAAAACTTTTAATTTAAAAAAAGTTTGGGTAATTTGAAATATTTAATTTAAGTAATTAGAAATTAAAAGACAATTTTTCTTTTATTCCTGAATTAGTGCTTTAAAAAGAAAAGTCACTTTAAGATAAAAATTCAGAATCATAGAATCTTGAAGGTCATTAGCCCGGTACCACCACTATGTTAAACAAGTTCTGATCTTATAAAAATATATTTTCATATTTCAAATCTTCTTTTAAAAATTTTATTGAAATGGGAAAGTCATTAAATCTGCTTTCCTCAGCAATGCTTTTTTTCAGGGCATTAATTAGGATTTGCCGACAAAACATCACAAAGTTTTTATTAAGAGTGTTATTTCTTGTGTAATGGAAGTATTATGCATTACTATTGAAAAGATGACAGCTGAGGTTTTAAAATTGCTTTTGTTGCCAGCAGACAGGACTTAAGAGCAAAAGTCCTACTGATGTGGGAGTTGGCTCCTTTGAGAAGGGAAGGTTTCCCTCTCAAATAACTATTAAAAGTCAAGATATGTACTAAAAGGTGCCCAGAGTGGAAGCAAACTATATTTAACTAATATTTTATAGATACTATGTAACCAATTCTATAGCATTTTTTTTCCTGGTTTCAGCAATCTGCAAACTCCTCACCTTAATTTGACACAATTAGTCTGAATTAATTTAAAGTAATGCTTTGGGGTGGGTGGGGCAAAGAGGTCAGCAGGAGTTCTTGGGGCAAGAAATTCTTAAATAGCAGAAACTAGGGTAGGTATATTGTAATTATAGTGTGTCTGATTAAATTTATGACACATTTTTTTCTCTTGCTAGAATATCAAGTATCCCAATACTCATTTTCCCTAATTTTTGCATATTTTTCATCATCTTTACCTTGAGTTCCAGCTAATAAAAAAGTGAAAGAGTAGGAAATAGAGAAGCAAAGCAAATTAGAAAATATTTCTTTCAAATCTGACATATTTACAGAGGAAGAAAGGTGAAAAAATGCCCCATTTCTTACTTTGTCATCATTCTGCTTTCATATTTTTGAATCTGGAAATGCTTAGACATTTTTATCACAACAGAATATTTTTGTTGACTCTTTTTTGTTGTTGTGCTGCTTTCCTATTTCACCCCAGATAAAGAATTTGCTGCTGCTGTCTTTCTGGGAGAAGCCACGAACAGGAAGACAGTGTGGGAACAAGAATGTCAGACTATTATATAGACAAGGTTCTTTGCCTAGGGGCAAAAAAAAAAAGGGGAAAGAAAAAGATAAAGCACAAAACACTTGAAGAAAAACATGACATTTCTAAAAATCTTGAGTGGCAAGGAGAAAATGAGGAAATGATTGTTCCTTGGCTTTCCCAACACAAGGGGGCATCAAATGGAATTCTCAGGTAATGTGGACAAAACAAATAAAAAAGGTGTTTGTTTATTCAATGTAGAGTTAGGCTGGGCAGCTCTTTGCCAAAAGAAAAGGATGCTAAAATTCTATGTGGGTTCAGGTGAATATGAACTCCAAACCAATAACACAGCCTGAATTTAGAAAAAAAATCAGGGAAAAAACCTCAAGGACAAGAATACCAAGACCCCACCAATTTGTTGTGACTGGTTCAGAGCAGGGATTTGAACCCTGGCTGTTTGTGGATGGTTATTGGCTCTCCCTGATATTAAAGGAAAAAAAGCAGATGATCCTTTTCCACCCATGATTTTAGAAAACTGACTGTGGCTCTTGAATTTCTTTTTGCTTTTATCTTTGATCTTCAGCAGGAGCTTTGATCTACACTTTTTACCTTTTGATGTCACTGGTGTAAGGAGAGAAAAAAAAAAAAAAAAGAAAAAGGCAAGATATTCAATATGTACAAATGGGTGTAGCTCCTAAAAGGAGTTACAGAGTGGTTTGTACAATTAAGAATCTGGGTCAATACTCAGAAATGTGGTTGAAAAGGGTGGAATTCAATTCCCTTAATTTTGTCTTTTTATGAGAAATTAGGTGTCTGCAACAAATGTCTTTAGTTGAACTTGTTACTGATTTATATTAGACATCTGCTTCAGAAGATGAATCACTCCCTGATTCTAAAGAGAAGTCCTGGATGTGTATTTGGCAGAATTAATTCCTTTTAAGAGGACACAAAGTAGGATCTGTAACCTTGAACTTTTATCAAATATGTACCTAACAGTTGTTCAGTCTTTCTGTTTCCACTTTAACTGTTCATTGTTCCTCAACAAAGATTGCAAAGAATATCCTTTGTTTATGAAAATGAGCAGAGGTAATGGGTTACCTCAGTGCTACAGTATTCAGCCTTCAAAGGCAAATTCCCCTACCTATAAAAATAACATGGAAAATAATTGTTCTATAGAACAATGCAAACTTCCAAATCTGAGACTAAAAAAGAAAAAACAAACTGGATTATAAATTTTGTTACAGGCTTGTAATTCAGCTGAGTTGAGTCAACAGATTGACTTTTTTTATTGCCTTTTGCGGTAAAATGGAGCTGTAAATGGGCCTTTTATGATGAGATTACGTGGAGAATATTTTTTCACTGAAAGCTCTCAACTTCAGATTAAGTGACAGGAAAAAAACAAACTTCCATTTTACTCCCCCAAGCTTATCTTAAAAATATAACCTATGTCCAGGATAGGCCTCCAGTACAATGTTTGAAAGAAGAAAGCATAATAATTATTAAGTATAACAAGAATTAATTAAAGAGTAAATTTTTTCTAGTAGAAGGTGTCGCTGTCCATGGCAGGGGTTTGGAACGAGATGATCTTTAAGGTTCCTTCCAACCCAAACCATTCTCTGATTCTGTGATTAGGTACAGCCTAGAGCTCCAAGAATCCTTATATCATTTTTGAAAAGTAACTAAAATAAATGGGCCTTTTGTTAACAGGTTGAACCTCACTATCCAAAAACTCATCCCCCAGCCTAAAAAAATGTAGGTGTCTTCAAATAGAAAGATCATCACAACTGCAAGATCATTACACTGGAAGGTCCAGCCTGTTTTGACTCAGTTCTCTTCCAGGTTTAGGAGGAAGTAAAATGCCACAGTTGGATGAAATGCCTTGGTTTTACCTTCTATTACCTTGTTAGAAACAAATAAGTTTGACTCTAGGCAGGTCCATTACTGTAATAAAAACTACAATTTTTCAGAACTACAGTGAGTGTTACCCAGGACAATTAGGCCAAATTTACCCTGACACCCTGCGTGGTCTTGTGGCTCCTCCTCTGAAGTCAACTGAAATATTCAGGCTACATCCTCATTATTGAACTCTCTTGCTCTCCAAAACAGGTGGGCATGTCCTAAATGCTTCTTGGAAATGGTCAGTGCCAAAGCTAATTCCTGAACAATGCCTGCAAATTGGTGGAAGACATAGTTAAACTGAGCCAAAACCTCACCAGATATTTTCTAATAATGTAAAGGTGCAGACAATCAAATTTTGGTCCTGATACTGTCTCACACAAAACAATTTACAGAACAAGAAGGATTTGAATGCTGAAGTTGGTCACTGATGGGATCTTGCTGTATATTTGACTACATTGAGCCTTCAAGAGGACACAGGGCATATGGGAGTGTGTGGTGAAGCAAAGTATCACTAAATTATATGTGCTTGAAAATTACGGCATTGAGGTGTCAGGGCTGTCTCTGCATCATTTATGTGCAGCTGATGCAAACAGCCATATTAAATTTCCTACCAAACTCAGATAAAAAATAAGGGAAGAAAGGAACCACCACCACCAGAAGCTTAACACTGCTCTGATTTTTGGTAAAATACTCCTGAGTGAGAAAAAGTGCTTTGCTTTATGGGACAACTGTTTATAATGCCAACTTGGAGACATATTACAAATTCAGACATTCAGGGGGCTTTTCTAATCCTCAATTGCAGTTTGTCAGTGCTTCAGGAATATTCCCTTGCTCCAATTGTTCATCCTCAGCAGGAGCTGGATTAGCAACATCAGAGTCTGCAGATGCGTATTGTTTCCCATTAGTCTCAGCTTGAGCCTGGTGTTATGTCCTTTTCATCAGGAACCTCCAGCTCTAAGTCAGTGAACCAGGACTAATGATCCCAGCTTTCCTGGGAGACATCAGAGTCTGTGTATGTAATGTCCAGAGCTTTGGCTTCTGCTGCTGTTGGCCATTTAATGTGCTGCTTAAGCCTCAGACCACTTACTCCCCTCTGCAGCATAAGCTGCAGCCTCCTCACAATGTTTCCAAGAAAATACACACTTGAATATCATTTTCACTTCATCCCTTTGAATTTCTTTTATAGTTGCATCTGGCAGGAAAGGGGAGGGGAGGGCGTGGGGGAGGAAAGAGAAAAAAGAATCAATTTGCAAACACTTAAATGTTGATGGCCAACATTTGCAGTTTTATTAGCAGACTACCCGCAAATAAGAATTATTTACAAATCGTTATTTGGCAGAAATGGGGGAGAAAAATGCCAACATCCACATTGATGAATAATGTCTGAGGTAGATTATTCAGCCAAGTCTACTCAACAGTATCAGATGGAAAAGTGCTTTGTAAAGGTTACTTCTGTCCTTTTTTTCTCTCTGTTTTCTTGCTAACCCTGTTGGCCTCTCATAGATATCAAATTCGTGTTTCCATCTCAACACAGCGAATAAAGAGCTCCCTTTAGAAACAGACTTTTTTGATAGAGACAGGGATATTTCTGTAATGGAACCAGCAACTTGAACCTTCTGCTCTGGACTTTAATATGAACATATAAGACTTCCCCTGGCTGCCCTCCTTTTATAACCAGCTGCCTAAAAAATATTTTTCATGCTTTGTGATAGTAGGTGTATTTTTTAATGAAGGTTTAAAGAATTTCCTCCAAAGTTCCTCTGAAACCTGCACACCATAATATTCTAGTGAAGTCTGTTTCTTGATTTGCCAGTCTGTTTAAAAGCCTTGTAAGGCAGTGTTAGAGCAGAATTTCACTTTAATTGGCATTGCTCCTAGCTATTTAAGCAATGTGCTGAACTGTCTATCATCAAACCTGGGCAGCCAGAACAGTTTCTTACCACCAACTTGATATTATCTGGAGTCAAATACTTACAGCCTAGATAGTGATGTTTGGGCTGTATCGAGGACTTTAGAAATCATTGTCTGTAATTGCCCCAGGTATGTTTCTTATTCTAAATGTTTTAGTTCAATACAGACCACCAATATGCAAAAAAAAAGAAAGAAAATCCTTTGGATAGCTGAGATTGTAACTTCTGGCATTTATTGCTGTTGTGATGAGAGACAGGGTTCCAATTAGGGATCAAGATTTTCTTTTTAATTAAGTGCTATCAAATTCCCCAAAAGGAGACTGACTTCCTGCTCTGGAAAAATTGAGATGAAAGAGGAGTTGGACGTGGACAGTGGGATGGATGCAGACAGGTGCTTGTGTAGCTGTACTCAGAGTAGTGGTTAATGGATCACACTCAGCCTGGAGGACAGTGAGTAACTCGTGAGCCCTCCTGGGACTTGTCCTGTTTCATTTCTGTGTTGGTGCCCTGAAGGAGGAGATGGAGTCTGTCCTCAGCATGTTGTCAGGTGATGCCAAACTGATGGGACCAGTTGATACAGGGCAAGGCTGAGTTATGACCAGAGGGTTTCAGACAGTGGGGATTGATGAGCTGGCAGCAGCCTGATGGAACTCAACAAGGACAAATGCCCTGCACATAGGAAAGAAGAGCCTTTTGCAGTGGTACAGGCTGGGCACTGAGAGATTCTGGGGCAGCTCTGTGGCCAATGCCCACAGTGAGCTCTGGCAGCAACAAGGGCCAGCAGCACCCTGGGCTGTATGAGCAGGAGTCCAGCAGTCCAAGGAAAGGGATTATCTCCCTTTACTCAGGACTCAGATTACAAATACTCTACTGCAGTTTCGGGCCCCTAATCCATAAAAGACTGACCAACCACAGTATGTTCAAGGAGGGTGCTCAGGGCTGGAGCAGCTGCTCGGTGCAGGAACATGGTGGGATTGTTCAACCCAGAGAAGTGTCTGTTTGGAGAGACCTGAGATCAACCTCTATTACCTGTGATAAGGTTATCAAGAAGATCTAGCCAGGCTGTTCATATGGTGAGAAGATGAGAAACAAAATGAAGGACAATTTCCCCATGACAGCTGGGTATTGGGGTTACTCCTCTTGGGAGATTGTGCATCCTGCACACAGTAATTTGCACTGGCCCCCAAACGGACCCTGTTTGGAGCAGCTGGTTGGACGAAGGCCTCCTGATGTCCCTTCAAAGTTGAATTATCCTATGATCTTGAGATCTTGTGATTCCAGCCTAGGAGGAGGAAGAAAGCTTGACTTGGAATTTACAGTCATTATTCTGATCCAAAAATCAAGGAATTCACTAGAAAAAAAATTCCTCTTAAATTTTTGTTTGTTTTGGATTTACACTCTGGGTGAGAATGTCTGGCTTCTGTTTTGATTTTGTGTCTCAAGGTGATGGCCCTTCAGATGAAAAGGTTCTGTGTTTGCTGCAAGGGTGCAAAATCATATAATTGACACTATGAAATGTGTTCCCTTTAAAAGGAAAATACTGCTCTATTGATAGTCATCCTAAGAAGGTACTTTAAAAATTTTCATTCCGTCTGTCTCTGAATGGTGTTTGACAGCAAATACATACTCAAATTATTTCTGCAGACACCCCCTTCCCCCCAGAAAATCCATTTTCAATAATCTGTAATTTCCTCTGTATTCTATAGACAGGGCTATATTTTCTACACAGGCTTCTAAGATTTCACACTGGGAGTTTTATCCAGTATTTTCAAAGATATTATATTAACCAGGTTGTCAGGCAGCTGAGGGTCAATACTTTGCTTTGCTTGAGTCTCAGTGTCAAGCTGTACAATTTAAGGAGGGAATTGAAAGAAAGTGTATTTTTGCCTGAACAATTTTGTGACTTCACCTGAAAAATTTATCACCAACACCCATTCATTAAATTAACCTTCAATCCCAAGAAGTTGTGCATCAAAAAAACAGCTGGCTGTGATAGAGAAATGATTTGCTGGAACAACAAATAATAATTTCCCATTATTGTAGGTACCAGTTTAATCTACTATTCATAGTCATTCTTTCCAGGATTATCTCACATTCAGCCAGAGGAAGCTGCACTTAGTACAAAGGTGTAATAATTTGGGGTCTGGATATCATTCTCATCAATGATTTATCATTATCGTTCCCCCCACACACACACTAATTAGTCCTGTAATTTCTTTCAAAGTTGATTACTTTGGTCAGTCTTTTCTTATTCCTTCTTCTCTGAAAGCTTCCTGAAACCTAAACACAACAGCATCATCAGCTTCCTGAATCTGTCCTTCATAGAAAGCTTCTTGGATAGCTCTGCCTTGGCAGGACCTCAACAAGTCTGAGAAAGCTTTGCTACAAGGACATATTTCTACTAGCAAGCGAAAAATGCCAGGAACCATTCTCTCCAAGAAGCCAGTTAGTGTGTAGTGGCTGTCATCATCCTATCATATCCTCTTCAAAATACTTCCCTGCTATTTCAGGGTTAATATTTATGTCTAAACTACCTTTTGGGAATGCACTTTGACACATCCCAAGTCTTACATGGGACCTAGGAATACTTTCAGGGCATGGTAGGTAGCCTGGGTAAAAGCTGTGCCAGCCATTATGCTGGCAATGCAACAGGATGGATGGTCAAGATTCAGTTTGTGTCTACAGACATAGATTTTGTGCTCAGATTTTATAGTTTTTCACTGAAATCTTATTTTCTGGCATAGGACTTAATTTCTCTCAAGTTTTAAGGAATTGTTCTTTTAATGCTGAATGGCTGAATCCACTGTTGATTGTTCAGCATAGCAAAATCAGGTATATATTAAATCTGTGTATGATTTTACACTGGGGTATTTTAGGCTAAAACATGGGTGATTCTCTGGTACTTCCTGTTTAATTTAATTTTATGTATTTTGTCTCACAAAAATCAATTTTATATGCTTATGATTAAATTCAGTGTTGCTAGAATCCGCTTATCAAGCCTCAAAAACATTTCTGTCAAGTGGGCCATGTTTTCTGCTGAATTTTTACTAGAGTGCAAAGTGCACTTCATGCAGTCTCTGTGAGTTCCTCCCCACCATCTACTTTCACCTCATCTGTTTGTATTCCCTTTTCACTTTAGGAAGCATTTTGGATGCAAATGCTACAGGCTTTTCTGGGCTGTTTGGTATTATGTGAGAAATCACCACTCCTGACCTCATACAGTGAAGCATCAGTAGTTTAACAGATTGGCAGGGACGGGACAAAGTGCACTAAGCCCCTGGAGGATATAAGTGTCTGTTTAGCCAACTTGAAAGCATCTTGACATTCTTTTGACCATTGCCTCTATTTATTTTTCTGTAATAGCTCTGTTGCAGCACTAACTGTAGTAGACAGATTTGCTATGAATTTCCCTTGGTAGTTTATCATAGCCAGAGAGAAAGTTAATTTCCATACCTTTCCCTTTGTACGTGAGCTTGTGTAAGATATAGTATCCATCTGCTTCTCTGAAAGAAGAGTAAAATACCTCTTCACTCTGAAACCTGGCTGCACCCACAGAGTTTCCTAACCTCAGCCCTTACTTTTCTAGAGCCTCGATGACACCTCCAGCATCTTTAAACCTTTCTGATATCTCCCTTCAGGACATCAATGTCTTGCAATCCACACCTTACAGAACTCAAGCATTGAAGAAAGGAGTGGATTACGGGAACACAGTGGGGAGCTATTTGTCACTGCAATTATCCTCAGTAGTTAAAGATCACCTGGAGTTTTAATGAGTGAGCCCCTCGTTTTGTACTTAGTTCATTGTAATGACATTCTTGTTTACTGCTGATCTTCAAGAGATCGCAAGGTGTTCTACAAAGGAGATTGGTAGATTTCCCTACATTTTACAAATAATTTAATTTCCAGACATAATTTCATCTGTGTCATCCGTCTAGACCAGCAACAGAATATAGAAATCATAGGTCTTAATTCATTGGTTTTTCCCGCTACAAAATCACTTGAATACTTATACTAACACTTGCAAGTCCTGAATGAGAGAGAAATACAGTCTGCTTAATTACAACAGACTCAATCCAAGCATAAATAAGTGCTTGTGCTTAAAATCAAACCTCTTATATAGAATTCAAGCATAGATTTTTCACTAAGGACACAGAAATATTATTTTTGTGAAAGAACAATACTCGTGTCAATTGTCATGTCAATATATCATTAGTCATAGGTGCAGCACATGAAAAAGTAATCCTGGTGTCCACAGCTCTCAAACTTATGTTTTGACATAACACCTTGTTTTTTGTTGTAATAGGGAGGGAGTTTTAAGGCACTAATCACAATTAAGTTTCCAATTCCCATTAAAACAGTGAGAAAATCAAGTCCTTCTTGGTCCTTTCAAAACCTACCCATTACTTTTAGCATTTTTGTCAATCTCTTCTGATTTAATACAGAAGGCTACAATGACCCTGCCGTGACACTCTGATGTCGTTCACACATTTTGAAAATATAAATCATAACCCCCCAACACTCAATACAATTGTTATTTGTTCTCATACAAGAATGGTAAAAAATCCAAAAACCAAGAAGTCAGCCATGCTGAGTAAAGAAAAAGATTAAAAATGTCCCATTCTTTCTAAGAAGAGTTATTCCTGTTTAACTTTTAGCTGATTACTGACTAATAAGTAGTTCAAAACTGCATTCTTTGAGGTCACTTCTGCTGTTTGCTTCTCAAAAGGACTGGAATAGTTCTGGTATTTCCTAGGTGCTCTCAATGCATGTAGAAAAACATTCATGAGCCTTGTTTTTCAAAGAAAGACAATAGCAAAGAGTATTAGTGTCTCTTGTAACCTAGAATGAGGCAGCATTGGGGTTTTTTGGTTGGTTGGTTGCTTTTACTTTTTTCAAAGGAGTTGTGTGGTCTCTGGAGGTTCTCCATGGGTTGCCTCCCATTTTGTTCCTAAAAAAATTGCTGTCCTCTTCCTCTGCAACCTTTTTTAACTAACTCAGTGCTTGTTGCACTGCTCACCAAAGTGCTGAAGTCTTACTCCTGACTTTCCTCCTCTAATGTCCCCCTGCAACAAGTTACCATTTGTCCTGGCTTGTGGTGGAATTCTCTGGAAATTGACTGTGGCTACCTCAGAAATGCCCATCCATCTGTATTTAGCATGAAATAGACTCAAGGAGAAAGGCTGTGGCACCATAACCAAGTATTTGATATAACCATAAAAGTACTAAGGTGGAAAGGCAAAAAATGGGCTTTAAAACACGGATCAGTCTGGAAACCTGTGCTACTTCATAGATCAACCTGTGGGAATTTATTTCTGACCACATATGATGCAGAGAGTCGCAGAAGGTGCACCTAGAGCTGCACAGTACCTTGGATCTCTCATATAGCTCAGAAGTGTGAACTTCTCCAAAACACCAAAATATTTTCCATTTTGGTCCACAGTGACTAGACCCAGCATAACCCCAAGGACTTTTGTCACCTCCCTTCTCTGTGGCAGGATTTGAACATGCTTGATAAACAGGACATTCTCCTAGCAAAGAGCATGTGATGATGCATTGAAATTTTTGTCGAGGCTGAAATATTCATCTCAGTAAGACCCTTCTGGATATCTCCAGAAAACTATCTGTCCCAGCTGTCTCATAGCCTAAAGGTCCTACTTGCAAGAGCTTTCTGCTTGCATGAACCACAATACTTGTGGGGCTGGGTCTAGAGCCACTTTTGAAAGGCTTTTGTTTCCATTCCACCATAATGAAGAGGAATGCACCTCTGAGTGTTGTCAGTTTGTAGAAATGGTTGTATTTTAGTGATAACTGACAATGGCTGGATATGTGTATCTGATCTATATTGGGGGCACAGAGCAAGGAACCTCTTCAGCTCCTCAGTGGAAGACAAAGAAATAAAAGGGGATGTTCCTTGAATTGCTTCATCTTTATAATCTCACACTAACATACCATGGTTCAGAGATGTACCTGTACCTCTGACATCTCTCAGCCTTGCTGATACTGACAGACCCCACGTCTGAACTTCTTTATCATAAGAGATCTCCATTTATCTGCCAACTAAACTTTGCCTGCCTGTCTTCATTCCCCTTCTCTTAAAGTATGTAGTTGAGATGTAATGAAACACAAGCCCACCTGGGTTTACCCCTTATTTTAGGTTTTCCCTGGAATTTTTTTTATGTCAGAAAGTTGCAGTGCAGCTTGACACTTTCCACAAAAGAAGTGATCTTTCACTTAGACAAACAATGGCACAATCCCAGTGGAAAGTTGAGAATAACAGACTTACTTGCATACTGATTCATGGTCTTCTGTAAAGTTCAGCCATTCCCCAGGATTTGCAGTTCAAAACAGGGTGAGATATTTGAAAATGTTTGATCTTTTCAATCAAATAAGTAGGGGAAGTCTTTTAAGCTCTGATTGTGTACATGTTCTGTGCAGTTTGTACACAAACTATGGAATCATAGAATGGTTTATGTTGAAATGGACATTAAAGATCATCCAATTCCAACTCCCCTGCCATGGACAGGGACACCTTCCACTAGACCAGGTTACTCTAAGCCCCATCCAACCTGGCCTTGGGGTGGGGCAACCAGGGATGGGGCAGCCACAACTTTGGCTACCTGGATGCAAATTCTTTGGGTTGCTATAGTGAACTTCTTGGAACAGGTCAGACTTTCTGGACATGATCCTTTTTACCCAATATTAGGCATCTAAAAAGTAAAGCCTTGTATTTGAGTAGAGGGGATTCACTCACCCAGGGCTTTCTTGACAACTAATTAAAAAAATAAAGGGTGCATTTTGAGAGAATAACTCATCTGACTCAGACATCTCCTGCAGAGTGTTAAATATATGCTGGGAGTGCCTCTTTCTCACTGCCAATTGCAGACAGTCTAGATGTCACAGGGTGGATGTCACCTTATGACATCCATTTCTGCCTGTGTCTGCAGAAGTCCTGGTTCATGACTGAAGAGTCCAGATTTTTCAGTAATGACATTAAAGCTGCTCTTAACAAGTTGGATCCGTCTTCTTAATTTCACTTTCTTGAAAACAGAGTATGTAGGATTTCCCTCTTCAACGGGAAGAAAGAGAAGCTTTCAGAAAGTAGCTTAGTCCATGTAGCCCAATCTTTGGTCTTAAGATTGATTCATTTAAACTTCTTCCCTTATTTTTCTCCACTGGTTACAGATAGGAAGCAGATGCCTATACTAGACAGAAAACCTAGAAATGAGCTGCTGACAGACAAGAATCAGGATATTTTGCCTCAGACAATCCCATCCTAAATCACCAATCTAAAACATGGAGGAATGAGCCCTGTGTAGGAGATGCTTGTTCTGCCCATTCTCTGTAGACAATCTTAAGTAGACTCCTGGATGTTTAAAGAAGCTCAACTAGGACTTGAAGAAGAATGAAAGTTCTGTTCAGTGTATAAATGTTATGTTTTAAAAACATTTGGCTGGCAAATATTCAGCTTTCTTTTTTTCTCTTTTCTTCTCTGCCCTTTTTTCCTTTCCTGCCCTTTTCCTTTTTTGCAGCTCAAAAACAAAGCCTGAGGAAGGGGAAAATAAAAAGGCCTGGGATATAAAACCTAAAAGAGCAACTTAAAATAAAATAAAAAAACATGTTTGCTTTTCTGAGAAGAACAAGAGAAATGTTTCCTAGAAGCAGGGAGTTGGCTTATGAAATTGTCATATTACAGAAAAAAAGGTTTGACTTTGTTTCTTCCTGCCTCATTATTCACTTGTTAAACATAAGCAGCCTGACTGGTGAGATGTGAGGCAGAGATTAGAGATGGAGACAAAGTTTGCACCCTAAGGTTTATAATCAGAGTAAAAATTGTTTTCAGCTTGATCCATAAATATTAACTGGTTATTATCAGCCAAGGAAAATGAAGAAGTGTAGATCAGAGACATATGTATTTTAAGGCATTGGGGGAGCCAGGGTCAGACCCCCTTTCTGAGAAGACCTCAAGTGTCTAGTTAAATTCCTGTGATCCACTGAGAGACAAATGCCTTTTTTATTATGCACACATGGATTTGCTCTTCCTATCTGGACCAGCTCTTGAACATAAATATAGCCTTTCTAGGTCCCAGATTTACCTTCTAAATGGACATTCCTCTTCCTGCCTTCCTCTTATTTTCCAGCCTTTGCATTGGATTGGCAATACAAGTCTAATACAAGCAAAGTCTAAGCAGAGGGTAGATAGTGATGTTTAGTGTGAGCACAGATCTTGATGCTCAGTGATCACATAAAGTCCAGTTTGGCATTCCCAGGCTCTGTTTCTGCCTGAAACTACTTTCACAGCATAGATAGTTTCTTAGTACTTGGACAGTGTTTGGAAGAGTCTATCCCAACGACTCGTCCCCACTCACAACATGGGAACAAGTAACTTTTATAAAAGTACATTCCTTTCTAAATTAACACAGAAAGAAAATGAAAGACAACTAGTGCAGAAGAAACATTGATATTTCCTAGAGAAAAAAATTCTAAACTTTGATTCACATATAGCCATTGTATAATTGTTTCTGATTGATTAAATGATGCAATGGTATGTAGATATTTAAGAATTAGTCACTGTTCTTTAGTTTGATACCTTTCAATAGTATGGAAATAAGTCATAGAATTATAGAATAAAAGAAAAGTTTAGGTTGGAAAAGTCCTTTAAGATCATCAAGTCCAACCTTAAGCCCAGAACCGCCAAGTCCACCACTAAACCGTGTCCCTCAGTGCCACATCTACACAGCTTCTAGGTATCTCCAGGGATGGTGACTCCACCACTTCCCTGAGCAGCCTTTTACAGTATCTGACCATGTTTTCAGTGAAGAATTTCTCCCTAATATCCAATCTAAACCTCCCCTGACACAATTTGAGGCCATTTCCTCTTGTCGTGTCACTTGCTATCTGGAGAAGAGACAGACCCCCCACCTGGCTCCAACCTCCTTTCAGGGAGTTGTAGAGGGTGAGAAGGTTCATCCTTGCCTGTCTGTTATGGCAGTAGGCAGATAAAGTTCTAGTTGGGTTTTGGCCCTTTTAATTTTCTCCTGGAGCTCCTGCCAAAGCTCTCTGTTCATCCAAGTTAATCTTCTTCCCCACCAGCTTGTGATTTGGGACATGGGAACGGCTGCTTCTGCTACTTTAGGGTGTCTTTCTTGAGTAATGTCCAGCCTTCCTGGGTTCCTTTGCCCTTCAGGACTGCTTCCCAAGGGAATCTCTCAACCATCTCCTAAACTGGCCAAAATCTGCTCTCTGGGAGTCCAAGGCAGTGGTTTTGCTGACTGCTCTCCTTGTTTCTCCAAGAATCAAAATTTCTCTCATTTCCTGATCGCTCTGCCCCAAACAGCCTCTGACCATCACATCCTTCTCTGCTCACAAACAGCAGGTCCAGTGGGCACCTTCCCATGAATGGGTCCCTCACCAGTTCTGTTAGGGAGTTCTCCACAAACTCCAGGAATTTCCTAGATTTTTTTCCTCTCTTCTATGTGGCATTTCCAGCAGAATTTGATAAGTGGAAATCCCCCATAAGGGCAAGGATTGCACAACTTCTCCAAAATCGGTATAGAATATTTATATAGAAATAGAATCTTCCCTTTCGAATGCAATATAAATTTGTTGGACTTGTCTCAATAAAAATCTCTACATTTTTAAGGTAGATGAAATACAGTGTCAGAACAAATCCCATCACATTGTTACAGTCACTTTTGATGATTTTTTTAACAGCTAAAAGTGCATAGTGGAGACTTTTCTTTGTGCTAAGAGAGCTCACCTCATTGCCATCACTCCTCTCTTTTTCTCATGATACTAAATGTTCAGTTAACCTTTGCAGCATTTTATAACAATCGATTCTTTCTGAAACCTCCAAAGCAAGACCCACCCCTTGCAAAATGAAATCAAAATATTCAAACCTAATAATAATAAGAATTTTAAAAATCCAGTCCCAAGCTGACAAAAAAGAGACAAAACCTCTCCTCCTCTGGTTAGCCTGGCCAACATATGCAACTAATTCTCAGAGAGGTTTTCTGGAAAACCAGTGACAAGATAGGTACTGTGGGCTAGCCCCGGGCAGTCAGCAGTGGCAGAACGCTTCACACAGCCTCATGTGTAAAGTTTCTGAACTGACACAAAGCTTAATGGAAGTGAACCCTGACAACTGTGGCCAACCGACTGTAAGTGACATTCCGGGTGCCTTGCCACTCCGCATCCGTCCTCCTTTCCCTGCTTCCCCCCCTTCCCCTTCTGCCTCTCCCCCTTGAAGGTATAATGTCTCCTGTGGGAAGCCCTGATGCTGAAATGCCGTCGCGCTCTTTGTCAGGTGATTTGCTGGCTCCCAGCTCCCGTGTCATCAGCGCGGATTCTTTAGGATGGGAGAGCGCCTGGACTCACTTTTGGAAGGCAGCTAACGAGCTCTGGCAAAGGGCAGGCTGAGACTGTGTCTGAAAGTGCTCTCTGCTTACCCTGACATTACTAAAGCCAGAGGAAGCTGTCTGGGGGAGAAAATCCGTGTCTCAAGTGCTAAGAGTGTCTAATAAGCCCTCACAAAACAAGAGTTTTTTGCATTTCATGCTTAAATCTGGATTTTAAAATTTGGGAGCTGACTTGAGCTGTCTCACTGCATCGATAAACAGCTTTGTGTGGAGTATTTTTGAGCAGGCTCCTGCCTCCCTTTGAAGGCAGGGAAATCAGCCTATTTGTATATAGCAAAGTATGGATCTCTCTACAGTGCTAATGCCTTGTAGCACATCGATCTCTTCTCCTCAGAGGATTTGAAAGCACTTTGCAAACACTGGGAATAGCAGTAGATGTGTAACAGAAGTCTCCTTTTGTTGGGTCTTGCACAAATACATGAAAGCAAAGCCCTGTCCTTAAAAATGCACACTCTACATGGATAAGACAGGCAAAATTGATAAGGAAAAGAAATATGGGAGGTTTAATGAAGGCTGTTATCATGTAGGTGGTGGAATTATAAATAAGCACAACTCAGCTCTCAGGACTGAAACCTGAAATTCTTGCTGCTAAACCAAGGTTTGCCCTGGCCCTGCAATTCCTACACAAAATAGTGATGTATCATTTCAACAGACAGGAAAAGTGAGGAAAAACAGGTAAAAAAAATTGGGTTTTTTCTGAAAGGAAAGAAAACCTCCTTCTCCTCTAATTACTATTACCTATCTATTCCAATGGCAGAATCTCAGCATAGATTTATGAATTATTCCAGCATTTCACAGCAATGTCATGATCCCACAATATTTGGAAATGTCTTTTTTTAGGGCAACTGCTCCTAGAGATATGCACTTTGTATGAAAAATCCCAGTTTTTAGTTGTTATTTTTTTAATGATTGATATTCACTAGGCTAGGCAGAAGAAGCATGAAAATCTGAATGTAGGGGGCTCTGAAATTTTGAGGAAAATATATTAAATGCTATGGTTTCTAATGATTTTTGAATGCTTAATTGTGACAATGCCAGCAACCAAGTCAGGTGCTTTGAAGATGAGTGCAGGCCACATCTCTGTGAATCCTGCCATCGTGAGTGTAAACTCTGAAGGATTTATGGCCTCAAGTTGCACCAGGTTGGTCATCAGGAAGAATTTCTCCACTGAAAGTGGTTAAACTTTGGAATAGGCTGCCCAAGGAAGTGGTGGAGTCACCATCCAATCCCTGGAAGTGTTCAAAAAATGACTGGATGTGGCAAACGTGCTATGGTCTGGTTGGAGTGGGGTCAAAATTGGACTCGATGATCTTGGAAGTCTCTTTCAACTTTAATGATTCTTTGATTTTCTCCCTCCAGGTGTGGGTTTGGGTGCAAGTCTGAGTGTTTTGCGTCCAATATACTCAGTAGCAATCAGTCATATATATCTATACCTATTCAAATATAGGCCCCTGCTTTTGGGCTAAGGAACAGAGAAAAATTGACAATAGGAATATAATCATCCATTGAAAAATTACCCTCTTTCCAGTCATTATAATCCTGGTTTTAATATATTGATTATTTTACTTATCTGCTGAGACACTGTAAGCACCATTAACACTGCTCTACATGGATGGGTTTGTTTTTTGAGAATGAAGGAAAGTTTTGAAGATGAAAATCCTGAGAGTTTAGTGAAATGGTTAATGGCTTATCATATAAAAGAAACATTTAATCAATAAATTTGTAATGAACTTGGGCAATACTTAACATAAAATTACGTTGTGTCCGTCCTGTAAAGAGTGGGCTTAATTATGGAATTACTAATGGGAATTAGCTCTACTTTAGGAGAAAGAAAGCCATAGTATATACTCAGTATATGCATAGTATATACCCCACCTGCAGAGCTGCCTCCAGCTCTGAGGTCCCCAGCACAGGAAGGACGTGGAGCTGTTGGAGTGAGTCCAGAGGAGGCACCAAGATCATCAGAGGGATGGAGCAGCTCTGCTGTAAGGAAAGGCTGAGAGAATTTGGATTGTTCAGCCTGGAGAAGAGAAGCTTTGGGGTGCCCTAATTGTGACCTTCCAGTACCTGAAGGAATCCCACAGGAAAGATGGAGAGAGACTTTTCACAAGAGTGACACCACAAGGGGGAATGGCTTTGAACTGAAAGAGAGTAGATTTAGATTGGATATTAGGAAAAGAATTGTTCCCTGTGAAGGTGGTGAGGCCCTGGCACAGGGTGCCCAGAGAAGCTGTGGCTGCCCCATTCCTGGAAGTGTCCAAGGCCAGGTTGGACAGGGCTTGGAGCAACCTGGGATAGTGGAAGGTGTCCCTGCCCATGGCAGGGGGATGGAATGAGGTGATCTTTAGGGTCCATTCCAACCCAAACCATTCTGGAATTCTATGGGTCTAGACCCAGCAGGAATGAAGAAGATATAG
The DNA here is from genome assembly GCF_009650955.1 of Corvus moneduloides. Taxonomy (NCBI): domain Eukaryota; kingdom Metazoa; phylum Chordata; class Aves; order Passeriformes; family Corvidae; genus Corvus; species Corvus moneduloides. Next base: position 4,737,818 of record NC_045478.1, read on the forward strand.
AGAGAGGAAGGCTTCTTGGAGGGTTTAAAACTGCTCATGTAGTAGATCTTGCATCACAACTTTGCCTTTTAAAAAGGTGTTATCTATCAGAAAGTAATTTTTAGGTAAAGGCTCCTATACCCACTAAAAATGCATGATTTTGGACACCTCTGACGCTGCTGGGTGTCATTTTTCTCTATGTACTAGATTCCTTCTTCCACAGGAAGGACACTGTGTGGCAAACAGGAAAACTTTGCAAGTGACTGTGTGAACAGAACTATTTGTACTCAAAAACTTTTGGAGATGCAACATAAATGTTTTACCCAAGGTCACATAAAGAATCAGTAGCAGAGATTGAAATTCAGCTTGAGTCTACTGAGTCCCGTTCAAGTGCCCAAACAACAAGACTACCTTTTCCAACTGATGTTGAATCTGTCATGTGAGACTTAAAATGTTTTGAGGTGACAGCAACTGACCCCAAAACCCCAGGTTTTATGTGAAAAATATTTTCAAGTCTAAACAGTTATGTTAAATGAACCATTAAAAATTAAGCATTGAAATGAACTGACCTGAACAACGAACTAAAATATGCCTGAGGCATCAAACAGGTTTCTATTTTTTTCCTTTTATTTATGATGGGTGATGTGACAAAAGAATTCACTAAATTTTGAATACTAAATAAATTAGTCATAGCTCAAATGCCACTTCAATAATTTTTCCAGAGAACAACCACCACAGAAGCTTTTCCTTACTTGTGCCCCTTTGGCTCACCTGGTCTTTAAGATGACTCAAAAATGGAGAAAACTGAGACAGTGAAATATAAGGAGTCCAAATGCCAAATCCACCAAAACAGTTCATCATCTAAGATACAATTGGGTTAAAAGCTGGACACAAATGTCTGGAATTATATATACACCATTATACCTCCAATCACGGGAGAATCATTTTTTTTATGTAGCACGATTAATGCTGTAGTATGATATGCAGGTCCTTGCATTTTTGTCTCATTTTACTTCTTCAATAAAAATATTAGCAGCTAAGAATACTTTCTTCTGTGACGTATTTCCCAATTTTTTCACTGTGAAGTCAAGAAAACCCAAAAGAAAATGATATTCAGAAGTGTTCAAGTTTCTGCATATGCCTTAAATCTCTTCTGCTGCTGATCAGTTCAGTAGAGAGAGAAGGGTGAGTCTGTGAGTTTGGAGTTGCTGCAGGGAGAGAAAGACAGGTGGAAGACTAGAGAAAACACAGGCAGAAAGGAGGAAAATTAGAGCAGAAAAAACAAGGACAAAACAGAAAAAAATAAAGAATGAGCCGAGAGCAGATTCCCCCTCCGGGGCACAAACTTTCTTACTGGTTATAGCTGAGGAATTGATTAAGTACAAATGCTGAAGAATTTACATTCCTTTTAAAGGCCACACTCACCCCTTGATGCCCTTCCTAAATACTCCAGACATGGATTTATTGTAAGATGTGTGGTCCTTACTTGTTGATGGAGGGGCAGCCATCAGCTGAGTTCTCCAACTTTAAACCTCCTCATGGATCCACAGGAAATAACTATGGATGGACAAAACCAGGGTGTCCAAAGTCTATATCCTGACCTGCAAAACCTGGTGAAACAGGGGTGCTGTCTTGTAGAGTTGAAGTTTTGACTAAAAGACCCTTCTTCTGATATTCCTCTTGCATATTTTAGAAAACATTGCATATTTTCCTTGGCTATCATCTCTCTGCTTTAGCCCTTTTTTCCCTCAATGGAAGAAAACCAATATTCTCAAACAGCTTTAAAAGAAAATTGAAAGTGAGTTACAGAGGAATAAATAAGATAAATGGGTAGATTAATAATTTTTGATTTATTTTGTTAACTCCTCTTTGTCAGTCCTTTTCCATCATAAGGCTCTTAGAGTTGTTTCTCTCTTTATCACCCCTTTATTATAGTGCTGATCTGCTGGAGTGGAAGCTGTGTCTCATTTCATGGAATCATGGAAACATTAAGGTTGGAAAGGAACTCCAGGATCATCGAGTCTGACCAAAAAGTCCAGCCTTCGAGGGGTTTGATTTGCAGCTGATCAGTGTGGAGCATTGACTTCAACAGTTCTTCTGGAGCAATGCCCATGGATGTTTTATCTCTGTCAGGCACTGATATGAAGGTGAAAATCTCCCATCATGGCTAGGCAGGATACTTACACCTTGAGGCTTTAGAATTAGAGCTGATGTTGGTTTTATCTAACTACTGCAGTGAAGGGAAATTTAAAATGCTGTATCCTCACCTTTTATTTAATTACTTTTAAACTTGCATCAAAAGAAAAGTGACTCATCACAAGGACTTCTCTGCTCCAGACAGATGAGTCACTCGCAGCCCTTGGGTGGATCTGAACTTCTTTGTGTTTTGTTCATCAGCTGGGAATTGTTTGAAGGGCTCAGAGTATAAAAGGGCCGTGATCCCGTTTGCTCTGCATATGTGCAATGGAAGAGGATAAAAGAAGAGACTTGTTCCACAAGGATCTCTTTGGTGGGAAAAAAAAAGCTAGCAGAGAGGACAGTTCTTTCTTTCAAAAGTTTTGCGATAATTTTCAGGTTTTGACAAAACATTGCAATTCAGCTCTTCATTTTATTTGCCCTCATTGCAGAAGATTACACCTGCTCTTCCTTTAGTCCTTTTCTTCCACAACCTAGGCAAAATAGATCTATTTTGCAGTACTTTCATTACTCACAATGCCCATTTTTATAAGGTGGTTTACATCGTGGCATCTTTACACTTGGGGACATTCAAAAGCCAGAGGGACATGGTCCTGTGATACAGGCTCTAGGTGTCCCTGCTTGAGCAGGAGGATTGGACGAGCTGAACTCCAGAGGTTCCTTCCAACCTCAACCATTCCCTGCCTCTAGAACTCTGTGATTCCCAGCTTCAGATTTCAGTATCCATAACAAATCTTCCCTTTCCTGTTTATTTTTCGGGCTGTGTTGCTGAAAGATCTTTCTGGAGAAGCATTTATTCTCTGGCATGTGACAGGTTACAAATAACCCCACCTTGCTTAGACTGATCCTGCTTTGAGCTGGATACACCTCGCCCAAGGAACAGGGCTGCCAGTTCCCTCTCCATGCTCTACAGAGCAGCAGCAGCCTTGGTGAGGAATGTTTGGTGGGCTACAATTTGTGACAGCTGCCCCCACTCCAGGGAGGTAAAACAGCCTCAAAGAGAATGAGAAATGTTCGAGGTCTCCTTCCCAAAGCTGCAAATGCTTCCCATCACTCCAGCCACCTCCCACCAAAAAAGCTGAGTATCTTGACAGAGAAATTCGAAATCTTAGCAACCTTCCATGGAGGAATATAATCTTTAAGGAGCCTCAAAACTGCCCTCGGGCAAATCCTCTTTTCATAGTCCAAATAATAATAATTAATGAAATTCCACAGTATTCAGAAAAAAGCCAAAGCTTTTAGAAAATCTCCAGGCTGCCATTTCCGATTATTAATTGCCATATTCAGTAACATCACCCTGATAAAGTGGAAGGCTGATCTGTACAGGCAAGGAAGGATGCATCTAAAGTTGAGATAACATCAGCACCTCTCCCTGAAGATATAAAATAAACTGCATCATTTTATTAGATTAACATATTAAAATAAAACTTAGCATCTGTACCACTTCACCCAAACTAATGCAAAGGTGCTTAATATTTGATTATTGGATTCACTTCACTTTTTGGGGATGATGATTAACTCTTTCCAGTGAGAAGACTCCTGATATCTCAGTCTGTCTGACAATTGTTTCTTAAAATAAATATTTTAATGAAAATAGTGACAAATAAAGAAGATAAACAGGTAAAGCATTAAAATTCAGAGTGGCGTTCTCATTTTAACAAAATGCTCTTTAGAGGCTTTAGAAGCAAACCGCTCTTTGCCTCTCTAATTGCTAATGTACAGTGACATCATTCCCAGGGTCAGATTAGGTCATCATTCTGGACTGCCATGATAAAATCCAGTGTTGTTAATGTAGATTCATAGACCCTAGAACATACTGAAGAATTTTGCATCACTTTAAATTTGACCTACACAATGTTTTTCAAAAATTTCATGTGATGTTCCAACCATCAAACTATAGAATGCATTGATTGGTTCTTCTGATGTGGCACGCTAAAAAAGTGACATTATTCAGTTAGGTGCAAAATATATCTGAAATAAGATCGTTTGCTATTGTAGAAAGAGTAAAGAAGAGGGTCTAATGAGAGAAGAGATTCAGTTTGTAGAATTGAAATATTTAACCTGAAATCTCAAATATTTTCCTGAAACAATTAACATTTTTTAATCTTTGTTTTTATGCTCTGTTTTTCCTCTAATCTCAAAATTATAATTTATGCTTGTAGAATGCCTTGTTGTCAATGTCCCTTTATTCTTTTGCCAAAACATTTACAACATAACTTTTTTTTTTCAGGGAATACTTCCACAATGACTAAATATATATTCTTGTCATAATGAAGTTAGGAATCAGTATTTGAATTTCTATACTGAAGTTTGAAAATCAAATGGATTGTTTTTTACACCTAAGAGGTTAAATGAGGGGCAGAAAGGAAAACATACTCTTCTTTCTGGATTTTCAGTAAGTTAGTCCAGAGTTCATCAGCACATCACCCATGTTTTTCTGTACTTCCTAAATAGAGCAAAAAAAAAAAAATCTATTAACATTATCTTTTAATTTATTTTTTAAATTTAAGAGCCTAGCTTTTCTTCGAAAATTTTTGTAGACTTGAATGCCTGCTCCACTTCAGTCCTGTCTTTGTAGCATTTTGTTCAGACCAGCTATTGTGGAACTCAGACCAAGTCAGTTCTGACTGAAGCCTTTTGTCCCAGACCCTTCCTGCTGCTTCTGGCATTGAGGAATCATAGTCACAGAATGGTTTGGGTTGAAAGGGGAATTAAAGATCTTCTGGTTTCAACCCTCCTGCCATGGGCAGGGACACCTTCCACTAGAGCAGTGTTGTAGTTTAACCCCAGCCATCAACCAAGGCCCAGGCCACCACTTGCTCACTCCCTCAGCAGCAGGATCAGGGAGAGAGAAGGGTAAAAGCTGGAAAAACTCGTGGATTGAGATAAAAACAGTTTAATAGGGAAAGCAAAAGTCACAGATGCAAGCAAAGCAAAACAAGGAATTAACTCACTGCTTTCCAAGGGCCAGGCAGGTGTTGAGCTGTTTCTAGGAGGGCAAGGCCCCATCACACGTAGCGGTGATTTGGGAAGACAAACACCATCACTCCAAATGTCCCCCCTTCATCCTTCTTCTCCACACTTTATACACAGAGTACGATGTCACAAGGTCTGGAATATCCCTTGGATCAGTTGGGGTCACCTGTCCTGGCTGTGTCTCTTGCCTTTCCCAGGCACCTCCAGTCTCTCTTGCCAGCATGGCCATACAAGAAGCAGAAAGGGCCTTGGCTCTGTGTGAGCCCTGCTCAGCAATAACAAAAACATCTCTATATTATCATCATTGTATTCAGCACAAATCCCAAACGTGCCTGCTACTGTGAAGAAAATTAACTCTACCAGCATAGGTTGCTCCAAACCTTGTCCAACCCAGACTTGAGCATTTCCAGGGATGGGGCAGCCACAGCTTCTCTGGGCAACCTGTGCCAGGGCTTCACCACCCTCACAGGGAAGAATTTCTTCCCTATATCCAATCTAAACCTACTCTCATAAACAGTTCCTCTCCACATTCCTTGTAAGAGCCCTGACCAAGCTGCAACTGGGCAGCTCTCACTGGCCTTGACACATTCCAGGCTATCCCCTGTTCCAAACACTGGATCAGGCTTCCAACTTAGAGATGTGAATATTTCCATTTGAGAAGGTAAAAGTTGTCCCACATTGATATTCCTGAGGGCAAATACTCTTTCCAGTGTCAGGGTGGTCAGAATTGCCCTCTGTGAGATAGAGAGCATCCAGAGATCAACTCTAGAAGGAATCTGCCCCAGTAGAAGTGAGAAATGTGCTGATTGTAGATACCTAAACTGAACTGAGACAAATCCTGCCCCACCAACATGAAATGATCACTTGGAATAAATTGGTTTGTTACAAACAGAACCCAGTCGTGAACATGTCTTTTTCTAAAAAAATGCAAGTTTAGGTGTTTTTTTCCTTATCTTAGAAAGGAACTGAATTTCTATGTAATTGATTCAAATGTTTATTAGCAGTTCTGCTCTTTTGCCTCTTTTCTACTGAGTGAAAAAGCAAAGAAGCAACGAACACTCCATCATACCCTTGTTTGTCTAATATACAGGAAAACAGACAATCCAATTCACAAATACTTTTAAAAACAGTGGAAGGTCTCCATCAATTGTAATTTAAACATGTCCTTGTGTCCCAAAGTTAAAATATATCACCCTCAGCCTTGTAGAAATGTGCTTGTAAAGGGATGATTTATAAATCATTCAGTAACAGATGATGTTACAACTAAAGCAGTGGGAGTTTTGAAATACCTACATCAGATTAGGCTTGTGTTTATTTCAAAAAAAGCTCTGATCTACTTTGGATTTTTGGCAGGCACAACATGAGCCCAACATGAACTACTGTAAATCAAAGCCTTTTTTGAAAGTCAAACTTGGACTGCTTCCAATCTCAATTAAAAAACATTTGATGTCTTTTGGATTTAAATTTTTTAAAAATATTTTTGTTCTTCTCATTTACCCTGTCCAGACCTGTCCATAACAAAGATCCCACCAGGAACTAATGAAATTGAAAATATTTTTATGTTTCCTTTTTTTGTGGCCCCTTTATAAAAATGTATTTTTTCGCTGTGATAATATTTTAATAAACAAATTAAAGAGAAAAACATTCACAGCCACCGACTTAAATGAGTCAAGATTAACATTTCATATGCATTGAATAGTTTATCTCAGACAGAAGTGGCAGCAGAAAAGATAGAAATCAGGCAGCATTCAAAATCATGAAAGCTATTCAATGGAACTTTTCATGCCTTTTCTCCCTCATCCCTCCAAGATTATGATACACAAATTAGTTATGAATAACTCAGCTGCATTTGTGTGGTCTAATACAAATCCACTAGCAAAAGAGCTGCCATTTAAAGTTAAAGAAACACTAATTCACCAACTTTTTTGAGTAGATAATAAATATAAATATCAGTGGAAGATACACTCAGAAAACATGTTCCGTCCTAGAAAATACATTGCAGCTCTGAGCTCAGGCCATCTAAGTGCTGTGATTCATTTATTTTGCTACAATGGCCATTAGTGATTCCATAAATATGTTTTCATGGGTGCAAGGCTTCACCCAGTCTTCACTTAAATTGTGTTAACGCAGGGTTGCAGTGAGATCCAATGTTAACCATCCTTCAACAGAACTAAAAGGTGTTTATTTCTGGACTTGATCCATATCTGTCTCAGCATTTTGTAGCTTGACTTGCCACATTCAGTGACAATAAATACCTCAGTGAAGTGAATGTCACATAATTTCAGGATATGTTCTTGGCTCTGAGCAGCTGAGAATACCTAAGCCTTGTCATAGCTCTGTCAAATTTCAGAGCACGATACACTTCTGTGATAGACCTTGCACAAAACCCTGCAGTAAAAAGAACTTACTGAAACTTTCCCAGTATTTCTGTCTGATTATTTTCTGAGTTGGCGAAGCAAAAAGAGAAGTTTTCAAGATGTAGAGGGGAAGTGAGACCCAGGAATGTGCAATTTCATTACAAGGTATCTCGGCTTCAAAAACCTCAGTCTAAGTGCACCTGTGTGAGGTGCATTTGTAACCTATAACTTTATCTATTTTAAATGTCAGTGCTCAAACCTCTACAAGAGAGGTGAGCTGACTTGTAGCAGTCTCACAAGAGTGGGAATCAGTTAAACTCCTGGCTCAGTTCTGAGTTTTGTGATTCTAGACACGGTCTGTAGCACATGACTCCTCTCATCCGTGTTTTACAAATTAACTACAAATTGCTTACCCTGATAAAGTGCAATTCAGCTCCGCGTTGAGGAAGCCACATTTCAATGTCTGTAGAGCAGCACTACAGGTCTCCGTACTCAAACGAGGTGACAAAGCTCCCTTTACAGCCAATGCAGACCAGATTGCAACGCTGTCAATAAGGAAGAATCTTTTCCCTTACAGCATTTTAAGGCGTCCTTTGTGATCTTTGACTACTCTCCAAAAGAATTTTGATCTCACTTAGATCCTTTAGTTGTTTATGCTGATTGTGGGAGGGTGTTTTATGTGTCTTAGGACACTATATTCTTATTACTAGGAAGATAAATCATCTTCCAACAATTGTCTAAGATCTTTTTGGAGTTTAGCCATTTTGTGTCTCATTTTGTCATCCCTGTCAGCAGTTTCTGAAAACAAGGTCTAAATTCCAACCTCCTGTCCTGATCACCAGAAGAGCCATTACCTCCTGATCAACAAGTCTTTTAGCTACTTAGCCCTGTGGACAAGCCAAAGGCAAACAGTCATTGCAGAATCACGGATGATATCATGGCTAAAGTGCTACAGCCATGGGTTATGCAGTCGGGTTATATGTTAAGCGACAAGAGGCTGTCACTCACAGCTTTGCACTGTGTTTTCTCTTGTCCCCACCTCCTCAGCCCCACCTCTGATCTACAGACCACATTTGTGCAGTGTCACCAAGCCTGAAAAAGTCCATGCCTTTGTGCTGCCACTAAATATGTTCAAGGGAATAGAAGTAAATTGGGGTTTATCACCACACTCCTTGTTTGCTTTTTTGTGGGAGCCTACATGGCAGGAGGATAACAATTTTTATGGCAGTCATTAGGAGCTCATTAGATGCCATTAGGAGGTCAGTTGTTTTTATGGCTCTTATTTCTGAATTTGTTACAATCTTCACTGTGCTAATCTCCACTGCTCTAATAATGTAGATAGGGAGATAATGATACATTTTTATGAAGACAAGGTCTGAGGGATTAGTCTACATTATCCATAGCCTAGAATAAAAAGATGACCTAGTTGACTCTTCTATTTTTCCTTTAAATTTGAAGTAAAACCTACCTGAAATAGTCTTATGTGCTATACTTTGGCTCTTTTTTTATCACCCAATTCTTCTTCTGAATCCCTTTTTGTCGTGCTTGCCTTTCAATATCTCTTTGCAGCATTCCAGCTACATATTTGAATATTGCAAAAGCTGTGAGTAAAACATTAGAACAAGAAAACACCAGATAAAAATTCCCATTTGTGGATACAAACCTCCTTAAATTGCCATTATATATTTTGATGATTTCTTAGCCTGTGGGTGCTATCACTATAATTTGCAGTGTATAAGTTTTAATAAGTCAATTATAAATGTAATGTATGCTGCAAATATCACCAGAGTAGCAGCTTAATAAACAGAGCCGTTTTTTAATCTTATCCTCAAAACAGAGTTAATGTACCGTTCTTCTAATTTATAATCAAAATGCAAAACAAAATTCAGCTTAACAGTTATAGTGTAGCTGAGGTGCTTCATATCATTAAATTGAAATACCTGAAGGCAAACCTGTTCTCTGACTGTAAAAGACACTCACCAGCTACATGTGTATATGTGGATAATTCACGTATTTGTGTCTGCATATGCATGTATCTGCACTTACTTCTGCCTTATCTGCATTTACTTCTACCTACATTTTTAGATAGGAAAGATATATACACATATTCCTCTGGAGTATATGATTTCTCAGCAAGGCACAAAGTTTATAGCAAAATGAATTTGTCATATCCACATGGCTCCAGTGCAGAAAAGGCATTTTGCAGAATGTATGCTGAAATCTGGTTCTTAATAAGGTACAACAAAACCCCAAGGAAACTCACTCAGAGAGTCTCAGCCTTACGTGAGCATTATTATTATTTTTCTAATTCCCATAGCATTCAAACCTATGTTCCTACAGGGTCTTACAGTCATAACCCATCCTCCTAAAGTGCCTGAATTCTCTACATAGTCAACACTTCTGCCTTGGGAAAGGCCAGATGTGTGCCTGACAGCCAGGTGAGCGGAACAATAACCTTATAGAAAGCCTGAATCCTTGTTGATATCTTTCATTTTGGAAAGTTAGTCATCTAAAAATGACATGTCTACTCTATGTTATTCATCTAAGCTACTTCTCATCAGTGCAAGAAAGATTAATATTTCCAAAAGATTAATATTTCCATCTCTTCTGAGAAACCTGAAAGCTGAAGTTGCCTGGAGTCCTGATTTTTCTCCGCTAATTACACAGGAATCTTTGGTGATTAATGTAAACTGCATGCTTAAAACTGAGGTTGCTGAACTCCTTTCATTCCTTCATCTGCAGTGTTACAGGGATGATCTGCTACATAGCAAGTTCAGGAGATTGCACGAGTAACCCTTTGTATTAAACATATGTCAGCTTGTGGGAAATTAGATTTTCTGTTGTTCTTTTAACACTCTTTTAACTATAAAATAAAATAAAATAAAAATTTACTTTCACTGATGTCTTCTGAAAATAAAACAAAATTACATGTAGGCATAGTTCACATAGGATTGCTCAACTACCTTAATGATTTCTTAATTGTTATGTATAACACAGACACATGTATATAAACAGTATCTACTGGGAGGCAGTAGAATGAAGTCGTAGTAGAAATTCTCCAAAAAAAAGTCTTTTTTTACCTTTGCTTTGAGCACTGATCCCATTCCCACTGCCATGATTAACCAGTGTCCACTTTGAGTCTGGTGACACTATATTCTTTTCAAAGGTAAATTGCATTTGAAGGATTGTGTGGGAAAATTTGAGTATGACTGAATACATGAAATTACCATTTGTTATAAATGGAGGCAAGTGAGAGGGATGTCACTGATCCAGGTGGTGACATGGATAAGCTCTCCAAAGACATCTGGAAAACCTTGGTCGATATCCGTTTCAACTTAATCCCGGGGAAAGGGCTGTACCAGGAAGAAGAAAGCAACAAAACATTCCCAGATACCACCACCATGCTGGTCTTTGCTCCCCTCAGACTGACATCTTCTAAACCTTAATGGTAGGATTCAGAGAATGGAAATGACCTTTAAAGATCATGTAGTTCCAACTCCCTGATATGGAAGGGATCGAGTGATCTTATATTAGATGCTCATAGGATACTTGTCAACTTCTAAGCAGATTATTTTTTTACAAAGTCTTTCCTTTGTGAAGGGAAAAGTACTTTTAAGACAGAATTCATGTGGTGTATTACGAATGTCTACTATTAGATAAGATGAATAGGAAACTGAAAAAGCCAATTTCTCTCTTTTATAGGAGAGAGAGCCTAGAAAACCCTCAAGACATCAATGCCTATACTGAATCCCTCTTCAGGGTGTAACTTGTCATGTTCTCAGAATGCTTTTCTGTGTAATTTGTCTTGTTCAGTACAGTCAGGTACCTATGCTCCCCTTTTTAGATGCATCTGTGATACAGAGGGACAACGGCGTAGCACAGCATGCCAACATTCCCTGGGAATCACTAGGAAGCTGGAGGGTCCATCTCCTACCTTGTTTTCCAGGAAATTTCTAAATTTCTAGCTCATGGACTACATCTCCTTTTTGTTTGGAAAGTGTTTAGAAGATGACCAAGATTTGGGTGTGTGGATAATTTTCCTTGTGCGAAACAAAAAATAGGAAATTTGTTGGGGTTGCAGGGTTGGAGGGAATGTCCTCACTCAGAATGCTGGCCATGAACATGACCAGTACCATCAGCTTTCAGCATCTGAGGGAGAAACAGGACATTGGAAAGAATTTTACTCTTTTATTTTATCAACATAGTAGTAACACCCCTGTACCACAGGGAGTGGCTGAGCAATTTCACATCCAGTGTGACTAAAATACGCGATACTTCATGAAAGGGAGAAACACATCATAACCTATTCTCAGTTTTGGTTGGTGTTACATGAGGAAGATGCACTAGATACATGTTGACAGCCCCTGGAAGTCTATGCAAGCTGCACAGAGATAAACTGAATTGATAAAACCAAGAAATAGTTTTGAATCGAGATTGGACTTAGGAATTGCAATTGCAGAATAGAAGGAACTTTAAAAAATTATTTCCTCTATAGCTTCTGAAAAGATATTTTGATTTTTGGCTGACACTGTCCGTGCCTTAATTGTGCCTCCCCTGATGGGGGAGAATTTTAGAGTCTTTGCCAGGAGTCCGAGAGATGAACGGGACCTTCAGCCTTCTCTGCTTTCAGATAGTTGTTTATTAAGACTTATCAGAGAAATAGAGCCACTAACGTGACCCAGATATAGCCCAAATGCAGGAGAATGCCAAATTATCAAAATTACATAGCCTTTTTAAAGGTAAATTAACCCATGGTCACTAAAAGCGTACATTATTTTTACTTTTCCACCAAGGTATAATAAATCATCTTGTCACGTAGACAGGAACTGTGGAATTCTTTATCCAATCATCCCAAACTACTTCTACTGCAGAATATGGAGTAGTAGAAGAAGAAGAAGAAGGTCTGGAGAACAACAATCCTCCATTTTGAAGTTTTTTGTTTTTATCTATTTACTATATTAATAAACCCAAAAACTCTAAATTTTTCACCCTGTGACAATCTTACATAGTATTCTATCACCTAGCTCACACCAGTGTCGATTCCAATTCTTCCCAGAGGGTAGGCAATTTTCTCCATGGACGAAGGTCAAAAACAGTGTTGTCCAGGGGGGTAGAACCCTTCAAAACAAGCAGAGAAATATTCTCTGCACTCTGGGCTCCCACATTTGGCTAACTTTTCTTTTTAACTGCCTTTATTTCAGCTTTCCACCTGTACTCGTTGAATCTGAACTTTTATGTGTCATGTGAACAAAATTCATTTCAAATGCTGTCTACACAGGCCATCCAAAACACGTTAGCCTACAACAGTCACTGATGTCCTGTGCTAAGCAGCAAAACCTTTTTCAGGAAGGCTGAAGAGAAAACCCCAAACAGCTCAAATCAGAAAGCATTTGCTCTGACAGATCAAAGAAATTAAATGGAGAAGTAAGTAAAAGATGTCATGAATTGCAAAATATAAAACCCATAAAAGAGTTGTATTGGGTTCAGCTGGGGTAAAACACCATCACTCTGTTCCCAGTTCCCAGTTCAAAAGCCTTGGACAGTAACCCAGGACATTCCAAGTATTGCCATCAAGCAAAACTCCTGCGAAGGCTCATCCAGTGTGTACTGGTGAGTTTTTCTCTCAAATGGATGAAATTCCTGTGAGAACCAAGGAAATTCATCAAGGAGCTTTTTTTATTGTCCAGACTAGAGGAAAAAGTGGACTCACCCATGAGGGGGTTAAACATAGGGGTCTCTTGAGGGTTTCTATGTCTTGTCACTTTGCTTCCGAAAGTCAAGGAGCCTGAATTGCCCAGACTTTTCCTCTCATCGATGCACTCAGCAGAGGCAGCAAGCCCAGCTCCTGAGTCCTCAGTCTAGATGATGATATCATCCTCAGCTTTAGGAAACCTGTTTTCCTTATGCAGAGATAACTTTATCCCACCTCAGTGATAACTTCAGCCTACTTGAACCAAAAAAATAACCTACTAAGAGATAAGTGAGGACACGCATGGCGAGACTCACAGATCATTACTTTTCCTGTCCATTCCTCTCCTCCTTCTCAGCTCACCTTAAGCTTACATGGAAATCTGGAGAACTTAATAAGATATATCAGAGATAATATTTTCCGACACTTGCAAAGCGTGCCTTGCCTTCCAGACAGGATTTCCTCAGTCTGCTCAGTTCTAGGTAGGAAACCATCCTCCCGTCTGCCACTACCACTCAGGCACAACAAGGGAGAAAGGGGCATTACACAGAACATTTTCCACTGCTGTGCCGTATCTCATTTACTCTTGCTACTGAAATACACAACCTCCAATTAGCTAGTCCATCTCCGCTCTCTTTTTAAATCTGAGATGGAAATAGAAATAAAAGTCATTTATTACTGACTAACATTCATTAAAACTTGTAAGTAGTTTGTTTATTGAAACCAGACCGCATTTCCTCCCCTTCCCAACCTGCCACTGTGTGGTATAGTCACATATAAGGCATCAATAATTATACAATGCATTACAAATGAGCTTTTAAAGCCAGGATGCAAATTAGGAATGTAAATGTGGCTTCTAAATTGGCTATGTTAATATGAAATATGATTCTTTCTAATAGAGTGGGAGTAAGCCCCAGCGGTATTGATCTTTTCCCTTTTCTGCTTGAAACCCCCCCAGTTAAGCAGCAGTGTCTTTTCACCTCCCCTCGCTGAGACTCATCTGGTCAAGTCGAACTCTTTCCTCTTATTTGCCTGTGCTGAGCCATGAGCACTAAATGAAGCGAGTAATTTGGTGCATTGTTGGGGGGGACAGGAGGAGGGGGACTGGGGAAGGGGGGCAGCTGACAGTGAATGGTGTCAGCTGCAGAGGCAGCAGAAAAAGCCGACATCTTAATAAAACAGCCTCGGGCAAAATCCCATTAAAGCCTTCAGAAGCTTGTTTCCCTGCAGTTGAGCAGGTAGGCGTCGTGCACTGCGTGGCAGCCCTGAGTGCTCTCTGGGAGCCCAGTTCAAAAAAAAAAAATAGGGGAAAAAAAAATTGAGTGCTTTTTTTCACCCCCCCCCCCCTTTCCACCCCCCTGATCTAAATCATCCACCAGCCTCTGCTCCTCAGAGTCATTTGCAAGGCAGAGAGAGAGGGAGGGAGGGCGAGGGAGCACGGAGAGCGCGTGTGTGCCTTGATGTGCAGGGACTAAGTGCCGATGCAGTGGCAGGAGCTGCTGGCGAGCGCTGCTCGCCCATTATCGCTCCAGCGCAGACCTCGGGCTGACCTTTGGAGAGCAGAGGGAACGGGGGGACACGGGCAGAATGACAATGAGGGGATGGGGCACCGCTCCCCGCGCGGCCGCCGCCGCCAACCTGGGGACAGTGGCACCTCTGGCCCGGCAGGACAGGACGGTGGGAAGGCTGAGAACAATGAGAAAGGATAAAACTCTCCCCCAAATCTCTGCTGTTCTAGAATTATTTCCTGCTAGATATTTGCGGGGAGAAATCACCTCGTGCATGTTTTGCTTGAATGAGAAGCGGGGGGACGTAATTCAGACACTTCAATGCCAGGGACAGGACAGGACAAGCACACAGAGCCAGGGAGATCACCCATGTCCTTCAGAAATCATGACTGCTATAAGCAAAAAGACCCAGACACAATCAAAAATACACAATTAAAATTTTTTTCAACCCCTTTTCAGCCTGGAGATGCCTCCTCAGTGCCACACACATCCCTCGCTTGATGATGCTCCTTCATAGATGAATTCTGGGTGTATGGACTTCTGGAACATTTCTAGACACTATTTATATACAAGTTTAAATTGCAGAGGTCTGGTGGATACTGACAGTTCAATGCACAGGGAGGAACAATTCTGCCTGACTCACACCATCATGCAGCTGATCTGACTCTAATAAAGCATGGCAGCCTCCTAAACAGATAGAGGATGCACTTTGTACATTTGAAAGACCAGTCAGGTCTCTTAAGAGAATACAGTCTGCTTTGGCTAAAGATCACTGTACCTCTGCATTGTATATTTAATGTTTGATGGGTGTCTGTCTAGAATAAAAAAAGTGGCTTTCTTAAGTTAAATCAATTTTATCTGTTCTGTCAAAACCGTTTGGGCTTATAAATGACCCTGTGATGAAAGAATATCCTCAATCATCTGGAACTTGGTGCAGCAGCTTTTGCTCAGCTATCAATCGTTTCTGCATTGGGCAAGGAAACAAGAGGTCTTATATTAGACAAAAACTACAGTTAAATCTGTACACACTCTGACTTCATTTCCCTCTCTGTAAAGCAACAAGAGTAAGAGCAAAGCTTTTGTTTTGCCCAGCCTCTGCCATAGGTTGTAATATTCAGGCAAGTACCAGAAGTAATAATCACATTTCTGACAAGGAGAAGACTCATTCAGTTGTGGCTAAATTGCTTTGGTTTAGCCAGCATCATGAGACCAAGTTGAGCCACCAACTGGGTACATTTTTTCAGTAGGAGCTTCTCTACATTTCAGTTTTTCCCTGGAGCTCAGCTAGAAAAATCTCAAATAATTTGTGTACTCTGAATTCCTACTTCTTTTTTCCCCTCTGTTATTTTCCATCTTTATTCACTCTATCAATCCCTCATTTTCCCTACTTCCTTGCCTTCCTTGCTTTTTATTTTAAAATATGTCTTTCTACTCTGGAAAGTCCCAAAGCATTTTCCAGCCTGCAATTTTAAAGTTTGATTCCCCCACGAGTGCACATCCACTGGCAGAAGTTGAACGAATGGGATTATTCCCCCATCTCTGAAATGCAGCCACTTCTGAGGTAGAGCACTGCAGCCACTCTGTCTTCAGCATGTGCCTTGGGTCTTTGGAGAGGGAATGGAGGATAACCTTTTAACCTGAAAGTACCTTTTTTAGGTAAGCTGAATATAACTTGGAATCAAGCCAGAATACCACAGTTAACACTTCTTTCTGAGCATAGTTTGGGATTGTGACCAGAAATGTCAGATCATTCCTTTGATGTCTTTCTATTGGACCTGTAAATGGAAACTGCAGAAGTTTCATCTTCCTCTTATATGTATGTGTGTATATTGCAACTGTGTGTGTGTTTGTGTATGTGTGTGTGCACTCCAAGATTTTGGAAGCAGAGCCCTCTGGAAAGACAAATAGAAGCAAGCAACCAGTGGGGAACACTTTCACAATGGTGATCTTTTTAGTTCTTTGACATTCCAGTGTGTCTCATCATATTTGCAATGCTTTTTAATATCTCTGAGGAAAATCAAATAAACTGTGTGGTACAGCCCCAGAAACAACTTCCTTTCCACAGTGTTCTGCACTGAGATACTGCTATTTTGATGATGTGACAGTAGGCACACTGTACCTCCATCTCCTCTTTAGGGCTGTTTTGCTGGTCATGGATTGTTTCTGCAATTCAGTTTGGCTAAAACTCATTTAAATATCAATAAATATACCTGTCTTCCATGTCTGTTAACCCTTTATTTTGTATACAGCCAATTCCCTTGCCCTTGTACAAGCTCTGTGGGTCATTAGCTACATTCAAGTATTCAGCAGTTCAACTTCAGAGAGAATTTTTCTGCCTTCTACCTGAAGGTTCACCATGGTCAAGACAGTGACATGAACTCCTTCAGGTTCACAGAAGAAACCATGAAAGGGTCAGGAATGAGGTCAACTCAGGGAAGATGTCACCTTAGGTCTCAAGATTGTATGCCTTAGTTGGAGTAAAGAGATGTCACTTCTATGTTTTGTACTGTCTGGCTGAATTGTGTGATCAAGTCACCATCTCATGCACTACCTTGAGTGACGCTGATGAAAAAAAGGCAATCTTTGAAGTTCTAAAAAAAACAAAGCAGAACATCTCCAGATCTGAATTTCTGAAATGCATGTAAAGTTTGCCCCAGACAGCCATTGAAGAAAGAACAAAGTCTTTTTTTGGGAGCAGCAGTTACCTTTAAATGGGAAACATCAGCAGCAAGATTGTGACAATTAATTTTTTTTCTATGTGATTTAGAAGATTGAGGTCCTGGATTTCTGACCCAGCTGCAAAAATCAGGAAAATCCTAGCGTAGTTTTCCAGGCTTTATTTTTTCCTTTTTTTCCAATATTGCATAAAGAGTGGAGAAGTAAATCTATCTTTGATATGCCCATTGGATGACCTTTAGATTAAACTCATCCTTGTCCAGTTCACTTGATCTCCAAAGGGTGCAGGAAATGTAGTTAACCAGTTTAAAACTCATGTAAATAAGGAATCCTAACAGTGGATGAGGTGTAAAAAGGACAAGCAAAATTTGTTGCTTTTCCACTTTTATCAGTGTAGTAGTGTGTTTACTACTGACAAAAGACCCAAGACAGCAAAAGGAAATCTGGCATTAACAGAGGGAACAATACTGGATGAGTCAAGGATACAGAGCCTTACTTTTCCTTAGATCTGTCAAACACACCCTTGTGTGTCTGTGTGCACATGCATAAATACATATATATGCAAAAATATGTAATGGCCTGTCTGTTATGTGTTTGTACACATCTGAATCAGGTGTAAACACCAAAGCTGCAAGGGTGTATTTGCATATTCAGGTACACTCATTTCTTTAAAAGCCACCAAAACCCCTCCTCTGTATCTATGTTCATGCTTTCACACTGATGTGCATAAGAGCACACCCTTCTCCTCCTGTTTCTCCTTGTCAGAACACTTTAAAAGAAAACATAGAACCTGGTATTCCATCCTGGCAGAGAACTTAAATCTACAGTGTGATACATTTTCTTTCCTTTTGTTTTTTTTAAAGTGTAATCAACTAAGAGAAACTGTTCCAATTTTCTTCAGCTGCTTATGTTAATTTCTGCGATGATTTCTTTGAAGTGTCCGTAACGAGGTGTCTCTCAAGTGTGTATTCCCTCACTGAGTTACCACCAGCGTTCTGTATTTGAGGAAAGTGTAACAAAGAATTAGTCCAGCTCTGTACTGACCCACCAGAGACATGAGAAGGAGCAGAACCATGATTATGTGGTCTCTTAATGTGTTACATGTATTAAAACTACAAATAAATTTTCAGGTTGCATAAAGAATGAGGTACCTCAAATAAAACTTTCTTGCATCACAAATACTAAGTATCTAATTTGCTGCATGAATTTTAAATACAATTTCCACGGTCTATTTCCACTGAAGTCAAAAGTAAATCTTTCACACTCTTCTGTATTTCTCATCATGTGAAAAATCCCATTGAATTCACAGGATGTATATAAGCAAATATTTAAGCTTCTACACACACTTTCTTAGCAGGATCAAAGCCTAAGGTCAAATCTCATTTCCTAAAAGCTCGTTGCCTTGAAAATCAAAGTAGATTTAGTGTAAAAGAAATTCTCATTATTCCCTTTTCTTTCCATTCAGCCATGAAATAACCCGTATCTCTTGGAAAAAAATAGGTTTTGGGCATAAAATGTTTCCAGAAGAAGGAAGATGAAGAACACAGGCCTGTATGAGATCCTGTTTGTCTCAAGACAAGACAATGAACATGTGATTTCTTAATAATGGTGTAAAATACTATATTTTAAAGACATGCATCTACAAACTCTTAATCTAAGCATTTTTCTACAGTACTTCATTTGTTTTTCTGTCTTTAAAATGTTCCTTTAAGCTGATTCTGTAACCTAAGCAGTTCTACTCTGAAAAATGCTCAATATTTGAGCCAGTTTTATCTTGTCATCTTTACCTCCTGCCTTCCATATATTTTAAGAGGGGTTTTTTTTTTCCAAAAAAGGCCTGCGAAAACTCTTTCATGATTTTGGCACTTGAATTTCCAGGTGTGAAGTGTGTTTTGAGTAGCACAGGAAGGAGCTGTTCAAGTTGCATTGGCCTTGGGGCTAATAACTGCAGGTTAATCCTTTGCTAGTAAATTAGTGTCAGGACAATGGAACCAGATGCCAAAATTAACTGTTTATAGAAATAAATAATTAGAGCAGTCCTTGACATCTTTTGGCATGGACCAGCTTGCACTCACCCCCTTCAAATAGTGCATGCTGTGGTTGGTCTCAGCACTATTCCAGAGGAGTAGAAAGATGAGACCAGTCTATTTTGAAAGATAAAATATGCTAATAAACGTGGCCAGAGAGGAGGCTCTGGCAGTTTCGGTTTACTGGAAGAGACTCTGCCTTAAATCCCATCAAAATTCTTTGAACTATCCTCAGACTGCCTGCCAGAGAGGGCTTTGCCTCCAGTGCTCCCAAACACTGCTCAAACCCCATGTGCAAATCAGATCCCAGCCATCTCTTTCCTGGGAAAGCTCCAGGGTGGACTTTGAGGACAGACAGACATGCAGGAGTCTCTGTATACCCACATGGATGCATGGATGTAAAGATGTTTACATAAATATGTCCTCTTCCAGAATGGAATTTGAGAGTGCAACCGTGACACAAACAAATAGAAGAAAAATGAAAAAAAATTTGGCGTTCACATTTGTTTTGGGTATAGGGGATGTTAGAATGAGAAAAATAACTGCACTGGAATTAATAAATTCAAACTGTATTTTGTTGGAGTGTTTTCTGGTTATAGGCAAACTAAGCACATTAATTCATATCCTTCACTGAGTAATATCTATATAGGTACTGTAGAGCAATTTTGTCTTTGGATTAGTTAAGGGTAATTCTATTTTGGTTTATAAAGTCAATGGAGCATAACATTGTCACAGGATAGTGGTCTCCCCACTGCTACCTCATTAAGCAATCAAGCAAAAAATAAAGCATATGTTACGCCTTGTAATGTATTTCTCATTCTTGTATCCTTACACTATTTTCATTGTCATAATGATCCAGTATGTCTTTATCTGCTTGGACTTTTTATATAAGTTAACTTCTCTCTAAGGTTTACAAATTAATTATTTAACCAACAGCCATGTACTATATATTATTTTTTCACCCAGAAGCACAGTCTTCCTGAGTTACAGTCCACAGAAGATACTTCAGCTACAAGAGAAATGGCCTACATCTGACAGCAAACTTGGGCTGCTGCTCCGTGTTGCCTGCCTAATCCGTGCTGTGTTAGCTGAGCCTCAGTCGCTGTGCTCTTCTCAAACAAGTGACTTCCACAGACTGTTTCTGACACACACGGGAGCATGAAGGCACCTGAGGCTGGTGTTCAGCAGGATTCCGGGGAAATAGCGTGTGACTCTCTCGTAGGAAAAGAGAAATAATAGCAGCCCTTCTCCCACTTGACTGAAAAATGTGAGGGCAGGTTTGTGCTTAAAGTATTTGATGCAGATCGAAATGACTGTGCTGAACCCTTGGTTTAGCCCTGTAAGACTTTGGGTGAGAGACTTTGGTTCAGAAGCACTTAGGATGATGCTAAAACATGCCAAAACCTATGAACATTTTTAAAAGTCTAAAAAGCCTAAAAATTTTCTAAAAGCTGAAAGGCCATTAGGAGTTATGGTCCTTATTAGTTCTCTTTTGCTTTATTACCATTAAGAAACAATTGCAAGGTGAAAAAAAGAGTTATTTTCCTCTCTCTACATTTTCTATCTAGATGGGAAACATTGCTGACACACTTCATGCTATTACACATGCATGTTAATCTCTCTCATAAGCAGCTCAGAAAGGTGCTGCTGAGCCAGGATAACCAAATAATAGGAATCTACGTTTACAGTTTCAAAGCAAAGATGTGAAGTCTAAGTTAAATTTCTTAAGCATCAACATCTCTAATGAAATTCTAAATATCCTACAGTTTTCTACCTCTCCTGCATCACAGCTGCCACCCCATGTTGGTGTGTGAACTATCCTTGATTTTTCAAATCTCAGTGCAGAGCCAGTTGTGTCAAAATCTTCGGTGTACTCTCAATTTGTCCATCAGTAAAGCCAGTTAGACTGGACCTTCTCCTGAACTTTTAATATAATTTGCCTTTGTGTTATTATTTCACACAGTGCTTTAAAAAGGTGTATACTGCTATGTCTCCCAACTTTATCCTTAAAGCCTCCTCTCCTTAAGGAGAACTAAATTACAAAATTTTACTGTGAGGCTAGTGAGGCACTGGCACAGGCTGCCCAGAGAAGCTGTGGCTGCCCCATCCCTGGAAGTGTCCAAGATCAGTTTGGACGGGACTTGGAGCAACCTGGGATAGTGGAAGGTGTCCCTGCCCATGGCAGGGGGGTTGGAATGAGATGATCTTTAAGGTCCCTTCCAACCCAAATCATTCTATAATTCTGTGATGCTTGCCCTACTCTGTGGTACAGTGGCAATAGCAGTAGATATGCAGCTGGAATTATTTTTTTAGCTTGGATGGAATTGGGGAACCTGGGAAATCTGAAATGTCATTTGAAGTTCTGTGCTGTAAATGGAATGAACTTTTGTTTTGCTTTTTATACAGTACATTGCACATCAGAAACTTGACCCATGACCAGTAATCTTGAGGAGGGGAGAGAGAAGGCTGATGAAAGAAACACTAATTTGTTGCAAACTATATTTTTATTTCAGTAAGAAATAGAAGAGGCAAATTTCATTTCTCCAAGTCCAGTCTGCAAAATTCTTATTCCTTTAAGCAGCACCAGGATGTGAGGTGTGCATGGGACTAAACAATCTGATATAACTTCAGAAATGTTCCTTGAAGGATCTGGTCCAGATGATCATCCAAGATTCCTTGCAACCTAAACGGTTCTGTGACTGAATTATTTTTCTTTCTCTACTTGGGAGCCCTGTAGTGAATTAGCATACATGTGGTACTGATGATCTAGAGCCTGAACCTAGAAACAAAACAAAGAGTGAGTCAAATTAACTGCAGCATTTAGATGAAAAAAAAGTCCTTTATGAAGTTCGCTGTTTTCTTTGTACATCTACAACAGAATTGCCATAATTTGATCCCTTTTTCAGCCAAGAACTCAATGGAGGTCAATGTAACTCCAAGCTGTATTACAAGGGTTTTAACTCAGTTTCCAAGGCTAACTGTATATGCAAGTCACAGACTCTTGATTTTGTACCGAGAAACCCAAGATTTATTTTTTTTTTCTCTGTCAGAAGCCAGGACACTAATCCTGGAAAGAGAAAAAAAAGTATTGATCCCCTACCTATTAATTTAAAAATACGTGGTTTTGAACTGAAGCTAGCTTTGAGGAAGCTGTAATGAATACGAGTCACGATCCAGCATACTTCACTTCTTTTGACTAATGCCCTTTTCCATAGGAACTGTGAAAGGGAACAAAATATCTTCTTTCGCAGTTATTCTTTCTTATTTATATACACACTCTGGGGCAAATGACTTTCCTGTCACTGGAGGGACATCAAAAAGGAAAGCAGTTGCAAATTTCTCACAGAGTTGAACTTCCTGGAATACTTCACTTGGCTTCCAGAAAATATTATTAGAAAAAGTGGTTTCTTAGTTTCACTTGCTCCTTGAGGCAGGTGGAACTGAGAAATAGCTAAAGGGTGGTTCCATGACTAAAGAATTGTCTAGAGTATTTTATCTTGATTTTTTTAACTATTCAGATCTGTCTTTTCAGACTCGTTTACTATTAGTTGGATTTCCTGCTGATATTTTTTTATATATATATTTTAATTCCCTGCTTGAAACAACATAACTGAGGCTCATTTTCAAGAAGGTATTAAAGCTTTAATTTTTTTTTGTGTTGGGTATTTTGAGACCAACATTTTGAGTTCATCAGAAAATCTTAGGTTCACAAGAGGTCTTAAGAACTTAGATGTGTTTAGCTTACTACTAGTTTCTATTCATAATGAGGGGATGGGAGAGGGATTTTTATTTATTTTTATTTCATCCCTTGAATATTAACATCAGATCTGATTCAGCATCTATTGTATGATAACTCAAGTGGTGAAAATCCATTTGATATTGGTTATAATAGATCATCAGTAAATCGAGTGAGATTTTTTTTTCCCCAAAAGGTTTTACAAAGTTAATACTAGGTAAAAAATGACAATATTAACAGTGACAGAAAATGACTACAGCACACATAAATATTTATCTCATAGATAGAGACATGATTTCAGGCAAAACCTCCTCCTCTGCTACTAAGCTTTATTGTTTAAAAAAAAAATTGTGATTGGAGGTAATGCTCTCCAATTCTGTTTAATAATTTGGAAAATCCAGAAGAAACTAATAATTGAGAAAGTTTGCAAAAATTTTCCCAAAAGTATATTTCCTTCTGTTCTGGAAGATTATTGCTTGGCCCTGTGGCAGCAATGGGATGGGCCCTTCTGGAATCCCATTCACCCTTTGGAACAGATCATGTTTTCCTTAATGTGTTAAACCCGTATCTCTCGATAAGTATTGTTGGGATTTCTGTATCTTTTCAGAAGATGAAGTCCCAACTCTTTTACCACATAGGATTGCACAGAGCACCCAAGACTTGAGAGTAAGTTTGGACTTTTTTATTTGGATCATATAATAAGAGTTTTTTTGCAACCCCCTGCAAAGTTTGGGGTTGTCTACTCTCTTGCTTCAATACAGTTTGAATATAATACCTTATCCTGTCTTTTTCCCACCAATAATTGCAACCTTGCCCTAGGCCAGTAGACCATCTGCAAATAATTTTTGTCTTCAGTGTCCAAGTGAGGGAAAAGGAAGAATTCTTTCATTCCTGTAGGGTATAGATATACTAGTTTGCTAGAAATATATGCATATATAAAATACGATTGGTATTACATAATACTACTGGTTTACTGGTTATGTGTATATATATAAAAATATATAAAATGTTTATACATATATATATTTACACTATATTTGAGTGCTGCTTCCATGCAGTTGAGGGAAGTCCTTTCTCAGCTCTTGAGATTTGAATCTCCCTGCCTGACAGTATCCTTACCAAAGGCATTCCTACTGCAGGGGACTCTACTTACAGACCATCTCTTTCTGTGTGGCAGAGAGTATTTTCTCCAACCGATCCTAAGTGCACTGTGAATGATCAAAGCGTTGACTAAAATTTATTACATGAATCCAATGTAGTTCTCCTTCCTCAGTGAAAGTCCTTCAGAGAGGTTTTTAAGAGCACCTGTCAAGAAGTGAGTGAGAGTAAGTACAGGGGGTTTAGAATCAAGGAATGGTAGTTTCAACAGCAATTATTCTTGGTCGATAATTTTTTCACAGTGAGGGTGGTGAGGCCCTGGCACAGGTTGCCCAGAGAAGCTGTGGCTGCCCCATCCCTGGAAGTGCCCAAGGCCTGGTTGGACAGGGCTTGAAGCAACCGGGGATTGTAGAAGGTCTCCCTGCCCATGACAGGGTTGGAACACATGGTCTTTAAATCTTCCCTTCCAATTCAAACTGTTCTATTGATTCTGTGTAGTTGAACTTCTGGGTATGTGGCTTAGTTTCACTGAGTGTTGTCATGCTACTCCAATTTGTAAAAAATCCCACACGGTTTACTACACCTTCACTGCTCTGCTGTAACTGTTGCCACAACACGAAGTGTACACGCAAAATACACTACATTAGTGCACTTACATTTGTATTCAGGACAAACTACTAGTTCTAACCTAATTTTTTATAGATGTTACAGACCTCTAGTTTGACTACAGCAGTATCCTGCCCTTGCCTTCACCTTACACAAAAAACACCCTGTAATTTGATAAAAACCCACACATTTATTTTAGATTGCCAGACAAATTTTACTGTCTGGAAGCTGTTGCGAAGGGGGAACGGAGGGTTTCTTTCCAAGGGCAACAAGCTGCCAGACAGCAGAAATTCAGCTTTGGTCCCTAAGATGCTGGAGCAATTGAGCCAGGCTCGAATCTCTCTAAGGCATCTCTGCAACGATGTAAATATGAGAAGCCACAAAGGTGACCTAGAGTTGCCTTCCTCCTCCCATCTCTGGGGTGGAAAATTTTCTGCCTTCGCCTCTAGATGTGGTTTCTGCTAACCATCTCTCCATTTTTATCTTTGCCTACAGAAGTCTCCGTGGAGGCTGGTAGAAAGGGAGGTCTGGGCACTGAGAACTTGTCATATTTACTACTTTATCCTCTACCTGTCTGCAGGGGGAAAAAATTGCTGTGAAAGGTGAATAGATGGAGTGGGAAAGTGTCTGACTTTGGAAAGGAACATTTAGTACAGAGACTTTCAGACTTTATAAAATTTCAGCTACAGCTCTCTTCTCCTCCCCATTCACAGAAAAAATCCAGCCAGCATCTCAACCAATCTTTCAGAACCTTTTTCTGGCTTGAGGCTAATTGCAGCTCTGCATTCTGAGAAATACAGAGGGCGTCCCAGCCATTGAAACCAAGTCTTAATTCAGACCCGCGTTCCCTCCTTATTAAACTGTTGGCAATTTGGTACATGAGAGGGCTGCTCCTGCGAGCAAGAGACATGCCCCCCTCTCCATCCTCTTATACTACAAAGCTTGCATTTTTCATAGTGGATTAGCAAGTCTAGACATCCTATAAAATGTCAATGAACGTATGGATCTTCAGTGTATATTTCTCAGGAGAGTTCTGCTTGTTTGCAGTGCCGGCCTCTCAGCCCGATCAATACAGCCACAACAGCCTTTTGCATCTTCTGTCAGAAAACAGAACCCCACTCCTTGGATTTTTTATTTTTTCTTCTTTCCAAGGCAGTTAATCAAATAGTGGAGGTAGAGAAAACTGGGGGTGGGCAGGGAGTTGGATTGTATGCTGAGCACCCAGGCAAGTTGTGAATAAAACGTTTTATTTTAATTATTATTACTAACCACGGAGGCACGATAAGAATTATCAGGAGAAAAATCATACCTCAGGGGCGAGACAAGGACTGAGGAAGAGAAGGGAAAGGAGGAGCAGCTGAGTGCGAGAACCCCCACGGGATGTGATTATCTCCTGAAAACAACATCCCCAGACTTATTGCTATTATGAAATTTCATTTTTCCATTTTTTTTATATACACAGATACATATATAAATTATTTAGGTGAAGTATTTCAATTCCCTGCAAACCGCGAGTTTGCATTAAAATGCTTCAACTGTGAGATTCCCAGGTATATTAATTTCCACTCTTTGAGGATGTTGAGCAGTCCATCAGAATAAACTCTTCATACTCAGCTGTTTTATGATATTATTACAATGTATTTTAGTTTGGGAATGGTGGGTGGAACAAGTTTTCAGAGAAATAGACTTGTTTGGGTTCCATTTGGTTGCTGGAGGGGAAAACTCCACATAAAACGACTCTGGCTGTTCAGTAAGGCATCCTGATTTCTTCTTATTATTATTTTTTCCCCAGCACAGTTCTATCTCTTCTCTCCTTTTCAGAAATCCCAAGTCCCCTCCCCATCTACTTTAATAATGGCAAGGGGGGATTGCAGTCACAAGACACAGGGACCTCGAGAACTGCATCCAGCTGTATGTTTTGTATGTTGAATCTTCTGGCAATTATATATAAAAATGGAGAAGGGTTGATGCTGCTATTGAAATAAATTTCACAATCTTATTTGTGATTTAAAAATTTTAGTACTGGAAGATGCTTTAAAAATCTACCTCATTTTTTTGTTAGACTGGCCCAGATTATGTTTACTTATTTCTAATTTCTTTTTAATTTTTCCAGAAGCTTTTATTTCAATTTAAGGCCCTGATTGCAGCTTACAGATGTAATTTTTGATTAAAGTTCATAGAATCAACAAATGGTTTGGGTTGGAAGGGACCTTAAAGAACATCTCATCCCAGCCTCTTGCCATGGGCAGGGACACCTTCCACTACACCAGATTTCTCAGGAGTCATGCAAAGCACAGGGATCACTTTTCTGACTGGGTTAGCCTTAAAGCCCTTTGGATGTAGTGAAAATCTCTGTAGCAATTTTTACATGAGAGCCTGGTGTCAGTCACATATGAAGGTGGAGAATATTTTTCTTACCTACACATTAAGTTCACAAATTCCTTTAATAATTCCTTTGTTAGTTTGTTTTGGTTTTTTGTAATCCCAAAAATTCAATATCAGGGAAAACACTCTGTAGTTCAATGTGGCCAAAAACTCTGGTTCATAGAACATCCAAGATGCTGTACAGGATCAAGTGAGCTAAATCCTTTCCTGTAAAGTTTGGCATTCTTTTTCTCTTTTCTTGTCCACAGGTTCTTTGAGATATTCCCTTTTCTAAATTATTCCCTATGGAATTATTTGGGAAACCTAGAGAAAGATTTGGGGGAAGATATTATACTTAGCCAACATAGAGTTTAGGGGAATTTTAAGCCAGTATAAAAAGAAATTTCATACTCTTAGATCTATGGTTATGGTTTTGATATGGTCTCCTTTCTTTTTCATATCACAATAAGTGAGAACCTGGGAGTGTAATATTCTGTTCCAGTTTGTTTTCTGACAAGGCTTCAACAATTCTGTTTCTCTATTAAATGATTTGCAAAAAGGAAAATTCAGACTGGGAAAGAGAAATTCTGCGCTCTCATGAAGACAATATTGACTCTTAATTCCATTTCTGTACTTGCAGTAATTTCACTGCTTGATTTGTGTGTTGTTTTGATGCTTTTTTATCTCTGCTGACATCTCTGGAGCAACGCCTGATGCACATTTGTTCAGGCGAAATCCCAATCAGCCCTGCAAAATTTATCTAATTGTTCCCCTTCACTAATGTAGCACACAGGCATAAAAAGTGAACTGAAGACAATATTTCCTGGGCTTTTTTTAATCTACTTGAAGCATTTTCTGAGAAAGGAATGCAACACTGTTCCACTTTCAGTTAAATGAATGTTTTCTCTCAGCTGTAGAGATCACAACACAATTGCAACCTATGGACTCACTGATGAGTTGTTCTGACATCACTAAGAAAATCTTACACCACTAAAAAAATTAAGATAATACTACAGATCCTCATCTTACATAACCTTCTTGAGCTCACTTGAAATCAATGGAATCATATTTATTCAGTCCCAGGTGATGCTCAAGCTCAGGATCAGTATCACAAGCCCGACGGGGTATATAGAGATAAAAAGAAATAAAAGTTAAAAAAAATGAACATGTATACACACACACACACACACACACATACATATATATATATATATATACATTTATATATGTATGCTCAGGAATAAAGTTGCAGAAGATTCAAGTTTTCAGGAGGCTCCATAATTTTGTATATGAAGGGAGAAGTCAGGCTTCTGAAACCCAATCTGGGTGGATACTCGCAGAGCAGTCACCCCTCTGCCTGTGAGCCTCAGAGAGTTTTGCAGCAGAAGAGTGATACAATGGATGCTTTGCTTTTTCCAAGCTCTAGGTGACCTGCTCTGATTTGTTCCACCTACTGCTGAGTCACTCAGGGGTCATGTTTAAAAGGCAGCAACAAGGTTTAGAAAAAAACGTTGAAAACCTTAAGGGTTCTATGCAAATTTAATCATAACATATTTAGGAACATCATGTTGTTTTGGTAGAAGCCCTAGCAGAGACACCAAACAGGCACATAGCCAAGGATCACAGAATCATAGAATCAATTTGGTTGGACAAGATATCTGAGCTCATTGCGCCCAAACTTTAAAAGCTGGACTAAAGTATTAAATGTGCTATTATTTTAAGTATCTGATGGAAATGCAAATATTTTGCTTTGTTAGAGCACATAAACACGCAGTCCAAACGCCACAGAAAGACCAGATATAATTCTGCCTCTATAAAAGGGATTCAAGTCAATTTGAAGCCGGACAGTGGAATGTTGTGACCATAAACTGCTTTCCTTAAGAGGGTATAGCTAATTTTCAGGAGGACAGGGATGCACTACGCAGAGTTCAAAGGAATGCCACAAAACTGATCCATGTGTTGGAAAACAAGCTCTGCAACATCAGGCTTAAGGAGCTCAACTCAGATTATCAAAGGGAGAGTAGAGAGGTGAATTGATCACTGCGTAAGGTACCCAGAAATGTTTGATAGCAGGGAGCTTTTCAGGGCATAACAACATCCAATGTCTCGAAGATGAAGTTTTCAAAAAATAAATACAATTTATTTAAATAAGGTGGGATTTCCTGGCACTGAGAGGATGTGGCTTAGTGGTACCACACCAGTGCAGATGCACTTGGCTTTTGCATTTTTTTAAAGTGTAATTTGACTTCTGTTTACCTATATATTTTGATTTAGGTGTTGGAATAATTATTTGGTCTGTGTCTGCAGCAGCAGGAGGAGGAATCCAAATACATCACTTCAAATACCTGGAAGGAATCCATGTTGGGATGTCTTTAGCATGTTCAGGAAGCATACAGTCTATATTTAGACAATGTTTACAATTCCATTTCATGTTTCTGAATTTTAGCCTGATATTTGTTGTGAGAGGATTTTCTTTGAGGGAATATCTTGGCTGATGATGATTTGTCTTCCTCTGCAATGTAAGAGGTTATTTGCAACTGGAAATGGGATATAAAAGAAAAATTTATTTTGATCCCTGTTCTCTAAATGCATGCCATCTGCACTGAGCTGGATGTTTTGAGTGAGATTTGCTCAGTTCCTATCAGTTCTTGAAGCATCTGACCTTCCTTAAGTCTATGGGATTTTTAGCACTTAAACTCTTCTCCCAACACATTTTGTCTTCTGCTTGTCTGTGTTGAATTTCATCTGCCATTGTGTTGCCCAATTACCTACAGTAGTTTAGTTAGGTCCATCTGGAGTTCCCACCAATCCTCTTGGGCCCAGATAACCTAAATAATTTTATGTCTGTGTCATAATAGCCATAAAATAATTCTGTGTCAAAACAATTTTGTAAATTGGTGTTTCAACATTTGTCCTGAGTGCAGCTGAACAAAACCCTCTGTGTATAGCTCCAGTCTTTGCGCCTCAAGGACTCCCCTATTATACACCTGTTCTTGACAGATTGAGGCCTAAAACAGGAGAGCTTAGTCACATATTAACCAGCAGGAGGAAAGTCTCTCCTTTTTACTAATGCCTGCCTACGAGTTCAGTGTTTGGAATTCAGTCCTACCTATAAATCAACATCAGAGACTACAACCCAGTGTGTTCAAGAGCTTTGTTTAAACATCAAAAGAAGAACACAGACAAGCACTATGGTAGAAATATAACTAATCACTTGCAAATACATCTTTCCTGTCAGTAGGAGCTTAACCTTTTTGTTTAATGTTACTGCAGGAAAATGCACTTATTTACAGTCTATCTCTTTTCTTTAAAGCAATAGACAGGTTTGCTATGAAAAATGATCATATTTATTACTGCTGTAACACAAAGAGGATTTTAGAAGTGTTCAGTTGCAGGAAGATTTATGGAATCTTGGGAATTTCAAGGCTTCACAATGATTAATAAGAACAGGAGTTACTGAGATTGCTGAACATGTTTGGCCAGCCCATCACTTGATAAAACGACAGTTCACTAAAAAGGAGAAATATATGTAGGGGTTTAGCTTGTTTGTTGACTAGCAATGAACACAACATGATTGCATGTGGCACATTGATTAGATCAAATTAACTTCGCACTCTTCTCCCGGCTTTCTTAGCTCATAAGGGACTCCACTAGGATTTAGCCATAGTATGCAGAAAATCCTAGAATCTATAGACCATTCCCTTTAATTTGAATGCTGCAGATTATGGATGAAAGATTGGTCACTTCTAGGATTTAAGACTTCAAAGGAAAGGAAAATAAAGAGAGACAGAGAGGGGAAAAATACAAACAAAGAATTCCTGTGAGGAAGAAGTGGAAATGCAGACTCCTACAAGATGTGGGGTTGGGTTCGATAGAGCTCCTGAGTCTGATTTTCCACTTACTCACACAAACTACACTGAACTCAATGGCATTTCTCCTCTCACATATTGGGAAGGAAAAGCAGAATCAACACCATTTTTCTACTGTAGCGTAGTTCATTGCCAGGAAACACAAAAAAAAGATCACAACATTCCTGGTTTGCTTTCATCTTTTGGGCTTGATGGTGTTCCAGTCAATACAAGTTTGTCATTGATCAGCAGCACACGCTTTGTCAGCGGGGTCAGGACCTCTGTATTCCTTGCCATCTGTTTTGTAGATAACGAAAAATGTTCTTCCCAAAGGTGTGGGTTCTAATGCAAAATAAATGAAAAAAATTGGTAGTACATTGGGTATAGGACCTTCCTTCAGATAATACAAGTTGTCTTTGCTCCGTGCAGGTACAAATCCTCAGGTGGGGTTGGTCAGTTCCAGGGTATTCAGCCCCAAGTGGGAATCTCTGGATTGCATTGCACTGCACTTCCCATCTGGGAAAGCCAAGATCTCACCTTCTGTCATGATTTAACCCATGTAGGAAGCTGCTCACTCACCTCCCCTTGGTTCAATGAGGGAGAGAATCAGAGGGGTAAAAATTAAACATCTTGCTGGATGAAATAAAGACAGTTTTATGGGCAAAGCAAAAGTTGTGGGGACAAGGAAAGCAAAACAAGGAATTCATTGCCCACTTCCCATGGGCAGGCAGGTGTTCAGCCATGTCCACGGAACAAGACTGAACTGTCTTGTTGTCTGCTTGAGGAGACAAATGCCATAAAGCTGAACATTCCCCCCCTTCCTCCTTTTTCCTAGCACCTTTTATTGCCAACTATGACACCATTTGCTCTGGAATATCCCTTTGGTCAGTTGGGGTCATCTCTGTCCCCTTCCAACTCCTTGTGCACCCCCAGCCTCCACTCTGGTGGTGTGGGGTGAGGAAGAGAACGACCCTGACTCTGTGTAAGTCCTGCTCAGCAACAGCAAAAACATCCTTATGTTATCAACATTATTTCCAGCACAAATCCCAAACACAGCCCCAGCTACTGTGAAGAACTTTACTCCAGACAAAACCAGCACGGCCTATCCCTCATGCTCAGGTGCAGATACCCAGCCAACAGTCCCTCCTTGTGGCACACGCATTTATTCTTTTCCTCCATCTCACTTTTGGCCTATTTTGTCCTATCCCTCAAGGGCTTTGTGTCACTCAATTTAATCCTCTCACTTCAACCCCACTATGAGTCAAGAGCACTGGCTCCTTTTTAGAGGCTTTTTCTGCCATGTGGAGAGGAAATGGAGCACAAATGCTGATGGCAGAAACCCCAACTTCCCCTTGAACTCAAGGAAAGGACTAGGTGACTTCAGAGAGTGCTGTGCAACTAAATTAAGCAACAGACATGTTCCTAAATTTGAAGCTATGAATTAATTTATGTTTTGCATTCCTTAAGCCTTTCTTTTTCAGGTTTTGTTCTTTCTACTCTTTCCTACATTTTCTCTCCATTCTTAATACCATCAGGTAACAGAGAGGTCTCTTCTTTCAGTCACGACTTTCTGACTCTTCTTATGCTTCCACCTCAGCTCCACTGTGGGTCTCAAAAATGAGCTGAAAAGCAAAATTACGAACTTCTACAGGCCTTTGTTTCCCAGCTTGAGTTTTTTCTAGTACTTTGGCCTAGTAGCTGTTTATTCCCTATTCCTATAGACCACTTCAGGCTCCAATTTAAATGAAAGCTGCCCTGACAAACAAGACTGCCATGAATTGCCCCTGTCCTAATGTAAGCTACAGTGCTTTCATTTCCTGGAGTGCTAATGGTAAAAATACAGCACTAGTGAGCATCACAGGCTGTACAATACATTATAAATAAAGGTACATGCACTACAGTATTCAAGATAAAAGATATTAAGCTTACTGTGGGGGTACTGTAAAATTTAGTGCTCTGTAGAATATGCTAGTAGTCCCTAAAACAGCAGTCAGATACTCACCAGGCACAAAACCAAAGCAAATTCAGGAAAGAAACTGTCAATAGCACAAGCTCTAGAAACCTTCAAAGGGTTCAGATCTGATCTATTTGCTCTTATTCAGTTACAGGTTTTTTTTTTTTTTTCACGAGCTGCTCCATTGAAATCATGGTGTGGAAAAAAGAAGTATTGTGCAGTGTGGAACAAGTCAGCACCTGCAAACTCTCCAAAAGAGCTCTTGCCAAAACCATGCTGCTTGACACCCCATCAGGTTCAATAATGTTCACATAAACATACACCATCCTTGGGCTGTAACCCCTCCTGAAGATTTTGCTCTGGGTTGATGCAGTACCTGAGTTGCCAGGATCCTGGAGAGTACAGTTTTCCAAGCTACTACAGGAAATAAATCTTGTCTGTGGCTTCAGTTTATTGACTGCAAATTGTATGGAGTTCAGCAAGGCCAAGCGCCAGGTCCTATACTTGGGCCTCAACTGTCCCATGCAGTGCTGCAGGCTGGGACAGAGTGGCTGGAAAAGGACCTGGAGGTGCTGCTGACAGCAGCTGAACATGAGCCAGGTCTGCCCAGGTGGCCAAGAAGGGCAATGGCAACAGTGGTCAATGGCAACAGTGTGGCAGCAGGACCAGGGCAGTGATGTCCCCCTATGCTGGACACTGATGAGGCCACACCTCAAATCCTGTGTCCAGTTCTGGGCCCCTCATGACAAGAAAGGCATTGAGGGACTGGAGCGTGTCCAGGGAAGGGCAATGGAGCTGGAGGACAAGCCTGATGAGGAGCAGCTGAGGGAGCTGGCGGGACTCAGCCTGGAGAAAAGGAGGCTCAGAAGGGACGTTCTTTCTTTCTACAGCTCCCTGACAGGAGGGTGGATCCAAGTGGGGCTTGTTCTCTTCTTCCAGGTAGCAAGTGACAGGACCATAGGAAATGGCCTCAAGTGGCATTATGAGAAGTTCAGATTGGATATTAGGAACAATTTCTTCACTGAAAATATGGAAGTGGAAACCTCATTAGACATGGGGTTTTTTACAGCAAACAACAAAGTCCAGCTTTGGAGAATGTTCCTTCCAACAAACATACTTTGTTGTTGGTCTCTGATGTTCAGGGCCACAGCATTAGTTACATGAACAAAGCACTTGCTTTTGAATTCCCATCCATATAGCCTCAGAGAATTTGGTTTTGCTGAAACCAAGAGGTGCTGATCACTATTCTGGACCCTCATATGTCATTATTTAACTCTGAGTTTCCTTTAAGTTACTGGAAATTTTCTATTTGCTCTGCAGTACTCTGCACCCCTCCTGTCATGTTTCCTACATGCCATTAAATCTTCAGACCTATTCAGATGTATTATTCATACACTCATTGCTTCCAAATACAGATATCAGATATAACTCAGCTGGGCCACCATCCTGCAAAAAAATATACCTGTGTTATTCTCAGCATCCAAGCAGTGGGGAAAAGCTGGAGAGAGTCCTGCGTCTTAAAGTGTGCATACCTGCTTGTAGGACCATGGATCCTGTCAGTAAGGGCTGAAATAGCAAACTATCTTGGTCTAATTTATCACTTCTTTATTATTCCCTTTAAAAATGTAAGTTGATTTTAAAATAAAAGTTCTTTCTGAAGTGGAAAGTTCAAACATTTAACTTGAAAAGGAAAAGTCTATGCCAAGTCATTTAATGTTTCCTCTTTTCTAAAGCTCTATTTCAATGAAACTATTAAAGAAGTGTGGTTGAATTTGGGTGTATTTTTGTTCCTTCCAGGAAAGTATAGAGTTGAACAGTTCCTGCCTCTAAACTGCTCATCTGCAAACTTGCATAAAGCCCAGGGATTTATAACACAAAAATAAGTGTAAAATAAGGGCAAAAATAGACTAAGAGGGCCCACCCATCCTAGTATGGTGGGGTCCAGTGTTACTTGAGAGCCCTCAGGACATCCAGGTCACCTAGAAGAATGACCAAGTGTGAAATGGGGTTACAGATGCCCATTCCCTTCTGGAGCAGCTGCTCAGCAGTTGACATTTCAAGTGTCACTAAACAGCCCTGAGCTGTGTCCAGCGTATCTACATGACCATCACTGTATTGGATAACCAGCACACAACACTCAGCTTGCAGAGCAGGATCTGGCCATGAGGTCATAGAATGGAATCATTTAGTCTGGAAAAGACCTTCAAGATCATTAAGTCCCCACAGACAGGGACATTAGGTCACCTGCTGGGAAGGGGCCATGATGAAGGTGAAGGTTTCCATTAAGTTGTACTCTCTGGCTGTGTGACACCACTGTCTCCAATTCATATTCCAGATTCCACCAGTTGTTGGCTAAAAAAAAACAATGCCAGGGAGGTTATACAGTAGAAGAAGTAGTTGAAAAGAGAGATGTAACTATAGGACCAAATAAATGCAGAGCATTCCCAAAGCATGGGATGTGACAGATCTGAGCACGTAGCAATCCTCAAAGCTGGGGATAAAGGCTGGAACCCCAGATCTCTGATAGCTTTCAACACCAGTAAAGCAAAATAGAAAGACACATATACATACACTGTGCCTGGATTTTAATGATTAAGAGAAAATTTTACTTTTATTTATGTCCTTGGAGTTTTCCAATAACCAGTTTACAAGCTGTGAGTTAAATGTGCTTTCCGATGGCCTGGGTACAGTGAGCCAAGCTCCAGTTGAAAGCCCTGAGCTTAAACACTGATCAGATTAAGGATCTGCAACACTCAAGCTGGAGCCCTTCGAGTGCAGACAGTGTGTCTAGAGGCAGGGGCCACTTGAACAATATGTGCCTGTGCATAAATCCACCATCCACTTCTGCCTGGCCATGGGGCAATTGTCCATCCATTGAGAACAGGGCATCCCTGCCACTCCGATTACCTCCTTCCCCTGCAGCCACTGGAGATCTCATAAATGCTTGAACTGAGGCACTGGTTTTATGTGAATCAGAGCTGATGGTGCAGAGGCCTTTGGGAAATAATCAATTACTGTGTTAGAGTAGCGTCTGGTGCTGATGGAGATCTCTGCTGACAAAAGCTCTGCCCTCACAAGGTGCTCAGCACTGGGTTCTCACTTTGCCTTTCACACCTTTCAGGACAGGGCATCCTGATGCAAACAGACCCAGCAGAGGCTTCAGCTGATCTTGTTTTCAGTGCAAATTCCTTGATTTACCCTGGCAATAGCGGGACTTAGCATCAGAACCTTAACTTGATTTTTTTGGAAATGATCTGGGCCCAACATGCTTTGCTAGACTCTGTTGTAAGGAAAGCTATGCAATTGCTCATAAGCAATTAATTAAGTGTTTTCTTATGCATATTTAGCCATTATTATTGTTTTGTTTTGTTTTAATTGCTGATGATTCTCTTATTTGTGTTTCTTTAGCTGAACTCCCTGATTGGAATATAAGGGCACACTTGTGAGGCTTTTGAAACGAAATCCACAGTGGAGCAACAACAATTCATCCCTAAGCCCTTTCCCATTAGTGATAATAAACAGTAGTTAATCCTTAGCAACACTAAAGGACGCTTGAGCTTGCAGACTGTCATATCCTTTCAGCATGTTCTCCAAGAAAAAGAGGGGAATAATAATACGGTGCATCTCCTCCTAGTGGCAACGCAAGGGACATCACAAATTCACGGGATTCTACCACTGTGACAGGATGTCATTTCAATTGCCTTATTAACCATATGAAAAAATATATCACAACAGTGAGAAAACTTCTCAGTTATCTATATCTTACCCCTAAGGCTATTGTCATGAGCCAGTGGCATACTAAGGGAAGAGTACTAATTCAGTTGTCAGCTGCCTTGCCTATTAAACAGGAGGAAAAATACCAGCAACAAAATTGAAACAAGTAATAAGGGTAAGAGAAAGGTCTGGATACCCTTGTCCACTCGATTTCTTGAATTACACAAATACAATTACTTATCCTGTTTGCCCTGTCACATAGCATTGTACTCGGAGTATCACGCTGCCTTCTAATTGAGTATTTTCTTTGCTTAAAATGGTACATGGATTGCACTTTAAAAACGTAAGTGCTGGCATATTATACTCCAAGTTCATGACCTGCATTGTAAACCATAAGAG
Organism: Corvus moneduloides; assembly: GCF_009650955.1. NCBI lineage: Eukaryota > Metazoa > Chordata > Aves > Passeriformes > Corvidae > Corvus > Corvus moneduloides. Next base: position 4,774,945 of record NC_045478.1, read on the forward strand.
GATGAGCAATGATCAGCTGAACTAAAACATGGTCAGGGGCTGGAAAGAGCAGGCTCACTGCTAAGGATTAAGGAAATCTGTTGGCTTCTCTGTAGATAATCAGGGCTGTTTGATTACCCATAGACAAACTCTTCATGGCAGAAGGTGAACAGTCTCCAGGTGCTTGTTCCACACAGATCAGAGAGCTTTCTAAGACAAAGGCAATGAGAAGATTGTCTGTGTCCCTGCTCTTTATAGGGGCACTGCAGACAGGACTCAATTTCCTTATTTAGGCATCACTTTGGGAGGACTCTACAGGTCCATAAGGACACAGATCTCCTGTGAACCCAGTGCCAGACCAGACCACTCTGTGTACATATCACAAGATACCTCAAATGTCCCTACATGACCTTATTCAACCAAATGAAACCGACCATAAAACCCAAACAAATAAACAAAGTCATTAATATTAGTGACTGGTAGTGTTTCACTCCAGTTTTGGAAGACTGTGCTGGTGTCAGTAGTGGTGCTGGAGGATCTCAAAAGTAAATCTCAAAGGTGCTCTTTTCAGAAGATAATTTTTTTTTTCTTCACAATTTTGTGGCCAATATGGTTTGGGACATTTGGGGAAGGTTCATTTTAAGACTGAGCCACCCAGCGTGCAATGCAGCTGCCCAGCTGAGAGAGACTACAGATATCAGAAATGTCTTGGAATATTTTCCTGGACAAGCTGTGGCTGCACCATCCCTGGAAGTGTTCAAGGCTAAGTTGGATGGGCCTTGGAGCAACCTGGTCTAGTGGAAGGTGTCCCTGCCCATGGCAGGGGGTTGGAATGAGATGATATTTAAAGTCTCTTCCAACATAAGGAGTTCTATGATTCAGTGATCCCTCCTTGCCTTGAGTCACATCTCCAGAAGGATTCAGGAATCCTGTAAGTCTCATGGTCCACAGGCTTAGGCAGCTGAGACACGTGTTGCTTCTCCATCTTCTTCTCTGAGTCCACTTTGCCATCATCTTTACTGCATTTTGTCATTTTTACTTCTGCCAAGGATATGTGCAATTCTACACCTTTGTTTTGTTGGGATCTCACAGGACTGAGTGACTACAAATTAAGGTGAAATAGTCCTTTCACAAGACAGAAAGAGGTCATTCCATGCCTACAGGGAAAGGGTGGAACTATTTCTAGTGATTTGAGCAGGATTTCTATTCTTGCCCCAGTACCAGCGAGCTGCAGAAAGCGCACTGTAATTACACAGGATGATAACTAGGGGAGGATGTTCCAGTGAAGATTGTTGAATCTGTAACCATCAGAGGACTGTTAAAGTCCAGCTATGGAAAGAAGATGTTCTTTCTCTAGATGGAGATGTGGGGCTGGGTGGCCTTCTCTAGGTGGCCCTGCTTGAGCAGGGAGGAGAGACCAGATGACTTCCAGAAGTCACTTCAATCTCAACCGTTCTCTGATGCAGCGACAGCTGATTTGGAGGCCTCTGGCAGGAGCTCACTTTTAGGGCTCTTGCACCTTCTTCACCACCTGAATCCCATAAGGGTCTTACTTTTACTGAGCATCCTCTGCACCAATTGTCCCTTTGTCTCATTTGTTTTGGGTCCATCAAGCATCACAAAGCAGAGACCCCTCTGCCATGACCCAGCTGGTTTTCCCAGGGCACACCTGTACAGGGGTCCGAGAAGAAATCAGGATATTCCCTGCTGCAGCTCACACCAGGGGCAGAGAAAAGGCCCTCACACCGTTCAGCCTACCAGTAGGAATGTCGCCTTCAGCCTTCGCTGTGTTGTCATCCTTAATATAATCATAACAAATACAAATATGGCACGCATCCCACCCGCTGAATTTAAGATATCAGGAGGTAGGATAATTGGTATTTCCAGGGAGCAGGAAGCCAGGATGGATGGTTCTGTTCATATTATGCCAGGTTAATGTCGCTATCATTCAGAGCACTGATATCCAGTAACATCAGCCTGAACCAACTCACAGCTGTGAAAATAAGTTTAAAACCTCTCCATGGAGATATTTCTCTGAATAGTTGTTCTCAGTATTCATGAGGAGAAATATTTATTTGGGTGAAAACATGGATACAATTCCTTTCAGTAAATTACTAACAGATAATGCAGAGTCAAAAGGGTATCTTTTTTTCTCCTTTTTTTAAGAATTTTATTTGTAGCAAGCCTTCAGCAATTTGTAATTAGATCTTTCATGCTGAGAGAAAAAAAAAAGAGAAAGAGGGGGGAGAGAGACCCATATTTCTGCAAAATCATTAGTACTTTTGGCAGCAGAAGGCTGGATCCTCAGCTTGTGTAAATTGGAGGTAGCTGTACTGAAAGCAACAGGGAGATGCTGATTGACACCATGGGTATCATTCCCGCAGGAAGAAAGTCTGGAGCAGCAGCAAAGGGTAGTGAGCCTGTATTAGATCAGACATTAGAATGTTTGAGCAGAAGATGGAGATAAGAGATATAAGAGAGAGAGAGAAGAGCAGGGTTTAAACTTGTGGGGTCCTGGAGAAATCAGGCCTGTGGAAAGACAGGAGAAAATGGAGAGGAGGGAAAGGGAAGAACTGAGAAATCTTATAGTCACAAAAGCCTGCTAGAAACCTAAATGAAGGGGCAGGAGAGACAGGAGGTTATTAAAAGAGGAAATTTATCTTTTCAAATTTTGATCAAAATTTGATTTGGATTTCAGTTTGATTTGATTTTGATTTGATTTTTCAGAATTTAATAATGGGTGCTTGAAAGAGTACTGGGGAGACACAAATAATTTTAAGCTTTCAAATAATCAATTACTGAATAGATCAGTTAATTTAATAAGCTACCAGTAGACTTGGCTAAAAGACCCTTTTAAAATTTATTGCACTAATACAGTGTCTTCTGGCAGTTCTGGTTTTATCCATAAAACTGAGTCAGAAAAAGAAGTCCAACAATTTCTCTGAACCTCCTAAGTGTGACAGAGAAGGGATGCAATTATTAAATTCTGAAATATTTGGGGGGAGGATGGTCTTTGACTATATTGCTACTGAAGAATGTCTTGTATCCCTTTATTTATATACATATTTATCTACAGAACAGTTTGTGAAGCAGGACCATTGGACTGTCCCATGCACTGGAACTCAATGAAAGCTGAATGAATGAATCATGTCCTGGGTCTGTTTAAGTTCTCCGCATTTTTCATGACAAAGGCTCATCCACAGCCAGGTGCTAATGAAGTGCTCCAATTTCTGTACAACAGAACCATCACTGTTTATTTCTGTTTCTACAGGAAAAATGACCTACTTGGTACCATTCCCAGGAGAGTTACATTAATTTATATTGTCTTTCATCTCTGTCCCTGGGCTTTGCTTCACACTTCCATGAGACTTCAGTAGCATATGTGCTTTTCTTTCAAGACAGGGCTCTTTTCTTTCAAGACAGCTTTCAGGGAACTGCAAGATCCCAAGACTGCTAAACTCGTCCTTGACCAGTTGATTTGCTAGTTTTTAACTGGGATCTTGTAAAAGATAATCCTTCATCCCAGTTAATCTTCTGGATTTTCTACCATGGTCTGTGGACGCAAATCTCTCCAGAGGGTGCTTCACCCTCCTGTTGGTGATCCTGTTATTCAGTGTGTCTCCATCTCATCTATATTTAACTCACAGTTAAAATCCTTGTTTTTTGGGGGGAAAGGGAATTTTTCTTTCTAGAAATAAGATTTTGCATGTCATACACACATTTAATTCCCAGCCTACACAGGCCTGTCGTGGAATACCCCATTCCCACTTTGAACTCTTCCCATTTACAAGCTGTAGACTGTGTTCTCTAAACATCCTTCTGGATTTTCTACAAGTAAACTATTTCTGCATATCAAACTATCAGTCCCTCTGTCCATCTGTTTCATTCATCTTCTTCCCAGCTTATTTTTTTGCGTTCCTTTTGCTGTTGTATCCCTCTGCTTTTCTCAGGAAAAAAATCCCCAAGCTCCCTGCAGGTTAAATTGCCTGGAACACTTGGGGGAACAACAGGTCTGAGGACACATGGAAAACATTTTTTTGCTTAAAAATATCGAGCGAATGTCTGTGGGAAAATTCTGCTGGTGTGACCATCTGTGTATTGACATATGTTTGCTGTGGAGGGCTGAATCCAGCACTCAGTGCTTCAGTGGGAATCTTGAGTGCCCAAAGAACGGAGGGCTCAGCCCTCTGTGCCTCGTACAGGTCTGAGGTACACAGGGTGACCTAAACTGCTCCACAGGTGGGACACAAACTCCGGAGGACATGGAGCGAGTTCTCCTCGGAGCAATCAGTGATTCCTTTTAAAAAATAAGAGAAAAACTTCAACCAGATAAAAAAAACCAAACCCAGTGATTATCCTATAATAGCAGTACATAAAACCAGTAATAAAAACTTCACAATCAGAACTGAGGGGTGAAAAGTCTCACTTTGTCCATGAAAGCAGATTGCAGCTTCCTTCAGAATGTTACAAAGCATTGAAATTTAGAGTCAACGCTTTCTTTTCATTGAGCAACCACTTTAAATCAACTTGGCATGTAATCCAAGAGAATTTATGCGTTTGAGAGTGGCAGGAAAGCTCAGGTTTTTGCTTTAATGTGTCTGGGGAAAGCCATGGACTGTGTAGCTGCTCTTTGAAAGACAGCACATCACCATTAAAATAGAAGGAGTTACTTAATTTTTCTTCATCTAATTACTGTTTTATGCTGCACTGTGGCATGAAACTTTCTAAGTTATTGTGCCAGAATTAACATCTTTCTCACAGCCAATTTTGCCTTAGCAGTTATAACAAAACAAAGTGGGCTCTGTGGAGGCCCAGGTTACCCTTAAAACACTGGGTTTTGTTGCAAGAAACATTAAGAATGGTGTCTTTCACTGTAATGCGTGCCTTTGCCTGTCTGAGATTGGCATTACAATAAGTGGAATTGCACATTGAAGCCATGAATTAATGAGTCATGTATATTAGGGAATTTAATCCAGCTCTGGGTTCCCCAGCACAGGAAGAACATGGACCTGTTGGAGCAAATCTAGAGGATGCCACCAAGGAGATTAGAGAAGTGGAGCACTTCTGCTATGAGGAAAGGCTGAGAGAATTGGGTCCTTCCAACTCAAACCATTTCATGATTCGGTGATTCAGAGAATTTCCTCTGTTTATTTGAAAGATATTTGCTCTGAATGCAAAAGAAAATATTAAATAACATATAAAATATGTTTTGGTCTGTGATTGTTTGGGGTTTTTTTTACTCCAGTATATATTTTTGATTATCTGTGTTGAAACAATCATAGAGCTATTCCTATTGTAGCTTTCAGTTTTAATAAATAAAAATGGGGTTTTTTTGTCATGGCTTTTTGCAAACACCACTATTTACCAAAGTATTTTATTAAAAATATGGGTGAGAAAATTAATTGGAAGGAGGTTCAAAGGCAGGGGATGGGGGGAAGTCCTTTTCTGAAAAGTTAAAAGAAAAATAAAAAGTTTTTCACATTCCAGCTAGAAGTTTTCCAGAGAGTATGGCATTTTTCAGGATTGTTCCAACTGCTCTAATGATCTTCTTACCTCACCCAGTTCCAGGATGTCTGACTGGGCTCATGTGCCTATTTTCTTCACTGGAGTTCTTCCTTGGGAATTCTGGTAAGAATGTAGGAGGTAAATCACAGGAACCACAAATGGTCTGGGTAAAGGAAGACCTGTGAAGTTTAAAATGCCTCTCTCGAGTCATGGTGTCTTCCCCAAGTAAGGGGAAGGGGAATTGCTCTTCCCTACTTTTTTTTCATCTGGAAGTTTGGAGTCATTAATTTTGGAATTAATAAGGAAGAGGAAGGTCTGGAGGTTGCTGGGGTATTTATTTGGTTGACACTTCACTGTGATCCATGAGACCAGATCAGGGACATTTTAGTGTCTGGAACTGTAAGGTCATTTCAAAAAGGCTTGAGTTTTTAGCCACATGTTTCACCATCCAACAACCTCTGGAAATTCCCACTAAGGCATGTAATGAGAAAAGGGATCATCCAAACACTACTGATTTCAGTAGGTGTGAAATTAATTCCTTTGTAGATGTTCTCATGTCCCTGTCCTGGTCAAAGGGATTTATTGACTGAGCACAGAAACATGGAGAATCTAATGGCAAGAATATACTTTTGAAAATTTGCTGATATGTTTTCTCAGAGGGAATTATGGGGAGATAAACCTGTCTGGAAAGGGGGATGGTGGACATAAACTCTTAATTGTCATAGCTGATGCTTTTGAAAATGTTATGTCCAGTCTGTTCTCTGGGCACCATATTTTTTCACTGATGTTGTAATTTTTTTCCAAAAAATTTGCATTAAAAAGAGAAAGAACAAGTGTTTTCTGCTGGTCTAGGCAATTTACTGTGCCAGAAGCTAATGAGACATGAATAAGGTCAGAAATGCACATCCTTCCACTTCTTTAAACTTTCCACCTTATAGTTGCTTCTGATTTTTCTTCAGATATCAGCACAACTTTACTGTGCTGTCAAAGCCTGAGTAGGATCACATGGCTAAACCCCAGCAAAATTCCCTTATCTCTTGCCTGTCTTTATTCTAAACGGATGGCTCTGAGTCTGAAAAAGAAACTGCTCTTTCCAAAATAGCAATAAAACCTTTTCTTGTTTCCCTCCCCATCTCATAATGACATATTAAGGAAACAAACAAAATCCAAACCCACAAAACTCCTCAGGACTAATAACTACTCCTTGGAAGTTATTTATTTATTTGTTTATTTGTTTGTTTGCACTGTATTTCCTTATAACAAAACAGACTGTATATTTCTCCCAAAAAACAAGAAGAAATTTATTTAACAGGCAATTTCCCTGTTCTGACACACTACAGAAGAGTTCAGTGATTAGGGAGGAGAGGGAAAAGGTAGTCAGATAAAACAGGGAAAAAGCAGGAATCCGTTTGGGGCAGCTCATGTTTATATGATTTGTGAAATTGGGACCTATGAGCTGCTCCAAAAAGAAAACCAATTCCACTCAGATTAGCTAAATTTACATCCTTGTGGAAAATACTCTGCATTTTGATTAGGAAAAAATCTATATAAATGGGAGAATTCCAAAGGAAAATGTACTTGTCTTTTAGATTAGCAGTACTACTCATTTTTTGCTACTAGAAAATTTCTAGAAAGTCTAAATTTAGCATGAAGCAACCTCACACATTTGACTACACATACTCATGCAAAACTCTTACAAGTCCATGGATATGCATCCATTCATTTTATTTATTTATTTTTACTTAACCTTACATTTCGAATAGAATCATAGAATAACTAAGGTTGGAAAAGACTTTTAAGATCATCAAGTCCAACTGCCATATAAAGTACATAAAGCTATAAAGGCATTTTAGGACCAAAATAGTGAAGATGAATCTTCTCCTCACCCTGGGACATGGGGAGGCGTTTTCTGTACTGTGAGCAGTTTTTCTATCAACAGGATGCAGTATTTCCATAAAAATAAATTAAAAACAGGCTCCTGTAGTGATGGGATAAACTCAGACCAGAACAGTTCCTTATTCTGCTGGTATCCATGGATGCAATTCACAGAGTTTATGATAATAGTAAATGATATGAATTAAAATGGATTAAAAATAACTCCTGAAAATGTGGAGAGGCGTCCCAGAATCATTACCTGATGATACTGATTCATTTAATTAAATTGTATTGGAGTCAGTTAAACATATTTCTGGCTGTGCTGTGCTGAACCGGTAGCTGTAGAACACTTGCACTGGTTTTTTGTCTTCAAAAGCACTTATCTTAGCAAAAGCTGTCCATGTCCAAGATTTTATACCCAGGAATATTGTCTTTGATTTCACTGCAAGCAGTACATATGGAAAGGGGAAGCACAAGTGAAGACTTTATGATCTCACCCACATTATTAGAATCAAGTTTGAGTTTTCACTTTCCTCAGTGAGATGGCTGAACCCCAACCTGGTAGGACTGTCAGCTCATTCCTGTGTGCTTATTCAATATTTGCCATTCGGTATTCCCTGGAATCGCTGGAAACTATATGGGGAAGATGAAATTTGTGCTAAATGTCAGGTCATCACCTTTGTTTGCTTTATATTGAAAGTGGAAACAAATTGACCACCTACTTCTCACTCAGAGCAAGCACGGGCAACCAAAACCACAGAATCTTGGAATCATTTAGGTTGGAAAAGACCTCTAAGGACATCAAGTTCAACTGTTAAACCACCACTAAGCCATGTCCCCAGGTGCCATATCCACAAATTTTTTAAATGCCTCCAAGGACGCTGATTCCACATCTTCCCTGGGCAGCCTGTTCCAATGCTTAACAACCCTTTTCACGAAGAATTTTTTTCTAATAATCAGCTTAAACCTCCCCTGGCACAACTTGGGGCCATTTCTTTTGTCCAACACCCACCTGGCTACAATCTCCTTTCAAGGAGTTGCAGAAAGTTATAAGGTCTGCCATGAGCCTCCTTTTCTCCAGAATGAGCCCCCCCAGTGCCCCCAGCTGCTCCGCATTAGACTTGTGCTCCAGACCCTTCCCCAGCTCCGTTCCCTTCCCTGGACATGCTCCAGCCCCTCAAAGTCTTTCACGTCATGGGGAGCCCAAAAATGAACACAGGATTCGAGGTGTGTCCTCACCAGTGCCCAGCACAAGGGGACAATCAAAACGACGTCCTGCAGCCACTGAAGAAGTGGTGTCAGCTCTCTGAGTGGTGCACTGCCTGTGGAGCATGGTTGGGATCGCTGTGTTTTGGGGAGCTGCTGGAGTTTTCGCTGTAACAGCATTGCCACCTAGTGCTCCTGCGGTACAGTTCAGCCAGGGCCTGGGAAATGATGTGTTTTAGCAAGCAAAACAACTAAAACCAAGTTTGTTTAACAGGCTTCTTACATTTTAAAGGAGTGGACAGGCTGCAAGAAGTACAGTGGGGTTTTCAGGTGATCCAGCTTGGTAAAAGCGTGTGTAAAGTGCTCCCAGGAGGTGAGGAACTGATGTAATCACCGCATACTTCTGCAAAAACCTGGAATTCATCATATTGAAATCTCTCTGCTCTAAAGCTATAAATAAAATTTAAACTGGACATCTAGACTCCTTCTGTAAACAGAGACAGGCGACCCCCCAAAACATAATACATCCAACCTACATAAGAAAGTTTTTATAAAAAAACTTGATTTATCAATAAACACGTGTTTAATGATAAGCGTGTGCTTATCAATATTCATTGTAATAAACACAATAAACATCCTCTCTGTGTTTTCATGCTCTCTGCTCATTGTCCAGGGAGCCGTAGGGACTCTGATTGGATGCCTGACTTACAGGTGGGTAATTTTCAGTGAGGTGAGTGCAATTCTACACTCAAAGTGTAGATTACAGCAAAGCTGGGGAAAGAATCAAAATGTTTATAACCCTGTATTTTAGCCATGTTTAACACCTCTCCTGTAAAACTAACTTTTTAGTGAGAGTGAAGGAACACTCCACTTTTGAAATAAATCAAAGCTTGCTTGTTTTTGCAGTGATGTATGAGGTGTAGTTTCACACTGCCTTTTGAGGAATTTGGGGTTTTGAACATTTTAAATTGGATCCCAGTAACTATGCTACTACAAAGAGAGAAAGGATACCCGCAGGGTAGAGATAGGATTTTATTCTCAAAAGAAAACAGCATAAGAACATCTATTCTAGACAGTCTTGGGGACAAGGTTAAAAGTTTTGCTCACTGTGTTGATTTGAGTTTTTGCCAAGTGAAATTGCTGCCTTCTCTGCATATTTCCAGGTACCCTGCAGGAGGGAGACTTCTGGCAGGAAAGACGTGGAGATGGAATTGAAAAGGACTGGCTGTAGACCGTGCTCTTGAATTGCTCCTACCCAGAAAGATTTTAGAAGTCACTTAAGTTACATGTATATTTTCATACAAGATCTAATTTTGGGCACTGTCGTGTTGCTTTCATAGACTCATAGGACTTTTTAGGGTAGAAAAAGACCTGTAAGGTCATCAAGTCCAACAGTTAATCTAACACTGACAAACACTGCCAAGCCCACCACTAAACCACATCCCAAAGTGCCACATCTACATGACTTTTAAATCCCTCCACCACTGCCCTGGGCAGCCCGTCCCAGTGCTTGGCACCATTTTAGTGAAGTTTCAGATGGGCTTAAACCAAAGATAAGGTGCTTTAGCTTAAGTCATGGGAGTCTACGAAGGCTCTGAGAGCACATAGATATCTGGTGCTAAAAAATAGGACACCACATGTTTTTATTGTCTCATTGGTACTCAGTTGGGGACAACATTTTGGGGAATACCTCTGCTACAAAATTTAAGTAAAATATAGTCATCTTCCCCTTGTGTATGCTTTCTCACTGAACAATTATATTAGTTTCAACACCAGCATGGAAATATTGGATAACACTCTTGGACTGGTTACCTTTACCGCTACCCTTTACCTAATAAAAATACACACAAAACTATGTTTCTTGCTTCTCTGAGGCAAGATGTGTCTGTACAATGATAGCAAACACAAGTCATTAGAGTTCTGATCTGAAATCTCCTGTAAAAGTTCTTCCATCAAAACCTCTAGGCAACTCAGATTTGGATGAATCCAAATGTAGCTCTATCTGTCAACATGCGATTTCAGGATTACTCTTTTGCCTGTGCCCAAGTTACAGGGAACAGTTCAGATAGGAACTGCCTGGCTCAATAATCCATGGAGACAAAAGTCCTGATATTTGTGCTACTTTACAGAGACATGCTCAGTATCCTACAGCTGTATCTGGAAATGTAAAGAGTTTAGCAAATCAGCAAATTTTCCTTGTGGGCCTTCTTGTTCTTGAACCAGAGAAGTATTCCTCTGTGCCTCAGCTGTCATCATATGCTTGACAGATTTGGGAATGGGATGTAACAAAGTGTCCAAAACCATCGGAGACAGATTTTTGTCCTGTACTAAATATACAGTAAGCAGCAACTGGGTCTCTTTAGAAAGCATCATGTGCCTTGGAAAACTGGCAAGGGAAGCCTCCAGCTCTACACATGACTTTCTAGATAGTTACAGAAGGAGTTTCTACTCCTTTTAATGGTTTTGCAATCTGTTTTCCCTTCTTTTAAAAGTAAGAGATATAATTGCACAGAGACTAACCCCTCGTAAAATGGGACTTGTCTGAAATACATCTGGTGTTCTAAAATTTATTGTTATAGTTATGATGCTTATCTGTCATATGGACATGATCTTTGTCATTATACCATAATCCATAATTGTGTAAATAACAGATGAACAAAGCTTTGTTTTTCAGATGAGAATGGGAAAATCTGTGTTTAAAGCAAAACCAGAGCATTCCAGTATATTGAATTCATTCTTTCCATCAAACTATGCAGAGTAGGCCCTGATCTCAACCAACCTTTGAATTTTAGATTTGAATATTAGGGAAATGCAGAGAAGGCATCAGGGTGGGATTCATTGCTGCTAAATGAAAAGGTTTATTTCCGAGACATGGCAGGGGTTTGGAACTATATAATCTTTAGGGTCCCTTCCAACCCAAACCATTCTGTGATTCTCTGATTCTCTCAGTGATGGCAACATAACCAGATCAATCCCACTTGGAGCTGGTACTGCTGTAAAAGACTTCCTGCAAAGTAAGGTAGGGATGAGCTCATCCAAGTTATTTCCCAGTGCCATCCTGCAACTCAAAACCATACTGAAACTATTTTCTGACCTCAGAATTATGACTAAAAATTCCTTTATGTCAACGTGCTGATTGTCCATTAACTTCAGTCACCTCAGTCCTGGTAGCACAAGACTTTTCAGAAGGAAAATGTCAGGTACAGTGACAGTGACCATTAACAATTGTGTCTTCATTTCATAGAATAGAATGAATAACCTGAATTAAACTGTTACAGTTCTAGCCAAAAGTCGAAGTGCTAGAATACCAGTATATGGTAGGTATTGCCAAATTAAGAAAGAAGGCATGAAAATCTTAATCAGTGCAATTGTTATTCTTGCAGTTCAAAATGTTCCTTTTTATAGCAGATTCACTGAGAATATTTTTATGTAGACACAAGATTTGCAGAAATGTCCTGACTATTAGAAAAGGGCTGAAACAAATTCCAAGCTTTCAAGCCCTTCACTCAAAATTGTTTCTTTGTCACAGTCACCAAACAAACACATCTCAGGACTGTCAGCTGTGAGGTCTCATGTGTGCAGAGCTGTGATCCCTGGGGTACAAGGGATTTGGGTTATCCATCATTTGAGGTGCCACTGGAATCAGTTTATAATATGAGGTGTGCTTTTCCACAGGAAAGAGAAGAAACTGAACCCATTGGAATGAATTTAAAATTGATATTTTACTGAAGCTGGTAAACAGTAGGGTTCCTCCAAGATCCCTAATTCCCAAATTAAGAAGCACAACAGACTGTCATTATGCAAACCTGTTTAATTCAAGTCCAAATGAGTTAGTGACTAAACAAAGTAAAGCAAATCTTAGCTTTGACTGCAAATAACATATTTATCAATTTAACATTTGAAAAAAAAATGAAATAAAAGGTTGGATCAATCAGAACAAAACAAAGTTGATTATTTTTTCCTTGTTGTTATGAAATTTTGTAGAAAAAAGATATTGTTTGGCAGTTTAGGACTGAGAAGACAAAATATTGCACACTGTAAGTCCAAGTGAAATGTGTTGATATTTAAGAACAAAAAATCACTACACTGGATCAGACCAATATCCTGTCTCCAGTAGGAGCCAAAAATTAATGTCTATGTACAATATTTCTTCAGAATTCTCTCTCAGACTGAAGTAACTTACAGCTCAGGGGGTTCATGAGCATGAAATAATGTTTTTTACATAATACCATGAACTTCTTGTCTACAAAGCTGTATGAGCAACTTTATTATCAGAAGAATTATCAGAATTATCAGAAGATTTAGCCCTTGCAATATCTGATATCAGTGTCTAGAAAGAGGAAATTCCATGGGCTGGCTGCATGTTCTATGATGAGAGACTTTCTCTCAGCTTGTTTTAAATCTCTGATCTGTTCTTTCACTGGATCCACCTCACTGTTGCACCAAGACCATGATAAGTCCTTCTCCAGTGTATCGTGCTTCATTGAATTAAAAAAACCTCCAAACACATGTAGTTTTCTGAATAAGCATGACTCATTTCTTGCCATGAAATGGGAAAAAGAAAAATGCTTGTGTCAAAACCAGCTGCTGGAAGATTCGTGAGACTGGGCACTTCTATAGCCCCCACTGCTCTTGTGTGTAGGGGGGAACCTTTTTGAACAGAAATCCCCACTGTGAGCTGAAAACCGCTTTGGCATCACAACAGATAGAGAGCAGAATTCTTGTCATGGCAGCTGTTACTGGATGGGCAAAAGAAGTTTTTTTAAAAAAAACTTGTTTCTGACATCATTTTGTGGGCAATGATGCCAAAGTAGGAATGAAATTGCTTCTGTGACTGAAGTCTTCCTGCATATTTCCTCTGGCTTTGCCTGAGGTCTCTGATTTGCTTTCAAATCTCACTGTTTTTATTGTGGTTACAATTGGTGTCATATTTCTTATCTGAACCTAACTGGGGACATTGATCTTATTTCCATAGCATTGATGTGTTTCCCATCTCAGATTTGGTAGATGATGACACGCAAAAACGATGGAAAATATTTCTTAAAATATTTTCATCTCCCAGCCATAAAAAAAACTGTGTGCCGCGCCACACACATGCACATGCACATGCACCCCTGAGAGTCTTAAAAAAGATCTCTAAACTGTAGAATCATAGAATCACAGACTGGTGACTGGTTTGTGTTTGGAGAAACCTTAAAGGTCATCAGTTCCACCTCTTCCTTGTGCAGGGACACCTTCCACTATCCCAGTTTGCTCTAGGCCTCATCCAACCTGGCCTTGGACACTTCCAGGGATGGATCATCCACAGCTTCTCTGGGTCCTCAGGACCTCACCACCCTTACAGGGAAGAATTTCTTCCTAATATCCAATCCAAATCTCTCCTCTTTTAGTTTAAAACCATTCCCTCTTGTCCTTGTCTTTTCTGAAGCATAAATTTTCTCACCAATCTGCATTCAGATGTCAATGATTAGGTGGAAAAAAGAAGATGAGAAGCTCCTGTGAGCATCACTGTTGATCCTTGTTTATCTTGAAGAGCAAGGAATACTAAGAAAGAAATTAGCATCTTGGTTTGCAGATCTCCGCTGGATGGACATAAACTTCATTTAGAAGGTGTTAATTAAGTTCTGTTGAACATTCTGAATAAACTGAGACGTTAATTCTGAAGTTGCAGATTTTAGGCAGGCAAACCAACGTTTTTTTGGTCCAATTTCCAGCAGGTAATCCTCCTGTCTCCCAGGGCCTCTGAGGCTTCTGGCCACTGTGTGGACATGGGCTTTAGTGGTGCTACCTCACAGGTAAAGCAGGGCAGTGGTGGAACTGGAGAAGGGCAAACACCCACCTGGCCATGGATCACCTCTGTGTTCAGAACATCCTAATGGCTCAACCCCCTTGTTGACTAAAACCATCAGCAAGGAACTCTGTCATGTGAATTTACACAAAGCATATTTCTTGGATCAGGCACGAAATCAAAATTCCTTTAAGGAAGACGAGACTTTAAACACTTGCTGTCGGGGAAAAAAAATGAGTCTCCAAAGGCCTTATCTCATGCATGATACAGTCACAAACATCTGCTTCCATTTCAGTTTTTCCTTCTGTTAAAAACTAAAGAGAGTGTTTCCAGATCCCTGGAGCAGCTGTCCCTTTTAAGCCACATACACAGCAATATGACACACACCATTGGCCTGTGGATGGGAAAATGCTGTATTTATCAAACCAAACAATTTTTATCTCTTATTTTTGGACAATTGTAAGGCAAAGAAGTGGAATTGTATTACCACATTTTTTCATACAGTATTTTGAATTCTGCATTAGAGACTGGCAAGTGTATCAGGCGTATTTCAGGAGAGTCTCACCGATAGCAAATGTGAGATGCAAATTCAACTAAAGCCTACAGTTTAATCCTCATTAAGGGACTCATTGGTGTCCACTTTATCAGGATAATGAGATAGAAAACAAGAGTCCTGAGGGAGGCCTTAATTAGGAGTTTGGCAGGTCTGTTAAAATGAGTTTATGATGACTGATTCAGGGGATTTGCTGTCCCTGCATTTTCCTGCTAATAGGCATTTGCAAATATACCTTATATGAGTAAGCCTTAAAATGCAGTTGGGGTCTAGTTCAAGTAGCTCTTCTCATTCTGTGATTTTTTCAAATCCTTCCTCCAAATTTCTACAGACCTTCAGTCCCCCTGCCCAGTCAGACATTAGGACACATGCTTTACATGCAGGGCTCCTTACAAATTGTTATGTGTTGATGGCCAACGTGGGAAGCAGTTTGAATCTTACAAATCTGATGGAGGATAATCTAAGGGCAGAAGCAGAGGAAAAAATCCCTGGTTAGGACACACACATCCTGTCCACGCTGGGGCAAATCATTTAATCTCTTTATGCCTATGATCCCTGCCTAGAAACTGGAAAATAATATTATTTGCTTGCTTGTGTTACTTTTCTTATTATTGTTTTCTATTTCAACCTTCCTTGGACAAAACCTTCTTTTTATTGTGTGTGCACAGACCCCAAACCCTCCAATGCTGACTGTGGTTATTGGCTTCTCCTGCAACAAATCCTCACCACATCACATTCCTGTTGCACTGCAGCACATCTCCCTTCTCTGCTTTCTCCACAGCTCAAGCGCTACCTGGCTGTCATGTCAGACTTGGCTGAAACTTTGGCCAATTAAATGTTATTTCATGGACAGGTGAATTTCCAGAAGCTGAATGACTCTGCAGAGCTCTGATCCCAGAAGCAAGGAAGGGTTTTCAATACATCAGCACAATCAGTGGGTCAGGAATGCCCCAGGCCTTCAGCTGCTGGGGTCTGGGGCAGGTACTGGAGAAATACCTGCCTGTACCAGCCTTGTTTTGGCTTTCTCGTGACCCTTTCACCAGTCACTACCCAGCAACAGGCTTTCCAACTATATTTCCAGACATTTGGTCTGACTATACAAATAATGAAATAAGTTTAATCTTTTATAATTATGCTAGCAAAAAAATTAATAACAATTTATTACTCTACTATGATTTTATCACTATAAAAGTAGCCAATGACTTTTCCCACATCCAAGACAGATCCACATCCACACAGGTCATCTTTCTCATCCTCCACCACCAACAACTGCGCTTGAATTTCCTACCAGCCGTGATCCCTGTGTGCAAACCACCAGTTGCTCTGTGGTTGTTGCTGTTTGGAACGGGCCAAAACCAAGTCCAGGAACCATTCCAGCAATGAACAGCACAATTTTACCACAAAGCAGTGCTTGGGTCTGGGCCTGGCTCTGCCTTAGCAGCACAGCTGCAGCTTAAAAACTTTCCTCACGAAACTTCTTTGAAATCCATGATTCCAACTGCCCTTCTTGCTGTACTGTAGTTAAAGAGTGCTCCAGCAAAGTTGTTCATTTTTTCTTTTACAACATAAAATTCATAAGAAAACTGAGAAAACTCAAGCAACTAGTTAAAAATCTAGAAAATAAAATGGCTACTTAAGCATTTTTACTGTGACTAGACTAAAAATTATTGTTTTATTTCCTCTGTACATGTGCATATATACTTAGTAGTTACTGTTGTGTATTCTTTTTGAAGCAAGTACTAAAATGTGAGAAAAAATTGAAGTTCACACAACAAACCTTTTAATCTTTACTTTTAAAACGTGCAGGATTGTATTCAAGTTCTACTCCTGACTTTTGAACTACTGACATTCTTACAGCACCAACAATCTTCAGAGAATTGTTTTCTGGAGAGGACAGAGGAAAATGATTGCCATCACTTGACTGCTATTGTTCTAGGGGCAAGAGTGCCCTGACTTGGGAGAGAGTCTGTTGAAATATTTCCAGTAGGAATATAGAGAAAAGTAAGTTGTTCACTGCAGATGCTTGGTGTGGAACAGCCAAAGGGACACAACCAAATACAGACACTTCCTTTATGACAGAATTTTTGTTCTTAATAAAAACAGAGAGAGATGTGCAAAAATCCCAAACATTTTGCCTGGAGAGACTTCTGCTTTTGTTGACACATCTGTGGGCTGCTCAGGACTCAAAGGGACATCTGGAAGAGAGGAAATTGATCCTACTGGGATCAGGTGACAAAGAGTTTATCCAGCCACAGGCAAGGACCTTCTACCTCCACCTCCTGTCAAGGTTTCTCCATGCAGAAAAGTTTCCACCCATTAACTCTGTTGTCTATAATGGAAATATTTAAAAAAAAAGTGAAAATCCAGTGGTGAATTTTACCAGGGGAGGTTTATATTGGATTGTAGGAAACACTTTTTCACAGAAAGGGTGGTCAAGCATTGGAAGAGGCTCCCCAGGGAAGTGGTGGAATCACCATTCCTGGGGAGATTTAAAAGATATATAGATGTAGAGCTGGGGACATGGTTTAGTGATGGGCTTGGCTGGGGGAACCATTGGACTCAAGGATCTTAGAGGTCTTTTCCAACCTTAATGATTCTGTTGCTCCCAATTCACAGCAACAATTATCCCATGGCTGGAAAAAAAAAAAGGTTATGTAGAACATACTGTTATTGTTGGGGTTTTTGTTTTGTTTGGCTAAAATAATTCAGCTAAAAAAAATCCTTTTGTAAGATAACATACCTTGTCTTGCTCTCTGGACAGGAGACGTGTGGTCCCAGTCCTGGCTGGGCAAGACCTACTGCCCTGCTGGGAAGAGGAGATATTTTGTTATCAGTCCTAATTTGCAAAGCACTCCTTTGGATGAGGATGGCACATAAGGCATCTGGAAAGGCATCCTAAATGTTTTTCTCTTGAAATGAAAAAGTTTGAGATAGCAAACAAAGGTTGTCCTGTTTTTCTGGCAAGGCTCCAGTCTGATAATTACAATTTCACCTTTACATGTTCCCTGTGCAATTTTAATTATAAAAGCTTACATGTGTGTCCCCCTTGAATTCAAGGGGCGTTGCTCAGTTGTGATTCACGTTTGCCACACTGACTCCCAAAATAAAGGGAATTTTTCTGGCAGAACAAAAGGATATGTACCAAGGTTCTTTAACTCTGAAATTCCATACACAGGAAAAATGCTGTGTCTGCATATGCCACCTTCAGGAAAATATCTCTGGATGATCTGAGACCACAGGAAGCCTTTATGTCTTCTAAGACATTTATATCAGCTTAATCATATCAAAAGGAGATGTAACTTTTATAGCAATGCCCTGTTGCCATGATGCATAATATAAGTCTCTATTAAATTCCATAAAAATAATTTATAATTCTACAGGTTATTTTTCTTATGATTTATAGCTCTGACTGAAAAAAAGAATTTTTTTTTTTCCTAATGTTAACTTGTGTTACGTTTAACTCCGGGCAGTATCATGAACTTTTCTCTATGAGGCAGAAGATTCTTATGGTTCCTGATACTCTGTGCATGTGAACTAAAAACTCAGGGCTGTCACTGTTTAGCCTCAGAGAGGTAGAAAAAGAGATGGAAATCCTTAAGTTTGCCACCCAAGGGTTTCAGTGCTGGCAGTAGCTTTCCACATGATTTCCAGTTTTCCAACATCCTTTTTTAACGTCTAGAGATCCAAACTCAATAAAGTACTGATCTCTCCAGTGATGTGCTTGGAGACAAATTCACTGCTATTCATTACTGACCCTACATTACATATGTAAGAACATTATTAATTCTCACCCTTTCTAATTTTTTTTTTTTTTGCTTGCAGTTGATGAACCAAGCCTTCAAACAGAGCTTTCGTGTTTAGAAGTATGACTTTTCTTCTAGTATTTTTTTTTAGTTTTATATATTGTTATTTAATTTTGTATCTTTATTTATTTATTACTTATTATTTATTAATTCTAATAAAACGGTATTAATTAGAAACCAAACATTTTAAACGTTGATGCTGAATAGGCATGTTTGACTAAATATTTCAAGTCACTGTATTTGCAGCAGCCAAGTTATTTTACGTCTGAACAATTTACAGATTCCTTTAAGGCGTATCTTTGCTTCCCACCCAGGAACTTGCTGGAATAGTGGTTTTGCTTGCTTACAGATTTGAGGATTTATTGGTTTATTTGGTACTTCTGGGCATGCAGCAGGTAGTTAGTCAACTGTAACAGCTCCTGAATCCCAGCTGTGCCTACTAAGCACATTGAAACCTGAGAACATTGGATCTGCTGCAGACATTTATCCCAAAAATCCCGTATCAGAAATCCCTGTGCTACACTGCACCTCTGAAAAACTCTGTTTGTAGCAGAAGAGTTTTATTCAGACCAAACTAGTTTTCCTCTGCCCTACAAGCCACCTCTTGACATAAGCAGTTTCTCTCCCTCTTTAAGCATCCTCATTTGAGGGACAATATCGATAAGGTTATGGGAAATCAAGTGTGGAATCACCCAGACATTTCAGATTTCCTGGAGGGTTTCCAGCAATGCTCTGCCTGTCTGCACCACGTTTGGCTCCATGGTACCTGCACACCAAGCTGAGTCAGAGGGACTGGAGTTGCTGATGTTTTTTATCTCTGAGAAAATACACTGTAGATGATTTCAGAACTGCCTCAGGGTCTTATTCGTGAGGTTTTAGTGTGCATCGGTTACAACGGGAAAACAGTATAAACTAGACACCAAACAGAAAATAACTAAAGTGGGTCATTCCACAGCCAGTTATTAGAAGGGCTTTCTAATCTCTCAAAGGCTTTCCTTTCCTATTTCAGTCCAGACAATGGTTTTATAAAGTGTCCCTTTGGAGAGACAGCTTGTGTCTTCATTTTCCACTCCAGTCTTTCACATTTGTGTGGTAACCTTTGCAGTCATTAATCACCAGTTTGCAGCAAAACAAGCAGAACCTCTGAACCTGTCTCACAGACTGCCATTAAGAAAAACAATTTGTCATTTAACTCAGTGTTGTTCACATGTGAAGTTTATCTCTCCTAATGAGACGTTGTTCTCCATGAGTATTTTTTCCCCCTATTTCATTATTACAGCTCCCTTTAGGCAGGTTTCCCCTGAGTTTTAATTATGAAAACAACACCTGTTTTCAATGCCACTCTTGGAGTTTTCATCTGCTCCAAAAAAAGCATTTGACTCTCTGTTATCTCCAATGTCTTCCACTCTCTGCATTGATTTCCCAGAAAATGCTGTATTGATTTTATCTTGACATTTCAGTGAATGCCTCATATTCCTCATTCTTCCTTCTTCTGAATTTTAGAAAGAGCTACACTCACCTTTGTTCTCTCTGGCCTTCCAATTAGGGAATACTTGTGATTTTCCTTTTGGGTTTAAACCCCTGTGTGATCAGACCTTTTGCTGCTGTGCCCTGTGCTTTTTGAACCTGCTCTCCAGGTCACAAGGGAAATTGAAGGATTTTTTTTTTCTTGGTCTTTAGTCAAACCTTAAGACCTGCTGCAATAATTCTAACATTTGCTCTGCTTTTAAGCTCGACTTTATGACTTGTTTTCATCCATCACATTTGTGTTGGTTTGGATTGAAGAGCCTGGTGTTGTGTCATGCTCAGTACATCCATCTTATCATTAAATGATGCTGGTGTTGGCTTCAAAATCTTGGGCAAAATTTTTCTCCTAAATTATTCTGGCTTTATTTGGAGTGTTATTGTTACATTAGTGTTTTATTATACTGGAAATAATAAATAGTGGTGAATAATAAAGCAGTTCTCACCTTCACTATCTTCTGCCTTTAGTTCATATGTAATCTTTCGTCACTGCTGAGGGGAAAATAAGGCATTAAACAGACAGAAAGAATAATTTTCACTACGTAATAATAATAATAAAGCAGTTCCCATCTAGCAACTTACATTGAAAGAACAAACAAACTTAGTCGTAGAACACTGGCAGGTTTATAAAATATTACTCTAAGGAGCTGGACAGACTTGAGTACTAGAAAAAAGACCTATATGGAAATTTCTGGATTTTCCTTAAAGAAAGCAATCGTGTCAGAACCAAGCAATATCCTGACCTGCAGATCTAGATAAAGCAAAGAACTGGGTAAGGTTGATATCCCACAGCACAGCCATGTGTAGAGGGAGTTTGGGATCTATTTTGTCCTGCGCTAACCACCTAAAGAGCAAGTGACTACTTTAAACCAGAGATTCAGCTTCCTCCTAGAGATTATAAAGATAAATAACTGAAGTACCAAGACACTTGTTCTTAGGAAAGGATGGATCATCCCCAGATCGGCTCTCTCAGCATGACCTCAGAAGAATCAAACTTGGACTGGAAGTTTCATTTTTAGGCAGGCAATGGTAGATTAGGTATTTTCCACCATAAATCTTACTAACAGAAGCGGTTTCAGGTGTCATACTCACGTTTCAAATCAGATCACTCAGCCTGGCACAATAAAATCATCACTGAAATGTTAATAGAGCGCATATTATCACCCTTCCTTCCACCACTCATTTAATGATTGTGTTATTTCCCAGTTATTCCCTGTCCTCCCACTCTCAGAAATCCAAACATAATAAAATAAGAAGCTCAAGCAAACAATGTTTGCAATGTTTACTTTGGGATTTTTTAGGGTGTTTCCAGGTGAAAAAGTTAAAAATTATGCCACGTCTGCTTATTTCTTTCTTCTGTAGTAGTGGTGAGCCACGTCAATTTAATTTTCACTGTGGATTTTTTGGATCAGTGTTACCTCACTGATAGAAATAAATTCCATAAGCATTTCTCACACTGATTGAAAATAAGCAAGTAATTGGAATTAATCCACTTTTAGATTGAAAATAAATAGTTAAGTAGATAGATAAACATTGGAAGAACTTTATAATAGAAAATTTACATTAACATTCCTCCTTCCTTCTCCACATTCTCATCTTCCTTCCAGATCTTGTTTCTTTTGAAATATATACAAATTTCTTGAGCACAGTCTTTAATTTTGGGTTTATTTGCAAAAACCTCCCTTTCAATGTATATATGTGCGTATTTGTGAATGTATATATCTACATATAGCTATATATACCATGATTTCTGGGACAAGCTAAAAAAACTTTTGGTTTAATTAGATCTCCATGTCATTAAAATATTCTGCTCCTAAAAATGATGGTTTGGGGTTTTTTTTTTCATTTTCCTATAAATATTTTGAAGACCTAGAGGAATAAAGGTGAGCTTAAATAAGAGGAATTCTCATGAACAGCTACTATACAAAAGTCACAGATCATGTTTTAAAATAAGTAATGGAGAAAAATAAGTCTAATGGAGAAAAGCATATTTAAATGATCCGCAAAATAAAGATTTAGCAGACTTTTCAGTTTATTTGGAAATACTTTGTTCTAAATCTTTTTTGCCATCCCAACAGCAGATGGAAATTTCAGTTTAGAGATGGTTGTGAGCAGCATCTTTGCTTCTTTCCTAACACTTGAAAGAAACGTGGCAAATACCCATCAAAGGATATGAATATAGATTTAAGCCTGTATTTTTATTTTTTTCCCAGCTTCTGAGGTCTTAAATTCAGGTCAGCACCAGTAGAATGAGATTTTCCTCACCTATACAGTACTTCCTGAGCAGCTCATCACAATTCCTATACTAGTGTGTTTCAGAATTGTCCCAGTTTTCCAAGTCCCATCACAGGTCAACATGTTTCCCCTTCAAGGTGATTAGTTGGCAACATATATATGGTACTCCAGTTTTTCTGCTTTGTGTTTTATTTAGTCTTCAGTGCTTTCCAGCAATTATATCTTTTGGGTAAATCTGTGGTATACTGGGGTTATCACTAATAGAGAGGTGGCTTAGTATTACTACTGAAAATAGTCTAAGGCTTTCAGGATAAAAAGAAGCCTTAATTACAGCAGAAAATTTCAGATACAGTGAAAAGGCAATGAGGGCCATCTATTGTGGTAAGGGTAATAGTGGATTATGTGGGAGAGGATTCTGTGTAGCTGCATGATAAAAAAGAATATGAAGGATCTCACAGTGGAGACTTGTTTTGGGACGGTCTGCAGGTTTTGGCATTAGAAGTAAATTTTTTTCCCCAGGGGGTTCACAACATGTCCTGTAGCCCTTGGCACAGGCTTTTCTGAGAATCTGAAAAATGGGGATGTAGTGAATTAAGAAATGAAACAGAAGGCAATACAGGGAGAAGATTTCTTAGTCTTCCACAAGTTTTGCAAGCTCTGAGTAATTCACTATAAATTCACTTACTCTATTAATATGAATATGAACCTGGTTTAGGTTTAGGATCACGGCAGGGGGTTGCAACTAAGGGACTTTTAAGTTCCCTTCCAACCCAAAACATTCTGTGATTCTATGATTCTATAAGAAGTCTATTTTGTAGCAGAGAAAACCCCACAGATTCCTATTTAACATGCATTAGTATAATCTGGCCTTTAACATGCTGTGAATTTGATTTATATCTTTATCTTACTTTTTTATCTGAAAAAAGAAATCCTATCAGGGTCTGAACAACGAATTGCAGCAGGAAAAAGAAAGGAATAATATTTTCAGCTCTCCATGATCCCAACAATTCAGATGACTCACATCCACAAAGTCATATCCCTTGAAGCACTGGCTTACGGGAAACTTTGCTCAAACAACCAACCATTCATCAAGAGATAATTGCCAGCACTGGATAAACGTGCAGAAGTCAAAGAAAGCTGAGGGACTTTTTATGTTGGCAACGGCCATTACTCATCTTGTGGCAGTTGTAGCTTTGGAACTGCAAATGCTGCTGTACTTTGTTAAATTTGGTATTCACAACAAAAAAATAAATCCACAAACAACACAGAAGTGTAACAAAAGCCCTGCTAATGTTTAAATTTTATAGTGAGATACAGCCACCAGGCACTAGCTAGAATAGCTAGAGAAGAATATTTCTGATTGGCTACCAGCTGTTGGAGCTGCACAGATGAGCTGGAAAGCAGCAATTTACAAGCTATTTCATATTTAAAACTGTTAAGTCCTGTGCAAAACAATGTTTTCTTTCTGGGAAAAACAGCAGAAAAAAAAAATAAAGATCCGCAGAACAAAGGAAACATCAACTAGAACAAATTCTCCCAGCACAATGAGAAAATTCAGATTTCTCTTTAATTCATTTGTAAAAACAAAGTATTTATTTAAACGAAAGTATTTGGAAGAATAGTGTCATTTCTTTATGTTAATAATCGGACTTGTTCCTTAGAAACATTAATTATTGCCATGTCATAAAGTGTCATAGTTTAACTTGCAACTAATTTTTTAATCATTCTGTATCAACAGAGCTATTTTAATACAAAGTCTTCCAAAATTTCTGAACGCAGCTACATAAATTGTGATTAACTAAGAAAGATTATGGTGCTTAAACTAGAATGGAAGTAATAAATGTTTATTTCAGGAAAATGTAAAAGATTTGTGCAAAACCATTGCATTCTATATATAGTCCTTCATTTAACAGCTCTACAAACCTGCAAAAGTTGGTTCTTGTTGAAAACTGCCAGGCTACATACAATGAAATCTGGAGTAATAACACCAGAGAGCTGTCAGTCAGCCATCCATCCATCTAATTGGCTTCTTACCATCTTTCCATCATGTTTTTTTTATAACTGGTCGCCTCTGGCTAAAATGCAAATCATGAGGAAGAGCCGTCTAGAAAAAGCTGCTGCTTTCTTAATTATCTGTCAGAGTATGGACCAGTGGACCCTGGGCCGCGGAGTGGAGTTATGCTAAGCAGAAAGGCATCATGGGAATTGGAGTGACAGCTCATTTTCCTCCTGTGTTTTTTCCGCGTTCGAATGACAATGCAGAAATACGGGTTTTTCCCACACTTTCTCTGAACACCTGGGCCAATGCTCAGGGGAACACAAAGCCAAAACTGTCACATTTCCAGACATGGTCTTATTGCTGTCACTGTGACAGGATTGTTGACAAATGCCAGCAGTCATCTCAGCATCTTGGGAAATGTCTGCCGTGGTTGTGTCAACAGCCTGACAGAAATTGTTAATGTTTAAACTTCTTCCACTGACAGAATCCTGTCTTGCTGACAGTATTTGTCATATGAAACTCAATCTTTGTCAAACTTGCTTAAAAATTAACACTTCCTCCATTTCTTTTGCAGCTAACTGCCTGTGTGCTTTTTTTTTTTTTTTCCTTAAGTAATAAGATTTCAACAAGGTAATATTCCACAGTCCACAATGAGTCCAAGAGCACAAGCACATTATGAACTTATGGCCAGCTTGTCCTTTTGACCTCTGCTACAATGATAATTATGCTTTTATTCCTTGCCCATTTTTTTTGCCTTAGGAATCAAAGTTCTGAATTATTCAAGAGCCATAAAAATCCTATTTCTCAGTGTACAATGTGGAAAATCAATTAAACAGAGTTAGCTTAGCACTTATATAAAAATCAAGTTACAAGTTTGTAGACATACATTAACTGAGTCCTTCTCCACCTTGGATTTTGAAGGTCAGTCCAAATGGACAGAGAAACAGGGTCAGTTAAGTCTTACCTGGGAACCTTATTCCAGCTCTAAATCTGAAAGTTCATCAACACAGAATCACAGAACGGCTTGGGCTGGAAGGGACCTTAAAAATCATTCAGTTCCAACCCCCTGCCATGGCAAGGAATGTTGCCCACTGGATCTGGGGCACTCGCTCAGAGCCCCATCCAACCTGGTCTAGGATGAGTATTGGTTTGTACCAATGAAAAGACAAGCCACACAATCAATGATGTATATCTGCCAAAAATCTGGCATGGCAATATCACTAAAATTTACTTGAGTGCACCATGACTGTACCCAAAACCACACAAACTAATTAATCATCAAGAACTCACTGGTTACTAAGAATGAACTAATAGCAGGAAAGATTTTTTTGCTTAAGGAAGAAAATTTGAAGGACAAATGTCCAACCAGAAATGTGGAGACCTTCAGATTGGTGCAAGGCATGTTCTTGGAGCTCCATTAAGAAGAATTTTGATAATGTATCCATACTGATACCCAACCCGTGTCCCCGGGTAGCATTATGCAATCCATAGGTATTAAGATCTTATTTAATCAGTTAAAAAACCAAACCCTGTCTGTTCACATAGATTGGAGATTTAGCAAAAGTGATTTCCTGAATACATTTTAAAGCTAGAGATTTATACCTTCTCCCAGTTATTGCCTTCACAGAAAATATTTAGTGGGCAGCTCTCTAACCTTTGGGGAAGCAAATTCATTCCATTGACAATCCTTGCAGAGGTCTGATGTTGTGTCCCAAATGTTTCATTCACATCAAATATTGTTCTTCATTTACCTTCTCAACATGATTTCTGCATATTGTAATTTTCTGACCACTCTAAAGGACAGAAGTAAGGCCTAGGCAGACAAAGAGTTGCTCACGGGTAGCACTGATATAAAGCAATATAATCAGAGACCCTGAGTGTGGGCTAGAGAACTAAGGCTGCCTTTTCTTCACTGAATCTGCTTTTCAGTGTGACCTCTTCCAGTTGCATAGTCTAAACTATTAAAACTTGGGTGCCTAAAATTGGTTATGCAGCACCATACATAACAAATTAAGTAAGTGACCTGTTTCTAGAAGAGAAGAGCACCTCACTCTTTCATTGTAGTCAGTAATGGCTAAAGGTTTTCAGCAACTCTGTGAGACAGGTATTTCCTTAAGCACCACTTTCTTAAATAACTTCTGGCATTTGGTCTATAGGTTGAGTTTGGACTTATTGTCACATCTTTCTCCTGCTGCTGGGTGGATGCCCTCGGTTTTGTTTCCTGTGCAAGGTACAAGAACAGCTGGACAACTAAGGATGAGACTTGGAGAACAGCCTGAGCAAAGGACTGCCTGTAAGAGTACGAAATGTGAGAGAAAAATGAATCTGTTCTCATAGTTCTTAATCATATGAACATTTATACACTTTGTGTCACCCAGAGCTCTTTCACCTTCCCAGTGGATTGAGTTTGACTGACAAGAGAAATTAGGCAGTGCATTCATTTTCTGTGAAATACTGGGATTTTAGGTGATGAACTTTCTAGCACCATGATATGAGTAGCTCATATTCACCAGAAGAAAGGAGGCCTTCCTGGAGAACAATCGAGATACCAAGGAAATGTGGACTGCTCTTCCATTAGGAAGCAGCTGGGAAAATATCCTTCATAGTCCATTTATGGATTTAGCAATTTTAACTCGACTTTAAGAAATTATTTAAGAACAAGGCCTTATTTTGCCTGTATCTCCTCTTTCACACTTACCAGACTGAGATAATTATATTCAGCTACCTTGATATGTCTAAGAAAACAAGAACTACAGGATAATAAGAGTGGTCTGGCGTTTTTATTTCTTTTTTTTGAAGTGATTTTGGATGTTTATGACCATAGGTTTGCTCTCTTACACATCCTGGAGAGTGAAATCAGTCTAAATGTGTTTGAAAATTTTAAAGAATTGCTAGCAAAAAATTGGAGATATTGACTTCATAATCATGACCTGAAATTTAAACACTGTTAAATTGAGACATATAAAGTATTGCCAAGCTTTCCAAAATTTTGCATTGTCTAATCTCACAAAGATTTGTTTATGCTGCTATATTTGAAGTTGGTTATCAGGCAGAATCAATTCTTTTTTTTGTAGAGGAATGATGTCAGATGAATGTAGCAGATGGCAAAATTCGATATTGCCGATGCGATCTGTAACGCTAAGAAAGTTTCAGTTCAGAGATTTTAAAATTCTTTGTAAAGCAATGCCACCTCTATTTATGGGTAAATAAACTCAACAGACCAGCCAGAGCTACAAAGGTAAGTACGTAGGCAACTTGTACTGGTGCAAAGATATATTTACAGAACTTGTCAGACACATGAGGTGAATTGTTTCAGACCCAGGATCCAGAACTCATGTACTCAGAATCATACCCTGTGCATAATAGAAATAATCCCATATGTGTCTGTCAGGAAGCATGCTAGAGAGTTTGAAACAAATCCATCCTGCCATTCCAGAGTTAGCTCTGGGTGAAAGTTATGTGTGTCTGTATAAAAAAACTCTGGTCATAAATTTGTTTGGCTTTTAAGTTGCCTCTGTCAAAAAGAAACGTTTGGAGGTTTAAACTTGATTTCCAATTTTTCATTTATGAAATATTAAATTTGCCTGGAAAAAGAAAGGGGTTTGACTGCTAACAAGTGAAGAGTGCTCAGCAGTTTCATACCAGACACAAGCAATGCAAAGACTTGAGCTGCGCAGATGGGATCCTACCAGATGTAAGATGCAAAACTCAGCCCTACAGTGAGAGATTTTGGATCCACGCAGAGTTCATCTGGAGGCTGCTGGAACTGAAAGATAGATACTGAAAACTTAAACTGGCTTTTTGTGTTCCCTGGCCAGCCTTGCAGCAGCCTGTTCTTCCCCAAGCCTTGGCACATCTGCGCGCAGCTTCTGGGATTGATCACCTGCACCGAGCAAAACTGAAAATCCTTCATTCTCCTTGACACAACCAAGATGATGTAAGGAAGAGAACAGAGCTGAAAAGCCTGTGAGAGCAGAGCAGAGAATATACAGCCTGAGTCCTGGGCTAAATAATTATCTCCGGGTATTGTATTATTTGCATAATTAAAAAGTTTGGCTGAATTTCCGACACGCTGTCTCCTACATCAGGGAGGTGGTGGGGGCGAGTTAATCAGCAGGAGGAAAGTGAAGGTTAATGAATTGTTATTCAGATGGTGCAGGCCCTGTGAGATTTGTGGATAATTGATACCATTTGGGAGCTAAGGCTGAGTGGAAGACAAGAGAGGAGCTGCTGCAGCAGCTAGACTGGAAAAGAGCAAGCAAATGATAACTTAGCAATTATCATTTTGATGGGTTTGTTTGTCTTTTTTTTAAAACTTATTTCTCTGTCTCATTCTTTTTAAATTTTTGTTTGTTTGTTTTCCGTTCCCTCATGAGTTCAGTAGAATTAAGATGGATGCAAAAGAATAATTTAAAAAAAAATTAAATATCTGGCAAAAGACAACGGCTTTAGAAACCTCATCTGGAAAATTGCCAGGTGGAGGGTGGAAAAGATAATTTAGTGTGTGCTGGAAGTGTGATAGCAGCATCAAGTTTCAGAGGTTCCTTTCACTTCAGTATGGGATTTTTTCAGCAGGTCAAATTCCCCTTTTGCAGAAGTCCAGGGTAAGCCCTGTACACCATTAGCCTGCTATTGCGATTGCTCATGCTGTGAAAACATCTCAATGATGTGAACTCGAGCCCCACTGCATTCAGCATTGCCCAAAAAGCTCATATCCCGAGGACCTTCCTGTTTTTAACCAAGAAACCAGCATGTGAAGAAGCCCCTGAGGTGACCTGTAGCACCTAAAGCTACAAACGGGTGGGTGAAAGAAGCCACATTTCCTGAACTGGGCCACTGTAAATAATAAACTTTAAACAATCCTTCTGAACCATGTTGCAGGGGTTCACCAAGCCATTAGAATTTGACAACATAAGGAAGATATGAGAAACAACACTGAGAGAATTCTGTCCAGGCAGAGCTTTAAGACGACTGTGATTAAAGATTGGCAAGAAGGAAGTGTTATCCATCTTGGACATGTGTCTTCTCCAAGAAAGTTATTTATAATTTAATTCAGATAAAATTATTTTTAATTTAAACTATTTATTTAAAAATACTTATAATTTAAGCCAGGCAATATCCTAATAATGGAATTCTTTAGGGACCCAAAATAAACCTCAAGGACATTCTTGACACTGGCTGCGTACCAACATCACTTTGAGACATTTCACAGACACATTTCAAATGCTTACTTTGGGCCCATAATCAAAAACATATCAACAAACAAGTTGATTTTTATCAATCCAGAGACAGAACAAAAAGGTATTTTATCATCAGTGTTGTTCACAGATAAAACTGGTAATTTTAATGTATAGGACTTTCTCATATTTCAAAAAATCTTTTTTGGGGGTCCCAGGTTGAATGGAAACCTGTCCACTCTCTGCTGCTCCCACTCTAAAATCAAAAGATCTGGATGTTGAATATCCGGCCTTCAGTGAGTGAGCATTTTGTGAAGGACTGAAATCCATGCTCCACACAGAAAGGTGGAGAGGAAAGGCTACTCAAAGCAGGGTAGGGATAAATTGCTTCTGTTTGTTGCTTCTTATTTAGATGGAATCACAGAATTGAGGAATGGTTTGGGTTGGAAGGAACCTTAAAGATCATCTGATTCCAACCCTCTGCAGGGACACCTTCCACTAGACCAGGTTGCTCCAAGCCTGAAGTTAATGGTGAATATTGTTTGTAAGAAATAGTCTCAAAATTATTTTTCTCTGCTTCTAAGATATCTCATGGTTGCTGTGATAGAGACATGAGACCTGTAGATAAGGAATGTTAGCACTGTGTTTGAGTCCAAAAGGGTTTCATGTGATGTCCCATATAATAAAGGAGGTTATGCAATGGCCTCAACTTATGGGACTTGGCAAAAGAGGGGCAAAGCATTGTTCAGACATTGAAATAGGCTGCCCAGGGAAGTGGTGGAATCACCATTCTTGTAATCACTCAAAAGGCATGTGGATGTGGCTCGTGAGGGTATGGTTAAGGGCTGGACACAGTGATGCCGGGTAAATGTTTGGACTCAATGGTTCTGGAGGTCTTTTCCAAATTTAATGATTCTGTGAAATCACTGAAAACTGTGAGATTTAGTCTGATTTTAGGAAAAGCTGATGCTGATCTGCAAGTTATGCTTGTAGTAGTAAGTCCTAGTCTATACATCAGCTAAGAGGAATACACCTGCATCTTACAGGAAGGAAAGAGATAATTTCCTTATGGCACCATTAAATATTGCCTTCCTGGAAAATCTGTATGTTGCTACCAGTGAAAGTTTGCAGCACCTCCCCAAGCATTTGGGTTCTCTTTCTAGGTTTTGCAGCAAACCCACATGACGTTGGCCCAAATGCACAAGATGAAGATGATATTTATTTGAACTTTAATAATATTTCCCATTCCTTCCACTGATGTTAGTCTAGAACAACTCCATTTTCCTGTCATGTCCCACAGAACAGATATTTTCCTTTCTACCTTGGCTGGCTGTCTTTGAACTCTTTTTTTTTTTTATCTTTTCCTTTCTTTTTTATTTTTTATTCTTCTTTTTTTTTTTTTTCCTTTCATATTACAAGTTCCCACACCTTTGAGACCTTTGCAACTTCAGGAAAGTTTTATTTATTTATTGAATAAAAAATTCAGTGGGAAAAGAACACATACTCACACATACCTGTATGGTGGGAAGGGGAGGGGGTGCAGAATCCAGGGCACAGCTTGCCGTGATGAAAAAGATGACAGGTGCCCCCCACTGCAAGTGTGGGACTGAGAGACCGTGGCTTGAATTTAAGGAGGATTCGAGTGACTTCAGGGAGAAATCTTCTACCTGCAACACTTCCTTATATTTAAAATACACAGCACACTGCTGAAGCTAGTTAAAGAGACAGGCAAGTGTGAAAATTAATTTAAGAGGCAGTTACACAGATTTTGGGTGAAGGTCTGAATAATGAAAATAGCACTGCTAGGGACATATTTTTGGCTGATTCCAGTGCTGAAATACACTGTAATGTTGGCTGATCTCAGTTTAATACAATCCTGCAAGCAGGTGTCCTTGATGGTGCTTCAAGACTTCTTGCAAATAACTCCTTATGTTGCCACTTTTAAAATATGTGGGCAGTATTGTTGGACAGAGCTCATAAAATACAAAATAAATGAAAAGGAAAAAAAAAAGAGACATAGCATTTTGCATTGAGGAGTGAAGAATATGAAATAACTGGGTTATGCTCTAACAATGAGCATGGTGGGAAATGTAGCTCTGCAAATGTATCAGGGGAACTGAAATAAGAGTTAAATTAAAACTTTCTAGGTTGATAAATATGCTCTGGGTCACACAGCAGTGTTCAGAACAAAAGGTTGGATGTATAGAGAGAGTTACTGACTCGTTGATATTTCCCTGCAGACCACCGTATATAAAATATTGTTATTTGCCCTCTGTGTCTTCTGGTCCTATTTTTTAAATTTTCTTGACGATATTTTGGTGCTGCTGCCTTTGACTCAGGAACTGCCTCCATCCTCATTGCAATTTTGGACACAGTTTAATTGATCAGGCACATCAAATCCCCATGCTCAGAACCTGAAACTTGAAAAACATAAATATAAAGGAAGATTTCTGAAAATCAGACATATTAGCCACGATTACCAAAAGACAGGATGAATCCTTGTTTCTTCAGCTCAATAAATCCAGTCACACTGGAATTTTCACACCTTTGTTTAGTTTTCTAATACTTGTGTGCTCAGTATAAGCTAATCATCAAATATTTCCTCACCTTTAATAAAATGGGGCAGCTTCAGGGGAATATTCTACATTAGATATTATGTATTGTGGTATGATAAATAACTCACTCAAGATGGCTTTTATTTTTCCCCATTGACAACCTCCATGTTCAGGTTAACTTTCAGAGCTCTATGATATCAATATACTTTGAATTAGTAACATTCCCGTATATCTGATTTTTAGTCAATTAAAAATACACAGATAAATCCTACTATTCTATCATCTTCAGTAACAGATTTACAACTTTTGTTCCTTTCTTTATCAGTCTCTGTTATTTTTTGTGGTAGCAAATACCTGGTTTGGAAAAGAAGCAGAATTTAACACAATCCTAATCTTTGATTTCTCCCAGAAAGAATATGTGGAGTTTTGCTGCAGCAGATGCCACAACTGACCATTGAGTTAGAATCTTTCTGCTTTATGGATTTAGTGCAAAATTGAATCCAATCTGTTTGATTAGCAAAATCCCAGCAGTTGAAAAGCACAATCACCTGCTCTTGGAGTATCAAAATAAAAAAGATTTTAGTGTCTGGAGGAGCTGAGCTTTCCAGGAGCCACCAGGGATATCTGTTCTTGTGACAATGGAGGGTAGATAATCTTATACCATGACAATTTCTTCTGTTCCAATTGGTGGAAAAGCAGGAGTGGAAGAGATGGAAGCCTTCACAGGCTTTTTTGCCCAGCCTAGTGCTTTACCCCAATGAATATTTCTTCTGCATCGACAGCTGCACAGCAAAAGCAGCTCCGTCTGTTAAAATATGCAAATGACCAGCACACATCTTTCCTCCCTCTCCTACTGGGCAGGGAATTCTGAATCTAAATTTATGGTGGAAAAAATCACAGAGAGTCAGAGTGAAGTGAATCTCAAACCGGGGGACTGCAGCGCATTTGGTTGGATGATGATTTCAGCAGAGGGGAAAAAAAATGAACAGGGACAGGCATACTGGTTCTAGTAAAGAAATGTCTCAGTTTAGTTTGGCAGAATCAGTGGACAGGACAAAAGGTCACTGAATTTGGGGGAAATTAACAATTAAGTCGTAACACTGGGACCTCATTGAAAGAAAATTTGATTTAGAGTTATGGATAAAAGTACACTGAAAGAGAATAAACATAAACTGGTGAAATGGTCTAAGCTGAACAAGAAAATTCAACTTGTCCTAGAAGACAACAGATTCTATTAATTAATTAATTATTTTTTTCAAAGAAGAGATCCACATTGATTCCACTCTCTGGTGTGTTTATTCATTTTGTCTTTTGTTCTGTTTGGTTACTGTTAATGTAAGCAATGATTTAAGCAAGGTAAGGGTACCTGGTCATGACAGTTCAAGACACTCAGTGCTGGCCTGTTCTTACAGGCACTAACTGTGCTGTCTAACCTCAGCATTTATTCAAAACAAGATTATTCAAAGTCTTAGCTATAAATTTTAATTTTTTCTGAAAGAAGTGAAGATTAAAGATTAACACATTACAACTACGAGCAACGTTTGGTCTCTCTAATTCAGATTGTTGTGGTACTTAGCATTACAAATTCAGATCTTTATTCAAAGAATAATAAATTAACAAGCTGGAACATGTTAATGATACATCTGACCACTCAGTGTAAAGTTATATCACACTCGACTTCATAAATAAAGAAGTTCATTTTTCCCTGTTCCTTATTGTACCATTCAGAATTGACTCCTAAACCCTCCACTAAATGAATTTGGGTCTTGTTATTATCCTCTTTAATCATATCTCAGAAACAGCTTCCCAGAGTCATATTTCTTGGGTCTTTTGCAAAGTTAACCAAGAAAATCCAAGATGGTTTTCTTGAAATCAGGCTATACTCTCTTTGTTTTCTGTAGTTGCCTTATTCCACTTTCTTCCAGTCCCTCTAAACTTTCCCTTATCATGATTTTTAGAATATTTCTATCTTTAGACCCTAGGTCTCAGCAGGTGAAGGGGAAAATGCCAGGGGATTCTGTCTTTGTTTCCATGGTCATTTAGACACCTTGGTTAGAAGAAATAGAGAGAAAGAGAATATTTTTACAGAAATATTTGGTGCTGTCCTAAAACAGTGATCCTAGGCACATATTGCACCCTGGATATGTCACTCCCTGAGACAGCTTTCCTCAGTTCCTCAGAATACTGAGCACACTCTAGCTCATTCTCTGTCTTTGGGGACTTTTTTTTGCATGTCTCAGTAGAGTTCTGGATCAGAACAAGGGTTTCTGATCCCTACAGTAATAAATAAACTAATGCTACTAGTTTGCACTTTATTGGATTTGTATGAAGAAAAAGCAGTGAAGATAACCTGACAAAAATAATATTTAAGTTCTCATTTCAAGGTCATGCCTTTTCTTTTTTTCTTTATTGAATTCCCTTTCAACTTCAGTCCAGTCATGAAGAATTGGATTTGTGGCTCTGTTTTACTGATGGAAAACCAATGGCACATAATCTATACAGCTGTGCATGCAATATCTGGCAGAGGTTCATCCAGTTTTCTGCTTGCCAGCAAGCCACATTTTTGGCTGGAAGAACCAAAGTTGTCCCAACTTTATTGGCCCTAATCACACCAATAGTTCTACTTTGCAGTGAGTGGTGCCAAAGTTATTTCACTCCCTAGCAGTGACTTTGTGGTCTAAATTTGTTGTCCTTAGAAATGATTTTGTTCATAATGCTGACAAAAAAAACAAACTTTGCTGACATATAGGACTTTCTGTCAGCAGATTTCAAGGATCTTTGCAAAAGAGGTCAGGATTTTTATGCCCATTAGCAAATGGGGAAACAGACATAAGCAGGTGGAGTGTGTTTACTGAGGTTTTGTTTCTTTGTAAAATATACATTTAAAAAAATTGAAAAGAACAGCACCCAGTTCCCCAGACTACATCTTTACAAACAAGCAAACCAGCTCCATGGCACGGATTTGAGCTGGGTCCCACAGTCTTCCCACCATTTGTTAGCAGATTCTTCAACACAGCTTTGTCTGGAAGTAACTACCATTCCATAATGCCATGTTCCTCTGGTGAAAGGTCCATGGCCCATTTTATTTGCCGGTATTGATTCATCCCTTAATGTAAATCCAGGCCTCTCCTTATGATGATCCCTATTTTCTCTACATAATCAATGGAATTTTTTGCTTGGCTTGAAATAAGCACAAGAATTTTTCCAACTCTCCAATTCCTAAAATCGTAGAATGGTGTGGGTTGGAAGGCACCCGAAAGATCATCCATTTCCAACACCCGTTTGTTTTTGATAAACGTGGTTGTCTTTGCCAATGCTGTCACACTTTTTTTTTTAAAAAAACCCCAGATTTTAATCCAGAACAATGAATCTTAGGATAAGAATCCTAAAATAAAATAAAATAAAATGTAAACTATTGTTCTTGCCCAATATGTTTTCTTGTAGAAAGCAAGAATAAAAGATATCAGATCTACAAGGTGAGATCCCATGAGAATTCAGCTCCCTGTTTTGCTGAGGAAGCAAGAAGCATGTGTGAATAAATCATCCATGTGGCAAGAAGGCAGTAGGCAGTTTTAGAGATGAAGATGGACTACCCGAAAACAAGAGCTAAATTAACTCCTAACAAAGACAAGTGTCCTCTCACCTACAGTGGCCAAACCAGAACTGGGTAAAACTCAACAGGAAAGATAAGATGCCATCCAAACCTTTCCTGCCACCTTTCCCAATAGCCATATATTTTTAGTGATTCTCTTCAGAAATTTTCCAACTGAAGCTTTTTATTTTTTCTCCCTCAGCAGAATATTAGAATATGCCAATTTCACAGAAACAAATTTTTAGTGTGTGAGAAAGTATGATTTTCAAGGATTTTTCTATCTCAAGAGCATTCCAAACTGTGAGTTAATTTGCCACTTAAGAATGTGTAAAAAAAATCTGGTTTGAAAACAAAATGCCTTAAAAGGATGAAAACAAACATTCTTTTGACCTGATCCAAAATAGTATCTATTTTGTTTTATTTTGTCTAGTAAAAATCTTTGCTGTTTAACTCTCTCATCTTGTACTAGAATTGGGAAAAGAGTGTGAAAATTTAAAATTATCATGGTTTAAAGGGACTCTTCTGCCAGCTCTGATTTTGAGTTATTCACCTCTGTCTCACTGCCATCAGAGAGAGAATAAAAAACCCCATGCAGTCTTAAATGTTCAATATATTTTATATGGATTCAATAAATTTTATATGAAATTTGGCAAGTGCAGGCTGATTCCACCTGCTGGGGACAATTCCTCCTCGGTTTTCCATGGAGGTGTCACTTAATAGACTGGGGGCAAAGTCCACTGAAACTGAAGCTCTGCTCATGCCATCACCAAAATAACCCCTGAATAAGGGAGACAAATAACTCTGAATTGATCCTTCAAGATGCTGGGGTGTCTAGAGAGACCAACCAATTTCTTTGAATATCTAAATAATTTTCTTTTCCCCTACTGAACTGTATTGGATGTAAAATTCATTTTCTAAAACTGAAGGATGCCTCCAATTTGTGGCTCTTCCAAGCCTTGATTTTGTAGATAGAAAAGCTGATAGTTCCTTGATCTTACCTAGAGCTGATATTTTCTATTCTAAGAAAAGTGTTG
Source organism: Corvus moneduloides (assembly GCF_009650955.1). Classification (NCBI taxonomy): domain Eukaryota; kingdom Metazoa; phylum Chordata; class Aves; order Passeriformes; family Corvidae; genus Corvus; species Corvus moneduloides. The sequence continues at coordinate 4,811,770 of NC_045478.1, forward strand.
TCATAAGAGCGGACCTTCCATAATTGCCCAGTCTCAGGGGCACCAGTACAAATACAATTACAGAAGCCTTTAATTATATAGATTATAAAGCTGGTAATGCAATCCTAAAATGATAACAGTAAAATATTTCAAGAGCTCAGTGTTGAACCAAGATTACCAAGTTTACTTGATTAAAGTTATGTATTTAAGTCTACAGAAAATTTTCTTTCAAGACATCACTTCCACCCCTGGATGTGCCCAGGGCCAGGTTGGACAGGGCTTGGAGCAACCTGGGATAGTGGAAGGTGTCCCTGCCCATGGCAGGGGACTGAAGGAGGATTTTTAAGGTCCTTTCCAACTCTAATCATTCAGTGATTCTATAATTCTATGATCACACAGTTTAGCAGCACATTTCAGGACTCCATGGATGGCAAATAATTTTCTGTTCAACACTTCTATTTCGGTTTTGAGATATTCCAGCTGAATAAAGTAAACTGTAAGCACTGTAAGTTGTTTGGCTGGTAAAAACGTTTGTATGCTTGAAGTTAGAGATCCAGATGCCAGCAGAAATAAATCCTTGTGTTATCCCTAGCTTTTTATGGTACTTCAAATTTTTGCCAACTTTGTTGATAATTACAGGATTAAATAAAAGTCAGTTTTAGAGAATTTAAAAAATATGACAGTCTTAATAATAGAAAAAGAAGTTTTGCTATTTTATACATTAATGAATACTGATTTGCATAAACCAGACACAGATTTGTACCTTAGATCTTAGGGCTGACACCTCTTCTTATTCCTCATCAGAAACATTTATTTTTGCTGTGAAATGTATGTCTAATGCAGAATCATGTAATTTCCACTTTCTAAATCATGTCAAGGTCCAGATTTTTAGGAATACAATACACTGTGTGTGGGTTTTTATTATTATTGTTGATTTAATCTCAATTCTTTGCTATCAACAGGCATTTTGCCATTGAATTCCTTGAGCATCAGATCAACCCCTCAAGGAATTGGAGTGTGTGACGTCCTTTCCGAGGTTAACCCAAACCTTCCATTTCTATGGCCTATTAACCACAGGTGATATAAACAAAAATACAATTCCTTATAGTTTAAAGAACTGCTTACATAGGGGTGATTTTCCAGAGCCTCAGTTGCAGCTAAATGCACCATGAGATTAAGAAAAGTCTTTTCCCAAGCAATTGCTGTGCAGGTGCTTCATCCAACTGTGACTTAGCAAACTTTGCTGTAGGTTTACAGTCCATGGTTTTAAGTATTTCTCAAATACTGCATGGCAATAATTAGCAGCCAGAGGCAAAATAATCATTGCTAGATTCATTTAATGCTAAAGCCAAAACTAATATATTTCGTGTTGGTTGAAATGTCAGACCTTATCTGCATTATTGTAAGATCAGATGGAAAAAAAAAAAGTGTTTTTAAACATGATTCAGAATAAACCTCCAGTTTGTAAATACATTAATCAGAATGTAAGGTGTGCCTTCTAGTGGATAGAGAGGGACATCTGAAATGAGCAGGTTGAGCTAATATATCAGCATCCCTCATTTATGAGGGAATGCTAATAAATAAATCAGAATTAAAATTAATAAATTGAATCAATGTTGAAATAATTTGGGTAAACATTAATATGTTAGCTCAATTGCAGTCATGGGAATTTTTTAGCAGAAAGAGGTTGATAATGCTTCTACTGCTTCACTTTCTGAAGCTTTCTGAAATTTAGGCCATCTTTTTGAATCTAGAAAGTCTTAAATAGTTGTTTGTAACTGTTATATGAATCTTGAAGTCACATCCACACGTTAGAGAAGCTACACAGAAGCGAAAATCTTCACCCAAGTGTTTCCAAAAATGTGTAAGATTTGTTTTCCTCCCCATCTCACCACAGGAGCAATTTCATAGAATTACAGGATCTTAGAACAATTTGGTTTGGAAGACACCTTAAAAATCGCCTAATTCAACCCCTCTGCCATGGGCAGGGACACCTTCCGCTGGAATTTGCCATGTTCTAACTGCCAAGAAGGGTTTCCTCTGAATTATGGTAAAAGGACACTGAAGGATGTCAAACAGCCAACTTTTGCTTGGTCACTTTTGTAGTTGGTATATTTGGAGCATTAGAAGTGGCTGAGCAGATCTAATATTTTCTCTTTAAATTTCGAAAAAAAAAAAAAGAGCTGTTCATCTCAGACCTTGTATGCCACGTTTTAACAAGGAGTGAATTTTTATGGTCAAATTACAAGCCCCTGAAAATAGGAGTTTATAATGGAAAGGCTGATACAACCGTAACTATGGTATTGCAATTGCATCACTATAAGAAAATTGGTTTAGATAATATACCCTTCTGGAATGACTGCAGTTCTAAACGATCCTGCATCTCCATAAATCTAAGCTAACTCAGTAATTCAAAATTACTAAGATTTAAGTTTAGTACCAATAAGCAATAAACTTATGGCTATTGCTATAATAACGGCTGGTCTGTGCTCCTTTATTTCACAGCAGGTGGTCTTTGGGCTGGTTTGCAGCCGGAATGAAAATACTTCCAACTAATTCAAAACTAATTCCTGAAGTTGAGCGGAGGCACATTTCCAAACTTTCACACAATTCCCTTTCACTAACAAAGAGCTTGGTTGTTTTGAGCTTTTTTTCCTTTCCCCTTTTCTCTTTAATCAGTGCCTAAGCATATTGTCCCTTTTTACACTGTTTTATACTAATATATTATATGATGACAGCTGACTCACTGTATTTCTGCAAACTGTCAAGGGAAATGCACTGAAGAACATGTAAGTTCCTCTAAATACACTGGGTCTCTTTACATCATCCTGCTCCCCCCGCAATGTCTCTTAAACACCTAAAATTCCAAATGCTAAAATCTCACACCTGAGTCTCCTGTCAGACTGATTAGCTTCATGGAGGCATGACTTTAGTGACTGATTCAGGCCACCAGCAAATGAGAAGAAAATGAGGTTAATAAAATATAATTCCACAATTTAGCAGAATTTGAAATTTCATTTCCTTTGGGCTATGTATGAAAGACATTGAGGGGCTGGAGCATGTCCAGAGAAGGGAATGGAGCTGGGGAAGGGTCTGGAGCACAAGTCTGGTGAGGGGCATCTGAGGGAGCTGGGGACACTCAACCTGGAGAAAAGGAGGCTCAGGGGGATCTTCTCACTCTCCACAACTCTCTGACAGGAGGGGGCAGCCAGGTGGGGTCAATCTCTTCTCACAGGTAACAAGTACCAGAAAGAGAGGAAAAGACCTCAAGTTGTGACAGAGGAGGTTTAGATTGGATATTAGGAAAAAAAATATTCATGGAAAGGCTAGTAAAGCACTGGAGCAGAGTGTCCAGAGAAGCTGTGGAGTTGTCATTCCTGGAAGTGTTCAAACAATATGTGGATATGTCACTCAAGGACATGATCTAATGGTGAACATGGTGGTGGTCTGGGTGGGCAGTTGGACTTCATGATCTTAAAAGTCTTTTCCAACCTTAATTCTAATGATTCTGTGATAGAAGCAGCACCCAGCCTTTCACAACAGGGTGGGGCATAGAATCACACAATCACAGAATGTTTTGGGTTGGAAGGGACTGTAAAGCTCATCTCATTCCAACACCCTGCTATGAGCTCGGACACCTTCCTCTAAACCAGGTTGCTCAGAGCTACATCCAGCCTGTCTTTGAACACTTCCAGGGGTGGGCATCCTCTTGCTGGGATGCAGCAACAAACTTTCAATGAATTGGCTCAGCTATTTAATCCTTCAAGATGCAGCATTAAAAAAAATAAAATTGGAAACTAGCTCTTCCATTCATCAAACTCTTGTATGTTTGTTTTAAGTGCTCCTTGTTCTGCAGCCACAAGACAATCCCCCAGGAAGCAAAATGTGAATCAGAGGTCTTGACAAAAAAAAAAAATTGGGTTTTATTTACTGCCAACATTGCATGGGACTCTGTGAAAAACAGTTAACAAAATCCTGCCAGTTGTGTCCCATCAGGCTGAGGAATATGATCCTGCCCCTCTGCTCAGCCCTTCTGAGGCACATCTGGAGTGCTGTGTCCAGTTCTGGGCTACTCAGGATGAGACAGACATGGAGCTCCTGAAGCACGTCCAGCACAGGGTGACAAAGATGATGGAGGGACTGGAGCATCTCCCTGACAAGGAAAGGCTGAGGCAGCTGGGGCTGTTCAGCCTCAAGAGGAGACACAGCTGAGAGGGGTCCTCATCCCTGTCTGTTCCTGTCGGCAGGGAGGGCTCAGGGCAGGGCCCAGGCTCTGCTCCATGGGGCCCCAGCAATGGCACCAGAGGAACGGGCAGGAACTGATGCCCAGCAAGTTCCACCTGGACATGAGGCAGAACTTCTGTCCTGGGCAGTGACTGAGCCCTGAACAGATTGTCGAGAGAGGGTGTGGAGTCTCCCTCACTGGAGATATTCCAGAACTGTCTGGACACAGTCCCGTTCCCTGTGCTCTGGGTAATTCTGCTTGAGCAGGGGGTTAGACCAGATGATCCACTGTGATCCCTTCCAACCTGAACCATTCTGTGTTGGGATAAGCCAACAACTTAGTTCTGCCAGAACTCTGCCTCTTGGACTGTCTAGCTAGAAACCTTACAGGGTCATTAATATTTCATAGAATCATAGATTTATAGAATGTGCTGGGTTGGAAGGGACCCACAAGGATCATTGATTCCCACTCCTGGCCTTGCACAGGACACTCCAAACCCAACCCTGTGCCTGAGAGCATTGTAGAAACACTTCTTGAGCTCTTTCAGCCTTGGGGCCGTGACCACTTCCCTGGGGAGCCTATTCCAGGGCCCAACCATCCCCTGGGTGAAGAACTTTTTCCTAATATTGAACTTAAACGTCCCCTCACACGACTTTCAAACTGCTTTCCACTCATCCTCGTCACCCATTATTTTGTTCTGTGGTTTCTGAAGGCAAAGAAAGAGCTGCTGCTCTTTGACTCCAGTTTACAATCTATCACCCATCACACACGTTGACATGAGGGAGGGTAGGAGTGTAAAAAGCTGGGGATGGGATGTTCTGGCAACAGCACTGTGCTGTGTAAATGAAAGTGATCATTGAGTTACTTTTTTTTTCAGGTAAAACCTTGCATGGGAATTTATGCCAATCTAATGGATAGCTGGGAATGCTCCAGGTAACAATTTTCTGAAGAGAATTTTCAAAGATATAGAATTTTCTTGTTTGTTACAGAATAAGGCTTAATCCCATATTCAGAAGTCAAAATTTAATGCCATTTTCAGACATCCTCAAAGCCTCTGAAGGCTTGGCTCTGAACCTCAACCCTACATGTGAGTAAACCTTGTGAGTTGACCACCATGGAAAGAGTTGACGAGATAAGAGTTATCACAGAATCATACAATCATAGAATCACATAATCATAGAGTCACAGAATGGTTTGGGTTGGAAGGGACTTTAAGAATCATCTTTTTCACACCCCTGCCATGGACAGGGACACCTTCCACTATCCCAGGTGTCTCCAAGCCCCATCCAACGTGCCCTTGGACACTTCCCAGCATGGGGCAGCCACAGCTTCTGTTGGCAGTCTGTGCCAGGTCCTCATGACCCTCACAGGGAAGAATTTCATCTTAATATCTAATCCAAACCTGCCCTCTTTCACCTTAAAGGTATTGCCTCTTGTCCTTTCTCTCCATGTCCTTGCAAAAAGTCACTCTCCAGTTCTCATGGAACCCTTTTAGGCACTGGAAGTGGCTTTAAGTTCTCTCTGGAGCCTTCTCTTCTCCAGGCTGAACAACCCCAACTCTCTCAGCCTGTCCCCATAGCAGAGACAGCCCTTTGTTCATGGGGGTGTCCTCCTCTGGACTCATTCTAACAAGTGGGCATCCTTCTTGTGAGCAGGCCCTAGAGGTGGATGCAGTATTCCTTGGGATTTCACAAGACCAAAGCAGAGGGGAAGAACTGTTGGGCACTAAACGGAAAACCATATAAAACAGGGCTCATTCTCTGCATCTGTGAAGCCTTCCCTTGTTGATGAACCACAGTAAGAGTTTATCCTTCTCTCAGAGCCTTTTTTCCCCTCCTCTAGCAGGATGAAAATCTGGGGAGGAGGAGTTTAAATAGAGAAAACACTACATAATTTAGAAGACAAGTACAAAAACACAAGTAGGAGATTTGTGTAGAAACGGAAATAAGAGTCTCCATAAGAGCCAAGGTGAATGGCAGAGAAAGCCCTAGGCTGGTGAATCATCTTCCTGTTCTCAATAACGAAGACATTTGCAAAGCCCAACTGTCAGTGCCTGGTTGGTGAGCAAGAGAGTCTGAATTCATCAAATAAAAGGACAAATTCTCTACCAATGGAAAACCACCATGCTGTTGACTTCAAGTCAAACTGTGCCAACTTGTGAATTTATCCCAAACTGGTAGCTCAGTTCTCTTTGGTAATGACTTTGAATAGATTCAGATTGGTGTGAAATAGATGGAAAATGGTCTGTAGCCTGTTATCAGTGCATTTCCCTACTCCCAGCCTTTAATCCCATGAGAGTAGCAGAAGCGAAAAGGTTTCAAACTTCTTATGAAAATATTTTTCCACCATGCCTGTTCCCTAGCCCTGTCTGTTCTCCTTTCTCTCTGCATAAGCAGTTTTAGACTTTATTTAAGTGTCGCATTTCCAAGTGTTCACGACTCTGTACAAAGCTCGTCACACATCACTCATGCCTTATTTCACGGGTTGAGCTGGTAATTAGCATATTTCACAATTAGCCAGTGTATTTGCTTTGCTAATTTCATTCCATGATGAAGGTGCTAACTTGGCGTGAAGCTGTAATGTACTGGTTGATTTATTAAGCTTCCTCTGATGGATGAAAATCACATGCTGTGCCTTTACTGTCGGGAAAAGTTAACAACATCCATTTGTAAGAGATGGTATTTGAAAAGTGATGTTGGTGTGATTGAATGTGTGAATCTGTAATGAAGCCAAGTCAGATAGCTCCTTCCCCATAAAATAGTATTCAACTTCTGTGGCGGCTCCTTTTTGAAACTGGGCTTTTCTTCCCAGATTCCTCCCCTGAACTATGCAAGTACCAAATACTCAGCAGGTATTTAGCATTCAGGTTTGTTTCCAGCTCCTGTTTTCCAACAGCTGTAGAGGAGTCAAGAGCGTAAACCCTCTAAGAGTCAGAATCTTACATTGAATGCTGATAGGACAAACCATTTGCTGTTCTTTTCTTAACAAAGCTGCACATAAAATGAATGATTGACCAATCAGTCAATTTATCTGTCAGACCACAGGCTTTCAAGGCATCTTTTTGAGGGACAACTCTCTGGTCCCTGGCCTTTGGTTGTGAAACCTGGTGCAGTTATGTCTGCGTACTTGTCACCTTTCCAAAGAAAAAATTCATTTTGTAGTTTTAACAATAATATTAAACTAATTTTGGTGAGTCAATTCTTTGTTCCCAGAGCCCATGGGTAGACAACATGGAAGAGGATTGGCACAGGAAAACGTCTGTATTTTTATGACCAGTGTGTGATGTGATGTAGGAATACACATGATGCTGGGCAGTGATGATGGGAGGAGCAGTTGAAGGGGTTTTTTCTCTGCTAATTCTGCATTTTGCTTTTTTAGGATTCAAAGGATCTTTTCTACTCCAACCTGCACAGCTTGCCAATCTGTCTGTAATAAAACTTTTTGTCCATCCTTTAAATATTTCTGATTTTATCACATTCTAGAAAGGACCCCCACACACCTGAAGTGATGGTTCTTGTAGAAGGATCCCACCCCACTTCACACTATTCTGTGGCTTATGATTAGGCTATATTAAGTCGATTCTCCTTTTTATTTTCCAATATTTTCCTTGATTTTAACACTGCTAAAGATTATGTGTTGTCTGGAGAAATGTTTTTGAGAGAGCACTTTGAAACTTCAAATGTCTGTACATGCAGACAAAACAGATTAAGTTCAATCTCTCTCTAAAGCCATCACATTTTATCTTATATCTGTATTTTCTCCATGCATCAGATGTGAACTATTGACAAATCAGCATTAACCTGTCTTGTCAGCAGAGTTTAGGGTTTCAAAGGCATAAGAAATCAGATTGTTCTGTATCAGAATTTGCATGTGTTTCACTACAATGGGAAAGCAGAATGAAAAAGGAAAGAAAGTGTTGCTAAGGCAAAGATCACAAGAATTAAGCTACCCCAGAATGAGGATTAATTTAATTTAAATATTAAGTAAAATTCTGCAGATGAAGTTAGCATGGACTGATTATCTTCATGTTTTGCTCTGAATTTTCTGCATCTCCATTCTCTCTGTGCTAGGTTCATCTTTGCTTTGTAAAGCTACCCACATGTGTTGCTGTAACTGTACTAATGAACCCAAAAACTTGGATTCGGGAAAAATTCAAGCAAAAGCTAAGTTCTGTGTATGCTTCTAAGGATGTGTGTACCTCCCCAGTCAAGCATGTGCTTAACTGGTGTCACCTTCAGCAGCTTAAAGACCAACACAGATTCGGAACAGGTTGTTTTCCTGAATAATATGTTTGCTTCTTGTACCCACTCCTGAATTATATTAGCAGGTTTGGGATCCAGGGTACTGCTCTTCTGCACAACTGAAAGCAGTTCAGCTGGGATGTATCCAGCCTTTCCCAGTGAAAAGCCAGGGAATTATATTCTATCATAAATGCTACTGTCCGTACTGATTCTGGAATGCCCTTCCACCAAAATGCTCTCCTGTGTCCCTTGCTCCCCCTTTCTCCTCTCTCATCACCCCATCCTTACACCTTCAGCCTCCTTTTATTCCCTGGCTCAAGCTGATTCTGCAACTCAGCAGAAGGCAGGAGCTGCTGTTTCACACAAATGTCGCCTCGGTTCACACTTCCAGCTGGGCTTAAAGACCACAGTCATTAATTACTGTTACTCATGTTGTTGTTTATGCTCCAAGACCTGCTTTTTCACCTCAAAAAGAGTTACAAGAAGCTTAAGAGAAGCCACTTGGCTAAGCTTAGATCACCAAGGAGTGCGTGTCTCAGTATATTAAAGGTACCTTGACTGCTTTTTTGCCTGATTTTTGGACTTTTGCTTAGATTTAGCTGGCCAAAAACCTAACCCACAGACCAGATATGGAGTATTACAGAGAAAGAAGGAAAGAATTTTCTCTAGGTTAGACAGTTAAAAATGAAACCTATTAAAAATGTATAAGCAGTAGTTGTTTCATTAACTTAATCTGTCAAAGTGTTAACTATGTGCTGATGCAATTATATAACAGTCATACGGACAGAAATGTTTTATTTAAATATTTTTAGATTTAAGACAGGTCTAAATATTTTTTGGTAATTAGCAGATGAGCAAGATATATTCCTCCTTCATTTTTTATGAAAAAAAAAGGACTGTTTATATTCTTAACCTATGTCATTTATTGCAACTGATTTCATTATCACAATTTCAAATCCCATCTCCTTAAAGGAACTGACCTACCACTGAGGCAGCCAACAGGCAAGAATCAAAGTTCATGGATTTTCAGGCCTGAGGGGGATCACTACCCTTGTTAATTCCTCTTACTCCAGTAGCTGGACATGGATTACAGAAAATAAGTAGTTTTTGCAGTAGAAGTTCCCTGGACTGGCGAGACCAGTGATTTCCATGAGATTTTGACATCTCTTGCTGAAGAAATGAAGCCCAAGCCATTGAAATGAGGCTGACTCCAAAGTGCTCTGTGTGATCAGGTGAGAAATGTGCTGGAGTTCTTACGGAGACTGAAAATGACTGGGACAAAAACTGGAATTACCCCATAGGGAATACTTTGTTTAGGAGAAGGACTTCACAACTACTCTCAGCATTCCAGCACCAAGCAGTCCTTTCATGCTTCTCCTGCACAATATAGAGTACTTGAAGATGCATCAGAGAACAGGGGGTGGCATTTCTGAGACCTCACAAGTTTATTAATGATCCCAATTTTAAGTTTCTTAATGATCTCAGCATTTGAAGCCAACCCTTGACGTTTCCAGTCAGCAGGAAGTAAGGCTGGTAATAAAAGGTGATAATAATAATAAGGGCAATGCAGGATTACAATACATAGGGAAGTGGATAAAGGCAGGGAGACAGATCAGTTATGTGGATAAGGGTGTCTGCTTGATTGAAAAGTGAAATTTTAATGCATGTGCCTTCAAGTTTGACAAAGCAGTGTGCATAAACTCAGGTGGTGAAGGCCTGGCCTCTGGTTCCTGCCCTTCTTCTCCATCATTAATCTACTACCCAAGTGTTTAGTTCCATCATTCCAGTGTTAACCTCTAGGTGCCTCAGGCCTGCATCATTTTAGATGCTGGGATGGGGTGGGAAATCCTACACAAGTGAAGTGAGACACCATGGCAGGACAGATACAGTCATATAGCAATGAGACAAGAGGGGATGGCTTTAAGCTGAAGAAGGAGAGATTTAGATTAGATATTAGGAAGAAATTCTTCCCTTTGAGAATGGTGAGGGCCTGTCAAAGGTTGCCAAGAAAAGCTGCGGCCACCTCATCTCTGGAAGGGCTCAAGGGCAGGTTGGATGGGGCTTGGAGAAACCTGGTCTAGCGAAGGGTGTCCCTTCCCATGGCAGGGGGGTTGGAACTGGATGAACAACTTTATTTAAGGTGCCTTCCAACCCAAACCATTCTATATGTGTTTCTAGAGAGTGAGTCTCCTGTAAGACAGGTGAATCCATATGTCTGTTGGGGTAGAAGTAAAGGAGTTTGGTCATTCAGTCTGCCAGCTGGGGAAAGGCGCAGACCAAAGCTGAATGCTGTGTCTGAAGATATGTCTGGCCACCAATAATAACATATCCTGTTCTGAAGCCCAGTATGAAACTTGGACTTTATGATCTTGGAAGCAATTTTGACCTGAATTATTTTGATTTTAGGCTTTATGACCCTGTGACTGACTGAAGTCTTGGGGGTGGGAAGAAAAGGGGTAGGACAGTGGTGAGTGGGCAGAAAAGAGCAGAACAATTCCTCTGGCTTGAAAGGCTCCTTTCCTCTCTGTAGTATCTAACTCCTGTCTGAAGGATTTACTGGCAGTTTCTGGGAGAAAAGCATGAAACTGTCACTATCCTGCTTGTGAGGAGGCAAAGGAGCGGGGTGGGGAACAGCAAGGTGTGGAACCTGAAGTGAAGCAGGATTTGCTCTTCTGTGCATCCTGCAAGCTTGTCTTTCATGAAGGAAGCATCTTTCAGCAGCTGCCATGGAGAGAAACACCAGAGGAAGGTGCTGAAACCTCTGCTGTCTGCGACTTCAGTTTATCAACTGCAGATTGCATGAGGTCCAACAAGGAGAAATGCCAGGTTCTGCATTTGGGTCACAACAACCCCTGAAGCACTACAGGCTGGGCCAGAGTGGCTGGAAAGCTAGAAAAAGATCTGTAGGTGCAGGTCAGCTGTGGCTGAATACAAGTCAGATGTGCCCAGGTGGGCAAGGAGGCCAGTGGCACCTGGGCTGCACCAGCAATAGTGTGGCAGCAGGACCAGGGCAGTGATGTCCCCCTGTGCTGGGCACTGCTGAGGCCGCACCTTGAATGCTGTGTCCAGTTCTGTGCCCCTCATGACAAGAAACACATTGAGGGGCTGCAGCGTGTCCAGAGAAGGGAACAGAGCTGGTGAAGGGTCTGGAGCACCTGGTGAGGAGCAGCCGAGGGAGCTGGGGGGCTCATTCTGGAGAAAAAGAGGCTCAGGGGGGACCTTCTGGCTCTGCACAACTCCCTGACAGGAGGGTGCAGCCAGGTGGGGGTCGGGCTCTTGTCTCTTCTCCCAAGGAACAAGCAAAAAGGCAAGGGCAAATGACCTCAACTTGTGCCAGGGATATTTAGGTTGGCTATGGGGAGCAATTTCTTCACTGAAAGGGTGGTTAAGCACTGGAACAGGCTGCCAAGGAAAGTGTTGGAATCGCCATCCCTGGAAGTGTTTAATGGACACGTAGATTTGGCAATCGAAGATCTTAAAGGTGTTTTCAAACTTGGACGATTTTATGATTCCAAACAAACCAGAATTGTTCCGTTCCCCGTAAACTCCCCCTACGCCACTAGATGGTGCTTTTAGCCGCTGCTAAAACCCGCAGTGCTCGCAAACACGGGTTTTTATCATCACACAGGAACTCCAGAGCTTTGGGGAACAGGGATTTTTACAGATCAGGAAACTTATCCTGCATGAGGAGAGACAGCCAGAAACGCAGATATATCCATAAGGGGGGAAGAAAAAAGAAAAAAGAAAAAAAAAAAAAAAGAGAAGCTGTGCACTGGATTCTTTCAGCAATATTGGTACACGTGCAAAAGGCGCTCCCCGGGTACCCTGACAGCTGCTGACAGCGAGGGACAATCTGGTCTGTCACAGCAGCGCCTTTTGGCGGTGGCACTGGCCAGGCTCCATCGGGGCTGCTCAGGCTGGAAGGCTGGGATCAGCCCTGGAAAGGCTGCACGTATGCAGATTGCCCTGGAAGCGCCGGTCTTCACGTTTTTCCAGACTCCCAGACCATCTGGCTCCCGGCTCGGACAGCAGCCAGCAGGATGCAGGGGCTTGGGCAGCCTGGTGAGAGGGCTGGGCCCTGAGTCCCGAAGCACTGGGGACCCAGCATGCCATGGAACCACCGGCCCCATATATCCCAAGCAGCACAACCATCCCTGGGGATGCTTAGGAAAAGTCTTCAGTGTTCCTGTTGTTTATTTGATAGGAGGCAAGGAATACTTAAAAGCATCACTGATCTATCCTCAACTCTCACTTTTTCTCTTAGGTTGTGTCCTGGACTGACTGGTGCTGCTTCTTTCCAGTCTCACTTGGCTGGACAGAAGATAAAATTGCAAAATTTAAATCAGGAGGCTGGTGTTTCCTACAGTGTGGGCCCGCCAGTTTTTATTTCCATGGGCAGCTCCACATGTGAAGAAGATACAGCACCTTCCTTGAGAGCCATCACTCTGCAGAGAAGTCGTCCGGACTGGTCCCACACTGGGAAAAGTTTAACGAACCTGGTTATTTCACTGCTGCCTGTTGTAGAACAGGGGAAGCTGATACTGCAGCCAGGATGGTTGGAAGTGTCAACTTAATCTGATTAGTGTCTCCTGGAAAGAATAAGGAGCTTCTGGTGTAACAGGATGGGGCTTCATTGACTACACTGATGTAAGAACAGCTTGCTAAAGGCTTCACCCTTCTCAGCTGACACTTTGTAGTATCAGATGAACTCTGTTAAACCCAGCTGGTTTCTGTTAAATAATATGCAGCGTTGCACAGAGAATTTGTGTCTGCCCCATCCCTGGAAGTGTTCAAGGCCAGGTTGGGTGGGGCTTGGAGCAACCTGGGATAGTGGAAGATGTCCCTGCACACAGCAGAGGGTTTGGAAATAGAAGGTCCTTAATGTGTGTTCCAACCCAAACCATCCTCAGTTTCTGTGATTTTGAGATTCTATGATTCCATGATGGTACACATTGGCTAATTAAGTTATTATATTTTGAAGATAATTTTCATTTTCTGTCTCAGGAGTAAATACAAAAAACTTGATGTTCAGAACCGCACCCCAGTGTCTTTTCCATTTCAAACAGAGGAAACAACTCCTTTTATTGAAGCAGTTCAATGGTTGAGGTGATACTTTGCTCTATTTCATGTCACTTTTCTCCTTTCATTACATCTTCCCAGACAAATGATGGAGGAAAATAACAATTATGTAAGAAGGTCACAAACAATCAGAAAGTATTGCCATTTTACAGATGTCCTGAGCACAATCCCAACAAATTAAGACCTTTACTGTTGACTTCAGAATTTCATAGATTTGTAAAGGATGGTTACAATTTCTAACATCTTTGGTGCAATACAGCAATAATATCTTAATATCGATATACCACTGTATTATCCTAAATCCCCCTGAAGTTGCATGAGAATAGGTATTCCATAAAGACAACCAGTCTTGATTTTAAGGCGCCAAGATGAACTCGTAGGGATTTTCATCCTTCTGTGTTAAATACATGTGCAGTACTCTGCTGTGATTTGTCTGGCTTTGTCTTACACCCTTTATTCATTGTTATTCCTTCCTCAGCTGAAGAGAAAATAAATTCCATAAAGGAACATGGAACATTCATTTATTATTTATTTAATTTATAACTGGGTTATAGACCTCACAACATATTCAAGCCAACTTGCTAGGACAGCAACAAAGGAAGCCTGAAGGAGATATATATTTTCTCATGTTAGACTTTTCCACAACAGAAGAAACATTTACATGGTAAAGACAAAGCCACCATTTACATTCCGAATTCAAATAACAGTAATAATATTTTCTGGCTCCAGATTTATGTTTCCATCTGGCTGAAGTGACTTGGCAACCAAAAGCATAAGCTTTGTTTCAATTCTTGGTATCAACAAGTACCCTTAAGGCATATTAGGGAGGTATGACAAAAATCTAGTGAATGCCAAAAGCAGTGAAGCTTAGTTATTGGCTTGCCAGCATGAGAGAAATATAATCTGCATTTTGTAAGTATGAATATAGAACAAGCCCTGGCATTGCAAGCCGCTGTCAGTCAGGAGGAACTTCCTATTTCTTTTCAGAATATATTTTATTTTATGCCAATTTATTTTTGCAGTGTGATTTACTGAACAGAGGATTAAGCACAATGGTGTGGCATAAAACAACGTATGTGTAGGCTTTGAATACAGGTTTTCTTATTCCACACCATTGCACTTCGCCCAGCATTCCTTGAGTAATGGATAACTAAGAATGAGCTAATCTTAGAGCTTTCTTGGGCATTAATTTTGTTGTCCTAAAAGTGACTTAAGAGAATTTAAAAGCCTCATGTAATTACAAGACCTTCATCCAGGGTGTCTGTGTATCAGAGGCCTTGGTCTTGGGTACAGAAAAGAGTCTTCATTGATGCCTTTGGCAGAATTTGAATCAAAATGTGATTCAAATAAGAAATGGAAGCCATTACTGTGAAGTGAGCAATAATGCATAGGGCATTGTGCTCTGGGATGAGCAGGGAGGTTGGATCAGATGACCCCACCAGTGGTCTCTTCCAACCTTACCCATTCTGTCATTTTGTGATTGCACATCGGATCTTCTCCTTTTTTGGGGTGTGTCTGTTATTTAAGCTGTTCAGTTCAATTCTGCTTCCACAACTGTCTACACCAAGTTTTCAGTATTAAATAGCTGTGTCCTGGTTTCCAGTGGCTGTGAAAGCAGGCAAGAAGGTGAACTGAGGCTGGAAGACATCAGTAGGTAGATGGAATTTGAAATATGGATGTTGCAACAAATCTTCTGAGACCTTTTTAAGAGAAACCCATCAGCTGTCTGATCTCTTATTCTGTGGCTTCTGAGCAGTGCTGGATGAAGATATCACATAATCAGCCATGGATTTGTGCTGGGTGAGCACTGCTGGTTAATCTGGCTCTTGTGAAAGCAAATGAACAAGTGGAAGCTGCTGAAATTACCACTGTCAAATTGTCCAGGAGTCTGGCTACATATCCATGTTCTGGTCCCATGATGTGAAGCTAGACACATGAATGTTTTGGTATGTGACATACTGGGCCTTGGAGCTTGGCCTCCTCCAAGTGAAAGAGTCAGACATGAAATAGTTCCAGATGTTGATTTTTGTTTGGGTTTTTTGCTTGCTTGTTTTTAACTTTCTGTGAGTTACAGGACTGATCTTCTGTAGAAGGCCTCCCTTGTCTCCTGTTATTCAACCTAAGTTTTCCACGTCTTTCAGCTGTGGCACAATGGGAAAAGCCTAACAGAACCATCTTTACCCTTTGCCCAAATTTTTATTGGTGTCAAAATTCACCTCAGAGGACAGTGATGGGACTGACCTCACCTATTGCACCAGGTCAGACCCGGAGCCTGGAGCACTGTTTGCTGTCATTCAGGCTGCGGCCCTGAATGCAATGAAACTTTTTGGGGTAATTATTTCCTTATTATGCAATTTATCAAATCCCAGTGAATAACAGCCAGACTGCAGTAGATTTTCAAGTCCATCAGGTCCAAGCAGGTTTTCAGCCTCCTGAACTGTTTGGAGGTAGGGATTATTCAGAAAAAAACAGAATTTGAACTCTGAGACAAATGTCTCTTTCTGCTGTCTTACAGTGGAGCAAGTGTCTAGAGACATTTCTATGTCCCTCTCACCATTGCCATTGTCTTTGCCATGCCTTCTCCTGTCCTGAGCCCAGTTTCCCAGGGCTGTTCCAGTCTTTGCCTACAACCCTTCTCCCCATTCCATTGTCCTAAGGCAGAACCAGACAGATCCTTTCCCAGTCTTCCCTGGAGTGATGGAAGCCCAAGAGTCCCAGGGAGTCAATCCTGGATGATTACCTTCTGGGTTATGCCACAAGAAGTGTGGCCAGAAGCTGAAGGGAGGGGATGCTCCCCCTCTACTCCACTCTTGCAGACCCATACAGAGTACTGCACCCAGACCTGGGTTCCCTGATATTGGAAAGACATGGACCTGTTGAAGTGGGTCCAGAGGTCCTTTTCCAATAAGAAAGGCAGAAAGAGTCTTTTCACCAGGGCCTGTAGTGACAGAACAAGGAGCAGTGGACAAGGAGTGATGGTTTTAAACGGAAAGAGGAAAGCATTAGATTAAATATGAAAAAGACATTTTTAAAAATGAGGGTCTTGAGGCCCTGGCACAGCTTGCCCAGAGAAGCTGTGGCTGCCCCATCCCTGAAAGTGTTCAAGGCAAGGCTGGATGGGGCTTGGAGCAACGTGGGATAGTGGAAGGTGTCCCTGCCCATGGCACAGGGGCTGGAACTTGATCCTTTCCAGACTAAATCAAACTATGATTCTACATTCCTATAAAGGAATGTTAGAGATAGAAAGCGTTTTTTGGGGAGAAGGAGACTGCCAGTCTCCTGAGTGTTCTATGGTCCCACTGCAACGTCACAGTGTGATCAGCTGTAAAGGGGAAGTTAAGGAAAGGAAAAGAAGAGGGAAAGGCGTTTTTCTTCAAGGAATAACTTCCTGAAATCATCCACTGCTCTTCAAATCTTCATCGTAACTTCTTGGTCTCACCCCTAAGCCCCCCTTCACATCCCTGAAACTTCCTGCAAACCCATATCTTTGTTCAGAACCCCACTGATCCTTCTTGTCACCCATCATCACACTGACCTCCATAAAAACCTCCACACTTCTGTCACAGCCACAAAATGTGATTTTTTGCCTAAGACATGTCAAATCAGCTGTGCACGAGCCATAGGAAAAAGATTTAAGATGCCACAACAGCCTTAGAGAAATCACTAACAGTTGCAAACATGGGATTTCAAGTGAGCACAAGTACTCCTGAACATCTGTATTTGTATGTGTGCACACACAGCGGGGTGAATCATATAGCCTATGTGGTAGAGACTGATAGTGCTCCAAGACTTGTCTTACCTTTCTAATTAAGTATGGAGTAGCAAAAGAATTAATTTACGATGGTTTCTACACCTGTTTGACTTTTTATGATAAAACCCAGATCAATGCATGTGGGTTCATTGAAAAAAGGGACTGGTCTCAGTTTGGAAGAAAATGTGGTTGGTAAAATCAGAGTTTTCTCATTCCTTTTGTTTTCAGTCTTCCAGATGTATTTTCTGCAGCTGGATAGAGAAATATGGAAAACAAAATCAGATGTGGTCCAGGAAACATATATGTTGCAGTGATACTGCAGCCAGTCTACAGTAGGTCTTTTCTGAACACTGACAGAACTAAAACTGAGAGAAAATTTAAATCAATGTACATAAACTTTATTAACCATCCAGTTAGGATGAGATTAATTTCAACCAGGAGCTCTCTCTCCCTGACTGTAAAAAGAGTCTAGATGAAGAACTTAAAAGAGCTGTACAGTCCATGTTTAAAATAGATGAAATGGATCCTGCCTTCAGTGGCTCTCCAGATTTTGAATTCTCAGCCCCTATACCAGGAATATATGCTTAAAAACATGCTCAAAAAAATATGAGCTGAAATTTAGCCATATCATAGATATGCCAAAATGAGGGAAAAATGGGAGAGGGAAAGAAATATCCCCAAAGTCATAGAATAAGAGGATTTTCATTGACTATTTTATCTTAAATTTAACCATGATTGAACTGCTAATATTCAGTTTTTATCAAGATAAAACTTATTGTTTACTTTTTTTAAGAAGCTCAGGTGTTCTAGAAAAATTTAACATGAAGAACCATTCATCCAGACTTCACTGTGCTGAAGAAATATTTGAGTTAATTCTAGTAGTTGTCAAAAACCCCTCTCTCTTGCTCTCCCTCTTCCTCTGTATAGATATATATATTTATGTATGCATACACAGTAGTTTGTTGCTTTACAGAGCAATAAGTACAGAGTGTAATATGGCTATTTGGAGGTAAAAGTTTAAATGACATTAAAATGAAGCAGCTCTTCCAGAAAGGAGAACATCGTTACAGATTAACCAAACTTTACAATTAAATGGGAAGCCCTGGTCAATGATCCATATTTCCCTCTCTTTCCTAACACCCACCCACTCTGTTGACCACCTTGCTGATGTTAAATTATTCATCCCCACTGCAATGCTGAATCCCTTTCATTTGGGTTGGGCAAGCAACCAAGGCACAGGTTTCTCAAGGGACATGGGGATAAAAATGAAATAAAAAGTCAAAAGCAGAAGTTGTTTGTGCTGGGACTGAAAACATCAAACCTTTGACCTTCCATTTAGGAAGAAGAGAAACACAGCCCTTTTCCTACACATTTTTTTCAATGTATTTTAGTCACTGAAGTGCCACGGGAAAGTGGAACTTTGCCAGCTGCATGCGGGAGCTTCTGTTGCTGATATTTATTACATTAATTACACTTTATCACATTAAAATAGCACCCAGGATTCCCTGTGGAGTACAGTCTCTGTGTTACACATAAAGCACGTTCAGAAAAGGATGATGAGGTCTGCTTCCTCAGATGACAGGGCAAGGGAATGTCATATTTGGGAATCAAACCTGAACCGAGTCAGAAATTCCTACACTAACTTTTCTGTGATTCCATGAAATGGACACTTATGTATTTATTTGTAAAAAAGCATGGTGTACCAACCTCTGGGGAGTTTTATTGTTGCAAAACAGAGACAGCTACAGCTCTGAAATGATGTTAACTACAGGAGTTGGAAAACAGCATTTTTGAAATATAACCCCTAATTCTTTGTAAGTTCCATTCTATATTCAAAAATTATTTTCACAGTTAAACAAAGTGTGTGCCAACACCCACTGGCTTTGTTATCTGTGGATCAATACATTAAAATGGACCAATCCGTTATAGAAAGGAAGGGAATCATAGAATCATTAAGGCTGGAAAAGACCTTCAAGATCATCAAGTCCAACTTTTGACTGAGTATCACCATGAACCATATCACATCTGCTCATTTTCTGAACACTCCCAGGAATGGTGACTCCACCACTTCCCTGGGCAGCCTGTTCCAATCCCTAGCCACTCTTTCAGCAAAGAAATGCCTGATATAAAGGAATCATATAAGAGTCTGCAGCTGGAGTGGTTTATCCAAGAAGTTATCTTAGGTGATTAAGCAAGGACAGACTGCATTTTCCTTGCACTGATTTTGTAGAAACAGGTTGGTACTTAAAAATAGAAACAATTTATATTTTCCTGTCTCAAAGCCATTGACTGGTCAAAGTTGAAAACATGCTCAGCACTGAGTTCAGCTAAAATCAATGACCAGGATAACAAGAGTTTTGGCATTTTTGTTATTTCCTTGTAGATTTTAACACACTTATCCAGGTAGTAAAAGCTGTTAGTCTTGAACATAGAATAATAGGATGGTTTGGGTAGGAAAGGAATGTTTAAAAGTCATCTAGTTTA
The DNA here is from genome assembly GCF_009650955.1 of Corvus moneduloides. Taxonomy (NCBI): domain Eukaryota; kingdom Metazoa; phylum Chordata; class Aves; order Passeriformes; family Corvidae; genus Corvus; species Corvus moneduloides. The sequence goes on from NC_045478.1 coordinate 4,831,529, forward strand.
GCCCCAACATTACTGTCCTGGTTACCAAACCTTGATTTCAACCATATTTAATTTCCTACATGAAATAATGTCATAATATCTTGAAGATCTTCAGATATCAAATATGTGGATGTTTTTTCTGTGTATATAGAAACAGGAAAAAAGTAATGCTATCTGACTAAATAAATAATTTCTTAAACAGAAATAACTCATTATTAATGTTTTTTTAAAGCCTTATTAGTCAAGAACTCTAAGAGTTGAGTCCAGAACTAATTTTACTCATTGAGAAAATTCCTGCTCAATTCCACAATGGGTAAGAGGTTGGATTATAGGACTCAAAATTCTTTCTTTGTGTCAATACTTCCACGGTGCATTCATCCAAACAAGCGAGACGTCAGCCAGGCTATCTGATGTTCCTTTTCCACCTCAGTGATTTAGTCACTGCTCCTACTTCATACTTATTCCTATGTCATAGGAGTACCACATATGATGGTATCTCCTTTTAAATCGTGTTTCCTTGGGTTTTTTATAAGGAGTGGCACCAGTAGTTCTAGAATATACCAATTTAGTGGGGATTTTAATGATTTTTTCTTTCTTCCTAGCAGAAGAATTAAAAACAAATTAAAATCAAGAGTCTAAATCATGGTGCTTGTTCATCCAGAAATTTCCCACGTCAGGAAATTTTCTTGCCATGATGATGAATGGCTTTTTGCTACATTTATCATTGCACAGATTACAACCCAAATTGGAAAGAAAAGCAGGTTTTGGAAGGAACCATCCTCCACGTTAAGGCAATGAAGAAAAATCATGAATTTGGAAGTAAAGAAGGTCCCTACCGAAAATGGTCTTGAAAATGTGGTTTGAGGGGTTTGTGGGTTTTTTTTGTGGCGAGGGAGGGTTGTAAACTTTTTGTGCTTAAATTTTGGAAGAAAATCAATGCTTGAGCTAAAAGCTTTGAGATTAAAAGGGCAAAAATTCCCCTTCAAAATGTCAGTAAAGAGGAAACTGGAAACCCCATATATGTGTATATACTTTAGCATATATGTATATACAGACATATTGGTGACTATATTTAATTTATACTTAGTAGGCAGATGTTCAATGAAATTTCTCTTATAGATAAAAAGAACAGCTTGTTCTTTAAACTTTTATCCTTCCCCTATGTGATTCAGATGGAGCACAAGAGAATAATTGTTCTCTACTTAGATATTACTCTTCAAGTAACTTGCTTGACAGTAGCCCCTTGAAATAAACCCTGAAGGTGTAGTTGCTGCACTTCTGGCAAACAACAAAGTGAAAATCCCTTTGGAAGCCTACTAGTCTTCCTACTGTGGTCAAAAGAGGAAATGGGTATTTTCAGATTTCAGTTCATCTCATCCTTCAGGAAATACTAAAATCTCCAGTAGGAATCAGGTCATACCACCTTTTTCCCATTCACTTCTACGAGAAATCAAGCAACTACTTCGATGCAGACATCTGTATTTACAGGAATGCCATAATAATACTTCAGTCATGAGTTCTGTTGCTTTTCCTGCTCCACTTCAAGTGATTTTATCTTGCTTCTTTTATTTGTGACGATGTCAATGCTTTTGATGAAGTCTACAGTATTTACACAGATAAATCACAGAACTGCAGAATGGGTAAGGTTGGCACAGGCTGCCCAAAGAAGCTGTGGCTGCCCCATCCCTGGAAGTGTTCAAGGCCAGGTTGGACAGGGCTTGGAGCAACCTGGGATAGTGGAAGGTGTCCCTGTCCATGGCAGGAGTGATAGTCTAGATGACCTTTAAAGGTTTCTTCCAACCCAAACTATTCTATTCCATTTAAATATAGATGTCTTCACCTGCCAGCTAAATCCCATCCGCTGCTTCAGTTCCACTGCTGCCAAAATTTTTGTTTGGTAGTGAAAGTGCTGCAAGACAAAGTTGTCAACCAGTGCAAAATCAGTCTCAGTTTTGAGGGATAATACAAAGGTGACAAACACACCCTTCAGTTGTCAATATAGTGTTTCCCTGCCCAACCACACAAGCCCCATGCCAAACACAAGCTACAAAAATCTAGCAGTACTATTGCTTCATTCAGCATTAAAGCTGCAACTAATAAATTTAATTTTTATACTTAGGATGTGTTTGCAATAATAAGCATAGTAGACTGGCATTATAATCAAGCATGTTCAGTTTTGCAGGATCCAGGAGCTGCTGGTTAATGAAGTTCAATGTGATACTGTTAGTAACCAACATGATAATTGGTTACAGAGGAAAGGCAATTTCAACAAATGCTCCTCATGCAGGTGGCTGGGAGAAATTGCTTTCACTCAATTATCCCTTCAATTATTTTGGATGAATGAGGCAGGATCATTTAGCTCATTATAAGCCCAATTCCACAATAAGTAAATATTTTGACACAGTGTTGAAACTCCTGCAAAAGCATCTATAATATTTATAAGCATTGGAGAGGTCACATATTGTATTATCATCATTTGGTGCATTCAGTGCCAACTAAAGGAAATTAATGATTTCAGTAGCCAATATCACTGGAGCAATACTTTAATACTGTGAGTAGTCAGTAGTTATCTGAAATATTGTCAGAGGTTTTATGGCTTATAAATACCCATGTCTGGTATCATCTCTTAGAATGGAGCATTAAGCAACAGGAAACATTTACCTTGGTTATGGGGTAAACTATATCACACACTGTGTTGGAATAGCCATATCTATCAATTGAGGAGTAGAATTTGATATTAATTTACATCAGAGACCAGACTATATAAAAAAATACAAGAAAATATCAAAATTTGAAGATTCATTTGACATGGCTGAGGTTCAAACTTTGTCAACTTTTCTTCACACCCCTGTTCACACGGAAAGAAGAGCAAACAGGAGATTTCCACCACTTTGCTGGCTGCCCATTTGATTGGATCATTTCAGAATGAACATCTGCAGTCAAAAATTATTGCTCAGATTTAGGTGATCCCTTCCTGCATTTGCATATGTTTTTAGTCATTCAATAAAGTCAAACTCTTTGATGCACTAATTATATGCCTTTGTGAGAGGGTTTTACGGAAAATCTCCAGGTGGTTCAACTTGCAACACTTCAGGGAATTCAAAAATGGTTTTTTTTCCTTTTCAGAGATGAGTCTACCAACTGTGCTCATCTAGCCAATTGGTAGATCTCATCTACCTCACACAGGTATAAACCTCAAATTTGAGGTACCCCTGGACAGCTGAGGTGTTTCCTCAGAAGTCTTGAGGACACCCAACATGTGGCCATCAGAACCACTTGTTGCAGCCATGGAAAATTTCAAGTATTGCTGGCAAATATCTCTCCCAGGCTGGCACCAGGAACTGTGACCTGGTGATATTCAAAAGCCATCTGGACATCTGGGAAACTGGCTTTGGATAGCTCTGCCTGAGCAGGTTGGGTGGGAAAAGGGACCTCCAGAGGTCCTTTCCAACCCCAATTGTTCTAAGATTCTGTGTCTTTCAGACCACCAAATTACATGGCTGCTAATTTTCATTGTATTCATGTACAATATTTATAATATTATAACACCTGTTGAATTATAAAACAATTCCTAAAATTTATCTCGAAAGGGGAACCAAAGAGGGACCAATAATATAATGGACTGAGTCTCATGGAGTCTGGAATTCACCAGATATCCCTGTTGAGAATCCAGGTTCTCACAGAAAGTACATGGAGAGAAAGAAGGGAAGGGAAGGGAAGGGAAGGGAAGGGAAGGGAAGGGAAGGGAAGGGAAGGGAAGGGAAGGGAAGGGAAGGGAAGGGAAGGGAAGGGAAGGGAAGGGAAGGGAAGGGAAGGGAAGGGAAGGGAAGGGAAGGGAAGGGAAGGGAAGGGAAGGGAAGGGAAGGGAAGGGAAGGGAAGGGAAGGGAAGGGAAGGGAAGGGAAGGGAAGGGAAGGGAAGGGAAGGGAAGGGAAGGGAAGGGAGAGATAAAGAACAAAAAGTTCTCAGAAACAGAGGCTCCAATCTGGATAAAAATTAAGTCTTTTTTATGCCATAGAGACATAACAAGGCACAGGACATCACCACTTCAAGGAGCCAATGGATGTTTTTAATTTTGATTTTTCTCCTGAACCAGCCAATAGATGATGATAGGTTTGGTTCTTTTAGACGATATTTATTTTACCAGACTGTTTCCACTTTTTCAGCTGATAAATGGCTGTTACAATTTCTTGTGCTTATCAGTGGTATCTCAGGATGTCTGTGGCTTCTGGAAACCCCAGCTGTACTTTAAGAAGGCCAGATGCAGTTATCAGGGATGTTTCTAGTTTGACAGTTTAGTTCCCAGGCTCAGAGCTCCCAGGCTGGCTGGAAATATCTCTGCCAGTATTTTCCAGCAGATGTTTTCTTCTGCTCAGTAATTTTCCCTTTCTAACCAGCACCTTTAAGGCTGCTCACATCGAAGCCTCTGAAGAGAACATCCAGTCTGATTATTCTACCTGCTTCCCTTTTCCAGCTGGAAATTCAGTCTCTCCTGAAAGGCATGCTGTTCTCTTAGTGTAAATATCTGCCTTCCTCAGTGTGAGTACCTCTATTTCTGCCTAAGAAAAGGAAGACTTCTTGAAAAAATCTAAGATAGAATTCCAATTTCAGCAGGATTTAGGCTGGATAGTACTACGTATGTATACACACTGCTGTGGAGCTGAAAGAGGTCAGGAAGGCAGAGGTTATAAATCATCTTTCTTCCTTTTCATCAGAAGAATAAGTAGTAGTGAGGATGGTGAGAAATGCAGAAAATCTGGAGAAAAAAAAGGAGAGGAACTGCAGAGAATAAGGACTGAAACTACTGTTAGACATGGAACAAAATGTCAAGAATGGCAAAAAAAAAAAAAAAAAAAAAAAAAAAAAAAAAGCCCTGTTTTGGACTCAGTAAAACCAGGCTGCTTTCTGGAGTGGTCTGAGAAATTCTAGCATTCCTTAAGGTTTGAAGTCTATTAGCCTGAAAATATTTTTCTTCAATATGTATTGCACATGCACATAAGGCTCAATTTGCTCTTGGGTGCTCATGTAACAAAAACAAGATCCTTGCAAAAACCTTGGAAAAATCTGTGCATAAAACAAGTTTCTAAGGTAAATTTTATTTTATTAAATGTTTTGCCTCTGCCATAAGATGCCTTGAAGCACTGTTCTCATGATGCACAAGGGAAATCTTATCTGATATTTATGACCAATTTTGAATTATCCACAGTGAATCTGATTGCTTCATATTACATGACTAAATGTTTAGGTGAATCAGTTTCCTTTATAGCATGTGAAATTGAGCTTTTTTAGCAGCTGATTGTGAATTCTCTGTGTTTATCTGAGATTGTGCTTAAGGGTGACAAAAAGAAAAGAAAGGATTTGCGGGAACTGCAAGAAGTCAGAAACAAGGACTTGTGGGATTGCAGCAGATCGATTTATAGTGCTTACAGATTGTGTGCCCAGATAATTTCAAAGCACATGGTATGAAGGGGTCAGATCAGCCTCGTGCCAACATTTTTTGCAGCATCAGGCAAGGCTGTCACTTAAGACCCAGCCAAGAGATTTACAATGTAAAATGGTTAGTGCATATGGGCATGAGATTGCCTAAAGTCCCCAGCTGCCAGCGTAGACAAAGCCTTAATTAGTCAATAATGCTGGAAATTTGTGCCTCTATGGAAGTTTTCTTTATTCAATAAGCAGTTCCCCAAATAGTACTGAATTGAAAACAACAACCAGTTTGACAAGGAACCGAGGAATGTGGCTTTAGGTCAGTATATATTAACTAAAAATTCAATCAGCTAGCTAAAGGTAAAAGTTTATTATTATATCTCATGAGACATTTGGTACACTAAGTGACTGAGAACATGTTTCTTTTTCAAGATTAGATATCTGTGTTTGGGGATCTAATTCCTTAGGGAGAAACCTCATTATGTGGCCAGTTTTATAGATCCAGAGAAATGCACTTTCCATGAGGGATATAAGAAATTTTAAGCACTTGTTTTGCAGAACTGTCTGTCCACATTTCTGGACTAAGAAATTCAACAGGTTCTAGGGATTTAGACTCAGTTCTCAGCAGGTATGAAAAATAGCAGCTTCTATATTCAACTTTAGCTAAAGCCAACAAACACGACAAAATCCCTTCAGTGGTTTATTTTATTGTTTGAATTAATAGTGGTTTTTATCCCTTATTTTCTTAATGTGAGAAATGATGCTGCTACAAAGAATGTTAAACCTTAGGCAGAGAAGTGCACTTTATTTTGTAATTTAAAATATGCAAGAAGAAACAAAAGTAAGTTTGTCTGGTTTTTTTTCCTCAAGAACTTCCTAATTGGTCTCAGATTCTTGACATTCTTTTACATACAAGGAAAAGAGGAGCAGAAGTATAACAACATTATTTCCAAAAGTACAAGGATTCTGAATCACCTGCTGTGCTGGAGCAAAGTGTGTAAGTTACATATAAGCATGCAAGACTGATCAGCTTAATGCTGATAAGAATCACTGTGTCCAAAATGCTACTTTGAAACCCTTGCTCTGGCTCATTTGTATGGCATGCTCTTTAATTCTGGAGATGTCTCAATAGTTTCAGAAATTTTCCTTGACAAAAGCAAGAAAACTCATACTGTGTATCATCTATATTTTTCCTATGGCTAAAAATCCTTAGTTGCAAGTGGACACACCTCATTATCATCTTCAATCCAGGACTGGTTTGGTGAAACTCAAAACCTTCATGTTTAATGGACCAACAACATCCAGGACAGTAGTGAGAAATCGATCCCAGGTATTGTTTGAACTACAAAAATTATCCTGCATTGGGAAAATAAAACTTTTGCTGTGCCAAACCTTTATGACTTTGCAACAGCTGTGTGTTGTTAAGTACTGTTAGTACCTACGCTCGGTTTCTGAACTTGGTGAATTACACCATTGTTCTGGTTTGGCCAAATCTAGAAATACATCCTCTGAGAGAAGGCAGGCTATAACCACCCCTCGAAGGAAAGTGAAAGAAATAAAAACTATTTATTCAACAAACACACAGGAAAAGGGATAATGATGCTAAATAATAAAACTCCTCGAGCTGCTGAAAGAAACCTGGGAAAATTTCAGAGTCCTTCCATAGATCTCTCTCTCCCCCTCCTTGGAGCTGGGACGGGGTGGTGGGCCCACCTCCAGGGCCAAGGACTTGGTGGAAAGTATTCTGATGTTGAAACAGTCTAGCAGAGAGAAAAGGAAAAAAACAAAGTCCCAGGAAAACAAAGGTCAACCCTCAGGAGGAAAAGGAGCTGAGAAAAAAAAACTGCTAAAAGCTGGCTGGAAAGAAAAGCAAGCCGGGTGCTTCCCTTCCCTCTCACTCTCCTGCCACAGCTGAAAAAAAAATCTCTGTCTCTGTGTGACCTTGAACAAGCTGCAAACTGCTTTGAAAAAGTTCTGCTCAGTTTTTTCCTCCCCCCTCTCAGGCTCAGTTTAAAGGCATAGAAAGGCACAAAAATTAATTCCTGGGCATGGGGCAGCGATAGGTGATACACGTCACAAAGTCACCCCAAGACAGCTATAGTTAAGCTCTCCCTACAACAGATGAGGCCTGGAAATGAGTGAGACCAGCACGTCTCTTCCAGTCCCAGCACTTTAAAGAAGTTGGAATTCAGCTGTCTGAAAATTAGATCGGTACTAGATATTAGTTTCTCCCATTGGGTTGCAGCTGCAGTACCAGAGAAGAAGGTTTCTTGTCTTATGAAGAAAAGATTTTGTTCCCTTCTCATCACTTCAAAATTTCAAGGGGTAACTAATGAGCTGTGCTTACACACATTGCCCCCAAAAGGACCCCCTGCAGAAACTGTCCTCTTGTTTGCAACAATGGACTAAGCAGTAAGTGAAGAGGTGGCAGGAATTTTTGTGGATATTTGCTGTGGCTTAAGCAGTGTTGAGTTGGCAAATCTATGCCAGGTCCGGGGAAGGGGATTTGACTTGCCTGTTTTCTTTAAACAAGACATATTTGTACTACCAAATGCCATGTCTGGTACACAGCAAACTACCTGGCATCTCAACAGAGAGGGGATGAACTGTTACGGCCTTTTAAATTCAGAAGATATGTAAGGTTATATCTCTTTAAGGAATAAAAGTGGTAAGTTGTGGGATATAACATGTCTGGGAGTGAAATGGCTTTCCACTGCCCAAATGTGATGGCTCCTGTGGACTTGCACCACTTGTACAAAAGCAGTGTCAAATGAGCCAATTTCAGTGGAGCAGGTGCAGACATTTTGCCAGCCATCTTGTCAGAACAGAACATCGTGAAGTAAAACCACACGTATGTCTGAAGACACTGTACTGGTTCCTGTAAGGGGCATCATTGATAGAAAAACACTTGCTTTAAGAGTGTTATGCAGTTGACAGAGAAAAGGTTACTTCTTGTGGTACAGTGCAAATTATCTGTATTAAAAACACATTTCCAAATCTAAGAAATCTCACTATATTTGCTTTACTCTATAATTACACTATGGCCATGCTATAATCTCCCAGTTGGCCTTTCTTTTCTATTTAGTCTTGATGCCTATTAACTAGAAATAATTCTGCTTCGAACGTCCTTGTATGCCGGTCAAATTCCTTGCTGAAATAGCTAGACCCCCATAATCTTTTTTTTCCTCAGTGTTATTTGGCTTGAGACCACTTGAGAGAACTGATGCTACTATTACAAAGCTGCTTCCAGCATTTCATCATAATTGAATTCCCAGAGAATCTGCAATGTCTTGTTTTCCAGGTTTCTGAACACCTAAAGAAAATTCCACATATCTTGCCTACCTGCAGATTTCTAAACTTTAAGGAGATGATCCAGTGTAGCCTTTCCATTTTCCCTGGATGAAAAGAATCTCCCTCAGAGAATTTTTTCTCCTACTTTTCAGACATCTGCAAAGAAGTGATGTACCGCCCTCTTGCAGTTGTCCATCTCTCTTCGTCTACTACATAGGGAGCCTACAGAACCCGTTAGGTTGGAGGTTTAATGTGAGAAGATTGTTGGGCCAGTTGAATTCTACCCTCTGCTGAGCTACTGTATATTTATTTTTAAAGGAGTAATTCCAAATCAGATAAAAACCAGAACAAAAGAATGTGATTCAAGCTCTGCAAAAATGTATTTAAATAAATAAATAAATAAATATAGATATAAAAAATATCCCCTTTTTAATTCTGGAGCAGTCAAATTAAGGAATTTTCCTACCATACAGACAAATGTTGCGCAGGAGTACACTCCTCTAACTTTTGCTCCGGCAGAAATACCAAGGACTTGAAGAACAGGAAAAAAAAGGAAGCCTGGCATTTAAGCAAACTGACATCTGTTTCATTAACAGAAAACCTGGATAACTTGGGTTTGTGTGTAAGAGGTTTTTTCATTTGTCATAACTCTTCAAACTGGAGGAACTGTTTAATCAGCTTCAGCAGAGCATAATCCCTGAGCTTTAATACTTTCCCCTCACAGCACTTAGCAATGCAAACAGCGTTATGAATACCTGGAAGCATTGCAGCAGATTCACAATAGCAACCTGTCTTAGTCTGCCCATGTGAAATTGTTCCTGAGACAAAAACAAACAAACAAAAAAAAGAGAAAATACCAAGAGAAAATGGCTGTTATTTGGGAAACATATTAATTGCCTACAGTCATAGTCAATGTGAACCTACTCAGCAAGGAATATTTAACATTACAGTTTGAGCAGTCCCCAGAAAATCAACTTCTCTGTTTTAAGTCAGCTGCACACTTTAACAACTGGCAGAAGAGGATTTTCAGTAAGACAGTTGCTCCATTGATCTGGAAATGACAAGATTTAGGACATGCATTTACATAGAACAGAGGTGGGGACAGCTTGAAAAGTTAGCAGGGTATGGAAATTTTCAAGAACGTAAACCTGAGGTTTCCATCATGGACCATATGTGTGCCCCCAACAGGCACTCCCAAATAGGTTATCCTGGGTAAGTAAAGCTGTTTCAGATTGTCAGTAAGAAAGTCAGAAAAATAAAGAGCAAAAAGTGTTGAGAAGAAATGAAGGAGTTATTCAAGCAGATAAAGTTTAAAAAAAAGCCAAAACAAAACAAAAAAAACAAACAAAAGCAGAAGCTCTCATACTCTGTGAACATCTCTAGACTGCAAGAAAATCAAGTTAATCGAACCCTCCTGAAGATATTTGGGGGAAAGAGGGGGATGGAAAAGGGGCAGAATGACCTAAATATTCCATATAAATCCCTGTGATCTCTATGGTTGTCCTTATGCACTGCTTTCCTCAGGAAAACCAATTTATGACCTATGTATTTCTGTTGTTACTGAACGTTTCCCTTATCAGTGGGGATGTTTTCCACAATGTTAATGCTGAGGAAGGTCTCATTTTCCTTTCTTGTAAGATTCACACAGTACATAAACCATGAGATGGGACCTTTTTTTCACCACACCTCTTTGTCCCGCCTCGATTCGCAACACCTTTCCCTTGTGTATTTTTCCTGTATAGCTGTATACCTGCAAGAATCACAGGTATTGTGGTAATCAATGCAGAATCAATGGCAGTTCCTGAGATTTTGCTGGGTATTTAAGAAATCAGTCATCTGGAAGAGTTGTAATGCCAAGTGAGCTTCCCCTTGACATATCAAATCTCATGGAGATTTATCTTACTGAAACAATGAACTATTTCTGAGCAGAACCACTGCTTCCTAAAATGTCACTGTTACATTGCAGCTGAATGACACAAGGTTGTGCAACTACTTAAGTGCAGAAAGTGTCAAGAACCTCAGAAGAAAATAGGGCATTTATCAGTGCTGGCAGGACTGGTATGGAAATGGGTACAAACAGTGATTTGCAAAATGGTGAAAGTCTTTCAATCCACCTGAAAATAATTATAAAAATAGTTGACATGAGTATTTAATATGAGCGTGATTTTTCTTTGTTTCTTTGTTTACAGATTCTTTCCTAACCTTGTTTAAAGTTTAAATTATTTATTCAGGAAAATTTTTTTATGAAAAGGAGTTTCATCTGGCTTTAACAAAAAACAAACAAACAAAACTACAAACAAACAAACAAAAACTCCCCAAACCTAACTAGAAGGAAATATTTCACTCGAAAGTCAAGATTTTGAGTGTTCAGAAGAAATTATAGTCTTTTAATTCAATGATTTTTAAGACAGACATCTGTGCCCAAGATCTCTGCCACCAACATAGCAGTGTAAGAATTTCCAGAAAGCAATAGGTCTGGTCTTTAGTTGTCCAAGTGGGTTAAACCCTGCTCCACTGATGTCTTCTCCAGTCGAATCACTACAGGACATCTATATGATTATCTTAGACCAGACACCAGGCTCTAACATATGAAAACTTTGTTAAAAAGTTATCTCGCCATTCATACCTAAATATGGTTATGTTATTTTTTGATATAAAAAAGAAAAATACCATCTGTTTTGCATAACTCTGATCAGTAATAAGCCCTTGTTCTTTTTGAAATGGAGTGAAAACTAATATGAAGAAACATTTTCAGTGCAGCTCTAACTTATTTCAAGTAAGGTAATTTTGGGCTGCAGATTTGGTGAGTACAAAGAACCTATTGAATGGTGAAACAACGGCAAGTGAGATTACAAAAAATTAATAGTGGAAGAGCACACCTTTGCCTATAATTTAATTCCCAAATATACTGTTATGTAGCAACATTAGGGCATAATGAATGTGCTCTGTTATTTGCTTCACGGTGGGCTTTGAGCCAGGGAGTCATTCTGCCCGAGAGACAAAAGACACTCTGTCTGTGCAGAGATCCTGCATCTTCCTGACACGTTTCCTCATACATTTTGTGAACTGTCTTTCCCCTCCCCTCTCCCTCTGTTATGTGAGCTGTGAACTGCACTGAAAATCTGTCTGTGACAGACACTTTCAGTACTTGGTCAGCTGTCAGACAAGCATGAGGTGAAAGACTTCAAATATGGCATTGGGCTCACAAACACACACACACATAGAGAGAAGCAGCCATCACTGGCTACTGCTCATGTCCAAGCATGAAAAAAAACAACAAAACACACCAAAAAAAACCCCCCCAAAAAAAAAACCCAAGGGAGAGAGTAATTCTATATAAGCCTGAGATCTTGCTAACAAAGAAGGCATATTTTATGGTTTTCACACAATCACAGACAGAATGAGTCAGGTTGGAAAGAAGCACAGTGGATCACCTGCTCCAACTTCCCTGGTCACACAGGGTCATCCCAGATCACTTTTTATTTTGTGCTCCAAGTGAAATATCCTCTCTGGGCCCTGTACCATAACAAAAGAATGTTGTCTTCTCCTACAGCACCAGCTGAATCCTCCCTGCATACACAATGCAGTACTCAGGGAAACCAAAGGATGCATCCCAGCCGGATCCAGTCTGAGATCAGGTCCTGGAAAGCCTTCTTTATTCAAGCTCTCACCAAATAGAGCATCTAGGCTGGAGCACACAAATGACACAAACTCCTTGATTTCTTTTTGACTTTGGGAGAGATATTTTAGATCCACCAGGCTGCAGGACTCTTTTAGTGTAATCTGTAAATTTAAACAAAAAACACGGCCCACGTGAGTATGTCTAATATTCAAAGGCACTCCTAATGTCTCTGGTTGCCTGTAGGCAACTGAATTTTACTGCCAGGGATTACAAGAGTCAGGAAATTTCCTCAAGTGTAGACATCTACAATTAGGTGTGTGAATTTGAACCCTGCTGTAGGCTCACTCCCTGTCACTGGAGAGGTACAGACATCTGTAGTGGGTGGTTCACACTTTTCCAAGATTGAGAAAAAACTTGTCATTTGATAGAATTGCCTGAATTTTATCTTTATTGAGCCCTGAAGTGGACTAAATGGCTACCATTTAGACAGCTGAATGTCCATTCCTGTCCCTGAGAGCTATTCTTCGCTGTCTAAGATGCCCTGACAAATCTGAGACAGCCACTCAGGGCTGTCAAATATTATGAAATACCAATGGGAAGCTCAAACCTTCTGAACCAGTAGCTAATGTTGAGGCAGAATATTTCACAGCACCTCAAGACAGTGTCAGGCACTGAAGTTGAGAGAAATTAAATCAAATTTGAAGGAAAGGGACTGAATCAGACAGTGGGCTATATTCAGCTGCCCAAACTTTGGTGTTTAGCATCATGTACCCCAAAAAAAGAAGTAGTCAGGCAAAAACACAAGAACAACTCAAACAGAAAAAGGAAGAAATTGACAGACAATGCCTGATAAATCCCAAGAGTTGGAAGCATAGCTGAGGCCAGGCAATTTGACTTATTATGCATGAAATAATGGGGACGTGATTCCTTTGCCTCCATGTAGACATTTAGGGTTATTTTAAGTACTGCAGGATGTCCTACCTTGCCTCCATCTGACACTCCAGAAGGGGAGTCTCCCATAAGTGCTGTGTAATACCTGTTAGTACCGTGCATATGTCTCAAATATGCTACAGAAAAATTGGCAACAGACGTCCATGTTTCAGCAACAAAATCCTCTCTTACACGCCTGCACTTCCAACTTCCCTGAGCATTTGGAGATCCCACCTTGCAAGTTGTCACCCAAATAGCACAGAGCAGCAAGTGTCAGCCAGTGATGGCACAGAGCAGTGCAGTCTGGTGTGCAATCCAAGATAACCCTCATTCCCAGGCAGTGGGAGCACACGGCTCCGTGAATGGAGACATTTGTTCCTTCCTTTCCAGCCGTGTGGGGGTTGGTTGCTTCTCCCAAGCAACCAGCAACAGGACAACAGCAAATGGCTTCAAGTTGTGCCAGGAGAGGTTAAGACTGGATATTAGGAATATCTTCTTCATTGACAGAGTGGTTAGGCATTGGAACAGGCCGCCCGGGGAAGCTGTGGAGTCACCATCCCTGCAGGTATTAAAAAGATGTGTAGATGTGGCACTGAGGGACATGGTTTAGTGGTAGCTGGTTGATGATCTGACAGGTCTTTTCCAACTTAAATCACATCAATTCTGTGATTCTATGATTCTTGCAAATAGTCCAAGCTTGTTCAGCTTTCTCTACACTTAATGTGGAGGACATACCCAGAGACTATACTCAGACCTTTCTGGTGGATGTTCAGCATACGGGTTGAGATCTGTACCATGCAGATGCCCATAATGAAATTCTTTTTAAGAGAAGGTGAAAGGAAATCCTGGTTTTGTGTGCAGAAGTTGAGTTCCAGCTGTGACTGAGCCACAACCTTCCTGGATGTGACAAGCAACTCTTTTCCTCTTATTTCCTTCCATCTTATCCTGTAATCAACATTACTTCCCCTTTTCTGAGATTACTTGAGTGGCCACATCCTTTGGTGCTTATCAAATATGTCCAGAAATATCTTTACCACTGAATTTTTTAGAATCCTTGGGGGTTCTTAACAGAGAGATAATAATCAGTTTCCTCTTAACAATGCTGAACTTTTTCACTTCCCTCCACCTCTCTGTTCCTTATTTTTCTTCCTGATGAACACCAAAAAGCCCCAGTTCATCTCCACAAATTCAGCCACCAACTAATAACAATAAAGAGTTTGCTTTCTCTTCCACAATTTAGCATTTAGTATTCTCCTCCCCTTGCTCTGACTCTGACTGAATTCTACCTTTTCTCAGTCTGTCTTTAAAAGTGTGTCTTTCCCCAATGTGAGAAACCACACAAACCAGAGAAGAGCTACAGAATTTCTCTGTGAAGAGAACAGAAAAGATTAATTGTCCAGGGATGTTCATGAGCTGTTCCCTTCCTTCACCAAAATTCCCTCAGCTTCTGCTACATGTTTAGCCCAACAAGGTGAGCTTCTAATATTATTTTCATTAATAAGCTAAATAAAAATAATTAAAATTAAAAGAATTGAAAATATGTGAAACTTTAATACAGCCATTCAATAATCATAAGATTGTGATTGCAGGTACTTGTAAGACAACATATGATTTTGTTTAGATGTTAACTTTGGGAGCAAATGAAACATGTCCCAAAGATACCAGTTATTTTACAAAGTCTATGAAAGGAGTCTTCTTCAAATGTAGATGCCTGTGGTTATTCAAATTAATTCAATTTCAGGTACACAAATGACTTTGTAGAAAGTGGTCTTGATGGTCTTTGCAATACTCTTTTCTTCAGAATATCTCATCATCTTTCCTGGTAAAATTTGATTTTAGGTGGATTCAGAGGGGATGTGACTATATAAACTATCAATGCAGGATATGGCCACAGATATAATGTGTAAACAGCAAATACTTCTTAATAAAAGTCAAAATGCACAATTTGGTAGAATTATCTCAATTTCTTCCTTATACTATAATCACAGTTTAATTTTGACACAGAAGTTCTTTAGATGTGTCGGTTGATAGACAGTGTTTCTTCCACTTTGTGTGTCAATTAACATAGAATACGCGACAAAAAAGATTTATCTTTTGTTATCTTTGTATGCATAGGATTTAGCATAATGATGGAGACAATATTACTTAAAAGCCATTTGGAATTATGTCCAGGTACTTGATAGCAGGATATGATTTTAAACTGTAGAAGAAATGGAAATTACTCCCAAATATTTTGGGGTTTCTCAATAAAACTGGAAGCACATTATTCATAGAAATAATTATTAAGCTCTCCAACAGTGAAAAATTTGTGCTTGCTCATTTTCCATGCATGTTATTACGACAAAGGCTTTTTGTGGGACATCAAAAAGGTTTTGGGGGGTTCCCTTCCTGTGACAGGCCACAAGGAGTAATTCTGCACTGCCATTAAGGAGGACCTAAATGTGTCCAGTGCTTCAGGAACTACAAGTACTGGGGAAAAACAGATTTGCACTTTGAACAAAAGTCTCCTTGCTCAGTGCATTTTCTTCTCTAAGTCAAGGAGAGATAGATAAATAAATGCAGGGATACAGAAAAACAGAAATACGGTTTGGCAACAAAATTTTCTGTCACTTGGATACCTTAACAGAGTAAATTTTTTAAATCTAGCTCTATTTTCTTTATAAAGTACATTACTAGTCTTAAACATGTGACACTGCTGCTTCTGCAATGGACTCTTGTTTTAGAACCTCAGGGTTTGATCAGGCTAAAGACCTGAAAAACCACGTTAGAAAGAAGAGAAAGAAGGGCCCCACTAGTCTAGTGCAGCAAACAATAATGAAACTGAATTTTCGAACTTTGCCATGGACATACCTCAATGATCCATGTTCAAAAAAGGGTATGAAAAAATATATATCAGACATTTATAAAAATCCACAGAAAGCTTCTGTTCTCCCTTTTTTTTTTTCCCAGGCACAAAATGCTTATCATAAACCTTGCCTTCCGTGACATCTAACATTTTCTTCTTGACATTTTAAAATCAGAATTGATAACAGCAGGCATGCTGGGAATTAACTGTACCAAGGATCTAAAGGAGGCATTATAGAAAAGTGTGGTATGGTATAAGGATGTTGTTACACAGCCTTGCTATGCTGCTAAGATTGTGGCAAACAACATCTCACCCTAAACATAGAGACACTTCTTTCAGATAAATTATGCAAATTTAATTTTAATTTTAGCTGCATTTCTCTTGCGATTGCCTGGTCGAGTAGATTCTTGAAGCAGAATCCTTCTAAATAAATGCACTGTTGCTAAATGCATTTGCTATGGCAGAAGTCTGAAATTAATAAAAAACTAATCTTCAGATTCCTACTGGCTTAGAGTTACTGCCTCTGGGGAGAGCTACAGAAGAGCCTGGGGTTTGTGCCCTCAGTTGAGGATTGGGATAATGGAGAGTGAAGAAAGAGCCACTGACTCTTGAAAGAATCAGTATCATTTTTAGGATGGAAGTACCAAGCCTCAGTGATTGACTTTGCAACCAGTTTATTCCTGGACATACACGGTGGAGCCTTCAGGCTGCTGTTTTCCAAAGGTGGTGTTGATATCACAATGTTTCCATCCATCAATGTTTACTTGTAGAATTAAAGCCCTGAGAAACACAAAACTGAGGTAGAAATGAAAGCCAAGGCATTAAATTTCTTTTAGGATTATTTATATAGTTTGGAATCTCCTTAATGGACTCAAAGTATTTATCAAGCCATGTAATCTGAGGCTGCATTGTTCACAAAGGAATTTCCTCCCTGAGATAAATGCAGATGATACATAGGAAAAAACACATTTTTGTTTAGGCTAATAAAGAAATGATATGCTTTAATAATTGAGAAAATTCTTCTCATATGGAATATGAGAAAAGAATGGGGCTGATTATATCCCAAATTATAGTGGGAAAACTGCCAAGAAGGTCTTTAAGAGCAATACATTTATTGACCATTCCATTTGTGTAACAGGAATGAAGCTGCAGATGAGCATCTGGGTTTTCAGTTCGTGGTGGACAGAAAAGGAGAAAACTCCACCCATTTATAATGCAGGACTGAGGAACAGAAAGGGATTTTGGAGCTGTGAAGGTGATATATCTCAAAAAAATCAGGTCTCTGCTTTATTCAGTGAACAGGGATGTCACCCAAGGTTGGTCTCTAAGATGAATCTGGAGACTACCCACCACTTTAAAGACTTAAAACTAATTTTTGATTGATAAATTTAGTTTAGCTTAATCCTAATCTATGATAAAAATTATTTTTTCCTCCACTGGAGAAAAGCTAGCTTTTTCTACCTCTAATTCTCTGTCTTCAACCATGAAGTAGAAAAAAACCCCGGTAACTGAAGACTGCCTCGCACATACAAAAATAATTTGGCAGAGTGGAGTTTTGGAGGCTTTTGTGACATTTAGTCTGAGTCACTGTGTGGCCAACAAGAACAGAACAATACTTTCAGTAGGCAATTTACTTAAGACAGGGGTCTAAGATTGGAAAAGAGAAAGGTGCCTCTTGCCCTCTGTTGACTATTGAGGGACTCCTATATTGTGTAGATATGTATCATTTGAACATCTAAAGATAGCTGAGAGGAATCTAAATTATTTATGTAGTTTATTAGTGTTTTTTGCTCTTGCTGTGATAGGCTCCGGGATCCTGCTCTGGGAATTTTAGAAGATGCTGTAGAAATAAGAATGAGCAGATGCTTTTCCTCCTAGCTATTGGATGGCTGGATACAAAATAAAAGAAGGATACAGATAAGTAGGGATAGCAAATGGAGAAAATAAAATAGGTTTGACTTATTTATAAGACAATATCCACAGAGATCTAGCTTACTGCACTGAAATATTTTGTAGGCATCAAAACTAAGAAAATCCAGAACTGCAAATGTTTATTGATCACTTTCCCATAACAAAACTAAAGGTGCTGAAAATGTACCAATTAATAGGTTAAAGTCATTACCAGGGGCTCAAGGAGCCATGGTCAGAATCTAAAGAGTGGCTGAAAGGTAAATGTCAGGAGACAAAGAGGGGCTCTACATACCTGAAAAATGGAAACAAGTAGCTTATGACTGATGAGATGGAGCTGGCATGAAAATTTTAAGAAAGACAAGGAATTGTATTCGTATTAGCAATGCCAGACATAAAGATTCACTATAAATGCCTGAGACCTACTGGGATTTGATAGAAAAGTGAGGTTTACATAATCAGCCAGTTTGCAGGTGATACAAACCTGAAAGGAGGGGCTCCTACACTAGGTGGTTGTGCTGCTTTTCAGAGGGACCTCAACAGGCTGGAGAAATGATCTTTCGAGGTCCCTTCCAACCTGAGACGTTCTGTGATTCTATGAAAATAAACTATAGGAACAATTTATGAAGTGTCATGACAGAATATTCACAGAAATGCAATCGGGGGATAGGTTGTTGTTCTGAATCATTCTCTCAGGTTTATAGGCAGCTCTTACACTTGAGTGGGGAGGTGATTCACGAGGTCTCAGAGTATATTAGGCAGAGAGATGACTGACAAGTGTAATAGGACATAGACTTTACCTTATGATCCATTGCTCACTGATCACCTGCATAGAACCTTTTCATTAGTAATGGTTATAATGATTATGCTAATAACACTTGTTTTCTCATACAGCAATTAGAGGTTCCCACTGTAATTTGTTAAACTGTCATATCTGTCAACAAGAAATATGACAAGTCTCACTTTGTTCCTCTCCAGTGTAAACAACATAAAAATCGCACAACCTTAGAACAGTTTTGGTTGCACAGGATCTCTGAAGCTCATCTGGTCCAACACCATGTTCAACCTCAAGTCTGTGTTGTAAAAGAGTTGATCTCTGCCTTCTCCCTTTCCAACACAGTAGCTCTTTCCTGGGTTTACTCCCTTCTGTTAATGCCTTTCTTGTACTGGGGATGCTAAAACTGGACACAACAGTCCCACCACTGTTTCAGAATTGCTGAAAAGTGGGTTTAATCACTATTTTCAGTAGGTGCACTATGCAGTGCAGTTTGTGGTTCATGATGACTCCTGTGCAACTTCTCATAGAATCATTTACACTGGAAAAGACCTCTCAGATCCTCCCTGCCCATGGTGGGAGGACTGGAAGTAAATGACCTCTAAAGTCCCTTCCAAGCTAAACCATTCTATGATCAAGTCAAACCCCTAAAGTATCTTTGTAGAGCTGCTCCCTAGACAATTGCTGTCTCTCAATTGTTTGCTTTCAGATCTTTTCTGTCAAATCACGTCTCCAGCTTTTTGAGGTTAATCTGAATGATTTTTATCCAGCATATGGACTCCTCCCTGCAGTTTGGTGTCAACCCCAAACTTGCTGATGGTGTGTTCCTCTCCATATAATTACAAATCATCAAACCACCCTATTGCCATCATGTCTGGCAGAGCCAAAGTGTTGCTTTCCCAGGTGTGGAAAAGAAAAGGCCTGTTCTGAAGGCACAACAAGAGGGACTCAGGGAGGAGCTGAGTGACTATGAGGAGTGCAGATCTGAATTTAAATAGAAAAATGGCAACATTTGATATAAAAGTAGGCAATGACAGCTGCTCTGGTCAGCAATTACTGCAGATTGAATGTGGACAGAAGCAGTCAGTGCACACAAAAATGCCCTTCTGATCTGGCAGTGTTCCATCCATCCCACCTCACCTGGAAATGCCAAAACAAATGTGTCTTTTAATGTTAGTGCACACAGTAATCTTTGATTCTTTATCCAATATCCAAATAAAAATTACAGAAATATCCTTGTCTCCTTCTTTGGCTTTTACACTCTAGGACCTACATAAAGAAGCCACAGCATGAACAGGTACTTGGCCCAAGACTTCTTAAACCCCCATGGAAAAATCGATGGGCAAGATTCCATCTTGGTTACCACAATGTCAGTCTGCAGACATTGCTAAATAATAATAATAATAAACTCAGTAGCCAGCTGAGTTTATTTGCATTGCTGGAGATTAGGATCAAATGTTACTACAACTGGATGTGTCAATCATTAGCAGAGAGAGTTGTACCCGGTGCTCCCATTGACTGCAAATTTCACATTTAAGGTGTAATACATCCAAAAATCGTTTCAGAGAATTCCATCTCCCAGTACAAGAAATATGAGGAAATTAAAATTGAACACAAGCACCCAACCTCCTTTTTGGATGAATTTGCACTTGAAAAAATACGCTGTTCTATATGGTCACTACCTGAATGTTGTAATACCGGTGACGTTGAATCACCTTGTCCTATCAGGAAACAGGAGAGCTATAAATCACCCTCCAGTGAAGAATTCCAGACAATTCCATAACTACCTGAAGAAGGACGGAAGAAACTCCTGATCTTCCTGGAAACAGAAGGTAGGATTTGCCTTGATTTGTTGGCTTAAAGTATTATGATTTTTCCCATGTGTTAAAATACCACCTACCATCAGAAGACTTCTTGAAAAATTTAGGACAGTCACAGAAGAGGATTTTATTTGGTGAAAAATAAGGAGTATTTAGGCAATAGTGTAACACAAGCTAAAACAAAAAGGTAGAGAAAATGGATGAATAATCAGATATACAAGAAAAGCCACCTGTATGAAGAAAGCAGCATCTTAGTAAATTATATGTACATAGAGAAAAGGACAGAGAGACAGTAAAACACATTGAATGGGATATTTATTCAGCTCAGTAAGTTCTATTGGTTCATGTTTCTTTCACCACCATTTTCAGAGTGGAGAAATTACCACCTTGTTTAATTTACTCCTCTTCTGCAAAGTGGCTGCTGAGTACGACTTTGTGCAATAATGCTCTACAAGTACAATGACAGAGACATTATTCTATTTCAGGTCTTTTTCAAGGATAAAAAATAATGAGGATTTTTTTGGTAATGGTTATTCAATTAAATGAATAATTTAAGATACACCTTTTTTATTTTTTTTTTAAGAAGGAGAGATGGGAAAAACATATTCACATGAGTTTGCCAAACTCATACAAACTAGGGATGCTAAAGCACCATCTTTCAGTGGCAGATCCCGGTATACAGATGGATTTGCAGGAAAGTCAGTAAGACTTGGCACATGTCCTGATTTATGTTTGATTGAGGGGGAAGAAGGGAGGGGGAGAGAGAGACTGATTTTAGGACCGGTGCCTAGAAATTAATGCAGAGCAATTAAATTTACATCTCATAAACTGTAAGCATTTGGTTGAAATCAGTGGGATTGCCAAAAGTATGTTAATATCTTGGAGCGGGAAACCCACTGGGTCTTAAAAAGCATTCCAATGGCATTTTGAAACTTGTATCATGTATTAAATTACCAATTATATTTAATTGTAAGTTAATTCATAGAAAATATTACTGTGAATGAATACTTTGCCCATGTCTCTAAGTTAGCTTTTTCAGCTTGGTTTGCAAAATAGAAAGCTTCACAATTTCAATGAAGAGTTATTTTTCCTTTAAAATCTGTTTTACGTGCAAAAGGGGTTGTTTTCTATTTGCATCTCATCATATTTTGCACTCAAAAGACATATTTTTGCTTGTAACTTGAGTACAGCTAAAAATAACCCCCACTTCTATTTACTTTCCAGTTAGAAATTAAGTGAAAATCATATTTTTTTCATGATATTGGGAGTATAACCTTTTGTTGCTAAACACCTAGGTCAGATAAAGTGCAAAGTTTTGGAATGGCTCTGAGAAATAAGCATTAGAAAAATTAATAAGAAAGAAATCCTGTGCTTCTAAAGCACTTCAAAGAGGCACAGGTAACGTCAAAATTAAAGCAAGGGACATAAAGCAATACTAAGAACAGGAGATCAGCGGCTTATTCTGTTAAGTGTCCATGTTTTCCCCTAGATCAACTAGGTCTTCCCTCAACTACAAGTGCTTGGAATAAGCCACTCTATTTTGAAGGTTGTGAGAGTTTAACTGGACAGATGTGACCAGTCTTTCCAGTTTTTTGGCCTCTGAGCTGCAGCTGCCCATAGTAATAGTCCATGGGCTTTGTTGTTTAGCAGAGCATCCCTGCCTAAGGCTGGGCATTGTGGGTCACCCCCAGTGCAAGGTAAGAAAGCTGGTGAGGAGCAGAGGCCTTGCTGTCCCACCTGGAAAAGGTAGTTTTGCCTAATCATGTGTTCTCCACAAGTACCAGTGCTCTCCAGAGCACCTTGTGTTTTATATAAACTGGTTGCCCCGAGGTAAAGGGGCTTTGCTGAATATGAAAGGATCAGCAAACCCTACTGGCCTCTCCCCAAGAATAATTTAAAACTAAAAGCAGCCCCTCAAACCCAAGCAAGTTAAGTTAATAATATAGCTCTGTGGTAACATGCCCATAAATTCCCTTGGAGAGGGAGGCTGGGAAAATTGCCAGAACAAGTAAATTCCACTCTAGTCACCTGCTGGTCTGCCTGAGGTAGCTGAGCAGAAACAAGCTGAATGTAACTCGTGTGACTGACTGCAGATACCTGAACTTTGCAGTGACCTCCTGCGTCACTGGGGTGGTGCTTTGAGCCTCCCAGGCAAGTGGAGTCTTGGAGTCCAGAGCCTGGTGGATGCTTCTTCAATTAGAATCAGATATTTGTAGAATAACCTGAGTTGGAAGAGACCCACAAGGATCATCAAAGTCCTACTCCTGGCCCTGCATAGGAAACACCAAGAATTACAATGTTACAGAAGGCTCTAATTTCTGTTGTCATTCCTCATTATCTGCAATATAAACAAGAGTTGTCTTAAAACAGATAAAAACAAAAAAAGCTTCCTGAAAGAAGGTGTTTCCCGGTTCTGCCCCAGCTCACATGCAAGATTTCACTGCGCTGGTGATCAAGTTTTGAACAGGTTTTGAATCCTGACTCCTACACCCGAGTGCACAGGTCACATGGCAGTGTCTAATTCCCCTTTCAACTGAAGCACTCCAGTCAGAGCAAGCAATGGGGAGCAGGGGAATTTTCAGACTAACCTAGACACAGAAGCAAGCTAAGAGCAGCATCCCATCCCATTCCACAGTTTGGTGATGAGCAGTAGGATTCCTGCAGAAAGGGCAGCAAAAATAACTGTGGATATTTGTGGAGATATTCATCCAGGATTACAGCAGGAAGAATAAGACATAAAAAGGAGTTGATCCATAGAAATTTGGAAATGAAGAGGAGAAATTAATTTTATTATTTTAGTTCTAATAATGGAGAAGGAAGGAAGGAAGGAAGGAAGGAAGGAAGGAAGGAAGGAAGGAAGGAAGGAAGGAAGGAAGGAAGGAAAAGAAAGAAAGAAGGAAAGAAAGAAAGAAGGAAAGAAAGAAAGAAGGAAAGAGAAAGAAAGAAAGAAAGAAAGAAAGAAAGAAAGAAAGAAAGAAAGAAAGAAAGAAAGAAAGAAAGAAAGAAAGAAAGAAAGAAAGAAAGAAAGAAAGAAAGAAAGAAAGAAAGAAAGAAAGAAAGAAAGAAAGAAAGAAAGAAAGAAAGAAAGAAAGAAAGAAAAAGAAAGGAAGAAAGAAAGAAAGAAAGAAAGAAAGAAAGAAAGAAAGAAAGAAAGAAAGAAAGAAAGAAAGAAAGAAAGAAAGAAAGAAAGAAAGAAAGAAAGAAAGAAAGAAAGAAAGAAAGAAAGAAAGAAAGAAAGAAAGAAAGAAAGAAAGAAAGAAAGAAAGAAAGAAAGAAAGAAAGAAAGAAAGAAAAGAAACTTGAGCAAAAGCCAGCAAACACACAGGACAAAGATGTATAATGTATCCAGAGAAATGAAAGCTCTGTAAAAAATAAATTAATTCCTCATTCTCACCTTTTCAGAGATGATTCTAACAGTGGTGTTCCTGTGTGTCACAGCTGTGCTACCTCCATCCACTGGACAGGTAGGGAAGTTTTTGTGGGTTTTTGGGTTTGGTTTTTTTTTTTCTTATTAGGAAAATTTGGGTGAGCCCTGATGCACTTGTAGACTGACTGAATATGGCTTTTCCTATGCACACCAAACATATGCGGAAAGAGTCTGATGAGATATTTAGGATCTGGAAAGCATTTATCCTCGAAGTCTGCTTCACTTCAAAGCAGTCACCTGGTTCTACATTTGCACAAAAAACCATCTAAAGATTCAGCATTACTTTGTGAGTTGGGTCAGAGATAACAGTATTTTCCAGAAGTTTCTGTGCACAGATCCAGTAGGCTGGACCTCCCAAAGATCCAGCACTCTTCCCATTAATTCCACATACGTTTACCGATTTCATTTACCTACCTCTTTTCCTTTTTCATCCTACAGGTCCTGAGCTCTGTGCCTCTCTCTTTGCTCACAGTCCTAGCGCTCAGCAGTATCCCTGGTTTCCCTCAAACAGCTAAATTAACATCCTGAATGCACACACACAGTCATTCCTCCCAACCCATACTTAGTCTGAAATTTGTAGTTTGCTACTTCTGCTTCAGAAACACTGAATGTGACTGATGGCTTGATGGCATTTCCCCCTAATTCTTCTATTTCTGCTCTCCATGCTGCAGTCTAGATTGGTTGAGAATGGATGTAAAGAGGAGGCTGAGTTCTTCCCATGGCTATTTTTTAATTAGAGAACACATGAAAAGCATGAGAAATGTTATCAGTTATTACAGAAATGGAAGAAAATCTATGGCATGAAAGGTATTGACATTTTCTGTTCAGTAGGATGTCCTGATGAAGTACCACAAGAGTCCTGTGATGATCCTGTCATTAAACAACAGATTTCTTCAATAGAAAAACATTGATAGGGATGTTTAAAATCAGGCAGAAGAGAAACACATCATAAACACAATTCATGCATTCAGATGATTTCCAGATCCTTTTTCTGCAAAATCTCATTAGGAAATTATAATATTAGTAAATAAGTCTGATTGTGTTGCCTAAATGTAGGAATCTACAGGCACATGAGGCATTCCAGAATATCTCAGTCCTCCACAGAGGGTTGGAAGATAAAATACAGGAATCAGCATTGTTGCTATTGCTAAGCTCTACACTATGGAATCACTGAAATGCTGCTCCACATGGAAGCACCCCTAGAGACAGGAGACAAAGCAGAGTCCTTCCTCCCTCACAAGGTTGATATTAACATTTTGATACTTTAGAGTTTTAATATTTCCTACACAAGATGCAGGATGTAGTTACATTCAAATAAAACAGGAATACATTTTCTTTCGATTTAGGAACCTGAAGCTCTTGGTGCTCTGTCAAGCAGCAGAGCAGAGCAGCAGAAGCTGATTGTTGACAGACATAATGCCCTCAGGAAAGGAGTAAAACCAACTGCCAGCAACATGATGAAGATGGTAAGTTGTGTGCTCTAAATCTATTTTTAATGAGTAGTAGACTCCATAAGAGATACAGGACTGTATGCAGGGTCACATTATTTTGTTTAGCCACAAATTCCATATCCACACCTTTCCTAAGGAATGTGCACAGCCAGCACCAAGAGAAACATAAGGCTGGGCAGGAGGAGGAAAAATTCTGGAAAATTTTGTGGTGTATGAACAATATCTCTTTCTTTTGAAGGAAAATTAAAAAGAAAATATACATAGCATTATTAATTTCTTTCAGATACATCTTCATCAGACTTCACAGTTTCTATTTCCTGGGTGCACAGTAACTGTCGGGGTCCCTTCCCCCCTGCCATGTAGCCCTGGGAGAGGGGCCCTGGTGGGGAGGCACCGGGTTTCCCTGCCCCTGGTCAGCCTCGTTCCCCATCGGTTGGTTTGTGTTCCCCTGCACGGGCAGAAGGACCCTTGGTCCCATGATTGAGCAGTTCCTCGGCAGAGCCCCGGGCATGCGGCTGGAGAAATAAACATCTCTCTGAAACATCTATCAAGAATCGGTCCATATATATTTCTTTTCCACGGCCTCCTTGTTTGATATGCGTGTTGCAGTATCCGCACTGTAACAAATGGTAGAGAATTGCGAGCAGAACAATCCCCAATCCCTAAGTGACTGATGTGTGAGTAAACCCTAGAAACTTTGGATTCCTCTTCTTGGTTTTGCTTTGCTATTCCGTATCTAAACTATGGAGGAACTGTGGAAAGACTCTTGGCTCTCAGAGCCGCATATGGACATTTATCTTAAACTTGAAAAGATTCTTGAACAACGATTTGTAAATTTTAGCTTAATTCAAGCTCAAAAGGAACTGAAACACTTCCTGGCATGGTTGTTTAAGAACTTTTTCTATGTTTCTTGGGATTTAATTCTTACCAAAGACTTTTGGAATACCGTTTGGACACAGTTAATATTTGAGTCAAAATATATGCTGATGGAAGAACATTTTGGTGAATATTATTTAATTACCGAGACTGTTGAGCAATGTCAGCTGTGTCTTGGCGAAGGGAAGTGTGCCTCAGAGTCTGTGCCATCCAGGCCACGTGGACCGAGCGCTCTCCGAGCAGCAGTGAGGCAGAGCGACGCGAGCTGCAGTGTCGGCAGCAGAATGAGGCGCGGCGGGAGCCGCGCGACCCAGTGGTGCCCACCCAGCCCCTCGCAGCGCGTGGTGGAGCGAGCCCCGTGGATGCCTGACCGAGAGAAGCGGCAGCGCAGCTGAGAGCAGAAGTGGCGGAGCACAGAGAGCTGAGCGGCGCAGCCCAGCCTGGCCTGCGCGGCCCCGAATGCAATCCTGGGAAGAGCGTGCAGGCAAGAGCAGCCCCAACAATTCCAACACGGGAGCAACCGAAAGCTAAAGAGAAACCAAAAACGCAGAGAGACAAAACAGCAGCCACTTGGAAAAAGGAAACGATCACTGCAGCTAAGGTTTTAGGAATAGTAAAATGGTATAATGTTAAACAAAATTATGGTTTTATAATGAGATGTGACAACCAGCAAGACATATTCATCCATAGAACTGCCGTTAAAAGAAATAACCTTAAAAATTACCTGCAAAGTGCAGGAGATGGGGAAGTTGTACAATTTGATATAGTGCAAGGAAAGAAGGGTTTACAAGCAGTGAACGTTACTGGGCCTGGAGGTATTCCAGTCAAAGGCAGCCGTTATGCACAAAATTATAAACAATATCCATCCCAGCAATTTCCCTACCCACAGCCTACTTTCCCTTTTACCCTATACCTAATATGAACCCTTTCCTAAGTTTACCCCATCCCCAGTTTATTCCTAATCCATTTTTCACCCCATGGCTTCCCTATACAATTCCCTTTCCCTACAACTCCTCTCTGATGCCGAGGGAGGGATGAAAAGGGGGAGGGAAGAAATTAAACCCTCTCCTGCCTCAGTTTCCCCACAAAGCATGCTCAGAGAGTCCTGTCTCCCTTCTGCCAGCCTTAAGATGTTCCACAGAATCTGTTTGGACATTTAAAGACTCAGGAGGGTGGCTTGTTTTGTTTTAAAACTGTCCTCGTTGTTTTCAATGTTAAGTTTTAAATTTCTTCTTGTTAAAAATAAACGGGTGAGATGTCGGGGTCCCTTCCCCCCTGTCATGTGGTCCTGAGAGAGGGGCCCTGGGGGACAGACACGGGGTTTCCCTGCCCCTGCTCAGCCTCGTTCCCCATTGGTTGTTTTGCGTCCCCCTGCGCGGGCAGGGACGCTCGGGTCCCGTGACTGTAAGAGTTCCTCAGCAGAGCTCCAGCCATGCAGCTGGAGAAATAAACATCTCAGAAACATCTATCAAGAATTGGTCCATATATATTTCTTTTCCACGGCCCTCCTTGTTTGATACATCGTGTTACAGCATCCTCACTGTAACAAGTAACTTTGCTCCTACCTACCTCTCCCGTCAAAAAATGGGATGACAAGGATTTTGCATTTGACTTTTATCTTATTTTAAATGTAATTTCTAAATGTTGCTCCTTTATGAGAGGTTATTCATAGGTATGTCACAAATATTTTCTTTATTCGTTAAGGAATGGTGTCCTCCAGCTGCAGAGAATGCCCAAAACTGGGCCAATCAATGTACTTTAAGGCACAGTCCTCCTAATCTGAGGAGAACCAGTAAGTGAAGCATGAGTCGAACTGAACAACATCATACATGTTATTGATGTGACCAGTTTGGGGTTTGCTTGTTGGGGGGGAATGAAACGCAATTTATATTCCATTTTGATTTTTTTGGTCATGGGACAAAGGGAAATTTCTAGGTAGAAATCTGCCCAGTGAGTGAGGAAAGCTCAATTCCATTTCCCATCAAAAATTTCATCAGTTTTACATAGGTATATTCCATTTTCTACAGTAGATGAAAAAAAAAAAAAATCATGGTAATAAAGCATATTCTCCTAAAATATCCACCAGAATGAAGAGAATCTAGACCCACTTAAGGGCAGAGATCAGTTTGCACGTGCTGGTTCAAAATACCTGGGAAGAAAGGGGCAAATGGAGAAGGTCTAGAACTGGCTGGTGGTGCTAAGCATAGTTTCTCAGAGCAGACTTTTAAATCCCCTGGCAAATTGCAATCTAGAACTGTCTTTGAAGTTCAGATTAACACTTCAGTCAGTCACTGGATATTGAAGTTACAGCTGTACCATGTTAACAGCCCAGTGTGCTGCTCACTGACTCCTAACCACACCATATCTAAGATGTGGACAGTCCTGTACATATTTTTTCCTAAAATCCAAATCCTCTGTTTTTTTGCCCAGATGAATCCCATTTAAGGACCAATGCAGTGGGGTTGGACCTGAATACAAACACTAGGTGAAGGCAGTGTAGACACTTTCTTGTATACCAGGAGTAAAAGTTGGATTATTGGGATTTTCCCAAGATTACTGGGCTGTGACCTGACTAATGACTAGGTTGGCAACTTCTAAATAGCAAAATTACAGTCACGAACCTGTGGTGCACCTGTGCAGATGTTCCTACAGTCATGCAGAAAATCTGCCAACAACCGACCACCAGCCAAACAGGCCATGCTGCAAACTGGTCAAGTGACAGCTTCAGTATTTACAAAGGGTGAGGTCATTTAACTGGAAAAAACAACACCCTGCTGCCCCATTTAGGCTGAGAATTTCTATGGAAATGATCCCAACATTTGCTGGTTTGTTTTGGGTTTTTGGTTTTTTTTTTCTCATGTGTGTATTCTTTATGCATTTCTCAGCACCATTCTCTTTACAGATGTACTATGTGGTGAAAATCTCTTCATGTCCTCTGCCCCATTGTCATGGTCATATGTTCTTCAGTCCTGGTACAATGAGGAGAAAAATTTCAAATATGGAACTGGAGCAAAAACAAAAGGTGCTGTGGTTGGCCATTACACTCAGGTAGATGTATTTTTTAATATATATTTATATTTCAGGCTGAACAAATAAATGTTATTGTTTGTTGAGCAAGTTTTACCCTCTCATCTTTAAAGGAAAAAAATACAATGGAGACATGAGAGTTATTCTGACAAAACAAGATGAAAACTTTCGAAGTAACAGAATTAGAATGAAAAGAATAGGCAAAGTAACAAAATTAAAATGAAAATAATAGGCTAAGTGTCTTTAGGAGTAAAGATACTGGTATTTTAAGACTTCAGGAAGAAACAACTTACTCCTTTAACATCTGAAAATTGCCCAGACACTGGAAAAACAGGTTTATTAAAATATCTGCAAGGAAATATAAATAGGTTTGTTGCAGTCTACAAAGTCCTTTTGACTCAGAGAAGTTGGACAATGGCTTAACTTCTATGGTACCTGCACAAAACACAGGATACAAAATTTTACATCATTCCTACATCAACAGTTTCCATTGAATGAAGACATAAATATAAAATCAAATGGTTTTTATACATGTGTTTTAAATTATTATTGTTATACCCCCAATATCCTTCAGTTGAATGGGGGTGAAAGCAGGTTTTCAGTAAAATGGGGCTTATATTTTACTATAAAGGGTAAATAAAGTGATGACATCATTGCAAACACTTCTGTGATGCGTATTGTGATTAAATGATTTTCAAATGTGTATTTTTCATACTCCCATGATTTTTATTCTTATACCTACAGATGGTTTGGCACAATTCTTATAAAATTGGATGTGGTTTAGCCTTCTGCAGCAACACTACGTACAGCTACTTTTACGTCTGCCAGTACTGCCCCGCGTATGTATTGATTCTGATTTTGGTACTTATTACATTTTCAAAATTAGTCAGGAGTTGGTGAAATTTGTAACAGGGCACATCACTAATAGCCGAGGAACAGGTCTGAAGACCATATTAGGAATATGAAAAGACAGAAACATACTCATCAAAAGAGTTGTCAAACAAGCAAAAGCATAAAATACATAAAAACGACACTGATTTTCAGATTAAATGTCCCTTGTCTAAAAATCCTAATTTTCATAATAGTCAATTAGAAATAAATATTTTCCACATTCTACTTAAAATCTTGGTTCAGAAAGGCAGATCAATATGTACATTACAGTAATGACTATAATTAATACCAAAAAACTTTAAAGGGAATATTAAAGTGATGATTTCAAATACTGCCTACATAGTTTTCCACATTCATGATATCTGGTTGTGGGTTGACCTTGACTGACCACCAGTAGCTCACCCTGTCTCCCTGACTCTTCTCCTCAACAGGACAGGAGAATTAAAAAATATAAGAAAAAGTTCATAGGTCAAGATAAGGGCAGGGGAGTTCACTCACCAGTTACTCTCATGATAAAAGAGACTCGGCTTGGGAAAATTAATTTATTGCTGGTCAAATCAGACTAGGATAATAAGAAGTAAAACCAAATCTAAAGCACCTTCTATGAGTCCCCACCTTCTGCCCAAGCTCAACTTGATTCCTGATTTTCTTTACCTCCTTCCCCTTGTTAGCTCAATAGCATGGGACTGGGGGCTCTGGTCAGTTCATCATACACCATCTTTGCCTCTCCTCCCTCCTCACACTCTTCCCCATATCCAGTGTGCTGTCTCTCCCACTGGATGGAGACAGTCCTCCATGAACTTCAATCTGGCTCCTTCCCACAGGTTGCAGTTCTTCCTAAACTGCTCCAGCATGGATCCCTTTTATGCAATGCAATCCTTCAGAAATGGATTGCTGCAGCGTGTGCCCCCTGCAGGGTCACAGGTCCTGTCAGGAGCCTGATCCAGCGAGGGCTTCCCACGGGATCACAGCCTCCTTCAGGCATTGTCCTGCTCTAGTGTGGGGTGCTCCACAGGTTGCAGGTGGATCTTTGCATCCCCATGGATGTCCGTGGACTGCAGGGCCACAGCTGCCTCTCCATGGGCTGCACCAGTGAATCTCAGCTCTGGTGCCAGAAGCATCAGCTGCCCCTCCTTCTGCACTGACCTGGGTGTCTGCAAAGTTATTTCTTTCACATATTCTCACTCCTTTCTTCTGGTTGCTGTTGCACAGCAGTATTTACCCTTCCTTGAGTGTGTTATCATAGAGCCACTATCACCATCACACAGGTCCGACCTGGAGCTGGTGAACGCTGGCCCTGCCTGGAATAGAGACAACCTCTGGCGTCTTCTCACAAAAGCCATCCCTGCAAATTCCCCCCTTCCTTCTGACCACTGCCAAAACATTTCCAAATAAGCCCAACAGATACGTAAAAATTCATTGACATATAACCAAAGACCAAGTGTAAATGTAACA
This sequence comes from Corvus moneduloides, assembly GCF_009650955.1. NCBI lineage: Eukaryota > Metazoa > Chordata > Aves > Passeriformes > Corvidae > Corvus > Corvus moneduloides. Next base: position 4,863,252 of record NC_045478.1, read on the forward strand.
ATAAGTTACGTAAGTAACTGAGTGTAAATATAAATATCTTTATAATTAAGTTTTCCTCTCATATATGGTGGTGACTTCATAGCTTATGTTGGTAACATCGGTGTTTCAGGGGAAACCTAATAAGTTCAATGAAGACACCCTACAAGGAAGGAGAGCCCTGTGGGGATTGCCCTAATTCTTGTGAGGATGGATTATGCAGTAAGTTCTAAGCATTTTAATTGTAACCTGGGTAAAGTTGATGCTTAAAAAAAACCTGTACACAACAATTAATTTATTCAAATTGATTTTTTAAAAAATTATTTGCTGTAATACTAGGGCAAAAGCACTATCAGAGAATCACATTTCACCATGCTGGCTGCTTTACCTATGCGAGATAATATTTTTCCATGTCCAGGAGAGATAAATCTCATCCTTGAACCTAGAAAATTCCAGGGAAGGAGGAGACATCTTAACTTTTTTTTCCTTCTTCATCCTTTGAACAATGGTGGCAGATCAAATGGAAGTAGCAGCATACTGGATAAGAGCCAGTGGCAAACTTGAGTTTTTAGAATTCTAATAGGAAATAAAAACATATGGGCTGAGTCTCACAATGCAAGATTCAATTCCTATCTTCTGTTATGGAATTAACCAAATTCTCATCACAGGCTGTAGCATAAAGAAAGCAAGCTTTAAAACACCTTTATGGATAAGTGAGAAATCTTGAGCGAGCCACATATTTTGTGTGTGTGGTCAAAGGGTTTGGATACTGCTGAGGAGTAGATGGCAACAGAGAGAAAAACATTAGAGAGAAAATAATGTTGATGAAAAATTATTCTGAAAGGACATCCTGTAGGTTTTCACTTCCCACTCATGATTTATTTTGTGTTTCAAATCGTTTTTAGCCAACCCTTGAAAGTTTGAAGATGCTTTTTTCCAACACTCCTGGCAAAGTGTTCAGGATGTACCAGAGCTTCGTCTACAGCCCTGCTCCTGCCAATGCAAAACTGAACTAAAATAATAGGCTCAACTTTTGCCTTCCTGGACATCCATCTCCTTAATGAATTCTTCCACAAACACTGATTCCATCCTGCCTCTCCCACATATGAGAAGGACTGACTTCAGTCCAGTGACTCACACAAGAAAAATCTGTAGCATGATGTATATATTCTATTTATGTAATGGTCCAGAACATGGTAGAGACGTTAATTTAAATTTGTTGTTTGGTTGGCAGATATATTTAATTATTAGTTTTTCTCATCTTTCTCGTCCCAAAATGTTATCTAATAAACATTTTTGAAGTTCTGTGGTTCCATATACTTATTATGTTCTTGGCATAGATGGATAGTGCTTGGTCATGTAACTACCTTTAACTTGATTGAAATTTTAAACTATTGTACTGTTAACGGGCCCAGAAGATAAACAGGATTGCTTGAAATATGTAATTCTTAGAAGAAATTAGGAGAGCAGAGCAGTTTCCTCTAGATCTATTCTGGTTTAGAATCTGTTGCTGACATATGTTCTACTGTAAAATGTGTTTTTTCACAGTCATGAAAAAACACAAAAAATACCCCCAAAAATAAACCCAATGTAGTTAAATTAAATTAACAATCCTGTTTATAGTGTAAGATTGCACTTAAATGCAGGTAACCAAACCTGCCTTGTAATGAAAAAGGACTGTCTGAGAAAAGGGCTTAATTAACGACAACAGATAGTCAAAAGGGGGAAGGTCCACGGGTTTGGAAACTTTGTTTTTAATAACAAGTAGAGATGTCTTCCAAAATGCTTTTTTTAATATCTTCTTTTGCTGTATCAGTCATTAAATTACTCATTTTTCACTGACCAATCAATTATAGTTTTCATTCTTATTACCATGAAATAAAATTCATTAACTTTGTAACTTTATTAGCACTAGATCTTGAAGGGAGCCTAAATATTTAGCAGCAGAAGCAGCTCATGTGAAAAGATCTCCTAGGCAAAAACAGAAGTCAGACAAGCAACCTTCCATCAGACTGCCTTTCAGAGAGAAATAACAATTAGCATAAATGACCTGCAATCCCCACTCTGTGACCTTTGGGAAGCAGGTGTTCTTCTGTGCAGTTAACAATGGGGCTAAATATTATTTCAGTCTCACCTTACAAAGGTTTCACATTCCAGTCCTCTCTTAGTAAGAAAGCTGCTGTCATTAAGATTTCAAGTCCTGGTGTCCTTGGCACAGAATAATTTCATCACACATGTCTGACTCATTCATTCCAGTGGCATTTCTTCTAGAGTGAAAGATGAGTATTAATTTAAAAGTTCAATTTCACAACTCAAAGTGCTTATGGTTTGGGTTGTTTTCTTTCCTCGTTCATCTCCACCACTGTTGCAGGGGTTAAGTCCACTTTACACCCCTCAAGTTGCCTTGAAAGTGGTATCTCCTTACAACACTGTGCTAGAAAGTTCTTCCTTTGTCTAGATTCTGCTGGTCACTGGCCCTCTCCCCCTCCCATCCCTTTTCCCATCGGCCCCTGTTATGTCACTCAACCTTGCCTCTGCCCCCGAGCCCTCAGACTATTGGCTTCTCATGCTCTGCCCACCTCTGGGAGTTTTCAGGATAAAACGGGCGCGGGCTTTTGGTTGTTGTTCTTTCTTGCCTCTGTTCCCTTCGGGGTGTTGCCATTAAATGCTTCGGAATTGCATGCAGAGAACCTCTCTCACCTCTTTGTCTCTGGTTCATGCATACATAGATTGTGTGTGAGCAGCTGTTCACGACCACCTGCGAAGGTGAGATTGTGTGCACACACAGGTGCTGGGAAAGCGCCGCCTAAGCCGTCCATGAGACCCAGTAGGGACAGACATCGATCCACCGAAGCCCTCACTTCTTTACACCACTTTTCCCCTCCATGGCACACTGCTGGAGAAAACTCTAAAAGTAAATTAGGCAATGCCAGGGTGTAGGTGTGAGTGCCGGAACATGATTTGCTACACTATGAAATAATTAGCACAGGTCCAAGTCGGAATGATTATGTTGCAATAGTTAATCCAGTGTTGTTATCAAGAAGGAAGTGAGCAGAACCATTACCCTCACTACTGGAAGAGTCCTTTACCATGAATAATGGGCCAAGAAATCATAGAATCATTAAGGTTGGAAAAGACCTCAAAGATCATCAGGTCCAAACATTTTACCTATCACTGCCAGGTTCACCACTAAACCATGTCCCTAAGAACTGGAGCTGTATATCTCTTGAACACTTCCAGGGATGGTGATTCCACCACTTCCCTGGGCAGCCTGTTCCAATGCTTGACAACCTCTTCTGTCAAGAAATTTTGCACCAATGTCCAATCTTGAAGCCATTTCCTCTTGTCCTATTGTTCATTACCTGGGAGAAGAGACCAACACCCACATGGCTAAAATCTCTTTATAGGGATTTGTAAAGAGTGAGAAGGTCCTCCCTGAGCCTCCCTTTCTCCAATCTGAGCCCTCCCCAGCTCCCTCAGACACTTCTCATCAGACTTGTACTCCAGACCCTACCCCAGATCCATTGCCCTTCTCTGGATATGCTCCAGACCCTCAATGTCTTTCTTGTTGTGATTTCTATTCCCTTCCACTGCAACCCGAACTGCAAGAACTTATTTCTCAGTCACTCATAAGAGGAAAAAAGTAGTGTAATGAGGTAAAAATCAATCATCACACATCTGACCCAGGGAATAAAGGTCAATAAACTTAATTGAGATCACCAGGAAGATACTGGAAAAAAGTTTTTACCTGTAATTTTGTAACTGGTAGAGTGTTAAATAGCGTGGATCCTTTATGAACTGATCTAGCCAAAACAAGCTCTCTTCAGTGAGTCACTCAGATGAGAGGATGTTGTGATGGCTTTAGTAACAAACTCAGGAGGTGTGGTTCAGATGAAAGTACTAAGACATGGCACATCCACACAGCTGAACACACACATCCATGATGCTCCTGTGCTGGGCACAGAGACAGAGACCTCTAGCACCTCAGGGTCCTGGTGGATGACAAGATGTCCATGAGCCAGGAGTGTGCCTTGTGGGCAAGGAGACCCGATGAGGCACATCTGGAGTGCTGTGTCCAGTTCTGGGCTACTCAGGACAAGAGAGACATGGAGCTCCTGAAGCACATCGAGCACACGGTGACAAAGATGATGGAGGGGCTGGAGCATCTCCCTGAGGAAAGGCTGAGGGAGCTGGGGCTGTTCAGCCTCGAGAGGAGACACAGCTGAGAGGGAGCCTCATCCCTGTCTGTTCCTGTCTGCAGGGAGGGCTCAGAGGAGGGCCCAGGCTCTGCTCCGTGGGGCCCAGCAATGGCACCAGAGGAACAGGCAGGGACTGATGCCCAGCAAGTTCCACCTGGACAGAACTTCTGTAAAAGAATTTCTGTAGGCAGAACTACTTTCCTGTGCAGTGACTGAGCACAGATTGTCCAGAGAGGGTGTGGAGTCTTCCTCACTGAAGATATTCCAGAACTGTCTGGAAACACAGTCCTGTGTCCTGTGCTCTACGACCACTGCTTTATGTGAGGCCCAGCTATTGATGTTTCTAGAGCATGAGAAATATTCAGTGACTGACTGTGATATCAAAGGCCATGTTGGAATCAGGCAGTGCTGGTAAAAGACTTAAAAGCCATTAAAATATACATTTCCCAATATATTGCAAGGCAGTTTGCCTTGTCCCTGATAGCTCCTGTGGTCACTGGGATCCCCACAGCAGAGCACAGATTCCTCCTTGCACCATCTGCTCCTGCTTCCTTCTACCTTTCAAGAGGAAACCCTTGACACTCTCCCTAGCTTTAGCAAGGATCCAGAGCAAACAAGGAGATGCCATGGGAGTGCCTGTGGAAAGGGATTATTTCTCATTCCCTCTTCTCACCTTCTCCTGATGGAGATCCTTGCAGAGAGCTGGCTGCTCTGGGACAGGGCCTGAATTATGTCTCATATGAAGGAGCCCCTGGTTCACTCTGGAAAAGTACACAATATAGGATAGGATAGGATAGGATAGGACAGAATAAATTCAGTTAAAAGGGACCTACCTTGTCCAACTGCCTGACCAAAGATTAGTTTGGAATAAGTTCCTCTCTAACTGCAGGAATTGTCTCACTTGTGCAATGGTTTAAGAGGAACATGGTGATACGGACAGTTCATCCAAGGCAGTGACCTGTCTCTTGCCATTGCAAAGAGAATGTCCCTTAATGGCAGTTGGAAAAATCTTGTGGCAGGCAGAACGGAGATTTTCTTTCTCCAGATTTGATGTCCGACAGTTGTGACATCCTTTCAATGCTGAAACAGAAACCTTAATGTCATTTTGAAAATGTATCATCATTAGTTATGAAGCTTGTGGATATTCCTATTCCTATTGCAGCCCTATGAGAGCTGTATGATGGGTGGATGGGTTTTATACCTCTCCCAAGTTGTAAACATGATTGACTTTTTTCAGGTTAAAGAAATGGTTTTGAAACCTGAAGAGGAAAAGCATATAGTACACTTCTAATGCTTGCCTAGAGCCTGGATCAGTTACAATGATGTTTCAATGGAGAGGATGGAAAAATTTTGAGAACCTCTCCCAAAACCATGGACCGCAATTCACTTAAGCTCTCCTGGCTGTACAAGGCAACAGAACTTTCCAAAATTAAAAAAAAAAAGATATTGTGTATGCTTTAAAGTAACATTTGTTCTCTGGGAAAGTGAGTTGAAAGGAGCAAAATGTGTGTTCTTCTGAATAAAATAAACAAATTTTAAGTAAATAACAATACATTCCAAAGATGTCAAGACCTATAGTAATTTCCTAATCATTTATGGTGGTGTTTTTATTATGTGCTACCTCCTATGTTGCATCTAGTTCCAGACTATCTACAGTCTGCATCAGCCAGGTTACTATTCTGCAAAAGCAAAGACATCATAAAAATACAGTGTACTTTAAAATGACCTTGAAAAAAATGGGACTCTTGCACTTGAAATATTAATCATCTGAGCATAAAGGTGTTACCTTTTCTACTTGTATGGAGATAATCCTTATTGATTTTCTCTGCAACAGTTAGCCACAGATAAGCTTTTTAGATAAGTGTTAAACAAAAAAGAAATGAACATTGTACTAATGTAAAAGAAATTATCATTGTAATATATTAAGAAAAACCCTCTTACTTTCTCAGACTAAAGTGTCAGGGACTGCCCATTTATTACTCTTACTGGGCCATTTTCAGATGTATTTCCTGACTTTATGTCAGTATCCATCTGCTCTGCTGCATCAGATTGCTAAACAGGTAAGAAAGACAAAATTTAAAGAAAACAGAAATAATCTACAGATGTTTGTATTTTATCATTTTATTATTTTGTAGCTGGAAATGAAAACATCAGGTCTATACTCAGGAGATGCATGTTGAGATCATAGAGGGGCCTTAGAACATCTATGCCTCAGCTGATACAAGAAATGCTCCAGAACCTGATGTTCTGGACCCTGAAATCCAGCTGTGGCTCGCGCGATCCTCTGTTTGGTACCCAGGCTGCCCACACAGTGACTTACATGAGAGGGAAGTGCCTCCAAATTAAATGTTAATTGCAACAAACGATTGAGCAAGAACTGATCTATTTCAATTTAATAAGAATCAAGGTTTTAATCCTCCCACTCTCTTTGTGCTGGGGTGTACACAAGGGTTAAAGATTTCCCTTGGCATGGAAGAGTGCTATCAGAGGCAGTTGGGACCACACATTTGGATTTAAGCAGCTGTATGTCTCCCTGAGCTGTCTGTAGAGATCCTTTAATCTCAGTCTCAGCCTGTCCACAAACCAGCACTCGCTGTAACATGTTAATAAAAACCCTCATACTTTCTCAGCTTAAAGTTTCAGGCACTGCCCATTTATTACTCTGCCTATAATATGCTTGTCCATGGTTTGCTGGGATTATCATTTAGTATCAAAAAATTGCTGTCAATTTTCCTGTAAGTTTTGCTGTTACTGCTGTTCTGGCCTCACCATGGAAGTGAAGTTACCTGAGGTGGCTTGCACAAGTCGGAAGAGGAAGATCATCCCCAGTACCACCACTACATTTCCTCCTTACTGAATTGATCTTACTTCCTAACCTGGCAGAAAATTATCCACAGCCTGGCTGGTACAGAGAGAGTCAGCCACAGAAAGGAATAACTCAGGACAACTCAGGATAAGAGGAAATGTTGTCAAGTTGTGCCAGGGTAGGTTTAGATTAGATATTGGGAAAAATTCCTTCACTGAAAGGGTGGTCAGGCATTGGAACAGACTGCCCAGGGAAATGGTGGAATAAAAAAATTATGACGATATGGTGCTTAGGGCCATGGTTTGGTGGTGAACATGGAGCTCCCAGGATCAGGTGCAGCCTCAGGATGAGGGACAGACCTTGAGTCTTTGGTTACACAGGACTCATAACATTATCACCAGTACTAAGAAGATGCTACATTTCCCTAATCCACCCCTTTTCTCCCTCCTCACCAAATCCACACCCGGTTGTGATAAGAAGCAATCGAGGCAGTTTTAGCTGTCTTTAAAAAAAGTGTCCTGGTGCCTGATTAACTCCTGCTGACATGAACCAGGGCACTAACCCAGCAGAAAAATATTCCTCTGGTTAGTTTTGTCTTAGAGGGGGTAACTCCTCTCCTCTAATCATAGCATCAAAGCTAAAAGCAGGACCTTAAGCAACTGGATGTTCTTGACTTGCCTGTACCCTGTAGCTGCTGGAATTAAACACCCATATTCACACAAAGACACAACAGTTCCTGAGGTATGGGGAGCAGCTAAACAAGATTGTGTTTCTGGTTTAAACATGCCTTAAGATCTGCAGTGGCAACACTCAAACAAAATAGAAAACAGGTCAAAACAAGCACTCATTAGATGAAACCTCTCTACAGAGCTACTGCGAAGATTTTAGTGCCAGGGAAATACATTGCAGAGTCTGTCATGTATTTATCTCCCAGCTTATCAGAGGATGGTGTCAAAAGAAATGATAAGTAAAAGATAAGCTAGTTCCAGACTGACAAGACCATGTTGTCTAGGTTGCCTGAACAGCAACACAGCAACATGTTAACCAGCATCATTAGCAAAATCAGGGACAGGAATTGCATGTCTGATGGCACTTGTGAGGAGCAGCCACCATCTAATGAGTGCCACGGGTCTGTGGTTAGTGCCATGTACTGCCGGCTACATCTGTGAAACAAGGTGGAGATAAAAGATAAGGAATAATAAAGTGGGATGTCATTAATCAGCCTCCACAGAAGGAGCGTATCAGTAGATAGCATTTAATAATGCATCGCCCCAAGCAGCTCGGTGTCTGAGCCTGATCTCATCCTCTGCATAAAGCATCTCCCCTGAGTCCCCACTGTCTTTGTTCACTTCATGAACTGCAGCAGCAGACCTGCTTTCCTGTCAGTGGGTGGGAGCAAGAGGCTCATCCTGCCAGGAGGTGATACACAATGCACAGGTTGCCTTTCTGCTCAATTTAAGGAAATAACAGCAAATAAGGCCATTTAGGCTAAACCATAATTGCCAGCCAGCCCACCCATTACCAGTTAGTATGAAACAAGATTGTACAGGTTGAGCACTGAAGACCCTGGTTAGCCAAGATGGACCACACAGCTTCTGGGTTCAACCAAAGCAAATGAGTTTGACCATGAAAATTGCAGAAATATCAATATCAGCTCAGTTCTGGGGAAGTAGCAGGCATGCTTAAAAGACAAAATAGCTGTTGTACAGCCTGCCTGAGTATTCCACATATATGGAACACATATGATGTGTTGCACTGTTGTCCCTCCTCATGACCAGGAAACACATCAACAACTGCAGTGCACACTAAAAACAGCCCCGAGATCCAGGCAGGAATGGGAGATGCACGTACACACATGTCCATGAGGTAATTGTGGGTAGCTAAGCAGCTGAAGAAGTGGAGAAGTGTGATTTTGCATTGCTTCTCACAGAGGAAACAGAGTGCATTTTAATCATTCCTACAGATCTTGTGGAGACACCATCAAACACGCTCCAAAGGCAACACACTGATGAGAAGATGAATCATGTGTCCATTGCAGTCTAACACCTTCCTTGTGTATTCAGAGGATACCTACACACTCTTGGTCCATCATCGATGGCATTCTACAGTAGGATGAGTAAATGCTTTCTCCATGGAATGTCCTGAATCTATTCTTAACTTCAGGCCTTTTTTTAGATCTTCCTCCGAAACCTTCCCATCCATTCTTTTTTTCGTGTCTGTCTGTAGTGACAGGTTCCACAGAGCCAGAACACAGGTCTGAGCACTGAAATGTTTTCTGTGCCTTTATAGTCTTAGCCCTTGACACTATTTTGGCTTAGACCAAATAGCATTGCCTTCCAGAAAAGCCTTGGCATGTTTGACAGGTTAATAATGCCAAGGGCCCTTCAGCATCTTGGAAGACATGGTTCAAGGGACAGAGTTCAGCTGTACTGACCACAGCCAAACCAGTGGCCTTAAGACCTAAAATGTTACCATAGACAAATTGTACCATTCGTATCCTTACAGCTCTTCCCCAAACAACTGTTTTCCTCGACCTTACCCTGAGAGAGATATAGAATAGTGACTGACTTGACTCATATAATGCTTTATTAAAAGATACTGGTGTCAAGGCAGTCATTTACCTTCTCTGCTCATCCAGCCTGTCTCAGGCATCTGCTGTAGAACAAAAGGTGAAATACAGACCTGAAATACCTCCATTACTTCTAAAGGCAGAATAAGGAGAATGGCTTTCAAGTAGAGCCCTGGTGACATGAATCCCTCTCCAGCAGTCTGGATCGTGCTCTGGCAGGGACAGGTCTTCCTCATCATCATCATCTGCAGGTTCAAGAGACCTGTAGCTATAGTGAGGTTGATTTTGATGACAACAGGTCTGGCTGGGGTGGAGCTGGAAGATGAGGGGTCTGCAGAGAAAAAGGGTTCTGGATCAAAAAGCCAGGAAGTGAATAGTGGAGACACTGTCAGGGAGTTAAACACTGACACATTTTCTGCAGTGGGTCGAAAGAAAAAGTTTAAGAAGTACATTAAGATAAGTAATCATGAAACACTCCAGAGGAGCGAAGTGACTGGTCCCATTAGATGAATCAGTTTCCCCATATTCAAATCCTGAAGGCAGAGAGGTCATCTGCTACATCACATATTGACATATTCATGAGGAGATCCATATTCCTTATCTCCCTTTGATTACATTAGGAATGATGATTTAGGCCAGAGCAGACAGTGGCTGAAGCATTTGCTGGAGCACAAGGGAGAGGTGTCACCAGGCAGCTAAAGGTGCCATCACACAGCCACAGAAAGCAGAGCTATAACCTGCTGGGGAAAGAAAACAACAACTCTGACAGACAAAAACCATGCCAAAGGTGTCCATAGGAAAAATACAAGTGAGAAGAAAGGATTGAAAAAATGACACATGCTTATACCTGTGTTAGCTCAGCCTGGCTCTCCCCTGAGTTGTCTCATCTGGGTGCAGTTTAACAGAGATGTTTCCTTGGAGCGGAGCTGAGTGTGACAGTCAGATTTCAGGCTGTTCCTTCTCTCTGATTTAAGAGGAAGAGCAAAGTATTTACCTGATCAGTTTATGAGTAGCTGTGAGAATCTGTCACTTTTGATATGGTGCCAGAACATGTAAACTGCTCAGTGCATCATAATTACAATCTCTGTTGACTGTGTTCATATATATTTTGTTAAAATTACCAGAAAATCTTATTTCCTCCTTAAACTGCCTTTGCCAAATGTTGCAGTAACTAAAGAATGAACCTGACTTTAATAAACTCTTAGGAAATAATTCAGATTTGAGAGAGCCTGTTAAGAAATGTGGTTTACTCTTGTATGCACAAATTAAACAAACTTCTAATTTTCTGAAACATTTTTCTTCAGAGTCTTAGGGTTTTTTTTATTTTTCCCCCCAAAATCATGATTTCTCTTTTGTCATCAATAAAGTGCCTGGATTTCCTTCATTCAAGCATATTACCTAATTACTGAAAATCCTTCTAGAAACAAGTTTAAAAAGCTAAAAAAGGGGTTAAAAAGCCCTGTAATATATAATAGGGAGATATACACACACATATGGGGATACACATATAATATATGTCTCTGACAGTGACACAGTCCAGCTAAACTAACAGATTCTTCCGTTTCTACAGATTTGACTCCAGATAGCTGTTTTGCATTGTATGTTGATGTAAACTGCACAGCATCAAAACTACACAATCAACCCAAGCTGCATCAGCTGCTGAAGTGATTTAATTTTTATAACAATGTGTATTTTTATGAACGATGATAAAACCACAGGACTGTGCATGGGATGGAATATTCCATGGAAAATGGTGAAATCTGGAACCAACTCTGGTGACACAGGTGGCCTTGCTCCTCCTCAGGAGGAAGACACAGATCCCTTAATTAAGTTCAGACACTGTGTGTATGAACTGGTTGTTTATTTTATGTACATCAGCCTGTCACATGTGTGGTTCTGAAGCCTGGCTGTGCCCCATCACGTGGCAGTGGAGTGTCCCAGATGATGGACAGCACTGGCAGATGTGCAACAAGGTCATTCTGCTCCTGCATTTTTCCCTTTGCCCTTCCACAGCTGGAATTGTACTGCACACACAAAACTGCTGTCTTGTTCAGAAACTTGCTTTCATTGAAAATATAGGAGTGCCCTCTGGTGGAAAACTGAGCAGTTGACTCTCCAGTGTCACTAAAATAACCATCTTTCCTCAAATGCAAATACCAATTTGTTGCTGGTAAACCAAAAGGTCAGGTCAGCTCTCAGTTACATCACTGGATATTTCAAGGCCAGATTGGTCATTTTGTGCTTTATCATTCTGCAAGGAAATCTTCAGAGCCCTGAGGCTCCAGGTTGTCAAACCAGGGGCAGTGGCTTGGTGAAAATATCAGAGAATCATAGAATGGTTCAGGTTGGAAGGGGCCTTAAAGATCATCTGGTTCCAACCCCTGCCATGGGCAGGGACACCTTTCACTATCCCAGGTTGCTCCAAGTCCCATCCAACCCAGTCTTGAACACTTGCAGGGATGGGACAGTCACAGCTTCTCTGGGCAGCCTGTGCCAGCTTTGAGTTTTCCTCTAAGAATGAGTGTAATCCCATTGTTCTGCAATCTGGAGCTCCATCCAGATGCGTGCCAGGGCTTGGCTGCTTGTGTTCCTGATATCCATGGCTCAGTCACTCACACTTCACTCCTGCTACTGGGAAGGAGCAGATGGAAAGTTTGCAGAGGGTCAGCGAAGTAAAAACAGAGAAATTAAGTACTCTTGAGATATGTGTATTAGTAGCTCAACGATTTAAAAAGGCAAACATCAACATTGAAAGGTAAAAAGGAAAAAAAATTATTTTAAAAAGGCTTGAAATTGGGTTAGGAGCTAATTGGGAATGACCAGGTTTTTGGGTGAGCTATTAGAGCCATCTGTGTCCACAGAGCTGATAGTGATTGGTATTATAGCAGTGCTGAAAGAAAGAAAGAAAGAGAGAGAGAGAGAGAGAGAGAAAGACAGAGAGAGGGAGAAGGAGAGAAAGAGAAGAAGGAAGGAAGGAATTCGGAAGGAAGGAATTCGGAAGGAAGGAATTCGGAAGGAAGGAAGGAAGGAATTCGGAAGGAATTCGGAAGGAAGGAAGGAAGGAAGGAAGGAAGGAAGGAAGGAAGGAAGGAAGGAAGGAAGGAAGGAAAGCAGTAGTAATTTGCTAATAAACTCAGGCTCTCAGATGATGACGTTCTTTAAAGGTAAATATACCTTAACTTGATTTTTTGATAACCTGAATAGAGCTTGTGATTTGTTGCTTGGCACTAAAAGTGTCCTTAGAGAAGATGAAAAAATGCCCTGCTTGTACAATATGGAATATTAAAGAAAAATTACTTTGGCAAACAGCAAGTTTCCTGGTAAACACTCTCTGGCTCTGTGGGAGTGGTACTTCACTGACCCAAAGTGTTTGCTTTCCACAGAGCAAAGGACAAGCAAGAAAAAGGTCTGTGAGACTGAAATCTGCAGGTCTGTCATATGAGAATGTCACAATGTAAAATTTTTTTATATTTATCTCCTCAATGGGGATAATCCAGGCAGTGAAATTTAAGCCCCTACTCATACAGAGATGAAATGCAATAAATGTCCATGCAAATGGTTTTCACTACAACAGAACAGTGGGATGACAGAGGGGCAGTCAAGGCTGATGAAATTCACCACCAATACTTAAAGAACTAATTGAACAAATCTTTGAACCATGATCAGTGTTCAAGGCAAGGTTGGATGAGGCTCTGAGAAACCTGTGGGTCTCATCCCTGCCTATTGGAACTATATGATCTTTAAGGGCCCTTGGAATTCTGTGATTCTAGCAACCAACTTTATGAAGAAAATCATCACACAAAAGTCATTTAGAGAATTGGGAAAATTGGGAAGATGGATATGGAACTTCTGCCTAAAAAAAGGAACTAAAGGAGCACTTGAACCACTGACCTCATCTGATCCAGGGAAAAAATTTGAATTGAATTATTGAAAAAGCAATGCATAAATCCCTGGAAGCTATGCTGATGGCAAAACACGTCTAATATTTCAAACTTCCATCAAGCAAGCCTGTGAGATGAAGAGGCCTCATGGTCAAAGTCCTTAAAAGGAAACTTTTACATTTTCCTTTACGTACAAAAATATTATACAAGTTACTCTGCTGCTCTGGTATGCAAACTGCTGGCACAAAAAGATAAGAACCTGCTTGTTTGCAACTGGAAGAATCAAGGCTAAAGTGGAATAATTATGTCAAGGGCTGGGTATGGTAAAGTAAATACAATCAGTATGACCTGGAAAATGGCAGGGCTGCTTTGGGTTGCAATGGCTCTCACATTTACTGTGTCAATAATACCATATACAGACAAGATTGCAATGGGAATGATCAGAAATATCGTGGTTTGGATACACTAGAGGCAAAACTAGGTTCAAAGGGAGAAAAGGAATCAGGAAAGGACTGCTTATCCGAGAGGAGTTTGAGAGCAGATAATGGGGTGAAAGGGAAGGGAAAATATGGGCTCAAACTCAGAAAAAGGGAAAATGAAGAATAGAATCAAAGAACAATAGGAGGTGAAGGACATTGACAGACATCAGTGACAGCTGAGGGCCAGCCACTGCAAAACCCAAAGTACTCTTCATCAGGTCAGTGTTTGGATGAACAGAATAAAACTGGGTCACAGTATTTATATAATTGTAACTTGATAGTGGATCTAGATGTCAGTTTACATTTCAGAGATATAATTAATAGCTTCATGGTTGCACACAAATGCCTGCATAGCAGTCAATTAATATTCATAGAATCATAGAATTGCTGAATCACAGAATGGTTTGGGTTGGAAAGGACCTGAAAGATCATCTTGTTCCAGCCCCTGCCATGGGCAGGGACACCTTCCACTATCCCAGGTTGCTCCAAGCCCTGTCCAGCCTGGGCTTGGACACTTCCAGGGATGGGACAACCACGGCTTCTCTGGGCAACCTGTGCCAACTCACAACCCTCTGAGTAAAGAATTTCTTCCCAACATCTAATCTAACCCTGCCCTCAGTCTGTTTGAAGTCATGACCTCTTGTCCTGTCACTCCATGCCTTTGCCAAAAGTCCCTCTCCAGCTCTCTGGGAGCCCCTTTAGGTGCTGAAAGGTGCTCTAAGGTCTCCCTGGAGCCTTCTCTTCTCCAGACTGAACAATCCCAATTCTCTCAGCCTTTCATATTCCCCTAAGCATTTAGCTCAGTTGTGAGTCCACAACTCTCTGACATTCCCCAGGGTATCCTGCCAGGGCTCCAGCTAAAACCTGGAAAGGCTCAAGTTTTCCATATGCACTTTGCAACATCCTTAGCACTGCAAGGGTGTCTTGGAGATCTTGTTCTATATGAGATAGTGCCAAGTGCCTCCTTACAGGCTGCTGCATTTAGACTTAGGTCTCCACTAACCTAGAAGATCTCCCTCCTTCTGATGGGATAACTAACTTAGAAGTAGAAACCTACATTTCAGATACCCTCTTTTAATTAGACAACTGTATAATTCAAGTGTATTTTATGACTTATCTCAAAAGAGTTTATTCATTGATTTATGAAGAACTGCACATATTTGCTTTTCCCTGACTTGACCATAGAAAAGCATTAACGTAAGCATGTGTACTGAGATATCGATAGTCGTGTGGACAACTGGATATTTTCCAACAGCAGAAAGCTGTAAAAGTTATGTATTGGTTTCAATCATGAAATATTTTTTCCTTAGCAATCATTTTTCCGTGGTTCATTACAGAACAGTGTGTTCTAGGCTCATCTTTCTGGACTGTGTGTGCATTTTCTATCACATCACATGTCTCTAAAAGGAAAAATATTGCAGGATGCAGAAACCGGGAATCTATGTCTGCCTTTGCAGCACTTTTCCTCAGGGCCTTTTCCAGCAAGCAAGTGCTCCCTCTTGCCTTTTTCCCCATCCAGCCATATAGTTCCTTCACGTCAGGCTGTGGAAAGGCTCAGCTTCAGTGAGGTGTGTAGAAAGCCACCTCAGTCAAGATATGCTTTGAACGTGTATTTAAAATACCCTGTAGTTATGCAGCTTATATTCATCTTTTATCAACTTGTTTCCAGCTTCAGACTGTTATCAAATCTATTCCACTACAAAAAAAGGTGAGAAGCCACTCCACAAAGAGGCTTGTCTGTGGCCAAATCAAATTGGTTCAGGAATTATTATGAGTCAAACTGCATTTAATCAGCAATGTCATTTCCAAATGACGCTTCAAGCTGGGATTCTGTGATTTTAAGTGGCCAATCTATGAATACTTATTTTCACAGCTCCCAATATTTCTCATTTGCTTACTGCAACCAGTCCAATAGAATTCTCCATGTGAGACTCACTGACTTGGAAATCAGATTTTCCTGTTTTCTAATACATTTTAACATAAGTTTCACTCACACAAAGTTCAAGATATTTTTACCAACTGGACACCATCAAAAGAAGACCAACCTTCTGCTTTACTTTTATGTCAAATGCATGAAAAGGCTGAAATGCTCATATATAAGCACTTAAGGAATATAAATATTTTAAGGAATTAATTTTATGCCCATAATTTTGAAAAGGTTTCACAGTAGAAGGCCCCACATTGTCACTACCGCTAAATTACAGAAAATCTTTTTCCAGCAAATACATGTAGGAAACCAAGAGGTATTAATGAAAAACTTCAAATTGTGTAGCCTGTTTTTCTCAAACAAGAATGTCTGAAGTCATTAACCATGTAAACTGAAGCCAACCCCATAAAACCTGTTTTGTCTATGAGTAAAAAACAAATGCCTCCAGATGATCATTACATTCGAGTTATCTATGATAGCTTGAGTCTGCATTGCTTTGTGTCTTTCACTATTACTTAGAGAGAAAAGGGTGTATTTCTCACTTCCTTTAAAAAACAGTAAAATTAATAAATTGCCTATATCAAAAGTCAGTTTGGATTCTACGAAAAGTCATTGTGGTTTGTTTGCTCTGTTTCCTGTTGGCCAGGCTTATTTTAAACAAGGGATTTGTTATAAAGGATCAGCTGGGCTTCTGTTTGGTTACACCTGACTCTCACAGAGGAAGACATATCTGAAAAAAATACTGTTGTTCTAATGGTGAAGCTGAAGTGACAATCTCTGTATGCTTAAAAAAGAACAATTATGCATTTTTACACTACTCAGATTTGCCACATTTCAGCAAAGATTGAAAAGAGCATGAGCATGGGCATGTATTGAACTTTGATACGAGAAGTGTATGGTTGTAGTGATTGGATCATTTACTAATCCATTTTGGGCTTCATGAAAATGACTTTCACACACATATGCAAAATTCCTTCTGCAATTTTGTATGTTAGACTTTAAAAGCCTTCTAGAATAGTAGTACTATGAAATAATTAAGTTTATCACCCAAGGAAACCATGAAATCTCCTTGCTGTAAACTTTCTAGAAACATATAGAAAAACATCTCTAAGGAACAGCCTATTTTTTTTTACAGATCACTTTCTGGGAGCACAAGAGAAGGACTAGGCCTCTAAAAGTTTCTGGATAACAATATTTTTTTTTAATTATTCCAATATACAGTGCTTATGTGCAGTTACTGTTGGTTCATTTAGGTTTTTTGTTTATTTTCCTTGGTGATAAATACACAGGCAAAGGTTTCAAGTTTCAAAGTATCACAGAAGGAGACTTACTGCAGTCATAGAATCATAGAATGGTTTGGATTGGAAGGGACCTTAAATAGCCTCCATTCCCAACCCCCCTGCCATGGGCAGGGACACCTTCCACTATCCCAGGTTGCTCCAAGCCCTGTCCAACCT
Source organism: Corvus moneduloides (assembly GCF_009650955.1). Taxonomy (NCBI): domain Eukaryota; kingdom Metazoa; phylum Chordata; class Aves; order Passeriformes; family Corvidae; genus Corvus; species Corvus moneduloides. Next base: position 4,880,546 of record NC_045478.1, read on the forward strand.
GGCCTTGGACACTTCCAGGGATGGGGCAGCCACAGCTTCTCCTCACACTGCCAGCCTCCAGGTCTGCTGTTAGAGGTCACCTGTAGGCAAAGGTCCCTGAAATGTCTCCTTTGAAAGCCAATTTCAACCCTTAAAGACTGCACCTGTGCCACAGAGGGCAGAGACCTGACCAGCACATCTCCTTGGACCGAGAGGTGATGGAGAGGAGCCATGATGAGGAGCTTGGCTCGCTGAAGACCAAAGGCACACATGGAATGCTGCGTTTTCCTGAGAAGCATGCACTTTCTCTACCTGCTTTTCACCCTGGCTGGGCACACGCCTCCTCCAATTCAAAACCAATGATGTGGGGTTACAAGAGTGCTGCCATCACAATTTCCTATTTGCAAGCCCAACATCTCAACCCTGGTGGTCCAACAGCCTTTGAAGAGACTCCTAACTTCTGCATTTCCATGCCTGGCCTTTGCTTGGGCTGGCTCTTTTGGAGGGGCATCTGCCCGCCTCTGACAGCATCTGTTGGATTGATTGACTCTGTTGCTTCTCTCCCTAATGATAACAATCTGGAGTGGAAGGTGAGTTGGGTTGTGTGGAAGAAATAATGTTCCTTTTTGCCAAATGAAGTCGGGTCTGCAAGGTGTTCTGTACAGCCAAGGAAAAGATCTATGCAAAGTTCTGAACCACACAGAACTGTATGGAATCTAAAGCCCTACTTTAGCTGTCATTAACTTCAGTGGAAACAAAGAATTGAAGAAACTGGATTTTTGTCTTCACAAGGGCAGCAGGAGAACTTCCACAGTCAAATCCTTTGAGCTGATTTTTTTTAAAGAACCTTCCATAGATTTATCTTTAAAAATATTCATACATTTGCAGAAGGCCATGGAATGAATTCTTAATTTATTTTTTTAATTAAATTACCTCACCCCTTCAGATAATCCACATGAGGAAGTAGCAATTGCTACGCTAAATTGTTCTTTGTACCATGTTTCCGGATGTCAGTTTTATTAATCTTTTATTTCTTCCCAATTATTTCACCCACAGACCATGAATTGCAGCATATCTGACAGTCATCCTTTAGAGAACAAATCGTTTTCACTATTCAAACAGGTGGGGCATGCTTTAAAGAAATACTTGCACTAGCATAATTTTGTTTTAACAGCACAAATAAAACTCAGGTGACTGTAATGAATTAATGAAAATTGCTGAGTATGGTAGATGGGGTAAAAGAATGGAAGTATCTCCCAGGACATTGGGAATCTGGAGCTGCTAGACTGCCTCCCCTCACAGTCAATAGAAATGCAGTCTTAATAGCTGTGGTAGGTGTCTTATGAGGCTTTCTGATGGTGATAACCCTGGTCTCATCAAAATTGTTACAAGCACTTCAGATAAAAAAGTACCTTTGCCCTTATCTCAGAACATGGAAAGATATGGGAGACCTTATCAGAGGCAACTTCCCCTAAGTGCTGCCCGCTATACAAAGAACAAAGGCAGCTATGTTTTCCAGCACAGGGATTATAATACAGTATTAAAATGCTGGCAACAGCAGACAGCTGCAGGAATTCTGCAGAAATCTGGAAACGGTGAGACAATATTTACTTGCAGTGTGGGCAGCAACCTTGAGCCAACATGGTGAAAAGGGTGCTCAGTGTGCAACATACCCCAGCAAAGGCAAGGATGAGGAAGGGAACCAAGAAGGGAATAAGGAGATGTGCAGATGCTTTATGCCTTCTGATAGCCACTAGACTGCATGGAAGGAAGCAAGAAAGGTTGTGTTTCAGCAATGAGGGCCTGTCAAAGCTGCCGTTGTGATATTACCTTTTAAGCAAATGAAAGCAAAGATTCTGCAAAAAGGAAATGTGAACTGAGTGATGCCAGGTTGGACAGGGCTTGGAGCAACCTGGGATAGTGGAAGGTGTCCCTGCCCATGGCAGGGGGTTGGAACTGGAAGGTCTTTAAGGTCCTTTCAACCTGACCATTCTATGCTGCACTAGAGCAGAGCACATGCCACACATCTCTCAACTGAAGAGGGAAAATGTGCAACATCTGCAGCCATTCCGCAGTAAGTTAACCTTGACCAACATGTGGGGTGAGTTATGTGTACAATAATCACAGAATCAGATAATCACAGAATGGTTTAGGTTGGAAGGGACCTTAAAGATCATCTTGTTCCACCCCCTGCCATGGGCAGGGACACCCTCCTCTAGACCAGATTACTCAGAGCTCCATCCAGCCTTGTCTTGAACATTTCCAGGGATGGGGCAGCCACAGCTTCTCTGGGCAACCTCTTCTAGTGTCTCACCACACTCATAGTCATGAATTCTTCCCTAATATCCAATCTAAACCTTCCCCCTTTCAGTTTAAAGCCATTCCCCTTTGTCCTATCAATACATGCCCTGGTAAGAAGTTATGTCCAGTGCCACAGCTGCAGTGAGCTAATAGAATATATTTTATTCAGCAAATGGAAGTTCAGGAACCACTTGAAAGAAAATATCACTGTGTTGCCCACAGTGCAGGTCATTCTGTGCACAGCTAAGAAGTTGCTCACTTATGTATGTGCCTCAAAATATTTATCCTACTCTTTTGCCAGAGACAGGAAAGACAACTTTGAAACAACAGCCCTGAACTCAAGCTTTTATTTAGTGAACACATTAGCACTGTAGCTTGCTGATCAGACTAGAAGTTGAAGTTCTGCAAAAGGACAGGTCTTCTGTCTTCTCTTTTTCCTTGCCCTGGAGATAAGAAAAAAAAAAAAAATCCAGAACAATGCAGCTCTATTGGTTCATTTTCAGTCACCTGTTCCTTAAGAAAAGTTCTTTCTTCCACAACGGGCAGGCCCAAAGCTGATGTCATTTATCAGCAATAAATATTGACAAGGAAAAAAAAAGGGAAAATGTATATATATATATACATATACAACCCTGCACTGGGGAGAGCCTCACACCCCTGCCACTTCCTCAGATACAGGAGGATTCTGGTGGATGAAGGTAATGTATGCAGAATTGAATTTCAGCCTTAGGGATTTTACCCGTAGAGTCTCTTGGTCAGTATTGATTGGGCATTGTGCTACAAAGGTTAATGCAACTAATAGCTAAGTTGTACCAAATGTGATAATTAAAAGAAAATGTCTGTTTATAGTATCTCAGAGGAAGAACATAAAATAATTTATATCTTCTGCTCTGAAACCACACCTTGCACCTGTAGGGGTGAAAAATGGCTTCACTGGAGTCTAATTCCCATATTTCCTTGGATCAAAATGTAACTCTTGGACCCACTTGCTTCATTCTTGAAGTGTGAATATAAATCAATCCATTTTTCAGAGGGTGGTCAGTCATGGGAAATGCTTTTCTAATGTCTTTTGAATTATTTTGATAGGTTGAATTTATTTCACTTGAGTATTGGGATATACAAGTATAGCTCAACTCATAACTTGGTCATCTCTAAATGTTAACTATCTGTCCAAACTTTCATGTATATATGCTGCTAAAATGTCTGATCTATATTACAGTATGTAATAAGCTGATTGCCTTTTCTTAATGCAGAGTGATTTTTTTTTTTTTTTATGAAATTTAAAGATGTAAATTAAAGAAGGTAGAGGAAAAAGATATTAAAGTAACTGAAAATATTCCCACTCTTCCAAATTTTCAAACCTGCTATGCCCTGAAAGCTGTATCAAATGCCAGGAGAAAGGTTCTGCTGAGGAGTGAAACACCAGGATTAAACATAAGACTGTATTTTTCAAATAGAACTTCTTTTTTTCTAGTTTTGAAGCTATCAGTGTTTATTTTATCTCTTTTTATACCCAATCAAATTTTCATGAAACCTCAGGTTTTCAAGAAGAGCTGCCTGAAAGTGCATTGCTGGCATTTGTTTGTCAGAAGCATAGAAGTGACTTAGTGAATTGAGCACTATTGACAGGGAAGGATAATTGTATCTGGGAACTATCATCTTTTGATTTTGAAAGTAAAGCCCCACACATTTAGTCCAAGAGGCAGATTGGACAGTAGGTCTGGCAGTCGAAGATGTGCGGTAGTATTTAATCAACTTTAACTCTGGATCTAGAAATTGTTTCCAGTGGCAGCACTTAATCCAGGAGGTCCCAAAAAGATTTTGTTTCTGCATGTAAGGGCAAGAAAACTCTTCTATGTCTAAAAATATCCTTTCAGTTTAAGAATTTATTCTTCATTAATATCAGTGAGATCCCTGCCTCTACCTCATGCAAATGATTTCCTTATGAAATCACAGGAAGAAGAAAATAAAGACTGAATATCTGAATTACGGGATAGGACAACAGATATTGGTTCTAAACAAAAGGAGGGACAATTTAATTTTTTTTTTACAATGATAGTTTCCCTATGAAGCAGGATTTCCTGGATTTCTATTGACCTGTACTGCTCACACCGTGGGTTTTTCTGTGAGGCCACCTCTAAGGCTTTTTATATTTTTTGGGTTTTATTATCTCTATTTCTCTCTTGCCTGTCTGGTTTTAGGTAACCTGCTGAGCTCAAAGCTAGTCTTCTTTGGGATTTTCCACATCTTTACTCTTTAACAACCAAAAAGACATTTTCCCTCATATATTCTCACCAATACAAAGTTATATAACTTTTGCTTTTCCTGACATGCAGAAAAATTGTCCTGTGTATATGAGTGGTTTCAGAGTGTCTGTGTACAACTGTATGAGGTGCCTTAGAGTGCAGTAGCCAACATTATTTGTTAATAACATCGTATTTGAAGTTTTTCTTTGTGTCTAGGTGTCAGATGAAACATGAGGGTGATCACCACCGTTTGCCTCAGCCATTATGATGCTGATTTAATGAGGAAATGGGGAGCAGGGAAAGAAATGGAGAAAACAGCCCATGTGTTCAGTGCTCCACTCCAAAACACCAGATCTCACTGTAGATGATGCTTGAGAAGGATTCTGATGTGACAGTACTGAACACATTAATGGGCTTTTTTTTCCACACAAGGAGCCAAACATGAAGGAAATGCTGCAAATTCAAGATGTCTTGAATAAAGGAATCAAAAGGGGACTGAACCATCTGTTTCAAGTAACACACAACTTTATGATATTTAGAGTCCCTGCTTCCATGCAAGGTGGAGTCTTCTCTCTGTAGGAGACCGTGCCCGTGCACAGTTTCAGCACATCCATATTCAGGATCAACTAAAATAAACTTCTTTGTTCAGGCTTGACGTTGCAGCAGTTTTGTATCTTGCTCACATACCACATTGTGCCATAACATTTATGCAACAGAGACTAATTGTTTCTGGGGTTTTGATTTTTTTTTTCCCCCTATAGAAATGGATCTACTAACTGCAATTTTTCTCCTGGCTGCTCTGCTACACCAATTTGATGGACAGGTAAGAACATTCATCTGTACAAAACACCCATATCTGACTCCTTTGTATAGATATCTGGCCTAATGTAGTCTGATCTTTTGATCTCTAGACATTTAGAATTTAGGGGTGCAAGTATTGTTAGTATGTTAATGTAACACATTGAAGACGAACTCTCATTGCGTACAGACTTTGTATAACTATTATTATTATTACTGTTGTTATTATTATTATTATTATTGTTATTATTATTATTATTATTATTTGTGTGTTGGTTGAGCAACCTGGTCTAGTGGAAAGTGTCCATGTATATGACAGGTGGTTTGGAGCTACTGGCTCTTTAAGCTTGCAACCCAAATCATTTGGTGATTCTGCCTACCAAAATATTCTTCCCTTCACGGGACTAATTTTTAAAAGACATTTTTCATAAATAAATAAATAATTTAAGTTTCAGAAATCTGATTCATAAACTTCTTAGAGAGGATTAATCTTGTAAGATGTAGATATCTACTAAGTGGGCACTTGAATGTGAGCTATTTATCTCATTATTTTATTCTTACAAATGAATGGAAAGAAACAAGTACTTTAGGAAAGAAAATTAAAATTTTCTTCAGTAAATATCAGGTGCACCATGTTGTAAGTTGATACTCTCCTTTACCTGAGTATAGATGCAGCCTAAAACAACTGGCTGAGATGTTACTTCTACCACCATAAATGTCTTAAGTTAAACAAAATTTATGACATTAATTCTTGGGGTAGATTCAGTTGACAAACAAAAGTGACAAGAAGCTCATAATTTATCTTGTCTATTACACTTCTGTTAACTGGGACCTTCACTGTTTTGTTTTTTTTTTCCAGGGTTTTCCATGTAAAAAAGTGAACGCTTTCTCCTTTCCTCATTTTAAGCCTCAAAAAGAAAAACAGATCCTTGAGCTACACAATGAAATACGGAGATCTGTAACTCCCACAGCCAGGAACATGCTGAAGATGGTGAGCCATGAATTACAGCTAGTCTGCTTTTCCCTTAAAGGAAATGATAGGACAAGCCCAGCATCAAAAGAGGCTGTGGAACGAAGGGATTAAGAGCAGCCTGATGAGAAGGACTTGGAGGTGTCATGGATGAGAAGCTCAACATGAGCGAGCAAGATGCTCCAAGGGCTGGAGTACCTCTGCACTGGAGACGGACTGGGAGAGCTGGGGGTGTTCAGCCTGGAGAAGGATCCAGGGAGACCTTAGAGCCCCTTCCAGTACCTACAGGGGGCCTATAAGAATGAGGAAAAACACTTTATCAGGGCCTCTTTCAATAATACAAGGGGTAATGGTTTTCAATTAAAAGCAGGTAGATTAAGATTAAATAAAGAAAGAAGATTTTTATGATTAGGGTGGTGAGGCCCTGGCACAGGTTGCCCAGAGAAGCTGTGGCTGCCCCATCCCTGGAAGTGTCCAAGGCCAGGTTGGACGGGGCTTGGACCCACCTGGTCCAGTTGAAGATGTTCCTGCTCATTGCACAGGGGTTGGACTAGATGATCCTTCACTGCCCATTCCAACCCAAACTATCCATGACTCTCTGATTCTAAAAAGAGAAACACAAGCCCTGAATGAAGGAAAGAGCACGCAAAGTAAAGGGGGAACGGGAGCCCGAGCAGCAGCTTCTGAATCTCACACTGTCAGGAGGGCAAAAGGGATCTAGATCTGCAAAACTTCTCCCATCCCTGTCACCCCTGATATTCCTTGTTATCCCTGTCCCATGAGCAGATGAGCTGGTCAGTGCTTTGTGGCTAAGCCTGCCTAGCAAGGCCTGCAAACATTCCTCAGGTTCAAAGCCCAGCTGATATCAATCGCCACAACTCAGCTGCACCTGGACTGAAAATCAGTTTTATGCTTTTTAGTCCAGTGCACCCAGCAGTGTTCACTTGGACACAAAGCTGAAAGAGCTCAGCAGTAAGTTATAAAAACCCCTTTAATCTGCACCATCTGGAGATTGGGACTGTGTGACAGAACTGTGCAGAATAACCTGCTCTGACACCTTTAAGAGTTGAAGAAATGTGGTTCCCGTGCCCCAGGAGAGTAAAACAGCACAACTCCTCCTCTTTCTGTTGAGGGCCACGGGAGCATCTAGTGCTCAACACCCATTCCTGTGTTTTTCTTCCTCTTCTCATGGGCTGCACCAACCTATTTATGACCTGGATACTTCTTCCTTTGTGTCTTTCAGGTGTGGAGTGAGAAAGCTGCCAAAAATGCTCAGAAATGGGCAAGTCAGTGTGGGATGAAAATCAGTCCAAGAGACAAGAGAGTTATTAATGGTACTGACAAAGGTGGAGCCTGAGCTGATGGGTTAATGGCAGTTTGCAGATGACCCCTGTGAATGTGAAAGAGAAATAAGGATGACTTTTAATCTGTTGTAGAATAGCTTTTTAAGATTATTAGAATACCACTTTAGGACCTGGTCTAGTGGAAGATGTCCCTACCCATGGCAACGGGCTTGGAACAAGATGATCTTTAGGTCCCTTCCAACACAAACCACTCTGTGAGTCTGTGATTATGAAACACAAAAACATTATTTTTGTCAGATGAATACTCTGAAAGACAACTTGGAACTCCTTAAAATCACAGGGCAAAGTGGTTGGCATCATAGGCATTTTTTAAAGAATATAGCTACAGCCCCTCTGTCCCACCTCCTGCCCTACAGTTTGCTTCTTTCCTAATGAAATAGATTTACTTCTTCTCCAGGTGTCACCTGTGGTGAGAATGTGTTGCTGTCATCCTACCCAAGAACATGGGCTGATGCAATTCAAGTGTGGTACAGTCAGTCCTCCAACTTCAAGTATGGATATGGAGCAATCTCGAAAAATGTCAATGTTGAGAGCTACACTCAGGTATGGAGACTTGAAACAAACTGCAGGGGTACACCAGAATTATAGGAGTACGCTTAAGGCAGCTGGGAGTTATTTGTAATCAGAAAAAAACTATCAGTGTCATCAAACTATTATCTATCATTCACACTCTCATCCAAAGATGAATTATAAGCTAAAATTCTTTTCCATCTAATTAGGAGGCAATGGAACCAGTATTTTGGAAGAGCTGTTCAAAAGAGAAATATTATTCTGTAGAAAAACCTTTCTTTAGAAATATCTTCAATTCAGAAATAAATATTTTCTGTGCAGGGATTGAAATACATTATTAAGAAGTGTCAAAGCAAAATAGCTGTGATGAAAATATTTGAATTTCAACTTTAGTGTCCTGCCAGACACTGTGTTCAAACACATTTGGTAACTGGAGGAAACTCATTTTTCTATGTATTCTTTCTGACAGCTAAACTTTAAACGTAAAAGCTGACTAGAAAAAATGAAAGAAAAAGTTATTTTCTGGTTCTGTTATTTTCTGAGGTTCTCTAATGAGAATTCAAGAGGGATGACTCTGAAATAATGTGTTTGGTTTTTATCCTACAGCTAATCTGGTACAACAGTTACAAGGTGGGATGTGGAGTTTCCTACTGTCCCACAGGCCCGTACAAGTACTTTTACGTTTGCCAATACTGCCCCGCGTACGTACTGCCTTCTCACTCAGTTGTGATGATTATGGATATGTTTCCAAAACATCCTTGGCTATAGGATAAAACAATTGCAATCTACTTTAACCATTTATACTTTTGAAAATACCAATGTGAATTGCGGGTTTTTAACAGCATGTGGAATATATCAGTATTTATTTTATTGCATGTAGGGAGATTTCAGCAGACAAACAAGGGCTTATCTCTGTCAGAATCAGGGATCAGGCACAAATCATGCTGTAATTTTGACCATAAAGAAGAAAATCAGGTGCAAAGTGAAATCCAAGAGCAAATGAATATTCACAGAGGTAAAGGAGTGCATTTCAGAATGGTTTTGCTGAGGTTTGGCGAAACCGGGGATAGTGGAAGGTGTTGAAATGAAGTGATCTCCCAACCCCCCCATGGCAGGGGGTTGGAACTAAGTGATCTCTAAGGTCCCGTCCTACCCAAACCAGTCTGTGATTTGTGATTGTATGATTACCTCAATCAGTTGAAATCTATTAGAGAAGCAGAGCTAGGAAGCATATAATTTTTTTTTTAACAGATAATGCTATAAAATGCAAATAATCAATTAATCTTGTTTCTCTAAACCTTATTGTCTCTCTTATTTAAAATCAAATTTTTTGTATTGGATGAATATCTGAAACTAAAACATGACAGCCTATGAAAATACTTTTATCCAAAAACTTCTGGATGCCTTTCACTGCAATAAAAAACAAACTCCTGTTAATGGCTCAGAGCTTCATGTTGATCTTGTTTTGTCTCGTAACTCTTTCAAATTTCAGAGGAAATAACCCCATGCAAATAGCTATGCCTTACAGAAGTGGACCAAAGTGTGCTGACTGTCCTGGCCACTGTGACAAAGGACTTTGCAGTAAGTCACTCCATTCTCCTTAAAAAAGGCATTCTGTAATGTTCAAGCCATTTTAACAGCAAAGCAAAAGTACAAAGTTTATACAGACATGAACAACTGGAATTTCTGGAAAATGCAGAAGTATCAAATCAGGGCTTCCAAATAATATTTCATGTGTTTTTTCATGTGTTTGCTCCTCTCTCTTTTATTTTAGCCAACCCTTGTAAGCATCAAGACTTCCTTGGAAACTGCAAAAATCTGAAAATGTTGTTTGGCTGTAGCCACCCACTGGTGAAGAAGGAGTGTCCTGCAAGCTGCAAATGCACCACTCAAATCATCTAAAGTCCTGCTGGATGTCATTACAGCTGCTGTGAGATTATAAGGAAAGAGTAGAACTCCCTGTAAAGTTTATTCACTAAAGAGCATCTGCTCATATTGACCAATAAGTAACAATTTTATCTGAAATCTGACCATTACTTCAGTTCTAAATTAGACTAGTAGCTCAAAATAACCTCTGATGTTATTTTAGGTTTTGTAGAAATCATGCTTAATGTTACTTTGTGGGTTTCCTTGCAGTGGATCTGGCACTGATTTATTTCTTTTTAATGGGAAACCCACTTTTAAAACACTTCAGGTTTTTTTGCATAATTCGTTAAATGCCACTAAACTTTCTTCTGCTAACTTTTTGTTGATTGCCAATGGAATGTCTTCCTGCTCAATAAACACATGATTTACCACCAGTTCACAAACAGAGATTTTAATTAAAGTTATTTATAAATCAAGGGGTGTGGTTTTTCTTTAATTTGGAAAATTCCTTATGGATATTTTGAGGCTCTTTTATACTTCATGGGAGTGTGGATGAGAAAGGAAAAGAAATACAAATCAAAAAGGGATGTAATTTTTGTAGAGGCAAAATAAGAGGCACATGTTGTATGTTTGACCTAATCACAGAGATTCTGCTACATCTGTGCATGCAGGTGATAAATGATAACTTCATTCATGTGGCTCTTTCCCACTAACCTTGCACCCTACTGGGGTGTCCCACCAGACCTCCAGCTGCTCCTCAAAGGGTCCTGGTTTTCCATAGCCCTTGAATCACATAAACCAGCCTTGAGCAGGGCAGAACCCACTTAGCACCTTCCCTTTCTATTTTAGGCCTGTAAAAATAATTTTCTCCACAAGACTGCAATTCTAGATAAAGACACAAGAGGGTGAGCGATACCCAGCCAAGAACCTGCATTTCTATTTCATTTTTCTACCTGTTTAAAGGATATCTCCTTTTATTAGATGTTAAAGTTCTGGGGCTAGTCTGGCCTGATTTTAACACTTGCTTGCACAGAGTTTCTTAGCTAATATTGGCCCAACAAATAATCACTACCTATAGAAACAGTTTGGCAGTGGCTTCCTCCCCTCTATTGTTTCATCCTGTTTCTGTTGATCAAATCACCATTATAATAAAGAAATCAAGAGTGTCAAATTAGGGAAATTTATGGTTTCCAGGATATCAATTACTAATTCTGGTAGCCTTGATTTTCTACCTGCCTGAAGCTCAGTTTCACCTTCATGACCACTGCCACTGTGCAAGGTTCCAAGAAAGCTGGAGAGGGACTTTTTACAATGGCATGGAATAACAGGACAAGGGGGAATGCCTTCAAATTGAGAGAGGGCAGGGTTAGATTGGATATTAGGAAGAAATTCTTCCCTGTGAGGGTGCTGAGGCCCTGGCACAAGTTGCTCAGAGAAGCTGTGACTGCCCCATCCCTGGAAGTGTCCAAGGCCAGGTTGGATGTGTCTCTGAGCAGCCTGGTCTAGTGGAAGGGATCCCTGCCCATGGCAGGGGTAGAACAAGATGATCTTTCAGCTCCCTTCCAACTCAAAATGTGATTCTATGATTTGTAGAGAGTGTAGTTCAAACTAAAGCTGGTGAAAATTTCCTAATAAACCTGTGTTTTCCTCAGAAAACACTATTCTATAAAACTCCAACTCAATTATGGGAGGATGCATAATTTTGGCAAAACTCTCAGGTGTTTTCTGGGTTATTCTCTGAGTTTTTTCTCTTTCCTCCCCCTTTATCTGGGCCAATGAATATTCAACAAGGAATTATTTTATTATCAGAGATTTCTGAGGGAGCCTCTTCCCCAGAGAGCCAACTTTCATGCTCTGGATATCCAGCTATGGTGTTTGAGCATGGCAGCAGCAGGAGCTGGAAGGGATCTCCTACAACTTGAGGTGCCACCCTGGAGTGCCAGGCACCCTGCTCGGTTACTGCAGGGTATCCAGGCACAACCTTTGTGCTTTTTCTGGAAATTTCAAGAGATTCTGCTTCCCTGCTCATGTGGAATAGAACAAACAGGAGGTGAGATGAAATGCTGCCTGGGTGTTCCTGTTTCTCGGAGCTGACATCAAGGAGTGCTTGGGATAATCCACTTTGTTGTTCATGTCCCTGGGGAAGCTGAGATGCTGCTGAATATGGGTTTATCACACACAGATGAGGTAAAACCAACATGACATTTGCTGAGATCCAGCATGTCAAATGATATTTCTCTCCATTCTTTGCCTGTATTTTCACAAAGTTATTTTTCATACTGATGTCTTGACAGTGGTTTCCTTTTTGATACTAGGAAATGCTGTTTGGTTTGTGCTGAACTGTGCTACCTTTTAGGTGTTAGTCCAGGCAAGAAGCAAATAATACCAGGAATTTCTTACAATTTCTATTCTGGTTCATAGGAAGCACATATGCTGAGAGATGATAAGAGCAACTACTACAGTACAAGCCTAAGCCTTATCTGTGGAGAGGGGTGTAAGAGCTCTTCAGTTGTTAACTCACCTGAGAAGAGCCTTAAACACAGTTTTAAACAAAGGTTATGAAGTAACTTAACAGTCTGAAGTAACTGAACGGCTTCTGCAGAAAGAATATTTTTGATATTCAAAATCCACCAATGGCAGCACTTTCATTACCAAATTTAACCCCTGGGCTAAACCAAAGGGAAGGTCATCACTTTCAGTATCTCAATGTCTTGCAGAGAGTCATGGGCCTATATCTCCCCTGTTTTTCTCCATCTATGGCTATGTTAGAACAAATCTTCCACAAAACTTGCCTCGCTCTTGTTCTTGACACATCTCATCTACAATAACAAGTTAATGTGAAATTACAGAATCATTAAGGTCAGAAAAGATCTTCACCACTAAACCACGACCTCAAGTGCCACTTCCACATGCCTTTTACACACCTTCTGGGTTGGTGACTTCACCACTTCCCAGAGCAGCCCTTTCCAATGTTTGACAACCCTTTCCATGAAGAACTCTCCCCTAATACCTAATCTAAATCTTCCCTGGTGCAACTTGATGCTACTTCCTCAAGTCCTCATACTAAATAGAAAGCAAGGGTTGGAAACCTTCACATGCCATTAGAAATACGTATTGTCTTAATATCCAATTTATTCTCATAAAATAAAATCATGGCAAGATGTCTGAGCAAGCCCAAGCAGAAAAGGGCCATCAGAGCAGGGACAGGATGAGGATGTTCCCCATCCCTGGGCTGCTCCCAGCTTTCTAGGCCAGGCTGCCAAAAATGGGATTCCTCTAAAGGTAAAGGCCATGGTTAAACTGTGAATCACAGGAGATGGACTCTCTGATTAAGAACTTTCTTGACAGCTCCTGTCTCTGCTCTGCACTGTGAGCAAGACATTTAACCCCTGAGCAAGACATTTGACCTGCGAGCTTCAGCCTCACCGACTGCAAGGCAGAGATAAACCCACACAGCCAGGGCAAGGAAGATTGATTAGTGAACGCTGAGAAGGAGCCCACAAAGCACTAGGTCCTGTAAATTATAATATCACATTTGATAGCCACGCTTCCAGCATAATTATATCTCAGTTTAACCACAAGTCAAAGGGGACAGGGGGCCGCAGGAGATACAAGTGAGGATGAGACACTCCCTCCCGACCCACCAGTGATGTCTGAGGGTTCAGGGGCTGGTCACTGGGCTCAGCCCCCTGCTCTGGGGTCTGTGAAACACCACCCTCAGACTGGTCCCCAGGACTAACAGATACTCTGACACCAACATCAATAACAACTCTGAGAAAAAGCACTTTTTAGGAAAAGTTGAGGTAGCAAACTGGCATGGAAAAGGCCCATGTTAACTATTCATTTAGCCACTGATGGAGAGCCCAGGGCTCAACACATGTATAACTGGAAGCTACACTTTAAAATCATTATCAGCAGATTCTTGGGGTTTTTCTCCACAGAAATCACCATTTCAAGTCAAATGATATTTTTTGCTTGTTGTTTTGTATCATTAACACTCCTCTGCTTTTTTCTCTTCCCCCACTGCTCCATGACGTGGTGGAAGTAAAGGAAGAAAGCCCTGGATGCCACACAAAAATCAAATAATGGCTTTTATTTATTTTGTTGAATGAACCACAAGATATTTTATTTCATTCTTTGACTTTAAACCGCCAGGGGTTTTTCAGGGTGTGCAAAACCATTCACCTATCTTCTTTAAAAAGTCTTTTCCCAATGTAAACAAATTCCAGAAAACTACACTAGAGATAACAAATGAAGCAAATATTAAACATGTTATTTTATTTAGTGATGTACAGCATTCTTTGTGCAGGCACATATGAAAATTTTCCCACAAAGTGATTGCTAAGGGTCAAAATAAGTTTATTTCAGCAAAAATTGTACTGTAGTCCTTGTGATTTTTGCACAGGGCTGAAACACTGAGGAGTCAGGGATAGTTTCTGAGTACTACTGCTTCTGACGCACAGAAATTACGCCATTTCTGTAAAATCAAAGCAAGAATGGATTCACCTCTTATGCAAATGCAGCTGTGCAACTCTGGTCAGATAATGGAGGTGATTTTCCACCCTCATCCAACAACGTATCAGAAAAGGTCTCCTGATTTTTTGAAAGAAACTCTTAAGTTGATGCTTGTTTTTAGGACAGGGTCCTATGCAGGTGTCACTATTTCTTATGGCAGGAGATTTTTCTCAACATCTTGGGTTTTATTCTTTATTTTCAGCACAAAAGAGAGAGATATTTATACACTCCATTAATAAATTACTGGAAAAAAATCAGTTTCTAAGCATTAAAACTGGAAGGGTCAGCAGCAGCCTTCCAACTGAATGAAGAAGGACATAAAAATTTACAAACAGAGGGCAAAATATTTATTGAAGGTATTTTGTGATAACCTACCCACAATTGAAGGAAACATCCACAATGACGTAAAAATTCCATGTACCTAAAGAGACAAATGCTGGGTGATTGAAGAGGTAAAAAATGTCAGTCCCAATAAATTAGGTGTTGGGAGCAGTGATCATGCTTCTTCCACAGATTGCAGTGGCTCAGTGTGCATGAGGAAATCGGGTTATAGATGGGAAAGGAGAAAAATGACAAGGGAAAAGAAATGTGTAAAGAACCTGGAGGGGAAAGGTGAAACAAAAATTGTAGAACGTGAAGGCAGGAAGACAAACCTCGTGATAAGGGAGAAGCCATTCAAAGATGTGGAAATCTGCTGGGCAAGCAAAAATAACCAGAAATATCAACAACCATCTGAGCCTAGTATTTAATAAAGAGCATCGAGGAGATTTTAGCTTCCCTTGAAGCTTCTCCCACCACCTGCCCATGGCCCAGGAGCCCTGTTTTGGCTCAGTCTGTCTCTAGTCTTGTTTTCTGCCCTGCCTCCTGGATGAGCCTCGGATCATCCTTTCTGTAATCAATAAACATAAGGATGGAAACATTGTGCATTGGAAACACAAAAACAATCCAGACCATTTTGACATAATATTGACTATAACATGTCATAAGCCAAGCTTAAGTCTTTGGATCTTAGGTTATTCCAGTAGCCTTGCACTAAGAGTGATTGCAGATCTAGACAGCTCAGTTGAACAAACCAATATAAAGATTTTTATCCAGCCCTACATGAGTTATTTAATACTGTGCATGTTTTAGAGGTAAATAGGAAGTATCTAAGGAGAACGCAGCATCTAATGAATAATGGCACAAAAACTTGTACCTTTCACAGCTTGGTATGGATATTTCAGAGACTGGATTTTTCCACTGAGGTAATTTTTCCTTCCATACTCATATTTATTTGCTCCCAATTCATTGTAGTACCTCCAGTGTTGGCTTGTTCCGGAAGGGGTGTTGTATTTTAGATAGTAAGTTGAGTTGTAGTTGTTCATTGAACTTGTCCTTGGCCCATTGTGAAGAAATAATAAATTCATCTTGTCAGTTCAATACCACAGGACTACTTCAGGATATTCAGTGATTTAGCACCTACTTCCTGTCAACTTAAAAACAGTAATGTAAATTAATTATGAAGGTCAAAAATCATGTGTTCCATCAGGTCAGCATTCAAGCTGCAAACAAAGAAGTCCCCACTTGCCTAATATTCAGCCAGCTGGAGGAGATGTTAGTTGTACACAGGAAAAACAAATAATATGGGAGTTTCTTATAGGAATTTGTTATGTACTAATTGTTCTACCCATATTTACAGCTTGTGCCAAGGTCAAAATGATTAGAACTTGTGGGTCAGTGTGAATACAGGTATGAAATGCGGAGTTTATACTGGGGTTTAACTTGTGGTGTGGCTCAGAGTTTACAGCACTCAGTGACTCATAGAAATTTGATATTTACTGTCTCTCTCTGGCTTGACAAATCCTCATATGGATTAGACCAAAAATTTCATGCTACCACCTAACTGCACCCTGATGGTGTACCACTGAGAAGATCACAGCTCAGCCTCCAGAGACTGATGTTTACATAAACAGTGGAAGAGCCACACTTAGCAGGAGGTTTTCTGGGATTGCTCAGATTGACCTGTGCTTGTGTCTGCTGAATCAAGTAAGGAATGCATCATGAAAGGTTAGTGAGCAACAAAAGATTTATGGAATCATAGAACTACAGAATGGTGTGGATTGGGAGGGACCTTAAATAACACCCATTTCCAACACCCTGCCATGGGCAGGGACATCTTCTACTAGACCAGGTTGCTCCAAGCCCTGTCCAGCCTTGGACACTTCCAGGGATGGGGCAGCCACAGCTTCTCTGGGCACCCTGTGCCAGGGCCTCACCACCCTCACAGAGAAGAATCTCTTCCTAATATCTAAAACTCAATGCAATTCTCTTCAACTTCCTTTACAAGTGTCCTTTGCCAGTGCTTTTCTGGCATGATGCAAAGAGTGAACACAAATCCAGGTGTTCTCACAGCTACAGAGTGGATTTTGAAACCTAGAGGCAGCCAGTCCTCTGTAAGGAAAGACAACCGAGATGATTCACTGCCATGTCTGAAGTCATCTCCTTGTGCTTTTTCAGAAGCTTAAGACCAGCTTGCCTTTAGAAGCAGACTCCGTAAGCGATTTCACACAGGCAGGAACAGCCACATCAAGTGCCCCTTTACAAGTAAGACAGGGAACTGATGGGGAGCAAGAGAAACACATTAACATAAGAAAAGTCAATAAACATACATGATTCATCACTCACACCATCTGAGACTTAAACATAGACATCTAATTGTTACTATTTCTTTTAGGTGCAGGCAATGCATCCAACTTAGCTGAGGTAGGTCCTTTTTATCACAAGAGCAGTTCAGACAGGCCCACTAGCTCTTGTGGAAGGGGGAAGGACCCTGTTATCTCTAGCGAACAGCTTTCCTGTGACTTTGGGATACACCTCAACCAAATGTTTCAGTTTTAACCCCTGCATTTAACCCCTGTTTTGCAATACTCATGCAATAAAAGCAGAAATGAAAGAGTGAAGTTTTTAAGTGAAACATGTTCCTGTTCAAGAAGTCACACTTTAGCTGATCACAGCCTAAATGGATGTAATTATTTGGCCTATTCTATCTAGAGGAAAGAAAAAAAGCTAATTCATTCTAGTGTTACCTTCTTTGTGTACTGGAAAGATTAAAAATGCTGTCTAGTAATCAAGCAAGGTCTTAGAGAACAAAGTCTGTGAGATTTCAAATGGAAAAATAAAACACATTTATTTTAGCAAGAGACACTGCAATATCAACCCACATTTACAAGAAAACAGCTAAGAGGACGGTGGGGATGATTTGGATCCAGTCAAGACAAAGAGGAAACAGGCAGAAATTGATGCCCAGGAAATTCCACCCGAACATGAGGAAGAACTTCTTTCCAGTGCAGTGACCGAGCACTGAACAGAGACCAGAGAGGGTGTGGAGTCTCCCTCACTGGAGATATTCCAGAACTGTCTGGACACAATCCTGTGCCATGTGCTCTGGGATGACCCTGCTTGAGGAAGGAGGTGGGACCAGATGATCAACTGTGGTTTCTTCCAGCCTGACCCATTCTGTGATCTTACTGTTGTTGCCTAAGGACTCGGAAAATACACTTACTTCCCTCTTTAGGGTGAAGGAGGCTATTTAAGGACTGCATGGACAAACTGCATTTACTTGTCTGAGCTTTCAACTTGAAGAGACTTAGGGGTCTGCTGACTCAAAGAACTGAAGTTAATGTTTAATGAAAAAAATGCTTCTACTGTGACACCACAGAAATAGGATAAATGTTAATGTTCTCAAAAAAACTTAGCTCAAAATCCAGAAGATCTAAGAAATGTTTCTGTCCTGCTATGGAGGCAAGATGCACCTTATCCCACTTCTCTGGTCTCCATAGCTATATCCACAAGAACAGCACACATCAAGAAGTAAATTGAAGATTGGTGTGCACCCAAGTTATGCTCTGTAAGTCCACATCACTGACTGAGGGATTCTCGTAGCTCAGACTTCAGTGAACTTATCTCAGAGTCTTAAATCACATCAGGCTCTTCTAGGAGACATCCTGAACCTGACTTGAACCTGTGTCAGCCAAGAAACACAATCAAAAAGGGCACTTCCATTCACGTGGCCTATTTATCCACGTATTTTAGGTAGCTTCGTTTACCTAAAACTTCCTTTACCATGAAGACAATTGCTCTGGGGAGTTTCTATTTCTTCTGGAAAATAAATAGAAAAAACATGTAGATGTGGTGCTGAGGGACATAGTTTAGTGGCGAACCTGGCAGTGCTGGGTTAGTGGTTGGACTTCATGATCTCAGAGGTCTTTTCCAACCTTAACAATTCCATGAGTCCATGATTTAATAGGGAAACATTGCCGGTTAGATCAGGTACAGAAATGCACAGAGAGTATCTGGTCAGTTGAATGCCACTTGTAATGATACTTGAGGGCATTCTATAAGAAGATTATTAAATGCACATTCTTTCTCATTCTTTAGGTAAGATACTGTTCAATCAACTCTTTTATTTCTTACTTTTATCCTTCTGGAAGCTTGAAACCCTGCCATAACTGTTCACATTTATTTACATAAAGTTTGTGATATGTCACCCATGTCCTGTTTAGATGGAAAGCTGGATTAAAAAAAAATCCAACAGCTACTTAAATGACAAATACCTAAAGCTACTTCATAGATCCAGGTGTGCAAAAATATTTATCAAAGGACACCTTCACTCCTTCCCTTGCATTTATAGCCACCAGGACTGGGATGAAGATAATAAGGAGGCCTGAGGGAATTCCCTAAAGAGAAGCAGTTCAAGATGTGTCCATTTTGATTGCCCTATGCAGCAGCTGGATGGACACATAAAGGCTGCTGGCCTTTGAAATGAGGTGTTGGAAGTGGCTGTTTCCCATCGCCTGAAAAGCCTGTGTCAGGAACAAGGCAGTCAGGAAAAAAATGGGAATGACAGACAGCCATTGAGATGGCAGTTGCTTCCATTGGGAAATACATCAGCCCAAAATGCAGGAGCTACTGATTTTCTCCAAAGTTTGCACTGCGTTGTAGGGCTGAAAGATCCAGACCTTGTTTTCATGATTGAACATGGTAAACATTCCGTGCTCTCCACAGATGGTATGGCTGGGTATGTGTGTACCCAGAGTATAGCTATTGGCCCTTCTTCCCTTGGAGAGGCTTGATGAGAGTACCCAAAGCACCTGCCATTTCCTGAAGCAGTGCCCAGACCCGAACATGACATGAGTCAAAGACCATCTCCACAAGCAAAAACTGAGGCAGTGAGTCAGGCCAAACTGTGTTTTCCCGAAAAGTCCAGTGACCAAAATAGTCCAGCTCCACCCCTGGGATAAAGCATCTTCTTCCTGGCAGATTGTGATGTCAGTCCTTTTAGCTTAAAGTTGGCAATATCTGAAGTTAATTTGTGACAGATTCAGCCTTGTTAGTGGTGAGAGAGAAATGCTTCATTTTTTTAGGAGAATGAATATTAGGGTGCATAAATATTGGAATATAATTTCTTCAGCATCCCTATTTGTATGTAAATTGCCTGTACAAGTCTAGGGGGCATTCTGTGGCTGCTGGGCATTAGTTCACCTCGCTGGGAAGATAGCTAAATTATTCTTCCTGGCCTAGAAAAAAGAAAAAAGACAAGGATGAATATTCTTCCAAGACAGACTTTGTGTCTCTGTGTGTGTATGTACCTGCATAAGATTTAAGAAAAAGAAATAATAACCTCAGAGGAAGTCCTGGTTGAATGGACTTGACCCATTTCAAATTTTAAACACTATTAAATGGCACTTTACCTGATAAGATTTCATCAAGGATCCTTTTCTGCAGCCCTGAAAGATCTTAACATAAGGATTGCACATACGCCATGTGAGACCTTCACTAGGAAAAACTTTATGCAATGAATACACAAGATATTCAAGGCTGAGCTATGGGTAAGAAAACCTTTGCTCATGAGTTTGTTCTTTTTTAATGACCTCCTGAGCAAATGTAGGAGCTCACAGGTCCTCACAATCAAACCTGGCTGTGTGTCCTATCCTGTGGTGCAGTAAGAATGAGTGATAGCTTTTTAACAAAGCTCTGTTTCCTCTCTTTGACCTGTTCAAATGAAATACAGTTGCTATGAAAGAAAAAAATACATATGTGCTTATTTTAGCTTTGCCACTTGCAGGCTTGATTATGTGATAGATGAGTGTTTTCTTGCTAAATACTTTGGTTCCCCTTCCAAATGCACAAACTCATTTTCAAGGAGAAAAAGCTGGGATTAATTTAAACGTAGTTTGGATAATGGTTTAATACGTTATAAATACATTATAAAGGTCTAATACCTTTGTATTAGAGAATTGTAAATTTGCCTTAGGAACAGAGAATAAGTCATGTCACTGCCCTGTACATCAGAATAGAGGTATCTTAAAAAATAACTGGGTTTTTAAATCTCATAGCATGGGAGCAGTTTTCCAGCAGTATCTCACCAGGACAGCAGCCCAACTCAGCATCATCTCCCAACATCTCTATATTAAGGTGATTTTTGTATCCAAGAATTGACACAGCATTTTATGCTGTCAATTTAGTCAATTACTAAAATATCATCTCTCTTTCTAAAGATACAATTTTTCATGAAATAAAAACTCCTGCCATACAATTTTGCTCTGTTTTCTGACTACTGGACTGAGAGAGGTGAATTTACTCTATCAATACAATATTTTGTCCACAAAATTTTGAGGACCCAAGAAAAATTTTGACAAGCAATGTGACTCTCAAGAGCCAGAGATCGTCCAACAGTAAACTAAGTGAAATTTAATTTTATCCTCCATTTGTGAGAAAGTTTACAAACTAAGCTTTTTAAACCATGTAGAAGATTTGGTCTCTGTCATAGGTTAGCAAGCATAGTCCCGGAAGGGACGTCCTTGCTAAGGGGTGCTTACAGTTTCCTCTGGGAACTGATTGAACCTATCAGCCGGCCAGTTTGAATATGGACAATTCTCTAAGCCACTTAAAGTTGTGATCACCTCTGTGATCCACATTTAAGAATAGGCAAACTCCCCCTCCAAGCTCTCTCTCGTTTCCGGCGCTGGGACAGGCGGCTGCGGGCCCCGTGTGGGGGCCAGCGGGCCCGGCCAGGCCCTGCTTGGGCCAGGCCGGGCCGGGCCACGGCCATCCTGGAGCCATGGACCTGTTCCAGCCGTGGAACCCCCGCCACAGCCCTGCTGTGGGCAGCCGGAGCGGCTCGGCTCTCCCCCCTCTCCACTGCGATAAGAAAAATTCAACATTCCAGCTGCAAAGCTGCAAGGCCGAGGTGAGACTAACCCTTTTATTGCTGTGAAGAGCTGAAAACCTGAGGGAAGAGAGAGAGGAGATGCTTAAAGCTGAAATTCTGTTGTGAAGCTATGATATATCAGAGTATCCTGTTGTAATTTCATGAAGATATGGGGGGTGGAGTGTTCAACTCGTAAGCAAAAGCACCTGCGTTGAGATAGGCAGATGCTGACGCAGCTGTAATTTCATGAGAAGTTTGGACAGGGAGAGATGAACCAGATGAGGACTTTTGCTCCAAACGGGAAAGGAGAAAACCTCAGTCCATAGAGATGAACCAGATGAGGACTTTTGCTCCAGATGGGAAAGGAGAAAACCTCAGTTCCTAGAGATGCTCCCAGAGATAGTCCTAAAGATGAAGATGATGAAGACCCTTTGCTCCCAGGGAAGGAGAAGGGCCTCTGTTTTTGTTTCTGAACGGCTCAACCTTAAAATTGTACCCCAAAAAACTTCAAGAGTGGACCCTCGAAAGCAGTTGCGGGAAAAGCTGCAAGTCGGGGGGAAAGGACTCACACGCAGGCAGAGAGACTCCTCTTCCTAAATGGACTGAACGATATTTGGAAGTGGGCGGCTGTCTCGTTGTGATAATGTTTTCATAGCATGAGCAAGAAGAGACTTCTCTTTCTAAATGGACTGAACAAGGTTATTATGGAAGTGGTAAACAGACTGAACATCTTAAGGGTTGTCTTTTCACATTGTCAGTGGGAGAAGGGAGGAAGGTGGGGGGAGGAGGAGAGTTCTGAAGGTGGTATAATTTTTTTTTTCTTCTTTTAGGTCTGTTAATAAACTTCTTTATATTCTTTCAAGTTTGGTGCCTGTTTTGCATTTCTCCTAATTCTTATCTCACAGCAGATAAACAGTAATGAGTATTTTGGACCAAACCACTACAGTCTCCGACCTGTTTTCATTGTCGGAGCTAAGGGGAATATGAAAGAAAAGCAATAATTCAAAATGAAAAATGGAGCTGTTTACTTCAAATTCCTCTTTTTAGTAATTACAGCTTTCTTTTTTAACAACTATTAATAACCTTCTTGCATATAAAGAAGTACAATCATTTCCTTTTTAAATAACAGTTTTCAGTGAGGACTTGTGCTCTGAGAATGAGAACTTCACTGTGAAATAAAAAATGTTGGAAATAAACTGTTCCTTAATACATGCAGCAAACCAGGCTGTGTGAGATTTTCTTGAAGGCTATTTCCTTTTTAAAATACATATAAGGCAGTGAAAAGTACAACTGTGGCTGAATGAGCTGGTTTGTATTACAAACTGGAAAAAAAAAAAGCACATGCAAGCCAGCATTTCACACACAGAAGTGCCCTGGGGAATCGAAATCATTATATTGACCTGTACTTTTTCCCTCCCATGGTGGGTGTGACGGTGTATTCACGTCTATGTTTCTTTTTTTTTTTCCTATATCACCCAGACCCACGGAATTAGTCAGCTCCTCTGAAGGCAAACACCCATTATCAAGCTCTCACAGCCACCTGCTCTCCAGCAATGCCTCCAGACTTTGACACCAACATGAGGTTCAAGTTCTCGATCCTGGCACTTCTTCTTGAAGCGATCATCATTGTTTTGTTTGGGATATTTGTGGATTATGACACAGCTCCTCTTCATGAACATTTATATCCATGTAAGTATTTCTGTTTAAGATTTATAGTAGCTGGAATTTCTTTAAACTGATCCTAAGTAAGATTTCTGAATCACTTATGAGACCTACCTACTGATAAATTTGGAAAAGAAAATTGTGTTTTGGGGCAAACAAATTTTTCTGAGGTATGAAAGCAGCGGACTTCAAAGACAAATCCAAGCTGAGGACATATAAAATTCTGCAAGTACCTCACTGCTGAAAAGTTTACTGTTCTGTGAGAGAAGAGCCTGGGAAATAGTTCTAGTGTTTGCACAGCAAGTTAAAACTTGGAGAACTATGTATTGCTTTGAAAGATTCCAGCATTTTCCAGAGACAAATAGGGGTGTTTCTTGCCAGACCTTCTATCCTGATTACTGTATTAAATAATTAAAATTAATAGAATGTTTCGTTACTAGCATCCAGGTTTTGAAAGGCTGTCCTATGAGAACACGGAAATTGGGCTACATATGCATCACTGTTATAAAATGTTTGTAGAAGCTGGACTCCAGAAAGCGCCATAGTTTTTTTGACGAGGTGGACAACCTCCTGCTATCTTCCAAAGCAGTGTCTCTGTTAAGCAGTAATGGTTTAGCCTGAAAATGTTTCTGTTGAATTGTTGCTCTGAAATACTTGTTGAAGGTTAGAAAAAGCTTTTGGCCTGAGAAGTAGTTACTCACTTCTCTCACCCCCTCTTCCTCATGCAAAGAATAGACTATTGTGAATAAATAGAAAACCAAGTTTGCAGAGATGCAAACTGTGTTTTCCTGGCAGTACTGAAGGTTTGTTTTTCGTTTTCTTGGCTCTGAGGCCTCAAAGACTTGTAGCCCTGACTGCAGTGCGCTTATGAGGATGACAGGGTACAGAATTCCCTGCCTGTAGGTAGCACCTGTGCAATTTTGAATGTATCCCTCTTTTTCTCTCATTCTAACTGTCCTTTCAGTGGCTGTTACAGGAGAATGTGATCTCAGGGTCGAGTAGTCTTGTGTATTCTCACAGAGAGCATTGTCTGGGTCAGAGAACAGCAAAGGCAGGGCATTGTTCAGCTCCAGATGGAAGCCAGCTGATTAACCTCAGGGGCTAATTACTCACATTTAGGTTAGCTTCACTGAGATGTGGCAGTATCCCTGAGATATGGTAACTTAGGCTGTGCCAGAGCCCACTCTCTTTGTGACACAGCTTAGCCATGTCAATGATGTTCATAGAGCCGAAGGAAAGTTTGGGTTGGAAGGGACCTTAAAGGTCACCTCTTTCCAAACCCCTGCCTTGGGCAGGAATTCCTTCCAATAAACCAGGATGCTCCAAGCCATGTCCAAACTGGCCTTAAAAACTTTCAGGGGTGGGGCAGCCACAGCTTCTCTGGGCAGCCTCAGCAGATTACCAGAACCTCAGCCCTCTCACAGCAAAGAATTTATTCTTAATATTCAATCTAAATCTCTCATTTTTTAAATTTAAAACTGCTCCCTCTTGTCCTATCATTATCTGCCCATTCAATAAGTCACTCTTCCACTTTTTTATAAGCCCCCTTTAAGTGCTAGAAGGCGCTTTAAGGTCTCCCCAGGCTGAACAAATGCAGCTCTCTTAGCTGGTATCATATTAAACCATCCCAATTGTATTGAACTATCCAAGTTCCTAAATTAGGTCCCCTTATCTAGACAGTGTATTGGGAATTACTCTTGGTTCACTATCACCCAGGAGGTGATAGTTTGGTCTAGACAAAAGCTGTGCAAAAAAACCCACACTAATAACTTGGCAGCACAGAAAATTGTACTAACACTACAATATAGATCTTTAAATGTAACTTACCCAGTTAGAGATCACCTATGCTTATTTCTTCACTATTATCAGTGTCTAAAAAGTGTTGGAGGAGTTTCCTGTTGTCTCCCATGCCTCCTGCACAGGCAGTGTATGACTCTGTTATTCCTGCACACTTGTCCCTCAGCTGCCCACACTATTGACCTCTGAGCAGCCTTCTAGAATGCTTTGGGCTCATGCAAACCAGCCCCTTGACCTCCTCCTAGGCAGGGCTCCAGGCATAGCATGAATAAGGGACTGCTCTTAAGGTGGGAACAGTGTTTTAAGAGAGAAGAACTTGTACTTCT
The DNA here is from genome assembly GCF_009650955.1 of Corvus moneduloides. NCBI lineage: Eukaryota > Metazoa > Chordata > Aves > Passeriformes > Corvidae > Corvus > Corvus moneduloides. The sequence continues at coordinate 4,906,069 of NC_045478.1, forward strand.
TTAGGCCAGGCTGCTCAGATTACCAGTAGAGACATGAATTAAGTCAACACCGATATCATGCTGAACTTTTAGATGCTGATCTGACAGAGGTCATTCCCAATAAAGAATGGGAATAAAAGCAGATTTTCACAATACCTGTATTTTCCCTTTTAGGACCCCTTACTCTCAAATTTACCTGTACGAAGTGCAACAAAAGCACAGTTTGCCTAAGGACTTGGCAGAAATTTAGTGCTGTGGTTGTATAGGTGTATTAGTAAATATCTTGAGCCAGGACTCCCCCTGAGTCCCCAAAATGATGGGTTCAAACTGCTTCCCACGCTATGCTTTAGGATGTTAACCCATCTCTACCTCAGAGATTTAGTTGTTTCATCTAAGAGCTAATTTATATTCTCAGGACTGCAGTGCAGGGCCTGATTTTGTATGCCTTAGACACCTCAGCACCATGACTGCAAGCTGCTTCAGTCGTTTTGAACAGAAGAGAAATTAAAATAATAGTGGAGGATCAGCATAGCTTTGCACTCAGGTAAGGAAGGCTAAGCTGACATCATTCCCAAAGCATAGCTTTGCATTACATCTCTTTCTGGTGATGCCAGTACAGGCACGGCAAATTGGATGGACAATTTCAGGTGTGTTGTGCCACTGTAATGGGAGAACAAGGGGGTGTGATGGTTCCTAGAGCACTACAAGAGGATTTCTTTAGTATTGCCATCCTGTGTGCATTGTCCTGTGAGCATCCACGACTCATGGCTTAGGAAAACTTATGCATCCCTCTCAGGGTTCTGTGGTCTACAACTTTAGACCATGCAAAATCAGTCTTAGTGTGTGCCACAAGCATCTTTGTGTCAGACTAACCACCTTGCAGTGGGCCAGCCTTGCAGAATTCTGGGCAGTGGCTTTGTTCAGGATCCACTGGCACGTTTTTCCCAATCCTTCTTTTCCTGTCTCACAGAATAGAAATGCTATGCTTTGTCAAAAACAGCTGGTTATTGAACCAGTTCCGTTCAAATCATGCTGTTTTCTTCCTCATTTAGAGCCATTCCAGACCTAGTCTTCTTTAAAGTAATGCATGAGAGGTAGTTGGAGGTCAAGGTACAGGCTAAACTAGAAGGAATTTGTCCTCAACACCCACGAATTAACATAGTTTTAACCAGGACATTTAATCATTTGTGTAAATAAGTCCAGAGAGCTTTAAAAAGTCCAGCCTGAAGAGGAAGCAAAAAGGTTGGAGATGTTTGTGAACCACCTGCATTTCTGTAGAATCGTAGAACGGTCTGAGTTGGAAGGGACCTTAAAGTTTTTCATCTCATTCCAAGCCAACCAACGATGCTGTTTCTTAAATGCAAAGTAAAGGCTTTTACTGCATATTTCAGTGCTAGGTCAGGGCTGGAAGATGACACTGCAAATATAAAACAGTTTATTAGGAATCCCCAGTAACTTCTTAGACTTCTGGGCCCTCTTTTGGCTAAGCCTGGTAATGCAAAACTGAGGAGTGCTTCAAGTAATGAGAACTGTAACTTCAAGTCAAATATTATACTAACCAGCTCAAGTTTTTCCAACTTATTGGCATGAAATATTTTTTTAATGGTGTCATTGTACTGGAGGTTCTTAATAACAGTAGAATTGGACAAAAAGTTGCAACTACAGGACTCAAACCTGTCTGGTTTAGAGTCAATTAAATCACATAAGGCTTAAAAGTAAAAAATATATTTTAAAATATCAAGTATCCATGTTATGGTGACAGATTCAGTTTGGATTAAAAGAATTAAAAAGAAAATTAAAAGTAATAACTTAAAAAAGTAGAAAAAGAACTCGCCATATTTTAACAAAATTCGTATTTCGAAAAACAATCAAATATTTGAATGAAGACTAATTGTATGCTGATTATTTATATTAATTTTTTAGTTTAAACTTTGTCTTAAAATTAATTTTTCTTTTATCCATGTACAAAGATCAATGTCTTGTACAGTAATTTTTAGGGATGACAAGCATTCCTTTGCACTGGGACACCTAACACTCACCCAAACAAATCCCATGTACAATTTCTGAGTTAGCCAGAACACACTGGCTCCAACCACCTTTATTGAAAAGGAAACATAACTTTTCTGTAAGGATGTGAAGCTGTGGGCATGTTCCAGGCAGCTTCACAAAGAGAGTTCAGTGCCAGACACATTAAATTTATGAGTATAGAGATCCAGTGGTTTTCCATAATGATATAGGCATCAATATAATCAATAATTAGTGTGGCATTTTCCAGACACTCAAGTCTTCAACTGGTAGACTGGTCATGAAGTGGGAAGAATGGATCGCATCCATGACTGGAGTTTGGAACTCTTTTCTATTCACTCCTCCTTTGTCCCTGGCTTTTTACCCTTCACAGTCTCTCTTCACAGTCACTACATAGATGTGTTTTCCCTTCAGACTTTCAGGATGTCCATGTGATGATATTTGTTGGATTTGGTTTCCTGATGACCTTTCTGAAGAAATATGGATTCAGTAGTGTTGGTTTCAACATGCTCATTGCTGCCTTTGGTCTCCAGTGGGGAATTTTGATGCAAGGATTTTGGCACATGAATGAAGGGAAGATTATTGTTGACACCAAAAGGTATATGTGAATTTACAAAACTTGATATTTCTATGCCTAAAGATATCAGGAGAAGCCATAAGCCACAACATCTATGGGGTCAGACTTTACCTAAGTTTCATTAAGCCTTATTGTCCACCTCTCCACATCCTTCTGCCCTTCACCTCTGAAGGGGCCACTCCTGGTGCACCGGGCCAAGGCAACCAAAGCTTGTGATGAAATGTGAGGTGCTATATTATGTGTGGGAGGTGTGGGTCCTGTAGAGAGATTGCTTTGAATCTCTGAAGCTGTGGAAGCTGGAAGATTTCCAGCAGTAGCACAGCACGTCCTGCATCCAGCAGGCACGGAAGGATCTCTTTCTGTGACACATTGGAGCACAGATGAAAGGCTGGAGAAGCATGTCTATCCACTCATGAGGTTTTCTTTTACTTCTTGAGGAATGATGTTCATGAGCGTCATACTCCAGCAGGGTCTGAACACTGATCACAGAATAAGAGACCTCATGGGAAATGTCTCTAAGCACATTTAATGCCCCTCCTATTCACCCGTCCTGCCTCTACCAAGGTTTCAGAATGTTTTCCACATCTGCAGTTCTGTTTTCCAAGACAACTTGTAGGCAATTTTGAAAGGAACAGCATCCAAACATTACTGAGGGGAAAGCAGGAGCAATATAAGTAGCTCCCTAATGGTTACAGGCAGGCATGTGTAGAGGGACCCACAGGTTAGTGCCTCTCTGTGCTCCACGTTTTTGATGAATTTGAGGTTTTATTTACCTTTGCTATTCCCCAAAATATACTAACACTGCTCCTGCCTGACAGCTCACGCAAAGATGATGCACAGAGACAGAAACTTGTGCACGGCTTCCAGGATTACATAAAGCATCTGACCAAAGAGCTCGCTGTCATCTTTGAAGCCTAGGTGGCAGTCAGGGATGGAAATTGAGGGGCTGGAGCATGTCCAGAGAAGGACAAAGGAGATGGGGAAGGGTCTGGGGCACAAGTCTGATGAGGAGCAGCTGAGGGAGCTGGAGGGGCTCAGCCTGGAGAAAGGGGGGGTCAAGGGGGACCTTCTGGCTCTGCACAACTCCCTGACAGGAGCATGCAGCCAGATAGGGGTTGGGCTCTGCTCCCAAAAAACAAGCAACAGGACAAGAAGAAATGGCCTGAAGGGACAAGAAGAAATCACACCAGGGGAGGTTTAGATTGGATATTAGGAAAAATGTCTTCACAGAAAGGGTGGTCAAGCATTGGAACAGGCTGCCCAGGGAAGCTGTGGAGTCACCATCCCTGGAAGTGATTAAAAAAACATGCAGATATGGCACTGGGGGTCATGGTTTAGTGGTGGATTTGGCAGTGCTGGGTGAACAGTTGGATTCAATGGTCTTAGAGATCTTTTCCAACCTAAGTGATTCTGTGATTCCATGATATCCCTGCATGTCCCACCACACTTCTCATCTGCCTTTTCACTATAATTTCAACCAGTTAAACACATGGATGGTATAAGTGGGAGGAAACCTTCTACACTTACTCTTCAGTAGCTGGTAAGATCCCTACAAGATCTGTCTGGAAAGCTTTGATTTAATTTTTATCCACAAAGAGGAGATTGATAATTTTGTATCTGAAGAGTTAAAGCTCTATTATTTTAATGATATCATTTTAATGGCACATTGGATATTACAGCTTTCAAACTAATTTTGGTTTTGTTCATGTGTTTTGTTTTGGTTTTTTTCTTTTTCTTAACTTCAGCATGATAAATGCAGACTTCAGTACAGCAACTGCTTTGATTTCATTTGGAGCACTCCTGGGGAAAACAAGTCCCGTTCAGATGCTGATCCTGACACTTCTGGAGATCACCATCTTTGCATGCAATGAACATCTAGTTACTGAAGTATTAGAGGTACAGCTATTTAGCAATCACTGTTTTCTCTTTATAACAAATGCTTTCACTTTGTAATACTTCCAGTTTGCATATGCTAAGCTCTAGGTTCTACCATAGAAAATAAACCATTAAATCCTCCAGACTTCTTGTGCATCAGACCCCTGTCTTTCTGCTGTATAAAATCTGTGGCATGATTTTGGGTCCCTATTGCAGGCCACAGATGTTGGAGCTTCGATGACTATCCATGCTTTTGGAGCTTATTTTGGTCTGGCTGCAGCTTTCATCTTGTACTGTCCTGGTCTGACAAGAAAACATGAAAATGATGAATCCACCTATCATTCAGACATGTTTGCCATGATTGGTAAGTGAAGTAACATCGAGTGCTGATCAGCTGTTCATTCCTCTTCCATCTCTATTTTTTACTGATTACCTATTATTATGCTACATCCATTTTCCTAAGTACACTTCTGCAGGCAAATTCCTTTTAGTCTGATGCATGCACCGTGTTTTCAGTGGCATACATATTTTTACAGTTTTTCCGTGGTTCAAAGAAAAGAAACATCAAATTAAAGATGTGTTTTCTTTGTGCATTAGTGCTGACTTTCTTTCTGTTAAATCTTCTGCCTTTCTGCAAATTTCCAAAGGAATTGGCCATAATTAAAAGGATTGAGCTGTGCCTGTCATGGTAATGAATGTTGGAAACTATATATCTACTTGTCCATGAGAACTGTTCATAGACCAATTCACCAGCTAAAACTTTCAGTTTTATTGATAGATGATAAAGGATTTGCATGTGAACTGTGTTGCCTATGCCTCCTATTTGGGCTGGGGTTTCAGAGTGGTGATGAGCTCTGTCAGTCAGTCAGGCATGACAAGGGGTCATTAAAGCCTTCTAGCAAAATTTGACAGAGACCATGTGTCAAAATCCCAGCTGCCACTGTCAAAAACTTCTGCATATTCTATTATTTCTTCCAGAATTTTGGCTATTCCCTGTTTCTTAATCATTGCCCTCATTTCTTGTAGCTCACTCTGTTGTGTTGGCACTTGTAACTAAACAGCTTTTGCTTTGTTTTGACTTCTATTCATCCAGGTACCCTGTTCCTTTGGCTTTTTTGGCCCAGTTTCAACTCTGCCATTGCAACTGGCGTGAAAGCCCGGACAACAGCCATTATCAACACTTACTACTCCTTGGCTGCCTGTACCATTGTAACATTTGCCCTCTCCAGCTTGGTGGATAAAAGAGGCAAATTCAGTATGGTAAGAATCACATCTTAACCCCTGTTAAATTGAGTCAACCCTCTGTAATAAGGATGACTAGGCAGATTCCCAGTGTCCATCTATCTGTCCAGGCTATCTGGAGCCTTTGCTCATACTAGAGCTATTACACTTGTAAAAGCTATAGAGTCTGATGAGATGTGGCTGAGGGAGCTGGGGGGACTCAGTCTGGAGAAAAGGAGGCTCCGGAAGGATCTTCTCACTCTCTAAAACTCCCTGAGTGAGGAGGATGGAACCAGTGGGGGTTGTTCCCTTCTTCAAATAACAAGTGGCAGGATGAGAGAAAACAGCCTCAAGTTGCATCAGGGCAGGTTTAGACTGGATATTAGGAGAAATTTCTTCACAGAAAGGGTTGGAAAGCAGTGTAGTAGACTGTCCAGGGAACATGGTGGTGATGCTGGTTTGATGGTTGGACTTACTAATCTTAAAGGTCTCTTCCAGCCTTAGTGATTCTGTGATGATTCTCTCTTGTCCACAGAACCTGCTGGACCATAGCAACATTAGTCGAGTGTTCAGGCGGACTTTTGGATCTTATTCCAAAGGTGGTCCCACGTGAGCTTCCTTATTACAAGAGCCAAAATAGGTCTCTCAAGGCAATGACTTGTTCCCTGGCAATCTCACAGTGCAGCTGCACAGCAGGCAAAACCAAACCAGCTTGGGGCTGCCAGGCTGACAACCTTCCACCTCCTTGCCCTCAAATCCAGCCCTGTTTTCACCCACTTCTTTCCAGCTGCTGCAGTCATTTGTCTGAGCCCAGCATGTGCAAGAGAGCTTTCAGATGCACTCAGCCCTAAAACAAACATCTGTTCCTCATGTGTCACCTCCTCCTCCATGTCCCCTTTGCAGGTTCTCGTTCAAAATGCCACCCTGGCAGGAGGAGTAGCAGTGGGTACCTGTGCTGACCTGGAAATCCACCCTTTTTCTGCCATGTTCATTGGGGTCATTGCTGGAATTGTATCTGTCCTTGGATTCCAGTTCCTGACTGTAAGTATTGGGGACCCAGCTCTGCTCCCATTTCTTGTTTCTCTCTGGCTTTCCTGGAGCTCCCTTGGTTTGCTACAAAGGGAGGATAGATACAGTAAACTCCAGGTAATGGTGACTTTTAATAATCATTTGATTCTTGTACTTCTGCGCTTTCTCAATCTAGAGGTCATGAAAGACTATAAACTCACTATAAACTTCCTGTTTCCCCTCATTGCAGCCTGTGTTGGCATCCAAGCTGAAAATTCAGGACACTTGTGGAGTTCATAATTTACATGGTTTACCTGGAATTCTGGGAGGTATTGCTGGCATCATAGTAACTGCGGCAAAAAGGGAAATTAGGTGAGTTATATAGAGAAGAGAGAGAGAAGTTTTTTTATTTTTGGAATGTCTATCCTAATTTGCTACCTTCTTTGGATCTAATTATGATCTTTTTTCAGAAATGCATCTTTGATTTGATGTCAGGCATTGTTTTCTCATTTAATTTGGATTCTTCTGGATCTCCTGCCTTTAACACACTGTTTAAATGACAAGCTTCTTACAGATTAAAAGCTCAACTAAAAATAAATAAATTAAAACATCATAAAGAAGCAGAACACTGGACCATTCAAACATAGAAAAATCTTTATTACGACTCTACAATTACACTGCTGCTAATTGTAAGAATTCCAAAAAAAAAAGCAAAGTGGTTTTTTTCCACTATCTCATAAAACTCTAAAAAGATGAAATGCTGGTCTTTTTGACAACAGGGAGTATTCTCTAATGGCTTGCGGGACGTTAATAACCTTCTCAAAGAACTTCTTTTCATCTGTAGCCTAAAACAAAGCTAAATTAAAGTCATGAGTTCTGCCTTGTACGTAGCAATGGCAGGATTTGTTGGACTCGATGATCCAGGAGATCTTTTCCAACCTTAAAGACTCTAGGATATTTTCCTATGAGTCACCTTGTCCAGCATGCAGCAAATACTACGTCATAAGACTGATCATCAGTCTCAAAGTGTAACAGTTTTTTGATAGGCAATGTTTTGGTTTTCTACCCTTTTCAGGAATGGTCACTTGCTTACTCCTAGCATGCAGGCTGCTGCCCTGGGCAGCACACTTGGAATTGCACTGGTGGGAGGAGCACTGACAGGTCAGTATGATGCATATAGTGACTAAAAACACCTGTGAATTTAGAGGTTTCTCCATGAAGAACTTAAATGTATCAACAATTTCATGTGAATAATACAAAATTGAAATAATGGGTGATGGCATGATGGCAGAAACTCAAATATGGAAAAGTAGTTTTCCAATGTTTTTGTCTTCAAATGAAGTTCAGGTTCATCAGGAAGAATTTCTTCATTGAAAGGGTTGTCAGGCACTGGAAGAGGCTTCCCAGGGAGGTGGTGGAGTCCCCATCCCTGGAGGTGTCCAAGGAACGACTGGATGTGGCACTCAGTGCTCTGGTCAGGTTGACAAGATGGTGCTTGGTCTAGGATTGGACTTAATGATCTTGGAGGTCTTTTCCAACCTACATGTTTCCATGATTCTGTGATTCTAGATATTTTACTGAACGCATGCTCCAAAGATGCTGAGTTTTATATTTATAGGAATAATAAGGCGTTGTTCTGGATGAAATTCTTCTCTAGATTCCGACACTTAAAATTCTGAACAGAAAATAGCTTGAGATCAAGACATACTCGATGAGGTGTCACATGTTTCCATGTGTTTGTGAATACTTACAAACAAACAAACAAAAAAATCAGGCTGAAATAGAAAATTTTGGTCTAAAGTCTGGTCAATTGAAAACAAGCTCTTATTTATGCTCTTATTTATGTTTATATGAAGAAATCTGCATCACCTCTCAGAATGAATGACCTAAGGCCCCAGAATGGTTGGGCATTTCTGTAGATGAGGAAATGAATTAGAAAACTTAGCTGGCTGCCCAGGGAACATCTGAGGGACATTTATTTGGTCATTTTCTTCATTTTTTTGACCTCTGATGCTGGTTTTCCTGCAGGTGCTATTCTAAAGCTGCCCTTCTTGGGACAAGTATCTGACCAGAACTGCTTTGATGACTCTGTTTATTGGGAGGTAAGACACAACCTCAGTTCATTTTCGTTATGTTGGAGAATGTACAAACACTGCAGCCCCACTCTCCTGGCCTTTGTGGTTTGCACACATGAGTCAGAAAATCTGCCTCTTCAAAATTCAAAAATGCTGCTCTACCTCAGGCTGTGAATTTATCAAGGCCACCTCCAGGATCTTTTTTGGACTTCTTAGGTAATCATGCCTTTTTCATTGGACTCACCTTGAACAAAAAGCAGAAAGAGAGACAACAAATTGGTATCACAGTAGAGGCCTTTGTCTCTCTCTTACATGCTCACTGTATCAGGTATCCTCTTCCTTATCAGAGACTGATGACATATTCTTAATTTAGGCAACCTGAATTTTATCCTTTATGCCAGAACAAACCCAAAAAACAAGGCAAGAAGCCTATATGATATACATTCCTTGTAAATAAAATGTGAAGTCAAAAGGAAATTTTATTAGTTTATTTAATGAATTAAACTCCTTCTTCTATGAATAAAATCCTGAGCTCATCCCTCAGTATCCAGAATTGATGGTCCATGTCAGGCTGTGTCCATGATAATAAACAGATATATAATATATATGCAAATAGAATTACATTCTCAGCACATTTTAGTCTACTTTTATGGCAAAAGCAAGTCTACGTCTCCTTAACTGAACTCTTCTTTGTTTTTCATGGCAGGTTCCAGAGGAGGAGACAGCACCCGAAATTCACTCCAGCCACCATGACGAGCAGAGCAGACTTGAAGTTGCCATGTAGAAAAATAGTTAATCTGCAATATTTGTCCTAATGATGCTCTTTCATGTTTCTAATGCTAAGAAACAATGAAAAAACACCCAAGTATTGTCCCAACCACACCAGGTTTTTAAGATAGGGCTATAGATAGCTATATTTTTGTAAGAGAAAACAAGCTTGATTTTAAACTGCTTAGTCATTATGCCAAGCTCAGGTGAATAAATTAGGTCCTTCTAATATATTTGTTCATCAGAAAAAGACACCCCAAACTGCTCTTTGAAATTATATATATTATATCTTTTGTTGTCACTGACAACAATATAGTTGTTGTAATAAACTTTGGATTTCAAGGTTATTACAGGATAATATACTTCATTGCAAGATTTCTGAGTTACATCCTTCAGCTGTATAGGGGTAATCAAGAAGAAATGAATTGATATTTCTTATTTGGACTTGAACAAACTTTTCACCAGAGCATCCCAGATTAACTTTTTTAGAAAGCGTGTTGTCTTGTTCTCTGACAGAGGAGAAAATGTGCTGGATTTTGAAGTCTGATTATAACAGGAAGCAAAATGCTGAAATAATTCTCATGGAAAAACACAGAATACAGTGACTGATAAGGCAATATGAGAGGCAATATGAGTATCAAGACTCATTGTTAACATGTTTATTGAAAGGGAGAAGAAAGTGAAATTGTAAAAAAACTTCATTATTGCTATAGATCTATTTATTTATTCTCATAGATTCAGTTAGTTTCAAGGACACAATAAGGGAACTGAGTAGGAGCTATGAAAACCAGGTGATTGCATAATAGGTCTTATTCTATTCAACAGTAATAAGTGGATTGAAGCAGTGTTAATGTCAATAAATAGAACCTGAACTAAAACCAACTCCAGAAAAACACGGATTGTTTGGAACTGATTGGAAAGAAGCTACATTCAACCTACAAAAGACTCGGCAGAGAACTTCCATGGGGTGAGTCACTGACTCTGAAGTCACTGTCTCCTAGAAGAAATGAAAGCAGAAGGAAGAAAATTGTAGCTAAAGTAAATTAACTCTACCTAAGAAGTGATGTCAGTGGCTGCTCCATTCAGAGACAAAAATTGAAGTAGCTGAAGGAACTCCATGAGGTGCCTTCATGCATGGGATATTCCACTGAGAGACAATGGATGGAAAGTGGAAATCAAACGGAACATGGAGCCTCAATCCATCATTCACAGAAAAGCTACTGCTGATGTCAGACCAAAGTGGGTGAACTTTCAAGATTTTTTCTATTTTAGGATCTTATTTCAAGCCTTACTTATCAGACTTAAGGGGGAAACTCCTCTCATATAAAATAGCACATATTTTCAGTTCTGCTGCAGTATTTTTCCTTGAAAATCTTTAGAAAGATACTAGGCAGGGATGTCCCATATGTTATACCCACTGTATACTGCTACATATGTCAGACTTCTATCCATGAATAAAAATACATTTGTTGTATCACACTTTAGTTCAGATAAGCTCTTTTGCAGATGTGCAATGACTGACTCTCCTCTACCTTGCTGGCTGTAAGACGTCCTTTATCCTCTCAAAGCTTTCACACATTCATTTTTGTAAAAACTGAGGAGACATTTAACAATGTAAATATCACATTTGTAAAGATTTTAGAAGTATTTTGTGCATGATTTACAAAGTGTTGAAGTACTTGAAAAAGATTCCATCTGTGGACAGCCTGTAAAAATCTTATCCTCAATACATGAATTTCACCCCTCAAATTCCTACTTGGAGATTCAGGCAGTCTTTCATTCACCTTGAATGGGTGAGATAATTTCACTAGTTTTGCATGCTGACCACAGAGGAATACTTGAGTGAGGAAGTACAACTCACTGTCAGTAAATCTTTCAGAATTGTAGAATCCTTAAGGTTGGAAAATACTCCCAAAATCATCAAGTCCGACCTTGGATGGATTATCATCATGGCCAGTAAACCACATTGAGAAGTGCTGTGTCTACTCACTTCTTGAACACTTCCAGGGATGGTGACTCCCCTGCTTCCCTGGGGGAATTATTCCAATGTTTAACCACTCTTCCAGTGAAGAATTTTTTCCTAACATCCAACCTGAACCTTCCCTGGTGAATGATAACTTCAATAATTACATTTAGAGTTGTTTTTTTTTTTTAATCAAAAAGGGAAAAAATGAACTATACAGTTTTTTTTTCTCCAGTTCTGCTTATAATCTTTCCATAGTAAGTCATACCCTCATCCTCCAAGTACCCATTATTGGCTTCTTTTTTAGCAGATTCCTCCCCCAGAGAAATCAGTCCCTTAGGTTCACTCAAAATACAGAGTAGGGAGATGGATACTTTTGTTTAATCAGAGCTTTACATGTTACTTTCTTTTCCATGTGACTGTGCCCTTGAAGTGTACGATTTGTTTTTCCAAAAGTATTTTACCCTAATTGCTCACCTCCACATTGCAAATGCCAGTGGCATTTGGTTCGCTGGCTTAGGGTATTGTCTCTGGTTGGTTATCTCCCAATTAATCAAAGTTTTGAATACCTTGAATCAGCAGAGCTTCACTAGTAATTAGTTACCATTTCTGTGTAATATATGACTGGACACTTAAAAGACTTAAGCTTAAAATATTTTACTAAGTCTTTTGTTCCATGAGGAAGCCTTACGCTGGCAGGAAAGGAAAGAAAGGAGTTAAGCAAGACACAGAGGGGAGGATGAGCTTAGAGGATGGGACTGAAAAGTAAACAAAAGTTAAAGTACAACTATTCTAAATTTGAGGTTCAAGGTCATCAGCATTTCTTTTCTGTCTCATAAAAGACTGGCAATGTTTTATCCCTTCCAATAATTGCTCAACACTGTTTCTGTCTTACCTTTGTTCTCACTTTGACTTGTTTCTACATTAAAAAAGCTTAAATAAGGTATTGTGGTTTGTTGGGGTTTATTTAAATGGATAAAAACTTTAATGATATCTTCTTTAACTAACCAAAGGTCAAAGTTACTGTCAGCCCTTTTCAGAACACCAGCGGGTGACCATAGCTTTGAAGGCTGTCTTACAGTTCTTCAGTCCTACCTCTGTCAGAGCAGTATCTTTGTATTTCATTACTGAAAAGAAAATTTATTTGAAAGCCATTGGCTCAATATTTGCTTACAAAATTCCTTTTAACATTTGTGTTCAAATCTGCTACTGAATAAATGCATAAATTGAATGACCAAATGACCAACTGGATTTGTTTGACATTTCTTGGGGATGTCTTCTTTCTCTCCTACTGAGATCAACCTTTTCAAAAAGTATGTTAGCAAACTATGTCTCCTCTTGCCAATGGAGAGCTCTTCCTGTTCATCTCAAGCCTGCTGCAAAACGTTCACCTTTCAGCCTCCTCTCAGTTCCTTGCTATTAGTTAAATTCCAGATATATGTGGAAAACTCGACATTTTCAGTGCCTTTTTACCCACTCTGGGAAGGTGAAGTAGAATCAGGCCAACTGGAACATAGTTGGACACTGGCCCTGGACTTTTCCCAGGACACTTTCCAGGTAGGTGAAATGTCCTGGTCCCTCCTTCAGAGCCCCTGGGGACAGCAGCAGGCTCACAGTGAGCCAATCCAAGAGCAGCTTGGAGCCCCCCCTCCCAGGCTCCCAGCCATGTGCCAGGGCTCTTTTTCTCTAGATCTCTGCACCCCCATTCCCTGGGGAATTCCCCCATTCCCTCCTCTCCTCTGCCTCTGGTCACGTCTCTGCAGGGATCCTGACACTTTTGGGAGAGAAGGACAAGGGGCTCAGCCTTGAGGCATTTCACACAACCTTCAGGTTCTGGCCTCAAGGCCACATGCAATTTAGTGTTCTAGATTTCTACTAGAAAACTCTTCCAAACACTGTTCTGTGGGCTGTGACTCAACTTTTCTGTTCAGCCTTCCCCTTGGCTTCTTCTTTCAACACCTCCTTCTCTGCTGTTCACTCTCTTAGACTCTGAGACACCTGAGTCAGGCTTTACCTCAGCCCCCTATCCTCAGCCAACAGAGGACATCTTTTCCCAGTGCTGTGTCCAGTTCCGGCATGCCCAGTACCAAAGAGATATGGACAGACTGGAGAGATATGGACAGACTGGAGCAAAGGGCCACAGAGATTCTGGAGGGACTGAACATCTCTTATATGAGGAAACACAGAGAGGTGGGAGTTTAGCCTAGAGGAGAGAAGGCTCAGGGGGATCTTACCAGTATAAACACCTGGGGGAAGGATCAAATAAGCCAGAGCCAGACTCTTCTCAGTGTGGGCCAAGTGCCAGGACCAGAGGCCATGGACACACACTGAAACACAGGAGGTTCTCTCTGAACATCAGGAAAGACCTCTACTGTGAGAGTGACTAAGCACTGGGACAGGTTGCCCAGGAGTTTGTGGAGTCTTCCTCCTTAGGATCATATAATTATTTAGGTCCTTGGAGATACTCAAAACCTGTCTGGGCACAGTCTAGGGCAACTGCCTCTTGGTGGCCCAGCTTGAGCAGAAGGCTGGACCAGATGAATTCCAGAGACCCCTCCAAACTCAATCATTCCGTGATTCTGTGACTTGAAATTCCCAATGAATTCAATGGAATCAAAGCTATGGCACCCCTAAACACTTAAAAAAAAATTAAATCTGTGTGCAGTACTCCCCTGGGCAATGGAATTTTGATTTCTCAAGGGTATCAAGGATATCTGTACTAATGACAAAAACATGATTAATCAGTAACCAGGACAGCGTGCAGAATTTATGGCTTTCATAGCAAATGTCAGGTTGATGACTTGAAATTATTTATGTTCTTGGACTTTCACACTTGCCCTGTCACCTACACTCCCACCCAGTCACACACTGGTCAGCAAATATTTATCTGCTCCTGTACCCTTCTGAGGATTCATTAGGAAGGACAGGGGAAGAGAACAAGTCACCAACTGCAAGTAAAACATACCCTTCACTAGAAAAGAGGTTTATGGACTAACACAAGAGTGTCTCGAGCGAAATTCTTGCAGGAGGACAGAGACCCAGAGTCCACATTTTCTCTTCTCTCTTCTGTGGCAAATACTTGGCTGAATAGAGATGGACTGGAAGAGCAGCAATTCCATTGGTTTTGTGTTCATCCTGGCTCTTCTATCCATTTTTAAAACAGCAGGTTTGTGGAACAGCAGCACTTCCACCGTTTTAGTGCTGATCCTGGCTTTTCTATCCATTTTGAAAACAGCAGGTTTCCGGAACAACCAAGGACAGAATTTTCCTCCAGGACCAAGACCATTACCTATAATTGGAAATATTCTTTTGTTTGATTTGAAGAGACCCTACAGGACTTATCTACAGGTACTCATTTTCTTTTCTATTGGTTCTGTCACTGAGCCCCATAGTCCAAGATGTCAGAGAGTTTCTCCTATTGCACCTGATGTATTTTATCCATGGATGAGCCTTTAGCAAGGGACAGGAGATGGTTATTTGAGCAGAAAATGTTGAATGCAGCATGGTTTTTTTGCTGTAATACTTTCTCAATGCATCTAGGTTTCAGCCTTCAACGACTCTCAAATTAATAGCAAGTGCCCACCTTATTTTTGCGGTAATTCTGAGAAAAAGGCAACTGAAGAGGGAACAATTTTGATAGGTGGTCGAAGTCCTGCCTTCCACTGATTGATGCGCCTGGAGCTGTGACTAAAGCATCTTGCCTGCACTGATTTATCTACGTTCTCATCTCTCTTTCCTCTTTTCTTCCCAAAAGCTGAAGATATAACTATATACTCTTAATATTCACAGCCAATCTTTGCCAAAATAATAAATCTTTCTCTTTACTTCTTGTGCTTTGAGTCAGAAGAATTCTATGAACCTGCTCCTTCCTTAGTGTTTCTTCTGCTTAGACATTAAAATTACACATCCTCCTTGTTGATGATTTTGAAAGGGACATTTGCACCTGTATGGATGCTGCATCCACAAATCAAAAGATTGCTTAGATGAAATATCTGGAATATCACCAACACAGCCCAATCACGTTGACAAAAGCAAGTTCCACTTGTTTTCAGGCCAACAGAACCAACATATGTCTGCTCTAATTCAGTGATTCCACCCTAATGCTGGAGGTCGATTCTCTGACTTGAGCATAATTCAGATATGGGTCACTGCTCCTGTTATTTCAGCTGGCTGTACTTGCTTACCACTTGGTGAACATTTGTCATCTTGATGCTAAACATAGTTGCCTTCTGTTTCTCTCTGCAAACGGACTAGAAAATAAGTGCAGTCAGGAAAACCCCTGCCAGTTGTCAGGAGAATCAGGAACACTGAGTTGCACAAAAATAAATCTACCTGTACCAGCTAAAAAGGTACCACATTGTCTCTGAGACAGATTCATGCTGGATGTAGTCATGTATAAAAAGTTTGAATTTACCTAATGCTGAATCCTAGCCCGGAAACAAACTGGGTTTCTTTTATACATTAATGATAGCAGAGGTTTGAACAGGTTTAGCCTGTAAACAAAAGGAACACAATAGTATAGAGGTAAGTGTGAAGACATGAGTCAAAAATTGAATTTACAAGGGTTTCTGAGGGAAGACAGAGCTGTCAGTGCAATCTTTTGCTGACTTGGTGTTTCAGCTGATGTCACTTCTGCTCAGTTTAGCACAAGTGGACTCCTCTCCCAGCTGTACCATTTAGTCATCCATCACAATGTGCACATTACCATTGTTTAAATCAAGTGTCTTTCCCTGTAGTCAGGAAAATATCTAATATGTTAGTAACCCAGAGGCAGGACTGGAAAATAAGCAGCACTGGAAAGGGTGATGAATTTCTTTGTAAGCTGTAAAAGTTGTAAATCACTGTTCTCTTCTCCTAATAGCTGTCCAAAAAATACGGTCCAGTCTTCAGTGTTCAGATGGGACACAGGAAAATTGTAGTGATTTCTGGGTATGAGACAGTGAAGGAAGCTCTCGTAAACCAGGCAGATGCATTTGCAGAGAGACCTAAAGTCCCAATCTTTGAAGATTTGACCAAGGGAAACGGTAAGTTGGTCTTATTTTTCCTTATCAGCTTGACCTACTCAGTTTTTTTCCTGTAGACAAAGCAGGAGCTGGGACAATACTTTGGATCAGAGATCACAAAAAGCATTGGAAATACGGAGACATTTCATTGATTTCAGCACGTTTATTCAACTTTGAAACTACTGACAGTGGCAACAAGACAACCATAACTCTAAGAATAACCACAGGAACAGATAATGGATAGTGACACACTTCCAGGATGTACAACAGGGCATCCATGCCAGAGAAGCATTTCTAGGTCTCATGATATGGCTCTGGACTTGCGGTTTTTTGGCTTATCCATAGAACCACCCTTTCTGAAATTATTATTCTACTGTTGTTCATCATTTCAAGTGGTGAATAGTGCTTTTAAACTCAGAATGTGGCAACAGATAGCATGTAACACATAGAGAACTGGGGATTTATTTTTAAAAGGGAAATACTGTCTACTGAGCTGGGTTTCAAAATAAGAATTTCAGACCCAAACCTCATTCTAATTTAGCATGAGAGTTTCATATTTATATCTCTAAAGATCCTTGGACAAATTCAGGAATAATTCTGTGAAAAATGTTAACAGCTGTATCTTTTGATCATATTATTGCATAGAAGCTTACTTTTCATTGTAGTTTTTTATTTGAAAAAAAAAACCCATAGCTGAAGTCATCTGTTAAATGGTATAACAATTTCAGTAAAAAAAAGGTGATAGTGGAGGTTTTAAGACTTCATATAAATTTTAAAGACATTTGTGCCTACTTAAGTTTTTCCTGCAGTCATCAGAGATCTCTGTTCAATTCCACTTCCAAGCTATGGTGATCAGCAGTCCAAACTTGAATTTCCAATGCCCACTTTCTTTCAGTGACAAGTGTCTTTTAGGACATATATTCTTCTTAAGATTTGATTAAATAAATCTTAGATAGGTTATCCTTTGCTTGTGTAATAACCCTGTTTCTGAGGATTAAAAGTACTTAAGGCACAGTGGTGTTTTTCCTCATCCAGATGCAATTTAACTTGTTTTAATAGTGACTGCTACTAAACAGCTCCATTCTATGCCTACAAAATTATTTAAAATCTTCTGCCACCCTGAAATGTTCTCTTGGTCTCAGGGGTTATTTTTGCTCATGGTGAAAACTGGAAGGTGATGAGAAGATTTACCCTCACCACCTTACGAGACTTTGGGATGGGAAAAAAGGTCATTGAGGATCGAATCGTGGAGGAGTATGGGCACCTGGCGGACACCATCGCCTCACAGGAAGGTGGGTGGATTATTCCTTCTTCAAGCCTGTAGAATCACAGAATGGTTTGGGTTGGAAGAGACCTTAAAGACCTTCTCATTCCAACCCCTTCCCATGGCCAGGGACACCGTCCCTTAGACCAGGATGCTCCAAGCCCTGTCCAACCTGGCCTTGGACATTTCCTGGGATGGGGCAGCCACAGCTTCTCTGGGCAACCTGTGCCAGGGCCTCACTACCTTTAAGGTTTTGTCCAAATATGCAGAGGTTTTTTGAGCCTTCTCAAGTTCCGACCTTTTTACAAAATTTACTTCAGTTTGATGAATTTGGCTCCTCTGGCATTTCTGTGTCTTGGTATGGTATTCTAACATTGGAAAATAATAACAGCAGTCAATCATAACAAAAAAAAATCAATATTTAATATTAAATTTACATTTACAAATTACACCTCTTGCCACAATGTAATATATTCTCTTGTTCTTTGTCTAGGAAAGCCCTTCGATGCCAGCAAAATAATTAATGCAGCAGTTGCTAATATAATTGTGGCAATGTTGCTTGGAAAACGATTTGACTATAAAGACTCCAGATTTGTGAGACTTCTACATCTGACCAATGAAAGCATGAGGCTTGCTGGGAAACCTTTGGTTACGGTAATGATTCACATGTTTATGTTGCTGCTCCACTGGATGCCACAGGAAAAGAGCAATACTGGTAGTCAGTTTCTTTTATTAAACAGGAAAATCTGAGACTTCGAGGGATAATAGGTTGACAAAGCACTTTCTTGGACAAAAAAAGCTTGAGAGACAGTCTGGGAATCATGAAGTCAACAATCAAACCCCCAGTCTCTCAAAAACATATTTATGATATAGTTTGAAGAGTGATAATGAGTAAAAAATACCTTCTGATACTTGTACGCAATGCTGTCACACATTGGATTGATTTATGTTCCTCTAGGCTTTGAAAAAAAAAAGAAAAAATGTTAGTGGAAGAGCTGACTAAAACAATCATAAAAGTTGCTGGCCAACATTTCCATCTCCCTGGTGGCAACTTGAAGCTGTTTGAACCTGACACCTACACTACTCCTGAAAAATAGTAATTTGGGGTGGGGTTTTTAAATCTATTCAGTGGTCCTTGATGAATTTTCTACCATGAATTCATCCAGTCACTTTTTCATGTTCTATAGAACAAAATATGAATCTTAAGTTTTTGACTTTGTATCTGCAAAATAGACCAAATGTTGCTAATTTGTTTCTGTAGTATTTTCAGAGCTCTGGCTGATAAATTCTCTCTCATAACTTCCACTCTTGTAGATGTACAATATCTTCCCATACCTTGGATTCTTCCTAAGGGCTAACAAGCCTCTCCTCCGAAACAGAGATGAATTCCGGGCTTATGTACGAGTTACTTTTGTAGAACATCTCAAAAACCTGGACAAAAATGACCAAAGAAGTTTAATTGATGCTTTCCTGGTTAAACAGCAGGAGGTAACTGAATCTTTTCTTGTTGATTCCAAATTTTATGGCTCTATGAAGACATTTACAATTACCTTTCAGTTCTTACAGCTAAATTTCTTTAGGGAAGCTGTCTTTGAGAAAACACATATAACAAATTGGCAGAGTTGAACAGATACTTCATGCTGTTGAAGTTCCAACCTCTTTTAATCAGCAAACATATATCCTTATTTATTTTCTTCAGACTATATCAATATATTTACCAAGGCTTTTTATCTTCTCTCTCTGTTGTCCAAGCCCTTCTGGCTCTTTTGAAAACATAATGCATTACAGAACAAAATCACTACCTGGGCTTTATTGGGACTCTTATTTGGGGTCTCTGATATGTCTGGGTGACCTTCCCCATGGGGAAAGCAGCTCTCTTTGCAGCTGGCCGCAGTAAATACAGAGAGATGTCAGCACTCTTCTCCAGGCACAAGCCCACAGCTTTTCCTTGTCTTTCACACTTTTTTAAAATATAGGATTTATTTCTTAGCAAATGTTTATCTACTTAAATTTCATTTTCACATGGAAAGCTTTAAGTTTTCATCCTTTTATATCAAACACTTTTTTTCAGAAATCCACTATCAGTGGGTATTTCCATAATGACAACTTGCTAAGTTTGGTGAGCAATTTGTTTACCGCTGGTCTTGAGACAATTTCCACCACACTAAACTGGGGCTTGCTGCTGATGCTGAAGTACCCTGAAATCCAGAGTAAGTGGTTTTATGGTAGATACTGTTAGGGCATTAGGGACCAAACAGGAACCTGGAGGATCAACATACCTGTTAATAGGCCAAGTTACAAAAACCTGAGATTTCCAGCCAATTACTGTCTCTGTGCCCTGTGGTTCAGACCCAGTGAGGGTCACACTGGTCAGCCAGGAGCACAACACAGAGTTGATACAGGCCAGGCCCTTTGCTCAGGCAAATCTCATTAATTAATAAGAAAAGAGCTGTCCTGTGTTGGTCAATGAAATTGTCCCAGGTTCCCGTCAGAAACTGTTGATAAACCAAAGGCCTGTGCAGATGTTAAATGAGTTGTACTGAGGCTTTAGGGACCTGAGAAGATTCAGGGAATTGCCCTTTGCCTGGCATCTCCATTCCAGATGATGGTACAGGGTTGTTCAGAGTCTAATGGGGGTTTTGAGACAACCCTTGGGCAGAACAAGATCTTTAGATAGAAGAGAGGGCAGAAAAAAAGTCTTTATGTTTTTTGTTGGTAAAGAATCAATCAAACACTGTAGTCCTGTTCACCTCCCATTATTTCTGAAAGGAAAAAAAAAAAAAGATTTTTGGAGAATTTATGATTTGCACTCCAGATCTATTATACTTTCCATTACTAAAGCACAGTGTGTCTCAGGGGCAAATGAATCCTTTTATCTTAGAGTTGATTCTTTCTTCAGAAAAGGTTCAAGAAGAGATAGAGCAAGTGATAGGGTCCAACCCCCCACGGATCGAGCACCGAGCTCAGATGCCATACACAGATGCTGTCATCCATGAAATTCAGAGGTTTGCCAATATCCTGCCCCTGGATTTGCCTCATGAGACTGCTGCAGATGTCACCCTCAAAGGCTATTTCATTCCCAAGGTGAGATGCCTACAAGATTGTTTCTTTTAATATTTCCTCTTTCTGAATTTGTCCAGGGATTCACTCCTCTGTCCCATTTCGCAGGGAACCTACATCATCCCTTTACTGACTTCCGTCCTGAAAGACCAGTCGCAGTGGGAGAAACCAGACATGTTCTACCCTGAGCACTTCCTTGATGCCAGTGGGAAATTTGTGAAGAAAGATGCTTTCATGCCTTTTTCAGCAGGTGCTTTCTCTTTTACATTTACACAAAACGCACAGCAAAAGGTGCTTCTCTGCATTTCCTGCTTCATTTTTCCATGCCCCTTTTAAAAAGTCACAAATAATGTCAGCTGGGTCAAGATTTCATAAAGTGTAACAACAAGGAGGAGTTGTCATATAAAACCTGTGTAAAATCATATAAATTCTGTGTAAAATCAAGAGACAGAAGGGGGTTGCCCTTTGAGGCTTCCCCAGAGTGTGGCCTTACCTGAGTTTACACACCTGCACCATTTGCCAAAGCATGGCAGATTCCAACCCTGCTCCTTCTCTGGCATTTTTCCTGCTCTGCAGGCTCTGTAATTGCTCTTTTTAAGTTCTCATACATCACTCTCTGGCTAACTTCTCGATCATATCCGCAACACTCCCCATTTTTTTTATTGATTCTATTTGTATATTTTCAATTCTGCATGATATTTGAATCAGATTTTTTCTTGTCATACTCAGCATCCAGTACACAGTAATTTTGGGGGGGGTTTGTTTGTTTTAGGGGTTTTTTTTGCAGGGTGTTTTTTTGTTGAAGAATGTATGATACTTCCAGTTCCCAGGCCTTCTTTTCCAGATTTAAGTCTAGATGTCCCAGCTGAAAACGCATCCAAGGAGTGTCAGGTCTGGGCTTTCCCTGGAGGGCTCATTTTGTATAACAGCCATGCAACAGCTCTTCATTTCCCACTTTCTGTCACGCAGGGGAGTTTAAACAAAATTTTAGTTCAGGTTTTTGTTAGTTCTGGCCTTGAATCCTCATGCTATGCATAAGGCAGTTTACAAGCTGCTGGATTTGACAAAACTCAGAAGTATTTATAGTTACAGCACTTTTGAATATCCATAGAATATCTCCCCCACCTTCCTTCTCAGTCCCACTCCAGCCAGCATTTGTGAGTCTTCAAGGAATTTGCTGACAAATTTTTATATAAAAAATTGCCTATGAGTAGACACATAGACCCAAAGTCTAGACTAAACCAGCTGGTCTAGGATGCAAAAATTGAGCCAAGTAGAGCAAAAATATGAAGAAAAAATTCAGATTTTATTGAATACTGGAGTTAAGGAATTCAGAATACATTTGCATACATTTATCTCCAAATGCAAGCATTTAGACAAAGGAAAAGAAAAAACCATCACCAGCTGCCTTTGGTATGATGCCTCTAAAGATCAAAATTCCTCTCTTTATGATAACTTGTACCCAACAGACTTTTAAAAAATCTACTGTGTTATTTATTCATACCTAGGATATGGCATTCAAAGGTTCTGGATTCCCATGGACCTTTTTCAGAGTAAGAGCTGATAAAAGGGTATTTTTCTTCCAATACTGAAGAAGCAGCTCTCACTGGTTTTCTTGTGGTCGTTCTGCATTTCCTTCCAGGGCGGAGGATCTGTGCTGGAGAGACTCTTGCCAAAATGGAGCTCTTCCTCTTCTTCACCAGTCTCCTGCAGAGGTTCAACTTCCACCCTCCACCTGGAGTTTCCAACTCAGACCTGGACCTCAGCCCTGACATTTCATTTAATATCATCCCCAAACCCTATGAAATATGTGCCACAGCACGTTCCTAGAGCTCCAATCAGCATCCACTGTGTTTGAAAAATCTTTAATTTACTTTTCGATTAGATCTGTCTTCTTAATTCTTTCACCAAAATAATCCGTATTTCAATGAAGGTTTTCAGTACTTCAAAGTGTTGTTGTTTTTTTATTTATTGGGGAGGGCAGAAATGGACCAGAAGTGTGAACTAATTGATGGCTCATGGATTAATCTCTTAGATCACCTAATCTTGGCTAAATAACAGACCCTCAGCTTTCTTATTCTTGCTGCCATTTTCACTTGGCAATGAGTGTTTGTTGAAAACATATCCCAAAAAATGCTGTCCAGGTTTTTCCCAAAGGACATTTGGACCACAAAGCTGTGCTTAGGTTGTACTAGGAGATAAATGTGGGATGTTCAGAGCTTCAGGTTGTCAGAACAGAACAGCTGTTTGACCTTGGCCGTCAGATGGGGTTGAAGCTGCTCTGGATATCCTGATATTCCCCAATGGCTCCAGCGCAGCTTCTTCCCTTGGCTCTTCTCCTGACTCCTTCCATTTCCATACGCAAAGAAATCAGAGTTCTGTACTTGCTGAAGACCACTTCTGAGGTAAAACCCTAAGCCAAGTTGACCTGAGTCCAGAGGTTCATTAAGATTTTCCTGGGTATTCTTTAAATGGATAAACTCAGTAAATAAAGCATACACACATACCTACTTAAAGCCAAGGTTTGTGAAATTGAAGTTCCAGGTGCTCCCAGGTCAAATCACACACAGTCACAGCTCCACATACACTGATCAACAGTGAACCTTCTGGAAGAGGCCTCAAATCTCATCAAAACCAACAATCTAATTCTACAACTCTGTCCAAGAGTATCCACCATCAAGACAAGCTAAGGCCACCTCCTAAATGTCTGGATTTATGTTCCCTGGCTCACGTTGCCCTGGTTATGTGTGCATGACAGCCCCAAAGTAACAACCCCCGCAGCCAGCCTACCATAAATCACCCAGTGTTGAGGGAAGAAAATGTAATTAATTATGGTGTGCCTCTGTAACTCTCCAGCCCTGTAGTGCAGAAGCTCATTCTTCAGTTACTGCTGTTTCAACTTCCTTGTGTGGAAGCTGTATCTGACTCCTACCCACTGCCCTTCTCCACACTTTCTTTCCAAAATAAAAGATTTTTAAAAAGGAAAAGGTCTCGCTGTGGTTCAAGAAGTTCAAAACCCACACAGTAAATCACCCTTAATGAAAGCAAAGGAGTATATCTTTACTTAACCTTTTCCTGGCATGCAGGAAGATCTTTAACCCATGTTCTGGCTTAAATGATTTTGGAGTAATGGTTGTATCAGTAAATGCTCCCTTTTCCAAGTGATCACAAATTTGAGAAATATTTCTAAATATATTCCTTTCCATGTGATTCAGGATGAAGCAAGTACTTAACCTGGTTTTCCTCATCCTGTATGGTTTAGGTAATCCTGCGAGGAGCAGAGAGAGCTGGGACTCAGAGATCCTTACGGGTTCCTTCCAACTTGAGATATTCCATGATTCTAACTACAGAGAGGCTTTCAATCCCTTATAGAACAGAAATAATTAGCTCTTGCCTCATTAAGAGTACCAGCAACTTGTAAACAGAAGAACAACAGTTTATGTGGCAAGTCAGTGTAAAGAGCACTGCTGGCTTCCAGCAGGTAATTTGACCTGAAAAAGTACTTTACGTTGTTTAATGTTGGGTTTTTTTATTAAGTAATGAAGATGTAAAAACAGTTTTGTACATTTCATAAAAATTATTTCATTTCCTGCCATTGAGGATTTTTTATTAAAAAATAGTAAGAAAGTTCAACAGGGAATTTACAACTGAGTATTAGATAAGCTTATTTTTACTACCTGTTTCAGGTTTAAAGATTAGAGTCCCAAAGAAAAGCTAGTTTGGTAAAACACACTTCATTGATTTACAGATATAGATATAGAAGGGCAAATACAATGGAATAGTTCCCTTATCTGTAAAAACACTCAACCCAGAATCCATTTCCTTCCCTTCTCCTAAGGGAGGATATATCACCATTAGAAGTCATCCCAAGTCAGAAAACCCCACCAAAAACCTTGACAGATGACTTAAATTACTTGAGTCCCAGAATATATCTACAGATTTACATGCCACTATTAATAGAAAATGGTTTAACAGAAATTCAGCAGTTGCAACAGGAAGGCCATTAGGAAGAAAGCAGTTTCCAAGCTAAGCATGGAAACTCCACATATTTGAACTTCTCAAAGCAAATCTACCTTCTCATAGGTCTTTTCAATGAGGTTTAACAAGTTCTTCAAGTCAGCTGACTGCTGAATAGCATTCATATCCTTCAAAAGGCCCTTCTGGTTCTTTACCTTCAAAATTTCCTCCTAAAGAAGGAAAGAATGATAGATAACAAATGAAAAAACAGCTTTTGTCGAGTGCAATAGGAATTTCACCTTCATGCAGCCCAGCTACAGCTAAATCAAAAAAGATCCGAAGTCGCAGAAGGAGTCTTCCCTCCAGCAGTTATAGATATATTTCAGAAATTACAAGTTCCCACAGGGAACACAGGGCTGCAGGGTTTCTAGGAAAAGACATGTAATGTTTTAAAGCATAAGATCACAGAATGGTTTGGGTTGGAAGGGACCTTAAAGCTCATCTTGTTCCAACCCCCTGCCATGGGCAGGGACACCTTCCACAAGGTTCCACTAGACCAGGTTTCTCAGAGCCCCATCCAACCTGGCCTTGAACACCTCCAGGCATAAGGAGGGTTTTTAGGGTTTTGTCCTGGTTTTAAAACATAAGCAGATAGTTCTTAAAAACATAAGCAGATAGTTCTTAACAAAAAAAAAAAAAAAAAAACAACAAAAAAAACCAACCTATTCAAATCAAATTTTCTGAATTTTCAGAACTGCCTCCTCTGGCAGAGGTTAAGGGATAGAAGCACATTCTGTTGCCTTCCTCCTCATAACCTAAGTGTCTCTGAAACTATAAATATATATTACACACTCACCTGCAAAGTAGGTGCCTGAAAACTGTGTTTCGGGAGTTCTGGGAGGTGGAGTGCTCCACTACCATTTTCCTGGAATACCTAGAAAGGGAAAAAGAGAAAGAAAAAGCAATCCAAAAATCCAGATATCAGGCACACAAGTAAGAAAATAAGCTGTCTGTTATTATCCCACTTCTGAAACAAAATTTCTTAATTCTGCAACTGAAGTTGGAAAGATCCTGATCCATTCACAAAGGCAAATGAGGCCTTCCTTAAATGACACTGCCTGAGAAACAGTTTGTTTGGGACAGCTCTGGAAGTCAGCCCATTCCTCTAGGTTATAGGAGTACACAACTATTTATGAGAAATACCTTCCTGGCCTCTTTTTCGTCTTCCTCTAACTGGTTCTTGAGCACCTGGATTTTGTACTGCAGCTGCTGTACACTTTCCTCAATGCGATCCGCTGACCGCTCCGCATCAGTTATTTCTTCCTAAAACAAAACAGACACAAAACCGGAACAAAATTTACTGTAGAGATGGTGAGTCTTTCCCACAGAACCATTGAGTCACTGAAAAACATCCAACAAGAGACACAGCTTTACAGCAATGGTGGAGGACAGTGAACACTGGACACTCCTCCACAACAGCACAGGCACAGCCAGCAGTCTGGTAAGGTAATTTCTTCCCTTCTTTGCTTTTCATACCTGCAACTGTACCAAAGACTCCTCATTTGTCTCAAGCATTTGTTTCTCTGCCATTTGAAGGCTCAGGATGTTCTTCAGGTTGCCCAGCTTCCCTGGAGGGACTTTTAAAGTCTTGAAACTTCTCAGCACCCTTTAATTACAGGAAAAGGAAAGCATGACTTGTTTGGAGCTCTTTGCAAAGCAAAAAGAAAATTCTGGGGAAAAACCAATCACTTTAGTTTTAAGTTCATTTGCTGTTAAGCAAGTAAAAGGATGAAGAGAGGAATAAAAACTGTCTTGAATTGTTTTCCAAAATCACATGGAGTAGGTGTCGAAGGAAGGAACCAGGAACAAGAAATCCCAATATTCTCATGTTCGCTATTGCACTGACCTTGTGTGGTTTATATTCCATTGGCCTCTACACTCCCTGACTATAAACTGACATTAATCAATATTTTCCCAGTTCTGACCCTTCTGCTTTTCAAATTACGTTCTAAAAGGAGGATTTTTAACTGCTTCCAAATAATGACCATTTTAGTAAAACCAGGAAATGCTTTTATGAAACACGATATATAGCTTTATGTCACAGTGAGAGTTTCAGCTTGCCCTCAAAGTACAAAACAACTGGGTAAAAGAAATCTCTTCTCTCCCTCTTTTTTTAATTTATAATTTCTTACCTTTCTTTCAGTACATTGAGGTGCTTCTGAACATCATCTTTTCTCTCCCTCTGTTGGGACAAAACAGATCTGGAAAGAAAATAAAGGCAGAATTTCCATCACAAAGCCAGCAACCACAGAGAACACATCAAAAGACAAATTGACTTCAATTAATACTATGATTTTTATTTTATTCCTCATGGAAACAAAGAAGAACCACCAGGATATTCGGCACTTACAGTACTACTGAATCCACTACATTTTCCAGGAAAAGCCTGCTGTTCTCTGAGAGAGGCTGCCAAGATCCTATTGTAGCACTGGACAGCTTCACCTTTTTTGAAGAACCATTTTCTCCTGTTACCACAAAGGAAAAAAGGGAAAGGTATGACTTGTCAAACCTGGATAGACAGCTTTGTGACTCAGTTCAGTCAGACTGGAGTCAAAGGTGTAACAGTTCAGATTTAACAGGGAAGAAGAGGACCCTACCTGCAGGGGAATTGTCCTTCAGTTCCTTAACTTCCCTTCTGGCTATCTGAGGGACCTGCTGAAGAGAAAAATTTACAGCAAACATGGCAATTTTGAGACATCCTCTGCTGTGCATTCATCTTCTTCTATGAACACACTAAGTCAGTGCCTGACAGAAGTCTTTGGCCACAAAAAAGGCTGCTCAAAAGAGCTCTTCACACTGGGCATTTCCTCGAGAGGACTACGCTAGTTAATGAATTATTCTCTAAAAATTCCAATTAAAAAATGGGGAAAAAAAAACCCTCTTTCCCCCTCCCCCCCACTTTGGTTACTTTTCTACTTTGTTTGATCCAAAATAATGAATACCTGTCTTTTTTGACCTTGTTTTCTTCCTTGTTCATTTGCTCCCTTTTGTTTGCTGGAAGGCCCTTGTTGATTTTGTGATTTAAAAGGACTTTTTGATGATCTCCCACCAGTTGATTTCCCCATTTTATTGGAAGATGTGTGGCGGGGTTTCATTATCTGTAAACCAACAGGAACAGGAGGAAACAAAGACAAAATTAAAATCCAGCAATTAGAACCCATACAGTACAAACTATACTTTAAAAAGCAAAATGATGGAAATTGGACTCAACCCAATAAGCCCCAAATGAGCCTAAATGAGATGAAATGTTTGCATATTTTCTAACCTAGAGCCTATATCCTGTAAATTTACCTAAATGTAGGACCACTAAAAAAACATCCCCATTTGGAAGGTATCTCTGCCCATGGCAGAGGGTTGGAAATAAAAGATCTTTAGCATGTCTTCCAACCCAAACCATTCTATGATTCTATGATTTATCTTCCTAATGTTCAGAGCAGTCATCCAATTACCAGAACTTTTTACCTTAGCACCTAAGCACAGTGGTCCCTGCTACAGTTTTAACCTACAGCTTCTTTTCTTACTTACTATAGAGACAGAGGAAAAAGCAGTCACACAGAAGGGAGTAGCCAGAAATCCCGCCACCCTTCTCGTCTCTAAAGCACCACGACTCAAACTTATTCAGCTTTTCCCTCACCCCTTCAGGCCACTTTTTCCCCCTCACTCAGGTCCTGTTACTTCTCACCAGGAGACTGCCGAAATTGACACCAGACAAATAAGCCCCGGGCGGGTAAGTGAGGCCTATAACAGGTAAATAAACCATATACCAGGTAAATATATGCCAAATAAGCGCCACACAAGCTAAATAAGTCCTAAACCATGCCTCTCCCCTCCTCCGTAACTACCGATATTGTGGGATAGCTTTCGCAGCCCACTGCAAATAAGGCATGCACTACAACTCCCGGCATGCATCGCTCCTCGCCACCACCTAGGACACTTAACCTTCCATCGCAGTGCATGTTGGGAGTTGTAGTCCTTCCCACCCATACTCCCTCACATCCCTAAATGCCCGCTCCCCCAGTGCTGCCGGATAGCATCGCGGATAACACCTCCACAAAACCCTTCCTATCCTCCCAGATCATCCCGCCCCAAGCCTCACCTCCCCGGCGCTGCCTCCCCCTCCTCAGCGCTGCCGCCGCTCCCGCCTCAGCCCGCTGGGACGTTACAAAACAAACCCGCGCTCCCCGCGGCGCACGCGCAACGCCGCTCCCGCCCACCGCGCGTGCGCGGGGCTGCGCGCTGACGGAGGGTCCGGTGGCAGGTAACGGGGCGGATCCCATCCCTGTCCTGTTCCTGATCCCTTCCCATGTCCCTGTCCATGTCCGGAGCCCCAAGCCCTGTCCTTGTCCTAATCCCCTATCGCAGCTCTCGTCCCTGCCCCCCGTCCCTATTGGCCGCCGGAGGGGCGTGTTGTGGGCGGGCGGCGGCGGCGGGCGCTGCACCGGGACGGAGAGCGGAGCGTTCCTGTGCGGCTGTGGCTGCTGAGGAGGGAGAGGTGCGGATAGGGGCTGACAGCGCGGCTCTGGGGTTCCCTCGTGGTGCGGGGCTGGGAGATGGGCAGAGAAGAATTGTCTGAAACTGAGCAAGGGTAAATGCAGCGTCCAGCACCGGGGGAGGAATAATCCCACGGTGCGTTAGGAAGAGCATTGCCAGCAGAAACGTGATCCTGCCCCTCAGCCCTGCTTGAGGCCCATCTGGAGTGCCGTGTCCAGTTCTGGGCTCCTCAGGACAAGAGAGGCATGGGGTTCCTGGAGCGTGTCCAGGGCAGGGTGACAAAGATGATGGAGGGACTGGAGCATGTCCCTGACAAGGAAAGGCTGAGGCAGCTGGGGCTGTTCAGCCCCGAGAGGAGACACAGCTGAGAGGGGCCCTCATCCCTGTCTGTTCCTGTCTGCAGGGAGGGCTCAGGGCAGGGCCCAGGCTCTGCTCCGTGGGACCCAGCAATGGCACCAGAGGAACGGGCAGGGACTGATGCCCAGCAAGTTCCACCTGGACATGAGGCAGAACTTCTGTCCTGGGCAGTGACTGAGCCCTGAACAGATTGCCCAGAGAGGCTGTGGAGTCTCCCTCACTGGAGATATTCCAGAACTGTCTGGACACAGTCCCGTTCCCTGTGCTCTGGGATGGCCCTGCTTGAGCAGGGAGGTGGGAGTAGATGATCCACTGTGGTCCCTTCCAACCTGACCCATCCTGTGACCTGATGCATGGTATGGGCACAGGTTACCTTCCATCCTGGCTGCAGCATCACATCCCCGCAGGGAATGAGCGCTCTTCAGGTGCTCCTCTGCGCTCATCAGGTTATAGGCATCCCACACTTAGCATATATATTATTAAAGCATGTGTTTGGAGGGTGTTGCTGCAGTGATACAGGTGCTTTCCAGTTTTATGAAGGATTTCTCATAAAGGTACAGGTAAGTGCATGTTTCTTGGGAGTTGTGAAAGAGATAAGGCAGTGAGGGGGTGACTGACCCTTGGAGACAAGCTGTAAAGGTTTTGTTTTTGTAAGGAAGTGCAAGGAGAGCAGAAGCAAAGAAGCTTACAGCTTTTAGGAATTACTGAACTCACAGACTGGTTTGGGTTGGAAAGGACCTTAAAGATCATCTCATTCCAACCCCTGCCATGGGCAGGGACACCTTCCACTATCCCAGGTTGCTCCAAGCCGTGTCCAGCCTGGCCTTGGACACCTCCAAGGATGAGGCATCCACAGCTTCTCTGGGCAACCTGTGCCAGGGCCTCACCAACCTCACAGGGAAAGTTCAGGTTACCCCCATATCAGTTATGCATGGTGGAACAAGCTCTGCAGCTTGTATTGTCCCTGTGTTCTCACATACCACTTTTTTTTTCCTCCTTTCTTTTTCAGCCCATCTCTAGTTACCATCCAGCCCAAGCCACCTTTTCCTAAGTGTATGATATATCAGCAATTCTCTGACAGTGCCCTTCCTGCAGAGTGCCTCCTTGATGGTGGATACTGGGAAGAAACTCTTCCCTGTGAGGGTGGTGAGGCACTGGCACAGGTTGCCCAGAGAAGCTGAAGCTGCCCCATCCCTGGAAAAGCATCCCTCTTTGACATTAAGGAATTCCTAGATGAGAGAGATGTGAAGGTGAGAGGGTAGCTGGGCGTGCCATCTTCATGCCTCACACTGGCTTTTCAGTGACTGATTAATGACGGTGATGCTGAGGGACTGAAATAAGTTACACATCTCAGATGTGGACGTAGATAAGTTGTGGGTATGTTTTCCTTGGCTAGAGGAAAATGTAGGATTTTTCCTGAACTCTGTCTTATATGTTGTCTGGTTGAAAGGCATGAGGAACAGCTGTCTGTCAAACCAGTGCATGACTAAACCCACTTTGTTTTTCTCCTGAGGGATTGTTCTGGCTTTAGCTTGGCCTCTCCATCCTCACTTCTCCTATGTCAGATGCATATGATAATGCAAAATATGTGTTTTTATTTTGTCTAGCTTGCCCCATACTGCGAGGAGAGCCATGCTGAGGGCCAGTGATGCTGTCCTGCGGCTGCGGCCGTGCCGCTGCGCGCTCCTGGCCTGGCGCTCCCTGCATAGGCAGCCGCTGCACCCCGAGTGGGCTGCTCTGGCTCAGAAGCAGCTGAAAGGCAAGAACCCAAAGGATTTAATTTGGCACACCCCAGAGGGGATCGACATCAAGCCTTTATACTCCAAAAGGGACACGGAGGACTTCCCTGAGGAGCTGCCAGGGGTGAAGCCTTTCACACGAGGGCCCTACCCCACCATGTACACATACAGGCCGTGGACCATCCGCCAGTATGCTGGGTTCAGTACAGTGGAGGAGAGCAACAAGTTCTACAAGGACAACATCAAAGGTAGGGCAGCTGGTCTGGGAAACAACACTGCTGTGTGAAGCAATGGGGAGCATGAATTCAGTCAGTTACGTGACAAGTGGGATTATTCTGCCTTGTGAGTTTGGGTTTCTGATAAGATCTTCCCAGTGGCACCATGGTTCTTTATTACTGGGAAATCAGACCATTTCTGGAAGTGCCTTTGCTTCATTTTGCTATGGAAAATGAATGTATTAAATGCTGGTTTTAGTTATTGCACCTTAACACATAGACATAATTTGGCTCCATCCCAGGGTTCAAGCAGCTGAGATCATGGAGCTGAAGCAGAAGTGGTAACTTGAGTTAGCTGGTAGCACAGCTCAGTCACTGGTCAGAGGGTGAATGCCTGGGAACAGCAGAGTTTTGGGTTCTGCTTTCAGGTTGCAGCAACAAGAGCTCTGGCTGTTCTGTTCCCTGCTTTATATGAATAATTTTCTCTTACTGCGGATTTACAAATAACAATGTGTGTCAGTAGAGCCAGGGAACAGTCTGTGTGTGTTTAGTTTGTGATAAAGAGGAGATAACGTGGCAGTTTATGACACTTCTGCTCCCAGCTAAGCTAAGCTGAGTTTCTATGTATAAGCTCTTATACTTCCTGTCTA
This sequence comes from Corvus moneduloides, assembly GCF_009650955.1. NCBI lineage: Eukaryota > Metazoa > Chordata > Aves > Passeriformes > Corvidae > Corvus > Corvus moneduloides. The sequence goes on from NC_045478.1 coordinate 4,938,356, forward strand.
CACACATTTATAACTTAGGTGAGCTGCTATTCAGCAATTTTTTAAGTGCAGTAAGGAGTACTTTTTTTTCTTAATTAAAAGTTTTTTCATGTAAAATTTAAGACTACTAGAGCTTGGACAGGTTTGGGGAGGGAACAAGTGTTTAATATCATATGTTAGTTTGCCATCCATGACTGATGTAATCATGTAAAATAGAGTTAATAAATTTAGATCCCATCCTAATGCAAGTCTGTTCAACACTTCTAACTATCTCTCTTTGTTGTTTTTTGGGGGTTTTTTCTTTCTTTTTCATGTAGCTGGCCAGCAGGGATTATCTGTTGCTTTTGATTTAGCCACCCACCGTGGTTATGATTCAGACAATCCCCGAGTTCGCGGAGATGTTGGAATGGCTGGAGTTGCCATCGACACAGTGGAAGACACCAAAATCCTTTTTGATGGAATTCCTTTGGAGAAGATGTCCGTTTCCATGACAATGAACGGGGCAGTCATTCCTGTGCTGGCTACATTCATTGTGACTGGGGAAGAGCAGGGAGTGCCTCAGGCCAAGCTGACAGGGACAATCCAAAATGACATCCTGAAGGAGTTCATGGTCAGAAATACCTACATTTTCCCCCCCGAACCATCCATGCGGATCATTGCTGACATCTTCCAGTACACCTCAAAGGTATTCATGGTTTAAATGTATTACTTCTATTATTAGGTTAACTGCTTATGAGCCACTTTGGAGAACAAGGGAAAGATGGGAAGAGCTGTCATAGTGAACATTAATGTGGTTGTGGAAACGGCCAGCAGGAGAAGTTAAGATCCAACATCACTTACAATATAAATTTGAAGTTCAAGTCAGACCAGATCTGTAAACACCACTTTGTAGAGATAGGTTCTATTTGCAGTCAACAAGGAATTAAAAAAATGGGCTGGAGCACCTCTGCCCTGGAGACAGGCTGAGAGAGCTGGGGGTGTTCAGCCTGGAGGAGAGAAGGCTCCAGGGTGACTTCATGGCAGCTTTTCAGTACCTAAGGAGGGTTTATAAAATAGATTGAGAGCAACTTTTTACACCAGCAGATAGTGACAGGACAAGGGGGAACATTTTTAAACTAAAAGAGGAGAGATTCAGATTAGATGTTAAGAAGAAATTCTTCCCTGTGAGGGTGGTGTGCCAGGGGCACAGGCTGCCCAGAGAAGCTGTGGCTGCCCCATCCCTGGAAGTGTCCAAGGCCAGGTTGGATGGGTCTCTGAGCAACCTGGGATAGTGGAAGATGTCCCTGTCCATGGCAGGGGGCTGGCACTAGATGACCTTTAATTCCCTTCCAACCCAAACCATTCTGTGATTCTGTGTGAATGTTGATAGAACAAGTATTCGATCCCCCCCTCTGCTGTTATACCCTGTTTTATCTTTCTTTTTTTTTTTTTTGTTCTAGTATATGCCAAAATTTAATTCCATTTCCATCAGTGGGTACCACATGCAAGAGGCAGGAGCTGACACCATCCTGGAATTAGCTTATACCATAGCAGATGGCTTGGAGTACTGCAGAACTGGGCTTAAAGCTGGCCTCACTATTGATGAATTTGCACCAAGGTGAGCTCAAGGAATTTGCAAGGATAAAACTCACTTTTGGTAAAATATCTATAGAGTTTACTATCAAATTCAGTATTTTTGCACATACAAGCAATAGGAACATTCCCATTATCTGTGAAAGTACATTAATTAGAGACCTTGCTGTAGGGCTTCTCCATTACTGATCCAGAGTTATTAGAGTGATTCAATGTTATATGCTGTTTATGTGATATTATTACAGGCTCTCCTTCTTCTGGGGAATTGGCATGAACTTCTATATGGAAATAGCAAAGCTGAGAGCTGGGAGGCGGCTGTGGGCTCACTTGATTGAGAAAATGTTTAAGCCCAAGGATCCCAAGTCTCTTCTGCTGAGAGCTCATTGTCAAACTTCGGGCTGGTCACTCACTGAGCAGGTTAGAAATTGGACTCTCATCAACTTCCTCACTTAAAGGTGTTCTTGTGGTGTGCATCTTAAAGGGGGCTGGTGGTATTACTCACAAAGGTGCAGCAGCTGTCCTGTCAGTCTGAAATGCACACAACCGGCACTGGAAACACCTTTATGTCAATTCAGGACTCAGAGGATGAAGCTCTCTCTTGGATTTGTCCTGTGAGTTACCCTTTCAAAATGCAGCTGAGTGAGGAAGCAGAGGCATTGTTTTCTCAGGATCACTGGCTTGAGAATTCACTTGAGCAGCCAAGGGAGTCATTCAGTGCTGAAGAGGGAAGTAATGCTTACAGCTCATCTGCTCCTTTGAAACTGGGTTCATTCTCTGCTCTTCCTGCTCAGTTACATTACAGCAAGGAAATAAATCTTTGGAGTGCATACAGTCTCCCAGGTGAGGTCAGAGCTGGGTTCCAGAGCTCTGATCCCAAGGCCTGCTCCTCAACCAAAGCCATGCAATAGGAGTTACTTTTAGGTTGTGATTGCAGCCATTGTTGACTTCTGTGCCTTGGATTTTTTTGTTAGTTTGGTTTTTTTTTTTTCTGAAGTAAATGTATTGTTTACTTACATTACAACAACACAGTAAAATGAAAACAATGGAATTTTCTGAACAGTGGCCTCTGTGGGTCCTCCAATTAAAAGTACAGTGTGAGTACAAAAATGTTATTATTACCAAAACTATATTCAACTGTCTTCCAGTGTCCAGTGTAAATATATTTCTGGCTAGATTGTACTCTTTCTTTTTTTCTAAACATTGTGGTTTATCTTAATATAGCTTCTCAGTGTGCAGTATTTTCTCCTTATAGGTTTCAGAGGGCAAATACACTTAACATGCCTTTAGATAGGTATCTACTAATAAATTATGTTTTACATTCTTACCTATCCAAATCAGTTTTCTATAATTATCTTATGCGATGCTGTCATTAAAGAAAATATTAAAACACATTTAGTTCCAAAACACATCTTGACTAGTAATTTGTCTGACACATGTGCTGTTCACTGCTCCAAGAATTCAGTATTTGGAGGATGGAAGACATCAGGCCTACTGTTCCATCCTCTCTGATCTGGATTCACTAAGTTCTTTGAAACACCACTAAATATAAATTGGGCTTTGATTTGTTATTGTGACCAGTTTACTCACACAGTGATCATTTTGGCTTTCTTTATGGATTAATCTTTTTTAAGATCTCAACAAATGATAAATCAGTTTGATTTGATGCCTGGGGTTTTTTCAGCTTTTGTTCTGATTACAGTGCTTCAGTGGGGAATTTTGCATTTGTTTCTTTGCAATAATGACTAACCTGCCTCAGCCCCATGGCAAAACCACTGAGCTTCAGAGCTCCGCTTTTCTTTCCAGGATCCCTTCAACAATGTCATCCGCACCACCATCGAAGCCATGGCTGCAGTGTTTGGAGGGACACAGTCTTTGCACACAAATTCCTTTGATGAAGCCCTGGGGCTGCCTACAGTGAAGAGTGCTCGAATTGCCCGGAACACACAGATCATAATCCAGGAGGAATCAGGGATTCCCAAAGTGGCAGATCCCTGGGGGGGATCTTACCTCATGGAGTGCCTCACCAACGATGTCTCTGAAGCTGCTTTAAAGGTCAGCTTGCAAAACCTTCTCTGGGAAAATTTTAGGGAGAGGAGTTTTGAGAAATGTCCTGTTTGATAAATTGGTAACTTCTAATCAAGGAATTATTTTACACTTCTGATTCAGTGATGTCTTTGTAAATAAACTTTACAAATCTCAGTTTAGAGCACAAAACTGTATAAAAAAGGTTTAATAAAAATTTGGGTGGTAGCACAGGTACAAAGCTCGATTTTTAACCTTGCTACTACTCACTTTCTCAATCCTCTTCATGTCTCAGCTTATTGAGGAGATAGAAGAAATGGGTGGAATGGCCAAAGCTGTTGCTGAGGGGATCCCCAAACTTCGTATTGAAGAATGTGCAGCCCGGAGACAAGCCAGGATTGACTCTGGTAGGAGCAGGGGGGCTAAAGAAGGGAAAATTGCCAATAAAATACTTCAGTATAAAGGTTTTTTACACACTTGCTCATTGTGATTTTTTATTTCTTAGTTTAGGCGTATCAGATTGTGAGTGATAAAACAAATGGTGATGGTTTTATGTCAGTGAAAGCTTCTGGAAAGAGACAGCATGTACAAGATACAGCACCAGTGTGAAAAGTCTTGCTTGACATGTTAAAGACTAGATTAGACAAAGCAGTAGAAAGAGCATTTTAAAGGAGTGTTTGGAGCCTTCAATAGTGAATAGCTTGATTCCTGATAGGAGCTTTAAGCTGTGATTCCTGAGTTTAAAAGCAGGAATGCCACCAGATGGCGACACTCACCGTAGCTGGCCAAATTCCTGGGTTTTCTGGAGAACTGCCTGTTTTTCCTGAATGGTCAGATCACATCAGAGGATGATACAGTTCCTTGTTTGCTATATATATGTATACGTACTCATAGAGTATTTGTGGAGATATTTATACATGTGTGCTTGAAACTCTATCCCACTTTTTGTAATCTGCATTCCAGTAGTAATCCAGGAACAGAAACTAGGGATAACTCAGATGTGAAAGAAGTTATATGGACTTCTTTGTACGGAGAATAAATTTGAAGCAGGTCTTAATTAAGACCAGTAAAGAATAATCAGTGAAGTTCTGTGTTTTCTCTTCCAAGGTAAATTATTTCATGTTGCTTCAAAGAGTATATTAATGTTATCAGGCACTGCAAATAAAAAAAGTTGATAAATCTGTACTGACTGAAACATAAAATATAATTTACCAACATGATAAATGAATTTTTATGCACATGGAGTAGTTTTAGATAGGAACTTCACTTTCTTATTTATCTACTAAATCAGAAAAGTAAATGCAGGAGACCAGCACTTTTGCTTGGTTCTCTCAGATTCACTTATGTAAGCTTAAAAAGAGAAAAATAGCCAATGTATTTTAGGGACTCATTACTAAATCAGTTTTCAAGATAAATACTGTTATATTTTATTGGTTTTTTTCTGGTTCAGTATTCACTGAATTGAATGTTCATGCATCTAATCATCTCTCATCATAAAATCTGGAAAATACAGAGTTAAATCCTTTCTACAAGAGCAAATTTTACGTATTTGAAATGTATATGGTTATAAAGCAAAGCAATGCCTTATAATGCTCAAAATCTTCTTGTCCTGTTAACATTGTGTCTTTTCACAGTAGTTGCAAATGTGTTCTCAGTTTCTGGTGTTTCCACTGGAAATAGGGTCTGAAGTAATCGTTGGAGTGAACAAGCACCAGCTAGAGAAAGAGGAGACAGTGGAAGTTCTGGCCATTGATAACTCTGCAGTCCGTGCCAAGCAGATCGAGAAGATCAACAAGGTGGGAACAGCCTTCTTGAAAATGAAACTTCTTGTAATTGCAGACAGAGATTGAGTGAAGGCAGCTTGCCAGAAGTTTGACCTTCCAATTTCTGAGAGTCCACTCTGGTCGTTAGTGGAGAAACTAGAATATATATGTCCAACCTTTAATAATTGAGAACTTTACATGTTCTAAAAATAAGATAGAAACCAGCTATGCAATATTTTGCTCTAAAAGCTTGTAATATTGCTTAATCACTTACTGATGGGTGCTTCTTGTCAAGTGCCTACTGAGGGTTACAGAACCAGAAAACAACATCCACTTTCATAATCAATAAAAATGTAGATAAAACTGGTTTAGAGTTATGTTGTACACATTTCAAGGTCCGAGATCCTTCTGACTTCCAATCCTATTGAAATATGAAGTAGACACTGACAATTCCACACATCCAGAATTAATATTTGAAATTAGACAGTCTTCCACACTTCCCATTTCACTTTGTGGTTTGTTTGACCTGAATGTCTCTCTCCTGCACTTTAGGTGAAGGCCAGCAGAGACCAAGCAGCAGCCCAGCAGTGTCTGGCTGCTCTCACACAGTGTGCTGCCACTGGGGACGGCAACTTACTTGCTCTGGCAGTGGAAGCAGCACGTGCCAGGTACTGGGGGTCGGGTTGAACAGTCAATTCTTGCTTAAAAATCCATGATTCATTTTCACCTTTTAATTTTTCTGGAGTGTGGTGTCAGCGAGGTTGGAGTTTTGGGGTTTTTCTTTAGAAGTGGAAATAAATAATGGCTGCAATGTCACATTGTAAGATATACTGTTATTACATTTTACAGCATCTTAAGCTGTAAATACAAATACAGACTGATAAAAATATAATGTTTTGATTTCTCACAAGGAACACTACAGATATAAAGAATCTCATATGAAATGAGGCTGTTCATACATTCTGGTGTTCACAATTCATATTCTTACCAGTTCAAGGATGTAACTGGGTTTCTCTATCACTCGGCTGTTTCATGGGTCAAGGAGCTTAAGGAGCATCTGAGATGTGAAAATGGATATTCACAGTCTTATCATGCTCTGTTGCTTCATCTTTCCTTGCACCACAGATTGGTGTGAAAACATTTTTTGGCTGAAGGAGAAATCCGTTTGCTTAGTCAGACAGAGCTGTAAGAAATGTTCTTGAGCAGTGTGAGGCATCCTTAGAGTCCAGTGGAACAGTTACTTTTTTCAACCAAGATGCTTTTGAAGCTATTTTCTTTCCTGTTTCAAGGTCAGCATCAGTCTCTAGAATGGATCCTGTCTGTCTGTTCCTTAATTAACTAAATGCCCCAAATATGAGCAAACCAAATTCACTCCTTATTGGGGTGCTGCCCTGTTTTTACTGTCACATCTCAAATTCCTTCATTCCCATTCCTAGAACACTTAATAACTGTATTTTAAATACATTTGACTACAGCCTGTCAGGAATCTCCAGTAGTATGTCTACATTTGTCTTTGAACTGGGAAGGTCCCAGGAGGGCAGTTGGATTTACAAGGGATTCATATCTTCTGTACCAAAACTGACCAATTAACTCCTAGTTTCTCTCCTTGGTGACCTTGTTTTTATTAATTGTAAAAGCATTAATGGACTGCACCAGATCCACTTTGTAAGTTGCAAACACTAAGTTAATTCTGCCCCAAAACTATGTATGGAGTGTGACCACAGAAAGAAACTGTCCTGGCATCTGATACAGAGTGTTTGAAGGAGGATTGTGAGCTCTGGGAACATGTTCAGGGAGCCTTCCTGTTGGAGGCAACATTGGGGGAGATTTCAAAATTAACACATTCGCCCTTCACAAGCAATAGACAAGAGGGCCAGTATCACCAGCATGAGAGGGACAGATGCCTCTTTCCTGCTAAATGGGAAATGATGGATTTTGAGCATGATGTAATATAATTTCACTTGGAATAAAATGAGTAGCACAGAGTTGTCAGTGCTGAACTATGGAAAAGATTCCATGGACTAGTACAGAGATTTCAGTGCTGACAAGCACGAGTAGAAAAGTTAATGTTGTTACTCTAACCCAAGAAATAAGGCAGGTCTAAAGTTATGGGGAATGAGAGCAGTATCTCCCTTCTGTGCCTCATTTCTCATTAGAAGCCCTGTTACAGGAAAATGGGACAGGTTATGCCAAGTTCCTTCTCTCTTCCCTCACCTGCTGTGCTGTTTTTGTGTCCCTCTCCAGACTTGCAGTTCAGCCATGGAATGGGAAGGCAGAAGTGCAGTGTAGCTTCTCGTACTGCTGCTTTGTCTGCCCAGTCTGGGTCCTTGCAGTACTTCCTCACCTGATTTCACACTGCTACCTCTGCTTACAGGGAAAATGCAGAGCATCAGCAGCAGCTGAGGCTGAGCAGACACAGCTCTAGCAGGCACATTATGGTCACTGACTTTCTCCAAAGTGGTGTTTAGGCTCTGCAGCTGGTTGTGAACCACTGGGAGAGAGTCGTACACAAATACAGACTGATAAAACCAATTCTGTTAAGAGAAGAGGCTGTATTCCTGGCTCCAGCGACAGCTGTTCCATTGTGGATGCATATGTGGCAGAGATTAAAAAAAAAAGTTTACTGGTAAACAGAAGGAAAGTATTCATGAGCAGTTTAAAAGCAAAACTCCTGTTATTACTTTAAAAACTTTAGATTTAAAGGGTTGCAGAAATTTGGGGCACCATTTTCAAAACACAGGGATATCAGAAGCAGTGTTCATAGAAGAAAGAAGTGTGTTTCATTTTTGTACAGTGGACAAAAACAACTTCATTTCCCAGCCACCAGGTTAGGCCTCATTTATTTTTCATTTGTAACATGAAAATTTCATTCACATTTTTATGTCGTAAGAACAGAAGAGCACACCACAGTTCTAGCTACACGTGCTAGGCTTTATTTAATACTGAAGTATACTCAGATACTGCTTCTGCAGAAGAGGAGGAGAAAGATTTATCTAAGCTTAGTTTTCTCTAGAAGAAAATATGTGTTTTATGCTAGTGTAGCCCTTCACCACACTGCCAGGAGTAAGCCCTCAGTGTTTATGCATGGGATGTATTTATTTGGGTTGCAATCTGTGATGTCTGGCACTCTGAAAGGGAGTCAGTATTTATAGACACTTTTTAAGTCTGCTGCAAACTTGCTTTTTAGCCTTGGGGAAGTCACCTTACCTAATGCACTTTTGCAGTTTACTTTTCATTCTTTGTTAGTAATTACAGAAAGCAGTAATATTAATAAGATTATTTAGATGTCCTGAAAATCAAAACCCAATGATATGAGTGAGTAACAGTGAGTTAAACAGGATTCCAGAAAGCCATGGGAGGGGAAATAACAAAAATGGCCAAGACAGTGTCAATAACATGAGTTAAAAATGTGTGTTCCAGTGTGATGCTGTCTTTAGGCAAAGCAGGCTGACTGTGAAAAGTGATACCAGAGATAAGAGGCCACTTCAGATGTCTTGAGTTGTACAGATCTTGCCTATGTGATCAGGATTGGATTTCTGACATTTTACCTTTGCATAGTTTAAGTTTATAACTAAGTTTGCTGAGTATGAGCCAGCAAAAGAGCAAATTAATTGGGGGTCACAGGGAGTAAAATATCTCTCTGAAATTTACTGAAGGATTCAGGGAATGCAGCAGAAATCCATGTTCTGTTAGTTTGGGGGTGTGTGGGGCAGACTGCACATGTAGGAATCAGTAGCTGCTGAAACTGCAAACAGCAGAAGGAAAACTGAGCACAGCTCACTTAGCTGTCTATCTCCTTGTAGAGGTGTGTGGACAACAAGGTGCATCTTGTCCCGTCTTTCCTGAGCATTTTATATAAAACCTTTAGAGAATGCTTAAGTTAATTTTGCATCAGAGTAGCTTATAGTTAAATCATAGAATCATTTAGGTTGGAAAATTCCTGTAAGATCATTGTGTCCAACCATTCCCCCAGCACTGCTAATCCAGTACTAACCCGTGTCCCACTGGTTAATACTGGATCCACATCCACACATCTTTTAAATCCCTCCAAGGATGGTGATTCCACCACTGCCCTGGGCAGCCTCTCCCCAGTGCCTGACAGCTGTTTCAGTGAAGAAATTTTTCCTAACATCCAACCTAAACCTCCCCTGGTGCAACTTAGGGCCATTTCCTTTTGTCCTGTCACTTGTTACCTGGGAGAAGAGACCTGACTCCTACCTGGCTCCACCCTCCTTTCAGGGAGTTTTAGAGAACAAATATAATATGGCAGGAGAAAATATGAATTCCAGAGGTTTGAAATGGGCTTAGCACTAGCCTAATTAATTGGTTTGGTGTCTGTATTTGTAAGCACACTTCTAAAGTGTTTTAGAAGAGTAGTATTTTTCTTTCCTTTGACAAAGTTTGCAGCGAGTTGTATTCAGCACAGATTTTTAATTGCTTTGGAATAGAGGCTGTTATTGCTGATGTTTGTACAAGAAGACAGCACAGCCTAGTTAGCTTTTCTCACTTGTGTTATAACAGGAAAGCATGTATTATTTAAAACATGCACAGTGTTAATTATTTCAAATGTGCACAGTGTGTCCAGTACCAAACAAAATTTGTAACTTGAATGGAAATAAATTTCCCAGATCTTTCTGCATCTCAGTGGGTAAAGGAGCTATGTCAGGAGTAGAGCATTTTGCCATTCAGTGATCCCCATTGCCTTGCCAGCTGTAAATCAATTCTCACATCAGCAATAAACTATTTTCTTAAAAATACCTTTGCATGTTCTGTCAGTGGGTGGCAGTGGGGTGAGTCAGATGTTCAGGATTGCAGCACTGAAAGGGAAATGAATGTAAAATGAATTTGTCCTGCAGCAAGGCAAATATGGTGGGGCTAGTGCCAGTGATGTCTGTGTTCTGTTTTCATTTCAGCCTGCTGACAATATGAATGATTTTTGTCTGTGTCTCAGGTGCACCGTGGGGGAGATCACAGATGCCATGAAGGAGGTGTTTGGGGAGCATAAAGCCAGCGACCGCATGGTGAGCGGGGCCTATCGCCAGGAGTTCGGCGAGAGTGACGAAATCCTCCATGCCATCAAGAGGTGAGAACTCTTCCCAGGTAGCCAAACGTGTAATAGCCTCACATTTAGTCCAGGAGGTATTTAATCCACGTGCTACTGACAGCGCCCTAAAACATAATTTCCCAAACCTGGGTGACATCCCTGGGGAAAACAATGACCTGCAAAAGGACTCTCATAAGCAGGGAAGTAGAAGGACAAGGATTAAGTACAATAAGACAATAGTCAAAACTTAATTGAAGTTGTATTTGCTTGCAAACAAAATTCACTGAGGTGAAGTTATGATCTGAGGGTTTTGTTTAAATAACCTAAGCAGCCACAGGATTAAGAAGCTGAGAACCACTGCCTGAAATCCCTGTACATTGGGTTGTTTCTTTTAAAAGCTGTGTAATAGTCATCTCTAAAATATTTCCAGCAGTTAATACTACAAAGCCTCGTTTTAATCTACGCATAAATTATTCCTGCAATTTCACTCTTACTGTTGCTAAAACTTGCTAAAATCTGTCTGGATATCCACATACAACCTCCAGTTTTTGGGTCTTACTCATATCCCGATGGATAAAGCATCCGAAGATGTTGGTATGTGTGAAAACAGTTGCCTGTTTGTGCCTTTTCTCAGCTTGGGCCTTCACTGCTGCCCTCAGGGGTAAAGAGCCTGAATTGCTGGTGTGGGAGGTGTAACACAAATCGATTCTCATCAGTCCCTGCAGTGTTGGGGTTTACCCGTTAAAGAGTTCAAGCTCTCCTGATAGGGAAATGGAGATGATTAGATTGACTTGAAAGTAGTTGTGCTGGGGAATGTCACCATTGTTCTTTTAACTATTTAAATTTAGCTATTTGTAATTATGCTTTTATGTGAAAGAGAACTGAACTAACCCCTTGAAAATCAAGATGTAGCTCCCTTTCTTACATAGAATCACAGAATCATATAGGTTGAAAAAGACTTTTAAGATCAGTCCAACCTGTGACCACAGACAGATCCAGGTGGTACTTGAATAATGAGCAGTAAGATGACAGTGTAATTTCTGAGGCTGTGGTTACACAGTAGCATCAATACAACAGAAATAGGAACTGCCACTATCCAAAAAAAGAGGGGCAGTGGAATGAGTGGACAGAATAGGAGAGACAATAATCCTTCCTTGGACAGATTTTTGCCCAGTGGAATGATGATGCACAATATGATGGCCAGGACCCATCTGTGTGTGAGTACTTTTGAAATAATCGGTCATATATTATTCTTAAACACTAAAACTTGTGTTTTAGTGAGTTGTAATTCAGCCCATCAAACCCTCAGAGAATTCAGGATTTTATCTGTTAAAAAGCAGAAGAGTAGTGGAGGAGTTTTTTAAAATTAATATTTTATTTTTGAGGCTGATAAATACAAGAAGTGAATTAGTAATAGCATAACATGAATATTAACAGTGTGCAGACTGCACAGCCAAGCCATGACTTAGCAGATCTTTTTATCTGACATACAGAAATTACGCTACACTTGCAGCAAGTTTTTTGTTATGTGTAGGAATACTTCCAACGATTCTCAGTGATTTACACTGATAGAATGTGTGTTTTCAACCAGAGTTAACAAGTTCATGGACCGTGAGGGCCGCAGGCCTCGAATCCTCGTTGCCAAGATGGGTCAGGATGGCCACGACAGAGGAGCCAAAGTCATCGCTACCGGATTCGCAGACATCGGCTTTGATGTGGACATAGGTCCCCTCTTCCAGGTAGGACTGAGCGGCACCCAGAGCATTCCCGATGCATTCCTTCTCCCTGGAATGTGTGCTTAGCCCCCGGGCTGGGGCTGTGCCGTGTCCCACGCCCTGTTTGCCTGCAGACCCCTCGGGAGGTGGCGCAGCAGGCGGTGGATGCAGACGTGCACTGTGTCGGGGTGAGCACGCTCGCCGCGGGGCACAAAACCCTGGTGCCTGAACTCATCAAGGAGCTCAACGCCCTGGGCCGCCCAGACATCCTGGTCATGTGTGGAGGAGTCATCCCCCCTCAGGTATGAGGCAGCATCATTTCCATCGAGCTAAGAGACTGATTTATCTCTGTCTGTGCTGTTTGAGCTGTTTCCTCTATTCTGTAATGTCAGAGCGCTGAAGGCTCGTATCTGCAGTCACCAGGGCCAGCACAGATCTGCAAGGTGGGGTCCCCCTATCTGATTTTCTGTACACCATGCCCTGATTTAACTTAGAGTGTTTGTGGGATGGAGTATGCAGCTATGTTGTGAAATGATGAGCCTCAGGGAGATGTTTTTCATGCTCTGTTGTTTCCCATCATGAGTCTTTACATATCACTAGTACAGGCTGGCTTCTGTCTTAAGACACTTTATGACTTCCAGCAATCGCTGGGAAGAGGCACAGCCAGAGACTAAGGCCCCTGGCAGGTCCCATCACCTGTAGGCTGCAGATCTCACTCCCTGTTGAGCCTTTCCTCACCTTCCCCATCGTCAGGCAGGTGTTGCCTCTTATTCCCTCTGCTTTCTCCTAAACTGTTGAGCAGTTTGTTGGATTCCCTTGCAGTCAGATCTGTGCTTTCATCTTTAAATTTTCCTTAACTCATCCATAGTTTGCCTGTCTGTGTCACCTTTAGGGTCATCCTCTGTCTTGAATGGTTTGAATTGATTTTGCACATAATCTCCTGTTATTCCCTTTTTCCACATCTCTCCCTTTTCTAGGCAGTTAAGTAAATACTCAAGAATGACAGACTTCTAAATTGAAAAAGCAAAACCCATAGTATTCTAGAATTTGTCTTCTGCCCAGTATCTCTCAATGGGATGCTACTACCCTGTGGTTGGAAAAGGTGTAATATGTCCTATATAGAAGAAAGAGAATACAGAACTGCTTTCTAGTCTTTTTGAAATTTCAGGACAGTCATAAAATTAGATTAACTCTAGATTGCAAGAGACCTCTGGTAGTCATCTGCTCCAAGCCGTTGTTTAAAGTAGTATTTTCAAAATTGTTAGATCAAATTTAGATTAGGTTATTCAGAGTCACATTCAGTTGACTTTTGAATACTTTCCAAAGATTGACATTAGTCTGACTCTAAAGAAATAAACCGTTTCCTATGGATATTTTTTAGTATTTCTTTTCTACCTCCTAACTTCCACACTTTTCCCATTTCCTTGAAGCTGTGCTGCCTGTCTCTGGGACTTGTTGCTTTCTCAGGCCCAGCATAGAGGACAGAGCATGCACCAGTTATTAATCAATTATCAATTGTCCGTTTCACTATTAACTGTAGATCTTAAATCTCTTTTCCAACAGGATTATGACTTCCTGTATGAAGCCGGTGTTGCCAATGTATTTGGGCCAGGGACTCGTATTCCGAAAGCAGCTGTGCAAGTGTTGGAGGATATTGAGAAGTGCCTGGAGAAGAGGCAGCAATCCATGTGACCCTGAAATGTCACCACTCAGCAGCCTTACACTGACCACTTGATTGTCAGCAAGAGATGGCCAACCACAAACCTCTGCTCCCACTGCCCCTGGCCTCATGTTTTGTGCTTTCTAAGAAAGTTCTAAACTCTCTGCGTGTTCTATTTGAGGATTATTTATATAGGTACCCACAAGAAAATTTTATCTCTAGAACTATGACTTCAGGAAGTGAAGGGAATTCAAATAAGTGTGTTTGGGTTTTTTTTCCAGATATACTGATAAATAAAATAACTGCTGCAGCTCTTTGGTTGGTCTCTTTTGCCTGATCTCTTTTGCATGCAGAGACCTAGAAGTCTTCAGGCAAGATCACTTGTTCAGCAGAGATGTGATTGAATCCAGCAGCACTTTGATTTGAGAAATGGTGGCTCATCAGGGAAGGGCAGTGATGGGTACAGAGCACAGTTGCTCCTATACAGCTACTGCCATGTACAGCATTTGTATCTTATTAAGATATGAAATTCAAAAATTATGGTTTATCTACCTATAGGTTTATAAAGAGAGTTAAGTCGTGGCTGCGCCATCCCTGGAAGTGTCCAAGGTCAGGTTGGACAGGGCTTGGAGCAACCTGGGATAGTGGAAGGTGTCCCTGCCCGTGGCAGGAGGCTGGAACAAGATGGTCTTTAATGCCCCTTCCAACCCAAACCACTCTATGATTCTGTGTTTCTGTGATTCTGTGAAGTTGTTCATCAAACAGTTTGTTTTACATTCATGAGCAGCAAAACTGTCTCTGTTATGTGCATGAGAGAAGAACCCAAGACAAAGTTTAAATTATTTTTCCAGTTGCACAGTATACTGGCAAAGTAATGGGGTAGAATCCAAGCCTTTGCAGTGTTATCCTCATGCTCCAACTTCTGGAATAATGACCTCTCTCAAATAATTGATCTTTGTTCTCGAGTGAGTCACATTTAATTTTACAGATGGAAAATTGACCATTAACAGAAATTTTCTATAAAAATTCTGTAAGTTATACTTACCCCTTAATAGGCAGAAACTGCCTAGAAGCTTTTTTCAAAGTAAGGCATTGAATTCCAATTTCTTTTAGTACAAATCAGGGTTTTAGTTGTGTTATCTAACTTTATATGATATCATCCAGGTAGGAAGCTCCATTCATCCTCAATGGAAAGAAAGAAGCCAAAGCTTGCTCAGGTTGGGTGTCTGCATTGTAAACTTCCTCAGTGTGATAAGAAAACTCCTGATAAGTGAGAGGTCTGATTTGTTGGAGTTTTTAGATTAAATATGTCTGTATTGAGGTGGTTGCACTGGTGATTGCAAACATCAGGTGCCCAGACTCACTCCTGAACTCAGTACTTGCATCCTGCTTCCATCTCTGAAAAGACAGCACAGTCCAGGGCTGGGTAGGAAATACCATGGAATTAAAATCATAATTTGACCATAAGTTACCTTCTCAAAACTTAAAAAAAACAACCAAACATACTAGTTCCCTGATAGTAATGCTATATTTGCTTTCCTGGTTCTTTGGTCAAGGGCAGCCCTGCCTTTTAAATTTGCCATAAATAACATAAAACCATCTAAAATTCAGAGTTTTCTACTGGGAAAGTTAAGATTTGCTTCTTACTGAATATGAAAATTGAAAAATAAATTTAAACCATACTTGATACATAAACACTTCAATTTTTAAAAACTAAGTACATAAACAGTTATTAATAAATCAGGCTATTAAAGCATTGTACTTAAACATGAACAGTAAACATCTTTGGGGTTTACAGAGATTTTTCTGTTGTAGAGTGGCATATTTTTCATGTCACATACATTTTAAAAGCATTTACAAATGGATGTGGACCTGTTCTGTTCCTAAATTTCTCACAGTGGAAGCTTCAATTGCATTACATTTTTAACATGCATGTCACTGTTCCAGTCACTGGTCTGCAAGCAGCAGATGGGACTATTTATTTTACTCTTTATTTTACACACCAAGCAATTGAGCAAGTAAAAGCAAAAACTCTGAGGAGGTTATTGAAATACAGCTTCATTTTCCTGTCAGGTTATTTTTTAAAAGTGAAGAAATACTGATAGCCAACTTTTACAGTAAGAAACTTCCCACACTTCCATAAAGCTCTTCTGCCTCTTCCCTACTTCCCATATATTTTCCTTCAGCTTCCACATGCTCCCCTCTCTGTTACTGGTGTTTCCTCCTGCTCCCCCTCTTCCTCTTCCCTTTCCTGATTTTCCAGTCCATGGGATATTGTTTCCCAGAGGATGCTTCACCTTACCACACTTGGGAGAGGAGGCTGACCTCATTCCATATGGACCATCCATGAGTGACAACCCAGGACAAGATACTGTCCTGGAGGCCAATTTACTTTAGGAATTTTTCATAAATTTTTACAACTCTAGCTAGTTTAATCTAGTGGAAGATTCATGAGACTTGGCAATACTGTCAATGTAGGATTTCATGGGATTTCCTTATTGTTTCCTAACCCCCAATTTAGGAATTAATTTGAGCCTTAATCTATGTTGCAGCTCCTGCCTCATTTTCTGTTCTTTTTTTATCCAGACTCTGCTGTAACTGGAATTCTCAGAGCCACAGAAGTCTTTAAACCTATTTGTAACCTCCCCTTAGCCGTAATTTATAAAATTAAAATAATTATTGGGGTTTGAGGGTGACAAAAGTTTTCAAGAGCTCAGAGTTCGTTTGCTGTTGGTTTAGGTTGTTTAAAATCTGGGCCAAATCTGCTGGTGCCTTAAGTCTTCTTGTCTTGACTAAGCCTAATGCTAAGGTTTGGTGAAGATTCCATTGGAAGGTGTCCCTGCCCATGGTAGGGGGGTGGGACTGGATGAGCTTCAAGTACCTCCCAACCCAAACCCTCCTGTGATTCTATGTGGTCAGGGGCAGCCAGAACTGCTGCAGCTGCCAAGCCATATTTTGTGCAACATTTCAAATCCTAAATATAGGGGTTTATGTCCTTTAAAATCACAAACAGTAAGTCAGAGAGAGAGATCTTTAAGGTGTAGGAGCTCATCATTCCCACCTCAGAACCTCTTTGGTTAAACCTGGTGTTATGGTGGTACTGAATCAGCAAACTCTGTTCTCAGTTAAAGTCATGTCAGTGCCCCAGCCAGGGGGGAATCTGGGATCTCAGGAGCTTCCCATAGAAGCCATGAGAGCCAGGAGGACTGCAGCTGCAGGGTGACAATGCTAGGAAGGCTTCCTGGGGAATGCTTTGTGTCATCCTATGCAGAAAAAGGGTGGTAAAGCACTGGGAGAGGCTGCCCAGGGAAGTGATGGAGTCACCATCCCTGGAAGTGTTCAGAAAATGTGTGGATGTGGCACTTGAGGACGTGGTTTTGTGGTGAACATGGTGGTGATGCTGGCCTGATGGTTGGACTTGATTTTAAAGGTCTTTTCCAACCTTAACAATTACGATCCTAAAATGCTCCAACAGCTTCTGCAGCAGAAGAGCTTTTGTACATTAGCCAGCAAACAGCCCAAGTGCAGAGAGCTGCAGTGCTCCTGCTGAGAGCTTCCTTGCCTTCCCACTGTGCCATTTGGGATACACAGAAGGCATCCTTCACTGACTGCCACATTCCCACCAAATCTCATCCAACCAAGGCTGCTCAGCTCCTTGGACTTGTTTGGAGGAGTTGGAGCTGCACCTCTGAAAGAGCAAGGAACCAGAGAGCTCTACATCCTCTTGGGAGCAGTCACATTCTCACGTTTTCCTGGCAGTGAACATTTCTTGCTGCCCATATGGTTTTCAGTCTGTATTGCTGGAAAACTACACACTCAGCTGTGTTTATTTGGTAACACTGTGTGCAACCTATGGTTTTCTCTGATGGCTGTTTTACTGGTAGAGCCAAGAGCTGGCAGATAGATTGTGTTAGAAATCAAAAGTATAGGAAAAAAAACCCACAAAAATAATAAATCTCCTTTTACCTGAAAATAAGTTTAATTTACATGATTTCATGATTGGTACATAAATCTATTTCCTCTCAAGTGGAATTTCTTGGGGAAAAAATAGATTTTTTTTTTTTTGCTGCGAGGCTTAAGGACAATATTTGAGAGTTGCTTAAAAATATATACTTGAACCTCTGTATTGCCATAAGATATGCAATGACAACCTCATTTGCTGCTCCCCTGTTCCTTTGGACCTGGGAGTGAGGCCAGGTTTGACCTGTGCTGTGAAGCCGTGGCTGCAGCTCCCAGGTTCTCCGCCTTGGCCGCCGCAGACAGACGGACGTTGTCCCTGCCGCTCCACATGGTGGACACGGGATGCTCCGTGGAGTTGTCGGAGCTGAAGTAGTGAACCCTCCAGCCACAGCAGCACTGCAGCTTCTTAACCTCGCAGCGGAAGGTCTTGCTGAAGACGTAGTAAATGAAAGGGTTGTAGGCTGTGGAGGACTTGGCAAACAGGCAGGGCAGCAGCGTCACCACAGGCTGCAGGGAGTCGCTGGAGTTAAAGATGGACCAGAAGCTGGCAGCTGCATAGGGAGTCCAGGAGCTCAGGAACCCCACTGAGATGAGCACGGCCATCTGCAAGGGAACACAGGGCGGCTGTTGGCAGCTGGCATGGACAGGGTTGGATATTCTGGCACATGAGGTGTGGGCGGGACCACACCTGAACCTGCAACACCTGAAGCTGTGCTTGCTGGGCCCTCATGACAAGAGAGACATTGAGGGGCTGGAACATGTCCAGAGAAAGGAATGGAGCTGGGGAAGGGTCTGGAGCACAAGTCTAATGTGGAGCAGCTGAGGGAGGTGGGGGTGCTCAGCCTGGAGAAAAGGAGGCTCAGGGGGAACCTTTGGCTCTGCACAGCTCCCGGACAGGAGGGTGCAGCCAGGTGGGGGTCAGGCTCTGCTCCCAGTTAAAAAATGAAAGGACGAGAGGAAATGTCTTCAGGTTGCACTGGGGATGCCTGAGATGGCCACCTAAAAACAGAGACTAGACAAGAATAAGGGAATAAAGGTAGGTATTTATTTGAAGGGCCTTCAAAGGTATGCCTTAGACAGGCCAAAGGCTACACCCAAGATGGATCCCAGGTCATGAGTTCTTCACACTTTTATAAGTTTGGTTCGTTTGCATATCAGCGTTAATTGTCCAATTATAACTTCAGTTCATGTTGGAATTACCCCAAGTTTGCCCCCCTCTCAGAGGCTTTTAGTTTACACATTTTGGGGCCTGGTGTCCTTGAGGTGGAAACCTAGAGAGGTTTGTTATGTTTAACCAGCATAAGAGAACAGCAAGCCACAAGAAACTTCAGAGTTACACATTAGGGAGTACAGGATTTGAAAAATATAAAAGTTAAAACCTAAGGAATCACCAGGGGATGTTTAGATTGGTTATTAGGAAGCATTTCTTCACTGGAAGGGCTGTCAGTCATTGGGACAGGCTGCCCAGGGCAGTGGTGGAGTCACCATCCCTAGTAGTATTAAAAAAATGTGTAGCTGTGGTGCTTAGGGTGATGGTTAAGTGGTGGACCTCTCAGGGCTGAATTAACGGTTGGACTTGACATCTTAAAGGCCTTTTCTAACCTTAATGATTCAGTGAGTCTAGGACTGGCCTCTAGAAAGCTTGGATCAATTCTGCTTTTCCACAAGAAATGCACAACTGAAGTGCATATTTGAAAAAAAAAAGTTAATAAAAATAATAGTAATAATAATAATAAAAAATAATATTTAATATTAATATATTGAAATCCTGTTTCCATACAGAATTTCTCTGTAGCTCTCTGTTCTGTGAGCTGTGCATGAGCAGAGCCAGCTCTCTGCCAGCTCCTGATTATTGCACTCTCTTCCCATCACGGGGATAACTCACCAGGGTCAGCTTCTTCTCCAGCTTGGCTGCATTAGGGATCCTGTCAATATTCTGGATCTCTTGGTATGCTTTATGAACCTTCCAGGCAATCCCCAAGTAACAGGCAATGATGGTCAGCGCAGGCAGGACTGTGCACAGGAGGAACATGCTCAGGATGAACGAGAAACCATTGGGGGAGTTGTGGAACTTGCTCCAGGCTATGGTACAAGAGATGCCAAAGGGCTCAGGGCCGTAGTAGCCCCAGCCCAGCAAGGGCAGGATGGCCCAGAGCAAGGAGTAGAGCCAGATGAAAGTGATCAGGATGCAGACGGTGTTTTTGGTGATTTTGTTACCTGCAAGAAAGAGGAAGAGCAAGCGTAGATGGATCCCATCCCAGCCACGGGGGGTTTTGCCATAACTTCTCCTCAACCAGAAGGATGGTGGCTACAGATACACCTGGGCTGCTGCTGCAGTTCCCTAACCTTTGGGCTTCTAGAGAAACAGTGTCAGTGTGTTGGGTGAGACCTGAATACAGCCCTCAATGCTCATCTAGAGCTTAGTAACGCAGGGAGCTTTACAAGATCAATTTCACCTCAACTGTGCTGTGGTCCCAGCCCAGGAATGCCAGAAGAATATTCCTTCCTTTCAAATTCCAGTGTATCTGCTGGGATACAAGTAGAAAGGGAAGGCAGTCTGGTCCAGGAAAACATTTGTGCTCTCCATTCTCAGGTAGTTTCACTTGGCAAAACTGAGAAGTGGAAAACCTCACTGTTTAACAAAGAATTTAATCAAATCCTTCTGGGAACACCAGGATTTGATAATGCACTAAAAGTTGAGGCTTTTTCTGCTGCTACTGACCTGATATTCCATGCCATATTCCACAAAGCACCTCCCTGAGCAGCCCAGCCCCAACACAGCACCACCAGGTGACCAGAGCGGCGATTCACTCACCATTGGATTTGGATGAGTTAGTG
The DNA here is from genome assembly GCF_009650955.1 of Corvus moneduloides. Taxonomy (NCBI): domain Eukaryota; kingdom Metazoa; phylum Chordata; class Aves; order Passeriformes; family Corvidae; genus Corvus; species Corvus moneduloides. The sequence continues at coordinate 4,958,909 of NC_045478.1, forward strand.
ACGAGGAATCGGATCACGGCCATGGCACACAGGGTCATCATGCTGCAGACCCCGAACAGGAAACCCATCAGGGCATAGTAAACACAGGAGGCATCTCCCCCCAGCCAGGCGTGGTTCCAGGCGGAGGCGATGGCCAGCGGGTACATGCTGAGGGCCATCCCAATGTCTGCCACTGCCAGGTTCACTGTGAGCAGCTCTGGTGACTTCAGCAGGGAAGAGCGTTTCACAGCCGCGGCAAGGACAGCTGAATTCCCAAGGATCGTCAGGATGGCTGAAAGGGAAGGATCAGCACAGACAAGAGTATCACACAGTTAACACACCTGTGAAATCCATCAGAAGTATGTGAAGTGCCTGAGAGGGACTCCAAGAAAGCTGAGGAGGGACTTCTTGCAAGGTTATGTAGTGATAGGACGAGGGGGAATGGCTTCAAACTGAAGGAGAGCAGGTTTACATTAGATATGAAGGAGAAATTCTTCTCTCTGAGGGTGGTGAGGCCCTGGCACAGGGTGCCCAGAGAAGCTGTGGCTGCCCCAGGCCTGGAAGTGTCCAAGGCTGGGTTGGACAGGGCTTGGAGCAACCTGGGATGGTGGAAGATGTCCCTGTCTATGGCAGGGTTTGGAATGTCCTGTCTCTGTCTGCCTGTGTAAAAAGTCACTTTCTGTCTTTTTTATAAGCTACCTTTAAGTACTGGAAGGACAAAATGAGGTCTCCCTGTAGCCTTTTTCCAGGGAGAACTCCCCAGCTCTCCCAGCCTGTCTCCGGAGCAAAGTGGCTGCAGCCCTCAGAGCGTCTTTGTGGCCTCCTCTGGACCCACTCTAGCAGGTCCACGTATTTCTTGTGCTGAGAAAAAATATCCTTATTTCTCCTTCTTGGTGAAGTACTCCAGGTGTCCCACCTGCCTGTCCCCTCCTCTCACCTGGTGTCCTGCACTTCCCAAAGCCTCTCCTCTGTGTGACTTCTCTCATCTCGCACTGGAGCCCCAGCACTGACTCTCAGCTGCCTCAGTGCCCGGCATGTGCTGGCTGGGCAGCTCAGGATCCTTGCTGATCCCTGGGAAATAGTGTGACTGTTCTGGTGGTCTCTGAGAGCAGTGGGACCTTGAGAATTGTTTAGGCAGGGGCGTGCAACAAGACCCAGAGCTTGCTTTGCAAAAGGACCTGTCAGACATACATTATTCAGGTGTGCCACAGGATTTCAAAGTGCTGGTGACAGCAGTGTCAGAAGTACATGCACCAAACAACTCATTTTCTCTCTTCTTTCAAGTGAACATGGTGCTGGAGCAGCATTTTTGATCAAAAAATTTTGATTTTCCTGAGAAGGTGTCCTCTAAAGTGAGATGTGAAAGAGGGAGACAAAAAAAGATTCTGTCATGTTCCCTTGTGGCTGTGAGTGCAGGAAGGCTGCATTTGCTCACAGGTACCACTTGAAGTGCCCACAGAGGGGTTAACAGAGGCACGTGCAGCAAAATGGAATAAATATATCGGCAAAAGTTCAAAAACCACAGAGGTGTCAAGAGAAGGCTTAACCAAAATGGGGACACAAATCTGAGACCCCACATCCCTCATTCATTCACTTTCTAACCACACACGTTCACTTGCCACCTCTGGATGCACTGGAAGAGCTCCCTGAGCTCTCAGGATCTCTGTGCCTGCACACACAGGATGATGCCCACGGGGGCTTGGCCATGTGCTGACAGAGCAACCTGTGGCTTGGTGGGCAGAGCACTCTCCACAGGCTGGGACAGGGAATCATGGAATCACAGAATCATTTGGGTTGGAAAAGACCCCTAAGATCATCAGGTCCAACCATTCCCCAGCACTGACCAGGCTGCCTCTAAACCATGTCCTCAAGTGCCACATCCACACAGCTTTTAAATCCTCCCAGGGGTGGTGACTCCACCACTGCTCTGGGCAGCCTGTTCCAATGCATCACAATCCCTTCCATGAAGGAATGTTTCCTAACATCCGGTATAAACCTGCCCTGGTGCAACTTGAAGCTATTTCTTCTTGTCCTGTTACTTGTTATTTGGGAGCAGAGCCCGATCCCCCCCCGGCTGCACCCTCCTGTCAGGGAGTTGTGCAGAGCCAGAAGGTTCCCCCCTGAGCCTCCTTTTCTCCAGGCTGAGCCCCCCCCCATCTCCCTCAGCTGCTCCTCACCAGACTTGTGCTCCAGCCCCTTTCCCAGCTCCGTTCCCTTCTCTGGACTCACTCCAGCCCCTCATTCTGTTTCTTGCAGTGAGGTTCCCAAAATGGAACATCCTCAGGCTTCAGGAGCAAAATGAATCCAGTTCACTTTCTTCTGTAAGAGCCCAACCCCTAAACAAGAGGTAGGAAGCAGCTCTGCCATCAGGTGACATCCAGGCCCAGCCCCTTTTTTACCATGACAGAAGCTCTTCCCCTCCATCCCACAGGACAGAATTGTAACTGTGGGCCAGTAATCAAATAGCTGGTGGTGAGTGCTGCAGCCCATGCCCTGGCCTTGTTCCTAACAAAAACATCATTTCAGGGCACAAACCTGCAGCCCCAGTGAGGTGCAGAGCTATGGATAAATACAACACCTGTTCCCAATTCAGCTCACTGCTTTATTTCTGAGAGTCCCTGCAGGATGCAGTGAACCTGGCTGCCACACAGGGCTCTGGATCCAATGCTGGAAGCTGTGCCTGGAGTTCCAGTGCCTAAAAGTGCTTTAGGAGAGGTGTGAGACTGCAGCATGGTGGCACACGAGCAAGGTCAGCAAGTGGAGCCCCAGCCTCCAGCCCTTTTTTGCTGCCCCTTCCCATTGCCTCAACTGCATCTATGTATTTACATTTCTCAGAGAAGGGACCTGGCACCCTGACTTGAAAAAGCCCTTGGTTGTTTTGTAAACAGGGATTTTCTCACCCTGAGTTGTGCTCTGCTGTGCAGAACAAGGGGAAATTTGAAGTGCTAAAGCCCAGCACTGCTGCCCAGAGCCTCGGTATTAAAACTGCAAAATATAGGCTTGTCCTTGTTATCTCAGCCAGGGTTTGGGTTTGCAAGTGAGCTGAAGGAAGGAATCTTAGCAAAAATTCAGGTGGGAAGCATGCCTAAACAAGTTCCACTCCTCTCCAAATCCACGAGAGTAGAAAACAAATGCCTGTGTACATGCAAGAAAGAGACAAGGAAGAAAACACTTAACTGAAGCCATGGGCTGGTAGCTATCCCCACTTGTATTTCATTTTCAATCCGCCTGCAGCAGGGCAAACAGGCTGCTACAAAACCCAGAACTGCTATCTAGAAACACTTTGCTGTTCTGCAGCAGTTCATCCTAGTGAGACACAGCAGGACAACACCTCCCCCCACCAAGGGTCAGCCCAGAGCTGCTTTCCCCTGAGCTGCCCTGGTTCAGTCATGGAAAGTGACTGACAGCTTATTTCAAATACTTGTGATGCCACAGAGGCAAACTTGTGCTGGCCATTCTTCAGCATTAAAACAAAAGATTCCAGATCCAAGAGTGGAGATTAATCCTGGCTGCCAACCAACTCCAAGGCACAATGCAGGGGAACCTGTGGGGAAACGTTCGCTGTCATTTCCCTCCAGGTTCCTCTGCCTGACCACAGCACAGACAGGGAATCCCTGTATCCCTCTTCCCTGGCTCCAAGCAAATGAGCTGAACTCACCTATGATTAGAAGAAAGACCCCAGCTCCATAATCCACGACTGGGTGGAGTTTGGAAATGTACTGCTCCTCCATGGTCCCTTGTGGAGGTGGGTGAAGGTTTTCAGTCAAAGGTGAAGATGCTGCAGGAGCAAAGAGCTCGTCCTCATGGTTTGCCTGCTGCAGGTGTGAGCTGGTGTTGGGTACTGGCAGTGCAGGGACCCTTCTGCTGCCTCCTTGTCCTGCCTCTGGTATGGCAGGGGAGAAGCCTGGAGTGAGAGGAAGGATTTCCCCCAGGGAGGCAGAGTGAAAGCCAGGCAGAGCTGCTGCCAAAGCGATCCTGCCTGGCTGGCTGGCACAGCATCTCTCCTCCCATCCCTCCTCTCCCACCCTTCTGCTGCTTGGCTTGTCAGGAAGCTTCACAATGCAAATCCCCTCAGATGAGCAAAACCAGTTGTTGTTCAACCATCAGCAGCCTTGGGAAATAAAGCCAGGCTGAGGGGGGCAGGCAAGGCAAGGAAGATTGGGAGTGTTGTTTTCCAGCTTTATGGCTGAATATGGGAGACACGAGGCTGGGGCAGGGGTCTCTGAGTTGAGGTGTCAGAGGAAGGCTGTTTGCTGCAGGGGCTCAGCAGGGTCAAAGTCACACCACTGAAGACAGGACTGTCAGAGCTGCTCCAGTGCAGAACTAGAGGATGCTCGGTCCAGTGTAGTGCACCAGGGGAGAAGCAACTCTGAGGTCACTCTGTGACACTCCAGAGTTCTGACCTGGCAAGCAGTCACAGCAGTGCCTCAGCTCTGTGTTTTCCTTCTCCTTATAGTATCTGAGCCTAAAATCACCATAATGAGCAATCCCATTCAGTGGGTAGCATCCCTGCCCATGGCAGGGGGCTGGAACTAGATGGTCTTTAAGGTCCCTTCCAATCCAAACCATCCTGTGATTCTATGATAGGGAATTCTGAAATTCACAAGAGCATAGAGGCATCTCAAATGCAATCTAAGTGGAATTTAGGTGCTCAAGTATAACAGCCTAAACTGTGAAAAACTTAGGAATCTGGGAGACTTTAAAAGCCTTTAGTTTCAGCAGGGTTTTGTGTATCTCCAAGCATGGAGACTCCACAACAGTTGTTCCAGTGCCTGTTTGTTCAAAGTCTCACCCAGATTTGGAATAAAGACACCACCTAACTCCTGAAATCCAGCACCTGCTCATGAGATGTTCAGTGCGGGTGTCCTTCACTGAACGTTCCTCAGCAGCAGAGATTCAGCTGAATGAATGTGGGTAGTTGTTGCAATGCTCTCAAGCCATGGGTGTATGAGCAAGACTCATTTTAGCATAGGAAGGCAGGATATATACAGTATTAATTATAAAAGGAAGTTCTTTTACCAGAATAGAATAAAAAAGTACAGAGGTGATGCCTCAAAAACATGCCCAGTACTGAGAGTTTCAAACAGCTTGGTGAATTCAGTGTGGTCTGTGCAAGGAAGAGAGGCTACCATTTCATCCCATTGTGGGGGAGTGTCCTGATTCTGGTCAGGACAGGGTTAATTTTTGGAGTAGCCATGAGGAGCATGACCAGGACCCGGAGGAGATTCTATAGCATCTGGGCAGAACTAGTACAGGGAGAAATGTCTGCTAGAGTAGCATAAGACACAAATCCTTTGGCAAGAAGTAGAAAATTGCCACATTCTGACACTTAATCCAGTACAGTACACACAAAACCATTGTATTGGTAAATTAAACAATGCCAGATCACCACAAAGAGGCTGGAACCTGACTGCTCACCTTGTTAAATTTGCAGAGCAGTTCCTGACACTGATTTGGGCTGGGCCAGCTGGCACTGTCCTGTCATTCCCAGGCACAGGTTGCCTAAAACGAGCCCAGGATTGTTCCCAGCAAGCAGGAACACCATCTGCTTTGAAAACGAAGTGTTTTGTTTTCTGGTGCAGATGTTGCCCCTGGGTTTTGCTCTTATCCTGAGTTCAAACATTTAGGTGACAAATAGATTCTCAAGGTGAAGCCATTGGATGAGAATTGTCTGCTTTAAAGTTCTCAGATAGATCTTATAATTCTGATAAAATTCTTTCTGATAAAATTCCTGGCCTGTACTATGCAATCATCTCACTTAATGTTTCTTTTTTGGCCTTTCTTGGTAAAACCATGGCAGAAGGCTCAGTTCAAGGACCCTGGTGCCACCCAATCCCAGCCAGATCTGCTGCTTTCACACTTGTTGTACAGTCCATGCTCTCTCTACTGAAATAAAACTGCATTTCTTCAGGCAAGCAAGGAGACCGAGGGCAAGATTAAAACGTTTTGCTGAGAATTTAATTGCTAATTATTATTTAATTACTGGAGACTCCACTGGCTACATCAGAAGCCAGTCCTCTGCCAGCTCTTGTGGGCACCTTAGACTACACTGTGTGGCTCTTTCATGCTGGTTTAGACAGCATTTCATTTATTGTGAAACCCTCAACTTGGCATTCACATGGGGTAGGATTACATCAACAGTCCACTTACGAAATGGGAGAAAAGAAAATGAATGATTAAAACCAGAAGAGTTGACTGATCCCAAACCCAGTGCATTATTCATGTGTTGTTTAACAATAGCAAGCTGTGCTCATCACCACCTTCCTGCGCATCAGATCAATCCAGACAATCTGTTTACAACACCCGAGTTTATACATCTTGACACACCCAGATTTGGGGGGGGGGGGGGGGGAGGTTGGGCAGGGAGCAAGGTGCGTGTAAGGTGTGTGTGTTCATATTTTAGAATTGTTTTGTGAAACTTATTTTCAATTTAATAAAGTACTCTTAAAACGAGATGGAAGGATGAAGTTGCTACCTACTCATTTCTGAAAGGTTATGTGAAACTTCAAGCAAAAAATGAACTCACCATGAAACTATTATACATATTTGATGTAAATACGGACATATATATAAACAAGTTCCCATTGTTGGCATAAAACAGGGTATGAGTTGAGGAATTACTTCATGCTACCAAGTGAGAATGTCCTACAACTTTATTTTTACTTTCCACAGGGAAAAAAAATAAAAAGATTATTCTGAATGCATAGGAACAACGGAATTACTATGAATTACCAGTTTTCCACTATGTAGTGGTTCATTTTGTAGAGATAAAATGTCTCAATGCTTAGAGCTGTTTGGGACATGAATACTGGGTTGTGTTTGGTACCATGTATCAAAATCACTGGTATCTCCTGATATGTGGGGAGGGCTAAGAATCTGGGTCCTTATCAGAAACGTCTATCAAAAATAGTTGTGTATGATTTAGAAGACGACATGACTTTGTTATTCCTGTTCATCTCTGGCTGCTCTGTCCAGATCTTCTCTTTGTGAAGACTCTGAGATCTCAAGTGAGCAGAGTGTGTGCAACAGTCTGTGGGGACAGTTCCTTTGGGTGCCCTCTCCTTGCTGCAAAACACCTCTGCCACGATGCACAATTCAAGCTTTTTCATTAAAAAATGCCACCTTTTCCAAACTCCTTGCAGGAGGCTACTTCGTAATATTCTCCAAGAATTCCTACAACTTACTTCCTTTTAAATATTCGTTTATTTCTGCAGTTTTACTTTTGGAAGCTCATCTTTGAGTTGAGACCTCTAGCTGAGCTTCTCTAGCTTTCACCTCTATTTATGAAAACCAGAACAAGCATTTAAGTGGAATTCTCAGAGTCTGCTCATGGAGTTGTATGTTTTCAACAGCTAAGTCTTGTTTAAGCTGGTATTTGTTACCTCAAGCACAGTAATTTTTAAATTGTTTTCTTCTGGATTCCGGCACTGACTTGCCTGTTATTGCCTGAGGGGTTATTTACAAAGTCTAAATTCAGTCTAGGGACACCAAACTCCCTAACTTCCCTTGGCAGGAATTGAAGAATTCAGTTGGATCAATACATTTTGCTCTTTCACTACAACCAACTTGGCTGTTAGTTAACTCAGCCCAAGCGAGTAAGGTCACAACAACCCCTGCAGTGCTGCAGGCTGGGGAAAGAGTGGCTGGAAAGCTGCAAAGGGACCTGAGGGTGCTGGTGAGAGCGGCTGAACATGAGCCAGGTGTGCCCAGGTGGCCAGGAATGCCAATGGCACCTGGGCTGTACCAGCAATAGTGTGGCAGCAGGACCAGGGCAGTGATGTCCCCCTGTGCTGGGCACTGCAGAGGCCACACCTCAAATCCTGGGTTCAGTTTTGGGCCCCTCATGACAAAAAAGACATTGAGGGGCTGGAGCGTATCCAGGGAAGGGAACAGGGCTGGGGAAAGGCTGTGGAACTGAAGCCAGAAGCTCACATTTATTAAACAAAGTCATTATTTGTTGTAACCATTAAATTCATGCTGCACTGGTGAAAAAAAACAGGTACGGCAGTGAGGAAAGTCACATGTGGAGTAAAGATGTCTCTGACACAACAAGCCAGCTCTTTTCAACTGGGCAATAGGCTGCCCTCTCAGGGACAATTTTTAAGTTTTTTTTTTTCCCCAAATATGTAATGAAAGGCTCTAATGTGAGAAAACAAGGCAAAGGAGAAACACAGCAGGAGGTGGGAAGGGAGAGATTAGAATGAGATATGCAAAGGTTAATTCAACGTGCAAGTACGATGCATACTGCAGCTATTTCAGAGGCGTGAGAAGACAGACTCTAATACTCTAAGAACGGAAAGGAAATGGCTCCAAAGGTGGTAAAATAAAATGAAAGCTACTATTGTGTCAAGAAAAGAGAAAAATAAAATGTATTGCCCATGGCATGGAATTTGACATTGCAAACCTGCTCATACTTAATAGGGTGACAGTGCTCCCAGATCTCAGTTTAACAGTGGTATGAACAGCACTAACTCTCTCATTTTCAAGGGCTCAAAGACAAAAACATGCCCTGTTATGCTGGATATTGCACAAATAATCACACAGGGACACTTTCTTACAGCTGAAGTATTTTTTCAACCTTTTATCGACATGTAGGTTTTGGTAGCAAGCTCCACTGACTTTTCTTTCGTATTTCAGTCCTGCACTCCATTTATTCACAATTCATTTGTGTCATTCAGACAGCAAGAAAAAATCCCACGATTTGTAGAATGGAGCAGCCAGGACGCAGCGACCACAGGAATATTGCTGTGCAGCAGCTCTGTCTCATCATCCTCTGCATACCTCTAGGGTGAGCACACCTCTGGGCAAGGAGGAGTGTGTGTGGCTACAGAGAAAGGTGACCTGGGAAGCAATACATTCCAGCCCCTTGGAATCTTGTCTTGGGAGATAAGATATCAGGGTGTTTATACAACTGCTGGGGACAGAGCTGATTATATACTGATAATCTTTACCCAAACGGTGTAACCCAGTTGTGCTGACACCGTGGGGGCTGTGAACACTGTCTGGGTGCACCCACATCTCTTCCCTGTTCCAGTTTCTCCACCAGGGCAGGAATAGAGCAGCCCAGGGATGTGATCCCAGAGCAGGCATGGCTGTGTATCCCACACGGACAACAGGGCAGGGTTCAAGGGTGCAATCCTGTGGCACTACAGATGAACTCGCTGGCACTGCCCTGGCTCTGCTGCTGCCGACTGTGTGACACTCCTCAAGTCACTTCCTTCCTCTTGCTGCCTCTGACTGACCCGCTGAGATTGTACATTTTTCAAGGTCTGACCAATCTCCAGCTATTTCTGTCCAGTGCCTGGTAACAAAGCAGTGCCGTTGTTGGCTTGTGCCTCTCAGCACCATTGTGACACAACAATAGCTTAAGGAGGCCAATTTTCTTTCATATTAGAATTACTCTTACTAATTTCTAAATAGACCCACGCTGGGAATTCAAAAATGGCAGGATTACAACTTATTATTTAGAGAAAAGAAAAATAGCTGAGACTGAATCCTGTAAAAATATAGAGGCAGATAAGAGTGGAAATTCATGGAGATGTTTCTCTTGGGTGGAAAAGAACAGGTTTCCTTGTTCAATCTGGAACATGAGGTTTAATGGAGAAATAAAAAAGAAACAAAGGCACAACAGAGGCTTGATGATAACAAATCTCTTATAGGTAGAATGGGGAGGACAAAACTTCTGCTCTGCAATAAACTGGTGGCAGCACCAGCACTTTGACAAGGACCCTGTTAAGAACAGCACTGAGCAGAGCTGCCTGACCGACACCTATCAGAACAACCCATTGCTAAGGCAAATTCCCTGGATTTTAACATCCAGTGAAAGATATTGCTTGGAGTTTAAGGGTCCCTGGAAGCAGGGAGAGCACCAGAAGCCTCATGTCACAACCCTCTGTCACTTTAGTTCATCAAATTATGTTCAGGTCTCTTTTCCAGCCTTCAGATTATAATCATATGAGTGAGAAAAGTCACAGCTATTCTGTCTTGACTTCCTTTCTGAGGTCTTTTGACCCTTTAAGCCAAGTAGTGTTTAATTCCCCTCATACAAAATTACCAGTTCAAGATGGCTGTAAATATGGCACAGAGTAGGACTGTGAGGGAAAGAAGAAAAACTACTTTCTCAAAATTATTATTTGTTAGTCACCAGCATTTTAATTACTTGAGTTTTCAAGGTTAACTGAGCTACAGCAACATGTTGCTTTCAGAGAGCATTTTCCACACCTTGGAAAGCACTTTAGGTTTTACTTCTTTGCACTTCACTCCTTTGCAGTGGTATGAAATGCCCTTTGCAAGGATATAAGAGACTAAATTTGCAAAAAAGATTAATTCCACAAGTCTTATTGACTTGCAGCCAGGTCCTCTGCTCATTGCTCTTGATACTTGACAGGAAACAAAACTGGGAGTAAGTTAAATATTTAGTGGATATTCCCTGTATGTGCACAGAGAAACTTCCAGCTCTTTCCCCCACGTTTACACAGTGCTCAGTTTGTTTTGCTAATAATGTGTCATCTCTCTGCTTGCCTTCCACAGGCCACTCTACAGTGAAAAACTCAAAAGATGAGGAAGGGCCTCAGAAAAGCATCACTGCAGCCTCCTGCCTCTCAGGTAGGGATGACATCAATTCCTCTGCTGCTCAGGTAACCTGCTGTACATCAGAAAAGTATTTTCTTGCTTCTAAGAGGCTGGTTCAAATTATTCTCTAATAGACCATGCTCAAAAACAGCACCAGCGACTGTGAATACTTCCTGCACTCAATTACACTGAAACAGAGATGAACCCACCTCAGAAAAAAAAAAATCTTGTGGTGAGGGCCCTGGGGCATGCTAGGTTCAGATCTTTGCTTTGCCACAGTCTTCCTGTCACTGCTTTTTGGCCAGTGATTAAATCTTTCTGTGCCTTAATGCCCCAGAACTGAACTATGGATGCAAATAAAAGCTTTCTTCTTTATACCTTTAAATCACTGTCACACTTTTACAGAAACCAAATGGTTTGGGTTGGATGGGACCTTGAAGCTTATCTCATTTCAGCCCCTGCCACGGGCAGGGACAGCTTCCACTATCCCAGGTTGTTCCAAGCCCTGTCCAACCTGGCATTGAACAATTCCAGGGATGGGGCAGCCACAGCTTCTCTGGGCAACCTGTGCCAGGGCATCACCACTCTCACAGGGAAGAATTTCTTCCTCATATTTAACCTAAATATACCCCCTGTCAGTTTGAAGCCATTTCCCCCTGTCCTGTCACTACATACCCTTGTAAAAAATTCCTTTTTGGCTTTTTTGGAAGCCCCCTTTAGGCATAGAATGGGGCTCTAAGGTCTTCTAGAGCCCTCTATTCTCCAGATGAACATCCCCAGCTCTCCCAGCCTGGCTCCAGAGCAGAGGGGCTCCAGGTGGGATATCACAGGAGCAAAGCAGAGAAAGAGAATCACCTCCCTTGACCTGCTGCCCAGGCTGGTTTTGATGCAGCCCAGGACGCAGCTCCCTTTTAGGGCTGCTAGTGCAAGAAATGACCAGTCATTGCCAAGTCATGCCCAGCTTTTCATTCACCAGCACCCCCTCGTCAGGGCTGCTCCCAGTTCATTCTCTGGGTTGATACCAGCGGTTTTCCTGAGGTGCAGCATCTTGCACTTGGCCTCACTGAATTTCATGAGGTTCACACTGGTTTGGTGCTGGGGGCTTGTTGAACTCAGATCAGGACATGGGGACAAACGTTCCCACGGCTCACTTGGGCTTATCTGGAAGTGGAGATGCATTTTCTATTCAGTCTGCATTGCAAACATTGTTTCTTTGTTTGTAGACTCCATGTCCTCATCAGGAGAGAATCTCTGTATTCAATCAGAAGGGGAAATTCTAGGCCATCTATATCCATTATGGTTATTTAGAAAAACTCTGACAGCATGAATACGACAGGCACAAAAACCAAGAGGCAAATAAAGAGCCATAATTATGACCCTTTTTTCACTCATTGCTGTGATACTGACTGGTGACCATTTTAAATGCATGGAGTTGACAGAGTAATATCAATCTATTTTTGCCTGTACCTGAATATATTAAAATATTTTCCTGTCACCTGTGTTGAAATGGTTTTGATAACCTGAACATTTGAAGCAAACATTTATTAGCTTGTAACTGAATATATTAAAATCTGTCACATGTACTTAAACAGATTTTATAGCCCTAACTTCACCACAGAATGTATTTCAGCTAAATAAAACCATTTAAAAGTTTCAGATCTGGTTGAAACTGGTCATCCAGACTTCTCCTGGGTAAATGGTGGAGGATCATAGAAGTGAAAGGCACTCTTGGTGGAGAAATACACACCTTTTCTAGATGAGATCAGTTGTTATTTGGAAGTGTCTATTTGCATTAAAGTTAATAATAGAAATAACAGCAATAATAGCAATAACAGCAATAATAATGATAATGATGATAACAACAACAACAAAACAATAACAAGAATAACAACAATAATAATACCATCATTATTATGATTCATTGTGAGGGTGCTGAGGGCACTGGCACAGGCTGCCCAGAGAAGCTGTAGCTGCCCCATCCCTGGAAATGTTCAAGACCAGGTTGGATGGACTTGAAGCAACCTGGGATAGTGGAAGATGTCCCTGCCCATGGCAGGGGGTGGCATAAGATGATTTTTAAGGTCCCATCCAACCCAAACCATTCTGTGATTACAGAGAACCCAGAGAGGTGTCTTAAATAAGCCACTCAGTTTGAGGGGGCTAAATTTGTTTGATCTGAATCCTGTTCTGACAGACATTGTAAGCAACACAAGAAACCTGTAAGAAAGGATGAACTGGAACATATGCTCTCAAATCTTGAGTTTAGGCTTTCAACTTTGTTTATATTCTCCTTGTTTCCATTACTACCAAAACTGAAACTTCTCAGAGCATGCAGTAGTCACAAAGCCTGCTTGCTATTTAAAACAAAACAAAGTATTTTAGCTGTCCAACTTTAATGCTATTTTCCCAAAGGTTTTTAATTACCAGTTCCTTCCTGTAGAAACATGACCAGGATAATAATGTTATTAGTATTTGAATGATCCTGGTTTGACTGTGAAAGTCACATCACACTGACCTGGACAACACACGGAACATGGGTTTATCCCTTTTTTGATGCAGAAAATTGTTGGTACCCATAAGGCTCTTCTAGTAAGGCAGTAGCGTGTTCTCTAAAGCATTCTGTGGGCTCTAAAAGAATAATCTTTCCCAGATACTGAAAAGGATGTTTGGGGAATTGGGGTGAGTAAAAGTATTGCAAAAGCACCCACAATGTCACAAAAATAAGACAAATCCTTAAACCCTTCTATTTTCTCTCCAAAGTGTTCACTTGCCCCAAAAGCTACAATATCCTTTCAAGTTATTAAATTGTTAATTAATGAAGCTTCAAGCTTCAGTTATACAATCAATACTGAATTTTCTCTTAATAGTTTTCCTTCAAATAAGCAACAGCTCTGCCTGCCTGACAGAAAGGAAAAACTTCCAGTTTTTACCCCAAATTTTTTGTCTACCTTGAATTCTTATCAAAGGTTCTTTCAGTCCCCTCTTTACCAGAGGTGATTTGTTTAATCCACAGACTTTCTACTGAGATGCAGCTTCAAGGTGGTAAAAGGCTGAAAGGACAGAGATCGTCTGTCAGGGAGTGGCGATTGGATGGGGAGGCTGTTCTTCGTAAACCACAGACCACTGGCAGCCTTGGAGGAGACAGACAAAGGGATTAGGTATGGATTACTGAGATAATGAAGACTGGGCTAGATCAACCAAAGTAGAAGAGACTCAGGTACTAAGTGAAAGAATATCCTGTTAGGACAGGACAGCACATGCACAGCCTTTATGACCGAGTGAATCCTTGTATTAGTCTGTGACTCACTTTGTCCTGCCAGCTCGGCTGTAAGAGTGCTGCCCTTTGTCACAACATTGATAATAAAGACAATAATAATGCTGTTACCCTAAACTGTGGCCCCCAGCTGCTAAATTAATGTATGCTGAAACCCTGGGGTTTGCAAAGCCCACCGAAGCCAGTGGAAAGATTCCTGTTGACCTCAGTGCGAATCATTCTCAAATGGAAATGGAGCTCCAGTTCCAGTGGCTGGTCTCATCTCCATGCAGACTAGTCCTGGGAGAGATCCATATCGGCCATGGCATTTGCTGGGTTATAAAGCTATTGCTGATAAGGCCAAACATTGTACCCTGAAGTGGGGATGGGATGAGTTTATCCAATCCCATCAGTCACCTGCATCTAAACTAATCCCCCTCTGCTCATCTGGTACTCAAAGGGGAGAAATCAGCATTTCATCTGCAATTCACCACTCCAAAATGGACATCTAAAATAGGTCAGATGACTCACACTATTCCCATCAATAATAAAGCCTGAAGTAATTTTCTCAGATTCAAACATGTGGTTGGAAGAACATCACTCTAAGTATCTTCATTAGACTGGCTTCCAAAATGTTGTCTTTTATAGCTGATTGCTAAATCAAACAGTAAAGTCAACACAAGATCCTAATGGAGACAGGTTCAGATAAACCCAGTTGGTTTTGTCTTGCATGAACTACAGAGCTTTGCCTGAGTAGGATTTTATATTAACAATTTAAAAATATTCCAGTGACAAGACAGCCTTTAAGGTACCCTGCTCTGGTTACATGTTCTGGATCACAGGCCCAAAATGATCTCAGGCATATTAGAAAGGTAATAACAATAAATGGACAAGAGGCTTCAAGTTATTGCCTCTAATTAGTTCTCAGAAGGTTCTCATCCCACTGGTGAACAGAATAGGAGGAGATTTAGCACCAAATTCAAACCTAAATGGACATGTCTACAACAGAGTCTAGACTCCCATTATGCTCAGTGGAGAGTGACTCAATACAGGCAACAGAGACAGGAAATCACTTGTCTAAATGTAGGTATCTGATTTAAGACTGACTTGGATTACATTCTGTTGGCTGTAGAAAATCCGTTTCCAAATCAGGAATTTGGCTACCAGCTCCAATGCAGTCACGACACAAAAAAAACCTGCCTAAAATTAGGTAATTGCTGATGAATCTCATCCACTAGAAATTGCCACGTGGTTGCCCAGCAATAGCATCCTTATCTAGTTGTTATCCTGACAGGACACAGTGTGATGAGATGTGCCATGTCCTGAACCATTACGACTGTTGTGTCAGGAGAGCATCATTGAATCACAGAATCGTTTAGGGTGGGAAAAACCTCTGAGATCATTGAGTGCAATCATTAACCCAGCACTGCCAAGCCCATCACTAAACCCTGTCCCCAAGTGCCACATCTACATATTTTTTAAATTCTTCCAGGGATGGTGACTCTACCACTGCCCTGGGCAGCCTGTCCCAATAACTGATGACCTATTTAATAAAGAATTTTTTTTCTAATATCCAGTATAAACCTCCCCGGGTCCAACTTGAGGCCGTTTCCTCTTGTCCAACCACTTGTTCCTTGGGAGCAGAGCCCGACCCCCACCTGACTGCACCCTCTTGTCAGGGAGTTGTAGAGAGAGAAGGTCCCTCCTGAGCCTCCTTTTCTCCAGGCTGAGCCCTCCCAGCTCCCTCAGTTGCTCCTCATCAGACTTGTGCTCCAGACCCTTCCCCAGCTCTGTTGTTCTTCTTCAGATATGCACCAGCATCTCATACTAAGATTAAAACCCAAACAAAATAAGCTTTGAACTAGTAATTTAATTTTTAAGTGAAGTTTCTCTATACATATTTATTCTTTGTTTAAAGCAACACTTTTCTAAATGGTCAGGAAAGGTTTTATACTTGTGGGTTTGTTCATACTGAGAATGAAAACATACTGAAACTTCGACATTTGCCATGAAATGGAAATGCTGAGTTTCACACAGCTCAAGAAAATTCAGCAAAGCCCTGCAGAGTGTTCAACATCTTTAGCACGACCAAACCCATAAACTGGCTCCACAAGGGCACACGTGAGTACCACTGCCAGTCCTTGTTGTGACAGTCTGATCCCCTTCCACCAGATGTTTCTGGGATGACAGTCCAGACAAATTACCTCAAACATAATAGAGCCCTGAAGTATTTGAAAAACTCTATTCAGAATCACAGCTTCTAACTTGGCACTTACCTCAAAATATTCCTGACTGTCAGCAGCTACTAAAAACAAGAATAACAATGGCTATTTCCATAATAGCTGTATTTTGAAATCTCAGAGCACTTTGTGAACTTAACAGAGATATCTGAGATGTATGGATGTGTATCTTCTATCAGGGAATGCAGATCTGTTTGGGGCAAGAACAGCGTTTTTGGTTTTAAATGTTCTATAAGGAAATACAGATAAGGAATGAATACAGATAAGGAATGAGATTCCTGAAGGTAGGAACACCTTCCACTATCCCAGGTTGCTCCAAGCCCCATCCAACCTGGCCTTGAACAATTCCAGGGATAGGGCAGCCACAGCTTCTCTGGGCAACCCGTGCCAGGGCCTCACCAGCTTCACAGTAAAAACATAAATATAATGCCTTTAGACTGCTCAGTCTCCCTAGTAATGATCCTACTCTAATGAGAAATCCATACCACTTGGTGAATGTCTCAATCACTTTAAACACGATGTGTAACTGCCACTTATGCGAGGCAAAATTACAGAAAAAAAACAAGTGTTTTGCACTTGCTAAAAGTGCAAAAAGTACCTAAAATATTTTAAGATGGAATCATCTAAGCTGGAAGGAAAATACAAAAATGGGCTAGGAGGGACCTGACATGTTTAGCTGAGGAAAAGGTTGCCAACACAAAAAGCTTTGGCTTCTCCTTTTCCATAATTTTTCATCATTTTCAGTGTTGTCAGCACGAATAATATTGTTGGTTTTTGCTGTGATTTAGAAGCAGCTGCAGAATACAAAACAAAGTTGAAAATCAGCTGAAAGACCATTCATCTATTTTGCTTGTAGTTGAAACACTCCTCAGAGCTGCAGACAAGTTACCAGGCTGACTATAATTCCATAAACTACATTTGATCAGCATATAGTTCAGGTTTGGGGGGGGGATTTTTAAAGGAATCTTTTGAAACCCACTACCAAAACGTTACTTACATGTTACAGCAAACATCTGTCTAGATGGCATCACACATGCCAGAGGTTCTTGTCTGATTTTGTACAGGCATCAATCTTCTCTGCTCATTCCTTCTGTTTATTTCTGTTCTGGGAAACTAGCCCTGGCCCATGCTAACTCCTAAACTGCACCTGGAAATTGTGTAGGAGAACTGTAGTTTGCCTGGATCCAAGCCAGAGTAATCTGGCTAGTGCTAGGTGTCCTTAATCACCCAGTTTGGGAAGGTAACAGGAATTCACAATAGGGCACGACCAGATCACAGCAAAAGGCCTCCAAACCAGAAGAAAAGCCCTGCCACATAAAATCACAGATTCATAAATTGTTTGGGTTGAAAGAGACCTTAAAGATCATCTCGTTTCAGCCCCTGCCATGGGCAGGGACACCTTCCACTATCCCAGGTTCCTCCAAGCCCCATCCAACCTGGCCTTGGACACTTTCAGGGATGAGGCAGCCACAGCTTCTCTGTGCCAGGGCCTCACCACCCTCACAGGGAAGAATTTAATGCAAAAGCTATGTGAAAAAACAGCTAAACAATAAAATAATATCCAGTTAAAAGCAAATAGAACATTCTCTGTTTTGAGTGAGGCACCTTTGCCTTGTTCTATTAAATAAAAAAAAAAAAAAAGTTTATCATGTTTTCAGGTTGGCCTCCAAACCTTGTGCCTAGGAAGCAGCTTTTCCACAAACTAATTATGGTATTTTATCTTATCTGGTGTGGACGTGATATTTTAAGTTATTTTAAGTCCATTAAGGATACAGCAAAACTAATAAGGGAAACTAATAAGGGAATTCTTTATTGTTATTCATATTCAGACAAGTGAATTAAGCTTGCAGCCAATACTATCAATGGAGTCTAGAGAGAGATTAGCTGGTCAAGTGGAGCAGGTAGACTGCATTGCCTAAATAAAAGTCTTACACACTCCATTGAAGAAAACTTCACCCAGATGGTGAATCATTTAATTCCTGCCACTACGCAAATGCAGTTCCATTCACCTGTGGGTTGCCCAGTAACTGGCAATTTAGCAGCAATGCACTTATTTTTATGATTAACCTTGTCAATCCACAGGCACTTGTTTTTCCAAAGAGCTGACCTTTTCCAACAATATTATTTTTGACAAGCGATGGCTCATTACCCTCTGTTACTGTCAGTATTTTAATGTTCAGTTTTCTAATTATCATAGAAGGTGGAGGCATCAACACCCTCTATTAAGATTTCCTCACACTTTCCACAATGAGGTCTTGCTATGCTGGAACTTTCAAGCTGAAATTTTCTTTGCCACGTTTGTTTCTCCCTCAAACTGCAACAAACTCCATAATTCAGTTTTGGGCTAACTTTGTTCAGATCAGTGTGGCTTCATAAAAATCAATCATTTTTGCTGTCCTTGCTGGCAGACAATCTCTGTCTTTCACATCAGAAAGGCACGAGAGAACTGCCCCATCCCTGGAAGTGTTCAAGGCCAGGTTGGACGGCGCTTGGAGCAACCTGGGATAGTGGAAAGCATCCCTGTCCACGGCAGTGGGGTGGGATTCAATGACCTTTAAAAGGTCCTCCCATCTTAAACTATTCCATGATTCTATGAAGAGAAAAAGAGCAAACTCGGTAGAATGTACTAACACTGTCCCTCCTGGCTCCGTGGGGTCCCGCGTGCTCCCACAGACGCACGGGTGGGTTCAGTGTTACAGTCGGCAGCAAAGAGTCGCTAAGGGCATTTGCGTTCCGCCAGGAGCATTTACTCCTTCTACACTGTCGAAGGTTCCAGAAGCAAATACGAACATGATCCCAAAGCTCACGGTTTTATCCGGGGGCGGGAAAAGGCGGGAGCAGGGAACGGGGACCAATGGGGAGCTCTGGGGGAGTGACAAGGGGTAGAGGCCGACAGCCAACCTGGGAATCCAAACTGGGACAGATTAACACAACAGAACAAGCATCCTGGGAGAAGCCTTTTTTGATCACCCTAACATGATGTGGTTCTTGTGGGTACTAGGGACTCGTCTTACTGAAAACTCTCTGTCCCTTGTAATGTAGGTTCACCGGCCACCACAATGTACCATGCTCCATTTTCCAGAAAAAAAGGCTCTGTATTTCCAGGTTTTCCCGAGTTCTAGCTTGGATATATTTGTCTCCCAATTTAGGGAAATGCTGTGTATGGCAATAAATCAAACTCTACTGAGAGCTGAAAACACATAAGAGCTCTGCTCTGTTCTCTTAAAGCAATGTGAAGAGCTCGAAACACTCTGCAAACAATTGGGATTTTCACAAACCTGCAGAAAAACCAGAAATGGAAATCAAACTTTCTGGCTCCTGTGCCCTAACCATAAGACTGATTTTTTTTCCTAGTCTTGCAGTTTCCACAAGTTCAAGGTGAACTGAGTGATAAGGAGATCTGCTTGGGGCAGAAGGTATGGGAAAGCAGAGTGTGCTGGGATTTTGTGTGACTCAATCCTCAGCTGCATCTCTCCGTGGGCGTTTGGTGTGAGAAGGCTCTGTCCCTAAGTGCTGCTCAGCTCTTTGTCCTCACTGATGTGTTTTCTTCTCTTCCCTCTGGAACAGACTCCAGTGGAGCTGTTTTCAAAAAGGGACCAAAAAAAAAAAAAAAAAAAAAAAAAAGAGTCAATGGGAGTGTGAGAAAGATAAAAGCAACCCAGCAGGTTTTACAGCAAAAGAAGCCATTTAGTTACTAAGCCATGGTTTGTTACTGTAATATCTGGGCTGTTAAAAAGCTCCCAGTCCCTGTAGTTCACAATCCTAATACAGCTGAAATTGGGCTGAGCAACCCTTCTGGAGATACTTCCCTCTTTACATTAGCTGATATTGATTAATAACTTCATTTACAACTTATCCAGCCTCTTTTCTATGCTTTTCTAGCTGGATTTGTATTCAGCTACCACTTCTGCTCTTACTGCCAAACCATAACTGAAGTTATGTTAATTTCCCAGGAACAGTTCTCTGACTCTCCTTGGTCTAAAAGTGACATTATCCCTCGACTTCCAGGCTTTTTGCTCAACTAAGATATTTCCAGCTGAATTTTTTGTCGTGTGCCCTGGCTGGCAAAGTGAGAGATACTGATGTGAGACCTTATGAAATTACTGTCACAGGCCCTTCCAAACTACAGCATTAAATGCACAAGGATAAAATCCACTTGCTCTAGAAGCAGCCTAAGGTGACTACACTTTCAAGTTTCACCTCTTAGGTCAATGTCTTATGTTAGCTGAGGTAAGTCTGTGCCACCGTTCTGCCCACAAAGATGTCAAAAATCCATGCTTCAATTCATCACAATTTATTGGGATTGCTTCAATTTTTCATAGTATCCCTTACGTCACAGAGTCACTGAATGGTTTGGGTTGGAAGAAACCTTAAGGATCATCTCGTTCCAACACCCTGCCACGGGCAGGGACACCTTTCTCTATCCCAGGTTGCTCTAAGCCCCATCCAACCTGGCCTGGAACATTTCCAGGGATAGGGCAGCCACAGCTTCTCTGGGCAACTTGTGCCAGGGCCCCACCACACTCACAGGAAAGAATTTCTTCCTAATGCCCATTCAGCTTAAAGCCACTTCCCCCCTATTCCTTACAAGAAACTTTCCAGAACTCTTTTCATGCTGGAGTGTGGGCACAAGCACTGTTGCAAGCAGGTTCTGATCACTCCATTGCAAGCTGAATTTGCAGGAGGTAATTTTTGCAATGGACTTGTAAGGACAGATGCAGCCTTCCCCAGACTCATCAGATTTATTCCTCAGCCATGTCATGGTCACTTTATTCACTGGATGATGGCATCATGAAATCCTAGGTTGACAGTTAGAGTTTCTTCCTTTAAGAAAAAGTGGAAATAGCCACTTTTGAGGAAAAAGGCTTGGCATTAACATCTTTGTAAAGCTTTCACAGAATTTTGCAGGTTTTCTAGTGAGGGAGATATTTTTCAAAGAAGCTGGTTTTAAAGTTAATGCTTTAAAACAAAGAAATAACCTGTATTTACAGGTTCTCCCCTTGCAGAGCCTGTGGCTGCAGAGCCATCTTGTGGGGGAGACTCAGATGGTTCTACCAGGAGGAGACTTTTAAATTACTTTTATTTTTTCACATGCTGTGGCTTGCTGAGGCAGCAAAAAGTCTAGGCAAGACATCCTGCTCAGCCCAGCATCTGTTTCACTCACCTTGGAGTATCAACAAGTCTTCTCACTCTGTAGAGATTCCCAAACTCCCTGAGAGCTGAAACTCAGAAGCCAATATTCCTCTCATCTTTGCCTAATTTAATACTCCCAGTTAAGAGGATTTTGGAAATGTTTCTGCCTCGAGGTTTCATCACGACTATTTGAAAATAAGATGCCATCTAAGTTTCACAAACTGAACAAATGTTTCTACAAATGGGTGCACCTCCATGTACAACAAGGACAAGGCTCTGAAATTAAGACAGATAATTGATTCCTTATGTGCTTCTTATTGGGGGAAGAAGACAGGGAATAGGGAAAATTCCTCTCATCGGAGTGGCTAAACGTTCCATCCTCTTCTGGAGGCACCACTACAGAGTGCTGAGCCTGGAAAATGAGAACTGGGAATCCTCTAGCAGTGCAGGATGTGGGATCACAGCTGCAGGTGGAGAAAAAGCACTGTCAGGAACAGGGTGCTGGGAGCCAGGCAGGAGGACAAGGAGGTACTAGAGAAGATCCAGGGAAGGCCACAAAGATCATGAGGCATCTGAACATCTCTCTTAGGAGGAGAGACTGCAGGAGCTGATGAAACTCATGGTGCTGGTTTGTGTTTCCATAAATTTTGTGACTTCTGCCTGTGATTATTCTGTGATTCTGTCTGTCCCCAGCGAGGGAGGGCCTTACTGTTGCCACAATTCCGATCTTAAAGAGTCCGATCGGTATTAGCTGAGATCTCATTTTACAGAAGAATTAACAACCAATCAAAATTGCTTGAACAGGGAATAGGTTTCGCAGAGCATTCGAACAATTCCGCCCAGGACTGGGGACACCCTGGCCCAGCCGGGTGATTAAAAGGAGTTTTTAAACCACTTAAAAGCAGGTTTAAAACCGAGTTTTAACCCACATCTGACGGCCTCACACCGCGGCGCCCGCGCCACACGCTCCTCAGGCCGCGCCCCCCGCCTCTCCCCTAATTCAGGCGGGGCCGGGAGCACCGCCCCCGCCCCGCTGCGCAGGCGCGCAGGGCCGCTGGTTCGAGTCCGGAGCGGGGACGGACGGGTCGGGAGATGCCGACGGAGTCGGGAATGCCGCAGCCGGCCGGGGAGGGAATGCCGCAGCCGGCCGCAGACAGCGGTAAGTGCCTGCTGTCCTCGGCGGGGACGCAGCGCGGCTCCCGCGGGAGCGGCGGTGCCCGAGTGACCGCGGGAACGGCGGGAAGCGGGCGAATCTGCGAGGCCGCCGGGGTGTGCGCATGCGCACTGGGGATCTGTGGAGGTTATGGTGGACGTGGTGCCTTAGGGTTTTTTTTTGGGGGGAATTGCGATAATTTGTGTCTGTTTCTGTTCGCAGAGCCGGAGGTGTTTGAGACTGTGCTGCCAATCACTGTCTTTGTGCTGAGCGATGAAGATTTTCTCCAGGATGATGATAAGAACCAGGAAATGTCCATTCCCGAGGTGGAGCAGGAGTTTAAATTAAACAACAGCCTTTGCCTAAAAAATAAAGTCGAACATTCAAACGACAGTAGCAGTGTAGGCAATTGGGATGCAAACAGGACTGTTTCAAATGAAGACAATTGTATCAAATACTCTGAGGATAAATGTTTTGCTGAGAGTGTGTGTAATACATCAAAATTATCTTCAAGTGATGGGTGTGATGCGGGCATGGATAAATACGGTCAAAATTGCATGTTACCTACATCATCTTGCAAAACAGAGCTTCCAGAGATCATCAAATACAGCGATGGAGAATATTGTGGTGGTAATGATGGCTTTCAGAAGATTCCTCCTCTCCTGTCCTCTGCTGGCAGCGACAGAGCTGACACTGTCGAGACGAGCAGATCGTGTACGTTGGTAGTGGTACCCAAACATGAAGAGGAACCTGTCAATGTTGCAACTGTTCCTTTTGATGGCTCTCCACAGAAACAACCAGAAATCCACAAGGAATTTGAGATAATTGTTAAAATGGAAGGTAATGTATTAATAAGATTAGTGCAAGTATTTAAGAAATACAGTAAATATCGAGGTTTTGAAATAAGAAATTGTATAGAAATGCTATGAAACCAATTTATTTTAGAGTAAACATTTCAAGTTAGATTAATAAATGCAGCAGAAGGAAAATACTGCCTGGAGTGTGCTCAGTTCTTTCACAGACTCCTGTGAAAGGTAGTGAAACTACAAGAAGTTGGTACTTTTTTCATTTTCCTGCAGTGAGCAAAGGGGTGGCCTTTCATCAGGGAAATACTCTCAAAATAACGCAGAAAAAGCATTGTGTTTGTGAGAATGGAGCATTAGCAAAGTTTGGTGTCAGTACTTTGGTAGGAATTCTGGCATAAAGCTGTTCTGTTAAAAACTGGATCCAGTGTTCTGTGAAATTCAGAGCCTTGAGTGAAAATAGACAGTGGGAAGGAAGGAGGCTTCTAACTAGGAACAGCATTTAAATGGTGGGGGCAGAGGGTGGCATGAAGAGAGGCATTAGGGGAAAAAAGTGGAGAGAGGGAAATAATAAGGGAGCAGAAGTAATGAAGAGCAAGCAAGTCATTAGGCAATTTGAGATTATTACTATCAATTAATCATTAATATTTGTGATTGTATGAAATGTGACTTTTTCTATCTGCTTGTAGATCCTGATGCCCCAAAGAATGGAGATAATGAAATTGATAACAGGAAAATAAGCAAATTTGAAGATGAAACTCTGAGTTCTCTTTCAGAACACGGCTTGAAAGAAGAGAAATTTACCTATAATTGTTCTGATCCATTTCTTAATGGATGTTCTCCTACTTTTAAAGAACTTCTAGAAGATGTAGGGAAACCTGAGATGAATGCTTTCACTTCTGCTGAATCAAATACTACTGGAGAGCATATTTACAAGATGTTAACACCATTCCCTAAGAAAAGATACCAGCAACAAAAAGTTGTTTCTTCTCATGCAAGCCTAAAAGAGTTCCAGAGCCAGCAAGAAGGTTTAACGTGGCTGAATGATAATGTGACCATCACACCTCTTCCTAAAACATCTTCTTCTACAAAGGAGAATGAAAGATGGAGTTTCAAGTGCAGGTTTTGTAGTTCTGTGTATAAATGCAGTGTGCACCTGAAGAAACATATTTATTCAGCTCATAAAGATAAAAGAATACATAAGTGCTGCTTTTGTAAAAGAACTTTTTTCTTTTCTTTCAATCTTAAGAATCACCTTAAATTTCATAAGAAGATTGCTAGGTTGCAAAAGGCAAGAAAAAATAGAATAAATGCAAGAAAAGGGAGGCAGAAAGGATCTGAAGAACAAGAATCTGAGACCAAGAAAAAAGAAAGTAAATACAAGAAATTTTTCATTAAAATTGAAAGGGACTGTACACGTCTGGATGTGCCAGTTAGCTTTACCTGCAGAATTTGTTTCTTTGCTTCATCAAATCCTAGGAGTTTTATTCATCACATGAAGGGACACAAGGAGAGACCACCTTACCAGTGTCCTCAGTGTGATTACTCCTGCAGCAGCTTATCCTACCTGTTACATCACATGTACTGGCATGCTGGCTACAAGCTCTACCAGTGCAGGTTCTGCACCTTTTTTTCATTGTATTTTGCAAGCATGGTGAGGCACAGCCATGTCCACACAGGGGATAAACCATATTCCTGTGAGCTCTGCCAGGCAGCATTCACCAGCACCTCAGGGTTGGAGAGACACAGGAGGATACATGCAGGGACAGAAACATGCCAAGGACAGCAACCCAACTGCCTGAGTGGGAGAAAGAGAACTGAAAGACCTCTAAAGAACTACACATGTGATGAATGTAACCTGGTGTTCTACACTAAAGGACATCTCAGCTTTCACAAGAAATTTCATGAACAGTTAAAGGCTAATGGTTATACAAGTCAGAGCAATAAGTACTGTAAAAGCAAAATATGCAAAGCTGATAGTGATTCTCAGTGCCATGTTTCTCACTCTCTTTTTGGTAGAGAAAATGATTGTCTGGGTGGGGGAATCCTGGATTCAGAAGTAGAGTTTGAGCAAGGAGGTGATGTGTGGGTCAATAAGAAAATATGCCCTGGAAAGAAATTCCTTGAAAACAGCCATGGAGGCAACAGCCTGGCTGTTACAAGGAATAGATCAGAAGTTCCTCGGACTTCTTACCAAATGGATGCTGCCACTTACAAAGAGGAACCTTTCTTCAAATCAGAAGCCTCTCAAGGCTTCTCTGCCAGAGATGTGCAAGATGATCATTCATATCATAACTTTGTGGAAAACTTGGATGCCTGTCCTTCCAGTTTAAATCCATTCCAAACATACAGGTGCCAGCACTGCAGTTATGTTACTGCTGTTCCTAACAACTTCAGGCTGCACTTAAAGTTACATACAGATGAAAGACCATTTGTGTGTAAAGAGTGCAATGAGGCATTTAAAACTTCAAACCATTTGCAGAAACACAGCCTTCTTCATGTGAAAAATGGACAGGAGTTTGGAAGTTGCCTCTTTGTTGAGAGGTGTTTAGAGAATCTTGAATTGCATCGTGAAATCCACGGAGGCACATATCCAGAAAGGGATTTTGATTCCTGCAGAGGCTCAAACAGCTCCTTGCTTGGTTCAGAAGTCTGTGGAGTTCAGCGAGGTGTTCAGAGGGGCACAGCAAACGATGTGCAAGCACAAATTCAGCCACCATTCTATCAGTGTGCAGAGTGCAACTACGCTACTAGCATTTTAAGCAACCTGGAACTCCACATCAGAACTCACACAGGTGAGAAGCCCTACAGCTGCACCATTTGTCAGAAGAAGTTCCGTACTTCCAGTCACCTGAAAAGGCACAGACTCACACATTTGAACACGGGGCATTTCAAGTGCACAGGCTGTGACTACTCAACCAACAAATGGCTGTCCTTGAAACGGCACCTGGCTTCACACACCGGGGAGGGAAGCACCTCTCCTGGCTGCTTCTATGAGCACAAGGAGCTGCCTGTCAAGACATACAGGTGTGAGGAGTGTGGCTATTGCACAGCCCACAACGGGAACCTGAAGCTCCACCTGAGGATCCACACGGGAGAGAAGCCGTTCCAGTGCGGGCAGTGCTCCCTGGCCTTCCGCACCTCCAGCCACCTCAAGCGCCACTTGCTGACTCACCTCAAGCTGCAGTGCAGGAAGTGCAGATACTCCACGGTGGATAAACACGCTTTCCAAAAGCACATAAAAACGCACAAAAAGAAGTATAAGTGTGCAAAGTGTAATGTGGTGCTGCCCACCAAAAAACTGCTGGAGAAGCATAAGCGGCAGCACGAGGTTGGAATGTGAGGTTGAGAATTGGAAGTTGGTGCTTGGTTCTGGAGGGGTTTGCATGTCCTGGCGTTCTTCATGACTTTACGTTCCTTTACTGTGCCCAGAACGATGGCTGGTAATGGATGCCACCAGCATTTTGGTCTAGAGAGTAAAACTTGGTTTTACTGCAGGTGTTTTGCTGCAGGTGTTTCTGAGGACATCAGTTCTAGCACAGGCTGTGCTGAAGATCTTGGAGACACTTCTCATTCTCCTGAGTAACTGCTTCAATAGAGGTCAGTTAGGATTTGGCCAGTGTTCATCTGTGTTTAAACAGTTATTCTGCACCACTTACTTTCTTGTAAAAATTTAATAAGAAAAAATCTCTTTTCTAACTGAAAGAATGTTTAAAGGGAGGGAAGGAAAGGCATATTATATTTTATAGTAATAACTTTTCATATAAAAATTACCAGTGTATTTGGAGGCTTAATGCTACCTCCCATCTGCTGAAAGTTGCCTCCTTTACTCCCAGGTGCTTTTGCAATACTTGTAAGAGAAAAAAATAGTATCTCACAAAATTACAGAAACAAAATATGTATGTCATCACTGGGTAATTGTGACATAAAAATGTTTTCCATATGTCTGTATGTATAAGATACTAAGCAGTTACTTTGTATGTAGTTTTGATAATTTTTTGAGTAGTCTGACGGAAATGGTAATGTCCCAAAACATATATTTTATGATACTGAGAATCTTTAAATCTTGAATTTTATGTGAATGTCCAATGTTAATCTAGTATGAAATGCCTTACCTTTTCTCAGGTTGGTAGTTACTGTGTTGTTTGTTAAAATAGATGACACACTTTTCAAATAACTTCTGTTAATAACCTGCCGATAATTGTGAATGCTCTTTAGTTACATTGAAAATCTTAGCAGTATCTGAAACTGCTTATTTTGTTTAATAACTTTACTGTTAGTCTAAAATACCATGTGTAAGAACTACTGTACTATGCAGCAGTTGGTGCAGGGTATGGTGAACCCAGATAGATGCTGCTTCTAATTTATATTCAAATCTAGACAAATCTTGTGTTTGTTTTACTGTTTCACAGTGCTAGGAACTGTGGTAAGTGGTTTTGGTAAGTGTGTTATCCCCTTGTGTGAGGAAAGACAACAGCAAAGGGCTGGTGCAAACTGAGCTACAGCTCACTCCATGGAGCAGCAGAACAAACCTGTGGTTTAATTTAGAGAATGTAAATGTGGAACTCAGTGGTTTTTTTACTGCTCCTGGATGTGTGCCCTTCTGTAGGAACGCAGATAATGTCTTTTAGAGCTTTCTGGTATCGTCAGAGACAGGTTGGGAAGGGCTGCCCATGGAGGGAATGGAGTTCCCCTCTTTGGGGATATTTAAAAGCCATCTGCATGTGATCCTGAAGAATGAGTTCTGGGTGGCCCTGCCTGAGCAGGGGCTTGTCTTCCGGAACTCCTGTGGCCATTCTGCCATTTGGAACACAATTTTCCAAGAATGTATTGAAACTCATGGATGTATTTAAGGCCAGATCACCAAAGATATTCAAGTGATCCAGTTCTTCACAGCTTCAGTAAAGTCACTTCAGTAAAGTAAATATCTGTGTCTGAACTATGATGGTTAGAGGTGGGTGATTCAGCTCTTGAAGCCACCTGATCCCATTGTGAGAAAGAAGGATGTTAGCCTGTATGAAGAAAGAAAAGCATTTCTGGTAAATATTAATGGTTACTCAAGCTTGGAGGAGTTTTTCCCTGCGTTACTGTACAATTCTGGTAATTTTTTTGAAAAGAACAGGTACAAAGAGGAAACAAAAATTAAAGAATTGTAAGCCTCTATATCAGATGAGACTAGTAAGGCTAAATATGATAGAGAACAGTTGTTTAAAAATATGGTGTACAATGATGATGAACGGAGCCTGGTTTAGAGGGAGAAATAAACTGCAGTAAATTTTTGAGTTTGTAAATATAAGTTTCTTCAAGTTGTAAGTAAGAACAAGAAGGTATTTTCAGTTGGAGCTTGATGATTTTGTAAAAATAGTTATTACTGGTCACTGCCTCTAATAAAAATAAACAGTTTAATGACTCCTGATGTTGCTCTCTGTTTCTTATGCACTGCACTGGACTTTTGGGATTTCAAAGGTATTCTCAGTCTACTAAGTTGGTGAAAATTAAAGGTAGAGGCATATTCAGTTTCAAGTAAGACATGAGCTGTTGTTGGTATTTTTTTCTGGTAGCTAAAAGTGTAATATTTTTTATTTCTGCATACTTTAAACAAAAATCAAAGCCTTTTCTGAATCATAATCATGAA
This sequence comes from Corvus moneduloides, assembly GCF_009650955.1. Taxonomy (NCBI): domain Eukaryota; kingdom Metazoa; phylum Chordata; class Aves; order Passeriformes; family Corvidae; genus Corvus; species Corvus moneduloides. The sequence goes on from NC_045478.1 coordinate 4,987,677, forward strand.
CCTGAAGTTTCCTATTTAAACCAAAAATGTTTGCATAATTTTCTTCACGAACATATCATGACTTTGGACAAAACAGGGAAATGTAATGAGACAAATTGAGCAAAAGGCTGTCATTTTACCTGCGTGCATCTGCTAAATAAGGAAATAAAAGTTAATCAAGAGGTGACATAAATGAATAATAGTGAGTCAGACCTGTATGGTGTGGGTGCATCCTCCTGTTTGGGGTACACTGTGGTCTCAGAAATGCTTGTTAGGCCTTGGCCTTGATGAGCTGGGCTGAGCTCATCTTGAGCTTATCAAAAACACTATCTGCTCCCAGGAACTAGTGCTGGCTAAGCAGCCCTGGTTTTTAACAGCCTTGGGAACTTATTTTTCTTACCTGAATAACCACCCAGGTGGAACAACGTTTTTGGTTTTGAACTTTCAAAGAAAGTTAGTGACCTGAATTGCAGCCAGGGTGGAAGATTGCTATGAACAAAGCCAAGTCAGTTGTGACTCTCTAAGCAGTGGTACTTAGACCCTCTAAGCTCTCCAGACTGCAGTGGGCTGAGACCAGCACCCTGCCTCTGAGTGGGGCCTCTCTGAGCCACGCAACTCCTGGGTTGGATATACCTGGGGGACCACAGCCGAATGGCAATGACAGTTCCAGGGCTGATCTCCCCACTCCTTGAGACTCAACCCTTCACCTGTTAAGAAGGTGCAAAGGCATCTGACGTGAGTACTTTCCTGTGAAAGTTTCCCAAATTCAGGTATGTACCTGGTACACACTCCTTTAGTGTGTGTGTGAGTGTGAATATACAAATGCACTATGAATGTTGCCCTCTTGTAGAATCATAAAATAGTTCTGCGTTTGAACCTTAAAGATTATCTTGTTCCACCCCCTGCTGTGGGCAGAGACACCTTCCACTAGACCAGGTTGCTCCAAGCCCTGTCCAACTTGGCCTTGGACACTTGCAGGGATCCAGGGGCAGCCACAGCTTCTCTGGGCACCCTGTGCCAGTGCCTCAGCACCCTCACAGCCAAGAACTGATTCTGTACATAAACGCACGGATTTTTTTTCCTGAAATTAACAAAATACCCTCTAAACCTAACCCTGGGGAGATGTGATTTCCTTCCGCTGTCCCTTTCCTCCTTTATTTGCGTCCTTTGGGGAAATTTGAAGGAGTTCAATGAAAGCCCAGTTCCTCCGCTCGGTGCCGGCCGGGCCCCTCCGCCGTGCGCTCCTCCGGCCGGTAGGTGGCGCCAGCGCGGAGGGGCTGCGGAGGACGCGCGGGGGGCTGCGCATGCGCGGAGCGGCCGGACCCGCTTCCCTGGAGGAGCCGCGGCCTCGCTTCCCTTAGAAAAGCCGCCGGTCCCGCTTCCCTGGGAAAGCAGCCGGACCCGCTTCCCGCTTTTCTGGCAGAGCAGCCGGACCCGCTTCCCTCGCCCTCGGCACCTGCCGCCGCTGAGGGCGACCGTGCGCGGTCTCGGCCGGCCCCGCTAAGGCGAGCGGCGCTTCCGTCCCCTCTCCACTCTCTCGCTCCAGGGGTTCGACCCCCCTCCCTTTGCTGCCAAGATGCCGCGGATTATGATTAAAGGCGGCGTGTGGCGGAACACTGAGGTAGGACTCGGCGGGGTTTGAGCCCTCGTCCCCCCCTCGGGGGGGGGGGGCCTCACTGATGCGCAGGCGCGGGGGGGGGGGGGGGGGGGTGTCGTGGTGCGCTTGCGCGGGGGGCTCCGGTTTTGGGGTATCCCGGGGCAGGTTCGGCTCTGCTGGAGCCCCTGTGCCGGGACATCCAGAGGGGTGGGGGGCTGCGGGAGCGAGTGCTGGGAAGGGCAGCCAGCTGGGGAAGGGTCTGGAGCAGAAGTCTGATGAGGAGCGACTGATGGAGCTGGGGAGGCTCAGCCTGAGGAAAAGGACGTTCGGGGGGACCTTCTCACTCTCCACAACTCCCTGACAGGAGGGTGCAGCCAGGTGGGGGTCAGGCTCTGCTCCCAAGCAGCAAGCGACAGGACAAGAGAACATAGCCTCAAACTGCGCCAGGAGAGGTTTGGGTTGGACATCGGGAAGAATTTTTTCACAGAAAAGGGTGGCTGAGTATTGGAACGGGCTGCCCAGAGAGCTGATGGAGTCACCATCCCTGGAAGTGTTTAAAGAAAGACTGGACGTGGCGCTGAGTGCCATGGTCTCATTGATGTGGTGATCAGACATAGGTTAAACTCAATGATCTGAGAGGCCTTTTCCAACTGATTCTGTGTTTCCTTGGCTATCTGTTGGGTTGCATTCCCCATTAGCCTGTGCCTTCCTTCTTCCTGCTGCCTCAGTGGGCAAAGGTCACATTTGTGTTGTTTTTCCCTCAGGCTGCAGGTTGGGAAGCTCAGCCATGTGCGTGTCATGTCCTTCTGTCCCGGAGAAACTGTTCCCACTGCCACTGGAGTGGAAGCATGGGCTGTGCTGTGCTAGGAGATGTCTCTCTCACAGGCTGGAGTGTGACTTGTACTTCATAGGCAGGTTTCCTTTCACTCTAGGGGAATGAGGCAGCAGGAATCTCTTGCACTTGAAGATCTTTCCAAATGTCAAAATGGCAAAGGCAGAGTCTTAGAATTTTTAGGATTGGAAAAGACTTAAGATCACTAAGTGTTCAGCCATCAACACAGCACCACCACCATGTTCACCATTTAACCATGTCTTTAAGTGCCATATCCACCTGGTTTTTTTAACACTTCCAGGAATGGTGACTCCACTACTGCCCTGATCAATCTGTACCAATGCCTTACAACCCTTTCCATGAAAAAAATTTCCTAATAACTAATCTAAACCTCCACTGGTTCAACTTCAGTCTTTTTCCTCTTGTCCTGTCGATGGGTGTGGGCTCTTCATCTGTAGCACCAAGAGTCGTGTACACAGGAATTATTGTTCCAAAAAAGAGCAATCCCCTCCAATTTTGCTGCCACAAGCTTTCAGAACCACAAGTGGTCACGAAAAAGAAAATATGATAAATCAAAGATGTCAGTTTTATTAGATACATGCAGAAGGATGTACCTGGCGCTGTAAAATCCAGACCTCTGTCACTGCATAATGTGAACACCAGGCATGTACACAGTTCCAGGAAGCAGTGAGGAAAAAGTAATAGAAGGTAAAATGTGCTCTGTGTGCTCTTAAGCACTTGTCGTATATCAGTGATGTTCCAGGAAACAGCTAGATTTGGGGTCAGCAGAGGATAGGAAAACCCACAGTGTCTTCACCTCATTCTTAGGGTCTTCCATAATTGGTAAATTTTGGTGACTGTTAAAGAGAAAGAGCAGTGCAGTAAATGGAATCACAGAATATCCTGGATGGGAAGGGGCCCACAGGGGTCATCAAGTCCAGCTCCTGGCCTTGCACAGAACACCCCCAAGAATCCCACCCTGTGCATGAGAGCATTGTCCAAATGCTGCTTGAGGTCTGGCCACTGCCCTGGGGAGCCTGTTCCAGTGCCCAAATAGGTTACTGGCCCACCAGTTTTTGTGTACCAGAGGTAAAATAGGTGTTGGGTTTTTTTAATTAAAATTTTGATTATACATACAGCTTTAAAAACGGAGGAAGTGGAATTAGGTGATAACAGGTCATTCATAAAATGACCAGCTACAGACAAAAAAAGCCTGTTAATGTCACCAGTACAGCTCCTGTGTGCCATAGAGCACCAAGTAAGTTAAAAAACACACAAGAGAGGTTTTATTACTCATTTCAGAACAGTAATTACATTAATTGTTGCCTGTAGCAGCTCAAGCCAGAGCTGATCACGAGCCCACAGTTAAAGCTGCTGTGCTCTGAGCAGTGTCTGTGTGAGACAGTGTCAGACTTGCTGAACACTCACTGGGTACAGGAGAGGGATATCTGTGGTTGACAGGGCTGCAAGAGTAGCTTAAATGCATTTAAATTACCACTTCCTCTGAATAAACCAGAAATAATGAGCCCATCTATCTGGGAGGAAGGGAGAGAGGGATTGATGGATTGACAGACAGTTGAGAAGACTTCTGGCTTTTGATCGAATCTCAGTGCACGCTTTGTTGTATGTGAACAACCTGGCTCCCAAGCTGAACCCATTGCATTTTTATTCTAATTGCATTAAATTATGAAAAAAAGATAATTTTATGGTATTATTTAAAGCAAGGCAGCCAGAGGTATCTGCCAATTCTACTTTTTTTTCCAATTGTGATGTCATTACCAGACAAACACTTCCCTACCTCTTTATTGCTGTCCTTCAAGGGAGACTTAAAGAGCCTTTAAACACTAGTGCATTAGAGAGCATTGAAAGTCGTCATTTGGCAAGTTCTGTTGGATATGTGACGTTTGGAACAATAATCGTGTCTTTTTCATTTAATCTTTATTGACTTCATTGGCCTTTGAAATACAAATCCTCATTCATCTTGAGAATAAAATGGAAAAGAAGTAGCAGTTCTGTGCTGTTTCCTCTGGGTCAGCCTGTGAAATTCACCATGTTCTCCTTTGCTTGAGATCAGACTTTCTGTTTTGCAAGTTTTTGTGATCCATAAGGGTATTTATGTTTTTTTAAAGGATGAAATTCTGAAAGCAGCTGTTATGAAATATGGCAAAAACCAGTGGTCTCGTATTGCCTCATTATTGCATAGGAAATCAGCAAAGCAGTGCAAAGCCAGATGGTAAGTGAGAGGTGCTGTGCCTGGGTATATGAGGTTCATAATTAGTGGAAATTTAGGAAAAAGTGTTACCACAGACTTATTTATGTCCACAAAGTAACAACAGTTTTAACATTGTTTGATTTTTATCATGGAAATTTTGAATTCTTATTGCTCAAAAGTGGTTGAACAAAAGTAGCCAGATGTTCTGTTTGCCAGTGACTGCAGTGTTAGCAAATGCAGGATCACCTAAAATGATATACATTAGTTTTTCCCTTTATTTAAACATTTTTTAATCTGTGGATATTGCCAAGGAAGTAAAATTGTAAGATAGTAATCTCTCTTGCATATAATTTTCTAATTTCATGTAGTGGGAGTTTGGCTTGAGAGTAAATGTTTAGAAATTGTGCTGTGAAATTTAATTTTTTACAAAAAATAGAAGCTTTAAACTGATGCAAATACTGATGCAGTATGAATGTATTTGAGAATCAGACTTAGTTTCTCGAGTACTGAACTGCACATATTTAATAGAATACTTCTTGTAGAGGTAACCGTACTGGCATAGTTGAGGATTAGTAAGATAATTGTTGAAGGCTCCAGACCAAACAACTCTACCATTTCTCTATCTTTGATTGTTGCAATTTTTACTTTTCTTTTTCAGGATTAATTCTGTGAGTCTTTACTTTGCCAGAATAGGGATGAGAAAAGGAAGAAGAGGCAGTATCTGTATGAAAAGTGCTGATAAATAATACATTTTAAAGTTCAAATACATAAGTCATAAAAATATTCTTGAAGACAGATCAATTAATAACTTGGATCTGTCATCCTTAATTTTTTCAATAATTACAGGTACGAATGGCTGGATCCGAGCATCAAAAAGACAGAGTGGTCTCGGGAGGAGGAGGAGAAACTGTTGCACCTGGCCAAGCTGATGCCAACTCAGTGGAGAACCATTGCCCCCATCATTGGGAGAACTGCTGCACAGTGCTTGGAACACTATGAATTTCTGCTGTGAGTTTCTGCTTGCCTAGAGAAAAATCGAGCCACGACTACCAGGGAAATCCGTGGAGTTTGTTGTAGCAATGTGTCATTCCCTTCTTCCATGGTGGTAAATTAGGGTGGTTTCAAGTTGACTGAGTCTTTTTGTAAGCAAATCTTTAAAGATTGTTTTCAGGCACTGCGTCTGGCTTGAAGGAAGCTCCTGGAACCTGGAGGCGAGCTTTAATAGAGATAGGTGTATCTTTTCTTGCTCCTGGTCATTCTGGCTAAGGGACTGTCAAGATTTATGCTTTTGTTAGGCTGTTTGGGCATTTTTTGACTGGTTGATCAGCAGGAGTGGGAGGGTAAGAGAGAAAAGAGACATAAAACACATGTTGAAGTGGCTGAATGTGCAGATACCATCTCTCTGTGCTACAAAGAGTTTCTTTAGGCCACAAGAAGAAAAGGAATGTGCCATTTTCCCTTGTGAGCTTTCTTAATTCTGGTGCGATTGGTTGACTAGAAAAATATACTGGAAAACTTGATTTTTTATTTTGTCACACTGCTTGAATTCTTGTTTTTATTGTTAAAGATTACCTGAGGAGATTTCTTTACTACTAGCTGTATCAGTATTGTGTTTTATATAATATTTTATTGTTGTAATGTAATACTGTGTGGGTTTCTTTCTCTTGTCTTGTTTAAGATTATGGAACTGTACCACGCTTGTGGATTGTATAACAAATTTAATGTATTGTACAGAGTACAAAGTTACTGCTTTATGATCAGTCTTTGGAGACATATAAGGGATGGTTATTACAAATCTGGGGGAAAACAAAGAGCTGGTGGTGACACCTACAATGTGTTTTTAGGGACAAAGCTGCTCAGAGAGACAATGAGGAAGAAACTGCTGATGATCCTCGGAAACTGAAACCTGGAGAAATCGATCCAAATCCAGAAACCAAACCTGCCAGGCCAGATCCCATTGACATGGATGAAGGTGAGTTAGGAGTGTGTTTACCATTTTCGACAGAAATCTGATCTGTTTGGTTTTTCTGTTTACACAGCCACCTTGGTTTTCTTCTTTTTCTCCACTACCCCCTGATCATTAATTTTCATACAGATTTTATCTTATTTCTGTATCTGGCCAGTCAGTTGTACTTTTCCAGTTTTCCATTTCTTGGTGTGTTTTTTGCCTCCTTATGTGTTATCTTCATCTGTTACCATGACTGGCTGTTATTTGCTTTGACAACTGGTCTGCTTGTTTGCATTCTTAGTGCTGTATCTTCATCATTTTCCATCAGCTCACACCTTCAAGACGGATCCATTCTGAAGCACAGAAGGACTGCTGGATTTCTTTTGTTTTTTCCTTGCACAAAGCAACATTATAAACTGAAAAATGAACATTGTTAAAATTCCATGAATGGACCAGTAGTGGTTTTGAACAGTCACAGGTTCACAAAAACAGTGCTCTCAACTCTGGAAGTAAATGCAATTAACAAGTTCTCAAGATAATACTCTGGGATAAAGATGTAAATAAAGTTTTACTTCCATTAATGTGGTCAGTTTGCCTCTTTATGTAAAAGTTTTGATTTGTTGTTGATACTAATTGAATTATTTTCAACATTAGGCTTTTTTCTAAAAGTCTTCATTTCATCTGGCCAATGATTCAGTAAATACATTGGGACAACTTGGAGATTAGTGATGACACAGAATGCCTGTCATTGATTGACTCAGCTTTTAAAGACAGTTTTCTGATGTTAATGTCACTTCTTTCCTTACTCCCATCTTCTAAGTGCAGATTCATAGCTCTGTTTATCTGTACTATTGTAGATGAGCTTGAAATGCTGTCTGAGGCTCGAGCACGTCTGGCTAATACACAGGGAAAGAAGGCCAAGAGGAAAGCCAGGGAGAAGCAGCTGGAAGAAGCTCGGTAAACTTACATTTGGTTTCATATCCTGGGACTGCTTTTCTTTATTCTGCACTTTAAATCATGTGGTGTTGCTCTTTCTTCAGACGCCTTGCTGCTCTCCAGAAGAGACGAGAACTTCGCGCTGCTGGAATTGAGATCCAGAAGAAAAGAAAAAAAAAGAGAGGTGTGGATTACAATGCAGAAATTCCATTTGAAAAGAAGCCTGCCCCTGGTTTTTATGATACATCGGAGGAAAATTACCAGTCCCTGGATGCAGATTTCAGGAGACTACGTCAGCAAGACCTGGATGGAGAACTACGATCGTAAGTGTGTGTTGTAATAAGGAGGGAGCAGTGTATTGGAAAAAAAAAGCAACCCATATATATGTGTTTTAAGTCTTGCAAGTATGATGTGGGTGGGAAATGTATTTTCAGTGGGACAGATACGAGTGCAAGTGGCCTCTGCCTTTTCAGTTTTCTGTGTTTTTATCTTTGCAAAAGGTCTAGTTCACTTTTTTGTCTATGATAACCTTTTTTCTTTCCTCTGCTTCACCTTTTATCTATCAGAATAAAGTTTCTGATGCGTGTTCTTGCTCTTTAAGTCGAAATGTTAATTTTCTTGAGATTTGTTTTCTATTAGTAGTTAATTTGCTTTTGTATTTAGTGTCCTTTTTTTAAGTAATAATCTTAATAAGATTGCTCATAGAAGTAGATTTTACCTGTAGTATTACTTTGATGGAGTTGTTCTTGATGTCCTTAAATGCTTAATTTCTCCCCATCCACCCAAAAAATCCCAGAAAGCACAGTTGAGTAGTTAAATGCCGGTCTTGGGTACATATTTAATTGTACAGTTGCATTTCCCCCACTACTTCTGCCAAAACTGCTTTTAATTACTGAGCGAGTCAGTCCAATGCCATGTACAATTTGGTTTGTAACTTGGGTTCTAACTGATTTTTTTGCATGGCTATTTGTTCAGAGGGTCGGGCAGGAGCTTCAAACTGAAGCTTACTATTTCACTGACTGCCTCCATTGCTGTTTGAAGGAAATACCATGTTCATTAAAAGAGAAGAGAAATTGGTTCCCACTTCCCGTAAAACAAAATGTTCGTCTTCCTTTAGCAGCTTCTGGAAAAAAAGGGACTGTTCACATTCTCTTGTTTCACTAAGGGAAATTCTTGGCCTGACATTTTTTTCTTGATCCAGTGTTGGTTGCAGCTGAAGCAGCCCAAAAGCTGAATCTGTTGGCTAATTCCGTAACTTAAAAGCATTACTTACACTGCCGTGTAGTAGGTTCTGCTGCAGGATCTGCAGATCACATCTAATCACCCACAAGGTGCTCCACTCTTCCTGTAATGTTTTATTTCAGCTTATCTGCCTTTTGCTAAGGGCACAGCCTTTTTGCTCATCTTGTTTGCTTTGCTTTGTAGCTGCTCTATGTGTTCCGAAATAATTCTGTTTTCCATAACAACAGTGAAAGGGAAGGAAGAGAGCGCAAAAAGGACAAGCAACACATGAAACGGAAAAAAGAGTCAGACTTGCCCTCAGCTATTCTGCAGACCAGTGGAGTGTCAGAATTTACCAAGAAAAGGAGTAAACTGGTGCTTCCAGCTCCTCAGGTGAGGTGTTCATTGATAATAAACAATTTATAAGCCCGATACCAAACAGTGCTTTCTGTTCTATCGAGTGGCTCTTGTGGTTGTATTGGATCTTACTGTGCCTTGGTATTTTGTCTTTTACAGATATCTGATACAGAACTTGAAGAAGTTGTAAAAGTCGGCCAGGCAAGTGAGATTGCACGGCAGACTGCTGAGGAATCTGGAATCACAAACTCAGCTTCCAGCACTCTTCTCTCTGAGTATAATGTAACCAACAACAGCATAGCACTAAGGACTCCCAAAACTCCAGCAGCCCAGGACAGGATCCTGCAGGTAGAGTATAAATGTACAGAATGGGTTTTAAGTTTTGGGGCAGGGGTCAACTGAGTAGAAGGTGTAAATACCAGAGAAACACTCCTTAGATTATGTGCAATACTGGGATTTGAAGCAATTCCAATGTTCAGGAGACACCAAAGGGCATAGAAGCAGATCTATTTCTATTTGATCAATTGCCACTATGTTTCAAAACATTCTGATTCTTTTTCCTTAATCATATATTGTGTGAAGTTTTTAACTAATTCTCCTGGTGTCTTGTATAATTTCCCCTTGGGTGTCTCTCAGTGTTGAAGATGTATGAGTTCATCTCCTTGAAACAGTTTATGTTGTCCATCTTTTAGTACAATTAACAAGTAGCAATTAACTGCAACAATGCAGGAATATTTTCCTAGCACTTTATTGGCCTAAGACTTAGGTTATTCAAAACCTGCCTTTGCAACTTCTGATTGCCTGGATTTTTCCAAAGACTGGTAATGTTGAGTAGTATTTTATTGAGCATCTGAAAATGGGTAAATTAAATCAGTGCAGCTAGTGTGTAGGACAAAACAAGACCCCAAAAATTCCACTCCAAAACAAAAAAAACCCAACCCTCTGAATTGACAATGAGCTGTTATTTCAGCAGCTCCATGGTAAGAGAAAAGAGTTCCTGGTTCTGTAGATCATGACCTAAGTCTGTGCAGTGTTTGCAGGAATGGTCAGGCTCACCTTCAAATGGAGTACTCTGACACTTTAAGTGTTACGATATTAGGCATATACAGAGTTTTCTAGGTGGATTAGTGATCTTCTGGGAGTAAAATTGCTATTTGCAGTAGTATAATTAGCTCATTTTCAGAGAGACTTAATTCTTCACTGTAATAAGGAAAAACGAAATTAAAAAGGGGGCTATTCATAAAAGCCCCAATTGAGTCATGGACCAAAAATCTGGATAGTGACCATCTCTTTTGGAACATTCTCTTTGAAGTGCAGTTTGGCTAAACTTCATCGAATTTGGGTTTCAGAGTTCAAGTGTGCTCTTCCCCCTTAAAATCAGGATTCTTAGGATTACTTGGATGTTCAGTCACTAACAAATCTTGCAGATTTATGGAGTCTGGCAAACTGAAAGAAGTTGAAACAGTAAGTAACTCACTCATTTTTGCAATGCCAGTTTATAACATATTTTACTGGAAATGAAGATTGAAATGCCTTTCAGTGGAACAGTAGGGTTTATAAATACCAGTGTATGGGTGTTAAATATAAGAAAATTTGAACACTTTCCACAAACTGATATTCAAATAACTCTTCAGCTGTTATTACTGCCACTGAATTTGTTAAACGTGACTGTGAATGTCTTGGTGAAGCACTGCTTGTTTTTGTTACGCAGGAGGCCCAGAATCTGATGGCTCTCACAAATGTGGATACTCCCCTGAAAGGAGGTCTTAATACTCCCTTGCATGAAAGTGACTTTTCAGGGGTAACACCACAGAAACAGGTTGTTCAGACTCCAAATACTGTGCTTTCCACACCTTTCAGGTAAACAGACTCCTTTTCTGATGGGTGCCTGGGTAGGCATGTATCTGTTTGGAGGTGGGTGGACAGAGCAGATTTTGATGTGTGAAGTATCTCATGATTAGAGTTCAAAACAAATTTTAACTCACTTTTATTTCAAGCCCTTGTTGTACAAATTTCTCTGTGTCTTTAGAAGGCTCAGCCATGTCCTCTTCATCTGTATTCATACAGTGTATGGCTCACTGGAGTTTTGATCCAAAATGTGGCCTTCTGTGGTCTGGAGCAATATAAATTATTCTGGAGTAATGCAGGAATATAAATAGTAAGCTGCAGTGTCATTCTGTATGTGGATCCTGGCCTTTCCAAAGTATTACCTTGGAGTCAAAGATGTGGGAGGTCTCGTAGCCAAACCCACACTGAATTTTTGAAAAGCTGGAGTAAATATTTTATAAGCCATATATGTCCAAAATTAAATATTTCTTATATTGCCAATCTAAACAGTACAGAATTGCTGGTTTAACTCTTAGAGTGAACAAATATATATCCCACAAATGCCAAACACCATACAGCTAAAACTTGTTACAATTGGTACGTTTTGTGTGTCAGGTTTTTCCACTTAGCTTCTAATTTTACTTGTGTCATGCTAGTAGGAAAAGTGGAGAATGAAATAAAAAGGACCTTTATGGCAGCTTTTCCAAAGCAGATTTGTTTTGTTTAGAAGCTGTGTGCAAAAGTCCTGCTCTTTTAATTAAAAGAGCAGCTCCAGCAATGCATGTTTTTTTTGAAGATCTGTTGGAGTCAGTGTGGTGCAAAATGAATGTAGAATCTGGCCTGGAGTGATCTGGCTGTTGATTTGGGTTGGTTTATATTTTAAACAGTAGAGATACTCTAATTTTGTTGTTTGAGATTTTTTTTGTGGTGTTTTTTTAGCTTCTGAAGGTCAGATTCGTACATGTAAATGCAGTACCTGTGTATCAGTTTGGCTTGCTTGCAGAAATACTCTATCAGTGGGAAAATCCAAATTCTTGAGCAGAGGGAAAAAATAATCCATCTGTGAAGTAGCACCTCATTCATGTAGTAGCTTATTGGGATAGAGAACAATATTCCTTCCCAGAGGAGAAGCAACTGGGGCCCACCAAATGTAAGACTTAATCCATCTTGCCAACCACAGGTGCTTAAAGATAATTATTGTAATGTAATTACTTCTTGAATAGTCAGTGAAAGCAAAGAGGCATTTTCAGGATGATTCACTCAGTTGCAAGGTGGGACAGCTGTTGAGCCAGATGATTGCAGAGTGAATGACTTGCCCAGGTGGTGAGGAAATCAGAGCTTACAATTCAGTCCTGATTACTGTATCCCAGAATAATGCCTGGTGACTGGATAAGCTCTTCTCTCAAAAGCAGCAGTGGGAGTTTGTGTTGGTGGAGTTCTGAAGCTTCTGTTAAAATGATGATGTGCTTAGATTTCAGCTTGACAGGGCCTTGGTTACACCTTGACAGGTTTAAACAATTTATTTTTAGGATTCTTGTAGTTGCACTTTACAGTTTCACTGCCTCCCAAGAAAAAATTCTAGATTGAATGTATAGACTGTGTGTGTGTAAATTTTCCCAATATTCAGATTTAATGTAGAACTCTTTAGTAAAAAACTAATGGCTAACTGCACTTCACTAGAACACCCTCTCAGGGATCAGAGAGCTTAACTCCTCGAGGAGGACTGACACCCAAACCTGCACTTGGCACAACTCCTGGGAGAACTCCACTGCGGGATAAACTGAACATCAACCCAGAAGAAGGAATGGCAGATTACAGTGACCCATCCTATGCAAAACAAATGGTAAGCAGTATTTAAGAAGTGGAAATCAGTGCTCAATTTTCAGGGGTTTTAATTCTCATCTGTTAAAAAGAATTTTATAATAAAAACAGATGTTATTTCTTCCACCTGCCGACAGGTCTGTCCTCATCACACCATAAAATACAGTCTGTCTTTAAAAGAACAGAAATCTTGCCCCTTAGAATGGTTTTCAGTACACTCTAGAACTGTTTGTCAGAGAAGACATAGTTAAGTTTCCATCCTATTTCTAGCTTTGAAGCTGAGCAGGAAATTCATCTTGAGCAAAGATTCATTTTTCTTGCAATCCTATGCAATCCTCAAATCCCTTGTCATCTTGGCTTCCTGATTTACCTACAGGACCTTTTCATCAGTCTGTCATGTTGACAACACCAAGCTAAAGGAGTGTAATTTTTGCCATTAGGAGCACTTGGGTTTGAGATGTCCAGAAATCTGAGTCCCATCCAGACTCTTTCGTCACCTTTGGCAACAGATGTTTCCATTTTTGGAGATCAGCCAGATGGACCCTGCCAATTAGACATGGTATAAAAGGGCATATACCTAATAGGTAGCACCTTAGGAGCTCCTTTCATGTGGCTGTTCTGCAGCCTTGACTGTGGCTTTGAATATCTCCCACCTGAGCTATTGACGGGGGTTTTTTTTGCCTAGCTAAGGATATCCACTCCAGGTGTTTGGTCTGTTCTCACAAAAATAACTCTTCAAGTTCAAAATTCCAGAGCTCCTCTTAGCTTGAAGGAGAAGGTTTATTTGATGTACTTATACTTTGGTTCTGTCTTAGTCTTTTTATAGTAAAAAGACTTTTTGCTACTAGAAGGGAAACTGGGGCTTCAAATTCCTGGTGGACTCCACTGGTTTGCAGATCTGGTGCTTTCTGGCTTTGCAGCAGACTGAGGTGGCCAGGGGATAATTAGTGTGTTGTTCCTGTCTGTTAATGCAGATGAATGGAGTTTGGTTGTGTTGCACTCAGGGTATTGTGCTACATTCAGTGTATGAATCCAGAAGCATCACATCTCACTGCCCTTCCCACAGGAGAGGGAGTCTCGGGAACACCTGCGCATGGGGCTCATGGCCCTCCCTGCTCCAAAGAACGACTTTGAGATTGTTCTGCCTGAAAACGCAGAAAAAGAACTTGAAGAACATGAAGTCGATGAAACCTTTGTAGAAGATGCTGCTGATGTAGAAGCCCGCAAGCAGGTCAGTGTGTGAGATGTGTTTAAAATAAAATGCATTCCTTGTATGGTTCTCATCGTTTCACACCTGTTTAATGGAAGTGGTACAGCTTCTTCTACAGGATAACAAAATAAAATGTTTTCTTTGCTGCTCTCAGAGTATACACACAGAGGCCAAATCAGTTGTCTCTCTAAATCATTTTCTTAATTTGTTGATGTTACATATCCCATAATTTTCTGCCATGAAGTCCTTAAGAGTGTCTGTGTCCTACCTCCTGCCTTTGTCCCTCAGAAGATAAAAATATAATTCAAAGCTTTTTTCTACAGTGGCACATGCGTGATTTTAATCACGTGAGAACTGTGCTTTTTTTCAGTTTCAGGTTATTTTCTCAAGGTTAAAAGTTGCTGTTTGTGAAAGGTTAGACAGGTATATACAAATTCAGGCAGGTAGCACACAGATAAAAATCTGCCCTGTGGGGAAGTGGTACCCTTGGCTGGTACCAGAGGATTACCCAGACAGCCAAGTTGTGAGTGGGGTCCCTGTTGTTTTGTTTTGGTTTAGAGTCAAGGAAGGCTAGATAAAGTACAAGCCTAAATTCTGCCAGTTAAATGGCTGTACTGGCCAGTAACCAGAGACACTTTAAGTCTTTTTAATAACAGTCCCTTTTCTATTTGTTGCTTATCCTAAGTCTTGTGTTGCAAATCTCATTTTGTTATATACCTTACATAAATATAAATGTTTTTTATAAAAATAAATGGGATTTTTGAGTCCAGAGAAGTTTTTGCCAATAGCTGTGCTTTGACAAGTGAACAAAATATTTTAAAAAATCCAGTGCTTTGCTATCTTTAAATGGGAAAAGCATTTCCCAGAATTTGATTCCTAGTGTGTTCCATTTGGGGAGGCACATGTTCTGTACATGTATGTCTTGTGCATACTTACCGTAATAAAAAGTCTGAACAAATACAAGTAATATATGTGTTTAGAATAGAGGAAAGAATTTGAGTTGTACCATCATACAAGAAAAGAGCATCCTGCCTCCAAGTGAAGATGTGACACGCTGGGATTAGAGCATGGAAGATGTTGGTCAGTGTTCCTGAAGTTCCTGACAATACTGGCTTTTCATGTTATTTATTGTTTAAAAGTGTATTGTAAAGAGGACTCTCATGTTTTTACACTTTCACAAGTATTGTTTTAGTAATATATGTACTGTAAGTCATTGAAGATGACAAATAGAATCTTGGCTGCTAATTTAAGAGTCTTCCTGGTGGATTTGATGTCTGAAGAGTTAGAGCAGTTGTCACATGTGGAGAAATGTGTAAAGAATGAAAGCTGGAGTTGAGACTGAAGGAGAATTTGATGCTTGGAAATGACTTTCGAAGTTGTCTCTTCTCTTAGTCTGCTGTGCTCTTCCCATGCACTTTAGAGGCAGTAAATTATGTTGTCATCACATTACTTAGCTCTGGCTTAGTAACATGAAGTCTTTATACTGGGAGGAATCTTTACTGCAATAATTAGTTAGTTTTTATATCATATACATTCCTAGGCAGCATCTAACTGTGTTACAGTGGCTGGAGTAACACTTGCCTTGTTTGTTTAGGCTCTCCGAGAAGCGGAGCGTGCCAAAGAACTGAAGAGAATGCACAAAGCTGTGCAGAAGAATCTACCACGGCCCTCAGAAGTAAGCAGAAATGAAATTCATTGTTAAAGAACAAAAATTAAAAATAAAGGCTTTAACCATTATAGGAGGAAATAGAGTCTAAGGAGATCATGAGAGAGTGAAATCTTTGTTTGACTATGCTGATTTACAGGAAACTTCTGCAGCAAAGTTGCCATGAGGTATTTCATCAGCACAAATGCTGAGATTGCTGCATGTGTCACACCACAAGGGATTTTGGCACCTGTTCTGCGGGGTTTAGCTGATACATAAAATTCATACTTTAGAGGAGATTGATTAATTTAATACTGTCTTTGGTGTATGTGATATTTACAAACGTCTTTTTATTCCTGGGCAGGTTAATGAAACAATACTGAGACCCTTAAATGTGGAACCACCTCTAACAGACTTGCAGAAAAGTGAAGAACTCATAAAGAAAGAGATGATCACAATGCTTCATTTTGATCTTTTACACCATCCGTTTGGAGAACAGTTTACTGGTAAGAAAGGGAAAGGCCCAGGATTTGGAAGCAACAATGCAGAGCATATGGCTTACTTGGAACAAAATCCTTATGAGAAGTTCTCCAAAGAGGATCTCAAGAAGGTGAGAATTGTGTGGCCTAAGAAGACGTAAAGTCTCCTTAAACCATGGTTCTGTAATCTCGGGGAAAGAAGGTGGGTCCAAGCCTGCACAGAATTCAGTTGGGAGGTCTCCAGAGGGTTGTATGAAGATCTGTAATCATAGAGTTGTTGAGGTTCAAAAAAGACCTCTAAGATAATCAGGTTTGATCATTAACTCAGCACTGCCAAGCATTAAGGATAAGTTAATAAGTAAGGATGATTTACATTCACATTCTTCTTTCTATGAGCTGATGTTAATCTGGGCACTCAGCAGAATGATGAGGATTCTGTACTTGCCCATAGGTACTGTCATTTACATACAAATTTGAATGTTGTGGTTGCTTATAGTTTTAAATAAGGGTAAGAGCAATAATACCCCAACAGTTACCAAATTCTACTTCACTATTTCTGTAAACTGGTGCTAAATCATTGAGGCATTAACCAGGTGTGACACTCACCTGAATTTCCTTAGTCCAGAATTACGAAGCATTTTCTTCAAAGCAGTGCAGACTAAATAGGACAGTGGTAGTCAGCTTATAACATGGAGCAGCAAATCAAGTTGTTTAATTATGCTTGACAAGCTTGATCCAGGTGATCTGTGCTGGTGCAGAGCCTGCTGGGCTGTGGCAGCTGATCTTACAGCCATACTTGGTCCAGAAGTGCTGAACAGGCAGATTGGGTCGTGGCTGGCTGCAGTGAGTGGGCGGCCTGGGCACCGTGTCCTGTTTTGCATTGTAATCCGAAGTTAAGCAGCAGCCCTGGACCAGGGTTCCAGTTCAGGGTGTTCATTTATTTAAGCAGCTACAGATGTTGCCTTTTGCTGCCAAGTGACAGATAGGCAATTCTGTGGTTTCGCTCTTTCAAAGAGCTTCACCTGTGAAGCTGTGCCAGTAACCTTTGACCAAATGCCTACAGAAATAAAAATTGAGTGAAGAGGACAAAATCACATGCCACCAGGTTGTCTGTCTCTCTAGACTTGTCCTCTGACAATACCTGTTGTATCTCTACACCTAAATCCCATATTCCTTTAAGGTGACTCTAAAGATATACAAGCAGATTTAAAATCCATGTCCTTGACCGTATCTGACCAGTGAATAGAGAGCCTAAAAGGAGAAACACTGAACAGTATGTACTTCCAATTTGTTGTTAAATGAAAAATAAAGGTTTCTTACCAGGAGAAGTTAAAGATGGAAAATAGAGTTAGATCCTGAATTTCACTGCCCTGCCAGTGTCAGATTGTTCCCTTAGGAATGTTCTCTGAGTGCTTTCTCTGGTTGTTTTGAAGTGCAGTGAGAATCAGGTTTGCTATCACTTCCCTTAGAGACTATTACAGTCCAGTAGGTTTTGTCTGGAAACTTTCTTCAGAATCCCTGGAAATTTTGTCTCCTAACTGATAGGCAGAAGTTTTTTTTGCATCCCTGCTCCTGCTTGCTCACTAACATTCAGCACAGTATTCCCTCTTTGTCTAAAATCCAGTTCAAACCAGGAAATTTTCCTGTATCTGTGATCTCATCTGGGGCTTGTTTATTTTGCTTTACTTCATTTGTTTTTAGAACATCTTCTCCTAAAACCATTTCATAAAATACTCCTTTCTTTTCCTGATGTGTAGTTCTCTTTTGGGAAGGATTAGCAGTGATAGCAGTGGTGCTGGGCATGGTGTGCTGAGCTCCTGGAGCTGGGGAACACTTCTGGTGCCACAACTAAATAGCCTCAAGTAGTTCTTCACAGTGTACTAATCTCGGCTAATTGAAATGTATAAGATTTAGCGTTGTCACGTGTGGTTGGGTTACTCCTGTTTTACCTGTCTTGACCATCAAAGACAGGTAATTAATTTTCCTTTCCCCAGTATCTGTGGAATCATCTAATCTGGTGATACCTGAATTTCTACCTGGTCCGTGTGCAGTTACAAAACATAACATCTGCTCACAGTAAGATACCTACTGCTCATAGGGAAGTTTGTGCTGCACCTGTAGCTCCTGTTGAAAGAGAGGACATGGACATGCTCTTATAACCAATGAAGTCCAGATTGGCAAAGACATTTTACTTTTTTAGTTATTAATAAAATTGGAAGGACCCAGGTGCCTGTAATTTTGCAAGCCACGTTCTTTGTCAGAAATGTTAAGAGTTGTGAGACCAACAAGAATCTTTCCAGTTCTTTGTAAACTTTGTAAACTAAACTGGAAGCAGCAGAGTGCTCATATCTCACCAGTTCTTCAGCCACAGAACGTGTTACTTACAGTCAGAGTTGTATTTCCTACAGCGGAGCTTATGCAGCTCACCCGGGAATGTTTAGACTTGACTTTCCAGGTTGTGTTGAGAAGGGCAAGCAAAAGGAAAAGTGGTTTTTGTTTCATAGAACAGCTGCTTCTGTCTGTACAGTTCTCCCTCCCCTCAAGGTCCCTGCTTTTATCTCTGTTGTTCTGCCGCAAGAAGTATCTCGCTGTGCCACAGCTTTCATTAGCCATGCCAGAGTGATGTCAGGTTTGGCCAAATTATATAAAATGGGGGATAGTTGTGCTGTGAAGAGCCTTCTAGCCTGGGTTTCATTTATAATCCACAGCATCTGTGTTCGATTTCATAGTTAGCTTGACCTGATGGTAAGCTTTGAGTTTGAAAAGCTGCCCCCATGAATTGCACACTGAAGGTTTGAAAAGAAGAGGAATTTCCTTGTATCCTGTGTATTGTAACTGCAGTTTCTCTCATCCTTTCCAACAGGCACAGGATCTACTGGCACAAGAGATGGAGGTGGTAAAGCAAGGAATGGGGCATGGGGAGCTGTCAAGTGAAGCTTATAACCAGGTGTGGGAAGAATGTTACAGCCAAGTGTTGTACCTGCCTGGACAGAGCCGCTACACAAGGGCTAACTTGGCCAGCAAAAAGGACAGGATAGAGTCACTTGAAAAGAGACTTGAGGTCAGTGTCACTTTTTTCTGCCTTCTGCACCTCCTTATTTCTTGAGTTTCCTTGTGTTTTGGGTTTTTTTCTCTGTAGGAGTTCAGTTAAGTCTTTTAAAGGGATTAATTTGAAAAGGTTGTTGAGGAATTCTAGGGAGTTCATAGATGTTTTTGAGATACTTAAACCAACTTCTCTCATCTTCCTCCTCAAAATATCCCCACACAGAGTACTCCCACATACAGTTTCTCTCTGCACTATTAGCTGGGACACAGCTCATCCACTTTATTCTCAGCTGGAGAGAAGGTCAAGTTCTGCTGTCTCTTAATTGCATGTGGATTTTTTGTTGTTTTCCTAATCTCTGCTGTGAGTGGATCAGATCTTTCTCATATTGTACGTTGTCCTTGATTGTGGCCAGTATGAGGAGAAACTTCAGAGAAAGATGCTTAAAAGAACCATCTCTGTCCCAAAGCTCCTCTCAAGTTCTCTTTCCAACTTAAGATTTGGTTTCTGACTGACTATTACATACATGAAGGTTTAGATAGTCCTGAATTCCTGCCAGGCTGGCATCTTCTGCCAATTTCAGTGATTCCCTGCAAATAAGAACAATGGATGTTTGTGCTTCCATTCCACTTTATCAGACCCTTTGACACTGATTTCGCTTGCCCAGTCACCTCTCTAGATTTTTCACCCAAACAAAAAAACCCATACAAAACCCTCAAAACAGACAATATTAATGAAAACATGTAAGCTTGTTTGAAATGGTTTCTTCCCACAGAATATGTTTGTTTTGACTTGCAGTAAGTCATTAAATGTTTTCTAAAGTACCATTTTAGCCTAAAAGTCTCTCTAAATTATGCAGGCATCAGATTATTTTTTTCCATGGTAAAAGGAAACTTTTTTGGTAAAGTTTTTCTGTATTTGACATCAACATAGCTACTGTTGCTAGAAGTAAACCTCCCCAAACAGCTGCTACCCCAGAAATAGCATGAGAGGCCAGAAAGGCTGAATTTCATTTGGTTCTTACACATGAAATACAACGTGAGTGTGTGTTTTGTAGAGTCTATCAGTCAAGAGCATTGTCCAAGTACAGATCCTGCAGTTGTTAGCCAAGCTCTTGGGCTGGGAGCAGTTCACCTGCGTGTAGTCTAGTAGTAAGGGTTGAGTATCAGCTGCAGAGCCCTTGTCGTGCTGCTGCTCACCCAGCAGAGAGCACCATTGCCCTGTCCAGCTCTGCCTGACAAGCTCTCACTTGATCTGCTTTGCCAAACCCGTGTGAGAGCTCAGCAGCAGCCTGGCTGTGCATGGCAGCAGGGCCGGGCGGGCAGTGTGCCAGCAGTCGGAGGGCTGCACCTAATTTGTGTACAAATGCTTTTGAAATTTAAATATCTTAGGCCCAAAACGACATTAGAAGGGCATTATTAAAGTTGCAAAGTCAAACAGTCCAAGTTAGGTAATGCACGAACAGCCTTAATTTGCCTATGCATATGCTTTTTGAGACAGTCTTTAATTTCATGATTACAGCCTAGTTTTTCCACAGACTCATTTACTGCACAGGGTGGATGGTACTTGCTTAATGAGTAGCTCTTGAATATTTTGTTTTCTCTTAATTGTTTGGTGTGTGGCCCTGTGCCTTTATCCCGTGCACTGTTTCTGCAGTCTAAATTGGTTACTTCTGTGTGGGCAGCTTTTTTGTGCTGTTGATTTCTGTCCTTCTCTTCGCAATATTTGAATGAGTAGTTGGTGGTGGAATGCTTATTAAGGATACTGAAGCAAAGTAAGGTCAAGTTTATCATTCATCAAACTCGTGTGTGTTTGTTCGAAGCGCTCGTTGCTCTGCAGTCACAAGACAGTCACCCAGAAAGCAAAATGTGAATCAGAGGTCTTGCAAAAAGAAAAAATTGGGTTTCATTTGCTGCCAACATTGCATGGGACTCTGTGAAAGGCACCTAACAAAATCCTGTTAGCTGTGTCCCATCAGGCTGAGGAATATGATCCTGCCCCTCTGCTCAGCCCTTCTGAGGCACATCTGGAGTGCTGTGTCCAGTTCTGGGCTCCTCAGGACGAGACAGACATGGAGCTCCTGAAGCACGTCCAGCGCAGGGTGACAAAGATGATGGAGGGGCTGGAGCATCTCCCTGACAAGGAAAGGCTGAGGCAGCTGGGGCTATTCAGCCCCGAGAGGAGACACAGCTGAGAGGGGCCCTCATCCCTGTCTGTTCCTGTCTGCAGGGAGGGCTCAGGGCAGGGCCCAGGCT
Organism: Corvus moneduloides; assembly: GCF_009650955.1. Taxonomy (NCBI): domain Eukaryota; kingdom Metazoa; phylum Chordata; class Aves; order Passeriformes; family Corvidae; genus Corvus; species Corvus moneduloides. The sequence continues at coordinate 5,009,039 of NC_045478.1, forward strand.
CTGCTCCGTGGGACCCCAGCAATGGCACCAGAGGAACGGGCAGGGACTGATGCCCAGCAAGTTCCACCTGGACATGAGGCAGAACTTCTGTCCTGGGCAGTGACTGAGCCCTGAACAGATTGCCCAGAGAGGCTGTGGAGTCTCCCTCACTGGAGATATTCCAGAACTGTCCGGACACAGTCCCGTTCCCTGTGCTCTGGGTTATTCTGTTTGAGCAGAGAGGAGGGACCAGATGAGCCACTGTTATGCCTTCCAACCTGACCCATTCTGTGCTGTGATCAGTCACTGCAGCTATGAGACTCTGGCTAATACAGCTACATACCCTGGGACCTCAGAGTGCTGCTGGATGAGGCTGATGGCTTGGTGCACTTCCACACACAATCCTGCTCTCCCATTTTCCTGTGTTCCGAAATACCACCCCTCAGTCCAGGCAGGCGCTGGGGTCAGCAGAGCCCATGACTGCAGGTGCAGCGAGCACTGTGCTGCCTCTCACAGCTCACTGTTGTTGAGTGCAGGTGGACTCTGCAAAGTTAAATTTGACCTGAAAATCTCTCCTAAGTGTGTGCAAAATGCAGTTTAGTGCAGCTCTGTGGCCTGACCCTAAAAGGTCCTTCCTAAAAGCAAGATCTACATGTACAGGTTTTTTAAGCATGGGTCACCTGCTGAATCACTTTTTAAACAACAAATAAAAAGCATAGCAGTTTAATGAACAAATGAATATGCAATGAAAAAAGCAGTGATTTTTTTTCCTAACCCATTCTCAGCAATGAAAAAAACCCACCTTCATTTTAATGTTTTTCCAAGGAAAATTGTCTGAAAGCAATACGAGTTGAAACAGATATTTTAATGGGAAGTATCAGACAAGCTTAATGAAAAGCAGGGATATTAGCTCAGCTTTCAGTATCCCAAGACACTTGCTTGTACTGTTAACTTTCTTTAAGAGAAGAGTAGAAACTGTAAAACAGAGTTTGCCAGCAACAGCAACTTATGTTGGTCAGTTTTGGGGGCTGCTTCTTCCTCTTTATAGTGCACTAAGATCATTAGCGAAAAAACCCACAAGAGTGTAGTGATATCTGGCACAGCTGCACATGGGGAAGCCACTGTCTATAGTTCCATATGGGACTGCTGACACACTGCAGATCGTGTGCAGAAAAATCAAGCTATTTCTGAGCCTGTCTTTGTCGCTCAGAGATTCCTGGCTGGATTGATGGTGTGGACACACAGTCATTTCCCTCTAATTGTCCTGTTCTCACATTCTGAGTGGTTTAGTCGTGGCAGCCTATGTTGACATGACATTTATCTTTCTAAAATGGATGCTGATATCACAAACAGATTTGTGTTGTTACTGATGAACTTGAGGAGGCAAAGTGGAGCCATTGTGGAGAGCTTCTGTTTGGCTGGGTATCCTGTCCAGGCATCATCAGTAATGCACAACTCAGCTGTAGTTCTGATGTTGGAGTGTACTGCTGTGTATTAGTAATACTTTTCATTTCTTTGTTTCGAGGGGTTTGGACTCTTTGAATGTGTTGCTTAATGTGGTTTAGGAGTGCTACAAGATTAGTATGTGAATTTTCTTGCATTACAGATAGGGAATTTGAGGTCCATGTGAGTGAATCCCTGTGACCTCAGTATGTGTCTGTGGTACACTTCTAGATTTGTGGAATTTTCTGATCTTTCCAATAGTTTCTAGAAATCCAGAATATTTTTTCAAGGCTAGGCTACTCTGCAGAGCAAGTGATTTCAGAAATTGGAGTTTTCTGATGCGTGCAGTGGTGTTCAGTAACTGCTTCAGTTCTCTGCAATATCTTTTGCTCCTTTCTCTTCCAAACAATATATTTATAAAGAAAAGCATTCCTACTAACATATATTAACTAGGTTTATTTATTTCATTATAAGATGAAATGAGACAGTAAAGGCATCTATTTAACAACCTAGTTGCTTCCCTTTGTAGTTCACAACATAGAAACTTCCTGTCATCTTTATTTTTCCTTTGAAGATGGTTAATTGTCTTGGGTGACTTGGCAAGTTGGCTTGCAGAATACAAATACTTTTGCTAACATTGTGGTAGTTAACATTATCATTTCAGTTGATACTAAATTATAAACACTGTTGGAAGCCTACAGGGGAAACGTTCAAGATAAACTGTATATGCAAAATATAGTAAATTATCTAATTTTGCAGTATCCAAGATACATCAGGGTGGTGATTTACCAAAGTGTTGATTTTTGCTTTTGATTGCAGCCCAAGTCCTCTGAATTAGTTCAGATTAAAAACAACTCGTTTAGCTGGAGTTTTATGGGTTACATGGTACACTCTGCTGCAGGGTGTATCACTTAGTTTATTGGAGATTGTATTTTAATTTCTCTCTAGTTTATGTGCTTCTAAAGTTTCTGGTTTCTTTTGCATTTTCAGGTGTGCTGATACTAAGAAAGCACCTGGAGAAAATAAGGGATTATTTAGGACTAGGAATAGAGAAATTACTCACAAAACTAAAATATGGTGAAAATCCTGAGTCGCATTGCTTTTATGGTCACATATTATTTTGTGCTAATGTCTTGCCTTTGTAGAATACACTTTTTTAATAAGATCTGTTGGGAATATAGTTGGCAGAGGATCACAGCAGAAAGTTATCAGGGGTCTTCACTGTCAAATTGTTCAGAATCTGGTAACTTAGCGTGCTTAGAAATAAAGTTCAGCATTGACAAAGTTCTCATTGCAAAGGCCTTTGCACTCCCTCACTGTTCAGAATTGACTGCTGCAGGATCATTGTGGGGCTTCTGCTGGGATTGAGAGCAAACCAGGCTCTTTGCCAGCTCCTTTATTGCCTGGGCTTCCACAACATTGTCAGCCTCTGGAAGAGGCCGGTGCAGGCACTGTGGGTGTGCAGGGGCAGTGTTTGAAGGTAATTACACTCTGCTGGATGCCCTGTGACCTCACCAGACACAGCAGTAACTCATGTTTGCTTATGGTTAATCAAAGCTCTTGGCATTGGGTGGCTGTTGCTGTGTGTGATCTTAATGCAAGGTTTTTCTTTCCCAGTGAGTGGTAGAGAGTTTCCCAAAAAGTTTAGTAAAAATAATCAGTTTTTCATCATAAACTACTCTTCTAGACATGTTTCTGCTGTGATTGAGATAGGATCATAGAATCATTAAGATTGGAAAAGACCTCTAAGGTCATCAACCTTATACCACCACCTTGTTCACCTCTAAACCATGTCCTCAAGTGCCATAGCCACACATTTTTTGAACACTTTCAGGGATGGTGACTTTACCACTTCCCTGTGCAGCCTGTTCCAATGCTTGGCAATCCTTTCCATAACAATTTTTTTTCCCTAATATCCAGTGTAAACTACCTCGATGCAATTTGAAGCCATGTCCTCTCATCCTGTCACTTGTTACCTGGGAGAAGAGACTGACAGCCACCTCAGTACAATCTCCTTTCTTTGTAGAGATCATATATGGGTATCACTCATAAAATTGCTGGTCTTAGAAGCAGTTCCCAAATAAAAATGTTCAAAGTGGACTTTAATGTCATTGCTGTAGATCAGCAGTGACTGCTGACTTACACAGTAACTTTTCTAGATTATTCTAGTTTTAGGTAGTTGATGCTGTGAACTTCTGTGGCAACACTTGCTTTTCATATACCGTGTTGTCTTTACTCAACAGTCACACCAACTCATGTTATGACGTTTGAAGACAAGTCATTATAATTTCTGGAACATACTTCAGGGGGAGCATGCTCTTGAGTCATTAGATTTGTCTGTGAGTAGAGAGAATAGCATTCTTCAGATATCAGTAAGTCATAATGCTATAATGATCCACATGGCTGAGTACAATATAGGAGTTTACCTGGGGCTTCCCTGTTAAATTGGGAAAAGGCAGCTGGTCTAGTTTCAGTTGTGAAGTTGTGGTTGCTTACCAGCAGTGCCTTAAATTGAGGATTTTTTTAAGTGAAAAACTTTGTGTGAACCCAGTCAACTAGAATTCATTTCTTGCTTTTTCATGTCTTAACAGCCACATGTTCAGTCCCTCTTTGCCTACTCTGATCCTGATCAACACCTTTTCATGATCCTCATTCTCTCTCATACATTAAGTAAAGCACCTTACTGGTGAGGCCAGATTGGGCTTGGATTTGGGCTTGGAGCAACCTGGTCTAGTGGAAGGTGTCCCTGCCCATGGCTGAACAGTTGGAATCTTGATCTTTCAGGTCCCTTCCAAACAGCTCAACCCATTTTCTGATTCTGTGATCTTCAGTGTCACTGCAGAAATGTGAAATTGTGTCAAGCCCATGGAGTGGTTTCAGTCAATGAGCTGAGCTAATGTTTAATAGATTGAGGCCATATTGTTCTACACTGGACATGCAATTTTGGTTTGATACTAACTCCAAGCCTCAGTTTCTAGCAGAGTTGACTTATCTTTTACTAAATTAAGGGTAACTAAGGCAAGGCTCTATGGAGAATTTTGCCTGGTCAAACTCTAGACAGATGAAACAGTGTCAAGCCAAAAATAGAGAATTCTGTCCAAGAGCTTGGAACTGAAAAGGTATTTTTAAGTAGAGAAATTAGTGACTTTTTTTAAAAAAAACAGGTAATTGTTGAGTGCACCATAAGCTTGTAAAGGCAGGTGATCCCAGCATGGCCAGAGGATTCTGTATTGTTGGGGTCCTCATTGTGCCTGGGGTGGTTGGAAATGTCTGGCTTGGAGTACGAGCTGCTGTCGAGCTGAGCACGCTCTCACCCCAGCCACTGCAGCTGAGCCAGCACGAGCCAAGCTCACAGACCTGCCATTCCAATTAAGTTAATCCATCTCCTGCCAGCAGAACTGAAATGGGGAGGGCCACATGTGGGTCTGAGGTGAGGAAGGAAGTTAAGTAACATTTAGAGTAGTCCTATGTATGTTCCAAGAGTACCCTGCTCAGCCGGCGTAGCTGAAGCTGGCAGAGGATTGCCCTGCACAAGTGAGGCAGCTTTGTGATGATGTTGATTCTCCAAGGTCATGGAACAGGTTGGTTTACTTTGACTGTGGCTCTGCTCTGAACATGCAGCAGTTTTTCTTCCATGTTTGTTTAATCCATCCAGCATGATTAGGAAGATCAATTAAAAGACAAGAGAGCTTAATGCCGTTCAGGGATTACCAGAAGCTCCACATTAAATGGAAGGAAAACAAACCAGTCAGTACAGGGAAAAAGCCCTTGGAACTGAGAAGGGGTGTCCTCAGTAGACCTGGTGAGATGAGAACTCTGAAAATGCAGTTTTTAAGGCACTTGAGCTCTTCCTTCTTCAGGGTCAGTTTTTCTTAAATCTTTCCCAGTGAATGTTTGTTCTTATAAGGAGTCCTTCCCTGTCCTTCGTTGTCCTTAGTTAAACCTTACAGCTAACCTCCTATCTAAAATTTCCTTCCCAAATTTAAGTCACTCTTACTTTCTCAGGGGCAGATTAATTTTTCACAATGAGCTTCGTGATATTTAAAGCAGGGTGTTGTGTCTTTCTTCTTTTTCTCTATTTTTGTTAGGCAGAGGAAAAGCAAACAAAAAAACCCTGGTTTTCCAGTCAGTCTCCCTTTTCTAGATTATGTTTTATAAACCTCTGGTTATGTCTGTTGCTCTTTTGGCTCTTTTGTCTGCTGCTTGTTTTGGTTTCTCTTCCTTGGTTCTCTAGTGCAGTACTGAAAACTGAACACCACTTTACGAGTCATGAGGGAAGGCTTTTACATCAGAGATTTGGGATGGGATGAGGCTCCCACACTTGCCTTAACATCATATATCATCTTACCCTGTGTCTGTACATGCTGTTCTCATTTTGCTGTAGCTGGTATAAAAGTCAGCAGAACCAAAGCTGGCCAAGGAGCAGTACAAAATAAATAAGTGGAGAAATCTTTCAAATGTCTTTACTCTTTCTGTTAGGTTCAGGGGGAAATGGTTGTCAGATTTTACTCAAATCTATTTCTTTGCTTTAAGCAAATAATGTAGACTACTGTTTAAACACACCTCTTCATAACTGCTTGGAATTTTTAGTTTGGTATCTGAGCCTTAAAATTTTATGAAGCTTGAACTGAAATTTTATGCAGTTGTTGGCACTAATGCAGCAGTCAGCAATTTTTAATAAATAGTATTTGTTACAAAAGCTGAGGACCTCCTTTTGACCTTTTCATAGTAGGTCCTAAAATTCTGTAGTTGGGAGGGAGGGGAAAAGGTGGTGAGTGTTCACATTTCTCCATAAGCAGAGAAGGAAGAAAAGGCTGTTATTTCTGGTTTTAGATACTTTTCTTTTTCCCCCTTTTCTTACTTCTTTTTTTTTTTTTTACAGCAGTGAGGCCTATGATAATCCAAGATGGACAAGGAGCTGAGTAGAAAAGCAGTATAGCAGCCTGTAACATTAGGAGCTCTAGTAGTTAAGAGTCCAGTATCCAGATGAACTCAGAAATACTAAGTCCAATTCTCATTGTCTAAAAATTTCAATAGTGCTTAAATAATGCAGATCTGACACTATAATAAGTGTTAGACTTGAACTGGCTTTGTTAAAAGCTTTAAATTTAAAAAGGCTGTATTATATCTAATACCTTAAGACAGTACACACTTAGGGTGAGATTGAGCTACCTGGTCTTGGATAGCAGTGTCTGTACAAACAGGTTGTGCTCCCATCACAGTCGGTGAAGAGCCTTTCAGTGGGATGTTTAATCTTGTCCCAAGGCCCTGGATCAGATGAGCCATACCCTGGAGTTGCCAGTTTCTCTCCTGATAACAGAAAGACCTCCTGTGACAAGGTCAATGTTGGTGTCTAAAGCCAAGCAAAGTGAATCCCAGCTGAAGAGTGTGAAAGTGTGAGACCAAGCCAGTACTGCCACTGCTGTTGGTGCTACTTGGAACATGGGAGTAATTCAGGTCTTGTGACCACAGTACCCTGATCCAGTCCTTTTCTGTATGGTAGGGATGGAGCTGATAACTGTATTTATGTCCTCATGTACTCAGTGTTTAACATTTCATTAGAAAATGAGGTTGTTGAGAGATCATAGAATCACAGAATGGTTTGGCTTGAAGGGGTCTTAAAGCTCAAGCTTCTTCCATCCCCTTGCCATGGGCAGGGACGCCTTCCACTATCCCAGGTTGCCCAGAGCTCCATCCAGCCTGGCATTGGACACTTCCAGGGATAGGACAGCCACAGCTTCTCTGGGCAACCTATGCCAGGGCCTCACCACCGTCACAGTAAAGACTAAGATCTTCACTCAGAACGACAGAACCCTGGAATTTCTCTAAATGGTCTTTTTTAGCCTGCTCTGAAGGATGACATTGTGATGGGAGTTTCATTCCACACCAGCCGTACTCTACGTTGTCTGTAATGCTGGGAGCAACATGGACAATTGAACTTTGTTACATTAGGCCTCTGTTGCAAACAAAATTCTGTTTTCCTGTGCATCCATCTATTCCATGATCTCTAAATGTCAGTGGCCCTCAGCACACATTTTTCATCCAAGAAACTCTTAGGGTGGAAAATAGTTCATTGGCTGCACAGCTGTATTTGTTGTTGCAGTAATAGCATATTATTTACCAGTGAAGACATTTAAAGCTTTCATACTTTTCCATCAGAGAGTATCCTCACAAATCCCTAATCTATTTATTTAATTTTCTCTAGATTTATATAAATATTGAAAATGAGGCGCCTTTCTGTATGCTTAAAGCACCTTGGGCATAGCTTAAGTCTACATTGCAAACAGAGTTTGAAAAGCGTAGCAGTCTGCATCTCTCTCCCCAGGAGCAAACTAGACAGCTCAGAAAGTCAAATTTCTCTTTCACTCACCCATTAACAGTTTGCTCCCTTGACCATTCACTTTGTTTATCTCTGCACCACCAACTAAAACTGTTCTAAATGAGTGAATAAATTGTTAAGGAGTAGGAGGACATGTTACAGAAGCCTGCAGCTGTGTAACAGAGGGTACTTCAGTACAGCTGGAGGGCTGGAAGGTTGATGAAATGCACTTCGCAGTAGTTTGGTGTGTAAGACTGATGGCTGGGGGTGTCTGGCTGACTGTAGTTACCACTGTGAAGGGCAGATCCCTTTGCAGTAGTTCCTTACCAAAGGAGTTCAGCTTCACTGGTAATAAGTGATATAATATATTGGGTAATTGTAGCAATGAAAAGGTTCTGCTTTTTGGTTGATCGTTGGTAATTTCGTTGTATGTGAGAATGTTCACCAGCAAAGCTTTGATTTTTAAAGAAATGAGGCAAGGGTTGGTGACTGAGACACTGTGGTTCCAAGTTAGCCTTTTATATTTTAACACTTGAGATACTTTCATATTTTATTTCATGTCCTGCACTAATATATCATTAAGTGTGACAAAAATCAAAATCTGAGACGTCTGATTCCTTTTTTCTTGAGCTTGGCGTTGTTCACACAATCCTTTCTGAAAAAAAGGGTTTTGGTTTGGGTTTGGTTTCTTTTTCAAGGAAGAAAGTAGCATTAGGAAAGCCTCAGCAAGGAACTTTATATCCCTGTTTAGAGATGTGAGCTGCTGCACCCCTCCACAGTTGTGCTCAGTGCTGGAGGCCTGTGTTCTGTCTTGGTTTCATAGGATCATAGAATGGCTTGGGCTGGAAGGGACCATAGGGCAGGGACACCTTCCACTAGCCCAGGTTGCTCCAAGCCCCATCCAACCTGGCCTTGGACACTTCCAGGGATCCAGGGGCAGCCACAGCTTCTCTGGGCAACCTGTGCCAGGGCCTCCCCACCCTCACAGGGAAGGATTTCTTCCAAATATTTAATGTAATATAATCTTCATCTTTAGGCCGTTTGTGATTGGGATTCAGTGGTAAAGATTTCTTTGATGCCTTCTTCCAAGCTTTAAAAATTCTGATGGCTATTTCATACTTTCAGTGGTCATTTAATTTTGCCCCAGGTGTAAAAATACACAAAGGCTTCTGTTACCTTTGCTATTTATAAATGTTTTATATAGCATTTATAATATATTAGTATGAATATCTTCAGTTATTGGCATTGTGTCCCAGTTGGCAGAATTTTGTAATTTATGTCACTTTTCTGTTTATGGTTTTTGTCTGGATTACAGTTTTAGAGATGTATTATGACTATTATAAAGGTTTTAATCCAGAAGTCTGGGTTGTTGTAAAATGTGCAGTATGATTTTTTTAATAGAAATCAAAGAACTTGATCAGCTCAACACAATTCCACAGTTGTATTTTTACTACTTTTTTTTTTTTCCTCTTGACTTTTGAGTTCTGGCTAACTAAAGCAACTCCTGGGTTCCTTCTGGCAGATCAACAGAGGGCACATGACCACTGAAGCCAAGAGGGCTGCCAAGATGGAGAAGAAGCTGAAGATCCTTCTTGGTGGTTACCAGTCTCGAGCAATGGGGCTCATCAAGCAGCTGAATGATTTGTGGGACCAGATCGAGCAGGCCCACCTGGAGCTGCGCACCTTTGAGGAGCTGAAGAAACACGAGGATGTTGCGATCCCTCGGAGACTGGAGGTGAGATTCCAAAATCCAGTACCTGAGGTCAGACACAGGCACCTCATGGAAAAGATGTTTTTACAAGGCACAAGCTCTGAGTTTCACAGCCTGAGTTGGTATCAAGTTTTTAATGTTCTCTTAAAATTATACTTTTGGCTTTTACCAGATTCATCTGCCATTTACTTTGGTATCAAAGATCCTGTGATACACATATTAGAGGCTGGGACTAATCTGGCAATGTGTTCTTTAACTTTGGGTTTTTTTTATTTCCTTGTGTGGTTTATTTTATAAGTCTTCTGCAATGCGTATCAGCAGAAGTTCCATCTGTCTCTTAATTTGGTTTGTTTTGGTTTTAATTACTGTTAGAACTTAGGGTAAATGTAAAACTTTTCTAAAATCTCCTTTTTCCTTGAAAGTCAGTAGACTAAATGCTGGTATATACCTGAAATCACTGCCCTGCAGCCACTTTCCTTAGTTTAAGGATCTCCAGGATATTCTCTTTTTATTCAGCTACCAACGTAGCCCTTTATCAAAACTCAGTCCTAGGTTTGAAGCAATGCCAGCCTTGCTTTCCAAGGAATAAGTTTTCACCTGAGCACAATTTTTCTTGTAATGTTTTTTTCCTCCAGAACAGAGGCTTCCATTGAGGCTTAGGTATTCTCAACCACTTGCTCTAAAAAAGATGAAATACATCAGTTCTTAAAACTGATTTTGCAAAGATGGTTTAGAAATGCTGATAGATGTGTCTACAAACTCAGAAGTGATTCATTGATTTAGTGAAAGATAACAGTTAGAACATATTAAATCACTTGATAGCTACTAACAGCACCTGTTTTTAGTAAATGGCAAGGTTCCAATTTGAAATCTCTCCTTTTGAAGCATTTGATCTTAGCTGCTGTCAAAAACAGGGTGAGATACCTGACATTTGCTGTGAATCTTGATACTTTACATCAACTGAGTTTTTTTACATTTATATTTAAAATAAGTCATTTTAGCATTGTCTTGTCTTAATTTTGAGCTCTTCCTAAAATACAATCTTTGGTAATGATCTTCATGGGTGTGATTGGTGGAAAAATGACTGGTTGCTTAATGATATTTTCCTTACAGTGTCTGAAGGAAGATGTGCAGCGACAGCAGGAGAGAGAAAAGGAGCTCCAGCAGAGATTTGCTGACTTCATGTTGGATAAAGAGACTTTTCAAGCAAAGTATTAAAGCACAAAATTCTGTCTGTCACTGATGTAACATTTTTAAAGTGTGCAGATACTTCTCCAGCAGCTTTTGCCAGCAGTTGCAGAAATCAAGTGTAGTCTGCTGTTTGCATCTTGTCAGGTTTTGTTCCTTCAATGGACTATTCCAAATGCTCTAGGTATGACTAGCTCTGGCCAGTGTTAAAAATGGGATTGAAATGTACAAAATTTTATTGAAAGAAAAGAAAAATCACTCTGGTATGATTTTAGCCATGTCTTCATTTGCTAGGGTTATCACATCATTCCTAGTGTTTTATCAGTCTTAAGACCTGTAAGATACATACCTGCATAAAATAAAATGAATAATGTCTTTTGAATAAACCTGGAATGTTAAAAAACAATGAAGTAATAATGTCTGTCTTTTAACTAAAATTGAATCTTCACGTGTCCCGGCCCTCCTTTGTGTTTGTGGTCTTCCCTTCCCCCTGCTGCTGCCTTTATTTTCCATGACTGATTAGCACTAGGAATTACCTAGTACCTGTGCAGGATGGTTGTTGTCCAGGTAAAAAATACCACATTCCCAGCTCTTCTCTGTGCATGTGAAGGAACACTCCCAGCTTTATTCAGGCGCTCTAATGGTCATGCTGGCATAATCTCTCCATGCAGGAACAGAGTAGGGGTAAGTTTTATAAAGATGCCCTGCATGGCCTGATGGAACCATAGATTTCAGCAGAAAATGTACTGTTAAATTTTCTAAGTATTAATTTTTATAAATCATCTGTTTTGTTGCCCATGGTGTGGGATGGGAAAGAAGCTCCATATTTGCCCCTCCTCTCCTTCCACCACTTCTCGACAGGATTTGATTGTCTCATTGCTTTGTCCTGAAGGGTAAGGATGGAATTAGGGAAAAGCAGGAATGCACTGTTTCCTATTCTTTGAGAATTTCCTAAATTTCATCCAAAATCTTCATCTGAGTACTGTTTAGTCAGACTGTACTTAGAACCATAGAATGGTTTGGGTTGGAAGGGACCTTACAGATCCTCTCCTTCCAACCCCCCTGCCATGGGCAGGGACACCTTCCACTAGCCCAGGTTGCTCCAAGCCCTGCCCAACCTGGCCTTGGACACTTCCAGGGATCCAGGGGCAGCCACAGCTTCTCTGGGCAGCCTGTGCCAGGGCCTCACCACCTCACAGGGAAGAATTTCTCCTTAACATAAAATCTAAATATATTCAGTTTGAAGCCATTGCTCCCTGTCCTGCCACTCTGGTTCCTGACAAAGGGTCCCTCTCTGGCTTCCCTGCAGGCCCCCTTCTGTTCCTGAAGGTCACTGTGGGGTCTCCACAAAAGCTTCTCCAGGCTGAGCAGCCCCAGTTCTCCCAGCCTGTCCCCATAGGGGAGGTGCTCCTATCCCTGGAGCAATTTTATGGCCTCCTCTGGACCTGCTCCAGCTGTGCCATGTCCTTCTTACAGTGGCCCCCAGGCCTGGAGGCAGCTCTGCAGATGGGGTCTCGCCACCCAGCTCATGTTGAGTTCTTGTCAACACTTGGTTAGATGTTACCAAGTAAAATTTTGTCAGCTATTCCCAGTGCTTTTAATACAAGTATTTGCCACAATCAGGCATCTCACTAGAGATTTCTATCAAAATTAGGTTTTCTAAAAATAAAAATATGCTCTCACGTGTTTATTTTTGTGGAAGTGTTTGGGGAACTTCTTCAGGGATCCATCGTACTTCCAGCTCCTGCACTTGGGGTCTTTTGAGCTGTGGCTTCTGGAAAGGCACAGGGAAAAAGGCAAAACTGTTGTTAACAGCACAAAATTTAGCAATTAAATACATCCAGTAACATGCATCGTGCAATTTTGCTTGCATATATTTGAAATTTAAATGGGGCTTTTGCTGTCTGGAATTTTACCAGATTACAGTGTCACTTTGCTTCGGCCTTGGGAGTGTTACTGGGGGACACTGTCAGGGTTGTGCCTGTGTAGCTCTGTCAATGCCATCCATGAAGATCAGTGATTACCAGATCTTTTTAAATGTTACCTGGCTGAGTCCTACTGATCACTGACAGGAGTAGGGACACAGCCAGCCTTGGAATATCTTTCCCTATGCTCACCAGGACATCATTCTTCTGAAGTATTAATGCAATTATAGACTACATTCTTCTAGAAATGTGTTAAATATTAAACTAAGCCAGAACACATCTGGAACGAAGTATTAAGCATCAATCTTGTAGCATATGGGGTATTTTAGCTTGGATGGTTATACCCAAAAGGAAAAATCATGGCATATCATGTCAGTTCTTGTGGTTGTGTGGTAGCTGGAGATATTAACAGAGAAACCCTTGTAGGTTTACCAATACCACAACTACAATTGTTTCCTTTCTTTTTAGGGTTGCAGCAGAGCCTCTTTGATGTGTCCTGTATTTTTGACAGCTTTGGAGTTAGACAGGTATTCAAACACTGCCTTAAATTGTTTAAATGACAAATTCAGAAGGACTGATCGTTCACAAAAGACTTTTCTTTCTTGAAATGCATGCAATTAACCAGTCATTAATTGCAGCAGGGAAACATTTGTGGTGTGCAAAGCAGCAGGCAGAGGTGGTTGTATTTGAGAAGTACCTGCAGGAGGTTTGTTCAGTGTTTTCTGCAGTACAGTTTGTTCACACAACACTTAAGTTCACAGTTGCCTCTGTCTTTAGTCATAATTTTTGTTCTAAAGTTTCTATCTTAATAATGAAAGAAAACTAATAAAATCTCTTTCCTTTTAGCTTGGCCATGCCGTGCTTTAGCTTTGTACCTTCCCTGACCTGCCTGCTCCAAGGCAGCCAGTCTTAGATCTGCTGAAATTACCCCAAAAACTTCACACGGGGTGCTCTGTTCATGGGTCTGCTGAGTCCAGAGAGGTGTGAACAGAGCAGCAGAGCCTGGTTAAAACATCCTGAGATCATTCAGGTGTGGGATCTTAAACTGGAGTGCTTAGGAAATCTGTCCAACCAAATTTGGATGCTGGTAGATGTCGGTGCTTCTAGCTGCAGGTGATGATGGAGCTTGGGCTTGCCTGATCTATTTCTTGATTTTAGGCCCAGTTTGTGTCCTGAACAGCACTTCCTGAATCTCCTTCTAAATTGCTTTGTAGCTGAATGCAGGTGTTTGATGGACACAAGAGTAACCAGCACACCATGACAGCAAATTTTTATTTTAAATTTCTGAAGCCGGCCACTGATTTGATCTTTCATAATAAGTATAACCATAAACAAGGCAAACTCATGAACACTTTGCTGCAGTGGGCAAACTCTAACCTGACTGACAGAGGTGGGATGGGGGGTTGTGCTGTGTGTGTTAACAATTATTTTGAGAATTATTTAGTGTTCTCCCTGAGAAATTCCTCCATTTCCATTCAGCATGCCAAGATATATCTGCAAGCCTTTAAATAATTTCAGCTGATGATTTTCTTCCCTTCCTGGAATCAGACTTGGCATCTACATATTGGATCAATCCCATAGCTGGAGCCTGCTTCAAAGTCTGTGGAGTTGATAAGGCTGTCATTTACTTCAATTGAGTTGGATTCAGGTACCTGGGAAAGCCAAAGGGACTAAATTATAACAGCTGGGTGTCTCATCCGTACCCAGCAGATAACAGAAGCCATGAGCTCGAGGTAAGGGGGAGACTCCTCAAAGGCACAGGAGGTTCCCTGTGAGAAATCCAACAGAGCTGGAGCCAGCTCCTCCAAACATGGCAAATCTCCAGAGAAATAAGTCACTGTAATTTTGGCCAGCAGTGGCCAAAACACACCAGAGTTCTCTGGCTGCCTTAAAAAGAGACTTCCAGCACCAACAGGAGCATCTTGTCTTTGCCTGTTGCTGCTTGTTTGCCTTTTGCACCCTTGTTTGCTGGGACAAGCGTTGGGGCAGCGCATTTGGGTTAAGATATGTTAATTCAGCTTGATGGTCCAATCCTGTGTACAGGGCAAACATGAGTTGGGCCACGTTTCCAGGTAGGAAGTGCGAGTGAAGGTGGAAGTGGGGCAGAATAGTGGGTCCAAGAGGGGCAATGAAGCTGGGGAAGGATCTGGAGCACAAGGGAGCAGCTGAGGGAGCTGGGGAGGCTCAGCCTGGAGAAAAGGAGGCTCAGGGGGGACCGTCTCACTCTCCACAACTCCCTGACAGGAGGGTGCAGCCAGGTGGGGGTCAGGCTCTTCTCCCTGGTAACCAGTGATAGGGGAAGAGGAAATAGCCTCAAATTACACCAAGGGAGGTTTAGATTGGATATTAGAAAATAATTTCTTCACAGAAAGGGTGGTCAGGCACTGGAACAGGCTGCAAAGGGAAGTGGTGGACCCACCACCCCGAAAGTATTCCAAAAACATGTAGATGTGGTCCTTAGAGACGTGGTTTAGTGTTGGGCTTGGCAGTGCTGGATTAATGTTTGGACTTGATGATCTGAGAGGTCTTTTCCGACCTAAATGATTCTGTGATTGCTTCTGTCAGAGGATGTCCCACTTCATTGTCTGCCTAAAGTGAGTCTGAAACATGGGCTGCGGTGCTCCAAGGCCAGCAGCTGACATGAGGTAACTACCCACAATTAGCTCCCTGACAGACTCAGCTGGATCTGTGCCCCTGATGAAAGCGCTGGAGATTCATTGTTTTTTGTCATCATGGCCTGAACATAGATTTCTAAATAAAATGCATCACAACCCATGTCTGAACTTTTGTTTTGGCTGCAAACTTGCTAACAGTATCATAAACCAGTGTGTGAACTTTGGCTTGCCTTCAGTATCCTCGGTCAGTGATGTTGCTGGAGAAGAGGGATTACTGTGGTCTGGACTTAATCTGCCTTACATTCATCTCTGGAATCCAGTTTGCAGTTATCTTCCATAATGTGGGTTCAAAGCAACACCTGTCTCGCAAGCAGGATTTAAAAGTGGAGTATCAAATAGCATTCCCCCATTTTCCCAGCTGAGTGAAAAGCACATTGAAAAATAGCCAGATACTCATCTAAAGGCGAAGTCTCTCTGTAACCTATTCCAGACCTATGCTCTCTGCCTTTCCAGGGCTCCAGCTTCTACCTTTCCTTACCAACACAAAATACCTGATTCTGCTGATCTTGAAGACTTTCACTGGCATTAGGAGTGAGATCATACCCTGAAAAAGACTTCAAAAGACACATTTGACCCATATCTAAGCCAATGCAGCCCTGTATCTCCACTAAGTACACAGAGTTGTCTCACTCTTTAAAAGCTCCACACTAGGCACTTTCGAGACTTTAATAACTTTGAAGCATAGGGGAGTAGCAGTGGATGAAAAAAGAGGAGCTTCACTTTTTTGGTTGCATGCAGGCCTTTAGGTGAGTCATCTCCCCTCCAGCAAGCCTCATTAGCTTTTTTATGTATTTAAATGAGGTGGCTTTAACCAATTCCTGCTGCCTCAGGCATGACTGTGATGCACACAGTAGGTGAAAAGGTAAAGGAAGTGGGTATGAGCAGCGTTTCACAGCATCACTTCTGCTGCTGGTGTGATTACTCATAGTGGGTTTGATTGTTTGCCAGTTGTTGGGGGCGTTGTCTGGGTTTACTGTAATTTATTGAGAGATTCCTTAGTGTCAGGGTTAGAAAAGTCTTGCTTTCAAGTCAAAGGTTTTTCACAGATCAGATTAGGCAGGGTCTGCCTCATTCGATGACTTTCAGGTTTCCAAGTTACAACCGTGGTACTGACGTGTTTGGATTCCTCAAGGATTCCTCAAAGGAAATGCAAGTACGTCTTTTAGGATCATTTATGTACATCGAAAGCATTTACGAATTGCGATGCAAGAAAACAGAGACTATTTTATTTATTCACTTCATACATCAGATCTTTTGCCAAGTACGTGCTACTGGTAAATGCCTCACAGGATCAGATAGGTGTGTGTGTTAGGTTCCCCTCTTCTCCTTCCGCTCCCTCTCCGCTCCCAGGATAGAAATGTGGGGTCTGTTTTGTATAATTATCAGGCCAGTAGCATTTTTGAGTGTGTTCTGCAGCTTAGGTGAGACTGTGGCCCCAGTGAATTCAATGGGAGATTTGGCTTCAGCTTCAATGGAGCTGAGATTTCCTTTCCTCTCCTCTCCTGTCTGTATTTGATGAGCCTTTCTGTCAGGAGAAGAAAGAGATCCTCTTTTGAAAAATAGTCATGAATGTTTAATAAAGCTGAATGAGCCAGCCAGGATTACATTTTTAGCTCTATAGCCAGCAAAATCTATTCCAGAACTAATTCTGATTAAAAGAATCCACTGGTTGAACCTCAGACACAAAGGCACCCCTGGAGTAATTCAACTGTATGACATATTTATTTTTTAAAAAAACCTAATTATTGCATTGATCTTTGTAATATCTGGCTCATGTGTAAAACTGATTTCAAAGCTGTCTCTCTCTTATCTATAATTGTTCATGAATTATCTTAGGTCTTGGGCAGGACCATCACTGTGACTGGGTCTTAAAAAAAAAGTGAGTTTACTGACTTCATTAATTAAGCTCCATGGCAGACCATAAAATAACTATAAATAGAGGTTAAATTATTCCTTAGATTGTGTTCCCCCACTTTTTTTTTTTTTCTTAACTCTGACTCAACCAAATCAATCTCTAGCACAGAACAGGCTTATCCCTTCTTGATCTCTGCTCCTGCCAAGCACTTCCAAGGGTCTGGGAAGAGGCAGGGTCTTTCATTAGACCATATAGGTGGAGAACACGGATATTTACAAAGTCCTGAACTCTGAAACTCACCTCCCTGTTCCAGCTGGTTTATTCAAAGATATTCTCCCTTCAAACTGCTGCTTCTACATCCTTAGCTCATCCTGGCTCCAACCTCGAGGATTTTTGTTCCCCATTTTCCTGGGGCTTTAGTTGAAAAGAGACAATGCTGGTCATCTTGCTTCAAGTTTAGAGGAAAACAAGACAAAACCAGGAACAGCAGCTTGGTGGGAACACCCATGAGGTGTTATCACCCCACATAATAAATGGTTGGTCATTGCTTTAGAGGGCCCTGAGCAGTTTCTGTCCCTGTTGCAGCAGATGTTTAGTCACACAACTGTGTCATTTCACTATGACAAAGTGCCTTTCTGGGGGAGATGCCAAACTTTCAGCCCTGTCATGGATTGGAAGGTCTGGACCTTTGGTCATGCTTTTGCCAGTCCCAGAGATCAACCACCCAGCACTGCTGTGTTGCTTGGAAAGCACCCAAAATCTGGTGAAGGCAGAATTTTTTGGCTCTGGCTTCCTGCCTGGCCCCTAGATAGGAAGGTGGGAGTAGCTGGCCATTCTCTACTTCATGGAAGGATTATACAGCAGGGAAAAAAAATTGTATTTTATGGATTTCATGCTTGTTATAGCACATCCAGTGGATTCTATAGAATCATAGAATAATTAAGTTTGGAAAAAACCTCTATCATCAAGTCCAACCATCAACCCCGCACCACAATCATGTTCACCACTAAACCATGTCCCTAAGTGCCACATCTACACAATTTTTGAACACTTCCAGGAGTGGTGACTCCACCACTTCCCTAGGCAGCCTGTTCCAGTGTTTGACCACCGTTTCTGTGAAGAAATTTTTCCAAATGTCTAATCTAAACCTCCCCTGTGGTGCAGCTTGAGGTCATTTTATTCTGTCATTCTTAATAATATTACCAAAGTCCAGGAAAAAAAAGGGGTCCTTGAACCTACAATCAATATAAAGTATCCCACCTAATCCTAAATCACATTAAGCTGGGGGTGAACAAGGATGTGGGCGAGATAGAACAGTGAATTTGATTTCCTATCAGGTCCTGTAATGTGTTGTTAGCAGCAAAACAACCCCTCCAGCTCCACATTTAACTTCCTTTCATTGCAGATGCCTTTTGGTTAACAGCAAGGATCTGATTTAATTTTACAGTTACCCGGTGACCACAGGACGGGGATTGTGCATCACTAGAGAATGTGCAAACGTCTGCCTGCCTCCCCTTCTTCCAGCAGGAACGAGGCAGTGCAGGAGTGTGGCCAAGCCCATGTGGCTGTGACTGTAATTGAAAAAACTGCTGAATCAGACAAAAGGACAAGGGTTCACGCAGGAACTTGGGCCAGGCAGACACATGTCCTTGGAAGCACCAAGCAAAAAGTGACCACAAATACTGGTGTGGCCAGGAGAGGTCGAGAGATGTCAGCTGGGTTGGAGGCACCTTCCTACCTTCGAGGACAGTGGTTTACATCTTCCTCAGGAAAGGAAGAGGAGGTGCAGGCATGGATCTCCTCACTGGTAACCAGTGACAGGACCCGAGGGAATGGCCTGAAGCTGTGTCAGGGGAGGCTTAGGTTGGATATTAGGAGAAGGTTCCTCACCCAGAGGGTGGCTGGGCACTGGAACAGGCTCCGCAGGGAAGTGGTCACAGCACCAAACCTGACAGAGCTCAAGAAGAATTTGGACAGTGCTCTCAGGCACAGGGTGGGCTCCAAACCCAGCTCGGGCAACTGCTTCAGAAGGCAGTATGCAGCATGGATCAGCCTTTCCCCACCCATCCCATTGGTTCAGGGAGCAGGAGCCCGGGAACAGCTGCACAGCGGCTGAGAGCCTGTCACAGCACACAGCTGGAAGCAGTTTTCCTGCAGAGGCTGAGCGCAGCTTCCAAGCCCCAGGGTGGAAGGAGGATACTGCAGGGAAGTGGGACAAGGCAGAGGAAGGGAGGGAGACAAGGAGCTGTAATGAAGTGCACACATGTGCATGTGTGAAGGGACGACCTGACACACAAGACGTGTGCCAGCAAAATTCATAAAAATAATGAAAAGTGAGTCCTGATGCTTCTCTGCTCATGTAACACATGCAGGGCTGACCTCAGATGCCTTCTGTCTGGCATCACCATGCTCCCAGAGATGATGAGACTCAGGTGATGTATTTGGTCTTTGGCCATCTCTGGCTCAAGCTCCTCATCAGAGAACTTGGCCCAATAAAAAACAAGGGAAGGGATAGGCACAGCTGGAAGAGAATCATCATCATCGTAACTCTCTGCTGCTGAGCGGTGCCTGGACCAGGAGCTGCCCAATTTTGCAGTTTAGCAACAAGGCACTCAACTCCTCTTCACCCCTTCCCAAGCCAGGCAGACAGGAGCCCTTAGAGGCAGAGGCTGGGAGATTCCAGTCAGGTTTGTCTTTGTTGGGAGACTCCAGTCGGGTTTGTCTTTGTTTATGATACCCAGTCACTGTAAAATGAAAAGTATCTGAGCAGTCCTCAGGCCTGGGTGTGGAGTCCAGAGCTGCTCCCTTCTTGCTGGCTGTCCCTCTGTGGTCACAGGGAGCTCTGTGCAGGGCATGGCCACATCTGGAGCAGCTGAGGGCACGTGGTCTGTTCAGCCCTGGGAAGAGGAGACTGAGGGGACACCTCATTGCAGTTACAACTTCCTCATGGGGGAAAGAGGAGGGGCAGCCACTGATGTCTTCTCTGTGGTGACAGTGACAGGACCTGAGGGAATTGCCTGAAACTGAGTCAGGGGAGGTTTAGGTTGGACATTAGGAAAAGGTTCTTCATCCAGGGGGTGTCTAGGCACTGGAATAGGTTCCCCAGGGCAGTGGTCACAGCACCAAACCTGACAGAACTCAAGGAGCCTTCGGACAATGCTCAGGCATAGGATGGGATTGTTGGGTTTGTCCTGTGAAGGGACAAAAGCAGGACTGAATGATCCTTGTGGGCCCCTTCCAACTCAGGATATTCTATAATTCTATGATCTGTGCCAGGAAACTAAACCACACCTATCCCTGTCTCTTGCATGGAGTATGTCCATGACCTTATTGAATTGGTTCTCCCAGGATGATAACTATGTCAAAAATTTTCCTTTGTCCCTGCTAACATCTGAGGAAAGCTTAGGAATCCATGCTGCAGAGGCGGCACACAACACAGACCTTGGCTCCAGCACACTGGTGACACGTGTATGTCATGTCTACGTATTTCATGCTTATTATAGCACATCCAGTGGATTCTATAGAATCATAGAATCATTAAGGCTGGAAAAGACCTCTAAGATCATCAAGTGCAACCATCAACCCCACACCACAATCACGTTCACCACTAAACCATGTCCCTAAGTGCCACTTCCACACAATTTCTGAACACTTCCAGGGATGGTGGCTACACCACTTCCCTAGGCAGCCTGTTCCAGCATCTGACCACCCTTTCTGTGAAGAAATTTTCCAAATGTCTAATCTAAACCTCCCCTGTGGTGCAGCTTGAGGCCATTTCCTCTTGTCCTGTCCCTTGTTCCCTGGGAGCAGAGCCTGACCCCCATCTGGCTGCCCCTCCTGTCAGGGGACTGTGGAGAGCCAGAAGGTCCCCCCTGAGCCTCCTTTTCTCCAGGCTGAGCCCCCCCAGCTCCCTCAGCTGCTCCTCATCAGACCCATGCTCTAGACCTTTCCCCAGCTCCATTCCATTCCCTGGACACGCTCCAGCCCCTCAGTGTCTTTCTTGTCATGATGGACTCAAAACTGGACCCAGGATTCGAGGTGTGGCCTCACTCCACAGCCTGCAGCAGGACACCCTCCCCTGAACCACATCTGCGCGTCCCTAAAGGCAGTGGCAGGCACTGGCTTCCCTGGCTGTGCAAACACCACAGAGGGACTAAAGATAGCATCAGGTCATTTCTCAAAATCGCATTTCTTCTTCTGTGCTGAGGCTAGAAAATGGCAAATAGGATGCAGGATTTGGCTCCACAGTGTTCACTGTTGTCATGACTCATGAGTTATTTTTATCTTTTCTGTAACAGAACAAATGGCTGCAGTAATTAATCTCTGTCTGTTCTGACAATGGCCCGGCCAAAACACATTATGTTTTTGCAGACAGTGTAAGAAGAGGAGCACAAAAACATCGTGTGTGAGTCAGTATTTTAAATATTTTCCTTAGGTTTGCTTTTTTACATGCTTTAAAATATGCTTATGTACTGCATTGCAGTGTATTAAATAAAGTTAAAAGGAGCAACAAGTGCTGTTACACAGGTTAGCTGCATAGATATAAATCTCTGTTTTGAAGCTGAACCACATGTGAAACAAGATCTAATCAAATCATGGCAACGGCAGAATTAAATTGAGTCTTTTCAAGAGGATCCAGTCCCAGTGGAGGATTTTACTCCGCCAAGCTCCTTCCAATTTTATTGGATGTTAATTATTTCTGTAGAAAGAAATGTTGCAATCAAACGCTCCCCCAACAGTACTTTTGTTTTCTTCAGAGCTGGTTGAGAAATGAAAAGATTTATTAGTGGAGAATGTATTAACAAGGAATTTGTGGAGAAACAACCAAAAAGCAGTGAGTGGAATTTCCACGAAATATCTCCAGAGTGTGAGTTTGCCAAGCACACAGTTTGCAGATGCCCAGTGCTCCCTGTGGAGTAACAATCATACCCCAAACTCTGTAAACAAGTATTTTTGCCACCCAGAATGCCTAAGGGGGAATACCAGTTTACAGTAGTGTCACAGAATCACACAATAATTTCATCTGGAAGGGACCTTAAATATCATCTCATTCAAACCCCTGCCATGGACAGGGACACCTTACACTAGATCAGGTTGCTCCAAGCCCTGTGCAACCTGGCCTTGAATAATCCAGATCTACAAACCCCAATTCATCTGTGAGCCCAAAGGAGCAAGAACTTCACCCTCTGAGTTCAGGCTGCCTCTAATTGTTGGCTGAACTAAAAAACTGCTCATCCCATAAGCATAAATTATGGTTTCTTGTCCCTTCCTATGAAGCTCCACATTCTCATGGTCAAGAGGATACGAGCCAGACAAGCCTGTCTTGTAAACTTGCAGCTTGTGTCAGTCTCTTGTGGGACTTACACAAACCCATACTAAAATAAGAAGGATCCATTTTCCATACCCATTACTCACTATTCACCTACTATCTGAACAGTCCTGACATCCTCCTATTTAATAGTTTTCCTTGCTATGATCCATGAGATAAAACAATAATTAAGCTTGTCCTTGATCACTCGAAGTCTGTTGCCCAAAAGGACATTTGTATAATACCATCATTTTTGAGATCTCGGGGAAAAAATCCTCCAAGTCTCTTGTAGCAGCAAATGTGCTGCTTTTGCTTCCTTCAGACTTTGTAAAAGTGAGATGAAAGCTTTTTTATGGCATTAATTAAGCCCTTCATTTTTGCTCATCAAATCAAATAATCTTTTCTGAAGTTGTCTTTTTTTTCCCACCTATGGGAAAAAAATGTAAGCTACATATCCAAGTTCTTCCAGTGCGGGGGTATCTGTATCTGTGTTGAAGATAAACAGTGAAAAATTTCTCTTCTTTCCAATTTAGAGAGTTTGGACTGATGTATTTTCTAGAGTTTTATGGAACTGATGTGTTTGATAGAATCCAGGAGATATTTTTGAACTGTTAAAGTAAAATACACAAGTATTTCCTGAATTTGTTTCTTCTTATCCCATAGTTTACATGAACTGTTCAGCAAAGGGAAGCAAAAGCTGAGCTTCAACCAAACCCAGACCAAAGCAGAGCTTCTGGTAGAAACCATGTTGGGATTAAATGATTTCCTTTGGTTTCCATCCAAAACCAAGCTGAACGTGGATTTCTGGGTTGAGTTTCACTTTGAATTTTTGGTTTTATTCAGTTATGAAGAATTAAGTGAAACTTGGGAGGTTCAAACCCTCATTGAATGATCCTGAAAAACGATCTGCAAAACCCCTTGCTATGGAGTCCAATTTCATACCTTTGATCTCTGTGGATGCTGGGAGCAGCACCAGTGTCTCTTCCAACCTATAAAAAACAGGCCAGTGAAGCCACTACATTTTATTTTTATGTAGAGACTTAGCTATCCAAGAGACAATATCCAATCCCAGTCATCCCCCTGGGCCAACTGGAAAGCAGGAAATCCCAGAATTTGCCCTTCTCCCAGACATGGTCCGTCAAAGCCAGTAGGTACCACCCTAAGCATGCCAAGAGCCTACTGACAAACAGAGAGAGGAACACAGCTAAGGGTCTAACTGAGTTTTTCTCTGGGAAGAAGAAAGCATTTACCTTTCAGGTCCTAACTTGTGCTGGAATCACGGTCATTGCTCTTTGGGCTCCCTGTCATGCTCAGGATGACCCATGAGATCCCAGTTATGTGGTGTAGCTGTCACTGAGCAGCCCATCCCACCTTACAGGAGCAAGAGAGCAACCACTGAGCTGGTGGCCATCCAAGTAATGAGCATTTTATTTATGCTTATCTACCCACCTACTTACTGGGGTGTAATCCCATGTGTGCCAGCTTTGGCAGGAGAAATGGTGCAAGAATTTCCTGCCCCACCATTTTGAATCTCCATAGTTTGTTTTTTAATTGGAGTCATTTCCATGCTCCAACTTCAATCCTGACCCACACGAGGTGGTGTGATGAAATTGGGGAGGGGGGTACTTTCATCACGGGCTGAGAAGCTTTTGGGGAAGAAGAAGCCTTTGAAGCTACTGTCTCTCCCAAAATACCCTCAGGTACTCTGGTTGGACTCTCCTCAGGGATGTGTGACATATGTCTCCCACTTAAGTCGTCTTTATGGAGCACGTATTTCCTGCTCCCTCATATTTTTATTTTCTTCTCCCCCTTCAAATACTTCCTGCCTTTGGCTGTCTGTGACTGAACTCCCTGGAGCCTTAATAGTCTTGGAATCTCTCCACTTCTATAACTTGATTTTACTATTTAGGAGAAAGTTTGATTCATCCCCCCCCAAAACCAGAAAGAGAATAAAGGGGGGAAAAAATCCTATTCACCCACCAGCAAAGGAGTAAGATACAAAAAGACAAGATTATTCTCACTGAGCTATTCCTGGCTTTGGAGTGCACTTCATCTCACTGTCTGCGCAGGCCTTTGTAGCCACCATCTGATTGAACATTACTTATACTGCAGATTATAGGCACTAATGAGAAAATGATTCTAAATTGCCCCTAGGGATGGTTATGATTAAACTATTTGCCTTTGCTTCCTCTAGTAAATTAAAGCAACCAAAAGAAGGAGAGGGAAAAAAAAAAAAAAAGCTTAATCTGGAAAGCAGTCAGAATAACGGTTTGGTGAAGTTTCTGAATTCCTAGGAACATTTTTCCCCCTAACCTGGTGATGGGCTGTGTGTTTCAGGCTGCAATTTGATGTTAAAGCTGTGACAAATATGTGACACGGGAAGGCATTTTGGGGGGCTGAACTGGGCAGGATTTTCTGTGTTGTCAACAGTTTGAAGCCCTGATCAGCATTAATTGCAGCCGACTGAAGCTGCTAAACCCCTCTCTGCCACAGAGGAGCTCCTCCAAGGCGTCAGGCGTCTGTCTCTTAAAAAGAGCACTTCAGAGCCTCACATACACGGAGCCTCATTCAGACGTTTTATTTAAACTCTTAAATCTTTTGAGCTTCAGATGAATAAACAAGTCCCTGAAATGCAATCCATTCTTGCTGGTCAGGGTTTTGCAAGTGTTTTTCATGGGGAAGAAACAAAATGTCATTTGTGTTTCCTTTGGCCATTTTAAGCACAGCGGGATTTGGGGAGCCGAGAGCCATGTTCCATTAGATGTGCCTGGGCCTATGTGTGCTTACACACTGGGACTTCAGTGGGACTTTTATTCATGATTGTCCATGGCTGTTGAATTACCTGATGAATTAATTAAATGTGTGCAAACTCCGTGGGGTGAATTGTCAAGTCACACAGCTTCTGCTTTAGCACTGGGTAAAATATCGGGACTGACAGGCCCCAAACAGGAGCCCACACCTCTCTGGTGGTCCCCAAGTCTCTGCAAGGTGGTCCCCATCATCTTCACACTCTCTAACCCGGACAGTCTCACTTCCACCACCCGAACCAACACGCTGGAGTTAATTACTCCTTGTGGTTTGTGGATTTGTGGATTTGTGGGTTTGGTACCAGTGACCAGGAAAAAGCCTGAGTTGACCTGTCTGCCAACACCCCAAAGCACCTCAGCATCTGTGCTGCAACCTGAGACATGCACAGTCTCTGTGCAGGAGCTTGTCTCACCAAGCCCTGCAGATACCTTGGGGGTTCCTCAAAAGATAATGAGGTGCAGAGCTTAGAGACCCAACAGAACAACCAAATGCTGCACTGTTGAGGTTTACTATAGTGTAACTCATGATTCTACATCCCAGCTATCAAGAGTGTGCCCTGGCTTTACTCTTTATTTTTCACAAGGACATGAAAAATATTATTGTGAGATTATCTGCATGATGCCTGAGGTCACATGGAACTTCAATAGCTTGGGATGAGAGGAACCTGCTCTTCCTTTCCTTTGGCCACAAATAAGGGAGCATGGTGAAATTCAGGTGCAGTTGTGTGTACCAGAACATCTGAAGCTTGAGGAGTTTTGTGAATAAGCTCCATTTTGCTGGGGTAATGGAGACAACTGCAGGCTCAAATGGTCTCTGAGGTGCCAGGCAAGATCTTGGCCTCACTGGTATTTGTTTATACAGCTTAATTTGGGGTCCACATCACTGTGCCCCAATCTGTACCAAGCCTATAGGTGTCTAATTAATTGGTTCCCTTGAAGCAAGACCTTTCTGTCCACATACAATCAGTGGTGAGAGTAAAAAAAACCAAACCAGCTTTGAAGGTTTTGTAAGGAACGCAAATACCTAACCTAGCTGCTCACAGTAGGCAGGCTTTTTCCTTTAGAGGCTCTCTAAGGTGCTCCCCATTAACTACCCAAAGAAATGTGGATCTTGGTGGCAGAAACATCTCAAATTTTTTCATTAGTTAGATTCCCAAATAAGACAGGATTTGGGCTGCCTATCATGTTCCAGTGCTTCACTAGGCCTCAGAGGATGGTGAGACACTGGCACAGGTGCCCAGAGAAGCTGTGGCTGCCTCATCCCTGGAAGTGTCCAAGGCCAGGTTGGGTGGGGCTTGGAGCAACCTGGTCTAGTGGAGGGGGTCCCTGACCATGGAGGAGAGTTGGAATGAATTGATATTTCAAGTCCCTTCAACCCAAACCGTTTTATGAATTTACAGCGCTTGGTTAGCATGGATAAGGTCTAATTTCATGTATTTGACTGATACAGCTCTCTGCACCACCAGGTCACTGCTGTGGAGTCTGGACATGTGTGTTTCTGTGCACAAGTGCAGTGGTGGAATGAGAGAGAGGAGGAGACAAGACTCTTGTGGACATTGTCATAACAACCCAGAGCTGTCACTTCAATGCCCTGTCTCCTTGTGCAGAAGGATTGTGGCTTTGGTGGCAGAAATTCATTTCCAGCTGACCCCAGGCTCAAACCTGAAGGCAGAGTGTTCTTTGTTTCCTCCCCACACTGCTCCCTCCCTACAGCTGGAAGGTTATGTGTTTCTTAGCTACTGGTCAGACTGGTGGTGCCTGCCAAGAAGCTTTCAGGGAATTTCCTCACTATGTAACAAATTTATGAGTCATATGAAAATCTGGGAAATGATTCAACCAGCTGTCTTTCGTTGACTCAAAGATTTTTACAACACCTCAGTGCCTCATCTTTGATTTGAGCCAGCAGAATGGTTTATTGTAACATCAAATGGTCTTATGTTCACTGGAAGATGCTTCCTACTACCAAAAAGAAAAAAAAAAGACAAAAAAAAAAGCTGTAAAACTTTTGAAGGCAGCCTGTCATTAGGTGAGGGATGCACAGAGCAACTGTGGTCATTCACTATGAACTGATAAATGCGGCTGGATTGCTGCTGCCCTCCAGAATGGCTGCAGAGGTGGCTGTCATTGAGCAGTGTGGCTCAGCTGCCACAGGTACAGCCTTTCTGCATGGCAGGAATCAGGCTTGCAGAAACTTTTGTTCATATTTGGATTTAAATGGTTATTTCAGGGAATTTTAGCAAATCCCAGCTGAGCAGCAATACAGCTAAAGCCGGGGAATGCTGTTCTTGTTATGTTGCCTTTCCAGGTGGGAGAGGCAGGAAGTGGACCAGGACCTTTCATCACCATGGAAGATGCTCACTGTAGGAGAGAGTCATAAAGAATATTCTTTCCATTTTCTTTTTTTGGACAAAAGCACTCAGAGCTGTGCTTTGCTGTGCTGGAATCACTGGCAGCCCTGAGCAGAGATGCAATGGGAAGCCCCATCTTACAGGTGATCCTGTGCTTTTTAAAAACCATATAGGGGGATAAATCCATGGCTCTAGAGCTAATCAGTGAGTGGGAAGCAGAAGTACAACAGAAATGATTCTTCCAGTAAGACTTAAGTTGTTGCAAACAGAAGAAAAACTGGAATTTAGTATTACAAAGCTAAACTGACCCTCTACATAAAATACCCAAATGAATTTAATTATTAGAACCATGTTTCCAGCATGAGTTGCCACGTCCATGAAAGCAATCTGCCACACAAAGAACTGTTCACAGTAGCCTCAAATCCTTTGTTTAGGCACTCAATTTCCCTGCCAAAATCATAGAATGGTTTAAATGATCATCCATTTCCAATCCCTGCCATGGGCAGGAACACCTTCCACTAGACCAGGCTGCTTAAAGCCCTGTCCAACCTGGCTGTGAACACTTCCAGGGATGGGGCATCCACAGCTTCTTTGGGCAACCTGTGCCAGGGCCTCACTGCCCTCACAGTAAAGAATTTCTTCCTTTTATCTATATCTAAATCTACGTAACTTCAGCTGAAAGCCATTCCTTACAAATGTCTGTAGCCAGCAGCTCTGAGCAGAGCTGGAACAAATGCACCTCTCACAGCTGTCACCCAGCATTTTGCAGGTGTAATGCGGCTCACAAATCTCAAAATGCCTTGTGTCAGCACCAGGAGAATCCACTGTACCAACTGGGGAAGGCAAATAAAATATACTTGAAACAGGACAAGAAAGTGTTCAGAGGAGAGCAGTATTATTTTGATTTATTGAGGGTCACAGCTTGCATTCAGCGAACTGAACCACCATTCTCAGTCCAGGGACTACTCTTTGGTATTCAGGTAAGCAGTATAAATCCTGGTCAAAGTTTTTATCCATATTGCAAATAGACATAGACTAGCTTGCATGAAACTCCTGTTTCTATCCATTTCCAAAGATTGCAAACCTGGGAATAGTAGAGGACGAGGGAAATAGAAATTCAGGACAAAGGAAAAGAAATCCTACATGGTGATATTGTCTCATCACTATTTTCTGGTTGAGAATTCCCCTTTCATCTTTCCATCCCCTTCCCATTGAGCAGCTCTGTGGCTTCTACTTGTAACAGGCAGAGAGTGCAAAAATATCTGACTTCGGGGGATTTGGCAAAGGTTCTGGCCTTGCACCCAGCAGCAGATACAGAACACTTGTAACATTCAAAACAGGCCCTCTCTTTCTTGACCTCTGTGATTTTTATTGCTTATCTGGGTATACATAATCATTTTAAGATGTCTCCCCTTACCATAAAATAACCATGAATTATTTTTAAAAAGGTAGATAATAAACTTCAGAATAACTCTTAAATGTACCCAAGCAGACAAGGGGAATGTGAGGTTGCTGTCATGAAGGATAGCTTCTGGCAACTGATCTGAGGGAGCCACTAATGATTTTAATTAGCTTTTGGAAGCACAATCCACTCATTCTGAAGCCAGTGCCCTGCTGGCAGCGACGACACTTTGGAAGATCAACAGCATAAAACATTTTCTGTAATGAGACTTCATACAACTCCATGTGTCAAGCAAGGAGCGATCTGTCTCCAGCAGAACTGCAATAGGAAAGCTGTAGCTGGAAGGTTTTCCAGCTGTGGACTTCCAACAGGTAACACACGTGCTCCCCTGGGGAATGGGGGATTAATGACCAGGCACAGAGACCTGGCGCCGTCAGGTGCAAATCTAAAAATCAGCTTTTCCTCCTGGCAAATCACTTCACCTCCTAATTTATTTCATCTATTTAGGTTATAGGCTTCTCAGAGGGATGTTAATCTCTGCCTACATGTTTGTACAGAGCTTAGGATGTAGTAAGGGATTAATCACTGTTGTGGCTATCATCCTACGGGAACAGGAACGGTGAAGTAGCAATAAATTGGGCAAAGCAGCCGTAGATGCTGTTGCCTTGGAGGTGGTTGGAATAAGGACCAAAGCTGGATCACCATTCAGCCAGGAACAGAGAATCTGTTCTAGTGAGGAAACTGCAAAAGAAACAGATATTTAAGCTATTAAAAAATAAGTTTAAACCTACATGAAAGACCTTTACCTCATGGCTTTAAGATGAAGGAGGGTAGATTTAGATTAGATGTTAGGAAGAAATTCTTCCCTGTGAGGGTGGTGATGCCCTGGCACAGGTTGCCTAGAGAATCTGTGGCTACCCCATCCTTGGAATTGTTCAAAGCCAGGTTGGACAGGGCTTGGAGCAACCTGGGATAGTGGAAGGTGTCCCTGTTCATGGCAGGGGTTTGGAATAGATGAACTTTGAGACCTGTCTCAACCCAAACCATTCCATGATTCTATATTCTTGTGCTCAACAGGTAGCAGCTGCTGGCCTCCCAGCCTCTGGGGTATTTGAAGTATTTCACAAGAGAGAAGGAGGAATCAGTAGATGCTGAGGTGGAGTCATCAAGAATTTTGAGCTCAGCATGAATTTATGCAGAATGACGGAATAATAGATAGGTAGATATTGGACTTATTTAAAACAAATCAGACAAAGAAAAGAGGGATTGACCAGAATTTTCACTAAAATTTCAAATGAAATCTGGGCTTAGTTTTTTCTACAACTTAGAAAAAATCTGGGTTCCTTTTATACTTTGTGTTATAAATCATCAGTCTGAGAGCACATGTTTAACTACTTTGTTGAATCAGGGTCATTATGAATAAGAGCCTGGCAATGCTCCTCTGTTAATGAGCTTCAATTGTACAATTGTTTTTAGAAGAAGTCTAATGAAGACGGATTTGTAGATCTCATTTGATGCAGCCAGAAAACCCAAACTCATCAACCAAACAAAAGCATGGGAGTAATTTTTTTTCTGTGTGTGTGTCTGATTATCCTTCCAGGGGTGCTGGTGTGTAACGCTTTCAAACTTTCATTGAACTTTACTCTCTCGCTCCAGGCGATTACTTTTCCTTGATGTCTGATGTTGAATGATATACGTGCACCTGTGTGATAATGGCTGGTTGGATATATCTTTACTGAGCTGGGAAAACCCAGGACCTCACCTCCACACTTAACCATTTGATTTTTTTTATGGGTCTGGTACGGATCCCTGCACTAAAAGCTACCGGTGGAGCTTACATTTGTCAGGGGATATGTGGATGTTTTATCATACCAGCTGTTTAAAGTCTCCTACAACTTTGCAAACTGCTTTAAGAGCCCTTGCTTTTATCACTGCTCAAACTTCCAAGCAGTCACCAGAACAAAGGAAGGAACAGCTGGGAAGTTTTAAAAGCAGCAATGTTTGCCATTGCACTCAGGTTTAAGTACGATAATTAATAAAACTTCCCCTCCTCTTCCACCTCATCTCAGTGCATAATCATTTTGGAACAGTACTTCTCACTGGCCCCTTCTACTGAGTTTCAGCTGTTATAGTTCCCTTTTCCAAACCAGCAATTTTTATTATTATTATTATTATCATGGTACATCCATATTGCTCTAGTGTCCTGCATCAGCCTGCTAAGACACAGCATGCTTGGGGCAATTTTGTATTAAGCAAAAGCAAGTTTTCCAGAATTTCACTCATCTGAAGGAGAAATGCTGCAGATGGTTGGGAATACAGCACCCATGGCCAGGGGAGGTGAGGAACACCTCTCTCCACTACAGTCATCGAGAAATCTGGAATCTCACAGGGGTGAATCCTTCAGGCTCCACCTACAGAGCCGGGCCTCTGAAGGGTGATTTATCCTGGCTGCCTCAGACACCTCTCCTAGCATGGGATTAATCATCCCCTGACCCTCTCCCACTCTCTCCACCAACTAGAAAAAGATATCTGGCATCAGCCAAGCTTGCAGGCAGCCGCAGTTGGGTCAGGTGAATCCCGCCTGGGCAGTGCAGTGGTCTGTCCAGCCTGGTTTTCTGTCGGCCTGTCCATCACTGGATGGTGATGGATGCTCCTCAAGGATGCAAAACAAAGAGCAGCACCGAGATATGTGAGGACGGGGCTGCACAGTAATAAAGTGTGAACAAAATTGCTTCCTTCCCCTCTGTGGTGATTAGCGTCAGCTCTAGAGTATGAGCACTGGATTGATGGCTGCTGTAATTTTATCCAAAGTGAAGCTGCTGGAGTAGATTTGAGGGGTGGAAATAGTGCTGCTGATCCCTACAGGATGGAGCTGGGCCCTCTGAAAGGACCCAGAGGCTTGAAACAGCGATTGCAGAGAAACCAAACTGTGGGATTTTAGCAGAAATAGCAGTGATCATGTTTTCACACAGTCCATGCTTGGAGAAGTAACAGCACTAAGTACAATTCTGAGTATTTCCCAAGGTCACTTGGAAGTCCTACTTCCCACTAAATACAAATACAGAGATTGAAATGACTAATCTTTTCCTTTCTCTGGCAATTAATGCCAGGATTTGTGGCTTTGGCTCCCAGTTCAGGGCATCCCCATGGCAACTATTCACCATCCCAGCAGGATCCTCTCTGTGCCATGAATTGAGTCCCCCCTCCAACAGGTGAGATGTGTTCTTTATTCACATAATAGCACATCCAGCTGCAGTTGCAGCAGGGATCTGCCAGGGATTGTCCTTGCTCAGAAATGACCTGGTGATTTCCCTGAGAGGTTCACCTCCCCAAATCCCAGGGCAATACCATCTGCTCCCCATGGTGACATCCCATATGCCACCGAAGAAATGGATGTGTGGATGTAGCACAAGACCATGGCCATTCAGCAGAGCATCATTTCGCTGTTGGCCACACAGGCTCAGGACACTGACAGGCATTATTGGAAAGGAAAACACTCAAAGCACCTCAGCAAACACAAAGTACCTGTGTTTCCCTGCGGACACTTTTCCAGGATAGTGGCAGCGACATTTCTGACAGACAGCATTTACAAATCATTATTAACCAAACAAAGCTCTTTAAAGAGAGTCACCCCAGGGCACTCTGGCCTCTGTTAAAACAGACTTTTCAGAAACATTTATGGACTTAAATAAAACTCATTTCAGAATGCCAGCGAAATTGCCTCCAGGTTGCACTCTGGTTTTGCTACCAGTCTAGTCCTAAAATTATTCACCAGGAAAGGGAAAGATTTTTTTCCCAGCTAAAGGGTTCCCGTGTATGCTGCTCAGCTGTGAGAGTCCTGCCAGAATGCAGCTGGCCAGATGTGGGTGGCTGAGATTTGATGCAGTGTATATACCAGATTATTATTATTATCATTATTATTATTATTATTATGTGTATTACAGCATAGGCAAAGGATAGGAGTTAGAAATGTTGTAGCTGAGGGACTGAGGCACAGTGAGATCAAATGGTTTGCCCTGGGACACCCAGGAGGTTGGTCGCAGAGCTGGGAAATAAGTCCAGCTTTCCTAGAACCAAACCAACTTTTTTAGTTCTTACTATAACATTTTCAAGGTGTCCACACACTGACATCCAAGAGCCAACCTACGCAGAAACTACTGTGCTCTGGAAGCTGCTCTTTATCCTTCTGCCAGTAACTGCAAAAGCCTCATCAATAAGGGCAGGAGAAATGTTTGCAGAAATGCATTTGCTGGTAACTTTCACTCTCTAGCTCATATTGTTAACACACACGACTCCAAATGCTGGTTGGCAGATGGAAATACTCATTGGCCTGATGGATTTATGGATGTCTGAAGCCTTGTGGCAGTACATACTGCCTTCAGAACAACATTTTCTTCACAGTGAGCCAAGTCCTGGTGCAGTTTGAAGTTATTGGAAGTTTTGCCACCAACATTAATGAGATCAGGATTTGGATTTGTGTCTGCAGAGACAAAAATAACACACTGTTGCAAATTGGAAAGTAAGAGTTGAATTAAATGGGGTGAGACTAAGAAAAAGAGAGAGATTGATGCCCTGGTAAGATTTAGGATGGAGTTTTGCCCCATCTCTGTGTCTCCTTGTTCTGAAGGAGGCGGTCCCACAGATCAGCATTTGGCCAAGGAAAAAATGTTATCTCCCAGCAATGAGATGGAACCCCCGCCCCTACCCCTGGTGACCAAAAGCTGTCACTGGTGAGGCATTTGCCTGGTGCCCTGTGTGAAACCAGGTGTTGTTCTCTGCCTTGCTTACACCATGGAAAAATTCTTAAATCCAAGTGTAAGATGGACACACTGCCAGATGATTCTCCTCTTCCAAGTAGCAAGTGATAGGAAAAGAGGAAACAGCCTCAAGCTGTGCCAGGGGAGGTTTAGGTTGGATATTAGGAAATATTTCTTCACTCACAGGTCAGGCACTCACAGGTCAGGCTGCCCTGAGAAGTTATGGAACCACCATCCCTGGAATTGTTCAAGACACATGTAGATGTGCCACTTGGGGACATGGTTTATGGGGAATTTGGCAGTGCTGGGTAATGGTTGGACTAGATCTCAGCGCGCTTTTCCAACCTTAATGATTCTGTGACTCTAAGATATAGCAGGAGACTGTACTGAACTTTGCCCTAAGAACAGCCCAAACACTATTTTTGAAATAAATATGTAGAAGAGATAAGACAGAGAAGCAGAGACAAATGGCCAAAGCATCATGACCCTGCCTGACTCACCTGGAAGAGCTGCCCTGGGGAGCATTGCGTACTGTGAGCAGTTCTGACTGGGCAAATAACAAGGAGCACAAGGCATTTCAGACAACTGAC
The DNA here is from genome assembly GCF_009650955.1 of Corvus moneduloides. Lineage (NCBI taxonomy): Eukaryota > Metazoa > Chordata > Aves > Passeriformes > Corvidae > Corvus > Corvus moneduloides. Next base: position 5,043,346 of record NC_045478.1, read on the forward strand.
CCTTCAGGGGTGATTTCTAGCCAATTTGATGTAAAAGCATGGTTGTAAAACTCACAGCAATCTAAACTGGTATCCTGCTGGCAGACAGGGAGGCGAGGATGCTGCTTTGGTGAAGGTGGGTTTCGTATTAAAGCAAACCACCAGGAGCTGAGAACAGCTGGACCCAGCTCCTGACAGTGCCCTGGTGATTTTGGGGTTGCTCTGAAACCACCAGGAAAGCTCCAGCTGCATTTGGGGGGGCCAGAGTGGTGTGTCACTTCCTGCAAGTCACCCCCATCCCCTCCCAGGGAAGAAGGACGCTTTAGCTAAAAAAGTCAGAAGCTGAAGCAAAGACCACCAAGTTCACTGAGCACCTTCAATCTAGCTGGAGAGGAAAACTCATGGAGTTCAAGTCTTTACACAGCTCTGCCTTGAAAGGAGAGACAAAATCCTCCCTCCCGAGCTGCTGGGCTCAGCCAGCTCCAGCTGTGAGCTCAGAGCCGCTCTCATCCCGGGCAGAGGGAGACGGCGATGCGGCAATCTCTCCCGTGGCTCATCACACAGGGCAGGTGTGATGCCAAGAACATCGTCACCCCGCACACTTGCCAAATACCTGGGTGCAGCATGAGCAATCACATCCTGCAGACAGCTCCGTCAGCGATGAGCGCATCCTCCTTGGAGATAGGACTGCTGGACATGCAAACTAATGTGCCTGTGAGCCTTTCATGTGCAGAGCTGTAACAGATGTTCAAAGATCATCCTCTGGCACTGGGAAAGTGTCTAGGAGGCCCTGGATAGGAGTTTTCTTGGCACACTTTTTTTTTTTTTTTCCATATGAGCTGAAGGGGAAAAGTTCCTGTTAGTGATTATTTTCTGTCTGTGAGCAAAGCACTTACGATGAGTGTCCCAGCTCATACATCAGGGAATGCCAACCAGATAAACACAGTTTTCCTCTTCCCTGTGGGTCCCTATCTCTCCCTAGGCTTTATAAAGACCCAGAAGACATTCTTTTTGGTGACACCAGCAATTAAAAACCTGCAGCTCAAGCATCTCACACTTTTTTTTGACACAAAACTGTGAATCTTGCTGCAAAACTGTGAATCACAGGTGATGCCCACAAGAATCTCAGACAACAACAACGGGATGCCCCATGCAGCAGGACTCATCCTCAGGGCTTGTCAGGGATAAAAACACAGAATCATTAAAGTTGGAAAAGACCTCTAAGGTCATTGAGTTGAAATGCAGACCATGACCCTGCTCGGATTTGTAAATGGGGGCAGAGCACCTGAGAACCACCTTTCTGTGACACTGGTGGCCAGAGATGCCCACCTCAGGTCACTGAGGCTTCAGAAAACATGACCACTTATAGGAACACCTGAAGAGTGAATGCCACTGGTGCTGGCTGTGGAGCTCATTGCAAATCTGGCTGGGTGTTCCTCCGACCCTTTATCCATGTGCAGAGGGGGGATACCCACAGCCCTCCTCTTAGAATCACAGAATTATTGGATCATTAAGGTTGGAAAGACCTTTATGATCATTAAGTCCAACTGGTAACCCAGCACTGCCAAACCCACCATTAAACCATGTCCCTGGTGCCACATACACACTTCAGGGATTGATTCCACCACTTCCCTGGATGGCCTGTTCCAATGCCTGGACAACCTGTCAGTGAAGAAATTTTTCCTAATATCCAATCTAAATCTTGCCTGGCACAACTGGAGACCATTTCATCCTGTCCCTGGTTCCCTGGAAGCAGAGCCCGATCCTCACCTGGCTGCACCCTCCTATCAGGGGGTTGTAGAGAGTGAGAAGGTCCCCCCTGAGCCTCCTTTTCTCCAGGCTGAGCCCCTTTCCCAGCTCCCTCAGCTGCTCCTCACCAGACTTGGGCTCAGGTCGATCTTGCCCATCTCCTCCCATCCTCCTGTGCACGGGCTCTCTCCAGTTGTGGATATATTTGATTTGCAGGTTGATGAGGCTTTGAAGTCCCTATTTACCCTTTCAGCTGAGTAGTCAAATGCCCGGCACGAGCAATCAGGATCACATCCAGTTTCCTGCTGTGAAACCCTATAGCAACCATTTCAGCTGCCTTCCCGGGGCTTCCCACCCCACCACGGGATGATGCCTGCAGGGCATGGCCACATCCTGCAAAACCTATGGAAGCAAGTCCTGTTTAATTAATGAGCGCTTTTTTGTTGGGCAGCTAAAACATCTTCGGCTCACTCGGTGAGATTGGCCAGCTCACTGCAGAGCAACCTGACTTTAAACTAACTAAAAAGAAGGAACATTTATCCTCAAGGTCTGAGCTGGAGCCACTGCAAAGCACGAGGACCCTTTTAACTGATTACACAGAGTTGGGAACAGCCCCCGACAGACTGCTGAAATATGTAGACCTTTTCTGTGCTGTTTTTGAGTAGAGACAGAGAAGACACAGACATAGATAAATAGGGCATAAAAGACACTTTTTTCTAGTATAGATCAGAACACCACAGGGAAAACTCACCCACTCCTCCTTCATTTATCAGTGGTGTGTTTTGAACACTGTTTTGGTAAAGGGATATTCACTATTAAGTTGTAAGAGGAAACCTGGCATTGAGCGGACATCAAAATTAAAGGGAGTTTTGTCCCAGGTGTCCAAAGATGGACAGAGCCCCACAATAGGCTTTTCATAACTTCTAATAAAAACTGGGGGCAATTTCTGTCAGTTTGTTCTGGCAAAACAGTGAATTCTCTCCCGCTCTTCTGAATTTTGTTTCTAGCAATGGGGCTGTAGCACTCTAAGCTTTTTTGCAGCCTCGTTGAACACGGAGTTTAATTCATTAATGTTTATAAACTGCTTTAAGATCTGCAGCTGGATAAGTGCTAAATAGTCTTATTACTGTTATACAGATGAATTTGCTTATTTCCCATGTAAATCAGCTTAAAACATGGCCCTGAAATTAACAGTTCTGAGGTTAACAATGGCTCAACCACACACTAAACTGCAGCACTTATCATATCACAACATTACCCTTATTAATTACACGCCCTGCTGTGGTTTTTGGACCAAAATCAGCTACACTTCAGATACAGGCAGCTGGACAGCACAGGGAGGAAAGTGTTTGTAACTGCACGACACACACGTTAATCGTGAAATTAAACAGATGGCCCACTCACTCATCAGTGAAAGTCCAGCAGGGGCTGTAAGAAAGAAGGAGATTTCCTATGTAACATAACAATTTGGACATCAGAAGGTTTCAGGTTACACGATTTTTCTTTATCCTCCACCTGAAACTTTTAAGGGGTAACGTCAGGGAATTCCATCCGGACTTCAGATACTAATCCCTTTTTATGCTGGTTTGATCTGTCTGCTGGGAGCTGGCAGCCAGCTCCTCTGACTCCACGTAAGTGAACACCGTGCAGCAGATGGACCAGCCCTCTGCAGCCACCGAGGAGTGTCTGGGGCTCCCAAACCCTCCTTGTCTCTAGAAATCCTCACATGTGATGAGCTCATAAAGGAGCCAGACCCAGCACTCACTGCATCACGTGCTGGCAGGATGGGTTTAGGGACTGAGATGCAGGGCAGCAGGGGCAAATATTCACTTGTTTCTCATCATGCATCTCTACTGAAGCCACAAGTGTCAGATCTGGTATTAAACCTGGTTCCAGGCTGTATAACCACCAAGGTCACACCAAACTCATTCTGCAAGTTTTGCTTACTCTGAGCAGGGAGCACAAGTAATATCTGCTGCCTGGTTGCCTGAAATAAAACCTTAAAAACAGGATAATGGGAAAATTTAAGATTTAAAGACATTTTATAGAATCATGGAATTATAGAGTTATTTTGGTTGGAAGAGACCCTTAGGATCATCAAATTCAACTGTTAAGCCAGAACTGTTAGTCCACCACTAAACCATGACCTCTAAACCCCAGCAGCAGTGCTGCATCCAGGTCTGGGGCCCCCAAATCCAGAAAGACACGGAATTGTTGGAACAAGTCCAGAGGAGACCACTAAGTTCATCAGGAGGCTGGAGCTCCTCTCCTGTGGAGCCAGGCTGGGAGAGCTGGGATTGTTCAGCCTAGAGAAGAGAAGACTCCGGGGAGAACTTGGAGCCTCTTCCTATAGCTAAAGGGACTCCCAGAGAGTTAGAGAGGGACGTTGGACAAGGGCCTGGAGGGACAGAATGAGGAGAAATGGCCTCAAACTGGCAGAGGGCAGGGTTAGATGGGATATTAGGGAGAAATTCTTTACTCAGAGGGTGATGAGCCACTGGAACAGGTTGTATATAATTATTTGTTTCTATCCTGGTATTTAAATGCCTACTAGTGTTTCGAAATCTTGACATCTAATTCTCTTTGAAAAGCTGTTCCAGATTTACAGAAGTGGTCAAGTCTCCCAACTGGAGTTCTGTTTTCAAAAGAGCTCAGTTGCTGAGGTGAGGTCACTGAGACAACAGGCAGATTTTCAGAAGTGCCCAGTGTGGGGCTTTGAGATATTTTGGAAAAGGGGAATAAGAATCAAAACATGAACTTAGGGCATGAAAATCCAGATTTACACATCCTTTATCAGTTGCAGCCTGAGATGATACATTTGGACTTAATAAGAAGTCTTTTTATGGAGAAATTATTCATATATTTTCATATATTCAATTAAACAAGTACCTACCATCTTCCTCTTCTGCAACACAAAAAGCCATGGATAGCCTTTTCTTCCCATTACATCAAGTTGCCTACACAGGACAATTTGGGGGAAATGAGATAGTTTTTCTCTCTCTGTTTAATATTTACAGAAAGTGAATTTATTTTATTTTTTTTATTTTATTTTATTCTCAAGTGATATGAAATTTCCTTCTGAATCATGAACATTTTCACTTATCTACATTCCTTTTAAAACTGACGGGGATTTAATGGAAGTCTTGGAGTTTCTATTTCAAAAATATCAATGAGTGTGAAAAAAATGTTTATTTTACTTATATTTTCCAGGTGTGATAAAATTATTTCTCAATGAGCCCAAATTTGGAAAATGGAGATGCAAAACGCAGAAAAAGACACATCTGTGTGAACTTTTTTCACACACCCACTAAAGGCATGATATTGATTTGAATTTTTATTGTATTTATTTCAAGTAAAACAAGAGAGCAGAAAGATCTTCCTAATGAACAAATCAGATGTTCAACACAAATATTTCACTGAGATGATTTGTGCCATAAGAAATATTCCCCCTTCAGTTATCAAAGAATCAATCATAAATGGTTTAGGTTGGAAGGAACCTGAAAGATAATTTACTTCCATGCCCTGCCATGGGCAGGGACACCTTCCACTGTCCCAGGTTGCTCCAAGACCCATCCAGCCTGGCCTTGGACACTTCCAGGGATGGGGCAGCCACAGATTCTGTGGGAAACCTGTGCCAGGGCCTCACCACCTTCACAGGGAAAGATTTCTCCCTAATATCTAATCTAAATATCTTCTCATTTAGCTTGAAACCCTTCCCCCTTATCCTGTCGCTCCATGCCTTTGATAAAATTCCCTCTCCATCTCTCTTTAGCCCATTTAGGCACTGAAGGGGCTCTAAGATCTCCTCAGAGCCTTCTTTTCTCTGGGTGTACACCCCCAGCTTCCCCAGCCTGTCTCCAGAGCAGAGGAGCTCCAGCCCTCGGAGAATTTTCATGGACCCACATATGTGTTATACCTTCACCTGACTGCCAGCAGAGAGGGAGAAACAACGGGGCATGCACTGAGTCAGTATCACTGCAGCTTTTGTTAAGCACTTTATATTGTCTCCTCCTTTCCCTCTCCTTCCTCATTTTTAGCTTGCAACACCAAAAGGTGTTGGAACAAAGGCTCTCTGATGTTGTCTCATGGCAGAGGGTCAGATAAGATGATCCCACAAGGTCCTCTCCATCCATTTATCCTCCAGTTCTGTGATATGATTCAATTTCCTGGGGATTAAAGACCAGGTGGGGTTAATGGTGCTCAGCTGCAGCAGTAAGCCTCCAGCTCCTTTTAGATGGTCAGTGTTCATCCCTGCATGTCAACCATAACTTCTGGCCTCTGGGTTTAAGAGACCTTAAAAAGCCATCAGGTTTTTCCATGGGTACACATCCTGCCCCAGAAAAGGGCTGGGAACAAAACCCAGAGGTAATGACTTCTGGATAAGCACTGCTGCATATGGTTCCTTTATGTTTTGCCCTGCTAAGCAAGGTGTTAATCAAAGCCCAAGTGCTGCAGTCATGGCCATCTTGCAAGGAATTTCTTGTTGATCAGGGAGGTCTTCATCCGCTGCTTATTCCTGGGAATGCTGAGACAGCAGGTACCAAGCAATCCTTTCTCAGCACAGGGAACTCTTCCTGAACCTCCCATCTGCTGAAGGCAGGGCTTGGCTTTCTCTGTGCACAGAGATGTCCAGGCCATCAGCACAGCCTGGTGCCAGGCTGCCAGCACAGCAGTCCTGAAATGCCTGTGCCCGCAGCTCAGTCACTGGATGGGGACACAAGGGGCTTGCTCGGGGAAAACTGGGATGTGGGGGTGGAGCACATGGACAAAATGCCCAGGAGGCAGCAGGGATCTCACAACACAGGGGAAGACAACACACGCCAGCAGTCCTCAGCAGTCCAGCCTGGAGAAAAACTTCACTACATCTGCCTCAGCCTGACCTGGAACTAAAGAAAACATTTACTGTGCCCAAACTTGTTATTTGTCAGGGTCCAGGGTGCTGCCCTCATCCTGGGAATACGTGTTCCTACCTTGTCCTTGCCCTCCAGTCCTGCAAAGGGCACCAATCAGTGCTGAAAAATTTTCCAGCAGAGAATCAGAGAACTGTTTGGGTTGGAAGGGTCTTTTAAAGGCCACCTAGTCCAGCCCCCCTGCAGTGAGCAGGGACATCTTCAACTAGGCCAGGTTGCTCAGAACCCCATCCGAGCATCCCACTCACCTCCTGCACTGGGAGCTGCTCCCAGCAGGAGACAGGAGCTCGGCTGGGAAAGGGCTTTCTTGCAGCAGGAAAACCAGGAAAAGCAGAGCCTGTGGAAGCCCCCAGCAAGCCACAGGCACAATTTCTGATCTTCCTGAAATCATCAACCCTCTGTCCTGGGAGTAGGGGCTCAGATAAACTGCCCAGAGGACCTGCTGTGCAAACAGCAGGGAGGGGGAATTTCTTCCCCTTAGTAGGTAAATTATATAGTTTATAAGAAAGATTATTTACCTAAAGGGATTTAGCTATTTCAAACCTTGAGATGTGGAGCATCTGGGGCATGGAGCCCCATTGCCCTGCATGCAGACAGGGGGCATGGGCAGAGACACCCCCCCAGCAGCTACCACGGCTCCTGCAAGGCAGGACAGCTGCACATAAATGTGCAACTCATAAAGCTGGAGGGGCTCTGCAAGCTATTAGGTAATTAAGCAAAGTGAGGGCTCGGAGCACCCGGCTGCTCCTTCCAGCCCATGGCTGCGCTCTCTTTAGAGTCTGATTGGATAAAGGATTTTTATTAACTTCATATTTTTGCTTCTAATTTTCCTCTCTTTGCCTTTCATATTGCAGGCCCTGAGCTCCTCTGGTCTTGTGGTGATGTTTATTGGCACTGGCAGGTTGCAACACCCCTGCAGGCTTCCCACAGACAGACCCCAGAGTGCAGACCACGAACCGAGGCAACTTCATATACTGCCTCTGCTGTGAAATTGCTCGGGCACTTCCCTCATGGTTTTCCTCTCACCCTCTCCACCTTCCCAGCTGGAGCCTCCTCCCCCCAGCTGCGCCTCTCCTTTTCCAGGAGAAGAGGCAGCAGGCCCAGAAAAGCAGCTGGTTCACAGGCATTGCCAAATTCATCTCTTTGCTGCTCCTTGAGGCTGTGGCTCAAGGTAGAAAAGAGTCCCTGTGGGCTGCAGCAGCCACCACCTCTGTGTAGGGCAGGACAGACTCCAGACAAGGGAAGGATGGAGGGAGGGGAGCTTTGAAGCATCAGCAAAAGGCTTGGGCATCTACTTTTGACTCCACCCTAGACCTGCTTCATCTTCAAGATCATGTAAGTCCTGGCACCAGAGGGGTGGTGGTTGCCCCATCCCTGGAGACATTCAAGGCCAGGTTGGATGGGGCTCTGAGCAACCTGATCTGGTGGAAAATGTCCCTGCTCATTGCAGGGGCTTGGACTGGATGATCTTTAAATGTCCCTTCCAACTCAAACTATTGTATGATTCTATGACTTTTCAGTCAGCCCCATCCAACCTGGATACATGGGCAACTTCCCTTTGATCCCTTAAAAGCACTTTTCACCCACATTATCTTCCAAGTGAGCTTAAAAATGTGAAGGTTTATTATTGTTGCTGTAGTGCCAGTGTTTGAGCATTACTGTTTGCTCAGAGAGCTCCCCAACCTCTCTTTTCAGCAATAAGCACCTTTGTGGAAGCTTTCCACAGCCTGAAATAGTTGTGCCCTGGGATTTATTTAACCTCCTGCAGTTGCTTGTTGTGCCCCATCGAACAATGGGCTCCACTTTGCCAGGAGGCTGGATCGGCTAAATTGACTTTTTCTGTGATGCTCACAGGCACATCTGGTAGCAGCAGCTGGCTGCCAGCCCAGCCTCCCCTTTTTAATATCTCCTTGGGGTTTTACTGGTAGTGTCTCTGGACAGTAGGAGGCAAAGAAAGAAGTGACAAACCCCCAGAGTGCCACCAGTGAATCCCAATAAAAGGCGAGCGGGAAAGCGCCTGTTTGACGAGCACGGTGCCCGGGTTTGGTGGCCCTCCAGCTGCTAGTTATAATAGCAGGGGAGTGGCTGGGTCACTTGATGATTTATTCCAGCCCCTTGTCCTGGTTGGAAGGAAACATAAAAGATGCTTTGTTTCCACAAGCAGGAGATGGGGAGTGCTCCAGCCTCCAAATTGCCCGCCTGCCAACAGAGCCCGATGCAGTCCCCCCATGTGGGATCCATTTGAGCCTGAAAACTTGACAAGGAATGTCATAGCAGCACCAGGATGTTCCCCCATCCAGCACAGCAGCGGCTGCTTATTTGTTCAGCTCTCAGCTGCTGTGCACAATCAGTGCAATGCGGGGCATGCGACAGCCTCTAAAGACGTGCGGGTAATCTCTGGCTGTGCCAAAAGGATGGGCTGTCCACAGGGAGTGCTTTTGGAGCCACACTCAGCATTGTTTAAGCTCCCAGGCATCTTGTCTGGCTCTCACAAGCCCTCATCCCTCCCAAGCACTTGTAAAACTTTCAAGCTGAGCCATTTCCACCCTTTTGGGGTTGCTGCCAGTGTTCAGTGGGAGTGCCCCAACCCAGACTCAGCAGCCTCTTAAGGTTCCTGCCTTCTTAACAGACTGTATTTAGGACCCAAAAGGTGATGTTGGATCTGGACTGACACATCCATGATTATCTGTTGACTTATTATATATTTTAAAGCCCCTGCTCTTCATGGCTGCAAATAAAAGGAGCACAGAGAGACATAACCAAGGCCTTTGGCAGTTTGGGAGCAGCCTGGAGCAGTAGTTCTGAGCAGGAGTGGCTGCTGCTGTCACCCAGGGAAGCAGACAGGTTCATCTTTGGAGAAGGGCTTATCCAGGGCCCCTTTCAGCACACCTGTGCTGTGGCATGGGCACTCAGAGCAGCCACAGATGGTTAAAAGCCTATATGGTTATCATAAATTTAGTTAAAAGAAATTTGTCTGTATGTAGGGCATTTGCCAGGAGAAATTTGCTGTTTGGGAGTCTGTTAGAGGATGTGCACTGGTAGCAGTCTCCTTTATTGTAATTAAATGAGTATAAATAATTCAAATAATTTTAAAAGGTTGTTGGAAACAGCAGAGATCTGTGTATCAGGATCTGACTTGGGTTTTGTTTCCAGTGTCACTGCTTTATTCTGAATAGTCACAGGGTGTGGTGTGAGATAACTCTGAAATATGGGGTTACCCCAATAAAGTAATAAATTATTATTTAAAACCATTTCTACATAGTCCTTTGCAATCTCTGGACATTGACACTATTCTCTCTGATCTGCAGATTATTTCAGGGGGGCATTTCCTTCTTTTACTGAAGCTACTTGGTATTGTTGCTTATACTTTACAAATGGAAAAGCCCTGACCGGTCAAAAGCCCTACCCAAGGCAGGTAGATGAAGAGTTCAGAATTGAATTTCAGGTTCGGAGTTAGGAGAAAACCCCAAAATCAGTAAATACATATTGAAGGACTAACGTGATATGTTCAGCTGCCTGATCTTTTCCGCATGCAATCCATCCACTTGTCTCTGCCATAGTGAGAGACACTGCAGTGAGAGGTTTCTCTTACCTGCTGGAATAAACTTTTCTTGTGGAAGAAGAGAAAAGCCTTCATCATGTTACATGGCAGCCTCCAAGGGAATAGGGAAAAGAATAGTTGGGTGAGTGAAAAGCTCTGCTCAGAAATTACTCAGTCCATGCTGGAGAAGCCAAAACTGAGTTTCAGTGACTTTTCTTTGCCCAGTAATGCTCATTTGCCTCAGGATGTCGTTTGGGATTCCAGGCTGGATGCGGCCCTGAGCAACCTGGTCTAGTGGAAGGTGTCCCCAGCCATGGCAGCGGGCTGGAACCAGATGGTCTCTAACATCCCTTCCAACCCAAGCCATTCTAGGATTCCATGTTTCTATGATTTATCAGGCTGGCCAGACCCAAGGGACATCCAAATCCATCCTTGGTTCCAGGACAGGCAGGAGTACCCAAAAGATCTCAGCCTTTCAGGATTTTGTTTTCTAGTGGAAAAGGAGCTGCAGTGTTCCCATGGTAGCAGGATCACCAGCCATCACAGATGGTTCCAACACCACTGGCATTTCAAAGGGGCACCACTCTCAGTGAGTGCTCCTGAGTTGCTATTTATCCTCTCTCTGCTGCTGTCCCTCTTGGTCACAGCTTCTGCCACTGCCACCAAGGCTCTTTGTCCAAGTAACAACATTTTTTGCCCAGACTATAGAAAAATCCTTGCTGGTTTTGGCTCTCCCTACACCTGCAGACAGTCAAGCCCAGACTCCAACTGACCTCACCATGCCCATCTAGGTCATCCTGCGGCTCCCTTCCCCATGGATATTTCTACCTCTGAGAAACTGCCACCCTCTGACAAGTGGTGACTCAAATGAGCTTTAATGACAAAGGGAAAACCCCCAACTTTCAAAACACCTTTTTATTGTTGCTATTTCCTTTAGTGTTTGCATGTTCTTAAACTACCAGCCAGCGCGGTCCAAGGATGCTGTGTGGCTGCCTGGAATGTGCTTAGCTGTCTGGAAGCAGTGCCATTAACAACTAATAAATGTCAAGATAAACTCCATAATCGCTGATTGTTGCATCCAGACCTGAAAACTCCCTGGATTGCTTTACCTTTAAGCAAAACCACCGCCTAGCTGGATTGACACATTTTTTCAGGGCCAGGAGGCACTATAAGATTTTGAAATTCAACCTCAAGGGACAGATTTCAGGTAGACAACATCTAATATCCATGGCAGGCTTGATGGAAAGTGGTGGAGGGCAGGGCTCGATGTGAGCTGCCCACGTTCATGAGCTGATCACCATCATGAGGTGACTTTGGAATCCTGGTCACCTGCTGGTCCAGTTAAATTACAGGCATCTGCAAAATATAAGTTGAGAGACTCCCCATGTCCTTGTGGCACACCAGTTGTGTTTTATAATGATTCCAAAACAGCTCTGAGTGAAAATAAGCCAGCCGGCACAAGAGCTAACACAGGCAGGGTGCAGAGCTGGAAAAGAACTGGAAAAAATTAACTTCTGGTATATATTTCCTATGGTTCCTTTCAGTTAACTCAGTGCCATGCTTGAAATGCTTCCTTGCCCTATGAATCTGCTGCGGTGTATTTAGCATATTACCAGTATAAAATGATGCAAGTGTGAGTTTCTTTTATCAGCAAAGTCCAAACTACTTCCCTCCCTCTAAAGCAGGGATGGAGCTGAACCAAAACCACAGATCTGATCACTCCCTGAACATTTGGGCAAGTCTGGATCTTCAACCTAGCATCATGCACATTCCTAACTTGTTAATAGGCCCACACCTAAGTCCTAAATCCAAAAGTTGTTGGATGTGGAGTTTGTTCCTTTTAACAAAAGTGATCCAAAATTTCATTTCTAGGAGACAGGCTATGAGGGAGTTTGGTTCTGACAAAAAGCTCATTACTTTCTCTAAACAAAACAGAAAGGAGAAACTGGAATTTTACCCTCTTGTGTGGGGACAGAGATTTCATTTTGTTCCAGAATTCTCCTGGCAAACACCATAGTTTGGGGCAAACCAGTGAAATTTTACAAGGTGAGGAAATGATATATGTCTTTGGGGATTTGTCCTAAAAGGGTCTGGGATTTTTCTTCCTTTTTATTTTTTTATTTTTTTATTTTTTTCAAATGAAGGAAATTGTACCAGGGTTGGAGTTTATTTCTGGCAGGTACAAGCATTTTCTATTGGTTTTGAGATCAGCAGAGTGACAACTAATGGACAGAGATGAGCAGTCACAGGACAGTTTGCTCTTTACCTTGGTCACATTAGGGACAACCAGGTCCTTGGACTGACCTCCCTGATGGTGCCCTGTCATGATGCCAGAGTGGCCCTTGCCAGGCTACCATGTCTCTCCCACTGCTCCCAAGGACAGTGCAGGAACAGGCACACTCCAGAGACCACTTCCAACAGATGTCTGGATTCAGTTTTAAAGCTGACAGAGTTTAATAGGGTGGAGGTAACCAGACTGTCAGTTTCCAAGCACAGGAATGACTCCTGGCAGTGTTTGTTTTGCAAATAGAGACATAACCTTTGAGGTCAAAGAGACAAACTGGAGAGATGAAGGCTGGAAGAAGATAAAAGTCTCGTCTATAAATCCTCTGCTTTTTTACTACATGGGAATAACACAGCAGCATCACTTAATGCTATAGCACTAACCCAAAATCATAATTCTGAGCAAGATATTGAGTTTTCCCTCTGAGAACACCTTTGGCCTCCCAGACCCAGTCATTAGCTCTTTTTGCCAATGCTGTCAATGAGACTCATCCAAAGCTCTGGAAATCCCTAAACTCTGAAGGGGAAGAAGTCAAAAATGTGCCACAGAGTCTGGCAAAAGAGGTACAGATCCTTTCTGTCTACCATGCCTAGCTGTGATCATAGAGCCATGGAATCACAGAGTCATGGAATCATGGAGTCATGGAATCATAGAGTCACAGAATCATAGAATCATGGAATGGTTTCAGCTGGAAGGGACCTGAAAGATCATCTTGTTCCAACCCCCTGCCATGGGCAAGGGCAACTTCCTCTGTCCCGGGTTGCTCAGAGACCCATCCAGCCTGGCCTTGAACACTTCCAGCGATGGGGCAGCCACAGCTTCTCTGGGCAACCTGTACCAGTGCCTCACCACCCTCACAGGGAAGGATTTCTTCCTAACATTTAATCTAAACCTCTCCTCTTTTACTTTAAAGCCATTCCCCCTTGTCCTATGCAATCTGTGTAAAAATGAGTCAGTTTGAACTGACTCACCAAAATGAGCTGCCTGAGGACGAGGACAGACAGCTGGAAGAGCAATATTTTAAACCTCCTTGCACAGCTTCCCAGAATAACCTTGTAAGACTCAAATCCTTTTGATTTAAAGCTCAGATGAACTTCTCACATCAGAACACCTTCTGCTCGTGTTTGCAGTACTCAGAACCACTGTGGGTTTCCAACAGGTTCCAGAGAAGCCAGAGAGCAGCTTTTTTCATTACAGGTTATTTTTGTGCATCTATTTAGCAGTAAGGACACACTCCTACAAATAACCTAACCTATGCCTGGAAATCATTTGTAGACCTTATGGCTTCAAGCCTATGGGATTTATGTGCACCCAGAGCCCACTGGAAGAGGATGCTAAGCTTCTGATGCTGGATCAGACCCTCTTTGGATCCTCTAAGTGGAAGCCAGACCTCAGAGGGGTACCCTGACCCAATTTCAGTGTTCCTCCTCACCTGTTCCATCTCAGATCTATAAGACTGAGACAAAGCAGGGAGGAGACTTTAAAATCAATCCTGACTAAGACAGCACTACTGTATTTTAAGTTCCTCAGTGTGCTCCTCGTGGCAAACCCTTCTGTGTCAATAAAATGTCACCAGCCTCCCCAGGGCCCATACAAACAGAGGCAGCTTGCTGTGTGAAGGTCACCAAGGCATTCCTGCTAACATTCTTGTTGGATTTTTTGGCTGTTCCTTTTTTTCCCTCTCCAAGTTCCCCTCTTGTTTTAGTCAGCTTTCATCTCCCTCTGTCTCTTGAGCACTGTCTCATTGTGCATCTGTTTTCCCTTTACATGCTCTCCCTTCCCCCTCTGTTTACTTTTATAAGCAGACTGTTGTTTTTATTCAATTCCCCTTGGTTTTCTTCAAGTTTTTCAGTTCTTCCAATCTTCTCTGCAGCTCTCCCATTCTCTTCACTTACCTTCCAATCCAGAGTGCTGCTGGGGGGGGGGGGCCTGTTTCCAATTAGGTTTCTTTTGTCTTGTTTACTGGAGTTTCCTTCTCCCCTATGTTGTACAGGAGCCACCTTTTTTAATATATCTCTTTTTCCACTTGCTGATCAGAAGCCAGGACACTACTTCTTTTTCACTGTTGTTGGTTTTATTCATTTAGGTATTTTTCCGTCCCCAAGAAATAGAGTAGATGGCTGTTTAAAAATGTGTAGACTCTCATTGTAGCAACTGCTGTGGAAGTTACTTTCATGCATATTAAATAGTAGTAAAAAAGTCCATCTTGATATCCTCTCATTTTCTTTTTTACCTCAAAGAACCTCATCAAATATAGACCCAATCCTTTTTGCCACCAGATTTCCTCTCTGAAAGACCCACAGACTGTGGTCACTGAGCACCATGGTCCTCATCAAGCCTTCTTTAATCTGCAACTGAAAAGTCAGAAGCATCCTTCTGAGCCAAAAGAAAATACACAAATTTCCAGTGCAACTTCTTGTTTAGGTCTCCTGCAAGTTTTGCCAAAACCAAACCACCTCCAGGAACCGTTCAGATATGAGCAAACCTGCCTTTCCTGGCAGGAAAATGATCAGAGAGGAGAATTTCTCACCAGATCTGGTTCATAGTCAGTGTTACCTTGTCCTGGGTAGTACAGCAGGGAAAAGTGAGCATCACAAGGGAAGGAAAATTTCATTAAAAAGAAAAAACTCAGGGAGCAATGTGCATTTCATCTGCTCATTTCCTTTTATTTTCAAGGAAAAGGAAACAAAATAAAAGTTTCTGCACTTGGCAGTCTTCTGTCCCCTTAGAGCTTAAGGGCTCTTTTCAGCCTCAGGGGTAAAAGTGGGGCTGAGCAAGATGCATAATGGTAACAGAATCAAATTTTACAGTAATAAAATTTGTGGGGAAAATTATCCACCAGCTTAGAGAATTCCAGCAGTGCTCAACGCCATAAATGTTTGGCAACACAAAGCATATAAGAAATCGGAATGGGTGATGTTGGGCTTGGTTCTTTGAAAGCTTTCCTTCTCACTCCCCTTTGTTATGTTCTTTTTGTGCTTAATTCTTATGAGCAGAAGTGGTTAGCTCAGGAGTTTATG
Organism: Corvus moneduloides; assembly: GCF_009650955.1. Lineage (NCBI taxonomy): Eukaryota > Metazoa > Chordata > Aves > Passeriformes > Corvidae > Corvus > Corvus moneduloides. Next base: position 5,058,829 of record NC_045478.1, read on the forward strand.
AAACAAGAAACTTGGCTTCCATTCCTGGCTCTTACATTCACTTTCTTCCTACTCTTGGAAAAGTCACTTAAAATTAGATCTGTGTGCAGACTCGGGCTGTTCCTGGCATCAGGCATTCAGGATCTCTGTAAGCAGATTACATGAATGGACAGGATTAGCCCAAAACAGAAAGGAGAGTTTAAAAATACCTGGGGAAACCAGTAGAAAATAGGCAGATGGGCAAGACTCAGGGCTCCAAGGTTCCTGGTCCTGGATGCAGGAAGGTGTTCAGAAGCTAAGTGTTCAAAAATAAAAATTATATGGGGCATTTTGCGATATGGTTTAGTGGTCCTGGTGGGATTTGGTTGAAGGTTGGACTTGCTGACTTTGGAGGTCTTTTCCAGCCTTAATGATTCTGTGATTCTGTGGCTATATGAAAGTCTTTAGTTGGGATTTTCAGCACTGAATCTTTTTCTAGATTTGGTACCTATGTCACATTAGCCCAATTTTATGGAAACCTGAGGATGATGAATTGTTTTTTGACAGTGAAAGAAGAACGTGGAGAGTTGTGTTCTCAGACATCCCCTACACTCCTTTGAGGGACTTCAACCCATGTCTTGACTTTTGGGGTAGTTTTTTGAGCATCTCTTTGGTGGGGTAAGCAAACAATCAGGAACCCTGTCCAGTTCAGTCACAGGCCTGTGGGATATGGTGGGGCACATGTGGCAGCATCAGAAAGTTCCATTGCTACCCTCTGGCTGGTGCAAAGCCAAGCATAATAACAGTGCCCAGAGAAGTACAATAACTGTGCTCAAAGTACAACATTCCCTGGAGCAGGTCCTAGAGGAAGGAGCAGCCTGAGAGTTCTGCTTTTCCTCAGATGTGGCACAGGGGGCTCAGCAGGATGACAGCTTCAAGGCTGGTGTAGTTTCTCTGGTGGAGACTCGAGGCCCATGGGGCTTTGCCAGCACTAATGTGAATGTTCATAGCCCTCAGCCACAGGAATTTGAAGGATCCCTGTAAAATACCATGTTGGAAGTAGCACTCACGTCCTTTTGTAGCTTGAGCTCAGAAGCCTGATTCTGTGATCTGTCTGCACCCCTGACTGCTGGATTGCTTTACTGAAGATGTGGATATTCATACAAATCCAGTTGTGCTGAGGAGGTGAGCTGGAGTCAGCCAGTTGTGTAGTGTGTGTGTGTTTAAATATTTCCTCAGAAGTTTGTTTTGGAACGCCAAAAAAGAACAGCTCAATGTTAATAAATAATCCTATCAAATGTTTATGATGCCAAAGCCATAATATAAATCAATATGTTTAGATTTGAGTATGATAAATATACCTTAAAACAAATGAGTTGGAAATAATTTCCTTATTTCCTTACCTGCCAGTTTTTCTGTAGAAAGGCCTTTGTTTCTCCAGCTACTCCTGATAACATCAGAGGCACCTGAAACAGCTGTTGGAGCAGACCTCAGAAGCAATCCAGACCTCATGAATCACATAGACATGTGCGCACAGTGAGAATGGGCCGTGCCAAAATGCTCACTAGTAACAATCATTATTGTTTGTATCTGGTTAAGGAACATGGACATGTGTGGAGTCCACTGGTTGGGTGACAAGCCCAAAATCTTGGCAACCAGCAGTGCATGGGCTTGTTTATTCTGCTTGATCCCCTGCAATGGGATGAGGATAAAATGAGAAAAAAAAAAAAAAGAGAATGGAAAAAGCAAGTGTTTTCCAGTGATTGGTAAAACAATTAAAGGTAAAACAATTAAATCAAAACTAAATGGTGCCTTGCCTCAACATTAGGGGCTAGGCATGGGGCTTGGTGTCTGCTTTGCCACTTTTTGCAGTTTGCTTTTGTTTCTGAATACAGACCCACGGCTACATAGCATCCCCAGCCAAAACTGCCCCAAGGCCACAGTGGCATCTACCAGGGCAGCAGTGGGGATACAGAAGACACCTGAAGACCTCTGTTTCCTAAGGAAACCTTCTATAATTGTATTTTTGGTGTCCACACCCCAATTCTGTCACATAATGCCAATAGCGGGGTTTCTTCCAGTCATTCGTGTCCTCTGGTCATTGATTGCTTGGACTAGAGAGCTGTTCCTTCCTGTCTGAAAGCATTGCTAGACTAGAATGACTCCTGCTTTTCCAGCATGAGAAGCAGATGAAGTTCATGTCCTAAAGCTATGATGGCTTTTCCTTGTTTTAAAAACATCCAAAGGGCAGATATTTTGCTCCCTGTGTATTTTAGCTACTGGCAAATGTCTCTAGCCATGCTTGAGAGTTGATCATATCCCTCTCAAGCTTCCAATTTGGATGAAAAAAGTCTTAGTAACAGTTGCTAGCAAAACATTCTGGAATGGATTTGTTGATAGAAGACAACTGCTGTGCTTTCAGAAGGAAAATTAAACTGAAGAACGAGTATATTTAAGCATAATTGCTTTAAAAACAGAACACATGCTGTATTGTAATCTGTACTTCACTGGAAAATGGAATAATCCAGAAGGCTGAATTCAGTATGGTGCACTGGAAATGTTAATTTGCAACGAGTCCTGCTTGCTGGTTTTTATCAGAATATGTACATAAAATGCCTCAGCACCACTGGAGAACAATCTGCTTGGACTCTTATAGCCCAGTGCAATAAGATTTAGATGCAACTTTCAAGAACATCATTTTGCAGGTCAAGTTAATCTTACCAAAACCTGTTTTTTTTTAAACAGGATCCAATTCCTTTTGGTGTCTGGATAACTTACAAGTGACCTGTGTGCTCCAGACTCACTACTAATGACTTTGCATGGTGTAGCCTGTCCTCATTGGGCTCTCTTAGCCACAACACACTATTCAAGTTGTAATAAATGCTAATAACAAATCTTCCCTGGGGAAGTTTTCATTTTCCGTCTGATACAAGATCATCTTTGAGTCACTACCAATTTTCTTCAATTCTGATAGTCAAAAGAAGAGTTTTCATTTTGGAAAACTGGAGCTTCCCCAGTTTGTACATGAAATACAGGCAGACTCGGACAAATCCATATGCCCAGCAGGTCTGAGCCCTGAAGGTCTCGATAAATGGTTCAGACATCCTTGAGCCTAAATATTATTTCAAACCTCCAAATGCTCACTGATTGCATAACTCAGAAATTATTTACTTTAGCAAACAAATAAATAAACCATGTTAAACAACAGGTTTTTGCTTGCCTTTTCTAGTTACTTTTTTTCCCCTTTCCTCTTACTCCTTTTTCTTCATCATATGGCTCTTGTGGAAAATAAGGCCACCTCACAGGAATGGACATTATAACAACTCTCAGCGCTGTTGTAGGTCAAAATTAGCACTTTCTAAACAGCAAAACCAGATGTAAGGCACGACAGCAACAGCAAACTCCAATGTGGACCCAAGTGCTGGAGACGCCAGCAGGTAAATGGGCCTGTGTTGGTCAGACTTCACCACACTGCAGCCTCACTGTGCTAAAAGTAAGCTTTTGCAGTGAAATGTCGAAAGATACCAAATCATGAGCAACTCCAGCCTTCTCGTAGCTCTGAAGGAAGGAAATAATCCATCTCAAGATGCATTGAGCCTTTTTTGTGTATAATAATCTATGTCAAGTCTCTTTGGAGCTTGTAAACCAGGGAAGAATAATAAACAAGTGGAGGCTGAACGGGATTAGAAGGAACCTGGTGTATATAACAGGAATTCAGCTTTGCTGCCACCAGGGTTTCAGCAGGCCTCTCACGACAACCTTACACTTACAGCTCATTTCTTCTCAGTCCAGTGAGTTTTGAACAATTTTCCAAAATTCTCAAGGATGTAATTTTTGAAAGGTGTTTTAACAGAACACATCATGCTATTTGTTCCCACAAAGAACTGCAAATGTTCAGGGCCAGGTTGGAGGGGGCTCTGAGCAACCTGGTCTGGTTGAAAATGTCCCTGTTCCTTTGCAGGGGGGTCGGACTAGCTGTCGCTTAGAGATCCATTCCAAATCATTCTATGATTCTAACTGCATAATTCTTTTTACCAACCACAGAAATATCCTGAGAAAATCACGATACTCAGGGAAATCAGTGCACCAGCTATCTCAGGCAGGTCTGTCAGTGAAACTGGGACTGCTCCCTGGGGAGTGGGATGCCCAGTCTCTGCTTAGGGACAGTGGGCTGGCATTAGATGAGAGACCACAGTGGCCTGGGACAGTGCTGAGCCATACCCTGGGGACGTTTGATTCACAGCTTTCCCCAGTGTTAGGTTTAGATGGCAGCCATGTCTTCTGTGATGCATCAAAAGAAGCAAGGCCAGCAGGTCAAGGAGAGGATTCTCGCTATTACATTCTCACGAGAATGTGCTTGGAACGCCGAATCCAGCTCTGGGATCCCCTGAATGTGAAGGACATGGATCTGTTGAAGTGAGTCCAGAGGAGGCCATGAAGATGTTCCAGGGGCTGGAGAACCTCTACTCTGGAGACAGGCTGTGAGAGCTTGGGGTGTTCACCTGGAGAAGAGAAGGATCCAGGGAGATCTTAAAGCCCCTGCCAATGCCTAAAGAGGCTCCAGGAGAGCTGGAGAGGGACTTGGGACAAGAACCTGGAGTGACAGGACAAGTGAAATGGCTTCAAATGGACACGGTTAGATATTAGTAAGAAATTCTTCCTAATACGAGGGTGGTGAGGCCCTGGCACAGGTTGCCCAGCGGAGCCCCATCCCTGGAAGTGTTCAAGGCCAGGCTGGACGGGGCTTGGAGCAACCTAGAAAGTGTCCCTGCCCATTGCAGGAGGTTGGAATTAGATGATCTTTAAGGTCTTTTCCAATTCAAACCATTCTGTGATTCTATGATTCCATTCATACTTGGTGGAACTCCACCAACATTTTGTAAGCACTCCGAGGTATTTCATCCACAACCCCAGGGTGTTCACTGTGATGAGATGCTTTGTTCTGATTACCTGCTATGTGACGTTCAATGAGTGAATGCATGAGCTGAAATTCTTAGACATTCATTAGCATGTTAATTAAACCCAGGAAGCTGTATTGGCTGTGTGTATTACATCGCATTAGAGTGATGGGTAAACTGAGGCACAGAATACTGACTGGGCTTGCTGGTGCTACTCAAGAAGCTGGACCTGCACCACGATCTTTTTTGCAGCTGTTCACTGCTGCCTGGCCCTACAAGTTATAGCAGGGAAGATCCTTATTGCCAGCAGCAAATACCCCAAGGGTGATAAGATTATTACTGTCAGACGTCTCTTACACTCCCTGTGTATAGAACCCTTGTCCAGTAAGACCAATGATTATTTTGATAAGCAGCTGGTCTCGGCCAATATTAGTTTGTGGGAAACTTTCTTGGATGCAGCAAGTCTTCTCTACAAGGCTCATTAAATTGCATTTTGCTACATTTACTTCACGTGAGCAGTTTCCCTCATATGGATTGACTGTTTATGCTCATTTCTCAGCTGTGTTTATTGGTTAAGTTTCATAGCCTTAATCACAAATGCATAACATCCCTAACCAATACAGAGCATCCACCATTCCTAATAACATATGGTCTGACCACTCGATAGTTTGGATGCCATGGTTCATTAATTCTCCACAGGAGTAATAAGCATTTGGTATCGTCTTGTATTTTAAGCCAATTTATTGTTCCAAAGGGACAAGAAAAAAGGACCTGTTATAATCTGAGTGTAAACCACCCCTTGCTTAGTTTTTCCAGATCTGTGCTGCTGTGTGACAATGAAATTAGAGCCACAGGACTTTTGTCTTGGTTAAATAAATGTCACTCCCAATTGATTGAAAGCCTCCAGAGGCAGGACTCTGGTTAATCTCTAATGTCATTCTGATGTGGTTCTTTCCCTCATCCTATTTTGGAGAAGCCCCATCCTTAGCGTGAAGACACAACAAAGAAAGAATTGTAAATTTAACTACACATAAATTAATTGCTGCACCACACCAAAAGCTTGGGAAACTATCACTGTGTGAAATAAAAAACTCAGAATGGTTGAAGCTGAACTCATGAGTCTCATCAAAATCCTAGAGATATGGAAGGAAGATTTTTAATGGAGAGGAGCACTGACTACATTAGTGGACAAGGGAAGGACTATAAATGTTACCTTTCTGGACTTCTGAAAAACCTTTGATAGTCTTACACTTGTCTTTTATCTGTTCAGTGAGGTTTGAACTAATTTCCAGAATTCTAAGACATGACTTTTGAAAGAAGTTTTCACACAACTGGATACACATTATGCCCTTTGCTCCCACAAAGAACTGCAGAGCTGGAAACATTCGGGGAATGGCTTTAAACTGCGAGAGGATAGGTTTAGGTTAGAGAAGAAAAATGAGGAAGAAATTCTTCCCTGTGAGGGTGGTGAGGCCCTGGCACAGACTGCCCAGAGAAGCTGTGGCTGCCCCTGGATCCCTGGAAGTGTCCAAGGCCAGGTTGGACGGGGCTTAGAGCAACCTGGGATAGAGGAAGTTGCCCCTGTCCATGGCAGGGTGTGGAATGAAATGGACTGTAAGGTCCCTTCCAACCCAAACCATTGTGTGGTTCTATGATATCAGTATTCTAATCAGGCTTCTGGAAGGAATCTGTTGATTCTGGCAAATTTGAGGAGGCATTTCATGGCACAGCAATTATTACACAGCCAACAAGGTGTAAAAGGGAGGGTTACGTCCTCTTGTGAAACTTTAGTGACTGAGACTGAACAGCCAACCTGTTGCAGTGGGATGGGTGAAAGCCATCAGCTGAGGGCTACTTGGGGCTATTTGGCTGGTTCATTGTAGATTTTGTGCAGTTGCTTCTCATCCTCCAAGAACACCTCACACCATAAATCCAGCGGTGCAGTCTCCTTTGCAAATGCTTTCATGTGGCAAAGTTGATTCCGGCACAGACCAAGAGGATAAGACATTATAAGGGCTGTAGGCCACGCTTTCAGGTCAGCCCACAAGATTTGCAGGACTGCAGCCAACTTATCCTTAAAGAGAATACTATTGTTTGGGTTTCCTAAATTAATTCCTGAAATGTAAGGTACCAATAGAAGTGTGATGATGGAGAATGACGTCTGGTGGTCCCAGGCCACTGCAGTCCTTAATTGACTCCAGTCTGAGTCTTTCTCTGCTGGCTTTTTTTTTGTTAAAATACCCACTTGTGCTGCCCCTGTTGGGAGCAGCAGTGAGATCAAACATTCAGTATTAAAACAAGTTACTTGCAACCACTAGAAGTTTAACCCTGATGAGGGTGAGGTTGCCTAGGAAGGGAGATAATGGGTGGTAACAGGTTCATAATGATGCTTAGAACTCTTCTGTCCCCAGTGTAACTTCAATATTTCTTTCAAGTCCTTCATAGGAATTCTTAGACACAGGCAATGGGCAGAGTTGTTGACCATAGACCTCCCAGTTATAGAGGTATGATGTCTTCCTTTTTTTCCCCCCCTAACTTGTGAGGAAAGAGCTGGTAAAATTGGAGTCTATTTGTTCTTCAGCCTTCTACTGGCATTGCTGACCAGAATGAAAAACATCCAAATGACAGAAAATCAGAACTGAGAGGAACAAAAGACAAGGAGGGTTAATTTTTACTTCAAAAGCTCTTGTCTAGCCCTAATTGACACTTTTGAAAAAGTCATTTCTCTATCTTGACAACAGTTAAAAGCCCTTGTCTGAAAGACAACTTTGTTCACTTAATCTGTCGCAAGTTCTGTTCCATCTGGCCTTAAAAAGAGCTGTTGTCTTCCCTTGAGAGTTGTGAATATGGTGAGATGTTTGTCACTGTCTCTGTGCTGCAGGACTTGAGGGAGTGCCTGAGTCCCCTCTCAGCTCTTTAACTGCACGATATCCCTCACCAGAGCAACATCCCAAATCTCTCATTTCCCCTCTCATGGCAAGTGTGCACTAGAAAAGCAACTTGGGAACGTGGTTGAAGGACATGAGATGTTGCATCCAAGCCTTGAGCCCACTGTGTCCCATTTCTGCTATTAAACGATGAATAAGAATAGACTCATGGAATTATGGAATCATGGAAAGGTTTGGGTTGGAAGGGACCTTAAAGCTCATCTCATTCTAATCCCCTGTCGTGAACAGGGACACCTTCCACTATCCCAGGTTGCTCCAAGCCCTGTCCAACCTGGCCTTGAACACTTCCTAGGGAGGAGCAGCCACAGCTTCTCTGGGCAGTCTGTGCCAGGGCCTCACGACCCTCACAGGGAAGAATTTCTTCCCAATATCCTATCTAATATAAACCCTGGACAGACTGACAGACATGAACCTGCTTGTAGCATGACCTCTCAGCCTTGTCAAAGGGATGCTGGATGTCCTGTCTGTTGGACATGGTGCCTGTGAGGTCCTGGTTCCAGACCATAAAGGGGCACTGTTTGGACACTGTCATTGGCCCCAACCAAGAGCAGGCAAGGTGAGTTCCAGCAGTGCAATGAAGAGATGATTGCACTCCCAGGTGCCTTTCGGATGGCTGCTACCTTCAGGATACCAGCCTGTGCAGGGATATACCCACCCTGAGTTCTAATAAAAATCAAAGCAAATAACTTCTGTGGAAAATCCTACTTGAGGAAAAGGAACTTTTCCTTTTTAGTGCATAATTTCTAGGGGCTGTGCTAGAGATAAAGCAGAGGAGGCAATTTTCAGGGAAAGTGTGCTCAGTGCTCTGAGTTTGGATGCCTGAGAAATGGGTTGGTTTTGGCCTCAATAACTGGAAAAGTCAATATCACCCTTGAAAACCCTAGCAACAGGCCCACCTCCCAAGTTTTCTGAAGTTTTCAAATACGGAATGAGTGGCTGTGGTAAAACACCTGCACGGTGATCTCGAACAGGCTAAGATGGTATTCCACAAAGAAGGAGAGAGAAAAGGGGGCAAACTGTTATTGTTTTGTAACAAAATACTCAGATAAGTAAGAAAAGCTAAGGTTAAATCTCTGAGAAGATACTCTGGTACTTCAAATTCTTACACACATTGGCATGACTCTACAGTACCATGTATCACTCTAGAGCTTGCTCATCTCCGAAATGTGTGTTTCCAGATATTAATGCACTTTGATTAGGCTGCCAGTTCTTTTTTAAGTGCTGCATAGTGAACCATAGTGTGGAAATGGTTACCTTTCTACACTAAAGGTTTTTCATGGTTGTACTAGTTTGAAAACAAACCAGTGGGAGGCACCAAGTCAGAATAACAATTTAATGGAAATTAAAGAAAAGGAAAAAAAGTAAAAGAAAACATTGGTTCAAACTGACAGAGTCAAGATACAACCTGAGTCCCTGTTAGGCAGGGTGGTGGTAGCAGTCTGGTAGAATGGTGGCTGCAGTCCTCTGAAGCAGTGATCCTGTAGTAAAGGGGTCTGCCCTTCCTCAGAAAGTCCAGTGGTGGCTGTGTAGCTCCAGTCCTCTGGAAATCCGGTGGAAAGGGTTGTCACTGGTGTTCAGCATCTCAGATTATATCCACGATGGGATGCTTAGTTCCTCCCTCTGGGTGGAGCATCTCACAATGGGGTAATGAGTCATGAGGCCAAGTGTTGATTAGGCTCATTAACAGAAGATAGTCCGGAGGGAGTTATCTCTGAGTCATGCGGCAGGACAATGATGGGCAATTAACAGAAAGTCTGGGGGGAGGAGGCAAGGAAACACTGCCCCACCTGATTTCAACAGCTCATGAGGATGGTAATGGAATACACTGCAACCCAGGACAATGGTGGCCATATATTTTGAATCCCCATAATATTTGACCCATCTTCTTGGCCAGTGACAAATTGTGGAATGTGTGTTGCTTGTTCACATGGACATTAAAGCCTTTCAAAATATCTCTCTGACTATATTCAACTCTATCTCAAAGATTTCCTGTTGCAGGATTATATGCTTTATTACACGCAGGGTGATTACATGCTTTAAACAGAAGTATTTCTTTGCATCCATTTTGACTTTGTTGCCTGTGAAATGGACCCAGCAAACTCCTCTGGTTCTTGCTTTATGTGGTTGGATGCAGAGAAACTTCTGGATGGTTTTTCCACAAGCCAGTCATTATTTTGTATTCCAGCATTATTTATATATAAATATAAACACAAAAAAGAAACACACAACACAACAACAACAACCCGCTTATATAAACAGGAAAAATCTTAAAGTTTTCCCAGAACCTTTCCAGTCACTTACATGCAAGGAAGAAAGAAAACCCCAGAAAATTACCTCAAAAAGTAGTTATGTGCACCAAGTATACACAGTAAATGGACAAAAATCTGATGGTTTTCCCCTCTTTTTTTTCCCCTTTCAGCTGGAAGTGTATTTGTCTGGGCATCTTACCCTTACACAGAGAGAACTGGCCCACAGGTCTCTCTTGCCCTCTGTGAGTCTCTCCCAAGCCCTGCCACCACCAACAGTGAGGTTGCTGTTGGAGTAACAAGCTTAGGGAGAGCTCCAGTAGCCCAGCTCTGTAACGGTATTTTCATGTCAAGATGGTCAAAGAGGTTAATAAATTGCTCAGCAGTGGAGTCACAAACAGCTGACAGCCTCCACCTCTCAGCCTGCTCTGTAAGCCTGGTTGCTAATTGTGATTAGCAACTGTGTGATGAGTTTTACTTCTATAGGTACTGTAGAAGTCAGTAGGTGGGTGAGAAAGGAAGAGTTGGATGGGTGGGAGATGGGCCAGGAAGTGGATGGGAAAAGACCTGTGTGAAATGAGTCCTGCTTTACTTTTACTAAATCTTTTAGCTTTAGTCCAGACCACAGAGACTCCTTAAAGGAAATGCTGGAAATCTACTGAGGAAATAAAAATGATGAAGCAGGAACATCTGACTTCCTCATCAAGAAACATATAATCACATCCCTCCACGGGGCCACTCTGGAAGATCCATGAAGTTGTGCTGGAGAGGACTGGCCTGTTGTGCCAAACAGAAACAGTAAACACACGATTATAGAATTAGAATGGACTGGGGTTTAGTAAAGGACTACTGTCTCCCAATTCACCTTTCATGAATGAAAGTGTCTATCATCCCAAATCAGGGATTTCAAAAGGCTTAGCAACTGGGAAGTCTTTATCACAGTCTCTTCCAAGCTGGTCCCAAAGGTTTTGTGTTTGAAAATCAGAGCCTTTACAGAAAAAAAGTATTTTTAGCCTCATTCAGTAGCTCAGCTGAACAAGAACTCATCGGTTCTCTGAAGACCTCAGAGCTTCAGGATCAGCCTTGTGTCAACCCTTGGGAGGCAGAAGCCTCCCAAAGGCCCCCATGCTATACTTGCATCAGCATATATGTGTTTAATCAGGCTCTTGACAGGTAAAGACTGTGAAAAGAGGACAGTTTGTTCTCCCAAACTTTTTGCTCTCTAAGCCCCCTGTTTATTTTGGAGGTGAATGAATAACATTGTGCTGGGAAAGGAAATTAAAAAAGCAGGGTTGTAATTTACAGTAGAGAAAAGAACAGATTTAGGGTCCTGTTTTTTTCTTCCTCCTTCTCCCTCCTCCTTTCCCCTTCTATTCACTGCTCTGGTTCCAAACATCCAAACGTGCTACAGCTGAAAAAGAGGACCTCAAGCTTTCCTTACTGCTGGCAACAAGAAGTGAGTTGCAATTGCCAGTCTCTGTATTCTTGCCAAGAGAACAAACTGCTTCAAGGCAAAATAAAAAAAAAAAAAAAAAAAGGAGGTTTATCAAAACCAAATGCCACTGGAAATCCTAACGCTGCGAAGCCTGATTCAAGATGTACATTGAAACCTATCCCCAGCCATCTAAGGAAAAAGAAGAAAATGGGTTCTTTAATAGAATATTTAAAGTATAACAATTGCTTTGGAGTGAGGAATTCTACTCTCTCTGGTTCTTATAAAAGCTCTAAATTTTTTTTCTTCATCTCTAAGTAAACTCCCAGCAGTTTTCTTTGAAAGTGGATCCTAGGCAGGCACCTCTTTTCCAAAGAGCTCAACATTGTTCTAATGAGATGTGATAGGTGGTTTGGAGTAGGAGCTGGTCCAAGGAGCGGAGGTATCGCTTTATTGTGTGTTTGTTTTTCTTTTAAAATTCAGTGATCTGGCTACTCTTCATTTTCACTTTAATGCTTCTTATTATTTTGTTTCTAACCTGTCCCTTGGATCCAAATCAGATCCAGTCTCCTTCCTCCTTCCAAGCCTTCACTGCAGAATGGAAAGGGGGGAAATTCAAGGCTTTTTAGTTTTAGACTAGTCACAGTTTTGGAGACCAGGGGGAATGGGCCATTCAGACCATCTATTTAGATTGCTGGACACCACAGACCATAGAATTTTGTACAGTGATTTGTCCATTTTGTATGGGAACTGGAAAACACTTTCTGGGAAACCACCCAAGCATCCAATCCTGCAGGAGCCATCCCAACCTTGGACATACAGACCTAATGGGTGAGTCTCACCCCTACAAGTTGTGCCGAGTTTTTGCCTAGAACACTTTCGAGTCCCAATTCAAGGTATTCCAGCTTGCCATAGCTTTAGAAGATATTCTGTGAGGTGCTGTGTTTGTCCCGAGTAGTACAGACCATGGTTGGGACTGTGACTCCTAAATTTCATTTGAGAAGACATCTGAGCTGGCCTGTTATCTTAAGAATCCACAAATGTCAGCTGAGAGGCAGGTGGCATTGGCACACAGGGACACAGCAATCATCAGCAGATGCTACCTTTGAGCTGAGACCAGAGTCTGCAGCCAGACCAGCTGACAGAAATATCCCAAACCGTGCAGAGAGGCAGAAACTGCAGAGTCAGGCTCTAGTTTCAGAGGAGAAACGGGGATTCCCAGAGCTTCTCTACATGAAAGCCTTTCCCACCTTATTCCTGCCTGTAGGGAGGAGTGTGTGATTGTAACCCAGCCTCAATAAACAGCACCATTTCCCATCAGGAATCACGGCTGGGAAAAGGCAGCTGAAAGAAGCAAAGCAGCAGAGAGTCATTTCCCAGGCTGGCTGGGAGCTCAGAAGCCATTGCCCATGTCACATGCCAGAGCTCAGGGCAACAGGCTGAACCTGCTGGGTGAATCTCAGAGGGCTTCCTAACACTGGCTACAGGCATGGAGGTCTAACAGAGGACACACGGCTAAAGTCCAGGGTGAGACAGGCCAGCTTCACCATGCAGACACAGTTTAAATGCCTCCCCAGTTTCCCCACAGCCAGAGTAAGCAGCTTCACTATCAGATCCATTTTTTAGATCCTGAATGATTTTTATAATTTTTTTCTGAATCTTTCCTATTTACTCCATGTCTTCCTTGAAGTTCACCAGTTCTGCAAGGCAGCAACAGCCCCTCTGATGCAAGTACAGATGTAAGGCCATCTCCTACATATTATTTTCCTGCTTATTGCTGAGAATTTTCCTGATGGGTGCAGACACATTGTTTTTCTGTGGCACTTCAATCGATCTCCACTATCCACGCTGCACCTTTGATGTGTGGATGTGCTCATTCTTCCATTATCCCATTGAGGTTAACTGAGTACCAAATCACCTGTTGCAAAACCTTTTTGATTGGTGCTGAAGTCTAATTTACTCCAACTCTTCACCACACAAGTGAGTGTCTCCAGAGATTGCTCTGCACATGTGACAGAAGCACAACGAAGCAATCACAGTGCTTTCCTCCACCACCCAACCTCATGGCTCTGATGGAGAGAATGCAGTTGAGCCCCAGAGAGGAGAGTGCCAGAGGAAATAAGAGGTTCTGGATACAATCTTGGGGCCTCGTACGTTGACTTGATTTCCAAGTTTTGCTTCCTCTCTAATTGTTGCCCTGATGTTTGTATATTCACTTATTAAATCTGTGTCACATAATAAAATGTGCTATAAATTAAAGGCAGAGTAGGCGCTTTTTCATCTGCTCTCTGCTCCATGTCAGCATCAGGATGTTGCATTATGGACCCTTTCCTGGTTCACCAAGCCTCTTGCTCCATTATGTCAAAAACAAAAGTGGTGAAACACTCCCTTGTTATTAACTGTTAATGTATGATTTTTTAGAAAAAAATTTTTTTTAACATACAATGCCCTGAAATTGAAATCGGAGCTGCAGCACATTAGCAGCTGTTAACACATCTCCCTGAGCTTGTCCACCAGCCATGGAGCACCAAATCCTTCTGCCCCGCAGCTGAGCCGCCCGGCTCTGTTTCAAATGAAAGCACAGTTCAACTTCAAAGTGGGCATCCAGAGCAAAGCTTCCTTAGCATCAGAGGTGTGGACAGGCCCTCACCAAGAGGCACGTCAGCCTCGACATCCAGATCCCAGTGAGGTTTGCCTAGGAGCTGATCAGGATTTGCATGAAAGTAAGGAATCAAGGGAAGGTCTTGCCAGGATTTATGTGCTGGATTTGATCATTATATGTTGACTTAGCACAGATTTCACCCTTAGGTCGTGACTGGTTTTCCCCAGATTTATGGAGATAGGACCTGAGGGAAGGACATGAAGCTGTGTCAGGGAAGGTTTAGGTTGGAAATTAGGAAAGGATCCTTCACCCAGAGGGTGATTGGGCACTGAACAGGCTCTCCAGGACAGTGGTCACAGCCCCAAACTTGCCAAGGTTCAAAATCTGTTTGGACAATGCTCCCAGGGCACAGGGTGGGATTCTTGGGGCCATCCTGTGCAGGGCCAGGAGCTGGACTCAATGATCCTTGTGAATCCCATCCAAGTCAGGATATTCTGTGATTCTGTGATTCTATGACCAACACAAACATTGCCCATGTCTGTGGGTGCTCCATGGAGGTGGTGTAGAAGGCTGGCTGTCTTGGCACCTTGAGATGCGGGCTGTCTCCTCAGGAGCTTCCATAGTGAAGGCAATTGTTGGTATTTGAATGTTCGTAGAATCTCTACAGTGTTTAAACAGGGTGCCAGCAGCAGAATTTCTTCAGGAGTTGAATAAAGTTTTCATCTACCTTTAAGGAACTCAGCAGACAATGGAAATAAATATTAGGATATTCTTGGTGGCATCTCAATAAAGATTTTTTATATGCTTAGACTACTACATGTCTTGGCTGGATCCAAATTCAGATCTGAGCTCTGATCAGACTGTGGAAGTCCTAAATCCACCCTGCAATAGGTCCCTGCCTGGGTTGTGAAACCCTCGAGCCCTTGGGAAAGTTGACTTTCTTCTCATGTTCAGTTTAAAGCAGAGGTGCATTACAGCTGAGAGGAGCATGGGAAGCTGCTGCTACTGATTTCTTGGCTGCTATCCCTCAGTTGATATCAAGATCCAGTCATGATGGGGAGAGAAAAAGAAATTATCTTCTTTCCACTTTGACCCATTCCCAGAGCCCAGCTTTAGGTGATGGTGACATCAAGACCAAGAAACACAGGGAAGGAAGATGAGGATTTCACTTTTCTTCATCTTTTGCACCTCTGAGCTCTATTCCAGCAGCACAGCTGATGCCAGAAGCCAAGACTGCAGGGAGGTATCACCACAAGGTGTGAATGTGAGCTGGGCAGCTGGGACCTGTGCCTTACTGCACAGGAAAGGTCAGTAAATTCGTTAATAACTTAATAGATTCACAGTGAAATTTGATATATGGAAAAGCTGTGTCCATTCCACATCACCTCTGAAGAGGCAGTGATCCATACTATCCCTGGAGGACAGTGTCATCCTTCTCTGCCTGGCCTTGAACACTTCCAGGGGTGGATCATCCACAGCTTCTCTGGGCAGCCTGTTCCAGCATTTCACTGCCCTCCCAAAAAATAATTTCTCCTTAATATCCAATCTAAACTTGATTCTGATCTGAAAAGCCACCGAGCAACAAAGGAGTCACAGGGGTCACCTGTTCATTCATCTTCAGTCTCCTGTCACATACACACACTGTGCAGAATGATTTTTCTCTCTTCCATCCCTGCAGATGTAGTTTTGGATCTGAGATGCAAGGAGTTGCCTCCTTTCCTGTAGCATTACTTTCGAAAGGGATCCTATAGAATAAATGATACCCTTATTTTCTATGTACCTTACGGCCATAGAATGAGACTTCCAGGGATGTGTCCAACTCATTAAGCTCCAGTGGATTTGATTAGAAACAAGCAAAGGGAAAATTAATAATGATATTGACTGCACAGGGAGTGAGAGGCAGCTGAATCTGTCTTAAATATGCTTGTTCTGCAAGCCTTGGAAGACTGGAAGCCAGTGGCTCTGAATATGAACAGGAGGAGGAATTCAGAAAATGCCATTTCCTATTAGCTTTTCAGTGTAAGAATCACAGCATGGGAGAAAAATATCTGCCTCTAAATCAGCAGAAAGAATTCCATTGGAGCTTAAAATGAATCCGAGCTGTGAATCTAGGATGCTGGATATGGAGGAAGAACAGGTTATATAAGATTTTATATTAAAGCCTGTTAAATGTGTCTTCCAGTGCCCAGACAGTAATCAGGAATGCATGGGTTTAAATTTGTGAAGGAAAATTCAGCAGGTACTGCTATAATCAGGGTCTGGGTTTAAGCATCCCTATATTTATGCACAGCAGATGTGTGGTGTTTCCAGGTAAAGCTTAATAATATTTAAAAGAACAGGAGACAAAGCTGACCAGTGTGAGACTACCGTGAGTTAGAGACACTAGCAAAGATGCAGGGAAGCCAAAGGCCTTTTTTTCTGTTCCTTTTGGTGCATTATTCTTCAACCATAAAAAATAATAGGGAAATTCCTCCTCTTAGGGAATTTTTATGGAGAAATCTGAATGTGGTCTTGAAAGAAACTCCAAGTTTCAAAAAAAATAAAATAAAAAAAAATGGGGAAACCTGAGAAGTTAAGGGCAGTAAATCAACAGGAGTTGATGGTCTTCACCCAAGGGTATAGAAGGAAATGAAGTGTGAAATAGCGGAGATCTGAGTTTATGAAATAAGGTACCATTCCAGAAGCCACTGAAATTGAAGAAAAGACTCTCCATATTTGTCTGAAAACTGAATCAAACCTTCCCAGCTTAATTCAGAAAAACAATGAGTACTCACAGAAAGGTGTCCATCACCCCCTCAGGCCAGGTGTGGGAAGCACAGTGGGGTGAGGAGGACTGTGTTGAGCAGGATCAGCCAGACAAGGAGCAGTCCAGACCATATGGAAAGCTCCCTGTAATTAGAGAGCTCCAGCTCGGCCAGCGCAGTGCAGCTCCGCGGGAGCTGGCCCCGGAATATTGGGAATGACATGTGACACGGCGAGCACCACGCCAAATCCTACCACCCACACGGCTCCGTGGATGCTCTCAGACTCTGGCCCATCCCAGTGGCACCGCCGTGTTCACAAGACCAGGGGCTCTTGCAGCTCGGCTGCACTCTGTGGCTTGAGAGATGGGGTAGATCTGAAAGCTGCTCTTTCTTCCCCAAAATCACCGCTGGCTATCATTTGTCACAGCTAAGGACAACATCTCCTGCTGCTTGGCGATAGGGCCTCTGCACAGGCGATGCCTTATGGACAACTTCAAGTTTCCAAAACAGCGTGAGTGCGGAGCACAGGCCAGGGCTCCCTTTGCAGACACCGGGAAGCAAACACTCCCAGCTGCCAAGGATTTTACTTTATTGTCATTTAAGTTGGCTCCTTCAGCACAAGTCGCTGGCGGTCTCACAGTAGCAGGAGTTGAGTAATAATAGTATTTCCAGTATGCTCACCTCCAAGCAATGCTTTAGACTGCTGGGAGAACAGGATGAGGACAGTTTGTATTGGCTGTTCCTTCTCTCTTTTTCATCAGACTGTGATTCAAACAAGCATCAAACTACAAACTCCATCACTCACCTCCCCCCTGTGGATTTTCCATGTTGGCTCCTCAGCAAGTGGGACTAGACTGCCATTCATCAGCCCTCAGAGGTGCTGAGAGGGTCTTCACATCTTGGAAATTTTGAAACAAAGTCATCCACCAGCTTTTCAACAGTCCCATGACTTTGCTACACAGGGGCTGGGAACTGATGTATTTTTCCCTGAGAAGATTTCTACAGGGAGTTTGCAGAACCTAGACTCACCAGGCTTCTCTCAGCTAAATACAGGACACTCCCTCTGCCTGAAATTTTCCTCATACTCAGAGATACACAAAACAAATCAAGACAAGTGTCTGGAAACAGGATAACGTTACAGAGTTCCAAAATCACCCCCAAAGTCATCAATGTACTGTTTAAAGCTACCTCTAAATGTACGGTTAATATAGCCCCTGACTGCAGAGACCAGTGCTCTTCTCCATTTGCTTATTTGAGAATGCCAGGACATCTTCTCCCATCATGCTCTTCATTAACATTGGCCTCCACATTTCCAAAATACTTCTTTTCCTAATTTGGAGACAAAGTCATGCCATTGTAAAGCAAGAACGTGTTATTACTTTTCTGGGAGCTAGGAGTCTTTACCTGGAATTAAATCAAGTTGTCTTGCATTTAATTTCCTAGACTGTTCTAAAAAGCAAAAGAGAAAATGAGGCATTTCTTATGGTAAATAATGCTTCAGTCAATACCTTACCCTGATTAGGCATCAATCCTCACAACTTGTTGAAGAGAACTTGGAGAGAAGGAAAGGACTTATCATTGCTGCCCCAGTTTTTTCTTTTGTGGCTGGAAATAGTTTTATGAGACAGTGGAATGAAAGATCAGTTACTGCCTTGTTAGTTTGATGATGGTTTTCTACCTCATAACAAAAAAAGGTAATGAAAATTTACACCACTAGACACAGTCTTGAAGTTTCCAGAATTTTTTGGACAAAATTAGTGAGCCTGTTTGATGAGAAAGAAACAGAGACTTCAGGCAGTCCATTGGGAATTAGGATGAAATCTTTACAGTGTTGTTTTGGGCCTGGCTGAGCAGCAGTTTATTTTCCCACAGCAGCCCTCCCAGTGCTATGCTTTGCATTGGGAGCTGGAAAGGTACTGAGAACACACCAGAGTTTTGGCTACTGCTGGGCAGGGCTGGCACAGCATCAGCTCTGTGTCCTCAGCATTCCTCCCACCAAGAGGCTACGAGTGGACAAGATGCTGGGGGAACACAAACAGGCCAACAGACCCAAATTATCCAAAGGGCTATTCCATACCACAGGACATCAGCTCAGATATAAAAGCTTAGAAAAGGAGGAAAGGGGTGAATTTATTTACAATGTTTGCCTTCAGGAGCAACTGCTCCATGTGCTGAAGCCCTGCTTCCCAGGAAGTGTCCGAACATTGCTCACTGATGGGAAGTAGAGAATAAAATTATTGGGTTTTCTCCTTGCTTGTGCATGCTCAAAATTTTGCTTTTGCTTCAGTAAACTGCCTTATCTTGGCCTACAAGTCATTTTCCATCTTATTTTCTCTGCCCCGTCCAGCTGGGGAGGGGAGTGGTGTTGCGGTGGGGATCCTGCAACACGCATATATCAAACCAGGAGTCCCGTGGAAAGGAAATATATATGGACAGACAGATTCTTGCTAGATGTTCCAGAGAGATGTTTATTTCTCCAGCCGCATGGCCGGGGCTCTGCCGAGGAACTGTTCCAGTCACGGGACCAAGGGTCCTTCTGCCCGCGCAGGGAACACAAACCAACCCATGGGAACGAGGCTGAGCAGGGGCAGGGAAGCCCCGTGTCTGTGCCCTCAGGGCCCCTCTCCCAGGGCTACATGGCGGGGGAGGGACCCCAACACCTCACCCGTTTTATTTTAATAAAAGGAGAATGAAAACAACTGGATAAACATAACAAGAACAGTTTCAAAACAAAACAAGCCACCCTCCTGAGTCTTTAAATGTCCAAACAGATTCTCTGGTACATCTTAGGGCTGACAGAAGAGAGACAGAACTCTCTGAGCATGCTTTGTGGGGAAACTGAGGCAGGAGAGGGTTTAATTTCTTCCCTCCCCCTTTTCATCCTCCACTCGGCATTGGAAAGGGATTTTTGGGGAAACAGTTGGCAAAAGCATGGTTTTGTGAGGGAAACCATGGGTGAAAAAACGGATTGGGAATACACTGGGGGTAATAGGACATAGGGTAAAAGGGAAAGGTGGGATTAGGAAAGGGAGACTGTAGGGGGGACTTACAATGGAGATACTGTCTAACATGACTACGATTTTTTGCATATATACTGCCCAGTGACCTGTGATGCTTGTAACCCTTTTCTCCCTAGTACAATATTAAATTCCACCACCTCTCCATCTCCCAAGCTTGGGATGCATTTTTCAGGGTTATTCTTTTTAATAGCAGTTCTATGCACGAATATGTCTTGCTGGTTGTCAAACCTTGTTATAAAACCATAATTTTGCTTAACATTATACCATTTTACTATCCCTAAGATCTTAGCTACTATGATTTTTTCCTTTTTCCGAGTGGCTGCTGTTTTCTGTCTCGCTGCGTCTTTGCCCTCTCTTTTGGTCGCTCCCGTGTTGGAATTGTCGGGGCTGCTCGTGCCTGCGCGCTCTTCCCGGGGTCGCGTTCGGGGCTGCGTGGGCCGGGCCGGGCCGCGCCGCTCAGTTCTCCGTGCGTCGCCTCCTCTGGTCGCAGTTTCGCTGCCGCTGCCGGGCGCTGCACCCACGTCTCGGCCGGGCCCCCAAGCAACGACTCCCCCGTGCCCTGCTCTAGCGCGCCTTCCGGCTGGGCGCGGCTCCGTTCCACCGCCACCGCCGCCAGCCGCCGCCCGCGCGCCGCCCCTCTCGGTCGGGCGTTCACGGGGCTCGCTCCACCACGCGCTGCGCGCGGCCGTGCGGGCACCACTGGGTCCCGCCGCGCCTCGCTCTGCTGCCGACACTGCGGCTCGCTTGGCTCCGCCCGCGCGCGGGAACTGCCTCGCTGCTGCTCGCAGAGGGCTCGGTGCACGTGGCCTGGGCCGCACGGTCCCTGCGCCAGGCTTCCCTTCGCCAAGACACAGCTGACATTGCTCAACAGTCTCGGAAATTAAATAATATTCACGAAAATATTCTTCCATCAGCATGTATTTTGACTCAAAATTTAACTGGGTCCAAACGGCCTTCCAAAACTCCTTGGTAGGAATTAAATCCCAAGAAACATAGAAAAAGTTCTTAAACAACCATGCCAGGAAGTGTTTCAGTTCTTTTTGAGCTTGAATCAAGCTAAAATTTACAAATTGTTGTTCAAGAATCATTTTAAGATAATTGTCCATATGTGGCTCTGAAAGCCGAGAGTCTTCCCACGGTTCTTCCATAGTTTAGATATGGAATAGCAAAGCAAAACCAAGAAGAGGAATCCAAAGTTTCCAGGGTTTACTCACGCAAATCAGTCGCTTAGGGATCGGGGATCGTTCTGCTCACAAATCTCCACCGTTATGTTGCAGTGGGGATACTGCAACATGCATATATCAAACCAGGAGTCCTGTGGAAAGGAAATATATATGGACAGACAGATTCTTGATAGCTGTTTCAGAGAGATGTTTATTTCTCCAGCCACATGGCCGGAGCTCTGCCCAGGAACTGTTTCAGTCACGGGACCCGAGCGTCCCTGCCCGCGCAGGGGAACACAAACCAACCAATGGGGAACAAGGCTGACCAGGGGCAGGGAAACCCCGTGTCTGTCCTCTCAGGGCCCCTCTCCCAGGGCTCCATGGCAGGGGAGGGACCCCAACAGAGTGGTAAGTGCAGTTTGGTAGGCCAATGTCCACCCACCTCAAGTGTGTTTCTGGATCTAGAGAAATTTGCCTCGCCTTGGTTCGTAATGAGAGTGGGGTGCAGCATGCAGTTGGTAGTGTGATGTTTCCCACCTGTAGAGTGAGATACCTGGATCCACCTACAACCACAGTCTTCAGAGCTTCAGACCCACCCATCCCACCTCCCAGAACAAATCCCTGGCCTGCAGGCTCTCATCTGCACCGTGCCCCAGAGATGAGCCAGAGACAGAGCTCTCCCCTACGAGAGACAGCCCAAGACTTCATGCACTGGCTCTTCTGGCACTAAAGAGCAATTCAAATTCATCCAGAGAGCTTTCCAAGAGGGACAGCCCCCACATAGACCCACCAAGATCAAATACTCATAGAAAGCTTTCCAGGTAGGACAGCCCCTGGATAGACCCACCAGGAAGATTTCCCCAAAGCCAAGGTCTTCAGCATTACAGAGTCTGTAGCTGTAGGGCAGGGAGTGATGCCAAAATTTCCAGACAGTCTCTCCTGGAGCCAAGAGCCTGGAAGAGTAGATATAATCTGGGCTCTGCTCCCAGGTCCACAGCAGGGAGCCTGGAAGCTCAGAAAGCCTGGCCAGAGCCAGAGTTCTCCAAGCACGCTGGTTCCTTGCTGCAAGGCTGTGACTCAGAGCCTGAGCAGGGGGACGGTCTCTAAGGGTAGGGAAACATTCCAAATGACAGTTGTCCTCATCTGGATCTAGCTGGACCAGATCATGACTTAGGGAGCTGTGTGCCTGCGGGATGGTGACTGTTGTCGCAGCAGGGCTTCAAGCGGTCTCTTCTCTTAGCACTTGTTGGGACAGGAAAAATCTCTGTCAAAAAATCCCATTTCTGTTCAGAACCATCATGTTTCGGGAGTGCTGCAAGCAAAAATTTATTAGAATTTCAAAATACATTTTGGTTTATGTCCAGCTTAGCCGGAAATCAAATTTAAAAGACAAATAAAGTTGGAATTGAAAAAGAAAAAAATCCCTAAAATTTTGAAACATTACCTTTTGCCAGAACAGTATCTGCTCTAGGCATTGATGGAAGGAATTGACTAATTTGAACAAAAACAGCTTTTTTCCTACATGTTTCTAAATGAACTGATATAGCAATCCAAAGACAGAAATGTGGGCTGGGTTCCTCACCAGTGTGCGAGACCAGTTCCACCGACTTCTGGCAGGATTTCCTCAAAGCAAGTTATTTGAGAATGAGTGCAAAACCCACCAGCTAAATTATTCACAACTACAGTCCCTGCTTTATTAGACTGTTAAAAAAAAAAAAAAGATAAAAAGAATAATTTATTTTGACTAATCACAAATTCAAATCACATCTCTAGAAAATGATATGCAAACAGCTCTAGTCAGCTTAATAAGGTTTGGGAGGGAAGCCAGGCATTGATTTGGCCTCTTGCAGCTCTGATATCATGCTGGCCACAGTGCAATGGTTAGAGGAATCAGAGAAGTAGCAAGCCGGTGTTTTTAGAAATCCCTGCCAGTGGAGGCAGCTGCCTTTTGGACTGACACCTCCTGAAGTCTCACTCACACAGATGAGTGTGTATTCACTTGATAAGTGGATGTGTTTGCACTCTCCCCACTTGCTGCATTGGCTCTGATATGCTGTTGTGTGGACACAGTGCTCAGCAAGCTGCAAAAAGTGCCTTTCAGATAAGGTAAGTCCTTCCTGCTAAGCTCTGTATGGATCTGGAGACTCTGCCCTTCACTCAGCAAGGAGGGATTAATGGAAATGACTAATGCAAGGTGGAAAGGACAGGCTTCCCTTCGTGTTTTTCTGTTTAGAAGTTTTTCCTTTCCACTCTTTGGCAGGTCTCCACCACACTGAAAATTGTATATTTAATGGAAATGCAGGCTCCACCAACAGAAAAGAAAGGAGATCTTGTGGGACAAACACAATTCTAGGAGGCAGGAGATGTTAGTTCAGGTTCTGGCTCTCCTACAACCTGCCTGTAGGATCCCTAACAATTCATCCCATACCTCTGTGCTTCTGTTCTCCTGGTAAATGAGAAAAACAAATTGCAGACTTCCTTCCTCTCTTCAATTTGTTTAGCCTGCAAGACTCCTTGGAGCAGCCCGTATCTCCTATTACACATTGATGCAGGGCCTTCCCCAACAGGTTGCAGACTCAGGGAAGATTCCTAAGTGCTACCGTAATAATGAGTCATTTATCCCCAAACTCCCTTAACAGGTTATTGTAGATAATAAATAAGGGAAAGACTGACCTTTACTGAAAGCTGAAAACTTTTTGAAGGTTTAAAAATCAGAGCATGCCGGGACAGGAATGTCAATTCAGCTCCCTACAGAAAGAAAGACAATTATCTCCACTTCAGAGATCGAAAACTGGACAGCAAGAACAAATGATAGTTTCCCAGTTCCCAATCCCCTGTGGAGTTTCTGGGAATTAACCATAAATCTCTGTTACAGAGCTCTTACTAACTGGTTTTCTTCTTTGTATTTCAAAACAAAAAAAAGCCAAACATTTCCCCCAGGTTCTCAGCAAATTCAGAATGAGAGGGTGAAGTGTTTTTTCCAGTCCTTCAATTATTTTTTTATAGAGAAATATTTAAAAATTTAAAATCCAGTCAATCATGGGTCGTTTTTCGTTAAGAAAATGCTAATATGTCAACCACAGGGCTACTTTCCTATTACTCAATGAGATTGTGATTAACAGAAATGCAGTTTGAAGTCTCTTACCTCACAGTCCAGGCTGGGCAGAGAATGGGTTGAAACAGCCCTGCCAAGAAGGACTTGGAGGTGTTGGTGGATGAGAAGCTCAACATGAGCTGGGAATGTACACTGGCAACCCAAAAAGTCCATGCTCTCCTGGGCTGTGTCAAAAGCAGTGTGGGCAGCACTGCTCCTCTACTTTTCTCTGGTGAGATTCCACCTGGGGTGCTGCATCCAGCTCCGGGGCCCCCAAAGTATGCAGGACATACAGAGGAGGCCATGAAAATGCTCTGAGGGCTGGAGTACTGCTGCTCTGGAGACAGACTGAGATGTGGGATTATTCAGGTGGAGAAGAAGGGGCTCAGGGGAGATCTTAGAGCCCCTTCCAGTGCCTAAAGGGGCTGGAGAGGGACTTTTTGCAAAGGCATGGGGAAAAAGGGGGAATGGATTTCAGCTGACAGAGGGCAGGGTTAGATGGGCTATTAGGGAGGAATTCTTCCCTGTGAAGGTGGGGAGATCCTGGCACAGGGTGTCCAGAGAAGCGGATGCCTCATCCCTGGAATTGTTCAAGGCCAGTTTGGACGGGGCTTGGAGCAACCTGGTCTAGTGGAAGGTGTCTGAAGTGAAAGGGTTGGTCTTTAAAGTCCCTTCCAACCCAAACCATTCTGTGATTCTGTGATCCTGATTCTATATTTGTGAATTTCTATGCATGTCTATACATATACTGATTAACTTATATACTCTGAATTGCAAATATTTATCAAGCACACCAAATATTGTAAATGAGAGCAGCTATAGAATTCTTTCCAAATACATGAATAGCCCTTGCAGAATAATATATATCAATCTTGCCTGTGTGCTCAGGCTTCTCCTGTATATGAATTTCCTGAATAGGGCATCATCTCTCTAGGAGTCACAAGGCATCTTTTACGCCAGGTTCCACCATTATAATGTGGTCAGGCACTATGAATTTTTTAGGTACCATTCATGGGGCATTTTATATGCATATTTCATGAGAAGAGGAGGTGGGAATAACGTTTTTGGCAGACACTTGCCAGGATATGGATTGGATTCAGGAGAAGATGACTTTTCATACAAGTAGTCAACTCCACTCAATTTAAACCATAGCTCTTGGGAAGCATTTAAAAGACAGAGCTTTAATGTAAGCAGTACAGAGCAAACTGTCCAGAGTGTGTGTGTGTATAAAAATATATATCTATATTTACATATAGCCAGATGCTCAAGGTCAAAGGCACAGAGGTAGTCCCTTGGGGACTGGAACTATGAAGCAGTTTGCTGAGACAACTGGCGGTTTAGAGCTCTGTGCCCCTGAGAGGCTGCTCCAAACTAGAATTTGTCCTTGGGGTGAACTACAGGCTCTAAGATACTACCACAGCACCCGTGGCAAGGCGCATCTGAGGAGCTCAGGCAGCAGATGTGGAGAAAATAATGGCGCAAGTTGCTTGGGGATTAAAGGGTAAAGTCGGCTATCCCTGTACAGCTGCTCAGGACCTTTCACACCACAACACCTCCTTCCCAAGGAGCTACAAAGCCCTGATCCTTACAAATGGTGCACACACAGCTACACACTCAGTGTAAGTGCAGTAATCCATCTGTGTCTCGAGGCAGCACCTCGTGAGCAAAACTGGGGGGAGAAAAGCCCCTCATGAAAAAGGTGCAATGCTCAGTGAGAGCACTCAGGAGTATCTGGTGCATGGGATCAGATTGGGCTTGGGGATGGCATCGAGAGCTGGGGGGCTCAGCCTGGAGAAAAAGAGGCTGAGGGGAGACTTCATTGCTCTCTACAACCCCCTGAAAGGAAGGTGTACTGAAGTGGGGGTCAGTCTCTTCTCCCCAGTAGCTGCACCAGGGGAGGCTTAGATTAAGTATCAAGGAAAATTTCATCATACAAAGGGTTGTAAAGCATTGGAAAGGGCTTCCCAGGGCAGTGGTGGAGTCACCATGCCTGGAAGTGTATGATCCAAGATTGGCTTGGTTGGTCAGAATATGGTGCTGATAACACCAATGTATGGGTGTAATTCCCCCATGGGAATGTATTCACCTAAGAGTTGGACTTGATGATCCTTGTGGGTCCCTTCCAACTCCGACTATTCTGTGATCCTGTGAAAAAATGTGTAGATGTGGCACTTTAGGATGTGGTTTAATGGTGAACATAATGGTGGGGCTGGTTTGACAGTGGACCTTGATGGTGTTGGAGGTAATTTCCAGCCTTGAGGGTTCTATGATTGTGTGGAAGCTGAAATCAGTCTTGTCTTTTTAAGGTAGTCAGTGGAAACCAGAGGGATGGAGAGGCACACACATAACATCACCAAAATGGAGGGAATGACTCCTCAGGATAGTGCAAGGGTACGGGAATTCTCATAATCCAATCCTCCCAACCTCCATGTCTGTTGCAGTGGGGATCCTGCAACACGCATATATCAAACCAGGAGTCCCGTGGAAAGGAAATATATATGGACAGACAGATTCTTGCTAGATGTTTCAGAGATGTTTATTTCTCCAGCCGCATGGCCGGAGCTCTGCTGAGGAACTATTCCAGTCACGGGACCAAGGGTCCTTCTGCCCGCGCAGGGAACACAAACCAACCAATGGGAACGAGGCTGAGCAGGGGCAGGGAAGCCCCGTGTCTGTGCCCTCAGGGCCCCTCTCCCAGGGCTCCATGGCAGGGGAGGGACCCCAACACCTCACCCGTTTTATTTTAATAAAAGGAGAATGAAAACAACTGGATAAACATAACAAGAACAGTTTCAAAACAAAACAAGCCACCCTCCTGAGTCTTTAAATGTCCAATCAGATTCTGTGGAACATCTTAGGGCTGACAGAAGGGAGACAGGACTCTCTGAGCATGCTTTGTGGGGAAACTGAGGCAGGAGAGGGTTTAATTTCTTCCCTCCCCCTTTTCATCCTCCACTCGGCATTGGAAAGGGATTTTTGGGGAAACAGTTGGCAAAAGCATGGTTTTGTGAGGGAAACCATGGGTGAAAAAACGGATTGGGAATACACTGGGGGTAATAGGACATAGGGTAAAAGGGAAAGGTGGGATTAGGAAAGGGAGACTGTAGGGGGGACTTACAATGGAGATACTGTCTAACATGACTACGATTTTTTGCATATATACTGCCTTTTACAGGAACACCATCAGGCCCAGTGACCTGCGATGCTTGTAACCCTTTTCTACCTTGTATAATTTTGAATTGCACCACCTCTCCATCTCCCAAGCTTGGGATGTATTTTTCAGGGTTATTCTTTTTAATAGCAGTTCTATGCACGAATATGTCTTGCTGGTTGTCACACCTTGTTATAAAACCATAATTTTGCTTAACATTATACCATTTTACTATCCCTAAGATCTTAGTTACTATGATCTTTTCCTTTTTCCGAGTGGCTGCTGTTTTCTGTCTCGCTGCGTCTTTGCTCTCTCCTTCAGTCGCTCCCGTGTTGGAATTGTCGGGGCTGCTCGTGCCTGCGCGCTCTTCCCGGGGTCGCGTTCGGGGCTGCGCGGGCCGGGCCAGGCCGCGCCGCTCAGTTCTCCGTGCGTCGCCTCCTCTGGTCGCAGCTTCGCTGCCGCTGCCGGGCGCTGCACCCACGTCTCGGCCGGGCCCCCGAGCGATGACCCCCCCGTGCCCTGCTCCAGCGCACGTCTCGGCTGGGCGCGGCTCCGTTCCACCGCCACCGCCGCCAGCCGCCGCCCGCGCGCCGCCCCTCTCGGCCGGGCGTTCCCGGGGCTTGCTCCACCACACGCTGCACGCGGCCGTGCGGGCACCGCCGGGTCCCGCCGCGCCTCGCTCCGCCACCGACACTGCGGCTCGCGTGGCTCCGCCCGCGCGCGGGAACTGCCTCGCTGCTGCTCGGAGAGCGCTCGGTGCACGTGGCCTGGGCCGCACGGTCCCTGCGCCAGGCTTCCCTTCGCCAGGACACAGCTGACATTGCTCAACAGTCTCGGAAATTAAATAATATTCACGAAAATATTCTTCCATCGGCATATATTTTGACTCCAGTATTAACTGTGTCCAAACGGTTTTCCAAAAGCCCTTGGTAAGAATTAAATCCCAAGAAACATAGAAAAAGTTCTTAAACAACCATGCCAGGAAGTGTTTCAGTTCTTTTTGAGCTTGAATCAAGCTAAAATTTACAAATTGTTGTTCAAGAATCATTTTAAGTTTAAGATAAATGTCCATATGCGGCTCTGAGAGCCAAGAGTCTTCCCACGGTTCTTCCATAGTTTAGATATGGAATAGCAAAGCAAAACCAAGAAGAGGAATCCAAAGTTTCCAGGGTTTACTCACACAAATCAGTCGCTTAGGGATCGGGGATCGTTCTGCTCACAAATCTCCACCATTTGTTGCAGTGGGGATCCTGCAACACGCATATATCAAACCAGGAGTCCCGTGGAAAGGAAATATATATGGACAGACAGATTCTTGCTAGATGTTTCAGAGATGTTTATTTCTCCAGCCGCATGGCCGGGGCTCTGCCGAGGAACTGTTCCAGTCACGGGACCAAGGGTCCTTCTGCCCGTGCAGGGAACACAAACCAACCAATGGGAACGAGGCTGAGCAGGGGCAGGGAAACCCCGTGTCTGTGCCCTCAGGGCCCCTCTCCCAGGGCTCCATGGCAGGGGAGGGACCCCAACACATGTCCAGACTGCTTCCCATCTGCCCCAGGCCCTTGGCTTTTGGCCTGGCCCTGAGCAGACTCAGCTTTTCCTTTCAGAACATTTACTATGCAGTCAAAAGAAGGAAAGAAATGAAACAGCTTGGCAGTCTGAGTACATTATTAACAGGTTTTGGAAATAAGTAAATCTGAATATAGTTCCAAAACCTGTATTTGCCCTGCCTAACTTCAGGCACACAGTGGAGCCACAAAAATTAGTAGCATAATAACCTTCAGCTCCTCTCTAATAGAAGAGACAAGCACTAACAGAGGTGATGTGGCTCTTAACTGGCCTGGAGGTTTCTGCTCTCTTATTTTCTTCTACAGTGGAGCATTTTGAATGATCTTTCTGTGATCATTCCTGATTTCAGCCTTCTTGAACTTCCCCAGTCCTGCCAGAAAGCACATCTTGGGTGCTCTGGGCTATTTCTTTAGAGATTTGTCTCTCTTAAACACTTGGATTTATTTTCAGCTCTTCTCCAATCATCACTTTTACTTCATTAATGCTCTAGATCCAACCCAACCCTTTCCTAACTCTTTTTGACCAAATCCAGTTTAACCTCTGTTATCAAATCCAACTGTATTTCTGTGTGGGACAGTAATGGTTTGGCAAATCTACTTTGTCTGGGTGGCTTCCCTGAAAGAACTGGGAATTAAAATTCTCCATTACTATAAGGTCAGATACACTGCAGGTCAGCCACATATCCTTGCTTTGTGGGACATTTTTTTTTTTTTTTTTTTTTTTTTTTTCACAAATTCACTCTCGAAAGATGGCGAAAGCAAGTTCATGGGAAGATAATAGATAAGTGTATTATTAAAATGAGCTTGTTGGTGAGAGCTCCCACCAGCCCCCTCCAGGAACAGTCAGAAACCAGAAAGCATCTGCCTCGGGACCAGTCAGTCATGTTTCCATCTGATCCTGGCGCCTGTCCTGCTGAGAAGGGGGGCTTGTCTTCACTAGTTTCATGATGTCACCATTAGAGGAGTGGGAAGCACTTTCCATGAATAATAATATGCCATGAAGGGCAATCAGTGCTTAAGAACAATGTCCTTGATCGCTGTCCAGCCTAGCAGCCCAAAGAGCTCTCTCCTCGTTGTGTAGGAAAACGAGTTATTGATTTGCACATTGTTGCAGAGGGCAGTTCTTAATCATGATTAGGCCGTTGTGAAAAGTCAAAGCATTCAAATAATGCAAGGGCTTTCACCATGGCAATCTGGCATCCATATGTTCAATGGCAACTCAAACAGACTGCTTTAATTTTTCTGTAGAGTTTTTTTTTCTTTCCTCTGAAGACTCAATATCATTTACCCCTTTAAATATGTCAGTTCTGTGATTTTGGATATGCAGGCCCATATTGTCTTTCAGAAGGCTAAGTTAAAACATAGGACCCTATTTTGATGCACTGTACAATAAGAAATCATCTCTTTAAGAAAAATAAGGCATGACAGTCACCATTGTGCTGTGAGATATTCCATATTTCAATCTCAATATGGTTGCTTCAGAACCTGACCAAGTTGTTTAAGTAAATTCTGAATAAAAGTAAGAGGATCCAAAAATACTTTTAGCTGATTGCTAATCTAGGGCACTGAATACATCCTTCAGATATTTCCAGGCATCACTCATATTTCTAGCTGAAAGATTTAGTGTTCATGTTCATCTTGGGTTTGGTTAAGAAAATTTGAAAAAAAAAGTCTAACTAAAATCTCCTCCTGAAAAGAGTCTAAAAGCAGTTGAATTTTGGCAGTGAGGATCAGTCCCTCTCACCAAGGAAAAGGACCTAATGAGTGAAAGAGGGGGTTCAGATGCAAACGGGCTTCTCTAGGCCTGAAGTGTATTTACTCTAAAAATTAGATGCATTTTTCAAATTTTCAGATAACCAATGTCTGAAACCATCTTACAGTGAGAATGGTAGCAAAATACTTTGGTGGTTTTAGGGTGGAGGACAATAATTTTATGAAAGGGTTAAGACTCTTCCTGACAGAA
Source organism: Corvus moneduloides (assembly GCF_009650955.1). NCBI lineage: Eukaryota > Metazoa > Chordata > Aves > Passeriformes > Corvidae > Corvus > Corvus moneduloides. The sequence goes on from NC_045478.1 coordinate 5,089,616, forward strand.
GGAGCAGGATTCCTGAACCCTGCACCCCAAGTGGTGGCTGCCTCCGTGTGCAGGCCATGGGAATGAAGGGGCTCCTCCAGCTGGTCCTTGCAGCCTAAAGAAATGTCTAAACCAGGCCTCAGAAACCACTTCCTGAGCACACCAGTTTCTTTCCACTGTCTATAAAGTGATCCCAGTGTGTCCAGGTTAGATCCAACGCCAAAGGAGTTGGATGATCTGAATCCCATCAATGGGGCAATATTTAATTGCTCTCTGTTGGACATATCAACTTTTTATCCAAATCTAAAATTTGAAAAAAACTCCAGGATTTTTTTCAGTGATCCGGAGTACAAAGTAGAACAGAAGATGACATTGTGTATTACAGGTATTGCAGGGGAAAATGTGTCTTAACTTGTCTGAAAATCACTGGAATACATCAAATTCATCAGTTCTGCTTTGGGCCTTTCTGCCCTGCTTTCCTTCAGCTCCCAAATACCTCCCTAGGTGTCCTGCAGAGCACGTACCCCAGGTCCCTTGCTTGCAGAGCTGGCCAGCTTTTCCTCAGCAGCACATCACTCAGCAAATCCAGTAGGAAACAGGAAAACAAATGTCTTTTTTTTTTGTATATACTGTTGAATCCCATCCCAATGAGGATCTTCTATTGCCTCTATGAGTTGTATGAGCAAGGCTGAAATCAGGTCACTGAAAGGATAAGAAAATAGAGATTATTAACTTATGCCAGCCTAAAAGCCCCTGAAATTTTATTATTTTAAAATGTTAAAATGTGAGGAGATCAGGGACACGTTTTCAATGCCAGAGAATGTTTAGTGATCTAAAGTCTTAATTAGAAACAGGAGGGGAGTTTAAAATCATCTCAGATTCCATTTGAATGGGCAAAATATTAAAAATTTGCCACGTTCACCATCAGTTCCTTAGAAAGTAAAAGTGGGAAATTTCAGCAGTGTGAAAGCCTGGCACTGCTGAAGGATTGAAGAGCCCTGAACTAAACTTAAAACTCATTTCCTCGAGTAGGACTCATGACAGTGAACGTTTAGAGAGTGATGCTACGTGACTTGTCCCCGGTACATCTCCAACTCTTCACGGTGATGAACTTCACAGAATAAAACCCTGTCCCTGGCACAAAAAGGAGATAGCACTTAACATAACCACATGAATTCCTGTATTTATGGTGGTGCCAGCCTGACTTGGATGATGTCTTCATGGCTCTCCAGCAGCTGTCAGACCATGTATTTCACCACAAGAGCCCTCACAGCAGTGTATTGGCATGACAGAGTTTTCCAGGACAGATTGGAAGCATTACCTCTTTCATAAGGCCTCAGCCTTGCACACACTGGAAAGGCAAAGCTGAAAATGCCTCATTCTCCTGAAATCCCTAAGCATATAACATTATATGCTACTCTAGCATGGATAACCAAATTGCCTTCCTGATTGCTTCATGTGAAGCACAAGCAACCCATGGAAATAGAAAAGCCTCCTCCTGTGTTTTCATAATGAATTACATTTGTTAAGCCTGCTTTAGCAAATTAATTGATTTGATATGACTTAGAAGGACAAAATTTTCCACTTTCTTTTGGTATTTTACCGCCATGCTGCCACATCTAAAAGATTCACAGAGGGCAGAGGAGCTAAAATGAAGGACAGCGGAACTGGCTGGTCCTCTGTCTTCCCATTCCCTGCAAAAACAAGAACCATTCTGCATGGCAGAGTGCCCTGTCTTACCCCCAGCCCAAAATTCTATGAATAAGGACCACAGTTCTCTGTTCACTCAGGAATGCCAGATATGAAACCACAATCAAGCTTCGATCTCTTCAGCACAGCATGCTCCACATGCCAATCTACATGTTTGTTGAAAAAAAAAAGATTCTGCTGGAATAAGTTTCTATTATAAGCTCTCACTGTGTACATTTTTTGGAGTTAGTATATAATTCCTGCAGCAGAAACCAATATCTTTTCTGTTTTACAACTGCACATAAATACAACTGCCTTCCATCTAAAAAAAATAAATATTCACAATGTCTGTTCAGTTTGCCTTCTCGCAGCATCTCTCTCCCTCTGCCCAAATATAATCACACTTTCTAACCCCAATCACTCATGGGGGGGGAGAGCCAAACAAATCTCACATTCATAAACTCAGATGACAGCCACCCTGAGCCATAGGAATAGCGCGGAATTTATTGGAGCCGTTAGCCCAGTACAAAGCAACTGGAGTAAACAGGGACTTCCAAAGGAGGCAAAGTTATTTGGAGCAGCTCCAGCATGCAAATGGTAGAGACATTGATAGCTGAGGCAATTATTATTTCCTTTCCCCACACCCTTTTCCTTTTAGCAGCTTGGCCAAATGAGTTTTTCTGCAGATGCTGGAGGCATTGGAATCTGATGAAAATTATGGCATTTTCTATGGTTGCCCTCGAATTGTCAATACAAGAAAGAAAAAAAAATTCCAGCTTGCCCATCACCTTGAATTCACAGTGGGAATAATTTATACCCCAATAATAGGTTCACTGGATCTTGGCTTCTCCTTGGAATTGATGAAGCAGGTTGTCTGACAAACTTATTTGTCCACATGAAGCAAATAGGAAAAGGGCCATTTTGTCTGGAATTAATTTTTTTAAAATAACTGAGCATCCATAAATAACAGCTGAACTCAGATGTGTCCAGGATTAAAGCACAGACTTGAAAAATAGGATAGTTATTACTATTGGTAACCTTGTTATTGATATTAGCAGCCTCACACCCACATCAGAAAGCTGTTACAATGAGAGTTGTGCAAAAACTGAACAGGTAAAGAGTCCTTGCCCCAAGTGACACAATCTTATGCAAGAGACAAACAGGGACAGTTCAGGGACACAGAGAGCAGTTGGTAGCCTTAATGAGGTGAAATGAGGGAGACTCCAGAGTCACCTTTCTTTTCTGCCTGGTTTCTTCCCCCCTAACAGACCTCTGGGTCAGGGTGTCTCCCTTTCCAAGCATTCACACAGTTCCAAGCATCACCTCTGCTCTGATGGCAAGTTTGGGGAGGTTTTCAGCAAGTTTCTAAGTGAAAGGTATGCAAGTGGATAAGACAGACAGCCTGGCCTTATTTGTGCTCTTTATTCTTGTGTTGAATTCATATGAGCGTGGGATTGTGCCATGTGTTTCCAGTCAGTCCTCAGACACAGGATTCTATATGGGCGGGGAAGATACGCTGAGTGGAGTGAGAGGTTTCAGCAGCAAAGGGTGCTGCAGCAGATCCTTCTGGCTTCACTGCTGAAATTGTTGGGTGTCTTTTGTGCTGGGAAGAGGAGGAAAGCTGGCCTGGACAAGCTGAAAAATTCTTTGGTTTGATGTTTTGGACACAAATCTGAGTGTGAACCAGTGGTCTGAGGACTGAACCGTGACCTGCCTGATGCAGTTTCTAGCTGTTGTTGATGTCTTTTAGGAATTTGGGAGTACATATGCACATTCCCATGGTGTTTTGCCCTACCTGGTACTTCTGCTTGTCACCACACTCTGCAGTCTTGCTGCAACCCAGACATCCCTAACTCAGGATCTGTTGCACAGCTGGAATCTTTCAAAGACTTTTGGGCCAGACACAATTATACAATTTCTTCATGGATCAAAGAGCTAATATGCATTTATTATTCCCTTTGTAATGCATTATTAATTGACAGCCTAAAAATTATCCCACAGAGAACAGCAAAATAATCTCATTCCTAAAACCATCATAAAAGGTATATGACAGCACACCTATAACAAATTTACTTAATGCAACGTGAACTCACAGGGTAACTTAATGGACATTGTGGACATAATTAGTAACTCCACAGCATGCTGCAGTTCCAGCCCCCTGGTTTTGCATCAAAGATTTATAAAGACCAGACTGTTACATTTTTCCAGGATAAAGGCCAGTGTTGTGCAATCCAGTACCTATAGGGGTGATGCAGTTGATGGAGGCAGAAAATTTCTACATCAAAAGGGTTGTCAGCACCTGAACAATTGTCATGCACTCAGCTTCTTTTATACTCTTTCCAGGTCCAAATTTTATATTGTTTATCTGTTGGCAGGAGGAATTTCAACTACAAAATCAAACGGATCTCTTCTGAAGAGGTCAGCTAGGAATCCAGTTCAACTCACCATCACTCACACTCACTGGTTTTATTGCATTTTAAAACCGGACTTAAACATATTCCAAGATTTTTGACTTCAGATTTTGGGGAGTTTTTCAACATAGAAAACCTCTGTCTGTAATTCTGAAAGCTATATCAGCTAGATAAAAGCCAGAAATATGACATGTAGTGTCATCTGGAGATGTTGGTATGTTGGAAGTCTTCTGGAACCATCCTAGTGGGCTGCAGTAACAGTTGATAGCAAAAACCACAGAAAATCTCCACCTAACAAGGAGAAAGACTTACAGTGGCTGATGAGTAGCTTCAGATGAGATTATGCCTTTGCAGGACCTATTTTATCTCCCAGGGCTGCAATGGGAACTTGGCTCACATGCCAACATTTCCACTGTGGAGCTAAACAGATGAAATGAATTCCAGGATGAGGGTCAGGCTGCCTCATTTTTTGTCATGAGCCCCTGAGGGACCTCTGAAGGCTGGAAGTTACCAGCCATGACAATGTGGACTCCTGTGAAACCGGGACATTCTCGGATCCATGAGCCTGGACATCTTCAGCACACTCAGCAGACCTGTATGCTCCCTGGCACATCCAAGCCTGCCCCTTTCACATCACTGGGTACCTGTTCCATATATCTCCTGTACACAGTCCCAGTCTACACTCTCAACAGTTTATGCCTCAGGCTCAAGCCATTCCTAATTCCTTTCAGGGCTCTTGGTCCCAGTTTCCTGGAAGTCATAGAATGAAATTCTTGGGTTGGAAGGGACCTTAAAGATCATCTTGTTCCAACACCCTACCATGGGCAGGGACACCTTCCACTAGACCAGGTTTGCTCAGAGCCCTGTCCAACCTGGCCTTGAACACTTCCAGGGATCCAGGGGCAGCCACAGCTTCTCTGGGCACTCTGTGCCAGGGCCTCACCACCCTCAAGTATTCACAGTTATGTTCCTGGGATGCCCTAAATCTTCTTAATCAGTAAGGTTCTGAATTTCTCTTCTCAGCTCCTCTACCTATGTATCTGGTTTGGGGTTTTTTCACCTAAAACATTCATTCCTCCCCTGTCTTCATGTCAAATCCCCACTGTATCTCAAACTCAGTGTTTTACATATCTAAAATTCTTGTACTAATCTGTTCTTCATCTCTTCATTTGGTCCTAGATTATGTTCTCATTTCAGTTTTACATGATAGCCTCCTTGCTAAGTTTGAATTCCACATGATCAAAACATTTTCCCTCTTTGCTTCCACTTCTTCTTTATTTACTTTCAGAAATACAAGAAATATTTTTGACAATGCTTAAAACAAAGATTTCAGAATTTCAAGAGGTGAAGCATGAAAGAAGCACCATAAAGCAAGGCCATGGAAGTCAGTCAGTTTAGGAGTTGTGGTATTTATCCTGACTAATGCACTCCTAAGGATTGTAACACACATACAAAAAGCCTGGCTTTGCTCAGCAAGCTTAGAAAAGGTAGCTGAAAACAACCTGACTGGCTCTTGTCCTGCAGGTGTTCAGGCACTGTTTTAAAGCCACCTTTTACACACTTGCAAGAGGAACTGTTTTAATCAGACCAATAATGCAAGAAATAAACACGTCCTTTAACCACTAAAAGGCGTCTGTGCAGTTTGTTAAAGTCACCAGCACCTTGAAACCATTTGAAACTCAGCCTTCATCACGTTTCCCCTTCAGCAAAGTAGTTGCTGAGTTAATGGGCAAGATTGAATCCAGTCTGGGCTAGTGGGGTGGGAAATACGAGGAGCTACTCCTCAGTCGACAGGAGGCAGGTCTTCCAACTGTGTCTCAGGTAAGACTTCCACTGAAAATTCCAGTCTCCATATTTGTAATCCCCATGTGCTGTGACTCCATTTACAAGTTTTAAATTCTTCAAACATATAAAAAAAAAATTGTCTTCACAAACATCAATGTTTTTATTATAATTTTGTACTATTTTTATTGTCTTGCTTCTGTCAGTTATGTCCCTATACCTTAGAAGTCATTAAAATCTGCAAAATATATGAATTTATCCTCACTTCAAAGGAAAGCTCTTGCAAGCAGGAGTAGAAAAGATGAACTACACTTGTTTCTAGACAAATCTTTGCAGTGGACTCTTAAGAAACTTTGTTCTTTTGACAACAGGCTCTGTCATTCCATCTTCCTTTCTCATTTCCAGGAGCCCATGACTCCTACTGATAAATTCCTCACAACCACAAATGTTTGGGCTCAGTGCAGGAATAACCAAGCAGTCCTGAAGATCATTTATGTTGAGCTATTCTTCAGGATTTCCGCAGGAAAGAGACAATGTGGAACAAGTATGTTCCCATTTCTTAGCTTCCGTATATATTTAGAGTCAAACTCTCATGGAACAATAAATTCCTTATCCAAACATTCCCTTAGATTGATTCCAACTAAATGTCATCCCTACTTTCTACTTTCCAGTCATTTTTCCCATTTAAATGTTATCCATGACCTTGCTGAGGTGATCCCTGTCCTGTCTCCAAAGCCATTAATGACAATGATCATCGTTATCAGTCCCACTATTGATCCCAGAAGAAAATGACAGCATTTCCAGATGCCAGCAACTGGTCACCAGTTGCACATCCTGCTGATGACCATTGTTCCACAAGCTCAGTGGTCCAGTTTTTCCACCAACTTTGCCATCCATCCATCCATCCATCTGGTTCACATCTCTCTGAATTCACAACCATCTCACCACAGCATCACTGCTTCCTTTTGTTGCCCATTTTTTTATTGCTTTAAGAGAACTGGAAAACTGAGCTCTGAAGTAAAACAAACCAAAGCAGCAACAGTTGGTTCAGCTCACATCCAGACTTCTGAAGCATCAGAAGCTATCAGATTCCTTGCCTGTTGTAAAGATGCTTGGCAACCTGGGAAGTCACGAGCTGCCTTTAGATGACTTGGGGTGTCTTTACCTCTGGAGTTTTCTGTTGTGATTCCAGATGTGCATCTGATAAACATTAGCTCATATTTTCATACCTGTCAGTCTCAAGGCATGGCACTGAGTCGTGTCAGAAGTAAGCTGTTCTGCACTTTTTTCAGTCCAAGTCAGAATTCTGGGGAGCACTGAAGGAAGAAGTCATCCCAGGAGCCCTTTGGCCAGACAAGATGATGCTCCAGGTCCAAAATGCAGCTTGGGACAATATCCTTTGCTTAGTTAAATACAAAGTTCAGGTCTGTGACATTTTCCTATCATTTTGAAAAAGCAAAAGCCTGGATCCACTTTTCCCCCTGCTGAACTAACAGCACGGGGGGTACATCTCTGTAACCTAAACACTGCCAGGGGACACTGAGATTAACTGGCACACTCTGGTCATACCCCTATTGCTAAATTCCCTTAACTATAAAACAAGGTCGTTGCCTCATCTTGCCTATAGGAAATGGATCACAGACACAAATGTCATGAGTCAAGAGAAGTAAAACAGCATAAATCTTTCTTCTTCACATGGTACATCTGTCTGCACATTTTATACAGGTATAAAACAACCAAAATCAAGAGTCAAGGCTTTGGATGCACCCAGCATTGCTGATGATGCAGCTGACTTCAGCAGGGGCCATTAACTTAATGCTGAGCACTTTTGCCTCAAATAAAACAGCTCAATACAACTATTTTGGGAGAAAATGCAGGCATAGGACTCAGGCACTTTGGAAACCTATTCTAGGCTTCATCTCTTCCTGTGACAAGGAACAAATCAGAACATTATTTGATGATACTACTTTTCCACTTAGCAAGCACTATTAGTATAATAATCTACTAAAAATATAAAGAACAGGAAAGGCAGAAAGCATTGGCAATGCAATCTGCTGTTGCTATTATTATTTTATTATATAGGTATTAATTTTGGATTTGATCCCCAGGAAATGAAATTTAGAAGCACAGATACTAATGGCAAGACAGTTTATCCAGTTCATTCTGGAAAGTTCAAGAGCAGCAAAGTGTGAGACAACAGCTATTAGGCATTATCTCCAATAACTCCTGAAACATAGGTGAACTTATGGACAATTAGATCAAATTCAGTGCCTGTCTTTGAAAACAGGGGGGAAAAGAGGCCTTTGACACTTGAGTTGGCTCAACATAAATTCCTAGGACAACTCTTAAAATCTTAAATATTTTTTCTTCATTAAAATGGAGCCTAAGAATTGTTGTATCTCAATTTGTAAATTCACATAAAATTACAAAGCGTATCTGAGAAGAATTTGCAAGAACAAATCAAGACAAATTAAATATCTGTATGCAATATCCAGTTTAATAAATTTTTGACATTGTTTTATCTGAGTTTCTCATGTATAATCTAAAGCAACATATGAACAGGACTACAGTAAAGTGGTTCTGCTGCTGTTCATAATCACAAAGCAGTTAGTAATTGTCACAGTGAAAGTGGAAAAATAGATCCAGTAGTTTTCTTCAAGTATCTGATCTGGCTCTGTACAATGTATTCATTAATGACTTGAATCCTGTACCAGGCTTGTAATTTCCAGAAAGGTTATAGTTAATCCTGGTTTGAATTTGGGAGTGGACAGATGAACAGTTTGCTAATCTTTGCTACTCATCCCTTTACTGTAATACAACCCGGATGATTATGGCAAGGAATAAAATTTTAATTTTTTTTATTTTAAATAGAGTATGCAATGCTACCCAAATACAGGGTTTGGGGCTTATTCTGCAAAGTATTTGCTCTGTCCATTCATTATATTCTGAATAAACACAACTGGTTTTCTACGCTGCAATACTTTTCCCCTGAGATTTCCAGGGCAGTCTTCAGAGCCAACCAGTTTTGCAAACCCCTCACAGATTTTTAAAGCTGAAGGGAATCATTTTCATTATGCAGCCTTATCTCCAGCCTAATACACGAAGTAGACGAATACACAAGAAACAGGTTCAAGACATCTGAATTTTTTTTTAAAGAGCAGTAATTATCTGTAACTCATGTATTTATCTTCCTCTCAGGCCACCACCCTGGAATCTTCTTCTGCCATTTCCAATTTACTGAACTGGGCATGGATTTAAGCCATTGCTGACCCTGGAAGAAAACCACAGCTAAGCCACAGACTGGTTTAGATTTAGGCCAGGGAGTTCAGGCTCCAACTTGAAATGTGGAGGTCAAACTTCAGTAACCAGAAATAATCTTCAGAGCTTTAAAATGGCTGGGATCCAAGGATCCAGCTTTCTCCTTGATTTGATAAATGCTGCGCTGAAGTAAATCCTGGAGGATTTGTGTGCTTTTTGCATATCTGGAGGTATTCAACATCTTAGTCAGATTCTAGCAAAAACAAGCCCTCCCTGGCACTGAAGCTGCCAAGCTGGACATCTTTGGAGAGGTGGAGATGGGATTTAGTGCCATGTAACTGTGATGGGCAGACGCAGGAGGTACCAGAGCCCTGTCCCTCTGTCTATTTGCCACAAGAAGTTGTAAGACACCGATCATGCTCTCACATTTTCCACATGCAGGGAAGTGGAGAGGTCTGATGGCTTTCAGCTCTCACTCCCTTTTACATCCTTGTGATCACAACAGAGAAGATAAAGAAGCAGCAAGAGTATTTTATGTTTAGGGCAGGTTTTAAGTATGAAGGTGGGCAGCAGTATTTTTGGGACATCTGTGAAAAAGGGGAAAAATAACCCTTCTGTGTGAATCCTGGTGACGGGCAGCCTACAGCAAGAGAAATCCCCATTCCCCTCCATTCCTCATCATCCCTCCTGCCTTCCCACAAATTTCTCCCTGGTTAAAGTGCTCACTGCAGGCAAGCAGGGTCTCAAATTTATGTCTCATCTGAGCTGTAGCTCTTCCGAGCACGATAATGCTCAGTTAACACAATACCCTAACACTAGATCAGGTATCATCTGAGGGGGAAAATGTGCCACCTCTGGAGGCACAAATACAACTTCCTCAGCACCTGGGTGTTCTTGGAGAGCTCTTACTTACTAATTTGTTTTTTAATATATATAGCTATTCAATAATGGCGGAAGGGGCCGCTGGGTCTGGGAAGAAAATAAGAAACCTTAGCTGAGCATGGCTTTGGAATGGATATCCAGAGTAACATGTCACAAGAGGCTCAGAAAACTCAAACCCTGCTGGGATTTGTTTTCTTCACTGAGTAAATTATGTGACATGGAGGGAGAGTCCTGCAAGAAACCTAAGTCGGGGATTCCAACTTCAAGTCAAGGGGACAGCATGGAAAAACAAACCTAGGTATGAGAAACCTCCTCTGTTTTCAGCTACAGGTTTGAAGATACCTTGGCTCTCCCCAGCCTCTGACACGAATTGCTTTGGTTTTCTGGCTTCCTGCAGAGTTTGATATGAGAGACAGAGCCTCTACCCCAAAGGAGAAGCTCTGCTCCCTGTTATTCTTGCCTCTCTCAAATCCTTTTGCTGTGTGTCCACACACACTGCAGAACAGCAAATCCACTGCAGTAAACCCAAAGCACCTTCTGGGAAGATACCGATTTTTCCCATAATCTGTTTCCTCTCCAGACTCAAACAAGGAAGTGAAAAACCAAGGAAAATATAAAAATCAGTCAGCCTTGCTGTGGATACACACTTGGGACTCCCCAAGCCTTAAGTGGGATGTGTGTTTGTGCATATCTGAAGCCATAATAAGATCCTTTGGTTGTTGTGAGATGAGCTTGCACTGCAGAGCTTTAATCCAGAGTCAGTTCTGGATGCAAACCATCAAATTATCCAAATAATACAAAAATTTTTGCTTTGGCTAATTACACAGCTAGAAACCTGTGAGAAGGTTTCCATAGTCTGGAGGTGTTTGAGGCAAGGAGCTGCTTACCAGTACTGGTGATGTGGGAGAAGGAAGGGAGAGCCTTGTTCTTGATTGCCTCTGGACCTCCCATTTTACCCATGACTGGAGGGAGAAATGCTGTGCTGCCAAAAATGTTCTTCACATTCAATTCCATCTTAAAATGGGATACAGCAGCCCCCTCTAAAACACAGAGAAAAACTCATCTAAATGCTTTCAGCCCCCTCAAGGTTCAGTTCAAGGCTTTGACAAAGACTTTGGGTCACTTCTGATTTCATCCAACTCTATTTGACCAGCCCTAATTGCACCAGCACATCTGGAAATGCTACACTAAGGCCCTGCCAGCACTTTCATTATAAACCCTCCTGTTCTCATGGGTTTGTAACTTTTTCTGAAGAAGAAAAAAATAAGGGAACAGTAGAAGGGATGAAACTTGATATAAAAACTTCTTAGCTTGGGAACAATTTTTGTATGTGTGTTGCAATATTTCAAGAAAATCAAATCAACCCATTTTGAAAATGACAAAAGAATTCATAGGAAGGGGTGGGAAGGTAGAAGAGCATTTTCTTGAGGTTTTTTTTTTCTTTGCCTGAAGCACATAGGAAAAAATATTGCAGCTATAAACCATTTCTCAACTCTGACCTGTGGCTTGGCTGGGATTAAATGCTTTGGATGACTCTTTCAAAGGACAGAAAAGAAAAAGAATGTTTGCTCACAGCACCTGCTTAGAAATGACTCTGAGGGACAAAAAACATCAGTATATCCCATTATTTGGTGCAAGGTGATATGAATGGTTGGAAACTCTGGGAGCATCTGGGATCTCTACTGCTTAAAAAAGGAGTGGGCTTGTTTAGTAGCACTATTTCTCAGAGGAATCACTGTGGCAAGATTCCTCCAGACATGGAGAGAAGCACTGAGCTCTCTTTCCAGACAATCCTTCCTGAGGTTTACTCCAAAGCCCCTGGCTGAGGGAAGGTCCCACTCACCAAAGCCTGCTTGTGGTGAACACTGAATATATCCACAGGGTGACACTAATCCTGAGGTGAAGATAAATACAAACACCTATGAATAGGCCACATCATCACATTGTAGGTAATGGAGATGTATTTCACAGCATGAAATGGATTGGCTAAACAAGAAAAACACAGAGGGGCTGGGTCCTGCAGGACATTAGGAAGGCACTGATGAGATACTTCAGAGAATCATAAAATGGTTTGGGTTGGAAGGGACCTTAAATTTATTTCCAACCCCCTGCCACGGGCAGGACACCTCAAGTGGCACCAAGCAGCTGAATCACATAATACTTCATATATTTACTGCAAGCTGAAGCACTTACTGGACTTCAGTGTTTCCACAATGACTTTGTGCCCTCTAACTGCAGTGGGAGCTCAAGCACCTCCACCTCTCTACCTAGAATTATCCAGAGCCTCCATCCAGCACTCTGCATCAGGAACCACATAGTCAAGGAACAATTCTCATTCCTTGGTCTTGAGAAGCAGGAGAAAGGAGCACAGTATTTTTCCTGTGCCCACTACACTGACACAGCACAGTTATTACTGCAGCTGACCCTTGATCCATATATCAGGTTCAGCTCCATCTAAAACACATGAAGGTATATCTGAATTCTTGCATTGTTCCAAGTTACGGGGCAGATTGTAACCCAGGTTGGCTGAAGATAAGTGGCATAAGAAGTTATTTGCAAGTGACCCTCTCTCTCTATTGATTATTGACAGCCCTCCTGCCTGGGAGACAAAGGTCCAGCTGAATACATTCTCTGTTCCATCTCTTCATGGTTGTCCAGACACACAGTGGCTGTAACAGAACCTTGAATGTGTGGAGCACCAAATTTGGGTGTCTTAGCCTGGAGCTTATTAAAGTTAGTGATTTTGTGGAGATGACTTCCAATCCTCATCCACAGCATCCATCAGCTCCCTCAGCATAGCATCAGCCTCTATGTTACATTATATCACATTTGCAACAAACACAGCCAGCTGTGGCAGGTCAGCCGTCACATGGCAGCTTGCAAAAGGGCAATCATTTGCTTGTGTCCCTGAGTCACAACCCTTAAACAGATCAGATGCAAATATGCAATTTGTATTCCCACCAAATCAAAGGCACTTAAATTCTAATGTAGGTTGATAAGAACTTGATGGAAGAAGGAAGTTTTTATTACAGTTTTTTAAGCCTGTCTCTTGTCTAGATGGAGCTGAAAGCACTGTGGAAGCATACTGGGAATTGTATTCATTACACAAACCAGCCTGGCTAAAATCAGAACCCTATTGTCATGTGTTCACCTGGGTGAGCCAAGTTGGAAACTGTGGGTTTGGTGACAACCGTTGCACAGGTACAAAACTATTTACTTCTGGAATAATAGTCACAGTTCAAGTCACCTGTGATCAGAAAAGATGAACTGGAAATCACGTGGTACAGAGAAGAGCACTGGGAACATCTAAGGAATGTGGAACTTCATACACCGGAGGAGAGGCTTGTTTTAAGTATCAGAACGGAAGCTGAAAGTTGATATGACTATTTAAATTACAGGACAATTTTGGCATGAGGACAAATGGGTACTAACTGTCCATGAATAAATTTCAGATGGACATTATGAAGAGTTTCAAACTGTCAGAAGAGTGAGGGCTTGAAGCAGCCTTCCCATAGGAGTAGTTATGGTAAGAAACCTAACCCCATTTATGAAGGAACACACCAAATTTATGAAGAGATTGCATTACATGGGAGGCTGAGGTAGCATGTGGCTGAATTGGTTGATCCACAAGGCTCCGATCAGGCTACCTCCGAGAAAATTTTAGAATTCAATTTTCAAATGTCCTTTATACTTTCTGTATGTAATACTGAATGTAGAAATACTTTCACTCTGCAGCTAAGCCCTCTATTGTGCTATTTCCACCTTGAACAAATAAAGGAAGTAATTGGAAAACCACAGGAAAAGCTGATTCTGTGGCATTACAGACATGAAAATAGAAAGATAAGGTAAAAGAAATCAGTCCATGTGCATTCATGGGGTGATTAACACCCTCTGTAAGATTGTGGTATTAGACCCTCAGGAACACCTATTTTTATTTTATCTACCTAGACCTGACCAGTGTGTGCCAGATTCACATGTTATACACGGGGAATGAGCACAAGAATTAATGCGCAATTCAAAGCATGCCAGCGGCAGGCAAAGCAGCACAGAGGAAAAATACTTGGTAAATAATCAAATAAGCTAGTTCCAGAAATGAAGGTATTATATCTGTATTAGCCCAGGGCTGAGCCCAGGACAGTTGTCTAGAATTAGTCATTCTGGAATGGGACCCAGTTCACTTAGATCCCAATTTTGTGACAGACAACAAATCAGTCCATATATTTTCCTGAATTGCTCATTATACAGTCCGTAAGTTCATTAAATGCACCTTTATTAAATCAGAATTTTTCTGGACTGTTATATGTACCAATCAAATTCTGTTCTGATCCACATTCTAAGCTTTCCCAAGCCTACACGATTTTCTTTGTCTTCACCAAAGTTTTCTCAAGAGGGCTTTAGAGCCAGAGGTAACAGAGATGGGGCAGTGTCTTCCTTCTAAGAACTTAAAAGCTGCAGTTCTAAAATAAGTTCTCTCTCTGTGGTTCTTATACACACCTCTTGAAGGCAGGTACTGGAATTTTTCAGCAGGAAACACACAGACTGAGCAGACTGAGTTTTGGGTTCCCCACCTCCCAGGTCCTACAGGATCCTGAATCTATGTAAATCCTTTTGTCTCTACATATCTCAGCAGCTTTCTCCACAACTGAGCATCATCTGTGGCTTAAACAGCCCCTGAAAAAAAAGTTTTCAGGTTACTTAGAGACTTCAGCTCAAAGCAACAGACTGTCCTGGGCCTGCACAACAAGAAAATTGACACCTTTAGAAATAAAACAGAGAGGATGGTAAGCTAAATCAAAAGCATGAATGTACAAACTAGAATGTAAAAGACCATTCAGATTGGATTTGGCCTCTGGCCATTGCTTCCCAGTTTTACTCTGACAGCTTTGCTGCCTGAGCATTACTCAGGAACAAGATCCAGGAAGCAGCACAGTCAAACTGGGTTGTTCCATAAAAGACTTTTCTTTTTTAATCTGTCTCTTTTGCCACTTTGGTCTACTCTAGATCATGATGTAAGGTTTCTATTTATTTAACGAACATGCTCATCAGCATTTATCATACACAGCTACATCCACTGGCCAGCAAAGTGCTAAGGACCTTCATAAAACTGTGAAGAACTTACAACTCACCATGTCACTTCTCATCTGCCTCCAAAAATTCCATCCATTTTGTCAGACATGACTTTCTGTTCCAGAAACTCTCCCCATTCCTTTATATCAGCTCATATTTTTCCAGATGTTTTGTGATCTCATCCTCTGCTAATGTCTCCAAGACCTTGCCTACTGTCAAAATCAAACTTTATTGCAAGCCTGCAACTCCCTGATTTCACCTTAGTCCTCTTCGTATGGAATGGGTTTACATTTGCATAGTTCTTGTCCCTTAGTACTCTTTCTGGTTACAATGAGCTCCTAAGTTTTCTTTAGCTGACCATTATCCTCTTCCATCATCTCTTTCATGAGTTTCAGGTGTGACCAGCTGAGTCCTACAGCTGTCTTCTCTTCCTGGTGAATTTTTTAACCTTCTTTTTTTAAAGAATGATCTTCAAATTGCTTTGGCTTTCAGAATCTTTTGTTTTAATTTCTGGCACTGTATTTTGTTTCTTCCTGGAGACCTACTTATCACTGATGGTAGAGACCTAAGGCTGAAGTAATGATGATACATTAACTAAGACAATCCACAGACTGACCATTGTTTATAGAGCTTTTTATGTCCAGACAAGACTGGTAGTGATAAAAGATAATTAATATCAGGTGTCTTCTTGCTACTTCATGTGCCAGTGAAAAACTGCTCTGTTTACTGAAATTTTTATCTGGAATATAAGACCTGGCAAATTTTGCTCAGAAGTTCTGTGGTTGTGTGCTGGAAGAACGTGTTCATGTGGATGAGATGGTCACAACTAAGGGATCAGTAGTTGCAAATCAGTTAATTTGTCCACCATTAATGTCTACAAGGAAATGGAGTAACAGATTTGCATTGAGACATTCCTCTCTTCTAATCATGGAGATGAGAAGATTTGGGCCAGTCCTGGGGCTAGATGAGTGATTTGAGTCCAAGCATCTTGCAGTCCTCTAGGATCCCCAATAGATGTCACTCACTTTGGAAACATGTTGCAGAATATGATAATAATTAAACCCATGGGGATACAAAATGGCTTCAAAAATGCTTAAAATTTAACAAATTTTATGGCCCATTTGTAATTCATCCTGTCAAATTTTGTGGACAAGATGTATTTCCATTTTAAGATTATGTGCAGTATTAAAAAACACAGTTACAGTTACATAAAACTTATACTATTTTTTTAATAGAGGAAAAAAAAATCTCATTTTAAAGCCAAAAGCTGACAGTCTAGTTGTTGAGTGGGCTTATAATTCTTCAAACCAGGCAAGGACCCCTTTTCATCAGGCCAAAGAGAGGCTTTGCAGTGAAAATGGTTTGACTGGGTGCAGGGATCCTTGCCTAAAGAGTGACCAGCTGGATGGAGGATCTGTACAAAGCTCTTGTTTTCTCTGTCCCTCTTCCTTAACTAACTGTGGGTTTAGCTCTTCATGGGCTCAGTTTAGCGTATTTCCTGTGGTTCCAAAGATGAGTAAATTAAAGGTAGGGAGATTGCCTTACAATGAGAGAGCATAAATATTTTTTATATTCAAGCACTCCATGTATTTAACAGAACCTGAATTCCCCCCCTCCAAGATTTTAGTCACACATAGGTGGTTACCACTCTTTTGTCATTGCTTTGTTCTCTCAGGAGAAGAGAGAACAATTTTGGGCCATTGGGGTCACATGGAGTCTGATGATGCAAATTCAAGTCTACCTAGTAGAGTTGGACAATTCACAGGGGCTGAAATCCTGAACCAGAGGATTTAGGGATCACAACTCTCAGAGATGTAGGGCTATGTTTGATTCATTGCTGCTCTGCTTTGTAGGAAATTTCCACAAGGACTTGCACAAGGATTTTTTGTTTCTTTGTTTATACTCCTCCTCTCCACCCAAACAGTCCGAGGTTCCTAATATAACTTTGATGTTCCTAATATAACTTTGAGGTTCCTAATATAGCTTTGACTCAGCTTCCTATTCCACCTGAAAAGTGGGAATAATGGCACTGTCCTCCTTAATTGGTTTGATTTAAAACAAATGCACTAAGGACTTCAGGCTGCCACTTAAGATAATGGAGGTTGGTGGCAATTTGGTACCAATAGTCATAAAAAAACAGTAGATGGGACCCCACAAGCTTTGAGATTTTAGTAAATTATTTGAACAGTTTAGATTATTCTACCACTCAGATCAGTGACAGAGTTTCCTTGGTCAGCAGTAGGATAAGAATTGTGTAACAGATGAGTGTCCTTGAATGAGAGCTCCATACATCTCCATGCATTAGCCATTTGTAGCACGTGAGTTATACACAGAGTTGAAACTGGTGATGACTTCCCTTCTCGCTGAGTTTGTGCGAACATTTCCTGAGGCTTTCAGTTTTACCACAATAGAAGGCTTTTAAAGCTTGAATGGGGATAACTTGAATTATTAGCATCAGTCCCCCAGCCCAACCACAAGCATGTCTGAGCAGCTCTTGCTGATAACACACTGCAACAACTACATTTTCCTCACACAAACCCATAAAATAAGCTGATACTCATGATCACCACCAAGTAGGAAATCACTGGTTTGATGGGACTGCTGCCCCCAAATAACCTTTCAGTGTCTTCCCTCCATTTTTAGCCTGACCATTTCAACACACAGTGCAAGCAATTTCTCAGTGAAACCACAGGTTAACAGCTGTTAACCACTTTGTTAACAGGTGCTGATGGCACCTGAGGTCGGTGGAGTCAGTGTCTCTCTGCAGTGACTAACAGCAGCAAGTTTGGTGCTCTGTTACTGCACTTCATGTGGGAGGGTTTCTTCACACTCGTGGCATGCAAGAATGGCTCTGGAAGCCAACCCACTGGTTTTACCCTGGCTTTCAGCACTGCACAGCCAAAGAGACCCCACAAGTACAGGAGAGCAGATCATAAAACAGAGACTTCATTTCCTTCCACACATGAGCAGAGCAATGCTCCATCCCAGCTGAAGGTTAGCAGGATGTTTATAACTCAGTGAAATTTATACTTCCTTGACCGATACTAACTCTCCTCCAGTTTCTTTCAGTGGCCAGCCATGGCATTCTCCTCCCATACGTACACAGGCCATCAGGAAATGCTGACTAGTCCTTGAGGAACCTCACTGCTACACCCCCTCCTGGCCCAGCAGTTCCTTTTTTGGTATTCAGTTATCTCCCCATTACTTTTCCTGTCCAAATTCCTCCACCTGAGCTTGCATCTTCTCACATGGCTTGACATGAAAGCTGTCAATGAAGACTTGGCAGATTTCTCAGTTTAGGCTTGAGCCAAGCACAGAAATCTGCTCAAGGAGCCAGCCCAGGTTTGCTGAAGGCTACCATACATTTATATGAACCTCTGGGTCCACACAGCTAAGGACACCAAGAGACAGGTTGTAGCCACAAAAGTCACCCATGATTTGTCATTCCTTTCCTGCAGAGGTTTCCACATACAATTCCAGATTTCACAGAATCATTAAGGTTGGAAAATACCTCTAAAATTTTGGAGTTCAACCATTCACCACCATATCCACCACTAAACCATGTCCCCAAGCACCACATCCACATGCCTTTTGAACACCTCCATTGATGGTGATTCTACCAGTTCCCTGGACAGCATATTCCAAAGACTGACCAGTCTTTCAATGAAGAATTTTTTCCTAATATCTAATCTAAACTTCTCCTGGTGCAGCTGGGAAATCTGTCTTTCATTTTCACTGAGAAGTCTAAGAGAGGGTTTTCATATTTGAATATTTTTTTCTTTTCTCTTTTCTCATTCTTCTCCAACAAAAGAAAATAATGTATTTTTCAGTCAATCAATTTCTTCTTAAAAAACTTTTCCTTTTTTTTCCCCAAGTAGACCCTCTAATAATCATCATTACAATGAGCATTTTCTTCTGTCTTAAAAAAATGATGGATAATGTTGCATTTACAAAAATTTCTGCAGTACTGCTACAAAAACAGGGGGACTAACAGGAACAACTGAATAGGTTTAAGTCTCAGCAAGACACAGCATCCATAATGCAAAAAACCAAGGGAAAAAGTACATGCCACTGTAAGGTTTAACTTCAAGAATGAAGCCACTTGAAAATGAGAAGGTCAGAAGTTCTTTTAAGAAATAGAAAGGCACAGCTAAAAGGCTCAAATGACAGCACTTTCTATGGAGACTGTTAAAAATGAGGTACTATAATGATTTACAATACTGATCAACTAAAATTCTTCCTAAAATTTTCTCTGATTTTATCTCATTTTAAAAGATAAGAAGTTTTTTTTTTATAAAAGGTGGGAAAAAGAGAAGAGGATACTATATTAGGTTAAATATGAAACATTAATAAAGCAGGACAAGAAATAATTTGAGGAAACCCCTGCCAAAACCATTAAAAAACACCTAAAGAAAAATGTTCTAAATAATTTTATTTGAACCTGTCAGAGAGCTCAAAGAAATAACAATTGATTCAAAGAAAAGACACTTGTCAGACAAGATAAGACACAGCAGAAAACTCGACATTTCTTTGTCAAGAAGCAGTGAAAGGTTCTTGCAACAAAACATTCCTCTGTGTTGGGTTAAGCTCAAAAACTGTGTCAAGATGTAGGGTTATTAGCAGAAATTTTAGAACAAGCCAATAAAATGTAACAGTAAGAAATGGCCAAGATCAGATGTCATTCACTCATGAGTTCTGAAGAGATTCACTCCCAAAACAGCAAACTTATGAATTGTGATATGGGATCCAACACTTATATAGGACCCTGTGCTAGAGGAGAAGACTAGAGCAGCCATAAAATTATCTTCAAAAGCTACAAACATCATCTTGGGAATGTCAGATTATATTCTAACTTCTCTTTAATACACGTTGGTAGACATTGTGTTAAATTTCCCTGGAAACATTCAAGGTCAGATTGGACAGGGCTCTGAAGAACCTGACCTTGTGGAAGGTGTCCCTGTTCATCACAGGAGATTTGGACTGGATGACCTTTAAAAGTCCCTTCCAACCCAAACCATTTTGTGATTCTGTGAAATAGCAGAATTTGTAGACAGTAGATCTGACAAATGAACACAGCATCCCATTTCTCAAAAGTCAGGAATCATAAATTTATTAGAAATCTCTGAAGGAATAAAAGGGGCTGTAGAGTTTGGGAAGCCAGTTGGACCACTCGGACTTTTTGAAAGCTGTCAACAAAATCCCACAGCAAAGTATTTTAAAGAAATTAACCATTCATGGTGTAATAAGAAATATCTTGACACAGATTAATGGCTGAAAAGTTGTAAATAAGTTGTTTGGTTTTTGTTTTGGTTTTTTTTTTAATGGGAAAGGAATTTTTTCATGTGGCTGAAAAGAGAAGCCATCTGAATCTTGTTGCTGGTTTTGCCACTCCCTCAGCACCAGATTTTGCTTAAATTTCTTTGTGCCTTAGTTTCAGGGTACAAAACGGAGAGAACATTTCATCCCTTTTCCTTGGAGCTCCTTATCTCATTTCTCTGTGCAAAGCTGTTGGAAACCTGAATATTAAAAGTGCAAAGAATTAGAACTCATTAATATTAGCTAGTACTGCCTGCGTGCCATGTAACAATCTGACTTTGGAAAGTCAAGTCTGCACAAAAAAGAGAAACCCTTCTTTGTACTTGGTGTGGATGGATTATGATCATTCTAGGACTCTAGTTATGTTTGTTGGCATAAACTTAGAGAAGTTTCAAACAGCCAAAGTAAAAATAAATCTTATTATTGTACATTTATACTAAGCAGGGTTCACAGTTTCCTCTTTATTTTTTTTAGATTGCTATTTTGATTTTTTCCCCTGAAAAACAAATACTGGAATATAATGTTATTTTAACTTCGAAATTTATGGTCTTCCTGACAACAGGTAGTCACAGTTGCATTCTTGCAAAAGAAAACAAAATTAAAAATATAGACACAGGAAATAAAATTAATTTTAAAATATATGAAAACATTTATTCTGTGCATCAGCCCAAGTGAACAGACAAGTCTCTGACTGATACCCACCACAGACTGCAGTTTCTTGAACTGATTGATTAATAGGACAGAAATGAGGAGGTGTGAATTTATTTTGGACTTCAACGGGGTTGAACAAGGTTTGGCACAGTTCAACTGGGCTTAATCTGCATTTTAAAGTCTACGAACAGTGACCACCTACTGGCACCCTTCAATGTGTTAGGTCCCATAGAAAGGAAACATTTTGCACCAGACTTCATTTCAGCTAATGTTCCTGGATTTATAAAGGTACTAAAAAGGCAACAGCAATCTGATTTCAAACTAACAAAATACCCCTTCTCCCTTAGCAGGATCGAAACTCAACAGAAGACTCAGGGAAGAAGGAGGAGGGTAGGTGGGATTAGAGAAACAATTTCTCATTGTTTGGAGATAGATTGTTCTTTTGAGGGCAACATTACCCTGAAAAAAAATTAAATTCCTTTCGGGTGTTTTCACCATTAAGCATCACGATTTTCATTTAACTGCATGAAAGGTAGTAAAGAAGTAATAAATAACAGTTCAAATGGGAAAAGGCTGCAGAGGCAAAAAAAAAAAATGCTGAAATGCTGAGAACTTTATCTGAGCTAAAAAAAAATGGAAGCAGAAAGATTTCACTGTATTTTGCAGCAAGGATAATTAAAAACAAAGGTTTTTAAATTTAAAGCTCGTCATTTAAGACAGAGCAAACATTCCCCACCATCCTCTTTTTCTGGCAAAGCCAAGAAACACCCTCTGAAGTAAAATAACCATAACAAGAAAAGGCATCTTCTTGAAGAAACTTTGACTCATAGTTTACTGCTTTATAAGCAGTTCAATAGAAAGATGTTCCACGTCGAGGCAACAAGTCAAGAATTCACATTTTTAATGCTAGTTTAGTCTCCTATGTGATTATTTTTACAACATCTGCAATTAAAGACAGATTTTTCAGCTCCCTGATTGTGGCTGGATAGAAAAGGGTTTGCACACACACAAACACGGAGGGAAGGAAAACACCACCTCTCTCTGTAATGGTCTTCATTAAAAACAGCTTTGCCCAGCTTCTGTTTTATTTCATTTTGATGATTTAAATTTTCCCTGTCTGGTAAGTGGTGTTTTCTTTTTCTTCCTTACACTTCACTGGTCCAAAGGAAAAATCTGATAGTCCAAACCCTGGCATTTTCAGTACTTTGTTCAGAAAGGGGTTATCGTGCTTGCAGGGGAACGATGGGGCTGGGGTGGGAGGGAAAAAGGGAAAACTTAAAAACCTGCAGAGTCACTGCTCAAACCCCAGGTTACTGACACTCACACAGTTTTTGGGGGAGTTTCACGCAGCTCCTAGTAGCACCAGAGACTCAGAGTGGTAAAACTGGTCACCCCTTTGCACCCTATTGCACCTGTTGGAGAGTTAATGCCTCAAGGCATAAGTTCACCTTCGAGGGTCCCTTAGCTGCCCACAAGCCTTTTTCTACACTAATTTGCAAACTTTGTCCATGTGTTTTTCTTAGTTCTCCAGCATGATTTTAAAATAAAAATATGTCACTGACCATGAAATTACCTACTGTGCCTTTCAATGCTTCGGCACTTGAGTTGTCAGGATTTGAATCTGTCTTTGCAAACAAAAATTGCTTTGTAGAAGAAAAATAGCAGAAAAAATTTCCAGGAATCATTTTATCAATTCATTATAGCATTTTTATAGATATTGACTTGGTTCCAGGTAAAATATGGCCTTACAAGAAATTATCATTACTATTAAACTATACTCCAGGTCAAAATTTCTGTGAATCCATTTCTTTCAAAGGAGGCTCTGGAGATAAATTTGTTTCTCTATGATCTAAAGCAGAGAGACACATAAAAGTTATATAGTCTTGAAGATTCCTTCTTTCATTTCCCTTTCTGAACAAATCTGATTCCATTCAAGGGATGTGTTTATCCCAGTGTTGGACTGGTGTGGATGGGAGCCCAGCTTCGATTCTGTTGGAAACATCCATGGCATTTCAGGATGGTTCAAGGTGGGAAAATGTATGGGGAGTGGCGGGGGGAAGGAGGGGGCACATTTGGAGTTCCCATCCTGTTTGCTTGCTAGGATGGGTATAACCCAGAGGTTGTGCAATGTGTCAGGTGGCAATGAGGATTTTGGAGCTGTGCTGGGTGAAGAGGAGTGGGCACAGGCAGAAAACCTCCAGTTTCAGGCCCCAACACCCCTGAATGCCAACAAAGAGGAGCTTATCAGGGCATTGTATTTTTATCAGCTGGATCAGCCTTTAACTTGCGGGGGTGGCCAAGACCTCAGCGTTCAACAGTTTAATTTGGGTTATTTTTAAAAAATAAACCCAAAGCACCTATTTCCCCCTTGATCCTTTAATGCCATAGTCTTGGAGCCATAGGCAGCACGAAGCAGGAATGCCATGCTGCCCAGACCTCCTTTCTTGGGATGGGTTTGGATTTACAACTTGCTAACCCACATCCCAGTGGGGAGGTGGGAGGCTCTGTGTCCACGTTTGTGTGTGTGTGTACACATGCACGTACACGGGAAGCTCTGGAGCTCCTAGGGCTCTCCAGGACCCTTTGGAGGGGAAATCCAGACCTGGAGACAAAAAAAGAAAGTAGCATTCATGCCCAAGCACATAGTGGGGTAAACATATTTTGTAAATGGAAGTTTGTTACTCACATTGTATGACGGGAGCTGCTGTTTACCCACCACCGGTCAGATGCTGGTGTTGCCAGAGGCTGAACGATTCAGCGGTGATCGCTTATAAATAGTGCTGACCAGAAACAGAAACAGTGCTGAGTTTTCATTAAAAAAAAAAAGGCTTGACTATTTTTTCATTTTATTTTAGGGGTAGAGTTAAAACTACATGCTTTTATTGATATTTGCTCTTTTTGCCTCTTGACACTCTTGTATTCCTCTTATAATTTTGTTACGTGGTTTAATTTATTTTTTTTAATTTTATTTTTAAATTGTCTTATTTTATTTTTAATATTTTATTTTGTATTCTATTTTACCTTGCTTTGGCACTGAAAAAAAGCAGCAAGTGCAGGAGAAGTTAGAAGAAAAGAGAAATAGTGAAATGTAGGAAAATCCTAGCATCTGGGCATATATTGAAAACTCGGGTTCCCATTTTTTAATTAAAACAGGTTTCAAATTAAAACTCTCATTTTGTCAGAGACAGGTTTGTTTGTTTTTTTTTTTATTAAGGAAAAAAAAGCCTTTAGAATTCCTGATAGTGATAATTTCTGGGTGTTTAGGGCCCACTGGTAGATACAAAATCTAACTAAACCTAAAATTTAATAGAAAAGGGTAAGATAAACCTTCAGTGCATGAACCTTTTCTGAGAGCCTCCCTTAAACTCCCCGCTCTGCAGTTCAGCCCTGGATGCCATAAGAGAAAGAAAGAGGGTAAAGTTGTGCGGAATCTGGATTTTGCTCTTCAGCCAGTGAGAGCATCCATGATGGAGCAGCTGTCCCTGGTGATACTGGTTTGCATCCTCCTGCCAAACACAGCCAAATCTCTCTGTCATGTTGTTCCACACTGAAATTAAATACTGCAAATTCCAGGTCAGGCACTCGTTCTTTTTGAAAGCTAAAGTGATCGTTTCCCTGTGCCCAGTTTTGATTTCCTGAGCATAAAAGTGATGTGTGTTCTCCAAAGCGCTGGCCCACACAGGCTGGGCATGTACCCACAGGTTTTGAAGGTTTTCTTTATGAATCTCATGGAGAAGTGTGGCTTCAGAAACCAGACAAAAGTCTACCCTAAGTCAGTGGGAGCTTTTCTTGTGCAAGGACTCGGGACCACAGAGCATAAAAGCCAGGGGATCTCTCTTTTTGCTTCTTACAGGATGATAATCCATGGAACTTTATGAAAGTTACAAGTTTTGCTTGCAAGACAGTGGGCAGATGACGAGTTCTTGGGAAAGGAAGAAAAAAATTTAGTGCAGGGGATGGGAAATAGAAAGAAGAAAATCAAAGATGATATACTTCTTTCTGAGAATGAGCAGTGGAGGTGTGGGCACTCCAGCTCCAGCTCCGTCCCAGCACATCCTCAGCCCATCGGTCCCTTTCCTCCCAAGGCACAGGACTGCTTTTTCTAATTTGGCAGAAACTACAAGGAGGGAAAGCTGGTTTGTTTTTTGTTTCCTGTAAACGAGCAGAGTTTTTTCCTGTTCCACAAGGTGGCAACATCGCTTCAGAGCTTGCAGCACCCTGCAGGGCGCAGAGACAGTGAGAAACTTCCTAACTTTTCAGCTATTTCAAACGTTCTTTTGGATGATTTAAAATTAAGGGGGTAAAAAAAGCCACTGTTCTAATTTTCACCATCTTTATGTTTTCTAAACATGTGATATAAAATTATATCTACCATCTTTTGTGCCTTTTACTGTGTGGACTACCTGTATGATCCCATTTGCTGCAGCTCTTTCTGTACAGCTCAGCACAGGGAAAGGCTGGTTGAACCCTCTTTCACTGAGTGGAGGCTCAAATCTTAAATCAGAGTGGACAGAATAAGAAATGGAATAAAGCCAAGCTTTTGTCTTCAAGGTTGATAAGGAACTAAATTTTATTTAGCATTTTTAGGCACAATTTACCTTTAAGTAGCTTCTTATAAGCCAAACTCTGTGTCTCACAGACTATCCTTTCATATCTCTCCTTCTTATGTTCCTAACTCCTATTTCTTTTCCTAAACAATTAGTTCTGCTGTCTTAAACACCACCTCTGCTTTTCACTAATGGCTGCATGGCTATTTCCTCTGCAGAAGTTGAAAGGGAATCAAAGAATCCTCTCTTCCTAAAATTTAACTTGCTCCCTCTGCTTGGTCTGCACAGCAATAAGGACATAAAAGTATGATAGATAAGAAAAATAAAACAAAAGACAGTGGATGTTGTGAAGTTCAAGGCCCTTTATGTCCCACTCTGGATAATGCAGGCTCTTGTATAAAGGGTGTGAATAATTTGCCATGTATACCTAATATCCTCTTAGCCCCCTAGATCAGAATGAAAATTATTTGTGGCCATTTTGGGTATCATCAGTCAGTGAAAAGTAGGAGAATCAACCCAAGGGTCCTACCAGGATGAAAACAGTGTGCCCAGGTGGCCAAGGAGGCCAGTGGTACCTGGCCTGTACCAGCAATAATGCGGCCAAGAGGACCAGAGCAGCGACCGTCCCTCTGTGCTAGGCACTGCTGAGGCCACACCTCGAGTGCTGTGTTCAGTTCTGGGCCTCTCAGTCCAGGAAGGACATTGAGGGGCTGGAGCGTGTCCAGAGAAGGGAACGGAGCTGGGGAGGGGTCTGGAGCACAAGTCTGGTGAGGAGCAGCTGAGGGAGGTGGGGGTTTTCCAACCTTAGCGATTCTGTGATTCTGTGATCCTGTGACTTCATCAGCTTGTATCTACCTCAGCTGTGGATCAATGCTCCTGTAACATTCCAGCCACACTCCCTGCCTACTACACCAGCAGCCTTTGTCTTTTACAAGCTCTTCAATCTCTTCTAGTGTGTCTGCACCAGAGCAGCCCAAGAGATGTCCCAAGACCATGTTATCCAGCTCTGGATACTCCACTGTCACAGGGCATCTTCATGGCCACCTGTAGAGACAAATGAATGTGTTTTGCCACCTCTGTGCACACTGTATTCCTCCCAGCTGCTCTTGCAGTGATGGTATCAGGCACACTTAGGAACAGTTGTTCCCCAAAATTACACAATGTCTTCTGTCACAAAGGTAAATGGGATCAATGGGCAAGCAAAACTCAAGTTGCCTTCATGCTGCTCATGAGGGTTTGGAACAAGATGAACTTTAAGGTCCCTTCCAGCCCAAACCATTCTGTGTTTCTGTGGAGCGTGGTACTGGCTCTACAGAGCAATGTGGCAAATGTATGCATAATGTATTCAGAGATGAGGTTTATTGTGTATACAGGCACCAAGTCTGGGAACAACACTTCCAAACACACCACCAGGCTTATTCCAAAGTGGTGTTGGCAGTATCAGACCTGGTGTTGGTGAAATGTTTCAACTTCTCTGTAGATCATCGCTGCTGATACACCCCTAGATGAGAGCTGAGCACAGACTGTGCCTTTCATTAACCCCTCTGCAGTCACCAAGTCTCCTGTTGCTCAGAAGTGGACCAGGAGTGGAGGCTTTCCTTTGGCTGTGCCTGTCTCTTCCCAAGACAAGTTTTTCCATCACCCCATGGACAGCAACCATATGTTAGTTTTCAGTCGGGCTGCTGGGCCCAGCGATGCTTTAATAATAGACACTCATTTGATTTGTGCATAAATGAATAACTGGAGAGGGCAACTCAGCTCTTATTTTTTACAGCCCAAGGAAACCTTGGACACTGCTCTTGGTTAACAGCACAGATTGGGGCTGGGAGTGCCGATACAAAGCTGCTCCCCTGTTAACAGCTGCACAGGCTTTAACTTTTCCTTTCTTCCTCCTCTCCTCCCCCCTATTTTTTCCATTGTAACTCGGAGTGCCTTTTTGCAAGATATCCCTGAAATTGCTATTACTACATCGCAATATTAGATCAATGCAGTGGTAACACACTCCAGATTGTTACGGCATTCGCATCTTGATGCCTTCCATACTGTCTTGTGGAATCTAACCTAATACCACGATTAAAATGCCTTTTCCATTTTTCTAAGACACTCTGCCTGCTGCCATTACATAAATGTCTGCCTATCTCGGCTTTTGTACTGGCACCCAGCACCGCGGTATTTGAGACCTTAATGAAAAGGACCTTCCCTCATTAAAGGGAGATGGAGGTTCTTGCCAAAGCCTGGGATTAAATTAGAGTCTGATTGGTTTCTCTTCTCACTGACATTATTATGAATCAGGAAAAACTCTCCGTTCAAGTTGTCTTAGAGCAGGGCAAAAGCAGTGTGAGTTCAGAATCAAACCCATTCAGTTTAACTCCAGCCTCCCTCCATCTTCTCTGGCAGCCTGTTCCCATTCTGCAGCTTGCCTGCTGAAAAGAGCAACCCTTGGTGTAATATGGTTCCTTCTCATGGGCAAGCAACAAGTTTCAGAGATAGGAACACTTTAGAAGTTATTCTCAGGTGGGATGGGAGAGAGAAAAATTAGCAAAAGGATGAAAAATAGGACACAGCTGAGTTCCCACAGACTTAGTGTCACAGTCTTTGAAGATGTCAGAAAGCACCTTGGCTGTTGCCAAAAAGAAGAGTGGGGCTTCAGATATTGTGTGACCCTGGGCTGACTGGAGGAGGAGAAGCAGCAGCTCATCTCTGGTGAGGCACTGGGACACGCTCACCAGAGAACTTGCGCATGCTCCATCCCTGGAAGGGTTCAAGACCAGGTTGGATGGGGCTTGGAGCAACCTGGTTTAGTGGAAGGTGTCTCTGCCCACTGCAGGGGGTTAGAAGAAGGTGATTGTGAAGGTCCTGTCCTACCTAAACCATTCCATGAGTTTATGATCCCATGCCGAGAGCTGCAGCCCCAGTCTTGCATCCCTCTTCACATCCCTGGGAGGACTCAGGAAAGCAAAGCAGACGCACAGGGCGAGGCACCACTCATACCACCAGATTTTCCAAGCCTTCTCTCCAAAGGACTGTACTCACAATCAGCTGGGAATTCTCACTCTTTTCCCACCATGAAAGCAGATGAGAGAAGTGGCAGAGGAATCTTCATTTTTCAATGTCTCCAGGGATAGGAATAAACTTGCCATGAGATTAAATGTCCATCAGGAGCTGTGCTTCTGTAGTCCAGGCATGGCATCCACAGGTTAGTAAGAGCAGTTTGACACTATCTTGTTCAAGAGGCTCCCACCACACTGAGAGCCAAGGAAGGAAGAAAAAGCCCTTAATGAAAACCCAACAGGTCTTAAATTAATTTCCCAAAAATGTGAAACTACTGGCTTCAGTGGGATCCCACAACACAGTTGGCATTCAACTGGGAAATCTTTGTTGGTGGTGTAATCCCAAGGTTTCCTGCATCACCAGTGAAGAAAAATAAATACTTTCAAGGGGCTGTTTGGGTCTTGGGTGGGAAAAAAAGGCTGTTCCAGAGGGATTGTATGAAGCTGGGCCAAGGAGAACAAGTCATTTGGAGAATCTAATGGAATTTAAAAGACCTGTCTATTAAAATGTTTGTGTTTGTCCACAGATTTTCAAAAATCCCTTCCATGAGGGTCATTCTATCATTCCACACAACATCACAACAGCCATTCTGTGCCATTTTCACTTTAAAGCTGAAAAATATACCTGATTTTAAAGACTGACTCTAGAATGTCTTCTGTCTGCTCTTCTGATGTTATTAAATGAGGTCAGGTTTCTTATTTTTTTTAACAAGGACAGATTTCTGGGAGAATTTTCAGTTTGAGGGTTATTTTTACACCTGCTGCCTATGGCAGCAGTGCTGGCTCATGGAATCTTGAATTATTGATTAAACTGCAGTGTGGTTTTCCAAGTGGTGGCTCATGCTAGGTTATTTGGGAGTATTCTCCAAGTGTAACAAAGTGGAGTTGGGCACTCCCCTACTTTATGTGTCTGTGAACCCTGGAGTGGCACAAAATCTGTTTAATTTGGTTTATGGCAAACTGAAGCACTGCACTTACTTATGCACTGATGTCTGGGCACGGGTGATGGGCTCTGTCCCATGCATCAGCAGTGATGTAGATGTTACCAATCTTCCTTGTAGAACCACAGGAAAAGCCATGAGATACAGTGTGAAAAAGAGGAGATGTGAAAAAAAAACCCACTGCAATGATTAGAATTATTTATTACTGTTATCTTGAAAGGGAAATTAATTCAGCTGTGTAAAATGAACAGATTTCATGAAATAGGTCTTCAAAATCCACATGCAAGCACTGCTATGTCTTTCGTGATAAAGAAAATGGTTTTGTTAGGAGACAACAGTGTTCTCATTGTCACAGTAATATTAATATCAGTGCTAGAAATAATAATACAGATTATAATAAGGATAATGACAATTATAATAGTAGTAATAATAATATTATTTCAATTGCACCTTAAATTGAGAAAACCCATAACAAACAATCAGCCAAATTGTCAGAAAATTGTTCTCACTGATAACCTGCATGGAAAGCTGCTGGCTAAGTCTTAGTGGAATTAAATCCTAGTCCTACCTTGAGTCAGGTAGTTCCTACCTATGGAATGCCAACATCTTGTCCTCAGTAATTAAAAATGTAGAAGAGAGAAGCTATTCTTGGCATCACCCACACACTGTGTGGAAGCACTTGGACACACTAGAAAGTGAAGGGCAGAGCAAGGCTGACGTGTTGCAAATTCATCAGGCAGGGGAGGAAACTGAGGCAGAGCTGAGTTATGCATTGCAATCACACTGTAAATCCACAGTACTCAGACCCGCACATTCTCCAGCACCAGCCCTTACAGCACAAGCATCACTCCTCACGCACAGCAGCATTTCCAAGTAAAAGCAAGAGATCAAAAGCAAAAGACAGCCTTTCAGATATTCCATTTCATCTGTAAAGGCAAGCGTAGGAAGATTGAAATGATTATGCTTTTCTTCTTGCCCATTCGATTAACATATGTTTGTCTGTGTTTCAGTATTTTACCACATATTTGCATGAAATCCCTGTGCCTGGGCTTTTTTTTCCCTTGGCCTCTAACAGGCTTTCACTCATGCTAGACCACTCCAAGAAACTTGCCCACAGCACACCATCCTCATCCGTACAACCCCAAACCAGTTCCTGCACCTCAGTCGGGCAGCATCGAGTGCTTCTTGGTTGTCTCCAAGAGGAGCAGATGCTTCTACTTTAAACAACCCACAGATAATCCCCAATCTCCTCAATGAGCTCAGGAGTGCTCAGAAGCATGTGCCACTCAGATCAAAAGTGAGCCCAGTTGCAGCCATGCCACTGTCTCTTTTCCCGCTTGGGAAGGTGCGGTGAGTCACAGCAGAAGATGCTTGGTTCTTCTGGCCAGCTCTCAGGATTGCGGTTTCCAGCGATAAATTCAGCCCGCGGGCAATTTACTGAGGAATTACATCGCGTCCTTCCACCAGCATTCAAGCCCCAGGAACTGATGAGGTTCAGTGCAGAGCATTCAGATTTGGTTTCTTTTTAATAACACTTACTGAGCATGAACAGCATTAATAATCCCCAGCAGTCATTAAATCTTTTCATCTTCAAAGTGCTCTACATATGCTAATTAATGCTCAAAACCATCCTGTGATGGTATTATTAGACCCATGTGGCAGCAAGGGAAATGGAAGCAATGAGGTTAAGTAATTTGCCTGAGGTCAGAGGGAGCTGATGATGAAGCCATAGGCAGAACGCCTCATCCTCCGCTCCACTGTGCATCTTCCTCCCACAGCCCTGACTCTGGTTTGTGCTATGTGAGCATCAGACAGGTACCAGGAAAAGAGTGAGAAATGAAATTTTGCCTTGCATCCCCACAGGCTCTGGCTATGCCACCAAGCCTACATGTGTGCCAGCCTACATGCCACATTACCATGGCATGAAATGAATCAGCATAGGCCAATTTTCAAGATAAAGTTACTGCTTCAGCTTCCTAAGCCAACACAGGCCTAAGCCTTCCCTTCATGTCCTCTAGACCTAGTGATCTCGAAGTCAGGCATCCCACATCTCATCCCACCAGCTAATGGACATTTTGGCTACATAATTTCTAATAACTAAACCTACCATTGAAACCAGCTGGGACAGTGGGGATGTACCTTTGCTTCAAGTCTCAACTCCTAAATCGTAGAATCATAGAATCTCAGAACGATTCAGGTTGGAAGGGATCTTGAGATCATCTTGTTCCGTTCCCTGCCATGGGAAGGAACACTCTCCACTAGACCAGGTTGCTCCAAACCCCATCCAACCATTGAACCCTTCCATGGGATGGGGAAGCCACAGCTTCTTTGGGCAACTTGTTGCAGTGACTCACCACCCTCACAGTAAAGAATTTCTTCCTAACATCTAATCTAGGTCTCATCTTTTTGTTTAAAACTGCTCCCCCTTCTCCTATCACTACCTGCCCATGTAAAAAAATCTCTTTCACTCTTTTTTATAAGCTCCCTTTAAGTACTGAAAGGACACAAGTTATCCCTGGAGCCTTCTGCAGTCCGAATAAATGTAATGACCCTGTCCAAAATGCCCATGGGGAGTAGTCCCTGGCCTGGGTTAACTCCCTAACCATGTCTGAAAATTGCTGATAGTACTTTTTTTCTAGGCCAAAAAGTTTGCCAGAGACAATTTCAACACTTTAATGGCCTGGCCAACCAAGCCTAGTGCTTAGGCCAAGGCTTGATAGCATTCAATTTTCTAGTCCACCTGCAGTCCATGTGGCCAAAGTACAGCTAGAGTCGGCAATATGGATACCTCATCCTCAAGGATTTTCCAAGACAAGCTTCACCATCTCTCAGCTGTCACCATATAGAAGAAAACAAGATTGAGAGTCATGATTTAAACAGGATCATGCATTATGTTGGTGCCACAAACATAAATGCCACTTTGACCTGCTGGCCCAAAATTCAAGACCCGATTATTTGGTCAACTTTGCCTTTTCAAAGCACGGGTACCTGACCATTAACCTGAGCACACTGGCTTGTTTTACATCCAGACCCTTTATGATGGGTCCAGCTGCCAAAGATTTGCTTTTAGCCCACATGATTAGAAGCTGATGAACTTCTCCCTCTATTCTCTACTCATTGAAATAAACACAGAGCTGTGTTTTATTTTTAAAATAAACAAAGGCAGGCTGGACTGAAACCATGGTAGGAATGCCTCTAATTCTGTTCTTGGCTGAACTGCCACTCGTAGAAGGTTGTTTTACGCTTATAGGGAGAAATGACTTACTACTATCAGAATAATAAACTCCTTCCTTTTATGCTTCAAATCAAACTGCAATCTGGCCTGTGCAGAACACATTTCCCACTCCTCCTCCTTATTCTCTTCTTCCTCTACCATGGGCTTCAAACACAGAATCCAGATGCAAGCTATTTTTCCCCCAGCCGAAGGATCTGACTTTTTGGCAAGCTGTGCAAACCGTTGTGTGGGTGGTTTAAAACTTCCCTCTGGGCCTGTCATGTGGTTAGGGCTGTCTGGGTTGCTCTGAACTTCTGGACACCATTTTCCTTTGACTCACCTTTTATTCCAGCAGAAGCTGGGACCAAGTGTGCACAGTAAATGGGACTGCAAAGAACTGCTCCGTGCAGCCAGGACTTGGACACTTTTTTCACGCATGTGAGGTTCTTTGGCTGGGTTCACTAGACGGTGCTGTCAGGAGGAAATCCCTTGCAACAGCTGTCTCCCTGACTTCGCTTTGAGCCACTTCCTACTCAGTTTCTGAGTGTCTCTTCCATAAAAATTCATGCTCTGTCATGTGCTACTAGTTAAGTCAGCAGCAGAGTCCTTTCCTGAGTCTACCAGGAAGGTCTAATCCTAGCCATCAGAGCTGCAGCTCTGCCTTTCCTCTGCACCAGCCTGCCTCTCTTGAGATGGTGTTCAAGCAGGGGTTTGCTTCTGCATCTTGAAACAGATGGAAAGATGGCCTCAGTGACTCCATAGCACCATGAGTCAAACAACCATGCCAGAATTTAGCCCTTTTCCTCTTCTTTAATTTAAATGATAATAGTGTTCTCCGTCTTCCTGTTTAAGAGAAGATACAGCTCTGGTAAAGCAGTCCCAAATACCCAGGTCTGCAAGCAGTGTGCTCCAAATTGAGCAAGCCACCCCCTTCCATCTCATCTAGACTCCATTTGATATCAGCAAGACAGAATTCTGGGTAGGTCTCCAACACTGTGTGGGTCCCCAACCTTTCATTTCATCACAGACTTCTGAGTGTATGGATTCCTTACCTGCTGTCTTCCCAGCTTTACAAAGACAGGCTCTACACAACAATCTCACAGTCAGGGTCATCTCCACTTTAACTGCTTCTGAAAGAAGAAGGGATTATTCCTCTGTGAGCAACCTTTGGTATTTCCCAGAGAAAAGCCACTGGATAACCCAGAACTGCAGTGATAGGATGACTGGCATTGCTCAGAGAGGGTGTCCTGCATCCTATGACAGGGGTGGGAGTGTGATCAGTATATAATTGGTATATATTGGCAGCGCTGAGTTAACAGTTGGACTTGGTGATCCTGGAGGTCTTTCCAGCCATACTGATTCTAGAATTCTATGATTGTATATATATAATGGATCACTAACTCACCAGTGTGAGTATTACAGGCAGATGAAAGTAGGTGTGGGTTGTGTTTCATGAAATACCTCTTCCCTACGATGAGCTGCCTCTAGACCCTCACAGAACTCTCCAGAAGTAAGCATAGGCTCTTTTGAGGGCACTTCAAACCCTCAAATGTCCAAAATTATTAGAGCTGGTCCTTGTAATGCTTCCAGTGGGGAAAAAAATAGATTTAAAACCTTAAAACCAATTCCACAAGTCCTCTGTACCACTGAGGAAGGTACCCAAGTCTCTACCTGAGCTTGCAGCAGCATTTTTTGATAAGCTGCCCAACCCACACACTGAATACAGCCTTGCCTGGCAGGATCACAAAAGACCTTGACAGTCACCATAAACACGACAACAGTAAAATATTTAAAACCCTGAAATGTATTTGTCCTTTCATATGGAGAAAGATAATTTTCTAAGAGAGGCTGACAATGTGTGCTACAGAAATGAAAAAATCAAATTTACCAGATCACACAATCATTATAACATAAAGAAGCATTGTAAACACTGGCAAACAGGTCATGACAAGTTATTCTTGCAACAGGCACGAGCAGGAAAAGTTGTTATGCTTTGGAGTAGCTCAGAAGTCATGGAAGTCAATTCAGGACATGAAATACAGAAGCAAGCAGCTTCGACTCAAATTATATTCGAGCGAAGAAGATAACTAACCACAAATCTTTGCTCAGTGCTGCTTAACTGATGCCAATCTCATTTTTTAAAGCTCTTAAAATGTTTTGATTAACTTCCCTCAGTCTTCAGAAAACACACTGGTATCTACTGTGCCTGCCCTTGAGCTTTGGGCTCCCAGGAAGACAGTTCTTCCCAGGTATTTCTACACAGTTCAGAAGCAAGGTGAGATTCCAAGAGGATTTTTATTTCACTACAGAGGTTCCCATGGTTTAGAGAACCTTCAAACACACACCTGTACACTTGAATTCAAATGCTTGGTATCTAGTGCTTGTCTCCACTGATTGGTATAATCACAGAATCATTTAGCTTGGGAAAGACCTCCAAGATCATTGACTCCAGCCTTTGACTAAGCAGTGCTGTGTCAACTAGAGCAGAGCACAAAATGCCATGTCCAGTCATTTCTTGAGTATTTCTAGGGATGGTGACTCCACCACCTTCCTGGGCATCCCATTCGAATGGACTAATAGTTAACAACTCTTTCCATGAAGAAATTCTTTCTTATGCCCAGCCTGACCCTCCCCTGGTGCAGCTTGATGTTATGTTTTCTTGTTCTGTCCCTTGTTCTCTGGGAGCAGAACCTGACCCCACATGGGTACATGCTCCTGTCAGGGAGTTATGGAGAGCCAGAAGGTTCCCTCCTTTTCTCCAGGCTGAGCCCTCCCAGCTCCCTCAGCTACTCCTCATCAGACTTGTGCTCCAGACCCTTCCCCAGCTCCATTCCCTTCTCTGGACACTCTCCAGCACCTCACTGTCTGTCCTGTCATGAGGGGCCCAAAACTGAACACAGAATTCGAGGTGTGGCCTCAGCAGTGTCCAGCACAGGGGGACAGTCATTGCCCTGGTCCTGCTGCCACACTATTCCTGGTACAGCCCAGGTGCCACTGGTCACCTTGGCCACCTGGGCACACCTGGCTCATGTTCAGTCACTGTCACCAGCACCCCCAGGTCCTTTTCCACTGTGCACTTTCCAGACACTCCTGTCCCAGCCTGTAGCACTGGAGGTGGCTTTTGTGGCCAGAGTGCAGGACACAGCACTTGGCCTTGTTGGACTTCCTACAGTTGGTCTCAGTCCATCTCTCCAGCCTGGCCAGATCAATATATCAGTAATATAGGTTATACAATCACAGAAACACAGAATGCATCAGGTTGGAAGGGACCACAGGGGGTCACCCAGTCCAACCTCCCTACTCAAGCAGGGTCATCCTAGAGCATATGTTTTATAATGATACTGCTTATATTATATTATATTATATTATATTATATTTATAAAAAAATAAGTTGCTCAACAGGAAGCTTGAGTTTGGCTAAGCACAGATCCATTCCCTTCACATCGACATGACTTGATAGATCATTGTCTTGGTCTTGAAAGACAGATGTCTGCTAAGGAAAACAGGAGCCTCCCTTGGAATGGAAAATAAAACCCTCTTCTCTCTGAATTATTATAATTTTGAGATTAAGAGGCTTTCAGCCGAAGATATGAGAAATAGGAGTAACAGTTCTTTACTAATATATATAACAAGGCAATAATACAGAAACACTGGCTTAACCTGACAGAGTCAGAGTACGACCTGACACCCTGTCGGACAGGGTGGTGGTTGCAGTCCCATTAAATAGTGGCTGTAGCCCTCTTGAAGTGATAGATGTGGTTCTGTTGAAGTGGTGATTCTGTAGAAGGGTCTGGTCCTCCTCTGAAAGTCCAGTGGTGGTTATGTAGCTCTTGTCCTCTGGGAATCCACTAGGAAAAGCTGGCTGTGGTGTTCCAAACCTCAGATAATATCCAGGTAGGAATGCTTGGTTCCTCCCCCTGGGCAGAGCATCTCACAATGGGATGATATAATTTTATGAGTCATGCACTGAGGCTTGGTGGCCCATTAACAGAAGATATCTCTCTGGAGGGAGTTACCAGGGATGTGTCCCGGAAGAGATAAAGAACACTGCCTCATCTGGTTTCATACTTTTGGTTACATCTTACATTGTAACCTAAGACAACTGTGAACGCTTATTTCAATGCCTTGTTTTGGCTTCAGAAACTTAACTGGTGGCATTCAGATTTGAAATCTGGCCACAGCTCCCTCAGTACTTCCATTTCATCACCTATAAAATGGAGGATACCATTTCCCTACAGGTGTTTTATAAGGCTTAACTCATTCATGCGTGCAAAGTGTTGAGATACTTGAATGAGCAGCACCGTACCAGAGCAATGTCGTATTTTGTGAACACAAACTCCAAAACTTTTCACACCCTCTTAGGCCTTCCAATACTTCCTACTTCCCACCAGGCTGGAACAACTCCTCTCAGGACACTTATGTGCCCTATCCTGGCTGTGGAAACAGCAGGTGGTGAAAGGAAAAAAATGAATAGAGGTGGGAAGAAAAGTTATCCAAATATAGTGGAACCTCAGAAGAAGCTTCAGCCAGGGGTGGAGTGAGATTGAAGAGGCATTTTCTTTTTTCTTTTTTTTTTTCTTTTGCTTCCTTAGAAAGCTGGTTATCAATTCCCATCTGCAGCAGTGGTATCTCATTCCCCATGACCACATCATTTTACACAGGAAGAATCAGATGACTGTCACCACATCTCTGAGAGTTGGGGAAGAGGGGCTGCAGAGCTGCTGAGATGAATTTGTGCTTCTTCTCCTTCCTGGAGGCTCCTGGGGAGGGAAAGGGGAGGTAATGGCTGAGGTCCTCCTGCCGAAAGTCTCTCTGGCTGTTTTAAACCTCTGTTAGCTGGTGGAGGGTTAAAACAGCCAAAAGACTGATGGGGAATTTGAAAGGCACAAATGTGGTTTCAATCTGGTTCATCCTTTCTTCTCATCTTGCACCAAGTGCTTCTGGGGCACAACAGCAGCATTCTTCCAACTCCTCCCCATGCCCAAAAATCTTCTGCTCCTTCTCCTCACTCAAACAATGTAGGAGCAAGTCCGGAGCAGGAGACAGTGAATGAATATAAGTACTTTCCCTCACCCCCCTTCCCAGCCCTGACATAATAACAAACAGCTCTCCAAAAAGCACTTAAATTTATGAACAGTTTATAAATTCACAGACGTTGATTTATAGACGTTGGCTTGACCCAATATTAGACACTTTGGTTTCTTTTCTGTTTTCAAAGTGCTGCTGTTATGGCTTGGGTTCTGAGCGCTGTCACACACCAGAAACAGCCTCCAGGTCCTCCCTGCGGGCTCTGCTTCCCTGCAAGGATGGGCCAGAGCTGGGGCTGGGCTCCCACTCTGCCAGGAGTGGCTCTTCCTCTGCTCAGCAGGACAGCTCACAGCTGGTTAGCAGCAGTGATGACAGGCTTTCTAGGCAGCTTCATTTCGGCTTCCCTGTCTGCAGGAATGGTGGCTGCAACATGGGGCGTGAGGAGGATCCCATGCCTCTGTGTGTGGTATTCCCTGCCAACAAGCCCCCTGTAGGAGCATGGAATTATCCAGGGAAAAAAGCCCCAAACACACACTCTCCCCTGGCCCCAAAAGAAAGCCCCAAAAAACCCCCTCCATACCCTGCCTGGAGCCACTGTTAATTGGCTAAAAGAAATAAATGTGAGCAAATTTTTACTCCATGAATATTAAAATTCCACCCTGAAAAATCACAGGGCTGGTGTGTCCAGATTTCTCCTCCTATGGCCACCCAGCATGAACAGAAAACCCCGTGTGCAGACCATGCCACCAGGTGAGATGAGGGTGAGGGATAACCGCCTTTGACCCTGTGGAATTTCACAGTCATGTCTGGCTTGGAAACCCAAAATTTGTGGTAACATACGGAACTGTGGGCTTTGATGGGAGCCATGAGGGCCTGGCTGGGGAATTGCCACATGTTGAAAGGCAGCAGCTACCAATTCCTCCCCACTCCCTCTACACACACACACATGCACGCACACATAAATAAAAGATAAGCTATCAGTCCCTGCCATTTCCTACTTTCTGCCTCTGGGAAAGTCACTCGGGTTCCTCCAGCTGTGACAAAAAGAAGTGATGGTTCAGCCTGTATTCTGATCTCAGAGCTACTGATAGTGGAGAGAGTTGCCTTCATTGGAGAAAAAGAGGGAGATTTTAGGCTGTAGCAAGGTGGGAATTGGTCTCTTCTTCCAGATGACAAGTGGTAGGACAAGAGGAAACAGCCTCAAGTTGTGTCAGGAGAGGTTTAGGTTAGATATAGAAAAAAATTTCTTCACTGAAAGAGTGGTTAGGCATTGGAACATTGCCCAGGGAAGTGATGGAATCACCATCCCTGGAAGTGTTCAATAAACGTGTGGATGTGTGTTGGGGTCTCTCCCCTGCCGTGTAGCCCTGGGAGAGGGGCCCTGAGGGCACAGACACGGGGCTTCCCTGCCCCTGCTCAGCCTCGTTCCCATGGGTTGGTTTGTGTTCCCTGCGCGGGCAGAAGGACCCTTGGTCCGGTGACTGGAACAGTTCCTCAGCAGAGCCCCGGCCATGCGGCTGGAGAAATAAACATCTCTGAAACAGCTATCAAGAATCTGTCTGTCCATATATATTTCCTTTCCACGGGACTCCTGGTTTGATATATGCGTGTTGCAGGATCCCCACTGCAACAAATGGTGGAGATTTGTGAGCAGAACGATCCCCGATCCCTAAGCGACTGATTTGTGTGAGTAAATCCTGGAACCTTTGGATTCCTCTTCTTGGTTTTGCTTTGCTATTCCGTATCTAAACTATGGAGGAACCGTGGGAAGACTCTTGGCTCTCAGAGCCGCATATGGACATTTATCTTAAACTTAAAACGATTCTTGAACAACGATTTGTAAATTTTAGCTTGATTCAAGCTCAGAAAGAACTGAAACACTTCCTGGCATGGTTGTTTAAGAACTTTTTCTATGTTTCTTGGGATTTAATTCTTACCAAGGGCTTTTGGAAAACCGTTTGGACACAGTTAATATTTGAGTCAAAATATATGCCGATGGAAGAATATTTTCGTGAATATTATTTAGTTACCGAGACTGCTGAGCAATGTCAGCTGTGTCCTGGCGAAGGGAAGCCTGGCGCAGGGACCGTGCGGCCCAGGCCACGTGCACCGAGCGCTCTCCGAGCAGCAGCGAGGCAGTTCCCGCGCACGGGCGGAGCCACGCGAGCCGCAGTGTCGGTGGCGGAGCGAGGCGCGGCGGGACCCGGCGGTGCCCGCACGGCCGCGTGCAGCGTGTGGTGGAGCGAGCCCCGGGAACGCCCGACTGAGAGGGGTGGCGCGCGGGCGGCGGCGGGCGGCAATGGCGGTGGAACGGAGCCGCGCCCAGCCGAGACGTGCGCTGGAGCAGGGCGCGGGGGGGTCGTCGCTCGGGGGCCCGGCCGAGACGTGGGTGCAGCGCCCGGCAGCGGCAGCGAAGCTGCGACCAGAGGAGGCGACGCACGGAGAACTGAGCGGCGCGGCCCGGCCCGGCCCGCGCAGCCCCAAACGCGACCCCGGGAAGAGCGCGCAGGCACGAGCAGCCCCGACAATTCCAACACGGGAGCGACCGAAGGAGAGAGCAAAGACGCAGCGAGACAGAAAACAGCAGCCACTCGGAAAAAGATCATAGTAACTAAGACCTTAGGGATAGTAAAATGGTATAATGTTAAGCAAAATTATGGTTTTATAACAAGGTGTGACAACCAGCAAGACATATTCGTGCATAGAACTGCTATTAAAAAGAATAACCCTGAAAAATGCATCCCAAGCTTGGGAGATGGAGAGGTGGTGCAATTCAAAATTATACGAGGTAGAAAAGGGTTACAAGCATCGCAGGTCACTGGGCCTGATGGTGTTCCTGTAAAAGGCAGTATATATGCAAAAAATCGTAGTCATGTTAGACAGTATCTCCATTGTAAGTCCCCCCTACAGTCTCCCTTTCCTAATCCCACCTTTCCCTTTTACCCTATGTCCTATTACCCCCAGTGTATTCCCAATCCGTTTTTTCATCCATGGTTTCCCTCACAAAACCATGCTTTTGCCAATTGTTTCCCCAAAAATCCCTTTCCAATGCCGAGTGGGAGATGAAAAGGGGGAGGGAAGAAGTTAAACCCTCTCCTGCCTCAGTTTCCCCACAAAGCATGCTCAGAGAATTCTGTCTCCCTTCTGTCAGCCCTAAGATGTTCCACAGAATCTGTTTGGACATTTAAAGACTCAGGAGGGTGGCTTGTTTTGTTCTGAAACTGTTCTTGTTATGTTTATCCAGTTGTTTTCATTCTCCTTTTATTAAAATAAAACGGGTGAGGTGTTGGGGTCCCTCCCCCTGCCGTGTAGCCCTGGGAGAGGGGCCCTGAGGGCACAGGCACGGGGTTTCCCTGCCCCTGCTCAGCCTCGTTCCCATTGGTTGGTTTGTGTTCCCTGCGCGGGCAGAAGGACCCTTGGTCCGGTGACTGGGACAGTTCCTCAGCAGAGCCCCGGCCATGTGGCTGGAGAAATAAACATCTCTGAAACAGCTATCAAGAATCTGTCTGTCCATATATATTTCCTTTCCACGGGACTCCTGGTTTGATATATGCGTGTTGCAGGATCCCCACTGCAACAGATGTGGTGCTTAGGGACACGGTTTAGTGGTGGACTTGTCAATGCCGGGTTGTTTGCCATTTTGCCTCACTGCTTACAGTACGTCAAATTGCTTACCTTGGTTCACTCCCTGACAGGCACTTTGCCACCAGGAGGAAAATCTGGTGGGCTCATCTGGAGATGTAGTGCTGTGACATCTCAAACCTTTGAGTATGGAGTCCATGTTACATTCTTTTTTTCCCTCATACAGATCTTTTATGAAAGGCTTGACTAATAATAACTGTTATAAGTGTTTAAAAGCCTAGGGTTTGCCATCAAAATAGAATTTTACCATAAAAGTAAAATAAAAAGTAAAACTAAGGAACCAGTCTAAATTTTTCTTTGAGAAATCCATGCACTTTTTAAAAATTGAAAGAAAGCCATAACTCTTTCTTGTTTTGCTTTTAATGAAATAAGACCAATTGTCACCAGGTCTTCTATATCTTAGGGACCTTTTGTTCTTGAGAAACAAAAAAAAATACTGGGGAAACCAAACATTTAAGAACCTGTTGAATTGACCTTGTACAGGCATGGATTGTATGCAGGCAATTTTGCCTCTGAGTAGCCCTTCTCCATTGCTAATCCAGCCCCAGCCATGTTGTGAGGATGTCTGTCACCCTGCTGAGGTTTTGCAACCACTAACAAACCAGGCACCACGTACCCAGTCCATTTTAACTTGTGATTTAATACAGGATCTGAATGCCAGGCCACAGTTTCCTCAAGAGTCAACAGGCTTGCAACCTTCACTTTCATGGCTTTGCCAGCCCATATTTACATCAAATGTCATCCAACTCACCTTAGGAACAGGATCTGTGGCCAAGACAATGGACTGGCTTCCAAGAGACCTAAAGGTTAAAAGGACCAACTCCTTCAGATTAAATTTCAGTCCTTCTTGACCTTTGGGGAAACCACTCATTGGGAAGCCCAGTCCCACTTTAACATTTTTTCAGTGTGGGGAAGGATTCAGTGGAGCAGTATCCAGTTGTATCTGGAGATCCATCAGACCCACAGCAAAGAGAGGCAGACACCAGCAGGCAGGGCAGCGGGGCTCACCCCAACACTTATTCAGGTGCCGTGCACCCATGTGCCTTCCAGAAGGGGGGGAAAGAGAAAAAAAAATCCTTGTGAAAAAGGGCACATAAAATAAACTACAGCAGCCCCCACTCCTAATTGAAATAACTCAGCTCTTCTTTTCCTGTGTGCCTGTGTTTAAAGAGAAACCTGAAAGGCACAAATTCATATTATGGACTAATAGCCTGGAAAATTTCAGTTTAAAAAACAAAGCTGGCTTTGAGTTACACAGGAGAGGCCTGAAAAAAAGCATCTGAAACCACTAACTTCTATTTTTTCCTGCACTTTTTACAACATAATATGGGTGAACGGATTTTATTTTATTTTATTTTATTTTAAAAACTTGGTTTAAAAAAATAATCAACACAAAAATCCTCTCTCTGGCCTTCATGTGCCAAGTTTCAGCCCAGGGCAAATTTTTTACAGCTGAATTATACACCCTGAAAAATAAGGGGCTTATAATGACAACATTGAGGGTCCCCTAACTATAGTGGTATGAATGGGGAGGGAGGTATAATAAGAATGGTCCATAGTGTGTAGCAGCAGCAATAAGTGAAGGAGCCCTTACTCAGCATGAGGAATTCTATATATCTTGGAAGGCTTTCATGAACCTAAACATTATTGCTAAGAAAGGAATAAACAGTTTGAACTGCTGTTGCCATTCATCCAGCGCTCACCTACTGAGGAATACACGAAGTTGTTCTCTCAAAGCTGGAGTGAAATATTCCAGACATAACTTTTTCTTACTCCAGGGCTGGAGAGGATTTTGAGCTGTTTGAAAGGAAGTTGGAGAAATACTCTTTCTCTGGGAGAATTTTTTTTTTTGTAGCAATGATGATAACTGGCTGTGTGCCTACAGGACACAAAGGATCATTATTGGCTAGGGCTGGTGTCTGTAGATGAAGTGAAACCAAAAGAAGGAGGTGAACAAAATCATTGTTTGCTTGGGGTAATTCCATCTTGAATGTGGACCAAAACTGGTGGCCCAGAAAACACTCGGAAAACAGTTTCTAAAATTTTTACATTTTTAAGACTGCTACTTCCAAAATCAAATCATCCATCAAGTTGGAGGCAAAAGTGGAATTAGGCAGACAAAGGAAACAGGCTGTCTATGCCAACACAGCCTGGGCATCTCCTTACAAATGAAGATCAAATGTCAGGATTTCCACACAGAGCAAATCCCTTCTCTTCACTGCCATTTTTCCTTCTGCCCTCTAATTACATCAGGTCAATCAAAGCATTGAGCTTCCATCATTCATCTTTCATCTTAATTTCTGCACATCTATGTATGAACAGACACAGAATTTCACTTATAAATAATTGTACCTACACATATCTCTATATTAAGCGTCTCCCCACTGTATTTTTATTTTCTGTTCCTTCACATTCTCTATATCAAGGATCATGTCAACACTCATAGTGGAATTTTGCCATTTTCTGAAAGGAAAATTCGTCTGAATATTTTTCAAACAGCTCAGTGACTCCAGTCCTATTTAACAAAAGGACATGACTTTAACCCATGATTCTCATCTCAAAGTGGGCATCTAGAAAAGTTGTCTTAAAAATATAATTCCAGTGTTACTGACTTCCCAAGAGCCTGTGCATTGCTGGCTCAAATCCACATGTCTACTTCAGAACCACCTAAGATTAAATAAGAAAATTTCCACTTCAAAATGGTTTGCTATGGTGCCTGTATCCCAACACTGCTGCTGCATTTCCCCTCTCCCTCATTAAAAGCCACAATCAGTAATCACAGATAATGCGGATTTTACCACATTTTCATATCAATATGATACAACTTCAGAGTTGTTGTCAAGACTGTGATGGAGATTAAATCTGTGTCTTTCAGCACAGAAATTAAGATTATACTATGCTTCTTTCTGTATTACTTAATGAACCATTTCTTTTTTTAATTACTTCTGCTGGAAATCAAGTCCATGAGCATAAATTGAACCTGCAAGTA
The DNA here is from genome assembly GCF_009650955.1 of Corvus moneduloides. NCBI lineage: Eukaryota > Metazoa > Chordata > Aves > Passeriformes > Corvidae > Corvus > Corvus moneduloides. Next base: position 5,134,062 of record NC_045478.1, read on the forward strand.
AGTATTTGAACAGAGAAAATAGTTCACAGTCTTAATTTCACACTGCTCAAGTAAACTCAGTCTTTAATCTCTGGAACCCATCTTGGACAAACGTTTCTAGAGTAAGTGTCAAGTTTCTGGCAGTAAATTTGGAATAATAAACAAAAACCTCAGGTGAAGAAACTTTCTAAGTCCCAAAACTGCATGAGTTACAAAGTTAATGTTATTAAGAAGAATTCCTGAGCATGATATTTTTTCCATACCTGTGAAAGAACTAAAGTTTAATGAGTTTGTAAAAAGTTTTGACATGGAAATAAGTAAAAATTACACATAGGTATGATCCTAAAGGTTTGGACATGTAAATTAGCAAAAACTACATCTGTGAATAATCCTAAAAGTAATTTCCTTGAAAGAGCAGTGAATGAGTAGCCAAGTATTTAATTCTTAGTTCTCAGATTTAACAAGACACTGGAAATCTAAAAACCAACACATCTCTCTTGAAAGTTTTGGGAGTTACTTTGTACCTTGTATCTCCCCACAACACTGTTAAAAGAAAATAGGACTGAAGGGGAAAAAAGGACTTTCAATGGTCTATCAAAGTCTTTTCCTCTTTATTTCATATAAACAATTCCTTCTTTTCCATAGATCAACAAGGAGAGGTATACGTTTGACATAATAGTCCACAGTAGAGTTATTTGGGTATAAATTATTTTGTATTTATATCTGTGCAGTAACCAGAAGATTTGTGGATATGAAACTTTTCTATAAAGATGGAAAGGCTGAAAGCTTGTAAAATTATGCTGTATCACTTCTCTTCAAAATAGGGGCAAATTTTAGTAGCAGATATTTTGGGTTGAAATTTGTATATTTAATAAAAAATATGGGGATTTCCATTCTAAATGAAGTGGAGCAGGATATATGTGCATTGACAATATGTTCCAGGTTATATTTAACCAAAATAAATTTTCAAAGCTTTTCAGTGAGGCAAAAATATTTTTCCTGAATGTCTGAAAAATCTTGGAAAGACATTTTGGAGGGGAAGGAAATGTTGTGAATTGAAATGCTGAAAAATGTTTGGAAAGATCTTATGAACAGTGCCCTGTCCATGTAAAGTCAAATGTCTTTGTAGAGGCTCAAGTGGAGCCTTTTACCAGCCACAGGGACAGTTTGAGAGCAATGGCTGCCCAAAACCTCTCACAGCTTTCTCTGTTATGACTACAGAAAGTCCCTAATGCAATAATTTCTTAAAGCCCAGGTCAAGCTGTTCCTCTTCTCCAGGCCTCCCTGAGTGATGGGTACCCTCTAACCAGACTCCAAAATGACATCCAGCAGGTCAAAGTCAGCTTTCATCCATCCACAGCAACAGGATGGAACAGAGAGGTTAAATATAGATAATTAGGTTCACAATGAAAAGTCCTTTCGCTAAAAGTCGTCAGGCCTTTGTGTAACAAACCCTCTTGTTTGGGTTGTCTACCTTGCCCTGCTCTGCACATGGTGCTGAGTATCCAATCCCAAAAAATCAGGTCTTCTCCAAGCTGTCAGAAGCTGAAACTTTTCACAGCCTTGGCCTCATTTCATAGCAGTGCGTGCCCACAGTAGCTCACAGGAGTTACTCAATTTCGTTCAGCTCCTTTTCTTTATACAGGGACTTTGACTGGTCTCCTTCCTCTCCTTCACAAGAAAAGTGATTTTCCTAACGACACAGGCTAGACAAATGACAGATTGTCAGGACACAGCAGATGTTTTCTTTAAGTGAGATTTTTATTTGTTATTTTAAGGTTATTTCCAGATCCCTGACACTTATTCCAAAAACTCAGGTAACCAAGACGGAGCTCAGAAACTGAAGTTATTCTTAGACTAATCAGCCACTGATCTAAATCCACAACACTAATCTCATAATTTGGCACCACAGAGCTTAACTGGTCACATCTGGATAAGGTATTCTGAGCTAACAGCCATATTCAGGCCCCAGTGTTTTCAACTTGTTTATCCTGGGAAGTAAAACACTGAGGCTGTTTTATTCTGGATGCAGTGAGACCTGCTTGGGTGGAGAAAGGACAATAGTGACCCTCAATGAGATAGGGCTGAAGTCACAGCTGCCCTTGGAACACACATCTCCATATTATTTTGTAGCTCCATATTATTTTGTATGATTTTGTAGACCGCAATTGTCTCTTACACCCTCTTCCACCCTTCAACAAGGTGACAAAATAGACTGGTATCCAACAGCCTCTGTCGGGTTCTCATCTTCACCAGATCTGTGCATGATGGTGTCACCAATGGGGTCCCACAGCAGAAGAAATGGAGCTCCTTCCTTTTGATTGCACCCACTGAAGACCCTAAAAGGAACCCCCTTATACCACCCATTCCATTCTTTCAACACATAATCTTGAGGAAAAACATAATTACTATGATTGTTGCCATTACAGTAGAGCAAGAAGGCTGTGCCAAGGCCAGGTCCCAGTCGTGTCAGTGCTGTGCAAACAAACACGGGGGGCATTCATGCTCCAGGCAGCCAGAGACAAAGGCAATATTATTACCATGCCCATGAACTGAGGCACACTGAGATTATCCAACTTGCCCAAGGTCACACAGGAAGTAAGTGGCAGAGCTGGAAATTGAACCCAGATTTCTTGAATTGCAGGCCAGGATTTTAACCACAAGGCCATCTTTCGTCTCTTTCTCTCTCTTTCCCTGCCCCTCCCCAATCTTTCTATTTTAGCACACTTTTGAAAAAAATGGCTCTTAAAAATCCATTCGGCAATACTTTAGGTATGCTGTGGCCTCCACAACCGTATTTAGCACAATTATAGGCTAAAAGGATCTCTTGCAAATTATGTGCAAATAGATATGTCTTTATGTAAATCCAAGTTCTTGGAACAGAAATCTACAGCCAAAAAAATACAAAAGTTTAAGCCAGGAAGGAATTAAGCTCCAAATTTTTTCCTCTTCGAAGGTTGGTAACTGAGGCACAGCACTCTCCAGCTAAAGAATGAAGGGCACAGACTGGATGCCTGGGGAGTGCTTACGCCAGCTCTAATAAACCTGTGATTTCACCTACAGAAAGGTGAAGGCAACAGACACCTGGCCATTGTTTCAGAGGATTCTGTCACACATATGATTTTTTATATACGTGTGCATCTTCTAAACCAGTTACTCTACAACTTGTGCAAGAACGCTGACAGCCAGGCAATTTCCTGACAGTGCACAGCCCTGTAGCAGGCAGGGGAGCTGAGCATTGGAGGGCCATTTGGTCCAAACTATGCATCAGGAACAGTCTGTGGCTTGTGAAAACTTCAGGAGGTGTTAGGTATCCACTACATATGCCAGGGACTGCACCTGGGTCTCAATGCCCAAAACTCTTTTTGGGCAGTGTTAGATTTACCAGCTAAAAAGGAAAATTCTCCAAGACTATATTTAAGTTTAATGTTTTCTGCTCAAAATCCTTAAGCTTGGTCCACATGCTGGCCACTCTCAGTATAAGAGAATGGCTTCATTCGCTTGTCTAAATAGAGCTGGATTTGGTTGGGGTAGCAGCAGAAGCAATGGGGGAAGAGGGAAACCATGAGGTTAAACAGGGAATTTTGTAGGCAGAAGACAAAGAAGGGCCAATAGCTCATTCCCTGCCCAGGATACTTTTCCTGACAGACTTATACTTGAATATATGTATATGATTTTCTGGGACACGTCTAAAACTAAATGAACAGGAGACCAGTCTGGTTGGGAGCTGGGGGGCTGTTACATTTCAGGATCACTTGTTGGGGGCAGCACTGGGGAGGAATGCAGAGTCAGTGGATCTACTCCATTAGCAGCTTTCCTGCTTACACCAGTTCAAGTGAACATCACGGCCTGTGTTTCTCAAGGGAGAATCACCTGGTGCTCTCTACATGTTGCACACATGGCATCTGCAAATGGGACCAAATACGAGTCAGCAGACAGGAGGGACATCCATGTCCTGGGGTGCATCAGGCACAGCGTCACCAGCTGGGCAAGGGAGGGGATTGTCCTGCTCTGCTCTGGGCTGAGGAGGCCTCACATCAAGTCCTAGGGGCAGTTTTGGTCACCACAATATAGAAAAGATAATGAACCATTGGAGAGCATCCAAAGGAGGGCCACGACGATGGTGGAGGGCCCTGAGGGGAAGCTGTGTGAGGAATGGCTGAGGTCACTTGGTCTGTTCAGCCTGGAGGAGACTGAGGGGAGGCCTCATTGCAGTTACAACTTCCTCATGAGGGGAAGAGGAGGGGCAGGCACTGATCTCATCTCTCTGGTGACAGTGACAGGACCCAAAGCAACGAAGTTGTGTCAGGGGATGTTTAGTGTGGACATCAGAAAAAGGTTCTTCATTCAGAGGGTGGTTGGGCACTGGAACAGGCTCCCCAGGGCAGTGGTCACAGCACCAAACCTGACAGAGCTCAGTGAGTGTTTGGACAATGCTCTCAGGAACAGGGTGGGATTCTTGGGGATAGTCCTGTGCAGGGCCAGGAGTTGCACTCGATGATCCGTGTGGGTACCTTCCAGCTTAGCATATTCTGTGATTCTGTGATTCTCTTCACAATGAGGATCACTTAGGAATGACACCGGTGGCTTTGGCAGAGCAATCCAGCCCTGTAATATGGTAACCTTTGGCAGTACTTGGACACAGGCAAAGGCTGTGGAGTTTAATTTCAGACTGATCCAGCAACAAGCAGGAGCACCAGCAATGCTGGCTCAGCACTTCCACCAGGACTGGCAAAATTCACTAACTCATTCCTTCTGGGCTCTTTTTTAAAGTACCAGCTGGGACCATGCCGCTAAGCTGTCCTCTGAACAACACTACTGTTAATAATAATAACAATATTCAGGTCTTACATAGCATTTTTCACCTTTAGATCTCAAAGTGATTTACTATGGAAGGCTTTGGAGGGCTTTAAGAACAGATTATACAGACATCTGTCAGGAATAAACCAGATTTCCTGATCTTGCCACAAAGCAGTGGAATATTTCGATGCTCTTTCCAGCCCAGAATTTCTATGATTTCCCCCATTTTGTACAGAGAGGACATTAACTCATTCAGTAACAAGATGACCTCTGTGGATCACACAGATGCTTCTTCGAAGCCTCCATGGCAGCCCAAGATGCTATAAATGGTAAAAGAAAAGAGTTGAAGATCTCCCACCCTAGCACTGTGCCCAGTAGTTGTGGGTGGTCTCTGTGGAAATGCACCAGTATACCTCAGATTGGGCAATTATAAAAAGATAACATTTCCAGTGGTAGGAAACCAGATGTTGTGTGGGAGCCTTGAAGAAGGCCATAAACCAACAGCAAAAGTAGGATTCATCCTTCAGGATGGGGACAGACAGCCCCCCATCTCCCTCTTCTGAAAAAGGGGGGCTGGACCGAGTAATTAGACTTGACACCTGACTTTTTGGTTTGTGAACTAGACTGGACACTTGATTTTTTGGTTGCTGAAGTTAGATCAGAGGCATGACAGCCAGCCCGGGAAGGAGGAGCAGGATAGTCTCATGGTTCCTTTGCAGAAAGAGAGCTCCCATGAGCACCCAGACATCTCAAGGGGCTCATTTCAAAGTCAGGCTCCAATGACTCTGAAACAACACTTTACCTGCATTCTCATAAACGTCAGGAAATGCCAAAACTGATGTCACAGAAATTAATTAGCAGAGGAGTTTAGAAAACACACCTTGGCAATGGCAGAGTGGAGAGCGTGACAGCAGCCTATGCACTGCTGATGCATAGGCTGCTGTCATGCATCATGCATGATGATGGTGATGATTTTGTTATGGTGACACCCTGATGATCTTCAGCTGCAACTGGAATAAAAAAATAGATCTCAGTGTGCTTCAGAAAACTGCACCTTCCAGGTGAGGAGCAGCTGGACTGACCTCAGAGCTGCTGTGAAACGGCCCCAGGGATTCCCCAAATGTCTAACATTGAAAAGGCCACTTTTTCTTTTAAGTGTTGGATCTTAGGGATTATATTATTCTGGCAACAAAGAACTTAACGCTTTTGCTTAACTACAACAAAACTTGTGTCTGGTTTAAGTTTATCTGGTGTGTAAAGTAGCAACGTAGCCACTGAGCATTCTTAGGAGCAAGAGATCCAAGCACATTGGAGGTACAAACCTGCCCTGTGGAGAGTCTGCAGAGCAATACATATTTAGTGGTCCTCAGGGGACTGGAATTTCTTTGTAAACATCAGTCTAAGAAGCAAAATCAGCAAGTGCCAAGAAAAAGAGGAGACATTCTCAAGCCAGGCACGACCTCATGTTCTTTTGCAAGGGACATGGAAAAGTGACGAGAAACAAGAACATTCTGAACTGTAGGAATAAACTCCTTATTGTCACTGTTCAGGATTGGGGTTTAGTCATCATGTACTTTCATACCTATATGCACAGACCAGCACCTAAAATGCCCCTGGGAAAGTCAAACAGCAGAACAGATCTTTGCTGAACAGCTGTTCCATGCAGATGCCATGATTTTAAGGATAATTTTATGAAATGAAAATTATTTTAAACTTTTTTTTCAATAATGAAAGTATTTTTAATGACTTTTTAATTTTCATCCAAATTTGCTATGACTTTGTCTTGTTTTCTCACTTAAGGAAATATAAAAGCAAGAAACATCAACCTATTCCATTCTGCAGACCATTTTTCTGGTTTTGGAAAAGTTTTTTGATAAAAAACTTTCAGTGCTCAGTAAATAAAGTCAGTGCATTCTTTAAAGTCTTTTCCTTCCAGGGAAAATCTTCATTTGTGACAGAAGTTCTCTTTTTGTGGAAATCAGGTTTTGGTGGAAAATCTTGACAACCTGTGGAAATGAAATCTGTGAAGAGCATGTAATTTAGGAGTCGGATGAAGATAAATTCAATGGACTGATGTTTAGTTTCTCATGTTTCAGAGCGAGGCAGGCATCCAGGCTCCTCCGTGCCAGCACAGCCACAGGGTTGGACACTTATCAAAGCAGTTGCCTTTGGGGCTCTCACGAGATCAGGTTTTTACTCAGTGAGAGCTCCATGTCTTCGAAGGGAACAGGAAGGCCAGAGGAACAGCCTCATTTCAGCATCGATCCCACGGAAAACCAGGGATATGGAGGGACTTCAGAGTTTTAAGATACAGAGAACACAGAACCAGTCCTGATTTTTCCCACAGATAGAGGGAAAAGACGCTCAGGCATAGTTTAAAGCTTTTTATCAGTTAAAAAAAAACAAACCAACCAAAAAAACCCCAAAAACCAAAAAACAACAGAACCCATGTGAACTTGTTCACTCATCACCTTGACTAAAAAAGGGCAAACCCTCCCCATTCCATGAAGCTATTCTTGGCCACTGTGAGCTGAAAAGCAGGGAGGGCAGTTTAAACGGGGCAAATACAATTAATGCTCCCACTTTTGCCATATTTCTAGGCCCAGGGGACAAATCAGGAAACTTTATGTCAGCAGGAATGCGAACAATAAAGGCAAAGTGGGTTGCATGTTAGAAAACCGTTTCACTCCCTTTTTATATTTTTTTTATTTTATTTTTTTGCCCAGCAGTATGATGTGTTAACAATTTTGTTGGTTTAACAGTTCACACTTCCAGCACATTTATCCATTGGCACATGGGGGTTTTATGCATTTAACAGTTTTCTTCATTAAAGTGGGTTCCACTGTGTCTTAAAAATTGTTTTCCTTAGACTGCGTGTTTGTTATTTTATATGGTGTGACTGAAAAGCAGGCCAAAATTTTGGCCTTGGAAAATGCACACTGCAGAGAGGAGCCCAGCACAGGCAGTAGGATTAGCCTCCCTCAAAGCCCAGCACAAATTCTTTTAAGAACTGCTGATTGCACTTTGAAGCTTTTCTCCCCTAATTGCTGGAAGATTCTTAATTTGTCCTGAGCTTGGGAAAACCAATTGCAGATGTATGTGCTGCAATCAAAACCCTCTCTTCACAGGATCTTTGTGTGCTGGTGTGGAGATGTCCTTCACCCCCTTCCACAGCGCCTTCCAACCACCTGTTTTTTTACAAAAAGAAGTGCCAGCATTTCAATTTCTTTTTTAATTTTTGAAGGGAGGGCAGGGGCTGGGGGAAGGGAGAGGGCGGCTGTTATTTCTACAGAAGCAGGACTGGTTCTTAGAGGCATAAGAGACACCCAGGTGTTTTCACAGCAAGCCCTGTGCAGGGCCCTTTTGGAGCCCAGCTCAATTCCTGTTTGCCAAACTACACTTTCAAGAGGTGTCAGATATCCAGAACCTGTTTCAAATGCCAAGTCAAGCAATGGATGGAAAAAAAAAACAAGGGGAGGGAGGAGGGAAGAAGGGGGATGTGGGGAAAAGGGAAAGGGGGAAAATGTTCCTCCTCGAAGAAAAAGGTAGTTGTTCCAACTTGGCTGTTTCTTTTTAAAATAATTAGTTAAGCAGTGCATAAAAACAGGTAAGTCTGTTCTGCATTGCTCATAGCCTTGGCAGGCCCCGTCCTTCCCCACGTTGGAGGAATGCCTGTGAACCACCGCTGCACAGGAGAAGGGAGGGGAATTGTATCGCTGTGACCTAAGGCAACCCAGCTTGTAAGGTTAACCATAATTTTTTAAACTAACATGACCTCTGTTAACCCCTCCACTCCAATCTTGGAAAAAAAAAAAAATTAAAAAAAAGGTAAGAGAGAGAAACATGTTTACAAAACCACTAGAAGAGTAAAGGGGGAGCAAGAAGCTGAAAGTCTTGTTCCTTTGGTCTCCCCTCCATCCATCCCTCACTTGCTCCTTTGTCCCTGTGTGTCCCCAGCAGTAACTGGTGTTTACTGGGCCATGATGCAGCATGTCTAGGGACTTTGTTTTTTCTAATGAGTCACAGAATCATAAAATCAAACCATTCTGGAAAGTCAAAAAAATGCTCCATGTGTGCATTCAAGGCTTTGCAGGAATGTTCATGTCTGGATGTCTGAGTCACATGCTCTCACGGTAAATGTGATACATCCTCCTTTTAATGACACCATTGGCCTGATATATTTATTTTATTTCCCTCTACTCATCCCTTTGCCCTCATTCTGCAGAAGAACGCAAGCTATTTCCTCCAGCTGGGATTCCAGGTAAACCCACCTCAGGCACCCTTTGCCCTTCCCTCTCCTATAGCTGCCTTAAATCTAGCAACCAAAGCCAATGCCAGCACGGCTCCAGGCCAGCTGGAGGTGGCATGGGGCCATGGTCTATGGTGTAGTCAGCTTTTGTGTCAACATCTGGATGCTGAGTTCATCTTAACCAGAATGTGCCAAGCTCGAGGGAATCCAAGTCTGACACAGAAAATACATATGTAACACACAGCCCACACATAGGCATTGGCTCAGGGAGGGGACTGACATATTTCTGGGTCTCAACATTTTCCCTATGTCTTACTCCTACCTCCACTCACTTCTGGTCAGTCAGAGTCAGATGTGGCAAGAGGAAAAGGATGTAGGTACCATATGGAGAGACCTGACCTCATCTCCCACCAATGCAAAAGCTGCCTGACTGCTCTTGAATACTCACCTCCTGCATGTTCCACCAGTTCACTCCAAACTCTGACTTTACATGGAAGCGAAGTTAGGCCCCTCTTAAAATATTTTTTCTTTGAAATGCTTCCTTCCTTGCTTTAAGAAGCATAAACAAATACTCCTGCTTATGTATTTATAATTATTAAGCGTGGAAAATCTACCAGTTAAGTAAAGTTAATGTACAAAATAAGGGGGAAGAGGCCAAACTCTCAAATGGTATGAACTGGCAGCTGTTCAAGTCTTCACTGGAAAAATAGGCTTGAACCACCATTCATGTAATATGTAGTCTAGCCCTCCATCCTAGAATTAGCTCATGTGCAATTAATTGTTTATATAGAAACATAGAAAGGCTTGGGTTGGAAGGAAATTTAAAGACCATCTGGTACCACCCTCCCGGGGTCAAGCACAGGGACACCTTCCATTAGATGAGGTTGCTCAGGCCCCATCCAACCCGGCCATGAACACTTGAAGGGATTTCCAGTTGTGTTGGGGTGCACCAAACATGGGAAATACCATATGTACTATGGACCACTCACCAGGAGATGCACTGAGCTCTGCTCTCCACAAACCTACTTTTTGGAGACAGTAAAAAACAGCTGCTGTCTCTGTCTGTTCTGGGTGGTTGTCCTTTGTAAAAGGTCCCTGTCATCCAAGAGAAGACAAACACCTGCTTCCAAGGATGAAGCTGAGCACCCAGTTTCAGCACCTGCCTCTGATGGTGCTTCTGGAAGAACCTCCATCTAAACTAAGTGATAAGGAGGTCTGCATCCTTATGAATTTAAACAAATTCCTCTCACCTCTTAACTACAGTCAGTGACATGAAGGAAGTGCAGGTCTGAGGGCCAGCTTCCAGCCAAGGACATATCCTGGGAGGTGTGCTAGGGGTAACAATCACCCCAGAGAAAGGTCTGGGTTCTAGGTGTGATCTCACTCTTTTGATCTATGAGGGCCCAAGGAAGATGGGTTCTAAAAGCCTTGTAAATGTCATCACTGTGCTGCTCCTGTGTGTGCCAAGAAGGTCCCATCCCAGATGTTGAACAGTCTGAAAGCAGCTGTGGCTGGACATAGACAGGCCAACTGGGAGAGCATCTTGGCCTTTGTCAAGTCTTGAACTGTGTCGTAGGAATTGTCTGGGTGAGTAATAGTTGGCCTAAGCCCTGCTGGGACTCTTCTAATAATTTAGCAATATAACCAGTCAAGCCTTAGGACCAGGACTTAATAGAGAAGCAGCACATCCGGCTACAGTTAAAATATCTCAGCAGGTCCCACTGGAGCACTTTGTAAGGCAGTTCCAGGGATTGAGGTGCAACCCATTTGTCTGCACTTGCATGTCAGCGTCTCTTTTCATGGAGCATGTGCTTATGATTTCATTGTCTGATTTCTGGACATAAAGAAAACAAAACACTGGAGACTCATTTTCTAAACTAAGCAAGGGGGAAGAGAAACTGCTGATGGAGAAGAACAAACTTGTCTCACGCTGAGGACTCCAGTTCCTCTCAAAAGGCATCACTGGCACATGTGTATTTGTGCAAGTCTTCCATTTCGCACCCTTCCTCCAACCTTCTTTTTGCTATTCTAAAGCTGTTTGGAAAATACTGCAATTCTTATTCTTCACAAATATTTAGTGTCTCAGAGTTTGAATGAATCTTTGCTGCTTTTACTTCACTTCCAGGTGAAGAAAAAGAAAACAGTAACTTTTTTCTACCTCATTCACTTACAATGTTGATCTATGGTGGTCTTCTGCAGTGGGGAGTTGACTTCAGCATTGTAATTGATGATGAGCAACAAGACATCTCTGATACATCTATGTTAACAGAGAAAAGAGTTCCTGAGGCTATCTGTCATATTAAAATAAAAAGCCTTGTTTCTGATATAGTTAATAGAATGAATAAATGAGCATCTATCTGAATATGACTGCCTGGTCTCAAAAAAAATTCTGATAATTTCACCCAGGTTTGAAGTGTTTTTCAAGGTTTGGGGAGTTTTCTTTGTTATTCCCAGACACTATTCACATTTTTATCCTATAGTTTGTAGGCTCCATGAGCCCTGGTGATTGAAGGGAGGAAAGTGATAGGCAAATGGCTGGGAGAGCTGATAACAGAACTCGGAGTCAGATTCTGATTTCTGGGCCACATTCTCTACCTCACTGTCCCTTGCTTTCTAACTTCCTCCCAAATTTCTTCTTAATTCACAGCCTTATTCCATGACATTGTCTCTTGAGGTTTTCTCAGCCAGCACAGAGAGCAGTGCACGTAAGATTCATTTGGTCTTAAAACTATTGCTGTAATGAAAAAATACATTATTTTCCTCCGTTTCCTGGAACACCTTGAGATTACATCAGAGCCTTGAGATTACATAAAGGAAATGAGAAAGAATCTGGGTCATCTTTCCTTACTCTCCCTTTTTGTACATTTTTGCCTGATTATTTAGGTGAAACATCCAATACGAACAGGAATATGTTGGGAATCTCATTGTTACTCCTCAGACTACAAACTGATAAACAAAAAACACTGTAATTTGTTCCAGTCCTTGATTTGGACTGGTATTGCTTATACATATTTTGTAATTTTTTTATGTACTAAAAGGACATAAAATAAGATTTGAGTAACTTTAGAAGTATCCAAGACTATTATTAACTACTCAAAACTTTAAGGCATTTTCTAAAGCTGCTGAAATTGTTTTATTGTTTTAATTTTATTATTTTAAACTTAAATTGGCATCCTGTAATCCCTGCTAAACCAGGCCACAGGTATCAGTAACTGGGCATCTGAAATGATGGTCTAATTTGAGGCAGGTTTTACCTTCACTCTCTTCACAGGAACATTGTAAACTATCATGAAATACTTTAATATTAAATAAACATATGGGTACCAGTGTGATGGATATCATGGAAGGTTCTAAAAGATTGTGAAGTATTCACTCCCTGACCCTGAAATGAATAGAGCCTGATGTTGAATATTAGAGGAAAACAAACAGTAGGAGCAGCCAGAGCACCCTGAATAATTCAGGGACAATTATATCTACTACAGACCTTTTTTTCCTCTATAACACCAAGCACAGAGCCTTCCACTGATCCCATCAGACTCGGCACCCCGGTCACCCCCACCTTTTCTGGTTGTCACTCCTATCTCAAAGCCTGGAGCTCCAGCTCACTGTACTCCACACAAGTTTCCACACATCCTGCAAGTTCTCCTTCCAGTCTCTTCCTTCATTATGTTGGCAGGATCCTCCCTATCAGATTAAGGTGAATTACTGTGAGGCTGCTTCCTTCAGTGTTCTGTATGATACTGGGATGGTGAGTAATTAAAGCACCATAATTACAAACTTTTGGCTATTCCACATGTCACTGAAATGGATCCACATGGGAGCTGAGAAAATCAGGGTCTTGCACAGTAGCTCTGGGCTGGATTACGGCCAATGCAGAAGCACTCTGGGAAAATCAAGTGCCTCAATCCTAATAAGCAGCCCTTAAATGAGATTTTCAGAGACATTTGCTAGATCTGGATGGATTTTCACCAGAACTGCCATAGCCAAACTCTGACTTCAGAGCATCCCACTCCTCCCATTCCAAATCTTTGCTCCACAGACCAAGTTTACTAGAAGTTTAACAAAAAAGTTGCTTAGTTTTTTTCAAGGCAGCCTAAAAATATCTTCTTTTCCTCTGACATTAAGAATAATTTTAGCTAGAATTCTGCAAAACAACTCTGCTTGTGGAAAGAAACCAGAGATGATACATACACAACTGGGGGCAGGTATTGTGTTAGACCATGTTGATCAAATATACTTCATTGTCTGATATTTCCATTTAAGTTTGATTCAGTTCGTATTTCATACTTCTGGATCATGATTGATCGTGAACCCAGTGTGTTTTCCTGCAAACACAGAGAGCTTTCAATCCTTTCTGGGGTCCCAATAAGGAGCTGTTAAAGAACTGGGGATAATAAAAACTCACACTGAACTAAGTTGGTAGCAGGAGGATGCAAGCCCTATGGGAAACTAATGAAAATCAAGCTCTGATTAATCTGAATGGAGCTCCAATTTGTGAAAAATGCAAAGGAAGGACACTGATTCCCCCCCACAGGAAAAGCAATCAGCAAAACCAAACAATTTCAGCTCACATTCTGCAGAAGGAAAGAAATAAATCTGCATAGCCACTAATAGGATTCCTCTGAATGAACTTGAGCCCAACAGTAGCATATAGGCAGAAGCCTGCAACCCAAAATAGAAACGCCTTGGAATCCACAGCTCATCTGGACAGGATTAGAGAAACGCTCCCTGAACATTTAGTGAGTGACATGTCAGAAAAGAATTGAACCAATTTACAGCAGTCCTGGAACGTCCCAAACACAGAACCTCTGAAAACAATGGGATAAGAAGGAATTCTTTGTCCACTGCAGCATAAAGCAACTATTTTGAGCAACAATATCAGTGACATTAATGACTGCAACACAATCTTCGGGTAGCTCTGAAGGCACTTTTGAAATCTATGGCTGGCCCATGGGTACAATGCTGAAATTGTACCCAATCGAAATTTTTTTCCACTGGTTTCACAATTCCAGGAGAGATTAGTCAGATTTGCCTCTGACTTGTTTTTTGGTCACCCTGAAGCAGAACAATGCATAACATGATGACAGTGAGGTTTGCTGTGGGAAAATTAGGGTTTTCTTTCAGTGGGGTAGCTGGAGGGGAAGGGAGAGAGAATTGTCAATACAGCTGAGTCACTTGAGCCAAAAAGCTCCTGAAAAAGTCACTCAAATATGACAGGACCAAGATTTAAACACTGAGAAAGACCAAAGTAACCCATGCCTGTAAAGTAACATAGAATGTTCCTTTTTTCCAAGGCATAATTCAAGCTCGCTACCCAGACCCCAGCTGACATTTAGGGAAAGTGTTTGGAGGAGCTGGGCTGCACAATCTGGTAGAGCAATGCTGTTCTATCAGCATTACTCTTTCAGAAATTTTCTGTTTAAGTAGACTGTAAGTGAAAAAGGGACTTTTCTTATGATATAAGTATTGTTTCAACAAGGTGCTATTTGGCAGATGCATATCAACATGAAATAGTGAACTTCAACCCCTCTATCTCCAGGGGAAGACAAGCAGCCCAGATTTGCTCCTGAAGGAAACAGAACTCACAGGAGCCACACTATTAACCCTCAGATCACATGTGAACAAACAGAGCATAAATGCCTAGAAAGGATAGATGAAAATATCTGAGATACATTTGATCCCAGGTGGTGTAATAATGTTCCAGATCACATCAAGCGGACAAGCTGGAATCTTAAGCCTCCTCCTCCTCCACACTACCAGAGAGGCTGCAGCCACTCCATCCTGATCCCAATTAAAAGCTGTCCAGATTTATCTCCATCCCTGGTATTTTTAGATTGCACAGTCTTACCAAGAACTCTTTGAAACTGATGTTGAACAGAGTTAGTCCTGCCTTATGTCAGAACAGGGAAGATTCAACCCCTAAGAGATTCTGCTGCTCTTTTAAGCTTGTTTTGCTTAGGCTCTGGATGAGGAGCCAATTGCAGTGAGACCGAGTGCAGCATGATAAACAGGATATCCAGAGTTTTCATAACAGGGATTAGGAGAAAACAAAGTCTTTTAAAGGGGTTAAAATTCATTCAGTTGGCAAAAGGGGTGAGGGCTTCCCCATTTCAGAAAACAAAAATCTGAAAGTGCCAGGCAGCGCTTTCTGTGGGTCTCCAGCTCAAAACTGGGGCCTGGATCCAGGTACCTGCAATTTCAGTAGAAACCTTCCAGACTTGGAATCAGCAGGCTGCAAAATGTCATAACTTTCTCAGACAAAAACAATCGTCCCTTGAGGAAAGAGGCTCACTCAGACACACTGAGTCGTTGTCTCTCTTTCCCTACTGACAATCTTTACATTGAGGGGTTTTAGCCATTTCAATCAAACTTTATAACAAATTAGAAGTCTTAGATGTATTACATTTTTGCAGTTTATAAAAAATAAAAATAGGTGGCTAAGTGGAGAAGGGAAGGCCTCTTAATTCTTCCAAAGAAGAAAAGAGTTCATGGTGAGCCCAGCTTTTATTAAATACCTGAGATTCCATGTAGGGGATGGTAGATACAGAAATGCCATATATGCATGGGCTTCTGCCAGCATTCCTGATGTAGAAAACTTAAGAAAACTTTCATCCCACATCACTGGTTTGGTGTACTGTGGATTCTCTGGTGTCTAATGCTTAGTTTACATGCACCCTTGGTGCCATTGAATTTAAAAGCGAACCAATGTGAGATACAAACCCTTCAGACACCAGGAGTAACAGGGCACGTATTTGTGAGTGTCTAGTCTTAATGCAAATAATTGGACAGATGGATGATAGTTATTGCTCCTAGAAGGTTTTCAAACAAAAATTTCAAACAGAAATACAAAAAAAAAACCATGGCAGAGAGGAATAATATTAACAAAATAAGCAAGATGCTCTTCAGGAATATTATTTCTGTTGAACTCACTTATGGAGGTAAATGCCTCATCTGGTGTTATATGTATTGACCCAAACACCCTTAAAATATACAAATATGACTATAAATTCACAATATTTAAAATAATAATTCACTGAACCACTGTGAGATGAAGACACAGGTAATTTTCTGATGAGCCAGATAAAGTAGACACAGCAAACACTAAAGATCATTAGAAACACATTGCAGCTTTGAGAAATCACTTCCTCCCTGGCATGAACAAGAGGTCACCAGACATGAATACAGAAGGTGCGATGCATCATTTCTCCCATGGAAGAAAGGAAACCACCTCAGGGCTGAGTTGTGCATGACTCGATTTGGCAAACAGTCTAAATATTTTGAAGCATAGTGTTTCTGTGCAGGAATTTCAAGAGATGTGAGTTTATCTTCCTATTCTTTGCAGTCTGCTTAGAACTCAGAGAGGAAAAATATAACCTTCAGTGGAGAAGGTTTGGTAGAAACTACTAGTGCAATGGATTATATGTTGCAGTTTTGTTCAATGTCCAAAGATCTTCCGTGATTAGTGGAAAATCCCTCACCTGTACACTCTATGGGGATGGAACTCATCTTGTCAAAAACACCTGCTCTGGCATTGAGTTTGAGGGGGGGGATTTAGTTTAGCATTTAACATGACATTCTTTAGTATTCCAGTCCCAATATGTCTTCATCTGGCCAGGCCCTACATCGCTTAGCTCCCAATATGTGATTTTTGCCCAGAAAACATCACTCTGGAGATGGTCTCATCTTGGGACTTTCCATGTATCCTCCGCTCTTAGATTCACATGAACAACTGTTTGCTTTAGGATGAATCATGTCATGTTTTTACGGTTTCTGACACTTACAAATATTTTGCTTCCGCCTGGCAGTGAAGTCAGCCACTTACTATTATTAAATGTTGTGCTGCACTATTCCCCTTTTTGGGTGATGATCTCAGTGGAGCCCTGACCGAATCCAGCTTCACACTCTCAGATCTCACAGAGATGCTACTGGTGTGTCTCCTGTTTTTAACATCCCTGGTTACCAGCTGTGTCGAAAGCCTGTTCTAATATGTTGGATTTACTCGTCCTCTTGAGCTGATTCCAGCCCTGTGGTTTATGGGTTGCCTTTGTGGTTTGCAAAAGGTCAGGTCCTGGATGGCTCTAAATTTTCTTAAGTGAAATTCAAACACCGCAGATGAGTATGTGTTCAAAGTAGTTGTCTTGAGTGGTATGGATTCAGATTTGGTAATTGTGCTCAGGATTGGTGCCTCTCCTCTTCTTTGGGGCAGTGATCAGATGCGGGTATCCCAAACTCTCAGTGCACCGTCCATCCACCATCATTTGTTCAGATCCCAACTGCCTCCAAAATTTCACACTCAGGCTAGACCCCGATTTGCATTTCGAGTTGTGCACCCCTACCTCCCACCCCATCCCCATGTTGAACCTGCCTTTGGCCTGACTCACTAAGCACAATTCTCACTCTCTTTTTGCTGGCTCACAGGCAGCGACTGCATCAGCTGTAACTCAAAATTGTGAACAGATGAGGAGATTACTTACTTGAACTGTACTCAATCATTACATCACCCTTGTGCTGAAAATCACAGCACTGGCTCCCCATAAGGTTTTGCATCCACTTTTGGGTTTGGCTCCAGAGCTACTGGATTTACTCACTTGCTCCAGCTTACTTAAAAGAGCTGCTTGTGCCTCATAGACATCCTCAGACTCTGAGATCAGTTGGTGCCGATTTATTGATCATTCCAATGCTCTGACTGAAAACTGCTGGTGTTGAAGACTTGGCTCCTCCAAATGTATTTTGTGGAAATCCCTGCAACCTTCATCCAAGAAGAGGGAGGAAAATAAATCTGCTAAACTGTCCAAACACAAAGAGAAAACATTTTCTTGAAGCTGACAACAGCTTGGCCTCAGCAAAGGGAGAGCTCAGAGACTTTTTTTTTCTTTTTCTTTCATGAAACCCTTTTGGTGAAATCTTTGCATTCAGAAATTTTTCTGACTCAGGAATAGCTGCGGATGCTAGATAAGAGCTGTGGTGCAGATAAGAGCAGTGAGGAGAGAGAGGGCTGTGGCACACAAGTCTGCCTATCCAGCCATGGTGGGTAAGTCCCTGGGAAGGCCCCCAAAAGCAGCGATTTCTGGGCTGGGATCCTCTGAACGCCTGGCACTTCCAGCAGAACCATGACTTGGCACTGGGCAGTTTTAGCAGTGATCAAAACCCTTTTGGAGGCACTGATCTTTCCCCACAGCAGGGTCAGTGCTGGCTGACTCAATCTGTTCCACTGTCCATCAGTGGCTCTCTTGCTGCAGGTCACCCTGTGGTCATCAGAACACTGGCCATGATCCCCACCTGCTCTTCTTGCCATCATGGTGCTGTTTGGAAGTCAAGCCTGACCTATGCTGAGCAATGATTTTCCTCTCCCTTGCTGAAAATCAGCTCAGGACAAGATCAAGGGTGTGTAAACCATGAGTCAGGGCACCAGCGAGGGCTTTCCCGCCCCATCCTCCAAGCGCAGCCCCCACTGCTGCAATGAGGGGCACTGCTGTCCACTAGATACAGGGTGAAATTATCCCTGAAATGCTGCAAGCTGAGGCAGCCTGGGGCTCACTGCAGAAGAAAAATATCCATAAAATGAAAACCAGCATTTATGACCAATTAGGTCCTCACTAAACATGCTCACCTGATGGGTCAAGGCATGGAGAAAGGGACGACTTCTCTCTCCACAAGTCAGTTCAGGCCAATGGGTCAGTGTCTCATCTGGTCAGCTCTTACCATCAGAATCACACATCATAAATCCTACAGCCTAAGGGCCACTAGGAGCAACAGAAGAAAAAAGAAAGAAAAGGAAAGAAAAAGAAAGAAAAGGAAAGAAAGAGAGGTGAGGCGAGGCGAGGAGAGGAGAGGAAAGGAGAGGAGAGGACGTATGGCTGACAGCCATGGGACACATACCTGAACAAGAGAGCCAAGGGGAGAGACCTCTGGCAGCAGTTCACAGGCAGGGGACGGGGGTGGCTTCCCAGTCATCACTGAATCATAGGACCATAGACCCATTACAGTTTTAAAAGACCTCTAAGATCATTGAGCCCAACCATTAACCCAGCAGCATCACATTAACCATTAAATCATGTCCTTGTGGTGCACATTTTATCCTCAGGGTCAGTCCTCACTGAGGTCAATGGCAGCAGCTTCAGAATCCCAGTATTGCCTTGCTTCTTCCCAGGCTTAGTTTCAGGGCTTGCCAGCATGGCACAGCTTTGGCACAAGCTGTGTGCCTGTCTGGACCTACAGGTTGTTCACTCCTTTATTAACTGTTCCCTATCCTAAACTTTGCCACATGTGCTTTTGTATTGTCCCTTGAAATTTTCCAGAGTAGGGCTGAAGGGAAGCTTCAGGAATGGCTTCATAAGCACAAGATATCACACAATGAATGCCAAATGTTATTATCAAACACAACTCCTAGACACACACAGGATTGGCAGAGGTGCTTAACTTTAGGGAGGGCCCCCAAACAGGCTCTGGACATGTTTAGCTGCAAGGCTCCAACACTGCTTCACACAATCCTGGCAAAAACTGTGGTACTGTCTCTGCTCACTCAGGGAAAGACAGGTTTCAAATTAACCGCTTGGGGCTTGCTGTGAGCGTTCATGTGATCCCCAGCCCATCCAGATGTAGCTCCATTCATTCCCACTCTACAGATGGCCAGAGCAATCCACTCCCTGTCATGTGCAATGAAGAGCAGGAAGGAGAGAGGATTTTTGACAAGTTTAAATATTATCCAAAACAAAGAAATAGCTGAAAAGCCAGGGATGCATTTAAATAAAATAAAGCTGCCAGCAAAATCCCATATTTGTTACAGTTCATTCCATTTCATCCCCAGAGCTGTTCCTCTCCAAACATGGCAGCTCCAGTAGTTTGGTGTCCAGATGTTCCCTGTCATACACTCTGCACTGCATCAAGAGTTTTTTTCCTGATGTGACTCCTTAAAAACAGTGAACTCTGATTCCAGGACAACCTGAGTACACTTTTCCATAATGAGGGGTGATTGAAAAAACACGGTTGTTGACTTGGCTAGTGAAACACGGGCTTTTTTGTTCTTCTCTTCATCTTTTTTAATTCTCCAGCTGGCTAGTAATCCAGCATCATCAACATCTTTTTGCATTTTAGTCCTTAAGCCATTCATATTATACACATTCCTTTTTTTAAAATACAGATTTTAAAAGTGATTTGATGTGGCTTGGAATAGTGACATGCTTATACATTTATAAAAAATTCATTAACTCAGGGGGAGGAAAAGAAAAGATTGCATCTTTTATTTTCTTTCGCTCCCTTTCTTCATTTCCAGCATATGAAATTATTTGCTGGTCATTTAGGAACCACAATGTCAAAGTGTGGTTGCCCCATAGGGAGGAAAAAAGACAGTTCAGCTTTGCAGTTTTCAAGTCAGTTGTTAAGAAGTAGCTTTGGCAAAGGCCAAAGCCAAATTGGTCCTTGAGCTGCAATGTGTGAAGTCTATGTTAGCAATTCTGCTCAGTTATTGAGAACACCTCTTCCCACAGTCCTTAAATCTGCCAAATCCTAACCAGAAGATGATGCTCTACAGAGCCTTTGTTCCAGCCTTGTGAAATCCCAATCTCCAAGTTGCAGCTGCCAATTGCTCCTGTCTCTAGGCTCAGTCATTCCTGGACCTCCGGTGAGATCAGCAAAAAAAACCAAAACAGTTTGGAACCCTCCTCAGGAACACTGAAATACCTAATTCTTCTAAGCCATACGGTGATAACTTGGTGTCCAATTCAAAGAGGGATTTAAGTGTCTCAACTCTCACTGAACTCAGCTGCAGTTTAGGCACCTAAAGGGGAAATCTGGAGTGTAGAAGAGAGTTCAGTGTCCTGTGCTCTTACATAGAAGTTCTTCATCACTTTTAGAGTGTCCTTCCACATTCCTCTGCCATCTCCCTCCTTGAGCTTTATGGTGCCTTATATGAAAATATGACAAGATCATATTTATGGTTGTTGTTTTTTTTGTTATTATTGCTGGGACACTTCACAAATTTACCAGTATTAAGCTTGAGAGAAAAATTAGAAGCCCAAAAACCTCGTTCTGTTCAACTTATAATGTATTCAGGCCTCTGGCAAAGATACCCTTCAACATGGGCCCAATCCCAATAGCAGTGGTGAAAACCCCATTCCAAGTTGATGGTTCCTATGGAAAAGCTTTTAGCAGCTTATCTTATTACCACTGTATTAAGCCCTATTCTCTCACCACTACACAAAGAGTATAAACTACTCCTCTCTCACAGCAGAGGAAACTGTTTTGATCTTGGGAGCAACAAGTGATAAAATGTTCTGCCAGTTACTTGATATGAACATAATTTTTTTTATTTTCCAGGCTATTTTTTTCTTCAGAAAAAACCCCCCCCTAAATTCCAGATTTTGTGCTCTAGAAGTATTTGAACCTGACATATATTTTTAATTAAGGTTATTTTTTTCATTATGACGTAATTACAAATCCCATGGGATACTCTATCCAGACTTTCACTGAAAGGACAATCCACTGGATTAAAATGAGATGTTATCTGACTTTTCCTGTTATTTGGTCTCTTTTGTTGGAATCCCTCTGTTCTTAACTTGTTATGACTCTGGATTTAAAGAAGAGTGGTGTAAAAACTCAACCTCAACCCATTTTGATACAGTGCTGCCTATAAGTCAGGTGTACAAGACTCTGAGGAAGAATTCTGACTGCTTTGCCTCTGTGACATGAATTTCATATCAACATCAACTTGAAGGCTGGGCAGACCATCACATTAATAAAAAATCTAAGCACATGCTTCAGTTGAGACCTCAGGATCTCTAGACTGACCTGGCCATCAAGGCTTTAATGTGCTTTAGTTCTTTAGTAAGTAATATAGCATTATAGAGATGTCCCTTTTTCTCCTGTGGGTTCAGCTATCAAAATCAAAGCATGAAACATTGCGCTCTCCTGTAAGATCTGAATCTTTCCACATTCAGGTATGAAGCAATATTTTATTCAAAGATTTGATCTCCTGCAGTTTGCCTCTAAAGTGACAGGGATATTGCATGAAATACAATTTGCATTCAAGCAGTATGAAGGCTGAAAAAATAGAATAGAAAACAGTTGTGAAATCTTATTTTTTATTCACACACAAGGCAGGGTTTTCAGCAATCAGTTAGCACTAAAGTGTATAATTTGGTATTCAGTGTGTGTAATGATTTCAAGCCAACCTGAAGTAGCAGGATCTATCATTCACTGGCTTTGAGCCCCTCAATGAGATGGGAAGAGTCCATTGATTTGCTTCCAGCCAGGGTGTCTGGTTGTCTCACTCCTGTCTTAGATTGTTCACAAGATGACAGTCTAACACCATAAGATACTAATATTTGAACTATCAAAAACTTGGGGCTGTCAATTTTTGTTTGAGCCTAAAATTGGCTTTGAGATTTTTATTTTTCAGTCCATCTGAAGTCATCCAAATATGACTTTGAAGACACGTAAAAGGGAAACAGAAAAGACCAGCTTTGATTGGGACAATACAATGAAGCTATTAAGGGCTGAGGACAGAGTGAGTGACCCATATGTCATGCAGTAGCAGTAACTAATAAAAACAATTAATAATAATAAAGTCAGAGAGCCAGTCAGTGGCTCAGTGACCTCACATAGGAGCAATCATCAACTGGATTGACATTTTGGGCTGCCTGGAGTATAAAGGCTGAAAGAAGATTATCACTAGATTCTTATAATTGTTTTATGAACCCCCTGGTGAATGCAAACAGGGACTAAAAAAGATCCTTTCTTACATAAGTTGAGAATTAAAGCCTTGGCAGGCCAAACAGTAGTTTCTAGTCTTTCAGCAATGAAGTTTAATGCCCAAAGCAGATCTCTTTTTTTTTCACTATTTGGTCATGTTTTCTCCATCTGGTAAACATGAGTCAGGAACAAAGTCTGGGGGAGGGTAGAACTGGCTGTTTAGAATCCAGCTCACTCTAAAACGGGACTTCTTCACACAGATAAATGTCAAGGAAAGCTCAGTCTATGTTAGTTAATGCTAGCTCTGACTTTTCAGAGCAGCTGGTCCTGGAGTGGGATGAAAACCCATCAGGCCAACTCTGACAGCTGTCAAGCAACATCCTGAACTGTGACTTTTTCCACCTGAGTATCTCAGATATTTGCAGCTGCAGAAGTCTGGACTTCATTGTGGACCACACATCTACAGGAAAGTTACTCTACCTGCCTATTTTCCTATATTTGCAACAAATAAGAGCCAGGAATTGCAGTGGAAACTGTGTGTACTTCCTTCTTCTTCATCATCTTCCTCCAAATGGAGCATCTGAAACACTGAGCTTTTCTAATATGAAGCCTTGTGTGATCTTGTCTTACCTCATGGCTGACCCTGCTTTGAGGAGATCTATTGAGATCCCTTCCCACTGCAATTATTTATGCTCCTATGATATAAAGATAAACTGACCTGGATAGCCCTTTTCTTTTGTTGTTGACTAGAGAGTACCAAAGCTACCATGAACTCCTGACTTCTCTTTGTCTTGCTGTAGCTGTTACACACATTTCTTACAACATCATAAAAGAAATGAGCCCTTAGGCGGCACCTGAAATAGAAGGCTACGTCTTTGTGATACAGCCATAAAATATCAGGGTCATCTGTTTGCCAGACAGCTTAACAAATCTTCCTGGGCTCCCAAGGAACAGATTCAGGTCCTTCTGAAGGTTTCAGAGAAGGACTTTGGTTTAGGGATGGTCCTTCAGACCTCAGAGGAGTTTCTACATCAACTGCAGAAGCAGTATGGAAAGACCAGTTGTCTGACTTGGGAGACTAAAATTGGATAGGGAAGATATTTTTACTTGATTAAGTTTGCTTAGCTCCTTTGCCAAAAATTTTCTGCAGGAAGGAAGAAGGGCTCACAGGCAGGAGTGGGAAAAGGAAATGAGAAAATATCTGACTAGTATAGCTGATGGAAGGAGGCAGTGAAAAAATATGACAAGAAAAAATATGGGGGTATAAAGATAAGAACCACAGATATGATGCAGATGGCAATGTTTGTTGTTTTCTTGAAGGACAGGGAAAGTTTAGGAAAATACCAAACTTTTGTTACTGGCTGATCCTGAATTAGCTTAGATTCTTGAATGGTGGATTACACATTCTGAAGGAAATTTCAAGTAAGAGCATAAACACTGGGACAGCTTCCCCTTGCAAGGCTCTTTTAGATGAAGAGCAAATCTGGGGCTCTGTATGTTCTCCTGACCTGGTAAAGCTCATGTGTGTACCACTGTGCAGTCAGAGAGAATAGCCAAGAGGACGTCTCATCTTTTGGGTGAACATTTCCATACAAAGTCCACTGGTGGACAGGAAACATGAGAGGGACTGGGAACAACTACAGTCTACTGGGATAGAGAGAGGAAGCAAAACACAGCTACTCTGCGAGGAAAGGATATTAACAGAGCAGGTCTGACCTCTCCAGAGGGAGAGAAGATGTCTAGTAGGGGACCAAGTCCTGCTCATGCCAGATTAATAAAAGCACCTGAAAGATGAAAGAAGTGAGTTTTAAATGCTTGTCACTCAGACAGCTCTGCCTCCAAAGGGACAGAAAGGTTTGGTGTCAGTTAATTGGGTGGAGGTGCTCTGCTCTTTTATTGGGTTGAAAATGAGATGCATTAAGAGGCTTTTACCTCAGCACCCTGTGGCACTCTTTGTCCTTCTCAGCAGGGAATGCAAGTGGCTTGCAGGGAATTGGCAGGGAATGAGCATCTTTCTTGTCATTAGTTTTGTGAGCAGAACTGCAACTGATACAAACTCCCCAAGGGTGACACAACCTGGGCAGAGTTACAGGAGGATGGTGAATGCAGAGACCTGTAACAGACCTTTCCTGTTGCTCACTAATTACAGGAGCTGAAGGTACTGAGGTTTCTCTTCCACTGAATGCCGCGTTACCAAAGCAGACTGAAAAAACTTTGCAAGGACTTAGCCTGAAGCAAGTGTCAGGATAGGGAAAGAAGTTACAAAACTAGCAAGGAGTTTATGCACCCACCATTTCATCATGTAATAATCTAACATTAACCATGTACCAAAAACGCTGGTCCCTTACAGCTTCTCCCCAGCTCTGATCAGTCCAAGAAGCGTTCAGTCAGGCTGAGCTGAACAAAACCCTTCATTCATTACAGCCCAGTAGGATGCAAACAACTTCACAACTTGATAATCTCTTTCAGCCCTTATTAAATCAGCAATGCGCTGCAGGTGGGAAGTCAGCCTGGAAAGGAGAGACGGCCCTTTACGCACTTTGCAATAAAGCATGGTTTTAGTCACCAAAAAAGATTTCCAGGGCTTTCCCTGCCTGCCTCCCCTCCCAGGAGGCAGATTCCCAGTGTCCCGCAGCAGATTACACAAGCATCGTGTTTGCATTACGCGGTGGTGATGATGTGTTTGTTCTTGGCACTGAGGGGCTCTGACTCCGCAGAGCTCGAGCAATGACAGTGGAAATCTTTCAAGCCTTGAGCTGGATTTGCAGCCTCCCCCTCCCCGTTGCAATTCGGGCTCACAGTGCGGAACACAAGACTCTTTTGTGGAAAAGAAAAAAAGAAAAGAATCCCACTCAGATTTGTTTTCTGTCAAGAAAGAATGGATTTACAGCCCTCAGGACATGGCCCTGCTTTTCAAACACAGCCCCCAAGCAGTGGTCGCATGCTCATATCAGAAGCTAGGCATGTATAGGCTGACTTTATGTCCACATTTGCAGATTTGATGTTCCATTAATGAGCCCTGCATATGGGAAGGTAGGAAGGGAAGAACCCATGGCTGGTTTTATTCGCAGCGCAGCCCCTGAAGTCACCTCCACAGCACTGCTGCCCCTGCCAGATGTGGCCAGATGTTCTAGTGGTTGATCAAAATACGACAATTATTTTTAATTGAAGATATCATTTTAACATTTGCCTTTTTAAAAAATTTTCCTCTCAAAGGTTTTCTAAATTGATTCTTCTTATCACCTTTTAGTCTTCTTTTCCTTCCCAATTAAAAACTCTCAGAAAAATAAGCAGGATTTTTTAAACACTGAAGTGTTGAAGGGAAATATTTAATTTGAAAAAATCTCAACAGGGGTTTTGATCTAAAGCCAGCATTTTTAGTAAGAATGTTTCCATGGTTAGTTTTTAATTTTTTTTTCCCCTAAAATAAACAAAAATTTCAGATTGAATTAAAAATTTCCATTCTGGTTGGAAAGCAAGTCCTTTTCTGTTGGAAAAATACTTTGATGCATTAAAAGGAAAAAAAAAAAAGCCTTTTGAAAAACACCTGACTTCTATTTAGATGAAAACTAACCAGCTGAAAATCTCAAACCCCCAAAGCATCAGACACTAATCCTATATACAGTTTGCATTCACGCTGGCAGGCAGCAATATCTTTTTCTTCCAAAATGCCTTCAGCTTTCTGTTTGTTTTCAGGTTTGTCTGCATATGGATTCAAGTTTCAGAGTTCCTAATTTATACATATATACATATACATACATATATACATGTGTCTATGTATATATAAAAGCCACTGTGGCTTCATCCTCAGACTGTACGTAACTGTCTCCTCTCTTGTTCCTGGCATTGATATTTGGGTCCTATTTGTATGGGGACATTGAGAAAAGGAGCTGGAACGAATTTGCCATGAAGTGTCTTGGGGCCTACAAACAACTACATATGTTTAAACTTGAATTATTTGTCATCTTGGGTCCAAAGGGGTAGCTCTGTCTGGAACAGAAGCCACTCTGTTTCGGGGTTGAAAAGGCACATTTGCACACCTTGTCGTTAATGTACCATGTTTGGTAAAGTTTATGTTTCGTGAGGTAAATCAGGGAACAATGACATTTCATAATCTACAGAGATTTAAAGAAGGACTCCCATGCCCCAAAGCACTTTTTCTCTCTCCCCACAACTTTATCAGATGAAATCAGTGAATAGCAGATATTACCCTTTCCTGCAAAGTTTGCAGTCACTGAGATTTTAAGGGCATTATGAAAGGATTTGGCTTTTAAGCAATGCTTTAAATTTCTATTACTGCTGTATCCCATTTTATCTTCTCTTTTAGATGCCATAAAAGAGAAGAAAAAGGGAAAACACTATTCTCTTTTAACTGTGACAATTCAAGGTGAAATAAGTCTGAGAGGAATCCTACATCAGTGACCTTTTCTTGTCACAGCAGCACAGGCAGAACACAAGTGTCTGTATTCCCAATTTGCCTTTTGCCTTCTCAGAGTACTTTTAAAATCATCACAGAATCACAGAATGGGTCAGATTGGAAGGGACCAAGGTGATTCATCTGGTCCAAACTCCTGGTCAAGCCCTGGTCATCCCAGAGTGCAGGATTGCACCCAGGGAGTTCTGGAATATCCAGTGAGGGAGGCTCCACACCCTCTCTGGACAATCTGTTCAGGGCTCGGTCACTGCACAGGAAAGTTCTTCCTCATATCCAGGTGGAACTTGCTGGACATCAGTTCCTGCCCATTCCTCTGGTCCCATTGCTGGGCCCCACAGAGCAGAGCCTGGGTCCTGCTCTGAGCCCTCCCTGCACACAGGCACAGACAGGGATGAGGTCCTCTCCAGGTCCTATGGTTGTGGTTCTTCATTGTGGTTTTTTGGCATTTGGACCATTTGGGGTGTCATGGTGTGAGAACATCCCCCCAACAACAAGTGTCAGTCTTATCGCAGATGCTTCAGGAGCAGAAACCCCAAGTAGTTCAGACCAGATGTTCATGTTTAGCTTGGTTATAACTGGGTGAGACAAGTTTGAGGCATGGTGCTGAATCACCTGGCGTTGAACCAGAGCAGCTATGACTGGAACCGGAAGAACTTTAAGGTCCCTTCCAACACAAACTATTCTATGATTCTATAATCCACTGATTTTTACAGATGCTACCCATGGTTGATGGTTTGGTTTTTGGGTTTTTTTGGCTGCTTGGGAGGTGGTTATAAAATTAATTAATTTCATTTTCATTAACAGTTTGTTGGTTTGTTTCTTTCATGGAAATTGCACCTTCTCTGTTCTCAGCCAGCATGGGGTTTGTGCATCTGTTTCTTCAGAAAGGTTGGAGCTGTCTGAATGGATGCTGAAACAAATCTTTAGTCCTTTCTGTTTGCTCACAGTTGGAAGAGAAGCTACATTAATATTGAGAAAGTTTTGTAAAAAAAACCCACAAACTTGGGGACTTGGAGTAGAGATTTTCTCACCTGTTTTCTGCCTCTGCTGCAGTTCTGAGACTTTCCCCAGGGAGCTTAAGGACATTTTGCCCCGTGAGGTTTGAACTTCTCTTGCTGCTGTTGGGAGCCTCTCAGAGGCCATTGCCCCAGGCTCTCTGATTAGAGCACTGAGTCGAGACATCAGGAAAATTAAAAGCATTTGCTGACTTTTAGGCAAAGATGGGCTGATTTGGAATCTGTATGAAACTTTTTCCCCAGAAATAAATATTTAATTTTTTTCAGATTGTACACCTCTAGTGAAAAGTGCCCCTGCCTATGGCAATGGGTTTGGAACTAGATGATCTTTGAGATCCCATCAAATGCAAACCACCCTATGATTTTATGATTCTCTTGAAAAGAAAAAAAAAGAAAAAAAAGAAACATTTAAATTCAGCCATTCCTCTTATAACTTAGGGGGTAATTTCTCCCATGCACAAACAGCTTAGCAAATCTGTCCACAAAAATATAAGGTAAGGATTATACCCAGTGTTCACAGCACTGAGCTGGGCAGAGCAGCAGAGAGGTTCTTGGAATGTGTTGAGCAAGGCAGATATAAACCAGCTGAGGACCTGTCCTGCTTTATTCTCTTTCCCCATACAGATTTCATTGATATGAGCTAAAATATAGTGATTGGAAAGGGCATTTGCAGGGGAAAACAGAATGCAAAAATTCAAACTGGGGCCAACCAAGGGAGAAAAAAAAATTCCCTGCCAATAAAATTGACACACAATGGGAACAATTGCAAGTCTGGAGAGAAAAAAAAAAACATTCTCACTCTGTTCTCCACAGCATGGTATCTTCTCTTAGAGTAGAATGACTGAATTTATTGAGGTCACTCATCCCCTGGTAATCTGGCTACTGTAATGTATTTCACAAGTGAGAGGGAAACAGCCTGATGAGACAGCATGTGAGAATCCAGATCACTGGGGGAGGAGGTTTATCCAAATTTATAGCCTCCAGTAAAGATCTGGCTTTATAATTCACAGTTACTCTCTCTCTTCCTTTAGCATTGAGAAATCTGTCCTGTTAATGGCCTGTGCTTAACATTCTGGTGCAAATTCAAATCTCAGTGGTGCTGAACTAAAATCCTTTGAGATTGATGGACTTGGTCTGGAATAAAATCATTATTTTCTCTGTCTTTGAAAGCTATTTTGAATTAGCTTGAGTTCTCACAGGATGTGATGCTTTCTTAGAAATACCTAGAATATGAATGAGTATGGAGTAATCTAATCTGGACATAGGCATGCTCACATTTGGATGAGTTGCTCCACATATGATAGAAATTTGGATAATCTGTCCTGCTTCTGACTCTCCCCTCTGGGCTGCCCCACACTGCACTGCCCACACCATGGTCTGTAGTTTCTTTGTCTTTTGCTTCTCTGTGGGTTCTCAGGTAGATTTCTCTTCTCCACTTCATGCCTAATATAAATGGATCATTGTTTTTCTGTTTCTGGCTCCTGACACAAGCTGTCCTGCCACTCAGCTTCTATGAATGACAGAGTTTATTCTGTTTATTCTTGATTCCTGTGAGGAGAACCTCTCTTACTGCCACATCAGACCTCAAGATACCAAAATATTCCTGAGCTTAAGAGGTGCCACCACTTCTAAGACCCAGGCCAAGGCTAACACAAATGAAATGAGAAGGGATATCTACAAATGTCAGAGACAATAACAGACTCAATGGCATAGGTATTAATTTTTGCAGTATTTAATGTAAGTTGCAGGGGCTTTTTGGTGCCAAAAAAAGCAAAATTTTCTTTTCCCCATATTGAGAATATTCTTTTTAAATTTGGAGTCAATGCCATAAAAAAAGATTAAGAAAAGGGATGCATAAGCCCTACAGAGAATGCAGTCTTTGGGATTTACAGAGCACTTAGAGCAGAAAATAAAAATGAAAGCCAATCAAGCACAGATAAGTTGGATTTTTTGCAAAATAAACCACTACAATTTTTCTTGTTAAAATTATTACCCAAAAAATCACAATACTAATACCTTCCTATTAACTCCACTTTTTTTTTCTTTTTTTTTTTTTTTTTTTCAGTTGAAAAGGTCTGTTTCTGGCATCAATTACACAGGAAGCCAGACAAAATTATAGTGGTTCTTTTTGGTCTTAAAATATCTATTTATTAAAGCTTTGATTTCCAGCTGCACATCCCTCCTGCATGGCAACCTCTGCTTGATAGGAGTATTAATTAAGTCATGTTAATGAGGACAGCAAGGAAGGGTTTTCCCAGCTCTCACACTATATTTCAAGCATTGCCAATGTCATCTCTCTCTCCTATCTCCCTCCAGCTTTGCTGTCTCCTGTGTTTCTTCAGAGGGGAAAGAGAGTTTAAAGCAGCATGTCATAAATCACCAGACATCCTCGTTGTAACAGGATGATCCCCTGTTAGAAGAGGATTTCCCCTCGCCTTGCGAGTGGGAGTAGTTGTTCTGTGGCTCCTGGTTTCCCTTTGAAGCATGTGGGAGAGGAGCATCCTCTTTTGAAGCCCAGCTGTGTGACAGGAGTAGCAGCAGAGGAGGGAGATGCTCCGTGGCGATGCTGGTCTGCGTCAGGGAAGTTGCGTGGGAGGGTTGCGACAGTCTGCTCTGCTGCTCCCCTCCTTGGACATCACCACCAGAAAAAAAAACAACTGCAAAGAGACAGCCTGCAGTCTTCTGGAAAGGGGATTCAATGGGACAAAGAAAATGTGAATGCAAGGCAAATATCTTGCCTTAAAACACATGCCTCAGTTTCCCCAAAATTTCTAGGATAACAGCATGATCTAATGAGGCACTGATTGTAGAATCATAGAATCATAAAATAATAGAATCATAGAATGTCAGAATGGTTTGGGTTGGAAGGAACCTTAAAGGTTATCTTGTTCCAACCCCCCTGGGATTGGCAGGGACACCTTTCACCAGACCAGACTGTTCCAAGCCCCCTTCAACCTGGCCTTGGACACTTCCAGGGATGGGGCAGCCACAGCTTCTCTGGGCAACCTGTGCCAGGGCCTCACCACCATCACAGTCGGGATTTTCTTCCTAATATCAAACCTAAACTCACCATACTTCAACTTAAAGCCATCACCCCTTGACCAATGAAACTAAAAAAACACAAGGTCTGGGTTAATCCGTTGCCTTCCCTTCTCCGTGGTACCAACGTAACCATTACTTTTTTCTCCATTTCTGCCCTGTGTTGCTTCCCTGATCCTGTCTGTTTGGTTTGGGTTTGAGGCTCCTCAGACCAGCCCTCACATCTTTAGAGAAGTGTGATGTCAGTGCCAGGCCCATCAGGGCCCCAGGTGCTGTCACACTACCAACAGACATATACAAATCCCTTTTTTTTTTTCAGTCAGTCTGGTGGTCTGAGGTTTAATTCATTAATAAAAGCAGCTTGGATGGCAGCAATGGCAGGGCAGCAAGCCCCAGCCTTGTGGCAGGAAGCAACACATGCTTTTCCTTTCAAAAACAAACAAGCAAAACTGCGGAGAAAGTTCCCCTGGGCAGCGGTGGAACATTTGAGCAAGGTCTGTGGAGATTGCTGTCTCCAGCCCCGAGGGGTGGGAATGCGCTGAGGGCTTTCTGCTCTGTTTTTCCCTTTTCTTGCCAGCTTCCTATGTATAGGATAAAAATAAGCCCCAAGTCCTCCTCCTTCCGTCCACTTCATTAGAGACATCCCTCTGTGCCCTAACAAAACAGGCCCAGAGGAAGCGACACAGACCGAAATACAAGAACGATAATTTTCCTAACACAAATAAGCAGGCAGAGGAACTCATCTAAGGAAACAAGTGAGCGAAGGCAAAGCCACAGATGAGCAAGCAATGGAGCCAAGAGCTATGCTTAGGCAATGCAAGCCTGCCTCCAGCACGTCTCCTGAGCCATCCCCAGCTGGGAAAGGCTGAGCAGTCACCTGGCATGGGCATCCCTGCAAGGAGCTGACCTCCCCCGAGCCCACACCCCACGAGCAGCCAGACCTGGAGTGACCCTCACCCCACTTCTGGGCAATGGGGCAATGGGAAGAGTCTCCTTTCCCTCAGGGTGGACCTGGATTGACCCTGATCCAGCCCTAACTGTGTCTTTCCCAGTGCTTCAGGAGCAAGTGTTTCACTTTTCCCAGTGTTTCATGGCAAGAAAAGCCGTGAAACAGAGAGGCACAGGTTAACCGGAAGGATAGCAGTTCTCCAAGTCCAGAAAAAAAGAAATGGCTGGGCCCTGTTCACTCTATTATTTGCCATTTGGAGGCACTGATGCTGCCATTCTTCAAAATAACCTCAGCCCAGGTGTTTATTTATCTAGAAATCCATCGTGGATGCTTGCCGTGTGTTGTAGTTCTGTTTGAAAAGCTTCAATCATCAAATCAAGGACAGGAAAAACAAAAGCAGATCTCTCAGCTGGCTGGTCCCCACTGCAAGAAGGAAGCAAAGAAAACAAACTGTAGGCTGAATGTTTCTTGCTGTAAATGATCAGTGAATGTCTCTGAACACTAACTCTATCCAAGGAAGCCAAAATCAGTTTGTGAATGACTTGTCAGGTTAAAAAGAACCATATTCATAATAAATAGTCTTTGAAACCATTCTTTCATGCACTCTCCATTTTCACAAAGTCGTTTTCATAGGTAAACAGCCAAGCCCTCACTACCCAGGAAGTTAATGGCAAAGATAAGGAGACCTGAGGCTGTGTCTCTTTTAGAAAATTAAACGCGGCCTGGACCATTCTCTGGCCCCGAGGCCAACTGGCACAGAAATGCCTGCATCCATTCATTAAACTCTCCCACTTTCCAAAACAGAGCAGCTGTATCCAAGCTGCCAACTGGGAATGGTCCCTGGCTGTGCCGGTTGCCGAAGAGTGCCTGGAAACTGTTTGGACGGATGTGAGAGAGCCAAGGCCAAAAGTGTGCAAGGGACCAGTCTGAGGACCAAAATCAAATTAAAGCACCTGGGAATGCTCCTTTGCAATGTGCAAAGTGTGGACGTTGCCCAAGAATTTGATGTCATGCCTTGGAGCAGCATCACTGGACCTGTGTCATTTAGCCAGAAAGCTTTGCTCCTTCATTCATATCTTGACTCCACACATCCACTTTGGGGAGGTGTTGGGAAAGCAGCTGAAGCTTGGCAGGTCTAAAGGCTTCAGGGCCTCTTTCACATCTGTATTTTCCTTTACTAGTGGCCCCACCACCAAAAACGGACACCTGGGACATGAGCGTTTCCAGGTAGGGGTTCAAGCCTCACCTGGGCTAGAAAGCAAAATTTATAGTACACGAAAACCACAAAAATTTAGGCACTCCTGGGATTTTAAGTCTGATGTCTCATCCTTGTTAGCCAGCATGTCAACAGGCAACAACACTCATACTTCACATTAAGGGTCCTCCTGGGGAACGTCTCAGTGGCACAACCACCTATTAACAGGGGAAAGAATGGGAGGGGACTCAAAATGCTTAACAGCTACACAGGCATTTCCCACAACCATCATTAAATTAAACCATTGAAAAGCCCCTCTGGGGCTGGTGAGGGCTTTGTGAGATCCCTTGTTTCCTCTGGATTAATGAATTATGCAAGTCAAGAGGGGCTGGACAGAAAGGTGTGAATAAGAAGCTTACCAATTCCCCAGAGTAATCACCTGCAAAAGTATTTAGGAACAACATCTATCAGGCACTAAAAAGTCAGAAAAGGAGTAAAATATCTACAGGTCTTTGGTAAGAGACAAGGGGAGACCCGAGCCAGGGAAGTGTCACCTTGACGTGAATCTACTCTGGGCACAGAGCACACAGCAGTCATCAAATTGCTCCTTGTGGTCCCAGGATTTGTTCTGCTCATATGGCAGGCACCTGCACTTAGCTGGAAACTTGTTTCCATTCCTGTGAGAGAGTCCCAGCTTCAAAGCAAGCCTTGTGATTTTTGGTTCCTGTGTGTGAGAAGGGTATTAATAAATGTTGTATTAATAGACCATGTGCTTGCACACTTCCCGTCTTAAATAAAGAAGATACTGGATGAACCCCATTTTCCCAGCACCTCCAGGCTTCTTGTATGCTTGCAGTATGAGGCAAAGGCAAGACAGCAACAGCAGAAATGGACTTTGAAATCCAAATAAATATAACCTCAGACCTTAATGGGAAGAGAGTTTGAAGGCCAGTTCATAACTGAGTTACAGAGCATGGATGGATAATTTCTCTTGAAACTGTCTGAATCCAAGCTCAAAATCTAATATTCATCCTTGCAGTTTATGGAAACCGGGAATCAGTGCCAAGACCTGTTACTCTTCTGGGGTTAAGACTCCTCCTAAGCCATTTCAGCAGAGTGGGAAACCTTCCTCCTTTCCTATTTTGGTAAAAAGGGCTGTTTCCTCATCATTCTCCACAGGATTTTTCCAGAGGACAGGAGACAAGCAGTATCCCAAAGACTGGATCCAGCCATGTCTCCATGGATGATGTTCTCATCTTACCACAATCTACTGAAAAGCTAGTGATCATCTTTTCCAATATCCTCATTTTTTACAAAGCTTTTTTTGACTAAATTGAATAAAGAGAATACTGGACATTTCATTTCATCATCCAGCTCTTATCTGCAGTGTTTAACTGCTGTTGATGTTATCTTTGCTTTAAGAATTCACAGGACATGCTGTGAATCATTTTTCATAAATACTATAGTTGGTTGAAAATTTTTAAATCATTTTTCATAGCAAAAACACAATTCCTAGTAACCAAAACACTATGGGAAAACATTGGTTTCAGTCAATCTCCTGACTCAACATATGTCACAAAAAGAAATCACTGAAGTGCTGTATTGGGACATTAAAGAAAAATTAAGGAGGTTGTTTTGAGAAAATTAGACTAAGTGGAGATAAAAAATAATTGAAAATTGCTAAAAATAAAATAAATTAAGATTTATAATTAGTGACATCAAATATTTAATTTAGTGCAAATCAATCTTTAAAATTTTTGTCCAGAGAAGCTGTAGCTATCCCATCCCTGGAAGTGTTCCAGGTCAGGTTGGAAGGGGCTTGGAGTAACCTGGAACAGTGGAAGGTGTCCCTGCACAAGGCAGGGAAGTTGGAAGTGGATGACCTTTAAGGTCCCTTCCAAGTGAAGCCATTCCAAGATTCTATGAAAATATGAGGTTTATTTTCTCAGGGTTTAGGGGTTTTTATTAAAACCCTGGGTGTTCGTATCGTTGTTAGGGTGCTGTACTGGAGAATGTCAAATATTGTAACAAAACAGCAAAATTATTTTCTGCCCAGCTGTAAAATGGACCTACTCTAGGGCAATGCTACCAGCTCTGCTTATAACTACCCCTCAGAGGAAAGCACAGGGAAGGCTTCAAGGGCAAGAAAAAGTGGTGCCAGAGAAAATAAATCTGTTTAGTTGACATTTGGCAGCGCACTCAGTGCTGTCTCATGTTGAGGGAAACTGCAGTTGTCATAGCACACTGACTTTGGGGGGTTATTGCTATGCCTTGCCAGCAGGTTTAGCATCTTTTGAAGTCAGCCAGCTTTCCCTAATGCAGTAAAATTCATCACCAATCACAGATATGTGTGTCCTGCCGGCATCTTTGATCCTCAACTTCTCTATCCATTTTGCTCTCTCTGTTCATTGGTCACAATGAGTTATGGCAGCTGTATCTTACATATTGTCCAAAGCTCTTTAGCTGTCCAGCACATCATGGAAAGTTCCCAGGAAAGCTCCCTAGTTGAAAAGTAACAACTCTGCAACATAATTCTCAGCGCCATGTGCAGTCATTCATCAACAACACTTCTTCTGTGGAAACCAACGGGCAGATCAGTTACAGAGCAGAGCTGTAATGTGACCTGCCAGATAGATGGAGATCCCCACAGAGAATTCACGGACTGCACAAAAGAGAATAGAAACTCCTCTAGTGTTTCTGGAAAGAGGAAGAGCTCAGCACTTGGATTAGTCTGGGCTGAGGGTAAGAGAGTCCCTCTCCACTCTGCACCACTCTGTTGCATAACCAGAGATTCTAGAAATAAATGAGAAACAGAATTAAATACAATTATTTTTAAAGAGGGGCTGTTTTCCTCTAGGAATTCCAGTGACATATTAAAAGAAATAATTTACTCACGGCTGCTCTGTGCCTCAACTTTGGCTGTGCAATCACTCTTAGTGCTGTGCTAACAAGAGGCTGCCTTTTAACAGGAGAGTCTAGCCAGGATACAGCCTGACATCCACTTTCTGAAATAACACCCAAGACCAACCTTTTGTTTTATTTTTGCATTATCTGCCCAGAAATCTTCTCTTCTGAAAAATCAGTGTATTGAAGCACTGTTTATTTTTATTACATCTTCATTTTAAAGGGATTTTCTACTTTTCTATTTTTTAATATACTGCTTTTACTTTTCAACTTCACACTGTCACACCTCTGATTTTAACAGGTTTAAACTGTGATGCCCAAGTTTACTTGGTAAGGAGGTTCTTGCACTGACCCCAAAGCCACGATTAAGAAATGCAGGGCTTCTTTCTTATAATTTTGCTCTTCTCATAATTTCCCACCCATGAGGCCAAACCCAGATATTCATAAGGAAGTCATATTTTATGTATCTTGATGAGCATTTTGAAGGAAAAAGTGTGATATTAGGATTGGTTAATTCAGTGTACTTATATTTCAAAAGGCTTAAAAAGGAAACTGAGCTCTCATCTTAATAACTGAGTAAAAGCAGAACTAAGAGTCAGTTTATGTAATAGACAGAGGTCACATGGAGTTCCACGCACATGAGTGTTGTTCAACATATTCATAAAATCTGGGAAACGGTGACTCATGAAATAATAGAGGTTGGAGATTATAGGATCTCATTAGGATCTCATGACACTGAGTGATACTTGTTGTTGATGAGATCTCATGGCACTGAAAGAAATTCAGTGTTGATAGATGCAAAGTAATGACTATGGGATAAAAATAACCCTAATTATATGTATGTCACAATATTCCTAATTAGCTATGACTGTTCACAGGGAAAATGGGGTTTGTGGCTAATACTCTGAAAACATTAACCCAGTGCTCAGCAATCATCAAAGAGGTTGATAAAAGACAATGGATTATTAGAAAGAGAACCGAGAACAAAACCTCATTATCTCATAGTAGAAATCTGTGTGTATTCTTGTCTGGCCTGACTAAGCATGCCTGCTAGGCAGACTTCCTTGGAAGAGTGCAAAGAACTGGAAATTGTGCAGAGAAAGAACTGAAGTGAATGATCTGTCTCACTGCCCAGTTGCGTCTCTCTTGTGCTCCGGATTAACAGGACAATGGCGCTCCCTGGATACTGTTCTGGACCAAAACCAGAAAAAACAGGAGTTATTAGGATGTTAACTCTGATGTCCTCCTGCCCCACACCTCTTGTTACCAGCAACATTTGCAGGACAAATCCCTACGTGCAACTTGTGTTAGGATTTCTCTTGTCCTGGGGCCACAACATGCACCAATCACTCCACAATACACAACAGAAAAAGTGACAAAATGTTGTGGATTTCAGAATCAGAGGGCAGAGATTTGTAAAGGGGAAATGTGAGATTTAAAAAGAAAACTGCAAATTGGGCAAACTTGCTGAAAAATATTTGCCAGGTGATAGAACTAGTGCAAAGCAGATAAAGACTTCC
Source organism: Corvus moneduloides (assembly GCF_009650955.1). Classification (NCBI taxonomy): domain Eukaryota; kingdom Metazoa; phylum Chordata; class Aves; order Passeriformes; family Corvidae; genus Corvus; species Corvus moneduloides. The sequence goes on from NC_045478.1 coordinate 5,171,837, forward strand.
ATATAAACAAAAATATTCACAAAATTGTTTTCTATTTTTCCTGTCACCTTCATGGAAATCTTTTTTTCACACAGATAAAAATCTCCAGATTTGTCAAGTTAACGTATTTCTTCCATTCCTCTCATTGCCATGATTCTCCTTTACACTGAATACAGTAGACACTGAGGGCTTGTCAGAGTAAAAATATCTTCAGTCAAGAATTTTGCTGACATTGGGTGTAAAGAAATTTACTCTTAATCCAGTTAATGATGCAGCTCTTGTGCCCAGACAAGGAAGACTGTACATATATGTAAAACTTTCTTCCAATGAGTTCCTGCTTCCAACAAGTTTTGTGCTGGATTTGCTGCATTTCCAGAGATTTACGGTAAATGCATCAGGACTGTGTTAAATTCTAGAAGAGAAAGATGCTGCAAAAAAGGTACATTCCCAAAAATCTTTAACATATAGTGAGAGAGAGAGAGTAGGAGAGGGGGAATATATCAGAGCTCTGCATGAAATAAGGATTGAGGAAAAATGAAAGGGATGCTCTCTCAGGGGTGCTTTAATCTCTTCAGGGAGGAGTGCCAGGACCAGAATTAACACTTGTGAGATCGTCCTTGGCACTCTGCACTTGATGAAGAAATCTGCCTTAAATCTGGGAATGAGAGGACTTGTCAGGCCACGACACACCCAACATCAAGGAGAGCTCCCAAAGTTCAGGAGTAGCTGTCAGAGTTATGGTCACACCCCACCAGTGCCACAACAGAGTCCCAGTCAGTGTGACCCCTCTGGCAGCACAGGGCTGATCCTGGACACAGTTTGTGCTCTGATACACCCTGTCCCACCAGCACAATCCTACAGCAGGAAGGGACACCTGCTGGGCCATCCATCATCTCCAGCAGGGTCCTCCTTGGAGCTGGCACAGATCAAATTTTGCAGTCAATCTTTTTTCTAACACTGATTTTCCTCCAGGGAAACATGTGGTCCAGTTCAGGGAAGTGAGAAAGAGAGCATTTTTTTTTTTTTTTTTTTTTAATTTTACATTTCAAATAATAACCGTTTTCTGGCTTCTTGTGCAGGTCACTAACAATGCTCCCCAGTGAAAAAAGTTAGTAGTTCCCATGTCTCTGACTCACTTGAATGTAATAAAACCTGAAGGAGAAAAAAGCTCTAAGACCTGATGCGCATTTATACTACAGCCTTTTTTTTTGCTTTTTCAGTAGTATAAACTACCCTTCCTGCAGGCATCAATGTCAAATCTCACACGTTATAAAGCGATGTGAGTGTAAATAAGATCCAGCTTCATCAATGTGTATGTCACCACTGTGGGGAAGGATAGGAGAATATTGACTTTGGGTAAGTGTAAGACATTAAGGCAATAGAGGCAGAGAGGAGAATTGGGATTAGGCAGAAATAAATCAGTGCCAAAGCAGAGCTAGAATATGTGTTCCTGAGGGCACAGGACTGAAATTCTGATTTAAGATTAGCACAATGCAATATCAGTGGAGTGTAAAGAGAGTTAATTTGGGACTGGGTGAAAGGGGTCATTAATGGAAACTTCTCTGTTGGGCAGACCCACTCAGGCTCTAAGGGAGGGCTCCAAGGTTTGGTGCATTCAGCATTTCTGTTTGTGAGCTCTGGAAATAAATTTTGCATCACTGCTACAAAAATGTGTTCAAGAATCAGTGGAGGGTAAACCAAGAGAAAACAGGAGTATGACCAACAACTCACTTAAACCAGGTCAGGTTGAGGGCAAATGTTCAAAATGAGCTGCATGGGAGTGCAAAGGTTCAGGAACAAAGAATACAGACCATGTTTGCAAGTAGGGGTTGTCTCCTGTCCCAGGTAAAGGCTTCGTTAAGACACTCCCTACAGGAGCTGCAGGTGTTTTGCTCCTGGGCAGGGAGTGATGGTGAATGTCACCATGGCCTCAACTTCGTGCATGGTTGGGATGGAAAGAGCTACATGTCACTGCTGAGTACTTGCAAAGTCATCCAGTCCAAGAGCCTTTTGTACCTTGGTCTACCAGTGACATCAGGAATTCAAGCACTTGCCTCTGCTGAAGTGCCAAGTGTTTCCCCTTTCAGCATAGACCCCCAGGGGAAATGTAAGGCACAACTGCTCAGTCCTGCTCTGGGTGAGCAACAGCAAAGCAGTGAGAACCTGAGCTCCTGCTCAGCCCAAGGCTTTTAGGAAAATAATCAGTCGAAGATTCTTGTACGGATAATGGAGGAAAGGATAATGGATACAAAGAAATTGTAGGAATTTTCATAGGGAGGAGAGTAACCAGTGAGGGCCATGGAGGCGTGATGGCAACAGATTTGTAAATTATCTTGAAATTTATAGTGAGGTGTTCACATTTGCCGATGACAAAGTATTTCGAAACAGACAAACTTGTCTGCGAAGAAAACAAAAGTGGAGACATCTACAGTTGTATAAAAAGAATGATGGGGAAAAAATGAGTAGGATTAATTGTTTCCTGTCTATTCTGATGCAAAAATGATGGAATATCAAAGTTAGCAGTTGGCAAGTCCAAAAGAAAAAGGGTTGGTTTTTTTTTTTTCAGAGGACACACAAGCTGTAGGACTTGCCAAGAGGATGCTGTGGAGGCTGAAAATTCACATCAAGGAGAGACTGGACAAATTCATGTAAAAGGAATCCCATCTGCATTAATAAAGAGAAAAAGACAGTAATTTACTATCTTGAGCCATAAATTGTTGGATTTTGGAAGAGTAACCTGGGGAAGCAAGCTGTCAGTACGTGCTTCTCACAGTCTGGGCTCCTTGCTCTCTGCCAGACCATGCTCTTCTTGTTAATTATTCAAAAGAGGAAAATTTATTCCTCAACACCTCCACAGCCCAGTGCATCTCCATGACACAGAGATGAGGTTTTATCCCCTCAGGACAGCATCCAGGTTTTCTATTTTCATGGTATGTACTTTGCCCCTTAAAACTGCTGTGCCAAAGGTGGGCACCAATCTCATCTTTAACTGTGCTGGTCTTCTCCAGAATTTCCACTGCTGAAGCCTGGTGTGGTGCCACGTGCCAAAACATGCACTTCTGAGCGTATGTGTGGCTGGAGTTTTGAAGAAACTCCAAGACAAACCCAGAGATGCCTTCAACACTAGACACCAAAGAGCCAATCCACTCAGAGTGAATTCCACTGCAAGAGCCCTGGCTTCTGAGCTCGGTGACAAGGAGACTGGAAGAGATGGTGTGATCGCAGCCCACTAATACCTCTGAGCAAAGAAAGACCAGATACTACAAGGCTTTGTAGATTAAAATGGAAAAGCACAAGAAGACCTGCAAGCCAGGGAAATTCTAATTAGAAATGAGGCACAGATTTCTAACAGGGATTGTGGTTAACCACTGGAACAAACTAGCAAAGGGAAGCAGTGGATTCTCCATTCCTTAATGCCTTCAAAGCAGAAGGGGATGTCTTCCTGCAGCACAATATATTGTGCTCAATGCAGAAGATCTGGATGTAATTCAAGGGCTTCAGATATTCCAAAACTCAGGTTAAATTATCTTATTGTCCTTTCAGACCTTTATCTTTACCAGCTTTAACTCCTGCAGAAGTCTTTTGTATGCAGTGGATCTACAGAGTGAGTTGAGGGTGATCAGGTATGGACAGGGCTGGGTTTATTAAGACCTTCTCCTTTAGGAAACTCCCCACAAAAATAGCTCAAAGTGAAGCTTTCAAAGACCGGCCTATCATAAAGTAAATGCAATAAAACACAAGAACATCACACTGGAAAATCAGTTTACAGGGATAAAAACACCATTAATACTCCTCTAGTGCCCACAGCTCTGGAGCCATTTGTCCCCAATACTTTTACAACGACCCAGAGAATGGCAATTTCACGTTGTGTGTTCATTTCCAATTCCAATGAGAAAAATAGAAACGTCTTATACATGGCTGGGAAACCAAGTTCCACCTTTTGCTTTCAGCAGCTTCCCCCAAGACAGTGATGTCACAATTTGCTTCCACTCTGTCTTTTCACATATTCCACAGCAGTTGGGTTTTCCCATTGCAGATGACACCACAAAAAATGTACCTACTACCTTTCAAACCACACCAGAGCAGCACTACCTCTTGTGCTCACCTTAGAGAAGGCTTCACACTGCTCAGGCTAAAGGATTTAGTTGCAATTATATCTACAGCAAAGATCTGTGATGAATTATGCAGGCCTGGTATCTGCAGACGAATCACACCAAGGGAGCACAAGGAGGTGGTGTCAGAGGCCATCTTGGAAATGGAAAATGCCTAATCCAGCATTTTAAAAGTTTAATGCAGGCAAGATTTCAGTATTCAAGTATTTTTTTTATCTTTGTTTAAGTCCCAATTTGGAGAGGGGATTGGTTATGGTATTTATATTATTAATTTTGCTGTAACAGGATTATCCTTTTCAGTAACTGTTAGGTCGCCACAAGCTTGTTGCCTTTTCAGTGAAGGAATCAGTAAAGCATCACAGATAGAGAAATATTATTATAACCATTTTACAGCCCATTTTGGCCAAGAATGGGACCAGGAATGCTGACTCTCAGTCACCTGCTTTCACAAGTAAGCTAATAAATGAGGTAGAAAGCTAATAAATTAAGGCACTGTGTACATTAACCCTTGTATAATAGTACTTATCCTGTGCTTGTGTTATATGCAGGAGGTCAGAGGAGATAAACAGAGAAGTCCCTGCTGGCCACAAAGCCAATGAACCTATTTTTAAACATGAGGCAACATTCAATAACCTACATCAGCTTTGATTAACTGTTCTGCAAGATTGAAATCAACACAAGCAGAACTAACGTGCACAGTGGGCAAAAAAGACATCAAAAGCACAGCTCATGATGGCGAGTTTTCAGTGCATAAATACTGGATGGGAATCTTGGCTGTGCAGTTCATGCTGACCCTTCTGGAGTAGTTCATCATGTCCCCAGAACATTTTGGCCAAGGCTCTTACAGAAAGGCACTGACAACTGGGCACTATAGCTTCCTTCAGGTCTCTAGCTAACCCCAGTCTCTACCACTTAAATACATAAATACATATATATATATAAGCAAATACTACATATGAGCTGCTATGAGGCAACTAACTTTTTTAAACATGCAAACAAGCTTAGTATAAGGTCTATAAAACAGCTCTGCTTTTTCTGGTATTGATTTTGCTTATTTTGAAGTTAAGCTTATCCATAAATATGCTCTATGGTCCCTTGAGGTAAGTCTCATAAGGTATTTAAAAAGGAAAAAAAAGGATGAGGAGGAATTTTTTGGCAGCAATTACCATCTCAGATAACCTGCCTGAGCTTGGGAAAGTGTGCCAGCAATCTGCTCAGAAATAGCTTTCATTTGGGCTGTTTATTTTCATATGCTTTGTCTGACACTTTACTGCTGTGGCTGCGTACTTAACTGTCAGCTTCCATTAAATGCTTTGTCAGTTGTTTCCACTCCAGGCAGGAACCAAAATTATTATCACCCATTATTCATTAAAGTCAACCCACTGGCAGGAAGCAAGCAGGATGACAAAGGAAATCATCCTTGTGCCAAATGGTGAGATTTCCTCAGGGTCCTTTGCTCCAGTGCTCCTCTAGTTCCTTGTTCCTTCCTTCTCTTGACTGCCCCAGTCACCTGCCTTGTTTCTGTCAAATAAGTGGGGCACTTGGGGCAAGCTGCTCCACTTTTAAGCAAAGCTGGGGGGACTAAACTCCTCTTCAGCAGCTCAAAAAATTCAGATATTCTGAAGGAGAATAACTTCAAATCAGTTTGGACTTTCACAGCATAACCAGATGGGTGAGTACCTCTTCCTATGGCAAGATAGAGTATGAAATATGAATAGGATGTTAATAAAATAGCTTTGAGAGTATCTATTACATTATTTCTTGTTTTGCTGTTTTAGGGTGTGTGGACGGTTTAATTTTTAAAATTATTTAAACTAAGTTTTCCATGTTCCTATACGTAAAGAAAGGGGGATTGAGCAATTCCAGAAAAGACAAAATATGTAATTTCAGGTCAAGCAAAACATTTTAAGATGACCCAGACAGATCCTCCCCCTTCCAACCCAGTGCCATTGTCCCCCCAACACTCTCGTTCACCCTTTGAACCAGAGAAGCCATTACATGCACTGCTCTAATTATGGTCTGGTTTCTTTTAATAAGCACATGTGGAACAGTATAATCGTGGCCCCAGGCTACTGAAATGGTGGACTCCAGCCTGGACCTGGACCTCACATAAATTTGCCCCGTGCCTTGCCAGGGTCCCAGACGTGTGATGTCGCACACTCCTGAAGGAGATCCCATGGTTTTTACCACTCTTTTTGGTGTTCTGCACTACCAAGCTGGCCCAGCTCGGGTAAAGGCAGCACACAGCTCCTTGTTGACTATTCCCTGGTAAGAATGAGCAAATCTCAATAAAATTACCCAGTGGGCCTTTATTAAAATTTAAAACCCTTTTGCTCAAGATGGCGAAGTGCTTACCTCTTGAGCAACAAAAGCCCCACCAAACAAAACCAAATGTTCTTCAACAGAGGATCTCTATTGCTGTCCTTCTTCCATAAGAAAAACATTCAGTCTGAACATATTTGTTCCCGCTCACACTCCTGGGCTTTTCAATGAAAGCCTTGAAGCTGTCCAAGCAGCTCATAAACTGGAGCCCCTTTCTGATTCAAGTGTGCCCTCCTGTTCAGATTTTGGGGAACGGGATGATTAATTGATTTCCATCATCAGACTCCCCATAAGTCACAAGCCAAGCTGCTATTTCAAGTTTCCATTGACAAAGATTTCATTATAAGAAGCCATAATTTTTAACCAGCGCTGTGCAAACTCTTTTTAGTCTTCAGCCTGAATTAGGCCCATATGTTACAGAAAAACACAGTGAGGGCAAGTTGTGGGGGTGAAGTGGTGAGGGGAAGGGAAGGGAGCAACTGGTCTATCTCAGTGGCTGAACAAACTTCCACCCACATCACAGCATAAAGGGGCTCTGAATTGGTTGTCTTAACCCTTATCTAAACAAAATAAATCAAAAATACAATTTTCCGATTGACGCTGAAGGATTTGCTTTCTTAGCCAAAAAGCAATTTTAAACTCCCTTGCTGAGTAAGCTCTGCCCAGATACTGAACTCCACTGAGAGCTCCCAGAGTCCAAGGTGGAATCGCTTAATTCGTCTTCTCGTGTTCTGCTGCTGGGATAGAAACGTCCTCAGACAGCACCTGCCACAGGATGCAGATGAAACTACAGCTGAGTGTTATATGTAAACCTGATGGCTGGGAGACTCTCCCTCCAGAGAGCCTGACAAGGCAGCTGAAAGGACAGGAAAAATGGGAAAGAGGCAGTGCTGCAGCCCTCATTTCGCAGAGTCAAACAGGCAAGGTGTATTCCAACGAAGAAAACAATTCACTGTCAATAAAACATTGAGCTCCAAAACCTGCCGAGATCACCTGCATTGTTTAGGATGGTAACATAGTCCTTGGCCACAAGCAAGGCTCTGTGAGTAAAATTTTGCCATTGCCACCCTGTTGAACTGTCTTTAGCAGGAAAAAGATGGACATAAGGATGCAAAGGACATTCAACCCAACCTGTTTTATTTAACTGCAGAGACAGAGTCTTCAGCAGAGCAGAGGCTACATCTGCAATGTAGTTCCAAATCAGGGTCCTGGAGAGAGAGTGATCTGGACACTGAGCACCCCTCCTTGTATGATAAATGCCCTCTGCTCCATCGTCATGTGTGCTTGAGCTCTTTGGCAATATCAAATTGTTGTCTAATGGGATGGGAATTCTCTAGGTGACAGGGAAGGGAAACAGCAAGATCACTGTAGTGGTGAACCAGAAGTACCAAGGTGGTAGTTTAAGGAGTTTCCACTAAGCTCTGTGACTATGTGATATGGCTAAACTACCGGATATAGGAACTGTTAAGTCTCTCTCTCCTTCTCTCTGATTTGCAATACAGCCTTGGACGAGTCACTGCAATTTGGTTTTGTCCCCTGCAAAACAGGGGTAAATGACATCAAACTGCCCAAAATGTTCTCTGAGAGATGTAAACAGAACCTGATGTACAGGTGCTGTCTGCTAATGCTCTTGTCATGCAGAATGCCAGGGCAGCTTCTTGGCACAGTGCTGTCGCACAGCGGGGGGAACAGCTTGGGAAAGCCAGCCAAATTTTACGGTTCCTATGATGACTGCTTCCAGCATGACAGAACTATGGCAAGAGTAGAAGTCATGTTAGGATCTGGAAGGGCCAGAGGTTGATTTGAAATTTCCCCAGATAAAGAAAAATATTTCACAGTCATTGAAAACAAACAGCAATTTTTCTTCTCTGCCTCTTGAATGATAAATGTAATCAGAGCTCCTTTCTTTCCTTATAGCCGAACCCAGGCTGGCTGGAAATCCTGGTTCTAGTGCAAATTCCTCTGCTTTGAGGAATTTGTCTCAGTCCAGGTTCGGTTGGTCAAACAGATGATGTTACAATAAGGTTGTGGCAGACCAAGAGTAATACCCCATATCTGACTTGTTTTCTCTCCTTGCTGAAACGTTGTAGTCTGCTCATGCAGTTCTTATTCAAGGAGCCAAAAATGTTTTACTAAAACCATGAGGTTTTAATGTTTCAAAAATTTTTGCAAAAAATCTAGTTGTTCTTATTTTGGTTGTGTCCTTATAGCAATATATTTGATGTCACAAAAATGTCATCAGCTTCAGTCTTTTGGATAAAGTCAGACAAACCAGACAACAGAAGAGGAAGAGAGTTTTGGGTACCCTCAAAATTTCAGAGAGCATGAAAGGGGGAGAAATTACATTCTTCACATACATGTTTTCATAAGAATCTTCTGGTTTATGTCTCTCAGACTTCAGAAAGAGGAGTAAATCCACACAGTCTAAGCCCAGAACAAACTATTTACCTAACACAGACCCTCAAAGAAGACCCTCCCCTCCTCTAGCTGTGACTTCAATGCCTTGTGCTCAAGTAAATAATTTTTTCAGGATGACACACAGCCTGATTAAAAAGACCAGAGATGAAAAATTCCCCCACTTGCCTCCACAGTTGTTGCCAATTATTAATCACCCCTATAGTTAAAATGTGGTCCTTGTTTCTTGTCAGGATTTGAGCTCAGGTTCTGCTGTTGCTACCAACCTTTGTTACGTCTCTGTGTAGTTGGCCAGGAGATCTGTACTACTGCTGTTTATGAAGATGTTTCATCTGGCATAACCAAACCACCTCACAACATTGTTTTTCACCAAAACAGACCAAGCTCTTGTAAGTCTTCCACTGGAGCACATTTTCTCTGGCCCTTAAAATTTTTTTTGCCACTTTGTGCACCTTAAAAACCAAGGTGGGCCTGAAACAGGATCTCCTGTCTTACAGCAAGGCACAATCCACTGGGCAGATCCATCATCTTGGGGATATTCAGCACAAGATGTCAGTTCACATCCCACCTCATGATTCAGATGTGGATCTGTGCTCTCCAGATCATGCTGATGTAGGAACTGTGCATTTCTCCAAATTTCCGTCAGGTTTCTCTTGAGTTGTAGTTCACGGGTAGTTTCATCTAAAAGCATGTCTGAGCCCAAGGTTCAGCATCCTGACCTCAGCAGACACTGTGAGGATGTCTGAGCCTTGGGAATTGCAGTCAGTCAGTAGCAAGAGGTGAATTCAGCCAACCTTTCAATTCTGAATGTTGGCCTTGCAAGACAAATCTCCACGGAGCTGTTTTTGCATCTCCATTGCTGGCACACGGACACGTAATGTAGTATATGCCCTTCCCTATGGGACACTCCTCCATGAGTTCATTCCTGGCTTAGCTGGAGGAGCTGGATTTTACATTATTAGGTATTGAGTTGCAACATGAAATTACCAAAATGTAAAACATGGGAAAACATACTGTAAATCACTTATTGGCAGGTCTCTCACCTCTTTACAAGTGCACAACTGGATACATATGAGTCTTTTGGAATTTCCAAATTAGAGCCCAGAAGACTTTCCCAAAGAAAGGTATTTTCTACTGGCACCAAAACAATTTTATCTGAGCTAAACAACAGAGTTAATGTTTTAGCATTCACACGGCCATTTGCAGGCTACAAATCCAGACTTAATTTCACCTCCTTCTAGTACTGTAGCTCTATTATTATTGCTTTTTTTAATGAATGTTACTTTTCTTGTAACTCTCCTGCTTTGGCTTTTCAAAGGAATTATACAGAGACCCGAGGGACTGACAGTGAGAATGCAGAACTTTTCACCTTCAGGTGAAAGCCCTGATATCTTTAATAGCCTTATCAGGGAGTGAATTTACCCAAATGTATGTTCTTACTCCTGCGACCTTCAACTCTTCTGTCCCCACCACTTGTGACCCTCAGCTTATGGTGACAAAGGATACTCTGATGTGAGGAAGGAGTGATTTTGTGGTTAAGGCACTAAACTGAGAATCAGACATCTGTGATTTATTCCATGCTCTGCCAGAGTCTGCCTGTATCCAAATCACTTAATCCCTCTCTGCCTCAGTTTCCCATCTGATGGAATAAATAAAATTATTTTATATTTTCAGTTCCTTGCCATTCTTGCCTCTGGAGCAAGAAAGATACCCATCCTTGGAATTGTTCAAGGTCAGGCTGGAAGGGGCTTGGAGCAACCTGGTCTAGAGGAAGGTACCCCTGCCCATGGTAGGGGTTTGGAATAAGGTGATCTTTAAGGTCCCTTCCAATCCAAACCATTCTGGGATTACATGAAAGATCTGTCAGCTGAGCCACAGAACAGATGAGCAGAGATTGTGTTACCCAGCTGTGTTTGAGTGCCCAAGGGACTGGGCCTTGCCTTTGGTTTCAGATGCACAGGGAAGAGGCAGATTTCTTGTTTCAGAATTCGTCCAAGACATGTCATGGTGCTTCACCTGTGAAGACTGGGTCACAAACAGAAGAAAATGGAAGGTTCAGATTCATTATCAGAAGCTCTAGAGCAAGGATTCAGAAAGCACAAGTAAATACATAACCTGCACCCATAATGTCCTTCAGATGACTGATCCCAAAACACACCCTGACCTGCAGTCCAACCATGACAAGTGTTGATGGAAAGAGTTCAAGGAGACTCCACCAAGAGCCAGCAGTTCACATGAACACAATGAACAGTCATGCACCCTAAAGCAAAATGCTTCCATCTGCATGAGGTTCACCTCCAATTCACAGGGCTGGTCACAGCAGGACACACTGCAAGTTTTTATCCAAGATAAAGAGTGAAGGCATCACCAGGAAAGGCTCCAAAAAGCCAGAGCATGGTTTATCCTTTCCTGTGCAGAGGTCAGCTCAGAACAGAGAAGACATAACAGGTTTTTCAAATGCAAGTTCTGCCAGGTGTGGAGACAGGGTTTGAAACCACACCTGGCACCCAGCACTGCAAGTGTCTGTGTTGGCAAGAGCACTTCACAGCCCTTGGAAAGGAGCTAGAACTAGAGCTTCCCCTATCTTCATTCATCTGATCACCTGTTTAATATTTTTTTCTACTTGTTTTACTCTTAGAATCTGGGGAGTTGGTGGCATAGAATCTGGGCCTTAGTTCTTACACTCCTGTTTTCTGCTCTCTGTGTTTCAAAGATCCCTCCTGAGCAACCTTTTTCTGTAGGAGGAACTGGCTGACACAGCATCTAAAGAGATGGGGGGGGCTGGGAAATAACAATGAGCACAGCCTAATGGAAAGATATCCATTATCACAAGCTGTATCTCTCAATTCTGATCATCCTCAATTTTTTAAAAGGAAGGAGGTTATTGAAAATAAAAAGCTGTGACCAGTTATCTGCACAGAGCTGGTTGCTTTCTTGCTGCTGCTACAGCCAGTTATTTTCTCCCTAAGTGAGAGAGACACATCTGCTGGCCTTGCAGAGAGCACATCAGATCCCCTGGATTAGCAGGTCTTTCCATGGATAACTTGACGTGAGGCTGGCGTCCCACAGGAGCTCCCAGATCACAGCACTTATTATGGAGAACACTACACTTTAGTGCTCAACTTGGATGACGTTTTGAGAGATAAAATACAAAGTTATCCATAAACCATCAAATGTTTCAGGCCTTTCAGAATACTATTTGCTGATTCCCTCGGAAATTTATTAGCTCTACCAATATTTTCTTTCTTAGTTTTGTAAAGCAAGCTCCAAGTCAGCTAGTACTGACTATGCAGAGCCCTGAAACCACATGTTTATTTTCCTAAGTTATAAAAAGTTTATAAGGGTAGCTGGTATCCTTATGGGCCACTGTACAGTGATTTGCTACTGCATTCCACACTGATACAGAAGAGCTCTGTGTTTTATACCAGAGGGAAATCCTTGTGATACAGCTGTCCAGCAGCCAGCAAGAGTGCAGACACATTCAAAAATATAACCCTGACAAAAAAAAAAAAATTAATAGCTGAAAAGGCAGAAAACATCCCTTCTGAGAAAAATCAGCTTGAACAATGTGATGACCTTGGGCACCATAAGATCTGTGTTGTGATACCCCAGTGAACATCAACAAAGTCTTTCATCACAGAGCTCATTTTTTTTTTTAACTAGATCACCATTTCTACCTGAAAATGTTGTATGGTCACAATAATTTTCAGAAGTATGATGCAGTGGCTACTTCTTCTTTCCCCAGCTAACATTTAGCCCCAGGCTTTCAGTTTTCACAACTTCATGTCGCTTCATTGACATGAGGAGGCTTTGGTCAATTTACACTGGAGAACGGAGACACTGTTATTCATTTATCTCTTAAAATAGTGAGTACACAGCTGCACAACCTGAAGAATTAGGTCAGTACGCTGCTATGTCTGTCCTGGAATGAGAAATTCAGAGCAAACAAGGTAGATTTCAGGAGAGAGCCTGGAATGTGTGAAGAGTTAGCAAAACTGACACAGATTCAATAGCAAAAATAAGGAATTTTGCAAATCCCTAAACCACAATGGTTGGATTAGGGCCCTTGTCATACAATTCTTGGGCATGTGAACAATCCCTTTTTCACTTCAGTTCATTTCATTAGCTTCTCTCAGCTACATAAATACTCATACTCTCAATGGGACTACTCACATCAATAAAGTTCCTCAAGCGAGCAGGGATTGCAACCCAATTTTAGTGGAACAAACCCAACCTCTGACTTTGATTGCATCCCTCACTTTTCTAAAAAAACTTTTTCCAGCAAGAATGAGCCCACAATCCCTGTGGAGCTTTCTTTCACCACTTCCAAGCACAATCCCAGTTATTTTTCTTGTCAAATACAAAAGCAAACAGGGCTCTTCTAAACTCCCCAACTTCACCTTCCTTCGTAAAAACACTGCTGGGCCTGGAGCAGGCCAATTTGGATGTCTTTTAGAGCTCCTGGGCTTTGCTGTGCTCTGATTGATAGATCCCCAACAGGGTTATCCTGCTCACATTGAATCCCCACATGTCTCAGACAGCCAGCAACCTCTGAAAGTCAAAATATGCTCACTGTAATATCAAAAGTAATGACAGCAGTATCAAAGCAGTAATTATTCAGATGTAAAATATTTTCTGATGAAGTTTATAGTCTTTCTTTTTAAGCCTTTGACACTGTTGGACAGTATTGACTGTGATTAATTCACTTATAGTTACTACAAATGTCAAGGAAAACTGTCTCTTTACCTATCAGTTCCTATCATTATTCTGATGGAGCTTAGTTTAAGGTTTGATGCAAGGGAGACAGGATGGGAAGTGCTGGAGTGAGAAGTGCATTGCACTACTAGAGGAAGCAGAAAACCAGACAATTTTTGCCCCCAGCTGGCAGCAACCACCACAGGGATCCCTAAATCTAAAAAAAGCACATATTGAGTTGGACATTTCCTGCGTATTTTTCAAGCAGGTTTTTAGTTAGTTCCATTCTGCCAAAAGCAGAGGAGAAATTTCTCTTTTGTCTCCAGCTCTCCCTGATCATCCAAAAATACACATGAAGGGCTGAACAGAGCAACAAGCAGAACTGAAATCAATAAATTGACTTGCTGGCTTCTTCTGTCAGTATTTATCATCTTATCCAAAATAGACAATAAAATCAGGACATGTAAACTCAGCCATTTCCTCTCAGGACTGTGATCTTGAAAGCTGCTGACGTGTTTTGATTCCACAAATACCCACCAGATGTGGCACATTTCAGGTAAAGGCTTCAGTGGAAGGCATGAACTCTCTCTTTAGCGTCCTCTCCTCCCCTCAGGGTGGAAAAAAAGGAGTGGGAGGACAATGAGGAAGAAGATGAAGCAAAATCAACTCCTTCCCCTCCCTTTCCTTTATGTTCAAAGATTGTAACATGTCTCCAAAGAGCTCTACAAAGACTGTCAGGAAAATAAACACACAGAGGTGTTTCTGTCCCAGAGTTAGCAGACACAAATAAGTAAATAAATTCTTATTCCACAAAGAGAGACAGAGTGAGAGACCTGTCTCTAAGTGCAGTTATGTTGCACCAAGTACAGGTTGCTGGAAGAAATCTCAAGGTCAGCAAAGGGCAGGGGAAAAAAGACTTGGTAAAGTAGAACAGGTAATGGATTGTTTTGGGTATTTTTAATCGTTTTTTAGGTACAAGACAGGAACATACAAAAATGTTTTTATGAAACAAAAGGACAAGTACCTGAAGTACTGGGAACCCTGACCCACTGATTCCCTCAGCAGGACTTGAGTTCAGCATGGAAGCATTCATTCCAATGAAAAGGACGTATTTTATCCAGAGCTAGGAGTCACAGAAACCATCTGCAGGGTAAGAAAATTCTAGTAACATCCAAACCAGATTGGTCTCCAAGATCCTGTGTGTGTACAGGCTTGTTGTACATGAGTACATAAATGTTAAGATTGTGTTTTCCAGGAAAAGAGAGAAACCTTTTACATCGTATTATAGATGTAATGAAATGTAATTTAATATACATAAATGTGGAACTAGTCCCTGCCATGACTTTCTTGCACAGAACAGCATCTTACCATTCATACATTCAGATACATATGCAGCATATATATTCACATACATAAACGTGCTGTATTATTTAACTTAAAGCACAAACATGTGCTTAAGAGAGACAAGTCTGACAGCCCAGAGACCTAATCTTTCCATTAGCATCCTTCCATCTCTATTACCTTGTCTCACTGGATTTCCTTCTGTGTCCCAGTGAGAATGGCTTTTACAGCAGAACAAGCAGAACAACACTCAGATTTACATAAAGACCTTGCTTGATGTTCCAAGATGCAGCCATGCTGTCAGCCAAGGGATGGTTTTCTCATCCAGGAGGAATCTCAGCTGTAAGCTGTCAGCCTTTCACAACAGATTCCTGGGAGTCTTTTACTTCCTTCACTTGCAATTTGTCCAGCTCAGAGATTTACATGAAAAGGTTGTATTCAATATTGAACTTCATGTGGAAATGCATGATCTGGAATACCAAAGGATACCTCTGGAGTAAAATGATTTTGGACAGGGCAAAAGGATGAAATCCTTTTCTCCAGCCAAAATATCATCTACAGGAAGGTCACTCAAGCTGGTTACCACTACAATTTCTTGTTCTTTATCCCATTTACCTCAAGTGCCTTCAGGACAATTAATATGAGCAGTATTTTTAGCATTTTAGGAAGTGCTATGCTAACTAATACAGGGTTCCCATTAGTGGATTCTACTCCACTGAGTTTCACTGTCAGGACTGAAAACTGAATTGCACTGCCAGGAGTGAACTTAGATCATCAGCCTTGACTATTAGGAGTTAGAAGCTTACAAGGAGCAGAATGGAGTGCCAGCAGCTGTAGATTAATAATCCAGTAATGCAGATATAAAGTGAGAGATGCAAGTGAGATGTGGGTCATCTTGATGATTAATACAGCAAATAATAAAAATGTTTCTCTTAAGCTACATAGATGAAGAGAGACCAATGATAGAATTGTAGAGTAACAGAGTATCCTGAGTTGGGAGGAACCCACAAGGATCACTGACATCCAACTCCTGGCCCTGCATAGGTCGACTCCAAAAATCCCACCGTGTGCTTGAGAGCATATTCCAAGCACTTCTTAAACTCTGGATAGATGAAATAGAGAAAATATGAGGTACATACAGACCCAAGAATGACTGAAGGTATTAGGATTGATAGGATATTAGGATTTTCCTTTTGTTTTCAGTGGTGATGATGAAGAACATTCTTGGACCCCACGGCAGCAGCAGAAGCCTCCCAGACAAAAGCACATCCATTGTGGGTGATACCAAAGCCTCACTTGGGCCTTGCACCTTGCAGCTTGGCCAAAGGATGGAGACCTTAGCAAGTTTGGGCTTCTGTGAGTTTTCCTAGAGACGTTCAGTGCATGTTCATCCCTGACACAAGGGTCAGTCTGTTTGCCAGATGTCAAGCCCTTCCTGCAAAGTACGGGGAGGGGGGGGGCAAAAGAGCCGTTCGCATAAAAGTTGTCAGATTTTTTTATGCATATTTTTTCTGACTTTGGCTGACATTTTGTAAAATGAATTCAGCCCGAGGCACACACTCAGCATGAAGAATTTAAATCCAAATGGTTAAAGCTTGGCAAAGCCCTGAGCAACTGAAAACAGGTTCTGGTAATGGGAAGTGTCAGACAACCTCAACAATAGGGAACCAGGCCCGTCTGCAGCGTGCATTGTAACACACTGGTGATGGATGATATCAGACTGGAAATTTCACAGTTAAGGAGATGCAGCACCATTAATTCCTCCCTGGCAAAGGTCAGTGTTAAAGCCCATCTGGTCTGTGTGTACAACATCAGACTATGCCCACCACAACAAAATGAATTAAGGATGGAATTCACCTTTCCTGTTAAAGTAAGGAGTAAAATTTGGGCACTGTTGATTGACTTGACATCACATACTTTGGTTCAATGACAAGTATGAGATGTGGCAGCTCCCACATACATAAATTGCTGAGTTTTGGATTACTTTTTTATTAAGCGAATATTTCTTATGATTTTTTTCTAAGGAACTGGGTTAACTTCCATCTGGACATTCCTATGAGTGAACTCCAGAGGCCTAAACAGGCAAGGATAGGACATTTCAGGGTTGAATGGAAGAGCATTGAGAGGAACAGAACCTTAAATGTGTGCATCTGGGTATTTGTACTGGAAGACACTGCAGCAATATTTCAGTGAAATAGGCATGAAAAGCACCATGTGGCTGGCTTGACCAACACATCTCAAATTTTGTTATTCGTGAATAAGCCAGAGGGCAAAAAACTTCATAATGATATTTGTCCAAACGAGTACAGCATAGGAAACTGCATTTAGCTCAGAGCTATTCCCTCAGCAGGAAAAAAGGCTACATTTGAATAAATTATTTGTGGTGAATTATTCCATTAGCTGTAGTCATCATAATTTCAATCTGATTTTTATGTAGGGTACATAAGAAAATTCTCCTTTCCATATTGTATCTTCACTTAATTTGCAGTGGCTGGAAACAACAATTAAACATTACTTACAATGACTGATTATCTGACAAATGCAGATCTTACCTAATGTTTGCTACAGAGGTGCTGCAAACAAAAGCAAACCTTACAGTGAAACTGAATAATGAAACTAATTTTTAAAGTATGAACAACTCTGTGGGAAAAACCAGAAATACAAGGAATAACACTATGCTGAGTGAGGCTCAACCTTGTTAGAAGAGTTTTGTGATTTGTAATCTTGTGGAATATAAGAATTTAAAAAATAGCATCAGTCTGCAGCAGTTTTCATAGAATCATAATAATAGTTTGGGTTGTAAGGGACCTTTAAAAATCATCGCATTTCAACTCCCCACCATGGGCAGGGGCACCTTTCAGTAGATCAGGTTATTCAAAGCCAAATCCAGCCTGGCCTTGAACACCTCCAGGGATGGGCCATTTTTTTTCTGAGTTCTTTAAAGAAGGCTTGTGTGAAAGTTTAGACACAAATGCCTTTGCCATGTGCTGGCACCAGCAGTGCTGAGAGAATGCAGGAGTGTTTCTACAGCTTCTGTCCACCAGAGTCAAGGCATCAAGTGCTACAAAGATCAGAGCAGCAGAAGTGAGGAGAAAGAGACACAGACAGAGCAAAATGAGACTCAAAAAGATACTTCACCTCTGGAGAAGCTGGTTGTATTCTTTGGTCCAAGTGAAACCTTGAAGTGGGGAACACTTTGATGGCACACCCAGGAAGCCCTGGCAGCACCCCCAGCCACCCCGGGGCTGGGAATGGCTGAGCTGAGGGGAGGTGAGGTGTGGGGTAGCTCACCCAACAGGCAGGTTCAGCTTGCAGCCTCCCATGCAAATCACTGCTTTTGCTCTGGCTTGTGTGGGTGTATCCCCTTCTGATTTTTGGTTTCCTGCAAACTCTGTAACTCTCAGCCAAAGCCAATGTGTTCTGCCCAGTTCCAGGTTTTGCACAGTGCCCATCTGCAGCCATAAACTGGCCCAGCTGCATTCATATCTTGGCCTACAGCTTTTTTAAAAAGAAAATCCTTTTTTCCATCACAGCCAACCCAAACCAGATCCTAATGAGATCATTACAAGGAGAATAACTAGAAACAGCATGTCCATTTCCTTGGCTTTAAGTAAGTCTGGTACAGTCTTCTAGAGAGAAAGGTACATCAGGTTTGTCCCAGACACATGGTTGGATACAGTTGCAATTTGGGATAATCTCCATATTATATGGTAGATTTGCCCCCAGTTTCTTCTGCACAAACCTGAAGGGAGGAATCAACCTGCTGATGACCCTTGGTTAATGCCAAGGGTTTACTCTTCCCCCCACTCTTCACTTCCCCATTCTTTATTCTTCTTATGACTGTGTTGATAATGCCCTGGGATGAAAAGTCCTGCAAATTATAAAACATGTGCAGGTGTATTTCTACTTGGTAACATACTGACTTCACAACCCTCTCCATGAGTTGAGGCTCTGAGAAAAAAATCTTATGAGTAGGGGCATGGGGATTTATAGTTTATCAGATTTTTTTCTTTTTTCCTGAATTTTAGCATTAATAGCAATAGCACTGCAAACAAGAACAGATGATAAAAGCACAATTAAAAGCCCCAGTTTCCCATTGTGGGTGCCCAGGTAGAATCCTGACTCAATCTTTACACATGCAAATGAACAATGTGTTTATCCAACATGCTCAATGGCCACTGGTCTCAGACAGAGCGGTCTCTGGACTATAATAAGAGTTTAGGTGTCCTTCTTTGGTCTGGATTTAGTCTCATATACCTTTATAGGTGTATATATCAACCACAGAATTAAATTCCAGTCCATCCTGGGCTCCCTCCTGTAGTCAATAACAGTGCAACTAAGCTGCTTCAGATATTTACCATCAGGTGGGATAGATTCCACACTGAAAATCTGTTTATTTTCTCTCACTATGAAGAGATTCTATACATCTTACACCAGACATGCATCATCTGTCAGATGCATCCCATCATAAATAAGTTTTAAACATGGCTTGAAGGGCAGCATTCATCTGATCAAGTGCAGACAGCTGCAATGTTGACAACTACATTTACTCTCCTTTTGTACTCAGTACAAACAAACAGGTGTCTTTAGGATGTAACTAATCTAATATTAGAGCAGACAATTAAAATAGGTCAGATTGATCACCCCCTGAAAGCTTCTGATTACACTGGCTGGAAGAGGAGTCTGTGACAAGGAGCTGAGGTGTGAATGCTGGGAGGAATGAACTCCACACTAGAAGTTCATCTATAGCCTCATTTTGGTTGGAATAAGGAACCAGCAGTAGCCAAAAATTAGAAAGCTCATGATGGGACCAAACCTGAGCAGTGTGGGACAACCAAACTTTCCAAGATTTCTTGGGAAAACACAGGTGCACGTGAACCAGCTCAGCACAAACCCCTCTACTTTTGCAGTAATATCATCTTACTTGGGGATCAGTACACAACCATTAGCTAAATCTAATAAAACAAACTCCTCTGATATTTTGTTAGCCAGGTAAGAATGTGCAGTTGTAGAAGCTGTAATGAGGATAAAACCAATAATAGCTGATTCTGTGTGATATGAATCTGAGGAAATTAATCCAGCTAGAAGTGATTTAAAACATTAAAGCTCCAAACTCTCATAGGATCACAGTATTAGGCAATTCCTTAGCAGAGTGCACATCACCCAGAGCTTATGAAAATATTTTTGGAAAGAGCCACAGGAAGTGTTACATCACTGAAGACAGCAGAGACTGCGACAAGTCAGGAAACGTGACTCCGAGCCCGTCTCAGCCTGGTGCCTGTGCCCTGCCTGCCTGAATCCAGTCAATATTTCTCCTGTTCCTCTTCCACTCTGCTTGCCTTGCCTGTGTAGGACTCTGAGCTCCTCTCTCATGTTTATCTAGAGCTGCACCCTGTGACAGCACCTCTCGTAAAAAGCGAGGGACTGAGGATCAGCATGGATTGACAGTCAGTCCTCCTCTGACAAAAAATCCTCAGCATGCTATTATTGTCTTAGGTGGTCAAAAGGTCCACTGGGGACACACTGAAGTCCTTTCATTCTTACTCCCATAGGAGATGCAGATTGTGGCACGAAAATTGGTAAGGAAGTGTAAATAACTGTACTGCAGCTGCCAAATCCTTGCTGGTTTCTGCAACCAGATATATTCTCTGCAATAATCATTTTGCCAAATTATTTTTTTATATAACTTTGTCTTAACCTCAAGTTCTTCACAGGATGTGTTTGAATGCAGGCAAAGGCAGTTGTGTCTCCTTGTTTCACTTCATAGGGAGGCAGATTTAAGATTTCCAGGTCAATCGCTGAAATGTAAGAGTCACTCTAGAGAGTGACATCCCCAGTGAAGAGCCACAACCAACTCGAATTTGACTCCTCCATAGTAAACACAACATTGTAATCACAGACTCAGTTTCTAAATCAGACAACATCATTTATGGCCAGTGGTTCACAGAGCAGGTTTTTTCTGTCTCTGAAAAAGAATTTCTATTAGGTTTAAAAAAACAAAGAAACAAAAAACAATCTTCAGAGATACATAACCAGGGAAGAAATGTATCAGAAAAAAACACGATTTCCCATCTCCTTTTCCAAATTTCCCTATTATTTCCAATTACATCCCTTTAAGTATTCAATCTCCCTGAGCTCTCAGGTCTCCAGATGCCCTGTAGATTTTGCCATGACAAAGATGTCAAACTGCTGACTCAGACTCCTGATTCAGACAAGTGTGATCACAGTGAAGATCTGGGTTCAACATTTGTCATGGAAGAAAACAGAAAAAATTACTCCAGACTTCAGTATTAAGCCTTAACATGTCAAAGCCTCATGACTCTGGGCTTTAATCACAGAATAAGTTAATTTCAATACAACAGTGAGAAAATTGCCCCATGTTTTTGTCAAAATGTTAAGGTGGAAATTATATTATATCTACTGTCCTCTGAGGAAACCCAGCCTGCAGTAATGTGTGACATGAAGTTCTAAAATTTTAGTTTTGCTCTGTCTGCAGGTAGTGCCACGACAGCTTGGTACCAATGGCTATTTCAAGGAATAAGATGTACTTCAGCTTCAGTCTGCATCACAAAGAGGAAAAGTTCTTTCCAGATGCATATTAATGGTACACAGCTAAAGAAATTGAAAACTCTTGAACAAAATAAGCCATGTATTTTTTCTATTTCCGCTCCTAGTTCTGTGGTATGAAGTATCTCATGACCATCAGATTCAGTCCTTATGTTTAAAGTATTTTAAATAACCTGACAGTTAAGTCTGTAAAATCTGCCTTGGCCTAGGACATACAGTCTTTTATTTATTTTAAAAATGGTATGAAGCAACTGAATTACAGGCTATATGCACAGAATACTCATGATACTGTGGTAGGGGGACATAAATAATTTCTCACTCAAAATGGACAAAATACAGTGGTGGAGAGATGGGGATAAAATACAGTTAAAGGCAGGTGTAAATTTTGTATTGCTGCTTAGCATTAAGATGATTTATCCAGGCATGAGGAAGTACTTTTTGAAGACCTAACACCAAGATTAGGGTCTGTATAATCCCATACAAAATCATGGAAGGAGGCAGAATCATAGGGCTAGAGTTAAAACTAATTATATATTTGATCAGAGGAAATTTCCACAATTGGTATCCATCATCATTAAACTTCATCCACAATAAAACTTTTATCCACAGGTATGTCATCTTTTTATCCATATTCCACACCCTATTCTTTACCTTTTAACCAACAAAGAACATTATTCTCTCTCTCCCCTTCTATTTGGAATATCTCCTTTCCATCACTTTCATTTCCTTTCAAACCAAGTGTGACACTTACTGCTCCAACATTAATGTTGCTTTTGGCCTGCTCTCCTTCTCCAGTGTCTCTCCCTGTTACAAGGAGGGTGAAACCCTTGTTAGGGGATGCAGGAATGAGTCTGCCAGATGGATGTTGTGTGTTTTCCTCTTCCCCTGCTGAGCCTCTGGCTAAAGGTTGGTGATAAAGGTGATGCCTCAGGCTTCGAGTCTGCCACAATCCTTGGAGAAACAGCATTAAGGTCTCAGTTCTACAAAGCACTGAGAAATTTGTGTCCCCATTAGAGGGCATATTATCTAATAAACAACAGGATGGAATGAATTCCTGAGAGTTGACAGCTCTGCAGAAAACACATGTAGAACCTGCACACCACGACATGGGCCAGCACCCCTCTGAATAAATGTTTTTTATCTCCATACACTGACCATTCAGCCACTTCCAAAGGGAAAATGTATCCCTTGCTCCTATCGCTTATTTAACACACAGTTGCTTCCATAGGAGTCCTGCATCTCCTGTCTTTTGGATAATATCAGCATCGGTGCTAAACTCAGACAACCTTAACCATATTTGAGGAATCACTTGTCTTTCTCTCTAGGATCCTATAGGATTTGGTTTTCCCCTCCTACAGCCTCTCCATAGCCACATTAAAAATAGGCTTGGTAATACTTTTCACATTTGTAGGCTGTCACAAACGGTTAGCAGGGAAGAAGTCATTCAAACACACATGACTTTATAATTAAGGCACCTAACTCTTATAAACCCCATTTTTCACAGAAGCAGTGACTTTTAATAAAGTGCAGTGGAGCTGTGGGGGATTCTGTGGTTTCTGCGTGCAGGCCTTGTGCGAACATTTCGACCCTCAGACCTGACCACAGAGACCACAGTCATCAGGAGGAATATTTATTTCCACTCCAGCACTTGTCTAGCCTGGTGGACAAGCCCCTGAGCATGGAGACACAAATGGCAGTCATTTCCCTTTGCTGGCCCTCAGTTTCTCCATCTATCAAATTGGGATGATGATTTCTCCATCTTTTGAAAGCTGTCTTGAGAGCAAGGGATGAACCGAGCAAGACGGTAATTTTCCAGGTGGGGTAACTGAGGTGAGCAGAGGTGATGGCAACATTGATGAAGTTGGAGAGAGGGCTGGAAAAGAAGTCCAGGAATCCCATTCCCATGCATGCTATGAGGGATAGAACTCCTTTTATTCCCTGGCCTTCTGAGGAGTAGGATGCAAGAAATTAAAACCTGGAGATTAAACCGATGAAGCTCTTTTATGTGGATCAGGAGGAGGATCACATGGTGACAGCACTCTGGCTCTCTCCACACATACATTAACAACACACTTAAAGCTGAAAACCCCAGATAAAATTAAAAGAGCCATTATATAATCACTAGAAATTAATTTAACTTCACTGTCACTGATATTTTTCCAGTTCACCTGCTGGGCAAAGTCAAGGAAAATACCTGACTATTAGTGTGACAACAACAGGTCATTTACTGTGTGAATCAGGAAGCCAGATGCTTCAAGTGCTGCCTGCCAGCATTCACTGACCTGTCACAGGTGTGAGGATGGGAAAATGGGATACTGGAGAGACATGGTCCACCTCTTGCAGTCAGGGTGCCCTTCTCCATGATTCCAGTAGTTCAATCCTTCTGTTGCCCAATTCGCCAGCAGGCTGAAAAATCCTCGCCTTTAACTAATCCTTTGTCTACTCTTTGACTCTTCACAAAGTGTGATTTTGGTGGCCATTTGAACCCTTCTTGTGGGACCTCTGTGACAGGTAACAAGCCTTAGGGTGAAGGAAAAGGCAATAGATTCATCATTGGCACTTTCAGACTTCCGACACTGTCTCATATTCACTTTCCTAATCAGGTGAGGGAAACATGGGTCTAGATAAAGTTGCTAGAGAGTGGGGACAAGGCTGCAGATATGTGCACCCAGAGAGCAGTTATCAATGGCTCATTGTCAAAACAGAAAACGGTGCTGGAAAGCCAGAAAGCACAGCCTGGGAGGACAGATTGATCGAGTTACATTTATTAGCCAAAAGAGAGCCTTGGTGGGATGTAAGTGCCTTTGAGCACAGAAAGGCTGTTCCAGAGCGCACCGGTACAATCTGTCCTCACTGTTAGGATAAGAAAAGCCTTTACATTGCTGCAAAAAAAAAAAAGAAAAAATTCAAACCAGATAGGAAAAAAATTTATGAGGATCTATAACACCAGTAGACTCAAGACTGTGAAATCTCCATCCTTGGGGGTCTTTAAACACAGGCTGGATAAACTTTGGCCAGGAAAAACAGGTTTAAGGGACTCTGCTTAAGATAGGCAGCGCTGCTAAGGGCTTTCTGTGTGCATTTGAATAATGCCCTGAGGCTTGATGTGCTCCTGGCCAGGCTTTGTGCATCAGCATCCCTTGGGTATAGGCTGCTGGTAGCTCAGTGCAGCACACAGAGATTATCCACTCTCAAGTTGCCTAAAAATAGGAGCTTATTTTACATCAGGCGAGACTCGGGCTTCTCTAGGAGATACTGTGGTTGTGTGATGCTACTGAATGGGCAGGCAGGAAAAAAGCAGCAATTTAGCCAAGGGCATGAGCCTGGGTCAGGGGCAGACCTGAGCCTTTTCTCTGTGCTTTCCCCAAGGTCATCCCAACCCAGCACTGGAACAAGAAAGTGGCATCAAGAACTCGCAAGAACTCGCATATTGCAAGTTGTCAACCCACCCTGTGGCTGATGTCACATTCCTGACCCAGCCACTCTGCTTTCATCTTTTGGCAGGTGAGCTGATGTAGATTTATGCAAAAGAATGATTTTGACCTTTGCTGGGCTGCATTAGGAATTTAAGTTGGGTCTTTGGCTTACTGGGGCCGCGTGTAACACCGAGATAAGCTAACAGCATTGGAGAGCGGGAAAGTAAAATGGAAAAATCCCCCCAAGAAACACTCAGAGGGCAAGTAGCACATGTATCAGAGAATCAGAGAGTCATGAAGTGGTTTGTGTTGGAAGGGACCTCAAAGATCACACAGTTCCAACCCCTGCCATGGGCAGGGACACCTTTCACTATCGCAGGCCACTCCCAACCTGGCCTTGGACACTTCCAGGGATTGGGCAGCCACAGCTTCTTTGGGAAACCTGTGCCAGTGCCTCACCACCCTCATGGTTTGGGGGTTCTCAGCAGGGTGTTATATGGGTAATCTTGGGGTTTCAGGAACCATATGGGACAGACTGAAATCATGGCATGGCCTTCACCCACACACAAAACACTCAAGCCTCAGAATGAGTCTCCATCTGCTCAGTCCAGTGAGTGACCAGGACCCTTGAGTCTTGCACTGGCAGAGGGGAGCCCAGTGAGGAGGAACATGAGCCCAAGACTGCTCATCCCAGCAGCACTCAGGGCTGGTGCTGCTTTGGGATAAGTCCAGAGGGAAACAGAGGAAACACTGTGGGCTCTGCTACAGCTCTTTGGGGTTGTTCAGCCCACTCAACAGTGAACTCACTACAAATACAGTCACTGGGTTCATATATCACACTACAGGCACAATTCACCCTAAATTAAAATTGTAATGTAAGATAGATTTAAATATAAAATAGACCCAATCATGTCATTTCTTTGGTCTCTGCTCCAGTGACCGTATGGTAGCAGCTGACATCCTAGGGGAAGGTGCTTTGCAGGGATTAACAGCCAGATGGGGGTTAACAGGCCACGGCTGTACTGTGATCCCCAACACCACCCCCAATTAATGATCTTCTGGGGACATATCCTTAAATTAGAGGAAATTACAGGTTTAAATTGGCATGTGCCACACACAGCGCAGTGGCAAGCCCAACAGTTAGTATAATTTTTAATACGGCCATAGAAAACACCTTTTTATACTAATGGAATAAATCATGTTCTCAACACCTGCAGTTTACACTGGCCAACGTGTAATAACGTATTAATGCAGAGCAGTTGCACATCCTGTTCCAGAGCAGCAATAAAAGGGTGAGGGACCCCAGGGTACAGGTATTAGCCAAGGGCACGGCAGATCACCCTCCCAACAGTGCAGCTGCACCTTCTGCACCACACAACAGACCTTGAACCTATTTTCCTTCCTAGATGTCCCTGGCCTTTTTTTTTGTTGTTTTCCTGATTACACAGATTCCAATTCAGGAGAACATTCTAATTTCCAATCTTCCTTTAAGAGTGTGCTCTAATTACACCAAATATCAAGACAGTTTCGGGTCCGATGGGTGGCAGATGCTGCTGCTGGTCCTCGAAAATTCAGTGATGGTGGCAAAATGCCCCATCCCTGGAAGTATCCAAGGCCAGGCTGGATAGGGCTTGGAGCAACCTGGTCTAGTGGAAGGTGTCCCTGCCCATGGTGGGGTTGGAACAGGATGATCTTTGAGGCCCCTTCCAACCCAAACCATTCCATGCTTCTATGACTCCACATACTTAGCAATGTAAGGGTACTTCTGAGTAGGCTTCATGGAGAAGTAGGTAGAAAAATGGATCACTTTCTTCCCTCAGAGGTGTTCTTCAAAGTTGCCAATGGTGTCAGGAAGACCTCAGTGAACTGGTTATGTACAGGCCCAAGTGGGGCTTTGAAAGCAGCACCTTCCTTTCTTAAATGAAAACCTGAAATTCTGATTTCAGCCATGAAGCTGCTGCTTCCAGGAGGATGTGGCTGTACATTAACAAATATCATCAGTCAAATATTACCTTATGTGTGGTGCCTTTACTATTCAGCAAAAAATCACAGATCTGGAGAGATTAAACCAGAGTCTGTTTTGATAATTACGGAGGATTTACATGACATCACACTTTAATTTTTTTGTTTTCTATTGTGTAGAATAGAAGAATTGTGTCCAAACCACACTGGGAACTCTAAGCCAGCAGCTGCCCTTATCAGGACTCAGTGTCTTCCTGAGGCACTAAAATGTTTGGGGTTTCCAAACTAGAAGAAACAAACCCATCACTTGATAAAGCAGCTGCTGTGCTGGATTCATCTCTGTCTGTGCGAGAACAAAACTGGTTTTGCAAAGCTGTGTGGGTCAGTTTTTCAGCCAGAGCTATTGCATCTTCCCTACCAACATCTTTTCATTTGAATTTTGGGGCCTGCAGCCTTCTCCTTACCATTATTATCATTACTATTTTTAAAAGACTGGGTCCACAAATTCATTGATACAGAGATAATGAATTGAGGCACTGAGAGGTCTGGATGGGAGCCCAGGTCTCCAGAAAACCATTTCAGTGCCTTCACCTTCAGTGTGTGTTGATAAGGGGGAGATGAGGGAAGTATCTGTTTTCTTAAAAAATAAATGAATTGGTAAATGTGCCAAATCTGATATGATGCAAAATCAACATAATACCAAAGGGAGCAGCAGCTAGTTAGGAAAAGCAGCAAATCCCCTTATTTCTAGACTTGGAGTGATATCACCAATGATGCCTTTGACAAGGAGGTAAACAGGAAAAGCTGAGTTGGCTGAAAGTCTGTAAGAAACAGGGAGGGAAAAGTCCATGTTTACCACATGGAAAAGGACAGACAAAGGCAGCACAGAGCTGAATGTTATTTTCAACATTCCCAAAAGAGGATGAGACAGGAGAGAGGGTAAAGACACAACAACACTTAAAAAAGACTTTAAACAAGTACTTACTAGTGTTTCTTTCTCAATGGATTTAGACTCTGGCTCCCTTTGTCTGCACAAGGCAAGGAGAGAAAGAGCCACCAGATCATGGATGTTGTTGCAGTGGAAAATTTTTGACAGGTTTTGTATTTCTTCTTATCCCTGTAGCAAACCTTCAGCCAGACTGAGAGGGGTCTGATCCAGCTTGTGTCCCAAAGACATGTATTTAGGTTTATTGTCCCCACAACCTGACAGCTTTCCTCCTCTGGAAACACAGTAGAATTTCTCTCCTCATAGCTATATAGACAGCCACTGAATGTGGATGAAGCAATTGATCAGGAACTGACAGAAAGAGGGAGATCTACTGGTTATTTAGGACCCAGTTCTGCAATCCAGATCAATACGAAATCATTGAAATATGATAATAACTCTCTCAACAGGTTGAGGGAATTTGGGTTGTTCAGGCTGGAGAAGAGAAGGCTCCTGGGAGAACTTAAAACCCCTTCCAGTGCCTAGAGGGGCTCCAAGAGAGTTGAAGAGAGACTTTTTACAAGTGCATGGAGTGATAGGACAATGAGGAATGGTTTTGGACAGAAAAAGGGTAGAGTTAGATGGGGTATTAGGAAGAAATTTTCCCCTGTGAAGTGGTGAGGCACTGGCACAAGTTGTCCAGAGAAGCTGTGGCTGCCCCTGGATCCCTGGAAGTGTCCAAGGTCAGGTTTGATGGGGCTTGGAGCAACCCGGGATACTGGAAGGTGTCCCTCCCTACGGCAGGGGCTTGGAACCGGATGAACTTTGAGATCCATTCCAACCCAAACCATTCCGTGATTCTGTGATGGTTAAGGGAACACAAGCAGCAGGGTCCTGAATGGTATCCATGAAAAACTGTCAATATAAAAAAAAAAATTAGGCAATCTAGAGCTTCTGAGAAGAACCTGTGCCTCTTTTAATCTTAGTGGCCTTAGTCACTTGACCAGAGATTTCCTACACTGCTTTATCTGCTGGTTGTCAGATCAAACCTGGGACTGCCAGATGGACTCAGCTGCCACAGCTGGTGCTGCAGAACTGCTGCTCCCCATGCACAGTGAGGAGCCAGCTGCCTTCCCCAAATAGAGCATCAAAAAGTGTAACCTCAGACCAGGTTTCATGGGTTCCATTTGGCAAGGAATCCTTTCTACCATGAGAACAACAAGATACTGACCTGGGTGAGCAGAAAACCTACACTTTGAGTTAGGGACTGGAATAAACCATCCCACCAACTTCCACAAACTCCCAAGCTGTGCACCTGCAGGCTACCAGTTGCTGATCTGGGAAATGCTCCATTGGGCCTCACTGCTTTTCCCACCTAAGCCTCAAGAGCTGTCATTTAATTCAATGAAAACAAGGTTTGACCCATGAGTACTTTTTTTAAGGAAAACAGTATACCTTCTTTTCTGATGTAAGTTTGTATCACTATGGATTCAAAACATATGAGATTATTTAAACCTTTTTTTTTTTTTAAATAGATATATATTACATGCAAATTGACGGACTATTTCTGACCTTCCCAGCAAAGCTAAATAGTAATGGTTTTAGTATCCATATATTTTTGAGTGTCACTTGCTAGTAAAATGTTGGACAGGAAAAACAGGGGGAAATAGCCTATCCATATGAAAACAATAATCATGTAATATTTATTGTCTGGGATTGAAATGTTTCAAATATTCAAAGCAATAAAACGTCAGGAAAAGCTAGACTTCCTGATGTAAAAAGGCCATAAATTTCTTCCCTCATAAGACACAAGGAGAGGGGGAAAATCAATGTGACATTTAAAGCTTAAAGAAAGAAAGAGAAAAAGAAAGAAAGAATGAGAGAAAGAAAGGAAAAAACACACCACACTTAAATCTAAGTTAAAGCAGTGGAGAGCCCCCAGAGGGCACAATCCACTTACCTTTGGGAGGCTGCAGGAAGGAAATGGCAGCCAAGAGCACAACTCATGTATTGTGAAATATAAGAACATTTCAGAAAAATTTAAGGGACAAAGAGGTATCTCTGCAGTGTCTGGCTCTGACAACTCTGTCCCAGGTCTTTGAGATCTCTCAATCTCAAACCATATTCTATTGGACTTTAAAACCCCCCAACAAAACATTACCAAACAAAAAAAAAAAAAAAAAAAAAAAACAACAGCAATTTGAAGATTCAAAAATTCCTTTTTTGTACCGGTCAAAGATGTTTTCTCTAAAAATTCAGGAGGTTTCACAATTTCATAAAGATTCACAGAGTGACATTAAACTTTGTGCAAGAGAAAAATGACAGACAGCAAAGAAACCAAGGCTATAATCAAATTACTTCCACAAAGTAAAAATCTTTGATCTTTACAAAAGGATAAACCACTTTCATTGCAGAGAGAGGGAGGTATCAGAACAGGGTTATGTTTGCTTTTGGATTTAAAAAGCAGAGATGGTGTTTGGAATTCAGTCTTCATGAAAAATATGACGACATATATATTAATATTTATTTAATATATATGCATATAAATTAATACATTTTCTCTGCTCCTTCTGCTCACCTATGAATAAATTTTTAATAACAGGCTCTTTAAGTGCTGCATTAATTTTTGCCCTTCCTTCAAGACCACCAAAGAAACCAACTAAGATGCAAAATTCCTTCAGAGCATGCACCACAACTACATACCAAAGGGCAAATAAAACAAGCCTCAACAAAATAAAATGAATCCAGCATCATCTACAAGCCCAATTTCAACCTTGTAAAAAAAAGCACCTATAAAAACCAGTCGTGGTAAAAACTGGGAAGGTTTGGACATTGGCCAAAAATTCAAAAGTTTGGCTGCTTATACCAAATTTTACCTTCACTACCATAACTTTGGGAAGACTGAAACCTGCAAGGGTGGCCAATGGAGCAAGGTGGACTAGCTTAGATGGCTACACTTATTTATTTGGGTACTGTGAATAAAAGCAACCAACTCAGACTCTGCCCCAAAATACATGTGCCCTTAAAATTGAGAAGTTTTTAACCCGCTAGTCAAAAACAACAGCTGCAGAAGGACAGAGAGCTGTTTACCACTGTATTGGCTCTGAAAGTTGACCACACTTGAGAATTAACTGTTCTTAACTATTTCACTGCCAAAGTTCTGATCACCAAACTGTGTAAAAAATAATGATGTAATTGTCAAACAGGAAAAAATAAAAAAATAATATTTTACCAAGCAACCAGCTGCTGAGCCCAGTCAGACCAAGGTTATTTTATTCTGCCTCACCTTGGAATATTCAGTGTTGCGGTTCTTGATCTTCCAGTGGAAGAATCTGTCATGTTTTTCCTCTTGGGCTTGTGCCTGATTTACACAGTGAGGAGACAAGTGGGATGCTCATGAGTTTGAGCGAGACCTCAAGGTTGACCTCAACTGTTTGTTGGACAAGTTCAAGCCCTACAGGAGCCATGTATCAGTTTTGCCATGATCCCAGAGAAGGTGAATAAAAGCAGCACCTTCCATGGAGAAACTGACTGACAAAGACCCTTTCCCAGGTTCCCAAAGCACTACTTAATAATTATTTCCATTTATTTGTTTTCTGTCTACACCAAAATCTGCTGAGCAGCAAAAATTTAGGACTATGTTGATACCATTCCAAAACACAGTATAAATTCTTTTAATACTAAATTAAGGGCAAGCTGACATGGAGAACACTAGACAGATCATGTCTAGTTTGCTAAAATCATTCAGTTGAAGCGACAACAAAATTTGTTGCAGATTTTGGCACTGGTGATCAGCAGATACACAATGATCTGAGCAAGGGAGCTCAGATGGAGCCTTTCATCTGGAGCCTTTCTCCTCGAAACACCTTCCTTCTCCTTCTGGAGCAACGTTTCAGATTTGTTTTCACCTCAGCTTGACACGCAGTCGCTGCCATTTCATTTGCAGATCTGAAGAAATCGTGTCAGCACAAGAAAGGCAATAGTTTCTTGGGAGTTTTTTTTATTTTGCAGATTAATTAAATACTTATGGAAATGAGAACAAAACTGGTTTGAGCCAGTTATTGACTGCTGACTATCCGAATCCCACTACAGCTTCTGATACCTTACACTTTCTCTTCTTCCAGGTCTGGTTACAGGATGAGGATCAGCCACCACACTTCAGCAGTGACATTTTATTGGGTTCAGACCCAGTTCATGTACTAAAAATAAACATTTTACTTTGTCAACACCCATCACAGCTGCTGCCCCATTTATAGGAGGGCATTTACGTGTCTTAATTGTGTTTCTCCTCTCATTTCTTTGTGCTCTGATGCACTCTGCAAAGGCAGGTTGGGAGGAGATAAAGGGAAGAATGCTCTGGCATTGCCAAAGTAGGATTTTTGTAATGAGTATGCCCCTCACAGTGATTTCTGATGCAGAAATCCAGCATTGTTTGGAGGAAGGAAGGTGTCCCACAGTCCATATTTTGGTGAAAACTTACCATTCGTGTTTCTGCACAAGGTCACCAAGTGGCCATGGCACATCTCAGCCAGAAGTTTTCAAATCCTTGAGCCCTGGATCGGATCCAGATTGAGTGGCTGCATTCTTCCATGTCCAGTTCCTCTTGTGGATCCAGTTGGATATGGCCTTTGCCCCTTTCTCCCCTAACCTGCAGGGTTACGTGCTCTCTGACACACCTACTGCTTTCACTGCAGAGGGAAGGTATTTCAGAACTGAGAGCATCATTATGGATTTGAGAAATCCAGGTTTCTGAACCGTCCCAGGTTTTGCAACATGTGGCCCATCACTCAGCCTTTCCCCAGAAGAAATGGAGATAACAACACACTATTTTAAAGTTGTGCTGTAGGCATAAACACATGGAAACCCATGAGGCACTCAGATATTACAGTAATCAAAGTCATACAAGGACCAAAGATTGACAGACCACATCTTCACCAAAACAGTAAGAAAAATCTGCAAAGCATCTGGATGAAAATACAAATACAGAAATACACAGATATTGGTATAAGATTCTTGTGCCAATATTTCTGTCTGATAGGAATTAAGATGAATTATCAATCACAAATATTGAAGAGAGCTATAAAATGTAAAATGAAACTGTATTATTATAATTTTAGTTCTTTTTTTTCCTTATTTATCTTTCCATGTCTCACTACTAATCTATCTTGTTTAAGAAAAATAGTATATAAATACGGTGGAGCTTGATTACTGAGAATGACTATTAATGTAGTGTCTCAGAGAACTCTCTAGACAGTTAAAAAGCTTTTAACAGTAAAATATGAAGGTTTCCTTCAAATTTGCAGCCATCTGCCTTCTAAAACTTTTTTTCAGTTGCCAAGATTTCAGTGATTTATAGAAGCCAAAGTATCTGATTTTTGTCTCCCCACAAGAGATGAGAGCTATTTTTTCTTATTATTTTGTAAAGGCAACATCATTATCTTAAGCAGAAAAAGAAAAAAGTTAAGAGCTACATTAAAGATACAGCTTTCAAAATAATTTTTTAGGCATCTGGCCTTATTTAAACCATCAAATTTACATTCAATTCCTTCAGGGATGGCTTCGCTGCTTTGTGCTGGCTCCGTGCCCTCTGAATAAACCTGGATTTAATGCATGCCACTACTGCATTTCCCTGGCTGCACTGCTGCACAGGGTAGATATATAGCAGAGGTATAAAAAGTGGAGGTATAAGAAGCCCAGCTTTGGACAAGATGATTCATTCAGGCAAAAACACCCCCAACCCTGTAACTGTTTAAATGTCAGCTAGAGGTTGGACTTGTGACTAATGTCACTATCTATTTATTCTGAATTTATGATTAGAAGTGTTTATGTACTATGAAACATTCTCTATGAGTTGGAGGGGAAACTATAAACCATTTTATGAGATCTGCACTTGGCTGATGGCAGAACCTTAATGCAACACAAAGGTTCATCCACACCCAAGAAATGCCAAAACACACTTTTTTTATTTCCCCCCTCAGTGAGATGGGCACTTGAAAAAGAGGAGTGTGCCCTTAAAACCCAGGGGGACACATTTTGGAGGGTCCTGAGTGTCTCTGAAGAAATACGGGGCACTGTTGTCAGCTTCTCCCAATTTCCAGACAAAGACAGAAGTCTTTTACAGGGTTGGATTTTCTCAGAGGAAAGAATGACAGAGGACAGGCCAGGAAACGAGATGAAGCCTACCTAGAAATTTGAGTTGTGGCTCCCTCACCTCTGACAAGTTTCAAGCTGAATTATTATCCCTGTTTTGTGGATGGCTGGAATAAATACTGAAAAACCAGGTAGTGTAACCACAGAGGCAGGTCAGCTCAGGCACTGAGCTGAGAGAGAACTCACACTCCCTTAAACGTTATGCAGTCATATATTCCTACTGAAACTGAAGTTCCCCTTCTTCAGGTAACTAATGTGAAATAATCAACATAACCTGATTCAGTAACTATAAATCCTGGCTAAGAATACAAATGATTTGCAAGTTGAAACTACAGAAGTGTAAAGCTATTCATATGCAGCCATTAACTGAATCTCAAGCTGAATTTTATATATATAATAAAAAAGTGTAGTACCAGCCTAAACATACATCTCTGCTTCTGCAGCATGGGAAGTGGTGCTAAGACACACTCCAAGTGCAGCACGAGTATTACTGGTTGAATTTTTGTTTTAAAGAGACTTTAAGAAAATTCTGAAGATGAGGAAAAAAAGTGATTACTTCCCAAAATAAGAATAAACTGCGTTAGTACAAGATGGGGACACATAACCTACGTTGTTTGACTCTAAATTCAGCTCCCTGACTTGTGCAGAGAAGTGAAAGGTTATTATATGGGTTTACTGGGCAAACCCAGATTTTATAAATAATTGCCTGTCAGGCTGTTCAAGATAGACAAACACACAGCAGACCAACAAAAACATGATCTGTCATATTTCTGAGAGAAATGTATGTTGAGTCTTCATTCTCTGGGACTTTAAGTAGACCAGTAAAAAATAAGTGCCAGTATTTTTCCTGCTTATGCATATTTTAAAATGTAAAATCTGGAAGAGAGACAGCAACAGAAGGAATTTTGATTCCAGTACCCAGTGTCTGAAACGGTTTCTTCTGTCTGCATCTCTGCAGATCGAAACCAAATACAATAAATGCTGGTGTCCTTTTAAAAAAGTCTGGATGTTTACAGCAAGCATATAATTTTCAATGATTAAGGATGCCAACAAAAATAAAGAGTGATGATAAAAAGAAAAGTTTAATCATATATTTCAAGAAGCACAGATGGAACATCAGAAAACTTCCCCCTTCCCTCACTTAATACATTGTACACATTACTTTTAGTCCTTTACACACAGAAAATTTCCAGAAAACAGGAGACGAAGCAGATAAAAGAGAAAAGCAATTTATGAATGGCAGCGGTAATGTTCACTTTTACAATATTTCGGTTGCAAAAAGTCATTTTTCTGTTTATTTAAAAAATATACATATATTTAACGTTTTTGCAAGCAGGTCCAAGAGAGCAGGACAACAAAACCACCTACAAACGACCACAAGAGCATAGAGCGGGAGTGAAAATTCAGACCTCACATACTAAACACCAAGGAGGAGGATGGCTGCACTATATAAAATTAATATTTTGATATTCTCCTCTCGAACCCTTGAATGTTCTGGATTAATTTGAGGCTTAAGTTGGATTCCAAGCCTGAGGTGAAGAAGACCCCTGACCTGTGGGTACCACAGGAACACCAGCAGGATGTGCCAGCAGATCCTGGTGACGGGATGAAGCAGGAGTCCTTTTCTCTGCTCAAGCATCATCGTGGTTAGCTCTATATTTGTACAGTTTTTATGGGAAGAAATGAATGTGTTTGTGAGGCCAGCAAAGGCTAGAGGAGCAGGGGACGGGAACAAGCATAGAGACAGGGACTGAGATTTAAAAAAAAAATCTTGAAAACAAACAGCGTTAGCTAAAGTATAAAAAAAAAAGTCAAAAAGAGTTGGTTTCTTCTTTAACCAAATCCAACAGCAGTGCTGCCTTTGTCAACAACAGGGACATCTGCTTCCTGCAGCAAACGCTGAGCAAGTACATAACGCTAAGCCCTTGCCTAGAACCACTGAGACAGACGCAGTTATTGAAATACTTTAGAATGTATTTTTCCAAATAGGGGTCCAATCCAGTGCCAAGTCACTGCAAAGGCGTTCCTTCATTTTGGACAATGATCACTCAAGCCTTAGGAGATGCCAATATTGAGAATTTGGGGGTGAGCACTTAGCCCGTCTTTGGGTCTGCAAAAAGTCAGGTCTCTAACTCGCAAAGTTTAGTTTACCTGAACTTTTTCTGAATATCTTTGCATCCAAACTTGGTAGTGCTGTCACCAAAATCCCCTCACTGGATTAAACTGGGTTATACTGTGTGAACACTTACATTAGTTGATAGAAACAAGTGGAAATTAGTGGAAAATAGAGGGAAATAATTTTTCTTTTGTAAAAATTGCAAGGAAAACTACATAACCTTCATAAGCCAACATAACCCAGTCTATATCTGTCTGGCCTCTTCCTGCCCCATCCTGCTTTACCAAAAAACATCTTTCGGAGAACAGACTTCCAGACACTTAAATAAAAATGACATGGCAGTCAGAAAGTCCCCTGCAAACTCCAGCATTGTCTGAGCTGCATTCTTGTCCACCTACACCCTATCCCAAACATCCTGCCATTAATTAGCTAAATGTTCCAGCTAGTAAACAAGAATAACGATTGAGGGGGCTGGAAAAAGAGACAGAGACAGCCAGCAGATAGTCACAACAAACCAGCCCACTCACTGGTACATGCAGACATTGGAACTTGTATTTTTTTTCCTTCCATGGAGGGGAAAAGAAAATCACCTTAATATAACACTGTCTTTCCTGTTGCTGCAGCCACATCCACATCAGCAGGCGAGAAAAGTCATCCCATTCCTGCGGTAGGCACTCTGTCAGGGAAAGAGAAAATCTGTAGTGAATTATCACATCAGCTTAAACAGGGGAAGGAGGCAGAGAGAAAGGCAAGGCTTTCTTCCTGTTTTGTAGGCTATTCTGGCTGCAATCTAATAGGGTGTTTAATCTGAACATTTCTGGTAGGGAAGCTGTAAGCAACCACTTTGTCTATTAAAAAATCACTGTGGTTAACAAGTGGTTAGTGACTCTATTTCAGGAGAGCAAGAGATAGGCAAAAATGTAACATCCTACTTTGTTAATTGCCTGCAAAATAGTTGAGGCCAAAAATACATCATTATGCTGAATCTGCTTGTCCTTTATAAGCACGTGTTCTCTATTCACCATGTTCAAGAATCATTTCTAAACTGTCTAAATACTCTATAAATTATTGAATAACTGCAGTTTTCCAAACTTAATTTATAGTCTGAGTCCAAAGTTATATAAACAGACACTGGTATAATCCCCACTACTCCAAACTACTCCAGAGACTCTCTGGTCAGTAGGAAATAATGTGATATCCCATATATTGTAACCTGGGATGAAGTGCTTCTAATGGTAAAGAAGCACAGGAGTTAAGTGGCACTTGAGAAAATAATTTTAAAAGATTCTGTGACACTGTCTCCCTAAAATACCTTTCATGCATTTTTAACGGCTCTTTCTGAATCAATATAAGACACTATACCTTTTAATGCCACTGGAAACCTTATATTGTAAGGAGATAGTCTCAGTTTAAAAAATACTTTTTTTTTTTTAAATATATTAACAATATCTTTAAAAAAATCAAAGGAGTTTAAATAGTTTTGCTTTATTTGGTTCACCTTCAGCAGCCATCCTGTTTTTAAAATGAAAATGTAGTCATCTATTTCATTACAGTTAGTGCTTCGTCAGATTTATTTTGTACATCCTCAGTCCAAGCACTTAGGAAGTGCCATATATAACCACCATTTTTAGTGGCTCTACCAATTTCCTAATTAATTTCAGCCAGATCAATTTCTCCTCTCTTAAACTAGAATTAGAGTAACATTAGGAGTAAAGGATAACCTCAAACAACTTTCGATATAAATAGCATTTATATTGAACTGTAAAGAAATCATTTCAAAACCAGCAAGGATGTATTCAGAGAGACATTTTACAGACAGTGAATATGCAAAAGGAAATGTGTACAAGATGTTCATTACAGCATCCTTTACATTAACACCACACTTCAGTCTAGAGATCTAGCAGCATATGGCATGAAAGTCAAAGTGCAGAACATCAGCTGTAGGATATACAGCCAAGACATGACAGTATCACCACAAACAAAACACAGAATAAATCCAAAGACTCTATACCCAAACATGAAATGCCCAAAACAGACTAGCCAATAATTTTGAAAGGATCCAATATATTCCCACAACCACAAGCAGCAAGTCCAAGGCAGTTTGGATGTTCAGCTTGCCCAAACCATTATGGCTGGCATTTGGAAGTTGATGCAAAAATAATGTTTTTAGCTGCTTGACCCCGATAGTTTCACAGGGATTTATAACCCAAGTGACAACCTTTAACACATAAACAAAATATTCAGGACTACTGTGCAGTTTGCTTGCAGACAAATGATCCCGAGTACAAAGCTGGATCTACATGAAAGGTAAATGGTTGAATTTTGTGAAAGGAATTTTGGTTGTGAAGCAAAGTTGGGCTTGGCTGGGCTCACCTGGGAAATAATGAAGT
The DNA here is from genome assembly GCF_009650955.1 of Corvus moneduloides. Classification (NCBI taxonomy): domain Eukaryota; kingdom Metazoa; phylum Chordata; class Aves; order Passeriformes; family Corvidae; genus Corvus; species Corvus moneduloides. The sequence continues at coordinate 5,210,227 of NC_045478.1, forward strand.
TTAACATTTTCCAACATGGGCAGTGTTGTATAGTCAGTTATATCCCTGCAAAGGTCATTTCAGAAGCCAGTTTCAGGGGAGGCAGGATAACACCTTTGGAGAGTTGGGCACACCCACTGGTCTATATTTAGTGATATATTATAACTAGTGTGGCTATAGTTAGGATTGAAAACTATTTCCTACTTCACTCCCCATTTCACATACTTTAAACTTTCAGAAACATTTGCCCTTGGGCTGAAATTTCCTCTGCTTTAATCTCTGCCTGAAGTTCACTTTCTTTGGAAAGGACCAACAAAATTCCTGAAGCCATTTTGAAGTTCAGCAATAATGAAAACAACACATTTTTACTTCCCAAGCCAGACAAAGTGATTCTGATATATGTATATTTTATTAAGGAATTTAACAATAAATTCAACCATTTTACCCAGAAACCATCCATACCTTCAACCTCAGCATAAAGGTAACTGTTTTGAAAATCAGTATTTCAGAGGAGGGAGTTTGATTCATCCCATTCCATAACAAGATAACACTTCATTCTCATTTTGATACATTACTAGATAACAAAGGTTAACCTCCACGATGCTTTTATGCAGAGCAAAAGTATTTTACAGACATCCCATCTTTCTGAGTTATACCAGATATCTTTAAGATCTATACAGCTGAATTTGTGATACTGAAAGACAGATCTTTACATGCCAAGAATTGTGAAGAGAAACAGCAAGATGTTTTTCATAAAACTCGCATGTGTATGTGCCCTTGCAAGAGTTTAGATGTATGTGGCAGACATTTAATGTGGTTGGAGATAATTTAGAGGGTTTGGATGACACTTCTGGGTGCTTTATGCCACTTTGGCAGCATCTGCATTTTTATTTTTTTTTTAAATATGATTATTTGGCTCAGAATTACAGATAGAGGATGATGCAGGCTCTTGATGTGGGATTAAAATAGCTGTATCCATTTTGCTGGATATGTCTTGCTGTCAAGAGATAACATAAGCCCATGGAGCCCTTTTTGGAAAAGTGTCTACTGCATCCAAATTTTCTGTGTGTTCTCTCTTAAAATTTACTACCAGGCTGTGCTTTGACTTTTCCTGCTGTGGGCTGAGTTTCTGCTATGGTTGAAGTTCTGTCAGCCTCTTGCTGTACCCAGTATGTGCAGGCGTGGTCAAGGGACCACCTTTTAGACAGGGGGATCACCTAACTTGGCACAAATTGCACAGTTTGCCTTCCCAGAATGGCTTCCATGCTCTGAACCATTGATCTAACCTTACTTGGCTGATCTAGCTCTCACAGAAAGTCTTCCTTGCTCCTTCCTGCTTCATGACAAGATTTTTTTCCCCTTCTCCATCTTCCTTGAAGGTGGAAGGACAGATTGCTGCCAACCAGAGCCAGAGGCTGCACAGGCTGGGACAATGTGAAAGCAGAAACATGACCTTCCTCTTGTCCAGGCCACTCTTACCACTTGCTCCCATTTAGGACAGAGTTGTGATGATTTTGCTGCTTAGTTCTCACTTCAGAGTCCTACCCTGATCCAGTGGGTCCATCCCTGCCCATGGCAGGGGGCTGGCACCAGATCCTTAACACCTCTTCTAACCCCAACCACTCTATGATTCTACCCCACGAAGGCACCTTGTGAAGAACCTTCTCACAGCTTCTCAGGCATCCTCTATACAGGAATCCTCCCTTGGAAATGTTGCTCCTTTAAGTTATCAAAGCACATCGGATTTTGACACAAGATCCTCTCTGGCAATACTATCATTATTTAATAAATGAAGGCAGGCTTTTTTCCAACCTGAAAGGAGGTACAGTGAAGCAGAAAAGATGATCATTGTTCACTGCTGTCAGTCACCTAAAAGCAACACCTTGCTTTGCCCTTAGTTTGGTGAAGGAAAGAAAAACTTAACAGCTTAAAAAGCCAGCATGGCACAAGGGACCTTGGCCAAGCAACTCCTCAAATTTCATGAAAAATCATCCAGTTTCTACTCCCTTTTTTTTGGTCCCATTTCTCTCCTGTAGTTGTAGCCCAAGGCAGTGTCATTATGAAGGATGAAAAAGAACCACTCCAAGAGAAGGGCAGCAAAACTCCTATCCTCACAGTAGGTCCCATGAAATGGGACAGTTTACTGAAGAGTTTATAGGACCAATTTAGGGACAAATAACCATGTGTTTATTAGCAATTTAGGACTAGGAGAATGGCTTTAAATGAAAGAGAGTAGGTTTAGATTGGATATTAGGAATAAATTCTTCCCTGGGAGGGGGGTGGGGCCCTGGCACAGGTTGCCCAGAGAAGCTGTGGCTGTCCCATCCCTGGAAGTGTTTAAGGCCAGGATGGATGGGGCCTGGAGCAAGCTGGGATGATGGAAGGTGTCCCTGAGAATGGCAGGGAGATGGAACTGCATGATCTTTAAAGTCCTTCCAACCCAAACCAGTCTGTGATTCTGTGATTTACAGAAACAAGTCCCAGCCAAACATGAAGATGTGTGAGTACTCCTCAATCAGGGAACAGAGTAGATTAGAATACCAAGACTTCTGGACAGGCACCTCAGCTAGAAATGGTTTCCAGTTAACAATTTACACTAGTGCGTAATTTCACAGCTGTAGCATGATGAGAAATAATAATTTTGGCAGGAGAAAGAAACAGCTGTGATTTTTGAGTGGGCTGCCTAATTTTTATTTTGGATAAAATTTGGAAAGTCTGGGGTAAAACATCTCCAGCGGGCACCCGACACACCAAAGTTTATTGGGCCAAATCCTCCATTGGTTTAAGTTTGTTCTGCTTGCATTAAAGTTAAGCACAATGTCACACTGCAGGCCTGTTGTATCACTTAGAGATATTAAATCCTGAATTATAGGCCCTGTATAAGTGAGTTACAGAAAAGCATTTATAAAACTTGAAGTCTCCCTTTCTTGATGTCCTCTTGTATGTGTGTGGGCAAGTGGCTTAATTACAGTGCATAAAGTGGAATGGCAGACAGAGACATCCAAATCAAAGAGCAAGCCCTGGCTGAACTTCATTAGCAAACATAAATGCAAGTAGGCACATCTTGTTTGTGACATGCCACGGTCCTTTCCGCTTTGGGTAATTTTACTCTATTCTCTGACATTTGCATAAATGTAAATCGAACCATATGACCTGAGCAGGTTTATGATAGGGGAATCATATGCAAAACTTCTTTCCATTACGTAATTCTCTTCATGCAGCCTTACAGTGTTACTGTGAAAATCAGGGAGGGTTGGATCTCAGCCAGTCAGAGCCTTTATTTAAGAACAGCGGAGGGAGCCCTGCCCTTTAAATAAGAGACATTCTTGGATCAGACACCGGCTGGCAGGATGGAAAAAAGGATGTAGCATTAACTTTCATTCCATTCCAAATAACCTGGAACCCATAAACCCCCAAGATTCTCTAATTTTGAATCCGCTCCTTTTCTCCCTGTGTCTTCTTTCCATTTTATTTGGGGAATGTTAACTTTGAATTTTCATTAGCTCACCATAATATCAAACACATCACCCTGGACAGATTCATAACTCTTTGTATATAAAAACATCTACATTAAAACCCCTGTGATTAAAAGGTTACTCCTCTAATTTTTCCCAGCCTGAACAGACAAACCACATGCAAAGAAGTGTCAGCTTATTTAGAGATTAAAATAATAATTAGTTTAAGAGGCAAAGTATAAGCAACATTGTTTGAAAAAGAAAATCCATGTGTTGTTTAGAATTAGTTGCTTCTGTTTAAGTTTAAATAAATTTGTGTGGATATAAACTCTCTTTATTAAAAATGCATCCATATGACAAAAGAAATACAATGGATAATTCTCCCTCCAATTTAAAACAATAGCACTGAAGGCTCTAGTTCCACAAACCCATCTTTAATCAGTAGCCAGAGCACAGATGTCTGATACCACTCAAAGGATGAGGGAGCGCTTTTTGTACGTAATGTCTTATACATGGTCAGTAACGAATAACACTCCCCAAATATGTATCTGTGGACACCCAGGTTTAGCATGTTACAAACTTGTATGATGCTCTGGCTGATCTGCCCTGCTGTATCCAAGAAAGGTCATGGATTTCATTTATGATGAGGACAGACCAATGTGCTGAGAGCTACAGCATCCATTTATCCATACAGTAACAACCCCTCTGGAAGCACAACCATGTTGGTGCTTATGCTAGACCCCAGAAAACCTCAGTTAGGTGTAAGAAACACCAACAATTGCATTCCTCAGGTCTGTTCCCTGAATCCTCAGCCTGGTGAGACACCAGGGACAGCAGCAGTGTCCATCCCAAGAGTACCTGCCTCAGGAAGGGGCCAAAGATCACAAGAACACTTAGATGCCCACAAATATCACCTGCTGATAAAAGCACTACTCCAGTAAACCACCCATCAACAAAATGCCTCCCAGCAAAGTCACCTCTGGGCTTTGGTTGACCTTTTATCTGCCAGTGGCATAAACTTTTTAAATAATTGTGTAAAACTGGGCTCCTGTGTACAGGCATAGGACATATCCAGGATATATCATCCAAGTCTGTTAAAGAACATCATCTAGATCTCAACCATCCAACTTTTTTATTGTTTTTCTCTGCTTCTGGGATAAATGACATTCCCAAGGCTGATGGAAATGTAGGATCACTGGAAAACAAATGAATTTCTCAGGCATCTCGTGCAGTACCACCAGTGGATGGAGAACAAAACATAGGGCTTGTACTGCTGTCCTCCAGTGTATTTGGCCAAATTTGCCATGCTGCAGTTAACCAGCAAACGCTGTTCTCAGGGCTGGGCTGGTATTGTAAGAAAGAAAAACAAGGCAAAAGGATCATGGCTTCTGTTGCAGCAAGAACTGGGGTGTGGGAGTGGGGTACCAGTGTCAGCCAAGAGAAAAAAGAACAAAATTGGTGGGGAGAGAGGGATCATTTTAAGTCTCTCAGAGGGCACTGTAAACAGAGGAGAAAGAAGGAAAAAAACAGAACTATAAAACAATACTTGGCAGCCAGCTTTGCAAAACAAACATATTTTCACAAAGTCCTTCCCATCACTGCCACCAGTTTTAATGGGCTTTATATGTCTGAGAGCAAAAAACCCTTTTTAATTGTTAAGGAAAGGCGATGCTGCTTTGCACACTGATAGAAATTCTGTTCTGAGCCCTACTTCAACTACATGCTGCTCTCCATTCACAGTCAGGGAGAGAAATCCCTTCCCCCAGGCTGCAAAACCTGTAGCTGGGCTCCATCACCACTCCTCCCTGGACAGCATCAGCTGCTTCTCCTGTGGAGCAAGTCAAAATCCAGCAAGTTCCTCCTGCCGTGGGTCTAATGGCCCATAACTGTCTGCCCAGGACACGCTGATGGAAAAGCACACAGCAGGTGTCCACAAGGCACCAGACCTTGATGGATATGACCTGTTGGAATCCAGCATAATTGGGAAAGCTTAATCCCCTCACCACACTGGAAATGCAGTGGTTCCTGAGTGTCCCTGATCTCCTCATGAGCAGTGCAATTAGCTCACTTAAAATTTTACTGCCTCACGTCAAACTGGTCAAAACACCTTGAGTTGCTCAAGGGTCAAACTCTCCTCTCCTGATGTGCCTCAACGTGCTGCTTTAGCTGTATGGCAGCAATAATGTACACAGGCAACTTCATTATGTCTGAGAACTAAATTAAAACTGGAAGTCTTGAGGCTTTAGGTATGGTTGGACACTGAAACCTCTGCTTTATGACTCAGGGCACTGCACAGTCACAGCACTCCCATGTGAAAATATACCACTAACAATAAAAACTGCTTCAACCTGAGAGCAATTCAGCATCAAACAACCTGGATGGCTCCCTGTCTCCAGAGATGATTTTTTTTGACCTTTTAAGGTTTCTTCTACTGCTGTAGAAGCTCAGGGTTTTTTCTGTAGGAAGTAACCGAAGAAGTTAAATTCCCCCTCTGTGTCACTACTGCTCATGAGCTCAGCATAGCAGCTAAAGAGCAAATTTATTTGGAAACAATATGGTGTGGTACAGTCGTCTGAGTACAAGGGCAAGAGCCAGGGCTGGGCTCTGCTCCCAGCCCTGACACTTACTTGCTGTGTGGCCTCAGACAAACCACTTAGTGCCTCTGTGCTTCAATTTCCCCTGCCTTTGAAACAGAAATACTATCACTCACTGGAAACCTTTTCTTGAGGATTGCTTGATTACAGAGCTAATACATGACACTTTGAATACATTGTATACTATGCCATAATTATTATTTTCATTGCATTTTGTCTTCCATTGTAATGGCTAAAATACCAGATGTACAGAAATGGATGTCGAAATTGGCTGCTTTTGCATAGGAGGAGAGGGTATTACTTTGAAATTAAATTATTTGGGTAAAACAAGACAATTCCCCTACATTTTTCCCCTTAAAAGTGGTGAAATTGTAATGAAAAGTTGCATCTAATGATGTTTTGCAACACACTTCTCCCCCACCTCCTGAAAGCATCCTACAAACACACTCTGCAGAGGGCACAGCACCTCTGCTGTCCCTTTGATTCAACAGAGCACTTCAGTGTGGAAAAGAGAGCCCAACCAACAGCTCAGGTCTGTGAAGAGAGGAATTTTCTCAGGCTCCGAGGCCCTTTGCTGGTGGCAGCACTGGGGTGCAGCCACTTTTCGCCCTGCTCAGCCCTGACTGATGTGCTCTGTCTGCAGCGGGGCGCCGGCGCACCGGAGCAGTGGGAGGCAAGAGGAATTAAGGTAATGCATCAGTGGCTGCCAGTGAAGGAGATGGGAAGAGAGGGGGGGGGAAAGACAAGGCAAAAAAAAAAAAAAAAAAAAAGGGCAAAAGAAATATACTATTCCAATCAAAGTCTGAAATTTGTAGAAGTGGTTTTGGTCTCAATATAGAAAAAATATTTATCCAAGAAACTCCTACTCGGGTGCGAACATCCTACTTCTAGTGGGATTTTGTTTGGCAAAGTGCTGTGAAAGAGTGGAAGCTAATACAGAACATGTCTATAAACAAATATATTTATTTAGTACAGATTGACACATTCACTGGAGTACGGGAGTGATTACACGTGTAAAACTATTTCCTATAGTGGTTTCCTTTTGTGATTCTGCTAATTTATTCAATCCACCCCATTTTCATGCATTGAATGTTATGAGCCATTTCAGCCACCCAGACTGAAACGTGTTTGGAGACTACATGCCTGTTTTTTCATTTCATCATCTACACATAATTATTTGGTGATATTAGGAATTTGAGCTCAAATGGAAGCCAACCAACATTTTAATAGCTTAAAAATCACACAAAATGAAGTCTGCCCTGAGGTTAATGAATAAGAGCCAAATCTTGAGGCTCTTGCTAAGTTTTTACTCACTCCTTATTCAGGCAAAAGTTGAATCAATTGTAGTTGGACTGATTAAAACCAGAAAAACATGTATTTGGACCTTTCTCTCAGGTAAAACAGAATAAATTACTTAGGATTAGGCTGAAGAATGGCATCCAATCGACCTTTCACATGTATTTCTGCAACACACTGAAGAAAAAATCCAAGAGCTGAGGCAGTTTAACCAGTTAAACCAATATTTTAGCAGCAGAATAAATTATTATACTCTACCAGGTTTTATGACATTTATATTAGAAATAGCCCTGAATCAAAATAGGTTTCCTGGTCCCTCCTGGACTTCTGAAAATCAGTATCAAATCCAAACTTAAAAAATGGTTCACTAAGTATGAAAACCAAATGCCCCCATCCTTCAAAACAAAGCTCCATCCCTAATTTGAACTTTAATCCAGACATGTATTGATACAGATATTTGATTTTTGATGATGGTAAGCATTTATAATTTAGGAAATTAAAGGTTATTCTTTAATTACATGCAAGATGTTCTACTCCTTATGCAAAGAATGCAATGCACCTGTAAAAAATACAAAGCAGAGCAGTTAATTCCCTTGAACAGTTAACACTTCACCAGTAATTGGTGATAATCACAGAAGGATGCTTCTCCTTTAAGTCACAACCCATTTAACTATTGGGCCAGTCTCGGCAAAGTAATGACACATTTATCCCATTCAAGTCAGACTTGAATGAGGATTTGGAAAAGAAAGTAGTATGAGGATTTGGAAAAGAATGTAGTATGAATGACTGATTTCTTCAATATATGCAAAGCAAATAGAAGAAGGAAAAAACAGGTAACAAGAATGAAGTGGTCAATGTGTAGATGTGGCACTTGGGGACTGGTTTTAGTGCTGGGCTTGGCAGTGCTGGGTTAATGGTTGGATTCAACGATCTTAGAGGGCTTTTCCAACCTAAATGATTCCATGAATTGTGAAAATACCAGATCCTGACAGGGTCTGGGTGATAGTGGCCCTGCTCACTATCTCCTGACAGGCTGCAATTCGATCTCAATGCTGAAATATGCTGAGCACATGAAGAGCTGGACTTGGGGATGGCTTCATTTATAAAGGAGTGAGCTGGGACATGTGAAGAGGGCAGTCCCCTCCTGGCCACCACTCATGCTGCAGGGCCTGGTCCCGCTCTCCCCAGCACTTCCTACCTGCATGACAGACAAACTCCTTCCAATGTTTAGCAGGGTCTGATGAGCACAAACCGTGCCAGTGGCACACTGGGAATGTGGGAACACTGCCCAAAGCCTCATAGGCTCCTGCACTGGGCAGCCTACACAGAGGAGAGCCCTTGTTGCACTTTCAAAGAGCTGCTGGCAAGTTATGATCTGCAAGAATGCATCAAGGAAATTGGGATCCCAAGGAAGAACAGGCTTTTTGTTACATTATACTTTTTAAATGACATTATATCCACATTCATATGCTGGAAAAGCTGGTTCACAAGTGGAGATAGACTTCAAGCCTCTCTAACGTGCAGTTTAAGTTATCTTTAATCTTTCTAAATGTCTTTCTGTCCATCTGATTCTTACCTTCCTAGCATCTTGGCCAAATAGGTTATCCCAGGGACACCGGATGGTTGTTGAGAATAGCAGGCTTCCAAAATGTCCTTCCTAGAACCGACTAAAAATTCCTTTTGGTAGTTTCTGACTGATCGGTTGTGGGTGGGGGGTGGACAAATAATATCTACTTTGTGAAGCAACTGAAATAACTCAGCAGACTCAGAACCTTCATGCTATAACCACCCTCCACAGATCTAATTTCACGTCACTTCCTATGGCACGTGTTACTTAAATGAAACTTATTTTGAAATGCAAGGACAGACCAATGCCATTACCAATATCTCAGTGGTCTGACCCATCACATCAAACTCTCGTTTCTTCTGTACCGCATCTCATCTTTTTCCCTTGTATCCAGTTTAAGAGCAGACACACATTTATATGCACATCTATAAAAGTGATACTCTTCTGAAAACAAACTGGCCAGGCCACGAGATTCTTCTGGCTGGTTGCCATTGTTCAGTCACTAAATATGGGTTTAGGAATAGGGAGATGGATTACTCGCTTGTGACCCCACCATGGGCTTTTCATGATATCACAGCCCATATTTTTTTAATAACATTGAGGAATATTTAAATCCTGTATGGAAGTTTTTTCATACATACTTCTTTGATGTTACAACATTTTGATTTGTGTGCATGCTGACACCAGAACATCTAGATTACTGCATGTTCATTTATCAGAGAGTGCAAGGTCAGTCCCGTTTGGATGTGCAATTATTGCATTAAATAGATAGCATGGGCTAATCATGCTGACAGCAACATCCCCACTTCCAGTGGATGGAAATGCAAGAACACTAAATAATTACTGTAAATGAAGAATTAGTTAGGTCTCATTAAATGTTATTGTTAACTAAAACAATAAAAGAGTTTATATTTTAAAAAGCAGAAAGTGGTAGGGAAGTAACTGAGCCCCAAACCTAGAACACATTGCAGTTCCTGGATTTAACGCTAATGAGACCCAGTGGATCCAGGCTTCGGCAAAGAGAGAGCTGTTGTCTGCATCACATTATTTATTTTAACGGTGTAACTCCCTTTTCCTTTGTTTCTCCTCTTCCCCTCCAGCAGAATGGCTGTTGGTAAGATGGGAATGTGAAATCCAGGTTTTCGTCTCTCCAGTAGCTCTGAATTTCCTGGCTTTTGTGGACTGAAATCAGACCCTGAAGTCACTTATGTGCATTTTGTTTTGGGTAATTGACATTAATTTTTAGGTTGCATCACCGACATCAATCAGCGCTGCTCTCAGAGGACTAGAGTTAAGGGGCCACAATAAAAGGGCATGATATTGTTCCTTTTGTTTTATTTTTGGAGCACTTAGACTACTCTATACTTTTCCAGTGGATGCTACATTCTTTTTGGGTGAGACAGTTTAAAACATTACTGACTGTCTCATTTAAAAGAATACTTTGGCATTACGGTGAATGCCTGGCTCCAGACGCTGGGACAGTCAACGCTGGTAAAAATTCAAGTTGATACCTTTTGTCTACATAACACTTTGAAAAAAACTATGAAATGGCAACACATTTCTTTAGAGAGAGCTCTGCTGCCCATTACAGGTGTTTCCCATATGGTAAAGGGAAGGTTGGTCCCTTCCCCCTCCACTCATCAGTGTTCTCACATCATAGCAGGAATCTACAAAGACAACATGGCTGTAAATGACACCGCACAGAAGTCTCCAGCAGCACGTACTGCCACGGAAGAAGCTAATTTTCACTGTCAGGGCAGGAATACACTCCATTGCAGCCCATTGATGGGCAGCATTTTGACTCTTCAGCTTTCTGTTTCACCAGTGTACAGCACAAATACCCTGGAGTAAGTGGCGAAGAGAAGCCAGACTAGGATTTAGATGCCCAAAAGATGAGAAGAAGATAGATTAAATCAGTAGAGATTACTGCAGATTATCATCCTGCATGAACTGATGGGCTCAACACCTTCTTCCTCAAACTCTCATGGGTGGGAAGAAAAATTCTTTCTAATGCAAGATCATGATTTTTACGGAAGAAGAATCTGAGGCACTTCAGTGGGGCTAAGACCTATTTTTTGGACACTGGGACATAGTCATATGTCATATGAACACAGGTTCATAGGTAGGTCTTGAAAACAGACAGCCATTGGGTAAAGAATTGGCCTGTTGCCCCATATTTTGCCAAGGAGTTCATCACCCTAGGTGTATTCAAGATGTTCATAAATCTCAATACTGTTTTGGATGCTGGAGCTATTCTAACACTCAAGTGTCAAATGCAGGTGTGACTTTCTATGAGTTTAATGTGTTATCAAGGCATTTCGTAATCTCAGCCACTCCTTTCCCAAAACACAAAGTTATCTTATTTCAAAAGTAAACTTCAAAATAAGAATAAGTAAGAGCTTGAACATTTTGTAATACAGAAAAAAAAAAAAAAGTCCTTTTTGCCTGTTTCCCTATCCTTTTGGTTTTAGACAAGGAGTGGAACTGTCTGTGCTAGTCTAATTATAGTGGACCATTGTTTCTTCATGCCAATCAGTATTAGTAATACACATACATACTAGTTGGTATATTTTGCCATTGGTTATGATATATTATTGCATAATAGTAATATAATAACTAACATTTCTACAAAATAAACTCTAATGCTGAGATTTTGAAAGCCAACTACTGATCTTAGCTGGCTATTTCACCAGTAGCTATGTGGCTAAAACCTTACATAGACTAAGAAATAAACCTTAACTAGTATCTACTTAAATGCTTCTTCTTTGCTTTTTTATTATTACTTCCTTCTCAGCTTTCTAAAATGTGCACCACTATTAACTCATTTATTAGAAACAACAAGATATTCCACAATAAATGGAACAATTTTCATTTTTTTCTCTCATCATGTTTTCCTGTCCACCTTTTCCTGTTCTTCATAACAGCATTTTTTCCTAACTCTTTATTACCAACTCTACTCTGTTTAATTAAATCTATCCTTCCATTTATCTGGTTTTGCCCTTCAGTTCAGCTTATCCACCCCTTGGTTTCTGGCCCATTCTCCCATCTTTCCATAAATCATCATTCCCACTCACTTTTGACCAGCCTATCTCTGTCTCTGCTGTTTTTCTTTCCAACCTGATTTCTGCAGGTCCTTGTCTCTTACCAACATCATCTCCTCTGTAAAGTAACAAAGGGTGTCTGTGTCTTAAAATAATTCCATCCAAAATTTACTTCATCCTCTTCCAGCCACATTAGGGGTCTACAACTATATCTGCAGTTGTTGCAGAAACTGTAGAAAACCAGATCTACTGCTTGTTGCAGGACACACAAAGAATTTTGGCAATACGAAAGAGGACATTGCCCACAAAGGAGAAAAATTCAGCGTTCGTGAATAGGAGCAGGAGAACCCTAAACACCAACTTGGTGCAGCCAGCAGTTGGTACGCAGGGCACAATAGAGCCCTCAAAAGCTTGGGGGAGCTTTCATACTTCCCACAAGCTAAAGTCCAATCTTGGATATTAAATATAAATAAAGCATGTATTTTTCTCTTTCTTTTTTTTCTCCCTGTAGTTATTCAGTTTGCTTAAGGGGAAAAAAAAGTAAGAAAGAAAGAGAAAAAAAGGCCACTTGTCACCTTGGTGTCACAGAGAAGCCTGCTGGTGTCAAGTCCATTGAAGAAATTGCTCAAAACCACTTCACCTTTGTGGGAACATTCTCCTGGTGAAAGGCTGGGCTTTCTATCCCAGAAATGGTGACGTGAGGTTTGCTGAGACTGGATGAACTTGCAAGCCATTTTTACCACCAAACTTTTATTTATTCTTGATAAATTGGTGTCACTTAGTATCACTTAATTGCTCCATATTTCCTTCATTTGTCTTTAGCTGGGCATGATTCAACTGCAAACGCATTACTGAGTCTCACAGAGCCCTTAGTTAATGAAGAGATATTGCAGCAGAATGTGTTTTGAGGTGATATTTATTCCTGCAGGTGCACTGTTGATGGGGTGAATCATTGATCCTGGCCCTCTGTGAACCACTGATCTCTGTTGGGGAAGGAAATTCTTTTATCCTCAAGAAAACAACCATTTTTTGCTGTGTTCCATGTGCTATTTCCGACAGGTGTTACAGACAAAAAAATGGGAACAACAAAATATAACAAATAAATAAATAAATAAGTAGATAAACAGATAGATAAAAAGATACCAGTAAAACCTCTTGATCCTGATCTGGAAGAGAAGGCAGCTGCAGTTTCAGCTTTGGCTTTTGAAATGACTGGGCCAGGAAGCCAAACGGGGGGACATTTTTGTCTTGTGGGCAAATTTTATGGCACCAGGCAGAGTCAACCAACCACTTACTCGCAGGCCACTTGCCCAGTCTGGAAAGGGAACAATTTTCAGTCTTTGACAGATTGGACTTGAACAGGCACCAGAAGTGAAAGCATCTATTGTCCATTATCCATCCCAGCCCTGAGACTTCCAATTTCTCATTTACCATGTAGCCTATTCAGAGAAGGTTTGTCAAGCAACAGCCTCTCTAAACAAATTACATTGAAATTCCTTATACTATGCCACATACTTGACTTGCTGTTCCAGAAAGAGCCACATAATAAGTTTCTAACAAGGACACTCGTTATTAAAGCACTGTCGACTTTCTAGGTCAAAGAGGTGAAAGGCAAAGTCAAAATAATTGAAACAAAATATTCCATAAATCATGGGTGTTTACTTACAAAAAAAGAAAAAAAAATATGAAGAGACCTGCTGCTACACTAACCAAAACTCAGCTAACTATTTTGAATTACCATGTTCTTGATGAAAGCAAAATTTAAGGCGCCAGAGTTGGCTTTTGGAAATACCCAAACAGCTCAAAACCAAACAGAGCTTAGCATAAACTGGATCATTCTTTCTTTTCCCACTTCTTCTTCCAAAACGTGTAAGACAGACATGGCAAAGAAATACACTGGTAATGCATGCTGTTCCTTTTTTATTCACTTAAATGTGAAAAGTAGATACCTTTCTAAACATATATGTTTGCTGAAGTAACCCAGGGATTTAAACTGAGAAGTGCAAAAGTTCTTAATGCATTTTGCAAAGAGGAATTTTTTTAGAATTGCCATCTGTATCTCCTACTTTCGAGAAACATTAAGATCTGAACTTTCTGAAAAGGACCTTGCATCATCTGAGTGTATTTTGAGATATTCTTTTTCACAGTGCTGCATCTTTATATTAGTAGACAAGAAAAGTATTTTTTTGCTGCAGTTTTCTTCTTTAAGAGACTGCCCTTATTTATCAACTTCTCAAAAGTGTTTGAACCCATATTTACTGTGAAGATTAACAGAGTTTATCAATTTTTTCAAGGTACATGCTTTGTCAAGAATACAGCTGGAAACATCTCCTATTTCTTAGTTTTCTAAGTTTTTATCTGTAATGATGATTTTGCAGTGGCTGAGTAAAACTCATTGAGAACGCACGTGCACGTAGGTAATAAAATCATAGAATCACAGAATGGTTTGGGTTGGGAAGGACCTTAAAGCTCATCTCATTCCAAGCCCTTGCCATGGCAGGGACACCTTCCACTATACCAGGTTGTCTGTTGATTGAACAATGAAAAGAAAAAATGAAGAGGCAGATTGAGTATCAAAAAGCAGGGTAAAGGAGCTGCAATCTGCCTTCTGATTTGGGGCATGGACCAGCCCAATACAAGTGACAGAGTGAAGTGAGAAGGAAGTGGGTAAGAAGAGCCATGGATGCTCCCATCCCATCAAGACTCAGAGCAATCACTGTTGGTGGGCTCCAGGGACCCCCAGATGTGATACTGCTCCACCCCACACTTCCTGGCCAAAAAAAAAAAAAAAGAAAACAGTTGAAAACAGTTGGGGTCGGCTGTGGTACCACTTGCCTTCCTTCTGGGTGAATCCAGAGGAGGAAGGGATCAGGATAAATTATAGGTCCCTGCAAAAGCTCTGTGTGTTTCTGTTGACGCCATCTGGAAGCAGTGATAATGCCACTATTAGTGGAGGCGTTACTACAGAGGATCTGCCGCCTCTATTAAAACCAGCCATGCTGTGTGCTGGCTCCTGATGCATGTTTGCTCTAATTTCCTCCCTGACTATTCATTCCTAAAGCTGTCAATATCCCGTTAACCTTCCTGGCACTGAAACTGTAAAACCAAGTCCTATTTCAGCTCTGATTTTGAACCTCAGTTGTGATAAGCAATACCAAAGGCTAAGTTTACAATACACAGTTGGCCAAATCTAAATCATGCTATAGGTGGTGGGGATTTTTTTCTTGCTTATACACATTATAAAGCAGGACACAACAATGTGATATCCTAAAATTAATTCCTTAATTTGATGGAAGAATAGCAAATGTTCTTTGCTGGTAACTGACAGCTTGATCCTGCAGATTTCAAAGGCCAGAAGTGTCCTGTAATCAGGGGAGTTGTTCACATTCAGATCATACAGTTTAAAGTCTGAAGGGAAAATTAGATCATCTAGCCTGACCTCCTGCATACCACAGACCACAGAATTTCAGCCAGTTGCCCTTATTTTGGGCCAGTAACCAGTTTAACAAAAGCATATTTTTCAGAAATTCATTTGACCTCCACTTGGAGTCATCAAGAACTAGACAATGCAGAACTTCACTTGGTACTTTGTTCTACTGTTAATTGCCTTGTGCCTTATTTCTAAGTTGAATTCTCTGGTATTACTTTTCTACATAAATACAAGTTACAAGAACAGCAATTGCAACTGTCTGCACAATAATGGTGACATTAATGTGAAAAGAGCATGTCCAAGTGCGATGCTAAGGAGCATTTTGGCCACATGCACAGAAATATTTAAGTAGCAGCTGATCCAGATGAGCCCATTATTGTATTTACTGAGGTGTCTGAGTCAGGTACAAAAGGATCCCTCTATGGGAACATTTTAGTTTGGATCAGGGGTGTGCTTTTGAAACAAATCTCCCATTCATTCTCACTTACTGCCATCATTTTGTACTGTAGCATGATTTCAGAGCATGCTACCTGGTCTTTCTTTGGGTAAAAGCAAATCAAAAGATGCACTCTAACCACTAACAGCCATTCAGTCAACGAGGCCAGACAGGACCTAGTGCTAGACAGAAAGTAAACCCCACTGAAATGCTCATCGTGCGAATGGAGGGTGAGCACCAACTATTTGTCTTCTACACATCTGCTCCTATTTGTACTCCTGGCAAAAGCACAGAATCATGGAATGGTTTGGGTTGGAAAGGACCATAAAGACCATCTAGTTCCAAACCCTCTGCCATGGGCAGGGACACCTTCCACTAGACCAGATCACTCAGTCACAGCCTAACTCCCCTCAACTTTAAGGAACCTCATGCCAGCAGCTGTAAGAACAGAAAATCAAGATTTAGTAAATAATTTCAGAAGAACAGTAATAGGTGGAATTGATTTAGTTGAACAATAGCTGGGTATTAATCCATAATCTGAAGAACAATGACAGTGATCAAAAGGTACTACAGCCAAGAGAGTTCTTTTTTTTTTTTTTCAGTGGTATCCTTACATCTAGGAAATAACAAATATTGTAGACAAATTCACCTGGCTCATCCTGAAAAGATCAGGTCAAAAACTAAGGTTCTAGGAGAACCACCAGGAAAAGATAACAGGAGCCAGTGACATGGAAAGAGAACAACAAATCTGACCTAATAAATCACAGAATTCATGATTCAGAAATGACTATTCCACCAAATTTTAGAGATAATTTGGGTAGTTGCTTTAACTCTTTGTTCCCAGTCAATGGCTTTCAATATACAGTCCAAGGGAAGAAGGACAAAGTAACATCTGCAGAACTTGCATCCATTCACCCAGTCCAGAGACACAGGCCAATTAAGCATTTTGTGCTAAAGGAGGCTTAAAATGAGACATGCAATTCCACACAAGACCACTTAAGGAAGTTGTTTTTTGTGGCTGCCAGACCAGCAGTGCCATTCTCAGCAATAAATGTTTCTGCATGGGGCAGGAACTACCAAGAAATGAGCACGGAGCAGCAAGAAGATGGACAGATCAATGGCTACTTCAAAATATTATTTTTTGTTGTTGATGAAACTTCCTGGAGAGTATAAAAGCCAATGCATGAGTGACCATGGCAAACCAAGATTTATTATGGAGCTCTTGAGGGAAGTGATTGGCACAGCAGAAGTAAGTCTTAGCCCACCACAGTTTTCTCCATTTTTCAAGTCACAATTCCTGTAAGTATTTCTTTGCAAGGGTTGAAAGGCAGAAGAGGTATCAGATTGGCCAGTACGACCCCTTTTACATCTCAATTCCTAATTATCCCATCTTTTCAGAACACAATAGTAGCATAGAACATTTATAAAGGGAATTATTAGAAATTTCAGCTGGCGTTTTCAGAAGAGTACAACCTCTCATTAGCTTTTTTATTAAAAGAGAAAAACCTTCTATTTTCTTCTAATATTTGTAACTTTCCAAATGATTGATCTATTTCTCATTTCTCTTATTTTTGGGATTTCTCCTTTCTGGGATGAAGAAATAAAGCACTGAAATATTCAAAAAACAATGAAAATACTTGTTCCAGCCAGGGCCAAGTACCAAGACAAAACACACAAAAGCTTTGCTCTCAGCCTCCCAGCAAAGGTCTGTCAATCCCCAAGTCTGAAATACACTGCAGAAAAGTGCAAAGAGAGTTCATGCTGATCTAATCAAGGACTTTTTTGGATATTCAAGACAGGAAATAGGTGCTAATTTAAAATGAGATTTTAGGTTTTGGACTGTCTGTGAAGGTTATTAATATCTACAACAACTTTTCAAAATATAATCTTGGCTTTTGAATACATATAGAACTGAAAGAAAAAAGAGATTCCCAACAAAATGGGGAATCTGAAAAGAATAACAAGGTGATTTTAAAACCCTTGTAAGGTTCCGAGAAGTCTCTTTGGTCTTTGACTCTTTGGCTGGTGATGCTGGATATATGCAAACAGTAATCAGTTCCAGGCCTGCAAGTAGCAGTGCTCACTCATAATAGAATAAAATTATAGCTTACGTAGGAACTCAGAACTGAGAGAAATCTCTGACTATTTGGCAAAGAAAAGTATCAGGAAAGCAGAGGGGTGGAGAAGGAAAGGTTGCAAGGAATAAGAAAAGAAAATTATACTGTTCAGACTAATTACACAACACAGAAGAGGGACAGAAGGACAGCAGCAGCAGAAGGATTACAAAGAAAGCTCAAGAATAAATGGATGTGGCACAAGTCAAAGAATTTGACAACAGGGACATTCAGGGATCCTGGTCCATAGATCATTACCAGTGGAGAAACGTCCTTGCCACTGCAGTTCGTTTTCACCAGCAGATCAACACATTGTCTGATGGACTGGCACACGTAATGGCAGTCTTCAAAATGAAATTCAATATACTCCTGTTGCCACTGGAAAGCTCACCTTCTTACCCAGTCCCTGCTAATGCAACCAGTTGGCCTGGAAGGATGCCATGTGTGATCATCTCCTGCATTACAGCTTTCTTTGTTAATGCTGGAAATGAAACCTCAGGCATGATAATACCAAGAGTTAACACACACCAGCACATCTATGCCAGCTCAAACCAGTTACATTTTTCTGACTCTGTGGTGGTTTTGAGTTTTCCTTCTCTCCTTCCACCTCCTCTGATCAAGGACACACATGGATACCCAAAAGCAGCAAAGACTTTCTACCAAAATTACTCTCCTTTAGTAACGAGACCGCAAAAGGCTGAAACACACAACACTGTCTGCCACCACCCCATTCTGGCTGATTGTCTTTTAATAGCTACAATAACGTTGTGCAAAGGAATAATATTCCACATCCTCAACTCACTGGTGAAGGGTCTGGAGCACAAGTCTGATGAAGAGCAGCTGAGGAGCTGGGAGGGCTCAGCCTGGAGAAAAGGAGGCTCAGGGGGACCTTCTCACTCTCTACAACTCCCCAACAGGAGAGTGGAGCCAGGTGAGGGGTGGGCTCTGCTCTCAGGTAATAAGTGACAGCACAAAAGACAATGGCCTCAAGTTGCACCAGGGGAGATTTAGCTTGGATATAACGGAAAATTTCTTTATGGAAACTACAAAGTACTGGAACAAGCCGCCCAGGGCTGTGGTGGAGTCACCATCCTGAAGAGTTTTAAAAGATGTGTAGATGTGGCACTAAGGAACATGGTTTAGTGATGGATTGACAGTGCTGAGCTCCTGGTTGGACTCGATTATTTTTGGGGTCCTTTCCAATGGAAACGACTCTATGACTCTCCCAGGCAGTACACACACAATCCCAAAGGAACGTGTGCATTAACTGAATCTGCTACTTTATGACTAAAACAGGAAGTTCAGTCCCCTTTTATCGTACCTTTTTATTTTTGAAAGGCTGCCCAAACAGTTCCAAGTTGAGTTGAAGCAAAGTTATTGATGTCAAGAAGCCAAGATCTTTCGCCATGCCTTGCTGAATGAGGAAGGAAGAAACTGTTTGTGCTCAGCTGTCCTTTGCTTCTCCAGGCTAACTTTGAGCCAAAGAAGCAGGAAGAGGAGAAAGATGAATAAGTGAAAAGGGATAATGTTTATCTTTTAACAAAATCACAATGTTCTGCTCCTAGCTCTAGCAGCCAAGACTCACTGTTGCATCTTTAAGACAGATAGTCTCTTCTCTGAGAGACGACAGGCTAATTATAGCCCTCCTGCCAGAGGGAACTCACACATGCAAACCATTATGTAAAATATAATTTTTTTCTTTAAGAATACTCAAGATCATTAGACATGGTTTTTTCAATGCTAGAAAATCAAGCCAAAAATGAAAATAAACAGTTTCAAGTATTCGCAACATAATTCCCTCATGCATTTATGGAAATATAGTAAAAAGCGCCTTAAAAATGTGGTTTGACATTTCATGCTGCTCTGTTTTTCTGTCTTTCCAGTTCTCAACATTTGCCCTCTTGTCCTGTATCATTTCGGTTCCACTGCAGTTTGAAAGAGACAATGATGGCAGCCTTTGTCATTTCTACAGTGCTTTTCAGCCGTGTTTCAATGGGTGGGTGACACGAAACATCCCAAGGACTTGGCGCAGATGACAAAAATGCTTTATAAATTCTACTCTGCATAAAACAAATGTGAATTCATTGTATGCAAATACAGTAGCACTGTTCACCAAGATAATTACAGGTACAACATTGCTTCCCTAACAATGTGCTTTGGTAAATTAAGGTTAAAGAGATGATCAACTTAATTTAACAGGGAAATATCATCCTTTTTTTTCTGAGCTGCCCTTCCTCCAGAAGGTTTTCTGAGTACACTACCACCTTCAAGAGCACT
Source organism: Corvus moneduloides (assembly GCF_009650955.1). Classification (NCBI taxonomy): domain Eukaryota; kingdom Metazoa; phylum Chordata; class Aves; order Passeriformes; family Corvidae; genus Corvus; species Corvus moneduloides. The sequence continues at coordinate 5,230,416 of NC_045478.1, forward strand.
TTAAGACACATAGGGAAAAAGATGGAAAAAATCCCAAAGTTTGGCTATGATGATGTGATACAGCTTCATCCCTGTTTTATGCAGGGAGAACTGAATTCCTGCCTATCTAAACTAGTTGGTATTTTAAACTGGTTTTGTCCAGTTTATAAAAGATGGGACTACTGACAAACCAAACACCATGGTCTAATGGATTAAGCAAGCAACTGCATGCCACAAATTCCTAAATTTTAATCCCGACTCTCTTGGTGCTCACCTTCTTGTCCATAAAACTGAGATAATATTTATCCTCTACTTCATGAGGGTGTTGTGAGAGTGAGTAAATGTTTGGACAGCTCTTCAAAAGGTCAAGTCCTAACCAGGCACCTGTGTTTTACTGAAGTAAACTGCTTCCTCAGATCCCCATGATATGATCACAGCACCTTCTCCAGAGCTTCCCAGATCACTTCAGAATAACCATCCACATTCATAACCATTCACATGCATAAATCACAGCATGGTTTGGGTTGGAAAGAACCTTTAAGATCATCTCGTTCCAGTCACTCTGCCATGGGCAAGGACAAAGTTATGCACTGATTTAGGGCTTAAGAGTGATTTCACCTGTAAACTCATGTATATAAATTATCCCCCTGCCACAGGAATAATTCAGAAAAACTATGTGCTAAGAAACTTTTAATTCACTACTGAAGCAGAAGTGCCACGTCCCAGGGTGTTGCTAATGCCAGTTAATCTTAAAATTGTCATTCAATATCTGAATTACATAAAAATATAGAGTGGAAAATTAATTTATTTTTAAGAACATCTGTTAAGAACACCCTTCCCCTACATACATCAGCTACTGATGCTCTGTAAAAGTTTAAAATAAAAGCTTTAAAATCCCCTGCTTTATTAGAAGGGCAATTCCAGAGACTCGACACACTGTATAATCCCATCAGTGGTTAGTTCTCAACAAACAAGTCACACATACAGAAAAAATACTCTAGACCAAGGCAGGAGGCAAAAAGAGGTTAAATCGGTCACAAGCCAGGTTTTTCCTCAGTTTTAACTCATAAGTGATGACATAAAACCCAGAAAAAACCCAGCTCCAACTTGAAAATGATTTAAATTTGCCAGCTCCAGCCATTTCTGGAAGCAAGCCAGCCTTAATTTGGATGTAGGCTTCTCAAAATTTGCACAGCTCTAACTTTAACCTGCTGCAGCCTAAAAAGTGGACCTGGTGAAGAAACACACAAAAATTATTCCACATAATTCAAACACAAGTGATGGTCTGTTCTCTCCATGTACCCGAGCTCAGGATCGGCTGCTTCGTTCCAGGAGCAGACGGTGCCATGTCTTTACGAGCAAAACTGTCCACCTTAGAAATTCCTTCTGTACCAATCTAATGCTGCATGAGGATAATGCTCACAAGAGGGAATATGACTTGTTTTCCAGGAGGGAATATTTTCAGAGTCGAGCTTGTAATTTCTATTTGCAAATCTCCAAATTCAACAATTTCTCAGCCTCTATAAACTCACAGATGGAAAGATCCTGTATTTGGAATAAATAATGTCTGAGCTTCACCTACATTACAGGGCATTTTCTGTTAGAAGAGTGCTATATCCTGACTCCTGGAATACACAGAAGCCCTTTGTGGTAAAGCTATCACACCAGGCTGCTCCAAGTGTCCAGCTAAGGAGGTTCACATTAGTAGTACCACGGAAGGATTGGGGGGAAAAGAAAAAAAGAAAATATCATGACAAGCATCGACTGGGAATGCTGATAGCTTTCTCTGGATCCTGCCTAAAATTTGAGGGTATTTTTTTTATTTTAATATGTCAAAATGAACTTTTGTACTTGTTAACAAAATCACAACTTTGAAACATAAATACATTTATCTTTTTACTATTTTTCCAGCCCTTTTCCCAAAATCTGCTGGTTATTAAAACACTGCTGTGTAAATGAAAAATGTTCTGCTTCATAATTTGCCTTCTCCCTGCTTACACACACAATGAGGTCGTTATTTGCTCATTATGCTCATTCTCACAGGGACAGCCTTTGATGTCAAACAGCAAGTGCTGTGACTTCATTGTAGGTATCCAAACCACTGAAGGACTGTGTGAAAACAATACCAGTCCATGCAAGAGATATCCAGTGCCTGGATCAAAAACCAACAGGAGCTCTGGACCAGGTCTCTGACCATCAGGAACGTAAAACAAATATACAGACCACACTGGGGCACACAAGAACATCCACTGCAGCCGCACAGTGTTTGACCAGAAGATCTCAAAGCATGTCTTGACTTCAATCCTCCCACTCATGGAATCACAGAATGGTTTGGGTTGGGAGGGACCTTAAAGGTCATCTATTTCCAACCCTCTGCCATGGGAAGGGACACCTTCCACTAGACCAAGTTGCTCAGGGCCCCATCCAACCTGGCCTTTAATGAAATTAAAGAAGACAAAAGATGTTCTTACAGGAAAGCAAAATGGGAAAAAAAAATTGTATCATCAACATCTGCAGTTCAGACAACCCTCAGTTAAGCAGCCCTGATGCCTGCAGTGTGCAGTAACTACTATTATTAATAAGCATCATGTGGAAATGGACTCAGGTTGTGCCAGAAGTTTAGATTAGATATTAGGAAAAAATTCTTCACAGAAAGGGTTATGGAACAGGCTCCTCAGGGAAGTGGTGCCATTACCATCCCTGGAAGTCTTCAAAAAATGTGTGGCTATGGCACTTGAGGACATGGTTTAATGTTGAAAATGGTGATGCTGGTAGGTGGACAGCTGGATTTGATGATCTTAAAGCCTTTTCCAACAACAATTCTGTGATTCTATATAACAAGATGCATCAGATACTGAATGCTGCTGAAGAGGATCTGACGTGCCCGTTCTTCAAGACAACTGGACTTTCTATATTTCAGAAGTTAAGAATGACTTATTTATGAAACAGAATTGACCCCATAAAGCCACTGAGGCAAAGGCACCTTTTTTCATAGCTCAAACAGCATGTAGTAAGCCCAGGAAACCATTTCCACAGCTGCTCTGAGGGCCAGGGTTTAAGACTTCAGCTTTAGAGCAGTCAACACATTAAGACTTGACTTCAAATTCAAACACTCTCAGAGAATAGTCCTGGACTCTCACAAAAACCCATTACATTTAAACCATTTTATTAGCCCCAGAAATGCTTTTGGCATGGGGCAACTACCATTCCCCAATGCCAGGACACAGCTCAGAGATATTTGGAGGCCAGAAGCCATACTCAAAAGGCAGTCTGGAGATGGCCACCCTATTTGGGAGAATAAGAAAATGTAATAATATGGGCATGGGTCATGCCATGCTTGTGAGCCTCAGTGTCAGAAAGCACAGACACAGTTAATCTCCTGGTACAGACACAGCTTTATGCTGTCAGCTCCTCTGAAAAACCTCAGCCCAGATAGCTGGAGAAGTGTCCTAATTGAGTAGCTAATAATCACAGTGTGAGCCAGCAGACTTTCTGCCTTAAAAGCTATTATTTTAATAGCCACACTAGAAATATGCTTTGGTGCGGGAGTCGAATGTGAGGCAAAACAGGTATCTTTGTGTTGCCATGCAGGCTGTGTTTCTATGCTGATAAGGTCTCGTTTCACTAACAACAGGGAAAAAATAGCCTTCACTTCCAGAAAAGCTAAGGGCTTTATCTGACAGAGCCTCCCTGGAAAGCAGCGTCCTTGCGCCTCGGGACGGGCAGCCAGCCAGCTTGGGCTAAACTGCCTACAAGGCAGAAGACATAATATTACAGTTAATATCAGAAAACACTGTAATTTGCTTTTTGCTTGCAATTTTATCTGACAAAAACAAGGCAGTTGAGGAAAAAGAAACAACAGAAGGTGTGCCTCGCTGCTGGCTACTCCTTCAGCCTGTCTAGTGGGGAATGCTTTGCTTGATTCAGAGCAAACTATCACAGGGCTGATAAGGACAGGAACAACAAAAACATTGGGCTAAGAAAGCTGTTCATCAGGATGAGACAGAGAAGAGCCCAGCATGGCAGAGTTTAGAGGGAATAGCAGCAAAAGTTAGAGAGAAGGTAAACAGGGATCTACTATTTCATCTCTCATGTAAGAGAAGACGGGAAAAAAAACAAATAATGACATTTCACAGTATCACAGAGTTGTTAGGGATAGGAGGGTCCTCTGGAGACCACCCAGTCCAATACCCCTGCCAAGGCACGGTCACCTGGAGCAGGTGACACAGGAACTCATCCAGGTGTGTTTTGGAATGTTTGCAAAGGGAGACTCCATAATATCCCTGGGCAGCTGTACCAGTGCTCAGGCACCCTCAACAGGAGAAAGCTCTTCCTCATGTTCGAAGTGAAACTTCTTGTGTTTCAGTTTATGCCCATTGCTCCCCATCCTGTCACTGGGCACCACTGAAAAGAGCCTGGCACCATCCTCTGACATCCTCCTTGGAGACATTTACATGGATTGTTGAGAACCCCTCCCAGTCTTCTCTCCTCCAGACCAATCAGGCCCAGCTCTTACAGTCTCTTCTCATAAGAGATGCTCCAGACCCCTTGTCATCTTTGTATTAACTATTTAATCCTATCTCTAAGAAAGGTTAATACATGAATACTTAGATCAGATAGAGTTCTGTTACAGGAAAACCTCTTCCTGGGAAGTGTAACTTAGAGAAAAATCACAGTGATGGTAGTAGACTTTTAGTCATTATTTATTCTTCCATTTTCTCTGTTCAGTCTCGAATGCTATGAGTGACATTCTTTACACTTCAACGCTATATTCACATCCCATACTGGAGTGTCTCAAAGCATTAGAGGCACTTCCAGGATGCAACATCGTGCTGAATAATCAAATCCAAAAAGAAGAGAAAAGAGAGAAAAGTCAAAGATCATGACAATAAGACAAGTAAACACAGAAGCAAATGACATTCCAAACTACCAAGGACTTTCTGGAGCTAATCTGGATGGGTAGGCAAATTCTCTCTCCAGCTTGTGGAAGAGCATATTGAACTCCATATTTAGATTTTTTTTTTTAAAACATATGCATCACATAACCTGGTTAAATCATCTATTTTGGGTATACGTGTAATGTACTGAATATTTTGGTTTAAGCTGTAATTCACAACAGGCAGGGCATTTCTGGACAATTATAATATGTCTCTGGTAGCATTTTAAGGCATGAAGCCAAAAGGCTGGATGAGTTGAAATACCTGAGATGTGCAATAATCCCTTGGAAATGCTCTGGATTGTTTTACAGCTATTACACAATGTCATACTTATGTGTATAAAACCCCAGAGTTTGGCTGCATATTTAATAAGTTTTATTTACAGTATTCAGCTACTTTGGATATGGTCAGTTATATATGGGAACAAACTTTTTATCAGGGCCTGTTGTGGTAGGAGAGAAATCTCTAACACTACCATGAATTTTCCAATACCACATTCTCCTGTATTCGGGTATTTGCCTTGCAAGTAAATATCTGTCTATCCCTGACACTGAATTGGATTCCCATAAAACATACTATCTAATTTTTCTATCTCATTTTTATCTATTTTTCTGTATAATTCTTGACACATAACTTATTTAAAGGTGTAGGATGCAATAACATTGCACAAAAAAAATTTAAAAATCCATACAAAATACTTAGAAACAAAATGTTCTGTCTATGTAGAGTGTTCAAACAGTTACTATTAATATGAGACAGAAAGGCCAAACAGAAAAAATCAACTTTTATCTAGAAGTATTTTTACTAATTACTTTTATAAGTGAGAGCTCCTATAACTGCAATTGAAAGAAAGAAAATATATTCATGTAATTAAAAAAATGGGGTTATTAAATTGGTAAGGAAATTCAGAGCCATAATGGATACCAAACTCACTTTTCAGACGACTAACAACACTGAAATATGAAACAAACAAAAAAAAAGTATTCTAAATATAAAAATTACTTGAATTATTAATTTTAGCCTTCATAAAACAAAATTTGTACTGTATCTAGCAATCCTATCACTAAGACCTTACAGTGCTAACATCACCTTCTATATCAAAGTAAGACATCCTGAAATCTTTTTCACTTATTTAATGTGCAATGATATCAATTAATGTTTTTCAGTTTCGACCACAGACATCTCTCAGTCTGAGCTAAATCACCCCCCTCCACTTACAGTCAGTGCTGAGAAATATCTTGTTTAGAAGGACGTGCAGCTCTGAAAGCACCCTGTCCTACATGCTTGCATTTGGCAAGATGAAATCCGAACTCCTTGTTCTGGAAAATCTGAATTTCTTTATTTTAACCACATGAAACTCCACAATTTATTTGGTTATAGATGTTATTTGAACCCTGTTAGCCATATGAAGTTAAGCTTGCTGAAAAAAAGAGTGATTAATCATGAATGTATTCCTCAAATGATACATTATTACTGTTTTCCTTTAAATACCAAGCCAGTTGTCAGCAAATCAGACTGTTAATGGAAACTCCTGGAATTGTAGTTCCTGTCTTTTTAATGATTGACAAACAGCAGGTTTAGTTTAAGCATTAGACAGAAATTCTTGCCTGTGAGGGTGGTGAGGCCCTGGCACAGGCTGCCCAGGCAAGCTGTGACTGCCCCATCCCTGGAAGTGTCCAAGGTCAGATTGGACAGGGCATGGAGCAACCTGAGATAGTGGAAGGTGTCCCTGTCATGGCAGGGGGTTGGAACCAGATGATCTTTAAGGTCCCTTCAATCCCAAACCATTACATTACTCTGTAATTCCAGACTTTACAAACAGCTCTCCCAGCTTGCTGCACCTTAAAGACAGGAGTTGCCCATAGGGAAACAAAACTGCACAGATCTATTTTTACAAACAGGAGGAATTCAGGTCCCAGACTATGAAGTGTTCTGAATTTATACTCCTTACAAACTGGAAAGTGAACAGTTCAGAAAAGCAAATACCTTTCATTCATATGCAGGATGACAAAATCATTACATTTATAAAATCTGAGGCTATAATGAGGATTCAGAGAAGCGCCCTTCCATCTTGCCTAGACCTCACCATGAAAGTGTATTCAAGTTGAGGCACTGGACTGCATTCTCTGCAAGTGCATCCCACAATACTCACCCACCCCCAAATATTGTTGTATTTAAAAACACATATAAGATTTAAATGAGCTGCAGCAGTGCTGTCCTATACCAACAGCCATCTGGGACAGCCACAGCCACCTGGGTTCGGGCTGGGCGACAGCAACTGGGTGGCCCTTGCAGCCTGGTCCAGTTTGGGACACTCCTCTCTGAGCCACCTGGGGATGTGTTTCTGGATGAGGTCATGTGCCTTTGCAGGATAAACACCACACCTCATAGCTCAGAAAGTGTCATTTTCAGCATTCTCCTCTGACAGTCCTAGGACTGGCATTAGTAGACTGTAAAGGGCCAAAATTAACCTGGCTTTGCAGCAGAGAAAAACAATGTTCAGATACAATCAATAATAATAGTAGTAATAATAATAATAAGTCATTATTATAATTTTTAGGTTTTTTTAATCCATTTTTCTGAGAAAGCCAGGCACACCAGATATATTTTATTAATGAATACTCTGCCCAGAAAAGTGCACAACTAAGCATTAAAGCCTTTTAGTTTGGTTTAGAAAGAAGCGACAAGCAGATAATCAAATTGGTCCTGAAATACTTTATTCCAGATGTAGTATCTCAAAAAATAACCTTGAAGCCATAAAATAACTGTTTACCAGGGCTTGCTCCACTTTGTTATGAACACTTGGAGTCGGTGCTAAATTAAGAAAGCGCCTCAACAAGGCGCAGTCCATAAGATACGTTATCGGGTATAGGGCAAAAACAGGCATATCTCGCCACCAGGAACAACAACCTCGTATGAAACCCTCTCAGAAAAACACGTCCCCAGCTTTTAGTTTTATAAAGGCTCGTTTTCCTGTGAAACTCTCTCAGAAAAATACATCTCTAGCTTTCAGTTTTGTAAAGGCTCCTTTCTGACTGACCTTTTCTGATGCACAAACTCCTGCAGAAGGGCCAACTAAACTCCTTGCTGCCCATGGATCCCTGGTATTGAAATCATGGTATATTTTGTGCTGCCTCTATAGAATCTACTTCATAAACATAAATGACATCCAAGACACTCCAGTAAGTTGAAAAGTAGAATATGACAGCAAATTCAGCCTTTTGTACATCGGTTAGAATTTCAGGCTTCATAAAAACCTACAGTTCTGGGAGGGGAGGATCATCTTTGCTACATTTTGAGACCAGATGATGACAGACTAGCTGAGCTTCCGGAGAAATCCTATCAACACTTTGGTGGCTGGCAGCACAGCTACTGGGACCAATTAGGTTAATTAAAACTACATGGCATGGAGGCTCCATGTGCAATTCCTAACATGGTTAGAAGGGAGGCAAATATGCTACAGTATGATTTTGACTATAATGGGTACATCTACAAAGCCTTTGTAATGCAGGTCTTGAATCCAGGGAATGATGAGAAGACAGAAACCCTGAATTTACACAATCCCTAAATAAATGCCCAACAGCACTGTGAATCTCACTGGGGCTGGATGGTCCCTCTAGAGATGATCTAGTCTCACCTGAGCAGGTTGCTGAGGGATGTGCCCACTTAGACAAATGGTCAAATGATGCCACAATAATTAGAATAAAACATCAAAAAAGTCCACAATCCTGTCTCCCTTCTATACCAAAATACTATATATAGAATTTCCCATATAGATAAATTATTAAGGGAAGGGTATGTGCATGTGGGAAACAGGCCCCTACTAATTCAGTGCACTCTCATCATTGGCACACATTTGGTCTACAGTTTACTCATATTTTTGTGACCATTAAAGGCTTCCATCAATGGAGGCATGAATTCTGAGCTTCAGCAATATCTTTGACAACTGGTCTGTCCACCTCAAATTATGTGGAATTTTGCAAATCACAGAATCACAGAATCATTTAGGTTGGAAAAATCCTTCTGGTTGTACCATTTTTGGGGTCCTCAGGACATGGAGCTCCTGCTCTGCTCCGTGGGACCCAGCAATGGCACCAGAGGAACGGGCAGGAACTGATGCCCAGCAAGTTCCACCTGGACATGAGGCAGAACTTCTGTCCTGGGCAGTGACTGAGCCCTGAACAGATTGCCCAGAGAGGCTGTGGAGTCTCCCTCACTGGAGATATTCCAGAACTGTCCGGACACAGTCCTGTTCCCTGTGCTCTGGGTAATTCTGCTGCAGCAGGGAGGTGGGAGGAGACGATCCACTGTGGTCCCTTCCAACCTGACCCATCCTGGAATTCTGTGATTTCCTAAAGCAGCCATGGTCACTATGCTGCCAAAAAAAGCAGGTGCTTGAATTCCTCCTCCTCCTCCACTACTAGGAATCCATTCCAGCATGGTTAGCATGGAAGACAAAATGAGGTTTAAACTAAGACATTATCTTGTTACTACTCCTTGTACAGGAATTCCCACCATTTGTACAGAAACACAGCACACAGTTGCTGATGTTGGAACTGAATGTTGTTCATACCTGCACTTTCGATCTACCTCCTCAATTTGTGTATGAGGCTGCTGTCAGGATTTGGGCAAATACAGAGTAAAAATGCATGTATGTGCTCAGTATATTCAGCATTTACATCTATTCATAAAATAATAATGTATATTAGAAAATAATACTGAGCCAAAATGTTAGTGTAGTCTCTTCCATGTGCCAAAAACTCGTGTGGGTATGTGCATAAAGAATGTGCATACTCAGAGAGACACTAACATCTTGTAATGCAATATGTTTCTGTTATACACACTCCAGACTTCCTAACAGCTGCATATTTTAATATACATAAACCCATACTTGAAAAATAATAAAATGTATTAGTTTTCCACATTAGGCATTTATGACCTAATTTAGGAGAGTATTACATCTTTATAACTTTTAAAAGACCCATTTTGATAAAACATCCCCATAAACAGACTGAGAAAATTGGGGTAACAAGCATCTGTTGCTGCATTGTTTTCTTAATGGGGTAATAAACTAATAACACATTTTTATAACTTTTCACAAGAATATAAAGTATTAAAATTGAAACTGATATTGAAAAATGTTCTCATGGTCCATTTTATTTTATTTTTCCACTATGTAAAGTTACAGTACTTACCAGATTAATATTAATATATCTTAATTATGTTGACACAATGGAAATTTGCCAAAGACATTCAAAGAATGGAAATAACTTGTTATTTCCACTACTCTAATTAAGGTTGTGTATTTAGCCCATTTTATTCATAATATAAGAGTAATATGAATATTTATAAGAAAGTATAGAGATACTACATACAGAAATAATGATCTGAACTTTCTGAGGGTTCTAAAAAAAGGTTATTCCATTGGCTTTTAAGAAAAATGCTGGGTTTTTTTCCTTCTAGTCTACCTGTTCTAATAAATAATTATCGAAACTTCAGTTCTAAAAGCAAATGTCAAAATTACAAAATCAATAGCTACTTTCTATAAACTTGTTACATTGTTGTGTTTATTTTTTACGTTTTTAGAAAAAAAGATCAGACTATGTTGTGTAACACAAAATTGCAACTCTGAAGTGAAATTGCTATATTTAGGAAGGCAAATTTTGAAGTATTTCCTTTGAAACTATTAATGTGAACATCAGGAATTCAAACCAAATAAGCTGCTGACCTGCATTCAAAGTGGATTTTCACATTTACAGTTTACCAAAGCACCAGCAAAGGATGATTCATAGCTCTTGGGGATAGAAAGGACCATCTAACCTCACTGTGCTCATAACACAGCCCACACAATTTTCTTGAATTGGCTCTCCAGAACCAATAGCTGTGGTTGAACTTAAGCATGGCTTTTACAAAAACATCTCCTCTTGATTTTAAATTTTCCAGTCATGGATAATCTGTCACAATCATTGGCTAAGTTATTTCAGCACTTAGTTATGTTGTTATAAATACATATGCCTTATTTCTAGTTTGAATTTGTCTAGCTTAAATGTCAAGCTGCACTAGAAGGACTTCTCACACACATCATCCTGTCAAGGTAGAGAAACAGGCACTTCCACAGCATGGTCCATTTGACCCCTCCTAAACAGCCACCCTAGGAAGAGATAAATTACAGCCCAGAAATGCTTGTTCCTCTCAATTGACTATAAAGGAAATCATAGAATCATGGAGTGGTTTGCATTGGAAGGGACCTTAAAAACCATCTCAGTCCAACCTCTGCCACTGGCAGGGACACCTTCCACTAGACCAGGCTGCTCCGAGCCCCATCTAACCTGGCCTTGAACACTTCCAGGGATGGGGCAGCCACAGCTTCTCTGGGAAACCTGTCTAGTTGTGATCACGGATGTTTGTCACTGTGCTCAGATACAAATATTTATATCTAACCAGAGGAATCCCCCCCTAAATTTCCATACAGATTTGCATGCAAGGACTGAAAAACCCTAAGACATGAGACTTTTTATTTTTATGGGTCCTTAATGACTGGCTACACAACACTTTCTTCAGTTTGATAAACTCCTGTCTCCATGGTGGTATTTTCTAGTCCTTCACCCAATTGTTGGGTTTCTCACTAAAACACAAGCACACATTTTAGCTGTGCTTGGCCCAGTACAGCAGAAAACTCTTCTATTTCCTACTCCCCTTCCTGCCTCCCCAAGGACTGCCTCAACCCCTTCAGCTATAGAACTGGATTGGCTCTGTCACATTCAACTGATTCCTCAAGACTCCAGGACACTCTTTCAAAATCCCCACTTTGCAAGGTACAGCCCCAGAGACTGTAAATGTTGCCCGTTTGCTTAATTTGCAGATGAAATACTTAACATCTGGCTCCTCTGGAACGAAAATAACTTGCTTACACTTCATTTATCACACAGTAACTCAGTAACTCTTTGTCACTACCTTGTCCTCTTCATTACTTTACAATCCTCAATTAACTTCACTCCAAAAATATTTGACAAGGAAACTAGACCCTGAATAAACTACTTTTGGAGAAATGGAAAGTTGAAGAGTTTGCAATGTAAATTTTCCAAACCTGCAACACTCACTATGAATGCAGAGCTCCAGCCACTCTGCCTATGTCAGAAAATACAGCAGCATAGGGGATTTCTCAGAGCAATCAGCAAAGCCTCATTCATACAATCTTGGAATCATTTAGGTTGGAAAAGACCTCTGAGATCATCGTGTCCAACCATTAACCCAGCACTTGTGGTGGCCAATTGACCTGTGGTACAAGAGACAGAGACAGTTCTTGGTAAGACAGTGTCTGGTGCCAAAGCCTTAGCGGTTATGGTGAGGGAAAGGAGCCTCTCCCAGGATGCCTTGTTTGGTTATGGTACTGTACCCCAGTTCAGCTCTTGGTGTTAGCCACACCCCTGTACTTGAGCTCAAACTGTCCCGTGCTCGGGGTCATTTGCCTCTAGAACCCTTCACAAGTTGTAGCAATAAACTGCTTTCTGTGGAACTCTAAGCAAGGACCCTTCTCAACTCCTTGCCATCGGCTCAATATTACTGAAGCCATCCCTGTGTCCGTGTGCTCATGCACGTGAGCCACAGAACCGTTGGGGACTCAGTAATAAGCACTCACCACTAAAGCATGTCCCCAAGTGCCACATCCACACATTTATTCAACACTTCCAGGGATGGTGATTCCACCACTGCCCTGAGCAGCCTGTTCCAATGCCTGACGACCCCTTCAGCAAAGGAATTTTTCCTAATGTCCAACCTAAATCTCCCCTGGTGTATCTTGAGGCCGTTTCCTCTTGTCCTGTCACTTGTTACCTGGGAGAAGAGCCCAACCCCCACCTGGCCACAACCTCCTTTAAGGGAGTTTTAGATTGGGATAAGGTCCCCCTTTATTCTCTTTACACTGGTACTACAAAGTCAGCCTCAGTTATAATGGTGACAGGCAGAACTTCCCAGTATCTAGGGCTATTCTTGGGATTTATGTCAGTAAGCACTAAAGCCAAAGAGTTGCTGCTGACTTCAGACAGCTGAATAGTGCCACATCACTTTAAAGTGAAATATTACTTTTTTTGGAAAAAGACATTACTAGAAACTTTTAACCCACAATTTCTTGAAAATAAACTTTATGAAGCTGGGAATGAATTCTTTCCATGAAAAAATAAGAAATATAAGGGTTTGCTTCAGCCACCTAAAAGGAAATTGTGCTTTGATGAATTGGGAAGTGTGTAATAAATTAGGGGAAGCAAATAATACTCTGCATTGTAACCTTTGCTCACAGACTTGGCTGTAAGTGTTTCTTACCCTAAAGTGCAACCGATAAAGGTTCCAGGCTGAATAACTCAGGACTAGTTAGATTTTTACGTCCCTCTGAGAGCTCTCATGTCAAGCTGCCAGCTCAGGCTGAATGTGGATAAACTAGAATTCCTCATCTCCCACCGACTCCAAATCCTCCATTTCTGTTCGTCAATAACCTCGTGCCCCCCACCACCATCAAGGTGTGTAACATGGGCATCATCTCTGACACTGGATACTATGTTCACTCCAGGATTGCAGCTGCTTTTCATATTTTTCTTTCCAGATAACAATCCTAGTGTCATGCAACAGCCTTCCTTACCCTTTATCCAGATTCCAATCTGTGGAAGTCACAGAAACACTGAGGAATCTAGCTTTGAAAAACAACATTTTCTTGTTTGTACCAAGTCATAAGGATCCTGCCAAGCTCATTTCTCCCACCCATCACTTTGATTTTCCTCTAGCCACATGCTTTAGAAGCTGCTTTCCATTTCCCCTCATGACACATCCTCCTCCTATGCAGCAGCACATCTCCCATCAGATGTCAGATTCCAACCTGGATCACCTCATTTGCCACTCTTTGCTGTGCACACACCAAACATTCAAGCCAGCACATCTCCCGCAGCATCTTTTTGGTAGGAAAAATCAAACAGCAGATGAACATCATCACCCACTGTCACTTCATTCTTAAAACTCTTCCGTGCTGTGACTCGTACAGGAAAAAATCTCATACTGACTGGATAATTTGTATACTGAGACCACTTCCTCACCAGCTAAACAGCACTATCTCCTTTCACTCTTCTGTTTATCTTATCAAATCTTGTATTTTTCATGTCTCTATATTGCAAAATCTATTGAGCCATCATTAATTTCTGTTCTGCACTTGTGTAAGATGAATAATACAGAAATACAGAGGAATCCTGGATCTTGACTCTTGACTCTTTTCTCACACTGAAAAGCATTACTAATGAGATTGTTTTCCCCCCTTCTTAAAGTTAAATGACGGTTAACTTCTGTTGAGAGACTCCAGATAAAAAAATCCCACTTTAAAGAAATGGTATCATGCACCTTTAAAAAACTATAATAAATCCCTGTATTCTTTTACGTGTTTCAGGTTAAGCATTCAAAATGTCTCCTTACTTCTGATAATTTGGAGCTGGCTATAAGATTATGTCCCAAAATTAGTATTCCTTGATCACGTGAATGGCTTTCAACATGTTCTAAAGAGCCATAATTACTAAATTTTTATCTGTTTGCTGAGCCATCTAATTTATCTCTTTTGTACCTAGTTAACTATTTTTATCACCTAAATATTATTGTAGTAAATTGTGGACAAAGATGGGCCTCATCTACCCCGTGGGATATTAAACCCCAAGCTTCCTAACGTGGCAACAAGCATATACCTTCCTCCTGTACCATCTGCTCCTTTTTTTCAAAAAAATAAAAAACCCTCCATGCACAATGGTGAGATTGTTTTCACTTTCTTGTTAACAGATGCAGAAACAGCTGAATGCTTTTTCTCAGAAGCAGTTAATCCACACTCCAAACCTACACTATATCTTCTGAGGGTAATTTAAGCATCGTATCTAAACACCAATTAGAACTAGAGTTTTCTTGATGGTAAATAGTAATAACCTGTCCTTCTTGCAAGGAAAAAAAAATACCCAAACCCTTCACCACTGACAAAATTACCTCATGAAATTACTGTTTCTCACTTCCAGGCCGTTTGCATTGCAATAATTCTGCACGGAGACCGCTTGCTTCCAGCAGTTTTAGCACCTTCTGCAGTAAAACTAACACATGTGGATCTCTGGAGAGTCTTATTTTTTTCCTGTTGTCCCAATTCTTTGCCATCAAAAATGACAATCCTGTCAGCACATCAACACATTGTAAGACTGACCTGTGCCTGCATTAGTACAATTCCTCCAGGCTGGATACCAGCCTCTTCCCCACCTGCCAGTGTTAGCAACCCTATGCAAATATTTATCATGCAATTTTTGTTCTTGCCTTTTTTTTTCTTATTATTTCTTATTATTACTTATTCTTATTTTTCTCCTACCATTATTGGAATTTAAATGATGTGAAATTAGAGGCATGTAATTCTTAGGCAGAGCTCTTGGCTGTGGAATTCATTCCAAATTAGTAAAACAGAACTGGATATTTTTTAACCACTCAGGTATACTCCAGGTTCCATAGTCATTCTGTAGTTGAAGCCTGAAGGAAACCACTTATTTCATACACATTCTCAGGGCTTTGCAGAAAAGGTCAGGGTCTTTATGAAAGCCCAATATCTTACATTTTCATCCATGTGCATATTAACTAATATAAATACCCCCAGAGACAGAAAGGTGTCTTACCAAGGAAAAATCCCTCCTCATATCCCCTCTCCTGAGACTGTCATGGAGGAAAGGATGTAACTTCTATCAATAAGTAACTAAAGAATTTAATTGCTGTGAAGGGAACTGAATTATCCAGGGAGATTTAACTGGGAGGAAGAGGCTTGGTTTAAAAGCAAGAAAACTATCTCGATTGTGAAATTTTATCACTGTAGAATAGCAGATACAAGAGATGTACCAGAAAACTCTGGCTGAAGCTTAATCCTAAACTGGAAACCACAGTCAGAAATATAAGTACAGCAGCACACAGCACTAAAAACATGACTGGTACTTGATTAATTGTTCTCATTTTCTGACGTCTGATATGTCTTTCTAGAATTTTCCTTAATTTTGTGATTTTTTCCTTAGTTCTGCTAACACCAAAATATTGACCTAGTGCTGTATCCTACTACAGTTTAAAGCCTTTAAGTATCTTCCAAAACTTGCCAGTGAGGCAAACATTACAAGGTGAGAAAAAGAATCCGATCTTAATTTCATCCCATTTTATGTCCTACAAGTATCCCTCTCTCCTTTTCTCCTATGTGCAACACATTAAAAAAAAAAAAAAGCTTAAATAACAGATATATCAAAACTTACATTACTAATAATACCAGAAGCCTCAAATTAGCACATGCTTTTGTCAGACTGAAGGTATAGTTTAAAAATTAAGCAGATGACTGCTTTGCTGAATTGAGGTTTATGCAACCTTGAAGCTAAAGTCAGAAAGCTGGAATAATACAAAACCTCAGGGAAGGAACACAGAAACCCCAAAATAAAATTCATTAAATGTGTTTGGTTGCCTGAAGACTGGTGTTTTCACTTGATTTTCCTACAGAAATATTTCTAAGCAGTACCAAGTGTGCAGCCGGGCTCCCTGAAATGGGTCTGGTTTGGAGAAAAGTAAAACTTTGGTGTTAAAGAGATTTTCTAGAAACCAAATCACATTGTTGCCTTCTGATGCCTGGAGGTGTATCAGAGGACGAGGGGAGAATGAGCACCTTTGCCTCAGGGCATGGACAGGACAGGGGACACAAACAAAGGCAATCAAACATCATTTGTACTGCTGCACGCCCAGTAACTTTTTTTGTTGTTAGTGGTATCAAAGATTTAAATGAGAAGTGACACTTCACTGAGTGGGACATGATAAATGGAGTGAAACAAAGCATAAAATCCCTGCTTACATTCAGGAACCTTTGTCTTCCCCTGTGTGCAATGCCAAGCTGAACAAGTACTCGAGTTTGAGTATTATTATAGGACTTAAGGAACAAGAGCAAGCAAATAAATGGAAAATAACAGATGGCAAGAGTTATAAAAAAATATCTCCACTTGGTTTTGGTGCTCCCATATTATTATCTGCCCCTTTCCAGATTTACTCTGATATTCTAGAGGTTTTACATTCTTTATTTGCACAGTGACAAGTCAGGGCTGCCAGAGATGTCCACAGGTAAGATCCTATCATGGAATCATCAAATCCCAGAATGGTTTGGGTTGGAAGGGACCTTTGAGACGATCTAGTTCCAACTCCACAGGCAGGGTCACCAGCCACTAGACCAGTTTGCTCCAAGCCCCATCCAGCCTGTCCTTCCATCCAAGCTCAGTACAACAGGACATGTCTGTCAAGAGTCAGTTGTACAAGCAGCACCTAAAATGAAGATCCTGCTCATGAGAAATTAGGTTTCATGCAATTTTTCTTCAGCTGTAGGTTAATTCCATGTCAAACAGCCTTATTACATGATCCTAAAGTTCTCATAATGTTTCATCCAGACAGCTCACATCCTCTGCTACAGAACTGGGCAGTTCTGCTGCCGACTCACAGCTGCTGCATCTCAGACTGAGCTGGCTCAGAGCAGCACTGAGAGTGAACTATAAGCAGCTCCAGTTCATAAAGCACTTTTAAAACTTTCAAGGAGAAAAATATGAATGAACACTCATGTTCAAGGAAAATCTGAAAGAATGGTATAAAATACAACTGATCTTGCATTACACGATGGCGTAAGTACATGGTATTGTCCATGATCTAACAAATTCACAAAAACATGAATCCTGCAGGGAGCTGAACTATTATTCTGTGCAAAGACAAAAAGACACTTTCCTTTTAAGAGTCTTCAGTTTTGTTAGGATTCTTCAGGTACCAAGTTTCTATTTATTAACCCTTGTACCAGAATGTACCTGCTGCATGGATGCAATGCCACTGTCTTTACAAAAATTAATGCAAATTATGGAAGAAGGACATATTTATGTTTGTGAAATATCTTGGTACACTTAATTAAGTTACCTTTTAGTCCCAGTATCTGCTCTAGAATTATAGTTCTCACCTTATCCTTGAAATACATATTTATGTATTACACGTTAGATTGCCTTGAGCAAAGTACCAGAAGTCAGATTCTCATGCATACTAAGATTTTTTAAGCCTCTCAGGAGGCACATAAGAACATACACTTTTAGAAAGTAACATATTTTTACCCTCAGATCCTCTTACATCAGTAAAACTGTGCTTGAAATGCCTCTAGTATGTATTTGAATCTGGCCATACAGTTAGAAAAAAATAATTATATAAGGTTTATGAGATTAAGAGTTGCTTATGTTTATATGGTAACTTCAGCTGATTGCAACCCTTATCATTCACTTATCTTCTCACTAACAGAGCTAGCAAATTTATTTGACAAAACAGATTTTTTTGACCATTAAATATGAAAAATGATAAAATTTTGCAGTGTGAGCTCCTGTGTTGAGCAAGACATGTTTTGTTCAGTACTTCCAGCATAACAGGTTTGAACAGGCAGTGACACAGCAGAGCACAACCCTCCGTGTGGCTGTACAAACTGCATTAGCAGAGCCATTCCATGCCAGTGTCTCCTGCCTCAACAGAACCACATCTTCTCTGCCTGAAAGCCTCACGTGCCACTTGCAACAATTCATGTACTGTGTTGTGTAGTAGGACACTGATGTATGTGCAATCCAAGAATTTTAAATATCCCCACAGGATATCAAATACTATCCAGACCATTTGTAAATACTTTCCCAGTGCTCTGCAGAAAGGGAGCCAGTTCTTTTCAAATCTACTTCAATGACATTTTTGTCTTATCTAAAAATCTATGTTCCTGTTCAATAAAATCATCTGGGCAACTTAACTGCTTCCTCAGTACTGCAAGCTTATGCCCTCATTAATAAATTCTGTTGGAGCATTAAGATTACCCGAGTAGGGACAGCTGGGAAACTGCAATATAAAGTCAAGCAGCACATTTAATGACCAATGAACTTCTGGAAACTTAGTCAAAATGATACATCATTGTGTCAGACACTCTTAAGCACTATGCAGCTTGGTCTCCCTCTTTAGAAACATGAAACCCCCTGAAACTGCTACCACAAATTTGGAACCTTTTAAATTATTGCCAAGCCACCTGCTTTTCTCCAAGAAACTTCATAAAACTCTCCAAATTAGTAATGTCATTAAGTAAAGCTTACAGAACCGTTGTTACTCTGAAGGAGTATTAGCTGTTTAGCTTAAGGAAACCAATAGGGATTTTTATAATGGAAAGAACTCTCATATATATTGTATAATCTATTCCAAATGAAATGCTTTAAAATATTCTTGAATATGCTATTCTGTTACATTTTAATCTTTCTGGGAGAAAATCCTGTTAACCATATTATCAGGATTAAATTTATCTAATGAAGAAGTTCAGTTCAGGAGAGGAGACGTGAAAGATTCTCAATCATTTATGGGTCTTCAGAAGCTATTAAGAGCCATATAAATCAAATGTCCCATTTTACATTTCTGGGCAGCACTGGAAGAAATAGTGCTGGATCGAAGAGGGAGCCCCATTTCCCCTGTTCCTTCTCTTTTTTGAATGGCCCTACACAGAGCAGGCGACGATGGATTATAGGAATGCCTTCTGTCAAGGAGTTGGCCAAAACTGTGCCATCTCATCTTGGAGCAATTTATCCAATAAGATGATTTAGAGGACAGTTCAGTGGCACCATTTTTGGAAGGCAAAAGCAGAAGAGAAGGAATATAAATCAAAGGTGACTGGCAGGTAAAGGATATATGCAGCAATCAGCCAAACCATGTGCACACTGGCACAAATTCAACAAGATCATTTATAAAAATTTTAAGTCAGGAGTACACAAAAGGGGGTCTGGTGCTAACTAAATCCACAGATAGATTACACGCCACTGAAATAAACACTTCCAGATGCTGGCATACAAAAACCTTTTACAGAAAGAAATGTTTTCTTTCATAAATCTGAAAGGAGGAACCTTGGGATGGGGGTTGGGAGAGAAGGGAACAAGATTTCCAAACTGAGATTTGACTTCCTACTGGTTTTATAGAATAATAACTCATCTTTTTCAAATACACAGTGTTAACACTGCAGAATTACAAATAACTGCACACAACAGCTTGAAGTATAGACAAAGACATCACAAGTATGTAACTGTTTAATGAAATAAAATGCCTTTTTTTTTTGCTTTTAAAATGAGAAGAAAGCATGAAGATGTTGATTTGACTTTTTCTATATCAGAAACTGAATGTGTAACAGAAGGGAAAGTTTTCAAATGCCTTTTGACATAAACACATACATTTCATTTTTGAGATGTGATTAAGAATGAAATCCTGACTTCTTCAAAATCAGTATCAATTGATTCTGAATATCAATATAGGCAGTCTGTATTTTACAGGACTCTAAGTATCAGAGATTTTTTATTTGGTTTCCATGTAACTAATTTCTTTCGGAAACAGCATTCAGAACTTTTTATCATTCAAGTGCTTTAGAAAAATTTAGCTGTACTGTACCCACATTGTGTCTATTGAAGCAATTATTGAAGATTATATTCCAGAACTTCTTCTCACTACTACTTTGACCTGAAACATGCAAAAAGAAATTCCTTTAAGTTAAGAAGACTAATTTGTAGACCAAATCCTCTGGGTGACAATTCCAGGTTGTGGAGTCTCCTCTGGAGATACTCAAAAGCCACGTGGACACGGCCCTGTGCTCTGTGCTCTGGTGGACCCTGCTTGAGCAGGGAGCTTGGACCAGATGACCTCCAGTGGCCCCTTCCAAATGACCCATTCTGTGACTCTGTGAACGGTGAGGCTGAACTTTTCTTGAAGTTTAAGGCACCTAAACCAAACTTGCTTTCCAAAATGTCCTCTTCCAAAAATATCATACTGCCTCACTATTCTTTGAATTTTAAAAGTTTCCCTCTCTTCTTTCTACCCCCTGAATCTGCTGGTTTAGTCTCTCATAAGCTTCACTTTGCCAGGTCTTCAGCTACTATTCCACAGATTTTGTTTTCTAGGGGAAATTAATAGAGTCAATAGCATATTTATTATATTGACATTATTAAAGATCTGTGATGAACCTAGGTGTTTTTCACCACAGAAATTTATTTGAGCATTTGCATAAAAGCTGAGCTCAGTCAGGATCAATAACAAGCACTTTAAAAACATCAGAAGTAAAAGACCTTGACTAAGTATATAATTTGATTGTGAAACTATGATTACCCCGTACATGTAACCTACTGAAGTCCACATGGGCTACTTGCATTTATTATTTAAGAACCTCGAAGAGTATAGGCAGAGCTCTATATGGCCCAAATAATCCAAATCTCTGCCAAATCACATTCCCTGGTTGTTACATGTTCTTTGTGCAGGGAATGTCACAAGCAGTACTATAAACACAGGTTTGTAAATATTCATTGTTTTATGCTGCATAGGCACTTTTATGAGACTGAAATATTTAACAAGAGAAGGTTTAGACTAGCAAGCCTTTTCATACTGAAATGCCTGGGAGGCTGAAGGAACATTCTCCCCAAAACATAAATACTGAAAGAAATGTTGGTTATACCCCTGTTCATTCAATACACCCCATTTACACATGCACAGGCTGCTGAATAATGGTCACTGTCTGCCACGAGCCTGTGCAGGATTACAATTTACATTTGTGAACTCAAGTTCTCTTAACCAAACATCTAAAGCGTTTCATTTCAGAGCTGGCATAAACTAAAGACGAAGAATCTGCTTTGGAAACATTTCCTTGTTTTCACCTATGGTCTTCCACTGTTGTAGCTGACCACTTTGCTTTTCACTTCAGGGAAAAGGATCTCAGCTGTCCTTTTTGCTAAAGCTCTACTCGTGGTCACAAGTACTACTTAAAAACTGTTCATGCACCACTAACAACTGCTCCTATCAAGATTTCAGGTAAGCACTGTATCTTGCTCACAGAATAAATACTCTTAAAGAATTATTTGTTACCCCAACTGTCTGAAATACAATCAATTCCAATAACTTAAAATAATTTCTCCAAAGACATTGTCAAGACTGGGTATCATTTTCACTATGCACTTCCTTAAATTAAATGCACACAGAAATAGACACAGGTACAGCACATGGAATTGCATTATCCTATATGATGGAGAGTTCCATACTTCGCATTCCCGTCTTGCAAAATTACATGATGCTGTTGTTTAATATTTCTCTGATTTTTGAAAGTCTAGACCATGCTTTAAAGTAGGAAACACTGAGCACGATCCAATACTATTAATAGAAAACATTTGGACAAAACATATGTCTAAACTACCTTAGACATGATACAATGCAGAAGAATCCAGAGTACACTTGCTGCTTTCCATTGTGGCTTGCACTTGGAGACAAAACCTAAATGCTCTAATTATGTTAGTCATTTTGACATAGCTATTAAAGTCAAAATAAATGCAAACGGATCATTTTCACTGGTTTAATGTTAGTTCTCATTTACCATATGATTATAAAACTTTTAAAGTGTTGTTTCCGTCCAAACCAACATCCATCAAATGCTGCTAATGAATAAATTGTATAGCTTAACTCTTTTTCCAAAACCAACTCCTTAGAAACACTTATCACCAAATCAGAAGGGAGTGACAATCATGATGAAACAGCAAAAAAGGGAAAGATGTGAAAAAAAGTACTGTTCGTGCTTTACAAACACATATTTACTATCTTAAGAAAACAAAAGTATATGTATTTTCTTAAAAATAAAATTCTCCTATATTTTCTTTTTACACAGAAATTAAGTCTAAATTCTCTGTATGGGACTGAGGTATTCAGTAGCATGAAGCTTTTTCACTCCTCAACTCTGTCTTTTTAAAAAAGTGGCTTTCCATAAGAACTGCTGGGATGCAATGGGCAGCTGTCTTTCCACATCACCCATCCTTGTGTAGCAAAACACAACTGTTAAATTTAATTTTTCCAGTTAGAAAACCCATCCCCTGGTGATTTGGATTCAGATATGAACTTTCTGAACGCAGCAGGCCCTTGACAGCTGCCAGTCTGTTGGTTATTACACTGATCCATAAAAATAGCCCTTTTAGTTGCTTCAAAGAGTTCAGGGAAGGGTTTAGATCCTTCTGATACAATTTCCCCTCAGACACTGCAGAGAGCAGCTCAGACTTCTGATGTTATACCAAGGTTTTGCACTGCCTACATAGGCTGTGTCACACAGTTCATGCTGCTGAGATCTGAGGAAATGGCTATGCCTGATTACATAAAAATCTGCAGTAGTTCTGCTAATCCATTTCCTCAGGTTTGGTTACACACATGCCACCAGACCTGGCCATCATTAAATTCTATTTGTTGTGGAAGTCTGTATTAATGCAGATTGCAGAGGGTACTCAGTGCTCCATCCACATTTGTGCCAAATTAAGACACAGAGGTCCTGGTTGCTGCATGGACAGTTGTCATCGCCAGGTCCCTCCCCAAAACTGACAATGAGGGCACTCACAGGGGAAAGGACCTAAATGCAGACTCTGCAATACCTCTCAAAATACTTTTCCTGAGCTTTCTCATTAAGAGCAGAATTGTATTACAGCTCTACAACATCTGTAGGCATCCAGAAGCTGACCCAAGATTCCCTCTTATTCTTGGCTTGTTCAGGGGGAGCAAGATCTGCTTCTCTCATCAACCACGTTGACTGTAGGTAATGTTAACAAATTAAATTGTTCAGTTGCACTGTTTGGGAAGTTCACGAGAGTGGAGGACATAAAAAAATCCCCAACCCAACCCAGAGTATTTTATTATACCTTGTGGTTGAAGAAAAAAATTGAACTTTGGTTAATAATTGGTCAAACCACTTTTAGTGAGGGTCAGGGAAGGAAGATTCACCTTTCTGCAGCTATTTATGTGAGCTCTTTACTTTTTTAAAATAAGATTAAATACATTCTGTGCTTTCAGAAGCTATTTCCATATTCTTAGCTACATCTCTTAGCAAACTTCTGCTAAAGACATTTTTCTGTTTGGGACTGGAAATTCTATCCAACACTTTACATGATATTAATCTAGCATTTTTGAGTGGCAGAAGAGAAAGGTGAAGTAAAGTAAATTGTAAAGACAATTCATTGCAATTGTGTATTGACTATCATTAATAAATCAATCTTCACTGCCATCTATAAAAGCACTGATTAGTTTTGGCACTAGGAAAATTATAACTTCACATACATATTTGCTCTTATTTTCTCTTGTTCCTTGCTTCTGAAGTCCCACTATTTCCTTTACATTTATGGCTGTCATATACTTCTGTACCACTTTTATGTAGATGAATTCATCCAAATTCAGAATAAATTTCCTTTCCTAAAATCTCTCAGAAACCAGAAAATTTCTTCCTGATTTTTTGGAGCTGAGATCCTGTTTGGTGGATTTTGTTTGGTTTTTCCTATAATGATTTCTTTGACAGTTATTATTTTCTAAATGCAGATATTCTGAGGTAAGCAGGATTTATGCCACGCAGAACAGCAGATGAGAAGAAATTGACCCCAATTTATGACACTGGAGATGGACTGCTTTCACATTTTCATCAGCTGAGAAAATTAAATAAAGAATTTGCTTGGCTGCTCTGAACAATGGGTTTGCAATTTGCATAGAAAAAATGATGGCAAAACCTCAGAACCCATCAGTGTTTTACCACAAGCTCAGTTCTATTACATTTCAGTGGAGGTTCAAAGTTGTCTAAAAAAACCATTCTCTTCTTTCCCCAACCATAAATGTGTCACTTGAGAGTTCAACTTCCAATAGGAGCAGTATCTGACACACAACTAATTTTAGAATATAAAGTGCTCTTCACCATATTGGAATACATATAATTTAAAATAACTGTAAACCTAAACTTTGGAAAAACAGAAAATTCAAGCACTAACAAAAAAGCATAATTTGTAATTGAAAGAAAATAATATTTAAAAGGAAAAAAACTTTTTTTTTTTTGTCTTTCCAAAAAGAGACAGAAATTACTAAGTTTTATTTCCCAAGAGAATTATGCCACTTTTATAAAGAAAATTACAGTCACCACAAATTGCTCTCAACAATTCCAAAGCTTCTTCATTTGACCACTTGAAAATCAGAGTTCTTTAAGATTATAAATATAACTTTTTATAACTCTGTTATTACGTACTGTGAATGGGGAAAGGGGGCCAATCTTGTGGCCATAGCGTCGAATGGCCTCTCTGATGTGGCTGGGCTGGATGGCATCACTTTGAGCCTCCATCCCACAGGCTGCAGTGCTCTGCAACAGAAAAACACATAAATTGTTACTAAATCAAAAACACACAACAGACCTACAGTGCATAAAGTATGAAAATAAACCTTTATAAAATGGACCTTTTTTTTTTTCCTGAGGATACACATCATTGCTGCCACACACTACATCAGAGAAAAAAAGCTATTAACAAATTAAAGAGGACTGTTACATGAACTTTGCTTAAGAGACCCAAAGAACACCATGTTAGTCCTCTTAAATATTTCACCTAGTGCTGCTCTATGTTGCAATTGAAAAGAGAAGAAAATTTTCAAACTAAAATGAAAGGGTCATATAAGTCATACTGCAATAACCACAGAAACTATTTTTAAAACATTTCAGGCTCTTATTATGATGTCAAGGGGTGGGAAAAATATTGAACAAGCACCCGAAGTGGAAAGCAATTTGACACCAAAATCACCAATGAGTAATATCAAATTGAAATTTGAAGCTGAAACGTGACATAACAGTGTTAGAAGGATAAAAAAAAAAAAAAAAAAAAAAAAAAAAAAAATTACTTCAAACTGGAAAGTTTTAAAATTTCAAATGACTTTTTGGATTCTGGACCCTAAATGGGTAAAAATAAGAATTCGCTGCTACTGGCACACTGATTGTACAATAATTTTCCAGCGATTTTAAAAGACAAAGTTACTCTTTGCTCCTTGCTAGCCAACCTGAAATGTTGGTTTAGGCTCCACCTAGACACACCTAGACATAGCTGCTTGCCAGAATTCAGATGACTTATCTAATGATGGCTGCTTGGCAATAAATTCATGCAAATTGTATTAGTGACTGCACTGAGAAGGAGAAAAAACTTTAATTATACACTGAAGTTTAATGTACACACATACACAGCCCCCTCATACATTCACATCATATCCTAATGCTCTCAAACTTGGGATATTTTTTACAAAATGTTTTATTTTCAAGAGCGCTGAGTCCACTGGAGCCTATGAGTACACACAGAATTATTCATAACATGATGGCAGATTTTTCCTCTGCTGATTGACATCAATAAAGGGAATATGAAACTCGAATATTTTCTGCTGGACTGGGCCTTCATGGCCTAAAAATAGTATTTTTCACCAAGTTAACTTGTTTGTCTCAATGCCTCAGTTTTATGCAGTAGATACCTAAGAAAATTGAATAAGTCATAGTAACATTTCATTAAAACTCTGCATTTTTTGGAATATAATTATTTTCAAGGGCATTTAGTCAAACGCTAAGAACTTAAAATAAACTCGGGGCACCAGTAAAATATAATGTATCAAAAACTACATCTCCAGCTAAATTTCTGTTCCTAGGAATTGCAATGAAAATCAGCCACAAGAACAAAATATAATCAAATATAACTTAAAAAAAGAAGAGGGAAAAGCAGAAGTCTTTCCAGGATTTACTAAAAGCTTTCTAACCAGAGTATAAGAAGGACGGGAGGAAGTTGAACACTTCAGGACTATCCACAGCACTTACGACACCAGAAGAAGAAAATACATCTTTTTCTACCTTATCACTGTAGAAATCACTGGTTTTACCCTGAAAAGTATTTTTTAATAACAAAACACATGATAAAATCCCAAGTCACTCCATTGCTTTTCAGCAAAATGAGCACTGCCATCACATTTCTTCAAAACAGCCCCAAGTGACCAGCACAGGCCTTCCTATCCAGTTTATTTAATCACACTGATTTCTCTTGTGGGTTTTAGGTACATATATCCCTCTCAGATAGAACACCAAGACTCTGCAACAGCAAACAAGAATTGTAACATTTATATTCCGCACTCTGAATATGAGACATCCCTGTTTTATGCAGTTAACAAATATTTAGCTTGAATGGAACCAACTGGTATAAAAATAAAGCAAGTCAGGCAAAGTTGTTAAAGGCAAGGGCCGCAGCCACCTAAGGTTGCTGGGATCAGGAGAATCACAAGCACCTCTTTGCCTATTTTGCTTATGTTTTGCCCCTTAAAATCTGTGCTTGCTGCCCCTGTCAGAGAAGGGGATGATGACTTCGGGTGGTGGCTATTGCTGTGCCTGTAGAGGAGCAAGTTATCTTAGAAGGAGCAGTTATCACTTTAACAAAATTCAGTTTGCAGACATTATTTGGAAAATTTTGCCTAATTCTGATAGAAAAAAATATCAAACCACACATTTGGCCCTACAATAAAAATGGCCATTAATGTATGATATAGGTTAAAATGAATATTTAAGATGAGACACATTATTTACTGTGAGGGTGGGCAGGCCCTGGCACAGGGTGCCCAGAGAAGCTGTCGCTGCCCCATCCCTGGAAATGTCCCAAGGCCAGCTTGGATGGGGCTTGGAGCAACCTGGGATAGTGGAAGGTGTCCCTGCCCAGGGCAGGGGCTTGGAACAAGATGATCTTTAAGGTCCCTTCCAGCCCAAATCATTCTGTGATTCTATGATGATTTCCTGAGGATGTTGTTTTAGTTTCTTTCTTTTTCCATTTTTTTTCTGCCAGGATTGTGCCCCAAATACCTTTTTTCTTCTCCTTTGTTTGGATTTAGTGGAGTCCTGTCCAATTCCACCGTTCCCCAAGGCTCCTGAGGGGGTTTTGCCAAGGTGTTGCTGCCCTGCTGATGCTGGGGGGGTGGGTGTAGGGGGTGGTGTGTTCTCAGGGGAGTCAAGACTGGTCTTCACACCCGTAGATTGCCCTAAGAGATGTGGCTGTAAAAGCAAGATGTCAAACAGCCATAATATAATCAAGTCACAAATAAACCCCACCCCAATTATTTCCTTCTCAGATTTCCTGTTGGAAGAGATGCAACACAGAATTTGGTTTTCTCATTCTAGAAGTTACTATAATACCTGCACAATATCAATGCATGCAACACAGCACTTAGTGCACTTGCCACTTTTGAAAGCTTTAATCTCCAAATCTGCAATACAGCCTTGAATACAGAGAGAAGGAATTTTCACCCAAGAAAAGAGGATTTTTATTTAATTCTAAAGATGCTGCTAAGAATTTAATATCCAGAACTATAATTTAATGTCTTTCTATCTAAATACATAATTTCAAAGTTCATAAACTCCATAACAGAAGTCTGTATCAACACCACAGTCAATAATGTCTACTTTGGAAGAAAATACATGTCAAAGCAAAACATAAAATGCATTAATATGTGAAAAAGCAAGTTTTACCTCAGTAGAGTTGTGGTACTGTATGAAGGTGGCAGATATGGCATGACTGAATGGATCACCAGCTTTGGGAGCCATGTCCTGTTTAACCAAAAGAGCCAAGTCCACCAGCTGGAGGGGCAAAACAGGTGGGGTTACTGACATGGTACTAAAAATGTCACTGTAATAATGGGAGAGTGAGGGTTGTGGGTTGAGGCAGAATATTCTTAGTGTTTCTCAGATAAAATAAAATTAATCACACATTTCAACCTCAAGAGCCTTTCTTTTCCACTTCTGTAAATACATGGAGCAATCTATCTACCCAAGAGGGCTTGGCTTGGCACTAAGGTAACATTTTGTTTTCCAGGAAATCCTTCTTTCTAATCCAGTTGTGCAATGGGATTGAATGAGCCTCACTGCACTGCCAAAGGTCACATAGCAAAGTGTGTGGTTTCAGCTTGGACTTGAAAAAGGTTCATGCTGGACTCCCCCTCTCTTCTGCAGCCATTATAAAACATTTCTATTTGTGTATGAGATGGATGAACACAGTACAGCACACATCTATCACACAGCAAATTGAAAGGCAGACTGGATTTTTGAGCTGGTCTAGCAGAAGGTGTCCCTGCCCATGGCTGAGGGTTGGAACTGGAGGAGCCTTAAGGCCCCTTCCAACCCAAACCACTCTGACTCCATGAATCCAGTTAGCTTGGGGAGCTGAATGAGTGACTGCAGTTTTGAAGGGGTTTACAACCCAGTCCCCGAGGCTGAAGTACCTCCAAGAGTAATTAATTAATTTTCATCAGAGTTCAATCAGTCCCTTACCTGGGCCACAGTCTCATATGCTAAATATGCCAAAATCTCCATTGCAACTGCATTTGGCTTTATTTCCATACTGCTACAGTCCAACCAGTCACGGAACTTGGATGCTTTCTTTGCTGTCAGTTAAAACCATAAGGGGAAAAGGAAAAGTTAATGACAGGTAGGCCAAAATAATCCATATTTTTGGGTTGCAGAAATACTGCCAAAGTGAACCAATTAGCGTGAGTGTGATTTCATTGGCCAAAGAAGGAATTACCAAAATGGAACCAGTGGGAAAAGACTGTTATTTCATACATTTTGGAGACACATAAGTACATGGAATAAATAGAAAAAACACAAGTTAATCAACGATACAGGAGATTACAGAATAAGGAAGGGTCAACCTCAGAGGAGTGTGGACAGGACAAACCTGGTTTAGAATATATTACTGTAAAATAAATAAAATTATTTCATCACATCTCTGATGAATGAGAAAAAGCACTAAAAGAAATCAACACAAATATGAGTTCAGATAAAACTGATATAATTGTATTAACAACAGCAAAGACA
Source organism: Corvus moneduloides (assembly GCF_009650955.1). NCBI lineage: Eukaryota > Metazoa > Chordata > Aves > Passeriformes > Corvidae > Corvus > Corvus moneduloides. The sequence goes on from NC_045478.1 coordinate 5,260,062, forward strand.
AATGAAGGACAGAAGAACTTGGAAGTCCTGGTGTTAACCTTACAGGGCTGAAGTGCTCACAAGTGAGCCAAAATTATTTGTAGAACAGTGTTTTTTAAGTGTGCTTTGGATATAAAGAAATAAGGATAGATGAATAGTCAACATTCATACAAGAACTTCACACTGGTAATGGTGAGATCAGTTCAGAAAAAGGGCAGAAAAAATATGGGACAATGAAATGTAATATTTCCTTAGAGAGTAAAAGGAGGGCAAAGAGGATGATCTTACTTAGATCAGTGGTGGACAAGATGACCACAGAAGTCTGTGGACAGAAAGGAGCTCTTAAGGCTCTTAATGAGGGCTGTTTGTGAGACAGAACAACCAAAATGAACACAAGGTGGGAAAATCATCTGAAATAAACAGATGCAACTCCTTCAAAAAGAGTTTTCAATCAAGATTAAAAAGCTACAGACAAGTCAGGTGTTAAACAAAAAAGAGGTCAAAATAATGGTTATTTTTATTTACAAGGGAATGAGAAGGCAACAATGCATCACTAAAGAAAGAAAAAGAAACAAACAAAAGAACCGAAAGAAGTATGAGAAGCGTGAAGGTCACAAAATGATCACAAAATGTTCCCTAGAATTTAGATTTACGGTTCTGTAGTACTTGATCCTTTGAGGGACCTTTTCTTTTGCCTGTCTTTAAAAGTGCAGAAATATCTGGAACTGTGATTATTAATATATATATTTTTAAACAGGTTTCTTGAAGTCTCTTCCAGGTTTATTCTCTTGTGACACAGTTTTTATGGGCTTATATTACAGTAATATACTTCTTTAAACACAGTAATACACAGTAATACAATCATTTCTTACTGGAATAAATAAGTAAAAAATAGCCTAGTGTTAGTTTTGAACAAATGTTCTGCATGGCCTTTAGTAGGTTCTGTCTAATTGAGCTCATTTTGTGCAATTGAATTTGTGCCCAAGTCTCTCTTGGTACTATTTTATAACCACTGTAATTCTCTTGTTCTTTAATGACATTAAATGTCAGTGAAAAAGAACCATATAGACATGGTCATTTAAAAACACTGTGAAAATAGCACTGAGATATTTTTATAGATCACAATCTCCTGGTCAGCAACATTCAATTTTATTTTGTAAATTTGAGATTTTTATTTGTTCTGTCTCCAGATGGCAATTTTGGGGTTTTAAAAATGACTTTATCACAAACCTCTCATTTCCTGAAGTCACCCTAATCTGAAGTATCATTTTCTAATGGCTCACAGATGTGTGATGCCAAATTATAACTAAACATAAAAAACATATTGAATTAGGAAAAGAAATGCTTACAAAACATGTTTTCCTACATTTGCTGACATTTGCTGATGGAGAACAGTATCTCAAACGTGTCATTTATTTGCCATAAATGAGTCACTCTTTCTTTGAATTTAAAAGGAAGAACAAGATAAGGTCTCTCCTTTAAAGACATCACTGTGTTCAAGTCTGTGTTGTAGAATCATGTGCTGTTTTGTCATGATTTTTACTGGCTCCTTCACCTCCCTTTCTCTGACATTTGACCTAAAACCTTAGTCATCACTTAACCGCTTCTGTAATGATGTTTTGCTACATGATCAAGCCCATTAATTTACAGCTCATTATAGTTGTGGCCCACAAGTACTTCTAGTAAGTTGGTTTTCAGTGCTAGTAAAGCCCTAATTCTGTCATCATGTTATTAGTGTTGGAATGGCGTATACTGATGAACTTGGCTAATGGTGAATAAATTCCACAGCAGGAGCTTACAGCTTAAAATAGAAAAGACTCTTTAGTAAGTTCTTTGTGTCTCTGCGGATCGGGAAATAGAAGCAAAACTTGCTGCTCTTCTCTAATTTTAGATGAATTCCAGAAAACCTGCAGCCATGAAACTTTGCTAGTGTGCCGACTTTAGCACCACCACGACAGACTTCAGGCAAGTGTGGTTTTAATCCATTAACTCCTCACTAGATCTATCTTTGCAGTCGTCCCCACCAGCTCAGCATTTGAGCACAGAGAAAGCTTGGTAAATAGTCAAATAAAATACTCTGCCTGATGGCCTGAAACTGTGCTAAATTAACTGTTCCCAGGAGTTACACAAAGAATTTAAAGTTTTATTATTGCAGATGAAACAAAAGTGCTTTCAAAAAACATGAGGTTCTGGTGTGCTCTCTATTACATGAAATAATAATCAAACATCTTAATACAGTGCAGCCATTATAATACTTACAAAAACTCAATTGCCGACTTTCACAGAATTCTGCATACTGGACCGAGTCCATGGTTCGTGTTTGTCTTTCTGCTCTCTGACAAAAGAGTAAAAGTACATGATGTACCTTATTCCAACAAGACTGCATTCCACAACAGAAATTATAGCACCAAAGCGCCCTCGCCACAACCTTGAAGCAACCCTCCCAAATTAAACATGCATTGAACAAGTCAAGATGCAGAAATATAAACCACAGATGGGTTATTAGTCTTGTGACTTAAATTTCCCAGAGGAGAGTGTCAATTCCTATTTTCCAAACCTGCCTGCATGATGCTCACCCAGCCCAGTGGTGAGGGCTGAGAGGAGAGTGGTGCTGAGCACTGCTGCCCTGACCGAGGTGCACATTTAAATTGAAGCATATGAGTACTGTGCCTGTGTTTACAGATGACCATACAAGTCAAATGTTCTCTTGGACTGAGGCCAACACATTCTGCACCAAGCAGAACTGAACCTGTGTGTCTAAGCTGTGAAATTAATAAACTCCATCACACCGATGTGTCATACAGAGAGAGGCATTGAAGTGCCCCTTCTCACGCTCAATACACAGTAATAAGTAAGTGGTACATCTGTCTGTTTCTTTGTTTTTTCATTGTTAACTTATGCTTGCACTTTTATACTTCTGAACACCTCAGTAAAAGAAAGGAAATTAGATTGAATTAGAGCTTGTGGGAGAAAAAATATCTTCAAATGTTCACTACTGCATTTAAGACTATATTTCACACGGAGTCCAGTGCCAACCAAAAAAAACGAATCTCAAAAGAGACAAGTTATGAAACCACAAACACTATGCACACCCTCCCCTCCACATACACAGGATGCTGTAATTGAATCATGATTGAAGCAGCACTGAAGTCCATGGTTAGGTCTGAGCAGGTGCTTGAGCTCTGTTTACTTCAGCAGAGCAGGGGTGATTTTCACAAGGTAAAGATAACGGTCTCCACAAGATATTAAATCCTTCACATAACAGAGGCAGGAAGCAGTAGTCAGATTAAAAAGAATGATTGTCCCTGTCAGAAGCAGACAGCTTAGTCCAATCTCTCAATCGAGCAGATTGTTCTAAACAACAAGGAAAGGAATAGAAGTGTCTTCCAAACTGTAATCCAATGAATAAATCATCACACCTGAACTATCACTACAGCTACAAAGTGGTGCCCGGAGTGGCTGATGGCACCAAGACCGTGCTTGTGCACTGAGTCCATGCAGCTCAAGAAACCATCCACAAAGAATGTAAAGCACAGGTGTGCTCACACCAAGGACAAAAATCAAGGCAAAAACCACACACACAGACACAAATTTTGCTCTAATGCCTTGAACAATTTTACATCTGATGAAATCAAAATGGCAGAGTTCTTCAATCTGATTTAATAGAAGACAAAAGGGCTATTGGTAACTGTATTTGGACACATATATATATGTCTCTATGCTATACAACTTGCATTTGGCCTTATCAGCTCTCAAATCAGGGGGAAAAGCAATTAAATAAAACTAGTACTTCAAATTCACAGTTTCTTCCTCTATTCTCTGCCTTTTAGGTCACTCTCCTACAACCATCCAACCCATCACTTACGAGATCTGGTTCACAGTCAACATGTTCAAATTAGCTGTAAACTAAACCACAAAGTAACCAGGAACACACGTGGGTAGTCCTTTCTTTTCTTATCTACCCAGTCAACCACTTCCACTGTATTTGGACCTTTAGTCATCACACTAGAAAAACAGTTCTACTCAGGCATTTTCCAGTTCTCCCATGCATGGTTCTGGCAACCTGACTACATTTTGGGGAGGTGCCATTTCATATTAGTAAAAAATTTCAGTTAATCCATTCCAATAAGATATTAAGTCGAGATTGAATTTGTATTTCTTTACAAAGAATTTTCACAGTCCATGCTGTAACTTCAACCCATTACAGAACTCAACTTTGCCCCTGAATTAATTCAGCTATACTTTTGAAAAACTGAAGGCATCACAGAGATAATCTAATCAGAACTTCTGCATAGCACAGGACACTTCTCATGTAATACATCCTAAAACCAGCAGTCCTAAAATTCCTTGTGTAATTTTACTTTATGCTTTATAAAAGCCTCTAATTTGGGGTTTAATTTTTATATTTAAGAGAGAACTGCTTCAAATAATTTTAAAAGCTGGGGTTTTTTGCAATATGGCATAAATTCTATAAATTTATAGATTATAGGATGGTATGAATCCTATTTTTTTCCTGTTGCCACCTATATGTTAAGCCATTGGCTATTATCCTTCACATCCAGCCATCCCAGGGATTTAAAAGCCCTTGAAACAAGGAAGGCATAGAGAAACAAAATGGTAATGTGAGGAACTATGCTTCAAAGTACTATCTGAGATGATAAAAAAACCCCAACATGTAGAAATTTGACAAGGATACTTTAACTTTTACAGGAATCCCATAATGTAATATGGAAACTGCAAAACCAGATTAATCCCAAAAGCAGTTATGTTAAATCAAATGATTTAGCAACGGCTACTCTCAGCAAATAAACTACAAAGCTCTGATAATGCAGACTGTCAAAGGCTACAAGCTTCATTATAAGTATTACAAGTTTCTTTATAAGTGAAAGAGTCAAACGTTTATTAAAAGAAAGGTGCTGCTGAGGGATTTTTCCAATAGGGACTTTATTTCTCTCTACAAATTGTCTACAGTAGTTGTCTAAACACTGGATTTAATGTTGTTCTTATATACTAAATAAATACTTTCAATTGATTTCTCTCTGTATGAGTATTTTTATTTAGCAAAATTACCTAAATATATGTGAAATATAATTGGTTTTTTCCTTCAATTCTCTCTTTAAAATAATTCTTTCTTAAAGGTGGATTCCTGTGTGATGCTCTAAACCACCACCAAATAAAAAAGTGCTTGTCATAAATAACAGGACTATACTTTTTTCCTAACTCATTTTAACAAAAGAACCCACACATCATGCATGCAACCTCACAGTCTGAAGGATAAGGACAGACATTCCTTCAGTCCTACCAGTTTTAGAATAGTCCATAAATAAACAGCAAATGAAGGAGAAATGAACAGATGGGTGGCACAGCTGGGTCATCTTTAAGGAAACACCAACCCAAACACAATATCAGATCATCTTTTTCCTCTTCACTTCTCAAGATCACAAGCAGTACTTTTTTTTTCTCTTACACCATCCCTGCTTTGAAAAAATGTAATGTTCCCTTACCTTTGCACTCCTAAGGTATATTTTATAAACTCAAAACAAATCAATTACATGTGATAAAAAGGGAGCAGAAAGAGTGAGCACATTACTGTGAACACAGCATGACTTCAGATCAAAAGAGTTTAAAGAAAATGGGATTGAGTGTTGGGGAAGTCACAGAAATTTTGTTGAAATAATTTTATCTGTAGGTCTAAAGGAGATCTACTTATCCTTTTTCACAGCGTTGGCTTTTTTTTTCCTCTCAACTATTTTTTTTGAAAACAAGAAATTACACAGGATGTTTAAACTAAGAAACAACTTCAACTTTATACAAGTGAAATTTTCCAAATTTTGTTGTTGGAGGGAGCAGCAAGTCACTCCAACATGACAGAAGTCCTCTTTCATCAGAATAAATGCTACTTTGCTGGGAATCTTTCTGACATGAAGAAGAAATAGTGAAACCTCTAATGAAACTCCAGCTTGAAGCAACTTCAGTTTGAAAGCAAATACAACAAATGGCAGCAATGACACTGCTCAGCTGGTTTATCAAAAGAATTAAAAGTAGATAGTTTTTACTCCCTCTCTAGTAGTACTAGTCACTCTAAGCAGTTAAGAAGCTGAGTTATGTGCTGTACAGCAGAGTTAAAATACTTTGCATGCTTTCCTTGGAACATGCTGAAGGATGCAGTAGATAGGACCTGGCACAGTAAACGTCTGCTTAGTCTTCCAAAAAATGTGTTGCATTATATCTTTCTTTCAGCATAAAGAACTAAATAGGGAAAGGAAAGAAAAAGGTAAAGAGTTGCACATTGTCACCTGCCATCCAGGATGAAAAATAATCTTATTTTTATTCCATTTTGAAGCTTTCACACTTGACATACAAAGCTCTTTGTGTGGGGGGAAGAAGGCAGCAGGCCAAACGTTAACTTGCTCACCGACTGCTCCGTGTTTGGAGGAAATGTGCCGAGGAGCTGCTAAGCTGGAACATTTGAAAAACGAATGTGGCACAGCTGGACACCCCTGTGCTTGGCAACAATGTTGGGATGAAGGTGCTGGCTTCCCAAACCGCTCACATATTCATCCTGTGGTGTGATTTCCTGATTCCCTCTGCTCAAGAACTCTCATTGTGGGCCTATCGTGGCTTCAAAGGAGCCAGGTGGCTACCCCAGGAAAAACCAGAGCTGCCTTGCAAGGGCTGATATCACCAGCATAGAATGCTAAATAATTTATTTTTTATTTAGACTAGAGAATGGCAGGGCACTGTGTGCTGTGCCTGACAGCTCTGGGGTAGGAGGACAAAAAACTGCAGGGTGGTCAAGGCCCAAATTGTAGGGCGGTTGTAGGGCAATGGAGATGCTCAGAGGCCTGGAGCACATTTCCTATGGAGCCTGGCTGGGAGAGCTGGGGGTGTTCCAGAGAAGAGAAGGCTCCAGGGACACCTTAGAGGCCCTTCAAGCGCCTAAAGGGGCTCCAGGAGAGCTGGAGAGTGACTTTGGACGAGGTATGAAGTGACAGCACAAGGGGGAATGGGTTCACATTGGCAGAGTGAAGGGTTAGATGGGATATTGGGAAGAAATTCCTCCCTGTGAGGGTGGTGAGGCCCTGGCACAGGCTTCCCAGAGAAGCTGTGGCTGCCCCATCCCTGGAAGTGTCCAAGGCCAGGTTGGACAGGGCTTGGAGCAACCTGGGATAGTGGAAGGTGTCCCTGCCCATGGCAAGGTGTTGGAATGAGATGATATTTTAAGTCCCTTCCAAGTCAAAACATTCTGTGATTTTGTGAAAAATTACCTCAATTAAAAAAAAATAAAACCTGAGAAATCAAGAACAAGGTAGCTCAATACTGAAGTGTTTACCAAATATGCTGAAAATACATTTTTAGTCTTCTGAATATTGACATTATCTGAGGAATATCACTATCTGAAGACTTCTGTTACATAGAGGAAACAGGAAACTGTTTTGAGAATCCCTTGAATTGGTAAGCAAAGAAAAAAAAGGGAGGTGGGGAGGGGGGAGGTTGAAGAGTAAGCATTTTCAAAGTTTAAGCTTACTCAGAGTTTTATACAGAAAATAAAAATGCCACTCGGGGAAAGATCAATAGGTTTTGTAATGTAATACTTGATTTGGCTATAAAGTACACACATCCAGGGGATTTTTTTACCCACCTCTTATAGAACATACCATACACTCTACAGCAGCCATTAAGCTGAACAAATCTGCATAGCAAACTTGGGGCCTTTGATGTAATAAAGGCTTTGAATGCTCATGTGATTAGAACAAAGTTCCCAATATTAGAAGAAAAGATGAGGTCTTTTTCTGGTAGACCCAAACTGAACTCAATTTTAATGTATTTTCACAGTAAAAATAGTTTTTCTTTTTTCTTCACAGTATTATTAGCAACATTCCCTGCAACAAACAGAGTTTAAGACCTTAAAACCTTAAAAATCTCAACTGTTACACAGATTTTAAGGATCTACAACTGTAAACGACAAGAAAAAAGAAAGTGAATTATTAAAAGTATTAAATATTAATTAAAATATACTTTAAAAATAAAATTATAATTCTTTATTACAGAATTTCTGTCCAGAGACAAAAGATGGAATTCACTTGAAAAACTGAAGACCTAATTAGTCATCTAAAGTCCTTTTATAGTAAAGAAGACATTAGACACTTTCAGTGAACAACTTCATCCTGAACTCAGTGTTTAAAATGTCAAATGAATGGTATCTATGAATTTGTCTGGAGTTCATCAGCTGTAGCCATCAGCAATGGAGCCTGAGGGATGCTGGATTAGGTCTACTCTGCACAGCACAGGCATCCTCAGAAGTGCCAAATGAATCCTCCTCTGATGAGTGAAGGGTGAGCACCACCACCACCAACAGGGCAACTTCCATTTCAGGGCTAAGCAAGGGCCAAAAGTAAAGAATGACTCAGTAAATTTGGTTCCTGCTCTGATCTCCAAGTAATGCAAGAATAAACAAAGGCAGCTTTGTGCCCAGCTGAACGTTAACTCCATTCATCTCCCCGGAACCATGAAACATGTAATCTAGCAATGTGCAGATAAATAGGGGGAAGGGAGCTGGAAGAACTATTTAAGATTATGTAAAAATTTCAAGGGAATTATGAAGAAAGAAAGCAAATGAAATTGCACAGACAATAACAAAATGAATGGATTAATTCCCAGCAGTCATGATCTCATTGCTTAAGGAATAAATAAAACTGACCTCGTGATAGGGACCCACTGCCCCTGTAATACTTTGCCCTTGAACATATGCAAAATCTACACATACTGTATTTATTTGAACCAGTTCCATATCATATCCAAATTCCTTGTCTAAATTTATTACTGCTAGTCTGAAATGTGGAGCAGGAACCTGGAAACGAAACATTTCCATTTCATGGAATACCTTTGATTTCTACAGGAAAATATTTTTTTTCTTCTATAATAAGTACCATCATGAATTTTGTAAAACTATGTGTTAAATTTATGGCTATCTTCTATCAGTGCTTTCCAAAAAACATAAAATAATTTTGGATAAACTATGCTACCAAATGAAAAAAGTTATGTGGGATATATTGATATATTAATATATCAAGACTACTGACTTCCTTCACTTTTCTGGTTGAGGACATTGTAGCACTTTTCTGTGGTTTCCATCTGGCTGTACATGAAAAACTTTACATACCATGTTAATATGAGGACACCTTTTTATCTTCTGGATAGCATTCCTCTGAAAACTTACCCTGACTCTGTATCCATTTGTTAATGAGGTTCATATAAACAGCTTTAGCACCTCACCAGTAAATCTTGCAGTCATCAAAACAGGGATCATTGCAAGGCATGGGAGACACAGACAAGCAAAGCAGCCCCTTTTGCATACTGAGCTTTATATTTTTTCTCTTAGTGGCAGTCAGAATCAGCCATCACACTCTATTTTTTAAATATTTCTTTTACCTGACATGCTGTTTGGCGTGGCAAGAAACTCAAGGCCAGAAACTCAAGGAATGGCTTTTGCTCCAAGGCTGTTTATGGCCCTGGATGGAGGCTGGCCCAGGCAGTACAGGCACAACACACCTCACACACTTCCTCACCATCCTGGGTGTGGGAGAGAGCTGGGAGATCCAGTCACGCTCCTACTGATCCAAATGGAATGGCAGGATGTGAAAGGGGTTGTTTCAACCCAAAGTTGACCTGGCAATCAATCCTAAACATACTCAGTTTAAGTGAAATTCAATTCCCAGACATATTCTATCTATTCATCCAGCTACAACATGGCCAGAAAAATTCACTCTACAGCCACAATTTCTTACCAAACACATCCACTACAGTTTATTAAACTGAGCACTAGGGAAGTTTGGGAACAGCTGGGGATCAGCCATCTCACTCACTGGCTTTAACTGGTAAATTCAAATAGGAGAATAAACCTAATTAAAAAAAAAAAAATCATGGTAAAGCTGACCTGTTAATAGACACCATCAACATATGGTTCTAAAAAGACTTTTGAGAGTTTTGCTAATGTTAAATGAGAAATGAAGGAGGAAGAAGTCCTCAGGAGCATTGCTCTTACTCTATGTTGAAAAGGAAGGGAAGTGAACCAAAGGTACATATTAGTAAGAAACAATTGTGATGAAAGTCATTGTCCTGTAAGGTTAACTCTGTGAATCAGGCCTGCTGACAAACACTGTGAAATGCCCTCCTGAAGCTTCACTTTAAAAAGAGGATCATAAGAAGATTAGGGAAAATTTTGACTGGCAGAAAGCAGAGTAAGTTTCCAACCATATGAACAATACATATTCATTTGAATCCTGTTGTCTTATTTTTAATCATTCTAATTATGTCTTTTCCCTTCCCTTGAATAAAAAAGACTTGTCTTGTATCCATTGTCAGTGGAACAGCCAATTCTCACAGTACCTGCCTTTCTTTGGGACAGCACCATCCTGAACAAGAATAATTACCATTCTGTGCAGGAGATTCACAAGCAACATAATGCTACAGGCATATCCATGCAGGTATCCTTGGCAGGTGATGTTCTTTCAGTCAGAAAATGAAAAAGGTTTATAATTAATGGGGTTTTTTTTTCAGTTAGGTTGCTTCTTGAAAAAACTTTTAAAAAAATATTAACTTTCAAAATAATGGTAAAACATACACACACAAATTAGAAAGACACAGAATTTTTGCTATATGTACAAGGAATTTGGTGTGCAGTATAGCAATCCACTTGCCAAGTCTAGATTTGCTCTCAAAACTTAGAGATGAAACCCTGACTCTGTAGTGTCCCCTGTAAAACTTCCATTAATATCAATAGCTGTAGTGTGCCATCCTACAAACACCTCCCCCAATTTAAAGTTACACCTACAATACATGACTAAATAGTTTAGCTCAGTCATTTTCCACGAAAAATCAGAATCTATCAACTTTTATGATGAATTTGCGCAAGTATATTCATTAATGTCTTAAAGGAAAACATTAAAATTAATTAATTAAAACTAAAATACATGGTGCTAAATGCTCATATACGTTCCGTCATTGGCATATGACTGGAGAATGCAAAATTACTCTGATTTATTTTGTCTGGTAGAGTCTGCTGTAACCAGAGAACAATACAGAGTGGTACTCAAAAATGTATTGCTTCCTTAACACCAGAAGCATACAGACATTTCTCAACTTGTGGTATTTACACCACTGACTCTTAATTCTGTGGTTTGGGCTTTAGTCCTTTGAAAAACCTTTCTAATTTGATAATTGCAAGACATGGAACTCCAGATAAAAATCACATCACAAAATTCAGGGAAGAAGTGAGTCATACACTGAGCGGAAATGCTTCCCTTAGAAAAACAGTGACCAGGGTGCATTGCCTGAGATGTGCAGGTCCCCACTAAAAGGAGAATGTGGAGCTGTTGGAATGGTTCCAGAGGAAGACATGAAGATGTTCAGAGGGCTGGAGCACCTTTCCTATGGAGCCAGGCTGGGAGAACTGGGGCTGTCCAGCCTGAGAAGACTCCAGGCAGACCTTGGAGTTCCTGCCAGTGCCTAAAGGGGCTCCAGGAAAGCTGGAGAGGGACTTGGGAGGGACAGGACAAGGGGCAACGGCTTCCTACTGCCAGAGGGCAGAGTTAGATGGGATATTGGGAACAGAATCTTTGTTGTGAGGGTGGTGAGGCCCTGGCACAGGCTTCCCAGAGAAGCTGTCGCTGCCCCATCCCTGAAAGTGTTTAAGGCCAAGCTGGATGGGGCTTGGAGCAACCTGGGATAGTGGAAGGTGTCCCTGCCCATGGCAGGGGGTTGAAACAAGAAGTTCTTTAAGATCCCTTCCCACCTAAACCATTCGGTGATTCTTTGATTTTTCAAAGCAATTGCTAAGAGATGTGTCTCAAATCCACAAGCTAAAGTTGGCTGCTCACTGCCTTTTGAACGGCCCAGACTTCCTGACCAGAAAGAGAACTGGACACAAAATTCAGAACTCCTACCTGGGTTCTGCTGCTAATTTGACATCTGAGCATGGCCGAGTGCAAATGAAGGCTGAATTAATAATATTTGAGGCTCATTTCAAAGGTTATGGTTAATTTGCATTGATCCTAAAGTAGTGCAAAGCTTGTGTGTGGTGATGTGCAAAGTTTGTGTGTGGTGATGCCATGATGCACTATAGCTGTGTATTCCCAGCTTGCACAGGCTGGGGGAGAAAAAAAGCACAATCAAACCTCACAATGTGCCAAGTATGAAGAGTAAGGAAAGGAGACCCTAAAAATTGCTGTCTGAAGTGACAGGCTTTGAACAAAAGCATGATGCTGTTTTTGATTTTAACTCGGACTCCATTCACTGAGAACAGAACTTGGCCCAATGTGAGTATTTCCTTTGTCAAAATTAATGGTATTATTTAACATTGTTATTTATTTAACTATGCAAAAAATTCTATGCTGCTATTCATTATTGTTTCTTAATTTCTTTAAATACAATCAAATTTGTCTTCATAGTAGCCTTGTGAGAATTATCTCCGCTATATACATGAGAAATAGAATCATAAAAAGACCATTTTCCCAAATGCAGTTTAATTGGCAAATGCTTCTTTTTTTTACCCTACTTTCTCTTTTCTCTTTCTAATGTTAGAGAGGAAAAGCAAAACATGAAGATTTTGGGGCTTAACAACATGATTTAGCATTTGGAATTAAGCTAATTTAAACCATCAGCTAATTTGACTAATTTGGAACAATCTATTTAGTTAGTCGCTTATACCATGCCCATTGATAAATATACCACAAAATTATTAAGCATTTACATAAAACCAAAGAAACATATGCTGTCATTAATTCAAAACAATCCCCACCATCCAAAGCCACCACAGGAGTTCTCTTACTAAACATTCCCATTCCCCTCTTTGGAGAAAACACTGGGAAAACTGAAAAAAAAAAATTTTCTTTGAAATGCATAAAATTTTCACAGCAATACTTAAACCAGTTACATTCCATTCTGCATTGGAAGCAGAACTGAAACTTTTAGATGAAACTTTACTGATATATCATTTAAAAGCAGAAAATTCAATACTTTAGTTTGTGAACACAGGTTTTGAGAGTTTGGTTAAGATTGGAGGATGAAAGTCAAAGTGAAACTCACTGACTGGTAAAAAACTATGCAAAAATAGGCTGATGTTCTGTAACATAAATAGTAAAGCAGCAAACCCACAGTTTTTTAATATGACCTCCCAATAAATTTTCTCTTAAATAATCTCACCCATTGCATAGCAAAACAAACCAAGGAGTTGTTTTGGGGAGCCACGCTGAGGCATCCCAGCTCACCTTCGACAGAAGAAATGGTCCTGCATATCCTGGTCTCCTCTCTGCCCCCCCCAGCACCCATTCCTACTACAGACCCTTCATGCATTTATAAAAAATGAGGTACCATGACAATAGCTTTGATGGGAATTTCTTCTTTTTTAAGTGCTGAGATGAGGGGAAGGAGAGCAAAGAGAATCTACTGTATATGGGTTCATTACCATAAGCTTTACTGATAGTTTATCCTGTTTCCTAACGAAAGCAAAAAACCTCCACCATGTCTCTATTAAAAAGCCATCAGATTTGGTATCCTGGTGACACTTTAAAGAGCACATTATGTGGGAAAACAAAATAAACATTTACCCTGGCAAATGAAAGTGAATTTGGGTTTTGACATACTTGGCAGGAAGGTAGAATTATATTCATGTCAAGTATGCAGAAAAACTAATATAATATTTAAATATTTGCTTAAGTAATATAGAATTTAAAACAACACATTAGAATTAACATTTTTGTGAAATATTTTAAAGTTTTTTAGTATTGGACAAGCCATGAAAGTAATACCTTCAGCTGAAATTTCAGCCTTCTGCAGCCTTTGTTACACATTCCCTTCACTTGTAAGGTGGGAAAGAGTCCTCATCTTCCACTGACAAGTCTTTATTTATATTTCCAAGACAAAGGCAGTTCTTGTGCTGATGGTTTAAACTGATAATGAATATATGCAGCTTTCCAAAGAAACAACCCTGGAGAACCTGAATCTTACAAATATTGATATAATGAGCTAATGTTAACACTACCTCAGCTAAACCCTACAGCAGACTTCTGTCGTTCCATATATGTGTGCAATTATTTTAAACATCCTTTAATTTGCAACAAGATTTGATTCAGTGAAGACAGACCTTCATATCCCTCAGAAAGTACCTGAATGACAATGACCTCCAAAATTCTCAAGTATGTTGAATAATGTAGTACTAATTAATAAATTGAGCTGGATGTGGGATGTTATAGTTCCAAAAGTAAGGATTTTGATATACTGTCTAAATATACGTATATTAGACTTTCCTTTTTCTAAATCTAAATTTGTATTAGCTGCACGTACCCACAAAAAGAACTTTTACCAGTATATCACAACTATAAGTAATTATGAAATTTCAGGTAGAATATTCTGATTTACTTAAGAGTATTTAAAAATATTTATTTATGATTCTACAATTTGTTCTATTCCATTTATTTATTCTATCTATGACTCCATGATTTAAGAAAAAGCTTTGCCTAATTTTAACTCATTTGGAGACATATGCATAATTAGAAAATATCTTGAAACATTTCTAAATTGCCATAATAATATGATAATAATTCAAAGCAACAACACCAGTCTTCAGTGTAATTGTACACCGTAGGATTACATAAATTTAGATCACTTTAAAATAATTCATTTAAATGTAACCTGATTTGTAAATTTAATTATGAACTGTTAAATTAACTGCTGGGATTTTCAGTTTTTCTAAATCAGCACAGCATCTCTGAGCCCCATCATAGGAGAGAAGTCACTGTTTTATTTCTAATTATCAATTAAAAGTGACTTTATAAGGAGTATTCAGACTGTCAGATATATATATACAAAAAAGGCAAATTTAGGGAAATTTTGTTTCCATCATCCTAATTTGCAGTATCTGATACACTATTTTTTATGCTGCATTAATAATGGCTCTTGAACATAATATTCATTCAACCAGTCTATTACATAAATAAACATCAGGACACAATGCCCTGCATGCATTCTTAAAATTGTTTACAGTGAAAAGAATCCCTTCCAAAGGAGTTAGCACCTTTCAATGCAGCATGCAAAATATTAGGCAATTCCAGAAGGGAATACCATATAGAAAGAATTTTTTTTTTGGTTCTACTTTTATGCTACAGTTGATCTTTAAAAGGTAGAAAGCTTTGAATTCAAGAACTTTGCAAGAGTTCCTCCTGAGAAAAAAGCCTTGGCTTTACCTCCTGTTCAAAATCAGCTACAGAAATATCAAATATTTGCCATAGTTAAGATTGATATTCCTATTACTGGCTACTGCAAGCTTTGTAAATGTAATGTGAAAATGAAAATTATTTAATTGTTGAAATGTCAAAACCTGTTCACATTTCTGGAGATTTCTCACATTCTGTTTAGATTTTCCTGGAGGTTTAGGCTGACTGAAATGAAGGATTAGGGAGTTTTAGGGAGGTGGAGGGGTTCCAAAGTGAATCAAAGATCTATTAAAAAAAGAAAACTTTAAAAAGTCACATAGCCCTACTCAGAAGAATGGAAAAAATGTTTTCAGCTCAAAATATTACATTTAAGAATTTAACATCATTGGGATGCAAAGAACAATATCTTTAATACCAAGATTCTGAGGCATAGCTTGGAAGGTTGAAGTGTATTTAGAATTAAAGGTGTAGCAACACGAACAGGCACGGTCTAGCATCAATTACTTGACTGTGCTCTTAGAAGTTGCTATAGACTCTCATGCCATCACATATCCTGGAAAAAAATTACTCTTCATTGGTGGCATCTTGGATTTCTCAGGGTTTCTGAGTTTTTCTGATATTTTTAGAGTGAAATTTAGCATTTCTCAAAGATGCTAATGCCTCTGCAGCATTTTTGTCTCTCTTAAACACAGCTCAGGCTACCAAGGCTGGCAAGGCACAAGAGCCATCTCCCCAGTGCGTTCCTCGAAACACTGGAACCAGCAATCAGATCCCCAGCCTTGAGGTATGTCGAGAGTTAACTCCCCTTTTAAGAAGGGTGTGATTAGTAGCTGGAAATCTGCCTGACTTTAGTACATCTGAGGATGCCATTGCAATTTTCAGATATAAAATAATTAGCTGATGATATGAGCTGACAGCTAATACATCTACAATAAACACAAAAAAAAATTATTTCCAAGCGGATGTAAGGGAACGTGTTCTGTTTCCAGACTGTTTGATATAGTCTGTGTAAGGAGCGAGGGCTCGATACCAGATGCTGGATGTTCTACAAGCTTATTCTGCAGATGTCTGCAGCCTGAGAAAATCAACTGTGCTTTGAATAACACTCCCAGTAAAAGCATCTTCTTGTCAGAGTTGCTGTATGATATAGGATATGGATCCCACACAAGTGGATGAACTGATTTTAAATAATACCATCTGACAATGGGAGAAAAAACTCTCAGTAGGTCTGACAAAGTCCTGGAAAGGCTGTTAGCCTTGGGAAATAAAATCCAGCCCTCTGACAGAGACTACCCGTCCTTCTTTCATTTGATCAAATGGAAACCCAAATTTAATGATTGCTTCCGAAGTTCCGGAGGCAAAGTTTCAACAGCACTTAAATGCTGCTACCAAGGAGTCCCTGTCCCTGCCCCTCACATGTGCCACTCAAAAGCAGAGTGTGGAGAAGATGTTAAGGAATTATCTGAGAATAAAATATATGTATCAGTAGATTTTTTTGTATGGCCACTTTGCATTGCTTTCTTGCCATTGCTCTTGTAGAAATGTCTTTTAGCACACCAGGAGTGCAGCACACAGGATACAGACACCAAAGAAGATACTGTGCCCTTCCTTATGCCAGAGAAATGACAAAACCCTGCCACTACCTGCATCAAAAAGTTAAAAGAGCTACATCTGAATGCATAAACCCACACGTTCATCTGTGGCCCCCTAGTTGACCAAGATCTTCCTGAATTCACATAAATTATTACCCAAAATTTCCTCTTTATGCAAACTCAGTGTTTTTGCTAGTGCTAGTATTACAGTCTAGTCCTCTGTCAAAATTTAGGTCCAGTTCTAGATGTACTTTGTCAAGCCAAAGTGGCAGCAATGACTAACTTTTGTCATGTTTTAAAGTTATTTTAATGCAAATCCCAGATTATTAGAAGACTTGAATGCTGATTACAAGAATGTCTGTAAGAATAAACTCTGCACAGGCATTCCATAAGGACTTTAAGGTAACTATCTGAAAATGAGAACTGCTACTGTTTTTCCTGATTTTCCAAATTAAAAGAACCTTTTCTGACTCATTTAATAAAAGTGTATACCTGACTAGGTATCCTCAATTTTTACAAAGATGGGAGAATAGAAAGAAAGAAGAGAGGAGATAAAACTGAAAGTTTGAGGGGCTAAAGATCCAAATGGAATCATGCTGCTCTGGGTTGAGCGAATAAACTATGGCAGCATGTTACCTGTGCTGTTCTGTAGGAACGTTGTGGGTCCTTTTTCTGGCAGACTGGGAATGGATGCCTCTCCCATTTTGCTACATGCAGAGCTTAACTGTATTTTACCATTTCAACAGACACTTAGGATGCTTAAATCTTGCTGCTCCTGGTTCTTTTGCTGCAGCAGATGTGTGAAGCGCCCCCCAAGTGCAATTTTGTACAGCAGCCAGATCATATTCTTATGGAAGAATACAGCAAGCAACACTATTGATAAAATAAACCACAGCAACTGAGACAAAATGAAAGACAGAAAACCCTGTTCCTTATGTACATAAAACATCTATTCCAGGAAATACCAGCAGCTACAGATTACAGAAAGTGCAGAAGCTGGAAAGTACAATTATATGCTACCTAGATTTTTAAACAGTTTTTAGAAATCTGAGATGGTTTATCATCTATTTGCTTTATAAAACCTCTTCTATTTCTACCCCACCTGCCATTTGAATATCTGAAATGGGAAACTTCAGTGCAGGATCACAGGATCCTTGTTTACAGTGAAAAGAAAAACTGGTTGTTAAACCAGAAAAGTTTTAGGGCCTTCCAGAGATCTCTAGTTTGACCCTGCTCAAAAGAGGTTCAGTTAGATGAAGTGGTTCAGCACCTTGACCAACCAAGTCTGGAATACCTCCAAAGATGGAGACTTCCGCAGCCTCTCTGACCAACCGGTTTCAATCTTTGATCAGAACTGATTTTTTCCTATTAGGCATCAGTTCAAATTCTGTCCTGTAGTGGTTTGGTCCAAAATACTCATTACTGTTTATCTGCTGTGAGATAAGAATTAGGAGAAATGCAAAACAGGCACCAAACTTGAAAGAATATAAAGAAGTTTATTAACAGACCTAAAAGAAGAAAAAAAAAATTATACCACCTTCAGAACTCTCCTCCTCCCCCCACCTTCCTCCCTTCTCCCACTGACAATGTGAAAAGACAACCCTTAAGATGTTCAGTCTGTTTACCACTTCCATAATAACCTTGTTCAGTCCATTTAGAAAGAGAAGTCTCTTCTTGCTCATGCTATGAAAACATTATCACAACGAGACAGCCGCCCACTTCCAAATATTGTTCAGTCCATTTAGGAAGAGGAGTCTCTCTGCCTGCATGTGAGTCCTTTCCCCCGACTTGCAGCTTTTCCCACAACTGCTTTTGAGGGTCCACTCTTGAAGTTTTTTGGGGTACAATTTTAAGGTTGAGCCGTTCAGAAACAAAAACAGAGGCCCTTCTCCTTCCCTCGGAGCAAAGGGTCTTCATCATCTTCATCTTTAGGACTATCTCTGGGAGCATCTCTAGGAACTGAGGTTTTCTCCTTTCCCATTTGGAGCAAAAGTCCTCATCTGGTTCATCTCTACGGACTGAGGTTTTCTCCTTTCCCGTTTGGAGCAAAAGTCCTCATCTGGTTCATCTCTCCCTGTCCAAACTTCTCATGAAATTACAGCTGCGTCAGCATCTGCCTATCTCAGCGCAGGTGCTTTTGCTTACGAGTTGAACACTCCACCCCCCATATCTTCATGAAATTACAACAGGATACTCTGATATATCATAGCTTCACAAGAGAATTTCAGCTTTAAGCATCTCCTCTCTCTCTTCCCTCAGGTTTTCAGCTCTTCACAGCAGTAAAAAGGGTTAATCTCACCTCGGCCTTGCAGCTTTGCAGCTGGAATGTTGAATTTTTCTTATCGCAGTGGAGAGGGGGGAGAGCCGAGCCGCTCCGGCTGCCCACGGCAAGGCAGTGGGGGGGGTTCCATGGCTGGAACAGGTCCATGGCTTCAGGATGGCCGTGGCCCGGCCCGGCCTGGCCCAAGCAGGGCCTGGCCGGGCCCGCTGGCCCCCACACGGGGCCCGCAGCCGCCTGTCCCAGCGCCGGAAACGAGAGAGAGCTTGGAGGGGGAGTTTGCCTATTCTTAAATGTGGATCACAGAGGTGATCACAACTTTAAGTGGCTTAGAGAATTGTCCATATTCAACCTGGCCAGCTGATAGGTTCTATCAGTTCCCAGAGGAAACTGTAAGCACCCCTTAGCAAGGACGTCCCTTCCGGGACTATGCTTGCTAACCTATGACATGTCCTTTACCATGCACATCCAAGAAGGGTCTGGCTCCACTTCCTCCTGTCATTACTTGCGATGAAATTTCCCTTTTACCTCCTCTTTTCAGGCTGAGCAAGCTTTTGCCTCTCAGTCTTTCATCATATGTACCCCCGATATTTCTTGGTGACCCTCTGCTTCAGTATTTCAAAGTCCTTCTTGTGCTTGGGAGCACAAAACTGGCCACAGATTCCAAATGTGGTGTCACAAGTGCCAGATAATGGGGAATCATTGTTTCCCTTGACCTGCTGGTAACCCCTGCTGACACAGCCCAGCACGTGGCTGCCCCACAAGCTATTCCCTTGCATGGGGTTACGGCATCCACATTTACTATTGCTGACCTTCGTGTCAGCCCATTTCTCCAGCCTGTCAACAAGGTCCTTGTGAATGCCAGGCCTGCTTTCCACACATTTCTCTGCTCTGGATCATGACTCAGTATTTATTTGCCATGCTATGAATTACTGCTTTTATTTCGTTTATAAGATCCAGCAGCTAATCATGTCTGAGTTTAATGCATAAAGAGAATCACAGAATGGTTTGGGTTGAAAGGGAACTTTAAGATCATCTGGTTCCAACCCCCTGCCATGGGCAGAGACATCGTCCACTAGACCAGGTGGCTCAGAGCAGCATCCAACCTGGCCTTGGACACTGCCAGGGATGGGGACAACTTCTCTGGGCAACCTGTGCCAGTGTATCACCACCTTCACAGTAAAGAACTTTTTTTCCCCATATCTAATCTTAACCTCCCCTCTGTCAGTTAATGCTTCAAGAAAATGCAGTACAAGGGGAGGTAACTACTCTGGTTCTGAAATGTCTTGTGCTCGCTTTAGTTCCTTCCTGTTAGTTTGTATGGAAAGCTGATGAAAGTAAAATCACATTAACCTGCATACCGAGTATTCTTCATTGAACTTGTGTTCTTATTCTTACTCTCAGTACTAAAATCACATCCCCTATTAAAAAAATCTGCCATAGGACCCTATTTTAGGGATAGTTTGCCAGGTTACAAGTCTAGCTTGTAGGTACAAGTCCTATCAGAATGAGCTTTAAAACAAAAAATGCTTGTATTTCTCATTCCCTAGGAAACAATGTGTTTACTATTGGATTACCCTAGTGACCTTCATCTTAGCAACAGATCCTCTGACCTTCCTCATGAGATCTGAACCCGAGTAGGTGGGAAGGTTTGGTCTCTTGTGGCTTTGCAAATATGAACAAAAAATGACAACATTTGACCTTAGTATCTGGGTAATAGATAATCAAATCTTGTGAAATGCTGGATTTTGGTCTGGAATTTACTCAGAGGAAGATGACAATATGAAGATAGAGACTATTGAGCAAATCAAGTGACTCTCCTTTTTTTGCTTAAGTG
This sequence comes from Corvus moneduloides, assembly GCF_009650955.1. Classification (NCBI taxonomy): domain Eukaryota; kingdom Metazoa; phylum Chordata; class Aves; order Passeriformes; family Corvidae; genus Corvus; species Corvus moneduloides. The sequence goes on from NC_045478.1 coordinate 5,280,960, forward strand.
CCTATGACAAAGGTTCATTAAATCCTCTCTGAATTCAATCAAATACTAAGGTTCACAAAACACTATGTAATTTCAATCAAATATCATGAGCAATATAGCCCAGGAACCAAACTGACCTCTTTATTTCTGAGGAAAAAAACCGCACTAGTCCTGCCTAATCCTGTGGTCAGATGGAAAAACAAAAAACAAAATGCCACACCAAAAATAAAAGCAGAAAAAGAAGAATTAAATATAAAAATGGAGGAAAGAAGAATTAATATGCAAAAGGAGGGACAGAACAAATCTCTGTTTTGCCCAGGTTCCAACAGTAGCAAGGCATGATCAGTATAACTTGAAGACAATAATGATATTTATGATAATTATTTTCCTCAATAGTCATACAGCACCCAGTGATCTGTGGCTCAAGCACTTCTTTAACCAAATACAACATCTTTGTATTTAATAACCCTCTATAGATTTTTCCCCCCTTTAAGTGGTGCAATTCAATAGATCTGAGCTCATTTTGGCTATGTTTAGCTGGAGTGCAGCCTGAAAACTACTTCCAATGCTCCTCTATGTTGTCTGTGTGCTGCAGACTGGCTGGAGAGGCTATGATGACACACAGCTTGCTCAGTCTGCTATTAGAGGGCAAATGCCAGTTTGAAAGGAAAGGATTCTCAGTCATTTTGTAGGAGGTATTTGCAGGGCTAACCCATGGGCCTGATTCAAACCAGGTTTTATTCCTGGCTGAAGTCTAATACTGAGAACGTCAGTGCTATTCCCTTAGTGAATAAACAGAGTAAGGAGAGGGAAAAGGGCTTCTCTGCTATACCTGTGATGTCTGGAAACAGCAGATAAATGAACTTTCAGATAAATGAGCCTGGCACTGCCTTAGACTGAGGGGCTTGCATCAGCCTCCTATGGATGAAGCAGAAAAAATATCCTTTCCTTAATATTGGCTTGTGACTGTTCTCCCCTCTTTGTTAAACACAGGACCTTGCCTGTTACACCTCAGACCCCTCTTTTCTTTAGCGGCTGAAACAGAAGAACACCCTCAACTCCCCTCTTCTGCATGCCATAGAGAGCCTTCCTCTATTGTCTTCATTTGTTAGAATATATTATTTTCTTCCACAGAAAGCTTTTTGTGATTTAAATCTTAAATGGAAGGAAAGAAAAATTCAGGAGCACACTGAAGCTTGGTCACACAGTGGCTGACAACCCAAGATGCTCCTGCCTATGGAGTTTTCCAGGTGGGAGTGAGAGAAGCAAGTGGTTGTGAAGATTTCTTCCCAAAATATGGGGTCTATGTGCCAAGATTCAGTCTCACTCTTCACAACAGTGTCAGAAAATCTCTTCCTTGCAACAAATAAGAAGTGGGAATAGTACAGAGTAATACTGTGCTTGAAATTCTTACATCGTTTTAACTTGTGTTACAACTCCATGGGTTTTTGAGTTTTGTGAATCCTGTGCAAAACAGCCTTGAAAATGGTTTTATGCTAGTGATGAATTCCTTCTGAAAAATTTAAGATGACAGAACTCTTCTCAGTGTAGACCTGCTTAACATTTTACCGTAAGAAATAAAAAGTTGTTATTTTTTCTTCATTCAGAAAGGACTCCAATACTAGGCTTAGTGGAGCTTATAAGATAGCAATTTGCTACACAAAGGTTCAAAGATCTGAAAAAAAAGACTTCCTCCTCGAAGTATCTGAGTTACAACCTGTCTCGTACACAAGATTTGCATTATTGCATCTCTACACAACCCCAAAAATACAAATCGCTATCAGCACAAATTTGTTTAATTACTTTAAATTGCAACTGGAGTTTCAATAATCTTCTACCAATGGGACCTTTGTCAGACTTCAGCATCAATCCTTGTTCCCAATTCTCCGAAGTTTACATAAAAAATAACTGTTGAGAGTACCAATACAGCGTGATTAGTATATCTAACACGTTAAACACACCAAAATACACTCAGAAGAAGAATGTTTTGTTAGTCTTGTATTTGGCTCCTAATCAAATGTTCCATGGAAATACTGTTTATAAGCATGTGCATCTACATTTAATCACAGATATAAATAATATATATATAAAGTTTCCTTCCAAAATTTAAGTTAAAACACAATCACTTGGGTGCCAAAAATACAACAACCCTGAATCTTCCTCTTCCTCAGAGAAAGAAAACTCAAAAATACTCAAAGAACCAAAAGACAGAAAAGCAAATTACACCTTGCCCTCCCAGCAAAGCTGCCTAAATTTGCAGTATGAGCAACATTCACTAAAATGCTCAAAACCCCCAGGACTGAAGACCCAAACAAATAGGCCACTTTATGTAACCATAGCAAGCAACCCCAATGTGAGAAAAAGCCAACAATCTTAGATTTAGCAGCGTAAAAAGTCTATTGATAGTGGCTGTAACAAGAAATGTTTTCCACTCAAGAGCTTTTTCCCATTCCAAAGAGAATGACACAACATTTACAGCCATATCTGTTTATTTTCTATTTACTTTTAACCAATTCAACCATTGCCCAAGAGAAACAGTGCTTTCCCACTATCCTAAACATTCCCAAACAACGTGTAATCAGAGATATCATTAGTACCAGCAGGCTCATTTTTATACCAAATAATGCTTACGAATACTTTGATGTCAAGACAGCAAATTTAGAGTTGAGTTGCTACCAGTTGTGCTCTCTTTGCACTCACCTGGAAACACTGGGTGGACTGATGCAGTGGAATTAATTCTTCTATATTTGCACTCCTAACTTCCATTTTGCAGTATTGAAAGAAAAAACCCCACTGCCTAGAGAATAAAGGGTTTTATGGTAATTGATGTTTCATCTAAGTTCTTTTTAATCTTGGCATCTATGTATAGCACAAGCAAGCACAGAGGGAGCTGGTGTGATCTTAAATTCTATTATGTATCATCATTACAGGGGGTTTTTTGTATCATCAAGGTCCCAGAGCACACACAGATCTTGAGTCTCCAAAGAGAACCATCCCAGAGGCACTTGAAGTACTTTTCTTAACGTCTGATGAACTACACTTAAAAGTAACTTAGATGTTTCTAGGAATAATAAAAAAACAATTTAAAAAAACCCAACTTTTTTTTTCCTCTGATCTAGAAATGAACTTGTCCCTGGATTGTTTCTCTCTCATTTCTGAGTACAGAAGCCAGCCTACGTTACTGGGATGCTTAAACTTTTAGGCAGGTACCACTAAGTGAAATTCAGCCCATCTTGTGGAAGTGATGAACTGAGCTCTCAAAACAGTTTAAGGGGGTGGGAAAATGAGATCCTGGTCTTGTTTTCATCACTGTACCAGGAATCTCATGTCCTCGGGCAGGAACTTTCCCATTCCTCTTTGCGTACATTATTTAGCCACTATAAATCCCTTTTCTAATCTTACTTGGCCAGGACTCACAGGTGAGGATGATACTTAGGTTTCCATTTAGGGCTGCAATTATTTAGTCCACAAAGAATGTAAGATTTAAGGGGTTTAATGGCATGGCTTGTCTTTCCATATCCTGCCACTGGCATTCCTTTGCCTATATTTGACAATGTTTGGTAAAGAACAGCACAAAAACCCCACAGGGATTACACTATCAAATCTTCCCCAAGGAGGCATTCTTTCATAAGGTGTAGCTGTTAAAATGAAAGAAGGTTTCAGGTTAATAAACTGTGATTCTAAAAATTACTAATTTATTAGATTTGGGCACAATATTATGAGATAACAGAAGCCAGCACTCAACTAAATCCAAAGATTCTGTCCCAAAATAGAGATTCTGTCATTAGGAATCTGATATCAGCAAGGAAGTAAAAAATAATTATTTGAGAAGAAAAATAGGTATATCATCAAAATTAGAGAGCAAAAGAGACACGCACCAAGAATCAATGCTTAGCAAAAGAAAATTTCTTGGTTTGTCTTCCAGCGTGCAGTTTCTATTAAGTGAGTGTTGTCTCTACTTTCCATATGCGCTTTAAATAAAATTTCAGTTTGTTACTGATACACCCTGCAGGATCACCCTAAAGAGTAATAACCCCCCTACCTCCCCACACTTACACTGGCATAATTTTGGCCAGTGAAATGAGCACAGTGGTACTAAAAGGTCTCAGAGCTCTTCCTAAATCACTTCCTGCTTATTTTCTCTGTACATCTTTTCCAAATTAGTACAATGAATTTGAGTACTTCAACACCATCTTTCAGATCCATCCTGAACAGAAGAGCTCACAGTTGTTTACTTCTGATTTGTGCCCTCCAATTTTCACTCTCTCAATTAAAAGACCCCAAGCCCATGCCCTGTGTCCAAGGGCGATCACCACAGAGCAACCTCTGTCTGCTAATGCTCTCCTAAGAGAGTGGCCGCATCCAAACCATGTGGTGGGGAGAGCTCCTGGCCTCTGCTGACTCCCAGGAGGTCACAGTCATAGAATATTTTGGGTTGGAAGGGACCTTTAAAGACCACTTAGTCCCTCTGCCCTGCAGTGAACAGGGACATTTTCCAGCAGATCAGATTGCTCTGTCCAGCCTCACACTGAATGTTTCTGGGAAGCCTGTGCCAGTGCCTCACCACCCTCATTACAAAAAACTTCTTCCTTTTGTCTCATCTAAATCAACCCTCCTTTAATTTAAAGCCATTCCCCCTTGTCCTGGCACTCCCAAAGTCCCTCTCCAGCTCTCCTGAAGCCCCTTTAGGCACAAGAAGGGGCTCTAAGGTCTCCCTGGAGCCTTCTCTTCTCCAGGCTGGACATCCCCAGCTCTCCCAGCCTGACTCCACAGGAAAGGTGCTCCAGCTCTCTGAGCATCTTCATGGTCTCCTCTGGAATTGCTCCAACAGGTCCTTGTTCTCCTGTGTTGAGGACCCCAGAGCTGGACATTGTTTGGGACAACGTGACCTGGCTCAGGTCAAAGTGTGATCACTCAAAAGCTGATGATGATACTCCAGCAGGAAGGAATCTTCTTGGTCACTGTCTAGTTTAATAACATATCCCAAGTCCACCTTATTTCTGACAAATAGAGTGAACTCCCAGAGCACGATTCCTTGTACCCCAAGGAGCAGTTTGGTGTGTTCAGGGGTCTTGTGCAAATACAAATTAATTGTGTCTCAACAAAGACAAAATTAAACAGGAGTAATTAAAAAAAAACATGTAAAAAATATATGTAGTTTTTTACACTACATTTTCCACATACACTTCATCACAATCTACTGTATTTTACACAGGGCCCATTGCATTGCTGTGAGCTTTAGAGATTTCCCACTAAGACAAGAATACTGGTGAGCAGCACTAAAAAAAATGACATCCACAATGAACTTCCTTGAACAAAAATAGGTATCTGTCGTTTTTAAATACCTAATGCAATTCATAGGACAACAGACCTTAAATCATAGAATCATAGAATCACAGGATAGTTTGTGTTAGAAGGGACCTTAAAGACCTAGTTTCAACCCCACAGCAAAAGAACCAGAAAGTAGAAATTTAACTTAGTTTTTACCATTTTGCTGGCTTCAAGCCTGCTTTAAGGTAGTCTATTCTTGTAGGGAAGTTATTTTCCCTCCACTGTTTATTCAAACTTGCAATGTACTATGAAAGCATTATGGTAGCTACTGCAACTGAATTATTGCCATATAACATGTGAGCGTTGGAAATATATCCCTAAACTAGCAGTCAGAGTGACAGATGAATGGTGTTTCTCCTAATCCTATAGGAACAGAAGTGAAACAGAGCACTCACAGCGTGATGCTCTATGCATTCCTTTGTGTGCCAGTCCAGACTTCTGATGGGAAGACTTTTTCTTGGTGGGGGGGGCATTAAAGCTTTAAAACAAATCATTAAAAATGGGTATTTACAGAATGAGAGAGAAGCTAGCTTTGCAATGATGTTGACTGAAGTTTTTAAATAGCTACACTTGATTTAATGACTTGACATGGAGAATCTGATGGTGGTTCCCACAGAAGAAAACCAGAAGAAGTGGAGTTACCACTCACAAAATCACAGCCAAACCTGCAATTGGTTTAACTATGGTCAGGAACCTGAGAGGTTCAGAGAAGCAACATAAGGACACAAGCACCCAAAACTCCATCTCTACTCAAACCACAAAATAAGGAAAAATTAAAAGATTTTAAATGAACAGGGGCCTTTTTGCCACACCAATTCAGCCATACCCCACAAGAATACCACCTCTCCTCTCTAAATGATTTTTAAGAGACGGAGGAAAGCCAAATTGCCATCCTCTTGCAGGGTGTCAGTTATTGTGGATTCTGTCATAGGCAAAGGAAGGGAAATCAAATTCCAGAGCAACACCAGCTCTGGATATTCCACAGCCCAACATGTGCAATAAAAAGAGTGTGGGCAGATTGCTACTGCATTTGTTATTCTCAAGAGACTGGCACACATTATGAAGACAAGTTCTATGATCCATCTCTCCCTCACATGCACAGTTCAGTTATATGCAGGAATGAGAATCATTTATTCCATCTATAAATGCTCTTACTTTGAGGAGCAGCGTTTCACTGGTGCTCCACTGCTGTCTCATGAGAGCAGGATAGGAACTGGTATGAAGTGAGACAGAGGTGCTGTTCCAGTTTTTATCTTCTTTTGATTTTGCTAATACAGTTGGCCGGTTTGCCATCACATAATGTTATTATTACCGTTTTTATAAAAAGTCATCTTATAACAGTGTATTGATAGTACAACCATGTGTTATGACAAAGTAGTGTGAATTTTTTCTGAATTTCTGCCCTGTATTTGAAGAGTACTCCACCCTGGACCAATGTCCCTTTGCACATTGCTGGTCTTACTGTTCCAGAGACAGCCCCTTTGCTTCAAATTAAAACCATGGGATACACCAGTAAATTCTATAGACAATCCTAGAAGAGTGTCTTTTCCTTTTAATATGACAGTGTTGGTGGGTGTATTTCAGTCAAAGAAGTGCGGAATTGTTTGTTCCCCTTTCGTAATGTCCCAAAGTGCCCGAGAGCTTTCCTGACTTCTCTGTGGTGCAGATATGGAATGGACCTCAGAGCACTGCAGGCAATCACACGAAGGCTTAGCTTTAATTTTATGAAATGCTTTAAAAGGAATGAGTATAAAAAATATTTGCATTTTGTATCATAACTGAAACCATACTGCTAAACAATCACATCCTGTTTAGCCCATAATGACATCAGAAATATATGTTTATCATCTACTCTGGACAGCTCAGCATGATTTTGGCCCAAGGCAAAGTGAAACTGAAATCTACAGTTGTCCAAACCAAGATAACCACACATTTCTGAGGTAACTGATAGCTAAAAGGATACCTAAAATGCCTTTAGATTGCAGTTCATTATTTAAGTACACTAATTCCCTAAAAAACCCTGTTAAAATGTCTATTGGATTTCCTCCAGAATTTAGTGTGGATTAAACAATCTAATGAAGAAAGAAAATGTGATACAGGAGATCAGCCCATCCACTAACAACTCTTCCTTTAGGAATGGATCGCATTTCCTACTGTCTTTGATTCCTTTCCACCCACCTCAAAGTGACAACAACATCTCAAACAAAACAAAGTTAAAAATATGTTAAACATTTTGAGTAGCATGTTTCAAACAGTCTTTCATGTTTTGTCATTACAGACTAATAAGAAAGAAAATAGATAATACTGGCTTCATACCTGTATACAGTTCATGAATGTATTCTAAAATAAGATCTTGATTTTTTTTTTTTTTTTTTTTAACATGGAAACAGATCAAGAGTTCACAAAATGTAGTAAACTCAAGCAATAAAGAGAAGGATCACTTTTTATGTATAATACACACACACACTAGAGTTCATGAATTACCATGATAAAAACCAAAACATATGGTCAGATGAAAGGCAAATATTTGATTACAGACACACCTTTCGTGACAGACAAACACAGATTCAGATTTGCCATTGTCTACAACAGAGAACTTCATACTTCTACCAACTTGTGTAGTTCTTTAGACCAGAAAAATACTATACTGGAACAACAGAAGAGACTGCAAAGTCAAGCACATAATCCATTCATTCAGAAGAATGCTGTTATCTATTTCTGTGTGTACAAGCTCAAAGGATTTGCCTGCCTTTATGCAAAACATAACATTTTGCATAAATAAATAAGAGGTTGAAGAAAAGAAACCACCAGTTTCCAAAATACAAACAGTGGTACAGGTACAGGTACAACTGCTCAATGACACAAGTTCTCAGCTGGGGGGAAATGGGACCTATTTCTAATGAAATTCTTAGAGAGAAGTGGTTCTTCATTAGGTTTTGATTTCTTCTCATTACAGGGCAGAAAGGAGCAGAAAGCAGACTGGGAATACTGCAGTTCTGAAAAGAGGCTCCATTAAGGAGAAAGAAAGTAGAATTACAACTAGAACAGGATAAAAAATCCATTATTTCTTAGAATTTTCCGTGAAATACTGAAAGTAAAGTGAAGCCCTAATAGCCAAATATTAAATAAAGAAGTATTACCAAATACATGAGCCACCTCATCATTGAAAGGAAACTTAAACCAAAGCCCTCAGCTTCCAGCACTGAAAAGGTATAGAAATCACTCTACAAATATCAAATTTGACAACAGTCATGTCCACTCTGCAGATGTCTAAAAATGGATGGAAATTGGATCTTATACATGTCCGGAATTGTGAGTGTGCTCTCAGCAGTGTTTTTCCCTTGACATCTCATTGCCAACAGAAGACATGAGGAAGAATTGAGCAATGGAGCACAAGGAGCAGCCAAGGACTGTTCTCTGCATTCACTGTGGACCAGATTACCAAAAACAGGGCAGTCTTGCCCACCCACAGCAAATTTAGCCAAAAACACAGACTTCCATGCTAACACAGCTACACTGCTTCTTGATCTCACCTAGCTTTATGAGAGTGATGTGGCACTGCATTCTGTAATGTAGACAGAATTTTTCATAACTGCATAGACCAGAAAATAGGACTCAAAAGGATAGAGAGAATAGTTTATACTCAAGCATGTTTGCACAGAATATTTTAATTTGATCTGTAAGCTGTGTTATATCAAGAGTACTCAAATGCTGTTGAAACAATTTGCTAAGGAGATAAATAATGAAAAAGGAAAATACTGTTATGAATAATGTGCATGGAAAGTTTATAAATAGAATTTTCTTTCAACAGGAAGGAAATACAAATACACAGCAGACAGAAAGATCCATAACTACCCTTCTGTAATCTTCCTTCTCAGCATGTGTGCTTAGATATCAGGAAACATTTGAAGGAATAGCAAAAATATGGAAATAGGATTTCTTTAGACCATCTGGGCAAAAGAAAAAACATGCAACAATGATTTAATATGCTGCATGAAAAAGGCATCGGACCAGCATGATGTATGAAATGTTTCACAGTTTTCTCTGCTGGGTATCAGTAAAAGAAAGGAATTACCTCCATCCGCTCCTGCTTGACATCATCAATCTCGTCATCTTCAAACATGGCCAAGAGCTCTCCAGTCTGGTCAATGGAGTTGAGAAAGTCTTGGGCCAGCTTCTGCCGCTTGTTGGTGTTATTGCTGAATTTGTCTTCACAAAGACAAGCAAAGAACAACAAACTTAACTTATTTGGTTTCTCCAAACATCAGTTGATGTCTCTCAGAGTAACATGTTTTAGAATCAGCACTGAGCAGAAAAGGCCTGTTCTTATTGTCCCCCTCACACAAGCTGTGCTACCTGAACAAGCTGATGTCACTGCTCTGCTGCAGTAATAGCAAAACATCATCTTTAGTATTTTTCAGTACATGCAAGTAGTTTTTCGTAATCTAGAGAAAACTAATCTGCTGCCCATATATCATTACTTCTCACCAAAGAATCCACAGTGGACACAGCTGTAGAGGAAACAACCCCTCTTTGGTAGGAAGAACTTGAGTCATAGAGCAGAATGTATTGAGGAAATGTTCTTCCTTGAACACATGCAGAACATCCTCATTACCTACATCCTCATTACCTACAGCCTCACACAAACCCTAACATGAGCATTAAGATGCATTTCAGAGGTGATGGACCACTGCTCTGCAGTAAAACCTGCAGAATGTTGGCAAGATGATCTCTGTTGTTCTAAACAGCAGAGTAGCTATAAAGGCATTAAATTCACAAAAGCAAATTAATGGCTTTAACTACCAAAGCCCACTAGAAAATACATTTTTTAATTCCAGGATAAACTCTATTTAGGAAGCATTTCACGAGCATCTAAAAAGCTTAGGAAAATCGTTTATTTGCTTTAAGTAGTGACACAAGCTAAAGTATTAAAACCCCAAAGCTGTCAGGTAAGAAGCTGTACTGCCAGATTGCTTACACACACGAAACACGAAAATAAAATGCGACAGGCAAATTAAATCTCAAATGAGCTGACAAAAACTTATTCACAGCTTGATGAAGTCAAAGCAAGAAGCACAATGTTTACCTAGCATCAGTGTGGATGCTCAGAGGAACCAAAGACAAAGAATTCATTGTATGGGAAAAAAAATAATAAAAGGCTCTGAGAAAGGAAATAAGTTAAATACAAAAAGTTGTGTATGGACATTGCTAGATGTTATAACAGTATGGTAAGGTTTAGATTTGCTATGATAAGTTTTAACTTTTTACAAGGAAATGTTAGTTCTAATATCAATATAAATCAACAAAACTTTAAACCAGGAAATTATATGGCATAAATTAATATATTTTAATTCAAAGAGCTTTTCCTTTAAATGCATTGGTTAAAAAATCTGTCACTTCCTCATGGAATGCAGAAACAAAAGTGTTTTCCATTATTTAAACTACAGATTCAAAGTATAAAAAGTTAAACCACACTGGAAAAAACCACCCAAGTCATATATTAGTGCTCAGTGACTTCAGATTATAAGGGGTTTTTTTTAAAAAATTATGTCAAAACCTTTTGATAATAATTTAATAAATGTCCATTCAATTGCAGGTGGTGCATTTAAAATACAGATGCTGAAATCAATAAGCCCTTTAATCAGCACCAGTTTCTTCAACAGAGCTCTGACATTAAACAGTCTTACTGTTCATCTGGATGGTAGATGCAAATATTCACAATATTTCAAATTGAAAAGCAGAGATTTTCAACAAAATTCCTTTAAGGAGATTGTTTTTGTGTCTCTGTCAAGCAAGACATTAATACTTTGCATTGAATTGTTCAGCACTTTTGCAAGACATCAAGCCTCTCCCAAATTAAGTAATTTCTTTTTTTTCTACCTTCAAGGAGGTCATCTTCTTCTATTCCTTTGACAATTTTAGATTTGTAGTCTCGAAAAAACATGTATTTAAGTAGCCTTCGAAGCTTCTTCTATGAGAAAAAGAACACATTTATATTAATGACTATTACATAGTTATTTCTTATTTAATAAGTTTTGTAACACACAAACATACAAACATGTAACACATTACTCAGTAAATATAACTTTTAATATATTTGTAATTTTAAATTCTGCAGAAAATTCATATATAGAAAGTACCTCAGTACAGTAGCAAATCTGTATCAAATATTTATTTGAGCTCCTTGGTAGTTTGCTGTGAGACAGAAATGAGTTTCACTTTCAGAAAGGAGAAATTCATCAATTGGACTTCTTTAGGGCACTCCAAAATGTTTGCTTAATTTGGAAACTACCTAGAAATGCACATTTTCATGAACTTTGACTCCATATTAAATGCTGTTTAGAGTACAGTCTTACGGCCCATATCAGATAAAGAAACTGCAATTTATTTTCACGTTTTTAGTGGGGTTTAATTTTGAAATGGTTTTGGTCATTAGGTTTCACCTTTAGAATGAGGAAAGAAAAACAAAGAGTAAAGAAAATGGTGAGAGAAAAACAAAGGAAGAAAAGGAGATAAAGGAAGAATAAATAATGTAATTAAAAACAGCTGACAGTTTTTTAATTATTTTTAAATTTGAGGAGAGAAAATTAATTTTTTTCCCTTGTTGACCTGCTCTACTTACTATCCAGAGAAAACAAGGCCAGTCCTAAATTTGGGGATTGTAGTGGGATAAAGCACAGGAAAAATACTAGAAAATAAAATAAAGAGGATTTACAGACAGTCTAAATTACAAAACTGTAATGGCGACACCGTCAAATGTCACATCCACACCCTTCATAACCAGGGGGAAATCAGAATGATTGAGTTTTAATTAAAGGGATATAAAAGATAGGGATCAATATTTATAACTTATTAAGAAATTGTTTTGAGCTCTAAGGTACATTATCCACCCTAGAGCTTTGTGGAAAAAGAAATCAATTGATAATTGAAGCAACAGGAAATAAACAAATATTATTTCAGATATTATAGAATGATTATAATGTGCTCGATCAAATACAGAGCAGCTATACTTTTAAATAAAGGTATTCATGATGATGGATTCCTTTACATAGGTTAAGAAAGCACTTGAAGACATAATAAGCAGCTGACTACATTAAATAAGAAATTTCTGGCTAATTACTGTACCTTATCTTTGCGCATTAAGAACAGGAGATCTTCAGCTGAGATGACTCGGGCTCCTCTCATCTGAGAAACTTCAGCTGCTTGCTGCAACTAAAATAAATGAATAAATTAGGATGGCTTTTTCAGTGTTAAAAACTTTATTCACTGGGGTTTGTTTCAAATAAATTCAGCTAATATTTTGCATGGTCATCCACAGCAAAATACAAGCTGTGCACTAAAACACAAGCTGGGACTCTCAAAGGTGTCACTCACTCAACTCTTGCTCGCCAAGAAGTGAATAACAATTTTATGAAAAGCCTGAAAGACCTTTGACAAATCTCAAGCAAAGCTTTTTTGTTTATATTTAAAATGACTGCTTTTAAAAAGTCCTACAGCCCTTTTTTTTTTTTTTTTTTTTCTTCTCTTAGCACAAAAAATGAACAAATTCTCTCAGGCAATGTAAAAATGCCAAATTCTTGCCATAGCACTTTATCTGCAACTGTGGAAGGGTGGCCGATCCCTCTCCCAATTTTTTAGAATAACAAATATTAATTTTAAACAGCTTACCTAAGTATTTTTTGAAAGAAACTCTACCCTTACTTGACTTAGCATTAGTACAAACCAGATTCACATGAAGAACTTTTTTAGGCATGCTCTTATTTCATTTGGGAGAAAGAAAATTAACTGATAGGAACACCGACTCTATTAATGAAGAAATTGAAAAACTTTATTGAGCAGACCAGGCCATACAGCTGTGAAAGTGATAAAGATGGGATTAAGCAAGGAATGACACAAAAATTGGTAAGAGGTGGCCAAAGGAGTGTGAAGTAATGGACTGCCCTCACATTCATTGTGACAGTGCCTCCAAAGGCCACAAATGCCTCAAATTGTACTGTAAAGACCAAAAATCTCTTTGTAAGGCACTAAGTACATCAGCTTTCAGTAGGTGCATGAAATTGTGGTATTTTATAAACAAATGGATCACACAAAACCAGAACAGGGTTAGAATCCTTGTAACCTGGGTTATCTGCACAGCTGATACTTATCAAAGTGCTGTGCTGATGAGGCTCAACCCAAATATACGAAAGGACTCAATGAGATTTGCTCCTTTCACCTCATGAGCCTTTCATTCAGGCATCAGGTGATCATGGAATCATAGAATGGGTTGGAAGGAAATTTTAAAGGTCATATAGTCCAATCCCCTGTAATGAGCAGGAACCTTCAACTAGACCAGGTTGCTCAGAGCCCCATCCAGTCTGACCTTTAATTTTTCCAGGGATGGGGATTTCACCACCTCTGTGGACAATCATTTTCAGTGTAAAACATAATGCTATATTGACTGAGATAGAAGGGATGCTTCACAGCATGGAATGCACTTTACCCTCTAAATTAAAAAACATTGTCCAAAAAGCAAGATTTAATTTTTAAGGCTTTTTACCCTTAGCCTAGTTAACTCTCTGATGGAAAACTGACAGTGAGCACAGCACAAAAGTCATCAAAAGAAGAGAAACCTTCAAAAATTCTTGATATTAAAATTCATACACACCTGTAACATGATCAATAAACAGCAATTTAACTTATGCTTGAATATCTTTATATTCTTCTTCAGAAATGCATTAATGCACCTGAAAATAATTTAAAGAAATCCTATCCTTCATACTCACACTAGCAATGGTTTCACTCAGTATCACTGGCTGAATAAGTATATTATTAATCTGAGCTCCCATGCTGCTATGACTTGAAATAGGCCTATTCAGAAGTTAAAAAGATCAACAAAAACAGTAGCTGTTTCTAATATCCAAAGAAGGGGAAAGGGGGGGGAAAAATTTTCATTTTGGCAAGTGTTCAGTGGGCAAAAGATTCAGTCCATAAATCATAATACTGGACTGCATTAATTTTTTTCCACACTAATCACATGCACACAAAACGTTAACTGTATCTCGTACGCACAATACAAAACATCTGCATGAAGAGGTTCGGATTTTCCCCTTGGAACCCTCTCTTGGCCCTTGCAGTCACTGAGACCAGAGAGATTTCAGGAATTCAGAAGTCACAGTAACATAATCTCACTTGAAAAATGTAAGAATGTGAAAAACGATAGCTCTATTTTTTGGCATAAGCAAAACTGTTTCTTATTCTGATTAGTTTGAGGGCACACAAGCTACTTATGTTTCTAACTTAAAATATAAAGAGTTGGATAAAAAAAAAATTTACCAAGAACGAGCCAATATCCCTCTCTGGTGTAAATCCATTGCAGTTAATGGATTTATGCCAAGGCTGATTTTGGCCCCACTGAGCTTAAAAGTGTTAAAAAACCTGACCTTAGCATGGTGATAACACAACACAGCTTTCCCAAATATCATGTAAAACAACGGCAGAAATATCCAAAGGGAAAGCACACTCTAGTTCCTGAACACTCATAAGGATGATCTCTTGGCCCCTTCCAATCCAAACCATTCCATGACTGTCTAAGACATAAAGTTCAGCTATGTTAATTTCTGTGTGTAGTTGAAATACCTTTTTCTTACAAATGATAAGCACGTGACAATGACATTTATAGCAAAGATTGTGTTTGAGCTGCTTGCAGGCGCCTTGCAATGAAGGAAGGGAGAGCAAAGGCCAAATTCACGTCCCATTTGCATCTAAGTAAATCCTGAATAACACTGTTTACTTTAATGGAGTTATTCTGGGCTAAACATGAGATCAAAATCTGGAATAATATCCTCAGTTTCTACCAAAACAATGAAAACTTTATTCTCATATTGCCTCGACTTCTGCATCTATTTTATTTTAAGGAACGGACACACAGCATTTAATTTCTTTGGCTTAAAGAAAGCAAAGTACGAAAATAATTACTTCCTGTACAGTTATAAAATATGGATTATTTATCCAAACAGACCATAATGAGTTCTACATTGGTACACATATTTACCTGGGAAACCGGGGTATGCTCAGGTAAATATGTATCCAAGCAATTAAATAAAAATTACGTCCCACACAGCTGAGGCTGGGGGGAAGATGTATTTATAGTTTAACACACACATAATTGACTCATTCAAACCACAACGTGAGTGCTTTGCTATAATTAGTATTATAACAAACTGTCTTATTTGACCGTCCCAGAGTTGCCATTAATATGCAATAAGCCCTGATTCCTTAATTTCCAGAGCTGAAGGCCTTGTTGAGTCATTACGTGATGAAGGGGGATTTCAGGAAGCTGTGCCACAGAACCGATCCATCTCCGAGCACCCGGAGCATTTGTCATTCCAGAGAAGCCCTTCTCAGCTCCACAGCCCTGAAGTCAGGAGGTGCCTCACCCCTGGCTGCAGTGGGAGCACGGGGGCGTTTCACTCGGGAAGCAGCACTGCCCGTGACTCCAGATGATGGGTGGGATATAAATGCTGCAGGAACTTTTCATATATGAGGTTACCACATGGCGACGGAGCAGTTATGGCAAGAATTCCCCACCATCTCCCTTCTCCAAGCCTCAGCACCAGTCACAGAATTTGGGGCTGCAGTGTTCCAACATACTCGTCTTCTCCTAATTTTTTTTAGTTTTGAAGTTGTTAAGTCCACGTTACATAATATTATGTTTGGGATGATATTGAGGAACAGCAAACAATCCAAATTACTCAGCTTTTTTAAGAAAAACAGGCTAAACTCCCTAATACCAGCAAACAATATTTGAGACCTCAGAGTCTGAATATATTTTTTTTATTACAGCAGAATTATGAACCCCTAAAAGTGAAGTTTAAATAACGGAAGTGTTGAAATGATTTTAACTATAGGAGCGCAAATAGTTCTGTTAATAATTAGGAGTTTATGAAAAATAAGTGTATTTTACAATTTTTCCCATTACAAAGAAGGTAGTATATATAGTAACTGTATTTTAAAGCTTAAGAAGAAATGGCTGGGGAATAATATTTTAAAATGTAATCACGGGTTTAATGACTTTATGAAGTTAACTTTCTTGGCAGGATGAACTGAAGTATGTTAACAGTCACCTTACGGCTATTTTCTTTTTGCAACTTCTGCAAATTATAGATTTGTTGAAAGGAGTATTCATTCTCCTGTGACAGAAGCACAGTTACTTCAATGGGACTGTCTGCTTTTTTCTTTCTTCCATAATTATTTTTTCTTCCACTACCTCCAAAGTCAACAATCACTGATACTTCTTCTACAAAACCGTCTTGATGGACAAACAGACAAAAAGCTGGAAAACAAACATACTGTGTTGTGACATAATCCTTCCAGTTAAACTGCAGGACGGAGTTGGAGTGGTGATGTTTGCATGCCTTGGAACTGCTGGGAGCCAAGAATAATGCTGCAGGAGCTACGATTTTGTTTCCATTATACAAGAAAATTAGATCATAGTTCACCTGGGTGAATTTTTTTTCAGAGGCAGGAAGGTTGTTTTATTATTAAATATGCATTAAAATGTCCTATTTTCTCACCTTTTCTAGGTAAAAACGACGTAACTATAAAATTACCAAATAATATTCTGAGATAAGAGAACGTTGTGTAAATACATTGCACACAGAGCATCTCCATACTTTTATGAAGGCAACTAAATAGAAGAGGTTTTCACTTCAACCTTTCCATGTAGTATCTCACATGCTAATGCTAACACCTGAACTTCTCATTCTAACACACACAGAGGGAAAACACTGAATTTGTTTCCACAAGTCAGCACAGGGATGTGTGTGGAAGGTATCTTTTCAGCTTTATACTGGCTAGCGCTTGTATTTCAATGCCTTAGAAAGCCTCGAGCAGCCTTGAGAGGTAGCACGGGCAATCTAGCACTTTAGTAGCTCTAAAATCGGTACCTGTATCAGCTGCAGAGCAAATACCATCAGCAGAAGCAAAGAGGGAGAAATATAGCTCCCTGCTCGCTCAATTCCCTGCAGCTAGAAGCCTTCAAATGAGACAGACAACCAGAGATGTTCACAGGAAAGTAGCTGAGCTGAGAGAGAGGCAGAGCCTCCCCTTGACCATCTTTATTCGGAGAAGGGGAAAGGGGAGGACTGGGGGCGGACCCGGGGTGACTGGCCAATCAGACACTGCTAAAGAGTCTGAGTTACATTTGGTTTTTGCCCGCGCTTGGAACAAAGGAGCTCAGAGCACATGGGCAGGAGCACGTGTCTTTGGGAGGGGGAGGGGAAGCTCGGAACAGGCAGCAACAGATGTGCTTTATGCACTTGGCACATCCTGGGGAGATAATTACATTTTGGAGTCCATTAGAGCACTCCGACAGGTAATGATTCAAGATCACTGCACAAGGGTTAACCAGACTGACTGAATCATCACAAGCTGTCTAAACCAGAAAATGTCCATCTGCAGGTTAAAAGACAATCAATTTTCTTCTTATTAGGTATTTAGTTTCAAATGTAAGTATTTTTTTTACTGAAGACCATTTAATATAACACCATTTGATTATGTGTGACCTCAAGAAGATGAAGCTCTGTGTCACATTTTGAGGCTTTAGAAAATCATGGAATCATAGAATTGTTTAGGTTGGAAAACACCTTTAAGATCATCAAGTCCAACCACTCCCTCAGCACTGCAAGGCCACCACTAAACCATGTCCCCAAGGGCCACATCCACACATCTGTTAAATCCCTCCAGTGGCGGTCACTCCACCACTTCCCTGTGCAGCCCGTTCCAATGTTTGACCACCCTTTCACTGAAGAAATTTTTCCCTAATATCCAATCTAAACCTACTTTGGCACAATTTGAGGCCATTTTCTCTTGTCCTATCACTTGCTATGTGGGAGAAGAGATCAATCCCCACCTGGCTTCAACCTCCTTTCAGGGAGCTGTAGAGTCTGATAAGAGGAGTTATCTTACGCTTAACATACAGTGAATCTCAGTCCATACAGATCATGAAAATAAGAAAATATGAGTTCATACCCCACAGTCCCTGGCATTTACTGAGAGCTTGTTTTCAAGGACATAATTTACTGTATTTGTCCCTTCATTAAAACCTTACTCTCAAGTCCCTGAAGCAAGATCAACTGCTTCACCTCATCTTCTCCTGATTTCCAGTTCAGGCAGCCCAGAGATCTGGAGTCTGCAGCCAGTTCCTTGTAGCTGAAGAATTACCTCAAAAACATCTTTGGCAATAAGCAGGTTACACAAGGACTCCCTCCCTCCACAGGCATAAAGAACACATTTACAGGTCCAATACTCAATAGTTTCAATGTCAGGGGCAACAAGCAGATGATACAAAATTAAGAACACAGAATGTTCCAGTCACGGGAGAAAACAGCCCTTCCTTCAGCTGCCTTCAGACTGAAATTGGGTGAAAGTCAGCCCCAGGAGCTCCAAAAAAAAGCCCCACACCTCAGCCTGCATGGTTTTTACCACACCACTGCTATCCAAGAGCCCTAGAGATCACTATGATGAAATGAATGTATTTTCTTAATATTTCCATCTGTTAAAGTGAGCATTTAATATAAATCTAGACATCAGCATCTCTCTTCGTTGGACTCACACCTCACGTACTTTTTCAAATCATAGAAAAGGTCAGAGGGTTTTTCTCAGTTTGTTCTTTATGTTTTTAGCAACATATTCAGCACAATCAGAGTAGAAAAAATGCAACAAAAGAAGGTACACACTCATAGGGAAAAAAACAGCAAAGGCAGAACATGGACAGCTTGTTTGAGTTGATGTTTTTCATGTTATGAACAAGATCTTTCTAAAAATACAAAAGAAAAAGAAGGAAAAAATCAGAAATATGTACAGAGCCTTTAGAAAACTACATGGAGTCAGCCTGTGTAATGGAATGGGCCAACAGGAAAATGCACCATGTTCCTGGGTTCTGTTACTTTCTGCATCTTTTGGAGAGAGAACGATTGCTTCAAAATTATATTAAAGAGTTTGCTAAGGAAAAAAGAATCTAAGTAAATAGTGAAAGTAATACCTCTATTTTGCAAAAGATGAGCTTGAAACAAAGTATTTTTTTTCTAAATCTCTTCTTTATAAATAATTTAAGCTTAACTTCTTAAATTACAGCTTGTTTTTCCATTTTCTGTCACACAGGGAAAAGAATTTAATGCATTTATGAACAATAACTACATTTCAACTTAAGCTTCAGGCATGACTTTTTCCTATTTTTCCTTCTTTCAATTCAAATTCCAAACTCAACATTTTGGACCAGCATTTTATAGCTGTAATTCTTCTACTCTCCAAGAAACAAAAGAAACCCTATTGCACACCTGACATTTATAGCAGGTAACACTGACCAAACTAAGTGAATTTATACCAACACCATTAAAACCATAAAGTCTCTAGGTACAGAAAAGTATTCAGACTCACTGAACTCAGTTTTAATGTGGTCAAATTATTCACTGGCTACATAGTGTTAATTCAAGATTTGGAGTGTCAGTGGGGATGGCCACTGCTGACGTTCTGTCCCACTGCTGGTGGTAACAGCAGGCAAGAAAACAAACTTGGAAACTTCTACTGCACCTATTATTATTACAAGGGAGGAAAAACAAGCTTGAAAAATATCATTCAAGTGGAAATGATAGAGTAGTGTTCTTTAGAATGAGCAAGAGACTGCAAAAAAAGCTTTGTGAAGTGTGAACTTTATAGATATGAAAGATTCATTAGCCAACCTGAAACTGAAAAATTCTCACAGCCAAAAGCCTTCCAACCTCTGCAAACAGATCTCCTCATTTCAGAAATGAGTGTAGATGTCCTCTGTCACTTACTGTCCCTATTCTAGGATTGCCAGGATATTCTAAATACTGAGATAAATGGTACCATTCCATTGTAGATCACTGACATAAAATTTTCCTGTATCTAAACTATATAAATTATGAAATTTTGGAGGAAATTATTGTAGAATCATTGAATAGTTGGACATGGACGGGACCTTTAAATGTCATCTAGCCCAAATTAAAATAAAACTAAGTAGATTTGGACTGAAACATTCCCAAGGGGCTGTTTCATTTTCACAGCAGTATCACTATAAATATTACAAGTGGAGAATCTTAACAATAACTACTATTTGCATCTAAGTTACATCTTTGAATGCCTTTATGCTACTAAATGTTACTTTTAAAAAATAAGAACATGCAAACTTTTTATCAATAAGTGCATTCAAATTTCTTTTAGTAAAGAAAAAATCAATTAGAATTTACTATTCTAAAGAACTGAAGATAATACTATTTTTTAGTATTTAGTTTATTAACTCAGATTTATTTCCTATCCATCAATTATTTCTATTTCTTTTCTTTCTCTAACATTACTGTGGCATGCAAAGCAGCAGAGGTTTACATTATCCCCCAGCTTCCTGTCCTTTAGTTTCAAATCCCAGAAGAAACCACCACTCACAATTATTCTTACACAGCTTCCAAGGCTGCAAGCAGAAAAACCCCTGTTCTCTGTTGATTGAGAGACCATCTAATATAAACAGGTTCCTTTCTCCCATTGCTGTTGAGAGCACCATTTGTTTAAATCATGTATCCTTACATTGCTCACAGAGGAAAATAATCATTGCCTTATATTAGTTTCACCAGAACACTAAATAAATACTCTTCCTTTCCATATGACAGCAAATTGGAATCAGGTGTCACTGTTTGAGACAGGGAAAATAAGACATGTATTTACCCACTCCAAGCCCAGAGATAAAGTGCTTTTAGAGGAAGCCTCAGGGTAATGAAGTATTGCTATGAAGAGCTGGCAACCATTAGGGCTCTGCATACAGGGGATCTTGACAGGCTGGAGAGATGGCCAGAGAACAACTGTCTGAAATTCAACAAAGGCAAATGCAGGAAGGAGGAAAAACCCCTGGAACTGGTACAGGCTGGGACTGACCCTCTGGAAAGCAGCTCTGCACAGAAAGACCTGGGGGTCCTGGGGGACAACTAACTGTCCCTGAGCCATTGTGTGCACTGTGGCCAACGCCAATGGTGTTCTGGGGGCATCCGGAAGAGCATTCCCACCAGGTCAGGAAGGTGATCCTGCCCCTCTGCTTGGCCCCGGTGAGGGGCATCTGAAGTGCTGTATACAGTCCTCAGGAGCTCCTGTTGGGCTCCTCAGGACAGGAGAGACATGGAGCTCCTGGAGCAGAGCTGGCACAGGGTGACAAAGGTGATGGAGGGACTGGAGCATGTCCCTGACAAGGAAAGGCTGAGGCAGCTGGGGCTGTTCAGCCTCAAGAGGAGACACAGCTGAGAGGGGCCCTCATCCCTGTCTGTTCCTGTCTGCAGGGAGGGCTCAGGGCAGGGCCCAGGCTCTGCTCTGTGGTGCAATGAAGGATAAAAACGTACTTTAAAAAATCAGATCTCAGAACATAAGCAAGACACTGCTTTGAAGATTTAGAGTTGGAGACAAAAGGAGAAAAAAAGGATTCAGGTTCAAACAAAAATACAAACATCAAAAATACAAAATACAAAAATAATAATTCTTCTCTTAGCTCTAGAAATTTTCACAGCCCTGGAGAGATATGCATCGTGTTCATGCTAGGAAATACCATGCTGGTTTATGGAAGACTTTGTATGTTAAAAGATTTTACCTGAAATGATTCACGTTGGTCTTTCTTTGAACTTTTTTTTTCTCATCTGCTCAAGTGCACAAACCAACCATGTGGGAACTTCTCAGTCTGGATGGGAACTACAAGTAAATGCTGTAGGATCTCTCAGATTAAATAGTGAGACACATAAGAGATGTAAAGGACTATGGATTTAAATGGTTTTGGATGCCAGAGAGACCACACAGGTGTCTTGGCTTCAGGTACATTATATTGCCTTCAGAATTTTGATACTCAGGTGTCACCATGCAAGATGTATCCAAATTATCAGTAAAAAAAAAGTCAAAACCATTTAGTTTTAATACTTTTTCAACAACAAGATATGCAGTGTACATTGGAGAAAGGCTTATCCTGTCCTGTAATCTTTAATGTCAATGAGGATGAGGCATAATCAGAATGCACCTCAATACAGGCAGTTCTATGATTTTTTTCTCTTATATCAAGAAACCTCTTTCCAGGACATTTCAAAATGGTTCCAAAATCCTAAATCTGTAAGTACTTTCTTCCAAGAATCTTCTAATCCAACATAAAGGAAAAAATAGAGGGAAAACAATAGTCCTAGTCCAAGGCATACCCACTTCCCTGTAAAAATGAGGAAAGGAAGTCCAAATTTTTCTAAGTATGTGTTGCTTTGCTGTATTTTCTTACACATTGTTATGAATTATAATTCTCAGAGCTTAAAAGAAAAACAACAAACAAGGTAAATTGTACAGGTAATAGCATGGATGTGACAGATTTTGTCTTGGGAAAATCAAAGAAAGCAAAAAGGAGGGAGCTTTGCTCAGAGAGAGAAAAGAAAGCACCATGAAGGAGCGTAAGTGTAAAATCCGAACAGATATTTGTGTCTGAAAAAGGCCCCGATTTCCTAACTCCTATTTAATGTTCATTCTTTAATTAACATTCATTTCCCAAGGACATAAGTTTGAAAAGGCTGCTTCACATTACTTTAGCACGAAAAGAAAGAATCACTTTTAAGCCATGAAAAGGCTGGGGAAAAAAAATAAACATGCCTTCTGAACATAATTTCCTCTTTATTGCTACTGCAAAGTTATGAAATGAAATCTATTATTTAATTACATTGGATCAAGCAACAGGAAGGGAAGGGAGTGTTTGAGTCACAACATCCCTGTAAGGATAAATTACTACACTTCCTCTTACTAAAAGACAGTTTTAATGAAAATGTGAAAATGGTTAAAATCAAACTACTGGGAGGTAGAAAGATCTTGCTAACATAAAAAACACATAAAATGTACTCTGAAAGTCTGAACAGTAATCATGATAACAATAGAGAGGAAAAGTAGTAACATTTCTGCCAGAACATCAATAGTTTGAAAATTATTACATTTATTCAGATTCTGAAGATAGTTTAAAAACTATACAATAGCTTCTGGGCCTGATTTGTTTAATGCTTTGCATTGGAGATATTTAGATAATCTATTATGAAAACTTCAACATTTATCTCCTATTACTTTATTATAAAACTTTATTAGCCATGTGGGATTTCCCTTAGCTGTGCTTCATAATGTTTACTAGATCCTTCAAATTGAATGCAACTGTAGGAATAGTTAAAGCATTTTATTTCTTGAGTATGTTCTTGACATAAAAAATTGGGAGGGCTTTAAACTCTAATGAACAGATAGACTGAATTCTAAAATCTTGGAATAGATAACCTGGCAACTGATGAACAGCCCACAGCTGGGATATGAATGTGCAAATGCTGTGATCCTGCATATAATTTAAATTTACTTTGACTTGGGTGGAGATGCTCTGAAATTACCTTTCATGGAAATACTATCTTTTCTCAACATTAAAATACACTAAAATATGAGGGCATTTCACAAATAATTTTAAAAACAATGGAAAGTATCTTTGAAGTTGTTCAGAAAAGCTCCTCCTAAGCCTAAGGGTGGTATGGGAGACAGACATTTCTTTAAAAAAGTTGTCCTGGTGGCAGCAGAGACCGATTTCCTGGTTCAGAGACTGGTTAACTTCTGAAGAGTGCAGGATGGATGGCATGGAAGGGATGAGCATGAAACATGAGAGGTTTTTAGGGAAAGATGCAGAGAGATTTTGAGACTGATAAAGGAAACAAGACAGAAAAATCTGTTTGCAAAAATTTTCTAGATCAAAGAATTTCATGGCATCCTCCTAGTATTTGGTCTGCGGTCTCCTTCCAAACTTCTAACAGTCTGTGAAAGTGGTCATAAAAAAAGCCCTTTTAGTCATGTGAACTATTACAGAATCCCATTACTCTTGTATCATTTAAAGAAGTTTAATCTTCAATGGCAAATTTAGGAGGTTACTTGTTCTTAATGGGTAGAAGTCATCTGGATTTCACCTGTTGAATGTAGCAAAATATGAAAATAGGCCATAAACCTCATTGAATGTTGTGTGTATTTCTTATTCTTCTCTTGAAACTCAGGTTATTGGGCACTGTCAGAACTTGAACTGGCTATGGAGGTATCTGGTCACATACAGTGAATTTTTGAATATTTTACCTACCGATGCTTCATAATTTAAGCTCGCACATTCTCTAACTGGGTATGAACTGGAAAGGCTTTGGCAGACAGTCAGTCCAGTCAATCCAAACCACTACCACCTGACTGAGCCAGGAGTCTGATAAAACAGAGGAAGCACAGATTCATGTCAAGGGACGGAAGTACTTGGTATTTTGTAAAAACCTCTGGAAACTGGCAACAGGTCCAAGCAGAGAAGACAAATAATTTCCCCTGCCCTGAGGAGAACCCTGCTTTGCAAATACAACTGTACAATCTTGTAATTAAATGCAGCTCCACTGAAACTGCTCACGTGCTAAGTTACAAAGGCTGAGCACAAAGCCAGGATATCCATTACTGGTGCCAGAGGAGTCAGAAGATAATGCCAGTGATGCCAGTGGGGAGGAGGAAAATTAGTGTTTCCAGCCTTTAGCTTGATCCCTTGGGAGGCACAAAGGAAAGCGCCAGCACTACAGGTCAACAGACACAGAAACATCACTGAAATCTTCAAGAGGAGAGTCTCGGCAAAAAAGCAAGGATGGAAAGAACATCTTGATTCTGTGACTCTGTCCATGGCAAAGACTGAGCCTTAGCACAACCACCGGGATTCTGATCGTTTAGCTCCTAAAAAAACCTGCAACACAGATTTCTACAAGAAGAGATCTTTATGTTTCTACATAAGTGCACAGTTTAAAGGGGGTGAAAAATGCACGTTCTTCTCTAATTATTAGAGATATTCTCTGCAGTGTTTATAGAGGGGGTAAAGTGCAACAAACAAAAAAAACCCACAAAACAAAAAACCACCAAAACACATGAAAAATAAATGGAAAAGTACCTTCATTTCTGAAAAACAATAGGACAATTCCATTTCCCTCATGCATTTATAAGAAAGTGAGCTCCAATATTAGTCACAAGCTGTTAACTATGTTTACCAAAAAGGGTGAAAACAAGTGTGAGTCAAACCAATACAGGTGTCACAAAGATGGAAAGAAATCTCTGTCCTCACAATGACAGAGTGGATGAGGCTTCTCTAAAGGACATGAGGAAGGAGTGATCCAAAGGAAAATGTGGAGTTTTGATCAAGATGTAGCATAGAAAAGATGAAGGCTGGGTAAAATTTTAGAAGGAACATTGACTATTGAGAGGATTTAACAGGTCAAGAAAGTAGGGGATAAGATTTCAGGATCAGGACAAAATGGTCCATTAATACAGTTCGCTCACTTTTTGGATTGCTGTCAAGGCTGGCTCCTTTACTGTGGAAAAAGTAAGTTACCTACGTGAATTTTACATGTTCACATGACAGTGATATCTGTTCTACATCCACTTTACAAACAGGCCAAGGGAGTCACAGAACCACACCCTGCACATGGGCAAAGACATTTGCCTTTGTTTGCCTCCCTCCCCATCCAATTAGCAGCACTCCTTCACTGCTAAAGGTTCTCTTCTCATGCAATAGGAAACAGCTGCAAAATAATGCAGAAATAGATATAGAAAAACCCCACACCAACCAAACTCCTACTGAGCTTAACTTCAGAGTTTGTTGTATCTAAACTTGTATGCACTCCTAAGCAAAAGCTATAAATATTCCCCAGAGCCTAAAGCTGTGAAATGCAGAGGTGATTTAGCAGACATGCAAACCATAAAAACTCTGCCCAATAAATTTCTCTTCTAATTTAGCGTAAGTGGTCCAGTCTTATATCATATAGAATCATAATTCTCAGTGACGTTTAAACCAAAAACTAGCTAAACATTTAAACTTCAAACCTCCATAAAGCTTTACAAACAGTATCAGTCATTTTAATATAAAGCTAAGAGACAGTAGCATAAACAATGCTAACACAGTAACTACTTTGCAGTTCAAAACCTGCACCTGGAATACTAGAAAAGTAAATTCTTGTATTCATAACAAGTCACTTTTCAATCAGTGGCTTTTTGAGGAGGAATAAGATCTGTAGCATGCAAGAAAGCCACACTATGAGAAGTCAAGAAGTATAGGAATAAAGGACTGCCAAAAATAAGGCTTAATTAGGTTTGCAAGTCAAATTAAGAAGCAAAGTAAAGGAGGCTTCAGACATAAACCAGTATAAAGAAAGATAATCTGTGCTGAATGAAATAGAGATGGAAAATCTAAACATGGTTCTAAAACAGGAGAATAATTTTCACTGAGCATTGAGAAGAACTGATGTTTTGAGAACAGGAGCAAAGGTAGGACAACCCATGGAAGAGATACATTGGATAAAATTATTTCTACTGTACTGAATGAAAATAAAACTCAAAGATTTTAATGCACTCCAGTCATCTGGATATCTCAGATGTGAATGAACTGTAAACAGAACAATATCTGCTGGCACTAATATTCAAATAAATCAGCTAAGTTTGGGGAAGCTAAAGCGATCAAATAATTACAGGCTGCTGCCTACGAATAATTGAAGAGCAATCAGGAAGATGATGGATCCAAATTCTTCTTGTTAGTGTCAGATGATTTAATGAGGGATGACAGCCACAAATTGCAATTTGGAAGGATCAAGGAGGATGTTAGGAAAACTTTTCTCATGGGAGGACAGAGCAGTTCTGCAACAGTTAAACAGGAGAGGCTCTGAGAAAAATTTTTTGGTGGAGCTTCCAAAGCATGAGCTGGACAAGGCCATGGCTGAGCAGATCCTGTACCGGTGATAGTCCTCCTTTGAGTGGGTTGGATCAGATATCTCCAGGGGCCTGACTGCATTTTGTATATTCTCACAGAGTTTTTGAGTAGAGAAAATTACTTCTGCTTCTACAGGTTCCCATCCAACAGACACCCTCTCCTCTATTTGGAATAGGGTTCCCTGTCTACTGCTACACCAAAATTAAAATTCTTATCAAAGATAGTGTGTCAACAATGTGAAAGTACAGAAAGTTGGGACCTGAGGGCTCTGCAAGAGACAAAGAACACAGGTGGAGGTGAGAGCAACCTAACCACATCTTTGAACTGCTGCTACAATTGTCAGTACTCCCAGTATCTATCAGGAAGAAAAGCCTGCAATGGCACTGTTAATAAGGGGCCAAAGAAAGAAGGTCTGCTCCTTCACCCCAGCCATCCCAGTGTGAACAGAACAAGAGGTAGGACAGGATAACTCCTTCACTAAGAACAAATAAATGCATAAAAATAACAGGCTTAGTCACAGCAAGGCATTGAGGCTAAGAATGGCAGTTGTGTGTAAAATGAGTTGAGCAAGGTTATTGGGGTTTCTTTTGATACAACTTGAATGAAAATCAGCTTCCATGATGGTGTAAGTATTCCCAGAGTAGATTCTTTAATTATTTGCAGCCTTGGTTCATTCAGATAAATAGGTTGTGCTAATATGTGTTTGAGCTTCACTTAGGAAAAAAAAAAAGGTTATTTGTTACAGATGTGAGTATCTCTGTGCTGGGTACTCACCACATGCTGCAACCAACAATAAAACGCAGACTGGTTGAGCTCATGCCTCACAGTTAACTTCAGAATTTCATCTATTAAGATTTGCCTTCTTAAAATCTTGTAAGCTAAATCCTAAAGACCTAACGCAAGGTTTTACAGAATTGCTCCAGAATCTAGGCCTTTTTAATGGATTCGTGTATACAGTGATTTAGAGTCAAGTTACTATTGTTAATAAACTTAAGGCTGTTGGAGTTTTTAGATTCTCTTTAGATAGATTTCTCTTTATAACTTACAGATGTAATAAACTGTAATGCATCAGCCAATGAATGAAAGAGAAGATGTGTCTCATGAGGTGGCAGCACCATAGAGAGTGTTTCTCCTTTACAGAGATGCTTCCAGTGAAATTGGTGGCAAAAACGATAGAACTGAGACAGAGGTCCCCACACCAGGAAAAATTTCAGGTTGTAAATAAACAGACACCACCACAAAAAGTATATATTGCAGTGGCCTTTTTGTAGCCTGGGAGTACTTTATAAGGAACATTCTCCCATTTTTCTAATTTAATACCTGATGCACAGAAATAAAAATCAATTAATCTACCATCACTTTACATTTTACTGATTCTAGGTCATCACATCACTACTTGACCCTGTCTGGAGTATGACCCAGTGGGGAATACTTGTAGCTTTTATCCACAACTTGTCAATGTCAGGAGCAGACTGTGTTTTTGGTATCTCCCTCCAATCCTCTGCAACCTAATCAATACAATGGAAATCTGTGCAAACAATTCTAAAAAGCACTCTGTGATGTCCACCTTTGATTGTCATATGGTAAGATCAGTGATATCTAATGTCAGTTGATGAGCACTGAATGTTCTGTTAAATGACATATAATGTCAGAAACTAGATATAAAAAGGTAATTTGCACTGCTGATTTCCCATCTCACAGTGCACAGAAAATGCATCTGGGTGCTCCTCACTTCTTCAGCCTTCACTCAGTTGTAGAAGTTCAGGCTTCCAGTCAATGCAAACAAAATCACCAAGAGAATTCACATTCTGTGGCTCCAGGAAATGCATCATCTATCATGATACTGATATAAGATGCACATCAGGTTGCTTAGTGAATTTACATCTATTCTCTGGAAGACTTTATTAAACAAAGTCAAAGCAAGGCTAAAGAATCTTTTGATAGATTTGGCCAAACAAAGCTGAGTGCTGTAGCAGTAATGGGAAATTCTTTTGAAACACGTTATATTCAGACATGGGATGAAATAGTCTCTAGTTTGAAAATCTAGCTTAATTTCAGTGGATTTGTATGCTTAAAAGATCAACAGACTTTTGTTAATAGCCTCTTAAAGTGAAAGGATTTTTAATTAAGTAGAAATAGTGTTATATTCTATCATCTACAGACTACAGCAGTGCATCTGATCATATTAGTAATATTATCTTCGATGGAAAGTGACAAATTCCACACCTAAATATCAATAAGTAGGTTCTACTAGTAATGTATTATCCATTGCGTGCATACTATAGCATTTCTGGCTGCAATACTATTATGTGTACGTGTATCCTAGAAAATAAATGTCTTCATTCTCAAAATTTCCCTTTACTCCTGCTTCTAGTCTGCAAATGCCAAGTATTAAAGTAAGTCTAGAAATATTACTTTCATTTTTAGGCTTTAGAGTTAGATCAGAAGGGGCTTCCTACAAACCAGCAAGAGCAAAACATTTGAACTCACTCTTACTGAGTACAAAGTGAATCCCCCTGGTCTCAGCAGAGCTAAAGACTGAAATGATTTCTTGTCCTGGCACTCCATTTTTGTATTTACTTTCTGCCCCATTATTTTACAGAAGTGTTATTTCTGAGAAGTTATGCTTTAGTGCAAGTTCACTTTTTGTAGTAATGGTGTAGCCAGCAGTGTGCTGGAACAGCTTGTTTACAATTTTATGTTGTAATTTCAAGTGTGCCATTCTCGCCACCCATCTGAACCAGAATAATAATGTGCCACAGTTCAGCTCTCTGTCATGGAAAATAATCTAAAAGGTGTTCACTTCCATGAGGGAATAGGGAATCACAGTACTCCCCCTTCAAACTTATTTTATGTGTCCTCTTTTCTTTCCTATCCACGTTCCCACCTCCCACATCAGTGGCTGTTTCAGCTGTGAGCAAAATTAGGGAAAACTGAGTGGTGCACTTTCCTCCCACCACCTGGATTCAAACCTGATCTGAAGTGCTAATTTACATCAGCACTGGATCTTTAGCTGCCATCCACCCCACAAAATGCCCGGACCACAGCCTGAACATCAATGGCAGCCCAGGCTCAGGAGCAGATGAGCACAGCACAAATTACCAAGCCTAAGTCGCACTTCTTGCTCTTCAAGTTCCTAACACAAAGCTTCCACAAAGCAGAGATACTAAGTTTCTAAAGTTCACCTGTGTTTTACAACATTCTCAAAATTTTTTAGCATTTCCTCCATACATTTCTTCCAGTAACACCAATGCTGGCTAGCAAAACATGATCTCTATGCAGTATAATTTCATACTCTTGCTTTTTAGAGAAAAAAACCAGCAATGTGTGATGGGATTTGTGACAGCTGAATTCAAACGTCCTATCAAGTTGGGTTTTTTAACATTCTAAAACTCTTTACTTTTCAAAATGTACTGCAAAGTTTCTAAAAGCATATTTTACTATAAATCCCTTTCTCACTTACTATTGTTTATCTGTAATTAGCCTTTCTTTTGCCATGTTCTACGCCCCATTTCACTTAAGAAAAATGTTCTGGTTTGAATATGTGAGAAAAATGAACTTGGTCATTTTCAAGTTAGCCAAGACAAAAATAAATTTCTTACTTCAACAGGCATAAGCCTGGGGAATTTATGTACTCAAATAATGACTTTTGAAAAAAGCCAATCTTCAGTGAAAAATCATTACAAATATCTAATAAATGTTCCATGAAGTTAGAAATAAGCAAGATAATTAATTAATCCAAGTTTAAAAGGGGTTTGCTATTATTTTATTTTTTCCTGGTTTTGTCAAGACATTAGAGCACAGTTGCAGAGTAAATGTTAAATATTGTTGAGCTGAAAGTACAATTTTGATCACAACACTAATATTCTCCTTGAACTTCAAAAGGTTCAAATCCTACTCTAAACTTATAAAGGGGAACCTGTCCAGAGAAGTGGTGGAATCACCTCCCTGAAGTATCCAAAAACAAGTGGATGTGGCACTGAGGGACATGGTGTAGTGGTGGACTTGGCAGTGCTGGGTTAACAGTTGGACTCGATGATCTTAGAGGGCTTTTCCAACCTTAATGATTCTGTGACTCTAAAAATCAGCATGGTTTGGGTATGGCACAAAAGGGAGATACAGAGAAAAAATGGGCAGAAGGTCTTGGGGAACATTAGGGCTTTAAGCAACTCTCAGATTAAGAGGGAAAAGATAAGGAGCTTGGTTTAGTCCTTCCTGAATTTCAGTGGATAAAAAAGTACTTCTAGGGAAACATGCCAAAATGCAGTCCTGAGTAAGCATAGACAAGTTGAGAGTGGAGAGAGAAATATTCAAAACACCAGTGCTAAGATGATATTGAATCCTTGAAAGCAGATGAGGCTTGAAAGCCCACTGATGAAAAGGAAACAGGGTAAGAACAGAAGTTTGTGGGATGCCCAAAGAAAGTAAGAAAATTCTGTTGAAAGATACATTGAATTACATAGTGGAGGGAGACGAAGATTAGAAGAATATGGTGTTTCTCCTTGGGTTGAAAAAAAGAACCCTTCACTTTAAAGTAAGATTTAAAAATGATGTAACCACTGTGAGAAGAATCACTTCATAGTTAGAGGACTAGAGATCAAAAGAGCCTCAAAAACAGTTCTTTACTTCAAATACAAGGAGAGCCATGTTTTCCATTTCTAACACATAGTATTTGTCACAGGTTTGATGCTTTCCATGGTTAGTTGTCCTTTCTCTTTAGCAGTTCATGGGGTAAGAGTAAGCCCATTCATGAGAACATGTATTTCTGATGGAAACCACCAACCCAGTCCCCTTCTTACAACGTTACACGTGTCAAAGAGTTGTACTGAATATAAAGTTCCACATTACCTTTATCTTCTGTTCAAGTAGTACAGAGGCAAACTGTTTTGCACCTGCAGCTTTTATAAGGCTGGAGTGGGCTTTTAAAGGAACTGCTGAAGTGCCTGAACACTTTATGTGTGAGACCCAGCCTGTGCTCTACATACTTATATTTGCTTAACAAATCATTATCAGCCAAATTAAATTGAAGTGTGAAATATGGCAGTCTGGAAAAATGACATATACCACTCTTGCCCACTGGTGGAAAGAATAAGGCAAGAAAATAGGAAAAGCTCGCACAGCATTCATTGAATTTTGAGTGTTAAACAACCAGTCACAGAGATGCATAAATCACAGAGATGCATAAATGAAAGTGAGTTCTATTAGAGAAACAGCAGTATTTCTTCAGTAAAATAATGCTTAACTCTTTTAATCTCACAGCTAGTGCGTTCAAGCACCTCCATCTCCAATCCGTTCAGGAGGAGTGGACATATTCCCAATGCTTTAGCATGACCAATTCTCAATCACCTTTGTGGCCTCACCTGGAGTCCTGTGCAGTTCTGGGTGCCACAATAAAAGAACAACGTACAGCTATTAAAGAGCATCCAGAGGAGGAACATGGAGATGGTGAAGGGTCTGGAGGGGAAGCCTTATGAAGGGCAGCTGAGGTGATTTGGTTTGTTCAGTCTGGAGGAGGCTGAGGGGAGACCTCACTGTGGTCTTCAACATTGTCATGAGGGGAAGAAGATGTGGTGACCCATGACAGAACTTGAGGAAACAGCCAGAACTGAGTCAGGGGAGGTTTAAGTTGGATACCAGGAAAAAGTTCTTCACCCAGAGGGTGGCCAGGCACTGGAACAGGTTCTCCCGATAAGTGATCCCAGCACCCAGCCTGGCAGAGTTCAAGAAATATTTGGACAATGCTCTCAGGCACACGGTGGGATTGTTCCAGTTGTCCTGTGCCAGGCCAGGAGTTGGACTCGATGATCTTGGTGGGTCTCTTCCAACTCAGGATGTTCTTTGCTTCTATGACCTCCAATTCAGAATTATCTACAAAGAGATATCTCTCTCTAGGACATGTCAGTAAGAAGGAATGTAAAGCCAAACGCAAGGCTTTGATGAATTGATACAGAATGGGAGCACCATGGATAAGCACATGCATCACACCAGTGCCTGTTCACAGCTGGGCTTGTGATGCTCTGGAAAATTGCAACAATCAAGATCTTTGCCACGAAGATGCACAACTGCCAAATGGAAGCAGAAAGGCCACAAGTAACATAAGCTGAATTTGCTACCAATTTTCTGACAAAATGCATTTTGTTTGGAAAATATCCATTCTTCAAAACTATTTTAGAGGAAATACGTATCAGAGATTGATACCAGCCATCACTACTGAATGCCAAAACCCGACTATGAAACATGGGAAGTCTTTCTCACTCTCTTTTTGAAGGACTCCTCTTTGTAACAATACTTCCTTTTTTTTTTTTCAGGAAAAACTTTCTTTTTTTTTTAAAGCATATCATACACGGCTGGCCAACAGCAGACACTCAATTCTTCACCAAAAAAAAGTGAAACTATTCATACAGGAAAAAAAAAACCAAAACAAAAGAGAATTAGGTTTTATGGATCTCATCTAGGTGCGCGAAATCTGGAGTTAAATTCCCTGGCCTGATCTGGGCAGGAACTTAAGTATCAACCTCCTGTGTACTCCAGGCAGCTACACAGAGCACTGAACCCTGGTCTAGAGGAGGTTTCCTTCTGTATTTTGAAGAAAACTTCAAAATATTTTTGTGTCATTCAAATATAGGAAATATCTCTTTTCAAGCTTTGTAACAATTATTGTTTTGGAAACCTCGTAATATTCAGGCCTGATGGTCACTAAGTGCCATGTTTATACATTAATTAATTTCTCTTAGGTTATTCACAGAAAAGAAATAATTTACCTGCAGTCAGTTCAGTCAAAAATGAGCATCGCCATAGTTCAAGACAACACAGATACCACCAATAATGCAATATTTTATCTGATAAGATTCATAAATCAGGCAATGAGTTTTCACTGCTAAGACAATGCCATATGTGAGCAATGCACCCACATTCAGTTACATGTGAAGTTTTTTCTGCATCGTCCTTCCCCATCAAGAGTCACCAAATGCACATTCAGCAAATCTGGTACTCAGAAATAAACTACACCCACAGATACACATCCCAGATCCCTCCATTTACCAGCATGGGTTGGAAAGTTCTCAAAACCTTCCTTAGGTTCTTAGAAATAACTGCCATCTTCAATTTTATTTTCTCAAGATCTTCACCACCTCTAGCTGCAGAGATGTGAATGATGAATCATTGAACTGACATCCCAAAAAAGGATCATCTGTCATCTGTTAAAATTATGGGCTGTGGAGGTAAGGATGTCTGCAGTTAAGCATAAGTCTGATTTCCTTTCTATAATTTTGACTCCTTTAGAACACTTGAGATAAAGTGCAGCAGAAATAGGTTAGTACTTTATTAGTATTGTTTAAGTGAAAAAACCCAATATTTGGGTAAACATTAAAAACCTTTGTATTCATTTTTGAAGAATTATAAACATCTTTATTCTTAAGAATAAAATGTTGCACTCATAAAAAGGGTTTTGCAATACCTGAGAAAAATCAGCCACCAGATGTAGTCGATTGGCCTTATGAAAAAAACTGTATTTGCACATGCCAATGGATAATTGTTTGGAATTCAGAAGCAAAATCTACAAAGTTTCCATCTGCAGCAGCCAGAGGGCTGGAAGTCGAACAGTATTTTCCCTACAATATCTTCTCCTAAAACCTCCCCCCAGCAGTTCTGTGTAACACTGGGCATATGAAAGGAAAAAGGAATGAGGTTTTTTTCTTATGTTCTCAATGTCTCCCCTTCTGCCTCTTGAGCAGCCATGTGAGTGACAAGACTGGTGGGAGAAATCTGTTAGGTGTCTCCTCCTACATGGATGCTTACCAATAAGCACTTGTCTAGATTTTATTTATGGTTCTAAAGACATAGAAATATTCCTCTCCAAAGATAGCAAAATTCAGCCCAGAGGCACTTGGGTAACTTGTGCACTTACACAATCAATAAATCACAAAACCCAGTGCAAACCTCAGGAAATTGGTTCTGTCTCCACACGTAGGAGACACAGCACCTTCCCATCAGCTGAGCAACAAAACTCAGAACGCTTTTTCTTGTGATTTGTCATCCTATCCTGAGTATCCTGAAGGATTATCAGAACAGGCAGTGGAAGGCCAAGGATGAATTGTTCAAGACTTCAGCTAATTAATGGAAGGAAAAAAGATGGTCAGTTGACAAGGGAAAAGAACCAGCTATTGTTCTGATGATGAAAGATGCACTTCAATAGGCAGGCGAGTTGCCTCCACCCTCCATTATAGCTCAAATAGTTTTGCTGGTGGTTCTTTTGTAAGAATTCAATTGTTCCAAAGATACAGACTTTCCAAGGAAAATAAAGCCAGAAAATCCTACCTTAAGAATTTAAAATCTGAGAATTTTAATGCAGTATTTTGAGACAAACCTGAAGTTTTTTCTTTTCATCAGCCAACACTCAGTCAAGCATCATGAGAGATCACATTGTCAATCAAACCAGAAATAATGAACAGGGATAATGGCAAGGAGGGTGAACATAATGGGGAATTTAATGACAGAGGAATAAAAGTGAAAAAAAAAAACCTTACAGTGAAAATGAAGCATGGTGTATGTGTAATATCTTTTCTCTGTTGGGGCCTGCACAGATTTTATTCTTAATTAAAAGCATTATTCATTTTAATTAGCAGTCATGATTTATAAGTGATGCTTTCTTTGAAAAACAGATAGAGCAATGACTCCAGACTACCCAGTCAGATTTATCTGGGATATGGCTGCTATACAGTTCAGGATAGAACAGATAAAAATGCCCTGTGAAAAAAGAAATAAGGCAACCCCTCTACAGCTAAAGCATTATATGAAATTCATGTACAGAAAAAAAGACATTAATATTTTAATATTATTTTCAGCCTGACAAGTACAGAAATTTTCAAATCATCATGGACATAGCCCAGTCCAGTTCCAAAAGAACTGATAAACAAAATCTGGACTTAAACTAATTCAGTTTTAACAGGTTTGTAACCATGGCATCTTTAAAGGAAAAAAAAAAGCATCCATTGACCCATGCTGTTAAATTCAGGGTTCTAATCCAAAATCAATTGTGCCTCAGCCAGCTTTCTATCAGCTGAGTCTTTGTTTTGGCAAAGACTCAACTCAAAATGAAGGGAATGCATTGGGGTGATAATTTGCTGCATGAGCACCTATAGGGTTGTTAAAATAAAGGTGCTGTGCCATACACAGGTGTTCCAACATTCCGAAACAGTTCCTCTAGTATCCCCAATGCATTGCAATTACAAAGTAAGCAAACCCAGCAACAGCAATTCTTCATCTCGAATTTGGTTTGGAGCCCTGTCTGGCAAACGGCTCCAATTCCTGCTTTAAAGCACATCCCTCGTGTTCAAGCGGCGATGATGGACTGCAAGGAGCTGCATTAAGGTCTCAGACAAGTAAATTACTCTGGCTTCAAACTGTCAAGTAAACTTTGTAGCTTTGTACTTCATAGAGTACAGTTGGTGATAAAGACACAGGAGCCCCAGGCTGCTGGTTTTGGCCATAAAAACGCCTATTGAAGTAATCACCCAGTATAGCATGTGATGGGGAATATCATTTACACAGCAGAGACACACACTTGGTGAACTGATACAGTTCCAAACACACTGAAAATTGCTTTTCCTCACCTACCCCCAAAGTCTTTCCTTTGAAGCCTTCACAGGACAAGAATGTGAGACAATTTCAATCCTAAGATGAAATAACTATCTGATCACACCTTTGCCAACCATATTTTTTAAAAATAAGTATCTGCTTACACTCCTGTTAGTGCTTCAGTAATCTTCCAAGATTATGAGACCAGGTAAACCAAGCTGATGGAGGGATCTAGTGCTTAATCACAGAATGGGACAGGCAGGACCTGGGGATGTGCAGCTGCAGCCTCACTTCCTCTCAGGCTACGAGATCAGTCAACTCCAAACTCCTTGTGCAACAACACAGGCAGAAACACTAAGCTTTCAGAGAGAAAAAGGAATGATCACGACATTTTGTTTTAAGATCCATTTAAAATAGAGCATTATTTGTTCTCAGTTATTTAATGAGCCACATTATCAGTGCTGAAACATACATTCCCAAGTGGGATAGTGAGATAAACTCTGCAAATTTCACTACCATGGCACAACATGTCTTTTTATTTTTCAAAAGATAAAACACTTCATTGCTTTTTCAGCACACAGATAAGATACCAGACACCTCTCAGGATGGATAAGGGCACTAATTGATGAAATGGAAACTGTTCATGTTATGCTGCTCTAAAAAAATGTCTTTGTGTTTATCCAGTCTCCTTGAATAAAAATAACTGCATATACATACCATAGTGTTTGTTCCACTTGCAGTTTCTATGAACTTGGGTAAAAACATCATAAAAGCAAGTACTCAAACTGGATGAAACTGCTTTGGGTAGGAGTCTGTGTGTTAGAGATGAGAACTGCCCTTGGCCATTCAGCCTGCGTGGTATTTATGAGCAACACTTCATTTTCACAATCTTAGAACACTTACAATAAACAATAATGATAATAGTTTTCAAAACACTTGCTGAATTTCAAAATATTTTCCCAGAGAATAATATTTGCCTCTCTCTGTTTTGATACGTGCCTTGGAGTCAGGCTGTTGCAGGGAACTGTGGAAAGGTAAGAATTTTCTGCTTATGATATTGAACAGTAAATCTTGAGCATTAGACTCTTAGATCTTTAAATAATATTTACCATTGTTATACACATAGCTTTATAAGCTATTTTAGAAGGTAATTTAGAATATGAAGTATATAACCTTTTTCAGCTCAGCTCTGAAATTACAATTGCATTCTCACTCTAGCTACATAAATAACACCTTTCTCTGTCAATTTTGGGATGCACAAATCCTTCCTCTCCATAAAATTTACCAACCTAACAAATACTGACCTAGAATCAGCAATTTTGGTATTTACTAGGGACTCTAACCAAATTCATAAATCAACATAATACCTAAGTGGGCAGTACTACAATCATTTTATATATTCTATATAACTATTTCACATAATATATTTAATGGTCAGAAACATTACATATTTAGCTGGCAAGTCTCTCCTTTAGCATTCAATAAATGCCACACTTTTACATAAGAAAATGTATTTCAATCTAATGTTTATATTTTGACTGCACCTAAAATGTGCTTATTGTAGCATACTGCATCAATAAATGAACAATTATTTCTCAGTGGCATGTAAAATACATAGTGATGTCAGCGGCATTAAATTCTAGTGCCAAGTAGGGAAACAGTTAAATGTACTTTAACTATAAAATTAATATTATACTAATTTTAATAAAAGGAAAAGATTTACCTTATTATTTTTAGTTCAGACATGCAGTCATGTGCAAGGTAATTCAATACCCACTGTATAAAATCTGAACTATGGAAATGTTTTACAGATGTTTCTAATCAGCTTCCTTTGTTTAACATTAGAGCTAACCTCCAGAAGATACATACAAGCTGCAC
Source organism: Corvus moneduloides (assembly GCF_009650955.1). Taxonomy (NCBI): domain Eukaryota; kingdom Metazoa; phylum Chordata; class Aves; order Passeriformes; family Corvidae; genus Corvus; species Corvus moneduloides. The sequence continues at coordinate 5,319,502 of NC_045478.1, forward strand.
ATCCTACAGGTAATGCTATCCAGATGGGATGTTTTCCCTGAACATCGTGCTCACTAACGCAAGGAATAAGGAATAACATAAGGGATATGCTGTGAAGAAAAAGCACCTTGGCAAAGCATTTCTAATGTAATTTCGGATTCAGTGCCACGACACATCTTTTCCAGCTTGCCTGCAGTACTTCTTGTGGAAAACTCCCAAAACATACAGCATAAAAACGTCTTGGGTTCGGACAGCTTTATGTTGACTGCTGGGCTCTAGCAAATTCTAAATACAGTAGTGATAGCATCTTAATTCTTAACTTCTTCTTTTGGTTAAATCGTACAACTTCCCAGCTGTTGGGTCTCTAGAATATTCCTGCAGTCCTATCCTATACTGAATTTTCTCTGGATATACCAATTTCACCAGGAAGACACTCTTGCAATGAATGAAGCATGTACTTCCTTCTTGGCAACAAGGAATGAGCTTCCCTTGCCTGGATGCTGGTTAGCAGGGAGCAGTAAAACATCCCAGCTCCTTAAATTCATTCTTCTCTCATGAGTAAACAGCAGCAGTGACTCAGAGAGGAGGTCTCCAGCTGAGGCATCACAGTAAAGTGGTAATTTTTGTGTGTTACAGCACTTGATCCATCTGCTGAACATCATCACCTCAATGCCTTGTCCAGGTACTACTGATTTAGAAAAGGAAAAGCCCTGAAATTCCCCGAGAACTCCAGAGATGCTTGCAGGAGTGCATGCTGTAGTCTTTTGCTCTGTTGACCTGAGCAAAGGAAGGAAACAAAATCTTCCTTTGGCCCTCCAGAGAGACAACTCAGGCAAGGACCAGGTCCAGTGTAAGGACTTACCCCACATCCATAAACATCTCAGGGGCTCTCAAATGGAACATGGAGGGAACTGAGGCATCTATATGCAGACCCTCTGTTGTCAACCAGGACATAAAGTATCTAATTCCAAATATTTTTCCAACTGCCCATCCACCAAACACAAGTTGTAACAATCAGTCTAGGCCTGCACAGCAAAAAAAAAAAAAACAAACCAAAAAACAACTAAAAAGGAACATGGCAGCACAGGAAAATCCTCTGACATAAATATATTTTCAAAGAATAGCCAAGGACAGAAAAAACGACATTTTCCACCAGGCAATTAAGATCTTCCCAGCAATGATCCTGGCATCACCATAAGAGCAGCTGTGTTCAGGGTGGCTGCAAAAAGACATGGATATCTACAACAAATATGCTATAGATACTTTCCTTGAATGCATGAAATTCCTGGTCTACAGTCAGCAAAACCAACACAAGATCCACAATCCAGTTCTCCTAATCTGCTTCCTGCCTACCTTACAGGGATCGCTTGCCTTGGCAGAGCCTGGCTGGGAGTTCCAGCACATCTAACTACTAAGCACTAATAAACACTAATTAAAGTGTTTCCTGCCTCTGAGAAGGGCAGCAAGTCTTGCGTATGAACGCAGCCCTGTTTCCTATACTTGTATTACTGAAGCATTTGGAAGTTTAATAAAAATTTGGATTTTAAATGGCTTGTGACAGGTTAAGATTAACATCCTCCTACTGCAATTGCTTAGAAGCAGGGAACTGGCAAGACACAGGCTATATTTCAACCAGACGGGCATGTTTCTACTGACAGTGACAGAAACATTTCCACAAAATAGCCTCCTGCTGTCTCCAGCGCTAATGAAATGCACGGCATACGGCGGCAGAACGGCACTACATTTCCCTCAGAATATGAAATGTAAACTCTGCCTTAACCATCCTCCAGAAATCCACCAGAGCTATAACTTCTGTATAACATTAAGTCTTTGTTAGATTAACTGCTGGAGGGCCTAACGGCTCATAAAAAACCCCACCACCTCCAAAAAACACCCCCAAAATTATGTGATGAAGAACGATTTGAGACGGAAATCCAACTAGGCATAACTCTTACCCATCTCTTATGTGTATGGGATAAAAAGGGCTGCAGGAGCTCTAGTTGCAGGTAAGAGCAAAATAACTAATTAAATCTATGGACAAAGAATATCCCAATCCTGCTCCCCAAAACAGGTGTTTATACATTTTCATTTTTGCAAGAACACATTATACACAAAAAATGGATAATGGTGAGGTGTAAACTTTTCACTTCCATGACCCTGAGCTGCTGATTCAAACACACATAGACCTGCAAGACAGAGTCTGAAGTAGCTTTGACAGCTTAGTTATATTGGATCATAGTTACACCAAAACATCCCACCAAGGGCCTAGAGTCATTTGAGGTCCTTAACTTGAAATTTTGTTATCCTCAGAGACATTAAATTATACAGTCAGTCCCTTTTTCACTAAATTATTCATTTTTGCTGTATAATTATTCAGTTTTTTGTTATTTCTAGCATACAGCAATATGCTACTGACACAGGTGAGTCATGGAATTGCAGTGTTTGCCACCATACAGTCACAAAAAAAAGGGCATTGTCACACCAGGCTGAGAGACAGCAAATAACAAACACACAAAACAAGCAAAGTGGACAGGAATAGTCTCAAAAACTCAACTGGTATGGGCATTTTTGCAGACATAAAAATAGATGGAAGTTTAGCAACTGCAGTTGGAGTTTGGAAGAAGACAGTATTTGTTTTCGAAATTAAACAAAATGTCTTCTCTTCATAAGAATGCATAGGAGAGAATAAACTTTACAATACTGACTTTATTCTAACAGGGAAGATTGACATAATTTTTTAAATGGATGTCAACAACCCACCAGCAGTTGGACCTTCACAACCCTCGTGGGCCCCTTCCAACTCAGGATGTTCTATGACTCTATGAAACAATATAGCAGAGAATTGTGACAAAAGATGCAAATGTGTAGCATTAATGCAACAAGTCCAATGACTTTGAAGTTTGGGGTTATTTTTAAAAAAAAAAGAACATTTGCTGTTCCTTTCAGAATTAAATTCACATAATCACAGAATGGTTTGGGTTGGAAGGGATCTCTGGAAAAAGAATTCCCTCACTAGATCAGATATATCTAATGCTGGATTTGTTCATTTGGCTACGTTTGGTGTTGTATTATAATAATGTAACAGAGCTAAACCTGAAAAACATTTAAAATCACTTTTTGTAAATAATGAAGTTCACCACTAATATGAATTCACTACCATTAAAAATGAATAAACACAAAGCAGTCAAGCTTTTATGAGACCCTGCAGCTATAGCTGAAGCAACAGATTTATAAAAATTAAGCTGAAATTTTTAACTACAAATAATCACTATTAAGGATTATTTTAAATGCACGTGTGAAATATATTAATGCTTTAATCATGAGTGCTGGATAGAACCTCGAAATTAGGTATTTTCTTTCTATTGAGAAAATCATATCCCTTGAAACAAACAATTCTGCATGTAAGTACTGAGCAATATTTCAGTGATCATATAGAAAAATAATAGCATCAAAAAATGTATTCAACAGTCTTATTTTATGGCACTCACTCAGCGTATGGGACTCTCAGGTTCAACTTTATATTCCTCCAGCAAGTAGAAACTTGAATATTGGTCTCTCCTCTCCAAGGCTGCTGTCCTATATACAGGACTATGAGCTAGACAAGATTCCTCTTCATCTCAGTAGATTTTACAATTTTAAAAAATTAGCTTTTAGTTGGGTTCTGATGAAAAAATAAAGCAAATGTCGAAATCTCTAAATTTTGCAGGAAATGGAATTCTTGTTTTCCAGCCAGACACAGTAATTACAGAGACTTCTGAGCTGGACGTGAACCCTGTAATGCTTGAGCAAGAGCCTGAATTTTAGGCTTGCAGCACTTGAGTTGAAAATCAGGCAGGATTTGAATCAAGTCTAACAGGAATATAACAGAAATGCCACCACCTCCTATTGTAACTGCTCCCATACTCACAGATTTGAAGGAGTTTCAAATGTATGGATAAATACTGGAAAAGGCCCAAAATGAACACAAAGGAAATTCAAGTCCTAAAAGCTATACTGGAGCAATCTGAAAGGCTTGCTTTAAACCTGTTAAAGGAAGAAAATTCATATTTAAGACTGAAAATCCTGGCTGGAGCTCCAGCCTTCAAATACATACACTGCCTTGCAGAAACAAAAAGGGGTAGGCAAACCATACAAATCAAGACCACAGTGTCAGACTGGATTTCCAGTTTTAACTATGATTTGTGACATATTAGAGAACACTTTATTTCATTCTGTTTCCATAAAGTTGTAGCTCTCAGATGGACAGGCCAAGAATAGTCAAACTAGCTGAGGGTTTATTATAGCAGCAAAATCACCACCTTACTTGGGGTAGTGAATGGATTTCTTGCTACAGGTCCATAAAAACCAGGAAAAAACAGTTAGAAGAAAGGAAAAAAGGAAAATAAAAATAAAGGAAGCAATACTTCCCGAAGGCACAACACTAGATTTAACAATAATGGCTCTTCCCAGTATAAATTTCTTTGTTTTACCTCCTACAGCAATATCAGTCATGATATTCTGTGCATGTATTTTAAAGCAATTGCTGTTAGTTTACATCAAACTTTGATTAGGCAGTTATCTATAATTCTTCCAGAAATAGGGCTTAATTCAATAAATAATTGTATATACACACATACATACCCACCCATTTATATGTATATATTTAAGAGCTTTCCTGAACGAAGGCCAAAATTAGTTTGAGATCAGAGATATGGCTCAGATGACCTCTTGAGGCTCCTTCCAGCATAGTTCTTCCACAAAGTTCAGGATGGAAATTCCAGAGCAATCAGGGTAAAAAATGTGTCATTAACCAAAAGGAAATGCTCAATTTATAACCGGCATGCCACAAACTCAGTATGTGGAGAGGCCAAGGATCAGCCTGGTTAGTGGGGACATGGAATAGGCCAAGTCCTAATACAGGTGTCAGAGCCATTACACAATTTTAGGGACGTCATCGAGCTCACTTTTCACCTGTGAACAGGAATGACAGTGAAATTCAGAACCAGTGTGAGGATTAACCAGTTATTATTGCAAAGGGCTTTGAAGAAAACAGGTGCTGAGTAAAATACTGTGTATTAGTGGGATGACTAATAAAAATGGTTAGTTACAAGGAGCAAGAATCTAAAGCAAGGGGGCTACCACAGAAATCCAAGACATGTGGGGAGGAGAATCGGTGTAATAAAATGAAAACAAACCAAACCCGTGTTATTTGGCAATCCCACATGCAAACCACTTGAACTTTACACTTCTGGAGCTTATGTCATCATTAAGCCTCCACCTTCTACTCTGAGAAAGCTGCAGTTTGGAGAACTAGCATTTCAAAGCATATGTAAGGTGGCAACGGAGCGGCTATTCAAGAAAAAGCTACTCTAGTCAAGTCACTAATTGGGACACTGTTAAAGTCATTTTACACCAGAAATGAATACACCTCCTCCAGCATTTATAAGAGGGGATGTAGAAAATCACAAATACTCCTGAAGAGTTCAAGGACTTCTGGTATAGTTAGAGACTGCAAGCATATTGTGTATTAAACAAAGAAACGATCCATTCTTTTAAAACATCATCTACAGCCTTCCATAAATCCCCAAACCCCTCCCATTAATGGTTACTGTGTGATTAATGTTTGTACTGGGCCGTTTTAATTAGTGAAACAATTCAGAGTTCTACCTTAAAAAGCAGCTTTGTGAAACTGCAGTAGTTGCAGAATATTTCACTCCTGGGCTTGATAAAACACTAAACCAGAAACTGCTTTAAAATAACTGCCTGCCACAGCACTTTTAGCCAACTTTTGCACCTGGTGCTGAGAGAAAAAGCCAAGTGAACTTTCACTCACTTGTTACACGTCAGCTTCAATGCAATGTCTCTTCTGTTGTGTTTGGGTTTCTAACTGGAAGAGACAAGTAAGCTAAACTAGCAGCCAATCAATCCCTAAATTTTAAGAATGCAATAAAATTTGATACCAATAAATCTTTTCTTTTAACAGCCAAAGGAGATTAACAAAGGTATTTGAAATTTTAATCCTCCTCTGTACTTTCAATAGGACGATTACCTGACAATCCTGTTGAATCAAACAGCAAAATTAAAAGAGACACAATTAAGCTTGTATACACAAGGAACAGGATATGCATTTATGCATATCCCCAGTAGGTCCTCCATTATATATTAGCCTTGATGTATTTTTCTTCCTCTTACACTAAAAGTTATTACACCTTTGGACTGACGAATAAAAATCCAATTGGCTGAGACACAGACCGTCAATATAAAATAGCTTTGCACAGCTTCCCTCTCACTACAACCAGCTGACATTTTCAGCTCTGTCATTAATTTGTTTCATGACTTGGGGAAAACCCACTTAGTCTTCTTTGTACTTTTATTTCTCATCAGTAAAGTGATCCAGCTCTTTCCCAAATTTGGAATGAAGATGATGATAGCACAACATAAGACAAAAAATGGAAAACAATGTAAAAACACACTCAAGAATTAGAGATGATAAAAAATGCAACTGTTGAGTATTGTGAGAATGGTTGTTAGTAACAACATCTGCTGAATATATTGAAGATGATATACTGGCATCAGGCTGTGCATCACTATACAAGTGCTCATTATTGATCTATATTTAAGATACATGCTTGCTTGTATGTGATGGAGCAGGGATGCCAGCATTCACAGCTCCATGTGTATGATACTGCACAGAAGAAGCATTTGTCACAGGACTTTCCATGTTACCATTAATTCTTCTCTAAAAGGTAGAATCTGTCTCTCCCTTCCTTCCTCATCTTGTGCTCTCCTTCACGGAGACACCAACAGCCACGTTCCACCTGTTCCATCATTATCCACTTCGTTTCTCTGGCCTCATCAGAGATTCAATTTGGAAGTAACACATCTGCTGACTCTCACTCCATTTACTACTTCTTGATGACTTCTCTGTCATCAGCACTTAATGTCCTGTAAAGCTACTTCCCAAACTCATTCTCCAGACCAGACCTTCTGCAGGCTCCAATGAACCAGCCACAGTTTCTCTTTCAAACCCCTCTGCCTCTAATTTCAATTATTCCCATTCTCTTGCTACTGAACATTTTGAGAAACTGTCATGGGAAACTCTTCCAAACTCTTTCTACTACAAGGTTATTTTCATCTTCCTTTATCCCACTTCTTTAAACAACTCCTTGCTGAACCTCAGGCTTTCTGTTCCTTATTCACAACTTGGGTTCCACTTCAAGCTCCATAAGTCTTCTGCTACAAGAGAGAAAATAAGCATTCCCACAAAGCAGCTCTTAGTTTTTTTCTTGAACACCTTCCCTTGCCATAAATCTCTGGCCTTTTTCCCAACTCTGACCCACCTCAGTAGCTGCATCATATCCTGCCTACTTAGTTTTCAATTTTTCTTTACTCTCTGGTACTTTCCTTCACTGTACAGATGGCCTCAGTCTATTCTCTCTTTTAAAGAAACTGTATCTCAATCCAGCCCGTCTCTCCAAATCTTTTCCCATTTGTTTCTTTCCCTTCATCTATTAAAAAACATAGACCATGCAGTTTTCAGCTAATGCACAGACTTCCCCTCTTCTAACTCTGTCTTGGATCAGCTCCAAGCTGACTTTTCATAAATCCCATCCCTTAAAACTGTTCATTTTTGGGACACTATGTGCCTCTTCTTAGCCAGAAACCTGGGCCTACAGTATGTCTTTATTTTCTCTGACTTTTCTTCTGCTTTTAACACTGTTAACATCTCCTTTTGCCATCAGAGAAATTCCTGTTTTCTTCCTTTCTTTCCTGCATTGCTTCAAGACTTCTCCCTTGGGGGAGTTCTCTCTCAGGTGGGAGCTCTGACTAAACATAGACATCTACATCTGAGCTGGTCACCCAAGGCATCATCTATAGCCACTAGACAAAAATCCCCCTTCTGGGTCCAAATTCACCACACCCTGAAAATAAATCACAGAAACAATAAATGGTTTGGGTTGGATGGGACCTTAAAGATCACACAGTTCTAACCCCCTGTCATGAGCAGAGACACCTTCCACTATCTCAGGCTGCTCCAAGCCCCATCCAATCTGGCCTTGGACAATTCCAGGGATGGGGCAGCCACAGCTTCTCTGGGAAACCTCACCACCCTCACATTTCAATGCCTGAAAGAAGCCAAATAAATAGTATCCTACAAGTAACATTTCTCTCTATTGTCACTGATTATTTCTCCAATAAGCAGACTCTGGTTCACAGGAATATCAACTACTGATAATCAAGAATGTAGTGAAGTACCTCATATGCCATGTGCACACACAGAGGTACAATGCCTTTACTCAAGATACAACCAAATGGACAGTCTGAGCATGTAGTGATAGGACATGAGGGAATGGCTTTAAATGGACAGAAGGTGGGTTTAGATTAGGAAATAAATTCTTTACTGTGAGACTGGTAAGGCACTGTAAAGGTGGCTTTTTGGTGCATTTTCCAGAAAAGTCATAAAAACAAAAAAGGGAAGAATCCTCAAATCAAGGTGAAGTTTAATATGGGTTCTCTGTGCCTGAATAGCTTTCGTTTTTCTATGGAAGCCATCAGTAAAAGAAATCATTGATACTTTTTGATTCAGTCATGCAAAATTCTTATTATAGTATCTTAAACAATGAAGTTCTTCTGCTAACATACAGCAAAATCACAGGTAAAGAAGAGAGTTAATTTTACTCTCAGTTGTCGTCTTTGTCAGGAATGGGTTACAGCCCATACTTGCTTTGCTTCGTTTATTTGAAAGTCTGAGATAAAAGACTGTGTGCAAGTTTTTGTGTGTAAGTTGTTTTCTGTCTACTCAAGGACTATGCAGCCATCAACACTCCTATCAGGTAGAACTCGTGGCTTGAAGATAAAAGAACACAGAAATAAAAAGCATTGACATCTCCCACAATTAAATAAATACTGATCTAAGGGTTTCTGCTTTTATTACTGTTTTTCTTGGCCAGTGACACTTACAGACACAAAAGGGTTGCATTTGCCAAAACTAAAGCACTTAAATTTTAGGAAAACAGATTTTGCAGTGCTTCAAGAAGTAAAATAGCTTCTGCCAAGTTTTGCAGTAGTTGTTCACTATTTGTATTTCCAAAATAAAAATGTTTTGAATGATGGTAACACCTTTGCCTTCAGCTACTGTTTTCTTTTGCAGAAGAACAGAACTGGAAGATGTTGACAAAGGTGGAGAACTTCAGTATCAACAGCTGTCTATTAATAACCAAGCGCAGTATTAGAAACTCAGGACCTCTGAACACTAGGTGTCAGTGTAAGAAATGGAAAAATATCAAAAACCTGTTGTTTCCAATCAGGTGGATTAGCTAAGAAACCAGAAGCAGCTGTGACCACATTTCCTTGTAACTGCGTAACACTGTTAACAAGCCAATCTTCCTAAAAAAAGTCATCCTGAAACTATCAGGTTTGCTTGAAATCAGATAAGGTGATTTAAAAACTACAATGAATTTGCTCTGTTAACCACTCCGAGATGACCTTTAAGGTTTATGAGTTACACTTAAAGATCATGCAGAATTTTACACTACCCTTTTTCTGACACAGATAACCATAAATCAGTTTGTGTCTTTCGCAACTTAAAGTTTACAGGTTGCTTTTTTTTTTTTTCAGAATCAATGAAAAACAAAGTATCTATAACAAAAATACAGCTAGTGCCTGAAGCCTCAGAGGTGAGATGTCTCTCACTCTCAGTTCACTTAAGAAGTCCAGATTTTAAATGCATGGCCAGAATTCTAAATAACTACTTTAGGACATCAAGAATCACATCCTTGAAGTGCCCATTTATCTCTTCTGACACAAAAGATGATCTGGCGTCATTAGCTCAGCTTTAGAAAAACGTGTTTGTCATATTTGTTTGCTTTTATGTTTTACCACTTATAAGTTTTTGATTCTTTCAATTTAATTTATTAATTTCTGCCATAATAAGAATACTAGGGAAGATGGGACTTGGTGTGCAGTTATGGACTTTACACACATTTTCATATACTTAAAATAGTCTATTTACACCAAACAAACAAGTTAAAGAAAGAATGAACTGAGTATCAGTTTTCTGTTTGACTTCTGGAGCTTTGAATGTAATTATGATTTTCAAAATTATAATCAAAATATTGATTAACCAGAGTGCATCATATCGAGCAATAAAAATCTAATGATTACTCTTAAATTTCTTAACTTCATGATCTGTTAATAAGTGACATCAATAGAAGAAGCCAAACACCCTGGACACTGCATCCGTACACTGACTGTCCCTACTCATCTCAGCTCATCCAAGGCCTCAACAGCTGTTAATCTCTACTATTTTCCTAAAATGTTACATAAAAATTAAATAAAGGATATATCTGTGCTTTAGAAACACGGGCTGGGATCACCTTATCAATTGTTTTATAAGAGCCCCACAAGCCAAGGGAATTGAGTACAGATCTGTTTAAGAATGCCACAGATTCCAAAGCTCTCACGAGTGAAATTTCATACCTATTTCATTCCTCTTGCCCAACAGCCTAAATAGGAATCTGATGTGAAGGGTGGAAAAAGCAACCCTGTACATATAGAGACATATATCCTTATACATGTCCAGTACATATAAATCCACTACATTGCTTTTAAAGGCCCTGACTGACAACAGAAAATGAGGAAATACTGGGATTATTGCTGCCTGCACTACCTTCAGTCTTCATATATTATATGTATTACAAGCCAACCACATTGATGACTTTTTGTTTTCCATTCATTCTAGTCAATGCTTGGATCTTTTTCTTCACTATTGGTACAATTTTGTAGGTAAATATTATTCATTTCCTTCTATTTGATAACTTAGGTTTTTAATAACAGTATTTTAGTGTCTTTCCACTTGTAAGGTCAGTGAAATTCATCACCACTGGATGCTGAGCAGCATCTCTGCATGACCAGACAAAAAGCAGCAGCTCTGTCTTATAGCATATGCTGACCCTGCACAGAGATCCATGGCAAAAAAAACCCCAAAAAACCTGACTAAGTAAGTCATCAAATCCTCAATCTTAAGAGAAAACATGGAGAACACCCAGAATCCCTACCTGGGATTCCTGAATCATCTCCTAAAGTAGATTCTGTGCTTGAGAGTCTATAGGTCTGAATATGGTGAAAAGGGGGGAGGTAATGTTAAAAGTAGAAAACTTAGGACATGGCTTTTCATATGAATTACCATATAAATCTATCATATAAAGCTAAATATTGACCACATTCAAATGCTGCAAATATACAGATAACAATTAAGAACCACTTGCTAGAGATAAAGCCCCATCTCTTCTTTTCTATCCCACATGGGAAATGCAGACAAACACACAGTGCTGGTACCCAGGGAAATTTTTATTCTACAGACTTAATTTCCAGTTTGATTTCTTCCAGGGCAGGTGTGCCATGTGTTTGCTGCAAATGTATGCATGTTGTTTATTTGACTCTACAGCAGAACAGATGAATAGGGGAAGGATTTCTCCCAGATGGTTTTTGTGAAGTCCCTTTATCCCATCCATGTAAACACACAGCGTGTTCCGGTTTGCCGGGCTGTACATCCACCCTGTGACTTAGTACAAAGTCTGAATGTTTAGTTAGCCAGAAGATTGTTTCCATCCTGTGATTCATTAGGTCCCTATGGTACCCTCGACTTCCTTTATTTTGTACAATCACAAATTATATTAGTTTGTCTTATTTTGATAACCCCTATAATTAATGTCCTGCACAGGAAACTTTATTACTGTTTTAAAACAGACTCATAAAACAAGGACTTTTCCCGTTGCTGGGGTGGCATAAGTGACAGTTGCATGTAACTTTGGGATCAAGAGGGAACAGTGCTTCACACTGTTGGTTTTTATCAGTGGGCAATTCCTGCTCATGAAGGAGCTGCTTTCAATTCTTTCCTTTTTAAAAGGAATGTCAGAAATGCTACAATTATGTATATAAAGGTTATAAGTCTAACAGTTCAAAAATGTCGTAAACAAACCTGGAGCTGTGTGAGGTTATACATTAAAGTGACTAATCTGGTTTGTGAATGAATAACAACTGTGATTTGATTTTTAAAAATCAAAAACCTGTACAAGCAAAAACCTGTAAAGGACCAAGAAAGCTTTATCTTTGCTTCTGTTTAAATCCCCATTTTTCCTACTCGCCTCTCCCACTGTCATAGTCTTTTTCTCTCAAAGAGCAAGTGAAGGTGAGTTTTCCCTTCTCTTTTTGTTTTAAACAGCAATAGAAAGAATAACAGCTGCAGGAATAGGGCTGGAAAGAGAAGAAAGTACAACATGTTGATCCAGAAAATATACAGCCCTTTGAAAACATAAAATTCATGCTGCTCATGATAAATAACTTTGCATTTTCTATCAGTAAACTTATCCTTATGCTCGTCTCTGTATTTTCACCATTGCTTTTCATAGGAAAAAAGTGGCAAATGACCACCCAGTCTTTACTAAACTTCTTACTACAAGAAGGAATATATTCCACAGGACGGGTTTACCACAGACTTACTCAGGACTTGGCACACTGCTGAATCTCTGCATCTCACTGTAAGTTTTCTACCTATGAATTACTGCTGCAATTTAATACAATCTACATATTCCAGTATAGACTATTCACCTGCTGACCTGTGCTTTGTGTTTTGGTTGAGACCAAAGGACTGATTCTGAATTAAATATGTTATGTGTGTAAGACATAATTTATTTCAAATAGTAAAAACAAGAAAAAAAAACCCCATTTGTATACTCAAATTTTTTGTTTATGCATATATGTAACTCAGGACCCAAATCATGCTCCTACAAAGGAAGCAAGAATGGAATATTAATAGCATTAGGTAGCAGCACAAGTTGTATGAAATTAAATACCATAGGAAGATAAAAGTAAATGATGAAAGAAATCCCAACAGATATCATGTACAACATGATTTTGGGCAACTGAGGTTCCTTTAAGTTGACACTACTGAATTCTAAAAAAAAAGGCAACCAACTGGGTCTGACTTCAATCATTTGACATCAGTTGGAGAGATCAGAGTCCATCTTCTAGCAGACACACACTGGCTGACAGGGAGCAAACCACAATTCTATTAACATGAATTCTACCATTCATGACAGTCTCCATAAGGACTTATCACACATTACAAAGAATTACAGGAGATAAAACATTTAAAGCATGCAGTCCAAGGCTGTTGTGATGTGCTGTGGCCCTCCCTCTCAGCAGCCACTCTTTCATGGACAGACAAAGTTACTTACCTGGATTTTTTGGTGTGCATATGTGTAATTTACTTATTCCCTTGCTGAACTCTGCCCTTTTGCTAAAATATCTTCCATTTTGTAAAAATAAATCTAGTCTCTTCCCAGAAGCCATCTGATATCTCTGAAACAAAATGTAAAGGACTGAACTTCAAATCTAGTGCTACGCTGAATAAACAAATTCTGTGAAAACAGGTGCCTGCACTACTCCTGCCATACCCAGCGTGCCTAAACTGCTGCTATTTCATTCTGGTAACAAACACCCAGCTGCTACATTGTCAGAGCACAAGGAATGTAATTCCTTAACAGGGTTTCTGATTTAATTAGTGCATACTGATTTTATTGTATATTTGCCTTTGAAGTATCAACAAGGATCTATGGCCCAATCAAGAGAAGATACTAATAATATTTAGCTTGCATTTTCCTATGAACCAGCCCAGCATGATAAAAATTCTGGAGAGAGCTGGTGAAGGCAAAGAGGGACATTTCCTCCTGACAGCAAACTTCTCAATGGTAGTTTAATGATGAGCAAAATTCCTATTCCATTCCTCTTACTTACAGGCTGTTTTTTTGTTTGTTTTGGGGGCTTTTTTGGTGGGGTGGGGGTGTTTTGTTTTGGTGTTTGTTTTGTTTTGTTTTCACGAAGTGCTGAATAATCTACATTTGTCCTAAAAGAGGATCTTTGAGTTCCCCTTCTAAGGGTCTGAATAGATATGAATAGATTATTATAGAAGATGCTGTTTCAAAACCTTCTCACTGCACACGGACAGTGTATCGAATATGATGGAAGAATGAAATAAGAGAGGCCTCATTCCACTTCAAATGGTCGGTAATTTAAAGGCTTGTCCCCTTCTGATTAACACCTTTTTGCACTCCCTGTTGAACTGTTTTTGCAGGCACAACTTTCCTTGTACTGCTTGTGCTTAACCATAAAGAAAATACAGCTTTGATTGGAACCTCTAGTCTTAGCACATATAAAGAAGTACAGTTTTAGGGTAACATGAAGGCATTTATAAATTCCTTAAACATTTACCTATAAATGAACATTTAGATCTGTTACCAGAAACTATCAGCCAACAATGAACTTGATTTCAAATTAAAACTTAAATTCATTGTGCTCATCAAATACATAATGCTTGACCAAAAAATTTACAGAACTTTCTAGTGTAGGAGTTTTAAGATTTTCTGTTGCTTGATATACAAAAACCAAAAGTTATAATGATTACAATATAAGCATAAAAAAATTCAAACTCATGACACAGATATGATGGAATTTATCTCTCACCTTTCATGCCTGTCTCCTAGATATTCAAACCCAAGCCACCTGTCAAGGGATTCTTTTGTTAGTCAGCTGAGAAAATAAATTCCTTGAGAGATACAAGCCCATTCAACTCCAAAAGTAATTTTAGGATGACATGAATCTTCCTCTGGAGATGCTCATTTCCTCTACTTCTAGTAGAATTTCCCTTAATGTAAAGCAGTATGCATATTGTTCAAAATACATCCAAAAATTGATCATAAAATGTGATGAAGACTCTTAAAAGTCTGCTTTCCAGGATTTTGCCTTGTTAGTGCACTCATCTGCTACAGCAGCCGGACTTCATGAAGTGTATAGTGGTTTGAAGCAGTGACTGTTTAAATCTGTCCAAACCAGACCCTGATTTAATAGAGTTCAGATCAACTCTGAAAATAGGAAGTTGGAACTATAAACCTGCGAGATATCAAAAGTCAACCAATCAAAGGTAATCATGCTGGCAACTTATTTTTTAATGCAGAGGCTCAAACCTGGACTTAATCAACAAGAACAAGCTCTTCTTACAAGTGCTTATTATGAAAGATGTGTGCAACATGCCAGCTTTATTGCAGGCATAGAAGTAATTTCTACAGTTTAGCCTTCTACCTGTATTATGGATGGAAAAATGGACATGAACTAAACAAGAAATCATTAAATTACATAGTGAGAACTGCATAGTCCATTAACATGAGTAATATGAAAAAATCCAGGTGGTAAGCAATAAATTCACTTCTGCAGTCAGCTTCAATTATAAATCCAATTATAAATTCAATTATAAAAATAGCATTTTTCTAGTACTGGGTAAATACCAGCAAAGACACCTATATGTAAAGAGAAAATTCCATGTAACTGCACAGAACAGCTCAACAAGGATGTGCAGTTGAGGATGACAAATGTGCAAAATTCCCTATCAGAAGCCCGCGGCACGTAAAACACTACTGATTTAAGAGTTCCGGCATGTGCATGTCAGAGGTCAAAGCAATGAGCTATTAAAGATACTTTCACTTCCTCAGAAATAAAGTGCTGTCTTGGGCTGGGAGGGGAAAGGTTAGAAAAGCTGTTTATCTGCCGCTCTGTTCCCATTCTTCCTTCTGTCAGGAAATCCTACAAGCTGCTGCACCCCACGCAGGGTTAACCCCGGGTCACGTCCAGCCCCCGAGTAAGTTCCCGGCTTTCATTAAAGTGCAAAGACCACACGACCACAGGTTGCACTTTCTCAGCTGCAGGGCTTGGTAATGCTCAGCTCAGCGAAGCCTCGGCGGGACAGAACAGCCCAGACTCCACCACGTTACTGCTGAGGGAAGAGCGAAGCTGCAGCCATCGGTTTGCATAAATTACAGGGGTCATTAGCAAAGAGAAAATGTTACTTTATCAGAACTAAAGCAAGAATAAGGACTACAAATATATGCCCAGGGCAGCATGTTTAACCAGTGGGAAACCTGCGGAGAGGGGAGAGACGTTGTCCCCTCCGAGGAGCCACAGGGCACGTTCACGACAGCCCAAGAGGAGTGTAATAAGGAAAGAATCCACAAAGATGCCAGGAGACTGTGGAGACAGGGATACACTGTTGGGCTGCAGAGGTATGAGCAGAAACTGCCTGGAGCTGGAAGGGATGCCAAGGCATTTGCTGAGGTGCAGGAAACTACCGAATGGCTGCTGGATTAGGTGCAAAGCTGAAGGAAAACACCTGTTGCAGGCAAACCGTGGGCAAGGGGCAGTCTAATTTTAGTATATTTCTATTTAAAAATCAAATGTATTATGTGCATGAATATGTAGAAATATATATAAAATATATATTTTATACACACGTACATATTTATAATGTGTGCTGGATCCCATTCTGAATGTCATCATTTTACAGAAGTTTTTAGTTCTAGTTAACGTAGTACCAAAACCTACCTTGAAACTTTAAAAGCTTTGTCATTGCTAAAAGGGCTCATTACAAAGAAGAGGTGTAGGAACTTGCAGCTCAAAGCTCTAGCTGATCCAAGCACTCATCAGATGTAAATATTAGTTATAATATATATTAGTAAAATCTATATATGTTAGTTCCATATAATATCCATTCCCACACATGCTGGAAATTTCATTCAAATCACAGAATCATTAAGGTTGGAAAAGACCTCTGAGATCATCAAGTCCAACCATTAACCCAGCACTGCCAAGGCCACCAATAAACCACGTCCCTCAGAGCCAAATCTACATGTCTTTTAAAGACTATAATAGGAAAAACACACTTGTCATGATTCCCAACCTACAGGTGCCGTGTCAGATTATACCTTTCTATACAAAGGTACAGTCATTTGTCAGATGGCAAATTCATGCCATGGTGTAAAATACCATGATTGATTTCTTAAGAGGAATTGTTGAACTTTAATAAAATACAGAGAGGTTCAAATTTAGAATTGTTTCTGACAGATGTGATTCAAAACAACCTCATTTATGTAACACTTTCATTAGCTTTCAGTCTAATAAAATATTCCATATTTCTGCATTATTTTTTGACAGAAATCAAAACATCACATAGAAGGAATATTAAGACATAAATCCTAAGCAAATAATGCATTAACGCAAATAATAGAACATTTAAAAAAAAAAAAAAGATAGCAAGGCAATCTTTAGAAGAATAGCCAGTTCTTTTCTTTTTAACAACTTGAAGTTTTTAACAAAAAAACCCACCAGCTTTCTTCCCAGGCTTAGGTGGGGTTGCACATCTGGTTCTACAGATCACTGAGACCACAGCATCGCCCTCAGTTTCTGTGTTTTATTTGTTTCTAAACCCTGGACAATCTGTTTGTCATTTGTTCACGAAAATATCATGTGGATTGAAGAAGTTTTAGAGTGCAGATTATTCAGCCAGTTATGTTCTTACCAAATTTATCAACTGAGTGTGGACAATATCTTCCACCAGAATAGCAGTTTCATGGAGTGGCCTCCGAGCATCTCCCAGGGAAAACCTGAAAGACAGAGTTTTATTGCAAGGTTATGGAAATTAGTTAAAAAGAAATAAAGTATTGGTCTCCCGAAAGATAAAAAGAAGAAAATAGGAATAATAACAACAAGCTTAATACAGCTGTACATACAGAAATGCTGGATCACTCAGCGTGGTGCAAGGATTATAAACCAAAGTCATATGACTAGTGGAACAAAAGAGCTGCAAGAACGTACACTAAAGCATGGGCAGGGAAAAACTGAAAGATTGAGGAAACAGACAAAAATCCAGTCTGTAGGAACATTTTTGTACACGCTCCATCCCCTCAATAAACAACGCTGGTAAAATGCTAACAGCAGATGAGGAGAAGACTGAGATACTCAACATCTTTTTTGCCTCAGTCTTCAGTGGCAACTTCTCTTACCACACCTCTCTAGATGATCTTTAATGTCCCTTTCAACCCAACCCATTTTATGATTCCATGAGAAAAAGACCAGGTAAAGCCTGAGCGTTTCCCATAAAATTCCCCAATGGTGGCTCACTGAAAAGATCATTACATGCATAGCAAAATAAAAAACTGCTACTCCAGTCTTACTTCATTCTAGTGAAAGACAACTTCTGGGCTTTCTAGTATTTCCTCAACATTTTTGAAAATAAAATGTATTCTCTCCTCCTAAGTTGAGTTTTTAAAATACAAAAAACTTGTACAGTAAAATATATTAATTGTAAATTAAGTAGCACAGGCCAACAATGACACTACAGATTCTTACAAAAATAGTGAAAATTTATTTACAAGAAAGACTCAGATCTTTATAGGTGGCGGAATATATCAATTATTTACTTACGAAAGAATTAGTCTACCTTGAAATAAAGTAAAACAATATTTTATCTATAAACAACTAAAGAGCTTTATAGTAGGCTTCTTTTTCTTTATCTAATAATGAAATTATGTCCAGTGTTCTGCAAACAGCATTTGAAATTCTAATAATAAATAAATAATAAATATTTTTTTAAAAAATAAATATCAGCCTAATACGTGTAAGAGAACAACAAGAACTACTCAGGTAAAATGTGAGCATAATCCACTGTACTACACTGGTCATAGCATAAGGAAATTACACTCTGTATTTGTCCCCTATCATTTGTCTCTCTTGTTGGGACTATCAGCATCTTAAAGAGAAAGTTATGTTTTGTAACATGTTGTACATCTCTCAAACGAACACAACTCAGATAATTTTTTGTCTATTATGCAGGGCTGCACATGTACATGGATTAGAATGTCAGGCACTTCCTAGGAGTATAAGCACAGCACAACAATCCATCCAGAGACTATCAAATATCTTATTAACTGCAAATACATGGACATGCTATAAGAAATACATATAAAAATAAAAATATTTAGTACCATAGTACATCGGAATATTAAACAATATTTAAACCATCACAGATTCAAAAAAAGTGCTCGTACAGGATAAAGCTCCAGTATTTTTTTTTTAACAGTAGGGTTTGTAAATAAATGAAAATGACAATTGATAGCTGTTTTTAAATACACAGGGTATATAAAACCAAAGAGAAGAGTTATCACAAACATAATATACTGTTCATTCGTAACTGCTGGTATTTTAATTTTTAAAAGTAATTATTCTTTCTTTTTAAGGCTTTAAGTACAAAATAAAACAACTATTCAAGACAGTAGTAAACACCTGGTTTCCAGCCTCATCATCTTAGACATACGTTTATCATGCTCACAGTTTTACTCAGCACCCCAAATGTACAAATTAAAGGATTTGGGGTTTCTTTTTCAAAGACAAAAAAGTGCAAGAATGAAAACCTGTTTTTGAGGCAGGATGCTGCCTCCACACTGAGCTGCCCACCCTGTCTGTGTTCAGAAATCTCTCTCACAAGTAATTAACAGTTCCCCAAATGGCAGGAGGGGCAGAGGAGTTGCATTCATGATGCAGCACATTGACCCAAGAGGAGACAAATATCAAATCTTTTTGGTCCACTCTGATGCAAAAGAATACCACTCAGGATAAGGGGCAGTGGTTTCAAACTGAAAGAAGATAGATTTAGAACAGGTACTAGGAGGAAATTCTTCCCTGTGAGGGTGGTGAGGCCCTGGTACAGGTTGGCCAGAGAAGCTGTGGCTGTCCTATCCCTGGAAGTGTCCAAGGCCAGACTGGACAGGGCTTTGAACAACCTGGGATAGAGGAAGGTGTCCCTGCCCATGGCAGAGGGTGGAACAAGATGATCTTTAAGGTCCCTTCTA
Source organism: Corvus moneduloides (assembly GCF_009650955.1). Classification (NCBI taxonomy): domain Eukaryota; kingdom Metazoa; phylum Chordata; class Aves; order Passeriformes; family Corvidae; genus Corvus; species Corvus moneduloides. Next base: position 5,339,193 of record NC_045478.1, read on the forward strand.
ACCCGAACCATCCTGTGATTCTGTGATAGACCAGAGTTGATGCTGAGACATGAAGAAGAGTTAAAGTCAAAGGCACTACTTGATTTTATAGAAAATCGAGTTCCAGATGCACCTACTTTCTTCCTACCTCACTTCCATGCTTTCTACCTTCCAAAGCTATTTCTACCTCAGTTTGCCTTCACTGTTTTCTCATGTAACTTCTGCCAGCTTCTTTCCCACACACAGAAAACTAGATACTGGCATGGTGGTTTCAGAAAAAAAGTAAAAACCACCACACCCACCCACAGACGCTTCCTTTTTCTTTGCAATGGATCTGGGATTTTCAGACACTAAAATAAAAGTAAAGCTTCTATATTCATTAATTGTATTTGTATAGCATTTGATATGTTTCTTGATTCTAACATGCTGCTAGGATAACATTATTTAAGATACCAAACACAGCCTTTTTTTACATCTTTCTGCTACCAGGGGTAATAATTAGAAATGCACAAGCAGCTTATTACTTTAACTCTTTCATTTTTTCCCTCACTTTTGCATTGTACCTCTCCACAAAAGAATAAACACTAAACTAAGAGTCAGATGGCTCAGATTTTCCCAACTTGCAGAATACAGAGTAGTTTAAGAACTAAAAGAAAACACTTTAAAAAAAAGACCCCCAAATTTGATGCCCTTGCTTCTGGGAAGTGAAGCTGAACCTGACGCTTTAATGTAAGTTATGAATTTTAGTTCACATGTGCTTTGCTTTTATGGTTCATGAGAGTCTTTTAAAGAACCTTCCATTCACTACACATATTAATAAGTCTTCCTATGAAATGCATAAAAATTCCATTGAAAATAAAAAAAGAGCTGTTTCTCTACAGGTAAATACTGAAGAGGAAGTATATCAAAATACTACGTTAGCAGGGCATCAAAGCAGTAAAGTATTATGGAAGACAGTCCTGGTAATAGAAGCATCAACCCATTAGACATGTCATACAATAACAAAGCCTTCTTAGAAGATCCTATTTCAAAGGTTTGTCTGTTTTAAGGAAACATTTTTACAAGGCGGGGATCAACTTACCCAGATTTTCACAGGAGGATTAAAATAGTAGCATGGAGAAAGAAAAGACTGCAGCAGCGCTTTTATTGTTTACTTTTAGCTTCTATTTCTAATTTATTTAAGTTCCTGTAATGATGTTTCCAGGCTCTTCAAAAGGGTAAATGTCCAAGCCACTAAGTGCCTACATGAAGTATCATGGTACTATGGGTAAACACACGCTCATACTTGGCACATGCTAAGGTCTGACTGCTGCTCATGGTGCAGGGACTGACATTTGTAAGAACTTTAAAATGGGCAGCTACAGAAATAGATAAAGCACTTTTTGCTATATTTCTGGAGGTTTAAATGCCTGAGAAAGGTACTGGGGCAGGCACGGCACAGGCTTGGTTCAAACACCCCGATGCAGAGCTCTCCAGGTGGCCAGACCACCAGGAGAGCAGACTGTGGAGACAGAAAGCTGCTGCAACCTCCCGTCCTCCACAGCCTCAAAAAGCTGTCCTGGCCAGAAAGGAACTATAACCAGGGTGGCTGGGAGTGCACTGAGCTAGAATAAACAGTTTCCCTCACTGGGGCTTCTACTGAGTTCACACCATAACAAGGCTGCCCCAATGCATTCAGAATTAACCACCTCAAATAAACGTGATGAATCCAGCCTAGGGAAAGTATAAAAGCAGCCAGGTAGTCTGGTGGGAAATGTTTGCTGCTTTTTTTTTTCTCTCTTCTAGAAATCCCTAACAATTCTCCTTTTCTCTTTCTACATAAAGGATGAGCGTGTGCCCAGGTTGGCAAGAAGGCCAATGGCACCTGGCTTGTGTCAGCAAGTGTGGCAGCAGGACCAGGCAGTGACCGTCCCTCTGCGCTGGGCACTGCTGAGGCCACACCTCAAATGCTGTGTCCAGTTCTGGGCCCCTCATGAGAAGAAAGACATTGAGGGGCTGGAGCATGTCCAGAGAAGGGAACGGAGCTGGGGAAGGGTCTGGAGCACAAGTCTGGTGAGGAGCAGCTGAGGAAGGTGGGGGTGCTCAGCCTGGAGAAAAGGAGGCTCAGGGGGGACCTTCTGGCTCTGCACAACTCCCTGACAGGAGGGTGCAGCCAGGTGAGGTCAGGCTCTGCTCCCAGGTAACAAGCGACAGGATGCAAGGAAATGGCCTCAACTTGTTTCAGGGGAGATTTAGACTGGGTGTTAGAAAAATTTTCTTCACAGAAGGGGCTGTCAAGCACTGGAACACGCTGCTCAGGGCAGTGGTGGAGTCACCAGTCCTGGAGAGATTTAAAAGACCTGTGGAAGTGGTTCTGAGTGACACGGTTTGGTGACTGACCTGGCAGTGCTGGGTTAGTGGTTGGACTAACCAACCAAAAGACCTCAATGCTGTTAGAGGTCTTTTCCAAGCTGAATAAATCTATGATTCCATGATCCGAACTGCCATAGGGCAAGCAAATACTTCTGTCCTCAACACAGAAGTATTTATTTGCTCCTGCCTCCAACCAGACTGGGACTGTTGATCACAAGGATCCATGTGCCTGTGATGCCAGAGACACTGACTGGGTGCACACTGTGCATGTGGGAATGTAGCCCACGACCTGGATGGGAGGTTTGAGATCCACGCAACAATCTGGACATGCATCTGGGCTGCATATTAGAGACCAGAGGGTTTGTGAGTTGGCTACTGAAGGGACTAGGAGGTCCACACCAGCTGCTGGGGAGGCTGTGGGGCTTGTTTTTGAGACCCATTTGCTTTATGTGTCTCTGCAGGTGAGGACTGAGCCCTCCAGCACAATGATTGAGCTTGAGACTACTGGGTTTAGCAATGTCCAAAGTGTGGGGGCTCATCACATACAGAACCAGCTGATTCACTGTTACGAATCTAAAACCAGGCAAGGATCCCATAAAATCACAGAGGACAAATCAGCTACTAGATATATTTGGACTGAGCAATATCTGGGCTCACATCTCCTCAGTATTGTTAAGAGCACACAGTAAATTTCTCTTCTTTCAGCTGTTTGGCAGAATTGTACTTGGAATATGCAGCATATTAATTCTCAGAGATGTTAGCATATTATAAGCAAGTGATTTCTGAAATACATGAAATATTGGAAACCTGACGGCCAGGTGGTGACAAAAAAAAAAAAAAAAAAAAACAGTTTTACAGTACTGACCACAAAAATGTCCAGAAAACGTCCAGCAGTTTGAACACCTGAAGAATAAGCACTGCAAATGACTGAAAATCAGTAAAAAGAAGCTTTGGAAAATCAGTAATACAATATGTTGAAGTAATTCACTTTAGTACCAGAGGATGCTTACTCTGAGACAAAGATAAAAATATGGAGATCGGGTCCCTTAGATGACCAAAAATTAGGAGTCTCCTCTGATGAGCACGGGAACGAGCCTGTCATTGCAACAGATATCCCAGAGAAAATTGCATAAGGATAGTACCTTTTTCAAAGTCTCAAAAGCTAAAGATAACTCCTGTCTCTAGGTTTTTTTTTGCCATGGCTGCTGCTGAACAAATTAGGCAGAAGTAGAGACTGAAAGGAAAGAGATGACTTGTGCCAAACCAGAAAATTGATCAGACACGCACAGGAGGACACATTGTACGGAGAGCAGAAGAGGAAAGAACAAAATCCAGGAGGAAGAAACTGTCCTGAGTAAAAGGATGATTTCAATAGGGGAAAGAGAGATAAATAACAAGGTCTCAAAAATCATTTCTATTTTATGTTAAGATACGTTGTATCAGAGAGAGGTGAAGTTGCTGTTTTGTAGACTTCACTTCTTCCTAATACTGTCTGTACACTTACTGAGACATTAATTTAAAAAGTAAATAATCTTGCTTGCTATATTGCCTAAGCTTAAGGAAAAAGGGAACAATCCAAAGCACTGAGTTATGTTAACTAACCAGCATGTTCTACCAGCACTACCTGAAAAAGCACTGGAATTTATATTGCTATTTATATATTTATCTGCTCATCAGTTAACTTCCACCAAGGCCCTTTTAGAAAGAAAAGGTAATCTTGATTCCAATCAGAGTTCATGGCTAATATATTTATCTGCTTGGATTAATGAAATTAAGTATGCAGAGATTTTATATGACATGCTGAGTATGGTCCTTTACCAGGATTTAGTGCAAATCTCAGATGTAGAGCCAAACTTCAAATTGTACCTATGTCAGATTTCTCTTTATAGCTTAGAAAAATTACATTTAAGTTACAACAAAAACAAGCATTAAAAACCTACAACAATATTAATACAGATATTACAAAAATCAGGGTTGTACATCTGCAGCTGCACAGACCAGGCAATTTGTGTATCTACTTTGATATACGGGTAGGTGTGTAGATAATTGGCTATAGTGCATTCAGTTAATTGGGTAACAGTAATTACCTTGCTTTGCGTATGAAGCTGAGTTAATCTGTATTGACTTCAACCACTCTTTCAGCACTACTTCCTCTACCAGGTCTTTTCTGTCTGTCCATTCCTTCTGACAGAGTATTCCCGGATCTCTCTACTGCTTGACAGTGTTACTGATGCCTTCTCTAACTGCTGAAGGGACACCATGCACATCCCTTTCTTAGACCTAAACTTCTCTGGACACTTACACATTTTCATGTCTAAAACCTGAGGAATGTATCTCACTACCCAGATAATGTGAACAGCAGTAACTCCCTTTTTCCTGCTTCTACAAAGACTAGAGACACTACAGGAATTTACTAAAACTAATTACCACCTATTTATTCAGCACGTGGAGACATCCTACTGCCTGATTTAAATACTATAATATTAACTCTACGCATTTGATTACTAAATTTTTGAATCTTTACTAAAAGAAACTCAGCTAAAGGAAGACATGTTTCCCCAAATGTGTATGGCAGTGAGAAGGGCAAGTACAGGAAGGACCTGAAACATCAGATACAAAATCGGGCTTTTTTTCAGTCTAAAATTAAGCTGTGATGATGTCTGCAGATATTGAGAAAGCATAAACAAGAAGAGAAACATTACATAAGACCATTTAATTATTCAAAAGTACATACTGACAAGGAAACGGGTAAAATTTAGAAAAGGAGCATTTAGAACAAATTAGAAGGAAAATATCTGAAAACAAGAGCGAAAACCCTCTGTAACCATCACAGAAGGAAGAGAATCTTCAGTGCAGGAAACACAAAAAACTAAGCTTGGCCAAGAACTGGGGAGGGGTCTTGTGATGTTAAACAAGTACACAAAAGGAAATCATGATTATGTGAATTAAAATAATTTTAAAAGAGATAAAACCCCATCCTATTACAGTATATCACCTGCAACTCTGGAGTCTGAAATAAGCTTCCCTGATGCTTATAATAATTAAAATTCTAAAAACAGGAAGAGACTTCATAATGAATAATTATTTTGACCTTATTGAAAACTTTATAATGCTTTCTTAATGGTTCCCTGCAGATACTTCTCAATCACCAGGGTGGAAAGCATCATCCACTCATCGTTGTTCCCCTGAGTTAAGACCTAAACAAGGCAAGACCTTTGTTAGAGCAACTTTGTTTACCTGAAAATCAAAGTCGTTTGTTTACACCCTGAGTTTTTAAACAGTGAGGTCTGCCAGGGAGCAGGATTAACAATGCCTAACATCCTGCCAAATGAAAAGTCCAATTCTTCTCACAAAAAGACAAGCCCTGCCCTCAGTGATGCCACCATAAATCAAGAAAAACACAAAATCCTCAGGGATAAATTTCAGAGATGCTGAAGTCTCCCAACTCCATGGGAGGTCGTTCTGTTTTGACTCAACAAAGTGTTTTAAGCATGAACGTTCTGAATCATATGCTTAAGTTGATTTTGAATGCTTCAATAACTTGAGGAAACTAAGTCATATCCTAAATTTTCCCTTTAGAAAGGGCAACTTTTGTTAACGTTTCTTTAAATACACTATCAAGTAGGCAGTAAGAAATTTCTAACCAATTTTTTCCTTAATAAATTCATATTCATGCCTGCACAATCACTGTCTTGAAGGCCAGAAGAGAGGAAAAAATAGGAAAAAAGAAGATACCACTATATCACTTCTACTGCATGAATCACAGACCAGCCAAGGTTGGACATGTGGAGATACCCAGTTCAATTCCCCTGCTCAAATTATTTCCTCAGGGCTGCAGCCACTCAAGTTTTGGGCTTCTCCAAGGATGGACACCCCACAACTTCTCTGCAAAAAGTTCCCACCCATTTGGCCACCCTCACAGTAAAAAAGTGTTTTCTTTATTTTTAAGTGGAATTTCCTGTATTGCAATCTGTGCTCAGTGGCTCCTGTCCAGTCACTGGCCACCACCGAAGGAAGGCTGGCTCTGTCTGCTTTACCCCCTCCCATCAGGTACTTACACATATCGATAAGATCTCCCCGATCCTTCTCTTCTCCAGGATGAACTGACCTGGCTCTCACAAGCCTCTCCTGTAGGAGAGATGCTCCAGTCCCTTAAGCATCTCAGTGGCCCCTCACTGGACTTATTCTAGTATTTCCATATCTCTCTTGTACTGGTAAGTCCAGCAGTGGCCCCAGAGATCCAGCTGGGTCTGTCCAGTGCAGAGGGGAAAGATCACATCCCTCACCTGCCTAATGCATCCCAGTGTGCTGCTCTCCAAGAGCACACAGCTGCCACATGTCCACCTTCACTGCTGGTTCCAGCCTGTTCTGGTGCCTGGGGTTATTCGTCCCTTGAGGCACAACTTAGGATTCCCCTTTACAGGGCTTCATGAGGTTCCTGTTGGAACATTTCTCCAGCCTGGTGAGGTCCCTCCAAATGACAGCACAACCATTGGGTCCATCAGCCACTCCTGGTTTTGTATCATCATCAAACTGCTGTGGGTGCACTCGTGTCCCATAACCCAGGTCAGTAATAAAGACATTACACAGTGCTGACCCCAGCATCAACCCCTGGGATCTACAGAGGGACTTCATGCTGCTGGTACCAACCCTGTGAACAGAGCCCTCTGTCCATCCCTTTATCTATTTCATCAGCTTGCACAAGAAGATGTTACAGGAGACAGTGATCAAAGCCTTGCCCAAGTCAAGGCAAACAGCACTCCCTGCTCATCCTTCATACAGTGCACTGTTATTTCATCATAGACAGCTGTCAGGTTGGTCACATACAATTTCCCTTTCATCAATCTGACGACTCCAAATCACTTTCAAATCCTTAACAGGCTCAGAAATGATTTCTAGAATGACTTGCCTAAGGGTCAGGGTGAGGATGACTGGTCTGTCATTTCCCAGATCCTCCTTCTTGTTCATTTTGGGGGCAGAAATGGAATTTTCTTCCTTCCACACCTCAGAAATAAACTTCCTGCCGTTGCCATGACTTCTCTTCAGAAGCAGTATCATACATAAAATCAAAGCAGAATCCTGTATATTATGTCACTGGGAGAGTAAATATGTAAATTAAAGTCTGATTTCAAGCAGAAAGTGTAGTAAGATTACCTATACTTAAACTTTTATGACTACTGTTAAGACATGAAAAATGATTTTTTGAATATAAAAACATAACCTAGAAGATACATTTGAGTAAAAGGTTTTTTAAGTACTTCTTCCTCCCCCATGGTCAATATGCAAAATGTTGTCAATTTTGATGCAAGATGCTATAGAGGTCTACTTTTAACAGACTATTCATAGGTATATATGTTTCAGAGTGAATAAAGATAAATCCCATCCAAACCTAATTTTCTAAGCTTTGCTAAAAGCTCTGCAAAATAATCTTTCTACATATGGTCTTCACTGAACTAACTTGGTTACTCTTTCTAAACTCTGGGATGTACCATATTCATTGACTGAGGAGCAGTGTGATTTTGTAAAATAAATAAATGCTTGAATTTGGACAGTCATGTCGTGTAGGTGCTTTTAAAGGCCCTGTTATTAAAGAAAAACAATAGACTTCACCCTCTGGGGTTTTTTTCTCTTATATTATAGTAAACACTTTCTAACTGCTGAAAATCTGAAGATTTGTCCCAACGCAAAACTGTGGCAAGACCCCTTTTCAGTGCCATTGTGTACTCATCAAAATATACCAAACTCTAACAGTTAAGTGCCTTAAATGTAAATTAATTTTACAAATCCTTTTGACTGGCCAAGGAAAAAGATATAATTTATTCCAGTTGTATAGCATAATATGTTCCATTTGCTCATTCACAAAGGGTTTCAGTTTTTCAGGAAACAAATGAGACAACTGTCTTTCTCGACCATGCAGACTAGACTATGATCAGTCACTTCTGCTCTAGGAAAAAGTTCATCTCAACAAAATACCCAAGCACAACTGGAGTTTAACAAAGCCAAGGGAGATGAATTCTCAGTCTGCTCTCAAGAGGACAAGGCCAAAAAAGTGATGAGGAGAGTAGGAAGTCAAAACATCATTTCACTGTATATATACATTATAAGTGTTAACCAAATGTGGAAACCCCTTGCTATTTTAAATCTAGATTAAAACCACAGGACAATTTAAACTAATCCACAAGATACAAAACATAAATGAGGATGAATGTTTTATGATAATTTTTAGAGAAATAATATTATTCTTTTTTATATTCTCCAAAACATCAAGGCCATTTTTCATTGTTTTAAAAATTCATGTCACAATTTTATGAATGAGATGTGTGGGTGTTGAATGATGATAATTATATCCAATTCTCAAACAACACACTTCCTTATCAGATGGGAACGTGTTTTATAACATCAGTTTTCATATTTTACTACCCTTCCTGAAGTCAGTGCCTGGAGAAGGGAAGCAACTTGTCCACTGTGGTCAGTGTCAGGAAAAGAAAGTTTTCCCCCTGGGCCTCCCATTGCCAGGGGGGTAACAAGTGCTCTACTGACAAATCAGGCTTTGCAAATTAGAGTTATTTTAATAGTAAATTAGCAAATTAAATTTAATTTTAATAGTAAAACAAAATGCTATGAAAAGTCCACCCATGTATGTAGGGAGCCTGTATTTTCAGTATTGCTCTTTGCAGTACTTGTGTGAGAGAGGTGTTGCTGTACTCACTGTAATAGTCGGGAAAAATAGAAGAAGGTGTCAAAAAACATGACCTATCTCAAAAATATGGAAATATTTGATACCAAAAGAGGCTTAAAAAAATCAGCATTTATCATGAACACTGTAAAACACAACTATGAAATTAATACAGTATTCTACATTTACATTTTAAAAATCTATTATATATATTAACAAAACCACTTTAAAATATTTATTACAACTTTTGGATCAACAGTATTCAGAGATCCTAGCTTGGAAATCTGTGCTCTAAATTACAGATAACTTGGGGCAGAGCAGTTCCTGCCTTCTACAGCAACGAAGCACCACAACCCCCCCAGTCACCAAAAATCAAACCCACTGTGAGCCCTTACAGAGGTTCTCTGTGTTACTAGTGAACCTGTGACCAAAAATAGAAACTATTTCCCCATTAGACACAGATAAAATACATCCACTAAGAAGAAAAGATGCACAATAATTAAAATATAGAATAATTCTTTCAAAGAGTTGGATTTAATTTAGGTTTAACTTCAGGAAGTACTGAACAAACCAATACTCTTGTTTTTCTGAGAGTAAAATTCTACCATAAGATATATCAATTTTACTGGATAGGACAATGCTTTAAAAATGTATTTTATTTCAGAAATCAAACTATGTAACCTTCTCCCTAGAGTAAGAAACTGGAAGTTCTCTGATAAAATCTTTTCTGGAAAGTCAGAGCAATTTCATATCAATGGTGTGCTCTTTTTCCTGCTTTCAAATGGATTACTTAGATGTTTTAAAATGTTATAACCCACAATAATCTGTTCCAGGCACCAACGAAAAGGAAGAAAAAAATTACAGAAGTCAAGATGTCGCCTGGAAGCACTTTATGGCAAACATTATAAAGATAACACAGAGCAGAGAAGCTCTGGCTCAATCCATTACAAATACCCCATTCTTCTTAAAATCACAAAAATGTATTTATAGTAAAGAACTCTTACAGGCTTCTTCCTCCGAAGACTTCATTTAAGTACAATTTGGCAGAATTTTTGGAACAAGAAAAGAGGAGTTTTATAAAATATTGATGTTTTACAGTCATCCTAGTCTTGATCGACTTGCTACAAAAACAAAAGCAAGGACTTTGGAAGATGACCACATCCGTGTCTACTAATTACACTTCGGTTTTTTATTTTGTCCAAAATGAGCTGTCTAGCAGCTAGACTGAGCAGACACTAAATCATCACTTAGACAACTAATGTCTCATTAAAAACACAAGTTATTTTTCTCATTTTGTTACTGCCACAACTACATTTTAAAAACAAATACATGTGATATTAAAAAAGAAACAAACAAAACAAAACACAAAAAAAAAGCCCCCAAAAACAAACAAACAAACAAACAAAAACCCCAAACAAAACAAAAAAAAACCCAAACCAAATGGGCATACTGACCAAAGATATTCCTGTATACACAATCCATAGATCAACCTTGTTTTCCCCTATGTCCAAAGGAAAGTGCAGATGGTTTCCCTCTCTGCTTTCACCCCAGCTTCCTCCCATGATTTCAAGAAGGGAACAAACACAGAAGCAATAGGTTGCACTAACCCCCTGTGCACTAAAATTATTAAATAATCACTTCGAGTGCAGGGATGAAGAAAAGGAAATAAGAAACAGCTTTCTTGGGTTTCTCAAAATAAATTGTTTTTCTTTTTTTCATTGAGAAGTGTCTCAGTGGAAAGCAGGAAGGAGAAGATGTCAATATCTGGGCTTTTGAAATATTTTCACGTAAGCAAATTAGGACTGAGGCGAGAGCACTTCACAACCTTCACTAAAAATTTAAAGCTCAAATATATGAAAAGCATTTTGCTTACAAAGTAAAGAAGCAAAATCGAAAGTACCAAATATTAACTGTTTAATAATAATACAAGAACACTAAAAAGAAGTATGTGAAGTTGTAGTCCAAGTTTGACGTGAGTCAAGAATAAAAGACAAAAAAATGGGGACAAGTGGCACTCTTGCAGGGCTCAAAAGAACATCCCAGGGAAGAAATTCACAGTTAATTATTTCACTTTATTGCTGGTAATTCAAAAGGGATTGATGTAAAACACAAGTTGGCATCTATCTAAATTTGCCTTTAAAAAAACAGTCCTTTTCGAGAATTCTCAATTAAAAAGAAGACAAACATGAGCTGTGCTCATTCAGGCAAAACATGAATGACTTGGTATTTATTGACAAGCACTTAGACTTAAATAACTGAAAATCTGGAGAGAATTTACTATTGTATTACAGACTGATTGGATTAATATTAATGAATTATTAACTTAAAAATTTCAGGCTGCTCAAGTAGAAGCAAAATCAGCAATGAAATACAGGCATTTAAAAAGTTGCGGCTTTTTGTTTGGGCCTTTTTTTTTTTTAGTTTTCTTAATACACAGTTCATCCAGCATTATGCCCACTATATGAGTTAAAATAAATAATTATCATGAATACTGTATTTTGCTTTCTTGTCTGTATCTGAAAAACACAATATGAAATGATAACAGGTAAAATCCTAATTTCCTTATTTATCAAAACAGATAAACCAGACAAAATAAATTAAAAAAAAACCCATCCCACAGTCCAAAAGTCATTCCAAATAATACTTTCAATTACTTATTGCACATTTCTATGACTGCAGAAGAAAAAAATTCTTGAAAAGATTAAGTACATGAGCATCCTAAACAAAACCCACAGATGCTGAGTGTCAAGCAGCTTTTAAAAAGAACCAAACTTCCAAAACAAGAATTAATCTCTATGGACAAAAGTGAGGAGTTGACATCCTTAAGGGAATGACATTCAGCACCCCATCTTCCCTCTTCCTCCTTAGGAGCCACGGAAGCAAAGACTGGACTCCAGGAAAGACCAAATTCTCCACAAGAAGCTGTGGTTTCACTGAATCACACTCCACAGAGGCAAAATTAAATGTAATTTTTGGTATCAGAACAATCTGTTACAGGAAAGTAATTAATGTCTCCATTCTGCAGTTATTGAACACTCCTCATCCCCTTCCTTTCAGTTTCAGAGAGGAAAAAGCACGAGCTGCATTCCGGGATACCCCAGGTGCCACAGTGGGGGCAGTCACAATAACACTGAGCTATTCCCTGGTATTTTTCCTCTTTAAAACACCCTGACTTGTGCTTCTATATCCAGGCACAGTCGTTGCTTCTTAGAGCTGCAACTTGGCATCATTCACAGGCCCAGCAATGGTGCTCGTGGCCGGGATCTGTGTGGTCTAGGGAAGCTCTGCTTCTTCGGAAATGTGTGGCATCAAACGGAATTTATTTAGAGCCCAGGTCTCTCGGGCACACTATGTAAGTTTATTGTTTATCCCTTGCCAGGGAAGTCTTCTGAGGTCAAGGTAAAAAGCGGGAGGTGATACTTGATATGAATGTTCCAATGCACGTTATGTGGTCCATGGCTGCAGCGGCCCCACGAGCACTTTGCTGGTGGTCCGTGGAGATCTGGCCAGTGGAAGGCACTGGCTTTCCCTGTTTCCAGCTGCTATATCATATTTGATGTATTTTTAGCCTCACTTAATATTTTCCTAATACTCCTTTTCCATGTAAGCAATTAGTGTGGTTACCAGGGATGGCAGCAGAAGTGATACTCGGCTGCCAGGGGGAGAAGAGGTGGTCCTTCTGCTGGGCACGGGAGGAGAAGCACAATGTCCTTCTTAGGAGGTGGGGGAAACCCACCCAAGAGCCATGGTCTTAACACCTCCATTTCTCCATTCACTGAAATGAACAATTTAATTTCTCTTTTTTCAGAAAATTCTGCTGACACATTTGTTGTTATCACTGAGAAGGAAGGAACAAACCAACAAGTTGTACTTTTTAGCCTTACAAAACAGACATAAACAAGGTATAAATGGGATTTAAAAATATGTGACATTTCTGACCTTGGTTTTTGCAATTCATATATTTCTTTAAAATCTTAGCACCTGGAGGTAAAGTACAAATGGCTGTAAAGTTAACTTGCCAATCTAAAAAGCAGAAAAATGTCTTCCAAAATACATTTGGCCATGACCTAGCAGAATTGTGCTATTTTAGCATTTATTTTTGAAAAAAAAATTGAGAAGTTTCTAGTATTTAAATAAATTTTCCTCTTAGCCTCCACTGTCTTAATTCATATTTACTTACTTTCATCTTGCCTTTGACTAAGCAAAAGAGACTCATCAAATCAGTTGGAGACAATTTAAATAATACTATATAAAAATATTAAATGGTGAACATTTGCTGAACAAAGAAAAGTCTCTTTTTATACTTTTAAGACTTTCATTCTTATTTAATTATCCATGAAACTACACTGACTTCAATTTGCTCGTGAAGGTCCAGCTGAGAGCAGTCAGTCCCTAACCATGCAAGCACGGTTTGTATTACCTTTGAGAAAAAAAAAAAAACCTAAATATTTGAGAAGTTACAAATTAAACTATTCAGCTTCTGAATTCTGCTAACTAACAGTGATGCTCATGAATGGGTGACTCTTATTTAGGAAAACAGTCCCTGGAGACAGGGATTTTATGTATTCAAAGGTGTCCTTGCCTCCCTCTGAAATGCAGTGGGGTTCAGGCTCCTTATGTCTCCCTGCTCCTCCACATAAGGCAGGGGTAATTTTTTACAATTCTCAAGAGCTTTTGCCTGATGCCTGGAAAACAACAAATCCCTTATTGGCTTTAGATGTCTGTAAGATTTCAGTAGAGCAGTCTCTCTGAATCTCTTTCCAAGACTTTGCAACTGAGGGTCTTCCTAAACCTCAGCTTAAGAAGGATTTACGGATACTAAATTTGCTCATCAGTGGCTGACAGAATAGAACACAAAATTGCATAAAACTGGATGGAAAAATCACTTCCATGTACGAGGGTTTTCCTCCCTTCTCTTCCCCAGAAGCTTAATCATCATCTAATGGCTGCTGTTCTTCCATCACTTTGACAGGGAGCAGACCATAATGCTTAAGAATTAAGCAACAAAAATAATAAGGTGGGGTGTTTTTTTCTTTCTTTTCAAAATAACCCCACTGACTTGTATATGTATCTCCTGACTGGTAGGAACTTTTTCTGGCATCTGTCCAGACAGTTAAAGGAAAGTAGGGAGCATAAATGTGTTTTTAGAAGTACATGAACATTTCTGTCTCTATTTTTCCCTCTCCTTACCCATAAAGGCATTATCTACAAAGGTAGGTATGGAATAACACCAGTCTTAAAACCCCAGCCCATTAAGATAGAAGGAAATGCAAACTGCATGGAAAACTGTTTTCAGGGACATACTGTGTGACCATGAGCCTGCTTTGTATGTGCACGAAATTCTCATGAGTTTTCTTAATGAAAAAAAAAAAAATTACTAAAAAAAGATTTGCTGTAAATATCTCACAAGCTATGACAAAGTACCTTATAAAATATAACTATTCAGAAACAGTCTAGTCTCTGGAACTAAAAAACACTGACACTTTCTATTAAAAGGTGCTTAGTCACGGTTCACTAAATATTTACAACGAATCATTTATTCTCTAATTACATTGACTTTACTGTCGTTAGCAAAAGTCAAGAAAACTTCCTGCATGTGTGTGAATGGCTTGTGTATGTAAACCACAGCTCCCAAAGCCTTTTTTTATGGAAGTAGAGAGATCTCCACATTATACAAGTAGGTCCTCCTCTTCTACAGAAAACTATCTGCTTAAACATCAATTGGATGCAAGTATTCAAATTAACTGAAACCAGAAGGCACAAGAGTAAATGAACATCTTATCTTACAGGATGAAAGGGAAAATAAAAAGATGCAGTTCCCCAAGTTCTCCAGCTCCTGATTTATATCAGTAAGTTTTCCATCCAAATCCTGGCATCCTTTTTCTCTAAACCCAGCTAGGGAAATAGAAGCTCAGGCAAGGAGAGGGTGAAGGAAAAGTGCATTATGCAACATTACAGAGCTCATGTTATCACAAAGCAATGTCAAGATTTGAGCTATTGGTATTGCAGACACTTCACCAAATGACAACAGGAGGTTTTCTGCTCCTGTTTGGGAGGGGATGGAATGGGAGACCTGGAGTTTCACTTCTAAGACAATGATTGAGTTGCTGACCAAGCAAGGGAAGCTCAAAAGGCTTTGTAGGGAAATGGGGTGCTTACAAAAATAAACAGGTATCTGCCAAAAATTGCAAGCTTTAACAGTATCAGAAAGCAGACAACCTCCCACACTCTGCACTGACAAAACCATGATTCTTTTATGGGCTTGTCAAAGACAGAACACTATAAAATGCTGTGGTTTATCTTTACAGTTGAGGGTTACAGAGAAATTCTCTAATGGAGTTATGTGAACACCTACATCTGAATGGAGCCTCCATATGAAGGAGTTATTTCTTCTAATCTTCAAACCTTTCCATGGTTTGATATCATAAATTTTTATGGTACTAACAAGGTTACTGTCATCCTCTTGCTGGCATCATTTAGAATCACAGAACCATTTAGGTTGGAACATTTAGTCCAACCATTAACCCAGCACTGCCAAGCCCACCACTAAACCACGTCTCCAAATGCTGCATCTACACATCTTTTAAATCCCCCAGGGATGGTGATTCAATCACTTCCCTGGGCAGTGTGTTTCAATGCTTGACCACCCTTTCTGTGAAAAAACTTTTCCTATTATCCAAGCTAAATCTCCCCTGGCATAACTTGAGGCCAGTTCCTCTTGTCCTATCACTTGTTACCTGGTTGAACAGACTGACCCCCACCTGGCTGCCCCTCCTGTCAGGGGACTGTGGAGAGCAAGAAGGTCCTCCCTGAGCCTTCTTTTCTCCAGGCTGAGTCCCCCCACCTCCCTCAGCTGCTCCTCATCAGACTTGTGCTCCAGACCTTTCCCCAGCTCTGTTGCCCTTCCCTGGACACGCTCCAGCCCCTCAATGTCTGTCTTGTCATGAGGGACCCAAAACTGAACACAGGATTTGAGGTGCAGCCTCAGCAGTGCCCACCGCCATAGGAGTATGGTCACTGCCTTGGTCCTGCTGCCACACTATTGCTGGTGCAGGCCAAGTGCCATTGGCCTTCTTGGCCACCTGGGCACACCTGGGCCATGTTCAGCCACTGTCACCAGCACACCCAGGTCCTTTTCCACCGGGCACTTTCCAGCCACTCTGTCTCAGCCTTTAGTGCTGCAGGAGGTTGTTGTAACCTACGGGCAGGACCCAACACTTGGTTTTGTTGAACCTCATACAATTGGCCTCAGCCCATTGATCCAGCCTGTCTAGATCCTTCTGTAAAGCCTTCTTGCCCTCCAGAAGATCAGCACTCCCACCCAACATGAGTTATCTGCAAACCTGCTGGGGGTGCACTTGATCTCCTTGCCCAGATTATTCATAATATTGAAACTGTTCCCCCAAAACAAAAACAAAAACAAAAAAATCCCCCCCCAAAAAAAACAAACAAACAAAAAAAAACAAAACAAAACAAAAAAAAAAAAAAAAAAAAAAAAAAAAAAAAAAAAAAACAACACAACACTCTGCACCATAAAGTCGTGGCCTTCATAATTACCCTGCCTCTTTTTAGATAACATGGATAAGACAGAAAGACGAGAAATCTTTCCTGAAAATCAGGAACACTTCTAGCTAACACCCTAACCTCCAGCTGGTAGAGAGAAATTTCACAGAAATTTCAACCCATAATCACAGGTGCCAATTTTTGAGCGCTGCTTCATAAAGACTTAGATATATTTGACTACAAAAGTTAAGCAGATGAAGAGCCCACCACTGCTTCTCTCTGTTAAACTATTCCATTGACTATCTCACTGTTAAAAATATGCTTTGATTTCAGTATTAATTTACCTTGCTTCAGTTTCCAATCAGTATCCATCCTACTTGTGGGAGATCTTGTGACTCATCAAGAGGTTCAGTCAATGGAGCCACTGGAATCCTGACAGCGACTCAGTTGACCAGTATGGGTAGGGTCAATATCAGGGTGAAATGATCAGATCTTTAGGCTGCACAAACTCCAAAAGGATTTTAGACCTCTACAGTATGAGAATTGGACACTGATTTCAAACTCTTTTTCTGCTTAAGATTACAGACCTTAACAGTCCATGTTAATGGTGGCCAAGCACCTTCTGACATTCTATTTCAAAAAAAACCCACAGTGTGAGACTAAAAAGAAATTATATATGATTTGGAATCACTCCAGCCACTGTTTTTACAATACCCCCCTATTCCCAAAAGCCAGACAGGAGTATTTAGATTAAAACACAGACAGTTCACACGAGTCCACCCATCAAAAGATCAAGATCTGCTACTACCCCTACCATTACTTTTGAGTCAAAATAAATCTCATGTAATTAGTCTGTTACTTATACTTTAAGCTACTACACTTGACAAAAACTAAGAGCATCTAGTCTTTACTGTCCTTACATGCGATTTTAATTCTGAATTTCGTTGCATAATAAAACAAGCAGGGGCACTTTGCTTGGGAAAACACTATGTAGGAAATACGGTTATACGAGTTCAGATGGCTTTTCACCAACTAAAAAGCCACAAGAGAACTGCTGGTGAGATTGATAAATGTGCAAGCACAATTAATATACAATCACACCCCTGTATTTCTATCACATTCTTATATTCCAATTAATGGAACAGCCACACAAGTAAAGACTGAAAACCCAAAGAAAAGATTGGCATGGACTGTTGTTGCAGTGGGGATACTGCAACACGCATATATCAAACCAGGAGTCCCGTGGAAAGGAAATATATATGGACAGACAGATTCTTGCTAGCTGTTTCAGAGATGTTTATTTCTCCAGCCGCATGGCCGGAGCTCTGCTGAGGAACTGTTCCAGTCACGGGACCAAGGGTCCTTCTGCCCGCGCAGGGAACACAAACCAACCCATGGGAACGAGGCTGAGCAGGGGCAGGGAAGCCCCGTGTCTGTGCCCTCAGGGCCCCTCTCCCAGGGCTACACGGCAGGGGAGGGACCCCAACACCTCACCCGTTTTATTTTAATAAAAGGAGAATGAAAACAACTGGATAAACATAACAAGAACAGTTTCAAAACAAAACAAGCCACCCTCCTGAGTCTTTAAATGCCCAAACAGATTCTCTGGAACATCTTAGGGCTGACAGAAGGGAGACAGAATTCTCTGAGCATGCTTTGTGGGGAAACTGAGGCAGGAGAGGGTTTAACTTCTTCCCTCCCTCTTTTCATCCCCCACTCGGCATTGGAAAGGGATTTTTGGGGAAACAATTGGCAAAAGCATGGTTTTGTGAGGGAAACCATGGATGAAAAAACGGATTGGGAATACACTGGGGGTAATAGGACATAGGGTAAAAGGGAAAGGTGGGATTAGGAAAGGGAAACTGTAGGGGGGGCTTACAATGGAGATATTGTCTAACATGACTACGATTTTTTGCATATATACTGCCTTTTACAGGAACACCATCAGGCCCAGTGACCTGCGATGCTTGTAACCCTTTTCTCCCTAGTACAATATTAAATTCCACCACCTCTCCATCTCCCAAGCTTGGGATGCATTTTTCAGGGTTATTCTTTTTAATAGCAGTTCTATGCACGAATATGTCTTGCTGGTTGTCACACCTTGTTATAAAACCATAATTTTGCTTAACATTATACCATTTTACTATCCCTAAGATCTTAGGTACTATGATCTTTTCCTTTTTCTGAGTGGCTGCTGTTTTCTGTCTCGCTGCGTCTTTGCTCTCTCTTTCAGTCGCTCCCGTGTTGGAATTGTCGGGGCTGCTGGTGCCTGCGCGCTCTTCCCGGGGTCGCGTTCGGGGCTGCGCGGGCCGGGCCGGGCCGCGCCGCTCAGTTCTCCGCGCGTCGCCTCCTCTGGTCGCAGCTTCGCTGCCGATGCCGGGCGCTGCACCCACGTCTCGGCCGGGCCCCCGAGCGACGACCCCCCCGCGCCCGGCTCCAGCGCACGTCTCGGCTGGGCGCGGCTCCGTTCCACCGCCATTGCCGCCCGCCGCCGCCCGCGCGCCGCCCCTCTCGGTCGGGCGTTCACGGGGCTCGCTCCACCACACGCTGCACGCGGCCGTGCGGGCACCGCCGGGTCCCGCCGCGCCTCGCTCCGCCACCGACACTGCGGCTCGCGTGGCTCCGCCCGCGCACGGGAACTGCCTCGCTGCTGCTCGGAGAGCGCTCGGTGCACGTGGCCTGGGCCGCACGGTCCCTGCGCCAGGCTTCCCTTCGCCAGGACACAGCTGACATTGCTCAGCAGTCTCGGTAACTAAATAATATTCACGAAAATATTCTTCCATCGGCATATATTTTGACTCAAATATTAACTGTGTCCAAACGGTTTTCCAAAAGCCCTTGGTAAGAATTAAATCCCAAGAAACATAGAAAAAGTTCTTAAACAACCATGCCAGGAAGTGTTTCAGTTCTTTCTGAGCTTGAATCAAGCTAAAATTTACAAATCGTTGTTCAAGAATCGTTTTAAGTTTAAGATAAATGTCCATATGCGGCTCTGAGAGCCAAGAGTCTTCCCACGGTTCCTCCATAGTTTAGATACGGAATAGCAAAGCAAAACCAAGAAGAGGAATCCAAAGTTTCCAGGGTTTACTCACGCAAATCAGTCGCTTAGGGATCGGGGATCGTTCTGCTCTCAATTCTCCACCATTTGTTGCAGTGGGGATACTGCAACACGCATATATCAAACCAGGAGTCCCGTGGAAAGGAAATATATATGGACAGACAGATTCTTGATAGCTGTTTCAGAGATGTTTATTTCTCCAGCCGCATGGCCGGGGCTCTGCCCAGGAACTGTTCCAGTCACGGGACCAAGGGTCCTTCTGCCCGCGCAGGGAACACAAACCAACCCATGGGAACGAGGCTGAGCAGGGGCAGGGAAGCCCCGTGTTTGTGCCCTCAGGGCCCCTCTGCCAGGGCTACACGGCGGGGGAGGGACCCCAACAGACTGTCATGTTGAATGTGGGGAATCATGAAATTTCAGTTCAATAAAAAAATGTTTTGAATCACCAATTAAAGCTTTCACATATAAACTTAAAAAAGAAAAAAATCATTACAGATTATGCTTGTGGCAAACAATGAAACTGGTTATACTGAGTTTTAGCTGGCATAGCAATAATTCTAAAAAAATTCTTCCTCTACTTCCTATTTCTTCCAAACTCAGTTATCTTATATCTTTAAGTTTGCTTTCCTAAATTGCATCAGCTATTCTAAACATCAAGGGAACCCCTTAAGTCAGTCACTTCAGATACCACTGATCTCAGCGCTTGCACTCTAAGATGGATGAGATTTTACAACTCAAAAAATATACTCAGTTTGAAAATACATCAACTCATGTTAGCAAGAGTATGACCTCCACTGCAACTTCAATCCATGCATATATAAATCAAGACTTATTAAAATATGTATAAACTTTCTGTAGTCATACTTCAGTGTTAGGAGTTTGTATACAACTCAGAAAAACTGGAAAAGTGGCATTAATCTAAATTCGAAAATGCAGAATCACAGAAACCATCATTAAACATTGCCAAAAATATACTTTACAGAAATGAATACAGGGAGGAGAAAAAACCCGTCTCGCTTATTGAAGTTTTGCAGTTACTGTTGTGGCTTCTCATGCTTATCAGAAGCAAGGCAGGCATGAGCTCCAAATATCACACAGACCTTTACAACAGGCAAAATCATATCAGGTTAGATGAGGATACAAAGGGGACTGTTTAGCTCCTCTCCTGACTTGGTTTTCATCCAGCTGGTACACTCCAAAGGCCTTTAATCTCTTAACTACTGTCTCATTAGCATCTCGACAGAGATCCAGGGTGTTTAGAATATCTGGGAGGCTTTCATGTACTACGAGTTGAAAAGCTCAACATGAGAAACCAACAAGCCCTAACAAACTAAGCCTTGGCACAAAGTACTGTATCATTTTGAGTTTATAACATATGAGCACCTTGTTCCCATGCCTGGCACTGCAAAACGTTGTAAAAGAACCATCC
The DNA here is from genome assembly GCF_009650955.1 of Corvus moneduloides. NCBI lineage: Eukaryota > Metazoa > Chordata > Aves > Passeriformes > Corvidae > Corvus > Corvus moneduloides. The sequence goes on from NC_045478.1 coordinate 5,360,190, forward strand.
CAACTTGTTGACCAAAGCCATAAAGAACAGATATTCAATACAGAGTGAAAATGCCTATAATCACTTCACCAGAGGAAACACACTGACAACCCACAGGCCTGAGCTCTGCTGGAGTACCAGGAAGGAGCGGGCACTGTTATAAAGCTTTGCAGCAAATACAATTCAGGGGAGACGTTAAAAGTTCTTGTAAAATTTCTTTCAAAGTCCTCAGTGAAGAACACACTAAATAAATATGCCCTGAAGACCATTTGTGTGTGCTTGATCTTTACTCAGCATAGGAAGCTCCCCCTGTCCCTTTCAGCCTTCTGAAGACTCCCAAGATTATTCAAAATGTTTGTTTCGCTTTACAACATAACTTTTGCAAAGGGAAACCCACGTGGAGGCACATGTGATCATGTGCAGAATGCTCATTGCTAAAATACATGAGTTGTAACACGGTATTTAGGTAATGGTATCACTGGGGGTGAGACAAGAAGCCTGTGCTGCCCTCTCAGGAAATGCAGGAGAAAATTTGTAGTTTGGGAAAGGAAGTGGGAAATGCCACTGGAAAGCTCTTTGTGTGCCAGCCAGAGCTACAGGCTCTAATCCTGTCACCAAAATACCCCCTTGCACCTGCTGGGACTCAGACGGCAATCAGTCAGCCAGCAGGGCTCACACTGCCTGCACGGATGAAACTTTTCAAAATCAGCTCTCAGGCAATGCAAAACTCATCATCTTCCTTTTTCCTTTTCCATTCATATTTCAACCTTCCTCCCTTTTCACTTTAAACACTGTTCAGAAATTTGACTGTTTTCTTAAGCATCTACTCCACAAATCATGGCATATGGTGAAAAAATCCCATGAACATGGCACTACAAGTGCTCAAAACCTTTTTTGGATCATTAAGAGGTTTACATCCTGAAGAGGACAAAGAGCAGTCTTTTCCTTAATACATTCAACTTCTTTCACTCAAACACTTCAGTAAAGAGTAACCACTGAGGAACAGAGTGATCAGAATAAAACTGCCTTCAAATGTCAAACTGCTGAAATGGCAAGTGACTAGATAGCTACAAAAAAATTTGCCCTATATTATCTTGTATTCTGGAAAAAAAATTACTAAAATTTTAGTAAAAGCTATTTGAAGATGTTGAAGAAGCATATTCCATTTGTAATACAACAGTTACTACTCATTAATTGTTAATGAGAGACTGTTGAGAGACAACTACCTCATATTTGAAAGAAAAAGCACCAAAAACAAGAGGTTCATACCTCTTGTTCATACCTTTTGTCATAAGACAAAATCTGATGAAAGACCTCTAGAAATGCATCAAAACCAAGGCTTTACACTTTCTCTTATAACCTGGCCTAGAAAATTTACTTTTGGCCACCAACAGCACTGACAATATTGAGTTGCCATGTCACCGGAGGATGACACAGAGGTCACTCACTCAAAATGTATGCAAGGACCACAGGGTGACAACAGGCAGCCCCAGCGCCTGCCCATTTTGCATACCCTGCCTGCTTCCCCTGCCTCATATCCCACATCCTAAGCCGCAGGCTGGCAGGCACCTGGGAGAACTTTTCACAAGGGTGACAAAGTGCTTTAAATTCACCAATGTCAGGTGGATATCCTCAAAATTTGGATAGTGTTTTTAAATAATAAAATTACTACATCCTTCCTGGCCTTTCCTACAACAATGGCAATGCAAAAAAATGAGCAGCTCCTTCCGCAGCCCTCACCATCAAATTTGAAAAGGGCAACTGTCAAGGGAGGTAAAAGCACAAGTTTTGCCTACTCTGCTTCACCATAGATTCAATTAAGACAAATGATCACTTCACAGTGTCACTTCTCAATCTCTACACATTCTTAAAACTCAGTGATGCTCTGGAGTAAGGCCAGAGAAGGCCATGAAGAGGAATGAAGGGATGGAACCCCTCTCCTATTAGGACAGGCTGAGAGAGTTTGGATTGTTCGGCATGGAGAGAAAAATATCCATTGTGACCTTAGAGCATCTTTCAGTGCCTAAAGGGGCTCCAAGAAAGCTGGGGAGAGACTTTGGACAAGGGCCTGGAGTGATAGGACAAGGGGGAATGGCTTCAAACTGAAAGAGAGATGGTTTACATTAGATATGAAGGAGAAATTCTTCCCTGTGAGGGTGGAGAGGCCCTGGCACAGGTGGCCCAGAGAAGCTGTGGATGTTCCATCCCTGGAAATGTCCAAGGTCAGCTTGGATGGGGATTGGAGCAACTTGGGATAGTTGAAGGTGTCCCTGCCTGGCAGGGGGTTGGAATGAGATGATCTTTTATTCTTGTCATGAAATTCTGCTCACATAGCTAAGGGACAAGATGACTTCGAGTGTCCATGAATGATAAAAGGGTATTTAAAAAGGGAAATACCAATGAAATCGCCTTCCATCCTTTCATCCGTCAGTGAAGTTTACTATTAGGAGCACTAATGAGTGATTATAAATTATTCTTCATACCTAGCTTGAAAAATGACATCACACAATCTTCTGCAAAGTTAAACTTGTCTGCTACTGAAGTTGCTGATTTTTAACTGTTCTGTAACTTCTGAATTTACTTCCTTGCTCCTAAGAAGACAAAAAAATTAAAATCCCTGCTATAAACAGGTAGAATTGCATCTTCCTTCAGTCACTAATGCACAGGGCAAGTACGTAGCAAGAAATCTGCTATTAATTGTCTTGATTGAAGAACTTTTGTAAATAAAGTATGTTATTAGTTCTTATTTCAAAGGCTATAAACAGAAGTTGCCAAAAATAGTTTTCAAGGCGGCAAATTCTGTCAGCTCTCACACATTTTACTGAAAAATACATAGTATTTTGTTAACTTCCTTGCAAAAACAAAACGTGGCAAAGTGTCACGCTTTGTTACACAGTCAAAGAATCAGTTTCCAAACCATTCAGGAAATCAAAGAAAGTTGAATTTTATTTTACTTAGGTCTTTTGGGTCAGAGAGCAAATAATAATTTAATAATAACAACAATTAAATGCATTGATTTGTTTCATGTTATCAAGTAACTTTCTTACTTGGCCTCTATAGGCCTTTCACTTTTATATTTGCCTTCAGAGAAGCTGTAAAATCTTTCAAGACTGAGACTTCTCCTTGGCAGAAGTACACACTAGAAATTACATCTATCAGTTCCTATCCAGCCTAATTTTTAAAAATTTTCTTTTTAAACTGAAGGTTTGGAAGAACATTCATTTGAGCTTGAAAATCAGAACTTACTAGGAATTGGAAATACTTGTAGAAATTAATTTGAAAAGCTGCACATAAAAAACCCCAACTATTTGATGCTAAAAATGTTGCAGCTAAATCTAAATAAATATGAAGATTTGTTTGTCTGTGGTTTTACTTTTAAATAATAAACTGTATAGGCCTGTTAGTTACTTATCCCTGTGCTAAGCTTTGCTTCCCTTACCAGGAATGACCCGGTTAGCATAAATTCAGTTCTTGGTATACTTAAAATTTATTAATTTTACATTTGCAGCATAGGACAAATGTTTTAAGCCAAATGAACAAAAGGAGAGCAAATTCACATATCCAAGTATGCACTTTCAATCTACTCTAAAATAAGATTTCTATAAACATAAGTCTTGATGTAAAGCATTTCTACAAAATAGATGAGAGCAAAATTGGTGGGTTTTGCAGAGCATAGCAGAACTGGAAACTAAAAATATTATTTTAGGTGGTGAAAACAAAACTTTTTGCATATGTAAGTGAATTATGGTGGGTTTTCCTGTTGCCTGTAATTTAGCTTCAGTAATGAACAGCTTTTTGGGCCTTTCTGCGTCGTGCTTCCTCTTCCCTGGGGAAGAGGGGATTTCAGCATTTCTTAGAAGTCAACTGAGAGGTTGAAAATTATCTGAAAAAGATAAATTATCTGAAAAACAACCACTGATAAAATAATTGATTCCTTTTCAGCACCGAGGCTATGGAAATGCTGGTGTAGAAAACCAAGCCAAATTTGTGTCTTTATTACAAACCCTAATCCTACATTTAATTGTTTGATTTTCACAAATTTCCAAAGTTCGAAGTATACTGCACAGGATTTCAGTATTATTTCAACTAAACTAGCTTATGAGTGAACTATTATGAATTCTGCAGTTTCTAAATGATGCTACTATTCTTATTTTTATATTGCCTGTCTGTCATTATAGAGAGGGTTTTTTTTTTTAATTCACAAGTCTTGGCAGCTACCATCTCTTACTGAAAAGGTTATGTACTGAAAATAATTTCCCTTCTTTAAAAAAATTAATAGGAAATAGTAATGATTGTATCTAATATTTCAATTGCATTTTTTTAATAAGGAAATCACTTACTAAAGGTGAGCAATAGTATAAGTACTGTAAAATTAAGTGATTTTTTTTTTAACAACCATGTAAAAATAAGGAAAACAGAATAAACTGCAAATAATATCCATTTTCCAGAATATTTTTCTTTTGCCAAACATACACCATGCAGGACCAATAAGATTTTTAGTGGCCTTTTTCACACTCCTGTTTTCAGCAAAAGAGTTTTTGATGGATAATTGCTCACAGGAACAGAAGAGCTCATCAGACTCCTCACAGTTGATCACTGGCAATAGAACTGCACACATTGCACTGCTGCCCATGAGAGACACCAGCACTGACACAGGGCAATTCACTCCTCCCACGCAGTTGCATCTTATAAACTCCTTAATTGCAAACTCCTACTTAAGAAATATCACAGGTTCACAAATCAAAGGGGGAGGTTCTATACCATCTCCAATACTTGAGCACCCTCAGTGGAAAAGTTCACATACAAAATGCAGTAAAAAGGTTGACTGAAAGTCAGATTCAATTTCCTCTTCTGATGAAGACACTATTTTAAAGAACACAGAGAGCCATTAGGGTTCTAAAAACCAATCAATAATCTGTGTACTTTTTTGTAAACAGAAGATATAAAAATAAATCATAATGGTGAGCAATGAAGTTTGGGAGTGATATCATAGGTGTGATTTACTACAGAGGTGACATTTTTGTATTCCTCAAAAACAGTGTCTGCCCCCAGCTTCAAGAATTATCTTTTTTCAAATACCATTTCCAATGCTGTTGTTTTAGATCCATCATCTCTGTACATTTTCATCTCACTGTATATTTAAATTTAAATGTATTTTAAATGTATTTATATTTTTTCTTTGAAGTGACACTTTCTTCTCTAAGTAAACTCTTTCATCAAGAACCTGTGTCATCAACCAAAGCAAACCCATACTTACAGAGATGTGCTGATGTACTCTTGGTGGTGCAGTGGTTGCCTGGAAATGACTCTGTCTATCCCCAGCAGTGGGTGACCATTCCAAATTTCAAAGTGGCAACACTTTTGTATTAAACTTTACCTAAGCAGGGCAATCCTTACAAAGATAAAACTGTTATTTGTGCCCAGTTTAGTGCTAATCTCCCTGTTCTTCCTCTGTTAATGTGTTTTAAAGCAACAGTTACTAAGGCTGCTGATCTCTGGCCAGCAAAGCAAGTTTTTCCCTGGACTATTTCAGAAGTCATTGCAAGACTTCCAAGGAGTCAAGTTTTGAACTGCATTTTCATAAAATCTCACAGATACTAGAAGTATTAATTAAATAAATTCTAGTAGAGGTATAATCATAAAAAAACATAAAAATACAAAATATTGCTCGAGGTTATTTTCCTGATCAAATGCCCATATGCAACAAAATACAAAATTTCCCAGCTTGTCCACAACCATCCTTATTGGTTCTCATTGCTGCAAGGGTGGCAACAAATGACTCTGTTGAAGCTCCCACACATCAGCCATCTCAGATCCATTTCCGTATCTGGAGCAAATCGCTGCTGTGAGAGCAGAACTCCTCCTGAGCAGGGAAAGCAGCACAAATTGGAATGGTGGCAGGGTAGGAAGCAAAGCCACGGTCTTAGGGGAGGGTCATAAAGAAAGTGCTGGTGAGCTGTTCCAGGCACACAACCACAACCAGAGCAGCACAGGAGCCTCAGCTCTGAGAGCTGCCCTAAAGAGCCCGTGAAATTTAGAAGTTCAGAGATGTAGATTTGGAGCAACTTTTCATAATAGTTTATGGTAACGGTTTTTTAGAGGTTCCTCTTGTAGATGCGGATCCATAAAGATTGCTGCAGCCTGAAGGAATGAAAAATATTAGAGCACCAAAATTTTTAGAGGGAGAAAGGGAGAAAAGAAGAATAGAAATTTCTTGCTCACGTGCCTGATCCCAGACTGATAAACTCAGAACAGTTCTTCAAGGAGACCTTTATCTTCAGCCCATAACCTGCATCACTCATCATGTCTCATCACCCAGAGAAGGCCTGAAGAAGAACTTAAACACTCAAAAGCTTCTCACTTGTAACCAGCTATGTTTCTATAATAAATCACCTCTCCATACAAACGCTGCTTCACCTAAATCAATCTCTGTAAGTACTCAATGATCACTCAAGTCACCTAATTTATTTCCGTTTTGGAAATGGGCCATGTGACTCATTAGTAAGGCTATCAGGGGATGCAGAAAAACCCTAAATTCAGTATAAAATCACAAACAATTCTTAAGACTCCTTCTACACTACTGCTATGTAACCATTCTTTTCTTATTTTTCACCCTCAATAACATTCTGGTTAAAACCATCACTGCTACAAAGCAGATAAAATGGATTCCCATCTTGTCAGCTCTAGTGCCCAGCAGTATCTGTTGCCATAGAGATCTTCTCAGAGATCCAGAGCAAGACCCAATATTTGCACCTTTCCAAGTGCTACCCTGTCTCCTTCGCATGATTAAAATATGTCAGTGATCATAGTTGCCATTAGCAAGACAGTGTAGCTGCATAATCTCCACCTCCTAGCACACCCCACCAGAATGGAAAACCTTAGTTACAACCATCCTGCATGAAAGAATTTCAACATTCAATAATAAAAGTAAATAATTATGTCCCTTAATCACACTTTGATGTTTTCTGTAAGTAATAAACCATGAGTGTCACACGCCTTGTAATTTTTTTCATATACATGTAAGGTTACTTTAGAGATATAGGCAAACTGTGACAAGCACAGCTGAGAGATCTACTCAAAATTACATCAATAATCACCAGCAATGCTGAAAATACCATCTTGTCTTCTGTCACTACCTAATTATCTCAGCGCATCAATTACCGCTTGTGTAAGGCTGTGGCCTGGTCACCATGGGAAGTGGGGGCAGGGTCAGGAGCCTGCACAAGGCACTTGGGGACATTAGTGACAAAGTTGGCAGTGCTGGGTTAGAGGCTGGACTTGGGGATTTAAAGGTTTTTTCCAAGCTAAATGATTCCATGATTTCTGCTCCTGCACTCCAGTACCAAACGACGAGCTGTGCTCAGGGGTGTTCACCAGTGAGATGTTTGGAGTGTTTGGAGAAGAGAGAGCTAGGCAAGGAGGTTGGTTCATTTGCCTTTTAGAACTGAGGAAGACAGGACCATATCCCACCTAATCTAATCACAAATCAAATTACAATTTGGTCTCAAATGTTAAAACAAGGCTCTGATGTATCTATAGAAACACTGCTCTGCTTTAAAAGTTTCTCTCATTTTTGCTTTTATCATACTTATTTAAGCCACGAAGAATTGCTTGCTATGAAAAATGATCCTGAAATTCCCATTTATGACCAAGCATCTGGCTAAAAATTACAAGTAACTAAAAAGATGGGAATGGAAAAGGGATGTCTGCAGTTGCTATTTCTATGAAAAAAAAAAAAAAAAAGGGCAAAGCCTTTTTTTTCTTTTTTTTTCCCAAACCCTCAGGCATCAGACCACACAAAGACATTTTAACTGGTCAAAGCTCAGAAATTTAAAGAGGAAGTCCTTTGGACCAAAGAAAACAGCACTCCTTCCAGAAGAAACGATGGTGTATCTAACTGAGGTCCTAAAGCTGAGACCCTGTCTAAGATGCAAGATTAAAATGATTCTTAAATACCTTTCAGAATTTAGAGGTAAGTTTATTGACTTCATAGAATATTTTGTATTTAATGAGTAGGGACCAACATAGGGCCCTTAAAAAACCTTAAAAAATTGTGACTAACTCACCTACGGATCAGCATTCATCAGATTGTGCCAAGAATAAACACATTTCCAAACGTGCCCATTTGAATAGGACAAAAGTCACACCACAGATCACAGAACACATGCACAAACAAGGTCCACTTTGAGATCACCATGACTTGTTAGATCCAAACTTAAGATTCTCTCAAAGAGAAACAATTAACTAGATGTCTTGGGACAGAAACCAGGATTTAGGATAAGGTTTGCTTCAATACTGAAAATCATGTGAATATAACATATTACGGGATGATCAATTTTCAGTCACTGCAACAACGCTGATCTTTACAAAGAGAGAAGTAGGGGTCAGCTTTGTGCTTCAGCTGAAGGCAGACCCAGACCAAAGCAGATGAGCTGAGTTACAGGATCATAACATCTCATTGGCAAACACAGGGAGTCAAATTTTAACACCTAATCCAAGTAAAGGGTCGCTGTCATACATTTGGCAAACTGCTAAAGTTCTGCCTCATCTGTAACTATAGGATAAAATCCGTTTGTCATAAGCATTACCTTGAATAATGACTGATATTCACACATTAATCTAAAATATACGCATCTTATTAAGATACCAATTTTCTCTGACAGAAATCTAAATATGAGCTATGCAACTAATTGGCAATTTTAATCAGGAGTAGAGAATGTATTATGTAAACAGTACTTGAATTTCTTCTGAGTTAGTGTAAATCTTTCTTTTGAAGCAGTGACATGATAAAACAATCAGATTTTCACAGAGTAAAAGATGAATCAAACCTTGTCAAGTAGAGCATAACACAACAGGAATGCCATATCAACAGAAAAGTTTGTTTTATTATATTTAAGTACATTCAATTTAATTTTTTTTTTCTAAACTGGGGCCTATACCATTTTACTGAAAAATACAGTTAGAATTATTTTCTTAAAGTATCAATTAACAGCTATTCCTTTCAGACAGGAGGAGCATTGCCATTTTTAGAAGATGTTTTTAACTCAAGATCCAACTTGAGTTGTCAGTCCACAGAATTCAAGAATGTCTGGATTTTGGCATTCAAGTCTGAGTACAAATTAACATAATTCAAAGAGCAGCCAAAACACAGCTGTTCTGAAATTAATCTCCTCAAAATCTATATTTTTATATTCGACTATCTAAAAGGTCATGAAAATTGCATTAACACAACTTTGTGAAAAGGCAGAAAAACATTTTGTCAAAACCAGCTCTAAGGCTGGTACACGAAATATCTACTTGATACTAAATATGGTTTTTATTTTTCTGGAAAACCATTTTTGATATTAACTACTATCAAGAAAGTTTTATGGAGCCTTTTTATTATTTAATTTCTATGTGTGAATAATTTATATCCTTTTTTAATTAAAACATTCTTTACATTTTATTTCTAATGTACTGTTACAACACCTTTCATTTAAAATTATTTACATCTCAGTAGCATGCATATATGTATTCACATAGATATACATACATACATAGATTATCTTGTGATAGGTAACACATATTTTAAAAAACTGAAGGCTTTTTTAATTTTAATAATTTGGGGACAACAATAAGGATTTAATGCACCTGAATCAGAAGGTTCATTAAAAAAATCAAATTTAACACAAAACTCTCAAGCTTATGTCTAAAGTACTATTTTTGGCAGAAGAGTTCTTCAATAGGGAGAAGATGCAAAAAATACATGCACTGTCTGAAGGCCATGTAGAAAGAAATACTATTTTATCAGTGTTGCAGTGATGTGGGTAAGAAAACTATGATGGAAGCAAAACACCACCTAACCTTACTCACAGTTTATCCCTTTCTACTTAAAACACTTTTGAACATAGAGTTGTTTCCTTCAAGGAAGTACTCAGGGAAACTTTTCAGAAAAGTAATTTCATCAAAGGGCTGTAACTCAAATGAGGGAGTACTGTATCTTCCTCTACTTCCTAAATAGAAAAAGTAAAAAAAATTAACAGATCCTTTCATCTTGTACGGACAGCAAATAGTCATCAAACACACAGTGTATTTCCTGGACCTGAGATGAAGTGCCATTCATAGTCTGAATTTGAAACTAATATTAAATTGACCTGCACATTTAAAAATAAGGGCATATATTTATTTTTTAAAATTACAGTATTTTGTACTTTGTTACAGTAAGGTAATTCACAACCTCAGAGAATAACTGTCGTATTAATTTTATTCTTGACTGAGTGTAATCATGCACATGGCCATTGCAACACAATCACTACTTGCTATATGTATAATTAAATATAATTATGCTGCAAAAACTACTACAGATAATATTTACTGGTGGATCCCAAAGCACAACAAAAAGATCACATGTTCAGATAAATTATTTAAGTAGAACTCACATCAAAATGCAAATATCCACCCCTGGGAGTGTCCAAGGCCAGGCTGGACGGGGCTTGGAGCAGCCTGGTCCAGTGGAAGGTGTCCCTACCCATGGTAGGGGGTTGGACAAAATGATCTCTAAGGTCTCTTTCAACCCAAACCATCCTATGATAGTCACCTGAAATCAAAGCAGGAAGGTTGGATCCAAAAGCCAACAGCTCTACATGACTCAGGACTACAAACAAAAAAGTAAATAATGCATGAGGCTTCAAGATGAGGGCACAAAGTGCTCCCAGAACCCAGCACAGCACAATGACAGGAACAGGACTCAATCATATTGCTGAGATTGGAAGCATAACTGTATTTCTTCTGTTCTTTGGACAAAGATTTTGCAACATTCAAAATAGTTACATAGTTATAATTTGAGCTCTAGAAAGAGTTGAACTTTAAAAACCTGTTGTAAGTCAGAATTCCTTTGATTTTAAACTTATATTAAGTAATTACACTTAACATCAATGAAAGACTAGATCAAAAGCTCTAGGATCAACAACTGGCTGCAGCTAAAATCAAAAGTAGCAATGAAGTAAATCAGTAAACCATGGTACACATTATCATTTAAGTTACCAAATTCATCACCCTCCACAAAGGAGCTGCCACATTACAAGGACACACTTATACAGAGGGTTAAACCATGTGACCATTTTGGACCCTTTCCATGTTTATAATCTAACCTACTTATGTAATTTAATTAATTACTTGGGTTGAGTAAAAGCAAAACTTCTGCTATTTCTGAAATGTTGCAATAGAAAAATATTAAAAGGTTTTTTTTGTAAACTAACAAAAACAGGAATGACCAGTTGTTTTCAGAGCACTATATTCAAAGAGCAGCTTAGTATCATCTGTGGCAGGACCACATTCACCATTCAAGTGGCAAAGAAATTACACGTATCTATTTTAATCAAATTACTAAAAGTATTAAACATTGCTATAGTTGGATAAATAATTCACTATACAGGATACATTTTAGGGAACAAATAGAACTGGCATGCCAATTTTAACAAGAATTAAAACACTGATTTTCTAGCTTCTACAACCTTTTATTACCTCTACAGATAGATAACTAACTATAATCTTATCTTGTATAACATTTCTAAGGAATAGTTAACTGGATATACACAATATGATTCAAGAACTGTTTAAAGTCACTCAAATATCCATAGGAGTAGCATAAAAATACAGGGATGAGGTTATCCCTGCAAGGAACTCTGTTTGTCCCAGAGTCTGATTATCCCACACAATGCAGCCAAAGGTGTGAAGTGAACACAATTCGGATTTCGGCACCCCCTCTGTAGCTCTCCTGTGCACAGAGACACAGTTACCAGTCTGTCTTCAGAAGGACTCCTACCATTCTAAAAATACTGTCCCACAGCTGTTTAAAATTTATTTTTTTAGACCATAGCACCACTGTTTGGTTGTTTCCAATTTCTGAAACCACAAATAGTAAAAGTGTACTCAGTCTACTGCAAACATAAATAGCAAATGCACGCTTCAGCACTTTTAAAAGGATATGGAAATTGGCAACAAAAATGCAGTTCATGTTGAAAATTTACGAGGGCCCTGCCATATTTCTTCAGAAATACAATCAGGTAAAAATTAGGAAGATCTCTACCAGCTGGGTGGCATTTTTGTGTTTTCTTTACTTATATTTTTTTTTAAGTGAAAGACTTTCATTATGCAATTTCTGGCACTTGATAAAATAGAGCATGGTACCTTTGCTCAAACCACAGCTTCTTTGGTTATGTTTAGCATTACACAAACATCTTTCACCTTAGATATCCTCTTGCATTAGTGTGTTTCATTTCAAATACTCTAAGGCACTTTACCTTTGGACAAAACTATTTTAATGGCAATCAGCAAATGAGATGTCCAAATTATTCTTTCCCACCCCCTATTTTCACAGGTCATTTCAAAATAATCCAACCCTTCACAATTCTACTTTTGCAGATTTGAAGCTTTATGCACACACTCCTATTAAAAGCTAAAGTAGTCCAATAACATCCTATTTTTTACATGGATTTCTTTCAAGAAACACAGCACATAATGACAAAGTATCATCTAGGTAAAGGTAACAGTAGATATGTTAGCAAATGTGATTACACTTTTTTAAATGAACATCAAAAGTCTGGAAACCTGAAGGAAATGTCAATATTTTTTCGCCTGAAGTACACTTCTTGAAAGAATTCTGAATCCCACGGAATTTGATGGGAGTTTAAAGTCCCTAGGGCTGAGATTCCAGCCCTGGCCTGTGTAAATTCAAGTGAGCTCACTAAGAAAAATACCTATGTCAAGTGGTATTTGTGAACTATTTTATCCTGACATAAATGCAACTAAAAGTAGAAACAGGTAATAGCTCCTTTTGATCAAATATCATCCACAGCAATAGACTGTTTCTATCAGTGGCTTAACATTAGAAACCTGAACCTTTCCGATGCAACAGGCTTAAAAATATAATAATAACAATAATAATAATAATAATAATATCAGCAATCCATGAGTTCACATCAAAAAAAAATGTAAGTGTGTATGTTTTACAAAAGGATAAAGGATGGAGAGAAAAAATATTTTATCTTTTCTTTCCCTTGCATCCAAAAACATAAGCTAAAACTAAATACAACTTGTTTTGGGATATATACAACTCAGTTTGGGATGAATTTCTTTTGGTACAGAGGTAACATACTACAAGCTTTATTAACCACACAATTTGCAGTTTGGAGGCAGTATGGGCATATATTTACTTTTATATATTTATATGTAAAACTTCTACCCATTTGTATTTACTTATTATATATTTGTTTTTAAATCAGTTCCATGTCGTTCTGAATTTTTCCCTGACTGGACATTTTGTGTATTTCCTAATAACCCTGAGTGAATCACAGACATATATGTACATATTTGCACAATTTTGTTATGTACATCATACAAAAAAACAAGCTGGAAATACGACAGTCCCAGCCAGGTTAGGAAATAAAAATTTGTCCAACAGGCCATGACACACTAGACAAAAACTACATGTTAAATACTCTCTTAGATATATTTTTGCTGTTGATTTGGTAATAATTCCTCTTTCCAATTTACTAGACAGGAAATACTGCAGGTTTCTGACAGTCAGTAGGATACTGTGATTAAAGCAGATCCGGAATAATTTTTTTCAGCCCCAAAAAACCTGGAAATGGGTAAAAGTGCTCTTGTACAGAATTTCCCACTGCTATGTGACACAAGTAAGAATTCGCAGGCTTGGAGCTGAAGGCTCATGAGGGAACAACAGTGAAATTGGGATAATGAGCCTCTGAAGGCTCCTGGCTGCAGCCACGGGGACAGGTCACAACCCTTATTTTGAGAAGGCACCACAGCAATTTTGTACTCTTGGTTTAAATCAATTTAAAATTACATCACCAATTGGCATTTATCGCTGCTATTTAGCCTAACCTGAAGATATTTTATATCAAGAGGGCCTTACATGTTCTATTTTATTTTTTAGTGTTGATCTATGAAGGCTAGCTTTTTTTTTTAAAGCTATCTAATATTTTCAAACAAAAATTATGTACTGTATAAATAAAAATAAATTACAGAATCTTTTCTTAATTAACTAAGAATAAGCTGATGTGCACATCACACTACATTTCTATAGAATAATCTGTAGTATTAGCAATTTCTTTGCTTCAGGGGAGCAGCAGGGACACTTGGCAATTGCTTTTCTTGAAACATTGTGTTACACAGGTATTTTTCATTGGATATTATGCTTTGTGATGGAAAACTTTCCCAACTGCTCATTAGAAGAAAAATATTAGTTTAAAATTTAAACTGTTTGCAAAGTATTATTTTAACTAGGAAAATTCCTGCTGTAAATATAGAACTGGAATACTGTGATGTGGTTAACTGCACCTGACACCCAAAAGCGTTTTGCAAAATTATGCACAGACTTTAAAGGAAAAAAAATTATTTGAGAGATGCAAATAATGGCAAGAGTACTAATAAATGTTTGACTGCATTTATATAAAGCAATCATTTCATTTCTTTTTAAAGCAGCACTCCATCCAGCTTACTAATATCAACCTGTTCTGAATTTAAGTGCCTTTTGCACTTACATTAAGAATAATATTTAAATAAATGGTTTCCTTGAAGGTCATCTTCAGGGCTAAGGTACACAAAAAATAAGCTTAACACAGAATCAATGGTTTACTCATCTGTTAATATGAGTTTAAAGGAGGAATTGCATTTGTAAACCACAACCTTGTACGTTATAAAAAAATATTTGAGATAGTAAAAGATACGACCTAAGCCCACAGAACCCAGAGATGATGTTTGATGTTTCTAACCATAATGTACTGAACAAGGAAATGTTTTAGCCTACAAGCTGTATTTAAATAAATTATACACTCAATCTGCAGTGTGCAAAAATTTATACAACTCACACAAAACAATATTAGCATGTACATAGCAAGCACCAAATCTTTATCTTAACTGTAAAAATATTATTTAGAAGAAATAACATAGCAGAAGAGTAAAGAAGTGGGATGCCACTGGAAGTATCACAAAATGAAGAAAACGTTCCAAGTCTGCCTTATTTCTTAGTGGAAAGCTGGGGAGAAAATATGGTGTAGAACCAGTGCAACTATTGGCTGTTGCAGTCCATTTTCTAGGGGGTTTTCTTAACGAAAAACATACATTTTTTTTAAGCTGAAGTATTGTTTGATTTTTTTTTCTTTTAAAGAAGAAAAATATTTAATTCAATTACTTCCTTCAAATCACCCTAAACAATAAAAAAAAGTCAAGAAAAATCTTAATTTGCATAGCAATCATCAGACATTTGGCTTCCAGCAATATGCCTGCTTAAAGCCAGGAATTGGTCCTTTCTCCGGATGCAATATCTGTCAGCAATATTTACAGTTTAAGAAAGTAAGCTGTATAGCTTTCCTTGAACACTTTTCAAAATTTCCTGAGCAGATTTTTGGGATGCAGCAGGACAGTTCTGCAGCTAAATGTGAAAAGGCTGAATAAATGAAATTCATACGTTGCATCTTTGGTGCTGAACATCGCCGCAACTTCTACATAATAAATTATTTCCTTAATTTGATGCACTCGAACGTGCAGTCCCGGTATTAGTGATGTATGACAGGAAACAGCACTGCCCCTAACAACAGGCAGCAGGCATGTATTTCCTAATTTTAACAAGATGCTATCCTAAAAATGAAAAAGCTCTTCTTCACTAGCAAATTCGGATGCAGAACAATTTGGGCTCCAGTCCTTCAAAGCCACCACAGGTCTGTAACAGCAAACAAGGAGAAGCCCGTTAGAATTTACTGGCACAGCTCCCAGGATTGAAGTTCAGCTCGTTCTTAGGGACAAACCCCTGCTAATTCGTCAGATTTTGCTCAATTTGAGCCATGCAAGTTCACCCACCCTCTTTCTCAAAAAGGAACTACTTTCGCACGTAACATTTGGTCCATGCCAGGGCTCAGGGTCCAAACCGTGTGGAACAGGGTCTGTCTTCCCATCTGCATAAAGCCACTGTGACCATGACTGGGCTCTTTGGGCACTACCACAACACAAACAAATAAAACAACACAGAAAAACTGCATTAAACAACATTTAGAGTCACGAAAGCCTACATTCATAACTTTGGAAATGTCAGTCTGAAGATAGGCTGCTTGTCTTAAGATGACGTGTATTTTCTCCTCTGTCAATGCTCTCTGTCCCAGCTGGCCAACAAGGCCCTGGTGTCATGCCATTGTCTTCCCATCTCGGTTTCACCTCCCTCATCCACCAAAGCGTGGTCCTTGCCCCACCAATCCATGCCTCACTGCTTCCATGTACTCTCCAGCTTTCGAATAATCACTTACAGCAAAAAAATTGTAAGAATCCAGGGTTAAACCAAAATCCTGGGTTATTCCCTCATGTCATGGAGGGAAATGTTCTGCTGCAAACAATCTCTTTTGGTCCAGCAACTTAATATATGGTCTTTGCTTTAACATAGTCCCGTTCCTCATACAGCAGATGCCTTGCCTCACTTTCTTTTAATATTATCTTTGTTTTAATCAAGGTAACCATTTTAATCTCCCTCCCTGGTCCTGGGGCACCAAGAGGTGTCACCTACAGATTCTCTGAGCTGCCAGAAAAACTTTCAACATCCCAAGAGCCCCAAGCTCAAGAGTTCTCTGTAGAGATCCAATACTGAGCATTCCACAGCCCAGCTGTGGATGTAACCAGCTGTTATTCAGGACATCTCTTCATATGGGAAATACCAATGAAAATGGTTGGAGTGTGGCAGAGCTACTGAACCAGAGGACCCACAGCAGGTCAAGGAACCTTAATGCAGGCAACAGTGCTGATCCAAGTTTTCCTGACACTATGGCTGGGTTATTTAGATTAACAAATGGAAGTATTTCTGCTGGTTTAGATCATTTAAGAAACACAAAAAATGTCCTAAGTGAGGTTGAATCACGTACTTTATAGGTCAGTAAAAACATGCTGGAGTATCCAATGTGAATGACAAGGAATATTTCACAGGATGAAGCAAAACTAACGTTTGACTGATTATTTTGGGTTTTTAATCATAGGCATCTTTCTGCCACACAGGAAGGAGTGCCATGGAGACATGGAATAAATGCAGTAGCAGAAACACTCTGAAATAAGTATTTTGTTAAAATGTTGGTATGGTCAGCAAACTGGTTTTTTTGCTTCCTTGAGGCTGGTAGAAATTGCAGGGCATATTTAATGCCTAATGCAATGTGAAGGTATAGATCAGTTCTAATCAAATAGAAGTTAGTATTTAAAAATAAAAGAGAAGAGTGATAAAGACATGCAATCACTTAACTGTAATATTTCTGTCTGGTTTTATGAAACAGAGAAATTCCTAGATAAGGTATGACAGTATTTTATATTATTGAAAAGTCACAGCTTTAATGTAGTACATGTTAAGTAAACTCTACTTCGATTAAATACTAGGAACGATGTTGCTTATTATTAAAATCTGTACTCAACTAATCCCTCATACATTTACTCATTTCTTACTTCTCTGTTAGGCTAGAGTTGTTCTTTCATTAATGAAGTATGTAATACATCTCCCATTTTCCTTATTTGTCTTCTCAAATACCATTGAAAAAACCCAAAACCCACTTTCTCCTATTAGGCATATAAAGCTTATATAACTCAGAACTTCTGCAAAAACTGAGTTTTTGAACTCATACTTTCAAAGATCTGTTAAGAAATATGTTGCTCTAAGACCAAAGTCTTATTTATATGAGTTTGTGGCTTAACTGACAAGTATTTTTCTGTGACATGTAAGGGCAGACAGTTTGTATCTTAAACACCATAATCCAGTTTTCAAACCATGTAGACGTCTGGAAGGGAATCAGTCAGTAAAGTAAATTATATTATATCCCACTGACAGTCCAGATACAATCCATGAGATTCATTACTTCTACCCAAGACAAAAAAAAAAATATATATATGGGAAAGGTGTGGGAGGATCAAAAATATTTGCAGCTCACAAGATTGCTTAATCAAAGTAAACAGACTTCTATTTTTAAAAATACAAACAGCAGCTAGTTCTTGGTTTAAATGCAAAGGTGGGATATAAGCAATAACTTGCTGCATTTTTATGTGAGGCCATGGGCTAACTGTTTCTGTTTTACAAGCTGCCAGCAGTTTGACCTCTTTAATTTGCTGGGAGACAGGGAAAAAGCACCTCAAAAGTTATATTTTTTCACTAGGATGAATATTTTTTCTCTGCGTTTCTTTTACAGGAGTTTGTGTAGGATTTATTCACAACAGATTTTCCAATTCTTAGATAGTGGTCTCTCACCCATGACAGCCTCCATTGATGCAGTAGCCAAGATGTACCGATAATTGCAGTCAAAGCTGCAATTTAGCCTTTTTAATTCAAAAGGAACATCTGAGAAGGAACATTTCTGCATGAATTAAAATCTGAAGATAGATAGTGCTTTCTCTTCTTGCAGGATTCTCTTCAGCCAACAACCCAAACTGGACATATACAAACTGGATTTCACCTTTCCCTTAAGTGGTTCCATATGAATGAAGACAAATTCACTTCTTTTAATCTTTTTTAATAGGCATTATGAACACAGTATAATTCCATTAGTTTATTCATAATGTATATTTTTAAAATAAAACTAAGCTAAACTTTGTGCATACAGAATATAACTTATCCTCTACAAGATGCAGTCCGTCCCTTCTCTCAGTTCCAAACGATAAACCAAGAAAATGCTGTTTTTAATTATAATACTTGACTGAATTTCCACATTAAAGTCAGAGCATATCCTACAGAACAAGAAACTGGACATGAGGCACTAAATATGTAGGATTAATTTTGTGTCTTAACCATACTCTGACTCCAGTCTATCAGTAATATATTGGAAGTTACTCGTGTTGTTGCATTTTACAAAACTACTCATAGTTCAGAAGTTTTACAAACAGATAATTTTTCACTGAGTTCTATCTTTTCCCCTGAAAAAGACCCTGCAGCCATAATTTCAATTTGGTAGTTTTCATATACATGCAGCAATGGGAAAAAGTTTCTTTGTTTTGACTGAAACTGGGAAGTGAGGACCTGGGTATGTCTTTGGAGCTCGTAACTCCTTCCAAAACGCTGTGAGCATCGCAGCACTTTCAGCAGTTAAACTGAAATTTATTTCCATAACACACAAAAATGTTCCGTTTTTGTGAAGGCAGGAGAAGCCTCTTCATAAACCTGGTAGGTACAACTGTAAAAATATTTTAAGTTGATGCAGAAGAGAACATGTTTTTATTCCGTAGGCTTGTATTATGGAAAGCTTAAATACAGATTATCTCATTCAGTAACTCCCCACTTTACAGTAGTAGCAATTCATTCTAATTGCTTGGGTAGCACACTCAGGAAAAAGAGTATTTTTCCTTTTCACTGAATAATGTTTCATGTTCGGTTAAATGCAGGAAGTTACACCACCGATGGAATGTGATTGTCTGCAACGGCAGAGTTACTTCGTATTCATAGGTTTGTGTTTAGCTAAACATTAAAATGTTGGCCACTCAGCAGTACTTCTCAAAATACCTCTAACTCCTAACTAGCTAAACTAAAAAGGCATCTATCCGCCTCAATCCAAATTGTTTTCAACCATGCATAATCATTTTTCACAGAAATTTTTAGCCTCCTGTATGGAGCGGATTATAGCAAATGTAATTCACACATGCTGTTTCTTATTCAGAGGAAAACACAGACTAAGGATGTGGAGAATTTCTAGCCAAATCTTCATTCAGATCCAAGATCCACGGACGCCACTGTAATTGAGAGACATTCACAACCAGATAGCCGTAGACTTCATTTTTGTTTAAAATAATACCTCTTCTACACAAGCTCCAACTAAAACATTAATGTTATTTAGCTTCTAGCAAGCTGCCTTGAGCTGAACTTACAACAGATTACAGGTTCTTGGTTTAATTCTGTTCAGAAAAGGACACTGCTCACAATCAAATCCATATCTAGATCATGTAGATGTGCTGCTGTTTTTCAGACTGCTTTAAAATTACGTGTAACTAATAACATTCTTCTTTCGGAATTTGACTTGCCTGGCAGTTCACAATGGAAAATGAACTATTCCTCCCATACCTCAGCGTGCACAATTTACTCTGAAAGTTGTTTGAGTTCACTGTGCTCAGACTAAAAATGCCTACTCTCAGCACCCAGCCTCTCAGAAACCCCAGAGGAGGAATCAACTGCCCAAAAAGCAGCTTTATTGCCTTCCGATTTCAAAGAAGTCCTGGTTCCGCTGTTCTGACATTCTGCTTTGTATCAAAAATTCTTATTCCAAAAGCCATTTTAAAAATTTTATAATAAGAAGGAAAATAATGTTTGAACTACATCACATTAAAGCATGTAAAGTATAATAGCCAACCCCAAGAAATATTAAAAGATGCAGACCCACATAGTGATTTTTACTAGAGCTTCTTATATATATTAGATGCTTATTTTAATTCTTAAAATATTATTAATTTCATATTATTTACACCTCTAGCCTACCAAAAAAAAAAAAAACAACAACAACCCAAAAACTGATTAAAGCACAAGAATAAAATTATTTCCAAAGTGACCTTATTTTCAGATTAACTCTAAAATAACAGAGCTGCTTCCTCAGCTATTCCATACACACTCCTGTGCTGCTTCTCAGCTGCACCGAAGGACACTCCCCCAAACAGCTGCAGCTGCTTGAAGTCACTTCAGTCCTTTGATTTCTGATTTGAAAAATTTACATGACTATTTACTAAGTTCAGTAATGTTACAACTTTAACAAATGTTTGTTACTATATTGTGACTGGAGAATCTCATTTTAAAAATTATTTCATCAGTCCATCCTGTTTCTGATATTGCACCCATAGAATCTTTATAAAATTTTATTTGCTAAATTTGTTTCTAATTTCAGTTAACCATGCCACTTTCTGCATAACTTTTAGGCAACACACGTTAAGTTGCTGTTAAGAACACGGGACTATGTATTAGGTAGTGACTTTTGTCCAGTTGCATTTGGAGTAACAGAAGGATCCTGCCTCTCAGAATCCAAAACAAAACCAGCCTAATACCCAAACAGTGCTTTCAGATATTCAGCTTCATATATTTCCAATAAAATAGTATTTAGAGTAACTATACTCCTTTCAGAAACAGAATCAACAGCTTTTGACACACAGTACCCATGCAATAGCATTTAATACTTGGAATTCTGTAAGAATAACCTAAGGTGGCATCAATTTCCATGAGGAGAAAGGGTGAGAACGGGTGAATGATGGAAGGATCAGTGAGTCTACATCTCTTCCTCATGACAACATTTGTAGAAAATGAAAAATAGGCTGCTTAAGTACTAATTTTCCACAAAAATATTTTCCTACTGTAATAAAAATAATGTAAAATTTCTTTTCTGAATTTTAGCATTATGTCTAAGGTAGCAGTAGCTCATACTACACTATAATCTTGGCAAATGTTCCAGCACATGTTTGAATTTGATTTATTAAAAATTATTTCATGGGTACTTTGCTGGTATAAATTAAATGAAGTCAAATCACTGAAAATTCCACACTGTTTAAACACTGAAATTCTAAGGAGTTACTCCAAGAAGGAGCCTTTTTTGTCCAATAATTTTAAGCTTCCAATAATCCCCTACAATTTACTAAATTATGATATTTAATTAATATATAAATTCACAGTTAAATAACTGAAAGAAAAGCTACATCTTAATGCTGATTGACTATCTTGTAATAGTCACTAAACATTTTTCTCTTCCATGAGCTACAAAAATAAAATTGTAACTATCATATTTTTTAATTTGGATCTGTATGGACTCTATTCATAATCCATCTTTAAACTAAGTTTTTATTATGAAACAAAAATAACTA
This sequence comes from Corvus moneduloides, assembly GCF_009650955.1. Lineage (NCBI taxonomy): Eukaryota > Metazoa > Chordata > Aves > Passeriformes > Corvidae > Corvus > Corvus moneduloides. The sequence goes on from NC_045478.1 coordinate 5,382,006, forward strand.
GCTTTGTTATAAAGCCTAATTTAAATGCTTTTTATCAACAAATACATGAAATCCAGAAGTAGCGTTTCTGAGCTAAACATTATTATTTAAATAAATAGCAAAAGAAAAAATAGTACTTGAAAGCAAAGAATAAAAGAGTACTTGAAAATCAGTTTCTTCTTTTGCACCTCTTAAGAGAGTTAAGCTGTAAAAATACCTACAGATATAATAAAATAGCTAAAAATGTATTTAAAGTTATTTTCCACTGTGATCAGCAACTTTAAAAGTGAAAATAAATGACATTATCACGTGACAGGCCAGCATGAGACATGTAGCTTTAATATTGATTTGAAATGGCCATTTTCAAGGAACAGTTGAAATAACAGGGGCAAAACGTTCAATGTTTAAAGTAAGTACTGCTAGAAATGGCAAAAAAAGTGTCAATGGAAATTCAGTCACCACACAGTCTCTTCATTTTCCAACATCAATATACTGAAGAGAAGGTCTCAACTTGAACACTCACATTCAAAAATTATGTTAACAACTCAGAAACCTATGCATTTTAAATTTCTATATTTGTTAAATTTGTTTTACTTTCTCGGCAGTACATTGACCAGGCAGGAAAATAGAATTGGTAACCTCTCAGTACTTTCATTTATGATGCCACAATTCAAATCACAGTAAGATTTCACATAGTCAGCACTGAAGAATGATCTGCAGACACTAAATGAAACATGTTTTTTAAAGAGAAAAGGAAAAAAGAGATACCATGCACAAGGTAAACTTTTAAAATTAAATGAAAAATACATGCTGTTACAAATCAGACTAAAAGCATTAATTACAGTATGTTTGACTATGAAACACACTACCCAATGATTTTTAAATTGTAGCATCTCAAAAGAAATTTGAGTTAACAACAACAGAGCAGCTTTTAGAAGGAGCTGGTACTCTATAGAGAATTAAACCACCAAAAAAAAAAAAAAAAATCTTTATTCTTCACAGTAGCCTCTTGTCCTCCAGTGTCACACCAGCCCATTAAATTTATCCTATCTTTGCCTCTAATAATTTTCTTTCCTCTGATGATTCCACACCAGTAAGATAATACTATTCCCAACCCATGCCACCATAGATGTTCAGAACATTCTGGCAGGGGGGTACAAACTGGTTCCAAACCACCTCCTACCAAACCTAAGTATACTCACTTTCAAACCACAGCTGGATAAAAAAGAGCCCTATGAATAGGTACCACAACTCCAAAATTCCGTAATTTCTCCACAAACACGTGTGCCATGAAGAGTCAGGTTCTCATTTTGGTACCAAGGACTTCTGTCCCTGGTGGCAGCTTGGTCCAGCTCAATAGGATCAAGGAACAGAGCAATCATTAACAGCCCCTGGAGCCTCATCACCATTCTGTGGATGAATTCCAAATCCCTGAGATGCAAGACCCATCCAGCTGGCTGCAGTTCAGGCTGCAACTCCTCCCAGAATTCCATGAGGGCACTCTGAAACAAATGGGCATTATTAACAAAATAGTCTGTTCTACATTTAACTTTTATCTGGAATACAGGGGCAGAACTCAAGTGTCTCTTCCTAAACCTGTTTGTAGGTAGGAGACAGATGGGAGACAGATGCCCACTTTCCAGAACAGGCATTTTTGAGCATATATTAAGGAAGTGAAGCTAAGTATGCTATAAACCATCAAACTAAATACAACTACAGCACAATTTGAGTTGGAAGGGACCTCTGATCATCATTCAACCTAAATTTCCACAGGGGATGATAAACTATATAACTTATATGAAAGACCAGGTAGTCTTCAAAAGCTTATAGGACTTTTTGCTGTCTGAGCCTTAGGTGGATTTCAGTGTCCAAATCTCAGTTCAGGCTGATTAAATGCTATCTAATACTGAGCTTAATTTTTCATTAATGAAGTCCGTAAGTTCAGATACATTGACACTTCCTGTTTTCTGCCTTAAGCATTCTCTATGAAGGCCATTAATGGAAACCTTCTTACTTGCACACTCGGTTGTCTTGCCATTACAAATAAACATCAACTATAAAGCCAGCTGCAATTTGAAATGCTCTACCTTCATTTCTAATAGAGCATAGCAACAACTTGTATATTCCAAAATCCATCTGTCTTTATCCCTACTAGCAAACCATATGCAGTTCATTTTCCACCTAAACTCCTTATATTTTTCTGGCTGGTTCTCTTCATCCAAGCTTTACAAGTGCTGATGAAACCATTGTACACTTCTATCACTTCAAAGCACCACAGGTATTGCAACTTTTCAGCAAAAGATTTCCCAATGATTTACACTCACCTTCACATCCAAATTTTCTACAATTGACTCTCACACTGTTACTATGCTCCTACAAAAACTTGCTACTTATTTCCTCCTGCTCAACACCTTCCTTCTGTCCTACTCTTTCTCCAGTACTTCATTTTTTATCACTTCCTTCCATAGTCCATTCTCACCTCACAATTACAATGAGAACTCCTGCACAATACCTTTAGGTTCAAACTGTCTGTTCACAAAAATAATTTAAAAAATTTTATTTTGGAAGGCCAAGTACAGATGATTCAGCAAGACTGAGAAATTGCAATCTCCAACCCATGGAGTGTTACACTTCCTGTGAAAGGCAAACAGATAACTCCGCTTAGGTTTTATCACCTGTTCTGGACAATAGTTAACTATTTTTAATGACTACATGAGTAGCACCAATAAATAACCAAAGGTGTAAGACAGAATGCTCTATGAAAATCATGATAGTATCTAGACTTTTTATTTTGTTTTCTTTTCAAACTTTATTCTGGGGCTCAAAACTAGTAGAAAAGGATAATCCTCACCTTACTGAAGAGGTTTAGATATAAAAATATCTCAACATTTGCTAAACTGAAACCCCTACATCATACACCATAAAGAAGATCCTACCACAAATCTGACAGTGTTTGAGAAACCAATATATCTGTCCTCCAGTGAAAACTGGGTCATTCAAACACCAACCAAGGTACCCCAGACCATCCACATCCATCCTAGCAGTGAACAGAGTACGCAGGCAAGCCCAGGTCTTTTCAGCTTGGTTTTCAGACTACAGACACACAAGGAGGAAAAAAAAGTATTTTAAATACCAATCTGATTTACTGCTGTCCTAAATAGCAGTGCAATATTTTTATGAACCCTGCTGATCACTTGAAAAATATGGCTGATAAAAAGATGTTGCAAAAAGATGAATGGAAACCATATTGCCAACCATACAACTTAACATAATTTTTCTGTACTTTAACAAATTTAAGAATGACAAGAACACACGGCAAGAAGCTTTATAAACCTAAAAAACTAAGTCTCTGTAAACCAGAAAAATGTCAATATAATGAAATCATTTAACAACAGGAAGAGATTTCAATCACTAATACTAAGTATAAATGAGCAGCACGACTCAGGGTGACAGTATCTGGCCACTCAATAATCACCCAAGTACACGGGAGTTTAGAAGCATGTAAAGTATTTCCTACAACCACCTAAAAACTTTCTGACCACACACAGGCTGTGTGGCAAAAAAATAAAAATATTTTAAAAAATAGTCTTAACAATTTAAGCAAATGGTAGTTCATAAATGTGTTTTATTAAAAAGTCCTAATTGATAACATCCAAGAGCCTGAAATATGAGTAGAAAAAGCCATTCATGAAAGTGACATTAACATGAGGGCGACATAAACCATTTCTCACTTTTTATTGGAATCTTCACTGAAAGTACTGGAATGTTATCATGAAATTTAATTACAAGTGAAATTAAAATCTGTAGCTATTATATGCATTTTAATTATGTCAGGCAGATCAACCTCAAAGTACATTGAAATAATTCTACATAGGTAGATGTAGCATATGTAGAATATACAAAGTTGAAAAGCTGTTACATGAGAGACCTAAAACAGCATCTCCAAGTATTGATTTTTTTCTATTAGAGTAAGAACATAAGGACTTAAAGGAATCATAAAATCAGAATGGTTGGGGTTGGAAAGGAGCTTTTAGTCATGGAATCATAGAATGGTTTGGAATGGAAGGGATTTTAAATGTCATCTCTTTCTAGTCCCACTCCCCAGGATACCTTTTACTAGATCAGAATCCTCCAAGCCCAAACACTTACAAGGATGGGGCATCCAGAAATTCTCTGAACAGCCTGTGCTAGGGCCTCACCACTTTCATTATGTAAATCTTCCTCCTTATACCCAATCGAAATCAACTTTTTTAGTTTAAAACCACTACCCCTTGCGCTATCATAAGAGGCCTAACTAAAGTCTGTTCTCATCTTTCTTATTAGCCCCCTTTAAATACTGAAAGGCCACAAAGTAAGGTTTCTCTGGAGCCTTCTCTACTCCAGTCTGAACACCCCCAATTCTCTCAGCCTGTCTTGAAAGGAGAGGTGCTCCAGCCCTCTGAGCATCTTGGTGGCCTCTTCTGGACTTGTTCCAGCATGTCCATGTCTGTCTGTGCTGAGGAGCCCAGAGCCGCACACAGCACTCCAGGTGGAGTGGAGGGGCAGAATCCCTCCCTTGTCCTCCTGCCCACAGTGCTTTTGGAGCAGCCCAGGATACACCTTCTGGGCTGAGGGGCTACAACAGCAAGCTCAAACAAGCACAAAGGCAAACAGAGGCTTAGAATAAATCATAGCAGGAAACACTCATAAAAGAGGACAGACATGTAGATGAGAATAGCTGTAAAAGAAGCAGATTTGTTAATATCAGAAAGTAATCACATCTTGTTACCTGTCTAATTATTTTCAGCAGCAGCCTGTAGGTATTACAGCTAGGACAACAAAAGAAATTTAAATTCCCTAAGAACTATGCTTAGAAATATACATGTTCCTCACCTTTTTGCTGCTTCCTAGCACTTCAAAAGCCATCCTTTCTTTTGGGCTGCACATCTTGGAACATTTCTCTGTTTCACAAAATACTTCTGTTCCTCCATCTACATTTATTTAATTATGTAGAAATAAAGTTCTTGGAGAACCACAATTTAACTGACTGTTGTAATCACGCTTTATCTTCCTTCATTTTCACAGGATACCAAGCACTTAATGGTCCATACTGTATAGCAATCTTTATTTCTCCAATGTTAAAGTCTATGTATTACATTAAATACAAACCTCTATGTGACAGGAGCAAACAAGTAAAATTGAAGGGTAGCATGAAGATAATAGAGATTAAATTATCTTATACACACTATGATTAAACAAGAAGTCTTTAGCAAGCTCTAATTCTAGCATACGATATACATGCCTGTTACAATATTTAATAATATTCTTCAGCTATTTTTAATGCCTAAATTAAGTACTCAAATTTTGTTATAGATTTACATAGTGCTATGAAACAAAATACATCCATATTATATATACTGGATACTAATTGTTTCCAAAATATGGTACTTGTAAGTGTACTACAAAATACACCAAAGTTGGAGTTTACTAATACTTTAACTGCACGAAGGCAGACAGCTTCTTTTTCTTTGTTTAGACTTGCAATTTGAAAGTTAGGACTATATTTATTTTCTTCTCCAGCTATATACATTTCCTGTAACAATATTATACTAACTATATGCAAATGGATAATTTTATTTATATTTTAAGCCCATAAAAATATGTTTCTATTTTAGAATTGGTTTTCTAATACACAGAAATCCCTTATATTACCTGCAGTACACATTAAAATACACCAAAACCACAGTTCTACTACTATAGATCACGTATGGTTTTCTAGACTGGCCAAGCCCCTCAGAAAGTGTGTAAAGATACCCTGTTTTTGTCAGCATTGTCTCTATGCCTGTGTCAAAAAAAATAAGCTACAATGAAAAAAATTCTCTATTTTCCTTAATAGGAAAATGACCTCAATAAATCCACTAGAAGTGCAGGTGTCACAAAAGATCTCCACATTTAAAAATACTATGAATATTTAGCTTTCAGCCATGACAGGGCATTAATGCATTGAAAAGGGGGAGCATTTCCTTTCTGTTTTACAGAAGCAAACTTGCCATAATTCATTTTTCACTTGTCATTTTCTCAAGTCTGCCAATGATGATTTATTTAATTGGTTACAAAAAACCAACAGATCAAGACTATTAACAATTGACTTTCACTCCAAGCAGGTATTTATACTCATCCTCACTTTGTGGTAAACTTGCTGAAATAAAAACTTATTTCAGATCACTGAAGTGTTTGCTTAATGAAATACTTAATCAAAACAACGTGCTGTCTATAGAACATCCAAGTCCTATATAAAACTCTCCCCTCTCCATTTCTGTCATGGAGGGAACTATACATTCAAAACCAAACATCAACACACAATTCATGAGCAAGATTCATTTCACGTTTTAAGGTGGAAGCATTTTAGGAAAGAAAAATCTCTTACTTTAGGATATCATCTCTGTCTTAAATTCACCACACACAAAATTCGATGGAAGAGGTCTTTCCCTCAGCTATTGACCAACATGCTCCTGTGTTCAGAGTCTTAAGGGGAAAAACTAACAACCTGTGGTGTACTATTATCCACTTAAAGTCCTGCCTAGAAACAGGCAACAGTACTATAAAAATAAAAGTAGCACTCTTGATTATCTCAGACTACCAGAATGAACAGAAAGCTTGAAAGTGCTTACAGGGTGGTTTCCAAATATCCTGATGGAGACTATTTACAGGTTAGTTAAGACTTTATTGAATGCCAAATTTTAAGGAATAGGAAAATGTAAATAACTGAAATGTAGCAATGGTTTTCCAGATAATGATCCAAGAATGGAAATTTTGAATAAGCCTTTAAAAACCAACATGTTGATATGTATAAAATATAATGGTCTTTAACAGCCAGTACAAAAAGAATGGAAAAACGTAATCAAGCTATGCTAAATAAAGCCTCCGAAGTAAGCAAAACAAATTTTACACAGCCTTCAAAGGGAAGCATTGCAAGAAAGGATCTTTTATTCGGATTTTTTTCAAATAAACTCTGTCTGGTTAGAAAATTCAATCAAGCTTAAAGTTTTGTAGCAAGTCCTCAACAGAATTACTGCACAATATAAACATTTCTAGAGAGCGTGTGATAAGATGTGACCATCACAAACAGGAATTTTCATTCAAATATTGAGAACACTGACCATTTACAACAAGACAGCAAATCCCCAGAGGGTTCTATCATGTACAGAAGGACTGAAGGCCCCTAGTTTACATAAATATGAATTCTGCATCTTCATTTGTGGTTTTCACCTGATACAACAGAGCATCTTAATCAGTGGCGTGGTAAACATAGACAAACCATTATTTCTTTTATGTTTGTCCCCATCAGAAAGAATCAGGGTTATGGATTCCAGTTAGCAGAGAATTTGGGACAGGCTTTGCCAAACCAGTCTGTCTTTGCAATGGAAGAACTCTTCTGCTTTAGACAAATTTGCTGTGGCCATGGATGGTGATTCTTGTCAATGGACGCCAAGCAGAGAAAAATAACCAAGCACTACCAAAACTGGAACAGGCACTTGGAAGACCCCTACCACCAACACTGGGACTGAAATAGTAAAATAGTCAGTGGCACATCTATCTGCACAAGTATTTAAGTATTAAATACTAGGTATTAAATATTACCAGAATGAAAGGTAGTTTTCTGAAGTTGGAAAGTGGGAGAGATGAAAAGTCAGATACAAGAAGGGCAGCATTGTTCCTTAAAAAAAAAAATCGCACTCCCATCATTATTCTTGGTAGCTCTTTCTGGCAAAAGTTCAGTCTGGAGAACTAGAATAAATCCTCACTGTTTGCACGTTATGAGATAATAAGAACAAGTGCATTTCACTGTTTGGCACAACACTAATTTTACGTGCCAGATTTGGCAGGACTACATGAAACATGATGCCAGTAATTGACTGCTTGAAGATAATTCACAAAATCCTTGGAGAGAGGAAAGCCACATATCGAGCTTATCAACAGTGCAACTGATCCCATAAATGGACTTAGCAAAGGCCTGATGTCTGGGTAAGTCAGTCAGTGAGATGGAATTATCAGTGCTAAGGAACTGCTCCAGCTTTCCAGGGCATCATCCCCACAAAATAGAAGCAGTAATTAGTGCCAGGTCATTCTTCAACTGCACAAGGTTATAAATCACAGCCACAGAGATAACCTTTACTGTATTATTTCCTAATTTTTATGCTTCATTTTGCAAAACCGATGCTCTTTTAACATAGTATAAAAATCCATTTACGATTTTTTTCCAAAATAAAAATAACAAACACACTTGCTAATCTCAAGGCAAAGAACTACTGCGTGCATAAATCATGACCAATTTTGGAATCTTTAGAGCCAAGAAATTATCACCTATCACATAATCTAATGCAGCTGCATGTAAAAATGAAAGGCCATTCATTACTTCTGAAGTTTTTTATGGATTTTTTTAAGGATCCTAGAACTATTTAAAAGCAAGCAAAGAAGTATTGAGACTCTTATTCCCAAATTCATTAACGGCGATGCCCCAGGAATCAATTTATTCCTTTCTGTTTTAATTACCATGTCTGCTGTCCAAGAATGAAAGGAAAAACAAGCTTATAAAGGTACAAGACTTAGAAACCCATTGCTCATAGCAGTCCAAAGGCCTGACACTCACACAGTTGGCAGTTTGTTGCTCTTCCATTGTGCATTTTATGTAGCCATTCCTACTAAATGACAAAGCACTTCAAATTCTGTTTTCTTGTAGGTTTTTCTGGCCTCCATACTAAATACTCTGCTGAAAAAGAAAATTCTATTATTTCACTTAAAACAAGTGTCATCCAATAGAGCAGGCGATAAATTAATTAAATTACTATCTTGAATCTTAGATTGAAGATTAGAGTTTACATAGAAGCACAGAATGGCTTGGGTTGGAAGCAACCTTACAGATCCATCCAGTTCCAACATCCTGCCAAAGGCAGGGACACCCTCCACTAGCCCAGGTGACTGGATGAAGTTTGTGAGAGGCCCTATTTCACTTCCTTAAAAATAAAAATTCGAAAGTTCTGCTAAGGAAAAAAAAGCCAGTTTGTATCCAAAAGCTTCTGCTCTTGGCATATATACTAAACCTTTAACTCAGTCAGTTAGAAAATCACTTCATTTCATTGTCTTCAAAGTTAATGGAATTCTATGACACACAAGTGATTAGCATTAACTTAACTTGCTCAAAACTCAGCCAAATTCCATACAGCCAACCCGTGGTAAGACAGCATCTAAAATTTCATTTGGGGAAGTAGATGGGCACTGAACAATTTTATAAGGCATTGGTCAAAGATTTTACTTTGTGGTACTTTTTGTGTGCACATGGGGTTTAAGGAACAGGTTAAAAGGATACATTTTCTTATGCTAACTGCATTTTGAAAATAAACACTGAGCTTTAGAGCATTACAGGTATTTTTAGGGAATTTATACAATAAGAAGGTAAGCAGAACATATTCTAAGTGTAAAGTATTAAATTCTTTTTCTTGGCTTACTGCCAGCATCCTCCAATTTTTAAAAACATGAGTCAAGTGCTGATGTGATTTGCAGAATTTAAAATACCTGTAAGATGGCCCTCAGAGCCACACTGTAGTTTCTCCACACAGTGCAAAAAAGACTAAGTAGCTCTCAGGACACTTTCATCCATAGTTGTCAGACTATATTTCTCTATTTTTAACCTACTCAGTGTGAGCTTGATGACCTTTTCATCGTAAAAAAAGGAGAAATAAAGTCATATCTACGTTAACAAGAGTAGGAAGTTATGCACTTACTCTGCTCAAATCAGGTGGGCATGAGTCAGTCCTAGTTCAGAAAACACTCCCCAGCACTAACACACTAAGAGTCAGTACCAGGATATTACACTCATGGAAAAGTGACATAATTTGACTGGAATTCTACAACTCATCAGCCACTGATGCAGGACAAGGCAAAACTGATTTCTTTTTTTTTGGTCCCACTCAACTTCTAGTTGCTTTATTTATCACACACCAAACAGACCAACTGCTGTTCCTAGACTGTCCTACAGAAATTACAGATAAAACCCATTAGCTTTTCTAACCATTCCCCCCATCCAAAGATCATGGAATTTTTATAAGTGTTACAAGCCATACTGTATAAGCAGGAAGAGAAGACCTACAGAATTAAAGGGCTTGCTGCAAGCTACTCCTCAAATTTTAGATAGGTTCAAACAGCAGCTGGGTAAACTCACTGAAGAAACATTCACTGACAGCTACTAAAAACAAAGACAGCTCTAGCTCAGGAAGTCTGGACTACGCATAGCTAGAGGTTAGGAAAGCATCCTGTGGAAGTATCCTTATATTTTTCCCCTTTTCTTACATTCCTTCCTTGAGGTCCACTGTTAGCCAGTACCAGAAATGATAACAGTTCAAATGAAGCTTTGGTCTGATCCCCGTACAAAGTTTAACAGTCTTAGTGTAGATCCCTCAGGAATAAAGCTTTAAATTCCTAATCCTACCTTTTAAGGTAGGATTAAAACCTATAATTAAAGTATAATTTTTTCCACAAGGTGTAAGCTAGTTGGTAGGCTTTCCCAAAATTGTGCAATTGGTCACTACTGTTTTATGGTATTTAGTGGTATTTCTAAACAGGAATAAGTCAGTGTTTGATTTAGTTTAGCACACTTAAGCTAATTTATCATTATGTTTTGTCTGGTAATTTAGTATTTCCCTTGTATTTATCATCTTTTTAAAACAAATTATGAAAGCACTGAAGCCAAGTTTTAAACCTGATTCACATACATTTTCCAATTTTGTGGAATATGTTTTCATTAATACAGATAAAATTTACAGATCAGATTTGAAGCTCATTGTCGCAAGAAATCTTTAGGTCTCCCAGTCTGATACCCAAGTAATGCAAGGAAACTGGCTAAGGTTCTCAAATGTCCTAAAAACACTGAGTTTTGAATTACTGCATGAAAAAATTGTTTAAATGAAAGCACAAAACCAGAGCCCTCCCTCCTCAAACAAAATTTTAATTTTACATTTATTACTTTAGGTAAATACTTTACTGAGCATTTGAAGAATCTAGTACACTATACAAATAAAAAATGTTAAAGTTGTTTTGGAAGCTGACACAAAGGTAATCAAACCTAATAAAGCAGCATCAAAAACCTTTTTGTACTGTAACCCAATTTGTTAAAATGCTTCCAAACTCTATTTGCAATACACTATTGAATCTTCTATTTACTAAATAAACTCAACTGCAATGAGCATTTTATGAATTTGAGTGAAATACATTGCTCAATTTTAAAGGGTGCTCTAGTGTTAAAAAACAAAAGTCAGCAGATCCCAGAAAGTGACCTTTGAGGATTACAGACCTTTGATCTGCCAGCTCAAAATTCCTAATCTAGGATCCTTACAGATATGAGCTTCTTTCCCATATAGATGGGGAGAAAGAGGAAAAATACTTCTTTAAGGGCAGGTATCAAGAGGATGGGGCCAGACTGCCCTCAGAGGTGCCCAGCAACAGGAAAAGGGACAAAAGCAAAAAGTGCAACACAGGAGGTTCCACGTGAATATGAGGAAAAACGTCTTTGCAGGTGACAGAGCACTAGAACAGACTGCCCAGAGAGGCTGTGGAGTCTCCTCTGGAGATAGTCAAAACTTGCCTGGACACGATCCTGTAAAATCTGGTCCAGGTGAAGCTTCTCCAGAGTTCCCTTCTGACACCAGCCATGCTGTGAAGTCTATAAAACATGTGCCAGCACATCACAACACCCAGATTAGGACACCCACCCACCGAATTCATGTGTACCTGACTGCCAGGAAAGGACTATGGTGTGATATCAATGGCTGGAAAAGATACCAAAGTGACACCTTTCCTTCAGTGCACAATCGTGTGCCTCAGCTGTGGGCAAACAAGAAGTGACAGCACTGCAGCACCCTGCAAATGCCCCAGATGCTGATACCCACCTGGCAGGGATGAGCGAGGTAAAGGTGGGCTGAAGGAGCATCACCTCGAGAGCATGACACTGTGCAGGTCAGAAAGCTGCTACAGAGTCAAACAAGGAATTAATTCCAATGCCAACAGCTCACAGTATTTACACTCCAGTTCTGAAAAAATACTTTAAATGGACTTCTTCATATTAAATACAATAATCCTTCCATATATTAGAAAAACTGTCAATAAAGGATAGGTTAGTGCTCCATTGTATCAATATAGCGTTTAAAAGCAAGAGACTGAAAAATAAAACCCGATTCACATTTAGTCTAACCTAAATTATTTCTCCTTACTCTCCATACTTGTAGAGCAGGTTATGCCAACTACAGCATGTTGATGTGATTGACCTCATTTAGCCTCTCCCTTGTGCTCACATGAACCTGCAAAACAGCAGTCTCTGCTCTCACGTGGCATCAACATGTCATAGAATCTTAAAATTGTTTTTAAAATAAGGGAAAAATCGAGCCCTGAGAAAGTGGCTGTTATTTCTGAGAGAACTGTTCTCTCCCGAAGTTAAATTGAATTAACCCTAGCAAAAACAACTAATGATATATATAAAGCTGATGAGAAAACACCACTAAGGGCAAAGAAAAACATTTTAAGCTTCAACTCATATTTGGGAGCTGCCACTTCAGAATACTTTCTTTCAAAGTACCATTTTTGGAGAGAAATCACAAACCAGAGCTTTAGAGCTCACATATCAGTTAAATATTCATGTGTAACTGAGATTTTCACATTACTTTTAAAACACTGGCTAGTATAACACCACAAAAATGAAGATTAAAAGATGGCTACTTGTTACTACATTTATTTTCACATGACCATCACATTTAGTTTATTAGCTGCTGTCTTCCCTTCCTGATTATCTATGAAACCATTTTCCATCTCCATTTCCCTTCCTCAAATCCTCTTTAGAAACACTGAATTCCCTTACCAAGGGTAAACTCTGTAACAATAAGAGATATAAACATGAAACATCTTACAGAAGTTCGTAAATAAAGGTCCTTCTGTTGCTCTTGGTAGACCTACAACAACAGGATCCACTACAAAAAGCAAATGCTTGAAAAATAATAAAGGACTTTTCCATGAGACTGAAACAATTCCAGAATTAAGATGACTCTAAGTTACTGAAGCTGCACAGTGACTAACTTACCTTTCCTCTTCTCATTCTTAACCCCATTTCTCTCCCTTATCACATAATGATTTTCAGATCTGAGTTTCCACAGTGCCACATTTTCTGGCAATGTTTTGGATCCAAGTATTCTCCCCACCATCCTGAACCTCCAAGAAAGTTTGAATGGATAATCCTAGCCATCACAAACTTCTCATATTAGTTTCTGCACTGTTTGTTTCAGCACTAAACTATGCAGAGAAGTGGGAAAACACTCAATATCCTTTGAATGGACATCCCAATATCCTGAGAGCAACATAACCAGGACACTGGGCACTGCTCATTACTGGTGTCGATCTCATCATGATCATGAGACCTACAGCAACAGGATCCATGGGCGTTTACCATTTACCCCGCAGAAACTAAATACAGGAAGGAAACCTGAAAATTAAATAAACAGAGGAACCAAAAAGAAAGGAAAGATGAGCATATAAATGCTTCTTATTTTTGCTCCAAAGGCTTCTCTCCATTTATATGGTCAAGCAACAGTTCATAAAAATCCCAAGATTTTGGGCTTGTATTTGTTCCTTTGCCTCTCTCTTTGAACATCTCCAGTCTATTCAATTATTTAATAACCCCCACTTCTATTAGAAAGGCATTTTAACTTTGCTTTTATCACTAACTCTCCCACACTGGGAACACCATTTCTCTCCTGGCCACAGTGAGATGTGACTACCTGCCTAGCCAGTAAGCACAGTACTAACTGGAATTTAAACATATGATTTACATGGAAACAGATGATGTTCCAAAACACATTTATCCCATCATAGAAATTACCTCAGTTGAAATGTCACTCAAGTATTATTTATAAATAAAAATCATCAATGAAAAAATTTGATATTACATACTAACAGTCAACAGCTTTCCTAATCAGTATTAATCCTACTTCCAACTACCATAAATTCCCTATATTCACAAAGTTTCTGACTGTGAAGGAAATATCAAAAGTTAAAGCTTTCCCAGCATGTGTTGGTGATGGATCATTACACAGAGTCACAGCTGGGGAAGAGGAGAACACAACAGGAACAACATCCAGGTCTAAGCCCATGAAGTCAAGTTCTGTCAGAAGCATGGGTGAAAAAATTGGGTCATTTCGTAAAAATAAGAAAAAGCCTTAAACAATATAAGGCAATAAAAAATGTTAATGTTCATCTAATCATCAGTTCTATTCCCAAGTAGTTTCTTAATCAGAACTAACTTCAAACATAGCATATGCTGCTCTGTATTTACCTCTTTTTATCTGAATCAGAATTTCTAAAAGGGGTGGAAAATAATTTCTTCCAAATTATCAATGTAGCTGTATCATGCTCCTTTCACATCGTCATCTTTCCAGTAATGAAGACGAAACCCAGGAGTTTTTGCCTTGCAGGATTTACTGTCAACTAAATCTTATCATACCTGCACAACTATAGGAAACAAAACTGCCAATCAGGAGCATTGCTTATGAGCATTTCAGCAATTTTCTGCTTTATTTTTTATTTTAACTGTTCCACACCAAGGTACGAGACAGTGCCTGACCACAAACCAGCCAAGCAGTGCAATTATTCAGACTATTGGTAACAATCACGTCTGCATAGCCGCAGTATAAATCTGTAATTACCCAGGCAGGATATCCCCAAGGCTTGGGAAACAGCATTAGTTTTACAATATGAATTTAACAAGACAAAACTGATTCGTGATTGAAAAAAAAAAAAAAATTAAAGGAAAGCTTAAACCTTGCCAATTATAACTGAAACACTAAAAATATGTTGGGGACAAAAAACAGAATGTGAGGACAATGACCACAGACTTTTTTCAAGATCAAAAGGCACAGAGGTATCTAAGGTGTACAGACCCAGAGAGATGAGGTGCCCAGGAGAGCTGACTGACCTCCTTCTTCCAAGCTCAAGAATGGCCCATCTCAACCAGCAGCTAATGAAGCAAAGGAGGCAGAAAACCTATTTGGATGAGCAAGGAGCTCCTAACTTAATGAAAAGAAAGGCAGGAAGCATAGAAACATAGAATGACTTGGGACCTTTAAGATCATCTCATTCCAATCCTCCTGCCATGGGCACCTTCCAGTAGACCAGGTTGTCCAAAGCACAGGAGAGCGGGAAGGAGGGACAGGCAACCCAGGAGGAATAGAGAGATATTGCTCGATCAACAAGCCAAAGCCCAGCTGGAGCCATCGGGTGACACAATGGGCCTGGACTGAAATATAGGAAATTTCATTTAAACATAAGGAAAATAGATCTTTACTTTGAGGGTGGTCAACTTCTCTAGAAGGTTGCTAAGGATGTAACGTCCATCCTTATTAAAAAACACGACTGGACACAATCCTGAGAAACTCGCTGTAGCTAACCCTGCTTGGAACAGGCTGGTTGAGCCAGATGACCATTGGAGATTCTTCCCAACTTCAACTTCTTTGTGATCCCACTTGCACATGCTGTAAAAATGGTGGGATTCAAATGCACAAAATCATTATTTTCATCTGCAAGTATTGCAATAACCCACCAGGCCCCAAGGAAGCCCTATTTAACCAAATATCTGTATATACCTCCAGTTAAAGTAATGGAGTAAGAAATACACCTCTCATGTATTTAAAAGGTGTTCTGATTTTTCCTAATGCTGTAATTCCATCGATTAGCAACAATATTTATCAACTACCTATGAAGAAAATGAGAGGGAACAAAACCACAGCACATTTGGTGCTAGCTCATCTTGGATCTAGAAAACCTAAAATAACTTTACACAGCCTTGCTCTGTTTAACAGCAGCATTCTCGAAACTTAGAAAGTGCAGATGATCATAAAAATGTAGGAATGTATCGCTCCCACTCTAATGACATAAATACACAAAAGCTGCCCTTTTATCTTCATCAGTTTCTCCTCCCAGATTTGCAACAATTAAGTTGACAGAAACACCCAGTAAATTCACCTGAATGACCAAAGTTTATTACATGCCCTCCAATTCTTTAAGAATGTTGGCATGGCTACATGTTGTTATATGCAGGAAAATATATTCATATCTCAGAAAAAAAATACATGATCAAAAAAATGCATTCCATATTCTCTAAATTGAAAAACTAGCAATGGTCAGATGATTGTAAGTTTAAAAAAACTGAACAAAAAACCCAACAAAAACACAACCAAAAAAAAATCCCAACAAAAATCACAACCCAACCCCATGGAGCATTTCAGCAAATATCCATAACTTTCTCCAGGCTAACTGCTATAGCAGGTCTGTCTGATATCATCTCAAGAAGCAGAAATAAAAAATTAACCTATGTGTGATAATCTATCTTTCACCAAGTGCATGTTTGAATTTGGTGGGTTTTTTTAAAACAAGAAATTGGCATTCAGTATCAGCCTTTGTTAATAAAAAAGACCACACAAAGTTAAGGCATGAAAAATGAGTTCATTTCTGTTATTTCTTCCAGTAAACAATATTTAAAAGATCCTGAAATGATGATCCTTAAAAAAAAAACCAAAGTTGTAGAATTCAGTGGAAAAATATAATGAAGTTAAGAAACTAAACTATCTTCAGCAATATGTATTTGGTTCCTGATGCAAACACACTCTGCCCCAAGTCTGCAATTTCTGCCTGGAGCTCAGGTGTCCAGCATGCTCTAAAACAGATGGCAAATCAGTGAACACACTGAAGGTGTCTAAGCTGTGCAGGGCCATATGGAGACCATTCCCTGTCCAGAGCTCCTGGAAAGCCCAGCTCCTTCTCAGGTCTCACCACAATACACATGGATCCACCAGAGGTGTAACAGACCACTCCCACGACATGGATATGAACCAAACACAGCCAATCCTCCCTACAGCAACTCTGACTTTATCTGAGCCTGTACTTTGCTACAGACTTGCAGATAAATTCACATGGAGGATTTAAAACACTATTAAGTAGTGCTTCAAATCCAAAATCTTCCTGAAACCCTCGTATGTTTCAGTCCTTGCATTTATACCTAACACCATTTTTAAAACCAGATCAAAAACATTTTTTTAAGGAAACCAACTTCAATAAAACAGATTTTACAGGAATTTCTTTCTTGCAAAATTACACATGTAATGTACAAAAATCCTGCAAAATAACAAATTAGTCTTAGCAGACTAATTTTTGTTACATTTTTAAAACCACTACATTGATACATGAGCAGTTTCTGTCCATAGAGTGACGTTCTTCTGGGGACTATAAAGTGAACACAAAAGTGTTGAAGAAGAATCACTCATTTTTTTTTTCATATTAATTCCTCTAATTTCTATTGAAAAGTTCAAAACATCTCAAAAATATTTAGATTATTCAGAAAGAAATTTATTTAATTATATGAGTTTTAAATATCTTCTGTATTGCTCAAAGTTGAGCACATAATTCAGCAATATTGGTAGTTATCTATGCTAGTTTAGGTTTTTAAGCACTGAAGAGTTTTGATTTGACAGATGTGAAAGGGACTACTAAAACACCAAGCTCTACCTGACTACCACTTCCCAGCATTGAAATAGAATCACAAAATCCTTTTTTATCACTTAATTCATAGCAAAAGTATTCAGGATAAAAGCAGTATAAACACAAGAAGCTGTTAAATGATGGGGGAAAGAGAAACCCTTAACTCGCAGATATAAGCTTCAGGTTGCTATGCTGAACGTAAAGCAACAATTTACATAAACACAAATACACTTCAAGTATTTCAATAGTGATTCAGAAAATACTGAAATAATTCACAGTTTCAAGTAGGCAATTTTGTCCTTATCTTCTCAGTCTGAGATGGAACGTGACTGTGAAAAATACTGCAGTTAAATCACATAAACAAACCAAGCCAGTTATAGGTTTTCTTCACGTCCAAGAAAAGATATTTTTTCTGAAGTTTCTGTATTCAATTTTTAACTTCTTTTACTATGACTACAAACTCCATCATGTAGCAGATCTGCAGAAATGCTGCTGCTGCAGCTATGGTACAATGGCTTTTTATGGAACTGGGCACTGCCCAATTCCATAAAAATGTAGAAATAGTGGTTTAGTAGACATAAAGCCCTTCTTATTAAGATGGAAATAGCCAAACACAGGCGTCTTGCAAAACTCTGTCCTAAACTCCAGAATGTGAAAATTTCTCTCCTGGGAATTTTCAAGATTTAGGCATAAGGACAAAGAAATACTTTTCGATTAAACAAAAAAATCCCACTATAATTATCCCAATGGAAAAAAAAAAAAACCCATCAGAGCAGATTTGAGAACACCAAGGACTTTAAATAACACTGCAAATAAGGTGCTGATCCACACCTTTTAAATACTTGTGAATATGAACTTTACCCATTAAAAACTTGAAGAAAATAAAACCAAGATTTCAAAGCAGATTTTCAGAGGGCCTTAGGGTCAATATTGAGTTTTAATGGGGCCACCAAGCTCTGCCTCTGCATGTATGTGTGTGGCATGCAGGCGGGTAATAGAGAGGAATCTGTGGAACTAAATAGATTTCAGATATCTTTAAATACTTATTTATGATCTCCAACTTCTAAGAAGTTGGGACTGTTGATACAGACGGGAGAAAAATGCTGGCTTCAGAGATGGAGTGGGATGGAGCTGGGATCAAAAGCTCTTCAGGATAAATATAAATATTTAATACTGCCTTCCTGAAATTAGCAGCAACTACCGCCATAAACTTTCTGAAAGTGTTAGGGCAACAGTTAACCCAAAAAGTTTCACCTATGAATGCAGAAAACCAAATGGAAAAACACTAACATCAACTGGCAGTACCATTTTGGGACAACACAAAGATACATTTGCTTTACAAGGAAAAGCTCATTCCTTTTTCTTAACCTGGTAATCCTGAAATATCAAAGATCAAAAAGTGTTTCTTGGTATGTCAGATAAATCTCAGCAGTTTATACTGTTCTTTATATAAGTGATTTTTTTCTCTCCAAATTCTGCATTCGAAATCCACTGCATTGACCCATAGATCTGCCTACTCTAAAATCACCAATCCATGTTGCTGTTGGTCCAGAGATACAGATACCACACATACAAACTTCGCCATTTTTTAGTATGGATTTTGTATAGTTAACATTTTGGCAACATCCTAGTAGTAAAGAAATAATTTGTGGCTGTGATTGTTTGGTTTATGAAAACAAAAAGTCTGAAGGAAACCTAAAGATGGAATTGGAAGCTCCTTATTCTGCTGAGACCTAAGAATTACTTCTTTGCAGGTTTTTGTCCTTCCCTCAAGCTCGTTTTTCCCTAATCAATGTGTTACAAAGCCAGTAGTCACCAACTGGCCTCCAAGGGTTTGGCTGTCAATTAACCTGCACTTCACAGATACTGCAAAAGGAATGAAAATTGAGTAGAAACAATCATGTGCCTTTCCACTGTTTCATTCAGAACTAAATGACTTAGAATCATCAGAAAAATCACAAAAAAACATTCCAAAACAGAACATGTCCAGCAAGCTTGCTTCCATTTTCAAATACAACAAATAGACTGAATAAAAATTATTTCACACCTCCGTGGAAAACAAAGACTGGGTAGTCCTTGGAAAATCATGGAGTCAAAGCCATTGCCCAGATAACATTCAAGGAAACCAGATCATTCCCCAAGTGAATAAACTGAAAACATTCATCAGGCACAGAGAAAGATGAAAGTGTCCAGATTAGAAGAAATACAATGATACACACTGTGAACATAATAACAGAAGGATGAGCTTCACTTTTTCTTGGTCTGTCCCTTGCTTCTAAAATATCATAGGTCGTCATTCCAAAAAGTCTTAGAGGCACTTTTCTTCTTGTCTTCCATTCCTGCATGTAACTCATTCAGTTGATTTCTTCCTTGCAATATTCAAGACGTTATTCTATTTATTCACCTGAGATGTTATCTGAGTTTTACTCAAATCAAGTCATAATAGACATTTTGAGCATCTGATGCTAGCACCAAAAGGTGCCACCATTAATTGATCCATAGTACTATTCATGGGCCAGTTCCTTATCAAGCATAAGGTCATTCACTGGCAAACAACCTAAGGAACAGATAAGCAATTCTGAAACTTTAAATCATAGCCAAAGGAAAAGCAAATTTCTATCCATGCACCAACTTAATTCTCTTCCAATCCCTCCATAATTAATCACTAAATATTAAAGATTACCACAGCAGTAAAAAATCCCTACCATAAAACAGTCCTAGTGTTTGCTGAACTTCAGAATGCTACAACCAGCATCAAAATCTGCCAGGTAAAGGCAAATTAACAAAGTTAACAAACATTGAGATGCATCAAGCAGCATCTCAGAATAAAAACTCAAATGAAGGAAGAAACTCATAATATTAATTGAAGGACTGTATTTTCAGTGCAGTATCCGGGGATGAAAATGCTTTCTGCTACCATAACCCACACTGCTCTGAAAGGAGGTGAACAGCAACTTCATGGCCAAACTGATCTCAACAAATTTCTATAGAGCTTGTCATCAGTGAAAAATTAGCCGTAACTCACAGGTTACTCCAAATTTATTTAACTTCCCAAACAGTTCTGTTTACAGTCTGATGGTACTTGGCCAATGCAGCTATCCCCAGAAAGAGGTATGTTTCAGGGAACATGCTGCTGGTCGCTGGATCAGATGAGTATCTCCTTCTCCAGACTCCTCTGAGTTCTGAGGCTAAGGTGTCAGACTAAAACAAGGCCAGTAGTGCTAATACACAGCATCTACTTATAAAGCCAAGGATTACCCAAACTAGAAAACAAGTTACAAGAACTATTTTGGGCTTTATAAAGGAATTTCAAAGTAAGTCCAAAAAAAACCTGATGTTCAGAAAATACTGGAGGAGGTGATGCCTGAAGATTATGTTTCTCAGGAAGCATCAGAAGAGAGTAATTCCCTACAGAAAAGAAAAGAAAGCCATGCTTAGAGAGTCCTTTTTCACACTTCAAGAGTTTTATCTCTACAACATTGTCCTCACAGCAAGAGGCCACCCCAAATGTCTTCTCTAAGAGCTTGGTTTGCCCCTTGCTTTTGCTTGAATATTCCATTAACATTAATAGTCACCACATGCCTTTACACAAAAATGTGAGTACACGTACCTGGAAGTGTCAATCTGAAATTCATTTCCATGCTAACCTATAGACACAACCTTTCATTATGTTAAGAACAAAATATTTTAAAGAGCCAGAAACAAAGGTAATCATCTCTAAACAATAATGTCTCATCCTGTTCAAATGCAGCATCAGAAAGCATCCTCTCACTTGTACGAAATAAAAATGGAATAATTTAATTTTATGCTGTACACTGCCTGAAGCCTACTTTCTGATCACAAAGAAATACATTTATTTCCATGAACAAAAAAAAACCAACACCAACAGATTTGTTGCCCTTCTCCAGCAACAAGAAATCTGAAAATTAAATCTTTTTCTGACAGAAAGTTTGATATTAAGGCGGGTGGCCAGGCTAACTAACTTATAGTATTAGTGAATGCAGCTGTGATTTTTACAGAAATTTAAAGGAGTTGACTGCAGACTTAACAGTGCATTTCACAGATACTTTAATCACACTCTCTTTTTCTGTTGCATTCCATTTCTGGGCCCTGGTTTAAAGTATGTGATGATCCCTAAGAAGAAACATTACTTAGATTTAACTACATAAAATGGATCCAGAGAATGTAAACAAAGTTCCCTTTATTGTAACCACAATTTGATTCCATTAAGCCCAGAAGCGATACATATGGGCATACATCTGAATAATTTACTTTGTCTTTGGAATTCCTGCACCACCTTGACCCCGAGGACCTCTCATGCAGTTCTACTTCTGAGACAACTTAGCCTAGTTAAAAGAAGAACAGGAGTTTCTTCCAGTATCTTTGTTCACATCAGAGTTTTGAGGAATGCTTCAACTAAGGCCTCATTACGTTCTGGTCTGGTTTTGCTGAGAAATGAGGCAAAATGAGAAATGGCTGCTCTTAGAACTTCCTTCTTCACCTCTCTTTTTTCACCTTCTTTTCCCTTGATATTTAATCCACCTCTTCCTTTCCATACAGCCTTCCTTTCCATTCTTGCATTCTCCCACCAGCCTCTGCTGTCCTCATTCTCACCCTGTTTCATCTACACACATCTACGCACCTGTTTCAGCCTTTGCCAAGGGTTAAAAGTTGGGAGACTGGAAAACCTGAAGATGTGGTAGGTTGGTCCCAGCTGGCAGCTAAACACACACACAGCTGCTCACTCCCTGACCTTCCCCCACGTCCACACTGCCCCAGTAATGAGATGCTGCTGCTCCTGCATCACCCAGGACAAGAAAGTCATTTAATACAATGTGGATTACCTGGAAAAGAGGAGTCCATTCAAATAAAATCAGTTGGATATAGATCTCAAAGTGGAGCTAAATGTTTCAGAGAAAAATATACACCATACCTGCAAAACAGGTAACACTGAACAGAAGATTTAGAGCAGATAATTCAGTTTATAAGGAGTGCCCTCTACCATAGTAAGCCAAAAATGTTTGTGGTCACCAGCTGTAAGAGTGGAAAGTTATTTCACTTCTCTATGCCCCATTCATGCCATAGATATTAAAATCATTATCCCAGTCCCAGCTCAAAAATCCATTTTGAACAGATAGGAGAAATAAGTTAGTCACTAGAAAATAAAGCAAAAGAAAGAGAATCCATCTTTTCCAGCTTGGCAAAAAACATCAGGAGATGACTCAATATCCTAATGAAAGTACTTTTCATAAATAATGGCAATGAAAAGGTGTGACAAGTTCTGCATTCTGTGGAGAAATAAGAGATGATACAGACTGGCGAGGAGTACGAGGGCACTACACAAGCAACAGGATGTCTGACTGCAGTCACTGTACTGGAAACACAAAGTATTTGCAAACAGGAAACAGACTGCTTAGAAATCATTAAAAATTAGTAACCAACTTAGTAGTATCTCTATTATTAAATTATACATTTGATGGTTTCAGCATATGCAAAAATCTCAAGAAACAGCAATTTTTATAAATTTTAAAGCATAGGATTGAAGGGTATTTTCATATAAAACTAAGGAAGCAACAACATACATAGTTTCAGTGTGAAGCAAAACAAGTAAATTTAGCAGAAAAACATATTAGCAATATACATATAAATAAAGGTTTCTAAAGTTGCCCGTACATTAACTAGAAACTGGATCACTCAATCTAAAAGGATTCAGAGAGACCTTAAAGTATCTTCCAGTACCTAAAGGGGGTCTGTAAGAACGCTGGGGAGCGACATTTTACAAGGGTATGGAGTGAAGCTGAAGGAGGCAAAATTTAGATTGTACATTAGGAAGAAATTCCTTAATTGTGAGGGTGGTGAGACAATGGAATAGGTCTATGTAGTGGGTTGAGAAGTTTTGTCTGCCCCATCCCTTTGTTCAAAGCCAAGTTGGACGAGGCTTGGAGCGACCTGGTCTAGTGGAAGGTGCCCTTGCTCACGGCAGAGGGTTGGAACTTGATGGTCTTTAAGGTCCCTTCCAACCCAAACCATTTTATAATTCAAGGATTCTTTATTTAGCAAGAATTAAATGTAACAAATTAAGCTATCTAAAAAACCCAACAGCATCTTTTCTTCAGAAAGTAGTTATTCTCATTCATATAACTCTCAACATCTATAATTCTGATTTTTCAAATATTAGTGCCCATATTTAGAAACCTAAATGGACTTGGTCTCATTTGCAGAAGTGCTGAGCATTTACAATTTGCCATGAGAGCTCCACACCTCTGGAAGTCTTACCACATTTCTGTGGATATCCAAATACAGATTTATCTCTTGAACTTCAGGCACCCACAACTGAAAAAATGTGGTTTTCATTTATAATTCTATTATTATATATTAATTTTTTATTGCTTTGATTCTGTAATTGTAGTTATTACCTCAGCATCTCTCCTGCACTACGCTTTCCTAGGATAATGACTGGTTTAAATGTCAGTGGACCAAATTGTTTTCATTCATTCCAATATTTCTTTCACATGTTAATACTTTTTAAATTAAATCATTCCCCCTAAACTGACATCACAGATTTAACAGTTACTTCCTGATTAGAGAGGAGAGGAAGATGAATAAGTCAGACTTTTCAGATATGTATGAGAAATTTTTTCAAAGTGTATCTCTTGAAGCCCAAAATCCCAACAGTTAAATAATTATAAACCAGATAGTTCTTTACACAGAAGTTTTATCGTATAATTATGATGCTGATCATTTAGAACTATCCAAAATGTCTCCAGCATTTTTAAACAGCTAAGCACAGTTATTTTTAAAATCAAACATATGTGCTTTTTTTCTGTTTATGTCTTCGGAAAGAACATTCTGTATAATGAAAAACATGACCAAATTTTTCACAGTACATCACTATAAAACCCTATAATTGACTTTTTGGGTTGGTTTACTCTATATCTATTTTTGTCCATGTAGAAAACAGCAATGATGTGGTGAAAAGACCAAAATGTAGGTCCCACTGCAGGATAAGGCTCCATCCTGATTAGTGAAGTATCATGTTTTTCCTGGGAAACATGCCCATTTTGTAAAAGGGAATTCAGTCCACATGAACCTCCTCTTTAGAGGAGGAAAAAAAAAAAAAAAAAGGAAAGAAAGAAAACCATCCTCTTAAGCAGCACAGACTGTAGTGATTGCTCTCAGCTTTGGTTGAGCAGGACACACAGAGCCTTTCCATTAAAAAGAAGGCAGCTCTGCTGATTATAGAGTTGTCCCAATATGAATTTTCTGCTTTTAAACAATATTATTCAAAGTTTAAGAGCTCAGATTTGCTTATATTTTTATTTTACTTCAACCTGAAATGAGAAAATGTTTAACATCACCTATTTTCTACTTCTCAGAAAAAAGAAACTTTCTAAAAGCAACATACGTGAGAATATATTCACTGTTTCAATTGCTACTGAGGACAATAATTCAATGCCAATGAAAATCAACTTGAAGTAGTAACTCAGAAAAAATAAGTATCTGCATTAAAAGAATGTCTCATCTTAACTATTCTCTGCCCACAAAAATTAATTTAGATCATGCATTTTATTTTACAAACTATTCTCATTCTTCTTGGAATGGCCTTTAATTTTTATTATCACAGATTACTTACATGCCCCAATCACAGAGTGAAAAGAAACTGTGCAGACACATTTCCAAAGGAGTTCACATGCCAAAGAAAAAAATAATCTAAAATAATCAACTTCTTTCAGAGTTAATTAAAATAAATCACAAGACATTAAACTTTGACTTAAAAGTTTGAAGAAAATACTGTTATCTTGCAAATTGTTTAGCAGCAAGATATGCCATAATTGCTCTGAGGTAAATCTTTGAGAAATCAAAGATGACATCTAAATCACAAGCTTGGGCAAGGGGGAGCATACCATCCACAGCCAGAAAGAAAGGATAGGCTTACGAGGAAAGGTAAGCTATTTCCTTAGCTCAGAACTCAGTTAAACTGAAGCTGCAATCACTAATATCATCACTAATATTAGACTCCCCAAAGATTTCAAAAACTTTAGGGTCTGATCACAAAATCAGAAGTTCCAGTAAACCCAAGAAGTGCTGGAAGTCAGGTATAGTTTCTCTCTTGGGGCAAGCGTATCTTCAACGGGCTGCTCTTACATTTGTAATAGCTCAGGAGACATTCCTTCCCCAGCCAAGCCTCCCTGAACTGCTTCCACAAGCAAAGATGCTCATTTACAAAAGTGACTGCAGGATCTGCTTCAGAGATGAAACATGATTAATGTCCTAAGGCCTTAGAACTGACTGATGGATTATTTTCATTTCTTTGGGGTTTTTTTTAATTATCAAAGGAAAAAGATGACACAGATTACCCTAACAAAATTTAAAATTCTTAGCTGTATTTATTTAAGAAGCTTCAATAATACAAGCATGGTATGGAAATGTAACAGAAGAATACAGTCAATTTTAATTAAACTGTAAGAGAAGTGGTTGTACTCCAAGAAAAATTAAGTCAGCACATTTAAAAAGAAGAAAAAACCAAGCATATCTGAGATTAAGGTCCAGCTACACACCTTAGAAGAGAAACTTGGAAGTCAGTAACACTATTTTGCACCATTCACACAAAACAGTGGAAAAAGTACTTTAAACCTGCCCCAGAGACAAACACTGTGTGACAAGTACACACATTTATGGCAAAAAGTCTGATGGTGACATCCAAGTACCAAACTGCACTTCCTGGCCCTGCTCTCCATCAGTTTGAGCGTGAAACACAGACACTGTGGGCGATGTTTCTGAGTGGGGGGAGAAATATCTGTGTCTGAGTCAGCCTCTGCTTCCTTCCAAGGCAGTGGAGAGAAATGTGTTATGATTCATCTGACTTAGACCCTTCTTTTCAAGGGAATCACCACCTAAAATTGCTGGTTTCTCACTGCTGGCTATGGAAAGAAGGTTATGCTTACTCGCTCAGGTGCATACGCTGACAAGCAGAAATGTGAAGTTAATGAAATGAATCCCTCTTACAACAACTATTCAGACATAAGTGAACAGGAAGAGGAGATTCATGCCTGGTTAACACCAGAAATAAAATGTACTTAGGAGTTACAACAGAAGTTTCTGCCATCACTGAGAGATTTACCACTGAGGAGGGACATCGGCTTTAACAAGACCCATCCTCTGGTCCAGGGAATACTGTAACGAGAACCAACAAGGTTCAGACATCCACTGTCCTGGAACTGAAGGCAGTAAGCAGCCCTCAGCAACAGACTCAAAAGGTTTTGTAACTAGAACTGCCCCAGTGTTTTTAAAACTCTATCCAACTCTATGAGGTTAAAATATTCTGAGTAACAGAAGGGTTCAGAGGCAAAACACACTACAAGTTCGTCTTCATCCCGTGGAAAGACTGCACTCAGTTTTGCTCTTACACACAAGAAATTTCTCTTGGAATTCACAGCAAAATCCATTGATCTGTGGGTATGCTCAATCACTGAAAACAGCACAGGCATTAAGAGCAAATCTCTCCTTGTCGATATCAATGTGAAACAACTGTGTGGTGGATAAAATACCAAATAATTGAGTCAACATGAGATGGAAAGGCTGTAAGTCAAAGTGTTACAGAAGTATTCCCTCTGCCACTGCAAGATCTTTTGGTGAGAGGATCAAAACCATGCAATACGGTATTGTTGCACATCAGCTGTATGCCATGGCCCTGACGGAAAGCAGAAAGATTTCACAGAGTTGAATTAAAGAATTCCTAAATTCCTGTTATATATAACTTATTAAATGTGTTTGTATGTCAGAAACTTAAATCACTGACTGATGGTCAGGTGGATTTTTTCCCCTCATTTGAGCTGGCTATTGCACAGCTGTCCCCTTGCACAATTCTTAATAGTTTCTAAGTAACCAGTTCTGGTCCTGCAAAATAGTGAAATACATGAACAAGAGACTCAATATGGGTTTGTAATAATAAGACAAATTCCTCCCAATTAAACACTTTGCTTACATTTTAACAAAGTTATTTACTTGCTACTTCTAGGGAGAAAAACCCCAAACACATATTTGCATGACGCTTATTTGGAACTACTAATGATGCTTCACATATGCCAGTATTATGCTAATTGTCTGGCTGAACCCATACTCCAGGCTTTTCCAGCAATCAGCAGGCACATCTGGATAAAGTGGTTTCAGTTCTACATCCTTTCAAAATATTCACACTGCTACAACAATTAAGCAAATGAAAAATGTAGCAAACATTCTGGCAAAATCAAAATTAATTTGCTGTTTAAGAGAGGGTTATGTTTGCTATTAGTTCATAGTACTACAGTAACATCAGACACTGAAAAAGTCCATAAAGTCTACACATTGAAATAAATGTAATTTTCCTTTTTAACCAGAAAAAAATAATTTCATTTCAAATGTCCTCCTCCACCACCTTCACAGGTAAGCATGCATGTACAATGAGTAAGCAGGTGGTCATACAACAAAAATTTCACCCTACTATCCAGCCCTGGAGAGTCACTTATCAAAATATAAAAACACATTTGTGCTGAGCTGAATTTGCCATGTCACTCGAAGGAAAAAGAAAAAAAAAAAAGAAAAAAAAACTTCTTCAAGGATGGGATCATTCACAGGCAGGGGGAGGAGGAAAACCCTAAAGGTATGCCTGTCTTTCTACAGATATTCCATTTTTAATCTAAGAACAACAGAAAGGAAAAGCAGCTCAAGCACCTCGTTAGCAACTGACAGAGGTGAGGCTTTTACATAATCACCTGTTGATGCAGGAATCAGTCAGACCACAAAACTACTACTCTTTAATGGATGAGAAAGAGGAAGGGGAAGTTAGAAACTTTTACCTACTAACTCTGGAAATAATCAAGACTCAGGGAAAACACGTCTGTGTTTCATGCAACCATTAAAGAACTACTGACAATATGTGTGGTCCTTCTGCAATCCCCAAACATGGCACCAACGTTTTTGAAGTGAGTTCTGATTATGCTTTAGATGAGATTAGATATATTTGCACCAATCAATCTGTCAAAAAAAAGTTCTGATGTACTAGTTTAATGTGTTGAAACATCTGACAAAGAAAATACTAAGTGTTTGAATGTGATCATCATAAATCTGTGACAATGAGGATAAATCAGTCCAGGTGGCAATGTGATAATTTTCTGTGTTTCTACTCCATAAAGGGATGTATGAAGTTCACCCTCAGGCATATATAAAGGTGTGTGGTTGAAATCTAAGATGATAAATACTGGAAGCAAAACCAAAAGAAAAGAAAAATCTCAAATTAGTGTTTAATAACAGATGCGTACATTATGATTTCAGTACATTTTGTCTGTCCAGCATGTTAAGACATTATAAATTATCATCTACAATGTTATATTTTGAAATGCTACTGGAGTTTTTTTGTTATTAAGCACACCTGAAAGCTTAATTTTTTTTCATACTTAAGAATGACATGGATCCAAATTTATGCCCAAAGAGATTCATCAAACCACACTTTTAGGGGGAAAAAAAAAAAAAAAGGATACATTAAATATACAAATTAATCTTTCCCCAAAGTTAGTCATTTTAGACAAATTAATAGAATTTTAGTTGCCTAAATACCCTGGGTATTCATACACCTTTCAATGGGGCTGTTTCCTTCAGAAAAGGACTGGCACAGGTCGCCCAGAGAAGCTGTGGCTGCCCCATGCGTGGAAGTGCCCAAGGCCAGACTGGACAGGGCTTGGAGCAACCTGGTCTAGTGGAAGATGTCCCTGCCATGGCAGTGGGTGGAACAGGATGATCTTTAAGGTCCCTTCCAACCCAAACCATTCCATGACTCTATGATAAGATCGACATACAGATAATTTAAAACTAGCATTTTCCAGACTTTCTGAAGTAGTAATTCCTGGCATATGAATCCTCACTTTTATGACACATACAGCTATTGAAAGTAGACATACAGCTTTCAATAGGCCAATTCTTTCAGAAAGATCAGGCAAAATCATTAAAAAGAAGAACTGGATCACCAAACAAAAAAGGCTTAAAAATGGTACCAAAATAAAGATGAGTTTAAATGGGGAAATCAGAAAACCTCAGAGTGACTAAGTAGAGTGCTAAAATGAAACAACCTTACTATTGTTAAAACTCACAGTGAAAAATCAATGTGTGGATCATCAATAAATTACAAAGCCAGTGAATACTACCGAGGTTATATACTTTTGAAAATACTTCCACAGAAGCATAGCCCACTTACCTTTACAGGCATAAGCAATTAAAGTTCTTAAGTTCCTGTATCCTAATTTTACAGCACTTTACTCATTTATGCACTTAGATCAAATCTTTGAAGATTTGGTGACTTTTTCCCCACGGTAATACTGTGGTACACAGTATGTAGCAGTATAATCTCAGTGCTGTCATCAGCTTATCTATACACAAACTCTCCAGAACAGGGATCTGCACAGAGATCAAGTTCTCTCCATAAAGGCCAGTACTGAATCCTTAGGAATAACCCCTCCTTGGTTTTGTCAACGACAGACCTAAAGTGTTGCCTGAGGTTATGACTAGTCAACTGTGTTTTATAGCTGTAGATAAACTTCACCTCCATGATCTTCTCTTAATCCTTTTTAAGATACAGTAATTTTTGGCTTCTTCACTGCCTTGTTGATGAATTCAACACTTTAATTATGCACTGTTAAAAAACTACTTCCTTGTATTCATTTTAAGTCTGCCATCTGATAATTTAATTAGCTGCCCCTAGTTTTTGTTGTGAAAAAGGGAAATAATTGTTTCCATTCACTTTCTCTGCATTGCTCATAATTCCAGATTTCTATCACATTCCCCTCCCAGCTGTGTCTTCCCAAGCTTTTAGCACCCTGCCAGTTTAGTTTCTGCTCCTTGTACAGAATTCATTCAGTTCTAGAATATTGTTTTTAATAACTGGGTGAACACAACAGCAGAACAATTAGTAACACCATTTTGCTATGATACTCTCAATTCCTCTTAAATGCAATCTATTTTTGACAACCGCTAAGCCTCACCCACCAAGCTTTCAGAGCTCTCCAGTATGACTCTTTTTTTATCAAAATAAACAGCACAGAGTTCACATGGGTTTATCAGCAATGGATTTCACCTGTTTTGTCACCCACTCAATTCTGTGCAATCTTTGGATGATTCCACACAATCACCATTTCACTACTCTAAATAACTTTGCCATCAGCTTTCTGGCTTCTCCAGGATGGGTAAGTGAGGTTTTCTTGGGGCTGTCCTGTGCAGGGCCAGGAACTGGACCTGAGGATGCTTGTAGTCCCTTTCAACTCAGGAGATTTCATGATTCTACAAAGATCTTTGGTAGATCTTGCAAGTGACTTTGCTCTAGTGCAAAAATTAACTATTTCTACCCTCAAATTTCTCAGCTTTTATTTGGCTGCTATCTTCCAAAAAAGGATCTCTTCTTTATATCTCAGTACATATTGTAAAGTTACTGAGACACTGAGGCTACTAAACTACTAAAAAGCCACTAAGCAATTTATCCGAAGATGAAAACTACTGGGGTTCCACCAAATT
Source organism: Corvus moneduloides (assembly GCF_009650955.1). Taxonomy (NCBI): domain Eukaryota; kingdom Metazoa; phylum Chordata; class Aves; order Passeriformes; family Corvidae; genus Corvus; species Corvus moneduloides. Next base: position 5,413,068 of record NC_045478.1, read on the forward strand.
CCCTGACAATGTTGCAATTACTTCTTAGCAGTAAGACAGAACCTGAAAATACATGAGTTTTCAGTTTGACAAGGATGTTCAACAGTAATTATAAACAATTTTGTGTTGAAACAATGTCCTGTATTGACATTTAATCGATAATCACTTATTTAGACATTCACTCATTCTTCCAAGAACCTTATTTTTAGTCAATAGCCTAGTCATTAAATAAGTCCTTACTTTATGCTAGATGAAGAACAAGCAGTAATAAACCACACTGAATACTGTTTGAATAAATTAAGTAGCAATACTTGAAAATAATAAACATTTCTTCTCTTCACATTTTTTTTAATTCAAAGCACACAGAAAGGAGCCACATATCATGGACAGAGGATACAGAAAAAAGGGGTGATCAACTCTCACATGACAACTGAATTTTGTGTTTAGTCATGAAAGCTCTAAATTGCAGTTACATAAACAGAAAACTAATGCCGCTGGCAAACAGCCCTGGTCTGTAATTTTCTATTTGGGATTCACTGGTTAAAGCAGAGGAGACGCTGAGCTCTGACAAAGAACGATATGGGAGATGACATCAACTTCTTTCAGCAAATGAGCTCAGCGTGCCAGCGAGCTGACAAATTAGCTTCTAAAAACCACTAACAGTAGCTTACAAAGTCACAGCTGTTACCCTGTTTTGAACAACAAAATGTTGATCTCGGTTGAAATGTCTAGTTTTACACAAGATTTGTAAGTGCCCTGATTTCTTTTTTTTAACAAAGAAATGAGTTATACTGAGAGAGGCATGAGGGACAGGCAGTGACTGTACTCTGGTGACTCCGTGGTGATGTTTAATCGACAAAATTAAGTAGAGCACTTGCTTATGTTCTGCACCCTTCTGAAATTTGAAAAACTCCCCAGAGATACAGGCTCAGTAGCAACATAAATCCACAAATACGACAGTACCACAGCCACTAGCAATTTCTTCAGCTAACTCAAGCATTTCCCAGGATATTAAGTTTGATAGTAGGAAGAAATGCAGCAGAAAACCTGGCATGAGAAAATTTGTAGCAGATTCCATCAAGGGGTTTAAACCAATTGAAAGATGCTAATACTCTACAAAACAAATGTTCTTCAATGCTGATTGGTGGACAAAGTAAAAAAATCATAGTATTACTTTGCATTTCAACTATTTGAATAAATCTTCACTTTCATGGCAAAGTATCAGGCCAGCCTTCTTTATTTCTCAGAGTTACAGGAGATTAAAAATTTTTTTCAAACACAGCAAACTTAGTTAATATTGATACTCCTATGACCCTCATAAGTGTCATCTGAACAGCCTTCAAAAATAAATTTGTTGCTGTTTAAGAAAAAAACAAAACTTTTTACAGATGACCAACTGAAGGACAGAACTATTTACCTCAAGGCCTGAAGGTTCAAACAGGAGCCTGATGTCACCTCTCAAGCATCAGATTACAGCCCTTTACCACTAAAGCATTCTCTCTGCTTTTTTACCACTCTTACTTTCATAAAATTGCAGTAACTTCAGCATAATCACTCCTGATTTATGGTAAATGAAGGGAATAATCAAGCCAGGACAGACGCGTGCCAAGTTCAAGTGACTACCCAAAGCCAACAAAAAACACCAAATCACTGGTCAGAGCTTGGATTGACATTTCTATGATTCTAAGTTTAGATGCCTAACGAAGGCCTTTATTTATTAATGTTACATAAGGCCTGTTTCTATCAACACAGTTTCTTGATTGGTTTTTCTTTTACCTTTACCAAAGTGGAGATAGTATAACAATGACTTAAATAAGACTGTGGGCACATGAAGAGCTGAACAAAACCATGTATTTTCAACAGGAAGTTACCCAACAACTACATGGTAAATGCATCAGGAGTTAAGGCCACATAAAGACCCTGGTATTCACATGCAGGAGACTTGTAGCCTCAATCAATCATTTACAGTACTGTGATGAAATCTGGTCTCCACTGGAATCTATAAAAGCTTGCACAGGCTCTTGATCAGAAACGGGGACATTCTTAGCTCCAAATTGCCAATTTTATGTTTGGAAAACACAAGCAATGAAGCTCATCTATGTACAAGAATATAGAAACATCACAGTAGACCAGAACACTCCACTTAACTGTGCCCCCTTTCAGAGGTGATCAAAAACTGTCCACTCCTTGTTTTAAATGACAGTACTGGATTTTACCAGTTCACACATCCATCACTGACAAAACAAACTAGTTAAACTTAAAAAGATGTAGAGAAAAGCTAAGCATTTTCACAAAAAGTACCCCCCAGCTGGAGAATGGACTGAGAAGTTTTGGGTTATATTCGTCTTTTACTTTTTAAATTTTATTCTCTGCATACCCCCAACCAAACTATATATCTGACACAGAGAGAAACATATTTCTCCCAAGAGTACTGTGAAGAGAAGAAAGTAATTAACATTAGTTAAGTATTCTCATAGTGTGACATGTGCCAGAAGAGCACATGAAAGTTAGTAATTCTTCATACTAGAGTTTGAATACTGTGCAGGAAAGATGGCAAACAGCCATGGAATGAGCAATCAGTAACAAGAAAATCTCTGAGTAACCACTCTGAAGTGAACAGCATTCCTTCCATGCAAAGAGAGAGTCGGGAGTTCTAGAGATGGCAAAAAAAATTGCAATCAATTAAGACTATTGTAATGTACCAAATACAGTAGGACTGTAAGGAGAGTCACTGGAAAACCTAATTGTAGATTTTCTGTGCTAACTTCATCAATTTATTCTTCCAGTGTAGAGTTTAGCTAAGCTTACTGTTTTAGCAGAGGAACACAAATACAAGGAAAAACAAGCAAACAAAAGAAAACAAAACAAATAAGGAAAAGACCAAACCCACCCGATCAGCTGGAAATAGTTCTATTTGCAAGTTCTTCAGATTTTACCTCTAAACCATTAGGCAATCTTGTAGAAAACCTTTATTATTTTCACTGTGTATCCGTCACATGTCCAGTCTAGGAAGAGCTACTGATGAGAGCAGAACAGAAAAGCACTCAGAAAGTAACTGTTCTCTAAAATTCATGAATTCTAAAAAACTGAGCATAATAATGTCTGGCTCTTTAAGTTTATTTCAATTATTCAAAAGGAAAAATAAAGCTTGGATTACTGTAGCTCCTATACACAGATAAAACAGATATTTTCTACCCACATCAGAAAATGAGAAGATTGAATTGCATTCAGTTATGAATTGGATTTGTTCTTCAATTAAAAGAGAAGAAAAATAAATCATGCTGAAGCTAAATGACAAACCAAAGGCTATTTCATTGTAATTTTGTCCAAAAGACAACTAAATTTGTTATTTCTTCAGCTCTTTGATCATTATGTTTAGCTTGTAAAGATGCCACTTACTACTGCAAATACTCCATTTCTGAACAGACTGGTATCATTTTTCCCGAAACTGAAATATAAACATTCAGCTGCAAAGCTGCTTCAAACCCACACTGGGCAAAACTGGACTTAAAACTCAAGAAAACATTTAGATGTACATTAAAAAAAATATAAAAGTAATTTAAAATACTTTGAAGAAAGGACAATTAGTAATTTTACCAAATGAGTAGGATAACGATGACAAAATAAATTGAATATTCTGCACTATTCCCAAATCCCAATTACTGAAGTTTCTTTTTAAAATTAGACATACTCTGCCTATGTAGATAATAGGGACACAAACTGTGAAAGATAAATGTTTTACATTTTACACTTTTCAGAGATTACAGTTATTTCTGAGAGCCCCAACCCCAAAGCCCATGTCATGGGAATGAACTCTGGCTCACGAAAAGCCACATTTCCTTCAGCATAGGTTTTGGCAAAGCAGCAACTGCCCAGAGCACTGCTTGAGCTTAAAAAACGGTCTGGTAGCATCAAGCCTTACATCCCCATGGGTTCCCAAAATACACAAAGAGTCTGGCTACAAGGAGCTGCTCTGGCATCACAATTACAGACTATGGAATCCAAAGGAGACGAGTGTCACAGAGGACAGAACTCTTACAGCCAACCTCATCCAATGGATTTTAGTACAAAATAAATTATAGGAAATAATCTAGAATGCAGATTCCACACACCTAAAAAAAAGGCTTCTTTAAAATGCCATGCCCAAATTATTCCACACAAATATTAACCAATTAGCATGATCTTTGATATGCAGGTACATGAAATACAGAGATTTCTTTGATTCTTCAGACAGTGATAACCTTGATTCCAAAGTCTTTTCAGGCCAGGAACAACTGAAGCACCACTCCAGAAGCAGAATGATTGCAGGAGAGAATTTAGAAAATACAAGCAAACACTATTTATTTTTCAGTCTGGATCAATTTGTGACTGCACTGCAGAATTTTCCAACGACACCAGTTTTTAGTGTTCCTGTTCCAACATACTCCTATTCCACTCACTAACAGGGAGTTTGGCCATTCAGCTCCAAAAGCTATTTGGGTGCCAAGTGCCCATTTATAGCTACAGCCTGTCCTCAAATAGGCAATAACCAACTGTCTCTGGGCTGTCCATCTGCATCACTTTGTGCCAAAACACAGAATTTCATCCTACTTAGCACCTCTGATCCCTCATACTAAATGCAGACCCAGAACATGAGTTCTTAAATGGAAACATAACAATTCACTTTGATTATGGGCTGGATCTCCAAGTTAAAAGAACCCTGTTTACCCAACTGTCAGTAGATTCATTTAGAGCCAACAAGTATACACAGTGATTTATCTTTTTAAAACAAGTTATTTATCTATCTAAAGAAAACAGAAGTAAATGGTTAAAGTGATAAAATAACTAAGTATTAACAAGCAACATATATACTGTCCTATACACACAGAATATTTCCTCAAAGCTTGCATTATTTATCTTACAAACTAAAGCTCTGGATTCTGGCAACCAAACCACAGGGTCTCTCTAAAAACAGCTTGGCTTCCTCACTTTTGGGGTTGGAAGGTCAGAGGAGGAAGAGGTATGAGTGAAAGGAATGCTTGCAATCCACTTTTATTTTTCTTCTCCGTTACCACCCTTCAGTTACTAAGCAGTCTCTTACTTTGAGCATGACAAAAAATGTGTATTAAAAAGAACTGACACCTGCTTATCTGGACAACATTGAACAGACCTGTCTATAAATGCTGCCTGCTTTTTCCTCCTGAAGTGAAAAATCAACCAGCTCTCCAAGACAACACATCAGGCACTGGGAATCTCATACCAACATCTCCCATACTCTTCTCAACATCCCTCAAGTTCTAGTATTCTTCAGGCACACCTCCACAGGCCATTTTAAGTACTATGCACAGACAGCCCAATTCCCTCCAAATGAGCTCAACAACACACTGAGCACAACCAGGCACTTCTGAACTGGCTGTTTCAGAACAAACTGGGGTTCACATGGCCTTGGAGACCAGAGGGCAACTTTCTCCTCTGTTTACTGTCCCCATGAAAAGGGCTGCATCTTCTTGCTTTTCATCCTGTTCCAATGTCTTCATTTCTCCTCACCTTCAGTATTCCTTCACTACAAAATGGGAGCCATACTGTTAAAAACAAATCTCATTAAAAACCAAGATTTTCTTTTTAACTCTCCTTCTTCCAATTTTATTCTTTCCATTCCCTTCTCAACCTCTTTTCAACTCTCTTTTCTCATGAATGATCTTCAGATCTCTTCTCCAACAGAAAACCACAATACATTTTAATTACAAGGGAAAGCTTAGACTGTTGACAAGCTGTGAAAAAGTAGCAAATCCAGGTATTAAATACTTAAAAAAAAAAAAAAAAAGAGGGAAAAAACATATGAAGAGAAACAGGAGAAAGGATGAAAGTACCTGATTTTGCTTTTTCTTTTTTTTTTCCTAAGAAATACTGTTTACAGGACTGAGGATCTCAAACTTAAGCAAGCATCATAAACAGCAGAGAAGTATTCCCCGTGCAATCACTGCATAAGGAAATGTTTTGGGGTTGGGTTTGGTTTGTTGGTTGGGTTTTTCAAAAAACAGAGAAGCAACCATGATGATCAGCCATCATGCTCAAGTTCAAGCAGAAAACAAGACCAGCTAATTGCACACAAATAACTAAAACACTTCATAGTAGAATATGTGGAGAAAGTTAATAATAAAATTACAGCTAACTACTCTCCCTTCCCCATGAAGTTCTTCACTTATTTTTTACTGCTGTTCATTATAATGGGGTTTTTCCCCTCCCTCTTTTTCATACTTTTCTTAAATGGCTGGCTGCATATATTTAATTGTATATTCCTCAGGGCAGGGACTATTTCCTTAATTGTCTGTAAAGTCCAGTGCTATAAACAACGGTCCTATGCAATGCTAACTAATAAAAAATGAGTAATGTTTTGTTGAGAAATAGTCATGCATTAATTATGCAAGATAATCTGGAAAGTACAGAACTAGGGAAAAAAACATGTTCTGAATCCATAACTTTTAAGCATCACTACCCAATGAATGGTTTATGATATTCCTTTCCAGTATTATATTTAATTTCTCTTGGGGTATTTAAAAAACATCTGCTCTGAAAGTTAGCAAATGGGTATTGTTTACTCAGAAATTCTACAGGGTGCAACCCCCTTCTACACTGTCAGTTAAATATACAATATTTTAAATACACATTATGAAGCCAACTGTGGAAGCAGGCACTTAGAATGCAAAGAATATTCCACATATTAAAATATACATGAAAAATACTGTTCAGGAGTTATAACATATATAAAATACAGATTCTAGATTCAGTATTTAATAAGTATGCAATTTTAAAAAAAACATTTCGTTTTTATTACTTACTGAACTAATTTCATGTCCTAAATCTACATTGCTGCAGACTTATACAAGCACAGAAGCTACTAAAATTGGTATAACTTTAAAACCAGAAGCAAATTTTTATTGCTGAACTATGCCCCTGAAAATGGGGTTGAATATAAAAACAATGACACCAAATCTGAAGAGCGTAAATACTCTGCCTTAACAGTTTTTGAAATCTGTTCTCTAATCTTGACTGAGGTTTGAAAGTAGCAAGTCTGTATTTTTCCAGTGTAAATGTTGTGCAAAAGCTTTACAAACATAGATCTAAATCTGCAATTGCCATTACTAAAATAAATGAAAAATCTATAAGCAGCAGTGAAACTGGCATGCAAATAAAAGAACTGTCAAGACATATACTGCCTAAAAATAAGCTTACAATAACTATTTTAAAGACTGTGTGTGGTCTTACCCATATATTTTGGCAAGATGCACTTTCTCCAACCACAGCTAGATTCATCCAAAAGCAGTGGCACTGGAGAGTCTCTGTCTCACCTGTCAAACTTGAAGAACGTTGTTCAGCAGACCACCATGAGTCCATGGATAGGATCCACAGCACTACAGCAGCTGTTCTTGATAAGTGTTCTCTAACTAGAGAGGCAAGCGCTTCAAAAATGTTCTGTAAGAGGATCACCCTTAAAATACATGCATTTAAAGACAAACAGAAACAAGAATATATCCAGAACAAGATTTTCAAGACATTTATGGCACAGCAGCATCCATGACCTCATACGTATCTCTGTCTGATATTTGGAAATATTCACAGAAAATTTGAGTCTATTAAATTCATATTAGAATTCAACTTAATTATTTACCTCTCCCAAATTACTAGACTCTTCAAATTGCAGGCAATCAAATGAAACAACTAGAACCCCTAAATCTTCAGGGGTTAGGAAGGTGAATTTTCCTCTTTTCAGTTCCTTTCATACGTGTGACATGGAAAATATTTTCACGCCAACCTACAAATAGATTAAAAGTTGTAAGGAGAGGTAAAAGGCTGCTTGGCTACAGTAAAGGTAAGATTCAGTGAAAATGGGATGAAGGACGAAAAGTTGCCAGTTTTAAAATGGCCTGAGAGGATATTTTGCCAACCAGAAAAATGAAGAGAACTTATCTGAATTCTGTCTGTATAAAATAACTTTGACTGTTATTAAAAAAGCACATAATCACTAATTTCCAGAGAAATATGAATATTTTCTAAAAATAGGTCACTGCTTTTAACTGCTGAGATCTGCTCTGATTTAACTACTAGTAGCATTGTATCCTAGAAGCAGGAAAGGCTCTAGAGAGATTACTTTCACTTTTCCCTAGATATATTTAGTGTACTAACTAGCATAGTTAGGATATTATTTTTCTTTGGTTTTGTCAGTAGCATGTTTGAAATAAATTTTATTAAGTGGTAGTGTATGTAACATTGCATTGTGGGTAGCAGTTTCCTGCCTTAACCTAGCCACATCCTCAGCTGTTATATGAGACAAGTTTCCCATATTTTCTGCAAGTTGACTTTTAAAAAAAAAAGAAAAAATACTGACAGGAGAAAATAGCTAGGAGGTTAGGATGATCTTAAACACCATATATTGACTGTTTAGAATGGGTGCATCTAAACAAAAGGATTTTTTTCTCAGTTTCTGGGCAGTCTACAACATACAGGAACACAAGGAAAGTAATGCTTGTCTGAACAGGAAGAATCAAGATGAGACACATCTGACCATTAAGATGCAGCCCCTTATTCAATGCCTGATCAGGGGTTAGATTATTTCACTGGAGAATAACTTTGCTATGCTATGAAAAAGTGAGAGAACTGGCAACTCAAAGTGAATGAAAACAATTTTTGACTACTTGCTATTACATGATGTACTCACTGGTTAAGAGATGACCATCTTTTTAATTTAAACAACAATTCAGTTTAAGGTTTAATGTGATCTTCGGTAGCCTGATTGCACTGTAGAAGAAACAGACAACACTTATTTACCCTAGAAATGTAACAGTACTTTTTCCCCCTCTACCTTTAGTGGTCCCAGGCACCATCCACTTCAAACCGTATCTTAGCCAGAAAAAGGTTCTGAGACAGAGAAAGGCAGCAGTAACACTCAGATGCTCATTGCTACTCTAGCAATAAGTACCATTTTAAAATGAAGGAATGCTGAAATAACCTTGCTGTTGCAAATTTTTTAATCAACAGGCAGTTTTAGTTTTTTGCTTTAAAAGTTTAGTATAAAGTGGCATCAGCATGCTCTACTATTGCAGAGATGATGGAAATGAGAAGTCTACAAAATACCCAAGTCTAACAACAAAAGCTTCCCAAAACATGCAAGTATTTTAAATCAAACAGTATTTTAAGTGTATTGGCTATGAACCATCAGAAAACACAGTTCTCTTCCTCTAAAAATTATAATTAGTCCTCAGTTTGAAAAACAGAGCCAAGGGAAGAAGTTTCACTTAAAGAAAAAAAAACTGCTCCAGTGGAACAGATACGTTAACAATACCTACAGTGAATACCTGCATCTGAGGAAACTGCACCAGGACTTTCTGAATCATAAAAATCAGCATCTTGTTATAGTATATATTGTAAAACTTGTAAGTAAATGCAATCTAACAAGTTTGTCATCACACTGCTCTAAGCAGAGTATTTATATCATTCCAGTTGTAGCACAGAAACAAACATTTAAGTACAAATAAACTTTCAGCAGGGTATCACACTGTTTATACACTGGATGAACTTTTGAGTGACATAAGGCAAAATGTTTGGAAATAAAGCATAGCTTAAAAGTTCCAAAACACATTTCAAGAACAGTGAAAGATGTAATTATCTTTCAGTGTTGCATTACAACTGACTTTTAGATTTCATTTGTCATCAAAGATCAAGCTCATAGTTTACCAGAGAAATTCCTTAGCATAGTACTTCCTTTGTAAGTGTAATTGGGACTCAAAGTATCCCCTGTGGAACTTGGAAGGGAACTTCCATTTTTGTAGATCTACCTTTTAAACAAGAGCCTGTCAAGCATTAGTCTACAATCAAGACACTGGTTTACACAGTGGATTTTCAGGATTCTTGCATCTGCTTCATCAGAAGTGCAAACTATACCAAAAGAAGCCACCAGTTTCACAGGTATTTCGTCTCAAAGTTTGGCTTTGTAATGTTTCTATACAAAAAAACCTGCATTTTTATCAGTGACAGTTACATCTTGATTACTCAGTTACAGTATTTGGTTTTCTGGTTTTAATGGCTTTTGCTTTACTAGATGAAGACTTCTTTGTAGTGCTCTGGATTTGAAGAGGTGAAAAAGTAAAAAAACGGTTCTTAAAGGTATCAGATCAAAGCAGAGCAACAAAGTTAGAGAATAACTCTGCATACACAAGTGAAAGCATGAAAAAGCCATTCTGGAGAAAGATTGAGCACAGCATTTCAATGCAATAAATTTTTATATCAGACTTCTGTAGGAAGTTCAATATTCTAATACTAAAGATATGACTAAAGTGCAGAGTTTTGAAAATCAAACACCATTTTCCATATGAATGGAAACAAGTATAAGACCAAGACAAGTTATCTATTATTTTAAAATACTGTGCCTACCTACCATCAAATAGAAGTCGATAAATACCTTCAATGTGTAAGAGTCGTTGAAAACTCTAAGCTTACAATTTAAGAGTTCCCCAAATAAGAGGCAGAAACCTCCAAAAGCTTTTGCTGCATCACAAGTTTATTAAAACTTTAATGCATAGAAATACAATCTGTATATGAAAAGATTAGTATTCTTTCCATTATTTTTATACACTTAGGATTTTTTCATTGATGCTCTTAACCATACAGAGAAAACATAAATAATAAAAGCAATCTATGAATAGGAGAATTAAATATCACCCTTACTTTTAAGTGGAATAGGTTTTTTGCAGAATATTCCTTTTTCATTTTATGGTAGAATTCTGTAAGTTTGGCAACATGTAATAACCCTCAAAGTATTGAATAAAGAACAATGCAGTTTACCTTACAATACTTATTAAGAATGAAGTTTTTATGAACAAGGGTTTATGGTTTTTTGATAATTTTATAACAAAAATCAAAACAATCTATTTTCACTGAAAAATCCTTTCTCATTTTTCCCATCCCCACAAAACAGAGAACCTGCTCTCCCACTCACACCTTCAGCTATTCATATCACACCATTCCTGACCAATTTCTAACTGAGAAAGCTCAGGACAAAGAGGAAAATAAAAAAGGAGGGATGGTAGCTTCAAAAATATGTATTTTATTTTGCAAATAAAAGCCGAACGATATCTAGAAAGTGTTTTACACAGTTCGTCTGCTGCCCCAAAAAAAAGACAAAAACAAAAAAAGGAAAATAATTTGAACTCACTCAGCTAAAACTTAAAACTACAGTGCATCTGTGGTACAATCAGGATAATATGAAAAGTTCTAGATATAATGTCCAAAGAGGCAAAAAATGAGATACTTTCTCAAAGATGTTTCCAATTTTGTTCTGAATCTGAGTGAGCAAATCAAGACTACTAATACACGCTGTCTGTGCACATTATTCCTTACTACACACAGCATTTTGCAATTTATTTCAAAGCCTCTATTATAAACAAAAAAATACTGCTTTTGTTAACCCACTCCGTACCGGTACAGTCAGGGCTTATGTTATGCAATCAAAGCCAAAGTTACAATATGCTAAGTATATAAAAAAACATCACACACACATGCACACAGATGATATTAAGTATCTGAATCTTACATATGCATCAAATTTATGTTTCATTTTAAAACTAAGTGTTAACATTAACTGGTGAATGAAGTTATTTATAGCCTCCCCAAAAGTTTAAGACTGTTCTATTTCCCTTAAACACCAAAACTATAATAAGGAATTAATGCAAGCACAGCCAAAACCCCCCAACCCTCCCAGCTCACTCTGTTACACAACGTCCATGTTAAGTCCTCCCAATGCCGGTATTCCAAAGCATCACTCCCAGGCTGCAGCACACAACCAGTTATGATATCCAAATGACATATTTTGCCCCAAATATAAAAGAAACATAATTGCCCTTAATTTGCATCACATAAAACTGCCAAGTAGTTTTGAAGACATGTAAAGCAAGGCAGACATGATTTAAGATTTGCAAAGGAATCCCCAGACTAACACTTCTGTGACAGCCAATTACAGTGAAAAACACAACCCCAACAAGCAGCCTGCTACTAGACCTTACGAAAGGTAAAGTTTCTTACAATGAGTTACAGATTCACAAGTATAAGACGACAAGGAGAAAAAGTAAAACAGAAGGAATCCAGCCACCCAGCAAATATAAAGCAGACCCAAGATCGTGATACAATCCAAAGATGTAAATTATTGTAAATCATCGCTGTTGTTCAGAATTTCACACAGCCACTTGTGCCAATTTTGCTCACTTTTCCACAGACACAATAATAAAGGAGGGAGAAGGAATAGGAAGGGAAAAAAAAAAAGAAAAAAAAAAAAAGGAGGGGGAAGAAGAGTGGGGGGGAACCTGAACTGAGAGTACAAATAAAGTTCTGCTGTCCATATGCTTTAACTGTACAGAAGTTTGGGCTCTTAAAGCATTTTGTACACTCTCCAAAGCCTCATGAGTCACAAAAATTAAAAAGCTATATGCCTCTGGATGCCAGGAAGGGCCTTACCACGGGCCTTTTGTCAAAATACAAAAAAAAATTTTAAAAATTTTAAAAAGGAAAAAAAAAAAGAAAAAGAAAAAAAAGAGAGAGAGAAAGAAAAAGCCACAGTGTAGGCAGTCCTACTTGGAGTCCTCTGATGTCACAGCCACATGACTCGCTCGCTCCAGTAACAGTGCTTGCAAAAAAAAGGAGTTTTAAAGCTTTTGCTTTTTTGGATTGTGTGAATGCTTCATTCGCCTCACAAACAACCACAGAACCACAAGTGCGGTGCAAACTTTCTCCAGGAGGACAGCAAAGAAGTCTCTGGTTTTTAAATGGTTAATCTCCGCAGGTCACTACCAGCCACTGAGACCAACAGAGTCAGTAAGTGCTCTCTAACCACAGTCTATGCAGTAATAGTAGGTCCTTCAAATATTTGCTCATTCCCTTTTTTTTTTGTTTTGTTTCCTTGCTTTTCACATGTTACCAGCACTACACAATTTTTTGGAAAAAACCAACTATAGAGTCTATGCAATCCAGGGACACAGTAAAACTAAAACAAGGTTTGGCTATGGTTTGTGTTTTCAGTTTGAGGATCCAAGAAGTATTTACACCAGAAGGTGAAAGCTCTGCGTGAACCGAGAGGGACTATGGCATCAAACAGCCTGTTCAGTTCAGTGACACCATGTCAGCAAAACTTCTTTTGGGGTAAGTGCTGCAATATTTGAGCTTCTGTTTTCCGCTGTCGAGAGTTTTCTTACTTTGAACAATGCTGGTCGTAGTTACCTAAGCAAAAAAATGCTGAATGGGATTTTAGGATGTTAAAATAATATACCTGGTTGTTTGGGGTTTTCTGGGGGGAAAGAAACTGTAAATAACTTCTGCAGATTTAAGAACAAATTTTTTAGCTGGCAAGCTGAGCAAAGGGAAGTCGGTGGCTTAGTCCTTAGTGTTTGACAGCAGGTGTGCTCAGCTGTCACAGGGGTCAAGGTGTAGCTGCATGAATTTGAAAGAGTCTGATGGGATCTAGGAAAATGTTTAATATTATCTTAGGGCAAAAGATAAAGTAATCAGTGAGTTAATCAGCAGCAGCACAGAAAATCTCATTAAGAACTCCGGTAACACTTTTAGATGTATCCACCATGGCTGGTTAATGAAAGATACTGTAAAAGACAGGAGTTCAGACTGCTTGCTCTCTAAACCTGATGAAAATGAGTAGTTCGTAGCATATTGCAGCCTGTCCTACCCAAAACTGCCCTATCATTGTTCCAGGCATCTTATTTTTAAGTATGTATCTCAGATGAAGTTACCAGTGTAAATCTGCAGTTTTCTAGTCCTCAGTTGCCCTCATTTCACAGCAAAGCTTGTTTGATAATATATTCAATTGTAAAAGCAAATTCTTCTCATTACACTTACTACAAACAAGGCAAAACATTCATGCATTAAAATATTAAGCTATGAAATAAAAAATACATGATCTAACATGCTGCTGAATTTTAAGTTTAATTGAAAGTGGGATGCAAAAAACTCTGTAGAAGAGCACTGCCAAATATTTACTTCAATATTCTGAACTGTAAACATAGATTCCTTTAAGAAATCATATATGTATATACTGAGGTAATTACTTATCTGCACTGTACCTATAAATGTTCATAAAAATCATAAATACACTATAAAATTGCACCTCTACCTTTGCTTACTTTGAAAAGCTTCATCCTCTCAGATACAGACTTAAAATCAGTAGAAAGCACCTCACTCCCAAATACTAAACAGAATCAAATATAACCTGAAGTGCTTTATCTGCAAGTAAAATGAAGCTGTATTTTAAAGTGTATTGGAAAATGCTTTATTCTAGTTACACTTGATGAGTCGCAAGAAGTACAGTCACAAAATTTTTTCAAAGCATCTTTTACTGAGGCAGATCAGGCAGACAAACTGAAAATTCTGAAAGCTCTAGGAAAAAAAAATTGTGAAAACTTACAAGATTTTCTTAATGGTGTCCATCATGTTGAAATTATGGTGGGACCATGGCTAAACCTACTTCTTTTCCTCCCTTGCCCCCCCTTCTATGAAAAACAACAATGCTAGAACCATTTCCAGTGCATACATCCCATTATTGTAGTGAACTGATGACTGGGGTGCCTTTTACCCCTCCTACTTCACATGCTTTGACTGGCTCCCAGTTAAGCACATGAATAAGCTCTGAGACTGGGTACAGAAACAGAAATTAAGAAACTGCTTCTTGCAGGAGGGTGACCAATTTAATATATGACCTATAGATACCGGAAGAGATAACATGACCTGTGGCTGGTCATGCAGCTGTAATACCCCGAACACTGAGCTGAAATGCAAACACAGACCCGGCAAAGCCGCTTTTCTACCCAAGCTGGTGTCTGAGCAAAGCACAGCAGAAGCATAGCCAGACCACATTATCCCAGTGTTTACAACAGGAAATACAGTTTACATGTATAGGGACTTTCTTTTGCTTTTACTTCCAAAAGAGATTAGAAGAAATTTAGTTGGCTAAAATTATCAAAACACCGAGTCTGACTGCTTAATTCACCTACTTCTGATAATTCCTAAAGCCAGTGGGAAGTACTGTGATACTGTGCTTAATACTTTTCCTGAACTTCACTAAATAAGGTTGGATACCTGAATTTCACTTTGGACACAAACAATAGATGCAAGGGACTACAAAATCTCATCAGCTCTGTCAATGTGTTAGCAGTGTATCCTGAGTTAAAACCAAATTTTGGAAAACCCATTTTTATAAAAAGAGGGCAGAATTTATTTTTTAAAAAAGCCAAAACACCCAAGTTATTGTCATGAATTTGCCATTCAGTGATGCAGCAGCACCTCAGAATGCACGATCTGTTCTTCCTTTCTGTACTGTCCTTCTCTTCCCATCTCTACCTTATTCCTTTCAGGACTGTTGAATTTAATTGTTTCTCTTCAAGACTGAACTGATGAAGTATAATGACAAGTCATAACAGGGCAGGAAAACAGCGCTATGATTAACTCGCATGGTCGCTAATCTGTGCTATTAACCATATTCCTGAAAGTTTTTATTCCACTCATTTTTGTCTGTGTGTTTTCAACTTCACATGAAAGGGAAAAACAAGAGTAGCAAAGAGGAAGGATCCTTTCCTAGTTCATGCAAACATACATATTCCTTTCCAATTTAGTACACTTCAATCAACTACGTTCTGAGTTTCACATCCTGATTATTATTATAATATATATAATATATAATAGAATTATTATTATAACTACCTTGTGCCAGTTATACACAGGTTTTGACTGCATCAAGCCTGTGTAAACCTTCTCAAGCTTTTAAATCGAAGCGGATTCATTTCAACCAGCAAAGGCTATCATATTCACATCCATAGCGTTTGAAGGAAAAAAAAAAGGCTCAAAATAAACACTACGCAAAAAAACCCCCAAACCAAACAGCATATTTATTATAAAATTTGGGAAACATTGTTTACTCAAAGTATTTCAGAGACTGAAATCCTTCTGAAATGCCTCCAACAACAATTACAATTTTAAAATAGATAAAGGTATTTTCAACTATATTCTATGCATCTTTATAGGAGGATTTCACTGAAAAAAGGAAATAGGATCTCAGTTTAGCTGATAATTCAATCATTTCACATGTGATTTCTGGAAGTTGATCCCAATAAAGATATAGTAAATCTAAAGTCTTCAAGTTAACAACAAAAAACATTACTCCGCTTATTTTAAAATACTCCTCAATATCTTCTTCATCAAAAAATCTTATACCTTTTGTAAATTTCAATTCTCAACTGCTTTACTATTTAGTAGGGAATCTTAAGGGTTTTTTTTTTATTTTAATTAGGGTACTGATAAAGAGAAACAAATCCTTTTACATTATCTGTGTATAGAAAGCAAAAGTTTTCTGTATGTTCTAGCTCTGTTTACCATATTCATACTATTGTGAATGCTAAACAAAATCTCAGGAATCACTACTCTTTGCATAAAATAAGTTTAAAATACCAGGATTAAAAAAAATAGTACTGAAAACTGTTCAGGAATGAGTATTCTCAATGTGCATTAAGAAAGCTACAGCTTCACAGGGAGGTTGTTGGTATCTGAAAGCTCCAAACCCTGCAGGATTGCACTTCACCACTTACAGGGTTTGTAGGCAGCAAAATGCACTGACTGCTTAATTAGCTGTCTCAAATGAACTATTAATAGCCAACATTGTTTAAATCAACTACACCAATGTAAAATTCAGTAATATCAAAATGTTCCAGTTTGTTAGGAGAATATCAGAGTATCTGATGTTTAAATAAACTGGGAGAGAAAAAAAAATCCTGTATCATTAGGGGCACTGAGGCACAAGATTTTATCAAACGTACAGGATTATCTCTATTGAATAGGACCATTCACAAATCAAAACTCACTCCACTTCAATACTTTCATGCAGTGCTAATCAATTACAACCTTTTCTAGTTATTCAAAATCCATGTGCTTTTAATTTTATTCACTGGTGGTCTAAAATATAATGTTCAGGCCAAGCTAAGTCATTCTGTATTGCAACTTCACTTTTTTTCAATAAATATTCATCTAGAGGTTTTCTTAGAGAGAACTGCTCATATGAAGACTGTGGTAATATTTTTATACTGTACCTCCTTGTTGAAGCAAAAGGTTAGGGGTTACCTAAATACCTCAACTGTATATACAAAAAAAGGAAAAGGTAAGTATTCACATGAAAAATCCAAAGGGACTATATTATTTATTTTTGCATTTCCTATGATTAATGATGCACCAGTGCATACTTGAAAACTGAAGTCAAAATAGGGTAACACCTCAAATTCCTTTACAAACTGTACAAATATCAAACTTCCATCCTGTATTAACTACTCTACCAGAAATATTTAAAGGCTCTGCCACCCCACATTAAGAGTATAACAATAATACTGAAATTCCTCTCAAGCTGTGTGATTTCTTGGTCACAGTCAGACTAATATTAATCTTAAAATTGCACCTTATACCTTTATTTTCCCGACTGTTTTCAAAAGAGAGTTGTACCTTTTTATGAATAACAAGAAACAGCAGCCTTAAGTAAATAACAAGCATCTAATACTGCATCCATTTAAGTAAAAAGGGAAAAATAAAGAAGCTAATAATTCTGGCAAGAGATGCTAACTAGGCAGTTAGAGACAAGATAGACAGATTATAAATGTGTTTACAGACTGTCACACCTTGTGGCAGACACCATCAAAGAACAACATGGATAACAACTAAGAAACACTCTCTAAAACTCTAACTTAATGCAAAAAGCTGAAGATACAACCAGAATCTGGCATTATTTTATGCTTGAGTCCAGCACACTCCTGTGGAAATTAAAGGAGAAAGGGAAAGGAGGAATTATCCCGTGCTTGCCAAGCTTCAAAGGTGCTGAGCACCAGCGTTCCTCCTGCTTGGATACAACAGGAGCCAAGGGCAGCTGTCAGTGCTGGGCACCTCCTGAAAATCAGACCATCTACATGTTTCCCTCTATGTATCCAATAAAAGTCAATATTGTGTGTTGTAGGTGAAAGAGTTGGTTCTGAAAACTCATTAAATACACTCCATTAATAAGAATTACAATAAATTGCCGTATTTAATATGCCCTAGAGTATATAATATTTTAATTAAGGCAGCCTCAAGATAAATAGTGAGTTTAAGATGGTAAAACCTGAAGCATTTTAGGGTCTTAACTTCAGCACTGAGAGAATCCAAGTTTCATACAAGCAGTTAAGAAACTGCAACAACATAAAACTGTTATTTTCAAGATAAAAAATGAATTTGCCTAAATGCAATAAATGCAACATTTATTCTGATAAGCATACTCAGAACTAAATTAATAGACTGTGTGCCATTTCAATGATATTTTCCTTCGAAATTTTGCCAGACTTAGGAATTAACCACAGATTTTCATCTGGAGACAAAAGTCACCCACAAAATGCAGAAAAACATCCACCTCCTCCACCACAGAACCCCCACAAGTATCTACTCTTATCAACAAAGTTAATTTGTGCTCACATTACATACAATAGCTTTCATTTCTATTAGATATCTTCATTCCAAACTGCCTTCTAAAGTCTTCTGGGAAACAGGCTAAGGAGGTCTATCTTCTGCTCTCAGGTGTTTTTGTTTTTAAGTTAATAAAGCCTAAATCTAAGAGCACGTTTCCTTACATAAACATGCTCTCTTCTACAAATAAATATAAGACCTGCCACTTAACATACTGAAAAGCACACCCTAAAGAGAATATTTTAAAGATGAGCACAAAGACAAAATAAATTCAGGTTACTGTATCGTAAAACAGTTTAACACTTCCAATAAAAAAAATTTCCATAATTCATGCATCTGTTTCCTGTATATATTTTTTATTCTGCTTGTTACCATACTGTGTACTGTTCTAGCCTTCTTCGTGTAGTTTTAAGTTTCCTATTTCATGTAGGAACTTGCCCCAGGAGGGAAAACTAAACTCCGTAGGTTTTCTCCTGACTCCCTTGAACTGCTGAAGTCATTTTAATCAGAGCAATTAAATTACTTTGCACAACCTACTCCTTATTAAATGTTTTATTTATAAAAATTAATTTTAGGATAGCAAAAAATTAAAGGAAAAAAGCTACATTCTCCTTTATGTACACAGGGTGCTTTAAAAAGTATTTTTGTATAATATCCACTGTATTCATAATCATTTCCCTTAATATTTTTTCATCTCTAATAAAACTGCCTTTATTTTTACAACAAAGGGTAGAAACAGTTTCTTCGGCTGTTTGTCTCTTAAAAATGCCATATTCATTAAGGTCAGGCAGCTTGGAATTAACAATAGTTTTAATGTGTTATAGCTAAAAACCCCATGGCAAAAATTTTTGGCAGGAATTCATTCAAATATGATTACTGTATTTCTGATAGACAGCCTATTTCACATATTATATTTAATCAGAATTGCTAGCATTTCATAATGACTTAAAATTTATTATCATTCATTTTCTTGATTAAGGAAAGATAAAAGCTGATGACCTTACATACATTTATTTTCCCCAGAATTTATTTGAACCGTAAGTGTGCCAAACCATTGTTTACTTATCCCTCATGGTCAGATATCTTAGATCTAAATCTACTCTGTGGTTTACTGAAACAGACAGAGCCACTGCCAGTTACATAATATAATACTGTTCAGAGGAAAAGAACCTGGCCTTGATCACAATGAAAATTAACACTAATAAGATGCATTTGCATCTATATGCACATACACACACATACATCAAGCACCATATGCTGCCTGCAGTGGCTCTGCTGTAACAAATCGGAGCAGGGGGATATTACAAGTCATTAGTAATTACTGAACTGAATTTCTCTGTCAGATACATTTAATATATATGACCCTATACACACAAGCAAAAGAAAGGGTTGCTTATTTTTTCATTAAGGAAAAACAATATAGATAAATAATTACACCTAAGTGCATTGACTACCAGATAGTGTTAATCCCTCAAAAGTCCTGTAATTCATATAAATACAAATCAGAAAAGACAGCGTTAAAAACACACAATATTTTAATGTATCCATGTGTGGTACTAGAACAGGGTATTCTTTCTTTTAAGAAATGTTAATGAGCTGTGTATGCACAAATACATACATGTATACAGTTCAAGCCTCTAATTCCTGCTAACTCATACTTCTAAAATTGTGTAATTCATGTTAAAAAAGTCAAACTAGCAATAGTATAAATTTAGAAGACTTCTCTATCGGTACAATATATTCCACCCTAGCACTGAAGCTGTAAAGGACTATGTGATATTGCATTCAGATTTGTCAGCAGTACCCAAAAAACATTTGCCACTCTTCATGCATCTTGCTAATAGGCGGTGGAGGAACTTGCCAGGGTCCTGTCTTAATATTTTTTAAAACTTGTGTTTATTAATGCTATCACAGTGTTCTACATATACTGTAAATGTTAGTGCTTGCTTGTTAGTGAAACAACTGATGCCAGAAGTACTGGTTTTAGAATACTTGGTAAAATTTATGAGAGAGAGGTCTCGAGTCAGTCCCTTCATACCTTCTTGCTTCTTCCCATAGACCCATTACAAAAGAAACTGCTTTTGTGGGCATCCGACTGGCCACTCTTAACTCACTTCAACTTTCAAAGTGAAAATACACATTTAGGCAAAGTAGTCTTATTTGTAGGTCAGCTGGTGTTTTTGACACAGTGCAATATATTTCCACTGAAGGGGCTCACAAAAAAAGGCACACCACATTGGCATGGACAGATCCCTGATACAAATGCAGAGCTGTTCTCCTGAGAGCTGATAATACTCCACAACTGTATTTTTGTATTAACACTATAATACATCAATAATTTACTATGAGCACAAACCTTCATGTAGAATCAGCAAGAATAATTTTACATTAATTAAACAGGATTCAATGGAAACTAAAAGGCATTTTAAGATATGACTTAAAAAAAAAGAAATTAAAAATTCTGAGGACCGTGTCAGAATTTGTTATTTTAATTTAATATGTCTCCAAAAGCCTTTCAAGTGAGCCATAATACTGAACTGCCATGATATTTATGTCCTTGCAGCATTTTCTGTACAAATTCCAGGAGTAACTTGCACTCAAATGCATCATCTATTCAACTGTGAATCCTTCACCTTTAAATAGAAAGCTTTTAGGAAAAAAAGAAGTGTCACATTTGCTCTGTAACACTGAAGGGACACATCTGGTCTAGCTTAGTGACTCTGTATTAACAAGAGTTTGATGAATTAATTCTACCAGCCATTGTACAATACCCGAGCACAGGAGCAGCTTTGTGACAGAGTACTTACAGCCCGCAGTATATTTACTTCCTAACACAATCTGCAAAACTTATTTCCTCTAAGTAAGACCATCCGTATAAATTCACACTAAAAGAGTTCATCATCTGCATTTTTCCAATCAGTGGTATCAAAGTTTAACTCCGTGGCGTTTGGGTATTTGTGGAATAACCAAGCCATAACAATGAATGGTTTATTCAAAACTGACAGGACCAGAAAGCAGCAACTATTTACTTAGGCGCCGTACCTTAGTGTACACCAGTAAAAATGTTCTCTTTTCCCCAAAAGGATTTTCTGCATAAAGGGCATTCACTTTGCTTCCTTCCCACCCCTCTTATATCCAACTCTGTACATTCAAAAACTAAGTGCTATATTTTTCTTCCTATTCAGTATATTTTCATTTCCCCTTTTCAGATTAAACGGCATAAACAGAAACACTAAAACAAATTCAGAAGTTACACTCTTTATACTGATATTTTATTAAAGAAACCAACATTCAGAAAAAGTGCAGTCATCTGTGGATAAAAAAAATAACATCTAAGTAACAAAAAAAAAAATAATAAATTTAGCATCAAATGGGAAGAAAGTTATCTTCCACAGTGCAAATCATTTTCATACTGGAGCAAGAGCAGTTTCATTCTAGTGCACCACTGTATATTGCATATGCAAATATTAGAACAACTTTTCATTTTAGAGTGTTTCAGGAAAAGGAGCTAAAATCATTCTCTGTTATTCTGGATGGCAATTAACTCAGTCACGACCTTGTAATAATTTGGGGTTCTATGTTCATTAAAGTAAAATTTTAATACTACCTTTAAAAGCAAAAGCAAAATCTTAATTACAGCTGAGCTACCTGTGTATTAATCCATCTTAAAATAAATGAAGACTTGAGCTTGCCCAGATGAAAAGATAAATTATAATAATACTCATTAGGTACAAAAAGGCTTGAAAGAGTATAATTTTATTACTTTGAATTATAATATTAATTTAGCAACTAATTTCAAGGCACATGTGTAATGCACATGTGTAAACCCTACTCGAGGGAGCAGCTCACATAGACATACACACGAGCTGGAATGTTCCAATTCCGATCAAAGACGTGTGTAGCCGGATGTGCGGTTAATTCACTGATCAAATTTTCACAACTGAAAAACATCTTGAGACATAAAGTCCCAGTTATCAGTAGTGTGGGCTTTGTGCTTTATCATCAGAATTACTCTTCATGATTTCACATTTTATGATATAATTCAAAAATAATATAATCTGTCTCAAACAAAAAAAAAAAAATTAAAAAGGAAAAAACAAAGATAAAAAGGCACTGATTTTTAGTTCCAGCATTCTTAAAGGGCACAGTGAGACTGACTGAAATAAAATACCCAGAGAATCTGAACTCTAATCTTAGTGACATGTTCTTACAGTAAGCTTGTGCTCCATAAAACCTATATAAAAATGTCAGGAGTGCAGATGCATAGCACATGCACTCACCGTAAGACACAAATCTGCCTTGTAACAATAATATACAGTAGCTCTTCAACGTGCCTGAAAGATTTTAAAATGCACTAAATCTATAAAAACAGTCTACTGTCAGACTTCAGCTCTGTCCACTAAATCAACCAGATATATGGAAAAAACACTATTTAATAGCTACTAAATTTTTATCAGTTTTGTATAAAGTTAGACAAATTTGAACTAACAGTTGTTTGAAGACTTCTACCATTACATTTCATAATCTTACTTGCTCACTGAACTGGCTAGATATAGTAAATATACATCATATAATGGCTATTCCCCTTGAGCAGATATGCATAAAAGAAGAATAATCTAAACAAACTAATAAAGATACTTAAATGGGCAGCAATTTTACTAGTCCCAACACTGATTTAAAAGATGTCTCTTTCTCTTCTTTACATACCTGGTTGTAACCAATTACTGATGTGTCTTCACCCCTTCTTGTTGCAAAACTTCCTTTAAAACTTACAGCATACACAGCACAATATTTAAGACCTCTACACATAAAAATGCTCTTTTTTTCAGTAGCAAAGAAAATCTGAAGGTTTTTTTAGGCTGACGATATCTTCACATAGAAACACAGAACGTCTGCAGACAGTAAGAAGCCTTTAGTAAGCCTTTTTGCTGCACCATAATAATCTGATCCAGAAATTCAAGGGTACCTTAAACAACGGGCTACCTGTTCTAGCCATGCTTAGGAATGTGGCCAAATCATTTTTATTGATTTAACCTTTATAGGAATGCTACATATCCTCAGAGTAAAACATTTCTAATGCATTTATAATATGATATACCTCTGAGAAGTTATGAAAAAAAAATCTTGTGACAGATAGGCTAGCCCCCCTCCACTATTCTGCCTTTCCCAATCTAGTAATCGATAGACATTGAAGTGTTAGAGTATTTTCTGAGTTTACATATGTCTGTATTCATAGGATGAAGCCAGAAACTAACACTTACAGAGGACAAGACTAATATCTGACCTGTCTTTGTTTAAGGAATAAGAACTAGTGAACTGATAGCCAAGACTCTAAATACTCCTTTCATTCTAGAGTTACACATCAATCATGTTACCTGCAAACATATCAAGTTAAAACTTCCAGAATTTACAGTCCTTTTTGAATAAACTGAGCAGCATGTTAGTTATGTTCAGAGAGCTTACAGAAGGTGGTTTGTATATCTCACCAGAATTCTTAAAGAAGTATTTCTCAAATTCCCTCTTCATCAGAAATCTACTTCATACACATTTCAAACCAGTATTTCTCGATGCCAGATCCATATTCTATTATTTTGAAGCTCAGGTTGGAAAAAATAGTGTATTTTAGTATTTGCTGGTTTTGGAATGTTACAAACCACACTTGAGCATTACCAGGAGTCACTTGTTTTTCAGAAAGTAAACTGTTCCGAGCTGCTCATTATGGTAAACTTTAGTGTAAAGCAGAAGTGGATACAGTGACTGAGGAGTCAGTCAAACAACAGCAAATACATTTATGTTACAAAACACATTAGTTACACTTCTTATAAAGAAAATTATGTGAGAGGTGTTTGGTCAAAAAAAAGAAAAAACAACAAAAACAAAACTCAAGCAGAAACAAACAGAAATAGCTCCTAGCATGAAATTCTAGTATGTTATTCTTCACAACAACAAGAACCCCAGCCAGGCACAGTTTCAGCAGGCAATATGCTGTAACACAAATCACCAAGTTTAGGAAAATTTAGTTCTACATTTTTTCTGGAACCAACAATGTCTAGACATCACTGATATTCTTCTCATCCACAAAGAAATATGAATCAATCCTACAAAGAAAGAAAGAACAATTCCTTAGGGAGATAAGTGCCTATCTACACACATAAGGTGGACAAGTTAGTACAAAGCTGTGAACTGTAATTAATGTATGGCATATGGAAAAAACATGTATCTGCAAATTCTCAGATTGGTTTGATCTTTTTTCAAAAAGAGTTTGGCTTTTGATTATTACATCACTAATTTGATTACAAAGCTCTACATCACTGTTTGTTTCTTCATCCACTTTTTCTAAGAAATATTCTAAAGATGAATCCATATCCAAAATGCACAACATCCACACATAAAATATCCCCTGGCATGAGCCTTACACTTCCTTAACCAGATGAAATCAAGCCTTTACTGTGAGGTGCACAGTGATTTCTCCAACTGCAGCATAGTTCTACCTTCATTCATAGTGCACATGATGAATGTGACCAGGTAAGTGCCTGCATTCATGCAGACCCAGTCTGTTCTGTACTACCATAGCCTGAGAGCATTCAGCCAGTTACCACACACAGACCAGAGACAACATCCATGAATAAATAATAACTCCCGACCAGATCCCAGAAAGTTCATTGATGCATGTCAGATCATACTTACTTGATTTCAGTTCTATTACATGTAGAGTAACAGTTCTTGGAACAAGAGGAAAACACAAAAACTTACAGATTCTAGAATAAAAAAAAAACCAAAAAACTTTGGATGATACACATGACAAAATCTTTGTAACTAACAGCCTGGTGGCCAGAGCTGTATCCCTCTTCCACTGGCACGTTACAGAACTTTTGTCACTTGCTGGTACGGTGCACCTTAAGGAAGGAGACAGGTAATGCTGGAAAGCAGTGGAATGTGTTAGAAATGCATATTTTTACAGATAGTGATGATGGAAGAAGGCACCACATCATAGTTTAAATGCAGTTACACCAATACAACTGCTTATAGTAGAACACTTCTTTTTATAACATAATAGATACGTTTGTACAAGAGGGTTTATTAGCAGAGTTATTCTGACAAACAATAACATCTTTTGATGCTGCAGAAAAGCTGCTCTGTGCTAGTATGTGAGAAAGGTCAGATGGTGGAAAACTAACTTCATGCTCTCAACCTGTAAACTCTTTCCTTTCCTGACTGCTAACAAATGTCCTAACAGGGGAGATCCACAGCTTTTCCAAGAAGTCACATAGGGAACCTTTCGCTCTGCTCTGATGGAACAGAACTTGTGCACATTCACCTTCAGGAGCTCTGCCCTCTGTGGCAGCTCTCTGACTAACTCTGTCTACACAGAAAAACTGCCTCCAGATTTTCACTTCATTACAGATTTATATATACACAAGCATGTATCCATACATGTCTGTAAAAACCAGTATACTTGAGTACTCAAGCCTGCATGCTATTAGAGAAGCAACTGTGATACTTCAGGAACCTCTAACTTGATTTCAGTGTTTGGAATAAGGGAAAACAAAGTCAGGAGACAGCAGGCTCTGGGAACATATTTTTGCAAGGCTGTTTTATAAGGGACTCTAGCAGGAAAACTGTACACATAGGAAAATCTAGTTTAGACTGGGATTACACATCAAAGAGAGGAGCACCAGAAACTACTTGTCCTTGGTAACATGCACAGAGGCTCAGAGTGGTAGAAGCACTAAGGATCAGGTAATGCACACGTTTTGGCAATGTGTAATTCATGTAATACAGCTTGTTTCCATGGCAATTCTAATAATTCTTTCACATTTCCCTGTAAATTTTTTTGGTTTAAAGATTCTCACACATTTACTAATGGTAAAAGTAGTAGGAGAATGCCATTTCATAGCCAAGTATTTTGACTCTGGCAAACTTGCCTTTTAGCATTCTGTCATCCATCTCATACTTCTGATCTTTTCAGTCTCATGTCTTGAAAATAAGCATAGGTATGGCCCCGTTTTCAAATGCCAGTTCTTGGACATTGGTCTTCTCTTTTAAGGGTACTTCTCAGCATCGTCACACTTGTCTACTGTCCCACATCTATTTTCTGATAGAACAGGACATAGCTCCCACAAGAAACTGATTCCAAACTCATTTGAAGGTATTATGATCATAAATCTGATTCTTCTACTTTCAAAAATCATCAAAAAGAATATGAGCACCTTACTGAAGATTTTGCAACTGTCTGATTTTCACATGGCAATGGCTATCTGGTGTGCCTTTTAAAGGTCCTGGTCCCACATGGAAGCCAGAGCCACCTGAAAATTCTAAACATCTTAAGAACAAACCCTGAATCCCTCACTTCTTTTACAGGAATTCTGAAGATTATGGTTTTGTCATACATTTGTTTAGTGCCTACCACAAAATACCGATCCATAGGTGTGACCTTTACAAGACAACACAGATCAGTCACAATAGCAGAATGTTTATAAATGGCATCATCACTTCAGCCTTGCTGAGTATCTGTTTGTTTTAGCCCAAAGTAAAGTTGTCTCCAAGGTTAATTTATTTTGATGGACATTTGAGAAGACTGTTCTAAAAAAAATTAATATTAAAAAGTTATACTTATGACTCACAACATCAGGACTTGGTAATTTTGGTTCATGCTGGGAAAATGCTTAGCAAATATTGTCAGAAAAATGCTTCCATTTTCTTTGTGTAAGCATATTTTAAACCTGAGAAAAGCAATGCTAACAATTGTGCCATCACCAAATATAGCTGTTCCCTTATTTTGGGTTGGATCAAAAAGGTATTTCAACTAAAAAACTGGTTTGGGCTGCAACAAAAAATGTAAAACATTTCAAAGCCTCAGTAACTGACTTGGTTGTAGCAACAGCACCATACAGGATTCTGAACAAAAAGAGTTGATTACTGTGTTCTTTCTCAGCCAGCTTTCTAAAAGCAGAGCTTACATGGTATGCAAAGTATTGTCCTGCATCTGGTCCTCATACACCAACACTCTTCACTGAAACCACCGCCAGACCTGAGACTATGAACAGGCTGAAACAGTCAACCCCATGAACATTCAGTGTAGCAAGGTGAAAAGACAACCAAAATTGATTAATTAAGAATAATTACATATCAAACTGGTGGCAGGTGTTCAGTTCATTCTCACAGATACTATCAGGCCTGCCATATACAGAAATAAGTACATGGTTTCTGCCTATCCCAATGATGAGAGCTCAAAAAGAATTTTTATTTTCTTTTGGACACCACCTGTCAAGGGAGAAGGTGGGGGGGGGGGTGGAAAATTCCAAAACACAGAATTTTTGGCAGAGAAGATGTTAGCAACAGTTTTAGAAACCATGATCAATATGAAAAGGTTGAAGGAACTGAGTAAGTCACCATAAAGTGAATGGTGACCAACTCTTCCTTCCTCAGTATTGTGGTGAAAGACAAAAACAAATCAGAAGCAAAGGAGTGCAGTATCTCATGGCAGATTTCAACTGTGCCATGTATGCCACAATAGGACCTCCTATCTTGGATTATCTGAGTGCCTGTTACATCTGAACCCTACCTATGTATCTTCTAAAGCCTTTCTGCATCTTGAGATACTTACTTTTTTCTTTTTAAACTATTAGGAAGCGATAAAATACATCCTCCACATTCAATCTATTTTTACACTATATTCAGAGTCACTCATTGGTCCTACTCTGTTTATAGTCTTGTACAACACAAAGTCAATTTTACACAGCCATCATTTCTCTAGAGGAACAAAAGGGTAACTATCCAAAAACAAAGTGTTCTGTGGAAATTGCCCAAAAATCTCCTTCACTGGAGAGTTTGGAGCAGATGAGACAGCTGGCTGTCAGGAAGGTTTCAGTACTACAGAATCCTGCCCCAGTGACACAGACAGGAATAAGTGGATTCTTTCAGCTCCCACCAAGTCCTACACCTCTTGTATTCAGTGACTAACAAGTAACACTCACTGATAAAGGTAAGGGCTTTGGTACATAATCAACTTCCCACATGAAAATTTAGGATGGAAACCTTGCAGTGACTCAAGATGCTCTGAAGGATGTGCTCAGGTGAAGACATTTATTCTTTAGTTGGTTATAATATCCTTGAATGAAAAAGGAATGAACAACTTTCCATTTAGTATGGGAAAAAGCAGGTATAAATGCAAGCATGACAGAGTGAACAAGCCAGTACGAGCTCACATCCCAGTTAACCTACAGGGAATCTGTCTGCATGCCCAAAATCTGGCAATAACAAGTATGAGTCTTGTTATCTCTAAGTTTCAGTGACAGGTTTTATTTATAAAGAAAGAGGCCTTAATGCAACAAAATGCTTAAGTAAATGCACAGTTATTTGTATCTCATTCCCAGCAAAGTCAATGCTAGTATCCTTTTCAAAATCTAAAATAATCCAAATAATCAGCTCACACAGTGTTCTCTCGATGCAAAGTACATATAAAATGCTTCCAGTTTTTATTACTGAATTTGGTAACAACTCATTTTTAATTTGCAATTGCAACAAAAGTCATGGAATCATTTAGGTTGGAAAAGACCCAAGTTTGAGTTGAACCATTAGTTTTCAAACAAGTCAAACAAGAATAGGAATCAGTTCCACTATTATTTTTTTTGCCTATTGAGAGTAATATTTAAATGTCTGCAAGATAACTTCAGTCAAGTTTTAGAGCTCATAAACACTGATTCCACAAGCAAAAAGGATAGGGAAATATAAATATAAAAATTAAAAATTGCACGTCCTAGTTCTAAGAATACACTAGGGGTTTTTTTTGTTTGTTTTTTTAACATAACACATGACTGAAAAAGAAAATTCAAAACCTCAGCTGAATTACTTGGTAGGTCCAGTCCTGCTTCAGTAACAGATAACAACTGAACTGTCAGTTTAACTAACTAGGAAGTTATGTTCACGGCTGGGTTTTTTTTTTTTTTACAGTCAGATGGCAAAAATGGCTACAAGACTCAACTAATGGTCATTGCTGCAAAGTGGTGTGTTCTGGCTCAGATAAATTTTAAAACTCCTAAAAGAAGTGTGCTTCATTTTTGGTAAAGGACTATCCTTTATAAATTTTCCCAAACTAGCTCAGATTACTGAAAACTGACAGCTTTACAGGTAAACTGCTTTCTAGTGTTTCAACCCTAAGTAGATTTGAATTTAGGCCACCTTACTTTGGATGATAAATCAAGTGAGTGACTTTAGGGTAGAGGTCCTGACCAAGATGTAGAAGAAGTGACTCAAATTCTTAATCCAAGATTGATCATGCCAAGTCCTAAGGTTAAGAAGGTATGAAGACAATCACACATTTCCTTCTACCAATAGTCTCAAGAGACCAGAACTGAGACATATTGATGAAACCCATGAATACCCTTAGGAAAAAATGTTTGACCTTTCCATCTGGCAAAAAATAAAGACCACTTACACACGTTGTTGCATGAATTATAAGCAAGCATATCAGAATAACTTCAGTAATATAAATTTTAACTACTGTACTAGGCAAAACCTGAACTACAGAGGTTTAAAAGTGTGCTGACACTTATTCCTTCAGTCCAAACACACTGAAAGCCTTTTGAAGTTTAAAACTCACTGCAATAAATTTTTTTCCACCCTTGACTATAATAGGTGGACTACTTTTTGAATTTCTCAACTCCAGAAGTGGCAGGTATATTCTTACAATCAGCACTAAAATATCCCCAACATCTTTGCTTCCAGCTCCAACAAGAAAGAAATGAGTCTTTCACTGACCACAAATAAAAACACATGAATATTACCTCTCTTATAGGATTAAAGTAGCAGCAGCTGTTCTTCATGCTTTCATCACTCCACATTTAAAGCAACAAAAGGCTACCAAAATAGCAGCAACAGCTCTCATCAGCTGGAGAGGATGTTGGCTTTTCAGTGTAGGGCATGTGAACTGTTAGTGATAGAGCTACCAACACTTGTCTTTAATAGTAGATGCTTATACAAGAAACATGTGGCACACGTGGAAAGCCACATGGCAAGCTTACATGTAGCAAAGGATAATACAAAAAGAAGTCTAATTCCTACTTTATTTTTATTAAGACAACTATCTTCACTTGTGTGTGAATGGAGGAAACAGTGTTGCCAACAGAAAAATCAGACATCCTTACAGATATCAAACACATTTCACTATCACCTACTTCAATCAGACTAGAAAAAGCTTTATTAAAACAGATGAGAAGACAAAGGGCTCCATTTAAAACTAAATGGTGTCCAGGAATTTCTGCCCAGGGCCCTAATTTGCAATTGAGTGTTGCAATCGCAAAAAAAGTGTTACAACTTCCCTGTTTCAACAGGATCATAATGATAAATCAATTAATAACTTTCCCTGAAACTGTATGTCACTACACAGAGAAGTCTTTTTATGAAAGAAATTAAATGCCTCTTAAACAGTTCAATCAATCTGTGTTTAAATAAGCCATTTTCAAAATTTTGGTCTATTTTTCTGGATTAATATAAACATTAAAGAAAAATAGCTGGTGGTTTGGGCTTTTGATTTTTATCTGTCTTAAGAATTCAAAGATAAATATTGCCATCGTAATCCTGGCTCCAGAAAAATACTTGACTTGATTATTCAAACACTGCACTGCTTTTTCAAAAATAATTCTATAATTCATTAGAAAGAACCCCTAGAGTTTCATCTCTCCTTCTATAACTTGATCACTTATCTTTTCAGTCATCTGAACCATAACAGGACACAACAGATACTGAGTCGTCACTTTAAAGTCAGCATTGGGCACACAACTGCAGCAGTATGTGAACGTACCTGGGCAGGCAGAGTGGGAGATCCTGCCAGTGCAAACTCACAGGCAGAGCTTGTTTTAATATATTGCTTTCCAAAAAGAGAGTTTCATTCTTGAAGGAATAAAACTGGCATTTAACAGGGAAACAGAGAATAGAGAAGTTTGCCAACCTCTACAGAGCCTTTCTCTTGAAGTCACCAGATATGCATCGAGCCCTGTTTAACTTGTATTAAAGCTGGTTCAGTAGAGTAGATTTTCAGTATTCACTGCATAGGGCTATTTCCTTGCAATTCCACCACAGTCAGGACAAACAGACCTAGAAGGGCCTAGTCCAGGACCAATACTATTTCTGCAGCTCTCCTAGTACATCCCATTCAATGACAATCAGCATTTATACCTCTACAGTTTTTAAAGCAAATTTACATACAGCTAAATTTAATGGCATCATTTGTAGTAAGTGTTTCAGACCTACACAGATTTTGATTTCCACAACTGATCTGTTCACTATCAAAAGCAAAATTGGAATTACTGAGACTCTAAATAAAGAGATGAAGTTATTTGTCTGCCTTCACTGCTATTGACTGAACTGCCTTACCAAATTATTAGATAAAATGTAGGAGAAAGGTCTGATTGTAATGAATCTGCCAACTATACACATACACATTCAATTGGAAGTTACGAAGAGAGGAACAAAACACTGAATTCATTAAACAGTAGAGGAGTAGAAGAATGTTAAGAAAATGTATTTTCACAGATCACCCTGTTCCTGCCTCCTAACATATTTATTCCCATGTTTTCTCCCAGATAGTCAAGTAGATTCATATTAACTGGAAGTCAGCAAAATGTTATGCTTGTATATAAGCCTATCTATACACGCATGCAGAGAAAGAAATAGATAAAATTTATTTTAAAGAAAACATGAATACCTTATTTTCCTAAAAAAAGAGAGGAATAGAGGGGTATTTTTTCATCCTTTCCAATACTTTAACAAGTCTCCGGATTTGCTCAAACTCCTTACTTTAGAAAATTTTTTCATAGTAACCTTTTGCACTGTACTGGCCATATAAAACATACTCTGGTTTTAACAGTAACACAAAACATTCTATCATAACTGAGAAGCAGGTCTGTACAATAATAATTATCTCTTTTGTGCAGTTTCTCCAAAAAATTAGAAACAGATAAGAGAGTGCTTGTTAGGGGAAGGGGGAAACAGGTAAGAGTGCTTGTTAGGAGAAAGGGGGTGGGGGGGGGAGAAGATGTATTTAACATTACATCATTTTTTTCAGAGAAATATGCAGAATCATTCTAATGTCTACATTTTCAAATACATAATAGCAGGAGCTTTGCAGTCTAACATAAAAAGTAGTCATAGGTACGGAGTCACATATTAAACCACATTGATACATACCTTCCATAAAGACTGCGTATTTTCTCCTCTTAACTTGGCTAGTGAAAGGGACTTTCCAGAAAATAAAACTAATTTTATTTAGTAATTTTAGACGCTGCTTAATATTAAGGTCTAGTCTACATTTAAAAGTATTTCCAAAGTAATTACAGTAGCTTGGCTATATTGGAAAAAGCAGTCTAGTACTGTAGCTATAGCAGTTAAACCAGGTAGACTATAAAATAAAAGCACATTTTTCTCACACAGTTGTGGAGCAATGAGACCTAAGGTCTGAATCTGGTAGGTTGGACCAAATGACCTCCAGACATCTCTTCCAACCTTAATTTTTCTATGATTCCATTCTATGGGATTATTATTTAACTGGTGCAGGAATACTGGCAAGCATTGGAAACAAGTGTGTATGTACCCATTTAAATGAAAATCCATAGAATATAAGCACACAAAGCAGCACAGGCTGACCCCCTCAGGTTTTTGATTTCCTGTGAGTAATTCAGAATATAAAAACTACAAGATTGGTTTAGAAGGGAGCTACCTTATTTGCAGAATTAACAGGGATCTTTTATAACACACAAGTATTAACTACTTTAATAGGAAAAAAATAATTTGCCATCAAATTCATTAGTTTTCTCCCACACTTAAAACAGCCAAACGCATTTATTTATACTTTGTGGAATTCAAATTTATTCCTGTAAGGCTTTTTTAAATCAGTATTTACACATCAGCTGTTCATGCTATCTTGCTGTGCTTCACCAAAAGCACAGCAAGATAACAATACTTAGACTTGTACTTGATATGCTAAAGGCTTTACACCCAAACAAGGAGTCAAATATAGACTGATACACAATGAAGTATTACTGCAGTTTCTAAATGGATAGTCATCCTTTATTTCAGGACCAAAATATACTCCCTCAAAATGTTTTATCCAAATGGCTCTGAATCATAGTAAAAACAAAACAAAAGACATCTGCTAGCAATATACCATTGGTACAAAATTAAATAAGTACTTAACACGCTGTCCTTTTCAGGGTCACAGTGCAGTCTATTAGGGTCTACAGATTTTCTGGTTTTTTTCCAGGGGGTGAAACTGTCATGGCTGTTGCCTTTTTAACTAAGAAAAAGGCCCACTCACAAGCAATCCTGTGCTTCTTCAGAAATACTCATTCAGTCTAGAAACGGAGGATGATTCAAAACCACAACTACTCAATTTTCTAAAGGTTGTACAAATCATGTTGGGGGAAAGGGGAGAAAAACAATCTGAGCTAAAAATAAGTAACAAAGAAACATTATCGTTCAGAGAAGGGTACATTAGGTCAGAAGCTGCTTCTTTTTAACACCAGAAAGTCCTTAGAGCCTTCTGTCTGAAAACTGAAGGAAAAGAAGTCACCAAGTCAGGAGAGCACGTAAGTTGTTTGCTCAGCATTTTCTACAAAAGCAAAAAGAACTTTAGTCACAAACTACATGTCCTTGGTAATGTGTTTTGAAACTAAAACCAGCTCATCGTTGTTAACATCTTAAAGAAACAGCCAATATTATTTTATATAATGAATTAGCACGTACCATTAGACCATTCTCCTCCTTGTCCCTTCTCCACCCACTTCCCACTTCGCCACTTGGCCATTTCTGCCATCCAGTTTTATCACAA
Source organism: Corvus moneduloides (assembly GCF_009650955.1). Classification (NCBI taxonomy): domain Eukaryota; kingdom Metazoa; phylum Chordata; class Aves; order Passeriformes; family Corvidae; genus Corvus; species Corvus moneduloides. The sequence goes on from NC_045478.1 coordinate 5,447,371, forward strand.
CTCTGAAGTTATTATTCACCATTTCTAGAGTCAAGCTAAAAGAAACACTATTCAGTTACTTCACAGCCCTAGGAGCTGTCGAGGGGAGGATGGGCTCCCTTCTAGTCACTGCAATGCCTTCATGTGTCATTAGAAAAGGTCATACAGTAACACATGAAAAGATCAAATACTGGTCTATGGAATTTAAAATTAAACTTCATAATATAAAGAGACAGTGACATTTAATACACAGTATATTATATAGATTTTTTTACATATTTATTATACATGTAACAAAGTCAAATAGAAGAGTAAGTAGATTAACCTGATGAAAATTAAGAGTACAATAAAGCTATTTATACATTTACATTAAAAAAAAGAAAGAAAATCGATGATGTTATATACTCATAAAGTACTAGAACCTATGCAGGGGGAGAAATACTCCATCTACCATTATTTAGCTGGTTCATTCTAAGTCCCAGAGCCAGTGTGGGATTCAAGGATAAACGAATCACCTTCCAGACCAATTTAGGGAGAACGTCATAGTCTAAATTACTATGTTGAACTCGCAATGATAGAGAAAAACAAGCACATTTCTGTAACTGCTCAGGGCTGTCAGGCACCTCTGAAGAAATGGGCACGTATCATGGGGACAGACTTCAGCATCACCCCAGCAACACCTGGGGAGGATTATACAGCTTTTGTGCTTTAGGGGAAAAAAGTAAAAATGTATATAATTAAAAAAAAAAAAAAAGACAAGCAGTGACCTCCAATGCCACAGAGCTAAGAGCTAAATGAGCCAGAAATAGCTCCTAGACGAGGAAGTTGCTCCAATATAGACACCCAGGACACAGAGCAACCTCCACTTTCCTTCTTCTAACTCTGGTCACCTACAGACATTCTAACTGTACATTTCCAATTAATTACCTAATCCAACCAGAAATAATTCCATGGGGCAGAATGACTTCAGAAGAATGAAAAACACAAGTACAGCTATAATGTCCACCTTGCTGCTCTTCTGTACAGATGAATAATGTCCTGTAACAATACTGCACACCAACACATACAATCTGTAGTATCAAATTAAATGTGACTAAAACAAACAGACTGCAAATGATGCAAGAAGCTGCAGTTTAAAGACTTCAGCAGCATCTGCCAGTTCTGGTCACAGTTACAGCTAAACTGGATTTTTCAGGTTCAGTCTGTTAGAACTAATGTACTGCAATTTATTACACCGGAGAAATAAAAACGTAAAAAAAAATGCTGAATTTAATTATCATATTAATTTATGGCTTAATCAGTATTTGGTTACAATATATATGTCTTCACTCAAGTATGGTAAGTAATTTCCAAATTTTATAATCTTTTACTTAGGTACTTGATGATACCTTAAAGCAACCTGTCAAAACCTGAAACCAGAAAGTTTCAGGAATCTAAGCTCAAAATCCTGGAACCATATATCTTAAAATATTTCAATTCAAAACAAAATTTCAAACACAGGAAGCTTGAGAAGCTGTATCCAACTCAGAACAAACTGAGTAGAACAGAGCACACAGTACCCTTAGAGAAACTGTTCTCATACTTAGCAAAACTGATTTCACAAATGAACTGCAAAACTTACATTAACTTTGAACTGACAAGAGAAAAATAAAGTACTAGTAGAGCAGAAACACAAGATACACATAACCCAGACTAATGCTAAACTTCAGCTAATTTTGTTTATAGAAAAAGCTGTTACCCAGATTAATATCTCCAGTCTTCCCTCATAAAAACATCCTTCTCGTGTTTCTTTTCCAGGCTGAGTACAAATGTAATTTTGAAATTAGTCACAGAAACGTTCCTTCATAAGTCTGTATAGACACTCAACAATTTCTTTGCTCTATGTGGGTACTACTCCATATGTTAATTAAGATCCTCCGTCACCTCTTGCTCTTTCATAAGTAGGGACAGGATATTCAGCAACAACAAAGAGAAAGAAGCAAGAGATAAAATGAGTGTATTTCAGACTGTTTGACACTAATAAGGTCAAGTTCAGGTTGTACTTCAAGTGAACTCTGCTACTAAAAGGTAAAATGAAACTGCAGTATTGGAAAAGGGAGGTCTAAAATAACTACACTTTAAATGCAGTACAGAAATGTGGAAGCCTGAAAAATGAATTTTCAAATAGCTTTTCTGAAACTCACTCCATTTCAGCTCTTACATCTTTTATTACCAGTTCTGCAAACCCTATCAGGCCTCCTCAGCAAAATTCTGTTGAGCTAAGTGCTGTGCAAAGAGACTCTGCCTTTAAAAGCTTAAAAATACCACATCCGCATCAGAATAAGCTGTAGTAATTTCTCTCTAATGAATTTCCTTCCTGTATTCCATCCTACCTATAAAAGGAAAACTTAGTTCTGCCCCTAGTTTTCTATCTCATGCCACTCTTGCCTCATGTATTTAATGAGGTAGACAGGAACAGCCACACATGATCTGATAACCACGTACCACATCTGCTGCCACTGCCCTTCCATCGTCTCTACCCAAGGGGGGAAAAGTGCTCTTTGCATCTTTGCAGGGAAGGGTTTCGGCTCAGTAGGCTAAACTAGTTATTTATTTTTAAACAGTGCAATCTCAGCACAATTCTGGGTTCAAATATGGTAAACAAGTATGGGACAGAATAGAGAAATTCTTTACAGTCCCAAATTACAGTTTGGTTAACCAAAGAACTCCCTCAGCCAGGTCATTACTGATGTTTTCTTCCACCATCATTCCAAACGAACTATCTGAAGTCAGATGATTTTACTGATCAACGTCAAAGCAAAGATGGATAAACACACAACCAAAAGAAGCCTTAAGGTAACAGTCACAGCAGGGTTGTCCAAGTACTACAATATCTCATCATACAGTGTGATATAATACATAATTATTAACATTCAGCTCAAGCACACACTCATTCCATGCTAGATAAATTCTGGACCATTTTATTAAAAACAATAATCTAAACTGTCTATTCAGCTTAACTTCCTAGTCTCTATAATCATTTACTTGTTTCAAGTAGAATCAAGGTCTGCATGAGCTCAGCTTTCCATGAAACCTAAGACATATGAAAGCCAACTCTCTAAAAACTCTTTTTCCTGGGGAAGAACTGAACCTGGAATGAGGTGAAACCTCATGAGGAACCTGGCAGGAGGGAAATGGCAGTCCCCATATTTGTATCTGCCTCACAGGATGAGTCAAGCTGACACATTTAGGTGTACTGGAAAAATAAAATAATAAAACCACAAAATAATCAAGGACACAGTTTAACAAATGCAAACTGGACTTAGCAGCAACAAAACCCATTGTCACAAAGAGAGATAAAAAAGCCATTTGTGTTTTGAAGACTAGAATAACAAAATTCAATGTTTATCAAAAACCAAGTAGCCAGCTGACCCTAACAGCTAGCAAGAATGGCAAAGATTTTGTACAATACCTAGAAATCAGAGAGAGAATGTATTTTAGAAGTTATCTTAAGTCATAATGAAACTCTTTAGGTAAAATGTTCAACATTAAATTATGTCCTGTAAACAGCACGAAATGCATATTGTGTACTTTTTTTTAGTTAGCATGTAATGTGAGTGACTCAAAAGTATTTGGGGGATACTTATAAGGACATTCACAACTGGATTAACACACAAACACAAGCCAGTCTAGCAAAGCACAGCTCCTGAATCACAGGATTTCTTTACTGCTACATGAAGTGGGCATTTCTTCAGCACTGAGCAACAAGTTCCCTGAACACTCTGATAAGAAAACTATTTTACCATACATAAGCAATGTTGTTATCAAACAGAATTTTCATTTCTGGATATGAAAATAAATTTGGCATCAAATACTAGAAGAAATCAGTGAGATCTTCCAAGGATTATGGGGTGAACAAATTGTAATCCAAGTCACGTCAGCAGAGGTTATCCAACGGGACAACATATCAGTTCAGAGACCACGCTTCCTCTGTTATTTCATTTCACATTCAAAAATTTAGAATGATATTCCTAAAGATGTTGTCATCTCAGAATGGATGAGAAATCCTAAATAAGCAGAACCCCAAAAGATAATTTATTTGATTGACAAGTGCGCAAGGATGCAACAGGCAATAAAGAGTAGATTTTATAGCTCATGCTATATATAGGGGAAAAAAAAAATATATCATGCAGTGTTGGCAAGCCTGAAATAAAAATATGTTCATTCTAGATACTCCTTGAGTGACCAGAGGTCTAGAACCACTCTTTATTACCCAGTCTGAAATGAGAAATATTATTGACAACATTACAAAACCATTCAAATGTTTAATAACAGGGATCATGTAAATATCCCAAGAGTCAGGGAGACAAGTTCAAAGAGTTTTAATGAAATAAAGGTTTAAGAACTGGCCCCAGTTCTTACCCAGTTTCTCCCATAATTTGCTAAATGCTAAAAAAGGAAAAAATACATTAAAAATAATATATTCATAAACAAAAAGGGAATGTGAAGAATTTATAGTATCTCTATTACACACTAACACAACACTGAAGTGTATCAGAGGTGAGTGTAAGCTACAAGCTGGAAGAAGTTGAGTAAGAATTGCATTTGAAATACCTGGACACATTTTCAATGTCTGAAAAGACACAACCAATTAGGAGCAGTATTAAATTTGATATCATAGCAATGGATATTATTGTTTTAATACTAACTACTGTAAATACAGTAGATAACCAGAAAGACTTAACTAAACGCAATTAAAACATAGTTTTCTTCACTACTTCCACCATTAAAACCTTATAGCGTTGTACCATCAAATTTTGAATTTTGGTATGAAGCTTACCACAAGGACTAATTAAGGAACTTCAGATCACAGTAATTAGTATTTTCGTAAATAGCTAAAATACCTTTGAGAAGTCAAGACATTTTACTGAGCAGGGGATAAAAACCTCCCACTATAGCTGCAAATTGCTCAGCATGTCTTTAGACTGTCAGGGTCTCCAGGAATTCACTCTGTAAGTAGTGCTTACATTAGAAAATAGATGATCTCTACCAAACTATGAATTTTAATGGCTACGGTAAAATCAGCGTGGTTGTGAATCTACTGGGCAGAACTGTAATTTAAGTGCAGCCCATGAGCAGTTAGTTTGGAAACAGGTTGTAGATCAGCCAAACGAAATTAAGTAAAACAAACCTCAGCAGAATGCACTTGATGTGCTGAAAACTCTTTTTTAAATTATTAACACCTACTCCTGTACAATCCATGGTACCATAATAAAAAATCCAAATACAAATAAAGGATGTAGAAACCAAAGCAAGCTCCATATAGCACTTTGCTCTTCTAAACTAGTATAAGATAAATATAATTTAATTCCAAGGTCTTAACAATTAAAAGCTAAATATAACCATGCAAAAGGTAGTGCACTGCAAATTGACTTGTGTTTGGGAGATCTGTGACAATCTGATTAAGAAGCATTCATCTTAAGGTAATCAGCACATGCACTATCACCAATTACACAGTACTATGTAGGCAACATACAAACCAGATTCTTTTCTCAACAAACAAAAATTTCTTCAAATCCAAGGACATATCTTAAATATTCTTAATGGAAAAACAGAATCATTTCATTAGTAAAATATCAATGTATACAATGAAAAACTTGTACACATCTTAAGACAGCTCTTTATGCAGTACTTTATGATTTCAAGACTCCTATACATTTCTTGCCTTCTCAAATAAATCAGAAAAACCCTTCTGAGCTTATCTTAAAAACACAATTCTACAACAGGATTCAGCTTATTCCCTTAAAATGCTGTGGTTCAAAAACAGGTGTAGTGTATGTAACAGATGTAGCATATGAATAACCTCCTCACCTTAAATGTGATTACTCACAAGCTTAATGTTACATGTAAATTTAAGCATTCCATGGAATCAAACACTGGCTCAACACTTCTGTGCTGCAAATTATACCACCTTCAGACCATGAGATATTCTTATCCAGAGATTTCCAGATCTTGCCACTGGTTTACAACAGGATTTGATATTCTACTCCAAAAATACAGTTTCTCTCTCTTCCTTCTGCCTTCTAAATCCCTAAAATCCAACAGCCTATTTTTAATATCAACACAAACTACCACATGACATTCTGGATTAGCACTTAATGTCTCTATATGACTTATTTCTCGCGAGTTCATAGTCTTGCTGCACACATTTTGTTGAGAAAGGCAGGGCAAGTTGAAGCTATTCTTCACATTACTCCATGAAATCCATAGCAAATAGGCTTCTCCACAATACCAAACCATGCAGAGATAGCCTCTATTTTCTTTTCTTTAAGAAGACGTTACCTTTTTGCACTGTATTGCTCCAATCTTTGCTATTTCCCAGGATCTTAAGATGTCAGCAGGATTTTGTTATAAATCGCCTAAACAGGAGAATCTGTAACTTCCTAAATCACATCGTTTATAAAAAACGTCAGCTTCTGTCAAAGCACAGAAAGTTCTTTTAAAGGCATAACTTCATTTTATGGCCCAAGCCAAAGGAAACAGTTGTCCTTTTTTCTGCATGGTTCATCCCTGGCACTCTATCATTTTCAAGAGTCTCCTTTTTTTTCCTGTCCCAGCAAACAATAAAAATTTAAGTTTTAATGTGCTCATTGCAGTCCAGGAATTTCCTCAGTTCCTACCAGTTTAATGAAGCTGTGAAATATGTTACTCTGGAGCACAGATGATCTGTTTGCACAGCTTTCAAAGGATAACTGCACCAGTTCTGAAGCAAAAGGAAAATGTCTATTCCTTCCATTTGTATGGCCAACAATAACTTCTACATTCTGACAGAATCGTGTGTACACTGGCGGGGAAGGGGAGTTTCAAAACACTTTATCAGGAAGTCCACAATCCAATAAAATGCAGGCGCCCCAGATACTGATCCAAACTGATGCGCAGGATTTGACTCTGAAGTTCAGGGCTGCTGTTTCGTTTTTTAAACACAGTTAAGAGTTATTTTTTTCAACCAAGAACAACAGTTGTATTTTTCAGCATAAATGACCTTAAGAGATGTGAACAATTAGCAAACAGAATTCTCTTGAAGGAGAGAGAGCAGTAATATTTTTCTATCCAAAGAGAACTCAATACAGTAGAACACTGGGCCTGTAACAACGTACTCATCAACATTAGAATATTCAATGCACAAGAAAAAACTCTATCTTATTTACATTATACTGAAAAATACTCCAGTGGAAGGTATCTCATGATCCACCTGACAACAATCTAGTGGTCTCCTAAGGACATTTAACTGAAAACAAATTGCATCTTTCACTTTTGCAAAGAACTCTTTGTAGAATTTAATGGAGACAAGTAACTCCTTATGTATCTACTGCCCATGTAGCAATTCAGGTGAGAAATTTTTAGAGAACAGTGAAGGTAAATCCACAACACATGACTAAAAGCAACACAGCTTTACTCTCACCACCAAATTACAAAATGATATAATACCACAGCCTTGGAACTGGGTTTCTAAGAATCCCCTGTTCATTTAAAAGAATAAGTAACTTATTTTTTTAACAACTTTACTTCCTGTCTGTCAAAAAATTATTTACAAGCATTCCATATCATAATTTCATCAGCAATATTATGATCTCAGCAGTCTATCTCTCTGTATTAGCACTGAAGGATGTTAATAGAAAGTATTCATTTTAAAAGTATATATGGCAACTGGAAGCTTAGCTTTCTTTGATGAAGGGCTGAGAAATACAGGACTCTAAAGATTTCTAAAGTATATATTAAAAATATATTTCTTTACTCAGCAGTATTAGCTCTCAGTAGAAGATGTGGGTTTTATTTACTCAAATCATCTCTAAATGTTTTACAAATCAGAAGTAAAACACTAACAGCTCCATTACTAGTACCTGCTCTTCTTTCCCCCATCATCCTTATTCACACATTCTAAGAAATCAGCTAAAAGATGAATACACAATGCAGATACTACCAGATATTTTGACTGATTACTCACATCATACTCTGCAATTCAGGTGTAAAGCTTGTTGATTTTCTTCCACTGCTTGAAGAGGGAACTGCTGACATCGGGCTGGCCACAGTGCTGCTCATCTGGGTAAACAAAGAAATAACAGCACTTTACAATACTTGTATTCCATTTCCAAAAGAGCACATGTATGCTTCACACTATGTATTTAAAAGGAAGAAAAGATATTTGGAGTAACATGGCAAGTAAAGATTCTGCATGCAAAAAAGAAGCCTATGTGAGGCACTAGAAAACTTGAGTTGATGTTTACTGTAACCTAAGTATTGGAAACACACACTAATTCTAAAATATTATTTAGAAGTACCCTAAAAAGTACTAGTGGAAAAGCATTAAGATAAAAACACCACTATTCCAGAATAGATGGTATTCATAGACGCCAGAATCTCTGCTGTCCGATCATCCTCTTATATTCCTGCATATCCTAACCACCAGTAAATCACATCCGCACCATCTCCAACAAAGCTAAGAGGAGTAAAAGAGATTCTTGGAAAGAGCCAGCTAAAACTTGATGAGCACAGAGATCAGAAACTTCCTTCATGAAACACCCCCTTCACACACACACTACTTAAATTCTTAAAACAAAAATGCATTAGAAAGAGTATCATAATACTCATAGCACTGAAGGTACTGTCTTTATACGAAGTATTTTTCAGCTTTTCTATATAAATTTTTCATTCAAGAACTCCAAAGCAAACCCAGGACAATTTTACTCTTATTCTATGAAGTAATTAATAAATCTACATTTTCATCTTTAATAATATGCAAGTCAAATGGCTTTGAACTGTTTAATTTAAAAAAAATTAATTTTGTGAGGGACTGAATAAGCAAAATTTAATTATGGAAAACTCTATATGTAAAAGGGAGTTTCATTTTTCCCTTCAAAAAAATTAATAAAAAAACTGCATACTACGTAAGTCCCCCGATAAACAGGACATATTGCCGCTATATTTCTTAGTCTTCTAGTTTGTTGCACACTAGTAACAATTGAGTTGTACTGCTCATTTCTTGCACCATTAGTAGCAGCAACAATAAAAGCTGTATGTCGATATATTTTGCTGTGCTATAAGAGATCCTTCCTTTCTCTACTTTAAAATTCAAAGGATAAGATTGTTTTCTAGAATAGAAATCTATGCCACCACTTCCCAGGGCAGCCTGTTCCAGTGTTTGACCACCCTTTCTGTGAAGAAGCTTTTCCCAGTATCCAAAACCTCCCCTGGCACAACCTGAGGCTGTTTCCTCTTCTCCTATGGCTTTGTACACAAGAGAAGAGTCCGACCCCCACCTGGCTTTCTCCTCCTGTCAGGGAGCTGTAAAGAGTGACATTTTCCCCCGCAAGCCTCCTCTCCTCCAGGCTGAGCCCCCCCAGCTGCTCCTCACCAGACTTGAGCTCCAGACCCCTCCCCAGCTCCGTTCCCTTCTCTGGACACTCTCCAGCCCCTCAATGTCCTTCCTGGACTGAGAGGCCCAAAACTGAACACAGCACCCGAGGTGTGGCCCCAGCAGGGCCCAGCACAGGGGGAAAATCACTGCCCTGGTCCTGCTGGCCACACTGTTGCTGGTACAAGCCAGGTACCACTGGCCCTCTTGGCCACCTGGGCACAGCTGGCTCACATTCAGCTGCTGTTGACCAGCACCCCCAGGTCCTTTTCTACTGAGCAGCTTTTCAGCCACTCTGCCCCAGTCTGCAGCACTGTACGAGCTTATCATGATTTAGGTACAGCACCCAGCACTTGAACATGTTGAACCTCACACAACTGGCCTTGGTCAATTGATCCAGCCTGTCCAGATCCCTTTGTACAGCCTCCCTACCCCATCCAACTTGGTGTCATAAGTTTAATTTTTCTATTAATGCTTTCATGTAGATTATCAGACTTCAGTTCATCTTCAGGCAGATTCTAATTTAGTTCCCCATCCTGCAAGCACTTATGCACATGTGTAACTTGAATCACAAGTTTGCTCCCACTCAAGTCTGATTTTAATCACAGTTAGTTACACACAAAGCTAAAGTGTTGTCAGGATCCTGCCATAATCAGCAGTTACCAGAGTCATCTAACCTAAACACTCAATTGAATTAGTGAACTTAAAAAAGAAAAAACAAGTTAAAACCCTCTGTAACATAGAAAGGTGCCAGTATTTATAGGAAAGCTCTGTATACCCATGGGAGTTAAGAGGAAGCTGCCATGGTATCCACCTTAGCAGAAACAGCCTAAAGATTTAGAAATGTATATGTATTTTGTTGTTCATCATTTGATTAGGACTAAGTATGCTTAATTTTAGTAGCTATATATTCATATCCAATACCACAGTACCAATATTCCTAAATAGAGAATTAACACTGTATTCATTAAAAAGTAACATTCAAAGTTTTTTTTTTTAATTTAGAGTTTTTTAAAACTAATTACATCACTTGAAGCATATAAGTATTTTCTTTGAACATCCATAACAGACAATGTGCTTTATCCATGAGGTTCTGTTCTGCTAATTTATGAAGCATTCTCCCAAAATTCCCAAAAACCATGGGGTCAGTTCCACAGTTGCCTCCTCACAGCATAAGACCTGTGATTCATGCATGTCCTATTCTAGAGCAAAACCTCCTTTAGGTTCCTGCCCTCCAAGGGGACAAGAACAGTTTAATTAAAAAAACTTGAAGGGCTGTACATCTCAGTGGTTTGAGAGCTGAAAGCTTATCAGCTACTGCTTCACTAAAAACTTGGGTCTTCCTATTGCAACCAAGTGATTTAACTTTCAAATCAAGCAGGTGTACAGCATTTTCTTGACATAAAAAACCAACAGCTTGTCAGGCTTCATCAGACCCTTAACAATAATTACTTCCACAGCCCACATTTTGTTTGATGGTCTAGATAATTAACTTCTTTACACATCAAAGTCCCATCCTCCGTATGTTCTATTTCCTTTCTTCCGGACATTAAAAAAAAAAAAAAAAGATCATTCAAAAGCAGAAGCACTCTCAAATCAATTTTCTTCAATAAGTACAGCTATCATGGAACTGAAAAGCCTACAGTGATCTTCAATGGGTCGATATACTGTATTTGTTTTAGCTCCAAACTGAAATGCAGCTGTTTGCCATATTCTACAAAATGAATTCAGATGTTCAGATTAGGTCACAGATTATTTCAATGTGCTGCATTTTAATCATGAACTCTAGCAAGAAGATAACTTCTGATTAACACTATTTGGACTGGTAATTATGAGTTCTTACCCAAGTAGGTCCAGTTTTTATAAATTCTCTTCTCATCAGTAAAACATTGCAATCAAATGTGTAGTAAAAAACACACATTAAAAGGTATATATTATCACATATAAATGTTGAAAAGCATCTACTGTAATCTCTATGTCTTTTACATTGAAGAGTCATAACAGGAAACACTTGTGCCATATGAATCAGCAGAACAAAAGTTATCAGTTGAGGGAAACAAATTTTAAGTCACTTTTTATCAAGTTTAGGTCCATCTCTCTCACCACAGTAATATACCTGGGCAGATTTCTGTTTCATAACCCATAACCCTCCTTCATATCCATATCCATTCTGAAATTACCAAGCAATATTAACGTACACTGACTTTTCTAAAATCAGTAAGTGATCTGTATAACCCACATATTTATTCAAGATCCAGCTGAGAGACATAAAAATTGGAATTCCACTGCCCCTAAAACTTGAATTTGATAGAAGGGTTATACACTTAGGCAATATCCCATACTATATTTAAATACAAATATATATATATAAAATCATATCCCAGAATGCTTTGTCTTAGAGGGTATCTTAAAACTCATCTCAGTCCAATCCCCTGCCAGGTGCAGGGACACTTTCCATCAGACCAGCTTGCTGAGGGCCCCATCCAAGCTGGCCATGAACACTTCCAGGGGTAGGGCTGACACAGCTCCTCTGTTCCAGTGCCTCACCACCCTCACAGCAAAGAGCTTCTTCTCTTTATCTAATCTAAATCTCCCTGCTTTCAGCTTAAAGCCATTCCCCCTAGTCCCATCACTGCACACCCTCTCCAGCTCTCTTGGAGCCCCTCTAGGTACTGGAAGGTGCTGTGAGGTCTCCCCTTCTCCAGGCTGAATAACAGAGACTCAGTCAAGGCTTTTGAAATACTACTCAGATACTTTCACCAATCCCCACTGCTGAAATGTCATACGAAGATCTAGGAGAAAGATGCATCCAAACAGTCACTACAGAACAGTCCTCTAACAGACTGCCTGACAGCTGATCTAAACTCACTCAGGAAGAGCAAATGTTAATAGTAATACAATTTTCACTTCACCAAAAGTAAAAAAAATACGTAAGTCTGCACTGGGTTAGTTTAAAACAAAAGTGGATTCGCAGAGATTTTATCTGATGTCTCTGTTATACACTAAAGAAGGTGCAGGATTACCAAAAAATGGCAGTGTCCCTGCAAAACCTTTTACACTTAACACAGAGAAGTTACCATTACAATGATTTAATTCATCAAGCATACATCTAACGTGGTTATCACATCAATCTTTTCATAAATACATTTTGCATATAACCTGAAACCATGCAAAAATTTAAAGACTGACAAATTTTCATTTATATAAACTCAAACAAAACAGGAAGAAAAGAAAAGCCAATATAACTATGAATTAACACAAAATTAAAATTAATCCTTTTGTTTTTACACCCTCTGTTTCAGAGTAATTAGATTAACTAGTCTGTTACCGCTGAGTATTTCATGGCCTCACCAGTGACAAGAGGGTATATGATAAGTCTTTTAGGACTGGAGATGTAAGAACTTAATTAACTACAGGAAATAACATATTTTTGTTACTGAACTTCTTTTAAAAAACAAAAACACACCCATAACCCTGCTGAACACATGCAAGACTGGCTTTCTGAGTGTATGCTCAAAACAATGAAAAATAAGAGAAAGTTAAAAAAAAACCCAATATCCCATAACCAAATGCAAGAGTACATATATTGTTTTGCTTATCACCCACTCTACCAGTAGCACACAATAACTGAAAATTAAAACACTAAGCGTGAAGTCCTTAAGTACTCTTGAGCTGTTCAAGCAGGCTGGAACTAGAAACACTCTAAAGGGTCTCAGATAAGCACAGTGCATGCGTGATCTAGGATTTATAACAAAATAATGACTGATAGTATAAAATGAAATTACTTTATCATCCTCTAACCTGTTCAGGTCAAAAACTATCAGCTTTTTGGGCCACAATTAAGAAATGTTTTTGTTTACAGGAAATAGGATGAATAACTTCCATATTCTCTAAGCACAGCATCTTAAAAAGCCAAGCAGATAAAGCAAAGGCACAAACTTTCAGGGAACAGTCAGACCAAATATAGGATTAGAAGCAATCTGTGAGCAGGCAGTGACACATCTGCACCGGGTCTGCACACAAGAATATTGTTCAAAGCTCAGGCTGCCATCTCAGCTTTCTTTCATTTTTAATTAATTAACAAAGTATCACAAATACTTCGCAGAATGCAGGCACTGTTCATTCTAAGAATAACACATTACATCTGCTGCTGCTGCTTCCATTTATTACTTGATAGACCAGATTCTTAGGATAGTTTTATTTTAAACTGAATACCAGAAAGAAAAATTCATCTTATAGCTGTCAATGCACAGCCCAGCTTTCACCACCCACACAAATAAGCATCTCATCTTTAACCATGACACTCTCTTGGAACAGAACATGCTTGGAAAGCCCACACGAATACAAGGAATACAACTGAACATCATTTCCCCCTGTCCATTTAAAAGGCAATTCAGTCATTCATTCCCATGTAGAAGTTAGAGAAGAAACATGCATGGCTGATAACAGGTAAAACAAATTTTCTAATACATATAGGTGTAGATTTTCATCCAAAGAATAACATGCATCCTAATGATTTTATCTTTAGAACTGTCCTGTTCAACATCTCGGAAGATAAAATAATCCTTCACGTTCATTTCTGCATCTCATAGAGTATCTTTGTGCATTACTTTTACTGAAGACCTTACATGAAAGCAGTAAACAAGCACAACTCTCTCAATGACTTAGCAAGGAAAGAAAAGTCACTAAAGCAACCTCAGACTAAAACAAAACCTTCTGACTCCACTGTGTACTCGAAATGACTCTGCATGTCCTCATACTTGAAGCTATTATTTGTCCATTCCCAAGTTAGACATGACAGTTACTTTAAGCCTCTTCTGAACCAGACCAATACTCCAGAATGGTCTGGACTACTGAAAGAATACTAATATACAGATGTGACTGTTTGATCTGAGACTGGAAAATATAGAGAATAATTTTACACAAGAGCTCTGCCTCCCCATCTGGAGGTGTTCACAAACACTTGTCAGTTTCCAACTCCAGTCTAATCAGAGCTCTGTCCTTCCCTAACCCCAGCCTCTGTTTTTAACATGGAAGCAGGCAAAATGAATCTAATATATACACCCTCCTCCCTCTGGACTGAATGCACACACTCTTTTGCAGAGCTTTGTGCCACAGTGGCCATTAACAGCACTGCAAATTAAGCACAAATTATTTTTTCCTTCCTTCCTAAAAATACTTTAAGAAAACAGTGTAAAGACCAAACAACCCAAAACTAACAGAAAAGTTTCCACAGCTTTCAGAATCTGACTCTGAATTTATTTCAACTAGCAATTGTTTTTTCTTAATACATTAGAATTACAAACCTTCCACACCAATTATTTAACAATTATATAGAGATGCAAGTCCATGGCCATAACCTTCCTGTGGGAACCACTGACAATTTTCAGTGAAGAAAACACAAGGTGTGCTCACAGGTCTGGTGATAAAAAAAAAAAAAAAAGCTTCCAAGTCATCAGGAACTTGCATGCTTGATTCCAGCATGCAAGGATGAACAGGCCCCAAATTGTGACTTGCTCAGTGTTTTGCTTTTTCTGATGAGTAAAGCATTCCTGTATTAATATGCAGAGGTCAGGTTAGCTCTGTCAATATATTTTACTGCTCACTGGCCAGCAAGCAACTCCATTAGTGAGTATGGGTCCCGGTTTGCCTTTAGTTCTATTTAAAGTAAATTAAAATTTAAGGGTTTACTAACAGAAACACAGATTTTCTGTGAAGCATAACCAAGTTATCGTTAGCTTTAAACTGTATTTTCCTTGCATTTCTGTCTCTAAACCTTCACCTGCCTTCGTCTCCTTTCAAAATGGCATCTTTCCCAACCTATCACACTGATTACATCAACCCTTCTCCTCTCATATCACCCTGAGCTGTGTTTGATTCACTATTTGAAATACAATTAAAATCATTTCATAATATAGTTACACCCTGACCTTAATTGAATATTCTGGCATATCAGGAATACCATCAAGTTATGGCATCAACATATGTATCTAAAATTCCTCATCAAAAATGAGTGGCCAAATACATAGCTAAGATTATAAAAAAATTCTCCAATTCTTGTTGTGGGGCTGTTACTCTTTCAGAAATCAGTGCTTGCCACCATAAGTACAAATTCTCTGGAGGAGAAAATGTCTACTTCTATTGTTGTTCATCTACGCAACACCCTAATACACGGAAAACTACAGCAAAAACAGCCATGGCCTTAATATAAGGTAGAAGTATGAATATTAGCTATTTAGAAGTAGGTCTAACAGTATATCAGTAACATTCAGATCTTTTCAGAGATCTCATAGTCACAGATTATATCCAGTAAGTTCCTGCTAAAATGCATTCTTGTTTACTCAAAAATACGCATTTCTCCCAGGTATACCTCAGTACTGGGCTTAACTCTTGCCAGCACCTCTCAGGCAAATCAGAACAATTATCAGTAGAGATCGTCAGTGCTAAGTGCTTTTAAAAATCATATGCCTGAGTGGCATTTCAAGTAAACAAGCTTACATTTCAGCAAAGTCTATTGGAAATCACCTCTTCCAAACAAACTCTTGGCCTCTTTTTTCCATTACTGCTACTTCTGTGATGGTTTAAGGAGCTGGGTGAACTAGAAACTTTGCAGCTGACTCTGCAAAAGTCTGATTGCAATCAAACACAATACTTCAAACACATGCAAAATACAGGGGTAAAGAGAAGACAAAGACTATTTATAAATAGACATTTCACCTGTGATAGCTTGCAAAAGAACACTTACTAAGATTACTTAAAATTAATAACGACTCCACGTAACACTACAAATGCCAAGTATCTGAAACACAGACTGCAGATCAATTCAATACCATTTTCAGTACCTCTGACAGGCAGGTTTTTTGATCAGCTCCAGATAAGCTTGTAACTGAGTCACCACTGCCTGGCTCCATGAGAACATAGGCCTACCTAATTTCCTTTTCTTTACATGCTTGTGTATCTACACATTTGGCTATTTCACAATTGCAACAAGAGCATTAACTCAATTTGTTTCTATGGTATAATTACACTGCCTGGGTTTGGCCTCATGCCTTAGAACACCCTTGCAGTGATGACCTAGAAAGACACTGTCTAGCTGGTCTCACTGCTGGAGGGTATCACATCAGAAGAGCAGTAACAACATGAACAATGTTCACTGTTGTTCTACGCTGTTACATGTAGGCAATTCTTAAAACACTTGTAGCTTGCTAAATTACAGCTTGCTTATGCTGACAAGTTACTAATTGACTAATCAACTCTGAAACAGCTCCATCCTGTGCTACCCAGAACTGAGCCTAGGAGAGTAATTCTGCTGGTTATGACAGTCAGAGGCTCTAAAGACTACAGAATCCTGTGAAACCTTAAGTAATATCTTCAAATCGATTGATTCAAAAATCACAAGTTAAATGTCACTAAATGATTTCTTGTTTACTTCTCAGAGACACAACTTTTAGTTTTTCCTCCTGCTGTTCTAGTATATTAGGGTTAAGACCTCAAACTTTTCTTCAGAATCATCGCAGCTAAGAAGCTCTGTATCCAACTTTTTCAAACTTTCACAAGCAGAGATAAGGCTTTCAAAAAAACATAAATTTATCCTGTTACAGTTGGAAAAGCTACTTTTACCATCAACATTCCCTCCTACACAGCAACAATACACAGGATAGAAAGGCACCAAAATAAAAAAAATGTGATTTGTATATTAGTAACATGCAAATAGGAGCCTGTGTAAAGTCCACCAAAGTTAACAAAAGGACTGACACTGCTTTCCATACCACTTGGATCTGGCCAACAGTGAAGAAAGACATGCAAAAAGGGAGAGAGGGTGGGTGCATCCTGCCAAGTAAGCACGGCTGCCTTAAGCCAAAGGGAAAGCGAGGCCTGTACCAAGAAAGAGAATGATGTGGGAGTTACATCAAAGACTTCAAAAGAAAATTTTAGCGTAACACCAACACGGCAGTAAACCTTGAAACACATTCACTTGTAGGAAATCAAATGTCTCACAATAAATCATTAACACTAATACCCTACAGCAAACCTGCATTGTTTGCAACATCAGGTTCCTGCTCCCATTTCACAAACACAGTAATATATATTTTGCATGTATACGTACTTTGCAGTCATTGACTGCAAAACATCCATTTGTGTAATTTCTAGGAACTTAGAAGCAGTCGATCTGTACACAGGAAGTATAAAAATATTCTAAGTGGAAAAATCACTGACAGCTAACACAGAGAAACATTATTCTGGACTGTCAGTCCTTGGCTTTTAGCATTTACTAGAAATTTCTGTAAGGATTAATACTTTCTATAAGGAACACTATAGACCTTATGTGAACATTCTGGCATATCAGGAATTACATCAACTTAGGGTATCGATGTATGTATCTAAAATTTCTCATCAAGGAAGAGCAGCCAAATGCATAGGATTCCAGCTAGGGAATATCACAGGATTCCAGTTAGGGAATCACCACACCTGTTCGGGCAGAATAAATTAAATCCCTTTCCTCCAGAGGAAATTTACAAACTAGTCACATTTCACAACATCAGAGTGACACGAAGAAATTAACAACACCCAGCAGTACACAGTGTACTGCAGGCCAAAGCCTGGACGCTGTCACGTAATTTTAAAGAATATTTTTTAAAAAATTAAAGATTTAAAAAAAAAAAAAAAAACGAAGAAGAAGTCCTAGGAACACCGTCTAGATTAGTTGCGAGACGACAAAACGAACAGGGCAGGGTCCAATGTAACACTGAAGGCCACCAGCAAACCCCGCGCCCCCGGGCCCCCCCGCGCCCCCGCCCCGCAGGTACCGCGGGCAGGAGCCGCCCCGTTAACGCTCCTGAAGGCCCCAACAACCAGCAGCCTCAGTAAGTTAATTAATAGCAACACACTCTCTAATTGCGTGCCCTCTCTGGTGACTCACTCAAAGGCTCACCCCTGGGGATGGATGGATGGATGAGGAGGAGGAGGCTGAGATGTGCAGGGGAGGAAGGATGGAAGGAGGGTGGGAGCAGCTTGTGGTGCCCGGTCCCCCCACCCCGTGTGCGGACAGCCGAGAGGGAAAAGCGAGGGACAGGCACTGAACCTCGGTCCTTCCCCTCCACGCGCTGCCTGGACCGAGGCGAGAAACGAGGGGGATGGAAAAGCAGCGGCAGCTTCGCGCTGTTCCCCCACCCGCCACCGCCGCCACGGCCGCTGAGGGAGGGGGGGTAAAATGGCGCCGCCCGCACCGGGGAGGAGCCGGTTCCGCCACAGCGGCCGCCCCGCAGATGGAGGCGGGGGAGGCGGCACCTCCCAGGGCGCGGGGAGGAGCCGGGGCCAGGCGGAGCTGCCGCAGCTTCTCCCGCCGCCCGCCTCCCGCCTCTCGCCGCCGCCGCGCCCCTCGGCCCGCCGCTCGCAGAATCGCCAGGGGTTAATGGGTGTGAATGTCTCAAAGGCGGTTGCCAGGAGGATGGTGCCAGGTTGTTTACACTGCTGCCCAGCGACAGGACGAGGAGCAGTGGCCATGAAATGAAACACAATAAGTTCCACCTAGACATGAGGAAGAACTTCTTTACGTTGAGGGTGGCAGAGCACTGGAGCAGGCTGCCCAGGGATTTTGTAGATTGTCCCTATCTGGAGACATTCCAAACCCACCTGGACGCGTCCCTGTGTCACCTGCTCCAGGTGATCCTGCCTTGGCAGAGGGGTTGGACTGGATGGTCTCCAAAGGTCGCTTCTAACCCTAACAGTTCTGGGATTCTGTGAACCACACAATTAATTAGGTTGTAAAAGACCTCTGATACTGTCGAGTCCAACCTATGTCCAGTCACCACCTTGTCAGCCAGACCGTGTCCCTCAATGCCACATCCAGTCTTAAATACCTCTAGGGATGGTGTTGAAGGCACTGCCTGATGGGCCATCGCCACCTTTTCCTTCCCCCTCAGTGCCAGGCGTTGCTGAAGGGCAGCGAGAAGGGGCCCCAGGGCTGCTATGAGTCCAAAAAGCCAGGGGATTTTGGGGAGTGACAGCTGCATCCCCGGGCAGCAGGGAGGTGTGGGTGTACACAGGTGTCTGGCCTCAGTACAGGTGCCAGCACTCCCTCATCTCCGCAGCCACAGCCTTGTACAGGTGTTCAAAACCAACACAGTGCAAGCAACAGCAACCTGTGTTTGTCTTTACCCTTGGAAATACCGGTGGATCCTTACTACAGCAGTATCCAGTTGTACTACTTCAACCATGACTGATGCCAGGGAGGTTTAGGCTGGACATTAGGAAGCATCTCGTTACTGAGAGGGTGGTCAGACACTGAAACAGGCTTATGGAGAGGTGGTTGATGCTCTGCCTCTCTCAGTGTATAAGAGGCATTGGGGCAATGTCATTATGCTTTAACTTCGGTCGTGCTTTAACTTTGGGTCAGCCCTGACATGGTCAGGCAGTTGGACTGGATGGTTGTTGTAGGTCTCTTTCAGCTGAAATATTCTGTTCTTTGCTGTGCTGATTCAGTGCACTGGCATGGTTACATACCCATGTTTTCCTCTGATTCCTGGCAATGGTGGCTTTCCTCTTCCTAAATCCTGCCAACTCATCAGGTTGATGGGGAAGGACATGACTAGGCAAGTCATTGGAGCATTAACCCACCTTTTCCTTTCTTTTAATGCTTCCTTTCTCCTTTCAACCTTTTCTTCCTTGGACACCTCCTAACAGTAGTTTTCTGTGAGTTTAGTTTGGTCGTTCCGCTCATCACATGCAGATTTGTTAGGAGACAGGCTGATGTGTGCCATGCTATAAAGTGGAACTAATAAATGGGACCAACCAATGGTAAATGGAGTAACAATTAGTGCTTTGAAAAAAATCTTACTTTTCTCAAAAGTTTGTGGGGTGTATAACTTCAAAAGTTATGCTCTGTCTTTTACTTTGCCCTCCTTAGTCCCTTTTTAATTCAAATTCCTGCCTACGCACCAAGCAGGATTCGTATCATTTTACAAGGATTCATTCTAAGAAACTGACAGCTTAGAGACTTTGTAATTTTATGTAAATCGCTGCATTTTACTTCTTTGGGGGTCTGGATAAGAAAAGGAGAAAGAAGAAAGCTCTGGCAACCACTGCAATAATCTTAACACTCTAGGGGCCATCTGAATTCCAGTTTATTAGAAAGTCATCTTATTTTCTTTTTCCCGCAGCTGACTTCTGCTACCCTTACTTTTTTTTTTTTTTGGCTACCACTCACTCCCCGTCCTTCTTGCTACTTCATATAAACACTCTGTCAGTCCCTTCTGCATTGCTTCCTCCCTGTTCCCACCTCCCACATCAGCCTCAGAAAGACGAGGTAATTCTGTGACTCGCTGACGAGTGCTGCCAGCCCTTCTCCCTTCTGCTGCTGCTGCTTATGATTATGAAAGTAAAGCTGATACCAGCCCAAGCACTGACAGCAACAGGGCAAAACACCAAGATATTATCCTGGAGAATGAGAGGCCTCATGCTGCTGATTCTTGCCTGCACAGCAAAGTCTTAAGTCATTGCTGCGAGGAGGATGGCCTGAACTGTTGCTTCCTGTTACCCATTTTAAAATATCTGGGCAACCCCAGTCAAAGCAGGATTATTGATAAGCATTTTCCTGGCCAAAAGAAGAATCAAAACATTCCGTCAAGTTATGAAAGGTACTGCAGAACAACTCAAGGCGCGTCAAGTTTTTAGCCAAATTCTGTGATTTGTCAAAACCTTACATTAAACTGAGGGAGGCAAGGCAGCATACTGCTGACATTTCTATGCATATCTTTATATATCTCAGAATTGGTAGGACAGACTAATATAAAAATGTAGAAAAAATAGAGAAATTACTATGCCAGTTCCATATGGTAATTTTAATACAGGAATTACTGGGATAATATGGTTAAGCATGTCCAGTGTGAGCTACATAACTTCCAGGAGCTTGGATAGAGGCAGTGTGACTTGGTAAGTGCCTGAAAAGCACTGACAGAAACATTTCCTGACAAATTGTGTTGCTATGCAGAACCCTTTAGCCTGCAGTGAAAGGTTACCAGTTCATAAGGGATTGAAGTTCCTGCCCAGTGATGATCTGGGTTGATGAGAGAACATTCCTCCCCCCCTCCCCCATCGCCACTTCTATAGGTGATAACTCTTGGCAGAATAATTGAACAAGACAGATACCTATTGGCTATGAAAACTGAAGTCAAAACAAGAAAATCTGCTAGAAGACAGGAGGAAAGAGCACTGAGGTGTCCCTTCTAGCACTGTGCCTTTGTCTAGCTGGTAAAAGTGCAGAGGCTGCTTCCTGCTTGAGTCTGTATTCTCACAATACTTGCAAAGAGGGAAAAAAAACACGATCAAGTTTTTGTTATGTATTATACAGAACCAAAAAAGGTCACATACAAAATTGTTTCCCTTTCTCAGGTCACCTTTCAGATCATGAGGTCATTATGAACTGTCTCAGCACTTTTACAAACTGGAGTCTGCTCAAACCATAATGCTTACAAAGTTTCACTTTGAATAGGCCTGATTTTCTCTGTCATTTATTTTCACTTTTTATTTCTCTGCAGAACATAAAAAGTCAGAAAACGATTTTATTTTCCCCCTACATAGCATATAATTTACATCAAACATCCCAGGAGGTCAGTACCACTGGGGTGTCATTTAAATACAATGAATATAAAGTAATGAAGTTCTTGCTGGAGTGGATGGCCACAATTCTCGGAGAGAGAGAGAGTTTCCAAAGCATGTGGAGAAAACACAACGGGAGACTGAGTGAATTCATCACACCACAAAAATGTCTCCATCCTGTCGACAAAGTCATTAAAGGAAAATGAACCATTGTTACTCTAGACGCTTGCATTCCTTCGGCATAATAACCTCAGTATAGAAGCATTGGGGCAAAGAGAATTTGCACACACAGGAGAAAAAAAATTCAATCTATTAAAAAAAAAAAAAAATTCCAGATTATGTAATGAAAGAAATCCTCCATGTTCCAAAGAGGAGACGGAGCCTCTGCAGAAGCCACAACTAATAAGGAACCTTATGCAGTGGTACAGGGCGGTTTCTTTTCCTCCTGCCAACAAGTCAAAGTAAATGCCAACCCAGACAATTTTTTTCAGATAACCCACAAATTATGTTCTCCTTTAATTACACGGATGTTTCTACCTTGTGTTGATCCATAGCCATCCTGGTTTTTAAGATCCCTTGTTGAGATTTCCCCAGTACCATTTCCTTTTTCATATTCATTTACTTCCAATAGTTTTTTCAGTCGCCATTAAAGCAATCTGTGAGGAATGCAGGGATTAGAAAAGTTTGCTGTGTTCATTTTTATTTATTTTTTTGGCAAAGGATGTCCAAATAAGAGTAACTTTCACATGCCTACAGTAAAGCATAACATATACCAGTTTATGAAAATAGATTGTACTTCTGTGGATCTCCCTCAAGGAAATACCACTTTAAAGCAAACCACCATGCAATCCCTGGTCAAAAAAAGTAGCATTAGAGACCTGCAGCAGAAATCTCTCCCTTTATTATAAATTATTCCATGGTGTGGCAAAGGCCTCTTCACTGTACTAATCAAAACAGAAACATGCTAATTAAATTACTACTTTTAATTGTCAAAACCATATAGGAATGTAAGGGATAGATTACTTTTTTTTTTTTTAAATACAAAAGGACTGCCTTGATTTAAGCAAACACTGAAAGGGAAATCTGTTCTTTATTTATTTTTAGTAACTGTATGGAAACAGGGAGCCTACTAAAAAGTGAGCAGAGCTACTGAGGAAACACATGCCAGCAAACACCAACTCATGCCTGTTAATTACAACAAATATGCTCACAGACAACAGCAAGAATGCTATTTATCCATCATTTACAGACACTGAAGCTCAGGGAAAGGAATTGGCTTGCTGGCCAATGTCCCAATTAATTGGGCGTGCTATTTATTAGGGTGCTGATTAAGGTGTACTCTGCAATATAATAGTTGAGTATGAAGTTGCCAACTCTTATTCACTCCTGGCTCGTGGGGATGAAAGCAGGAGAGTAGACTAGCACAATATGAAAATAATTATGTATTCCATGCCAAAATGGATTTGAGGCAATTCCAATGCCTGAAAATTAAAGACCTGGAGAGACAGAATTAGGTAGCAGCGTGATCTTGAGGACAGAACTCTGTGTTGTGTAATCCAGTTGTGACCAAGACCTTTGATCTGTAGTAGCCATTTTGCAGGTGTATTAACACTCCTCTCAGAAGCCAGCCCCGTAGGCACACCCTTAAGTGAGCAGCATATTAAAGCAGCAGAATTAAATATAAAACAAGATAAAAGCAGAGTTTTGTTTCTGACTGATCTGAATCAATGCACTTGAAGAAAAACTACTTTAGAGGGACCCTTTTTGCAGCCACTCCTCCAGCCTGGCCAATCAGCTGCCCTAAATGAGACTGTACCTTAAATAGTGCTTATTTGCTGTGCCCTTTTCAAAACCATGGCTTTCACAAATGAGGCTGGGAGTTTCCACACAAATCAAGGAAGCTTATGCTAATAATTGTGTATGTTATCTGAAGTAATGCTTGAGGTTTGATCTCAACCAAGATAACGACCAGAGCAAACCAAAATCACGATTTGTAGCAGCAAAGAATTTTTTGGTCCTGGATCACTCTTAACTCACCTTGTTAGTGCTGAGGCAAGACCTGGGTAGGAGGCCCAGCTGGCCATGACTGTTAATGAATTTAACAAGTCCACAGATGTTTTTGTTCTTACCTTCTTCCCGCAAGGGTCATGGCATTTTGGCATCATCATGCATTGCACCTCTATAGCCAGAGATATTCAAGGGTGACTTCTATGGTTAGAGAACTCCAGACAAAAGGCTCTAAAAACAGAAAATGAGCTTTGGTGCAGAATCTTTCTTACAAATCTGACTGTGCCCAAAAATCCATGCAGCTTTGAAAAGAGCACTCTGGCAGTATGCTGGATATCCTTGTCACCTATAGATGAGAGCAGTAAAGAGCAGACAAAGCTCCAATTCTCCCAAGCAATCTAAAGAGCCAGCACTTAGTAGCCAGAGACTCCTCTAGATAAGGGGCAGGTAGCAGTGTTCGCTAAATGTCCAGATGGATCTCAAGGAACTCTCTGAAGCACAACATAAAGAGAGACTCACCACCCCTGTAATCACACCTGCCCATCACTCTGGCTGACCTGCCTGCCAGCATTTCACTGAAACTGCTGTACTGCACAAAATGCACAACCAGAGTAGCTTAAGCCTGACTGAACTGGAAGCGTAGTGATCACACTAAAACCGGGATGTATTCTGGCAGCTACAATATCAGAAGTAGGTTTCAATGGAAGCCCATGGTCAACGCTGGCAAGAAAGCAGTTCCTCCAAAAGCAGACATCTATGTTTGTCCATTAGATTTGCTCTGTAGAAGCCACTGACTGCATTTGTGAGGGCTGCATTCAGTTATCCATGTCAAGTCCTCTGAGCTATGTTGTCTCCCTCCACTTGCCTTTCCAAAGCACCTCACACAGGTCCTGACTCAGATGTGCCAGCTCCGTGGTGATTTTTTAGGTAGCCCAAGGCAGCTGTTATGGCATTAGAAGCTTAATTTTAGGCAAGTGAATTGAGCCTTAGGTCACTATTGAGTACCATGGGAGCTTAAATAGCTAGTATAAATATAAACAGTTACTTTTAGACAACCAAATTTAGGTGTCTGAATCTGCAACCCAGCTCTCCTCTAGCTGTCATTTGTCCAAGGAAAACAGCAGTTACATATAGTTACTTTTCACTTATATTAGATATACAAATTGGAGCATTATGGTGCTAGAGGAAAATTTGCAGGTTTCAGAATCCTTCGTAGCAAAAACACATCTGGGTCATTTGCCATGGAGAACAGGTGGGATCCTCAGGATCCTCATTTCCAAATTACATGGTTAGATTATTTTGGATTCCAGTTATAAACCTTTGGAAGATAAGTGAGAATTAGCCAGAACACTGAGCTTTCCTCTGCAGAAAAAATATAAACAGAGGACATTAGTTCTTTCTGGATTGCATAGTCATATAATGAAAGTTTCCAGAATCAGTCCATTCAAAACAGTACTTTCCTGAGATGTAGGAATAGCACCAGCAATTTGCATCAAATTACTACTGGACTGCAGAATAAATAACATCAGCCACAGGTTGCTAAAGATTTAATTTCCTTAATGTTCTGAAGCAAATTAATGTTATTTGACCATGCTGAGCAGGTAGAATATTGAGTTTATGGTTCTCTAACACTTCTTATTTCTCAGGGTGGGTGCCCAGTGGTGGTAACCTGTGTACATTAGATACGAGATACAAATATATCAGAGAAGATTTTTTTTTTCTCTGAATAAATATTTAAATATTTAGGGCCAAATTCCACTGCTAAACATATGAACACAGCTCTCTTTGAGCTCATTGGACTGGTGCATGTGTATCTAAGGGCAGAACTTGGCCCTTAGGTTTTAGATTTTAACACCAAGCTTCCAATGTAAAATAACGTGTGATCTGTAACACACAGGAAAGCAGCAAGACCTGGTTTTAAAGGAAGGGTACAATTACATATTTCCATCTTTCTTTTGGATAAGAAGTACTGCTTTCAACAGTGGTCCAGAGAATATTCTTACCTCTTGCCTAGTCAGTCTTCCTTTTGTATAAGGTGCTTCTCTGGCAGCTTTGGTCATTCCTGTAGCTGAGAACCAGAGCAGGATACTTTTTTATTTCTTCACAGCTTCTCTCCAATTTCCATTCTGCCAGTGTCAACTTAGTATCATGATAGAAAATACAGAGCCATTTTAAAATACATTTACACTAATGATTTAGATATGGATTTTGAATTATATAAAAGTCAGGATGTTGATGTTGAACTATAGGCAGTGTGTTCAGATC
Organism: Corvus moneduloides; assembly: GCF_009650955.1. Classification (NCBI taxonomy): domain Eukaryota; kingdom Metazoa; phylum Chordata; class Aves; order Passeriformes; family Corvidae; genus Corvus; species Corvus moneduloides. Next base: position 5,473,610 of record NC_045478.1, read on the forward strand.
AGCCAAAAGACATACCCAGTCAACCTTTCTAAGGATCCAGTATTACAGCTGGGATCAGCTAAAGCATTTTTACTAGGAAATGTCTGCAAATTGCCAATACAGAGCTCTTGAATCTGGAGAGATTCTTTCCCGATGCTTGCTACCTCTCTTATCCCTCCCTTTAAAAGTATTTGTAAAGTGTTTAGATTTTTTAGTATCCATTTTATTTTTTAAGGCTCATGTTCACCTAACATCCAGGGCCGGAAAAGGCATGGAATGACTGCATGGTACTCAAGCAATATTGTGTGACTGGATATGCGGCATGATAGAAACCTGTACCAATGCCAAAATAAAAAAAAAAAGAGACAATGACCAAAAAAAAAAATCATCTCAAAAAAAAGAAAAAATCCCCCAAGTATAAGTGTAGTGATTGACCCCTCTAAAATTCCTCCAGGGTTTCAAAATTCCTCAAAAATTGCTCTCTCCAATCTAATATAGTTCTGGATTTTATCGTTATCAAAAAATAGTCAGACTGTTATCAACTCTGTGAGCCTACTGAACAGTTCATATATTTTAATGGGTTTTGTGAGAGCCAGGATCTTGTTGGGAATTAAAGTTTTTGAGGGATAGAAGGCTTTTGGAAGATTTCTTATGAAGTCCACCGTCTACCTTTGATTCCTTTTCTGTGGTAATGTGCTAATGCTAATGGCATCCAGCACAGCAGAGAAAGATCTTGCACAGTTTTAAAGTTTTACAGATGCAATTATAAGTGAAAGTGGACTACTAGCTTCCTCCAGTCTTTTTAAAATCCTGCACAGATAGACAGACAGACAGACAGATTAAACATTAATCCTTCTAAAAATGTTGTTCTATTTGTGGCCAAAATAGTATTTTATGGCATTTATTGCAAAGGTCAACTAGAAGTTGTTCTGTACAAATAGCATTTTCTTTTATCCATTTGAAAAATAACTTCTGCTTCAGTTTCCTTCCTCATATGCCAGCTTATTCTTTGCGTAATTGCAAAATAAATAACATAGAAAAAGAAAATCTCTGCTACCATCCACTTCTTTTATGATGTTTCCATGGAACTGGTCAATTATTAATGAACATCTAAGAGGTAAAGATACCCAACCCAGTTGGGTTTGGCAAAAAAATTTCTTACATTTTTTCACATGGGCTCAGAAAAGCATATAGTGTGTGAAGGACTTGCAAGATTCAGCTTTATTTATTATGTCAGCAGCCTCACATGGTGAGAGCTTTGATCACTTACTTATAGCATGGGTATTTCCTCCACTAATTGTTCTTTAAATTAGCATAATCTTCGGCAATTGGCTTGTGGCCTTCAATTCTGTATTGATGTAGATGATAAGGGACTGTACATTAAAAGTCCTGCTCATCATCTGACATCCTGCAAGTGTACACCAGCACAGAAAGTTGCAGGCTGTGCTGTCAGAGAGGACTTTGCACTATCCCAGGCTTACTGAATCTGGCCTTTTAGAGCATGGATATTATGGTAGGCAGGTACCTACCCCAGAGAAACAACGTGTTTTTGACAACTGCTGTCAAAATGCCTGCCCACTCTCCACACATCTTGGAGCACTGTTGAAAACAACTGCTCATCCAGTGTGGACAAAGTCAGTGAGTTCAACATCTATTGTAACAAATTCTTCTGTACACTCTGAGGCAAATCCTACACAGGCAAGTTATCCCATGAGCCCTCAACAAGGCATGGTTTGCTATGGTAAGCAGTGAACTTAGCTGACCTTGTCCATACCAGTGAGGCAACTACTTCTACTAGTACTTGAGTGGATCTGAGGGCGGAAAACTATTTTAGACACCCCTCATCAAAAACAGGGAGTTCTTCTAGAGAAGGCAAAGCCCCAGCAATGTCACAGAACCCACATGCTGAAGTGCACTGGGGTGAGTTAAGGACAAGGGATCATCACTCAGAAAGGCACTTATTCATTTTAAATTCAGAATACTTTTGTTCTGGAATGTGGAATTACTGAAGTCTGTATTGATAATTTCACATGTGGTAGAAGAAAATAAGCAACACATTGTGTGCATCTATTAAATCAGGTAGACTTAATAACAGCCCAGTTCCCCTTTCACACCAGTGTAAATCAAGAGAGGTAGAGCTCAAAGCCATGGAGTTACTTGTACATGAGAAACAAATATTTCTGAAAACATTATCTGTACCTTCTTCTTACTTCTTCTTCTTCTCACTTAGTGTTCCTGATTGCCTTACATAGTTATGTCTCTACTGGACTCAGAACATAAAATGGGGAGAGGAAGGGGAGCATGGAAGCATTATGGGAATACAGGGTGGGCAGCCAGGAGAACCGAAGTGTCTGTCCCATTCTCATTTACTCTGAGATACAGAGCAAACAACTTTCAGACTTACTAAACATTCTGAACACACTGAGAGCTCTCTGTTTATTTCAGATGTGTAAAATGCCATAACTTGCCAGTAAATGGAGCTGGGCATGCAAGTGCGTGCATGAAGATAACATATTAGTTACAAGAATTATAATTGTCCTGTCATTATCTTTTCTTTCTTTCCTGAACCAGAGTGAATGTGCCATAATCTAGCAAGAATCTCATGATAAGTAATGTTAGAAATAGCTTTTTCTTTTCTTTTTTAGCTGCCAACTGTCTATTTTAGACATAACATCACCCTTTACTGTAGGCTTCCACATAAAAGCAACATGAACAGTAACGTCTCTAAGCAAGCATGAATGATTGGCTGCAGATTCTTTACCAAAAAGGGAGTTTATTTACTCCACTCAGGTCATAAATTTCCTTAGAAAAACTATCAGTGGTAATCTACATGTGGTGTTTAGTAAATAGAACTTTCCTCTGCTTCCCTCAGTCCATGTTCTTCAATTGTCAAAAACAGTGAAAGACCTTTTTTCGTGCCTAAAAATATAAATTATTCCATCTCTCTAAAATGTAGTGGAAATAATGAGCTGAAAGACTTGACATGTTCTTTACCATGATGGACATTTATACATGGAAATATGAAAGGATAAGGTGAGTAACTGGAAGCAGCAAGTTAGCTAAAGTCTTGCCTCTGCTTCTCTTAGGTGAAGCAGCCCCTTATTCCATGAAGGCTACCAGTGAAATCAGTGGAACTGCAGACAGAATAAGGATTTTTTCTTTTTTTACCAAGGTTTAAAAAAAAGAAAAAAAAAGTAAAAAAAAAGAAGGTGGGATCTGCCTTTTCATGTAAGGGGCTTTTATCTGCTCAAAAATCATGCTAACCTCAGGGTGCCAAGCACAGTATCTTTGAAAGCATTCCAGGGATGGGAAGAGCTTCTCTATCTTCTCCACTACAAAGGGAAGCTTGGTAGTAATGAGAGCTGCTGTGGTCTTCCAAGAAAGGTTTTGCATCTGCTTTGCCCCTTCTGAGGACCTCTTGCTTGTTTGTCCTGCATACTTCCAGGTTATGTCGTTCTTCTTATATTTCAAATAGGAGAACATCTAAGTGACTGTCTTCATGATGAGTTTTGCCATGAGAAGACAGAAGGATTCTCCCTTGCTTTTCAATATGTGCATTTAATAAATTATATAAATATTTATAAGGAAAACTAGCCTAACAGGTTTTGGTATTACATCACATAAGTTCCTAATATCGTAATGCTCCTAATATCCCAAGATCAGAGAACCTTATTCACATTTGAATGTCTAGTGTTAATGGTGAAGATTTTAATTATTCTTGATCCTTCTAGGGCCTGACCAGTATTTGAAACAAATAGTTTAAAACTTATCAGGCTTATCATAACTGAATTATGAGGTGTGTTGTGAAAGAAATGTCCAGAATTTGTACATAACTATTTTTTCTATCACTTCAAAACAGACTACTGAAAAAAAATCTCTGGAGAACTCTGACTTCTGAACTAAGAGTATAAGCCAGATTTCAGCCTGTAAGGAATTTTTATGGTTGAATTATAGACTTCTAAAAGACACAATTTAAAACTGAACTGCTGACAGTCATTCTGATTATATTTTTTATAAGCTACTATTAACTAGGATGAGACCTTAAAGGAGGAATAGATCCCATCTCTATCTGCTGACTCAAGAGTTTCTTATCCTCTTCTCTAATACAGTGCAGCCTACTGTCAGGGACAATATTGGTCAGACTGGACTGACTACAGATCCAATCCAGTCTAGCAAGCCCAGTGCTGCTATGGAGGCTTTGCAGAATCCGGCTGCCAGCTCCACAATCTGTACTGAGCATGCGCGAGGAAAACCTCAACAATTTTCAGCAGCTTCTAACTCGGCCAAGTTCGGGTGGATCCTTTTGGTCAGGGACAACAAAAGGAACTTACCTGCTTTTTCCTCCTTGTTCCTCTCCTACTCAGTAAAACTTCCCATCCCAGCTCTGAAATAGATATTGGGATGAGATCTTAAAATGTTGTGAAACAATGTGTTTTCTCTTAATGCCGATCTTAGGAGCAGCAAAAGTACTTCTGCTGCAGGTTTCCAAAAAATTCAGCTTGAGGCAGACTCAGGATTGAAAAGCTCATCCTGAACAGCTGAAAATTGGCAACATTTATGTGAGTGAAAACAAGGTCTTATACTGGAAAGTGGTAGACAAGCTTAACTGCAGATACTCCTGGCAGCTTCACCTTTAATATTTTTCTGCCAGGTCTTTGTCTTCTGTTACTAGACAGAATCATTCCTGTGATGTCTAATGTTTTGTCACCTGCCCTTATAGCTTGGTTTTGGACTGGCACTGTTGTCTCCTTTGACTTGGCTGCCAATTCCACAACACTCAAGGGATTGATTGTGTTCTGCCCCCACACCCAAGGCCCGAAGGCCACACCTGATGTGGGGCACACACATACTTCTTCTAAGATGTAAGCAGGATGCTCGGCATTTTCAGGATTACATTATGACACACCATAAATATAATTGTTCTTGATGCCCTGGTCTGGCCTGAGTGAATTTTCAGGAAAGAAAAGGCAAAAGACGTTTTTATGATCCTCAAAGCATTGGTTTGCTTTGCCCATTATGCTTATTCTACATTTGCCATTACCGTATGCTTTCTTCTAGTTCACTCCTGTAGAGTCCGCCATCTCTTTCATAGTTCTCCGTTTTCATCCATTTTAGAACAAGCCTATCACTATTCAGTGTTTTTCTAATACTTCAGCTTCAAGTCTTGTGTTATTAACAAAGAAATTTTGTCCTGCCATCCATGCTATTGAAAATAAATTTACAGTGGGAATCGTCACCATTACAACACTGAGAGAGTAAATGCAAGGATCTGGTGCTGTGTTTGTGGTTAGAAACACTAAAAACCCTTCTCCCACTCAAGACTGACTTAACGTCTTGTAGTATCTCCTGTATAAGCTTTATGGAGCTTGTATCTGGCCAGAGAGCACTTCATTAGACTCTTAAAAAAACAGCATGCAAAATTCAGGGACTCTGCAAAGTTCCAAAGGTATAAACCCTTTTTAATTACAGTTATACGACCCTCTTTCCCCACAGTTAGTCAAAAGAACCAGTTTTCACTAAGGTATACAGAAAGAACAACCATGAAGTTTCTGGCTCATGCTACTTTTACATATGCTGAAATAAGGAAATAAAATAAATTTAAGTTCTCATTTTTCAGCCTATATATCTCTAAAACAACATACTGATTTCATCTGAATTCATCCAAGGAGGAAACTTTTTCCTCACTCTGAAATTAGTTAAACAGAAGTTGGGCGGAGGATTAATGGAAAGGAACAAATTTGGGTTTGCCATGAAAAATGACAGTTTGTCCCTAACTTATGAGGATCCTAACAACTTCCTACAGCTAATTTTTAGTTTACATTTTGCAATAAAAAAAAAAAAAATCATTTGAGAAAGACAGGCCATACATTTTTCTAATCCTACTATATGTTCAGGTTTTTAGTGCCAGAAAGCACAGGTCATACTTTCTCTTTCAAAGGCCATAGAAGATGACAAGTAGGCCGACGTTCTGCCTCGTTGTGATGATGATGACATGGTCATTTGCTGCTTTAAACCTTTCTGAAATACATGCAATCACACTGGGGCATAAGAGGCTGCAGACAGGGAGGGAAACAGGAGAACTCTGCAGCACGACCCACACCTAGGCTTGCAGTCCCTGCTTATTAGAGAAGCAGAAAATACATCCGTTAGGAAAAATACAGAAGCAGCAATTGTTTACTTTGTTGTTTGTATAGCCCATGTTTCGCTGCGTGCCCTGGAAAAGCCATCAGTTTTTCAGCAGGGACAGGGCAAGTTTCCTACCAGATTTCCAAATTTTTTTCCTGGTATTACTCGATGCCAAGCCCTGCTCATCTTTGAACCTCTGAGAATTTAACATATATTTTTCTATCTCAATAGATATGTGGTAATAGTTAGGACCTCATTTTATACAGAAAGAAAGCTTGCTAAAAGTCTTGTCTGAGGTCCCAGAGCATTCAGCATCAAATCCTGAGACAGAACACAAGAGTCTCAGCTCTCAGTCCTCACTTTCTCCTGAAAATACTGGGGAAAAAGTAATATCCTCCAGTTCATTTTTTGTTTATGTAATCATTTTCTAGCCTGTCTTTCAAACCTTTATGCTTTTGTACGTATCAGGGACTATAAATGCTAAAAAGCAGTGCATGGTGCTGAAATATTAAATGCTTTCAACTAATTTCAGGACACAAAGAATCTTCTTTTATCTGGGCTGTAAATCAGTGGGACAGGGACACAGTAGTTAAACAAACCATAGTAGTCCATAGTCTGAGTAAGAATGCTGCAGTTACAGAACTCATTACCACACGCCTACTTAGCAGACCAAATAACGTGCTAATCTAGGGTTACTATTTGTCATACTTAAGAAAAAAGCAAAGAATAGCTGGGCAAACAGTCAACTTCCAACCAAAGTGAAAGTAAAGCGCTGCCAAGAGACACTGGAGCTTATCTTGCCCCTACTGAAATGAATGGAAGTTCGGGCAAAACCTGCTCTAGCATTAAGTTTACTTAAGTTCACATATTTTGGCTCGATGCACACTTTCACGAGTGAATAAAAAACTTCGGGAAGGTAGATGTTGGAAACAAGAATATTGGCAATTCTTTCACTATAGTAATAATTGCTGACATTGCTGCAGTCGCTCTGGCTAAAAATATCAAATACCATAACAAACTCAGTGAACCCATTCATTTATTCCTGTTTCACAAAGGCTATTTACATACACAGAGAGGCTCAAAATAAATTATGTATTCATCGTATTTGCAGCACATTCCAGCCCAAGGAACTGGCATCAAAACTATTTATTTAGGGAACATCATCTAGGTTAGAATCTCTCATATCTGATAATTATTTTTCATCTTGAGCACCCAGTACTTGCAACAGGAGCATGCTGGGCCTGTGTTTTAGAAATGTGATGGTAAATAAACTTAGTGCTCCTTAAAACATTACCTTTTTGTCCAAAAGCAGTCTGATTATGGCTGTATTCATAACACAGTTAAAAGTGAAAAAGCTAAAAGACAATTTAAATTGCAGCAAGCGCAGCCATAGTAGTGAAAATCCAATACTGTAAAGTGAATCTGATGGTGTTTGTTAAGATATAACTTGCAGCGCAAGCACATTTTTTCACCAACCTCCTACAATTCTCTAAGATCTTAAAATATGACCCATTTTGCAACCAGTGCTAAAATTCCGAGAAGTTCTGAAATAAAACCCGAGGAAAGCCGAGCAGCAGGGTTGCTCTCCATTCCAGCCAAATCCAAGCCAATGTTCCAGATTATATATATCGTAACGTGAATGACTTCTTCTGAAAAATCCCATCCAGCTTTTATGCAGGTCCATAAACATTACTGGTACTTTTATTAATTTGTCCATAACCATTTAAATAAAATTCTAGAGCTCTGAGCTGTGATCTGTTCCAGACTGTAGTAAGTTCCTGTTAAATGTGTAAATGTTCAGCAGAAAGATATTTTTGCACAGAGACTGAAATTCAGCTGTGCCAGATACCTGAAACTTTGTTAGGGTGCTCAGTGGAAAATTTTATTTCGACATTATAAATAACCCTGGACTATTTTAAGTGACCTTAAACTGGTAGCTTCCAATGACTTATTTTAGTTTATCCTAATTAACTTTTTATTTTATTTTAGTAGGAAGAGAGGTGACTGTAAAATTTTTAGTGTGACTAATTAAAAGTGGAAACGTATCTTCTTGTTTGAAATGAAATAAATCATGATTGTCAGGCTTATGTAGCATTTGGATATAAAACAACTCCTTGCCTTCTTTCTAGTGCCTTTGGTATGGCTCTTAGGGAATGTCTTAAAGCCAGCTAAAGAATGGGGGGAAGAAGCGAAAAGAATCTATGGACATAAATATTTTGCCAAAATAAGTATGGAAAAATGCATTTTCTGTATCACAACCACAGCAAACCAGATCTGCATATATACTAATCGGTATAAGTGATGAGTAATTGTGCCTTGGAAACGCCTGTGGCCGCTTTTGGGGAAAAGCAGATCCTTGTGGTTGTCGGGAAGAGCATGGCGAGTTCAGGAGCAGTTTGCAGCGTTATCCACATGAATGGCGTTTTCTCAACGGGATAGAAAACTTCCAGAGCCCTTCCAGCCTTGGGCCAGGAGAAGAAAAGGAAAAAGACCAGAAAAAGAAAAAAAACAGGGAAAAAAAAATGAAAAGAAAAAAAAAAAAATGGAAAAATGTTGGGGAAAGAACGGAAATAAGAAAGCGGAGGGCACAGATCCCTGCGAGGCAGTGGGTCGGGGGTGCCGCTCCCCGCGGGAAGCGTGGGAAAGCCGCGGAGCGGAGGGAGGGATGGAGGGATGGATGGAGGGATGGCTGCGGAGCCGGGCTGGGTGGGAGCCCGGCGGGCGCGGAGCGGGGGCGGCAGCCGCAGCCGCGGTGCGCGGAGCGAGAGCTCTCCCCTGTGACCGATCGGCGGAGCTTGCGGGCTGCTCTCTGCTCCGGCGCCGAGCGGGGCAGGAGCCGCCGCCGCCTCTGCGCGCACCTTCGCCGGGCACAGCCGGGGTTTGCCCCGGGGGCAGAAATTGCGGGTGGCGGGGCAGGAAGGCGCGGGGGCAGCGCTGCCGCTCGGCGGGAGGAGGGCGCGGAGGCTCCGCAGGTGCGGAAACAGCTCCGGAGGAGTCCCCAGCACCAGCAGCCGCACACGGGCACCCCGAGGTCCTGTACGCGGGGCAGCTCCGCCGGGGCAGCTCCGCCCGGCTTTCGGCGCAGGGTCCGGCGGGACAAACCCGGCTGGGTCGGGGCGCCGGGCTCGGGGCTCGGAACGGCTCCGGCAAGGGCCACATCCCCCGCACCCCCCAGCGCAGACAGACACACACACAGCGCCCCGAATCACACACAGGCGGCGAGCAAGGAGCACACACGCAGCGCCGACTTTTTACAAGAAGGTGGAAGTAGCAAGTCGGAGTAAAGCCTTAGAAATTAGAGGGCGGGTTGTGATAGGCTGTTATCTGCGCGGGGAGGCGGTGACACTTTCATGCCATTGGGTATGTAAATGGTTTTTAATAAGATCTGCCCTTTTTTTTTTTTTTTTTTTTTTTAAGGGAGAAAACAAACCAGACTCCCTTTACCTTAATAGTCTGAAGGGGGTTTTATAGCTTTCATTCATTCAAGGAAATGGTTTAGGCTTTAGACTACCGGAGACTTAGCAAAAAACCCTTTGGCACCAGATTATTCTAACTTTTTTTTTTTTTTTTTTGCAAACAAGATTTTTCATGCCTTTTTTTTTTTTTAACAAACAAGCCCAAAAGTGTTAATGGAAAAAACCCGGAGAGAAGTGGAGATCGGAGACCATCTCCTGCTACCCCACTTCCCCGTCCCCCTCCCCGTGGGTGAGAGTTTCTCCTCCTGGGGGGGATGCACACTGGTTTATTTATTTTGAAGGCTGCAGAAGTCTGAGGACTGAAGCACCACGTGCTGCTGACTCTCATCAGCATAATGATCGCCTTAGCCAGAGAGTCCTGTATATATAAACCACAAAAACCTAATCATTAGAAATCCCAGCCTCCAAAAACCACATTCAGGACAAAAAAACTGTGGCGTGGGTTTGTTATTTTTTTTCCGGCTCCTTCATCTTCCCCGACCTCAACTTCTTGGGACCCAAAAGAAGTTTGTAACTTTTGGTTGCTTTTTTTCATAATTATTATTTTTAACCCGATTTTCCAGAAAGAAAAATAACTCAAACAAAGCGACATTTTAATGATTTTTTTTTTGCTGCTGTTGTTCATCAAGGGCGGAAAAAAAAAGCAAGATTTTTCTTCGCCTATTCAACTCAACGGACTTGGATCCAGCAGCGACTTCATGTGAAGGACCGGGCTGCACCAAGGCTGCCTTTTCCTAGAATTTGCTTGGTCATATTTTAAAAATCAGCCTAAGGAGGGGTTTTATTGTTGTGTTGATTGTTTTTTTCTCAATAATGATTTTTTTTTTCCCTGGGAATCCGAAAGTTCAACTTTTCTTAAGCCCTGATCCTCCGAAAGGAACTAGCTAAAAAGTCTCTTAATTATCAGCCCTGTGACTTTCCTCTTCACCCCAACAACCCCAGTAACTTTGTTTCCGCGCTGAAATCGCTTCGGGAGCGCCTTTTTTTTGGAGGGGGGGAGCCACTCTTCCCAAGCCCCTTCCCGAGTTCCCGCTTCCTGAAGCCAAAGGCAATAAGCGGGGAAACCCAGCGGCTCCTCGCCTCTGTCCCAGCGAGGCTTTTTGTTTGCTCCTTTTTTTTTTTCTTTTTTTTTTTTTTTTCTTTCTTTCTGTGTGTGTGTCCGGAGGAGGAAGATTTCTTCGGAGGAAACCGGGACGTTCCCCTGAACCCCCCCGCTCCTCTCCGGGGCTGAGTTACGCTACAATTCTGGCGGCCACCAGCAGCAGCAGCCCAGGAAGCTGAACCAGCAGCGAGTTCTACTTCTCCCAAGACAATCTTCGGAAAATCCGAAAAGGAAAAGAAGACGGGGAGGGAGGGAAAGAAAAAAGGAAAGAAACTTGAGCACTTGAGGGAAGAAGCGGTGGCTAGAAGGAGGGAAAAGAGCAGAGACTGTGCGAGAAGGAAGGAAGGAAGGAGGAGGAGAAGCAGCAGCGCTTTGCAGCTGGGCAGAAGCCGGGACCATGCAGTTTCCAGCCGGGCTGTGCTGAGAGGGGCAGCCCCGGACCCACCGCCAGCCTCTGCCTCCTCGCTGCTCCAGGCTGCAGGCGCCCCCAGACCGGCATCACCCCTCGCCCCGTCCATCTTTCTTTAAAAAAAACAAAACAAAACAAAACAAAAACAGACTGAGATTTTTTTTTTTCTCGTGCGTTTAATCCGCTCCTCTTGTTTTTTCTATTTTTTGTCTGATTTGCTTTTTTGCCCCTTATCCTCACCCCTCCACTTTTCATTCACCCCTTTTTTTGCTAGATTTTTTTTTTTACAACCCCCACCCCCCACTACACGCCTCCTCTACCAGCGATCCCCCTACCGCTCCCCCCCCCCCGCCCCCCAATTCGCTAACTTGTGGCTGTTGTGATGCGTATTCCCGTAGATCCCAGCACCAGCCGGAGGTTCAGCCCCCCCTCCAGCAGCCTGCAGCCCGGCAAGATGAGCGAGGTCAGCCCGGTGGTGGTAGCCCAGCAGCAGCAGCAGCAGCAGCAGCAACAGGACGCGGCGGCCGCCGTGCCCCGGCTGCGCCCCCACGATAACCGCACCATGGTGGAGATCATCGCTGACCACCCCGCCGAGCTGGTCCGCACCGACAGCCCCAACTTCCTCTGCTCCGTCCTGCCCTCGCACTGGCGCTGCAACAAGACCCTCCCGGTGGCGTTCAAGGTGAGACACCCCCCTTCCGCAGCCGCCCTGGCCCGGGATGCTCCCCCCGCGCCCCCTGCGCTTCTTCCCGCAGGGGCTTCTGTGCCTCCCCCCGGCCCACAGTGTCTCCGGTGTTCCCCGTCATGCAGGAGCTTCTTCCCCGGCCCGGAGGGATGTCTCAGTGTGTGTCCCGCAGTTCCACCCCCCCCCCCAGTCCCGTCCTTCAGTGCCTTCTGTGCCCCCCGGCCCGCAGGGAGTTTTGTGTCCTCGCCCGGGCCGTAGGGATTTCTGTGCCCTCCCGCCTGCCCTCCTGCAGCATCTCAGTGCCCCACCGGCCCGCAGGGGCTTCTGTGTCCCCCCGGCCTCCTTCCCCCGCGGCAAATGTCTCCGGTGGTCCCCGGGCTGCAGTGTCTCCTCACCCCCCTCACGCCGCCAGCCCTGCAATGCCTCCCCGTGCACCCTCATCCTGCAACGCCTCCTGTGCCCCCGCGGCCCGGGGGGCTTCTCTGACCCCCCCCCCAGTCCTGCAATGACTCCTGTATTCCCTCCCCCCCCTCAAGCGTTCAAGTTTTGCAGTGGCTTCTGTGTCCTGTCACTGCCCTGCTGTGCCTCCGGTGCCCCCATCCCGCGATGTCTCGGGGTGCAGCCCCCGCCGTGCCTCTCACCCCCCGCTCCCAGTCCTGCAGTGGTTCCCGTGCCCCCCGTCCTGCTGCGCTTCCTGTGCCCGCCGTACGCCAGCTCTGCCCCGCTTACCCTTGCTGGGCCCCCGGTGCCCCCCCATGCTCTGCCCGCCCCCCTGCACGGCCCGCACCCCCGGAACCATCCCGTTATCTCCATCTCCGCGGGGCACTGCCGGCGTGTTCCCCTCGCAGCCCAGGGGCACCCTGTGCCCCCCTCAGCATCCCCCTGGGAGACACCCCCTACTTCCCACAGCCCTTCTCCCTGTGTTTTTTGGTGGTTTTTTTTTTAATCTGCTTTCCCTCCCTGAGGAAGGAGGGATTCAGCCCTGGGCCGTAGTTCAGTGTGGCACCCCCCCACCTCGAGAAACCAGTCCCTGACCGACGGGGATGCCCCTTCCTCCCATTGCCGGTAGTGGGACTGGGGGATTTGAGGTGGCTCTGAAGAGTGCGGGGGGCGGCTGGAGTCCGAGGGTCAGGCTGAGTGGCAGAGTGGGATCAGGGCTTTGGCCTCCAACCGCCCGGACAGAGATGGGGCTGGGAAGGGGGACACAGAGCACTTGGAGGGGGGGACACGGGGCCCCTTCACTTCTCCTGGTGGACAACCGAGGAAGTTGCTGCCCAGAGAGGCTCTCCTTGGCAGGGTCTGACATTTCCATAATAAATCCCACCCCGCTCTGCATCGGGGATGCTGCTTTTAATTTTCTGTCTCCATCCCCACGGCGCGCTAATGAGAGGAAACGATTTTAGAAAAAATCTGTAATAACAACAACAATAATTGCATGCTTTAAAGCAAGGCCTTTTCCTCCCCTAGCTATATTTCCAAGTATTCCCCCTGGAGTTTCCCCTCCCGTGGCCTTTGATAGGGAGGGGGCAATGGCTGGGGTGTTCCTAAGTGCCTTCCCGAGCAGGGCACGGGTCAGAGTTAGGTGGGGTGGCCCTGCGAGGATCTCAACATACCCACATTTTCCTGTGAAAAATAACACACCTGGAAATCCCTGAAAAGACAGGAAAGTTTGGAAGCAGTCTCATCCAGTGCGTTCCAGAACATCGCCTTGTTCTGGTGTTTCCCGACTGCCAGCCATGTTATCATGGCCGTTTGTCCGGGAAGAAATAGTAAAAGTGGTTAAATGAGCTCCTGGTAAAGTGAGGGTGATAAAGATGGAGCTTTGCTTTGAAGATGTTACGGGTGTGCAGGTGAGGCTTGGCTAAAGTGCTCTTGTGTGTGGCAACAGCTTGGAGCAGCTGGAATTGCAGGAGGAGCCCTTTGCACAGGGCTTCCTTGTGCAGGACATGATGGTCGGACTGAGCAGAAATGGCAGGAAAATGGGGTGTCTTTTGACTTCGTGGCTTGGTGTGGCACTCAGAGTCTCTCTAGGTGTGGATCACAGTGGTTCTGGTTCAGAGGGGCTGCAGGGTAAAGAGGAGGAGCTTTCAGAGAATTGTGATTATAATTTAATTGAGTGCTACATTAAGTTGGTGTTGTAGTTACTCTTTAAAGCAGGGGCGCGGGAGCTGTTGCATTCTCGTGGTCACGTTGCTGTTCTCATCTGAGGTGTCTGAGCCTTCTCCTACCTCACAGGAATTCAAAGGATGAGGTCGCAGCTCATTAGAATAAGGGAAAGATCTAAACTAAACATTAAAGTATTTAGAATATTATTATAATGAGAATGCTTACATGTGATAAAAGGGTAGACAAAGGATTTAGACTGTTTCCCACTCTTTTTGTGTTCATATATATGTATTTATATGTGCATTATATGTGGGTCCTGTGCTTGATTGCTGACAGGGCGGTGCAGATCTGACCGATTTTGGGATGCGTAAGAGGCACACATTACCCCTTGCACCCACTACCGTGGGTGCAGCTGTGTTTTCATGTGCCACACACACTTCTTAAAATATGCCAAAATTATATATGCCCTTCTTTACCTGTAAATTAATTTGAAACTCACTTGAAATATTTTTGACCATTAAAAAAAAAATTATTTGATTTTTCAAATGCAACTTGCATGCAGCTGCCCAGTAGTTTTAGACCAAAGGAGCTGCATGTATCATACAGTGAAACATTTGACTGTGTTACAACAGAATGGGAATCAGCTCTGAAAGGGAAAAAAGAGACAGATTTGAGCTATAGAAATCTCAGCTAAACAATAACTTGAAAAAGAAATAGCTCACAGACAACACACTTTGTGAAGTTTTATTGGCAATAAATAATATGTTGATGATAATGTTTTGAGTGGTGTGTTAAGTGTGTCATAATTCTCTCGCAGCGATCTCGAGCGAAAATGTACGCTGGATATAGCACTGTTTTAATTTAAAAAAACAGATATAAATCATATGCAGGAGAGGAAGTATGTTATAAACAGTGCTGGATTTGATTATAATTTTTTGAAATAGTGTTGGCTTAGCATTAGGTTTGAATTTTAAGTATTAATATTTGCACACACTGGGAAGGGAGTCCCTGTCGTGTGCTCACTAACGAGATTGTTAATGCAGACTGGTTTTGTGGGGAAGAGTATTAGATGAGTACCTATTAATACAGCTCTAGCTATTAATATTCCAGCATAAAATAAATGGATATTGTGCACCCAGGTCCAAATCATATTCACTTCTTAATCTCAATAGCCAGCACTACTTTATTTGAGTTGAGTCATCAGAATTTGGCCCCTCTGTGTGAGTTTTTACTGCAAGTCATAAAGACCCAGATTGCCACGTCAGAGGTTAGAAGTGACTTCTGTGTGATGCTAATAGCAGCAGAGTCTTAGTGGACTTAAAGGCAGGGGAATAAACGGGATGTGGAGTCTAAGACGTCTCCCCAGTAGCACCACAGTAGTTCAGGGTCTGTCAGCATTTCCCTCCAAACCCCAATTTTTGGAGTTTATAACTCAGCTGTTTTAAATAGCTTCAAGCTGAAACCTGCTGTATAAATTGTCAGCCCAGATGTAGATTTTGAAACAAAAAGTAGCGCGAATCAGTTACTCTGTTTTAAGTTACAGAACACTGAAATATTTTTAATAGTATCAGATGCTCTTTTGGCAATGTCTGGAAAAAGCATTCTCAGTACAGAAGATTTTACACTCAGAGGCTGTTTGAATTCAGTGTTTCACAAGAAAGCTGTTGAAGTGGCAGATATCAATGTTTGAGAGGAACTAGTTAGCATGTACACTAGTGTTGGCCTTTTTTTTTTTTTTTCAGACAAGCATTTTACTCTGCAGAAAAGTCTGAGTACCTGCTGTTGTATATGAGTTTTGCTTTGTGCTTATAACTTCCGTCTTCAGGCTACATACTTTGGCCAGTTCAAATCCCACTGGACCGAAACTGGGCGAACAGGTTGCCTAACCAGAATTGTGTTATGCAAAAAACACATAGTTATTTTCAACTCGTAAGAATTGGTTTGGTTTTATTTTGGGGCTTCGTGTGCTTTTCTGAGCTCTAGTTGAAAGAAAAAAAAATAAAAGAGCGAAATCTACCTTTAATCATCAAAATGTGTAGGGAGCTTAATACGGAAAATAAAGTTTTTGAAATAGTAGAGATACTGAGTATTAAGGAGTAGGTAAGGAATGTGCACTGCTTCTACTTCTAATCTTTAATTTTTAACACAGTCCATACTCATTTCACAGTGCATTTACAATCATCTTTCTAAGAATATGTAATTAATTTTGCATTGATACATGGCTTAAAATTGCCAAATCAGGGTTTATGCCAGCAGTCTTTCAGTATGTATGATTACTTTTGAAAATTCTCAAAGTGACGTGTATTTCTCCAGGTTTCAGACTTGTTTTGCGAAGCTTTTTTCTACTGAGTGCTACTATGTACCTGTGCAATAGTCTTAGGCTATTTTGTGGCAAGAAAGTATCAAATTATGAAAAGAATAAGCCTTTACTCCTATTGCGTGGCAAGGGATCTTCCCGTGTTATAGGCCTTTATTTTATGAGCCAAAGTTTTTATTTTCACCTCTGATTTCAGTTTGTCTTGTCCTTTGGAGCTCTCTGAAGGAGATGAACAGTGATGCTGCATTCAGGGCTTCTCAGTAATGATGCAGCTCTCGATCAGCTACAATCACCCAGCGATGGCAGCAGCACGTGCAGCTCTGGGCTGATGGCTAAGCTGACAAATTGAACTGACATCGAGTGGAAAGGGCAGGGAGGAAAGCTCTGAAAAGCAACGGAGGACAGAGGGGAGCCTTTTAAGGGATTTTGCTCCCTCCTGGCAGGTGTTAAAAGCTGTACCTGGGTTTGGGACTGAGATGGAGCTGTGATGGCGCTGCCTGTCCATGCTCTGTGGGTACCTGGGGAGAAAGAGGTGAGCTGAGGCTTCAGGTGCCTTGTTCCCTCTTCCCAGACCCCTGGCAGCCGTGTGCTTCCTGCTGTGCTCTCAGGTGCTTTGCATTTCTGGACTTAATGTGATTTGTCGTTGTTGTTTTGTGAGGTATAAAAAGCGTAGGGTGCAACTCCCTGGGACGCTGATGGGCACGACAAGGCTGTCCAGAGATAACATGGCCTGCTGCAGACTGGGAAGGGAGTGGTTTATAAGTAGTCTCAAGCCCCATGCTTCACAGTTTAAGCCAGTGTCCATTTGTTAATGGTTAGTCAGCTCTGTAATCTGTTCACCAGATTATTATTTGTTATTTGATTATTATTTATTATTCCTTACACCTGGCTTTGAAGCTGTCAGACCTGGTTGCTGCCAGACCCAAGGTAGAGAGTTATTGGGACCTCAGATCTTAGCCACAATGGTGGTTCCTCTGGTTTTGTGTTCAGGGACTTTCATATGACTTTAAAGTAAAATCTTTGTTTGATACATGAAGACCTCACAGTAATTTGTGGCAAAACTTAGCTTTTAGTTTTGGGTGGTATTACCTGGTATTTTATGCAAAAAAAGAAAAGCAGGTAAATTCTTTTCAAACAGCTTTTAATCTTTGCTTGCTTCTTTCTCTTCAATATTTTTTTAAAATAAGCTATAGTTTTCAGTAATATGGCCTTTTTCTATATGATTTTAATTCCTTTTAATTGTTTTAGAGAAACATTGTACAGTTCACTGGACCACATAATGCTCTTGCTATGTACCCAGAACTCCTCATTCTTTCCACTGAATTAATATCACCTGCAATTATTAGTTTTATTTATGGAAAAGACATCTCAGGAAGGCCGTATGACAAAATGTAATATATATTTCAAGAGACAGAATAAATTACTCTGAATGATATAAAAACTCATATTTGACCATGTAAATTGGCTGTAACTGCAAGGGGAGAGACTTTGTATCTCAAGATATTTTTTCAAGTTCTGGCTCAGCCATGCAATATTTCTGAATCTCTTCTTGTTACAAATTTATTTTCAGCATCAGAATTAGCCAACTGGGGAAAAGGAAGTTTTTTTATTAATACTTTTGTGGACTTTTTTGCCCTGTGTGTATATTTTCTTCCTAGTAACTTAGCATTTCTGTTTAACTTTATTTTGCTTTAAAAAGCCACGGTGCACTAACACTGTAGGTATTCCTGCTGTTTTCAAATCAGCAGCTGTCTCCTCCATGACATTTATTTAATCAGATGTTGGAGTACTACACAACCACCGAAGCATAAAAGGGAGACTATCAGGTAGCTGGAACATAAGGAGAAATGAAATACTTTGATATCTTCTGTTCACCCATCCTGGAATTTGAGAGAGGTATCAGCACTAACCACATGCGACTCTTGCAAGCACTATGAAAATTTACATGCCTGCAAGGAAATATAGCTTTGTTTTATATTGCACATGAGGAGTTTGAATTCCAGCCATAAAGTGCTCCATTGCAGAGCATGTTGGGCGTAGAGCTTTGCCTGCTGATGCCCTGGGTGCCACTCCTGGGATGGGTGGATGCAGGGTTCTCTCTGGCTTGAAGTCTCAGGAGCTCAGGGGTCAGGGTGGTGGGCACGAGCAGAGCTGAACTGAATCTGGGCGATAAGGCTGCTAATACTAACTTTTCATTTTAAATGCTTTCCTGTGCATAATTTACGGATACGAGCATTGCCTTGTGTTCTCTCACTGCTCCCTGCTTGTTAAGAACAAAGTTGGCCTTTAGAAAGCATTAAAGTGTGCACTTGACATAAGGATGTTGAACATTTCTGAAGAAATGCAACAATGAAGAAGCTCTGAGAAACGGAGACAACACACGATGTTTCTGTGTTTGATGTGGCACTTTGTTCTGTGCACAGCAAGTACCAGACTCCTCACCACAGAGCTTCTTCACAAGCGTGGCAGCCGGCAGAGCTGGGAGGGAAACACACACCTCCAAAGTGTGGCTTCACTGGTCATGATTGTCTCCCCATTTTCACAGGTGGTAGCCTTAGGAGAAGTGCCCGATGGGACGGTGGTGACCGTCATGGCTGGAAACGATGAGAACTACTCTGCAGAGCTGCGAAACGCTTCTGCCGTGATGAAGAACCAGGTGGCCAGATTTAATGACTTACGATTTGTGGGCAGAAGTGGAAGAGGTAGGCCGCTGCCTTTTACCTGTCCGTAATGACATGAAAAACAATGCCTAGATGTCAAACTTACTTTGAAATGAAATACTGATTAACCCATAAATCCGTTGTTCATAGAATCACAGAAAAGTTTGGTTTGTAAGGGACCTTAAAGCTCATCTCATTCCAGCCCCTTGCTCTAGGCAGGAACACCTTCCACTAGGCCAGGCTGTTCAGGTTGTCAGCTTTTGTTTTGGAGTGATGTACACATATTTTATTGTCAAACTTCAGCACAAATCAAGTTAGGATTCTCTGTAGTTTTTTATCAGACAGAGGTTTTGAAAAATGATTCACGGAGTACCTGCTTCCCTTTTCGAATGACACAGGAAGGGTGGAAGGAAAAGGGAATATCTGTGATCCAGGTTATTCAGAGTCGGGGGAGTGTGTTTCGGGCCATGGCAGTGAGAGGTGGAGAATTCCCTTTAGCAGTAGACTGCTTCTGAAGTTGCTGTAGAAGACCTGTAATTAGGGGGATTTTGCATATCACATGTTCTATAGGTTGTATTCTTTAGGGACTTAAATCTTTCAAGGCTTAACAGCTGTTGGTGGAAAGCTTGCTAGTGGCTTCTCCGCCCTTTAAATCAAACTGTTGATAATCTGTGAAAATCACCCCCACTTTTCTTTTTAGTAAGCTGGTTGACTTTTTATGAATTACTGGTAAGCTTGGGCTTGAACTAAATTTAACCTTTACTTTAAATGACAGGGTAACTTTCAAATTTTTTTTTTAATTTTTTTTTAAGTTGTAGAGTGCTGTCATTGTCTTCCAGCTCTTTAGGAGCTTCCTATAATCTGAAAACTGCACTGCACTTATAGAAATCTTTTGTAATCATTGCAAATTTGCAAGAATTCCTCTTTAAGGGTCTCACAGCAGCTTTCAAACTTCAGGTAATGATTGAAAGGATAACTCGAAGGAAGCTGGCCCTGCAGTTTTTGTTGCAGGAGTCTTCAGAGTGGTGTTGTATCAGTCATTGATTCAACTTACATATTTTTTTCGTTTATGTATTAGAAGTAATTATTAATTTTTTTATAAATTAGCCCTGCATGGGACAAACCAAAGCAAAAGAAGCAGAATATTGGTGCTGGGAAATTAGCAATAAAGCAAATACAGTAATATTCTTTAGAAAGCAGTTGCAGTTCATCTTAAGGAAGGAGTTTTTGTCCCAAAAAGATTAAACATATGACAGAGGCCCAGATAATCTAAATCAGTCAGCACATTTTTACAAGTACTTTGTGAAAGTGAGTCCATAAGTATGACTTACAGTGACTATTCTTTATTTTAATGACCTAGCCAAAAATTCTCTTTATCATTTTAGAATTTAAAAAGTATTGATAATAGAGAATAACTTGAGAGACAGAATAACTTTACCAACAGTAATACAATATAAATATGGAGCTTATTCCTCTTGTGAGTAAGGAGTTACCTATCTCTTCCATTTGTCTTCTTTTCTTTAAAAAGTCAGTTTGCTTTGTTATTCTGCTGATGGATTAGATTTGAAAGTTCTCTGGCTCTGTCACTGCTGCTGACTTACCGTAAAAGTTCAGTAGTGTATCAGCCTTTCAGAAATGGTGGAAAAGGACTGAAATGTGGTGCACTACCTCTGATCTGTGAATTTAATTTCAAACCTGTGATATGTACTCTTTATTAAAGCATAGGAAATTAAATAGACAGCCTAAAGCCTCAGTAGATACAGATACAGACACAAACACAAAGCTCCTAAAATTTGGTTCCAGTAGTTTAGTTTATATTTTTATGTAGCAGACTTGGAATAGACTTTTTCTCTGATCAATCTGGGTAGAATCTATGGAAAAGTGATAGTATACTTTTCAAACCCTCAACATATTTATTTAAGAGACTTCAAAGAAAAACAAAGGGTGTGCACTGTTTTACTATATTGGCTTTCTGAGTTTTGGCTAGTTTCCCAAATAGCAATTTTTATATTTAAAAAAAAAAAAAGGAGAAAAAAAAAAAAGGGAAGAAAAAAGACAGACTTAACTGCTTGCAGACTTTTCACGCATGGAAGATGAAGAAAGCTTCTTTTGATGAAGTGTAATTATGTCCAAACAGAGCTGACCCCCTCCCCCTATATTTCTTATGATCTTAACGGAAGAAAGTAGGGCTTTTCCTTTGAAGCAGCCGGGACTCGGTGGAGGATCTGAAATGCTGCATTCTCCTGCCAGAGGCAGGATGGAGAAATTGGTCCAGACTTGTCTTCCAGACTTAGAACAGAGAGGGAGAGAGAGAGAGAAGGAGAGAAGGAGAAGGAGTTATCATTAATGATAGATTTTTAGAACTCTGCTTAAAATAGCAGGAAAAGAAATCAGTAGTTGCAAACAGAAGTGAGAAAGCTCCTTACATAGACAAATATCGGTAAATACAAGTCCTGAAGTAGAACAGGAAAAAATAAAGTAATAAAGAAATCATTTTCCGGTGGCAAGAAACTAATCCACACCTGTTCCTAACTTGAGATTTACATCTTTCTAAGCAGCTTGTGCTTTGATCTCTGTATCTCAAAATTTGATTGTGAAGTCTGAATCATCAACTCACCACTTCACCTCCTCTCCCACGTTTTTACTTGCTTCCCATGGCTCAATGGAGAAACTTGATTTTCATACATATTCATTTTGTTTGCCTGACAGAAGCTTCACGTTTCTGTTTGCATAATTTCTCTTAAACACCTTTTTTGGATTCATAAGAATAAGTAACCGGAGTGCTTGATGCGAATGCAGCAGTTGTTTGTATGTGGTTTTCAGGCAGTAGCTCACTTTTACAAGCCCGATCCACAGCGCAGAGAAGAAAGAATTCCTGTCTTCAATAATCACAGGATCATAACCTTAATTTTGTTGTGTCCTGATACTTTAATCACATTAGCATCTAACTGAAAAAATATGCAACACACACACACAAGCTGCCGAGTCTCCTTTCAAGCTCATTTCTGGGGTTTGCCTTGTGCTTCAGCATATGTCCATCTCGTCCTCCTCTGTGTCAGCTCAGCTCACATGTGTGAATAACAAAGAATGCACAGTTTAGACACACTGAAGCAATAGTGCCAGATGACTGCTTGGCTGGGGAATTTAATAAAAGAGAGCCACAATTAGTCTGTAGCCTCTGAAAGTGGATAGTTGAAATGACTAAAGGCAATAAAGAAAGGTGATAAAAAGTGCATTAAAGGATTTTTGTAGCTGAGGAGGGATATCTGTGAAATAGCTGTGGAAGGTCTCAGCATCACTGGAACTGGGGACCTTAAAAATTTATTTCATTCTTAATCCAGTAATATGTAAATCATCTCTTGAAAGCTCTGGAGTGCCCTGGCAGGGCCGTGCAGATCCCCACAATGAAAGACTCTGTGGTTTATGGAGTGTGAGGGGGCTTCGTCGGTGTTACTTTATCCACACTTCAGTTTGTAAAATACCAGTTAGGGAACAAAACCAGTTTTCCTCTCAAATTAGCTGCTTACCTCTTCAGCTCAGGCTGCCTGAGAGGTGACAGTTCAGAAATTCTCACTGGTGAGGTCCAAATGTAGCTCTTTTTATTAAGGAATGCATTTTTTTTTCTGGCCACTGTATCCTGTTGAGATATATTTAGTGTAAGAAATCTTGCAGTGCTTTTGTACAGAATGATTTTAGAGCATCTTACAGATAGTATATGAGTTGGGGTTTTTTTGCCATAATAGACTTTCGTAGGGATTTGGTGTATAAAGAGTACAATAGCATGGAAGGCCAAATGCTTCATTCAAAAGTGTATGGAAAAGCCCCTTTAGTACCTTTGTTACCAGTAATAGTCTACTGATCTTCTATGCATTACTGTGATATGAACATCAACAGCATACAATTTAAGAATCAGAACTTTTTGACATGGTAAGCTGGTGCCAAAGGAAGCCTTAAACCTGAGCCTGGAGAACTATATTCGTGCAGTGGCTGAATTCCTCTTTGGAGAGGGGTAAAAGGCACAGACACTTCTCAGCCCTAAACAAGCAGTGTGGAAGCACTGTAGAGCTGCTGCTGTGTGTGTGAAGGCTGCCCATGCCCTGTGCTGGCAGGACACACAGTTCACCTCTGGGACAGCAGGTGGGCAGAACTGGACAAAGACTGGATGTCCTAAATGCACCTAACTCTGCTCCTGTGATGATTTAAGAAATAATCCATTTCCCAGTGAAAATGGGAAAAGCCACCTTCAGCCTTGCCACTGTGACAGAATTCAGCCTCTTGAGATTTTGCATGCTTAAACTGACAGAGGGCAGGTTTAGATGGGATATTATGAAGAAATTCTTCCCTATGTGGGTGGTGAATCACTGACATGGGTTGCCCAGAGGAGCTGTGGGTGCTCCATCCCTGGAAGTGTCCAAGGCCAGGTTAGACGGGGCTTGGAGCAACCTGGGATAGTGGAAGGTGTCTTCTCATGGCAGGGGGGTGGAACATGATGATTTTTAAGGTCCCTTCCAACCCAAACCATTCTATAATTCTATTTGCCAGGGTCCTGACCTTCCCTCTAACCTACCTCTCCCAGAGAGCTGGGCACAGCTGGAGCACAGCTTCACCTGGAAAATCATTTCACTGTAAATGACAGTTATATTTCCTTAAAAAAAAGTCCATGTCACATTCTAGTTCATGAAAATTATAGCCAAGACAGTTTGAAGTTGCACTCTTGATAATAAATGATGCATGTCTCAGGCAGGTTTGGGGGATATACGACTTGGACCAGAAAGAAAGACCAATTACTGTATTTGACAGCCAAAGCTCTGTTCTGTATTAGGCCTTATATATAAGCTGTTCTTTATTAGGCCCGAAAAAACTGCCTTAAGTTTGTGCTGTTACATATCGTTTAAGATTTGTGCCTTGATTGAATGCCTTCAGAGTTCAGCAAGAGGAAAAGCCCTAGCAGCAAAAATGCACAAATACACCCAAGGAGGAGGGGGGGTGAAAAAAGGAGCTTTAAGTGTCTGGTAAAGTAGTAGCTTAAATGAGCATGAAGGCCAAAGATTGCTGACTGTTTTATTGAGTCACTGTTGTACGCCCACCTTTTCCTGTCTTGAAACAGTTTTCAGTTTTGACTATCTGACATGAGCAACCGTTGCATATCTAACAGATTACAACTGTCAGTGAGTCTCCCAAACGGGGGCCAGCGCCTGTGAGAATGTGTGCTCAGATGCAGGCAGCTCCCTTTATTTATTTCTTTTTAACGTTTTCATTCAGCTGAAGGCTGTGGATGATCTTGTGCAATCTCTGCCTGAATTCAAGCTTTGAAAAGTTAAAAAAAAATACAACAACAAAAAAAACCAACAATGCAGACTGACAATAGCAACATACGTGCACAGACATTTCTCACCCTCACAGGAAAGTTGGGGGCTTTCTTGGTATTTCATAGATGGAATATGTGTAGGGGAAAAAAGGCGTGTTCCATAATAATGATATCATCATATTAGCCCTGGCATATGCAGGACAGAGACACTGACTCCCTGTTAAACCATCTCCCAGGAGGAAAATATATTCTCCCCTCATTTTATTGTAGTCGAGTCAAACAAATGAAATGATAAAACTGTGTGAAGTAAATAACATGTGGTCACATTCTGCTCTGTCACACAGCTGCGAAACTGGAGTAAATTTTTAAATTATCTGACTTGCTTTGGATTTACACCACTTTCAATGCAGCAAAGAATTTGGCTTGTCCTCAGCAGTGAATCACTTTTGTTCTGTCATTGTATGATGACCCATTATTAAATAAGAAACATTTAGATTGTCAACACATGGACGTATTCCTCACATAGAGTAAAACTGAAGGGGAGGAAAACTCCTATGGTCAGTTATGTTTTTAATTTTCACGACTGTGGTAACGACAGGGAATAATTTTAAACTGATTCTTTACTGAACATGCATGTCACTGTTTTCATGTTGTAATCACTCATTCCTTGTTGTTTTTTCCCTTGGTAGGGAAGAGCTTTACTCTGACAATAACTGTCCTGACAAATCCCCCCCAAGTCGCTACATACCACAGAGCAATAAAGGTTACAGTGGATGGGCCAAGAGAGCCAAGAAGTGAGTATTATATTCTTCTCTCTGCTCTTATTCCTGCCTAATTTTATTTAACAGAGACCTGTAAATGAAATATGTATATCTTTGTCAAACACTGGGTTTTGCTCAGTAAAATATGTGAGCGCATGCTTAATTTGGAGTCTATTGGACCACACACGTACTTGCATTAAAAACTCACTTAAGTGCTTGGCTGAATTTGGGCAATCCCAAACCGGATTCTCATTCACATCAAGTTTTTGATACATTATCTGTCAGAGCAAATGAGAACTAAATTCTCTGTATTTATATATAATCTGATTTAGACATAGTAGATACAATCCTGCAATGTGCTGCATTCTCTGAACTCCTGTAAGCTTCCAACTGAAGACATTTAGAGCAAAACAGGATCCTGATCTTTCAGGATCAGTCCTAGCATAGAGAGAAAATATATAATATAGTGCCTTTTTGTTTGCCCTTAAATTCTTTTGCCATCAAATAATTAATGCACCTGGTTAATCTCATCATACCTGAAGTTGGTTTTCAGCTATGGACTCATCGTAGACCCCCAGGGGCCAGAGAAAGATAAAAAAAGCAGTATATCAACAGCATGGTCTTTGTTTCTTATTTGTGCACAGAAAATACATATTTTTTAAACATAGTCCAGCAGATTTTAACTCAGCACATTTATCTCTTAGCCATGCAAGCTCCCTAAGAATCTATTTGCCGTGATTTATTTATTTTGCAATGGCTATACTTTTATGACAATTGTGTTTTGTCATGTTCTAGCAGTTTTATGGGTAGCACTTATTTTTAGATACAGCCAAGTGTTGTTAATCCATCAGGATTTATCTGGCTGTCTCTCTGTCTAGCACATTTAGCTGGTAACCAGTCTCACATCATATGGGTATCACTGATGAGCCAGTTCTGGAGATTTTTCTTAATCTAACTAGAAATTACTCTTTCTAAATTGATTGGATTAGCCAGGTATAGCGTTATTTAAATTACACTTAGAGATTAAGAATTATTTTATGAATAACCACATTAAAAGAATCCCTATAATGGTAGCATCTCAAATAATTATTTTGTCTTTGATCTGCACATACAAATGAGACCTTCAAGGAGCTTTCATGGTGTTTTGTTTAAAATACCACAAAGAGAGAAGTAGAAAGATGTAGACAGAATTCACGCAGTTAAGTGTTTCTCGTGCCAATATACGCTGCAGAGTCACCTCCTCTTACACCGAGGTAGGAACTGAAATGCTCCCTGTAAGAACTGTCCGGGCTGTAGAGTTTCACCTTGAAGAACAGCTAAGAAAAAGCAAAACAGCTCTGGATACATTTCATTAGGTACATACTTGTGGTGCTACCTTCTCACAGCTGAGGTGTCCTGATATCACAGCAGGGGCATTTTTGTTCTGTCTTCTCTCTGTGAATTAGTTCCCATTTTTAATTTTCACTTGCAGCTGGTGCTCCATGTAACTTACTTGGAAGACACTGGGGACGCTGCATTCATGGAGTAAAAATCAGGGAATAAGTTATATATCATTTAGCCATTCCCATCAGGACGCTGCTTCCATGTATTGAGGCATCTGCAAAAGAGGAAATCTCCCAGCAGAGGACACAACCGTGGTGAAAGAGCAGAGAGGTTTGAAAGTGATGTGTGCGGAGTAGTGTGGATTACCCTGTGCAGCACAGAGAGGGACCCTGCTGGCATGGGGATCTTTTGGTGATCGGTGTATTTAAAGTGAGTCTGTGTTCACAGAATTTAACAAGATCTCCAAGTTCTGCTAGAATTTTTTACTTTAGACCTGAAAGGCCTCTGTATGTGATACCTGTCTGCTGGTCTCTTTGAATAGCTGAGTCTAGGAATGCTCAGTGCCGGAGTTCTTATAGCCTACTGGAGTTATTGTGTCCTTCTTCATCTTTTCTTTCATTTTTTTTTTCTAGTTTGGTTTTTTTTTTAAGAAAGTAAAATTTCAGCTTGAATGTCCATTTGTATTTTAATGTTTTGGTGTAAAACTGCAATCTGGTACTTTCAAGTCATTCTGATACATCTCCGGAATGACTCATTATTAAACTTGAATTTGTAGGGAACGAGTAGCTCCAGTGAGTTCTGGGAGTTTCAATGAAGTTTTGTTTCCTTCTTAGAGTCCCTGCACTTGTGTAGATTCCTTAGTTTGGTAATAATCATTCAATGAATGTATCTGGCATTTATGTTGCATAAGGAAAATTAGGTGATTAGGGGCAATAAGGAATTCAAGGAGCAGCTCTGATAGCAAATGTGTTTGTCTTAAAAAATTATGTATCGGCAAATAGTGCCCCTCTCTGCCAGGAGCTGTATTTCACTTCAACATTTCAAGCATGTTATCCTAGTTTTCCTCTCTCTGGCAGCTCAACCAGAGCTGTCACATCACAAACAACTTTTTTCTTAATATACACATCTGGCGTTGGCAGTTGGAGCAACTTCATAAGAGCACATGAACATCATTCATTACAAGATTAAAAAGTACCCCATGGCATCATTGATGTTTTCTAACTTTGATCTTTTGCAGTTGTGATTCATCTCAGTTATAAAACTTCCCTTTAAAGGAACACAACCGATGACTTATTAGAACCTTCATTCTAAGGAGTGTAAACATAAAATTATGCACATCTTTACAAAATGTCATTTACTTTGTTGCCAGCTTATCATTTTAAGACATGACATCATGCTTTAGATCGTGAATTTGTAAGGCTTGTTTATAGGCAAGGCACTCTGACCTTCTGTTGGCAAGTTGACTTGAGCAAACGAAAGCTATGAGGTTCCCAGCAGCAGCAGGAGCAGCAGCAAAGCCATGACAGACATTACAGTCATTTAGAGCCTGACTTCAGGAGTGCTGAACAGTCGTGGCATGCAGGGACTCCAGTTGGTGTTTTGGATGCTCAGCACTTCAGAAAGTCGGGTTCTTAAATGTAAGTGCCATTTAGTCGTATTAAACATCTGCTTGTAGAAGCTTGCTGCCTTGCCTGTCTGTTATTATTTGAAAATATTTTAATAGAGACAGTGATGTCAGGTTGCTCTGTTAGGAAAACTTGCCCGTTTCTATATGAGAAAAGGTCTTCTGATGATTTTTTTCTCAGAAAAGACTTATTTAATTTTACCTAATCTCTTCCAGTCTATCTAGATTACTGTCCAGGGACATCTACTGTGTCACACAGTTTCTGAGCTGGGTTGAGACAGTGCTTTGCACTCTGAGTGATGCAGTCTAGAGATGGGGTTGTATAAGATCTTTGGGAATGATTAGGAAATCCTGCAGATATTTTTCTCTCCTCATATGCAGTACAAAACCTCTGCCATACGCACATCTTAGCCAGCAGAGCTGCCTTCCAGCTGGGAGAGCGGACAGAAGTTTTCCGGAGAAGTTGTCATGAGGTCATAACTGACCGACAGATAGCCAGAGATTACTGTAAAGGAAGTCGAAGGAGAAAAAAGCAGAGCAAAGAAACCACCCAAATCTTTACCTAAGCCCCCCTTTTATGCCTTTGCCTTTCCTCATTGCAGCTACAGAAATAATGATTTGCCCTTCCATAGTGGTACCTTTAGAATAGGAGGCACATACATCCTCCTTTCTGGCTGCTTTTGGGACAAACCCAGTCATGGGAGAAATCATGAGGAAGGAGGGAGGAGAAGTCTATATATTTTTATATTTTTCCTGACTTCCAAAAACTTTAGTTTGTCTCTAGTCAAAGGCAGGCTCCAAAGTCAAGGACCCCAACTTTCTTTATTAGTGTGAATGGAAAAGCAGCTCTGAGCTTTGAGCTGAAGCTTTTCAGGGGGAGAAAACTGCTCTGTCTCATTCAGCTCCCGAGCGTTTCTCTGCTGCCACAGCTTGCAAGGTGCACACGTGATGAAAGGTATGAGCAAACATCACATCGCCTTTTTGTCTGTGCACGCTGCGGAAGGCAGCGAGAGCCAGCCAGGGGTTCTGCTCAGCCCCCACATTAACTGTTTGGCCGACCTGGCTTATAAAACACAGATAAGTGATTGAGATTTTTGAGATTCCTTGACTTAAAACCATAACAGTTTTTAGGAAGTTCTCCCTCTTTTCTTTCAAAGGCAGAGAGGGTGGAGGGATAAGTCTGAGTCGAGTGGAATGTGCTTTGGAGTAGAACAGCTTTAAATCTTTCAGTTTGCCTTCCTTTTTTAACTTTTCTTTTTTCTTCTTCTTTTTTTTTTTTCCTTTTCTTTCTTTTTTTTTCTTTTTTCTTTTTTATTCATTTTTCTTTTTTTTATTTTTTTATTTTTTTTGTTTTTTTATTTTCTTTTTTTTTTTTTTTTTTTTTTTTTTTTTGTTGACTGCCTGTCAGGAGCTGGGCTGGTGGCCAAGCAGGAAATGACACATCGAGAGGCATTTGTGTTGTGCAACATTTTGTGGAACTGATGCAAGGATACATTGTCTGTTTACGCATTCCTCTGCTAACAGCCTGCATGGCAGTAATTTTATTCAGGGACACATGGCATGCTACAGCAAGGAGCTAGAGCCTTAACATCTCTTTATGCAGAATTATCACAGCAGTTAAACCACTATGTGTGTCCCCCGTTTTGAATAGTCTCTGGCCTGCCTTCAAAAACCACTCTACCAGCCCCCCTTCCTTCCCAAGAATATATTTGTTTGACTGTGGGGTTTTTTTTCACTGTGGTAAATTGGGGCAGTGCGGAGAGAGAGAGAGAGAGGGACTTTGCAGAACAAGAGGAAATTTTACAGGCAGGTCCCTACTTCGTGCATCCAGCTCTGACTGAACGGAGCAACGCAGCTTTTTCGGGCGATGCGTTGCAGACACCGAAGGCGTCAGTTTGCATCTGCATGTGGTTTGGCACGGGGAGGTTTTTCATTAAAGTCAATGCTAAATACCCCGAGATGTGATGAGCGAGTCTTGGGGTTTCATCCAAACCAAAGTTAGAAAATCTGTGGCTCTCTCTGGTGTCTTTCAGAGTGACAGATCTCTACTGAGGTTGGCTGGGTAGGTCCGGATTTATCCCAGCTACTGTGGGAGCAGAGGAAGGCAGAGTGGGCAGTCTGGGTTTCCAAAGTTGCTCTAAATGACTTTGTAGTGTTTAATATATGCACTCTAATGCTCCTTTGTAAGAAACGAGGCAAAATGTGATTGTACAGCCAGAGAAATGTTCAGCAGGGCCATGCCATGAGGTTTAGGTTCTTTTCTGTGATCATCATTAGTGTATTTCAGCATGAACACAGTCCATTTACAGGCTGAGACCTGACTTCCTTATCACCAGGTCCCCAGTAAGGAGTTGCAGTGTTTCTATTTCCAGTGGTACAACACCAGGTCCTTACTGCAGCATAAAAGTCACGACACAGTTTCACTCACCATCATTTGCTGCTGGTTTATTTTTTACAAATGTGTAATTTCACAGAACTGTCCTAGTTGGGGACTGGAGCTCCTGAGCGTTCCCGGAGATTGTAAGAAGCTGGTGGGATGATTCAAGTGTTTCCCACCAAAGGTGACAGACATTTCATATGCCAGTGGTTTAGGTTTACTTTTGAGATGAGTGTGCAACCCACAGAGCAGGGCTCCTTACGGTTACTTCAACCAGTAGTGAGGCACAGGCACAGGTTGTCCAGAGAAGCTGTGGCTGCTGCAGCCCTGGAAGTGTTCAAGGCCAGCTTGGATGGGGCTTGGAGGAACCAGTGGAAAGTGGATACTGGAAAGTCTCTCTGCCCATGGCAGGGGGATTGGAACCAGATGATCTTTAAGGTCCTCTCTAACCCAAACTATTCTATGATTCTCTGATTCCATGATTCTCTGATTCTATGACGCATGCTGCTGTGGCAAGGTGACCTGGGGCTCTTGGGGTGGTAGTTGCATCTCAAGGACCAGTCAGTTCTTATTTCTTCCACTGTGGCTAGAGAGGGGCTCATGCATAAAATCTCATTGTCTGAGAAGCAGACTGTGAGACAAAATCATTTCTGGTGTTTATGACTTTTTTTCTATTGATGTAGTGCGTAGAGTGAATCAAAAGCAAAACTACTGAGTTCGCTAATGGTTTGAAATCATGCACTGTAGTTCTGAAATCTCAGCAACCTGTGTGACAACACTGGGCTCTCTGCATAGGAGGACACTGCTGCCTAGAGAGGTGACAAAGTGACCATGTATTCACTGTTACGGTGATGAGATTATGTAAAGCAGATGCACAAGTCTGAGCATAAGACTATTCCATAAGATGTCCTCACCAACAGCAGTGCAGTCTTGCTTTGTATTTGTCAACAGAACAGATTGTTTCCATGCCATTGTAGAGGGAATACTTGCTTCCAAGCAAATCTATTCCTAGTACATTTGGCATGTAATTTGACCATCACAGTGATTCTTTCATATTGCAGCTATTGCTCTTTGTATTCAAAGTGTCCCTCCAAGCTACAAATAAAATCATGGCCCCTCTATGTAGTTATGTTGCTTAGTTGTATGATAAGACAGTTTTGCCCTGAATAGCTCATAGTCTCCATTTAATATACAGATGGGGAAAAGGGGCTATAACCAAACAAATGAAGTAACAGTGGAAGTGATTTCATTCTGTATCCCCACAGGGCTTGATTAGGAGAGGAAAAGGGGTGACCATTTCACAGTCACAGAGTCAATTATGTTGGGAAAGACCTCTGAGATCATTGAGTCCAGCCTATGAGCAACCAGGTCCATGTTAGCCAGACCATGGCACTGAGTGCCACGTCCAGTCTTTCCTTAAACACCTCCAGGGGCAGTGACTTGTAACTCTGTGACTCTACTCCATGTAGGTACTGTGGAGGAAGATGGTATTTAAAAAGGCCATAAGAGTAGCTTTCCACAGATGATTTTGTTCCATAGTTTTCTCCCAAGAGAACTCTTGGTTATTGTCACTTTTGAAATGCATTCAGCATTTTTTTCTCAATCTTCAGTGTATCACCTCTTACACCTCTCCCTTTACTTTCCAAAGTGGTTTGGGAAATAGGGACCAGAATGAATATATTTGGGAGACACTGCATCAGAATAGTGTAAGTGAAGTACTTAGGTTGCACTTGCTTACTGTCTATTCCAAATTTCTGATTAAAGTTTTTATAAAATTTATTTTTTATTCCCCATATAAAATTCATTCTCCTCTGAAATGTGGTCATCCCAGACGTGAAACACAGATGCTGATTTAACCAGACAAGGAATGCAGAAGAGGAAATGAGGATGAATATCATACTTAATTGAAACTTCAGGGAAAGAAACTGAGTAATGATCTCATGCTGCAGTATGTTTGGGACACCAGAATCCTTCTCAGATGAAGAACTGGGTTCCTTATTGCCTGTATTTTCTCAGATCCCCTTTTATAAATCTCATCTACAGTAGACCAGCTTACTCAGCACAATAGTGGCTCACTGTGGGCTGAAGGTGGCTTTCAGCTCTCCAAAAATTAGACATGTAGAGTAGGTTTCCTCTGAAGTGAATGAAGAGACACAGGCCCTTGCAGAGAGTGATTCATATGTTAATGCTTATCTTAGAGAGCAATGAAGTGCCCTTTGGACTCTCATCCCTTTCCATTGATACTAAATGGAGGCTTGATGACTAGCCTAGACTAGGCACCCTGGTTTTGAGATGGCTGGAATCAGATGAGATTAGGAGATATTATAGTCCCAAAGTGTATTAAGCCTGCTGTGAAGCTCAGACAGCCCGAGTTAGGTGTAAAACAGGTAGTCCAGGGTGCAATCACAGGGAGCAGGAGCTCAGCGTTGGATTAACCCAGTGTTCACTCACCTTCTTGGGTGGGGGCTTTATCTGGTGTTGAACGGTGAACAGTTCCTGCTGCTTTTCTGACAGTGTAAGGAATTGTTTAAAGCTGACTTTGAAGTGTCTCTACAGCTGCCATAATGAGTGCAGTGTACACATACCTTAAAAATGATGCTATCTACTAAGGCATCATTATCACCTCCTGCAGGATTTCAGCAGTCAGGTACTGCTCAGACCCCACTCAGCTTGGGTTGTGTGAACTGCTGAGATTAAAACTCAGGTTATTTAGCTGTAGGCAAAGTAAGATTCTCACACTGCAGTTGCAGCTACATAAGAAACATTACAAAGGTGACAATACACTTTACAGGTATCGCCTAAAGGTGAAGTATATCGGGGAACACATTTGAAGATTTTCCTAACACTGGGAAGTACTTCATGATTCCAATGTTTCTTCTTCACGACAGAACGTATTAATTGTTCCTCCCTTATCCAAACTTAACATGCTGCCCATTCTCCTGTGGTTCTGAGATGTAATCTTTCCCACAGCGTGGGAAGACAAACCCTTTCACCTGATTATTGCCAGCATAAATGTTTAATGCTTCCATCCCTCTTCAAACTCTCCCACTGCATTTTGTGAACTTTACTCCCACTTCATAATGCCCTGCTTCTTTAGTAGCCCTGCTCGTTTAAATTCAGGGTGCCAAAGGAGGTATTAATCAGGGTGCTTACAAGTGCAGAATCTGCTTCCTGCCTGTCTGTAATCCATGTGAGTAATGCCAATTAGTTGTCTGCTTCCTTAAATCCTCATGCACTTTCTCATTCTTGCATTCCTGCAGCAGTAGACATGGTCTTCAGTGTCAGTGCAGTCAGAGGCACTTGGGGGTGTTTTGTTTCATTGCTCTTAGAGCTCAACAGGAAAATCACCACCTCTGAAGCACCACAGAAATGTGCTGGGGAAGAAACGGATGAGTCCAGCTCTTGTATCTCTACTTTAATTTGCTAGTCACAGGGATCTAAGTCATTTTATTCCAGAGGATCACTTCAGATATCATGAGACAAGTAGACAATTATATACAGCAGTTTCACATTGGTGCAGCTTTTTCTTGGAAAGAAGCAGGCACATGCAGGCATCATTACAGTCCCAGGCCTGTTTTTGTTTCTATATGTTAAATCACAGATTAGATTTGCAAAGAAACCCAATTTTAAATGATTGTAATAAAAAGGAGATTGTACTAAATTCCAGAGAATATTAATTGAAAAGGGATGGTGTTCACAATCATTTTTGGTGGTTTGGAAATTCAGGCCTGTGTTTCTCAGCATTATGGAAGCTGGAAAGGAATAGAGACCTGGAAATACAATGCAAAATGTGTGATACTAGCCACAGGTTAGCAGTACAGAGGGAATTACACGTGGAATACTTTTTGGGGGTTTTTTGCATGTGTACATATGTAATCAAGGACCCAGTTTCAGATTCTTATAAAACAACATGCTTCAATTAATTCAGTTATCTAGTGAATTTATAAAGCACTGTAGACATGTGAAGTTTAATAGAGTTGGTTCCACATTTCTAGGATACCGATTAAATCAAGAATAATTTAATTCAATAATTTAGTTTTTCATTCCTCGGGTCTCTTATCACCATAGACTCTAGACTGGTGGAAAAGATTTTTTCTTTCACATTGGACACTTTTTGGCTATGATGATCTGGGCTATGGGTCCCCTCACACTTTTGGCCATTTTTGATGTCTTTGAACAATAGTTTGTAAAACCAGTGCTGCAGTAAAATCATCACCTCTGTAGACAGAAGTGTTGACTACAGAAGAGGGTTCAGCAATAGAGCTGTGAATGTAAATAATTCAGTGTTTCACTTCATCAGCTAAGCAGTCCAAATGAAAATTCTTTTTGTAAAGGGACATATGGGTAACATTTTCAGAGATGCTGGGTGGATTGGTTCTCCTTAACTATAGCTGCCTGAAAGCTTGATGTTGTGTCTCAATGACTCACCTCCTGTCCACTGTGGTCAAGGAAGGAAATGTAAGTGTGAGTTAGAAGCTGGTTTATCCCACCCTAAGCCTCTGTAGGTGTCAGTGGGGGTGTGGGGGAGAGGGGACACGAGGCAGCCCAGACCACGGGACTGGCACTGGGTGCTCTGCAGGTGCTTGAGCTGGGTTTAAGCAAACTACCTGGCTTACCAGCAACTGCAGTAGCACACAGCTCTGAAGAACTTCTTCATACTCCTTTTTTTATTGTTATTTAAACCTTTTAAAAGGGAGCTTAGTGCCTGCTTTCTCAACAGCCACACTGAAGGACTGCTCTCCAAAACTCATTACAGTTTAGGGTGTTGTTGAACCCCTCCTTGTTAGACATAAATAACCACTGTGTGGTTTATAACTTTTATGTTTTCCACTTCTGTGCCTGCTTGGTTAAAACTCCAGGCACTCAGTGCAGAAGTGTCTGCCCTGCTTTAAAACATCATTCCCCATGCTGATGGGCTCTCCCAAAATCTGTGTTCCCTGCAGCTCAGCAGCAGTCTGGCTCTTATACGTGATCCTCATCAGCTTCACGGCAGAGTCAGACAGTTTAATTAGCCTTTATCTTCTGCTGTGCAGGGGTGAGCCCAGGGTATGTCTGTGAGTGCCCTGAAGAAAGCTCACACAGCAATATTCATTGCCCGCGGTGTGAACACAGCCATAAACTTCCCTGGGAATCAGGGCAGCAGAACTGCAGCACACCAAGGATACTCCAGCTCAGTATTTAGGCAGGGTCTGTGCTTTGCATCTGTTCAGGCTTACTGATCTGTGTTATTAGTTTCACTCTTATTATTATTTTCTATTCCTGAAAGATGGCAGCAAAAGAGAAACTTGATAGCAGTTGGCTTGTAGAGATTGTCTTTATTACAGGAGAGAGCAGGAAGGACTTGGTGCTTCCAAAATCCAGATAACAGTGACTGTTCCTTAGTCTCAGCTCAAAGATGAAGGAAGTTTTTTGGGAACTGTGTTTACATCCATGTGGGATGCAAAGTAAACACCTCACTAACTGCATACATGCCATGCAAATTAAAATGAGAGCTGTTTTTCTCTGGTGACTTGTTGTAAAAGGGAATAACCAGTAGATTTAAGGTATGTGACAAAGGGGTACTTACACATCAGATAAATAATAACTTTTTTGACATAAAACAAATAGATTTTTTTTTAATTATAGAACAGGTACCTCTAGCTCTGGGTCTTACTTTATGCATATGCTTCAGACGAAAATTACAGTAGGAAAAGTCCACATCTGAGCACTCGGAAGTGGGACATGCCAGTGGATTGTCAGTGTGGCTTTAACCCATGCCTGTTGTGTGTGAGAGACAGAAAAAGTCCTTTACTGTAGCAGCATGTGCTAGTTTATCCATAGGGCAGCAATATCCCGTGGGATGGAATACACCCACTCACTCTTATTTTTCACACAGAGAGTATGATCTAAGAACACCTTGTTTTAAGCAACTTAACTGTAGTCACTACAAAAAACTGTGTGGCAGAAGCATAAATCTGGGTCAGCCATCAGCTACCTTTGCCAAGCTGTAAACAAAGCTTTTAACTGATAAAATCTAAGGAATTTTTATTCGATGAAATTTTAGTTTTCCAAGTTGCATAATTTTACCAAGTCTGGATGGATTTCCATGGGGGTTCTGGAAAAAAGAGCCAATCTGCTGAGCCAAGTTTCAGAACTCCACTCCAAAATAGAGTGACAAAAAAGCTCCTTCAAGAAAAGATTGCCAAAAATGTTTTTCGAGGTGCTACGTTTTCCCTGAGCTAACTCATTTCCAGGAATGTCACAGCATTTTGGTTGAAATTGAAGAAGCATGTTCCATGCTCATGCAAGAAAAATGGAACACAAATAGTCAAAGTTCAGTGAAGTTGGGAGCAACTGAAAATTGGGTTTTGTAATGGGAAGTGTTGGGTAACTGGAATGATAGGCTGTTCTACCAGCTCCAACTCTAACATATTTGATCTAATGTGTTACTAATTTGAATTGAAAAATAATCCACGAGCTTCAGTAGAAATCCTGCATAGGAAATTAGGTCGGCAGCTGGCAGGGGCTCCTCGTGGGCAGCTCTGGAGTCAACAGGCCAGGTTGGTGACAGGCAGGGGATGAGTGAGGTGCCATCTCCAGCAGCCCTGGAGAGCAGGATGTGATTCCTGCCTGTGCACTGGGGACGTGCTGGAGGAGGCAACAACATTTGTAGAAGATGAAACTGGGACTACAGCAGCCGGCAGGGCCTCTGGAGGCGTTGTGGGTTAGAAGGCAGCGTGGCCCCGGGCACCAGCACTTGGCAGGGCTCTGCTTCCCCACCCTCAGCCTCTCCAGAGGGGTAATTTGGGGTGCGTACTCTCCAACTGAATTGGCACAGTCTGCACAGGAACTGCAGGCTGTAACACACACACACACACATGGGGTGTGAGCCTAGAGGGGTTTGGGCTGTATTTTGGGACTCTTCAACATGCTCACGGTGAAGAGCCTCCTCACTCCCAACCCTCCTGCACCTTGGTGCCCCTTTGCCTCACTGAGAAAGCCAGTGAGGGCAGTGCTGCTGCTGAAAAGGAGTATTTTTAGGCAAAACACCCCCAAGTGTTAGGAACCACAACCACAGGAAATAAGCATTGATAAAACCTCCCCAAACTCTACTCTGAAAGCTCCCTGGGTTGGCTTTGCACCCTGCCTGAGTCCCCTTCAGCTCAGGAGAGAGGCAGCCACAGCCTGTGCCAGGCATCATCCAAGCCTCATGGTGGGTACAATCCAGACCTAATCGCATTGCTGAGCTGCAGCTGGAGTCACTGACTGTGGAAATGGGAAGAAAGGCTCTTCAGTATCCTAAGAACCTCCTGGCAAGGGTATGGAGCCCTGTAAAATCCAGGACGAATTACTGGTCCTTCTGCAAAAATGGACTGGGTGAAGGTGACACAGGGGCACTGTCTGGGGGAGTTCAGGTAGTCTGATGTCAGCCAGCGAAAAAACACTTACTTCTTGTTACCTTCTCCTCTTTTACATGACTCAGAGCTGCTGAAGAATCACAGAATCATTAAAATTGGAAAAGACCTCTAAGATTATGAAGTCCAATGGTTAACCCAGCACTGCTAGGCCCACCCCCAAGCTATGTCCCCAAGTGCCATGTCCATATGTTTTTCGAACGCTTCCAGGAACGGTGATCTCACCACTTTCCTGGGCATCCTGTTCCAATGCTTGACCCAAGGTGTTGGGTCCATTTAAAACCAGCAACCAAAGTTTGAACAGGTTTGAAAGCTGCTCAGAACACTGTTGGCAGTCTTGCAAGTTATACCTGAGATGTGCTCCTGCACAGAAATCTTTCCCTCCTCTGTGAAACACACACTCTCTTATTTGAATCTGCCCCCTGAAATGGGGCTGCACGGAGTGTTTTCCTTGTTGACTCCTTAACCATTTGCTGGAATGGGACTCAGTGATGAGTGTTCTGGGTTTTTATTAAGTTAAAACAAATTTTCTTTGGAGACAGATTTGAATGCTGAGCAAAAGGCACTTTCACAGTCAGTTTTATTCCCCTCACTACTACAACTTCATTTAAGCTTTTCCCCATGTCTTTTACTCTCACGGTGTTCCCATCCTTGGAAGCCAAGCAGCTTGAGAGCTGAAAGAGAAGCGCTGTCAGGAGGGTGATTAAAACAGGGATTGATGCAGCTGGGAGCCAGGGTTCAGTCACCTCCCTGGGCCCCTGTGTTGCTGCTATGTCAGACACAGTAGCTTTACCCTGTGCCGCGAGTTTATGCGTTTTTTATTGTCTGATGCTGCCAGAAGACGCTGAGCCCGGAGTAGCTGGGCTGTGCAAGCTCTCAGTGGTGGAGGGCAGTGTGCTCTGAAAGCCGCTCAAGTTCCCCCTTTAATTTGTCACTTATGGGTCGTATCTTTTTTACATTTACATTTTAAAATTAGTTCAGCGTGTCCTGAGCTTCGGTTCCAGAATCCACGCTGAAAATTACCCAACTTTACGAGTTCTTAAAAAAATTCCAAAATCCCTCACTTAATTGACGTTCAGTATGCAGAACAACTCATAGCTATGGGAAGGCTTTACATTTCTATAAGGATACAAGTTTGGGGAGAGATTAGGTTTTAGGGCCCATATGCAACATGGAACAATTGTGTCTACTTGGTCATCTCTTCAAAGAGGAAAGGGAAATTTGGCCCAAATTTCAAAATAAAAAAAAAAAAAAATTGGCATAAAAGTCGCACTGGTCAACATAAAAGGATTTCTCCAACATAAATTCGATTAAATGTAAAGCCAGACTCAGCAAATGCTTGAGATCTCCCATATGGACTGAAGAACAGTTTTACATTGGAGCACAACACACTCTTTTGGAGTGCATCTGAGACTGCTCCTGTTTTGGAAGCCTGCTCAGGTCTTGTTGGAATGATGATTTAGGCTGTATGTAGCAAAATGCAATGTTAGCATATTTGAACCATCAGCATAAAGACTCTTTGTTAGAATAAATGTTTCTTTTTAAAAAGAAAAAAATGATCCTACCCTTTGCTATTTTTCTATCCCTTAAGCTCATGTCAGGAAATTTGGAAGACCAGCTCTCCCTGGCCACATGAGTAAGGCAGGGTGGTTCAGTGGCTGACACATTTGGATGTGAGTCCTTTAGGTCTGTCATCTGTCATCTCTGATGTCTTTGTGACGTTAGTGCATTTGAAAATCCTTCCAAACTTGCTGATATCAGAGGAAACTGGGTACCTCTTTCTCTTGGCCTCAGTTCTGTGTGAAATATGAATAATGACACTACCCTACTCTAGGAATGACATGAATATGAGAACATGGTGAAGAGCAAGGTGTTTGTTTACTCAAGCTGTGTTTTTAAGGCATATTCCCATCCAAAGTACATCACAATATGAGTCAGAAAGCTTCACTTTCCTTTCATAAATGGAAACATCTTTACATATATATTTTTCATTTCTTAGATGGGAAGAAATGGGTTTTGTTTTTCCTCTTCTGTTAGCTGTGAGTTCTCATCATACGCTGCTGCTCCGCATTGCAAACAATGTAGTTTTCTTAGGCTCCAGATCTTAATTCCTTGAACTCCTTGAAGGCATTGCTGGAGGTAAAGGTGGCTTGCAGGAGCAAATCTGCCATTAAATCAGCCTTAATCTGAGTTAAATACCTGGTGCTGCTTTCAGAGAATGGCAGGTACCGGGCTCTTGTAGTGCCTCCTTAGGAGCTTTACAGCCTGGAGAGGTGAAAACCAGACAAGACAGAAAGTCTGGAAAGTTGAAACTCCTGGATGGATAGATATTCTTTTTGCATTTGTCTCATACCACTGACTGTCAAATGACAGTGCTCAGGTGCACAAGCTTTTATCAACTGAAAGTTTTGTGACTTTGGGGAAATGAATCAGCTGCTTTTGTGCAGCCAAGGGGAGGAAGCTCCACAGCCGGTGCGGCTGCCTTGGCGCACGCGTGTCTTGAGGGGTGGGGAAGGCAGCCATCCTTAACCAAACATTTGCAACCTGCTGTTTTAGCTGGAATAGGAAAACCAGCTTGACAAGAATGAATGGCTTCACCAAGCAACATTCAGGGGAGGTTGGTGGGATTTTAAACAAATCTCCTTAAGCAAGCATGAAAACAAGCTATTTAGCACTCATTAATGTCTCAGGTTAAACTCTTGAATAATTTGTCACGGTTAGGCTCTTTTGGTTTCATTGGTGTTTTTCTAGTGACTAACGAGATGACAGCTACACATGCTTCTTGGTATGCCACTGTTCACAATAGGGTTTAAAGTTGTGTATTTGTTATTGATGTCATTAAAGTGATGCATTTGAGCTTGGTTTCTGAGGCAGCTGACTGGGTGGTTGGGACTAATTTCTAGCAATGGTTTTGGAGGTTGAAACCAAAGTGTGTATAAAAGGAAATGTTTCTTCTTTTAAGCAAATAATTTGAACCCAGATGAATGAAATTTTAGCAAGTGGGCATCAACTCTGAGTTAATTTTGACATAGTTGTCTGGAAATCATCACCAATTAAAATATTTTTATGAGCTCGAATGTAGTATTGTCTTTCGGTGCTTATGTAAGAGGGGAACAAACTGCTTGTTTAACCCCAGCCTTGAGACTACGGGCCAGAATATCTGCCTGAAGTCTTTGCCATATGGAGCTGGGAGGGCATGGACCTTGGCAAACCTCACACTGTTGCAGAAGGCAATTTCCCCACCTGAAATGAAAAAATTCGTAAATTTAAACAGATCACTTGCACCCTGCAGAAGTCATTGTGAGTCTTGGGCGTTCAAAGAGGGAAGAAGCAGCTCTGTGGCCCAGGAATCCTGGTTGAGAGTAAAAATGAATCACCTGGGTTGTCATAATTGGGTTCTTTCATGTACTCCTACAGACTGAATAGCCAGGGAGATACTCCTTCATTTGTACACACCTTTCACACCTGCACATAAAGAAAACCTTTGATCCAGAGCTTGATGGAACAACAAGCTGAGTATATGCAGAATTAAAAGGATGCACACCACCCTGACATATTTTTATATCTTTTTAGACACAGCATATGTGAAATAATAATGAATACCCAGCCTGATGGGGAGGAGCACTCTCTGCAGTTTGAATTTGTCCTTTTCATGAGAGCACCATTTTTTCCTGGTTTTTGTGTTGCAAAGAGAGTTGAAATGTTGAAGACTAGTATAAATGTCTCTTGCTGTACTTCCAACCACAGTCTCACTTATTCAATGAGACAGACTTTTAACATTTAAATTTTTCTTAATGGTGTTTTATAGTTTTTTGCATTTTCTTTTATTATGTTATTTGCCTACATATGCACATACATACATAATAGTACAGCGTGCTTA
This sequence comes from Corvus moneduloides, assembly GCF_009650955.1. Taxonomy (NCBI): domain Eukaryota; kingdom Metazoa; phylum Chordata; class Aves; order Passeriformes; family Corvidae; genus Corvus; species Corvus moneduloides. The sequence goes on from NC_045478.1 coordinate 5,515,137, forward strand.
TGAAACAGCCTGTCACCTGTTTTTGTTGTCCATTCCATGATTATCATCCTTTCATTCCTGTGCAGTAGTGTGCTTCTTTTATTCAGACTCTCAACCCTGTAGATAGATGTTCAAATATTTCAACACAAACAAAGCTGTTTATATTATATTTAACTTACAGAATCATTATAGCTTTGGTATGTATGCATGGAATTTGCCCTACTGTGAAGTGTTAACACTAGACCTGTGCCCCACTTCACTCTTCAAGAAGGTAGACCTGAAATTGCACTTAATTTCAGCTTCCAGTTGCGTCCATACCAAGAAAATTTCAGGGCTTAGTTGCACGATCAAGTTACAGGGGATGTCTATGTTCCCGTGTCGGCTGAGCTATAGCAGCTGCCTGGTAGGTGTTCTTGGCCCCCCCCTAAATGTAAGTTGATTTGATTTAGCTTAGCCCTCAATAAAAGAGGCTTAAGATAAGTAGAATCACTGCACGTTCACCAAGGCAGGGAGTACATGTGCAGATCTTCAGCATCCAGGATCAGGACCTGGTAACCCACTCCACCCTGGGAAGTGGCTGTGTGTCTGTACGGTCCTATACTGGCAATTGCCAAGCAAAAATTGACATTTTTAGACCTATATTACCATACCTGCTGAATCCCCTTAATCCCTGGGTTTGTTGTTTGCATAAACGCAGTTTGTTAGTTCTCTATGCAGCCCACAACACTGTTCCTCACAGATAAGGGAGTTTTGAGGGTCTCATTTGAAACAGAAATTATTTTATTTCTCAGTCTGGTTGGGGAGAGCTTTTTTAGAGACACTTTGACAGGTATTTTAGAATCTAAATTTTACCAGTCTTTACTGCTTAGATATTCTGGATACAGAAAAATAGCTTGCATTTGGTTACCTTCAACTCCATAATTCCCACAGACTATAATATTTAGTATAGAACAACCTAGAGCTGATTTAAGAAAATTGCTTTTAAATCCCCTGTGGCCTCTTTTGCTTGCTAAGGAGGGTGAAGTTGCAACACTTCTCCAGGGCATAGGCAACAAGCAGGATCATGAGCTCTGTGTGTGAGGGCAGACTGTGGGCCTGGATCCTGACTTCTGGTGTGAATGAGAACTCATTCAGTTGTTTCACCTCCGAGTGAGTTATCTAAACTTGTACCTCTGGATTTATAGCAACATACCTTTAAGCTGTTCTTCCTTATGACCTCCTTAGACAAGGGATTTGAGAAAGTAGTGAGTTTGGGTTTTCCACTTAGAATTTCCATTCATGGGATTGTTTGGGTTGGAAGCAACCTTAAAGGTATCTAGTTCCAGGCCCCCTACCATGGCTTTCTGCCCTTTCTGCAGCCCCTTTGAACAGTCAGGATTTCCAGTTCCTTAACTCATAATCCTCAGGGTATTTCCTCTACTCTGTGGTCGTCTAGCAGGTGGTGTCTGTCCCTGTAGTGATTCTTGGTGTCCCTAATGACATTTGGTTCTTATTATATGTAAATATGGGCGGTCCATGGTTGGTTATAAACATGCACGTCCATGGGGAATCTCCCAACTTTTTCCTGTGGATTAAGATGAGAAGTTTGTAAGGGAGGAAAAAAGACAGGACGGTAGGCCAGCTCCTTCCTGAGCTCAGGTGGACTTTGCATTCAGGATTTGTCAAGGCCATGCCCAGTGGGAGAAGCTGACATTGGAACCTACTGCAGATACAACAGGAAAGGCAGAGGGTGTCATGGAAGAGGCATCTGCCATAAGTGCCTCAGAGTCCCCACTTCAGGTCTCCAGGAAAATTGGGAAATTTATGAGCCCTGTAGATTGGTGTGACAATAAATCTGTGCTGGGGCAGAGGATTCCTCTGCCTTGCCCAGCCTCAGGCAGGAGGAATCCCTGGGGCTGGGGGACCTGAGGGCTGCTTGGGTGTTCCCTTCCAGCCACAGCTGTGCTGTCTGTGGAGGACAACAGTCCCCAGAGCTCTTCTCATCGGTATCATACCATTCCCCAGTGCTCCTCTAATCAGCATCAGTCAAAATGAGCTGGCTTAGCAGAGTCCTGCTCCAAATCAGCAGTAGCTGTGGTGGAGGATGAGTGAGTTAGAGGCAGGGTGTGATAACCCCAGCAGCTGGCACAGCTGCAGCCTGGAGAGGCCACGTGAACACAGCCCTGACTGTGCTGGACTGCTACCCCCCCAGGCTGAGGGAACATCCGAGCTGTGTGATGGATAGCTGGGACTGTGGAGTGGACACTGACCAGGTTTCCATTAAACATCTTGCTGAGATCGGCTTCTGCTTTGGGAATGGAAAGTGAGCTCCAAAAAAGTAATTTCCCATTAGCTGAGTGCCTAAACAAGATTTATTTTTTAAAGCGTTATTTAAAAATTTATAGAGTTTGTTAGGCAAAGAAAAATTTTAGTCTGAGTGAGCTCTACAACAGTGTCTGAAATCTCTGAAAACAGAAGCTTTTCTTGGAAAAGTTGACAGTGTACTGGCCATAAACCTGCTGCTTCAAGGCCTTGTTGGTCATTTCTCCCTCACGGGGGGAAAATAATTGAGATCTATTAGAGGGCAGAAAGCCTCCAGGCTGTTTTAATCTGGAGTCCTGAAGCCTGACATTAATGAGAATTTTTTTTTTTTTTTTAGCCAGTATTTGGCCACTTCATTTCTACATTACAGACAGTAATAAATCGTCAAGCTGTTTGTGAAAAGTTTGGCTCGATGCATTTCTAAATGCAAGGTACCAGCGCGGTCACTGTGAAATCCCCTTTCACTGTGGCTCACAGTATTGCAGTGACCTTTTTTGTTGTTTTTTGTAATTAATAGCTTAATTTTCTGTCACTTCTCTATGCTGCCTATATAAATATTTCTGAAATGGAGCTCCTCATATTTGCTAACCTCATCGTTCATTAGCAACAGTGAACACATGGGAGTAATTTGGGATGCCAGGTGTGTTCCTCTCTGTGTTACTGTCCAGAACATCCCTCCTGTTCACTCAAATTGTGTAGAAAACCTTCTTCACATTGAAGACAAAAATGTGGAAATGGGGAATTCTCTCCTGCTGCTCCACATCTGTTGGCCAGGGTGCAACCATAAAGAGTACCTGGTACAGCCAAGAAGTAACTAATGTCCCCATATTCCCATCTCTAAATGCTTACAGTTCACAAAGAAGCCCAGCAAATTACTAAAATTGTAATTTTTGAGAAAGTAGGCTTAAATGTCTAGTGCTCTTATGGGTAGGGCAGTGAAAGGTTAGTAAATGAGAGGAAGACAAGAAAATTGAGATGAATGAAAGACATTAAAGAAGCAGTGTTTCTGGTCTCTGTTGGTTTGTTTTCTGCAGGAAGCCACCAGAAAATAAAATAGAGGAAGAAAAAAAATGGATTAGTTTGTAAGGAATCAAATGGAGAAGAAGGCAGGAAAAGGAATGTGTGAATATTATTTATTTGTGCTGCTAGCTGATAAATTGTTTCTCTCTTAGCTGATTCATTAAAAGCTAAGAATCCAGCATGTTTTGAATGATCATTTTCATCACACTGATTTAAGTTCAGTCATTTCTAAGACATGGGACAGAGCAGAACCTAGAGTGCTCTAGAACCTACCAATAAATTCTGAGCAGTGCTGATGGAAGAGACTGATATTTAACAAATCCATCCTTTCAAGATTAGTTGAAAAAATGTTCCATTAAATTGTTTTTTTCTGTGCTGATAATTTTCTGTAGACCCCAGTACAGAGCAGATAAACACCTTTCCCTTCTTGAGAGGATTTTGGCCTTCCAGAATTATTACCCATTTTGCTACGAGCCATGTAGTTCATTACAGAGTTCCAGAAGCATTTGGACCATACTCTTAGCACATGGTGTGACTCTTGGAGGTGGTCCTGTGCAGGGCCACGAGTTGGACTCGATGCTTGTGGGTCCCTTCCAACTCAGATTATTCTGTGATTCTGTGGTTCTGTGATGTAGGAAGAAATTCTTCCCTATGAGGGTGGGGAGGCCCTGGCACAGAGAAGCTGTGGATGCCCCATCCCTGGAAGTGTCCAAGGCCAGCTTGGATGGGGCTTGGAGCAACCTGGGATAGTGGGAGGTGTCCCTGCCCATGGCAGGGGATTGGAACAAGAGGATCTTTAAGGTCTCTTCTACAAACCATTCTGTGACTCTATGTCTTTAATACAGTTTCTTCCCACTGACACAGACAAGAAAGTCCAAACCTTCATATAGTACTCAGGTAAACAGGCATCCAGTGTGTGCAAGCATGGGAAAAAAGCTTTAGAGGTTCCATCTTAAAGAACCAGGGTGAGTGGAAATCCCCATCAAGATAAGGAACCAACAGTCTGTGCCATTTATAAAAAAGACAGACGGATCACTGGCATTTTCCAGAGTTTTGCCTCCAGGACATGGCAAAAAGCTAAGGCTGTTATCGTTTGTGGTCAGAGATCTCATTGTACTTTCACCAGCATGTTCATGTTGGGCAGTGAATGCCAGCCAGTACAACCTTACACAGGGGAGTTTTCACTGCTGCTTCATGTGATTAGCACGTTTTGATCTGATTGATGAGTTTCTGACTTCCATGCAAAGTCCCCAAATTACCTGATGTGATTCATTGGTGAGGACAACAATTCTTGCTGTGGTTTTTACATCACTGGTGTTTGTTTTTTGCCAAACTAAGACTAAATTTCCTTAGATAGTCATGGTCTTGCCTATTGAGTAGGTTTCTGTGCAGGTTTGGTCTTAGTTCTCTATGTCAGACTGGAAGAAAGTGCGCTAAATACATGAAGTCATAATACTCCAAAATTAATAAGTAATGCTTTTGGAGAGCTAGAATTGTCTTAAGGAAGAAGGTGATATTTCATAGACTCATAGAATGGTTATTGTTAGAAGGGTACCTTTTTGGCTAAATGATTTCAAAGCAGAGCTGCATCTTGATAAACTAGGTTGCATCTCTGAACTTTCAATTAACCTGTCGGAAAGTTATATCAATTTATAGAGTGAATCAGTGTTTGAGTGCACTTTTCCTGTCTTTTTTTTTTTTTTTTTTTGTCCTTCCTTAAAACCTCAAAACCACGATGGGTAATTCCCCCAAGATCCACTTTAGACATCTGTGGTGTGTAGTGTGAAGAGTAGGTGCAGCTGGCCAAACCCCGGCACTCTTATCCTTTTGAACATTTTCCTCCTGTTTGGGTGAATAACATAAGCTGCTGCCCTTCTCCCCACAAAACCAAAGGCCAATAGCTGGAATAGCTGTATCAGCCTAAATCTTGCTTCTCTTGAAGTGGGAGTTTTGCCATAAACTCAGAGGAGAATTGGATCTGGTCATTCCTGCTGGGTGAAACCTCTGTCTCCAGTTTCCACAGCTCAGTTGACAGCAATTCTTCCGCCACAGAGCTGAGAGACCTTATCAAGCATGAAAAACTGACAAATAGTGTTTAACCACAACGATCACCACAGGAAACGTTGGCCTGAAATTTCGGTTTTGTTTTGAAAACAGAGGATTTGGGGGGGAGAGAGCATTGTTAAATCCAGCTTGGATCAAAATACATTTGTAGCTTTTTTTAGTGTGTCACAGAAAGACAATGCCATCGCTGACGTCTTCAGTGGTTCTTTGCAGTGTTGAAAGGCTCAGTCAGAGCATTTTGCTCAGATGTGGGACCTAGAAAGTCTGAGCTTAACAAACCAACCTTATTTGGTTGTATTAGTAAGGGCAGTTTGATAATGGTCAGTACACTTCTGTAATTTTATCAGAGGTGCAATAGCTTTGTAGTAAGGCGTGTGACTCTGGTGGACAAAGAGCTGGACATGAGCCAACAGTGTGGACTCTGATCCCAGTAGCCCAACTGTGTCCTGGGGAGGACTGGGCAGTAGGTGAGAGGGGATTCTGCCTCCCTACTCTGCTCTTGTGAGACACCTCCTCGAATACTGCATCCAGCTCTGGGGTCCACACCATGGACCTGTTGGAGCAGGTCCAAAGGAGGCCACTCAGAGGGCTGGAGCACTTCTGCTGTGAGGACAGGATGAGTTGTTCATCTTGGAGAAGAGAAGGCTCCAGGGAGACTTTACTGCAACCTAGTATTTAAAGGGGGGTTATAAAAAAGAGGGAGAGGGATTATTTTACACAGATAGTGATAGGACAAGGGAGAACAGCTTTATACTGAAAGAGAGGAGATGTAGACTACATGTTAGGAAGAAATTTTTTACTCAGAAGGTAGTGAGGCCCTGGCACAGGTTGCCCAAGAAGCTATGGCTGCCCCATCCCTGGAAGTGTTCAAGACCATATTGGACGAGGCTTGGAGCAACCTGGTTTAGTAGCAGGTGTCCCTGCCCATGGCAGAGGGGGTGGAACGAGGTGATTTTCAAGGTCTCTTCCAAGTTAAACCATTCTGTGATTCTGTGACTCCAAGGCTAGGAGGGGATTTTTCAGTACCATGTTCCCCAGACTTGAAATGGGAGAAAATTCCCCAGAGCTAGCTTACAACACAAAGGGATAGAACATGGAAGGGAAAGCAGAGGGGAGGCTGCCCTGTATAGGGCACCATCAAGAGCTGAGACAAAACCTCTGCCCCTCAGCAGAGCGTCCTCTGCCCATCCCACCCGCAGAAACCTGAGGTAGTTGCAGGCACCAAGCCGAGGAACTGAGAAATGGATTTTTTTATTTACATTACCATAGTTTATCTGTAGCATAATGTTGAAATTGCCACTAGAAAAAGATTAGAACCATGTTTCCTGCTGGGTTTCCTCGCTGCTCGGGGCCACACACGCGCAGCGTGTGCCATTAACCATTGCAGAGCTCCCGTGCCCAGGGCAGGAAGGTGCTTGTGCATGGCCTCTAGCTGCACCAAGATTTGCCAACCATCAAGAAAACAATCCCCTGCACCATTCAGTCATACCCTGTGGTTTGCTGCTGGTATATACCTGATTTCTGCTCTATTCTCATTGCCCTGGCTGATTTTTTCTTTGCATTTACCTTTTCGATCTAAGGCAATCAGCATTTTACATTATGAAAAATCCTGCAATCCTGTGGAAAACTTTCTCCCCTTCCTTCACCCCCCTTGCTGCCTGGAATTGTGTCTTTCTGACACCATAGACGGATTGGCATGCTAAAAGTATGTGTGTGCTTTCTTCTGATTTAATTGGATTTGCTTGTCTGAAATGTAATATGTTTGCTAATTCCATAAACGAGCTACTGTAACTAAAATCAGACACAGTTGCCCAAAAAAAAAAAAGCAAAAAAAAAACCCCAACCAGATTGCATCTTTGTCCAAAAAGGATATTTCCATGCTTTAAGGGTGGTCTCCCTTCTCCCTTTAAAATGTTCTTTAATCACTGTGTGTCTTGGTTAACATCCCTGTTTTTACAGTATTCCTGTACGTTACATTCAGAATTGGATAGGTGATATTTTAATACACATTTTATTGTTTCGAGTGAAAGCAGTTTCATTTTCCCTGGATTCTTTACCCACTGTTGATTGAAGGATTGGAAGTTTTATACTGTGATCTGGCTAGTTGAGGGAAAAGATCTGCAGCCCAGGGTGGCTCTGAAAAAAACATTCTCAGAAAAGTCTCTGCGTTGTGCTTGTAGCACAACCCAACACTGAAATTTAAAACCATATTTCCATTTCCTTGTACTTGATGTGGGGCACCCAATTGTACTTATGTCCTGTGCTATTTCAGGGTCAAATGTAGGACGTAAAAAAATTGTGTAGGAAATCTCAACAAGGGGACAAATTTCCCTCCATAAAGATATGGTTGATTCTTTTCTGTATTCTGGAGGCTTCAATCACATTTTTGCTGTCTATCAACCGAAGGAATTCATGCAGCAGTCAGAGGCAAGCCTTATGCAACACGACAGGTGCTAATCTTCCAGGAAATTCATCCTACATCCCACCCATTAAGGGAATTTTATGTAAAAATGGTTTAATGTCTCTTTAAAGGTGTCAGCAAGCATGTGAGGACCACACAGCTTGGGTTCCACTGCAAGTAATGGAGTGAAATTGTCTGCATAATTATTTTGGTTGGATTGAGAATCTGCAGCCCTCTCTTGCTGCAGGAAATAAACCTCTGTTAAAACCATATGGCAGAATTCTCAGAAGAGACGTGAGTACAGGGCCACTTCTCTTTCACATCTCTAGGCAGAGCTGGAGAAAGTTGTTATGTTTGTGCATAATTAATCCTTCTTTTTCCTTGTGAGCAGACACAAAAATGTCATTTTTAGCATGTGTGAGGGTGCTGGTGTGTTTGTTTGCATACACACACACACACACACACACACACACACACACGTACTCTTCCTTTCAGTGTACTGAAGCAGCAAGAATTGGGGCTGCCTTGGAACAAAATTAGAGCCATGGAAGGAATGTACCTTCATGTGTACACAGCAATCCTGCATAACTGAGAAACGCCATCAGAATGAGTTATGCTTAAATTTGGGATAAGCAACAGACTTTCAGAGACCACAGGCAATGGAAAGGATGTTACCTGGCTTTAAATGAGGCACTTAATGCACATGCAAAGTGAAATGCAAAGGGCAGGTTTTAATTACAGTGCACCTTGGAGCTCAAGTCCTGTGAGGAGCAGCTGAGGGAGGTGGAGGGGCTCAGTCTGGAGAAAAGGAGGTTCAGGGGGAACCTTATTGCTCTCTACAACCATCTGACAGGAGGGTGCAGCCAGGTGGGGATCAGTCTTTTCTCCCAGGCAACCAGAGACAGGACAAGAGGACACAGTCTTAAGCTGTGCCGGGGGAGGTGTAGGCTGGACATTAGGAAGCATTTCTTCACAGAAAGGGTGATTGGGCATTGGAATGGGCTGCCCAGGGAGGTGATTGAATCACCGCTCCTCAAGGTGTTTAAGGAAAGACTGGATGTGGCACTTAGTGTCATGGTCTAGTAGACAAGGTGGTGTTAGGCCATAGTTTGGACTCAATGATCTCAAAGGTCTTTTCCAACCGAGTTGATTCTGTGATTCTGTAAATGCCAAGGAGTGAAAATCTCAGAGTTTGGTAGCGGTTCAGTTGTCTTAACTGCCAAGTGAACAAGCCGTGACCTTCACTTTAAGTTCACCAGCCACAGTGTGCATCTATTTATTTTAGTGAGGTTTTATATCCCAATCAACAAGAAAGCAAGAAACATAATCAAAATGTCAGCAAAACAGTAATACCAGCCATTCTTAGATGCTATCAAGAAACTTTATCACAAAAAAGCAAAACAGGAAAAAAGACTTTTCAGTCTCAAATCCAAATGATGTTTTGGAAGCAAATTACCCCCACACCTGGTGAGAGAGTGAGGGTAGGCATGGATGTCCTGTCCAAATGATGCCATGAAATATCAGTATCATGAAGAAGGGGGTGTATCTCACAAGACATGTAATTTTAAACCAGTGTCATGTCAGAAATGCTGCCAGTTGCTGGGGGTTAGACTTGATGGCAGATAACCCTTAGCAGTAGTTTGGCCATCTAAATCCATCAGAGATTAGAAATTGGATTCAGTGTAATTTAATGTTGGTCCTTTGATGAAAGGGGATTGTTAGCATGTGGAATCTTTTGTCAAGGGAGGAATAACTTATATTTGTATCAAAACTGGTCAAGGACAGGAACACTGACAGCCAAACTCCCTTCTGCTGCCAAAAGGAGAATAATCCCATGGGCCCTGTGGGAAGCTGGAATGAAAGGACAAGGAATGATCCATCCTACCTGGAGAAGAGTTAAAAACCAGATTTCTTCCTTTTTCATAGTGCTGAGCTCTCTGCAGACTTTTAGTGAAAAAATATCTTTCTTTTTTTAAGCTTTGACTTCCTCAGAGTTTGTGTTGAAGCTGGAAAAAGTTTTCCATCCGTCTTTTCTGTTGTTGCCTTTTTACTTCATTTAAATTGGTTAAGACAGATGAGTTTTGCTTATTAAAAAAACCAAGGCAAGGCACCACTAGAAGATATCCAATTTCTTCAACATCACCAGGGCTGCTTGCTTTACTTTTCTTGGACAAAAGGGAAGAGCACTTTGCGTTCTATTTTCCGACATTCTTTGATGGAATAAAATAATCAGGGTTGAACTTAAAGAAGAAGGAAACTCTCCTATATGAGTGTTGTCCTCTAATCCAATGGCTGGAGTGTGCCTTATTTTCTTTGTGTAAAAAAGCAAACAGTGGGGCTAAAAGGTAGTCTAGAGAGCTCGTGTCTAAATTCCATAACTGAGGATCAAGTTTTGGCCCTGCAGAGACAAAACTGTAACCATTACAGTGGAAGCAGTTATATTATTCCTTAAAATGAGTCATATGACATTAAAAACAAAGCAAATACTAAAATTCGAATCTGTACAAGCTGTAAAGTCTTTAGGGCCAGGCTGTCTCCCACTGAAGATGGTGGCAAAGCCTCTGTTCATGGCTCTGGCAGATGTCTTGGGCCCCAGACAATCCCATTTTTCCAATTGTAGGCTCATACATTTTTATCCTCTGAATTAAATGAGGATTTGCCACCCGCACAATAAAACCCAAAGAAAGAAACTTGCTTTAAATAGAACGAGCTATTGAGGTGATATTAATAGCAAGGGGATGATGAGTATTTCCAGAATTTAAGTACTTCAATGTTATTTCTGCCTGCTTTAGGAGAGCAGAATAAAATATCCTTGCCACTCTTGCATTGCAGGGATGGTTTCCACTGGTGCTCTGTAGTGGGTGTCCAAACTTAATGTCCCACCAAAATATTAATAAAATAGAAATTATTCAAAACACCTGCCAGTGATGATCCAATATGTTCTAACGTCTTTCCAAGTTGGAAGTGCATATATATATATATATATATATATATATGTATATGGCTGTATGCGCTAATGTACATCTTTGAAAGCCACCAGCTACACAGCAGCACATTTGGACAACTTGTGTCTTTTATAACTAGGCATTTACAGCTTCTGTTTCTTGGATTTTCCATTTTTTCCAGAAGATTGCACCCACAGTGTCATAGAATCACAGACTGGTTTGGGTTGGAAGGGACCTTAAAGATCGTCTCATTCCAACACTCTGCCATGGGCAGGGACACCTTCCACTATCCCAGGTTTCTCCAAGCCTTGTCTAACCTTCTAACACTTCCAGGGATGGGGCAGTCACAGCTTCTCTGGGCAACCTGTGCCAGGGCCTTACCACTCTCATAGGAAAGAATTTCTTCCTAAAATATAATCTAAATCTCCTCTCTTTCAGTTTAAAGCCATTCCCCTTTGTCCTATCACTCCAGACCCTCGTCTAAAGTCCCTTTCCAGTCATGCCCAAGCAGAATCCTGTTTATCAGTAAGATACTGAAGTAGTTACAGCAGGGTCAAAGTAACACCTGTGAGCTATAATCTACTTTCAAAAATCCAGTTGGGGGAGGATTGTGCAGGTCAGGGGCCTGGTGACAAGTCAGTGGTTTCCTTGTTTCATATGCTGTGTCCTGTCCGGTGACCAAAAGTTATTACTCTCTGAGTTCCCCTGGTGTGTGGGCAAGGGAGACTCGTGAATTCATAAATAAAACCCAGGTCCTTCTTGGATTGATCTCCTCTGCCATGCTTTGAGGACACCCCCATTTTCTACTTGATCTCATATGGCTGGGAGCAGTAGAAGAGGTACTTGGGGCTTCTGTGGGATGAGCTCCTGAGGAGCTCCCTGCAGGAGCAGCCAGAGCTGTCAGAGGGCACATCTTTCCTGCAGTAGCCGCAGCCTTTCCCAGGCTTTTCCCGGTGTTCATCCACGCCGTTCTCCGCTCTGTGAATGGCATCACCCGCTGCTTGTGTTGGCTACCCTCCAGCTCCGCCTCACAGGCGCATCCCCCCACCGCCCGCATTCCTGGGGATTTGTTACCTTCTGGTAGCCAAACGCGCAGGCAACCGGGGCAGGGGGTGAGATTTATTCTCCAGAACTCTGTTTTCCTATTGTTTTTAAGTTCATGGGAGGCTCCCTGTCACTAAACAAACTTTAACGACTGTCGGCAGAAGGGTCGGCCCCCTGCCAGAGCCCTTCACAAAAATCTCACATTCCTCTCGGCCGAATACAGTTGTGTCACTCCCCTCCCTTCTGCCCCCCTGGGGATTTTGTAGGATTGCCCCTGAGCAGGTTGAACACCTGTCTGAGACACTGAATTAGCGACCTGCAGAGCCCATAAGGACAGGCTTAACTTTGGCCAGCAACGTGCATCTCAGGATTTTTGGGCATGATGCTAATAAACAGCTGGTCTGGGGTAGAGGCAGCCATCCTTAGGGCTCAGGGGGTTGGTGTGAGATGAATGTATGCAGGGATGGAGCTTCTGTAGCAAGGATGGGATTTGGGTTTGTGTAGCTCACAGCAGAATGGAGCTTTACTTTCTTTTCCATCCAAAAAAAAAAAAAAAAAAACCCAAAAAAAAAAAACCAAAAAAAAACCCAAAACCCAAACAACAAAAAAAAAACCAACCCCGCCAGAAAAACCCAACAGAGATAATTATGAATTAAGCACTTTCAGGAAGAAATAATGTAAGTAATGAGGCTGTCTTGTTGGAAAATCCCAGGATTTTATAGCCCACTGCATTAAGGAGTTCCCTACACTCTCCTAGAAGACATAGCTTGTCCAAAACCTTTCCTTCTGCGTTTATTGTTTGGGTGTTTTCCCCAAGAAGTTTGTCATTTTGGTGTCTCTTGTTCTTCACACTGGCATGGAGAGAAGTTTTAACAAGAGAATGGCCAGGGCTACTCTCTGTGGGACCATCTGTCTTTGAGTGACCAGCAGACACACAAATAAGAAAGTAACAACCAAAACCAATCATGGATTAGGATCTGGACCTTTGCTGGGGGTTGCAGGAATACTCTCAAGAACTGAGTGTGAAATTCTAGTTTTACTTCGTTGTGTCTCCCTCAAAAACTATAGTGGAACCTCAGAGTTCTGCTCTCTATATTAATGGTGAAATCAATCTTGTAATATCCACTGTGAGGCAAAGAAATGATAATTATTCTGAAGTTAGAGCTGTAGGAAACCATGGCACAGAGGGTTTAAGACCAGCATTTCCAAACCCCCATGGTTTCTCTGTAGTCAGGAATATCTGAGCAGACACTGCCTGCATTTTGCTGTGCCCTTTCATGGCAGCTCGAGGTCCTGAGCTCTTTGCAGCATCAGGCCCTCAGTTAGCAGGAGCTGCTGACTGCATGTACTCATGTTCCAAGTATTGTGTACATGACTTCACCAAGCACAGACAATCACTCAGCCCCAGAACAGTAGGGCTAAAAGAAACCTCAGGCGACCTAGTCCATTTTTCCTTAGAGGAAGTATTAGATATACTTAGATCATCACTGACATCTGTCCAAATTTTTAAATCCTCCAGTACTGAGCCTTCCACTTAACTTACCAAGTCTGGAGTTTGTGGGGTTTTTTTCCTTTATACTTAAAAAGGAGTTTGCTAATACTGTACATTAATCTCTTAAATCTCCTCTACCTCAGCTGAAGGCAGCTTTTTCTTGTGCTGTTCTCAGCTGACACAGAGATCAATTGATTATCATTTTCTGTAGAAAACACTTTATTCTTATCATGTCCTTTCCTGCTTGTCTCTTTTCTAGACTAAACAAATGCATTTCCTTCAACTTTTCCATGTTGCTCATGCTTTCTAAATCTGTTATCGCTCCCGTTGCTCCTCTCTGGATTCTCTCTCATCTGTCTGCATCTTTCTTAGAGGGTGGTGTCCCTGGATAAAGCAGTCCAGCTGATGTCTCACCACTTCTGAGCAGCCTGTAATAGATACCTTCTATGTCTTTTGTACAACATGACCGTTAATCTTTCCCAGAAATGAATTTACTTCACTTTTTTGAAAAAAACCAAAATGCCATTATTGACTCACATTGAACTTGCAACTCCCCACCACCCCCAGATCTCCCTCTGCAGTGCTGCTGGTTAATAGGTTTGTCATTGTGGTGCATTTGGCTTCTTGCTCCAAAGTGTAACACAAAGCACTTAATTCTTACTTGCATGTCATCTTACTAATGATGTGTCAAGTACAATTTCTCTTCCATGCTAAGTTTGTTCTGAATTCTGACCCATTTCTCCAAGTCTGGAAGGCTCCATCCTACTGGACATCATCTAAAGATTTTATAATCATGCTTTCTATTGCATCATCCAAGTTATTAAAGAAAGTATTAGCTATTAATTGGCTGAAGATGCATAAAACACTTTCCATTTCAATATCAGTAGTGATAGTCAGCAGGCAACCTTGTAACACCTAACCCCCATCCATTCATCCTCTATGGCTGAATGGGCTGGAAGGGACCTTAAAGACCATCTTGTTCCAGCACCCTGCCATGGGCAGGAACACCTTCCACTAGACCAGGTTGTCCCAAGCCCTGGTTTTGAACACTTCCAGGGATGAGGCAGCCACAGCTTCTCTGGGCAACCTTTTCTAGTATCTCACCACCCCCACAGCAAATAATTTCTTCATAATATCTAATCTAAACCTATGCTTTTTCCTTCTCACAAAGACCTGAAAGCAGAGGTTAATCCATCTCAGCCCTCAACTGAGCTGGAAATGCCCCTGCTGCATTGGCAGGGAAAGGTGGAGCGTAACAAGGGGTTAAAAACTGCGACTCACCTGCAGGATTGTTGGCAGCATCTTCAGGCCAACATTTCTTCTCTTAAGCCCAGCTACAGTGTTTATGTGCTGCTTAAGGCTGTCCTTCTTCAGAACTTGCACATCGTGTAGGTGCTTGTGCAAGAGCTCTGAGTACACAGAAAGTTGAATCCCTCCTGCAGCATGAAAGTTGCCCCAATAACCCACTCATTGCCAGCAGCACCAGACTCTTTACACACTTGAAAGGAAAAATAAGAGCAAAGAATAGTGTTAAGTGTAATTTTTGTTGGGAAACCACCAATTCCTTATACCTTTCAGGAGGAAGAAAGGGAGACATCCATCAAACTGTCATTACAAACTTGATGCCACAAACCTAAGCTCATGGAGCCGCCAGGAATCTGTAAAACTTTTAGAGGATACGCCTGTTTTTGACATTCAAAATAAAAAATCTTTATAGATTTTTGTGGAAAACACTGATGGGCCAGCAGCTAAATGACATTTTTCAACAGTCAGACAGACTCCACACAAACTGAATAGATGTCCAGTTTTAGAAGGACAGGTAATTACTTTCTGTGCTATGCCCAGGAACAGAAAATACTTGGCCTGTTTTACTTACTGAGTAGGAAAAGATGTTTGAGGGTGGTTGGTTGGGTGGGTTTTTTTTCCCTAAAGGCTGCTACATCCTGGCTTCTGACTCCATATAGCCTGAGTGTAGGTGCCCTTTATATAACAATATCTTGATACTACTCAAAATACTTGGCTCTGCAAGCAGGGGAGTGGAATGCAGTAAGAACACTTTAACAGGTCTGAGGGTGAGTAAACTCCAGTAGTTTTGGAAGGAGAGAACGGAGTTTTCAGTGTATGTCTCTCCCTTACTTGGCATTTGCTGACAATAAGAACACAAGGATTAACATAGTAGACTCCGTTTATTACACTTGGGTGGATAAAGCAATTATCTGTCTATCACAGCTGTAGTAAATTGTGCAACAGCATTAACATGGGTGGATACGTGGATAAATGCTACTCTGCCACAGAGGGTGCTGATACACAAGATAATCCTTCAAGCTGAACTTGTAAAGACTGTTTTCTTTCAGAGTTTAGATCATGTTACCCACCAGTGTAGATTGAAATGGCATCTTTTTTTATTTTTTAACCACGTTTTCAGGTTTCTTTAGCCATCTGAATTGTATTAGCAAGGTTATTTTAGAAATATCCCGCTTTATTCAAGTTTAAACAGTCTGCTTAAAAACTGCTGCATGGATATAAACACAGTAGTTTTCTAACACAGCAAAACAATCTGTTGAAAGATAGAGAGCAAACACACACACATCCATCCATTATTGCTTAACTGTTGTGTCTTCCATGCCTGAATTCCCTCTGTAACCGCAGCGTTCAGTGTGCAGTGCACTCCTGGTTTTGGGGGTGTAAAACAAAACCAGAAATGAAAATGCGCCTAATGATTTCTAGAGAGCTGAGCAGCATCGGAGAGCTCTACACCAGATTTAAACTAAGCGCCTTAAGTCTGGTTTAATGGCAGTGTTTACATCATCCCCCTGCTTCTCATTCTCTTAAAGTAATCAGGTTTTGAAAGTGTTGAGAAAACCATCCCCTCCTGCCAGCTGGAGGGAAGCCAGCTCAAGGACATTTTTTTTCTCTCTCCACCTTTGCCCCCTTCTTCACTATGATCTTTACTGCCTGGTGCTGCAGCAAGGAAGCACCAAAAATTGGTGGGATCTTTGCAGGATAGCTAGCTTTTTGGAGGAGAAAAGACCTTACTCCTCAAAGATTTTTCTGGGTTCATGTGGATGATAAATCAGAATGAGGAGCTCTTGGGCTTTTCGGGACTGCCCTTGCTCTCCCTCATCCCTGTTTCTGCTAAAAAAAGGGGGAGGAGGAGGGGGAGAGTGTAACAGATACCAGCATGCAAAGGGAGCTAAGGCAGGGACCAAGACTTGCGTGACAGTCTCTGTTTATATGAGTTGTCTTTAATGTCTCCAAGAGGCCATGCCAGCAATGTTTAGCTGGTTTCCTGGCACACATGAACACAGATTCCTTTATGTTCATGAAGGATGGATAAAGGTGAAGGCAGAGCATCGTGGCACAAGGGGGTCCCACCTGCTCCTTCCCTGACCTGGCCAGTTTGGGCTGATACTCCTATGGGGTGTTGCTCAACTTTGCAGAACAAGCTTCAAAATCCTAATCAAAATTCAAAAGCTTTTCAAAAAGAAAAGAGAAAGGAACAATGCCAGCACTGCAGCAAGGGGAGACCTGGCTCATCCACCTGGAGTACAGGGTCAGAGCAGCGGGCTGCAACTCTGGGATGAGTTGGAGGGTAGGAGGAAAATGGTGCAAGGGCAAACCCACTCAAGCTCTTTCTGGCTCAGCCTGTCCTTTTTCTCAAAGCACCATTTCGGTTTCATTTGTTAAATCTTCTGATTTTTCTGCTTTAACACACCTTTCCCTGTGCAGTGTCTGGCCAGCTCGGCCCCTGACACCTGCCCCCATCAGTCCCTTGTCTGACAGATGAGCAGCCTGGAGCCCTGCTCCAAGGAGGCATTTTTCAACTCTGTATAGAGAAATTCAGTGAGCAGGAGGCTCCTTTGCAGCTGTTGCAGTTTGCTGAAAACCCCCGACCTCTGGGTCTATCTTTCAGCTGGATCCATGCTCTTCACAGCCTCCAGCTGAATTTTAAAACACACTTTGTATCCTCAAAAGATTTAGTCATTCCAATGGGTGCTAAGAGGCACAGGTTACACCCCCACGGGTCATTTCTTCTCACCCTTCCTGTCCCTTCCTCCTGCCAACCTGCTCTTTTTGTCCTATGCTGGGCAGGCTGCCCACGGGATGAGCTGAGAGGACATTCCCTTTGCTCCCAGTAAATCAGTGGGGAGATGATCAACACCAGAGGTGCTCCACAGGCTTGGCCTCAGCGCTGAGGTTCCAACCTCCCCCTGCCTTGGCTCACCCTGGGTAGGAGCCACAGCTCTGGGAAGATGGCAATGTCACTGTTTCCCCCAGGATCTAGATCTGGCCCTTTTGGACCCATACCTGTGGTCAGGGAAGAGGAGCTCATTAGGATTTTTGCAAATGGATACACATTAGATCTGTTTCATAGGAACCGAGCCCCTCCACAGAATGCATTCCCCTGTCTTTATTTATTTCCATTTCTCTGCAGTTGTTTCAGGTACCGGCCTCAGCTGCTTTGGGTAAAAAAAATTGCCTTTTTTACGAACAAAAAGAGACAGGGGCTTGTTTTCTGCCTGCGCCTGAGTGACTCCTGTTGTCACTAACAGGGCTCTGTGTACAGTCGGGAGAATAACCTCCCAGTCTAATGCAAACTGGTGCCCTCAGCTATTTAAAAAACAAACTTTTTTTTTTTCTCCATTGAGTGAATTAACTACAGTTACTGCACCTATGTAGCTCCTTGTTCTATGAACTATAAGAACCTTTCCTATGCACAGCTTATGGCCTAATTATGTAATTATGTCTCTTGGGTGGATTATATTTTTCTTCTCATAATTGTCTCTTTACCCAAGAGACTGGAAGGGTTCCAAGCTTTCCCCTTTCCTGGGCAAAAATTGTTTGGCTCTTGTGTTTTGGGTTTTTTCACTTGAACTTTGGATTGGTTGCATTCAGTAGGACTGGGTGGGGAGAAACCAGCCCTGGATGGCTATTTGTCGCAAGACAAGGGACACAAGAGGGACCCTCATGACTTTCTTCGGAGATTTTTTTCCTTGCAAAGTGCTGATGTGAATCTTCTGTGCTTCTGGTTTATGGCTCCCTTATTTTTACCTCCAGTGGATAGACTGACACTACTTTGGAGTGACATCTTGCTGCAGTAAAGTATTGTCTGAAATTTGTAACAGAACAATGAATATGTTTGCTTCATGCTGAATGCTCAGCATTATTCAGTCCCTGCATAACAGCTGCTAGGAAGCCTTAGGCTCAGGTCTCAAGTCCTTTCCTGGCATAAATGTGGGTCCCTTGACTTCAGCTTTATCAGCCTGTATCTGAATTCATCCCAGCCCATATCAGTATCTTCCAGTTACACCTCATCCAGGGGACCAAATGGGATGAAATGCAGGTAGGCCTGCAAAGACAATTCAGGGAGAATTTGTGATGAAATTCAGAGGACAGGTAGCTTGTATTTTTTGTGGTGTGAAATTGTCTTCTACAATGTGTATGCAGAAGTGTACACACTAGAATGTACACTAGAATGCTGCTGGTGTTCCAGTGTTAAAAGAGACAAATCAGAGTGTTTGTCTCAAAGATATACAGGGTTAGTAGGAAAAAATGTGCCCACTCTTTACCTTTTTAGAGCACTTCACCTTTGGAGAACAGTGGGAATAATCAAAATTTGGGTTCTTGATCTCTCTTGTGTTTCTCTTGGAGTCAAGAGGCAGAGGTGCACAGGCTACAAAGTCACAGGTCATGAACTAGGCGATTCTTCTTCTTTCTGCCACCCGTTAACCTGAAGGAAACTCCATTTTCCATTGGGTTCACTGAATCCAGAGCTGTAGAAATCCTTGCTTACTAGCCCTGGTGTTCAAAGAATTTTGTTTGCCTTTTCCAGCTGTAGTCACTCCACGGAATGACTCTGAACTTCACTATCTGGTACAGAGTGCACTCCTGACATAGAGCAAACAGAAGCCATGCTGGCATTTCTCAATGGGTCATCATCCTCCATTCTGCTTGGGATGTCCCAGAAAATGTGCCTCCAGCAGGTGACAACCCAGGCTCTTACTGCCATGACCTTTCTGCCTTCCCTTGGCTCTTTTTGTGGAGTCACCTGACTCCCACGATACTTCTCCTTGTTAAGGCAAAACCAGAAAAAGATAGAGCTGGGTGATGACTGAAAATAGCTAACCCAGTGGAGAGTCATAAAAGCATCTGCTGAAAATCTGGTAACCAGATCTCCTTGGTACCAGGAAAAAAAAAAAACCACACAAAAAAGCTGGTGGGTGGTGTACACGGTACAAAGAAAGGGAGTCCCTGAGTGTCAGCATCTGGCAGGGCCACGTGTAGCATAATCTGATTAGTTTTCAGTTCCACACCCACAAGCTGAAAGATAAAAATGCACACTCCTCCTCCCTGAGGAGGTAAAAATCTTCAAGCATCAACACCACATTTACATTCTGCAAGTCAGCCTCTTCCACAGCCCGATTTACATCTTGCCTTCTCCAGCAGAGCGGTGGAAGTTCAGTGATGAGAGACGAGCTCACGTCCCTTCCCGGTTACCACATCCAGCAGATTCGAGATTGCCTTGCTTTGATCTGGGAGACAGTCCTTTGCTTAGTTTAAACTGAAATGATTAAGCTGGAGATGAAGACTCCTCACATCTTCTGCCATGCCTGGGATGTGATAATTGAACATCAGCTTCCCTGGGCCACATGAACATGTTCTGAGGCTGTGCTGGGCTGGCGAGCAGAAGCAGCAGCACAGGCACTGACTGGCTGGCTGCAGTTTTCATGACCTTATTGCACTCTCTCAGTACTGTTTTCTGGTTTAATTCATGTAAAATGGCCAAAATTGGCACTGGAGAGGATTAATGACAATGCTTCTGTCTCCAGAAACTTATACTCAGGTTGGTGTTTGGCTTGAAACAGCTGAGTAGTGGTGAAAGATCAGAATATTTCCTGTTATTTTGGAGTGAGCACTGGATTTCTGATATCCAGCTTGTTTTGTACTCTGCCAGCAGACAAATAAGAACAGCTTGTTTAGCTATTGGCTATGAGCTCTCAATTTTTCTAATTTCTTTCCCATCTTCTCACCTGTGACCTGAACTGTTCCAGTGGCCATTGGGTCTCATCCTTAGTCAGAGATTCATGGGTCAGCTTCCATTTTTTTTGACCACATTTCACATCCAAGACTGTTTATGTCCATAAGCATTTTTTTTCCCTCTAAGCCCAATCCATTCTACAAATTCATCTCTGTAACAGAGCAACAGGCACTAAATGCAGTGTTGCAGGCATTGGGATAGCTGTAACACTATTTTATTCTACTCTTCACATAGTTTTTATATTGCTTTTTAATGTACTCACTGCTGCAGCAGATCATGGATTGTCCCTCAGCTATCCACACTTGCTACCCTAATCTTTTTTCCTGAAATAAAATTATGCCTCAGTACTGAGACTGAGGAATACAGCTTTTCTTAGCACACTCCCCTGGGATCAGGAATTTCTCTGTCAACGGGCACATATATCAATGAGAGATGAAAAGCAGCTTGTGGAATGAGTTTTAAACATGTATCACATATTTCATTGCTGCTGCTTATGTGCTACTCAGAAGGTCTTTTTTGAGTGTTTTCAGCCCATACCTCATGGCTCCTCCATACTTAACAGGATTTTTTTTTCTGCACAGAAATCAAGGCAGGAGATTTATTTAAGTTGCCCACACGCCTTTGTGAGCACCTCCTGAATACAAAGGTTTTGTTGAGTTTCCTGCTTACTTTCAATGTGAACACGTCTGAGCCTTTATCATAGCAGAGTAACCCATAGTGTGCAAAGCTGTGATGTCATCTTGTCTCCCTGGGACATTTCACTGGGGGACTGTAGCTCCTTCTGTGGATCCCTTTGTCACAACATGACTCCATGTTACAACTCTAAATTTTAAATGTCCAGAAGGGGAAGGCAAGTCTTGATTTGGCCCCTTGCTGGTTTCTGGGGACTTGCAGTTCCATTGATGCCTGGGGTCTTCCAGATGTGCATAGAGCTCTCTTTTCCCTATTTTTTTTTGGGGGGAGGGGAAGGGGGGAGAGTGGTAACACCCAAACTCACACATCTATAGATCATTTCAATTCAACCAGATGTGGAAATCTTTTTTCTTCTTTCTGTACCCCCCTTCTCCTTTTTTTCCCCTCTTCTTTTTTTTTTTCCTTTTTTTCCTCCTGCCTATCCTAAAGTGCTCTGCTATCCAGAGCTCTGCTATAATACATGTAATTAAGTATAAACTCTTTTCTAACAAAGCTAACTAACATTTCTAACAATTAAAATTTTAAAAAATTTTACTTATTTTCAAAAATAAAGTATGACCAAACAGGACATGATGAAAACAAGGATGGGGGTTATCTGGCACAGGTTAGTGCAGCAGTGGTGGTAACCTATGTAATAAGTGTTCATTGAGTTTTCTGAAGACAGTTGAAATAGATTGTACACTAGTTTGTTAGTGATTCTTTAGTTATAAAGGGTATTATATGAACATAGCACAGGGTTTTTTCTACAAAAATTCTAAATAAGATTCACTTTGGGGGTGGATTCATTTGCAGCTAAAATCAACCTTGATGTGTGAGACCAGAGATGGGCTGATCATGTTTGCCTTATTTTGTGCCCTCTTGAATTTCACAGAATCCCAGAATGGTTTGGGTTGAAAGGGGCCTTAAAGATCATCTCGTTCCAATCCCCTGCCATGGGCAGGGACATCTTCCACTAGACCAGGTTGCTCAATTTGCAAAAGCATGATTAGGAATGAGCAGAACAGAAAAAGGGAGGGGAAGAAGATGCCCTTAAAAAACAGAGTGGAAAATATGACTGGCAAAGAGAAAAGCAAATACATAAAAATTGTGGAGCAAAAGAAGATGGAGAAATCCCAAGAGAATACTGACTGCATGTGTATGTGAAAGTAGTTTCTTCAGATTTAGCAGCACCCAGTTTCTACAAGTTTTAGTTTAAATAGATTGAGAATATAATGCTAAGGAGTATAGCTTGGATGTGACCCTGTTAATTAAGCTGCTATTATGGAGTTTTTACAAGCCCACCGAAAATCAATCCCCATTTAAAGTGATTGATGCCTTCCTTCTGAAGAGAGTAGCCACGCATGTCAGCTCTAACATGGAGCAGCACCTTCTCCTTAAGGAGAAGGCTCCTGCCTACCCCATGCTTTTAGACTGAGTCATTACAGGGGAGAAAACCCAGACTTCAAAGCACCAAATTATGGGCCAACTAACAAATTTTTTTAAATTGCTAGAGAAGTTTCTCCAAAGTTAAATTCCATCAAGTTTCCCCTGATCTCCCAACCTGAATCCTTCTCTGTCTAGAGCTATGATTTCTCTGAATCCAGTTTGGATTTATTTAGTTTGGATATTGCATTGCCTATGTGTCATGTTGGCACTGTGGTACCAATTAGATGGTGTGAACCCATGTACTCAGTACTCTGGTGAGAATTACTACTAAAAAACATTTTTTTTAGCAGTGGCAGCCTGATAGTTCAATCCCAAGATTTGGTGGCCTCATTTCTGCTTCTAAAATAAATTAAACAGTGTTGGAATTGGTTCTATGGCCCAAAGACTAATGGGACAATCTTCTCATGCCTGCAGAGCTGAACCATTGTAGGCTCCAGACAGATGGCTGTGTTCACACTGAGGGACAACATGGATTATCTCAAGCCACTGGTGATTATTTGGAAGGGTTCAAGCCCAAACCTTACCAGGGACCCTTCCTATTGTTAAAAGCATTAAGATATCCTATCCAGTTATTGCTTGTGCCAGTGGCCCTGCACTGCTTAGAGGGATGGAGGCAGACGTGGTTCTGGGTTGCAGTCAAGGGCCCCCTTTCAGCTCTGCCAGAGGCTTTTTGTGTGACCTTGATCTGTAACTTAGGGTAAGCTTCATTCCATTTAACGTTGACTAATGGCGAGGGTGTCTAATTAAACCAGTCATGTGTGCTCCCTCTCTGATCAGAGAAGGAAGAGAAAGTAAATTCAGGAGGTGAATCATGCCATTTTAAGGCAAGTGTCAGAGACAAATGAGATGAATTGCCCTCTGGAAGTAGCTATTTCATTCCATTAACCAAAGAGGAAATCTACATTAGAAGAGTTTAGACTAGATGCCTGATTTATGAATGGCTGAAGTTAAGTAAAATTAGTCCTGTCCTTAATCTCTATACATGCCTGTTTCTCTGTGTGCTGAATGATAGAAATAACACCTTCTGCGCCTCACATTCGAGAGTATCATTGGACAAGGAGCTTCCTTTGGAAAGAAATTAAACCTAGGAGTAAAAATACAACCATTAGAGAAGCAAAGCCTTTGCTCTTGATACAACTCAATGACAACATGAGCAGGACCATTGGGGGCATTCTGGTGCTTTTGCTGTTTTTCCCCTTTATATTGTGACAGCAAGACACCCCTAAATGAGTGTTCCAAATATGTCCAGGGGCAGCTGGCTTGTTTTGGGTGATTGCAGTAGGAGCACTGAGGAAGGCTGACCATGCAAGGGTGTGTAGGGCCCAGTCCTGGCCAGCAGCCTTGGAGGCTTTCCTTGTGTACTGCTCTTCTCAACTGACAGGGACTATTTACTTTTTGGAAAATCTCACGGAGGAATGAAAGCTAATGACTGACTATGACAGAGTTAAAGAAAAAAAAAAATAAGGGGAGAAGAAAAGCTTGCATTTTCTTAGCAAAAATCCACAACATATAAACCAGGCACGGAGTAATTGTCCCAGTTGATAAGTTGTATGTACATATGAGGCTTGCTTCTGGAAGGGAAAATTTGCCTCTCTAACTACCCTGGGTAGTTAAAGCAGCAAAAGAAAAAAAAAGACAAAAAAGACAAAAAAAGACCTTGTGTGGGTGTCCTGAGAAGTGCTTATTTTGATCCAAATTGTAACATGTTACCCCTGTATGGGCACAGTTGTGCTCGATAAGGCTTTCACCAGTGCAACCATGTCCAAAACACAAGCCCCTCACAATGTTTCTGTGTTATTGGGGGTAACTGAGATACCTGAAGATCCATTAAATCTAATAACAGGTCCTTAAAGACCACTTTGGGGTTTTTTGGGGATGTGTTAAATTACTAAATCTTGTTATTAACGCTTTTATTTTATGATTTGCTGTTTCCAGGGCACAGACAGAAGCTTGATGACTCTAAACCTAGTTTGTTCTCTGAACGCCTCAGTGATTTAGGGCGCATTCCTCATCCCAGTATGAGAGTAGGGGTCCCGACCCAGAGCCCACGGCCCTCTCTGAACTCTGCACCAAGTCCTTTTAATCCACAAGGACAGAGTCAGATTACAGGTAAGAGACAGAACCATAGGTTTGACTTGCACAGGCATTGGTAGTAATTGCTTATGGATATTTGTGTCTCAGCTGCAGTCAAAGAGGCTGTTACAAAGTGGGGGATGTTCTCCAAGCAAAGCTAGGTGGGAAGTGGATTTTGCTATAGTGCTTGAAGCTGAAAATGTCTTTTTTTTTTTTTTTTTAATATCTTTTTGCCATAAATCTAAAATAGTCAATCCAGGTCATTTGAGTAGGGATCTGGTGAAATTCTAAATGCCATGCTGCTCTGCCTTCTCCGTGTTGCAATAGTACATATTAGAGTATAATAGAATGAACATTTTTATTCAGCCTTGTTATTTTGCACTCATGTTAAGGGAAGCAGCCAGCACTTAATGGTCTTTTTATCGGGATAATAATACAATCTTCTCACATGGTGGTTTCCTTCCACCACCAGTGCTGACCACGGTTACAATAAATGAACTGGGTTATGGAGAAATCTCCAAAGGTTGCTCATGAGGGTTGTATGCAACATTTATGATTGCATGCTGAGAGACAGATTTCATTGTGCTGAGAGAAATCATAAAGAACCCACCATGTGTCACAGATTAGAAGGCTGAAATAAGATGTTTAACTGCAGCTATGCCAGAAGTTTGCAGCAAAACTGTGAAGCCTACAAAATAAACCAATGTTGTTTTTTTTCTGAAGTCAGAGCTGGTTAAATTTTTCAAAATAATTTCAAAGCAACTTCTACCTAACTTTGGGCATTTCTAGATTCTAAATTTGTGCTGACATGTTTGTGTCTATCCAGGATGTGAAGAGGTATTACCCCTGACCAATTGTTAGAACTGTTGGAGAACTTCACCTAGATGCAAGTCTGTCAACAAAGCTCTTGGCTCAATTCCCTAGACCAATTTAATACTCAATTCTGCTGCTACAGTTGCATCCACAGCAGAGGCCTTTGCCAGTATTATACACCAGCATTCCTTTCCTGGTAAAGCACTCCTAGTAGAGACATAGTCTTTGAGTCAACCTAGGAAGATTTCTAGTTTCATGTTTCAAGTGGTTTTGACATGATACCAGCTGAAACTTAGCGGTTTTAACAAAGTGTTGTGGCTTTCTTCTTCTTTCTTTTCCTTCTTTTTTTAAGTTTAACCAGTTTATTAATTTGCAGTAAGAAAGAGAAGTAAGTGATTTAGTTTGAACCCAAAGCACTCAAGGAATTGCAGCAAAAAAATTGTTCCCATGAGCTGTGGCAAAGTTCTCCGAGATCTAGAAGTCTAACTAAAATGTTTATAATATATTAAATATGTTGATTGTACCCATTACATGGTACTTTCTGCCCCCCAGCTTCCAGTTTCTTTGGCCAGGCTTCGTGTTTTGTTCATTGGACATGTGAATTCAGGGTTCTTGTGCATACCATTTTCTGGGTAAGAGCTGCCAAACTAAAACACAGTATTTTTTTCTAACCAATTCTTCTGTCTGGCAGTATTTGTAGACATAGTTCCCAAGAAAGCAGGGGGGAAATCCAGGCTGTAAGCAGGTTTTTTTTTTCCTTCTTCCTTGTGCCTCCATAGTTTACCTATTGTGCAACACTATATCTAGGAACGAAAGAGGGTGAAATTCTTCCTGACCCCATCTGGCGATCAGCTTATGCCCTGAAGCACAAGAACTGAGATCCCCTTGTAATTTTCTTCCTAACTAAGTGTAACCTCATATGCTGCTCTCCTTCACATAAATGCCTCCTGTAGAAAATGTTCTGCTGGCTTTGATTAATAGACTACTTCTCTGCCTCGTTATGAGGCAGCAGCAGCATTTACAGATCTGGGAGGTGAAAACTTCAGATGAGCTTTCAATAAGCCTGACTGGAAACAAAGCTGTGTGGCATTCCCTGCCTTCTCTGCAAATTTAAGTCAGCAGTTCAAAGCACCAGCTGAGACTTCATCAAGAGAGGGAAGATGCAGTGCTGGTAGGGCAGAGGGAAGTGAGCTGAGCCAAGGGAGGCAGGCTGGATTTCCCATCTCTCATGGATTACGTGCTTTTATTGTTGGATAAACTCAAGGTCATGCGATACATTAGAATCCCAAATTGCTCTCATTTCGCCCAAAATGGTGAGGAGTCTGTAGTGAATAAGTGGTCTGATACAGTATTTGTGATGTTATTTCTCACCCTTGCCTCCTCCTCAGTTTAGAAAAGTCCAACAGCCAGCTCTCCATTTGCTCTCTGGTGGCCATCCCATTTAAAAAGGTGATTGATGTGAGCATGTTACATGGATGCAAGCTCTGGGAATTGCACTAGCTTCCCACCAGGCTTTTTGGTGCTCATTGAGACCTTGACTGTAATCTGTAAAGCTCAGCATGCTCTGATGTTCCACCAAAGTGCTGGGATGCTTTTTTGCAGGCAGTCCCTATTCTGGGATTCTTCTTGTGGGATGAAAGGATACTCTTCGCTACACAAACCATGTCAGTGAGAGACAAAGGTGATGCCATGGACAAGGCACACTTTGATCAGGTGTTGAGTGGGAAATTGCTGAACATCCCCCTGTTTGGTGTGGTGGTGGGGAGTGAGGTGTTTGGGCTGTGCTCTGACACCAGTTTCTGTGCTGTGGTGGAATACTCAGAATGCCACTGGCTTCTTGACATAAGCACCTGCCTTGGGTATGCATTAAAAGGGGAATAGACGCTTCTCTGAAAAACAGGATTTTTTTATTACCTTTATTGGAATTAACCAAGCATTCCTTTAGAAATGCTGTGATTTCATTATCTCTTTACCTAGTTATTATTTAGGGAAATAATGAATTCCTAATAACTTGAACAGTAAATACTGGTTTCCTACACAAAATCCATATTATTGCTAGTAAGCACATAAATGTTTTGCTTTATTCCACTAGAGGTCTTGCATAACTATTGCATGATTAAACAGACATATTATTTAAAGCCTGGCTGACCCACACCTGAGTCTGAAAGAACTCAGCACTTTGGGGTTCACTCTTATATTTCTTTTCTCTGTCTAGGTTGTGTTTATTTTCCTGAAGTATCAGAGTACAGGTTGAACAAATCACAGCTCAGTCCTTAACCTACCACAGGACCGGGCTGTGGCAGGACAAGGCACAGAGTTTGCCTTATTCAACATGGCATTTTAACTAGGATTCAGCAAAAGCTACATCGAAGGGTGATTAAAAAACAAATGGTCCAATAAGCAGCTGCCTTTGCTGAGGCAGTGCAGATCCAATTTGAACCCTGCTTGCTGCCCATAAATCAGGAATCCTGTCCATTCACATTTGGTTACTGGTATATTTGCTTTTTTATTTTTTTCCCCTTTCCCTAACGGGCTCATGCAACTTGCTCATGTATCCAATTGCATTCCTGTTCAGACACTGAGCTGTTGCATCAGTGTTCCAGTATGAGACAACAAAAACTTGTTTTTCTAAGATGCAACTGGTGAGGATTAGCTTCTGTAGGCCGGGAAAAGCTGTGGGTGTAATGGCAGGAATGTGGTCGGTGTGAGGACCCCATCACCTGGGCTGCAGGGAAAGCAAAGTGGGAGTTAAGTGAGGTTTCATGCTCCATCACCAGTGTGGCACTGGCTGATCTATAGGCAACCTGTGACTTTCATCACTGAAATAACAGCCCTCAAAGGCAGGTCCTGTGAAACCTTTTTTTCCCCCGTTTCCTCTTCCCCCTCTCCACGCACTTCAGGGTTGTTACGCTTCCATTTCTTATCATTTTTTAAGCAGATCTAAGGTCTTCAAAGCTGGCTTAAGGAAGTTAGGGAGGGGATACATCTTCACTGGCAGACAGGGACTGATTCAGGGACAGTGTAAACTGAATCTGCAGCCTGCTCTATTTTATGCAAATTGTTTGCATCCTCTGGTTGACTGGCAAGTTGCCATTGTGGACCTCAATTTCATAAAGCTTGTGTCCCTCCTATTATTCTTTTAACTTTATTTCCCCCATCCCCCTTTTAAAACTTAGCTGCCCTCCTGGCATGATTTGTTGAGTTGATCTTTTTTTTTGTATTTCAAAAATGTGACTGTTGGAGGGATGGGAGGAGAAATGGGCTTAGAGCTTCTTCAGGCCAAAATCTGGTCTCAATTACTTTTCTGTACATTGGGGTGTAACCCCACTGGATTTGACTTTGTTGATTGAACTGGACAATTCAGATGAAGCCTTGGGCTTTCAAAGATACCCATGAAAGAGTTAGAGAAGAGAAAAAAGTTGCATTTTGCTGTTGTTGTTTTGCTGAGGGGGTTGGTGTTACAACAATAGTTGGGTTACTCATGCAGAAAGTCATCTTGGCTTTGTTAAGATCAGAAGTGAGGATATTTGCTCTAAGTGTTTACCAAAGATAGCTCCAGACAGTTTGTTTTTTACTGTTGGCAGTAGCACTAATCCAACCAGCAGCAACCAGCACTAGAGCTGATGGCTGGGTTTAAATGAGAGTATGATGCATGTGATGTCTGGGTGTTATAGACAGTACACTGAGGAGCTGCCAGCCTGTGATCATGCTCTGGTCATGTAACTCAGCTTGGAAAACGGGAAATTGGTTTTTCTCCTATAGAAAATTAGTGTGCTTCACAGTCCAATGCCAAAGTATTGGAAAAACTTGTTCTTTGGGGATATTTGCAGGTTTTTTCTTCTCTCCATTGACACTTCAGAACATGGAAGGTGTCCCTCCCCATGTCAGGGGGATTGGAACTAGATGATCTTTAAGGTCCCTTCTGACCCAAACAGTTGTATGATCCTATGATGATTTCTGCTGGAAGAAGAGAAGTTGTGATACTGGAGAGCCAATGTCACTGGTGGGAGAATGGGTCACTAGACAGGCTTTTTCATTCTTTCCTTTTTAACTTTAGTTTTATGTGGTGCATCTAATCTTGGACTAATTTTTAAGGACTCTTATTGTCCATTAAGCATCAATATCCACAGTCCATTTGACATAATCAGTCAGAGACAATAAAGGTCAAGAAGCCTGCATATCTCCTGTGACTATAAATGTGACAGCAAAACCTAGACACAAAATAATATGCAATACTCAGTATTTCCTGCTTTGTCGAGGTTCACCTGGAAGTGCAAACAGGATGGAACTGTTTGCGCATTAGTTTAGGCCTCGCCCAGCTGATTTGTTTCAGCTGAACTGTGCCCAGGCTGTCTCAGCATACCCACGATATGCCTGCTGTGAAGGAATACGCTGAGAGCTGCACTTCCCCTCGCACCCACGCAGGCATAACAGAAATGTTTACAAAAGGAGGACTGCTCTTAGTAATCACTCCAAAGTGTTCGAGTGCAAATGCCAGCTCAGAGTGGCCCTCTGACTTCTTCACTGTAGTTGAATGCTCTGTTAGCCCTTCCCTATGTCTGCAATATGGAAATGTGGGGGGCTTTCTCCTGGGCAGTTCATTTTATTTTTATATTAAGTATTTTTCCTTGTTTTGGAGGGATTCCTTTAGGGAGGAATCCACATGCACTCTGCCTCAGCACTTTAAGGTTTCTCATCTGTTCTGGGCTTTTTGTGATGGGGAAGATGTGCCGTGCCTGCAGAGCATGTGGTGTTCTGGGTCCCTGTGGACACATGGGAGCCCACCAGCCAGAGCCAGTAGGGAAGCTGGTCTGTGGTGTAGGAGGCCAAGAAAAACCTCTCACAAATCACCTCATAGCTTCTTCTCCAGTAGTATGTGTTAAATAGTCATCCCACCCCTTCTGGGCCAGAGCAAGGAGGAGGTGACCCTCCTAAGGGCCTCATCATGTTTGCCTCAGAAGTATCCGTGTGGATCTGCCCTGGAAGCACTGTTGTGGCAGCTGGCACATCCCTATCATGCCTCCAGCACCCTCCTTCCCCCAGGATGTTTGGTTGTGTGTGGGACCAGAAGAGATGGTATGGTGAGTCTCAGTGGCTGAAGTCACTGCTTTAGCACCATTGCAAAGACCATCTCCTGGTGGGACCAGAGGGTGCCACAGGAACAGGATGTCTACCTTCAGGGCCTATTGGAGGCAGCTTTGGGCTCTTCCTCGTGGCATTTTTCACTGCGGATTGGGCAATGCTGCTGAGCAGTGATGTTTGCCCTGTGGGCTCACAGGTCACCTTTGACTTGGCAAGGTGATGGTGTTTCACCACCCTCTTCTCTCACATCCATGCAAACCTTGACCGCCACCAGGCAGCAAGGGTTGGCTTTAGGGCATTTGCTCTGGGATCTGGTAAAACTTGTATCTTCACTTTCCGGTTGCCTAACGGGTCAAAAATATCTCAAGACAGTCAGCCCCTGGGCAAAATTTCCCACCCTGCCTCGACCATGACCTCAGCCATGCCTTTGTGTGGAGGAATTGTGGTAACCCTCTGGCCTGACATACTGTGACCTTCTCCTCAGTCACTGAGCTCTGATGAATCATCTAATGTTCAATTTGGTTAAAGATTTTCCTCTTCATAATTTCCTATTCCCCGGGAAGACTGATGTATTTAAGGTAGCTGTTGCAAGAATATATGATATGTTTTGGGGTCAAGTGATGGTCCATCCAGCCCCTTATCCTGCTTCTCACAGTGCAGTATGTGATCCTGTTTTGAAATAGCACATGAGCCTTAGAAAAACCACTTTTTGCTATTTGTCATTCTTGTGTCCACACAGACATTCACAGTTGTTGGATTAAGGGTATTAAGTGTAAAACCAAGTCTAGCATGGGTATTCAAAGTGATTAGAGTGCCAGAGGTGCTCAAGGACTTCTTGTGCCATGAGGATTGCACTAGCAGGAGTGCCATGAGCCTCCAGAAAGGCACGTCTTTTTCTGAAATTTCCACCATCTTAGACCAAACTTATGTAAAAATATCCTCTGCTATGATTTTTTTCCCAGTCTTTACCTGCTATGTTATTTCCTCCTAGCATTGGAGCTGACCTAAACCTAAAACTTCAAGGGACTCTGTTTTCGATTCAGAAGTAGAGATTGAAAAGCTCCTGGAGTTTGAAGGATCTTGGATTTGAGATTGTGCTCCTAACACACCATTAATTTTAAGATTGTTTTCCCAGCTAGCCTAGGCTTTCTGTTCCCAGTTGAAGATCGTTTACCATTGACTGAATGGTGAATTATCGTAGTGGAATGAGGCAGAGAAATATGTCAATATCAGATGTAACAATGAGCAGTCAGTCAGATTTGAACCTGTGCCAATCTATACAACCCTGGCCTTGAAATTGTTAAAACAAAGAAGTTCATTACATTTAATGATCAAGTGTCCTTTGGATTTCTGAGAAGTTTATGTTAACCATTTATATTACTCAGCTCTAATATACATGGCAAACTCCAGGAAAATCCTCTTAAAATTAAGTTGGAAGGTTGTTTTTTATATATATATCTATATGGTTATTTTGCTTCAAGGAAGTATCTGCTTTCCAGACATCTCTTCAAACAAATCATGTCTGAAGAGAAATAATAAACAAGAAGTAGCTGAAGCTACAAGGTTTTGCTGTGTGGAAAAGCAGGGAAAGGAGTTAAAAAAAGAAAAAAAAGTTGAATTTCCTGAAAAAGAGCCTTTTCTTATGACATGTGGCTGTCACATTGCTTTCTTCAAAGCAGGGCTTTAGCACAGCGTTTTGATAGAGCAGGTTCTCCAAACTGAATGGACTTGGTGTGCTTCCCTGAAAATACTGGTCAGGATTTGAAGGGATGTTCTACAGTTTCTATGAGCTGGTTCAGAGATAGTTTTCTGTTTATTGTGCAGTGCCCAAAACAAACTTTGGGGTTGAAAGTGTATTGCTTTTATTGATGTAAAGAAATAAAAATCATAATTTATGAGGTATTCAGTGGCATCTTTATCATCAGATATTAACTGAGAGTAAATAGTTTATAAATCCAAACATAAGTGAGCAAATCTAGGTCTCTTTCCACCAGTGCTTCAGCAAAAATTAAGCTGTGTTTATCCTTAAAATCGTTTCCTCCTTAAAATCATTTTGATGTTGCAAATACATCAAAAGTTATCATTAGCTTCCGATAGTTATACCAAACCATTTGGTTTCATATTTTGTAATTGAGGGGACTGTAGGTAATTGGGCCAGCATCCAAATGTGACATTTTTTGATGGATGCTGATAAGAATAATGACATTTTTCTCCTTGGCTAGTATTTTCAGCACTGAAAACAGTATTGTGTGATGTTTGAACTGGATAACAGCTTGACAGCTGTGCCAAGTGCTGACTGTAGAGTCTCCCCACCTCTGAAGGAAACAGCCTTAGGGTGTGCCAGGGAGATATAGATTGGATCTTATGAAAATTTTCTTCACTCAGAAGTTGTTCAGGCTTTGGAACAGGCTGCCCGGGGAAGTGGTGGAGTCGCTATCCTTGGAAGTGTTCAAAAAACATGTAGCTGTGGAGCTTAGGGACATGGTTTAGTGGTGGACCTGGCAGTGCTGGGTTAATGGTTGGACTCAATGGTCTTAGAGGTCTTTTCCAACCTTAATGATTCTATGATTCCATGAAGTCCACTTCCTAAGATCAGACCTGGGGCTCATCCTTGCTGTCTGCTTCTCTTTCTGATTCTTTGAGGACTGGCAACTCTTGCTATAGCATGTTGGAAGAGAGACACCAGGAGTTTGCAGCACAACTTCTAGATTTTTAAAACCCTGCTCTCTGGTCTGTTCATTTCCCACAGAAATTATTCTGAGGAGGGAAAAGTACAGAGAGAGACTTGAAAGGGTTGAGTCGTTGAGGAGCAAGTTGTATTTCATTGCATTCTCATTCCTGATAGCACTGATGTGTGTATGTTCAGTAATCCCGCTTCTTTCAATTAGGCTGTTGATACCTTAAAATTTTTCTTCCTTTTAAAAAAATTTTCTCTTTTTCTTTTTTTTTTTTTGATTTTTTTCCCCCTAGACCCCAGGCAGGCGCAGTCATCCCCGCCATGGTCCTATGACCAGTCTTACCCATCCTACTTGAGCCAGATGACTTCACCGTCCATTCACTCCACAACTCCCCTGTCCTCCACTCGAGGCACAGGACTTCCAGCCATTACCGATGTGCCCAGACGCCTCTCAGGTAAAGACTCTGTTTTGCCTAAAACAATTATGCAGAGAGGAACAGGACTGGCAGCAGCTGCCTCCGTGGCCTCAGACAAACCTTGGCAAGGAGAGCAAACCTCAGCAGTGGTACCAGGGTTCCTGCACTGCAGGCAGGATTCAAAATCCCTTTTTTTTCAACATGGAAGAGTTGCTATGTTGCTCTGAGCATGTATCTCTCGAATGACTTTAAATCCATTTCAGATCAGATTATTTTTAAATTGTGAACATGATTCTTTGAACAAATTCTCTAGGTTTTGGTTTGTTTTTTTTTTTATTTCCCCTACAAAAGGATGTTTACTTGCATGTAATTATGTACTGGCACGGGTTGCCCAGAAAAGCTGTGGCTGCCCCATCCCTGGAAGTGTTCAAGGCCAGGATGGATGGGGCTTGGAGCAACTTGGTCTAGTGGAAGGTGTCCCTGCCCATGGCAGGGGGTTGGAACAAGATGATCTTAAGGTCCCTTCCAACCCAAACTATTCTGTGATTCTGTGTTTTAACGTTAATGTTATACTCTCTATTTGTTGGTGCTTTACTTTTGTGGTGTGTGTGTTGTTAGGCATCCTGACAAATAGATGCCTTTATTTCTTCAGTAGTTAAGGCTGAGGTTCATTCTCCTGCATTTCAATCCAGTAGCTCAAGAAAGCCTGTTTCCTTAGTTAATATGTACTTAAGATGCCTATCAGAAACAAGCTGAGTCACTTTAAGGTAAAGATTGGACAAATTGTGTTTTGGAATGATGCAGGAGAGAGGAAATACATTTAGGAACATAGACAAGACAGCAGTGAGGAACTGAGACTTTTTTTTTACCAAACAAATGCACATTTATATATTGCACAATTCACCTCTAATGGTGTCAGTGATAAAACCATCTGTGTAAAGTAATCTGATTGCCCCAAAGTAAGAGAGAGCCTGTCATGGCACACAGTCACCTTGTACCTCTTGCCAAAAATGAGGAACCTTAGGGGAGGGAGGCTCAGTATTAAAACTCCAACCTTGCAAGTGTGGAAATATTAGCAGCGTATGCCAAAAAACCATGTGTAATATAAAGAGAGCCTTTATGATTCATTAATGAAAACCAAAGAATCAGTCTTATTACATCTATTTTTTGCATGTTTGCAAGATATTATTATAATCTTGGATGCTGCTGCCATACACCTGTTTGACTCCCAGCCAGGTGAATTTCTTGCTGTCGTGTTTTCCCCTTCCACCAAGCTCACAACACTGGAAATGTTGATCACTCCACTGAGCTGCATCCCTGTCAAGCTGAATTGCAGCCAGCAGGCACGGAGGATTTGATTAGCGTAGACTCCTTGATTCCTTTCATCTTGGAGGAGGGAAGCGTTATTTCTCAAACAGCTGCAAACCCCTCTGCAGCCCTCGTGCACTCTGCCTTCACAGAGATGCCAAAGATCTCCACGTGGGCTGAGGGCTGGGGGGTTTTGGAGCAGGTTCCTGCAGGCTCTCCATGCAATGCCCTGACTTGGGTCAAAAACCCGATCATCTTGATGCTGAGGAAATGCTTTGTTTGGCCCGAAACAGGTTCCCTTTGAGTCAGAGCCTCCTGATGGTCTGTGTTGTCAAATGGGTTATTTTTGCAATCGTGCCTGTGGCAATACCTGCAGGAGAGGCTCGGCTGGGACCTGGCAGCTGCACGCCGCATGCTTGCCCTGCAGCCCTTGCTTGTCTGTGTGTATTCAGACGTGAGTGCCTGGCATGTGGGCACAGGCAGAGTGACTAAAAGACCTGGCTGTGTACATTGTGTGGCCGTGGACTGAACTTTCCTGCCGTGCTCTATGGCCAGTTGCCTTCGTGCTTCTTGTCCTTCATCTTTCCAGGGCTCGAGCGATGCCTCTGCAATGCCCTGACCTTTTCCCAGTGTGGGGATCTTGCTTCCAGTTAGGTTCAAGAGTGAAAAAGGGGGCTTTGATCTTCCACAAGTGCCAGAGGTCGTGTGCAGTGTTTGCTGACAGAAATAGAAATTCAGAATAGAAATGCTCTACTCAGAACTAGAGAGCGGCATTCCTGACTAAAGGACCCGCTCAGATGCTCAGGATGCAAGGAGGCACATTGCAGTCCCAGCTGCAAGCCTGACAGTGCCTCTCAAGGATTTCACTGGCAGTGCCACAGGGGGGGAGGGCAGCATCCAACCCCTCCCATGTCGAAAGAGAGAGAGAAATGCAAGTTTTAAGTTGCCCCATACAGCAAACAGTTTATCCCTCACAGTCAAAGAAATGCAAATCTCCACTCAGTTACTTAATGTGTATTTAGAAAGAGACCAGAACTTTGAAGAGGGTAGAAAATGACTGCTAAGAAACACTAAAATCCTTAGCAAACTTCAGGCGTCTCTAAAGCATGAGGGAGAAATTAGAGTTTTATAAGGCCTTGAGTAAAAATGTCGCTTTCCGATACAGTGGCAGAAATCTGATTATCGAGGCTGTTAAAAGTATACAAGGTCATTTTAATGAATGCCATATTTACTGCCTGTTGCTTAACATCATGCAGGAGGAAAAATGAGTAAAACCTCCCCCTTAGGCCATGGCTGTCACACCTACAGGCATAGAACTTCCTATCTGCCCTGATTTCACATCACCCAGCCTTTCCACAAGCCTCCATGGCTTTACCTGGACAACTGCTAAAGTTGTTCTCACCCAGATGTTGAAAATATTCCATCCAATAAAGCAAAAGTGGCTCCTGATTTTATTGTCACTGGCAGCCCTCAAGAGCTACTTTTAAGCATTTTCCTTTGACCAAAAACACACTCATCCTACGGCCAAAGAGGTGATGTTCTTCCCCATCTTGGGATGGATACGTGAGCCAGCAGTGTGCCCAGGTGGCCAAGGAGGCCAATGGCACCTGGCCTGTATCAGCAGTAGTGTGGCGGCAGGACTAGGACAGTGACTGTCCGCTGTGCTGGGCCCTGCTGAGGCCACACCCCAAATCCTGTGCTCAGTTTTGGGCCCCTCAATCCAGGAAGGACATTGAGGGGCTGGAGTGTGTCCAGAAAAGGGAATGGAGCTGGGGAAGGGGGTGGAGCACAAGTCTGGTGAGGAGCAGCTGGGGGGGCTCAGCCTGGAGAAAAGGAGGCTCAGGGGGAACTTTCTTACTCTCTACAACTCCCTGACAGGAGGGGCAGCCAGGTGGGGGTCGGGCTCTTCTCCCAAGTCACAAGTGACAGAATGACAGAAAATGGCCTCAAGTGGCACCAGAGGATGTTTGGATTGGATATTAGGAAAAAATTCTTCACTGAAATGGTGGTCAGGCATTGGAAGAGGCTGCCCACGGAAGTGGTGGAGTCACCATCCCTGGAAGTGTCCAAAAGGCACATGGATGTGGCCCTTAGGGACACAGTTTAATGTTGAACATGGTGCTGCTGGGTTGGACCCGATGATTCTTGGTCATGCAGTTGCCTATGTTTCAACCCCAGATTAGGCTGAGCATCAGAAGAGGCTTGGGGCTGCAGGACAGGAGGTGATCGGCCACTGCCGTAGCAGTGCATGCAGTTCCTCATCCGATGGGAGAGGAGAAAGGGCAGCAGGCTGCAACCCCAAGGAGTTCCTCGGACAGCTGCTGCAATGCAGCTGAACTGGTTGTGTCAGTGTCTCGAATGATTGCTTTGCACAACTGGCAGGTTTGCATGCGTGCTGCAGGCACATGCACATGTGTGCCCGTGGCTGCCAAACTGCAAGCGTTCATCTTCTGTTCTCCAAATGGGGATCAGTGCTCTGTTTGCACTGCTCTACAACAAATTATGATATGTCCCAGGTATTTGGGCAGTGCTCAACAGCATGAACTGAAAAGCAAAGCAAAAAAAAAGATTATCTGGCATCACACATGCAGCTTTTGAACCCATGATCTCTCTGGTCCAGAAGTTTCACATTCATATCAAGAACAAAAAAAAAAAAAACAAGTTTATGATGCCATGAAATTGCCTTACCTTAATATTCCAACTTAGTCATAAAAAGAGCAGGATTCCCCATGTTTTATTAAAATGTCTGTCTGCTCTGACTTCCCCAGAAGACAGTGAAGTTGGTGGCCCAGCACGTTAATATTCTTAATTAAATAATATTGTAGTGGAAGCCATGGGAATATAAGAAAAGGGTCATTTTAGAGAGACTTTGCCTGAGGGATGTAGTCTTATTTCATGGTTCATAGTGAATGCACTCAGTCTTTGTGTCCTATGCATAACCAAAGTGCATGTGGGATGGGAGCATGGGTGACTATTATGTAATTAATGTATATGATTCATATAAATATACACATCACAGCCATTTTACATAACACTTTGGGGCTGATCCAGCAAGTCCTCCCCACATGGAAGATTCAGGGCAGGGAGTACAGGTCGAATTGTTCTTGCAGTCACAAGAGGGCTGCTCCCAGGCAGGTGAAGGAGGGGTGGGTATAGATGTCCCCAGGGCAGACATTCATTCCTGAGACACTCACCTTCAACTCCCTTTTGAGTCAGTGGGGACAAACTGGCATTTTCAGGACTTGATGGGTCTGCAGGTGCTCTGTGCTGGTCCTTGGCAGTGCCTGGGAAGAGCCTGTTTGTCTCTGAAGCGAACCTAGGTGAGTAGTTCAAGTACAGGCACGTATGATCTGATAGTCTGCCTTTGCTGAGGTGATTTAAGAGACAATTTAACTGTCCCGTAAACATATGCATATCACAGCCTAATTACACTCTAGTCCTGGTTTAACCCTACCTCACCCTGACCTCGACCTTCTCCGCTGTTGCAGGGTTTGAGCTTGATTTTAATTTTGTTGAGAATCCTGAGAAGGGGAAGATGGGAAGGCTTTATCTTCCTCCACACTTTTCCTGGACCTACTCCCCCTTCTGCCTAAACACGAGTCTCTTTGCTTCACCTTTGAGAGAGACTTGCAGGGTGAAGATCTTCAGATGCTGGAGGACCTGTCCTGCAGGTGTACCACAAACACATTCAGTGCTGACTGTGGAAGATCCTGTCTGTGTCTGACAGATGCCATATGACAAATGAGAAAATTATAACTGAATCTAAATAGTAGGACAAATCACCAAACCTGCCTTTTCCAGCCCTGGGCTTGCGTTCTTCCTAGATATTTATCAGTTGGGGATGCGCCACCATGCCCAGAGACTGCTGTCCCGCTAGCTGGAGTCCCCACAGCATGCAGGGTGGACTTTGCTGTCTTTATATTTACGGTGTCATTGAGTAGGGGCATGTTGAGGTAGATGAGGGAGATGCTGGGATCAGCCCCTAAACAAAAGTCTGCAGACCTCTCCCTCTGAACTAAAATGGCCAGAAAGTGGTGTCTTCACCAATAAATTACACAGTGGTAGGGCTGGACTGTTAAATATCAGTACTGTTAAACTGTCAGCAAGGCTGGTTTTGAGTGGGGTTGGCCAGCATGGTCACAAACAGGTCCCAACTGTGGTTTGGAAATGAGCAGAGTCCTGAACCTGTTCCTGTGGGCGGCTCAGAGTCAGCGACCCCGTTATGGAGCCAGGATTTAACATTACATCTGTGGCCAGACCATCCTGACTGGATTGAGAGCCAGAGAATATGCCCTGACCCTGTTTGCTAGTTCGTGTACGGCCAAACTTTCCCATTAATTCGTCTCACTCTGTAGATAAATCACCACAATATTTTGGGCCATCCTGGACCCTCATCACAAATTAAAATTTAAGAAATCTTCGTGTTCCCCCAGCTCACTGATGGCTGGCAAGTATAAATGTAAAGCCAGCCATGCCCTAATCAGGGGCAATACTGTTATTTTACACAATTTGATTTTCATTCTTGTTAGCAGAAAAATCATGTAATAAAAAACCACATGTAATGGAAGCAGCTCCAGCTGAACCTCTGGATTTAGTGTTTGTATGTCAATGAGAAAGAGGCTGACTGTGATGGGCTTTTATTTTTCTTGGGGTCTTGTACTGGTTATCATTTTGGGTTTCTCACCCTATATCTGAATTACCTTGGATTTTGCTAGTGTCATGTACTCACATGATTTTTGTAACAAGGATTTTTCCTTTTGGGAGGAATTTGATCTTTGAAACAACTTTTATAAATAAAAGTTGTTTCTTCTCCTAAGGAGCTCAGAAAACCTTACAGCAACTAAGTAGAAACTGTGGCCATGGAAGTAGCTATGCTTTCATCCCTTAATTCCTGTTAACTTGATTAAATATTGTAGGCAATAAGCACATTTCAGGACAGGACCTTTCATAAGAGAAGGCATTAGTGCTGTCTCCAAAATACAATTCCTTTCTTCTTTGTGTGCTCTGGGAAGCAGAGAAACAGTTAATGCTGTGGCTATTGCCAGCATGGCCCTGGTATGAGCAGCCCCTGCAATGAATGAGCAGTTCACGCTTCAGCAATATTGTCTCAGGCTCTTGGCAAACCCAAGAAGCCAGCTTGGTTTCTGGTGCACTCGCTATGCTGGGATGTTTTTCTTGGTGACTATAACAATTTTCACTCTGTCTTCTTCTTCTTTTTTTTTTTTAATTAAATGGAAGCTGAAAGACTCAAGGTTGTCTCTGTCTCCGTTTCCCCTCGCTAATGTTCAATGCTTTCCCTGCGAGGTGAAACTGAGTCAAGGCGAAGTAAAGAGCTTGGGGGAGCTCAGGTCTTCAGAAACAACCCACTCATTTTGCTGCCTTCCCTAAACTTGTAACTTGCCTTCCTTTTTTTTTTTTTTCTTTATTTTTCAGTGGCTCTATTTATTTTGTTTACCGCAGATTTTCCATTTTTAGTCTCCTGCCCACTTGGTGCCACCTGGGAATCTCAGCACCTTGGCGCTCTTCTGTGGGCTTTCAGTAGCAGCCTCTCCACTGGGTTGAATCTCTCATTGGAGTAATTGTCCAGAAGATGCGTTGCATGATCCCTACCTCAAATTTTTCTAGTGTGGGTGGCCTCAAATTAGGCACCTATGCCCATATTTAGGTGGTAAAACAAGCGGGCTGATTTTCAGATGTTTGAATGTTACAATGTGTGTCTTTAAGCCCTTTTCATTTACTTAAAACGGCTGTTGGGAGAGGAAATAAACAAGAAGAATGAAGGCAGAGGGAAGGAGTTTTATTCCTGAAATAAGGGATTTTTAAAAATACTGAAAAGAAACAAGTGGAATGTTTTGAAATGGAATAAATTTGTTGCTGATACAGGCAGGAAATAGCACACTCAAATATATGTGGATGTATAGATATATTTTTATCTGAGCTTTTTTTGCAATGTGTTTTATATTTAGGACACATATCAAGATTTGCATCTGTTTCCAGAACTTGCTGCTAACAGTTAGTAATGATGCCAAAACATACTTTAGTTCCAGCTTGAGACCAAATGATATTCAGGGCTTTTTTTTATTACTAATTTAGGGTCTGATATTAATTAAGGAAATTTTCCATAAGTGCCAGGCTTTTTCTGAAGAACTCATTAAAATTATATTAACTTAAACCGGAATCACAGTCTGAGCATGTTTTGTAATGATTATTCTTACTGACTCTGCTGGGTTTTGTAAACAGAATGCTAATTGTTAGTGGGGCAACCGGGTCCTCAATTCCAGACTTCCAAAGGGCCAGATACTGAGCCACTACCTAGATGTGTGTTCCCAATAAAGTCAAGAAGCCTCTAACAGGAAGGCTGTGGGATCGAGCTCTTTGTTTCATCCTTCTGCAAAGGCGTTTGATGATTTCTCCATTCCCTTTGTGGAATTGCTGTTAATT
Source organism: Corvus moneduloides (assembly GCF_009650955.1). Lineage (NCBI taxonomy): Eukaryota > Metazoa > Chordata > Aves > Passeriformes > Corvidae > Corvus > Corvus moneduloides. The sequence goes on from NC_045478.1 coordinate 5,556,350, forward strand.
TTCTACCTAGGATGGAGCCAGTGATGGCAGCTGAGGCAGGATCACATGTGTGCTGATGTGGAGAGGAAATGGATCTTCATGTGTGAAGAAGCTCTCTGGTACATACAGGGTGGTCAGGTTCAGTTATTTACCTCCCTCCCCTAACAGGCCCACAAGGAAGCTGGGGAGGGACTTCTGACAAGAGTATGGAGTGACAGTGCAAGGGGGGAATGGCTTTAAACTGAAAGAGTTGATTTAGATCAGACATGAGGAAATCATCACTGTGAGGACGGTGAAATACTGGCACAGGCTGCCCAGTGAGGTGGTGGATGACCCACCTCTGGAAACATTCAAGGCCAGGTTGAATGGAATTCTGAGCAACCTGATCTAGTTGAAGATGTCGCTGCCCATGGCAGGAGGGTTGGACTAAATGACCCTTAAAAGGCCCTTTCCAACCCAAACCATTCAGTGATTCTATGCCGTTGCCCTTAAGTCTTTGTGGCCTTGCATCTTTGTTGCATTGAATTGGGTTTGATTAATTGGCTGATCTGAATTTATTAAATGGTTCCATAAAATGCAGGAGAATTTGGTCCTTCTCAGACTGCAACTGTGTTTGGCGGAAGGTAAGGTAAAGGAGTATCATATGCCCTTCAGGAGCTGAATGGTTTAAATTCTGCAAATTTTACCCTAAAAAATACAATTCAAGGGGACAAGACTGCTGCTGGTAGAAGCTGGAGCTGCCTTGGTTTTCAGTGAAATTTCTTCTCATTTCTGGACACGCAGAATTTGACCACACTGAATTTGGTCAGCAAGGGAGTGTTAGAGCCCAGCAGAGCTTCAAAAACACCTTTTTGAAGTGGTTTAGTAACGGTTGTTGGCCCCATTTTACACATGACCGAATCTCCTCCCCTCTTGATGGATGTTTTAGCAGAAAAGAACCTGGTGTCCTGCCAGCTTGGCTGTCAGATTTCAAAAAGCTTTGATACTGGTGATACTGGGCTGATACTGGTGACCAAAAGGGAAGGCAAGAGCCATGCAAGTGGCTCAGTTTTTCTGTGGTTGTACAAAAGCAAACAACGTCGGCAGCGAAGGAGAGGAAGATGGATGAGATAAAATGAGGGAGCATACCTTCACATGGCTCATGAAGGATGTTATTAAGGGAGAAGGAACTATTTCATATGCATAAAGGGAGTGTATCTGGGGACACTAATCTGGAAATCTCTTAATATTTGCTTTCAGACTGACTCAAAAGAGAGTGAGGGAAGGGATCAAAAGCAGGAGATGCCTTCCTGAGCTTGGGACAGTTTCCCCATGACCCCAGGAGCAGTGTGCAGGTGGTGAAGCGGCCCCTCAGGGAGAACCCAACCCTGTACCCACACAGTGCCTGATGGTGCTGCTGTGTCCAAGGAGTTTTTGTGGAGCGTGAGGATTTTTAGCAATGGTAAAGCTTCATCTGTGAGGCACAAGGAAGAATAACTTGACATAAGCACATCTCCACGGATGTATAAATTCATCAATTATTGTACACTGAAGCCCATGTGAACATCTGCTTTGAACCCAGGTGTAAGATTTCCCCAAATTAGCTCTCATTTAAACTTGAGGGCAACCTTTGAGAAAAGAAGCAAGCCCAAAAACTCAGTTGGTCTTCATTTAAAAATTTCCAGGGAAGCAGAACCCACTACAGCCTTTGGTTACAGATGCTAATTAATCTCACTTTGAAATGTGGATCTTATTACCAGTCTGAATTTGTCTTAGTTTCCACTCATTTGAACTTGCTACAACTTTGCTATTACTTTGTCTGCCAGAACATAGCACCAATTTTGATTTCTGAGGTTCATGTGGGTTCCTGTGTTGGTGACAGGTACAGAGAGGTGGGTAGGACAGGAGGTGGCTGTGGTGGATCTCAGGGAGGTGGCAGAAGCCACAGGGAACTGGCTGGTGTGGCACAGAACTGGTTTGACTTGCTAGGAGTCTGAAGAGGGATTGTGAAAAAATATTTTGGTCAATTCAGTTTGCTGTGGGTTCACTATAATCTATCAAATCATGGAAGTTCCGTTTCCTAATCAGCCAAACTCCTACTGTATCCACTGAAAAGGTGTTATTTTTGGTTGAATTACTAATGGCACTCTACTTTTCCAACTCACCTGAAAAAATGCACTGGGAAAGCATTTTTCACTGACTTTGTGTGCTTCTGCAATTCCTTTAGGAATTTTTCTGCCTTTGTATTTGCCCAATTGCAAAGTCCTAACAAAATTAATTTAATTTCTCACACACCACCCTAGATGGAGGTACAGGAATAAAACAGTGGAATGCAGGTTCTCCCTTAGTTTTCCTGCACTGTTTAATCTTTCATTGTAAGAAACACAACTATAGTCGCGGGGGTTTTCCCCCCAGGTTTATTTTGCATTTGCACTGTCAAAAGCAAAGCTCAGAGCTGATGCTGTGGCCCCGTTGGGGAGCAGACACCCAGCCAGTGCAGCCTCTTTGCTCTCCACAATCCTTATTATTCCACAGGCAAATTTGCGAATAGAGAGTTGAAACTGTGTTAATCCCTTGGGATTACTTGGATCAGGCAATGCTGTCATTGTGTGAAGAAGTTTAGTTCTGGCAAAAGAGGTATCATACACTTAATGCAGGGGATTTTGTGGTGGTTTAAAGGTGTATTTGGAGGAGGAGAAGAGTCCATGTGCTGCATACTCAGCCCTGTCTGGGCCATGTAATCTCCAAACTTCCCAGTCGTTCCCAAAGGTCTCTCTAATCATCCATTTGATCTTTCATCCTGTGGTAGCCATGAGTGTTTGCTGTAATGTTATTTTGTAATTTGGGATTGCTGGGATAGGCAGCTAGAGGAAGCCTCCTTGAGCTTGTGTGAGAAAGAGGAGCAACCATGCTGAGAGAAGGGGAGCACCAGGAGAGAAAACAGCCTGAAGGATTTAAACCAAGGATCAATTCTGAAAGCAAAATTGAGAGGTAGGGAATCTCATGGAAATCTTTCCATCTCTTAACATCACAAATCTCTGGCAGTGAGCAGTGAAAGGTGGTATGCTCGGGTTAGGAGCAACACCCACAAAGCCTCTTTCATTTAGCTGAGATGAAAAGCCCCTACACAAGCTCTAGTGATGCCACGTGTGGTTTCCACTTGTTATTTTTAATGCTTCACTGAGCTATCACTGTCTGATCCATAGGCATCATTGCTTTTTAATGCCCTTTCCTATTAAACAGGTACTGTTTAGAATTGGCAGAATATTATAAAGCCAGCAGCTAAAGGTATGCCCACCTTGGTTAAGTTTATATAATTAGGCTGCACAATGGGCTTGCTTGGAAAACCAGTTTGAAGCACAGGTACAGGACCAAATCTATGAGGCACATCATTTTTATTGGATAGATGTCTGTAAAAACACAGCTTGCCATATTTAATTTTGCACTGAAATGATGTTTTGTGTTGTGTTGAAATCTGAACTCGGGACTGAAAAATTTCTACAAACTGGAGATCAGTCCCCTTGTCAAAGCATCAGTTGAGGTTTTTGGCTTTAGCTGGAGCATCCAGGTTTGGCTCCTGCAGGCGGTGCAGTTCAGTGATCAAAGTAATGGTTATATTCGGGAATAGCTAATGGACCTCTGCTGGAATCACCGCAGGCTGCTGACAGTGTTTTTATTGTGACGGTGTCTGGAGGTCGCATCCCCCTTGTGCTAAGGACTATACAGTAAAAGAGGAGAAGGAAAAAAGAGAAATCAGCCTGTCCCCTAAGAATTTGCACTCTTAGATACAGTAGAGCTGGTTACAAGATATGCAATGGAGTACAGGAGGAAATTATAACATGAAGGGAACCAGAGAGGTGGTAGAAGTGGCTGCAGTCTTACTAGACCCTGTAGTACTGAGTGTGGGTCAGAAGGCAGTGCAAGAATGAAATTATAAGAAGGGTACTGAGGTAGATCTGTGGCTCTTCACCTCCTTCCAGGCTTCAGGACAAGCAGGAAAGAAAGGACAAAGCTGCTTGTCACAGCTTGTAATAAGAAGAAAACGGTGTCGGTCAGGTTAGGCCAAGGGACCATCCAGGACCCATCACCTTCTCAGCTTGGCCAAAAGTGGTCACTCAGTTCCCCTGAAGTGCAAAACCAGAATATGTATTGCTGTGGGTTTCTATCTGGATCACTGTATTTAATATCTGTTGACACAGCTCTGTTAATCTGCTTAAACTTAGGTAGGCGGGAATTACCCCAGAGGAGCTGCTGGATCAATTATATTTCCTATGGATCTGTAGTGTCATAGTCTTATAGGACTGACAGGGACCTTGGGAGATCATATGATCTGTGCTCCTGTGTAGAGAAATAGGATCAAACATCTGCAGATCATTCCTGTTGAGTGGAGCCAGCTAGTTATGTGTGTTGTTGCCACTGAAAACAAAAATAAAACTATGTCCCAAAGAAGGCATCCCAGCCAAAAAAATTAATTAAAGTTGAAATAGCTAATTTGAGTGCAGTTAAAAGACTAGAACTGGATAGGGTTTGTCAGTCTTGAAAGAGGGAAAGTATAGAGACATCTGTGAAAAAAATCATAAACCTTTAGATACCCTCAAGGGTGAAAATTGCAAGGCATGGGATCCAGTCTAGGGACGGACCACCGAAAAATAGACCTTCTGCAAAGGTGACTGGCTGGCCAAATAGGAAGCGAAGCAAGCGCCTCAAAAACACCACGAGGGCTGCTGACCCTAAATCTCCACAACATAAGACCAAGATGAAATGGCTCATTGGAAGAGCCATCTCACAGAAGCTGCTCAGAGGAAGTCCCCGGGAACTGTGATGTGGATGCTGGCATGGCCGGAGGAGCCACAGAGGAATCCTGGCAATGGGAAAAAGGCACCTCTCTTCCCCCTTTCTTCCCTCTTCCTCTCTCAAATATCTCCCTCTAAAGGGATTTTTTGTTCTTGTTTTCATTTTGATTCCTGCTAAAAGCCAACCCATGTTGTTTTCTTTTTTATGGGTGAAGAGGAGCATAGGGAGGATCTAAGCAGCAGCAGAGTTGAATTGGGAGCCACTGTATTCGATTCCAAAATTAGATAGGAAGCTGGGTTTAAGGGTAGTCCAAACCCAACCAGTTCCTCATTTGGCCTGGCCCACGTAGGTGGGCCAGACTGGTTTGGAGCTGTTTTTTGGACAGGCTGCTTGCCCATGGAGGAAGCCATTCCAGCCGCGGTGGGGCTGGAGCCGGCACCTGGTGCTCAGCCAGGCCAGCTCCTGTTCTCACCAGCCTGCACTGCAGATGCGCTGGAGGTTTGGTTTAAAGCAATTCTGCTGCTGCTTTCTCAAGCAGATGAAGACAACTGAAGGTGATAATTCAGGCTGACTTTATATGAATCTTTTTTATCTCAGAAATTGGGATCACATCTGAAAATTTATTTCAAGTCTTTGTCTGACTTCCACTTTTTCTGTGTCTTCACCCATTGAATAGCTTATAAAAAATGTCTGTTGGGTTGTACCTTTAATGTCTGTAACTTTACAACATTTTCCAACAAAGGATTTCACAGTATTTTCTAAACTGTACTACTAACTTTTGTCACTTGGCTAACACAAAGTATTGAAATATCCATTGTCTAGTAAGCCAATTTACACAGGAAAAATCAAATTATTTGCCCAGATTCACAAAATAAATCAATAGCAAAAGCCAGAAAGCATTGTATCACATTTTCCCTTGTAACAGCTTTAATGGTTAAGTGGGCTTTCTATTTCTAATTACTACTGATAATCTGAACTTAAACTCCAAGATACTATATCTGAGATAAATCTCTGTTGATGGTCTAAAGAGATGCTGGTGGTATAACCTAAGAGGCTGTACATCAAACAGCCTCGAGTATGTTTATGATGTGAGCTGTTACAGACTCAAGTCTGTTTCTTTTTCTCATCACCACCTTCCTGGGAGGATAAAACCCATATTCAGACTTTACACCATGGAGAAGAAGCATTTATTTAGAGGTGTTCAGAGTTGGGCTGGTTTAAGCTTTAGCTCAGCTGATGAATGGGGATGCTGTGTAGACCATCTTATAATGGATTGAAACTTTGCTTACAGTAGTTTGCCTTAACTTAGTAGGAAGCTCAGGTTAGGTCTGAAAGTAATGAAAAAAAATATACAGAGGGATTTACACAGCTTTTATTAAATTAGATTGAAAATTGTGAGTTGCTAAAGTGAATATAAGAAGGGACACAGTGCCTCTAGCCCTGCTTTACAGCTATGTTTAGCTGTGTTCTGAATTTTGTGGCAGCTTGATATATAAACAGGCACTGAGAGCCTAAATCCATGCACTGAAAACCTCTGTAGGTCTTTACACCACTCAGTATTTTTGACTCTTAGCTATGAGAGCAGGAGCTCCAGTGAAAACAACCCAGCAGTTCTGTGCAAGGTTTTCCTCCATCTTCCTGAAGCTCACAGTGATGGTGGTAAGTCCTGCTCTGTGGCTTGAGAGCCACAGCTTCACTCCTGCCAGGCCAAGGGTTGTGACATCCCCGAGCTGTTCTCACTCTGCCCCATGACATGGGAGCAGAATTTGGCTTGGTGTTCATCCATGGCTCTCCCCACAGGGCTCCCTCTCACCCTGAGCCTCCTCAAATTTCCTTGGACAGCGGGTCTTGAGTCACGCTGACATGTTTGACCATTTTATCACAGGGCCCAATGTTACTATTGTTTGTGTTACTTGGGGGAAACGTGTTCTCACTGTAAGGGAAAAAACTCTGGCCATCGCTGGGTGAGTTATTTTCCGCTGCTTTCACTCCAACAGCATTGTTGCGCCTGCTGCTAAAATCCTTAACCTAAGATGGAAATGCCACCCTGGTATCTCCCCTCTTCTTTCTCCAGTAGTCAGAAGTTCCATGGGCCAAGTGCCCTCATCCCGTCGGAGCGGCTGCTCCTGCACAGCCCCGGCTCCGAACACAAGCAGCGCTTTCCGCTGCCTCCGCAGGACGAGGTGCGGCTGTTTACCCTCTGGGGACACGGGACTTCGTGCCGGGGAGGATTAAAAATCAACATCATGGCCCTGCTTGTGGACAGGGACCAAGGCTGAAAATGTTCTTTGAAGGGAGACATTATTTTGGAGGAGAAAAGTATGGTTTTAATTGTTTAGATGAGGGGGTTTCATGTTTTATGGATGTCTGGGGGCGGGGGAGGTGCTCTTCTTTCTCTGTGTACAATATTGTTCAGGGAAAAAAAAATGGATTATCTACATTTGTGAATTTAAGTTTTTTTGGCCAGAAGTGCAACGATTTGTAGGGTTTGATTTTTCTCTGGGAAAAAAAGAAAACAGAGTGTTTTGAGAACAAGGCCGAGTAACCAAAATATGTTTGTTTTTGTTTAAATCGCTCAGTAGAGAAATAGTCTCTTGTCTATTGTTAAGAGCGAGGTTTAAATCAAAGGCAAGTTCTACATATTCTAAAATATACAGACAACCCTTTGAAAGCAAAGCCAAGCCAAACTTTAAAAGAGACCTTCTCCTTGATGCAGAAGTTTTCAGTTAGTTACTGTGCCGGGACTTGAGTGGAAAGAGCCAGCCTGAGAAAGAAATGGCAAATCCCCATTTCGGCAGCGGAAGCCAGGAGGAGCATCGTATTAATAGCACACGAGACCTTTCCACAGCCGTTCTAGTCCAGGGCTTTTCCAGCAGCAGTGAGGAAAAGCCTTTGCAGTTCGTGGGTCTTTTTTTGTGCTCAGATTTGGCTGTGGAAGGTTGAAGCAAGCGGCAGAGTGAGGGAGTGGAGGGCCTGATCCTCTCATGTTGGGTGGTCCCTCCTACCACAAATAACCCTATTGGAAACAGAGGGACAATTTGTGGAGTCATTTGTTTGTCAGGAAAAGCAGGGTTTGTAGGATACAGCCCCAATTAGCAGCCAAATTCCTGGTTATTTTCCCGTGATAAAAAGGCAGGTAGCTGTCGCAGAGATGCACATAGCATCTCTCCAGTTCCCATTTGAACTCCTGCCACTTGATCCGTACTTCTTCCCACTTCCTCAGCCATGCAAAGATTATTCCAGCACCACAGTAGCTCAGATGAGCTGGGTTCTTCCCTCCTGCCTGGCACTGAGGTGGCCTCCAGTCCTTTTCTGTGCTGTTCAGGATTGTTCCTGATCTTTGGTACCCATCAGTGAGGGCACCTGGGAGTTGCTCCTGAGTTCTAGTTCCAAGCACAGCAGGCAGGTGATATCCACCGCCTGGCAAACCAAATACACCATCCCACCATAGACCCTGCTTTTAGTATGGCCTGGGTACAGCCAACCCCATCCCCTCCTGAATCCAGCATTTTCTGGGAGATTTACTAAATGGACAGTTTAGCACCAAGTTGCAGTTTTTGGAAGAGCAGGAAGGAAAGGAAAGGAAGGAAAATTTGTAAGGGAAGGAAAAAATTGCTCGCACAGGTTACCAGACAGTGGGCACCTGCCCAACCCACACAGGCTGGCACAGGCAGGGCCATGGCTCTGCCGATCCCATGTGAGCTTGGCAGATGCCAGAAGAGCTTTCTGGGAGCTGCAGGAATGCTGATAGCAGTGTCCTTAGTTGGGGGAGGAGGAGTGCTCTTGTATTATTTTGTGACCCTCTGTTTTGGTAGCCATAAGTCATTAGTTGGTTTTAATTTTCTTTTTTTTCTTTTTTTTCTCCCTTGAAACTGAAACAAGGACTGAAAGGGTAGAATTTTCCTTCTTTTTCCCCTCTCTTTTTTTTTCCCTTTTTTTTTCTTTTCTTTTTTTTTTTTTTTTTTTTGGCTAATCTGAGGCACACTGCCACATCTGAAGCCACTTGGCTTATTATGGATTTCATGGAAACTGATTCCCTGAAAGTGTTTCCATATGTGTGTTCCCAATATATCCCATCCTTTTCTAAATGGGAGTACAAACTCGCACACGAGCTGGAAATGGCTTCAGGATGTGACAGAGAAGTCATATGACTGGAGTGGCACTGTGTGTGGCCCTCTCTGAAAGACACGGTGTCCTGTGTGCTGGCTCCCATCCTACAGTAGATCCAGTTTCAAAGAATATCTTCCTTCCCGGCTTCTTAAAAACTCTCAATCAAGAACCAGCAAGGAATCCTCTGTCCTCGGGAGAGATGTCCATTAGCTGAATGAGATGCGAAAGGAGAATTTGGATGGGGAGGGAAAAGGAAGGGTTTAAAGGGTGAAATAACAGAGCAATGCCAAGGGCTTCCCCCCTTCCCTGTCCCTGCAAAACATAGTTCCTTTGTGTCTGCTTGAGGATCAGATGGTATTTCTGAGTTAGTAGCATGCAGTGGAAAAGTACAATTCATGACAACATTGGAAACAAATATTTATACTGGACAGTTAAGGCACATTTTTCTGAAAAGAAGAAAAAAAAGCAAAAGAAGGAATAAAGTAGCCTGTGAGCCATGATGTATATTATCTTCCCATTCACTGGATTTATTCAGGATTCCTGCCCCTCTGCTCACCATCACCGTGCCTGCTCCGCAGCCCTGCGGTTTCACCCCCTTGCTGTATACAAAAGTTTGAGGTTGCTCTCCAAGAAAAGCCTCAAGTGTTCCTGCTGATGCCTTTCGGCTGGCGAAAAGCAGTGACAGCTAAAATTCAAGCAGGAAAAGTTGGGGAAAAGTGAAGGGAGAGCACTGCGCTCCCGTGTGTGTATTTGTGCCATGTGGTGTTGCAGAGCTCCTGGACTTATTTCCAGGAAACTTTACTTACTTTTTGGTTCCCATGTAGCTCGTAGATGGCCTGAGACTTTAAACAAGCAGGGGGCTTTTGATACACTGCCAGTTCCTTTCCACCCCTATCACCCATGACAGCTCCAGACTGGAGTCACTGAGATAAGATAGCAAAGGCTGAGAAGTTCAGAGGCTCCCCATCACACCAGATCAACAGGCATCCACGGGTGGCAGGTCATAACCACCAGCCCAGGACCTATTTCTGTAATGTGACCATTTGTCCCCCTCCTGTGGTTCTCATTAGGAAAGATTATGAATCCTGTATAAGTGAGGCAACGTCTATAAATGAGACTGTGATGGCTGAAGCTTCCACAGCTTCATTTCTGTTCCCAACAGTCCATCTAGGAGGGGTTGGTTGCTACATTTTTCTACCTGTTGATATTCCCTAAATTTTAGATGAGCTGTCTCCGGGGGTGCGGTGAGCAGCCACTTGTGTTTCAGCGTGTAATGTCACCCAGCAAGACCTCAGTGCCTTAGAAGGAAAGCAGCTTAATGCAGCAGAAAAGTCCGATTGAGGGAGCAGGACAGGTAATGACAGAGCCCGGGCTGAAGAAATGCAAAGAGACCCCAATTTTGCTGTTAAGCAATATAATATCTCTGCTTGAGAAATGCTCTCCTTTATTTGCATGACTGTTACTTTAATGGTCACTGCTAACTATGTTATTTATGGGGTGTTTCTCCCAGCAAAGGGCTTAGGTGCAGTGCCATAAATTCAGTGAAAACATCTATCTGCAAATTAATCCGTGGTATTTTAGGTGCCAAAGACCTGTTACCTAAATACCAGGAGGCACCAGTGTGCAGTTTATCGTGTGAACTGGGGTACTGAGGGACTGTGAGAAGGGATGCACTGGAATTATGGTCTTGCCTGTTGTGTGTAAGGCTCTGAAAGGGTTAAAGTGTTCCTTCCTCCCTCTGACTTTTGTGAGACTGCTGTGCTTAATAATGTTGCAGTTTAAATGGTCCCAGCTAGGCCTTGAAGTTAACACCTTGTTGAGGTGAAGAAAAGAGGAGGGGGCACCAGTTCACGCCTTTTCTGCAGCTATTGTTTGCCGGGAGACCTTCTTGGGGTGAGCTGGGGCGGGGGTGAGAAAAAAAAATAATGTCAAATGCTTTTTTACTTTTTCTTTTCTTCTGAACTAAAGGGAGGGAAAAGACCATTTCAAAACATACCATTATCTATGATAAATTGTTCCAAACATCCAGATGACACATGCTCATCCGGAAAGTAAACCAGAGAGGGAGAAACCCAGTGCATTATTTCTGTGGTGCTGCGTGGCCCTCCCAGCACGTAGACACTCACTGCTAGATGTGTGGGAGGAATGTCCCTGAGGTCCGGCCCGAAGCTGAGCGCCAGCACCGGCGCAGGTTGTGGGATCAGGACTTAATATCTACAGTGAGGATTAGATACAGGAGGAGGTGTTTTGGGATCCCTAGGAATTGCTGTCCCAGGCTCCATTCTACAGTGGCATACAGAGGGAAGGTGGAACAGCAGCTTTGGACAGCCAAAGGCTTGCCTGGAAGAAAGCAGAAAGATCATGCTGTGTGTGATTCAATAAACACTTATTAGCAGACACAGGGAACAAGAATTTAACAAAATGAAGAGCTAAGTAACACTGTCCCCCTGATACAGAAGGATGCTGGGGGAAAACCCAAAGAGATCCAGCTAGAAAATAATCACCCCCCCATTAAAACACACTGCAAAGAATCCTTAAGACTGGCGAAACCAGGAGCTCAGAAATTAGAAAATCTCAGTACTAACATTGCCTGTGCAACTTTAAATCAGCCTCATTCTGCTTATGCATTATATTACAAATTTTAATTACAGGATCACATGATACTTTTCCCACGGGATTCCTGTCTCATTCAGTGCACAGGATGGACAGTGCTAACTTAATGAGCAGCTCTTCAATATTTTGCTTCTTGTTCTTTACATTTCCTCAGGCCTTGCTTATTGCAGAGCATTAAGTGCTGCTCTGAAGAAGGAATCCTTAATTTCTTGCTTGGCTTTGCTCTAATATTTCTGCCATAGCATTTGTGTACAGTTCACTGCAGTGCAATATCCCAAAAAAAAAAGGATCCACTTTAGAAAGAGAAATGAGACTGACCCTAAGGTCTCGTGTCGTTCAGTGCACCGTCTCTGTGTCACCTACAGCACAATTTCTGTTCTGTCTGTAGCCTTATGTTCAGACCTGTGATCCCATTGGCTTCAGCTGCAGCTGGGAGTATTTAGCACACGTGCAAATCAGAAGCCAACATCTTTGCTGCACACAGAAAATGAGGGAAGTGAAAATGGGATTTGGAGACATTTCAATTGAGTCATGTAGGAGCCATGTGGCACAAATACATATAAAATCCATATAAAATAATTAGGTCTCTCTCACCTTGCTCACTTCACCCCTTCTGATTTCTTGGAGCAGTGGATCTGGGGGATGTACAGACAATGGTCTTCTCTATTCCTCAACTCGGATATATCTCCTGAGGTGGCCAGCTTGGGCAGGTTAATAAGAAAGGAGTAGCATCTTGTGTAGCTGAATGCTTTGTCATAGTGCATTTGGAGAAATAACTTGAATGCTGGTGTTTCCAAAGTTTCTCACTCTTCACATGGTAACCTTAATAATATCCCCTTGTTTGCCTCTGGTTGTGTTTATAGTTTCTCAGATTTCTAAAAATACCAAACCCCAAATAACCCCATGTTCCCAAATTTTACTTTGCAATATTATATGAACACCCACATGGTCTCCTTTCGCTCAGGCTCTGCCATCCCAAAGAATGGAGCCATCGATGGACTGATCCTTTTTTAGGCTGGCTTGGGGACAGGTGGCAATGTCCCTGTGTTTCAGCAATGCTTGCACAAAAAATGCTAGGATTTGTGACTCCTGGATTTCATTCTAGTCTCTAGACAAGTGTCTTTGTAGGGCCACAGACTCTTCTGCCCATTTTTAGTCAGAGTGCTTATGATTTGTTCATATTTGGCTGGATTTTCATGGCAACATCTCTCACACAAAAACCACTCCTATTCCAAAGTTCAAGTCCTTACTTCAAAGCATGGAACTGGTACAGCTTTTCAAAGGAAGGCTCCTCAGAGTTTAAGATTGGTAAAACAATATATTTTTCCCAGCAGAAGAATTTCAGCTGAAATTTTAAAAACAACTAAATGCATAAATCAAAATTTAGCCTGAGACAGGCGCCCAGCATGGACAATTTGAGCCAGAACGTTTGAAGTTTGGCAAAGCTGTAAGAGACTGAAATCATCTCATCATGTGAAGTGTGTGGCATGTTTCATCCAAGGCGATATTATCAGCTGTAAGTAATCCAGGCTGCACTTATAATTCAGAGACATAGATGTTGGGGAAGGAAAAAACAATTTTAATAGGTCAATTAGTACAATGTCCCAGCTTGAATTGAACTGTTGAACAAAACCCCACCAAATCTAGTTTCGACTACAGCAAATGTCTTAACACTGAAGTTCCCCAAAACACAAGGGAATCATTTAGCTACTGGTAAATAAATTTAAGTTGCTGAATTTCCTTGAGACAGCCTGTTCAGTGAATACAGCATCACTCTGGTTTCATGCATCAAACAATTCTGCATTGACTTGATGGGCTAGAAATTTCCCTATGAAACATATGCAATAAGCCAAGGGGACTTTTTTTGTTAATGTTACAGCATTAAATAACGAAACAAATTGCAATATTTTTAAGCTATAAAAAATATCCTGTAACTCTTTAAAGTAGATGTCAGCTGGCTGTACCTACAAGGAGTTAATCTGTCCACAGTACATTATGCTCTTTAATAATTGGGAACAATTGGCCAAAGTGCTGTAAACCTGACAGAAATTTGTTGCCTGATTTTCTGCAAACCACAAGCACAGCTTATCGATTGAGACCTGAGCATTAATTGGCACTAGCTGGCATCTGTAAACTGCAAAAGAGAAATGATCATGGCACACAAGCAGCTGTAAATGGTAGAGCTGCAAAGCTGCAACAGGTAAAATTGGGTTTTAAGCACAAATGCAAAATTATTTGAGCTGGCTGCTGGCAAATGCCCAGATCTAGGGTTTTTAATGAGGCTTCTGCATCAAAATAAGTGAAACCACATGGAATTTTAATTGTTCTTATTCTAAATATGAAACACACTGGAGCAGTATTCTTGAATCTGGGATGTTAGCATATATATTGGCATATTAACACGACCACTTTTCTGTTCTAAACATATAGGTCTCAGAAAACTGGAGTGCTGGGCTATGTTAGGGAGGAATCTACCTGGAAAATTTAAAAATAGTTTAACCTGGACTCATTCAGATGTAAAGTGTTTTGGTTTTTTTCAAAAATACACCTTTTAAAATTTTATTTGTTATTGTTAAGCCCAGTCAGCTGATGAGACTACATGGGAGAAGACCACTTACTGTGCTCTTTGGCATGTCTCTCTTTCTGGTGGCACAAAATAAAGTCTCTTCTCTTTATACAAGTGTTGTCTTGCAATGTGGTGGCCACAACATAAGGCAGAGGGTCTGTGCTTCACCCATTTAGTGCGAGCTATCGCGAGAGTGGGAATTCACAGATGCAAATGGTTTTCTTGCTCTGACAGAGGAAAAATTAGCATAATTTTTTAATCCTCCTGGGGAGAGGAATAAATAAATTATTATAATATTATAATTATTATATAATTAATTGTATACTTGCACTGTCATGTTACTATATTGCTGATCCACATCACTGTTTGTGCACTGCTAGATATACAAGATGGGTGCCATACGTGGACTATAGGGGAATATAGGACTATTTATGGAATATAGGACTATTTATCTTCCCAGCCCAGCACAGAGCTAAACATGTATAAATGAACAGGCATCTGGGATTTCCAAGTTAGAACCAAAATCAACCTTAACATAAGGAGGTAGCACAGAGAAAGGAGGAGGAGGAGGGTGAAAATGCATCAGCAAGATTGAACAGCACTGAGGGTGGCAAGAAGCTGAGGTTTAGAGCTGACTTTTTAGTACGTTTCCCTTAGAAATGAGACTTTAGAACAGGCATCTCAGGGAACTTTTTCTGATCTTTAAAAATATTTTTACACAATGGAGATCCAATAAGGCTGGGAACAAATCACAGCCGTGTGCAGGGAGTTATGGAGACAGCAAAAGGCACTTGGGCAAAAGGGGAGTTGAAGAAGTGAGTGTGCAGGAGCTGTGCAGGCACAGCCATGAGTGAGATAAGACAGGGTTATGGTTGTTTGGCCTTTGGGTAAATAGGATTGTGCTTTACAAGCAACAGCAAAAACAAATGAGTGTGGATTTACTAGGGTACATAAGGAGATCTGCAGCCCCACATTTGAGTTGCCTATGTGTGGTGTGCATATTCCCAGTCATTCCACACAGACATGATCTCTTGGCAGCACCCATGCAGATAATATTTGGATCTAGCTCTGAAAGGGAGATTGCCTTTTAATGTGTAAAACTGTGTGGAGAGCTTTGTATTAAGGAAAAAATATTGGTTGCAAAGAAACTGAAAATACCAATATTCTTCTACACCCTTACGCTGACATCAATTCCACCTTTGATTGTAAAAGTCTTGTTTAGCTTCTATCAGGGTAAACTAAGAGCAACTCTGTTCATGCTGAGAGAGTTGCAATAACAATAAATAAAAAAAAAAAGAGAGAATAAGCAGTAGCAGATTGAAAGTCAGTATTTTGAGCAGCTGGGGAAATTATGTTCTAACCTTATATTTCCAGATATATATCAGACCTGTTCACAATATAAAGGATAGTGTTCCAAAATTACAGCTTTGAATCTGGGTGGTATTGCCTCTGGCTATTGTTTGCAGTTGGGAATGAAAGAAGTTGCATTAAGCAGTAGAGTGTTTGCTGTAAAGGTACAAGTTATATTACATTCCAGGGTGCTGCGGTTGGAGGGGTTGATGATGGAGACAGACCCATTCACCTGTAGGTCACTGATTCAGTCCCAGATAAAGACAATAGTAATCACATTGTCATCAGAGTTTAGAATGGGCTTTTACTGCCCACTTAAAGCTCTGTGCTCAATATTGGTAGAGATGGAGTATTATAACCCCTAGGTTTCAGGCTGATTTGGAGGCTTGACTGGGTGTGGCCCAGGTCCTCCAGCCTGAACCCAAACTGTGCCTGAGCTTTGCCCTGCTGCTGCTTTTAGATATCATTGTAGGCATGAGTTCACTGACCTGGGAGAACAAGCGAGAATAGTGATCTAAATCCCAAAATGTGCCAGACAAGGTGGCAGGGGCTGTTGAGTCTGTTGCTTATAGCAGAGTGGACAAGGAACAGAAGGGCTGGAGAGACCTTCCTTTTACACAGCAATGTCAGCAGGTCAGATCTGAAGCCTGTCTGCAAGGAAAATCATTGCTTCGTCTTAAACTGAGGATACACAGTGTGTTTCAGTGTTTAGCACGTCAGTTTGGCATCTAGAAGATGCCGTATTTTCCCTAAAGTCAGGTTCAGCAGACTGACAAAGAGGTGAGTGAACCCTTGGATCTGAAGGGCTGTAAAGCTGTAGGAGTGTCAGCTGGGAAGTGCAGGGAGGGTCCATTTGATTTCATAATTTTCCCCTTTTATTTATACCTTGCTCTTTCCAGCTCTCTATAAATATCTGTATATGTGTCTGATGCATACTGGCCATCGCGTTTGCCTCCTCCTACTCTGTACTTCTTCATTAGGCTTTCCCTCTTTTCCCCTGTCCTTTTCCCACACCCTCTTTGTTTTCCACTCTTCTGGCTCTCAGTATAAGATTTTGTCTTCTGCTCCTGTCCATCCCACAGTCTCCTAAGCACATCACCAAGCTAAGGTTTGCTTTCCAGTTCTGCTCCAAAGCTTTGGGTGTTTGATGTGGGATTAGAAATTAGGCAAAATGAGTTTACCCATCCCTGTTTTGCGTTAGACTCCAATTCATAGCGTTACCATCCAGACGTTCACAGTAGTCATAAACTGTGTGGTCTTTTTTTTTTCAACCAGACTGCAGAGACTACGTATGAAAACAAATTCTTTTTCAATGGCCAAAAGAGTGTTGGGCTTGTAATTTTCCATCGACTGCTCTGAAGAGTAAAATCTGCATCTTTGCTATCAGCTCAATGGCCTTGTCCGTCCTTCGGATGAGCAAACAGTTTTTTTTAGCCAAAGGAATCAGCTGAGTGGATTCTCACCTAAATAAATTGATTTAAGGCAAGAAGTGGGTCTTAGTCTCCCCCAGTGTAACTCCCCTGGTGTCAGTGGTGCAGTTAACTCGATGTTGCCAGCTCTTGGAGATTTATTACAAGTTGCACAGAGATTTCTGCTTTTCTGGAAATCCCAGCTCCTGACAGCCTGTGCTGAGGTGGGAATCTCAGCTTTCATGTGCAACCAGTCCTGAGTTTCTCAAGAGGCTCTAGAAAAAAAACAGAGACACACAACCCTCAAAACTCTGAAACTGGAAGGCAAATCAACTCCAAGTCCACCTTTCTTTTTTTGGCTCTTTTTTACTCTCTTGATTTTAGACATCTTTTTTCCCCTTTGTTTTTTTGGCTCTTTTTCAATCTCTTGATTTTTGAGATTTTTT
Source organism: Corvus moneduloides (assembly GCF_009650955.1). Taxonomy (NCBI): domain Eukaryota; kingdom Metazoa; phylum Chordata; class Aves; order Passeriformes; family Corvidae; genus Corvus; species Corvus moneduloides. Next base: position 5,573,596 of record NC_045478.1, read on the forward strand.
TTTTTCCTAACCTGACTCATGACCTTTGAACACTTCAGGTTGGCAATGCTGCTCCCTCCATTGGCATCAGTGGAGTTAGACCAGGGATGAGTTTGGCCCAGCGCTTCTAAAAGATAGATGTATAACACTGTTCCTTGCAATGTATTGCTTGATATGATCTGCTGTTCTCTTGGGGGCCAAAAGAAGTGGGTTATCTTAGAAAAATAAAATTCTATCGTCACGTGATACAAAAAATGGTATTTACAGAATTGTTTTCCCCCGTCTTTTGTTATAATTTTTTAGGTGCTTCAGAGCTGGGCCCATTTTCAGATCCCAGGCAGTTCACAAGCATTTCATCCCTCACTGAGAGCCGCTTCTCCAACCCACGAATGCACTATCCAGCCACCTTTACCTATACACCGCCAGTCACCTCAGGCATGTCACTGGGTATGTCCGCAACCACTCACTACCACACCTACCTACCACCACCCTACCCCGGCTCTTCCCAAAACCAAAGTGGACCTTTCCAGACCAGCAGCACTCCATATCTCTACTATGGCACTTCATCAGGATCATACCAGTTCCCCATGGTGCCGGGAGGGGACCGCTCCCCTTCCAGGATGCTCCCGCCGTGCACCACCACGTCCAACGGCAGCACGCTGCTAAACCCTAACTTGCCCACCCAGAGTGACGGGGTGGAGGCGGATGGCAGCCACAGCAGCTCCCCAACCGTCTTGAATTCTAGTGGCAGGATGGATGAGTCTGTTTGGAGGCCGTACTGAGATTTCTTCCGTAGCCGGCCCAACCTCCGCAAGCCAAAAAAAAAAACCAAACCACCAAACGGTCGACTAACTACGAAGTGCCTGGTTTTTGTTTTATTTTTTTTAAAAACACCAGATTTTACCAATATGTGCAACTGTGTAGATGGGATGATAATGGCCATAAATAACACAAGAGTTACCAACACACCACAACCCATGTTTCAGATTATGTGAATCAAAGCACATATTTTCTTTTTTTTTTCCCCTTGGAACCATTTTACCTTGTTTTATATTTAAAATGTACTTTCTACACACACACACATACACACACACACACACACACAAAAATCACCCCCTCTTTTTTTTTTTTGGAATTCTTTCCTTCTTTTTTTTTTTCCTAGAGTTTTGTAATAACTAGTGAGTACTTTTGCCAACGAGGAGAGAACGGACTCCCCGGCTATCAGGAGAAACATGGTGATGCAAGGCAAAGGCTGCATTCCCTTTTATTTTAATAAAAAACTAAAACTAACCATGAACTCCAGATACAGTTGCAATCATACAACGTATGGGACCCTCTCCACACCTGTAGTGCAATTCACCTGGTTTGTATTGGCGCACATAAAAAGGAAAACAAAGAGCAAGTTGCTTCCATTTTGCTATGATCCATTCAGATGAAAACAGCTGTCCCAAAATATTCTGTCCGAGCCTTGCTGCGGATAATGGTTGGAATTTCTCTGTGTTCATTGCTTTTTTGGTTTGTTTTTGGGTTCTTAAAGAGAATGAGTTTTCAAGTTAGGTGAGCCAACCCCGGGGTTTTCTTTTTGCTTTTGTATCCGTTCGTTTTGCCTTCGATTAGCCAAAAACCAAAAATAACAACCAAAACCTTGAGAAACAAAAAAACAAAATGTTATTACTTATGCAAAATATGAGAATGGCAATATATATTACTAGAGCCAAAATGGTATACATAGTATTTGTGTTCGGCTATGTTCTTTTTTTATTTTTTTTTAAATTATAAATGTGTAAAATTTGAGGTTGCTTGCTAACATGAATCATCATATAACTTTAAAAGAATATTTATAATTATTTAATGACATCTGGACCCTTTAAACGTTTTTTAATGTAATGATATATTGACTTCGGTCTCTAAAAGTGTTTTTTGTTTTATTTTTTTTTTTTTACTTTTTACATTTCTGCAATAGTGTAAACCTCAGACCTTTACCCTGAACTCTGAAAAGCAGTTCCAGTGTGAACCAGTTTACAATGTGACTTAAAAACAACAAACCCAACCCAAATGCATCCACATCAAATGATTTTGGATGTAGGATCTTTTTATATAACTTATGAAGGAAATATTGTGTTTAAAATATTTTTATTAGCTGTCTGGTTGCCTTCAACACAGTCTTGCCTTTTAATCAGTAGTTGTGGAGACACTGGAAAAATGGTAGGAAGGATGAAATACTTTCCACCCTTCCCCTAATTTCTTCTTCTCCAAGGATTTTTCTCAGAACTTCAAAATTTGAAAAGATTCATTTTTAAAATAGTCTATTTTGACAGCATAATTTGGATGTCGACAGGGTTTTTTTTTTTCCCAAAGAAAAATCAAAACCATTTCAAAGCCCGTATTTTGCAAATGATGACGTGTTAAATATCTCAGAAATGGGATTAAGGGAGAAATGGTGAAACATTTTCCCCTCCCCTTGCAATTTCAGCCCACTTGGTGGAATTAAAAGGTTTCAAACTTGAGACAGAAACTGCCTGGTAGCGAGTCACCACCCATTAGCATTAAATGCGGGAGCCATGCGGATGCGGTGGTGGCTCTAAAGCTGATGTGGCTGTTGCTGTGTTAGAGAAACAAGCACAAGGGCTGCAAAACTCACCTCTGCCCACGCTGAAGACATAAACTCACCTTCAAAGCCACCCTGGGGCTCCCAGGTGTGATACAAGGAGAGCAGGTTGCACACAAACCCCAACCTGTCTGTGGCCAAACTACCCCCCAGAGAGGCCCCAGTTTTGCCCAGCCCAGGGCTGCCATGGCAAGCAGGGAGGTAACATAGCATCTGCTGGATGTGGTGGGAGCTGAGCCATCCTCCCCATGCTCTCCCCAGGCAGGTGTTAAGCCTGGCTTAGTGGGATGTTCAGCACGTGCCTGTGGGCTTGGCCAAAGCTCCTTCCTTCCATTCCCTCAGTCACCACTGTCTGCAGCCTCCTCCAAGCTGCTCCTTGGGTGATCTTTGGCTACCTCCAAGCATGGCAGTAAATCAATGTTGGGCACAGCCACACAGAGCCGGACACCACCCTCACTGCTCGTTAACAGCGAAGCTGTTAAACGAGCTGCCATTAGCATGGTACATCTCTCCAATCTGCGTGATGACGTGCTCTTAAAAATAATAAATTAATAAAGTCTTAGCCTTCTAAAGGTTGTATACCAAGTATGCTTAAAGTATAAGTAAGACACTTTGTTTTTCTTCTAATACTTAGTTTTCCTTCAAAGATGGAAGCTGTAATTGATTCTATTTATTGTTGGTTTGTGGTAGCTTGAAGCATACCACTGTCCATTTATTTGTAACTGTAAAGTAATGTTTGTTAGTCTCAGCAGCACTTAAAAAGCCAGTGTCTGGTTACACATTTCAGTTTTGTTTTTTGTTTAGTAAGCAAGAGAAAAAGAGATGTACTGCCAGTGCAAGCTGTTTCCTATTTAATAAAAGGTACTATATTTGTACATTATTTGTTATTGCTGAGAAGGGCTTTTTAAGGTTTACTGTATGCATATTAAGTAATTTTTAGGGTGCTTTTGTGTTGAAATGTTGTTAAGAGTGGCTGCAGGCAGCAACCCAGATTTTCTTTTTTCTTTTCCTTTAGACTTTGTTGTAAAATTCAAGCACTTGGTTTTTGTTTCTGGATAAATCCAGCACAGACCAGACTTTTGTTTTGCCCAATACCAAAACAGGGCTCTGTTTGTGTCCCCGTGGTTTTTCAACTGGACCTTTAGGGACAAACGTTGAAAATGTTTTCTCCGCCCAGTCGAGGCGCACGTGCCTGATCCAGTCAATCCATGCCCTCGTCTGACCTGGCTCTGCCTGCTTGAGATAAGGAGGAAAGGATTTCTAAGTACCTGTGGACAGAGGAGCACCAGCCCCTTGACTTTCAGTAGACCCCCATGCTCCTGAACCCTCCTGGTGCCTTCAGAAAATCTGTCCCAGTACATCAGGCTGGTCATGGAGGGAGTCGTACAGGCTGAGGCAGAGAGGCTCATCAAAGCTTTCAGAAAATGCTTTTGAGTTCACTTGGAAATACTCTTGAATCAGATAGTCAGACCCAACCGGTGCTATGCAGTGAATCATATCAATTTATCTGAGCTTTTGTGAGGTGCTTGGCATTGCAGAATGGAATTTTCTCAAAGGTACGACAGCCCTTCCCTTCGGGCAGTGGCAATCTTCGGCACTGGTCATAGATTTAAAGAAAAAAATAGCCTTTTTTACCTTCCAGCTCTCTTATCCTACCAAAGACTTACTTCCAGCACAACAGGCACAATGTCCCTTTTGCTGAATGGAGGATTAAATCCTCCTCTCCCTCCTCCTAAGGGTAACCAGATCAGGTGCAGTGGGTTGGGACAGAAGAGTAAAGCAAATTTTTTATCCGACAGCATCACTCACGTGGTGTTTATCAATTCCTTTAAAAGCCCAGCTGCTGCATCTTTCTTAGCATTGAACCTTTGTTGCCAGAAGTCCCCTGAGCAAAGATTTGCCAGTTTCCACAAGTACCATCTGGAGAGGGGAGAATTTTGCACTTTCACCCTGAGCAAAGCAAGGCTCAGCCCTGTGCTGGGCTGCAGCAGCAGCAAGCCATGAGCAAAAGCAATAATTGAACCTGGATCAGCCATGAGCTCAAAGAAGCCCCATTCTCTGCCCCCCTGAATTTCTTGTTGTTTTTAAATAGAATGCATTTCAGTTTAACATTTTCTGAGAACTTTTTTTAGATGTTCGTTTACTTCCATGTTTACAGATAACTCTTTGCTTTTTTTTTAATGCAGTACTTTTAAGTATATCAGCCAAGACCATACTTTTACAGTAACTTTAGGTAATATGAGTGACATTCCAATTTTTTTTTTATTGTTAAATATGCTTTACCAATCTTGAATTTCCGCTGGAACAAAATATTTGTAGCATTTTGTGTAAATACAAGCTTTAATTTTTTATTTTTTCAAATGCTGTCACCCAAGATTTGCTTTTCATGCACATATTGTACAAACACACTCTGCTTTATGCCACAGACGATGATTGTGGATGAGTTTACTTCAACTTCAAAGGGACTATTTGTATTGTATGTTGCAACTGTAAATTGAATTGTTTGGCATTTTCTCATGATTGTAATATTAATTTGAAGTTTTAATTTCATTTTCAATAAAATGGCTTTTTTTTTTTGTTAATGTTCTTCTATGCTTCTTTTTCTTCCTTGTCTCCTCTTGGCACCAGGCAGGGTAAAGCGAGCACATGGTAGGACATGGGACTGGCCCATCTGTGGCTTACCCATCAATTTCTGCAACACTTGAGTTTTCAACTAAATATAAAAAGCAAGCTTCCAGGCCGTTGGGTGGTGAAAGACACCTTCTAAATCCGATCTCAAATGTCACTTCTTTTCCTGAGTCTGCAAATTATTGAAACCTGTGTTTCTTAGTGTGCAAACTGCTCTGTTCATCTTGCTATTTCGTTAATTCAGGAACCAAACAACTGGCTTTAGCTGGGACATTCCCAGGGAAAACTTGGATAGATTTCTAAATTGGGAGGGAGGGATTGGGATTTATGATGCTTTTTCATGATGGGGGTTGAACTGTCCCCACCTCTTCCTGGTCAGACCTGAGGAATGCAGTTACAGATAATCTTGTGATTTGCATGGCCTGAGGCGAGAATAGTTTTCAAACAGCAAAAGATATATGGATTGGGAGGGGACTGAGGGAGTCAGTCTTTGCTTTTTCCTCCAGCTTAGTGTCAGGTGTAGGAGGAGATGCAGCTAATGAAGGTGAGGTTAAGTTCACCCAAGGCTGTCTGCAGGAAGAGAGGACAGGGGTTGTTTGCAAGCTTGTGCCTGGTTTCATAGTAAGTTCTTATCCTTTTTAGCTATTTCTTGAGTCTGTGAAATAGTAGCACAGAGAGGTGTGAGGTTCTGATTGTTTTGAGAAACCTTTGGCTCTGAAGTTTAAATGTCACTGATACTGATTTTGTGAGATCTTGTTGGCTTTATCATGGATCTACACATTTCTTGTGTGGTGGTTAAAGCTTGAGGAGTCTTTCATTCCAGCTCAAAATCTGAGTCCTGATTGTAGGGAAGCTTGATCCAACAGTGAGGAACCAAGCAAACCAACCAATGCTCTGTGGTGTAGTTACTATAGAAATTGTTTTGTGGGGGACTCATGCTACAAGCATTAGTGCTAAGAATTTCTGCTGCCCTCTGGCACACAGATTAACCTGTCTCAGCTACTCAGAGCCCAGAGGCACCCTCATTATAGTCTTGCTTTTAGGGTCACTTAATCCATATTCTCATCAATGGAAATAAAAAAATTTTCTCCATTTTATATGGTGAAGTGCTGGAACAGGGGCCATGGGAGATTGTGGCACTTCTGTTCCGGAAGATTTACAGGACCCAACTGGTAAAGCATGGAACAACCTGATCTGATCTCCAAGTTGAGGCTGCTTGAGCAGGAGGTTTATCTGGAGGCCTCTCATTATCCTTTCCAAATTATCCCATGGCCTTGTGAGGCAGGCTGGGAGCTGCCTGCTACAGGATGTTGTCTGAGATAAAAACTGCTTGTGTGAATGTATGGAGAACACATATTCAGCTAAATGAAATCTGAATAAAGAGGTTGGACGAGATTAAATTCATACATAGGCAGGTTCTTGAGGGGTCACAGTGATCTCTCTTTTCATGTAATCTTAGAATGGTTTGGGTTGAAAGAGACCTTAAAGATCAATTTTTATTGGTTTCTGCACATTTCTCTGGGATATCTACAGCAGACATGGTCAGCACAAGGGCTGATACAGCTAAACCATCCCTCTGATTCAGTACAGTAGTTCCCACTGAACTTCATTCGGGGGATGTTTTTTTTGATTTTTTGATTCATTTACCCTGCAGCTTAAGAAGGTAACTCTTTCACCTTAGCAAAAAAATCAACCACTCTGGAGGCAAAGTGACCACCAGTGGTGAACATGGAGGACAGCCCTGTACAGAGACGTGGAGTGGTGGGGGTAGATAAAACTCAAACTACTTTAGGAGACTACAGTTAGATATGTTTCCTGCAAGGGGTGGTGACTGTTGTTTTCCCCATCTTTTGGTGTCAATAAATAGCTTCTTGGGTTTGGTTTGTGAGGGTTGAACATCAACTCTGGATCACTGGAGTCTGGGCTTGCTGGTCCCATGCAGTCCTACACTGCCTCTCCCTGCTGGCCTCGGTTTTAACTTTTTAATTTCCTGTGGCTGTGAGCAGCACTGGAAAGGCTCAGAGCAGCCACAGGCCTAAATCAGCCTTTTTTGTGCCTAAAACAAGCTCTTTGGGAGAGGTGGGGGTGAGAAGCAGCAGGGTCTGACTTTATGGTTTAGCACCAAGCCCTGTTCTGACACCAAATAAAACATTCATCAAGCTGTTTATTGGGGAAAAGAAGGAAATAGCCTCAGTTATATATTCAAGGATTGACATGAACTGCCTAGTTACCTTCTGCATGATTAGGAGGAAATGTACTAATGTTTTGGGGTGAAATTCTTCCTCTGGGAAATCTCTAACAGATGACCAATGTTCTGCAGCATGTGGGGGGTCACAGTAGATCATGTGTTGGGTAAGGGTGCAGTGAGGGTGTCCAGCTCAGGCACTCACCACTCAGATGAATAATTGCAGAGGACAGCCCAAAAGCGTTATTCACCAGAAACATTTGTTGGATGGGTTAAAAATTATAAACCAATCTGTTAGAAATCCATAATCCTTGGACAGGTGATGGGAACAACTGTGACAGATAAAATTCTGGGAGCACATTGAGCATTTCTACTCAACACCTTGAAGAAAAGTTTTAGCACAAGCTTAAAGCAAGAAATTAAATATTTAGCTCGGGCCTTCTGTGATTATCTTTTCCCTTTAGATCTACTAGTGTAATGTCAGTCTGGGATGTGTGGAGATGTTCCCATGAGGACTCTTTGTGATAATTGTATGGCTTTGGAGGGGGGACTCTCAGCATTTACGCCTCTGGGAATACGAAACTGTTGGTGCCAGTAACAGATAAGACCACGTGATAGAAAGAGAGCAAAGCCCAAACTTCCAAAAGCTTCTGGTGATCTGATGCAGTGCAAACAAATAACTTGGGAAGTACTACACAATTTAAAATTGAAGTTCTCAGGCCTGCCCTGCTACTCCTGTGCACATTTATTGCATATGTTACTTAGTGTAGATGCAACCTGCATTTCGAATGTTGACTGCATTACCTATATAGCAAGCAGACATGAATTTCCCTACTCCAGTTGTGTGGGAGTTTAAAAAATCCCTATAGGTGTATTTGTAAGAACTTCTAAATATGAGACAAATTAGTTTTACTTCTGTAGCTGAGAAATTTCAGCATCATCCGTGATTCTCCAGACAGCTTCGGACTCCTCTTTTAATGCCTCAGTTTCCCTAAATATAGATCAGGGAATTTGTTATTTCCCTACCTTCTCGGGGTATCCTATGGGCTCCATGTTTACAGAGAACTTTGAACTTTGGTTGTTGCTGTTGTTGTTGTTTAGCTTTTTTTACTACAAATCCAGTGTTTGGTCTCACACCATTGGATAGTGTCCTTTGAAACAGCACATTTCTAAACCACATGTTTAGAAAAAATGACCCAGTTTCTGGACTGCTGATCTGGTCAAATAACAATGTGGAGCTAAGGCCCAAGTTGTGCTGCCTCAACAGATTTACTCAGGATTTGTGGTGGGGCAGGAAGAAAAGCAGAGATCTCTGCAATCCGTGGAGGCAGCCCTTGGCTGCTCCCTCCCGGCAGCTCGCTCGGGATGAGCAGCTGGGTCTTGTGGGATGTCCCAACACTTAGAGAAAAGCAAACAACCCATGTTAACGTTGATACACCACAGCAACTTGCCAGCGATTAATGTTTGCCACGAGGCCAAATTCAGATGGTGATTACGCCAGGAGAGATCAGCTGAAGTCCCTCTATTAATAGTCCTGTGGTTTTGGACGCAGCATTTTCCTACCCATAAGTGTGGGTGTAATCAATGAAGGGTCACTGAAGTGCTGGCTGAGTGAAGTGAAGGAGTCTCCGTTGGTCTCCTGGTTCAAGAGAGGCTCGATGCAGGACCGCAGCCACCAGGTCCTCTCAGCAGGGCTGTGCCCAGCAAGTCTTGGTATCTTCTAAACATGGAGATAAAGCCAGGGCTTTAGTGGAGCATTCTATCTCCAAGCTTCTCCTGATGTCTACCTCCAACCTTCCAAAGTGCAGTTGGTGACTTTTTCCCCAGCATCTGCATTAGGGTTTTGGTTTGTCCCTGCCTCTGACTTTGGGCACACAAGGTGCAATAAAGGTTTAAAATCTTGTTGCACATCTGTAGGGCTCCAGTGCTTAGCGACCTCTCCTTTCCCCTTCAGGTGTATTCATAGAATCACAGAATGGTTCAGGTTGGAAGAGACCTTAAAGATCATCTTGTTCCACAGCAAGGAATCTGTTCTTAATATCCCATCTAACCCCACCCTCTGGCAGTGTGAAGCCATTCCCCCTTGTCCTGTCACTCCATGCTCTTGCCCAAAGTCCCTCTCCAGCTCTCTGAGAGCCCCTTTAGGTACTGAAAGGTGCTGTGATTATTACTCCAGGCTGTGACTTTAGGGCACTATTAAATATAAAATCAAAGCATGAACACTAGGGCAGCTGCTCAACCCCTCACAGCTTGTTTACTTTTTGATTTCCAAAGAAGTCCTTGGTAGCTGAAAATGATGCTGCTACGTCCAAACCCTCTGAGACAGCTTCTTCCAGGCAAACACAGTTTTTATCCCTGCTCCAGGATGTGTGAGGCTGGTTGGCAAACGTGAGGAAATAGGAAGGACAGGCTGCAGCAGAAGGGATAAAAAGCCCAAATAATCCAGACAGATCTCAACAAACCTGGATGCAAAGGATCTTTGTCCATTTATTACCAGTAGTGATGTTCTTCTAAAAGAGCAGGATGCTCTGATCTTTTAATAATAGCCAGGCCAGATGCTAAAGTCTCTTCTGCAAATACTGTAAAAGTGAGGAAAACAGCTGATTGCTGTTAAGATGAACACACCAGGAAAATAAGCCAAAAAAATTATGAGAAATCTCCAGAGGTCTGTCTTTGCAACGCCACTTGGCAGCTGGATCTTAAAGTCGGGACTGAAAATCCAGCCTGTGCTTCTGTCCCTTTGCTGCTCGGTTGCCATGTGTGGAGCAGCAATTCCTGCACTGTCCGGGGATTTGGAGCAGTGATGGCAGGGATCTCACCCTCTGTTTTAAAGAGCTGCAAAAGTCACAGCTTTTGGGGAGCTATAGAAAATACCAATTCAACGAGGAATTTGTTTGACTTGCTCCTTGCAATAGAAAATAGTTCCATGCTGAGTTGGGGCCAGTGGTTTAAAATGCCATTTTTGTTCCATCTTTTTTTGTACTTTCTCCTCTGCCCTGTTTTTGTTCTCAGTATTTTTTATTTCCCTGGAAGACATCAATTCAAAGTACTAGATAAAGATGGGAATGGGGTTTCACAAGGCATTGTATTGGGCATTAAGGAAGATACCTGTGCCCTTCCTCACGCTGCTCATTCAATCCTCATTTCCTTATGTTCAGCACAGAAACTGTTTTTCCTTCTGGGCAGGGATCTTTGAAATCATAGTAAAATCACTCATGTTTGTAATGTGCTTACAGGTACTGGATAAAAAGTGTTAGAGAAAAGTAGAGTACACAGTGACATGATATTTTGTATTTCTGCAATTGGGCAATGCCCAAGAAAAAGAATTGACTATGTATCATGGCCACACATTTTTCTCAGTTTCTGAGTGGCAGTCTTTGAAAACAGTTCCTAGAAACTAGAAAAAAACCTATTGTGAAATGATGGGAAGAACACATTCAATGTTTAGGATTGCTGCCTAATGACTGCAGATAAAGATGTTTATGAAGAACTTGTGCAACCCCTTTCCTTGCCAACGAGGGAAGGTTTGGTACGTGCTGTTTTAAACCTCCTTGTATCTGCCTGACCAAGAGGATCCCCCCAGCTGCTACTTTCATAGGTTTCCAACCAGGAACTCATTTTGATTGTTCCATTTTACAGGGCACAGGGACATTTTTATTTTTTCTGTGCACTGCTTTTGTTTATAAAGTATATTATTCTGGCAATGGTCATGTCAAGACTGGCATTTTATTGTGGGCATCTGCCCTGGAGCAGCTCATGAGCTCCTCCATGCCAGAAAATACTAACAGATAATGTGTTCATGTACTGCAGCATCACCTGATTATTGTGGATTTACAAAGCCAGGTGTGTGTGGCACAGAGGGACAGACCTAGTGCCGATGCTATGTCAGCAGCACCTGTGGTGAAGGATGGAAAAAGGATCCTCCACTCATGGGTGAGGGCATGTTCTCCTGCTTAGAGACACCTGCCTGTATCATGTCTCACCATCTGGAGAAAATTTAAAATAGAGAGAGATAATTTAGGTCATCTGCAGTGTGACAACCAAGAGACAGGAAAACACAAACCACTGGTACTTGAACTGACCTTGGTGTGCAGGAGATGACACCTCCCCAAGTCTGTACGGGTGGGGTTACTGGGGACTTGCATCCATTGCTGTGCGGCTGAGGGGTGAAACCCTGGTGAAGATGAATAAATTAATGCACACCATAAAAAAGTCATCTCAGATGCAAATCACCATGCTCAGATCCTGGCTTTACATTGAAAGTAGTAGGGCCCTGAAGGCACCCTCTCTTCCAGCTCCCCAAGAAGTTGTTGAACACATAGGGTCAATGTGCAGATCTTAGATTTGACTCAGTCAAAAAGCAAAGCTAAAATCTGATCCAGTTTGTACTTTGAGGAAGTGTAGATTTGCTGAAGTTGCTGCCAGATTTAATGTCACTATTGGCCCTTTGGCATTTCAGTTACTGCCATGTTAAAGTATTTTAATTATAATCCCAAAGGAGCTGCATGAAGGGATCCATCCCTTCCCCAGCTGTATAACTGACCTCATCACTGGTACCTGCAGGGCTTCTCCCATTCTCTTGCATCCTTTCAGCCCCACAATGGGGTTGGGGACCAAAATCAGGCAAAATTGTAGCAGTCTGGCTGGTGACCCTTGGTCCTGGAGACACGTGAAAAGGTGCACCCAACAGAGACAAGGATAATACTGAATTTGCAAAGGTTTGGTGCTAAAGATGAGAACGGCCTCAGAACTCAGGCCTTGCAAATGAAGTGTCAAAGTCATTTCTTTAGTGTTTCTTTGCCACAACAACTGCAAATAAGAAAACAAACCTCAGAGACGGAAGATGTGAAGCTCAGAAACACACCCACATCCACGTGCAATACGAGAAAGGGGGTAACCAAGTTTACAGCTGTCTCCCAGAATGAGAAGGAGTTCACTTCTGAGAGTGTTTTCTTAAACTCACTCTCTTCTCAAGGGTCCAGAACGGGTGGGTACTTAATAAAAGTTGTGTAATGCTTTAGATAGGCACTGGGGAAAATATGGGATATGAATGTGAGTATGAATATGATTTTTCCTCTGTATTTGCCGCCTTGTTGAGTCAATATTATTCAATAGGAAATAGTATCAGAAATGGGTAAAAGTATGTATGGAACAAGGGAGCTGATCTTGCCATGAATCCTGCAGTTCCTGGTTTATTTAGTTGCTTTTTTTATAGCTTAAAATGCAGTTACTGCTTTTCTTCCAAGGGTTTTTGGCTGCTTTACCGCTGGTGTTAAGAAATCAGTATTTCTTCATAAAATATGTACTCATTTGTTAATATTTGTGATGAGGAAAATTTCAAAGAATTGAAAGGCTGTGATGCCATTTTTCCAGAGAAGGCCTATTCTTTGTCAGTAAACATATTTCTCCTTAGCAGGTCAATACCAATCCAAATTAAAAGGAAAAGGAGGGGTGCAGTTTGAGAATTTCTTTTTTCTGCCACAGCTGCTGTAGATGTGCAATCTACTTTGCCCTCTTTAGGTTCATAGTAAAGGTTTAAAAAACATTATTAGCAGGATATACAAAAGAATGACTTGCTTCAGGTAATAAATGGTAGAATTGAATCCTGCTGGTTTTCCTTTTGTAGCCATAAAAGCCATCTGGATGTTTGAGGCAAAGGTAGCAGTGAGAAGCAGAGCCTTGAATGCCATGGCTTTTGACTTTCTCACCTGATGACTCCTCATAGCTCCCAGTGAGTCAAGGGCTAGGGACAATGGCTAAGTCGTTCCTAAAGCAGGAACTTAATGCCTGAATTGTCATTAAAAGGCTTCACAGACTATACAAGAAGTGTTACACAGACTGTTAATTCAGAAACTGAAGCTGGATGTTGGAAGGGATATCCCCCACTCTGCAGATGACCAAGAGAAAATAGTTTGGCCAAAGATGTCCTCAAAGCTGATCTCCCTAAGTCAGGAGCTAACTCCCTGAGATTTAAAGTTAGGGCCAGTAGTTTATTGAGGGGTTTTATTTTTCTGATATTTGTATTTGTGCACTATTGTTGTATTACATTATACTCAAAGGGGAACATAAAATTCCAGCTTCCTTACTGGGAGAAGAACTCGAAAATGCACCTTTAGGCTTTGGGGATCTTTGCTTTCTTTGCATGTGACCAGATCAGCATCTTGTACCTGGACGTGTTTATGGAGCTCTGTGTGTGAGTCAGGGCAAATTGGCTCTCCCAAGGAAAACAGAAGATGAGAGAATGCCAGTGAAAAGGTGGGATTTGCCTCTGGTTTGGCATGGGAAAACCCATTCTCTGTGCAGAAAGGATTTCTGTTTCCTAGGAAAACCAAGAATTTTGGCCTCTGGATTTGAAGGTCATCTGGATAATTAAGTAGTGGCAATGCTGACAGTTGTTAATTTCTTTAGTCTTTGTTGCTCAGTGCTGCGAGATGCCCCTGTGTGCAGACCCCCAGATAGAGCATCCTCCCTGGTCCCAAAATTGTGTGTGTGATTGGACTGGAGGTTTTCATATAGTTTTGAAGCCTTCAGAAGATGGAGGAAGACTTCTCCTTTAGTCAGTGCTTTGGTCATTCAAGATGGAACATATCCCACTGCCCCTCTGTAATTCCAGTGCTGGTGCTAGAGATCAATCCACTGGATATAAGATAGACAAAGCAATATCTTTGCTAGACCATCCAACACAGCTGGAAAAAATCACAAGTTCTTGGCCAAGTAATTTTTAAGACTAGAAATAAATAATTTTTTAAAAACCCAACTTGGAGAAACTGGGAAAAATTGCTCTAAGTTTCCTGTAATCTTCTAAATTATCTGAGACAGATAGTTGAGCAGAGGGAGACTTTGCAGTGGGAGAGATGAGGGAAAAGATTAAGTGCCATAAAAACAGTGTTTCTATTGTATCCATAATGATTGCTATCTGGTACAGTTAATAATTTCAGTTCCCAAATTCATCTTGCATTTGTCTTCTTCTTACAAAGACATAACTGGTGCATTGATCATTACTGATAAGTGGTTTGGTTTTGGTTTTTTTTTTTTTCCTGGAGTGAAAGAAATGGTGCATGGGCTGTTGCTCAAGGCAGAAAAGCATCTGGGGAAAAAGAGGTGTCCCAGGCTTTGAAACATATTAATGGGTGTGATGTGTTGTTTTACAGATGTTGTGAAGCCAGCATCTCTCAGTTGCACCTGAATAAAGTTTAGCCACTCTCTGGGTTGGGCTGAGCTGTGAGAAAGCTGGGAGATGTTGCTTTTCATATTTAATAGAAAGGAAACAACCCCTGTTTTCTTGACACTTTGACCCCCTGTTTTCTTATCAGCCATCACCGTAGTGTTGCAAATATGCTGAAGAGCACAAAGGAAAAGGGCTGAACCACATGAATCTAGTTTCATTATTTGCATTTAATTTTTTCTGACCTTTTCTGGGCTGTCACATCCTGATTGCAGTGTGCCCAGGTGGCCAAGAAGGCCAATGGCCCCTGGCTTGTACCAGCAGTCGTGTGGCAGCAGGACCAGCACAGGGACTGTCCTTCTGCACAGGGCACTGGTGCGGCCATACCTCGAATCCTGTGTTCAGTTTTGTACCCCTCATGTGAGAAAGACATTGAGGGCCTGGACAGTGTCCAGAGAAGGGCAGCAGAGCTGGGGAAGGGTCTGGAGCACAAGTCCAGGGACTTGGGGGTGTTTAGCCCGGAGAAAAGGAGCCTCAGGATGGACCTTTTTCTCTTTATAAGTCCCTGAAAGGAGATTGTAGCCAAGTGGGGCTTACTCTTTTCTCCCAAATTACAAGGGCCAGGATGAGAGGAAATGACCTCAAGTTGTGCCAGGGGAGGATTAGATTGAATATTGGGAAAAATATCTTCACTGAAAACATAGTCAAGCATTGCAGCAGGCTACTCCTGGAGGTGGAAGGGTCACCATCCCTGGAGAGATTTAAAAGATTTGTAGATGTAGTGCTGAAAGACATGGTGTAGTGGTGAGTTAGCAGAACTGAGTTAATGATTGGACTCAATGTACTTGGAGGCCTCTTCCAACCTTAATGATTCTATGGTTCTATGATCCTGCAGCTGCTTTGTTTGACTCATGTACGAGCAACTCCTGTGAGCAGCCACTGCCACTTGGAGCTGTTCCATGGATAGGGAGCTCTGTGAACATGAAGCCCAGGGTAGACAAAGTGAGTAATTTTGAAAGAGTCTTCTTTCAGTTTAAGTATTTATCTTGGACTTTTGGGAGCATCTAACTTTAATTTGCAGCCCCCTTTGGTATGAGGCAGAACTGCTGGGATTGTGCTGTGTGACACAAAGACAATGTTTGTCTGTAGCTTTTCAGTCACATGGTCAGTCAATGAAGCTCAGTAATTTCAGAACTCCTGAATGACTGAACACATTTCATGATGACATCTCCCCACTTAGCAGAGATGTTTCTGTCCAGGCATTGGTTTGGATGGCACCTTTATTGCACAGCAAAGAGAGCACCCAAGACATGCTGTGCTGCAGTCCCTTCTTAAATACTTCTAGAAATGTTCTTGGGTAGAAAGCTAAGAGCTTGTGAAGAATCTTTGGTCTCATGAACACTGAAATACTGCAACTCAAATGGTGACTGTTGGCAAATGTGACATAAAATGCATTTGCTGAAAACCCAGAGAAAGAGGTTTCAAGCTAAAGTCTTTGGCCTCACCTTTGGGGCTTGGCCTTCATGGCCTGTTGGTGATACGGTGTCAGTCATTGACCTGCAGTGACACAGACAAGTGCCTGAGCCCTCTGAGTCTGCAGAGCAAAGGATGAAATGTTTATCAGATTTGACCTAGATTTGGCCCTGATTTTTAAAGGCAGGCTTGTTGCTCTGTGAATAAACTCAGGATGTTGAACATAAACATCTAAAAAATAGGAGAGGATGACTCTTCTCACTCAAGCCCTAGAAACCAGAAAAGGAGAAAATTGAGATTTTAAAAGAGAATTCTCAGCAGTGTGGAAGCAAGATAGGAAGATGCTCCATTTAAAACAATTCGAGTTCCCACTTTCCATATCCTTGGGAACATGATACTCCTGGACCAGTGACAGCCACGTTGCGCATCCATACGCACCCTGTTTTACTTCTGGGGTTATGCCTCAGATCTTCTGCAGACCAGAGCTAAAACTGGAATCATGCATGACCCTGAGCCCTCAGTAAGAGGCAGCCACGGTAGAAACCAGAGACTTCAGCCTCTTCCAGGAACCCTGAGCGGGAGGTGTTTTCAGAGAAAAGTTTGAGCTCTCTTTTTCCGTCAACAAAAAATAACTGACAGCAACATATGTTTGGCTATTTTCTGAAGGGTTTTCCTGTAGCCCAGACTTCTAGACAGGAAAATAATATAGAGTGAGAGCAGATCTTTCCTCCTGGCTCTGCTGCTGGTTTGCAGAAGGCTTTTCCCTTATCAGGATTGTCTGTCCAGGTGTTTGCACAGTTTGGGCTTATTTTGGCCTGTCCTTTGCAATTTTGACATCTACCTGGACCCCCACCCTGGTGCACTGACCTCCAAACTCACAGAGCTCATTTGCCTTAGCAAAGCTGAGCTTGTATAAATCTGATTTTTCCCTTCCAGCTGAGCGAGTGGGAGCATTCACACCTGATGCTGGGTAGCAGAAAGGAGAGTGAGAGTTATGAAGCCTGGAAGAAAATAAAGTGGAAAGAAAGCAGATGTACCAACAGTGATGTGTCATTGGAAAGAGGCAGGAGTGCATTTCCATCTTGGTTTTGCCAGGTGTGAATCTTTTCAGGACCTGACTAATTAATGCATACACATATCAGCCGTCCCACCCAAAATCCACCCCAAGGTGGGCATGAGATCTTTGAGAAGAACATCTGCAAATAGACCAGTGCTGAAGCCCAAAGAGGTAGGATAGGGGTTATCTCACCTACCCTATGTTTGCTCCCTTTAGAGTCAATTGAGGGAAAGTAGTGCTTTTATCTGAACCAGCTGAGTTGCCCACTTTAGGAGGACATACTCTAAAAAGATATTTCTCCTTCCTGCCTGCAAAGGAAGCTCAGAAGCATCTGCCCTGGGATCTGGATCATGAAGAGGTGCAAAAACCTGTGTCCCTGGAGCCAGTTTGCCAGCAGATTTCATACACCTCATGGCTGGAAAATGGTTTTGGGTGTGGAAGTCTGAATTTTTCAGTTCTTTAAATTCATCGTTGTGCACAAAATCAGTGAGAGCACTACATTTTTGAACAGAAAAGTGGTTTTTTTTGCAAAATATTGTCAGGTCCATGCACTGGCACAGGAGTTAATATAACTATTAATAGTGAAAGCCTTTGAATTGGTCTCAGTGACTAACAGGAGTGAGCAACACCTGAGACCTGACCCACTAGCTGCTGGGCTTTGAGTTGGGTTTTCCAGTTTTTCTCTTAGTGGCAAACAGAAAAAAGCTCCAAGAGTCAAATAAGAAAAAAGGAGAAGGCCATTTCTCCTGTGTTTGGGATGTGTGGTAATCTTGTTTCTCCAGTACATAAATCAGATGCAAATTCACAACATCACTGCACACATGGTGACTGAGCTGAGGAGACAATTCAACCTTGAAAAAGCTTCAAGGCTCCTTCAGGCAAGGAGCCATAGACTTGGATACTTTCCCAAAGTGTAGCTAAACAATTTGCCTTTGCAAAAAAAAAAAAAAAAAAAAAAAAAAAAAAAAAAAAAAAAAAAAAAACAACCCACCACACAAAGTTGGAAACCACCCAACAAGCTTTTCTGAAGAGATGTCCAGACCTTCCTGCTCCCATGGGGCTAAAATCACTCCAGGATTTTAACTCTCACTCATTTTGGTGGAATTGGAGGGGATCCAATGGCAGGTGGCAGCAGGGTATGAAGTGAGACAAAAACAATCTGAGGATGAGCCTTCTGCATTTCAGCCACACCACCTCCAGAGTGAGGGAACCTAAAAAATAACCAGAAAAAGAGTCAAGTGCTGGCAGTAGTAACAGCCACGGCTGGAGTGCATGTGGCACACACCCAAGGGCTCTGGTCAGGCTGTGTGTTTCCATCAGCAGTGAGAGGAAGGGCATCAACCAGCTGTGCAAAGAGTCCCACTGGAGGTGGGGTAATGACTACCAAGAGGCTCTGCTGTCCCCAGCTGTGTCATGTACTCAGATCCTTGATGCCAAGCAGGTGTCTGTATGGGCTGGCTGTGCCACACACCCAGATGTCCACCACCCAGGGTAGTGCGTGTGCCTTCCAGGAAAAATTTGCCTCCATCTGTGCTCAGAAATGAGCTGAGGCAGTGCTGGTGGAGATTCTGGAAGGGATAATTCTCTGATTTTGGGGAACCAGCAAACTCTCACAGCTGGTCCTGCCTCCAGTCTGACCTTGCATTTTCTCCAACCTCCAAATGCTGCAAACACTGATTCCCACAGTCTCCACCAAAAATTGTCTTGTTTTACTTGCAGATTTTTTGTTTGTTTATTGGAGTTTTTTGGTAGTGTTATCCTGATTTGTCCCTGGGTTAAGAACCCAGCCGTGGACATGTAGGCTCTGGCTTTCCTCTCCCATTTCCTCTCCCACTGCACACCAAGCATTTGTTCCCTCTGTGGAAGCAGGTTGCTCCAATCCGCCCTCTGTGAGGTGCAGGGGTTTCGCCAGGCATCCCTTTGCAAATAAAAACCGTCATCAAAATGACCCACACAGAGTCTGGTTCCTACTGTGACCACAGAAATCAGGTGGCAGTTTGGAGAATGGCATCCCCAAGATGCCCATTGTAGGTTTGATCACGGTGGTTGCATGAACCAAGCAGTGCCTGGGTTCACACTCTTGTCCTGAAGCCACTTGGCTTTTCTTCCATTAGTTCACAACACTAAGCACCCTGAGCCCCTAGAAGGGAACAGTCACATCCAAAATGCCTATTCAGAGTGTTCTTGGCTTTGCTAACATATGATCTGTGCCTGAAATTGGCTTGGGAGAGTGCTACTTGACTGTGCCCATGCTAAAAATTTTGCAGCGTGAATATGTTCTTATGCCCATTCCTGCATGCCAAGACTGTTTAATTTACTATATATAGTCATAGCATATGTGTACTGGAACATACTCTCTCTCCAGCCTGGTTCAGCGTAGAGGTTTCATGTAGCATACACTATAAAAAGTTTCTTTTTCGGATTTTCATCTTGACATGAAAGTGCATTACAATATTTGCCATCAATAAAACACAATTCCTTCCATGTGAAAAGCATTACAGTCTCAGTACGGTTATTGAGTGATGATACCTGGATGACGGAAATACAAGAAGAGGAAAGTGTACATAGAGAAACTTCAGAAATGATGCCAAGGTTTTCTAAAAGAACAATGTCTGATAGCAATGCAGATGAGTTTGGAGAATTTAGTTCATTCGTACAACAAAAAAAAAAAAAGTAGAAGAGAAACAGGCTGAGCTGAAAGAGAAATAAAAGCAAGGCGGGCAGAAGCTTCAGAGATGAGTAACTGATGAGGTTGGCCAGGCAGGGAAGACACTTGCGAAGAACAGATTGTTTTCCTCTTGCTCTGTGGTTCAGTCTTGGGCCAAGCCAGTCATGACCAGGCATCAGGATTCTCAGGAGCTTCCTCTCCTCTCAGCCTGTTGTGCGTGCCCAGCACATAGTCCAGTTCTGGGATATCAGGGACTGAAGGTACCATTAAGGGTATTGTTGACTTTGAATCCTAGAGACAGACCCTCAAGGTCAGGCTTGAGGACACTGGGGACCCTAAGTGGGAGATTGCCCTCTCTTCTGCAGTTTACACCTAAAGTGAGCAGCTGACTCCAAACTTACTGAAACAGAGGGAAAATGACTTTGTAAAGAGCTTTGGATCAAGCCCTTCTTTTGAAAATGTGCTGAGCCAGGATCCTTCTACTGGCTCTAAATGTGGAGCTTATGAAAATGTTCCCATTAGCACCAAAATAAATGCTAGCTGTGTTTTGATTTTAGCAGAAGCTTAAGAAAAACAAAAAAAAAGTGCATGCTAATTAACTTGTTAACTGAAGCCATTAAATACACATCTCCAAGTCTTCCTGAAAGCAACGCAAATCCCCAGCACTGAGTTCCAAGATGCAAGGCCAGTCACTCAGCTTTGGAATGCGTAAACATTTAGTGGAAGAAATTGCGACTTCGGAGAAAGTCCAAACAGAGCAGCCTGTTTGTTTGTGTGGCTGCTTTCTCGTGGGAGAACCACCGGGAAGCATGGAAAGGCTGGAGTGTCCTCCATGGGTCGTGCCTGTGATCCAAAAGGGCCAGCACAAAGACTTTCTTATTTATAGCAGAGAGACCGAAAGCAAAAGCACTTGAGTGATGAAAAGGCACAGTCTGCCATTGTCAAGGCTTCTGAAGAAAACACAAACCATGGTTTATCAAAGAGCAGGAAGAAAAAGGATTTTGCTGGTTGGAAAATAAGTTATGATTTTCCATTGAGCCCACCATCCCACACTGTATTTTTTTTCTGGATTGGTCACACTTCATCAGGGCAGTGATTATAGACAGTAGGGAGGTAGGAGGAGAAACACGTGTCTAAGTGTGTGTGGAGGAAGTGCTCAGCAAAAACCATGCTCTTATTATTTCCATTTAGCAGGAAATGCCAATACTACATGTCAAATTGTTGTATGATATCACCAAAAGGGTAGAATTTGATTTAAGGAATAAGATAAACTGTTGTTTGTGCTAACAGCTGCTTCTAATGTTTATTTTAAGAAATAAATAAATAAATTATAGACAATTAATAAATAGGCTATTTTATCTACTTACACCAGGTCTTATTTGACGTCTTGCCATAGTATCAAATGACTTAATCTCTCTGCCGTGTTATATTTATACCATTAGGCATTAGGAAATCAGTTACCCAAATACATTATAAAGAAAAGAGCAGATGTAATATGACATAAAATTCTTCTATTTTGCCTTAGGAAAGAGGCATTTCTGATAGAAATTCTTTTGTTTCAGTAGAGTGTCTTTTTTTTCCTCAAAGTCTTGTCAGAGGAATTTTAAAAAGTGAAAGTCTATTTGAACCACAGTTTCTGAGAGGAAGACATTTTCATGGGATTTTTTTCCAGTTCTAGGTCTGCTTCTACCTTAGGGCTTCCTAGTATTATGAAAAACTGCTGACCAATGCCATCCCATCCCAGAAATCAACTGGAAATTCTTTCAAATCAAGCATTTATACCAGTGTGTCTAGCTCAGGACATGTGAAAGGAACTCAATGCATTTGCATTCAACAAGCAGACCAATTTCAGAGAAAATTAAGACAAAACAGATTTCCAGCTCTCAACCTCATTTACACTTTCTGCAATGTTGAAAATAGGAGCAAATAAGGTTAAAATTTGTCTTGTCCCTGCCCAAGCCACCTGGGGTCTGTGACAATGATGTGGATGGGGCAGGTGTGAAGGATCTGGCTTCCTCTGGGTCTGGGCTGTGAACTGGTTCAGTGCTGAGGCTCCCAAAATCAGATGGGCAGAGTTAAAGCTCCTTACCACTGCCTCAGGCTGCAGTAGTACAGACTTTTGCCACTTCCTCAAAGCAGACCTCAATTCTTCTGGTTTTATACCCACCTCATCATGATCAGGTGGAGCAAACCTGTGCACAGGTCTCAGATCCTCTACTGAAAATCACTCTTGTTTTCCTTAGATCCTTAGGGAAGGAGGTGAGGAGAAGGGGAAAAGAGGCGGTCCATCTGGGAGAGAAGGCAGAGATTAAAAGAAATAATTGATGCCATATGAGCACAAAGTTGCATTTTCTTGCAAATGTCCATAGCACAGAGCAGTGATGGGCAATGAAAAGATGACAATGAAGATGTTATCCAAAGAAAAGGAACCTCAATAGTGAAAGCCAGTCTGAAAGGGGACATTTATATGAATAAATTAAACAATTCAATGGACACACAGATTATTGTTATTAGCATGGACTTGCCCTGACAGAATCGTTAGGAGAGGCCTGGGCAAGCTTTTGGCCAGGGCTCTCCCACAAAATTCTTGGCACAGCTCGGGAGGCCGGACAGGCCAGGGACTGTTCCCATTGGGCAGTTTGGATATGATCACTGTGATTTGGAGGCTAAACTGAATATGGTGGGCGTGGTCACACCATGCCTGTTGGCCTTCTGTCCAAAGAATGGGCCCTGGTCCCTTTTTTTTTCTGTGGCCAAGTGTATTCATTTTGTTATCCTTCCAAAGCATTTAGCTGCACCCTATCCTCAGCGTGTCTGCGTGCTTCCCAATCTGTGATGTATTTATCTTTGCAGCCCATCTCGTAGGGAGGAGAGAGGCATTAACATTATTGAAGGGAGAGGAACGGAGGTGGATGAAAGCGTCTGCACACCAACACACAGCAGCATGGTCGGACCAAACCGGCTCCAGGAAAGTTAATGAGGTTGAACATTGTGAAGATGAGGCATTGACCTCAAAAATGTAGTGTTTGCAGGTTTCTTGATTCAGGTCGTAGCTTCCCAGTGTGACAGCAGTGGTGTCACATCTTCACTGTGGCTCTGACCTGTGCAAAGCAGTGTGGATGCACCGCCTGTGCCACAACCACACCAATGCTCATCTGGGAGTGTGGGCACACGAAAAAGTTGCTGCAGGCCAAAGAATGGTGTGATCTTTCACCTCCACATCTGTACCTGTGTGTGCTTGCTTACCCCAGGCACTGATGGTGTTTTGGGGACCATGTCCCCATGCCCTGTGCTGCAAGGAGCCACCTGCTCCCAGGGTGTTGGGAGGCCAAGGAGTACACTTGGGATGGCAAAGATGAAGTTGGAGCTACCCCCACAGCCCACCCTGTGGGGAGTTGTCCCTGGATCACCCCAGGAGGCTGCAGCAGAGGCAAAGATGGAGCTGGTCTCTAACCTTAACCACCAAGCTGCCCTTTAATGTTCATCACTTATTAACAAGCGCGTTTCTTAAATGCCAGCAGTGTGTTCATAGCTATTAAAAATACAAAGGAGACATAAGTTTTTCCCTGCCCTCTGTTCCAGCCACTGAAATGAAAAGGTGTTTATTTGCCTGGAAGTGTGGAGTCTTATGTCAGCTTCATGTATAGGAAGTAATTTTGCTGGGGGTCTGATCCTGCCACGGGGGAAAGGACTGGTGCTTTTGTTTCTGTTTTGCTCTGAGCATGGTGGCTGCACTCTTGACATACCTGGAAAATTATCCTGCTTCACAGCCAGCACCGGTTCCTGGCCACCCCTGCTACACACCAGGCTAAATGGGGGAACTAAACTTTTTTTTTTCCCTGGTGTACGGCTGGCCTCCCCACCTTGCCACTCATGAATGCCTTGCTGAGTTAGCTGCGATTTGGAAAATTAATTGACTTGGAGCCTACTGCTGAAGCAGCCTCAAATGCAGAACACCCAAGACGCAGCGGTAGCAAGGTCAGAGGAGGTGGGAAATTTTGTGAGACAGGTAGTGAGCAATAAGCAGAGCAGAATACGGGCACTGGTGGGGAAGTGTAAAAGGAAACCATTCAGATTAGACACAGCCATGGGAGACAAGGCAATGGGACCTTGAGAAGCCCTGGTATTTATTGGGGGAACTGCAATGCCTGTGGCGGGGAATGCCCCTGGCTCTCTGTGGGAGGTGGGGGATCTCCAGAGACCCCTTGCCTCGAGCCAGAATATGAAAAAAGCACCCTAAGGACCTTCTCCTGTGACTGCAGAGAGCAGCATCTTTGCTCTGTAAAGGAATCTAAAATAATGTAGTTTATCTCAGACGTGCCATCTGCTTGGGAGTCAGTTCCTTGAGAAAAAATGGAACAAGGGCTGGGAACAGCTCCGTCATGGCTTTTCTCCTATGACTTCAATGCTTTTGCCCTCATTTTATGAATCTTTGAAGAAAAAAAGAGCTCTCAGAATATGCCTATAGCCAGAGTATGCCAAAACTTCATCCAACCCTGATATATCAAGGTTTACCTCTTCAAAAGTATCTGGGGACTGACATCCCATGGCAATTCCTTAGTTACTGAAATGTCTCTGTGGAGGTGCTCTTCAGGGCCCATCTCTGTGTAACCCTGGTCGTGCAGAGGGATGGCTCAGATATGCAATCTGGTGCTGGCAGCACAACCCTTCCCATTCACGGCTGGCTGGCGGACAGGAATGATCCCTGAGTGTGCTTCCATCCGCCCTGGCTTGTATGGCAAGGAGACACAGCCTCAACCCTCAGTGAATTAATTGACTAAATGAATTCACATTAATTCAGGTTAACATGCTAAATCCCATTAATTCCCCTCCAAGGTGGCCCAGGGGCACATGCACAGACAGTTACGGAGGCTCAGCTGGCAGAGAGGTGATTTGTTAAGCCACCGTCACTCCCCTACACATTTCAACCTTTCCTGCCCACACCATGGGCAGGATGCTGACATTTCCCAAAGGAAAGGCATTTCTAGGGGTTGAGCAGCTGATATTTGTGAATGCCAGTGCTCATCTTTAGCCATGCCACAGGTACTAAGGGGAACAGAGAGGCACCATATGCAAAAGCTGGTGTCTTATCCTCAGTTTATTTGGGACCAGGAGCCAGAGTTGCCATCTCAGGAACTGAAAAATAGGATGGTATAGGCTAATGTTGAGACAGGATACTTGCCCAGTGGGGAAAAAAGAACCCCAAATAGGTCTGAGTTAGTGACAGTTTTGTGTAGCTATGTCATCAAGAAAGAGTCAACCAGCTTGTCCTTAAAACACCTTGCCATGGGGAAAGACACAACTCTCCCTCCAGGGCAGGAATACCAAACCCACCTGCTTTGGATAATCCTGGGAATATGCAGCAAAGATACGCAGCCTTCTGCTCTCCCCATGTCAGAAGGTAGTCTGGGATGGGAGCAGTGAGGAAAAGCAACATTTCCACTCATCATGACTTTGTCTGCCCCAAGTCTTCTCCGTGTTCCTCAGATGTGAGGGAAACGGAGGCACGGGATGCATGTCAGTGCCTCCGTTGGTAGTTTCTGCCGATGTTCACCTTGCCCTGCCTGGAGCTTTGTGGCATGTTTTAAAGCTAAACTGTGTAAACGGGTCTGGTCATTATTATCATGCAAAAAGGAGACAGTTTGTACACAGCTCCCAGCTCGCTGAACCGCAGCAGCGCGAGGCCGTGGAGCAGGGCTGTGACAATGCTGGCAGTCCAGCCCCACTGCTCGGCTCCCCACCTCGTTCCTATTCATTGCTTCTTTAGCATAATGAAGAGCAGACTGAGGGATTGGGGTTGTTTGCTTCAAGAGGCTGTTATAAAAACCCTACTGCAACCTAATTCTGGCCTGGGCAGTGAAGAGCAAGTTTCCTGAGCATCTTTGCCTTGCAAACATCCCCAAATCCACAGTGTTATACAGGTTCCTATTTTATTTCTAATTTTTTAAGCGATTCATATCAAGGCAATAAGCATTACACACATTTTTCCTAGCTGTTGTGCCTATCATATCTGCAGGAGGTCTCATCCTGGTGAATCTGAAGGCGCGGGCAGGGACAAATACCTGCTCAAATGCTCAGGAGCATCATCCTCTTCCTTTTCCCAATTGATTTCCTCATAAACAGCCTGTGCCAAAGCCTTTATGAAATTCAAGTCTGGCTTCACATTTCATTGAAAAACCTTTAAGAAAAGCCATTTTTCATACTTAAGATTTTTCAAATCTCCTCTAACCAGCTACACTCTACATTGTATCTTTTGAATCTGGCCATTGTCCAACGACAATCCTTAAAATCCCTTTACAGTTTTAAATGAAAATACAAGCCCTCATTTACCACTGGATCCAGCCTGAAAATAAAAGCTTAATGCCTTGACAGGCCTGGATATTTTTTTGGGTCCTAAGTCTGATTTATGGTGGTAGCCAGCAAACCAGGCTGGTGAAATATTTGCTGCTGCTCGCAGGGATCTGGAAAAATGAAGTGTGAAGTTCTGAAGAGAGCAGGCAACAGTTCTCCAGTCACTAAACACTTCCAACGAGTTGGCAGCGGAACAGAGCTGTGGTCTGAAAGATGAACCTCAAAGGAATAGGGGAGGGGAGCAATACTGTGTGCAGTGTCAAAATACTGCTGCAGCCTAAAGCTTTCCATACATTCCTGACATTGAGAGGGAAAGAGAAACATTTTCTTCATTATTTATTTATTCTTTCTCTCTTTTTATTTTTTTTTTTCATCCCCCTGCAGGGGTTTCACCCAAAATCATGAAAAAAATTAAAAGCAACAACAGGAGCATAGGAAACTGTTTAAACCCACCATAAAAATGTGCTGGTTAAAAAAAATATACGTGATCTGGTTAGGAGAAAGCATTGCTGATGCTTTGTTCATTGCAGAGAGATGTCAATGAGCAAGGCTGTGGTGAAGCATCTCTTGCCTTTCGAAGTGCCAAAGCCCTGCGATCTGTGGGCGTGGGAGCTGCGATTTTCATTCCCATGAAAAGGGAATTTCCTAGAGGTAAAAGTGAGGTGGGGATTTTTCAGAGTGTTCTTGGAATGAATCACCCCTGCATACGTTTGCCAGGTAAAACATGTGGCTGCTTCTCTTTATTTTCTTCAAAGGAAGTTAATATTCATCCCTATCGTGTAGATCATACGGAGACAGAGATAGGCTGATTAATGAGGCATATTTCACTGCTTGGGTTTTCAGTGATCTGCATTAGCTCCTACGGATTAACTCGGTTTCCCAGTGTTCATGGTGAATAAAAGGGCCAGCATTGGGAGGGTAAACTGGGGATAAGCCGTCCCTGAAAATCTTGCTATGCCCACTTGCATCTCAGAGGTGTTGCCATTCTTAATCATCTCAATCCCATTCCAACAGCTGGGCACACTGTGAAATTAAAGATTTCCTCCCTTTCCCCTTGCTCAGCAGAGCCAGCAGAGGTTTTATTGCCCTCAGGCCCAGGAGAAGTAAGCTTGACTTCACCCATCAATTGTGCTAACACACATCCAAGGAACCCTCTTGGCTTTGACATTTACATGAAAATGACAGCGGGCATAAGTGGGGAAAATTTATTCTTCTTCACGTTCATGGAAATGAGGATGGGATGTTTTTTTTATTTTTTTCATTAAAAAAAGAAAAAAGGGACACTAACTAATTTGCTTTAAAGCTGTCTGAGGTCAGAAGCTGAGATGATACAACAAAGTGCTGCTTGTTTCAAAGCACAAGCTTTTGGTTTGGGGAGGAACAACTGCACGTTCTGGTCATCTTTATAGCTGGGGAATGTTCTGCCTCTGCAGCAGCACGGTCTGGGCTGGGGAGCACCCAGGCACCAGCCTGCAGCCTCAGCAGACAATGCGTATTATTATTATTTACTTTTTTCTTGGTGTTATGAAACGGTTCCCTTTAACAGTAGAAGCATTTACGGGACATGCTCGCAGACAAGCTCGCCTGTAGCACAGCCGCACAAACCCACACAGTCTGTCACACACAGGCACTCTGTGCCACCCACGCTCCTGCAGAGCCTCTACGCCAGCAGGGCCCGACATCAGCCGGGCTCACACAAACCGAAACCCACGGTCGCCGCCGGTCGCCCACGCGGACACAGACAAAACAGATCCCTTTGGTCTCACATGTTCTCCCCCCGCCACCACAATCTGCGAACATCCCGGCATCAAAGGGGAGAAGAGCACAACCTGAGCTGCTCAGGGTTTTGCAGGGTTGGTCTCCAGAAGCTGCTGGTGAGGGCAGCCCTTATACCTCTGTCCGGGGATTGGTTGGTTTTATTTCACAAAATCTCAGCAAAATGCTGAATAAATCCCACTCCATCTACTCCTAGTTTTGCAGGATTGTTAAAATGCTGGTGGTCACCCTTTGCTCTTTTAGCAGCTAGATAAAGAGACTGTTTTTAAAGCCAGCCTTATACAGATCAGTCATAGCAATAAAAATTGCCCGTGTTTGTCTGGGGGGAGAGTCCAATGAACTTTGTGCAGAGGATGCTTGTTGCAGATTCTGCAGGGCATGGGTGCAGGCGAGGGATGTGGTGCTGTCCTGTTTGGTGGCCACACTGCTCTTTTCTAAGGATAGTCTAATCCTTTTCCAACCACTTCACTCAGAAAACATTGCTGGTGCCAATGAGCAGAAGAGCACTGCAGTGCAAGCTGCTGTGGTGTCTCTGAGGCAGCACCCCCAGATGTGGCATGGAGTCTTTAAATCCCTCTGGATGCATCCCTACTGCCATTCCTCTGAGGAGGAACACCAGGGCATGGCATTGCCACAGCCCCAGGAGCACCCCTAGGCTGCAGGGTGCCCCCATCCCACCAGCATTGCCTGCCTGAGGGGTTCCTCAGGAGACCTGCTTGCTTATGGATATCTAACCCCAACACTCACAGATACGATGGGCTTCTCTTTCAGTTTTGCTTTTCTCTCCTCTCCCCACTTCCTAGGGCTTTGGGGCCCCTTTCACCCCCCATTTACAGCTTCTGGCCTGTGGTGTGGTGGTTGCTGGCTCTGGGAGGGCTCCAGCAGATGGTTCAGCTCATGGTTAGTGAGCTTCCCACAGCAGGAACAGGAACCCACTTCCCTTGGGCTGCCCTCAGAACCCAGTATTAGTGGAGGTGGGGAACTAACCCAAGTGGCATCAAAGGGAGACAGGTGTTTTCTGTACTAGACAACCTCAGCAGGCACCTAAACACCTCCAAAAGTGGAATTCTTGGTTTAAGCAAAGTACCAATTACAGCTTAAAGGGTGTTGCAAACACCCAGGAGGCTGTGCAGTGCCTCGCTCTGTGAGGAATGGGGGCACATCCATCCCTGAACTGAAAAGGATTCAACTCTGAGCTATTCACTTCCCACACCCTCACATTCCTGCAAAGCATTTCTACAATGCTTCATGGGCTCCAAATGCATGGCAGGAACAGTCCTCTGAAGTTCATGCCCCAAATATCAAAAAACACACAAAAACTTATCATGTGTGCTTTAATTGTCCCTCTCCACTGGCACTTTCAAAGGTAGTCCCTCTTCACTGGCATTTTCCCACCTGTAGTGCTGCTTCCAGCCCAGGAATCCCAGCACAAGAAGGACATTGTCCTGTCAGAGCTGGCTGAGAGGAAGGCCAAGAAAATGGTCAGAGGAATGGAACACCTCTCCTGTGAGAACAGTCTGAGAGAACTGAGGTTGTTCAGCCTGGAAAAGAGAAGAGCTTATTGCGGCCTTTCATTACCTGGAGGGCTTATAAGAAATATGGGAACAGATTTTTTAGCAGGGGCTATAGAAATAAAACAAGGGATAATGGTTCTAAACTGAAAGAGAGTTGATTCAGACTAGATATAAGGAAGAAATTATTTTACAGTTACGGTGTTGAGTGTTGCCCAGAGAAGTGATGGATGCCCCATCCCTAGAAATGTTCCAGGCCAGGTTGGATGGGGCTCTGAACCGCCTGATCTAGTGGAAGATATCCCTTCCCATGGCAAGGAGCTTGGACTAGATGACCTTTTAAAAGGTTTCTTCCAACCCAAATCAATTGCAAGTGCAACCCCCCCACTTTTTACTAGAATTGCTGTATTTTAATTCTGTGATCAATGGTAAAAGTATCAGCAGGGTTGGAAGAACTGCTTTGCTGTGCATCTACTCAACACACACTGTCACCATATGCGTGAAAACCTCAGTAAACCATGAAACTTTGTATGTGGAGGAACATCAATTCACTTTTTTCTCATGGAGCCCTTGGGGCTGTCAGGCCTCTAAAGTACCTGGCTCTGAGTGGATGGGAAATTAAATGCTGACCTTGAGTTTGGGGGTTTTTTTAGAGAAGTTTGAAGGGAACTTTTTTTGCCTTGAGAAATCTGGAAAAGGTCTTTTTCCTTAAACAATTTCCAGTGGAAGTGCTCCTGGCCTCCCTTCATTGGGGCATCCATTCTGAGCCTCACCCCAAAGAAAGACCCTTTTGTTGAGCAGAACAATGTGGCCGCACAGGGAAGCAGGATCAGCTCCCACACGCAGGGTAGGGTTTCTCTCACCTAACCCGAGCTGTCTAAAGCCAAGGTGTCTGGTCTAAAACCATCACTCGGCCTTCCACTAATGACCCCGGGGACATGGAGGCACCTTCTTGGGGGCGTTCACTCTGTCTTCGGGCAAAACAAATCACTCTCCGGAGGTACTTGGCTCTCCTGTGGCTGGCGGGGAGCCTGAAGATGGGGGTCTGTGCAGACTACTGGCGTGGGGATGGCTAATCAGGTGAGATGAATCCCACCCCGAGGAAATCAAAATAGCTAATGAGTTGCTGGAGTATGTGTTTGCGGAGAGCTTGCCCACACAGAGCGTGACCGCAGCGGGGTCTCTTTGGGTTGCTCTGAAAGATGAGGACTGAAAAGCTGAGTGCTACAAGCAAGTTCATTATTATTATTATTGTTATTGTTATTGTTATAGCCATATTACGCCACTTTGCTGTTGATCATCCTCTGAGTCAGATTGTTGCATCTCATTTTACACCTAAATCTTGAGATATTGGGGAATATTAAAAGATGTAAGAAATCAACTTTTTGTCTCTGTTTTTCACCTCTCACTTGCTCTTACTTCGTTCTTTTGGCATCATTATGATGAAAATTAAGCCATAACCGTTTTTTCTTCCTAATTTCTACAGACAACAAGAATTCTGTATCTAATACTAAATAAAATAGTTAAGTTTTGCTAACAGCATCAATAGACAAAAACCTCATTGTAAGTACAAAATTACTCGATCAAGGCTTTTATTATTTAATTTTCCTCTAAAATCGCATAATCCCGTTACTTCTTGTTGAAACAGGATTAAACACTTTAGCAGAGATGTGTTTCTTCATTGTCTTTTATTCTTTCCTCCCCAAGCGCGTGTTAATCTGATCTAATCACACGGGCTGGCCTCAGGACGGACGTCTGTGTTCTCACCACATCGGAAGCTCTGTCTTTAACAAGCAGCTTGTTGAGCATTTGTTAGTTCTTCTAAAAGGTGATTATTGCAAAATGCACGTTCTCAGTGGCTCATTAAATGCATTCACATGACAAATCCATGCAACATTTTGTGTGGACGAACCCGAGGCTGTCACCATTTAAAACAAAATGCTAAATATTTACTGGCAAGGCAAGCTAAAAGTATAAATATTTATACCAACATACAATAAAAAAGTACCATAAAACTGATATGTTATAAGGAATTTATATGTTGAAATGGCCAAGGCCATTACAAAAGATGTATTATTTCACTATTATATTACATGCGGAGATCACAGTGTTTAGGTGTTTAATTTACTGCTATCTGGCCTTTGCTGTTCAACTCATTAATCTGTCAGGTGAAGGAGTCCTAATTATATTTCTTGTAACGTAGCAAACTACAGAGACTCGTGCTCATATGGGGAATATATCTTGTAGATTTACTGCTCTGTTGCTAATGGTCCCACAGGGAAAAAAATATACACGAGTGCAGAAAATGTTTACAAGGGGAATCTGTCTTCCTAATTATTGTGCTGGATGAATCCTATTGTGCTGAGATAAGAGAATAAGCACCAGTTTATGGAAAACTACTCACAGGACCCTTTTGAGTAATTAATTTGGCTTTCTGCATGAGGCTACATGCATCCTGAAATTCAATGTGCAGTCAAGGTGACAAGGATCTTATCTCACCTTGCTGCTGTCCCCCACTTGGCTGCTGCCCTCACCTGTGACCTGCCAGGTCCCAGCCAGCACTTCCAGTATGACCTGGTCTAGTGGAAGGGTGTCCCTTCCTGTGGAATCGGGATTGGACCTCGATGAACTTTAAGGTCCCTTTCAGCCCAAACCATTCTGTGACTCTGTGCTTATGGTTTTATAGATAACAGGCACAGCAGGGACATAGATACCCTGTTTGATGAGATGGCATGAAAGCTAGTTTCTACCTATTGTAGGTACTTTAGACTTCTTGCATCTCTTATTTTCTTCCTGTTGTTGCATTGCATTTGTGGGTTATATTCTATATTTTAGGCTTTGGGGAAATGCCCTGTGATCTGGAATAGCCAGGGGTCGTGGGCGAACACAGGTGCTGTGAGCTGGTGAGATCAGCAAAATCTCAGGTGATCCTTGAAGCAGACCATGCCACTTACCACAAAGGAAGAGAAAAAAAGCCCTGTCATTGTGACTCCTGGGAAATTCCTCCCAGGCCACAGCTTTGATGCAGAGTTTCACTCTGAGGAGCCCAGAGTTGTGTTTTTACGGTCGCAGAGCGCATTGTGCTGGGAGCACAATGGAAAACAGGTGCAGGGACTCTTCAGCAAGAATGACCCTTTTGGGAGTGGGAAAACCTCCTTCTCCTCCAATGTATGGATGTTACATATTCACACAGCCTGTGGTAGACAGCTGGGGAAATCTTTGCCTCAAAGAACTTGCTGTCTAAATCTTTTACTACAACGTGAATAGGAAAGTGAAAATACATAGTGTCTAGTACACAGATTTTTTTTAAAACAAAAGTTGTCAGCATAAAGCTTATGGACTAGACATCCAGCCAGTATAAACTGAGATAGAGATACTGAGTTATTCTTCTTTACACCACTGAAGGGTCTGACTCTATTACTTTCTAAAAGAGTTTGATCAATGTTTTCCTCTGGCTCAGCTTTTGATTAATATGATGGACCAGCCCATAAAGCAGACTTTGGGAACTGCAAGATGTGATCCATTTAATCAGTTTGTCAGTTTTATTTTGGAGACTTAATGGAAAAACAAAACCCTCTGCATAGCTATTGATTTAATAGGCTTTGCCTTATATTCCCATGCAGGCAAATGAATAAATACTTCTGATGCATATGGTGCTGGAAGAGCATTATCGTTGTGTTCAGAAACAATTCATGTGGGAGGACTGTAATGTGCACTATCAGTGTATTGTTAAGTCCTTTCGAATGCTAGTAATGAAATAGATACTAAAATAACATTAATATGAAAACAAATGCAGAAACATACGCTTGCATTTACACAAACATAACTCTGGGAGCCTTTTGTGTTGTGTTTTTTTTACAAGCTGTTTAAAGATATCGTTGCTCCCCCAAAACTAGCTTTTGTGTCCTGAGTTGATATGAAACTGGAAATGTTAGGTTGAGGCTGTACCCAGGTGGGCACAGCTGAGCTGGTGATCCCAGGCTGCCTGAATACTCTGTGGAATAAAGCAAACACTTTTGGATGGCATTTCCTGCCTAGTGTAGAAAATTATCTGTTTTAGATAAGGTAAATTGGGAATTGCCAGCTTCTCTCCACTATCTGAAAAAATGGTCTAAGATGACTGGGGATAAAGATTGCACTGCAGTGAGTTGACATTTACACTACCAGCATGTCCAGAAAAGGGCAATGGAGCTGGTGGTGTGTCTGGAGCACCAAAAACTGCTGAGGGAGCTGGGGGGGCTCAGCCTAGAGAAAAGCAGGCTCAGGGATGACTTTATCAGTCTCTACAACTCCCTGACAGAAGAGTGCAGCCAGGCGGAGGTCAGGCTCTGCTTCCAGGTAACAAGCAATAGGTAAGAGAAAATGGTGTCATATTGCACCAGGAGAGGTTTAAATTGGATATTAGGGAAAATGTGCTCATGAAAAAGGTGGTCAGGCACTGGCACAGACTGTCCAGGGAAAGGTCAGCATCCCTGGAGATATTAAAAAGTTATTTAGATGTTTCACCTGGGGACATGGTTTAGTGGTAGATTGACAGGGCTGGGTTAATGGTTGGACTTGATGATCTTAGAGGGCTTTTCCAACTTTAATGACTCTCTCATTCTGTGATTCTATGATTTGTTACTATGAAATTTATAATACTACTTTTAAGGTTCATACCCTAGTAGCACCCAGGCACTGAGCTCCAGTTTTATCAATTGGGATCTAAATGGGAATTAGGTGCCCACATAATTCTGGATCTGGTCCTGTGCAGCTTCTGAAACTTCAAAGGCAGTATACCTTAAGATTAGAAATTATAATGTGTATTTGTAAATAACCTTGTGCAACTCTTTCTGGAACATGCTGGAGCAAACACCCTACACTGCAGCCAGATCTTGCATCTTATGCATTGTTAATGGATTTTTCCTGAACAGTCACAGTGAATTCAATGGGAGTTGTGCAAATGAGAATTTGTATGCACACTAGTGCAAGCCAGCTGCAGCTGCTCAAGACAGTGTAGGATTTTGGTGTGTCTCAGTTTATAATTTTAACCCTGCCTTTTGCCAAAAGAAGCCAGAAACAAAGAAAAGAACAGGAAATTCTGTATTAGACTGTGTGTTCACACCCTTCCCGACATTTCCTAAAAGCGAGAAAAGGTCCAGGCAGGTTTCTGATTAAAGAAATCAAATTTCTTCTTGTTGGGCTGTTGATTGAACAGGATACAACCTTTCTGTCTGAACAACCTTTTCATTTTGGATGGTTAGGGTGTCCCTGGCTTCCCTGCTTCCTTGCTAGAGGACAGCAGTGATTTTCTTCTGGCTTTAGGAGATGCTATTTTACCTTCTCTCCTTTTCACACAATTGCATGGGCCCTTCCACACACATCTGTATCCCACTTTGCGTGACCTGAATTAAGAAGTGGACTCATCCATGATTCCCTGCGCAAAGCATTCACATTCTGCAAACACTTTAGTGTGGAAGAAAACCATACTCCTGGCAGACGGGCAGCAGGGAATGGTTCCTTTTGCCAGTGGTTAAAACACTGTTGTTTGTCACACCTGTGTACTGGCCTGTTAAAACAGAGAAAAACACTAGAAAACACAGGAAGTGCTTACTCATTTTGCCCTGCCTGCCCAGCCCTGGTGTCTGTCCTAATGCAAACACTTTTGCATCTAAATTCCACAGCAGTTTCACTCCTGAAGAGCTGTTGTGCCCATCACCAATAGCAGCACCAACAAACCATAGCCACAACCTTGTATTATGCAAAAAACAAGACAAAATGTTTCTCTCTGCTCTTGGCACTCGATGTTTCAGCACCCCAGCGTGGGCTGAGTGAGTGGCTTGCTCCCTTGGCACGTTTAATCATCAGGCAGATGGAAGCAGTTGTCAGGCAGGTGAAGGAGCCTCTGGAATCTGGGCAGTACATTGGACTTAACACTTTTCTCTCAAAGGCAGTTTCAATACCTAAAATTATGAAAGAAACCTTTTTTTTTTTTTTTAATTGTTGCTCAGCACTGTGAGCAAAGAAAGTATTTGAAGACAAAAATTATTATTTTATTATTAAGCCATTGTGCCCAATCCCAAAGCACTGAGCCATCAAAAGCACCATTCTGGGATGCACAAAATCTCCATGCAGACTCCAGAGGATGAATCCCACTTCCTTCATGTGTGGGATAAAGTGAAGTGGGAGTAGTATGGCACACCAGTCCCTGGGACCTGATGTTATCACAGCACATGATCTGCAAACAGACAGATGGCCTGACACTGGGAAAGAAACAAGGACTGGTTCAAGGAGTGCATGTGTGAACTCAAGAATCTGACCTGCTGCAAGAAACTTTGTGATAAATGATCTATTTCTTTGAAATTGTTGTGCTAAAATTCATTATATCTACTCTAGTCTCTGTAGCTCTGTACTCAGCAATTCTGAAGTTTTAGTGAAGAAATTGTCTCTTGTTCTCTGTCTGAAACCATATTCTCTATAGCTCATATTTTTATTATCCCCTTTTCAACCTTAGGCTCTGCTACCTATCCTTCTCTTTTGCTTTTCTGTTCAGACTTGCTTATTATAACCATAATTACAGTATCTGAGCAGTGAAGAATAAGTTGTTCAAACTGCTATTTTTAATTAAAAACACACAATAATTACAATATTCTTCTCTCCTATTTCCACCTACAAATGTCCTACAACTTCTATTTTCTATAACTGTTCAAAACTGAACTCCCAGTGCTTTGGTAAGCTGCTGAGCCAATTCCCTTAAAATTTTGTCAGTGTATTCAATTTAAGAGCTAAAGATGTGCGTACACTCAAGTATAATTTCACTTTGTATTCTCTTTAAGTGCTTTTTGCTACCTGTTGTCCAGACAAAGTGAACTTCCGTTACCTAATTCCATTACCTAATACACTTCTTTATTTCACTTGCATTTGTTAAATGATTTCTTGATGGGGACACAGAAATTGCTACAGGAACAGGTTTGGGTAATTCAAAGCAAAACAGATGGTTTCTTTTCCTTGTTTTTCTACTGCATTCAATGAAACAGGATTTTTTAGGCCCATTTCTTAGCTCAACAGGATTACACTCGAGAAACAGAAAAGTTCCCTCTAATAGAAACTGATCTGCAGGAGTCAAGATGTCAACTAAGTGGTCAGCCGGAGCAGCCATTCCAGTTTACATGTGTTATCATTGGATGGGATTTTCTCACTTGC
This sequence comes from Corvus moneduloides, assembly GCF_009650955.1. Lineage (NCBI taxonomy): Eukaryota > Metazoa > Chordata > Aves > Passeriformes > Corvidae > Corvus > Corvus moneduloides. Next base: position 5,610,179 of record NC_045478.1, read on the forward strand.
TTAACCTCCATTGTTCCCACTGGCTTTGTCAGGACATCTGGGGGCTTGTTATCCTACACACGAGGTTGGGACATCTCTGTGGTTTGGTCAGTGAATCCAGAGATCTTGCATCTGTATCAAACAGTTTGAAAAACTACTACACCTCATGCGTCAGGGATTAAAATAGTCTTGCTTTTTGAAGTCTCTTGAATCCCTACAAGGAGGACTGTGGCAGCTCACAGGGGTTGTGCCAGTTCTGTGTGCTTCAGGAGAACATCACCCCATCCCAGAGGTACATGATACTGTCCACTCTCTGAGTCAGGATTTTGAGCTTCTTGGACCTCAGGTCTCAAATTTGGTGTGGCAACACTTACATTACTGTACATGCCACACATCTAGACAAGCACAGGGGGAATATGTTGCTTTCCTAAGGTCCTGGATGGAAAGAACCTCTCCTGCCTTCCTTCCAACCTTCTTCTCAGTGTAGATGCCCAGAAATGACAGAAGCCCAAGTCGGTTTCCTGTTTGAGCCCAGGATTTTTTGGTATTCAGCTTTACCAGCTCATTAGGAATCCCAGCAACAGAGAGGGGCTCTGAAATTCACCTTGTTTTAGTTCATGTCTGGATAGGGGATTATTTCTTACTGGAAATAGTTACGTGGGAACAAAGAGTATCTCCCCTCTGCCAATGACTGCTATTCCTGTTGTGCACTGGCTGGTGGAGCAACTCTTGGGATAATATATAGTTCCTCTCTCAAATATGTGGTCTCTGGCACTGCCAGACCAGTGCATCAGGCAAACCTCTGCTACAGGACATTGCAGGATGCAGAGAGAGATCACTTTTCTCTCCATTGGCCCATTTGGATTCCTTGATAAGGAGTGGCTTTGAGCAACACCATCAGCCCTTGTTCCACCTCCTTCCACCACTAACACTTGACATTTCTTCCCTTCTTCCTCACCCAGAGCTGGCAGCGCAATTCAAACAGAACAGCTTTAGCTTGCAAAGTGTGTTTGCCCGTGATAAATGGTGCTCATGATGGATGGCTGTGGTCTTTAGGATGATGGAGGTGAACAGCAGGGTGCTTCATGGATTTGTACTAGCAGCAACATTATTTAATACTTTTATTAATGGTCTGGAAGGAGGTGTAACCAAGTACGTTAACTAGATCTGCACATGACACTGTGCTGGAAAGAACTGTAAACCAAGTGAAGACAGAGAAATAACGCAAATGGAACCAGGGGTTAGAAATATGAGCAGGAAACAGAATGAGATTCTGTCTGGGAAAAGGCAAACTAATAATTCTGAGACGAATAATCCAAAATACAGTTATTTAATAGGAGGGTTAGAGATCTGAAAAAAACCCCACTGATGTTCTAAAAGAGCGACCAGTGATGGTTAAGAGTGACTAGGCAATGGCTGTACTTTATGAAGTGGTGGAAAAAGGCAATTTTAGTTTGAAGAGTAAATCCAAAGGTATCTTGCCCTGGTACAAGGGCTTGTCCGTTCTTGTAGGTCTGACTTTGTACAGCACTTCGAGCCCTTACTACCAGCCTTTATCTGTGAGTAAAGCCCAGAAGTAGAAAAATGTCTTTATAGCTCGCTCTTCACAGAAACACAGACCTGGAGGGCATCTTCCAGACCACCCAGTCCAGAGTCTTCATAGTCAGGGAGCAGTGTTGGTCCATGTCATGTTCCTGTCCTCTCTCCTCAACCCTTCTACACCTCTGCTGGGAAGGTAAACAAACCAAAGCTTCTCTGATGCTAATTTTGACACCAAGAGCAGAGAAATGTGAAGAAGAACAATTCTAACTAAACTATATGAATAGGTAGGGAGACAAAGACTTTTTCTATATAAAAAATCCAAACAAGATAATGAATTTGCAGCAGTACCACTCCTATTCCTTTCACTCAGTGCAATTAAGTAGTAGGTACCATTTCTGACACCTGTAATATTTGTGCCAATTGGGGCAAATGGAAATCAATAGGCAGTGACACGTGGAAGTGGGTATTTGCCAAAGGAGGACTTAGAAACACTGTAGGAATCCTAAGGTGGAACTAACCAAACAAAAATATTACTAAATATCAAGTCTTCTCCTAAAGTGATTTGTGCTGAAGGGTCTTAAAAGTGTGTGGCCATTGCAGTCACCCATTCAGCAGGATGCTGACATGTGTGCAGACCTCTAGGGTGTGATTAATTATAAAGGGAGTTGCAGGAAGCTGGAAATCTGTCCTGCATGTACTCATTCAAGAGCAAACATCCCTCACCAATAAGAGCTTAGTCCCGTGGGGAAGAGATGCTGCAAAAGCACTTGCTGAGATTCCAAGTACAGTGCAAGCACGGGGGTCATTGCCTGCTGTTCCCAAGAAATCCTTCATGCTGGGAAGCTCTGAAAATGTGAATGAAATTATTTGAAGTGGCAACTTGGTATTGATTATAAGATGGATAAATGTGTGCATGCAAGAAATGTGGCTCCAACAAGCTGCCTCTCCCAGGGAATTCTCTGTCAATGCTGCAGAGCTGGTACAAGCCAGGAGTTCCTGCTTTTTGTAATGAAAACATATGACCGTTTCTACTTTGGCCCCTAATTTGCAGGAGAACTGGTTGTACACTTGGCCAGCAGCATTATTCCTTGTGGAAATGTTGTCTTCTCATGCTGGAGCCCATCTAGGTTGCTCTCAACCATCTGGCAACGTGAGGCATAAGGAAAAAGAGCGATGGAATCCATGAATCCATCACATCCTCCACTTACACAAACACCCCTCAGACACTGTAGTATGTGAGAGATTTTTGGTTTATTTTGTTTTGATTTTCTTTTAAATGCCGATTATTATGCAATCTGGGAGAATAAGAGGATGGGTACATTTAACTCACAAAAAGTTCTCACATCCCTCATCCATCTTGTCACCATCCTGAGGTCTGAGGAAGAATTATGAAGATATCCTGTTTAGCAGAGAAAAGGACCAAGCTGCAGCATATACATCTACATATCATTATAGGTATTCACTAAGTCAAGAGAAAAGTCCTTTACCCACTGTGAGACACTTTGTCTCCTGTACTCTCCGGTTCCTCCACTACAGGTTGAGGAATTGCTCTGACATTGTAAGAGTGAAAAATAAACCTATCTAGCCCTGAATACGTAACATCCACTTAGTCACTGAGTGAAAATGCAGCTACCTCCAGGGTGGAACAGAGAAACCACCCTGTGAGCTTCCCTACAGTACTAGTTCTCCAGGCTGGAGCTTTCCTTAGCTCTGCTCACAAACCCATCATTAAAAATCTTAAGCTATAAGGAGCTGTGTTAGTGTCAGAGGGCAACTGCCTGTACAGTAAAACCTTTGTTAGAGTATTTTCCTTCAGTCAGATCTCTCTATTCCTCAAAGTTCTCTGATACAGATATTCAACCATTTCAGTGCTGTTTGTAGTAACTTGATAATTACAGGGGAAAAAAATATGGCCACTGTATGAAACATCTAGGTATATCATATGTTACTAATTTGTATTAACCATTTCAGTCTGTTGTAAACAAGAAGGCCAGTGAGAAACAAGCAATGTAAATGGTCCAATATTGGAGCTCAGTTGCTAAAATAATCCCCTATCTGCTTATCCCTTGATGATCTTTCAAAAAGGAAAAATATTCTAAATGAGAATGTGAAATTTAATAGGAAAGTGAGCAGGACCTTGTATTATTCTCCTGGCATGAATAGGGAGGGTGAAGTGATTGGCAGGACTGTGTTTATAGCTCCAGCATGGGAACCACTAATCCCTGTTAAATCTCCTGAGAAACGGCCGATCCTCAAGGCATCACACAGGTCAGTGGAACCTGGGAAGCTGCAGGATGTGAAAATCTTGAATCATGTCCCGTTAACTAATAAAATCCTGATTTGGGCATCTGGCCCCCACAGAACTCCATTTTTGCCACTGAAAAGGGGTATATCTGAGGTACAGTCTGGCAGGGGGCCTGGTCCCGATACACCCAGGAACACAGGTCACTTCCTGTGTGGGATGAGGAGTGTCCTGTCCATTCTACAGCCAATGGGAATTGGAGCAGCCCATTCTGATGTTCTCAGAGCACTGCAGGAAGACTGCTAAGTGCACATAATTATGCATGTGAGCATGTATTTTCAGGATCAAGGCTTATCCATTTATCTACTGGGCATTCCTCATTACTCTTATTCTTATCAATTAATAATTAATTCCTAGCAATTTATTAAAGGAGTATTCTGGCACCTGTTGTACCAGACATCTACAATTACCTGACCATGGTGAAGTCCCATATGGGAAAAGACTCTGGTGTGCACCAGCTACCTCCCTGTCCCAACCCAGGCCAGAAGGCAGCTGGAGCTGTTCTGGCAGGTCCCCAGTATGGCACACTGGGGACCAGTATGCCACAGAGCACTCACTTTTCAGAATAAGAGTAGCCTAGAGATAAAAATAAAAAACCCATCCCTGATCCTTAAAACAGAAATGAGTGCAGAAGGTCAGGGCAAGGCACACGGATTTAATGCTTCCTAAAAACCATGAAAATTTCACAAAGCCTGAGTTATTTTAACCATTTCTTTTAGGAAAGGTGAATTGTACCTTAAATGTTCATATTTCTTCCCACTGACTCTCACATGTACTACAGCCTTCTACAGCTGCACTGCAGATCTTCACTGTTCATTGTGTTAAGCTCGCTGGCTGTAAGAAGCAGCACCTGAAACATCATGAACAGAATCACATAATGACTAAACCATCAAGGGTGGAAGAGACCTTAAAGATCATCCAGTCCAACTGTCAACCCAGCACCACCATAATCCCCCCCTAAGCCACATCCCCAAGTGCCACATCTCTTGAAAAATTCCAGAGACAGTGACTCTACCACCTCCCTGGGCAACTTATTCCAATGTCCAACCACTCTTCCAGAGAAATTTTTTTATGGAGTTGCCTGGTGTCCTTCAGCAGTGGACCATGAAGCTGCTTTTTCTGACCCCTTCAGATTTTGTGTTAAGTTGTCCACTAGGATGCTGCCCCTCTCCCCATGGATTACTGAGGGTTCATGGTGAAGACAAGGCTCTTCATTTCTGGGGCCTAAGGTGGAGGTTCTGCTTTTGGGCTTCTGGATGATTTAAAAGTTATGAGGTATCAGTGCAGACAAGGGAATCCTACGATGGGTAAAATGTGAAATAATTAATGGCTGATGCACGGATTGAACCCAGCCTCTTGCTCCTGCTTCACATCATAGAATCACAGAATGGCTGGGATTGGAAGGGACCTTAAAGATCATTTATTTCCAAGTACTGCTGTGGCCTTCCCACACCATGCAACCCAACATGCACCTCAGCACATGCTGTGGTATTAACAGTGCCCAGCATGCCTATGGCTGTAGAGTGGATTGTTTGGGTAAAACATGATCTTTGGTAACCATTAGTGTAAAAAAAGCCTCCAAAATTTTGTCTTGCTGGCCTCTGCCTGTAATCTGCCTCCTGCCTCTGTCCAAAGAAAATCTGTTTTCCTGACTCTCAGACTTAAACTACTCATTTCCTGCAACTTGTTTGGAAATTCAGCTACATCTAAAATAAGTATACTCATGGCTTGAAAATGGGAAAATTCTAGCCAAAATCGATTGGCATTTGCTACATCATATTGCAATTTATGATAGCAGAATTTGGCCCAGATCAGGAGCATGATAGTCTCAAGGACCACCAAAACAGCCATTTCTCAAGGCAGGTCTTACATTTTGCCTTTATTCCCAGACATGCCAGGTGGCTTGCAATTCTGTTTGGCATCAGGACTATATGTGATCCACACCCAGGTCATACAGATTACAGAAACCCAGGATTGATTGTCTACTGCCCCCAACAGCTGCAGGGAAAAATAACATCTGAATCCACAGCCCCAAGCAGAAACCCTGGGGAGCCCCAGGCTGTGCTTCCCAAAAGTTTCCCTTGGCATTGTGTGGCCCTTCCCTGAGTTTGGGAGGAACTACAGAATCACAGAATATTTTGAGCTGGAAGGGACCCACAAGCATCATCAATTCCAAGAGCCCACTGTTGTGAACACACAGAAAATAAAGCTGAGAGCAACTTACATTTGTAAACTTAAACCTTCTCTTTCTAAAATTTCCCTTCCACTGCCCAATTTGATATGAGAGCATGGTGGAGTCACCTCTTGCTTCCTGCAGAGATGGCTGTGTTGGGAAGGATCTTTATAGCTTGCCATCAAAGGAGGCAGACAGACAGCTGGGGAACATCCACATCTGGGTGCGCTGGTGTTTTATAGCATGTTGCATTCTGTATAAATTCCATATGGAGTCAAAATAATTTTGGACTCGGTACCTCCTCTGAGCCAATACCTTAATTAGGAGTGTTTTGTTTTGTTGTTTTCCTGAAGGAGAGCTGCCATCCAAGCGCATTATTATGAGTTTACACATCACTGTGCTCTTAATATCAAAGCTTTCGTTTGGCTGGAGGCTTCCTTCCCTGTGGGGGAAGGGTTTCTGGGTGAGTGTTGGAGGTTGCACAATCTTTTCCCAACAGAAAAGCAAAGCACAAGTTGGAGTCTGTTTTGATAACGTGCAGGAGGAAGTCAAGAGCAAGTCTGTGTGGTACCAGTGAGATAACAGGCAGAGTCTCCTGTACCCCAGCCGTGTCAGATTGCAGCCTGATGACAAATTCCTGTGTGTCTATTACAGCAAGAAGTGGGAAATCAGATAAAAAAGAAACATTTTCAATATGTCCATTTACAGTTAAAAGATGGCCACTTTGATGACAGAAATATTCTTGGTCAGATTCAACTGGCCAGATTGCCCAGAGAGGGTGTGAAGTTTCCCTCACTGGGGATATTCCAGAACTGCCTGGACACAGTCCTGTGCCATGTGGTCTAGTATGACCCTGTTTGAGCAGGGATGTTGGGCCAGATGACCCACTGTGGTCCCTTCCAACCTGACCCATCTTGTGCTTCCATGACTCTGTGACTCTTTGGATTAGTTGCTCACCCCTGAGTTGCTCTGAGCAGCCTGAACTCTCCATGTTGTACCTGCATGTAGTCAAAAGAGGACTCTGCCCAGAAATGATGGCAACCTGAGTAAACAAGACCTATACAAAATGGAGAATAAATTTTTTGTTTTGCTGGTTGGAGATGGTAAAGATTGACTGTGTGGATCTGTCTTGGTTACACAAAGCTGGAAAATTAATCCAACCTGTCTCAGCCTCAGCTTGCTGTGTTATCCTCTTGTCTGGAAACTGAGGGTTCCTACAAGGAGAAGGTCCTTGACAGTGGTTTTCGATTAACTGGTGGGAGAGCTTTTCAAAGGAAATAAGAATCCATCAGCAGGGATTTTCTATTAACCCAAACATTTTTCCCCATATAAATGCAATGAGACTGACAACAAATTCCTCCTGATTTTTACTCTAACATTACTTGCGCTAAATGGAGATATAGTAAATATTGTTAGGAAGGAAAATTTGCATGAAGCAGTCCTAACAATCAAAGTTATGAGCAGTGGAGGAAACCTTTCTGTTTTCTCTTGCTCTCTCACCACTGGCACAGGAATCCTGTATCTTCTCATATCTTTGCCTTTATTCTACAGGGCAGAAAAGAGATGCAAGGAAGTCTTGCAAAACAGACAAACATCCTCCACCGAAAAGGCAGTGCTGAGCTATTGGTCGCGTTCTTGTTTAAATGTGCCATGCACAAGTTCTGCACCACAGATTTCCTTACCACCCTCTTCACAAGAGTGGAAAATCTGACAAGTAATTTTCTGTGGGGATTTAAAAATGCAGGATGGAAACCTCTAAGCTGCATGGTCTTTAAGGAGAAGTCATCCATTGAACTAAAGCTATGTCCAATATTACAGCATCTTGCTGATAGATGACATAAACCAAATTTTTTACTTAGAGAGGCATGTTGATTGGCTTCACGCTGGGCATGCATGGAGAAAGACATCTAGGCTCTCTTTTATCCAGATGGAATTCCTAAGTCAATCAAATAAACATCATAATAATAAGGTTAATCTGGTCTTTACTCATTCAATAGAGAAACGCAGAGATGTGGCTCTAATTACGTAAATACTGTAAAATCAGTTTGCATTTATCTCTTTCCACATCTCCTTGGTACAGCCGTGGTTCAGCATGTTTAACACAGTCCTTTTTGGTCTGAATGATTTAATTCTGAGGCTAAAGCCATTCAAGATTTGTTTGAACAGGAAAATCTTGTTTTCTTTGGAGCATTTTGAAGTAGGCATAATTACAGTGTTGCAAATGTGATGCTCTACTTTAAGGAGCTGTCAGCATTTCCATATTAAACCACTATTTTCAGGGGTTAACAGAATTGCCAGAAAAAGAAAAAAAAAAAGAAGCGTGGAAAAGAAGGGTCGATTATGAGATGAAACTTGATGTTTAGGTTTTTAATCCAGGAGGGTGGTTTCGAAATCAAATTGTGCAAAATTAATTTACACTGTATGCTTGCAAAACTGCTCATGTCACTTTTTTTCATATTTTTTTTTTAAATCAGCCCACAATAAAGCCCTCTTATTTTGCTTGTTTCTACTGTACACTGCTCTTTAAAGTTAATGTCATTTCCATACAATACCCCCAATGTAATATGCCTTAGAGGCAGCATAGATTGAATAAGTGACTTGGAGCCAGGGACTCCCAAGTTTATAATTTAGCCGCTGACTCACTGTGTGGCCTCAGGCAAACCACGTAACTCCTATGTCCTCATCTATGGTATGGTCTCAATTTTCCATTGTGTTGCACAACATGTAAGGAGCTCTGCTCATGTTCAATAGGAGCTTAACCCGATGGTGAGTGGGTTACTGGAGCTGTGTCGAGGATATGAGACTTAACACAACTCCCCCTCACCAGCTTTTGTCTATTCAGATAATCTGCAGGAGACCAGTCTTCAGTGAGCTGGTCCAGATGGGCTCTTGGTGGATGCATTTCCACCTGTGATGTCTGTGTCGTGGAGAAAAGCTGACTTGGTGTTGGCACTGAAATAAATGATGTTCCTCAAAACCCAGTAGAGGAACAGGGATGTCATTTTGAAAAGTGTAGGCTTGCTTTGTTCTGGACCTGCAGGGTACTCAGCTCATAATGTTCCTTTCTGTACTTCAGCTTTCCTCAGTTCTTTATGTGTTTCTACACTGTGCCTTCATGGCTGAATTCTTCCTCTATCACAAAACCATTTGCTTTTGCACACAGTAGAGTCAAACTTCTGTTATATATTATTTGAGTCACATGGGGAGGAAAACACAGACAGCTTGTGTAGACAGTAGATGAGGGAACAGTGAGATTTTTTCCTGAAAAACAACGTCTCCTAGGAAGTAGGTCCTTCAGCATTTAGCCAGGCCTGAGAAGGGCCCTTTTTTGGCAAGTATTTTCCTGGTGTGGACCTTTGTGAATGATACTGCATTTGTGGGGTCATGAGAGTAGAAACACGAATTTAGCAGAGAGTGTTTTGGTCATCACATCCAGTCCTCCATATCACAGGCAAATGTACACTGGTGGTAAGCTCAGATGTGTCTGCAGAACATTTGCTGCCCAGGCCTCAACACATCCCCTGTCCCAGCCCCCTACAGCCATCAACAGATCTGAAATGAAAAATCAAGAGTAGCAGCTAAAACGGATTACAGATTGAGAACAAGAAAGACTCAATGGTCTGCTGGCAGCCTGGGTCAAGAACAGCACAGACGTGGTGAGACTGGGCAGATCTAGAGAGATGGGATTCTCACACAGCCTTCCCCTCTCTGAAGGGATCCTTGTTCAGCCAAAGAGGATCATGAATAACACCCTGGTTTTAAAAATTGCTCCCCATCTTCTTCATCCCCTGTCTACAAAAGCTGTCAATAGCTGATCAATGGGCTTTTTGACCTCATGAAAAGCTTTCTCTTGTACAGCATCTCACTGCACAACCCTCACAGATTGACCACACATTTTGGGAAGACCAATGTATTTCATTTTTTATTTTTAATTTTCTACTTTGTAGATTCATGTGGTGCCTTTGTGGTCTTGTCCTGGAAGACAGCTTACCTCAAAGGGAGTTTTTCTTGATTGGTTTTTAGTTTCAATAGCTAGAGACTCTCCAATGTCCTCTCACTGTTTTCTGTATTGCTCGTGTATCAGTGCTCACACAGTCCCTGTTTCCTGTCTATGGGATGGGGATGATAGTGTACACTATCATATAATACATATGGAATTATGAAACAGAGCAAATCCCACCATGATCCAGTATTCCCTGCCAGTTAACAAAATAGTTTTATGTCTCTGAGCAGACACGTCCCTACAAAGAACTAGATTTGTGTCCTGCCTTTAATCATTCGTTCGACTTGGGTCCCAAGCTGAACTGTTGGAAACTTACAGTACAATGAGGTATTTGTAGAAACATCTTTTATTGTGAATGTGGGAAGTATTTTGAAATATTTTGGGGTTTTGGGCAGTTTCAACACTCAGCTATATTTACAGTTTTTCTCCATTCACCTTGTGAAGTTTCTTCCTGTTGTTTACTTGCTGGCTGGGCTTCCCTGTTGGAGAGAATCTCCATTGCTTCACAACAGATATGCAGATCCCAACATGTATGTGTAACTCCTGCTAAAGCAGATCCATGTCAGGCTGACTTGACCTACAAGAGTTTTAATTTGTTTAGACCTGACCTGAACAATTTTCAGATCACGTTGACCCTGAGTTAAATGCTTTGTTTCAGCTTTCCTGATGGAAAATGGAAACAATTCAGGAAAATCAAGCTTTTCCTGGGGGCAACTCTGTCTCTGTAAAAAACAAACTTGGTATTAAAAAAGAAACAAATAAAATGGAAATCTCTCAGTGGCTCTACTTGCTACACTACTATATCTAAAAGGATGTGATTTCAATCCATGGAAACAGCAATGTTTGAATTCAGCATTACACTAATAAAGAGGTTTGTCTTCCACCACCTAGGCAATATTAGCCAGCTGCCAGCTAGTCTAGCATAGTGTGAGACAAACCTTGTAAAATTGGAGAGTTTTACAAAAATCAGAGTGGGTGATGGCCCTAAAAATGAATGCTTACAAGGCACTGTACAGCTGAGAGACTGGTGGAAACAAAAAACATGTAAACTTGACACTGTGTGATTTTATAGTGGTTTGTAGGATTTACAAGACATACTGCAAGTAGCACTTGCTAAAACTACAGCTCGAGATGTCTGGAAAGAAAAATATCTGCAGGAATGGGGAAGAGCAGCATCAGCTGTTTAGGAATGCCTCTCTGGGATGCCTTGGTGGAGTGAATAAGCGGTGATGTGGTTTGGTTGTCAAACACAGCAGTAGAGGAAGAAGGTTGGGGTGGTTTATAACTTAATTCATCTTTGGAGGAGAAAGACTTCACTTTTTTTCTTGCAGCATGTTAAGAAGGGCTGAATGTCTACAAAGCTCAGTGACTGACTTTCTGAAGTGTCAGACAGCTAATCTGAACCTCACAGAAGTAACTGCAACATTTGTATACTGCTGAGTGGCTTTCATTGAAGACCTCTGCCATGTCAGTACAGCTGAGTTTTCAAGCATGGTATTTTTGATCTATTCCTTTTTGCCAAAGGCTTTCCCAAAGAGGACTCTGAACCTTTCCCTTAAGCCATTCTTGCACACAATTAAATTGCATCTTCCTCTCCCCTGGAGAGGTAGGGAGACGTGGTGCTCCTTGGGAACCAGTTGGCAGATGATGCTGGTACTGGACAAAATTATATTCCACCAACAGTGCTCCATGGCTTTGCCCTTTGTTATGTCCAAATCCCACCAACCCAGCAATGTGGAGGACCAGAAGAGCTGCTGGATGAGAGCTCTGCTTATGGCCACATGGGTGTCTCCAAACCACCTGGCCCACTAGGAAAAAGACGACTTTCTCTTTAATAACAGATGGTGGTAGTGAGACATGAAAATTAGGACGTATTTTCATTTGATATTGGAATATCATGAGCATCAGTTATTTTGGGAAGAAGTCCAAAAAATACTTGGAGAGAGTCTAAAACTGCAGATGAATCTGCAGGTTTATTTTATTGGGTGATTTCAGTTCTGCCAAATATTTGTAGTGTAAAGAAATCATAAAAATTGCTGGTGGTCCTCGCCTGGCGGGTACTTCTCACATATTTGAGACAGTTGCACGATCTGTGACAAGAATGTTTGATCTATTAGCTTAAAAACAAATTAGAGTCTTCAAGAGAAATAAATGAACTATAGATGGTAGAAATACATTTCTCTTATCTTAGAGAGACCAGGAATTTTTGCCCCGAGGCTTTATTTGTATTTAATTATCACAGTTTGGATTTCCTCTACTGCATGCATGGAGGTTTAGTCTGTCTCGTTCCATCCTCTGTTCTGAAATAACATTAGTACCTGTTAATGATTATCATTGTCAATTATATATTCTGGTTACATGCACATTATAAGAAATATCAGTTTGTTTTAATAAATCTTCAAAAGGCAGCCTAAACCTGTGCCTTATCTCCTTTCTGCTTTGTAATTTATTTATTTTTATGGTTATGATATATGAAAGACTCTGCATGCTCCCAGGAACTGTGAAGGGTATCTGCTGAGCACTTGAATTGAGTACTGGGATGACAGGCAGAAAAGATTTTATTTAACATAATTTTCCAAATGAAGCAATGGGGTCATGTATCTCAAAGATACATAGAGGAAGAAGTGAGGAATACAAGTCTAGAAATCCAAAGACTCCATTATATGCATAAAAGAGAGAGAACTGGTGAACCCATAGGTGGCTTAATACGACAGATACTAACCTGTAGAACAGCTTATGCTCACACTGTAACGATTATTCCTTTTCTAACTTAGATTATTTTTCTCTAGGATAATAATTTCACTGTAGTCCTGACCTGGCACACTCCCAGGTCTGTAGGCACAAGGATAGTTCCATCTAAAAAGATTTTTCTGCATTTTTAAGGAGAATTTTGTTTTGAGTTGTTCAAACTTGATGTTTATGACATTTGCCCATGCAGACTATTTTCATTCGCTGGACCAGCACTGAAATGTCCACTCCAAGAGGAACTCTTTAACCAAGCATTCTTTATGTGGTCTTCAATTAATAAACAGGAATACGCCTTTGTAAACCTGTGGGTAACGATTTTTCTGTTTGCTGCTACTGTATGTCACCTAAATGAATGGAGCATTTATATACTGTCCTTTCATCTGGGATATCAAAGCACTTTATAAATATGGACCAGTGGCTCTGATGTGCAACCACTGAACTGTGGCCGCCTTGGAGGTGGCATGCGGTTGACATTTTGGCTGGCAAAGCACATTTGAACACCAGAAACTGTTGGTTTCCTCATAAAGGCTTGGAGGTGTGGGGGGTTGAGACTGAGTTAACTTCTAACACATACCTTCCCCAACATGGGAAAGCAACACCACTGCCCACCTTCCAGTGAGGTAAAACACAATCTTGGCTAAGAGCATGACCAAAGCAGCTTCCATCACTGGATCACTGATTTTATTCCAGCCCAAGACAATGACTGTCAAAAATTATTACCATATGGGAAGCTGGTAAATTGCCACAAGAAAATGAGCTCGGTGGTCCCGGATTAGTTTCACATGGACAGGTGTCTGCACCACAAAACCACAGTCACAACTGCTGCCAGCTGCTGGTGGGTTTCAGAAAGGAGGTCCAGGACTGCCTGGGCAGTGGTAACCCAAGTGGTGCTTCTAGAGGTGGCATTTCAAGGCCAGAGAGATGAGGCTGTTTGTGTCTCTTTAGGTGTTTCTTGACCTCTCCCATTTCCTGAGTTCTCAGTAAGCTCGTATGGTGCTCTCCATCGTTGTTGTGGCAGGTGCTTTCTCTTAACTTCACACAGAGGCCCAGTCCTGGCCCTGCTTCCACCCTGCTAAAAGGACGCAACAAAAAATTTCAACAGGGTTGTGTGTTGAAGGTTTTAAGTTCAGACCACACAAGTAGGCTTTAACTTCTTTGGTACAGCTTGGAAAATCCTCCACAGGACTGGAAGGACCTTCTGGGTCACTAATCCTAACCTCCTGCTGCTGCAGGTTTTCACTTTGCATAATCCTGTAGAAAAGCTGACTAATCTTCTAAAACATGGACAATCACAGGAAACCTCAAAAGCCCTCTATAGAAAAAAGGTGTCAAATCTGTTTTGCACCCCTCTAACACCTTTCATCCAAAACTTGTAATGAGTTTAACAAACATGGTTAAGAATTGCCATATCAGTGGGAGGGAAGAATTATCCTTACTGTATTTGTAAGGAAGAATTTGGAAGACAGCAAAATTACGAAGGAAATCCTCATTCTCATTCAGACAAAGCTCTTAGTGGCTTGAGGACTCTGACTGCCATGGAGATATACAAGACCATCCAACCAAATCAATTAGACAGCCAGGAATTAAAATCTGAGTTGCTGACTCTCTTTTTATCTGCTTTTTAAGCACTGAAGTGTACAATACCTCAAGATTTCCCACCTATCAGCCTCATTATTTCTTTCAGAAGAAATGGATACTACATCCTATTTCTTCTGTGAAATAACATGAACATCATCCCATCTCCGAAGCATTCAAGGTCAGGTTGGACAGGGCTCTGAGCAACCTCATCTAGTGAGGATGTCCCTGCTCATTGCAGGGGGATTGGACCAGATGACCTTTAAAAGGCCCATTTCAACTCCAACTCTTCTATAATTCTATAATTCCATGATGTATCATAGTTAAGTGTACTCCAAGTGGGCAGGAGGTTCTGTTATAACAAAGTAGAGTATTAGCAGCAGATTTTAGGATTTTTTTTAAATCTGTAGAAAATACAGGTGAACCAACATAGAGACCTTTCTGCATTTCCACCTTATCAGAGAGATGTAATTGAGTTTTTTTTCAAACTCATGGAAACACACATTCCTTCTTCAGGGAGAAGGAATCCTGGGCAATGCACTATGTCCTATGCATCAGGGAAATGTTTTGCTTTCATTTTGCAGCCAAATGCTACTCTCAGTCTCATTGACTCTTGGTTGAATTTGACCTCTCTGATTTTCTTGCACAGTTTTTGAACTTGTAAGTGTAGTTGATGGCTAAGTATGGCCCTGGAGCTATTTATCAATCTGTAGATCATGATAGAATTGTAAGGAATATCAACAGCATTGGGAAGTGGAGAAACTAGTCCCCACAACCTTGAAGCGCCACTGTTTCAGGTTGCTGATGCTGAGATAATTGTTTGGGTCCAACTTTGACCAACACATCTCTTAGGATTTTCTTAAAATTTGTTACTTTAAGAGCTGATCACACTCCTACTGTACAGTGGATAAAAATCTATCTTTTCATAGATTTTACAAAGCATTTAAGTTGACTTGCAAGTTTGCTAAATGAATCTAATTTAATAGCAGAAGAGAGAATGCATGCTCCCCTTATCTCCTGTGCAGATTCTATATTGGCAGAAGTTAGTAAAACTGTGCTTGCAAATTTGTCCATAAAACAGTTGGACTTGAGGGTTCAAATGGGGAGGAAAAATTCAGGATAAAGAAGTGCAAAGGCCAAATGCTGATGCACCTGCTTGCACTGAGAAGGATCAAACCCAAAGATTTGCTAGACCTGGAATAAGAAGCTGGAAAGTTTGAACCAGGACATTTCAGATGACAATTCAAAACTCACTTTTAACTCATGCTGCTGTTCAGGGAATATTCCAGCAACATGACAAAGGGAGCTGTAATACATGGGGTGCTCAGCAGGATTGGCAGATCTTACCCTAAAATGCTTGGTTTCACTGGCAACTGTCCTGGTGCAGTCACGTATTTTTAAATCACTTTGAGCAGTTTCCTCTTTGAGATTTTTGTTTGCTGTCTGGTTGTTTGTTTTTTTCCTGTGACACATTAACTTTTCTTCTCTGATCAGAGACATTCTAGTCAGAGATAGACATGGACCTTCAGTTATTTTTTATTAATGACAAGTTAGGGATGCTTCAATTGGGGTCATGTGCTCATTTCAAATCTCCTAAAAATTAATGTCCGTCTCTATTCTGGAATGCTCAACTTCAGGCTGCTTTTTCACAGGTGCAGCTCCCAAAAATCTGTGTCTTCCAGCTATGTTTTTAAACAATTTACTGACTTCAGGCCTTGGAGAGCAGATATTAGTACCAAATTTGGGGTATTCACTCCCCTAAATTGTGAATGCCCTGAAGATTGCAGTGCTTGGATTTTTTCATAAATGACAACTTTCAAGATAATGACAATGTTGGTGGGCACATCTCAACTGACTCACAGCACATTTGGAGACTGATTCAAGCCCTGTCTCTAATTATAATGTCACAAGGACTGGCCAAGTGCAGTACCTCTGTCTGATGTTGTACAGAGTGTGTTGGACTGTGTAATTCTGTCCAAAACTCTACTGCTGTTACAGTGAAAGCATTAGCCATAGTGTGAGCCATGCAGGGATGGTTTGGGGTTCTTCTGGTCATTTCCAGTGGCGTAACCACTTTCCCAAGGCCCAGAAAGATTGAGCAGAAATGCTGGTCTTGAAATGGGCTTCTTTCCTCCGTGATGATTCAGTTAAGCCTATGGAACAGAGGTATAGATGGACAGACTATGGTTTTGTGTTGGTTTGTTTTGGTTTTTTTCCTTGCAAGACTTAATGCTTTCCCTTGCAAGTCAGGATCCTACATGAATTTGTTTCCTTGTTGAGTCATTTATGAATTTCAGCAACTGCACCTTGGCTCCTCCACATCCCCCCTTCACCAGCCTGTCTCTCATTGCATTCCTGGTAACATCCAGGCTCCTTCTGACCTTGGTCTCCTGATAGTCCTGGGATAGCTTAGGCTACCCAGCTGGCTGTGCTCCCAGCTTGCAGTCTGTGTTAAACACAAAATGCTGTCTTTTTACAGCTCAGTTTCTTTCCATAAAGTTAATCAAGCAGCCCTCCTTTTACAAGGCAGCCGACCCTTTGGCATTTCTTCCTTTCAGCATGCTGAAGATTCCCAATGCTGCCAGAATCCCCCTCCCTTCCCTTTTTAAGGCAGTTCTGTACATAAAGCAAGTGTTTTCCCCAGAATAGAAAGAAGCTTCTTGGCCTGGAGAAGAGCTGTTCCCTAACAAGGTACATGTACTGTGTCCTTGGAAAACTTCCTCTTCCCATTTAAATACGTTTTTGGAGATATCTACATATTTCTATCAGAGATGAGTCCAAACCATGAGGCTGGATCCAAACTTAGACATACTCCGAGGTTTCTTACAGTAGGGAGTATGAACTCGATGTGTGCTTTTTGGCTGGAGCTGCTCTCCTGTCTGCACAGCCTAACACAAAAAGCATCACTGGGCTGTTGGGGGAAGCTGCTGACACAACTGAGAAACTGAGTGGTAAAGGCTTGTCATCAAAATCAACAAACCTGAAGGCAAATGGGAACCTGGTGGTGTGAGTAATCATAACCCCTTGCCCAGCCACTTGGAGCAAACTTTCTCTTCTCAATAATCACCAGGTTTTAGGAAAGAAAAAAATGAGTTGTAGATGAAAGAGCAAAGTGTCCCTGCATTCCTCTTACTGGAGAAAAAGAAAAAATCTCTTTCTTTGGGCTTAGTTTGTAGATGCCTTTGCTGTGTAGTGAACTGCAAACGGTGGCCTCTCAGTTCATTAATTGACAAACACCATCCCCTAAACATTTCCAGGCACAGTCATTTTCTTTTCTCAGGTTTACTCAGTGGTTCTTACTGAGGTTTACATTTTTCCACGCATGTGCTGAGAACAAACTTGCCTTTACAAGCTCATCTCCTGTGCTCTGAGAAATTTTGATAATGTAATTCATAAGCAGCTTCATTTTCTGGGTCTTTCTCTTTTTGCAGCTCTCCTGGCTTTGGCTGTTTACTCCTCCCTTTACAGCAAACTGCCCCATTTCCCAAATACCGCAGGACTTTCTGAACTGCAGAGTTTCATTCCATTTGTCTCTCTTTTTAAGAGTCTGATCTGTCTTAAAGAAATTTTTCTCATTTAAAAATAATTTTGCTGTGGTTTTACAGTCAGCATGGTTCCCCCCAAAGAAACAAAAAATCCCTGCAGGCCTATTTCTTCTCCTTCTCCCATGATTACGCTGGTGTAAATGACACTGGTGCCAATGGGATTATTCCTGTTTTACACCAGTATAAAAGAGACCAAGTTCTTAAGGATGGGACATATTCAACATCTTCACAAAATCATATCAGGGTCCAAGCAAAAGGGTATCTCCATCTGCTCTTTCATCTTCAATGTCTCAAATAGAGGAATATAATCATCCACCAGCAGGACACAACAAACCCCGGGGTGAAATCTAGCAATGCATCTAACTTGGAGAAAAGGCAAAGGCAGCCCAACATGGCCCCTTAGGAATGTTAGCAAGAAATACAGTGTCCAGCTGAAATGTTACTATTTGCCTCGTGGAAATGCTTGGGAAGCCCAGCCAAATTCAGGGCTCCAGCCTACTAGAGCAGCTGCAGTGAGGGCCGTCTCTGTTCCCCAGCGCTTGCAGTCCCAGTGACAAACAGCAATCAGACCGCGGGCCAGCAAGAAGTGGAGCCAGGCAGAACTAAAATATCCCTGTTGGAGTGCGGTCCCATGAGGACAGTGTTATGTCTTACCAGAAACAAAGAGAAAAGCACATTTCCAGTCTCAAAGACTTCTCTGTCCCATTAAGGAAAGCTTCAGACTACAATTAGAAGAAAAAGAGACATAGCCACAGCATGCCAGTTTGCATCCAAAGACAGCCTAGAAAAAGCAGTTGAGCTCCCAGGAGAAGGTTGCTAGCACCCTCTTAGACTGGTGGCTCCAGCCACCTCACTCAGGAGGGTGGGAATGTGACCCTGGAGAGAGACCATCCCTCCCCCAAACCCAGAGCCTCTGGGTAAATATTGACTCAGAGTGAGGAGTGGCTGAATCACTCCTTCCTGTCCTGACAAGGTGTTTCCCTCCGCCCAGCGAGCGAACAAGCCCACCCTGCACAGCCCAAAATATCAGACAGGAGTTGGTGCCCATGGTGATCAAAGGACATGGACTCAGACAGAGAGACAGAGCACCTCTGTTTGGGCAGGACTGACAGGTTTGTTTGCTCTCAGAGTGGGCAAATGCCTCCTCCACTTAGTTATTCGGGAGGACACATTGTGGGAAGGATGGAGGGATGAGGAACTCGGAACCTCCTAGTCTAGTTCTTTTGTTCTTGTCACAAGCAACACCCCTCAAATTCTCTGACTGCTGTTCCACAGCTGCTGATGGTGTGGTTTCATCCACCAGTTAATGGTACAGCAAGGGCCTGCATTCATGAAATTTCTGCCCCAAGATGCACTGAAGTAACAGTGAATTTGTAGAAAGAGGTAGGAAAAAGTCCAACTGTCTCAGTTGTTTCCAGGACTCAACCTGGGTTGGATGATTTGGATCATAACTCTAAATCTCTTCATAATCTAAGGGTATTACAGTAAAGCCCAGGAAAGACCTGGGACCCAAATAGTGGTGACCACTGACTGGAGATGTGAGTGGGTGTCATGAACTTTTGGGTGGCTCCTGGCTTGTGTAATCCAACTGGGCACAGGGGAAGGCTAAGTTCATTGTTGCAAGCACAGGTCTGGATTTCATTTCGTGTCTGCTACAGATTTCCTAACTGGGTCACCATGCTAGCCTGAAACACAGACATGATATGTTCATCCTCCACTGAGATGTTACAGAGCTCAGGCTTTGATGGTTTCAAAACTGGTTGAAGATCCCCAAGAAAAAGGAAGTGTAAGAAAAAGCATATGCTATGGCTGTCTTTATATATGTTACGTTACCAAAAGTGTTGTATTTATGTATTTCAAAACTGGGCACTGGGTTACATTTTCATTCCCCAGTACAAAGGCAAATGCATTCCAAACAAAGCAATGTTGTTTCAACAAAGCAAGGGTTGAAATCTCTCCAGGGCTTCATTCTGTCTCATTTAGATCGGGCATAAGATCTTAAAGCAGAGTTTAGTGGTCGGCCGATCATGCTCCTCTGGGAAATGACAGAGAAGTAATTCAAAAGGGGTAGTGAAGTACAGCATTGTCTTGGTCTGCAGGACTGTTCTTCAATAAAACCAGCGTCTCACCCGGCTTACAGGAGAACATTTTGTTCCAAAGGAGCTGTGGCTCTTCAATAAACAAAAGAATTCACCTCCGGCTAGACTTGGGTGTAAAATGAAAATGTTATTGGAGACAAAATGTCTTTGTGAAGACAGCATTTCCATGATGCCTGCCACAACTGCCTGGGCATATTGAGCAGTTGAAGTGAAAGAGGATAAAAGGTACATCTCCAAGGCATTGACTCCATGGGCATTTCAAACTTCTTTCAGGCTTGGGAAGTAGTTTCAGTTCAGGCTGGGAGCTCTGCAGAGGGGATAAGCAGCCTGGGTCTGGCCATGGGTTGGCACTCATCCTTTTTGCAGTAAGGACTCAGATTTGATCACGAGTGAGTTGAATCTTTCAGGGCTTTCCTGAAAGCCTTTCCTTGGAGTAAACAAGTTCTCCCACATCTGTCTCAAGAGATTGGGAAAGCAGAGTATCTAAGCACAAAAAAATATGAGATATTCCTCCTCCAGTCTGAAACCCCTGGTACACTCAGGAAAGTTCACAAACAGCAAAGGAGCAGTAGGGTCATTCAGGGAAATAATTCATGTCCAGACTGGCATAACTCAGGTGTTCAGATATGGCTGTCTCCCACCCAGATTAACTCAGCAGAAAAGATATGGTCTCTGTGGTTCCTTGGTGTATGAAGACGATAAAAATCACCTCAGGCTGTGCAGTTTCAGGGGATTTTCGTTACAAGATTATTTTCCTAAAAATGGCACCATGCCTCTGGGGTGAAACATGCTGGGAAATATATGAAAATTTAATCAATTATATGAGTTAGTTCCTACTTTTCTTGCATATTTGTGGCAAGATCATTCCCTTGTCATCCTCAGATCACTGAGGGGCTCTTTATTGTATAGTCAAGGTGTCCACTTTTAGCTTGACAAACAGGTTTTGGCCTGCAAACTCTTAGGCAGAGCAACAGCCAAGCTCATCTTGCAGAGACAGTCTTTTGTGATGTGTCTAATCGTGGCCTCCTACTCAGCCTTTGTTCCACGTAAAAGTTCCTCGCTAAGGAGAACCAACAACCTTGGTTCTGCTCTAAAGGACCTAAGGTGGGAGAGGGGACTTTCTGCCCTCTTTTTCACTGTCTCTTCCATTTAAGTAGTGAGTTTCCACAGCTTGAGAGATAGTACAAGATAAGGACTGCTAGACCACTGCTCTGCTATGTAGACTCTAATGCTCAGCAGAATCCTTGTGCTGGGGCAGTTGGATGGTAAATACCCAGGAAAATACATAGTTCCTGTGTTTCAGTGGGGAACAC
Source organism: Corvus moneduloides (assembly GCF_009650955.1). Taxonomy (NCBI): domain Eukaryota; kingdom Metazoa; phylum Chordata; class Aves; order Passeriformes; family Corvidae; genus Corvus; species Corvus moneduloides. Next base: position 5,631,458 of record NC_045478.1, read on the forward strand.
AGCTGTGACAAGCCTTTGAGAGAGACAAACCATCAAAAAGCACAGCATGGAAGAGATTCAAGGTAACCCAGCCTGGATGCAGTTTGTTTCATGAATCAGCCCAAGAAAAGCCATATGGTGTCTGCAAAAGAGGCCTATCCACTGCTGGCTGGACATTGTCCTTGCTGGACTCTCTGTAGGAACCTGAAATCTCGTTGACTCATGTGAACCAAATTTCCAGACTTGACTCACTGGCTACTAAAACCATAAGATTGCATGGTGTGTCTCATATTTTTCCTGGAAAAAAAAACCAGCAGGAAAATATAACTATTTTTGGTTAATTAACATCTGAATCTGCTTTGAAGCCTTCAGAGAATATATGTAAAGAAATTAAACCAATCTCAAACCAGCAAAGAAAAATAAACTTAAAATATCTGGACCATCAAGATTTGTTTCTATAAGTGTTCCTGGTTGCCTCATCCTGAGATACTGGAGTGTGTCCACGGAAGAACAACAGAGCTGGTGAAGGATCTGGAACACAAGCCTGATGAGGAACAGCCGAGGGAGCTGGTGGGGCTGAGCCTGGAGAAAAGGAGGCTCAGAGGGGACCTTCTCATTCTCTACAACAATCTGAAATAGGTTGTAACCAAGTGAGGGTTGGCCTCCTCTTCCAGGTAACAAGGAATAAGATGAGAGGAAACGGCCTCAAGTTGTGCCAGGGGAGGTTTGGATTGGACATTAAGAAAAATTTATTCACTGAAAGGGTTGTCAGTCATTGGAACATTGCCCAGGGATGTGGTGTAATCTTCGTCCCTGGAAACATTCAAAAAATGTGTAGATGTGGCAGCTGGGGAGAAGATTTAGTGGTGGACCTGTCACTATTAGGTTAATGGTTGGACTTGATGATCTTAGAGGTCTTTTCTTACCTTAATGATTTCTATGATCCTTTTGTTTAAAGGTAAAAGATACACATCCTGTCAAATCTCTTTTGTACCTCTTAGTACCTGCTGATGTCATGGGATCATGGACTTATTCTAGGGCCATATGTGGCAGGAAGTGCAATTGGGAAAGCCACAAAGAGTAGGCACACAGGTGGTTTTAGAGAAAATGTTCCTGGCTGATCAGCATCAAAAATTTGCTGCATAAATGGAAAAACTTCCTCACACAATGCAAAACTAACCTGAGAAACTCACTGCTGTAGGATTTAATTGCCAAAACCTTGCCAAAGGATGAGAAAAAAAAAAAAAGAAGAAGAAAAAGAAAAAAAGAAACAGGAAAAAGAAAAATAATAAAAAAACATGGGATGTTTACAATGCCAATAAGACCATAATAGGGACATTTAGAAAGACAATAGTACTTATTAAGGAAAGAAAACAAGACTCTCAGAAGAATTACACGTGTTGGAAAAGCTGTCTGTTTCAAAACAGGAAAAACCCTTTCGTGTAGCTAATAGCCAGATCCAGAGATGTAATTACACACAAGCTCTTTCAGCTGCAGTCCATGCAGTTGCAGTCCATTTTGAGCCTGATCTTAAATCAAATCTGTTGGCCTTCATCAAAGGTGATTGTTGATAGTGTAAACATCTGTCCTGGGCCAAAAACCTGATTCATTAATGGAACATGAGGAAAATTTCCTACAATGGACTATGGTATAGCTGTTACTGAAGATTTTTTGATACCTCCTTGGAGGCAGCATTTACTGACCATCGACAGAGGCAAAATACAAGGCAGTCTGGACAAAGTGGTCTGAACAATTATACTACTTTCTTCTCCTTCCTGTTTCTTTTGGCTCTCCAGAAGTAATTGTCAGTCTTATTTTAGTTTCAGAGGACCTAAAAAGTCTCCTAAGTGACTTTGCCATCCTCTATAAGTTGCTGGGAAGGGAGCACATGTGGGTGGAGAAGATGTTCTTGCATGGTCATGGGAGGGCTGGGCTGGCAGTCTCCTTAGGCACAACAGATTTTTCTGCTGTGCTTTTTTTTCTGTGCTGCAAAGGGGAGAGAAGTTGCATTAATAGAAGTAGAGGGCAAAGGAGCCATCAGAGGGCTGCATTGGCAATGCTGGTTGATGGGGAAGATGAAAGTGGCCTTTGCTCCTGGCTCCATGATGGACTTCCATCAAGCCATTTCATTTTTTTTGTGCTTCAGTCTGGCCCCCAAAAAGTGCAGCCAGTGTGGGACTCATCTGTGCAGGGCTTTGAGCACACCAGGAAAAATATGTTAGGCAATGAGCACTGTCATGAGGAATTGCCTGTTGCCCAGCAATATTACCTCTCCAATGTGCCTACCTCCTCTTTTCCCATTCCCTCCCCACACTGAGATGTCAGGGCATCATTAGGGACTCTTCTGTTTTCAGAAATAACAGGAGCTTCAGAGCACTTCAAAAAGTCTGGCTCTGTCCCTTAGGTGTCAAAGAAGGACCTCAGGTTCCTGGAAAATCTGGTCCCAAATGAGTGTAAAAACACACATTTTGTCAGGAAGTGAATAAAATCTCACTGAAATTAAGCCAGGGACAAAGATGAAAAAGCAGATGGCCCATGACAAACTGTGAGAACAAATTTGTTCGCATGACATGGGAATAAGTATGTACTCATAACAGACTATTACTCAAGAAATTTTGAAAGAGCACAACTCCACAGGAGTCATAATGGGATTAGTCACATAAAGCTCAGTCCAGCTAAGCCTGGTGTACCGTACCTGAAAGAAGAGAAACAGACCCCAAAACAGACCACAATTAAAAAAAAAAAAGAAACAAATTCCAAAGAGATGCACAAGTTTATGAAGTCAGAAAAACTTTTAAGTGAATTAAAATCTGTAGAGTAGATGGATTGTTATTAGTCTGCTTAAAAAGCAAGAGGCCAGAGGAAGAAGCCTTGCTGAAATGACTCAACCAGTTTGACAGCACAGAGACAGAGTTGGGGTATTTTTTGTGAAATGTCATGGACTCTGGAAGAGACTTTGCCACGTGCTCCATTACAGCATTGTTCTCGTAACCTACAATTATTTGCAATTATTTGCAAAACCCCTTTAAAAATAATTTTAATGCAGAAGCCATAAACCAGAGGAATAGGGTTGATTTGGAATACTCTGTTCTATTTTTCTTTTCAAATCAATATTTTGCACAAAACTCCTGACTTGAACAGGCATGTTTAATTACATAAAAACACTTCTGTCATTAAAGGCAGCAGCATCTCAATATATAAAATATTTTGGTATTTTTCTACCTACTAAGAGAGAAGCAGGTTCGTAGGACACAGATGTTATTTGCTTTATATAAAAAATAATTAACAATAAGCTTGCCTAACGTTTTTATGAATTTTCTATGCACTTCTAAGCAGCTCACCCAAAAGCAAGTGAGTGTTCAGAGTTAGTTTATATTAATTAATTAAAGGTTAGACTAGAGCCAAAATAATATCTAGAGCCAAATTCAGCTTCTGAAATCACATGTATGCAAACACCAATCCTGGAGTGCTCACACTGATGCTTCTGTTCAGACCTACTCCACTGTAATGTCTGGTGGCCTCTTCACCCAAGATGGTGACTTAATCCCTTCTAATCTTGCTTAAAACCCTTCTAAGCTTCACTCAGCCTGGCAGTGGGAAGCAATGTCACTCCGTCTGAATCAAACCTGAGCAGCGCAGGAGGGTTGGCTTCAGATTCAGATCCCAAAGATGGATTTTCTCCTTGCAAAGGCAGCACCGCCCTCAGTGACGCACATGCTGCTCTTGGGCTTTCATTTACCACAAGCTGTTGGGACTTGAGTTTCACTTCTCACCAGAAAGCGGAGGCAGGAGTATATTTAGACTTTCTTGGGAAGCAGCTGCGAAATGCAGGGGGAGCGTGCACGCACTCAGTCCCGTGGGCACGCACACAGACACCGACAGCTTTAGAGCAGCTGCACAAACCTGAGCAGAAAGGACAGGGCACAGAGGCCTCCTGCAGGTCACTGTCTCACCAAAGAGGCTCATTTCAGCATCTCAATACCCTTATCATTGAATCACAGTATCATAGGATCATGGAACAGTTTGGGATGGAAGGAAGGTTAAAGACTGTCTCGTTCCAACCTCTCTGTTCATTGCAGGGACACCTTCCACCAGACCAGGTTGCTCAAAGCCCCATGCAACCAGGCCTTGAACACTTCCAGGGAAGGCACGTTTTCTCTGAGCAAACTGTTCCAGTGCCTCACTACTCTCTGAATAAAAAATTTCTTCTGATGTCTCGTCTGAATCCCCCTTCTTTTAGTTTAAAATCATTCCCCCTTTTTCTATCATTATCTTCCCTTTTTAAAAGTTGTTCTTCCTCACTTCTACAAGCCCCCTTGAAGTACTGGTTATTTGAATAAATAAAAAAAGGACTGGCACTATTGAAATAGACTGCTTTTTGGTCCTGACTCACTTGAAAGATTATCACCTTCTCAACCACAAGCTGATTCCTTGAAGCATTCTGGGGGCTTCAGGTTCTATTCTCCTGTGTCTTAAACCCTATCTACATGGTTTTGTGCTTTCCAAGGGAACACAGAGCCAGCATTAACCATCTGCTCTTGAGATTTGATAGGAAATTGGCAATCCCAAGAGGACTGAGCCAGGCTCTGCTCTGTGGGGCTCAGAAAAAGGACAAGAGGCAGCGAACAGAAACTGGTGCCCAGGAAACTCCACCTGGCCATGAGGCAGAATTTCTGTCCTGTGCAGGGACCAAGCACTGAACAGATTGCCCAGAGAGGGTGGGGATTCTGCCTTATTGGGGATATTCCAGGAATGTCTGGACACAATCCTGTGCTCTGGGATGACCCTGCTTGAGCAGGGGGCGTGGACAAGATGATCCACCATGGTCCTTTCCAGCCTGATCCAATCTGTGATTCTGTGAAATTACTTGCTAAATCTACAAATAAAGTGAGGAATCCAGCTCACCCAACTTGAGCCATTTAGAAGCCCATCTAAGGTAGCTGACTTACTCTTACCAGAAGTTCTGGGAGGGGAGGGACACTTCAGAGCGTGATCCTTCACCCCACTTAGGGACTTGATAGTTTGGAATGGCTTTACCCCAGAGGTGCTTCTTTCTTGACTGGAGCCAAGACAACTGTCTCACGCTAGATGCCAGCTAAAGGGCTAATGTTAGATGAGCTGAATCCGTGGAAAGTCATGCTCCTTCTTTTCCCTCAAGAATTCTTCTTCACAGACCTTTCCCTTGTTAGCTGACAAAAGACTAAGGAATCAGAGTTTACAGCAATTTGGCTGCAAGGCAGATAAAATCAGTAGTCAAACAAAAGCAGCTTAGATAGCCAAGGCTGCCTCTAAAGTTAAATATGTGATCATCTCATACAGCTGAATGCATTTAAAATAACTTTAGTTTGCCATTCTCACAGGGAAGACCATTAATCTTTTGGTCACATCCATCATCATGAGCACGACAAGTACCAGGAAATCCTCTCCTGGAGGTACTCGTCTGATTCCTCTCATTAGTGAATTACCTGCGCTATTTACAGTCCCATGAGTTTTGGACACCCTGAGATCCTCTTGGAGGTGGCAGAGCGGAAGTTCCTCCTGCTTTCAAATAGGTAACACAAGGATGTACAATGGCTTTCCCTTTGGGAGATCCACAGTAGATAAGGAAGGTAGGGAATGTTTTTAAGATGGGCGGTCATTTTTATGCACTGGTATAGTTCTCTTTTGCAATGTAGGCATTTTCAGATCATGACATCCACATTCAAGTTAGTTATCCAAAATTATTCCCAGCCAAGTGATGAGGACAAACCTCTCTCATTCAGGCAATAGTGATGATAGACATATTTAATCCACTGGCTGCAAAGAAAGGCTTGGGAAGTGACTGTGTAGATAAGCTAAAGGTGATCCGAGGGAATGGCATGAAGCTGTATCGGGGAGATTTAGGTTAGATATTAGGAAAGGTTTCTTCACCCAGAGGGTGGTTGGGCACTGGAACAGACTCCCCAGGAAAGTGGTCACAGCCCCAAGCCTGACAGAGCTCAAAAAAAACCTACAACACACTCTCAGACATATGGTGTGATTTTTGGGGTGGACCTGTACAGGATCAGGATTTGTACTCAATGAGCCTTGTAGGTCCCTTCCAGCTCTGGATATTCTGTGATTTTGTGACTGGAATCCCATCTCAGTAAAATAATCCTCCTGAAGTATGAGGCAAAGCTGCCTGTGCACTCAATATAAAAGAAGTGACTCTTGAGGCTGCTCAGAGAGGTACATCTTATGTGTCTAAGCCTTCATTTAGGGGGCTTTCCCTCTATATGCAACACAGAAAATGCAGGGACTTCCAAGGAATTTCTTCACCAAGCATTTTTAGTTTAGCATGAATTTGATCCCAACCCAGGTTTTCTGAGTCCTGTATTAACTTCCCCAGCTGGTGATATAAATTTTCTTCTAAGCTACAAGCCTGCCTTGAACAGTCAGTCTTTGCATGTGGGAGTAGGTTACAGCATCCACCCAGCTTCTGTAGACTGGGTGTTCTGGAGGATGCTGACTCACCAGGCACAGGTGGGCTGATACCTTTAGGGAAGGTAGCTGCACTAGTCTGAGCACCCTGTGTTCAACATCTCTTCTCTGCAGGCATCCATCCAACCCCAATTAGCTCCAGCTCTGTCTAGATGTGGATTGAACACCCCCACCAGTGATAGTGCACCTGGATGCTCCAGTTAAGACTCTTTCTGTGAGGGCTGTACAAAAAAAGTGAAAATCATCAAACATTAAAGTTGTGATGAGTTGCAATGAGAGAAGAAAAACCAGCATTAGAGAGGAAGGAAATAAAGAGAAATCCTGTTATATCTCATACACAACTGTAGTTGCTTGCTCCATGCTTCTTCCTACTCAGACCTCCCATATAACTGGACTTTCTTAAACACACTCCAGCGATTCTGACCATGGAGAAAAAATTGTTGACACTGCTTTGGGCAGGGTTTGTGACTGGACAGTCTGCAGGAGTCCCTCCCAGCCTCAGTGATGCTGTGATTCTGCAGTCTTTGGATGCTGAACAGCTGGGTCAGACCCATCCCAACCATCAATCACTCTGGGTTCTATGATCTGAGCATTGCAACAGCTCCAACACATCCTGGATACACCAGGATCCATGTGGAGGTGTCCAGACACCCATGTGGAATTTCTTAGATAGAAGTACAGGAGCCTGATCAAGCTGAACAAGTTGTGTTAAAAGCTGCATGACATAAATAAATCTTAAATAGGGATTGGGGGGATGACAAAGCTGTGGCTTCTGATAGGGAAACCACACTGTTTGGAAAGGTTTCAGCCAAATGGAAGAGCCTTGGGTATCCAGACTTTTGCCTCTATTTTTGTCTGTATTAGTTGCTACTCTTTGCGTATCAACCCCAGTATCTCTTTGGCCATTTAAGAATCGTTTTTGACAGTTATTTGCCATGGTGCTAAACCAGATTACATCAAGGTTTGTCAAGCTTCCTCTGCTCTCTAATGTATGGAAAAATATTACACTTAATTTGGTTTGCTCAGGCAATGTGGACAGGGATTAGCCATGCTATATATGGATCATAAACACTGTTCTGGTTAACACCACTGCGCAGCCAAACCTGAAACTTTCATCTCAGTCCTTGCAAACTTTGGTGGTTTGGATGGAAAAGGAACCAGTATTTGAGCTGTGCTTTATTTTTGTTTTTGTTTTGAAAAACCAAAGGTGAATCAATAGCACTTTGGAAGCCCAAAATCCAGGATTCTCAGCCCACCTCCAGTGGACAGGGATCGAGTGCCTGTGTAGGCAGGGACTTCACATTGGGAAGAAAGCCAATACACAAAGGAAGGAAACCATTTCAAGGAACCTGCTGTAAGTCTCCATAAAAATCTCAGGGACATAAAGGCAGCCTGAGTTTTGTGTCATAATCCTCTCCAAGCAACATATGTGTCTGGTTAGGAACAACATAGTAGTCCCATGTGAGACAAAGATGGACTTTTTCTGGCTGCATGTCCAACTGGTTTGGTATTAGGAATGACAGGGGAAAACCTTTGGTTTTGAGTCAGAATTTTAGTTTGCTATCTGGAACACCAAAGCAGCCAGTAATGAAAGTGGATTTCTCACATCAGATTTTTTAGATGCCAGAAATAATAACAGCATAGTGTTAACACCTCAGCACTTGGCTTTCTCTAGGTTGTTTTAACCTAGATAAATTTATTAATTTGTGTCTTTGTATCCACAGCACTGCCTTAAAATTTGCACTTAATTGCAGCAAAAGTAGTTTTAAAATCCATCTGTCTTACACTGACCACTCCTGTAGCATCTCACCACCTTTTGTATAATGTGTTCCCAGTGCTAAAATAAAGATGTACAGCGTGGTATAGTAATTCCCCTTATGCAGATCTTTGAGGCTGTTGAAAAGGTAAAATTTTCTATTATATTTCTGGCTTTCAGAATTATTATAAAAGTAGGATCATCCTTACTGTAAGGTATTTAACAACTGGGCATGATGAGTAGAGCACCTTGGACCATCATGTGGCTCTCCAAGCCCTTGTATATCCTCCAGAGGCTGCTCTTTCTTCCTATGCTGCATCTGATGGACTTAGTCCAAGCAAGAATGTTTCTAATGACCTTAGTGGACATCGAATGAGTTCTACCGAACTACTTCCAAGAGGGCACAAATGTCAGGCTTGGATGCCCAGTGTCAACAATTTCTTTCTATCTCTTCTTTTTTGATTTTCATATCTGAAGTTGCTGAAGGGATCTAGGCAGGTATATACATCAAAGTTTGATTGTGTGAACACTGCCACGTTTCCACACATTAAAAGAAAATATTGAAGGGTCTAGGCCACCAGGTAGCTCTTATTGTGTTTGGTGTTGAGCTGTCTGTTCAAACCAAAATGTTGAAAACTGAGACCCCCTGTAAAGTAGCAATTAACTTTAGCTCTGGCAGAAGCCATCCAGCTCTCCCACCTCCACAGGACATCTGAGTCACTTAGAACATTACCATGGTTCCATGACTGGCCAGGAAAACACAGTAGGTAACTTACCAGCTGATTCATAGCTATGAGATGCCAACCAGAAAAATGTTCAGGCCTGTCCAGAAGCTTTATGAAGAATGAGAGTGGAAAGATAATTTAGTTTTATAATATTTAGTTCATGCTTACCTACAATAGGCTCTTGTTTTAGATTACATCTGTTCTTTTCTAATGGGCCTACAGAGACTATCACTGCCAGCTGATGAAATTTCCCCTTTCATCAAGGAAGGCTTGGTCCCATTGAAGGGACAGCAGGCAACAGCCTGTACGTAAGTACATCTGTGAATCAAGGCTCATGATGTATCTTCCTTGCAGATTCAGATCCTTGCACTCCTGATGCTCCACCTGCTGCCACTTCACCACCAACTTCTGAAGAACCTGGACCTTTCACAGCTCCAGCATCACCCTCCTGTTCCTCTGACACTGGTACCGCATCACTTTCACCCCCATTACGCACGTGTGTTGCAGCCTTACATCCAAAACCACCTCCTATTTCACCATCAACATCCACTCCTGCTGCCACTGTTCACCCTGGACTTCCTTCTCTTCCTGCCCCACCTGCCTCTACTCCATCCCTGCACCCTGGGATTTATCTGCCGGTTGTCCCACCCAGTGGTGCCACCCACCTCATCAACTGGCTGCCCTTCCTCGCCTCGGCAACGCTCGCCACCATTCAAGGCAAGGAGGAAGACCAGCCACCCATAAGCACAGGCTCCCTGGAAGGCATGAAGCCTTGCAGCAGCCCAGCCCCACCCCCCTCTCATGAGGAAAATCCCCAGGCAGCACTTATGGGAAACAGTGCTCCGGGGCCTGCTTCCCCGCCGCCAGCTGCCCAGGCTGTGCCCGTGGGCTCCGAGGCGTCGGCGAATGTGAGCGACATCCTGGCGGAGCTGCGGACCATGAACAGCCACCTCTCCACCATTGCCCGAGCCCTGACCCAGCTGGCATCATCCCTGGCACCCCAGCAGGATGCTAGTGGCACCTCCCCTCCTTAGTGCCAGGTTTCACAGGGAATGGTGTTGCCCAGAGGAAAGGGACCCTCCCCAAACTTGCCCACACCATCAGAGTGGGTTCGCTGCAGTTGCAGACACCGACCGCGTCTCTCCAGTGGGTTTTTCTGTTTGTTTGTTTGCCCCTTGTAAATGGCTGCATATATTAAAAAATAGTTTTGTGGTCTTTCTTGTTAATAAAATTGTTTATATTTCTCATGTTCCTTTCAGATGCACTCGCTCCCCTCCTCTCACCCGTTAACCACATAAACACTGGTAGGAGCTGGTGAGGTCTCACACAGAAAATGCTGAGAATCTGAAGTGGTGAGAAGTTACCCACGAGAAAATGCTCGAGGAGGTGACAAAACCACTCTGGGCAATGTGAGGGGACACAGAAAGCAAAGGACACAATGAAACTTTGAAAAATTTCCCTGTCCCTCCCCATCCATGCTGCATGGCACAGCTCTGTTGAAATTGGAGCCCTCCCCAATGCACTAAATCTCAGGGGTAATTGTAATTACCAGCGCAGGTACACATCATGATAAATTGTTCAGAATACAAAGCAGCATAGTTGTCTAAGCAGCACTGGGGCTGAACAGCCACCAAACAGCCTCATCCACCTCCTGCCCTCCAAGAGAGGTGAGAACTGAAGGTGCTTAGCTCAAGTCAATCTGTCTTATTTGCCAGTGGTGCCTGGGCATAAATAGGCCAAGCTAATTTACAACAATTAGCCAGGCGCACATGGATAAATCCCAACATTTCACCATCTTTTCCCTATTGCCAAGGTGCAGCAGCTTGCCTAAAGGTGGCATTGAAGGTGTGAAACCTTAAACAATCCTCTTTGTAGATGGAGAAAGATCTCTTGTACATTAATCCAGGATTTGCTCCTCCCAGGTGTTTGACCTGTAGAGCAGCTGGTGAGGTACCATTGGACAGGTGGAGGCACCAGAGCAGGGAGATGAAGGTTGGGATGTGCTCAGAGCTCTGGGAGAGTCCCTGGAAAGAACAGCTCTTGCAGAGCTTTTTCTGTGCATCTCAGCCCATAGTGCAAACTGGTCTGCCCATAGTGCAAACAACCAGACCAGGTTGTCCACATCCACAGTGTCCCTGATCTTTAAGGTCCCTTCCAAGCCATATCATTCTATGATTTTATGAACCACCAGTCAAAATATTTTTTTCCTGAAGGTGGGCCAAGCACAGGCCCAGTGGTGGCTGAGCCAGGCTATGCTGCTGCTCTGCCTTTCATCCCAGTGAATTAAAATGAAACACATGCTCATGGCAAACAGAAGAAAATAAAGGTCTCTGTGAAGCTGTGTATGATCTCACCTTAATTTAGCTACGCAGCCCTCAGATATCAGGATCTGAGGCCATCTCTAGGAAAATCCCAGACAAACAGAGAGATCGCTAGATAAGATTAAAGAGGAAGTATTCAGTCTATTTGCAAATATTTCTGTTACAGATGAGCCTAAGCCACAAAGATTAAATCAATATACAAACTTCCCCAAAGCTCAGGTGTATTTGAATTTGAGGCTTTGGTTACTGCATATGTATTTATATATAAACCTATCCATACTTTTGAGTCTGTGCCTGAAAGACAAAGGAATTGTCCTGCTCAATCATGGGGTTTTTTCTAGCCTGATCAGACTTTTTCCTCTGCTATGTTTAGCAAAAAGGTGAAAAAAACCCAGATATTTGATAGATGCCCTACACTACCTTTTAAGTTTGTGTTTAAATATGTGTTTCAACTAAAAGAGATATAAGGAGTATCTTTAAAACATTATGGCTTTTGATTTGTCCATTGCAGTTCCCTTAGAATAAAAAAGCGAAAATAAAGAGAAATTTATCACTTTTCCTCCTTTCGTTATAAAATATAGGCCAGGAAAGAAAGGGGAAAGCTCTATGATTAAAAAAAAATTAAAAGGAATTATTTCCAATTTTACCATCTTTCCCTCTTTCAACTTCACATAAGTAGTAAATAAATACCGTATTCCCCACTGTTAATAGTTTTGCTTGCTTGATCCTGCTGTTTCCCAATAGTAATCTTTCATGGCCTAACGCTGATGAAAATATCAGTGCTGTTTTCTAGATCTGTGCAAGACACGCAGCCATAGGTTCAGAAAGTCTTACTGATGCTTTATCAACCAAGGTTAGAACTGACTTCATTTAGGTGTCTAAGGGATTTGGGAACAGTTTCCATGGCACGCAAATCCATAAAAAGCCTGAAAAAGTTGCCTATATTCAGCTGCGAAGGCGGTGTTCTTCATTCTCAAAGATGCTATGAGTGTAATCCAGCTGGCAGGGAGGGAAAAGTGCTATTCCTGAGCCTCTTCCTAAAGGAACGAGATTTCTGTGGTCTCATAGCCAAAGATATTAGATGCTGAACACCTTTGCAGTCTAGACTCTGAGCTGTCTGGTCCTGTGGCACACGGACAACAAAGCAGAACCTGAGCCTGTAGCCAGGAGTAGCAGCTTTTGGATTGACTTGGTAACCGCTGCTGGCTCCCACAGGGCACAGCAACTGGCTGTGGGGCCAGTGAGGCAGACAGAGGCTGTCTGTGGACAGGGGCAGTTCCTGCACCCTGAGCCACCCTGAGCCCAGCCAGGGCTCTTCTAATGCCACAGGTCCCCATCTGCAGGGTCTCCTGCAGGGTTTGTGCCCAGCCCATGTGAGTAAAAACCCAGCTCAGATACATCTGCACAGCCTCACCATGGCACAAAAGGGCTTCACTGCCATGCTAAGAGGACTCCTGCCCATGGGCACCTCGTTCAGCAAAGTGCATTATTCTCTACTCGATGTGTTCAACACTCATGTCCCTTGGGGATTACTCCCTCAATTTAAACCACTTAAACACTGCAAGAAACAAGTGGTTGCTCTGACTGCATCACTTTTCTGGCAAGAGTTTTACTCTGTTTCAGGTTTTGTTTGCCCTTCTTGACTTTCATCCAACTTGGTTCTAGCAGCCCCATTGCCACTCTCTGTGTGCTCAGTAGCTTTACTGGCACCCTTGAGTTGCTGTTCCACACGTGCTATGCTGCCAGTCAAAAGCTGGAGTGCAGCTTACAACAAAAAAGTCTCCTAAAGCTCCTGAAAGTGACAGCAGAATGGCTGAAGAAAGGCAGAAACCTCAGTAGAGCTGGCACTGTGTCCCCACAGTTCCCCAGCACCTGTGGAAATGATAAGTCCGGGTTGCTCCTATGCCACAGAGACACATAACCCATGGAAAAGAGTTCAAGAGACTTTCTTCTCTAAATTATTCATTTTGATTCAGCTCAAAGTGTGAGGGGAGGAGCTGAAAGTTACAGTGCCTTAGTGAGTGTTCAAAGTCCTGCGTAGAAATAACCTCATCTTACACTCCAGGGGCTGTTAAAATATTAAAACTCCCCTGCTGGCTTTCTCTCTCTTGTGACATCTTCAGTCTCGCTTTCTTCTTCCTCTTCCACAGCCTTGTTATTTTCCAAGGCAGGAATTTATAGGACAAGATTTATTTTAAAATTGACAGATGCTGCTTTCCTTTTCTACTAAAAAACCCTGAAACACTATGGATGAGAAAATTTAAAGGCTGGAGGCCAGGTTGTTAAGAGTCAGCATTGTGACCAACACAACCCCCTGTGGCCCTTCCATCAAAATCCCAAACACACTGATCCCATCTTTCACAGTTTCCTCCTGAGCAAACATTGAGGGTGGGTTTCAAGTCACCACACCTGAATCATCTAAACCTTGGTTTTGTAGTTCCTCTACAGGCGTGGGTTTTCAACTTGCTGTTCATCTCAACCTAAAAAAGGTGTTTAAAATAGGTGGGAAGGCATTCGACTTCTGGCAATGCCCATCCCTCTCCCCAGACTATAGATGGCTCATGTAAGCCAGATTTTTGACTTCTAGATGACTGGAAGTAAATGAAATAAATCCTCTGTTGGTAATTGCAGTTCATTTTAAACCAGTGAAACAATAATATATCACATTTATTTCAATCACAATAGAAGTGTGAGGAACTGGAAGAGAGGAAATGGGAGCTCAAGAGAATAGGACTGACAGTAAAACTGGAAGCCCCCACAAAATATCCAGCTCCAGACCCATGCCAGGAGTTATCCTGTGCCAGGAGAGCACCCAGAGGAACATCCAGATCATTCCATTCTCCCAGAAAATTAAGTCCTCAGGATGTGGAACTGAAAGCAAAACAACTTCATGGGGTTTGAGTGATGTACTCAGTGTCTGCTACTCCAGCAGGAATTATTTAAGGAGGCAGCAGGCTGTACAATATTGTATTAGACTGCAATTCAAGAAGGTGGGAGAAATCACAGGTTTACACAGGAGAAATAGGAAGCCGGGTGGTTTTTCACTTTGTTTTCTCTAGCACACATTGTTCTTCCAATATTTGTACACACATTCACTGTAACGACACTCAAATCTCCCAGTAAAAATAATTTATAAAGAAACATTGCTGGGGAGTGCATTCCTTCCCATTAGCCCAGCTGCGAGCTGGCAGCTCAGAGCCTGGGATTGAGCTCCCTCCTCCAGACAAGACCGTTTTCCATCTCAGCTCTGTCTGGGAAGCACAAATCAGGTACCCTCTGCCAGATGCCCCTGTGGACACCCACGTCTACCCACAAAGCCATAGGGTCTATGCCTCCAGCTTCCTTCCAGACCTTTCACTACAGTATTTTGCAGAGTTCTTTGGGTTTCTGTTCAATTTGTTTCAGTCTGTGAACAACTAACCAGGACACCTGTGCCAGGGACTGGCTGCACCCATAACCACAGGGCCGTATCCTGAGTCCACAGCTGCCAGCCTGGTGGGAGACCCTCTTTGGATGCCACAGGATAAAAGATGCTATGCCGCCAGTGTGGGCAAGGGTACCCTGTGGCCCTGACTGTCGCTGTCCTGGGTTATGTGTGCAGTGGTTATTCTGGTGCATGGCAATGCTTGGGAGGGGACAACTGAGTCACCCATCCAGGGACCAAAGGCACATACACCACATTCATCCCATGGGCTGGGGAACCTCTGCTCAAATCACCCAAGGATGCAATAGAAATGCAGGGTCTGCCCAGCCCCAGCTAGCTGTGGAGCCCACTGTGCCAGAGGAACGCAGGCAGGCAGCACTGTTCCCAAAGTGCACAATGCTGAATAAAACTGGACAAGGGTCTTTCCAAGTCATGGCTGAGCCGGGAGACTGCTTTAAAAAGTTAAAAACCACCATATTTTGTATTTGCTCAGGTGTTTCTGGTCATCTCCCACATGCAGTTTTTCTTCCTCTTGACAGACACTGAAACTCTGCTCTTGGCTTAGCCATAAAGAGTCTGTAGGACATGAGACAGTCAGTTCTGGTCTTACAGGAAATAAAGGTAATGTACTCTGGACTTTCAGATGTCATAGAATCACAGAATGGTTTGGCTTGGAAGAGACCTTAAAGATCATCCAGTTCCAATCCCCTGTCATGGGCAGGGACACCTTCCATGAGACCAGGTTGCTCAGAGCCCCATCCAACCTGGCATTAAAGGATGAGACTGTCCTTTCTCCTGTGCCAGAACTGCAGCGCTGAGTGAAGGTATCCATCTGCTCCTCTGTAATCCTGATTGCTCTCTGCTCCCCTGCCATTTTGCACCTAACCTGTACCTTTCCAGAGCAAGGAATATGTTTTTGTTCTCCCATCATTCAAAGCTGAGCATGGAAAGGGATTTTAAACACTGTAACAGCAGAAGGTAGTTATTAATAACAAGCGATATCATGAAACCGAAATCTTCCTCTCAACAAAGAGGAATTCAGTGATGTAGAAGACAGAAGTGCACCACAACCCCTTGCTGGGTTCTGTTCCAGGCTCTCTAAAATAAGCCAGGCTGAAACAGTAACTTCTCACTACTGCTTTTTCTTGTGGAAGTGGTTCCCAGACACTTGCTGTACATCGTATAATGTCAACATCTGATTTGATCCACATCGTTCTCATCTACCACTAGCCTGGATTTCCCATTTATCTTGAACTTTGGCTGAAATCTCATTTTATTCAGAGAAAGGTCTTACTGGAAAAGCCTTCATGAAGAGCTTACTACTTACAACTATAATTCAAAGCACATTTTGAACAGAAAATTGTGGATTTCCACCAGCTGAAGCCCTTGGTGATTCATGGTGATGGCAACAAATTGGTTTTGTCACAAAACAAAAATAAGAGGCTCCTGAAAAAGCCTGAAAAATGCCAAAGACTGTTTCTGTTTCTTAATATTTATTTTATTAAAGATATCAAGCCACACCAGTAGTTCAAGAAATAATTGAAGCATTTAGCTTCTTCTGCATTGCTACTTTACCCATTTCCTCGAATTATTTTGACAGTATTTATTTTGGGTCAATAGAAAATGACATTTTTTTCTCCCTGTCAGCAGAATCAAAACATCAGATACTCATGTGGTTCTGCTAGGAGAGTACAGTGGATTCTTAGGCTAACTTGGCTATCTGTGAGTGGAAATCCAAACCCCACAGTTTCTCCCAGATTCTTCAAAGTAGTGAAAGTGTTGGTGATACCAGTCTGGTGTCCCACGGTCCATGACACATGTCACCAGTGAGGTGGCATATGGCTCTATTCCCAACCTTGACTGGGAAGGGAACTCACAGACCTTTAGGTGATATAAATTTCCATGGGACTTAGAGCTTGGATTGACCAACCAGGCCAGTCTGATCTGTTCCAGGTGGGACCTGGCTCCATGTGTTTTAGTAAATGGTGGTAGACATTGGACTTTTCAAGCCATGCCAACAGACACGTGATTAAAGCTTCCAGGGGCTTATTCATTTCTTCCATATAAAATAAGGCTATTTGCACATTTAATGGTAATTCTGTATTGACTATCACTCTTGGGAGGTAAGGATGTCATTATTTTTTAAACACACAGGGCTTTACTCGATCAGACTCATTTGTTTCCTCTGATGGAAGAAAAGGGCCTGAGGTGGAGAGAAGTTAAGAGCTGACTAGGAGGTTTTAACTGAAGTAGTGGGATGAACGTGAGCCAAGGAAAATTTAGGCTGCGCATCAGGAAAATTTTCCTAACAACGAGGTCTATTACTACATGAAATGGTTCCCCCCAGGGAAAAGGGGGAAGCTGACTAGACAAAGCAATGAAGAACATATTGTAGGGGGCAACCTTTAAACAGTTGGGGAATGGACCAAGTGACCTAAGTGCATTTTCCATCTCTAATTTCTCTGACTCAATCATTGCAAGGGTACAGTGTAGAGTATATGACTCCTGCTCTCCGCCACATCAGTGCTGCTTGGGAGCATTTCCCACAAAGCCAGTCCTCAGGATGCAAAGGACACCAGAGCTCTGACCTCCAGGCTTCTTCACTGAGGTCCACCAGGCATAGGTTGCTCTTGCTGGGACCTTTGGCTACCCAGGGACCAGAGGGTTCATGAACACAGGTCATTTTTAACTGGACTTTTTCATTCTTCAACTTCACTTTTCTTTGCCTTTTTTTCCCTATGATTTCTTCCTCTTATATGGGAAAGCTTTTCATTCTCAGAAATCACTGAGTTGCTTCAGAGACAAGCTCAAGCTACACAGAAACCTGACACAGAGGTGGAATTTCTGAGCACCTGGTGATGCCCATGTGACAGCTGTCACAGTAGCAGACACCCAGAACCAAACCAGGAGACTTCAGACCAACAAGGTGAACTTCAGGAGCCAAACCAGCTTACGATGCAACTCTCATGTCCTCATTTTCCAGACTGAACTGGACTGGATGAGCCAAGGAATAGTTGAATGCTGTTAAAGGGTTTACTTCAGTCAAAGCAAATGTGATTCCCAATAATGAGGAAGAGTTATTCTTCTTATCCTTGAATCCTGTATGTTTAAACATCAGTGATCTTCTGGTAGAGTTCCTCAAAGTTTTTGTATAAATCTTCTTAAAAATCAAAAAATTGATTCACTAACAGCCATAGACTTCTGCAGGAAGGGCCAGTTTCATTACAAGTTCACCCAAACTTTCCAAGTGCTCATACTCCAAATGGCATCTTTTATAATTTTTTAAAAGAAATATCATAATGGTTTCTTGTTTTGTTTTGTTCTGTTTTGATTTAAAAGCAGGCTGTCTTTTCAAATTTTAACTAATTAGAGTAAATGAAAAGAACTCTTGTAATAACTTGGGGAGCTGATTTTCTTTTCCTCTCAGAAGAATGGTTTAATATGCCCAACTACAGTGATCTTTGTGTCTGAGTATTTTTATCTCCTTAAAAAAAAAAAAAAAAATCAACTTTTCCATAGAAGAGAAAAATACCTCCCTCTTTGGCTTATTTATTGTTTGAGCAGGAATTGGTTGAAAATATAGGCAAGATAATGAAAGGCCTTTTTTTTCCTGTGCCTTTGCTGGAAAACCTGTATTTATTCTTAGTTTAAATATGGCCCTGAAAACACGTTTTGAAAAAATAATAGTTATGTTATAAGACAAATTCAGTGTACCATGAATGAAGCTGGAGGAGCTGTGTAACTTTCTGACACAGACTTCATTTTTGCAAGCTGGATTTAGTTTTTCTTTTCGTCAGCCTCAGCAGTTTTTATCTCTGCAGTCTCAGTTCACATCTATTTCCTCTCTGTGCGAGGTATGTGCATGAATGCAGGGACATCTAACAATGAAAGAACAGCTTCAGGGAAGAGAAGGGCAAATCAGCTCTGTATTCACTGGGACCTGACTGCAGACCATAAAAATAGATATGAAAATGCAAAGAAGAAATGCCTGAAAAAAGCTTCTGGACAAAGTGATTACTTCTATGTGTTAAAAAAAAAAAAAAAGCCAATGGAGTCATTAGAAGTAATGACTTTAGAAAACACACTGGGACAAGACAGGACAAATATCACTTACAGGGGAAAAAAAACCTGTCCATGTCAGTAACACCTCTATCAACACCACTTTCGTTTTACCAGTTCCTGTCTAGCCGGGAACTAATTTCTTTACAGTTACTGAAGCAGAGTAACCACAAATCAAACAGTAGGAAAATGATAACCTGCTGAACTCCAGAGAGGCCTCTTGGCTGGGTTTTGTGACATCTGAACTATGCTTAGACAATTGTGAAATGTCTAATGTGGGGCAGTCAATCAGGCTTTGCCCCTGAACTTGTCATTTTGTCAGACAAAGTGGGAATAAAAAAAAAAATAAAACCCACAAATATTTAGAAAAGTCAAAACTGCTAAAAATTATTTATGAGAAAAAGTTGGATATTTCTTGGAAGGTGACACTAGAATCCTTTAATATATTATGAGAATATGAAGCATGAGGGGGAGTATAAAGTGCAGGGAGAGACCCTGTTTGCGGGAGTTTTTCAAAGTTATGTTCTGTTGGCTCAGGCTGCACCTCACTGAAATGAAACTTAACAGGCCAATAAATACAGCAGTGCTGAAGAAAAAGAAGAAGAAATTGTACTAAACTCTGATTATGCTGACATCAGCTGGCCTATAAATTATCGCCCAATAAAAACTATCAAGATGTGAACAAAAATATCCCAGATATCCATCCTGGAAAGAAAAAACAGTTTGGAGCTATTCCAGGACAGTAATTCTTTTATATATATATAAAATCTGAATATTTTGTATTGTGCTCATGCAAAGATCTATTTCATCAGCTTCAGCTTCATCTTTAGGCTTTTTTTACACTCACTCCTCTCTAGAAGAATATTTCTATTTTTAGAGATTTCTTTCTAGAGCACCTTTAATGACTGAAAGGCATAATCAAATATTTGGTCCATAGCTTTGGCTATAATTATTGTTTTTACACCAAAGTCAAGGTATCAAATCAAATTTACATTGGATAAAGATATTCTGAATTTATTTAAATATCTCATTCATTACTATAGAAAGCTATGATGTAGAATCACCATGGTTTTGTTGATTTCTAGGAAGCAATGGAAATTTGTGCTGCCTGGAGGTCTGTCTCTACACGACAGAGAAAATTATCTGACAGGTTCTTGGTATTTCTTGGAAATCAGAGGGATCTCCCTCTCTCTTTGTAGTTTCTTCATTTACGTTTCTTTAAAGCAGAAATTTCAGTGAACATGGAGGATTTGTCTCTACAGTGGCAATTACTGAATTATTAGAATAGTTAGGGTTGGAGGGAATTTTTAAAGGTCATCCAGTCCAGTCCTCTTGCAATGAACAGGGAGATCTTAACCCAGACTAGGCTGCTCAGAGCCCTGTCCAACCTGATCTTCAGTGTTTCCAGGGACAGGGCCTCCACCACCTCTCTGGGCAGTCTGTTCAGTGTTTCACCAGCTGCCTCATAAAAAATTTTTTTCTTATATCTAATTTGAACCTGCCCTCTTTTATTTATAAACCATTACCCCTTGTATTGCTACTGCCCCCATCTTTCTTTAAAGCCCCCTTTAAGTATTACAAGTCCAATAATGGAATAAAAGGGCAAGACAAAAGACACATTTCAATATGATCTCCTCCTTGTAAGAGATCTCAACAAGGCTCTGAAGGGTATATTTTTATTTTTCCATTGTGGTGTGTATATATACGTAAATAGTCATGATACAGAGAAGAGGCCTCTTGAATAGAAAGGAATATCTGGATATCTGGAAAAAGCTTGCCCAGAGAAGTGGTAAATGTCTTGTCCCTGGAAACATTCAAGGTCAGGTTGGACAGGATTCTGAGCAACCTGGTCTAGCTGAAGATTTTTACAAGGGCATGTAGTGACAGTACAAGGGGTAACGGCTTTAAACTTAAAGAGAGTCAACTTAGAACAGATTTAGGAAGAAATTCTTTACTGCAATACGGCTGAGACACTGAACAGGCTGTCCAGAAAAGCTGTGGCCACCACATTCCTGGAAGTGTCCAAGGCAAGGTTGGATGGGCCTTGGAACAGCCTGGAAGTTGTGAAAGGTGTCCCTGCCCATGGCAGGGGGGTGGAAGGAGGTGATCTTTAAGGTCCCTTTTGACCCAAAGCATTCTGTGATTCTGTGCTGTTCACAGCGTAGCCTGGTAGGCTCCTGTAGTTAGACTTGATTTTGTCAGTGACTGCTAAGTCTAGGAAGCCGCAGTTTCCAAAATTAACAGTAAAATAAGATGAAAAATCATAATGAGAGGAAAACAGATCATGAGAACTCAGTTTATTATCTGTCTCCTGTGTCTGAAAGATGCTATCTTTACCTCTCAACTTCTCCTACCATCAGTTGGGGTGATGACTGGGAGCAGCACCAGCTCAGATGGAGAGTGTGCCACCCACTGAGGCACTGGTACTGCTTCCTGTTGGCACAGCCCCTCCTGGTAGGAGCTGCTCTTCTGCTGAACCTCCCTCACTTCTTCATATGAGCAGAAAGCAGAAGTGATATGAGTCACCTCACAAGACCACCTGCTAAATTCTTCTCCTGTGGTCTTGAGCCAGATGCCACCTGCTAATAATGAATGTGAAGATAGAGCTCTTCAGGATATTGCTCAGAATCAGAGACTCTTTCTTCAGGATTAATTTCCTAAGGAAAAGTAATAAATATCAAAAATATGAGTGCCCACTTCTCAGGAGCCCCAAAATTCTGAAATTTATTGTCTTCACAGAAACCTAACCACTGCTGTTACTCAGCTCTAATGAAATAAAATCCGTTCTAAGGAAATAAACCACATATTAAATATTTTTTTGTTCGAACATGAGTAAAATAACTTTCAAATTTATCTTTACCAATGTGTATTCAGGCACATTTTCTGTCTTGTGTAAGACCCTCCCAAACTTAGAAGACTAAGTATATGAGAGTCTTCCAGTAAAAGACTAGCTTCCATCTCCAATGTCACTGTAATTCCTTTTTTCATATCCAGAATTATTTGCTGAAACAATGACTGAAACTATGAAATCGTGACAGCCTGCACACTGGGAAAAGACAGCTAACATAGCATCAGAAGTTGGTAGTTTGCATTTGTCCACTATTCTCATAGTTGTAACTTCTAACCAAAGATTCACAGAGAAGATACCCACCTCTTCCCCACTGCCACAGCCCATGCAACGTGGGTCTTTTGAGCTGAAGTGCCCCCACATCTCTGGGACGTATGAGTGAATCTGGAATTTTTGTAGAAATAGTAATCTGAGAGAAAGCAAGAAGAAAAGTGGCTTTCATCTTTTATACTCATCAAGTCTGGGACAGCTTCCAAATCAATGAGTATATGCACTCAGTTTTGTCTTGGTTTTTGAGTTACAACTATGAAATAACCAACTGAGACCCATAGATTTTAACAAACCAATGTGAAAGACAATGTGGTCTTTGAAATTGGTTTCGAATCTGTCTATGGGTTAAACACAGAGTTTTTTGCCTTTGAAAATCCTTAAGCAAAGACGCCTTCGCCTCTGAGGAACGACATTTTATTAATGTGCATGCTTGTGTATGTTAGCATGTGCATGAATATATGAATAAAAGTATAGACAACTATTATACAAATACTTCTTATAAAGACATAAGTTTATGGAATTAAAAACAGTAGCCTCAGTGTTGTATCTCTGAACATGTAGTATATGTCAGAATTTAGTTGATATGTACCATTCAAGAACATATTTATCACCCAAAAGCATTCCTTATTTTACACTCTTACTTCCTGTACCTTATTTCAGGCAGTCAATTTCATAGGCATTTATTTTGACTTGTTTTTTAAGTGGTAGAAGAAAGAACAGAATCAGGATATAATGGCTGGCCAAACCCCGATGTCTTTACTTAGATCTTACTCAGATAAAACTGCTCAGGACTTCTACCTGCAGAAAGACCACAGGAATTAGCCCTACAAATGGTTTCCTCCCTTCCAAGAGGTAAATATATGTCTTTGTTCTTTTATCTGTTTGTTGCCAGGGTGACAGGCTTATGCAGTTTGAGAGTACAACAGTAAGGCCTTAGGGTGTCACTTTAAGATAACCACACACTCAGTTTTCTGTTTAGCTTCATTATTTTATTTTCAGTTTTATTCATAACTATTTGCTACTGAAAAATGCCTATTGTCAGCTCCAGGTGTGTTTGCCAACATTAAAAAGTATAATCACAATAAAAGAAAAGCCAGGAGCTATTCCACCTCCCACATGCCAAAATTAACAAACCATAGCAAAATTAAAATCAACAATATTTTACTGTCCTCCTTCCCTTCCTTCTTCTCTCTATCCTCTACATCCTCCTTCCTACGAGCTATCCGGATTTCTTTCCAAATGCCTGAATAAATGAATAACATGCAGCATGGATGTTCAGTTGATGTTGCAAAAACATAATTTTGGCCCTGTTTTCATACCACTGACAGTGTGCATAAGGAAGAAACCCATTTTCATACTAAGAATTCTCTTTTTCATAGTAGCGCATAACTTCTGTATGGTCGTCTGACAGAAGGAAACCCAAGCCTTCCCTTTTCCATGGACTTTGGAGGCATGGAAATCTGCAATTATCTCTACAGCCTAGAGTGCCCCTTGAGTTTTTAGTAGTCCTTCTAATTCAGACCTGTATTTGAGGTAAGGATTCTCTTTGAAAAAAATAGTACCCAAATGTTTTAATTTTCCAGTGAAGAAGTTCCATCACAGGTCTTAAAAGCTAATCACATGTCACACATGATTCTTTCTTGAAATTCTATTTCACTGTGGAAGGCTGGAGACCAGATCCAGACACAAAAAGCCAAGGCAACCTGCAAGGTTTCTATCATGTCTTGAACCACAGTAAGTACACTTTCTATTCTTACTCACAATTTTCTTATTTAAATCTAGGCTCCGAGTCTATTCTTTATGTTGCATCATGGTTAGCTCATGTTCAGATGATTCTCTGTGATTTCCAGACCTTATCTGGAAGCAATGCCTGCTAAGCCAGATCCACCCATGTTTTATGATGTTTATGTTCTTTGGGTAGGATTGGGTCAGTTTTAATCCAGACCCCAGTAGGTTTTAGATATCTAAAATCCAGTTTCAGACCAAGCTAGCCTCCAATCTGCTTGTTTTTCTACTTCATCTACTGTCCACACCTTTTTAGCCTGAAACTTCCTTAGAATCTTAGCTGTAGCTACTCAGATATTCATGCTCCCAGGACCTGTCTCTGGCTGGGTGTCAGTGAGAACTCAGTTATGTACACAGGCCTCTAGCCTTTGTGTAATCCCCCAGAGAATCTTTAAAAACTGGTTTTTTTTAAATAATGAGGTAATCTTTCACCTTTTCCTTTGCAGAAAACGATGGCCCAGCCGTCACTCCTCGTCCCACCAACAGATGCTGTGCATAGATAAGCTACGTGAGCAGTGACTTGGGAAAGTGAGTTGAACTGTCTGTGGTGAATTTGGTCCCATAATTATTGCAGTTGCTTTGACATCCTAAAACAACTCTACAGATTCATCACATACCTAAAGGTTTCAATTTGTCTTCCTCTTTTCTGCACAGAGCTGTTGTAAGGCTGTTTGATGAAGCTGGAGAAGTGCTCAAAAGCCACAGGATCAGGCAGCAGGGTCCTGTGGCTAACTCTAAATAGCAAAGGAAACTGAAAAAAACGTGTTTTAACCTATGCTGGGCTGCACTGTGTTCTCGTCCTATGGAAATTGTGCCTGTTCAGCATTGCTTGGCTAAACTCACAGCAGAGTCCACACATTGACAGAAAGAGATGGATTTGCGTTACCAGAAAAGGTGGGAAAGCAGTTGCAATTTCAACAGCTTTTCAAGTGTATTTAAGTCACCTGAAGTATGGCCCCATGTGGTAAAAGACAGTTTGGCCTCGGCAGTGTTAGGACATGTTGGATTCATTGAGTTTTCTCAGTAGCCTATTATCACTGGACCACCTGGAGCGCTGGGATACCAACCCTGGCTGCTGTAGACCCAAAGGAAGAGCATTCCAGCCCTTGTTTGGACTCCCCTCTACTTTGCAAACTGTTGAGATGAAGCACGAAGGTATAAAAAAAATTCAGGAGAGATGGACAAATCCCATGAGGGCCCAAAAATGTCTTTATCTGAGACAGCTGAGAGCTTTGCCATCTCCCACTGGCACCCAGCCACATGTGGTGAGCCAAGACAGGTGGTCTGCTGGGCTGGAAGACACACTAAGACAGTCTGGTCAGCCAGACGGGCCAGCATGAGGAGTTCAGTGAATGGGACTCTTCTCCTTGCACATGAACGAGTCCAGTGCAGTACAATGGGGTACTGTGCTGCTGAAGAAGTTGTTCTTCGGGTGAGACATTACACTCATAAAACTCAGTGGAGGTCCTGACCACTTTGTGGGCATTAAAGATCCCATGACTTCTAGCAATGACTTTGGTGTCCTGGCCACGCTCCAACTTGGAATGCTTTGTCTCGTTGGACTCCCTATACAGCTCCTATTCAGAAACGTTGTCTTCACAAAGTCTACGTTTAGATGAGCTCATGTTAAGCTGCCGTTTCAAAGTTGATGCCAAAATGGAAAAAGAATTGTAAAAATAATTAGCGATGATTACTGATAATTACCTACACATGGTTGGTGTACCAGACTCAGAGAAATACCTCAGAATGAAAAATGTCATGTAAATATAGGGTGTTACTAAGTTTCTGGCTGGGGTTTTGAAACACTCAGAACCGTACGTATGGAATCACACTTTTTTTATCAGAACAAGAAGTGCTGTCTTGTTGTTTAAGATCTTAAAATCAGATTGTGCTCTGGGTAAGTTACCAGTAATACTTGCAAAGATATGAGACCCTTCGAGAAAAGTCAGTCTAAAAAATTCTAAAGTAGGACTTGAAGAAGCTTAATTTGACAAACAGAGCTTTGAATCACGTTCATCACTGTCGGAGGAGCTGCCCACCACACTTCCCTTTGCCATTTGGAAGAGCAAGTCAGACACTGGCAAAACCAGGCCACCAAGTCTGGTAGAGGCAATTTAAATACAACACATCGAGATAACATTTGCTTTAAGCTTTTCATTTTCACAGCCTTACGCAGTAAGAGCGGCTTATGAAGTCTCCCATTTAAAGCCTGATTTGTGATTTATAGTGATTTATAACAACACTAAAACCTCCCACAAAAGACAAATTAATACTCAGATGCTTTTTCAGCACCTCCTTTGAGAAAAAGAGTTTTGAGCCAGTGCCAAGGAGTGGGAGGCAAGTATTTCTACTGAAACACAAATGGGTGGCAAACTCTGGAATAACATTTTGGCATGAAATACATACTACATTTTTGGAGTCTTTTCTCTTTAAAATGTCTGAGCATTTCAATTTAACAAATTAAACCTTCCCTAATAAAATGAGTTGGTCAAGGAGAAAAGAAGGAATTTAAGTTAAGTCTCCGTAAATGTTTTTTGCACATTTGTGCTTAAAGCTTGCTGCCTGGTCTGCCTCTCAGTTCATGGCAGTTCCAAAATATGGAGTACTTGTTTTGGCTCTAGGCTTACTATTATATTGCCATTAAAATTCCAACTAAATCCTCCAGGTTTGTAATTAGAACTATGGAGAGACCCAGGAGTTAAACACAAAGGATGCTGAACTTCAGCAGAGGAAATTACAGCACAATATGATGCGAGATGTGTTGGATGAAATTAAACGGAACAAATCAGTGAAGCAGATAGGGAAGGAGAGCATGTCCAAAGATCAATTAATGCATGTCTGAGTGTTATGAGCAGTGCTAAAAAGCAGTGCATTAAGGCTAAACTGGGACTCTTAACAGATGCAAAAGAAAGTGCAAAAAACATATGAAGGACAAAGCAAGACAGATGGAATCATTCTGTAGAAGAGGAGTTAAAAACCAGTAGGATTATTTGATGACCAGTTAGAGGAGAAAGGTAATAAAATTTCATGCTTCAAGGTATAAGCTGGTAACCATGGGGGTCTGTAAGTAACTTTTTCCTTCTCTAGAATATTGCAAAATTGGATGACAGAGTCTTTACAAGGATTGCACTTTCTCTCCCTCTCCTTTAGTCTTCTGGCTTTGATTGAAACATTGGGTGTGTGCCAGTCTCAGACCTAGACAAAGGCTGATGCTCAAATGGTCAACTACAGTGAATTTTATTTTCTGTCAAAAGGGATGAAAACCAAAACATAATAAGAGATGAACCTGAACAAAATAAGATTCCGGTTCAGTCTTCCTTGTTTCTGAGGGTTTTATAGTGGCTTGGGTGGGAATTCTGCCCCAGCATGGACTGCACAATTGAATTTTACTAATGACAGATGAGATTTTCTGTATGTGTAACCAGCCTGCCAGGTGTTGCTGGCAGTAATGAAGGCCAAACTGAGTACCTAAATTTTTTCTTAAAATTGCAACACAAAATTGCTCAGAAAAAATAGCCCAGAAACCTTAAGAAACCAAACACTTCCCACAGGTACCCTAGCCAGTATTTCCCATTCATAAACATGGAATCTAATAATTAAATGGCATTAATTCAGGGAAAAAACCTACTAGTGGTGAGTTGATAAAGAAAACACTGGATTTCCCACTATCTTGGCCAGGATATCTCAGAATGGATCCAAACACTTCCAGAGGACAAATGTCTCCATAGGATGCAGCTTGCCCCCTTTCTTCACTTCTCCCCACCTTGGTTTATTGTTGTTATCACATATTTTGCTGCTTCCACTCCACCTGTAAGCCAGGCATTAAGCCAGCAATCCACATTGTCCATATGGCTCCATTTGAGTTAGCTGCCCAAACTAACCATCAGTGGACAATAAAACAGATCCTCCTGGATCATGGTTGATTTAATCTTAAAGTGGAAAGAGCCAGGGAATGGGCACAAGCCCTGGCATATGACTTTTCAGACTGATAAATTGTTAGTGTATAACCTGGAAGTACTTCTGTCCAGGCCACCTAGCATCATGCTAAGGAGCATTTAGGTCTTGTTCTTGGTGTGGATCAAGGATGTCTCTCAACAGACTGTTTGGATGCAGCCACCCTGCTCTGGAGGTGAGTTGAACTGTGCCATTGTGGGATCTTCCACCGGGCTCGAGTCCTGGCCTGTTTTATTTATTCGTACAGTAGCTGTGGAGACTTCACTCAATAATTTTAAATCCTCTTCTGCTTCTTTTTGATCACAGAACATGGAGAATAACATCCTGGCGATGCAGTTGGAGTTAGTGTCAGCTACAAGCTAAAGCATTCCTACAAACTCACCTCTTATCACAAGTGGGAATGAAGCTTGATCATTTTATTTTTAATTTCACCAAGAAGTGATAGAATGGAATGGAATAGAATAGAATAGAATAGAATAGAACTATTTCAGTTAGAAGGGATTTACAGCAACCCTATAATCCAACTGCCTGACAGAAGCATGTTCTTACCAGATCCCCAGACTGCAGATTATCCAAGAAAAGGTCAGCTAAAGCAAGATAAGGTGGATAATGAAACAAAGCCACTTACAATAGCATCATATCTTTTGATCACCTCCAGGAAAGAACAGTAAAAATAATGTTGCTGACATTCTGTATAGTTCATTCAGCTTGATGCAGAGCTGATGGAAGGATCTACAACTGGTCCTGAGTCAGGTCTGTGTAATCATGACCCTAGTCCTCTTTTAACAAGAGGAAAGTGGTGCAGGTGGCAAATAAACCCTTCAAAGCTCTTCCCTTGATGCTCACAAAGGAGAAGGATAAATATTATGGAACCATGGAATAAGGGGACTTGCCATAATAGGGGACAAAATCTGAAGCCCCCCACATCTGAGAAACCTCCAGGACCAAGTGACATTTTTTTCCCAATTCAACCAGAAATGGCATGAAGGACCATTTTAATGATATTCACAGGCCATTTAAATTATGTTCAAATTCCTTGGTAAAACCATTTAAGGTGCTTAACTGGTGGTAGGAAGAAAGAACCATACCTCACACTTCAGGTGGCAGCACAGATGGTATTGGAAACCTCAGCTAATCCATGTATCCCAGGAGGTTTTACCATCACTGCTTTACATGCATCAGTAGCATAAAATTAGTGTGCACTGAAAGCAGAGTTCAGCTTCACATTGAGAAGGGACTTGGGAAATATTAGCAAATTCTACTTGTGAACATGGTTTCAGGAGCTGGTAAAATAACTGGAAGGCAGCCACACACATGGCAGGGAAATAACCACAATACCATCATTGATGAAAGGATGGCTTGATAGGAGGAAGCTGCAGACATCATCATCATTAATTAAACACTGAAACTGGAGAGAGGATGGCTTTGTGGTTAAAGTATTGGACTCAAATTCAAGAGATCTGGGTTGCATTGCTGGAAGAATAAACACGGACAAGTGCCTCAGAATCTTCTTTTACCAGGTCTCCATCTGTAAAATGGGAGCAAACCATGCTCCTTTCCTTTGCTGATGTAGAGCGGGATTTTTTCCCCTGGATTAGCCTGCAGCAGGCAGCAATGCACAATCCTCAGCACAGATGAACATTCCAGGTGCTAAAGCCATTCAAACCAATAATAAGAAATAACAGTACTGCTGATAGGAAGTTTTGCTTCCTTGAAAATTAGTTTTCAATTCATTTCTCCTAAGGAAGAAATCCTATATTTTTACAAGCCAGAAGCATTTTTTTTTCCCCCTACTTTAGTGTTCACAATGTGGGAGGTGAAAATAGAGTTCATAATGAGAACTTGATTCCATGGGCTCCCAATAGGAGCATACAAGTTGCAGGGTAAGTGTCCTGTGTTTATAACAACTTTTCCTGCTACCACAGCTGCAACTAAACTGGTAGAGTAGAAATAAGAACAGTCAAAATAAGTAACAAGGCTATGTTTTGGGGTTTTTTTAAGGCCTCTGCTGAATGGATGAGAAAATAACATGTGGATTCACATGGGTTGCATCTCATATAATACAGTTGCTAAATCAACATGAGACACTTCAGATTTCATGCATGGATTTTGTGGAAAAGCTTTATTTCACATATTTTCTGGAACATCTAAATCAAAGATTATTTTTCCCCTAGTGACCTGCCTTCAGGGTAATTTCATCTATCTCTCAAACACCTTGAGCGCTCGGAGATTAATTTTTGCCATCCTGGGAAGCATGTTTCCCCTTCTTTTACAGACTTCCTCTCTTTTCCACATCGACCTGGCCACTAAAGCAGACAGAGCTTTGGTTGTTTGTGACCTTGCCTCAATTTATTGACCCCAAATATCTGGAGATAGTTCCTCAGCTGTAGAACCACATCTGTGTAATGCCTCCCTCTACTGGATTTATGTAGATGGCTAAGGCAGCTAATAAATGTTTGTGGGTCACTGATAGATTTGGGAGAAGATGCATTTCTGTGTACATTCAAAACTGATAGCTTGGTTTGCCTTGATTTTACAAGGATTAAAAGAATGTTGTGTATGCAGCTTGGCTAAACAAGGGCTGAGGGAGATGTGATAACTATCTACAGAAAGCTGTGAGTATGCTGGAGTTTGCAGTTTACCAGAGTTTAAGTGATTAAATTAGGAAGGGCTGAACTTTGCAGAGTCTGGGGCAAGAAAAACTTGAACTTTTTTTTAAGGGAGTGGGAGATTTGGGAGAGTGGTTCATGAAATTGGCCTCTCTTTGCAAACTCTTCTCTTTCCACTTGTAATTTAAACCTTTGCTGGTTCCTTTCCCACTTTGAACTCAATTAAAAGAACATGTGTTTTTGCTGCAGACAAATCCATGCTGTACAGTGAGGAGGGAAGAAAGAGCCATTTAAAAACTGTGCAGTCGCTTCACTGCGGTATCAACTGTTCTATTCACCACAAGTGGTAAAACCTCTGACATAAGACATGGATCGCTGCAGATGTGAGTCAGAACTGATGGCATGCTTGTGGTCCACCTGTATGCAACAGCATGAATCTCTTGATTCCTACTGAAACTCCATGCCATACCATGATATTAACACTTCCTAAACTTTTCACTTCCCCTCTGACTATGTTTTCTTTTTAATCACACCATGATGACAAATCCATTTCACTTTTTAAAAATTCCTCTTTACTTGGACCCTCTGTCAATGTATCAGTAAAGCTCTGAGCACCCTTAATAGTCAGTGGGACTGAGTTCCTCAAACCATGCTTGTGCCAGGGAAGATTTTTCCAGCCAGGTTTGGCCAGCATCACAAGGGCATGCCTGAAGGGAACTGGGAATGTCATCAAAATCAGAGCAGGGTATCTACCGAGTACAATGGAGCCATTCTTGCACATGATGACACTTCATGGCAGAATTGTCCTTCACAAATGCAGAGATGTGATTTGGTTCTGGTTCAATGATTGGATAATGTTGAACTGTAGCAACAACTGTATCAACAGAGAGATCACAGGGAAACGACACTTTGCACGAAGCCAAATTATCCAGGATGCATCTGGCTGCATTAGTAATCTAAAGTGAGATCACAGAGGAAAAAAAAAATGTGGGGAAGAAGAAGGAATAAAATTTAGTGAGAGAGCTTAATAAAACTTACACTTAATCAAGAAAATACCTCTGTATGTGATGATGCCCACAAAATACAAAATTACTCCCATGCGAAAGGCCTTTGTTAAAATCCTTTAAAAACATCTTTCAGAAGCTTGGGCAGATAGGATTTCAACAAACAGAAAAACAAACTGGCCAGGGCTGCTGGTTACTGTGTTGGATTGGTAAAACAGAGCATCAGCTGCCGGCAGCCACAATTCCCCCATGTCTTACAACTTGCAGAGAGCAAAGGCTTGCAGAAGTCAAAACTGTGGCAGGTCTGGGATCTTGGTCTTGTTTTTCTCATTTCTGGGTCTGAACCATGTGATCAAACAAAACAGACTCAGCACTTCAGAAAGCCTGGCCAGTCCAGCCTGTGTAATTTTGCAGGTCACTTTGAGACACTGGTTGATCATTTATCACAACACATAAATAGTTTGAGCTGTAGGAAAAAAAATTAAAAGGAGTAAATCAAGTTTTATAAATTATTCTCAAACCATGTACTAAGATGTCTCCCTCTGATTGCAGTCTCTGGCAATTTCAGAGAACAGTCAGGCAGCCTGCAGGGGTATCCTTTTCCCTGCCTTACATAACTTCCTTGCTTCGATCCCTTTGAAACACCTTCACACCCTTGCTGGATCTATCCTTCATGCTGCATGAGGAAATACCTCTGAAGGACTGTTGTCTTTGAAATACCTTTAGAGCCCATCTTGCCTTTTATAAACTAAGAGGATCTAGGAAATGAAAATAATGGTGACAAAAGCAGCATTGTTTACAGGGGCCTGCTTTGCCAGGAGAAGGCATCTCTATCTGTGTCCCACTGTCAGAAAGATGCTGTGATTTGAGCATCATCCAGTGAGATCGTCTGGGGTGGAGCTGGAGCAGAGAGTGAGGTGAGGATGTGAATGAGAAGGGAAATGGGAACACACTGAGAGTTTATTTCTGTGTTTATGAGAGGTAACTTTGTTAGATCAAATTTATAAAATGTTTGCTTTGTCTAGATTCATGACCAAATGGTATCCTAATAAAAATCACAGCTGAAGAAATCATCTTCAACTTCTACAGGAAGGTCTTTGGCTTTCTTTCTGAAGTAACCTCCTCATCTCACCAAAGCAGCTGCAGATGACAGCAACATCTAGGCTTTCGCTGACGCCGTTTCCCAGCTTCGACCTTATTCCCAGCCCGGCTGTATCAAGACACCCTTCTCTGCAGAGCTGAAGACCTCCTAAAATCTCAGAAAAGGCTGCCTTCTCTTATCCCAGTCATGCAAAAATAGCCTTAATTCCAGTTTCTTCACAAATTATGAATAAAGACACATTCAGGGTCTCAAAAGTTATTACCCACTGTCCCTTTTCCCTGTACATTGCCCATAATGTACATTCATGATGGACACCCTATTTTGGACCATGACTTCTCTGGGGAAAGAACTTCATTTTTAACTATTTCTATGAAGTATTTGTTATGTAGCAAGAGAGATCTTTTATCATGACCTTGGCTCTCAATGACAAATTCTTCACTGGCACCTGAAACCAGATGTGCTCTGTGCATCTGAACCGCTCATATCTCCATTTCAGCTGCCTTTTACATGAACCAACTGAGAATACAGATGGTTCAGATGAACTGAGATATTAAAACAGGCTTCAGGAAGCCTTGCTAGACCAGAGACGTGCTTCCATGGGTATAGCATACTGATTATAGGCATCATAGTTCCATGTAAAGAAGTCTAGAATAAGATGGCTAGGCACAGAGTCAAGACTGGTTTTAGCACTGAGAATTGAGGCAAGAACTTATGGTGAGTTCAAATTGTGTTTAAATCATTAAATAATCATGAATAACCACCTGACTCCCATCACTTAAAAAATCCATTGTGTCTGAGAAGAAATGTAGAGTGAAAAATGTCTTTTTGCGCTATAAACTTTCTTCAAAAGCATGTAAATGTGATAACAAGACAGATATTGATGTGCTTTTGGGGTGTCTGTATTTGTTTTTGTCTAACTCTCTGCCATCTAGAGCTGAGCAAACAATGGAGTCGGTACAGTGCATTGCAGGGTTTTTCCTTGTGCAAATAACAATCATTTACTGGTAACGCTGATACTTTATCTCATGTTTGCTGAAGTGGGTGAAACCAAGAGGAAACCAAGATGATTTGCTGGGAGAGCTCAGTGTTCCCTCATGACCCGGGTACGGCCATCCTGGCCATATCCAGGTAACTCCACAGTTTCTCTGGGAGTGCTCAAGGCCAGGTTGGATGGGGATCTAAACATCCTGATCTAGTGGAAGGTGTCCCTGCCCATGGCAAAGGGTTGGAACACGATGATCTTTAAGGTCCCTTCCAACCCAAACCATTCTGTGATTCTCCTACAGAGAAGGCATCAAATTCATGACTGATTTAGGAACTTAAATTCTGATTTGGCAATGCACAAGGTAGAATTTGCCTCAGTTTACATTCCCAGGGTAGTGTTCATTCTGTAATTTATGCAACAATAAAGGTTTCTTTATCAATACCATTTAAACCTCCAAAGGAGGCCACAAAGATGGTGAAGGCTCTGGAGCGGAAGTCACATGAGAAGCAGCTGAGGTCAGTTGGTCTGCTCAGCCTAGAGGAGACTGAGGAGACCTCACTGTGGTCTTCAACATCCTCACAAGGGACAGCAGACAGACAGACACTGATCTCTTCACTCTTGTGACCAATCACAAGACTCGAGGGAATGGCTGGAGCTGAGTCAGAGGAGGTTTAGGTTGGATATCAGTAAAAGGTTCTTCACTCAGAGGGTGGTTGGGCACTGGAACAGGCTCCCCAGGGCAGTGATCATAGAACCAACCCTGATGGAGTTCAAGAAGTGCTTGGACAATTCTCTCAGGCACAGCGTGTGACTCTTGAGGTGTCCTTTGTGGGACAAGGAGTTGCACTCGATGATCTTGATGGGTCCCTTCCAGCTCAGCATATTCTGTGATTCTATGAATTTACCAGCTAGATAGGGATAACTGTGCCAGCACAGTGGCAGGGATGCATTGACCTTAAAGGTGTCACTTTCCCATAAAAATTATTGTAAATTCAAGTTGAAAATACCTTCACATTGATTCTGGGATGGCAGGAACCTACTCTGCAATCCCTTTTCTGATTGCAGACATCCTTTAGTCTGCGTCTGCTCTGTTTGGCAGTGATTTGTAATGTGATTATACTGTATATTTACACACATCCTCTCAGCACTAACTGCCTGGCCACGCTAGAAAAAAATTATGAAATAATAAAAGCAGTCAATCCCCTTCCTTCTTGAAGTTTAGTGTTGTGTGGTGAGTGAAAGACTCTTTAAATTTGTTTTATTAAGGGAATAAATGGGAACCAGGAGGTGTCTAAATGTCAGTCACTTCACAAAAACAAACAAACAAAAACCAAACAAACAAAATATCTAGTTGTTGTTTTATCTAGTTGTTGTCTTTTTTTTTTTCCTCTTTTAGAAAAAATCCCTGTTAAGAACACTCCTCCTAACAGGAAAACAGAGAAATAAATATTCTCTTATCAGTGCTCAGGCAGGAACTTATTGGTAATCAAGAACTAAGGTATCAGATGGAGGTCAGTCAGGAAAGGTGAAGAGGTAATGATAAAAGGGAGGGGAAGAGAGGAGAGGAGAGGAGAGGAGAGGAGAGGAGAGGAGAGGAGAGGAGAGGAGAGGAGAGGAGAGGAGAGGAGAGGAGAGGAGAGGAGAGGAGAGGAGAGGAGAGGAGAGGAGAGGAGAGGAGAGGAGAGGAGAGGAGAGGAGAGGAGAGGAGAGGAGAGGAGAGGAGAGGAGAGGAGAGGAGAGGAGAGGAGAGGAGAGGAGAGGAGAGGAGAGGAGAGGAGAGGAGAGGAGAGGAGAGGAGAGGAGAGGAGAGGAGAGGAGAGGATTAAATGAAGCAGGCAGATGATGTGTGGGTATCAATGTGTATTTCTGGGATATATGGGGCTTAGAAAGTCTTTGGTCCCTGGTTTGCAGAGGTTTATCTTTTCCTTTGGGAGTAAGGTGTCATTTGTATTAGTGGGGAAATGGACACACAGAGCTTTTCCAATGTTACTGCTCCTTGGCCCAGTAGGCAGCAGCTAAAATCCATGTCAGGACAGCTTCAGAAATAAGACCTGGCGTGGAGAGGTCACCAAAGCCAGAGAGGTGCCAGACTGACTCAGGCTCAGGAAGGGGAGTTTTTGTACCATGGGGTTAATTCTGGGCCCAGCAGTGGTGGGAGCCACTGGTTGTCTTTTGTGATCATGCAAGGACAGGTCACTGGTGAGGGTGACATCCAGGGAACTCTGTTCAGCCTCCCAGTATGCCAAGGACACCTCCAAGACAAAGCCAGATAATAGGCAGGCAGTTCTGCAAAAGTGAAGAAATGATCACTGGGCTTTAACACATCACCCAAATGGGTTTGACTCATCATTTCCTGTTTTCAGCAGGAATCAGGTACTTAACTCTTCCTCAAGAAATGCTTCACTACCCTTAAAATATGCCCATTGTATTTCTGGGCTGGAGCCAGGCCATCTAAATTAAGGGACATAAATTAGCATAGTAGCTCTAGGTCACCTTCAGAAGGCAGTGAGGTCTTGGTGGCCTCCTTTCTGTGCTGGC
This sequence comes from Corvus moneduloides, assembly GCF_009650955.1. Classification (NCBI taxonomy): domain Eukaryota; kingdom Metazoa; phylum Chordata; class Aves; order Passeriformes; family Corvidae; genus Corvus; species Corvus moneduloides. Next base: position 5,667,276 of record NC_045478.1, read on the forward strand.
TGCAGGCGATGTCTCATTCATTTAGACTCCTCTGCCACCTAAGATGCACATGCCAGGCAAGGCAGGAAGAGCCTGGACCTCATTTTCTTTAAAATAACATCACTCCACCTTCCAGAGGCACAGTAATGATCTACAAGATGATGTCCTGGGATCCTGGAATGGTGGAGACTGCGCAAGCACAGGAGCTGAAATCACTGTTTAGGACTGAGTTGGCTGAGCCCACTTTTCATCATCTCCTCAGATGCCTGCCATGCCCCTGAATCAGCACCCCCAAGGCTGTTTGACATGGCTGTGGCCCTTGGTGTTTTGTGACACTGGAGGGTTCTCTGTGGCACTTTGCACCACCCAGCTGCTGAGTTCCTGGCTGCGGTGGAGGCGAGGATTACGGATTTAATACACCCACATGCTTATCCCCGTGTAAATCAGAAGCAACTCCACTGATTTCTTTGGCATCCAGCCCACCCACCTCCTAATGGAGCCATTCATAAGAATCCCACTAACTTTCCATGGGGGAGTGTGGATATGGCCCTTGCCTTGGGAGGTCGAAGTCAGCCCAGTGGGGTTATCCTGTGAACGTGAGGGAAGAATCAGCCCTGAGGCTTTTCCTTTCTAATTCTGAGCATGCTGCCAGGCTTAACCGTGTTAATAATTAACCCACAAGCCTGGAATTCCCTTCTCCTTCTGTTCTGCGTGGCAGCCACCACTGAGAGAAAAAAAGGCGGCAAAAATGTTGGAGACCTGAGCCGGCTGCCCATGAGCATACAGTACAATCTGTGGGATCTAAACAAAGGGGGAGCCTAATTTCCTGTAGAAAACTGCAGGAAATCTTCTCCTCAGCACAAATGCTCTATTGCAGGTGAGAAAAATGGGGAGTTTGCAAAACAACTGCATATTTGGATTTTATATCCTGCACACAAATTAACCTCTTAGAATAGGGTCATTCCATTATTATTATTATTTTTAGATACATAGTTAAAGTTATGGTTAGCTTTATCCCCTCCTGTGTTATTGTTGTTATACCACATATTAATGTAGTGCTTCTGTAGCTGGGAGAAGTATGGTTGAATTACAGTGACATGCTACAAGCAGGAGGAAAGAGCTGTGGTTTGGCTGGTCCACTACTAGATATACACCAGCACATCTGGACAGGAGATCATGTGACAAGTAGGAAAGCCAGAAACATATCCTGGATACTATAAAAAATGGGTCCTGTTAAATTAAAAAGGCTTTACATATTGGCTCAGCTGCTTTCTGTATAGCACTTTTAGTAGTTTTGGAATGTGTTGCAAGATTTGTGATCATCAAGAATTTGATTAAATATTACAAATCCATTGTGCTGCTAGTTTGTTTTCATGGGCTCCATGTTTCTTGCCAGTTCTCCTGTACTCTTGTAACACAAGCCATGACTTCTGATTCTGGATGAGAACTTTGTGTCCTCAGAACAACTTCTGTGCAAAAAAAAGAAAAAGAAAAGAGAAAAAACCAAACACACAGAGCACCACCAAAAAAAGTCTCTGCTTTTGCATAACATTTTGGATACTTACAAGGCTACAGTAGGTTTTCAACTCCTGCAGGATGCTAGACATGACTGCCTCTGGTTAAAAGCCAGTCTGTTGACTCATAGAAATTTTAATCTTCAGCCAGACCAGTTGTTAAATTTCAATCATGTCTATTCACGACCTGCTATGAAGTGCTGTTCTGCACATAGAGCTTTGTGGCTGTATGTGCCATCCTACCTGCTTCCTAAATGACCTGAAAAACCTGGATAGTCTTTGGTTTCAGGACTGGACAAAGGTCATCTTCTTCTTCTTCCTTCCTTGTGCATGGAAGCAACAGTCTTACTGGAATAGATTGTGGTTCTCCAAGGAGCAATGTTCCAGCAATATTTATAAATTATTGCTATGGCATCACAAAGAAAAACGTCATATCATCATGTAAATAAAGGGCTGGAAGGGATTACAGAATCATGAATCACAGAATAGTTTGGATTGGAAGGGATCTTTAAAGGTCATCTACTCCAATGCCCCTGCCATGAAGGGTTCACCTTCCACTAGATCAGGTTGCTCTGAGCCCTTTCCAACCTGACCTTGAATGTTTCCACGGATGGGGCATCCACCAACTCCAATACTGTGCCAGTGTTTCCTCAACCTCATTGTAAAAAAATTCTTCCTTATACCTAATCTAAATCAACCTTCCTTCAGTTTAGAACCATTACCCTTTGTCCTATCACAACAAGCCCTGATAAAAAGTATGTCCCCAACTTTCTAAAAAGCCCACTTTAAATACTGCAGGGCCACAATAAGGTCTCCCTGCTCCAGGCTGATCAACCCCAGCTCTCTCAGCCTGTCCTCTCAGGAGATCTTAAGAGGTCATAGTGCCCAAACTTATGCTCTGATATGATGTCTTAACCTGTGCAGGGGAGCAACAGGAAGCACAGGAGGCTGCTTGGCTAAAGCTTGAGCCCTTGGAATCTCAAGCACAAGAAGTGGAAGTGGACACAGGAGGCAGATTACCAGGATGAGTATATGGGAAGAGGAGAAATGCATGAGGGAATAAACTCAGGGAAGTCAAAACACAAAATAGGATTAAAGTTTCAATAAACATACAGTGTACGAAGAAATCCTTCTACAGATTCATCAGCAGTAAGAAGAGAACCAAGGATAGCTGGCCTTTTACCAGCAGAGGAAGGACTATTGTCAGATGATGCTGCCACAAGGATACATTTAACACCTTTTCCAATAAGTTTTCATTTAAAGGCCTAAAATGATCAACATCATAAACAATGAGTAGTTCCATGATTTATTTGCTCTCAGATTGGTTGAGACTGATGAACTCTGGTCTAGGGTGCTGAGAGTGCAGCTTCACATCCCTTGAGTTTGTCTGGGGAATGTACTGTTATAGAGGATCTCCTAATCAGCCCCATTTAATGTGCTCTGCTTTTCTTTCCAGACAGGCTTAGACCTCAGAATGAAACTAAACAGGAAGACACACTTTGGGAGTGTTAATTGGTAGCTGCTAACAGGCATGAAGTCCCTGGGACCAAACCAGAGCCAGTCTGACGAAAAAAACAAACAAGTAGAGTGTGGTCACTGAGAGTAAGTGTTTCTTATGACTGATCCACTGCTTTTGCAGCACAGTGCTTGCAGAAACAGACACAGCCTGGAAGAACAGAGCAAAGCAGACTTACAAGTGTTAGCAATTATCTTTGACAAGCCTTTGGCGGAAAGGTGAAAAACTGGAATTGGAAATAGTGTCCATTATAAAAAGAGGCAAGAAAACAAGCCAAGGAACCATAGGCCAGTCAGTTTATATTTTAGTCCCAGAAAAATTCTGGAATGAACAAGTGAACAAATTATTACACCTGGAAAATACTAAGGACATGAGTAGCAGCTGGTATTTGCCAAGAATAAACCAATCTAGTATTTTTTCAAAAGAGGAAAACAGGTCTTTCTTTTTTGGGAAAGTTGACGGATTTCACAATTGATGTCTTTTCACACATTGTTCTCATAAGCAAGCTAAAGACACAGTTCAGGTGAAATTAGTTCAGGTGAAAAACTGACCGAATTATTGTATCCATTGAGTAGGTAGGAATCTGCCAAAATCAGAAGATATAACTTGTCTAGCGGTTTCCACAAAGGTCAGTCAATGAAGCAGAGAGTAGATATATTAAATTTGCAGAGGGCACAAGACTGGAAGAGACCACAAAAGACTTCTTGAAAGAACATTCAGCACTATCATGACATTTTCCTTCTAGTCCTCTACTGGGAATGACCACCCTAGGAAACATTGGGGGGAATGCTTTTCTAGTTTATCCCACTATTCTCATTTAGCACAAACTAGACATTCGAGGAGTCTTGTTTTTCTCCAGCCTCAGGATGGTGCACAGAGAAGACCTCACAGCCCACAGATAACTGCCAAGGGAGTTGTGATTTAATCATCCTGAAACCTCATCTCCATCCATACGAGCACTTATGTCACAGGGTCAACAAACTTACATAGTTGGGGATTTTTTCTGATTCAGACCTGCTCTCATTTAATCAATGACAGAACTCCTGAGGGCTGTGAACAACCAAGGTGCCAGCTGAACAAAACGAGGACTGGTGATGCTCTGCTTTATTTCTTGATGGTCTTGTTTGAAAAGCAATGAGTAGGGCAGGGAAGGACATACTGAACAGCACATCTATCAAGAGATTCCTACATGCAGTGTCTGAGACAGTTACATGCTCCTTTGGGGAACCATCTCACACAGTGTGTACATTATGGTTTCTTTTAGGGAAGCTTATGGGAATCACTGAGCTCCATGTATTAGTCACAAAATGATTAATAAAGACCCAAAGGTTCACATGCACATACTTCCATGTTAATGAAGCCCTCATGCTTTATGCATGAAGCAGAACACAAAGCTCCGGAAATAGTTCTCTTCAATGTTCTTTCCAATGTTCCCATTTTTTATGCTGTAATAGACATTGATTTATTTGAAATCAGCATAAAATATGTACCAGTTCAATAAACCCCAAAGAGATTCTCAGACTTTCTTGAGTGTCCTCATCAGGCAATAAATCACAGAAGCAATAAAGCATGTTAAATAGCTTAACCAATCATGAAGTGCAGAGCCATCAAATGACTCATTTAAATACTTGTAGGATATTAACCAAATAAGAGATACTGGAATCTTTAAACACATATTTCTTTCTCACACTTTCACAATAAGTATGGAGATAGGGCAGTGGAATTCTGGGCCATACATAAAAAATTTGAAACAATCTTTTTCTTATCTTTGTAAATGAGAACTGCTATACACTTTATTTACTTAGCATATATCCACTTAAAGTATTTTGTGGTGAACTACAGTGTGTGAAAGTTTAAAAACCTTTGCTATATTTATCTTCACCATATCCTATAGAAAAAAGAAGTAACCTTGTCACCTTGTTAAAACAGGGGAATTACAGAGAGACAGAGAGGAGAGAGAGAAAGAGATCTGTAAAGGAATTGGTAATTTTTTAGGGTCTAAAAAAAAAAAATTTAGATCCTTAAGAGTCTTACTGTAAATCTAATGTTAGAAAGATATATTCCCTTCAGAAATGTAGATTCTCACTGCTACAGGAAGCCAGGATGGGAGGCAATTTGCAGATTAGGACACTTAAATCTGGTCAGCTGAATCAGTGTAAAGACCTCTCTAACTCCGCCAGCTAGAACTCCATGAACTACACCTGGAGCTTAGAGATCAGCTTTCAGGTATTCATCTTCATTTACATGTCTTAATCTGAACCTCTACCACATCCTGGCAGACATCTTACTTTCTAGAATCTTCTAGAACACCATCAAGGTCTTTGGGCAATGAGCTACATTCATGTGGCAGCCTAAAACGTAACTCTCCCCAGCTGAGTGATTCCCTTCTTCTGGCTTTAGGGGCCCCTTTGAAGTTTGAGTCAGGTCAGTGTGGGAGAAGGAAGTAAGGCTGAAGTTCTGCCTCTCAGTGTGGCTGTTTAGGGTCTATTTTAGTTTTAGTGACATTTTACATAATCTGTAATGGGAATCCAAAGTGGAACCACCTCATTTTGATGCAGAAAAGGTCTACAAGATATTCAGACAGAATTTCCCACTCTTGCCCTCCCTCAGGTTTATTACTCTTCTCATTAGACATGTACTTAAGAAATAATATATAACACAAATATTTCTCATGTTTATGTTCTATGAGTCTGTATTATAGGAAAATAAAGTGATACCTATTCCTGGTATACATGGGGCAGAACTGGCAGTGGGTGTTTGAAATGCATGTGCTAACCACTAGACAAGATCATCTCCCACCTACTTTTCCGCTCCTGGATTTCTAAATTTGCTCTGCCTGGAGAGCCAGTTAGCTCAATGAAGATGAGAGTCAGAAAATGAGCTTAACACTGGCACTGATGATCAGAGAGTTTGGGGTCCTGCACAGACTTGAGACACGAGCCAACACAATGGTGCAGATGCACTCAGGGAAGAGGATGGGTCAGCAGATACACAGCACTCTGCAGGAAGGAAAAAAAAGGTCTGGGTTGAAAGCCAAGGAGAGGATTCAAGTGTGGGGCTTTCCACACTAATCCCGAATGCACCAACCCAGGCATAATGATATCAAAGGAGATCCTCCCTCATAATTTCTGTGCTAGAGTAATGGTAAAGCTCATGATAAGCAGATGAAAATAGAAGGAGTTTTTGTAGTGTGCCCACTCATTGTCCCACACACTGTTCAGCAGAGGGTTTTTTGGGGGTTAGAGGCTACAGTCTGTTCACCAGTACACCTATTATTATTCCTGGATTTTTGAATCTCACCTTAAGCTCATTCACACTTCTGGCTTCTGTATAAGCCTACAACAATGTGTTCCTCTGCCTAATTACATTTTTGATAAAAATATACTTCTTTTTGATCTAAACCTGGAGACTGATGGTGGTGTTCTCCACTTCCTATCCTCTACAAAATGGAAAGCAAATGTTTCTGTTTACTTTCTCCATAACACTCCATTTCTACAAGCCTCTGCCAGCTGTCTCTTTTTCAACTTCTCTTTTTGCAGATACCATATCATACATACATCTGATCATCACTGATCACTCTTCTTTTCACCATTCCTGATCCCCTGTTGTGTGCAGATCTGCACAGTTTTCAAGAAATGAGCTCAAGGGACATGCATGTAATTAAAATGTGATTTTTCTGATTTATAGTTTAGTCTTTGCTAACTAATTGTCTATCTCTGTTTGCGTTTTGGACTGCTGATACCGCTGCTCATATTTTCAAAGAGTGACTCCAGGAACTCTCTCCTGAATTGACAATAGCCTGTTTAGAGCCTCTTATTGCTGATGAGCACTGAGAACTACTTTTTTTTCACCAGATGCCTCACTTTACCTGTGAAAAATCATATATTCAGATATAAAACTTAAGCCTCTTTCTTAAAACTAATTTATTTGTTTGTTGCAGAAGCCTGGTACTTGGTTGGAAGCACACCTGAGCAGAGATGACCACTTGCTGCACATTTTGTATCCTATGAGCATTGATAGGAGCTCTCTGTTGGCAGTAAGAGACCTGTGACACCTACCTGGAACTGACCTCTGTGTTAGAAAACGACATACTGAGTACAGAGTGTGTTCAACTGACTATAGGGTATTCTGGCACATGGGATGGGAGGGGATAATCATGTGTGAGAGGATGGAGACATGTTGGGGTAGAGTCAGAGTATCACAAAATATCTCGAGTTGGAAGGGTCCCATATGGATTAATTACAGGAATAGCAGCAGCAGATCTTGAGCACAAAGTTCGATTAACAATACTCAGGCAGGGAGATGGAGGGAAGACATGTGGTGAACCTCTGGTCTCTTCCTTACCTTGTACTCATCCCTGTTGCCTCATGAAACTGTGCTTCTTGTGTTCCCTTCCCCACAAACCAATCCCCTGCCGTTTCAGAGCCCACCACAGGCAGCTGCATCCTCAGTCCCTGGCAATCCTCACCCTGCCTAAATGACCCGTCATCTAAACCCCTCACTGAAGAGGTGTTTTTCCATAGGGTCTGATCAAAATTAAGTACAGCAGTGATTTGTTTGAGTGTGGGGTTGGTTGCCACATCCACTACAATCCACTTGCCCATCAAGACTTTTCCACAGACCCTCTGACCTCAGTCAGTCCCTTTCCAGCCTGCTGCTGACCCCGAGCTGCTGCTGCACTTGGTGGAATTGAATTCATGTCCTCTACCCCAAACTATCAATGTCCCTTCCTCCTCACCCCCAGGCCCTGAGGTACTGTGACTGACAAAACCGTACCTCTTGTCCTGGATCTCTCCAGAGAAGCAAAATCCCCCTTCCACTCATTGTGATGGCTTGGAAAGCCTGGTCATGATTGCTCTTATGAATAATCCTGGAATAGATAGAGATAGGAGAAAAAAAGGAATGTGTCTGAAGGTAGGTCTACAGGAGCATCAGGACCAATCCCTTGGCCCCCTGTGCATCACCTGATGAGAACAATGGTGTTACCTGACAGTGCAACACAAAAAAACTTGGACCTGAGGCTCTGCTCATGACTACTTCCCAAATCATAGTAGACCTTTGGCCAAACTCCAGCTCTTCAGGCTGTAGGTGGGCTGACTTAAAGTTAGGAGTAGGTACCTACTAAAGGTCTTTACAGTTGGACTAAAGGATCATTGTAGACCCATTCCAGCTGAACTATTCTATTCTATTCTCTTTTCTTCTGTTCGTTTTGATTTGATTCTAAATGTTCCATGAAAGGCTTGATTCAAATTCTCTGAACATCAGTAGTCACTTCACCCTCAATTCCAGTCATGTTGGCAAACTTTAACAGGGAAGGCAATGTTACTAATTCTTAGCTTGGGGAAAATTCTCTTGGCACTCACCATTCTCCTGTCCTTCCAAACATCTCTGAAGTTTTGGCTGAAGAATTCTTTTCTTCCAGACACAGGTTTTGCTCCGAGTGTGTGAGTGTCCATACTTGTGTGTGTAGGAAACAGGATGAGTTATTGTAGCATGATTTCTCAGCCAGATCATCAGCTCCTTTTGCACAATCACTGTACATGTTTCCACAGGATTATACAACATGCTGGCCATTCCAACTCAGCTGCAATATTTGGCATGTTGATGGTTGACTCCTCCTTTTTCCCAAAAATCCCAGAGACTGGCTTCACTTCACCAAAGCCAGTGGAACTGCAATAAAATAAAAAACAGTGTTGTGGAGTAGAAGAATCAAGCCCATCTGATGATATTTCTTTAACAATCCACTCATTTGGTAGAGTTCAGGTTCTGGCAAGTGACAGCTTCTAGATGGCTCATTACTACCACAACATGACAAGTCAATACCCACTTCTCAATAGCAGCAATGGGACTTGACCTGTCAGCTTTTTTGATTTGATTTATCTAGTTTTGTGTGATAACAAGCCCAGAAGAGAAAAAAAAAAACCAAACTAGTTAACCTAAATATTATGTTACAGGTAAAATACAGCTTTACATATGCACACAGATGTAAACCCCAAACCCTGTTCAAACCACCATGTTGTAGATGAGATTTACCACCTACTGAAATTTCTGGGCATGTAAAACAGCACAGGAGAATTCATTCCAAGCTGTGAGAGTGTTGGGCTCCTACCTCCTCTCCACACAATCCTCATCCGATGGCAAGAAAATTAGTGTAATAGTACAGAGAGGGTTTAGCTGAGCAAACAAGCAGCACTTCAACACGGCTTCGTTTTGTTTACCAGTGCCAGGGCAATTTTCAAAGGCACTTCAAAACAGTAGGATGAGCCTCAGGACAATGCAGCTGATTTCTGATAGATAACTTTTATGTCTCTCCCCTTTCCAAGGGAGGAGCTGCAGAGGGAGCCAGTGACAGAGCCAAGGTCTGTAAGGTTTTCCCAAGAGCATGTAACAAATGTAGGAAAACATGAAGGGGAAGACTCTAAATCAGGATCCAAAAGGATGCACTGTCCATGGCAGCAGCTCTGAACCTTCAACAAGACATTTTTTGAGCAAGGTTTTGGAATTTTGGTGGGCTCTGACCTGCAGTTTTCACTTCCAAAATAACTTGACTTTTCTAAAGTGGTAATTTCATTTTCATGATAATGCTAAACTCAAGCCACATGTGCTTTAATTTAAAGCAGGACTCAGGCAGTGGACCCTGCCAAGAAACAGTAGAGAAACATGCTTATTCTACTAGTTTGCTTGAGGCATTCAGCATTTTTGAATGCCTAGGCAGAAATACAGTTTTTAAATAAGCCAATCCCAGAGAGAGACAGAGAGAGGAAGAGTGAGAGCAGAAGAGGGAGGGAGGGATAGAGGAAGATTGCAGCACATTTTTGCATTAAGCTTTTGTTGCATTGGGTGGTTAAATAAGAACTGATGAGCTGGCAACAGAGGAAATTTTTATTGCCTTCACTGGCTATTTTTTTGACAGCGAAGGTGTTGTCCAGACCCCTTCTCTTTTTCAGGCAAAAACAGGCTTGTTAAACTTCATCATGGCAATGGCTATTAGATTGCTTTAAATACACATGTGGTGGTTGCACAGCTTTTTCTACTAATTAAAGCCCAGGGAGAGATATGTTTACAGTCCTTTTGGTGGCATTTTAAGATAATTTTAAAGTCTCCTGTGAGGTTAAGGAAAGCAAACTCATCTTTTATTTAGTAAGAGGAAAAGAGAGAGGCAAAAAAGAAGAAAAGAGACAAGAATGAGTGGGCAGGGAGGGTTAGAATTTCCCCCCCTGCCCCTCCTCCAGAAAGCCAGAAGACTGAGCTCTTGGATCTGGGGGCACTTTGTGTGTGGTGTGAAGTCAGCTTCTTCCTCTCATTAAAGTTCCTTCTGACTCTTGTATTTGTCAGTAGAAAATATTTTTTTTCAGCACAGCTCAAGCTGCATCACTAAGGCAAGAAAGTGTTAATTTCCTGGTAGAGCAAATTATACAGCCCTGGGTGGATAAAGTCAAAGGTTGTAGGATCAGATCTTGAATTTTAGTGACTTCTGCTGAATCCTCATCTTTGTCAATTTTAGATGTTCACAAAAGAGATATAGGTGCTTGACATGAGGCACCAATTGTTGCAAAGCCCAAAACAGCCCCAATCCTCTCCCCTCCCTAAGCTGATTGACTGCTAGTGAAAATATGTTTCATTTCATTGGCTTCCAGACACTTACACTAGAGATCCTCTTGATTTGTGCCTCTTGGGGATTTTCTTAATCTAAATGTGCACAGTTAATAATTACAGGAATAGGGAATGGTAAGATCCACTGCTTTGTTACTGCCCCAGCTGCCTGTCTCTACCCCATAGTGTCTTGGAACTGTGCAGATGCTACAGACCACATGATACAGGGGATGATAATTGGAGACCTGTGCCAGCAGATATTGGCCAAATATGCTCATTTTAAGCAGTCCCATTCTGGTGGCATTGATCTGACCCTTCCCTTCTGTGACACAAGCAGGGCTTTAATCCTTCAGTCAGGGTTTCCACCTCTACTTCCCTCAGCCCTGTCCCCAAATGTCCTCAATGGTTAAATCCTGAGCTTTCTGATCCATGTTACAGTCCCTATAAGTGTCTCTAAATTGGGATCCAGGTATTTCCAGCCAAGAAACCTTCCCAGCATGTCAGCTTCACAGTGCAGCATCAATTTTCTGTTCCTATAGTGTCTGACCACATCTGAAGGGGAAGTGCGTTCAGAATGACAGATGCAGCTGGGTTCAGGCAAAAGCCCTGACAGACTCCAGGTGCCTGCTGTCATAATTAAAATAAACCCCACCCTCACAGGTAAAACCCCAGTGATCCACACTAGTCTACCCAGGACAAGTATTTTAAATCCCTTGAAATAATAACTGATGTTCTCAAACAAAGTGTGCTTTTGATCTTAAAGAAAATAAAAGGTGTTCTAACAAAGAATTTCTAATTTTGAAAGGCTGAAAGTTGCTTTTCAAATAATTCTTCCCTGGCCCTGGAACGGGTAGCCCTAAGACTGGTTGTTTTATGATGAAATATCTTCAGTAAGAAGTATTTAGAAAAGGAACCACAATGCCTCAAGACAGACATGATTCAATGATTTCCCAAAACAGGGATTTTAAATAAATACTGCATTACATCTTTCTGGTTTGGTTTTGTTTTGTTTTTATAAGCCATCAGTAACATACATGTAGCAGCTTCCAGGAAGGATGTGCAGGTAGTGAATTATCCATAAGAAATGACCAGGGGCTGAAAGCTCAAAGCTTCCCTCTTTCCTTGAATTACCTGGCTGGCAGGCTATAACAAACACACATGCCACCCACACACTGTTTTAAAAGAGCATTATTAAGGTTGCAAATCAATTCTTAACTCAAAAATGAACCTTAAATCATTTTCCTTGTGTGTATGAATTATATAAGTCTTTAATTAAATGAACATCTAGTATGTTTTCCACCACCTCATTCAGAGTGGATGGTGCTCTCCTAATACAATATTTTGTTCTCTGCTTATTATCTGAAGTGTGACCCCAGGCCTTATTTACAGTAAAAACCTCATTCTGAAGACAGAATTATTAATTTCCTTGTGGCTTCTCCTGTGGCGCTCATCACCACAGGATCCAAGGGACTCACAAACATTCACTCCTCTCTTCCCAAAACAGAGGAGGGGGTCCCGTCCTTGCTGGCCTGTCAGAGAAGCAAAGAACAGGGGGATGGAAAATGGGATTTAGGAGAATGCAGTATGAGACACATGCCCTTATCTTGGCTGCAGCTGGGAATGACAGTTGCTGCTGCAAGTCAGAATCCACGATCTTATCAGATACCTGGAAGATGAGAAATGCAAAGTTAATGGCTTGTAGGAAGACTCTGGCTTCAGTGACCAAAGATGGGTTAAACAAACACCAGGATAAGTGAATCCAATTCAAGTAATTTAGCAAAGAGACCATCCATTCTTGTCTTGCAACCTTCATTTTCTAGTCTTCTCTCACCCTTTTTGTGCTTTGAAAGCACTGAGAGAGCAGGACTGAAAATGTCTCCTTCATTCAGGATGTCAGGTCCCAGAGCAGACCCTCCCTGCCCTGAGTGAGGCAGAGGGCTGTGGGAAAATGCAGGAAGTCCTCAAGCCAATAAAATTTGCATGGACACCACTTAGACACAAGAAACCAAACTGAAGTTGCCCAAGTCCATTAAAATTCAGTGATTCCTAATCTTTGCATCATCCTGCAGTTAACATTTATTGGTTTATTTCCTAGGATTTTAAGAAACCAAATTAACTTGGTTAATTGACTTGGCTGAAAGGAATTATGGTCCTGGCACCCACACAGGCCATCAGCAGGGCTGGAGCCTCTCTAGCACCCTGTTGGACTTCTTTACTTGAGATAAGAATTGGGCAGAAGAAGGCTTTGGAGAGGTTGCTTAACGTCTTTAAAACTGTGTGAATTGTGGTTTTTCAAAAGCCTGAAACTTTGCCAAATTTGGGCAGATTCTCACAGGGAATTCAAAAGACTCATCTCAACCATAGCAGCCATCCAGCTGTAAAAGTTGAGATTCCCATTAGAAATCAAAGGCAGTTGTGTCCAGAACATAATGCCAAAAAATAATTTAGTCTTCTTGCAAATGGCTATTTCACCCTAAATTTCTCCCCTCCAAAAAGGCTAAAAAAAAATCAAATATAAACTAACAACCAAGATGGAAAATTTCAGTCCCAACACAGAATCTTGGGCAAGTCACAAATAATTAGAAATTAGAGTGTTTTAATAGTATTTGTTGCATAATCCTAAATGTTATTGTGACAGAGAATGTTTGTAAGTTTTCCTGTTATTTGGAACAAGGACGTAACCTGAGAGATGACATGTCACCAGAAGTTATCTTTTACCTGTGCTTTGCTTGCTTGAAGCAACGCAGACGAATCAGAAAAGGTGATCCATTTATCAGGTGATTCAGTATCTCTGCTTGACTTTGTGATACTTTGAATTCTCTGGTTAAAATGTTGATAGGAGTATATGCAATGAAAAACCTCATATCTCTACTACATCTATTCCCACTCCCACTCCTGGATGAGACCTTGAGTCAGCCAATTCCTTTATGGTTTCCAGATAATTGGTTTAATTTTCAGAGGTGTGAAAAGATTACGATTCCCCCACGTTTGAGTAGCACAACTGGAAAATTACACATCTTTGCTGCTCAAATATGAGCTGAGTTGCTGAATTGGAAATGCTGTGACTGAAAATGTTTGACCTTGTTTTTGAGATTTTCAAGGCATTATCTTGTCTAAACTGTGCAAAAGCCAATGAGAAATTTAAGTACTTTTTGATGCCTGGCCAGGTAGCCCTAAGGTATGTCAGGGGCTCATTTGTTGTTGCCACTAGGATTCCTTCTAAAGAGCAAACGTCACCTCCTGTAGGACATGGAGGAAGGATCAGTCCACGCACGCCCAGGTGTGGCACCTCCCTTACCCCATCAGCCGCCTGCCAAAATCACCATACCAATGAGACCTACCCTACACACAGCAGACAGAGCAGGGAGCAGAGGAGTGCCAGGAGGTATTTGCAGGTGGAAAAGGTTAACATCTCCCTGTGGGGTCCTGTTGCTCATTTCTGAACAGGGTGCTCAATCCTAGCACAGGCTGGGGTGCCCATGCTGGATTTCTCTGCAGCCAGGGGGTTGGCTTTCCCAGCCCTGTGTGCAGTGCCAGTATGGGAGTCACCTGGGAATGGCTTTGGAGTGAGTAACTGGAGAGCCCCAGGTTGACCATTTGGATATTAATTTCATTTACGTTCTTCTCATATGCCAGCTGATTATTATTGGATGTGTAAAGCACGTTGTTGGCTGCAGCTGGCTGGTAATCGGGTGGGGGTTAGAAAGCATTTTTTAAAGAAATCTTTTGGTATTTTGTGACAGAAATGAAAATTTGTTACAAAATCCCTTTTTTTTATCTCAGTGAAAAATAAGACATTCCCAAATTCAGATTAAACACATCAAGTGTTCTGAATATTTTCCCCATGATGCAGTTTGCCAAAGTATTGGAATTTTGAGCAGTAATGATTTTTCCCCCCCCACATTTTCAAATTGAAGCAAACAAAAAAAAAATTGATTTTGCCTTGTACTAGTTGGGACATCATTTATCTAGATCCTTTGTCAACAACATCCATAGAATTTATTCCCTAGGGTGTTACATCTGTGTTTCTCAAGCTCTACTATATCATAGATTGCAATATCCTTTGGAAAAACCATAGGTAGACCACTGAATTAATCAGGTTTACTTGATTTTTGCCCACTGGAACTGGAATAAATAAAACTAATACTAACGTCTAAACCAGAACAACTGCATGTCTCTCTGATGCATTAGGAAAGCCAAGAAGTACGGTTTTTTTAAGCAAGAACAATGGAGAGCTGACATTGCAAAAGGCCTGATAAATGATACTACATTGTTTTCTTTTCGGTGCTTCCCACCATTGCCCACTTGCTTCAAGCCCTCAAGACCAGCTCCAGAAAAGGAAATCTTGATGTAAGTGAATGCAACATCTTCCAGTGGAGCTCAATGATTTATTTGGTCTCTCTGTCATTAAAACCTCTCAATCTGGATGCCACGTTCTGTGAAGAGCCCTACTAGACTGTTAGATTATTTGTGAGGAGAATCATTCATGGTAGCAAAGAGAAAATTTGTTCTAGCAGTGGAATATTTAAGTCATCTAGGCACCAAACAATTTGTTTCCCAGTCATCTGAATTGAATCTGCCAGGATGTGCTCCTGCAAAGTAATGGAATAAAAAAAAAAAAGACCCCACTAATACATGGTTGTAAGCAACCAATAAAATAGTCCATTTTCCCTACCTCTGAAACACTTGCAAGTTTAGCTCTGTAAAGGTTAAATAATTGGTTTAACCTGATCCCTCTATGACTCTCGTCTACCTTGTGGGAAAACTCCTGTAAGCTTATTGTAAACATAATTATGCTGTGTGGGCTTTTCATTAATCTAGCAAAAAAACCACAAGATGACATGCATCAGACTGGTTTTTTTCTCTTTCTGGAACTTGCCTCTACTTGCAGTTGCAGCAAGATGCTTATTTGTATAGTCTGAGCTTTATCGCAAATGTACCGTGAACTAAATCTTCTCTGTTTTTTACATTCTGAGAATTAAACAGGAGGAGTCCCAGGGTTAATAAGAAGTTTAATACAGACCCACCTCTGTAGCCATTTCATAATGGACAGAAACTTCTCATCTTCCTGTTCCTGGGTTTTGTTGGCAAGTCAAGCAGTAATATATGAGGTGAGAATGTGAAATACAAAGAGTGGAAGTTATTTCAGCAATAATGCTGAGTAAAGAGACACATTGCACAGTGTCTTTGTGGCAGTGTAGCCTCCTGATTTACTTACAGTTTGCAAGCTCCCAGGTGAAGATCCTCTACCTTGCATGTGACAGGCAGCTGCCTTCCTACACTGGTGCCAAGAGACCTAAAATTACTCCTCCAGAGCCATCTGAGCACCCAGTCAAGGTTATTCTGCAGGGAAGCAATTGGGACGTCTGGGACCTATTGGCTTCTCTGCCTCCTAAGGACTTTTGGAGGGTACTTTCTGCTTTCTAAAGTATGTGATAAGTAACTGGTGGCTCTTTGGGGATTTTGGGTCAAGATATTTGGAAAGAAGTGGCTTATTGTGCTGGGTTTGCGGTGGGTTACACAGACTTTTAGGGTGTGTTCATTAAATACAGGTTAAATCCAAGAATATCTCGATTTGCACATATCTTCAGGATAGTTGGGCTGTCTTCCTCTGCTTTCTCCTTTTCCTGTCAACCACACGGGGTTATCCCAATAGCTCAATCTCTCCCACACTCCAGCAGTTGCATGTTGTAGGGTAACTTACTGAAGACCAGGGCTGGAAATCACACTGCAATGTAAGTCCTATTTCCCTTTACTATCTTCACTTACTAGGGAAAAAACCAAAAGATTTTAACACTTGTTTGGTTGCCTAAAAGGACTTTTAGGGACACAGAAAGGTAACATTGGAAAAAGAGCTTTAAATAGACCTGTTACATATGGCTTTAAACTGAAAGAGTGTAAATTTAGATGGGCTATTGGGAAGAAATTATTTACTGTGAGATTTGTGAGATACTGGCACAGGTTGGGCAGAGAAGCTGTGGATGCCCCATCCCTGGAAGTGTTCAAGACCAGGTTGGATGGAGCTTTGAGTGGAAGGTGTCTCTGCCCAGGACAGGTGGTCGGAACAAGATGAGTTTAAGGTCCCTTCCATCCCAAACTGTTCTAGGATTCTATGATTCTAAAATATACTAAAATAATGGGTACAGATTCTTTTTCCTGTCCAAAGAGAAGGTGCAGCCAGTGCTGGAATATGCATTACAAAGTGAGTTTGTCAGCATGGCCTTTCACAGACATCAGGACTCTGGCATGGTTGAAGCAGCTCTGATCCCAAAGAGCAAGGGGGTCTCTGACCCCTGCCCAGCATTTTCAGCACACTTTGGGATCTATCAAAGCTGCTCAGCTTTCAAATCTGGTTCCTGTCCAGCTGAGCAACTGCAGCTCTGCCTGCAGCTCTGCAGAGGCCAGTGCAGAAAACCCCACAGCTGGTGCTCCTGGGGTGGGACCAGGGACAGGAGCCACCTTGTTCACAGCACCAAACAAGATGCATAACCCAGGTCAGCTGCTGGGGCTACAATATTGCACAGATGTTACTTACAACCCTACATCACTGAGGCGTAGGTGAAAAGCAGAAGCTAAACTTTAAAAATACTGGTTTTTTAATACCACATTTGGGATTCAGAGATTGGACTGTGGCTGGTATCGAAACAATGTCCATATCATCATCTGTAGACAAATAAGGAGAATACAGAGGCTTCCAGTCTGCCAACACTGCTACAGCCCAGGTAGATAAGGTGGGGGCAGGAAACCACGCTCTTCAGGACCTTGTTCTGCAAATCAAGGTATTTGCATCGCATCCTAAAACGAGGTGGCTCTGTGGGCCAGAGTTGTTAAGTGGGAATTACAGCGCCTGTGAAACAGCACGAGAGCTAAAATTGCTGTTGTGGATTTTTTTTGGAAGAAATCTTGCCAAACCAAACTAAACTCTTTTTCTGGCACAGCAACAGACCTTTTGGATAAGGGAGAAGCATAGATGTTTTATCTTGCCTCTAATAAGCTTTTGATATTGTTCTAAACACTATTCTTCGGATCAAGTCAAAGGGATAAAAAATGGGAGAGGAGAAATTGCTGAGAAGCTAAAGGCTGCCAATACTACCCTCTCTACCAAGAAATATGTCAAGAGCAGAGTTTTGTAGTAGTCTGCTGTGGTAATATTCAACCCCATCATGAATTAACTGGTGATAGAGGAGAGAGAAAACTCATTAAGCACAAGGTTGATAAATTATGCACGCATCCAAAAGTGAATTCTGAAACTATATTCAGGGACCAGAGTAGAATTAAAATAATTTTCATAAAATAAAGAAATGACTGGTAAAAAATAGGATGCTATTTGACAAGGACAGTAGGGAATCCTATTAATGAAATGTGATATACTCCTGCTCCACTTGGTTTGGCGAAATTTAAATTGAATTACACTGTTCAATTTAAGAGAGATGTAGTCCAGTGACAGAAGACACACAAAAGTCCAACAAGAACAGTAAAAAGGCTAGAAAACATGACCTGCAAGTGGAAGGAATTAGGATTATGTAGACTTTTCTTTAGAGAAAATGGAGATATGATACTGTTCTTCACATATGTGAATTAAGAGTAAAGAGGAAGGGAATAAAATATCCTTACATCCTAGTACAGGTAGAACAAGAAGTAATAGATTTAAATTGAAACAAGAAAGATTTAGGATAGCCTGTGGGGAAAAATGTAAACATAAATGTAATTAAGTACTGTACTGAGATGGATTGTTTTGCAAGACTGTGGAATCTCCAGCACTGGAGGTGTTCAAGAACAGGTAAAACAAGCATTTGCTGGGAATAATACAGCTATCACTTACCTAAGGATGGTTTCTCACAATAGACTAGATGACTTTCCAAGGCTCCTTCCATCCTTTTACAATTTTGAGTGGGGAATAAGGTGTAATGTGTTTACTAGAGCACTGTAAATATAGAGCAGAGCTGTAAGAACATTCTTATACTCTTAACATGTGACTTGATTAAAATACTCTTTTTTCCACAATAGTCTTCCTTAACTTTTAATTGGTCATCCTCTGAGTTATTGTATTGTACTTTTAAGTATCTTTGATTCAAAAATTTCTTCTCTGCAGGTTTTCATACCATTCAGCCAATTATATGGGCCGGTATGATATCAGCTAGGGTATAAAATAACATGAGGGGTTTAGCAGAAAATAATATTCATTTCTTAAAATCCCCACTATGCTGAATAACAATTTTATATGAAGACTAAGGATTGTATTTCCTTCCCCTTTAAGAGACCTTTTCCATTAAAATATTCCAGTTGAGAATAAAAGTTTTAGCTCCTTGATAATACTGTTCACATCTTAAATTACATTGCTTATTCCTTCAGTCTCTCTTTTTGAAAATTCAACTTATTACATAGAGAACACTTGAAAATTTCATTGTGCTGCAGCAGCAAAGTCAATATAACAAGGACAAAGAAGATTCAGCCCACAAGCCAGGACAAAACCATGACAGCATAGCCCATGATTTTTGCAGACCTTGGCAGAAGTATAGAATGCAAAAGGCAATGCATTTCTATAATATTAAACAGGATGTGACTTTAGTGCTGTGTATATATATCCGTAGATATGCCTTAGTTGAACATTGGTATCTATGTTCCTTGGATGAACCAAACATGGTCCTTTTCTGTGTGACCTGGAGTTCATGCCATAAATGAAATTCCTCTCTTCTTGAGGACTGCTTGCATATTGGAGTGACTGATTACTGTGCAAACACAAAGAGATGTCCTGCCCTGAGCAGTTGTGAGGAGTGACTCTGAGGAGCAGGGTGGATGCCAAACACATTGCGCTGCAGATCTTTTCCCTGCTTTCTTTTCATTTTGGATGCAGTACTGGTAGATTATACTTAGCATTTATTTTGAAACTAATTAAGTTTGACTGTTTAATATGTACCTAAAAAGGAAAATGTCTAATTTCTGCTTTTTAATATTCTAATTTCATACTTTCCTTAGCAGATTGCTAGTGAAAGCACTTTAACTAGAAAGACTATGACACATCATCTCAAGAAATAAAGATGAGAGTGATTTTTTTCCTCACATTTGCAGAACTTTTTTCCATACACTCCTTTGGATTGAAAAGCCTAATCTTTGGGACACATACCACAAGGCAGAAGGATTAACCAAAGTCTTCCTTGGCTGCTCTCACAGCATGTTGCAGGAATCCCCTATATCCTTCAGGACAGAGCAGAAAACATTGAAACAGCATTTCAAAAGAAATAAATCCTGCAGAATGTACTACCCCAAAAAGAACCTCACCTAGAGTGGCTTCCTAAACCTTCGAGGTGTTCAGTTGCTGTTTTTCATAAGCATCACTTTGATGCCCCATGTTTTGCCTTAGGTATTGGCTGTAGATCCTGCTGGCTTTGGGATTGTGCTTTTAAGTCAGTGCAGGCATTTTCCACTGACTTTATTGGTCATGGGATCAGGCCCTAAAAGAACAGATCCAGCTTTGTGAGAATTTTATTAAACCTAAGCACATGGGTCCGGACCATCTCACCTGACTCTCAAGACTGCAAGGTGAGGTATGTAGGTAGTTAGATTGGTCTTCCTGATGCTGTCAACACATTATTTCTCTTTTATAGATGATTTAGGAAACAATGAAGGAGAATGCCTACATTAAACACATCATATGGGTAGGATGAACATACCTATGTAATACCTGTACAAATGAAACCCCAACTAGGAGCTGAGAGAGATGGAATCTCAGAATTACAGAATGGTTTGGGTTGGAAGGACCTTGTTCCAACCCCCTGCCATGGGCAGGGACACGTTCCACTAGATGAGATTGCTCAAAGGCCCATACAACCTGGCCCTGAACACTTCCAGGGATAGGGCAGCGATCACTACAGATGCTACTGTCTCTCTGAAGTAGACTTAGAGGAATTCTCTGGAGGAACTTGTAATGCTTTTGCTAGTCATGCAATATTTTATCATAGAAATAAGTTTTTCCCTAGTGCTCAATGCCTTTAAGATATGTCAGCCCCTGTGATTTGTTAATATTTACTATTTTGATTTGTTTAATACTTTAACAGATACAAGGAAGACCAAGAGGGAAAATGAGATCCAACCATAGCCAGAGATGAAAGATGCTGTAATTTAAAATAAGAAAGAGCATCTCAGACCCACTGCCTTTAGCTTCTGTATTGCCTCTAAAGGCTTATCCTTTTGCAAAACCCTTGCCATAAATTAAATACCTTCTCCACCAACTGTAAGAAGGAAAATATGATTTTGGAAGCTGTTGTCCATTGGAAGTCATGGAAAAAATGTGTATTCAAGCTGGACACAAGGTTGTGTAGGACTGGGACCAGGAGCCAGGTGCTTTGGGTCTGCAATATCTTGATGCTGATCTTGTCATCTCTATAATACTTTGAACATTTTCAGCTAGAGAAAGGCAGCCTCTCTTTTTTAAAATTCAAATGTTATAAAAAATTAACTCTCATTTATAATACTGACCCAGAACAGTTTTCTGATTAAAAAAAAAAAAGTCCTGTCTTCTTCTAACATATTGATTGCTCTCAAGAGTAAAACAATTGAATACTCCCTTATCATCAGCAGTGAAGTCATCTAAATTTTGCATAAGGATGCTCATACTATTTGCCTCCAAATCCTTTGAACCAAAATCCTTCCTGGCTATTTATTCTTTGCCTAAAACAATGCCTCCTTCAATTTTTATGCTGATGTCATCTGAGGCATTCAGGATGTGCTTACAAAAACTGATGGATTAAACCTCACAATGACCCTAGAAAACAGAGAATTATTATATTTCTGACTTGGTAAAGTGGGAATTGAGATGGAGCAAAAAAAATCTCTTTACCCAAAAGACAGCTACATACAGTATTAGCAGTGCAAGGCCTTAGCAAACACAGTCATTATTTGTTCTCTGGACTTCAAGTCCATTTTCTAGTAGTAATACAACACTTTCCCTCCCCTATGTAATACTTTCCTTTCTTCCCTCAAACGTCTGTCCTTGAACCTCCTGCCTTGTGTAAATGCATTATAATCCTTAGTTTCAATATTTCATTCAAGTCATCCCATAAACAGACACTTTCAAGAGTAAATAATTCCATTTTAAATCACCCCCTTTTGTATGTGAGTCATTCTTCCCATGTATCATATTTGCAGTCAGATGCTTTGTGCTTTCCAGCTGAAAAGTACCTCTTGTCTCAGTAATTATTTAGGAATCAGTATCTGCTTTCTATATATTAGTGAGGGAAAACTTCCAAATATTCTCAGAAGCTTTCCTGCATTTTCACCACAGCCAATTCAATGGCAAATCTGATTTTTATTTATATAGAATAAGCATGTCAAGTTTCTAATCCCAGTACAGTCTTTACTGCAACCCTATATTATATGTTCAGTTTATCCCATGTTTCCATTGTCTTCAAAAAGCACAGAATTCAGGAGGGATAGAGTTGAGATTTTGGAACAGGTTTTCATTGGCATAAATGGAGTGAGGTGCCTAACCCGAGGCAGTTTGTATGCACAAGTATTACAGCTGTTCAAAGCCTTTGGGGATTTTAAAGTCTCTTCCTAGTGCCCAGTTCAGTAAAACAACCAGATCCACACTTATTTGTGTGAAGTGTGTCTGGACGAGATGGCAGTGCAAAAGGAGGTGTGTGCTGTAAACTCACACCTGAATTTGCTTCACAGAGAAGCCCTGTGTAGAGAAGCCTCTGAATTTATAGCAAAGGCAAATAAATTGTGTTCACCACTCTGCTGCGATCATATAGATTGGACATTGTAGTTCAAAATTAAGGTCTTGCCATCCTGTTGACAAAGTCTGGGTATAAATATGATGTTTCCAGTGTCTATGTGAAAGAGTACGTCATGGTCCCTGCAATATTCTGTGCAATGAATGCCCCATGTCACATCTGTGTCCTGCTTTCTGTTTTGTTTTGTTTTTAAACCCAGGAAGACAATTCACTTAAATCTAGAAGTTCTGAAAAAGAATAAGGATTGATCAAATTCAGCAGAGGAACAGGATGCTTTTCCTGTAACCTGAAAGTTTATGTGGGATTTTAACAGCTAGAGGGAAAATGACTTCTCTTTTCTTTTAATCCTGTCTCTGATCTCAGGCACTGAAACTTCAAGGCTTTGGGCAGGCAAATGATGTCAGAGTCTATTCCAAGTACACCCTGCATTGACTGAAAGGACACTTGGCACACTCATATCTCCTTCCCCATCCATGTCAATGGAAGATCCTCAGCTCAGGTTGGACTTGGTGACTCAGCCCAAAAAATCCTTGTCCCTGTAGTCACATGCATAGGAAAGGCTGACTGATTAAATAGTTCTTCTACACCATTTGCCAGGTCCTTTTGGAACAAATGAAACAGAAGGAAGCCCCAGGTACGCCGGAATTAAGAACAGCAGGGTTCAGTATTTGGTACTCATTTGGAGGGAGTGGAAAGTGAAACAAGATAGCAGAGGCAGATATGCAAAAAATTGCCTTTGGCATCAGGGAGTCAGCAGATAATGAAATATAGCTAGGGAGAAATGTGGGTAAGGGAATTTGCTTTAGCTTATAGCTGGGAATAATTTGTGTTGTTGTGGTGTTCACACATCTGAGTCCACCTGACAGAAGCCTACATCTCTCCACGCCTCAGTAGTAACTACACAGTAGTTACATCCTGTAAATGTGGATGTCTCAGAAAGGTTACAATGGTCCAGCTGGTGTTTCTAGAGCCTGTTGTTATTATGTTATGTGTTTGGTACCTGGAGGTAATACCTGGAGAAGTTACCACCTTAGTTCAGGTGAGACAAGCACAGTATAGGCTGGTTAAAGGCACCAGTCCTTGCCCCACTGCCAAGAGGTTATGTCAAGGATTTGACTGATCAACCGCGATTTTTGGTTGATCCACTTTAAGCAAGTATCTTTTTCATCAGCAAGACTGCCTCTTCAAAAATGTAAGTGCTTTGAAGAAGTGTGTCCCTTTTGATCACAAATAGGTGAAGGCAACCAATGTCTGTCCAGTGCTCATAGCTATTGCTTGAGCAGTGCAAAAGCTGTGCTGAAATCCATGCTCTGCCTACTTCACAATTAAGGTTTGAACCTGCACTTTCCTATTTCTCTGGACAATTTCCTAGCTGTTTAATTGCATTTTTTAATTTCTTTTTTTTTTTTTTTGCCAAAGAATTGTATCTGCCTAGCTCGAGTTAGTGCCCTGCTGCTAAAGTACCTGTGTGATCATTAGTACTCCTACAACAACAGCTGCTCATATGGCCAGTAGGAAACAAAAAAAACCTTTAGCAAAGAAAGAGAAAAGATTGAAGGATTTCATAGAAGTGACCCAATGAACTGTATGAATCCAGGCAAGTTCTAGTCACTTCTTTAAGATCTGGATGGGAATTGAAATCTGCAGAACACTCTCATGACAGCTGGGATCTCCCTACAGACAGGGCGAAGGTGCAGGGTATGGATCTCATCAAAGACAGGCACGACCGGGAGCCTCTTTGGTTTGTGTTCATTCATGCCTTGCCAGTTCTGCTCACTTTGATGATAAAATTCCTTCTCACTGCAATTTCAAGGAAATGGGGAGAAAACACACAAAATTCTTAGGAAAATGTCACTAAGGCTTTTAGAACAACTTTCTGTTAACTTTTGTCTCTAAGAGGGATTTGCAGTGTTTCAACCAATACTAAATAGGAGACTAAACCAACCTGTCACTAAAAGTAAAACGTTGACTCATGTTGACATTTGAGCCAAAACTCGTAACAGGCCTTGGGAAGAGCAGCTAAGATCTCCTGCATCTGCTTCCTATCTGGAGGTAGAGGTTATTAACTTTGCTTTACTTCTGACTATGATAAAAAAAAAAAAAGATTAATTAGCACAAAAAATATAAACTTGAGATAAAAATCACAAGTCTCCTCATATCTATAGTGTCTCTCACATCGAAGTAAACTTTTGATAAAACTGTCAGTATTTCCACAGAATGACAATACTCATTCTTTAAACCTTTATTAATCCCATTCTAAGAAGGAAAGAATTCCAAGCATTCTTGGTGTTAAATGTGTTGAACTGGGGAAATGCTAAGAATTCTGCTCCAGTAATATTCACTGTTTGCAACAGCTAAAATAACAACACCCAAACTCATGGACAAATCTGACATGGAGACAACTTTCTTGGCCCTGTGACTGGTGATGCAGAGGACTGTAAGTTCTGAGAGCAGCAGATGATGCACGTCAGCTGTGTTGAGGAGACAACCTAGGAATATTAAAATCTGAAATTCACAAAACAAGTGACAAGCTGATCAGTCTTCCATAAAACTTAACACAGCTCTCCAAGTAAGAGTTACAGTCTTCAGGAAAACATCTCTCTAAGACACCTGTCAGGGAAAAACATAAAGAACAGCCATTTCTACCAAATTTTTGAAGGTTAGAAAATACAGCACCTCTACTAAATCCTGGAATAAATGACCGCAAAATGGTAACAAACTGTCAGTCTCTGAGCCTTAGTTTCCCATACTCTGTCGGGGGTGACTGAGACCCATTTCCAAAGCTTAAAGCTGGGATGTTTTATTTATTGGGTTTTGTTGTGTGGGAACTGATTAAGACCAGTGATATGATAAGGTCTGCCACTTAATTAGGAAATGGTTTGACTTAATGAATTTGAGCTCAGCAACCGCCAAGTGCTATCAGAGGGTGAAATCAATGTATCAAAAAGCCCCACCAAATATTGTGTTATGGAAATGGATGGCAGGATCTGGGTGGATCAGAGTCTGATGGACCTAATGTGAGAATCACATGGTGAGGTTTTGTGGTTGGTATTATGCAGGGAGTCAGTCTAGGTGATCTGAATGGTGCCTCCTGACCCCAGCAGATATTAAACCAAGGGATGTTTTGATCTCTATGTTGTTTAAAACTTACTTCTAGTGTCTGTTTTCACACCATAAGTGCAAAGCATCCACTTGCACTTACACTTGTGAGCTCTTAGCTTCTCTAATCAAGATCCTGCAAATGTTGTCTTTGGGAATGGGACTAAATATATTCAGAAACGTTTGCAGAAGCAGGCATTAATCAGAGCAACCCTTTCTAAAAGGACTGTATTTAATTAAATTAATTATGTTTCTTTGTATTTAATTAATTCCATGCTTCAGGGTTTCCACTGGAGGCCTAGAGAGGCCAGGAAGACTTTTTTTCCCACCTTTGATGAACAACTTGGCTGCTGATTTTTGGTGGGTATTTTTTTCCCTATTTTTCTCAGATTCATCACAGATTGGCTGCACTCTGACATGGGACATGATGTCGGGTGCAGTACTGCTTCCCTCTTGACTTCTTTTTGCTCCTGTGTTCACACTTAAAACACTCATCAGGGCCAGGAAAATCTTCTCAATATTAGATTTGCAACAATTTTGTGCATTGGGTGGATTCACCTGGCCAGTGACCTGCAATTGAAGGTGCCAAAATCAGTGGTGATGACTTGAGTCTGTCCTGGGCTCATCATGTGCAACGCTACAGTTTTAAGGTTGTTTTGCTTTCTTGCTCTATAGATCTAATTTTTAACTTTTTTTTTTCTGTGTGTTGGGCAATGTAGTCAACGATGTTTGGATTTGTGCAGAGAAAAGGCCCTTGGGGGACCTCCAACGCTTAGCATCTGTTACATCTTTCTTACAGGGGAGTAGATTCTTTGACCCAGGCAATGCTCTCCATTCTGACATCCCTGAGAGAGCTGAGCATGAAGTCAGAGCTTAAAATTGCTTTATGCTCATAATTCTTGGGAAAAATGCATCTACAAAAAGGCAAACTACTCAAATGACAACTAGGCACAAATTTAAAGAGATTCTAATGCCAGGCTCAATAAAGATAGGTGATATATTTAAGAAATTATAGGCTCCCATTACAGTCTGTAGCAGCCACCATCCTGTTAAGGGCTTTAACACTGAGCCATGGGGCAGAGCTATACCTGGCTGCAGAGAAAGATAATTTAGAGCAGAGCTGGGGACGGAGGGTGGGACCTCCTCATGGCTGGCATGAAAACAAGCAGGAGACCATTGCTTGTCCTCCATCTGTGTGACAGGGCTGTAGCTGAGTGCTCAGCTTGAAAGAAAACCTTGCGATGAGAGCTGGGACAACAGGGCACCCAGGCATGGATTGAGATTTGTGGTGGCCATAATGAATTAGGACTGTGACAAACTACTTTGTTCAGAAGGCACCCAAAAGCCAGTTTTGCAGTGGAACTAATATACAGATAACAAAAAATGTTTGTTTTTTTTTTTTAGAAATAAAGCATGTTATTGATCAAAGGGTTTAAATGTGGCTTTTCTACTTTGCTTTTGATTTGGGTTTTTTTTTGGGTTTTTTTGATGTACATCAACACAGAGACACATTCTTCAGAATGTCCCAGAAGAAAGATCAACATCCAAGACTACCTTGGACATAAATAACACAGGGATGGAATTGCAGAAATGCCTTGAAATCATTCTTTTTCTGTACAGGACAAAGCTTGGTTCCCACTGGAACAACTGAGACTACAGCCAATGCCTTAGACTGAAGAGCAGGGCCCTATTCAAGCCTCGGGGTCCAGGCCAATGCTCTGGTTGTCCAGGTAAGGGATGTAGGGAGAGAGCAGCATAGCTCCTCAACAGTCCATCTTTCTGGGTTCTACCCTGTGGATACCTTAATTTATCAGGCAGGTCTTGCTTTGAATTAAGCCTAGGACCAGTGTCACTAAATCTTCCTTCTCAAAATCCTCCCACCTTCAGGTAGAGAGGATGACAGAAACGTTCTGACACAAGTTCTCTGTGGTTCAGCTCACAAACTGCGTTGGGATTGCAAATGCTGTGATGAGGTTCAATGTAGAGTGTTACGTTCCAGGGCCTGCTTGAGATCAAAGGCTGTGTCATTTTTCTGCCAGAAATATTGGTCTGGGGAGGAAGGAAAATGATTGCTGTTAGTGCATCCTGTCAGGTGTGACTTTCAGGGCTTTGGTATTCTTAGGGTTCCCTATTCAAAAAACAACTTTCCCGGCTCAAGTGAAGTTTTTGCAATAAGGGTAAGGAGTAAGATTTCTTATTTCCTGGGATGAATTGTGGAATTAATTTCCTCAGGAACTAATGAACGAAACTCACTGTCCTCTGGTGAAATGCAAGACCTCTCCCTCTGTGGTACCTCCTCTGACATGGGACTTGAAAATATTCCTTGGGAAAGCAAAATCCCTGATTGCACACCCATGTCTCCTGGGGAAGGGGTGACACAGAGCAGATGACAAACGTCATTCTTGTCTCTCGGTGGGCTCCTGGAAGGTGGTCATGCATTATGGTGGGGAGCCCAACATAAAAACAAACATACCATCCCAGAGTCTGCCAGTCCAGCACCACCCCAGCTTCATACCAAAGCCATGAGGGGATTCTGCCTCGGTAACAGAATGCCTCTTACTCACAGCCTCATCATTTGTTGCTCTAAAACTCAAGACATTTTTTCTTTGGTTGTTGCCTTTTACTTTTCCAATAAGTTTTAAAGGAAAAAAAATGTACAAGAAATTCCTTCCCTTTTACAGAGCTGTCTTCTTTTTTTAGATTTGCAGCTGAGGAAGAGTGTGTTCGAGGAAGAGAATGCCTGTTTGTTAGGAAAGCTTTTATTTAACAACAAAACCAACAAAACCCCAACCAAAACAAAAGTCAACAAGCTCACGGGTGAACAGTCCAACACAAAAAATCAGAAACTGAACAGTAATGTCAGTCAAAAAAAAAAAAGAATTATCATTCTTAAGTAAAAGCTACAGATAGAGCAAGCCAGATGCCAAACTGATTTTATTATTCCTCTACTTTAGCATAAACAGGCAAATGTCAAAATACAGCATCTTGTCATCCAACAAAGTGAAATTCTACTAAATTGAATCAAGTTGAACAGAGAGACGACTGTAGTTTAGACAGGCACTCCCTCCCCTTCTGACATTGTGGGCCTGCTTGGCAGAACACGCAGGTTTCAAATGAAAGAAACGTGTTGGAATAGAGCAAGTGATGAAAAAAATGTCCTTAAGAAGAATTTCATTAATTAAAACCCAAAAGGCTGACAAGCCTTGAGCTAATATCTTCCAGTGTTGGGGTAAAGGATATATATTACTCAGAGATACAAGCCAGGTTTATCCCCTGCCCGTATTATCAGGGCTGGTGGAGGTTTCTACTGTAATTTAAACAGCATTCATTGCTGGAAAAGAAAAGAAAAGTAACACAACATCAATAAAACTGAGCATGTTGTACTTCTGCTAACCTTAGGGCAGCATGTAGCTCTCATCATTTATAAAAATCTGCCTATCAGTGTCAGGGTGTTATGCTGGGGCATATCACCAGAGTATCTCTCAAAGTACCTAAAGTAGATTAGCCCCTAAAGCAGATTAGCCCCAGACTGGCTTCACAGCAGTTGTCACAGACTTGTTGACTTCTGGCATTTGAAAATCCACCTTGGACAGGATCATGTCTCAGTTTGTCCATGAGTTTTGAGTTCCTCTTAGCTTTCTACAGCTAGATTGGATTTTAGGCTGGCCAAGAGGGTAATTGGAGGGGAACCACCCAGGGGCCTTTCGAGTATCTTTCTGGCAGTAGTGGAAGAGATATTAAGGAAGAAGGGGTACAGCATTTCATGAAGACTGCAGAATCAACTAGGTTGGAAAAGACCTTTGAGATCATCGAGTCCAACCTATGACCTAACATCACCTTGTGAACTACTGTCAGATGTACCTTGTCTTCCATAAGACCTATAAAGCAGATTCTAACTTCTGTTTTTTAGAGTTGTTCTGCCTGCCTTAATGCTGCATGGTATTTTTCATCATAGGATCCTGTGTTTATTTGTCCCTGAATATTTATCTGAACATTTTCCATGCCACAGGTTGCCCTTCAAGCTGGATTTCTCTGGAAGTGTCAAGAAAATACTTTATCCACTTGCAAGTACAGATCACAGAAAAAATAGTTACTCCTGTCAAGTAAGACAAGGAGAGAGTGACTGGAGGGGGGTTTAGACCAGAGAGTCTGTTGAAATATAAAACCAAGAAAAATTAAAATAGGAACTCTGGGGTGAAATGGTTCAGGCTGTGTCCTTATGGAACCTGAAAGCAAAGAGAGAGAGAGACTGGTGGAAAGTCACATTCCTGGCCATTATGTAGTTGCATGAACCAGGCCTCATATCTCCTTCTGCAACCTTTGTCACTTTTAGTCAAATTTCAGCATGTAATTTAAGGAATTTTTGTCATAATGAAGCAGGAACAGCCGTCTTTTCAGTTGGGGAGTATTTATTAATTTCATTGAGTTCCTGTCCTGTTCACTGACAGAAACAGTGATCCGAAAGCAGGGAAATACCACATCTGATTGGGAAATATGAAATAGACATTTTTCACTGAGGACAGTAGAAAAGAAAGGGCAGGAATTAGGGTTACCACCTCGCTCACTGTGCACTTCTTTGCAACAAGGCAAATAAAAGGATCAGTAGATGTTATGAGTCTCCCATTGCACTGAGCATCTGTGGGAGTAACATGAAGTAGAGAAAGAAGAAAAGAAAATCAATATTGCAAAGGAAATAATAAAAGAAACTGGTTTGCTATCTTTCCTTTTTGACTTTGGTTTTAAATTTAACGTAAATTTCACACGTGGGAGGGAGCATATTTTTAAACAAAACCCAGAGCACTTGGAAATTTCATCTTTTCATCATAAACTAACAGACCTTCTTTCCTTTCCTTCTGCTGGTCAGTCCCAGACAAAACCCAGAGTCCAAAACCCATGCTCAATAAAGCATATGGAATAAAACAACACACATGTTAGAGTACCAAACAACTGGTAGTAATCAGGCTATTGAAATCAGGGGAGTAAAATAAAAGGAGTTGGACCCATTTGTGAAAGAAAAAGGAAAATATACCCAAGGCTATTGTAAAAAGAAGAAGAAAAAATGGCAATGAGACAAATTTATTTCTCTAAACAGAAATTGTTTACTAATACAAAGGTCTCCTCGGGGCAGGGGAAACAGGCAGATGCCTCACTCAGGCTAGCAGTGGTTAGACATATTTATCTCATTGACTTTCACCTCCAGCTCTATGGCAGTTCCAGAAGCCTCAGTGGAGGTGGACCAGCCATCAGATGACTCCACGTAACTTCTCCATCCATTAGTTTAGGCCATATGAAGGTTTGCATCCAAATCCAAACACAGCTTATAGCCTATGCCTATTTCTGTTTCTAACTTTCCTTGGCAGCAGAGAGCAAAACAGATTCATTTTTCTATTACTAATATTAGAAACGAGATAAGATTCCAGCTTGGTCTGACAGGTGAAGTTAAAGTTTTCTGCATGAGATTAGATCACAAAATTATGGAATATTTCCTACATAAGTTCCTAGTGACTTCATATTTAAATAAATTTTGAAAAATTGGAAGGCAAATAAATTACTAGACATGGCTTTAAGTGAGAAATTCAATCTCAGTCAAAATTCTTCAGTCCATGGAGTTTATCACGATGATAATTGAGCAGTGATGCAACTAGAGTCTGTGAAAATGCTGTCAAGGTGGAAAGCCTCAGCATACAATTGGTCTTTAATCAATCAGAGAAAGGGATAATGGGAATGGAAGCCCTAAAAATTACAAATATAAATATGACAATGGAAGTGATTATTCATAATTACAAACTACAAGGAAAGCAATGAAATATTCACCTGAGGAACTTTTCAAGGCGCTATAAAATTGTCAAAGATCTATTATAACCAAATTATGGCTTTATTGAACAAAAATTACTGGAGTATTTAGCCAGGCTCGTTTGGATAATCTGATAGATGCATCTCCATATTAAATGTCTTCATCACCTTTCTGTCCTTAAACCTACTGACTAAATTAATCTACTGTGGTAGATTCCAGCCTTGAACATCTATGAAGCCATGGACCTAACCTTTGCAGAAAAAGCACACGGTTGTGGTGCCTTGACACAGCTGAGGGTGGTGAGGCACTGAAATAGGTTTGACAGAGAAGTTGTGGAGATGCCCCATCCCTGGAAGTGTCCAAGGCCAGGTTGAACAGGAGCAACCTGGTCTAGTGGAAGGTGTTCCAGCCCATGACATGAGGTGGAACTAGGTGGTCTTTAAGGTTCCTTTTGACCCAAAACATTCTGTGATTCTATGATTATGGTGTTAAAATTTGAAGTAAGTTGCATGGTTCTAGTTTAAAAGTTGATGCAGGATACATACAGCTCACGTATGTGATGCCCCAAATGAGGTGAAAGGGGGTTTGACCGCTTGAGAAGGCTGTTAATGCTGTCAGCCTGTGCAGATCTTCCCTCTGAACTGAAACGTGCAGAGCAAACTGCGATTTATCAGCATAAAAGAACTGCCAAGGGAGAAATAAAAATCTGCCCGTCTCTCACATGGACCGTTTGAATTCAGGCTGTCTTCATAGTAGGAATATTAAGTGATCTGAGGAGACTGCCTTAGAGTCATTCCCAGGCTTCTTTGTGGAGTAGCTGGCAGAAAAGATGGGAGGGAAACGGCAGAGAAAGGTGAAAGATAAAAGGATGGGACATTAAGTGTTGCACTTATTAAACTGACTAAAGTTCACCATCTGTGTAGAGCTGTGTTGAGAGCCAAGGAATTTGCATGTTACAGTGAACCATTTATGAAATACACAAATACAGTATAAATATATTATAGTAAATTTTTTGTAGCTGGGGTTTTTTACCATTAAAAGGCCCTATTTACACTAATGTTCATAACTTTACATTAAGCACTTGCTATAAGGAATCAACAGGTTTCTAAAAATTCTGAAGATTTCATAGAAAGTTTCTC
Organism: Corvus moneduloides; assembly: GCF_009650955.1. Taxonomy (NCBI): domain Eukaryota; kingdom Metazoa; phylum Chordata; class Aves; order Passeriformes; family Corvidae; genus Corvus; species Corvus moneduloides. Next base: position 5,699,645 of record NC_045478.1, read on the forward strand.
AGGATTACATGTAACACTCTTAAGCATTTACTTGAAGTTTTCATTTCACTTCCAAATTGGAGCTTTTTTTCCCCTCTAAATACTCCCACTATCACTTTTAGACACCTGGTTTTAAATTTTTTTTTATTGGATGATACAAGGTATATTAGGATCAGACCAGGAAGAATATTGCAGGTGAAAATTTTCCACTTTATTATACAAAGTGACCTTCCTAATCCTTTCTGACATATAAAGAAAAAAAATCCTGACCACATCACCCCTGGCACTTCTGTGGGTTTTCATGAAGAAATTCAGTTTCCAGCTCAACTTTGTTTATGTGAAGGGCTTCAGATTTGCGACACTGAGGAATCTGGAGGCTCAGCTGCTGTAATCTGGTAGATCTTGACACAAAATGAAGTTCTGGACCCATCTAGTCACTTAATGGCAGTGTTTGTGGGTAGAGAGAGAAACAAGAGAAGATGCCCAGAGGTATCTTGCTCTTGTGCATTCTCTTGCAGTATTTGTCAGTCCAGAAGAATGTACAGCTCTAAATTGTTCTGCACCCTCAACACTCATTCAGTCTTCAGCTGAACTCTCTGCATTTCTTTAAGGAAACCATGATGGTTGTTCAGTGCAGTTGAACTCAGTAATTCTTCTACCTTCTCCATGTAAATCAAGGTTTGGGTAGGTAAAACCTACAGAGGCGTCTGCCTCTTGCAGAGGCGTCTGGTCTTGCACTTTCAGTATGGAATGGATTTGGATCAGGATAAACTGAACAAAGTGGAGAAATTGTCTGAAAGAACACATAGCAGCACATGCAAAATTCCAGATTGAAGGATGAATAATCAACTGTACAAGTACAAGATGAGGACTGGAAATTTTACTGAAAAGTGTCAAGGCATTACAGTGGATCAGAGGCTGAGTGAAGGTGCATCAATGCTGTCATGCTGTTGAGAAAAGGCAAACACAAGGCAATGAAACCCCTCCTGCTCTCTTCAGTATCAGTATGTTCCCAGCTGATTACAGAATCCAGTTCTGACACCTCTCTTAGGGAAGAACATACAGTGACCAGGACAGCAGAGAAACTCCCCTGAGGATGGGAGAATGGCTAGAAAACCTGGTCTGGGAGAAAAAAATGAAAGAACAATTTTTAAGAAGACAATGAACCTGAAGCAGCTCCTGAAGGTATCTTCCGTATATTCCTGTTCACATTCATTGTCCATGGAATGTGTTCACTTTCCTACTTTAGCCACCACATATGAACACATCTCCCTCTGCTCCCATCAGTGAAAACTCCCAGGGATTCATAGAGTCCTGTGCCTGCTCACTCAGCCTCCTCCAAGTTTGGCTTTGACCTCCTCATCTCAAGCCTTTAGACAGCTCCAAACCTGTCAGCCAGCAGGTCAGGGCTCTCCCCAGTGAGCTGCCTTACAGCTTCTAGATGGGGAGTTGGCTGGGCCCTGCCTGCTGTGTACAAAATAATTTAGGTTTAGGCATCAACATGTACTTGATTTCTTCCCCCTGTGGAGCAGTGTCTTCCCAGCTAAATTACAAGAGCTCTTATTTCCCTCTAAGATTGCAGGAAAAAAGGCAGCTACAAGCTATAAATGCAGATCCATTGCCTTTTTAGATCCACAAAATAGCAACTGCTCATCTTCAGGGCCATAAAATTAACTATAATAAAACATATACTTTCCTAAAAAGGGCTGTGATTCAGTGAAGCTGAAAATGCTCCTGTTTGAATAGGCAAAAGCACAGGTATTGGGATCCAGCCTCTGCCACAAGTGTAGCATTTGAGCTACACCAGTCTTTGATGCTCCCTGGCCATGGAGAAATCTGTGATTAATTGAATTTCCTCTGCACCAGGCAGGGCAAAACAGGTGAAGGTTGCAGGAGCATGTGCACTGCCATTACAACACTTACTGTTGTGCTAAGCAAAGGTACTAACAATAACAGAAAAAAAACTAAACCGTCCAAAAAAACCCTAAAGATACATTTTCATAGCAGAATATTTGATGTAGGAAAAAGTGTACAAATGTATGGAAACAGATGCACTGAACTGGGTACATTATGGGCACTCCCATTGAAAAGCCTGGCCATGACTGACCAGAGAGTTCAGAATAATTTGTGAAAATTGTTTAATAAGTAATCATTAATATGGAATAATTCCAAGGGAATCATGGAAGCCAGAAAAATGAGAAAGGACTTACTGGTTACATATTTTTGTGAATTATTAGCCTGCAGCCTGCACATAGCACTTATATTTTATTAAAGAAACTAATTTTCCAAGAAGAGAAGTCTTAGGATAGACCTGAACTATAGTGAATATTCCAGCTGTTTAAACTGATTTTATCTCCATGAAAACAATTCAAGCCTCTATTTATTTTTTCACCTATGCTGTTGCTGCTGAATGAGGAGCTGTGACTCCACGTTATGTATGTGCACCCATTCAACAATCAGATTATTGACATTCCAGTCCCCTTAGTCTTTAGGCAGTATCTCCAATGGAAAACCTCTCTTTGAGGTGGTGGAATATTAGCTCAGACCTTGTGGTCATGATCAATCCATGAAATGAAGCCAAACACAAGGGAATTGTTTTTAAACATTTGTTGAACAAATCACCTGAGGGCATTGCAAAAACTGAACAAACGTAAAATTTGGAGAAGAAATACATTGTTTTGCCTCAAATGTATCAAGCATATCCCCTTATGGGTAGATGTGTGCACCTACACACACTTGCACGAATGCACAGAGCCAGGTACATGCACACACACATCCATGTGCATATAAATAGTTTTATGGCAGGTGCCTCCAAATGGCAATGTTCCCACAGAATCCCCAGTTCTGTTTCTTGGCATGGAAGCAGACTTCCCTGCCATGTAAAGACATGCTGTTACGCTCTTATGAGTTTTAATTTTCTGGCTAATTGTTGACAGAAGATCATGAAATCTCAGGGCACCCAGTCAACCCTGAGACTGCAAGGGAAAGTGAGGAGCCCAGACACACTTAGCAGCTCTTAATAACTTGTTGAATCTGAACTTCTGTCAACTCTGGCCTTTATTCTTTCCCTAAATCTGTGCTTGGAGCTGTTTTCTGTGTTGAGACATCTTGGGAGCCAACAACCAGCATGAAAGGAAGGATTTCTCTCCCCATCCTTGTAATCCTCTCTCTACGGGAGAGGTGCAGACATCTAAATAAAGAAAATTGCACTTTGTATGCCACCAGGCTCCTCATCCATCATACTGCTCAGCCAAAATGTGTTCATATATGCCTCCAGTGAGCTATCTATGAGGGAACAGAAGAGAGAACAGGAGGGACTGCTATGTCTGCCTGGTTTCTAAGAAAGCAATGGACTCCCAGCCTAGGAAAAAAAACGTTCTGATTAAAACACCACAGCCCTTTCTGATTCATTGTCTTGGAGAAGTGAGAGCAGCTTTGGCATATACCCCTGCTATTGTGTGCCAGCTCTGAGAGAAGCCACACTGAGAAGCCTGGGGCCATACACCGTAAGCAAAATATAATCCACCGCAGTAATTGCTTCTTGTTAGTGCAGCTCAAACCCACAGACTGCAAAAGGTTAAGCTTTTGGTATAAAACCCAAATAGAGTCTGTCATGTTGTTCCCTCATAAATACAATACTGTACTGTTTAGTTTGTTGTTTAAATCCTCATCTTGCCAGTGGCTGGGCCTTCTGCAAAAGTCTGAACATGAGAGAAGATTTTTGGTGTCAAATTCATTTTGAGAGTAGTCATTTGTTTTGTTTCATTGGGGCTTTTTTGGTAATGTTGTTGTTCTGTTTCATTATTGATTTTTTTTGTTAATATTCTTACTCTCTTCACTGGAATCAGCCTTCTACATGTGACATGCAGAAACCCACACACATGCATAAGTTCATGAAACAATATTGTGGCCACGTGCCAAGGAGAAGGTCAGGTCCTCAGGCCATGAGCTCGTGGGTTTGCATGTGAACACTTTCACTGTGGGAGCACACCTGAAAGTGTTGGAACAGGGCTCCGGGCTCTCTCTAGGGAGGCTGTGGAGAAGCCACAAGCCCTTTGCCTGGGCTCTGAAGAGAAAGATTTCTCAAGCATGGCTAGCACCGTCCCAAAAACCTCTATGAACAATTAACTTGGGGAACTCACCACCACTAGACAGAATTGAAACCAAGGTGGCAGTGCTATTCAAAATATGGCTGCTGAAGCACACCACAGAAACATCCAGAAGTACCTTAGCTTGCATAAAAATATGTGCATAGGGAAAGCAGCAGTGAATTTACATTCCTAACAGGCAAATTTCTGTGGTCTACACTCATTAACAAATTGCCTTAAAAGGCAGTGAAACAGTTAACCAAGGCGACAGCTCCCTGCAGAAACTGTGCACAAAATGTACAATGTTGTTTTCCTTCTCTGTATCAGCTTGTGTCCCAATGAACTGCTATAAATTATTCTGCAATACAGATTCTGAGTAGTACAGTTAAGCTCATCCCAGATAAGAAAGGTTTGTTGTTTGCAAAGATGTCATGGTTTTACCCACAGTAATAGCATATCCCTAGACACAGGAATCTCAGCCTGCTCGTGTGAATCCTCGTGACTTGCTACAGTGGGAAAATATCGGAGTTAAACATGGGTCAGAAGATGTCGAGTGAGTGATCAGCAATTCAGTCTCCTGAACTAACCTCTGGAAACCATTGTACCAAGCTCAGGGGTGAAACAAAAGTTCATCTTGAGCCATTTCAGCACGACTAAACTGTGCTGTTCAAGCTGTACAGACAGCAGGAAAGCATTCATAGCAATTTCTGTAATTAAAAAGTATTTTCATTTAACAGACTTCAAATAGATTCATTTTCCAATGACAATTTTGTGAAGCAACTCATTTAAACACTTATCAGTATGACAAACAGGACATAAAACCTACTTGAAAATGAATGAGATCTCTAAAAGCAATTATTTTGCTAATGGCTAAGACAAGAATTTCCATAATAATTTTAATTAAGCGTACATTGTAAAAAGTCAAATAAAACTAATAATATTGGCAATTGTGCACCCACAAAAATGTATCAGACAATTTGCCCTTCTTTAAAGCAAGCAATTTAAAGACATTTGTTTCACATGCTCTATTCTTTTGCTTGAAGCTATAAAAACATTCACTTACGCTGATCTGAGATTGCGATTGTGTCTGGTGTGATGAAATGTGTTAGATTAGATTTACTGACTGGGGAGCCTGGATCACAAGTGCTTCCTATTCACTTCCAGAATGAATCCAAAATTATTCCTTTAAAAGTCATTTTATGAGCCTCAAACCTGATTCAAGTCTCATTATTAGGGGGTTTTACAAATGCATATCTCAATGTCGAACCTCTCTCCTGACATCCCTTGCCAGATTCCTGCTCCATACTCTCCTGAGCATCTCTCTTGCTGGTCTCTGCTTTGGTGATGGTTGGTTCTGCCCCAGCTTCCTCACTCCTACCCTTTCCTTTGGTGTCTCCTCTCCCTTTTCATGTCTACCCTGCCTCCTACAAGTGGAACTCATCCCCAGCTGCTTCTCTATCACCCCTGTTGGGTACAGAGACTCTCAGGGAGCCCAAGACTTGGATGATTTTCCTCTTACCCAGTACATCTTCCTGTAATTTTGCTGGCATTCTAGCTAAATATTTTTTAGCTATTTCCAGACAACTCTACATCATAATATTACCAAACCCTTCAGTGCAGTTTTCCTGTGCCTCACTTTTGCCTCACTATCTCCACTTTTGAGTTCCTTTCTTCTTGAACTTTCTCCAAGTCAGGTCTCACTAGTGCTTTCAAAGTTGCAGCATCACCTTCCTCTGGTTTTTAGTGCCATTTCTTTTGTTTCCTTTCTGTCTCAGAGCTCTCTCCTTCCTTCTTTCTGATACAAACAGGGACATGTGTGTTCCTCCCTTAGCACTGGCAGCCCTTTGCCGCCTGATACCTTTGCAGATCCTGTCCTTCTTACCTCTGAATTTTTCACTTGCTTTTAATTTTTACTGCATTTCACACTCTCTTACATCACCATCCTCCTATTGCGCCTCCAAAGATACTGGTCAGGATTTAGTATGCCAGCACACCTTGATGGCTGATTGTCACACTGAGGAGCAGCTGTCACCTTACCCCACCACGGCTGTCCACAGCCACCTCTCGTTCCTTGCCTCACACCTACAAGACCTCGTTACCAACACTTGCAGAGTCACCAGGACCTGCTGAGTGACCAGGAGGGCCTGTGTATGAGCCATTAGCCCTTGGCAAACACAGTGTAAGACAGCTTAAGTGGGAACTTTATTAACACAGGGTCTGTATTTATGCAGCTCCTAACTGGGGACCTGACCCCAGAGTTCAGGTTCCCCAGGGGCTGAGGCACAATGACTAATAATAATACTAATCCTGCAAATATCAGCAAGGGAATGTTTTTGATTACAATACAGATGCTGATGTTTGAAACAGGATTTCAAAATCTGCTTGCATTGTAATTTAAAAGAAATGGTTATGCTGTGGAAGGCCCTTTGACCCATCTATACTTGCTCCCAATGTGATGTGAAATTCATCCCCTGCGGAAAGGCAGAACAATGAGCCAATTAGACCCCCAAGACCCACAAAGGGTGAGTTATGTCCATAGAGCACCTACATGTTATGAAAGTATATTGCTGAAAAAAAGTACCCTAACTCTGTAACAGTCTCTTTGAACACAATATAAATGCTACTGTGGACCACAGGGGTTAATCCATTACAACAAGGCAATTAGATTTAGTGACTGTTTGGAAGATAAAAGCAGCGAGTCATAATCAATCCTGAGAACCCAGACATGATAAATTTCCATAATTTCCTCTTACTTCATAGATCTGAGCATGACAAAGCGAGTTAGGGTAGAGTGGTTACAGTGCCATGTCAGAAACGCAAGAGGAATTTTATTTTTATTAAACAAGTTACATGTGAAAAAGGAGTCTTTCTCTTGCTCTTTTTCTGGCAGTCCCATTCCAGATGGTGATACATTTAGCCCTCAAATATTTTGTCGATGCTTCTTGCTAAGCTTTGAATGTCAGTTTCTGGAGGAAGATGGGAACAAAGGAGGTTTGTTTCCTGGTTCTGCTAAAACCAGAGAACTTCAAATCGAAGATCTCATTCACCAACTTCTAGTTAAATCCTGCTCAGGACAGTTATGCTCTGCTTGCAGCTTGTTTCACCCACCATGGTGGGTGAGAAAGCACGTTTCCAGTCTTGTCTAGTGGTGGTACACTGTGTTATGCACACCCAGGTGCTTCCCAAGCCAGTAGTGGACCAAACAATTTTGGCAGCTGAGAGTGGCAAGTCCCCCAGTCATTAAGCACCAGACCATCCACAGAGCCAAAACTCCAGGCCAGTGTGAAAGACTGGCTCAAAGAAAACCCATCCCGGTAGTTTGAGTTGTGCACCCATCAGTCCACTCTGCAGCACAGGCCAGCTAACCCAGCTGGAGGAGGTTCCTGGCTCCCTGACCACATCCTCCAGCAACCTCTGTGTTGGCCTAAATTAGGTACTTGAGGTTGGATGCCTGCTTGTTGTAACTCCCCTGACCTCACTGCGTTGCGATATGCCTACAAAGCAAAAGATCTTGTTCTCACTGGGTGTGGTATCAAGGCAATGCCCTTGAAATGCTGATGTGTGTGCAGAGTCACTGCTCAGACTTTCTCTGGAGACTTGGGTTAGAGGAACAGGACTGCAAGTGCAAGGCACTGCCACCCTGCACAGCACAGCTCCTCCTGGCAATGCTGCCTGGGGCCAGGTAGTAGCTGAGGAGCTGGGATTTGATCACAGGCAGTGGGATTCATCTCCAGTTTGGCTCTCCAAAAATTAGTGACCTAACCTAGGCAAGCCATTGAGATTCTTTCTGAACTCAGGGGAAAAAGGTCAGAGAGAGATTAGAATGTTAGAAGCATTAGGGTGGGAAAGACCTTTAAGGTCAGGAGTAGGCAGAGATTACTGAGGGATAACAGGGGGGGATTGATGAACTGTGAAGGTGCTAACCATACAAGAGAATAAACAACTTGTTTAGCAAAGAAATATAACTTTTAAAGAGTTAAAGTGAGATAAATGCAACTCTTCAAAGGAAAAAATACCTGAAATGGTTTGATCCATCCAATAGCTAGTTAACGTCCTACTTCCTTTTTTCCCTTTTCCCAAAAGAAAGCCCCAAATTAAGCAGATTGGGCAGAACCCAGGCATTGTCCTGGCTCTTTGCAGAAATGTAAGTTCAGAAACATCACACAGAAATTCTCAGGAAGAAAAGCTGTCCCTGGTGGGACCATTCTACTTTTTCCTAGGAGAATATCAGAGTTGTCTTCTTCAGTGAGCACCCAGCTCAGCATCACAGGAGTTGCCAACCAAAAAGGTGACAGAACTCTAAGAATAAATAAGCAGCATCCCTCCCCTCTCCCCACCCAGCCATCATGCCCAGCACTGAGCACATGCTGGTATCATTTGGGTCAGGAGAACAGGGAGAACCTCTCTGGCTGTGCTGTTACTCAGTGCCTTAAGTAACACATAATCCCCTGTTTGACAACTGGCCTGCATGTCTCTGGTGATGTGACCAGCTAACAGCATTTCAAGCATTCCTCTACTGTGTGTAGCTTATTAGGCCTTTCAGCGTTTTTTCTTATTAATATAAGAGCCTGTGAGGAGGAAGAACATGGTAACAATTAAGTGCTGCCATGAATTTTATGAAGAGTATGCTGGAAACCACATTAATGACTTCATCAAGCTAAGTGCACACATCGGCCCAGTGATATTTACTTCTTAAAATAAATGTAGTGCTCAGGAAAGACACCCATCTGATAGCCCTGAGGACCAAAGCCCCCTCCCAGCCACAGAAAAGACACAGTGAAAGCAGCAGTGGGAAATACCTCACTGCATTGCCATGCACATGTGGGCCCCAAGCATGCTGCAGAAGGGTCACCTCTAGACTGGCAGAATAATTCAATATTACATCCTTTGCTGCTTATCTGCACTTGGAAGAGGTTCCTGTTTACGGCAGCAGTAAGAGGATCTTGAGTGCTACAGTAACCAGAGCCTGGATTCTCCACTGAACTGCAGCACAACAAATCAAATTACAGTTCTCCAAGAGTCAGCATCATTTCAATGCACCTCTTTGCCTGGTAGGAAGTAGAGGCTCTGAACTGCCTGTGAATTTAATCTTTGTTGTTTATTTGGTATTTTTTCCTAATATATTCACACCTTTTTTCCCCTTAAGTTTGTAATAAGTTTACCATAAATATCCCTAAACTTTCCCTATTTTCATTACTGTGGTTCCCTTCTTAAACACCTCCTTTGCCACACTGTCTAAAGATGACCAACTTGAAAAAAAAAAAATCTTATCCCAGTCCTTATCATAGTGACCAGCAATGCCTCAGTGACTTTTACTCCAGGGCTATCTGTTGGCTTATCCTCATCCAGTGGGTGGCCAGTGGTCAGTTCTATCCCGCTGGATGATTTATTCCAGCTCCAGACACCAGACACTCCTACTGCATTGGTACACCACAGGGGTGGATAGTCTCAGACTATTCTGATGAATGGTTGGCTTTTGAATGCAGAAGAGTGGGGTTTTTTAAGACTCTTGGCTTTTTAAAGGAAGAAGCCACTTTTAATGCAGTTTATGCAGCACGAACAGTGAGGTCCAGGTCTCCTGCGACAGCAACAAATATTTCAGACAACCCCAACCACAAAATTCATATCCAGTTCAGGATTTGAATGTCCATAAGCTTTGTTCTTAGTTGTGAGATTCAGCTCAGATTCTCATGGCAAATCATTTCTAAGGCCAGTGTCATAACTGGACCCAGGCCATTCTCTGCTAGGAACTGAATCACTGCACAAAGAAAACTGGAAAATTGTCAAGTGAAGAGAAATATACTAAAAAAAATGCTAATGGACAACCCTTTCAGCAAAAGGCTGTTACCTGGGTACTCTTTGCATAACCTTTTAGACTACTTCACCCTATTTTCTCCAACCTTTATTCCAGCGCTAATGAAATTTGTCACATGCTGGTTTTGCATAGGTACAATTTCATGAGAAGATATGTGAGATAATAAACAAAGCAAAGTTTTGCTATGTATTCTCCCTCATAGTGGAAGAACTAAAAGAATAAAGAAAATGGAAACAGTTTTTCCAAACACGAGAGGAAAGAACTTTTTAACAAACTGAATGATAAACCTGTGAAATTCATTACTTTTGCATAAAATTACCAAATATACCTAAGGACCTAAACCAAAGAACTGATTTTAAAGCAATCTTATGTATGAGTAGAGCAGATTTATTTTGGAACACAGGCCATCACTTAATTTCTCTATAAACTTTTATGGGTTTTAATGAAGTTAAGCAACTGAGGAAATCATTCTTCAGATAAATCCAAGTAATTGTGTTCTCTTCAACAGAATTGCAAAATCACAGAACTGCTTGGTCTAGAAGGCACCTCTGAAGATTGCCCAATCCAGGCCCCTGCTCAGAGCAAGGTCACCTACAGCGAGTTGCTCAAGACTCTGTCCAGTTGGGTTTTGGATACATCCAGGGATGGAAACTCCACAACCTCCCTGGAAACCCGTTTCTATGTCTGACCACTCACACAGTGGAAAAGGTTTCTCTTATGTTTAAGTGGAATTTTCTGAGTTTCAGTGTGTGCTCACTGCCTTTTCTTCATTTACTGGGCTCCACTGACATGAGCCTGGCTCCACCTTATTTCCCCCTACCCCCATCAACCAAGTATTAATACTCAGTGGTACTTTTATTTTGCTCCCCTAAATTCTATATCACACAATCCTGCAAACACACGTGTGTATGTGTGTGTATATATATATATATGTATCTCTATCTTTTTGAAAATATAAATATTCATGGTTATGTGGCTGGCTTTAAAACTGCACATAGTCTTGATCATTTTAGTTACTCTTGTGTGCAAGCCTGTACAGGAACAGAACATTTAAAATAACCAATTTGGATCTCAACAAGAAATATGCATCTGACCTCGGGAGGCCGGGCATCTCACAAACATAGCTGAGAATTATGTATGTCAGGAAACTAACGTGGAAAAAGATTAGAAATGGAAACTATGAATATTTAAGTGTCTCCTTGGGTTTTTTAATGTAAATTTCACTGAGGCCAATCTCTTCAGTCCATGTTTTTTTTAAACATTTCCATACCTCTCAAAGTATCTAAGGTATGTTAATAGCCAGCTTTTATGCAACACAAGCAAAACGACACCATTTCAACTTATCAGAGTTCCTGCTTAGCAAAAATGTCACCTTTCCAAGGTTTTTCACTTATTTTTGTTGAGAAGTAAGGTCTCTTCCTGCGCCTTTTCTGAATTAAAAGAGGAAGGGCAAAGGTGGGTGATGAAACGTGCTGTGAAACACAGTTATATGAGGAACCGGGCATGTAATGTGTATTTTCATAACGTTCCCAGCAGCAGCCAAACTTCCACTTCAGAAGAGCTAGCCTTTCACATATCTTTTTCTTCAACGGGAGGGAAGATTTCCAGCACTGTGTTTAGTTTCCATATCAAGCTTTTGCTGGAAATGTCCTCTTTCCGTACAGTACCTCTGAGTCACGGCTCAATGGGAACGCTGACTATAATCTCCTCTTCACATTAAGATGTTGCTGAGTGACCAGAGGATATTTCAAGCAGTGGAATTCATGTTCAGCCACATGTTTGGGTTGACAATCAGTTAAACCTTGCTAGAGCAATATTTTTCTATGCCGTTAGTTTTTATACCAAACAAGGTCTGTAGTAACTGGATGCCCCAATTGAGCAAAGCTGTTTACAAGAAATAAATCACTTCTGGCATTAAGAAAACACAAGGCCCATGACTCTCAAGCACAGCATCATTCAGATTTTTATTTCTCATAAACCTAACTCCCAACCATGTGCATTCTCCTACACGGTGGCTTTGAGTTGTGGTTAGTGCATTTTCATAACCCTTTATTATTGTGCTTACCTAATCTCATGGCCTTATTCAGCTGCAAATGCATAAACCACCATTTCACTGCTAAAAAAAGGTAAAAAAAATGCAGGTGAAGACCTGACACGAGGTAGAAATTTTATTTGCTTAATAAACCAAACCTTAATTCTCATGCAAAACCTCCAGTGATGCATGAGGACCAAAATTTGGCGCTGAGAAAGAGTGTGTGGCTGGTGCAAGACCCTGGCGCACCTGAGTTTCAGGTCCTCTTTCCATCAACCCACAGAGGATATGAGTTATTGCAACTCCTGGTGTGGCTTTCTGCTCTGGAGGCTCCTGAGTTGCACCCTGACGTGTCAGGTAAGCAGGAGCCGTCTGACACTTGTGAGCCTCAGGCCTCAGTGCTGCAGACGAGCTTCCTCCAAGCGGAGGGGGAGCGCAATCCCTGGCAACGTGGAGCTCAGTTTTCAGATAGATTTCAGACCAGAAGGTGGTTGTTCCATTTCGTTTCTGGAGCAGCACCCTCAGTTTCAAACACCCCAGGGAGAAGCAGCAGCCAGCAGGGAGCACTGAGCAAACTCTTGGAAGGAAAAAAGGAAACTGAGCCCAGCACCTCTCCACCACAGGAAGGTGAAAGCAGAGTGACGGACCAGAACTGGAAGTCAACCTCAAACCCACAAGATGATAACCCTGCCCGTGGCCATTTTTGCATCAAAGCTGTGTAACCACAAGGTCGTCTTGATGCCTGTACCTTCCAACATAAGATCAGATGATACTGGAGAGGCTACAGAGGCTTATGATCCTTGGAATAGACTTGTTTCCAAGCTGGAGGTTTCTCATCTCAGATAAACCTGATATTCAAACCTCTGCATGATGCATGTAGCTGTTAGTTCCCCTTTTACAATGACAGGAAAACAGTACTTGCATTTTAGTGCCCATAATCTCATCTCTCCAGACAGTTATCTCTCATCATCAGAGCTTCCTTCTTCCTCTCTTTCTGTACAATATGATTTTTGACTCAGATCTCTCATTCCCTCGCCATGGAAAAGAAAAAAAAAGATTATTTTGAGACTTTAAACAAGTTCCCACACAACAGAATCTCACTTTTTTTCTCATATAGGTGGTAAAATGGTATCAAAAGCAGATAGTTACTGCTCAAACATAAAGTGTTTTACTTAAATTATATATATCTTATATGATTCATTATTTTATGTGCACTGCCTTTGTTTTGAAACATTTTGTAAAATGTCCTAGGGGTTCTCAGCCCATTTTACTCACCCTTTAAGATAATCAAGTCCAACCATTAACCCAGCAACGTCAAGTGCACCACTAAATTATGTCCCTAAGCACCACATCTATAATAATAATTATAAAAGCTCTCATTTCTGACAACAAATTAACAAAAATATTTGTCATTCAATCTCAAGAGTGCGTGTGCAGAAATTTTAGTTACTGTAGGAAAGGTGATTGACTAGATATTAATGATGCTATTTCTGGTTCTAAAAGCATGACTTGCATCCACATGAGAGACAACTCTCTGTATTGTTTTCAGTTATTTTGCTAATTTTAGGCAATTTTCTGATTTTCCCAACCTGGAAATGGCTTTTTAAAGATATACATTACAAGACAGGCCAAAGGATCCTGCTCAGAACAGCTACATTTACTAAAATATTAATTAAATGGGGTCAAGCCCTTTCTCTGGTCCTAAGAGCAGATGGCACAGCATAGATCATGTCCATGGGTTCTTCATTCCCAAAAATCCCAATTTTGGAGTGTCATTTCCTACAGTGCTTCTCAGGAACACCATGAAGCAGCCAGCACAGACCAGGTAAGTGACCCAGTGAGCACCTGGCACAGGCTGAGTTTCAGTGCAGAGGTTTAGCAAAGGTTCTGTTCCCAGATTTTTGGGGATTTGTGCTTGTTTACATTATTGAATAAAATATAATCCTAGACTGATAGTCCAAAGAGCCTCCTTTTTTTTTTACTTCAGCTATGGACAATCCCCTGTCCATCTCTGCACAGACCCAGAAAATTTCACGTTTGAGCCAATTAATGGAAGCAGAGGTGAATGTTCCTGTCCCAGATTCACTCCCATAAATGCAGGAGCTAGGCTCCCTGTGTGGGCACAGCTTGAAGCTCAGTGGGCAGATTTCCAGGCTTGGTGGCGAGTGCAGCAGGTAGATCTCCTGAGACTCATGACAGGAAACTCTATGGCTGTGAAGTGCTTTAAAGTGCCTTTGAAGTCTCAGCTGTGAATAATCATAACATTTCCACAAAATTGACATAAATTCTATGGTGATTATACTGAGTTCATGTTAACTGTGGAGCCAGAGGTATAAAGCTGTGGCACCGAGTGGCAAGTGTGCTCATGAAATTGGATAGCCCACACTGTAATTTGTAAAACTGGAGCGTGTGTTTGGCCATTGGATAAAATTGGAACAGCTTAACTTTGTGTCATCAGTCCTAATAATATTAATAACACTTTTTTCCTAGATGGTAATTTTGGCCAATATTCCTCAAAGTATTTTACAAAGTGACAAGTAAAATTAACTCCAGTTTATAGGATAATAACTCGAGGCACAGAGAGGTGAAACTTCTGGCATTAGGATTCACAGTCAAAGATCTGAACACCCTGCACACCAGACTGCCTTCTTGATGATGCTAAATCCACATTTTGGACCAGCAGATTCTGAATTCATGTCTTTATATGTTCCAATGCCCTTTCAATATTTTATGTATAATATCTGTTGGTACATATCTTGTATGTGTTATATAAAGGACTCAGGCTGGTTGCTAAAAAGAAAGCAGTTAGTTGTTAATGGAATATTGTTTTTTGCCCAAAGCTGTGTGAGAGAAAAAAGCAAGTGAAAAGAAAGCAGGATAGATTTTTTTAATGGAGCAATATCACTTGTGCAGTCAATTCACCTTTTCTAAACTGCTTAACCATCCCAAGAACTGTTGTTCTTCAGAGATAGTGAAATAGGGAAACACAACACATTGGCACAAACCATTTAGACAGATAAATTAATAAAAGCAATTATCAATGAAACACTCAACCAGCTCTACTCATGTCCTAAGCTCAAGTGTTGCCTTCACTCTGTCACACAGCAGTAAATAGGAACAGAGCCAGACACACTGGGTTTAAAGGTTCAAACACTTCCTCCTCCCCTGCCCAACAAAGAAGAGGGGTGTCCAAAATATTCCCAAAGCAAATTATGATGGAGCCAACAACAAGAATGTCCTGCCATTTCACAGTGGCTGGTACCAAGCCAGTCTTGCTATTTTCCCGGTGGAGCAGGGCAAAAGAGTCGCAGTGCATTCTTCAACCTCAACCCCGTCAGCCCTTTCCAGCCTCAGGAATCTCTGGATAATTGATGACCATCTGACCTCTGCCTCTGTGGCCATCGAGGTGATTAGCAGTGTACTTGCTGAAGCGTGAGAGCCATGCACTTTGGACCACCCTCCGTCACGGATGCGCGGATCTCTTGCTGTGCTCAGTGCCAAGATTGTGGATGGATGTGTCATCTGCATGGCACTGCTCCACCCCGAAACACACCACCGGAAATCCAGGAGGACAACACCAGTGTTTGTTCTTACTTTCTGACAGCTTGGCTTTCTCTAGAGTTTTTCAAGACCTTTCCCTTGGCTTTCTTAAGGATGGTTTCCAGTTCAAATGTCCCATTTTTAAAGGGGACTTACTAAAAAGAGGGAAAGATGCAGATAGTGATAGGACAAGGGTAAATAGTTTTGAACTAAAAGAAGAGAGATTTTGATTATGTGTAAGGAAGAAATTCTTCCCTTTGAAGGTGGTGAGGTCCTGGCACAGATTGCCCAGAGAAGCTATGGATTCCCCATCCCTGGAAGTGTCCAAGGCCAGGTTGGATGGGGCTTGGAGCAACCTAGTGGAAGGTGTCCCTGTCCATGGCAGGGAGATTGGAACTGGATTATATTTAAGATCCCTTCCAAACCCAAACCATTCTGTGATTTTTAACAATATTCTTCATTGCACAGCTGTTGGGGCCCAGTGCCACAAAAGGTTTTGTGTGCTTAGCTTGTCCTCACTATCCTTCTAAGATCCAAATCCCTGAATTATCTCCCACCTAACTTTGGAGGTGCCTCCAGGGCACCATCAGCAGTATTCCCTCAATTTGCCACAAATCCTTCCTCCTGGCACTGCTAAATAGCAAAGAGTCTAACGTGTGTCATTTCTAAATGCTGCCAATCCCCTTTTAAGGGTACAGCTGTATCTATCCAGGAATCTACTTAACAGGGGGGAGGACAGGTGAACAAAGAAACTCTAGCCCTCCTTTAATGCCACTTGCTGTGGGACATGCCCTCTGTGACAGCACTGGGAGGAAGCTGGCAGGAGCACAGCCCTCTGCAGAACTGCATTAAGAGACCTTAACTCCATACCATTATTCAGAGAGCACTGTCCTATATGAGCTTTTCATATCCTGGTCTACAGTAAGCGAAGTCTGTACTTCATCCCATTATGACACTCCTTTTATACATCTTCATAACTTTGTGAATTTAACCATTTGGGCTGAAATTTTACAAATGTGGTTCACCTGTTTCCAAAGAAAGCCCAAGAAAAAAAGTTCCATTGTCTCACAGTCTAAAACACAACAGAATCTAAATAGGTGTTTCATTAAAAAATTCTACTATCCCTCTTCTCCGGAGCAGGGATTTGGAATTCAGCAAGGGGCTTACCCTACTGTCAGAGACATGCCTTTTCCTGCGAAAACCTACTCCGGTGAAATTACCCAGTGAAATTATCCTATGAAATGAGCCTTTGGGAACTCTGAGGTTGCACACACTCCACAGAGACTTTTTTTTCAAGTTTAACAGCTTTGGAGTTTCCTCCAGCCCTGAGCCAAATACGAGTTTCTAGATAATTTGCTGCTCTTGGCTGTGGAAGGGGTGCTGGTAATGCTGGGGGAGCTGGGAGACGGGATGCTTCTCGTGTGCTCCCATTGCTCCTCCTGCTGGAGTTGAGCAGCATGAGGGAGGTTTCTGGGGAGGGAGATTGGTAAAGCATCAGCTGTGTGGGTATATGTAGGGCAAGGGAAAAGGGTTGTCTGTTAAGGCTTTTCCCACAATTATAGAAGATGGCAATTTAGTTTTTAAAGGAAAAATGAACTTTCTGTGCAAGCTTTTTGTGCTGTCAGCTGAAAGTTATTCTAATTACAAAGGGAGATGTAAGCACAAGTGTTCCCAGCACCAAGAGCAGGGATTTCAGCAAGAGAGCAGATGGGGTCTCTTACACCTCTCTTTTCTGCCCCTGTAGTCCCTTACTCCATTTCCCAACATCCTCACACAAGTTATGGTACTGCCACATGGCATCTCCTGGGTCTCGAGACTTCTGATCCTGAGCACTGAATGAAACCAAGATAATTGGGAAGAGACAGGATATGACCATTTAATTTGAGACACTACAGAATTGCAGAATTGTTTAGGTTGGAAAAATCTCTAAGAACCTTGAATTCAATGATTAACCCAGCTCTGACAAGCCCATCACTTAACCATGTCACCAAGTCTACACGTTTTAAATACCTCCATACATCTTCTGCACATGGAAAGAAAACTGAGACTACAAAAGCTACCTAAACTGTGGTTTTTCCTAATTTATTGCTTGCCTTTGTGGCCTAAAGCTCTTGAAGAACAGAAGGATGTATGCATGCGTTTGTATGCAATATCCATTTTTCCCAGCTAATTTGTGTCTGGAATAACACAGACACCAGACCATCTAGTGTGAAAACGTACACTATCCTAGGTAAAAATGCTGTCCGAAACTGGCATTTGGCTATGGGCTGCAAAGCTGAGAGACACCACAAATAGGATAACAAGAAGAGTTTCATGAATCCAGTTGCTCAATAACCTAATGCAGCTTTTTCAAAGCCTCAGTGGTGGATTCCCATCTCCAGGCTCTCTTGTGGTCAAGGAAGTGTGAGGAGCCACAAATGACAGCATGTTCTTGGCAGCAGTGTGCTGGCCTTGCAAGTCTTGTAGGACTCTGGTACTTCAGGACTTCAGGTTTTCATTCACCACAGAAGTAAAAAAGGGCATGCACATGATTTTCTAAATTTTCTTTCCATCTCCTTCACTTCATGCACGTCCTCTGGTTCATACGTGTTTGAGTCTGAGAATGAAAGAGGAAACTGACAGATTTATCTATTTCACATCACTTTTCAGTAATGTTATTAGATGTAAAATGAAAGAAAAAGAGAAGAAAACCCATCAAGCAATGAAAAAGCATTTTTAAAAATGGAGACAGTAGGCAGAACTGAAAAAACCTGTCTGAAATGTCATAAAATTTTATATGCACATAATTGAAATTTCTCAGTAAATCTCAAAGGGAACACATTTATTATACGTAGTTGTGACATAGGGTGGCAGATGGCTGGATTCACTTTGAATTTCACTACAGTGGCTTTCTAGGTAAGTATCTCTCGCCACAAGAAGGCACAATGCCTGAAGTCCTTTCTAATAGTAAAGGGAGAAGATTTTATGGTTGGATACCATGTGAGATAGACTTGCCTGTTGAGATCCCTAGGGAACAGAGGTGTTCAAAAATGACTCCTGGTAATTGGGAGAGGACTAAAGCACCATTCCCTCACCTCAAGACCAACTCCTTACCAGGCTGTACAGGGCTGATCTTGGAGTCACTGAGTAGAATAAGCTCTTCCACAGCTGGAAAATACCAAAGCTTCCTCTAGAGCTTCAACCAAGAAAACCAGGTTAAACCAAAAAAATATTCAAAGATGAAAGTGAAAATCCAATTACTTTAAACCATATCTTCCTAGACAGGGATACATAACTGAAGTTAAAACTTTCTTTGGGAGACCAAGAAATTAAAACCTTTGCTTTGGACGGTTCAGAATTTTTATGAGCTTGGACACACAAGGTGCAGACATGGAGCAAGGGAAGAAAAACAAGAAACAATAAGCTCGAAATTCAACAAGAACAATTTAGATTTGACAAGAGAATAAACTTCTTAAAGCTGAGAAAATATATCGATTAGGAATTTGATTTTGTCATTACAGGATGTTTTTTAGAACATGCAAAAATGTCAAGAACAACATGGATGATGTTCATGTCCTCAACATCTTCATGAAGTCTGTTCCAGACTTCCTGACTTAATATTCCTCTAATTCTGATATGTCACGTGCAGACACGTAAAACTACATTGGAAAGACATCACTAAGGTTACGAAGCAGGCTTCAAAACAGAAGAAACTAGACTTTATTCTTTTCCTATCTTTAGCCCCTGCACACATGCAAGATGAGACAGCCAGCAGCATCATCATTCCCTGACTGCCATTTTCATTAGGAGCAGGGGCATTGGGGTTGGTTTGTACAGGCAGGGGGACTAAATACCGGGTCTCTTTCTACTGCAGACCTAAGTGATGACTGAAGGGTAAACTGACCTTTGCAGTGCATTACCAACTGTTCCAGATGTGCTGCCAAATCAGCCTTGTTCTGCCGGATGTTACGGTGGGATGGATTTAAGACCAGTTTTTGAGTCGATACAAGTGAAATCATGTTTCACCTCCTTCCTGATAATGGTGAGACCAGAGGTGTTTAATGATATAAAGAGACTGAAGAGATGCTATAGACATTTTGCTTAGGTAATCTTTGAGTTGAATCTTCTTCAGAAGAGCTTAGGCAGAGATCACCAGTTCTACCATGAGTGTGCTTGCTTTGGGACAGGTCAAGAAGACCACTATGTCCATGATTTGTATGTGTCAGAATACAGCTTTCCTTGACTGTCCATAATAAAATGCCTTCAAAATTAGAAATTCTAACTTTTTTTCTTCTATCAGCAAGAGAGGAATGAATGAGATTACAGAAATTTGAAGGACTTCTCAGTTTGCTGGACAAGACCTTTGAAAGGTTTAATCATGTATCAGTATCGTTTCAGTCAAAACAGTAAAGGTGCAAGAGCAATTCTGGTACATCTCTATAAATCTTCTGAATTTGAATGTGTGTGAAGATTGCATTTATGGTTTCACAACCAGCTAGAATCTGCAATGCCTCAGAGGAACCACTTTATCAAAGTGATGACTGCTCAGATGGTTAGTTATAATCTGAGTCAACGCTTCTCCAGATACAGAGACGAAGAAGACATCATAATAATTGGCAAAAATTTATGATCTCAAAATTAGTGGTTTAACTCCCCTTTTACAGCTATTAGCTCCTTCTTTTTGCAGCTCCACTTCTGCACTCAGCCATGCTTCATTTGATGCAAACTTAATAAGCAAATCTTCCATTTCTTTTTCTGCTCCTTATTATTACATGTGCATTACTAGGGACCTTGAAGCCTTGAGGAAAAAATTACTAGAAGCCTTGAGGGAAAAATGTATATGATTAGATAACTAAAGACTATCATAATTTACAGTGCCAGAAGGCAATGTTTGGAGCTTGATTGACACCCTTAATTCTGGCACTTACCAGCTTTTAAGTGCTTGATTCTACAACTATAAAATGTTCTTTCAGGTTGGTTGGATTATTTATTTATTTATTTTCAAAATAATATCCTAGGTATCAAAAAAAAAACCATTTTATCTTCCCCCTTCATGGCTCATCAGGTGCCACCATGCCAACATTCACGTGGGAAGGACTGGGCTCTATTGACGCAGTCTGTGGACCAACCTCTATTAAAGATAAAAGAGAAAGCAGCAGTGAGAGTAAACTGTCCTCTTCTACCAGAGTTATGTGGAGGTGAGAAAACTTCAGCAGTAATTTTCACAGACATTTACTGACTTCAAAGGAATAATGAGCAATAGAAATGCTGGGAGTCATCCAGACTGCAGTGAGCACAAAACCAGGGCTCATTCCTTCTTCCCCTTCCTCTCTCACCTCTCCCAGTCTCCTTCCTACTTCTGAGGATACCTAATTCCATCCTTCTACCCTAGACAGACTCAAATACAGCTGCTCAACACACAGCAGAAAAACATCAGGAGTCAAATTAAGTATGTGGGCATTTAATGATTCCCTGGATGAAGAGACTGAAGAACAGCAAGACAGACAGACAAATAGACAAAAGCTCCTAAATATGTGGACTAGCACAAGCAGAGGTATGCTTTTGTTTGACCTGCAAAATATCTGATCTCAGATTTCATGTCCTCACTATGTCCAAAAACTTCATTAAAAGTATTTAGGGACACATTATACCAAATTTACAAACTCTGGAGTCAGCACTTGTTCACACACATCAAAGCCCCGTAGAAACATGGGCACATTTGACTCCATTGTACAGATGCTAATGACCTTTTGTTTCTGTGGAGGTTTACTTTTTTGGTCACTCATGTGGTAGGGAAGACAATTTTCAAGAAGACCAGTAAGTAAATTCAGTAAGGGCCAAGGAAGTGGGTATTGTCATCTGTTAAACTACCATGTTGAGCTTTGAAGTCAGGAGAAGCCACAGTGCTCACCACACAGCCATGGTTAATTTTGAGTGGTAATGTCTTCCTCCAGATGACATTATGTCAACCACTGTAATAATGTGCTCTCTCTAGCTTTGAAGGGGTTTTTTCTGATCAGTGCCTAGGATTTTATCGGAAGAGTCATGGACCTTAGGGGAACAACTGCCAAAAACTCATTGTGAAATTTTGCAGGATCAGATTACTGTGGTGGAGAGAGGGTGAGAGCCCAAGACAACTTTAGACAAGTCTGCCCAACTCATTTTATTTGATACAGGTTGTACAATTGCACAAAGCCTTATTTCCCTGTCAATAAGAAAACAACGTTGCTTAATAACAAGAAAATTATATGGCTGTTTTCCAGCTCAACAGAATGCATCTTGTAGCAAAATCCTTTTTTTTTTCCTCAAGATAGTGTATTTCTATTAATATGGAAGAACAGTGTAAAAAAATGTTTGCAAGAAAGATGTTTATGAATGACTAAACATTCATCAACTCTTTATTACTCAGGTATCATGTACTGACAAGACTTGTGCTCTAATACTTTCTATTCTTTACCTCTTTATCCTTTGAGTAACTCCTTTTCAGCGCAAAGAAATTCTCTGTCAAGCCTGTAACAGTTGTGAAATGAAAATAGCTGGCTTAGATCCTCATTATCTCAGTTAAAATATGATCCAGAGCTAGCCAAGCCCCCTGTGTAGCATCCATTACTGTATTACTCTTACAGTGCCACTTATCCATGATCAAACAGCAAAACCATGAGATGATCAGAAATTGAATTTATGTCTCCAATACCCAACTCCAGTGCCTTGACCACAACACCATCATTCTCTTAAATCAGTCACATTTGGTTTTGGTTATCCCAAATCTCATCAATGAGGTTTTGCATAAGCAGAAAAGCATCAGCATTGGGCTAAAAGTAGAAGCCAGTGGGAGTGTTCCAATCCTAATGGCTTTTGTGGGCTTGAATTGGTATTAATGAGGTCAGAACTTGCCCTTCTGCTACTTGGTCCACAAAAGGATTTCAGTATGCAGCACTTGAGAGGTAAGAATAACAGGAAAAAGATGGTCAGGATATGGATTTGTGCACATCAGTTACTTGGTCTTTTTGTGCAGTCCTTTTTCCGGGAGTTCAATCTCATGGTCAGTCATTCCTCAAATCGTATTGATCTTGCATCATCTTCCTTCCAGTACAAGAAGTGTTGCATGCTGTTAACAGCAACTCATGTCACGTGTTTCAGCCAAGGCTTGCATGAGACTCATATACAGAGGTTCTCCTTGAGCTCAGGTGCCTGTAGTTTGTAGGTGGGAAGAGAGTTTGGATTCCAGCCTAACTGCCTTCAAGAAACACGCTCTGGCAATCTGAGAAATTAACAATTTAATTCAATAGATCTTGGTCATTTGCACCTAAAAACTACCTGAGAGAGATTTTGATGGGTTCATACTTATTTTTAATAACCATAGAAGCTCAGAATTCCAGAAGATTAAAATTCATATGCAAGTTTTCCAAGACAGAAAAGTGAGATAATGCAGATAGCTGACTGATGTGACTTAATTCATGGCAAAATTAAAGGAATGTAGAAGAGTGATTCAATAAGCAAAGAATTTAGAAATAATATGTAATTAGGGGTGCTCAGTAAGTTCAAATTAACCTGATTCTATTTTGAACCAACACATTTGGTCTATAAAAATATCTTCTGAGATATATGAGGTACATAGGCTTTTGCAAGGTCAGTTGACTGCATCGCCATTCTTCTGCAACCGTGAACTTTGCACAGTCTCAACAGCACATAAGTAAAATGAATTAAAAAATCATGAGCTAAGAGATCTCAGAAATAGGACTGTCAACAGGAAATTAGTTTTTAATTTGGTACCCCCTCTGGGCTCCTACAGGAATTGGTATTGTGTCATGGCATCCAGTGCTTTGATCGTTGTTCTGAGAACAAGTATAAATATTGCTGTTCATAAAGTTTTCAGATTGCACAAAGTTTTCCAGGTGGCTAAATAATAAATGAAGACTAAGCCTCATAACCAAGTGAATTGGATCAGTCAGCAACCTCCTCCCAGTCCAACAAGAGATGTTTTGGCAGGTAAAAATGGAAGTATAGCTCTAGAAATAAATAGTTCAAACAGTGCAGAAGATCTCCATACCAGCAACGGATGCTTTTCCAGAAAATACAGGTAGTTACATTAAAGTTATGATTTGTCCAGTCAAGATGTGGGTCAGACAACATTATTTCCAAATCTTCAGGTTTAGACCACAAGAACCAAGTTCATATGACTACAGGTATACTCTTCTGCATAGAAGCAGTCACTCTGGACTGTATAGTCACAGCGATAGAAACATGGAATTGTTTGGGTTGGAAAAGACCTTCAAAGACCATCCAGACCAACCCAGGGTCTCACCACCTTCATCACAAAAAAGTTCTTCCTTATTTCCAATCTAAATCTCCCTTCTTTCAGTTTAAAACCATTGACCCTTGTAGTGACACACTACAGGCACTGATAAAAAGTCTTTCTCCATTATTCATATTAGCCCTCTTTAGATATTGAAAGGCCACAGTAAGTTGGGGCCTTCTCTTCTCTCAGCAGAAGCACCCCAGCTCTCTCAGGGGGAGATGTATTTTAAATCCATGATGTATCTCTTCCAGATATAGATAATAAAACCACACTAGATTAAGCAATCCCCAAGGGATCCTATTTCTTTCCTTTGCTTACAATAGATGCCTGGGTGAGCATCCTCACTGTAGCTTTCTAAAGTTATACAAGATAAATCCCACCTCAAGTGAGAACAAAGGAAACAATTCCCTCTATTAATATCAATTAATGTATCTTTTACTAAATTATACCTTCAGAACAGCATAAATCAGGAATAGATCAATTCACTGTTAAAGAACTGACAACTTACATTGGGAGATAGTCTGAGAAATGATGAAAGAGCCCAGTTCTCAAAAACAGTTTCCTGGTTTCACAGTACACTTTTTGAATCACATACTGTGTACCCCTCATATTTAATTTGTATCATGATATTGCAGATTGAGTGAAATGGTATTTTTGTGGTACAAATGCCATTAGTTTTCTCTTAGAATCCATTCGCCAAAGTAAAATTCAACAATAACATCAATGTGTTCTGATTGGTGAAGAGTTCAGTGTGTCTTTATCACAAACTCAACCATATCTGTCCTTCAAGCAAGTCTACTGACATTTCCAATGACGAGGAAGCGAGAATGGCAGGCCTGCTCACCCCTACGTGTCTGGCTTGGCTCCCTGACGTGACATCATTGCTCATGCCCTACTCCGGCATAATCGAGCAGGTCAGTGGTTATTCCAAGCTTCACCCATTCCAGATTCCACCCTTAACCCTCCAAAACGAGTCTTTTATAGCTAAATGATTCACTTATTAGGTAAAATAAACATGAAAATAATGTCAAATTAAAATAAAGCAAAGTAGCATAAAGTTAAATTCAGACTGACACTGAGCAAACAGTCTGGCTGGAATCATTATACCCTTTTAGAAACAGGCACGGATATCGGAGCATGGATCCAATTAGTTTCAATTGGGAGGACCCTTCCTGTTCCTGGCTCCCTGAGCTTAAATCTCACCATTTAGATGTTATTTTAGAGCCAAGGACAACTGTCCTGCAGTTGCCATCTACAGGAACTCAAGAAACCTGCAAACTGTGTTCCGGGCTCAAGACAACAAAGTACTGAAACAAAGCATGTCATTTATCATTTGCAAAGATCTTTAAGACCTTCAAGAGGCCTTGGCTTCTATGAAAACTTGGAGAGAGAGCAAACCCAAGCCAGGTTCACCAAGTGCAAGCACTGGTCTTCATGTCTGGAGCCAACAGAGGGGCCAATGTACACAGAAGAAAAACAAGGGGAAAGGGATGTGCAAGGGCTGTTCTGCAACTGCCTCAGAGAAGTGCTGTGCCACTTTTTCAGGCTGGCTTTTATTAACTGTGGTCCACAAGTGATTTATTTAGATTTAACACCAGACCACCCACAGCCACATTATGGCTTTTCTGGTACTGCCCCTTACCTCAGCCCAGCAGATGCAAAACGACACACAAAGTGATATGAAAGAGCAAGTCAGCAGCACTGGAGCAAGCTTGTGGCTGTAGGCCACTTTCTGCCTTTCAGACATAGCTCCCTTGTTGAAGTTGTGGTATCATATAGGGAAAACACAAAACCACAAAATTAACTTGGTGGTGCCAAGTGAAAGTCTAAGAGGAACTTTTTACAAGGATAGGTAGTGATAGGACAAGGGGGAATGGCTTTAAACTGAAAGAGGTCAGGGTTTGAATGGATATTAAGAAGAAATTCTTTATGTGAGGGTGGTGAGGCCCTGGCACAGGTTGCCCAGAGAAGCTGTGGAAGTGTTCAAGGCCAGGTTGGATGTAGCTTGGAGCAATCTGGTCTAGTGGAAGGTGTCCCTGTCCATGGCAGGAGGGCTGGAATGAGATGATCTTTAAGGTCCCTTCCAACCCAAATCATTCTGTGTTTCCATGATTCTATGATTTCATGCCAGTTCAGGATATGCTGGACACAGAATTCTTTACTGAGTATGGCTGCAAACCCCAGAAGAGGAAGGAAGCACATTTCCCAGCTAAGGTAAGCTTGCTTGAGCTCGGTGAAAAGAAGACATTTTTCAGGCCCACATGGAAAAACAATTCCCAGCAGCACTTGTAGATTTTACAGCACTATTGAAACCATGCCCAGGGTGTGTATAGTGCAAGGTTCATCCCCACTTGTTTGCAAACATTCCACCACCCTGAGAACCGGCAGTTCTGCCCAGCTATGTCACAAGAGGTGACATTTTAATATCCTGACCCAACAGAACCCAGGAACATCTCAGCAGCTACCTGTCATGAGGCAGCTGTGAACACCACAGATATGTGCAGCTTCTGATTTTGCATGCAGTGAGAATCAAAAAGAGTGTCAGCATGTAATATCAAATACTTAGATATTTATTTATATCCTAGGAGGAATATATGGACACTAAACACTTTTTTTAAAATTCAATTTCTTTGTAAAATCCCAAAGCAAGTGGAGCCATAGTATTTCTGATGGTACAACCATACTGTTCCTCCAATTTCTGTGAATTTGGTGGCAAGCAGCTTTCATCTCCCTCTGCTACACCTAGAATTGCCAATGCACAAAAGAATATTATATATATACTTAAATTCCCTTTCAGCCCAATGAAAATCATACATGTATTTTTAATTAATAAACTATTGAATTTGAAAATTGGGTAATAGTGATTTAAAATAAAAATCAAAGCTGATATCACCATCTCTGCCAAGTCAGAGTGATCCAATCAAAACTTGGCATAATCAAGTAGTATGAATTCTTCCAAACATTCACTACAATCTTTAAAACAATCCTTCATCCAAAAAGCCGATAGAACATCAGTCATCACTCCCAGGAAGAATTAAAAAAAAATAGGTATAACAAAAGTCAAAAGCGAGAAGCTCTTGTTAAAAATCATGCAAATGGGACAAGAAAAAATCTTAACTTTGTTTTTGCTATACTTTCCTCTCAAATATGACAGCTGATGTTGTTTGCTTAGGCTTGTGTAGGTTCGGTATTCTCTGGATGGGGGCATCAGTTTTTCAGCAGGACACTTTATATCCTGGCTGTGTGTCACAGGACTCTGGCCACACAAATAAAAGCCATGTCTAGACTATTCTTGAGAAATAAAACCAGTAAGATGGCACTGCCGTGGAATTTCTCCCTTCCTGTCCCTGGAGAAGCTGATGATCTCTCTCAGCATTTGGCAGCTGCAGGTCAAAACCACAAGCATGAATGAAAAAAGGTGGGACATAAGTTTGGGTGGGGAAATAAAAAGGCATGAAGATACTACTATTTGTAGGTGTCACCAGTTACTATTTCATGTAATACAGCATTTCATCTCTTAATACGAAGAATGTATTACAAACAAACATTTAAGACCTATTTTCAGCGTCATGCCATTGCAAGCACATTGAGCAGATGCTACAGCAGCAGATGGTTGTTCTCATTGACCTCACAGAAATCAGAGACTAATAAGAAATGCTTCTGGAAACACCATCTTGAAGACACCCATGAAGAAAAAATTGCTCATCTTGTTCCCAGTAATGCATTTTTTTACATTTGTTGCCCAGAGAAGCTGTGGCTTCCCCATCCATGGAAATGTCCAAGGCCAGGTTGGACGGGGCTTGGAGCGACATGGTCTAGTGGAAGATGACCTGACCATGGCAGGAGATTGGAACAAGATGATCTTAAAGTCACCTCCAACACAAACCATTCTGTGATTCCATGATTCTTTGATTTCCATGGCCTTCCCTGCCACAAAGTCAAATGCACAATGGGAGTCCCTCCTGACGTCTGCTTTACAGCAAGAGATTGTGCCCATTCTGGCCCCTTGAACATTATGTGCAGTCTCAGCACACTGGCTACTGTTTTGTATATCAAATTGTTGGGGAGGCGGTATCAATAAACAGCTGCATGGTCAAATTAGTACTGTTTACTGTCAAATTAACAAGGAAAGTGATACTTTCTGCTCTTTGTTTATAACCCTGCACAGTCGGCCCTGGCATCAGAAAGACTAAATGAAAATGGACAGCTCCTGATGGTAGATGGTCTCAGAGATCAAACAGAAGGGAAATTTTGTTTGTCTTATGAGCTAAACAGTATCTTTTCAGGTTCATGTGCTCAGAATAACAGCTATTCAGCTGCACCAGCTGTTTTGTATTTCACTGCTAATTGTGTGTCTCATTCCTTGCAGGTCATTGTTTGATTGCTGATGTTCACTCGGGGAAAGGGAATAGGAGTACAGAGCACATGTGTCTGCATGAGGTAGAAGAGTGGGGAGACGCTTAAATTCCAGGATGAAAGTTGTGTACAGCAGTAGGTTTCTGTTGTACTGAGATTTAAAAGATAGGCCCTGGCCTTTCAGCACACTCTCTGAGCTCTGCTTTTGGAAAGATGGTGTAAAAGCAATGTCAAACACATGCAACAGTTATATGATATTGCACCTACACTGAGGGTGTTTTACCCCAAAAAATGCCTCAAAAATCTACAAACAGACTTTGAGTCTAAAGAAATCTGAGCTCGCCAGTCAAAATACAAATTTTGAACAGAACTGAATCGTTGCTTTTATTAAAATATCTACTTTAATAGGGAAAAACTAATTTATTCCAACTGACCTCTTTAGGTGTGGTCTAGACTATTTGAATCAGGAAGATGTTACCTCTGCATACTGCTTCTTGCCATTCACTCACTCTTCTGACTTTTCTTCCTTCACCTTGACAGTTATTAAAATTTCTGTTATAATAGTTTATTTTCTAAACCCCTTTCACTCAGACAGAAATATAGAAAGGCTGTCATCACATAGCAAAATAAAAATAATTGGCCATGAAAAACAGGCACAACCTTTGCTTACGACAGATTTTCCCCTAATTTTACATGATTTGCCTTATTGTCACTTCAAGACAGGTTTTAGCAAGATGCTTGATGTTGGTGTATCCTTCTCTTTAATCCAATAATAATTCTACCATGTATTTACAAGAGTATGGTTATGAGAGCTGTGTGGACAGCTTTCTAGAGCTGTATTTCTTGTCAGAGGAGACAAAACCTGGAGACAGCAAATATACAGACTGTTTGCATCCTTTTGTTAAATGCTCAGAAACTATGTGAATGAGGGTGGCATAAATGCTTGGATGCATTAAACCCAAAAGGCAGGTCTCCTCTGTCTCCAGTTAAAAGCCTTCTCCGGTGATATCATGTTGATAAGAACTTTGAAATGCTATAAATAAGTAGATAGGATCTCTAAAGAATGTGTTTGAGGTCATTCTAACTCATCCATCTCAAGAAAGAAATTCACTGCAGGCAACTTTTGCAGATCACATAACGTTTGGCAAACAGCTAAAACAGCAAGAGGAGTCATTGCTCCAGAGTGACAGATCAGTACCACAGTTAGGCATGAAGGGTGGGATGAATCATGTCCAAAGTGCTTTCAGGACACATTTAGACATGTGCTGGGCATCTGACCTGTGTTTTAGTCATTGGAGGTTTCATCCCAGTAGTCAGTGAGGTTCATCTGGCTGTAGATGCCCACATCTGGTCAGATGTTCCTTGCCCAAGGTTCCACTAACCAGATCAATAAGGTTTTGACTATAGTGGGAGTCAAGACAAGTAATTCACTGGTGGATATTGACATATGTAGACACCTGAAATTATGAATTAAGGTGGCACCTAAGTAACTTCACTGTGTTCCCTATATAAGAGATGGAGAGGAGTGTTCCTTATTCCACCCTAAGAGGCAACTGCAAAGTAACAGGTAGGATGTCATACTCCACTAAATTCTAAGGAAACCTACTTGAGTGATTTAAGCTATCCACACAGCTTTAGAGGACTGAAATTGAGTGAGATGAGAGAGAGGGTATGGGGAAAAGGGGAGGGGGGAGAGAGAGAGAAAAAAAAAGAAGAAGGAAGGAAGGAAGGAAGGAAGGAAGGAAGGAAGGAAGGAAGGAAGGAAGGAAGGAAGGAAGGAAGGAAGGAAGGAAGGAAGGAAGGAAGGAAGGAAGGAAGGAAGGAAGGAAGGAAGGAAGGAAGGAAGGAAGGAAGGAAGGAAGGAAGGAAGGAAGGAAGGAAGGAAGGAAGGAAGGAAGGAAGGAAGGAAGGAAGGAAGGAAGGAAGGAAGGAAGGAAGGAAGGAAGGAAGGAAGGAAGGAAGGAAGGAAGGAAGGAAGGAAGGAAGGAAGGAAGGAAGGAAGGAAGGAAGGAAGGAAGGAAGGAAGGAAGGAAGGAAGGAAGGAAGGAAGGAAGGAAGGAAGGAAGGAAGGAAGGAAGGAAGGAAGGAAGGAAGGAAGGAAGGAAGGAAGGAAGGAAGGAAGGAAGGAAGGAAGGAAGGAAGGAAGGAAGGAAGGAAGGAAGGAAGGAAGGAAGGAAGGAAGGAAGGAAGGAAGGAAGGAAGGAAGGAAGGAAGGAAGGAAGGAAGGAAGGAAGGAAGGAAGGAAGGAAGGAAGGAAGGAAGGAAGGAAGGAAGGAAGGAAGGAAGGAAGGAAGGAAGGAAGGAAGGAAGGAAGGAAGGAAGGAAGGAAGGAAGGAAGGAAGGAAGGAAGGAAGGAAGGAAGGAAGGAAGGAAGGAAGGAAGGAAGGAAGGAAGGAAGGAAGGAAGGAAGGAAGGAAGGAAGGAAGGAAGGAAGGAAGGAAGGAAGGAAGGAAGGAAGGAAGGAAGGAAGGAAGGAAGGAAGGAAGGAAGGAAGGAAGGAAGGAAGGAAGGAAGGAAGGAAGGAAGGAAGGAAGGAAGGAAGGAAGGAAGGAAGGAAGGAAGGAAGGAAGGAAGGAAGGAAGGAAGGAAGGAAGGAAGGAAGGAAGGAAGGAAGGAAGGAAGGAAGGAAGGAAGGAAGGAAGGAAGGAAGGAAGGAAGGAAGGAAGGAAGGAAGGAAGGAAGGAAGGAAGGAAGGAAGGAAGGAAGGAAGGAAGGAAGGAAGGAAGGAAGGAAGGAAGGAAGGAAGGAAGGAAGGAAGGAAGGAAGGAAGGAAGGAAGGAAGGAAGGAAGGAAGGAAGGAAGGAAGGAAGGAAGGAAGGAAGGAAGGAAGGAAGGAAGGAAGGAAGGAAGGAAGGAAGGAAGGAAGGAAGGAAGGAAGGAAGGAAGGAAGGAAGGAAGGAAGGAAGGAAGGAAGGAAGGAAGGAAGGAAGGAAGGAAGGAAGGAAGGAAGGAAGGAAGGAAGGAAGGAAGGAAGGAAGGAAGGAAGGAAGGAAGGAAGGAAGGAAGGAAGGAAGGAAGGAAGGAAGGAAGGAAGGAAGGAAGGAAGGAAGGAAGGAAGGAAGGAAGGAAGGAAGGAAGGAAGGAAGGAAGGAAGGAAGGAAGGAAGGAAGGAAGGAAGGAAGGAAGGAAGGAAGGAAGGAAGGAAGGAAGGAAGGAAGGAAGGAAGGAAGGAAGGAAGGAAGGAAGGAAGGAAGGAAGGAAGGAAGGAAGGAAGGAAGGAAGGAAGGAAGGAAGGAAGGAAGGAAGGAAGGAAGGAAGGAAGGAAGGAAGGAAGGAAGGAAGGAAGGAAGGAAGGAAGGAAGGAAGGAAGGAAGGAAGGAAGGAAGGAAGGAAGGAAGGAAGGAAGGAAGGAAGGAAGGAAGGAAGGAAGGAAGGAAGGAAGGAAGGAAGGAAGGAAGGAAGGAAGGAAGGAAGGAAGGAAGGAAGGAAGGAAGGAAGGAAGGAAGGAAGGAAGGAAGGAAGGAAGGAAGGAAGGAAGGAAGGAAGGAAGGAAGGAAGGAAGGAAGGAAGGAAGGAAGGAAGGAAGGAAGGAAGGAAGGAAGGAAGGAAGGAAGGAAGGAAGGAAGGAAGGAAGGGAAAGAGAGAAGAAAGAAAGAAAGAAAGAAAAAGAAAGAAAGAAAGAAAGAAAGAAAGAAAAAGAAAGAAAGAAAGAAAGAAAGAAAGAAAGAAAGAAAGAAAGAAAGAAAGAAAGAAAGAAAGAAAGAAAGAAAGAGAGAAAGAAAGAAAGAAAGAAAAAGAAAGAAAGAAAGAAAGAAAAAGAAAGAAAGAAAGAAAGAAAGAAAGAAAGAAAGAAAGAAAGAAAGAAAGAAAGAAAGAAAGAAAGAAAGAAGAAAGAAAGAAAAAAAAGAAAAAGATTTCTCTTTTTTATTAGAAAACAGCATCATGTATTAAGAAACTATATCTTTACTGGCATTTTTAGGGAACAAATCATCATGTGCTATAAAGCAAGATATCAAATCAGGATCCTATAAATTGACTGTTTTCCTGTGCTTTCATCTGGATGTTTAATGATATACTTCTTAACCAAAAGCCTCTGTAACGTTATTCCTTCAGTATAACACTTCACAAATGACTAAACTTCAGAGATAACTGAAGCTATTTCTGAACCTTTCTGGACATTTTTAGGCTGAGGAAAATGTGGAAACGCAACAGCAAAAGGTGCCCAAATAATATACAACATAGCTCTCTTAAACCTTGAACATGGTGTCTACTTTATTTAACTCCAACAGCATTTCTGTTATGTGATGCCAACTAATGCAGGGCAACTGTAAAGTCAAAAAGGATAAAGGAAATCGTTTTTTCAAATATGTGCCAGACTCTTTCAAAAGACAACTAGGAATGTAGCAAAAGTGATCAAAGGCAAAAGAGCCTGCCAGGCTTTATTTACTCTCTACTCTCTGTCTGTTGGGGATTGACATTTTTTATATTTTTGTTTCTTTTTTAAAAACAATAGTTTAGACAAATGTGTCTAGACTGATGGTAGAGCAAATGTGACATTAATTATGGATTCTTACACAGTGGCTCAGCATATGCGGGCAGTTGCCAGTTCCCAGCGAAACAAGAATTGCCAGGCTGCCAAACTGGAAATACCATGGCCTCGTCTCAGAGTGTGACTGGTATCAGATGTTTCAGAAGAGGCTGCTGGCACATGGTCCTGGGCAGCTGCATGGCAGCAGCACTGAAAAAGTGCTGCCATATCTCCAGGTGTTAATGGAGAGGAGCCTACAAAGAGATTTGTTTTCACAGCTCTGCAGGAGGTACTTCAGATCCAATTATGTGCCAGGTGAAAGCCAATTTGGCTTGGAGAAGGTTTTGTGCAAATGTGGTGAGGCTTTGTTTGCACCCCAACCAGGTCCCTTTAGTGAAACCCCTGAGTCTGATTGCACAGGGTTGGTTTGCTCAGGCTTGACCACACAACAGCAGGGACCCAGGAATTAGGCAATGTTGCAGATCTTTTCCAGCAGTGGTAAACATCTTCCTTGTTGGGGACATGTTCCATTTTGGGAAGACTTTTGTGCTATTCTGAGTCCAATGCATTGGCAGCTCTGAATAAATGTGCTATCAGCTAATAAACTAATGCCTTTCACATCTCAGTGGCTTCCAGGTGATGACTGATATTAAAGCAAAAAATTCTCATTAATAATTCTGAAGTGAAATACTTGTGTTTTTCTCTGCTGGAAATCATACTATTTCTGCTTTTCTCACCCTCAGGACACCAGATCTCCCTCCACAGTAACCCTTTTCTTTGTGACATCAGCAAAACATAGAATCATGGAACCATAGGAGGATTTGGGCTGGAAGACAACTTAGACACCGTTCAGTTCTGAGCCCCTGCCATGGGCAGGGACACCTTCCACTAGACCAGGTTGCCCAAAGCCCCATCCAACCTGGCTTTGAACACGTCCAGGGATGGGGCATTTACAGCCTGCCTGGGAACCTGTTCCAGAGCCTCACCTCCCTCAGAATTTCTTCCCAATATCTAATCTAAACATACCCTTCTTCAGCTTAAAGCCATTCCCCCTTGTCCTATCACTCCATGTCCTTGTGAAAAGTCCCTCTCAAGCTCTCTTGTAGGCTCCTTTATGTTGTAACCACTGGACTCTGCCTAGCAGGCTGCTGTGGCCTGAAAGCTCAGCGAGGGTTTCCTGGGGCCACGTGATTAATCGCATCCCAGAGCCCATTTTGGACAGCCCTGTGATCTGGCTGCAGCAGCCAGCAGCGTTACAACACACTGGATGGTAAAGAAGGTAGAGAAGGGTCCCTCATGAGGGTTTGAGATGCTTTTCATCACACCTTATACCCACGATGTTCAGACGTAGAGAGACAGCGTGGTCTGGGTGCGGGGTGGTTTTGTCAAGGGCCCAGGGGCGGTCCCTGGGCGGGGTTGGGGTACAGAACAAATAGGGAGAAACCGAGGGAGTGGCCAGGGCTAGGGCAGGGAACAGGGGGAACATACAAAATTAGGGGGTTAATAGGCCACTACACTTAGGTGCTGGAAGAGGCTCTAAGGTCTCTTTGGAGCCTTCCCTTCTCCAGGCTGAACAGCCCCAAGTCTCTCAGCTTGTCTTCATAGAAAAGGTGCTCCAGCCCTGTGATCAGCCTAGTGGCTTCTTCTGGACTCATTCCATGAGGTCCACGTTCGTCTTGTATTGAGGGCCCCAGAGCCGGATGCAGCACTCCGGGTGGAGTCTCACAAGAGAAGATTGGGAAATCAACAGCCTCTTGACCATATTAAATGTGCTCATTCTTAAGAAATGCTTAGTGACAAGCATAATTCTTGAAAAAAACTGATCTAGTAGCCTCCTTGCAGCCAAAAACATAATTTTTTCTCAGTGCATTCAATATTTCTTTCTATTGAGCTGATTCCTTACACATCTTCCAGCTAATTCGTATTTGATCACTGATCACTACCACATATATTCAGATTTCTTGTGGAGTTTTTGGAGCACACAGCAAGATATAAATACACTGTAATAGCAGGACAATGTCATTTAGTGTGGAACATATTGCTGACCATACTCAGTTTATGCATAAAAGTCTGAGTTGTACTAGTGTCCCAGACCAGGTTGTCAGCTTCTACACAAGTTTATAGGTAATGTGTTTATCAAGAAAGATACTTGTTAATGTTTGAACCCATGAATGAATCTAAAACAACAAAATATAAGATTTTAAAAAAAAAAATAGAAGAAAGAAAAGCATAGGCAAATTGTTCTGTCTTTTAACAAAGACTCAGCATTATAATTTTTAGAACTTGCCAGTGACACAATCCATTATTGGTTTGCCCATATTAAAAACTTCCTGGCTTTTTATTTAATCAAAAATAGCTCTGACTGGCAGAAGTGCTGAAGGCCGTAACCTTCTGGTTATCCACAGAACTAGAATAACAAGGGCAGCAGGGCAGTCTCTCCTCACCCTGCCTCTTCTTGCTGTCTCCGTTCTCCCAGAGGGTCCAACTCTTCCCACTCAGTCTAGGGCTGTTTTGCTGAGTCTGACACCAAAACTGTGCAACTGAGTTTCCTGTAGAGATGCCAGGGATGAAACCAGAGTCAATGTGTAGCCACAAAGAATCCCTTAAAACTTAAGACTCAGAAAAATGACTCAGACTGGCTGAGGAAGCCAATTCATACAGATAACTACTCTCTGCAGCACTCAGGCTAGGGTGAAAGAGGTGGGTGAAAACTCCTGCCCTGTTATTAAAAAAGCAATTTCCCTGAATTCCCCCTGAATTGAATTCTCCATTGCCTTAAGTGATCTGCTGGTGAAAGTGCAGCAGTCAGCTCCTCTGCTGCCAGAACCACAGGCGCTGGGCATTGTAGAGCACCGCGCGCTCTCTGCAGACAACGCACTTCCCAAAACTTTTAATTCCACCCTTTTTTGAGAGGTGTGAATATGGAGCCACTGGAAGTAGGTTGGGCGGGGATGGACCATACTCTTCCCTCCTGTGAGTGCTCAACACAGAGAAGCAAAGGCTATGGGGAGATCCCGTTGGAGCTTTTCTGTCCTTGGAGGGAGCCTGAAAAAAGAGGGAGAGTGGCTTTTTAATTGGAAATATAGTGAGAGGACAAGGGGGAATGGCTTTAAACTAAAAGAAAAAGATTTAGATTAGATGTTTGGAAGATGTTCTTTACTGTGAGGGTGGTAACACAGGTTACTCAGAGAAGCTGTGGCTGCCTCTTCCCTGGAAGTGTCCAAGGCCAGGTTGTCCCTGCTACTGCATCTTTAACATCTGTTGGTGTTCATGCTGAACATCAATTCATGGGGCTTTTTTCCCTCACACACACAGAAAATCAGGATACACAACCTTCCATTGGAGGATCCATATCACAAAGATACTAAGCTCATTAAAAGCATTTATTTCATAAAAATAATGGCTGGTGTGGATGGAAGTATCAACAAGGATAGGAAGAAGGTAGGACCTCCTGGGTAGAGCAAGATCCATGAAGTGACAGTAAAAGACTCTGAATGATATTTTGACCTTCCTAAGTGATCAAATTCCCCTAAGTGACTGAGTCCCGTAAGTCCACATTTGGACTGACATTGTCCACATTTCAAAATTTTTGAAATTTTTTTGGAAGAATATTCATTTTCTTCAAATCTTCAATTTGAAGAATTCAAATCTTGGCCAAAGAAAAATACCTCTTTTTCAACTGAATCCATAAGTGACAACAGCACATGGGTTATGGAAATTAATTAACTGCCGTGCTGTTCCCACTGTGCACAGTTGTATTCATTTACTTTAACTTGTTCAGCTTCTGCCAGGAGTCAAATACTTACCTCGAGTGCAGAAGAGGAAAACAGTGACTTTCCATCTACTTTCCTTTAAAAGATGTTTCCTTAAACACTATGTAAATTTAAGTAGGTGGTATTGTCCCATGGATATTTCATCAGTGAAGGAGCTGGAGATATAGTCTAGATATTCTGTATTTAAGTACTTGTTTTATTAATGTTTCTCTGTGCCTCAGGTCCCTTATTCTTAAGCATTAATATATCCTGAAGTATTATCAACACAAGGCAGTACAGTAAAATTAACCAGCTCTGTTTATTTAGCAGATTCTTAAACAGAAACGATATTCAACATTCATAAACATGCCTGTAAGTCTAATTTGAATTTTCAAGAATTCCCTAAAGGACTAAAACTCTGCAAAATAGTGGACTGGGGGCTGTTTGAAAGGGAATTAAGACATTTTTTTTTTCTCCTTTGATTTTAAACCCTCTTTTTATAGATTTTTTTTTTTTAAGTTTATAGTAATTTTCCTGGTTTTGTTCATTCCTAGTTTTTTGTTGAATAAGGCCTATGTGTTCGGTTGACTTACTTTGTTTTTCCTTTTCCAGTATTTTTTCATCAAATTGGTCACTTCTCATGGAAAGTGCTTATCTTTCCCTATCCTTATTGTGATAAGAAATGGCTATGAGACAGCAGACAATAGGCATTTTTCCTACCTTTGTTTTTTTATATAATTGGACTTTCAGAACAGAAAATCCCTTAAAATAAATAGGATGCAACCTCAGAATAGGGAGTTTTGTATTGTACGAAAACTTGGTTTCTTCACGTGGGTGAGTCTGAGGCTGTTGCTATGAATTATATGCATGCAAGGATTTTGAACACTCACTGCCAAATGCCAGGATTTACTATTAATATCTTTTAACTACTCCCTGACCCATTAATGACTGTTCCTGATACCGAATGGTTCATTCTTGGCATGAGCAACACATGTGCAAGACTGAACACTCACGGAATACACGTTCCCTGTGAAAACATGGGAAAAGAGACACAACAGAGAACAGAAGGGGGATGGGAATATTATATAAGTTGCGAGATGGAAGAAAAGAGCCAAAACACAACAAAATGAGCCTCTCAGATGGCGAGTCCCAGGTGAGGAAGGTGTGTAAGCCTGTCTGTGGGATCTCACCAGCATCAAAGGGATATTGATGGCCCAGGCTCAAGTCCCACTGAGACCCTTGGAAATCCCTCCTGTGCTGGATCCCTGCCCTCTCTCCTTCACCCCCAGCCCTGTAACTCTTGTCCTAGCCTTCTTTGCTCACTTTTTGCTCAGCTAATTCAGCTTATTAAAGTGACGAAGATATATCCAACAAAAAAAGTGAGGAAATTTGCCATTTCCTGCCATTTTACAGCAGTAGCTCAGCTCACATGGGAACTGGACATGCAGCAGAGCCACCCAAGGGAAGGTGCAGGACTGCAGGACTCTGGTGCTTTCCTGTCCCATGGATTCCCACCCTGCTACATACAGAAATCTGCCAGTAGTTGTTTGTGATGGATATATGGTTAAATATTTTACTTTATTTTGAACAGAAACACACCGACTGCACCTATACTAGTACATAAACATGGTAGCAATGCTTTCCTGGATGTCCATGTCCACACTGCTAAATACTCCCCAAAAGTGGCGTGCTGCATCTGAACTGCTACTGGGAACAGTTTGAGCTCTCTGCTAGCTCCCAGCTCACAACTGGGCCCTGCTGGGATCAGGCCAGAAGCATGTTGGGGGAAATTCAGGCAGTTTAACAGCATAGACAACCAAGGGGCTGCACATGAAATGGTTCTTGGCACTGTTTAATCTGTAAACATAGGTGAAGACACTGCATCTCTCACTAAAAAAAACAAAAAATAAACCAAAAAAAAAAAAAACAACCAACCAAACAAACAAAAAACCCACAAAAACAACAAACCAAAGAAACCACCCCAAAACAAAACAACAACAAAAAAAACACCCCAAAAAACAATAGCAGCAGCAACATAAAAATATGGATCAACCAAAGCAACCAAACCCATTCTTGCTTCCCAAGACACTGTGGTCTACATCTACATTTTGCTGTCAGAATCCCTCCTAACAGGGCGCCTGGAGTCAACAAGGTATTTACTCACTAATTTGTTCTATATTTATCCCATGGCTGAGTGACCAATCTTTTATTGATTTCCTGCCTTTCGTGAGAGTTTTGTTCCATCTCCCCATCTCCTCTTTGTATCAGATGACCCTGCCATATAAACGTTT
Organism: Corvus moneduloides; assembly: GCF_009650955.1. Classification (NCBI taxonomy): domain Eukaryota; kingdom Metazoa; phylum Chordata; class Aves; order Passeriformes; family Corvidae; genus Corvus; species Corvus moneduloides. The sequence goes on from NC_045478.1 coordinate 5,738,244, forward strand.
CCCAAACACTCCCAGCATGTGCACTGTAAGTTGTCATTTCTGCAGTACAGAGCTCAGGACTCAATTTTAATGCATATTCAGGGTGTGGGGGAAGGAGAGAAAAGGGAAAATGTACAGAGTGAATTTTTTTCTTTTTTTACACTAGAACTAATTCATATTAATCCCAGTTGTGCTGATGAAAGAAAAATTTGTCTTGGTGCTGCCCAGGAGGGTCTTGTAGACTACAGAGTATTCCCCTCCTCGGTTGTAGACCAAAACAATCTCACACCACACAGGTTTGTCACTTGACAGCTTTCATCTGGCTCAGCCCTGATTTGCAGAGAGATCAGTATGAGCTCCTGGCTCCAGTGGAGGGTGTCTATGGCTCTTGCCTGGTTTGCCTCCTACTCATCACATTTTGCTGGCAGCTGCCTCTGCCCCTGGAGGGACAAATGTGTTCTCAGTTATTGCCTAGTCACTGGCCTATGGCACTGCAATGAGAGGAGCTTTTGTGGGGCTGGAGCAGAATTTGTCCCCTTCAGAGGGGTGTTTCAGTCAGTGGAAGTACAGATATTCCTGGGGGTTGGTTGTAACAGCTGCTGACTGCCCAATCCAGCAAAGTGTGCAAGCCCAGTACTTCAGTTCAGGCCACCCCTAGTCCCATTTGTGTGCACATGAGATAATTCTCACTTGATTTCATCCATCATAAAGCTAAATGCATGGTCTGAGATGGTCCTCTGGAAAAGAACACTGTTCCTCCCATCCTAGAGGGATGTGTCCACAACCAGAAAAGCAAACAGCTTTGTGGGGGTGCTCATCTCACATCACTGATGGCAGAGACACCTTGCTCTGAGGTAACCAACCTTAGATGAGGACAAGCCCACTCCAAGGTTGTGGTGTAAGCCCTCATCTTGACAGGCTCACAGGCCTCTGCAGAGGCCACACAGCCCTTACTGATACGGCAGTTCCTAAAGAGAAATAAACATCTCAGTTCCCTCCTGCTCTGCATCTCCATTAACTAAGTGATCCTCATGATTCATAGAGTCATAGAATCATTTAGTTGAAGAAAACCTCTAAGATCATCAAATCCAGCCATTAACCCAGCACTGCCAAACTATGTCCACCAGCACTACATCAATATGTCTTTTAAACCCCTCCAGGACTCCACCACTTCCCTGGCCAGGCTGTTCCAGGGCTTGATAACAAAGTAATACAAATAAATTAGCAGACCTGTGATTCACTGGTGCCAGGTTTCTAAGACAGTTTAACATCTTTGTGATTCAAGCTTTTTGCAGAGTGGGATACCAGTGTCCTGGTGGGAGACATCCAGAGCTGCTGGCCGAATTAATTGGAAAATCTGCTCGAGACTGTAGACACCAAATGGCAAGAAACCCAGCTCCTGGATCTTTAGAAAACCCAGGCCCTTGCATTTCAAACAATTTCTTGTTTACCTCCTCCACAGCTGTCACCTCTTGAAGTCCTACAGGGAGTCAGAAGCAATTCAGTGCTAGAAAGTAGTAAATAAAGAAATACAGAGAATTGCAAAGAAAGGACCAGCAGGCCTTTTTTTCAGAGCTCATATTCACTGGTACTGCAGACACGGCATGAATTTTCCGCTCTCTGGGACCCAACACTTGCTATTCACAAAGTTGGGTAACCACCTGTTCCTCTCAACCACTGCATGTGTGTAACCTACACGGCCAAGAGGTTTTTACTACAAACTGCAGCAACTCTGGGTTCGTACCACTCCAGGCTGCCCTTCTGTGAGAAGCCACACAGCTCCTCAGGATGCTCCTGATGGCAAACACCAGGAAGGGGTTGACCACTGGGTACCACCACCAAGCCACGGCTCAGCTGGAGAGGCAGCTGCAGAAATCCAACTTCACCCCAGGTGGGGTTGGACACACAGGGTCAGACGTCCGGTATGAACCAGGACCTGGGTTTCTCCCTGCCTAGAGAGCATGTGGGCATGCACCACATTTTTAAAACAAGGAGAGAATGCTTTGAAACTGGCATCTCCACCACTGCCTTCGGTGCCCACAACTATGTTTGCACAAATATATGAGGGGTATCAAGAATTTTATAATGATACTCCCTCACCCATGGTTCCAGTTAAAACTGCTGTAATAAACAAATCATACAGAGCACATCACTGGCACCAGAGGCTATAATTTTCTCTGAGCAGAAATATTACCAAAAAGAAAAAGAAAAAAGGCAGGATTTCATCCAATTTAGGAAGAAATCTATGCAGACCTTTCCTTTCATTAAACTTCTCAACTATTATTAAAGGAAAGTCAGTAGCCAAAAATTCTTTGATGATGACATTGAATCATTTGATGACAGAGTATTTTGGGAAAGGCTACAGATGCAGATCACTGGTAAAAACCTTGAGTCCCAGGAAGAATAATCTTTCAAATGTCACAATACTTTCTCTTTTGTGGGGGAACACTTTCAACCCTCTTTCACAAGTGAGCTCTGCATTTTCTCTGAAATCCTTTGGTTTTGCAGCTATGAGGAATATAATATGCGATGTCTTTCCTTCTGAGGCTGCCAGAGATCTTGACTGATGGCAAAGATAAAGCAAGTACCAAACAAGAAATCTTGGTACTGCAGGATATGAAACATGCAACTCTCAAGAATACTGGGAGCAGAGGTGTTTACTTTCTTATTTTCCTGCTTAAAACATTTCATAAAACCACAAGGAAAACATGGGTTATATAGTGAACAATTCATCACCCCAGGACTCCTCATTATTCAAAATTCTGTTGTCTACATATCTTTATGTTTCAAATATCCCTAATAATTTATTTTTCTCTAATTTTTAGCACCCAGCTGTGGGGACCTTAAAGGAACTACTTTTGAAGGTGCTGGTCAGTGCTGTTCAGAGGAGGAAGTTATTTGAAGGTGCTTCTCTTGCTGTGTCACCCCTGTCCAGTGACACTGACCTTTCACATGATCTTGACTTTTTTTTTTATTTACATGAACCTCTCTCTCCAAGTTCTGTGGAAATGCTCCTATTCACTACACCAAATGAGCACCTCTTAAAGCACATGTTAAACTCTATCCCAAATAACAGACCACATAATCCCCTTGACTTCAATCATGGATTTAAGGATAACTATGTGCTCATGCATTTTTTCAGGCGGCAGTCAAAGAAACAAAATATGTGATCCAAGCTGCATCTGGCCAGCTTTTATCACCTCCAAAACAAAGCTGTGGGCTACCTGTGCCCACCCCTCTGAGACCAAAACAGTAATCATTTACCACAGAGTCATAGAATAAGTGTTTAAGTTGGAAAAGACCTTTCAGGTTAAGTCCAACCATTAACCCAACCCTGCCAATGCCACCACTAAACCACGTCCCAAGGTGTCACATCTATACATTTTTTAAATAGCTCCAGGAATGGTTACTCCACCACTACCCTGGGCAGTCTGTTCCAATGTTTCACAACCCCTTCTGTGAAGAAAATTTTCCTAATATCCAAACCACCCCTGAAGCAACTTTCCATTTCCCCTAATCTTCTTGCTTGTTATTTGGGTGAAGAGACCAACACCCAGTTCTCCACAATTTCTCTTCACGTGACTGTAGAGAGCAAGAGGGTTCCCCCTGAGCCTCCTTTTCTCCAGGCTGAGCCTCCCAGCTCCCTCAGCTGCTCCTCATCAGACTTGTGTTCCAGACCCTTCCCCAGCTCCGTTCCCTTCTCTGGGCATGCTCGAGCCCCTCAATGTCTTTCTCATCATGAGGGGCCCAAAACTGAACCCAGGATTCAAGGTGTGGTCTCACCACTGCCCAGCACAGAGGGACTGAGTCACTTCCCTGGTCCTGCTGGCCACAATATTGCTGAGACACAAAAGATGTTCGCCACATGCCAGAGGACAGCAAATGAGTAAAGCAAGCAGGTGACAACTGTCAACCAAACATAGCCTATTCTGGTGCCCTGGAAGGAACAATTCCTTTTGAGATGCTGTTTCACTTAAAAATGTAATTTAATTTCCAAATGCTGAATTTCAATGAGATATCCAACTTTAGTATCCTGGTTAGTAAATGAAGATTAACTGTTTTGGTGGGGTTTTGAGTGCATGTCCAAACCAGAAATTTTATTTGGAAAATTTTGACAGGATTACGTTTTTTAGTGGGAATTTCCTTTGGGCTGAAAAATGTTTTCATCTTGGATACACACTGCTCAGAAGATCTTTTAACTGGGAGCCACACATACAAGATCTATGAGCTGTGCATTCAAATTTTTGGAACGTGACGATAGCATTTAGCTGTTCCCCTGGGACCTCAAGTCACCTGTGCAGCAAGATGTTCCTGACTAGGTCTCTGCAGGTGATGGACCACACTCAGCGACGACATCAGGATTTCCCTGGCCTTGTTACAGAGTGGATAAAAGCAGGAGCAGGAGCAGACCTGCAATGTCCATCTCTTTGGCTGTGTGTTGGTTTCGGCTGGGATAGAGTTAATTTTCTTCACAGTAGCTAGGATGGGGCTGTTTTGGGTTTGTGCTGGAAACAGCGTTGACAACACAGGGTTGTTTTTGTTATTGCTGGGCAGGGCTTACACAACAGCCAAGGCTTTTTCTGCTCCTCACCCTACCCCACCAGTGAGGAGACTGGGGGTGCACAAGGAATTGTGAGGGGACACAGCTGGGACAGCTGACCCCAACTGATCCAAGGGATATCCCAGATCATAAGGCATCCTGTTTCAGAAGAAAGAAGGAAGGCTGAATGTTTGGAATGACAGCATTTGTCTTCTCAATCACTGTTACATATGATGGAGGCCTGCTTTCCTGGGATGGCTGAACACCTGCCTGCCCATGGGAAATGGTTAATGAATTCCTTGGTTTGTTTTGTTTGTGTGCATGGGTTTTTATTTACCAATGAATCTATTTCTTAACCCACAAGTTTTCTCACTTTACCCTTCCGATTCTCTCCCCCACCCCACTGGGGGATTGAGCAAATGCCTGCACAGTGCTCAGCAGCTGGCTGGGACTAAACCACCACAGGCTGCTGCAGTGGTGGTGGCACTGAAGGGATAAGGGCTTCTTGGTCAGTGTTATTTATCAATTGCATTATTTAGCCCCAATGCATGGTGGACCTCAACCCTCGGCATGAGATGGGAGATCAAGAGCTAAAAGGGAACATGGCACAGGGAGATGTGGCAAATGTCAGGAAGGAAGAAATGGCAATGAGATTATCACGGTTATTCAGTGTCTGGTGTCCTACATGGTCCCAGAAATAATGGAGCACTTGGGGACTCAGAGAGGAGGTTTACAGAGCATGGTCATTTTTTCCTGGAGAACCAGCAGATGCCAAAAAAGGCCCTAAGGAAACATCATTCTCTTTGGCTCTGACTGTGTCACCCTAGCTCACTGCGCCTAGGTTTCTCTTGACACAGCCACCACCTTTTCCCCTCTCCTTCCTTTCTGTGGAGGAGAAAACCCTCCTGTGAGCCAGGAATGGGAAGGGACTGAGGGTCCTGTTCTTCATATGGTATCTGGCAGAGGAACTATTAACCTGACCATTTGAGTGATGAGTGAACATCTCTGGACAATTGTCTCTCTGCAAATAGAGGTTCCAGCATGAAATCTTTATTTCATTTGGATTGCAAAGTCATGGGAGTAGCAAGTGGCTTCAAGAACTTACTATATTATTTGCATATAGTGTCATATATTTTCATTATTTTATTGCTATTACTATGACAGGATGTCAGACTGTGTGGAAAACCTCTTTCAAAGCTTGCTGGCGTTACCCATGGATTATTTGCCACCATCCCTTATGCTTTCCTGTAGTTTTTTCAGAGGAAGGGATTAACCATGTGCTCTGCCATCACCTCCTGACAGAGCCAGACAGGTTCTCACTGCTCATGCAAAATACTCTGGATAAACACCATCCTTGAGTCAAGGAGTGCTCAGGAAACCCCTAAACCCATGGACAGAGTTGTGGAAGTTGTAGCAAACAGCTGGGACAAGGACATTTTCCAGCAGCTCAGTATTTGCTTAGCAAACCAACCTCCATAGTGTCGGTCACAGACCCCAGGGGCTCTGTAGGTAAAAGAAGGCCAGCATACTGGGCAGAGAAAGGAGGGACAATCTCTGCACTGCCCAGGGTGGTTGGTGCTACCAAGGTCCCACTTGGCCACTGTGACTTGTGGCACTGGGAAGTGCAGTCAATTTAATTCAGGTTGTGTCTCTCCCAAAAAAGCAAATCGTAGAAGTATGTTAAAATGTGATTTGTTGAATGGTGAGCAACATAACAAGCCACCCCAGACAACTGCTTTTCCCAAGCCTTCCCTTCCCGACAGGCAGCTGGAACTGATAAAGCCATAATTGCCCCTTCCACTTCAGAGAGCATCGTGAGGAGGGGTGGGCAGAAAGCAGCCTCTGTCCTACCTTGTGGGCACAGGACTCTCATGCAAAGCAGATTTTGAGTGGAACTGGTGCAAGGGTGTAGAGAAAACTTTTATTTTATTTTAATCAAGCATCACAGATATTTGGAATACCTGTAAATACTCTGGTCACTCTACTCTTCCCAGCCCTGGTCCTGCTGGTCTGTTGGGTGCTGGTGCAGAGGGTGGAGCAGAGCTCCATGTTGCTGCTCCATGGCACAGATGAGCAGTCAGTGGTTTGGCTGACAGAGGAGCCCCAGAATCAGGCTGGTCTCCTAGGAAACAATGGCATTGTTGCCCCTGAAATAAACATCCTGGTGGGCCATTTGTGTTTATCTGGTATTTCCATTCTCTGCTGATTAACCCAGCCAAGTGAGGTCTTCATGTGGTAATTACAGCACAGTTCATTTGTGTGTGTTTTACAATGGTGTTGATATAATCCCACTAGAGCACCCCAAGCATGTGCAAGGAGTTCCCACCAGAAATCCAAATAACACCCCAGCACTGCTGACAGCTTAATAACATGACAAAGTTCAGTCTCGATGGATGTCAGGGACAGGAATGCAGCTCAGGCTGCTCTGACCTGGAGCTTTCAAAATACTGTACAGTTGAGGCAGAGTGTTTGACAAATAATCTTTTCTTTGCCTGCTCAAATCCATCAGACGCTACCAGGTGCCATGGAGAGGCCACATGCCACTGTTAAAATGTTAAATTGAGTGGCACAGCCATTGCAAGCTCTGAGGAGGGACATTTATCTTTATTATTATTGTTATTAATAATGCAGATATTGCTGTGCGTTGCATTCCAAGGTATTTTTGCAGCACTAAATCATCCAAACACCCATCGATGGCCCTGATAAATCACACAATAAACCAAAATTCAATACAGCTGTCAGCCCAGACCCCAAGCAAAATCTCAGCGAGCTTAATTATAAAGTTCAGGCACAGACTGAACCTGCTTGCAAGGGGACGAGGGCAGCCTGACACTGGGATGAGGGGCAGGCTGGCATTGCCACTCCAGGAGCTTGGGAAAGGCTGTATCAGCCCTCTCTTCCCACTCCACAGCATCCCAGCACTGCCACAAGCAGCAAGGTGGGGATAGCTGCTCATGACAACACCTCTCACTGTTTTCCTCTTTCTGCTTCTTTACTTTTTCTAATTTATTTTAAGCTGTTTCTCTCTTCGTATTATTTCTACTTTTCCTTGTGCTCTTCTCCTTTCCTCCCATCCCTTCCCTCTCTACCATCACTTACCTTCTGTCTCACCATCCCTGTCTTGCTCTCTCCCTCTTCTTCCCCTCCCAACCCCCCATCAAAGCGAGGAAACCATAACCCAAAGGAAGAACAAGAGTTGAACCTGTGCCAACACAATGGGCCAAGAGGCTACATATGGAACCAGCAAATCACAGAGCCATGAAGGATGTTAGTGATTTAAAGTTATGTATATTGAAGTCTGGATCTTAAAATGAATCCATAATGGTAGAGGTAACTAATGGAGAGACTTAACTGACAGCAAGCAGAGTTTTTTTCTTTAACATTGTTATGTTCCCACAAACTCCTCTTTTCCTGTCCCCACCCTTCCCCCGCTCCCCTTTCTGATTAGTTCAACATCCACGCTGACAATGAAAAGCTAAAGCTGCTGCTTTATGAATAAAGATTTTACCCCATACACCATAAATATGAGTGCTGGTTGCAGAACAAGGCATCCAACTGGCTCTGACAGCTGTGGGGCTCTCCCTGGGGAATCATGCCAGTGGCAAAGGATAGGGAATATTCCCAGCAGAGTGGGCAGGCAGCACAACTCTGTCTGTGGTGTGATAAATAACCTTCTGAGGACTTGGGATTCAGCAGAGGTGTGGTGCCAAAGCCAGCTGGTCCTGTGGCAGTTCAAATTCCAACTGCACTGATTTTCTGCAATCATTAAGGACGATAAGGGAAAACCCAGAATTAAAACCCACTGCTCAGAGGCGAGGATGTCACTGTACATGTGTGCATGTATAGATAGGTGTGCATACATGTACAAAACATTATACAAAGCAGAACTACAGTAAAGCATTATTATACTTGCAAAATCAGTCCAGAGTCAGGAAAGATCAAACACTGCTCATCTGCCCCAAATTTCTTACTTTTTGTATGCAGCCTTGGTGGTGGCACTGGGACCTGAGGCAAGAGCTGAGGGGCAGGAGCTTCTGAGCACTCACAGCTGCACTTGGAACTGTAACCCCAATACCTGCCTTTACTACTTAGTGTATATGTGTATATATATTTATACATTTATATATATAAATACGCATGTGTATCTTGGCTCAGGCCATCTAGTACCCTCCCAAACTAACCTTTGAAATCAGTTGGAAGCTCATTTGTCTGGAGGGTGTTTCTAACAAGCCATTTGCAGGCATCTGTTCAGTTGAGGAGGGTAAACCAGTAGGGACAGGAGACATTTCGTGCCACTTTGTCCCAGAGATTGGGAGTGATCCTAGCACATTGAATTTACTGGTACAGCAGTTCCCTGAAATCACAGCACAGTGCAAAAATCACATCTTAAATAGGTGAAACAGAGCATCTAAAGTGAAAATCCGTCTCTGAAGTTTTCAGTCTAGATTCCCATGCTGTGAAACATCATCCCGTGCCCCTTGGGAACACATGAAGTGATCTGATGAACGTTTGTGAAGCAGTCACAAGCAACACTGCTGCAGAAAGCACATGATACCTTGACTATTTTGAAGAGTTTCCTAACAGGCTGAGCAATAAGGAATAAAGAAGGCCCAGCACCACTCTGAGCCAAGAAAACAAATTGCATCACCCGTTCAGGGCATCGACGGGGCAGGAGCTGTGCAGGATGTGGTGCATGAGCTGATGAAAGCTGGTACCACAACCCATCCACACCAGGAGTTGGATGAGGATTACATGAGTGACCTGAACTCCAGCAGGTTCTTCAAAGTCCTTCCCTTGGCACCAATAATGTTCTTTAATGTTGTTTTAACAAAGGGTTGAGGGAAGGGGGACTTCTTGAAATAATTCTGTCTCACACTTCCCAGTGAATGTACTTCCATCCAGCTTTTCCATAAACCTGTGGCTTTCAGTGTGAGGGAACCAGAAGAAATCCCCTCTATTACTTCTGCTCTAGAAATCAGGAGCATAAGGGTTACAAGTCTTACGTATGCACTAAAGAAAACACCCTTTCTTCTTGTTTTTGGCAGTTTAGGCTTTTGAAACTGCTGCACCTTCTTCCCTATGGCATTAAATTCCCCTTTGCATTCTGCAGTGCTGATTTAGGGAGAAACTTAAACAGATTAAAGTCTGTTTAAGCACCCAAGAGAGAAGGGTTGCATTTCCCTCTAGTTGCTGAACAACAGGGCGGGTTGGAAATTTGCCACCAGCTGCTGGCATGGCCATGCTGGGCTCCAGGATGGTGGAGGAGCCAGTTCTAGTCCTGCTGAGGAGTGACTAGACTGCGGGTTTTCCTTTTCCTCCAGGCTTCTCCAGAGAAAGGCTAGATCCTGTCAGCGGTGGCTGAATATTGGCCAGATTATGGGGCATGTGGGTATAGCCTATATTTATTTTTTTAAAGTATATATTTGTTTGATGTTTTGCAAGCATCTGCTTAAGATTTCTGTGCTTATCTAACAGGAGGAAAGAGGCCGTTCTTCCCAAAGCCAATTCAGTGCAAGAAAATGTCATAACACTGCTGGGCCCCTTCGTTTCATCCTTCGCCAGAGGGACTCCATAGTTCCTCTGCTGCTCCTTGGAAAGCCAAGAAGCGAAGGCTGGCAATTAAAGGCATCTGCTGGGCTCATGAAAGGAAAGGCATGCACGAGATATGAAGGATGGATGACACCTGAAATGTCTAAACTCTTGCCTGGCGCAGACTGGACCGATTGTAGCATGTCTAGCAGGACGTGTGGAGTGTTATGTCAGGTATTGAGATAAAAAAGAAAACTGAAACTAAACCCTCCTTGACAAAGCTTCCCCACAACCCATTCCTAAAGGAAGAGGTGCCAGCAGCTCTGTGGAGCCCATCAAGGGCTCTATTTTTTACATGGCAAGTAGGAAGACACAGCAGTACAAATCCCTGTCAGATAGAGCGATTGCCTGGGTAGAAGTGATCTTTCAGAGGCCGAATGACCAAAAAAATGACCAGCAGCAGCGAGACATTGCTGTGGAAAGAGGAAGGCTTTGGCTTTGTTCAGAGCAAATGCATAAGGAATGATAAAATAAAGACAGGAAAAATGATACGTGATCCAGGTTGTTACTCACCCCATTTTTCATCATTCAGATCTGCAATCACAATCACTTATCCACAGAAACCACTTATTTTACACAGCGCCTAATGGATCTGATGCACTCGGTTTTACTACCCTAAAACATCACCTAGGCCAGTGTCCAGAGAGCCTGAGACCAGTGTTAGGTTTGTTTGTACAATGAGAGGAAACAGAGCTATAAGGAATAATTTTTAATTAAATAAACACTAAAAATCCACCAGTGTCAAACATTTTTTGTGTATGGTCAGTAGGAGAAACTCCAAGGGTTGGGGCTCCTGGCACCACTCTGTGAATTATTTGGTACTGACCACTATCAGAGATGCTCATCAGGATGGAGCAATCTCATACCCATGGTTCTGGCAGGACAGTGACATGCTGGAGCTGTGCAAAGTGTGGGTTCCTATGAGAAAATGCACAGCAGTGTCCCCAGTCAGCCATAACAGTGCATAGCAACCCTCAGCAGCTGAGTGACTGAACAGCAAAGTTGAACTTCCATTCAGGACTGGCTAGAAAATAGTCAAAAAATATATATTTATTAGTTCTTTGATACATCTGATGGTGAGTCTTTTAGATTCCCTGGTTTTCCTTCATGCTGCCATGACTGGAGAGAAAGGGAAAGATCACATCTGCTATGAAGCTGCACCTGGGTGTTTGCACATTTAGAGCTTACTCCAAAAGCAATCAGCCAGGGCGGACTCCTACAGTGCTGGACAAGTGAAAGGGTATTTCAGCACTAGTTAGAGCAGAAATATTAGGCTGGCACTTACCACTTTGGGTCTGGAGAATTTGGAACAGATGCCCATTTTTATATCACACACAACATCAAAAGAGATGTGGTACCAGAACAAGGCAGGACTAGAGAGATGTGGCCCTCTGGGTACAATCTTTGGTCCAGAAGAGAAGTTGACGTGTAAATTCAGAGAAATCCTGCTTGTTCCTCTCCAGTTGCAGCTGCTGGATGATGAACTCTTGTTTCAGATGGAATGTGATTCCCTGTCATTTCCCATGAGAGGGATTCCGAGCCTCTGTATCTAAAGCATCTCTGGAATTGGTTTTCTTTGGGGAAGCTAAATTCAAAGTTCTGTGCTGGAATTCAGTTTACAATACTTCACATTTGTGCATTGTAATCCCAGAAAGGACATCCTGGAGCCAAGGCACCCAACCCTCGCGTGGCTGTGTCTAATCTCTCACAGCAGAAACAATGTAAGAAATGAGGCAAATGGAAACCCACTTCCTGACGGACTTTCTCTCAACCCAGGCATTTAGAAACTTCTTGACTAGGAAATTGCTTCCGAAGTTTCATGTTTAACAACACAAATGGATCTGTTCTTCAGGAAGTTGGTATGTCCATATTTGAAGCCCATATTCATTTTGATCTGCACAGCATCATCCAGTAAAGGGCTCCAAAGTTTAATTACACATTGAGTAAAAAGTTTATTCTTTCTGATTGCTTTAAGCTTGCTGCTTGATTATTTCATTAGGAAGACATAACCTCTGATATGCGAAATAGTGAATAGTCACACCCCATTTTGCCCTGTCCATTATTTTATAGATGTGCATCATAACACCACCAGTTCTCATATCCCATTCTTAGAGTAAGGAATGACTATAGCTGTATTCAAGCTCTGAGCACACTTTTTTTTTCTTGCAGGCAAAGAAAAGTTGCCTGTTTCAAAAAAAACAATTAACAAAATTAAACAAAAGTTCAGCCATAACCCAATGAGAAAATAAACCACTTTTATTCAAATTATCAGGTGTTAATCACTCTTGGAATATAATTATAAACAGTTCCAATTCAGGAAGGTGGGTTTCTTCATTTAACACATACTCATTTGAAGGATACAAAAGAAATATTTGTTTATATATTCAAAGGCCTAAAATGAAACAATGAGCAGATACATTTTTTTGTGTTTAAAAATTAAATTAACTCTTTTTTCAATAATAAAATATACTACCTATTATACAAAAAGGACATTATTTTATTCACAGTTGACAGAGTAGTCTCACAATCATAATATTAAAGGTGAACTGCAATGACATTTTAGTAATGTTTTTCCTATTATTGTAGACTATGAGGGTTAGAGCAGCACACAAAGGCCCTAATCAGGGTCCTGTCACGTAAGGAGCTGCACATGCAGAGAACAAATACATAGTTCCTACCCCAAAAGGTAGCAATCTAATCTAAAATTGCACATTAAGAGAGGCTGTTCCTTGACTGAAAAACACAAGTATGCAAAGGGATTTTATCCTGGCTCTCTTTCTTATCTGATGGAGACCCCTGGATGCACAGTTACTTTTCACTGTCAGACACCATAAAATAGTTGTTTACAAATAAATTACTTTTCTTTGAAGCTTACCAGGTCTCAGTTTAAAGACCTGAGTTTATGCTTTCTCCATAAGGGTTCCTGATCGTGCTTTTAGCCCAGTACTTCAGGTGGGAGTCCTGAAGCCATTAGGCATTTCTGGGATTAATGACATTTTGGAGGAGAAAATCCAGTTGTGAACTCAGGTCCTGACCAGTATCTAAATATTTGAGTGTCCTTTCAAATGAGCTATTTTTGCCTGTGTAACATGCTGAAGAGGTACCATGTCTGATCATCACGTCATGGTTCACTGCCCAAATTTTGCCCTTGAATGTCAGTGCAGTTTTTAAGCAACTGTGGGTCCATTGGGGCTATGCAGGTCTCTGCACAGGTTGCTCATGCACTGATAGGAAACTTGTCCACATATCTCTTAAGACTTCCAGACTGGTTCCTGCCATCAGTGGGCTCCCCTTCCTCACTTTAAACCTCAGACTCCCTCAAAGTAACCAGAATTGTGCCCCAAATGAGTCAGGATTTGAAAGCAAGTAGGTCTGGGAGGGGGAAAAAGCACTTCTGCTCACACCCAAATCTTACTATGCAACTTGGTTTTGATCTTCAGGCTTTAGAACTGAAACCAGGTTACAAAAATAAATCTATTGATCTCTAGATCATAATTTTCTAGGAAATACACAGCAGGACCCTTCATTTAAAAAAAAAAAGGAAAGGACGAAAGGGAGCAAAGGGGGGTTACCATCATAGCTCTGAGGGTTTGCACAGATGAGGACCCATCCTCCAGGAACCAAACCAAGCAGCTGTTGGGAATTTGTTCATAGCCTCTGAAAACACAGTCAGGAGCAAAAGCTGTCAGGTTTGCATCAGGAAAGAGGGTTGGGTTGGGGATTGGGGTTTTTCGCCCCAAATTCTTACTGTTAATACTGCCCAGCAATTTCCATCACTAAACAACACAACATACTCCTGGTTTCTTCGAAACACAAGGCTTAGAAACAGAACAGGCATTGGAAATGAGAAGTGAGGCAGCAGCGGGGCAGCTCGGTGCACTTAAGGGAACATTTTTAAGCCATTTAGCAGGAGTTTATTGCTCCAGCACTGGAGACTTTGAGCATTCAAGCACGACAGGGTGTGCATTGTTGTGCCAGAACTACCCGCCCTGGGTGTGTGTGGTGTGGGGCAAGAGGCCAAGGGCTGTGTTTAAACGCACCCGCACGAGAAATGCGATTTAGGCAGAACAAAGCACACTCCTGTTGTGCCTCCCTGTGATTATAAAATAGATCTGTGTCATTATAAATAGAAAATGACTGGTGACAAAGATGCTGCTTTGACTCACTTCTGAGGCCAAGCTCCTTCGCTGCGGTTCCTGATGTCAGACCAATTTAGCGGCTGTGCTGCAGGCGAATGTGTCTGGTTTGGGGTTAGCCAGTCCACATCTCATGATGGCTTAATCTCATTTTAAAACAGCAGGGGATTCACTGTGGTCCTTTGCAAGCATGGCTCCTTCACCCAAGGACGGCTCCGGACACCTTCAAAACACATTATGCCCACTGCAAGGCTCAGATTGCTAAACAGCAAATTACCTTGTCCTCCAAGGGAGTGCCAAACTTTCGGGGTCTGTGAAGTTGAGATCCTGCTTCCACACAACTAAGTGGTGTGGTTCGTGTTTATTCCAGTGGGAACCAAATCAAAGACATAGAAATAATCGTGCTGTTTCAAGAGTGTAAGTTTTCCTCTTTATGCCACCTTCCATCCCAACAAACTTCACAGCATTATTGAATTAAATAATGCAGATAAATACTCTGAAAATATATATATGTGTATGTATATATATAGTTTTTGCGTTGTACAATAGGTAATTTAAAAGAACCCAAAAAAACAAACACAAACCCTAAAAACTCAAACCAGAAACTAGAACTGAATCTGAAGCCCCTATTGCAGTATCTGGAATATTCTGTTTGCTTACTCCTAAGCATGTTCCTTAAAACAAACTGCAATCTTTCTGCTTCAATAATTTAATCAGAATCCCACTTCCATTTGTATTTTATACTGCAGTTTATTCCCAAAGCTGGGGATAACCTCTCATTTCCTGAAAGCTCTTAAAAACTTTCTTAATGAAAGAGTAGAGAAATCTGCTGTTTGCAAATTCTACTTACTTATTACTTACTTCCAAACTAAAGTAGTTAATTTAATGAAGGAGGAAAAAAAAGGAGTGAAAAAGACTAATTTGGTGCCCGTAGCCATTTCCCAAATTCTTCAGTTTATAGACCTAGAGAGACAGGGAAAGAGCAACTTCTCAGCAGTGCAGTAGAATAGGCTAAAATGACCCTCTGAAACCCAAGCAATTCTGGGAATTAAAGGATGTTCACTCCTCTTATGATTCTACACTGCACACTGCTTTTAGGGCTCCCAGTAGTACCCATTAGCAATAGCCAAGCTTTTCTGCTTTAATTTAATTTAATTTAATTTCCACCAACAAATTCCACCCTGTGGTGAGAATTGACAGTATCATGTTGAGAACCATTAAAGCATATTTGGATTGTTTTCACTTCATGTATACATAAAAAAAAAAAAAATCCCCCACCCTTCTTAGCTTTCTTTAGAGAAGCCACTTCATAATAAGAGTGAGGCAGACACAATGGAGGCATCGTTGTGCTGTGGGATACCACCATAGGGAGTGTGGTTGGAGATACAGCAGAACATGCCTTGGCATTACACTGCCAGCATAGCCTGGTCCCAGCTCCACTCTGAAACCCCCCATGGGACCAGAACAGAGCCTGGCAGCACCACTCGTGTCCCTCCAGTTGCCACCTGGTGTCCTCCTTCTGCACTAAGACCCTTTATGTCACTGCTGCCTCCTTTTCTTCCTGGGTGTACACTATTCTCTCTGCACTAGAAACATCTTCATGCTTATGCCGCCTTTGGCTTTACTGGGAATTCCTATTGGGAATTCCCCCACTGGGAATTTTGCCACCAGATTTCAAAGGGAAGAGAAAAATAACGCCCTTCGTTAAAACAGGCTTTTCTGTCATGACTTCTAGGCCCCTCTCCAGGCAGGCAGGCAAGCACATGTTTAACATTAAACACATCAGTAGTCCCTATTCACATGCTGGAAGCCAGAAATGCTCATTAGCACTGGATCATGGCTCCAGCTGAGCTCTAACACTTCAGACAGGGAGCCAGGCAGGAGGAAAGGTGGCCCTCAAACCTTTCATCACGGTTGCACCATCTCTGGTGGAGCAGTTTCGGCTCCTCCAGCGGGTGGTGGGTCCCCTTGGCAGCAGAGGCATGACCTGCTGAGCTGTGACAATGTCACCATTCAGAGCTGCTTAGCTGATGAGCACAACTCAAATACACCACATTCAAACGTATCCTGGGGAGTGTTTTCAGGATTAGCATCTCTCCAGTGAATGGTGAAAGGGGAATGATTTGGGGCAACAGGAGAATAAGATGATTGCTACAGTCTCTGAGAGGCTGCTGAGTCCTATCTGGGGAGTGCCTGAGGGGTTACACGTGATTCTACAGGCTTTTATGTCACGTGTTAAAAAATGGACAGATCAAGCTTTGGAAAATAGCATTGGATGGGGTTTCTGGGCCTTTCTGGGGCCGAGTGCTGTCTGGAATGTGGGACAAGGAAATAAAGCAGCTGAATGCTCTCTGCTTTCCCTGCATGTGAGCTGGAAGGGGAGAAAAGGGAACAGGACTCCTCTTTTCACTGCTGAGCACTGTCATAGTCCAGGGTCCAAACCAGCACATCCCTCCTGAAAGGAGGAAATGAGAAATTTGTGACTTAGAGGGAACACGTCTACTACCTCAGAGAAACCCCTAGGCAAAGCCACCCTCAACATGCTGCCTTGCTCCTGTCTGTGCTGAAATTCACAGTCCAGACTAAACAGTATATCACTCCTGGTTAAAGTATCCCAGATGAAAAGACACTTTTTTTTTTTTTTAATGCTTTTAATACTGTTTTCTAAAAAAAGAAAAAAAAAAAGAAAAATCATTACCTCCTTCAACTTCTCAACAAGTATAAACCTCACAGCTTTCCTGCCTCCTCTGGAATTACTAAGTCATTGCAGACATCAAAATTAATGAAGAGAAGAAAGATTCAGCAAAAAGGCAAAATCTTACTGGAAAAATATTTCTTACTATCAAAAGTAATTCAAGAATAATAAATACATCTAGAAGAGTAATAAACAAAGGAAAACTTCCTGATGCTTAAAAGAATACACATGAAGAAGGACACAAGAGTTTTGGGGTATTTTTTCTTTAAAACACCTATTCATTTTTTAAAAAAATAATGCTTCCATGTGCTTCTGGTTTTACAGGAGTGTGATTTCCACTGGCTAAATTTTTGCAATACTTTCAACTCAGCTAATTAGCCAAACTCAGGTGATGCAGACAGGGGGCTTCATCCTACCAGATGGAAGGGTTACACTAAAACACAGTTTTCCATGTGTCCATCCACAAGAATCCTGCTACTAATCACTGAGGAAATGGTTATGACTAACTTGGAACTGAATTTGAGCACAGACAAGGGAGGGAGAAAGGTGTTGAGGGGTTAAAATAAAATAAATATATATTTTTAAATAAATGTTATATGGAATTCAGCTGAGTTTCTTGTAGGAAACAAAGCTGTCTATTTTCCTTGTGCTATAGACTGTCATTCCCCCTCTGGCAGTGGCTTTTCAGTTGATGCAAGCAGAGGAGTAACCTGTAGCTCTGTATTCTACACTAGACCTGATAAAGCAATATCATTATATGATTTCTATAGGAAAAAATGTTTCTCAGAAGCCCTAGTTTAAACAGACTTTAAAAGGATACTCTTAGTCCTACCTGTGCTGCAAAATGACCTCCTGGCAATTCAAACAATCTAACAGAGAGTAAGGGTAACTAATCTATGGGATCCTCAAGAACTCCCATACCACTGCTAATAGAAGAAAAATCAATATTCATTCCAATATGAATAGAGTGTTGGATTGACTGAGCAGGGAGCTTTGAAATAAATATCTAAGAAATGTTTGGATGAAATGGACATCTTCACAGACATTTGGTCTGCATTTCTGAAATGTAGATGATTAAATCCACATTGTTGGCTTCTTCCCTCTCTGCACTATGTCTTTCTTTACATCTTGCAAAAAAATTTATGAACAAAGTTATTGTAAATCTGCAATGTCTGTCTTGTCACTTAGATTCTTTTCAAAAATGCTGCCTTGCCAATGTAGATATAGAATCCTGTATGATTAATATTTATTACTTAAAATTCTAAATACAATGGAATACAAAAATACTCTGCCTAAAGGAGTCTGGAGCCCTTTAAAATCTCATTGGTGATGGATCCTGAGTCTTGAGAACTGAGCTCAAAATCTTAGCAAAACACTTTTCTATGTAGGATTTCCAGTATTTCCTGCTTCTGGCTATGGATAAAGCCAAAAAGCACAAAGGTGAGTGAAAGTTACAGATCTGAAAAGATGAGCTTGAATTTCAAACCCAAATAAAGGTCAGGGAATGCCTGAACCTGTCCCTAATCTTGGATCAGCCTATAATAAAGTTATGAGTAAAATGAAAAGCTAGGATGCAGAGTGAGAACTGAATTCAGACAGAACCAGCACCATAACTGAAAACTGCTCCATTTCCCTCTAATATTTTCTCATATCCATCATTATATTTTATCTAGATATTTTGGAATATTGCATGAAAAATGAAACTATTTAAGGATTTTTTTGTAATTAATTTAAAAAATATTAGCCTGTGGAGTTTCAGATTTTATTATGAAATCTTAAAAAGTTTTTTAAGAACATGGAAATCATCTTAGAAAAAGCTCATTGCATTTATAGATCATTTTCTTTTTGATATAAGCCCAACCATTATTAAACATAATTTTTTAAAAACAGATGCAGTTTGAGGTCACTGAAATAAACTGTGATTTGGCCCTCTTGTATGAAAAACAAAACCAACCATATAAGAGCATTTCAGAACTATGAGATTCAGCAAAATGATGAAGATTCTGAGACGGAAATCAGGGCAGACCCTGGTTCACCTGCCTGAGATCTGCTGCATGTTTGCACAGTCTTCTTTTAGGAGCTAAATATAATAAGCAGAGAACAAGAATCTGCATCTTCTTCCATGCCTTTTATTCAAAGGTTCACTGCAACTGTGACTAAACAAAGCTACTGATTGAAGTGCAAACCTGGGAAAAGACAACTGAGAAAAATGTAGTTTGTGTTGATTGACAGGGTCATATTGAAAGTAAAAAATCCCCAGGACCATTGATCAGAGAGAAGACTTTCCACTAGGAATAAATTTTCAGAGCTTTGCTAATAACACTTTTCTAAACTGACTGAACCGTCCTGACCCATGTGCTGAGTGAAAACAAAAGCCAGAAAGACAGAAAGAAAGGATCAAGTCAATTAAGATAAATAAATAAATAATTAATTGCAGGAATTTTAAAAAAGAAAAAAAAGGAAAATAATATCACAATAATTCCAATCTCATGAAGAAATGTTTTTAACAAGCCACATGTGCTTGTGCAGACACTTCTAATCTCATTAGATTTTTCTGGCTGCTATTAGTGTTCTCTGAGCCAGCTGATTTCTCAGCAATATTTTAAAGAGTGCAAACCTTTGCCCTCCAGTCTAGCCAATGCTAAAATAGCCCATTCTAGGAGAAGACTTGGGAGTTCATGGATTTTCTTCCAAGGTTTTGAAAGTTCAGAACAAATTGACCATTGCATGCGAAACAACAGTCAACTGCAAACTCTCTTCAGTCAATGAACAACATTCTGCTCCCAGCTGGGTTAGTGTGAAAAGTGGAATTATCCCACCAAAGCAAAAGGATGGTTTCAGATTGTCATCAGCATCACACGGCAGAGCCTGACTTTCAATGTTGTTCCACATTCCCAGCTCTCTGGCTGGAAACAAGTCTGCTGTGAGGTTCCCCTTGGTCACAGCTCACCAGCTTTGGGTTCCCCTCAAATCAGCGCAGCTCTAGTAGCTCTGATCAGAAGAGGAGCCACATTAGGTTACAGCTCACCTTCACTTTATCTTTTAAAACAGGAATAAATCTCCCCCAAACTGAAACCTCTGAGCCATGTGCTCTGCTGTACATACTGGAGCACAAGAGTTTCAAGTGAAAGAGCTGTCATTCTGAATTTGCTAAAGGAACGGGCAAACAATCACTAGTGTAAAGCAGAAGTGCCAGGCAGACACCGCAGACAGAGCAAAATCATCTCTTTTAGAAGAAAACCTAATTCAGAATCTTGGAACCTGGATCAATAAAGCCTGGACGAGCGGAATTGAGGCATCATGCATGGATTTCTGCTAGCACACTTGCTGAATTCCTGGCTGGAAACATGCCTCTCACTATGCCAGCCTGGCCTCATTGAGGCTCTCACAGCAAACTCCTCCTGGGGTGAGATGATGAGCACTTGAAAGTGACCCATCTGGAACCCAAGGCGACAAAAGCACTTCCCCTGCCTGGAATCCGTGTGCAGCGACAGCTTCCCACTGCTGATCCAAGTTTCCCAAGATAGCAATTATAAAGGAACTGGCAACCATACAGTCAAGACGACAATATCCTACGTGGTTTGGTTTGCTGTGCCAATTCCCTCTGTGGGTGCTGGAGTCAATCTGCTGCCCCTGTTATTGCTGTGTCTGTCTGTCTTTACCAACCAGCAGATCCACTGGGCATTTTGGCACAGGCCCTGCTCTTCCAAGGGCTGCCTGCTCAATTGCTCATTCACTGTCTTTTGCTTTAAACATTCAGATCCAACACCACCATGCAAATTTTATGCAGAGTAGCATCTGCAAGTCTGACATATTCACTCAGGCTTCCCCCTCTTGCGCCAAGTTAAAAATAAATACCCAATAAACTCCTGGGCCTGCTAAGACACAAGATGCATTCAGAGAGTTTATTTAAATATAACTGCTAAGAGCATTTCTGCTTTAGGGTCAAACTCCTATTTTCCCCCTCTCTCTCTCTTGTATTTTGTTCATGCCTCAAGGATCTTAATAGAACTGGGGAAAAAAAGCGTCCTTGAAATAACCTAGAGAAGAACCAGTTCTATGTGTTCCTAACTCTCTTACCTGAAATTTCAGCTATTTTTAAAACTCTAAAGAATACAGGTAGTGATGTACCCCCAACACAGAACAAGAAACTAGTCAAGTGGGCTCATTTCTAATACTGATTGCAAATAATACTAGTTGAGCCAGATCTTGGATTAGACTTCAAAGGGTCTCCACCCCCCCACATGAGCTGCCTTCTCTTTTCTCCAGGGAGAGGCAGATTTGTCCCTGCCCAATACACTTGGAACAGGTGAAGTCATAGGGATGCCAACCAGACAACATAAGGATAAAGTACATCTTAAGGCAACAAGGAGCAGAGTCTGTAAAAGGGGATACTGAGCCACGGCTGGGGACAGTTAGGACTTGCTGAGCCTCTTGGCCACATCTGCATAGGCTTGCTCGATTTCTTTGTCTGCTGCACAGGTGTTGGTGAACTCGTCCCTGGCGTAGGCATTCTTCAGGTACCGCCACAGCCCCGTCATCTCCGCCGGGAACTCGAAGTTGCGGTATTTCTTTGCAACAATCTAAAGAAAAGATAAAACACAGGAAAAAAAACCACCTCACTGGTGATGTATCTCCAGATTCCTTCTCAGGGAGCTTCTTGCTCTTTTCTGTCATATAATTGATAGCAAACGAGAGGAATGTTTGGAGAATTGGGGACTTCCAGAAAAGCCTGGGAAGTGACTGCTGGTTGTCCTCTACCTTGCAAGGCTGCTGCTTGGCCTAAGGACACTCTAAAGCAACAACCTGGCTACTGTCACCAAATTGCAACTGTTACGGTACTTGAATTTCATTGATTTTACCATATTAGGGGTTTTGGGGGTTTTTTGCAAGTCTTAAGTACCTCACTTAAAGCTGAGAAACCACATAAGAAGGGGCTGAATCATAAAAAGCAAGAAAGATTTAAGAGAAAGGCATTAGTAACGATAATAACATGTTTTCATATTAATTGTTATATTTAACATTATTTTATATATGTATATGGTATTATATTTTTAATATATGTAATATATTTTGCCTGGCCAATTGTGTCAGAGGATATAAGCACCTACAGCTGTTGGAAGGCTGTCTCCGTGTTCATGAAAAGGAAAAATTCAGGGTGGTATGGGCACCATGGTTAGGAAACCATGATCTAATCTAACAGATTTAGCATCTATTAGAAACAGGAGCATTGGGGTAAACTGAGGGAGAAAATGGTTATTTCAAGACTTTTTAGACTAGGAAATTGTCTATCAAGGCAATTTTTTGATTTCTAAAAACACTCAGGCCCTTATTCAGGAAAATAGTTAAGTGCATACTTAATTTTAAGCACCTGTACAGTCCCATTGAAGTCAATGGGATTAATGTGTACTTAAAGCTAGTTGGTTGGTTAAGTACCTTGCTGGATTGGGATATTTCAGTTTCCCTATAAGAATATACCATATAGAATAAGCTTGTGGTGACAGAGTGAACTAGCTGATAGGAAGGGATGGATTAGCTAATTTAATGTGTGCTTCCAATCTCTAATTTTTCTGACAGTATAAAATTGTTCCTGGGCATAAATTACATACATATGTGCCACAGAGTTCCCCTTTATTTTTAAAGCACATGGTAGAGCTGTTTTCCATCTCAGATTTCTTAGGATAGTCATGTTCTCAGAAATAACTGTGATTTGTTTTTATTACCAGGATCCATTTTGTATATGCAAGCCCAAATCCTGTCCTAAACTGCATTTAATTAAGCATTCTTGCCTTCCATTATGCTTCACACGCATATGGGGAAGATAAAACCTGCTGAGCAACTTAAGTCAACATTTTCAAAATTTCCAACACACATCTTCCATCAAATGAAAAAATAATTTACCCTTTTCTTCTATCTGTAAAATGCTTTTCAGGCAATATCCTATGGCTATGCTTGTCTGAGAAAAAATTTAATTCTCTTTTGACATCTTTCATTTCATCCCCAGGAGACAAGAACCAGTGAGGGGCCACACATTCATTTTGCATTGTCTGACTCCAACGTCGCCAATGAAGACGAGCCAGAAAAAGTGCTAAACCTGTGAGGATATTATCACATTTCTTACCTGGTGACTTATGTGCTTTTTAACTTTTTTTTTTCCTTTTTGCATGTGTGCAGTCAGCTCCCAGGCTCAGTTTATGTTTTGGCTCACAGAGCCAAATTAGATGCATGACTTGGCTTTAATTCCTAGCTCGCTAGCTTGCCAAGGTCTGCCAGGTACTTGGGTTATTCTAAAGCAACATGTCATCTGATAAATTAAATAAATGCAACATTTAGAAGTCAAGATGATGTACATGATTTGCACTACACCAGCAACCATAGTATATCTTAAATCCTGGACCTTGGCAGTGACTTTGATTTGTTAACTTCTCTGTGTGAAATACCAGATGGAATAAATATTCCCCAAAGAGATGGACTGCTGCTCTTAAGTTACAAATGGGTGGGAACTGACTAAAGATTTGACATGTTTCTTAAGGGTATTAGGAACTAATTAATATGAAATGCTGCTGTTACTTGCAGCAGGGTAAAAATAAAGAGACAAGACACCTAGAACTTAATATTGTCTTCACCACTATATTAGTGATGGGACAGTTTTCCCATGTACTAAATATAAGTTCCTTTAGTTAACCTGTAGGAAACACTGACAAGCAAAAGTGTGTTTCAAACTGCTCTTCTAAGTCTCTCTGCTGAAATACACATTGGCTTTAGCACTCAGCTGTCAGAGCAAGGCACATCAGTGTCAGATAAGGCTTCTTTGACGATCTCATGATACCTTGACAACGTGGAGTTTGGGCAGAAGGTTGCAGTCAGCAAGCGTCAGGTCATCTCCATCCAGAAACTTGCGTTTAGATACTTTCTCCTCTTCAGTGCTGTCTGCATCAATCTCCTCTGGCAGGGGAGTTCTCAGGTAATCATCCAGCTTCTTCAGAGCCTTCACCAAGCCCCTTTCAAGAGCTTGCCCAAAAAAAAGCAAAGAATAAGTGATTAGGGCAGGATAAGAATTGTTAATAAACACTCATTTTCAATGGCTACAGTAGTGCCTAGAAAAAAGCCAAGAACCAATTTCTTTGCTGTTAATTTGTGCTCCAAAGCCTACACAATCCAATGGCAAAGTAGCCCAGCAAGGTATGTCTGCCTGAGGATAAAGCTCATCCTGCAATGGGAAAAGGGACACAGGGACCTTGGTGTGCCATGTCTTCTCCTGACAAACAACAAAAAGCATGAAAGAGATCACAGAAAGAAAAAACAACTTGTCAATATGATACACAAAAAAACCACATATTCCCTATGATATTCTTCTGGTCTGTTGAAAGCCATCACACAGGAACTGGAACGCTGTACACTGCTCCTTCATTTTTCTAACCAGGCATGTAGGACTGCAATGAAGAAGAATTTTCTAGCATTACTTCAGCTCTGTCAAGCCTCAGTTTTACTTCTTTCAACCCCCTTCCAGAGTAATTAAAGGCAATAGCAGTAATTCCAAAGACGCTAACCAGAGCTCCGTGCAGCTGAAAGATATACTACAAATTAGATATTAGCCAGTGTTAAAATTCCCATTTAACTCTGGTTCAGCTTGGGTGCAAATGCTCTTTTTGAGAGATCTCAAATAGGGTCTCTCAATGGAAAGGAGACTCCAGACCTCTTAGCTCAGTTACTGAAGATCACGTCCCACACTGGTGCCATCTCCAACAAATTCCAGTCTTCAAATGCCATGTAGACCTCTACAGCAGAGTGGAAATTTTTCACCCAGGCAAGGAATTTGTGTTCTTATGCTTCACTCTCAGGATAACAGAAAAATTTGCTTGAAACAATGCACTTACAAAAACCTGAATAACTCTGTGCAGATTTGTGTCTTACTTAAACTGCAAACACTTGGGGGAAAGAAGGGTCTTTCGTGTTTCTGTTTGAAGGGTGAAAAGCATGATGGAGTCCTGGTCCCCCACAAGTGCCCCAAAGTGCTAAAGCAACATAAATAAGAAACAGCAAGAATTTACAATGTGAAAAAATAACAACATGACTTTTGGGCTTAGGGCCAGAATTTCAGCTGGTGAAAATTACCTGCAGTGATTTATACCTGCTGCAGATGTAGGCTGGAGTCAGTATTAATGGCTTAATACTGTAAAATCTTATGTCTCTGAGTAACTTACTGCCACTGAACTTAGGGGAGAGTTACTCAGGTGATGTAGCACTACAAGGCCTATGGAGATAAAGTCCAAGGAGCAATGGGTTCAAACTGAAACAGGGGAAATTTGGTTGATTATATGCAAGAAATTCTTGACTGTGAAATAGTGAGGCACTGGAACAGGCTGCCCAGAAAAGCTGTGGCCCCATTCCTGCCAGTGCTCAAAGCCAGGCTGGATGGGGCTTGGAGCAAACTGGGATAGTGGGAGGTGTCCATGGCAGGGGGTGCAACTAGATGGTCTTTAAGGTGTTTTCCAACCCAAACAATTCTACGATTCTATGATTCTAAATATATTTATGGACCACAACAGGCGCTCTAAAGGGCTGCAGCAATCACCTTTCACAGAGAGCCTTCCTGGCACAGGTAACTCCACAGGCTTTGCTGTCAGCTACCCCTGTGCTTTTGGCACAGGGAGAAAGGCAGCACATCCAGGGCCACTGAGAGAGCAGGAGCTGAACACCACAGAACATGATTTCTCTGCTGCCCTAACATCCATTAAACCTGTGCCAGCAGTGGAAGTCAGATTAAGCCGCTTGATGCTTTGCTCCCACTGAAGCCTCTTGGCCCAGCACCAGGGAACCACACCAGCTCTTTTGTGGCTGACTCTGAGACACAGTGGCAAACCCTGGCTTAATTGATTGACTGGAGAAATGACTGTGATCCCACTGAAAACACCCCCACAAACATAGCAGGGAGGGAAGGAATTTTATTTCTGAAAGCAGCATCTAAAGCGACTGAAGTGCTGCCATCCATAAAACAAAAGTGTTGCTATCCCTCATTTAATCAATTCAAATTGAATTTTGACACTGACATTCTACTGTCAGATGCTGGCAGTGGTGCCTTTAATTGCCTGCAGCTGTCCTGCCTTACAACTTCCACAGGAGGGTAGGAACTGTGGAGTGTGGCAGCACTCAAAGGATTTAGTGATCTCTTTTTGGTTTGACCTGTAACACCTGTTGAATAGACAGTTCTGCTTCTCTTGGTCAGCCTCAGACTGTGTCCTCTTACAGTGTGTTCATGTAGAGACAATGGACTCGAATTACTGTGATTTAATTTAATTTTGTTCATCTGGATTTTAGAGAACTGGCTCAACACTGACCACTTTCCAGTATTCCCTTCACCCAGCAGGACTGTTGGTTCTCCAAGTCATCTGAGCAATATTCCAGCGTCAGGAGGATGTTTGATGCTTTATGCTAACCATAAGGGTCAGTCAGGTGTGTGCATGGAGACAGGAGCAGCAGGTGAGGTGTGTTTATGTAACTTTTCTGGAACTTATTAGGGTTTGGGGTGGGTTTTTTTGCTCTCATTGCTCTATCAAAATGTGTCACAGCTGTCCCAAAAACAATGCCTGGAGTGAAGCCTGTTTGTGACAGTGAGAAAAACATCTATCTGAATTCATACTTGGCACTTGCATATAACAGCTTTAGGCCAGAAATAAGCATATGTTCAGGGTTCAATACATCTGTGACCTAATTCACAGGCTCTGCTGGAACCCACAGGATCCTGACATCTCAGAAGGAAATCACCACACGGTCAGGACCATCTTCTATCCTGGAAGTCAAGAACTGAACAACTACTTGTGACACCAATGACCCCATTTATTTAATTAAAACTCTTCTGATTCTATTAAACCTCTCAGAACAGTCTGGAAAATAGAAAAAAAGTGAGTAAGAGAAAACTGCTCTCCTTCCAATGAAATAGTGAAAAAAATTTGAAAAACTAAGAGAATTAAAGTAAAAAAATTGCCATATCAAATGGATTTTAGGTGCACAGGGTCACATTTTTAAAGGCTGTCAATTCCAAGGCATTTTTTGAAATCCATGTGCAAATATCCATGTTGCAAATCCTACTTTTTAAGATCCCCTGACACATTCAGATTTATCTATATGATTCAAAATCTTACATTCCTTGAGAAGGTACTTGGGGAATTCCCCACTCAAGGGGGATTCACTTTCTCTCTTACCTGGTAGATATTTAGGCATAATGTGAAAGGTGAAAAATTGTGAATGGAGACCAGGAAATAACCTCTTCAGAATAGCCTACAGCTCTGAATGTTCTGGGACTCTTCCTGAGGAAAGAACTGCCTGGGCTCACATTTCTGACCAAACTCAGCTTGGATTAATTCCTTAAACTTGGATTTAATTCCAAACTTCCCATACTATGGCTATTTCATGAAAATCTGGATGACTACATTGTTTCCACTGAGAAGACAGGGGAGAGGATGCACTCACCAGGGCAGGGGCCATGTGAACACGTCACAGCACCAGACTGGATGAAGACATTTAAAAATATGTGAAGAACTAAAAAATTTCTAATTCCCCATTTGTGAGAGTATCACCCACAGTGAATTTCAGAAGTGGCTAAGCACCTAACTCCATTGGCAACTTGTCCTCTGGGAAACATCATTAAATAACTAAATAGGTTTGCTGATAACAGCTAATAGGTGGGATTAATCTTCCCTGAAGTGAGTAATTAAAAGAATATCTTTGAATTAAACACCCTGAGAGCTTCCTCTGTGTTCAGTGGAGTTTTCTCTTCCACACTTGGTCTTGGTGACCCCAAAATGAGCTGTGGGGAGAACTTTTCCTGAAGTGTCTAACCTCACTCTTGCATTTTCTTGGTAATGTCAGAGAGGAGAATTCAATATTACAACACCAAGTAGAACCAGGCCTGAGTATGCAGCTCTGTGCTGCTTTCGGAATTTCTACTTCCAATTGCTTCCCCACCCTGCAGACTTTCAGTAGGAACTTAGGGATCCCAAATGTGACCAGCTCTGAGAAAGAAGCCCTGTCATCAGCTTATCCATGCAACAGATGAAATGTCTGAACTCCTGGAAACCATTTTTCTGGACAGTGGAATCACCAAGCACAAAGGCACCAGCATCATACTGCTTCCACTGGGATTATTTAATATAATCTCAAATTCCAAGAAGTTCTACCCACTTATATACAAAATCTATGGTGGAACCATCTCTCTCAGACTTCTCTACTTCATTCTGAGCTACTTATGTAGCCAAAGACAGCTTCTAGCAATCACGGTCCTGCCCTGTCATCCCACCAATAGTAAACAACAATATTAATAAAAAAAAAACTTCATGAGCTTTTTGTGATTTTTCTTCTCCCTTCAAAACTATGATTTTAAACAACTTTACTTAAGAATCCTGAGTTAGAAGCCAGAAAAATAGCACTTTCCAACCTCAAAGCAACCACAGAACACTTAATGAATGTATTACCATCTGTCAAATGCACAGGGTGAGGTTCAATTTAGCTGATGATACCTAATTCACAATGATGTTCTGTTTTCAGCAGAAGGTTACTTGATGTTGAACAATGAAATTAACAAATTCTGATATGCACAGAAATACAAATAATGTAACAAAAGTTAATATTGGCAAAACTGGGCTCTCGGTTACACTGACGTAAAAGAAGAGTAACGCTGCATTGTCAACAAGCTATTCCATATTTACTCCAGTTCAACCAAGAACAGACTTTGGCTCTGTTACTCAAATTTTCAAGCAAAAACTTCCTTAAACTATTAGCCTGTGCAACTGTTTCCAGGAGATGGAGAGAAATCCTTGTGCTTTGAAGTACTTATACTACATCTGAACAAAACATTGGAAAATGTAATGCATGGAGCAATCCTGCAAGCCAAGCAGAAGGCCAGATGACAAAGATTCATTAATAGGTACTCAGGGTGAAATTTTGGCTATCCTGAAGCCCATGGAAGTTTTGCTTCATTGTTGACTTCAGTGGGGTTAGGATTTCTCCAGCAGCTTTTAAAGCCAAAAGATACTATTATAATCAGTTCATCTGACCCCTGAAATAATACCGACCATAAAACTTCCAGCGTCATCAGTCATTTCCATCTCTGTTTTCAGTGGGTCAAATAAGGCTGAAGCAAAATGGAAAGTAACTAGAAAGTAGTAAAAGAAAAATGGTTCGGAAAAAGTAAAACCAATTCAGGCTGCCCACACCCACAGCGTTTGCAGAGGTCAGGCAAGGACTCTTTTTCCCCTTCCTTGAACTCCAAATATTTCCTTCCTTGCTTAATGCTGGGACAAGGAGAAACAGCAAAGCAGACAAAGCACATAAACACCAATCTCTGTGGCCTGAACGAGCCACTGGAAGGCAAATAATTCCATCCTAAAATAGTAGCCTAGGAAAAGCCAAATTACCACCAGAGGAGCCTCAATCTCTCCTTCACTCTCTCTCCCACTCTCTCTCATAGGCTGACTGGATACCTAAATTTAAAATAGCTAAAATGAGGTGAGGTGACTCCTTTTTTATGTGTTTGTGGGGAACCTCTTGCAGGATAAGGATTTCATTTGATAGTTATTATGGAAAGAAATGCAAGGCATAGAGGGCACAATCAGAGTACTAAGAACAATAGATTTTTAAGCAAATTGAACATAAAAACTACTTGATTTATGTGAAAAGAGCAAAAATAGTTAATTTTTTAAACAAACATTAAGCAAAATAATGCAATATTTCCAAACAAACACGAAAACAAGAAAGTCATGTTTGGGGACGGTTGGTTAAGTAAGTCATGCCTAGACATCCAATTGTTTTCACGTCAGTTTTTAAATGTTGGTAATCTTAAAAACTAACATATCATTTCCAAATTAAAACGAGAATAACCTTCTGTTTCAAAAAGTTTGAGAGAAAATACTTTTACCTTCCAAAGCAAGTTATTATTCACAAAATTCCACCCACATGTGCCAATAAATCAGGTTACCCACACCACCCATGGCATTTTTCTTAAATAAAACTTTTGTCACAAAACATTTTCTCCAAGTCAAGGACAAATATATGTAGCCCTATTTCTAAGTGATTATCCCTGTGACAATAAGGCTACAAAGTCATTGGAGGCCAGCAACAACATCTTGTCTTTTGTAGCCAACACCTGAAACTACCTGAGGCTGACCTTGGCACAACTGCAAGGTTCTTAATTGTCAAGCCTAGGCAAGTTCAACAAACCATGATCCATGTAAAAAAATGAATGATTCCTGCTGCTACCCTTGATCACTGATTGATGTTTTCCCTTTTTACTGCTTTCTTCCACTGCCCTCCAGTAAGATTTATCCTGTAACACACGCAAATGAACTTGGTGAAATACACAATGAGGGAAAAGGGGGAACAGTACATAAATATTCACAGTCTCAATCAAACAATCTGAGATTTATTTTTCCTTTAAAAAAATAAACCACCTTTCCTGATCACTTCCAGATTCACAGTTTGATATTATATGAGACCCAATACTGTTCTCTGGTAGGAGAGGGGAACCAGCTAAGAAACAGCAATTTAAGGTAAGAAAATAGTATCATTCTACTAGCCTGACAGTCTGATTAAAACCCAAGGATTCATATTTTCAGTCTCTTTTTTCTCCATCCTGCTCATTTCTTTTTTTCAGGCTGGCTCAAGAGAGTATTGTAACTTTAATCTGTATAGATTAATTCTTCTCCATGGAGGGCTGTGACTGCAATACACGTGACTCTGTACTCCATATTGAATAGTTTATCTTCCCCTCTTTCAAGGGGGAATTTCAATAAAATGCTTGAGATCTGAGTGCTGCCTTGATTTCTTCTGTCCAGCCATTTAGGAGTCAGGTGCCTTGTCTGAGCTGGTTCTGTAGGTTCCCTCTCTGCTCAGAGGGACTGAGCCTCTCCAGAGGGTAATTCCATCCAACTGCCGGAGACACCTGATTCAAACCAGAGTGACTCACTCCACACATGCCCTTCTTGCTGCAGGAATTACACATGAAACCTAAAGGACTAGCTCAGACTAGACACCTCACTTTCAGGGAGGTGAAGTCAGGCAAGATGAATCCTAACCTTTGAATATAATTCCACAGTTCACCCAAGTGATCTAGGATAATACCTCCAGTTTTTTTAAAAGTTACTTAAATATTAGGGTTTACCCCCCACAGGGCAAATACATTGCCAATTTGAGCATTGCAGCATTCTTTCCGGGCATGTTTCTGCCTCATAAACTCCCCAGCTCTGTCTGAGCAGCAAATGAGTGGGAGGTCACTGAGAGAGCCATTGGAAATGCACAGGAGGATGAAGGTTGTGTGCTCCCATGCACCCGAGGCATTTAGATGCCTAAGTCTGGGCCAAAGGGAGTTTCTGGGGTGATTCAGCTCTCCTATTAAAGATGTTCCACTCCAGATAAATAATTCAATATTCACTGGAAAAGAGTCTTGTACATGTTCCCACAATAAAGGTGAATGCCCACACAGCCATGTGGAAGAGCTGTGATCTGTCTCTACCCACTTAATGAATCAACAAATACCTGTTTGTGTACACAGAAGAGAAATGAATTATTGTTTCTTTTTCCTCAACTCCACTTTCTCCTGGTTTTGGGTTATTTTAGGGGACAAGGGCCCATGTTCATCCTCCAGACAAGTCAGAACTGGGATGTGAAAAGGGGTTTTTTACTCCTGGTCAGTGTAGGGATGAGCTAACACCAGGAGGGGTGTGAGTCACACCAACACAGGGGCACACATGGAAACAGCCACACAACTCTAGTCAAAAATCACCTTTCAGACATGATCTGAACCAGGCATAAACAGGGACATATTTTCCATAGATGTAGGCACATGGATTTTGCTCTGTATATGTGCAGAGAAATGGAGGTGCTAAGCCCCAGGCTTCATCCAGGACTCAGAGGAGCATGGAGTTGAGACAGCTGAGGGACACCCAAAGCACCCTCAGAAACCTGGACGCATCAAAAATCTGTTCATTTGCTTATGGGTAAGATTCCCCTTGCCTAACTTCAGCCATCTTATTGTTAGGTAATTAGTCTGACCTAATTGTTCAAGTCTCCCTTATAGCTGGCAATCAAGGACCGGCACCTCCAAAGGAAATTCTCCCAATTTTAGACCCATATTTTAAGAAAAATCAAACTGTCCTTTAGAAATTCATTGATGTCTCTCTCCATTGATCAGAAATAAACAAGGACTTTTGAATGATTAATGTATAACTTTTAGACAGATTTAGGTGCGATGATCCCTCCCTTATCATCTCTCTTCTCTTCCCTTCTCACCCTATCTACAGACTGATGATGTGGATTGATTGATTGATTCATTCATTCATTCATTCACGCTTCACTCAAAAAGTCTGGAGTATTTTGACAGATGTGTCTCAAAACCTCCATAGAAGGAATGAGAGAGACTAGGAGCTCGATTCTCAGCTACCTTTTCCTAAGATAGAGAACAATGATCCAAGGATTAAGAGGTTACTTGGATTTAGAGACCTGAGTGTCTTCTTCTCACAAGCTTTTCTATATGGCCTTATAAAAATAATTTAAATCATTTTCCTTGAAACTTCCTCTATACAAAATTAAAATACTCTTTGGCTACAAACTTTACATTAGTAAAGCAGTAATGCACTAGCTGTGGACTGGTTTCAGGTTAGAGAGGGATAAATAGTAAATTTAGCAACAAGAAAAGGCATCTTGGCATCTTCCTATTTTTGTGATACCATCTATCCTACTCCCAAATTAAACCTAGCAAAGCAGGTGAATCAATAATGCCTTAAAAAGTAAATTAAACATGTTTTTCAAGCATCCAGAAAGATTGTTTTGACTTGTTTCTTTTTTTTCCTGAAATCTCAGGTTTCCTCCTTCCCTTCTCTTATCCAGTTTTACAATGGAGGAAAGAAATAAATGCAATACCTGTAACATTATCATGAAGAATGTGGTCAGAGCACCTTCATATGCTGGTTTTTAAGAAGAAAACCCAGGTGTTCAAATGACACCAAAGAAAAGCTTAATTTCCAAGTCTCTTAGGAGTCCAAGCGACCCTGAGGGCAGGAAGCCAGTGAATGTAAAACTACTGGCCTACAAGTGCCCCAGGAAGAACAGCACCGAACCTGCGTTTCACAAATCATTGTGACTCTGTAGCAGCACGTAAGGGACAAGCAGCACTTCTAGGGCACGTTGCCGAGGGCCTAATCCTGACCTCTGCCATGTTAATCTTGTGCAGGTGTCCCTAAAGCAACTGCAGACAAGCAGAAGCTGATTTGCATCAGGAACTCGGAAATAAATAAATAAATAAATAAATAAATAAAATCAAGCTTTGCAGATTATAAACACACGTTCTTTATAGTATGAGGTTGTCGCTCCGGTATCTCAGTTTTTAAGTGTGTTCACTCAGAGTGTATACTTTTGGTTTACTACCAAAGAGCAAATAAGATGATTCTGGGACTAACAAAGGAAAACTACATGGATCGATCTTAATTCAAGTAAGAGTAAAGTGAGCTTCTGGTAGTGAGTGCAGCTGGGCTTTAGCAGCAGTGCTGTGGTGACCCCTTGTGTTCCAAGATTTAAGCAAAGACATTTGTTCCTGTACAGGGTGTTGGTGCTTGACTCTCTAATATCAATTTCTTCCAATTCCAGGCATGTAGAATAATAAAGTCTGCTTCTTTTTACACCCGGATAATCCCAATTGCATTCCACTGATTTCAACTGTGTTATTTATTTCCAGCATCGGTGAAGACACAAGAGGGGGAGACACAGCAATGCCTAGCTAGCAGCACCTGAGGATGAAATTTGAAAGCTATTAAGTTCTCAAATCCCTCAGTTCACTTAGAAAATCTCAGTCTCAAATAGATTTATTTAATATTTCCAAATTTTCTGTCTTCTGCATTCAAAAATGGCTACTGTGACAAAAAGCCATGAGATTATGAGATTTACAAATTACTCACATCTTAATTCTTTCCCATTGTTTCTCTGCCTTTGAGATTTTTTTGTTTCAAGCCCCATGAAATGACTTAGGAATCATCGTGATTATGCGTCAACTTAACCTCCCTGAAAGGAGCAGAAGCAAAATCAGTTATAATTAAGTCTGGATGTATGAAAGTAATTCAAGTATTAGTAGGGAGGTCACATTGCCTCTGCTGCAACTGAACTGTTGTGGCAAGTATTAAAAACATTTTTCCCAGTTCTGGTGTCCCCAGTTAAAAAAAAGGCATTGGGAATTCCAGCAAGAGGTCAAAGGAAAGCAATAAGACAGTGCTCAAGGACTGGAAAAAAGTCTCAAAGACCAAATACACTTCAGTGCACCAAGGACACTTCAGTTTCTCCTGTTCTATGCTCAATCAAATCAAATAATTTTAAGGATGAAACATTAACATGTTTGCTCAATGGGCAAAACTGACTGGGATGTGATTGGTAGCAGATGATAGTAAATAACCCAAAGAGCCTTCTGGTCTCAAAGTCCATGAAATTCAGATTACTTTTTTCTGCAATCTGAGGAACTAGGATATTTTTACAAGAATTATTTCTCTAATTCCCGTTTTGTCACCTCATTTCTAGCACTGTTTTCAAGCTGAAAGTCAATGACTTAAGATCTATCTAATAAAGAAACTTAGCAACACTTATTTTCATTTGTCTCATTCTTCTTTTCCCTTTTATTTCATGAAGAACATTTGCATGCATAAACAAACAAACAAACAAAACACAAAAAAAACCCAACAACAACAAAAAACTGTTTAGGGAAAAACAGATCCTGGGCTAATGCTTTTCCCTTTGAGGTCATGAACAGTTTTGCAAACTGACTCCTAGGAGCCAGTCACTGGGCTCTCTACCATGTGATAACTTGCAATGGCTAAATATAAGCCTGTGAACAATCATGTCTGGACGTCAAGATCAGTTGGGTGTTTAAACCCAAACATTTGGTTATATAAGATTTGGACACTGAACTGAGCAAGGCCATAGCTTCATCTAAGTCCTTGCTGTGGGGAACATACTTAAGATACACCAAGCCTATCTCACCGAAGGGAGATATCCACCAGGGCAAAACCATAAGAGCAATGAAGTTAAAACTCAATTCTAAATAATAATGTAATTTAGGCCTCCCATTCCAGCAGTGAGATGCTTAATTCCTCCCAGGACTGCTGCCACCAGATTGCTCTAATCCACTTCCAGCTGTGCTACTGCTCCTGTGTGCGAGCATGGGAGCTCAGCTGGGAAACAGAACAAAGCATCCCAGTAAAGCCAGCAGCACTTGGAGGAATATTCAAACACACAGGGGAAATAATTCCCTCTTAAAAGAGAGCGTCTGCCAACTACTGTTCCCATTGCAAGTGTTTTAGTCTAGGCCTGGCCTTGCATATAGGCCCTGACTCAGCAAGGGCTTGAGAACATGCTTTAATTTCATCATGTCATTAACCTTGTTGACTTCAGCATGTTCTATAACTTTAATTTATATAAATACATATATTCTTTCATTTGTTTTTCTCTTCCACCCTATGGTATTCCATGTCTTCAAAGTTGGCTTCAGCACAGATGTGTCAGAAAATTGTGTCTGTTAGTAAATTTATTGGAAATGTTTACTATTCCCAGAATGGCTGCATCTCAGACTGTTAACCAGGCATACCAAGTCCCTGCCTTGAAGATCCCACAGTCTGATCACATCTGGACTTACAGAAAATGTTCCTTTTGTGTTGTTTTCAAATAGTGTTTCTCACATTTCCATCAGGAAATCTTCCTACCTCAATTAGGAAGGTCTTAAGAGAAGGAAAGTTCAGAAATATTCCCTTGTAAGGTACATATTTCTCAGATTAAGGTGATGGTGTGTTATCATTTTATAAAACTGAAAACCTCTTCTTTCTAATGGCATAAGATTTCAGTTCTCAGTTCCAGCAGGTCAAAAGATATTGGTCCTTAAAGCTGTCACTGGTACCAGACAGAATATTGATGGCTCTGGGCCTCCAGCCAGCATGATTTTGAGGAGAACTTTCAAAAAGTTATTTCACAAGAAAACTTATTTTGCAAACTGCTGTTCCTGGGCATTT
The DNA here is from genome assembly GCF_009650955.1 of Corvus moneduloides. Taxonomy (NCBI): domain Eukaryota; kingdom Metazoa; phylum Chordata; class Aves; order Passeriformes; family Corvidae; genus Corvus; species Corvus moneduloides. The sequence goes on from NC_045478.1 coordinate 5,774,217, forward strand.
TAGTCTTTGATTACTGGGCAGAATGCAGATAAAGCAATTTGGGACAGATGATAAATGCAACTTGCAGCACTTCTTAACAAGTTAGCACAAAGCTATCACCACAGTTTTAGTGGTCTTTATATGTGTGTTTTAACAAGGAGACAGAGTGAACAGTTTTATTAGCATATCATGAGTGAGTTATGTGGGTATCCCAAACGAATGGCAATAAAAGCTTTATATCACACTCACCAACATGTATTTGGTACTTTATGTGCCACAAATGTTGCAGAAAAGCTATTTTACATATGTTTTAAAGACTGGGTATTTTTTATATTAGGGCTGGTTTTGTAAAGCTGCCAAGCACTTTAGCTACCATGAGCCCAACGTTATTCAGCTCAGGGGGAGTAATAAAAACTCGTTTAAAATGTTCTGAAATAGCTTTTTTTTTTTTTTGTGCTTCAAAGGCCAAAATTAAAGAATCATGGAATCAACATGGAATCATGGAATGGCCTGGGTTGGAAGGGACCTTAAAGGTCACCTATTTCCAACTTCTCTGCCAGGGGCAGGGACACCTTCCACTAGAACTGTCATCCTGATGTGTTCCATCACAAAGCAAATGCTTCTCTTTAAAACAATTTTAAAAGCTCTTTCAAGTCCTTCCTGGTTGTATGACAGAGAAAACTTGGTACTGTCACAACACAGGAAAAATTGTGATTTGTGCTGGGCCTTGGACAGACATGGAGTTTAAAGTGGAAAATGAAGTGGAAATTCTTCAAGTAAAGAACAGGAAGAAAAACATTTAATGCCAAGTTGATACACAGACATCACACACATATTTATATATTTATACCTATGTATTTATATGGCACCTTGAAAACCTGTTCAAAAAGCATAAAGCATTAATGTTGGTCCCAAATTAGTGTCTGATCCAAGATCCCTGTGACAGGAAACTTCCCACCAATACAAGAGTATTTGAACAGGTAATCTTGCTCTGGCAAACTCAAGAGCAGCTTTGCCAGGAGCTTTGGTGGGCACAGGGTGAAGCCTTTAGGCACAGAACAGGTCAGAAGGATGAAAGACTCAGGAGAAGCCATATCACAGTTACAGTTATAATCTGACCCCTTTGGCTGAGAGAAGCCAGGCTGGAAGGAAGAGAGCTGACTCCCTGCCCTTCCCCACCACACAGGGACATGCCTTGGGGACAGATGTTTTGCTCTCCTGCTTCTGGAGCCAGACCAGTCCAGACTTTTCAGGATGTCACAGCCTGCCCCACCATATCACGAAGCTCCTAGCCCTGCCTCAGTGCCACAGAGGGTCTGACCACGGAGTTGGTATTGCTGTGAATATTCTAAGCTGGGGTCTGGAGTGAACAGACTTTCTGCTTTTTACAAGAGGCATGTGATGGCTCCTAGGAAGGATCAGGGTGCACCACTGAGCCTGTGCACATACCTGTGCTATGGGTCTGACCCTCCACTTAGCAGGACTAACTCCACAGGGTAAAACTGATGTAGGGCAGTTTTAATTCCAGCCCTGTACGTGTGTGTGCATTTCTACTGCACGTGTACATACACAGCACACTGAGGGAGACATTTCCCACCTCACGCACCAAACCACAAAGTGTGATGGAGCTACTGAAAGAGGTGAACAGCATTTAATCACATGTGAGTTAATGATTTAAATGCGCTTTTATTTTTGGCCTCTTGATGTAAATCCAAACCAGACAAGCAGAGTCCTCTGGTCAGACGGCTGGAAATTCCTCCGCATGAAATCATGTTGGTGGTCTCCCAGCTCAGCGCCTTCTGAGGAGCTGTACAGTGAAATATCCTTCCGTACCACTAATGAATGCGCCCACCCACACTGGAGCTGGTGCCCCCTAAGAACTCAATTCAAGAACAACTTTTTAAGCTCCTACATGAAATCAAAGGGCTCATTCTACGAGCCAAAGAACTCACAATTTTAGGCGGGACAGTTAATGGGTGGTTACTTCAGGCTGTCCCCTCAGTTTGCAGTACACAGTCTAGCAAGTAAAAATAATAAGCAGGATGCTATGTACACAGCATTCCAATTAATTAGATTTCACCCTCCTCCTATGAATACATAAATTGTTGCTACGCTGGTGACTGTACAGAGAGTGAGTGACTTGCTCAGCATCAACCAGAGGAACCAAAGTAAACACACAAGACCTCAATTTACTTTCCTGTGCTCAGACAAGACCTCCTTCTCAATATTAAACAATCACTAAGCAACAAAAAACTCTCAAATTGGCCGTGAAAACCTGAGCAAGAGAATCCAGGGAATAATTTTCAAGACTATTGTCACTGAACCCTCCCAAGGACTCCTGTCCGTGTGTGAATGAGCACTTGTCATTTCAGGTACAAGGGGTGAAGTGTGGTGACAACAGCTGGAGAACTGAATAATCCAGTTGTTCTACTGAGACACAGATCTAATCCCACAACAAGGAGATGACTCCTTCAAACAGGCCTGTTATAAAATTATCAAGTGGCACAGGGGGTGGAAGGAATCAAGTTCTGATTGAACTGACTTGAAATAATAAATGCACACACTTTCTTTAAACACAGCTTGCCACATCCTGAGAATCTGGAATCAATTTCTTCCCTTTCAAGAAGCTTAAAAGTAGTGGGACTTTGATACGGCATGAGCACGTTTGCTTCTGGGCTTACAGCCCTCGCCAGCCCATTCCAAAACCTTCAACGTTTTTATAAGACAGAAAAGTTAGGAAAACAAAGATGGAAAAAAAGAATCAGAAATTCAGGGAACTATTAAATCAGGGCAGCCTCACTGCCAAATACCTTTGGTAAGTAAATGAATCATTATCAATAACATATTGCCATGCAGACTTACAGGAGAAGGTTATCACCTGCTTCTGTGCCAAGCATAAAACATAACGGTGTGTGGCTAATGAACTACTGCATGAATCCAGAAAAAAACCCCACTATTTTTCTCTGTAATGTTAAAGCATTTTTACTTCAAAGTCAATTTAACTCATCCAGAGAAAACATTATTTTTTCCATGAAAACTTTGTCAAAATTGATAGGTTACTCTGAAGCACTTCTCTTTTGACGATGTTGCATTTGCAAGAGGAAACTGTCTTGACAGAAAGAACCCTGTTTTGTTAACGGGATGTTTCGGCCCTGATTGTAAAGCCGCTTGTGCAGAGAGCTGCTTGCTTTATACATTCACATATTTGCCAGCAGAGGGTGTCGCAATCTTAGAAACAGAGGTACAAATGTATCCTTGCATCTGTTCATTCCCATACGAGGAGTCAGACAGACACTAAAACAATAAATTAACAATCTCTTATTGTCTTCAGTAACTTTTCCACTATCAGGGGGAAAAAAAAAAAGAAAAAATCATTTAGCTATGTAAAGGCTACAGACTGTGTTAGCAGTGCCATCTCCCCAGCGCTATCAGGACAGGAAATACCACAGTGACACAGCCAGCAGTGGCATCACCTGCAGTGTGACATTTCTGCATGGCCCCGGTTGCAAACTCCACTGGGAGAGACAGCAGCTTGGGCTTCTCTTCGGTGTGCATTAGATTCTCAGCAATTCTCATATCCAATACCCTCATGCTGCATAAATATCACTAACTATCCCAAACACTTTGTGCCACTTCTCTGCAGAGATGTAACAGCCCCAGGCTGGGGTGAGAGCTCACGTTGCACAGACCACACGACCTGCCCTAAACCAGTACCCTAAAAGGAATGGTCACACACAATTACACCTAACCCACATTTCTCACAGCTAGAGATAGGCTGGTGCCACAAACTCCCAGCCTGATATCCCACGCCTTATTGAATTCACTTCCCTGAATCCTGAGTTAAGAGAACATAATTTAAACAATGTTTGGTGCTTGATGTTTGGTGCTTTAGCCACCTTGCTATCCAACACCACCCTACTGCCAATTAAAATAAATCCAAATTATTTTTTATATAATGATCTGGGTTCTATAATCTATTTTTAATTTACTACCAACTCTTTCTCTATTTGTGTTTTGATCATGTGCAACTGATGTTCCAGTCACCGGTGTGGCTTTCCAGATTAACCCAAGCACTGGAGTCAGCTGGAGCTAGGATATAGAAGATGACTATGAGACACACATTACCCTTATCTCGAGCTGGGAGCTACAGAAAGCATTTATGATAATCACAAGCAGCCATTTCTATTCTTTTTGGATCTCACCTGCTCATGTGGAGACAGGGAAAGGGACTTCACCTAAGTTATTATATTTTATGTTTATAAAATTCTTTTTATTGTCACAGAACTATATACACCTACTTCTGCTGTTATATAGGAAAAATAAAATTATCATATAATACAATACAAATATAATATTGCAATATATAAAAACAAATGTATAAAATTTATTTGATATATATAAAGATAATATACTATAATATTAATATAATATAAAAATTATTTACTCCAATAGGAAGCCCCAAGATGTACTAGGGGAGGGTCAGGCTGGACATCAAGAAGAATTTAGTCACTGAAAGGGCTGTTAAGCACTGGAATAGGCTGCCCAGGGAGGTGGTGGAGTCACCATCCCTGGAAGTTTCAAGAAGTGACTGAACGTGGGACTCAGTGCTATGCTTTAATTGGCAGGGTCGTGATCAGAGGTTGGACTTGATGATTTCAAGGTCTTTTGCAGCTTTTGGGATTCTGGGATTCTATTCTATTATTTTGAATAATGCAGCAGGACCTGTTGTAAAATGATACACAACAGATCAGGGCTAGGGCCCCAGATCCTTTTTGAATCAGTGTTGCAATTTTACAAATATTTACAAAATACCAATCAAAAAGAAATAGGTTCATTAAGAAATATGTACATGGTGTTGCTCTCCTTTCCTCTTCGCACACAGTCATTTCAATGCTCAAGAAATTTAACACAATTACTTTTTGACTAACTCATTCTCTTCCATCCAAGTCAGCCTTCAGAATAAGTGCTGCTGTTCAGATGAACTGGACAGAAGGTGAGTAAAACTTCCCCGGGATAAGGGAGAAACTATTCTGCCTTAGCCCTTGAAAACTGAAAGTCAATTACTCTGCTGAAATTGAGGTCTGCACTGACAGTCCCAGGGACCCCAAGGTCCTCAGGGACTTAACTTCATTGATAGAAAGAACATAGTTATAGATAGAAAGATCCAGTTCTACTCTGCCCATCTCTGCTTTATTCTCCTTGCAGTGCAGCACTCCAGCTAAAATTAAGCTAAAAGCTTTTCTCTACTTTGACGAGGAAAGTTGAGCATCAGTACATTCAGAGACTGCAGTGTCTGGATAAGACAGGAGCAGGAACCAGCTAACAAAAATGGAGTGAGGATGTTTGCAGGGAGCAAAGATTGGGTCTCTTCTGCAGCTTAACAGCTCTTGTCCCTATAACCTTGGTGTGCTTAATTGTCATTTACAAGAGTACCTAAACCAAGGGTTTGTTATGCAGGACTAGGGAAAGCTCCCTTTAATCATACTGCAGCTTCTGAAAATGTGGAGTGCTTTGCAGGGTTAGATTCCTTATCTCACTGTAGTGGATATCAGACCTTGAATTCCACCCCTGCTTATGGCCAGATGCAGACACCTTTAGGACAGCCATTTATTCCTGGCTGGAGATGCCAGCCCTTGGGAGCCCAGGATTTGAATATTGCAGTCACTGAGAAGCGAGAGTTGGGACTGTGCACGTGGGGCAGCACAGCTGAAGATTTACAGTGGCAGAGCAGACCATAAAAATTCCTTGTAAATGGCCAAGATATTTTACTTTCATTGTTACATCTATTTAGTCTAACTCTTAATTTATCTTCCTTTTACAACTTCCTACAGAGGTTAACTGAGCACCCCATTAGCATTAGACAAAAAAAACCCCAGGTTTTTAGCATCACTGAAAAGTGAAGTGCTATAATTATTTCCTTCTGTTAACAACACAAAAATATTACAGAGAAGATTGTTATCTGACATAAATCATCATTTACCCACTTTTATCTCATGGGTCAGCCCCGGGCAATGAAATATAATTGCACAGATGAAATGTGTGGCAGAGCTGGAACCTGCAAAATCTAGTTTTTTCTAAATGATACATATTAGCACATGGCATTCAACTTGCCTTAGGTCTCTGTCTGTGAAACCAGTAATACAAGGTAGGAGATATATCAGTGAGTGACTGCAAATATTCTACTAGGGCAGCTCAAGGGATAGGGATGTGTAAATCCACAGATTTATGGAGCAACAGGAGCTCAGACTTGCTGAAATCTTGCCTCTCTGAGGTGAAAGGAATGTGGAGAAAACAGCAATTTTATTAAGAAGAAGGTGTGGGATGCATGTAAATACGAATGGCATCCAGCTTCTGGGGGACTCTTTCTTTTCATAAACAAACGTGAAGGAAAATCTGGAGCTTACAGAGTGCAATTACATATCTTAAATTCACTTCTTTTAATTACTTTGTATGGAATGTCCTGATATAACTCGGTTTGTGTGAGCAAATTTGCTACGACAGTGTAACATAATCATAAGAGGGCCAAGAGCCCAATGACAACATCTAATAAAGCATGAGCTGCTCTCACAGGTTTGGGTCCAGTCAACACACACTCCTCTAAGCAGTGCCTGGGCAGAGTAGAAGAGGTAGCACAGGCCACCAGTCTCTTCCAGTAAGCAGTTAGGGATCCTGTTCTGGCGAGGAAACTGGGCTGTCTGGACAGGAACATGTCATGGCTGTCGGTAAAGAGGCTACCAAACACTCTGTGTCTCTTTTATTTACTACTACAGATTAGTTAATTCAACTGTGGACATGTGAGTTGAGCCCACCCAACCACCCACCTCAAGCTGATCAGCAGACCTACCTGATGTCATCTGAACAGAGTTTACAATAAAATGATGAGAGAATGGCAAAATTCTTCCACTTCTAAGCACACAAACTCCCTGGCACATTTGGCAGTGGTCATACTCACCAGCATTATCCTGCTGCTTGGTGTTTTTGATGTATGCAGAAAATTTGGAAAATATATCAATTCCAGCAGTGTTTGATTCCCGGTGCTTAGCAGCCAGCTTGGGGTACCTGAAAAGGCAAAAGTGGAGACTTACATCTTGTTACCAGCACCACAGTGATGGCTACAAATATAATTTACAAGAGGAGAGAAAAACTTCCTGTGTGAAGAACTGTAATTAACACTCATTATCTCAAAACAACAGCTTGGCAAGACACTCTTAACCATATCTGTGATCTGTCTGTCAAGGCAGGTGTGTGGGGAGTTACACAGGGATGGTGTCAAGACAAAGGTAATTGCACTTGTGCTTTATGTAACCACAACACAAAATCAGCCTTAAATCAGAAGGAAGCATAAATTTCCAGAAAGGTGCAGGGGAGTTTGGCAGCCAGCTCTCTCCATTATGAATGGCAGTCGTGTCTAATCCTCTGCACTGAAAATGTACTCCAGGATGGAATAGCAACTGGTGTTAGGATTAACCACGTGAAGGAACATAAATGTTCCAGTCTCTGCACTGCTTTTTATAGACATTTAGTAAAAATGAATATATTGATTTGAAAGATAAACTAATGATTCCTACTGACTTCAGTGGTCTTGGAGCAGAGTATAGAAAATTTAAATACCTGATCTCTTGCCTCAGGACAGGCCTATAGCTGCTGATTCACTTGGAGGTAAAATGCTTCATAAGGAAGCAAGCCAAATTTGATTGATTCATAGATTCTAAGGTCCAACTCACAAGCCAACTATTTCTTTTTCTCATTATCCTTGTATAAAGTCCAAAACGTTTGACTAAGTAAGGCATATCTGGTAAATCTAAACCTTTCATTGGTAGCTTTTTCATACTGAAAAAATCTGGGCCTTATTTCTAATCTGAATTAGTTTGGTTATAGCTTCCAGTCATGGGCTCTTGTCATTTCTTGACTAGAATAATGAGCACTTTTCTGCCTCCAGAGCCTCTAGTCCTCTGTAATCAGTTCCCCTTCCAACCTTCCTAACACACCATACAGCTCAGAAACCTCTAGTTTTTCACTGTAAAATGCTTTTCCTGGCACAGATATTTTGTGTGGCAATTCTCAGCATCTATTCCAAGCTATTTTTAGTTTTGCAAAATGTGGCCACCAGACCCCTACAAAATTTTTCTAGTACTGGTCTCCTTAATTCTGCATACAAGGGCATCCTGAAATGTGTACAGAGAAAACATTCTGCAGTTATTAGTCACACAAGTAACCTTCACACATGGAAGTCATCTCACTGAAGCCAGCAAGTTTCATAAATAAATATAACTCCTGTAAATAAAAGTTGTAGGAGTGCTTTTTAGGAACTCTTCTTAGGACATCTTTCATTCCTACGAAATGGAATATTGACTGAAAAAAAATCTGAAGGTCTTACTTTGGAGGCGCAAGAATCTCTTCCAAGAATTCCTCAATCTTGTTAACATCTGTCTTGACTTCTCCATTAAATGTCAGGAAAGGTGGGTGGGTCCCAGGAGCCAGATTGTGCAGGTCAGCTGGCTTTCTGCAAGCAGAGAAAAAGTCATGAAATCACTAATCTTTATGGTCGGGTAGTTGCACAGATATTTATAGTTCCTACAAAATCAGTCTGCCTTTTTTTTTTTTCTCTCTCTCTCCTGTAATTTGTGGTTAGAAGACTTTGAAACTACCCCAAGCACCCTGTTAATATAAAAACATTCCACAAGTAAAAGAAAAAAACCAACAACCAAACCTGAATCCCAACTATTTTGTTGTGCACCACAGGCTCTCTAGGCCAGATAAAAATCTGATTTAACTTGGAGGGGTCTTTCTATAGTGCAAATACTGCATCATACAACTATTTTCAATTAAACTGAACAATTTTTACCTTTTCAGGTCAACAGTGGTGACATTGAACACAACTCCTTTGAGCCACAGGATCATGAAGAGACGCTGGGAAAATGGGCAGTTCCCAATGCTTTCTCCATCTATACCGGCCTGCGGGACAGGAGAGGAAAAATGGATTTCAGACTTGTTACCCATTTACTTCCCTCAAGACGGAAAAGCGGATGTTGAAAGAAAAATAAGCATTTTAAAAATAACCAGCAGTGCCTGTTATTTAATATAGTTTATCATCAACACAAGAATGGAGTTACTGCAGGATTCAGCCTTTGACAGGAGATCAAGGATGCAACATGGAGCCTCTCCTGAGGGCAGCTCTAAGGAGATGTGGTCCTTGCTGATGGCAAGCAACATCCAGGGTATTCTTTCAACTACTCTCATCCCTACAGGACTGTCTGCTTCATGGACAGGGTGGACAAACTCAGGACCTGCTTTCTGCTCTATTTAAGTCTGTGGACTGCAGTTTTTATCAGCTCAGTATCTGCTTCACTGTTTTACTATCTAAAACACCTACTTTAGAGTTAAACCCAAGAACTCTGGACATTGCCTTGCTCTGGTTAACATCAACAACTGCCTCAGATACAAACAGCCTGGTCCAGACAGAAATCTCCCTCTGAATCTTCTGAGGTTCAAGGCAGGTTTCAGCCACCACACTCAGTCTGTTCCTATCTCTAGTATCTAATGAGTTGCCTACAAGCCACTACACAACAATACAAAACTGCTAGTGTTAGCATTGAGGAAACAGCCTATTTTTTCCTTTTAAAAATTTATGGTCCTTAGCCATGTAAATTCTAACTTTGAGCCATGGAGAGATACAAATAACACCAGCTGAACTGAGCCAAACCTGCGGCCAAGGGCAACATCCTTCTACAATAATTATACTTGTGGCCAAAGCTTTCAGGACAATAATGGTTTTGATAGATTTCCATTTTAATTTGCGATACCATTGTGTTTGAAAGATTCTTATAATCCTGCTGAAGCAACCAACCTTCCGTTGTTGACCCACATAGGTTGCATAACTGTATTTTATGCACAGTGTGTGTCTGAAAATGGCTGATGAAAGAGCTAAGCAACTAAATGCCCTTCTCCGCTGGAGACAATATTATATGAGTCTGTTGGCTCTCATAAATTTTCTCTTATTAATATTCAAGCTGTGAGGTAGCATTTCTTTGTCTTAAAGAATCACTTCTAATTATTGCAGCTTGTGAAACATCCCCAGCACAACTAGAAACATTTTGAGACATGGCCAGTTGGTACAAATTCAGGCCTTGCCTGTGAAATGTTCAGCCAAAAGATTTGCTGGTGGGCATCAAGAATCTTTTTCATGTCTTGAATGAAGCTTTTGATGATTCTGGGTTTAAAAACAAATTCTACATGTCCTGTCACTAAACTATAGAGGGACTGTGAATTCAAGGCTTGGAGGCAACCTGTCGCAAAGTTTAGAGCTGTGTAAAGAGTTGTGATCTGGGTTCAGATTCAGTTTCAAGCACTGAGACTCTAGAGGTACTTGGATATAAGGGGGAACAGTTTGGCTGCAGTTTTACTTGATATTATGGATCTGCAATATGTCTGGCACATGGCATAGGCAAGGATCAACAAACAATGTGGGTGAAGGAGTGGTAGGGCGGGAGGATGAGCATTCTACCTGAGGTGTGAGTAGCCTGGTTCTGCAAAATTTTCTTAATTTAATCATTAGCTCTGTTCTGCAAATTTCATGGCAACAGCAACAATGTCACCATGGGAATACCAGGCACCACCATAGTGCATGCCATAATTACTGCAAAGTCACATTTTTTGATTTGGATTTAGCTTGTTAAACCATTGCCAGGAACTTTTGACTTCTTACCCTTCCTGAAAAGGGGCAAATGCTATGGGAGAAAATAGTGATATGACACCAATTTTCCCCTTGTTTTTTTGACCATCTTAGTCATAAATCACAATTTCATCTTTTTCAGGAAAGACACAGGAACACCATTTCCCTGCTCTCCCCAATTATTTATTCTCATGCAAAGGTTAAGGGTTACTTAGACCTGCATCTTCTTATACGTTCTCTGTCCTTCAAGGGAATGGTGAAAAACCATCTCCAGACCAGAGGACTAAAGGAAAGCGGAGCAGCTGAATCACAGAATCAGCTGAATCACAGAATCTGCTGAGTTGAAAGGGACCAACAAGGATCATTAAGACCAACTCTTAGCACAGGACATCCCCAAGAGCTACAGAATGTGCCTGGAAGAATGACAATGACAAGGAAGAAATAGAAGTGATGGATTGTGTGGGGCTAAGGAGTGTAGAAGTCATTGGGAAAAGAAAAAAGATGTGAAATCTGGAAGAAATAAGATTCACTTGGCGATCAAAATAAAATCATTGTGTAGGTCAAACGAGGCCTCCAACAGCCCCAAATGGTCAAAAATCCTTCTCAACACTTCCAAAGCAATGGGAAACATTTATTGCTAGAGACACATTGGGAATAGGCAGAGGAAATTCCAAGAACAAAAGGCAAACTAAAGAAAAAGTACGGTATGATCTCTGTTCAAAGCTCCGGGATCTGGAAGCCAGGCTCATGATTTGGGTGGAGACTGACTCATGGGTTTTGATCTCATGTGACTGGCATAACTGAAAATGCTACCACAAATCACAAGGCAAACTGGTGACAGAGGAGGGAACAGAATCAAAATCTCCCCAGCAACATAATTTATCCATTATTCAGCTCTTTTTCTGTGGAAATTATAGGCAAGGTTCTGTCGGTTTTGTGAAGCCTTTCTCATTGCTTCTAACAGCAGTCAGTAATTCAATGTTCAGCACACAGAGAGAGCAAAACCTTAGTAGGTAACAACTTCAAAGGCTTATCAGAGTGTTTTGAGATCCCTTGTGAAGTCTATTAACTACCAGGAGGAGATGAGAAAGAAGTGAAAACTTGCCAGGCTTAGTCACTCTGAGCTTCAAAGAAAAACAGCTTTTTTAAAGCACCCTACTAGTGCCTAAATACAAACCTATTACATAACTGTCCAAGGGTAACAGCTCAGAAAGGCAGGAATTAAATAATACCTTCATCAAGATCAAGAACTCAAGCAGTGGATGGAAAGAAAAGAACAAATAATTGATAAGCTGGAGAACCATCATTTATCCCTGCTGTTGTTCACAAAATCTTTCTCATGCAGCTTCCCTGAAACACAGTAAAAGTGATGATGCACTTATAAAATGGTGCAAGTTGGTGACATATGCACTCTCCCTGCCAGTAATGCTGGATATTTCTGATACAATGATTGCAACTAGGGACAGTACTGACAATTCTAATTAAAAGATTGCAGCTAGGGACAGACTTGAAGCTTTGTGGGCCCTAGGATAAAGGAGATAAGAGTTGTTAAAGTGCACTCCCAACAGAGCAGAGCCTCACCTGAAAAGGCAAATTCCCATAGTGACCGTGAAAAAATAAAACAGATTTGAGGATTTGCTGGGCCAGACTCTTTGGCCAATCAGTGCTCATACCACTGAAGTTTTAATTTAGGTGCCCAAGGGAAGGTCTCCTGTGTGGGCAAGGCCAAGATGCACATTGGAAAGATGAATGTGTCCACCTTTCACTTTGACTGAATCCACTGAGTGTCTTAACTGGGATGAACATGGATCCCAGAAATAGAAAAGTCTGGAGTTTCTGGAGACAGAATTTCTAGAGACTTAGGTTTCTTCATCTTGGAAACATCACTCTGTGCTCCCATTGCTTCCCACAAACATAATTTTATTAGTTTACCTACTCAAAAAGTATGCTTTTCTACTTAATCTCCAGCCATTTCTGTCCTTCACACCAAGTGATGCAAGGTGCTGCCCTGGAACCCAGTATAATCACGTCAGGAAAAGCCTACTGTCAGACCAGCTGCTTCCCTTTATCTCAGTAACGGCAAGAATGAACAACATGTTCCCCTTTATTAATTATAAGGTGCTCCTCCTCAAATAGTTCAGCTATTTTTAATGAATTAATTAAACCTTAATGACATTTGTGTGCTGCAATGTGTGGGGGCTGCATGGACACATTATCAATTAACAAAATTAAGGAGGTTCTGGGAGGGAGAAAAAACAGTCTCAGTGATTTTATGAACTTGTGTCAAGTATTTTTGTAAAGTCATGGCAATATCAAAAGCCTCCAAGCACTGCACAGCACAGCTGAAAGATGTGAACAGGAGCTCTTCTTAAGTTCAAGCTAATACTTTGCTATAAATGAAATAACTGGAATAAACTTCCACACATATTCCAAAAATACTCCAACTGTACATACATGGGGACTGCAATACACACAGACAACTGTATATTATTTACCTAACCTTAAGGGAGGAAAAAAAGGCAAGTTTCAGTTTTTCCCAAAATATAGAACTTTAAAGAAATATACCATCATTAATAATGACTAAGCATCTAGCTTTAAAATGGCAGCTCTGGAAAGAATTCCGTATGGCAAAGCACTGTGTTTTTTCCAGGAAAATAATGTATTTGGGTTTATTTATTCTTCTTCTCCTTTCACTGCATTAGGGTCACTCTGCACATGGTCCAGGGGTCTGTTAAGACTGTGGGGTAAAGCAGGGAGATATTTTTGATGACACTAAAACACATTTCTTTTTCAAAAGGATTTGAACAAGTTAACAGAAACAAGCAGGCTAATTCACCTCAATGTTTCTCAGTATGGATTAAGGAGGGATTTGATTTCATCATCCCTACAATCAAAATCAAGGCTCACATTACACATGGTTACACCCTCTCTGTTTTAAAACTGGGAAAGCTCCTGCCTTTTGACACTTACTCTCCTTACACTCAGAACCCAAAGGGGAAGTGAAAATCCTATTGGAAATGCAAAGCAGGCCAGGAAATATCCTATTTATTGTGCTATTAAGAAAAAAAAAGTCTCAGTAATTATACCACACACACAATAGCACAAATCTTCATTGTAGGGAAAACCCATGGGTTGCAACGTGAGATCAGACATGCCAAGGTATTGCTTTAGCAAGGGTTATTTTTTTCCATTTTCTTGTCTTTTTTTCTTTCCCAACTTCTCCTCCAAATGCAAAATCCAGCGAGCTTTTTGGAGTGCCACCAACAGAGAGGCAAGGTAAGAACCGTGCATTCATAGGGCAGCACTGGTAGGTCTCAAGTAAGAAGTAAATCTCATCACACAAACCCTGTGTGTCACAGGACACTCTTGTTGACTGTGGCTCTGGTTCAGAAAAGCATTTAAGCATGTGCTGAAATACATCTGAATTCAGAGGAAGTATATGCTTGACTTTAAGCATGTTCTTAAGTCCTGTTGACTTCAATAGGACTTAAGCACATACTTAAGTACTTTCCTGAATATGGGCCTACAAAAACAATAATAAATTTGCTGTGCAGCACTTTAACTTCATTGGACTTTTCCTGAGATTTCATTTTGCTGGGAGAAGCTGTGGGAAGCAGCCTTCCAAGGGAGAGCAAGACAGAGCAGGAATATGTCCCTAATAACACACACATGGAAATGGACCATGTGCATATATGTCAAATAAAAATAGAGCATGTGCCTGAAGGATTGTCAGGGTAGTAACAAAAAAAAAAAGGAAGTGGTGAGTCTCTTTAGCCAGCTCCCCAAAAGCCAGCCAAAATGCTGTCCAAGTTTGGCATTACATACAGGCATGTATTTTAGATGCACATAAGCTGAACTGGGTCTGTGCTGCCGGCCAGTTTGAGGGGAGCTGGCTTCTCACACTGGGTTCCAACCAGCTGAGCAGCACATCAGCAGGGCTGAGGATCTCCAAGGAGCTGTCACTGCACTTCTCAGATCTCTGCAGCTTTGGAAGAGATGAATTTGTACTCTTGAGGCATTCAGGACTTTCAGCAGATGGAACTGCTGAACACAGGTGGGCATCACGTGGTTAGGACACGACAAATATTATCTATATCTATATTGGTAAATCATGATTTTTCAACTTTTTATATGAGGGGCAGCATGGGCAGGAAGGGATCGGACCTATAGGTTGGCTTCTTCCAGAGAATTCTTTCATGATGGCTTAGGATGTTCACAGTTAAAGACCAGATTCATCTGCCCCATCAGCTGAGGTCTTGGTAGCAGAACATCTGCATGTACAGGGATCAACCTGCACAAATAGGTCTCAGTTGCCTCAAGGGCTTTGTCGGAGCTAAAGGCCACTGTACTAGCTCTTTCATGAAGTAAGTTTTGCTCTGAAATAAATTTTGTGGTGTCTGAGAACTCCAATCAGTCATGTGCAGTTTGGGGTTAGAAAACTACAGACTAGACATAGGTGAATAGTCACATCATATGGAAATGATTCCATGATATTCCATCACCTCTTCTGCTTTCTTCTAAAGTTCCATGACTTGACAAATATCAGCAGAGTAGAAGAGCACAGACTGGTCTGATACCCTAGAACATGCTATTATTTTGTTCTCATTTATATTTGTAGAACTGTTACTTAACTTTGCATGGGGTCAACTTAATGAGAAATTAATATCAGATAATCAGAGGTAGTGGGAACTATAACAAAACTTCCTACACCAAATATATACAAATATATATATATGTTTACACACATATATATTAATTAAATTTGGTACCTTTTTTTTTTCCCAAGAGACTATATTTCAGCCTGCTCTGCTGTGAGGGATTTCTGAACACCAAGACTGACTTTCACAGGGTGATGTACAAGGGAAAAGTCCCCAGAAGAGTGAGAGTCATTAAGTAACACCAGCAACACTATAGATAGAAATCACACAGAGGATGTCTTTAATTTATATAGTTTTAATGTCAGCAAAACATGGGCTAAAGGATGGGTATTAATGCAGGCTGACATTCCCACAGTGGCTAGCAGTTTTAGATCTTGTGAGACAATTTGAAGGCAGCTGATTTCTCACAAGTATCAACTCTCTACACTTGGCAAATCAGGTCACAAGCCACCCAACATGAAAAGCTGATTTTAAAAGCCTCAGTAAGAGGGAAGTATCACTGACTCTGATTTTCCTGAGCAACTAGACAAAAAATTAAAGAGTGTTGAAAAATAAAATCTCCATTGGAAGAATATTCTTTGAGGAGCTCACTTGGAATTTGACAAATACGTGATGGAGATGCACAAAGGCTTTGGCCATATCACCTTGGGAATACACCTGGAGTTGTGGTCTTTGGCCAGCCCCTGAGGACAGGCAGGGTGCTGGGACCACACAAAGCTGTGCGATCACAATGTGCAGCTCAGCAAGACTCGCAGGGTTCCTGGCTGCCCAGCAGCCCACCCAGCAGCCAAAATTTCCTTTTAAAATTACTATTGCAGTTTCCCTCCTCACAGAAAACCTACCACAGCCTCTGTTTAGTAACACTGGGAATGTTTTAAAATGGGTTTTTAGACTTAGAGCAACTTAGAGTGAAATCTTGAAATTCTTCAAAACCAGAAATTGCCATTCTTATCATAGCTCTTAATAGCAGATTGTGCACGAAGTTCCTGTGCTTTGGGACATACTGGACTGAAAATACAGGTGTTTCATTCTTGGCTTGATGGAAAAGTAACAATCATCCTTTGCACTTCTTCCTGAGCCTTTTCCAATCTAATAAAGCAGCATAAAAACTGTTCCCATCACTCACCAGGATCCTGGCACAGAATCCTGGGTACCAACATAAGCCAGTGAATGGATGCAACCTCAGAGAACAGCTTTTAAAATCTTTGCTTCTTGGGGACCCATCAATAATACATTGGGAACGAGACTCCACAGGAACAAGAAAAGAACTCAAGAGATGTCAGATACATACACTTAACATACAGAAAGATACTGGAACAAATGAGTAACAGTAACTCACAAGTGCATGTGGAAATCTAAAGTTGGTAAGAAAAGACAATATGGACATATCAGGAACAAATAACATGAATTAAGCCAAGTAAATTTTGTTCTCTGCCAGGTTTCCCAGTACTTTGGGTAAGAAGGAAGCACCAGGTGCCCAGAAGCGGACCTCTGTAAGGTTTATGACATCAGATCCAGACTGTATTTTCATTAATAAAATAGGGAAACAGGACCTGCATGAAACCTCTGCAAAGTGCTTGTATGAGTAGTTGAAAAAATACTTATGGAGCAGCAATAATAAAGTTTTCTGTTAGCATTTAAACACATAACAAATAAAGGTACCATAAATGTCTGTGACAAGATGAGTCATATTTAATGTTTCCATTAGCAAAACTGAGGAAGGAACAGACAGAACCTTACAAAATTTCCTGACAACAATGAGCACAGAGAGGTTACTGGGATTTCCCAGGAGAGGAGTAGACTCAAAGTGATGCTAAGAAGTTGGAACGAAGTGTCTGAAATCACTTAAATCAAAATTGAGCAAAATAAACCTCAAGGTGCAAGATGTGAGAAAAACAAAATGTAACGCACAAAATGCAGGATGGGGAATAGCTGGTGAGGGCAAAGCAAAGGAGGTTTTACATAAATCACAAACAATGTGAATCATCAGTCTGTGCACCTACAGCAAACAGCAACAAGATAATGAGATGTACATGTGTTGTTCTACTACAACATAACAGTCCTCAAGCATGTATAAGACTGTTTCACAAAGAGGATGATGATCCATTGTTGTTCATGCCCACAGAGGATGGGATTAAGCATTTTGCTCAATTTGCAACAATAAAGATTTAGGAGGGAAAAAAGCTAGTGTAATTATAGGACTAATGAAACACAAAGCAGGCTTTCTAAGGAGGTTGTGTAATCTGCATTTAGTGGAGGCTTTGAAGAAATCAAAAGAAACCGGTAAAACTGGTCTTGATTTATTTCATCCTGCTGCAGAGGGGAAAGGGGGCATAGGATGTTTTAAAAATCCTTTCTAACAGTATATATTAGTGACTCTGACAACAAAGCTGCTCTTACTGCCAATGCTGGATGCTTGATGGCTCAGACATTTGCTGCCCTCCGACTTGCACAGGATGGAGTCTGGCCCCAGTGAAATCGACAGCAAATTTGCCCGTGACTTTGACAGGACCAGAATTTCACTCAGAGGTTTCATGGCCAGAAGGGACAATTATCATAATCTCTCCTGACCTTTTGCATCATACAAACATAGATTTCGCTCAGCCTGTAGCCAACATCTTGTGGCTGAACTAGAACATATGTCTTGGAAGGGTTTTTGGGAGAGGCACATGCCTCACGTAGAGTGGTAGTAAAATCCCCTCTAGCGTTGCCTTTTTGCATTGCAGGGAGCAGCTCGCTCCCAGGGAAGTCAACATCCCATTTATGCGGTTTTCCAAAAGCCACCTAACTTGTCACATCACTTATACATGTAATCTTCTTTTCTCATTTATCAATTGCAGCTATGCATGTGGGTTCAAGGACTAGAAGGAACCTTGGTGACAGGATCTGGGGAATCAGGACACAGAAGTATTCAGAAAATTGTCACAGTTTTAGTAAAAGTCAATAGAGATGCTGAAGCATCAGCTGCTGGTGGTTGTTTCGGATACAATGGTGTATCTCATAGGAAGAGGGACTTTGAACAAAAAAGTCACAAATACTTTTTTTTAAGATAAATAAACTTAGAATCCTAATGGTTCTGGTTGGAAGGGACCTTAAAGATCATCAATTTCCAACTGCTCTGCCATGGGCAGGAACACCTTCCATTATCCCAGGTCGCTCCAAGCCCTGTCCAACCCGGCCTTGGACACTTCCAGGGATGGGGCAGCCACAGCTTCTCTGGGCAACCCGTGCCAGGGCCTCGCCACCGTCACAGGGAAGAACTTCTTCCTAATATCCAATCTAAACCTGCTCTCTTTCAGTTTTAAGCCATTCCCCCTTGTCCTGTTGCTCCAGGCTCTTGTAAATATTTTCTCTCCATCTTTCTCGTTGGCTCCCTTCAGGTACTGGAAGGATCTTGTCCTGCAAGACATTGATACTGGTGACTG
Source organism: Corvus moneduloides (assembly GCF_009650955.1). Classification (NCBI taxonomy): domain Eukaryota; kingdom Metazoa; phylum Chordata; class Aves; order Passeriformes; family Corvidae; genus Corvus; species Corvus moneduloides. The sequence continues at coordinate 5,792,951 of NC_045478.1, forward strand.
TTCATGCTCTGCATATCCATAATGCAGCTCCTTCATTCTGAAAGCTTAAGCCTGCAGGATCTTATTAGGGTTTTTGCCTTTAGGTGCCACACCCATTAGTGCGTTTCGTTCTAATAGAGTAGTTCTGGATGTCCCATCCCTGGAAAGGTTCAAGGTCAGGCTGGACAAGGCTCTCAGGAAACTGATCTAGTTAAAGATGTCCCTGATTATTGCAGGGGGGTCAGACTAGATGACCTTTAAAATGTCCCTTCCAGCTCAAAATATTTTATGATTCAATGATAACATACCTTGTCTAATTCCATAACAGCCAATATTCACACAAAATATTCCCACTAATGATAAATTTTCCACTGACTTCAGTGAAAGTGGAGTAATACTTTGGATTCACTAGTTTCTTCCTAATAAATGATTAAAACCACAAGTAGTTCTATGTGCTCTGAAGAAAGAATTTGTGAGAAAGAATTTATCTATTCACAAAGCACCAATTTTAATACTCTCAGATATTGATGATTCTATATCCTGAGAGCTAATTAGATACAAAAAAAATCATTTCCCCCTGGGGAAGTTGCAGAAAATAAAATGAGAGATAGATCATTGTCAAAAGGTGTCGCAGGCAATGCAAATTATAGCCAAATTATTCCTGTTTCTAGTGGAGATCAGGTGCAAATACAGGAGTTGTTTCTCCAAAACAAGATCTGTGCATAGCTCCCATTACAGTACCAGAATCCTGCAGGCAGTTTTTCTTGTAAGAATCAAATCTGGCACATCTGGAATTTGCACGTCTGTTAAAAATCTCTGAGCCAGGGGTAGTAATCTGGTCATTTAGCATATTCTGCAAATGTTGGTGAATTGCAGCCAAATTTCCATGCCTCTAAGCAGCATATCAGACTAACAAATAATAACAGCAGCCAGGTGCTGAAAGTTAACGCTGAACCCGAAATAAGATCCAGGGCTGAATTATTTATTGAAATTCCATGACTTTATTTGCAGTATTAGAAAAGAGTCACTTGCAGGCACTGCATATAAAGGTCTGAATGGTGGGTGCTGCTGATAAGGGCATTTACCATATCAGCTGGCCCCATAATGTGTCCTCAGGGGTCTTGGTTTGTATCTTATTATCATCATAAAAATACAGTTCATCAGTGACTTTGAATGGGTTAAAAGAGCAATTGGCAGCCCTCAGGAGGTGTCCCATAGTGGGTAGGACTGGGCCTTCCTCTCTCCTTTTGCATCTCCAAAGTTCAGAGCCCTGCAGAAGGCACAGGGAGAAGCTCCACCCCAAAATGTGATGAGCGTTTGTGACTTCCACTGAAAGCTCTGCTTCAAAGAGCAGCAAACCACAGGCCCAAACCAGTCTTTGGTGTGATGTTTGCACCTCAGTGTGACTTCAAGTGCAACCCACAATCACTCCAATAAACTAATTATCAATACAATATTACCGGTATTTGGACTGAGCCATAATGCCCTGAGAATAAAAATGCCTTATAAATAAATTTTCTGGTTTCCAGCTACTCACAGAGAAATAATTACAGAGTTTAGTATTGAGGGGATATTTTTTTCACTGTTAGTATTTTCTTCCTTGCTGTATTTGTTCATCTGATCATCTACACAGACATGCAGTCATATTTAGCCATTAGAGGGGTGTTGCACTACAAGGCAGTCTTTTCTGATGCCACTCTCTGAATATTTCATTAAATAAGAAACAGAGAGCAAGTTCTGAGTTTATAAATGGAACACCTGCAGTGAAACCAAGAGTCTTAAGACATACACACTAACAGCAAGTAAATGTTCCTTGGGACTCACCTAAAAGCAAAACAATTTGTGTGCTCAATATCAAGGGGTGGAGAAAATAAACAGTGATTCTTTCCAAAAGCCACTGAGCCATTTTGAATAAGTGTGTGTATGAGTAAAAGTAGAAGTTACAAATTTTTTTTGCAGTATGGGCTTCTGAAATTAATGTATGATAAATGTTGTAAACAGAAAAAACAGTCAGCTCAATGAGAGGAGTTTGGAACACATCTCTTATTTAGTCAGTATCCCAGTGCAGGATGACTTCTTAAATTCCTGTGTCTGTACTGTTTAGGTCAGTTTGAAATGCTTTAAAAACTTTTCATAGGAAACAGTTTTGATAATTTTCTCGAAACAAATTTTGACTTGCTGCTCAGACTGAACTTCCTCTAATTCCATTTTATCCTCTTATGGAGGATGAAAAAAAACAAACCCAAAGCTTAATTAAGTTTAATTCAATGCTATTAATTAAAATAATCCATCGCCCCTTCCCTAGCACCTCTTCACCTCCTACTGTCCTTTTGTTTCTGGGATCCTTGACCATGCTGTTGATTCCAAATATCATCTTTTGGGTTTTTATTCTTATCACTCCTAAGTTCCTCATATTCCAAGTGGAGCACCCTCCAAAAAGCCCAGCAGTGACCCCAGAATGGCTGTACACCAAAACTCTTCTCCAGCCTGTTCTTTCCTCTCACAGCTGTCTCAGAAGCAACCAGGAGCCTTCTTCCCAAATATCACTTGCTCGCTCTCTTCCCGCCGCAGAAAAATAATCATTTTGTTGATTTTCTTTCATTTTATGCCCCTCACCTTTCAGCCATATTCCCCATTCCCTGGCCTTCACCAATGATTTGGTGTCAGCAACACTGAGATCTCACCTCCAGCTCCCATCCCTTTCTCTGGCTCTCCACTCTGCTTCTCTGACATTGTCACCCAGGTGGCTTTATTCAAATTAAACCAATCCTTTTCAATATGGTGGAAATGGAGTGTGACACAAGAATCATGCCCTCTAAATTACCTCACCCATTATTGTTAAGTTCACAAGAAGGTTCCACCTTCTCTGGAGACAATCCAGGTTAATCAGGTAATTGAGAAACCAGCATTTGGCAAGAGAATTTCTGAACATTTTCTATACATTTGTGTACAGCTAAGCCCAATTCCTTCAAGTACGTGAATAAGCTCTGAAGAATTAGCTATTTTTTCATCTTTACTCACGATTCTCTCTAAAATGATTCTCTCTAAATTTTTTTTTCCTATTGTTGTAAAATGTCAAGCACACACGAGTGGTCTTTCAAAAATAACAAATAAGAGAAATCCTATAATTTCACACTTCCAATAAAAAGCTAAACATTTGTTAGTACAAAATCCCTCTTTCTGGCAGCATGGCACAAGGTGATTAGTACTAACACTGCACTCACTTTCAAAGATCCTGGATATGGCTTTAAATAAATGTTAAATAAATATTCAAATAATTTTTAATGAATTAAAAAATTAATAATTCTTGGTAGCCAGAGCAAAAGAGATGTCATGGGACTAATTATAACCTTATAAATTTTATAAAGTTTATATAACTTTTTTATAAAGTTAGATAACTTGTTCAAAGTTCCCATCTTGGCCACATCCTTCCCCAGTTCTTCAAGGTTGGACCTGAGGAGCTGTCTACAGTGAGCATTCAGTATTATTGCTGAATCATCTCTTTTAAGATAAACTCTGAATCATGAAGCCACTGAGCAGAGATTATGCTCAGTAAGAGAACGAGATGTTCCCACAAGCATGGATCATGGGGCTGCTGGTGTCAATGAGCCAGGATGGGCAGTGCATACTTCCCACTCTGAAACAAGTCTTCCCACATCCATGTTCACCTGCCTTTATTACAGACTGAATAGCAAGAAGACTGATGGAGTGTTTAGAGAAATATGTAATTGAAGATTTGTAAATATGGAATTGAAATATGTAATAAAATATTACATTTGTACACTCCTAGGAGCTCCTTGTGGCTCCATCTTGGAGCAGGGTGAGTACTGAGTGCTTAATGCAGAGAAAACAAAATTTCTGAACTTCAGGTAAGACCCAGCCCTATGACTGGATCTAGAGCTTAACTCAGAGTTTAACTCAGACTCAGAGCTATTGTTTAGAAAGAAAACAAAACCAAAAATTCAAATTTAGCACATCTCGGTACAAGAAAGGGCAACTCAGTAAATCAAGGCAAAACAGAATTCCTTGTCAAACTGCATGGGTGAGTCAATATTCAGAAATGAAAAGTGAATTAAAATTAATTAATGCTAATTGAAGACTGAAAATAGACTTAATAATTAAGGGCATTGTTGCATTGGATTCTCTTGGCACGTCCTGGGCATTTAAAAGAACTGAGTACAGAAAAACAACTAAAACTGCCAGTCTGAGAGAACCTAGAACCTGCAAGAATATTCCGTGATTCAATCCCTCTTCATTCAGGAAGAGCTTTTGAAAAAAATACTATAAATAAAATAAACAAACAAAACAGGTCCTCAGTTGCAAACTGAATCAACAGCAATAGCTCATCACAAAACACAGGGCAGTGAAAAAAAATAATTTCCCCCCATGATATGCATTGCATCTGTTTGAAGTTGCCCATTCAGCAGCTAAAAGCAAAAGGAAAGCAGTAACACAACGTGCCTGTTGACCCACACAAATTGAGTCACAATCTAGAAAAACACCAGCAACAATAGCGATGATCCATCGGGGCTGGTTTCTCTGATTTCCACTTGTTTGGGACAATACACAGGTACAGGCATGCACCAGCACACAGAACAACAGCTACATGTCCTGGATGTCAAGGTTCGGGGTGTCTACTTGGGTGTCAAAATGTCATGGGGAGGACAAGCTTAGCAATTCATACAGAAAAGCACCAGCCCAACCTGAGAATTAATTCAGTATTATGTCAGGATTTAATCCACAATGATTGAGTAGCTTTTACAGTCACTCATCTGTATAAAGGGAAAAGAGAGGAAATTTTAGCTGGACATGTTACTGGGCTACACAGATACGAAAATGGATGTTGGGGCAAATATTTCATAGGGAATGAAGCAAAGGCACAGGGTTGTGATGTGACTTAGGCAACGACAGACAGAAAGGGAATTCAGCTCTTTTATCTTCCAGTTTAGCTCTTCCTCATCTAATCTTCAAGGTCTGTCCTGTACTGACACAGCACTCATCTGCTCAGCCTTTGGAGGCTCTTCCGAAGTCCAGCCCTTGCGTAACCAGATATGATAAGCATATAAGGTAAGTAATCCCATATTTAACCACCACCTGAATTAATCACAATCCATTATCACACCCAGGACACGTAAGCACCTCAGACTGGCCTCAACCAAATTTGTGCTGTCATTCAGAGACACAGAAAACAAAGACTCCTTCCGTACTTGAACCAAGCCCTGTTCTGCTGTGTCAAGACCTCCTCCATTGCAATGTCCTGCTGGTTTGCAGATTTTCTGGCAAGTTTATTCCTTGATTGTCCGTAACTATGTGTGCTTCATTACAGCATATCTAGTCTTGATCTGACCAGAGGCAGACAGGGCATGACTTCTTTGGTGGTTCATTCCAACAGTTAATCACCTTTACAGTTACTATTAAGCCTACTCCTAACCTGACGACATTTGACCTTAACTATTAATATGTTGCACAGAGAAGTTGTGAATTCCCCATGCCTGGAAGGGATAAGGCCAGGTTGCATGGGGCTTGGAGCAACCTAGTCTAGTGGAAGGTGTCCCTGCCCATGGCAGAGGGATTGGAAATAGACAGTCCTGAAGTGCATTCCAACTCAAATCATTCTGTGATTCTCTGTCTTGCTATACTTGTTACCACTGTACTAAAAAGACCCCACAGATATATTTAATATTGCAGTCAAGTGATGTTTGTTCTTTTAATTAAAGGAGAATGCCATCCTGAAGGCAGTCTATCTTGAGCAATTTTTAAGCTTTAAAATTATTCTTCTCTACTTCTTTTCCAACATCCTAACACACATAAGCTCTATGTGTGTTTAAAATAGCCAGCCAAAAGATAATCTAAACCTTGACCCCTCCCTACTAATAACAATTACCAAAAAAATAGTAAAAATGCATAGCTGTGACTAGTATTATTTGTGTGTCTGTTATTGGGCTATTTACTGTGAATTACTAAGCCTGTGTGGCACATGAACACTAAATCAGTCATGCTAAGTGCTGTACAAGACCCAAAAGACACAGGAGCTGTGACTAAAGGACAGAGCACAGGACCAAGGTGAAGTTCTTGCTGGCCCTCCTCACACAAGGCCACGGCTTCTCAGCTTCTGCACCTGTGAAGTGCTGACCATGACTGTACAGTGCTTCAGAAATGCTATAAAAAGGCAATTTTTTTTAATCTCAGGGAATGGATTTCGCAAAGACAATCATGTTCAAAGGTGGCTGCCAAAGCACAGAGCAGCATCCACATCCTCCTTTGCAGAACTGGGATCTAAGGATGCTTAATTACTATCAGCATCTAGGAAGCTTGGAGAACTTCTAGTATCACCCTGTGTTTTACTACTAAGAATTAAAATAACAAAACCCAACACTTTCACAAAAAAAAAAAAAAAAAATCCATCTTCTGAACATGTAAAATTGATGCTAAACAGCCTTTTCTGAATACACACAATTGCTGAGCTCAGTTGTCCAGTGTTTTCTGAGATGGAACATACAAGGATTAGCTCATCATACTTGAACTCCACTGCGAGCCTGCAGCAGCACACTCTCTTTGGAGGTAACGAGCCCTTTTCCAAGCAGTAGAACATTACACTTATGTTTAAAAAAAAAAAAAAAAAATCATACCTTTTTTGGCATCTTCTTGGTTAAGAGAAATAGAAACTAAAGCCATACCTAAATCAAGCAAACTCACTCTGTGCATAAACCCCATTTCCAGAATCATGAACAGGTTTTAACACCTAAGATACTAGTGAATGCTAAACTGAGTCATGATATGATTTTCTTAGACCAGAGGAAGAAAAAATTGGCCAGAGAAGTTGTGGATGATCCATTCCTGGAAGTATTAAAGTCCAGGCTGGATGAGGCTCTGAGCAACCTGGTCTAGTGGAAGATGTACCTGCCCATGGCAGGGGAGTGGGAATTACATGATCTTTAAGGTCCCTTCCAACCCAAACAATTCTATGACTCTATGAAATGCAAGAGGAGCAACAGAAATAGTTAAGAAATGGCTTTTTTACAGCCTGATTTACGTAAAGAAGGGGGCAAAATCACTATTCCCATATAAAATATTTGCAAGTTTTATAGAATTTAAAGTAAATTAAAATCAGTTTCAGCCTTGAATATTAGGCCTTGAACTTTTTAATTACATTTTGCAAACTCATACAGGTGAATGACATGGGCTTCTGTCATCTGCACTGCACACAAAATTAGCATCTATCAAGATGACGATTTAGAAGAGCAAACTGCCACTATTTGAGCACCTTCATCCTTTAATATAATGTCCTTTATGCCAGAGTAGCTATAGCAGGGACAGCTTCAACTCCTACTGTCCTACAGACGTATTAGTAAGTTAATACAACACAGCCCTCCTGAAATGCATTTCAATTAGTGCTTTATTTCAGTTTTATGAAGGGTTGCCAGAAATACATAAAAAGGAGCTATTTTAATGTCATTTGGAAATCAGGTGCACAGGGAAAAAAATTGGAAAAGCATTTGAGCTCCAGATACATAATACCTCTTAAGAAGTAACCAGGCTACTTTGGAGACCAGCATAGAAATCATGGGGATTACAAGACTGGTGTAAATTTATGAGTCTTTTTGTGTGTGAGAACAAGCAGGAAAAGCAGAGAAGTTGGTCCTACAGAAGATGCAACACACCTCCACAAACCTGGCACTAGAGAAGGACTGGTATCAGCAGTTTATAAAGGTGAGGAGAGCCTGAAGAACTTGCCTTGGATCACTGAAGGAGGCAGAAAAACACAAAAGTAAAGAAATCCTGCCAAGAATTTGGGTCAAAACCTGGGAATATTACTGAGCTTAAAATGTAAAATTTGCATTGCGGGACCTTTTCACAGTTTGATTAGAAAAAATAATAAAAATCAGAAGGTTTGAATGGTGGGAGCTGTGCTGTTGCTTTCTATTAAGATAAAGTACTGCAGTACTCATTTGTTCATAGAATGGAAAGCCAAAAAAAACTTGATTTGGATTTTGACAACACTGGAGCCAGTTTAACATGGCAAAGCTTTGCTGTGGTATGTTAGAGAACTGTATCTCAGGTACTTTGTGGTCTAGTCCCTTTTCTGAGCACATCTCCTCTTATGACATTGTACCCATGAAATTTCTGTGGTGCATCAGTCACTGAATCAAAGAAGAATATGTGTTAAATCATGGAAGATCACTTCAGCCAATGAACACCAGCACTAATAAACTTTAATACATATAGAAGAGTAAAATCATACACACTCTAAAAAGTAAGTCATGAAATTATTCTTGAGAGGGACAGAGTAATACTCACTTACAAAGGAACTAAATTTAACAGAGTCAGAGAAAAGAACCCCTATGGACTCATCGTTCTACATTTACCTGTGTACTGACAATCAAGTTATGTAACAAACAGCAATGACATGTTGTAAATGCAATCAGTTAGATTCAGTTCTGCCCTTAGGTATTATTAAATAAAATTACTGGCTCTGGAACTGCAAAACACAGCTGGATATAGTTTGAATTACTTCTGTTCCACTGTAATAATTTCCAAGTCTTAGGTTTAATATAAAAAACCATGCCAGGAATCCATGATGCTGATTAAACTCCTCGGACCTACAAAAACCAGATTTTTTAACTCATCGTTTCAGATGTACATACATATCCCTGTTACCCCATCTAGATGAGTTTTGCTGCATGTCAGCAACACAGAAGTGGAAAAAAATGGAGAGAGCAGAAAACAAGGACGGAAAGGGAATAAGGAAATTTCCACATGAAATTTTACTGTGTCAAACAAATTACTTCAAGCTATTTACAAATTAGCCATTACAGGTCCTTAGGTACCTGCTCTGATTTCCTACATCAGGTAAGATTTACAGATTGAATCCAGCACAAAACCAAACCCTTCCTTATCCCAACTGATTCTCCCTGACTTTGTGTCAACCTTAGCTAAAAAAAAAGTTTATCACTGAAATCTTCTGTTATTCAAGTATAAAACTTAACACATAAAGTCACAGCCCTTTAACATCTGCCTGACTCTGTTAAAAAGCAGTAATTTGAAAAAGCTACCAGAGCTCTTAGCTGAAAAATAGAAATACTACTAACACAATAATGTTTCTATTACCTATTTGCAGCACTGGTGGGATTATTGTGCTGGTATCTGCCACATTTTGAAGAAGTATGTGCCACACAAGAACTAAGTGATATTTTTGATGTGATGATCAATGTGCTCTCCTAAACAATCCTGACACAGCCTTCCATTAAACTCTATTTGACATAGGCAGGTAATTGATACCAACATTAAATCCTGGAGCACAGGCAAACGTACTTCCTGCTGGCTCTCTTGGAAAGGGTCCGTGTGTATTTTTGGGATGTTATGTCAAATGATCCCAATGACATTTGCTGCTCTGGATTAGCCTCAGCAGAGCCATGTATTGCCAACAAAAGTTTCCTGAGGACACTTACTGGAGCTTCACCGTCATCACTGAAGCACAAATGCAACAACCTGTGAGCCTGACAAGATGGGAGCTGCCAGAGATGGAAAAAGAGCAAACTGCAGCTAAACATAGAGCATCCAGAGCACATTGGTGGCTATTTTTAAGTACCAGCAATAATAATTATGAGTATCACCAGTTTTTCATGGCAAATTAAAACACGGTGTTTACCCAATTTGACTCTGCGGCTCAGAAAAGCTGGAATAAAGGAATAAAGGAGCTAGCAAGAGGAGTTTAAACAAGATCTCAAATACACTTAGGCTGGCCTAATTCTGCTGCCACTGAACTCAGCAGTACAAAACTGACTCACTTTTGTGGCCATGACCCAAGCTGAATGTTTCTGAATTCTTATTTATTCGAATGGATCCAATTTATAAAGGCATGTGAAGAAGACATGCATATTCAACAAAGCATTGGAATATGTTTCATTTTAATCAGATGTTTTGATCACAATTAACATATATATCAATGCCATCAAGTTTAATAAAAGCAAGTAGCCACAGCCATTTATAGAGGAAAACTCCCAAATCATGGCAGATCAGGGTGTCATTCACCTTTAACCATAAACTAAGGATTAGACCATGAATTTAGGCAGGAGACACAACTGGAAATCCCTTCTTAACTTGAGAACCAGTTTCCTAAGCAATCCTAAAAGCATTCCAGACTAGATTCAAGGTGGCAGGAATAGTGAATATATCCCTGCCAAGTCATTTTTTAAACTTGGCCTGGTTAAACTATTTACTGCCTGTCTCTAACATTCCCACCAACGAGGCCCTTGTCTTGACGCAAAACAAAACCTGCAAATGCTCAGAGACAAAACAGACACATAGACAGAGATGCTGGGTTGTATAACTCAGGCTAAAGCTTCTTTAAAGTATTGTTTTTCTTCATCACAAGGAAAAACAAGTGACTTGTCATTTTAAAACATTTGCTAGGCTGTTATTTGGCAATTTATTGAATTTATTGAATTTTTTTTTTTAACAATGTAAGTTTAAAGCAAAATTAAATCTTGCCAAGATGGATGTTTTTCCTCTATTTTTTAAATGATTTTATTGAAAATGCTTAATAAAAAGATCAGAGAAGCAACTATCATTCCAGGCAGCATTTCCCTGATTTAGGCAGGTCAGAAGTGGAGTTGTTATTGATTTGTCACTCCAGTCACTCCTGATTTGACAAGATCTTAGCAGAACCATTACACTGAAATACTCAAGTCCCCCTGCATGGAACTTACGAAACTCATTTACAGATGTTTAAACAAACCTAGTAAAATTATTTTCCTCCCTGGTGTCCAGACTACTGGCAAACCTTGTAAATTTTGTAACCTTAATACCAAGGCACAAGGCCAGGATGCTGGAAGAGAAGACTCAGGCTGCTGAACGTGTGCTGCCTCACTAAACAAGTTTGAAGAGACACTAACCATGGTACCCATCACCCTCTTGGCAGCTCCAAAAGGTAAAAATTCAAGATAGACAATAAACCCTGTGCTCACACCACTTCCAGGGTGACAGCTGAGAAGTGTCAGAGATTGTACACTCTGTACATGCCTGCTTTGTAGGGTGGTTGTGGCTCCTTCAAAATGTGAAGGGCTTGGCAACAAAAAAATGTTATTGTCAGTCTTGGAGCACTAGACAGGTTGGACCAGATGTTTCAGTATCATTATTCTTCCTTGTGCTTTTTTAATCTTTGTTATTTCCTCTTTATCTAGAAAGTTAGCTAAACATAGGAATGATTTTGTATGAAAGCCAAGCTGAGCTCATAATACGCAGGAAATACCCACACTTCTCAAGAAACAGAAATTAACTTAGAGCCCCTCCAGATCTGATTCCGGTATCTAATCATCAGGAAAAAAAACTTTTTGAGGGCAGTCTGTGACTCAAATACACTGCAGAGCCTGTCTTGTTATAAAGGGTTAAAAGGTTCCTATCAAGTTATCACTCCCTGTTTGCAAAGCCTGTACTGGTTGTGATAACCCTGAAATTCTGAAACTGAAATCAGTGAGTCTCTTATATTAAAACCACAAAAGCTTTAATAGTGGGGGACAATTGCTTGTAACAGGTGTAACACTTTTATTTATATCTTCCTTTAAGGCTATGTGACAACTTCACCAAATCCAAACCAAATCACCTTTCAGCAGAAATATCTTTTTAAAAAATCCAGAAAATGCACCAAAAAATGCCAGAATAAAACAAACAAACAAACAAACAATCAAGACTTGCTCCTCCCTGAGATAATTTCTGGGGTAATTGTGTCCAAAAGAGGGGCAGCAACACCTTCCTGAGAGCGGCAGCTCCTGGGACTTTGATGGAGCACACTGTTGTTGATGACTGCTCTGTCCTGGCAGCCAGGCTCTCTGACTGACCCACTCATTCACAAATAGTAGGTTTGGTGCAAAATTTTGCCATCGCTTTTAGACATAATCCTAACAGACCCAGTCAGCTGGCAGATGGGGACAGGTTAAATGTAGTGACTGTGGAAGCTCAAGGCCTTTGAGAGGTCTCCTTTGATTTGTAAATTTGCAGCACCTTCACATTTTCTCTCAGGGCTATTCAGTTTGACTGTGGGTGAACACTTTGAGAAGTAAAGCCTCACACCTTTTAAGCAAAAGCTCTTGCTCACCTAATCCTAGAATGGTTTGGGTTAGAAGGGACCTTAAAGATCATGTCATTCCAACCCCCCTGCCAAGGGCAAGGACACCTTCCAATATACCAGGTTGCTCAGAGCCCCATCCAGCCTGGCCTTGCATGCTGTCAGGGATTCACAACTTTGGGCAACCTGTCCCAGGACCTCACCACCCTTACAGTACAGAATTCTTCCTAATAGCTAATAAAAACCTACCCTCCTTTAGCTTAAAGCCATTCCCCTTTATCCTATATGCCCTTGTGGAAGGTCCCTCTCCAGTCCCCTTTAGGTACTGGAAGGTTCTATAAGGTTTTCCTGGAGCTTTCTCTTCTCCAAGCTGTCTTCACAGCAGAGGTGTTCCAGCCCTGTGATCAACTTAGTGGCCTCTTCTGGACTCATTCCTGTGGGTCCACATCTTCCTTCTGCTGAGGACCCCAGAGCTGGATGCAGCACTGCAGGTGGGGTCTCAAAAGAGTGGAGTAGAGGGGACAAATCACCTCCCTCGACCAACTGGTCCTGCTGATTTTAGTGCAGCCCAGGATACTGATGAACATATTCCTAATATTAAGCCATCAATGCCACAACAATGACTCTTTCTAGAAGCAGCTGCCTACCAGCTTACCACACATTCTCCTACCACCATGATACCACCATCTTTTCACTATCAGAAACACGGATTAAGATACATCTTGTTATAGACTGCTTCTAAAGCCGGAAGATTTTAAAAATGAAATGTACTTTGGTCCACTTGTGGGGTTTGTTTGCTTTCTAGACTGCATTCTGAGCAATGCTGTCTTCTTTGCATCCTGGGTTTTTTTCCCATGGGTACAATGTATCTCCCTTCAAATACCTTTCAATACCTTTCGGTATCAAGTACTAGTCCAGTCCTGAAAGGCACGGAATGTACATCCAAACACCTGTTTCCACTGCAAACAGAAAGAAGCCACGAAAGTCCTGTGGCCCTCCCTTATGGATTTTAATTGTATTACTTCATGTAAAAGGAGCACTATTTCAGTTTTGTCATTATGTTCACGCATACAGGTTCAAGATTGCCAGGAAAAGCTAAGCATACCTTCCATCAGGCTGTGATTGTCATTTATACAGAAGCACTTTGCTTCCCCAACACACAAAGGACTGAAATCAGCCTGAGTTACAACAAGCTGGGTTAAGCACAGAGCAGGAGCTACCTCCCGATGTTCCCTTCCCCAGCGCTGCAGCCGCCAGCGCCTCACAACCCCACACATCAAACCCTTCTCTCTGGCAGCCTCCTCCAATTCCCTGTCAAACAAGTTTAGAGAAGCAAGTGCCGGAGTTTCAGCATTCAGCAAAGGCCTGCTCACACAAGCTGCACGTCTGATCAAGGTGGCACCACCTCCCGGGCAGACCTCACGGCTCCCACCATCGCTCTCCTCGTGTCCTGCCCCAGATTTGGGGGGGTTTGCTCTCAATCAAGCACCTTGCAAGAACAAACGCTTGTTCACAAAAAGATACCTCACAGATCCAGGGTAGGGCACCGTTAGAAAATGAGTGAAATCAATGGGGATGATAACAAATAGGTGTGATAACCACTTAACCTGTCCCTGCCACAGCAGTTCGGCTGTGTCCTGGTGGTGCCCAGCCTGTCTGTGTGGCTCAGGATCTCCTGAGCCAAGCTGCATTAGGTTACAGAGCAGCTCTTTTGGTTACAGCCCCGCTCTCTGCTTGTCTTTCTGAGGCTCCTGCACTCCTGGTTGATAAACAGAAAAGGGAAATAGACCAATTGTGTAACGCCTTTCTTTTTTTAACCTGAGACAGAAAATGCTCTTATTAGGGACACTGTGGCTGGTGAAAAACAGCCCTTTCTGGTTTATTTGGGCTTGTGGAAGCTACAGTTTCCACCAGGCCACATATACTGCCCTATGTTTTCTCACTGATCTCTGTGTTTTCTGTGTGTTCATTCAAGGATGCAGGACAGAACCCTTTTCCTTGGCTGAAGTATCAGCTCTATAAAAATCAAATGAGGCATTGCTCATTGATCCCAACATCCTTTGCTGTTAGAACTTGTCTCAAGTGTGGCCCAGTATATTTACATTTGCCACTTGTCCCAGTATTTCATGGTCCTCCAGAAGTTGCCACTTTTCTGTTCTTTCCAGCCTTAAAACAGAAAAAGTATCTTCTCCTTTGCACAGTGCCTCCTGGATCAGCCTTCCTGTTTATCTCCCCTTACTAATATCCTATTATTTGCAAAGTCACCCTCCAGAAAAGTTTTCACCTTTTCATGATGATCTCACATGCTCCTTTTTTTCAGCTTTCAGCTCGTCTCTCCTTTGGATGTTCTTCTCCTTTTATTTTGAAACTTCTGAGGTGTATAATTTAATACTCTGGTTACATACTTTACTATACAACCTTTTAAACTTTTAATTAAATTAATGGCACCTTTCCAAAACATCAAGAATTGATATTTTTCAACCTAAATGGAAAGTCTCCAGGAAGATACCAATTAATTCTTTTGCTCCAGCTCTGAGTTTTATGTGAGTCTCTATGCAATCCTGTAATATGCATTATGCAGGAAGTCACATTACTAAAAATATTCTTTCTGGAGTTATAAATCTTCAGGTGGTGGCATGGCTTAGTTTAATGCAGTGCTCATTTTTCCCACTATCTTATGGATCCAGAGCTTCACACAATGAATCTGGGCAATGACCTTCACTTTAACAGCTGATGTAGTCAAAGAACCACATATCACAAACATCCGTGTCAGCCTCAGTGAAATAGTGTGAGCACTAAAACAAACCAGTAGCTACAGATTTCCATTCCAGCACATATTTGACTGATGACAGAGTGCCAAACAACATCATCAGCCTATTTTTTAGCCCATAAACATTTCCATTTACCTTAATTTCACAGAAACAACTTGCAGGAGGTAAGGTGTCTGTCTGGCTGTAGGGACTCATGCTGGTCCATTTCAGAACATTAAGGTCTCTGTACAAAGGATCTACAGGGCTCTTACGAACCTGAAATTCCTGTCAAATCTGTTTGCCAGGGAAAAAGACCTTGCTGCTGGCTCATTCAGAGCAGCTGCCCCTGAACTGACTGGTTTTGGAAGATGTGTGAAGAGGCCATGTATACACATCATGGATGTGGCTGACATTTCAACTTACAGCCCAAAATATCCATCGGGGAGTACAAAGTAATTACATACTCTCATCTTGACAAAAGGGAGGAGTTGGAATTTGCTTTCCCAATCTTTCAGGGCTCTGTTTGCTAAGGGGCTGAGGTAACTCCTACATATTAATAATAATCCTATGGATTTATAGGGGTGGTTTAGGCTCAGAGAGACCAAACACCTGCAAGTGTTCCAGGTCAGGCTGGGCAAGGTTTTAAGAAACCTGGTCTAGTGGCCTATGGCAGGAGGATTGGAACAAGATGATCTTTAAGGTCCCTTCCAACCCAAGCCATTCCATGATTTTACATGGGCTTAGGGGATTTCAGCCTCAATGTGTGTAGAGGCTTTAAATACTACGAACATCAAAAAATCTGAGCTCTTCACTGAGACAGAGTCTGCACAAGTTTGCTATTAATAAGGTTGTATGTGTCATGGGTTTCAACTGTGCCACTGGTTTTAATGGTAAGAGTTGCACACAACTTGAAACATTCTGAAACCCTACCACATAATAGGTTAGCAATTTTTCTGTATTTTCATTAAATTGGTTTCTGTTCTCAGTTACCCTTCTATAAAATCAGAATGAGCTTCGGGCTGAGGAAACCAACCATAAAAACTGATTTAGTTTTTATTGGTTTAGAAAAAAAAGAAAGTATTGCAGTAAATAATTGGAAGACTGACAGCTTATCGCAATCCTTATTGGTTTATGGTCCATCAGCATTTCAGACCTGATAGATTCTGCTGAGGTACCAAATCCTGATACCCCTCAGCTCTTCCCAAAAATGGAAGAGAAAGTCAGGATTCATAGAGCAAAACCTGAAGCCTACAGCCTCAAGTCTAAAGTTAGGACACAGTACATTGCAGGCAGCAGGCTAAGAATAACAGAACAAACTCATGAGGAGAGAATTAACAATAAAACACAGGAACTCTGACTCTCCCTCCACAACATTACCTAATTCTAATGCCACGAAAAAGAAAGCAGAGTGAGCATGTGTGTGAGAGATAACAGGCTGTCACAGCACCGCTTCCACTCAGTGCCAGAAAATTAAAGTTTGATTATTCAATAGAAGCTGAGCCGATCCGAGAGCCGCACTAGTGTCCAGTTCACAGCACGACTTACCTTCACAAAGAGCTCAATTTCAGGGTCCTTTCCTTCCCCATTAGCAGCAACACAGTCTGTCATTTTTCACCCCCAAGGCTCCCAGCTGATTTCTTGCTATTAAGTGGCAAAAAGAGGTTTCAGCTGCACGGTGTGAGTTTCCCTTTTGAACCGCTCTCACAAAGCTCTTAAAACATAATTTGTAATGATAAAGCTCAAAAGCAGTGGAGTAAACAAGTTTTCAGGTTGTATTAAGAATTAAGAAGAAGCAGGCAGCAGTCCCTATTACGGCAGTTCTTCAGAGCAACAAGTGCTGCTGTGCTCTGAGCAGAACTCCAGCCCTCGCTATCCGCCCAAAATAGCCCAGAGCATAAAAAAAGAGAGGGTGGGGTTAAATTCATAGGGGAGGAGACAAGCTCCTGGTACCTACGGCAGGATCAGTCTCTGAGCGAATAATTCTGCCCTTCCCCGTTTTCAGCATTTCTGTTGTTCCCTCCCTTATTCTACAGCTGGGAGCACCAGGGACAGGGAAGAAGGAAGTCCAGCAGCAGGGCTGGTTTCGTTGCTTTAAGCAATAGTGATGTTTGTCTCTGCTTTTCTGAAGGGTGTTTGTCCTGCCTCTAGCTGTTCAAAATCCTAATATTGTTATTGCTAAGAAAGGTAAGGAAAAAAGAGCTTGTGCACTGGCTGTTGGATTAATGCAAGGAACGGGCAGAACAGCAGAGCTTTGCCTCAGCAACCCCTGCCATGTGTGTGGTACAGAAGCCAAAACAGAATACTCAGGTGAGAGAAGCACCTGTGATGCCACCACTGCTGTTGGAGCACAGGAGCAGAGGAATGGGAAGGTTTGGGTCCTAGAGATATTTCTCAGCGTGTCCCTCGGGGTGCTGGTTATAGAGGGGGGACAGGAGAGCGATGATTCGCTGGGTGGAGCATGGGGGAACAGCTCCAAAGACCTCAGCCTGCTGCTGGCGTGCTGCTGTCGTCTCTACTCCCTTTCCTTCGCCCTGCATTCCTTGCGTGACTCAGAGGGCACCGCACAGCAGCCCTGAGCATGAGGTGGCACCTACAGAAAGTCCTGACACAGCCAAAAGGCACGAAGGGAGTGAGTGCTGGCACAGGAGGGCAGAGGCAAAGGGGTCAATGGCACCTCCTGCTCATCCCCATCCCTGCCTGGAGGGACTTTGTGTCCTCCTGCCCTCAGGAAGTCCCTTCCTGCACTTCTGCCCCCCGATCCTGTTTCAGGACTGCCAAAGCTCTGGCTCACAGGCTGTTGGCAGCTCAAGCTGCCAGACACGAGCAGTTTTACCTTTCCCTTCTGACACACAGAGGTCTTTTGGGGAAGGTTTTGACATGATCAAACACTCTCCTTTCCTGAAAGTGCTCTTAGCTGTGTGCTTTTGTGATGATCTCCAATTCCTTCCATGACCTCTAGGCATTTGACACAGCTCCAGAGAAGTCACAGCCAACATCTCTGTGGTCCTTTGGGTAAGTTCTACAGGAAATTTTCCTGCAACAGCTGCTTCATGTGCACGCCATGAAGGACTGAAATGGTTAACGAGTAAATCTCATTATGCTGTTGCAACTGTAATTACAACATAATCATCATTATAATTACTGTAAAAGTATGCTTATGGTTTTTAGATCTAATTAGCACTCATTCAAATAACTGGAAGGTTAACTATAAGAGAATTAAGTGTTATTACTCCTTTGATTTCAAATTTTTACGTGTAACTTTTGGATTAGGCACATTAATTACCAAGCATTTAGAGTACAATTATTCTTAGGCCTACCGGCAAGTTTCCAAGGACATGGGCTAAGTGTACTTACATGTGGCAGAAAGAATCATTGCATTGTAATTATGCATTACAGTTATAAAAGTCTGCCAAAAACTTAAGAGCAATCACCGTATCTCTAAAATGCATCCCTAAATAATGCATTGTTAACTATACAATTATAAGCTTTT
Source organism: Corvus moneduloides (assembly GCF_009650955.1). Classification (NCBI taxonomy): domain Eukaryota; kingdom Metazoa; phylum Chordata; class Aves; order Passeriformes; family Corvidae; genus Corvus; species Corvus moneduloides. The sequence goes on from NC_045478.1 coordinate 5,811,234, forward strand.
GGGTTTTGCTGAAAAATTGTTTTGCTTTAGCACTTTGTGGTGACATAATTTCCCTTTAATGAGGGTTCCTGGGATCAATGGGAAATGGGTCATCTTGACTGAGGTTACCTCTAGCTCCAGCCTCACTGAAAACATTGTTTTGATATAGGCAAGTTGTTTGAACAAGGTATATCACAAGACCATCTCTATTGGCCCTAGAAGAGAAAATACTGCCAGCTCTGAGCACAGTAATGAGGCAATGCTGCTAATGCTAAACCAAAATGTAGAAATAAAATCAGCTTTCAAAATATCGGCACTTAAAAATTGTGATGCATTGTGACCTATTTAGATGTCTATTTTAGAATGAAAAAATGTGCCCTAGAAGCGTCTAATTTTTTCCACTGAGCCCAGGGTAATGAGATAAACACATCATGGTCAGACAAATCCTGCAGTAATTTTTAAGTAAAAGAAATCTACGGCTTTAGTGCCTGATTCCTGTGCACGTGCCATCCCTTACTCCAGAAGTTGTGCGTGCCTTGTGCTTCTGAAACTCAGACTCTAGAAGTAGCAATTTCAGTAGAGACTCAACGTGTCAAAACATTCAAATCCTTCCCTCCCAATTACTCTCTGGGTTTAGTGGTGTGTTATAATTAGTTTGCAGATGAAGATTATTGTGCTGAGGCTCAGCAAAGCAGAAGGGAAACTTTGCAATACAAAGGGAGCGAAGGTGCCCTGCAGCCATGTCCATTCTATCCCAGATATAAACTACTGAAGGAACGGGCCAGATCCCACCTGGTTCAGGGTGTTTCTGGGCAGTGCTGCCACTGGAAGGTGCTTTCCCCATCTGCTTCCACCCATAAGACACCACCTTGTACTCGCCCCCTGCCCCAGGACTATGGGATGCTCAGAGGCTACAGAAGCTGAGGAGTCAATACCACACATCTGATATTCCAGCTGTGCTTTTAGGTATCCACAGAAAGAATAAGCCAGCCTACCTCAAAAAAACCCCCTCTGCTTTTCAAAAATACCCCCATGGAACCCCTAGAAGAGACCAAAAATAAAAGACAACATAACTTGTTCATACAATGTTAGTTTTTTAAAAAGAGATTCTGAAAGCTGAATTTAGGATAAACATTGTAAAAGACAGTGAGTAGGAGGAAATATATATAGATGTGTGTGTGTGTATATATATATATATGCACTGCTTTAGGAATCTATTCATGCATTTACTGCTTTTCTGTCATATAAAACTGACTTACCGCTTACATCTGGGTGGAACCTTTCTGACTATAATGGTTTTTACTGTCTACACAGCTCTTTTGTGTGTTATGAAATCAGCTCTTTCTTCAGCCAAATTAAGGGTAAGACACTGATAAATAATTAGTACACTCTCATTTTACTGCAAAGAATGAGTCACTTAGTTTGGCCTATCATTTTCTCACAAGTCAGAAGTAGCAGAGGCTTTGAGTTACACGCAAGAACATTAGACACTGAATTATGAACTCCTCATAAGCCAAGTCTTTATAGTTTGAGGTTTATGAGATATAGAAATGAATATGAGCACGTCATCCCATTAATAAAAGAAGAGGACAGCTTCAGAAAAGGAATGGCCACGTCTTCACATAAGACCTCTATTGTAGGTGAACTCTGACGCACTATCAGCTTTCACAGGCCTGATCCAAGCTTCACTTCCAGCAAAGATTTGTCCCAAGGGGGTGAAGCAGAGGCCAAGCATCCAGAATGTAACTCTATCATGCAGTTCTCCAGCAGACCGCTATGTTACTCAGAAGGATCAGGGCACAAAGCACATCCATCCCCCAGTGCTTCCATCCAGCTCATTCCATGAGAGCAGGTATTGCAAGTTTTATATGACACAGGTGTATTGGTTTGGCACAGCCTGGTTTTAGGTAGCAGGGGGGCCACAAAGATGCCTTCTGTGAGGAAGCTGCTGGAAGCTTCCCACCATCCGGCACAGCCAATCTCTGACAGTTCTGAAGATGGACCATGCTGCTGGCCAGAACTGGGCCAATGAGAGAGGTTGGTAACACCTCTGTGATGACATATTTAAGAAGAAAATCAAAACAAAGTCACAAGATTTTGGATTCTAGTCAGAGAAGGGGAGGGAACATGTGAGGGAAACAACCTGGCAACACCAAGGTCAGTGAAGAAGGAGGGGCAGGAGGTGCTGCAGGTGCCGGAGCAGAGATTCCTCTGCAGGCCGTGGTGATGACCATGGTGAAGCAGCTGTGCCCCTGCAGCCCATGGGTCCATGTGGGATGCAGAGATTCCTCTGCAGGCCGTGGTGATGACCGTGGTGAAGCAGCTGTGCCCCTGCAGCCCATGGGTCCATGTGGGATGCAGAGATCCACCCGCAGCCCGTGGGGAGGTGCCCGTGCCAGAGCGGGTGGATGCCTGGAGGAGGATGTGAGTGGTGGGAGTCCTGGTGGAGGCTGGAGCAGCCTGGCCTTGGAGCACTGCACCCTGTGGACAGAGAGAGCCCCGGCGCAGCAGTTTTGGGAGGGCTGTGTGCCCGTGGGAGGGGCTCAGGCTGCAGCAGGGGCGGTGGGGCTGCTGCTCCTGAGAGCGGACCCATGCTGGGAAGATCACGGAGAACTGTCTCCCGTGGGAGGGACCCCACGGCCTCACAGGGGAAGGACTCCTCTCCCGGAGCAGCGGAAGGAAATCTCGGTGATGAACTGACCAAACTGTTCCCCTGCGCTGTCGGGGGGAAGGAGGGAAGGGCGGGGGGGGGAAGGTGTTCTAAGGGCTTATTTTACTTACTGTTATCCTCCTCTGATTCTGTTAGTTATAAATTCATTTCGCAACTTAAGTTGATCCTGTTTTACCCTTGAAGTGTTTCTCCCGGTCCTTATCTCGCTCATGAAGCGTTCGTTAATTTTTTTTTCCTTTTCCCTCCCCTTCCCAGCTGTGGCAGGGGAGGGTGAGCGAGTGGCTCTCGTGGGTGCCTGGCATTGGACATCAAACCACGACACACAGACAACGTTTTTCATTGTTGTGATGAAGAGAAGTAAAAATTTGGTGCAGCTGCAGTAAATGCAGTAAATGGTATTCGGGGCTATGATTTTAACAGGGAATTATTTAACTGCTTAGTTGCCAAAGAATCCCCAACTTAAGAAGCGGCCAGACTGGTTTGAATGGGTTATGAAAACGTCTCTTCCAGAGACAGTTCTGAAGTACTGGCAATTTGCAATTGCATTTATTGGATGCTAGTAGTTTTGACATGCAACACACTTAACAAGTTAACAACTGCAAGGAATCAATCCAATAATTTTAATTTTCATTTCAATGTGTCACTATCAATTTCTTTTCTGAATTTCAGAAAAATCAAAAGGATTTGTCTCAGATATTTGTGGCCAGACAGCAGGTTCCCCTCCCCAAATGTACAAGACACGCAAGGACATACAAAGCTCTTCTCATCAGCTTCATGCCAACACTGGGTGAGCAGATACTTTCCCTTGACTCCAAAGATGTACAGTACCTCAAGATATGTTGGTTTGATGGAAGAACTGTGATTTTGTTCCTTCTTGTAAATTTTCCCACACTCAAGGTAATGGAAGAAAAGACATCAAGAGGTACAACAGCTGGGCAGCCTGAAAGTCCCAAGAAATGGAAAAGGATGGAAAGTCTAGGCCAGAAAACTTTGCACTCCGTTAACTGGCCAGTTTGAGATAACCCACTCTACACCCATCCCCAGATACTATGAATCCAACATAGCCATGAGCTACAGCTTCCTTTATCTTTTTATTAAAAAACATTATTTTAGCTCTAAAATTATCTGGATGAAACTCTTCTGTTTAGCAGAGTTAATCAGCACAGACTGGAGTTTTGCAAAGTTCTAGTCCAAAACCATGGAATTATTTTTATATGTAATTGTGTTTTCACATGGATGCAGCATCCAACCTTGCTGTAACATTAATAAGCATTAACACCTTCAAGAGAAAAACCTGCTGCTGTTCAGTGTGAAGAGGGATTTCCTTATGGATAATGATCTCAGTGCTCACATTGAGACAGCCACAGGTACCCATTTGTAAGGAAGTGGCTCCGAAAAGGTACAAAATTATCTCCTAATGCTGCGTTCAGTACAGAGGCTTCTAGAGGGTAGTGGTTTATTCCTCTATTTTACTATCACTCCAAAACTGGCATTTCAATTAAAAACAAAAGATACTTCCAACCAGGACTGAGACTGCTCTGGAAAGTGGCATTGTAGGAGATACAATGGAGAGCATGACAGATTGTCCCAAACTGTGGGCTGTATGGATAATGCAGCTGATGAAAGGAGAAATGTAGAAATCCTCAGCCCTTGCTTTTCAAAATGCATCCTCCATGCTATTAAGTGTGGTGAAGAAAAACAGCACCAGGTAAGTGTGACATACCCATTGTTGTTGACTCACTACTGTCATAGAATAAAAATTACATGATTTTACTTCCAAGTCTGCAACAGAATAAGTAATGCCTATTCTTGTTTTATTTTACAGGTGTTCATACTGCAAGTCCCTATTTAGATTATTTCTGTTCACTTCTTTGTATGCTTCTTGGCATAAATTAATTGTAAACTAATTAGGATCTGAAGCATGAGCATGCAAATTAGGATTAAATCTCCCCCAAACAAAAGACAAGCACACAACACACTACTTTAATCCCAAATTTATGAATTATTATTTACAGAAAGTGTTCAAAATGGTATGTACAACTTATGTATATCTCAGGCTAGTTCTCAATTCCTCCCAGTAAATAAGGCTCAAACAATGCCCAGTTGCTGCTGATTTTATTGGGTACATTTGTGTTTCACACTGTTTAGCAAACAATTTGGCTGAAAGCTGAAATTGCTTTCTGTGTTCTGATGCACATTATTTCTAAAAGGTGAAGCCTTCAGAAGCTCAGTTTGAAATTACCCATGACTCAGGCTAGTCCCCATGGTTTTGCATGCTGGCATCGTTATGTTATGTGCACCGATCTGTGCTGTGGATTTCAGGATCCTCTGTGGTGTGTATACTATTTGGCTTAAGAAAAGGGCCTCTGGATTTTTGATCCCTGAAAAGCACACACTTGATCAGTGTGAAATAGCAGAGCTCAACACCCTTACATCCCTCTGTGGCAGCAAAGTTTAACCTCTGCAGTGGTGATGCCTCTGTCAATGGCAGTGCTGCTCGCCTGGGTTAATGCAGCTGGCTGACCTTGAGCCTCACAGTGAACTGAAGAACTCTTCCATTCTCCTTAATAAACTGCCTTCATTCATTTTTCATTTCACCTTTTGGTACTTCTTCTGTGATAAAGTTTCCACAAAGTTTGCCAGCTCACTTGCCTTAGTGCATCACCTCAAGCTGTTACGAAATGAATGGTGGGTTCTTAGTTCTTTTTTTCCTTCCTAAGAACTTCAAAGTAAGAGTTCAACATCTTGCAGCACCTAAAGTTGACTTGGTGATACTCCATTTTAGTTTTTGGGGTATTTTTGCTTGGGGACCCTTTTCACTGCAGAGTTAATGCATACATCCAGAAAGAATTGAAGCAAGGTGGTCAGTTAAGAACAGATGTGACCTTCTCTTCTGCAAATACACTTTCACATTAACAGATTTTTGCTGCTGGCCATCAAACCCAGGTCATTTCAGAGAACCTGTCCCACATCCTTAAGTGGAAGATATTGGTAGCAATTCTTAAAAAAGGAGGTTGGCTTAAGACCGAGTAATTTTTTTTGGTGAAATTCAGCACTGAGCACAGTCTAAATAACAGTGGTGCCTTGTTTAAGTCTGTCAGAACTGGGAATACTGGCTAGTCTAACTAGGAAGAGAAGGTTTTTTTCCTCTTAAATGGAAGATTTTCCAAAAACTTGTCACCTTTGGCCGAAATCACAAAATTTTCACAGAATATGTAGCAGGTATCACTTTTGTAAGAAAGTCACCAGCTGCAACACCTGGGAGCAACCTCACAGATGTCAAAATGTCAAAACCCAGGCTGTCTTTGCATTCTCACTGCTCTGATCTTGGTGACAACTCTGATACAATTCTGTAGAAGGTGGACTAGGTTTTCCTGTGAGACCTACATCAGTCAGAAAAGTTCTAATGATATAGACTCCTTTACTCATTATTAGCAATTTCTACCCATTTCTAGCCAAGCAGCAAGTCAGAGTTGATACCAGACTAATTAATAAATATATATAAAGGTATCTCGTGATGTTGAGAGAGAACCTAAATTCCCCTGCAGAGCATAGCATCAAACAGAGACTCTCCAGTTAAATCTTGACTACAGGTTCATGCAGAAAATTGACCTTCAGAGAGGAAAAGCAGAATTCATGAGGATGAAGCTGGGTGTGTTGTGAGATCTGACTCCACTCAGCCCTGCATCTTGACTAGGTGGAAGTAAGGGAGTTTCTGTCATCTCTCATCATGCTGGGTCTCATGAGCAGAAGAAGATGACTTTAGGCTACAGAACTACCAAACCAACACCCTCTGCAATTATCTCACTTGCCATGAGAGATCTAGCAATTAAACAACAAATTAAGAAGAAATTGATAGTCCTTTTCAGATAGTAAGTATATAATATCAAAAGTGAAAGCAAATGAAAGCAAGTTAGCCCGGTCACCTATAGCTCTCCCAAGATATTATAAACCTTGCACTGTATTTTAAACAAAAAAAAAAAATTAAAGTTCTGTAAATAAAATGAAGGGGAATCCACACATACAAACTTCATAGTGCAAAGCTTCATAAAATCAAAGAGGAAGACTCAGAGCCACTGGAAATAATACATATGGGAATGTTCACTATTGATAGGGCTGATAGTGCCACTGATTTTTAATGCTTTCTAATTCTTTCCCTCTTTACAGCCTATTTTCAAGTCAGTGTAACTTATGCCAGACTTTTAAAAGGGAGCTCTTCAACACTGGTGTCTTCTTTATTCATCCAAAGGACTTTAGACACCCAAAGATTTATCTTGCAATGCACTCAGCCACTGAAGTCACTGATCCCCCAGCCTACAGCTTAAAACAAAAGCTTGAAAGTGAACAAAAATGCAAGGAAATGACCCAATTTCCCCCAGAATCAACAGCAAGCTAAGAATAGACTCCTGAACTCCTCAATGCCAGCTCAGTCAAACCATTGTCAAATGAAAATACATTTGTTTTCCCAAGTGTTCAAAACTCCATCATCACAGAGTACACTCTCCATACAGGTGATTATGTGAATATATACAACATTCTTGTATGCAGTATTCTATAGGCACACTTCCAAAGACCTTCCAGCAGCCCACCTGTCACGCTCTGCTTGGAAAACTGCTTGGAAAATCTGGCCTTCAGTCTGTGTCTTTTTCTTTTTTTTTTTTTTTAATATCTAAAACAGTACTTGGTTACCATCCCCATGAGTCACACAGTCCAGTCTTGACAAGTGAATTGTTAGGTGGAATTAGGCAGCAGAGTGTTCTTTGGTCACATCCTTGCAGGGACTTGGAGAGCACGGTCTCCTCCCTGGCAGGCAGTCGAGGAAGGAATACCAGGGTGGCTGAGCTGCTGGCCGGGCTTTTATACTGGGGCTATTTTTAGCTGTTATCAGCCGCGGGTGCGGGGCCAATCCGCGCCTGGGGCCGCAGAGAAACTCTGCTCCGGCCAAACTTCACTCGCAGCAATCTCACAGGGAGGAGCCAAATGACTGAATTTGCTGCTCTGAACTTCGACTGTTCTTTATAAGGGTTCCTGTAAGGCGCCAGCACACCAAGGACGTGAAGAGTTAGGACCATAAGGAAGTTACTGATTCAACAGATAAGCATCCTGCCTATGTTTGGTGTAAATTAGTGAATTTAAGGTGCCTCATGAAGTCCAATAAATTATGCAATCATTCAGTATGATATACTTGAAATTCAATCTGTGGTATTTTTACAAAGGTGGTGTTTTTTATGTCACCGGGTAGCTGTACTCTGTAACTAGAAACTACTTACTGTGATTATTTACAAATCCATGGGCTCACCAAAGAAAGGAAAGACAGATTGGTGCCTCTTCAAAACAGGCCACATGGTGTATAACAGATTTTTGATACTGGACCTTCATCCAGTATATTCTTTTAGTAACTTTTCATAAATATGACCTTGTAGGAACTTAGGGCATTGAGAAATTAATTTAAAATAGTGAGAAGAATGTGAATTAAAGTTCTTGTATCTAAACATTAGGCATATAAGACTTTATATTAAAAGATAGTAGGTTTATTCTTTTCATGGATAAGCATCACAGCATTCAGTGTGCTGCAGCACTTCTTTTTTTTAAACAACTGGGATATGTGTGCTGTCTTCACTTTTAATGGTGTTTCTTGATGGCCTGTGAAAAAGTCCATGAAATGTACAAGAAAGGTTATCTTCCATGCCTGAATCACAGTGTGATATTAAAAAAAAAAAAAAAAAAAAAAGCTAAAATAAGGACTGTTAAGTCAATAAGTCTATTCTATGAAAATCAGTATTCCTGAATTATTTTGTCCCGTACTCATCTAGAAAGTCCTAGCTAATAGATATTGAAACTAGGAAGAATTTCTGATGACATTAAGAAAAATAAAAACTTTATAAGTTTAAATTATTTCTCCTAGTATTCCTGTTTACTGAGGACTTGCCAGTATTATTTGGGCACCTCACTGGCCATTTCAGGCTAACAGAGACCCTCTTGCAATGAGGAGCCACCCAAAGTACCAGTATTACAGCTAAGGATATACATATTTATAGAGCAAGATAAATGTTGGGCAAGTATAAAACACTTCTCCTGGCCAGATGTTTAACAGAATAGATTTTTAAATAAATCCAAAAATGATACAAATACATGTGAGCAGAAATCAGAGGAGTGACTAATACCTTTGTTTTCAGATGCAAAGCTCCCACTCTTTCCATCTGCTTCTCAACCAGCGCTCAAGCTACAGGGACACAGTGTTGAGATCTCCCAAAGCACAGTAACATAGAACTTCACCTCAAATAGAATTTGTTTACTTAAACAATCATAGATAACTTAAACCAGGAGGTTATTAAAAGAATCTTTTTGCTGCTTGTTTAGTTTAGCTATAAAAGCAGAAGCAACCTGAGACAAAATGCAGCTGTGGAAAAAAAAAAAAAGGCACCTTTGTGGAAAGAAAATATGTGCAGAATATGTGCAGAAGGGGATTACTATGATGACTGGCAGAAATGGAGACAAAAAGGATTGGCTGGTTTAGCCTCAAAAACATATGAGGTTGTCTAAGCCTAAACTGATTTTAAAAAGAGCTAAATGCATGAATGAATGCTAATGGACCATTCTGGCAAAAGAGCAAGGATGTTTAAGCTGCACATGAATAAAGGTAATTTGGAAATTAAAGTGTCAAACCTTCAGAGCAGTGACATTCTGAAACACATTTCCAAAATGAATAATAATAGTAATAGTTTCTAAATAGACCTTGATCACTTTATGAATGAAGTATTACATGATGAGGCTGTCTGTAGCAGAATACTCAATTTCATGTCCCAAAAAGTCACATCCAGTCCCATGAATTTTTTTTCAGATTACCTAGAATCCCCAAAGCAACCAGTCTTGGTCAGTGTGCAGATTTCTACCTTTCTGTGCCTCATCTTTTATAAACATATAAGCAGGAAGATAATGGTTTTCTCCCAGCAGATGTGTTCTCAAGTTTTACTTCATTAACACCTGCATGGAGGCAGCAACAGAAAATCAATCAACTTTTGAATCAAAATCCTGGTTTCAAAGACTGCTGGATGTACTGAAACCAGACCTGTGCACTGACCAATTCCCTTCTCATCTATCCCTGATCACATCATTGTAACGTCATGAATGTCACTGACGTCTTACATTATCAGAGGCCTACCAACAGTAAAAATTCAACAATTGTTTAATTAATTGATATGAAAAGGATCATCTAGAGATCTAAATACAAAAATCGTACCTGCAGATGACAATGCAATGACTCATTTTAGTGACACACTTCCTCCTTTTTTTTCTTTTCCACAGAAGGCAGTTTCATAAAGGTTCACAACATTTCCCATTAAGTAGTAAATACTTTTAAAATTGCCACCAATACAGAAAAATACTTATGTGTCTCTTTTCAGCCACAACCAAGCATATGAGAGAACATTTCTAAGTGAACCAGGAAATACAGTGGCAGAACAGTGGAAAATTTCCTTCCAATACAGGGTCTTATGACCCAAAGAAACAAACAATTTTTCTTTTCACAGTTAAAGTCTTAAGCTGTGTTTGAAGCGGTACCTAGGAATTCAAATCTAGTATGTTCAGTTGGCTCTTCTACTGTGGTGTCTGAAATAAAAAGTAATTCTAAACCAAATACAGTTGAAATACACGTATATGGGGATTGCTGTTAAAAAAAAACAGATAAAAGTTGACTGAAGTTAAAGGAAGAGTGCTGGTTCTCAGTCTTGGAAAGATGCTAAAATGTATAAGATCATTTAATCTAGTTAATTTAGACTGTACAGTGAACAGCAGAAGTGCCCAGCATCACAATGTTTGATCACTATTGCACATCAGTTGTTGCTGAGTGTGCACACTGAAACAAAAAGGGAAATAAAATAGCCTGAAAAAAAAATTAATTAAAGTTTGTTTCCAGATGTCCGTTACCAGAATTCACTCCTCATCTAATCTAGTCATCCAAGATTTGTATTTAAACTGTCACTAGTGGTATTCAGTTTATTTAACTTCAGGTGACCATGCCAATGTTTTCAATGAAAGTTTTTAGCTTGATGCAGTTGCCTAAACCTAAATATCCAGCAGCATTTGATAGGATAGCTGAGGAAACCTGTAAACATCTATGAGACAGGATCTATGGGACACCCATGGCCTGCAGAGGCAGCTGGAAGCCAGGAAAAAGCCCTTAGACATCTAAACCAGCACGGAATGCCTGTGGTTGGAAAACTGAATTAGGCCCCGCTCCATACAATGAACGGAGTCTACCTAATCAGTAACCTCACCCTACAGGTGGTACCTGCACTTGGCCATCGGAATTAGTATCACATCATGCTATTTCAGAAAGCTTTTTGTTGCAAAAAGAGCCTACACATCCTGCAGAGGTGTACTTAATGGCTTACAGACACACCTTCAGTTGGATGAGCCAAATCCAACCCTTGATATCTAAAGAAAAGAAAGAGCAGAGAAGAAAAGCTGCTTTCCTCTTGCAGACTCCAAAATAATTGACATATTAATAATAATTGACAATCCTCTGCAGGGATTATGCATTATTTTGTGTTCGTAAAATACTAGACTCAGTAGAGCTGCTCTTTAGGTACTTCTGAAAAAAACCAATCAGAAATAATACAAATCGCTCTGCTTTGGACAGGTTCAATTTAACAGGTGACATTACTGCTTACAGATAAGTTTTCAATGCCAGAAGAAGTAATCAGTCCACAAATCCAAACATTTTTCACTCAAAAAATGTAGGTTCTGAAATGTTTCAAAAGAAAAACAGTCCATGCTGAGATAAGACTCTTGTTTTCAGAACATCAGAGAGGGTGTCACAAGATGAAACATATATGAAGAAAAGATAAATGAGTAAATAAATCCTGTTTTAATTTTCACTTGGTGTGACCTACATTATTTACACTGTGTTTGCCATTTCTGCAATCACTGTGCAGGGACAATTTCCTAGATAATACAGGTCTGTATTTTGAAGCTGTTGCTACGCTACTGTGCCGTGCTCGGACACCGCTGTGGCTGGAGCCACGTGCTGAGTGGGGCACGGGAGCACCAGCTCAAAATTGATTCACAGACCTTTCTGCAGGTGCCTGAGTGAAGCACAGACTCAGGAAGGGTTGGAAGCAAGACCTTTTATCCCTTGTATCCAAAAGATTAAGCAAACTGCTCTCCCTGCTGCTAAAACACACATTCTGCTCATGACTGATAGTCAGGGGACTGGGTGTTATCTCTAACAGAATGGCCGTCACTAATCTTGTCACACACACACACAGAGATAGAGAGAGAGAGAGAGACAGAGTAATTCGGATAGGCATAAATGCAGCTGTGAAGAGACCCACAACACAGTTTTCCTCCTCAGAAATAGTTAGAAACCTCAGAAATAGGGTTAGTTGCTATTAGGTTTATATGTTAAATCTTAAGAGATTACCAGTCTGCTGTACATGACAGGGTGGAGGAGGGTGCCATGAAGCCACGCTGAGTCTGCACAATGGTGTGGAGGTGTTAAAGATGTATCTGTATTTTCTGAGTTAGCAGAGCAAAAGCACTGGAGAGGGTCTCCTTCACACTGGATTTATGTCAGAGCAGTTCTCTGACTCCAAAACCAGGCTGTTTTCAATGAGGGGTGATCAGGGTTTGATCAGACCAAGAGAAACCTAAATTCTCACAGAAGAGAAACCTAACGCTCTACAAGTCAAATGGCAGCTCCAAACTGTGCATTACTACTGCATTACACCTGCTTGCAAATGGACAAGTCACAAATGGTTGAGACTGTCACTGAAGCACTTACTGGGGAAACACCAGGGCTAGAGGAACCATATAAATGTTAAAGGATTCAAAAATATGTTAGAATACAGCAGATAAAGTGACTAGAGAGTTGGATAAATGATGAATTAAAGAGGCACTTGCTGTAGTAATTTTTATTTGCACTGCTGTTTACACTGTACCTCCAAACTGGAGCTTAAGAATTATATAAATTAACTGGAGAAAGACTGGAAAAGGTCAAAAAAACCACCCCTAAATCAAACAAAAACCAAAGCACAATACACCAACCACTCAACATTTAGAAATGATGACTCAAGCTTGAAGGCAAGCTGAAGGAACTGAATTTGTTTCATTTAAGAAAGCAAAGAATGAAGGAAATTTGATCTGTGTCTTCTATACACATAAAGGTCTTGTCTATTAAAAATAAAAATAGCATAATTCAGAGCAACAGAGTTTTAATAAAGGAAAATGTTTGACTCAGGATAATAATTAAACATTGACAGAGACTTACTGGTATAGGTGCTGAATTGGCATCACTGAATGTTCCCAAAGAAGCATCTGTTAGGGACAGTCTACATAAGACTGAGAGCAGGAGGACACATCTTACCACTTGATTTTCCAGACTTGTATTTCTATACTTAATTGTACTTGTAAGGTACCTCAAGAATATTTGCAGGAATAAACAACCATTACTTTCATTTTAATTACCAAAACAGGTATCACGTTAGGATATTGGCTCCCTGTGAGTCATTTCCTGCTGTGTACATGTCAATTTCAGCATCTTGGTCTGTAAATCTGCCAAGACTGGAAAACTCTAAAAATAGTTATTGGATCTTTTCCTTGCTCAGGTAACACTATTTAAAAGGTGGATTATGAATCACTCAAACTTTTTCAAAGCTTATTCATAAGACCAAAATAATATTTGCTTAGTTCCATTAGATTTATTATTAAAATATTTTTAAAGGCTAAAATGTCATAAAAAGCCAAACTACTGTAATTTTGTGTATATATGGAGAGTTACACCTGCCATCTGGCTTCAGCCTGAATTAACCGTACTACCTGCAAACCTTGGTGGAGAAGATACGGCTTGACACCAGCCTTATGTGCTGCACTGGAATCAATTAGAAGACTAACTGGTTTCCATTGCTGGAAGGTATCTGGACACCCAGTTATGCTTACAACTATCTTACAGCCCAAAATTGCAAATACAGTTTTTTTACTCTGTAGATTATGAGTGTAGTAAGAAATGCTCAGTTCTGCTCAGCAAAGCACCAGTTTAACCACTAACTTCTGACTGGACATCCATGTGCTTCTGCTCTCTTCAAATTATACATGCTTAAAATTAGATTTGTCCTGTGACTTCATGTTCTGAACCATTAATACACATTCCTAAACAGAATTTTCTCAACAGATACCAGAATGCTCCATAAAACAAGAGAAAAGCCAACTCAATAGGAAGAAGCATGATTTTCCCAGTGATACGATGATGAGTCTCACTGTCCCTGTGAAGAACATGGTCTGTCATTCACAACAGTTCAGCTCATCTTGGGGCGTCAGTAAGGAACTAGCACAGGGTTGTATCACCAAATTAGAGCCTTCAGACATTCCTGACCTGGAAATCATGTAACTACAGAATCACAGAATTTTTAGGGTTGGAAAAGACGTTTAAGATCATCAAGTCCAACTGCCAACCCAGCACCACCACCATGTTCACCATGAAGCCATGTCCTCAAATGCCACATCCACATGTTTTTGGATGTCAAAGGATGGTGATTCCACTTCCCTGAGCAGCCTGTTCCAATGCCTGACAATTCTCTCCACAAGAAAAAAAATAAAATTCCTAATATTGTGTCTAAACCTTCCCCAGCACAACTTGAGCAGTTTCCTCTTGTCCTGTCACTTGTTCCCTGGGAGCAGAGCCTGACCCCCACCTGGCTCCACCCTCCTTTCAGAGATTTTGGAAAGCAAGAGTCCCCTCAGCTCTCTCAATTGCTCCTCATCAGACTTGTGGCTCCAGACCCTTCCCCAGCTGTGTTCCCTTCTCTGGACACACTCCAACCCCTCAATGTCTTTTTTGTCATGAGGGGCCCAAAACTGAACCCAGGATTTGAGGTATGGCCTCTGCAGTGCCCAGCACAGGGGGACATCACTGCCCTGGTCCTGCTGCCACACTATTGCTGGTACAGCCCAGGTGCCATTGGCATTCCTGGCCACCTGGGCACACCTGGCTCATGTTCAAGCCGCTGTCACCAGCACCCCCAGGTCCTTTTGCAGCTTTCCAGCCACTCCTGTCCCAGCCTGCAGCACTTCAGGGCTTGTTGTGACCCAAGTGCAGGACTCAGCACTTCAAATGAGGGAGTGGGGAAGCATCTTGTGGGAAAAACCAAAAATGCCCTTTCTTTTCCAGCTCCTGACTTAATGCAATTTTACTAAAGGATACCATAATTCCAAACAGAAACAGCTAAATGCTTAGGCTCTGATTCTTAAATATAAGCACTGGTATCCACTAAAAGAACAGGAGGCAACAGGCACAAATTGAGATACACAAAACATTTAAAACATAGTTTTGCCATGAGGGTAGGACTCATTAGAATGGTTGCATAGAGAAGTTGTGGTTTCTTCATCTTTGGTCACATGAAAACCAAAGTTGTGGCCCTGAACAAGCTGTTATAGGTGATCCTACTCTAAGTAAGGAGTTGGACCAGATGACCTCCAGAGATGGTCTCCAGCATCCATAAATCTGTTACTCCAGGGCAGTGATCCAACAGGTGCAGGTTGATGATGCTAAACCACTGTATTATGTCAGTATTTTTGCCTAACACAAGGTGTTTATTATGCTTGTTATTATGCTTAGGGTGAAAAATTGCCTTCCTTCTTTTGGGAACTGTGTTCCCATGGAACAAATGAGTACAGACAGGGTATAATCTGCAGTCAGTCTCAGGTCATAAAATAACCCAGAAGGGCAATAATTTTCTTCTGAAAAGAAAATTGGAGGACTAGTCTTCAAAAAACAACTCAAGCTTCAGGAAAACAAAAAAGTTAAAAATTTCTAAGAAACCTAAACCTTCAGAACAAATGTGCTGCTCAACAGGAAAATACAGTGTACAGGTGAGAAAGCTGGACCTTGGAGCTGTGATTAGGTCAGGCTGTGCTGTGCACTCAGTAACACAGCCTGTGTGCCAGTCATATCTCTGTTCAAATTGCAAAGGCTTTTATTTGAAGAAATTACAGCATTACTGGAAGGGCATTAAGGCAGCTGTGACAAGCCTGGACATGCCAGATTCACACAAAGATTCATGTTGGTACATGCTGCATTCTGCTGTTAAAGGCACAGGGAATTCCTTTTTTACCTTATGGCACATTCTGAAATAGTCCACTGACACGACATAGTTACCAAGTACTGATAATCAGTGAAAAATGAGTTAAAGTGATGTAAACATTTTCTTGGTGTCTAATGAATGGACTACTGTAAAGATTATCCATCCAGCTGCACTGTGAGTTAGATACCAGTTAATCTTCCCACTTTCTCTGGTGTTCAGTCCTCTGACATTCGCATTTCCAGTCATTAACAGAGATTTATTAGTGTTACAAACAAAGGAAGGAATAAATAGTGGCAGAAGTGTCATGACCACTGTTGTCCACAGCACAAGGTCCTGCTATCACTGTTAGTGTCTGCAGAAAAGTGCAAACCCAGATGAACCCAATTTCAGAGCAACACTGGCCTCAGGTGGACTAGAGAAGGGAACCATCTCTGAGTAATATTTATTGACACAACTGAGATACTGGTTCCATGTGCAAGAAGCCACAGCCCTCAGGGATTTCACTCTCTTGTTACATATTATTCTATGACCTTCCATTTTACAGGCTGACTTTTGCTATCTATATAATTAAAGAGAGCAAAGCTGGATCTGCACTCCATGGAGCTACTGCTTTATTACTTTGATACCAGACAGAAAAGCAAAAAGCCAAAAACTAAATATCATCACTTTCTCACGGAATAAAACACATCACAGGAGTCCAGTTCAGCCACCCACCCAGCAGTATCCAGTGCCCTGCCCACTGGAATCACAGCATGGATCACCTGAGAGCCTCATGTCTCAACCTCTCAGCCAGGTAGGAGTATCTTGTGGCTCAAGGACATCTCAAAGACTCCAGGCACTTATGTTTGGCAAGTGAAGGGGAGCACAGTTTCCCTTTCTCTCTGGACTAGCTGATAAGAACCTTTATGGGATAATCAGCTACTCTTCACAACAAAAGCAAGGAAAAGGATCTCTTCAGACCTTGTCCATGATAGTTCTGTTCAAAATGCCTCTCTTCTCACTTTTGCAAATTAACCCAGACAACTCTGAATGGGAGCATCTGCACACATTTCTTATTTTATCCACAGAAAAAGAAGACATTGTTATTTTGAAATATGAGGAATGTGAAATAATAAGGAAATTAAAGAGATGATTTTAAGCCAAAATACAGCTCTCAGGTTGCTAGCACCATGTAGCTGCTAACAAACAAAATGTACTCAATTGCTGCAACTTTTAACACATACACAGGACTACATGCAAAAATATACACTGGAACTAATGCCACAGCTCTTACTTTGACCATAAAATCAACATATTTTTAGCAATTACCATAATCCAGTCACAGAAATAGGACAGGTGCTGTTTCAGGGAGTCACTTAGCCAAATAATGACTGCTGAAAACACTTCCCATTATGTGTGGTGACAAAATCTCTTCTCCTGCTTCCAAAGCCCCCATGGAACTGAGAAACAGATTTGGATAATATTACTTATGTTGAAAAGTGACGAATTTCATGAGACTTCTCTTGAAATAATAGAATATTATAATCATGGTGTATCATCCTATTCAAGGTAAACAAGATCTTGAACATCCTTATATAGGGAAAAAGAAGGAACTGTCAGGCCTGTGTTTCAGCCTAATAAATGTTGAGAAAGGTTAAATACAAGTGCTTTTATGAAGGGAATCATAGGATTTATTCAGGAACACAGGTGTTTACAGTTTTGAAACTGAAGTAATACTTTATAAGGTTAGAGAAAATGTGAAAGCCTCCTCAGTAATTTATACCTAACTGGAAATTAATGAAAATACATGTTGAAATTTTCACAGAAATACATAAACCTAAATATTGAAAGAAATAAAAGACTTCTTTCAGGGATGAGCATTATTTAAACTTAATATTCAGTTTTCTTCATAGAAGTCATAACTATTACTTTTGAGCTCTCAGCTACTAGATAGTGAAATGCAGGGATAGCTGAACTAGCTCAACTAAATAGTAGAAGCCTAGCTGTAAAAGCAGGGAGATTTCACAGAATAAATAAATTTGCAGCAACAACCAGAATACTTGCACCATACTTCCACCTGAAATGAAGAAATCCCAGGCACCTCCACACAACACAAATCTCCTCTTTCTCTGCTTAAAGATGCAAGAGGTAAGTGAGTTGGGAGCAAAGCAGTAGGTAGCTGTATTTCACTGATTTGGAAGACACACACATTGATTTGGGGTTCTTACCTTCACAAAAATGGAAATCTCAAAATCTTCCTGAAAGTTGTTAGTTTCTCCAAAGTTACTGTTAAGGGGAAACTTGAGGGAAGTTGAAGAGTTGGTAGAAGTGCTCTGTCTCTGACGAAACTGGAAATCTGGAGGAAAATGCAGGTTGCTCTCAAACATTGTGCCCTCTATGTCTTTATCTTCCTGAGTTGGGCTCATCAGATCCATCTGCTGCTGTGGGTGGTCTTCTTCAGCACCATGGTGAGATGAAGAATCATCTTCTCCATCACTTCCATGCTGAGAGGCCACAGAATTATTACAGCTATCTTCTGAGTTCTTTTGACTACCATCCGTGTTTTCTGGGATATTAGTGATGGAAAAAGGGGATGCTGAATCTTCATGGACATGATCAGGAAGATCACCCCCTTTATTTTCCTCAGAATCTGAAGCCTCAGAGACAGTGCTGTCATTAGCATTTTGATTGATGTCAGTAAAGACTGGCTCTTCCATGGCTGCTGGCTGGTGAGTTTTCCCTGCCTGCTGGTACCTTACCAGATTACAATTAAAGCGAGATGTTGACAGACAAAGCTCCTTGGGAGGAAGCAGAGTCTGTGGTGTACTCTGAATGCTCAGCTACACATGGCAGATCTCCAACAATCATTTACTGAGAGCCTTGAATCAACATTGCACTTCAACTGAAGGAAAAGGCTGTCTCACTTTTAACCCCTTTGTTGATCTGACTCCTGGGAACTGTATCTCAGGAGCTGTAATCTGTTGTTCTTCGAGATGTTGCCTGGCTAAGTATTGCAAAAAACAGATGAAGAACCTATCAGTACTAGAAAGCTACAGTAAAAAATAAGTATTCTTACATAGGAAGTCAAAAATAGTTCTATTGGAAATCTTACTTATGTAAAGAGGTAGAAATGCAGACTTCACCCACTTACTCATATTTACAGCACACAAAACCTTCAAGAAAAAGCAAGGTAAAACTGCCTCGACAATACCAACGATCATCTGCAACATTTTCGTGGTTACTTACAACATCATCAACAACTGATGATCATTTATAAAAAAATAAATTAAAAAAAATTATAAAGTTGTAAATTTTAACTCTTTCCAACATTGCCACTCGTTCACTTTGGGGACCACACACTTCACACTTTGCATTTTCCTCCTCTCAACTATATACTGGGGCCAAAACTGTAAGACGTCTCATGAGCTGCCCTGGAAATAAAGGAAAAGAAAGCACTGAATAAGTTAATCATGATTACATATACATAATGCATCAATTAATTATAATCACATTTAGGTTATGTATCTCCATGTCATAAGACATACACTGCAGAAATCTAGTTTGCCACCTTGTGTATACAGTTCCTTTTCTCTAATGAATGGAGAGACACACCAAACTACACAGAATCTAAACTGGGTGAATACTGCCAGCTTTAGCATAAAATTAACTGCCCTCCTAGAGACAGATACACATTCCAGAGCAACTGAAATTAACAGAGCTGAAACTCCCAGAAGATCCAAACCTGAATTTATCAAATTATTATAAAGTCACCAATTTATTAAATTCATGAGAACTTCAGGCCTTATTGACTAAAGACTTTTTATCTCTATGTTTACTGCATCTTGATTATGAAGATTATTACAAGAATTCTTATAAACTAATATTTAATCTTTTGGGATTGAGCCAAAAGGAAAGTGAAGGTGTTTTCCTCTTGACCCATCCTTGTAACTTCCTGAGAGGTAACTGCCACAGCCAGATTGGATTTCTTAAAGAAATAAAGAAGAGAAGTGATAGAGAAAGATGGTAATTCCAGCCATCCCAGACAGAACAAGAAGAGAACACAACCTATTTCACAGGGTAGAGTAGCAGGTGCTGCCTGCCTGGGATTTATGACTGTAGTTAACTGCCATTACTCTTATATTGAACAGTTTAGAGTACTACTAAAGTTAAATATCAAAAGCAAACCAATATTTCATAGACTTAAGGCTCCTAGATAACCTGAAAAGTGCCAGGACCGTAGTTACAACCAAGTCTAATCACTGTGATTGTACAGTACAAAGATGCAAGTAAGTATCAGAGGCCAGTGAGATCTCTTAGCTCACAAGGGCATTTCTGGCCTGATGCAACTCAAGGACTTCAAGGATATGTTACCCATTACCAAGGCCTAATCTCAACTCTTCCTGCCCACACATGGCTGGCTGGCACAAGTGGTCCATCAGCAAGCAGGATAAAGCACATCTCCTGTATGTAACTCAGCACAATTCCTCACGTGTAAATCCTAACCCAGAGATTCCAAAATGGGTACTGTGTAATCTGTCTTGCAAAATTCTAGCACTCAAGACCAAGGCTAATGAGAAGACTGATTTAAAACCATGAACTTAAATTATCGAAGTTCAAGAAACTTGGGAAAAGCAATAAAACAGCTGGAAAGTTGTATAAGTTCGATTTCTTTTGGGACTACTTTTCACTTCTAAGAAAACACTTGGATTTCTTCATATTTTGTAGAAAGACAAATGTATTTCTGCCTGGGTCTTTTCAACTTGCTCTAAGCATGACTTTGATCAGCAACTCCCACTGATCTTCAACCCCTTCTTACAGAGTGGTTGCAGGATTAAACTCGCTGGGATCATAAAAAATCCCTCCTTAGTAACTCGACTGGCAAACAGTTTGAGGAAAAAAGAGAACTCAGAAACAGTCGTGACATAAAACAAAGAACAAAGTCCAGTTGTAGTCCAGTCCATGACTTTTTTTTTTCCCTTCACGAAGATGACATTTGCAGGATGCAGCAGCACCTGCTGGAGGGTTTAAAATATCACAAGTAAAACACTGAGTAAGAGCATAAGGTGAGTATTATTTTAAAAGAAATAAATACAGTTGATGTGGGTTCCTTCATTGTGAGCTACCCAAGTTGTTCTTTCTTCTGCCGCCCTCCAAGAGAAAAGAAAAGTATCATTCAGTGTACAGTGAAATGGGACTTCTCTCCTGCACAGAAGTGAGAGGGAAGAGCTTGTATGCGGCAAGAGACCAAAAAAAGGTCTCAGCACACCTAAAGCCCTCTGAGTAACAGTCCCAGCCTCAAGGCCATGAGAATGCAAGACTACAAAACAGAAATCACCAATTTCATCCATTCCCTAAATTCCTCTGCTCCCAAACCTAGAAGGTGTTGAGTTAATGTAGAAGTTAGTAACACAATACTTTCCGCTGCTAATTCTGTAATCCAGGTTGTGTCACTGACCATCTGGACCCATGTGAGCCATCAGTAGCGCTGGTTACCGGCTTTGCAGAAACATAAAGAAGCACAAAAACCATAAGCAGAAAAAATCATAAAAGGACAAAGAACATGAGCAATAGAATTCCTCATTTGCAAGGTTCATTTTTTACTTTATGACTGAACTTCTGTTTTTACTCTAACCTTGTTCTTCTTAATGCAGGACATACCAGAATCAACGTGACTACAAGACCAGTTAGAATACTTAGACACAAGTTACAGTTTTGTCAGTGTTCATCACCTGGAATAAGCAAATCACTGATTTTTTCTACAGTCTAGTGGACAGTGTTGAGCACCTCAAAATATACCATAAAAAGAGATGGAAAAAATTATATCAAAAGGAGATGAAGATGATCTTTAAAACAGCCCAGTCATCAGAGCTGCCTACAAAACATATGTCTGTTTAGACAGCAAGGCTGGTATTCGTGTACATTTAGAAGCCCACAAATGGACATCAAAACTCGAGCTGGAAACCTAGATAACTGCCTGGTTCACTCTGCAGAGACACACAGAGCTCAGTTCAGCAGCCCAAACACACAGAGACATTTACTGGTATTTAAGTTGTTTGCTTAGAGCAACTTGATTTATTTGAAGGGTAAGGGCTCTGGTACATTCAGACTGCTGAAGCTACTACTGAAACTTTCTCTGTTCACCCAGAATCCCCAACAGAAATCAGCACCTCCACTTTGCACTTATTTTAAAATGACAAGCAGAAGACTGACTTGTAAAGAAATTCCTGCATTGCTAGAGTCAGTTATCCCTTGCCCCCAGAGTGGAAGAGAAGGGTGGGAAGAAGGAAGAGTAACAAGAATATCAGACCCCTAAGCAGCATACCTCACATATTCGCAGAGATTAAGAATTAGAGGCAAACCCCCACATTACACTGTTTGATATGGATTCCCAAGACTTTTATCTGGGTACACCTTTATTGAAGCAGTAAGTTGCACATATTTTAGGCATTCCACAACACTGTAAACTTCAACTCATTCATCAGTGCCACAAGTAGCTTCAGTGGTTCTCAGCCCTGTTTAGAAATAGCAACCTGTTTCTACTGGAATTTCTCAAGTAATTCCTAGTTGGATATTCCTATGATTTTAGTGCTTTAATTAAAAGAATCCTTCAGTTTTATTTGTTCTCTGTGAAGATGCTTGCACACTTTAAAGCAAAGAGACTGTAAATCTTTCTTCATAACTAAAGAAATTGAGGTTTTTTCACTTGCTTGCTCTAAAGTATCTTTTTCCAGACAGAAGAGATGCAAAAAAAAAAAATGGAATAGTTAAAATAAAACACTCAAAATTCTTGGAAACAGCTGAACCTGAAACTGAATGATGGTAAACAAAGTTTAGTGTCCCTCAGAAACTCTGAGGGATCTTGGCATCCCGTGGGATCAGACCCCTCATTTGGACTTAAGTGAACTCAATGAAAAATCATGAACGTTCCTGGCCATTCAGGACGTTTGCTTTACAAAAAAAACCCCTAAAACTTTTTTCCTTCATAAAGCTCCAAAATTTCCAAGCTTTGCAACAAGGACATTATCAAAACTACACTGTGGGCTCCAGGAGACAGACTGGTCATAGTTTACAGACATATTACAAGGGACTTGCAATAAATTCATACCACTTTGTTTTCACTCCTGGCTGCACTCAGTACCTGGAGGAAATCAACCACAAACCCTTGCACCATTTTCAGCCTCAGCTTTTACTTTTGTTGTTAGCAGTACCTCATCTCTACACAGTTCCTCAACACTAATCCTCTATCCACTGCCAATCTTGCACTAAACAGCACGAGGACAAGACTTTATCCCACATTTTATTCCTTTATCTGTATTCTATTTGTGCTGCAGTAAGAAAAAAAAAACACAAAAGAACCATTTCAGAAGACAGTGGTTTGGTAGAAGACGTTGATGATGACATTTCACACAGGAGTCAGCACATCCTTGAAGCAGGCATGCAGAAATCCATTTGTTGTTCTGCTAACACTGACTTGGATTCTGCAGTCTTGAGGAGCTGGTTCATGAATCTAGGACCCCAGTGTAGTAATGGTGATTCACCAGATTTTCCTTTGCTGCTGGCTGCTTAAAAGGTGTATTTAAAGCCAACACATCCATAAATTTCTCTGCGTATGACAGACACTAGGAACTAGACAAACAACAGAAAACTTGCACATGACATCCAATTCTCATGTTATCAACAGCTTTTAGTTGTTAAAAATACCAGAAGTCATTGTCAGCACACATTTGAAAACCTGCTTTACCTGATGCAGGGTCTAATTATTCCCAATTTGGATGCTTCAAAGTGCTTTATTTTTGGTCTTCCAGTTCATTTTGTAAAACCTTACTTGGTTTGGTCTTCAAGTCCATGGTCAGGAATTCCATTGGAATACCTGAGAGCCTAAGAAATACCAGCTTTTTATCTGCCCAACTGCTCCAAGAAAAACACTTTTGTTTGCCTTTAAAATCTGGCATCATTTCAACAGCCTTGTTTATCTCTGAAACTAAGCACCCTTGGAAAGCTCAGCAACGCCGTTTCAAGCCTGTTTGCAGTGGAGGCTTTGGTAACTGAAACAGAGAAGGCAGAGACGCCACAGCCACCCTGTCATGCAGCCTTAGGGATCTCTTTCCACACAGTTTGAGAAACAGCAAGGTTAAGATCCCTTTTTTTTTATAGCTTCCATATACAAGCAATGCTTTGGATTAAATGGGCGCTAAAAGATTAAGGTCTAATAAAGTTTAACAGCTGTTACTCACCCAGCTCGTTTATGGTCTCATGAAACATCTAATTTTTTTCATCTCTATTTTATAAAGATGCATCAAAACACAGTAAATGACAGGTTAAATGACAGATTAAAAAAACTAGTGAGCAAAAACGGTGACAGAGGTCTCCGTCACATGGATAAAAGTGAGAACAAAACTGGAAATACAGGAAATATTTCTTGTTCAAGATTAAGTAATGAAAATGTCCCTAAGAAAGCACTCCACACGAGTAGCTGAGCCATTCACATGCAGCATCAAGTTTTCATAGAATCATAGAACAGTTTGGATTGGAAGGGACTTTAAAGACCATCTCACTCCAACACCCTGCCATGGGCAGGGACGCCTTCCACCAGACCAGGTTGCTCCAAGCTCCTGTTCAACCTGGCCTTGAACATTTCCAGGGATGGAGCAGCCACAGCTTCTCTGGGCAACCTGTGCCAGGGCCTCACCACCCTCACAGGGAAGAGTTTTTTTCCTAATATCCAATCTAAACCTGGTATCTTTCAGTTTGAAGCCATTCCCACTTGTGACCCCATGCTCTTGTAAAAAGTCCCTCTCTGTCTTTCCTGTAGGCTCCCTTCAGGTGCTGGAAGGCCACAGTTAGGTCACCCCTAAGCCATCTCTTCTCCAGGCTAAACAATCCAAATTAAATTAATCCAAATTTAATTAATCCAAATAAATTCAGAGTTGCTTCACCTCTACAACACTGCCAACTAGAGGGTATGATTTCCCATCCAGAAAGTAAGTGTTTTACTAAGCCTAGCAACCACTAAGAATATTTTGAGGTTGCCTACCCTTTACTTCCTGGCATTGACTAATGGTTTTTGAGCTACAAATGCTCAATTATACTCCAGCAGTAAATCTGTACAGCTTCTGGCAGGACCTAGTGCTTAGAACTGCAGCCTCTACAGGCAAACATGGGCTGAAATACAATAGAGAGATCAAGGTGAAGAAAGGCAAACATCTCAGTAGTGCCCAGTTTTACTCCTCTTAATGTAAGTATACATGTAACTCACCCATTTCTTGTAGGGAAACACTGTAAATGGAACTAAGAGCAGTATTAAACACATAAGATACATATTGGCTAGACCAGTTCAGAGTCCAGAGCTGCTGTGGTGTGCTGCCTATATGATGTGTCAAACTGGGCACACCACATTAGGCTGGGCTCATGAATAAGTGAATAGTGAAAATAGTTTTCAAAGCATGTGGGCAAGGGTAAACAAGAGATTACTCACACCTTTTAGGTGTGTGATTATGCTGCAAAAGCAGGCTGGCAAAAGAGCCTCCATGCTTAAAATTTGTCTGCATTTGTGCATAAAGTTTTTAACAAGAATTCAGTTGTAAATTGATGAAATTGGTTAAAATATTGCACCTGCCCTGTTCTGCATTCCCTGGAGCTCTAGTTCACTCTGTGTAACAAATATTTTTAAGGCAATACAACAAAGTAATTCATAAAGGACAGGTCCCTCCTCCACATGACCAGCTGTCATGTGCATATTCACAAAGCTGAACTTGTATAACCAAAAAGAGCCTAAGAGAAAAAAAAAATACACAAAGACCTTGACTTGAACTTGACACATGACATGTGAGTAGCTGCAAGAATACTTAGCTAGCTCACCTGGAGTTGTTTTTTTCCCTCTTTATGGGCCTGTGCTTTGCCACACCTGCTACATTCCATAAATCAAGGTGAATCAGGGGCGTGTCACTGTATTCAGCCTATTATACCACATTTTAGAGCCACTCCACAGCTGGCACACACAGGTAGCAAAACCTGCCTAACTCATACATATGTGAAAACCATTAGGAAGAAACAAGCTGAAATCTACACCGCCTGCAGAATAAACATCTAGCAGGGTACACAGAATGGAATTCAGATCTACTTCAGTCAGTTATGAAGCCATAAGCATTTCTTTTTCTCAGTTTTTAGGATGAAATTTAAAATAGTGATGATTTGTACTCTGTGCTATTAAAGGATGCTTCATTTCTGTATTTACATAGAGCTGATCTCATTGTTTTTCAGCACCAGTACGTTAACAGGTTTTGCAGAATTACTAATCCTTTCTCATAATGAAAAGGAAAACCATGGGAATGTAAACTATTTGCCTTAATTTATGAAGCAAACTTACACCAGGACCCAAAACAGATCTCAACCTATCATACCACACACTGCTGCGGTGGCACTCAGAGTACATTGAAGAACACATTGACCATTTCCTGCCTGTATTTTGAGATTTAGGGTAAACGATTTTTTTTTTTTTCCCCACAAAGGAGACCACAAAAAGGTGATGTGCATGAAAGAATATGAACAGCCAGTTTTCAGAGCTGTGTGACCAAAAGGGAGATGGAGTCATGGAGGAGTCATGGAGGAGTCATGCTGACAACCACCACTGCCTCACAAAGGTGACAGCCTGGGGCTGCTAGGCACCTGCAAAGGAGGCAGGAGGCAGGTTATGAGTATTCTGGGAGAACACAGGGACACTCCCAAGGACATGTCCCATCACAGCTTCACCTCACGGTGCCCTTGTGCAACAAAGGGATGCCCAGCAAACAGCCCCAGAGTGAGCTGCACCCCAGCCCGGGGGGACAACACACAAACCCCTGAGCTCCCTGAAACCACCACCTTGCTCTGTATGGGACAGCTGCATCCCACAGCCCCCATGGCTCCCCTCAGCTCTGGCCCCTTCATCCCGGTGTGTGGCAGCAGGACCAGGGCAGTGATCATCACCACTGGGGAGGCCACACCTCGAGTGCTGTGTCCAGTTTTGGGCCCCTCAGTTCAGGAAGGACATTGAGGGGCTGGAGCGTGTCCAGAGAAGGGAATGGAGCTGGGGAAGGGGCTGGAGCACCAGGAGTGGCTGAGGGAGCTGGAAAGAGGTGGTTCAGCCCAGAGAAAAGGAGGCTCAGGGGGGACCTTCTGGCTTTTCACAGCTGCTGGACAGGGGGTGCAGCCAGGTGGAGGCTGGGCTCTGCGTGCAGGTAACAAGTGACATGACAAGAGGTCATAGTCTCAAGTTGCACCACGGGAGGTTTTAGGTTGGACATTAAGAATAATTTCTTCACAAAAAGGGTGATTAGACATTGGAATAGGCTACCGAGGAAAGCGGTGGAGCCACCGTTCCTGGAGGTGTTTAAGGAAAGACTGGACGTGGCACTGAGGGACATGGTTTAGTTGACAAAGTGGTGATCGGTCATAGGTTGGACTCGATGATCTCAGAGCTCTATCTAATTGACTCTAGACGCTGGAAATCCCGCATTGCCTCCACAGCCTCCTCGTAGCCTCCCCACGACGCCTCTCACCGCCCGCCCCTCACTTCCCGCTCCCCCTCCGCCGTTCATCCCGGTGCCGCGCCCCCCGCGCCGCAGCCAATCGGGTCTCCCGCCAGCGGGCCCGCAGCCAATCACAGCGGGCGGAGGCCGCGCTCACTGGCGAGCTCTCGCGCCCCCTCCAAAGGCCCGTCAGTGTCGGTTGGGGCTGCGTGGGCGGCGGGTGCGCAGGCGCTGGGCCGCCACCCCCCGCTGCCCCCGGTCACCTCCGGTCACCTCCGGTGCTGCCCGCGCGTCCCGGCCCGAGCGGAGCCGGAGCGGGACCTCACGGTGGGGCCCGGGCGGGGACGGGGTGTCCCGCGGCGGGAGGCTGTGGGGATGGTGAGCGTGGTCCGAGTGCGGGTGAGGGGCAGGTGCGCGGGAAACCGACCCGGAGTGCCTGGTGGGTCGGTGGTGCTGGGTGTGTCCGCGCTTTGCAGGCGGAATAACCTCCGTTCTGATCGAGCCGAGCAACTAAAAAACCCGGTCGGGAGGTGCGGGAGTAGGTGGACTAGTGCTGGTGGTATTTCACAGCTGGGTTGTTTTGCTGGGTTTGCCTGGGGTAGAGTTAATTTTTGGTTAGAACACGCTGCTTGTGTATAAAAGCACCAGTGCTGAGCAGCTTCGGAGCATTTCGAAGCGAACTCTGCGGGTTTGCGTCTTACTGCGCTGTGGAAAACTGGTTCTGCTTTTTAAAGCACCTGATATCGAACGGGTGATTTGCCGCTGCGTTGCTCTTCTCCTTTCTTTTCTCCTTTTTCTTCTTTGAAAGGGCCCTGTCTTCCAAGTCCTCTGTGCTAAGAGATGCCTTAATGCTATTTTTGACAGTCCTTTCTTGTAGCTTTTCTATCTTCTGAAGATACTTCAACTGTTGGAGACCGGGCCGGGGGGGGAAGGGGGTGGTTTCCCGTGCTTTGAATTCCCCTCACTGCTAAAGCTACAGCTAACATTAAAGCTCCTTACACCTTTAAAATAAATGCGCCGTTCTAAGGAGTTTGTAGGAAAGGGTTAAAGGGTTAAAAATGTTGGGAAGACAGCTGCTGTGCCTCCTACAATCACAGTTTGTGTGCACATAAAGGAAAATAAATGATAAAGGAAATATAAAGGAAAAATTTGTTGTGATGGGGTTCTTCTTGAGAAGCAAATACACTGTCTAACAATATTACAGAAGGTTTTGTGAAACCTGGAGCTTCACTTCCTCTTTCTTAAAGACTGAGAGCATCATTCTCTACCTTTCTGAACAAAGTGCTTAGGTCACACATAATACATTAAGAGGGGATAAAAAGCTTACAGATCATACCTGGCACTCATAATAGTCATCAGTTCCTTGGTGAGAAATATTTACCTCACAGATAAGGTTATTAATTTAGGTTTTTTTAGAGAGAAAAGTGTGGCACGTAAAGGACAGGTTTAAATGCTGTTATGGTAGATGTACAACAGCTTAGAAGGAAGGCAGAAGTAGAAGTTACTCCTGGCAGTTCTGTGTATAGAATAAGCACTGAGTAAGTGGGAACGTTGAAAGGCTCAAAAGTCTTCCAGCAACTCTAGAGGGTAGAAACTGAAAAAGGAAAAGTGAGATGAAAAAGAAGAATTACAATTGTAGTAGGAAACAGGTTTCTGACCTGAACAGGGATGGGTATTAATGATTTAGAGCTGCAGAGGACTCTTAAATGTGGGTCTGAAATTGTTCAAGTGCCTGTGCTTGAACACAAGGAAAAATTCTGATTGTCTATCTTGGAATGCAGAATTGTAATAGGACACACAGAACAATGGAATAACTGATCAAAAGAAAACAATTCTTCCTTTCATTTAGTCTGCAGGGGAAAAGATCTCACTGCTCATTTGTTTTAATACATGAAAAACTCTTGGCAATATGCAAGAAACCTCCGAAGTCAGTAGGGAAATCCACTGTTGACTTGAGTGGTTGTTTAGCCTGGGTGTTCTGGAGTTACCCTCCAAAAGGAAGATGTATATAATGTATAGCTGGTTAAACTGGTCACAGCAGAATTGTTTTGGTTATGTGCCTTGTCTTTTTAAATTTTTTCAGGTGCATCTGATTACCTGCTGGAAGTACTGCAAAGTCTGCACAATGAGCTCAATGTTGATGTTATTTTTTGCTGGAATACTCATCTGTTGTGCTCGCTCAGCTGGTGACTCGGTACCCAGGTTACTCCTCGTGTCCTTCGATGGATTCAGGGCTGATTACTTGGAAACCTACAAACTTCCTCATCTCCAGGAATTCATTGAGGATGGTGTGCTTGTAAAAGAAGTCACAAATGCTTTCATCACCAAGACCTTCCCAAACCATTACACCATAGTGACAGGTTTATATGAGGAAAGCCATGGCATCGTGGCTAATGACATGTACGATGCAGATGCCCGGAAAAAGTTTTCACAGTTCAACGATTCAGATCCCTTCTGGTGGGATGAGGCAGTTCCAATTTGGGTAACAAATCAACAGCAGGGAAAGGGAGCAAGTGCTGCTGCAATGTGGCCTGGTAGTGATGTAAAAATCAACAACACGACCCCTCAGTTCTTTATGAAGTACAACTTCTCAGTGAAGTTTGAGGAGAGAGTGGAGAGTATTGTTGCATGGCTGAACAGCTCTGACCCAGTGGTCAATTTTGCTGTGCTCTACTGGGAAGAACCAGATGCAAGCGGGCACAAGTATGGCCCAGACGACACCCAGAACATGCGCAGAGTGTTGGAAGAAGTGGATCAACATGTTGGTTTCCTCATGAATAAACTGAAGGCATCGGGTTTGTGGGACACTGTTAACGTGATAATAACGAGTGACCACGGAATGGCCTCCTGCTCTGCAAAGAGGCTGATTGTCCTGGATGAATGCCTCGGGCGCAATAACTACACCCTCATAGACAAGACTCCGGTTGCTGCAGTGCTGCCAAGGCAGAGTATGTTTGAGTTTGGTTATTTTTTAAGGCATACACTGAGGATTAAATCTTGTTTATCTTGCCTCTGAAAAGTACACAGTTTATTAGATTGTTTTAATCTTTTGCAAAACCTATGGAGTTCGTGTTGCAGAATTTGGACATAATGAGAAAGCTAAAGAATGATGGTTTGTTTAGAAGTTTGTTTTGGCAGTCAGGGGGACAAGGAGAGTTTCTTGTCAAATTTCTGTGGCTGATAAGATGACCCTGGTACAGGGGGTTGAGAAAGTAGATAGGTACTTAGTGTGCCTGATCTCTTGTTGCTCACTTAGTCTATGCCGCTGTAATTCACAGTGAGCATGAAATAAACCCATGTTGTTATTTTGAATAAAAAAAAGTCATTGTGTAAATTTCCAAGTGAAAATCTAGTCCCAGTTTTGATTATTTTACTACTTCTTGTTTGGAGAGTGAAACTTAAGATTCCTTACTGTGAATTCCATTTTTGTATCTCGGAGTAATCCCCAACAGTCATGTCTGAAATCATGACACTGCTGGCCTCTCTGTGGCCAGACTAATGAAAAAAGTGATTCATACGGTTAAAAAAAAAAAAAAATTACTGCATTGGATAAAATACTGACTACTTGAGGGGGTGATTGCTTTTTCTTGATTTCTCTGCTTGAATTTTGCCCTTCAAACCCAGATGATGAATTGAGTTGTAGGTCTAAACCTACATCTGGGAGGTGTCTGATTTAAAATGAAAGCAAATTTTGAAATCCACCTCGACACATGTAGCATTTCATAAGGGACATGAAAAAATCCTTTTCTATGTGGGGTTTTTTTTTTTAATAATTGTTTTGAAATAATGGAACTTGGGTTTAATGATAGATAATTGTAGTAAACAAGAGTTAATTTCCAGCTGTTTCACATGCAGTTTTTTCGTTGGCAGACAAAGAAGTTGTGTATAACTTACTGAAAAATTGCAACAGTCACATGAAGGTTTATCTGAAAGAAGAAATTCCAGACAGATTCCATTATCGCCATAACAAGAGAATCCAGCCCATAATTCTGGTTGCAGACGAAGGCTGGACAATTGTACAGAATGAGTCCCTCTCCAAGTGTAAGTGTGTGTTGCTCTGTGGTTTGTGTGGGTAAACTGCCTTGTTTCTATTCCAGCCAGCTGCAGGATGGCCCTCGTTTAGGAGGGGGAGTCCTGGCACTGTGCAGGTTTCGGAGTAGTGCAGCACTTTCTAGAACATTGTCAACTTGAGCCTGGAGTGTTCTTAACAGATGAGGAGGATTTGGGGGATATTCTGTTGGCTGAAACACTTTGCTATGTTCAATTTAATAGTCTGAGTTATCTTAGGTTAGCAGTCTGTCTCAAGCTTTCCCTGGAGTGTGGTTAACTTTTTATTGTATATAAAATATATATGTAGAGGTATATATCAAAGCGTGCAACACACAGCATTTAATATCACAGTACATGTACTAGGGAATGAAAATTAATGGCAGGAAATACTAAAAATAGTAGGAACACACCAGCATGTTTGAAAGACTAAACTCAGAACAGGTGTCACTTCTCAGTGCCTTGCTAAACTGTGCCCTTTCTTCCTGCTAGGTGCTATGAATGTCAAATTACACATACATATATATGTATGTATATACATATATATGTATATATATTTGCAGGTGTTCCACATGCAGGGATTTTTTTTGGCAGACAAGGGGCATGTATAATTTACTGAAAAAAAATGCAACAGTCACATGAAAGTATATCTCAAAGAAGAAATTCCAGATATATTTCTTTCTTGTAATAGTAATAGCATTCAGCCTGAAGTTCTGGTTGCAGATGAAGGCTCTATGTGGGTGTATATATGTGTGTTCAGAAAGTGATTGGACAGATTCTTTGTAGGAAAATCCATTAATAAAAATTAAATACAAAGGTACCGACTTCCAGGAAGTTTCCGAGCAGCCAACAGCTTGAAGCTGGTTGGTAGGTCAGGGATATCCCTCCTGCATACTTCCCTGTACAACTGCTGTTAGAGACAGGGTGTTAGGTGGTGTAAAATCCTGGTTTCACCCAGTTTGGCTGATCTTAATGTCTTCCCTTTGCAGAATTAAGTTCAGGTTTTTTCAGTATTTTTACAGAAGCACTGCTTTTTCATGCAAGATGTGTTTATATTTTAATTTCCCCTCAGATTTGCAACACTTATCTTCAAATTGGCAACATGTAGCACAGGTGTTCTCTGATCAGAGTTCTCTTTTTCTTGTTTCTGGTTAGATTCAATGTCATGTAACTAAAAATAGTTAGTAAGTGAATATTTATAAGGAACAGCATTGCATCAGTTGAAGTGAATCACTTTTCAAATCACTTTTATTTGCAAAGGTTTCCCAGAATCTGGCAGGGGAGGTTTTACCCTAAAAGCCTGTTTAAGGTTTACTGTCTTAATGGACAAAGTGGCAGCACAGTGATTGCCAAGTGTACCAGTACCTCCACACTCCAGAATCATCCTTCAGAGGTGAAAAACTGGGAACTTCATTGGAGAGGGAACCTGGAGTAGCTCTGTTCAAAACAAACAAGTAGTAAAAGGCAGGAAAAAATCTAGAAAGATGTGTCAAAACAAACAAGATGTAGCAAACAGAAAGCGTGGAGAACATTAAAAAGGACTAGTGGAAGCTCATTGAAGTGGTGAGTGTGACCTAATCAGTTGGAATCTGGACATTTTGCATCAGAAGCTTCAGGGAAGCACCCAAGGAAACAGTTCTCAGGCATATTCCTCAACTGTTACTAAGACATGGATTCAGACTTAAATGCAGTAACTCAAATACCATGTTGTACATGCTGTGAGAGACTTCTGGCACCTTGGACAGGGTTTTCAGGAACGCTGTTAGGAAATTTGACAATGGCTGCTTTTTAGCTGTTTATAGTCCATCTTAAAAAACCTACCAGATGTCCAAGTACTCCTGACCTTATAGCTACAAAGGTTTTGCTGTGGGCCCGCCAGAGGCACAGTGAACCTTTGCTTTTGGTTTTCACTCTTTGGGTGTCCCTTCATCTGAAGTATCTAATCTGATAAGCATGAATTGAGAGTATTTAATATGCTCTAACTGAACACCATCAAGGGAAAGGTGCCTGATTTTTAATAAGTAATTAAAATGTCCACTCTGCAAGGAGAGGTGACTTTCCAAAATCTGAGAAGTAAATGTTTACATTCCAGCTACTGACTCATTGTGGAGTGCCAACCTTCTTTTCAACTTTGGCACGAAGAATGGGAAGGGGAAGGCTGGAAATGTTAAGCACTGAAAGGAAAAGAGATTAATGGGAGGGAGGACCATTGGTGAGGGCCAGTATGGGGGAAGACCTGTGGGGTTTGGGGAAGAGGGAAGGAACTGTGGCTTCCTTCTGTGGTTGATCCAAGAGCTGCTGTGCGTTACCCTTGGTTAAAACACGTGCTTTGGGGGTGAGGGCAGATGGGGAGGGGAACAGTGACTCTGCAGCAGAGGCTGTGACAGTAACTGTGTGCTCTGCCCCACTGCAGTGGGGGACCACGGCTATGACAACGCCCTGCCCAGCATGCACCCGTTCCTGGCCGCGCACGGTCCTGCCTTCCGCCACGGCTACAGCCACAGCACTATGGACAACGTGGACATCTACCCCATGATGTGCCACGTCCTGGGGCTCACCCCACGGCCACACAACGGCACCTTCGCCAACACCAAGTGCCTGCTGGCTGATCAGTGGTGCATCAGTGTCCCCGAGGCCATTGGGATCGTCATCGGGGCTTTCATAGTGCTCAGCACTTTCACCTGCATCATCATCATCTCCAAGAACAGAGTGGCTCCCTCCCGGCCCTTTGCCCGGCTCCAGTTACAGAGTGATGATGATGATCCTTTGATTGGATAGCGCGGAGGGAGCCTCGCCCCGCTTCTTAAATTGTGATTTCAGGAAAACAGCTTCAATTTGCACTGGATGGCATTCTTTGTTTGATGCACTTTATCTGTGTAAAATACTGTACAGCCAGACCCTGCTGATTTGTGTGACTAGTGTCCTATAAAAATATTTTCATAACAAAACAGTGACCAGGTGGCTTTTTACTGGAAGAGATGCTTAACAAAATAAGGATGCTTAGTTTTTCATTCTGAAGCCTCTGAACACTTTCAGAATGAGACTCCAGTGTAGCTAGCCAGGACAGATGAAATGAATTTTAATATTTGTAAATGATAATTGCTTTTTTTGTATTAAATTAATATTGACTACTTTTAGTGTTCTTGCACCTGTGTTGGAAAGAAAAACTTTATTGAGAGTTAGGAGTTAGCTTTGTTTGGAGAGTATATTCTCGTGTGCCCTTAAATTTGGGGAAAGAGAAGATCCAAGACTTTTGTTTCTACCCTTAGTCATCAATGTGACAAGAAACTTCTGAGAAAGAAAGTAGAAGTCAGTGATGAAAGAACTGGTGCATATCTCTTCTATTTTGAGCAATAAACTATGTGGTTCAGCACTTACAAGCCTGGGCAGGTGGCTCTGACATCTTTGGAATGCGTCTCTGGACGACTTAGATCCACAGATCCAGCTGGGATGGCACTACTGCCTTATCTCAAGAAAGTCAGTTTAACCTGGGAATCTTTGAATTACCCAGTTTCATGGGCTGTAGATGTAAAATTACTGCTCCTAAACCCTGTGGAAATTTTCTCAGGAGTAAATTCTACTGAAGGTGTTTTTGAGATAAAGGTGGTTCTGCCCTGTGTACCAGCTCGTACTTGTCTTTTGAAGGCTGTTGTGCTAAAAAGCAACAATTGAAAGTTTGATGTGCAAGTCATCAAGCAAGGATTCCAAACTCTTATTTTACACCCTGGAAAATTAAAGGAAGAAGTTAGCAGATCTTATCTGAAAAAATAAATTCTCTAAAATGTTTGAGGTACGTAGATGCAAATTCCTGATGAAGACCAGAGCTGTTCTCTTAATTGAAACTCTTGATTCTTTGTTAATGGTCATCTAGTAAACTTGCTGTAAAAAAAAATGTTTGACTGAAAAACCCTTAAATGGTACCTTATCTTTCAGTGAGGTTAAATTGTTATTGCTAACCCAAAAAGTGAATTACAGTTACCAAGTCCATTTCCTACAAGTTTGATGGTTTTAAAAAATAAAGTGACAGAGGTATCTGGTAGCAATGGGGTTTCTCTTTCACAACTTCAAATTCATTGCAATTTGATGTTGGCCACAGCCTTTTAGCGATCCAGCAGGGACTTTAGAGGGAAGGGGTTACTTTGAACTGCCCACTGAAAAAAAGAAACTTGTTATTTATAAATGTGTGGAAGTTTTAGTAATTTGTGTCTTCCTCTCTAGGGATTCCATTGTACTGATTAAAAACACAATCCAAAACCTAACCAGTTCTGCTTTTTTTTTTCCTCTCAAACTACTAATGCTTTACTTGAAAAAGTTCAGATTAATGGAAAGAGGCTCAGGCCCCTTGAAAAATCTGTGCTGTTACTGACAGGGTACTGGATTTTACTAGAGCAGTAGCTGGACTGAACACAGAGTCACTTCCTCATCCTGCCAGATTTAAATTAATTCCATGCACCAAGAGGTCAGGTTAATGAGTAACTATGAAGGGAACGTGTTGCAGGGTAGAGCCTAGGCTTAGATATGCTGTAAAAGGGAGGATGCTTGAATTCATGTGTTAGAGAGAGTTTTGTTAGGTTCTGGTAATTCTGCTAATACAGAGTGGGATCCTCAGAGGGTCAGTCAGTCAGAGAATTACTGGAGATGCTTTGCATCATCTGTGTTTGGAAAGGCTTGACTGAGTTTACCTTTCTGGCAGACAC
Source organism: Corvus moneduloides (assembly GCF_009650955.1). Lineage (NCBI taxonomy): Eukaryota > Metazoa > Chordata > Aves > Passeriformes > Corvidae > Corvus > Corvus moneduloides. Next base: position 5,847,193 of record NC_045478.1, read on the forward strand.
AGTAAGGCCAGACTGTAGTGTCCTCTGCCTGTGAGGTTTTGGTTTTTTTCTAGAAGCTAAAACTGACGAGGACAGTATTTTCTCCACTCTGTTCTCCTCCTTCTCCCCAGCAGTTGTCACACTGTGTAGCTGATGTGTTCTCAGTTCCTCTGTGGATCCCCTCCCAGGCAGGTGCCAAAGTTACCACCAAGGCTTTGGTGACCAGAACTGTAAAGGCTGCTTGAAGCACAGTGGCAGAACTCTGATCTGAAATAGGAATGTTGGTACAGATGGGGAGATCAAGGTTTAAATGCATTTCTCCTCCTAGCTCCTAGGCAGCCCCTTCTGATGAGAACTGCTACAGGCACTGAGGTGCTGTGAAACCAGCAAGTGGCTGTATCTGGTGGAAATCCTTATCACCCTCTATTCCTCCTCCCTTTAGCACGGAGATGAGACAGTGCTAGTGTTTAACGAGAAAGGGTTTAAAGGGGGAATTTAAGAAGTAGGATAAACTATATTCCAGTTGTACTGCTGATTATTTTCATTTCCGAATCTGTGGTGTGGTCTGTAAGGGTGCTGAGTTTTCTTCCTGGTACAAAGGGAGAACACAGTAGCTCTTGTAAATACAGTTTCATACAGATCATGTACAAATCAAGAGAATCTAGAAAAAACATCTTCCTGTCTTTAAGATACACAGCTGCTTTATTTAAGGATGATTATTTTTAAAAATAGAGCCTTAAACATGACAAAACATTTCCACGGTCTCATTCTGGTTTGTGTGAAGTATTTCTCATGAATGCCAGTGGCTGATTTCCTCTTGAACGGCCAATTCAGAACAAGAACAGCAAAGCTGTGGCTTCTGCTTCCTCAAGGCTGCGATCAAGGGACAGTAGTTTGTGGCAACATTTAATGACTTGCTAAATAGACACAACTCAGCAATGGTCCCACAGGGCACGTTAATTCAGGGGAATTTCCTAACATTTAACTGACTTTGCAGTTTAGAGGGGAATAGGGGATATTTAGTGACACTTCCCAGCACTGAAGGCTTATGTTTCATTACTGCCTCCACACAGGACCTCTCCACTCTGGGCACAGCAGCCCTAAAACATCCACCCCTCTGGGGTTCTGTGCTTTCTGAGCATTGGCATCAAGGAAACAGTTCCAGAATTGAGCTGATTTCACCTGACTACAGCTCTGAAATACTGCTTTCAGTAACTTGCTGCATACACACTACCTGTGAAAATAAACCCACTTTGTGTACCTCCAAGGATCAGACCACAGGGACAGATGTTTGCTCTAACATGCTTGGTAGCATCCTTTATTGCAAAAAAACAGTAATGGAGGTTTGTTAATATGATTCAGATCAGGATTTCATTATGGAAAGGCTGATACCACTATTGAATTTATCATTTTCACGACCTTGCAGCAATTTTTGTAGTTTATCATCTAATAAATACTTGTATCATCTTTACTGTAGGACAAACATGCCATGAAAGGTTTGTACAGCAGCACAGATATGGTCAACACAGCATCCATGGCACTATTTAAGCAGGGAAGAAGACTGGGAAGTAAGCCTGTTAAATTTCCATTTTACAGAACAACAGGACCCAACCACTGCACATTTGTCCTTCTCCCACGTGCAGGTCAAGATTGTGTTGTTCACACTTCTGACTGGTGTCCCTATCCCAGCCCATGGCAGGGGGGTTGAAATGAGCTGATCTTTAAGGTCCCCCCCAACCCAAACCATCCTATGATTGTATGAAAAGTCAATTTATACAACACTTCATCTTAACAACAGGTTTGGCAGTGCTGGGTTAATGGTTGGACTGGATGATCTTAAAGATCTTTTCCAACCTAAATGATTTCATGAATCTGATTTTTCTGCCTTTTTTTTTCTTTTTTTTTTTTTTTTTTGTGACTGCATTTCTTGAAGCAGCATTACTGCAGCTCTTGACCAAGAAAGTCTGGAAGATACTTTTTTAGTAAAAGAAACTGGAATCCTATTGGTAACAGCTTTTTCCATATATGGCAGCAAGGTGGGTGTAGTGGTTTGGTCCAAAATACTCATTACTGTTTATCTGCTGTGAGATAAGAATTAGGAGAAATGCAAAACAGGCATCAAACTTGAAAGAATATAAAGAAGTTTATTAACAGACCTAAAAGAAGAAAAAAAATTATACCACCTTCAGAACTCTCCTCCTCCCCCCACCTTCCTCCCTTCTCCCACTGACACTGTGAAAAGACAACCCTTAAGATGTTCAGTCTGTTTACCACTTCCATAATAACCTTGTTCAGTCCATTTAGAAAGAGAAGTCTCTTCTTGCTCATGCTATGAAAACATTATCACAACGAGACAGCCGCCCACTTCCAAATATTGTTCAGTCCATTTAGGAAGAGGAGTCTCTCTGCTCGCGTGTGAGTCCCTTCCCCCGACTTGCAGCTTTTCCCGCAACTGCCTTCGAGGGTCCACTCTTGAAGTTCTTTGGGGTACAATTTTAAGGTCGAGCTGTTCAGAAACAAAAACAGAGGCCCTTCTCCTTCCCTGGGAGCAAAGGGTCTTCATCATCTTCATCTTTAGGACTATCTCTGGGAGCATCTCTAGGAACTGAGGTTTTCTCCTTTCCCATTTGGAGCAAAAGTCCTCATCTGGTTCATCTCTACGGACTGAGGTTTTCTCCTTTCCCGTTTGGAGCAAAAGTCCTCATCTGGTTCATCTCTCCCTGTCCAAACTTCTCATGAAATTACAGCTGCGTCAGCATCTGCCTATCTCAGCGCAGGTGCTTTTGCTTACGAGTTGAACACTCCACCCCCCATATCTTCATGAAATTACAACGGGATACTCTGATATATCATAGCTTCACAACAGAATTTCAGCTTTAAGCATCTCCTCTCTCTCTTCCCTCAGGTTTTCAGCTCTTCACAGCAATAAAAGGGTTACTCTCACCTCGGCCTTGCAGCTTTGCAGCTGGAATGTTGAATGTTTCTTATCGCAGTGGAGAGGGGGGAGAGCCGAGCCGCTCCAGCTGCCCACGGCAAGGCAGTGGGGGGGGGTTCCACGACTGGAACAGGTCCATGGCTTCAGGACGGCCGTGGCCCGGCCCGGCCTGGCCCGAGCAGGGCCTGGCCAGGCCCCACAGCCACCTGTCCCAGCGCCGGAAACGAGAGAGAGCTTGGAGGGGGAGTTTGCCTATTCTTAAATGTGGATCACAGAGGTGATCACAACTTTAAGTGGCTTAGAGAATTGTCCATATTCAAACTGGCCAGCTGATAGGTTCTATCAGTTCCCAGAGGAAACTGTAAGCACCCCTTAGCAAGGACGTCCCTTCCGGGACTATGCTTGCTAACCTATGACAGTGGGAAACAAGAAGTCTGTTATGTAAGAACTGTGACCTAAAATTCCTAGGTTCTATCACACTTCCAGTTATTTTTAACAAAGGCACACACTATGCAGAGTCCAAGGAATATTTGGGATGCATACAAGTTGAGACCATTCTCCCCCAGTCATCTGCCCCCCAGTTCAAGTTTGTTTTCCAGAAGTGTTTTAAATGAAGCCAGCACTCCATGCTTGACAGCATTATAGCAAAGATATATTTTAACTTCAGCATTTCCAAACAAGAAGAAACAAAGAAAACATTTGACATCTGTATGCTCCACAGTCAGTAATGAAACACATCATGCATCATTCTTGGTTTCCAAGCTTAAGTTACAAGCAGTACACAGTGTACTCAGATTCGCCTTCCAGTAAAGTTGTTTGTACATCATAGAAAGTATCATATACACAGAAACCAAATCCCACCCAAAAAGGTGTCTGCAAAATGTCACATCAGAGAAGAAGTCTCTATTTTTCTCCAGTGGCATCATCTGTGCTTTCAATTTCATTAAGCTCACACCCAACAACTTAAAACAGTTGGGCAAATGTCCTAACAAGGAACTACCCAAGAGATACCTGCAAATGCACCTAAGAATAAAAGAAATGTTTGACCCTAAACTGAAATACCCAAATGCTACAAGATTCCCTTCATTTTTTTACAAAGTTTTATTTTGCCCTCCTCTAAGAAGGGCCTCACAGTGCAATACAGAACAATTATATCAACAATTCTCATGTTCGTGTCCTCAGCCTACTCTGAGTATTATTGTTCCCAAACCTTTTGTTGGGGGCAACCTACTGCTCTTCCCTTGTTGCATATTTGGACAGGTACGTCTAAGTCCCAGATGACTGAACAACACTGACAAACTTTGCCCCCTCCTTAAAACCAAGGGTCACTTTGGCTGACGATAGCACTACACTTGCCACAGTTAAAGTGGAGTTTAAGGAAAAGCTCTGAGATTACAACCCAGTTATTTTTACATCTGCCACGATCACTGCTATGAAATTACTGCAATAAGAATTTCTACTAAAGCAACATGTTCCAAAGTGCAGAAGCTACAGGTGAGGGGTATGGCATTGTTATGACAATTGCCACTGTTATTGCCTTATCAAAGCCTGCAGATCTTCTTTAAACACACACTAAGTTTGTGCTACAATTCATTTTTAAGCTGCCAACAAGCAAGAAAAGGTGGACTCAATGCATCAGTTTCCTGTGTGCCATCCACTTTTTGGAAGGTGAGTAGGGAAGGGATTAGTAACAACTCAGAGATTCGGGTTTCCTGCTCCGATTTCCCCAGTCTCTGAACACTGCTGTGAACGCGGTACTGCTGTTGTAGTTCAGCTGGAGCCCCTGCAGCTTTAGCTGTGCCAGCAAATTCAACTTCAGGCACAGCTAATGGCCAGCTGCACTAAGAATCAGCCTTACAGACATTTTCCTTCAGTGTTTTCTTAAGAAAATGGCAATGCAGGAAAACAAGGCCATTCACAACATAGTAACAGCACTGAGCCAGTTGCAGTTCACAGGATTTCATATACATCCCCCAAATTAATGGCTGTCTTCCACCAGACCTGCATTTTTCCTGCCTTCCTAAAGCTACTATTACAGCTGAACTTCCAGAATATCCCTTAAGTTGGGCTATTTCATTGCCTTCCCTCTGAAGCATTCGCTGCTCCCAGATGTGGCCTCTGGAAATGTCCGCATCTGTCTGCAAGACAGCTTGGTGCTAAGCAAGTGTCCCTGCCATCACAGAGGAACCCAGCAGTCTTCATTAAGTCTGGAATTTAGCCCAGCAAAATGAATTCCGTACCCCAGCCCTCCCCTTGCAGAACTGTCTGTCAGTCACGCCCTTGGTTTGGCAGAGCACAGCCAAAGCCAAAGTGTTCCCATCCTTGCCCTCTGCTGGGGGCTGTGGATACAGCCATCAATTGCACTTTAAAATACTCAGTCTGCTACGTCTGCACGAATTTTGAAAGTTTCTTTCTCCTTCAGGCATTGTACTCAGCAACAAAGTGATGAGAAATACTATCATCTCACCCAGGGAGAAGGGGAAAAGTCTGACAATAGACAACTTTTCTCACTTCTGAATATGTTTTTCATATACACCTCAGCAGCAGCTTCTCACCTACCATTTAAGTGAGCTCACAAAAACCCCCACAACTACACTAGCAAGAAGATTTATTGCTACACATAAAAGAATGTGAATAATACGTACCTTTGTTAACTCAGAATTAATATTTTTCCCTAACAGAGGCTTTCCTCTGGAAAAACAAACTCCAGTCTTACACCTTTTTTTATTAAAGTGTGCTTTTTCAGACTTAACGTATATGGCTTAAGATTTATACAGCTGCCCTTAAACTGCATGTGTAATCCTGATCATCCCATTCCAAGGCCCATGCAGACACAGCAGATAAAGCACAAGACACAAGTCAAACTCAGTCTCCAACATCAGACCAGATGCACACCCAGGGACAAGCCTGACAGCACTTTGAAACCAGCTTGAGCATCCTTAACTTATTCAGAGAGAACTTACTCAGAGAAAAGGCTCCATTTGGATATACAGGTGTGGTGCTTGTATGTGTCTTTATCCTGCCAGCTGCATGGAACTCCTAGATTTAGTGCAGTGTACAGGAAATAGAAAAAGTAAAGATCTACATTTACCTAAAATCATATCTAAAGTGGTAAAAACCTGTATTTACTGAAATAAAATTTTAAAACATTAAGAATCAAGCAGTTTAATGCTGATTGCTAAAGGCAATACCACTTAGATTCATTTTTTGGGGCTACAATTAACACAGTAGTTGGAAGAAATATATGTAACTCCAAACTTAGACACTTAGCACTGCATGACCTAGCTGAATAATAATGTTCTTTTCTGCAGGATTTAACCCACCAAGTTATCTGTAATAGTGATCCATGCAAAAGCTTCCTTGGGCAGAGAAGAAAAAAAAAAACCCAAGGAAGTTTAGTACCATTCAGTGACTTGTTAGAATCAAAGAGACTCAAAAAACCTCTCAAAGAATAAAAGAAAAAAAAAGGGTGGGAAATGAAATCACCATTTAATAGTCTGTGAAGTGCACCCCAGTTTATGTTATTGTCCTAAAATTAGCCATAATAAGGTATTTGAGGTCTGTTGTCACTACAGGTCTTCATACACACAGAGCTTTCCACGTTTACCTACGGTATCTTCAACCCCTGGAAGATGAAGTGACTGCAGGGTGAAAAAGGAACATGCCCTCTCTCTGCATACCTGGTCTGTACATGCCCCAGAGTACCAATGAATCAGCACCCATCTCCGTTCACTCCACATATTTATGCTGATCCACCTCCATTGTTTATTTTCTTTGTAAAGGCTTATTTTAAGCCTCAAACAGGAGGTGTTTGAGGTGTTATCCCAGGTGTTATTAATCTTGCAGCAGTGGCTGGGCAGCTTCAGTGTGTTGGATTTGCATGGAATTTGCTTGGGCGAGGACAAAATGCTTAACAAAAACTGCAGTAAAAACCAAAACAAGCAAGCTGCCCAGGAAGACTCCTACAACAGTGGAGTAGGTGTCTGCTCCACGGGCTCCAGGAACTTCTTCAGCAAGTATATCCTTCACAGCATTGAAGGAACCATTGTTGGGCAGTGGGTTGATGCCAAGAAGATGACACAGTAAGGGGTACAAGTCTGTCGCATTCATGAATTCTTTGGTGACATTCTTTCTGAAAGCAGGCCCAACTGCCAAAAAAATGGGATGCATTTCTGGTACAGTGTTGTCATATCCATGATTACCAACTAGAAATAGAAGATAGGTAAAGGTCAATATCCCGAAGTTGCAAAACAAGCATTGAACCTTTTCCTAGAATTAGCAGAATGCAGAAAAGGCACAGCCATCAGTTATCCTTAGAGAGGTTTAGAAGAATTGTTTTGATTGACAGCACAAATGTCTCCTAGCACATACCAAGTCTCAGAACTGCAAAGAGAAAAGACCTAAAAAAACCCACAATGGAGAACACTATTTGGCAAAGAGGGGAAAAAAACGTGAGCTCATATGGCAGTAACACCATTGTCAATGCCACCCTGGGTACACCCAAACTTCCTTAATTTTCCTCAAGGAAAAACTCCAACTTTGCAACTGGTCCAGATCTCTTTGAGAAAATTAAAAAAAAACATGTAGAGTCAGACTGTCCATGTGACTCTGAATAGACACTTTGACATTTTGTCCAATTTTGTGCACCATCAACTCCTCAACAAGGAAGAAGAACTCACTGGTGGGTGTCCAGTGCCCATTCCTGACAGGGGCATTAAAAACAGGGAACATGTCAAACACATAGGTACAAGAAGCTGCTCTCAGCAGCTACTGAAAAGCTTGTTATGTCTTGCTGGTAGTGGTCTTCAGGTTCATAACTAGCACCAAAGTTCAAAAGGTTCTCAATTAGAAATGTAAGAACTGACCACATGACCCCTGTATTTTAGGTAACCAAGAAGTTACAGTTCACTGTCTCCATGCTACCTATAATAAATTTCAAAACTTCAAGGTGAGGAACTTGAAAGTGATCAGGGTTTTATACCTCCAAATCACTTAGAATGCACTTTTTCCTCCAAGGCAAATGAAATTCACTGGTGTGCAGTAACACAATATCCAAGACTCTTTGTAGCAATAGAATGAGGTTACTCAAGTGTAGCACCCACACAAGCTGAGGATTTTCAAAAAGTCTTCTTCCATTTCCAACCCAACCCAACCCTTGTCCAGTAAGTAAGTAAACATGATAAAACAACCCTATTCACCCTCTACTCAATACATTCAGTTACAACTTTCTTTTTTAATCGCTCAAGAAGTGCTTGTTGGTTTGCTACATCCTGAAGGACCTCAAGTATGGGGCCACTAAAACATGTGATTGATCTTATCTCAGTAAATTTAATGTTTAAAGAAACAGTAAGTGCAGATCCTCCTCCCCTAAGAGTAGGGTGCTTCTCATCCCATCAGGGGAAAAAATTATAAATTTTACACACTTTAGTTTTCCCTCCCAGCCTTACAAATAAAAAAAAAAATGAACATTGGTTGATACTAGGAGAGAAAGTACCACTTAAGGTCTCTGCCTTGGAAGATACTGCAAAACACACTATAAAGACAGAATACTTACACAGAAAACTGTCAGTCTTATTATGTACAATTTCCCATCCTTTATCAGCCACTGCTAAGATGGGCTGAATTTTACTGTTGTGTTTGTAGTGAAATCTATCTGGAATCTGCTCCTTTTTATATACAGTCATGTTGGGATGAGCGTTGGCCAAAGCTTCATACACTTCATCCACTTTGCCTTCAAACAAACAAAAGAGACAAAAGAAAAAATTAAACATACCAGTGTGTTTACTGAACTCATCAGTAGTTAAAATACAGCTGAAAGAAGAGGGCAAAATGCCCCAGAAGGGTAAGAGACAACAGTGTGCACAGAAGTTACTGTGAGAAATCCAGAGCCTCAGTCACGGTAACATCCCCCTCAGCACCAGACTTCACAGCCTGTTCCCAAGCAAGAAGTGCCTTGCTAATTTTAGAAAAACCCCTCATTTCACAGTTATCAGAATGTAAGCTTCTCACAGGAATGAGTTAGAAAGCATTGAGTTGTCTCCTAGAAAAGGAGCCAAACTCTCCTAGCTCCATGCAAAGCCTGAAAGCAAGAAGACAGCTCCTAAGCCTGTTTGTGAGGTAATGGCTGCATTCAGGCCGAATTCTGTCACCCAGCTGGCTGTGACAAGTGACACTTTTCATCTATTTTAAAGCAGTTTGTTTGTTGCTTTCCTTTGTTATTCAGTAACAGCCAACAGCATGAGCTACTCCTCTGTATTCCCAGTGCCTTCTCCTTTCCCTTCCCTAGTCACAGTGAACACAAACCCTCAAGAGCTCTACTAACACTGAATAAAAAAGGCATTTTGCAACCTCAGTTTTAAGTTGCTTATTTCCAGTTTCTGAGCTTGCCTTTCCAGTAAAAGCCACTGAAGAACCACAACCAGTTGGACAAGCTGGCTGGAACACCAGTGCACAGAAAGGAGGAACCAGAACAGAGAGCCAGGAACACAAGAGCAAATTCAGGAACTGACATCTGAGCAAATTCCTTCACTCCCCACCTCCACTTAAAGCCAGATTTCTATTGCGGGCTGTGCAGTGCACACAACAGATTCCTGTGACACACCAAATCCCTCAGCCCCATGACTCAGGTAAATATTTGTGTGACATGTGCAGCTGAATGCACAGTGTGTCTGCAGGCCCCTTTCAGCCTGCCATTTCCAGCATCCAAGGAGTTCTGAATGGATCTCATGGAAAAAAGTTTGGGAGAAAGTGGCCAGTGTTTCTAAAGAAATCATCTTCCTTCTTCCTTTTCCCCCTCAATTCCCAGAACAGAGTATAGAAATTCTGAAGGAAAATACGTTAATGTATATTTCTTATCTCAAACTGGCACCAAAAAAAAAAGAATCACGAAATTCAGAGGCAAAACAGAGGTCAATATGAAACAGCAAAAGCTAAGACATCAGCGATAGTTACAGGAACAAGAAGAGGGACTCTAATGCAGCATTTCTAGGACTATATCAGTTATAAAGTTAATTTTGCTATGCCAGTTTTCTATATGGGATGGCAGGGAGGAGAAGTCCCAAATATACCAAACTTGATTTTATGTTAATTATTTGAATTATTATATTTATATTAAATAAAAGAAAAAGGCCAGCATCACCAGCTGTGCTACAGGTACCTTTTTTGTGAACATCTAATTAGTTCCCCACACACACTGATATACCAGCATAGTTAAATGATGGCTTTAATCCATCTCTTGGGGAAGCAATATGCAGCCAAAAAATTAAATGAAATTGCTGCATTTTAAAGCATTCAAACTTTTTCTCAGTCTCACTAAGTTTTACCATTCCCTTGGTTTAAGAAAGACAAACGGAATAACAGGTGAAGAATCAGTGTTATGTACTTAAGCATATGTTAGCTCATACCTAAACTGGCAGTGAAACTCATTGTTTTATAATAAAAATCACAGCTGGTATCATGGAAGAACAGAATTTTAGCTGTGCTCAAAACTAATTCTTGTTTATTGGTAGTGTAATAAATTCCTGAATCTCTGGGCAAAATCAAATCCAAGCTGTTTCTGAAATCCACCGAAATGGCTTTTTTACTATTCTGTCATCTAATTGCAGCAGAGATACTGTTTATTTTCAGCATTTAGCAGATGGGAGAATCAAGTTACGCATCTTCAAGTTCTTGTTTACTGCATTAGGGACATTTCAGCACTGAAGTTTACTTTTACAGCTTCTTTATTTGCTAATGAGAACATCCTGGTCAACCATGTTTGCCTCAATGGGGATGAAGCTCCCAAAGTTGGCTCTTTTATCACCACAGAGAGAAACAGCACCCAGCTACAGGGCCTGCCTGCGCTCAGACAGCAGAGGCCTCCGTTTGGGCATACTCACATTTTAGTCTGGAGTATTCTCCAGATTAAAAATGATGAGACACACTTGTTCATGCACTTAAAGGTCACTTAATTCTGCAAACACCCTCCCTGCCTGGGCATTAAATACAGAGTGCTATCTATCCATTAGTGATGCAAATGTTACAGAATTCTTAAAAAACACCTTTCCAGAAGGTCACCTGAAAACTCAACTTCCAAATTAGCACTTTGTTTGTGTGGGCAGGGGTGTTATTTTCCAGGTTAACACATCTGCACCAAGTAGTTTACAGTACTTGATCATCAAAATAAAGAGCAGATGCATTAGTGACAGTAAACATACACCTGACATTTCAGCAACCCTTAGGTGACTGTAACTAGATTTCAGATTTCAATTCCAACATTATTCTTGCCCATCTTTATCACAGTAAAAATGGTATGAATGTAACTGGCTGGCTGTTCAGCATGACGGGGGAAAAAACTCAAGTGAACTACAATAGCTGGCATCTAATCAAATAGCCAACACAGGCTTTCTTTTTATCAAAGATCCCCATCTGTTCTCAGTTTAGAAATATAATCTGTTCTCAGAGTTAGAAAGATAATTCTTCCACTATGGCTTCAGCACCCTGATGAAAGGCAAGATAGGTAACATTCAGGTGTTATCTATCTAGAGCACTATTCAGCCTTGATAATGCCATTAGATTATTTTACTTCTCACAAGGACTAAAGGATCCTTGGCAGTATTAGTCAACAGCAAACAGATTTGCTTCCTTTTCTTTTCTGAAAGTTACTCCAGGCTTTTGACAGAGCCTGCAAAAAAACCAAAGGGATCCTGCAAGTGCTCTTTGTTCAAGGCTGTTGTCCTACTGCCATCAGTGCTGCTATGCTGCTACCACCAACTCAGTCTATAAAGTTTGGATACTCAAGTATCTCCTCAGGGAACCTTACTGCTGTAGCTCCTACCTTCTTGTGGCAAAATGGCTACTGCAGGGGAGTGGTCGATGACTTTATAGAGCTCTCTGCTCACGTACTGATCAAGCTCAATGAGCCTTTCCAAGGACGACTGTGACATTCCGTGATCACTTGTGACTATGACATTTATCACATCCCACAGCTTCGCTTTCTTCAGTTCAGAAATGAGATACCCCAGTTTTCTGTCAATGTCACTGATTATCGCTCCCATAAGTGGGTTTTCAGGGCCCAGAAAGTGGCCCATCTCATCAGGCTGTTCCCAGTACAGGAGACCAAAGTTTATGGGTTCTTCTGATGTAAACCAGGCAATGAGCTTCGCTACCCTGTCTTCAAAGGGAACAGATTCATTGTAGGGCATGTAATGTGTAGGCAAGACTCCATGTATCTTCACATCTGTTCCAGGCCACATAGCAGCACCAGATTTGTGTCCTTCCCTCTGGTTCGTCACCCATATTGGGGTGGCCTCTTCCCAGAACTTGGAGTTGTGGGTGTTCATTTTGTTCAGGGAGAAGGTTTCATTCAGGACAGGATCGTACATCTCGTTAGCGACGATGCCGTGGCTCTCTGCGTAGAGCCCGGTCACCAGGGTGTAGTGGTTGGGGTACGTCTTCGTTATGAACACGTTCGTGACCTGCCTGACGTGCACCCCGTTCTTCATGGCATAGTGAAAATTGGGAGTGGACACTCTGTAGATGTAATCCCACCGAAACCCATCAAAAGACACGAGCAGCACTCTGGGCTGGGCTGGCTGGTGAGACAGCGCACTTTGAAGACAGAGTAAGAAAATTCCAAGGGCTTTCCAATAACTGCTCATGGCTATTCTGGAAGGTATCTGTCCCCTCTTCTGAGGCAACATGGCATCTGTTGAGCAGAGACAGAAGTTGTCAAAGTCATGACTTAGTTTTAAAAGTGAGTGGTTAAAATATTCCTTATGTATTTATATACTCTAAGACATATTTTACAAAAGCAGGCAAGGACAAGGGAATGGCAGTGACAGGACAAGGGGGAATGGCTTCAAACTGACAAAAGGCAGGGCTAGATTAGATATTAGGAAGAAATTATTTACTGTGAGGGTGGTGAGGCCCTGGAACAGGTCTAGAGAAGCTGTGGCTGCCCCATCCCTGGAAGTGCTCAAGGCCAGGCTGGACAGGGCTCGGAGCAACCTGGGATAGTGGAAGGCGTCCCTGCCCATGGCAGGGGGGCTGGAACAAGATGACCTTTAAGGTCCCTTCCAACCCAAATCATTCTGTGACTCCAGTTCTGATCCTAAGTCTCAAGGACATGAATTACTTCTAGCTATGACTGGCATTCCTTATCTAACAGTCCTTATTATGTCCTTATCTGACATAGGACACGTAATTTCACATTGTATTGGGCTGTGCTCCCCTGCCCCCTCCTGTTCTTCCCAAACATCTTCTTGTTTAAAACTCAGTTATCTACTCAAAGCAAGATCCCTGTAAGAACCCTCACACAGAAATTCCCTGTCTGTAACTGACCTAAAATTTCATGCTAATATTCTCCACTTATTGCTCAACAGCATCACAACCACAAGACCAGGTATTGCTAAATCCAGTTCTGCATGTGGGCTGTACCAATATTCCTCATAGTTCCATCTAGGTTCCCATTTTTCAGCAGTCCTCTGGGACCCAGTCACCACTGAAATTCAGCTGGAAAACAGTGAATTTGTAACAATAAATCCATCTTAATATTTAGAGTACATAAATAGCCTAGTGAATATAAGAAGTTACGGTGTAAAAAGCATCTGAATACCACTGCAACAATGGAATGGGATCTGTGGCTGCCCTATCCCTGGAAGTGAAGTTCAAGCCCAGGTTGGACTGGGCTTGGAGCAACCTGGACTGGTGAAAGGTATCCCTGCCCATGGCAGGGGGTTGGAATGAGATGAGCTTTAAGGTCCCTCCCAACCCGAACCACTCTGTGATTCTAGGATTCTGTGACTTGCAGGCAGTCAAATGTTACACCAAACTTGTGTGTCTCTAGAAATTAAAATCCAGGCTTTGAGTTCTGCTAAGAACAAACTGACACTCCAGAGATGTAATTCCCCTTTCAGCAAACAACACAGACCCAAAGGCTACAGATTCCCTCAGATCCACCTAATGGGACATTTCTTCCAGCTGAACCTGAAGGACACAAGGCCAACACGCTGCAGTGTTCATAGACACAGCTGCCGAATTAGACATAGCCCATAAATTCCCCTTCTGGGGAGGGACAAGTACACCTTGCAGCCTTCTCAAGTGAAATCAAGTCTTTACTTCTGAATTTTACACAGCTAATGACCTCATCATGATCTATAATTCTATTATTCCAACTCCTTAACTGCATGCTCTTAATAAATAATAAATGATGGCTGGTTTGGTTTTTTCCCCAAGGCCTCCTCATATTGTTTTCCCCTGGATACAACCTAAGCACATCTATTGACCCGGGTCTCTGCGGAACTCGGCACCACAAAACCTGGGGGACCCGAGAGGCTCTGGGGGAACGAACCCACCGGACTGCCAAGGGCAGGAGCTGCCACACGGACACACGGACGGACACGACCGACAGAGAAGCGCCCCGGGCCCCGCTCGGCGGCCGCCGGAGCTCAGCACACGCGAACGCCGAGCCCAGGCCGCCATTCCCCACACGCAGCGCCCGCACCACCGCGAGCCCCGGGCCGGAGGACGCCGGGCAGCCCCCGAGCCCCGGAGCCGCCCGCCGTTACCTGAGGGGCCGCGGAGCAGCGGGTCCGGCCCGGCCCCGCCCGGGAGCGGCCCCGGCGCTGTCACTCAGAGCGTGCGGGGCGGGACCGCGCGGGGGCGGGCCCGGGAGGGACGGGGAGGTGGAATTGCGGACTCACAGCGTTATTTGGGTCGCGAAAGAGCTCTGAGATCAGCGTCCGGCCTTTGACCGAGCGGCACCGTGTCAGCTGAACCGCGGCCCTCAGTGCCATGTCCAGTCTTTCCTTAAACACCTCCAGGGACGGTGACTCCACCGCCTCCCTTGGCAGCCTATTCCAATGTCTAATCATCCGTCCTGTGAAGAAATTATTCTTAATATCCAGCCTAAACCTCCCCTGGCTCAGCCTGAGGCCATGTCCTCTTGTCCTGTCGCTTGTTATCTGGGAGAGGAGCCCGATCCCCCCCCGGCTGCACCCTCCTGTCCGGGAGCTGTGAAGAGCCAGAAGGTTCCCCGTGAGCCTCCTTCTCTCCGGGCTGAGCCCCTTTCCCAGCTCCCTCAGCTGCTCCTCACCAGACTTGTGCTCCAGACCCTTCCCCAGCTCCGTTCCCTTCTCTGGACACGCTCCAGCCCCTCAATGTCCTTCCTGAACTGAGAGCCCCAGAACTGGACACAGCACTCGAGGTGTGGCCTCAGCAGTGTCCAGCACAGAGGGACAGTCATTGCCCTGGTCCTGCTGCCACACTATTGCTGGTACAGCCCAGGTGCCACTGGCCTCCTTGCCCACCTGGGCACACCTGGCTCATGTTCAGCCACTGCCACCAGCACCCCCACGTCACAGGTGAGGTGTGTGTTTGGGGTGGGCTCCCCAGTACAGCCCTTGTGCAGGTGTCAAGAAGGGCAGGTTGTAAGGGTGTTGCTGCATGTCATAAATTTAATAGAAATTAAATAGAAATAGGGCTGGATGGGCTGTGACCCAAATGTAAAAACAAGGAGCAAAATTCATTCTCTGGACATCTGGAGGTGCTTCTTCAGTTAAAAAAATAAAAAAGTTTTGATTCCGCTGTTTTTTTCTAGACTTTTTTCTCCTCTTCTGTTCTGAGGCGCTAAATTTTCTATTTGTTTCCTGGCAGATGCTTTTCCCCACATTGTGATGTCCAGACCCACAACTACGCCCTGGAATGGAAATGAATTTTTCCTTCCTCATTTCACTAGAATCCAAACTGCTGAACTGGACAGAAATCCAAGCTAGGTTTCCCACCTTTCCTTTGCTACATATGAGTCCAAAGTCCGTGTCCTGTGTATGTACACAGACCCCCACCCCACTTCATGGCAGTGTACAAAACCATTATCCTCTTACTGATGCATGGGAACACAGAATCATAGAATTGTCAAGGTTGGAAGAGACCTTTACAGTCATCAAGTCCAACCATACAGAATCAAACACGATGCTTATTAATCCCTTTATAGCTGACACTGCCTATCTGATGAATATATATATATACATGCACTGCCTATCTAGTGAACAAACAAATATTTTTTAATATATGTGTGTATGTGTGTGCTACCTTTCTCCCCTTCACCACAGCTCTAGGGATTGTAGTAGGGGTCAAGGTTCTTTTAATTGTTTTCTTAATGTCTTTTTTCCCCTCCTTCATTACTGTTCTGTTACAGGTGTGAGGCTGAGCTAGTCCAAGCCTGGAGAATCACATTGCTGCTGTGCTTGGCAGAACCTCTGTGGATGCGGCTGTTCTGCACAGAAAACTGAATTGGACCACACCTGTAGCACAAAGTTCATCACCCGATTCCTGGCCATGAACCCCACCCAGAAACTCTGGAGAAAGGGGATAAAGGAAAAAGTTATTACAAAACTGCACCTCTGTGTATTGAAATCTCTCATTGGGTGTCCCTCAACAGCCATGTGCTGTTCCATGATGTTACTCATCAGGTAGAAAAAACTGTGCTCACATTTATTGTTGGTTCAGGTTTGATTTTGGGCTCTCACTCGGATCCGGAGGTGTTGGGAGCTGCCTCTGCAGTGGCTGGGATCAGTCACTAGAGGGTACAGGTGCACCTGGATTTAAGGAACAACATGAGGAGCTGGAAATGATATCTGCCTTGGATGCCAGAAATGGTTCAGCTGCTTAACGCTGTTATAAAATGAAAGCAAAGCACGGACAAGAAGTTTGCTAATTCCACCAAAATGTTTAATACCATAATAGATTTTCATTGAAGTACAGAGCTAATGTGAATATTTGTACAAAATATGTGGTTAAAAATAGTATTGATTTATAATATATACAGATATGTCACATCTGTGTCAGAAATGCAGACACTTGAATGAAACCATGAGTAATGCTTTTAAATCTACAACAACATACACAAAATATTTCTGCAGCTACCCACAGAAGGACAACTTGCCAAACTGACACTTAAGAATCCACCAGTCCTTACAGATGGCATTTCTTTCTGAAGTTTCTGTACAAGAACTCTGCTCTAAAATGGATTCAGAACATTTACCTTCATTAACCCAACAGTGAAGAGAACACAACTGTGTGACACTAATGTAGACACAACTTTCTTGCACTAGATAAATGATCAGTTACAATAATTTGTTAAAAGAAGGCTGATTTTCTGGTGAGAATAGTAGAGAAGTTTAATCCTTCTTGCTGGATACTCTCAGTGTTGCAAGTGAGGAAGCCCCTGATTCAAAACTGAATCCTGAAGTCTGTTTTAAGGTTCTGAATATCATCACTTTTCATTAACTTCAAGGCTGCTCACACTTCACAGCTTTCCCAGCCTTACTCCAGCAAGAATCTCCCTAACAAATGTCCCTATCTAGACTTTGTAGCTGCTGCATCAGGACACAATCCTGTATTAAGATGACTCTTGCTGCAGCCCCAGAATCTCTGTGTAGCAACTGAACGAACTGACAGAAGGGGAGAGAGAGCTCAGGCTGGTTTTTAAAGTTTTCTGAGCATCTCTGCAGTGGGGGCATTCAGGGTTCCTGCTCTTCCATCCAGAGGGCTGCTGCTGTTCTGCCTTTATCAGTGCTGCCTTCCCTTCCCTCCAAGCCAAAGAAAATATACTCCACACTTCAAATAGACCTGTGGGAAAGAGCTTTTACAGCACTTCCTCCCTTGTCATTTTACCCCTGAATGCTGCAGTCTACATGTATTCAAAAAAAAAAGAGCATAGCTACTGTTAGAAAAACATCTCCTTTTAAAAGGAGCCTGAAATATTGAAAGCTGCTGTACTCCCTCAGAAGATGGGTTAAACCAGGAAAAGCAGTATTTGGGGCTTTTGCTAGTGTAACTAGTTATTCAAGAACATTGCATGACGCTGAGTATAAATGAGAGCT
This sequence comes from Corvus moneduloides, assembly GCF_009650955.1. Classification (NCBI taxonomy): domain Eukaryota; kingdom Metazoa; phylum Chordata; class Aves; order Passeriformes; family Corvidae; genus Corvus; species Corvus moneduloides. The sequence continues at coordinate 5,864,968 of NC_045478.1, forward strand.
GGGACTCTATTCCATACCTGGTTTTGCTTTTCGATAAACCAGAAGTAAATGTGATTTCTTAGCCAAAAGGGAATCAAGGAAATGGAAAGCTCTTACATTTACACTGGTATGTGAGAGAAAGCCTGAAACAGCAAAAGTTTAGTGATGAAGTCTTTGCCACTAAAGAAGGACCAAAACTAAATTCAGTAAAGGTTCTTTAGAGGATCTGAAAGTGCTGTGACTGTGATCAGTCTGATCCTGTGGGACACACAGCTCTCTGCTATCCACAGATAGCAGAGAAGCTCATTTCCCTGAAGCTTATTTCCCAGTGCTGTGTCCAGTGCCAAGCATGATGGAAGAGCCACAGCCGGCATGTCGCAAACACAGCATTTCAGTTGGGTAGATGAAGAAACTCACTGTGGTGAGGGAAGCTCTTTTGGTGCTCAAAGTGAAGAATAAACTAGGCCTCCTGCATTTCACCTCTAGAAGAGGTAAAAAGAACCCCAGAAGTTCACTATTACTAGTTTTTCTAATTAAAACACAGAGGTTAAGGCCTGTTCTTTCCAAAGAAATTAAGGAGCTCAGAATTTACATCTCCAATGAGACTTCTTAAGCAGATCTAATTTTCAGAAGCATGAACAATCATCCTTTGAGAAACAAAGTTTTTTATGCCAGGCACACAGAAAAAGAAAAACAAATCATTTTTTTCCCAATCCAGATCTGAGCAATTCGATATCAGAATTTCACAGGACAGTTATCAGCAAACTCATCTCCCAGTTTCCAATCCTTTGCAAGACCCAGTACAAACTGATGCAAGACACATTAGTTTCAATTTTTTGTAATAATGAATGTTAACAGAACTCTTTCCCCAGCCTAGTTGGCAGCTGGATGCCATGTTCTTGTCCAAGCATTCGTGGCCACTGCATCACCCATGATTATAAAAGCCCAGGGAGAACCATGCCGGGGGGCTGGGACGTGCCGAGCTTTTGCTCACCAGCGACTGCACTGCAGCTTTTTTTGTGTACACTGAGCCAAATCCACAGCAAACCAGAGCAAGTTCACATGACTGTGAAACTGCAGCAGCTTAAAATGGAACATGGCATATCCTGCCAACAAGAAGGCTGTTTTCCCCCTAATTTCTACTGAAACAGAGTTTGGCCTATGTCACACATTTAAGCATTTTCAATTCTACCAGGGGTACACAACACACTACTCAGTTTATTGATATAGTTTAACTCTTTAAATGTTGCTTTTCCAAACGCCAATGCAAGCAGAACACAAGAATACTGTTTGCCATATTTATTATTTTAAACTAAGCTCTGAATTATACAAGTGTAAAAGTGATTAATTAGCCAGTAGCTTTTTAATACTCCTATAAAATATGACTAAATAGAACATTCCAAAAGTTATGTACAATACAATGGAAATGCTCATGGCATCTGTGACAGTGCTCAGACAAACCACTGGAATTGCATCCTGCCAGGAGTTCAGTCCATTACTTGGTACAAACAACAATCTGTATTTTTGCTGAAAGCTTCTTCAGTGTTGCTGAATGGGAGACAGGTGGAAAAGACCAAAATAAAACCAATCCACCCCTCTCACACAATTTAGGATCAAATTGATGCTACACAATTTATGCAGGGGGAGAATTTTTATAACCTAAAACATTTTACAGTAACTGTGGCTGTAGTCTTGCTATGGTTGAGGAAGGGATACTCTTCCCATATTTTCTTGGCTGAAAACAAAGTTTACTGGAGTGTGTCTGTGTATGTTAGGAAGGGGGGAGTTTGCATTACCTTGTCTTAATTACAAAAATCAAGGCCACAGAAATTTGTTGTTTTGTTCCAAAAGAGCAGATTCCAAAATACACTCTCTCCATGCACTGGAAATGTTTTCATGCTTCAACCTATACTGAGGAAGTCATTAAAATGTCAATTTCATATCTGAAGAACCCAGAAAGGACAAACAGGCAGCAGGCAACAGAAACAGCAGCTGTACTCCCCTGATTTCCTTCTTTTAATTTCCAAGGAGCAGCAGGAGCCATGCCCACCCAACAGAGGCCCTAGGGCATCACCTCCAGCCACTCCGGCCAGCTCCTGCATTGGGGAGGAAATTAAAATTATGTGGGCTGTGCCACTGTGCCTCAGGAGCCACAATGTAACACTGAGGCTTCATTCTTCCAGGGTTCCAGCATGAGAGAACTCACTGATAACCCTGTGAGAAGCGCAAGCCAGAGCGACTGACCCTGGAGAAGCTACAGAAAAGCAAATTCACACTCAACTGAGTAGGGGCTCTGCCTGTGATGTACTGAATAGGACAATTCCCGTTTCAGATAGTCAGCATTTTTTGAAAGAAGCCTTCCTTCCATGTCAGGCAAGAACCAGCCTTTAGTAAAATACCAGCTTCTCTCATGAGTCCCAAATGCTGATGCTTTGATGATAGGGACATTATTCCATAATACCTGAAGCTCTTTTTTTAAACGATGGCCATTATTTTATCACATACAGGTGATATATAAGCTTTGACCATAGAGGCTGCTTTGAATTTTCAGGTTTGTAATTGTGTTTCTATTTCTGTGCTTCAAGCAATGAGCTGTGTCCTGCTGCCTCCAGGGTAGTACCACACAGCTTTACAAAGCACAGAGCAGTCACTGAACGGGGCCTCATTTTAAATGTTTGAAAATGCACTTTGAGGAAAGAACATTTAAGGTCCAGTGCTTTAATTTGCAGTACAATTTTACATCATTTGAGGCCAAAGTCCTTAGTTCAGAACCTCATCTCTCCGAAGTTTGAGGACATGGATGCAAGGACAAGATGTGGCCTCCTACAGCCTTGCCTGTAAAAAAAATCCATTGGTGATTATCTCTGATTGTTTATGTGTTTAAATCTTACTGTCCCTGTTTATACTGGGCTAAACCCCATGGACATCAGCTCTGGATGTGTTCCCAAAAAAGCCAGTGGTGTTACTCCTGGAATGCCATTTGCGGCCTAGGATGGTGTTTTCAACAGGATACATTCCTAGGGCTGTGACCTGAGTGACAATTTGTTTCCTTAAGACAATTTAAAATGTATCACTGAAAAAACAATTAAGTGACACCTCTAAGGAGTTACTTTAAGAAAACTCTACACAGATATCATGAGGATACTAAAGCCCGATTTTCTGTTCAGTCTGTGCTGTATTTAATGAGCAGTATTCTATCAGTGTAATACGCACACAACGATGCCCATAATCCAGTAACAATTACCACATTACAGAAATGTGCTGAGTAAAGAACTACATCTCATCAGGAATATCAGGAGGCTGTGGTGGTCAAGAGGATGAACTATGTGAGAATGACAAGTCCTCATTCCCAGACGTCCTCACCAGGCCCGCTGGGAATGCCATCTCCTGTCCTCACTCACAGAGCAACATGCCTGTTGTCCAAGGGGGACTTGACTCTGCTGAAGCTTTGTAGCTTCGCTGCTAATTAAGGGTGTGATGGAACCCTCCCTCAGAAACCAGATCATTAGGTTTTACGACAAGAATCTTGATTACAGAACCTAAACTGACTTTTCAGATCCTAGAATAAGCTTCCAAAATGTATTTACTTATTTTAAGCTGTAAAGGATTTTAAACTGTGGAAGCTCACTGTGCCATTTTACAGTCACTTTGGGGAGTACAGCTGCAGCTAATTAGCTTAAAAATCCCACCATACCTTACACATATGCTTGGTTTCTGCAGTATTAATTTTAGTGGAACTACTCATGTGCATAAATTAAGCGCATGCTTAAATATATGCAAAATCTGAGCTCAAATGTCTAGAAAATATGTTCTCAAAATGACAAGTATGCATTAAAAAAATAAATCATCATGGAAGGTCTACCAGACGGAGTCTGGGATCTGTCTGCTGTCAGCCATGATGCAAACACAGAACAGTTTTTGTAACCCAGTATATATTGCAAGTGAAAGAAACATGCAGGACAGGGTGAAAAAGAGGATTCAGTTGCATGCAGTCTAATTTCAAGTGTGTAATTATGGTCCTGTTTTCTTTGGCCTAAAAAAAGACAAAAAAAAAAAACCCAACAAAAGAATTTTAACTAACCTCTGCTCACCTCCACAAACCCAAACTGCAGACAGCTCAAGAAGGGCTTTGAAGCACAGGAAGTGGGGAGGGAAAAGGGCTGAATATTAGAGATGTGCAAGTAATTACTGACAGTTTCAGGGCTGTTCACCACACCACTAGGAAAGCATTCAGCCTGTATCATTACTGGAACATACAGCTATGACAGGAGCAAGGAATCCCATCTTACATGAGCAGTCAATCAGCTCCTCTTCTGCAGACCCGGAGAGAAGCACCACTCATCCCCTGATGGAAGATAAACTGACAATCCCTACTGATATTCAGGCTCCCTCCTCCTCAGAGAGAAGGACTGACAGACACCAGACCCCCCAGCAGCTGCTGCCTCTCCCCTCAGCCCAGAGAACTCCATCTCACATCCCTGTCACCATTTCAGACCACCATTCCCTACAGCTGTTGGTGGAATAGAGTTGTTTTCTGTTGTTTCTCAAAATGTTTTAAAGATAGTATTCCTTACAGAAAATTCTGGGGGGGGTGAAAAGGCCACCAAGCTGCTAGTGGAGTAAAAACAACACACCTACCCCCTTAAAAAAGAGTGAAAAGGGAAAAGACTAAGGTCTGTTGGGAAGTGAGGAGGGCAGAGGAGCAGGCTGCTCGATGAAGGGCAGTAGCAATCCTGGGAGTTTGAATATCAAGCCTGATATCGGCCTAATTCCCACCCAAACGGTATCTCTGGTAGTGGTGTTTCAGCATGCAAATTATAGCCGTGAAAAGATCCTCAGACTGAAACCTTCCCTTGTTTCCTCAGCCTTGTTTTGTCCTTTCCAGCTAGATCTATCAGTTGGTGTGTGATATGGTTACAGGTACAAAGATCATTTTCCTAGCCCTTTTGTTACAGAGGCTTGATTACTGTGAAGGGGTTTCAATGACCTTAATGTCCCGGTGCTCAGAAGGCAAAGGCTGCCTTTCAACAGAACAAAGCAAACAAAAACCAAGAGCTGTGCTGGAGGAGAGAGAAGTGCTGCTTCTGCGGGAGAGGCTCAGTTAGATACAGGTGGTGGCACACCGGGGCGTCGAGTTTGAATGATTTTTGGCTTTGGAGAATTCTTTGGGTCCTCGTCATCTTCCATGTCGCTGTCACAGACGTGCACTACCACACTGGGAGTGGACTCTGTTCCTGCGTGCAGCTCATATTTCTCTCCTGGAAGCAGAGAAAAGCAGTCACGTCAAGAGATGGCAATCTAAGTAGCAACACAGCCTGTGGCACTCCTGGACTGCAGAATACTCCACACCTGGACAGGGAGGTGAGTGTGTGCTGCTGCTCCTAAATACAGGTGAGCACCAGCACAGCTGGACTCTGTCAGCTACCACAACACATCCTGGGGATCCTGCCCCAGGAGGCAGTTTGATCAGAGGTCTGTAAGGCATGATAAAATACACACACCCTTTTGTCTGTAATGGTGTTTGGCACCAATATTGGTGACTAACAGCACTGAGATAAACCCACAAAGTACGCAGAGGAGAAAGAACACAGAAGTTCATGGTTAAAAAGAGGAACTGGAACCCAACCTATCCAACCTTTGGTCTGAAGTCATTTCACACCTGTTAGGTTGGGGTTGTTCTTTATTTTTGCTGTGGCGTTCCTTCAGTCCCATTTAAAGTCCACTTGTTGCCCTCAGACATATTTCAACACTTAATCTAATTTCTCCAGAAATAAAAAACCCACATATCTCTGCTCCAGATGGATTTTGAGTTTCAAAGCTGTTTAGCTGGAGCTGCAACAAATTTTGTTTCTGCAGATGTGATTACAGAGCAGTCTATAACTGCTCACTAGAGCAGGCTGAACGCCTAAACAGTACATTATATTTTCTTCCTTATTTAAGTCTCAACACTCAACACAGTACTCCTCTGATGAACATGGCTTTTTTTTTTTTTTTTTTTCCCCACAGAATATATTCTGAGTTGGAAAGGACCCACAAGGATCATCAAGTTCAACTCTTAAGTGAATGGCCCATACAGGCGTGGGTGTTTACCTGCAAAAGTCCACAAGCAAACAAGGGATCAGACATAGGACTTTCAGTCCTGAATTGAGCCTGCTGGCACTATACATATTCTGGATTGGACATGGTATACAAGTAGGTATTGGTCATTAAATTGCAAGGAATTAATGTAAGAGTTTTAAGAAAAAAACATTGTCTGCAAAATCTTCTGAGATGAGGAAGGTGAGGCCCCAGCCATCCCAGATCGCCTCTGTAGTGCAGTGGCTCCTAAATGCTGCACCACTGGCAGAACCCAGAAGTGCCAGGTGTTACACCATGGAAGCAAATAGCAGTCCCTGTCTCAAAGCACTTGTGGCTTGCTTGTGGGACTAATTTGGAGTTTTATTTGTTGGCCACTTTGTGGCAGAGTAATTCATGTGAGGAAGAGCTTGCAGGTTTGGCCCTGCATTAGCACATACAGCTCTGGGACTGTGTTCACATGCTCTTTGTGCTGACAAATTCCTTGGTCCAAATAAGCCTGGGTGGCTTGAGACTAGAGGACACGCTGTATTTTTGCCTAAAAACAAGGAGGCAGCTAGTGAATAATAGCTATAAGTCAGGCATCTTGCTGTGAGAAATATTTTACTGCTGTGATACCATTAATGTTGACATTTAACTGCTCTATTTTTGGCAACCTTTCCTCTGAATCCAAATTGAGCAAAGCGTTACAGGTCTTGCTGATAGGCTAAAATATAAAAAGAGAAATAGCTTGGTTGTGCTGCATTGAGGAATTATATGGTTTTTCTTTGCCCATTTTTCCCTGTGGGTCTCAGCTAATTTCTCAGCTCTGGGCTGACGTCAGTGCCGCCAGCCAGCACCGAGGGCTGCATTGGTCACTGTCACCACGGGCAGCTCCGCAGGGCTGCGCACACGCAGCGCCGGCCTGTCTTCCCACACCAGCACCGCCAAGGAAATCAGATTCACTGCCCTCTTAAAAGGTAATAATCCCAGTTCAAATGCCACATTCTTTTACTGCTCAAATCCCTCCCAGAAGGACTCTTTCCACTGAAAAAGAACAGTGGAAATAAGTACAGATGCAAGGAAAAATATTCAGATGCCTCTGGCACAAGTAACTGCAGCAGCAATTAATGTCACTTTGCAAACCAAAATGTGATGCACTCATAAATTAAGTTTTTAAGGCATACAGTTATTTCTGAGCACAAATGAGCTGCAGACTCTGTTCTGTACTCAGCATTATTCATGCCTGCAGAGCTGTGGCTCAAACACCACAAAACCTTTTCATGGCTGAGTTAGGAACAGGGCAACAGTAACCGTGGGACTTTTGTACCGCTGTATCTTGTTCCAAACATAATCACTGTTTGCGGAAAAACACTGAGGTGATAAGCACAAAATAAAAATCCAGTAGATACAGCCAGATTAGCCCTTCCCTTCTGCCTTTTTTCTGTATTTTTTTTCTTTTCTCTTAAACTTAACACCTCCAGCATAAAAAAAAACCCAAAAAACTAAGTCTGTAGCAGTTCAGCTACTGAAGTAATGGCTGAGTCAGTGGATTTATGTTTACAAGACCTAGGTTATCTCAAGCTGTGAGCAGCAAGTGGGGTTAACACAGGTAAGACTCACCAATTTCTGTAACTAAAACCACCCCAGCATTTGTCCAGTGACCTCATTCAGCTGTCTCTGACATTCAGCATGTCTCATTCAGCATGTCTCTGTGTTCTCAGGCCCTACACTGATCCACGCTCCTGCTTCTGCTGGAGCCTGGAGAATTCTTACAGGCTACCTAAGCCAAAGGATTCTTGAGGAGAGGGGTCTTTCTCCTCCAGCCTATCTCTTTCCTTTAATAAAAAGTTTAAACCTTCACATAACCTAACAGTGGCAACTCACATAAATTTACTCAGAAAAATATCACAAACTTTATCCAATATACTCAAACATAACCTCTGCCTTCAGGGAAGAATTCAGCTGTGGCACCTCCATTACAAAGTCCGAAAAACTTTCTGATAAACCCCTGAAAATAGCAGTGATGTTGCTCTCTATCCATTTGCTTTGCTGAAGAAAAACAGTAAGAATTTGAAGTTTCCCCGCTTAACAATGAGCACAGCTGCTTTTATGTCACTGAGCCCAACCTTTTGTGACCACATGAGCCAGGAGTAAACCCACAGCCTCGGGTGACGCAAGAAAGATGACCACAGAAGCAACTTTCGGTATTTCAGAATTAAAAATAATGGTATAGGATTTTCTATCCCTTTGTGAGTCAGTACTGTGACCTTTCATTGGTGTTGCAGCTCCTAACAGGGCCCATTTGTCCAGCAAAGTTGATATTCATATACATAAGGAATAATGAATAAATGCTAATTTTAATGTGTAGCTATCTCATCCCTAAATCAATCTCATGAGCAAAGGTTAATGAGTTCAGAGCTGCCCATTCCATGTAAATGTGGCATTAGCATCATAAAAATACCTTCCCCTTACAGTCCCTTCATCTAAGGGCTTTACAAATACCACGGTGCAAATAATAGGAGGTCCTTTGTTTGTGACAGAAGAGCTACAGCCCATCCCACAAAATACCTCCACAGAACACTTCTACAACATGGATCTGCCATAGCAAAGCAGAGGAACTGCTCCCTGGAATCCCATGACTGATGCTGCAGGAGCAGGGCATCCTCCTCTCCCAACCAGAGGAACAATTTTCTCCATCCACCAGCTCCCCGGTACCCTGCCCCTGGTAAAAGGAGGGAAGGGAAAAAGCAGCCACAGAACAGCAGGGAGAGGAAGGACAGAGATGAAAAGTTTTATCTATCACCATTTGTTTGCCCCTCCATCCCCTTTTAATCCTTCCTGGGAGTCATATGAAATATTTAGGATTTCCTTTGAATCAGTGATGACAAACACAAGAGTTTGAAAACACATGAGCAGAAAATCTGCCTCGAGAGACTGTCTGAAATCTCTGTGTATGGCATTTCCTGGGCAGGGTCCTGCTCTCACCTGTTCTCCCCTTCCCTAGGGAAGGGTGAGCCAAATTGGGGGCAGAGCAGGGGCAGGTGCTGCGCATCCTCCTCAAGAAGCCCAGCTAGAGCATAGCAGGAACAGCTACTTCTGAATTGCTCAGAGACAAAAATGAAACCAAGAGCCAACAGCCAAGTGGCACAGACATCTGCCAGGTCTCTTCTGTATCCCAAGAGCCACCACTGTGGACTCAAGAGCCACCATGTGTGACACTTCAGAATGGTGCTTTCATAATGTGAAAAATGTATTGTGCAAGACCTGGAGGAGTAGCCTGAGGTGCAAAGCCTGCTGGAATGCTGATAAGGGGCTCTGTAACATGGAGAGGAGTGCAACTGTTGTAGACTTCTCTGTAAGGGCTACTGGACATGGTGCCCTGAACTGCTGTGGAGGCAAGTGGCCACTGACAGAGTGCAAAACTGCACGAGAGAATGCATGGAGCAAAAAAAAGTGCTCAGCACCCTGACCTGCGCTGGGTGTTACTGTATGGTGCAGATCCCATCAGTGCAGCTGTGATCTGTGAATCAAACTCACGGGAGAAAAGCAATTTCTCTGGGCAACCACAGTGTGGGCAGCAGGGGTTGTGAGGGGTTGAGGCCGACAAGGGGAAGCCAGGGTGGCACCTGGGATCCTGGGGAAAAGGCATTCTGGAGTGCAGAGTTAGAAATGAGGGGGTACAGGGCAGTCTGTTGTGAAGAAAGACGCAGTGGAGGAAGGAGGGCATGTATGGACAGGTTGGGGATTGGATATGGAAAGAGAAGGACTGCTTTCCAGAAAAGAAAGGGCATATTCTAGTGCCAGGAGGGTGGTTTGTAAATCACTGCACTAATAAATGGCAAACAGCTGCCTTTCGTTTGAGAGGAGCAGCTCTGCTGTAGATACAGCCTGGAGCTGGAGACTCCCTCTCCCTCTACCTTGCAAATGTTTCTCATATAAAATATATTTGCAAGGTGGGGTGGTTACTTGGTTGTTTGCCTGTCTGGTCCAGGTTGTATCCTCACCTGGCCTAACTTGGAGCTAACTTTTTCCTACAGGAATGCTTGCAACCTACCAATCTGTTCTCTAGTCTTGGCCCTGATGTCTTCACATCTTCATCAGCATTTCAAACGACTGGAAGTTCTCTTGACAGTGGAAGTGTTTTCTATCAAACAGATTAACAAGTACACTCCCTTATTTGCAATATTTCGAGAAGATTGTAGGCTGGAGGTCAGCACCAGGAAGTCACGGTTCCTGGCTCTAACTGATCTACAGCACTCTGTTCATGCCTCATTTAAAGCCTAATTTCTGCATCTGCAGAAAGTGAGAATATACATCAATCATCCAGGAACTTAATTAAATATGCCACTATCTTCCCTAAGGAGTAAATGCACCCTCACTGATCTCAAATTCATGGGAAGGAGCCAAAAACCAGCTTCCTTTTGAGCACAGAAAGAAATCTGTTCCATTAGATCTCCGAGATGCCAGCCTGTCACTGCTGCAGCAAGAACACCTGTCCCAAAACTGATGGCACACAGCAAATCTTTAACTCACTTCCAGCATACTCCTTATACTCTGGAGCAAATCTCCCAACACTTTGCCCCCAGGAACAGTTTTGCTCTCTAATTTTGCACCTGTGATGATTATGGCACCATACTGTGACAGGAGATGACCTGGATTCAGGGAATTGGAAAGGAGCATGGGTCTGTGTCCAAGTGGCACTTCTTGCATTCCCACTGAAGTAGGACAGTAAAACTCATCTTATGCTGAGGGCATACAAGACACTGTTCACTATTTAGAAGCTCTAATGAGTTTTCTTAGTCCTCAGATGGTTATTTTACCAAATCACTGCATTTATCACAGCAAAGATTCCTCATAAGTTAAAGACATGGAAGTCAGATTCTAACATTCACAGCTCTGTAAACAACTGTGCCAAATGAGTATTTTTCGACAGCTGATAAGCCACAGTTACATTTTTAAATTGTATTTTTGAATGAAAAAAATCTCACTTCTCTGAGGCTACCAATGCTGTTTGATGTCCAGCAGTGTTTTACTGCTGCAATACTGAGAAATGAGTGTTAGTGGGATTTGTTTTTCAATGAAATTCTAAACATAGTAAATGCACAACTGAGAACAGCAACACTATTTTAAACCCGCCGCTGCAGTTAACTAAAATTGATCCCTCTAACAAGTGCTAAAAATAGAAAGAAGAGAGCACACAATGGCTTTTCATACTGCTCCCTGCAGGCTCCTTAAATCCGGGTGAATTTGACCTTCACGCAATGCTGTCCCAGAGTGTGGGACAATGAGTGATATTTCACATTCCACTGCTCCAGAACAGGAATTGATTTATTACCCAGCTAACTCGGGAATTTGTTTACATGTTTCCATTTATAACACTGCTGCATCAAAGGGAAAAAAAAAAAAAAAGGAGGTTATTGTTTTTCTTTTATTCAGCAGTTTAGAAGCAAACTATCACTCCTGGAAATAATAATATGCAATATAGTATAAAGTCCTACACCTGATTGCCTTTTTCTACGGGCTTTCCTGCTGAAGGGGAATAAACCATAGGAATCTCCTGATATATATTTTCCTCATTAGAGATCCCATGTGAAAAAAATATGAGATAATCCTGCAAACCTTGTTAATCATGAAACATCTTCCTGCACCTCACGCACTCCAGCTCTGAGTTACTTTGGTGCAGTTGCACAAAAGCCCCAATGATAAGATGTCTGCAATTGGAAGCTACTCCCAGAGCAAGCAATCAACATCCCCAGTATAGCTGGGGAGAAAACAATTCTCTCATCCCACAACAATTTCAAAAATAAACTGCTAAATTTTCATGAGCTCACCCCCACAATTGTTATTAGATTGGATCTGAAATGTTTTATTTTGGTAGGAAGATAATTTAATAGGCTATTTTTTCCCCGTGGCTTATGAATGTAAATTAGATTAATTTGTAAATGATACTGCTTAGACCTGAAACTGGAACCTTTCTCATTTTGAAAGTTCTAAAACAGGATGCTTTAACAGCTTTGAAAGAAAACTGTTTGTAAAGATGACTTAATTAAATCAAAAGTAACCCTCTCCTATGTAAAGTTTTGGTTTCATCAGATGAGCATTTTCCAAGGGAAAGCATTGCTTGAAAATCCCAGCTAGCTTTAATTCCTGGCATTAGCCAAAGGTGAGAAGACAGAAGAAAGCCTGGATGCATTATCCATTGACATTTATCCTGTGCTAACGGAGGCTACAACTTACGCCATTCCTCCTGCGTAGTTTTCAGCAGGAAATGAGCCTTCCTAACAGAGCAATCCCACTGGGACGGAGGAACAGTAGTCCTCTCTCAACAAACAATGTGAGAGACTCTCCACTCCAGTGGAGGTGCCTGTGAGAAATCTGCACCTTGGAAAGCAGTACCAAGCAGATGTCGTGTACAGCAAAAGCTCCTCACATCCATGGCCAAACATTTGTCCAGTCCCACCTAAACCATCAGCTGTCTCATCTAGGCACAAACCCCAGCACAATAAATGGTGTAAGCAAAGCTTTGATCAGCTCTCACAAGCTCCAGATAACATACACATGCCTACACACGGCAAAATTCATTCTGAAAGAACCAGGTGACATCCATCAACTCAAATCCAAGTTTTAATGCAGCTTCCAGCTCTATGCCAACTCCCTCGACAGTTATTATCTAGGCTGATATTGCTCATCTGCTTTTCCTGACACGTTTTCAACCAAGGACCACAAGCTTACCTGGTCCAAGCTTAGAAACTGCATAAAGGAGGTCGTAGTTGATGACAGGTGTTGCATCATCTATTGGTTGCCACCCCACAGGTGGGGAGGCTGGAGGTGAGATGAGAAACTGTTTTGCAGGCTGTGGTGGTGCCAAATGAAGCTTGTCTCCATCTGTCTCAGAGGTCTGAATCTTTAAAGCATAACAAAGACACTGTTTAGTACAGGATAGAATCATACAACGGTTTGGGTTGGAAGGGACCTTTAAAGGTCATCTCCTCTAACCCTCCTGCCATGCTCAGAGCCCCATCCAGCTTGGCCTTGAAAATTTCCAGGGATAGGACATCCACAATTTCTCTGGGCAACCTGTGCCAGTGTTTCACCACTCCTACTGTAAAAAATTTGTTCCTTACATCCAGTCTAAAACGACCTTATTTTAGTTTAAAACTATTTTTCCCTTGCCCTATCGCAACAGGCCCTGCTAAAAGGTCCATTCCCATCTTTCTTGTAAGCCCCCTTTAAGCACTGAAAAGCCACAGTGAGGTTTCCCTGGAGCTTCCTCTTCTCCAGGCTGAACACCCCCAGTTCTCAGTCTGTCTCTACAGCACAGGGACTCCAGCCCTCTGAGCATCTTTGTGGCTTCTTCTGGCCTCACTCACAAAGCTCCATGCCTTTCCTGTGTTTGGGACCCCAGTGCTGGACACAGGACTCCAGGTGGGATCTCACTGGATCAGAGCCATGTGCCTTGACCTGCTGGTCACGATGTGGGTGATGCAGCCCAGGAATTTGGGGTGCTAGTGCATGTTACCAGCTCAAGCCCAGCTTCTCATCCACACAGGATGGCTAAATTGAATGACTGCTCAAATCATACCCTTCTTATCCCAAACGCCACTCAGGCAGGGTTTCAGCATCAGTCTCAGCAGAGAAGGCCTGGAGATAAATTTCATCTCAGCCGTACAGATGGTGCCTCTGCAGTAAATGCACACTGTGGGGCTGTTACATCAGCAAAGCTACAATGTCTGTGCCTTTTGTGTACGTTCTCTGAGAAGAAATGCAAAGCTTTGGTAGCCATAGCTGCTAGTTCAGAGAATTTTGAGGCACCTGTAAAGGTGCTGTTGTGATCTGGTCTAAATGCCTAAGTAAATGTGACATTACACAAGTAACTCCTGCACCAAGGCCTTATAAGTAACTTCAGAAACGTTTCTACAGATTTTATTTCTTTAGTTGAAGTGATAAAGGAATCTATGTTGTTCCTTACTCATTTGCGACCGAGTGTCCTTATTTTATTTCCATCTTAAATGATCTATTTTAAGTCCTGCTCTTTTCTAGTATGTTAAAGAAGCCTTGACATAAATGAATTGTACTGCAACCATCTGAGCAAGGTTACAACCAGCTGGAGCATAGAAGCAATGAACTCTATTTCCATGACAGCAAACATGCCAGGGTGCTGAGATGCCACCCTCCTGTACCTCCTGGGGTTTGCAAAAAGCCAGTCTGCGTCTCTCAACTCCATGTTCCCCGGAACTTGTAGGTCTGGAAGTGGTTATTCAGTCTGGCTGAGGGCAGACACTGCTGCTTCCACACCTTCATTCCCTGGACACAACTAATAAGCTCTTTTAAGACTATGTGTACTGGAGAGCCTAGTGCAGGTACCAGAATGGTTCTGCAGGAAATCATCTTAGATAGGGAGACTAATCACTATTGTGCACATTTTTCTTTTTCTTGGTTCTCCCAGGTTTTCAATTAGCCTCTTGATTGTGCAGTTAGAATGAAACCATTCTCAGATCTGCTTAACTGCAGGTTTTGAAACCTTTCAGAAAAAAAATTCAGAGCCAGATTTAGGAGATTAAGGCATAGAAAATGGGATTGAGACAGATTCTCAACACCTAAATCCAACTGAAAGATCTTCTGAGCTCATCTAACTTGTTAAGCATATTGTTGTTTTCACAGCTGTAGTTTCCCATCCTCCTGTGGTTCTGCTGCTGTCTAGGCTCAAAACAGCTCCTATTCTGACCAAGATGAAGAGGCTCATAATTTAACAGGCTCTTGGGCTTGCTTGATACCTTCAAGTGAGCCAACCTTTACCCTCAGACCTCTGAAGGGCCGATCTGGCAGCTCAAAGCACACCTACATTGTTCATAAACACTAGTGGGTATCTCACAAGACACAGTGACCACATCAATTTATTAAAATGCGTTCAGAAGAGGTGGTGGTTGGGTTCTCAACCTCCCTCAACTTTCTGTATCCCGGCTGGGGCCCAGGCTGTGGGAGATCTGCATTCTCTCTCCCTTGGCTGAGAACTGACAGTTCCAACAGATGGATATAATCACCTACAGCCCCAGGCTGGGAGTGTTGTTCTTCCCCTACCTTCTTCCTTTGACTTGGACTCAATAAATTCCTTTTAGAGAATTCAGTATTTGTAATTCATGTATTCAGTAAGGAAAAGCCAAGAAGGCAGAAGGAAGCCTGACTGTGGCTCAGGGTTGCAGCCAAATAAGTAATCCAGCCCCACCTTTTTTATTCACTTGGATTCTTTACATTAGCACACTCTTATGGTTAGTTAAGAGAGTTACCCACAGACAACTCCTAGTGTTGTAAATCACCTCTAAGATACGTAATTCTGCATGTTGAATGAGCATCTTTGGTCCTAAGTGGTCCTTTAAATTTACTGCAGACCCTCAGGACATGAACAGCTCAGTCAACACAAGGAGGTTTAAGTATCTTTTATCAGAGAGATTGGGCATGGGAGAAACCCTTATTAGTTTTATTCAGTGTTACTGTAGAATACTTCTATAAAAGCTACGCACTAACACAGAAATAGATTCCAGATTTCATTACCTGTGCAAAATACAACTTTAACTTCTTCCCTCTGAACTGTGTTTCATGCAGCTCTATTCTGGCACGAGCAGCTGATTTGGGACTGCTAAAATTTATCCGCACACGCCTGAAGCTTTTGAACAGCTGGAATGTCACACAGTCATCATAGGCACGGAACAAACCTTCAAATTTCTCCTGCAAAAGAAAAAGAAATAATGTTGAAGATTAACTTCGTGCTCTGTCACATCAGTCTGTGTCAAAGAACAACCAGAAACTTGACAACTGTTTAACCAGGAGATTTCAACCTGTGGCCTTTGGGGACAGGTGTCCATAGACAAATAAAGGCTCTGTGAAAAGAAATTAAGGAAAGCAGTGGTCTGGTAGTGCTGAACTCTGCAAAAGTCTTCAAATTGAGAACCCAGCAGCTGTTGAACTTCTCATAAAAGTTGAGCAAACCTATGACAGTGACATAGGAAATGAAGCTGAAAGGGCACATGACTGAAAACACCAGACAACTGTGGGCTCATCTGCACAGAAGCAGCCATTGTGCTGAATTACACTGGAGTCAGCAGACAAAGGCTGGAACCAAGGGTTACCTCCACAACAGCACTGCAGGGTCATTTAGTATTGCATGATACGTTTTTCTGGATGTTTTGTCATTTGAATATTTAGAAGATACACTTTTTCTTTTGAGGGCTCGTGAGGCATCTGGAGACAAATTGGATAACTGAAAACAGTGATCTGTCCCAAAGACAAATTTCAGGCTTCAAAATGTTTAGCTGTAGAAACACGCTCAAAAGCTCATGACAAAGACAGGGATATTTTAACATTGTAAAAGAATAGTCTGAAGTTTACCACTCCATGGACCTGGAGATGAACAGAAATTCAAGGCACCTTGGCAGCCTTGGAGGCTCAGACCCTGTGATTTCTCTGCAAGCTGTGAGCACACAGAGGACTAGTTCCACACCATCAAATAAACCCAAAGTCCTTAAATCAATTCTGACACTTACACAGGATTTTCATTCACACAAACACAGGTTCATAAAATGCTGAGGCTGAAAGAGGACAGTTATTATTTAGTCCAGCCTTTGTGTTTACTCAGATTTCAGATTTCACTCACTACCATCCAGTGAGTCACACATCAGATCTGAGCATTTTAACTACTGCAATCAAGACTTGAAGTTTTATAAGATGAAGAATCAGCCAGACCAAAGCCCCTGCTTTTAGGAGTGCTTTATTCTGAAAAAAACACCGGTGAGATGATTTGCCACACCATTTCATATACACTGAGGGCTATTATGTCAGGGGTTTGTATAATTACAAGAACCTAATGTGTAGTGGCAATAACCTGATGTGGCTGCCCCATCCCTGGAAATGTTCAAGGCCAGGTTGGATGGCGCTTTGAGCAACCTGGTCTAATGGAAGGTGTCCCTGCCCATGGGGGGGAACTGGAATGAGATGATCTTTAAGGTTCTTTCCAACTCAAAACATTCCAGGATTCTGTTTCGTTTGCTATCTCTGCAAGTCCTCACATTTTTACATGTTTTAAAATACTACTTCTTTTCTTCTCATCCAGGAAAACAATTTCTTTTCCCTTAGAGTGGATAACTGGTAGAGACTACAGAAGATAAAAAAGAAAATGCAACTGATGTAATCTCATCAATACTTCAGTTCTCATCCTTTGAGCTTACAAGCAAAACAAAGAATTCAGAACTTCTAAGAAAAATGCATCCTGAAGCACAGTGCAGCTGCAGCAGGGAGCACTAACAGCACCACAGGAGTAACTACTGCCAGAGTGAGACATTTGTTAAGGAGTTAATAGGGAAACAGCCCAGTTCCACGGCCAGGGCTGTGACACACCACGGCACATGTTCCCCATCTCCTTTCATTCACTGCCAACTCTGTGGTCTTCCTCCCCATCACTGATATTCCATCGCTGGCACCCTCTCAAAGGAACCTCCCTATGGTCTATTAAGCTTTCATGATTTTCATTTCATTCTGCCTGACCTCACTCACCTCTTCCTCTCACCACAGGAGATACTTTGGAGGAATGAAAAAGGAAAAAGAAAGAAAAAAGAGGCAAGAGCTCTGTGGTTTGGCAGAGGGCAACTGAAGGCATGCAGCAATCCCCAAAACAGTGTGAATTGCATATGTTTGTACAAGCAGGTCTAGTCTTACCACCCAATGTTGAGATTGTCAACATTTCACACCTCAATTATGCTTTTTATATCTGCTTTGCTTATATTTTTGAAAAATTCCATTTTCCTGAGCAGAAGCCTACATCCAGTGGCATTTGTATAAAGGTCAGCCAAAAGCAGCAGTCATTTCAGTCCTGTCCTGACTGGAATTTTGATGCCACAACCTTCACAATGACCAGGGGAAAAGGGCTGGGGGAAGGGAAAGAAAGGAACAGGGGCCCAGTGTCTGTGTAAAGTAGGACTCACACAGCATTTAGAAACATAGTCCAAATAAAAAATAAAGTGACTAATTAAAACTTATGTCTTCCTGTTATCTTTATCACCTATTTCAGACCTCTTCAGTACATTTTTAAAAAGCATCTTGAAGTAAACAAACTTAAACACATATTAGTGGGGGACCTGGCAGTGCTGGGTTAACAGTTAATCCTAAAAGTATTCAACCTAAACTATTATATGTTTCTGTGAGAGACATCAAGGTATTTATATATACATACATGCATACACACACAGACACATATATATATATAAAAGATGATCAAGGTATTATAACAGAAGTCTCATAAGGCAAAAATTAGCAGCAAGGTGAACATTTCCCTGTGTAGCTTTCAATTTCTCTACGAGTCAGCAATTAAATCATTCATCATTCACCAAGTGTGGAAGGAACCACACATGGACTTACCTGGACACTGAGAAGTATCTATTCCAACTGACTATTTATTAATAAAGAGATGCTCCCTGTATGGATGCAGCAGTCAGGGCTGTGTGCTTGCCCTCCCTGTAACACAACCCAGAGCCCAGATCTTGGTGAGGAACATTACACAAAATTAGGGAGGACACGATTTCAAACATGGATCCAAGAACAGTGGGCACATTCCTGGACTACACTGAGACTCACTCTTGTTAGGCACTGAAAGGAAGAGATAGACTACTGTAAGAGCAGCTGATTAAGTCCTGGAAGCCATTGCCACACTGGGAGAACTTTGAAGCACTACGGACTTTATTCTGCTTGCTTTTCAATTTGATACTGGCACAGCTTTAGAGAGCCAGCCTTGATTAACGCTCGTGAAAATGCCGTGGGGAGGAGAGAAATCAAGCCCTCTATTTGATATTAATACAGGGCAGTCTATCCACAGTGGGGACACTTCCACTGCACTGACTGAAACTGCAACTCCCATTAAAAAGATTCATACATCTGGATTTTTCTACATTTTCAGCTGATAATATTAATGACCTCAGCAGAGGTCATTAATCATCAAGTGAAGTTAATGGCCCTCAGCTGCATCTCGAGCCATCCCCACTCCTCCCAGCTTTATATTAATTCCCAGGAAATGCCATATGCCTTAATTGCTATTGCCTGTGACTTCTAATATCTGCTGAATGCACTTATCTGGATAAAAGTCTTTCAGAGTCATTCCAATCTATAAGAAAATTTATCATATACATTTTAAAGACCTAAGCAAATTCCTTCCCTTTCAAGTTTTGTGGATAAATTATTCAAGACTCGTAATCCTCTCAGTTCAGGACTTTTAAAGTGCTTTTAGGATTCGGTACTTTTAAAATGCTTTTAGAAAGTAAGTCTTTGGACTTTCAGAGCACTTTGAAAACTTGTGAAAAAAGAAACATCCGAAGTTAAGCAGCAGTGTTGCTATTCCTAAAAAGTCAAAATTACTCATTTATTTCTGGGATTTTGAAGTGTCTTCATCCATCCCAAGTATGTCTCAATAAGGCCCAATTAATGTTCTGGAAAATGTGAGCAGCCTTCATTTCACCAAGTTCTCATTTCTCCCTCGTGGGCCCTGTGCCCTCTCTTCATCTTGTTATTGTTTTGCCCAACACTGGGCACCTTTCCCCAGTTCTTTCCTGTCACTTTCTGTCAGCTCCCATCACTCAGTGCCTCTAGCAGTTCCCAAAGTTCTTTTTTTGTTTGTTTTCTAAATTAATGAAATTAGCACAAAGTAGGACCATACTAATTAAAGCTGCTGATTACTCTAGCGTGATGGTTATCATTTAGGATACAGCCAATGCTGAGAACAGACACCATGCAAGGAAGAAATGAGTGCTGGAGTGACAGGACCTAAAAGCCTCTGAGGACAAGGGCAAACCCATGTCCTTGTGGACTAAAAACTATTTCTAGCACTAAATGGGAGCTCACCTGGGACCAAGGCCCTGTAAATCACATGGTAACAGTGATCAGTGAAATGCAGCCATAGGGAGGTAAACGAGATGCTGGGTATATTTGGAAAAGTATTTCCAGTAAAGCAAGGAGAGTATTAACACCATTATATGGAGCCTATTGCACCACATTAAAAATGCAGGGTTTGTTGCCTAAGCAGATTAATGGGAATAGATCCAGATAAAGGTTCCAGGGAGGTACTGGAATGAGTCCAGAGAAGGGAACAGAGCTGGGAAAGGGTCTGGAGCACAAGTCTGATGAGGAGCAGCTGAGGGAGCTGGGGGTGCTCAGCCTGGAGAAAAGGAGGCTCAGGGGGAACCTTTGGCTCTGCACAACCCCCTGACAGGAGGGTGCAGCCAGGTGGGGGTCAGGCTCGGCTTCCGGGAACAAGCGACAGGACAAGAGGACATGGCCTCAAGCTGAGCCAGGGGAGCTTTGGCTTGGACATTACGAACAATTTCTTCACTGAAATGGTTGTCAGGCATTGGAACAGACTGCCCAGGGAATTGGTAGAATCACCATCCCTGAAGTGCTCAAAAGGCAGGTGGATGTGGCACTTGGGGACATGGATTAGTGGTCAACACAGCAGTGCTGGGTTTATGGTTGAATTTGATGATCTTAAAGGTCTTTTCCATCTTTAACCATTCCATAATTCTATGAATTAACAACTTACTAAATAAGAAATGAAAATGCTTGCCTTATTTAGCAAAACAAAGCAAAGAGAGGAGATGGGACAGTCATCGGTAATTTACCAGTACTGTTCAGAGCAAGGACAAATCACACTGTATGGAGTAAATTTAGAAGACTACGTTGGCATAAAACAAGTGTAAACAGTTGGCATAAATAGGTTGAGTCTAGAAGTTAAAGAAGGTTTCAAACATCAGAGTAATGATCCAGAAACAACCTTCCAATTACAGCAGCAGCAGCAAATTATTTTTTTAAGACTGAATTTGGTTAGTTCATGTGAGGGACTATGACAAAGTATCAACACAATGAGCATTGTAAAACATGACAGCCATAATTAGCAAGTGAATTGGGTTCTGACACAGCAAGTTCCTGTGATTTATTTCCAAACATTTCTTTCATGAATAGCTCCACTGGCATTGTGTTCATTCAGGACAAAAGCCAAGGCCTAATTCAAATCAATGGAAACCTTTCCACAGACATCAGCAAACTTTGGATTAGAGCCCCAGAACTCAGAACCCAAATTACATTTTATTATTCAGTGTGTTTACACTCATTATCACCCTTGCTACACATTTGATTTAGGAGATGGCTGTGATTTAAAACTTTAGCCTAATGCTTTTCCTAGAATTTTGTAAGCAAATAAAGAAAGCATTTTTCCTATTTTAATTTTTCCTGTTCATTCATGTAAAAGATACTCCAAGGAACTAATCACAATAGGAAAAGGATATAATTCACAATTATGAAATTAGTTTTTCCTGAAATTAGTTCTGTACTGGATATAAATATCCCTGTAAGACATAAACTCCTATCTCAGAGTTGAATGTATTCTGTTTCCAGACAGCCATACAACACTACAAAGCTCTCATGAGGCACAAGAAGAAAGACAGAATCTGGTAGAACATGTGGATGCTGTGCACTGAAGAGTCTTGTAACAAAAACAATCTAAGAACTTGTTTACAGCAAAGAGGATGGGCACACCAGTTACTTCTAGGGGGATAAAAAAAGTTACTGAAGTGACACATATTTAACAAAACTAATACAACAGAAGCCTAAAAATTATAAGCTGCAGTGATTTCAGGATTGGGATATGTCAACGCCACATGAAGACTATTGTAATGTAATTACAATAGCCTGGATATTGTGTATGGCTCTTCTCATCCTCCATTAAGGAAGATGGAGGCAAGATGGAAGAGCAACAAAAGACTGCAAGGATGATCAGAGAAGTTGTGAATCTGTCACAGGAGGTAAACATAGATTATATCCATCCCTGGAAGTGTTCAAGGCCAGGCTGGACAGGGACCTGACCAACCTGGTCTAGGTGAAGGTGTCCCTGCCCATGGCAGGGGGTGGAACAAGATGGTTCCTTCAAGGTCAAACTGTTCTGGGATTCTGCCTTGGGAAACAGAACCTAAAGTATGAGGTGTTTCCTGCTGTGTCTGAGTATAAGGATATCAATAAATAATGTGAAGGGAAACAGATTAGCAGAATTAAAATAACCAACAGTGCTGATATTAAACAAAGGCTTCCTGTTAAAAGATTTAGACTTAAATTGAGAAGCTTATTTAGCACTAGACCTGTAACATATCAAAATGGCATTGGCCCAGAAATAGAAAAAAGCCTAATTACTTTTATGAAAAGGGTAAGAAGGAAAGATTAGAGAAGAGCACTATACATTTCTGTGGTTCTTAAAGACAAAAGGAGAGGAAAAAAGGGATCTTGATTTGTCTAATGAAAACTTAAAAGAACTGGGTTCACCCGAAGTGCTTTTAACAATTATTTAACGAGCCACACAAAACAAGCAAGCAGCTTGATACAACTGATGTGTGAAAATTCCTTAAAAGCAAGAACTCCCACAAGTAGCCAGTGTAAGCAACAGCCTCTTCAATGATCAAATTCCCTGCTTCTAAAAAAGATGAAACTCATTGGGAAATTCTGGAAGTGCATATGAAAAACCACTACTGACTCTCAGTTAAAATTCCAGGAGTGCTGTATATAGAGGAAATATTTTAAACCAATGATGATAAATAGAGAGTTCCTATGGACTTGTCTTACTGCCTTTAAGTAATGGCAGGAGAATAAAATACAAATTTACCATTCAGAGACCCCCTTAAGGCACAGGTCTCCAGGCTGTAGCTTTTTATTTCACCTTTCACCGTCGGTAGCTGTAGGTAAGAGTGTGGGTTCTCCCTATTCCCTCCTTACAAGTGGGGCAGGGTATTATTTGAATAAAATATTCACATGGAATACTGCTGTCTGAATGTTGGTTTGCACAAAGTTTCTTCGGTTACCAAAGGGAATCCCTCATACAATCTCACAGCTGGAAACAGCAGCAGAAAAATGCCTGTCATTCCCCAGAGTACATTTTGAAAGGACATTTCTACATGTAAGACATTTTTAAAGGGGAGAAAACCAGGGAACACTAGCTATTTTGTCAGGTAACCAGAATTACAAAGTACTCTGTAATGACCTCCTGGTTACTGCATTGTCTAAAAGTGTGTTCCTCACCTTGGAACTCAGTGTAAAGCCCTGCTCATCTCTTCCTGAAGTTAGATTAGGGCATTGACATAGGGCTGGAAAGAGCTTGGGTTTATTTACATTAAACATGCCAGTAATTAGCATCTTCCAAAACTGAACAATTCTCTTAGTACATGAACAAATCAACTCAGCTTGCTATCCCAGTTCATTCAGTTTGTTGTTCTGTGCTTGGCTTTCTCTTGTTTTCAAAGGGTGAAGGTCAGGTAAATTGTGAACCAAAGACAAAATAAAACAGTAAAGCCAAAAAAAAAATTCAGGCTGGACTTCAAGATGGGGGGTGTTATAAAACACATTAAATCTTGCTCTCTCCAGTAAAATGAAGATTGATTTGCCTGCATTACTGCAATCCCGATAAAGGGGAGCCTAATACCTTTAAGCTTTACTATGTAAAGAATGCAGTTTGTATTCCAGAAGTGATGTATTCCAGAAGTGATGCTAAATGGCCTTGTTGCTCTGCAATTTGCAGTGAGCCAACCCTAAACAGGAGCACACCAGCCACAAAACACAGCCCTGGTCCATGGCTCACACATCCTGCTGTGTTATCGTGACACACTGGGGCTGTTCGGAGGCATCTGTGTAGAACTTTTAGATCCTGAAGGATGCGTTGAGGGTTCTGCCCTCAACGTTGTGCCAAAATCATTCTGACAGCAGAAATATTTGATGTAATGCTTACTGCTTATAGATCCAGTGTCTTGTTCCAGAGAGGGACTTTGAGCAAGTGTAACAGATGTTGCACAGTGTTGTAAAGACATTTGTAACTTGTCATCTCTCAAAGAGCCCTGACGGCAAAAGTAGGTCAGGAGCTGGAAGAAGTTTGCTGGTCCCACCTCACGCTGGGACTAAGGCCAGAAGAAGCATCCGTCCCTCAGCAGACCTCCTGCATTACATGCCCACCATGGCATGACAGCACTGCAAACATCCTGGTGAACAGAACAACACAGATCTCCCTCTTCAAAAATCAGCTGAACCAAATAAATTTACCTTCGGCTTCCAACTCATCAGCACAACAAAAGTACAGAGATAATATCTGCCCCAAAGCTTAATGGAAATGCATTCACATTTCGGAAGAGGCTGACAAATGTCAGAGCCACAGAATTTTGCTGCGTTGCCTTTTCTGTTTTTAACCAGCTCACATCCCTGTTTACCTCAATGTGACGCACATTCCTCCTGCTTAGCTCCACTGATCTGGAAACCAAAGGCCCCTTCAAGATGAAATAAATTGTTCCTGTGGCAATGCCAAGGGGGTGATTTAATATAGTTTGGAGAGTTCTCAATTCAATTTCACACCCAGCGATTGAGCTAAAAGTAAAATCCACACTTTACATTTCTTCTTTATAGGAGCACTGTTATTTTACTGTATCATCAGCCACAGCTTTTCTGAGCACGCCATATCTGAAGTACTCCAGTTCCAGATGCTGTATGAGCTCCCTGAAATGCTGGAAGTGCTCTTGCAAACCAGCTGAGAAAGTGCACATCCTATGACCAGATCCATTAGTTTCACCCCCAGTGCTGAGGAGTGTTCTGTAGAGACATCATTCTTTGTTTCCTGAAAAGCTACTTTTGATTACTGTGCTGGCTACCATTATTGTGCAACATCACTTAATACTTGCCTTTTTTTTTTTTTTTTCTCTTTTGCATTGTATTTGGCAGTAGGGAAAAAAAAAATCAAAACCTGAACAGATTTGTGGAGGATTTAATGCATTTGTTTTCCAAATAGCAGCCTTACATTTTGGCTTGAGAATGGTAAAAATAATGCTAAGAACAAAGATGTGAAGAAAATATTCAGACTGTCCTGAAAAAAACCACCTATTTTTGTTTGCTTTACGATTTCAAACAATAACTGAGTAGATAATGTATGTAGTGAACTCCAAGGGGCTCGTCTGTATTGGATTTTAAAATGTTCATAGTACAATACCAGCTATTGATTTTGTCTTGTTTCTGTTGTTAAGCCCAATAATTAATTGGTAGCAAAAGGAACAAATTACTGTGTATATGTTTCTAAAGTTCTTACTATCTTAATTTAGCACGCAAAATAGGAAG
The DNA here is from genome assembly GCF_009650955.1 of Corvus moneduloides. NCBI lineage: Eukaryota > Metazoa > Chordata > Aves > Passeriformes > Corvidae > Corvus > Corvus moneduloides. The sequence goes on from NC_045478.1 coordinate 5,890,165, forward strand.
AAAAACAACCTTAATTAGTTTTCACCAAAAGCTGCTACATTTATATTAATAAGGAGTGTTTCAGAAGCAGATCTCTGCAGCAAAACAGTTGGTGCTGAGGACTTTCTGATCAGGTGCCACAGATTGAATGCCCATTAACAGTTGGAGCATATCAGGCACACTACTAGAGTGAATCTTCTATATTAATTTCACCTGAAAGGCATCCAGTTCATGAACTGCTCTGTGATGTGAACAAAAAGCACAGTTAATGAAGAGCAACAGGAAACCTGCCTCATGAGAATGCCCAGCTCAGACTCAAAATGCTAATGTAGACACGAGCCCGTATCTCTCAAAAACAGTTAGCTGGCATTCTAGGAGAAGAAAATGAAACAACCCCACAACCAAACTGAAGTGCTATGGACAACAATAAATAAGGGGTTGGTGGTCAAACCTGAGCAGAAAACTAGGACTGAAATTATTTATTATGAGAAGCTGTGTAAAAATTATTCATATTTATAGAACTGTAGAATGGTTTGGGTTGGAAGGGACCTTAAAGATCTTCTCATTCCAAGCCCCTACCATGGGCAGGAACACCTTCCACTATCCCAGGTTGCTTCAAGCCCTGTCCCACCTGGCCTTGAACACTTCCAGGGATGGGGCAGCCACAGCATCTCTGGGCAACCTGTGCTGAGGCCTCACCACACTCACAGGGAAGAATTTCTTCCTATTAACTGTATGAACTTTGTTGCTGTAAGAAAAGCTACATAAATATCCATCTTACTATGACACTATTTTTCACTGATCTTTGGCAACTGCAATTTCATGTCTTCAAGCCTTCTGAGGCCACCCCACTGTCCTGTTCATGTGGTGACACTGAGGCCAGGAGAGACCCACAGTCACAGTGACAGCTCACGGGAAACCATGGGAGTACAACCAGAGTTTCCATAATTCATTCTGAATCACTTTACTGCTACACAACCCCCCTGCTGGAGTACAGAAACCTCAGCCTCTTAAAAATCTGTTACTGAGGCTGTGGAAATGTCAGGGGACACCTCTGTTGCTGTGACGCAGAATCAGGACGTCAGTGTGCAAAACGCTAAATGCAAGGATGAACTACAATAAAGGGAACACCAAGAGCTGAGAAACAGTGTCCTATTTATACTCTTGGAGATACAACGTTGTAAAACAACCATAAAATGCACACTACTCATTCCCTGACACTGTCAACCCAGTTAAACTAGAAAAATAAACAAGAACAAGCCATGGGACAGTTTAAACAAATAAAATGCTTGCATTGCCCATTCCTGATTTACTGTTTTGCCTACAGTGATCAACATTTATAGCATTTCAGCTGTTCTCATCAGTCATGGGGAATGCTTTCTCCCTCTCCTCTAACACTGCAAACTGCATGAACAGGACTAAAAATACAGTTTCAACTTGTCTGGATTTTGAAAGGACATTGACAGTTTTGAAAGTGACTGTGAAGCAAAAAAAAAACCAAGTAGGAGAGTCGAATAGAATCTAATATCATGCAGCTCCGTAAATGTTACTTAACTGATGAAAAAAGGTCCAAGGGAAACTCCTGACCCACCAGTGCACATCCTCTCACCATCATCCTCTCTCTACTACCTCTGCAGCCCACAGTCAGTGACCCCACAGTCACAACCAGCAGCACCGTGACCACCGTCTAACGCTCTGCTTGTGCTGTTTGACTGTTCCTTGTTCTTCCCAGTCTGTCCCAACCATCTGTCATTCCCCGCCTTACACTTCATTTGCAAATTACTCAAGCAGGTCTGTTGTCTGTACATCTGAGCAGCTTCTAGGAGCTGCAGCCTCTGAGACTGGAGGCTCTTTGTACAATGAAGATAAACCAAGAATGGGAATACGGTGCCTCCAGTCGAGTGGCTGAGTGGAGTCTTTAGCAAACCTACATCAACTACGTGTAAACAGTGTTTCAGAATTAATGGCATAAACAACAGTTTCAGAGACAACCATGTAAGGAAGTGGTAAAAAGAAAACTATAGAAAAAGTCATTTCTGGGCTGGAAGAGAAGGTCCTGTTGACAAATGTGACAAATTTGGAGATATTGACATCGGATTGATATATATCACATATGTCCTTGGCTGGACCAAAAACAGTGAGTGCAGGAGGTGAGGGAGGGGATTCTGCCCCTCTACTGCATCCAGCATTGGGGACCCCACTGCAAAAAGGACATGGACCTGATGGAGCAGGTCCAGAGGAGGCCACATGCTCAGAAGAATGGAGCATATCTCCTTCTGTAGCTTGTCAGTGAAAATCCATGTTCATCATAAATTCTTTATGTATATTTTCTTTTTAACCTAATTTTCTCCTTGTAGTCCTTCCTTCACTAATTGTTTGTAAGAGAACATTTGCACTTGATGCATTTATTTGAACAGAATTTTTTCCTTTTTTTTAAATTATTATTATTACATAGGATATAGACTTTCCCCACAACAGGAATTGTGCTATCTAAAATGCAAAGAAACCAGTGTAAATATATATACATATATATGTATATATTTAGTTCAAAAAAGGGAATAACTACAGATAACAGTCTGTTCCTCCTAACTTCAAACAGCAGAACTTCCATAGACTAAAATGATTATGTTTATACACTGCATTGGAAGAGTTATAAAAGACTGCGAGTTTCTCATTCTCCCACATTCACTGATTTGGTGCCCTCAGAGGAGGCTCAAATGAGCTATAAACTGCTGGGTGTAACTCCTCTTAATGCTGTTATCACTCTGAAAAGTTTAACTGTGAATTTGATTTTGGAGATCATGGCAGAAAATGGATGGAAAGCATGTGCATAAACAAAGACTATACACTCTTCCCTCCATGCTGCTTCTAGATTGTCACTGGAGCCCCCAGTTCAGCACTGACCAACAAAAAAACTGAAGGTGCTTTCCAGTCTGAGTAAACTTCAGCAAAAAAAAAGTGAGCTTGAAATATTTTTACACTTAGAGAGGCTGTTTTCTTTCCCATCAGAGGTCACAGACCTTAGAGGACGCTAGGATCTCAAGCTGCACAGATGGTGAAATACCAAAGGAACACCACACAATGGTTTACCTGCCTATTGAAAAAAGATTTCAACAGCATATTTTAATTTCCAATACACACCACAATGCTTAATTAGCCTCTAAAACTTTACAGTGTTACAGTACCTCATGATATCAAGAATTTAGAACACATCAGACAACTGGGCTTGTGCAGGCCAGGAAAGAGGATTTGTGTGGACTTAGTAAGCAGATTCCAGCACCCAAAAAGGCTGAGATGACAGATATAGGTTCTGTACTGGGTACAGAAGGGCAGAAAAAGAAGCAGAGGTTTCCATCTGACTCAACATCCACTAGTACTATCCACTTCCAGACAGGACACAGGGAATTTCAGTCTTACAGTGATATAATTGTTTTATTAGGCAGATGGAAGGAACCCCAGGGTGAAAAAGCAAATATTCCTGACCAAACTGCTCCCATGTCATTTTTCAACCACCTGGAAAATTTCCAGTTGGCACGAATTCTGTTTAGAAACAAGAATTGGAAAGTAGACTAATCCCATATTAGAGCTAAAAGTAGCACTGGTCTTCATCAAAATTGTTTTCATTTTCTGATGTGAAAAATATATCAGTAGCAGCATGACATTAAAAAGATACTGGACTGGGATTATGAAACTGAAGCTGCAGTTCTCAGATCCAGAGCAATTGGTGAGAAGGAATGAGCCCTGTGACTGGCAAGCAGAGTGGTAACAAATGGAGATCTTCTTCTTTTCATGAACAAGTTTTTTAAAAATAAGTAGGACACATAAAAATAATTAGTACCCCATAGTTTCTTGCCCTGTGGCACTGATTCACACTGGCTCTGTGTCACATTTGCCTTGCAAATGCCCTTGTGCCAGTCTGGAATGTTGGAGACAGACGTGTAGAACCAGAGAACGTCCAGAGCTGGAAGGGACCCACAAGGATGATCAAAGCCCAACTCCTGGCCCTGCACAGGACACCCCAACAATCCTACCCTGTCCCTGAGAGCGTTGTCCAAACACTCCTTGAGCTCTGTCAGCCTTGGGGCTGTGACCATTCCCTGGGGAGCCCACTCAGTGCCCAATCACCCTCTGGGGTATCCAACCTAAACCTCCCATCACACAGGACAGACTCAAGGAGTCTGGCTTTGCGGTCAAGGTTTTTTTGGTGCAAATAGATTCTAAATGACAGGAGAAGTGGGATGCCAAATCTGGTGGAAGCAGTCACTCAAAATCAAGGGAAGCCACCTGCTCACTACGGAGGTTACATCTTCAGAAATCAGACGGTGTCCCAGACCACTCAGCCTGATGCATGGACTGCGCCTGCATCCAGCTGCACATCACTGCACTGTAGAAGCAGCATCAGTTGTAGCCCCAAGAACAGAATTTACACTTTTGAACTGAAATTGAAAACTGTGTACTTAATCAGGGTGGGATACTAGTATTTAATTAAAAAGGGCAAATTATCAACTAAAAGCGAATACCTTCATGCTCAGCACAGTCCAGACTTTCTCTAAGGGATACTCAAACCAGAAAAACAGTAGAACTGGATTTGCTACATTTGAACCTCAATTTAATGGAAAACATTAGTGGGGAATAAACCAATGAGGATACCTTCATATAAGTAAGTGGTCTCAACTGAAAGAGGGCAGGTTTAGATTGGATATCAGGAAGAAATTCTTTGCTGTGAGGGTGGTAAGGGCCTCGAACCTGGAACAGCTTGCCCAGAGAAGCTGTGGCTGCCCCATCCCTGAGAGTGTTCAAGGCCAGGTTGGACAGGGCTTGGAGCAACCTGGGATAGTGGAAGGTGTCCCTGTCCATGGCAGGGGGTGGGACTAGATCATCTTTAAGGTCTCTTGCAACCCAAACCAGTCTGATTGTCTGATTTTATGATTCTAGAATAGAGTAGTTCAATAGGTACCAGTCTGCAGCATTATCATTCACACACCTTATTTTACACACAGGTGTACACTCCCATTATACCATCATTTTACCATACTTACATCAACTACTTATTCCCAAAGTAAATTCCCCTTATCCAAGACCTTTTCTTTATAGAATTGTTAATGTCCTTTGCTCTGCTTCTCTTTCACTATACAATACATAAGCTATAAAACTGTATAATAGTTAAAGCTTAAGCAGGAATTTATGCTGAGCCAATGACATGAAAAAATATTCTGTACTGTTTTCTAGGATGCAGCATGCATTGAGTAAACTCTTGTTTCGTGACTGCTACTGTATGCCAAGCTCCTTCCCCTATCCCAAAAATATCACCACTTTGGGAGTTAAGATTGTGGGCAGGTTGCTGACACCACTACAGTTTTTCAACAGTGTCAGTCTAATAATTTGCTACAAAAGCATGAAGCAAATAGCTAAACATCTTCCCTCTTTATTCACTTATTTAAAAAAAAAAACAGGCAAAAAGGCATCAGCTCCCAAACCTCTAAAAATTTAAGTACGCCAATAATTTACTTCTGTCTAACATAAGCAGCATACTCATTTCTGCTATGGCCCAGCATTTGGCTTTGCTCCCAGCTGTCTTGATTAATAAGAATTTTTTTTAGCTCAACAACTCTCAGATTCTGGTTCAAGGACTGGCAACCGCCTGCAGAAAGCCGGCTGGTCACACAGCCCTGCAGTTCCTCTCATGGAATCAGATGTTTCTAAAGATAAAAGTACTACTTTTCACACATCAGTGGTTTTCTTCTTAGGCTCTGTAAACAAGGTAGCAACATGAAATCTCCTTTCTAGACAAGAAAATGTGCATCTGAAAAGTCTAACCAGTCTCACCAGAGACAAACAGCACAGCTGCAACAGCAAACTTGGGCTGGAGCACTTCTCCTGTAAGGAAAGGCTGAGAGAGTTGGGGTTGTTCAGCTTGGAGAAGAGAAGGCTTTAGGAGTTCTGAGGTTTATGGCAACCTTTGGATCCTTAAAGAGGATTTATAAGAAAGATGGAGAGAGACTTTTATCAGGCCCTGTAGTGACAGACAAGAAGCAATGAGTTTAAACTAAAGAGGGCAGGTTTAGATTGGACCTAAGGTAGAAATTCTTCCCTGTGATAGTGGTGAGGCCCTGGCACAGGCTGCCCAGAGAAGCTGTGGCTGCACCATCCCTAGAAGTGCTCAAGGCCAGGCTGGACCAGGCTTGGAGCAACCTGGTCTGGTGGAAGGTGTCCCTGCCCACAGCAGGGGTGGAACCAGATGATATATGAATGTCCCTTCTAACACAAATCATTCAGTGAATCCACATTTGTTTTGCTTACAGAAGTATGATACTGATGCTAATTATCCACTGCCATTCACTAAACTCAAGAGATTTGCATCACACAACTGTTTAGTCATCTGAATGCCTTTATATAGCTGTGACTTTGATTTATTTCTTTTTGCACTAAATTTCATCCTGTTGTTTAACTAAGGGTTGTTCAGAATTTTGACCCTGCCCCACCAGGACAGTGTCATTCACACATTTTTTGACATTTTCCCTTTTTGACGACTGTCATTATTCTCAACCTGCTTTCAGGAAGGAACATGTGAGCTTATCTGCTTAAATGCTTTCACCATTTGAGAATGAACTGGTTCTGGTTCAGACATTCTGTAAACAACTCTGCACCCACCTTATGGAAATTATATTTGGAGTGTAGATTACTTATGGAAATGACTTGAACAGTGTGAAAGCTTTAGTCAAAATATCTACACTCCACATCTCCCATATCTCACTTATCCCATTGCCCTGTCAAACAAGGACGGCACAGTGATTTGATATGATTTGCTCTACACAGCCCAGGCCTAATTATTTCCAAAGTACTTCTAAAGTTATTTCCAAAATTCAAGTCAGATAAAAATACCTGTAATTATGCAGGTCTTTTTCCCTCCTCCTTTTAAACATGAACGCTATTTTTTTTGCATCTCCCATCCTCAGCAGTCTCTTTGTAACCTATGAATTCTCAAAGATAATTTCAAATAGTAAAAAATCATTTCAGCTACACCCTAAAGCATTCTTAGGTAGATTTTTGCAGGTCCTGTACACTTAAATGTCTGGTTTACCCCTGCATTTTTAGCAGTTTTTCTCTGCTGTGGCCACTACTAGGGTTGTTTTTTCTATTAATTTAGGTAATTATCTGTGTTATTATGTAATACAAATGAAATTAGTCATACCATAACCCTCCCCACATTATGTATCTTGCTGTTAATGAATATGGACATTGTTTTCCTCTTAATTTTTATACATCACAAGACTTTCCTTGTTCTTATTTAAAACCTCTGCTAATTGAAACTTATTTTGTGATTTTGCACACTTGATTTTCACATTATATATAAATCCTTAAACTGCTGTAAAGCAAAAGGAGTATCTGATCTAGCCCTAACAGTCTCTCACCGTATGTCCCATCTGTTCTTTGCATCAGGATAGATAATCTCCATCATGCATTCAAAAGCACCTCCTTAGCTGCTAATTCTCATGTTCTTCTTGGTCTCTAAGATAATCTTCTTAGGATACACTATTTACCAGCTCCATAAGGTCACAGAAAATGACTTTTCAGAAAAATTATTTTCCTCTGACTTCAGACTTTATTTCAAAAGCTAAATTCAAAATAATTTTCACCAACAGTACTTGCCATTATTAATTTCTTCAACTGCTAAAATCAAAACTGAAAATCAAATAAAATTACCTACCTCCATTTGCTGAAAAAACTGCACCCAGAAGAGTCTCAAAATTTCATATGTCTTACTGTATCACCTACTGTTTGGATACTTCCAACAGTTTAAAAATTAGCGTTATTTATTTTTAGTATCATCTATCACACTAAACAAAAACAACAAGGGAAAACACAAAATTCCTTCTTGCATTCCAGAAGGATAAAGCAGAAAGACTGAAGAGACAGGAATAAAATATATAGTAAAAGACAATATATTGGAATGTTTTTGGTAAGGTTTCCAAAATATTCACTGTTCCAAGAATGCATATGTACCTTAGTCTTGCCATCTTCAATCATTTAATTTCTTGTGAGATATTTAACAGCAAAAAGTTTTGAGGAAGGATTTGAAAGGAGAGTGGCAACAGCCCAGAGTACCTGCTCACAAAGGGATTTTGTTACCTGGAGGTGGGATGGAAGCCTGTGGAAGATGCTTTCAGTAAAGCAGAAAGCTGTCAAGATTAATTTAACTAAGGTTTTCATGATACTTAACACCTGCTTGATGAAAGTTCTGTCACAAAATCCTCCTTTTTTTTGGACTATCAATGGGTTTTTCCAGCACCTTGTGTCATCTTCTGCCCTTAAATCATTTCACTACAGCACAAGAAGTCAAAGTCATCTGTTCTCACATTGGTCTCCCATTATTACTCATTTTCATGTGCTTTTCCTCCATCCTGACTGCCCTGCTGCTGTCACACCCTCAGACACAAGTCCTGCCCCACCTGCCTCCCTGCCCCAGTCTCCACAGGAGTTTTCCCCCTTCTTTCTCAACAGAGGCACTTCATCACAGTGACTTCCCTACTCCCAAACCCCATGATCCCCTTCCTCATTTCAGCCACATTTCGAATAACCAACTGATTTCCTCCTCCCTCAGCTCAGAACAGTTCCACCTATGATCTGCCCCTTAGAGATATTTCCTTCCTTTAAATAAATGTCCTTCTCTGAGGGAGAAAGGCCATTTCTGCTGGTGGGTTCTTTTTGGTTTTGTTTTTTATCAGCATTAGCAAATAAAATAATAATCCTCCAAACAAAACAAAATATGCACCACCCCACCCCCCAACACAACCAACAATATGATTTATGGTTAAAACAAATTTCCTAGCATAGGTGTAATTATTCAGACAATTCGGAAGTTTTTATTCTTAGTGGTTTAGTTATCGGTTTTCTCTAAGAAACATGGAAAAGCAGCCAAGACTGAACGAACACTGTGGTCATGCAAGAGGATACACAACAAAGGATGATGAAACTTGAGGGTGGTTAAGTTTGAGTAAGATTTTTACAGCAAATAAAACAATCATCGTCTTATCTCCTCCATAAATGGAATTTCTTTTACTGAGAGGATTAGCGGGTTTTTTTACCATAATTTGTTCATCTGTCTCACACCAGCACATCTGACTTACATGAATAAAAGGACAAGTGAGATTTCAGCAAAGTGGCTTCTCTCTGGCTGTGCAGCAGAAGTCCTGCTGCGTGATTCAGCTCTCTGAATGCCTCCACCTTTTAATGGCAAACGTATCCCTCACTGCAACAGATGAAGCAGAGAGATTCTTCTGCAAGTGACAAATTGAGCTGCAGAAATTCCCCTGTACAAGCTGCCTGTTCCTACTGCTCTGAGCTCAACAGGTTCACTGGGTTTCTCAGCTCAGGGACTATTATTTCAACTGCTGGAACTACCTGGTGCTGCAAAACTGGAGGCTCTTCCATGCTCCTGATAAACATGAAGCCATTCTGCAAGATAAAGCCAGTCTTTCTGTCTGCCAGAATCTAATGCAGATTCTGAAAAGTAGCAAGTTTGGGCTAATTAAAAACAAAACAACAACCAACCAACCAAACACACACACACCCCAACAAAAACAAACCACAAAAAACCCCATCAAAAACCAACCAAAATCAGCCACTAACTGAGCACAACTCCTTGGTCTCTGGAAAATGCCTAGAGCTCAACAACATTTGAGATTGAGTATCTACAGAACATGATTATTAAGAACAAGAATCATTAATTACACCAGCTCTGCTGCATTCTAAATCCAGTTTCCTAATCAGAGAACTTACTTCCTCGCTCCATAGTTTTCCATAATGAGAACACTTGGAACTTTTTACCTATAACACCACTTAGAGGTTTTCCAGCAACTCCAGGTGTAGAGAAGAGAAGGTGCCATGGAGATGCTGTGGCAGCATTCACCTCTACACAGACCCATCCATCTGATTTCCCACCCTGCCAGGACAGTGGGGCTGTTGACTCCATCACAGCTGCTACAACCAAAGGCTTCCCCTTGATTCAGCACCAACAGAAATTCTATGTGGGGACAGCTAAACGCATCACAAGAACACTGACCATGTGAGATAGCAGTCTGTGCTTTCAGGAATGGACATAGACAAAGCAGAAATCAACCAGAATCCCAGATGGAAAACAGGCTGGAGCCTGTAACTTGATGGCTGCACATGCTTTTCAGAGGCATTGCTAATAAGGAAAAGAAAGGGGAGAAGTCTCCCCTGGGGGAAATTTTAATTCTGTTGGCATTTAGAAGTAGAAGGTGCTTATTGAAAATCATATGGATCGGGGAAACCTTCAGGAAAAGCTCCTGCCCACAATGGTGGCACCACTGTAAGTGTGAGGATGGAAAACACACAGTCTTCCAGCAACAGGCCACTGACTGAATGCTTTGCTTGGCCAGTTTCTGGGCCTTGGCAGGCCTGTGTGTTAGCCAAGTGTTTGACAAACTGTGGTACAATCTCCTCAGAGTCTTTTTGCCAAGGAAGAATTCTTTGCTAAAGATCACACTGTCACGGTTGCTTGCACTCTAGCATACGATTAGGCAACATCTTCTAAAGCAAACAGGCTGTTTAGCACTTGAATGATCAAAACTGAGTAGATTATTTCAGGCCTCTGGTAGAATCACCCCTAAAAAATATTAAAGGAAGAACTGTCCAACCACAAAGCATGTATATTAGTCTATGAGCAAAAAAAAAAAAAACAAAAAAACTAAAAATTACTAAAAAATTACTAAAGATACATACAAGGTTGGTGCAGACCTCTGCCTCAGAACCTGCAACATTACTCAGTATCAAAGCTTAGTCATGCTAGGCAGCAGCAACCAGCATCAGTAAAATTTGAGCAAAAGACTCCACATATACAGTACCTTCAGAGGAAAATGAGACTAGATCACTACAGACCTGAAAATTATGTGTCCTTGATAATTTTTTTTTTTTTTAGAAGAAGAGAAAGAACTTGGGTACTTTACCTCTCTAGGTTCTTCTGAGAATTTGAACCAAAGTAATTATTTAATGAAAAATCAGTATCACAGTTGTATCCATATTACAAGTACCTCAATCTATAGCTGCACTGATTAATTCTTCAAATCTGCTGAAGAAAATCACCAACTCTTCAGTGCTCCTCACATAGGCTGGACCATTTGTCAGTAAAATTACAAGGTCCATCTCACCTTATTACCTGCCTCGGACTAATTCTGCACTATCTACCAACACACGTTAGTTGTCATTTATTTTCATTTGACAAACTGCTCACTGTCTAGTTACCTTATGAAAGGGAAATATCTTCATGTGACTTCCAAAAGAAAGGAGAATCAGAGAGACTACAAAGCCCTCTGACTTGCTTTGCTGTTCACTGTTAGCACTAGAAGGGTGAAGAAGGAGAAGCAGAAGGTTTGCCATATTCAGAGGTGCGTAAGCACCTGCAGCTGCCACTGACCTCCAATGAAACAGCAGCATCCCCTTCTTGTGAGGCAAGGGAAAATAAGTGAAGATCAGCCTAAACAGCATATTATGACATTTAGAAATCTTACCCTTCTATCACCTCTTTGGAAATGTCCCTAAAGAGTCCAGGTGCCTTCACACAAGTGTGTTAGAAGGACAGAGGCAGAGCCCAAGCTGTGACTGGAACTGGGAGCACCTCAGTGCACAGCAGCACTGGTTGCATGAGCCCCAGTTTTGCTGTCAGAACCTCTCTGTGCTGACACTGAAGCCAAGAGCAGGGTCAGTGTACTGGAAACAGCACTACAGCCTTTGGGAAGCTTCTCTCCTTTACCTCCTCTAAATGAACACAGACAGTAAGCAGAGATCGAAAAACACATACGTCTATTTCTCCAGCAGAACTCTTGGATCATGCAGATTTCACAACCTTATTTGCAATTATAAAGAACTACCAGCAGAAAATACCACCAGAAGTTATAGAGCAGGCCTTTCTAGCCATCAGGGTATTTTTGGCAGTCATGCTGTTGTTTGGTTTCCTCCTTATAGCCTGTCTGTGAAGTCTTATGACTGTGCAATAGACTCTTCCCACGGATCAAGCTCACATGGCTAAGGAGAAGGATGTAAAGACAGAGACCCAGAAACTCTCCCAGCAAGTCATGCTTCCTGCCACTGGACAGCTGGCACTGTCCAGAGGGGCAGCCACACTCCTCTCTTTTTTTCCAGTCTTCTTCACTTGACTCTGACCTTAGAGCACTTGAACTTTAAACCTCAGAACATCTTTGTGAATGAGCCACTTAGACAAGTGGAGAATTTAAGTGGAGAGCAAAAACCACAAGCATCTAGTGTGCTTTTGCCCTTTAGACCTCAGAAGTTAAGACTGCAAAACCTGTTAAAGGCAATAGCAGGACAGTGCTGGCCTCCAATCCATCCATCCCAAACAACTCCCATTAGCAGGGTGCTTACTGGAGCATCTGAACTGAGTAATGAGTTTACAGACTGACAGAGATCCTGCTCCAATGGGGATTAATCCTCCAAAGCAACAGTCAAAACAGTGAAACTATTTCTACTAGTTCCCTTTGCTGCCTGGCTTATGTCCACCTTGGGTTTTTTCCCTGTGTTAAGATAATGGTCCAACCCACATCCCATTACTGTCTTCAGGATGTGATCCATCTGGATCATTACTATTTCTTCCCTCTCACAGTAGTGCCAAGTTGCCCCAATCCTACCTTGTTCCCAAGTGGAATGGTCTGCATGAACACAAATGAGGAGAGAATATCTAGAATTAATCATATAAAAACACATTACTTAGAGTAAGAAATACGAGTTTAAATTCTCTGCCACTGTTTTGGTGATGTCTGGAATCCCTCTATTAGAAATAAACAAGATATTCATTAACTAATTGCTTATGTAACAAAGATCATTACATGAAATTATCATCTAGAAGCACTGAAAGAATTTTAATTATCCAGGTGAGCTTCTAAGCAGAACTGCACTTTGTGATTTCTGTGGTTGCCTTCTCAACTCTTCTAGTTCCTGATCTACAGTCAGTAGCATGTTGATTAGCCTGACCCACTTTTTGGATTAGAAAAGGCAACTCAAAGCAGCAGCTGATCAGTAGTGAAGGGCTTGTTGGATGGGTTCATGGGTGGCAAACCCACGGTGTAAGTGCTGGGGGCCAGATGCCATTGCCAAGGCACCCATACAAGCCTCTGTTCATTGAAAGGATGAGCAGCTCCAAATGAAGCAACTAAAAAGCTTTGCCTTCAGTACTAAATAATTGCTCCCCTGTTCCAGAGGCCAAATGGAAACAGAGTGTTTCCAAGCCTGACTGCCAGATGCTAAGAGCATAATGCCTACAGAATAAGGTCTCCTCCAGAGGTAGAAAAGCAGCAATAAGCTGGAGAGCTCCTTCTGCTCCAAGCCCTGTGCCCAAAGCCAGCTCTGTATCAGAATTCCCCAGCTCTTGACAAGTGGCAACTTCCAGGAGTCCTCATTGCCACCTGCTGTGGGAGCTGCTCCTCCAGAGCCCAAACACACCAAGCTCTTCCACTGCAGGCCTGGCAGGCTCCTCACACCCCCAGCCTGCAGCTGTGGCCAACACATGTGCTGCAAAGTGCACAGCGATCCCTCCGTGCTGCCAGCATCCTTCTCCCAAACCTCACGGGAGAACAATGGCTCAGTACAACCAGCATCCTTCTCCCAAACCTCATGGGAGAACAATGGCTCAGTACAACCAGCATCCTTCTCCCAAACCTCATGGGAGAACAATGGCTCAGTACAACCAGCATCCTTCTCCCAAACCTCATGGGAGAACAATGGTTCAGCGCATCCAGCATCCTTCTCCCAAGCCTCACGTCAGTTCTAAACCTAAACGGAAATAAAAGTGAGATATGCTGTAAGCATATCCTAAACCCTAAACACAACTCTTGCTGACATCAGAGAACTACTTCTACAAGAGTAACAGCTCATTTTAGCAAATCTCACCAAGCACCATACATATAGTAAGATCTTTAATAGCTGTTCTACCACTGAGGGAACATTCCCTTCACACGGGGAGAAGGTTCCCTGCAAGAAAAACTTCTATCGGAGAAGGGACAATAGCCTAGATTTTAGTTGTCAATGCTAGCTGTGCCTTCAGGCTGACCCACAAAAGAGCTGGGCAGAGCGGTAGTCACAGGCTAGGTGGAGAAGACAGGAATTCTGCGCTTGCTTTTGCTCTTCCTCCACACCCATCTCTTCTCAGCAACAGCCTCCTTCCTTTTTAACCCTAAAGCTGTTCCCCATTCTATCAAAGTCAACATAAACTTTTTTATGCTGTGACCATGCTGTCACCAAAAAACCCCACCTTGAAGTGAACCCTTTTGCATTAAAAAAAAAAAAAAAAAAAAAAGCCATATTGGTTTTTTCCTTGAAATTCTCCTGGAAGTGAGCAAAGAGCAGTAGGTATCTCCAGCTTTAAACTACCAGCAGCAGTGAAACTTTCACAAAGAGGATGCCCACACTGCAGGCTGCTGCGTGGGGAACCCGGGGATGAGCACAGAGCTGGCCACAGCCTCCACAACAGAGTTTGGGGACAACCCAGTGGAAATGAGCCTGCAGTGAGCTGTGGGTCACGGAGGACATGCTGCTCATAGCCTCTAAGCCAGGCAACTTCGAAGTAGACTTTGAGTTTCTAAGCTGCAGTGCAGTCTGCAGTGCAGTCCCCACTGTAAATATACCCAAAGACTTTGCAACCAACATTTTAATTCAGACATAATGGGTGAAAAAAGCAAAACAGGGCAGTTTTAACCAAAGCACACAAGGTACAGAAAGTCCAAGTAACATAAAAGGATTACAATTCCTGTAATGTCTCTGTAACCCTTTTGTTCTCTTATCTCATATTCCTGGCCCACACTTTATAGATGCTGCAGCTTAAATCAGGCTAATCTAAGTGTTACCCAAGTCAATGGAATGCTTTCTGCTGATTTATGGAAGTCAAAATTTTGCTTTTGCATTGCTACTGACATAAGAATGAGGATACAAGAAGCTCACTACAACTTTAATTTCTTTCACAGTCTTACATCAAACATGGACCAGACACAAAAAGACCCAGGTACAAGATCACATCAATGCAGGTGTAAATCCTACATGTTAAAACAAAATGCTTTCAAGTAAAAAAAAGGGAAAAAAAAGAAAAAAGAATAAATGAATAAGCAGATAAATATTTTACTACTTCAAAATAATACAGGAAACCTGTCCAAATGCAGGCAAGACTCCTCACCTGAATCATTGCTCTGAATTACTCACTATTTTATCTCTAAACCCACTATTAAACTGTTAGGAAAAAGCTTCTTAAATTAAGAAGAATCTCTTGGTGCCAACACAAAAGCACCTGTACAAAGTATAAATGATGGCACATGGTAACAAACTAACAGGGAAATAAAAATCATCATAGCCTCTTGCAAATCAAAGTAGTTTTATTTCCAGATATTTCCAGTGGCTTCAATGTTTGATTCAGAACCAAACAGAACAGAGGTTCAAAATTTGACCTCCAATTTGTAAATCCTTTTTACCGTGTTCCAGTCTTTCAATACTAAGAACCATCAGATTAGAAACTAATTTTGTCTGTACATTTCTCCTTTATAAACTGCTGTATATCACTGTATTACATCTATGAGCTCTTTCAGATGATCTGTGAAAAGCATACTTAGAATTCCTCTTTCAAACTTAATTTGCAGTGATTTTCTTGCAGTAATATGAGAATAAAAGAAAAAGATAATTGATTTAAACAGTAAGCAGTTACACACAATGACTTTTCTACAGCAGTTGTCTAATTAAGAGAATATGAGCCCTGCTTATCAAGCCTTAGATTTAAGCATTGTTTTTCAGGTGTTCATATGATATGCAAGATGCATAACTTTTTGTGTTCTGTTACACTGCAGATGCACCAAAATACTTGCTACAAACTTTTAACCCTTCACAAAAATTTATGCTTGCACATTTGATTGAATGTGAAGGAAAGAAACAGCTGCTGTTCAACCGAGTAAAGATATCTGAAGGTTATCAACATCAATAAATAACATTCATGGCAAGGCTGATCTAAAAAGTAACACTGGACTAAAAATAACTTGACAAAATTAACAATGAAAGATTTTTTTATGAATATAAAACATGCATATGCACAGATGTCAGTTATATAACTCATTTCTTATATCATTAAAGAGTAAACATGAGGCTATTTCTTCAGCTTATCAAAACACACTAAAAAGCAGGCACAATTCCTCTCCCATATTTCTCTCCCCTAATTAACAGATTGTTTCAACTGCGTGTCTTTAACCACCGCAGCAGAATCTCATCTGCCCCCTTATAGTGAATTGCTACATACAAATGCCTATTGTTCCCAAAGGCTTTTCTAAGAAGCAACAAAAGGATTGCAGGCGCATACCTTAACCTCTTGGCTGGCAAAAACCTCCACATCAACCCCACAGGCAACCAGAGTGGAAACATCACAGTCCATGCTACGGGCTGGCATCCCCCGCCTTTGCACACAGAGTTAGGGAAGCTCAGAGTAACAAATGATGGAAGAAAAAATAACAATAAAAAAAATTAAAAATAAATCTTCAGTTCAGTACTGCAATTGAACAGTCCAAGATTCAGTTTCAGCGCTGGCAATGACTGCAAGCTTCCAACACAAGCTCTGTGCACTTAAAGTGAGTTGCTGGTTGCCTGCCCCCCGTACACCCACCAACTGAGCAGGCACAGCATAGTAACAGCGCTATTCCATCTCTCATGGCAATGACATCACCACAAAGACTGACATAAGCTAAATCTATTTTTTCAACCCTTTTATCTCTAGGCAGCACAGTGGATCAAATTGAACATGATTATGTGCTAAATCTGAACTCGGACTAAATCAATTCAAGCAGCGTTCACTGTCAACTGAGTCATAGCTGTTGTTTCAGCTGAGTGCTTATGGTGGCAAAAAAAAAAAAAAAAAAAAAAAAAAAAGAAAAGAGATCGCCTGACACTGAAAGCTCCGCTCTGAGTGTAAATTAACCCAGCATTTAAAGCCACTAAGCTCAAGGTAACATTTGTTACTTTATATACTCTAAAATCTACAGCAGAGCACTAATAAAAAACCCCTCAAACCAACAAAAACCGCAGCACTCTGCTTTTAATAGCTCTAAGTCCTCTTTTTTAATAAAGCACATTCTATAACCCCACACAAGGGATTAGAGAACATCTCGTCCTGTCATCAGCAGTGATCAACATACTGCAAATTTGATCCCAGTGCTTCGCATCCGCGTTGCACTGTGACTCATCCCCAGGAAGAGCAGAGGCATGTGTGTGTGTGATTTGGAAGTCAATACCCCGTCAAAGAACAGAACATGAAAATTTCCTTGAAATTAGGACTTCGCATTAGGCAGCCTTTACACCATCCATCCTAAGGGTCAACCCTTCACAAATACAACAGTGTTCAACAAAAGAAACAAGTAGAAGTGAAGATGCTTTACACCTGCTGACTCAGTGGTCTGTTTATTCTTTGCAAGTTTCATCTTTTTTTTAATGATAGAAATAAAGTATCTACATGTCTGGGACTTCTAAAGTGATCTTTATCCCAGACAGGCACCATTATTTTTCCTCTAACATTTCATTCTTGTGATCCATAAATTACTTTTAATTGTTGTAGGCCTAGAATTGGCATTTATGGATACACCAGATTAACAGGGAGAATTAAAATATTTAACTATTGGTATGAACCTAGGAGCAGCACATGGCTCAATGTGAGAGACTGTTCTGCTTACCTCCAATTCACTCGCAGATAAACTCCTAACTATACTAACATTAGATGTAGGAAGAAATTCTTCACTGTGGAAGGGCAGTGACATTAGATGCTGAGACAGATAAGCCAAGATCTCTTATCAGAGCAGATTCTTTTCCAAGATCTATGAAATAATTTTCCCATATTTCAACTTGCATTCATAGCAACCTCCCCAGCAGTAATCACAAACTAAGATCCACAGCCAGGACAAAAACATATCCAAGCACTAAATATTTTACAAACCCAAACTATACAGACCAACAGAAATGGAGAGCGCAGCAGAGGGCAGTAAATTAATGAATATCGTTTGTCATGATTATCAGTTGCTCTGCACATTGGTCACTTCATCACTGTCAGGATTTTTCATAAACCACAGGAAGCCACTTTTTAGAAAGAATTTGAAATTAACATTTTTGTGAGTGTTTATAGGACCTTTTATTCATATGTTTGAATATAACATGTTATAACGGAGAAAAAAAGCCATCAAGGCCTGATGGAAGTTGTAGGCAGACAGCAATGGAAAAATCATGCCATAGAAAAGTGAGAAGCTAGTAAGCGGTATCAAAGAGCTAGAAGGAAACACTGAAAGCAAAGATAAGGCGTGTGTCTGAGTCTTATGAAAGTTTTAGCAGTGATGGACCAACAGGATGAAAACAAAACAAGCATTTGGAAAAGATCAAGAATCAGATGATGACGGTCTCTAAGGCCCATAAAGGCATCCAGAGTGAGTATGATGCCTGGCCTGAGTGTGCTTTTATAGCAGTGATGGAAAAAAGATCTTACAATACAGAGCTACACTGGACAGTTCTGTAATTATTTTTTTCTTTTTTTCTTCTTTAAAAACTGTAACCTATCAATTTCAATAGCCTCTATCTTCTTATGAAAACTGGCACCTGATGTGCAAACTGACCTGTTCCACTTCATGATTATTCCTGCACTTCTACTATTCATCTCCTTTCAAAAGAGAATCACTGCAGTTTTTTCACTCCATCTGAAAAATCATAATTACTTTCGTTTCTTGCTTTTTCTTGCCTATTCCAAAGTATAACCTAATTTTTCTCCTTAAAAAACCACTCTAGCTCACTAGGGTATTTTAGTGAGCTCTTCACAAAGACAACCTAGTTGTTTTTGTTTCTTGAAAACAAAGATTACCTAACAGAAACTCACAAAGCTTTTGAGTACTCCAACTAATATCTTTCAATATATGTCATATTCTATTTGTTACTGCTCACTTCTCATTTGAAATCAAGACATATTCCTATGTGAATGGTTTTTTTCAGGGCACTCTACAATTCCTTATAGTCTCACCTAATGTTAATGAAAAATTTATTATTGAACACTTTAAAATTGGTTAATATTGACTTATTTCTCCAGTTCAGGAGACCTGCTTTTTATCCAAATTTAAAGAAAAGCATTTCAATTTCTTTCAAAGAATTTCTTAACTCTGTCTCTAGACAGGCTTGCTAAATTCAGTTCACCAAACTCCCAAGAAAAAGTGAAGCCATGTTTCATGCATATTTTAAAGTATCGTATTTAATAAATAGAAATTGATATAGACAGACCTGCAATTCAGCATTGTACTGATACTCATTCAGTAGGTTCTCCAGATCACAAACTGGTACCAGTATGTAACTCTACTGCCATCCCTCACCAATTTTACATGGGGTTTAAGACCATGACCATAAATTCTGAGAACAGAAAGTGGAGAGTTTTGAACTGTCATTCAGAAGCTTCTTAATTTGTTTCAGTGTTTGTCCATAGTAACAGTTGTGCATGGAACTCAAGGGGCACTGCTCGTTATATGTGAATATTTTAGGGACATGAATTTAGGAGCAGTTGAGGCTCATTTGTAAAATCAGGCTGAGCAGGGAAATAGCAAGTTTTCACAGTTACATGTACAGGCATCAGACAGATTCTAGAACTCAGAGCAATATTCCAGGTTACTGTTCCTTCATATGCACCACAGTAACCCCATAGCATCACTAGACTCTGATGATCAACACTTGATGATCAGGTTTTATATTTTAATGAGCCTTCAGAAATACAAAAAGCTTCCCCAACCAGAAGGAAAAAAGAAGCCATGTGTTCCAGCCAGGGACAATCTTGCATTCTGGATCTGTACAGTTCTAGGATAATGCAGTCTGAGCCTTTACTCCAGTGTGTGGAGTTGTTTGCCTTCTGTAGTTACAGCTGTGTCTCAGCTTAACACATATGAGCAGCACCACAGATTTAAGATTTTCAAGCTCAACTCTCAAGTCATTAAAACAACTTCTGCAAAATCTTGACCCTCCTTTTGCAAACAAACTACTACTCATTTAGCCTTAGGGAAACTTCACTGGCTCTGGACCTCACAGTAACATCAGACACATGGTAACCAAAACCAGCAGCTAAATTCAGAACCAATCCTGACTTTCTTGCTCTCTGGATGAAGCTTGTGCTTTTTGAACCCTTGGTACTAGAGGGGTTATTTTTGTAGCACCTCTGCTTGCAGGTGCAAACCTAAGTCAATGTACAAACCCAGAACAATAAAAAGGAGCCCTCCATCAATGACCCTTTGAGGGCTGAAAGGAACACTGGGAATGGATTCACATTATGGCTGACTGAAGTGTTTTTAATGATGTGCATCTCAATTGATCTCGTTCGGCCTACTACACAAGTAAACAGCATTTAAACCATGCTCCTACCTGTCAATAGGAAGATACTTTTACAAACATAATCTCATTTTTAATGGAATTATACATGATAAATACCTTAAAAAACCCATAAAAATTAAGTAATGTAAGAGACAGCCCTGAAAAAAAAAATCCAGAAAAGAATACAATTCTTCCAATTTCTCTGTCTGCAGCAGAAGATAAGAAAGGCCAACCAGAAACATTCTTCAGGAACAAAGTTAGTTCCTTCAAAGAAGTGCTTCACAAGGACAAAGAAAATACAATGGTGAACACTGGGTAGGGTTCAGCTCAGCCACAGAAGGAAAATAAAAATGTTTTTTCTCATGACAATGAGCACTGGCTCATACTAAAGTCAATTACCCCGAAAAGGATGGAAGCACCAGAAAAGTCCAGCCAGAGGAACACACCAGCAAACAGAACAGCCATCAAACTGTTTGGAAATATATCTTTTAAGTAGAACATTTAACAATCATTTGCAGTAAATAAGGAATACTGAACTATCCAAGAGCTACAAACCCACTAATTTTCCCAAGTCTGACCCCCAAGCTGAAGTTTCTACAAATCTGAAATTGGCATCAATTGTGGCAAAAAAAAGGACTCCAATTCACCACTTCTCATAATAAATAATCATTCCTATGGAGATTTTTAAAGACACAGAATCTTGACCAGACAAGAAAAATTTAATTAAACTTAGAATAATCCTAAATCAATAAGTTCCTCATACATGCAGAGAGACTTTTGATCTTAGAAAATGCCTTGGCTGGCTGTGCTTTTTGGAAAGGTAACTTTTCTGTATTTTAAGTGATATTTTGCTTTTCTGTAGGCAATAACTTCCTGTTAGTCACGCTTCTAGGTCTCGGACTCTGAGGGCATCCAAGAAAATAAAACAACTCATCAGCATTATGAAGGATTTCTCCCTCTTTAATAAAGATAATATCAAACAACTCAAAGGCCTGCACATGATGGGAGAATATTTCAGTGACTGCATAAACAACTGTGCCAGTCAGGCAGCATCACTCTGCTGTCTCATTTAGCTACACACAAGCTGCAACTGTGAGTCAGAGCTGCTCAATTATTTTAACGTGGCTGAACCATTCATAGTCCTTCGTTTCCAAGTAAATTCAGGGAGGTATGAGGGGGTGGAAATCCATGCGTGTGTCTTCTGTCAACTCAGAATGGTTACAAATCCTTTTCTGTGCCAGATCCACGCAGGAAAACAACTGTTATGGTCCCAAACTGCAAACCCCTCTCTCTGGTAAAATGAACTGCCGCAGTTCAGGAGTCAGGACATCCTTGATTCATCTGGTGAACTCATGACCACCTACAGAATATGTAACACACACCCGAATCCCTGGCAAGAGAAGAAGATCATACCCCTACAGTGTAAGCTGAATTTATTTGCAGCCTATCTAAACATGATCATTGATAAATTGCATAGGTTTCAAATTAAGAGAACTAAACATAGATGCCCACATGCTGGTATACACATTGCCAGTATAAGCAGCAGATTTCGTAGCTCCAGCATGGATAGCTAATGCAATAGGAAATACCTAAAGGTATCCAAGACACATGCATACAGGCTTGACAGACATGATCAAGGACCTCTGGAAGATCCCTCTCCTCTGAACCATCAGCCAGAGGCACCAAGAGGTTCTTTAAGATATTTAAATTAGCATTTATTATCTGGGCAACTGTTCAACACACTCCCTGTTCAATGCACTCCATGGACTATTAGAGTGGGATTTTGCTGATCAATCACTTGCTGTGTAGTTCAGGATGGCCTGAATTTCTCTCCAGCCTCTGACTGCTAATGAGATTTCCAGCAACTACAAGTGAAACTTAACCATCTAGCACATATGTACATATGTATAACTGATGCTTAAATATAAGTGTTAAACTTGAACTGAATGCTACACAGAATTCTCACTGTGCCTCGGTTTCTCCAACAGCAAGACAGGAATGGTGATACCTGCTCTGTCAATGTATTCAATGTTAATGAGCATGGGTAAAACAGATTTTTATGCTGTCTTTAATTTTATAAAAGTGATAACAACCACAGACTAGAAAATAGGCAAAGTCCTTATATATGTTTATTCTTGCAACACTTGAAAACAGAATTAAAACCAGGTCCTACATGGGTTCTGTACAAGATTCACACACAGAGAGAATGCCAGGCCAGTGCTCTGAGAGATGCAGGAAACTGAAATCCCAAGCACCTCCTCAGTTCCCAGGGGGAAGATGGAGTTGCTCAGAGGCTGTCACAGGAACAAGACACTGAAGAAATTGATTAAATTCTTCACAAGAACTACCTTTATGACCTTGGATGAAGAACATGCAGGAACACACGTTCAGAATGGCTCAGAGCTTTGTGTTTTAT
Source organism: Corvus moneduloides (assembly GCF_009650955.1). Lineage (NCBI taxonomy): Eukaryota > Metazoa > Chordata > Aves > Passeriformes > Corvidae > Corvus > Corvus moneduloides. The sequence goes on from NC_045478.1 coordinate 5,912,933, forward strand.
TTAGATTTTAAGTGTAAGCTGGGCAGGACAAGTACTCTCCATTACTGTTCGTTATTTAATGGATGATGCCAGTTGGAACAGGTCTGTAATACTCCTGCCTAAAACTGTGATTTGCAGTTATCCACGAGCTCTGTTAACAGCTTCAAAATGTATTTTTAAATAATTTCCATTTACCCTTACTCATCTCAGACTAGCAAGGGTATTTAACATGGCTGTATGTTTTCCTTGTCATTTCAGACGCTTCATCACAGCAAAATGCCCTTGAAAGAAGAGCCTGGAATACCAATGCGCGCTGCTGTGAGAGAGACCAACCTTATCTCTCAACTGCAGCTCTGCACAGGACATGCAGGTGAGAGATTTAATGGCTGTGCTGAGAGAAAAGAGCATTTACTGCCAAGCCAGCAAAAGCAGCCCAGTTCAAAGGGGGAAAAAAAAAAAAAAGAGAGAAAAAAGTCCACTGTCAAACAGCATGTAGTCAGAGCAAATGCATGCATGCAGCATGCAAACAGCAAATAATGAGGCAATGAATAATAGATTTCTTATGTAATTGATATTTTATCCTGATATTATAGGGTGGGATTTATTTTGCTGCAACACTTTAAATCAAATAGTCTCTTCTGTTAATCCCCAGATCAAACTGCAGACAAAACTGCAGACAGGTGTTGATACTTAAAATTTGCCATATACACATATTACTTCTTGTCTTCATTACAGATGACACTGTTCTCTATTTTGATAAATCCTCTGCTATTATTTTTTATTTATGTTCAAAAGACAGATGGAGGTTAGATACAATGAGACCTAAAAGTCAGGTATAAAGATTCCAATGGCTCTAAAGTGAAATGAGAAATCTCTTACGGAATTTTTTTTTTCCCCTAGAGCATGAAAATGATGATCAGGAAAAAAAAAATGAAAGAAATCTGAGTAATTCTAAGATATTAGTGCATTTGTAATGTATTTATAAAATGGATTTATCCTAGTTGTTCCTTACAAGACTGATTTCATTATTTCACAAACAGAAGAAAGAGACCATGATGGGCTATTTAAGTGCCTGTATCTTATTTGAAGATAGATCAGATTTAGTTTCCCTCTTTTGCTCTCTCTAAAACCCAAACCTGCTTTCCCAACTAGAACTCAAGAAACAGTCCTCCATTGACCCAGCCCAGGAAAAGACTAGAACCAGTTCCATTCCTATGTTTTGAACTCTCAGTTTACTCAGTACCTCCATATTTCTTATGAAGTGTGATACAGCTATAAAGAGACATCAACAAAAATAAAATAATTTAAAAATTAAAGCAGAACTAGTTCCCATACAGGCATCTCATATATGAAGTATCAGTGTGGTTTCAGAAGGTATTTAATACCGTTCCAGATCATTTAGTTATTCTTTATGTTGGTTCACTCTCTAATAAAAGAGCTTGACACTGCATTGTCAATATTAAATTGACAGTAATTAAATAGCAAATACATTAAACTACAAGTGAGTGACAGAAAATTGATCTTATTTCAAAGCAACTGATCTATATTTAAACAGTCAGCTTCCTTCTGAAACATGGAGCTTCAAACAACTAACCCAAATACATGATATTCCCCAAACCAAAGCTTTTTCCAGTAGCAGAACATTTCCATACAAAAATTCCATTTCATTCTACTTTTTCTAGGAAAGTAGAAAAAGGTTCAGTAAAGCCAAAGGCAGAAGTGGGAGAACCCAAATCTTGGGTCCAACTAACCTACAGCAAGTTCAGCTATTACTTTAGAAGAGGGTTTGTTTTGTAGGTTGGTTGGTTGTTTGGTTTTTTCTTTTTCTTTTTTTTTTTTCCATTTTACTTTAAGTAATTCAGTTTTAATCAGAAGCCCCTGTCAAAACTGGAAAAACCAGAAATAACCGTTTCTTTGAAGTTCCGTGAAGTTTCTTGTTTTCCTGGAAGCAAGATTTTCTCATCATCTATTTTTTCATTCTTTTATAGACTCTTACAATCTTCTGGTTGCTTCACATCTCTGCAAACTCAGCTTATGATCTTGTTTGGCTTTGGGAATATGCTGGTTAATTTTCTGTAGATTTAACACATTTGGGGCCTAGAACTGATTCCAAAACCACACCTGCAGTTACTCCAGTTAACTAAGTCTGCCAAGAATACTCTAAGCTTAGAGACCCAGTAGCACACAACAGTCCACATCAGCACTGATATTGTTGGCCATTTTTAAGATCTTTCTGCGAGCTTCTTCTCCCAGCCACACTTTAACAGTTAAAGATATTTTCTAGAGCCTAATAGACCTGTTTAATTAATTTTTTTTCAAAAACTGTATTAAGACATTCCAATTGCAAAGGTCAAAAAAACATATAGTCACTGGATCTCAGAAAATGTGAAGTAAAACTTACATAAAGTCATAACTTCAGTTCCACAGCAACTGCCTTTGACTTGTGCATGTTCAGACACACAGATGCAGACCCAAAAATCTGATGTGAGCTGTCCTCTGGAGCCCAGTCCATCTATCACTTTATCTAAGATAGACTTAAACACCCAGATGAGGGGAGTCTTTAACAAAAACTGTAGTTAAAATTATCTGTTAGTACAGGATTACTTTACCTGCTACTCAATTCTGCATGCCTAATCATGCCCGCTTGTGTCCCAGTTAATTCCACTCTGAATTTTGCTCACAACCTTATCACAGCTGACTTCATCACCAAGCAAAGCGTATTTAGTTATGTTTATATTTCTTCACAAGTAAGCTCATCAAATTATCTGAGAATATTTATTGGTGATTTAACTTTAATTTGCTAATTATTTTTGCAATCTGTTAACACAATTTCACGGTAATATTCTATTCTAGTTACATGAATCAATTCATGGAAGTTATGGATACAACTCCAATTAAATACTTATCACATAGCTATAGACCACTTAATTTTCTCTTTAGTCACTTAAATTAGAACAATGCAAATGAGCTATGAATGGAAAGTGCCAGCACTGAAGCACTCAAAAATTTCAACCATTAAGAGTTAATCCAATAGCCTCATTTTTTATACAGTGCACTGTATCTCAGTTAAGGGGGGAAAGAAGTGTCTGACTAAAAAACTCCAGTCCTCTCCACCTTGTGCCCCTTGATGTGAGGTGTTCCATACTAATGTTTACCATAAAATATGGATTTGTTTCAACCATTTCTTTTTTCTTGCAGCAAGCAGAGCTTACTGTAGAAAACTGTTTCTTCATTTTAAAAGACAAAAAAGATTTAAGTATTAATTTGCAATTTAATATGAATTTTTAAAGTAATATCTGTACATTTTAGTCATAAGCTGAGATTTTACAGTCAGAACTTCATATTCATCCTTCAACTTAAGATGGACAAGCAAAATCCTACTTTGGTTCACTTGAGATACCACCAACTATGTTACACTTTCCTCAGGCCACAGAGACAAATTTAGGCTCAGATACTACAACACAAAGCAAGAGGCACCTTGGCTGTACCACCTGCTCTCTCAAAGGATCACTTGGAACTGCTATGTTTCATTCCATGGCACTGGTTTCATTGACTTGAACAAGAAGAAATTCATGCCCCAAAATGTGTGTAACAGAGGAAGGTCACAACTCTTTAAATTAGCACTTGAAAGAGTGCTAAAGAGTGTTCTAACACTGGAATATATGCAATGATAGCAACCCCTTCTCATAGAAAGGATAAGCCCTGCAGCTGATGCAGTAATTTAGAGTAGGAATGAATCTCAGCGTGTGTCTCAAGCATGTTTGTGTTTCTGTAACACATGGAAAAAACTGAAGACAGTCACGGGCCAAGAAACATCCTCGAAGATAACTGAATTACAGCTTGAACAAAAAATAGTGTCCTATCTTTTGGACAGAGCAACTGAAAGAGTTACTATTTCCTGTTCTGTCAATGTGCTTGTAGCATCCTAAAATGTGATGGCAATGTCTGGTTGCCATTTACGAAGTATTTTACATACACCAACAGTGCAGCCAAATTTCTGAAGAGACATGAACCAGGCCATATACAGTGAGCAGATTTTAAAAAGAACCAATTTCCCAATAAAACAATTCCTGTATCAAGTCACAGATTGTCTCGGGGCAGTCTGCTCCGTGTTAGACTGTCCTAAGAGAAGGCCACTGAAGCCTTCAAGGCATCACTTTCACTGCAGTGATGAACATAATATATAAAATTTGCACATGAAAGGAGAGCCCCTTGCTAAGCACCAAAAGACTCCCATTAGTCTGCCAAGGCTATGAGCCAAGAGAGCACAGTGGTCATGGACCAAGGGCAGTGTACAGCCACAGGGGCTTCAACTGAGCCCACCCTGGCAAGCAACACAAACCCACAGGGACTGAAACCACACTCACTCATAAAGACACATATTCTGGCATCCCTAATGATAGTCCCAACTTGCTTCCTTGTTTCTGTAAAGCTACGAAGGAAAAGCTGGATGACAGACAGACAGGTTTCTATATTAACATCCACTTACACGTGGAGTTAGCTACAAATCTGTAAAACAAATGTTCAAAAGCTACTTAATATCACAGAATCATAGGAGGGACCTTTAAAGGTCATCTAGTCCAACCCTCCTGCAATGAGCAATTTGTCAAATCTGACCTTGGCTGTTTCCAGGGATGGGGCATTTGGAAAGTACATAGATTACAAAAGCTTTTCTGGAAGACACAGTAGTTACCAAGTACAAAATCGTGCCACAGAGAATCTTCAAGGCATTGCTAGGATTTTTTAAACATCAATGTAAGTCTAGAAAAAAATTACTTAAATTTTAATGGCCCACATCTTCGACTTTTCCTCTAATGCCTTTGAGCCATTCCCGTTACAACAACTGCTGTATTTCAATTTGCTAATGAAATTATTCCATTTATCAAGATAAACACAAATAATTATTTTTGCTAGCTTATTTCCTACTACACAAATTTCTGAAGTAAAACATTTATGCAAGCTTAATGCTCAAAACCAACAGCAGTTGGTTTTAGGGGCAGTTCCTCTGCCCCTAAAATGTAGACAGGATTACAGGTTAAGAACTACTTCTAGAGCAAAAGGTGATCAAAGGAATATTTTTTCAAAGCAAAATTTTAAAAGGCAGAAAAATAATCCAGAGGCATTTTTTCTATTGTTAAAAATTCATTGCTCTCAAACAGTGATTTTATAATCCACAGGACAGCTGCATGCTGCAACCAATATAATTTTTGTAATATTTTAATAATTTTTATTATTGTCTGTCCATAATTCTTTATATGTAATAATGATTGAGAATTCAGTTGTACAGAATTTGCTTTATCTGGAATTGAAGTATTACTTCCTTTGGTAAATGGGAACCCAGAGGCACTGGTATTTACAACGTGAATTTGTTAAGTAACAGAACACTGCAGAAGAACTTACATAAATAAAAGTGAACTGAAGTCCATGCAGTTTTAAATTCAAAGGAAAGAACAAACAGATCCCAGACAGAGATTTCAGTCTTCAAAATGGCAGATAACAGAGAACCAAACCCAAGCTTCTTTCTTTCCACTATCTCAGACCTCCATTTATCAATGTACAGAATCTGCTGCAATCTGGAAAGCCACTCAAAGTGGGTGAACTAGAAAAAGAGAATCCTGTGTTCCCTCTACATCCTGTTTTTGCAGAATAAAGTTTTCTAACCATTTAATCTTGACTCTTAAATTACTTTTGAGATGTCATTATTTGAGTGCTTTCTTGGTTTAGTGCATTGTTTATAAATTCTAATAAAAAACATCTGAAACTTTCACCTCAAATCAAAGGCAGGGGGTTAGAACAACCTTAAATTTCATCAGTCTGGGGTTGTGTCACCAACTCATAAAACCCCATGACTGGACGAACATAAATACAGCTTCCTTAAATACAGGCCGAAAGGTGGTAGCAAGCACAAGCCTGCACAAAATCATGAGATTTTTGGACAGTGTTTTGAAAGAGATCATTGCAATCCATACACTTGAATGCTAAAATCAGGCAGCAAAAGTTTAGAGTTGAACTCTTTTTGAACAGAATCCTTATTAGATTTTCGTCTAGTATGGTTTATTTCAGTAAATGAAATCTCATAGATAAGGGGGATCCCATACAATAAATAATTTCAAACAGAAAATTGCCATTGGAGAGAAGGCAGGTGCAGAACCAAGTGCAGAAGAGGAGAACACTCCCTTCAGTGCCAGCAGCGGAAGTACCAATCCGTGGGAAGGCTGTGAATATCTTCTATTGAATTGTATTATTAGCAGCAATTTTATCTGTCATATTCATGACAACCCACGCGTGACCCAGGACAACTCATGCACCAGGTCAGCATTCACAGATCTGCCAATGGCTCAAAGTCTTCAAAGCATGAAAGATCAGGACTGGGACCAAAAGCTGACCAGTACCAACAACCTGGGTAAGGTAACGTAACTAGCATTTGGAAAAAGCCACTGCATTCCCAGGGTTTGACAGTAGAATACTTCCAGGTAAAGAAAGACAAGTGATTGTGTCACTTCACAACACCTCAGCACAATTTAAGGAGATAGAGAAAAGATGACAGTGGCATAGGAAGTGAATACACTCCTGTCATTGAAGAACAAGCTCCAAGATGTCTGTGGGAATGTTAACAGGGCAGGATGATTGGCACTGCTGTGGGAAAGAAAAAGAGAGGAGCGATTTGAAGGATGTTTAAGTGTGGGAGGGAATAAATGCAGAGCAAAGAAGGCGATAAATTTGAAACGGAAATGTAAAACAGTGGCATGAGTACGTAAGAGTGATCGAGTTGGAGAGGGGAAAAAAAGAAACCTGAGCACATTCCTATCTCACACCATTTTGCATCTTCCAATACATCAGAATCACAGGCTCCATGATTCACAGGGAAGATGCTTACCAGCAATGCTGAATAATGAAATAGCCTGGGAGAAAGCATGCGAGTCGTGATACCCAAGTGCGTGGTCAGCTCAGCTCAGAGGCTGTGCTGGTCAATACATTTCTGCAGCCACAGAACCAGGGAAAGAAAAGTTCTTAAAGTTGAAGTTTGCTGAGCACAGATAAACTTTGATGAATTGTGTGGGCCTGCCACCTGGAACCAGGGCAGAGGTATTTGAGACATACTCAGCATAAAAGAACAAAAAAGACATCAGAAGAGGAACAAGAGTTTGGTTGAAGTCATTCAAGTTTTTACATTGCCAGCAAAGCACACGTAAGTGAGCATTAAACCAGGCCAACTGGATTTAAGGAGCCAGATAAGAATTGGGAAGCTGAATCAACTCCAGCTTTTGTGGTGATGACTCAAGTCAGGAGAAAAAAAGGAATGCTCCAAGACTTAGAGATGCTTTCTACCAAAAGAGACAATGAAGCACAGAAAACAGTAGGCTATGCCTATGAGTAAATTGAGAATACAGTCTCAAATCCAAATCTAATAAGAGCTTGTTACAACCTAAACCTAAGAACATACTAGAAGCTATTTTACTTCCATAGAATTTGATTTTAATCTGGGTAAAAACTTCAACAAGTGCCAATCAGAGAAGTGCCCAAATTTGTGTAATAAAATCTATGATAAAATTATTCTAGGGAGTGCTAAATCAGTATGAGCAATTGATCATTTTAAATTAAGTGGTCTGCAATGATAAATTTAAGTGAGGACAAACAGGAACCAGGAGTAGTCTGATACTAGCACATCAACACTCCTGAATGTACACAGAAAATTCTGCTTCATACAGAGCTTTTTTAGGAATGTGTTGCATGAAGTTGTGACTTTTTTATAAAGGAAGGAAGATGAGTAAGAATCAGGGAATAGCTGCAGCTGGAGGGCAAGTCTGGACATCATTTAGTCCAACCCCCTGCTCTGTGCAGGGTCAAACTAGAGCAGGTTGCTCAGGGTCATGCCCAGTCAGGATTCGACTATTTCCAAAGATTGCCCACAGTCTCTCTAGGCAAACTGTGCTAACACTTGACCATCTCACCATAAAGAGAGGTTTTAGTATAAACTTTTTTTTTAATATTTAAATTAATTTTCCTTTTTTTTTTCAGTTTGTGTCCACTGAAAAACATTGAGAAGAGTCTGGATTCAGCTTCTTCACTCTTCTATAGCAGATGCTTATGTACAGCACTGGCCTGAGCAGCAACCCCAGGGGTGCACCACCAATGTCTGACCTCCAGCAGGAGTTTGTGCTGCTGATCACAACCCTTTTAGCTCAGCAGCTGAGCCACTTTTCAATCCTCCTCACTGTCTACTCATCTAATACCTACTTCATTCATTTGTGCATGGGGATGGTACAGGGGACAGTGCCAAGAGACCTAAAGTCAAGATAAAGAGTATCTACTGCTTTCCCCTCATCCACTGAGGTCATCACCTCACCACAGACCATCATCAGGTTCACCAGGCATGAATTTCTACATATTTAACGTTTCACACTATAATTTAAGGAATGAATCAAACCCTACATTTAACATTTTTTCCCCTCTCCCATTATTTGCCTTTCTGTCCCCTCTGTTTTTTATTCTCTCTCTCCACATCTGAAATTCAGCCAAGCACACCCTAGCATATCATATTTGTAGATGGCTGTTCAGTACCTTCACAACACAGACACGTAGAGATAAGAAGACAATCCATGGTAATGCAATAGTCACTCGTTACCAAAAATAGATTTTTCTTTTAAAATGTTTTAGAGAGTTTACATGACTTAGGCTCATGTTATATATGGCCCCAGGTATAAGTTTTAAGTCTCCACAAGCAGGTAAGAAAAATCTCAACTTCAATACATTTCACATACACAACAGTATTTTATAGGTGCAAGTGTATTTGCATTTAATTCAGACAAGGATTGTGCTTTTGAAGCAAACCTCCTGACAACCCTCACCTATCACACTTTGTTCTACACCAGTGCTCAGGCTGAGTGTGCAAATTGGGTTTCTTGGGACAAAATTGAAGTGGAAGAGGCATTCCAGGCATGCTCAGTCCAGACAACACAAACTAGGTTCAAAAGTAGTCTGAAATACCACATCCACACACAAATACAACAGACTCACTCTGGCCAGATTCAGTCCAGAGACAGCTTCCTTTAGCAGAGGTTGTCAGAAACTAAGAATTTCAGCACCAGGTACTCGGCCACTATGTGGAAAAAAATTAAATTTAATCAATGCAAAAAAGATTAGGTTGGTGTCAGAATTCTGATCTATTTTCCATTTCTTTCTAGTTAAGCAGGAAGGAACACTAAGATGAGAACTTCTGATCTGTAGTAACAACAATGCACAGAAGGGCCAGGAATAAGTCCAAATAAAAGCACAATTCTAAGAGGCCTGCAACCACCCACACTCCATCTATGGCAGGTTATACACAAGGAAACTACATTTGCCAATTAGACAAGAAAAAGGCTGGCACCAAACACAGTGAATCAGTTTTCTTCAGCAGATGTCAATCTTCACAGGGAAAGATTAAATGCTTTACAAAGCCCTAAGAGAAACACAGCACAAAGAAATGACTGATTTTGCTGAATGACCTTCAAAAGTCAAAGCACAAAAGAACAGCCACATACCTAAACCCACATTACTTTCCAGGATACTCCAATAAAGTGCCAGGTAAACCTATGTTTTACAGGTCAGCAGAATAATCGACATTGGAAGGGACCTCTGGAGGTCATCTGGTGCAACCTCCTACCCAAGGCACAGAGAGCTTCAAGGTCAAATCAGATTGCTCAGGGCCCTGTTCAGTCAACTTCCAAAAAATCTTCCAAGGATAGAGCTTCCTCAGCCTTCTTAGCAGCTTCCTCAATCTTCTTAGCAGATTCAGTGATTACCCATTGTGAAAACTGCTTTTTCCTTTTAAGTTTTGAGGTGGCAAATTCTGACTGGGTTTATTTGCTGCCTTCTGTGGTGCACCTGCAAGAAAAGTCTGTCTGTCTCTTCTCTGCACTCACTTGGTGGCAGAGGACAATTAAGTCCCTCCAGAGTCTTATTCTTCTCCTTAGGCTGAACAAACCGAATCCCACACACAGGCTCTCCTCATTACATGCTCTCCCCTTCCATCTTGGAGCCCCTCTCCAGCTTGTCTACATCTTTTTTTTGTGTGCAGAAGCCCAAAACAGGACACGCTATCCCAGATATTGCTTCACCAGTAAATAAAATAAATCACCTCCTTCAGCCTGCTGGCTCTATGCCTGCTGACGTAGCACACGATGCAGTTATCTGTGACTGAAGACTGGAATCTGAGCATTTTAAAATACAGAAGCCCCACGGTGAGAAAATAGAAATGAAACACAGCTGGAAGCAAATATACCCCTTTCTGCTGCATCCTCAGAGATAGAAGGACTACTCTGCGGGGGGCTTTCCATCCAGCAATAAAGTGGCTTTCTGCACTGCAGGAAACTCAGTGTGTTCTCTGGTTCCCTGGGAAGTCCCTTTCCAGTGTCTCTGCAGCTTGTGCTCCTGTCTTACCAAAACTCTGCTGCACTGCAGGTTTCTTCCTCTTTACCTTTCTCCTCCCCTGCTATGTCCTGCTCCGGAAGCCTGCTTTTCCCAGGGCTCAGCTGCTTCCAAGGAACAAACAACATTTCTTTGGCTGTTCAGCAGCTGAGGCTTCAGGGTCCAGTAGCTCAGAGAAGGAAAACTGAGCTCTTAAAATCACTCTCAGACATTAAAAAAACAAAACCACAGGCATGAGAAATAATACACTAATACTAAGCCTTCAAATATAATGCAAATATCACCTGTTTCATAAGCACTTTAAAGAGCTTTCACTAAGACCGACTTATCTAAATCCTGACCTGACGATCTCGTTTGTGAGTTGAGGAAGTATGGGCTGCACGATCAGACTGTTAAAATGGGTTGAGAACTTGCTGAACTGACAGGCTGGAACGCTAATTATCAAGTGCTTAACATCCACTTGACAAAAAATAACAAGATGAATATCACAAGGGTCAGTATCAGGGCACACACTGCTCAGTATCTTCCTAAGCACTCTGGGCAACACGGCAAATTGCAAATGTGCCGAAAGTGCAAATGAAAGTAAAATAGTAAAGAAGGAGCAAAGACTTCTGTTTCAATTAAAAAAAAAAAAAAGAAAAAAGAAAAAATTCACTTGAAGGGTAATACAGGTGTCATCTGCCCAGAGAGGCTGTGAGTTACATGGAGGTTTTCAAGAGCTGATGAAAAAAGTCAGAGTTGACCTCAACTAGTGTTGGCAACAGTCCTAAACTTGAAGGCAGAGGCTGAACCAGATGGCCTCCAGAGATCCCTTCCAACCCATGTCTGTGTGATCCTGTAAAGATACAATGCAGGAACTTAATTGCTCAGGACAGCAATAGTAATTTAGGGAACAAACACCCCTGGCGAAGACAAAGCATGCCTTAGTCTAACACATGGATGAACCAAATAAAACAATTCCCATCCTACCCAGGCAAAAGGGCACTTGTTACCACTCTCAGACTCAAAAAGGAATGTGTTGGTTTCAGACCTTCTCATTAGAGGTTTTTAATTATAATGCACATGAGGAAAAGCAGGACAGTCTGCTTACTTGTACACACAAAAAACCCTGAAGTAGAGAGAAGTCAAATTCTAAGTCAAATAATACAATGTACTTTGTATTGCCAAGAGCTTAAAGAAGATTGTCTTTTGTCTGACAAAACTCTGTCGACTCCTCCTTGACTGCCACTTAAATATCACTGTAAGATACATTTTAAATATCTCACTACGTTTACCCAAATTTTCAATTACAATATAACTCATCACAACGGCTTCTGAGCATATGAAACCACGTTTTAGCTAGTGGGCCTATAGGCTTTTCCACCATTGCCAGCAGAAGTAAGATATTCCAGTTAGAGCAAACTGCTTTGCAAATAAAACGGTAACTCTTGCAGTGATGAGTTGTCTCTCTACCTAAAAAATTTCTTGTGCCCAGTCTGAGTTGCCTAAACTGCCGTTCTTAAAATTACCTGACTGTTCTACTAGTCCAAGAAAATCACAGTGAGCTTCCATATTAGAATTATTTTCCTGAAGGTTGCACACACATTGCGTGAATATGCACATGCGACACAAAAACCAAACTGCAGAAACAATCAACTGTAGGAAGGTTTATTATCTGCTCTTACATACTAAGAATACAGAAAAAAGTAATCATCACACTCAGTTCATGCAAATATATTATGCTAATTTTTTTCTACACACAGCAAAACCATTTTTAGTTATTACCTTAGAGAAGGAAGTTCATAATTAAATGTTCTGGCTTAGGATTCACTGAAAAGTCCAAGTTGCATAAATATGACATGATATCACCAAAATTACTTAAGGTATTAAAGGGACATGAGTCATATCTACCTAAAACAACTGTTCCTGGCATCACTAGTGTTACATTATTCATTTTGGTTGTGTTTATTCATTCCTCTGGAGTCTAGGACGTTGTATTAGGTGCTGTACTAACAAGCATCACAGTCCTAACACAGTTAAGATAATCAATAATCCCATCAAAGAGATCAGTCCTTCTATTTGCAAGACTTGAAAATTACACTTTTTTTTCCTTATGTTTTATGCATTTAAAACTACTGATGTATTCAAATATTTCAGGAAGCATTCTCTCCAGTCCGTTCATTAACTACCTTTTCACATTAGATAGTGACTGTACCCATTAGACACCAATTAGCTCTGCTAAGTATTTCTGGGCATATCGAAGACATTCCACCTCCCCCATAAAGATAAGAATACCAAAGATTTCTCCCCACCCCTTAGCAGTCAAGGGGAGAAGGCACAAGTGATTTATTCTTAAATTAGAAGATTCAAAGTTAAAAGTAGAGCTTTTTATCAAGTTATTTTTACCAAAAGTAGTCTCCTTAGCAAGGCTGTGCTATGAAAAGCACAAGTACTCAATCATCTCATTTTTCTCAAAAAACAGTGTAAATGTATTTAAATAATTTACTACTACATATTTTAGCTGATGCCATTCATCTAAACCAGGATGAAACTTTATCCATCTTATGCATTACCTTGCTTTCAAGTAATCCTATATACTTCAGTGGGGCTTTGCCAAATAAAACAATAACTATGCATAAACATGGACCAGATTTTAATAATCTTAATGCAACAGTACTCCCACTCCTTTCCTTTACCAAAAAGGAAAAAAAAAAAATTATGAGGGGCTCCCTGTAACAGCCAGACTTAAGTGCCTTAAATCATTCCTGGGATACATTTGTTCTGTAGAAGTGCCTGAAAGGAGGCTGTATTCTGGTGGGGCTTGGTCTCTTCTCCCAGATAAAAAGCGAAAGGATGAGTGCAAATGGCCTTGCTCCAGAGAAGATTTAGATTGGATATTAGGAAAAATTTCTTCACTGGAAGGGTTGCCAGGCATTGGAACAGGCCGCCCAGGGAATTGGTACAATCACCCTCCCCAGAAGTGCTCAAAAGGTGGGTGCATGTGGCACCTGGGGACATGGATTAGTGGTGCCCTTGGCAGTGCTGGGTTAATGGTTGGACTCCATGATCTCAGAGGTCTTTCCCAACCTTAATGACTTTGTGATTCCATTTATCCCAACAACATCCAGCTACAGTAGGTGGAAGAGTAATAGCATCCTGGTCAGGAGAGAAAGATAAACCTGTACACAATTTGGGTCCCAAGTCCTAACTAGACCAATAATCATTTGGTTGTGCTTTCTCTCTGTAGCATGGAGAGCAAAGCTGCTCCATGACAGAGGATTAGCTGGAATCTCACATTATAGTGATGGAGCCCTTGGCAGAAAAAGATTTGATTTACAGCAGCCCATGACGATAGCATTACATATGTCATATTTATTAGGATTGAATTCCTACTCAGTAGATACTCACCAACGTTCAGCTGAGTGACTCAAAGCAATAAACTGATTTTAGGTTTTAACGAAAACTATGACAAGCAAGACAAAACAGAAGTTGCTTTTAAAACCAATTTAATCAGCGGGCTCTAAACTACTCTAGGGTCTAAAACTAAACTGTTCTCCTCCAGTTTGCCCCTTCTCTCAGCTTTGCTACTCAATCAGGTGTAGTCACCTATTTATATCACTTTACCTGGTAGTGCTGCTGGTATGGTTACAAGGGACAACAGAACCTATTTTACCAGGTTTGCAGGCAAGCACAACAAAGAAATTATTTCAGCCCGTCTTCCTAGCTATACAGAGGATACCACTGATGGAATAAACACATGGAATGAGGAAAAACTTCAGAAATGTTGAAGATAAAATGCTAGAAGCTGAGTTCAGGCGCTGCAGAAGTCAAGATCTAGGTCCACCACAAGCAAAAACACTGCAAAAGAAAATCTGAGAGTAATAATAATTTCTCTATTTTGCAGGGCTGAAATGAAATTGAAACATATTTAGGGTAAACACTGTTGTTCTAACTCCACAAAACCAGCAAGGATTAAAAATCGTATTTTGTATTTAATATTCCAGTGGCAGGGTATTTAAAACTACATTCCTTAATATGTATTATCTTTCCCTCTTCCAACAGCAAGTGCTGTGTGGTGCAGGGAGGAGTCAGCAGATGGCACCCATGAACCAGAGCACACACACCCTGATGGCCTTTAGCTCACACACAGTGGGCTGGGTTATCCACAGAAAGTCTGTGATTTCTTTCTGTACCAGCCAGGATTTTCGTTTACACCTTGTAAATAGTCTAAGTGTGTATAAATCAAGTTTACCTTCACTATCAAGATCACTTGCTGCACAATCATCAGGTGCAAGAAGGTGTGCTGGGAATGGAAGGCATGGAAGAAGTGGAACAGTGATTTTTATTTTCATAATTTTAATCTCAAACTCCATAGTACCAGTGTTTTTACCCCAGTTTTCAGAAGCAATGTTTCTATGTGAGAATGCCAGTTGCAAATACGCCCTTTCACCTTGCCAAACACACATCTAAGGTATGACCTCAAAAAACAAACAACAAAAAAATCAACCTATAGGTGGCAACTCAGGTCAAAAAAACAGAATGCATTAACAAGAAACTAAAATTCTTTTAAAAATCAAGATCACTATACTGACACAACTCATGTTTTGTAGGTCTGGGGTTAACACCAGTCCTTATGCTACAAGAACGTGGATAAAGGAGAGTTCAATGTCCTTCAATAACAAAACAAGGTTGGGAGGGCATTAACTGCTAATGTGGAAGTAGAAGAAAAAGCAGGGCAGGTACCAAATATTTCAAGGAGATTGGATTATCCAGAAATTGTATACTGCATACCTGCAGCACCCAAACCACCTAAAATTCTAAAAAAGTCACTGTCTTCACATGACTTTCACCTCATAAAGATTCTTCTGAAAATCCAGTGCCTGTTATTGATCATGTTCAAACTCCACCACCCGTTCTCCTCTTCAGCTATACCACTAGAAAGTAGTTGGTTTTTACATGAAACTAATTCTCATACCAAGTGCAGATCTGTGCAACACTTCCTTCCCCCCCCCCCCCCCACCCCTGCCTTTTGTTAGTTAGAGAAAGAATGGGCTGGAAAAATAACAGGGTTGTGCTGGGAATGGAAGACATGGAAAAATGTCATCTTCACTCAAGATACTGATAAGGTGTACAACCATCTCCTTCTGTTTCAAGACTGACAAATATCAGATAAGGATTTAATTCTTAGACCTGAAGTAAACACATGGAATACAGACACGTAGCTTGGAGCAGCTATTTTAAGCAGTTGCTTTTGTTGTCGCCACACGGCGTCAATCACATCATACATTTTAGATCAACAGAAAGACTGTGATGCAGCAGGGTTCTGAATAGATAATCAGAACTCTGCTTCAGTAAGTGACAGCTCCACCAAAAAAATTCTCAAAATCTAAATACATGCACAGGGCAAACTGCATCTGCTGTATGTAGGTCACAAACCAGCAGCGAGTCAGAAAAACTTCCATTCAGAACTGTAAGAGTGATAGATTAAGACAATAAAACAATTTCTTTGGGAAATACTTATTAAAAGGTAGAAGCTTTTTTATTTAAATCATTTGAAACTGGAATATAAAAAAAGGAAGACAGATTGTCTTCCTAACAAAGACTCCTGTACCACTTGTGCAGTATTTCTCCCTCTTAACTGTGAGGCAAACAGGAGCAATCACAGGAGCAGCTGCATCACAGAGCACACAGCAGGTAGAATGGACACCCGGTAAAGAAACACCTCAAAGGAAGATTTGTAGTTACAGATGCAAAAGATAAAGGGATTTACAGAAGGACACGGAAAGGAAGGACAACATAACAGCATTCTGTGATAAATTTCCACAGCTCCTGTTGACAGCAGCAGATTTTAAAGGAATTTGGAAGTGTCTGTGACTAAATTGCTCAAGTCAGACAGTTTGAAGCAGCCCTGTACGTTTATTTAGAGGAACAGGATCCCCAATATGTAAGAACTGAATGGGTCCAGAAGTTACTCATTTAAGCATCTAACATTATATATCCCAAAATGTGTCTCTGCTTGCTAAGGAAGCATTCCTGGGAGAAGCTTTGCAAAAGCAGAAAAGTGAAAGCAAGCAGTGCCAGCTTGGTAAGGTATATTACAAATGTTTGATATCACATAGGAGGCAGCCTCTGGCCTGTGTCAGTGCTCTCAGCCTGTACATGGCCCTGTCCCAGGAAATCAAAGAAAGCCAAGTAAGAACTCCAGCCCCCAAACTGGCAGAAGGCTGATTTAAATGGTCCTGTGGCTCCATGCAACACAACCTCAGCCATGTGAAATATCCATTCCCCTCTCTTCAAGACTGCTGCTATTTCAGCCTCAGTGAACTGACTGTGCTTTCAGTCAGGGATACCACAAACTCCAGCTGTTTAACAAAAAAAAAAAAACAAAAAAAAAAAAAACAAAAAAAACAAACAAAAAAAACCAACCAAAAGCTTTCAAGAAGAAATTAAAAAAAAAATAATCAGCATCCAAAAGAGTCATGAAGAATAAAAACAGAAGAGACGTGTTTCTTGACTTTATCATGGCTTTTGTAAGTCAGCCCATGGTACACACCAGTCTGTATTGAGGGCTTAACACAGGAGACTTCTTCCCCCTCCATTCAGGGCTGGTACCTCACTTCCTCTGCATCTTCTGAAGTTCCCAGTTTGTTCTTCCCTCATAAGCCAGTCACATGCTGGAAACACAGGGATGAAACCATCAGATTTCTCCCCTGTACTGGTTCCAGTAACATGAAATGCAAAATTTCTAATTCTGAATGCTGCAGTCTTACAGTGTCTTTATGCTTTTTTAACTCACCACAAGGCCAGGTAAAGACAACACACAAAGACTTGAGTCCACCCTGCTGCAGTGCAGGAGTTACTTTCATTACTCTCTTGCCAGAGATATGGTAAATTTTTTTCCCATTTTACTGTCATCTTAACTTCCAGCTCATTAGTCCGTATCACATGGAAGGCTTCTCTTATCCCTCTGAGACAAATACATTACATCTACCATATCTGCAATGCCTCTGCTTCTGGATTAAGTTTCAAAGCCCAGTACAAAAGTTATGTAACTTAAGCAGGGTAGACTGTCCAGAAAATGCAATCGAATTAGAAGAAAATAACCTAAAAGTAATCACATCAAACCAAGATAATTAAAGAAAGTACATGCACACACACACTACACAAGAAACGGAGAACTTGAACAAAATCCTCCCTGATGGAATGGTATAGTTTATCAACAGATCTTGTTGCCCCAGGATTGGATCTGAGAACAAAACCATGGAGTAATCTTGGCACTACTGCAGCAAATGCTAAAATTTCCACCAGATGGAAAAGAATCAGGAATTTATCTGGCATGGAAGAACACATGTTTTCAAATGCACAGGAGTAACTGATAATTCGTATCACCTTGATTCAACTATGACCTCTCAACTTTGTGGTCAAATCTGTTGCAGATTTTGTCTTAATTAATGCCACAATCTTAAAGCTGCCATCTCTCCCTTCTCCACCCCGTACTTTCTCACACCACCTCCCCATACACCTCATTTTCTAAGACAATATTCCTCTTCAAGCATGATTTTTACGCATCTCTATTAAGCATTAGTTTATTAATTACATTTAACTCTTGCACAGTGTTCTTACCATATATTTTGTATGAAAGATTTGAGAAATTCTCTTAAATAAGTGGTAATTAGAGTTGTAAATTTACTGTTTTGAATGTGATTACACTGTAAGGTTGCTTCTGTAAACGCAGTGTCTTTATAGACTGCTAATGAAGGCTGACCTTCATTTAGCAGCCTTTTCCTTGGGCCAGAAAACTGATATCAGAACTTGTGGATGGATTAGGACCTCTGATGCTATTAAAATAAAGAACAGCTGCTGCCCTAACTACATTAGAATGGCTTTACTGCACTTTTTGATTACTATCAGATAGAAAAACAGGATTTTTGTTGACTTCACAGTGACTATTTGCTGGAGAGAGAAGGGCAAAACTGTGTTTGATTATTAGCAGATATTTGCTGATAAGAACTATTTAGTGGAACAAACCAAAGACTTTTCTATAAATTATATAAAGGCAGCTTTTCCCTTTGGGAGCTGTAGCTCTTGCTCGTGTCAGCAGATACCTGAAGGGTTGACTTCTTCCTTTAATATGCAGCATTATGTTGTGCCAGCAACAGCTTCAATTAGACCCAAGGAAGTTCCTGCAGAGTTCATGGCTGTGGTTTATTCCAAGTGTAAGATGGTGTTTTATCATCTCAGCTTTTATTGCTTTACAAAAACATGCCATGCCTTAGATTGCCAGACAGGAAAAAAAAGGAAAAAAACCCTAAAACAGGAATAACACTGGTCAAGAATAGCAAGCATCACCAGTTACAATAAATCTTATCATCCCAGAAAACAACATATCCCGCAATCATCCTGGAAAAGAAAGGCTCGATATTCTGTGTACATGCAGTCAAACTCCAGTATTTTCAAGCGGGATAATCAGAAGGAAAAAAAACTGACTACCAAAACTCTGTCAGAAGTCCCGGCTGAACCCCTATTCCAGCTAACCCTGGTAGAGTTCAGAGGAAAGCCACACCAACCTCAGTGTTCCAGGCCAGATCCCACTTCCTCAAAGATCAAAAGGCATTTGAGCCCAGGAATTTAGCTCAACCTATTACAGGAGGCAGACAACTGCCAAGTGGAATCTTAACCTAAATTTGTACAGTGTTTAGGGATATCTAAATCAGACCTACCCACAGTTTATCCTACAGTGTCCACTGTGGTGGAGAAAGGAGTAATTAAGAGGATGATTTTTTACTGACTTACACACAAGCCCCTGCAATTCCCTATGGCTCCCAGAGCCTGTTTTCTCATGCCATAACAGAAGGCCCTCATAAACCTTGGCATGGATTTACTGACACCTTTGTTAAAATGTCTCATTATTCAAAAGTCTGTATTTTAGTAGAACTGATAAGAAATTTATATTCCTATATTTAAAAAAAAAAAAAAAAAAAGGAAATACTTACTCTGAATGGTCCTTTCCCAGGAAAGATTTCCCACCCACCCTGGTCTGAGATAACACATTCCCTCTAGACTGCAGAGTAGAATACAGCCACAGAAAGCCAACACTAGAAGAATTTTTCCATAGTTGCTCTTAAGGAAAAAAGTACGTTTCCAAATTTAAAAAGCAGACAGTAACTGCTGTCTTGTGTGTTCTGGAAAGAACATTAATCAGTTTATTTTTGTAATTTACAAATAACTAGTATAGTTAAATGCTTTGAAGCACTGCTTCAGATTTCAGCTGCAAGGAATACAGGCCTACCTTTAACCCAGTTGGTCTTTTGCCAGGCACGTTCTCCCATCAAAACAGGGGCATTTGTGCTACCAAGAACGCTGTCCATGGATGGGAAAATAACCTCAAGTACTGTAACAATTATTAGACAGCATCCACATGACAGACGGTAGCCTTTCAGACCCAGAAATACTTGTTACTAACTTTTTGGTTGGTTTAGTTGGTTTCAGCACCACCACAAAAACACCAAACCACATTTTCAGAGCAGGATTGTACATTGATTCGATTGAGGAATATTCAGAGCTGGGAAATTCCTGCATGCCAACAGCATAATCTCCAGAACAACCCAAGAGAAGACGGAAGGAATACTTAAACTAGACTGACAACTCCTTACAGCTCCTTTGGAAATTCTGCAGATCGCCTGAAAGGAAATTACCATCAGACCCTATACACATACATAAATTCAAGTTGTCTTGTTAAGAGCCACAAGAGCAGCCTTAAATAATCTCCTTATAAATATGCATTGACATTCTGAATATGCAAAATACACCAATCAAAATTAACTCATTTTCTGCCTCCAAACCAGAATGAATACTCAACAGATCCCAAATGTCAGTGAAGGTGAACTTCCCTACTGCCCCTTCTCCAGTAAAACCTCAGCTCCTTATGGTTGCTGTGGCTTGAGACATAAGGAGTTCCAGACACTGAGATGCTTTGTGGATCTTACTGTCAGTCACATGCTACAGTACATCCAACTTCATCAAGTTACTGCTTCTCTTATCTGAGCTCCTCAACAGAACACCTGACCTGTGAGCAAAGCACAGGAACAACAGCTACAGGGAGGAGCTGTAACACCACATCCCATTCCATGCGCCAACACAGAGCTGGGTAACAAGGTCCAGCAGCTACACCATGGGGTAAAAGGGAGGGAGGTTTATGAATGACAAATACAGAATCACAGAACAGTTTGGGTTAGACAGGACCTAAAAAGATGATCTAGTTCCAACCTCTGCCATGGGCAGGGTCACCTTCCACTACACCACTTGGTTGCTCCAAGCTCCATCCAACCTGGCCTTGAACACTTCCAGGGATGGGGCAGCCACAGCTTCTCTGGGCAACCTGTGCCAGGGCCTGACCACCCTCACAATGAAGAATTTCTTCTTAGTATCTAATGTCAGCCTACCCTCCTTTGGTTTAAGGCCATTTTAAGGCCAAATATCAACAGCTTTTTCCAGTTGTAGAGAGAACTTGTATAATGAGGTTGAAAAAGTCAGGCTTACCACTTCAGCAGTCAGATGGAATATGAGATGCAGAGCAGGGAAGGTCACAGGTGTTTTCAGACAAAACACTGGATTGCTCAGAGATGGTTCATAGGAAAAGTATTTGAAATTAGTTACAGAAAAGAAACAATGCAATGGAAAAAGAACTTTAGACTGCATATTTCTCAGAGCAAGAACAGCCTCCCAAAGCTTTATTTTAGTGCTTCCATGATCATACAAAAAAAGCAGTGCTTGGCTGTCTGCAAGCCAGCACCCAGGGAAAAGTGCAAAATAGGATTCCCAGAGGGCAGCTCTGATTCATGAAGGACACTGTTCCTACAGCCTCTGTTTGCAAGCTCTCTGTGTTTTCATTTTATCAGATGTATAGACAGAGTATAGTAAAGAAACACTTCCATTTTCAGAGAATGCCAGGGAGTAACACTGATCCCATTTATAAAGCAGAACAAAGCAAAGTTGTTAGAGATTCCACAGCACGAGGCACAGTTTGCTTCAAGTGGCAGCTTCTGATAATGTTATCATATCAACCACCACCAACCTTAAAAGGTAGAAAAACTGAAAGTAAAACAAAGGAACAGCCAGTGTACCAGGAAGGCAGAGTGAAGTCTGCATTCCTTTCCAGCCTTGGAGCCTGACTTCATCTTTGCTAGGGTGACCTTCCACTGGGTCCAAGATTGACTACTAATATTGGACTAAAAAGAAGTGTGCCACCCTCTAAATATAATGATGACTCAACACCTAGAGGCTTCAGTGATGTAATATGAACAAAGAGATTCTGACTTCACAATCTAGATGCTTAAAACTCAAGTCAAAAGGAACAGATCTTCCCCCGCAGACACAAAGCCTGCCTAGAGCCTCCCAGAGCATCATCTTGAATTAGCCTGTAGGAAAAGGGAACCGAAGAAACATTTCACACATAGCAGCAGACACACTGGCTCCACTTTGTTTAAAAGGAGCACTGAACAGACACGTTTCAATTATCTGCTTCAGTCAAAGCATCAGCAGAAAGTTTCAGTTCCAGAAATAACATATAAAATTAAAGACAACACAGTAAACCAGTGAGCAGTCCAGTGTTTTTCACTGAACCTTAAAAATAAAAATAGCAGCACGAAAATGTGCTTTGTTGAGAAATCTGAATGCAAGTACAAAGGAAAAAAAGCCTTTACAAGTAAAACTACAAAGATCTCTTAAAGCATCACCCTTGGACAAATATTCCAGCACCCACCCCCACCTGAGGGAGCCTTAAATATTTTTCAGGATCCAAGTTCAATAATACATCTTAAGAAAAGAAAGTCAAAGGAAGTCTAACAGAGGCTTCTGCCGTAAGAGCAAGCAATCATCCAATATATGTAAATAGTTGTAACATGAAAGAATCCCTCATGAAAATAGTAATTGTTTTCATAGTGAAGTCCTTCTATTAAAATAGGATTATCTTTTCCATTGGCTTGTTACTTTGACTTTTCTCCTTCCTGCCCCACCCCACCTCCATTAAGCTCGTGGTTCAGAAAATGCATTTTTAATCACCTTCAGTCCCCAATCTTGCATTCCCACACTGGCCCTCTGCATCAGAAGAATTAGGATACTCTTCAACAGATGTTCACCGAATGACAGATTGGAGGATGTCAGAAAGGACTTCTGGAGGTCATTTTTTCCAATCCACCCCTGGCTCAAGCAGGGCCAGCTTGAGCTTAGATACCCAGGACCATATCCAGAGAGCTTTGGAATATCTCCACAGAGAGAGAGAGACTGCACCACCCCCCTGGGCATCCTGTGGTATCACTGCCACAGCAAAAAAGTGTTTCCTGATGTTCAAAGGGAACCTCCCGTGTTTCAGCTGATGTCCATGGCCTCTGCTCCTGGCACTTGGACCACTGAAAAGAGCCTGGATCAGCCTTCTTTGCACCCTGTCTTCAGGTGTCCACACACACTGCTCAGATCCACCTGAGCCTTCTCCAAGCTCAACAGGCACAGCTCCCTTGGCCTTTCTTCAGAGCAGACAGGCTCCCATTCCTTCATCTCTGTGGCCACCCTCCAATACGTCTGTTTCTTCCTCATGCTGGAAATTCCAGAACTGGACACACTTGATCAGTATTTTCTCACGCAGAAATAGTAACAGTATCTCCTATTGGTTTAAATTACATTGGCAAGAAAAAGCACTTGGTGGACTTTGGCTATCACTGCCTAGGCAGCTTCACCATAACTAAAACGCTCAGAAACTGATGAATCATTCTTTATCTGAAATAAAGCCATCAAGTTTAATCGGTGCTCCTTCCAATTTGAGCCCAAAGAATGGGAAAAAAAGGAGCACGCAGCTTCTAAAAAGCTTGAGGAAACACATCCTTCCCCCATGAAAACATATTCTAATAATGACAGCTTTGTGTAAGCATCTCCTGAGGCACTACAGCATCTGAAGAAACCATCCTAAGAGACAAAGATGCTTCACTTTGACAGTGTGTTTACTAGTCCCAGCCCGAAGGAAGTTCAAGTCACAGAACAGAAAGGTTGGTTTTACAAAACAGTGATACGTGCATAACAAAAGCACAACAAAAGGGTTACTACCCAAAGTTTAAGGGCTATGGGTAGCAATTAACTGCTGAAACACTCGAATACCCACCCTCAGGAGTTATCAGAGTCATGCCCTTTGGCTCACCAACACAGTTGCTTTATCAGGAAAGCTAAAAGGAGCAGCACCTCCCATTCAGTCACACTACCAGCCAAAAATCAGTCTCAATTTTGCCATATCTTGCTCACACATAAATAGTCCCATCAGTTTTTCCAAGAGGAATGCAACAAAACCCAGGGTTAAGGAGTAATTTTATTTTTAGCTTCTTTACAATAACACTTCCATGACCCAACCAAGTCAGTGCTGTACATTCCAAAACACCAAATTAATCTGCCCCTACCATTAACAGCTTTATGCCAAAACAAATGATCAGAGCACAGGACAGCGACAGGGACACAACCAAATGTGATCCCAGCTTTGCAACAGGTTATCCTGCTGCATAATCTTATCCACACCTTTGCTGGGTTTTAGGAACTGAAAAGCTCTGTATTTTCTAGCACACTGTAAAGAAGGTACAATTTCATTTTCCATAGGAAGGTCCAGGCTGTCCATGATGGGAGTGGAGATAAGCAAAGCCACCCCCCCCTCAGCTGCAGCAAGCTGCTAAACCAGTCTGCACAAATCCTTAAATGCCCACATTATCAACCCAGTTATCTGGGGCATTCACCTGATGCAAGCACACATTTCTTTCCAAGTACACAGCCTGGAAGGTAGGGAAATATTTTTTTACCAGATGCTCTGTTACTGAAGCAACATCAGCTACAGGTATCATTAAACTATATTCCCCTTTTCTTCAGTGTTTAAGGGCAGTCAGTCCTGAGCACCTTCCTTGAAGCCTGATGGCAAACTCATCTTCAGATTCCAGAGTCCACAACTCTTCAGGTTCAGGATGGTGAGACCTCAGGGTGACAGTCAGGACAAAACCCAAGCCTGTGTCTTCCCCTGCAAAGGACACAGCCTTCAGCTGCCAGAATTCCTCACCTTCATAAAAAGAAGGTCTGAACTTAGGCTCCCTGCAGGTGCCATCATTGCTTTTGACAGGAGACAGAATCCCTTCTAAGAGGGATGTAGCCAAACAGCACTGGTGAAAGGGTATTTCTGACTCAGGACTCAGAACAAAACGAATCAGCTTATCCCCAGTACAGATGTACATGCTGCCAGTAGCTGCTGCAAGTCCACACTCAAGCACAATCTGGAATTTATCCCGTATCTGATACAAAGGAGTTAAATGCCTTCAAAATAAAACCTGTCTTCAGTGAGTGTATTGCTTAGATATCTGTGTGTTAGAAGTTTGAACTGGACATTTCAGCCCCTTAGACACTTCAGATAATGTAACTTTAAAACTGATAGTGTAAATTCCTTACATTAATGCTGTTCCATGCTAAAGCTACTCAGAACTTTCCATACCAAGTCAAACCAGACATTTACAATGACAGGCTTCTCTGGCTTCCCTTACTAGCTAACTTGTAACTTCCAGTCATACCTTCACTTTCCTCCTAAAAGTGCAGGTCAGGAGTAAAAGTCAAAAACACATTACAAAAAGCTTTATTTTCTGTAGAATGAATAATACAATTAAACAATTGCAGATATAACCATTACTGTAGTACATTCCTTTTAGAAGTTTATTGTACCATTATATATACTTTGGATCAAAATATAATTGAAGATATGACTGTTAGCAGCATTTATGAATAGTGATCGTGTGAGATTTTAAAATTTAGCTTAGCAACTTGACAATATTTTATTTTGAATTCATGTGTGCTCTTATCTTTCAGCAACAGTTATTAATAGAAAGGATTATGGATATTAATCAACTGGGAACACAAGTACATGTTCTACAGGAATAATAAAAACCATAATCAACTCCCCAGGTTCTTGGATTTAATGAGAAATCTGAAGGTAATCCCATCTTGTTAAATATAGACTTACAGGAGTAACCACTTACCTGCAAACAGAGCTGTTCAACCCACAGCATGGACAGGGCATTTACAGACCTGCACGTGGCACAGAATATCCACCTCCACAACACAGCTGCTATTCTTAAGACACATCCTTAAGTCCTGCAAGTCTTTGGGGATTGCTATCCCACATACTTACATAATCACCCATTGCATTTTCTAACTAAGCCATCAGCTAAATACCAGAATTCAGCTCTCAAAAGGGAAAGCTCAGGAGCAAGTGGGGATAGAATCTCTGCAGGGTGAAGAGAAAGATTCTCTACTTCTAGGTGGGCTTCTGTTTTCTTCCTTTAAAACTGGACTTTCAGACCCCTTCAACTTTAGTCAAGTTCACTACCAGATGGTGAGAAAATTCTGGAAAATGGCAGAATGTAAATGCAAGATGTTTATTAGCAAAAGGCCTATTCAATAAAATAGAGCACTGTTTTCCAAAATTGCAATTTAGAGTGAAGGATTTTTAATATATAAATGCCCATTTTAAAGCTCATATCACAGCACTAATCTGTATTATTCAAACATTCATAAGACATCATCACAGAAGACAAAGACGCCTAAAAAACTAAACCCAAACAATTCTACTTGTGCAGCCTTAACAGACACCACTTTCAGTACCTTTAACAGGAAGCCTGTATCCTTCGAAATCTTGTTTTATTTCTCTTTCATCTGGTAATTCCCCCTCTAAAAATCCTTTATCCATTCTGGCCAGCTCTGGTCCCAGTGACTTTGTAGTTTTATCTGGATCCCTCAGACAGTTTCAGCCAAAATCCACTGTGCCACTGCCAGCTTGTTTCTGAACTGAAAATCCTGAAAAGGACACTCAAGTAGCTTCAGATGTGCCTATAACAATTAGCTCAGACTCATTTCATCAGACAATAATGCCCCAAGCAATCAGTTTTATATTCCTGAAGTCTCAGTCAGAAAGAATAGTAGACTAAGAAACAGGAACTGAATGCTTCCTCCAAAAGTTGATTTTTTAAAAATTGTTATTATTATTATCTTAAGACCATGTTGTTCTCAACATTCTGTTTTAGATTAATTGCAGAGTTCAAAATATTTTCATTAAGTTTCTCATGTCTTTTTTATCTAGAAAAATCTAAAGTGAATGACAGTGAGAACACAGTATTACAGGTAACTTCAAACACTTCAGACCTTATCTCTCTTGCTACAAGTACATGAAAGAAGGTTGGAGTGAGGCAGGTGATGGTCTCTTTTCCTAATTAGCAATCAATAAGACATGAGGAAATGGTCTCAAGGCATGCCAGGGGAAGTTTAGCTCGGATATTAGGATAAATTTATCTACCAAAAGGGTTGTCAATCATTGGAACAGGCTGCCCAGGGAAAGGACTGAGTCACCAGCCCTGGAGGGGTTTAAAAGATGTGTACGTGTGGCACTTGGGGACACAGTCTGGTGGTGGGCTTGGCAGTGCTGGGTAAATGGTTGGACTCAAAGGTCTTTGCCAACCTAAGGATTCTCTAATTCTAAGAGAAAATACAGAAAGGCAGCCTCCCATCCCAGTGGTCTGTGATCAGCAAGCAGGAGCAGCCATCACGTTTGATTTTGCCATCCCCACCATCCCTGCAGCCAAGGTTGCCATGAACACACAAACCTGCATTTCAGTATTCTGCAAATCTCAACAAAAGAAAAACTTTTTTTGTTGACTTCAGCTTTTAAACTCTTGAAATAAATGTCACAGCAAAATGTTGTTATCACCTTAGAAAGAAGTCATATTTGTGATCAAGTTTCTTTGCATGAGACAAATTGAACTGTTTCACTGACTGCAATAAACAGATAAAAAGCATAGGTTTCTCTTACAGGGAAAACATGGAAATAGACACTGTACCTTACTGTCCTCATCCTCAAACACAGACTGGTGAACGTTACAGGCGAAGAGAGAATTCGGGAGATCATTGAAATCAATTATTTCATGAAAATCTTCCTCTGCAAAACATCTCTTTAAGCCGTTGTCTCCATTGATAGAGTAGAGTAGGAACTGCCCTCCATCCTCCGGGATGCAGCCATAGTGGCCAAGGCCCCGCATTCCAAAGAAGTAGGAATCTCCCCTCATCCCTGGCAGCATGGAGAAGATAACATAACACAGTTACACTATGTATTTAAACATTCCACATCCACAAGTTAACCCAGGGATTCTTCAGTCTGGGGGCTTGGTTTGCAGAAAGTAAATTTCACACTATTTCAAGGCAAGAACTGGCCTCTGACACCGGGCACTAAGACCAGTCTCACCAAGGTTCAAACAGGAACTTGGCTTCAACTTCATTTATTAGCACAGGAAAGGCCTAAACTTATCAGTACAACCTTCTGAACACAAGCAGAAGAGACATTATTTAGGGGCCCCTTGTCCTGTGAGAAAACACTGTGCTGTATTTGGGTTTAAGAGAACCCTGTTTGTTGCTGGGAAGGCTACTGGTGCTTCTGAGTCTGCAGCCAGCTCAGGAAGCACAATGCACTGGGTAAGAAGAACATTGAAAATAACTTTGAAATTTAAATCAGGCATCAAGGAAAAAAAAACCAAAACAAAAGACTCTTCTGGAGAGCAGCATGAACATGGCATCATCAAAAACCAGTACAGCCAAGACACATCTCTGCTACAAAGAACAGCCAATTTTTTCTACAGTTTAAGTACAGAACTTACACTGGTTTCCATGCCCATTAGCAATTTCTTTGCATCTTAATCACACTAGGAAGCAAATAAAATTAAGGGAAGAATGGACTCAATATGACTTTCAGCAATTTTAAGAAAGTCCTGCTGATTTTGGAGCCTTTATCCCAAATGCATCAGTACAGAAAGGTAATTTTAAGGCACACAGAACGACGGGCACACATAATGAGCCCATACATTAAATGAAATCACTATTGTTGTTATGAGAGTAAGCTTCATGCCAGCCAAGGGAAGTAAGTCAAGGTCCAATTAATGATCAGTATGTTAATTAGTATAAAATCAGGTATTTAGCAGTCCTTAGTAGACCAACCTATCGCTTCTACAGAGCCCCAGTAAGTTAACTACAAGTTTATTGGATAATAATCTATTCCCTTTTACTTGTTTCTTTCAATAACAATATGCAATCATTAGCAGCTTTTCCTCCTCATGACACAAGCAGTTAGAGAGTTGCATAAACTCAGCGTGCTCATCTGTTCTGCTCTGCCCTTGCTCTCTTGCATACTTGCTATTCTCTATAAATAGCTGTAAATATTAGCTCAAACACACTATATAGGACTGCTGTCCAAAATTAAACCATATGGGCTTATTACACTTAATCTCAGTAAAGCTAAATTATGGAGCTAATTTGCTATGGCTGTGCCTTTCATATAACCTCTATTCTGAAATGAGATTTGGCTGACGACAGAGCACATCATTCCATAACATAAGGTTATGGAAATATCAGTAACTCTTACTGCTGGAGTCTCAGGGCTAATGACAGAAGTTCTCAAGAACACAAGCTGAAGCAAGTCTCAAAAGTACTGTGTTAACCTGAGGACGGGTTTTCAGGCTATCAAATACACACCTTCCTTTCACCAGCTCAGTCCAATATTAGCACAACTACCTCCAACTAATTTCAGTTTAGAAATTAAATTCTAATTGGAAAGAAGAAGCCTGAACAAATGGCAGAGGAGATGGCTACAAGTCCAGCAGTACACGTTAGTGTAGAGAGTTGACCATCACAGTGACATTACCCCTGGTATTTGAACTCACTCACTTAAACTTTGTATTACTGTACATTTCATGGTAAACACATCCAGGGAAATACTACAAAGAACTTCTCACACCAGCCAGAAACTTCACATCAGAATGTATTATTTTCTCTAGCAAAAGGCGTTAATAAATCATCTCCTCCAAAAATAATCATCTCTAAGCATGTTTGTCATCATGTCTAGCCTGTGTCATTAGCTTTATGAAAATGAACTTCAAGCCCAGTATGTTACAAAACACAATTTACATCACAGAGCAGGCTTGTGCCAGTCTGTGGGAAGAATTTCATTCACAACAGGCAAACAACTTGCAGCCAGGGAAGACTCTGACCATCTGAGAGCCACAGAAACTGACACACTAAAGTTGTAGGAATTTGGATTATGAATGTTAAAGCTAACAAGTTTCATACCTCCTTTCCCAAGGCATAACAAAGCTATTAGTGTGTGCAGAGAAGCAAAGAATCTCAGTCTGTTGACAGAAGTCAGGGAAGTCTTTAGGCTTCCTCACTAAACAGTTGTTTATTTTTCTCTCCTGGGAGAGCCATATTATAATAAAGTACTACGTAGGAAAGCTTCTAAGTTAGGAATTCAACAAAACCATTATGACAAACAACAAAACAGAACAGGATTTTAAGTTACAACCACAAAGCTCAGGTTTTTAACCAATAGCAAAATGAACATACTCTGCAGCAGCCAGGATGAGAAATTAATAAATATTTACATCATGTAGCAGTAGTTTTGCTCTGCTAGAGCTCTTGGACAGGAAAAGCTTGTTTCTTTTTTTCCCAGCCAACTATTGAGACATATTTGCCCAGCAGGACTTGGGTATTGGCCAAGTCTTTTTAAGAAAGTCATTGTCTCACAGGCCTTTTGACCAGCTCTTTTTACAGACTTGCAGGTAGGTGTCTGTGCCTGCACAGGCATCTTCTACTCTTAACATACAGATTTGTGATCAGTGTTTCCTCCACTAGCAAGTCAACTTATAACACCTTGATTCTTAAATCCTCTGCCCAATTTATGATGGGATAGTTAAGAACACCTGTATGGAACAGCTGTTGTTTCACAGATTTTTCCTTTGCACATGGACAAAGCACAGCATCACAGTTAAAACAGAAACCTCGCAAATAAAATACATACATGTTCCCCAAGAGAAATAAACTGCCTATGAGCCTGAGCTCAGTGATAATCAGACGGGACAAACATACTTCAATCAACATTTGTTAGCAGACTTCAATCAAAAGTTATCCTCAGGCATAAGATGGAAATCTTACATTTTTCCGTATTATGAATAATTTTACACATACAAAAATGTACATACATATATATATGTAAAAAATCATACATATCCTTTATTATGTCTGTCAAACCTTAAGGCTCAGGTATCATGTTGTTGGTAGCAGTTTGTGGCTTCTTTGAAATTACTTAGCCACTTTAGGGAGTCCTCTGACAAAAAAAATATTCTCTTTCCAATTATTCGACTAATTTAGAACAAAAGAATTTACATTTCAAATCCCTTTAAACAATTAACTCTAAGTTATGTATCATCCATAAACTGGATTTCCATATAAAATAATCTCAATTAAAAGAAATCTTTTATGTAACTATAATACAATCACTGGATCACATTCCCATTTATGTTAAAGCTCCTTTCCACAGCTTCTGACGAAATTAAGTTAACTTCATCCCCTTAGGATCCTTTTTATATTACAAAAAAAACCCAAACAAACAAAACAAAGAAACCCCACATAATAGTAAACTGTACTTATCTTCCTTTTAAAATGCAATGAGTTCAAATTGAGTTATGCACTTGCTTCTCCCCTCCCAAATCAGGAAATTTTTCAGATACTTGAGATACCAGAAGCTGCCATACAGAATTTCAAAAGAAGTGGCAATGCCATTAAAAAAACTAAAAATAATGCAGTAATACAGGCATCATCCAGCACCAATATTGATACTAAATTATCCAAAATCCTAACTGGGATCATGACAGCAAACTGTCAGGATTGCTCACTTGAAAATTCTGAGACACTGAGGTGGATTCAAATCTGAGCCCAACAACTTCATGTAACTTCCATCTAATGCTGAGCACTTGCCACATCTATTTATTCCCTTTATTTAAAGCTTTCTGTGTTATTTCTGAATTTGATGCAAGGTTTGGACCCTCAACTTTAATAAGAACCCCAAGAGTGCTGCACTTTTAACCCTTGGAGAACCACAGCAGCCATTTCCCTCCCAGACCCTGCACATCACTTCCCACTGATATGAGTTACTTTAAATTTCTCCTCCCATGGTCCAGGTGTGCAAAGGTTTCTAATTTGGGATAGCTCCAAACACAAGGCAAACACTCCTCCCACTGGAACAGATCAGGTCGTGTCAGTGTTCAGCTCTGGAGATGCTGTGACCAAAAGCTCTGTAGAGATTCCAAATAGGAGCTCTGTGTTCATTCTGTTACCCCACTATTTTTAGACACAGGACGCCTCTAATTAAAATTAACAGAGGCCAGCAGAAAATTATATTCACTGGAAAACAGCAGTAGCTCACTTAAGTTTCTCTTTGAAAAATTACTCTTATTTAGTGTAAAACTGAAAGGGCAAAGATGTATATCTTCTCATGAAGTCAGATGCCTGCAGAGCCAAAACCTTCAGCAGAAAATTTTATTGAATGAAGACAATTTGAGTATATGAAGTGTCTGAATAGACCAATGCCTTCTATATCACTGAGCATTTATAGATTTATCCACTGTTTTTATGGAAACTAATAAGGCATTTCCTTGGTGAACATTTTCCTGTCTTTAGAGTTTTTAAAAAGAATCCCTGAGGGACATCAAGAAACAGGCACATATCTCTTCAAATCACTAGGAAACTTTACTTTTTTTTATTAAACACTGCTTGCCATGACAAACAACATGACTAAAAATAGAATAAAGCAAACAAAACGTTACAAATAGAAGCTTTAAATACAATCACTATAAACTAGAAGTATTACTGAGTCCTGAGTGCAAACCTGGAAACTATAATCTGCAGGAATTAAGAAAATTTGAAGAAAAAAACCAAAGAAAAGTTGCAGTTGCTTTTCTAGAAGGGTCCAGGAAAAGTGTAGGGATTCCATCTTGGCTCCTACTGAAAAAAACAGCACCAAAAAAGCAATTTTTACCATAATTCAAAGACAGGGGAGAGGCAGGAGGGGAGAAATTAAACCCAGTGAATAAGATTTTACTGAAAGAATAATTTTTTACTTAAAATAGTCACTGACTTTACAGTAGCAGAGCTACCAATTTCACTGCCAGCCTAGGGCTGCATCTCCTGCTGAAGCCAACTGGCCCCACACCGAAGGCTCTGTCAGATGGCACAAATGTAACAGGGAAGGTCACAGAGTAACTTACTGGAATTTCGTTCCACTCTGCACAGTGAACGCTGGAGATGAGCATTATTTTTAATGGTGCTAATTCTTCACTGTGGAAAGCTCCTTTGGACTTAAATAGAGGCTTTTTGCTTAATTAGAAAGAGCAGAACTGGACCTCACCTGACAGGATTAATGAACCTTTGCAGCCCCAAAAGCAACATGGACTATAGTGACCCCCTCCCACAGACCCCTTCCCACAGCCTTCACTCCTGATCTCCCACCTGGGCAAATTCCCCTTACAGGAATCAAAATTACCTGTACAGGGAAGCCCACTCACTTTTGAGCTCCAGTTTGGTTAGCACCACACAAAAATAGTGCCAATCTCCACTTTTCGTCTTAAAAAGTGGCAAATATGAGGAAGAGGATTTTAATTTTTTTTTTCTAAATGCTAACTGGTACAAATCCCAAATGTTCTAATCCTTTCCATTGACATTCTAGCCGCATTAAATTTAGCTGAGACTTTGGAACTATTTTTGGAAGCTTTTAACATCCAAAGGGACTATTCAGTTTTATTCCTCTAAAGCAGGACTGGTCAGCTCAAGCAGTCCAAGACATGCACATCACACTGAAGGTTCAGCTGTACCTCCCACGCCAGGGATGTATCCCGAGGCCACAAAGGGATTTATCTGGCATCACCTTGCTGAGTATCTGCATCTCCAGCCCTGGAGAAAACAATCAAGGAGGCACTGGTGAACCCAACCAAGCCAAAATTCCAATCCCATTGCACAATAGGAAGGTCATACTTTGGAGCAGCCAGTGCCAGGTATGAAGATTCCCTGTGCTGTTCTTAAGGTCAAGAAGCTGAGCTTCGATCAATCGGGCACTACAGTTACCACGGCAACATTAAGGTACTCAAAGAACAAAAAATAAAACCCCCTCCCCAAACACAAAGAAACCAGAACAAGCCTCCTGATTACCTTCACTTGGCCTCTATGCTAATCTATTTAAAGCAAACCCGTTTTATAAGGGGCACACAGCATTAGAGCATCACTGGCCTTCAGCCAGAGCTGTCACCTCACACAGGGGTCAGTGGAACACTCGTTTAGCAGCCCTCCAGCATGTAAACTGAAATTCAGGACTGTTGGGGTCCCTCCCTGCAACACAGGACTGTGCCCCAAATCTTACCCAGAACTACCTGCAATAGGAGTCATTCACAGAGCTTAACTCCTAGAAGATACTTGGGACACAATGATGACTTGGAACAAAATTTCAAAGTTTCCTCCTCTAAAAGGATTTCCTGCTGGCACAATCAAGTAATTTATAAATTAAAAAAAAATTAAGGACACCGATGCAATGACAAACATTTTCAACACAAACAACGACAAACCAAGCTACTGGATCTGAACACAAACTACAATACTTGGAAAGGGACAGACAAACTAGATCACACAGCTGACACAGCTTCTTGGGAGTTTAAGGAGAACAGGACATATCCTGCTGTTAAAGGTACCAATGATTAGTTAGCACAGATGACCATCTACAGAAAATCTTCTTCTGTCCTTGTTTACTGAGATGTCTTTGCAGTTTTCTGGGTTGTTTTATATTCTCACAGCATTCAGACTTCCATCTGTTCAGGGATGATGTGCAACCATATCATTTAGTTTCACTGAAAGAATAAATGCAGCAGTTTCTTTACACTAATTATGTATTTTCATAGAGAAGGAGTTTTCCTTTTCTACAGAACAGTCATTCTAACTAGCTAAACAAAGACCAAACCATTTCCAAGGGCAAAACTTGAAAGCCTAAGACAGAAGCTGGTGTAAAGTATAACCCCTGATTAAACTACAATTCTCATTTATATGATTTCTTTCAGCTGTATAAACTTATCATAGATTTGATTTTAGGAAGCTTCACTAAACTCCAAATTCAAGAAGCAAAGGACCACAATATTTTAAGGACGTACAAAAGAATCTAGGAGAGGTGAGGAAAAGGACCCAAACCAGCAAGTTTGGAGAGCTACCTCTTATATAAGCATAAAATGATATTGGCTTGGGATCACTGAACCACAGAACGGTTTGGGTTGGAAGGGATATTAAAGACCATCTCGTTCCAACCCCCTGCCATGGGCAGGGACACCTTCCACTATCCCAGGTTGCTGCAAGTCCCATCCAAGCTGGCTTTGAACACTTCCAGGAATAGGGCAGCCACAGCTTCTCTGGGCAACCTGTGCCAGTGCCTCACCAGCTTCACAGTAAAGAACTTATTCATAATATTTCATTTAAACCAAAACCTTCCTTCACTTTAAAGCCATTCCCCCTCGGATACCGCAGCCAAGTTTAAAGCAGCCCGAGAAAAGCCTCTCTCTCAGGGCTCCCGGCGCAGCCCAACCCGGAGCTGCCCGAGCGCCCGGTCCGGGTCCGCATCGCTGCGACCCCGACCTGCTCCCAGCACTCCCGGCACGGCCGCAAACCTCCTTCCCACGCCCCATCCCCTCCTCACGAGCTCCTCCGCATCCCACCGGGGGAGACACTGGCACCGACCTCTCCCGACGGGCGGCCGCGAGCTCGCCGCGCATCCCCCGCGCCCCGAGGGCAGCGCGGCGCCGGGGCAGGACCGCGGGGCGGTTGCATAACCCAGGTCCGCGGGACAGCGCTGCGGCCCCGACGGGGAAGGAGCCCCTGGGGAGGCGGCCGTGCCCTTACCTGCGGCTCGCTCGCCTTTCCCTCACCCGCCCGGAGTCCGCCGCGCTCCGCGCCCAACGCTCCCTCAGAGCGCCCCGCGCCCGCCCGCGCCGCGCCCGCCAAGGTGGAGGACGAGGCGGCCCAATCAGAAAAGCTCCCGCCTAAACGGGCAGGAGGAATCGCCAATGAGAACGCGAGAAGCCCGTTTGTCCCGCCTCCCACACCGCTGGCCACGCCCCCAGCTCCCACGGCGACGCGCCGGGAATCGGTGACGGGCGGGGGCCGTGAGGGGACGGGCGATGTACAGGGACAGCTGAGTGGGGACAGGTGATCCGGGCAGGGCATGTGTGGGGACAAGGGATGAACGAGGATATGTGACAGGTGAATGGGGACAGGGGACAGGGCAGTGAGGGGACACAGGTGAGCCGGGGCAGGAGCTCATGACACCCCAGCACACAGGGAGCGGTAGGAACTAGGCAGTGTTTTGTGTTCTCGTAGCAAAGCTGCTCTCCCTCAAGGTTTCGGTGCCCCCGCCCTGAGGATAAGTGGGATTGGGTGAAGTCAGGTGGAATGGAGTAGGGAGATGCAGAGTAGGTTAGGGTAAGGTAAGGGAGAGATAAGGTCGGATAGGAGGGATCAGGTAGGGGACATACAGGATGGGATGGAATGGGAGTGAGAAAAGGTGGGATGGGATGGAATTTGAACAAGAACGATGGATGGGATAGGGTGGAGTAGGGGGGAGGTGGTGTGGGATGAGATGGAATGGAATGGGAGTGAGAAGGGGTGGTGGGATGGGATAACGTAGGGGAGAGGTGGGATGGGATAATGTAGGGGAGAGGTGGGATGGGATGCAGACAGAGTAGGATGGATGGCCAAACAGTGCCAGGGCACCTCACCATGGTTTTAGTGACAACCCTTCAGGCCCCTCTCCTGCTGATGTTGTAGGGGTCCTAATTACTCTGGAGGATGGAGCTCCCAAGACCATTCCCACCTCTGACCAACAACACCTAAACTGTGCTTTGGAGCCAGCTCCATCTGGGATGGATCCAGTTCTTCAGGTTAACAGGTGAATCAGGGGTATCTCCTCACTATGGACAAGACCAGAAGGGACATTTATAGGGCTCTAAAGGAACATCACATTTACAATAGAAAAAGGCTGATGCTGGTCATGATTTTAAAAAGAAGAGAAAGCCCTCAGATGCCCCCAAGGCATGTTTTATTAAAGGAACGGCTATTTTCTCTCTTCCAGCTGCACATCCGAGGCTGCTAAACGTCAGAGGCTAACACTGATTTTCTGTGGTCTCTTTGCTTTGGAATGTAATACAAAGGGATTTAATCAATAGGGTAATACAGAAACGTAAATAGGTTTCTGTAAAGATGGCTTTGAAAATCTATAGAATGAAATGAAGAACTAGATGACTCCCATGTAATTATTAAATACCCTATAAAAATCTATGTAAGGAATAACTCTCCATTACTTAAAAATATATAAAAAGATGTGTGCCATTTATAGCAGCACTTTCCAATAATAACAGAAAATAAATGGTGTGAAGAATGAAATCAATAGCATATCCCACCTCATCTCTGCAGGCAGCAAAGAGCAATGCCCTGGAGATTGTTGTACTTGAAACAGAAGAGTTTCTTCCTGGTCCCTTAACTAAGGACTGACTTATGCCTTTATGCATATCTGGTTTAGACTTCTTTCAGGGTTTCTGCTTTGGTTCTACTTTTATTTTTAAATGGATAATAGGTAACTTATAATAGTAATTATTATTTTCATTGTATTGCCCTTGTGCCTAAAATATCAATCCCTGACCATGATCTTAGTGCTTTAGGCATTACGCAGAAAAGAAAGCGAGCTATGGAACCAAAAATGTCACTATATAAACTAATCAGCTTTTAAATCAAATTATTTGCTTGTTGGTTTTTGTTTTGGGAATTAAACCTGGTAGGATATTTTCATTTGTCTCCATTTATGTGTGTTCCCTTTGCATGATGTGTTATTTTAATATTCTGAGTAGGAAGAGCATCCACTGGGCTTTTTCTGTCCTGCATTTTATGATATAAAATTTCCTTGTGCCTTTTTATCTCCATCCTCTTAACTGTGTCTTGTGTCTCAATTTTTATTAATTTTCATATTGGGAAGAATGTTTTCATTGGGATGAAGCTGCCCTAGCGTGTGTTTTCCTTGTGGTAAAATAGGAATCTCTACAGTTTTGAGAGCAAGCTAACCCATGCTCAAGAAAAATCAGGAAAGCCAAGGTCAGCACTTCAGGTTTATATGCATCCAGGCACTATTGCTAAGATGAAGGGGAAAAAAACCCTGAATTCCACTGTTTGCAGTAAAATATCCTTTAAAGTAGATAATTATAAGAATGGCAACAATTGCAGGATTTTAACATCCCCTGTTACAAGCATTAAAGATTTCTATTAGGAAAGGTCACAAAATAATATATTATTTAGACATGGAAAAATGGTGTTGCCAAAATAACAGGATAAGAGCAATTGAGAGAAGGTCCTTTGTGGAATCCCACCCTTTACCCTAGAGCTGTTCAGGCCATGCACCCTGTGCCTCCTAAAGGCTGTGGCCAGCTTCCCACAACCCAAGCAGTGGTAGAGTGCCAAAACCTGAAGGAAGCTGTAATTCTGGAAAGGATACCAAAGGAGGTGATAAAACAGCTGCTACTTGCAGGATCCACAAGCAGTGCTGTGAGCTCATCCCACAGAACTGAGTGGGAGTTTGTTACTGATATCCCAGAGCACAGGCTTAGCCAGTCTCCTTCAAATCCTGAGCTGCTCATTATCTTCAGTCTGCACCTGCTTCCCATCTCCAGATTTAATCTGTAAGCAAAAGTGGCCTCTCAAGTGTGCTGAAGCAGCCACAGGGAATTTCAACACAACTGAAGCACTGTAACCAAAAGATTTTGCCCCCCCACCATGTTACCCTGGTTTCTGATCATCAAAATACAAACCCAGGCTAAGTCCTGCAGCCTTTGCAGATGTTTTGGTGACAAATTTTCCCTTTTTCAGAAGAAACAAGTAAGTAATGCCTGAAAATCTGTGGATGCTGAAGAAGTCAGTACTTCATCTTTTACATTTCTGCTCACTGGGATAATCCCAAATTCCTTGGCCAGATACGGATTATGATTTCTTGCAAATGGCTGAGTCTGGAGATTAGAGTGGATAAAGCAAGTAAAATTAATGTTGACTCTATCAGCATTATAATCTTGATTGTTTCTGTTACTCTTTTAAAATATAAAAAACACAGTTGGATCCATCTAGCTATGTCTTTTGTCTCCAGCAGCCAAGACTGGATGCTTGGTAAATCAGTGTAAAAATAGGCTCTGTATTTTCCCATTTACCTTATAATTTTGCAGCAACTAGGGAGGCAGAGATTTCTGGAACTCATGGTTAAATCCAAGTTTCTCCACTTAGCAGCTACCAGAGGTCCTGTTCTTTAGGAGTTTTTCTTATCTCTTTTTGAGCCCATTTGTGGTTTTGCTTTCCACAATGTGCTGTGACAGGATATTTCTTCACTATGTGTAAAAACAACTTCAAGTCTTATCCCTGCTTAGGTGTTCCCTTGTTACAGAGGCAGTAAATTTATTGTTTATACCTTCTCACCATCATTACAGGACAAGGGGGAATGACCTTAAACTGAGAGAAGGCAGGTTTAGATTAGACATTAGGAAGAAGTTCTTCCCAATGAGGGTGGTGAGGCCCTGGCACAGGCTGCCCAGAGAAGCTCTGGATACTCCATCCCTGGAAATGTTCAAGGACAGGTTGGAGCAACTTGGTCTAGTGGAAGGTGTCCTTGCCCATGGCAAGGGTTGGAATTATATGATCTTTTATATTCCTTCCAACCCAAACTATTCTGTGATCATTTTCTAGCCTTTAACTGGATTTCCCTTTAGCTATCTCTCTTTCAGTGTCATGTGGTTTTCTCTGTTTTCAGTGGGAGACTTTATCACCATCCTCTCTAGCCTTTCTAATTTTACAAGAAAACACTACTTTGAAACTTTGATTCTGCTAAAATGGCTGTTGAATTTTGCCGGATCTGGAATAGACAAGAGCTGTCTGGCCAGGGGACTTTGACTAACTCTGAGCATTGGGGCTAAAGAGTCCAATGACTCTGGGGGTCCCCTCATCATCTAAGCGGGGAGCTACTGATTCTTAACATTCAGTTCCTTTTTTTGACCACTTCCTAGTCCCACGCTGATGTTTCCAGAGGGCTTTCCACTTCAGTCTCCAGATCTTCTGCAGTGCTGGAACCAGTGTCTGTGTGCGTGTGGTTGGGTTTATTTTTTCCCGTCTGCATTGCTTTGCACTTACCACTGCTGAACTTCATCTGCCAGTTCATCACCCAGTCACTCAGGGCAGTGAGGCAACCTTGCCTCGACACCTCTCCAGTGTCTGTGTGTGCACAGCAACTGCAGAGCAGCTTAGCTGATACATATTGCAGAGAAAAGCAAAAAGGTGCAAAGCAGACACTCTTTTTGCTTTTTATCTACAGAGCAGTTTATATAGATCTGGGTACAGGAATAATAATTGCACAAATAAAAAATTCCTGCAAGAAAGGAGACTATCCTTCACCTTCTGTAAAATGCCAGTGCCTGTAGTGCCCTTGCACACGTTACTCCACGAGCAGGTTGATCATGGGCCAGAGCTGTTTTCTTTGGGAGCTTGGAGATGCAGGGAAGCACATGCTCCAGCTGGGATGTCTGTTCTCTCCAAATCTGGTCTGTGGGGATCAGGCAAGTGTGAAGAAGAACCTGGAGAGGGCTTCCAGCATCTAAAAGGACTACAAGAGAGCTGGAGAGGAGCTTTTATCAAGGGCATGGAGTGGTAGAACAAGAAAAAAGATGTTAAGCTGAAGGAAGGCAGGGTTAGAGTTAGTATTGGGAAGAAATTCTTCCCTCTGAGGGTGATGAGGGATTGGCACAGGTTGCCCAGAGAAGCTGTGGATGCCCCATCCCTGGAAGTGCTTAGCTTCGGGTTGGATGGGGCTTGGAACAATCTGGGATAGTGGAAGGTGTCCCTGCCCATGGCAGGGGATGGAATGGGGTGATCCTGAAGGTCCCTTCCAACCCAAACCGTTCTGTGATTCTATAAGAACCTGTGGCACTGCTCTGGAACCCCTGAGCTCCCGCCTTTGCAGGGGGACACTCCCTGCATTTGGCTCTGTTGCTCCCTAAATCCCCTCTCTGGCACATCCCTGTTGTTTCTAAGCATCTTCAGGAGCAGACAGAGGTCAGACAAGGAGCTCATGTCTTTTAAGGCAATGAGAACAGGAACAAAGAATCTTTCCATTTTACATCTACTTCGGAGAGTGAGAGCTGTCAGAAAAAAATAAAGGGCTTTTTGATTTCACATTGCAAAAATTCCCTATCTAACATAAAGTCCCACAAAACAGAGCTTTACTATCTTGTAGCTAACCCTCAGCTTTAAAGACAACAAAAATGGCATGTCCCCATTTCTGTTGAAGGAATATTTTTAACCAAGAGATGTTTTTTCAGCCTAGATGCATGATAAATCAAGGGGAAAACCAGGTTTCATTGACTTTTAAAACAACCTCCATTTCAAGAAAGAAAAACACAAACCTTTTGTTCTGTAACAAACAACATTCTTACAGTACAAGTGCAGCTCTCTCAGATCTGAAATACTATGGCCAGATGCAAATTCTCACATTTGAATGAGGATGCTGAAATACAAGGTTTTAATTTTTTTCCTTGTTTCTTTAAAATTTTGTGTTTTCCTCCTGATGTCCTTTTCCAAGGGATCTTTTGTCAGCAGAGTCCTGGACTGTTTATTTCAGGTCAAAATGTT
The DNA here is from genome assembly GCF_009650955.1 of Corvus moneduloides. NCBI lineage: Eukaryota > Metazoa > Chordata > Aves > Passeriformes > Corvidae > Corvus > Corvus moneduloides. The sequence goes on from NC_045478.1 coordinate 5,953,913, forward strand.
TCATTAAGGTCAAGGCCTGTACAAGCTACTGTGCAAATTCAAAGGCAGTCTTGGAGGTGTAGCCACAATTCAAGAGCATGACTGATGATGTCAGCCCAAATTCCTCAAGAATAAACTGTGGTTTGCTGCCATGTGTTAACAAGTAGAAGCACTTGGTTTCTAGGATTTGCCCAGTCAAAATACAGGAAGCTGAGACATCTGGCTTGTCAAAATGGTCACAAGGTTATAGAGGCCATGACAAAGATGTCAGAAAATTCAGTCCAGGAAATGAGCACAGTTTAACCACAACATAAGTTCAGTCTCTAAACACACTGTCTTACCTTTCTGATGCACTGATTTCTATCTTTTTTCAGATTTTAATTCTCTGTGAAGGAAACTCCATGTATTTTAAGGAAGTGCTAAGCATCATGATGGTTTTTAGTAAGTAATTCTTACCATCTCTCCTGCTATTTCTTATATTTGTGATGAGAATTATTGGAAGTGACTTGCCCATTGTGACCCAAATGGAAATAAAAAAATGCAATGAGCCATAGCTATGTGACCTCAAGCCAAATGCTTCAAACTCATGTACCTAAATATAGACACCTAAATAAATGGCCTGGTTTTCAGAAGCACTGTGTGACTCTCAGAGTTGTAGGTGCTCTGAAAAATCAAGATGCTTATTTAGGTATCTAAATACAGACTGAGCTTATGAATAGATTATTTAATTTACTTCAGAATGTAGGCAACTAAGAAAACAAAGCTACCAGAAATTCTATTTTTATATGTTGTAATTAGAAGGCCACAGAATGTAATTCACTGCAAGACACAATTTACTCCTATAAGGCAAATAGTGTGGTAATTAATGTTTATTAATTGTTGAAAAGTAGAATTTAGGAGCCCTAGTTTTGAAGCAGTGCTAGACAGGTTTGATGGAGAGGTCCACTGTACAAGATTTCTTTGCCTTTTATTAATCTTTATCCTTAATTACGGAGATTGACACAGGAAGGCTTTCCAAAATGTCATTTTAAGGAGCTATGTTTACATTGAGAGATCGTTACAAAAATTCATATGTTTCAGTCTCTTAAGGTATGATCCATAATCTTTAGGCTTCTTGTGTTTCTTTTTCTTCTCTGAAATTTTCATTCATTATTCTGACACTTTTAAGTGACTACTGGAGGCATAATTGGAGTATCATGGGAAGCAGAGGGCTGTGTTATTAGTCAGCACATGACACCACATACACATTCAGTTATTAGAAAATAAGCAGCTCAAGAAGGTAAGTAACAATTGAGACTATATTTTTGAGCCTGAATTGTGCCTAAAAGTGAAAACTTAATTTTTCAACACTTCTACTAAGACATAGTTTGCTTACATACTTTATCTTTGTGTATGCTTGTATTTATATGATTGCTTTTATATATTTTAGCACTGATTTTCTAGAGATCACATCAGTGACTGAGAGTGGATGATGCCAGTGCCCGTCCTGGCAGCCCTGGTGCAAGGGGAATACTGGGGATGGCAAAATGGAAACGGTCTTGGTGACACTGATATTTTTGGGCAGTCCCAGCTTCCATGGCACTGAGTCACTGCAGCAGAGCAACCTCTAAGGAGTGTCCTCCTTCCACATCAGCCAGAGGGAAGGCTCTGCCCCTTCCTCCTGCTCTCCCAGCAGTGTGACAGAGCTCCAGAAAGGACAGCCAGTCCATTCAGGAGTTATCTCCTACTGAGGCACTGATCTGCCAGGCTTACCCCTGCAGTGTTGCACTCCAGCTTAAAGCTGTACAGGTATTTGGCAGCCTGGATATCTGAAAAACCTGAAGGAAAATGTAAGCTGAGTTTACAGCTGAGCTGGGAAAGGGAAAAAAGGACACTGATGAAGTCCCTAGGGAGGACAGAAACAGTAAATGGAAGATAAAAAGGAAAGATGAAGCAGGGCCTCTAGTCTGATTGTGTCCTTTACCTGCTCCAGTGCCACCTTGGGGAGCAGCCTGCTGTGACATCCAGTGGCATGGCACATCCCCAGGCTGTGAGAGCTCAGAGCCCAGCAGGCAGGACAGCCCCAGCTCCCACCTCTGCCCAGCTTCCACTTTTGACCCCTGTACAAAGATGCCAACGCTGGAATGTTTCTGTGTGGATGGATAAATGCACCTTCCCAGGTGCAAGTGTGGCAACTCAGGGCAGATGTGATTACAACAAATCACTTGGATTTGTCCTGGCTTGAGGGTGTGTAGAGAGCTCATTTCCTACAGACCCACAGGCCTGAATGTGCAACCTCTGAACCAGGCTGCAAGGCCAGAGTCTGCTGGAAAAATTTAGGTATATCGAATAATACCCAAAGGACAGAATAAAACCGTCTCCTGCTGATTCAGGCCTCTTTATTATTTTTAGGAACAACCAGATCATTGTGATGAAACTGGCTTTTAACAAAGGGGTGCTTGATTTCACTTCATGGTAAGTAAAACCAGTTGCCAGGTTTTCAGATAGTAAAACATTCTTTGGTTTATTTTCTCAGAAAAAGGAACTTCAAACCTCAGCTTTAATGCCTGAAAACGCCCTAGTAATTATCCTTTTTTATCTGCATATTATTCCAGTTCTATAAACAAGCTTAAAATAGTAAATTATAACACTAAGATTTGGGCAGAAGAGCATCAAAGGCAGTATCTCCAGCTGTAGTGAATTACTTAAAGAGCAGAACTCTTTGAGTATCTTGCACTGCTTATTCATTTTAACCTGGAAATCACGTTCAGGAGGCCATGTCACAATAATGGAAATCACTTGATTTTCTTGTGGTGTCAAGTGAACAGAAGGACACACTTAATGCTTTTCTGAGCATTGATGGGCTTCAGAATAAAGGCCGGATAAAAGGCCAGTGCCTTGAAACTGCCTGTGGATCTGTGTCAGCAGTTACAAAAACCAACACTATGAACCCAGTGAAACTTTTGTGTTTAATTGAAAAGAGTCAAGTCTGGCTACAATTGGGACCTTTGAGAGGAAGGTGTGACAGAGCCCCATCTTCAACTTGGATCCTGCTTTACCAGTGCAAGACCCCACAGCAAGAGTAGTTTGGACATGCAGTGCTGAGGGACCACATCCACAGAGCCTCTTTTGGCTCTTATTTGGGTCAGATCTTCACAGAAATCACTGGTAATTGCCTCTGAGCAAGGACCCTGGAAAAAAGGAATGCTAAGTCTTTTCATTCCCTAATGACACTTTGTGAGAACACGATCCTCCTTAGGTTTCGATTTCTTTGCCCAGCTGTGATTACATGATCGGAGTATTATGCACTCAGAAAAAGATGTTTTCTGCCTTTGTAGACTACCTAAAAGTTGCTTTTTGGAGGCAGAATGCCCATATAGAGAATTTAGGTCTTCAGACTCTCCTGGTTTGTTTTGCAGATTCCCGAAAGTAATAAGGTTGCCTTTTCCTCCTCCCTTCACCCCAGGAATGCACCCACTCCAGATCAAGAGCTTCTATTTTGGAAAAATGGGCAATTTTGTTGTCAGGACTATTCATATAGAAATGTCATTTCAGTGCTTGGTAAGACATTTCCATTTCCTGATCTGCAGTTCTACTTCATTCCAGGTAGGAATCTGCTCCTTTTTGTTTCAGTCCACTGCAAAAAGGCACAGCAAGCTCCAAAGGCCCATCCACTACTGGAGAGCTCTGATCTCTCTCAAATTTATCAGGAGCCGTTTGCAATCACAGCCAGGGCTGTTACAGGGCTATTCCTGGGAGATGTAGGATCTCCTCTCCAGCTCTGAAGTTTAGGTTTTTGTAACCAAAATCCATGTTAGGCCCTTCAGGCAAGGTATCCCACGTGAGCTCAGGCCCAATCATTTGCTCATTTGCCATCAGTCCTTCATCACTTGCCTTTTTCAAAGCTGGGAAGATGATGTATGGACTCTAGAGCAGGTAAAGCCTAGTGCAGCTTAGGAAAGCTAGAGTATAGGTGTAGTTCCTACTCACAGACAGATGCTACTCAACTTTCTAGGTAATGCTCCTCCGTAGGGGTTGGTTTTATGAAAGGAAGATGTCTTTTCACTCAACAAGAAACTTGTCCATAGTCTTTAAATGCCAAGCTCTGCATTAAAGTATTTCTGAAGACTGGGCGGTACAGTTGTTTCATCATCTTAAAAGCTGTGAATTAAGTCATTCAAAATATTTCTCCTGAGTGTTTTGACTGTAACTCTACAAGTAGTGTAATTTACCAGTAGCACACATCAGGAAAACATGCAGCTCATCCAAAGCCTTCCAGACAGCCATTGCTATCAATAACCAGGCAGGAGTGCTCTGATGAGTGGGAGCAACACTTACAGCTTTTAAGCCATACAGACTTTGCAGCAGTGGGTAATTGTCATTATTACCCCTGTGTGAGGAAACAGGGATGAAGTGATTCACCCAAAGAGCACAGTGAGTCAATAGGGGAGCTGGGAATAGAGTGCAGAATTCCCTGCATTATCCATTGGAGACCTCAGATAATATCATTTTATAAATGCTCTATCTTTGTAAAGACTTCAGTGCTATAATTATCCTCCCAGGACTCTCATGGAAACAAGATATTTATAACTCCATTAAGCCTTTCCTGGTAATTTTATGATCAAAGTGAAAAACCCAAATAATGCTGTGCCAATCAGTCGCATGTCCAATGTCATCCAGAATGGCCACATGATGAAAGCCTCTCCTTGGCTGTTGCAATTAAGTGCTTTCTATCTTTTGAATGCCTTTCCTGTGTCCAATTCCCCTTCTACCACATGGCGGACAGGGAGAAATTTTTGCCGTGTGGTGAGCTGCACATTTAGAATGTACTAAATGACTGGGAAAGATGCTTGATGCCAACAAAGCCTCCTGGTTTGGGCTATAAATGCTTCCTAAAATCCTTCCATGTGTGCCAGGTTCACCTAAAATGAGCAAAGCCACTTCAGTATTTCCACTAACCTTTGTATGTCCTTAAAATTACAACACAGATGCCAAGACCAACTGTAAACAACAGGTTAGGGACTGAGGCTTTTGGACCCTGGTTCAGCAAAGCACTTAAGCCTGTGCTTAAATCAAAATCCATTCTTATTCCCCAGATCCATTTTAAGAGTTTGTTTAAGGCAAAACACATGCTTAAGTCAAGTTTTGCTTGGCACAGTGTTTAAGCCCAGCACAGAGCGAGGGCCTTAAAATTAATTTCTTTTTGAGGGGAAGTCATTATTTTTAGCCCACCTCTCAATGGCCACAGCCCTATCTTTTAGTCCCCAGACAGCTATTTTGAGGAGGTGTACATGCTAAGCCTAAACTTCTGAGGTCTGTGACAATCAGTGGCACAGAAAAGAGAAAGACCACTTGAAATACTTGACTTGAGAGGGGCCTTCGGGGAGGCTCTTTAGAGGGAAGACGTGAAAGAAGTTGTGATTATTCTGGGAGGTGGCTGCTGATACTGTGGGTGATCTTGTCACTGCGCTGACTGGAGAAGATTCACTTGCAGGAGGGCAACAATTTTAGCTCAAAATGTTTACAGGAGTTTTATACTTCCACAGGAAATTCATGATTTCAGGGAAAATGTTTATAGTCTCTTCAAAAGTATCAAAAAAGATTTGGCTGGAATGTGTTAGTTTCATTGTTTTTTGGGGGTTTTTTCCCTGAAACCCTTCTTTGATATACAATTATTAAAGGAAAATTGATTTAACAGAGTTTTATTTCTCATTCCTCATAACGCTAGATTCCCTGTCTCATTGAGACAACTCCTACCATTGTTTCACTGACTTAGACACTGGAATTTTTCAAGCAGATCTGGCCTTTGCCATGTCTGGAGGAGGAACAATTACATTTTCTAAGATGTTTTTTGAGGGATGCTCCACTACTTTCCCTTTAACATCCAGACTTGATAGAGAAGGTAGAAATAAAAAAAGGTAGCTTGAAATACATTTTATTTCTCTGCGGTCTTAAAAATATTCTGCTTCTTACAGTCTTGGGGTAATGCCATGGATAAAACCTTTTTCTGACTCCTGCTATTGATATGTAGGACAGCTTTCTAACAGCAGGGAGAGTCAGGTAAGAGGACAGATCCCCCATGGAAATTTGGCACTGCTGTATTTAAAAGCAGCTTGTACAAGCACTTGAAGAGGAATAATTTAGATACTCTTAATCCACTCCTGCGCAGGGTATCACGATGACCTTTTAATGCCCATTTAACCCTGTCCCATGGGAAAGTCGTTCCCTCCCCCAGAAGTTTCTGGATTATTTCCAGGCAGAAGACCCCTTTTAGCTCTATCACTTAACCACCACATTGCTTTCCTAATCCATCTCCCTTGTTTTTTTCCACCTAGGAAAGTACAGTGAGTGCCTGGAGCTATCATCCACCACAGGGCAGTGATGGAATCCCATAGCCAGGAACACTTTTCTTCAGGGGCTTTTTTGGTATCCCTCTGCCATGAACAGTATTTCTTTCCTGCCAAAAGCTTCCACTTCTAATGAAAATACATCCTGCCTTTCAAGACTAGTATTTTCATGGCTGATTCTCAACTGATTGGGAGTTGCTAAATCGAGTAGCCTCACAGAGGTGAGGCTGCTGCAGCTCCACACCCCTGGGTCCAGCAGACACATCCACAAATGTGTAAAATGTCTGTGCACTGATGGTTCCAGTGGCCAGCTCAGACAGAAACACTCAGCACTCAGAAAAACAGCACCAGTGGCCTCATCCTGCTCCCTGCTCTGGCAGATCAGGGTGAAGGTGTGTGAGTGCAAAATATTTTAAAAAATCATCATAGAATCATAGAATGGTTTGGGTTGGAAGGGACCTTAAAGATCACCCAGTTCCAATCCCCTGCCATGGGCAGAGATACCTTCCACTAGACCAGGTTGCTCAAAGGCCTGTCCAGCTTGGCCTTACAAATATTATGGTCATTTCCAAATTTTAAAATCAAAATATACACTTCCAGGTACTCCCACACAGGAAATCCACAGGAGTGGCTTTCAGTTATGGAAGAGACACTGGAACAGCAATTAAGATTGCAACTCTTGCACAGTTAACCATTATGGGCTAAATTAAAAGTTGGATGAATCATTTTCCAGCCATATAAATCACTGAAGTTGTTCTATCCATCATGAAGGTAAGCCAACCATGTAATGAATTATACGTGTTATTTTCCTATGCATGTTATTCCCATAGTTTGTACTGTTGTTGAAAGTCTATTTATGTGATGGGTTTTTTTTGCAAATACTTTTAAAATGATGAATAATCTTTACTTCTAAGACTGAAAATACATGCCAGCTATTAATGTTTATGGAATCTGACAGCAGTTAAAGTGTTTGTATCTGAACTTATTTGACAGCTTCTTCAAACAGCTTTTACTAGGTATTTTTTATAGGATTAAATATTCTTACATTTGTGCAATTTGTTCTATAACGCATGTGGTAGGGAAAGCAAATGTGTTCTAGATATTAGACAACCAGTCTCATGAGCAGCAACAGCTTTCCTCGTGATCACTTTTTATTGGAAGCCAAACATCATGGTCAAACTGTCACTGCAAATTCATAGAAGGACCGATGATTCTGAATCCTGTGGAGCAAAATAAAGCTCGGCAGAAATTTAGGTGCTCCAGTGGAACAAGATCCCAAATGCTTGCAATTTTTCTGTTACAAATTCATTTTATTTGCAAGAAGTTGGCACTGGTTGTAGGCAGAGCAGGCCAGACCTTCACCTGCCCACACAGGCAGTGACACACAAGTCACCACAGTTTATCAGGATGTGGAGCTGATCCAGACGCCTCTGCTCAGACTGTCCTGGATTTTGTGCACACCAGCACCAGGGAGCTGTTTGTTGTTACCAATGTGATTTCTTAGCATGAGGCACCACTTTGGCCTTGGTTTGAAGCGCCCTACAGGAAGCAGTGACCTGGCCCAAGGGAGCTGCTTCTCTGCTGGTTCTGGCACAGCTTCCACACAGGACTTCCAGACACTGCAGCTTTTTGTCCTGCGTGTTTGGTTGGCGAGTTTAGTATATCAGATTTGCAAAGTCTGTGAATAACTGACCCACAAATTATGAATGCAGCAGGAAAGCTTGGAGTGAAGCACTGGGAGGTGGGCAACCAGGGGAGGAGCACAGGTATGACTGCACTGGTTTGGCACAGCACAATGTACAGCATTGAAAGCTGAAATCAAGAACTCTGCACGCAGAGTCTGAAGATGTGGGATTGGGAAGCAGCTCAGTGGTTCATCCATCCACGGGCTGGCAAAGAAAGGTCAATGCTGCACAATTTTCATTCCCGGCATTTATACTGGACCCCTAATGGTGCCATGGGTTGCTGTGTCCCCACCAAATGTAAAGGGCTCTGAAGAAAGAAGAAAATCAGAAAAAACACTTCAGTTAGTTCAGTTAATGGAATTACCATTGTGCTTTAACATTAAGATAAACATTCTTGCATCTTTGGTCTTAGAGAATTACTTCTTGGCTTTGCCAAAGCCATTGAGTAGGGCCTTCATGCTTAATTATTATTCCAGTCACTCTGTCAGGATGACACATGAGCTCTTAAGAAACTCTCACAGTTCTGAATATTTTCAAAATATTCAAATAATGAAGGGTTGACTGTGCCATTCTCCCTTATGGTAAAACCTTTCTGTGTCACAGTTGCTCATTCAGTTTTACCCTAATCAGTTACTTTTCACCCCTGAATATGGAGTGGAAGAGCACTACAAGTGTTGCATCTGATTCCATATCTTTAAAGTATTAATGATCCCGTTCCATATTTATTGTTTTTGTGAGCAACAAGTATCAAATCTCTGGTAATGTTTAGGCAACGATGAGACAAAACATTCTTGTAAGCACTTTGTTGTATAGGCAGTGCAGCCCCACTAATTGGAATTACTGGAATTACTCTGGATTTTTTGAGATAAAACAAAGATCAAGTTGTTCATTACATGCTTTATAATACTCCTCTCAAAATTTATGTAACTACAGTTGAGCATGGTTGTTCAGCTGAACCTAATGAATGAAGAGTATAAAGTTGGGGAATGCCACATGAATGCATGGATCTCTTACCTCCCTTGGCACTGCATCCAACAGTACAAATTCATACTTGTACAGGAACAGCACAACGAACAGCTGGATTTCCATGATCGCAAACCATCTGCAAGAAACGGGAGGAAAACATTGGCCCTCCAGACTGACCATCACAAGTGTGTTATCATCAGGTAAGAAACAGGGTGCCTTTGACACATTTTACACTGTGCTTTAGTTCTGCCTGAAAGTTTATCTTCCACAGGAAAACTGCCATAGTTTTTTCAGCATTGTTACTTGGCAAAGAACACAAATGTGGCAGCTGCCCCTTCTTTCTGGTGAAACGCTGGACCACCAGTATCCCTCTGACACCTATTTTAAACCAGCCCCTTATCATTATGGATTTTTCCACTGTATAAACATTTATGTTCTCCTAACACTTGCTGACTTGAAATAACTTCCTAGGAGTGAGAAGGCAGTCAAACACAGAAAAGGCCATATGACTAATCGTGCTATATAAAGTTATATAATGCAGCTGGGAGCCTGGTGACATCAGAGAGCAGTGACAGTGGGAGTTATTATTTAATGCGTCAGCATTAGGATGCAGTAGGAGACCCAAGGGCATGATTTCTTTTTTCTGTAACACTCTCCCAAAGGTCTTTCTTAGGCTGAAGAAGATTTTGGATAACTGCAGGTAAACTCCTCCAGGCTATCAGTTTTTAATGCTGATGTGTACAAGAGCTTTCTGCATTCACCACTGTGCATCTATGTGAGGTCATGGGATTACTCACTTGCAGAGTTTACACCTAAGTCTTAAATACTCAGTTAAAATAGTAATATTACCTTGCTCTTCTACAGAGAAATGCTGGAAAACCTCGATAAAACAGCTATGGGGGAATTCACAGGGGAGGAGGCTACATGACTGCATATGGAGTTGGCCTGGCAGGTGTGAAGGGAAGCTAAAAAGCCTCACAGACCCGGGGTAACTCATGCAGAGCCACCAGGATCTGCACATGGAGCTGCCCTGGGCTCTGGAGTGGGAAGATGTTTGTTTGTTTTAGGGCAGCTTCAGACCCAAATTATCCCTGTGACTTCACACTGGAATTGCCTTGAGCTTTTGGTGGCCTTGGCTCGGGGGAATGCATAACAGAGGTATTTTGATGGCTATTAGCCCAGCTCAGGTGGGATGCAGCCCAAGCTCCAAGCCTGCAGCACCATGCAAGGGTGGGTCCTTCCAGTACCAGCCCTGTTTGCACAGCAGGGCCCTGGACCCCAGTGCTTGAGGGGACAACAGAGCTGTTCAAGACAAGCACAGTCACACAGGTAATAACCACCTGGTTTTACCAAAGTAGTCAAACTGACATCAAATTTTTATTTTAGGTAAAAACTATGGCACAGAAATGGATTTTTGGGAGCTCTTCCCACATCAGTTTGCTAGACTATGGGGCAGGTAAGTTATTTGCTAGCTTTCAGTTTGATTAAATTAGCTTTTAATTTTCTGATGCACTTTTGAAATGGAGAAATTAAATGCTTCACACATTTCATTTATAAACCTCAATACTGAAATAAATAAAAATGCATCTTAAACTTGAAATATCATTGTTTCATTCACTCGTATGAAGGAAATCTGCAACCTGGAATCCTTGATACAACCCTTGATTTAATTTCCTTCTTTTTCAAGCCCATCACATTATTCTTTTACAATTATTGCTGAAAAACCTGAAGGTGTGTTACCATGTGGCCTGCCAAAGGGTCTGAAAGGGCTTTTTAGTTTCTCAGCAAGAAGAAGATTCTCCATCTGTTGTCTATCTGGAAATCTTATACTTTTCTTTCTAACCAAAAACTTATTTTAAAGATGTTATCAGAGTCCAGAGAACAGCCTGAACAAAGATATAGGTCAGGATATATAAACAAGCAGCTTTCAGAAACACTGTTTTGCAGCTTTCCCTGTACCTGCAGATGCCTCTTGCGAATTTTGCTGTTGCCCTTGCTGGGAATGAGGCTGTGCTCAGATTTAGCTCAGGAATGTGGTACAAGCCACCAAGGTACAGCAGTGAGTGAGCACTTCCCTCTGGCAAACCTAAATGGTGAATGTGGTTTTATTCATTTTGTTCATGTCTTTAATGCCTTCATGATGTTTATCTGGCACTCGCGTCTAGCCTGCCATGGGGTGCAGATTCCAGAATGCAGATCCTCTGCAACACCCTCCAGGTTCCTTGCTCCACATGGAACTTGAGATAAAATGACTGGTCCTAAGGATTTTTGGTCACTTCTGTCTCAGAGGAGAGCAGGTTTTGAAGGCAGAGGGTTGAGCATAGAGATGTTTGAACACAGGAATGAGGAGCAGCTGGCTCCCTGGGACTTGTTCCAGGAAGAGGGACAGCAGAGAAAACAGCAGAAGGAATGCAGGAAGTACCAAGGCTGGTGGCACTGCTGGAGGAGTGAAGTGAGACAGGATCTGCAATTTAAGCCATTATACAATTCTGTGTGCCCTAATGCAAAGACAAGACTCAAACAGAGAGGAGCCAGTTAAGACACCTGAAGATCAGCAGAGATGTCAGTGGCATCACAGAGGATGGAAAGAGAGTCTCAGACCAGAGAAATGTTCTGTAGGTTTGTTTAGAACTGGTTTAAGGCAACCTAAATAACTGTGTCTGTAAAATGGTGTAAGTGGAGCAACTCTCCCTTGAAGAAAAGACACCTCAGCAGGGGCAGAGCCAGGCTGACTTTCCTCCCTGGGTGGGGGGCAATATCCCTTGATAAACTGGTCTCAGATTCTGCCTCCTCATTGTGACTTAACCTGTCTTTTCCAGGAATGAAACCACTTTCAGATCAGTTTAAACAAGGTGCAGATGATGCTGAACATTAGGAGACTGACAAAGAGCAAAGAAAACCCTTTATCTCCAACTGTAAGAGAAGCCCAGTTCAAGAGAGTTGTTCTCTGCAGGGTTTGGGAATAAATAAACCCCAGCTGTTTCACTGACCTTCCTGGACACTGATGCTTCCCTCCTCCAAATGCCACAAAGCTGTCCAAGAAAGCATTCTTCTCTAAATTTGCCTCTTTCCAACGATCCTGTGGGAAGAAACTTTTTTTTTCCAAATCAGCCTTATATAAATAAAGCTTAACTTTATTTCTCCAGGCTAAAAATGACCTTGGACAGCTAATCCTCAATACAAAGTTGCACTAATGCCATTTTTTTTGCATTCAACCTGTTAGTATTAGAGTCTGGATCCAAAAGTCAACACCGAATCAGGGAAAGAAATGAAGGTCCCATTTGAAACACATTTAAGTGCCTTAAAATGCTGGCAAGGTTTTCAAAATTACCCCTAAAGCAGTTTTCCTATACCTCCCCATTTCCTAAATCCTGCATCTTGAGCTATTAAAATGCACCCTTCTCTTTATATATACAAATGCAAATCAACCAGTACTGAGGGCAGCCTCAGCCACAAAATTGTGTCATGACACACAAATAACTCACACACATCTTGCACAAAAAAAAATTTCTAAGACGCTCTGCACAGACAAATGCAAAGTCTATGAGCTTTAACTGGTGTAAGCCAGTGTGTGAGAAAACGAACGATTCTCAACAAAAAACAGCTTGTCTGTACCCAAAGGGATCCCTGCTCCATCCTAAGTTGCTTTGAGAGGAAAGGAACAACACAAGGAACAAGGCAATATGGGCTGAAGTTTTGGTGGGTGACACTGAGAGAAGCAAATCTCATGACTGCTGGCTGACAAACTGTACCAGCCTCCACAAACTCAGTGCTACTCTGCCAAGTAACACCCTGTCAAGCTTCTGGTGGTGAACTCCTCTGATGAAGCTGTCCCAGAGAAGACATAATCTTGCATTTATCTATTTTAGGGATTTTTTTTTCAGCTAGGGCTGTTCAGAGCTTTCTGAGGAGGAAACCTGTCAGCATCAAAATCCAATAAAGAAAGAAAAAAACCTCAGTGGTGATGAAGCGAGGTCATACATTTGGAATGACAGTGTCTAAGGGGTTCTCACCTATTCATCTTGAAAAATGGGTGAGTTTCTAAAAAAACAAGCTAACTTGCTCTTTAGAAATAAAGTTACTAAAAAAATAAGCTGCTGCATCAGAGTTTCAGCTTCAGATTTCAAAGAAGCAGGAATTGTTAAAAGGGATTTCAAATCGGGAAGAGTTTGCTAGAAGGGAAGTTTTGTTTAAATTACTCCTTGATGTATTTCTATAAAAAAGACAAACTGTTCTATATTGGATGGTGCTAAAAAGAGCAGTTACAAGCCTGCCCACACAGCCACCTGCAGTGGAATAATAAAGAAACTAGATTAACTACTGAATTAGCAGAGATAATACCTACCAGAAATCATCCGACAGGGAGAGTACTTGGAATCACAGAATTTGTTAGGTTGGAAAAGACCTTTAAGATCATCAAGTCCAACATTAACCCAGCACTGCCAATCCACCACTAAACCACATCCCCAACTGCCACACCCTCACATCTTCTAAACCTCTCCAGGCATGGTGACTCCACGACCTCCCTGGGCAGCCTGTTCCAATGCCTGAGCTCTTTCAGTGAAGAAATTTTTCCTAATATCCCATCTAAACCTCCCCTGGCACAATTTGAGGCTGGTTCCTCTCATCCTACCAGTTGTTACTTGGGAGAAAAGACTGACCCCCATCTGGATGCAGTCTCCTTTCAGGGAGTTGTAGAGAGTGATAAAGTCAGGATCAAAGTGATATAAAGTAGTACCATATTACCTGGAACATGTGACTGAATTTAAAAGTCTTGTTTATTCCTACAGGCATTTCCTGTATGTGCACCTGTTCTCTGTATTCAAGGCCATTCTCCAGCCAAATTTAAGCAAGTTTGTCGATGTGCTTTTATTGTAAAATAAGTGAAGGGGAGAAAAGGCAACAAAATATCCACACTAAGAGTGACAACTTACAGGTTTGAACATTTCTGGGTCAGGAAAATATTTTGGATTCCGGTGCAACCAATATGGTGACAACATCAGCATGTCACCTGCAGGGATGGTGAAATTCTGAAAAGGAGAAAAATCTCTAAGAAAAGAGCTAAATGGGTTAAACTCACAAAACAGTCCCTCCTTGGTACTTCCATCAGCAGAAGGTCCTAAGAGAAGACAAGTAAAGGTGATTACAGCCAAGGTGGCCATATTACACGTTTGAGGTTTCTTCTTGCTATTTTTTTCCATAAAACCTACACAGCAGGGAAGGTGGAAAGATTAGTTATGTTCTAATTTGGTTTTTTAGGTATCAAAAGATCAGAAACATGATTTCTGTCTTTCCTGCTTCTTAATTTACCATGTGAGCTGGTTTTTTTTCCTAAATATTTTGTTAAACACTTCCTTCAATGCAAAGAAATGCAAAGAAAGCCTTCTATGATAGTAGACATTAGTAATTTTATCAGTAATCTTAAATAGTCATGAGCACTGATTCCTTAAGAGTGTGAGTTTTTTCCTCAACATTTCTTTGTCAGATTCCTGAATGCTGACACCTCCCTTCTGAGCGGTAGTTGAAGGAGTCTTAATCAGTTACTAAAATGTGGTCTCTTCTACCATACTTGTTGTGTCTGATTCCTATTTTACATACCATCAGTATCTCTAGTTCAATTCAATTCAATCTAAAATCAATTCAAAATTGAAGGCAAGACTGTGAGCCAGAGAATCCAAACCACTCATAAATCAATGATGATGAATAAATCTATTAAAAAGAATATATAGGTGAAGCTGTGGAATATCTCTCCCACTATAATTTTATCCAGATCTGTTGGGAGGACCCTTTCCAGACAAATCACACAGCATGCTTGAGGGGAAAAAAACCCACAACCAAACCTCACCTTAATTCTAATTGGGTTTATGACTTTCTTGGTGATTGCACCTGGAGACCTCAGCCGTATGGCTTCCAAAGTGCACCATTTAATGAAAGGGATCTTCTTCAGGTCCTCCTCAGAGACTTCCAGTTTATCTTTACCTGTTATGGCATGAGAAAGAAGACTCCATGTAAAAATTAGATTTCGTACTTGTTTTGATACAGGCTGACATTTCTTGCCTTAGAACTGTGGGTGAAGTACTTCAAGACTTCAAGGCATTGTTTACACCCAAAAATTGTCTTTATATTTCAAAGTAAATAAATTGACCTGAATCAGTAAAATTTAAGAAAAGCCACTGAAGATAATTCAGTAACTCTAAGGAAGGTGTAGCTATGGTGTTGGCCAGAAGGGGCCAAAGTCATGTTGGAAGTTAAAAGTCTTGAGAGTTTTTCTGTGCTTTCATAGGACACTGCATGGAAATCTCACGGACTGTAGGCACCAAGACAAGAAGCCATGGCTGAGCTCTCGGGCTCTGTTAACATTAGCAAATGAAACAGTGCCAGGAGAAAGGCTTAAGCTCTGCTTCATTATTTACTTTATTGGTTAATTACTGACATATTTCTTGATACAGTTTTCACCCATGTCAACAAAGAGTATTCCATGAAAGTCTAACCTGTCGTTCAGGGGACTGCATATGGGAACGACTACTCCCAGTAGATGACTGCTTTTTGAGGGAAAGAGATTAGTTATGGGGGGTGAAGCATGCTGGAAAAAATTGCCTCTGATGACAGAAAAGAGAACAGTTCCTGGCCTGTTTTTTCCATGAATAGTTGTAACTCTGGTGAACAGCACACAATGAAAAGCACCTGAACTGAAAGACCTCATCTGACCTTATTGTAGGTGCCTGGAAAAAGCACAAGACTGGGTAAATACAAATCTAAGTTTAAATGATAGGAATGAAGAAACAAACATGTACTGTTCCTTTCTTACCTTCTTTCTGCTAACATCAAAGGTGATTTTGCTTAAAAATACATCTTGAGCATATCCTGAGTAAAGACGTAAGAGCTGGACTCTATGTTATCAGTAGCACCCTTAGCA
Organism: Corvus moneduloides; assembly: GCF_009650955.1. Classification (NCBI taxonomy): domain Eukaryota; kingdom Metazoa; phylum Chordata; class Aves; order Passeriformes; family Corvidae; genus Corvus; species Corvus moneduloides. The sequence goes on from NC_045478.1 coordinate 5,969,785, forward strand.
AGAACACTCACTGTTCCCAGCCACTGACCAAGTGTGCCCTGTGCTGGGCCAACACAGGATAAATAATTTCCAGCTTCCAGAAGGACTCAATCAGATTTATTACCTGCTTTACCAAAAACAGAAGCCAAGTCTTCCATGACTTTCTTGTAAATGGTAGGATTAGAGAGTATGAAAGCAAGGGTCCAAAATGCAACCTAAACAGAGATGGAAATCCTTGAATTTAGGGATATGGAACAGAATGGCGATGTCTTTTTAGCAAATCACAGAGGCAGGTAAAAACATTTGCACTTTTTTTTTGTATGTGCCTGTTGCAGTTGGGATGCACAGGGAGCTGTGCTTCCTGGGTAAATCCATATCTAAGGGCTCAGCTCCTGGGAGATTATGTCTAGTCATCTGCTGTGTACTTATCTTTAGTGAACATTATATAGCTTTAGCCTTGAGCTTTGAAACACAGAATCCTTTATTTTCAAATAACTAGGTGTTAAATTTACTACTAAATCATTGTGCATGATTAGTTTTAGCTGCAGGAATGAAAAAAATTAATCCATACTAGTATTAGGAGAAATGAGGTTAAATAATTTGCAGGGCATTGTCATAGTGAGTCACACTAAAATGGGCAGGAAAAGTTTTAATTAACAGCAAAACAAGGAGTAATATATCCCCTTTAGAAATAATTTGCTAACTGATTATGCAATGAAGTTGAAAATCAAGAAATTTAGGAAAGGAGAAAATCCTCTTAAGTAGGATGAAACCAGAAGGACTGGCAGCAGTGCCAGGAGTCTCTCTCCTTGCTGAGCTAGCAGGAGGTGCAGCCTGCACACAGATCTGGTCGTGGGCCATCTGCGCTGGTGAGGGATGAAACTCTGACTGTTATTTCCCAAACAGACCGACATGGATGCAGCCCTCCTTCTGCAAAACAAATCTGGTAGCTTAGCTTTCCTGTACAGCACTTGGACACTGTGGCTTCACTCCATGAGCTAAGAAGGGATAACTGAATTGTTTCAGATAAAAGGGTTTAAAGTGCTTGTAAAAAATGCCCTTGGAAGGTGAAATGCCTTTTCTTTCGTCATTCCATTCCCCAGAACAGTGGTTGTGACTATTCTGAGAAACAGAAAAATATCTGTATGTCTATTTACAGCTGAATATTACAGAAGTAAGTGTTGTGGAAGGAATGTCAGTTATCCTGATAACAGACAGCAGGCTATGCCTCCCACTTATGCCAACACGTGAATCCACAGAAACCTCACTGAAATGGATGAATTTCCCTTAGGCTAAACTGCAGTTATATCCAATCTCCAAAAAACATAGATATATCTGTTAGGGGGACATACAAAAATAACTCACTATCATGTTTTTCTAAATCACATCTGTAATGGACATAACTGTGCTGGAAAGAGCTTAGTAGTCATGGTAAATAAAGGATGTTTTTGCTGCTATGGATTTTTCATCTGAGAAATTCCTATAAATGTCTTGGGTCAGCCTAAGCTGTGTTAGATATATTGGGCTTGTTAGCATATTTATATCAGTATCATTAATCCAGCAAATCCTTTTCTAACATGGACAAAACTTAATGGCTCTAGAATCAAACTATTCTTTTCTTCCACTGGCGTTTGTACAGCAGATCCCCAAAAATGAAACAGACAAATTCACTCAAGGATTTACAAATGGATGAAGTTACTCTATATTATGCTTTTGATATTCTTTACAATTGGTAGCACCAGGGTATCTGAAATAGTCTTTTCTATAATACAGCCACAGTGCTTCAAAACAGAGTTAAATGCTCTTCACAGCTTAAGACTGTGATCTTAATAGCTGTGAGGCTTATGTTCCTGAAATGTTATGATAGGGGACAACATCATTTAGGAAAAATAAAAGAAGAGCTTTTCTTGTCATTGCTTCTGTGACATTGCAGCCTGGGTATATTTGTAGTGATGCATGTGGGCGTGATAATCCCTTCTTTGGAATCCATGCAGTGTGTGTGTGACCTCTGTTTCAAAGCCTTTCCTTCCCAAATACAGGCTTTGGGACTGGAGAAAGAGGTGTTTCTGCAGCTGATGTACTTACGGGGACAGCATTTGCTTGGGCAGCCCAGAGCATCAGGAGACCATAATTGGGAGCTAGATGTTTTCCTTGCAAATTATCCAGGAGATGTTGTAGAAGTGTCTGTTAAAAATAAAAGATAATCATCTGTATTTCCAAAAATATATTAAAATGTAGTTTGGGGTGGGGCTTACTAGAACTCAAGGACTAATTTCTCAAAGAGAAGTAATGTTAGTTATGGCTTTTTTGGAAGGCACAATGTAGAAATGACAACCATTAAGAGAAAATGAGACTAATTCACATAGGCAGAGGACCAGAAGAACTCAGGGCACCACATGAATCCCTCCTGAATACTTTCACTGCTCTCCATTTCCTTAAAATTTTATGGGACTGAGTTCCCTCACTCCCCATTGTTGCTCATACGTGGAAGAAAGAAAAAAAAGAAATCTCTGTTCTAATCCCTGCTCTACACCTCTGCTTTAAAGAACCTGAAAAGGGGAATGAGCCACTTGAATGAAAATGGAAATGAAGAAAATGTTCTCTGTTCATGCCAAAAGGGTGCTTGTTATTAAGAAATGATCTAATACATCAGCAAACTCCCTAGTTTCAGGCACTTTGTTGGTGACCTAAGCAGTGACTTCAGTGGGTTGATATTCTTTGAAACTATAGCAACAGTGTAATGTTCTAGGATCAGCTTTTGTTTATAGTATGTCCTTAAATGCAGCGCAACCATGCACTTGAGGCAAAGTTTCCTGCCTACTTTTCAGAGAGGAAAAGGGCAACCTTGAATAAAAAATGGCTGATCTTTTTCCCAAATGCCCACTTAATCTAAGACACCGAGTTTCTGCCTCCTACTTCCCGCACCTTCTTACCTCCCACCAGCTCCTCTCCAGCCTCCTCTTTCTTTCTGCAAATCTGGTTTATTTTATTAAAGAAATTGTGGTATGTAAAGCTTTTAAAGTCTAAATAAAACCTGGTTTTTTTTAGTGATCTGTTCTACAACCATTCGGTAGATCAGAATTCCCAGGCCAGTCTGCCGTCACGTTTGTCAGCCCTATCGGCAGAATTCCTGCCAGAGCTGAGGAGAATAACCAGAGTAACAACTTATCTCAGCTTTGACACAATCAATATTTAGGGTACTTGGCTCCCAATCCAGAAATCTGCTATTTTCTACCAGTCTGGCTGTTGAAGGATCTGCTCACTCTACACCAGGGTTTATAAATAGCACATGTAAGGTTTTGAAGTTTCACAGCATGCTGCCCTCAGAGAAACAACTGAAGGGTCTTTCACCTCTTTCAACTGCTCACTGCAGTGTGATACTGGAGGCTGGGGATGGGTCACAGCTCTGAACCCTTGCCTTAAAATTCCCCAGGGAAAGATGTTAATTCTCAGAATTGCTTGAAATAAACTAAATGGAGGAACAGGAGTCAAAGTTATGGGTCTGTCCTACTGCAGGTGACAGCAATACTGGAACATTTCGGTATAGCTATAAAAGCTGACATATTTGACTTATTTCTTCCAGTACTGAAGTAATTCCTGCCCTCCATCACTTCAGTCAGAATATGCAACAAAGTCATCTCATTTCTTAGCCTCAGATGTTTACCTTGGATGCAGTCTCTGAAGGGTTGGTCCTTTCAGCATCCAACACTACTTTCTCAAATAATTTTAGAAGCCATTTTTTGGATTTTGACCAGTTCCTGTAAAGAAAAGCAACAAAAAAGAAGTACTTAACGGAGGCAGCACAAACCAACATTTCCTTTTCCATGAGAAGCACTCCCTGGGTCGTTTTCCAAAAGCCCCTGGACAGCAGTCAGTTGATGAACAGCCAAGTGTCAGTCTGACTGACAGAAGTGATGACTGGCATGAGGAACAGCACGTCCAAGGCCTTCATCTTGCCCAGACCTCCTCTTGCAGCCATGACCTGGGACTGCAACACTCCTACATTTTCATACCTTTTTATTACAGGTTTTCAGTGTGGATTTGGACAGACTGCTTAGGCCAATCTTTTCAAGAATGATCCTCCTGAAGAAAATCAAGGCCATTTTTAGAGCATCCTCAATTCTTTCTGAAGGTATTTTGAGGTGCTAAAAGTGCGATGATGGCCACAAAAGCACTGACAGGGTCTGGAAGAAACTCCTCAGAGTCTGGTTGTCTCTACCCAAGGTCCATTCTGTGACAGTGCAGCCACATTACTGGGGATTGGTATGCTGGGAAAGAGCAGAGAGACACCTCAGTGGAGGCCCCCTGAGCTTGGGACTCACATTTAGGCTCAGGCCTTTGCCCTTTACCCCATTCTGCTGCTCCCTGACAGGTCCAAGCTGGGCCCTGCTCACATAAGCCACGTTGTTTCTGCTCTATGCCAGGAAAATGCACAAGACAAGGTCAGAACTTTTTTGAAGCATTTAGCTAAAAGCCTGCTTTGCCTAAGGGCACGCCATCAATAAAGGCTGGGCATCATCCTCCAGGGAAAATGTCTCCCACAGTTGATACTGCAGCAAGAGAAATGCCTGTAGTGGGTACACCACAACCATCACCTCTGCCCCTTCACCTCAGGAAGCACTCGGGCATCTGAGACGCGTATTCGAAGTCCTCATCATACTTCCGAAAGTGCTCTTCAAACTCCTTGATTTCACTCTGACTGGTTGGGCACACGCCTTTCCCAAACAGGGTGTTCACCACTGCTGGATACATGACATGCCTGCAAGGACAAGATGCCCGTGACTTAGGGGCCCACAGGATAGCTGTTGCAGCAGTTTTAGACCAGGATGCAGCACATTGGATTGCCAGCGCTGGAAGCTGTAGGACTCAAGGGTCACATCAGTATGAAAGGCTGGCACAAGGCTCGCACCTCACCCACACCCTTATTTCAGATTTTAAGCAGAGGCAGGAGATACACAGACCTCAGGCTGGTCTGCGCATGGCTGAACTTCACCAGTTAGGGTTTGGTCACTCGAGCAGGAGCAGAAAGACTCTGGCCACCAAGGTCCCCTTCTCCCCATTGACCACCCCTCTCATTTCAGGTTGACCCCCATGAACCTTCCAGGCATTGCACAAACCCCTCTGGACCAAACATCCTGAAACATCCTTCCTCTGGCTGCAGCTTTCCTGGACAGATGATGTTTTTCTGGTTTCTTTTCATCTCATTCTTTACCTGCTTGCTCCTCTGTTATCCTGCAAACTCTGAGCTCCTTCCTCAGACCCTTTTCCTGTACTCCAAGAAACTCTTGCGCAGCCTTTGCTGTGTCCCAGCTGCTGCTAAATGAGTATTTCCGGGAATAGTGCTCAGTTTTCTATTTTCTGATAATAAGGAAGAGGGGGCCATCTGGTGGCTCTATAGATTTCATTTCGAGGCAGCTAAGTAACAATTACTCAGAATGTCGCATTCCAATACTTTTACTCTGCCTTGTTTAGCAAAGCAGAACAGATCATCTCCTACCATATTTCAAAGCCCCTCTCCCCCACATTTTCCCCCAGTTAATCCAAACTGCAGTAACTGCAGTGAGAGGTGCCAAGTGATTTAACTGCAGTAACAGCTATATCTTACTGTATAATGCAGAAAAAAGCAGCAAAAGACAATCTGAATGTGAGGTGTCAGAAACAGGTCCAAACCAAAGGCAGTATCTGCTCCCATCCCTGGGAGTCTTCAAGGCCGGGCTGGATGGGGCTCTGAGCAATGTGCTCTAGTGGAAGGGATGGAATGAGATGATCTTTAAGGCCCCTTCCAACCCAAACCATTCTGTGATTCTGTGAATATTCAACTTGTAATACAGATGGACAGACAAGATGTAGGTGTTGTCCCAGATAATCAGGAAAAAGAAGTTAAAAGCTTTGTTGCTGTCACATGAAACAAATTTTTTTTTTACATGAAGTTCTTGCAGCCAAGTCAGTTGCAGAGGTCTTAGTTAAGCTTCAGGCTAGGCTTGGCTCAAACATGAAAGGTTTTCAACCTGTTGAAGATCAAGCATTTTGTCTGTTCCTAAGTTCTTTATAAACACATGAAGCTTTTCTCCCATCTTTTGGGAAACAGCGTTTGTTGGAAGATGCTGTGTTTTCTTTTTTTCTTCCAAAAAGGCAATTCAGATGCTTCTCCTAACTGGGAGAAAACCCTTACATGAAACCCTGTCCACTCTGTGAGCCACCTGAAACCATGAGTCTGTGATGAGCATCCTGACAAACCTTTTGTAAGACTTGAGTCCTGAGCTCCAGCTTCTTTACAGAAACGTTTCTCTCCCATGTAGGACACCCCTGAATTAGAGATGTGCTGCAAAACTCCCTTACCTTACCAGGTCATTGAGGTCGCCTGTGCCTTCTGTGCCCAGGTGAGCCATGTACTCATGGAGCTCCTTACACAAAGTGCCCAAGAACATGTGCAGATTAGAGGGACTCATTTTCCCCTTCATCATGCTGTAGAGGTTGCCATGGTTCTGATAAAATGCTTCTGCAGGGACAGACACTAAATACAAAATGAAACAGAAACATTCTGGAAAGTAGATTTTCACTAAAAGACAGAGTGTACATTTTAACACATAACTTTTGACTCTAATTTAGATGCCTTAACCCTCATTTTCCTGAAGTGAAATTCCCTGGAAGCTTCCTTGTAACTATGTAAAGGTTTTGGTAATGCCGCTGTTTCTCCCAGTCTGTGTAACATCTTCCTGCCTCATGAAGCGTCAATGCCAGAATCAACAATCCAGAGATTTCCCCCCAGTGGGATGTAGAGAGATGTGCAGGCGTGCCACAAAACTGAATGAAGTGAAAAATAATTTATCCCAAGAAAATACCAGTTTGTGTCTCCATGCTGTAGTAGTACATGCTCATAAACACTTCATCCTTTTCTAATGACTCTTGGACTACAGGGTAACAACTAACTACTGGTGCAAGCTGATTCTCCAACGAAGTGATAGGACTACCTACTATTACTCTAAACGAGGTACACACAGGTGAGGTGTCCAGCCACAGAAAAGGACCTGATCTCAAGCTGGACTTGCTTGATGGTAAAAATAATAACAGTCCCTGGATCAGAAACTTCTGATTCCTTGACACTGAATCCAAATCCCTTGTCTGGCTTGCAGAGCTGGATCCTTATGGAGAAATTGAATTTCACCTTCATTTCATAACATGGTCATGGATTTAAATAAACATTTAAAGCATGATCAAAAAGCCAGTGGGTTTTTGGTTGGGACTTAATGTTCCTGGGTAACTAGATTTGGTTTCCTTTAAAAAAAAAACGGGTCTCAGTTACCTGCATTCTTGACAGCTTGTTGTACTGCCTGTTCAAAATTTAAGTCTTCAGATTTAAAAAATGCTTCAGTTCCTTCTTCCTCAGTCACAAAAGTGAACCGTTTTCCCAGAGCGAATATTGTGAACACAGGTCCATGCTGGAACAAACAAAGATTTCCTGTCACTGCACCGTTAACACATTTTGCAGGAACCCCAGCACGACTTCAGTGCTGCTGAGAGGTCAGGAGGGAGGACCTGGTGATTCCCGCTCTGTGCACACCTTGGCCCAGAACTGCAAAAAGATGAACATGAATCAGACCAAAATTTGCAGACTTACGGACCAGAAGGGAATGTGATATGTGCCTGCCTGACCTCTTGCAGAGTAGAAGAGATTCCTTCTCTTAGATTAACACTTTATATTTGAATCGCATTGCAGTTCAAACAATAAAACCTATGTAGATTAGAGAACCCAAGGGATGGATTATCTACTCCATCCCTTGGCTGCCACAGCAAAGTACCAATATCGTAAAAATCCACAATCCTACCTATTTCAGTCTACATTGTTTTAGCAAAAACTCCACCCTCCTGCATATTTTTAATATTTCAGATTCCCTTTCCTTTCCTGTTCTTTCCTTTCCTGTCCTTTCTCCTAATACCAATGATTACTTTCTTGTACAGATGTTGAAAGATTAATATCAAAACACCTAACAAGCTTTGTGCAAACAGATTGACTGACATTCAGGGAAGGTTTTTGATGCCATAAATCATTCTTTCATCTTCCCTTAATCTAATACCCTAGAAACTCTTGAAACTTTCAGCAATAGGCATTAAATTCTGAGTTCCTACATTATTAAAATGATCCCTGATATTTGTATATACTCTAAACTAGAAAACAAATGTGCAGTATCTACTGTCTATTAGATGTAGGCATAAAAAGATCATTCTACCTTGCTCACATTGTTTATGCCATTGACTTTAACCTTTTTTTTTTGCTGTCTGTGTCTGTAGTGTAAATCCTGCTTCATCAAAAGCTCTTTGAAGCCATGGAAAAGATTCCTCTTGGTATCAGCTGAATTTTGATTGTGTCCTTCAACTGCAAATTATTAAAGTAAGAATGAATGTTCAAACTCTCTGGATGATAATAAATAAAATATTGTTTTAATAACAACTGTTCAAGGACAGGCTGGATGAGGCTTTGAGCTCCTGTCCCGTGGAATTTGTCCCTGTCCATGGCAGGAGGTGGAACAAGATGAGCTTTAAGGTCCCTTCCAACACAAACCAATCTGTGGTTCTATGACTCTGTAACAGTTAAATTTCTAAGATTGCTTTTTGATGTCCATGTCCTCATCGTCAGTCTGGATAAAATTCAGTGAATTTGTACTGTTCTTGGTTTTAAAATAGTTTTTAAAATTTTAAAATTAACATTAAAATGTACTTTAACTAATATTAAAATTAAATTTGAGCTAATAGCAACCTGCAAAAATACTTAATTATTCAAATAAGGTTGCACTCAATTAAAGATTGGAACACTTTATTTTAGGTGATTACATGTGACCAAGATGTCTGAGCTCCTATAATACACAATAGAAATCAAGTCTGTGCAGTCAAGGGATCCTAAAAACCAATTTGCCAGACCAGCTCCTGCACACCTGTTTTTGGAGGGAGCTGAACTGCCCTGGGACTCCAGTGACAGCACTGACTACCTGTCCAGTGACCATCTTGGTAACCTGCAAACACCCACACAAACAATCTGGGTTTGAATCTCATCCAACTTCCTGCAATCAATTTAGAATCATTAAAATTAGACCAATACTAAACAAAACTGAAATAAGAAAGCTGCATAGATGGCCTCCTCCAGAACAAGTCAGCTTCACTGAGCAACACAGTGATGGCAGATATTCAAAGACAAATCTTTCAGAAAGCAGAATTTTGTGTCCAAATAAATATGACATTTGATAATACAATGCAAAATTAAACTACTAAAAAAATTTTGAGAATCAAACTAATAAAGGCAATTTGCTACCCCCAATAATAAAGACTTTTCCAAACATGCCAGATGCAGGAAGTCTCCCAGTGTGCTACTGAGCCTGGTAAATAATCAAGGTGTAAGGAAACCGTGGGGGGAAGGAATCTGAGTTAGGGATTACATCAGTGTAAGACAAGTCCCACCCTGGAGCCTTTCACTGAGAGTGATGGACTGAGATGTTGTTTTGAAGGAAGAATGGAGCGGAATAGACTTAAACAAGTTCTAGGTAAAACAGTGATAAATATTTCAATTCAGAACTCTCAAGGAATTAAAATAAGAAGTTACAGAACTCCCTACTGTGATCTGCTAAATCATCCTCAGCAACAGGAGGATGAACAGGCAAGCATGCTGCCAGAAGGACCTGGGAAGCCTCAAAGAGTCATTTTAGTACTCAAAAAATTATAGTAAGCATTATTAAAGATTGAGATTAGTAGTGGATAAATAGGATGTACTGAAAAAGAGCCCAATACAGCTTTTAAGGAGACATAAGGTTGTGTAGCATTAGAAGTTTTCCTAATTCATTCCTTGGAAGAAGAACTAAAAGTTTACTCACGATCTGGAGTAATTTGAGAGTCTAAACAATGAGAAAACCCAGAAATATCACAGAAGAAGGCTCAGAATAATGATACTCTGAAACTACTCCAAGATCTATTATGCAAGTGCTAATAAATGGCTTTAAACTGAAAGCAAGTAGGTTTGCATTAGATATTAGGGAGAAGTTCTCTACTGTGAGAATGGTGAGGCCCTGGCACAGGTTCCCCAGAGAAGTTGTGTATGCCCCATCCCTGGAATTGTTCAAGACCAGGTTGGATGGGGCTCTCAGAAACCTGGTCTAGTGGAAGGTGTCCCTGTCATGGCACAGGGGTTGGAATGAGATGATCTTTAAAGTTTCTTCCACACCAAACCATTCTATGATAATTAATCTGGAGCTCTTATCTTGCTAGGAAAGGAGAGGGAAAAGGACAACAAACTTCTTAACCCATCCTGTGCCTGCATCTTCAATTTAAGTTGTGTTTCTACCCATTCTATCTCAGCAGGATATTCTGAGCTAGTCAAAGAGATGCACAATATGCATGAATATTTCAATAAAAGGGGATTAAGCTTTTAAGAAGACCTCACAACATACAGAGACACAGAAAGCAAAATAAAAATCCTCTTAGGATTTACTGCTTTCACTCATGAAAGCTAATTTTTTCAAAGATTGGGAAACACTTCAGTGCTACGGTGAGAGGCAGATTCGAGCCTAAGGAAAGTAACACTCCAGAGAAACAAAAACTTCAGAAGGGCGTTCTCCAAAATCCCAAAGGAAATCAGGGAAACAGCCATTTTCCCCAGGGACACTGACAGGGAGCAACCACTCTCAGCTGAGATAGCTGCAGTTGTACCACGAGTCCTGCCGGGAGCTGGGAGCACTGGGTGGGTTTCCTCTCCCTTGACTGCAGACACACACACAGGGTCAATGCCGTGTTCCCTCTCTAGCTCAGGGACTGCAGCATTTTGGTCTTCTATGCCTGGGACCAGTCACAGACCTTTAGTAACTCGGCTGTGGACACTGACTATGGAAATGCTCCACCAGAAGCCTTCTCCAGCCTGTTCAGCTCCACACATCCCTTCCAGTATAACCCAGTAAGCCATCCCTCGCCCAGCTGCACACACAGTAAAGCCGGGAGTCCTGGGACACGGCCCCTTATCCCAAATCAACACTCTCTGAGAGGGATGGACGGATCCCACAGATCCCTACAACAGTGCAGAACAATCTCGTGGGTTTAACTGAACTCCTGTTTACTTAATTAGCAAACTGATGAGAAGAATTTGAAATTCGTTACTAACTCTTACCATGTTTGCCAGGCAAAGTGGGGAGCCACATCCTTTGAACCCCTCAGTAAGCCACATCCTTTGAACCCCTCTCCCTGTATTTTATGCTGCATGGTGGCTCTGGTTATTCCCCCTGCCCATCCCAGACTGCCTGCAAAACTTCTTTCACCAGGCAGCTTTAGGAGGAAGAGGTGGTATCTTTTATTAGACCAGAGATTAAATATTTTATTAGAGCAGGGAACTTTCTTTTCTTAGTCCCAGTGATGACACAAGGGGGAAAGGAGACAATTCTTCCAGCCCACGTGTTCTTCCGTAGGAGGAAAATAGAAGCAGCAAACTCCAAGGAAAGGGCAGGTTGGAAGTAGTGGAACTTTACTGTGTTACTCCAGAACTTGAGAGAAAAAGCAGTGAAGGATAGACACAAAAGGAATTAAGAAAGAAAGCAATTAAGAAAGAAATAAATTAAGAAGGAGATGAGTGTCACTTTGACAGTCTGAAGGATTAATCCAGGAGAGGAATTTTCTCATTTTAAGAGTCTCCCCTGAAGGTAATGACCCTACAGCGATTAAGAGGTTTCACACTGCCTAAAGCCTGTTTCTGCAATACCTTTTACGAGGGCAGCTTGCTCATACTAAGGACACTTAACCCTATTCTGGTAGTATTAAGGAGCCTGGAATTATTGCAGATGTATTTTGCAAGCCCTGTAGTGCCTGTTAATGACCCCTTTGGCAGCAGCACATGTTTTGTTTGGCTGTACTCTGCAGCAGTGCCTACTCTTTTAAAAGGGAGCAGGCAGGAAAAGGCTTATTTTTCCTGGCCTCAGCTCAGCGTGCCAGTGTGGCAGGTGGGAAGGGAGGGAGATCTTCAGTGCCTGAGGGGAGTTTAAGGAGAGTGGCCCTCCTCAGGGACAGGGAGACTGTCAGGTGATGGTGCTGCAGGCAGCCAGTCAACCTGGGAGGGAGGGAGGGATGGAGACATCCCTCTTGGCCCAGGGGGACCACAGGGAGAGGTCACAAGTCACAAGGATGCTGAGCTGCTGGACCAGAAGTCAAAGTAAAGGTCCTAACAGCAAACCCACAGTAAAGGGAGAGATGTAAGAAAGCCTTCTCTTCCTTTGAGTTTTTTCCCCATTGAAAATGTTTCTTGTTTTAGCTTCCGATCCAACGAAACCAGAGGTTTATAAAGTCCTTCAGGAGCTTCTAGTGTGTGCAGATGTGTCAGCAGCTGTCACAGCATCAACCTGGAGTCTACATGGTCTCCAGGCAAATGAACACCAAAATTAATTAATCCAGAGCCACTGAGTATGCATTTGTACCCCAATACAAGTATGTAAATGCTTTGCTCATTCCATCTGTGTATCAATGCCAAAAAAGGACTCTTCTGCCAGGTTTGTTTTAAAATTACCTCCAAGAATTTTCTTAAAAGTTTCTTGGGGAAAAAAGGCAACTAAAGTCATGGTGAAATAGCTGTCCCCAAAAACAGACTGCACTGTAAAGGACAGTTTGTCAGGCTGCTTTAATCTGGCTGCCATCAGGGTGTGTTTACAGTAGACAAGGAGGTTCCCTAACAGCCTAATATCAGAAGAGTCAAAGAAATATTATGACTGGATTTTTTAAGTGAGGCTTGGCCAGTTTATTTTATGGATTATGTAGCACGGTTTCTGAAATAGTAGAAGAATTGGCAGAAATGAGTTTTCTTCCAGTCCTACATTTCAGATCTAAGATGAATGAACAAATAACTGATGTTGGTATGCACAGATGAAAGATACAGGAAAGACATAGTAATATAAAATTAAAACTGGCCTGTCAAGCACAGAGAAGCCAAGAAACTCCAGATTATACCTACGAGCTTACACTATGATGCACCCTATGTGCTTTAATACAAGGTTGACAGCTCTTCTTGTTCTCAAAGATCAGACATAATCCTCTGCTTTAACATCATGAGTTTATAACAATACAAAAATAAATACAAATATGAAATCTAGCACTGCAAAATGAGAAAGCAAACTTTAAATGTCCACTATTTATCGATGTAGAGTTATTTTCAAGTTTCAGGATGTTACAATGGTTTCATTTTTAGTAAGTTTTTGCAAGTGGTGGGCTGTGTGATCCTTCAGTATGGAACACTCAAGGCTGACTACATTGTAGTAGCAGGTGATACAATCCCTGAATGAAAAGTGGGAAACTGGGGTTTATGTCAGTTATTATTAGCTGTCTAGAAATCAGGCATCTTACCTAAATTAATAATTTGATCTTTTTCTATCCAACAGACACAGAAAAATAATTTTAAGTCCAGGGGGTAAATCTCGACCCTCATGTTTGGTTAAGTTTCTTTAGGATGGAAAACTTTGTCTGCCAAACATGTTTGTGTCTCTCTTGAATGCTGAGGGACACCAGCTGGTACTCAAAAATCTCACCTAACTTCAGGCACGCAAATAAGTAGCTTCCTGGTCCCAGCACTTGGCACAGAGCTTTCCACATTATCTGAAACCAAGATTAACATACAGCCAGACTGCAAAGGCAAAACGGCAGAGGATGATCACAGCACAGAGATCGTGCCTGGATCAGATCCACAGCTCAGCAAAGCTGGTGGTACTAAGCCGATTCTTCACCACTTAAATGCTCCTGACGTTATAAAACGTGACAGGAAAGGGCAAAACTGAACGCAGAAGTTTCTGGTTGCCTTCCCCCTTTCAGGCAGCCACCCTGAGCACACACCCACGAGCAGGCACGCCAGCACACGCATTACCTTGTTTCTGGCTTGCTCTATAAATTCCAGAGGAGCTTTCCCGAACTGAAACGCAGCTCCAAACCAAGGGATCCAGCTCCTGATACAAGGAGGGGAGCTCGGGTTTCTCAGCTGAAAGAAAAGAGCCTTGACAATGAGGAGTCCCAGGAGTGCTGCCAAGAGCAGAGCGAGATCCATTTTGCCTCTTCGCCGCCTGTCCCAGCCCCAGCAGCTGCTCCGCCTGCCGCAGCCGCGGCATGGCCGCGCTGGCCGGGCTCCGAGTTCATCAGCAAGGGCCTCTCTGATCGGCCCTGCCAGCCCAGCACTGCCACGGGGACAAGATGTCAAAAGCACTGAGCAGCACAGGGCACAAATCCTTGTTCTGGAAAAGGCAGAGCCAATTCTGCTCTGTTCTGGGATGAGGACCAACTGCTGCTTGCAAAACTTACATGTTGCTGTGCCCAAATCCTTGGACTTTGCAGCAGTTGCTGGAAGGACAGCCAGGCAGCCAGGGACATGGCCAAGGACACTAGCAAAGCAGTGCAGAGCTTTCTTCAGTTAAAAAAAAAAAGGGGTTTTTTTTCAATATTGAGATTACAAAGCAGAGAGCCAGTGATTTGCAGACATTTAGCTTTCAGCAAGTCAGATGGCAAGAAACTTCTGCAGACATCACCTGAAGCAGAAACCTTAAGAAAGGTATCTCTCACCTGTCTGAGATGTGTGTCCAGTGTCTGAGGAGCAGAGAAACACTTCTGAGGTTGAACTGACAATTCAAAACCTGCTGGTCACCTCTATTATATCAGTGCCGTGTCAGAAGACAAGGTTTCAGAGAGGTCAGATTAGTTTCTTTGCATGTGTGAAAGTGGCACACCAAAATTACTTATGGAATACATTAAGTATAAAAAAGCCCTAGGAAGTGCTGTCAGAGCCTACCCCCGCACACCCTCAGCAGGTTTGAAGAGAACACAAAACCAGGAAGAGTGGCTGACAGACCAGATGAGTGTGCTGCCACTCAGGGGGACCTCAACAGGCTGGAAAATGGGCAGACAGGGACCTACCTTAAAATCATAGAATAATAGCTTGGAAAGGACCTCAAGGATCACCTGGTCCAGTTTTTTCAGGCCAAAAAAAAAAAAAAAAAAAAGAAGTTCAGCAAAGGGAAGTGCCAAGTTCTGCCCCTGGGTAGGAACAACACCATGCACCAGTACAGGCTGAGGGAGCACCTAGGTGGACAGGAACTTTGCAGATGTGGGGTACTGGTGGACACCACGTTGAACATGAGTCAGAGATGTACCTCTGCATTCAAGAGCACCCGGGGCTGCATCAGGAAAATGCTGCCAGCAGACTGAGGGAGGTGATCCTCTGCCAAGAGTGAAAAAGGGGCTGGAGCATCTATCATTTGAGGAGAGGGTGAGGGAGCTGGGACAGCTCAATCTGGAAAAGAGAAGGCTCAGGGAGATCTTCTCCTCTTGCAGACCTGAAGGGAAAGTGTGAAGAGGATGGAGCCAGGTTCTTTTAGGGGTGCCCAGTGAAAGAGCAAGAGGCACTGGGTGTAAACAAATACAGATACAAATACAGTTTAACCACCTTCCTATATAGGAATAGGTGCACTAACAGGAACCTGTGCAGGCAGGCAGTACAGTAAAAGTAGCACAGCAGAAATACACCTGGTAGTAGGAGGTTAAGAGCTGTGAAAAACAGGTGTATGTCCTTCATTAAACAGTCATGCTGAAATACCTTGGGATGTTACATGTTGGTCATAGGTGCAGAAGAACAAGCTCACATACATCAACTGTAACGAACAGGGTGTTGATCTCCATTTTGCAAACTGTCTGGAACAAACAGATAAATCACTGTTAACCATCATATTACTACACTTCTGTGTTTAGCTACCACAGCTCTTTATACATTTATTTCCTGGTTTTATTTTATCCATTAAATTATTTCTCTTCCTATAAAGGGGTAAAGTGATAAGAGAGCTAAAGACCCTGTAATATTGGAGTATATTTTCATTATATGCATGGTATATTTTCATTAACTCACTGAGGAGTGAGTTTAAAGTGATCTATGTATACAGGTAAGACAAGCTTTCAAGCCTCTGTGAAGACATTCATTAAAGGCTTTTGTGTTTGTTTTGGCTTATTTTTTGTTTGGTTTTGTTTAGCTTGTGCTTTTAGGGTGTGATTTGGTGAAGGACATGAGATGCAAGGCATTGTTATGAGGAGGACACAACCACTACAATGGTGGAACAGTCACTGCCAAGCTTTCCTCAGGCTGGGTCCTAGTCTTGGGCAGTGGTTAATGGTTAATGGTCTTTCCAAATGAACTAACATGGAAGCACAGGTGAGGGCACTGGGCAGTCTGGCTGCCTTTCTCCAGTCTAGCACACAGCTCTCCCAGACCCCACTGCTCTGCTTCCAGCCCATCTTGACGTCCATACTCCCTACCTACACATGCAGCCTTTGGTCAAACTGGCTTTGGACAGAAACCAAAAAATTCCATCTCACCAAGAACTGAAATAAATTAATAGTAAGGGTCCTCTCTGCTAGTGCTGTTTCCCTCAGGATCTTGGGATATAGGAACTCCAGGTGTTTGATGGATCTCCATGAGTACTGGACTTTCTCCACACATCACAGAGCTGTCCATGCAAGCGTCCACCTCTAGTCAGGCTCATTTCAAAGATCCTGTGGAAAGAGAAAATTTCTCTTCACTGCTATTCCCCCAATAATCTGGTTTAAAAAAGAACCTCTTTCTTCAGGCTAAAAATGACCTTCCACAGGCTGCTGCAATGCTATGGGGTTTATTTTAAGGAGGGATCTAGTTGTTGTTTTCCACTCCCTAAAGCATGGTCATAGAGAAAACAGAATGAGACTGTACCCAGAGGTGTACAGCTAAAGGATGATTGTGAAACCCTCATCCTGGGAGGTTTTCAGGAGACGAAACAAGACCTTGGGCAACCTGATGCAACGCTGAAGCTCTCCCTGCTGTGACAGAGGACTGTAGGATGACTGCAGGTGAACTCTAGAGGTCCTTCCTCTCTATGCCACGTTACGAGCTGATGATACACAGGCTGACATAGCGTGGCACAAGCTGACTCAAGCCCACAGAACAGCTGTGCAGAGAGGCACAAAGTGCCACAGCAGGTTGCATGAACTGTCCACAGGCTCTGAACCACTCACACCTTCTGTGCAGCCAGGCACATTTACATTAAATTGCAATATGCCCTCTCCCCATTTTTAACCACAGCTTTGTCAAGAGTTTATCACTGCATGAGTTGTAATGAATTTTAACCCCAAGAAGGATCCAATTTAATACCAATTACTGGTGACCAATGAGAGAGATTCATCCAACTTCAACTGAAAATTTCACCTCCAGTGCTCCCTTAATTTGTCTGAATTATTGAGACGGGGGCCACACATCAAAGCTTTAGACAGTCAGACAGGGATGTGGGGAGGTGTTCTGAGATAAGTTTCTGTGACCTAAAAAAACCTCGAATCAGCATGAGGATTACTGACTAATGGCTAATGATTAACATAGGGATTCAGCTGAGCCTTAATGACAAGTGAAAAGCTTCTCTTGAACAGCACACACCTTACCCTTTTTTTTTTTCATGATGAGAACTTAAATATATCTATGATAATTTAAGAGAAATTAGGACTGGCACACAACAGGACTTCAGCATTCAGCCAGGAAAAGCTTTAAACTTTTCACTTACGGGACTCTAGGCAGCGATCAGCTTCTGCCAGCCCAGGCTTGCTGGGATCCTTGTTCAAACTGCACTTCTCCGTGCCTAATCCGCAGCCCCAGCTCCGCACGTAGCTGTTGCTAATGCAGCTCTTACTAAACCAGATCGGGATCAATTCATCCCTCCCGGATGCAGCTCCTTGACACGGGAACAGAGTTTGGGGCTCCCCAGGCAGTGCTGCCAATGACAGCACCCCGCAAAGCAAACAGATCCCACGTGTAATCTTGAGCTCTCATTAATGATTACTCTTTTTAACGCAGATAATGGACAAAATTGTGCGTGTGTCTGTGTACCTACACTCCCGGTTTCCGGGCACAGAGCAGCCTTGCTGACAGACTACATTTCCCAGGAGCCTGTTGCGCAGGAGTCTCTTGTGTCACTGCAGAAGGACCTTCCAGCTCTGCAGAGCCACTCGGGGTGCTGCAGTTCCCGGTGCTGGCGCTGGAGAAACATGACCTTCAGCAGCTTGTCTGCTAAACCACCTAGAGCGGATCTGCGCTAGGGCCCGCTCTTGCTGCGGACAGACCCGGGCAGGGTGTCTGGTTAGCCTCGGTTCATGTGAGATGCTAGATGTCACCTGCAGAAGAAGAGAGGAGCTTACCTCTTCCAGAGAGATGGCCCCGAGCCAGCAAATTCGCTCTGTCAGCCTGTGCAGCGGCTGTGGCAGAACTAGGTACAACTCACCGTGGTTTTCCGAGAGGGAAGGGGGTCAGATTTACTCACGGGGGGCAGGGGGAACATCAGTCCCCAGATGCCTCATTCCTCAGTGTTCCACTGCAGCAAATCTGCATTTCACTGTGCTAAGCGTGGCTTTTCCGTAATCTAAGCCTTGCAAGTGTTTTATGCCACCTGACCGTGGCTGGAGGGAGGGTTTTTCAGGATGAAATCTTTGCCTCTGAGACCGAAGGGCTGCAGTCATTAACTCAATGCAGTTGTGACTAATTTAAGCTTTGCACTGGCTGGGTTTCCAGAAAAAGACTAAAGAGGCAGGCAGATCTGTTGCCTAAGTTACTAGCAAGGCCTGATTCTTTCAGGAATTTCCTTTTCATAGTTAATGAAGGTTAATCAAAGAAAAATCGACTCTTACGTTTCTGACCACAGTGGAGATTGTTTAAAAATTGAGTTGGAAAACTGCTCAGTGAAACATGGAATAGAAGCCCACTGGCACCTATATAACACTACTTTGTGACCAAGTAATTTATTTTGAATATTTTTCAGCATGTTCTTTATAATTTCTACAAGCTTTTACGGGCAAATCAGTTACATTGCTCTAATGATTTGTAACTTCTCGATCTTTGCTAATCTTTAAACATGAATACCAAACTTAATGCACAAATAGACTATAAACCTGCTAAGGCTTGGACCAGTGATTATTTTCCCCTGGCACCTGAGTCCTGCTCTGGAAGGACCCTAGTGTGTCACAGAGGTGTCAAAACAAAGACAAGCCCTGCTCCTGGGCACAGGCTGGGAAGGTCCATCGCCAGGCACTCCTGGCCTGGAACTGAAATAAGGGGCACAGTGTGTATCCATACTGTTTCAGGAGCAGCCCTGGGAAGCTGAGATCAACTTAGATCTCCTTCACTGTCCACCAGTTATTTCAGTGAGAGAAATAACAGGCTAGACATTATTTGAGTGCCTCGTAAGAAAAGCAGCATGCTTTAGGGTGGTTTGTCGGACAGATATGCAGGTAAGTTTGTAGGTGAGCCTCAATGTGTGTCTGCATTATGATCACCTCTGTGGGGTTGGTCCTGACCATAACATATGCCACCACTGTGCTGGGAAGAATTGGAGAGACCACATGATCAATTGTGAGATGTGACTGGTCTGTATTCAGGGGGAGTAACTGGAACAGGATTTTTAATCCTGAGTCCCTCAGAAGGTACACATATTGCATAAGAAATCTGCAAAACTAAATATGGGAGAAAGACTGCTGTTTGACAGGAATGTAATTTAGCTACTTGTGCCCAGAGCCACTTTTAACAGATCTGGATGAGAATTCTCCTCCAGCGATCTCCTGCACCCTGTTGGGTCCAGGCTCTGCTCCCCGCTGGTGCCTGCACAGCCCCTTAGCCCCTGGCAGGGCGTTTTGGGGCAGGTGTTCCCGGCATGGGAGGTCTCCCCGCAGCCGTACTCGTATTCACGTGTGTTCCCGGCCCTTTCCCCTCAGTGACATTTCCCCTGGATCTGACGAAAACCCGGCTGCAGATCCAAGGTGAAGCTGCCGTGCGCCGCGATGGCGCTGTGGCCGGGCAGGCGGTCCCCTACCGCGGAATGCTGCGCACGGCGGCTGGAATTGCGCAGGAGGAGGGGGTGCGGAAGCTCTGGCAAGGAGCCACGCCGGCCGTCTACCGCCACATAGGTGATTATCTGCTCGTGCTGGGACAGGCTTGGGTGCTGCCTTCTGTGGCCAATAGTATTTTGGAGTGAGCTTGCCATATTTTCTTGTACTTCAAATATATCTGTGAGGACTTCTTCAGTCTAGCCCGAAATCCCATTTTGAAACATACGAGATTCCAGATCAATATCGTCTCTTCCTTCCCTTTACCACTCCTTCATGGCCTTATTCTGGCTTCTGGGAAAACAAAATACAAGTTCTCTGTCATCTTTGCAGGAAGGTCTTGTCCAGGAAGCACAGACACTCAAGAGTCCTCAGAACAATAAATGTCTCATATGTGAGGGAAGTGGGGACAGATTAGGAAAAAAGAGGGGAAAAAAGATGAGGTTGCAAGCACAAGGGAAGAATTCAAGTGCTAGAAGAAATGCATTAGAGGTTTGGCCACAAGTAACAGCTTTCTGTGCTTTACTTGGAAATACAGTGACAGCAACAAACCTCGAAAGCACTTGTGGAGGTTTTGTGTTTGGCATCAGCCCAGAAGGAAGCAATGCAGTCCCATCTCCTTAGGGTGCAGGCAAAGCTGTGCTGCCTCCTGGCAAACCTGTGGCTCAGCCAGAGAGATTTTCTGGTGCTGCAGTGCTCTGGCTCTCCCACTGACACCAGGCAACCCCCTCACTTTCCCCATTCTGATCACAAACGTGGTAGCAGTGACCAGCTGACCCAGGCAAGCTCTGGAGTGTCATAAACCAATGTCTTGATCTCTCTCTCACAGTGTGACCTCAAATGGCAGACCCAAGAACTGTCTCCTGCTTTTGTTTTCCACAGTATACACTGGTGTTCGGATGGTTACTTACGAACATCTCCGTGATTCTGTGCTTGGCAGGGCGGAGGGTGAAAGCTTTCCTCTCTGGTAATGTTGCATATTCATGCATATTTTTATTGCTTGCTTGGGGTTTGTCCTTACTATAGGAGTCCTACAGCCAAATCTTAGGTCCAAAATATATCTGGTTTTAGAATGGGATTGATAAACTCTCAGACAAAATACTTGTGATGAATTGTGCTACAGGGAAGGAGGACTACAGATAATACGGAAACTTCTGATTGTACGACAATATATAGACTCATAAAGTCAACACAGCTCATCTAGTAGCAGTGGGAGATAAAGAAAGTTTTATATATCAGCAAGCAGCTTGGAATTTCAATGGGCATTCAGTTATAATGCATGGACTATCATCCCTTACTTGTGTATTTTGCCATCCTGCCTTTAAACATTAAGCGAGGAGCATAATAGAACCTTGATATTTTTTCCCCAGGTAAGTTTTAACCCTTTCTTAAAATTAACAGAAATATTACTGGCTACTTTAACACCCTGCAGCCATCACAATTATTACCTTCACTTTGGCTGTTAAGATATGGAATAACCATTTACACTTGTTCCACCTGGGTTGTGCTGCTGAACTCTTCAGCTTGAGCACTGTGACTTGTGAAGATTTTCAGTGTATTCTGGAGCACAATTTTTCTCCTTTGGTAGGAAAGCTGTGGTTGGAGGCATGTCTGCGGGTGCCATCGGACAGTTTTTCGCCAGCCCAACTGATCTGGTGAAGGTGCAGATGCAGATGGAGGGAAAAAGGAAGTTGGAAGGAAAACCATTACGGTTGGTTCCTCTCAGAGCTGGTGGTTTATTTCCCATTACTGATCACTCTTTGGCCCAGAGTGTGGTTCTCTGTTTTCTGCCACCCCTTCTCCCCAGCTGCTCCGTGCCCTTTTACAGGGAGAGCACCCAATGGCTCTGGGCAGTGAAGGGGTGGGGGATTCAAGACCTCCTCCTTATTCCATTTATATTCATCTTCTTTATTCTGATTTATTAGTCCCAGGGACCACAAATCCATGCTCCATGCTGCAGCACATCCGTGCTAGCACTGTACTGTGGGGAGGGAAGGATGCTTTCTGAAGATGGGAAGATGGAAGAAAGGATGAGGGAGATGGCTCATGCAGGATGCACAGGCACAGGGAAGGCTGGCACACAGCGGGGCTTGAGACCCCCCTGCAAATACCAGGACATGCTGCTCTTTGCATCCCAAACTGCTGCCATCATTTGGTGTCGCATACATTTAGTATTGCAACCCAGTGTGGGATCTAAGAGTTGTCTGCTGTTAGGGACCAGATCACTGCTTTGCAAGGCAACCAGTATCTCTGGTAAAATACTGTGTTGTGAAAGTCAAAGATGGATCCAAAAACAAGGGGGCCAGATCCTTGCAGGTATAAATTCCTAATCTTACATGAGGACCCAGTGCAGCAAAGTGCTGGAATGTGCAAAGATTTCACTGGGCTGTCTACCCACAAGTTGCACCTTGATTTCAGGTTTCGGGGCGTGCACCATGCATTTCTGAAGATCCTGTCCGAAGGAGGAGTAAGGGGACTTTGGGCTGGATGGGTACCAAATGTCCAAAGAGCTGCGTTGGTGAACATGGGAGGTAAATGGAATAATTTGGTCTGCAGCACTTAAGGCCCCACCAAAAGCTTTAAGAAAGAGGAGTTCAGCTGCTCTCTTGATTACCCACACTGGGGCCCTGTTTGGAGCATCCTGCAGGTGACCTTTGCCTTGCACACCTGTGCTTTGGTCCTGTGGAAATCAAATGGCTTAAAAGTAACAGTTTTTACCGGAGCTTAAGGAAAAGTGAGCCGGGAGCTGAATGGGTCCTCATGGCCAGCAAAGCAGGGACCTCACCAGCCACAACCCAGTGCCCAAGTGAGGTGAGCAGGGCAGAGCCAGCAAAGGCAGCCAGGCTTCACCAAGATCCAAATCCTCAGGGAAGTGTGTGGTGATGAGGCAGGTCTGAGGCCAAGCCAGGAAGCTGAGCCAGCAGTGAGGGTCACCCAGATACAGCTCAGCATCATCTGTTAGGTAAGTCAGAGCAGATGGGAGCAGAAAGGAGACTGTACTCACATGTCTAAAGACAGGACTCAGGTGCCACAGCCCTCATCCGAAACTGGGGGCAGAGTTCCAGCCGTGCAAAAGGCAGGAGCTGCAATGGGAATGAGCATCCTGGGTCATGAACAGCACAGACATCATTCACTCCTGACAGTGTCTTTTCTCATTATCCTCTTTACAGATCTGACCACCTATGACTCAGTGAAACACTTTTTGCTTCTGAACACGACACTTGTGGACAATAGTGTGACTCACAGTGTTAGCAGGTGCCGTATTCCCCAATTACCCCTTTTCCACTGTAGAGCATTTCCAGCATTGCTGTCTTTATCTGCCTCTCTGTGCCAGCAGAAGACGCCATTCTTTGCTGTTGATACTGCTGATGAAATGCAACTTTAGAATTACTTTTCTTTCCTGAGAGAACATCACTTTATAGAAGACACAAGAGAAAGAATACAACCATTGCTACAAAACTGCCCGCACTAGAAGTGCCTTGCTGGTGCACTTAAACACCTTTGCTCTCATCTGTGGGAGCACAGTGATACAACCGCTGCAGAACAACCTCTTTTACTCCCTTAAATGATGAAGAAATGTACTTTATATAAACAATATTATGAATCGCCTACTGTGGGTCCTTCATCCATGACTCAAAACTGCACACAGACATGAGGGCAGCTGGCACTGGGAGGACATGTGAGCAAGAGCAGTACTAGCAAGTCTCCTAAACCAAGTTTATGTTATGAGTTATTACTCATGATCTTATGACAACATTTTTAATATATCTTTATTATAAGAACTGGAATTACAATGCTAAAATTGTCATGATATATCTTGGTTTCTTCCTTAAATATCTCTTGCTGTTGGCAGTGCTTGCTCCGGGCTGGTAGCGGCTGTTCTGGGAACTCCTGCCGATGTCGTCAAAACCCGGATAATGAACCAGCCGAGAGATAAGCAGGGAAAGTATGGACACTTCAGAGACCGACTTTTCAGCAGCAAATTGAAACCCTGATTCTCACTGATTTCACTGGAGTGAAGTGCTAAGTTGATAATTTGCTCTTCATCTTTCTGGTGGTGGTTTCACTGATTTAGCAGATGTCTGGGGGATATTGTTGTGATGGCCACCTAATCATAACCAGTAGATTTCAATTCTGGGTTAGACTCCAGGGAGCTTACAAAAGAGCATTTGCTTGTAGAAAAATATCAACTACAAATTATCTTTATGAGGGGGATGGAATTTTAAAAAATTGTTTATTTGTAATCCTAACTGTTTGTTCTCCTTGCACATTGCTAGAGGTCTGCTCTATAAATCTTCCATGGACTGCTTGATTCAAACTGTCCAGGGTGAAGGTTTTATGTCGCTGTACAAAGGCTTTATACCAACCTGGATGCGAATGGTATGTGCTTTTTAACTCTTTACAAGAACAATTAGCATTAAAATGTGAGGAGTACGGATTCAGCCCTAACCCTATGTAATATCACGATTTCTGTATGAAAGACATAATCATAGAATCGTAGAATGGTTTGGGTTGGAAGGGACCTTAAAGATCATCTTATTCCAAACCTTCTGCCATGGGCAGGGACACCTTCTACTTGCTTAGAGCCCCATCCAACCTGGCACTGAACACTTGCAGGAATGGGGAGTTCAAGCCTCTCTGAGCAGAGGCTTGGGAACCTCTCTGGGAACCAGAGCAGTAGGAGACTGAACTTAGTATGATTTTTATGAGGAGACAGTCTAATCTAATGGGCTTATTTATTGGGTTGCTTCTATTTTAACCCTCTAACTTCAGTGTTTGTTTTCTCAGGCTCCTTGGTCACTGGTATTCTGGCTTACATATGAACAAATCAGAAGGATGTGTGGAGTTAGTTCTTTTTAAAACCTTCAATATTCACAAAAGAGAGAAGACTCAAAAAGCTGAATTCTCATTCCACAAGGCAGTAGGATCACTGTTTGATTGTCAGACTGCTACATGAAATTTTTATTATCCACAGAATAAAATTGTCACAATAATACTTCAACTAGCAGCCAGCATCAGCTTCCTGAACCAGCAAACAGGAATAAAAAAAAAGTCTACCAAGCAAATAGAACATAATACTGTCTGCTTGTTTGATAATTGAGATGGTTCCAGTTGTTAAAGACAAGAGCAGGTTGATCAATGCACTGAACATGTTCTGTGGCTAAGCATCTATAAAATTATTTGGGAATTTTTGTTATTAATTGCATTTGCACATAGATAAAGAACTACCTCATTAGTTTGATGTCTCAGCAAACTAAGCCTGTAGTGCTAGGTATTGAAAAAGATAAAAGCAGTTTATCTGATTCCAAATTTGCTTTGTACAAAAGGTGGAAGGGTTTGTGTTCCTCTTACTTTCCCAGAGACTGCCCGACCTCTCCACTCAACTATTTGAGTAAGATCATGATTGAAATGCTGTCCTTTTCCTAGGAAATCAAAAGCCTAGTTTGTTCTGCCCTGCTTGAAGGACTCAGGATACTCCATAGGACCAAGCTGAACTACTTGTCTCATGACAAGGTGCTGATGTGGCAGACTGGGTCATTAAGGTACCACTTTTCCATGGAAACACACACTCTGCCCACTTTCAATCTCAGTGGAATATAACGTTGTCTTCAACGATGCAAAATGTTTGAACAGGAGTGATTTATTTATTTTTAAAGCTAAAGACTTCTAGACTTCATAGAGAAGGAGGCTAGTGCTGTTTGTCATTAGGTTCATCTTTGGCAATCAAGAGGCAAAAAAGCAGTATTAAAAGCAGCCATGAGTAGATAAAACAAAGCTGTCTTTGATTTAGTAATATCTAGTAATGGAATTATGTAGAAGACTTGGCTTTCTGAATAAATACCCAGGATTTCTTCTAGTCTTTGCAACCAGTTGTCTCCAGTGTGCCAATCTCTCATTAAACACAGTTTGGGTGTCTTCTTGGCTAGCACTTGTACTTTCTGATTGTATTGTAGTTCAGTTGTGGCTGTGTGCATTTGGGGGTGCACTTCCAGCTTGGAAAACATTCATCTCACCATTATAAGGGAGTAACAGAATCACAGAATGAGGCAAGTTGGAAGGCACCACAGTGGGTCACCTGGTCTCACCTACCTGCTCAAGCAGGGTCATCCCAGAGCACAGGGCACAGGATTGCACCCAGACAGTTCTGAAATACCTCCAAGTGAGGGAGACTCCACACCCTCTCTGGACAGTCTGTTCCAATGCTTGGTCACTGCACGGGAAAGTTCTTCCTCATGTGCAGGTGGAACCTCCTGTGCATCACTCCAAAGG
Organism: Corvus moneduloides; assembly: GCF_009650955.1. NCBI lineage: Eukaryota > Metazoa > Chordata > Aves > Passeriformes > Corvidae > Corvus > Corvus moneduloides. The sequence goes on from NC_045478.1 coordinate 5,995,906, forward strand.
TTTTGTTCAGAAATCCTGATATTTTTCTAGCTGACATCCTGAGAAACTAATCCAAGTCCTTTCCATCTTGCACTCCAACACTAGCAATGATAAACCAGCAAAGCTGCTGCTTCAGTTACATCCCAAGCAGTCCCGCCTGCCATCCCATTACCCTGATAACCCTGGTGATGGATACACAGCTTTACTTGTCTATTGAGATAGAATAAGTATTTTTATCATAGAATCACAGACTGGTTTGGGTTGGAAGGGACCTCAAAGATCATTTATTTCCAACCTCCTGCCATGGGCAGGGACATCTTCCACTATCCCAGGTTGCTCCAAGCCTCGTCCAGCCTGGCCTTGGACACTTCCAGGGATGGGGAATCCACAGCTGCTCTGGGCAACCTGTTCCTGTGTCTCACTGCCCCCACAGTAAAGAATTTCTTCCTAATACCAATCTAAACCTGCTCTCTTTCAGTTTGAAGCCATTCCCCCTTGTCCTGTCACTCCAGGCCCTTGTAAATAGTGTCCCTCCATCTTTCTTGTCAGCTCTCTTCAGGTACTGAAAGGCCACAATTAGGTCACCCTGAAGCTTCTCTTCTCCAGGCTGAACAATCCCACTTCTCTCAGCCTTTCCATATAGGACAGTTGCTCAATCTCTCTGATCATCATAACCAGGATATTAATTATAAGCAGTGTATATGTAAACCACTTTTAGCCAGCATTTATCAAAATTGCTATTTTTATGGGCACACAGCTTGGGAAAATCACTGGAACCCTAAGTTTTGATAAAATAACCTTGATACACTTCAATGAACAAAGCCTGGAATAAGAGAGGTCTGTTTTTGAAACGGGATACAAGAAGTGCACAATTTATGGACCACAAGGACATTTTGCAGAAAACAGCAGATAAAAATAGAGACTAACAAAGACTCAGTATTTGTGCTGTGAAGTCCTTACCTGGGAAAAAGATAATACAAGGACTGAAAAATATAGACTAGTTTGCATGAGAAGTGAGAAATCGATAACCAGTAGAGGACAGAATACTAATTAATGAAAGAGAATTCTGTAACTTAGAACCAGTGAATATTAATTTGTTTGCTAAAAATACATATAAATAAATGTCAAAGTTCTGTATCTGCATCTGTGTAGAGGCTGGAATTTTGTCAGCCACACACATATACACACACACACACCTCCTGGCCAAGAATAAAGTAATGCCTTACTTGCTAACAGTAAAAAGACAGTGTTAGATGGTCTTATTTATCCCAACTATTTCAGAGGATTTTGTAACGACAGCATCACTCAACTTGGTGTCACTTGAAAACTTGCCAAGGGTACACTCCAACCTTTCGCCTATGCAATTCATGAAGATACTAAATAACACTGGTCCCAATACAGACCCTTGAGGGAGAGCTCAAAATAAAGCCTTGTAAAAATCTTGTAGTGAAAAACTTCTTTAACTCTTAACAAATCTCTCTCTTCGGGTGTGAACTAGTAACGATTCCTGGCGGGTGCCCGGGGCGAGCTCCCCGCCCTCACACCGCGGCTGCCGCCCTCACGCGGCGCCCCGCCCTGCCGCCGCCGCTGGCCAATAGCCGCCAAGCTCCTCACGCGTGTCCCGCCCCCGGCGCCGCTCTGGCCAATAGGAGCTAAGCGGGCTCGGCGCGGTCTCCCCCTCACCCCGCCCCCGCCGCCACTCAGCCGGCGTGGAGTGCTCCACCGTAGGCGAGGGCAGCTCCGCCGGGCTCTGCCCTGAGCCCCGCGGCGTCCCGGCCATAATTTCGTAACCCTCTTCCTCATGGCGCCTACGCGCAGTCTCGGTGTTGCAGGAGCGGCCCCATGTATCAGCCCGCTTCACCCCTCCTTTTCTCCCTTCCCTTCGCGCCGCTCTCCACTCCCCCGAGAGGTCAAAATGGACTCGGCCGCTGGGGCAGCCGCTAACGGCCCCCTCTGGGTCACGTGGGCGGCGCGTGTCCTATATGAGGCCGAGGGTCGGAGGGAGGGGCGTTCATTCGCCTCGTGCGGGAGCGGAGAGCGGGGTGCGGTGGCTTCGCGATGAGCGCCGGGCCGGGGTCCCTCGGCCGCGGCGATACCGTCACCTTGCGGGTCAGCGCCGTGGGGCTCTACCCCGAGGTGCCTATCCTGCGGCTATGGGGGCTGCTGGGCGAACGCAGGGCTGACTATGCCCTCCTCCACCGCGAAATCCAGGCGGCGGCCGGGCCGCGCCTGGCGGCCCGCCCAGAGCCCAGCGGGTCGGGGGCCAGCGGGACCAGGCTGTGCCCAGGAGAGCTGGCGCTGGTGGAGGTGTTGGGCATCTGGTACCGCTGCTGTGTGGTGAGTTGCAGTGCCCGGGGGTACCGTGTCTTCCTGCTGGACGAGGGGTACGTGGTGGCCACATCCGCATACTACTTGGCACGGGGCTGCTCAGAGCTGTTCCAGCTGCGCCCAGAGGTGCTGGGCTGTGTCGTGGCTGATGTCATGCCCTCCCAGGGTCACGAGGGGACAGCCTGTGGGGATTCACCAGTGTCCAGGTGGACCGTGGAGGCGATGGAGTTCCTCAGCTTCCTGCATGGCAAGGAGGTGTCCGGTGTGGTGCAGGAGGTGATAACGCCACAGCTTATCGTACTCGAGCTGCCCCAGCTCGTGGTCCAGATGCGGCAGCTGGGCCTGGCCAAGCGTGTCTCTCCCAGCTGGTTCTGCCAGGTACTCAGGCGCTGCCTGCCTTTTGGCCAGTTAAAGAAGCAGCTCTGTCAGCAGCCTCCAGCCTGTTCCCTTGGAATTTTTGCAGATCCGCAGCTTGTCCATGTGTTGCTCTCGTACTGGCCTCTGTCACCTGCTTTGGATTACTACTACCCTCAGCTTCAGTTGGGTGTGACGGAGCCTGTCCTAGTGACCCATGTCTCTGACCCACACCACATCTACTGCCAGTTGCAGTGCCTGTCTGAGGAGATCTGTTGCCTTTCTGATACCATGTGCCATGCTTATGACCAGTGGGAGCAGGATTTATTGCCCAAAGTGGGCTCACCCTGTGCTGCCCGTGGGATGGATGGCCAGTGGTACCGTGCCATTCTGCTGGAGCTCATTGGTGAGGGGCAGGACCAGCATGCAGCTCTTGTGATCTTTGTGGACTATGGCAGGAAGGAGACTGTAACCAGAGCTAACCTGCGCCATTTGCCTGCTGAGTGTTTTCGCATGCCTGTGGTCACTTACATCTGTGCTCTTCAGGGTGTTTCGGATGGGGGGCGTGGCTGGTCCCCGTTACAGGTCGATTTGCTGAAAGCATTGGTGCTCGGCAGAGGAGTGAGTGCTCACATTGAAGCCTTTAACTCCTTTGAGCATCTCTATTATGTGACACTCTATGGGGAAAACGGCATTGATTTGAACGGTCTTTTTGGGTCTCAGGCTTGCTGCCTGGTCAGCACTCATGTGAGCCAAACTGAGGCTCATGAGCAGCTGGAGGTAGAGGAATCCTTAGTTGAAGAATTGGGATTGCCACCAGAAGCACCTCCTGTTTTAACACACGGAGGTTTGGCTGGTGCTGCTGTAGCTGGTGTGCATCTGAAGACCTGGACATTCTACAGTGCACGGGTCTCTCACCTCCAAGACCCATCTGAGTTTTGGCTGCAGCTCCATGAGCATTATCAGCTCTTCAGGCAGCTAAGGCAGTGCATGTGGAATTTTTATTCCCATTCCACAAAGCTGGATGGTGCTGAGTGGGACCCACAGCCTGGATCCCTTTGTTGTGCCAGTTGGAATGAGGGTGTCTTCTATCGAGCGGTGGTCACCAGGGTACTGGACACTGGGGTGGAAATACACCTGGTGGACAGAGGCAGTACAGAAACTGTGGGTCTGTGTGCTGTGAAGGAGCTGCTCCCTCGGTTCAGGGAACTGCCTGCTTTAGCTCTGAAGTGTTGTTTGGCAGGTGTCTCCCCTCTGAGAGGGTGTTGGAGTGAAGCCTCTGTGTCTGCATTCAGGGAGATGGTACTGAACAAAGAACTAAAGGTTTGGTTTTTGAGTGTGCAGGGTGACAAATACATGGTTGAAATTTTTGACCAGTCCCAGTTAGGAGAGAGAAGAGTAAGTAAACTCATGGGCCACAGGGGTTATGCTAAATACCAGAGGTATGAAATGCCCAAGACTTCCCAGAAATCAGATAAGTCTGTGACACAGGCCTCTTCTCTAGTATGTGCTGCAGGGGAAAGCCAAAAAAATGCAGAGAAGAGGCGCAGAGAAGAATGTGATCTAAAGAGTAGTGATAGAGTGGTTGATTCTCATGTGGGTGTGATGGTCAGAGAGAGCCCTATTGCAGCCATTCACAGTTCTAGAAGTACTGAACTTTGTTCTCAAGACTATGAGGGTAAGGAAAATCTGCACGCTTCTTTGGGTCAGAACTATGCGGAAATTAAGCCAGGCTCCTCTTGTGGAGGCCACTTAGAAGTGGGAAGTACAGTTAATGTTATTTTGTCATATGTTGAAAATCCTAGTTGTTTCTGGTGTCAGTTAAGTAGAAATTTCCATGACCTTGAGGTACTAATGGATGAAATTCAGGAGCATTGCAAGAATTCATCCCAGCCACATGTTTGGCCAAATCTTGTGTGTTTAGCCCAGTACTCGGAGGATAAAAAATGGTACAGGGCTTTAATAGTTAGTGAAGGAGTGTGTGCAGAAAAAGTAGAAGTCATATATGTTGACTATGGCAACAGAGAGCAGGTGTGTCTAACGAAGCTCCGTGCAATTAGTGAACACTTCCTTAGGTTAGAGGCTCAGGCATTCAGGTGCAGCCTTTACAACTTAATCCAACCTAATGGTCAGAATCCTTTTGCCTGGGATGAAGAAGCCATTCAGACTTTTCGGCAGTTTGTTGTTGATTCATCATCTGACCTTGATCTGAAGTGTACAATATTTGCCTTGGCTTCAATAAATAGGGACCTGTTTAACATTGTAGATTTAATCACGCCTTTTCAGAGTGCTTGCCAGTTTCTCACTGAGAAAGGTGTAGCCAGACCTTTATTTCCTCAAAAGCGCTTGGAATCTTTGGTCCAGCTTCACTCCTTCTATTATTCTAGTCACGGTATCAAAATTGGGAGTGAGGAAGACGTTTATATTACGCATGTTGAGAATCCATGGATGTTCTACTGCCAACTTGAAAGGTGTGCAGATGCCTTGGCACAGCTGGCTGATAACATCAGTCGCCTGAGTGAGAGAGTGACCAGCACAGGAACCTTGGGAAAGTCTGGAACCTTGTGTCTGGCAAGGTACTCTGACAGTCAGTGGTATAGGGGAGTAATTATGGAAAGACAACCTAAGGCTAAAGTCTTCTTTGTGGATTTTGGGAACACAGAGGCAATAGAGACAGATGATCTGCTTATTTTACCCAGTGATGCTTCTGATATCTTGCTTGTGCCAATGCAGGCCATAAAGTGTTCTGTGTCTGATGTATCATCTGTTTCCAAAGAAGCTGCAACATGGTTTAAGGAAGCCGTCCTAGAAAGGAGATTAAAAGCAATAGTGGTAGCAAAGGACTCTGATAATACACTGCTGGTAGAGTTGTTTGATGGAAATACTCAAATTAATACAAAACTGAAGGACCTAAGCCTAAACAGTACAGGACTGTGTAGTCATGTACACAATGAGACTTTGTGCTCTAGAAATACAGATGTGAATGAGAGGGATGAGCCTGCAGAGTCCCCTTTAAATGCAGGTAGGCCTCTTGAAAGAAAACGTCGACCCGAAGCCCAGCAAAAACAAGGGAGCAGAAGACACTTAAAAGAAGTTTTAGACCTTTTCCAGCACTCTGTGAAGGGAGATGTGGCAGCTGGATTACTAGGACCTGGTGAAATGCTTAGCAGTAAGGATGCTATTTTGTTGGATAAAGCAGGGGAGGAGTCTCTGCTCTTTTCCCAGATGGATACACTGTCAGATACTAAATCTGATGCTGAAGGCAGGTGTATAATGCTTAAAAATTCATCTGATCTACCACCACAGAAGATAGTGCCAGCTCTTAAAACTTTAGTGTATGTGTCTTACATCAATGACCTGCACGATTTTTATGTTCAACTAGGGAGTGACGAGGTTCAGCTTAACAACATTTTGGAAAGTTTAAACAATGGGAAATCAGTGAAGGAGCCTTGTGGACAACTTTTCCAAGCAGGAGATTTAATCAGTGCTGTGTATTCAGAAGACAGCCTGTGGTATCGAGCTGTAGTAAAAGAGAAGACTTCTGACAATTCGATAAGGGTACATTATATTGATTATGGTGATACTTCAGTGATTAGTGTTGATCAAGCATGCAGGCTCCCTAAGGACTTGTCATCTATTCCAGCAATGAGTATTCACTGCTTTCTAGGTGGACTTAAATGCAAAAAAAGTGCAGACTGGACAGAGAAAGCACTGTTTTACTTCACCAAGAGAACAAGTGAAATCCTGCTGTCATGTGAATTTGTAAAGAAGGTTGATGATAAATGGGAAGTTATTCTCAGTGACCATCAAGGTATAATAACAGTGGATTTAGCTGATAAAGATCTTCCAAGTAGAGAAAGACTTTTTTTAAGAAAAAAAATGGATAAAAGAGAGAAGAGTGACATGATAACTGTCTGTGAGCCTTTGCCTCCTCAGGTACAAAATGAGATTTCCGATGTAAGTGATTGTAAATCATTTATCTGGAAATTTCCAGAGGCAGGTCAGACTTTAAAAATTTATGTCACAGTGGTAAATAGTCCAGGATTTTTCTGGTGTCACTGTGCTGATACCAAAGATGTGAGCTACATCGAGAAAAAAATAGAGGAAGCTGAAAAGCTTGGGCTAAGCTCTCTGAACGATAGCAAGTCTTGTATTAAAAGTGGTGATACTTGTCTAGCAAAATACAGTCAAGATGGGTGGTTCTACAGAGCTCAGATCAGCAGTGTGAAAGATGACAGTGTAGTTGTTAGACATGTGGATTACGGAAGTGAGGAAGCCATCAGCCTGGAGATGATCCGACAGATGCCATGTGAACTGCTCAGAGTACCTGCACAAGCATTTGCTTGCTGTCTGTCAGGTTTCAGTCCCTCAGAGGGCTCATGGCTTAGTGATGCAAATAAGAAGTTTTATGATATGACTGAAAACCTTGCATTAGGAGCTGAAGTAGTAGAAATTCGGGAAAACAAAGATTCTGAAGTCCCTCTGTGTGTTGTCAAGCTGGACGCTTGTGGCAATAGTATTAATGAAGAGATGAAGCCTTTCTGGAAGGCTAATAAAGAAACTGGTGACAGTGCTTTCTCAAACCTTTGCAACTCCCTAAAGGAAAATAGCAGTTCAAACAGCAATTTGGGTCTTTGTCTCGACAAAGAAACTACTGCTGTTTGTGGATTAGCTCAGGAAGAGAGTGAAAATGCTTTGTTTTGTTCTGATCCTTTCCTGGGTATAACTTCTGAGTGCGTAGAGACTGCAGAAGCAAATGTGTCAGTGGGAGCTGCCAGTGGGAAGGTTGATGATGGGTACGAGATGGGAAAGTGTGAGAATAGTTTTGATAAAGAGATAGCTCTGTCTGAAGGTGACAGTGATAACAATATGTTACTAGAACCAATGAGAAGCTACAGTCCTCATATTGTGGGGAATGGAATGAAAGCTGTAGAACAAGACTTGCCTGAAATAATGTTTGGAGAGGAGGCTGAGCCGAAAGCAAAACTGACAGGCAGTGCTCCAGCAGCCAGCCTTTTCCTAGGAAAAGAACAAGAACTGCAGAGATTGCCAGTGCTCCGGGCACAGCCATCTGCAAGCAATGGAACAGGGACATTAGAACTGGATCCGTTAGAAATGCACTTACCATGTTATGATCTAAACGAGCTCTTGGAGGAGCTAGAGGGACTTTTGGAAAAGTCCTCCTTTGGTGAAGGAACAAAGGAAGCACTGGAAGCAAAGTCACTTGAAATGCAGGCAGCATCAGGCAGCAAAGCAAGAGAGACGGTGTTGGAACAGGAACTGCTGGAGCTGACAGATGTGAGGGAGGAGACAGGGCAGTTGGGAGCTCTGAACTGTCTTGAAGTTTTACCATTACGTAATGAGAAAGAAAACCTGGTGCCTTCAGTTAGTGACAGAGAGAAGGCAGTAGAGCTGATTGCATCTGATGTTCAGCCTTCTTTGGGAGAGAAGACCAAGAAACTGCAAGCAAATTTGTCTGGAATTCATGAAACAGAAGCTGTACTAGATGATTGGATGGAAGCAGACCCTCCTTCCCTATGGCTGCCAACATCTGGTGGTAGACCTGAGAAAGAACTGTGCCAGAAGATGCATGACAAGCAGTTGATGCTAGGAGCCAAATTTGAGCCATTTCTGGAACTGGTGCTGCCTGATGTTCAGCCGCCTCAGGAAGACAGGGAGGAGGACTTGTTAGGGCTGGAACATGATGTGCTGCAGAGTTCTGCAAATAGTGGAAGTCAATTTTCATTTCTTTCAAAAGACTCAGCACATCAGAGGCCTGTTTTCACTGTGAAGTCACATGACTGCAAAGTTGAGAAACACAAGGGGTGGCGGAAGAAGAAAGAGGACTGTGTGGAAGAATGGATGGAACAAGACTTGACTGACTCATTTAAAGAGAGTGGAAATACGTGTGTTCAGTCTTCAGGCTGTAGGCCTGGGGAAGATGAAAAGCAAAATGAGAATTTGGCTGACTGCAATGCAGGTAAAGTATCTGATTTTAAAGAGTTAAATTATCAAAATGTTGTGTACATTCAAACATGAGAATAGCTTTCTTGTAGAAAACCTAACTTTTATTCCCTAATAAGTTAATGTATTATTGTTAATGCTTTGATGGGTTAAGGACAGCAGACCAAGTGTAGTATCTAATGGGTAAAGTGACAGTCTAACAGCAATGAGTCTTACTTGGGAAGATTAATGATTTTGAGTGGAAATCCATTTCTGAACATGAAGCGCATTTGCAGGACTGTTTGGGATGACAATTTTTAACTTCAAAATATCAAGTAGTTTGGAGGGGGTGGGGGAGCAGTGTTTTGAGGCATCTCATGTTTTTTTTTTTTGAGGTTTCATTTTTTTTGTGGGGTTATATGAGTTTGGTTTTTTTTTCTTCCTCCTTCATTGATAAGTCATCATTTCTTGTAGCACACCATGACTATCCTTGTAATCTGAAGGGCTTTGCTGTTGGTTCCAAATGTGTGGTGTGGACCTCTCTCAAATGGTGCGACGCTCGCATTTTGGAGGTATCTGAGAAGGGTACCAAGGTAAGTGTGCTTTGAATACTCTTTCTGCATTCTTAAGATCTGGTCCTTCCTTGGTCTCTCTCTAAACTGTGAATATTTTAAAGAACTCTGTTATAGAATTTAAGTATTGCAAAGGCTGATTCTGAATTTATAGACTAGAGAGAAACAGCAGTGTCTCAGCTTGAGTTGGATGATGTCAGCACTTGATGTTCCCTTCACATCAGTCTTTTATTGACTGGGATTATTGAGGGATCTGTCTGCAGTCTGAGACACACATATGTTTGTGGTTCTGTCTGGCCTGCAAGTTAATGTTCTGCTGTGGTGCTGTGTTACCATTAAATGCTCATGCATCTTGACATTATTTTACTGGTGTTTTGAGGAGTTAGTGCTAGAGCAGTAGAAACTGGGGAAGAAACTCAAACTGTACTACAAGTAATAATGAATCCACAACTATTCCTGCTTCAGTGAAATGTGTATTGCATTAGCTGTTGGTGGGAGTTAACTTCAGCAGTAGAGGATAATAAGTGAGCTGCCTTGTTCTACTGCTGTTTAAGCTGGGGGATCAATGAGACGTCTTCCTTCAGTCCAGGGGGAGTGTGTGTTGATGTACACACATGCACAGACATTGTACTTACATAAAGTGACTCTAAGTTATAATTTAAGGTTGAAAATCCAAAAGATCATTACATAAAAGCATTCTCTTGGAAGATTGAATGTCTGAGATGGTGGAAGCCAGCTCTTCTGCTGATAGATCCCTTGGGTGTTTAACACTAAGTCAGCTGTATTCAGATGAGTACCAGTGTCAGCGATTATCATGTAATGATATCCCTATTCATCAGCTTCCTTCTGGTTCTGATCTAGTCAATGTTTTGCAGCCTTTTTCTCTCTATGCTTGGGTTAGGAGCCCAGAAGAGCCTTGAGCAGCCTCAGTAACTATATTCAGTTTTATTAGAGATTAACTTGTTCCTCTTCACAAGATCCAGACTTCTCAGCACCTCAAAGGCACAGAGTCCTCAATTCTGTTTTCCTACTACTGTGTCTTATTTATTGAGTGCATTGCTGCTGTGCTAGATCCACTTTGGCTCTGTACAGGTCTTGAACCTCTGCAGTGGCAATGAGGAGATTGTGCATCCTGAGAACGTCTGGAACGGAATTCCTGACTGGGCTCACAGATCCTCTGAGGTATGGCAGTGTGATACTGGGCTGGGCAGAACAGTACTGGTTTTTAGAAAGGGTGCTAACTAACTGCTAAATCATGGAAAACATTTATATTATGGAGTAATTAGGAAAGAATAGTAAGGTTTTCACCGGTGTTCTTCATGAAGCACCTACCAGTGGATGAAAAACTTATGTCTGGAACCCAAAACTCAGATCATCAGCCATGCTGCTGGTGAGGATAACAGCATGAATTTCCAGTTCATTCTTCACATGCAGCCTTTGCATCAAAGTGAAAAGTGGGTAGAAGACTAATGTGAGTTTTAAGGGGGGAAAACAATGGTAAATAGGAGTCCAGTGGTTCTCATGTAAGAAGTTAGTCTAGTATTAAAGGAAACACCTCAGTGGAAGTCCTGGCAATAGTGTCAGCTTCCTAAGAGGATCCCTTTTTGTGTAGGCATTAACCCCTGCAACAGAAAACTTGCAGTCCTTACCAGAGGAGTCCTTACTTCAAGGTAAGTCTACTTTAAGTCCCCCAAATGGGTTGTGTACTCAGTGTTTGAATGCTAATTTTCTAGGAAATGCTTTCTTTTAGAAAATACAGTTGAAACCCTAATTTGAGCTTATGTGGTTGATACTGTGGTTGGGATTTTCTTGATAGCATTAGCTTATGTACTGTCAGTTTAAGGGTGACTACATGCAGTGAAAACTTCTACTGGGTCTGGATTGGAAGCTAATTTAGTATTTATTTATTCATCTAATGGATTGAACCTCTTGGAAAAGCTGCGGTGATTCACCCAAATTAAAGATTTTGGTAGGGTCTTGTGCATTGCCATCAGCGTGCTGTTTGTTCTTGGTCATGTTTCTGAGGCAAGGTGAGCAACTGCTAGGCAGACTCTATTAAGCGTTTAGTTTAGGATTTGAGTGCCCCAGTCCCATAACCTATAAATCTAAACCTGTAATAACACCATTTTAGTTGTTGTAAGGATAGGTTGGGAATATACATGTACACCTTTATTGTTACTTAAAATTTTGAAGTGTTACTGGTGAACACCTATTCAGTGTACCAAATAAATAGTAAAGGTTCTTTCTGATTATATGCTATTTTTATAATTATGGAGTTGTAGAGGAGTTCTGGTTGAAAGGGGCTTTTCCTGGTGGTAAAAACAGGGCCAACTACATCAGGTTGCTAAGGACCTTATATCCAGTTCTGGAATCTGTCCAAGGATGATGACTCCTAAACCTATCTGGGCAGTTTGTTTCTGTGCTTGCCTGATGAAGACTGAACTGAGTTGGAGATACAATTAGCAATGAATCCCTGAAAGCACAAATGCTATTTCAGTATAACTGTACTGGTTTGTGGGTAACAAATAACGAAGCTTGCAATAGAGATCAGGTTGTCTGTTGAGCAAGAAAAAGGATCGTTAAAAGAATCTGATAGAATGTTAAAATGGTGAATCTGCTCCCTCAATTCCATCATTCAAATGCAGAATTTGTCTTGATTTTGTGGATTTTTTTGTGGTTTTGAACACTTTGCTTGGCATTAGTGTATGCACCCTCAGCACAAGCACAGGAAAGGTGAGTCAGGGTCATGCACCCATGTGTCACAGAGCTGGATCTTGCTGCACACACTGCCACTGCCTGGAAAGGCAGTTGGAGTTGGAGGTACACAGGGTGCAAAAACTCTTGCAGTGGCTTATGCCAAGTCCACTGGGGGATAGAGTGACTTGAACTCATAAATTAAGTCTGGGAGCACTGCTGCTTCATCTTCTTGGGTACTTCTGCTGTTTCAGCTGTTTTATCTTTGTATAGTAAGTGTAGTCTTTTAATACAGTCCAATATGTCAGCCCTATAGAGCTGACTTTTGATGTTAATGCCTTTATACACATTTATAGAAACATGTTGATGGGTCTAATCTGTGTTATTCCTTATAGAAAAGCAAACTGGCTGCAGTAACAATTTAGCTGAAGATGCTCATGTCCTCCAGCATTGTTGAAACCAAGTGACATGTTGACCACGTGAAACTGAACAAGTGCATGTGTGTGAAATGTTCCCATGAAAATCTGTTTGTGGGAACAAAAATACAAGTGAAATATTGAGTAGTTTATTTTTTCTATCTAACTGACCAAATGCCTGTCACTGCTGAACTTCCCTGTAAAGGAATGGAGTTGGCAGACTGGTATTGTCAGCTTGATTTTTTTTTTTTTTTTTTTTTTTTTTTTACAGCTGTTGTTGCTAGACTGTTACTGTTAGCTTGTTTCTTACAGCTGTACTTTCCTAAGTAAGAATTTGCCTCTTGACTGTCATTTTTTACTGACTGGGGGTGCACTGACTTGTATGGAGTTCATGGTGGGTGGTTCTTCAACAAAGGTTTCTTGTGACTTTCTGAATATGCTACTGTGTTGTACAGCACTGCTTTCTGATGTTTGCTTTTGGAAAAGTTGCATTGTTAAGTGGTTTTTTTCTCAAAAAAAAAAAAAAGTTGAGGGTTTTTTGGGGGGAGGTTAGGGGTGGGGAGAATTTTTTTTTCCCATAGGGGAACATAGTTGTTTTGGGTTGAAGTCTTGAATTTGGTGCTGTTCTAAAGCAATGGAAGGAGCTGGAATAAAGCTTTGGCTGGCATATACTGGTTTGTTAATGCGTTTTAATGACTTGTGTCTGTTCCTGTGCAGAAGCCCAAATGCTGTGTGAGGGCTGTTCTGCAGTCACTGGTTGTGTTTTGACCCTAACCAGCTCTCTAGAGCACCGTGAGCTATGGTGAATGCTTTGAAACATTAATTTCACTTAATTAATTGAACTTGCTGCAATTGCACTAATGAAAGATGGAGCTTTTCCTGTGAATATGAAGAACCACTGGAATGGCTTTGCTGCCATGTGTGCAATGTGCCAAGGACATGACCTGCAGCTCTTTTAAGGAGCCTCTTGCCTTTTATTGTCCTTCTCAGGTGTTGAAAAGGGGGTTCTATTTTATATTTATAGTGTTCCATGCTCCTGTACAGCATAGCTGCTTCCTCCTCTTGAGAAGCTGTGGCTTTTTCATGCTGTGGAGTTTTCAAGGACTTGGGAACCCAAGCTGCTGACAGTGAATCTCACACTAGAAAGACAAACATGTTTATTTGCTTAATAGAGACAATACACGGCAGTAGGCTGAGTAGAATTTAATTAAATTCTGAAAGACAAGTCTTAGGTGTTACTGCAAGCTTATTTTAAGATCACAGATTATACATAGTAATTACACTGTTAATTTCTGTTTGCTTCAGCAGTTTTGTTTGTAACCTGATTTTGAAATGAACAGAATTTAGAAGACACCCTTCCATGGGGCAGCTCCAGGCAGTTCTGATCCAAAAATGAGAGCCTTAAACAAGCCAGCCAGGTGGCTGCTGACAATCTTTTTTCAGGTCCTACCATTGCTGTTTGTATCTGTCAGTGGGAGCCAACTGCTTCTTGTGTCACCTAGAGACCATTGTGAGTATACCTGGACAAAGCTGAGTGTCCAGAGAGCGTTTACTACCAGGAGAGATCTCAGGAGATAAAGCAGTGTTAACAAGGACCATGTACAGGGAGATGTACAGGTGCTACATCTGTAATTTCCCCTGCAGTTTGACTCTGTGGTAGTGGTAACACAGATATTGACAAGGGAGAAGCTGCTGGAGCTTTGCCAAAGGGCAATTACAGTTGCTACAACAAGAGTGACCCATTCAGAAGCTTTTGGGATATAAACATATTCTCTAGCTATGGCACTAAACACATCTTACATTTAAGTGAATTAAGCTCCTGTGAGGAGTCCTGTGTCTGGACTTTATCTGCTGTGAGCTGAACTCTTTCCTGTAGCTTTTACTGTGACTTATTTTAATAAGAGACAGTTTTGAAGACCACCCTCCACAGTCATCTCTGACTAGAAGGAGCAAAAACTTGCCCCAACTCCCAACTGTTGTCAGAGCACAGCTGAAATATTTAATATCTAAATAGAAAAGTGGTGGTTTGGGGGTTTTCTGTTTTGTTTTTTTTTATCCTTACACTGCAGTAAAGGCTTGCTGGATGCAAACTGACATAAAGCTTGGTAAACCAACCTGTAGCTGAATTCCTTGGAGCTCAATCTGTCTCTCTGCAAAACCTGACTCAAGTCAAAACCAGAAAGAGCATTTAAATTATCAAGTGATTTCCCCTAAGCTGCCTACAAAGCAGAAGTTACTCTGTTGCAGTATTTCAGTGCATCCCACTAACTCATTTGAAAACCTCTGTTATGATTATGTAACTTAATGCCTTTTTTTTTTTTGTTCCAGACCCTAACAGCTTTGTAGGTGTTTAATGCCACCACGTGTCTGAGCAGTGTCTGGCCAATATTAGTGTCCTGATGTCTATGGCATTTTCAGTACTTCTCTGTATTCCTTATTCAGGGTCAGCTGGAGATGTGTCAATATTGGTTCCAGGAATAACATTGGGTCCTATGCCATCCACAAGAGGATCCCACCGATCAAAATCTTTCTTAAGACCTTTAAGATGGGGGAAAGAAAACCCAAGTAGCCATGAGTTAAGTAACCAGCTTTTTGTAAAACTACACTGAATAGTGAAATCAACTTGGCAAAGTAGGGGAGGAAAAATGTTTTAAGGATGGAAAAATGATACTCCAGATTTTCTTGTACCAGAACAAAATGTCAGTGATTTTCCTCTGAGTTGCTAAGAGTACAAAAGTAACTGACAAACCTCTGGAAAAAGTCTGACTTATTTCTTATTTTTCCCCTGACACACTTACTTTGATCTTGTTTTAAACTGAAGGGTTATATAAAAAGCTTCACAGGAATTAAATATTAGTTAACTTCATATTTTGCTGTAAACAGATACTTACTCAGATGTTTCTGTAGGAAGGCTAATGAAGCATGATTGCTGATATCAATAGCTTCATTTGGATCTATTTCTCCTTTTAACTTGAAAAATCTCGCAATGATTCCTCCACTTACAAAGGTGAAGTCAGGAAAGCTCTGATGCACTGACCCCCTGAAAAAATTACCATCAGGCTTATAAGAATACATTAAATTGCCTGATTAAAAGATGCACAGACTTCAGTCATATGTCTTTAGGAGAAGATAAAACAGGTTAATCTCACAAGCATGCAAGATTAGCAGGAAATTCTGCGCTAAGCACAGGCAGGTGGAAGGTTTGTACATGCTCGCTGCAAGTCACTGTAACTGCAACAGCGATAATGAGGATGCTTGGCAAAGCATCAAAATCAGATTGTCTCCCTGCTCTGCAGTGCAGGATAGAGCCATCCCTCCCCTGGCTGCAGAACTGTCCCCAGAAGGCTGTTTAAAGTGTTCAGATGCAGGTGATGCATGAAGCCCAGCACAAAGCTTATGCCCCAGGGCAGGAATGCACACCTTGGAGTGTCTTAAACTTGGAGTTCTTGGCTGCTTTGAGAGGTCTCTGTCCTTACTGTGGGGGACATATGGCTAACTTAAACATGCAATGAAAACCTGGGCCACGAGGAGAGACAGTCATAGTATCATCTAGGCTGGAAATGACCTTTATGATGATTAAATCCAACCATTGACCCAGCACTACCATTCCACCTCTAAACCATCTCCTTCAGTGCCACATGTACATGTCTTTTAAACACCTCCAGGGATGGTGACTCCCCCACTTCCCTGGGCAGCCTGGTCCAATGCCTGAGAACTGTTTCAATGAAGAAGTATTTCCTAACATCCAATCTGAACTGCCCCTGGTGCAACTTGAGGCCATTTCTTCTTGTTCCCTGGGAGCAGACCCTGACACCCACCTGGCTGCCCCCTCCTGTCAGGGAGTTGTAGAGACAGGGAAGGTCACCCGAGCCTCCTTTTTTCCAGGCTGAGCCTCCCCACCTCCCTCAGCTGCTCATCAGATTTGTGCTCTAGGGACTGTCTGTCTTTCTGCAGTTACATATAACAGTACAGCTCCAACAAAAGCTTCAGCCATGGAAATGATGGATCCTGGGCACTTACTTGATAGTGATCATTTTCTTGTTTGTGTCATTGGAGATGAGCTTCTTAATCTTTAAGATGTTCTCAGCCCACTGGAATTTTTCAGAGTTGATAAAAAGCAGCGGTTGCTGGATGCTGTTTTGGTAAATGTCATCACCTACGGGAAGCATCCATACGTCGAGGGCAATGCCACACCTGCCAAAAACATCTGGATATTGGCACAGAAGCAGAAAGTTTGGAAGTTCTGAGCATGCTTTGAGTTGCACAAGACATGGGAAAGAGAAAGTCTCTCTGATACTGAACACATAAATGATAATTTTGTTTCCGAATTATCTCCACTCTGGGGGAAAAGAATTAGTCCATTCTTGCCATTTGTTGGTCTCCACTGCCAGGTGCAGCTGGGCTGCAGGATCCCACATTATAAGATGCAGCTATTGTGTTCCACCATATCCCCACACTTGGAAGAAGCATCGCTGGAGAAAGCAAGACATGCCAAACAAAACTTTTCTTCAGGAGCTAATTAGTAGTCGGGGGATCCTACGTAAAGCGCCCTGCTCCAGACCTCTCAAGTGCCAAATGTCTCTGTCCTTGTTTTGCATACTTACCTGAATCTCATTTCTTTGCTGAGACTTTCAATAACTGTAGCACCACCAAAAGAGTGTCCCATCACAGCTATTCTGCTAGTATCAACAGAATCCTGTCAAAAAAATCCAGGTGCTGTAAGAGTCTTTCTTTCCCAAACTTTTTTAAAGGGAGTAATTTTTTTAGGCAATAGATCGTATTGAAGTAGGTAGAGCATCTTTCAGCTCCATTACTATCTACCCAGCTTGGGATGGCCTGAGAATATGTTCATACATCTACAGTGTGATCTTCAGAATACTTTACAGGAATCAGTTTAGAAATGGAAGGGGGAAACCAGAACTATTATTAGGTGTTTAACAAAATGCAGCTGCCACCTTTTCACTCACCTTTAGGCTGTTCCAGTCGAAGTCTGAATGTAGTACATTTGTTACTTCCTCTCCTGAACTGATTTTAAGAATGAGATTGAGAGCTTTGATACACTCCTGTGCTCTTTGCTGCACCTGGGGAGAAAGACAGGTTGGGGCAGAGCAGTGGAAGGAATCATCAGACAACTGCCAGGCTTGACAGCCCTTTGGACACAGGACTTACTCTGATTTTTAATCCCCACTAAGTGTCTGATAATAATACCAATTATGCTGAACTTCAGATTGGAGCCATCTGACGAACAACAAAACTGGTTTTTGGAGGTGTAAAGAGCTGAAGCTCTTGCTCAGAGCAAGACACTGCACACAGAGAAATTTATCCCTGTAACATGCACCAAAGGCCTTCAACTCCTTGGTCCTGTCACTGCTTAAGAAAAAGGGTTGTGGGGATGTGCAAAGGCTTAAGTTACACAACTCCAAGGAAGGCTGACTCGCTTCTCAGGCTCGCTTATGAGCAAATGTCATTCCATCACTTGCCCCATCAGACAATAGCCTTGAAACTGTCTTTAGATAAACTCAAATTAAGAAACAGTGAAGAAGCCCATCCCATTTTTTTATACATACTCGTCCCTGAAAACTGTAGTGAAGCTGTTGCAAATAAAGGTTTTCATTGTTCCATGTAAGAACAGTTTTTGACTGCTATGTCAGTAAAAGAAAAGCTTCAAGAACCAAGGAACAGCAGTGATCTTGGGAACCACAGTGTGTAGGCAGCCAGCAAAATGTTTGTGCATCACTGAATTTCAAATAAATCCCAATCTCCCAACTTCTCCACTTGTGAAATTTGCAGACATCGGCTTCTGGAGGTTATTTCCAAGCTCAGACATTGACACTCAAAAGTAGGATGTTGTACACATACAGGAAATGACTCTTGTACTGTTGTCTGTATGGCCCAGGGAGATAAAGAGAAGCACCTCCCTGACTGAGTTTTCATTAGGAAAAAACACTCCCATATTTTAAAGGTCAAGTCTATGCTTGGGGGAGCTTGTCATTATGGCCCCATAATTACATCTAGCATGGATACTGCTTATTATAAAATGGCAGTCTTCTCTGTTTACATTGCTAAAAAACACCTTCAAGCGTGGTAAAGACTATAAAGTAAACATCCCACTCAGGGCAGCCATGATTCATCTTGCTATGGAACGGTAAACAAAAGCTAGAGCAAGCCTAAGGCCACGCAAACACTTGAGCTCAACTCTGTGTCACTTTTAGGCTGGGCTGGGCAGTAGAAGTATGAAGACACAGAGAAGAAACAGTAAGTAGAGTGGAACCAGAGGAGAAACAGATGACTCAGCTCAAGAGTGCAACTTCAAGAAAAAGCTTTGCTGAGGGAGCAGTTTATGCTCTGAAGAAAGCTATTGTTGGCTGCTCCCTTCAGGGACACAGGACCCGATCCATTTTTATATATCCCCGAGCCATGGCAGAAGACTGCTCCCTGAGCCAAAGGGAGAGTCTGCTAGTCCTAAATACAGCACTCCTGCCACACTTCCCAGAGCACAGAGCCAGCCCAGGCACCTGCTTATGGCGCAAGCAATGCTCCTCCTCTCCAGTTTTCAGTTTCCTGTAGTAGATCCACTCCTTCTCCATGGTAGGTGTAGACTCTTCCTGTGACTCAGAGACGGACCTTCTTTTACAATAATACGTGGCTGAAGCGGATTCATCTCTGTAATATCAAGAGGAGGTTACTTCTGGGTATGCATTCCATTTGGTTTGAGATGAAGTCAGCACAAGTTTTAGATTTCACTCATCTGAAGAAATCCAGCTATCGACCATTGCTACTGCAATTGCAACCCAGTGTGCACAGATTTTCTAAATAATGCAATAACCCCACCGAAACTCCCACCTCCTCTATATTCTTCACCTACTTTATATTCTAATAATAAGAGAGAAATAGTGTTATCTGAAGAATGACAAATGATATCTACCCCAAGGCTTTTCACTCTAGAGCTTATCTAAACAAAATTCCCTTTGTTTAGAGAAGAGTTGAGCTATGGGTAGTGTGGGCAGGGCTGAAAAAGAGATGTTAGTTTTTATTTTATTAAAAAAAGCCAGAAGTTCTTCTTTAGAATAAATACCATTCAGTTCAATGTGAGAAAGTTTCTTTCCATCAGAACTCCAGAACGTGCAGCACGCTCACCTGTGCTCCACAGCAGCCACTATAAAGCCCTGAGAAGCCATCTCTATGCAAATAGCGGAATAGATTGTCCTGCAATAAAAACCACACCCTGGTGAGATGTCATTCTTTCAATTCCACTGCTCTTTAAATGCTGACCACACTAGGTATGCACTAGTCATTCAGTATTTCTTCCATTTGAATTTCCTACCCAGCAGAGCAGGATTTTGTACAGCAGGCACCAAAGCCTGTTCACAAAACCTTGGTACTATTTTACTGCCTATTCAGAAGGGAAAGTGCTACTGATTTTTAATAAGTAGGACACACAGCACTTTGCATCTCCAAACAGTTGTCAAAAAATCAACCAGCTAATCTTCACAACATGCTTATAGGTTGGTAAATATCTTCACTTCTGTCATACAAGGGGAAAACACAAATGGAGCTCAGAACAGCCTTGTCTAGTGGAAGGTGTCCCTGTCCACAGCAGAGATGGTCTTTAAGGCCCCTTCCAGCCCAGGCTGTTCTATTATTCTGTGACCAACCATACACCAACCCTGCTGTTGTTTCAGTGGAGGCATAATGACACACAGCAGCCTGTTCTTAAATCTGTTTCAGCTCCACAAGGATCTCATCTCCCTACAGAAAATCTGTTCAGAAGCACCCTTGGAGACTGCTATCTCTATGGACAACAAAACTAAAATGTCAACAAACTGCAAAATTACCGAAAAGCTCCAAGTCCGTGGGAAAAAACAAGAAGTGGATATTTTTCTCCTGGCTTAAAAGCAGCATTTGACTTTGCAGGACAG
Source organism: Corvus moneduloides (assembly GCF_009650955.1). Taxonomy (NCBI): domain Eukaryota; kingdom Metazoa; phylum Chordata; class Aves; order Passeriformes; family Corvidae; genus Corvus; species Corvus moneduloides. Next base: position 6,016,111 of record NC_045478.1, read on the forward strand.
GTCACTGAACCTAGATAAAAACAGAAGTGTGCATCATTATTACTGAAATGAGAGAAAGCGTTTGTTTGTGTGGGAGAGATCCCAAGAATGTGGTGACCACTGATATCAGAGCAATCACCTGAAGATAAGGTACCAAGTCTCATCTTTAAAATAGAAGGCAAATATGGATCTGATTCTGAAAGTACTTTCTATTGGCAGAAGATACTTGCCTTCTCCTCCTCCCATCCACAGCCTGGCACAAGGTGTACATATCTCTTAAACCTTAATAATCAGGCATCCAGGTCTTGCTGGTATGCAGACCTCAGAATCTCTCTGACTTTCATATCTTTGTATGTTTCCCTGTGGGATTTAAATCCCAACATACAGGTGCAGCTTACCTAGAATAAACGGCCCAGACACTCCTATCCACAACAGTCAGGGACTGCCAGAGAACTGGGTCACACTCAGCACTGAGCCTCATTACACAAACCCATCCCTCAAAAACACACTTCTTTGCTAAAAACTCTTTTTCAGCCCTGCAGCAATAACACCCTGCTCACGGAGCACTGAGGCAGCGAGAGGCAAAGAATAAAACCAGAACCAGTCTTACCAACATAATAATGGAAAAGCCTTTCTCCTACAACTCGGTACAGATTAAGGAAGTCAGAGAGTCCCTGATAGTATTCTTTGTCTGGAATCCATCGTGCCTCTTCGATATCTGTGGCATCACATGCTGGATAATACAGGCGCAAGAAGCTTCCCTGGGATTAGAAAAAAATTAAAAAAAATAAATAAAGGAATATTGGTATTCATATATGGCAGAGAAAATGGAACATAAAAACATTTATAGAAAGGGTTTCAGATGCAAGAATGCAGCTCAAGAGAATTACGAGAATCTCATGAGAAAATTATTATCATATACAGGCTTTGATGCCAATCCTATGTCATAATCTTTCTGTGCCTACAATGAATTTAAAGCAGCATGCAATAAACATCATCACAGGTGGAGACACATTATCACCTTCTCTAGGTTAGCCTAGGGCTTATTAGAAATGTTTCATTTAATTAAGTTAATTATTACAAACACTCACTACCTATTTGCTCCATCCAGCATCTTGCTGGATCTTTTCTTCCGTCTTCCTCACTGGGAACGGTTTGATGATGCATTTTGTTACGTTTTATAGGGCTGACTGTTAAAGGGTGACTGAAGATGACCTGAGAGCTGGAGCACTTTTCCTAAGATGACAGGCTGCTCAGCCTGGAGAAGAGAAGGCTCTCTAACATGGCTGTAGTGTTCCTTCCTAAACTGAGCAGAGGTGGTCAGCAAAGCTCTTGGGCAGCTGCACAGCAAAGGAGAACAATATATTGCTCTTCCTCCTCATCAACGTTCACAAGTCTCCCATGGTCCATCTTTCTAAACACAGCTTTGTTAACCTGTGTTTCATCTGCCTCTGTTTCTTATCACCAGTTCAGATCATTAAATGTCTGCACTCCAGGTATCCCAGGAAAGCACCCAAGCTTTCCAGACTCACAGGGACCCTGCATACCCCCTTGTCAGTCGTCCTCCTTCACAGACAGCAGCAGTGTACCAAGGCACACCCCAAAGCAGACTTTCCAGCAGATGAACTGTGTGCAATTTGCGTTCTTACTTCCTGGTTTGCAAGGGAATTTGCAAGACCATATTCAAATTCACTGTCTTGCTCCAACTGTACTTTTAGTTTAGCAAGTTATGATTAGGGCCAAAATAAACGTGAGCTTTGAAATAAAGCCTGATTTCTTGAACACTAATTTATTAATTTACCAAAAGTTTGTTTAGTGAAGCTTGTTTCTATTCACTTAACAAACTTAAACCAACCTTTGACACAGAGACCATTATGGAAGAACTTTCCTCCACATTTGTGGTGATATTAACTTGATCTCAGAATAATCCCAGTGAACCTCCCCAATGACTAACTGTTTACCAGAAAGGGGAAGAGTCATTATCTATGCCTTGGAGAACTGCAATTGTTCATAATGCTTATGTAAAAATACCCACATGGGCTGACTGCAAAGAGAAACTCATCACTCCTCTGTGCTGATACAGAGTAAGCTCAGTGAAGGAAAACACATGAACCATTACAAACTGATCACAAGTTCCACTATACCTGGCTAGTCTGAGGAGTAAAACCACAGTGTAAATGCAGGTATATTCTCTCCAAGGCAAGAGGATTTGAAATGGAAACTCACAAGCAAGCTCATTACTTGTCTGGTTACTGTCTGTATCTCATTATTGTGTCTTCTCACTGTGCTAACCTCTTGCAGAGCTGACATCCTGTTCTTCAGAGAGATAAAATCTCAAGAAGACATCTCATCTTTTACCCTGCAGCTGAAACGGCATAGGCTCATCTCCCAACCCTGCACACGCTCATCTCCCAACCCTGACAAATCCTGTTGGGATCTTTGCAATGAGAACAGCAACAGTCACAGACACTGCGTGTGGAATCTCCTCAGAAGCCCAGTGCAGGAGGGAGCAGTGGAGTGGATGAGAAGAACCCCCTGGGTCCCAGGAGGACACAGTTTCTCTGCAGTATCTTGTGTAGGAGAAAGGCAAGGATATTAGGAAGAGGGAGGAATTGGCCATGGGGATGGCTTGCAGGTTACATCCATCTGGTAATGCCCAGTACACATCCTACACCAGGATGAAGAGGACAGAAAGCTCAGCTGTGTCAGCATGGAGCACACAGACAAGACCTTCTGCCTGATTTATCTGTAAAACTGCAGCCAGTTGTTTCACTAACGTTGTAGCTTAAAACCAAAGGAGAAAGAGTCGAGAACTTTACCTCAACTGCATTTTCTGTCATCAGGTCTGTACATCCAACTGAGTGTGGTCCCTTTCCTTCAGGGATCCTGTAAAACTGCTCAGTGCTGCTGGTGCTCCACATTTCCATTGGTGCCTTCACCGACAAACCTGGGAATAAACACAAAATAAATCTAGAGGCCACCATGGCCTCTGTGACCAGATCATCCACACTGAAACAAACCCAGCATGCTGAAGATCCAGAATTAGGAAAATCAAGATTGAGCCAATACAGAAATCTGCTCGTGAGAAACAAAGAAATCCCGAATTGTCATGTCAACCTGACCTGTTCTACTGGGGAATTTCCTTGTTGTATCCTGAATCCCAAGGAGCAGACAGCACCGTGCACTTACAGAAAAGTGGGACGAAACCTTTGGTTGGCAAGGCCGCGGCGGCACTCGGGAGATCTGCGGTGCTACGAACCGCACAAGGGGAGGATTCTGCTGCTCCTCAAGGAAAACCGGCCTGTCCATCAGGGGGAGCGGGATGTCACGGAGAAACACAACGCCGCAGCCATTCTTCCAGGAGGAATGACGAATCCCGGGTTCGGCCCCCGGCGAGACAAGATCGGGCTGCCCGTGCCGGAGCGGGTGTCGGGGCGGTGTGGCCGTACCTGCGGTGACCCCTCCGCGCCGGGCTGGCCCCGGCGATGTGCAGAGCGCGGGGGGAAGCAGCCGCATCCCGGGCTGGGCTCTATCTGCCGCCTTCTCCTTGGGGAAGGAGACACGGGGCCATCCTTATCCCGGTACCCCGCCGCCCGGCCGGGCTCTCCCGGGGCTGGCCTGCCGGGGAAGCACTCGCGGGGCGGGACTGCCGGTGCGAAGTCACGGCGGCTCCTCCCCGGAAAAGCCGCGGGGCCGGCGGCCGCTCCGCCCCGGAAAGGTCCCTCGCAGGCGGCGGCGCGGCGGATCCCGGTCCAGCGAAGATGGTGCGGAAACTGAAGTACCACGAGCAGAAGCTGCTACGGCGGCTGGACCTGGTGAACTGGGAGGTGTCGGGCGGGAACCTGGCGGAGGTGCGGGCGCTGCGGCGGTACCGGCTGGGCCGGCGGGAGGACTACGTGCACTACAAGGCGCTGGCCCGCGCCGTGCGCGCCCTGGCCCGCCGGCTCCGCGACCTGGGCCCGGCCAGCGCCGCCTTCCGTGCCCGCTGCGCCGCCGCGCTTCTGGAGAAGCTGCACGGCCTGGGGCTGGTGAACAGCCGGCAGTCGCTGGCCGTCTGCGAGAGCCTCTCGGCCGCCGCCTTCTGCCGCCGGCGCCTGCCGTGCCTGCTGGTGAAGCTGCGCATGGCGCAGAACCTGCGCCACGCCGTCACCTTCGTGGAGCAGGGGCACGTCCGCGTGGGGCCCGAGGTGGTGACAGACCCCGCGCTCCTCGTGCCCCGCGCCGTCGAGGATTTCATCACCTGGGTGGACGCTTCGCGCCTGCGGCAGAAGGTGCTCGACTACAACCAGGAGCGCGACGACTTCGACCTGGCCGCATAGGGCTGCCCTGCTGCTCTGCCCCAGGACACACACCCCAATAAAACCACGGCGGTGCCACCATCGGATACTCACACAGCTGCAAAGGGAGGCAGAAAGAAACCGTGCGCTTCCAGTGTCGTATTGACCTGCTCCTGGCTCCCTTTTGCAGCTAATAGTTCCGTTCATCCATGCAGAGGAGCTTTCCTTACACATCCACTGCTTCAAGAATACATCCAGTGGCCCAGCTCCATCATTATCCTTGGTGTGCCCAGCACATCATCCCTGGCATTCCCAGCTTCATTAGCAGCTCAGCTCTGCCATCATCCCCAACGTGCCCAGCTCCACTGTCATCCTTGGCATGCCCTGCTCTGTCATCCCTGCAGCGCATCTCCATTATCCTTACATCCCAAAAAGCAAAAGTGCTTGGAAAAGTCTCTGCCCAGTCACAGGAGAGGATACTGGTCAGGTTTAAGTGCTTGGCTGCTTAAAAATAGCTGCTGGAAGGGATTTTAAGCCAAGCCAAGTGGCTGTTTCAAGACTGAGTTTGGCAGCTTCACTCCTGTTTTTCCAAGAGGTTCTCCTGGTTCTTCCTTCAGCTGTTGGATGCACAGGAATCAGAGTTGCTTCTGGAACTATCCTGCTATCAAGGAACGAGGGGTGAACGTGGGGATTCTTGGGGGGTCAGCAGTAAGCAAGGAGGCCAAATACTGCATTTCTGGAACTGTTAAAGTTTTAGCCAAAAATGGAATTTTAAAAAGCCAACTCTATTTCCATGTGAAGTCATAAAGGGAAGTTTGATGCTTTGAGTTCAGTGTCTTTGCTTTGTGGGGTTCCAGCTGACAGTTAGGCATCATTCATGGATCTAACTGGGGAGGTGTTGGAGCAAAAGCTGATCTAACTGTAACTGCAGATTTGGGAGAACTTTTGCATTTAGCACATTAGCCAGGGGCTATTGGGAACTTTGTTCCCTTTTGATAAAAAAAGCAGAAAAACAAAAATAAAACTGTTGGGGTTTTTTAGTTGGTGAAGAAACATATGGAGTATTTTATAATATAGTTTTCTCTGAGTTTACTCTGATTTTTAAATGATCCAGTAAGCCCTGTCTGCCATCTTTCAGAACTTTTTTTTAAGTTTTTATGTAACTTACATAAGTCTGGTTTTAGTTTAATAGCTAGAAAGCTATTACTGAGTTTTAAAATGTTTATGCTGGGAATGCTCTCTTTCCCTTACCTACGGCTATGAAAGGATTTGGCAGTAGGTTTAGGAGCAGAGCTGTGATTGTCTGTCCCAGATCCAAAGGGCTGGAGTGCACCTGCTGTCAAAGCTCTGGATTTGGATGCCTTAGTGTGGCTTTTTTTAAACAGGAAAGATGTTCAGGTGAGGTATGTTATGGAGGTATTGTGTGACCACAATCTGTCAACAGGTATTGTGGCTGTTTGTTAAAAAGCAAACAAAATGGTTACATTTCTACCCATCTCATAAGCCAGCTGTACTAAGCAGAATATTAATTATTAAAGCAATAATAGGTATTAAGAAAAGGACACTAAACAGGTGGATAAACCCTTTGCCTATTACTGCTGTTTGTACTTGCATTTATTTCAGTAATCCCTTTAACAACACCTTAACAACCTTTTCCTCAGAGTGTGCACCTTGCTTATGGTAAGAAACACAAATTGAAAAGACAATTCACACCCAAAGCCTGACTTTTAAACACCTCCCCAGCTTTCTTCTAGAACAATGCCATTATTTCATAAGGTGCCTTATTCAAGTGCAGATAAAAATGGTGCTTTTGCTGTGCTTTACTCTTCTGGGGAACTTAAATAACAGCACAGTGACTTTGCAGGACATTTTACTACTGAGATGCTAAACTGCTGCTCTAACCAGTGTGTCCTTGGAGGAACTGCAGAGAAGGAAATACTCCAGCCTGTCAGTCTCTCTAGTTTACATCACAGGCCCTTTCTTTTCATATTAAACCAACTTTTCATCATTCATCTGTGCACCTTCAGCATCTGCAGCAGAAGAGAAATGCCCCTCCTTGTAGGCTGTTAAGCAGTGGGAATTGATTTCCCTAGAAATATGTGAGATAACAGCATCCATCACCCCTGCTCTCCTCCTGTGATATTGGAAATCAAATTCTTATGTTCTTTAAGAAATCGGGCTGTGTGTGTATATGTCTGTGTGTGTTTTAAGTCTGGAATTTCACAGCTGTGCTGGTTGTACAGTAGGACACTGAGATGAGTGTCCTGCTTCTGAGTTTTTAGCAGGCAGAGTCCTTGCACACCCCTGACCAGAGCTGGGTCCGCTTCAAGTGCGGTAAACAGATAAAATGGAAGTTCCAGCAGCACACCCACATTCCTGCTGGTGATTACAGCCAGGGAAATGATAGCTTCCTCATGTTCCATGGTGGTTTTGCCTTTTCCTGGGATTGAGTTTATTTTCCAGAGCTGATGTGCTGTGACTGCTGCTGGGTGGTTCCCACAGCGGTTCCTGAGCTGGGGATTGAAAGAGCACAGGAAGCAGCTCCGACAGCCTTTCCCAACACTTGGATAAACATGGAGGCTTTTGTTGAATTCCAAGGCTGATCCATTGTCAGTATAAATTGGCACAGCTTCCATGGGCCTGTGTGATATGATCCAACGTTGCCCTTTTTTGGGCCAGGTCCTTCAAACTCTCACCTCCAGCACTCTGGGCACTTGCAGCAGGAGAGCTTGTGCATGTGAGAGTGGCAGGATGGGGTCCTGGGTATCACTGGTCCCAGGTGCTTCTTCCCTGTATCTTCTGAAGTGGGCTTGATGTTCCTCAAGCGGCCCAACATCTCCATGAATCTCATGGGAAGTTGCTGGTGCTGGAGGTGGTGGTGGTGCTGGTAACGGGGCAAACTTTCTCCATGCTTGACAAAATTTGGTCACTGCCACCTCCAGAAGTGCCTGTCCCAGCAGCTGAGGGGTGCCAGGGGTACCAGCTTCTCTAGCAAGGGAGGAAGGGGCTGCAGGGGGCTCTGGGAAGTGCAAAAGCCATTGGCAAACACCAAACAGTTTCCAGGCAGGAGCTCTAACTTGGATAGTGGGCAGCAGGAAAGGAGGTTTTACCAGGGCATATGGTTTTAGGTTTGAGGGTTTTTCTTTTTTCTTTTTTTTTCCCTTTCCTTTTATTTTTTTTTTTTTTGGGTTTTTTTTTTTTTTTTTTTGTCCTGACCTTGGCTCCTTTATTTGAAGGCTGCCAAAGCGGGGAAGCTGAAGCTGAGGAATGTGGGAGAGCTGAAGGAAAGAGTCCTTCACACTGACGCCTTTTGTGCTGCAGTGTGTAAAAGGCTGAGGCTGTCACTGAAATGCAAATGTGATTTTTCACTGATCTGAGCTCCATTTTTTTTCCCAGTAAACAACCATGCTGCATGTTTTAAAGGCTGATTCCATCTGACATTTTGGTGTGGCTTAGTGCTGACCTCAGTAAATCACTGACAGCACATCACCGTGAGCACAGGGGCTGGGGAAGGATGGTACATCCCCCTTCTCAAGATGGGAAATGGAGACTGAAAGAAGCAAAGGTGGAGCTGGGCAATTCCCAAGTTTTTGGGTGATGGTCCTACATCCTGGGCTAAGCCAGGGCCTCCCAGCCTTGCTGAATGGCACTGCCCCATGCTCATCTCTGCAGCACTCCCCAGTAAGAAACCCCATAGCAGATGGAAATGTCACTGTCCCCTTTTTGAGCTCTGAGTAATGTTTTAAATACATCCACTCACAGATCTGACCCTAGATATAGAACCAAAGAGCCATTTCTCATCACCAGGGCATGGGATCACCTTAAGCCCCATGCCAGATGCCAAAACATTTCAACATTCACTGACTCTGGGGGATTATTATCTTAAGAGTTATGACAGTGTTTACCTGAGAGCCCCAGCTCTTGTCCCTGCTTTTAAATACACCATTTTAGGCAGTGAAGCATCTTTTCTGACCCATTGCTTTCTGGTTTGGGCCAGCAGCAGGACTTTGTGGTGGGAAACCTGTCTGCTGCGAATCATCCCCTCTCACTTCTCTGCAAACACAAGTCTCTTCCTCCTTCATATCAGCTGATTTTGAAGAGAGAAAGTGTTTCACTCCCAACAGGCTGCAAAAGGGGAGGCCATTAATGACAGACAGATGGAGATCTGAGCATATCCTGTTCCTCCTGGAGCTACCCTGTGAATCCTGTGTATCTCCAACAGTAAATCACCACAGCTTGATCCCATACGTCCCCAGCAGTAACTCACCACAGTTTCTGGGCTGCTGTGAACACATCAGTGGGGTTGGTGAGCAAGCCCAGGGGCTGCAAGCCCAGGCAGCACCACCACCCCTGATCCCTACCCAGACGGGCCACCACCTGCTGCTCCTGGAGAGGCTGGGGTGGTTGTGTCACAGGGTAAAGTACAGCCAGGTTGTCCCGGCAGGTCTGTGTGGCTGACATGGCAATCCTCAACTTATCCCTTGTACCTGAGCTCGGGCCTAAAACACACCAGGGGAGCCACATCCTAAAACCACCTACTCTCCCCACCAGTTCCAACAGCAGCTGGGACACAGGGTCCCGTGCAGGTAATGGGAGGCTGGGTTTGGAGGAGGTGAATGCTGTGCTAGCAGAGCACTCAAACCTCCTGCTCTTTGTCCCTCTCAGCCTTCCAGAAGAATTTAGGTGGGGAAGGATTGCTGGAAGTCACTTAGTGCTCAAAGCAGGGCACACATGGGGCTGCCTCAGGTCTGCATGTCTCAGCGCTGGACACCTAGAGCAGAGTTTAATCACCCTCGCTGTGAATTATTTTTTCCCCTTCCATCTAGTTGGAGTTTTCCCTGCTGTAGCCTGGGACTGCTGCTTCCCATCCCCATGCTGGACACAGCCGTGTCGGGAGGTGGGTTACATTTCCCTGAATGCTGTCCACACACGGAGAGGCAAAGGGGCATGTCCCCCGTTATCCCTCTCAACTTCTTATCCGGAGTGGATCCCACCCTTCCGCAGGGACGCACAGGGATTTGGGGCCAGATAAGGGGCTGGAAGGAAGCGGAGGAACGAGATCAAGGAGGGTAGGGGACAGGGAGTGGGAGCAGTGAAGCTGCACGAGGGGCTGCGCAGAAATTACTCAGCTCCTTAAAAATCCCTATCACGTCACCATTGCTCCTCCCCGTGCTCTCCCCAGACCCTTTTTTCGCCCTTTGCAGGGCTTTACGTACCTGTTGTGCCGTGTCCTGGCCGCGCCCTGCTCCCGTCCCGCTGTCCAGAGGAGCAGGATGTCCCCTCTGGCCACCCGCAGCCCTCCGGAGCCGGGCGAGCGCCGGCGGCTCCCACAGGAGGCCGCCTCTGTCGCAGGCACAGCGACCGCTGGGCTCTCCCCGAAGGGGAGGGACCAAACTTTGCCTTAGTTTTCAGCTGAGACAATCTTTCTGGGAGAAACCTTCCCTGGGCCTGAGAAACAAGTTTCTGGCACAGAGCCATGCGCAAGAAAGCCTGCGCGTCGCAGCGGGGCCCGCGGCCGCCGAGGTGCGGGGCCGTGCCCCGGTGTGGCGGGGACAGGGTCACGCGTGGGCCCGCTCCGTGTGAGTGCTGGATCTGCCGGCTGGGGCTGGGCCAAGCAACAGGAACCCCGTGAGAAAATTCCCCCGGATGGGTTGCAACACCCCGTGGAGGAGCTGCAGTGCCTGTGGCCGGGCGAGCATGGGGGGACGGCACTTTGGCTCAAGGTTGTGCTGTAAAAATACAAATCTTTTCCTCTGTCCTTAGGAGAAGGACGCTTCCCACTCTCTAGGTACCACATTTGAGTACAACTTCTGGAGTGGCGGAAGGTGGATTTAGCACAGGTCCGTACTTGTGGGGCAGATCTGCACTCATCCCCCTTTGCACAGCCCTGGTGTTTGCCCCCTCAGTAATGCTGAATTCAGGGAATTCACCTGAAAACCGGCACCAATAATGAAAGATTAATTTTGTGAGAGATCAACAGCTGTGAAATGGCCCTATGAGCTTCAAGGCTAGCAAAGGGAGGCAGCAGGGGAGGAGGGCAGGTAAAATTTGGCTTGGCCTAAATCGCTTATGAAGTTGCCCCCTTGGAGAGCTGCTGAGCTCCTGCCTTGGAATCAGCAGCTTCCCTTCCCTTTGGGTGTATGTGTGTGGGTATGACCTGAAGGTGGAAAAGAATAAAGTTGTATGAAAAAGTCCAAGACTTTTTTTCCTATACTTTTGTCCAGCCCTCATTTCAGTGATAGGTTGGATGCATTAAAGTTTGACGTTTTCAGGATAGATTTGATGCTGTTGAAAGGTGTTGGAGAACAAATCAGAAGATCTCTTTTTAATCTAAAGGAACAGGTTCTTCAAGATTAGTGAGAGACAATGAGGAGGAGGAAGCAGTACAGGGGTGGTTAAAGTATCAGAGACCAAATCCCGTGATACTTCTGTGGCCCACTAGGAGCTCCAAAATTTACTTTTCTTTTTAATATATTCAGATTTTCCCAGATGTACAGGACTCAAACTCAGTAAAAGATGAGTATGGGTCTTTCTTTTGGATCTTACCTGCACAGTCCATCCACCCAGGTGTGAAACAGGCTATGAATCTTTTCGTTTAAGACCATTCCTCCTTGCCCTATCATCTCTTTTTTTAAAATAAGAATAATTATTTTCATCCCTTTTTATTATTTTCACCAAAGAACATCAGAGAATACTTGCAAAGGCATTTCTGTCATTGAAATGAAATGCTACCAGTAAGAGACCCACAGCACTGGCAAGGGAGGAGCCAGTTCCCATGGTTAGTGAGCACAACAAACCCAGGGCAAATGTTCAGTGTGGCTTTAGCTACGAGTCCTTTATATAAAGGACTGCACTTTGCTGCAGATTTCTGTGTCTACAGGCCAAAAGTCACCATTGGTCTGTGATCACCGGCTTGAAGATAAATTATAACTTTTTTTTGTTTGCCTCCTGTCATTCCTTTTTCCTTATTTTTGTACAAATCCTGGTTTGTCACAGTGCCTGTCTCATTTTTAATCCAGGTGCTGCTTGACCTTTTAAAGTTGCTGAGAGGAGCTGGTACATCAGTGAACACCCACTAAACGACCATACCTCTGTTACCAGGCGACTTCCTGAAGAGTGCAGCATGACAGAGCTCCACGAAGCCGTGGCTGTGGGGGACTATGACCTGGTGAAAAAGATTCTGAGGGCAGGGCACTGTGACCCGAACCAGAAGGATGTTGACTGGCATGACAGGACCCCCCTGCACTGGGCTGCTGCCAAAGGTAAGGGCACCCCCAGCTCTGTTACCCCTGTGAATGGATGTCATAAAAGGTGATGCTGACTGTAATTGTATCTATGCTGGCAAAATCACAGCTTGTATCTGATAATTTCGTCCCTAATGAGCAAAAAAGGTTAAATATCCACTTAAATTGGAACTTTGCCTACAAAATAATTTATGGGACAGCTGTTGAAGTGATTTTTAGCTTTTTTTCTTCCATCACAAGACAATTTTCAATTTACATGATGTGTACATAGGGAACGGCTGCTTTTCCCCCCCATTACTTTTCTAAGAGGTGACTCCATGAGGTTGTTTCTCATGTACTCCTGTGGGAAAGAGCAGAAAGTCAAACCTGCTGTATTTATACCAGGTGTTTATCAAACCCAATAGAACAAAATAATAACTGTGTTTTACATTGCTCTCCTTTTATCCCACCTGCTTAAATGAACAATGCAGGATCAGAGCTGTTTGCAGCTCCCATTTGATCCTTCACCTTCAGAAGTGTTTGATAAAGTCAAATATCCATTTGCAGCCCAAAAAAGAGATGATGCAACAATACATAATGTATAATTGTACACAATGTAAAATGGGAAACTGGACCTCTGCTTCTCTGTGCTACAGCGTTTGTTGAGATCTCGTGTCATGGCATCTGTCTTTGCTCAGAAATCAAGAGTGTGATTTGCTATTTTACACTTAAGACCATGCTTTTTTGATTATTAAGCATTTAGACATCAGCAAAGGGAACTGAGTTACTTAACAGATTGATGATGCAAGACCAACATGGTCTAGATGCAATTGGGAATGATCCAGCACAGTCAAGACAGTGTCAAGTGGGGTAGAAAGATTTTTTTTTTCTTATTTAAACAGTTCCACAGGTTAGAAGAATGTGAAGGTGAATAAAAACAATGTCTCTATCTACTATCCAACAAACCTTTGTTTTAGTAAAGCTGTACACAGGTTTTCCTGTTCTCAATGTTTAAATTTTATTTTGCAATTTAAGTAAAAACCAAAATGAAGCAATGAAAGAGCCAATTGGTCAATGACTGATTGAGATGTGCTGTTCAGAAATTAGAAAGCTTTTTTATTTGATTGTTGTTTTTATTGTAAATTTCTCCTGGAAATAGTCTAATTCGGGAGAAAATAACCAGCATTTCCTATTCAGTATCATTTATATGGTAAAACAAATAGTCAGGTCGGTGAAATCCGTGACTAAGGGGATTATGACCAGCTGTGTGTGACCGCCTTCTGCATCCTGAAGGTATAAATCCTAAAGCATCTTCTCTCCTGGTTTTGCTGCGCATTCCAAGGGCGGTCAGACCTGGTCAGGCTCCTGGTGGATCACGGCGCCCGGCACTGCCTGCGCAGCGACGTGGGCTGGACCGCGGCTCACTTCGCTGCCGAGGCGGGCAAGTTGCGGGTGCTCCGCGCCCTTCACTCCCTGCACGCTGCCATGGACGCCGCCGACCTCTTCGGAGACACTCCCCGGAGGCTCGCGGAGATCTATGGACACCGGGAGTGCTCCAAGTTCTTGGAAAAGTGAGTATTGGTGGCAAGTCCCGCTGCGGCTGCAGTGAAAATTAACCTCACTGCTCCACAGAGGAGCAGAACAAACACAGTGTGTTGCTTATCTTCCCACCCAAAGCCTGCTAAAGCCCTGACACACAAGCTGTCGTGGATAAGCAAACACGGGCCTGTGACAGGGAAGCCATGAGAAGACATTCTTTTATTCCCCTGTCTCCTGCGGTTTGCCTTGCTATGTTTTCAAAATCATTACCACTTCATGACATCATTGTTTTTGTAAGGATGTTGCAGAGCCGTTATTAAGCAACAGAAATGAAAGCAACAGCTGACAAGTGTTAACCCCTTACAGTGGTGAATGGCAAATACACGGGTTGAGTTGTTTAGGAACAGCCCTCAGCAGTTGTATGTGTGTATATATATATATAAAATTTGGCTTTTCTTATAGTAAAGAAAAAAGCTACCCTATTTTTTACATAATTATAGAAAGCTAGACCACTTAAGTTAATAGGATGGCCTCATACTATGCCCAGATTTTGGGGAAATCCTTGTTGTTTTAATTGCTTACAGTTACCACTGTGGCAGCACATGCCATAAGAAATGCGCTTTTTAAGGATTCCCAATTACCATTCCTGGTTTTCTGCCATTGGCTTGGCTCACAGGTATTTTCATCTTGCAAAGGTGTTTCCCTGGATCAGGATGCTTTACTGCAGAGGTTTGAGCTGTGTCCCATCCTGCATCTCTCTAAAGCAGTGGGACAGATCACCAGAGGTCAACCAGTGCAAGCCATAGTCCCAACACCACTTTATCTAAATACACTACCCATGAAACCTGCCCATGCCAGACCCTGGGATGCTGAGAGCTCCCAAAAGTATTTTCTTCCTGAGTTTTTCTATGAATTTACAGTCCCACCATCATCCTTCACTGGCATCTCTTTTACCACTGCCACCATTCTCAAGACTGCTTTGGTACTATGTACATCCCATATTTTTTTTAATAGGCATTTATCCAACTCAAAGTCTCCAGCTTGCCAGTGCAGCACACGAGCTGCCAAGTTCAAAATCAGGCACAGTGATGGGCAAATGTCTGAGGAGGCCAGTGCCTTACAAATGCCACTTTTCATTAATCCACATAAACCTTTCTGTAGATACTGCTGTCCTTTTGCTGTAGTTCTTCAGCTTGTTGCTTCCTGCTGAAATGGCCCATGCCCACTTTTTATCTTCACACAGCATCAGTGTCCTTCCATAGGAAAAGACACACAAACTGTGCAAAATCCCCCTGTAGAGAGCCCAAAAAAATTTTTAGGGGAACCCCAAGTTCTCATTTCCAAGCTCTGGCTATTATGGAGGATGCTGATAGCTTTGCATTTTACCTGCCCACCCAACACAGGATAATAGAATCACAGAATGGTTGGGAGGGACATTAAAGCTCATCTCATTCCAACCCCCTGCCATGGACAGGAACCCATTCCACTAGACCAGATTGCTCAAAGCCCCATCCAACCTGATGGATCTCACCACTGCTGGAATGGGGCATCCAGACCACTTTAAAGTCTCACTGTTTTTGGAGCTGACATACTGTAATTCCTCACTATTCACCACTTTCCTTCCACACAGAGTATCAGCTCTTCTTACTCTCAGACCTTCAGTTTAAAGGCATTTAGGCAACCAGCAGCTGATAATAAAGCTTTGAAAATTAGATTTTTTTACTACCTAGACAATGGCTAAGTAGTAAAGCTCAGGTTTGCCAGACCTTTGAGAATGGGGCACTGTCTTCCAGTGGAGATTCTCTATATACTGTTCTCAGCTCTTGGCATGCTTAGTTTCTAAACCAGAACAGGTAAATATTGTCTAACCTAGAGGGTGAAAGTCTGCAGGCTTCTGCCCCTGTATGAATAATTTATAGCAATTACTTGCCTGTTCAGTGCTGTCCTTTTTGCACTAATCTCACCAGTAATTTCTGCCAAGTCTGTGGCATTTGCTGTGCCTTGGATGTGCTCCAGAGCCATGGCAGTGAACTGACAGCAGGGGTAGGGGAATTGCCTGGATGATGCAGAAGGGCAGGTGGAGGTGCCTGGGAGAATGATTGACAGGTTGATTGACAGGATGATTAACATCCTGGTCTGAGACACCTTAGCAACAGCCTGGGATGACTCAGGTCAGCTGATGAAGGGCTTTTGGAGGTGAATGACTGATTTAAGGTGGAAGACTTGTCTTTCAGAACCACATGCTGGCCTGACACACCCCACAGCTGCATGGCTCACCGTGGCTGGGAGATCTAATGGCTAGGAAGATGCTTCAAATGCCCAGTCTAGAACATTTTATAAGACACACAAAGCCTGTATGATCACCTCACAGCCATTACCCAGCCTGTGGGCAGCCAAGAGTTTATCACTGAGACTCAAGAACACTTTTTAAGCCCAGCCACTATAATTTAAGACCACAGTGGATGCCTTCACCCTCACACACTGGCCTCACTGCCTCACATCAGCAAACTTGGAGTTAACTAGAAGGAATGGCTGTCATTTGTAGTGTAATTTCGATTCCCTTCTGCTCCTTCAGATGTGTAGAAGGTCCTAGAGGTGATGTCCAAGGTCAGGCAGTGCCAAAGGGAGCAGGGCAGTACCGTGTGTGCTGCAGTTAGGAGTGTGCTTGCACAAAATGCTGCACAGCACAGAGCAGCTCTGCCCTCCACTCATAGTATCTGTGGGATATAAATATGAGGAACATTTTGTTACACAGCATCCCTGTCAGTTTTGGATATTTGCCTGTCATGCAAAAAGAGAGAAAAGGCAATTTTTAAAATAACAGTCTGAGTGTCTCCACCAAATGCAGGGCTGATGTGCATATCTACACAGGGCTATGAGCATCCAAATTCTTCCTGAATCCAAATTCAGTCCCCTCTAGCACCACCATGACCCTTGCATGCTGTTTGTCAGTCCCCAAGTGTTGCCAGCTGCATGAACTGCCTGCCTACCTGGGCTGGGCCACTGACCCGTGCTGAGGACTGCATCCACATGGAAATATTAAATGTATCAACACGGAAATATTATTAAAATGCAAATATTTTGAATAGTCCACTGCTGAGTATCTGTACCACTCACTGAGGTTTGCATGAACATGCAAAAGTTAGGAAACAGCTGGTTTCAAAACAGCTGCTTCTGAATAGCAAATGCATATTTTGCATCAGATTTGTTTTGCATGAGAAGGGCTTTACTCTGAATGCTATGAGAGCTGCCAAGGATGGTGCAGAGATCCTCAGCCCATGTCTGCTGCCACCCTCTCTGAAAAATGTTGAAACTGTACCAAAGGGTCCTGCTATCTAAGACAAGGGCGTATGTATATTCATGTGTAAATAAATAAATATGTTTATATTTAAAAGTCTATAAAAAAGGGTTTTTTGCCCTTGATAGCAGATACTTAACAGCAGACAATAGGGTAGTTCATTTGGAAGGGACCTGCTGCTAGTCCTATGGCCTGACCAATCAGGGCTGACCAGAAGTTAAAGCATCTTAGGAAGGGCATTTTCCAAATGCCTCTTAAACACCAGCAGCCATGGGCATCAACCACCACTCTCAAACATAGGCTTTGTGGAGATCTTAGAGCACCTTTCAGTACCTGAAGAGAGCCTACAAGAGAGCTGGAGAGGGACTTTGGACAAGGGCATGGACAAGGGGGAATGGCCTAGGTAGGTAGGATTAGATATATTAGGAACAAATTCTTGACTGTGAGGGTGGTGAGGCCCTGGCACAGGTTGCCCAGAGAAGCTCTGGCTGCCCCATCCCTGGAAGTGTCCAAGGCCAAGCTGGGTGGGGCTTTGAGCAACCTGGTCTAGGGGAAGGTATCCCTGTCCACAGCAGGGAGGTATGGAATGAGATAATCTCTAAGATCCCTTCCAACCCAAACCGTTCTGTGATTCTATGATATAGAAAGCCAAGGTGATGAGGTCCATCAATATGGAGCTGCTGGCTTTGCTCTGTGCTCTCGGCTAGGACAGCATTGCACTGATGGGACAGAGCTGCTCTATTACAGAAAAAAAGGGTTTTTCCTGATACTGGATGGTGTTTCTGACAGAGCTTCATGAATCTTGAGTGCCTACAACATCAGAGCTCTGCAGGAGGAGGAAAGGGTTGTTGGGCAGGATTTACCCTCGGAATGTCCATGTCTGGATCCAGGCAGTGCTGGGGCCCAGGGGGGTCCCTGTGAGGGGAGGTTGGGGCTGCACCATGCCGGGCACACTGCGGTGTTTTCTCAAGTGTGGGTGGCAGCAGGGTTTTGACCAGACCAAGACCCAGCCCCTGACCCTGTAGATGGGTCCCTGTGAATGGAGCTGTGTCTGTGCTGTGCTCACTCTTGGTTTCTCTCCCAGAGCAGAGGTGGAGAGCAGGAACTACCGCAGGAAGGCTGCACTGAGAAAAATCCCCTTAGACCAGAGAGATGAAGACTGGGAACTCAAGAAAGAAGAGCTTCAGAGAAACCCACCATGTTTTTGGGAGAAGTGTACGGTCTCTATTCAAAAGAAAAATGGGAAAAAAAAGGGGAAGCAGTAGTGTGCCCTGCCTGTTTGGTGCCTCTGAGCACTTGCAATGCAGAACAAAGGCGCTGGCAGACCTCATATGGATGGGAGATGCACATGGCTACAAGGATGCATCCGTAGAGATATACTGTAAACAATGTCCTTAACAGCTAGAAGTGCTTTTGTCTTTCTCTGTGTTTCTATGTATCAGATGTCATATTAATAAAAGAACAACTGCAAAATATGTTTAAATATACCAATACTCTAAATCACTGCAATGGTTAAAGTTACTGAGATGGCAGCAGTTACCCGTATTGTCAGGGAGAGAAATGGTCTTGATCCTTCCTGATTCACAAAAGCATCTTGGACTGTGGTTCTGCTTGCTCTGCTGATGTCTGTGGCCTTTGCTTCTGGCACTGAGTCAACCAGGAGGCTCTACATGGACCTGCAGCCTCTGGTGATGTCTCTCTCTTTTCTTGGAAGTGGGATGTAGTTGCTTCTTCTGGATGAAGTTGAGTTGTTAATTTTGAGCTTTCACTGGACACATGGGTCCAACAGCCTGAATCTTCCATTCCTGGCCCAGCAAAAGGGAAAATGTGCTCCCTCCTTGCTGCTTTCAGCCAGCTGTGACTGCCAAGGGTATTGGAGCACTGCCTTTTTTTTAGCATTGCCCCCAGCTATTTTTATGTCTCTGCAAATAGGAATGCTGTGCAACTGGTCCTGAGCTGTGTATCTGCTCATCAACACTTTCCATGGCAAAAGTATTTTTAACACTTTCACTTCTCAGTCATAAAATTTGGAATGTGACCCAGAGCAGTTTTCCATCGCATGCCAGCACTGGGCAGCCATTCCCATTGACTTCTGTCATCTCTCATGGGTCAGCTTCCCTGTGCTGGGCACATCCTGCACCTGTCCCCATGGGCTGTGCAGGGTGGCTGTGCTGATGGACACCCTGTCCCCTGCAGTGCCAGCTGAGTGGGGCTGGTGCACAGGGCAGGGATGCTGAGCTGGGTGTCACTCTCAGGGGTTTCACAGGGATGGAAGGAGGGATCTGCAGCGTGGTTTGCTGGGGCTGTGGAGTTTTGTGTGGTCACATCTGCAAGGTGCTGGTTTTGCCTGCTGAGTCTTGTGTATGTGAGGTTGTGAGGGATGATGTTGCACTGGATGTAGGGAATAAGATGGATCGTCCAGGGCTTTCTTGTGAAAGTGGTTGGGACTGTCACATTAAAGGATGAAGTGCATGAGTAGCAGCAGAGGAAGAAGGGAGGTGTGGTGGTTCCTTGTTGCGATAAGGAGCAACACAGATTCCCCAGGCAGGTGCAAAGGAGAGACACTTTATTGCAAAAACCCGGACTTTTTAAGCAGTTAGCCAGTTACCAGTTTACATAAATTTAAAGCACAACAAACATAATTCAACCAACCACCATACACCATGATATGGACATGTGATGATCACACTGCAGGTTTTTCTGCCCCTAATTCAGCTGTGTCTCTTTCCCGCAGTCCTTTTCTACTCAGCCGAAGTAACAGGCCTGAGCTATGATTTTACAAAGGCAACAAGGCCTTCATTTTATAAGGTTTTACCTATGTGCAACAGTTCCTGTCCTTTCAAGGCCTTTCCCTGGGGACATGTATCCAGATGAGATGCTTAAGACCAGCCTCTGGACCTGAGCTGGTGACAGAAATGATCAATTCAGGTTCTGCTCTGTTCATGTTGGAACTATTTTATGTTTCACCTGCTGTGGTGGGTTGACCTTGGGCAGCAGCCAGGCCCCCACCCAGCTGCTCCTTCTCTCTCACCCACAAGGAGGTGGAAAATAGGATGGAAAAGCTGATGGATCGAGATAAAGACAGTGAGATCACTCACAAGGTACTGTCACAGACAAAACAGACTTGACATGCGGAAAATGAATTTATTTTATTGCCTATTGAAAGTACAGAAGGATGATGAGAAACAAACACAAACTAGATCCTGCTGCCTGTACCACCATTCCATCCATCCTAGGCTGAACTTTACTCCTTCATCCCCAGCTCCTCCACCTCCTCCCCCACAGCAGCACAAGGGGGTGCAGTCAGTTCATAATGAGTTGTCTCCTCCACTCCATTTTCATGCTGTTCCCCTGATCCAGAACAAAATATGGGGTTTACTGAGCCAGAGTCCACTGGGAAAGCCAATCTCATCACCAAGTCAAAACAGGCCAGCAGGGCAGTCACACAGAGCAGGGAATCCTGTCCTTGCAGGCAGCGGAGCAGAGAGGACACACAGGGCTGGTGTGGGAAGGGGGCTCTGCACCCCCTGAGCACCTGGGGCCGTTCCTGCTTCGCTGTTTGTGCATCAGTGAGCACCTCTGGTGAGTGACAGGGATCAGCATGTTCACACAGAGCTGTCAGCCACTGCTGGACAGTGACACAGCCCATAATATATCACACAGCACAGGGCCACAGCAGAAAGAAAGGTAAACCAAAATAGAGATAAACCTGTAGTTAATTCCGTTGTTTCAAACAGAACATGCCAGAGTATTCATGGCAGGTTTGCAGTATTGTCATTGCTCTTTTACAGCCAGCCCCTGTACCAGGTCTAAATAAATTTGTTACTGACAATAATTTAACTCAAAGAATTACCTAAATGAAATTATAATTGAACATATCTTATTTAAGTCACATTATTTTAGTTCATAGTATTTGAATGATATATTCTTAATCTCAGTGATAAGAACATTTGTATCATCTACACTGCTTGGAGAGTTGCATTAGAGATTAAACTACTTGTTTTCTATAATGAAATATCAACATTTTGCATGGGCTCCTGTTTTTATTACAGTTCCTAACTCATGCAAACCTTGAAATTCACACTTCTTTCTAAGGGAAGAATCCTTAGCAGTGTCTTTTCTAATTTGGGATTGCTGAAAATCAGAATAAGGGAGTGAACGCCCAGAAAAGTGTACTGAAATACTACAATGAGAAATGCCATATGACTTCCAGTCCTTGTGACATAAACCATTTCTAAGACCAAACATACAAAATTGATGCTGTACATCACTAAGAAGGAGAGAATAGATTTCATGGCTCTGATGTGGGCTTCCATGTTGAGGTTCTTCATGGAGTTTGTCTGCATCTTGCGTTTGTGTCTCCAGAGAGAAAAGAGAAGGAAAACAGCAGAAAAGATGACTGCCATAAATGAAGCAGCATATACAAAGCCAGCGAGAAAAAAAGAAGGGAAAAAATGTTTATCCATTTCGATATTTGTTCTCCAAAAGTTTCCTTGTGCAGTGGAATTGCGGTTGTTGCAGTGAGGTTTAGCAGCGATGTCGTAGGCAAGGATGCCAATAGCCAAAGCTAAAATCCCTGACCCCAAAAACAGCCACGGCACAATCCTGTCAATTTTTACTTTCAGGTAGATGAAGAACCTGTTCCTGAAATTCGCAATTTTTATGCAATAAAAAACACAAAGACAGGCAGAAAACCACAAGTTGCAATTATTAAAAAAGGTTTGAAAAAATACAGCTAGTTGAAGTACGGTATGAACATAAAGGTAATTGGGATAAATTATTGAAAGAAATGAGTATGTCCAAGAGATGCACAAAGAGCAAAACCTGGAGCATCCCAGAAGCAGCAAGATCTTCTCATTAGAGTTCAAGGCTTTCTTTTTGACCCAGAAAATGCAAAGCACACAAACAAGGAAAGCATTTATCCACATGCCAGCAAAGGCCTCCAGGCTGATGATGGCCACAGCTGTGGCCCCGTATGAAGTGACATTGGATTGCTGTGGAGAGTGACAAGCTTCCATGCTGCGAGCTGGGGAGCAGAGCTGTGCTGGCCAAGGGGGCTGTGGCAGCAGTGCCTGAGGCAGGGCAGTGGCTGCTCTTGGTGGAGTGTCAGGGATGGCAAGAGCAGCTTTATAGAGCTGCTGCTGCTGCTGGGGGGGATTTTGGTGCTGCTGCTCTGGGGAGCAGGGCAGGTGCAGGGATGTAAATGTGCTGGGTATCGCCTTACCTGGGGCCGGTGTCACCCTTGACTATTTGAATGTTGGTTCAGGGGGGCTGTGTTGGGTGACACAAACAGTGGAGATGTTTTTGTGCAGTGGAGAGTGTTGTGCTTTTGTGCCTGACCCCTGTTTGAGCAGTGTGAGGCTTCAGGACCTGGGTTCTCGTGTCCCTTGGTCACCTACTATGTCCAATTTAGTTTTTGATTGCATTCATTTAACAATGTCATTTCTTTTGTTATTTTTTTACATTGACGAAGGGCAGACCATTGCCTTGAGGGAATTTTTGATTTCCTGATATTGCCTGTTGCCTGCTTTATGCTTTGATCTGAGTTTTCTCTCTGGTTTTGCTGACTGAACAGAAAACACATTGTGGGGTTGTTATTTCTTTGTTTCCTTGTTTTCTTGCTTTCTTGCTTCTTTCCTTTTCTCTCCATTTCTTTGTGAGTAGAATAGAAGTTATTTTTACTACAACAGGTGTGAATTTGAACTGTCTGTGCTGGGACTGTGCAGGACCACACCATGGCTGGATTTTGGGCTCAGCTCTGCATGGGGAATCTGGCCCCTTGAAAACAAAATAGTATAGTATCAGAGTCTCAGATGCGGGGTTTTCCATGCATGAAATATGTGGATCGGGTCTTTACAGGGTCTGCTTTTAGTTCAAAGCCATCCCCTCCAGCATCATTGGAGAAGGGGAAAGATTCACTGAGACTTTGTACCTACCACCCCCTGTGGAGGTTGTGTGGTCTTGGGAAAAAGAAATATTGTAGTGATTAAGATGTTACTCTGGTTTAAAGGTTGTTTCTCTCATTTCATGAACAGGAATGAATCTTTTTGAAGGTGATAATATGAAAAATGCACACCTGGCACTGACTATGCAGTAAATTGTCCCTCTGAGCCAGAGCTGGTGAAAGAAATGAACAATTGGATTCTGTTCTGTTGATATTGGAATTATTTAATGTTTACAGGGCCTGCTGTGGATTGTTAAACTTGGACACCTGCCAGACCCCATCATCCAGCCTTTTCTTCACTCCTGTTGTGCAGCAGGACAAGAAGGAAAATAGAAGATGGAAAAGCTCATGGGTTGAGATCACGACAGGGAGATCAATTGCCAGTTACTGTCATGGAGAAAACAGACTCAAATTTTGGAAAATTAATTTAATTTATTGCTCTTTGAATATGGAGTAGGATGGTGAGAAACAAGCACAAAACTAGAACTCTTTGCCTTCTACCCTTCTTCATCACAGCCCAAAATTCACTCTTTCATTCCCAGCTTCTCCACTTCCTCCCCCACAGTGGGACAGGGAATGAGCGTTGCTGTCAGTCCATAATAAGTTTTCTCTTCCACTCCTTCTGTCTCACTCTCTTCCCTGCTAGAGTGTGGATCCCATCCGCGGGCTGCAGTCCTTCAGGAACATCTGTCTCCAGCATGGAGTCTCCATAGGCTGCAGTCCTTCAAGGCGCACCCACCCCACCCAGTGTTACAAGTGATAATATTGCAAAGAACAGAGACACAGCAGAAAGAAATGGAAACCCAAATACAAATAAACCTGGTGCTGAGTTCAGTCATTTTTCAACCAGCAAATGCCAAAGCGTTTGAGGAAGATTTCCAGTCCTGTTATTGTCCCTTTGTGTCCAGCCCAGGGACCAGGTCTAAATGAATTTGTTATTGACAACAGTTGAAGTCAAAGAATTTTCTAAGTGAAACCATAGTAGCAATTTATTTAACTCATTTCAATTAAGTTTAAAGAATTTGAATGAAGTTTTGCTTACTTTGATGTTGAGGAGAGAACAACTATATAATCTACACTGCCTAGAGAGTTGAATTATCTATTTTTTATAGTGAAAGATCAACATTTTTCATGGGCTCCAGATTTTACTGGAGCTCCTACCTCATGCAAACCTTGCACTTGACATGGGACAGAATCCTTATCAGTGTTTTTTTCAGCTTAGGATTGCTGAAAATCAGAATAAGAGAATGAACACCTGGAAAACCATACAGAAATATGTAAACAAGAAACACCATGGAATTTTCCTCCTGTGTTGAAGGAATCAGGGTTGAGGTCAAAAAGACAAAGTTAATGCTGTATATTATAAGTAAGGAGAGAATAGATTTCATGGCTTTGATGTGGGCATCCATGCTGAGGTTGTTCCTGGAGTTTGTCTGCATCTTGCGTTTGTGTCTCCAGAGAGAAAAGAGAAGTAGAAGGGCAGAAAAGATGACTGCTGTGAAAGAAGTGACAAATCCAAAGCCATAGATAAAATAAATATGGAAAAAACCATCATCCATTTTGCCACACATTTCTGAAAAATGTCCTCGCCCGGTGGAATTGCGCTTGTTACACTGTGCTTTATCAATGATGTTGTACAGAGAGCTGCCAACAGCCAATGATAAAAGCACTGACCCCAACAAGAGCCAGGGCACAATCCTGTCAATTTTTACTTTCAGGTAGATGAAGAACCTGTTCCTGAAATTCGCAATTTTTATGCAATAAAAAACACAAAGACAGGCAGAAAACCACAAACTGGAACAATAACAAAAGTTTTGAGTAGATAAAAGAAATTTACATGTGGGTTGAACATCAAGATAATTGGGATAAATTATTGAAAGAAAGGAATATACCCATGAGATGCACAAATGCCAAAACCTGGAACATCCCAGAAGCAGCAAGATCTTCTCATTAGAGTTCAGGGTTTTCTTTTTGACCCAGGCAATGCAAAGCACACAGACAAGGAAAGCATTTATCCACATGCCAGCAAAGGCCTCCAGGCTGATGATGGCCACAGCTGTGGCCCCGTATGAAGTGACATTGGATTGCTGTGGAGAGTGACAAGCTTCCATGCTGCGAGCTGGGGAGCAGAGCTGTGCTGGCCAAGGGGGCTGTGGCAGCAGTGCCTGAGGCAGGGCAGTGGCTGCTCTTGGTGGAGTGTCAGGGATGGCAAGAGCAGCTTTATAGAGCTGCTGCTGCTGCTGGGGGGGATTTTGGTGCTGCTGCTCTGGGGAGCAGGGCAGGTGCAGGGATGTAAATGTGCTGGGTATTGCCTTACCTGGGGCCGGTGTCACCCTTGACTATTTGAATGTTGGTTCAGGGGGGCTGTGTTGGGTGACACAAACAGCAGAGATGTTTTTGTGCAGTGGAGAGTATTGAGATTTTGTGCCTGACCCGTGTTTGAGCAGTGTCAGGCTTCAGGACCTGGGTTCTTGTGTCCTTCGGTCACCTCCAATGACCAATTTAATTTTGGATACACCAATTCAAAAATAGTATTTCTTTTGCTAATTTGTAATATTGATGAAAGGCAGAGAACTTCCTTAAGAAAATTTTCTTTTCCTGATACTGCCTGTTGCCTGCTTTATGCTTTGATCTGAGTTTTCTCTCTAGTTTTTCTGTCAGAACAGAAAACACGGTTTAGGATTGTTGGGTTTTGTTTACTTCTTCCTTTCTTCTTCTCTCCAAGTTTTTGTGAGGAGAATGGAAGTTATTTCTATTACAACAGGTCTGAATATGAAGTGTCTGTGCTGGCACTGTGCTTGTACAGGGGCCTGAAATGAAAATGTTACTGAGCAGGACCATACTGTGACTGGGGTTTGGGGTCAGCCCTGTGTGAGGAATCTGGCACCTTAAAAAAATAATGGTATAAAATCAGGATCTCCAATGCTGGGCTTTCAAATCAGGAGGATATGCATCACGTGCTTGAAACATGTGTCTGCTCATGCTTCCTATCAATCCCCTCCAGCATCTCAAGAAGGAGAAGATTGTATCTAACACCCCACATACATATTTCAGATTCCCTCATGTAACTCAGGTGGCACCAGACCCTGGTGTTTCTGCTTCTGGATGGACACACAGATGTATTGGGATCTGAGTCACACTGCACACAGACTGAATTTTTTCCATCAGAGTTTGATTAACGCCAAGCCTCTTCTCTCTCCACCATCTGTTTCTTTCTCCTTTTATGATGTAGAGAATCCTAAATGATACATAAAGCTGATATGGTGGAGCAGTGCATCTGTGTGGAACTGCTGGCTTTGCTCCATGCTCTCAGCCATGACAGCATTGCAGTCATGTGACAGAGATGCTCTATTACAGAAAAAAAGGGTTTTTCCTGATACTGGATGGTGTTTCTGACAGAGATTCCTGACTCCTGAGTGCCTACAACATCAGAGCTCTGCAGGAGGAGGAAAGGGTTGGCCTTCTCTTGGGCAGGATTTACCCTCGGAATGTCCATGTCTGGATCCAGGCAGTGCTGGGGCCCAGGGGGGTCCCTGTGAGGGGAGGTTGGGGCTGCACCATGCCGGGCACGTCGCGGTGTTTTCTCAAGTGTGGGTGGCAGCAGGGTTTTGACCAGACCAAGACCCAGCCCCTGACCCTATAGATGGGTCCCTGTGAATGGAGCTGTGTCTGTGCTGGACTTTGCTGTATGGGTGGAGAGCAGGAACTGCCACAGGACAGTCCCACTGAGAGGAATGCCCCTTAGACCAGAGAGATGAAGACTGGGAACTCCAGAAAGAAAAGCCTGGAAACCCACCATGTTTTCTGGAGAGCTGCACAACCTCTGCTCAAAAGAAAAATGGAAAAAAAGGTGGAAACAGTAGTGTGTTGTGTCTCTTTGGTAGCTTCTGGTGGTGCCTCCACTTTTCTTGGTAGTGGGGTGTAGTGGGGAGAGGTTGATGTTGGGCTTTCTCTGAACACATGGGTCTAACAGGCTGCAACTCCCATTCCTGGCCCAGCAAAAGGGAACGTGTGCTCCTCACTTCTTTCATGTCTCTGTGGCTGCCAAGAGTGTTGGAGCACTGCCTTGTTTTTAGCAGTGCCCCCAGCCCTTTTTATGTCTCTGCTCAGAGAAATGCTCTCTCCAGAAGATCTTGTGCTTTAGCCCCCACCTCCATGCCACTGTGTCTCGGTTTTGAAAGACAGGTGTCTGCTAAGGGAGGCAGAGGCCCCCCCTTGAAGTGGCAGATATAACCCCTTTTCCCTCCAAGTTATTATATTTTGAAATCAAGGGCCTTTAGGCAAAGATGTGGGAAATAGGAATAACAGTTCTTTACTCTCTATATATATGTGTATATAACCAGTCAAACAAAAACAACAACAACTATGGCAGTAACAGCAATCACAAACCCAGTCCCAGCCTTCTCGGCTGCCGGGCCCTTTCCCCTCGGGTGCAGTTCCGCTCGCAGCCGGCAGGGGCGCTGGCGGCTCCCGGTGAGCAGGGCAGGTGCGATGGTTCCCCCGCGGCTGCAGGGGGCGCTCCGGAGCGAGCTCGGGGAGCACGCGGCACCGGTGCTCCGGGGATCCCGGGAAGGGATGGGACAAAGGCTTCACAAACCCCTGGGCAGCCGATCCCGGACTCTCAGGGACAGCAGGCTGGAACGGCAGGGACGAACGCAAATCCCGGGTGGCAGGCGAGATGTATCCAGATGGGAGAACCCCACGGAGGCCCAGGCAGGCAGGGCGAGCAGGGCTACAGCGTAGCGGAAGCTCGAAGCAGCAGCGGGGCAGGGCAGCCACAGCCCGGTCTCCAGCAGGGCAGGGAAAGCGGCTTTTGGGGTCCCGGCGTTGTTTCCAGCAGGAAGAAAGAACGGCCAAAAAGAAAGAAGCAGCAGCTCCTTTCTCTGCAGCTTCTCTCTCCGGACGCTCAGAGCGAACTGACCCCACACCCAGGTGTAGACAAAGGAGTAGCCAGGTCCGCCCCACTCCCCTTTTGTCTTTCTTAAGTACAGCTATTTGTCCCCTAGCAACATGCATATGGGAGAAAATTCCTTTAACAGGAAAAAAAACAGACTAAACTAAAACCCCAACATTATCCACCCCGAATTTTTTCCCATACTAACATGTTACATGAAACTTAACTTTTTTTAACCATATAAATCTATGCATTACCCAAATTATATACAAATATACATGCTGATACTGATACAAGTACAGAGCCATGGGTAGTTCACCCTAAAACAAGGTCCCCTTGAGGTAAGCATCGGGTCTCTCCATCCTTTTGCATCACCCACCAGGTGCAACCTGGTCCCTGAGCAAAAACAACCCCACGGATGGGTTTGTCTTTGCTCAAGGCAGACTTTACCCAAACAGTTTTTCCAAGCATACCTCTCATGTGCACCACTGGAACCTTATCCCCGTCTGTTGTTTGTAGGGGTTCAGATTGGGCAGGGCCTGCTCGGCTGGTGGAACCTCGAGTGTTAACTAACCAGGTGGCTCTTGCTAAATGCATCTCCCAGTTTTTGAAAGTCCCCCCACCCAGTGCCTTCAAGGTGGTTTTAAGCAGTCCATTACACCGCTCAACCTTCCCAGCTGCTGGTGCATGGTAAGGGATGTGGTACACCCACTCTATGCCATGTTCTCTAGCCCAGGTGTTTATAAGGCTGTTCTTGAAA
Source organism: Corvus moneduloides (assembly GCF_009650955.1). Lineage (NCBI taxonomy): Eukaryota > Metazoa > Chordata > Aves > Passeriformes > Corvidae > Corvus > Corvus moneduloides. The sequence continues at coordinate 6,044,025 of NC_045478.1, forward strand.
TGAGTCCCATTGTCAGACTCGATTCTCTCAGGGGTGCCATGCCTCCAAAGGACTTGCTTTTCCAGGCCCAGGATGGTGTTCCGGGCAGTAGCGTGAGGCACAGGGTAGGTCTCCAGCCATCCAGTGGTGGCTTCTACCATTGTGAGCACATAGCGCTTGCCTTGGCGGGTTTGAGGCAGTGTGATGTAATCAATCTGCCAGGCCTCCCCATACCTGTATTTGGACCATCGCCCACCATACCACAGAGGCTTCACCCGCTTGGCCTGCTTGATCGCAGCGCATGTCTCACAATCATGGATAACCTGGGAGATACTGTCCATGGTTAGATCCACCCCTCGGTCTCGTGCCCACTTATAGGTGGCATCTCTGCCCTGATGACCTGAGGCATCATGGGCCCATCGAGCTAGGAACAATTCTCCTTTATGTTGCCAATCCAAGTCTATCTGGGACACCTCTATTTTCGCAGCCTGATCTACCTGTTTGTTGTTATGATGTTCTTCATTAGCCCGGCTCTTGGGGATGTGAGCATCTACATGACGGACCTTCACGGATAGCTTCTCTACCCGAGTGGCAATGTCTTTCCACTCTTCAGCAGCCCAGATTGGTTTTCCTCTGCGCTGCCAGTTTGCCTTATTCCACCTTTCCAGCCAACCCCACAGAGCATTGGCTACCATCCATGAATCAGTGTAGAGGTAGAGCTTTGGCCACTTCTCTCTTTCAGCTATGTCCAGAGCTAATTGGACAGCTTTGAGCTCAGCAAATTGGCTCGATCCACCTTCTCCTTCAGTAGCCTGTGCAACTTGTCGTGTGGGGCTCCATACAGCGGCTTTCCATTTCCGGCTAGCGCCTACAATTCGGCAGGAACCATCAGTGAAGAGGGCGTATTGTCTTTCACTCTCTGGTAGCTCGTTATATGGTGGGGCTTCTTCGGCACGTGTCACCTGCTCCTCTTCTTCTTCAGAAGATAACCCAAAAGTCTCACCTTCCGGCCAGTTCGTAATTATTTCCAAGATCCCAGGGCGACTTGGGTTTCCAATTCGGGCGCGCTGCGTGATGAGGGCAATCCATTTGCTCCAAGTAGCGTCGGTGGCGTGATGCGTGGAGAGAACCTTTCCTTTGAACATCCACCCCAGCACCGGTAGTCGGGGTGCCAGGAGGAGTTGTGCCTCTGTGCCGATTACTTCTGAGGCAGCCTGGACTCCTTCATAAGCTGCCAGGATTTCCTTCTCTGTGGGAGTGTAGTTGGCTTCAGATCCTCTGTAGCTTCGGCTCCAGAATCCCAGTGGTCGGCCCCGAGTCTCACCAGGCACCTTCTGCCAGAGGCTCCAGGACAGACCATTGTTCCCGGCTGCAGAGTAGAGCACGTTCTTCACCTCTGGTCCTGTCCTGACTGGGCCAAGGGCTACGGCGTGAGTAATTTCCTGTTTGATCTGAGTGAAGGCTTGCTGCTGTTCAGGGCCCCAGTGGAAATCATTCTTCTTGCGGGTAACCAGGTAGAGAGGACTCACGATCTGGCTGTACTCGGGAATGTGCATCCTCCAGAAACCTATAGCACCTAGGAAAGCTTGTGTTTCCTTCTTGTTGGTCGGCGGAGACATTGCTGTGATCTTATTGATGACCTCAATGGGAATCTGACGTCGTCCATCTTGCCACTTTACTCCCAGGAACTGGATCTCTCGGGCAGGTCCCTTGACCTTGCTCTTCTTGATGGCAAAACCAGCTTGCAGGAGAATTTGAATTATTCTCTCTCCTTTCTCAAACACTTCGGTTGCGGTGTTCCCCCACACAATGATGTCATCAATGTACTGCAGATGTTCTGGAGCCTCACCCTTTTCTAGTGCAGTCTGGATCAGTCCATGACAGATGGTGGGACTGTGCTTCCACCCCTGGGGCAGTCGGTTCCAGGTGTACTGCACGCCCCTCCAGGTGAAGGCAAACTGAGGCCTGCACTCTGCTGCCAGAGGAATGGAGAAGAATGCATTGGCAATGTCAATAGTGGCGTACCACTTTGCTGCTTTGGACTCCAGCTCGTACTGGAGCTCCAACATGTCTGGCACGGCAGCGCTCAACGGTGGAGTCACTTCATTCAGGGCACGATAGTCCACAGTCAATCTCCATTCCCCGTCAGACTTGCGCACAGGCCAGATGGGGCTGTTGAAGGGTGAGTGGGTCTTGCTGACCACCCCTTGACTCTCCAGCTCGCGGATCATCTTGTGGATGGGGATCACAGCATCTCGATTTGTCCGATACTGCCGGCGGTGCACTGTCGAGGTGGCAATTGGCACTCGTTGCTCTTCCACTTTCAGGAGCCCAACTGCAGAAGGATTCTCAGATAGTCCAGGCAGGGTGTTCAATTGCCTAGTGCCCTCTGCCTCCACAGCAGCAATCCCAAATGCCCATCTGAGTCCCCTTGGGTCTTTGTAGTAGCCATTCCGGAGGAAGTCTATGCCCAGAATACACGGGGCCTCTGGGCCGGTCACAATCGGATGCTTTTGCCACTCTTTCCCAGTCAGGCTCACCTCAGCTTCCAAAAGGGTCAACTGCTGTGATCCCCCGGTCACCCCAGCGATGGATACAGGTTCTGCCCCCACATGTCCCGATGGCATTAAAGTACACTGTGCCCCAGTATCAACCAATGCATCATATTTTTGTGGCTCTGATGTGCCAGGCCATCGGATCCACACCGTCCAGAAAACTCGGTTCTCCCGTGCCTCTTCCTGGCTAGAGGCAGGGCCCCTCTAGCCCTGGTTATCATTCTTTCCCTGGGTGTACATGCTCGAGGTACCTTCAAGGGGATCCGACATATCATCCTCCCTTCTGTAATGCCTGGCAGCTCGGTCACGGGAGGCTGAGGCTACCTTCACCTTAGCGGAACCCCCTCGGTTAGTGCCTCCCTCCTTGAGTTCACGCACCCGCGCTGCCAGGGCAGAGGTGGGTTTCCCATCCCACCTTCTCATGTCTTCCCCATGCTCACACAGGAAAAACCACAGCTCAGCTCGTGGGGTGTACCCTCTCTCTCTAGCAGGGGGACGACGGGCTCTGACTTGGGGGCCTGTGACTCGCACTGGTGCCACACTGACCCTCCTCATCTCCTCCCTCATCTCCTCCCTCATCTCCTCCCTCATTTCCTTCCTCATCTCCTTCATCTCCTCTTTGAGGTCCTGGACCACAGCAGAGACATGAGCTTTCAGCGGGCCATTGATCATGCTGTCATAATGCCTGAGCCTGTTGGCAACAGAGCCCACTGTTTCTCGGGTATTGTCAGCATCAATCGTTGCAATGAAGGTGGTGTATTGCGATGGCCCTAGCCTTGCCAGGTTCCACATCATCTGTCCTGTGCACCTGACCTTATCGGGGTCATTATCATGCTGTCCATCCTTCCCAAAGAGTACCTCTAATATTGCCACCTCTCTTAGCTGTTGGATCCCTTGCTCGAGTGTCTTCCACTGCATTCTATGATGATACTCCTGCATTCTTTCTTTGTGAATGAACCTTTCTCTCACACTCATTAAGAGCCGCTCCCAGAGAGAGAGAGGCCCTGGCTCCCTCACAAATATCTGGTCCACACCTGGGTCCTGGGTCAACGATCCCAGATACCTTGCCTCACCACTATCCAGTTGCACACTTGTGCCCATAAGGTCCCAAACCCGAAGCAGCCAGGTGGTATAAGGCTCACGCCCCCTTCGCACAATGTCGTTTCGCATAGCACGGAGACTGTCATGCGACAGGGACTCAGTGATGACTTCTGGCTCTGGCTCTCCTGCTGGTTGTGAGGGCCCTGGTTGCCCATCATCATTAACTGGTCGTACTGATTTGGTCTTATACTTCCTCCTTTGCACAGGGGCGACTGCTGCTGGCTGTGGTTGTCCTTGTGGTTCAGCTGAAGCCTGGACGGTTGTAACATCCGTGGGTTCCACTGCTGCACCATCGGACTCACCCTCTTTGGGGCAGGGAGAGGGTTTTTCACTAGCTGAGGAGGTGTATTCCCTTAGCAATTGGCATATCTCCTGGCGCACCTGGCCCATCTCCTGGCACATCTCCTTGCGCACCTGGCCCATCTCCTGGCATATCCCCTGGCGCACCTGACCCATCTCTTGGCACATCTCCTGCATCCCTTTTGCCAGTACCCCCACCCAGTTTGGGTAGTCCATTTCTGAGGTGGACTGTTGGGCAGTATCAGTCTGTGGGGCGGGATCTCTAGTGTCTGGGGCTGTGGCAGGCTCTGGCTCTGGGGTAGGATCTCTAGTGTCTGGGGCCGTGTCAGGTTCTGGGGTAGGAACTCTACTCTCTGGGGCCATGTCAGGCTCTGGGGCAGGATCAGGCTCTGGAGTAGGAACTCTACTCTCTGGGGCCATGTCAGGTTCTGGGGCAGGATCTCTAGTCTCTGGGGCTGGTGTCTGGGTAGATATCCAAGCCAATCTCAACTTATCCTTGAATGCTAAATAGAGTAGGCCTATCAGCAGCAGATGGTTAGTATTCAGAGGGAATTTAAACCCTTCGAAAATTGATGGGGTGGGCCCAAAGAACTGGTTGAGGGGTTGGGAGAAAACTTCCCCTGGTGTCATTTCCTCACAGAAAGTACCATTGTTAACATAACCCCAAAAACATGTGCTCAGTGTGTGATAGCTGTTTATCCATGTGCCCACATTCCGGAGGAAGTTAAAAACCCATGAATTCCTCACCTTCTCGACCCATAACGCAAGCTGGATAACAGCAATGGTAGCCTTAGTCAGAGGACCCATATTCAAGTAAGGAGCTGCAAAGGGGAAGAATATAGCCACGGCTACATGCCACCCGAACCAGGGTAAACTAGACCACATAGTGCTGCCTAACAAGGTTCCAATATCCAGCACACAAAAATAAAGTTATCGAGGAACTGTTATTCCTTTTTCACCTCTATCTCTTAATGCCCTCAGGCCCCACGTTGGGCGCCAAGATCTGTCTCGGTTTTGAAAGACAGGTGTCTGCTAAGGGAGGCAGAGGCCCCCCCTTGAAGTGGCAGATATAACCCCTTTTCCCTCCAAGTTATTATATTTTGAAATCAAGGGCCTTTAGGCAAAGATGTGGGAAATAGGAATAACAGTTCTTTACTCTCTATATATATGTGTATATAACCAGTCAAACAAAAACAACAACAACTATGGCAGTAACAGCAATCACAAACCCAGTCCCAGCCTTCTCGGCTGCCGGGCCCTTTCCCCTCGGGTGCAGTTCCGCTCGCAGCCGGCAGGGGCGCTGGCGGCTCCCGGTGAGCAGGGCAGGTGCGATGGTTCCCCCGCGGCTGCAGGGGGCGCTCCGGAGCGAGCTCGGGGAGCACGCGGCACCGGTGCTCCGGGGATCCCGGGAAGGGATGGGACAAAGGCTTCACAAACCCCTGGGCAGCCGATCCCGGACTCTCAGGGACAGCAGGCTGGAACGGCAGGGACGAACGCAAATCCCGGGTGGCAGGCGAGATGTATCCAGATGGGAGAACCCCACGGAGGCCCAGGCAGGCAGGGCGAGCAGGGCTACAGCGTAGCGGAAGCTCGAAGCAGCAGCGGGGCAGGGCAGCCACAGCCCGGTCTCCAGCAGGGCAGGGAAAGCGGCTTTTGGGGTCCCGGCGTTGTTTCCAGCAGGAAGAAAGAACGGCCAAAAAGAAAGAAGCAGCAGCTCCTTTCTCTGCAGCTTCTCTCTCCGGACGCTCAGAGCGAACTGACCCCACACCCAGGTGTAGACAAAGGAGTAGCCAGGTCCGCCCCACTCCCCTTTTGTCTTTCTTAAGTACAGCTATTTGTCCCCTAGCAACATGCATATGGGAGAAAATTCCTTTAACAGGAAAAAAAACAGACTAAACTAAAACCCCAACACACTGTCACAGATACTACAAGACTTGACAGGAAAGGCCAGAAAAGAGTGAAAGCCTAATTACAGAACCACTGAATGGTTTGAATTGGATGAAGCCTTAAAGATCATCTCATTCCATGCCCATGCCATGGGCAGCATCGACTTCCACTATCCCAGGTTGTTCAAAGTCCCATCTATTTCAAAACCACTTGCACATGCTTAATAATTCTTCCCCTCTTTTTTTTTTTTTTTTTTTTTTTTTTTTTTTGTGGGAATACAGAGAAAGAGGGAAGGGAATGCTCATGGAAATGCAACCCTTAAAAGAAAAGGCTCACAAACCAAGCTTTTTCGCCTTCAGTTCATCTTTTCAAATTAGCATCCTGGGGCCACTTGTGTTCCTAGAGCAGAAACTCATCCTCTGGGTTGACTCCAGAGAAAGTGTAGAGAAATAATGCAGTTCTTGTGCTCGAGGCATGAGCTCTGGCGAGCCGCACTCAGAGAGAGTCCAGCTGCGTTACTTCTGTGCATCGCTGAAGCGACTTGGGCATCAAGAAGGGTGCTGCTGGCTGAGCTAGCTAGCTGGCTTCTGTGCAGAGGGAACACGGCAGGAGCCGATGGGATCGGCTCACGTTTGCTCGGAGACAAAGGAAGAGAGAGGCTGTTCTGGTCTGGCTCCTAACAGGTTTATTGTTAGAAGTTTCGAAACCCAAACAAGCTCGGAAGGGATGGAATGCGATGGGATACTCCCCCGAGTCTTGTCCTCAGTTTTATAGGCAATTTGAAAACCCCGGTGAAAGGGGAAAACAACCAATGAGTTACAAGCCAGGGGGAGGATACCATTCAACAAGAACCACTGGGGGAAAGCGAGAGGCGGGAGTTGTAACAGAGAACCAATGAACAACCGAGTAACCGAGAATTTTCCCGAACCGGGGGAGGTGGCTTGTACCCGGGCACTGCCCAGGGGGTGCAGCTTAGGCTTCTGAGCCGCCCCTCGACCCACCCTCTGAGTCTGCCTCTTCGGGAAACTCGATCCAGGGGCGGGGCTGGGATTGACTGGCATCTCGCTGCCCCAGCCCCACAGTGGGCTGGGTCACAGCAACAGAGAAACTCTGGAGTCTTTGCATGGTTGCCCTGCAAGATAGACACCTTGGCTTTGTTGCAGGAAAAGAAGATCTGAGAAGCCTTCTGCTGGTAGAGGTGCATCAAAGGTTGTTCCCGAAATGCAGCAGGGATGTTGTGCACAGATTCTTATAGAAAGAACCTATGCCCAGCAGGCCTGATGCTACATGTGAGGTGATGCCCTGGCGAGTATTTTGGTACCTCTGAATTCTGCAGAGCTTCAGGGGGCCTCTGAGGTTTGGGCTCTACACCTGACAGATGTTCTCCTCCTGGGAGAACAGGAGGCCAAACAAACCCTGCCAAGAATGGATCGAAAATGCACCCTTTGACACCTGGCATGGGGTCAGACATCCCTCTGTGCCCAAGCTGGTGAGAGAAATGAACAAATCAGATTCTGCTCTGTTCATGCTGGAATTATTTCATGTTCAGAGAACCTGCTGTGGTTGGTTGACCTTGGGTAGGTGCCAGGCCACCCACCTAGCTGCTCCTTTACTCTCACTGCACAACAGGGCAGGGGCAGAAAAGAAGATGGAAAAGCTCACGGGTTGAGGTAAGGACAGGGAAATAACTCACCAATTACTGTCATGGACAAAACAGACTCAAATATAGGAAAATGAATTTAATTTATTGCCTAATGGAAGTGGAGTAGAGTGATGATGAACAAGCACAAAACTAGAACCCCTTCCCTCCTTCTTCACAAGCTAAAATTCACTCCTTCATTCCCAGCTTCTCCACCTCCTCACCCCACAGTGGTGCAGGGGGACAGGGAATGGGGGTTGCAGTCAGTCCATAACAAGTTGTCTCCTCCACTCCTTACTCTTCGCTCTCTCCTGCTGTGCCGATTCGGACAAATTTGGAGGAAAAATATCCTCTGATAGAAGACAGGTTACAACCAGCCCTCCCCCACCAGGTTTGGGAAAAAAATCTTCTTTGGAACACACAAGAAAAGGATAAAAATGCTAAATAATAAAACCTCTCACTGCGAAGAGAAACCTGGGAAAATTTCGGAGTCCTTCTGTAGATGTGGTCTCTCTCCTCCTCCTCGGAGCTGTGTTGTGTGCCCACCTCCAGGGCCTCGGTGGAAAATTCTCCCGATGTGTTCTGATGTTGAAACAGTCCAGAAGAGAAGAAGGGAAAAAAACCCAAAGCCCCAGGAAAGCAAAGTTCAACTCTCTGTCTTCCATCGAAGAAAAGGCACCAAAAGCTGGCTGAAAAGCAAGAAGGGTGCTTCCTCTGCTCTTGCTGCTGCAGAAGCAGAGGAGTGTGTATCTGTGTCCTTGAACAACTGCTTTGAAAAGTTCGCGCAGTTTTTTCCTCTCCCCCCCTCAGGCTCAGTTTAAAGGCACAGAAAGGCACAGAATTAATTTCTGGGCATAGAGTAGTGATAGGGGATACACATCATAAAGTCACCCCCAGACACTTGCTCAAGCGAGGATCCCATCCGTGGGCTGCAGTCCTTCAGGAACATCCGCCTTCAGCATGGAGTCTCCATAGGCTGCAGTCTTTCAAGGCGCACCCACCCCACCCAGTGTTACAAGTGATAATATGGCAAAGAACAGAGACACAGCAGAATGAAATGTACATCCAAATATAAATAAACCTGATGCTTATTTGATTTGTTTCAACCAGCAAATGCCAAAGTATTTGAGGAAGGTTTGCAGTATTGTTCTTGCCCCTTCGCCTCCAGCCCAGGGACCAGGTCTAAATGAATTTATTACTGACAACAACTGAACTCAAAGAATGACCTGAATGAAATGCTAACAGTAATTTAACTCATACTAATTTAATTCAAGGAATTTGAATGATTTATTCTTAATTTCAGTGGTAAAGAGAAAACATATGTATAATCTACACTGCCTGGAGAGTTGCATTAGAGATAAACTGACTTGTGTCTCATAATGAAATATCAAGATTTTGCATGGGCTCCATTATTTATTGCAGTTCGTGCTTCATACAAACCTTGCACCTGACATAGGATAGAATTCTTATCAGTGTCTTTTCCAGCTTGGGATTGCTAAGAATCAGAGTAAGGGAATGAAAACTTGGAAAAGCATACAGAAATAGTAAACTAAGAAAAACCACATGCTTTTCTTCCTTTGTTGAAGAAATCAGTGACAAGATCAAAAATGCAAAGTTAATGCTGTACATTACTAAGAAGGAGAGAATAGATTTCATGGCTTTGATGTGGGCATCCATGCTGAGGCTGTTAATGGAGTTTTTCTGCATCTTGCATTTGTGTCTCCAGAGAGAAAAGAGAAGTAGAAGGGCAGAAGAGATGACTGCTGTGAAAGAAGTGACAAATCCAAAGCCATAGATAAAGTACACATGGAAAAAATGCTCATCAGTTTTGTTAGTCAGTTTCAAAACATATCCTTGTCTATTGTAATTGCGGTTGTTACTGAGCTGTATATCAGCAATGTCATAGCTGGTGATGCCGACAGCCAAGGCTGAAAGCCCTGACCCCAACAAGAGCCAGGGCACAATCCTGTCAATTTTTACTTTCAGGTAGATGAAGAACCTGTTCCTGAAATTCGCAATTTTTATGCAATAAAAAACACAAAGACAGGCAGAAAACCACAAACTGGAACAGTAACAAAAGTTTTGAGTAGATAAAAGAAATTTACATGTGGGTTGAACATAAAGGTAATTGGGATAAATTATTAAAAGAAAGGAATATACCCATGAGATGCACAAATTCCAAAACCTGGAGCATCCCAGAAGCAGCAAGATCTTCTCATTAGAGTTCAGGGTTTTCTTTTTGACCCAGGCAATGCAAAGCACACAGACAAGGAAAGCATTTATCCACATGCCAGCAAAGGCCTCCAGGCTGATGATGGCCAGAGTTGTGGCCCCGTATGAAGTGACATTGGATTGCTGTGGAGAGTGACAAGCTTCCATGCTGCGAGCTGGGGAGCAGAGCTGTGCTGGCCAAGGGGGCTGTGGCAGCAGTGCCTGAGGCAGGGCAGTGGCTGCTCTTGGTGGAGTGTCAGGGATGGCAAGAGCAGCTTTATAGAGCTGCTGCTGCTGCTGGGGGGGATTTTGGTGCTGCTGCTCTGGGGAGCAGGGCAGGTGCAGGGATGTAAATGTGCTGGGTATCGCCTTACCTGGGGCCGGTGTCACCCTTGACTATTTGAATGTTGGTTCAGGGGGGCTGTGTTGGGTGACACAAACAGCGGAGATGTTTTTGTGCAGTGGAGAGTATTGAGATTTTGTGCCTGACCCCTGTTTGAGCAGTGTGAGGCTTCATGATCTGGGTTCTTCTGTGCCTTCATCACGTCCAGTGACCAATTTAATTTTGGATACACCAATTCAAAAAAGTATTTCTTTTGCTAATTTGTAATATTGATGAAGGGCAGAGCATTACCTTGATAGAATTTTAATTTTCTGATATTACCTGTTGTCTTCTTTATGCTTAGGTGTGAGTTTTCTCTGGTTTTGCTGACAGAACAGAAAGCACTGTGTAGGGTTGGGTGGTTTTTTATATTTTTTACTGGTTTTCTACTTTCTTTTTTCTTCCCTTTGTATGTTTGTGAGAAGAATGGAAGTTATTTGTATTAAAAGAGGTCTGAAGTTGAACTGTCTGTGCTGGGACTGTGCTTGTAGAGGAACATTAAATGAAAATGTTACACCCGCAAGACAATACCATGGCTGGGGCTTGGGCTCAACTCTCTGTGGGGAATTTTGCACCTTAAAAAATAATGCTATAAAATCAGAGTCTCCAATGCTGGGTTTTCAAAGCATGAAGATACGGATCAGGTACTTGAAACACAGGTGTTGCCTGCTGGTTCAAATCCATCCCCTCCACTACATCTTGAACAGGGGAAGGATTATCCAAGACTTTGTATCTCCCAGGCCATGTGCACATTTTTGTTGCCCTTGTGTGTCTCAAATGGCAAAAGACTCCTGCTTTTATGCATCTGAATGGACGTATAGTATTGGGATCTGAGTCACATCACACAGATGCTAAATTGATGCCATCAATGCTTGTTCAGGCTGAACCTCTTTCCTCTCCAGAATCTGTCTCTTTCTCCTTTTATGACCTGGTGAATCCCAGATGATAAGCCTTAGCTAGCTAGTTAGGCTATGAGTTGCCCAAGTTCTGGCTCAGTCCATTACAGCTGGGTATCAACTCCAGTGCAGAAGCATGTTGATGTCCTCAACAGCTGAAGAAAAATGCTCTGAGAAACAGCTCTCACAGAGGGAAATTTCCCATTGCCCCTATCCCAGCTGACACTGTGGGAAATAGGATTTTTTGATGTGGAACCCCTGTATTACTTGCCTTAGATAGAGCCTGATTTTGTACAGATCTCCAGGCTGCTGTTGTTCCGTTTTTGATTGACTTATGCTGCATTAATGGCTGTGTTACTGCTGGCCAGCCCAAGCAGTGCAGCTCTGCCCCAGCACACGTTCCCAATGTGCCCCAGTGACAACAGGATGCTGAGGAGTGGCAGATTGAACTGGTATCAGTGAATCTGGCTGATCATGAAGTCAGGAAATCCTAATCTCAAGAACCTGCATGCTGATCTTCTGCACCCTTCCTATTTTATCTCTTCTTAACAGTCCCAGCTCAATGCAAGCAGGGAAGAAAAGCAGATATTTTACAAGTAGAAGCGTTCAGAGCATCCTCCTTTCTTGTTTTCATCTAATTTAGGCACTATTTTAAATTCTGAAGAAATTAGGATTAAAACTATATAGTAAATCAGCGTTAAATTCCTATGGATATCTCCTGTGTTTACACTTCAGGAATGATGAAAATATTAAAACTTGTTATTAGGGGAATAAATAAATAAATAAATAAAGCTGATATGGTGCAGCAGTGCATCTGTGTGGAACTGCTGGCTTTGCTCCATGCTCTCAACCATGACAGCATTGCAGTCATGTGACAGAGATGCTCTATTACAGAAAAAAAGGATTTTTCCTGATACTGGATGGTGTTTCTGACAGAGATTCCTGACTCCTGAGTGCCTACAACATCAGAGCTCTGCAGGAGGAGGAAAGGGTTGGCCTTCTCTTGGGCAGGATTTACCCTCGGAATGTCCATGTCTGGATCCAGGCAGTGCTGGGGCCCAGGGGGGTCCCTGTGAGGGGAGGTTGGGGCTGCACCATGCCGGGCACACTGCGGTGTTTTCTCAAGTGTGGGTGGCAGCAGGGTTTTGACCAGACCAAGACCCAGCCCCTGACCCTGTAGATGGGTCCCTGTGAATGGAGCTGTGTCTGTGCTGGACTTTGCTGTATGGGTGGAGAGCAGGAACTGCCACAGGACAGTCCCACTGAGAGGAATGCCCCTTAGACCAGAGAGATGAAGACTGGGAACTCCAGAAAGAAAAGCCTGGAAACCCACCATGTTTTCTGAAGAGCTGCACAACCTCTGCTCAAAAGAAAAATGGAAAAAAAGGTGGAAACAGTAGTGTGTTGTGTCTCTTTGATAGCCTCTTGTGGTGCCTCTCTCTTTTGTTGGTAGTGGGGTTGTGGTGGTGCTTCCCCCTTCCCATTTCAGGCCATGATCTGAGAAATGCTTGTTAGGCCTCGGCCTTCATGAGCAGCACCTGGGCCCAGCTCCTCTTGAGCTTATCACAAACACTGTGTGCTCCCAGGAGCTGCTGCTGCCTAATGAGATCCTGCGTTTTTTAATAAACAGCCTCAGAAATGACATTTTTTGCCTGAATGGTGTAACATCCTGGTTCTCACACTTTCAAAGAAAGAGTGTCCAACTGAAGTGCAGCCAGGATGAAGCACTGTTATGACTAAAGCCCACTTTCTTGCAGCCCTATAAACAAAAATAAGGGTCCAAAATGAGACCCTCTGAGCTCTCCTGGACCCCAGCAGGCTGTGACCAGTGGGGCCTCTCATAGCTGGGAACTCTCATGTTTGCTGTACTTGGAGAATCCCCAAACAACAACTGATCCTGGGCCAATCCCCCCACTCCTCGAGGCTCAACCCTTGGCCTGGTGACGAGATGTAAAGGCATCCAAAGTGAGTATTTCACTGCCTTTGAGGGGAATTTTTCACAGGTACTTTGCACTGACTCTTTCTGGTTGTGTGCATACATGTGTGCATATGCTTTGGCAAATATGGGAGAAATGCTGCTCTCTTAGATGTTTAAGTACCTTAGATATCTAAGTATGTTAGGCCTGTAAGCAAGTTTAATATAAGCTAAAAGCTAAGTTAAATGCTGTTAAGTGCTATTCCTTTGCTAAATTGTTAAGTTTAAGATGTAAGTTAAGTACTTTTGAGTGCTGTTAAGGTTTTAGGCCATATTTCTTTTTATCCTTGCCCTTTCTATCATTTTGTTGCACACACATAAACACACACACACACACACAAACACACACACAGATAGTCCTCGGTTCATTTCTGTTTTGATTGATGGGACTTTGTTTCCTGTTTTTTTCCCTTGGTGTGCCTTAACCATCTAGGAATTAGTAGAGTGAATCTTGCCAACAAACCTCTTCATGCTCTTGCTTATTATTAAATCTGGTTTTTACTGATACCCTTGCCAGTGATTCTTTAAGAGATCTCAAACACTCATTTGTAACAGGTCTGTAGTTGCTTCTTCTGGTTGAAGAGGAGATGTCGATGATGGGCTTTCTCCGGACATATGGGTTTAACAGGCTGCAACTCCCATTCCTGGCCCAGCAAAAGGGAACGTGTGCTCCTCACTTCTTTCATGTCTCTGTGGCTGCCAAGAGTGTTGGAGGACTGCCTTGTTTTTAGCAGTGCCCCCAGCCCTTTTTATGTCTCTGCTCAGAGGCATGCTGTCTCCAGTAGATCTTGTGCTTTAGCTCCTCCCTCATCTGAGGGAGGCCTCAGATGTTTGGTCTCCTCCCCGGCAGATATTTTCTTCCTGGGTGAACAGGAGGCCAAACAAACCCTGCCAAGAATGGATCAAAAATGCACCCTTGGCACCTGGCATGGGGTCAGACATCCCTCTGTGCCCAAGCTGGTGAGAGAAATGAACAAATCAGATTCTGCTCGGTTCATGCTGGAACTATTTCATGTTTAGAGAATGTGCTGTGGTTGGTTGAGCATGGGCACCTGCCATGCCCCCACCTAGCTGCTCCTTTATTCTTGCTCCACAATAGGCCAGGGGTGGAATAAAAGGTGTTACTGTCATGGAGAAAACAGACTCGAGTTGAGGAAAATTAATTTAATTTGTTGGCTATTGATACTAGAGTAGGGTAATTAGGAACAAACACAAAAGTAGAACTCTTTGCATTCCCCTCTTCATCTTCACAAGCCAAAATTCACTCTTCTTCTTCAGGAGAAGGAGGTGGCTTCTACACCTCCTCCCCCACACTGGGACAGGGGGACAGGGAATGAGGGTTGCAGTCAGTCCATAATAAGTTTTCTCTTCCACTCCTTCTGTCTCACTCTCTTCCCTGCTAGAGTGTGGATCCCATCCGTGGGCTGCAGTCCTTCAGGAACATCTGTCTCCAGCGTGGAGTCTCCATAGGCTGCAGTCCTTCAAGGCGCACCCACCCCACCCAGTGTTACAAGTGATAATATTGCAAAGAACAGAGACACAGCAGAAAGAAATGGAAACCCAAATACAAATAAACCTGGTGCTGAGTTCAGTCATTTTTCAATCAGCAAATGCCAAAGCATTTGAGGAAGATTTCCAGTCCTGTTATTGTCCCTTTGTGTCCAGCCCAGGGACCAGGTCTAAATGAATTTGTTATTAACAACAATTGAAGTCAAAGAATTACCTAAATGAAATGCTAACAATAATCTAAGTCATGCTAATTTGGTTTAAAGAATTTGAATGATTTATTCTTGACTTCAGTGGTAAAGAGAGAACATCTGTATCATCTACACTACCTGGTGATCTGCATTAGAGATAAATTGAATTGTGCCTTATAATGAAATATCAAAATTTTGTGTGGGCTCCATTATTTCAGTTCCTACCTCATGCAAACCTTGCACTTGACACAGGATAGAATCCTTATCAGTGTATTTTTCAGCTTAGGATTGCTGAAAATCAGAATAAGGGAATGAAAACCTGGAAAAGCCTGCAGAAATGGAAAAATAAGAAAAGCCACATGATTTTCTTTCTTCCTTGCATAAATCAGTGTCAAAATAAAGAACATAAAGTTAATGCTGTACATTACTAAGAAGGAGAGAATTGATTTCATGGCTTTGATGTGGGCATCCACACTGAGGTTGTTCCTGGAGTTTGTCTGCATCTTACGTTTGTGTTTCCAGAGAGAAAAGAGAAGGAAAACAGCAGTAAAGATGACTGCTGTGAACGAAGTGGAAAATACAAATCCTATGACCAAAAAAATAGGCCATAAATGTTCATCCACTCTGATAATGTGTTTCAAATAATATCCTTGACTGCTGTAATTGTGGCTGTTACACTGTGTTTCATTAGAGATGTGGTACACAAGAATGCTGAAAATAAAGGCTAAAAGCACAGATCCCAACATGAGCCATGGTACAATCTTGTCAATATTTACTTTCATATAGTTGAAGAACCTGTTTCTGAAATTCACAATTTTTATGCAATAAAACCCACAAAGACAGGCAGAAACCCATGTGTTTGAACAATCAAAAAAGCTTTGAATACTTGCAAGTGATTCAAGTAGGAGAGGAACACAAAAGCGATATGGATGTATTATTAAAAGAAAGGAATATACCCATGAGATGCCTAAATAGAAAAACCTGGAGCATCCCAGAAGCAGCAAGATCTTCTCATTAGAGTTCAGGGTTTTCTTTTTGACCCAGGCAATGCAAAGCACACAGACAAGGAAAGCATTTATCCACATGCCAGCAAAGGCCTCCAGGCTGATGATGGCCAGAGTTGTGGCCCCGTATGAAGTGACATTGGATTGCTGTGGAGAGTGACAAGCTTCCATGCTGCGAGCTGGGGAGCAGAGCTGTGCTGGCCAAGGGGGCTGTGGCAGCAGTGCCTGAGGCAGGGCAGTGGCTGCTCTTGGTGGAGTGTCAGGGATGGCAAGAGCAGCTTTATAGAGCTGCTGCTGCTGCTGGGGGGGATTTTGGTGCTGCTGCTCTGGGGAGCAGGGCAGGTGCAGGGATGTAAATGTGCTGGGTATCGCCTTACCTGGGGCCGGTGTCACCCTTGACTATTTGAATGTTGGTTCAGGGGGGCTGTGTTGGGTGACACAAACAGCAGAGATGTTTTTGTGCAGTGGAGTGTGTTGTGCTTTTGTGCCTGACCCCTGTTTGAGCAGTGTGAGGCTTCATGATCTGGGTTCTTCTGTGCCTTCATCACGTCCAGTGACCAATTTAATTTTGGATACACCAATTCAAAAATAGTATTTCTTTTGCTAATTTGTAATATTGATGAACGGCAGAGCATTTCCTTAAGAAAATTTTCTTTTCCTGATACTGCCTGTTGCCTGCTTTATGCTTTGATCTGAGTTTCCTCTCTGGTTTTGCTGACTGAACAGAAAAAACTGTGTAGATTTGGGTGGTTTCTTTTCTTTTTAATTTTTTTTCTCCTTTGTTTCTTCTTCTCTCCATATGTTTGTGAGAAGATGGAAGTTATTTCTATTACAAAAGTTTGAAGATGAACTGTCTGTGCTGGGTCTGTTCTTGTACCGAGGCATTAAATGAATAATTGTTGTCATTTAGGAATGGTCCTCCCCAGTCCTGACCCCCCTCTGCAACTCTCCAAACCACACTGCTGCTCTCTTTCACTCCCCTTTTTCCCATGTTCCTTCTCCCTTGTGCCAGAATTCGAAGAACAAAAGGCAAAGATCATGGGTTGAGATAAGAACAATTTACTGGAAACAGCAATGAGATAAGAAAATGAACAGTAACAGCAACAATACTGATGTCAGAGGGTATAAGAAAAGAAATTATTCACATGGTAGTAACTCCCCAATAACAGACAATATCAGAAGGAACCCCTTCTCCCGAGAAGAGAGTCCCTTTCCCTTGCCTCCATCAGCGGTGTGAGGTGGTATGGAATAATCCCTGAATAGGGGCAATGCCCTCTCCTGGCTACTGCAAAAATTAACCCTGTCCTGTCTGGAACCAGCACAAAGTATTACAATAGCAGGACCACACTGCGTGTGTGGCTTGGACTCAGCTCTGTGTGGAGAATCTGGTACCTTAAAAAAACATAAAAGTGTATATAAATCAGAGTCTCCTATGCTGGGTTTTCAAATCAAGAAGGTTTGATGGATCAGGTGCTTGAAAGACAGGAGTCTGGTTTTTGTTCAATTCTATCCCCTCTGGCACCACTCAAGAAGGGGAAGGATTCTCCAGGACTTTGTATCTACCAGCTTATGTGGATATTTTGGATGCCCTTGTGTAACTCAAAATGCGTCAGACCTCTGATTTTATGCATATGGAGGGACACACAGCAGTATTGGGATCTGAGAGACATCACACACAGACTGCAGTGCTTCCATCTGAGCTTGAACATCTTCCCTCTCCAGAATCCTTGTCTTCCTTCTTTATTATAGGAAATCTCAGATGATTAGCCTTGGTGAGCTAACTAGTTAGGCTATTAGTTGCCCAATTTCTTCTGAGCAAATCCATTCCATCCATAACTGAACTTCAGTGCCCAGAAGGCCACAGTTGTTTCAGGATACAGTCCTGGAAAACAAAATGAAATCTCCTCAGGGCAGGTATTATGAACTTGTTATGGAGATATTAATTCAACTCCAAACCCTTCTTAGCTACAGAAGGCGGATTGGCGTGTTATAAAGTGGCATTAATTATTTGCTTGTTTGTTTCTGGGCAGTTGCTGTTTAAGGAGAGTCGGATAGGGTGGTGAGGCAGCCTGATAGAATGTGTGGTCTTTGGAAATAGAGATATTGCTGTGGTTGAGAGGTTGCTCTGGCCTAAATGGTTGTATCTCCCAATTCAGAAGCAGGAAGGAAGATTTTGTAGGTTTACAAGAAATGCACACCTGGCGCTGGGCATGAGGTAAAACGACCCCCTGAGCTGGTAAAATAAATGACCAGTTCAGTTTCTGCTCTGTTCATGTTGGTGTGAAGACTTCCCTGTCTCACCACCCAGAAGGCCCTCTGACAGTCAAGCCCCACCGCCAGAGACTGTCACTGCTGGGACCAAAACTCCTTCACAGTGGGCGGCTGCCCCAGTCCACTCCCTACAGACACCACACTCACAGAGCCAGACCAGGTTTCCTCACCAGCTCGGCACTGGGTTTCCCACAGTAGAATCTCAGGCCTCTGGATCTTTAAGCAGTTTAATCATGGCACAGTAACCATGGAACATGGAACAGAAGCAGCTCAAGCTGGGTGCCTCTGAGGAGGTAACCCAAACACTTGAATCCCTGGGATTTTGTGTCCTTCCAGTCTATGCCCATGATGGTTGGATTGTCTAAGTGTCCAGTCACCTGTGGATGGTGCCACAGGTCCCCATTCCCTTTGTTATGCAAGGGTTGGCACCATGCTTGGGACTCCCAGCACTTCCCCAGCTCACATTGCAGCTGCTCACTGAGCTGTCTGCACTGAATGTATTCCTCCACACTGGAACTATCTCACATTTTCAGGCCCTGTCATGGTGAGTTGACCTTGGGCAGCTCTCAGAGCCTCACTCAGTCACTCCTTCACTCACACTCTGAAGCAAGGCAGGGGTGGAAAATAAGATGGAATTGCTCATGAGTCGAGATAAGGACAGGGAAATCACTCACCAATTATGCTCACAGAAAAAACAGATTCAACACGGGGAAAATCAGTTTAATGTATTGCCTATTGAAAACAGAGTAGGATGATGTAGAAAATGCACAAAACCAGAATACCTTATCTTCACCCCCAATAATCCCAGGCTCAATTTAACTCATTCTGAGATTCTCTACCACCGACTCTCCCTCAGCAGTGCAGGAGAACAGGGAATGGGGGTTGCAGTCAGTTCATAACAAGTTGTCTCCACTCCAGCATGGCTCCCTTCCATGGCCTGCAGTCCTTCAGGGCTTCTCTTTTCCCAGAGGAGCCACAACAGTCGCTGATGAGATGAGCAGTGTCCTGTGTTAGGTCCGTTGGAGTACCTGGAACTGGCTTTTCCCAGCATGGGACGGCCTTGACCTTACCCCACTGAGACCCCACAGGCTTCCAGCTGCAGGACCTGGCCCAGGCACCCTGTACATCTGCTTGTGGTCATTGTGAGATGAAATTGTGACTTTATTCCATGCTGCACCTTGCACAAAACCCACGTTCCTGGGGGTTTTACTGAGCCAGAGTCCACTGGGAAAAGCCAATCTCATCACCAAGTCAAAGCAGACCAACAGGGCAGTCACACAGAGCAGGGAATCCTGTCCTTGCAGGCAGCGGAGCAGAGAGGACACACAGGGCTGGCGTGGGAAGGGGGCTCTGCACCCCCTGAGCACCTGGGGCCGTTCCTGCTTCGCTGTTTGTGCATCAGTGAGCACCTCTGGTGAGTGACAGGGATCAGCATGTTCACACAGAGCTGTCAGCCACTGCTGGACAGTGGTACAGCCCATAATATATCACACAGCACAGGGCCACAGCAGAAAGAAAGGTAAACCAAAATAGAGATAAACCTGTAGTTTCATTCAGTCATTTCAATCAGTGAAAATCAAAACGTTTGAGACAGGTTTGATGGTTACAGTATAACCTATGGAGTATGGTTATTGATCTTTTGCAGTCAGCCCATGTACCAGATATCAATAAATCTGTCACTGACAATAAATCACCTCAAAGAATCATCAAAACTAAAACAACAATAAGAATAATTTATTCAAATTACAATAATTTATTTCCAAGAATTTGAGTGAAGTTTCTTAACTTAGAATTTGAGGGAAGTTTCTTAGGTAGTGAAGAGTGAACACCTTTATCATGTACACTGGATGAAGAGTTGTATTAGAGATTACATTTCTTGTTTTCTGTAGTGAAAGTTCAACATTCTGCATGGGCTCCAGCTTTTATTCCAGTTCCTACTTCATGCAAACCTTGCACTTCACACATGGCAAATCCTTAACAGTGTCTTTTCCAGCTTGGGATTGCTGAGAATAAGAATAATGGAATGAAGACCCAGAAAAGCAAACAGAAACACATAAATAATTAAGAACTTGGGATTGCCCTTCTGTCTTGAATTAATCATTGCAGCAATAAAAAATATGAAGTTGATGCTGTACATTATGAAGAAGGAGAGAATAGATTTCATGGCTTTGATGTGGGCATCCGTGCTGAGGCTGTTAATGGAGTTTGTCTGCATCTTGCATTTGTGTCTCCAGAGAGAAAAGAGAAGGAAAAGGGCAGAAGAAATGACTGTTGTGAATGAAATGACAAATCCCAGGCCAGTGACAAAATAAAGAGGGAAAAAATGTTCATCTATCTTCATATTCACTTTCCATAAATTTTGTGGACCAGTGGAATTGTTACATTGGGCTTTATCAGAAATATCATAGACAAAGATCCCGATAACCAAGGAGAAAATCTCTGACCCCAACAAGAGCCAGGGCACAATCCTGTCAATTTTTACTTTCAGGTAGATGAAGAACCTGTTCCTGAAATTCGCAATTTTTATACAATAAAAACCACAAAGACAGGCAGAAACCCACAAGTCGGAATAATTAAAAAAACTTCGAAAAGATACAAGTAGTTGCTGTGTGGGCTGAACATAAAGGTAATTGGGATAAATTATTGAAAGGAAGTAGTATACCCATGAGAAGCACAAAGAGCAAAACCTGGAACATCCCAGAAGCAGCAAGATCTTCTCATTAGAGTTCAGGGTTTTCTTTTTGACCCAGGCAATGCAAAGCACACAGACAAGGAAAGCGTTTATCCACATGCCAGCAAAGGCCTCCAGGCTGATGATGGCCAGAGTTGTGGCCCCGTATGAAGTGACATTGGATTGCTGTGGAGAGTGACAAGCTTCCATGCTGCGAGCTGGGGAGCAGAGCTGTGCTGGCCAAGGGGGCTGTGGCAGCAGTGCCTGAGGCAGGGCAGTGGCTGCTCTTGGTGGAGTGTCAGGGATGGCAAGAGCAGCTTTATAGAGCTGCTGCTGCTGCTGGGGGGGATTTTGGTGCTGCTGCTCTGGGGAGCAGGGCAGGTGCAGGGATGTAAATGTGCTGGGTATCGCCTTACCTGGGGCCGGTGTCACCCTTGACTATTTGAATGTTGGTTCAGGGGGGCTGTGTTGGGTGACACAAACAGCGGAGATGTTTTTGTGCAGTGGAGAGTGTTGTGATTTTGTGAGTGACCCCTGTTTGAGCAGCGTCAGGCTTCAGGACCTGGGTTCTTCTGTCCTTTGGTCATCTATGATTATCATGGAGAGCCCTGGCTGTGCTCAGCTGAGAACAGTCAGGGGAGTCACTGTACTGTTTAATCTGGACTCCATGAGCTGCAAAGTTCCACCAAGATGCTGGAAAACTGGAGTTTATTTTGATCCTTCACAGGCATTTAAATCTATGTTCATTTTATGAATGGCATTGCTTTAAGTGCAGAGCCACATAGTTGGGCAAGTGAGGGGGGACATGGAAAGGAAAGGTGGCATTTTTTTTTTACAAGAATGAGTTGAAGCCTATGGAGCAAAAAGGGTGAAAACTGAGATGAGTGCCTGTGCCAGGGTTCAAATCTCATCTGCTGAGAAAGTGAAGGCTTTCAAGGGTGGGTCCATGCTGGGTTTCCCCCACACTGCAGTGCCATAAAGCTTCCAAATTAATGTAAATCCTGATAGCTTAACACAACAGACAAGTTGTGTTAAGCTCTGTAGGGCATGGACTGCCCATGAACTTTGGGTTAGTACAGGACCTGGCACATTAGGCCTTGCACATCAGGCCCAGAGTAACCAAGGGGATCTCATCTGATGCTGTGGTGGAACCAGGAAAAATGAAACCCCAACAAAGAGCTCTATGGCTACAGGAAATGAACCACCAGCATGTTCTCTCTTCAGAATGATGATACCCATGTTTTCTGTGGGATATAAATACCAGCAGTATGTTATGTAACTATTCATATGACACCCTCCTAATTGCATGTTTTCGACAGACATAAAATTTGGAATGTGACCCAGAGCAGTTTTCCATCGCATGCCAGCACTGGGCAGCCATTCCCATTGACTTCTGTCATCTCTCATGGGTCAGCTTCCCTGTGCTGGGCACATCCTGCACCTGTCCCCATGGGCTGTGCAGGGTGGCTGTGCTGATGGACACCCTGTCCCCTGCAGTGCCAGCTGAGTGGGGCTGGTGCACAGGGCAGGGATGCTGAGCTGGGTGTCACTCTCAGGGGTTTCACAGGGATGGAAGGAGGGATCTGCAGCGTGGTTTGCTGGGGCTGTGGAGTTTTGTGTGGTCACATCTGCAAGGTGCTGGTTTTGCCTGCTGAGTCTTGTGTATGTGAGGTTGTGAGGGATGATGTTGCACTGGATGTAGGGAATAAGATGGATCTTCCAGGGCTTTCTTGTGAAATCAGTTGTGACTGTCATGTTAAAGGGCGAAGTGAATGAGTAGCAGAAGAGAAAGAGGGGAGGTGTGGTGGTGCTTGTCCTTACAAGGCTTTTCACCTGGGAGATGTGTCCAGAAGAGATGTTTTAAGATCAGCCTGTGGACCTGAGCTGGAGACAGAAATGACCAGTTCAGGTTCTGCTCTGTTCGTGTTGGAACTATTTTATGTTTCACCTGCTGTGGAGGGTTGACCTTGGGCAGCAGCCAGGCCCCCACCCAGCTGCTCCTTCTCTCTCACCTACAGGTGGAACAGGAGTGAAAAACAGGATAGAAAAGCTGATTGATCGAGCTAAAGGCCGGGAGATCACTCCCCTGTTACTGTCATGGACAAAATATATTTGACATGGGGAAAATGAATTTAATTTATTTGCATATAGAAAATAGAGTAGGATAATGAGCAAGAAATACAAAACTAGATCACACTGCCTCCACCACCCTTTCATCCCAGGCTCAACTTCACTCCTTCATCCCCAGCTCCTCCACCTCCTCCCCCACAGCAGCACAAGGGGGTGCAGTCAGTTCATAATGAGTTGTCTCCTCCACTCCGTTTTCATGCTGTTCCCCTGATCCAGAACAAAATATGGGGTTTACTGAGCCAGAGTCCACTGGGAAAGCCAATCTCATCACCAAGTCAAAGCAGGCCAGCAGGGCAGTCACACAGAGCAGGGAATCCTGTCCTTGCAGGCAGTGGAGCAGAGAGGACACACAGGGCTGGCGTGGGAAGGGGGCTCTGCACCCCCTGAGCACCTGGGGCCGTTCCTGCTTCGCTGTTTGTGCATCAGTGAGCACCTCTGGTGAGTGACAGGGATCAGCATGTTCACACAGAGCTGTCAGCCACTGCTGGACAGTGGTACAGCCCATAATATATCACACAAGCACAGGGCCACAGCAGAAAGAAAGGTAAAACAGAAAAGAAATAAACCTGTTTATTGCAGCCATTTCAATCAGTGACTACCAAAACATTTGTGGCAGGTTTGCAGTATTGTTATTGCTGTTTTGCAGCCAGTCTGTGTCCGTTATATTAAGGGTATAGAAATTTGGCAGAAAATAAACCCCTTGCTGTTCCTCAGAGATCAAAGGGCCTTGGTGTGGCTCAGCCTAATTTCTGATTATAGCAAATTCAACACTGTAAGTCTTGTTGTGTTCAATAAGAACTTTCACAATCACAGAATTACAAATAATGAATTTTATTGTAGAAATACAAATTTGGAATTGCCACTAATAAATACGCTCACTGGATTAGAGCTAAATATATTAAAAAACAAAATAGAACAGCAACAGTTAATTCATTAAGCTTAACTTTACCATCAGTTGTGCCTATAAATGAAATTTCACTGGGGTACAGTCTGACACAGTTGGAAGAGCAAATCTTAACAAAGACGTGTTCCCTGCTTTGGGGAGGAGAGCAAAGCAATCCTGTTGTCCTGTCTGCAGTGGGGTCATATTCCTCTGCCATGGAGGATTTCAAATGCCAAATCTGTACTTTTGGGAGAAGTACACGTGAGGCTGCAATCAAAATACCCTATTGCTGCCATCCTAAATGATGGCAGGCACCCAGCTGATGAGGAAATGAGGGCTATCAAGGTTCTGATGACAAAGGCTGTGAGTCTTGGGCAGGGGCTGCATTAACAGGACATCACTCCCTCTTCCACTGGGCTCAGGCAGAGGTAAAGGGCCTCTGCCTGATAATCTATCACCCCTCCAGCAGACTCTCATGCCCATATTAATCCCTTCACCACGCTGGGATTTAGGCTTCATTCCTACAACAGGGCTAAATGACTTTGCTAATAACAAAAATGTATCTCAAAGATTTAGCTAAATCAAAATACAGTAATAACTTATTTAACTCACAATAGTTGAGTTATTAATAAATATGAATGAATTTTTCTTAACTTAGACGGTGAAGAGAGAACATCTGTATCATCTGCACTGCCTAGAGAGTTGCATTAGAGTACATTACTTGTTTTCTATGGTGAAGATTCAACATTTTGCGTGGGCTCCAGCTTTTTCTACAGTTCCTACTTCATGAAAAACTTGCACTTCACATAGCAGAGAATCTTTAGCAGTGCCTTTTCCAACTTGGGATTACCAAAAATCAGAATAAGGGAATGAACACCTGGAAATGCATTCAGATATATGGATATAAGAAGTATCATGGTATTTTCATTCTTATTGACATAAATTATTGTCAGGATCAAACATATGAAATTGATGCTGTACATCACTAAGAAGGAGAGAATTGATTTCATGGCCCTGATGTGGGCATCCATGCTGAGGTTGTTCCTGGAGTTTGTCTGCATCTTGCGTTTGTGTCTCCAGAGAGAAAAGAGAAGGAAAAGGGCAGAAAAGATGACTGCCATAAATGAAGCAGCATATCCAAAGCCCATGAGAAAAAAAGAAGAGAAAAAATGTTTATCCATTCTGACACTTGCTTCCAAAAAATTTCCAAGGCAGGTGAAATTGAGGTTGTTACTGTCAGATTCAGCGAGGTCATAGATAATGATGCTTACAGCTGAGGCTAAAATCCCTGACCCCAACAAGAGCCAGGGCACAATCCTGTCAATTTTTACTTTCAGGTAGATGAAGAACCTGTTCCTGAAATTCGCAATTTTTATACAATAAAAAACACAAAGACAGGCAGAAAACCACAAGTGGGAATAATTTAAAAAAGTTTGAAAAGATACAATAAGCTGAATTATGGTGTGAACATAAAGGTAATTGGGATAAATTATTGAAAGAAAGGAATATACCCATGAGATGCACAAATGCCAAAACCTGGAACATCCCAGAAGCAGCAAGATCTTCTCATTAGAGTTCAGGGTTTTCTTTTTGACCCAGGCAATGCAAAGCACACAGACAAGGAAAGCGTTTATCCACATGCCAGCAAAGGCCTCCAGGCTGATGATGGCCACAGCTGTGGCCCCGTATGAAGTGACATTGGATTGCTGTGGAGAGTGACAAGCTTCCATGCTGCGAGCTGGGGAGCAGAGCTGTGCTGGCCAAGGGGGCTGTGGCAGCAGTGCCTGAGGCAGGGCAGTGGCTGCTCTTGGTGGAGTGTCAGGGATGGCAAGAGCAGCTTTATAGAGCTGCTGCTGCTGCTGGGGGGGATTTTGGTGCTGCTGCTCTGGGGAGCAGGGCAGGTGCAGGGATGTAAATGTGCTGGGTATCGCCTTACCTGGGGCCGGTGTCACCCTTGACTATTTGAATGTTGGTTCAGGGGGGCTGTGTTGGGTGACACAAACAGCGGAGATGTTTTTGTGCAGTGGAGAGTGTTGTGATTTTGTGCCTGACCCCTGTTTGTTGGTGTCAGACTTCATGACCTGGGTTCTTGTCTCCCTTGCTCACCATTGATGCTCACTCAGAGTGGATTTTGCACTCAGCAAAGCACAGCCATGACAGTGAGGTGAGTAATCAAGTCAGGGAATCCTAATCTGGAAAACATTCATGTTGATCTGCTCTCCCCTATGTGCCTTGTGTCTTCCTACCAGCCCCATCTCAGTAAAGGATAAGAGTACATGCAGGTATTTTCTAAGTAAAATAGTTCAGAGCACTATCCTTGTTACCATCTGATTTTAGACACTATTTTAAGTTTTGAATAATACAGGAGGAGAAATAAATAATAAATTGCTGTTAAAATTGTATGTATCTCTCTTGTCTCTCTTTTTACTGGCCCTGAGCTCAAAGTTGACAACAGTTCAGATTATATTATAGCATGCAATAAAATTTTCCAGCGGTACTTGAACAATGCCCTGGATGTCCAAAAGCCTGCTTGTTTGTCTCAGTACTATCAGTTTATCTAATAACAGACTATCTCTCTATGACCTTTGCCAAAATTACTCCAGTCAGGGAATTTTGCTAACAGCCTCCTGTTCTTTCATCCAGGCAGATATTTTTTATATATGCTCTTATTTTTAATGTACACTTATTCATTCTTTCTTCTAGAATTATAGATATTTATAATACTTTAAAAGCAGAGCAAGTTCTGTTGTTATCCTCTGCTGTGTATTTCAGATCTGAATGCTGAAGTTCTTAACCTGGAGGCATTTGACAAGTTCAGTCTTGTGCTGATTTCAAGTTCTACAAAGGGAAACAGACTTACCTGAAATTTGGGAAGCTGGATGGATAATTTTTTATTAAAAATGTGGTTGGTACCACTTTGATATGACAGGTTTTTAATCTCAGGAGACTTTTTTTTTTCATTCTTGCCCGTATGAAGGACACAAATACCTGAGCCACATTTTTGTCTCAAAGTTTGTGTTATAGTGGAGTTAAAACCAGTACAAGCAGATTAACAAAAGGGATTATCTGCATTTAGTGACACCAGCTTGTGCCTTTGTCTACGAATCTGGGGTGGATTTGCCTTTGGGTGTGGGAATACTGACGTACAGCAGTTTGGGGCACTTCGTTCAATGTGGTGTAAGAAACCATAAGGCACCTGCTGTACTACCCAGAGTGGAAGAGCAACAGCTTTTGCCATCACCAGGTTTTTTACAGAACTGCAGCCAATGGAAGCATGTGCGTGCACTGCCCTCCAGGGAGGACAGAATGAAACTGGTGGTGGAGCCCCTCTGCTATAGACACAGGCTGAGAGCTGAGGCTGTTCAGGCTGGAGAAGAGAAGGCTCCAGGGAGACCTTAGAGCCCAGTCCAGTGCCTAAAGGGGGTCCAAGAGAGCCCCTATATATATATGAAAACAAATATATGCCCTCAGAATGACTTCTCTTTAGACATCCTCTTTAGGTTCTTCAGTTATTTTAAAGTTAAGGGTACTAAAAACCAAGTGTTTTTCAGACTGCTCTGATTTTGCTTCAATTTTTTTGTTTTGTTCTCACATCCACTGCTACACATCTGCAAATATGGTCTTTGTGCTGTGTTTTGACTCTCTTTGCTCACCTGTGAGAACATCCTCGACATGATGTATCTTGAGACATACTTATTTTACTAGTACTGTGTCCTGTTCAGCTTAGGTGTCAGAAACAATCATTCCTAAAAGCAAGTGCTGAAGAACACCCATGTATGCTAGGTGAAAGATTAGTGCTCTGGGGCCCTTCTTCTCCAAACAAGAAAAGATGTCTGTACTTTTTTCTCTGCAATGTGATCTCTTATGAATAGCTTCCTACTCTGATTTGTTTGGAGAAAAATATGTTGCTTAGGTTGAAGGACTGACTCCTTTCTAGGATAAGCCCATATCCTACTCAAAACTTACTGACCCAAGCTCTCTGCCTTGCACTGTGGGTGGTGGTGTCATGGCACAAGCCCTTTCCTGTCTAACTGCTGAACATAGGGCTGAACATCCTCACTTTTGTGACTTTTAATTTCAGATGTGAAATGAAGAACAGGATTCCATGCCTAAGTTAAAGGCACTCAGGTAATCCAGGGCACATGGAACTCATGGGAATACTGATGCACAGCAAACTAGAGATTTATAGAGCCCTTCCTGACCCATGCCCCCTGAGAAAGAAGACAGCAAGGTGCAGGACAAGAGTTTGTGATCTCTGAAACCCACCAGAAAACAAAGGAGCATCAAACTGGAAAGCCAAGGATTACTGATACAAGTGACCACTTCTGGAGGCAGAGAGTGGCAGGTTGTGCATGGAGCATCAGTTCTGGGATGGGATCAGCTGAGGGAAAACACTGTCACAGCATTCATAATCATACCTCTCTTACTTCTAATCTTTACAATGTGATGTTAATTATTAATTGAAAGCAGCACTGCGCCAAATTCTAATGGCGCTGGGCTGCTATAAACCTGGAATAATTCTGCTTGAGAGTGTGGCTTTTCTCCTGTGCAGTCAAGATCATAATGCTGACAGATAACAAACACAGGAGAAGGAGTCAGCAACTTTGGGCCAGATGGAGAACCTGTTATGTGAAGTCTGGGTGGGTCTTTCACCAGCTGCACTGAAGACATGAAGTTACCACATTCCTCTCTGCAATGTTCCTCCAAGTGGACTTAGGTAGTTGATAAGAGCAATGCCATCAGGTGCCATCCAGGGGGAAATCTGACTGTTATAATAATGCTTCAAAGGTGGAAAGTCCGATGCTGGTTGGCTGATGCTCCATGGAAAGCTCAGCAACATGCCCTATATATTGCCAGAGATAAGAGGGACCAGCTTCTGTTCCCAATGCAAAAATGGGCTCCAGCATCTTCCCACTCTGCCTGACACTTCTTCTATGTTCCGTCTATGGTTCTCCAGTCTCTGTAAGTAAAACCTGATTTCTACAGGCTCCTCTCAGTCTAGAGGCATACCTTATACTGGTTGTATTCCATTCTCTTCCAGGTGGGACATGTCTCCAATGAAGCTGGTAAGTGCTGTGTGAGCTGGTTTGAGTTTTGAAGCATTTCCTTCTACTTGCTGTGTGCCACCACATCCGAACACTGTATGTTTTGACTGTCTTGCAGATTCTGGAGCTGGTGAGATATTCAAAGACATTCCCCAGATCAACTTGGGTGAGTTCATGCCTAAATTCTCATGAGGCCTGAAGAGTTGTGAGCATAATGCTGAATTTTCAGTATTGTAAAGGAGACTGATGGTCAGGTAGCTCATGAGAGAGAATATAATTCAAGAGAATTATAATCAAGTGAGCTCTGAATTACCTTCCTCTCTCTGTGACACCTGAATCTATCCAGGACTGGAACCCTGTGTAAACAAGGGATGCAGATGTCTTTCCTTTCTGAAATTTGCACAGACCCATGGTGCTAAGGCAGAAAAACACTGTATGATTTGGAAGGACTCTGGAGTCCCACCAGCATTTTCTGCCCATCTCTATATGATTTTTATAAAGTTTTACAAACATGGAAAAAAACTTAGATGTTTATTGAGCACTGTCCCACTGTGTGACTCTTGTCACTACCAGAGAGCAAGCAGAGATTATCAAAGGTGACCATGGATAATAGTGCCACCACAAAGGCAAACATTGCCAAGAAGTAAAACTGAGTAGAAACTAGAAACTGCTGTTACTTTTATTATTGCCTATATTTCAGTGTATAGAGGCTGGTCCTTATTTATTTTCTGTAGCTGCCCAAGGACATTAACCTTGTATAAGTATGTTCAATATGGTTTATGAAATGAAATACATTTGATGTTTCATTGACACTATCCTTGATTAAATTGCATTTCAGCTGCTGGACTGGACCTCTTTCAGGGCGATATATTGCTCCCTGTAAGTAATTAAAACCTTTCTGTTGCTTGTCCTAATTGTATTTTTGCTACAAATCAGCTTAGCTCCCTGCAGTAGATGCATCACCAGCTGTTAATTCCTTTTTCAGAAAAACCAGCGAAATGCCTTAAGAAGTGAGACCTACAGATGGAAGTTCCCTATTCCCTATATTCTGGGTGATGACCTAGGTAAAGGAGACACTTTATTCAGATTTTATCTCCAATCCTTTTTTGTACTGCAGTCCCTGTGATAAAAAAATTGCCTTTTCCAGAACTGTTTCTCTCACACTAAAAATGTTACTAATAACTACTTATTGTAGTCTTGTTTATATCAAAATTATTTTCCTTCTAGAGCTAACATAGCAAACCACAACTTAATCAAATTCAATAATTCCTTTTCAATCATTTTTCCTTTGGTTCCATGTGTGAATCTGTACATATCTTACGTCTCCAAGGTGAACAAACTGCAGTGTATTAAAGGTTCTTTCCTTGTTTTCCAGACCTGAATGCCAAAGGAGTAATTCTCCAGGCATTTGAAATGTTCCGCCTGAAGTCCTGCGTTGATTTCAAGCCATATGAAGGAGAAAGAACCTACATTTTTTTTAGCAAACAAGATGGGTAAGGGTAATATCAAATTCTGTTTAGTTTTGCAATGTAGAATCAGCTGGGAACCCATTCCATTTGACTTCAGCAGTCTAAAGGTTTGCTGTCAGCAGAGAAAAAGAGGCCACCAGGAAAACAACTCATTTTGCATTCTCAGACAAAGAGCTTGCAAGCAGCTGCCTCCCTCTGCTGACTGTTATTTACAGGATGAGCTCTGAAGGTGAATCCCAGCATCTCTGAGTTTTCATCAACTACTTCCAGTTTTCCATCTAGGGTTGTTTTCCATTTCAGTGAAGAGCCCCACGTACATCCTTTTAACTTACCAGGAAAGTGAATGTGAATAGCTAGAATTCAAGTTTGGAAATTTTTGTAAGACAGACAAAAAAAAAAAAAAGTGATGGAAAGAGAGTTTATTGTAATATATCTGTTGGTTTGGAATGGCTCTTCTTTAATGACTAGTCTCTCAAAATCTGAAAGGGTGGTATAGACAGAAATTCAAGTTTTTAAGAACTGAAAGGATTTATTTTATTTCCTACAACTAAGTATGTTTTGAAAGAAAGTGAAGAAAAGCACAAAAATCTTATCACTATATCAGCTATGAATATTTCTTATTTTCCCAGAAGTTCATGTTTCTGCCTTCAGCTCTTCCTTGAGTGTCCTATGACACTTGTCGTACAAGTTTGCAAGCTCCATAATTTTTGACAAGTCAGTGTTGAAGATCTTAATACTGGAAATGTATTTTCACACCTCTGGCCAATGCAAGGCATGGTTGTTCTTAAAAAGGACCAAATGTTGCTATTCTAAATACTCCTGAGTTTTTTCTCTAGCCCAAGTTATTGCAAAAAAGCTCAGCCTGTTTTGATGAATTTACTGTTTCCATGTATGTTTTATGTTTCTTGGCAAAATGGAAGCTGATGCAGGACTAAACTTCTGTGGCTTTTCAAAAATGCAGGGTGAGCTTCCCTGACACAGAGGATAAGTAATGAAGTGATAGTTTCTGGGGGTAAGTCTGCTTTCAGAGTAGCATATTTTTAGAGAATTAAGGCATGTGGTCAGCATCTAAATAATGATTTATGTGACTCCTTTAATATTAAGAACATTTATGATTGTACTTTAAATCCAGTGAGCAGATTGAGAAGTTAAATACAGAGAACAGGGAGTAAGCTCTCCCTCTTTCTCAGGTGTTGGTCCATGGTGGGGGACCTGCAGACTGGACAGAACCTCTCAATTGGGTCAGGGTGTGACTACAGAGCTATTGTGGAACATGAGATCCTGCACGCTTTAGGATTTTACCACGAGCAGTCGAGGATGGACCGGGATGACTACGTGAATATCTGGTGGGACGAAATTATTGCAGGTGGGTTTTAACATTCAAGTTAGAATTTGCAAAGTGCAGATTTGTCAATATCCTATTTGCACTTCTAGATTTTAAGACCTTTCTAAAGATAGAATTTTAGAAACAGTAGGGCACACCTGAGACCACAGTAAATCAAGAAATTTTGGTACCTCTTCTCTGGTCAAAAGCCAGAGATTGTCTAAGGCCAGAAGATAGAGGCCCTGCTTGGAAATCAGGACTTTTATTTCCCCTTGGCTCCAGGATTGATCTGCTCTCTTATTTTAAACAAATCACTTCCCATCTCTCTGAATCTGTTTCCTCTTACCATGTCATGCAAATTGTAAACTTAGATGGTGAGATTTGAGGTGGCTCTTCTTTAAGCAAAGATCCTTTCAAAATCTGAAAGGTTTTTATATTCAGAGATTCAGGCTTTCCTGAAACTGGAAATATTCACTTTGCCATGAAAAAAACCTCAAAATTATTAGATCAGATGGGAAATATGAAATATTTCTCTCCTGCCCAGCGTGTCTCTGTAGGTTTTTGCTTTCAGGTTTAGTATTATCAGGTTCAGTGGCTTTATGAGTTTCAGCAAAATCTTCACAGTCCCCCTGGTGCCTAGGCAGTTTCTTCTGTAGTCCTCTGTGAGATCTGATTATGTATTTACACAACAATGATTTGTTTGAAAAGGAGTGGCTAGGGGAGGGTTTTTTTAAATTTTATTTTTGATAAAAGGTGCAATTCAAGTATCTGTAAGAAAACAATTCCAAGCTCTTATATAACCTCAAGCCTTGAACTGAAGACCTTTGTGATTTGCAGAAGGGCAGGGCAGTTGTTATACAGAGAAACTGTAATTACCCAACAGCACAGTCATGTGATGTTTTATCTTTGAAAAAGAATGCCAAATATTCTGAAAACATTATTTGCAGTCAGAAATGCTGGCAAGATCTTTTTACTTTTATACCAAAGCCTGTGAAATGGCTCCCTCTCTTTGCCCTAGCAGACACCTTCATAATGAAAAACTTTCTCTAAGGGCAAATTACTTCACCAAGAAACCATGAGGAATGTGTTTCCAAGGGCCATTTCAGTAGAAATACCAATATTATAAATCTAGGGTAAAAATACCTTTTTTTCCCCCAGAGATTGCTAGGGCATTCTTTACCTAAAGGAGAACAGAACCTGAAGACACTCCAGGGTTGTCATATTTATCTCCTTTATGAGTTTCAGGACCTCTCCTTCTCTATATATGATCTAATATCCTGGGAAATGTTTGCATCAATGTTCACAGATTCTGGAATGGAGTATATTAATCCTTAATCCTTCAGGATCATTACTGTTAAACCATTCCTATTAATTGTAATCTAACCTCCTATATATACCATTCTTTACAGCTCATTGGTATTTGTTTTTGAATTTACTGAAGTCACCTGTGAGAGCACAGAGCTGCAATCAAAAGGCACTGCTTTGTTGTCCAAATGACAAACACAAATCTAAGTTTCAATATTTTGTTGCAAAGTAATTGCTTTTGGGTATATAATTTGTGCCTTAGAAAACTGTATCCAAGGGGATGTGCTAATGCCATTTCCTTTCAATTTTCTCTAAAAATGAAGCACTTTTCTGTTCTTTTACCAGGCAAAGAGCACAATTTTGTGAAGTACAATGATAGCTACATCACTGATCTGAACACCCCCTACGACTACGAATCATTGATGCACTATGAACCACTTTCATTTAACAAAAATGAAAGTGTCCCCACAATTACAGCAAAGATACCAGCATTTGATGACATAATTGGACAACGTCTAGACCTCAGTGCCATTGACCTGGAAAGACTGAATCGCATGTACAACTGCAGTAAGTCAGAATTTAACCATGGCAAACTATTTATTTGGTTATACTTGAGCCAGGCTGGTCCACCTTCCTTACATCTCTAAAATAACAAAAACTCTTCTCAAATGTGCTTCAGGAGGTATGGGACAGGACGTGTGGTGTGCAGATAAACACAAACAGTTTATTCCCTTCTCATCCGTTTTTAGCTCTTCTCACTCTCATGATTTTTGTAAAAATTAGTCAAGGCAAGTCAAACCATTCACACTTTTTCTTCCATGCTGCTCCCAGGAGTTCAGACCTGTGGTTGTGTACTGCCTGTGGTGTGCGGGCAGCCTTGTTGTGCTTTTTTAAGGTGAATGCAACTGCACTTTGTCCTCTTTTACTGACATTTGGTCTTAATCAGATTATTTTGCTCCTGAGATTGGCTAGTTCTAGAATCCCGCACTGTCTAGGTGTTTGCTGAGCTGGTTGAAGATGGTATCACTGATCATGGTTGTTACTGAAAAGTTATTGTCCCCTCAGTGCTGCCAGCAGAAGCATCACCTTGCAGGCAAAGTCAGCTGAACCAGCTTAAGGTAACAGGGTGGACTTTGCTTAGAGTGGAAGGACAGAGCTCAAGTTTATCAATCAGGGAACTGCTGTGAAGAACAATAACTTCAGCTGAGGAATGGTTACATACACCAAGGCTGGCAAACAGGCACAAAGACAGTCACTGCCACGTGGGGCTCTTTAACCTTCTCCAAAGAGGTCAAAGGTGGTTGTCTTTATCCAGGGAATCCCTCCAGGAATCCAACGTTTCCTCCTCTGAGTCATTGGGCTCACATCCCCTAGCGTGAGGGTTGTCTTCTCTACAGGATGGTTATACTGCTGTAAACAAACCCCACCAAAATTAGAGCAGAAATTTTAATGAGCTACTACTCTGAGGTGACCATGTGTGTATTTTTTTTCAGCTTCAACTCACACCTTTTTGGACCAGTGTTCTTTTGAGTTTGAGAACATCTGTGGTATGATCCAGGGCACCAACCATGACCAGAACTGGGTCCACCAACAGAGCAGTGTGACGGGGCAGGAGGACCACACACTTTCTGGGCGCTGCAGAGGTAAAACAAAGGAATGGGACACTTTCTGAGCTGGGTTTTCTCCAGGGCTGATTACAATGACAGGTTCAGAGAAGTTGTTAAAGACTCTGTACAGTGCTTGCACTCCCACTCTCACTAAACTTTTTCAGTTTAGTGGAATGTTGTCCACACTAGCAAGATCAAGGGGGACAAAGAACAATCTTAACTAGGGGTCTTTTAAATATAACCTGGGAAATCATTTACTTCAACTTCCAAAGTCTGTATAAGAGTTATGTTACCTCATGATAAGAATCAAACAGCACTTGTAGCCACTCATAAATGTTGTGCTTGCAATGCAAATGGGAAGTTAAGCTTGTGGAGTTCTAGTTCTGGAAGTAGAAGAAAGTTGCAAAGATTTTATGATAGGAGTTCAGGGATACTTTTTATTTTCATGTGGTAATTTCATCATTTTTCAAAGGAAGACATTCTCAAAAACAGAGCAGTGAGCCCCAGTCACAGTCACAGGGTGCTAGTTTACAGCTGAGAATAAAGATGAAGTCCCAACCGGCAGTTCTGAAAAGCAAGAGCCTAATTTCTCATTGTTTAGACAGGATAAACTACAACACACTTTCAAGATAAAAGTGACTTCTGTGGTAAATTTTGCTTCAGTACAGGGGGAAGGAATCCTGACCTAAAGCACATTCACTTGTCCTTTGTAACTCTTCGACTTGCTGTACTCTGGAGTAGCTTATTCCCCTCAAGTGACCCACCCACTGGAAAGAACAGATCTCCAACCTTTTATAATGCTGGTAGTTGTGGATCAGGCCCAAGAATACAATATAACTCAAGAAAACCACCTGATATTTTCTAGAAATACATGTTTCTAACCCTCAGCTGATTCTTAATTCTTTCTCTCCTCTCTCTCACCCCATACAGTACAATTGTAACTGGAGAAAATAATTTAAATGAGTTGTTTATCAGGTAAAATCCAGTCTGCCTGAACTGAGCACTTAATGTGCACTTAGGCTTTAAAATCCAGTGACTCAGTACAAAATAAGTATCAATGTTATTTGAAGCGTTAATGGAGAGGGGTGGGTGCCTCTGAGGATCTCCAAAGTGTAGAAATGAATTGCATGAGTAGGGAGTGTCTCTCCTTTTGGCACCTCTAAAGGGTCATTGACACTATCAGGAATTTTGATGTTTTTTGAGAAGTGGTTCTGCAATCAGAATCATCTCAAGTGGGGGCAAATTCTAAGTTTCTCACATAGATGGATCCTATTTTGCCCAGACAGCTTTGGTATTCTGGGTTTTTGACTTACTGCTGGCTAAACGGAAGGAGGGAAAGTACAGCTTAACATTTAGGGGGTCTGGTGAAGTCTGCCAGGGCCATATTCTAATTGCCATGGATACTTACTGTTGCCTTTGACTTTCTTATCAAAAAGGACACGTAGTCTAGATCATTTGGGGGTTTGTTACCACAACAATTTCAACAACAGGCTCACAGCGCTGCTTCTCACTTGTGATCATACTTGGATTTAATACACTCACATTTAAAATAAGTTTAGCTGATGGTCAAGTGTCATACATTGCATAGAGCAATCTCTAGCAAGGCTTCTGTGGACATGAGTTCAAAACATTGCTACCATGTGGAAGGGAATGGAGATCCTTCCCCTGACAGATTAGAGAGAACCTAGTAAACAGCTCAAAACCCTTCACTAACCATGCAGGAAGCTGCACTGCCTTTATGCAGGTGTAACTGTTGGAACAACATGATCTTTAAGGTTCTTTCCAACCTAAACCAGTCTGTGATTCTACGATATGTTATCTTGGACAGGAGTCCATGGCACTTTCACACAACAGCTAAAAAAATTTAACTTATTAATTTAATCTTTGACTAAATTGAATAACTAAAAAGCGACACAATACCATACAGGTAAGACATGACAACTTCATGTGATACCAAGATATGATGTGTGCAAATGGTGAATCCTTGTAAATATAAGGATAAAAGTAGACACTTCAAAACTAAAGTAAAGAACACTTCAAAAATGTTAATGGACAATTAAACTAGAGGAGCAGGAATTCTTAAATAATTTTCTTAAGATGAGTAATTGAGTTTTGAAGTGTTTGGGAAAGCTGTTTAAAAAGACCTTCTGCATGTTCAAGGTCAGGACAGTGCTAGATTTGTGTCCAACCCCTTTTTATCATCTTTATTGCTGATAAGAAATTATCTAACTCTTTACAAGGCAATATAGCATGTGATCTCTAAGATCTCATTTTTAGATTATCTTCAGTATAAATCAAATTTAAAAATTTATCTACTAATTGCTTGTGGTCAGCACTGAATCCTCTGTTTCATATATCTCTGACACTCCTGAGGAATCCAATTTCCAATTAGAGCAACTAATGCAAAACTGACAGGAGCTGACAGCAGTGAGTTCCATGTATGTGCTGAACTACTACTCCTGTTTTTATCCCAGTCTGTCTTGGATGGTTATCACATGCTATTTCCTTTACTATTCACATTAAGTACTACTCTTCTGCTTACTAAAAAAGTGCAGTTGAAATGATGAATTTACACTATGCAGCTTTGCAGGAAATGTGTAAACAGGGAGTGACAGTCTACCCTTTCTTCCCAGATGCTGGCTACTTCATGTTCTTCAGCACCAGCTCTGGCCAGGCAGATGAGGTGGCAATCCTAGAGTCCAGAATCCTTTATCCAAAGAGAACTCAGCAGTGCCTCCAGTTCTTCTATAGGACCACAGGAAGCCCTTCTGACAAGCTGATCATCTGGCTTAAAGAGGATGATGGCACTGGGAACATTCGCAAGATGAGGAAAATTCAAACCTTTCAAGGTAATTCTGGAAATAAGATGAATATTTGGGTAGAGGGGAAGAGTTGTCTTACTGTTCCCATGAATGCAGAAGACTGTCTCAGAAACCAAAAGATTTTCCCGAAGTTGCCAGAATACATTGCAATACAGCTAAGAATTTTAGTATTACATGAGGAACTGTGGGTTGTAATATTGTAAATTTGGTGCTTCACAGCAGAAGTCACAACATCCCTAAAACTGTGTTACACTTGGTGATTAAGAGGGACCCCAAGCCATGCTGAGACCAACTGACTGTCTCCACTGGCTGTTATATGATCTAAGAGTGTGCTGTTCAGATGTAAATACCTGTGCTCCTCTGCAGTCAATACTGCAGACTGATTTTTAGATAGTTGGAAATATAAAAACATATGCAGTTTTGGAAATGTGAACTGGATTCCCCTTTAGGTGATTTGCTAAATAGGACAAACTCAGCCACTGAGGCTCCATGTGTTTTATGTTGTCAAAGCACAAGACCTGTCATAATCTGCCTACATCAGGCTGCAGCAGCTTGCAGGGAGGGATAATTCCCTGGAAAAGTGTTAGAAAAAACTAATTCTAACACTTGATTCCCACCCTCCTTTTTGTCTTAGCTCTTAGCATGTTGCCCTTTCTAGTAGAGACTGTCATTCCCTAATGTGTGAAGAGTTCTTTGTACAACATCTCCAAAGCATTTAGATAACAAAACAGTGTGGATATATTATAGTAACAACATCAACTTAAGATCTCTGCCCTTCAGGACTCTGTGAGAGGTCCTAAAAGTGCAGCTGGGATGGATGGCTAGGGGCAAGTTGCTTCATAATATCTCTAATCACACTGATAGCAATGTTTTGCTTTCCTTTTATCACAGCGGACAGTGACTCCAACTGGAAAATTGCCCACGTAACCCTCAACGCTCAGAAGAAGTTCCGTTACCTCTTCCAAGGACTGAAGGGCAACCCCAGCTCTTCATCGGGTGGGATTGCTATTGATGATGTCACTCTGACAGAGACCCCCTGTCCCACAGCTGTGTGGGTCATTCACAACTTCAGCAAAATCCTTGAGAACTCATCCATCAGTGTTATTGAAAGCCCCCGTTTTTACAGCCCTGAGGGTTATGGATTTGGCATCAGCGTGTTGCCGAACTACCAGAACAGCAGCTACACTCGTGTTGCCTTCCACCTGTGCAGTGGAGAGAACGACGCAGTTCTGGAGTGGCCAGCTCTGAACCGACAGGCCACGCTCACCGTGCTGGATCAGGACCCTGATGTCCTGAAAAGGATGTCCTCAAGCAAAAGCTTCACCACAAGCAAAGACCACATTAACTCAGGTAAGAGGTGCCTGCCTGGAGGAATGTTGGCAGCGAGAGCCAAGGAATCAGAGTAAGAGAACTGAGTGTAGGACTCAGAGCTGAGAAACTTTGGACATATTTCCCAGTTTGGGAAACTTTCCTGTGTACAACTTGCCAGTGTGTGACTCAGAATTCCTGCCTGTGGAAGATTGTATAACATGAAAAGTGACACATACAAGGTTGGTGTTATTATGAACAACCCCTGGGATATCTGAGTATGATTCTAAATGTAGAATTCTCCTGAGAGCAGGAAATTCCCATTCTACCTGTGGATTGTCCATTGTGATAGGTGACATATCATCACAGGTTGGTGGAATGCCAGCAGGGTGCAGTATTCTGTTAGTAAAGCAACAAAAATTTGAACCTGCACTTTGGAGGTTCAGTCAATTTCAACATACTCAGTGAACCTCAACCTACATGGTCTGAATGCACAACATTCACCCTTTCTCATGGATGTGTTAATTCAAAATCGTTCAGCCTGGAGAAGAGAAGGCTGAACAATCAGGGTGACCTAATTGTGGCCTTCCAGTACCTGAAGGGAGCCTGCAGGAAAAATGGAGAGAGACAATTTACAAAAGCATGGAGTGCCGGGACAAAAGGGAATTGTCTTCAAACTGAAAGAGAGTAGGTTTAGAATAGATATTAGGAAGAAATTCTTTTCTGTGAGGATGGCTGGGCACTGGAACCAGCTGCCCAGAGAAAATGTGGATGTCCCATCCTTGGAAGTGTCCAAGGCCAGGCTGGATGGGGCTTGGAGCAACCTTGTCTAGTGGAAGGTGTCCCTGCCCATGGCAGGGGTTGGAATGAGATGATCTTTAAGGTCCCTTCCAATCCAAACTATTCTCTGATTCTATGACAGAAATAATTATAGGACAAATGGAGTCTGTTACAGAATAAAGTACTATACATGAATCTTCATCACTTTCTACTTTTTCTAGTGGAAGTTAAGTACATACTTTTTCAGTAGGAGCTTTTAAACTCTAAGTATGAATATGTTCAATAAAATCATAGGAATGACCAAAATCTGCTAAATTCTAACCCATAGGTACTTGCAAACTGGTGGGGGAGCATCTTTACTCAGGAGGAAACTCTTAGCTGGTGACAATGAGGAGGCAATTTGTGTTTGGTTAGTTCTCAATGAAAGAGGAGTTGTGGAATTTCAGTGGTCTCACATAGACTAAGAATCCTCACGCAGACCATACCTGAAGATCACCTGGAACCTTTAGTTGGTCAGTCCTCTGGGATTTGTTTGGGGATTTCAGGTCTAAACTTGATTTTACAGCATAAATCCCCTTTAACACTGTAATGCAGAAAGCAGTCATGTAGTACTTTGAACTGCACGACATTGTGGTGCTCATTTTCTCTTTGCAGATAATGGAGCTATAATATGGGATAAACCATCAATTGCTGGAAGATATGATGAGTCGTGCAATTGCAACAGAAGTGTAGCCTGGGGGTGGAGTAACTTCATATCCCACAGACAGATGAGACGGAGAAGCTTCCTGAAAAATGATGACCTGATTATTTTTGCAGAATTTAATGGTAAGGACCCTTTTCCTGATTCTCCTTACAAAACAGGTGATTCTTTCTATTTTCATACATTCAAATAACTCTTGCCACCTGTCTCCAACATCTCTTCTACTGGGAATCAACTTTAAAAAGTTGATTAATGCTTTAAAAAGCATTTCTGTTACCTAATGTCAGGTGGGTGAGGTTGACTAAAGTGATTGTGAGTTCAGGGGGATCTAAATGGCAGTGAGTTTTGAAATGCTAACTTCTTAGACACCCTTAGGCACCCTGACCAGTAGCTATGTCCATTTCTAAGCACTGAACATACTAAAGGCTATCCCCACTGTGTTTATTTCCAAGTAGGATGGCCTCACTTGGCATAATTTTTCAAAGTACAGAACATCACAGATTTACCTAACTTGTTTCTGTAATTTCAGTCTTATTTTCTGTCTTGTGCTTTAAATACACAGAACTTGTTGTGGTACAGCAAGAGCTCTGTGAAGGGAAAATGGACAAGGAGCACCCTCTGGTCCACAAAGCACCCTGTGAGCCCCTGATATGAGGCACACTACGCATAGTATCACTCACTGATTCTGATGTCTTTTTCCTTTTTTTAAAAGATATAATTCACCTCGATAAAACTGAAGTTCCTGTTCAACGTGTGCA
This sequence comes from Corvus moneduloides, assembly GCF_009650955.1. Lineage (NCBI taxonomy): Eukaryota > Metazoa > Chordata > Aves > Passeriformes > Corvidae > Corvus > Corvus moneduloides. Next base: position 6,084,724 of record NC_045478.1, read on the forward strand.
ATCTGCCCTCACGGAAGGCCTTGTTCTTGAAAGGCAGAAGAGAGCAGCCCATGACATGGAGCCTGTCCAAGACCAGCTGCCTTATCTGCCAGACCCATGTGACCCAAACCCTTGTCAGAATGATGGAGTCTGTGTGAATGTGAACGGAAAAGCAAGCTGCAGGTACCACAGACCTCCTCCCTCCTTGCCCTGGCCTTCTTCTTCAAGCAATGCAGCTAAAAACTATTCAGAGCTACAGATCTCAGAGGTCTAAGCCACCAGGTCTTCAAGGAAAGGGAGAAACAAAACACTTTAGCACAGTGACTGGTTCCTACCAGCAGCCAGGAGGGCAGGTTTCTTTGCATAAAGCAAAGAAGCCCCATTCTGTGGTGCTGCCAGCGTGTGTAAATAGCCTCCACACAAGGTGGGAACGTTGTGATGTGAATCCCTCCAATGGGAACAGCTCATCTGGGATAATGAATGTGAGGAGCTTGGGGTGAGGGCATGACAAGGCTGCTGATCCACTGAACCTGTGCTTTGTTTTCCCAGGTGCCCATCAGGACAAGCCTTCTTCTTCACAGGTGAGAGATGTCAGTCAAGGCAGGTCCACGGGAACATCCTGGGAATGGTGATTGGTGGAATTGCTGGAACTATTGTCTTATCTATCATCCTCATTTCCATGATGGCTAGAAGATAAAAAACTGCAGGGGGGACAAATCTCAGCCTGCTGTTTTTCCATAGTTCATAAGATACCGGGTTTCAGTGAAAAATGATGAATACAAATAGTAGAAAACCAGTCATCATATGGATTAAAAGCTCTGTCAACAGCTTGGCAGCAGTCTGGTTTTTTCTGAGGGATGTGGCAGTTAAAGTGTGTCATGTAGAGCTTCTGTCTGATGAACATTCATACACTGCCTTTCTTGTATGTTTTTTGAAAGTTTTGTTTCTTCATCCCATAGCAAGCAGCAGTGCTGAGAGCCTATGCATTTACTCTCAGCCACAGTTCAAACTCAGATTAAATAACTGGCAAAACCTCTCAAATCACTAGTAAAAGTCAAACCAAAACACATGTATTAAGATTCTGGAAATGTTCCTACAAAAATTGCTCAAGAATTCTAAAGGGTACAGATCTTTATGTAAGTCAGTACATCATCACTCACTTTCCCTGGGGCTGTGCTGGTTTTCTTACACTAATTAGCTATTACACAGATTTCATAAACTACTATTCCATGGTTTTGGCCAGTGCTCTAGCAGGGAAATACATCCACATTAAAGTTAGCTGTCTTTCTAGAGGGTTTCATCACATAAGGTTTTCAAAGACTCAAGTGTACAGCTATTCTCTGAGCCTAATGAAGGGGGTTTTTAAAGCAACTATAAAACTCCCATAATTTCAACAGGCTCTGGATGGAATTGGAGCAGAGTATCAATTATCATAGGGTAGAATCTCTCATGTTGCCATTAAGTTCACATGTCTTTGGAAACCATAATCTCACAAGTCGAGGAGTGTGTGAAGATGAAGACTGGGTCTGTGGTACTACAGTGTGCTGGATAAGGTGTTGACATCCTCGAACTTAACTGCAGATATCAGAAAGAAATTCATCTATATGTCCTAAGATCTCTGCTTTCAAGGGCTCTAACAGTTTCCACACTTGAAGCTCTGATATCCAGGTTTCCTGGGAAAGCAGTTTCTTTGTCTCTGCAGGAGTTCAGAATACAAATGGTAAATAATCACAGAAGGTGATGCTGCCCTTGTACTTATCAGGTACAAGGGATGGCAGCCAAGGGAAAATGCACTCTTGTGGCAGTAGGTTGTACACAGGGAGCTGATTCCTACTTAGATCCATTCTGCTGATCACGGCAGTCCTGTAGGGACAAACCATCCATTTAATTAAGGCATTATCACCAAGTTAATACTCTGTCCCTATTATTCTTTGCCTTTGGAATAAAATCAAAACAAACACTTATATCAGCTTTTCCTGCAACACACCTGACTGCCTGGATCTCACAGGTGATAGGGAATTACAGATCTGATTACTTTCTGCTATCTGGATTAGAGGTTTCCCCCTTGGATCAAGTGAGTTTCCCACCCAAGTTGACAATCTCATAAATCACTCAGGGTTATGCAATGAAAGACAGGAGATCCATAAAGTTGAATAAAATTACATGGTGCAGCTTTCTCGTCAATGTGTGAGATAGAAACTAAGGCAGGGAGGATCCCGGCAAACCCCAGCCAAGTGCTACCCTGCCCATGATTTTGGTGGACACCAAGAATAAGAATGTAAGTTGTCACCATGCACTCCAAACACATGTGTAGGCTCCAACGTTCTGTTTGCTCGTGTAGACAGAGCCCAAGTCTCCACTCTGCCAAACCACACACTGACTCTTCTCTGCCAGGAGAACCTGTCGTGGCTTCCAGACACGGGGGATGTCCCACCAAGTGGTCCTGGGTGCATTTGGGCCCTGTTTGATGGTCTGGCTCCCTTCAGAGCATCACAGCAGGGCAACTCTTGTATGGTTGTTTCCTTGTCCAAGGCTGGGACTGGAACTAGATGGTTCTGCTGGGCAGATATTTTCTTTGTTGTTAACAAGACACCTCATCTTTTGCAGCATGGCTGGCAGGTGCAGACCTGCAGTCACACAGGAGTTTCAGTGAGGGCTGGTGGCCATCCCTTTCAGGGACAGCTGTGGACAGGCTCCTTCTTGGCTACCCTGGCTCACCTGACCCTGGGGACAACATGGGCTCAATGATTTGGGCGATGCATGCAGCAGTGCTGAACCAGGGTCAACCAGGACCTTCTCCTGAAACCATTGTTTAGAGGGATTACTCCAGCCAAGCTGCAAATGGAAAAAGCCCTGCAACTTCTATTTGATCCCCACACTAGTTTATTTATAGTCCAGGCAGGGCCACAGCCATGGCAGAGGGACAGCTGTCCAGGGAAGGGAGGTACATGAGTGACAGGAATCATCAGGAAATGAGCCCTGTGACAGCCTTTACTTCAAGAAGGGAAGGTGAATAAAGGGAGTTGGATCAGAGTAAAGGGAAGAATCGAGGTAACAACCCAAAATACCAGACTCATGAAGGGAGAAAACTATTAGTGAGCCCACTGCTCACACTGCCTATGACAAAGACTTGGTTCTTGCTGCTGAGAGTGGGGGGAAGGGGTACAGGACGTTTGTTGCTATGTGTTTCCCCTTCTTGTCCCATTCAGTATTCCCTTTTCTTCTCTCCCATTTTATCTTTATCTGTGTCTGTATTCAAGTGGAGCTTGACCCCAAGTCTTTAGACTGGCACAGGTAATTTCTCAGCTGCTTCTCGTTGGTGAATTGTCATGGCTTTCGTTACGCTGGCAAGGACTTTGCCTTTGAAGATCCCCCAAAGATGGCCCTTTGGTGCCAGGCAGCTTGGTATCACATCCTGATTTCTCATGCACAGGCAGTCAAGAGCCAGGCTCAGCTAAACTGGGAAGTGTGGTGAAACCTCAGGGATGAAATGCCTGCAGGGACACGGTGTGGTGGAACTGGGACTGTGCAGGCACTTATACTTTACAGTCCATGTAAAGCCTGTTCTCACTCAGCAGGAGAGGATGTTCATTATTGCATACACTATTTCCAGAGTGAGTTAAACCAAATGGCTGCACAGAAACAAGATTTGATTGAAATAATGCGTGAAGGTGGGATTTTCAAGTTTCCACTGGGCATGCAGTTCAAAGGCATTCTGGATTTTCATCTTGAAGTGTGTTCTAGTGCTAGCATTATATCTACATCTTGAAGAAAAACCCAATTGCTTTCATATAAATACCATATTTAATTGATGCTTGATTATTGTCTTCAGTCATCCCCACCTTGCCCATACCAAACCATCATAAGTACTTCTAACTGTAGGGAACAGTTTCTCATCCTGATTCACTCCAAAGTTCCAGGAACAGGTTCACCACTGGCGAACACAGGCCTGATTTCCTGACAATCAAACGGGGCTGTACCATCTGACTGCAGTATTTGATATTGGCCTCAAATCTAGATCTTCATGATTCCATCTACTATATTGTACATTAAATTTTGTAACATTTGTGTGCATTATAAATACTTTTCAGGTTCTTCTCAAGACAGGAATCCCTCCTTTAAAGGTGTACAGCCTTGAAATAACTGGTTCCACAAATGTAGTGTTAGAGCAATAATTTATATAAAACCATTCATCCTGCCTGTCATGTGGTGATTTATATTCACTACAGAGTTTATTCTCTGAGTCCTCCAAGTGTGTTTCTCCTCTGAGAGAAGACCCAAACATACAGACTCTACACAAGGCACTCCTTGTATTCTGAACACTACTATGCATTAAATAAATGCAGTCCCCTCTGTGGCAGACAGCAGAAACCATCTCTGTCTTACCACATTAGATATCAAGGGAAAGAAAAATGTTGTTAAGGGCATAAAGCTTCCTTTTCTTCAAAAAAGTGCCACATGGAGCTTTCAGTCTTTCCATCTGAAAGAAGACCACGGAGGAATCATCATGGTCTTCATTTTATGTAAGTCAAAAGTGAAGATCTGAAATGGGCCTTCTCATTTAGAAATTTTTGGTTCCAGAAAGTCTTAAATAGAAAGTGGAGACTACTATGGCCTTTCTAGACTCTAATATGAGGGCAGGAGAGAAGCTGTGAGGTACTTGTGTATCTACACAGGCCTTTGGGATCACTCACAGAGTTGATAGAAGAAATACCAAATCTGCTGGACAACAACTGTGTGAAGCACTGCAATTCATGGCTCAGTACTGCATAGTGCTAAGCACCCACTTGAGGGCTGAGAATTCTTCACTCCCTTTCTCGGTCCTTTCTTGCACTTGAAGGCCTTCAAATCCTCGTCATCTCTTCTGGGATTGGCAGACCTTGTGAAATTCCACCTTTCAGCTTCCCTGCCTTACACATTAACCAGAAATGATTATTCCAGAAGAATGCACCAAGGCACAGTTCAGTCAAAACGAAGCAGTCTGCTTCCTGGTGACTCCCAGGTACTTTTTGTGTGTGTCTTGGAAGAGGTCCTTTCAGACTCACACAATTTAGCAATGGCAGTGCTTCAGTTAAGCAAGGAATATGCCTTGGAAGTATTTTCAGTGGAAGAAGTGGATGGCTCTGAAGAAGATACTCTGTATTTTCCTGCAAAACAAAGCACAGGGGTTAGACAAGGCCAGAGAGTCTGGAACATGCTGGCACTGCAAAGTAAGGACAGTCACACCTGTGCTGGTGGCTGAGGTGGCTCTGCCTTGCCCTGCAGCTCTGGCACTACCTGGATTATAGCAATACCAGCAACCACAGAACTCTCTGTGTTTGGTGACACAGCCAGGATGTGTCAGCTTGAACAGCCAATTGTGCCACAGGGCAATGATTTTCTCACACAAATGAAGGCACTTAGTGCTTCTCCTGGAGTATGGGCACACGTCCAGAACACAACACATCCACAAGCTCCTGAGATGAATCCCAGCACCCTCCCTCTTGTGGCCACGAGGGCCTAAACTAAGACCCAGGTGTCACTATCTTCTCTGAACAATGTTTAGATACAAAGATTGGACACTTAGAAATTAAATGTTATTTCCAGAAATGCTTTTTGCAAGAGGAAGTCTTAACTGAAATGGTGACGTTCACAAAATGACAGCCAGAGAACCTTTGAAGAAATACAGCTCCAAGGTGGTGAAGAGTACATGAATAATGGATGAACTGTGCCATTAAGCTCAAAACAAAGCTCAGTTAGTGGGGTTTAGAATTGGTGAAACATCCAATAATTGTTTTAGAGATAGACAATTGTGCTGCTAGGATTAGGCTACAATTAGACTCATTGCAGTTCCTTTAAATTAGAAGATTAAAAACCATCTGTGGATGCATGGAGAGACAAATTGATGGGTATCAGGACAGACAGACTCTGAGAGCAAGAATGAAGGCAAAACCTTGTTTGTGCTTCAGTAAGGGAGATCTAGTGTCACATACCTGTTTTCCCACATAAGTTGTTAAAGGTTCTTGAAAATGGGTAGCTCATAGCAAGCATTGGCGTCACCAGGATCAGGGAGGATGACTATAAGAGAGAAAATTGCTTTTTGTCAAAAGAACTTTCTTTGTAGCCCCAATTTAGGGAGAAAAGACAAAAAGGTTCCAATAAACTTTGTTTCAGTAGTATGAGGAAACAATCCACAGAAGGCCAAGTCAGATGTTCGTGAGGTATCACACGATACCTCACAAATGTTCACACATTTGCATGTTTATGGTGGTGATGAAGGAGATCAACTTTAAAAGAAACTACATGGCACAAATTGCTTGTCTCTAACTGTTGGCCAGGGAAGATGGCTTAGGCTCCAGTCTGTTCTAACAGGCAGTAACGGGTCCTGGTCTCTTATCTGTGGCAGTACGGCCATTAAGGTAGCCAGAAAAGCTAAGATTTTATGTGAATGGGGATTGTTCTTGACAGCCAGCAGCCTGAGATAATCCGAGGCAAGTTTAATTTGGCACGGTAGAGGGCACTGGAACACAACTCTCTGCAGTCCAGATGCAAAGGAAGGAAGGCACTTACTGCTGCTAAAATGAAGGGTTTTTTCAGTTCTGGAGTGGTTTGAGAATTTAACGGGATTCTTCCAAAGATGTGTTAAAAAAAGGTATGGAAAACACATCTTTTTCTGTTCAGTCCTTCTTCATTTGTTAGTTGTACCCTGGTGGGGGTAATTAGGCAGTGTTGTGTATTGTCATCTATATCATAAGGTGGTAGAGAAAGAAGGTAAATGAATCACAAATAAAAAGCTTAATGAAAGACTTTGATATTGCTTTATTTGCTCATTCTCAGACCTCAGCAGGCTGGAGAAATGGAATCTTATGAAGTTTGGCAAAGGGAAGTGCCAAGTCCTCCTGTCCCTGGGGAGGAACAAATCAAATGCCAGGACATGCTGGGGTCTATCTGACCAGGACAGAGTAAAGCCAGAGCCAGACTTTTCTCCTTGGTGCCCAGTGGAAGGACAAGAGGCACTGAGAACAAATAGAAATACAGGAAATCCCACTTAAGATGAAACTTTTTCACTGTGAAGGTGGTCAAACACAGGAAAAGGCTGCACATAGAGATTGTGTTGTATCCATTCTTGGAGCTACTCAAACCCCAACTGGACACAGCTCTGAGCTCTAGCTGGCCATGCTCTGATGGGAGTGTGGTGCAAGATGATCCCTGAGGGTACATTCCAGCTTCAGCAATTCCTGTGGAAACTGGAGTGATTTGATCCAATGCTGCTCTTCTGAACTGACAGTTCAAGTCTAAGGGACTCCTTAATTCCTTTGAGCCAATGTTCTCATCTTCTTAATTATCCTTGCTTTTAAGTCGGCTTCCTAGTTCTTTAGCAACACCTGTACAGGCTCTTCTGAATAAACTCTGTTCAGATACCAACATAAAATCAAGCTTTATTGCCATATAAGGGTGATGCCAGCACCATTGGCAGCTCAAGAAGAAGGGGAGGTGGGTGTTGGTACTAGATCTTAAAGGTCCCTTGCAACCCAAACCATTCTAAGGTTCTTACACATCCTGGCATTTTTTGGGAAGGTGTTATAAATGCAGAAATATAAGTTGAAATAATAATTCCTTGAGAGGCCTCCATTGCATTTCTCTGAGGTTGTGAATAAATAATAGTGCCAAAGAAATTTTCTGTTTTCTAACTAAAAGTATCAGTTATATTTTCTAGTTTATTTTTTGTGGAATTTAAAGCAAATGTTCACTAACCTCCTTCTCATTTTTTTACCAATTACAGTTGAAATAATGAACTTTGAAAAAGGGGATATATCATATTTATGTTGTGAGTGTCTTCTCTGACTTGTTCTAATAAATAATGCAGAATATAAAGTGCACTGGAGAACGTTAGACTACTCAGTAGTAACTGAAATACATTCTTAGGTCAAGGTTCTAACCTTTGATTGCTGTGAACTCCATTTGGATGATGAATTCCTCTTCAACAGGGCTTCTTGTATCTATTTGTTTAAAAAATTAATCAATCAGTAAATACAGAAATTCTGTTCAAATTCCAACAATATTTTGACATAATGTAAGAAATAGTTTGAATCCTTACCTTCTTGTCCCAGAGAGTCCCAAACACCAAAATGAAAAATCCCTAGGAGACAGATAATTATATGCATTTTGATGATACCAACCTTTAATTGCAATATCTCATAATTATCTCAAACATTGTCCATGGTATTATTTAAACTCTGAACTTTTTGATAGAGGCCATTTTCACATATCACATAGTGGACTGTTGATTTGGCAGTTCTCCAGGCCTGGTTTATTTCAATTTCGTGTTTATGTGGTCTACAAAGTGACACAGTTTGGTAGCACTAAATGTACTTGGAAGAAGGAATGTTTGTGAATGGAAGACATGTCCTACCTATGCTCTCCAGGAAAACTAGCAGCTTCCAAGAAAAAGGCCAGTGAGTTTGGTTTGAGGAACACAGTTTTGATGTCATTCTTAACAATGGCAATTTGTAACAATTCTCTTTAAAGAGAGAGAGTACATATAATTATTTTGTCCTTAAGAAATCTCCTAGTATTGGGATCATTCTGGCCACCTAAATAAGTTGTAAAAGTCATATTGACTGAAAACGCTCAATAGTGTGTATTTTTGTCAGTTCCTGCCTTTATCATTAGTACTGCTCAGCTGATCCTGGTGACTTTCATGTTGTTTATACTTGAACCCACAAAAGCATAACACAGTGCCTCCAGGTGCACTATGAATGAGAATTGGGATGCTCAAGTTTGCCTACCTGAACATAACAGAACTGTTTTCCTGGTATTTGGCAATGAAGTTGATCCCAAAACTACTGACAAAGTAGGGAGTTCTCTTTAGGCCAGCTTTATCTATAAGGCACATCTGTTAAGGCAGTTGAGAATATGAAATACTGCTGAACTCCTGGAATGGGTTTCCCAAAGAGCCCTTTTGGAATAAGGATGTGTAAAGCAAATCTGAACTTTCCCCTGCTGTTTTTATGCCCTGCCAAGCACAGCACTGCAATAATGTCTCTATGTTAAATCATAACAGAGGAAATAAAACTATGTGTAACTCACCTGGAAAGTGTTGAGCAGAGCAAAGACGATGTGGAAAGCTCGATGACTGTTTTTGATGATGGTGGCAAGGCCAAAACCCCATGTGAGGCCTAACAGTGGTGTCAGGATAGCCACACTTTTGCCAATTTGAAACAGAGATTTCCTCTCCTGCCCACTTGACCTATCCCCAATAGTTGGCCTCAGTATTTTTATTATAACAACTGCAGCGATGAACAAGTTCGTGGCCACAATGATTAAGGCAGGTATGACAAAGGCCAGGAGAGCTTTGCTGTCCTTCCAGTTGAGCCAGCAGACATCCTTTCTCGTGTAATTGTTCTTTGGCAGGGTGACAGCAATGGTGGTGACTGCAATGACAAAGGGGCACACGTATCCCAGGCAGAATGCCACCGCCTTCTGAGCAGTCTTACTCGTGTTGTGTAAGATGAACACCAGTCTGTAGAAAAGGATGAGGCCCAGGCTCAGCATCCAGAAAAAGACACACAGGTAGAAAAAATGGATGAAGAAGGTGGCCATGATACAGATGTCTCTGCTCCTCTGCTGGTTTTGATCAATGGAGGCAGTGACAATGAACCAAACGTCAGCAATCAGCAGGGATGTAGCAATGTTGAGAATACAGACGTGGCGCATGTAGGAGGTTGTGTTGTTTGTCACGTACTTCCAGACCAAGGATTCAATTATAATGCAGACCACCAAGCTCACAATTGAAATGGCCAGGCCAACATAGGAAATATAAGCTTCAAAGCTTACCTCGGAGGATCTGTCAGGAGACATCAGGATGGAGAATGATGTCAAGTGATTGCACGAGCAAATGACATAATTTCCTGACTCTGTGGTTGTGCAGCCACTAGTATCCCAGTCCCCCCTGTGATTGTTGAGTGTGAAGTTCCAAAAGACACACTTAGGCATCTTTAGAGACAAGTTTTTCTTTGCAAATGTCATATTAACATCGAACTTCTGGCTTCTGTTGTTGCTCAAAGTTGTTGTTATCAATAAACCGTTCATATATTCGAACCTATTCTGAGGCAAAATACATCCAAGTTTTGAATACATCACACTGACAATTGTTGAATTTTGGGTTAGAGTCTGGATTTCAGTGCCACTGATAAGCACGTTGACTGTGAGGTTTTCTGCACTGCGGAAGTCCTTGTTATAATCTGTGTTGTTATTTTCCTTGACAACTGCCCCTTGGAGCTGAATGGTGTTTGCAGAGACAGAAGGAATGGTGTTATTAACTGGTTGGAGGCGCAGGGAAAAATTTTCTACTGACTGCAGTAACAAAGAACTTTGTCGTGTGTTCTCTTTGCTCAGGTTTTTCCAAGCTTCAGTTGTGGAATCATTAACAACTAAGTCCACTGTGGATAGGAAATTCTGGAACAACAACAGAATAATGCAGTTACTGAAACCCCATACAATTAATTGTTGTTTCTGATGGTAATTTATGCATGGTCCTAGAAGTGCCTTTTGAAAAAGCCTAGTATTTTCATATTTTGCTCAATCCATGTGAAGTCTTCTGTTGTTAACCCTCTGCATACTCTGTTTGCAAGTTAAGGTTTCCAAAAGCAGAGCTGTGTGACTATTTTTTTACACATTATTTAGTATTTTTGCATCTCCAGCTTTCTTTCCATTCTTTCTCAGCATTCGTGCTGTCTTTGATTTCTTGGTGTCTCATGTAGGGCTCTCTATCTAAAATTACCAAGCCTTTTTGCACTTTTCTGTTTAGAAGAGCAGTGTGTTTCCTCTGGACCTCACAATCAAGGTTTCCAATTATTTCTAAGGTTTCTTTTGTTACTCATTTGTTGTTACAACCAATGTATTTTCCTTGCTTGATCATGGTTCCTGAAATTTACTCTCCCTATTTCTATTTCAACCTTTTTTTTCTATTCCTACTTCTACTCATGGAATCATAGAATCACAGAATGGTTTTGACACTTAAAGGTCATCCAATCCAACCTCCCTTCCAGGGCAGGGACATCCAGCTTGATCCTGGACACTTCCAGGGCTTGGGGCATCCACAGCTTCTCTGGTAAATCTATTCCAGTGCCTCACTACCCTCATAGTAAACAATTTATTCCTAATACATAATCTAAACCTACCCTCTTTCAGTTTAAACCATCATCCCTTGTCCTGTCACTACAGGGCCTGATAAAAAATCTTCTTATAAGCCCCTTTTAAGTATTGAAAAGCAGCAATAAGGTCTTCCCCAAGCCTTCTCTTCTCAAGGCTGGACAACCCCAACTGTCTCAGCCTCTCCTCATAGTGGACCTGCTCCAGCCCTCTGATCATTTCTGTGGCCCTCCTTGGACCCATTCCAGCATGTCCACATCTTTCTTGCCCTGGGAACCCCAGAGCTGGATGCGGTGCTCCAGGTGGAATCTCACCAGAGCAGAGTAGAGGGACAGAATCACCTCCCTCAACCTGCTGGTCACACTCCTTGTTAAGCAGCCTAGGACATGGTTGGGTATCTGGACTGCAAGAGCACATTGCTGGCTCATGTCCAGTATTTTCATCCGTCATTCCTTGTCCTCTGCTGTCTGAGAATGCATGTGTTCCTAGAATATTTCTAGTTGCTAAGCTTACAGCAGCTTCTCTTTCATGCATAGGCTCCTTGTCCTCATAATTTTGAGTTTTCATAAACTCCTCTGTATCTTTGCTGTCACTTTATCTCATTCCCTTAACACTTTCCTGATCCTGATCCTAAGTAAGTGTGAAACTTCTTCAGGGAGAACATCATCCCCTGTGACAAAAGGGGCCAAAGGGCTTGGTAGGTGTAGATAAGACTTAAAATAGAACTTTACCTGAATAGTGAGCTCCTCTGCCTCTGCTGGGATAGAGGAGATCATATCCAGGATGGTAACGATGGCGCCTAGGTTTGCTGAAGAATTGCTTATCGTGGTTAGCTCCTTTCCTGTCTGTTCCTTGAGCTGTGCAAGGTAGGAAGGTAGTTGTGCTTTTGCCTCAGGGCTGTTGACCAAGGACTGGAACAGAAGATAACAGCACATCACATGTGTGAAATTCTCTAACCTCACTGAGAGAAAGGTGACTCTGAATGGTTTGTGGGTGGGAAGAGAACTGTGGGGGGATACTAAGGCTGAAAACCAAGGCCTGGCACCCATCTGTCAAATGTAGTGGCCAGCGGGGTGGGCACTGTAGGAAGGGCCTGGGGATGAGGTTGGGCAGTGGCCTGGAGCTGTTCCTATGGCCTCACTGTTGGTGTGCTCTGTAACATGCTCTGGGCTTGTGCCTGAGCACAGCTCAGGGAATGCTCCAGGCCAGCAATTGCTCCTTATGGATGCCATGGACAAGGTCACCTTGCCTGGGAGACAAAGCATTCATGTGTATGGACATTATCCATGCAGTGCCTCAGGCCCTCTGGGCCCCAGGAGGGGACCTTGGCTCTTTCACTGGCTGATGTAGATAGAGCCAAACATTCTTCATACCTTTTAAAAGAAACTTTTTAATGCTTCATATGTTTTACATTATGATAAGCAAAAATCATGCCACCAACATTTTTGCTCCATCTTCCCCCCCACCTCCCCAGCCCAACCTCTAAAAAACCCATCAGTGTTACCTCAGCACTGCTCAGCAGGTCATTTATTGGTCCAGACAGGCAGTCATTCCTCACAACCCTCCATGAGCTGTTGATGCACTGGTAAGTTGTATTGCCTCTGGTAAAACCTTTTGGACTTTTTACATCGCAGCATGGCTTTATTAATGTGGCCCTTTCTGTTCCAGTGCCCAATCTGTCTGAGCAGGAAACTTTCTTACCTGTACAGAGAGGAGACAGAGGTAGAAAATAAGAAGAAGGGAGATGAATAAATTGCCCCCAGAAAACTTGGGACCTGTTCAAAGATCTTTAAATTAGGATTTCAGCTTGCTGTCTTCATTAATTATGACCTTTCAGGATGTCTCACATTCCCAATTTTTATGAATCAGGAAATTAAAAAAGAAATCTAATAAAGCTTTGGTTTTTGAGTACTGAATCAAATCAACAAACCAGTACCCAAAGATTTAGATTTATCTGTCAGATTACAGGGTTAGACAGATCTGGAGTGGGATTATATTGACCATTAAGTGAACAATAATTCCTACAAAGTTTATTCTGCTAAGGTACTCAACACTGCTGTAGCACTAACAGGAAATTCATTAAGACCTTGCTAGTGAGGCCTCAACACATTTTTGATGAACAGTGAGTGTTGCTAATTGTCTTTGATTGGCTTAGTCATATCAGTAAGTATCTTCTGATTAAAGTGATTAAAGTAATTAAAGTGTCTGCATATTTATTGCCTAAGAGAGTGAAATCTGGCAGATACACTGATTCAGCTGTAGGCATCACTGCTGTGGAAAAACCAGAATTTCTGCATTAGGGGGATGTTCAACATTTCTTCCTTTCCAATTTAGAAAAAAAAGAGTTGAAATATCCAAAGTCTTGTCAGAACTAAATATCAAAGCTGGATTTAGCAATGCTGAATTCTAATTACCAAACATTCCCTGCGGAGCTGACTGGAAGCTGCCCTGGTCTCTGCAGCACCTCACCTTGCCCTTCTTGTGTTCAAAGAGGAAATGCTCTCCCACAGCTGCCCTCCTGAGCCAGATTACTTCTTCCAGAGGCACCACAATCTTTGATCCTTGCTAAATTGTTGCAAGCTGGGAGCTGCATGACCACATTTCAACACAGGGGATGAAGCTCGGTGGTGCGAAATAGGAACAGTAGATGACTAAAATATTGCTGCTTTGGAACATACTGGGACCACTCTCAAATACAGCAAAGACAAAGCATCTTGTCTATTTTTTTTTTTTTTAAATTACATCAAAACTGATATTTTCCTCTGTGTGTAAAAATTTCCCGTCAGAAAAGGAGACAAAAGTTCTTGGATAACAAAAGCTGTTCCTGTTAGATGTCACTGGTGATGAATTTGTGGCACCAGATTTAACAAAGATATTGGTATGTCCTATAGAACAGCTATAAACAGTTACTTTTTTTCTTACCAGGTATCAAGTGTAGTCTCATATGTTCACTGTCGACTCCCTGTCCGATGTGGTTGATAAACTTGCAATATGCCACAACCTCTTTCTCCTTCTTACATTCTTTTTCCGTGTGATTGTACATGTAGCAAAACAAATTGTCTTTTTTCCTTTTCTCTGTATGGATGGATTGAGACAGGTTAACACAGATTTGGGGTCAGTCTACTAAAACCAGCAGAAAACATCAGCAAAGCTTTTGTTTCTGTGGGTACTAGAAAAAAAAAAACAAAACACTTTCCTTTGTGAAGAAGCTCTCTCTCTGTATGCTGATCTCTGTGTCTTATTCTCCCCATAATAAATCTAGCAGCTGCTGCATGACCAATACCTTTTCATTTACTGGTGTATGAGCAAATCCTCCCCAAACCCTCTTAACTGTGCAGGAACTGAAATTTGCTTTGAAAATAGTTTTTGAGAATACTCTTCCTGCTTTTACCACAGGTGTTTCATTTAGGCTGAGATACTGTTTTGCTGTGTTTATATGGTTGTTTTGAACTCAGGATCTGTGCCCCCCTCCCACTGCTTTTCAGAATGCCTGTGCTTGAGGGTGGGTCTCCAGCTGAAGTCTCTTGCAACAGCATCCTTGCCTTTTTCTTAGCTACTGAAGGACTCCTCAATCTCCACCTGCTTTACTCCTCAGCCTGTTGTTTTTGCACTCCTGAATGTTTCCTGAGTTATTTTTTGTAGATCATATTTGCTTTTTTTCCAAATTATCTGTTTTGTTACTCACTTGAAAATTTCTAGTATATAAAAAACAACTCACTTGGAAACTTACAGTATATAAAAATGTATCATGGAAGTTGCAGAATTGCCCTAAATTTGAAGACATAGAAGCTTAGGCTTTTGTGCTGTTAAAGACATGCCCACTGTATCCTCGAAGAAAATTGAATAGTTTTTTGAATTGCATTCTTAGTGGGTTACTCAACATTTTTCATGACTTAGTAGATTTTCTTAGGTAATGTTTTTTTCAGTATTCATTTTAAAAAGTGGCAGAATGGAAGATTAAAGCAAATAAAAGGAGTTCAGCAATTTCCAGTCTGAAGAAGGGTCAGGATGCCCACTTCTCCCTGCCTGGCAAGTCAAACCAAACATTGACTTTACCTATTATGTGTTTATCACTACAGCAGTGACTTCAGTAGTAACCCTAGCCATGTTCCCCAGGCATGCTAACCATCCAAGAAAAAGTCCATTTTCCTTTTTTTGCACCCTCAGAAGTACTTCAGGGCTGTCATGAAAGCACTAAGTATGACTTGTTTACACAGACCTGACTGAAAACAAAAAAACCCAGATACTGGGTTGTGATATAGAGCGAAACTAATGATTCTGCAAGTTTATTGTGTCTTACCAACTTGAAACTCATTTTGTTGAACCACAAATGTAACCCTGTAGTCTCTCACGGTCTTTGCACTTATGCAGCACTCGAGGGCGTGTGGCACTTCGCACTGTATCGATGTTGTAATGGGGTCTATCAGGATGTTCTGCTTCAGGGGCAAGGAAATCACCTCAATGGTCACATTGGCAGAACTCTCCAGGTTTTTCTGGGAGAATGTGCAGATGTAGGTGCCTAAAAGAAGTGATACAAAACCATGTCTCAGTCGACAGAAGTGCTCCTCAGCTTTTGTATGGTCACGAATGCTGAACAAGTACAGTGCTGCTGGCAACATCAAGCCTTGCTGTCCTCCAACACTTGTACTTTTAACTGTGGGGGTTTTTTGTTTACTGTGGCCAGGCTTCACAGTGATTTGCAGGGCTAGGGATGCTGTAAATGATCTGGTACAGAGATTTCATTGCCTTTGTATCCAATGAGACCATACTCACTCACCTCTCCAGTCCTGCGTGGCAGACTTCACTGTGAGCACAGACGTGGCTGGAAATTTGTTTTTGACACACATATCACAGTCTACTGTTTTTGTGCCATCTCCAGACTGGATTTTCCAACTGATGCTGTCATAATTGCTCACATCACTTTCACATGTTACATTGAACGCGTATCCCTCGGAAACTGTGGAGTTTGTGCTTGAAGATATTGTTATGTGGGCTGAGACAATACAGGACAGAAGTCACATTAGTGAGAATCACTTTTAATCATTTTCCTGCAAATTCTGTGTGCCACAGAGGCCATCTATGCATTAAAGAGCTGGTGGTCTGTCACAAGTCCCTGCCCCTCACCTTTCCGTAGGTACGTGACTCCAATGCTTCGAGTGCGCCTGGCTCCATGTCCAGTCTCCAGCTCGCACGTGTATGTGGTCACTGCACCTGACTTCTCAGGTGGGCACAGTGACTCATTGATGTTCAACTGGTATCCAGTGCAGTTTCCACTCAAGATGGATTCCCCTAGAGAGAAATAAGCATTCTTTGAAGGGCTATGATGTCCAAAAATTCTTCTGGAAAGCAAAAGCAATTACTCCAGCTATGGAAACCCTTGTGTGTTTGTATGTAATTGACAGCATGGCACTTTTAACTTGTCATTGCTGAAGTTCCTGCACATCTTTTACTCTGGCAACACTCACAGAATGGCAACACTCAGCACTGTGCTGAGATTTCTTCTGCCAAAACCAGTCAGAAAGCAACAACATTGCTTGGAAACCTCAGGGTCAACCAAAACGAAGAGTATTCTGGTTAAGCCTAACCTCATTATCTGTGATACTTAGGGGGAGTAAAGGTAAGTAAAACATAAGTAAACACTGCAGATTTTAATGTTGTCAAATTCTGAAATAAAAATGTGGAGGTACTTGACAGTCATTCAACTTAAAATCTGAAGAGTGCTGGTTTAGCTGTGAGCACTAAAGCTGTCCCATGCTGCAGCTGACAGAGCAGCTGATAGGAGAGCCGAGCAGATTTCCTGGGGGAAAGCCTGGCCACAGGGAATCAGGGGTAAAACAGCCCATTGCAGTAGGCCAGGATCCCCTCACCCTTCAAGCACTGCTGCACTCTGGCAGCTGTTCTCTGTGGAAGTGACTCCCTGCATGAGCTTTGAAGATTTTAGCTCATTTCGCAGTCCTGCTTTCTGCTAAACTTAATTTACAGCAAATAGTTAACAATAAACAGTTACTTCATACTCATAAAATATTAAGAGAGCAATAGACCGCTTAGGGTGATGGTTCATAGACGTTTATGAGCATTTCTGGTCATGTTACTTTGTAGCTCTTTGTAGCACATTTACTTGGTGTTTTATTAACCTTTTATTGGAAAACTTTTTGGGATGCCTCTGACTCAGCTGGTATGTGATGTATCACAGCTACAGGTGGAGAGGGAAACAGTGCTCATATTTAGCTGTATAGCAGCTGTTTCACAGTGCAGCACTTGCACCTCTTGACTGCCAAATCTCACTATGTGGTACATGAAAGATCTTTGTACCTCAAGGGTGCTTCTGGAGATAGCAGTAGAGACTGATGCACTCATCCTTGCTCTCAAAATTACACTATGAAGAAATAAGCTTTTTGGAAGAAGCTGGTCTGCTGCTGGTCCAGGCAGCTGTTTCCATCCAGGATAGCACAGTTTAAGGCATCAGTGTATGGAGACACCTGAAACCCCACTGGCACCTACACAAGACATACAGAGTCTGTCCCTCCTCCTGCCACTCACACCTGTGGAGCATACCCTGTATTCATCCCAGGACTCTGGGGCAGCCACGTAGGAGAAGACCTCTGAGCAATGAACAAACCTAGCAAGTGAAAGACAACCTTTTATTAATCTTACCTGTAATGTTGATTGTTCCATTTACTTTCCAGGAAACCTTAAGTGATTTTAAGTGTCTGTCAATGCAACAGGACAGCAGAAAACCCTTAGTTTGCACTTCAGGACTGTTACATGTGACATCAATATCCTCGAAGTTTGGAGTGACATGTAGCGGAAAGACAGACACTGTTTCTTTGGCGGTGTGTATCTCTGTGTGAAATGGACTGCTCAGTATGAAAATGCACCTGTAGGAACCTGTAAAGCATAAACAGCAGTTTTTGCTGAGTTTGCCTCCATATTTAGATTTAGGAGCTACTTCCACATCTAGTTTTCACATGTCCCTGCTCTGCAGTGGCTCTGCTACTTGCTGATCAGTATGTACCCTCAGATCACCTCAAGAATGCTTTCTGCAGACTCCTGGTGCCAAATGTATCCAGATAACGATTCAGTGTTGATGGGTACTTGAGATCAGTGTTCTCAGACTGAAATACTTCAGATCTGGCTGAATAGGTGTGCTTTTGGGATCTGTATACTGCCCATAGTTCTTCTGGCAGCAGTATGTCATGGTAAGAATGTAGACTGACCGTGCAAAAGGTACCTACACAGAAGGGGTGACAGAGAGGTGCTCAGGGTGGACTCCACCAGAACTGGCTTTGGAGTGTAGGCTCTCAAGCTGTTCAGAAAGTATTGCCAAAGAGAGCAGGGTATTTATTACAGAATCACAGATTATGCTGAGTTGGAAGGGACCTATCAGGATCATTGAGCCCAACTCTTAGCCCTGCACAGGACACCCCAAGAGCCACACCATGTGCCTGGGAGCATTGTCCAAACACTTCTTGAACTCTGTCAGGCTTGGTGCTGCCCTGGGGAGCCTGTTCCAGCACCCAACCACCCTCTGGGTGAAAAACCTTTTCCTGATATCCAAACTAAACCTCCCCCGACTCAGCTTCATGCCACCTCCTTGAGTCTTGTCCCTGGTCACCAGGGAGAACAGATCTGTACCTGCCCCTCTGCTCCCCCTCATGAGGAAGTTGAAGACCACAGTGAGGTCTCCTCTCAGTCTCCTTGAGGCAGAACAGAACAAGTGACCTCAGCTGCTTCTCATATGGCTTCCCCTCCAGACCCGTCACCATCCTTGTGTCCTCCTTTGGACACTGCCCAATAGCTTAATGCCTTTTTTGTATTTTGGTGCCCAAAACTGCCCCCAGGACTTGAAGTGAGGCCTCCACAGCCCAGAGCAGAGTGGGACAAACCCCTCCCCTGTCCAGCTGGAGATGTTGTGCCTGATGTCCCCCAGGACACAGATGTCTCTCCAGGGCACTGCTGATTCATATTCAACTGGCCATCAACCACGTCACACAGGTCCCTTTCTCTTTATCAGCCACTCTCTCAGGCACGGGTCCCCTTAGATGCAGCCAGGCTTGATTTTGAGATTGGCAATCAGAGCTCCAAACTTCCTAGATATTTTAAGTATGTGGGTTTCCCTTCCCCACTGGGATAGCCAAGTGAGCAGACCACTTACATAGAGTGGACAAACCAAGGCTCAGGGCATCCTTAGTCCAAAGAATTTTGGACCCATGATTCCTACCTTGCATATGTGTGCCCAAATACTTAATCACAGGCTACCCATTTTGAAGCTGAATGTAGAACCCATGGTCCAAAGAGAAGAACTGAGTGGGAGCTCGAGTCCAAGCTCGGATAATACATAATAATAATTCCCCTGATAGCTCCTCCCAGAAAAATGCTGCCAGTTTACCTGTTTCTGATTTTCAAAAATCCCTCAACATGCAAAATTGTAACTCTGAGCTCTGACTAGTTAGAGCATGTGTGTGAAGGGCACAAGGATGTTAAGGGCAAATTCAGCTACAGCCTCCAGTTACCACACCAAAAGGGTGGAAAGGCCTCACAGCCATTCAGACACCAGCATCTCCCCTGACATGACAGTGAAGCCTGGCACTTAGACCAGTCACGTACAATCATTTCAGTCAGTTCACATCTTACTGGCAGTGTCAGTCAGTATGTAGTTCATTAATGAAAACAACAGGAAAATTACAAAGGGCAGTGTAATTTTCACGTTTCCTCTAGGAAAATGCAGCCACTGCATTCATCTTTGCATTTCATAGAACTAGCCACACTATAGATTTACATCTGCTGTTTTAACAATGGAAAATCATACCAGAATCCTTCATCGTAACGTTGGTAATTTTAAGAATCGATCTTCTGGTTGCTAAAACTGTCTCTATTGAGTACCGGGAGCTGGTTGAGATGGGCTGATCAGAGTGATACCAGGTCGCATTGGCAAATGTTGAGTTTATCTCACAGGTCAGTGTTACTGTGTCCCCTTCAAAAATGTTCGAGGGTTTCACGGTGAACTTTGTCTGATCTGGGAAGACAGAGAGAAACATTCTGCATTAGTGTCACTTCAGCTCACATCTTTATGGTCTCTTTCCTCTTATAGGGGTCCCAGGTGCTTCACAACTAACATGCACCCAGCATCAGTTACAGGACACCACCTCTGATACAAGCCATGGGATTTTCCCTCAACATATTCTTTTAGTATCTTTCTCAGCTAAAGATTCCAGAATGTTTTATGCAGAGAGCTAGAAATATTATTATCACCACGACTACTTTCTAATTGGATAAACTGGGAGGAGAGGAAACCAGGTTGAAGTAATCCTCTGAGACAGACAGTACAGCACTCAGTGCACTGAGAGCACAGCACCTCCAGGGCACTTGATCAGGCAACTGAATTGTAACACACTGTCCAGCAGCAGCATGGAAAATGTGCTGGGGAAACCAAGGGGAATGTGTTGTAATGTAAACTGCAAGAGTTTTATGTTTTGCTTTAAAGAGTAGGAAGTGCTGGCAGCCTGACATTCTTAGAGCTGTCTCAGTTCTGGAGATGAATTAAGGGTGTTCAATCTCTCTTCTCTGGACAGACCACATCAGGGATCATTTAGAATTGTTTAGGCTGGAAAAGACAGACCCCTGAGATCATCAAGTCCAACCAATGACTGATCAGTGGAGTAGCTGGAAGGCTTTGGGTTTTCATGGGAGATATGCATGCATGGTCCTCTCATGAAGGTGCTAAGAAATAAGTGTTTCTTGAAAGTCCAATACAAAATCATCAACAACATAGGGCAGCTACATGATTCAGGCTAAAAATACTAAAGTAAAGTTTGAAGGTAAATACTGAGAACTTTAAACTTACTAGTTATTACTCTTGTGAAGGTAGATGGGTTTAGCTGGTACGATGAATCCAGAAACTGTGGTACAGCTCTGTTGGAATCTCCAACCTGAGTGAAGCTTGCTGCTCCTGTTCTTACTACATAGTTCACAAAAACACTTCCAGGGCTAAATGGATACAAGAATGAGAGAAGCACCAGAATTAGATGTCCTTGTTTATGGTGGTGACCCATCTTGCATGGCTGGGAAGGCCTCACGCCCTGTGGAGGCGCCTCTCAGGACTCAAGACTTGCTCTGGTATACAAGAAAGTTGTGCTACAGCTCTTCTCTAAGAAGGAACACCTTTATGTGACATCTTCCTCATCTGATGTTAATTTCTAGTAAACTTTCCTTAGAAAACCTAAATTACAGCTCCATTTAAGTATGTGTGGACAGCAGCAATGTCTCTTTTATCCAAGGCTGTATCCAGAGTCAATGTACTAATTCACCTTCCTCATGGCCTAGGAAATGATGTTAGGTTTATTTGCATCCTTTTCCCTTTGGGTGGAGCTCAGTCATTTCCATAAAAGGCTTTGATCCAGATGGAGAATGATTATGTTTCTTGGACTTTTGCACAGTGATGAATTCTACCCACAATCCCATTTCCATGGTCATATCTAGGCTTTGCTTTGCAGGGATTATTCTGTTATTCAGTGTGTGTATACTGGGAGTGGGTTCTAGCCAGACTGAATGTAGCCTTTGCTGATTCGTGTCTCCTTGAGACTGGACAGAAGTATTTGTGTCTTCCAGGAAAAAATGAAATTATTTACTTACCTGAAACCCATCACTGTTGCTGATACAAAGCCTGGTAAACATCTGTAGCTGGCATTAAACTGTAAACAAAGACATGTGACATGGTGTAAGTTCTCTGTGTATTACTGCAGTATGCTTAAAATAGGAAACTCTCCATTCCTGATGTGAGTAAGGACATGTAGCATATCTGATACAACAGGCCTGGTGCTCTCCTGGTGTCATGGAATAAATTTCTGTTCATGGTTTCATTCATGTGTACTCACATGGATTTAAGATAGGACCAATAATAAGATTTTTTTGGTGCTTTAGATACAAAAGATCCCTAAATACTTCCCAGTGTATTAAAAAGAATGGGAATATTGCTGTTGCCTTCAATGGAGTCAGCTTTGGCCCACTTTGTAGCTCCCACTGCTGCATACTTCCCAACTCCCCACAGAGACACTGACAGGCCACCCTATATCCTAGGCACTTGGGGTAAACACTGTACTTCTTAGGGGGCTCTCTACCTTCAGAGATGAAAAACTAAAGTCATTACCGCTTTTTCAAGGTCCCCTTTGTATTTTTGGTATAACACAGAAGAAGAATCCTTGAGATCATCCTGGAACTCTGTGTCGAGTCTGACTGACATATTCATTACAATGGGCTCTCCCATACCACATGAGTCTGTAAGGAAAGACATAAAAATAAATGGAAAATAATCAAAAACAATGCTTATGAGGTGAAAATCTGTTGCAAATCTGATGAGATGAAACTTTTTTTGTTCAGCAAAAGCTGAAAGTCCCAAAGAGGCATGGAAGTGACTCCAGGAGCTGGGGCTCCAAATGCATCTAAATATCTGCAAGTGTTTGGGTCAAGGTGGGCCCATATTGCAAGGAGAAGAGCTTTAGACCATCTCTGCCAACCTTCTATATTCACAGGTGTTGTGGTACCTGGCTCAGTCCTGACTGTGGTGGCTGGTGGGCCTGTGGTACAAGGGACAAAGAGAGTCCACTGGTGGGACAGTCCCTAGTACCAAAAGATCCTCCCCAGGTTAGGGTGACAAAAGAGGCTTCCCCCAGGATGCTCTGTTCTGTTATGTTAATGTAGCCCAGTTCTGCTTCTGTTGGCCTCCCTATGCCTTTGTACCTTAAATGTCCCTGCCCTAGAAGGTTCTCCACTCCCTGTTCCCCCCATTGGCCCTTGCCCCTCGCCACTCTCTCAGAGTTTCCCTACTGGCTCCCGTTTCCTAGTCCCGCCTGTGTACCACCCCCGTGCCCTCAGACCATTGGTCCCTCATGCTCCCTCCACTCCCATACTTAAACCTGGACCCTCTCCTGTTCTTTGTTTTCGTCCCTGTAACCCTTCAGGCGTGTGGCTGTACTAAACTCCTCCCGTGGAACCCCATACGAAGACCCTTCCTGCCTCTTTGTCATCAACCCATTTTAAGGAGCTATCCGTGTGAGTGTGTGTGTACACGTGTGAGTGTGTGTGTACACGTGTGTGTGTGTGTGTGTGTACACGTGTGTGAGTGTGTGCTGGTCCTGCTGAGCGGCTTTGCCTTGGAGACGTTTTCAGAAGGTCGCAGCTTGTCACCATCCAGCACCGCAAACCCGGAGCGCGATACCTGATGTGCTCTTTTATCACACCTTTTATCACTATTCTGACATCTAACCAGTATATGGGCTGCACAGTGATTAAGTTCTGCCCTGTGTCTCCTCACCTTCAGTCTGGGGCTCACAGTAAGGTCCATAGAAAGGCATTTTCTGTGTGTAGCCACAGGGCAGGGCCGGTTCCAGGCTCAGAGAAGGGCAGGGCATCACATCACTGCACACTGTGCTCGGCCAGGCATATCCATTTTCACAGAAACAGCAGCTGTTATTCTCACCACTGGGCAGGCAGACTGGAGTCGGACAGCCAGAGAAATGCCATGAGAATGGTAAATGAGGCATAGCTATTGCAAGATAAATATATACCTTTCTATGTCTTCATGACAGGGATCTCAAAATGTTGCCCTTCTTGTGAGTTCACTTGAATGGTGCTAAAATGGTGATCTGACACCTTGCAAATTTTACTCTGCTAATTGTAAGAGACAAACCAGAAATGGGAACCAGACTGGTACAAGGATAAGTCCAATCAATTATTTTTAAGTAATTGGATGGAGATGTGAAGTCTGATGCCAAAAATTTACCTGGCATACTGGCCAGGGTCCCATAATACTTTTCAGACTGGATGTTTTTATGCCACCTGAGCTGAAAGGAAGTGTATAGGCTTTTAAAGATTGTAAGAGCAAGATCATTCAGAGTCCCAGTGGCTAGTGAGATGTTGTTTTGTTCTGTGTCCCAACAGATGCTGTGTGAGGGAAGGTATCATCATTACAAAGTGCTTTAAAGCACTGAAACCAACCAAAAAAACCACCAAAACCCAAAAAACAAACCAACAAAACATATCACTGTAACTTTTTCTGCTCTAAATGTGTTATTAGAAAAGTAAGATATTAACAAACTGATTTTCACACATTACACGTGAGCCCGAAGGCCCATGAAAATCCGTTTGCATGTTGTTTTGGGAACTGTTGAACACTTCCTTTCTCTGCTTTATGGGTCAGTGATAAGAAGGTATCAAATCTCCTCTGCTGTTGTAAATGCCTGGTGTGTTTGTATATCCTCCGCTGTATTACTCAGATGTGATGTTGCACAACCACAACTCCTGTAATAAAACCTGTCTGATATCTTGCCCTGTAAGAATAGGTTAAGTGAGCTCTCTTGCATGCAGCCTGTCTCTGTCAGGGTCAGAGTACAGCCTCTTACAGCCATTTACGTTCCAGATACAGGAGGAGGGAAGTAAACAGTCTGATAACTGCTGTCACAGCTTCCTGGAACTTGAAAGTAACTCAGACTGCTTGTTAGCCAAACTGGAGCAAAATCCTTTGGCTCAGGCTTCCTCCGGCTTTGTCCCTTCCTTAGGAAAAGAAAAGCATCCAAAGCTATTCCTAATGCCAACATTATATAAAGAGGAGTGGTGAGAGACAGATAAATATGCTGTTGTGTGCTACAGCTTCAGCCTTGCTGGATCTTTCAGCAGGCAGCAGAGATGGTTCAGTTTTGCTGATTCCTAAGTGTGATGGGTGGTAAGAGTGGGAGACATCAAATACTGACAAAACCCCACATTATCCAGAATATACAAATCAATAACCAACACACCTGTTGTAATGCTGATGTTTGAAACTGTCGTTTGTGCATTTGAAATATTAACTGGAACTGTAAGACTGACATTTTTGAAATAGTCTTTGATTGGGTCCAGATAAGATGAATCCTTCAGGCTTACTTCAATGTCAACAGTGTACTCCGGAAGGGGGAGGTCAAGAATAAGCACTGAAAGAGAAATAGAATGAGACTGCAAAGCTGTGTTTGAGGGTAAATCACAAATTGATGGCATCCAGTTTAGCATTTGGGGTCTTCGTTGCTATTTAATGGTAGCTAAGTGTGGCATTCTTCTTAGGGAATCTCCTTGTTTCCCACTCAGTAGACATTCTGCCTCTGTTTTATCTGCTGCTTGTCTGACAAAAGCCAGATTTCTTTGGTGTCAGAGCAATAGGAAGCTGATACAAATGGCATAGTATGTTCATAGAATGCTGTCTCATCCCTTCTCTCTTTAGAGTCAGTAAGTACATGGGTTGCCAACCACAGACTGAGCCATATAGGATTATCTTGTTTTTATCTCATTCCATGAGTTTTCTCACTTTATCCTTCTGATTCTGTTCCCCATCACACTGAGGGAGAGTGAGTGAGTGGCACTGTGGTGCTTAGCTGGGGTTAGACCACAACCACATCTTGTCCTTGATGTTCCCAGTTCAGTACATCAAGAGATGCTGTCCCTAACAGTGATTTCACCCTTGGCTTACAGAAGCCTGCTCTGTTACCGTGCATTTGTGTACATACTGTTTCGCTTCTGTCTTTGCATCTCTGGGTGGAAGCTTTCCTGTTCTAGTATGCTGTCAATCTGTGGGGAAAAAAAAAAAAAAAAAGAGGGTGAAGCTCTGTGAGGTCAACAAGGTGAAACTTTAGCTCTTGTCGTTGGCAAAAGAAATTAGTGAAGAAAATACTGACATAGGTAATTTTTTCCCACTAATATTGGCCTCACCTCTCCAACCTCCCACCCCAACTTCCTCTTTAAACAGAAAGTTTCTATCTTCCAAGAAGGGAAGGGTTAAGCACCAGCTGAGGGATGTACTGAGTTTGCAGATGCCTCTTTGCATATCTCTGCAAGCCAACTGTTCCAGCTTAGGAGGATTTTCGTGTCTGAGTCTCAAGGCCTCTAGTGGGCTTACACAGTGCACTTAGTCCTGGGCCAGCCTTGTGAACTGCTTGGGAAACGTGGCCACTCAGCCTTTGAATCCAGAAACTGGACTCTGATCACCCTTTGCTTTCCTCTTTGCTCTGAGCTCCCACCTCTGCGGCAGCTGAGCCAGCCTGAGCAGGAGAAGAAAGGGGATTGAAAAGCCTTGGCTCTAGCTCAGTTGACAGGTCAGCTATTTTGGGGCCATCAGTAACACACAGTTGACCAGGGCAGGGGTGGCACCATTTCACTATGACTGGGTTTACACAGGCTGCAGCCAAGTGAGATTCAGACCATCTTATCTTTTTTTAATTGTGCCCTAAAAATACACTGGCACCACCGTTAGCAAGAAAGGCTAAAGAACAAGCAAAGACGCAGGCAGGAAATTTGCAGTTTTGCCAGTTTCTTGGTTCCTACTGAAACCTTTATTTACAGAAAGGGTGAATAGCTTGGCAACTCTTAAGTCATCTCTTTACATAAAGGAACCATCTGGTGTGTGATTAGAGCTGGGTTTCTATTGCAGCTGTGCTGGGGTGAGGATCCCAAGGCGTGCTGGCACTTTTTGCTGCTGGGATGTTACCTTCGTGTTAGAGGTTGGCTGCAAGAGTTACAGAAAGTGCACTGTGACCCACGTCTTCCTCCAGGTTTGGACTCAGTGATTTCCTTTTTCAATTATTCTCCCAAACAACTGCAGGGGATTGCTAGGTTGCTAAATAGTTCACATATTTCACACTGTTAAGTAATGACTCATCTGCAGGCTGTCCCATGATCAATGGTGCTAAAAAAAGAGGTGTTGCTTTTTTCATGAAAACTCCTAAGTGCTGAGATGGAGACAGCTTGAAAAAAAAAATCAAACAAGATATTTGGCCACTGTTAGAGACCTGCTGAAGCGCAGGTGAGGCTGCTGCAACCAGACATATTTTGGTTTGCCAAGACAGGGGATAATGGTTGAAAGAGCTTAAGGAGTTCCCACCTTCCTCTTCACATTTCCTTTCCTTTTTTTCAGCTTTCTCAAAGAAGGAGGTTCTCCATTTGCTCACGATGGAGAAGACAAACGAAGTATTTTCTGGTCTAATAGTAATTGTGATGACCAAGAGTGGTAGATTTGTAGACTAGTTTTCTCTACCAGATTGTATTTACTTCCATTTGGTCAGACCCTTGGTTTCTCTGTTCCTCTTTTGTCTTTTTTGTTAGGGACTATTTGTGCAGAAATAACAAACCCATGTGCAGGATGAAGCACAAGATGGCTTTCCATAATTCACACTAATGGTGAAACAAAAGGGATCTGTGAGGATTATTGAAAATGTGGGAAACTGAAGTAAAATCTCAGTTCATGGGCAACATCTAAACACAAATCACTCAGGAGTGGTGTTTTGGTCATGTGCTCTTGTCCTACTGTTGGGACAGTCCTGTCGCCTACCTGCAAACACTTCACTTCTAGATATATTTGGTTCTTTTCTCATAGGATGGGTGAATTCCATCCAGGAACAGTGCCCACATAACTGTTATGCAGACTTAGCTCCAGAGATAGCAACTGAAATCCCTTGCAGACCAACACAGGTGAGAAACCAGATGTGTTTTGTTCAGTGCCTTCTGGAGAGGCTTTAAGACTGGGAAACAAGAAGAGCCCAGTTCCTGGAATTCTCCATTTCTTTTACACACTGTGGGTTCAGATTCCCCCTGGTCTTATTCTGACTTCTTCCGAGGTTTTGTGGATGTAAAGGAGAGCATCAGGGTGCTACAAGCAGAGAGTCACTGAAAGCCAGGGGGGCTGGATACTCACTACATATGGGAATGGATAGAAGTTTGAGCCCTGTGGTGTCTGGCAGCAGGCTGAGACCAGCAGGAACAGGCAGTGGAGACCTGTATTGGTTGGGGATGACATTTTGCCCGGTGACTTTGCTGTACAGCCTGAAAAGACAATGAAGCAAAAGGACCAGGGAATTTTCATCTGACTCATGCAGTAGGAAATACCAGCCCACTCCACAAAAACAGTGTGTTCTGCCTTCTTCAGCAACTCTGCCTGTTCAGTCCATGCAAGACAGGCCTTAGAACAAGGCCTGTAACTATTCCTCTGCACTGCCATCAGACTGTTTCCACCATCTCTCGTTTTTCTTATGTCAGCTGTACCTACTCAAAATAGGAGAAAGAAATTGCTTGGAGAAAGCAGAATCCTAAGCAGACTCCTAACAGGGACAAAGGAAATGGTGCAAATCTGCCATGAGAAAAGTTGACTTTGGCTCTTCAAATATCCCTCTCAGTGGTACTTGGGAAATGCACAGCCAGGAGATGAGGGAACAGTTAGGAATGTTGCTGCAAGTGAGGGGCTGTCCTGTTGCAGCAGAGAGGACTCTGCGACCAGCTGTATCCCACTCTGGAGAGGGTTGTAGCATCACCATGGGCTCAGCTACAGATTTCTGTGTGTTTTTTACCCCTTGGCTAAATGGACACAATGGAGTGGTATTTCCTGGAAATAATCTGTGTTATCTTGAGGTTTTAGAGCACTTCTCCATTAATTGCACTGAAGTTACCAAATTAGTGAACAAGAATCTAAGATGACACACAAGAATATAATGTGGTGCCTGAAATCACACACACACACGGGGACACACATACCCCCACCTGCCCACCCCAGTAACATTTCCTACATCATTAATACCTGAGCTAATTTAGTCATGCAGTAGATTGGATGATGAAACATAAAGGGAGAGGTAAAACACTCATGAGCCCTTATAAGACATTTATGCAACCAAAGGGAATAGAGAAAAGGAGGTGAAGAATACATAGAAGATATATATTTTGCTATGAATATGCACTTTCTGGTTATTCCTAACAAATCCGTTTCCTAGCTCCAGAATTAACAACTGTTAGAGAGCTACAGAAAAAGGCAGAACCCAAGCAGGTTGTGAAAAATCATTTTCAGCATTGAGGAAAGACTCTAAGCATAGTACTGAACAGTGCCTGAGTGGCTAACACCAGCCTGATTAAAATCATGAACTCTTGTAAAATTACAATCTTTCTGCACTGAGAAGGCTGTTCATCCAAACTCAAGTTTTGCAAGGCAGTGAGTCACTAGGGGAAAACAGAAAAATCAGCACCTCCTGAGATCAGTGGCTGCCTATTGCAACCATTATTTATCAGAGCTGGTGCTCCCAAGTGGGCTGGGGCTTTGCTGGCACTTTACTGCTCAGAGGAGCCCATGACAGAAAATGACAATAGGAACATGATCTGAGGTCTCACCTCGTGAATTGGAAGAGGATGGCAATGTGTTTATAGCCATGCATGTACTCGATGTCACCAAGGTGGGTGCCCAGCAGGGATTTGTGACTTTTGTCACCAAATGTGGTTCTTACAGAGATCCATCTGGAATGGGACTTCACCTGGATACTCACCTGGTTAAAAGATAGGAAGCAAAAGTAGGCATAAATTATTTTCTTTTCCAGTACAGAGATGCCATCACCAGAGCTCTGCAGGAATGAGGTGTAAGCTTGTACCTTACCCTCTGTTCTCAAGCAATGTGGAAAAGGCAGTGATCAGTGTAGCAACACCATGGAAAACTTTACATGATTGAGACTAACAAAAGAGAAGTCTGTCTGTGAAGATCTGCATTGGGGTCATAGGAGACTGAGTGGCCTGATCACAAAATTCAGCACTGATAAGTGTAAGGTAGAAAGAAATCATCATGACATTATGTGTTCTGTGTTGGACTCTGAACTGACTACTACCACTCAGAAATGGGGTCTGAAGAAAATGTCAGCTGAATTCTGAGATGCAGTTAAAGAAGGAAAATTAATTTTAAGACATTTTAGGATAGCAATGGAAGGAAAAAACCAAAACCAAAATGAAAAACCCATTCCAACCCAACATAAGCAAAACAAAAACAAACAAAAGTAAACCAAAACAAAATAAAATAAACAAAGAAAGAAAAGAAAAGAAAAGAAAAGGGAGAGAAAACTCTTTTATCTAGACATCTGAGCTAACATGGTATAGCTGTTCTTATACTTCTGTACAGAAATAACCAGAAAGAACATCACAGTGATTCAGAGTATCTTCCCACCCCACTCCTAAATCTATTAAAATAAAAGAGTGCTACAGTTTGTTTTTTTTAATCCAATCAATGAATGGCTAACAGAATTGGGGGGGAAAAAATGTGGGGAAATTTTTTTCAGTTTCCTGGGCGTGTCTGTCACTATATCCAGAATTCTACAAAAGAGACTATTTTGCTATTTTGAAGATACCATCCACTTGTAACAAACTCAAGAATTCCATGGATCTGGCTGATCCCAAGATCACGATTGATCAAAGTGGATCAAGAGGGAAATATTTTAAGATGTGACACAAGTCCTTGAGATAGTGACATGACTTAATAATTGAAGCACTAACAAAACAAAGGCTTTTGGTAGCTTTGTATATTCAGCATATTCTCACAGCATATGGTAAAAAAAACTTAATCTACACAAAGAGTTTGTATTACACTGGTAACAGGTTGTTGAAACAGATAATAGAAAGGCAAAAAGGTCATTAAACAAAATTTATGATGAGGGTAAACAACATCTGGTACAGTTTTGCATTTATCTTTTGCCCTGCTCCCAAACTTGCCTTCATATTCAAATGTTGTGGGTCAGCCCCTATTTTCAAACATATCTTTTGTGTGACTTTATGTAGCTGACAGCAAACACCCTGTTAATTGTACATGTAAGACAACATATAGAAGACAACTCATGTCAGTGAGAGCTGGGCTGCTGCTCAGGCTTTGGTAGCTATTTAAAGCTCCAAAACATCCCAAGCCAGTATCTAGAAAGCCAGAAAATCAACAAACGAATTGCAAATGGGGAAAAGTATTAAATGTTCTTCTCAAGTGATGTGGCTGTTCCCCTCATTCATTTAATTTCCCAATGAATAAAGCATTGCTGTAAACTTTTTAGCAAGCAAATTCTCAAGTATTTGTCTGCCTTCAGTGGGCAAAGCACATGTGTAGACACATTCCTCATTTCTCATACAAGATGTCTCCTGGGAAGCAATAAGTATCTTCAACTTAAAAAGCCCCAGAGAGCTAAAGAAGTCCAGATTTGCTATCAAATGCTGGTTCCCCACCGCATTCAGGTTGGAAAATATTGTTCAAAGTTAATTCTAAAATGCAGAGGATTCCTAGAGGTAAATAGCACGGTCTCATTTTAACCCAGGACATAGGTGAGATACATGACCTTCTTTTTAAATTTTCTCTAAGCTTCTCTTTTTCACGAATGTTGCAAAATAATTACACCTTCTCTTGTAAATCCACCCAGCACAATAGTCATCATCACACATTTTAGAAAATAAAGACAACACCCAGAGATATAATATGATTTACCTTCTCAGGTGGTTCAAAGAGATCTTCTAATTGGATTCATTTTAAACATCATCTGCTTTCTACCACAGCCCAGGCTACTCTCTCAAAGAGAAATTAAACCATGGGAATTTTTATAATTAGTTGAACAAGTTATTACTGCCCAGAAAAGAAGTTGCCTCTAGAGCCTGCACTCAAATTTCAAGTGTGAGGCTGGGCAGATATACCACCGCAGAAAACCCACAAGGCATTTTAAGAGGAGATATTTCCTGATACCATTCATCAGGTTGTACTCATTATTTCCCCCTGCACTGATCTGAGTTCTTCAGTGTCTTATCTGCAGATTAGTGGATTAACTTGTTCCACTGCTGTTACTCACCTTCTTTGTTCTAACAAAAGAGGGTGTTGAGGACTGAAAGCTGCAAAATCATGTTTTGTAGCTATGGCAAAATGTCTGTGGACTTTGACTTAACTATTAAGGGGGAAGCCCCCAAAATCTTCCAACCTGAGCTGGCAGCACGTTCACTGTGAGGGGCCTGCAAGGCTCTATGGAGACACATGTAGGCCCTTGGAGAAGCTGCACAGAGATGCAGACCTGCAGTTCTGATGGCTACTGGAATTCCCAGAAACCAGGGGAAATTCTGATGTGTTATGTTTCTACCTTGAACAAAAGCTGGAGCCAAGAACACACTGGACAAATAGTGGAAATCTGTCCAGGTAACAGTGGAACCCTTGTCCCTACAGTGTTTGGTAACAGTTGGTTTATCAATGGAATTTGTTTCCACAACAGTGTGTGAGACAGTGACTCACTGAGCTGTGTGGAAAACCCTGAGATTAAGCTCATGTTGTGGGGGATTATTTTTTAAACACTGATTAATTCAGGAGATAGGTCTGTTCCCTTTTCTGCAAACCTGGTTGCCTGCTGCTCCTTGCAATGTGGTGAGTCAGACCTCAGCCTTTTGCAGCAGTTTTAAGGTGATTAAATTGGCATGACTGATGCCCTCTTTGCCCTTACAGCATGTTTTTGTCTTCACTGTTGTGCTGGCATTGGTCTGATTTATTGCTTACCCAAGCTGGTTCAGGAACCTGAAGAAGCAGAAGGCCAAGCCTACATCTACAGCACTTAATGCCACCACCTCTCTCTCTGCAGACTGGTTTTATTGATGGCTTTGTGCTGGTGCCTTCTGGTCAGTTTAACTCCCTGTCCCTGTAGAAAACTAAAACAGCAATAAAGTGTCCAGCTTGCTTTCATCTGAGCGAATCTGATCATCTTAGAGAAGGTCCCCGTGAGTGACAGGGCCAGAGCAAGGAGAGGAGCAGGTAAGCGGCCCCAGGCAGGGAAGGGAGAGGGAACAGGGGTTGGCAGACATGGCAGGAGCATAAGGACAAGGAGGACCTCTTCCTTTCTGCCCTGGCAAGCTGTTCAACACAAGTCCATGGTCTATCCCTACAGAAAAAGCTGATCATTTTCTCCCAAAGTTGCTCCCTTGGCTGACTGCTTGCAGGTTTGGATGAACAGTAGTGCCAGTGCAGAGGCTGTGCTGAAGTGAAGGCAGAATTGGCTTAGGCTGAGTTACCTGTGGTGCAACTACACTTTCCACATTGCCAGCCCTTGACTGGAAAACTGGTCTGTGTTAAACTCTCTTTTCCCAACCCCCCTCTTTTTCTTTTTTCTTTTTTTTTCTTTTTTTTTTTTTTTTTTTTTTTGTGGGGGAGGTTTTGTTGTGTTTTTCAAAAATTCTAAGAGCACCCTGGGGTGTGAGAAGGGGAAAGAATGTCAGCAAGGCTTTCTTAAAAGAGGGTTTCTGCTCAAGGCATATCACCAAACTGCAGCCTAAAGGTATGATAAATTTTGGTTTACTTTGCAGGAGAATGTGAAAATTATACAATGCCAGAGCATTAGGTATGTAATCAACTTGGTATGTGAGCGCAGGCGATGTCCTGATCATCCTGATGTTTTTTCCTGTACTCATTCATCATGTACTGTCATGTCACCAGAAACTGTGAACTTCCTGGATTCTAAAGATTTAAAGTTTCAACCCCAGAACATTTTTTATTTAAGCATTTGAGTCTGCAGTTAGCCTTCACAGGCTCAGGAAAGCAAGCGAGAGGTGTGTTAGAGGACACCTGCTCTGAACCAGGAGCACTCATCCAGAACAAGGCAGAGCTACATGGGTCCTGTAATTCACTGGAAATGTGTGATGACACATTTCATCTGTCATGAAAGATAGACCAGGGTAAGGTTCCCTCATAGCTGCACCCTGGGAGATACTGTTTAAAGTGAAAGCAAATGTGGAAACATCTTAGAAATGAAGGTGTTGCAAGCTTTCTTGACTCACCCATCCTCATTCCAGTCCTGAATGTTCACACTTCAGTCTCATCTCTAGAAATGAATCTTCTCAGTTTGTGTAATCAAACCCCACTGTCAATTGTATCCAAATGCAGAAAAAGATGCCAGAATCTCTCAGAAACTGGATGCAACACTGTGGGTTCTTGCATCATGTGCTATTCTTATTCTTGAGTCTGAATTTTGTGTGTTCAGACACCCAAAGCTGTGTTTTTAACATGTGAGGACAGAGTGAATCCCAAGCATATTGGAGTTAACAGGTAGATTACTTTGAGATAAACGTTTTTGGGGTGAATCTGGCAATGCTTGGGGTTTCATTTATTGTCTCTATCACATGACTTTAGGGAGTTTTGCCCATCTCAGTCTTGCAGAAAAAAACTCTGGAGGGAGTCCTAAGAAATTGCTACCTAAATTCACTCATTGTAACGATGTTGAAATATCATTATTAGTTTTTTTAACAAATATTTTTAATTTAAGACCTGGGAGGTAACAAAAGTGCACTCTATGATGCTGTTGATGTTTTGGCTGGAGCGCTCTGTCCGGATGTTGCTGTATTGGAGAGCATCCAAACGAGAGCCATGGGAATGCTAAGACAAGAGCATTGTATGACCTCAATGACAAGAGCAATAATCTTGTGAACAGGCTGAAGGTTTTTGAGATTAGATAGGACAAGACTCAGGTACGGACTCAATAACAGTTTGTCCCTTGAAAAAGGACTGTAAGGGATGTTCACAGTGACAGCTGGCTGAAGGATGTTGTGAAGTCACACAATCTGAAGCAAAGATAAATATGCTGGTGATTATGGAAAATATGTAATTGTAATGTTTAGAAGCACTAAATTAGTCTACCCAGGGTGGCTGCAAAGTTCCCTTCAGTTGACGTTTTTAAGAACGGGCTATAA
This sequence comes from Corvus moneduloides, assembly GCF_009650955.1. Taxonomy (NCBI): domain Eukaryota; kingdom Metazoa; phylum Chordata; class Aves; order Passeriformes; family Corvidae; genus Corvus; species Corvus moneduloides. Next base: position 6,119,335 of record NC_045478.1, read on the forward strand.
ATTGCTGACATGGAAGAGAGCCTTTGATTCTGCCTCCATGTGAGTTTGTGGCAATGGCGTGACAGGTAGATTGTTTGCTGATCTCTTCCAATTACCTGTGTGTCTCTGCACTTCTTCAGTTTGTGCAATTAATGAATTCAAAGAGATTCAGAGGAGATGTGCAAGGGCAGGGATCTGTGTTCTCAGAGCTGTGTTTGGACTGCCCAGGGCAGTGATTGTCTCCCTGTGCTTGCCACTGGTGAGACATCAAAAATCTTGTGTTCAGTTTGGGGTCCCTCATGACAGGAAGGACACTGAGATGCTGGAGCATGTCCAGAGAAGGACAACAGAGATGGAGAAGGGTCTGGAGCACAACTCTGATGAGGAGCAGCTGAGGGAGCTGGGGGGGCTCAGCCTGGAGAGAAGGAGGCTCAGGGAGGACCTTCTCATCCTCTACAACTCCCTGACAGGAGGGTGAATCTGACAACCAGGTGGGGGTCTGGCTCTTCTCCCAGGGAACAAAGAACAGAACAAGAGGAAATTGCCTCAAATTGCACCACAGGATGTTTAGATTGGCTATTTAGAAAAATTTCTTCAAGGAAGGGGTGGTCAAGCACTGGAAGAGACTGCCCTGGCCAGTGTTGGAATCACCATCCCTGGAGGTATTAAGAAGATGCGTACATGTGGACTTGAGGGACATGGTTTAGTGGTGGATTGGCAGTGTAGGGTTAATGGTTGGACTTGATGATATTAGAGTTCTTTTCCAGTCTGTGATTCTACCTCAGACAGTTTAGGAATTCCTTTCTGGACCTTTGCAGCACAATATTCTGGTTTAAGCACAGAGGAGGTAAACTGTATCTACAGCCTTATTGAGGGTTTCCCCAAAACATTTTCAGAGGAGGGCTCTGGTTCACACCTTTTTCTACATCAGCTCACATTTTCCATCTTTGTTCATGCAGTATTTATCTTTCCTTTTGACCTACGATTATGACTTTAGATTCCTCTATTCCTCCATCAGCCTTCCTGTGAATTGTTGATGACCTTTTTACATACCCAAATAAACTACACGGAAAATGAAAATAATTTAGCCCCAGCTATCTGAGGATCAGGCTCAAATCATACCATGACCACACAGGACTTCCTGCAAGGAGAGAACAGCTCTGTAGGACTCATGTTTGCAGGGCATGGCAGCTGAAATAGCAGATGACTGAGAGCACAGACTGCCCAGCTAAATGTTCAAATTATCACATTCTCCAGGCATTCCTAATGCTCTGAGAGCAGCTGAAAGAACTTTCTGTGAGCATTTTTAACACATTTTGGACAGTGCCAGCCAGCCCTGCAATGTTTTCCTAGCCCTCCCGGCACAGTTCACAGTTGGACTTACTGCTTGTCTCTGGAGAACAGCAATCTGCCAGATCAGTGAGGGTATTCTTGCATGAATAAGCATCAACTGCCACAGTTACTGGCTAAGCATTAACTCAGGGAAGGAGGAAGGTGAGAAACAGTCCGGCACATTTGGAGAGGCATGAACACCATCCTGGTTGCTGGCCAGCTGTACAGCTGGCCCCTCTGGGAGGGCACCACACCAAAGCTGGACCTCTGGCCAGCCTCTCCCCAGGGACTGGGTGACAATACACCTGCGCTTACAGCCACATCACTGTGTTAGGACAGGAAGGGCATTTTTGGCAGGGAGGTGATGCCCACAGGATTCTTGGGTATGGTCCTGTGCAGGGCCGGGAGCTGGACTCAGTGATCCTTGGGGGTCTCTTCCAACTCAGCATGTTCTGTGATTCTGTAGTAGCTCATGGCTTCTATGGCCTTGCCAGTGTAGCATGATACAGACACCTGGGTTCTACCACAGCTGGAAATAACATGCTCTTGGCATTCCGTATAATCCCTTTCAGCAGGGCTTAGTAGCTCATTTCAGGTTTCCAGGCTATTTCTATAGACATTCTCTCAGACCTGTGGCTCGTTACTTGGATTCCTTAGCTCAGGTAACCTCAGTTCACCCAGAGGGACCTGGCCTACTCCACCTTATCCTTCTGTCTGACTCGCCAACTCTGTCTCTGACAGGCAGACACATTTGGAAGCCTTCCTTATCCTGCCAGTCATGTCTTCTTTCTAGAATCTTTGTGACAACACTTCTCATTTGATGTTAAGACTTAAGAAAAATAAGATTTCCTGGTTCTGGATGCATCTTAAGCACAGTGTCCAGTTCCTAAGCTCCCCAGTACATGAGCGACACACTGGAGTGAGTCCAGCAAAGGGCTATGAAGATGATTAAGGAGCTGGAGCATCTGTTATACCAGGAGAGGCTGAGAGAGCTGCTTAGACTGGAAAAGGAAAGGCACAGGGGCATCTTGTCAATGTCTAAAAATAACTGATGAGGGGACCTAAAGATACACCCACCCTGAAGTGGCTTCCTTGCTAAGGGGTTTTAAATGCAGAAGCGGAAACAAGCATTTCTGTTTCAGAAGACGCAGAGTTATCACTCCCCATGCAGCCATCCAACAAAAGGTATTTTCTTCCTGTTGGCTGAAACCTTTCTACGTGCTATGTCTGGGAAAGTGGTCCCTCTTGTGCCAAAAGGGAGATGAATACAACTTTGGCATCAGCAGCAAGAAGAAAACAAACAACATTGCAGGTGCAACACATCTTCAACCAGCAGTTCTTTGTGAGGGGGGTATTAGTCCCCAGCCTCAGCTCTTGGCCCTCGCCTCAGGCTGTAAGACATGTCCTGGGTCACTGAGGCCAAGAGCCCCCTGTGTAGTCAGGCAGCCATATTCTGCTTTAAAGCCTCATTGTAAAAGCCTTTAATTCTGTGCTTTTACTCCTTTGTTCACACTGAGAGACCATTCTCCATCCTTTCTAATGGGCTCTGGTTGTTTAATGTCATGAACAGATTGGGTGGATCCAAGGATTCTCTAGCCCAGGTGGTTCTTATCCAACAAGAGCTATAGCAGAGGCCCTTGGGAAGAGCTTTACAAAAATGAAGTAAGTTTGCAGCAGCACATCTTCAGAATTTTCTTTCCATTTCTGGCTATCAAGAGCTACAGGGATTTCTTGAGGCAAAGGCAGGTCATTGGTGTTTAACAGCCCTAATGGCCTATTAAGCTGACACAAATGATGTAAATTATAAGAAAACCTATGAGAGTGTCCAGAATCCATAATTTGCAGGAGCAAAGAGGTCTGAATTCCTTTGCTTGCTTTGAATCTACCACTCGTGAGGGTCAAGTTGTCAAACTAGATAGGACAAATTTTTTACATGGCCTTGTGCCACATATGTCACTTTCACATTGCCCATCAGTTGTTGAGGCTGAAGAGTACTATGCCATTTTAGCACAGCAGTTCTCCTGCCTCTTTGGTACTTGTTCTACATCTTTCCAATTTAGCTGTATTTTTTTTAAAAACAGTTAGTTAAGCTCAGTTACCCCCATGCCAGCATTTTCCTGTGGCCTAAGCAACTCTGCCTCCCTTTAGGTATTTTGGATGAAAGGCTGTAAGATCTGTGGAGGTGAAGGATGCCTGGAGAGAGGAACCAGAAGCTGCTGCAGGTTAGAAGGTGTGAAGGGAGAGATCTGCAGCTGGCACAGGACAGTTTGGCTCCATGGCTGCCCAGTACCCTGAAGCAGCTGAACCATTTGCAAACAGCTATGGAACATTTTTCCAGAGTCTTGAACTCTGGGGCGAAAGCCTTGTTTTCAGTGCCTGTCCAGTTTGTTATTCCTCAGCCACAACAGAAGAGCTTTCCTTTCTCTGCATAAAGCATGACCTTTGGGTAGTGCGTAATAAGTTGGATGATCAGACAATGTTTGTTTCAGACAGAAAACACACAATGACTTTAAGAAACACACACCCAGGCACAACAATATTTCATGGGAGACTTGGCTGAAAGGGAAAGGGGGGACAGGGGAAGTTGCACTGACCTTAGATAACACATCTGAATGAGAACAAAAATAAAATAAACAGAAATTAATCAAGGACACAAAACTGAATTGGTTGGTGATAAGGATTCAAACAGGCAATAAACAGGCTGTGGCGTGCTTTCTCTGTGATGTTTGTGGAACTGTATTATTCCAGCTCTGTGGAGCTAGCATGGTGCAGGGGGCTGAGTTTGATGGGATGCTCAGGGATCTCTAGGACATGAGCAGAGGTTTTGTTTTCCGGGGGAATAGAGGGGTTATTCTTATTTTTGTTAGTTTTGTGCAAACAGATGTCATGGAACTCATAAGTGAAGGGATGAATGTTCCCCATGCCATGGCTGAAAACAGTGATAGCTGAAACCAAAGTGAAATGGCATTTAAATCACACTTTACTGGAAAAAGATGCCCTGTCCATTTCTTGTCTTCTTCCTGGCAGTTCTTTCTCACTTCCACTCAGGTTTTTCTCTACTCCAGCTAAAGCCTCCTGCTTGACTTCCATGTTGGAGTTTTGTAGAGAACGAACAAAGAAAAAAGAAAAAAAATCCCTGAACAGTGAACTCCACCCTCCTATTTCAGCTCTTTGTATGCAGCTGGGTACCACATGTTTGGAAAGCCTGTGGAAAAGCACACGCCAGCTCACCTCTGACGATTGGGATGAGAGAAGGGATGTAGCCATGAACTTTCCCTTCTTCTCCTTGTGCTTTTTGGAGCATCTGCAGTGGTGTGCAGGCCTAATTCACAAGTAGAAGTACCACAACAAGATATTTGAAGCTCAGCACTGTGGTACTACCAGGAAGGAGGAACTTGCCAGGTACTCCCATATCAATGTAGTGAAGAGTGAGGTCTAACCTTATCTGTTGCAGTGGAATTTCCATGGGCTGCACTGAGTTTTGGATTGGGTCCCTGAGTCAGGCCAGACATGGGTTACTTCTATAGACTGAAGTACTAGAAAGTCTGATGACTGCATGCTTCCTGCTCATTTCATTTTATTAACCTCTTGATTTTTTTCCTGTTACTACTGCGAGTGCAGCAGGCTGTGTAGGAAGCTCCTGTAAGTTGTGTAGGTGTCAGCCTTTTGGAGTTTGTATAATCCCGCTCTGGACAAAGGGAGTTTCCTGTCTGAGGGCCAGGCTTGTCACACCTAGCAACAAAAAGGTGGAAGTACTAAATAGCATCCACCTTTTGCACAAAGAGTCATATAAATGGAGGGCAATCCCTCAAACCAGTGAAGGCAGGTCTCTGTTGTCCATATCTCTTAAATCCCTTCTCTAATGATAAAGCCTGAGAGAAAAAAATTGTTTCTATTTTGTTCCACTGATTTCATTTCCAGCCTTACTATTTTTGTACTGATCTGTCTTCCAGAGCACAGGACAACTCAGAATGGCTAAATAGTGCTACTATTTAACTTCTTGGAAGGCTACATCTGTCTATAATATTTTCAATATTATCAGAGCTCTTATATCTTGAACATTGGCATTAGGTGTGAGATCAAGCCACAGTATCATCAACACAGATGGGACTAGTTTGTTTTACTAATGTTCAGAAGACTTTAAGGAATGGTAGACTTCAGACATGCTTATCCTTGTTCAAAATTATATCACACTTCAGACTGAGACCAGGGATGATCCAGACTTGTGAACTCCTGTGGTACTTTTTGGGTTCACATGGCATAAAAACACAGCAATGCAAAGACAAGTTATGCATGATGGCAGGTTTTCTCATTAGATACAACACCAAGGAATGGCATTTCTCCAGCCAAGGGTGCCTTTGCAGAGCTTAAACAAACACCTGCCATGAGATGTAGGGCCTGAGTAGACGAACTGCTGAGGTCTCTTTCTGCCTTGTTTTAGGAGGCCTAGCCCATAGTTACCATGTTGCTCGTCTCAGCCAATGCTAGTGCCAAGACTCACAGAAATCCTTCAAAGAACAGTGTGGACCAGGGGCTGTTCCCAGTCAGCAGCACAGCCTGGGCTGCCTTGTTTAGGGAGAAAAGGAGAGTTCAGGCCCATGGAGGTGAGCCGTACCCTGACTGATGGCCTCAGGGTTAACTCACCCTGCCCTGTTGCTGTGACAGTTTCTCCTAATTCTAGCATGGCCTAAAATGAAGTGCACATTTCAAGAACAGGAAGGTTCTCCAGCTCCACTCCAGCTCTACCATCCCCCAGGTCAATGGGATGAGGTTGGTGCTGAACTTTGGTGGCCCCTCTCACATGAAGTTTTCTGCGGCCTATGTGTTTCTCTCTGCTGACTCTACAGGCAATCTAGGCCTTACTTCAGTAGGAACCTCCTTTGCTTCAACACCCTCAAAAGCACCTGTACTTACATTAAGGACAAGAGAAGCTTCCATTAACTGCTGTCAGATGGATTAAGCACTTGCCAAGTTGGTACTATCATGCTGGAACAGTGCTGGAACAATCATTGCAAGGCTGTCCAGAAACAAGGTGTTTAGGAAAAGAGCAGGTGGCTTTTAAAGCAGATTTTCAATAATAACACAGAACATCTCCCCTATAAGGACCAGCTGAGAGATCTGGGGCTGTTCAGCCTGGAGAAGACAAGGCTTCAAGGGAGCCTTAGAGCTCCTTCCAGTACCTAAAGGACCTACAAAAGGGCTGGAGCGACAGGACAAGGAGGGGATGGCTTTAAACTAACAGATGGCAGGTTTAGATTAATTATTAGGAAGAAATTATTTCCTGTGAGGGTGGCGAGGCCCTGGCACAGGTTGCCCAGAGAAACTGTGGCTGCCCAGTCCCTGGAAGTGTCCAAAGCCAAGCTGGATGGGGCTTGGAGCAAACCTGGTCTAGTGGAAGTGTCCCTGCCCATGGAAAGGGTTGGAATGAGATCAGCTTTAAGGTCCCTTCCAACCCAAAGCATCCTGCGACTCCATGATTTTAACATGTTGTGTATCCTAAATGCAGTAAGGGACAGTGGTTATGAACAGCTGTTGAACTTTTTAAGCCACAGACTCGAAACAGGATGGATAACAAGAGGAAGGAAGGAAGTGCCATCAGTCCTGTTTTATTGACAGAGATACTTGAGGCATGCACAGGCTTAGCTGGGATCTCAGACCTAGGATCAACCAACCCAAATTTTGGGGATACTGTGCAGGAATTTAGAGAATTTCTCTCTCAAGAAGGCACAGTAAAACAATTTCAGGAGCAAGGGGCATACTGTGAATAGCCTGTCATAAGGCATGTAGGGACATCTTTGGAATGAAGATGGCTTTCACACACTCAGCCTGGTGGTCATGGACGGCCAAGCCTGTGCTCACAGGGTTGAGCCAAAGCAGGAACTCTAGTAGAGCTTTTCCTCTGTGCATGAACAATTGGGGGAAGCTCGGTCATTTTGAGGAATTTCCGAGGACAGTAAATTACATACTCAATCACAACTCTATTATGTTTTGAGGGAAGGCATTTGGAAATTAATATTTCATATTAAGATTTAAATAGGGAATGCATACAGCTCTGCTGCTCACCAGCACCCTCAAACCTGGCTGCCACAGCATTTTCGCTCCTGTTGAGGTGCTTAAGCAGACCCTGGGTTGGCAGCAGCCAACCTTGTAAGCAGACCCTGGCTATCTCTGTGCCTCAGTTCTGTGCTGCCAAACAAGGGTGATATTTGCTGTCTCTGCTTCACAGGGTGCTTAGAGAGACCCTGGGGCAGGAAAAACCCATCACTGATTGCACTAATGATCTGATAAAGCAAGACTTGTGGAAGTACCTAGAAGGCAAATGAGATGTGACTCCCTTTTCATCCAGAATGGAGGAATTCAGTGCCAGGAATGGTCGATATTAGGTGACCTTTGAGGTCTTCCTGAAACAAGTATTACTTTGTGTAAATCAGCCGATGGAGACGACACAAGAGAGTTTAAAGGTTTTTATTCCTGGGCTGGGAAAAAACTGTTTATTCAAAAGTTGTCCACTGGAAGGTGTCTGAAGGGTGAGCTAGAAATCCTGTTGTCATGGGCTGACCCTGGTCTGAAGCTAAGCACACACACAGCCACTCACTGCCCACCTGTCAGACGGGTGGAGAAGAGAATAGGATGAGAAAAAGTGCAAAAACTAGTGGATTGAGATAAATAAAGGTTAATAAGAGAAAGAAAGTGGAAAGAAAAAAAAGTGATGTGAAAGTGATCCTTCACTACCTCCCGCAAGCAGATGTACACCCAGAAAATATCCAAGCAATGGCTGGTTTGGAAGATAACCCTGACTTCCACCACTATTTTTTTGTTGCTGAAAATGATGTTATATGGTTTGAAACATCCTTTTTGTGAATTCAAATCAGGTTTCCCTGTTGTAATCCCTCTCAACTCTCATCCCACCCACAACAGAGTCAGTGGAAAAAAAGAGAAAGCCTTGATGCTCTGCAAGCCCTGCTCAGCAACAGCCAAAGCGTTGGTTTAGTATCAACACTTTTTCAGCCACAAACAGAAAACACAGCACTGCATGAAGAAAGTTAATTCGATCCTAGCCAGACCCAGCACACCCATCTTGTTTGGATTGCTCAGATGGGAGTTATGATGGAGAGGGGAGCACTTTGGGGCAGAATTCGTTGCAGGCTTCCACAGGAATAAACTGAATTTTGTACAAAAGAGATAAACTGTGTGCAGAGGTGGTGGATTAAGGCTACAACATCCGTGTCATGTCATGGGATGGCTGTCAGAGTGAAAGCTCTTCCAAGCCACCATCAACAGCAGATAAGCCCTCAGAATAGGCTGCAAATGTAGTCAAAAACTCCTTAACGAAGTCCACTGGTGCAGCATTATAACATGCAAATATAGCAGTGTAATTACTAGACAACCTGCTGCAGTGAATTATCTGCTCCGCAGGAGCTGATCTCTGAAAAAAACCGCCAAACAAACGTGGAATCGATCATTCAGCCATCAGAGAGAAACAAGCCATTGCAAATCTTCTTTTGCTATCTCTTTCCCATTTTCCTTGTTCCTGCACACCCACCTTGTGCATTCCATTTCATCCACATTCCTAATACAACCTGTTCAGGGCCACTATCACAGCCCCACAGTTCCTGCCCTCACCCAGTGCTGGCTCAGTCCTGTCAGGATGCTGCCCAGCAAAGATAAGGGGGACGAGCTACTGCTCCCTTACCAGCAGGGCAGGTGCTGGATCAGATTAACCCATGGGCGGTAACTGTCCCCACGCAGGCTGAGCCACGTGCAGGATCATTTGAGAAATAAACTCTATAAGCATGCAATTGTGGTGGGTCTGCTCAGGAATGGCAATTGAACCCCTTTTGCAGATCATGGTCCTAAGAAACTGTTTCAAGGAAAACTGGAAATGGTTTTCTGCAAGGCGTTGGGTTTTACTGTAGATTCATCCCATTTGGTCTTAAAAAGCCATGATTCTTGCACAAGGCTGAGATTAATTCCAGCAGCAAACCATTTCAGTTTCAAGTGCAATACAACCCCAAAATAATGATGTCCTCAGGGATAATGCAATTCACTTCCATGCTTGTCCGCTGTCTTCTGGCAAACTGTGAATCACAGCCCAGAGCGGTGGCAGCAGCAGGTAGGTTTCTTGGTCAAGTGAATGGGTTAAAAAAAGGAACTCTAGTAAAGGCTGCCCAGGTCTTTTGTGTTATAACAATGAGAGGAAGCTCTGCCTAGTTTGAGGAATTTCCCACGTCTCCAATTCAGATGTTGGAGAACTGCTTTATTAAGCCTGACTAAGAGGTGTTAAAAAAATAAAAATAACCAAGAAGATCAGGACAAAGATATCTTCTCAGTGCCTACGCATGTTCTCTTTGTTTGTTTTTTAAATCTGGATCACCGGAGGCAAACTCAGACGAATCTAGGGAAGTTAAACAGTGAGAGATGTCACAGCAGGTTCCTGCTGAGCTGCCTGACCCATCACTGAGTTCAGTCAAGTGTCACTGCTACCCAGGTGCTAAAGATTTGCCCCAAAATTTCTTTAAATATCACTTAATTCTGCAATGTTGCCAAACATCACTGGACAGGTTAAGTGACAGAAATAGATGAGGAATTTTCTAGGTGAGAGGAAAATCTATGGGTTGTGAAATACCATTTTCTTCATGCAACAGCAAGTGATAGAAGCAGGAGAAATGGAGCCTCAGGCTTTCAAATTCACATCCTTTCCCTTGCTATTCCCTTGCTTGTCACAAGCTCATTGCCTCCTAAAACTGTCACTGAAAGTGTGAGTTACAGCTTTCAAACAATAACACCTTTCTCCCCCAAATCCAAAAGCTCCTTGTGCACGTAGGTGAGCGTTGCTTTTCCATGATGCGGAGAGAGAAACAAGGTTGTACAGGTCACACCGCAGCTCTGCTTTTTTCTGAATCATGATCATTTAAGCAAAGTGGATAGTGCTGCACCAGGGATGTTTGGAAATGGAGCAGAACTTTTGGGGATATAGACATCAGTGGAGGTGAAAGCATCAGAAAGCCTCCCTGCATCCCCCTGACACTGAGCACTGGCAGCAGCACTCCAACACACCACCATAAAACTGGCTTTCATTTAAGCAGCTGACAACACACATAGAAAAGAATGGAAACAAGATAAATGTGATGCTCAAAGACAGTATACAGAAGTTTCTCAACCTGTGGCTGTGGGTGCTCCAAGTCCCTCTCCCCTGTCAGAAAGTTTCACCTAATATGAAACTGAAGGGAGATTGCCCTTAAAGAAACCCACCGTTCTATACAGCTAACAAAAACACAGTGCCTGCATCTGCATTGCAAATTCCAGCCACTCTTAAGTACAAAGTGGAACAAACACAGTACAAACAAAACAAAGTGGAAAAAATTCTAAATGCTATTGCAGTTGACTTTTTTCTCCGAAACTCTGCAGCACGACTTAATAAGGAGGTAATAAATGCAATGAGGATTAGCACAGCATTTCTGTGCACGTCCCTCTTTACCTCTGCAGCCCCGAGCTTAAACGAAAGCAATCATAGCCTCTATTAGCATTCACTAGCCAAGCGAACAGGCAGTAGCACTTTGTCAGAGCTTGAATGGCTTAATTAATACCCTGAACAGCCAAAAGCATCCTACAGAAAGCTGCCAACTAATCACCACAGAATGAAACACGTGCTGACAGCAGTTCCCCTGGCAGAAACCCGCAGCAGGTTTACTGGTGATGCAAAGCTTGCACCACACTGTCAGAATCTGGCCCGAAAAATTCCTTCAAGGCACCCTTACCCACCTCAAAATGTTAAACCAATGCCACATTTCACACACAGCATCCATACCTGTAGGACAACAAGTGCTGGTCCTGTCCGAGTCTTTTCCAAACTTGTCCTCTTGTACTGGGATGGAAACTTCCCATCCAAGTGTCACCTCCTGCCTCAGCCCCTGCCCTTTGTTTTTCCAGGATCTCGAGACACACCTGCTTTTCCGTGTGTGCTGTTGCTTGTTGGGCTTGGGGTTTGTTTTTTTGTTTTGCTTTTGTTTTCAGAACAAATTAAACAGCCCGTGAGCAATTCTCAGTGAGCGAAAGAACCTTTTGGCTTGTGGTGATTTAATCAAGCAAACCCCGTGACCTCCCTTTCCTGCGATCAGTGGGAACTGATCCCTTCTCCACCAGCGCAGGGTGGAGTTGCAGCTAAAAAGCACAAGCTTGAAAGGGCAGGACAGATCTTCCTCCTCCGTTTGTTGTGTCAGAGAACATGGTGATTCCTGCTGCTCCGAAACACGGAGGTGACCTCTGGCCAGGAAGGAACCTGGAAATATTTTCTAAGCGATTTCCTGCCGTTGGGGGGAAAGTGGATGTAAGGGACACTTGGGTGGGGGTGCTAACAGAGCTGCTGGGCAGTGTGATTTCAAGATGAGCAGAACACTTTTCTGGTCATCAGGGGTGTGCAAGTAAAATTTTTTTTTTTTTTTTTTTTTTTAACCCAGGGTAAACTGTTCTGAGAGTCTCAGTTGTCACTATACTGAATGATCTTGAGCCTACAGGTGCTCTTCGGACTTTCTGCTATCGTACTTTTCATGCCAAGAGGTGCTGAGATACTCTGCAAATTAATATAGAAGAGCCATTCCACATGGAGCATGTGTTCAGCAACACCTCAGCAATGCAGCTGTGCCACAAGGGCTCCTTGTCAAGGTGCAGAAGAAATCTGGGCTGGTTCATGCATCCAGAAGAACAACTGTTCCTGGAATAGCCCATAAACTGTGCTCTGCAGGTCATTTTGCCTCCAGTCTGGGCTCCCAAAGTGGGTTTTTCAAGCATTAGCCAAATGACTGCACCCCTGGAAGGTGAGGATGGTGCCCCAAAGCTCAGTCCTAGTTATGCTGATAAATGAAAGACACTGTAATGGCTTCCTTGGAATCACAGAATCATAGAAGAGTTTTGGTTGGAAAAGACCTCTATGATCATGGAGTCCAACCATTAATGCTGCATTGCCAAGCCCACTGCTAAACCACGTCCCTAAGCACCACATCCATGTCTTTTAAGTCCCTCCACCACTTCCCTGGACAATGTGTTCCTTGCTGTTGTCTCTCCTGGCTTCACACCATCTCTGATGTTCTTGCAAGGTAACTGCAGCCCCATGGCCCAACATCAACCCATCAGATGGCCCATGGCATCTCTGGTCCAGGTGCTATCTCTGATGAGAGGTATCAGCTTCTACCTGTTGACTGTACAAGCAGCTGAGAACAGCTTGTGCCTCTGTGTCTCAGGGTCTGACCGGGATGTATCTGGACCATATTTCTGAGGATGTCTTCAGATGGAAAATTGTATCCAGGACTCCAGATTCTACAGATAATAGAATTCTTTCTGGACACAGCAAGTATTTATTTTATCAACCTGATATCCCCACTCAGGATCACTTTTAAGTTACTCTATGTGATTCAGTTCATGCTGCAAAAGCAAGAAGGAACATTTTGAAATTTCAATGATGAATACACCTCACCCACATGCTCACTGACCTATACTTTTTTCTAGCAACAGAGAACTCCTTCCAGAGAAAGAGATGGAGAGGGAGTCTGGGCAATACACCCTGTCTTTATCTGCTTTTGATTAATGAGTGTGATCAATATTGCCTTCTATTTAGCAGCAACCTCTGTATCTGGGGCATCTCACTACCTATATCCAATATAAATCACTAATGGCATGGGTCACTAGAAGGAAGATATAGCAGGCATTTTCTTTATCACCAGCTTGTCGCGTCATCAAGGAAAGTCATGGCTTGCAACGCTCTAATATGCACGTGGACAATCAAGGGATATTTCAGTTGTTCTGGTGATCCTGGCAGATGGCAAAGAATTAACCTTTGCTCATACTGGGGAGAGCAAATCCTGGCTCACTTTGTCGTAATGTGCTGAGAAGGAAGGAAGTAATGAAATGTCTCATTATACATCTGACATGAGAAATATATTTAGAACTGACTCTAGTGCTGAAGGCTGCATGGTCTCACACCAAAAGGAGCGACATGCCCTGGACTCTCTTCCTGCAGCCAGTGGTCAACTGAAACTATTTATGTTCATGAACAAGGTCTCTGAAGATGACTTTTTTCCTGAAGCACCAGGAATTCATTGCAGTGACAGAACAACCAATTTGGGTATTCAGAGTACTTCAGTTGTACTGCCATCACTCAGCTTTATGGGTTTCTTTTAGGTTGAAGTGACTTGGGTTTATAATTAGGATTTTTTTTAGGCTAGTTACCACGCTTGTATGAATTTCATCATAGCAGGAGAATCACTACAATAATGTGTAATGTAACCATCTAGTTGAGAATGCCCAAAAAGCTAAATGGATATTTAATCTTCTAGGGAAAAAAGGCACAGACAAAGCAAATGTGGGAAACTGAAGCTGAGAAATTTAATTTAAAAGCAAAGGTCCCTATTTTTCATAATCCCAGTAATCAATCATACATGTAAACCTCCTTGTGATTCACTAATCCTTGACATACTTGTATCACAGCTGGCTGCTTTCCTTCATTTTTCTTCATTATTTGGCTTAGATAGAGATACAGTTACCTGACATCCTTAATGAAGGACCTACTCTTTCAGCCTTTAGACTTGCTGGAGCTCTTTTATTATTACATTAGAGCTCCAGCTGCCTCACTGGACTGTGGTTTTAACATGTTTTGTCTGAGGTTATATAAAGCTTTGTCTGCTAAAAGCAGTTATTGACAATAGGCAACCAAGGGACTTCATAGCTGATAGGAAATCCCAGTGCAGAGGCCCAGGCCAAAGCAGGGACTCCTAGAGAACGATGGAGAACTCGTTGAGCTTCTGTGAAAGCCAATCAAGGAAGTGGAAAACGCCTGTTACTGGTCGCCTTTGTGCTCATGCGATTGTTGGATTTCCCTAGCAGAATACATGCGGTAATTCCTCCAGGGATTTCTGCGCCCCTTCCCACAAAGCACAACCCACCCAATCCCTTTCTGAAACTTCAAGCAGCTTCCTCTGGGTTAGCTGGGCCCTGTTTCAAATGGATGGGTGCAGGCAATGGCCTATTTTCCCATCGTTTCATCTGACAATGGACAATGAAGGAAATGCTTTTTTCATGGTGCATGACCAAGAAGTGATCATCACCCAAGATGTTTGGGTGTGGAGAGCTCTGCAAAGCTGTATCCTACATAACATGGGGCTTGAAGACACCATACAATGCAGTGTGCTGTAGAATTCCCACTTATTATTGTAATTATCTGCTCATAAAAGTAATTACTGGAATTAATAGTAACAACACAGAGAAACCCAGCAGTCAGGAGGGACATTTGTGTTGAGGATGTACAGACCCAGAGCTCCAAAAGAATGGGACAAGTAGTAGCTGAAGATATATAGATGGGACAGGATAGGTTCACCAGGAATGGTCCTGGTCCTGACATGTCAAAGGGACAATGGTCAGGCTAGACACGATGTGTGCAAGAGCTGACACCAGTAGAAGGAGATGGAAGAATATTGTCATCATCCAGGAGGTGCCACAAGTGAGATGGACAGAACACATGGAGATGGAGGGAAGAGGATACTTCCTAGTGCTGGAGTCAAGCAGAACCTGCAGGTTCTGGGCAGGGCAGGGCAGGGCAGGGAAGCTCTCGAAGTGTTAAAGCCCCAGTAGTGCACAGACTTTGGCATGGGAGCACCTCACACACATGAAGAACTCAGCGGGGATTGCTTTCAGGGCCACGACCTTTCTTTTGAAGTCTGATTGATGTGGCACATAGTCTAACATGGTGGGGAAGTTGATGTGTTCAACTATGATCAGAAGAAATGGTGTTCTCCTGGGGCAAAGGGTGGGAGGGTGTAGGGAGAGAGTTCCAGGAGCTCTTCTTCTAATCTTGTCCCCGTGACAGGCACAAAAGTGGGGAGATAGACTAAGTGTATACTGCCCTTTCTTATGATCTCATGTGCTTTCACTCAGTACTCATATTTACTTAGCTCTTGATTTATTTACAGGAGAGAAGAAGGCTTGCATAGGCAAGTTTGAGAAAATGAACTTGTCTAGGAAGGCGTGCCTTTAAAATCCTTGCTCTAACAACAAATGTCATCTATGAGATTAAGGTACAATACCTTGGGCAGGTCCTCCACAGTGTTTTCCAGGCTTATGAAAGTGAAGAAGAAGGGGTTGACTATTTGTGAGGGACTCCAAGGTGAAAGAATACGGGCTGCACAACCACGTCTGATTCCCATTTATAACACACTGACTGAAATACATGTCAGGGCATTGCATATATATTTAGTTCATAGATTTGCATATCCTTTTCCAGTGAAAAGAGACCTTTTGACCCAGTCAGAACATGTTTGTGGATCATGCTGGTTACTGGTAAAGAGCATGTTGGTCACATAGCTGCTTTCCAGTCACCCCTCTGCCCCAAATGCCCACCACACCAAATGTCCATGAAGGTCAGATCCCTCCATGGGAGCTTTGGAGGCACCACATGGATGACTAGAAGTAATGAAACCCAAAGAAAGGCAAATTCCCAAAGGATTTATGAATTCCAGCTTGCAAAGAGTCCGTATTGTATAAATAAATACATATATATATACATATATATATACACATACATGCATATACACACATATATAGTCCATTGATTCATCAAGGCAATTACTCTTTTGCATAGAAAATGTGTAGGCAAAGCACAAACTTCTGGCTATACAGAAACCTTTGTATTTGGTAAAATTCCATATGAAAGGCAGGTTTTTTGTGTGAATCTGATCTTTTTTTCTCATTTGCAGACATAAATGAGAACATCACATGTTCCTTCTGACCCCTAGGTCCAGCAGCCAGTCCTATTTTATTATTAAATCAAAATCTTCTTTGCTTTCCTTCCATGCTCTGGGACAAGAAGTAGTCTTTCGGCTGTTGAAAAATAGAAAATATTGCCACAAAAGTCCTCTGGCCACATATGTATGGCACTTGTAAGAGACAATCCCATGTGCATTGGGAGAAGAAAACACATTTCTAGCTTTGTGTATTGTGATACTTCTTAACTTCTTCTCTCATTTTTTAGGCTGATCTCACAGTTTCTCTGAAGGGCAGAGTGTGGTGAATGAGTGTTTTAAGGTCTCTTAAAGAATCACCACTAAAGGTATTGGCAAAAGCAGATTTAATAAAAAAGTAAAAGTTGACAAAGTTTGTTGGCAAGGTTCACTGTCCTACTTACTGGATGGTTAAAGCACACAGAGAAAAAGCAAACTAGAATTGAAAATCAATCAATCTAAACCTGAAATTCATCCAAAAATTATCTACATGGAGGCTGTTGGGGAGTCTTTGTGGGGGAAAGTGTGAGAATAGGAAAGGGTAAGGGTAAAAAGGACTAAGGAAGACCTTCCTGTTGAGTCAAAAGGTTCAGAGTAGATCCCCTTGCTAAACTACACCCCAGACTTGACCAACAGTTTAGGCCTAAAGGTTTAACAGCACTGAAATTGAACAGCACCTAGACTACAGCTTAATCTCAATAATTTAACAAATGATTCATGTGAAATTTACTGCAGACACAACAGTAACTCACAGGCCTAACGTACTTACAAATCTGAAGTGCATAGGCATCTAACTATATGCGTAGTGCATTTGCATATTCACACACATGCAGACCTAAAGGAGGGTATACAAGGTACATACCTGTGAAAATTTCCTGAGTTCAGGGAAGTACTGATGCCGGATGCCTTTGCACCTTCTCAGCGGGTGAAGGGTTGAGTCTCAAGGAGTGGGGATCTCAGCCCAGGATCCCTCATTGTCGTTCAGCTGTGGTCCCCCGAGTATATCCAACCTGGGAGCTGTGTGGCTCAGAGAAGGAGGTGCTGGTCTCAGCCTGCTGCAGTCCAGGAGAGCCCAGAGGGTCTCACTTTGGACCACTGCTTAGAGAGTCACAACAGACTTGGCTTTGGTCACAGTAATTTTCCATCCTGGTCACAATTTGTGTCAGTAACTTTGTTTGAAAGTTCAAAACCAAAAATGTTCCACCTGGGTGGTTATTCAGGTAAGAAAAATAAGTTCCCAAGGCTGTTACACACCAGGGCTCCTTAGCCAGCTCCGAGTTCCTGGGAGCAGATAGTGTTTCTGATCAGCTCATGAGAAGCTCAGCCCAGAAGCTGTCCATCAAGGCTGAGGCCTAATGAGCATTTCTGAGACCATGGTGAACCCCGAGAGGGAGTGGGGGATGCACCACCACACTGACATTTTGCCATTTCTTGTAATCTCCAAGTTAATAAATACCTACAAGTTTCCTCTAGAGGGCTGGGCTAAAGAACAAACACCTAAAGGACAAATATGTTTCATTTGGCTGCTTAGCAGCTGGTAAAGCTGTCCAGATAGTCAAACACAGTGAAGTGGTTGCCAGCTACATGGTGAAGATAGTTGTCAGGCCAGCAGCCAGACAGAGCCAGCCAGGAGTCATGTGAGTTGAGTGATGGTGTTAGAAGGGGATGGAAAGTACAGAAATGAATTGGAAGCACCATTGGGAGGTAAGGGATAGGTCTGTTGGAAATACAGGAGAGAAGTGGGAACAGAGCCTTAGAGAGGACACAGGAGGACTAGAGCAGAGTCTAGGGAAGGTGAGGGGGCTTGACTGTTGCTATGGTGAGTGTCATAGGGAATGTGGTGGGACTCCAATATCTTGCAGTAGAAGGTGTTGGATAGAAAGCTGGGGAAAAATTCCTTACTTCTTTGGTTCATAAAACAACTTTTTCTTTTTACAGTTCTATGCTAAGCAGGTGGGAGGTTGCTAAAGAGTCCCAAATGCTCCTGCACCCTAAGGACTCTGGAGCAAGATGCCCAGGCCAGTAACCAGAATGTGGGACACAGCAATGAGCCTGGAGCCAGAGCAGTGGGTAAAGGGACCCTGGCTCCACTGGAGGGGCATTTAGCAGATTTTTATCAGTGTTACTGGAGGTGAAGAGGCAGTTCACCTGAATTCTCATCTAACAGAGATTTCCTTGTTTGCTTATAGTCTTATGAAATGAGGAAACTCTGTCCCGTAAGAGCAATAAGGAAGGGTAAAGTTTATTTTCTTGGTAGAGTGGAAGGAATCTGGTACAATTTAGTTGCGTATCAGGAGAATGCTGACAAAAGCCACTCCCACTCCTCCCAAGAGGGGACCACCTGGTAGAATTTTTGCACTGGCATGTTTGAGTTGGATAAACTTGCACCAAGAGGCTTTGCTTTGTGCCTGATCCGTGATGTTCATCAGTCCATTTGCTGATTTTTACTCAAGATAGATGGGCCAAAAGGAACTGAATTCCACTGCAGATCAAAACCACCAACAGATATGAAATGCTAGACAACATGTTACCCTGAATGTTCAAATGCTTTCCATTGGGATGGAATCTCTGGCACTGCTCCTTATTGACTTGCAACAGCATGTTTCCCAGGAAAATTTCAGTGAGAAGTTCCCAGGAAAAGAAACAAAAAGGCATTTTCTGAGAGACCTAGAACCTGGATTACAGCAGTCTGTGTGGATGCTTAACCCACAGGGGAAGGAGAGGCCCAGTGCCAGGGAGCAAAAGAAGCTGGCTGCCCCACACGGCAGGAGCTGTGCCCTCACGGATGGGCACTGCCCTGTGGCACCTGGACAAAGGAAAGCAGAGCAGCTCTGCTGACTAGGTTAGGCCTCAGTCCCACCCCCAAATGAGCCTACAAAAGCTGCAGGTCCAAGGTGAAGCCAGGAGGTCATGTCAGCAAGTCCATGTTGGGATTAGCAGGGTATAAGGCTGGGCAGATGTAGACACAATGTGGCTTGGCCAAGGACCGAGGGAGAACATAAATGTGGCTCCAAGCCAAGCCAGGGTTCCCAGTCAGGTGTCTCCCAGCTCATTCTCACACTTTGGCTGTCTTCCCAGCAGTGTGATCCCTGTTGTTACACAGCTGCACCCTTGCAGAGCTCACCTTGGGCAGAGGGAAGACTCAGAGGAATAAAGAGCTTGGAAAATTAGTGTTCTCACAGCCATGACAGTTGTCTTTAGACATTTGAATCTACAGGGAATGTCTACTGGAGGTATTTCAGTGCATAGAGATGCAGTTACATGGCAAAACTTAAAGTTACCCAAACCAAACATCTCAAGAGGCATCACCTCATTTCTGAGCATCTGCTTCTACCGTAACACTTTTCCCTCAGCTCCATGTCCTGTCTTGCCATTACACATAAGAGATAGTGGTTGCCTTGGGGCTCAGATCCAGCTGAAGGAAGAGCAAAGTGCTGTAGAATGGGTATTTGAGTACCAAATCACTTATGCCTTGATAGATAGAGGATCCTTCTCCCAGCAGCCCCACTTAGAAGCTTTTTCCCTGGTGGGGGCCTCAATTGCACTAACAGCTTCAGTTTGCCATGCTTTCTGTGGTGAAAAAGAGAGAAAGAAAGCAGAGCAACCAATAGGGGAAGACAGATCAGAACAGCCCCCCCAAAATTTTTTCTTAGCAAGGAAAACACTCATCTCAATGTTAGAGAACAAAGGAGTAAATGCCAAAGGGGTCAAATGCCAGGCACGACCCTGATTTGCAACTCAGTTCCCCAGATCTGAGACCAAAGTTTGGGTTTTGATTGGCCTTTCTCTATTTGCTAATACCAAAAACACCGCTGTGGTATGGAGTCACACCAGTCTGATCCCTTAGGCTAAGCTTGGCATCTCTGCCACCCCTGCAGAGCTGATGTAGGCGCTGTTGAAACAGAACCTGTAAGGGTTTGGGCCAGATAAGGATGGTAGTACAGACTCATTTACATCCCTTGACTCTTCTGGAACTGCAGTGTATTGGTATTTCTGAGGTAAAACAGGTATGGGGGTGAGGCGCTCTGTCCAACAACAGCTTTGGCTGGAATGTGCTTGTGCTTTTCAAAAGAAACAATTCCCTGGCCAAAAATAAGTGTCTGTAGGGATGTCAGCACTTAATTGTCACTTCAGGTGCCAAGTTCTGTGTCCCTTATTAATAATACCCCTCTTGACTACTTTGAAGGTCCTCATCAGCCATTGTCCAAGCCGATAGACACTTCTGCCTGCTCAGTACTTTTTTGGATAAATCCATGTTCAGCTTTGCAGGTTTTTGACAGTCCCTTCCTGAGAAGCTCCACTGTGGTGCTGTATTTCCACACTGTTCCCCCCCCTCCTGTCTCTAGCCCTGGCCACTCCCTCCGGTTCTCCCTGTCGGTTCCTGTAGCCCAACTCTGCCCATGTACCGCCCTTGCGCCCTGAGAAAACCCCCCAAGCTCCCTGACCACACAGTCTCTCTGCCTCTGGGAACTGGCTGGACAACATGGAACAATAAAAGTTCCTCAGAGGCCACATGGAGAGACCCTTCTCTCCTCCTTGCTGTTGCCGTGTTGCAGAGCCGACAGCCGCTCTGTCCTAAGCAGCCTTGCAGCGCTTTCTGAGAAGGCTGCGGCTTGCTCAACCAAACTGAGCAACACAATACTCCACCAGATCCAGATGTCATCCATGCAGGGAGGCATTTATGTGGATTACAGACTGATCCTGGCCAAGCCAAATATCTTGTGCTGCATCTTCCAGACTTGTTTTCCCCCAACAGCCTTTCAGATCTCACTTCTAGAAATGACTGGAAGGCCTGTGGGATTGTGGCTCAGTACAGAACAGATCTGGACAGAAAACTCTCACTGCACATCCCAAAAACCCCTCCAAGAGAGAAAGGGGAACACAGGACAGGGCAATACCAAACAGTCAGGTTGGCATATCCCGAAAATGCCGTTTATGGATTAAAAATGTCTGTGTGTTTATTAACCAACACACCTGGCCCTTAGTGCAATGCAAAGGTGGTTCTTTCTGAATGGTTAGCACAGAAATGGATTAAAAATATCAACAGTGGACTGTGTATATAAAAATAAACTCCAATCTTAGTAGGCATTCAGCAAACTCAGCTGACGTTGAGCACAGGTTTGACCTTCTTACTGGTCCCAGCTGAACAGAAAGGACAGAAATACTTAGCTTGAATTTTCTCTCACTCCACTTTTGCACCAATATAATTTCATTGGCTCCAGTATAAATCCTTCATTGACAAGGGTGGATGGAGAGGACTATTAGACCTGTGGACTGGCAGGTACAGCTCCTCTGCTGGGACTCTTCCTCCTCAATCCTGTGGGAACCCAGAGTGCAGAGAATATTTCTCTTTTTTTGAGGGGTTTCACCCCCCTGAACAACACAGCTTTTGACCTCTGTCCGTGGAAAAAATTGCCTACTATTAGAAAAGAACTAGAAACGAAACTAGTGTGAATTAGGTGGTAGACTACTGTGTAAGATTGTCACAGGGTGAAAAATTTAGAGGTTTTGGGTTTGTTAATGTAGTAAATAGATAAAAGCAAAAAACATCAAAATGGAGGATTGTTGTTTTTCTCCAAACCTTCTTCTTCTTCTACTACTCCATATTCTGCAGTAAAAGTAGTTTGGGATGATTGGACAAAGAATTCCGCAGTTCCTGGCCGTGTTACTAAATAATTGGTAGAAAAGTAAAATTAATGTACGTTTTTAGTAACCATTGGTTGATTTACCTTTAGAAAGGCCGTGTAATCTTGATAATTCGGCTTTCTCCTGTATTCTCTGCTTTGTGCTATGTCTGGATCATGCTAGTTACTCTTTTTCTCTGATAAGACTTAATAAACAACTATCAAGAAGCAGCGAAGGCTGGGAGTCCTGTTTGTCTCTGGAACTCCTAGCAAGGACTTTAAAAATTCTCTCCCATCAGGAGAGATTTGATTTTGGCACGATCAGTGTCAAATCCCACATCACTGAACATGCTGATCCTTACAGAAGGGCTGATACCTCACAGGCTCTCTCTCAGCCCAATTTTTGGAGTGTCCAGTTTGTCCAAAGGACTGGGGAATGGAGACTGAAGATGGTTCAGATTAGAGGTGGTTGAAAGCTGGATTTCCCCTCCAGCTGAAACTCATAACACACTGTAAAACATACATCCTGCTCCAGGGCCTTGAATGAGAATCTCTAATAGGGTGTCTAAGAGAAGGAAATGTAAGAAAAACCCCTCTAATTATCTGATAAATTATACTGAGATTGAAACAGAGCCTTATCCAAGGATGTGGATGATTTATCTCATCTTTTCCAGCTGGTTTCTAGCACGTGTAATGCTGTCAAGCGTTCCATCCATAGTTTTGTGGAGTCAGGCACATTTCCACAACACTTCATTTGTGATAAAGTAATATTTCTTAGCTAAAAAATGTCCATGAAGAAGACTCACAAGCTCCCAGCACTGGCTTTTCTCCTTGTTCCCATCTGCACACAAGGCTGATGCAGAGCAAACCTTCTACCTTTGCCTGGGTCAGTTGCACATTTCCTGCATTTATTGTTTGCCTGCTATCCTTCCTCTTACGAAAGGGAAGCTGGTGAGATAAATTTATTGGGACTGGTCTGCACTTGAAAGCACTGTGCCTGTCCTAACCCCAGTGAGGAATGCAGAGGATACGTTCTGTCCCCTGACACCCCTGGGAAGGGTCTCACGGGGCTGAGGCTGTGCCAGTGGCAGCAGGTGAAGGGGATGTCGATTAGGGGGACATTGTTGGGTGGATGTGGCACATCCCCTGCTCTCCCTCCTTTCCCCAAATCCCTGATACACCAGCTGGCTCAGCATACTGCAGGCTCAGACCAGAGCCCCTCGCTGCTGGTGCGCTTTAATCCTGCCAAGGACCACACAGCACTACCAGCC
This sequence comes from Corvus moneduloides, assembly GCF_009650955.1. NCBI lineage: Eukaryota > Metazoa > Chordata > Aves > Passeriformes > Corvidae > Corvus > Corvus moneduloides. The sequence goes on from NC_045478.1 coordinate 6,142,306, forward strand.
AGTGCTTATTCATCTGGACAGCACCAGTCTGTGCATACATGGCCACAATGTCCATTCCATCCCCAAAAATCAAGGTCAGGTGGGACAGTCACCAGTCACAGTCACAAAGGATGCTCATAGAATGTCTCTGAGAGGCTTCAGATGAGCAAACTCTGTTTCTCTTGTCTTGAGTAAACAGGTTATGCTCTCTGATAAGCAGACAGGATAGAAGCAGGAAGGAAAACCTGAGGTATGGGTGTCCAGCAGCATTGCTGGCTGAGCAAGAAAATAAATCTTGCCCTTTTTTTTTTTTTTTGTGGTAGGGAGTGTCAGGGAAGCCTTTCATCCAGCCTGGTTGTTTTAAAGGGAAATGTTTCCAAGAATGGAATATTTACTTAATACTAAACTGCAGTCTTTGCCAAGCATTGAAAATGATAGGTTTAGCCGTAGTTGTCTAGCAAGAGCCTGTCTGACTACTTTTGTGTTAGAACTACTGCAGAAATCCTGAGAGTTTTGTACCAGGCTCAAAATTTGCCAGGCAACTCCAGCCATCCTTTCTAATTGGGAGAACTAAGACACTGGGAGCAGTAAGTTAACAACAATATTCAAAGTCCTTGGGAGACACAGCTCTTCCAAACAGCACGGTCATCGCTCAGTCCTTCCTGGACCCCTGTCCCAGTTTTAAGATGAACTTTTAGCTGGCATAAGCCCCAGCAGGACTGCATGGCATGCTCCAGTCAAGCTGCCCTAGCAGGGCATCACTGCTGTAAGTGAGCCTGGCTGCTCTTGCTCCCTTTGGCTTCCCCTTCCCTGGCACCCAGAGGATGCCCTGCTGAAGCAGTGGATTCAGCCCACAGAGATGGCAGGCAACCTCCTGGATGTTTCCTGAGATGGTTTGTAGCCAGTGTGGCAGGATGAAGCAAAGTAGCAGATGGAGGAACTGGTCGAGATGCCACATGTCAGGGACGAGATATGGGCGTGGTTAAGAGTGTGAGGAGAAGAGATGATCAGCTCCATTCAACCCCCATGTGTCATGTAGAGGAGAGGAAATACAGTCATGTGAACTCACCCACATGAATTTTCCTGTTTGAGTGGTTTCAGTAGAAAATTTTTATCCTCCCATTTAAATATTATATTTAGAGGGGAATTTTGCCCAGTCCTACCAAGAAGTCCTTGTTGCATTCAGACAAGCAAGATGTTTGCATAGATACTTCTCATGGGACCTCAGGCACAGCTCCAATGACTTTCTTTAGATGTGAAGGACAAATCCTTTTAAATCAGTTCATTCCTTCCTTTGGGAGCTGTGCAATTCCATTTTGCTCCCTGAGCAAGTGAGAAAGCACTCCATGATGTCAACCCAGGGGACAGCTTTATACTGTAAATGAATTTTTCTTCAAGAAGGACCCTCTAACTCCCCGTGAACATGGGAAGCAGTGAGGGAATTAATGAACATCTAATTTGTGCTGGTCTCTGAGTGATGCTTGCTCTCTGCTTCCCGGGGTGGCTCCGTGTGCCCAGTGCTAACTGCAATGAGCAAGCAGCAGCTCTGGCTGTGCCTCTAGGTCTCATCCTGCTCCTGGGAAGCAGCATGCAGCTCTTCTGTTCCCAGTGTGAGCAGGAACTGGAGTTTTCCCGGTGTTGCAAGTCAAGGAGCACCTTCAGGCACAGAGGGACCCTGGGACAAGGTGCCCGTGGGAGTCAGGTGAGCTGATTTGTGTTTATGCAGCAGCACAGCTGTGCAGGGGCTCTTGTTTTCAGGGAGCAAAGTTCTCACTAATTTTATGAGCACAGCAGCTCTTGGCAAGCAAGAGCTAAAATTCCATGTACACTCACAGGGAGGGTGAGTTCCCCAGGCTTTAGGGCAGCCAGCGGTTAATAGGATTTAGTAGGTACCCACCAGAGGTGGGCTCAGATGGGGTGGATCACTAAGAAACCACCCATATTGAGTCATCCCAGCCAGAAACCTGGGAGAAGGAAACCAAACTAGGCACTGGTATGCTGGCAAAGGATGAATCAGTTCATTTAACAAACAGTGGGTTTTCAAAGGAAGAAAAGGAAAATGTTAACAGGAAGATAATGAGTTACACAGGATACCTAATCACTTCTGCAAAGCTTGATCTTAACTGGTGACTGTCCTTATCTCAGTGTCCTCAGAGAGGCAACTTCGAGAACAAAAGCTCTGGAAGTGGGAAGGTGGGTTTCTAGGGTGATGAGCTGCGCAGGTCTGTGAGGACCACACAGTGTGCAGGGGCTGGAGGGCATGAGCTGCAGCGGAGGAAAGGATAGATGCAGCACAGCCAAAATCTGCAGTCTCCTCCCACAGAGGGGTGTGTGGGAAAGGCAACTCCTGCAAGCAGTCACACATCCATCCTCCATCAGCAAGGGGCAGTTCTGCCTCTGCTGCCCACCCTGATCCACAGCTGGCAGCCAGGGATGGGCTTGGCCCAGTGCATTTGTTCCAGCTTGCTTAAAGCAATTCTTGTTATTTATGGCTGATGCAGAGCCAAAAATGTGTCCAACACCCAGTCAGCTGGCTTTTCTCTGAGCCACACAAATCAAATCAGCCCATAATTGAATTCCCCTCTGTTGAGGCAAACTGGAGCTCGAGCACTGGGATTTCCTTGGATTGTTCCCTCTGGTGAGGCTGTTTCACTCATGTGCCTGGCACCTCTTAACGACCTCACATAGAGCTGTATGCAAATCGGCTTAATGAACTGGGGATGCTCTCAGCTGGCAAGAGGGAGGAGGAGCATCAAGCCATTAGTGTGGTGTGTTCAGGTGCCAACACCAGTGTCAAAGGCAGCAGTCTGGGCTCCTAGTGCCAGCATCTACGGTGGATGTGAGGCTGGGTGGATTAGACTGCTCTTTCTACAGTCCCACCATGCTTGCACTCCTTGCAATATAATCTAAATTTCCCTGTGAATAAACTGGACAAGGAGCCCCACGAGCCATGGGAAGTTTCTGCTCCTCTGGGAGCTCTGTGTTCCATGTGGGCTCTGCAGTCCTGCACCAGAGGCTGGTGGGGAGCACCCTGGCCCTCATTTCTCCCCTGCCAAAATGGCTGGTGCAGATTTGGTGCACATTTGATGCAGGTTTGAAGATAGTGGCCAGGTTCAGTCAAGAGTCCAAGTCCTTAGGCAAACTAAGGTGATGAGGTAGGTCCGAGGTCAAGCTGCACAGTCAGCTTGCATGGCAAGGTCAGGGTCAGAGTCAGGATCAGAGTCAGGGTAATCAGGCTTAGAAACAGCCCAGTGGTCACCAGACAAATCCATAGAATCATTACAGCTGAAAAAGACCTCTAAGATCACAAAGTCCAACCACTAACCCAGCACTGCAAAGACCACCACTAAACCATGTCCCTAAGCACCACATCCTCATGCCTTTTGAACATTTCCAGGGATGCTGATTCCACCACTTCTCTGACCACCCTTTCCCTACAGAATTTTTTCCTGATATCCAATCTAAACCTCTCTTGGTATCACTTGAGGCTGTTTCCTCTTCTCCTGTTGGACACCCCTACGTGTGAGGCAGGCCCAAATAATGGGGTCAGCTCTCAGCTGTGCCATCTCCAGTCTGACCCCAAGCCCTGGGAGCCAAACCACTAAAGTGGTAAGCTGAGGGTGCTGCCAGTACCTAATTTCCAGGCAGCATACCACCATTCCCACGACCAGACCAGAGGCAACCCTCCCTCAGTCATCCTCGTTCCAAGCTGGAGGTGGTTTTAGGTAAGATCTTTTCACGTCTTTTCACAGTATGTGATCATTCACCTCATACTCCTCCCCCTAAGTCAGTCCAAGCCCCACAGGAACCTTGTGCCCTTTCTCCCTCTCTAAGAGGTGACAAGAAGGAGCCAAGCTTCCGTGTCACCACCTTTCTCTGGTGTCAAAGGACCATTTCTGGCCATTTCAGGTGCTTTGGCTGCTCCCCATCTTGGGGCCAGCCTGCCACCTCGTGTTCAAAGCTGGGGATTTTCAGAGTGGTTTTCCTCGGGGCATTGAAAATGCATCAGGCATTACTTGATTAGTTTGTATTCAGGACTCCTAAGGCCCAAAAATGAAGAAAACCTTGAGGAGCTTCACTCTGTGGGGCAGCCAGGGTGCAACAGCAACCACTCCAGTGCCCCCAGTGCTGGCTTTGGTGGCATAGCTGATTTTGGGTAGTTTCTTGCCTGGTGTTTCACTACCCAAGCAAGGGTGAGCACTGCTGGATCCTCAGCAGCTGTTTTAGCCTGTCCCTGCTACAGTGCAGGATTTGAGTCCATTCTTGTTGTGGCATTCCCTGCAACTGGATGTGACCTTTCTTGCCTTGAGCCTGGCCCATGATTTTCAGCACCAATACAAAAAAGCCCGTGGAAGCTCGGTTGCTTTTTTTTACTGAAGGTCTCAAGCATTATTGAGGTGCTCATGGGCATCAGAGACTGAGATATGAGCTCCAGGTTCGACTTGTGGGGCATCAGTAACCACCAAGTGTTGGCTGGGGGCCAGGAGAGATGCTCAGGGTACATTGCACAGCCCTAAATACCTCTGTGAGCCAAGGACTCCAGGTCCTCACACACCTTAGGGGCTTCATCTCAAACTGGAGCCTGCTCTCCTCCCACTTGGGTCCTTTTACTTTCACCACTCTTAACAAGCATTAAGTGTTCATTAGGAAGGATAGATGTTTATAGGGTGTAAGATTTTTTTCCAGATTATTTTTTAGTTTTCCTAAATACTCCCAAGAGTGTGACAAATCCTTCTCATAAATCCTATTAGTGGTTAATGAGCCCAGAGGGACGTGTGCCATCATGTTGTTGAGCTCTGCTGTAGCTTTCTACGAGATTCTCTTTTATTGCTCCCATCTTTCATAATTTCTTTGATATTTCTCATATCTTCACCATCACCCTTTCTACCCTTGGTATGCCATTTTCCTCCTGTCCCTGTCCTTTCTCAAGCAATGGGATGTGCCATATGTGCCCTATTCATGGGACAGGCAAACAGAACACGTGTGATGTATAGAGGCTCTGCAGGACAGCAGGTACGGGTAAAACATTCACAAAAAAATGGCCCTTGCCCAACTGTATTGACTTTTGCAGCTCCCAGCCAAGGGGTGATGGCAGGGGAGTTGGAACTAGATGCTCTTTAAGGTTCCTCCCAACTCAAACCATTCTATAACTCCATGATCCCAGGAAGGCAGCAGTCTTCACTCAGCTTTCACAGTGGACATGTAGGGACAGCTGTAAAATGGTGATAGGTCAGAGACAGCTTAGAAATGGGGGAAAATACTGTTTTGTCCTCCTGGTTTCAGATTTAATTTCTCACACAGGCCTGATTCCTCTTCTTCTTCCACAAGCAAAGAACTTCCCACCTGTTTGATTACAGTTATCATTCACAGATATACACATGACTGCACAGTGGGTGATGACTTGACCAGGCACTACACACTGCTCAGCATGATTGTGCCAAAAGTCAATTTCTGGGGCTAAGTGGAGGCACCAGCTGCTTCCTGAAATGTGCTGGACATCACATGGTGTGTCTGTGTCTGGTGTAACCCGCAGATATCACGCTGAGATGGGGCAATTCTGCCTCGTGAGTCACCACAGGCTGAGCAAGGCAGAGTTGTGCTGCTGTGTCTGAAGTGAGCTTCCCTTTCCTTCTCCTGTGGCTGGGCCAGATGGGAATTAGCCTGCAGGATCAGCTGTCTGTGTGTACTGAGATGAACCAAAGCAGAGCTTGACAGCGATGATTTTTCCCCATTAGTGGCGGGCTGCGGACACAGTCTGGCAGAGTGGCACCCATTGAATTCTGCCTGGGTATTGAAGAGCCTCTTGGCAGCCCAGCTGGAGGATGACTTATGGGTTTGTTTACTTGCTGGGCCTCCAACTCATGTTCAGTGCAGGCTAGACTGAGTCAAGTATTCACATTTTGCTAATATGGCATGTGCACATCAGGCATGAGGAAACATGCTAGAACTGCAGAGACCCAGCCATGTGTGTGCACTCCTTGGGTTCCTTGCTCCTGAATACCAGTGCTCAAGGCAGGAGGTAAGGCCACAGCAGACCCTGTTGTTGGCTTGAGCCTTGGCTGCTGACCTGCTTATCCAAGTGCAAAATGGTGTGTAAGGTGATTAAATCATCTTCCAAAGAAGGTCTGGAATCCCAGCTTTTCCAGTAAACAACCAGGTAACTGTTTACTGGAACAATGTGAAACCCAGCCAAGAAATTGTGCAGAGTGCTAAAAATGTTGAAAATGACCCCGTATGTCCTCATAGCAGCAAGTCCTTTAATAAGATGAACAAAAAGCACAAGGCACATTTCCAATTACTTTAACATGCATAAAAAATCAGGTTGTGCCTGGTCATGGCTCTGTGATCCTGCAGTGGAATTGCTATTTGGTACTGACTTGCTCTTGCATCTTTATTGCTTATTTAAAATGTGGCACTGCTTGGACTGGAGTTTTGTAATAGCGGCACTTTAGGCTTCCACGTCTCTTGCCTCGGAAAACATCACATTAAAACTTGCTCAGCTGTACAAATCCCAGCCCTGCAGACAGAATACAAAACATCACTGGCGCCTTCCTGGGCTCCCTGCAAAGCACTGGCAAAGCTGACCCCAAATCTGCAGCAGTGATCACACCCCTGTGACTGTCCCCTCTCACCACACACTGTGACAGTGCCCTGCTGGCTTCTGCTTCGATGTGACAACCTCAGCATGCACCAGATGTACCCCAGCACTGGAATGCCTCTACCTCCACTCCTCCACCAAAGTGTGTTTACCTCTGTTCTAGAGCACAGTTTTAAATTATTAAGCATTTTCCTGCCTCCAGGAGCTGGGAATGGTGTTTCTGGCATGAGGAGGGGCTGGGCTGCACAGGTTGTACAATAAACTGGTGTTGTCTGTGGTACCCAGAACTGCTGGGGTTTTTGTGACAAATGTCTCCTGTCCCAGCTTTGTCCCACTGCTGTGTGGTGACATGTCCCTCTCTTTTGCTAAAATCTAACTTGGTTCATGGACACAATATCCCTTGAAAATGGGGGAATCTCTTCTCTCAGCTCGATCCCACAATGAGGGAGCCAATCTACCAAAACCCCCCTAAGATGGGAATCAGGACAGAACAACCTCAATAATGCACAGTAGGATATGGTCTTGCTTTTTCATTGAGACAGAGGGAGCTGCAAGTGAATTTTTTTTCTTGTGGTTAGCCTTGTAGAATGCATTTTCCCAAGTTCAGGCCTATCCAAGCATGGAAAGAGTCTTGGAGACTGAAGAACATCTCCTCAAGTCCTGTAGGAAGATCCAGAGCACTGAACTCTTGGCTGTGTGGGTTCAGGTGCTAAAGGACCAAGAAACATCAAAGCCTGTTGAGCCAAGCCCTGCACAGACTTGCTGATGTAGGCCCCAAGGAGCCATAGTGGCTGGTGGTGGCCCTGGACAGTGATGAGCTCTTGGCCCAGAGCAGTCTGTGGGTGACTGAGTGACCTGTGGACCTTGTACTGGCAGCAGTGCAGAATCTCAACCAGCTCAGAAATGGGAAGTAAAATTAGTCCCATGGAGAAGTTAATTGCCAGCTCAAGCCTGGGCTGTAGGAATGGACAGTTGGCACTGGATAAATCTTTGTGACTTCTCTGGATCAAGGACCAAGAATGTGGAAAATCCCATCTAGGTTTTCCTTATGATCCCCCTCCTGTCTGGACTTTGTTTTCCCACAGTCTTTGGTTTTCCCTTTGGAAAAGATGTGTGCCTTTCCCTTCAGCCCTTTGGGATGGAGCTAACCCCATGCAGAAGTGTTGAATGTTGCTGAGGTGGAGGTGGACACCTTGTCGAGACTGGGAATTAGGCTGGGCAGGGTCAGAGGATGCTGCTTCACGGTGTTGCACACCTTCTCTCCCAGCCATAGGTGGTGGTGTAGAACTGTGACATATTGGTGGAATATGGGAACTTTCTGAGCTCTTGAGGTACAGATCACAGGTGAGCATTTCCTTCTTACAGATGAATAGACAGTAGGTGTCAGGAGCAAAGGGCAAAGGCTTCTGAGGCTGTGGAAATCTGATAATCCTTGATGCCCCTCATATCTGTTATAAGCTCTGTGTTATAGAAATTCTCTATAGAAATATAGAATGGTTTAGGTTGGAAGGCTGGAAGGGACACTTAAAGGTGATTTTGTCCAAGGTCTCTGCAATGAGCAGAGACATCTTCAACTAGATCAGTTTGTTCAGAGTCCAGTCCAACCTGGCCTTGAACACCTCCAGGGATGGAGCATCCACAGCTTCTCTGGGCACAGCTTCCACCATAATCACTGTAAAGCATTTCTATCTAATTTTAATCAATCCTCCTTCAGTTTAAAACCATCACCCTGTGTCCTATTCCAACACACACAGATTTTGTGTTTGTCCCCAGCTAAAACATTTGTCCTTCAGTTGCGTTCTAGACAAAAAGATCCTGTGCAGAAATATGTTTAGGAGCATCATTCCTATATAGGCTCCTAACATGTGCCAGCAGCCATGGGAGTTCCTGTCTCTGGTAGGATCCAGGTGCTAGCTATTCACACATCTGGCTTCCAGCTGTTTTTTGGCAGATGTGCAGGGACCTGGGCTGGCTGGAAGAGAGCAAACACAAAAGGGCATCCTGCATGGGAACAGGGTTGGGAGGGGATGTTCTGTGTCTCTGCCTCCAGCTCACTGAATCACATCACCCGTGCTGGGACAGCAGCCTCCATCGGGCATGTTCCTGGCATTGTGCCTCCATGCACAACCCTCTCTGTGTTCTCCCAAGACTCGTGAGGCTGAGCTCTGTGCAGCTTGACAGAGGATATAAAGAGACTGACAAGAAAAATCCATAGGAAGAGGAGGTGCTCACAGGCTATCGCAGTCTTCAGGGAACTGGAGTGAAGTCATGGCAGAAAGACATAGGGAAATAAAGCCAGACAGATATGTAGATGCTGCTAAACCAAGCCTAGTGCAAAAAAACATAGAGCTTATGTTTTCAGTGTCACCTTTTCCCCCCTTCCAGAGTCTACAGTGGGCTTATGAAAAAGAGGGAGAATGACTTTTTTCAGGGGCAGATAATGATAGGACAAGGGGGGATGGTTTTAAGCTAAAAGAGGAGAAATTTAGATTAGATATTAGGAAGAAATTCTTCCCTGTGAGGGTGGTGAGGCCCTGGCACAGGCTGGCCAGAGCAGCTGTGGCTGCCCTGTCCCTGGAAGTGTTCAAGGCCAGGCTGGACGGGGCTTGGAGCAACCCGGGATAGTGGAAGGTGTCCCTGCCCATGGCAGGGAGGTTGGAACTGGATGATCTTTAAGGTCCCTTCCAAACCCAAGCCATTCTGTGATTCTGCTATTGCCAGGAGTCTGTGCCCAGCTTTTCAGTACAAGCACTTTGGAGCTCACCAGCTCTTCGTTGATTTATTCTCATGGGGACTGCCTTTCTGCAAGTGTAAGGTTTGAGCTTTTTTTCTTTTTAAATTTTGCATTTGCTTTGCTAATGTCAGCCTCCAGATGGCGAAAACCCGTCGGAAAGACGCTCGGAATCGCTCCAGCCAAGCTGGAGGTGATCTGCTTGCAAAGCCACAGCAGAAAGACAAAAGTCATAAGAAATTTCCCACCCTTGCCCTCTTCCCCCCCCTCCCCCAAAATCGTGCATTTTCCGTCTCATTCTGTGATGACGTCTCTGGCTCCCAAGCCTGACCACTGCTGGGAAGCCCAGGGCAGTGGACAGGGTTAGAGAAGGGGAACATGAGTTCCCTGAGTCAGAGCTTCCTGGAAAGCTTTAAGAATGATGAAACCAGCTGGTGCCTTCTGTCAGGTGGGAAGTTTTTTTGGTGGGTTGTCCCAGGAGCTGCTTCACAAGCCAGAAACCCTGGGAGATGCAGGAAAAGTCCTAATGCTGGTGATGCAGAAGTTATTTACTTGGAAATGTCCTTGCAAACTGCTGCGGGAAAAAAAGGGGATCTGCCACTTGCCAGCTTTGGAGTGGGATACAAAATCCTGCCAGATCAGCACATCCTGGTGCTCTAACCCTAACCCTGAGCCCAAAGCCATGGAGAAATATGTCCCAGGACACCCAGTATTAAAGCAGGGGTGGGATGCTTTTAAAACAACACACACATTGCTGTTGTTGAAGACACCCAATTCCTGGAAGTGCTGAGTGCCTGCTCTGAAAAAAACAAAACAATCAACCCAAATCTTTTGTGTATGTCTACTGAGAAACTGGAAAAAGTAGGAAGTGGTGGGAATATCATAGTCTTGGACAGTGATGTTATTGTTGAAAAAAAAAGTGTCCTAAGAGGGTATGGAGATAAGATGGAATAAGACAGGAGCAGTCTGAGAGTGAGGAGAAGGGAAATGGTACTGAGGAAGAAAACCAAAGAAATGGTATTGTTTGGGCCCTCAGTGTGTGGAGTAATCCAGTGTATATGTACACACACATCAGCTATACCACTAATAAACCTGCTCTAAATAGGATAATTCAGTTCTGGAGTATATTTATGGTGAGGTGGGAAGTCACAAGCCACAGGCTTGCCCCAGGCATGCTGCTGGGCTACGGGAGGAAGTTGCTGTCAGCAGCAGGGACCCAGCACCGCTGCATCCATCCTGGCACCGTCACTGAAACAGGCTGACTAATTAAATCATTTACTGCTACATTTCTGTCAGATCTCATCACACAGCACCTGAGTTATTTTTCCTGTTGAGTGAGTGCCTGGATCCTACCGTGGTGATGCTAAATATCCCATCCCTGATGAAAACCCTGGCAGTAGCCTCAGAGGGGATATTTGGTCAGGACTGACATTTTCTTCTGCAGCAATAGTGCTGTCAGGATATAATCCTGATGTGGAAGTGGCCTTGCCACATCCATCATCGCAGCTTACCACGGGCAGAAGGCGAGAAGTTCAAAGAAGGGACACAGGGAAGATCAAATATGAGTAGGTCAGGACTTCTTGTCCTTGAAAAGAGATGGGTGGAAACATGGTGAGGCTTATGGAACTGGGAGAGGACAGGCTGTTCAGTGCTTCAGCCAATGACAAATTAAAATAAATAAATAGATAGAGAAGGACATCAGCTGGAGTTGCCAGGCTCAAAACAGACAAATCAGGCAGTGTTCGGTACAAGGTCCGGCACAGAAGCTTTGGATGGTAAAGGTCCTGCTTCCTCCAGAGAACCCTGGGTGGTCACAGGAGAGAAACTCACAGAGGGTCACCCAGCACCCAGAGACCCCAGGAGCTGCAGGATCTCCCCAAGCCACAAACAGTCTGAGACAGGAGGGTTTGAAGAGGGAATGACATTACCTGTGATTATGCCTTTCCCAGAAATCTGCTTCTGGAGCCAGGGACAGGACCATGGGGGACTGGGATATGGGGCAGCCTGGTACAGCAACCCTGTCCCATTCCTGCAACCCTCAGGCTGATCTAAAGCAACTGCAACAGAGACAGCCCTGACAGAGCCTTTTCAGCTCACCTCAGCTGCACTATTTCTCACTTCGCTTTTGTAGCACAGGTGTGGGAGGTTTGTGCCAGCACAGATGCTGTCCTGATGCCAGTGCAGTTAGAGAAACACCTGGAAACAGATCCCCCATGTTCATCCATCTGTGGTATGCTAAGCTAAGGGGTCTTCCCTCTGCCTCAGCTCTCTTTTGTATCCAACAAAACCTGAACAGTTTTTTGCACAGTCCAGCATTAACAGCACAGATGGAGCAACTATACTGGAATATGCATGGCTTTTAGTCAAAAAGAATAAATTATAATGGACACAGAGGCCATTTTCTATGGCTAGGAGTGGCATAAATATCTCTTACAAAAAAACCCCTGAAAAACTCCTTCTCCCCTTGTCTGCTTTCTCATCTGAAATAATCACCCTGGCCAAAAGCTTGCACAGATCTTGCTTGGGGTCACAACAGAGTTTTTAAAATCTCCATCTTTTGGTTTTTAATTTGCATGTATCTGGCATCGGAGGGGTTAAACCTGAGCACAGCTCGTGTGTTTTTTTCTTTGCCACTTTTCAGAGCATTACTGTGTTTTGAAGTGGTTTGTACTGAAGAAGTGTCAAATACAGGGAGCAGAAACAAGGCCCATTGTCAGTGCAAACCCACCTTCACAGCATTTCCCAAACATTTTGCCTATGTTCTGCATTTTATGTCAATGTTCAACATGCTCCTTTCATTTCCTTTTCCTTCTTTATTTTTTCTCAGAAAAAAATAAACCAGACAAGGTTTGAAGGCAGAGAACATGCAGAGTTCTTCAGAGAACTTTTCTAGCGAAGCTTGTCAGGTCCTTCATCTGGAGCTGCTCAGCTTGACAGCCTGTGAACTCTCATTTCTTTAACCAAAGCCCTGAAAACACGATATTCTGCTTAAACGACCCTAACCCTTTAAACTAGTCTAACCCTTTATAGCTGTTTAAGCTGCTTAAGATTCAGCTAGGTTCAGATCAATTCAGACACTGAAGAGTGGTGGAGTAGCTGAATGCTATAAACTCTCCTGGCTTTGAAATTATCTCAAAATTGAAAATTGTTCAACTGGTAGTATTTAAATATTCATTGCTCTAAATCTAAGAAAATTTGCTTTTAAATAGGATTGAATTATTAGCCTCAGAGAGATTTGCAGCACAAAGCCTCATTTGCAGAGAGCCTGAGTAGCAGTTTTAAGGTTATTAACTTGTGCAGTTAGGAAATTCCTCCTTAAGTGGCATCTTTAACAAATGCTTCATGAAATTGCCTTCAAAAAATACAGATGCAATTAATTTGTCTTGAGTTTTAAACCTCACTGGCATCAACAAAACGAGCTGTATTTTATCTCTCTGGCTCCCAAGCTGAGTGCAAAACCTGTCAGTGACATAAAATCAGTACGGCTCAATGGTTTTGTGCTTGTTTCCTCAGATTCACAGCCCAGTTGTGGTGGGGATGTGCAGTTGCACACGTGGACAGGCACAAATCCAAACTTGTCACTGGGGTGAGATGGAGTGAGCCCAACCCCAGGCACAGGGCGAGTTGTTCTGAAGTTCCAAGAGCCATGAGGGCCACCCTTTGAAACTGCAGCAGCCTGGGCAGTTGTGTGCATCAATAATAGAGCCCACGGGTTGGTAACAGTTTCTGGCCCTGTAGGGGTCAGGGGAGGTGACACCAGCCTGGGTGAGGAGCAGATGCCTCCTCGTACAACATGATGCGATGTGCTTGTGGCCAAGTGTTTTTCCAGCTAAAAGAACAGGATGTGATTTTCCTGGCTGAACCAGGGCGAGACCTCGTTGAGTCACCTCTCTGGCCTCCAGCTGACTGCAGAAGCGAGTTAAACATCAAACTCTCCAGCAGAACCCATTAACCAGCTCCATCAGTGCCGAGAGCCACGGGGAAGTAGTGGGAAGGGATGTGATGTGGCAATGTGCTGAGCATTGGGTTCCTTTGTAACGCCCAGCAAAACCCCGTTAGGACCCAGGTCTCAAGCTGGAGGATGCTGGGGAGCCTGCTCACTGCAGCAGTGGGGATGGATGTCCCCCAAACCACCACATGTCCCACGTGGGGCTTGATGGGACTCCCCCTGTACCATCACCCCAGCTGACAGTGGGTGCAGGTCCTTGGTGTGGAACTTGAGCTCCGACATCCCACAAGGAGATCCTGCAAGCCCCACTCAGCCCTTTCAGAGATCAGAAGATCATAGAATGGTTTGGGTTGGAAGGGACCTTTAAAGGTCATCTAGTCCAACCCCCTGCCATGAGCAGGATCTTCAACAAGACCAGGTTGCTCAAAGTCCCACCCAATGTTGCCTTGAATGTTTTCCAGGGATGGGTTATCCACCACCTCTCTGGGCAACCTATCCCAGTGTTTAACCCTCATTGTAAAAAGAGGGTGGTCTAAATCTTACCTCCTTTAGTTTTAAACCATTATCCTTTGTTCTATGACAACAGGATCTTCTAAAAAGGACCATTTAACTTTCATAGACTTCAGTCTGGAACTGGTGCCCAGGCTCGTACCAGTCATGGCAGTGTTGGGCATATGTTGGGACACAGGGACTGTCCCCAGCCTTTAATGAGGAATTTCAGGTGCTTTAGTGTTGCTGGTAATGGGAGGTTTTCTAGAGCTTGTGGATGGGGAGTCTATGGGGTGACTTTAATGTGGTAACATCAACTTGCCAGATGCTCCAAAACCCAAGAAGTACAGGAAAATAGCTGCTTACTCTGGTTAAAATAGGCATTCTTTTTATCTTCAGAAAAAAGCTTCCTCTGGAAGGAAATGGCTTGCACATTTAGAGATGGGAGGTGTAAGATGCCAACATTTCAGTGCTGAAAATAACACCTTGTGCTTTTTATCCGGGCCTCAGAAAAAATGTAAATGAATGATGCAGAGGATGGGTGCTGCAAACCTTAATGTCACACTGTCATCCCTTCCCTCACTCCTGCTGGAGCTGCCAATGGGGAGCTGTCTCAGTTTCTGGAGACAAAATTTTAGGAGGAAGCGCTCCAGAATGAGCACCTCCTCCAAAGGGAAAAGGGCCTCCCCTTTTCCTCTGCCAATGAGGCAAATTGGTAACAGCAAGTGAAAGTGGGAAAAAACCAAACTGTTTATTAACACCAAACAAAACACGGTAGAACAGGAAAAAACAAAACTCAAAATACAACAAATGCCTGGAGAGGGAACAGACACATGGGCTGGCAACTGGGCTCCCCCAGTCTCCAGGGAGGGAAGGGGAAAGAGAGGTCCACGCAGCAGCCCAGAGCAGGGCAGATGAAAAAAAAACCCTGTTGGCTCTCAGGTGTCCGTCCACCTGCCCACAGCAGGTGAAATGGTTCAGCGTTCCTCGGGCTCGGACCAGCTGGAGCCATGCTGCAGGCCGGCCGGGGCCACCCCGCAGGCTCCCCGGACTGGAGAGAAGGCAAGGGAGGCAGTGAGGCAAGGGGGAGTGTAGTGGGTTGGGTTTCTATAACCAGCCGGAAACACCAATTTAGTGTAGTGGTTTGGCCCAAAATACTCATTACTGTTTATCTTCTGTGAGATAAGAATTAGGAGAAACGCAAAGCAGGCACCAACTTTGAAAGAATATAAAGAAGTTTATTAACAGACCTAAAAGAAGGAAAAAAAATTATACCACCTTCAGAACTCTCCTCCTCCCCCCACCTTCCTCCCTTCTCCCACTGACAATGTAAAAAGACAACCCTTAAGATGTTCAGTCTATTTACCACTTCCATAATAACCTTGTTCAGTCCATTTAGAAAGAGAAGTCTCTTCTTGCTCATGCTATGAAAACATTATCACAACGAGCCAGCCGCCCACTTCCAAATATTGTTCAGTCCATTTAGGAAGAGGAGTCTCTCTGCTCGCATGTGAGTCCCTTCCCCCGACTTGCAGCTTTTCCCACAACTGCTTTCGAGGGTCCACTCTTGAAGTTTTTTGGGGTACAATTTTAAGATTGAGCCGTTCAGAAACAAAAGTTCTCTTCACCCATCTCTGGGAGCATCTTCATCTCTAAGAACAGAGGCCCTTCTCCTTCCCTGGGAGCAAAGGGTCTTCCTCATCTTCATCATTAGGACTGTCTCTGGGAGCATCTCTAGGAACTCTTTTCTCCTTTCCCATTTGGAGCAAAAGTCCTCATTTGGTTCATCTCTCCCTGTCCAAACTTCTCATGAAATTACAGCTGCGTCAGCATCTGCCTATCTCAGTGCAGGTGCTCTTGCTTACGAGTTGAACACTCCACCCCCCGTATCTTCATGAAATTACAACGGGATACTCTGATATATCATAGCTTCACAACAGAATTTCAGCTTTAAGCATCTCCTCTTTCTCTTCCCTCAGGTTTTCAGCTCTTCACAGCACTAAAAGGGTTCATCTCACCTAGGCCTTGCAGCTGGAATGTGGTTTATTGCAGTGGAGAGGGGGGAGAGCCAAGCCGCTCTGGCTGCCCACAGCAAGGCTGTGGGGGAGTTCCGTGGGTGGAACAGGACCCATCGGCTCCAGGATGGCCGTGGCCCGGCCCGGCCTGGCCCAAGCAGGGCCTGGCCGGGCCCGCTGGCCCCCACACGGGCCCCGCAGCCGCCTGTCCCAGCGCCGGAAACGAGAGAGAGCTTGGGGGGGAGTTTGTCTATTCTTAAGTGTGGATCACAGAGGCGGTCACAACTTTAAGTGGCTTAAAGAATTGTCCATATTCAAACTGGCCAGCTGATAGGTTCTATCAGGTCACAGAGGAAGCTGTAAGCACCCCTTTGCAAGAACATCACTTCCGAGACTGTGCTTGCTAACCTATGACAGGGACGGAAGAGAAAAAGAACAAGAAAAACCAAGACAACCTTTTTCCAGCTAGCCGGAACCCAAAAGAACCCCAAAGAGCAGCACAGCGCTCCCGGCGCATCCCTCCCGAGCCCTGCTGAGACCCCAGAAGCCCCCGAGCCATTGTGCCGAGCCGTTCAACTGACCCGCACCCGGGTCAGTGGCTCCAGCCCCACCCGCCAGGTCCATCTTAAAGAAACAGAGTCTTTGGCCATTAAGCAGATGGTTAAAGAATAAAAAAACCCAAAAACCCTTATGACATCGCCCCAGGACAGGAGCATCTGGCCTTCCTCTGAAAACCACCTTCAGTTTATTGCTCCAGCTTTAAAGGCTGGACTGTGGGCCCAAACATCACCCTTGGAGCAGCTGGGTGTAAATCCATGCGCTGACCATGGGACCACCACTGTGGTGGGCAGCTCTTCGTGGCATCCTGCTGTCATCTCCAGCCTGGAGGAGGTCAGGGAGAGCCCAGCAGCTCTCATGCTTCTTGCAGCCTCATCTAAGAGATGTTAATTGTGCTGTGCTTGCTTGAGCCTTGGCTCTATAATTAACAGTGCTGCATCAGCAGGCGCTGACGCCGCAGTGATGATCGTGCTGCTCATTTTCCAGGAGCTGTTGGGATTCCAGACAAACGAGGGGTTATTTCAGGTGACTTGCCTGTCATGGAGTTTCCCTGGGTCTGTCCACCCTCTCTGACTGCAGGTTCACCATGTAATGGCAGTGGTGGATTTTTTATGGCAGCTAATCAATCAGTCTGATTGGGAAACGCTCCTGGAGTTTGAAACACGGTCCTGTGGGTTTTGTATGGAGACCCCGGTGGGTGACACTTGAGAAGGGAGATGGGACCTGGCCTGGGGACCCAGGGCAGCACTGAGCACAGAATCACAGAATTGTCAGGGTTGGAAGTGACCTCTGGGGATCACCCAGTCCAATCCCCTGCCAAGGCAGGGTCAACCGGAGCAGGTGACACACGAATGCATCCAGGTAGGTTTAGAATGTCTCCGGAGAGGGAGATGCCACGGCCTCCCTGGGCAGCTCCAGGGCAGTGTTGGAGGGGCTAACCCCAAAAGGAGGGTTTGCTGCCTTAGGGAAGATGTTTTCACATCTTCAAACACCCAAAACCCAAACTGGAGGGTCAAGTCCCCCATGGTTTTTGTACATTGGGGCAAGTGTGCCAAAACCAGTGAAGCTGAGAGCTCTTTTAGGATGTGCACCAGGTGCTGTATCACTGCCTCTCCCACTGATACACATCTATTAATTTAAAATCTGGCATGCCACCCCAGTTTGGTTCTTCCAGAAGTGTCTGGAATGGGACAGACCACCTGTGGGTGTGGGTGTCAGGCTCAGTCCAAGACCCATGCGGCCATCCATGGCAGCGAAGCACTGCTGGCATTATTCACCCACAGGGATCAGGTACAGGAGTGCATCACCTTGGGGGTGGATGCAGGAAAACAGCCCACTCCAGCCCTTTCCACCCCACATCCTTCCACTCTGGGGTCCTCAGGGATGCAGCTGTAGGACACAGAGCAGG
The DNA here is from genome assembly GCF_009650955.1 of Corvus moneduloides. Classification (NCBI taxonomy): domain Eukaryota; kingdom Metazoa; phylum Chordata; class Aves; order Passeriformes; family Corvidae; genus Corvus; species Corvus moneduloides. Next base: position 6,160,033 of record NC_045478.1, read on the forward strand.
GGAAAGCAGAGCAAGACAAAGGGAGTGGGAAACAACAGTAATGACTTGAGGGTCTTTCAGTATGAGGCGCAGAAAAAACAGTTTACTTTTAATTTTGCCATCAAAAGAGCATTTTTTAGCCCCAGCATGGACTTGCTTAGGTGTCCTAGGGGCACACTGATCTTCTTCCACAGCACATGCCTACGCTCGTGGGTTCAAAGATTGCGTCTGCCAGGGACCTGCCAGAATTTGGTCCTTGCCAGACCAGCTTTTATTTCCCTGCCAGATCCAGAAAATCTCGTTGATTCCACTCTTTGGCTCTTCCTCCCTCACGCTCATGGCACGACTGAGTAGCTGCATTTGCCGAGCAAGTGTCACCCCCAATTTGTGTCACTGCAGGAGGGAGAAGAGCCAGGGCTATTACGTGTTTATTATATTAATGTCCCTGTTTCTAGGCTAACAGCAAGACCAAGAGGTATTTTGAAGAAGCCTGTGCACTTCATACCAGGCAACAAATCCTGATTCAGCCTGTTACATAAATTATTTATCACAATCACAGAAAGTTAGAGGAGGGGAAGGCTGGATTAGTCCAGACAAGGCAGTTGATGGAGGCGCAGTGAAAGCAAAGCCACGGTGAGGAAGGCTCCTGATTTCAAAAGGGCAAAGCTCACAAACTCAGCATCACCAGAGCCTGGCTGCAAATGCCACCAGTGTGAGGGCAATCACGGCCTTCTCAACCTGAAGGTTCCAGGGAAAACTCACTGTAACCTTTTGTGTTTAAAGGGGGTTTATAAAAAAGAGGGAGAATGACTTTTTACGTGGACAGATAGCGACAGGACAAAGGGGGATGGTTTTAAATTGAGAGTGAAGAGATTTAAACTAGTTATTAGAAAGAAATTCTGTACTATGAAGGTGGTGAGGCACTGACACAGGTTGCCCAGAGAAGCTGTGGCTGCCCCATTCCTGGAATTGTTCAAGGCCAGGTTGGACAGGGCTTGAAGCAACCTGGGATAGTGGAAGATGTCCCTGCCCATGGCAGGGGGTTGGGATGAGATGAGGTTTAATATCCCTTCCAACCCAAACTGTTCTGTGTTCTTCTGATTCTGCAAGATCCAAGGTTAGTGCAGAGGTGGATGCTATTTCAGCTTTTATCAGTGACGTGTGCTGATGGCACGTGGCCATCTCCATGCATGGGGCGTACCAAGGAGGACCAAGGTCCAGAGGAGCAGCAGTAAAATGGGAACCTCTTAAATGCCCAGGCATGACACAAAACCCTGAGAAAGCCTGACCTGAGCCCAGAAAAATTAAACACAAAAGCTAGGGAATGGGATCACAGTCTTCAAATACCTCCAGGAAGGAGCCAAGGGGCAGTCAGGGGAGGATAAATATCAGGCAGGGAAAATATTTAGTTTAGCTAAAGGACCATATTGACACTCCAGCGAAACAGGATTATCTGTCCACAGATACATTTAATTAAAAGAAACTTCCCACGTATTCGATCAGAAGAAAGCAGAGGTGAGAGGGAAAAGAAAGGAAAAAAAAAGAGGAAAGCCATTTTGAAGTTTAAATGTAATTTAAAAAAATGAAATTTTATAAGATGGCAGCAGCAGGGGTAGGGGAAAGGGTTGATGTCCCATTCCTACACCTCCTTAGGGGGCGTGACTAATGTGGGTGGGTTAATTCATCTTTACTGTCCAGACTGTTGAATTTTCTGGGTGGTTCCCATGCCTTATTTCAGCTCAGGCCAACTCACAGGCCCTGCTTGCAAGGCCCATCTGGGGACCAGAGGGCAGGTGGGTGTTCCCTCCCCATAGGGCAATTTGGACGGGTCACCTGTCCTGGAAGCTGGCAGAGCATCAGTGCATCCTCTTCCCATCACTACCAATCCCTGCTCCACCATTCTCCTGCCACAGAAATGATGGCCAGGTTCAGACTAAGGTCCTTGGGAAAGGAAGAAAAGGAGAAAAAACACAAAAGGAGGGAAAAATTGAGGCTGTGATTTTCAGGTTTGAGGTTCCTGGTCCCATGGAGTTGTTTTGCTTTACAAAGTCAATTGCTCCACACCCCAATTTTGTGTCTTTCTTCCATCAGTGTTATGGGCATCACTGCCACGCCCCTCACACTGGGCTGAGAGAAGGAGCATCTCTGCTCTGGGGAGACAGGACAGGCTGGGGAAAAAGGCAGGAGTGACTGGTTTTCTCTAGGAGGGATGGGGACAGGCCTGTTGGCTCAGCTCTGGAGCTGGACCTTCCTCCCAGCTGCACTTGCTGAGATGGGGCAAGAGGAAGGCAGAAGGTCTAACCAGGGAACCAACATGGCCATAGATTTATTCCCAGCTCAAAAATCTAATTTAAAGGGCAAATTAATTAATGAAAAGCATGGTTGGGGAACACTGCCTCCAACCTTCCCCTTTTGCTGGGGCTCATCACTTCACACCCCAAATCTCACCCATATGCTCCTCAAGGGAGGCTGGTACAGGAGCTGTTGGGGCAAGACTTTTCTCTGAGTTTCACCCTCAATTTTCTTCTGATCAGCTTGCTTATGGGGAGTTTCATCTCTGTCCTTCAAGGTTCCCCACCTATAAAATGACAGTAACACTGTCACCCTCAGTAGAAAGGCACCTGGAGCTCTGCTCACCAGGGAGCTGGTAAGACAGCTGGTTATTCTCTAAATAAATTATCAGTAAGAGAAGAAGCCACAAAAAGCATTCATCAGCTATTGAAGGACCCTGGAAGATCAATGGTTTAGTTAATATCATTCTTGCCAAGTACTAGCCTGGAAAGATCAGAGCTGCCAGAAACAAAGTCAGGCAAATTAATGTCCTGCCCCAGTCCGTTTCCTGCTGAGCCTGACAGGTCCTGGCAAAAGCTCCTGTGCCCAGAAATGTATTTTGAGACCAGCATGCTTACAGACTATTTCCTTCAAATTAAATCCAAGCAAAATTAATCTCATCTGTAGAGGGCCAGGAGCAGACAGGTGAAGCTGGTGCAGCAGCCCAGGGGTCCTTGAGGGGACTGGAGCAGAAATTGGGGAGCAGGAGCAGAGACACAAGTGGGCTACAAGGGCTTGGGGTACGGTGCAATGACTGTGAGCTGCCAGAAACACCCCCAGCTGCCACAACAGGCAGGTCCTCCATTATCCATCCAGCTCCCTCCAATCCAGAAAGTAAGGAAAATTAAATTAGAATGTGCCAAAAGAAACTATAAAGCTCATGGATGCTCACACAGAGAAGCAGCAGCTGCATTCTAAATGGTGTGATAAACACCTCGGGGGTTGCCACCAGGCATGTACTTAATGAGTACACAAATGATGGTTCCTCTTCTTTCTCCTCCATCTTCCCACTTCCTACCAGTTGCCCTGGAAAATTCCCCCTCATGGCACTCACAGGAGCAAAGTCCAAGAGGAGGAAAAACCAGCTGCAAACCCTTTGTGGTGTAAAGCTCGTGGCCAAGTGAAGCCAGAAGAGGATTTTGGGGTGAGCTGTGCCTGTACCAACCTGCCTCCCTCCCACACACTGCACAGCTTGGCCCTGTGACCCCAGTGATGGCACAGACCACATCCCACAATATCCCCTGCATCCCACACCGAGCCCACACTGCTGCCCGTCTCTCCACACGGTGTTCACACAAGGGCTGCACGGACCATCCCTCCTACACAGACACTGCTGCAGTCCACGGAGAATTGGCTAATGTACAAGGAGCCAGAGGGGTGAATGACCTCCCAGAAGACCCCAGGGTGCTTTTCCAATGGGGATGTAAGCAGCCACACCCAGAGGCTTGCAAGTCATTCCCAATTAGGATAAACACCAAATTGGCTAAGGTAGGAGGAGAGTGCACCAGATGTCTTGTTCTTCTGGAGAGAGCTCCTGCAATTCATGGGGAAAAAAAAAAGAAAAGAGAATTAAAGAATACAATCCCAATGCTCATTTGCATTGGAGGAATTAAAAGGCAGAGCCAGCCTATCTTGAGGATGCCAGGCCATGCTGGAGGTGTCTCTGGAGGGTTTTGTCCCAGCAAACACTTACCACCCTAAGGGTAAATGCAATGTCCACATCTCATGTCCCAGCCCCAGCAATGAGTGCTGGGGCAGCAAATGTTTTGTGCAATCCACACAAGAAATTTTGGTCTCTGCTCTGAAGCAAGATGCCCACAGCAGGCAGAGGAGGCTGTGCTCTCATCATGCTTCCTTGTGCCCTCTGATTTCACATGCTCTGCTGTTCAGAACTGCCACGCCAGCACCCAAATCCCACACCTCCTGCCTGTCCCGAAATGGGGGCACCACAAAGGGCAAACCCCACTTCTCATCTATAATGTACTCTCAAGTACATTTTCAATGCAGATTTTGTATAATTTTGTATATATAATATATACATATATACATATATATATTTTGTATAAATTTGTATAAAAATACATGTAATTTTATGCATATTACATGTATTTTTAAAGATCTTTACATTCACAGCTTTACCTTTTTAGCCAGACTTCACCCATCTGAGCTGCACATCACAGTTTGTATTTTGCCCACGATGCCTCGAGTAAGACAAAGATGAGAACAAGGACAGTCTCTGCTCCTGTGGAGTTAGGCCTCCAGGTCACAAACCCATTGATCCCACCTGCCTGGTTTATTTTCTTAAGGCTTAAGGGAGCTGGCTCAGAGGAAGGGTAGGGGCACAGGGCTTGTGGCTCCTCACACCGCCCACGCTGCCAGGAAATACTCTGCCTGTACACGGGGCTCAGCTGCTCTCAGATATTTTTCCTTGCACAGCCCCAGAGACAGAAATTATTTATGTATTATAAATACAAAGTAATAATACAGGAAAATATGTAAATATAGAAATAGCACAATATATTAAAATATTTATGTAGTATATCTAAATAGATAATGTATAGATAAATATATAATAAATAAATATATTGCACACACATATACATAGGAATACAACAAAAAATTGAAAATCTGAAATGATATGAGCCAGGGAAAAGGTCAACATCCAGGTGCAATCAAAGGAGGGAACAATGCTGGAAGTGTGCGCAGCACAGATGGAGCCAAGGATTGCCCAAATCTTGGCTTGTTCCATGACCTGCCATCAAGATGAATTAAATGCATCCCAACAACCCAGGGACCAAACAGATTCTTTGTGCCTCCCCAGCAGCTCCAGGCCAAGGCACCTCCACAACACGCCTGCATTGTGGTGTCTCTTCAGCTGGCTAAATCTTCTTCTCAGGACCATTTTTCTTTTTGCTTTACCTTCAGAGCCCATCAGAAAATGTGAGCGGCTGCCAGGACGGGACGTGGAGCTGCAGGGTGGGGTTGGTGGTTCCCTGGGAGGGCGGCATGATGGCTGTAGTGCTTACAACCCATGCGTTTACCTGGGAGAACCTGGACCACCATAAAGAACAATTCCCAATTTCCCAGCTGGACTTGCTCCAAGAACCTGCTAAGGTTAATTTAAAGCCAACTATTGATTGACCCCAGAATTGCACACCCTCCCTCCCCTTATCAATTCTTGCCCAGGTGGATCAACCACCACTGCTCCTACCACCTCTTGCCAATAGGCCGATATTGGGCTCCACCTCAGAACTGCAGGCAGCAAGAGCTAAATGTTTCATTGCCACCAAGGGAGAACTCCACCCCAGAGCTCCCAATAAAGGCTCTTGCTATGTGATACTGTATTTCATCTGTGCATGTGTTGAAAAGCTTTAATCGTGTACCTATGTATAGTCCTGCACCAGCACTTTCCAGTGACAGCCAGAAGGAAAACACAGAACCCTCGGTAACAGAAAAGATGCTGGAGCCAAGTAAACAAGATGACAGTCTTATAAAACAGAAGTGTTTGTGCCATTATGGATTCAATTTGTAGACAGAATAACAAGGGATGAGTTATTTGGAAGTGCAGACTTTAAGGACACGGGTAATGTAACAGCAGCAGAAACGCTGTGACTGCAAGACCTTCGCTCAGGAGTGACTCAGCACAGCAGCTGCTTCCTGGAAAATTAATACTTCAGCCTCCCCAAAATGCCTGCAAAGCCTTTGAGAGCTTGCAAAAACTAACCCTGGAAGCTCCATCAGCCATCTGATCTGTCACTGCTATGGGGATTAACACAGGGCCCCGACCCTGATCAGCGCAGGGACCTGCAGGGAGCTCCAGTAGCAACCGTGGGGACTCAAGGCAGTGCTGCCAACAGAAAGCAACCATATTTTGGCCTCAGAGCTACCTCCCCATGACCCCCCCACTCAAAAATCTCCCTCACCACCACAGGCACCCCAAGCAAGCCCCTGCCCCACCCAAGTGTCCCTGAGCAGAGGCAGCTGTTAAGGAGGTTAACACAGAATCGTGTCAAGTAACAAACACCTAGTATTTATTAATAAATTAGTACACCGGAAGGCAATTTTCCCCTCTTCCCCCACTCCCACCCCTTCCCACGAGGCAGCTCATGCCACCCTCATACCATTATTTCTTCAAATTGAGCGTAGTACAGACTGTTCGTTACGGGAGCATAATAATTGCAAATATAATCAGACAGACTTCTTACGATGCAGCTTTTTGTCCCCCACACCCCCCCACCCCCGACCTCTTTTAATAAAAAGTGAAGTGTGATTTGAAGAGACTATTGAGACCATAGAAGGTCTTTGGAGAACTTACCAGACACGTCTGTATAAAAAACAAGAGACACGAGTGTAAAAGCATAGCTTGGTTTAAGTCTTACAGCACGAGGAGAGCGGGACCACCGGCGGCCTTCGCCTCCCCACGTCCAGGCTCCCTTGGGGGCCCCACCATTCCCACATATGGCAAGGCAGGATAACTCCTTACATTCGACTGGAGGCAAAGGACCTTTCCACTGCCTCAAAGGTTGGTGGGGCTTGACCCTTTTCCTTGCGGTTTAAGCGCTTCTGCTGTAGCGTATTAGGAGCGTGATACGTTGTCCGGGTGAAAACCATACAATAAATAACCGTGCTAGTAAAATCTCAGCAATGGATATGAGACAAACAAGAGTACATTAAAAAAAAAAGTCAGCTCGGGTGGGAAGCTTAGCTGCATTAAGAGACAGTAACCAGCAACAATTGGGGTGGGTTTTTTGCGTGTTTTTGCCATTTACTGCCCCGAGGTGAAGGGAGGTGGTGGGAGATGGTCACTCCGAGCGACAGCTTTGACAGAGGAAGGGGGTTACAGAGCAATCCCCAATTTGATGTGTTAGATTACACCAAATTCATGGTCTTTTAGTTCATTAACTGCAATTTTGGATTTTTTTGTTTGTTTTCTTTTTTTTTAAAGTGCATCGGCTGATCTGACTGGAATGAGAACAAGGAGAAGAGAGGCTCAGGGAGGGGGCAGAGGGTGCAAAGACTTGGACTGAGCGATAGAGTTACTGTGGAGGGGTGCAATGCTGGCAAACTGCACCCTCTCCAAAAACCAAGGACACCTCAACGTAAATACTGGCCGTATATTCTACAACAAATCCTGCCTGCGTATTGTTGGTCATCTTAACGGGTGCCAAGCTAGCTCTAGCAGATATTCGGAGAGCGTGCGGTGACCCAGTGCCTACAGTAAGTCGGGAAGGTGGCTATAGACAGAGTCCAGGAGGGTCTGGCTGGCTTCCTGGCTCTTGACTCCAGCGATCTCAAATAGCCTGTCCAGCTTGTCTTCGGCCTGCGGGATCTCCTCGATCACGTGGAGCTCCTCGGGGTTGAGGATGTGCAGCATGTCGTCAAAGATGGGCTGCAGGTCGCACGGGTCCAAGCGCACCTGGCGCAGGACGGTGTCCTTCTTTTCTGAAGGAGGAAAGGGGATTGGTCAAGAAATTCCTCAAGAAACCTCTGCTAACCAGGGCTTTTTCTCCTCAGTCCATCCCCTGGTGCCACCTCTGGAGAGGGACATGCCACAAGGAGAACTGAGGGAAAAGGTGGAGGGTGACAAGTGATGGGGAGGGGAGAAGAGGATCCTGCAAGATCCTGCCAGGATCCTGCAAGAGCAAACACAGCACTTGTAAATGCTGAATGGCCAATTCGGAAAAGTGAGGGCAGGAGGGGAGCCAAAAAAACTGAATTCTGCTCTTTCAAGTTGTTTTCATTGGGTCAGCTTTATTTTTGCACCCAAGTATAAATGTGGTAGATTGACTGAGCGCAGTGTTTCACCTTCATCAGAAGTTAAAAGGTGATTAAATGCAACAAGTTAAATACAGTAAATTAAAGCCCCTAAAATAAAGGAGGGTGACTAACGGTACTTTACACCTGCAGCAAAGATGACCAAGAGTGAAAAAAAAAATTTAAAAAACCAAACAGAAATCAGTCTGGGAATTACACTCTCTGGTTTCATCTCATGCAGAAATGCACAGGCAAACATGAGAGCCCAAAGTCAGGAAAAACACCCCCCAAACACCCAGGGATGCCAGAACTTCCCTGGCAGAACTTCAAAGAGTTAAAAGCCTTTAAAGATGTTTTTCTGTCTCAAATCTTTATCATCTTTGCTAACAGGATATTCTGGTCTGGAATGAGGATGTGATAAGTGTATCCTGGAGAGCCAGTTTTCCCAATTATTTACTTTAATGATACTGTGTGTTGGGCAGCTCTACCACGTGTGCTGACCATATGGGACATGCCATGGTGTCCCTTCTGTCCTCCCACTCCACCCTGGGTTGGTTTTGATACCTTTGGTAATAAAAGAGCCCGTCCGGCTGAGCGCGGAGGAGCCGCTGGAGGTGGAGTCGCAGCGCAGGAGAGGCTCGGCTTCATCGACAAAGAAGCATTTCTTCTCTGAAGGAGAGGGCTCCACGGTGAGCACGGCCGCCTCGGGGGGCTTGGGGCTGGGCGTGGGCGCGGGGCTCACGGGGCTGGGGCTCACCGGCAGCGCCAGCTTGTCACCTTCCAGCTGTGGGGGGAGGAGAGAGAGGGAAAATTAACGTGGGGGGACGCTACACAATGAGTAACGCCCAAACCCACCTGCACCCTGGCTTTCAAAACACCCCAGCCCACCCTCAGCAAGAGGTGACCCATTCTGCTGGCCCAGAACAGGCCCAGGAGATGACCCAGGGTGGGCATCAGCACTGGCATTTGGCACATCAGGCAGGAGGGGTAACACAACCCACACCTGGTAGCAGCAACCACTGCACCAGCATGGCACATGCAACCACAGCAGAGCATTTTAGCTTGGTTTTTCTTCTCAGACTCAGTTTATTAAAGCATAAAGCACAGCTCTTGGGGCAAGAGGTGATGATGCCCAAAACCTGCTCCACACCTATTGTTTGCTAAAAGCAAGGCACAGCCTGGCTCGATAGCTCAAACCAGTGCCAAGGCAGCAGGGTGAGGGGCTGTGAGATCCTTCAGGGATCTCCAGTGCAGCATATGGCTCTGACCAGCTCCACTGATCAGCTACACTTCAAATTAATGATTTGTTTGCCCCATGTCACCCTTGCTCCTGGGAGCACTCCATTAAAGCCTGATGGAGAAGTCCACCCCACCAGACTCCAACTTCAGAGCAAGGAAGGACAGGCAGGAGCTGGCACTGACCACAGTGTCACCCAAGTCCCTTTGCTTTTTCCTGTCCTAATGTGAGCCAAGGGCAAACGTTCAGCTCCACAGCTTCAAAGACATCAGGAGCAGAAAGCACTGCTGGGAAGCAGCACCATTTGACAAGTGACAGGACAAGATGAAATAGTTGTGCCAGGGGAGGTTTAGACTGGGTATTAGGAAAAATTTATTCACCAAAAGAGTGGTCAGGAATTGCAACAGGCTGTCCAGGGAAGTGGTGAAAGCACCATCCCTGGAGGCATTAAAAAAACATGTGGATGTGGCCATTGGGGACATGGTTTAGTGGTGGACTTGGCAGTGCTGGGTTAAGGATTTGACTTGATGATCTTAAATGTCATTTCCAACCTTAACAATTCTATGATTCTATTATTTGGGTGCTGGTGTGAACCTGCCTCCTAATTTGACTGTGCTCTGCATGTTTCTTCTTGAAACTCCTCCCTATTTCCATGGCAGCAGCCAACATTATCTATCCTCCTCTATCTCTCAACATTCCCCTCAGGGTGCAAATCTCAAGCAGAGCATTTCTACTTCCTGTTCCCTGCAGAGATGAGTCGCCTGGGCCAGCATCCTCACATCCCTGGCTAGCAGCTTGGGCACCTCTGCAGGTCACCAGGTCCCTCTAACCAGGTTGCTTTAAGGGCCATCCAATATTTAACCTTTTTCCCAAACCCTGTGTCCCTGCTTGACCTGCCAGGGAAAAGAACTGCAAGCCCTGTCCACATGCAATTCCCTCTCCCAACAGCATTTCATAACCCTGTTTTCTCCTTGTATAGAGGAAAGATCAGGCTATTCCTAACAGGCTTTTGCCTACAACCCAGGAATAAAATGCAAAATTGGGATTAAAGGCTGTGGGAAAGGGAGCTGCTGAGCCACCTCCACGCCAGCATGGATGTGCCTGAACATTCCTCATCCGTGTCAAGGAATTCGCCACCCACAAATCACATGTCTGCTGGGGCGCCCATTAGTTCACATTAAATTAACATTGAAGCCTGTTCCTGGTAGAATAAAAGGGGTTTTTTTTCTCCACTCATTGAAAATAAACAGGGGAGGATTTGTTCTAGCTCAGTGCATGATGGAATAGGCATGTTAAAAATAAAAGTCAGCTTTAATTTTTAATTAAAAGAATCTGCCTTCTCCTCTGAAACTCCCTTTCCAGTACAGGTCATCATGGAGAATCAGCTATGGCCATTAAGGGAGAATATCAAGGGAAGGACCAGTACAGCAGCTGGCCACTTTCCAAATTGTAATATGCTCTGATATGCCCTTTTAAAATAACACAGGCTTTAGGGGTTAGTTTTCCCTTGTGCAGCTCATCTACCTAATATCCAACCACAAACCCACCTAACCAATTCACAAAAAAGAGCCTGATGACTGAGCAGCAATTGGCCAAGGGAGGGCAGGGAGCTGACAGCTGCCCCAGCTCTGTCCTCCCAGAACCAACTCATTTCGAGTTTAATTAAACGGCTGCTAAAACACGCTAGGAAAGACAAAATCACCCGAGGTTATTTGATTGCAGCCCCCCCCGGGAGCCCAAAGCTTTCCAAATAGCTGAACAGTTGCAAGCTTGAGGCAAAGCAAACAGAATGCTTGGATGCGTGTTAATGTTTAAACCACGGGAAGAAATCAACTGGGAATCAGGGCTTTGAAAGACCAGGGAATGCAAAAGGTTGCTGGGAGGTGAAGCCTGCGGAATAGGTGTAAAAACACACTATTCACAGCCTATGACTCACTGCCTTGAAACCATCTTGGCCATTCCTATTTTTGTGAACGGTGGTGATTGAGTGAAACCAAGCTCTGGCTGGGAAAAAAGCCCACAAGAAACCCTCTTGCAACCCTTTTGCCTTTCCAGAGCCATGGGATTTCTCACCTTTACATCCTCGTTGCTGGGCTCCTGCACTTGCCACTGGGGCTGCATCTGCACCTGCACAGAGAGACACGGGGGACGCTGTTAGATGCAGTCCAGAATGGAAACCAAAGGCACTGCAGTGGCTTTGTCATATCAGCAGCCTCCTACAACCATCAGGGGTGCTCTGCCAGGTATTTTTTTTAAGTTTTGTTTGTTTTTTGAGCACTGCATCAAGAGATTTTCAATGACAAAAAAATATTAATTAAAAAATCCTAAAAGCTCCTGTGTACTTGCAGCCCTTTAGACTGCGGTTCAAGCACCAGCATCCTCTTGGATCCCAATGTTGGGAAGGTGCTCTAGGCAGCTCAGGGTGTCTGAAGGTCCTTCCTACAAGGAAGAAAAGGGGGCAAAAGGGGATGGGGGCAGGAGAAGACATAGGCTTGGCTTTGTTTTCTTTCACAGCTGCTCTCAGCAGCTCTGTTTGAATGGGTTGGTCCCATTTGCTGCCTCCGTTTTACAGTACTGCAATAAAAGCTCAGCTCAGACAAACAGAAACTGCAGCTGCTGTGCTAATATTAGGAAGGAGCAGCAGTAAGCACTAAAAAACACCCTTCCCTCAGGCGATGCTTCCCAGCAATTCCTCCTGCCGCAACCAGGCGGGAACAAAAGCGAGTGGCAGGTTGGCTGCTGCTGAGGGTGGCTGTGCACCCTCCGGGATGTGGGGGGGATAAATTTAGAACCGAGGCAGCCACTTCCCAGATTCCCTGCCAGAAGATGACACTCGGCTGACACCAGCCCTTATTCCCAGGTCTGTGATGCCTCCATAGGGAATGCAGGAAGAAAAACCCCGGCACGTGAAGCAGGGTGGGCTGGGCAGCAGCCCGGCACAGGTGATGCTCCAGGCACAGAGTGGTGCTGGTGTGGGATGCTTTTGCTGTGAACCCCACAGGCATAGGGAGGATCCCTTTGGATCAGCAGCTTCATGGTGCACAGGGTGTTTGGGATCCACCTTGAGGGCAGACAGACCCTGGCAGGTAAAACACCACTGGCAGGGTCATGAGCTCTCACAGAGGTGTCGGAGAGGGGCAGTGATGGTGTGTGGTACTGCAGAGCAGGAGGCATGTCCTCTGCCAGGATGGGAAGGCCAGAGGATGCTGGGGTGGGAAAGTCCAAATTTCCTCTCTGTGCCCTTCACCTCACCTGTGTGGTTTCAGGAGAATGCTTGAGCCACCTCTGTGGTGGAGCCTCCTCCCTCACCACCATGCAGCCCTGGGGAAGAGCTACTCAAGTCAAGCCTCACACAACTCGGGATGGGAAATGCTGGCTCTGGGGGGGGGGTTAGATGCCACAACCAAAACTCCAGCCACCCACAGAGGAAGCAGCTCTTCCCCAGCAAGCCCTGCCCTGGCTGTCTGTGGGCTGAGTGCTTCTCCAAGCAGAGTTCAGGAGAGCCCTTTCTATGGACTTGCCCACTCACTCTTTAACTCAAACCATAATGAAGAGGTGACGAAGCCCTGATGAGGAGTTTCCAAACCCAATTACAGTCTGAGTTAGTCGATACTGAGTTTGACTAGTAGAAGAAACCATCTTCTAGTTTCCTCTTGTGCTCCCAAACCCATTACACTGCAAACACAGAGACCCCAGGAGATGTGGCCACCACAGCAGGGAAACCTCAAGTATCTTGCATATATAAAGTTTACATTGTTTCTCTTTGCATTACTTTATGAATGATTACATTTTATTCATTGCACGTTCCCCGGCATAGTTCAAACCCAACCTCAGTCTGCTGAAAATTAAGTCATGGCTTAGAGCAAACCTGGAGCAATGCCCACTCCAGCAAAATCCAACCAGCCCTACGCCTTCCACAGGGCTCTGGCCACTTCACCCTACAACTTTGGGCCTCAAGTGAAACCTGATGCAAATCCAGAAAGCAATTTTATTATTTTTCTGGCTGCCTGGGCACTTCCCAGCCCTCAGACCGCAGCCCCCTCCGGCTAGGAAACCCATCCAACCGCTTTACCCTCACTCCACTGCTGACACGTGAACGCAGCACAAACTTAATTCCTAATGACTGGGCCCAGCCCAGTCCTGCACTGCCAGAAGAGGAAGTGAAGGGGATGGGTTGGAGCTGACAGGGGCCAGGTCTGAGGAATGCTGCTCCAGCCTCTTGACTCCCCCCTCTCAGGGTTCTGACCTGTGAAAGAGCAAGAAACAGAGCCACAAGGCCCTGCCACAGCCACGTGCCTGGACACGGGGCTGCTTTCACATCCTCTTCTCCTCTGAAATACCCCAAAACCCCACCTCTTAACCTTGCACCAGCCCCAGGTCTGACACATCTGCTGACTCATGGGATTACCTGCAGCATGAAATTAGCCACAAAATTAAACCTTGCTGGGCTCGGGGCTGCAGCCTCCCCCTCTCCACTTTCACCATCTCCCTTATTCGTGTTTTGTGCTTTCTTTCAGCATTGCTGAGGCTGCGCTGCTGAATGCCCTGAGACAGGCTGTTTGCTTCCTTCCATCCAGCCCCTGAAATAATTCAGCCGAGGCCAGCAGAGCCATAAATAAAACGATAAGAGCTTAAAGCACTGCTCACAGCAGGAAACTCAGGGGAGCCAATACGGCCTGGCTGTGCCAGCTCCACCCCAGGCCACCCCAGGTGAGTGCAGAGCACCTTGGTAGCTGCAAAATGCTGTTATGCACCACAAAAAAAAAATCTCATTACCTAGTGGATACTGGTTTTTTTCTGATTTTAACCCCCAAAATGGAGAACTGAAGTTTTCTGGGATGGTAGGGGTAGAAACCTCTCCCTTCTTCCCCTCTCTTCCTCCTACTTTTGTTGTCAGCACCACTAGTTTGCGATGTGCCTATGCTTGCTAAGTAGTGCCTAGGCTTGCTGCTGCCCGGCAAACCTGCCTGGAAGGGGACAGATTTTGCAAACCTTGAGTCCAACAAACATGCTAGGGACAGGCTTTAACAGGAGCCCTTTGAGCTAAATGCATCTCCAAAAACCTTCCCACAGCTTCTGCACTTGCTGTATTTTCTGGCTCAGCTCCAAAAAACCCCAAGCAAAATGATTCAGAGGGCTAATCCCGGTTTAACCTAAATTCATCCAGCGCCATGCAAAACCAGCATAATCTCCCACAGCTAAAAAAGCAGGCAAGTCTGCAGCAGAGCTTTTCTTCACCTGAAGGAAAATGTTCCTGCCTCGTGCCGTAATGCTCCAGAGACTCCCAGTAATTCCTCTATTCCTATCCGGGGTTGTAAATATTTGGATTTGGGAGCACAAAAGGCTGCCAAAGGAACCGGGCACTACAGGAGAGAGCAGCTTTGCCTCCACAGGTTTTACAAGATGAAGGCAGACACCAGATAAAGGATTTAGGACAAGGATGCAATAGTGGGTGGGATGGGATGTGTTTAGGGTACTAATTTGCCATCCGAGAGCTACAGCGTTCAGTAACAATTTTTACCCATGACTTGCAGATGTCAGTGCTTTCTTATGACATAAGGATCATGGGGAGAGATAGGGAAACTCCATTTTGCACCCAGGGATGCTGGGCAGAGCCAAAGGCATCCCAGACAGCATAGCCCTCCTGCATCCATCCCTCCTGGGCTCATGTAGGACACACCAGCATGCGTTGGAGACTTGCTGTCGGCTCCGGTCACCCTAAGGGCATCATGCTGTTACTTGGACTCACAAAATGGTTTGGGTTGGAAGGGATCTTAGAGCTCATCTTGTTCCAACCCCCTGCCATAAGACAGGGACACCTTCCCCTGGACTAGGTTGCTCCAAGCCCTCTCCAACTTGGCCTTGAACAATTCCAGGGATGAGACATCCACAACCTCTCTGGGCAACAGCTGCAGGGAGGATGCGTGCATTTGCATTGCTTATGAGAGTCCTCACTCCCTCCACAGCACCAAAACCTCTTTTATTCTTTTTTGCTGGGTTTTGGGTTTTTTTGAAAGACTCCTTCTGCAGGGCTGGAGAGCACAGACCCACTCACCAACAGAGTGACCTGCTCCTCTGGATCAAACCACTTTGGTGCAGAGAGAAACGGCCACAATTTGTCTGCGTTTGGATAGACCAATCACCCAGAGTCAAACCTCGATTAGTGCTAATTAAAGGCTTTCCAACCAGCAGATTAAGAAAACTCCCGAAGATCGACCTCCATGCCTGCTCTTGGCATTGAGCTCTTAGGCTTCCTGGGCTGCTGTGATGATGATGAGCCACCAGCACAATTCTCTGGGGATTTGGTCTCCCATGCACAAGCTGCCTCCCGCATCCGCTGCAGGGCCATTGTATCACCACCCACATCAACAGTGCAGGAGCCAGCTGAGGGAGAAGAGGCAGACAGGTTCCAGTAGGTAGCACCTCACAGAAACACAGTGTGCTGTCGTGCTGTATCTGTACCCTGGGCTGCTGCCTGGCTGTGACAGCCCACACACAGCTCCACAATCTCAAGGGCAGGGGAATGTCCAACTCCTAAGGTTGATCATGAGGGATGCTCATCTGAAAAAGCCCAATCAGATGAATAGGGAAAGAGGATGTGATAGCTTGGGTGTGTTATAAATGAAATTGGTAATTCGTGCTTGTGTACATAAATGTATATATTAATTGTACAAATAAAACGCCTAAGCCCAAACCCCAGGCCGGGGACTGAGAAAATTTCGCAAGCCTTGGCAGCAGCAGAGAAGACAATATGGCCAGGAACTAATCAGCATACGAAAGAATCTATCTCGGGGTGGAGGTAGACCTTATTTGGAGCTATTAACACCACACCTGATGAAACTGATTAACATCTCGGAGTCGTTAAAGGAGTATCCCATTCCGGGAACTAAGAATAACTGTTCCAGGAATCAGAGATGGACCATTCATCATCCAAGATGGACAATTCATCAGACCCAGGAAACGCTTTGTGCAGTCCAACTTCGGGACAAGAAAACATCATGAATATGCTAAACTGCGAGAAGAATAGAATTAATTCGGACTCTGCCCAAGAACTGTGTAAGAAGGAACCAGCCAAGCAACATTTGTGAACTTGGGGATCTGACACGATAGAGGTCAGATCTGTGTTCACCCAGCTCCGATCCTGGGCTCGGGGCTGACCTTTTTCCCATCGTGGCTTTCTGTGTGACCGATCTTTCAGCTGCGGAATAAAATCTATTTCTTCATTAAATTTAATTTGGCTGAATTTCTTTACTTCAGGTGAATTTGTTAAAAAACAGCTCCTTTGCTGAAATAAGCCAAATTTCTTATGTGGACTCGAGACACCTGCTCAAAAGATCAACAACTCAGTTTTACCCATTTCTAGAAAAACAAGTGAAACTGATGGGGAACCACCCAAGGATCCAGGTGTGCATGCTGGATACTGGAGAAGACAACACACCGTTTTAAAAAACAAAGAGACACAGGAAAGCTGGTTGGGAAATTCAGGAGACTTGCATACAGTTATCCCTGAGATTTGGGTTTGCTCATTCTCTGGAGCATCTGCATCAGAGTTATGGGCACAGCTTGTGGTTACTGCATCATTGGGAGTCCTCCACTCAGACAGGTCACCCCATAAACCCTGCTCCTGGAGCCACCACCTGCATTTCTGTGCTGTTTGATAAGCACAACCTGATGGTCTTGGCCAAAAGAGCCAGGGGCATTCAGCACTGCACAGCCCAAGTCTGTTAATTATGCAATTATGCGTCGTGCTGAGGAACAAGCCCTGTGTTTTATCAAATGTCCTTGCCCAGAGCTTTGTCACAGTATTCAAAGTCAAAGCAGTAACTACAAGGACAGAGGTTACTACCTGCTCCAGGAGAGCAAGAGGACAACATGTCCTTCTGGGACACTGCACATGCCAGGAACTTTAATTCATATGTGCAAAATGGCAATTTTCTCTCCCTCTCTTCTCTCCCTAAACATAGCTTTGTCTTGGGTTTTTAATTATATTTTTTCCATCAATGAGAAGGCCACATGCTGCTTAGCTACTGGGAGGTGAAAGGTAAAAACCAGCAACTGAGCAGGAGAGATCAGGCAGCTGGCAAAGCCAGCCTATCCAAGATGTGGGCAGGAAGCTCGGCACACAACTGACTCAGGGTCTTGGAAACACAAGCCCAGGGCTCCTGCCAACACATCCCAACTTCTGATTTCACACAATAGTCACAAGGGAACAAGGTGTTTCATACACTAAACAAAATAATTTATGTGACACAGTGAAGGGATCAAACAAAGTAATTTAAGATACGCAACACAGTGAAGGGATCACAGTCCCATGTATAGGGGAAAGTTTGTGACGGTCAAAGCAGGATTTGGGAATCCCCTGCCCTGACAAACGCTCTGCTTCATAAGCTCTCCTCTAAGTGAAGGTCCACCTTGCCAGGTCCCCACCAGGAGCCCAGAGAGGTCTGCAAGCACCCACCTACTCCTCTTTGGGTCTGGGTCACTGCTAAGACAATGGGAAATGTTTCACCAACCAGTTTAGGGGGAAGAGCTGTGCCTCAGCCACCCCCACCTCCATCTGTATCTTGTCCCATTGGCTTCTATGTTCAGAAAAAGCCCCACTCATCACCTTTCAAACACTTCTAGGAGACCACCAAGTTATCAGAGCCAAAAACTGAAACAAGTAAGGCAGCAGTGGCCAAAACAATCTGCAAAGGTCACTGAAGCACCTCCCTATGTCTTACACCTGGCCAAGAACCTACTGCAGAACTTTCTGCAGCAATTTATTTATTCTCCCAAAATATGGGACAGTTTGTTTTAAGGCCAGAAGTGCCAAAGAAGAACAACTTTGCAAGACTGCATGCATGGCCTCCCCCATGCCACCAGTCACCATCTTGGAGGAAGCAATACTTAGTGCTCAAGGATACTTGGCCCTTCTCACAAATCCACGGCATTTGAGAGCAAGTTTAAAGAGGGATGCATTTTCCTCCATGTCCCTGGCACAAGCGCTCAGGTACAGATCCTCCTGGTGATCTTCAACAGTATGTGCAAAGCACATAGGACTCTAGAGCTCATCAGAACATTGACTGAGATTTGAGGCAAACCTTGGCAAAGCCTCGCTCAAAAGCAATGCACAACTTCAACATAAACCCCTGAAGAGAGGGAGCTACTTGGCCATGAGCTGCACTCGAGGCCACAACTGCATCCCATCCCACCACATCTCGCAGGGTGTGACCTGCACCAAAGCCCAGCCCGGCGTTACCGGCGTGGTGTCCTCCATGAGGCCGCGGATCTTCTCCACCACGTCGTTGCGGCGGTGCTGACGGAGCGCGCTGATGAGCTGGGCCAGGCTGGCCTCGGGCCCGCGGATGGTCCAGTGCTGCAGGGCGGCGTAGGCGCGCTCGTGGTCGGCCGCGTAGCCGTTGGAGAAAGCCGCCACCTCCCGCTCGCTGGCGTTGCACAGGAACTGGTAAATGTCCTTCCACTGGCTCCCCACCTGGGCTGCCACCAGCTTGAGGATGTCGATGCCTGTGGGGCAGAGAAACCACAGGTGAGGCAGGGAGGTCTGCAGACATCAGCTCTAGCAAAGCTTCTCTCATCCCCAAATGGCCACACTTTGCTTTTTTTGGGTAGGTCTTTGAGATTTTGTTGTTGTTATGATTATTTTAAGACCTTGATGAGTCCAGGTTGCAGAGAAGCAGCACTCATAACATGGTCAACAGCTGCTATGCATGTAAAGGGTGACAGACCCCATCAGTTAATCCAACACACTCTAAAATCAATAATTTAACTGTAAAATTTCCTGCACTCTTCAGCACAGGAAGACCCTGGGTACTCATCTACCACACAGCTGCAGGAATAGGGCAGAAGAGCACACGCTCACCCACATGCCTGCATCGAAGCCACTGCCTTGAAAAAGAGCTGGATTAGGAGGTGAGTCACCAAAGCACCTCTATAAAGATGAGTATTTCCATAACAAGCAGCTAGGATTGCAATCAGAGCCATTTCCAGTGCAGACTGGTGGGATGACTCAGTCATGGGGTGGGAGACACTGCACCAGGTGAGCACTGGGTGAATGGAAGATCTGGTAGGAAACCAGAGAGCAAAAAGGCAGTTTCCCCCAGAAAAGCATTTGAGACATCCTGGCTCAAGACAGTGAGGGTTTTCTCTGTGTAGGTCAGGGAGCAATGCAAACAGCACACTTATCCTTGAGCCTCCTACAGGTCAGGAGTTAAAGATTCAAATAAAGCTGTATCTCCTCCAAAATAACTAATTAACCCCGTTTTATCAAGCTGAGCAACACCCTGCTTCAAACAGCAACATGAAGGGTCAGCATCGGTGAGCCGCAAAGAGAAACTCACTTTTTCCAGAGAGATAACCACACCTTGGGTTTCCCCTGTGGCTACAGGGAGCACTTCTCTTTCCTTCTGCAGGCACAACAGCAAAAATAGCTGCTTACAGAAGAATATCATAGTCAGGGTCTTTCCAGCTGGCCTAAAAGTTAACAATTTCTAATGCAGTTTAGCTCAACCCTTCCAACTGCACCTTCAGTTCACAGCTCTGATACAGCAAAATGTATACACACAAAAAAACCCTATAAAAATTATACAGACTGATATGGATATCCTTTTTTATATATGTGCATGTGTATATACACACGGATATATGGTACACATCTTTATATCTCACTACGTATTACATAAATATTTTATAAAGATATGTGTACATATATGTGTATGGTCTAGACACCAGGTGCCCACCAAAGCTGTTCTATACCTGCCCTCCTCAGCTAGGAAGGGGACAGAAAATGTAACAAAATATAACAAAAGACTCATGGGTTGAGAAACAGGTAGGGAGAGATCCCTCACCAGTGACTTTCATTAGCAAACCAGACTCAGCCTGGGGAAATCAGTTTGACTTTTTGCTAATCAAAGCAGAATAGGGTAAGGAGAAGTAAAAACTAAATCCCTTTCCACCCACCTCTCCTTTTTTCCCAGGTTTAACTTCACTCCTGAATTCTTTCCCTCCTCCCCTCAGCAGTGCAGGGGGACGGAAAATGGGATTTGTGGTCAGTCCATCACACATTGTCTCTGCTGCTCCCTTCTCCTCAGAGGGAGGAATCCTCACACTCTTCCCTTGCTCCAGCACGGCTCCCATCCACAGGTCCTGCCAGCAAACCTGCTCCCACGTGGCTTGCTCTCTCCCCCTCCTTTTTCACTGACCCTGGTGTCTGCAGAGCTGCTGCTCTCACATGTTCTCACTCCTCTCTCTACTGGCTGAAGTGAACAGGTTTTTTTGCTCCTCTTTTTAAATCTTTTGTCCCAGAGGCACTCCCACCCTCCCTGATGGGCTCAGCCTTGGACAGTGGTGGGCCCATCCTGGAGCTGGCTAGCATTGGCTCTCTTGGACATGGGGGAAGCTTCTGGAAGCTTCTCAGAGAAGCCACCCCTGTAGCCCCCTGCTACCAAAACCTGACCATACAAACCCAATACAATATACACACACGTATAAAGTATCTATTCAGCCTGATATATTTTTATATGTGTTTGTGTATATCTGTGTATATATTATTCATACTTCTGTATATCTCTATATATAACATAGGTATTTTACATATATATGTATATATGCTTATATAAAAAGAAGTATATAAAAACATATAAAGCTTCACTAAGATATTTTTGACCAAACCTCTTCTCACTTAAGGAAAGCTTATCAAATCTGCTATATATACACTTTAGTTTTCACTTCCAAACTAGATAACACAGCCATGAGCCCACAGTTCTTGGAGCATCCACAGACAGTGCTAAACCTGCTCTAAATCAGGAACACCAAAGTGCAAACCACATTTGGTACTTCCCCACCCTCCTCCCACCACAACCACCACACCTCCCTCCCCAGCTGTTTACAGACACGTGCTTGTACCATCTCACATGGAGTTGTGAGAGCCAGGACTTCTCCTACCATAAAACCTTGGCTCACCTGCCCAGCGTGGGGGATGCAGCCCACCCAAAAAAACCCAAGCCAACCACAGGGCTTGGTTCTAACTATGGAGAAAAGGCTGTGAACCTGCTACTGGGGTTTATTCGGGAGTTATTAATGTGACTCAGATCATTAGATGCTGGAACCCATCGCACTATGACAGTGTAGCAGGAATTAAGCCTGGTTTTGTTAATGCTTCCCATTACTCAGATGAAAACCCAGTGGCCCTCAGCTCAAGGGACTGAGCTGTGTGCTTCCAGGCAAATCCCAAATTCCTCTCCATCCATGAGTTTGCATCCAGGTTGGCTGTCCAGGACAGGCAGCCCAGACCACGCTGGTAGCCAGGCCCTTGTGCCTTCTGATATCACATTCCTGGGTTGTTACGAAGCCCAAAAGACAACTCGGGTTTCAAGTCAGGTCCTTTAAAGCAGCAAATCCAAGTGCTTTTAGCATAAAAGCAGCAAAATGCCAGATTTATGCAGCACTGTTTGATTTTATCACTCAGTCCAGGAGATTAAAAAAAAGTAAAAATCTGTGAATACAAGGGCAGAAAAAGCTCTGCAAGGCTTGTGCACCAAGGTAATGACAGCAATGCAGAGAGGGATGAGCATGTCTGGTACTGTATATATCCATATAGAGATATATATATAGATAACAACTTATGCAAGTTACAGAGATATATATAGGTATATATAGAGAGTATTTAAGTCATTATCTCACTGTACAAATCTTGCAGAGCTTCTTTACTCTCATATTCAGCAATTATTTTTTGCTAGGTTGATATATACACCCACAGAGAGAGAGAGAATGCTGCCTATTTTTTATGTACACACACACACATCAAATGAGCAGCACCAGGTCCCCCTGCCAGTGCTGCCCTGCAGTGAGACAATGAGTTATGGCTGGGTCGGAGCCTTGCCCACACCCACTCCCACGCACACCAAACACACAGAAGGATTAAAACATAATCTGCTGGTTTATGACCCCTGTGTGGCACATCTAGTCAGCCCAGAAAAGGAAAAACCCATATACTACCTGGTCCCATGTACGTATTTAATGCTGACAAATCCCAGTGTTTACAACTGCTGTACTGGTGAGAGAAGTTTGCAGCTGCTCGCAGCTTGATTTGCACCGGTTTTATGCGGCAGCACGACATTTATGTCCAAATGTTCTCGCTCAGGATTTATGACAAAGCGCTCATGCTCCTACTGACATTTTCAAGTTTAGTATACTTAATCTCACCATTCAATAAATTGGGCCCATAAACATGTTTATATCCCTTGGCAATAACATCCCAGGGCACGAGAACACACCAGGCAGCAGAGGACTTAATGGCGCGTAATAATCTTTGGAGAACAAATGTTCCATTAAAAATGAATTTGGAAATGTCTACCTTAATACTGTAAGAACCTTAAACTCATTTTCTTGCAACTATTAAATGAATTTAAGGCCCATATGTTCACTACATCCACTACAATATTGTGCAAACAAAACCCCAGAGAGATAGGAAGAGACGCAGTCGAGAGTGCAGATTTGGCTCCAGTCAGTAAGAAAAACACTGCTCCCTCTGTTCTTAAAAAATAAGATTAAACCCATTACATGACAAGCTGCGGCTGCATGCCACCAAGTATTACTGCTCACACTAAAATAAAATGGTAATGCTTGTAATAAGCTTACCATCCTACTACTTCCATGTTTCCAGAAGTCCTACAAGTTGCTTTGCTGAGCACTAAGACTGCTGGAGCATCCTGTTGCGATGGGAAGGTGCCTACCACAGCGCGTGGAGCAAAAATCACAGCTCCACCATAGGCCCTGGATCTTCTCCCTCTCCCTGAACCATGTGGACCTGCTCCCACCACGCTCAACTGCACACCAGGGCTGGAGATGGTGCTCAAAGACACCCAGACCGCAGCAATCCCAAGTAAAATGGCCAAACTCAGCAGAGATGGTGCTTTAACCCACCCGTTTCATGCTTCCCATGTGAGGCTGGTCACAGCCACATTGGTGCTATGCTAAAGCTGCTCCGAGCTTGCCACAGTCTGAATCGTCCTTCTTTTTACCACAGGCCACAGGAACAGCCTGGGAGAGCTGTCACCATCCTGCTGCTAAAGTGGGAGACACCACCACCACCTCCCTCCATCATGATGTCAGGAACCATCACCACTGATCACCCAGCTCTGCTCATGCCTCAGACAGTGGAATTGAAGAGGAATGCCCACAGCTGCATCTGGCTGAGCTGTGTTTTCCATGGTCAGCCCAGAAGAGGCAAGGACAGATCTGAAGGATCCAGGACATCCATACGTGTCTCAGGTACCTGAGCAGGTGGCATTTCAGTTGCCATTATCTTAACACTGCAAGTCTCTAAATGCTGTGCTGGGCTACACCATGTAGCCCCCTATTATTTTAAGGTGGTGATGAGCACTCCTTCACGCCAGGACAAGGCCAAGATGTTGTGCACAGGCCAGTGAGAAGCCCAAGGGAGTATGTACACACATGGGAACACAAGCACAACCAGGCCCACCTACAGCCAGGCCAAACCGGGACAAAAGGAGACAAGTCTGGAAATGGACAAATGCGTCCAGAGTGGCACAAGCAAAGAAAAGTCCAGCTCATCTACAAAGATGCTGAGCTGAAGGGAGGACTTTTCTGGAGAGGCAGGGCCCCAGTTCTCTACAACCTTCTGTCAGGCAGCTGTAGAGAAGGATAAGATCCCCCCTGAGCCTCCTTTTCTCCAGGCTAAACTCCCCTATCTCCCTCAGCCACTCCTCCTCAGACTTGAGCTCCAGCCCCTTCACACCTGCTCCATTGCCCTTCTCTGGACACTGCTCACCTGTCTCATGTTCCCCATAAACACGATTTCAGTTTATTCAGTGACTTCCACTTGCTTGTTTTGAATCTGGTTCAAGATTTTTCTCGCTCATTTCCTGCTCCTTCAGATGTGCCCCGCCTCACTGCAGTATAGTTTGATGTAGACAGAGCAATCAGTCCTTCTACGTCACCAAGGTGGTCATCGAACACGCACTTGGGACTTGGCTGAGCTTTAATGCCTTGTTCTGGACAAGCCTCACTGCGGAAGGTATCTTTTCAGCTTTATACCGGCTAGCGCTTGTATTTCAATGCCTTAGAAAGCCTCGAGCAGCCTTGAGAGGTAGCACGGGCAATCTAGCACTTCAGTAGCTCTAAAATCGGTACCTGAATCAGCTGCAGAGCAAATACCATCAGCAGAAGCAAAGAGGGAGAAATATAGCTCCCTGCTCGCTCAATTCCCTGCAGTTAGAAGCCTTCAAATGAGACAGACGACCAGAGATGTTCACAGGAAAGTAGCTGAGCTGAGAGAGAGCCTTTGCTTTCCCTCGACGATCTTTTATTAGGAGAAGGGGAAAGGGGAGGACTGGGGGCGGACCCGGGGCGAGCGGCCAATCAGACACTGCTGAAGAGTCTGAGTTACATTTGGCTTTGCCCGCGCTTGGAACAAAGGAGCTATGAGCACATGTCTTTGGGAGGGGGGAGGGGAAGCTCAAAACAGGCAGCAACAATTCCCTATTTTTTTTTCTTTAAAGCTGGGTTGTAACTCTTAGTAACTTAAAAGTGCATAGAACAAAACAGTGCAAAATATAATTGTAATCTATCGTCCCTACAACTCGACAGTACCTAGGATGCCTTTAAACTAGTTCCCCAGTCAAAACTCAGGGGTTTAGTCAGGACATCTATGGTATGGAGTATCAGGACAAAGATTTACAAAATACAGTGCAAAACCTGAGTGCAAAACAGTGCAACTTAACTTAAGGGATTAACATAAAGATCTGCAGTAGGGGGTTTACATGAAGGTGCAAAATCAGGATTCTTTTTACGGCGTCTCTTCCAGGAGGCAGTTTTAACCTCCTTAACTTTTGAGGAAGTGACATAAGGTTTTACCCACTTCCCTGGGATCCATCTCAGTCCTTGAGGGGTAGATACACTGGCATACCCACGTCCCCAAGTTACAAGTTTGTATGGTCCTTGGATTTTTTGAGTCTCTGGGTCCCGGATCAGGACTTCTGGATTTTCCTGCAGTTTCTGTCTCCTGGTGTTCTGGAAATGACGATAAATGGGAGGGTTTGGATCCTCAAAGGTGCCATTCAGGAAGTTTATGGTAAACAGTGCTTTGCTGAGTCTGAGGACAGGTGAGTTAAGTTTGGTGGTCCCTGATTGTTGTAGCAGCATTCGCTTGAGGGTTTGATGGGCACGTTCAACAATGCCTTGTCCAGTTGGGGAGTGAGGAATACCTGTAACATGTCGAAATCCCCACTGCTGACGAAAGTTTTTAAACTCCTGGGAGGTGTAGGCAGGTCCATTATCAGTTTTTATCTCCTCAGGTATACCGAGCACAGCAAAAGCTTGGACAAGATGTTTTTCAACATCCTTAGCCTTTTCACCTGCATGTGCAGAGGCATACATAGCACCAGAGAAGGTATCAATAGAAACATGAACGTATTTTAATCTCCCAAATTCAGGGAAATGTGTGACATCCATTTGCCACACTTCACCACTATTAATGCCTCTGGGATTGACCCCCATGCCCAGTGATGGAAGCTGTAGCTTCTGGCAGTTGGGACATGTTGCCACTATTGCTTTTGCTTGTGTCCGCGACAGATGGAACATGCGGATAAGAGCAGGAATATTTTGATGGTACATGGCATGGCTCAATTTTGCTTGTTCAAAAACTTGGGGGAGCTTTGGTAAGTTGGCTGATAGAACTATTTCTGCTGGCATAGCCAGAGCATCAGCTCTACGATTACCTTCCGCAATAAATCCTGGCAGGTTTGTATGTGACCTCACATGCATGACAAAATAGGGATGCTCTCTGTGGGAAACGAGATAAATTAATTTTGAGAGTAAATCATAAATTTTCTTGTTTGAGATTTCTTTTAGGAGAGCATGCTCAGCTCTAACAGTTACTCCAGCTACATATGCTGAGTCTGTGACCAAATTAAAGGGTTCTTTGAACCTCTCAAATGCTCTAACGACAGCTGCTAGTTCAGCTACTTGTGGTGATCCCTGGATTACCTCAATGTCAGATTCCCACTTTTGCGTCTTTGGATTTTTCCATGTGACCACGGACTTTTTACTTTTTCCTGAGGCATCAGTAAAAACGGTAATCGCATCGAGGGGTTTTCTACTTTGAATCTCTCGAGGGATGAAAGAGAATGGCAGATTAAACATGTCATGTTTTGGGTAATGATTTGAGATTTGGCCTGAGTAACTATCTAATGCAAATTGTAAATTTATATTATTTTGGAGTAGGTGATCTAACGCGTCAGTTGTTACAGGTAAATAGATGCATGCAAAGTCACATCCTGCCAGGGTGCGGAGCCTTGCTCTACCCTTCATGATAATTTTTGCCATTAGTTCTTGTGGCTGTGTGATGGTTTTAGGAGGTTGGAGTGGAAGGAATACCCATTCAATTATGATGAGGGGTTCCTTCTGCTCTTTGTCCCACTGAAATATGAGGCCATGAAAGCGTGGTACCTTTCCTAGAATGACAAGCTTAAAGGGTAGGGAGGGCTGATACCTGTGCGCTTGTCTGGTGGAAATGAGCTCTTGTATCTTTTTGAGAGACTGCCTTGCCTCTTCTGTCAGGGATCTAGGGGATGCTGGACCGCCTTCCCCTTTTACTAGGTTTGCAATAGGAGCTACATCCTCTGTGGTGAGTCCTAACCAGGACCTTAAATACTTCAGTGTCCCACAGATCTGTTGCACTTCCTCTAATGTTTTTGGGTTATTATTAATGGTGACAGGTGTTGGGGTGATAGAGGTTTCTGTGATTTTGAGTCCGAGGTATTTCCAAGGGCTTGTTCTCTGCATTTTTTCAGGTTGTAATTCAAAGCCCTTGGCCTCTAGGGCCTCAACCACCATGTTAAGTGTCTGCTCGAGATACTGATTATTGGGAGCACACACCAGCACATCATCCATGTAATGCAGGATGATGGCCTTCTCTGCTTTGGCACGGATGGGAGATAGAATTTTAGCAATATACTCTTGGCAGAGAGTTGGGGAATTTTTCATACCTTGGGGAAGCACAAGCCAATGATAACGTTCCATGGGAGTTTCGCGATTAAGAGATGGTACAGAAAATGCAAATCGGGGGGCATCTGCAGGGTGGAGCGGAATATGAAAGAAGCAATCTTTGATGTCAAGAACAGCTAAATGCCAATGTTGCGGGAGCATTGAAGGTGACGGCATACCTGGTTGAAGGGGTCCCATGTCTTCAATAACCTTATTAACTTCTCTAAGATCTTGGAGTAGCCTATATTTGTTCTTTCCCGGTTTTCGTATTACAAACACGGGTGTGTTCCATGGGCTGTTAGTTGGAACTATATTTCCTTTTGCCAATTGTTCAGCCACTAATGTTTTGAGTGCCTCTAAGTTTTCTTTTTTTAACGACCACTGGTTAACCCACACGGGTTCATCTGTTTTCCAAGTTAATTTATGTGGATGGCACTCTGCTTCAGTGGCCTGCAAGGGAAAATTTTGATGTCTAGGCGTGATATCAATTTTTGTTCCCCACTGAGACATGGCATCCCTTCCCCACAGGGTGAATTTGGTGTCTAGGACATACGGACGAAGTGTCGCTATTTGTCCTTCAGGACCTTCAATTTGGATGGTGTGTTTGGACTGCTTTGCAATTTGGGTACCTCCAATCCCTTGTATGATGCCCTGAGATTGCAATTCCCATTGCGTAGGCCACTTATCAAATGGAATGACAGACACATCAGCACCTGTGTCTAACATTCCCATTATACTGATTTTATGTGATTTGTAACGGAGCTTACATTCTATTACAGGTTTGTTGTTTCCCAAAACCTCAGTCCAACAGATGGCTGGGATATGACCATCTGTGGGCAGGTATTTGGGCAGTGGAAAGGCCTGTGCAATGACTTGACCTTTAGGCATAAAATACGGTGGATATATACATTGTACCATTAGGTTAGAACACCCGTTCTGATCCACTTTCATCAGTGTGGGTGTAACCTCTATCCCAGCAGGTGTTTCCCGAGTGTCCCCAATAACAAAAAGGTATGTAAATTCTGGCATGTGGTCCACATTCTGGAATGAAATGGGTATTACAGTCTGTTTGTTGTTGTTGAAATGGTGTGCTTTATCACAGGTTACCTTAAACCTGAGTCCAGAAGTCCAAGTTGCTTTGTCTGCAGCCCTATTTATGTCTGAACGCGGAGCTGTTAGGACGCGTTGAGTCGCTAGTTTCCCTGCTGTTGACCTGGGGAAACAGTCTTTGGAGAGTTTTTATCAGCAGTTATAATTGCTCTGCAATTGCGAGCTACATGCCCCTTTTTCTGACAACGATAGCATACAAAGTTACTACGTGATTGAGTTTCCCCTGTACCTGTAGCATTCTCCACAATTTCCCCAACCATCCCCACTTTTTTCAAAAAGGGAGCAGCTGTGTTCAGCTGCACCTTCTTCGTACAGACTTCGAGGATGGATTCAACAGTAGGAGGAGGATACAGCGGGAGAGTGAGAATGACTTGTTTGCAAGCATCATTCGTATTAACTTGGAGAAGTTCGAGTAGGAGCGCTTGTTGGAGGTCAGGATTAGGGACCTGGGAAGAGACAGCTTCGTACAAACGGTTATAAAAGTGAATAATATTTTCATTTGGCAATTGCTTCATGGTGGTATAATGAGAATTAGGAGTTTGAGATGGTAATAATGTTAAGGCCTTTTCAGCAGCACGTGTGATTTCAGTAAGAACTGGACGAGGGATAAGCATTGCTTGTTTTTGAGGATTTGCCATATTATTGTCACCAGATAAAAGATCTAATGTGATATAATTGTTTTCAAAATCCAGGTAATTATCTGGAGTTTGCCACAAAATTTTTAATAAATCAGATAAAATTATTTTCCATTGCTTTTTCCACACCATAAAATCACCAGGTGTGAGAAGAGTTTGCATTAATGTAAGTAAATCATGAGGTACAAGTAAGTGAGTTGCAAAAGTAGCACTTAAAAGGCTCTTAAAATAATTACTATGCATTCCAAACTCCTTAATTGCCTTGCACAAATCCTTAATATCAGAATAAGAAAGGGGTTTCCAGTCAGGGTTAGCTCCATTGCTAGTACAAGAGAGTGTAGTAGAAGCATTTGGAGTTACTTCCTGGTAGCAATGGGTTCCCGGATTCAGAGGGGCAGTCACAGGACTGTGGGAACCTGGGGCGGGACAATGGGAAGCAGGGGCGGGGAGTGGAGGGGCAGGGGCGGGGAGTGGAGGCGGGGACACGGCCGGAGGAGGGGAGGGGTCGGGGGCGGGGTTGTGGGGGGCAGGGGCGGCACTTGAGCCGTGGGCGGGAACAGAGGGAGGGGTGAAACACGACGCTGTGGGGGCGGAGTCGGGGGCGGGGTCAGGTTGTGACGCAGGAGTGGGAGGGGATGGGGACAAGAAGGGATTTGTGGGATGGGGGAGAAAGGGATTGTGGGAGGTGTAGTTTGGAGAGGAAGGACCATTGCGTCCGCCATTACTGGAGACAAACAAACTGGGAGAAACGCGGTTGGGGGGAGGGGTTTTTTCCTGGCCTGCGAGCACGTGGCAATGGCCGTCCCTGGGAACAAAGAGATCGGGGGAGAAGGGGTTTTTACGCGCGCTTGAAACATGAGGGCTAGAAACTGGGGAAAAGGGAGTGGAGAAAAGGGGTTGGGAAGGTCCTGGGATGGGCTCCGGATTCCCATCCAAGGCAGGGTGCTGAGGAAACACGGGTGAGCCAGGAGGACGATAGCTCTCCTGTGCTGAGAAGCAGTCTGCTCTAGCTGTGTTTTCCAGCGTAGGGGAAGAGGGGTCCGGGACACAGGGGTTGGAAGAGGGTATAAGGGAATTAACAGGGGGGTTTTGCAATGGCTTTTCATGTACTGCCTTTTTCTCCGGCAAAGTATAACTTAGTAACAGGAGAGGAAAGAATTTTGAAACTGTTTCATCTCCTGCACGCCTCAGAGAGGAGAGTTTTCTCCCCACCTTATCCCAAAATTCAGCAGATCTTATGTCTTCGGAGGTCAGATTAGGAAAGTACTGAAAAAGCCATTGTACAAAAGATTGAACTAGATTTTTAGGGTATTTATGCCCAGTTAAAGAAAGGTAACTTTGAACTTGGTGGTATATTTCTCTACGGTGTGCAGAAACTTCAGATCCCATTATAAATGCAGCACCAAACCTCAACCCCAACTCGCCAAAAAGGAGGAAAAAAAAGAGAAAGTTTGCACCGGCACCAGCTTAAGACAGGAGCCCCTAAACCAGCAGGGAAATACTCACCAGAATTCTGGATTTATCACAGGAAAGCAGGTCCGGAGAAAAAAAAAAAACGCGAGAAGGGTCTTCTGCTTTCCAGCCGTTCCCTCGCCACGTGGCGTGGGGGAGGGTACAGGCTGAGGCTCTGGGCTCGATGTTACACAAAAAGTAACACCTCGCCACACAGAGCTGGCACAGCAGGACGTGCAGAGCTAACTCCAGCAGACACAGCTGCCGGGACACTCTGAAAGTCTCTCAGAACCGGAGTTCAGAGATAGCACGTTGGGCGCCAAATGCGGAAGGTATCTTTTCAGCTTTATACCGGCTAGCGCTTGTATTTCAATGCCTTAGAAAGCCTCGAGCAGCCTTGAGAGGTAGCACGGGCAATCTAGCACTTCAGTAGCTCTAAAATCGGTACCTGAATCAGCTGCAGAGCAAATACCATCAGCAGAAGCAAAGAGGGAGAAATATAGCTCCCTGCTCGCTCAATTCCCTGCAGTTAGAAGCCTTCAAATGAGACAGACGACCAGAGATGTTCACAGGAAAGTAGCTGAGCTGAGAGAGAGCCTTTGCTTTCCCTCGACGATCTTTTATTAGGAGAAGGGGAAAGGGGAGGACTGGGGGCGGACCCGGGGCGAGCGGCCAATCAGACACTGCTGAAGAGTCTGAGTTACATTTGGCTTTGCCCGCGCTTGGAACAAAGGAGCTATGAGCACATGTCTTTGGGAGGGGGGAGGGGAAGCTCAAAACAGGCAGCAACACCTCACTGGTCTCCCAAGCCGTGCTATTTGCAGGTTGGACACAGACCCAGTTCTTCAGCACCATTTGGCCTCAAGCAGGGCAAGGAGCCAGTGCGGTGTGGGACTGTGACCAGCAGTGCTGGCACGCTCACATACAGCACCTGCAAGG
This sequence comes from Corvus moneduloides, assembly GCF_009650955.1. NCBI lineage: Eukaryota > Metazoa > Chordata > Aves > Passeriformes > Corvidae > Corvus > Corvus moneduloides. The sequence continues at coordinate 6,191,476 of NC_045478.1, forward strand.
CACCATTTCTCTTCTCTGCCATTATTTTTTCACATCTTCAAGCAAACTTGAGAGCAGAGGAAGAGCTGCCCCACCAAGGTGACACCCCAGCACCTAGCAGCAGATGCTCAAACCACAGCCACAGAGGTGCTGAGGCTCCTTCCTCTCCCCACCCTCTCACAAATGAGATGTCATTGTTTTTGTTCTCAGAGCTCAAGTCAAACAACATTTGGTGTTTTTCACAAGAGTGCTCCTTAAGAAAATGCCACCTTTAAGGGGAAACCTCATGCTCAGAGAGCCCCCAAGCCACGTGTCCTTTCACCCCATTAGTACTGAAGGGACAAAGGGCATAAAAAAGGATTAACACAACATCAGTTCAGGTCTTATAGGTGCCTTATACAGCTGGGAAGGAAAGCTCAGGAGATCTCCCAGGACCTATGGCATATACAGTCTCATGGAGAGAGCAGCTCATCAGCCCAGGGTTCCAGAGACAGCTTCATGAAAGGCTGGATTTCAGGAGACTCCATGCTCCAGCTCTTCATCACCAGGGGCAGGTCCCACCAGTTCACTCATGACAGCTGGGGGAACTGACCTCCACCACCTCAGTATCAATCTGAGCCGGAGCACCTGGAGCTTCCGCCACCTACAAGCTGACAGAGGTATTCCAGAGATGGGCAGTATTAATCTGTGCACCACATGCTGTGACAAATCCTGACTGTGACAGGCAGGCTGGATGAAGCACCACAGACAGAGCACAGCCCAAGGGCACACATAAGTCAGACAGAAAAACCACAGTGATGCAGCCCAACCCTCCCCTGCACCCAGATAAAAGCTCCAAATCACTGCAAAGCCAGCTCTGCTCCTGAGCTCAGCCCACCTCCCTTCTCCAAATATCCTCCTGACTCATGTGAAACACAGCCACAGCAGCCTATTTTTATGTCTGAGCACACACTGAGAGCCTGTACAAGCAAGCCAGGATGCGGCACATCCACTCTCCAGCTGACAAGATACCACAGCTCAGCCAAACCAGGACTCAGAAATCCCAAGTGCACAACACACCTTTCCAAAAAGCAAAAGTTCCACCAACCGCTGCCAAAAAGGGAAGGTTATTGGAAACTCAGTTCCTCCCCCTGCCACTCAAAATACACTTCAGGTCCTAAATGAGGAAGTTTGAAGATGTGCCAGGTCCTGCACCTGGGTCAGGACAATCACCAGTTATTGGCACAGGCTGGAGGATGAAGGGGCTGAGAGCAGCTCTGCCAAGGACTTGGAGGTGCTGGTGTGCTGCGTCCAGCTCTGGGGTCCCTAACATAAAAAGGATGTGGACCTTTAAATCAGGTCCAGAGAAGGCCACAAAAATTGTCAGAGAATTGTCAGAGAAGCACCTTTCCTAAGAAGAGCATTTGTTCAGTCTAGAGAAGAAAAGGCTCCAGGGTGACCTTACTGCAGCCTGCCAGTAGCTGGAGAGGGACCTTGAACATGGGTGTGTAGTGACAGGACAAGGAGGAAAGAAGGAATGGCCTAAAACTGAAAGAGGGAAGGGTTAGATCGGAGATTCAGAAGAAATTCTTCCCTGTGAGGGTGGTGAGGCCCTGGCACAGGTTGCCCAGAGAAGCTGTGGCTGCCCCATCCCTGGGCAGGTTCAAGGCCAGGTCGGATGGGGTCTGAGCAACATGGTCTAGGGGTTGGCATCCCTGCCCACAGCAGGGGGGTAGGAACCACCTGATCTCTGGAGGTCCCTTCCAGCCCAAACCTTTCCATGACTAACAAGAACCTTTGTCAGACAGAAAGAAAGGACACACTCACAAAGACTTTTTAGTGATAGGGTAGTTTTCCCAACCATGGAGTAGAGGGCTGCTATCAGACCTTCTCAGGAGCCAGTGATTCATATCCTTAGCAAGAGCTGTTAGGGCAACAAACCACAAAATGGTATGTTTGGAGTTTGTTTTTGTTTTTTTTTTAAAGGCAAAACCTAAAATCGTGCAAGGCAGAAGGGGACTTCTAACACTCATTTCCTACAAGCTGTCCGGAAAATAACCAAACCAGGCAGTGGAGAGAGGTCTGTGATCAGCCACATGCAGTTATGAACATGTTTCCAACCTGGGAACTTGAGAATCAGCACAAGACCTCCTTTCCCAATACATTATGCGGAAGTCACCCCTGTAACAGCACCTTGGTCCAACCCTCCTGGGACCCATCTGAGCTTCTGCCCACCACCACAGGATGTTACATCAGGGACCCACAGAGTGGACTTGCTCTTGCTTTCGTTTGCATGAGAATGGCCAGCATAAGTATTTTATGCAATTATTAAATTTTAAATGGCTTTTGCACAGTTAATCTTCATTATAACCCTCTGGGACAGCTGGTAACCCTGAGCACACACACTGCCACAGCCAGAGCCATATAAATATCCAGACACCCACAGATGCCAACCCGAGGATTAAATTCACCTCCTGCATTTTTTTTTCTCCCAGTCTTGGAGAGCAAGGAAAAAACAACAAAAAAATCAACCTCGTTATTCGAGGAGTGATGTGTGAGAGCCTCACTGATGTGTGAAATCACAGTCCCCCCCGGCACTGGAAATGGTGTCGGGTTTTTGGCAAAAACACCCTGGGCTCAGAGCAGTTTTCTGCAAGGACAATCCTCCTCTCCTGCAGAGCTGCCCTGCCTCTCATGCTCAGCCCTACACCTTAATGGGCAGGCACAAATCCCAATCCCTCATTAAATTAATACAGGGGCCACCCAGGAATTGTGACCATGGGATAATTTGGGTTTTCTCTCCTTTTCTGAAGCAGATTTGGGAGCAAATGTTCCAGCTTCCCAGGGCAGCTCCCCACAGCCCTGTGCATGCTGCAGATAGATGGCTCGTGTAGCAACACACATTAAAAAGTGATCTAGCACCAGTCTTTAGTGCTAACACAATAAGGCTGAGGAACAGGAGATGATAAAACCTGCACATGATTAGGTTTCTTCTTCTCTAAGCAGAACAGCAGCTTCCCACGTTTGCACTTTCCAAGGCTCCCTTTCATCATGAAGCCCTGGTCAGCTCTTGCACATGCCCTCTGGAAATCACATAGCTTCCCAAAAGGACAAGATGATTTTTGGGCAAACCTGAACAATGTTTTACATTGGGTGTTTTGAGGAAGACGGTGTTCTGAACTTGTCAGATGCCACCCCAACATTCCCATGCCAGAGGTTTGTACTGCAGATGAAGAGTTGCTCCATCCCACCCGAAGCAGAGCACTGTGCCCGTGTAGGAGCAAACACAGCACGAAATGCAGCAGAACAAGCTCCAGTGAGGGAGCATCCATACTCCTTGTGGTACCCGGTACATTCCTGCCTCTTCCAATTTAACCACCTCCCCTTCTGCCCAGGTCTCACCCTGTGGAGGTGGACAGGCTGTCATCAGAGGACCAGCAATGATCTCCACATCATCAAGCTGCAGATGCCAGAGGAGAGACTGCTTTGGAAAACAAAAACAAACACAACACCTTCTGCCTCTCTGTTTTGGCAGGAGGACAGAAATCAATCCCTCATCTCATGCTCTGCCTGCCAGAGCCGTATTAGGGTTTGCACACAAGCCCAGGGCTGCTCCTCTCCAGGCATAGCTGCAATTACCAAATTATGTCAGCAGCAATGGGCACACCTGCCCTCCTGAGATGCTCTGGGCATCTCTGCCCCACCTGTGGCCTGGGCACAAAACCTCGAGGCCACCACAGTTTGAGCTTTTTAACCACAGCTTTTAACCCCATCGCTCCTCCTCATGCTCTGCAGAGGTGCAGAGGAGTTCCCAGGGGTGTGTTTCCACAGCAGCTCCCCCATCCTCACTGGGCCTCCCAGCATGATGCTCCTGACACCAGCAGGGACCTGTTCAGGAGCTGATCACAGGGAAAACTACGTCTACCAAACAAAACCATTACAGTAAGAGGCTTTCATCTCATTTACCCACACAAGCACTAAGGAAGGGTCCTAAAACAGCATCCAGAGTCACCCCATAGACCTGCAAGTGCCAAGCCTGCAGCAGTTTCCTTATTCAGAGTAGCAGTTAAATAGGCCTGAGGAATAACACCCTCAGCTGGATTGTTTCCATGCACTTGCTTCCCTTCATTAGGTGACGGATCTCTAGAAAAGATTGACTTAAAAGCCCACACATAACATTAATGTGCTGTCTCTTGAAAAGAATCATGTAGTTTTACTCCAATAAGCATCTTCCAACTAACCATAAATGAGTACCTGATTCCATTTGAGGACCAGCCTGCAATGGCCCAGCCGTTCCCACACCCCCACGGGTTATATCCACATGGGGATGCTTTGGAGCTGCAGCTCTCTGAGGTACAAGATGTGGTCCCCTTTCAACACCCTCACTGACTTCCTTGGGAGCAGACCAAGCTCAAGCCTAGCCCTGGTCCGTCAGCAACCAGGATGAAAGCCAAGGACTACTCCCTACAAATTGCCCACCAAGAAGATCCCGGCTTCCAATGTGCTGACAACTGACCAACCAAGACCCCCAAATCCCAACACTGCCCATCTCTCCAGCATCACGTCTCTATTCCCCACTTTGATTTTCTCCCATTTTTAGCACATGCTCTTCTACATGCAGTCAAGCCTCGGCTCCACCCCAGCTGCAAACGGCTTTTGCAGAACAGTTAATTTCTCTGACTATTTAACCAGAGGCTTCCTGGCTTTGCTCTTACCACCCACTGCAATAATGTGCAATTACAAGACTTGAAGAAAAATAAAAGGGAAGTGGCATCTCATGCCAGGCCAGTGCTGCCAAGATCTGTTCTTCAGTCTTTCGACTCCAAAAAACAAAAACCACCAAACTCTTTTCTTGCCTCCCGGCGTAACATCTCAGACAGCTGCTTCCTATACACAGGTTTTACCCTAACATTTTGCAGTCTTTGTCTTTCATCCTCTGCTACTAAATGGATGAAAGCCAAAGGCAACAGTATCAGCAATTTCTGCAGAAAGAATTCAAGCCCATCTTCATGTTTGGCATAGACTGATGGCAAATCTGGCATTTCCAAGGCATTTGAGAGACAGGCTCCAATTCTCAGCTTTTACTGAAAGGTTTCTGCAAGCTCATTTCCTCACCTCTGGAAATGTCTGAAGAAAGGAAATGGGTATTTGCTAAAATAAAGGCATGAGCCCAGTGTGTAGGCCATCCTTGATCTTCTAAAAGAAAGAAGTCATACAAGGTTAAACCACAGAGCCCTATCAGCCCTGCCCCTACGTCACTCAGGCACCACATGGATAATTTCTCAGGAAAACTTTGACAAACTGACAACTGTTGGATTCCTATCTGCAGGGCTGCAAAGTAAGAGCCAGCTGAGGCAGCAAGAGGTCCAGCTTCTCCAACCACACAGGCACACTGTTCTACCTTCTCAATCTCTCTGGACAGCCCCCGTTCTGAGGATGGACATGAGGACAGACGTGGAGGTAGGCTGGCTGCTAATTCAGGCCATTAGTCATTGCAAGCTCTTCCCAGACCTCTGAACCATTTAATCCAGTGAGAAGCACTGGCATTTGCTGCCTTGGCTGGAACATATCCATGCTAAGGACATGGGTCTAGTTTTAACACCAGCCTCCCAAGCTACTTCTATTTTTATGTTTGGGCAGTTATTTAAGATATGTATTATGACCAGAGAGAGGATAGGGCACAGATACCAGCTCATGGGGAGATGAGGACAAGTGAACCTCCTCCTGACAACAACTGCTCATCAGGATCACACACCTATCTCAATTATTTAAACAATTCAGGAATCAAGTCCCTTCAGGAACTTGGTAAGAATTTGAGCCCCTGCTTCCACCCTAAACCCCTCCTCTTTTGGTAAGGAGCCCAACCACAGTGCCATGTCTTTACTCCAGCACTGAGCAGTGCTAGTGCCACCCTGACCACGCTTCACCCAGCACCCATGGCCTTGGAGCAATCAGTAATAAAATACCCCAAAGAGCCAAAGCCTTGGATGCCCACCTGGTGCCTCGGGAGGTTCAGGGGGGTTGCCAGTGTGAGGGCAGGAGCCCAAGCACAGCTCCTCTGCGGAGAGGCTCCAGTGCCTACGTCAGACCTGAACTTTCCTTTCAAAGGTTAAAGCTGTTGACTGGAAGCATTAGGAGGGAGGAGATGGTAAACTAGGAACAAGTAGGGGTAGACTGTTTGCAAGAACTACATAAACAGGCAATAAACACACCCCAGCGCCTTGCTGGTGTGGCAGCCAGCCTCTGGATGGAGGTCATACAGATGTGGGTGCACTGCCAGCAGCCAGCCCAGGGGCTGCACCCCCAGCCACAAAGATAGTTCACACACTAATTGATTGTTCTCTACACTCCTAGTACAACCAAAAACCAGGCTAGCATCTGAACCTGGGGAGCAGCTGTGGTCCTCACATCTCAGGAGGCTTTGCTCTGGTTGCCTACCATGGAGGGATCCACACAGCAGCACAGGAGGGGAAGGATTTCCCCTCTGCAACAGCCTGAAGTTTGTTCCTGGCTAAACTCACCTCTGTCTGAAATGCTGCTTCAGGATGAAGCACGATTTGGGAACAAACGCTGCTGGAGCAGTAGAAAGCTAAGCCATGATGCAGCAGCTCTACAAAATGTCTCAGCTGTACAGCCAGTTATTAAATAAAAGGTCAATTCCTTTATGGCACTACACCTCTCCTTTCAAGTAAACAGCCTTAAGAGCCAGATGTTTCAACAGGAAAGGCAGAGAGGGATTTATGCACCACCGCAGAAGAGAATAATTTGCATTCTGACACGGCAGAGTAGCATCACCAAGTAAGAGCTAATGAGCAAGGCTCTTCCAGCTAACGCAACACGATTTGGTTTGCACTAAAAGCAAGACAAAGCATTAATTGGTTTGTGCCTGTTTGCCTGCCTTGATTGCACAAAGTTCATCTGAGGACATTCAGTGGCAGGAGGAAGTCACGAAGCCACCCGTGACAAGAGGGAACCTGCGTGACTGTTGCAGGAATGACTGGGAGTAACAGAGCCATTCACCTCCAGATCAGAGAGGTTCAATCACACCAAGATGGTTTATCACCTAAGTGTGGTTTTGCTGTTACATCCAGCTTATTTCTTGAGACAAAGGGAAAACTTAGTAAGGATCTTGCAAAATTGATGCAGCTGTTAATGTGACAGACAAGGCTGGAACAACTCACCCTGGGAAGCACAGGATGACACATGAATGATGCTGTCCCCCAAAGGATGACAAGATCTGGGAGGTGAGGTTTTATCTAAAGGGGTTAAAACAGGTCATTGCTCTCCACGTGAACCTTCTCTTACCTACGTGGTTTCTTTAACCTGAATCATTCTTAGTGACCCAACACACAGCAGTGCCCACAAAGGCAGCTCTAATGTGGCTTCCAGAAGGCAGCACGGGCACTTCAGCATGGTCTGAAATGCCAGGATAGAATCCAGAGCTGCACTTGCTGAAAGCAGCATGGTCTGGTCCCTGCACTTAAGCATTCCCTGTCTGGTACAAACTGCCCTGCTCTCGGGTGTTTCAAGAAACAGAAAATCATCAGAAATTAACCAACTGCTAATTAAAGTCTTGGGGGAAAGGGTTACTACCACTCGTTTTTGACCTATGAATCATGGCCAAACCCACGTATTCCTGGTAGTGCTCACAAACAAGGATGTCTAATAAGGCTCTGCAACTCCACCGCAGATCACTCACCACGGTCTCGCAGACCATGCTTTGGGTGCCACAGATTTTAGGGACAATGGAGTGCAGGGGTTATGGGAAAAAGTTTAAGAAACTGCAGCCCAAGAACACAAAAGAGTTAAAAGGAAACTGATAAGCAACACAAATATAAGAGAAGGCAGAAAACCACTTCCAACAAGACCTTACTGGTTGTATAAATGAATTAATGAGGGCAAACAAAGTGTAGGTCTATTAATCAGCAGGAAGGTGAAGAGAGTACAGTACAGAAGACGCCCTATTCAAAACCTTCTTTCTTTGTACTTGAGCACTCAAGGATGACTTTCATCAAGGACTGATCTCTCTTAAACCTTTCAATCTTTGTTCAATCCATTCTTTGTTTGCCCCCCCTTGTTAAATGTGCTTTTCTAAAGGTTAACTGTGAACGGATGTTTAAGGTTGAGCAAGGTCAACCCCAAGTAAGGACTCGTCACTCTACACAGGATACGCGAGGGCCAAAATTGCCATGGGGGCTTTGCACAGGAAGAACTGCGCATCCCACTAGGGAGATCATGGCTGCTTGGTGCTCACAGTCACGACACCATTAGTTTATCACTGATTTTTACAAATTTCAGCTTGAAGATCACAGTATGTCATCTTTAAAGTCTCATCAGAAAGCTGACAGCAAATCATCCACTAAATCAATAGCATACACTACCAAAAAGAGAGTCCAGGCAGACCTGACGACACTCGCGGAGCTGTACACATCCACGACTCAGCCTTTAAGGATAACCTTTCTGGCTCCAGTGCGAGCAAAGGGCTTGGGACACAAGCCAGCAGTTGGGATTTAGGGCTAAGAACTGAAATTGAGGCGGTGCCAAGAGGTGGGGGATGACTCAGCCTTCCAGAAACAGACAGGGGTGAGGGGATAAAGGACAACATGAAAGACAACCAGATCCATGCCTGAATCACTGGGAAAATAAGGACCATGTGAAACAGAAGAAAAGTGGAAAGGGAAGAGGGAAAAACAAAAGGTGCCTTCATTCAAAATCAGTCACCAATGGAAGAAGGGTAGAAGCTGGAGAAGCTGGGTGAGAAGAAGAGAAGCTGGAGCGAGCAGGTGACACTCCCTCCATTAACCCTTCCTTCAGGAGCAGGGACACACCACGGGAACTGGAAGGAGAAGCCAAGGATGAAGAAACATCTGAGAAACCATAAATGGGCTTTGTCCTCACTACAAGACCCACCAAATGAGGAAAGCCACTAGTCACTGGCTGTGGGGGCAGCCCCTGCACAGCCCTGGGCTGGAGTGGAGAGGATACCACAGTCTCTACTGCTCACCGTGCCCGTTGCAGTAATAGATCCACTTCTCCCTGTTCTGTGTGGGGGTGGTGGACTTTTTCATAATAGCTTTTTCCACAATGGCACTGGGATCTTGCCGGGGTCCCTTCTTCAGAGTCCGTGAGCTCTTTCTGACGCTGCAGACCACGATCACCACCAGGACCAGCAGCAGGAAGAGGACGATCATCCACGGCAAGTGCTCATTGATGTCGAAGTGCTGGTGGACGTTCTGAGAGCCTCGCCGGGGGGGCCTGTATGGGACGCTGGGCTTCTCGCCCCCCATCATCTCCAGGGATGGCTGCTTCTCCAGCGCCTGGCTGGTCTGCTTGTGCCGGTAGCTCTGGGCCTGACTGGTGGTGCCGGAGCCCATGAGGGTCCCACCGATGCCGTCCGTCTCGTTGGCTGAGGTCTCGTTGTAGTACCGTGCCCGCTCCACCATGCTGCTGGACGCGCGCGGCGCTGGAGAGGGGACAAAATCGGGAACTGAAGAGTTCAGACCTGCGGGAGGAGAGGAGAGTTGAGTGTCACGGCCCCGGAGATGCGATATGGCATCACATCACGGGCTAAGACCTGCCTGAGCATCGGCTTGGCCAGCAGACAGAAACCCAACGCCAGGCAGTGAGAAAGAGTAGAGGTGAAGTTGAGGTTTGCCTCTGGGAACAGATGGGTACAGTTACAGAGGGAGCTTCAAGGTAAAACTGACCCTTGCTGGTTAAGGCCAGAGGCAGCTTATTACAAAAAATGAGTTATTTAAGGCATGTTGTCAGTCTGTGTTTGTCCCACATTCAGCATTTATCAGAAAACCAACAACTTTGAGCAAGTTGTTTTTTCTTTCTTAGGTTTATGAACACTGGTTTTAACTCATTTGTGGAATTTCATGTTTGGACTAAAAGTACAAAAATACTGGCAATTTGTAGGCTTAGTATCTCTCCACTGGGTTTGTTAAGGAAACACAAACATTTTTTTATCAGCCCTGCAAGCAACTGCAGGTGAATCAACTATAAAATAGGTCTCTGAAGCAACCAAACTTCCTCCCAAGAGCTATCTTCCATCTTTATTGAGTTTCCTTATCAACCAGCACCTCGCAGGTCCCAGCCAGACATGAAATACGAGCCAAAGCCTGCCGAGAAGTGGAAGAAGGGCTGTTGTGACAAAAACTATGGATTACTTTAAAAAGTCATCTTTTGAAGATTGTGTCTCATCACAGCTGAGACAGAGTGGGTGTATTTGTCCGAACCTGGTTTTGCCCCCAGCTTGGTTACCCTAAACACCCTAACCAGGACACAAACAGTGAAAACTTCCACGTAACTGTCGACGGTTGATTGCAAAGTTCAGGAAACACCCTCCTGTACACTCCCAATGATACCAACACTAGGGCAAGCTTTGAGACTTAACAGAGGTGAAGCACTGGAAGCGTATGACTGTCAACACTTCCCTGCTATTGTATTTACCAACTCAGCTGTTGAGGTCATCAAAAGTTGCATTTTTAAATTAAAACGCCTCATCTGAGACACTGCAGGGAAGCTGCTTTCCAGGGAGTGCAGAATACCACCTCAAGTGGAGTCCTACAGCACCCCTGAAACCAGACACAGCTAAGGCATCACCATAAAGGCTGTGATGATGAGCCACTTCCAATTAAGCAAGAGAAGGGGAAATTCCATATAGTAGTTTTAAGAGATTGAAGGAAAAAAGTTACAGGACAGCCCAGGCTCCTGCAGGGCTGTTACAGCAATGGTTCCCATTCAACCAATACTGTGACACAGTACAGAGTGAAATGCAGCAAGGAAAGCACAGGCACAAAAGCAGTGAATCCATCAGAGGAGGAATCTCCCTGCTGCAGGGAGACCATAGCAGGGGTTTTCCTGCTGCATCCCAACCCAGGTTCACCACAACTGCACAAAGACTTGTGCCAGCACATCACAGAGGTGGGAAAAGAGGCTGAGGAAAGTCATGTCCTTTCAGCCCAAACAGCACGACAGCCAGAAGTCCAATCAGGACTTCAGTCTTAGTGAAAATGTTACTAAATGTGGTTTAACACAAGTGAGGGCAACCCGATGCCATGAAGCAGTAGTACCACCTTTAGACCAGGTTGTTTTCAACAGCTTAACACCAACCCTGACCAAGGAAGGAACACAATCCCTCCATCAAAACCACACCTGTGTTTCAGTGGTGGACATTACCTTTGGGAAGATCAGCAGTTGGTGGAACTTCATAGGGCTGCTCACCCGCTTCGGTGCTTGATGAAGTCAAAGCCGTGTTCGGAAGGGACGCTGGAGAACCACAGATGTTGTCACTCTCCTTCGTCCCCGGCTTGATGACCACCATGTTTTTCCCAAAGCAGTCAGTGTAGGGTTTGCACTTCATCACACTAGAAGGCACATCAGAAAAGGTACCACGAGGGCACGGCTTGCACCTGACATCTTCAGTCTCGGTTCCTTTCTTGCGGACGCCCCAGCCGACCGGGCACACCGTGTAAGGGACGCAGGTATCGTTCGTCTGAAACGTACCAGACAGGCAAGTGCACTCGCGGTCAGTCAAGGCAGTACAATGAGTTTTCTCAATCATTGGCAGTTCACAGGGTTTCCTACAAGGGTGGCACCGCTCTATGCCATTCTCATGCTTGGTAAAGGTCCCATCTGGACAGGGGCTACACTCTCTTAGGGTACTCTTCGTACAATGCTTAGACACGTAGGTTCCTGCAGGACATTTGTCACAGGTCAGCTCTTCGTTGGTGGCACGGTCGAGGTGGCGGTACTTGCCAGGGGAGAGGCTGATGGCATTCTGCTCAGAGGTCAGCTTCGACTGACCATCAGCGGTGCCAAGGAGCATGAGCAGCTGGAAAACAAACAGGAGGTATCAGCCAACAACAGCATGCAAACAGAGCCCTCTCTGCCAACGACCCTTTGTAGGATCACAAGGGATGTGCCAGTGCTGTGGGACCATGGACAAGTTACTATGCCCATGGGAGGGACCTCAGCAAGGCTGGAGTGGAATGGAACCGGTGCAGGTGGCAGCACGCTCTCCAGACACCTCCCCAGCTATGATTATAATTGCTTAAATTTGACACCACGCTTCTCAGTGAAACTAAGCATCATTTACACTGCAACCCTGCCAGGGTGGTAAATACTGCTAATTGTGTTTCAGCAGTACGTGCTACCTGGCCACCCCAGGAGAATTCAGACCAGCTTTGCATTTCAAGGCTGAGAGGCTCCAGCACGAGGCAGGCACTCACCGACAAGACAAAAAAAACATGCAGATGGCAGCTTTGACCTGTAAAACTTTCCTTCTCTATTTGTTCATCTGCACTTGTTCAAATAGTTACCTTTCTGAGTAACACAAACAAGGATGAAATCCAGGCTAGCGGCTGTTTCTGGACTACTTCTCAGCTCCTCTGCCTTTCCATGATTTTTTATGGCTCGGTGCAAGTGTTGGGTTTGGCGAGACCGCAAGGGATGTTCTGCTTTGAGCCTCCAACCACATCTGAACCTACTCTAAACCAGCTGCATTAGCAACAGGAGAGAAAACCCGGTGCTATTTTCACACTCTTCAAAGAACTCTGCTGTAACTCAGCTCCTCATTGCATCAGACACAGGTAAAAGGACACCAGTTTTTAGACACTGAACTGGAAATTGGGCTTTGCTATAAATCCATCTATCTCTACTGACTTCCAATCCCAAAGCTTTATTTCCTTAATTCCTTTGCAACAATGCTGCTCCATCACCAAGAGAAGCTCCATCTACCAAGAAGTATCTCTGCTTCCTCCAGAGGATCTCTGGTCCATGGATTCAATGTCAGTTATGGCAGCGAAGATAAGTCACCAAGAACAAAAGACATATCAAAAGAAAGACTGACACAACCTCAGACAGCATGCAAAGCAATAGGAAACACATTTCCAAACAGCCACAGGCTAAGTTCAGAGGGAGAGAGGGAACAAGTCAGCATTACCCAGAATTTTCAAACATTTTCTACACTGAAGGTGAAAAGACCAGAGACCCTAACACTACTCAGCTACAGAGCCAAGCACATAAATCACTTGGCTGTGTTATACAATCCCTCGCCTCTTGCTCTGCTACCTATTCTGGGCTATCAGCCAGCAAGAAAATATTCAGAAGGAAAAAAAAAAAATAAAAAGGGCTCCCAACGACATGACTCTGCAGAAGGCACATCGCAGCAGAGCCAGAAGCTGCACCGCGTCATTTTTGGTGCAGTCTCTTGCTTCCTGGAAACACATAGCAAATTTTTGTTTCACCTGCTAAATAATTTACGGCTTGGGATTTGTACAAAACACTTCACTTTTTAAATTTTTTTTTAGTTAGTTAGTTTTCTCCCCCTGAAGCAGCAATTACAGAGCAGGCAGAAGTGGGCAAGCCCGCAGGAGCTGACGAGGATCCTGCAGCGGCCAGACTAATTACGGCACATCAAATTAAAAAGCGGGGCTGCCCTGGCAGGCAGCAAGGGCTTACAGGATGCATTTTACTTTTCCCCTCCCCTAAGACATGATTTAACAAAGTGCTTAGCTGGCTCTAAGCAAACCTGCCACCCTCCCCTGTAATCTCCCTGACGAATCCCTGTATTAGCAAACTGGCCACTTAAGGTGGCAGGAGGGGTCACCTGTGTTACTCACCCTCCTCCCGTGCCAGCGCTGAGCAGGACAGGGTGATGGAGAGGCAGGACAGGCAGTGGCTCTCTTGCCTCACTGAGAGTGAGCCGTGTGCTGCTGTCTCAGATCCTAATTTCTCCCTCTGCATCAAGCCAGACCTCAGGAAACCCATGAACAGCCTCACTATAAGCATGTGCTACAGGTTCCCTCCTGTTCTCCCTGTTCTTCCCATCTTCCAGCATCTTCCCATCCCTTGCCTGGGTAACTAAAGTCTGTAATAGCACTAGGTTTGAGTTGGCTTTTTTGAGGTTTTTTTTTAAACCCTATCTCAAGAAAAGCAGTGCTGGTATTTTTGAACATCTCAAGATCTTAAGCTGCACATGCACTTCCAAGCTTAGGGAGAACAGCGAGTTCCAGTGGGGGATGGCTAAGCAGCATTGAGCATCTGCTATTTATTCAGACTGGCATTTCTGGTCCCTAAAATAATCCAACTACTCAGGTTGTGCAGCACTCAGATCTCTGAAAGAGAAGTCCAGAAGCAGAAGGACATCTTCAGCAAAAATGGGTGTCTGCCAGCTTGGTCCCTCACCCTCAGGGCTCCCCAGCAGCACGCAGACCTGGACCTTTCTGGCTGACACTCCCAGTTCCAGGAGAAAAAGCAATCAAGTAATGAAGTGAGCTCTGCTGAGCCACTGCACTTCATTTCATTACTCTGGTATCAAAGGAAGTGTACAGGGTAGCAAAAAAACACAGGAAAAACCACAACTGGTTCAAGACAACACTAAATAACAGATTTGGTTTCAGCAGTTTCAATGATGCTCTCCATGCCCAATGCAGAAACAAAGAAGGGTTTTTAATGGGACAGGGGTCCCTTTCCACAAGGGTTAAGCAGGACAGTGTGGCTGCAAGCCCAAAGAGCATCCCAACTCAGCACCAGGACCCTGCACCACACGGGCAAAGGCACCTCCCAGCCACCTTCACCTGTTTCAGCACATGAAGGCTTTATGATGTGGGGAAATCAGATCAGGCTGGGGGACACCATCATTCTGACCTCCCCACACCAGGAAATATTCAAACAAGGGGACCTTCACATTCAGCTGCACACAAACCTTTGAGGCAGCAGCACCCCACAGCTGGTGTGGGCATGACCCACCTCAGCACCACCCAGCCCGATGACCCCATCTCAGTCAGTCTCTGTGCTGTGCTCCCATCACCCTTTTTCAATAACTGTGCTGCAGGGAGACCTGACAGGCAATCTGCACAGGAAACAGCTCTTAGGGGGCCACAAACTACCTTGGCATGTGCACAGAGGATGCAGCTGCAAACACCTGAGAAACCTGTGGCTGGCATTCCTGCCCATGGCAGGGGTGTTGGAACTAGATGATCCTTAAGGTCTCCTCCAACCCAAAGCCATTCTATGATTCTATGAATACTGCATCTCATTCAGGGACCCAAACCTGCACAGTGAGTCAAAACACCAGCAGAAAGTTGGTGAATCAACTTTCTGTCCTGGAATTTGTGCCCTAAAATGCTGCGACACCGAGATTCTCATAATCTCAGGTTGTGTACAGGGCTGCCCTGCTGCCAGCCCTGTGGGGACACAGCAACAAACCTAAAACTAAAGTAAAAATTAAAAAAAAAAGAAATTAAAAAAAACCCCAAAACACAAACAGCAGCTAAACACAGGGCACTTGATCCCGGTAGAGAAGAGCAGGAGCAGAGTCCTGCAAGTGAACAGGGACCCACAGTGATAAACTGATACTCTGGGAATGGTTTCCAAGCAAAACCAGCAGAATTTGGTAGAAACGGCAGCTGGCTCTGTGGCAATGCCTTGGCACAGGTTGGGGATGAGCTGCACTGCCTGCCGCCCTTCCCGGAGGTCAGCTGCATCCTTTGCCGACAATAATGGGAAAGTGCTTGCAACATTAAAGTAAAAGAAATACATAAAAACACCAGAAAGACAAATAAACTGGTCTGGAAGTTTTACGGTAACTTGGCGGACAGGAGGAGCAAACGTCCTGCCTCGATCACTGTAAAAAGGATCAAATTACTTAGTCCGAAAAAAGTTGCCTGTGAGGAAAGTACTGAAGAGCAAGGCAAGTTTCTGCTTCTTGCAACATGACCAGCTATTTCAGCTGCTTCGGGGTTTGTGAAATGAGAGCTCAGGACTCACTGCTCAGCAGTTCCTTTACTCCATCTCAAGAGTGAAACACAGGGAGACGAACAAGCCAGAACAGCAGCACCACAACATCTGGTCCCCATGACGGAAAACCCAGCAGCCAACCCTGCAGCCAGCGAAGACCAGAGCTCAGAAGCATCCCCCGCAGCCACGGTTTTGCTCCGAACAGATGGAATCCCCCAGATTTCCAAAAGCCCCAAATTGAAGTATGGTGATGTTGCACTGGTCCCAGGCAAGGACAATGGGGGAGATAGTGGAAACCACTTTGCAGCAGTCAGTGGGGTCCCAAAAAATCCACCAAGCAAATGAAATCACAGCCAATACCAGCCCCACACAACGGCTGCCAAGCTGCTACTGCTCCAAAACCCAGCAGCCAGGCAGATTTGGGTTTGCTGCACTAGTGAAAGACCCACCAGCTATCAATTTGAACATACTCCCTCGCACAAACTTCCCCCAGGCTGGGAAGACATTAACTTCTTGTGTGACCAAAGGGAGATTCCCAAAATGTTGAAGGTATCAGATGAAAACCCCGGGAGGATCCTTGCCACCTCACAAGCAAATGGGAATTTTGCCTTGCTTCCTTGTATGATCACACACATACAGGTGCGAGAACACACATGCACAAGTGACACACTTATGTATTTGCTCAGTCTCTCTTCATGCCCCAAAATTGCTGCTGTATCTCCCCACACCTCTATATCACTACTTTTTCCCACCTCTTTCCTCTACACCCACCATTCCCAACTGACCTCCAGGATCCCGGCTGGAGCTGCATATCTCAAGCTCCCCATCAGCATCTCATCTTCCAGCAGCAGCACTGGCTTCTGCGGGCTCGCTTCTCCCAGCGGGAATCCAGCATTCGGGAGTGCACAGCCAGCACTGAGCACGGACCCCGTCTGCTCCGCCACTGCGCCAAGTTCCCCTTCGCCTTCAGAACAACGAGGCTGTTTCCCGGCTAATGCCCTTCCAGCTTTAGATTATTTGTTGTTTACTCGGATTCCTGTCGAGCCAGCGCCAGCTTGCTCAGATCCACCTTGAGTTTAACAGCAAGTGCTCTCCTCGGTTACACAACCCAGCCGCAGCAGCTGCGGCGTCTGCCTGACACGCCGAATTACTGTCTCTCCCCAAACAGACGGGATGTAGCCCCAAAGCGCTGATTGGGAAGTGCCCTACCCAGGAAAGTAAATGGGGAGATAAAGCTCCCGGAAAACATTTCCGTGATAAGTCAGGGCAGCCGCCTGCCATTCGCAGCGGGGAGATTTACTGCCTGTCCAAAGGGAGGCAAGAAAAGCAGCTGCGGAGGGGGATGGATGGATGGATGGATGGATGGATCCCTGTCCAGTGCCGAGCTTCAGGAGCAGCGCAGAGAGCAGAACAAGGACCCGCTCAGCTCTGGCTGTGCGGCACATCCCTGGCTGCGGGATGCCGCCGCCGCCTGCGGTAACATAGGCATGGGGAGCATGGACATCGCAGGGAATATCGCACCCAGCCGGCGTCACCTACCAGGACCCGGGGCTGCGAGGCTGGGGCGGGCAGCACCCCCGGGGAGGGCGCAGCGGCGCCCCGCACAGCCCCCGGAGCGCGGAGCGGGGCCAGCAGGACAGCCGAGCACCCGCCCCTCCTGCCACGCTGCCCCAGGCCGGGCAGGAGGCGCGGGCGGGCAGCCCCGCACTGCAGCACATCCCCACCCACGCCGCGGACACGCGGATGCTGCGCGGGCGGCGCAGGCACGGACCGATCCCCTCGCTCCGCGCACACACACGCACGCACGCAACTCACCGCGAGGATGCCGGCGAACCCGGCGGAGCTCCGGCTCGCCGCGGAGGCCCCCATGGTGGCGGGGCCGGGGCTGCGGGCGAGGCGCTGCCCGTGCGGCCGCGCTGCCTCAGGCGGCGGGGCGCGGGGCCGGCGGCGGCCGGGCGCCCATGGCGGGGGCCGGGCCGGGCCCGGGGCCGAGCCGGGGCCGGGGCCGGGGCCGGGCCGGGCGGGGCGGGGGCCCTGCCGCGCTCCCACCTGCCCTGCCCTGCCCTGCCCTGCCCTGCTGAGGGGCCGCCGCGCGCGCTCTGCCGCGGGGGCGGCGCGCACGTGGGGGCGGCGCGCGGGGCCGGGGCGGGGCCGGCGGTGGCGTCACCCGCCCGCGCGGCAGGGCGCCCCCCCGCGGCACCGCGGGCACAGCGCGGGGAGGGAAGGGGAGGGAAGGGGACAGAGGGGACAGAGGGGACAGAGGGGGACAGAAGGGGACAGAGGGGACAGAGGGGACAGAGGGGGACAGAAAGGGACAGAGGGGACAGAAGGGGACAGAGGGGACAGAAGGGGACAGAAAGGGACAGAGGGGACAGAAGGGGACAGAAGGGACAGAGGGGACAGAAGGGACAGAGGGGACAGAAGGGGACAGAAGGGGACAGAAGGGACAGAGGGGACAGAAGGGACAGAAGGGGACAGAAGGGACAGAGGGGACAGAAGGGGACAGAAGGGACAGAGGGGACAGAAGGGGCCTTGCCCTGAGCGTCTCCCACATCGCCCGCCCCGTCCGTGCGGCAGCGGCAGCTCCTGTTGCCCTCGTGGTTTCGGTTGTGTGGAGCTCAGGCGTCCCAGGGTAGCGGGCGCGGAGAAATCGCAGAGGGGTGGGTGTTCGGCACCGTGAAATCTTCGGGGGGATTTTTGTTTGTTTTATTTTTCGTGTTCTCCAATGTCAGACATATAGGGAAGAATTTTTTTACGAAAAGGGGGGTGAGGCGTTGGCACAGGTTGCCCAGAGAAGCTGTGGTAGCCCCTTCCCTGGAAGTGTCCAAGGCCAGCTTGGACAGGGCTTGGAGCAGGCTGGTCTAGTGGGTGGCATCCCTGCTGTGGAATGGGGATTGGAACTAGACGGCCTTTAAATGTTCCTTCCAACCCAAACCATTCTATGAGTCTATGAACATGTAGGACATTTCCTGCAGTGGAGGAATGCCGTCAGGGAGCAGACACATCCCTCCGTGGGAGAGGATTAGCTGGATGCTGAGGGTGGCCACAGCATGAACAGTGCCCTCACACCCATCCTGCAGCATCTGAGCAGGGTGGGCAGAGCAGGGTGATGCTCACAGTGTCCATCGATAGCTGTGGGAAGTGACAGAAACAGGTCCAGGTTTGGCCAGGGAGTCAGGGGGAACAGCGGATGGGCCCAGAGTCAGGACTGGAAAGGATGCAAATGCATCCGTCCTTACAGGAGATGGGAACTGAGGTGAGACTTCAGGGTTGTTCCAAAATCTGAGCAGGAGACCAGGGCAACCCCAGGTATGGCTGATCAGGGCCTTCAAGGTTTATGAGTGCAGCAAATCAAGGGTATTTGTGGCTCTCTAAACTCCTGGTTGTCTGTTGAGGAAAACGCCCAAACACCTGATTTCCAGAGCCTGCAGAAATCCTGCTAACCAACAGTCACCTTCTGGAGACATCCTGAAAGCAGATGAACCAAGAGAGGGTTTCAGTGCCACAACAAAGGAAACAGCACAGAACTCATAAAATCCCATCTAAAAAAAGGGAGGGGCAGGGGGAAACATGGTGTTCTTGCTCTAAAGAAGTATGGATTTCATCCAAGCCCTTTTGAAGCTCACAAGAAGCCTCATTCTGATTCCAGGGAGTTTTGAGTCCAGCTAGAAGTCTCCTCTCCCAGACAAAGTGGAGTTTTTTTCCCCACACTTTCTCCATCTCTAATGCTGGAAGGGAGCTGGAGAGGAGTAATGACCCTTGGGAGCCTGGGAATGAGTCTGGAGAGCTTCCCTCCCAGAGCTGGGGTGGCAGTGGCAGAACTGCTGTTCCCAGGAGGGGATAAGACCATGTGTGTCACATGTGCAGGGAGAAGATGTTCCTCCACAGCTGGCTGTGCTGCTGTGCAAGTGCTGCAGAGCCCTGTCTTGGGCTTTGCCTTCCCTCGGGGCCCCCAAACCTGGGAACAATGTGCTCTTCCCAGGAGGTCAAGGAAGGGGAGCCTCATCCCAGAGAGAATGCAAACCAAGACACAGTAAGGTTGTTCAGAAGAAATGGGATGCCCATCGCTGCTTTTAATTCAAAATAAATTGGGCAAATAATAAGCAATAGCACAACTGGGTTAACACCAGGGTCGTGGATGGTGGAGTGAATTTTAAGTTTAAAAATGTGTAGCTCATGAAATACAGGGCAGATCTTTGTGCAGAACTAAGTAGGATGGTTGTGTTTGGGCTAAAAGAGGGTTTGAAATGCCCTAACAGCACCAACCCATGCTGGGTCTATCAGCACTGTGAAGGGCAGCCTTCGGATTGTATTAGGGAAAAGCAGAAAAATAATCATCCGGGGGACGGAGTGACTCAGGGGATTGGCAATAAGATGGATCATGTTACTGCTGTGGAATGGATTCCAATTAGTTACATCCGCTTTTAATTATTATTATTTATGCAGAACCTAAAGGCAGTCCACAGATTATCCAAAAGTGCCTGGGCTGATCTGTAAATCCCCTGTCCCTCCGCCCCACTCAGCCCTTGCAATGACAAACCCCAGTCACGCTGCCTGGACTGGGACAGGCTGAGACATAAATTGCTTATTAGTGACCAACTTGCTGCTTCCCACTTTTGTTACTCTTCGAAAGGAAAATAGGGAAGGGGTGACTGAGGTTGGAGTTTCGTGTTAAGTGTTTTTGTTGGTGGCAGCAGCCGCTCAAGAAGTTCCTCCTCACCTCCCTGCATTCGGTTCCTTTTTCCTACTTGTGCCACTCTCTGAGTCATGCAAATACACCCAGGCCAGTGAACTGGTAACTTTAAAAAACAAGAAGGAGGGTTTTTTTAATCAGAGTTGGTGAAACTCACTGCTCATGTTGACCAGAGACTTCTGGGTCTTCACTAAGCTGGTGGTGGGAGGCCAAGTGGGCGTCCACTGAGAGGCATCCACTGACCTCTTTTGCCAGCAGAAATCATCTTCTCTCCAACAGCAAAATCTCTTGTCTTGTGAGGAAAGCCAGTGCTCCTGGTTAGTCACCTGAGGCTGATTCAAGCCTGTTCATTAAATGGGAGGAATTGTTTCACCAAAAGAAGCTATTTGGGAAATTTGAAAGAATACACCACAGAACCATGGAATCACAGGATGGTTTGGGTTGGAAGGGACCTTAAAAATCATCTCATTCCAACCCCTGCCATGGGCAGGAACAGCTTCCACTAGACCAGGTTGCTCAGGACCCCACCCAACCTGGCCTGGAACACTTCCAGGGATGGGGCACCACCACTTGTTTCACCCTGTAGAAACCAGAAATATTCCAGGAAGTGATTCCTCATCACTGACTTGCACTAAAAGCTGTCAGGCTAATGGGGCAGACATCACTTCCTTTCAGACTCTCTCATTCTCTGTACATGGACCATTGCTTCCACATCTCCCATGGAAACAGAACATTTCTATGTTGGTGTTGTTGTTATGGGAAAGTAGCTGCTGCATGGGAAAATTTGTGGTTCCAGTTCATATAGAAACCACAATTAGAACTTCCATTAACATAAATTGTGAAGTTAAATCAACAAAGCCCATAGACTTCCCTGGGTGAGGGAAAGGAGAGTTTGGGTGGGCGTTCTTACCCTTCTGACCCTCCTTATGATCTCCAGGAAACTGGGAAGGGAAATGTCTAGCAAGAGCAGATGTTCCCAGCAGGAATATATAGATATACACACACACACATATACATAAACACAGTGGTTTCAAGCCAGGTGTGTTACCACTGATGGATTTCAGAACCCCATGGGGTGTCAGGACCAGGAGCCAGGGAGCCAGGGGTGGCAGATGGGAAGTGAAGTGTGGCACTGTTGGATGCAGGTTTGGTTGCCATCACACCTGAGCCGATCTCTCTTCTGGAAAAGGTGGATGCACAGCTGGAGAGCCTGTTTTCCCAGGGGACTTTAAGAAAGGAGAAGGAGCAGCAGATGGCCAGGCTAAATGCATGAACACCACCTCAGCCCTGTGCCCAGGGCTGTGAGATAACCGGCAGGTGGATGGGGAGGTGAGGCTGCAGGTGAAGCACAGCTGGTCCTGCATCTTCTGCCCTGGTGAGATGGGGGAGAGGGCTCATGGGGCTGCCATCTCACATCCTTCCCAGGTCAGTGACTCGCTGTGAAGAAGTTTCCTTCCTGTCCCCCAAGCCATGCAAGTGCTGTCAAGCAGGACAGCTTTTATCTATCAAAGCCACAGCTGCCTGCACGCCCGGTTCGGTGCATGTGGAACAAGCCCAGCAGTCACATGTGCACCTCTCCAAGTTAGAATAGTGGATGCATTTAAAGCTTCTTGTTTTGGGGTTTTATCCCTTTGGAGTCTTGTTTTGCGGAGGTCCTTTGGCTCAGCTGCAGAGTTGAGGTCTGGATACAAAAGCCTGAACTGTCACCTTAACCTCAGCAAAAGCATTGGGACTCCGGGCACCTCATCCAGTGCCCTCATTCACCTCCCTCCTCCCTTCCTCATTCCTTTCCTTCTCCTTGGTGCAAGTGCTCTGGGGCTGAGGCTTGAACAGTGCCTAACAAAGCTGAGCCTTGCTCTCAGCTGGGGTATGTAGATGGTCATGAAGCTGAAAAAAAAATCCTGAAGCTGGAAATGAAAATTGATGAAGAGAATTTTTAAGGGTGAACCTGAAAGCCTTGAAATGTCCCTGGGTTTATACTGGAGGAACTGAAGCAGTGGATTAAGTGGTGTAGCCATGAGCAGAGCATTGGCAGCAGAGCTCAGAGCTTCATGCTAAGCAGAGGATCACGTGTTGTCTTGCGTCTCTGAGGCCAGCATGACCTAAGTGGGACAGGGAGGGGACAAGGTGACGGGATGGTTTGAGGAGCTTTTGGAGAGCACTGCAAAGCTCACTATGAGTTTCCCAAAGCCAATTCCTTTCCAGGAAGGATCGTGCACTCTTGTAAGTTCAACATCAAATAGAGATACCAAACAACCGCCCCTGCAAATCTGTTACTCATGTCAGCTGTGGATGCAAGATCCCTTCTGTGTCAGATTACCCAGCACACGTGATTCTGCCAGCTTTGTGCCTTGTGTCACCTGCAGGACCATTGGAGTGGCACGGGCAGCCACTGCCTAATCCAGCCTACATCCTCCTGGTACGGAGGGGAACCAGTAAATAACTCTCATCACCTCTAACCCGGCAGGCTTCGTTCCACTCAGCGCAGCACACTGCTTTCTTTGCCCAAGCGGGAGCTCAAGGCCAGCTATGCAGCCTTGGAGTTTCATTTGGTGCCCCAGCAGAGTGCCACTTCCCAAGTGAACGTTCTCAGCGCCCCAGCTGCACCCAGCAGGGCAGATCTCATTGCTGAGTGGTCACAGATAATCTTAGTCACAGTTTAAAGTCTTTTCCCACTCTCCTGGTGTAAGGGGGATCCCACAGCTCCATTGCCCTGGGGCTCAGGTCACACAGGGCTCTGCACAGAGCTGTGCCAAAGGGGTCAGAGCCACCAAGTAGTGATGTTCATGGGGGGAGGATGCTCAGGGTGAGAAGTAGCTCTCATGGGGCTCTGCTGTCCCTGCACATCATATTTGATGTATATTGGATACAGAGTTATTCAGGGCAGTTAAGGATGACAGCAAAGAGATGCAAAGAGCTTAAAATAGTGCCTGACCAGGTGATAAAGCACACATAAAACTCAAGTGTCCTTGGAAAGGGGCAAGGGCTGCCTCCATGTGGGTTAGTGCCTCCCAAAACCGAAACCCAGAGCCTTTCAGAGGCTCTCACTGATATCAGGTGACAGCACAGCTGTGGACGAGGAAGGCAAAGCCTCCCCTGCATCTGTGAGGATGATGAGGGGCAGGGAAGAGACCCTGGATGTGGAGGGAAGTAGCAGGGAGAAATATGAGGCTGAAGTCACAGATGGCACAGAGAAAACCAGCGGGGAAATTAGTCACATACCAGCCTCAGCGTAGGTAGGTGACGGAGCCTGGGAACATGCCGGGTCTCTGAATCACCGGGATTTGTGCAACCTCAGTCCTGGCAGCGCTGGGTGTTCCCTGCCTCGTCGGCTGAGTGTGGCCGGGCAGCCTTTTCTCCGGAGCGGTCAGCAGTGGAAAATGTGAGTGGAGCAGCCTGGTGTGACTGTAGGCAGCTGCCGGAGGGTCAGGCAGTGCCCGGGTGTCCTCAGCTCTGCAGGGCAAAGTGACTTGGAGGTAGCGAGGTGTTCACATCTCCACTGGACTCCTGCAGTCCAGCACAACTCTTTAAAAGCCTCGCCCAAGCTTGGCTGATTTAAATCACTTCAGGCTATTTAATCATCACGTAAGCAGACAGAGCTTAAGGACTAATTTATAGACTTTACACTGGCTGGAGTAACCCAGTGGGTTGTATAAGGAGCTGGTTATGCCATGATGAGATTGCAGTGGAGATGAAGACCCAGGGAGAAAGAAGTCCAGCAGGAGGGAACTCCAGCCTTGCATTACACACCATTTTAGGAGGCAAGAGGAGTCTGTAGGAAACTGCCTGCAGTCTGGCACTCTCCTGCCTTCACACATTTTAACTGCCTACAAATCCTCCTCCAGGAAACTGAGAATTAGCCCCGGTGCTAAATGACTTTGGAAGAGAGGATCCTTAGTGGGGATTATTGCTGGAAAGAATAACAAGGCTGGATGTGTAAAGCAGTGAAGAGGTCACAGGCCAGCTCCTGGGAAGGACACGTCCCTCCCATCTCACTAGCCTCCAGGTCCTTCCTATAAACTGGGCAGTTTTTCTGTTCCCTTGGCAGCTTTTCAGAGACTCTCTGTGATGGTTTCTGCTGTTTGCCACTGCAGTTTTACTCTATCTGGGTAAGAGGGAGAAGTAAGGATAAGTCCCACTCCCTGAGCTCAAAGCCCTTTCAGCCATGACTTAAACACATCAGTTTGAACCAGCCTAAGAGCTTGCCAACACAGAGGGTCTCATTCCTATCCTTTCTCCTGCAGCTCAGGCCACCAGCCTGTCCTCCCCTCTGTCTTAACCCTCATGCTGGGTAACTCAGCCCTGTCTTAGCAGAAACCAGTTCCTTTTTTCACTCAGTTATTTTTGTGCCAGATTAGTAGTTTGGGTGTGTGGAGGCTGCGCAACACCAAAGCTGAGGCAAGGGAGAGCGACAGGGTGGGGGTGAGGGACAGATCCAGGCAGCCTGTGGGTGAAAGATACTCACCATGGATACAAGTGCTCCAGCAGAGCTGATTACAAGGTCACATGGGGTCAGATGAAAAGCAGACATGTCATTTGGGGTTACAATGACAACTGGGGTTAAAGGTCTGAGATTGAGGGAACTGGGCAAGGCTGCTGAGAGGTTCCTGGGACAATCCCAACAGCAGTTTGGGAATGACTCCTGTGGCATGGTGATGGCTGGGAAGTGCCTTGAGAGCACTGTGGCTGCACCAGGCCTTGCTTGCAGCTCTTTTCATCCTGAGCCCTGCCCCATCACTGTGGGGCACTTGCTGGCTGAGTGGCAGTGGGATGGTGGGATGATGGGATCCCAGTGCCACAGCTATGGGATAAGCCTGGTTAGAGGTAGCAGAGAGTTGGACTTGTAGCTACCACATCCCTGCTCTTAGCACAGTTTTTTTCCATTTCACCTCTGGAAACCTCTTCAAGTCTTGAAGTGTCTATGGAGAAAATTGTCCTTGAAAATGAGCCAGGGCACAGCCCTAAAAGTTCTGGATGCTGCAACTGGGGTAATTCTGAAATAAATGTAATGTTTCTGGCAGCACAAGAGAGCAATTAAGGAACCCTTAATTTTTAAGGGTCCTCAAAAATACATCACTAATTTCTAGCCAGAAACATGGGAAAATTTAGTCAAACCAGCCTGGGTACTCAAGGGAGTATCCTGCCCTACAAGCCGTCCACCACTATTCTGCCTCTGCTCTCCTTCCCTCACCCCTTTCCTCAGCCATCCTTCCCCTGCTTCCCTTCCCAGCTATCCTTCCCTACTTATGAACAAAGAAACTTAACAAAACAGTGCTCCACTGAAGGGAAGGGAGGCAAGGGAAACAGGAAAGAAGATAATATAACAACAAACAACCAGCCCATCCAAAGTACACAGAGGAGTGTTCATCTCTCCCTTTCTGCTTGCTTTTCTGTGGCCTCTAGGAAAACTGGCTACTGCCTCCATCCTGCAGCCTTCCACTGTGTCAGTTCACTGGTCTCAAGCTGCAGACTATGCATTTCTCCCAGGTGTCAGCTATTCTTGCATCCATCCATCCATCTATCCCTCCATCTACCCCATTAGCCAGTATTCATCAGTGATGTCCATAGCAGGAACCCCATATTGTCCTCTCTCAGAATAAGACTCATGAAATAGAGTCAAAACTGAAGGGCAGCCCATTTTTCATGCACAATTTCTGATACTGATTGTGCTGAGCCCAGGTCTCAAGGTCATGGAGTGAGAGGAGTTTGACTCAGGAACTTGTAGACCTTCAGTTTCCATCACCAGGCTCACCTTGTGCTCAAGCAGGAGTGGAAGAGGAGTGACTCAGACTCACAGAATCAGTTGGGTTGGAAATAAGCTCTGAGATCATCGAGCCAAACCTGTGACCAATCACCACCTTGTCAACCAAACCATGGCACTGAGTGCCATGTTCAGTCCTTCCTTAAACACCTCCAGGGACAGCGACTCCACCACCTCCCTGGGCAATCCATTTCATGAAGAATTCCTCCTGATGTCCAACCTGAACCTCCCCTGGTGCAGCTTGAGGCTAATCCTGTCATTAGTTACCTGGGAGCAGAGGCTGACCCCACCTTGCTGCAACCTTTGCAGGTAGCTGCAGAGAGCATGGGCCTGGATCAGGAGCATGGGGAGGTGCACTCTGGCTGCCTGGCCTGGGGAGTGACGTGGTGCCAGGCAAGGACAAGCTGTTCCCTGCCTCGTTATTGTTACCAGATGAGTGGGGGGCTTTTACGATCGCTGGGTTTGGATAATCAAATTCTGATTGTGACAGAGGAAGGAGAGCTGCCCTTCTCTTCCCTCCTGTGCCCCACACCAGGCACTCAGCCCCCTGCCCTCCCGCAAGGCTTTGTTCCTGGGGGTGACGTGCAGCAGCCCGGACGTGACTGTGGATCCCACACCCCCACGACGCCCTGCTCTGTCTGGGGTTATTGTGTGATGCCCAGAACAATATGCTGTGGTTAGGGATGCCTGGGAGAGCGCCGGGAGGCTCCCCGCTCCCCCTCTCCCTGCTAGTGCTGGGGGAGGCAGCTTTTGGCCATGTGGTAGCTGTGGGTTTGGTGGAGGTCCCCCAGCAGGGGAGGAGATGCAGTCACCAGTGCTGTTCCTAGAGAGGAAAGCCAGCATTTGGCACTGCTGAGCCAAATGCACTGTGTGTCTTGGGCACAGGATGGCCCTGGGCACTATAGGATGACAGAATAGCTCATGTAGGACTGCAGGAGGTCTCCGGCCCAACTTCTTCATCCTGCCTGCTCTGGGGTCAGACCAGGTTGCTCAGGGTTTTATTGAATCGGGTCTTGGAAACCTCCAAGGTTGGAGGCAGCACAGCCTTTCTGGGCATCCTGTATCAGTGCTGAACTGTCTTCCTCATAGTGGGAATGTCTTTTCTCATATCCAGTCTGAACCTCCCTGGTTTCAGCTTGTGTCCAGTGTCTGTTGTGTTCCCCTCGTGCATCTCTGTGTACAGCTTGACTTTACCATTTCCATATCCTCCTTTCAGGTATTGAGGGTCACTGCCAGATCCCCACCAGAGCTTCTCTTCTCCAGCCCTGCACGCTCAGCCTCCCCTCCCAGGCTGTGTGATCCCACAGGGCTGTGTGAGCTCCGACTGCTTTGATGGCCTTTCCCCAGACTCTTTCCTGTGTGTCCCCATCTCTCTTGTACTGGAGGCTGTTGCAATATCCAGTCATGGTGTCAGCAGAGCTGAGCAGAGGGGAGGAATTGCCTTCCTCGACCTGCTGGCAATGCTCTGTCTAATGCAGCCCGAGGGCCTGTTTGCCTTCTTTGCTGTGATGATGCATTGCTGACTCAAGGTCCTTTCTGCACAGCTGCTTCCCCACCAGTCACCCCCAGCCTGGGGATTACAGACACAGGACTGTGGCATTTGCCCTGGATGAAGTCCATAAATATCCTCACAGTATCAAGTCAGAGAGATGAGGAGCCAGGAAGTGTCTTGTGGACTTGCCCGAGTCACAGGGACTTTTACTTTGTAATGGTTTGGAAAGTCCCTTCTAGGGGACCATACCCGCACCTTGTTGAGGAGAATCTGCTTATTTGGGATGTTAATGTGGATGTGGAAGCTCAGACAGTGATGTAGGTCAGTGATATAACCAGGAACTGCTCTCACAGGAAAACCTCCTGCACCACCCAGTGCTGAGGCAGGAACAGCGGGGGACATCGGGCTTTTCACACCAGTATGTCACTACAAAACCCTCAGGAGTTAGGGGCTTCAGTGTCCTCCAGTGGCCATGGTACTGACAGGAGGGAAGGGGAAATGTGTCCCTTCTGGCTTTGGGAGTCCCTTTGGCTGCCTGGGTGACATGTCCCTCAATACACATTCTGTTTACACGGCCATTCTGAGGAGTCAGGGTGCTTGTGCAATGCAAGCAGCTGAGCTTTGCATCATTTGGACTTCTCTGTCCTGGCTTGCTGGTTGTTTCCCCTTGTGCCCACGTCCCCCTGGAGCCAACTCTCAGAGACAGTCAGTGGGGTATGTTTGGTCCAGCATCTGTTAATTGCCTTCCTTTGCTGTGTGTGAGTCCTTTGGCCAACAAGTGTGTCAGGAGATGGGCATTGCCTTTGGTGGAGACAAGGCAGAATAATGTTCCTCCCCGATAAATACCCAGGGAGAACGGGATTCTTACGGGCCCTTGTGAGACCCCACCTGGAGTGCTGTGTCCAGATCTGGGGTCCTCAGGACAAGAAAGACATGAACCTGTTGGAGCAGGTCCAGAGGAGACCATGAAGAAGCTCAAAGGGCTGGAGCACTTCTCCTTTTCAGACAGGTTGGGAGAGTTGGGGTGGATCAGCCTGGAGAAGAGAAGGCTCTGGGAAGACCTTAGAGAGTTTTCCAGGAATTGAAGAGAGCTTATAAAAAAGAGGGTGAGCAACTGCTTACACGAGTAGATACTGATAGGACAAGGGGGAATGTTTTTAAACTAAGACAAGAGTTTTAGTCTAGATGTTAGGAAGAAATTCTGTACTCAGAGGGTGGTGAGGTACCGGCACAGATTGCCCAGAGAAGCTGTGGATCCATGGAAGTGTCCAAGGCCAGGTTGGATGGGGTTTGGAGCAACCTGGTCCAGCATCCCTACCCATGGCAGAGAGGTTGGAACAAGATGATCTTTAGAGTTTCTTCCAACCCAAACCATTCCATGATTCATGTGAAGTGAGACATGTAGGAACATGTAATTGCTTTTCTGTGGATGAAGACAAAGACCCCCTTGGCTCCCATTCTTCTCCAGCTTGCCACAGCAGCAGTGCAGGGTCTCACCCTCACCACAGAAAGGTCCCTTCCCCAGACCAGAGTATTTATTCCCAGGACTTCCCCACCCCAGGGCTGCTCATTCATCTCTCTCAGACAGAATGGAGCCTGTCACAAGAGCAGATGCAGAGCAGGCAGAGCTCCCCATGAGACCCTTCACCACCAGAGATGATAAACAGATGGGGAAATCTGCTGGGAAATGCATTGACGTAAGGAGGTGAGGGGCTGGAGCAGTGTCCCCAAGGAGGTGGAAGCACGCTGAGAAAGCTGGATGCAGAGCCTGGTGCACAATGGCTCTTTGATTCCCCCAGACGCTGCTAATGGGCCGTTTCCTCTCCCAGCCCTCCCTGTGGATCGGAGATTTCTTGCTCACTCTCTTGCTCTCCCGTTATCTGTCTCCCTGACTTCTCTCTGGGATTTCCTCTGATCAGGCTGCTGGGTCATCCCAGGCTAGTGTCCCTCGTATGATCCCTCTGTCCCCAGAGCTGCTGTGGCCAGAGGCATTTCTCTTCAGGGGGTAACTTACTGCTGCAGCGTGTGTGTATGGAGCATGGAGAAGCTTCAGCCTTCCCATCCGGAGGGAGAATTGGGCTCAGGTACTTCAGGACCTCAATCTGACCTGACAGCCCTCCTTGGAGAGGTTTTCACACCAGGGCTGCACCATGCTGCATCAATCCTTCTTGGAATTATGGGGCCATCCATTCATCTATGCAATTATTTGTATAATCTATGTGATATATCTCTCCCTTTCCCTCCAAAAATTAAATGTGGGAGCCCCTGGCAGCCCACTCTCCCTACCAGACATGCAGCTACCAGGAGAGCAATGCTGGGACCACCACACTGGGCACAAGAGGGACAGAAACACGCCTGAGAAATTAATCCCTACAGCATTAAGGTGCTGAGCAGGTCTCTATTATCAAATTTTAATTACCATGGCTGAATTTTAATAGAGAAACTGTGCAATTCCCCTTTACACCCCATCCCCCAGGCCAGGTCACTCATGTCACACTCCCTGATGTTGTGGCTGCAGGTTTTTTTGGCTAATGCAGCAAAAAATCTTATTGGATTTGGAAATACAAGAAATTAGTTGCCCTGGGGGAAGGGGAGGCACAGGGCTGCCTGGCATGCAGAGCTGCCAGGAGGCTCTGACAGCCAGAGATATATTGCTGTTTATAATACTTAATAGTGAGCAGCTCTACAAAGTCCTTTCTTTATTCATTTCTCTCCCTAGCACTTCACAGCATGCAATAACTTGGATTTATAAATTAAACATGTTCCTTGTTTTAATACATCATCTACTTCTTATTCTGTAGTCCCATAATGGGATCTTTAATTGCCTGTCATGGAATCGTGCATCCTCCTGGCAGCCTGGGAGTGCGAGTGTAGCCATGAGTTCATTGGCCCATGTTGGTATTAAATGGTGCATTTAAATCTTCACATTAACAAAAGCGAGGAACACGAGCGGGAATGTGGAACAGTCATCATTAAGAAGAATTGTTTTCTGTGGCAGAAAATGAGGAAAATCAGGCCAAAAATACAAACGGACTTCCCTCCCCCCCACTCTCCAAAGAGAAAAGCGTTGCACAGCGTTTTAATTATTGCTGGGTTTATTTTCAACTGATGCGTATCCAACAGCTTGAGCCCAGATTAGAGTCCAAAGGGCTGAGGCAGGGGCTGGAAGACCCACTCCAAGGGTGGCCACACACACACATTATCTGGTGCCTAAATTGGAGCATCCAGCTCCAGACCCGTCCTGCTGCATTTGCTGCAGAGCCATGGCTGCTTTTTCCCTACTTCTGTGCTCAACAGTGCTCAAATCTGTGTGGCTGGTTGAGGCAGTCCAGCCAAGATGTCCCTGCCAGAGCCCAGGAAACCTGGGCAGGAGGGGGCACAGGGGAGGGAGATGGAGAAGGGGGCAGCAGGCATCTCCTGCTGCTGTGCTCAGCCTCGGTGACAACAGTGAGCTCCATGTGCTGCTCAGGTCCCTGCACCCAAAGCAGGTGTTCTGGGAGACAAGGGACAGAAAAAGGCAGAGAAAAGGTTAACAGGGATGGAGCTGCTGCCCTGATGCAATTTAATGTGATTTCCTCTTGCAACACTTGAATATCTGCTCTTTGTAAGGATTGGCTGGATCCAAGACCATTTTATTGCAGCTTCCCCTTCCTGGCAAAACAAAGTTAAATCCTCCAACCTTTCTACTTTTTCGTATCTAATCTTTTTTAATTAATTAACATCTTTGCCAAAGTGTGCCCTAAACAGGAGACTTGGTCCAGCCGAGACCTTATCAGCATGGAGGCAATTTGAGCAATTACCTCCTCTGGCTTACACACAGCAGTCCAGTACTGCATCCAGGAAGGAAATTTGCTTCTGTTGGTGTTTTCCCAGCTGCACATTTCTCATCCCCATCCTTTGCGAATTGCCATTCCCCTTCCATTTCTGCTGTACTGTCACTGGGTAAGAGCTCCCCGGTGGGTACCCTGTGTTTGATATCGCTCCTGTCAGAGCCACAGTTTGTGCTGTTATTTACTGGATTTCATCTTATTCAATTCAGGCTTTTTCTCCAATTTTTCCTGGTAGTTTTGAATTCTCATCCAGTCCTCCCAGGTGCTTGACATCCAGCACAACCTGCATAATTTAGAAATGCATTCCCTGGGTCATCGCTGGAGTCAGTCAATGAAAATGCTGAATAGAATCACCTTTATGTCTGATTGTTCCGTTTGGCCAGTTTAGAGTCATAGAAAGGCACAAAAATTAATTTCTGGACATAGGCAGCAATATGGGATACACATCATAAGGTCACCCCAAGACACTGATCCAGGAAGACCCTGCTCAAAATCTCCTCCTTGTGTGACTGAAAACTATCTGCAGTGACTCCAGATGTATTTTATTAAATTGTTCCTAAATTCACTTTCTCATATTTCCTTAATTTAAGAGAATTGGTAAAATGTTAGATGGGACTATTTCCAAAGCTTTGCCTAAATCACGGCACATTTCAGCCGCCAAGAGGGAACTGAGCTGAACATTACTCTGGTTTGGGCAATTTACTTTTGACAAATTCATCTTATTCCTGTGTTCTTCTCTGGCTTTGTATGAGCTGTTTGTTTAATAATTTGTTCTGGGACTTTTCCAAGACTCAGAGTTAGGCTCCTGGTATATAAATCTTACTTTTTAAATGGAGATATTGTGCCTGCTGGTTTCTGCTCCACAGAGTATTTCCTTGCCCAGGGTGTCTGGGAAGAACATTCCAGCTCCTTACTCTGCTCACCTCCCATGGGATCGTCCTCTGCTTGTGCTGACTCCATCTCCTGTGTCCCACATAAACCATCTCTGGATGGTTTCTTTCTGCTCCACTCCTTGCTTTGATTAACTGGTAATTATAATCAGTCAGCTGATGACAAGGAACCTTTTTTGTGAAGGCAGCACTGGTCTTTCCCAAGTCATCCCTTGGTTCCTCTCCTTCCTCTTTCTTCTCCTGATGCATTTACAGATCCTCCTGTTGCCTTCCCACCCTTGTTCACTGAAACTCATTCGAGCCTTCCTGTGTGGTTTCACAATGGGGCAGTTTTTGATATAAATATGTAACGAGCTCCCACAGTTCTCATCTTCCTCTGCCCTGGGTTTGCAGCAGGGCCACTGGTGTTGGGCTCAGTGGTCATGTTTTCTGCCTTCCTCTGGGCAGGATAAACCAGCCATCATCTTTAGGGCTTTTCCCTGCTGCACTGGTTCTCCTGTTTCCCCAGGAACTATCCACAGGTTCCCCATGTGTGCCAAAATCACCTAGTTTGAGTCCAGCATTCCTCTGCCCCTGCTCTTGCATCTCCCTGTTTGTGAGAAAGATTAACTTTGCCACTTTGTGATAGCTCTTCCCAAAATCACTGTCCCTCCAGTGTCCCTCCTCATGGTCAGAGCCTGATGTAGGTACTGTTTGTCCATCTGAGCTGAAATGTCCACAGCATCCTAGGGATTCACTGGACTGGGATTATGTCTCATTTCCAGTTGTGGGTAATTAAAATAACATCCCTCACTTTCACTGTTGTTGATAACTGGAAGAACCCCTCCTACCTCCTCCTCCTCAGCTCTCCTGCCATGGCCGCATCCCAGGCCCTGCTGTGTGCCCTTCTGGGACTCCCTTCCTTTCCTCTGCTCTTCCCAGATTTTCTCCATAAGGACAGAAATAGGTTCCTGTGCTGAGCATTCTCTGAGCATTATGTCATCATTGTGACTGTGTCTTAAGAATTCATGGTGTATTTATTTGTCTCCTAGACTCCTGTGGGAGGTTGATAATCACTGCATTGCCCTTTTCCCTTTGTTGGGTCACCCTTAGACCAGCACTGTAATTTCCCCAAGAAGACTGGCTCCTCCCCCATCTCCTGTAATTATGGATCTCCGCCCAGGGCGGGGGGTTCTCAACTGTGAAAATTCAGCCACCCAAGTCTTCATTCCCAGCCAGAATTGGCTGCCTTTTCTCTCACTGCTCATCCCAGTAGCCCCACAGTTTGAAGAATGAGGTGTTTTGAGATTAGGATCATGAACCTCCCAGCTTTGGTGTCCCACAGGCATCCAAACCTAAGCACTGAGCCCTCTCCTTCTCCACTGCCACCCAGGGAGCCTCAAGCCCCTCCAAACCCCACAGACACCAGGGCCTGGGGCTCACGGGTCTCCACCCAAACCAGCAGGTTAAACCAACCTGCATTGCAAACAGAAGACCCAGCATGTAGGAGAGGGGTATTTAAAATGAAAATTGGGTTCTGAGATTGGCCTCAAACTGTTCAGGGAAATGTTATAATTAACTGTGAGATGTCTCTGCAAATGTTGCTGACTGGAGCGAGAGACTCAAGCATCCTTTCTCTGGTCTTGCTCTGCAGTGCAAGAGTTTATTTACTGTACATTTCAAAATAGAGCCCTTCCCCCCTCCCCATTTTGTGTGGAACAAACAATGCTATGTCTCTCCTGCCACTGCAGTATTAGAAAAAAAATGGGTCATGCATATAATTCTGCAGAGGGAAACAAAAGGCCATTCTGCCCCTCTTGGATCTCGTATTTATGGATGCTGTGGCACATTATGGTAATTCTTGCTTGAATCCAGCACATGATTAATAGCTAATAATTAGGCTGTGGCATTTCTACATGCAGATACAGAGGGAGATTCATGACACAGTGGACAAGACAGTGAAATATGACTGACACATAAAACTGCTTGCAGACTTTCCAAGGCACCAGATTCCCATCTCCACTTTGCCTTCTGGCTTTTCACACACTTGTGTGTGAAAAAACTCTCATTTTTGGTTGTTGATAATGAATTCTTTCCTCTGTTTGTGTTCTGTCCAATTTAAACAAAAAAAAAAAAAAAGAGGATTTATTAGAAGTATAAAGTCGTCATCTGTTCTGGACCCACAGAGGGATAATTCCAGGAAGGTGGTAAATTGTGGGTACACAGGAATATGTTCACATACACTTGCTTGTAGGCTGTACATGTCGATTTTATAAATGCCCATGTACAAAGTGGAAAAAACAGCTTTGCCTTGATGAACAGCTTGAAATCACCAGAAGTGAAATCTAGTGTAAATATATTGATTTCTGTCACATTTTAATGTTTCTTTGTGCTCCTTTGTGCATTTAGCCAAGTATTGTCTCTTATATATGCACCCAGTGACTCGTTGCAGTAAGAGCAATCTCAGGCTGGAGAGATGAAAATAAAATAAATAAAAAACCCTAGAAAACTGTTTCCATGGCTGTGACTGAGAACAGAAGTGTTCCTGCTTTGATGAGGTCAGGATGTGACATAAACACTCCCCTCCCAGCAAGGCTGAAGCAAAGAAGGTGATGAAGCAAAAATCACTCCCATTATCACCCTGGGATTATCAGACATAATCCTGCAGGGTGAGATGAGGTCTCAGGGAATAAACATTGTCCTCTAAGTGTGTCCATCTCTGCACGCTGCTGCTCCTCCCTGGCAAATCTGGGGTAACATATGGTCCAGGAAATCAGAGCTACAGACCCCCCTCTAACCTCCCCAGGCACATACACAGCTCTGCATCATTACACATCACCTAAACACTAAATAGCTGCTGCACCTTTTTGTTTGGGGGTTTAATTTTTAAATAACAGCCAGCTAAGGTTGTGGGTGTAGTGGGTTGATGCTGGCTGGATGCCAGGCACTCATCAAAGCCTCTCTGTCTTTCCCCTCTGCAGCTGGACAGGGGAGAGAAAATATAACAAAGGGTTCATGGGTGGAGATAAGGACAGAGAGAGGTCAGTCAAAAAATACCATCACGGACAAAACAGACTTGGATTAGAGATATTAATTGAATTACTAACAACATCAGAGCAGGATAATGAGAAGTAAAATCAGACCTTAAAAACACCTTCCCCCCACCTCTCCCTCCTTCCCAGCTCCACCTCCTCCCCCAGCGGTGCAGGGAGACAGGGAGTGGGGGTTATGGTCAGTTCATTCCCTGTGGCTGCTCCTGCTGCTCAGGGACTGGATTCGCTCCCCTGCTGCACCCTCGGGTCCCTCCTATGGGAGACAGCTCTCCATGAACTTCTCCAGCGTGAGTCCCTCCCATGGGCAAGAGTTCTCCACAAACTGCTGCAATGTGGGTCACTCTTCCACGGGGTGCAGTCCTTCGGGAACAGGCTGCTCCAGCGTGGGACCCCACAGGGTCACAAGTCCTACCAGGAAACCTGCTCCAGCGTGGGCTTCTCTCTCCACAGATCCCTGCCAGGACCCTGCTCCAGCACAAGCTTCCTACAGGGTCACAGCCTCCTCTCAAGCATCCACCTGCTTCAGTGGAGGCTCCTCCATGGGCTGCAGGTGGATCCCTGCTCCAGCGCCTGGAGTACCTCCTGCTCCTCCCTCTCCACCGCCCTTGGTGTCTGCAAAGCTGTTCCTGTCACATTCTCACCCTGCTCTTCTCTGGTCGCAATTACACCTGCCCAATAACTTTTCTTCCTTTCTTTTTAAATCTGTTACCCAGAGGCATGACCACCATTTCTAACTGGCCCAGCCCCAGCCAGCAGCAGGTCCATCCTGGAGCTGCCGGGGATTGGCTCTGCTGGACATGGGGGAAGCTTCTGGCAGCTTCTCACAGAAGCCACCCCTGTAGCCCCTGCTGCCAAAACTTGGCCATGCCAGCCCAATGCATGGGTCTGCACGTCCCCACTGCAGCATCTCCTGGTACTGCAGTGCCTATATATGCCTCACTTGGAAAGCCCAGTGCGTGATATTTATGTAATCATAGAATGGATTGGGTTGGAGGGGATCTTAAAGAACATCCAGTTCCAATCCTCTGCCATGGGCAGGGACACCTTCCACTAGCCCAGGTTGCTCCAAGCCCCATCCAGCCTGGCCTTGAACACTTCCAGGGGTGGGGCATCTACAACTTCTTTGGACAACCTGTGCCAGTGTCTTTGGGCAATCTGTGCCTGTGAACATTTCCCCTCATTGACACTCCAAATAAATTCTGTGACTCAAGGTGCTGGAAGGACTTGTGGGATGATTAAAAGCACCAGTATTAGAGCTGATATCGCTCTTCAGCACCCCATTCAGAAGGATTTTAAGCACCCCAAGCCCTGGCACACATCCCTGTGTAGGTTTGCTCCTACTGACCTGGAGAGCAGTGAGACAGCAGTGGGAGTGATGGCTACAGCATTCCTGCTCCTGATAACCATGACAAACACATACAGCATCCCTGCTACCCCTTGTTACACATGGAGCTGGGGGATGCAGTCCCTTGGGATCACCAGGGAGAGTAGGAGGTGTGAGGGGCTGAGGTGAGGAGCTGCAGGAATGGCCAGGCCCTGCACACCCTGCACTGGAGGGGAGAGGACAGCTCGGGTCTGCTGTTCTGATTAAACACACCTTATGCCAGGGTCATGCTGGCACTGACACATTTTACCACTCTAACCCGTGGGCCTTCAGGGCTTAGGCAAATGACTTGACATGCCCCATTCCTCACCTGCTGTCTGCCCAGCTCCTTCCTGTTGGTTTTGCTCCTACTGTAGCTGCTCCACTCTAGATGAAAAGAAAGAAAAATGTGAGTGGAAAAGAGGGAGGCTGAGGCATACGCACATTTCATTTTTATGTGCCTTTCACTGTATTTCATCTGTCTTTCATTTAACATACTGGTGGCATTTATGTATTTCCTGAAATGCCACCTAGGAAAGAAAACACATTAAGAACAACTTGACATACAGAGTGAGGTGTCCTTCAGTGGGGCTGGCTGGAAATGTGCAGAGCAGCCTGCAGGCACAGGCATCCCTCTGTGCTGAGCCATCCCTGGGACCTCTGGGTTGCAGTGGTGAGATGCTCCAGCTCCATGCAGCAGATCAAAGCAGCTCCTGCTTTTTGGTTTTGTCCTTTGTGATCTGGCTGCCACTTGGAAGCAAAGCTACTGTCTGGAAAATAGGAATCAATCCTGCACAAAAGTGCTTTCCCACCTCCTCCAGCTGTGCTTGCACTGTGTGCTCTACCTCCAATGGTTTAGTGACCTGCCCTTTCTAGGAAACTGCAGGCAGGCACAGAGGAGACCGTCACAATAATAATAATAATATTAGTTATAATAATAATGATGATGATGATGAAGGCAGTTAGTGCTGGGACGCAGACAGCTCCTGCTTCTGGGACGCTCCCTGGGCCAGGCACACCAGGCAACAGGAACAGGCTGGTGAATTTTTTTGCCCTTCAGACACAGGAGCTTTGGAGCTAATAATACCCATCCTTTACCAAGGAACTGCAGCTCAGAGCCTTAGTTTGGGTGATGGATGGTCTCTGCTGGAAACAAAACATCTCTGCAGTTGTAGCTGACAAGTTTGGTACAGACAGGCAGGACCACACTTCCTATCCTCTATATTGTATATCACAGAATCACAGAATGTTTTGGGTTGGAAAGGACCTTACAGATCATCTAATTCCAGGACACCTTCCACTAGACCAGGTTGCTCCAAGTCCCATCCAACCTCGCCTTGGGCACTTCCAGGGTTGGGGCATCTGCAACCCCCCAGGGGAACCTGTTCCAGTGTCTCACCACCCTCACAGTACAAAATTTCTTTCTTGTATCTAACCCTAATTTCCTCTCTTTCAGTTTGTACCTCAGTATGGTTTTACACCTGCTGTGGCAGTTTAGTGTGCAGCTTAGCCCATAGAGACCAGCAGTCCTTTGTCCTTAAGCCTAGGTGAAGACCTTACCCACCACTTGTGTGTGCCCTTCCCGGGGGAAGGGGTGGGATGCTCCACACGTACCTGTCTGGCCTGAGCACAGCCCTGGGGCTCTCTAGTTCCAGGCTCAGGACTAGCTCTGGAGCTGACCTGTTTCATGCTCTTGGACAAATCCCTGGAACAGGGATAATGCCCAATGCCAGTCTCTGAGGGGAGCACAGAGGCTTCATTAGCTGATGTTTAGGGAAGGCTCTGGGCAGGAAAAGTGTATTCAGCGTTAAAAATGAATGAGCATCAGTAATGCCAAAAATGTGTGTGATAGAGGGAGAGAAAGACAATATTGGAGGACAAAATGCTCAGGGAGCTGGGAGCTGGCCCAGACAGAGACACAGAATTCCTAATACCCAGGCAGAGGGCATGGCTGCAGCCCTGGCTGTGGCACAGTGCCCTTCAGGGACCAGTGGCCCAACTAGCTTGTCGCACCCTGTCCTGGCACATGGATCAATGGAATACTCAGCACTCTCCTGGGGAGTAGCAATTAGGAGATGTGCTGGTACCACTGTCTTTCCATCATCCTTTCATCCCAGTCCCCAGACTTGTTGGGCTGAAGACACCTCCCTTCCCCTGAGAAACGGGTGGTCCAAAAAACTTCTGATGCTTCCCTCCCCACCACTGCCCAGTTTTACACCTCCAAGGCCACACTGAGGAATGACAGTCACACAGCAGCACTGGACACTTTGAATTGGGAATACAAGCCTCTGCCTATCCTGTTCATTAAGCAGATCTGCTTACACAGGCTCTGTAACAAAACTACTGAGCATTCAGTAGGTCTCTCACAAGGCACAGCCCTGGGAAACCTGCCTCACTCCTCCTCCCTCTTCTCCTAGGACTGAATGTCATCCTTGATCCAAACCAGGAGGCTGCAATTTCCTTGGAGACCTCAGGACAGGGAGATGAGCCACAGCTCTCTGGGCTTTCCTTGCATTTGTGGTGACATTGGCTCAGGCTTTGTGCTGGAGAGCTGGCAGTGAGAAGGCGTGGAACGGAGGAGCCAAGAGCATGAACACGCCATGACTGAGAAGGTGAATCTGCTGACTCACGTGGTCTCCCTGCTGCTCTCCAGGGTCCCTCTCACAATGCAAGGAACCTGCTAACATCCCTGTCCATGGCATTGCTCCCTGGAGCATCTTCTGTCCGTCCCAGGCAGTTCAGTTCTTGGCCAGCAGAAACACAGAGGCTCTCTGCAACTCCAGCAGATTTCCCAAAGGCTTGGATGAGAAAAGGACCTTATAACCCTTCTCTTCCCAGCCCTCCAGCAAAAAAACATCTTTGATCTCTTGTGTATTGCTGCAATATCTCCCTTGTGATGTGGTTCTGTAAGAGGGAAGGAAATGTCCCTTGGTCCCATCCCCAGGTGAAGGTACAGCCCTCATGTGCACATGCTGGAAGTACACTGTGCCTCGTGCTCCCGGGGAAATGAGGACACTTCCTCCTCCCTCCCTGAGGAGCACAGCTGAACTGCTTGCAGGGGAAGTGCTGCCAAGCTTCCCAGATGAACTGCATGTCACTTCCCACGTCCATGGAGTAGCAGCTCTGACACTGAGTTAAGTGCTGCCAGCACGCCAGGAGCATTCCCCCTTCTAGATGTTTTTCCAAACCAAATCCTAGCTCTGAGCCCATTTCACTGGTGACCCACTGTTGCTGTAGGGCAGTGAGGCAGAGCAAATTATATGAGAACCAGAACAATTACAGCAGGAACCAGGAGAACCTTTGGAGCAAGACTGATGTTTCACATTGCAGTGGGTGCCCACAGCAGCGGGATCTGCAGAAGGTTTGTGCTGTAGGATCCAGGCAGGATTGAGCACAAAGTGCAGCAGGACAAGGTTGTGCTGTACTCAGAATTTCTGCTCAAAAGCAGCTTTCCCAATACCAGTGCTGGGTGCAGCCTTTCACAACCACAGCTTTCCCAGCCAGCCCACCCCAATCTAAGGGGAGAAAGAAGAGAAAAACAATGAAAACTGTTTGATATTTCTCATTCAAGAGAAAGAAAGATTCAGAGGATGGATGTTGGCCACAGGCCTTCAAAGACATGTCTTCAAATTTCTTCTTTATGATAAATATCATGTGTGACCATTGGCAAATCAAAAACTTACGCTCCATTGGAACATCTCGTTTGCTTTCTTGTTTGACACAGAATTATAAGATGTAACCAGCTCCTCCTGTTGAGTCCAACAGCTTGTGTTTGACTAAGGCACAGATTTCCCATCTGTTCTTCAGTCTCAGTCCTTTTTGCTGCAACATCACACTGGGAGATGGTACAGATGATCCCCCTAAATCCCTCAAATCCTCTTCTAGACACAGCGAGTCCCAATTCTATAGGCACTGCCTGTGTTTCTTGTTCTCCTGTACATCCCACTGCATGGAGCAATATTCACCACGCTGTTGGAGAGAGACAGGCCATGGTACAACTGCTCTGCCACTGATTATCCCACCAGTTGTTCTGCAACCCCCAGCTCTTAACAGCAATTATATTTATTTTTTCCCTCAGACTAGTGGCAGAGCTGATCAGTAGTGGAATTAGCACCTCTCTCTCCAGTTTCCAGTTAAGGAAACAGAGAATTTTATTTTGCCTGGAGCTATCTGCACCATTTCAGGCTAACTGGGTGTTGCACAGGTTATTCCTTTCAGTAGGTCTGGATCATCCTACACCTTGTGAGGCTCTGACACATGGGCTACTGCCCTACAGCAGCCCCTCCAAGGGAAGACCTCAAGAAGAGCCCATCTTTAACAGAAGAAGAGGAGGAAGCGGCTGGAAGTGATGAAATAGAAGGATATGGAAAGTCCTGGGCTCTGGCTTAGCTTAAGACCTTATTGTGCTCTCCTACAGCCTTGCTTCTTGCTCTTCTGGAAAATTGGCACAGTGTTCCCTGAAACCAGCACACTGGTGCCTCCAAGTCTCAGCAACTGGAGGCACAACAGAGAGGAGGTAAGAGGCGGCTGACAATGCCAGAGCTGACTGGGAAGCCCCATTTCCTTGAAATTATGCTGGGATTTGCAGTTATTTTCATGTGGGATTAGAAGGGAGCCTCAAAAAACATTAAAGAAACCAAAATTCTGCAGTTTTGTTTTGGAAACACAGAATTTTTTTTGACAGCAAATCTGGCTTCCAAGATACCTAGCAGCTCTTGGATAAAAATAACAGAATTCCCAGGGGTCTCAGGGCTGCTCAGGGGATGTGGAGCTGCCAAGAGACACCGTGGTAGATGCATCTATTCAGTACAGCAGATATGTGGAGACTTTTTACTGATTGC
Source organism: Corvus moneduloides (assembly GCF_009650955.1). Classification (NCBI taxonomy): domain Eukaryota; kingdom Metazoa; phylum Chordata; class Aves; order Passeriformes; family Corvidae; genus Corvus; species Corvus moneduloides. The sequence goes on from NC_045478.1 coordinate 6,233,083, forward strand.
TGGGTTTATTATTTTATTGTAGAGATTCTCAGAATCTGACATGAGATTTTGAAGAAGGCCAGTGGTGGAGGTCTTTGGGAGGGGAAGGAGGGCTAGTACAAAAGGGAATAACCAATTTCATACTCCTCAGGGGCGTTTAGCTGGACCCACCTGATGATGCCAGCAGAGCACATAGGTGCAGACAAGGCTGGGAATGAGACTGGTATGGATGAACAAACATTTCTTTCCAATGTGGTTTTTCTCTTTCATTCCTGCACTCATGTGCAGCCAGCCTGCACCACAGAAATACCCCCATATCTCTCCCCTTGTTGCTGAAGTTCTCCAAGACATGTCAGGTTCCAACCATCCAAAACAACAGGAGCTGCTGTGAGCACAACCCCAAAATCTGCTACCCCTTCCTCTTCTCCTCCACCCCATGGGCCCTCGCTGTGCACAAGTCCAGGGTATCCCAATGCTAATTTGAGGCTGGGGGCTCCTGCCAGGAGTAAATGTGACTGGCCAAGCAAGGGCAGGGGTTTTACCTCTGAGAAAAGCAGCTCCATATCAGCTTCTTCATATCAGAACTCAAAACCACAGCCATGCACAGCTGTGCTGGTACCGCTCAGCAGCAAAGGAGCTGATGCATTCCTTGCTGCTGATGTGAAGATGATACTCAAGGAGGGAAATGTTTTAAGGCAAGTGGAGCCTCAGCAGAGCTTTTGATTAGAGATTTCAGTCCTTGAGTGAAAACGCAGTGAGGGTCCTGAAACAAATTGATACATGAAGGTTTTTAGACACAGGCTATTATCCTTCAGGGCTGATTTGAAACAAATCTTGGGGGCTAATTCTAAAATAGTGAACGCATCACACAGCAGGGCACAGCAGGCATTAACACGTTAAAGCCTAGTCATCAAACACACCTTTCACTCATAAATGCCTGAGAACTTTGCCATTTACCAGTCAGCCCAGCCCAGGATGCTTTTGGGATGCCTTTGTATGCCAGCCCAGGGCCCAGTACAGGGAGTGATGCTCCTTTTCATGCCATGAGTCACGAAGGCATCCTTAGGCAATAGATCCTCCAAAGATTTTTGTGCTCTTCAGGCTGGCCCTTTACAAGGTATCAAGCATCTTCCTTGTGCAACCCTTACCCTGTCCTATCCTGCCCAAGCTGGATGAGTAATGATAAAACCCAGCATGGAGGCCAGCCCTTGTTTGCTTGGATTTTCAACAAGACTGAGCTTGGGGAGAAGGGCCCCAGCACAGGTTCTGACCACAGTGTCAATTTGGAGCCTGCCAAGGTGAAGGCAGAGCAGTGGTTTGCAGCTCAGCTCAGTGGGAAGAAGATGGTGACCAGAAAAAGATGAAAGGAGTGGCTGGAGGACAGATGGAGATGGAAGGGGAGAGAGGCACTGCTGTTCATTTGTAAGGCTACTGCCCACTGAAGCACTGCCCTCACACTATGTGGGGCTGTCCTGCTTTGAGTTATGGGTCAGGGTCCTGAAATTCCTCCTACACAACCTTATTCCTTATTCCTCCTACACAACCTGATCAAATGGCAGGAGGATGTCTCCCCCCCGTGCTCAGGGGTGAAGAAGTGAGCCATGGACAAACTGAGGATCTCAAGGAGCAACAGCCCCGGCAACCCCAGCAGCACAGATTGCTCATGGCTTGGGCAGCCCTTTTGGAACTACGGGGCTGCTCCAGAGATGTTGAGGCCTTTTGCAAATTTTGTGGTAAAACTAGAAATGTGAGCAGTCACTGAAGTCCCCTGGTGATGGCTGCCGTGAGTGGCTTACCCAAATGACAGCTGCATTCAGGGGATGGAATTCCTGGGATGCATCCTGGAATCTGGGCTCTTGTGACACACCAGCTGCCCAATCCAGCCACGATGCCTGGCACTGTTCCTGTGCCACCCTGCTGTGACCATGCCTTCTGCCAAAGCAGAGCAGGTGGGACAGGAGGAAAGGCACCTGGTGCCTTTCTTGTTGCAGTTCACAACTCCACATTTCCACCAAACTGGTCCATGGAGTGGTCTGCACTAAGATGCCTGAACCACAGTCCTGCCCAGCCACAGTGTGAACACAGGTTCTGCACAGTCAGATCTGTTTGGGAGCTGTAGCTCCAGGGAGGACGTGGGACTGAGTTGCAAAGCAGGGCAGTGACTCTATAGATGGATGTGGCTGTTTTTATAGCGCATGTGAGCTGGAGCTCTTTACATTTCCCTTCCAAATGGTGTCCTGCAGTGCCCATGGGACATCCCCCGGAGCAGCTGACCCTGCTGAATGCAGGGCTCTGTTGGGCAGGTGGGAATAGGCTCAGCATGGTTTGTTCTGTGCGCTGGGCAGGCTGTGCCAGCTTCCCTGAAGGAATGGCTTTCAGCCACTGTCTGTCCAAATGAGCACGCTCTCGCCTTGATTTGTCTGGAATTTGTCAAGGGAGACAAAGCTCAGCATTGCTGAGAGAGAACACTTTTATTTCCATTTTGAAACATCACCACTTTCAGTTTTGTCTTATAAAACTCTTCTTTGCCTCTTCCCTGACCTTGAGGTTGCATGGTGTGATAAGGCTGCATCCATACTGTTACATTTTTACCTTTTAAAGGAATGTGTGCATCCGGTTTGCTGCTGGGGATGGCCCCTGTGTTGGGTTAAGTCCTGAATCCACCCCAGGAATTTCTTGGGCAGAGCTGTGGCCAAATTTGTGTCTAGGGCTGTCCCACCAAGACAAGCGTGCAGACAACTGGGCACCAGTGCCTGTACATTGCATTCACACAGATGGGGCTTTTGTGTCCCTCTTTGGGACCAGGCACACTGCCACCATGCAAGTATCTTCTCTGGCAGCTCAGGGTCAAGGATTTGCCTTTGTGGAAATTCAAGTGAGAAAGTTTCTCACTTTCGCTTCTCCATGGCTTTTATCTTCATAAATGAAAACACTCAAACATAGAGGAAATAAATAGAAAAGTGGAGGTAGTGGGAGGAAAGTCAGTGGGATTAAAAAGAAACAACAAAATATTGATAACAGGGTTGGAGTCCCAGTTTAAGGTGAGGTTCCAGCTGAGAAATGCTCTGCACAGGCAGAACAATGTCTCCCTGTCGGGGATGGAAGGGCTTTGAAGTGGCTCAGTGTGGAGAAAGGGGGGGTCTTTTCAGCCCAGATCTGATGACATGACCAAGCCCCCCATTCACAGGCAACCTCCTTGAAGTCAGTTTCAATCCCCTGAGGAAAATTATTCTCTGTCTCTTCAGTGTAGAAATGGTGCTATCCCCTACCTAAGCAACTTCAGAGACCTTTTTTAATTGTAACCTATGTGGTGAGGGAGAGGACACAAAACACTGTTACAGTGTAGTACCGGATTCCTGATGGGCAAAGGGGTCCAGGAAGGCTGGTCATTCTTGAGGGAGGAAATCCTAAAAGTGCAGGAGCATGCTGTCCCCATGTGACAAAACATGAGTTGGTGGATGAGAAGACTGGCCTTGGCTGGATAGCCTTGGCTGGAACTCAGAGAAAAAAAAGAGTTTACCAGTTTCAGAAGAATGGGCAGGCAACTCAGGAGGACTACAAGATGTTGTGAGGTATGCAGGGAGAAAATTACAAGGGCCAAAGCCCAACTAGAAATGAAATTGGCTACTGCCGTAATAGACAATACAAAATGTTTCTATAAATATATTCACAACAAAAGGAGGGCTAAGGAGGATCTCTGTCCTTTATTGGATGCAGGGGGACATGTAGTGACAAAGGCTGAGGTACTTAATGCCTTCTTTTCCTCAATCTTTAAGTCTTTTAAGACTGGTTGTTCTCCAGATAGCCAGACCCCTGAGCTGGAATACAGAGACGAGGAGCAGAATGAAGCCCCCAAAATCCAAGGGGAAATGGATAGTGACCTGCTACACCACTTAGGCAAACAGGAGTCTATGGGGCTGGATGGGATCACTACCCCTGGAGGTATTTAAAAGACATGTAGATGTGGCAGCTGGGGACATGGTTTAGTGCTGGGCTTGGCAGTGCTGGATTAAAGGTTGGACTTGATGACCTTAAGGGTCTTTTTCAACCTAAATGATTCTATGATTCTAATTTTAGAGAGCAATCTCACTTTTTTTTTAGATAACAGATAAAGCTGCAGCCGCTTTTGCCATCCTGGATGCTACTGTGTAGGTAAAAATCTGTTTACATTATTTAAACTCCCCAGGCATTTGCCACCCATGACAAATCATCCTGATATCTCCATAGCAATCTGCTCTAGCTGGAAAGGATGCACCTTTTCCCTGACTGTTCCAAGCCTATGCTGTTCCATAAGAGTGCTTTTGGCTTGCATCCCCAACCTAAATGTGTTCTCTGTGAAACACAATTTTTCACTCTGCACGGTCACAGGAGACAAACACCAGTAATTTGAGTTGCCAGATAGGAAAAAAGTCAAGCAGACTGGACCTTTAGAGGCTTCCAGCATTAGGCATGGGAAGAGATGATACAAGCCTCTGTTCTGGGTTGTATTTTCTGCAGTGTGGTGGATGGCAGCTGCTGAATTAACCTGCTCAGTGCCTGAGGGTGCACTACGGCTGGCTGCAGTGTCTCCAGCGCTCTCGGGGATGTGATGCCGCATGTGGGGATGCAGCTGAGGTGCCTGGGATGCTGCAGGCAGGAGGGCAGGGCTGCCGGAGCTGCTGTGCTGAGGAACCCACCCAGCGAGCGCCATCAGCGCTCAGCTAAGGACGTGGGAGCGCAGCTGAGATGGGCAGTGATGGAATGATTGTGTGCTCATCCTGGCCGCACCTCCGGAGCCAACAGGATGGGATGGGCATCTGTTAAAAAAGAATAAGGTCAGGCTGGGAAAAATGCCAGGGAGAACAGTGGTTAGACAAAACCCGTGAGTTTTTGCAGGTTTGGGGGCACCTCAAAATTTCCCCAGGCAGAAAGCAGGAACCTCAGCAGCGCACACAGCCAGGCTCCCTCCCGCCCAGCCTGAGCCCCAGCCGCCTCCACGAGTCAGTGGTTAACCAGGCAGCACCACGGCTTGCAGAGCCATCTGCTGACAGAGGGATGCAGCACAAGGAGGGATTTTTTTTCTCTCCTGTAGGTTTTTTTCAACTTTGTCCATGCAGTTGAGGGGTTTTTTGCAGTACAGCCCATGGGCAGTACAGACAGTGTGGTCTGGCTCCTGCACACAATTCAGCACAGGAATTGTTTTACTCTGCCAGCCGGATACATGCTTTTGTCTATAAGAAATATTCCAGTATTGCCTCATCTTTAGCTATGGATCTGTCGTGCAAGACAAAGAAGGAAGAAATGAAACATCTTTTGAAGCATCCTTGGAAGCCAGGAGACAGATCCTTCTCTCCTCAAACAGGAGCTCTGCTTGGAATCACGGCACTGTGAAATAATACATAATGAGGGCACGGGCCTGGAAGTTGCTCGAGGACATGGCAGCATCTGGAGCAAGAGGGACAGGCTGAACAGAGCTGTGCTGAGGCCACAGGGCTGCAGACCCTGAGTTACCAGGGAGGCAGGGGCACATCTGCTCCAACAGAGTTTCTTTCCATGCCTTTTCTCAGGGCAGTTTTTATCTGCTGTAAGTGTACACAAGCCCCAGCACTTTTATTTTGCATTGGATCATATGGATCACTGTCTTTTCTCTGATAGCAGCAAAAACAAACCTCTTCTGCCTGACCTGGGTCAGAAGCAGACTGTGTGTTTATTCCACGACAATACCCACATCTTTATTTGAGCATGATTCCCCTTTGCAAAGTGCTCTGTGCCTTTGGGGTAGAAATGCACCTTTTCTTTAAAGCTATAAACAGATGCTATGATTCTTGGATTTGCAGAGTGGATGCTTCACAGAAAGCAGAGCTTACAGCACGCTAGAAAGAGCTGCTTTTGTGGCAAAATGTGGACATTAGGGTGGAGTTTGAGAGGATAATAGAACGGTTTGGGTTGGAAGGAATCTTTAAAAATCACTTTATTTCAACCTCCTTGCCATGAAATTTTTCACTAGATCAGGCTGCTCAAAGTCCCATCCAACTTGACCTTAGGGTGACTGTCACTCTCATGACTGCTGTAGTTGGTGCTCACTCATGTTGTCCCAGATGAGCACCTCTGGGTGGCTCATCCCCTCTCTGCTCCCACCCTGGCTCACACTGTTGGTTCCAGCTGTTTGTGATACCAACGCACTGTATCTATCTCCATCTAAGAGCCTCCTTCCCAGCAGGAGCTGGGCTTGCTCCTGCAGTTTGGAGGACCCCTGGCGATTCATTTTGTGGTACTTTAGCAGAGGTGAAATGAAATCAGAAATAAGGATGAAAAAATAGTAACCGGCTCAAAAAGTCATGTTAGCCATTCCCCTAGGAAAAACAGGGAGGGACGAGGAGAGCTTTTAAAAGGAAGGTGGAAGAAGAAAGCTTTTAAAAAGAAGGTGAGAGAGCTGAGTCTTTGTGCTATTTTTGGCTTGCCCAGAGTGGTGCAGGGTGGAAGAGTGCTGCTTGCTTACTAGAATATGCAGAAAAGGTGAAACTGGATCATGATACTCATGACACAAAAGCTCTCCCTGTGGCACAGAGCACATGTCTGGCCTCTTTTCCCTGAGCCTGGCTTTCATGCTGGCATATCTACACTTCTGTGGACAGGGGCTGACATGTATTGGACAAATATTTCAGTTTCTGTGTTTGCACAGAATACTGATAGGAATGGGCGGGTGCTATATATTGCATAAACAATCAACATGTTTATTCTCTCCAAAAAAACCAACCATGTGTGAAATAGCACGTTACATACTCCAAAAAAGAGCCTTAATATTTCCCATCATATTGAAATGCACCTTCATTGTGTGTGTCATCATTGCATTTCAAGACCAAAGCATGCAAAATGCCCTTTATGTATTTGTTACTTACTTACAAGTTTATATTTGTTTGATTTGAAGGATTTTTTTTATGACCCCATAGCAAGCCTGGGCTGAAACATGGTATTTCTGGAGCATTTCCATTAAGGCAGCTGTCACGGCAGTGCTTTATTTGCCTGACTGATGTGACACATCTCTCTCTTGCACCATATTCCCTCTAAGGTTTTATTGTCTTATTTGGTGTTACAATAAAGAACATTTGCAAGTCAGAGATATTCTTCAGTGCCATCTAACAACAGACCCAGTGTGACAGTGCTGTTCTCAGCCTACTGCCAGTGTGAGACACCCAAAGGAACACAATGGTGCAGGTGGGCAGGTGCTCTTTTTCGCTGGATGATGAGAACAGCTCTTCATTCTCTTCTGGATGGGTCTGTTTGGCTTAAGACAAGATGGAGCTGATAACAAACTAGAATCAAAAAAGTACTGCAGTGTTGGGGGGCAAGTGGCTGTGGCCATTATGACCCCAGAGAGAACAACAACATCTGAGTCCTGGTGGTCAGGCACCAACGTCTAGGATCACCTCCGTGGTGATGGTGAGTCCCCATAATCCTTAGTTTCCTTAATTTGCTTATTACAAGTTGGTTGGTTACTGTTCTCCCCGCCTAGTTTTATGTAAAAACTCTTAAATATTTATCCTCTTAGTTGAATATGTATCAGTTCTGGAAAGTTCTATGTTACTCGACGCCCCATTGGTAGTTCCCTGTGATCCCTCCTACGAGTTCCTCCCATTGGCTACCTCCTCGTTAACCCCTCCCCTATTGCCTCACCCGATTGGTTGTTACCCTTATCCCTGCCTTTCTCTCACTGAGTATAAAACCCCTGGACCCTCGTGTAAAACCAGCTTTTCATCCCTGGACCCTTCACCTGCAATAAGCCCTGCTCGTGGAACCCATACAGAGAGTCCCTCTTGCTTCGACACCTCTAGCACCTCAGCCTGGGGCTCGCTGTTCAGAGTGAGGGGCTCGCCCTCCAACCGCTGTGACTCGCCTGCCAAGGGCTGTCATCAGCGAGAGGCTGTGCCGCCCTCCGAGCTATCCCTAGGCTCGGCATCTCATTGGAGCAAATCAGACAGCAGATCATAGAATCATTTAGGTTGGAAAGGGCCCTTGAGATCTAGTCCAACCATTGACCTAACACACCAAGCCCACCACTGAATCATGTGCCTGAGTGCCATGTTCTACACATCCTTTAAATACCTTCAGGAATGGTGGCTCCACCACCTCCCTGCTCTGAGCTGGGCCAGTCATCTTAATCTACTTTGCACCAGCTTGGTCTGAATTGTGAATACAGACTTGTTTCCAGTTTTCACTTCACCTCTTTCCCAGAACTGCTGCATATCAAAGACATCAGGGGACAAATACTTGGCAGTGCCACCTGCTTCCCTCCATCCTTGCTGAGACCTCCCTGCACTCCCAGGAAACCATCTTTGAAAAACTCACAGAGAGCATTGCAGACTGGGTCGCCATGGGCTGCTGTGACACTTGCTGCTGATCAGCTGGCAACCTCCTCTCTCTTCTTTGTCCCTCTGATAGAATGCAGTGGAGAGCACCAAGATCACAAGAAGACAGCACTGGTCAGTGTGGGAAGTACAGGACATCTCTTCAAACAACCTCCCACGTACTTGTTTGCCACCAGCCCTGCTCAACTTTCATCTTAGATCCATCTGGACAGGAAACCCTTAGTTTTCCTGGTGAATTTAACTCAGTTTGCTTTGATCAGGGTGCAGCACTTCAAGACAACCATCAACAATATCGGATTCCTTTTGGCCCTGACCTGCTGCCCCACACAAAGCAGCTGGCTGGCAATAGCCTACACAGAGCAGTGCATGTGAACCTGAGCGAAGCTGGACAGCTCTGCATGGTGGGATAACTCGGTTTGCAGTGCTAGCCTTGAGGCAGGTGGGTTTTGATAACATGTAGTGCCACACACAGGTTAATATGTGTAGAATCATAGAATTGGTTAGGTTGGAAAAGATCTTTAAGACCACTGAGCCCAACCTTTAATCCAGGGGTTGAGGGATGAACCTGCTGCCTGTGGCCTCAGCAGGAGCACCATGGGGTGGTGAAGATGGTCTCTCCTTATCTCTGAGAATATCTTGCATGGCCAGAGTGTTTGTGGGCAGGCCACAATGCTCACTCAACCAAAAGGGCTCGGCCCTTGGCTGTGGGACAGGCAGTGTGCAGAGCTCAAGCAGAAATCAGCTGCGGGGATGCTCTCCTGCTTGGTTCATTGTATTGACAGGCTGAGGGAGGATGAAAAAGGCAAAGGCTTCTTGTGACTACCTCTTCTCCCTGCTCAAGAGCTCCAGTGAACCTTGGTATACTAAATACAACTCCTTTGATCTTTCATATAATTTTGTTTCAGGCAGCTTCTCCATCTAAAAGCCTTTTTGAATGAGTGCCATGACCAAGACACCAAGGTAAAATACAGAAGTTTTTTGCCAAATGCTCCCTTCCTAAGGGGAGCTCTTGTGAGGTCTGAAGTTTGACCTGGTTTTGGATGTGTTTTTTGAAGTAATGCGACATCATTGTAGACAATGAGCAGACTGAGCTTTGTGGACCAACCCTCCTGCTGGGCCTGATGTGCAAAAACAGCCAAGTGCCCTCTTTAAGTAGGGTTGTGATCACATGGAAAGAAATTTTGGCACAAGGCTAATTCTGTGCCTCAAGTTTTGCTTGGAGAGCTTTCCCAATATTTATACATAGGAAAGGATGCACAGAGAGAAACACGTCCTGCTAGAGAGCAATGCTGGAAGGCAAAATATCCACACATTTCCATAACATAGGATCTTTCCTACATTACAGGAACTTTATATTCCTACAAGAAATTTCTCATTAAAAACATCAGGTTCTGTAAAAACTCTGTGGTTAATTAAGGGTTGTGCATGTCAGCATTAATTATACTTTGTTAGATTGTAGTTTAAAAAGGTTTAATTTAAAAAATTATGTAATTAGTGCAATTTAATCTTTGGCATGACTTTATTAAATCATTATGAATAGGAAAAGTATTTTAAAAGTAAAAAAGAATAATGTTTTTAATGCTCTTTTGAGGTTCATTGCCTTCCAATTTTACTTGACTCTGTTACTCCAGAACATACATGTTAGAAAGATTACAAAATTCCATAAACTTGTAAAAGTGAATTTGTGTGTATGATGCAAACTTTACCATCAGCTGTCAATGTAGCCCAATTCCTTCTGCACCACTGGCATACATAGATGGTATGAATAATAGGTGCTTATTTTTTATTTAATATAATCACTAAACCAGGAATTTTACCAGTGTGTTACTCTGTATGACGGGACTGTCCAATAGATGGCTGAAGAACAACCCATGCAAAATATGACACAGGTATTTGGTAAAAAAATTCAAACAAAGAATAAGTCCTGTGAAATTTCACTTTGGTCACTGAGGAAAAACTAGGACAAGGTTTTATAATTATTTTTAGAAATTATTTTCTTGAAGTAATTTTCTCCCTTTTTACATTATACAATAGACTCCTGATTTCAAGCATGCTGCTGAAATGAACCCAAATAGACACCTGCCAACAGCTCCTGCTGAAACACGGTGCTGAAGTACTACTTTAATCTGAACACTGACTAGTTTTATTTCCTGTGGTCACACAGTCAATTACTTTTTTATTAGTTCTGCTTTATTCAGCACATCATGCATTAGTTGTATAATTCCCCACGGATTTTTCTCCAGTATAGAGATTGGCTTTCCAGGAATATAGGTCTAGCACAGCTCTTCACACCTCCAGACTTCACCTTTCTGTACCTGCCTAAATTAGATCCGCTTTATTCTTCTCCTCTAGCAACCTTCCCATACAGGCTATTTCCTTGTTTGCCGGCAATTCAGTTTATTTTGAAAGAAACATGTCCATTCATGGACACTCTCTGAATTAATACAGAACATATGCGGAAGGTATCTTTTCAGCTTTATACCGGCTAGCGCTTGTATTTCAATGCCTTAGAAAGCCTCGAGCAGCCTTGAGAGGTAGCACGGGCAATCTAGCACTTCAGTAGCTCTAAAATCGGTACCTGAATCAGCTGCAGAGCAAATACCATCAGCAGAAGCAAAGAGGGAGAAATATAGCTCCCTGCTCGCTCAATTCCCTGCAGTTAGAAGCCTTCAAATGAGACAGACGACCAGAGATGTTCACAGGAAAGTAGCTGAGCTGAGAGAGAGCCTTTGCTTTCCCTCGACGATCTTTTATTAGGAGAAGGGGAAAGGGGAGGACTGGGGGCGGACCCGGGGCGAGCGGCCAATCAGACACTGCTGAAGAGTCTGAGTTACATTTGGCTTTGCCCGCGCTTGGAACAAAGGAGCTATGAGCACATGTCTTTGGGAGGGGGGAGGGGAAGCTCAAAACAGGCAGCAACAAACATGTAAAACTTTAGTGTATTTCAGAGTCAGCTTGTATGAAGACAAAGCCCAAGATCTGCTGAAAAGACTGCTCTGTGCTTCATAAACATCTTATGCAGACATGGGGTATGCAAAGAAAGAGAGCTCATCTTGTGTAATACAGAAAATACCTGCTTTACAGAAATGGTGATTGAATAGTTCAGAATTCAGACTGCTCAGATCAGAGCTCTTGCCAAGGGACTTGGTGTTAGTCAGCTGAAGCTCAGCAATCCTGTAAACTCTGAGTGTTGCACGCCCTGGATGAGCATCATGTAGGGATGTGGCTCCTGCCAGAAAGGAGGAACAGTCCCAGAGACATGGCTTTGTGGTCCTGATCCACAGTGGTCGCAGCTGGAAGACAAAACTCAGCTACTCTCTTGAGACACCTCGGAGCATGGGTGAAGAAGAAGCTGGAGAATGGAGTTTGGCCATGGGGAGCCCAAGGTTCTCCCGTTCCTTCTGCATAATTTCCCTGGCTCAGGAGGTTCTCAGTGTCAGCATGAGGAAATACCCATTCTTCTCTGGGGAGAACTTGAGGAGGGGCTGTGGTCAGAATGGATCAAGCTATGCCTGTGACTAACAGAACTCCAGGCTTGGAAAGCACTAAAATTTTTATGTTCTGGGTCATGTTTGATTTTGAAAACCACAGGGATTTATTTCTGCCAGATGATGGAAAACTGGCAGTTAAAGGGTTATCATGGACACCTCTAGGATGTTTCATGACAAAGCTGCCAAGCAGGTGGGAAAGGATCCCGGGTTAGCAGTGAATCCTGCAAGCAGAGATGAGGGATCACTTTTCTTGGCTCAGCCCACGCAGAGGTGCTACAGACCAGGAACAGAGCAGTTCACCTCTGAGCAGAGACAGACCATATGCAGAGACCCAGCACCACAAGTTATTAGTTATTTTTAACAGGTTTTTTGGTTGGTTTTAGGTTTTTTTTTTTGTTGGGGCTTTTTGCTGGGTTTTTTTGGATCCTTTTTGTGAAACATTAGAATACTTACACTTTATCTTTTCCCATATTTATTTTGTAATGGTGCATCCAAAAAGGAAAGGAAGTACCAGCTGGTGTTCTTTATCTCAAACAATATATGTCTTGTAAAACTTCACAAGCAATTCATATCTGATTAAAGTTGGGCAAAACACTTTTTTCTCCTAACTCCAGACCTGCCTTTCTATTATGCTTCTGATGAAGGAAAATGTTTGTTGTGAACAATAAAAGGAAAGTCCCACTTTCCTGTGAATAGCTGTAACATCAAACCTCAGCCTTTCATATAATGGGTTCCTATTCTCTCCCTGGACTAAAGGGCAGCCTAAGTGAAACATTCCCAAGAAGAGATGTGGAAAAAAATCCCCTAGAAACAATAAAAAAAAATTTCCAAGCAACCAAACACTCAGACTCTGTCTTGTGACAAAGCTCTCTGTTTTGCTTTTTACCTGATTGTCTGCCGAGAAATGCACAGTTTATCCCAGAGCAAGACACAGGATCCTTTCCCCTACACCACAGCTTTCACAGGGAAAGTAGAGACCCAGTAGATGGGAAAAAAACCATTTCTTTGTAAAAAGCAAGAGGACAAAGATGTGCAATATAGATGAGAAAATGTGAAAGAGATGGATGACTCATTGACTAAAAGGGAATATGCAGCCATTTTTACCATCATAATTAAATCATGGTTTGATCTCACTGATGGAGACTCCCTCTGTCCTCTTCAACTCACTGTATCATTTTGTCTTTTACTGCCAGGCAGGAAGAAAGAACTTTACCTGCATTGCTGAACTGTGAGAGATCAGTTAATGATTGAAGAGGATTTTAAAGATGGGCAGTGTGGAGCCATAAAACTGAGAAATACCAAGTGGCTCAAGCTTTGCCCTTGGCTCACAAAGGCAGTCAAGCATCTGGCCTTTTACATTTTCATTCATTTTGGAACAGGCTCACTTTGTGCTTTGAATCATGCTTAGAGAAATGTTGCAAAAAACTACTGTCAAAACTCTGAATTCTGTTTAAATAAAAACATATTAAACAGTAGAAATAAAAAGTAACAGAGAAAAACAGTGTTGTGGAAACACTTCAGAACTGTTTCCTGGCTAGCATGGAAAACATTCAGAAAATATTTGAGTTTGGATTTATCCAACCTTTTCTAGAGCAGCTGTTTAATCATACAGTTAGGTTTCAGGTACTCAAACAGAATAAAGTGTGCTTTCAGTGGTCAAATTTTTTCTCTCTTGCATGTCTATTCATAAAAATGAAGAGATACCACTGCAAAAAAATCTGTGGTATTTTGGATAAAAGGTATTTTCTTACTGTAATCTGTCAGAGAAAAGCTAAGCTACTGCCCTGTGTGACAGAAGTCCTGAATTAAATGGGTTTGGGCATGATGAATTCCTATGACTACTATAATCATAGGGGCAAAAATGAAGAGCAGGATAAGATACATCAAGGAAATGGAATGAAAAATAACATGAGGATATTCTCCAAAGATATGAAAAATGAGTTAGTCCAACATGTGATTGGAAAGGAGAAATAATAACGGGTGACAGGTTTAAGGCCTTTTTTCCGTCAGTAGTCACTTAAAAAAAGGAAGTTTATTTAAAACACTTAAGTAGCTGCTGTAAGCAAGATGAGATGTTAGTGATCCTCCCCAAGAAGGCGAAGAGGACAGATGAGGCTCCAGGGCACTGGAGAAGAGCAATCAGGGTGACTGGAAAAGAAGGAAGGGAGGTGCATCAGAATTGTCACTAATCAATCTGATTGCATTTTCTGAAAAAAATAACAGAACAGTGTTTGTAAAATGCAGGAAACATCTAATTAAGAAAAGTCAAGGCAGGTTTGTAGACAATCAGCTTGTTCCACCAGTAAGATGCTGAAATATCCTTGCCAGTCTAGATAGCATTGACAAGGCTGCAGATGGAATACATGTTCTTGGTTTGGGAAAAACACTTCAGAAAAGATGAAGCCAATGAATTAATTTCTAGAAATTTCTAGACAATTCTAGAAATGAGAACAGCTGGAAAATATTTTAACAACCCTTAAACACAAAAAGACTCCTGAAAAGAGGAAAAGATCTGTTCTTGTATACTGTGAAGGGAGATAGAATAATCAAATTACAGAACTTACACTTGCACTGATATTTTGAATTCCCAAGTGACTTAACTGTTCCAACTTGTATTTGCTGCAGTAAATTCTGTCCTCTCTTGCACTGCAAACCAGTCCTGCTCCACAGTAAGTGATTTGTTTACACTAAGTGCTCTCCTTTGTGGGAAGTTGATCTGGCAAAAATCATTGTTATACCTCAAACAGTGAGTCACTGAGCTACCTCTGTAGCAGGACAAATGAGACACCTTTCACAATCAACTACAAATAATCCCTGTGGATCATGAGTTCTGATTGTTGGAAATCCTTGACGACAATCATTATAAAATTTCCCCCCTCTGTACACAGGCTCCTTCTGAATAATAAAGAGTGCATGAGAACCAGGGTAACCATATGGTGCTGCTCCTGGTCAAAGAAATCTTCCTATGAACTTTTTTCTTTGAACCACCTGCACAAGAGGGTGGAAGATGGCAGAAACAGAGGCAGTAGTCTGGAACTCTGAAGATCTTTGTTTCCTTTCCACAGCAGGTTCCTCAGACAGTTCTCCAAGGCAGATGGTAGCAACAGGCACTTCAGAAGCAGAATTCACAATGCCCAAATTCTCTGTGGGCTGAAGGGGGAAGTTTCCAGACCAATGTCAGGATGGTGACCACCAGCAGGATGCTCACAAGGGTAGGAGGTTTCTGAAAGCCTCTCTTTGCTTTTTGCCAAATGATGGCTTTACAGATTCACATAAAAATCCAGCAGGCAATTCCCTAAGGGGCTCCAGCCCCAAATAAACACCCTCCCAGTCAGAAAAAGGGCTGCATGCCGTGGATGTTTATGGGCCCATAGGGGCCTCACGTTAACAGAGGTGGAAGTAGAGTCTTTGCTGAGATAATCTTGTTAGAGTACAGTAAGGCAGGGATTCAAAGCATTTCAGAAAAAAACTGCAGCTGTAATACAAAGTTTTCCTCCTGGGCAAGAGATCTGGGCAGTGGGGTTCCTACAAAAGGTAGGCATTGCCCCTGGCTGTGTATGTGGGATCACAACATCAGAGTGTATGTTACACAACTGGAGTGAATCAGGCCTGCTAAGGGTTGCCCAGTTTCTAAATTCGAAGTAGTCCTTGGCCAAAAATTAAGTCCAGAGAGGTTTAATCCAGACCAGTGTTTATGTAAAACGTGAGTAACTCTGGGATTCATATGTACTGCATGTGAAAATGCTAGAGGCTGAAAATGCTAGAGGCTGAAAATGCTAGAGGCTCCAAAGCAGGCTGTGTGCTTCAGATGTCCTCAGTGCTAGTGAGGTTCTTCATTTTTTAAACATCACGATTTTGGCTGATCTTGCTGTGGTATGGAGCTCCTGTTAGTTAATTTTAGGTTGTGCTCCTGTGAACAGAAATGTACCATTCTGATGCGGCATGTGTGCAGTGCAGATACAGGGCAATTTACTGCTGTGGCCTGCTGCCATATCACCATATTATTATCCCTTGAGAGGAAAACCGTGTAGATTTATGTTTTGCTTGAGTTCTTTGTTTTGGTTATTTTTTCCTGCCTGGTTATTTTTAGTGCAAGATTGTTCCAAATTATGTCAAGGACAGGAGAAGTTTAACTAAAACCATGATCGGAAGTGCTGCTGTCTGTGAGGGATATTTCTGTGAACAACAAAAGCCAGTGATATGTTCTATTGCATAACCTTAAAGAAATCTCTAGAAAGCAAAGTGCTGCCTCCATTATCTCCAGACAGTCCCCAATCCAACCCATTCTGGTGTGAAGAAGCTGGTTGTCAATTTTAGCAGCTACAGGATCAGAGGCTCTGATGTGAAACTGCCACTTTCAGGACAAAACACGTCTCTGTGTAAGGACATGAGATAGCTGGCACAATCACTCCCCTTCCACTGCTTTTGAAGAATATACAGTATTCAAACCCTGAAATCACTTGCAGGTTTATATGCTCTGCTCAAGACATTTTGCATCTCCCTGGGCTATTTGCTTTCAAAGAGAGACCCATGGTGTTTCCCAGAAATCAATTAACAAATTCACAACCTCTTTTGCTGGCTTGGGAAAAAGCAGCATGGATGAATGCTCCACTGATAAGGTTTTAATGTTGAGTTGTCAAGAGGTAGAGGTACCTGACAGCTCTTGAAGATTAATTACAGAGCGCAGCTTTTTCTGTTCCTGTCTGCCTGCTCCAAAGAGACAACTGTGTTTCCTTTCCTTTAATGACAGTGTGCTGTAATAATAACTTGCAAATATTTTACCTCTGGAAGCAATTACTAAGTTTGTTTTAAAAGCTGAGCTAACACTGAAGACATGTTTACTCTCCAAGTAGACACCCTGTATTTGAGCTATTACATTTCTTGTTACTATTTTTGAACCAGTGTTGTGCAGCTGTGAATGCAAGTTGCTTCATCTGCTACAGCAAACACCCTAATTTGTTAATAAATTAGCAAAAGGGGAATTGAGGGAGAGGTTTCAAGAGCAAAACAATGTGTTGGGAAATCACCTCAATTCCAAATTCAGTTAGAAGTGTACGATGCTGCCAGACGTTGTTGAAGCCATAATGAGCTGTGTAATGCACGCAGCCCCTCAGGTCCCCTCCCTCTGAGTGCTTCTCCATTCCCTGGTGCCTGCAGCTCCTGCTCAAGACATTTTACACTTCCCTGGGCTTCTTGCTTGGGTCCACTGCTTTCTGTCTCCTGTGGGAAAACGATGGCAGCAGCCAGGGCCAGGGCTGGGACATATTGGCTTCCACTGGCACTTTCTAAATCCTTTCCATAGCACTGTAACTCTTAATCTAAACCAATCGGTACAGATTAGGGCAAATTTCCCTTTGTCTGCTCTTGTGAGTAGCCTCAGATGGTTTTTCTCCTCAGTTAATAATTGCCACAGGCTCTTATGTCAGGGATTACTCATTTAGCGGAGATCACCTTTGGAAGTGGCTGCTGGCAGGAGTCTGATTCACAGACAGAGTCAAATTCAAGGGAAGTTGTTCTTTTCTGAATATGAGAGAGTTGAGGAAGATGCAAACTGGACAAGGGAAGTTATTTCCATTTTTTTTCTGTGTTATTTTTCCTTCCTTTCCTGGGGGAAGCTTGGTATGAAAATCCTTCTCTAGCAATTAGGAAACGTAGGCAGTGTATCACACATCTTGTGTTCATGGCTCTCTGCATAAGAACTAGTAACATACCTTTGAGAAGAAGCAAGCAGCCTTATATCCACAATGGGTGACGTTGAATTTTGGGAAGTGGTATCCCATTTCCCCTCAAAAATACTGTGCTACAGCATCAGCACAGTGTGGGAAGCATCAGAGCCACCTCCTCTCTGCCACCACCATGACACACTCAAGGTCAGGTTGAATGGGGCTTTCAGCAACCTGATCTAGTTCAGGGTGTCCTTGCTCATTGCAGGGGCCACGGACTTCAAAGCTCCCTTGGAACCTAAACCCCTCTGAGATTCTATGGTGCTATTTCAACCCAGTACAGTCCTCTCCCCCCATCCTTCCTTTGCTCCTTCCCCTTGTACCCTCGCTGATCCTTTTGCTCGGCATTTTGGCGAAGAGAGGAAAAAGGACAGCCGATGGAAAATAGGGGTGCAGCTCCTCCTGTGCCTGGGAGCAGAAAGCCAGTGCAACACAGCCCTGGTTCTGTTTCTGTCCTACACTGGGGAGGCTAGGATTCCCTCATACAGTAAAAGTACAAAACTGCCTCATTGTTTCAAAAAGCCGTGTAAGAATCGAAAGTAATTTTTTTGCACAATCAAAGTCGATGAGAGGTCTTCCCACCAAATTCACAAGCAGCAGGACCAAGTCTGTACAATTAAAACAGGAGCTCCAACATCAAAGGCAGGCAAAGAAAGGGCACAGCATGAGCTCATGGGATTGTTTACTATGCAACTGTGCTCTCCACATTTTTAAACCTTTTGCTTGGATCTCATCTTCCTTTGAACTCCAGGCAATGTGCATGTTTAGGCCCACTAAAATACGTGATGTTTTCTAACAAACTACAATGCAGATTAAATCAATTCTTTAATCTCATATTTTCCTCTTGAACACTACAATCAACCATTTTATGCTTGGTTGGTTATAAAATTAACCCAGGCACTTTAGCTTTATTTCAGAATGTTCTGTATTCTAAACTAACTAGTTTTGCTGGGAATATGCCAGGGTCTTCTCATCCATAAAGGTGAACATAGCCCAGATCTAAACAGAAGGTGCACAGCTACTTTACTATGAAAACACTGAGTGGAAGCACACAACATTTTGATGGATACTAAAGAGAGGCCACAATCACAGGCACTTTTGTCCAGGGAAAATGAACAACACAGAGTATGCTGGTGAATCTGAATAAACAACTTCAGAAGAAAAAGCAGCTCAAGAAAACATTTTAAAGACCTGAAAATCCCAACAACGGAACCACCACTGAAAACATGAACCACTTGCAGTTACTATTCCAGCTACTCTCTGCCAGTGACTGTCTCCTATGGGCAAGTGTTTTCCTTGAGCACATGGACAGTGTATGGTGACAGTCAGAGAGCTATTCTGTAAAAAAAAGGTCTCAAAATTACTGGGAAGCTTGTGAACAGGTCCTTGTGATACTGGAAGGGAGACCGACCTTTATGTAATTTACAGGAAGTCCTTTTAGCAACTTTATGACTACAATTTCTATAAATATCTGTTGTAGAAAAAACACAAGGACACAAAGAAGCTTTCTCAGAAAAACAATAAACTGCCATAGGCTGACTACACTTTGCAAAACCTATACTCAGAAGCTTTGGTTTATGTTTTGAAGAAATAACCTGCAGCCTTCAGATCCTACTGGGCTAAACTCTGTTTTTTCTAAAATCTGCCTGTTGCTGTTTTCCTCTTCTTCCATTACATCCTTTTCATTCTCTACTTGGGCTGAACTAGCACTGTTTTATTGTACTTTTTGGAATAATGTTTGATCCTGGGCAGAATTGTGGCCTATGTCATTTCCCACAATTTGGACTTTTGGGAGCAGGTTTTTTGGGGACAGGTGTTTCACAGTGCTTAATGCAGCTGCAGCCTTTTTCCAACAGCCAAGTAAACCATAGAAGTACTCTCAGGTTTTATACAATATTTCTGGGGGGCCCTGGATGGCAGCCATAAGGGCTGGCTTTGATTATCTGTGAAGGACTGTTGTGAAGATTGGTTTGAGCCCCAGCCCAGACACCTGAGAAAATTTCCTTTCCCATCACACTAATGAATCGCAGTGTTTAAAATGACACCAGCTTGTTAAGGGTGGAGAAGATAAACAGAATAGCATGTAATGACCAGGTGCACTTTTCCCAAAGTCAAGCAATAAACAAAGTAAAACAATTTGAAGTCTCCTTCTGTAATGTCAGGGTTTGTGTCTCCAGTACTGACACCACACTGGCAGACTCTGAGCCCTGTCTCTCCTCCCGGGATAAAAAAAGCTGATGACTCAATTCTGAACAACCCCTCAGCCAACCCAAGCTCCTTCTCTCTTCTGGCTTCTCTAGCAAGCAGTCCTTTTTTGACCATTATTCCTCTTCTTCAGTCATTTCTACCCCAAGACCCAATTTCCCCCTAAGACCCTCCTTCCTATGATTCCTTCTGTTTCTTTTTATTAAATATGTACTTTCATGCCCTAAAGCTACAAGCTGTGAAAGATCAGACCAGTCACTCCAGGCCTGTTTTGGCTTGGTAAATTGGCTCAGGTTTTTCTTGTGTTATAGTAATTGTGTAATTTCCTCCCCTTTCTCATGTCTTTTTACTTTCTTTATTTTTTTTAACAGAAATTCTTCAAATATGAAGAACTTAAACGAAAATCAAACGTCTTCCAGATGGCTTCCTCAAACATGAAAGTTAATCCATTTGCCTAGGTCCCTTCTCTGCTTCCAGACTCCAGCTGTTTGCTCCCTCTTTCCAGGCTGCCATCCTGTTAGAGCTTTCTGAGTGGGGTTCCCCTTCTTTAGACCTCAGGCTTTTGTCTCTGAGGCTCAGCTCAGATCTGTCCGATACAAAGCCTTTGTGTGAGGTAAGTTTCCTCTCCAACACTTGTGCTCATTTCCTGGAGAAGGCCTTTTTTCCCTGGCCTCTGTTTGCTGTATGGGCTACAAGTCCTTATCAGCCTTTTCCTGCCTCTGACCTCCTGTCTTTTCAGCTTCTCTGGTTTGGGTCTGTGGCTGGAGCTCCTCTGCCTTCCCAGACTATGGACTTTTTATTGTCCTGCTCTGGTATTGCCCCACTGCTGCTTGGATCAGGCTCTGCTCCCATGTCCAGACTGTCTGAAATTGAGGGTAGAGGTTACTTTATGAAAACCAGGTGACTTACAAAATTAGACAGTCAAAAATACAGGCAGTTGTAACACATTTGTGACTGTTACAACCTCTTTGGGGAATGACTTGAGTGGGTTTTTAAGGCAGCAGGTCAATAGCTGGTGCTTCAAAGACAAGTATCATCCTGAAGCATATTACAAAAATTACCAGCACTTCCTACAAATGGCAAGATACACAGAATAGACCTCTGGATTAGATACCATCTCTTTTGTAAATGGTTTTACAGAAGGAAATAAAAATGGATGCACAATTTAAACAAAAATGAATAGTGTATTTGGAGGTGAGAAGGACAAGGAGAAAAAATGGTATGGGCCAAGGCAGAATAAGCTGTTGAAAAAAGCCCCAAATACACATGAAAGGGGACACAGCAGAGGAGTAGGAGACTGAGAACTGCATAGGGCAGTGCAGTTGTACTGACCAAAAAAAAAAAAAAAAAGCAAGTAGAAGGAATAAAGATCTTCTCATTTTCTAAGAGAAGAAGTCACCATGTGAAAATGACAAAATGGCTCTTGGTTTTTTTCTCCCTCCCTCCCTGCAAATGCAGCCTAGGAGAATGTGATTACTACATCACATGCATCACATTTTCTAATGGAAGTTACAATGCTTTTACCAGATACTGCCATGACACTCATCCCTCTACAACTTTCTTGAAGGACCTTGTAGAGCAAAACTCCAGAGTCTACTAAAATTAGACATATTTTATGTCTCTTTCTTGTCTTTGGTAGGGGTGAAATTCAACTCTGTGCATATTTTATGTGCCTCGTAATAACACCCATTCATTCATTGCAGAAGAGGCACTCTATTGTCCTCCTATGACACTTCCTTGGGACTGCAGCTGGAAGATGTGTCACTGGGACTTCCCTTTGTTCCCTTGCTCTGAACTAGACACTTGTGGCAGATGCTGGATTGGAGGCCTCACAGAAACAGATACTCCAGGCCATAGCTTGCACAAGTGGAGACAGTTTTAAGTGTCTGGCATGTGCATGGCACCTATCACTGCTGCTCGACCACAGGGGTTAATCAGCAGCTGTCAAACAGCTCTGTTCCAGCACTCCTGGGTCAGGGTGGTAACTCACCTGCTTAATGTTGTGTGAGCACAGCCAAAGCTGAGAGAAGATTTCTTTATTTCAGCCTCCTTTTAGAGCAGCAGAAAGTTCTAGTCATTACTGCAGGTCTGTGCCTCTATCTGCCCCTTTAAGGATGCCCTTCTGGCAATCTGAAGACTGTCCTTTCTGGGAAAAAGAAACAGAGTGAAAGTGGGACTGTGATAACCCATTGATAAACCCAGTCTGATGAGGAGCAGCTGAGGGAGCTGGAGGGGCTCAGCCTGGAGGAAAGGAGGTTCAGGGGGGACCATCTCGCTCTCTGTAACTCCCTGACAGGAGGTTGTAGCCAGGTGGGAGGTGCTTTGTCCTCTCAAGTAAAATGCACAAGACAAAAGGAAATGGCCTCGGGATGCACTGGGGACATTTAGACTGGCTATTATGAAAAAATTTCTTCCCAAAAACGTTGTCAAGCATTGGAACAGGCTGCCCAGGGAAGTGGTTGTGTCACCATCCCTGGGGATATTTAAAAGATGTGTGAGTGTGGCCTTGGGGACATGGTCTAGTGGTGAACTTGGCAGTGCTGGGTGAAGGGTTGGACTCGATGATCTCAGAGGTCTTTTCCAACCTAAATAATTCCATCATTCCATGATATGACTGCAGACTGCCCAGGTCGTTGAGATCTTTACCATGACTGCTGTCACCAGGACTCAGATTTGGTACTGCTAAGCTTGCTCTGGCATCTGTGTGCTGTATTGGAGTCACTCCTGGATGTTTGGATGTCAAAGGCAAAACGGGAATAGTGAAATCCATGCTTTACATTGTGTCAGCCTATAAATGTACACACGTGCCTGTGCCCTTTGTTTCGCATGGACTAGTAAGAACTTGACCCCTGGGCCCAGAACTTTTATAAGATGATGTCTTGGGGTGACTTTATGACATGTCTCCCATATTGCTGCCCTATGCCCAGAAATTAATTTTTGGGCCTTTCTATGCCTTTAAACTGAGCCTGAGAGGGGGAAGGAAAAACTGAGCAAAACTTTTTCAAAGCAGTTTACAGCTTGTTCAAGGTCACACAGAGATAGCGACTTTTTTTCAGCTGTGGCAGAAGAGCGGGAGGGAAGGGAAGCACCCGGCTTGCTTTTCTTTCCAGCCATCTTTTGGCAGTTTTTTTTCCTTAGCTCTTTTTCCTTCGGAGAGTTGAACTTTTGTTTTCCTGGGACTTTGTTTTTTTCCTTTTCTCTCTGCTGCACTGTTTCAACATCAGAATACATTAGGAAGACTTTTCCACCGAGGCCTTGGCCCTGGAGGTGGGCCCACCACCCCATCCCAGCTCCAAGGAGGGGGAGAGAGAGATCTACAGAAGGACTCTGAAATTTTCCCAGGTTTTTCTCTCCACAGTGAGAGGTTTTATTATTTAGCATCATTATCTTTTTCCTGTGTGTTTGTTAAATAAATAGTTTTTATCTCTTTCACTTTCCTTTGAGGAAAATTTAGTTTTTCCTGAACCTGGTGGGGGAGGGATGGTTGTGACCTGCCTTCTCTCAGAGGATATATTTCTAAATTTGGCCAAACCGGAACAGATGAATAAATAGATGTATACATACAGAACATGCACATATACAAACATACATTATATATGTGTGTATGTAAATACATTAACTTAGGGAATAATGGAACCAAGCCCTTTTTCCTGCTACTAAAGCAAATCACTGTATAATAATCCATTACATAAAAGGAGCAAGCTTCATCCTGAGAACCATTAATATCACTTCTCTCCAAATTCCTGTATGAATGTTGTTCCAGAATATCCTGGCAGTGCTCTGTCTAAGCACATCCACCACCATTTTGTGTCCACTGATTCTGAGAAGTGCTGCTTGTAAGCTTTAGTCATTTCCTCTTCCTCAGATCTGCCCATGGACGTATTTACAGATGGCAAATCCCTCCCTTCTCAGACTTTGCTTTGTGATACTAAACAACTTCTTTTAGACTGCTCACACCCCAATGTGGTTCAAACAGACCTTGCCTGTACCTTATCCAATCTAGATTGGACTTGATGATATCCAGGTCTTTTCCAACCTAATTGATTCTGTGATCCTGTGGTTCCATTCCAAGCTGAATTTACATTTCTTTAATGGCTTTGATTTCATTTTTCAAGAATAGGTCTTACTAGTTAAATGATGGCATCAATCTTTCCCTATACAATCAAAACACCTCTCCTGATAAGCTGAATAATAATATTTGTAATTTTTTTGGCTGCATGTTAATAGATACAGCCAATTACTACTCTGATTTCTCTTCTGAAGAAATATTGATAGTTTCAGACAAGTAACTTCTCACCACTGGCTTAAATGTAGGACCAGCGCAGGACCTTGCACTTTGAGCTGTCGTCTTTCACACCAAAAGGCATAAAATTAGTAAGAATATTATTGGATTAGGCCAGTATTTTACTACTTTCTTCGCACATCAAGACTTCCTCTTTATGCAGCCACGTCTGGGACTTGTCTCACTTTCAGGTATATGAAGCAATCTCCAGAAACATGAACTAAATCTAACTCTGGATTGTCCAAACGGCACTGTTGATTTTGTTTGCAAGGAAAACAACAGCAAACTATAATTAAATTATTATAAATTATAAATTTCAACAGCAGAATATAAAGGCAAAACTAACATAGAGATGCTGCAAAAGGAATTTGTATGATGGCATTTGCTTTTTCAAACTTTAGTCATCAAAGTCTAAGGTTGTTGTGTGTTTTCCCTCCACAAGCACCAGAAAGATGCTGACACCTCTCCAGGGTTTTTATCACTCAGGCATTTACTTGAGGATCTGACAAACTGTTCCCATCAGTGCCTGCTTCTTCCTTTCCACAGATTGTCAAGTGAATCTGCATCAGCAGAGTAGCTGAAGCATGAACCTAAAAGCAGATGAGCCTCTCCTCACTGTTTATCTTAAAATCCAAAAGAATATTCCAGTCAATGACACTTGGATTTTTCAGTCATTGAGAAGAAAACATATCACAGAGAAGTCACCTGGGATGTCAGAGAACTGTTTTAAAAGAACTAAACTCTCTAAACCTGGTCTTTATTGATATGTCATGAGACAAACATAACACTGAAAGAAAAACATGGAATGTTTAAACCATTTTTCTTTCCCCAGAAGCAAGTGGCTTTTAGAATATTCATTGCACAAATTGCTCTAATTACAAATTGGAACAAGAACAAGTTTTGGAATTCTGATTTCACATGACAGAGCTCTGATTCTATGGTGAAAAAAATGGCTGAAACAGGAATTTTTCTCCAAACAATCCTATGTTGCCATCTGCCCTAATATCAGACCGATTCTATCTTCTAGGAGCTCACTCTGAAGAAATATGGTCTTTTAGCAGATCAGTGTGTTTAAACAAAACTATTGTTCTCCCTCTTATTTGTGACAAAAGGTAATGAATGGAGATTGGGAGTTCCTGAGTACACCAGGGATCTCTGGGATAATTATTAATGTGAATTTCTAAAAAAGAATTTGATGTGAAGGGCCAAGGCATAAGGACAAATTAGATAGAAGAAGAGATGCTGATTTTCAAGTCTGGGCTGGAAATAACACAGATGGAGAAGTGAAAAAGACTAGTAAACGTCGTGTCTGCAAACTGTTCTTTGAGTGGCTGTTTTTGGGAGAGTGCCAGCTAAAGGACTCAACTTCTGGTAGGATAAGTATGTGTTACCCATGCCCAAATTTGTGGGTAATCAACTCACAAATCAGCTGATGAGTTAGCTGATCTAATGTTGCCTCCTTAGAAAAAACACTCAGGTTTGCAAGTATCTTTGATGACACACTTTTGGCAACTCAGGGAGATGCTGGAGCACATTCCCCTTCTCTGTCACACATCCCCCTCCTCACTTTCCGATGGGAAAATGCAAGTCCAAAAATGCAACAAACTATTCTGTATTCATTTCTTTGTGGTGTTTTCCTCTGCACACAAAAAACCTTGCAGTTCTTTGCACATTTATCAGGAGAAGTAGCAATAATCTCAGTTCACCATCTCACTTAGAATGGAAATTCAGAAACATTTTACTTGTCAGGCCGTAAATCTAGTCTTCTGTTTGCCTCTCTAACTTCATTGGCTCTGAAGGCAGAACAGGAGATGCTTTTTCTCCTTCAGGCTGAGATTTTGGTAACAGTTAAAGTGGGAATACAGAGTCAAAATTTACACTTGTAGCCAGTGAGTGAAACAGAAAACTCATATGCTGCTGCTTTTGTGGGAATGCACTGTGGTAAAATGAATAATGCCCAATACTTTAACTTCTTAGGAGGGAAAATATAAGGCAGTCAGGTGCTTCTGAAGTGCTCAGTCTGTTGTTTGGCTCAGTTTGCTGTCTTTCTAGAAAACCTGATGTGTATTCTTGGCAGCAGGCATCAGTGCCCCGAGGGAGAGGATATACAAGCCTGCAGGAATGCAGATAAACATCTAAGTTCTTACTCTGAATAACAACAACAAAAAATAATCAGTGAAAGCCTTCAAAGTGCTGCCAAGGGGCCCTTCTTCATAGTCACAAGTACCTCACTAAGAGGACAGCTTACATTTCTAATTGAAAATATTTCTTATTTAACAGATCCAATCACAATTCTGACTTTTTTTTTTGACAACAGAAAAAAAAATCTATAGGGTTTTATTTTTCTGGGGCCAGGGAGGGAGGAATATGTGTCCTTTCTAGCACTGGGCAATGTTTTGCTTGTAGTAATGCCTAACGTTTTTGTCAGTTGTTATTTACATAATAACTTTCAGAACCATAAATGCAGGAAACATTATTTTGTAAAATTTAGTAGCTTGCTGGAAGTAATTATACACCTCACAGAAGCATCTACTGACTCTAGAAGCACATAGAGTTCAGCTGGTATAACTGAAGGTGAGGGTGTGTAATTGTCAGGGGAAATAGTATTGTATTATAGAATTTTCTAACAGAGGGTATTTGGTCAACTCTGGCAATTCCACAGACATACAGACTGACTGCCCTTTGGGAGTGCTATTTATAAGCTCAAAAGCAGCTGAACAGCACTCACAAAAAGGCTGCCAGTTTCAGGAAAATTAATGACAATCTGACATTGTTGGAGGATGAAGAGAGAAGAGGCTTTGTGCTGAGCTTAAGGCATGAAGTGTGTTTGCATTGCTTTGTCTTGGCCTCTCTGTGGAAGCCTGGGGTATTGATAGGAGCACCCTGCTCATGGCATTGTCAGCTTAGGCAAATCAATACAGAAAAATGTAAACTTACAGGTAACTTCACATCCCTTTCTCCTAAAGGCTCCCAAGAGAAAACTCTGTCTTTGTGTCCTGGAGCGTTCAGGGTGTGTCTTTGCTGTACTTCCATTAAAAAACAAGCTACAACAAAACCACAAACTGCACCCCCCCCCCCCCAAGACAATAACACCCAAAAGAATTCCCTGAGTGCAAGTAGTTTGTGTAGAGTTTCTGCACATAATCCATCCTTTTGGTGACAAACTGGTTTTATTTGGAATTTTAAAAATTCCAGTCAGACATAGTTTAACTGCAAGTCCACACTGCTCTAAAGACTAACAAATCCCTGGTTTAAATTTTCCTGACGGATTTTGAAACTGAACTTACTGAGCACAACCATCAGATGAGCACCAGAACCAGCACAGGAGTGAGAGAACCAGAGAGAGAAGTTCAGTGTCAAAGAGTGACACGATCCAGTTGCTGTGTCAGTGCCTCAGCTGCTGTTGGCAACCACACTTCCAGCACAAAGCGGCTGTAAAGGTATTGGTGACTGTCTTTGAATAAAAAAGTGTTTCACTTTATACCATCATCCTGTCTGTGGTACACAAATGCAGGCACATAGATAATGTGTGTGCATTCACTGTGATATGAGTATTTATGTATCAATGTTTTAATAAAACTCACTGACTTTTGAGCAAACTTTGTATCTTCTGATCATTGTAGTTAGGGCTACATTGCTGTTACCGATGGAGTGAGGGGGAAATTACATTGCTAATGCTGTATGTTTTGTGTGAAGTCATCTCTGCAGAGAAAAGGCTTTGTATCCTGCTCGCAGGGAATGTGTGAGAACTGTTACAACAACAAGCAGCTTCCCGTAACTTTTATTTTGGAAAGGCAAAATGGCTGAAGGCCACAGCTGTTGATTTATTCAGATGCCGAAGGAAGCCATTAGCCCGTTCGACCCTGAAGATGAGATTCCTTTGTGCTAGATGTTAATATAAGGAAATCCCAAAGAGGGGCTGCCAAAGGGACATAATACAAATGCAAAATGCCAAATGTACCTGGAAAGGAAGGAGGTAGATGGTTGCTTATTAGAAAAGAGAAAAAAAAAAGCCAGTGAAAAGCACAGTTTGCTTTTTTTCTCCTTGTTCTTAAGTACAGTGTGATGTACAAACTGTGAGATGAAAACTCTCCTTCGTTCAAATCAAACAGAATATCTTTGAAACACACAGCTACACATATGGTTGTACCGTTAACGCCTGCACGCCCACATGAACTGGTTTTTCTCAGCATAATGCAGATGGAGCTGCTCCACACGCTCCCTGCAGTTTGCAGCTTTGTTTTAATTAGTTGTAATGGCCCAGTATAAATGAATTGCATCCTCAGAAGAGAGGTCAAAGAAAAAACATTATAGCTGTCATCAGGGTAGGTAACTCCTCCTTCAGATTGCTGCTGTAATGGCCTCGTGGCAGAAACATGATTAATCATAACCTGTACTTAGCCTGAATTTCACAAACACCACCCTCTCCCTCAATTCTTTTCTTTCAAGATTCAACAGTTACAAGTACTTTATTTCATACCTGTGCAGAAGTGACATTTCTAATTCTTCATTCAGAACTTTAAAAATATTTAGTACAGGACAAGCTTTCATCTACAATAATGTTTAAATCAACATGGGGTCCCATTTGAAGGATGTATTTTTATATGTCACAATGAGGCCACAGAACTGAAACTTGTCCTGGCTCCCTGTCTTGTTCTCAGCCCAGCAAGATGGAGTAAGGCACAGGAGTTTTTGGCATGTGGCAAAGAAATGACACAAGGAAAAGGAACAGTATTCACTAGTCAGGGCTGAACTGATTATAGCAAAGAGAACATGATCGACTGAAGAGGTTGATAATAATGGAGGAAATAGACCAAGAGTGGTTGAAAAAAAGGACAGAGGAATTTGTTTCTGCTGGCTGATGTTCCTCCACCTTTCCAACTAAGATTTTAACCAATAAAGAACAAACCATGTTTGTGGTGTTGCCACAGCAGTTTCCAGTTAAAGACAAATCAAATCAGGATAAACTTCCAGCGTCCATATAATTTCCCTCATTTTGGTTGGTTGCTTGCTCAATGTGTGAGAATGCAAAATATGGTTGGTTTACAAAGCCATTCGCAGTTATTTTGCAGACCAATTCTTACAGAGTTATTATATCTCAGCATTGACCCACATTCCATGGTTTGAAAAATATGGCATTAGGGCATGATTCTTTCAACAGCCTGAAAAATGGCCCCACAAATTCCTTAGTACCACTGGCTCTATTCCGGTGATCCAGCTGGTTACAGTTTTTTACCTTCCTTTAGCAATCATCTGCAGCACAGCCTGGCCAGTTGCTCTTGGCCTGGCTGGAAGGAGCTGTGCTGTACTCAGGGGATCCAGCCTGTGACCCCGTGTAGCTGTTAAGATGCCCCTTAATGGCGTGTCTGCAGTGGGTAGGAAGAGCAGGGAGAACAAAGTTTGCTTTGCTTCTTCGAATAATGATAGAATCTGAGAATCATTAAAGTTGGTAAAGACCCCTGAGATCATTGAGTCCAACCTTTGACTGTACACCACCATGACAACTAAACCAAAGCACTGAGTGCCACATCCACTCTTCCTTGAAGAGTTCCAGGGATGGTGACTCCACAACCTCCCTGGGCAGCCCATTCCAGTGCTTGACAACCCTTTCACTGCCTAAATTCTTCCTGGTGTCAGTCTGAACATCCCCTGGCACAGCTTGAGGCCATTTCCTCTTGTTATGTCCACCCCCTACTTGGCTGCACCCTCCTGTCAGGGAGTTGTAGAGAGTGAGAAGGTCCCCCCTGAGCCTCCTTTCCTTCAGGCTGAGTCCCCCCAGCTCCCTCAGCTGCTCCTCATCAGACTTGTGCTCCTTCCCCAGCTCTGTTCCCTTCTCTGGACACCCTCCATGCAACTGCCTCCACAGCAGGTAAAAAAAAATAGGTTCAGTATTAGTATGCAAGCTTCTTTTTCCCCTTGCTTGAAAATCTGCATTTTGATTCAATCTTTATTTACAAAAGAACTGCTCTGTGGTTTTATATTTTCTCTTTTTTTTTTTTTTTTAATAAGAGTCCTGCCTCCTTCTGTGGAGTAACCAGATTCACTCTTCACTGGGTATGCAGTAAAGGGAAAAGTACTGTGTGTGTTGAATGAATATTTTCCCACAGTTTGCACGTTTTTAAATGAAATATATCTGCTGCTGTTTCAAACCAGCAGAGGGAGTTTGTTCATCCAAATAATTTCTAAACTTCTCAACCCAATCGTATATTTCAGTAGTGTTGTTACCCAGCAGGAACTGCTGCTGAAAAGGCGAAATTTTACAATCCAGACTGTTTAACTCCTCAGTGCTAGAGGCTGTTTGCTTCCAGTCAATTTTTGGATATCATTGTGCAAGAAGTTGCTGGAATGATAAATGCATTAGAGAATTAAAAGCATGAAAAATCAACTCAGCTGGAATGTTTGGGAGCAAACCATTTGGTTAAAGGGGAATGTACAATTATTACAGTGCATGTGCCACTCAAATGTGCATGAAACCACTGTGTGGTAACGGCTGACACACATTTGTTTTTTTGGGCAAAAAAAATCAGTTCCTTTATTTTTTGCACTCTAGAGAGAAGCTTTAAAAGTTCCTGGTTTAGGTTTCTTTATTTGGAAATAATGGAGTAATTTTAAGATGACCACAGTGGCAAAAGAGGTCAAATGAAATATTCACTGTAGCAGTACTAGGGAAAGAGTCTCACTATTACTAGTTTTTTTTGTGAGAGAAAACAAATCAGCTCCAGTGGTGACAAATTGTATCATTCTTACCTTGTGTTATAAACCTGCATAGCAGGAACTATATAATGATCTCTCTTGTAAAATAAAATTATAGCAGCTACTGACGTTAACAGTAGATACTATCTTGATCTGCAAGTATGTCACAATTCTTCCTCTCTCAAAAGCAAGCTAGAAATTCAGAAATTCCATTAAGCTCAATCATAAAACACTTAAAATGCTAATATTTCATTTTTAAAAGTTTTGTTGAACAAATTTGTGAGAAGATTGTGTTATTTTGTGGAACCTAGTTGGATTTGAAAATACTTTGAAACAAATACGCACTTTTATAATTCCATAGAGTCAGAATATCAATTCTCTACACCTTGAACTGAAAGGAAGGTCTGAATAAAAAGCAAGAGCCAGTGTTCCCTGTATATCTATATATGAGTAAAACTATTTTCAAAGGATTGCATAAATACCAATTATTGCCTAATATCCGAGGGAAAATGGCTCATTAAATTTTTCAGCTTTTACTGAAGTAGAAAATGAGGAAGGAACTCATTGTAGGTGATTTAAAAGGCAATTTTCGGTAAGTATGCATTTAGGACATGCCACCAGACAGAGCATAGAGAAAAGAAATGAAGTAGTCACGTGATTTAACAGCTGAGTGAAAGTAGTCAATAGTCTGGCACAGATGTATTTTCTTTACATGTATTATAATTGTCAACTCATATGAGAATGCTAAATACGGGTTCCTGTGCTGCTCTGAGTCACACATGAGCAGACTCTTGCACTTTTGCAAACCTCAGTGCCGTGAAGTCTTGTCAAACTCAACGAAGCATGAGGCAGACACAACTGCCAGTGCCACACACCTCACAGCCCACAGCCCAGCTTTAGATAGAAAACAGCACAGGCTGCAGGTGATGGATTCAGCAGCACCGCAGGCAGTCACACAGAGAGAGAGACGCTTGGGCTCAGCAGCCACAGGGGCTCCCATTTCTGCCTCACTGCTACTGGAAAGAGGATGGAAGCTGAAGCACAGGACCAGTGGATGCTGGTGCCTTGTCATCAGAGCAGATGGACTTGGAATAAAACTCAGGTTTTGTACTCAGGCAGCTAAGAAGCTTTGAGCCAGCCCTGGCCAGAGTTACCAAGGCATGTTGAAATAAAACAGAATTTCACAAAGCTGGTATCTTACCTGTCCACAACGTAAGAACCAAGAACCAGGGCTTTGCTCTCCAGCCTGTTTTAGGCTGAAGGGAAGGGCAAAGGTAGCTTTATGTCAGCATGAATGAATATGAACTGGAATGAGATTTGGCCCTAGTTCAGACCAGCTTCCAGAAAGAAGGCTACATGGAGCTCCTTCAATGCCTCTGTAAACATGTACACTATGGACATTTTATTTCTCATCTCTTCTCCATATACACTTAGCTTTGTGGCAGAGTTTAAAAAAGTAAAAACTGCTACATCAGAGCAAATTTGTAATTCCTCTCATCCTGTGTCTTTCTTTTTTTAGCATGTAGCTGTACAAAGGAAGTGGAAAAAAGTGATACAGCAGACAGATGAGGATAATTCATCCTCATGGAAGTTATTTTCTGAATTTTTATTGGGAAGGACTTCCGACTCTAAGGCTGATGTTTTCTTTCTGTCCCAAACCTCCTCTTCTTATTAAGTACTGCAAACCTGGGGGTGTGGGGAGGTTGTAGTTTTATAAAACATAGATTCTCCTTTTAAGGGGAGCATCATGGGGCCATTTATGAGCAAAACACTGCACCTGCTTCAAGGAAATTCTGACTATGACTTGTACATTCCCAGTTCTGCAGTTGAAAAAAATGGAAGCATCTGCCTCAAAGTATGGTGAAGCAGATAAAATACCATAATAGAATGTGATATATGCTTGTTTATACACTCGGACTGCACATTTTGTCTTTAGTGCTCATTATCTGACTCATTTTCTGTTTGTGTGCCATGAGAAAGATGCTAAGCAAAAGCTGACTCCTGGAAATACTTGACATTCTTTTCAGGCTAATTTTGTCCTGAGCTTGGCTGAAACGGCTCATTTGGAACCACTCATAAAAGAATGTCTGCAGCAAGGAAGAGGAAATATTTTCATTTCAGAGAGCCCTGCTGTGTTATATTCCCTGATTTTCATCAAAACCAGACCATGTTTACTTGTCCTTTTGGCCTCAGGGTCACGGTTTTTTCTTTAAATCGCTTCAGTTCTAAGTAGTCGTTTCACTCATTCCTGAGTTTCCCACAAAAACCTAAACAGTGGCAGCCTGATATAGCTTGGAGCACTTTCCTACATGCATCTGAAGTAAAAAAACCCTCACCCAACAAAAAATACCCCTACAGTATAAACTCTTCAGAATCAGTACACAAGCCCACAAACACGTGCGTGATGTAAATGACATTGGCCAAGGGGATGGTTAGGTTGGAAAAGACTTCCCAGATCATCCAGTCCAACCTGCGACCAGACAGCACCATGTCAGGGAGAGCCTGGCACTAAGTGCCACGTCCAGCCTTTGCTGGACATCGCTACGGAGATGGTCACTGCTGTCTCCAAGCTACCCATTTCAGTGTGTAATCACCTTTTCTGTGAAAAGCTCCAAGCTGAGCCCCCTCCTCTGCCTCAGCATTTCCTCGTAAGACTTGTGCTCCAGACCTAGGGGAAGAGGAGGGCTTTGTGCTGGGAAGCAGGGCAGGTATGTGGGGTGGCACCAGCAGTGAAGGGAGTGGTGAGGGGGACGGTGCTGTTTATAAGCTCTTGAGGCCAAGAAGGTGAAAGGAATCGTGTGTGCATTAGGAAGAGCATTGCCAGCAGGCCAGGGAGGTGATCCTGCACCTCTGCTCAGTCCTGCTGAAGCACATCGGGAGTGCTGTGTTCTGTTCTGGGCTCTGTGAGAGATATGGAGTTCCTGAAGTGAGTCTAGTGGAGACTATGGAGATAATGGAGTGGAACACGTCTCTTACAAGGAAAGGCTGAGGGGGGCTGGGGCTGTTGAGCCTCAAGAAGAGACAACTGAGAGGGGGACATCACCCGCATCTGCCAGCATCTGCAGGGAGGGCTCAGAGCAGGGACCAGGCTCTGCTTTGTGGGGGCCCAGAAATGGCACAAGAAGGGGCAGGAACTGATGTCCAGCAAGTTCCACCTGAACATGAGGAAGAACTTCTTTACTGTGCAGTGACGAAGCACTGGAACAGAAAGTGTGTGGAGTCTCCCTCACTGGAGATATTCCAGAACTGTCTGGACACAATCCTGTGCCATGTGCTCTGGGTAGTTCTGCTTGAGCAGAGAGGTGGAACCACTATGGTCCCTTCCAACCTGACCCATTCTGTGATTGTGTGAAGGGGGCTGAGAGGGATGTGAGAGGGGTGCTGAGGGGAGTGATGAGGAGGCTGATGAAGGGGCTGTGAGGGGATTGGTGATGGAATTGTGAGGGGAAGTGAGGGGAGTGATGAAGGGGCTCTGAGGGGGTTATGAGAGGGCTGTGAGGGGCTATGACAAGGCTGAACGGGAGGTGATGACAGAGCTGGGAGGGGGTTATGAGGAGGGGGTTATAATGAGGATAGTGATGAGAGGAGAGCTGAGGGCCTGATGAGAGGGCCGAAGGGGGTCTGGCGAGGTGGGTGAGGAGGGGGTGAGGAGGGGGTGAGGAGGGCGCGACGCCAGAGCGGTGCCGGGGGCGGACCGCGTCCTGCGGGGCGGTCCGCGTCCTGCGGGGCGGACCGTGTCCTGAGGGGCGGACCGTGTCCTGCGGGGCGGACCGCGTCCTGCGGGGCGGACCGCGTCCTGCGGGGCGGACCGCGTCCTGAGGGGCGGACCGTGTCCTGAGGGGCGGACCGTGTCCTGAGGGGCGGACCGCGTCCTGAGGGGCGGACCGCGTCCTGAGGGGCGGACCGTGTCCTGAGGGGCGGACCGTGTCCTGCGGGGCGGACCGCGTCCTGAGGGGCGGACCGCGTCCTGAGGGGCGGACCGTGTCCTGAGGGGCGGACCGTGTCCTGAGGGGCGGACCGTGTCCTGAGGGGCGGACCGTGTCCTGAGGGGCGGTCCCGGGGCGGGGCCAGTTCCCCGTGGGGGCGGGGCCCGGGCGGTGACGTCACCCCCGCCTGGCAACGGCGTGGGGGCGGTGGCGGCGCGTGGCTCTCGCGGGACTTGGCGCCCCCCGCGGTGGGCGGGGCGGAGCCGCCGGTGCCCGAGTTCGGCTGAGGCGGCGGTGGCGGGAGCGGCGGCACCGGACCGGACGGGACCGGACGGGCGAGTGGCCCCTCTGCTCCGGGCCACTCGCGGCTCGGAGCCGCCCCTTCCACGCCCGTAGCGCCACGGATGGAGCCGCAGTGCCCGGCTTGAGCGCGTCGGCGGGACCCGGAGCCGCTCCGCCGAGCCCGGGCGGGCGGGCGGGCGCAGCATGGGTGAGCGCGGCGGGGAGGGCGGCGGAACCGGCCCCTCTTCCCGCTTCTCCGGGGGCGCCTTCGCCGCCTTTGTCTGAGGGCAGGGCGCGGACGCGCGGGTCCCGGGGCAGCTCCCGAGGTGCCCGGGGCGGGAGCAGTGCCGGTACCCGGGGGCCGGTGGAGGAGCTGCCGGGCCCGGCGAGTGCGGCAGGTGCTCGGTGAGCGCTCCCTCCTGGGAGAGGCCGGGGCCGCTCCGTCCCGCCCGGCCGGTCCCGGGGGGCTGCGGAGAGGCCCGGGCCGGGAGGAGGCGCGGGGGGTTCCGCGGGTTTCGGTGGGGAGAGCGAGGTGTACAGCTGTGCTCCGTGCTGCTTGGAGGGGAGTGGCTTGGTGGAGCATAAAAGTTTTATGGTTAAATCCAGCTCTTTCGCATTTTTTTTTTTTCCCTCAACTCAGCGTGAGTTTGAGCTGCGCCTTCGCCCATTTCTCCACCAAGGCGAGAGGCAGTCACTGTGTTTTAAGGAGAGGGAGTGTAAACCGACTCGGAGTGTTCCTGTGTTCAGGATGCGCCAGTTCAGGTTCACACTGGAAACAGTCAGTTGTGATGGGTCTGGTTTTTAATGTAGCGTCGGCATAGGGAAGTATGAACGAGTGACTTAGTCGCCACTCTTGAGAGCCCTCTTTGCTTACAGTGACTCCCCCTTTATAGAGACTTTGGACCCCACTGGCCTCCAAAACGGTGCGTGGATTATTTTGTCTGTCTCTGATATTTCCACCCGTGCAGTACCCCCTGCTCTGCTGTGCTGTGTAACACCGGGGTACTCGGGGAGGGTGTGTGTGCACGGGCACAGGTGGCAGTGGCTTCAGTGTCGTGTGTGCTTATGCTGCTGTGTGCAAACATGCTGCGTCAGAACGGGAGTAAAGCTTTTTAAGTGGAAGGATACCTGGGTTTTGGATAGCTTTTCTGCCTCCCCGTTGTGTCGAAAAATGAAGAAATTCATAGTGTGCAGATCAAACATGCCGTTAGTGAAGCGAGGAACGCTCCTCCTGGCTGGTGTTCTGCTGATTATCAGGATCTGCTTTCAGTGTGTTCGTCTCAGTGGAAGTTGTCTTACGTGGTCAAAGCACACTTAAAATTAAATCTGAAAATATAAAATGAAATTAGTGTTTTAAATTCTGGTAGAAACCAAACATCTCACTTTTTGATGCTTTTTGTAATCATTCAGAATAGGTAAGACTTGTTTTTTATTTATTTTTGGGCTGCATTGTCTTATTTGCAAGTGAGAAATGTCTGCCCAGGTCATTGTAGTGGCCTGTGATGATAGTTCCTAACGCATAAAGGCTTAGTGTGTTAATTAAACATATTGAACTAAGGCTGCAATGCGGAAATGAGAAGTACCTCAGGATTGACATATGGTAGGTTTGGGTTATTAAAATACTTAGTATACTCTATTAATGTAGTTAGGAATACTGTAAAAGGACTGAGTCCAGTTCATAATTGTATATGATTATTGTATGATGTGGTTTTATGTATTTTTGTCCTTAAGTTTCCTTTTCTAAAGGAAATACTCTTCTGTTGACAGTAATGAGCATGTTACTGCTGCTCCAGAGATGACTGAACTGAGTGGGTGCACACACTGTGTCAAGTATTGCTGTTGCATGGGTTATTTATTACCATAACAATTTGTGTGTATGTGCAGTTATAGAACAGTTCCTGCTAGGACAGTGGCCAAGCTCTAGAAAGGATCGCAGAATAATCCCAGGGCCTTTTAAACAGATTTTCTCTGAAGGTGGTGTCCTTTATTCCGGTTTCCAAGTATTTCTTTCTTGTGGTCAAAAGAGGTGAAGAATGTACAATAAAACATCACTGAAAATAAGAGAAAAACAAGAAGTAACTGTAGCTTGCTTTGCACTCAGTGTATTTAGGGGGTGCCTCACAATTTACCTTGAGAAGTCATTAGCTGATTATTTTATTACTGGCGTCATGGTAGAGCTGGCTCTTGATAAGAGATTGTTTGTCTTTTATGTCAGCTTGTGGAAGGGATTTTATGTGTAAGAGGTGGCTTAGAGGGGAGCGTTGAGGTATCTTTGATGAACTCAAGGGTTTTGGAAATTTATGGAGAAGTAAGAACAGGCCAGTATGACTCTGGAGAAACCAAAAGAAGGGCAGAAGTACAGAATGCCTTGGAAACAAGTTCTTTCATGTTCTTTTGGTAGCTGGAAATTAATGTTCCAAGAGCACATGTTGTTCAGGTGTCTGAAGGATGGGGAGGGGGATGTGATCAGAGGTGACACACAGAAGACCATATAAAGTTACTGGTAATGCCCAGCGACACCCTTGAGCCCTGTCACTATAATTCTTTGCCTTCTGCACTAGATTAATCGTGTGTATGACTCTAGAAACAGCTTGATAAACAGATTACAGGGAAAAAATGCATTCAGATGTTCTAGGGGGAAAAGACTTTATTTGATTGAATTGTCTTTTGCTGTTTTGGGTTGATAGTCACTTGAAAAGAGGTAGAGCTGTGTGTATCAGTTCATTGTAACATCTGTCCAGTTTACTTCTATGGCTCAATAACGGATAATTTTCCTAGTTATAATCGATAAATGGTATGACTGCAGCTTGCACTTAACAGGAAAGCTTAGCTAAATTTGCAGTGTCCAGCTAATTGTCATATGGCTTTATAACTAGGAAGGAAATGTTCCAGCAGCAGCTGATGAATTGCCATGGTGGAGCACTGCAATCCACTGAACGTCTGTCAGTATCTTCTTAACTATATGCATCCTCCCCATCTTCTTTATTTCCAAAAATTTCTGGAGACTTTCATTTGTGGTTCCCATGTGTTAGTACATTTGAATTTGCTACATTTGATCTTCAGAAAAATTTATGGTTTTGGAATACTTTAAAAAGCCAGATATACTTCTTCATTGCCAACAGAATAAGTAAAAATATATTTGGTCTACGGAGTAAGTTCATCAGACATTAAACTTGTGTGAAACCTTTTGCTTACTTCAGCTCCATGTTGGCAACAAAAAACAATCGATAAGGTTTTTGTAGGCAGACTGCATACTTGTAGCATATTGTCATGGAGACAGCGGCAGTTTCAGTATTCACCAGTAACATTCCAACAACCTGTTAGAACATGACTTCAGGATTTGTTCTTCAATTCAAAAACAAACAAAAAACCTTCACAGAACAAGCCCCCTCTAAAAACCCAAAAATCTACTCCATACACCCCCAAGCAAATGGGATAGAATAGATGAAGAGTCCTTCTGCCAGTGTTTTTACCAAGAAATATGTAAGATGGGACATGCAGTTGAACTTTACTCAGATCTTATTGTAGAGTAAAGTGACTTAATCAAAAGTTCAGGTTGTGAAACCCTTCTGTACTCAGGTGCTTGATGAGCCTGATATTGACCAACTGTACTAGTAGTAGTTAGCAAAGTGGTTTCTTACTACCATTTTCTTTATTGTAGACAAAACTGCAAGAGAGGGTGATGTAAAATTGACCTCTGGAAGATATGTGCCTAAGCTACGGGGAAACCGAATTACAGTAACTGGGAAGAGTTGATGGATCCTGACTTTGGGTCTAGACAGAGCAGAAATCCCATCAAAAGGTGCTAGCAATTCTGTCAGCTCAGCTCTTGCCATTTTGTTTTCCCCAAGAATGTAAGAGCTGCTGTGCTGAGAGTCCTGACTGTGGGACAGTTAGGGAGGAAAAGGATGATACGGAAAGCAGGTTTGTAGTGGAACGATTTTTTTTCTTTCTTTTCTTTTAATAAAGACCCCTAGTCTGGCAGTTAGTAATTTATTAACTTTCTCAGAGGTGTTTGTGGTTTCACCAGAGCTTTTTTATAGATAGTTCAAGTCCCTGGTTGTCCATCTCTAATGGGCACAAAGGAACCTGGTGGCTTTTGCCAAGCACCTCTGTTTGTGACAGTGGGAGTCTAACATGTATGGGAATGTGTGGGGGAAATATGTCCTTTCAGTGTGAGGTTTTTTTTGCCCTAAAATTGCTCTCTGTTCTGCCAGACTCCATTGTATTTTTGAAAAATGGTGGGTGATTGTCTGGTGTGGCTTCATACTGAGAAGTCTCTGTACATCTACTTTAGTCATGTGCCAGTCATTCCAGGTGCTGGTCACCTTTACTGGAAGGTTATTTTAGTCTTGATTGTGTTTTCATCTTGTTTAAGAGAGTTTTTCATGTTATTCAAGAGTTAACTTAGTGTAGGGGTGCAGTTTTATTTTTGCTGTCTTGGTTTCTTTTGTTTTTCTAACAGTTCTTAAGAGATTTATTTTCAGCTGGGTAGGACTTTGCCCTTGAATTCTCCTCACCTTCACTGGCTTTCTCCATTGTCTGCCTCTTCTTGGGTTTTTTTTCTTAGTGGGTTTTTGTTGCATAAACACAGGAAACGTGTGGTTGGGCACACTGTGCTGTCTGGGGCTAAGTGAGGTGGCTGCCTGGTCTGCCCCGCTCTGGCTGTCACAGCTCTGCT
This sequence comes from Corvus moneduloides, assembly GCF_009650955.1. Classification (NCBI taxonomy): domain Eukaryota; kingdom Metazoa; phylum Chordata; class Aves; order Passeriformes; family Corvidae; genus Corvus; species Corvus moneduloides. The sequence continues at coordinate 6,272,690 of NC_045478.1, forward strand.
CTTCCCATTCATTTTGCTTCCTTGGAGATGCTGTCACATATGAATGCTGGTCTCGTAGTTCCCTAACCTAGCTTGATAAAAATGATTTTTTAGGAGAGAGCAGCAATGACAATGCTTAAAGTGACTAAAATCATCTTGACAGAAGTGGGTAAGTCAATCAGGTGAAATTTGTTGTGAGTAGGTCTGGGCTGTAGCGATTTCTAGCAGCTGCGGTTGCCACCTGGGCACTTAAAATGTGTCTCTGGTCCACCACAGGGGTTTAGCCTTTTTCTTCTGCTCCTTTTAAAGTAGGTGTCTTTTTTTGTATTGTATTTTGTAATGTCACTAAATTACATTCAGCTTTTTCTTTCTTGACACTTTACCATAATGTTGCTTTTTGTTTCTACTCTGAATTTTGATGATCTAAAATGTGCCCAGCTCTTGGTGGAGGTGATGCCTTAGCCTTTGCTGTCCCTTACCTTGGGCGTGGGGTGATGAGAAACAGATTTCCCCAGTGCTGTGGTGGAGGAAGCACAACCCTGCTTGAGCATCGCCCGTGGCTGTCCTGGTGCACTGGTGACAGCAGGACTGAAGCACTAAAACTGCCTTTCCATTTGCCTCTTTTCTGGTGTGAACTCTTGCTATGTTAGTAAGTGTCTTTTTACCCTAAATTATTTCCCCGTTTCCCAGCATAATCTTCAGATTTCATTTAGATAATGTGACACCAGCACTGCTATTTACTTTCTCTGACTAATGGCAACAAGTGTTTTGGGTGGGATTTTGTTTTATTGCACTACCTGCATGCAGAATTGACTTTCTTCATATACAATCAGTAGGAAATACTTCTTTTTCAGAAATATTGAACAAAGAAAATGATGCACTGTAGATATTTTTGAACAAAAATTTAAGTCCTGCCACTGCCAGAGTCCTAAATCAGACTGAAGGAAAAATCACAGTATGCGTCTGTCTGCCAAATGAGTTAAATATTTCTGCTTTTGGGGTGATGTACACTGTAGAGTGTATAATACGAGGTAATTTAGAATATTAAATTCACTTTTCTTAAAGGAATATTTATTGCCTATAACATGCGTGTGACCCTGCTCAGCTGGTGAGTGCCTGGTGCTAAAAACACCAAGGTTATGAGTTCAATCCCTGTACGGGCCATTTATTTAAGAGTTGGACTTGATGATCCTTGTGGGTCCCTTCCGACTCAGAACATTCTGTGAAATCTGTATTCGGCCAGGGTTGCTTTCAGCAGAAAAAATGATAACATAATATTTTGAATAATTAAAGAAATGAAGCATTTTCCTTTAATTTCAGCAGTTTGCACAGTGCTGACCTGTGCTGTTACAGGTGAGCGCTGCAGTTGCTCTCCACGTAGTGCTGAAGAGCTTTGTGATTGCAAATTGAGTTTAAATTTGACATTATTGTTAAAGAAACTCAAAATGAAAGTTACTGCTTTCATTGTTTCAACTAGATGAAGTGTTGCTTTAAATTATTTAAATGGCTTAAGATTGCACTGTTTCTTAACAGGAAATAAATCACTATAAACATGATACTTTTTGTTATTAGAGGCAAATGGTTTTGGAATTAAGGAGTGCTAGGCAATCTCATTATTTTTGCTTCTGCAACAGCTGTGAATAGATTTTTGTGGATGGGAGTTATTAATGATTTTTACTTTAATTTTAAATAAGGCAGTTTTGCTAGAGTTCCTGGAAACTTGCCTGACTTGCTATTTAAAGAAGACTCTTAAGTCATCAGTTTCTGCCTCTTTGATAAAATTACTAAGTGGTTGGCCTTACTCAGATGCTTTTGACTGTGGATATAGTTTGATCTTTTGAAGCTGGCACTGAAGTAAAGTTGTGGCCTTCATTAGCTCTGACTATTGAGTATTCTCCTCTTCCCTTGCTTGTATGAACCAAATAATCTGAAACTTCCTTGTATTTCTGAATCAGCTTTCAACCAGGCTGGCTGTCCAGAAACTGAGACTCATGGTTGCAGGAGGAGGGTGAGGATGCTACTGACACTGATACCAGCAGCAGCACTTTTACAGCAGTTGTCAACTTAGCCCTCATAGAAATTTTTGCCTTCCAGTTTTGGCTCTTCAGTTCAATTGTGGCTTTACTGGTAACATACCAGTATACCTTTATTCCTCTTAGTGTGTTTTTATTTCCCAAAGTTGCACTGCTTCTTCATTTCCCAGGAAAAATATGAAAGCAAACTTGTCAGAATGTTTCAAGTTGTTTCTTCTCAATGCATCTTTCGCACGCAGGGAAAAGAGTCTCCATCTTTGCTGCTTGAAGAATTAAAACTACTAGTTTCATGAAGTGAAGGAGAATCTCATCACTTAACTCTGAACTTGTACCTTGAGCTATGAGCAGATTTGTTTTAAGGCTGCTTTGCATATAATCTCCCTTCTCCTGAAGTCATGCTGTGGGTGCAGTTTCAGGCTATGCTTCAGAGATAACTTCAGGCTGCTGCCAGAGAGGGCTCGAGCTGTGCAGTGCCTATGTCTGGCTTGCCCTGGCTGCAGTGGCTGTGAGCCCTGCTGTGAGGGGATGAGCTGGCTGGTGGGGGAGAAACTCCTGTGCCAGCTTTGCCATCCTGTCAGCAAGCTGGATGGCCTCACTCTGGCTGCACTTCTTACCTCCCAGGCAAGAGAGTGGATGGGACTGAATTTCAGGGAATGTAGAGTGTTTTTCCTTTTCCATTTTAACCTTGCGTTACTTTGCACTAGATTCACTCTGAAATTTCTTAAGTTTCTTCTGAGTGTCTATATTAATTTCTCTCCGTAAGTGTTCACAATTCACCAAACTGGTTTTTTCACATCTTTCTTTTTCTGTATCTTTAAAGGGCTTTTTTTTATCCTCCCCAATGCATTTTAAGCCAGGCAAATGTTCCTGTTAAACTGTGCCTCTAATTTGCAATTTTTTATTGATTTAATAATACCTTTAAAGAGAAAATAGTTTCTAAACAGCTAGAACTTGTTACTGAGGTGCCTTTTGTATTTCTGTGGATATTGGTTTTGGTTATCCTCAATAATATATATGTTTTGAGAAGAAGACTGAATAATATGTAAAAATGTGCCTCTGTCTTTCTGTATCCTGATTTTCTACAGTTGGGCTGGACTTGTAACGTTCCCATCATTTAAATGCTTTTATGGAGTTTGGCTTATTTAGTACTATCAAAAACCAGTAAATACAAGATTAAGAACAATAAGCCTGCCTAAAACCTAGGTAAATCACATTGCTCTTTGCACTCATTTTAACATCTAAGTGTTTCTGTCAGGGAAGTTACTAACTGCTAGAACAAACTGCCAGGAGAATGCTATATCCATCATTTCTTGATATGGGCAATCCCGTAGAGGATGCAGATATCACTGTGGTCTTTAATCTCCCCTTTTGGCAGGTTTAGTGATCATGTGTCCATGCAATGATGTAGTTTAAGACACTGGCCAGGGTTGAATCTGTCTGGAAGAGAACCAGCTGGCTGATCTGGCAGCAGACTAGACCGACACGCCCTGTAGCAGCACAGCTGTGAGACCCGCACAGGGGAAGAAGTAGTGAAATGGGAATGAGTAGGGAGAGACCACGCAGGGTCACTTCTTTAGCCTCAGATTTTTGGAGTCACTGTAGAACTCTGACCTCTATAAGTGTCTAAAGCAGTCGTTCCTGAAAAGCAGAGATTGTCTGTTTCACATCCAAAGAGGTTAAGTGAATAATATTCTTTTGTGAAGAGATGCTGGTACAAGACTTGACAAAATTAGCAGGATTTGCAAGCTGCAGGAGAGTGTCTGCAGTGTGGGCCATGGGCTGTTTGTTTGAAATCTCAGTGTCCCAAACAACGTTTCGTGCTGTGTTCAGCTGAGTTAGTGCTGTTCTAGAGCCAGGTGAAATGAGATGCTGTTTTGCACGTGGGGCAGTGGAAGTGCTGAGGTGAGCAAGGCTTTTGTAGTCATGAGGATAAAAGCAAATATGTTAATCCCACGCTCTCATGGGTATGGTAGATAAGGAGACAGCAGATTTTCTTGAAAGGTGCAAACAGCAGAATGTAGCCTTTTTATTAAGGATAAATTACCATGAACTGTGCTGCTTTGCTCTTGAAAATGAAATACGGGGCTTCCTTTGCCTGGCCTGCGTGTTACTGAAAGTAGACCTCATCCTTCAGCAGAAGGAGAGTTTCTGTGAAGGGGAAGATGATACTAAAAACCATTATAATGATACATTCACATTATAAGAAGCCTAAGTATAACAGGGTCTGCTTTCACAGCCTACCAGTATCTGAGTAAGGATGTGGTGCAAGGAGGTAGGGGAATTGGAAACTATCTCAGCTGACACCCTTTGCAGCTTGAGGAGAGCTTGAAGGCATTTCTTGAATCATTGTGTGCTATAGGGCTATGTGTGTAAATTAACTGTATAGGGTTGTCAAGTAAAAGCACAATTAAGAGTGTATAAAATTGCTTCCTCTTATTTCCATGTGCTCTTCATCTTACTAGATGCTTATTTTGTGGGAAGAGAGTTTGCTCTTTCAGTCTTAGTGCTTCATCCTTCCTGAGAGAGAACTGTAAGGCACATGTATGGATTGTAATGTAAATAGCTTCTAATATGTAGGTTGTAGAAGAAAACTTGCCCTGATAGATAACCAATAACAGAAAGCCTCAGGCTGGATGAATAGCAGATGAAATAAAGCTGTTTATGAAACAGGAGATGTGTTGAAAGTAGAATAAGATACAGCCTGCCATCTCCATGCAGCAAGGAGACCATGCTGATTTTCCATCAAGATAGAGTTGCTGGATCGTGCTGTTCACTGCTGTATCCTGGTTTTTCAGTTCTGAAGAGCGACTGAAGTAAATCCTGACCTCAGTGTTTGAAAAAGTTGAGGTTATATTGCTGACTCTTCCTTTCTCTTGATTTCACTTTTTTTGTTTTGTGTGTGTAGTTGGGTCCCCAGGATTATGCCTGTAGTTGTGAATATGTAGGAACAATCAAGAGTATTTCCTTTGTGTTTCTGAAATCCAAACTACTCCTTCAAATGACCGTGTTGAGAATGGCAGGGATGAGTGTTGGCTTTCTATGAACTTGCCCCAGTTGCTTTGTCTCCCGACAGCAGCAACTGGTATCCCTTGCCCCAGACAGCTTTTCATAAACTCCTGTAAGGCCTCTGATCCCTCCTCAAATTCTTCAAATACCAATCGTTGTGTTACTATCAATTAGCTCTGCAAGACACAGCACATGCTGTAGCTGCTTCCAAGCTGCATATTTGGTCATGAGCCAGCCATCAGGTTAGAAGAGCAAGAGTGTTGGGGCAGTCCTGAAGTCTTTTCCTTGGAAAGGACTGAGATTTGAGTGCTTCAGTGCTGACTCTGCAAAAAACCCTAAAAAATAAAAAATGTACAGCTCTTATTTTAGAAATTCTGCTCTTCTGACATGTTTCAGCCAAATGGGTCTATAGGGGAAGAATTATTGGGAGTGAAGCAGGAAGACAGGCAGGTAGGGACGCTCACAAAACACTCATTTCTTCAAATGCTCAAGACTATGACCAGGTACATAAAAAACTCCACAGTGAATGGGGTGGGGGATGATTGATATGCTGCAGTAGTAATGAACTACCTTACTGTCTACCAGGGATACGAGCAGGATAGTAGCCAGCAGGTCATGGAGAGTGGTTGTTCCCCACACCCTGGCACTCACAGCACTGTCTTTAAAATACTGTGTCCAGTTTTGCTCCTCCCTCCCCTCAAATGCAGCGGGAATGCCACAGAACTGGAGAGTTCAGAGTGGTTGGGAGGCTGGTGTATATGGTGTCCAAGAAGTAGGTGGAGCCTGGAGAGGAGAACAACCTATTCTCCTCGGAGTCACAGTGAAAAATTGTGAACCAATGCCTGGAAGTTAGTTCTGTGGTAATTCCTATTGAATATAATGTGGAAAAATTATTATGGCAATTTGGTATCAGAAAAGGTGCAGGGGGTGGCTGTTTTATCTCTATCCTTTCAAGACTTCTAAAATTTAGCTGGACAAAACCTTGAGCAACCTGATTTGACTTTGAGATTAACCTTGCTCTGACCAGTTTGGAATAAGTAACCTCCAGAGGCCCTTTCAAACCCTGTTTTCCTGTTATTGGAAGCATTGCAAACCATGCAGATTGAAATTGTGATCTTAATAAGAAGTGCTTAAATCCTTCTAAATACATATTGCAAATGGGTATTTGAAAGACTTGATCCCTGAACTTTTGGAACATAATTGACCTAATGAAACAATTTGCCTCCTTTAAAACTTTCTGATTGAGACTGTAGGGTCCCCTTGACCATTTGCTGTTTTGACTGGCTTTTGTAAAAATCCATTTCATAAGGATTTCTTTCTGTGCTTTTCCATCGGAGGTTCAATTTATTGCATTGATGAAAATGTCCACACTAAAAAGTAAGTGAACTTTATGTCACAATTAGTATGACCTGACAGCATGGAGTCAGATACAAACACTTGTTCCTGTTTTAATGCTAAGCATATTTTGTGGTTTTTGCAAGATTCCAATCTGGGACCATTCAGACTCTTGCATCATGTCTGTTTTTAAAGATGAAGGGAACACATTGTGCATGCTCCGAATAATGCTTTTAAGTTCCTGTAAATTTATTTCAAAGCCAGATTCTTGCCATGTTTGTACAAGTACTAACTGTCACTCAGAATTAGAGGTGTACCAAATTGTAGGTTGTCTATCAAAGCATTTCTGCATTTCTTTATAGTGTAAAAAGTTTTCATTTAAACCCAAAAGACTTTCAGGGACTTTCTTGTTTTCATAACTCTTGAATTCATAACCTGGGGCTATGATCGTGATGTCCTTTTTGGCTAGGAGAACCCTGAAAAAAAAACCTGCAGGAGGAGCTGAAGCTTTTATAGTAGTGTGGAGTCCTGATAGAAGAAAGGAAACTTCAAATACAATTTTTTATTTTTCAGGGGAATGACTTTGTAAAAAGAGTTCTCAGATAAGCAACAGAATCTTCAGCTTCAAACTTGGTTTTTTGAGCTAATTATCTAATGAAGGCTTTAAGGTAACACCTATAAATATCATGTTGACCTTGTGGTACTTTTACTGCTTATTTGGTGCTTTGGATTTGAAAAAAATATAAATGAGGTATGATTCTTCTGTTCTTCAGTGCTTTTTGGCATGCCTTTGTTTTAGCAGAGTTTGTAATTCGGTGGTTTGTGACTCACCTTGAATGTTTTGCCAAATAGACGTTATAAAATTAAGGGAAGGAACAGAGGAAGAGGCATAAATCTATATATGGAACAGTGTCTGAGTCGTGACTTCAGAAAATGTGGCATGGTTTTATTTTTTTTAAATACGTTCCCCTGTGCCCTCAAAGATCCCCGGTTTTCTCTGCAGTGTGAATTAGTAGCATTTTTTCACTTCTGCTCGTGGAGACATTTGCTGCCTTTCCTGCAGGTGTCACTTCTCATTTCCAGGCTAGTTTCTTGCTCTGAGCTCTGCTCAGACTGAGGGAAATAGCAAGTAGCACAAATCGTCACTTTCTGCTTCATGTCACTTCACAGGCAAAACGTTTTGACCCCCTCTGTCCTTATAAGGTATTAAATACCTGGAGGTGGAAGAGATTTTATTGTAATACTTCCCGTTTCATGCCTTCTGCTGCAAAGGGAGGAGCCCAGCAATTCTGCTCATAGAAGTGAGGGGGTAAATTGAATCCTCAATTGTAACATTTATTAAATTTACGACTGAGCTTAAGACAAGTATTTCTGATAATATTGGAGGAGACATGATTGGTTACTTATTTTAGAGTTGATAAATCTGCAGTGAGGTAACCCTAAAACATTTTTTTCCCATCTGGCTGGCAATGGTGACTTACCATCTACAGCATACAGTTTTAAAATTATGAGGGTGTGTGTGAAGACAATTTGCTTTAGGTAAGTGAAAACTGAAAAACATTCAGTTTTCAATTGTGTTTTATCATATACAGTGTTAAGCACTACAGTGCACTCCAGAAAATTACAGGATCTTGGCGTAGGAAAATGAGGCATATTTGCATGTTTTAGGGCAGGCTGCTGGGCAGGGTTTCTGCTATACTCTTTAGTTTCCTTCTCAAAGTCTCTTGCTAATTGTACCCAAGCCAGCACAAGAAACTGATGTTTGAGATGGTTGCTGTTAGAATGCAATGAGTTTCTCATTAGTTGAAATAATTTGGGAGGAAAAAGCATACATACAGTTTTCAAATGTTCATTTTCCTAATTATTTCAGGCATTCTTACTGGGCCGTAAAATTCAACGCAAACTTTTTATTAAGAATGTGTGGTGAGTCATTTCTTGGAGAATGCACCATCGCCTTACCCAATCTAAAAATGCCAGGCAGATCCAGGGTGGATTCCAGATGGACGAGTTCTGTGCTGACAGAACCAAGTCTCCTGGCTTTAGACTCTCTCAAGGGTGGACTGCTATTCTTATTTTGTTTTCTTTTTTTTCTAGGCAGGCTATGGATGTAGAGGAGTTGTTGCTTTAAGCAGAGGATATTTGTGCTAGAACTGGTGATGCAGCACAGAGCAAGTTCCAAAAGAAGTAAGGAAAAATAGCAGATATTGCAGGGTGGACAGGAAAAAAACCCCCAAACTTGAATAAAGTTGCCTTATCAGAGACTTTAGACAGCACCTGTCTAAATCCCTGGCTGGGGATTGTACTGTCTGAGAGTTCATGACTGGGATGTCAGTGGCATAGCAGTGAGAAGGTATTTTTGGGAGAAGTGTTTAGTGGCTGAAATTGATTTCAGTTTGGCCAACTTCTGCAGAGTTTACTGACAGCTGTAAATGTAAAATCAAAAGTGCAAGTAAGAAACTTCAGTGAGGGATATGAGAGATCTTATGGATCACAAGAAATCTGTGTGTGTTACAGGATGTCTTTGAAAAAGAACGTGCTAATGACAGAGATTCGTTCATTTATTTGTATGGTCTATCTAACAAAAAATATCATTAAAAGGTATTTGTGCCTGAATCACAGAGTAGTTTGGATTGGAAGGGACCTTTAAAGATCATCCATGGGCAGGGACACCTTTCACTAGATCTGGTTGCTCAAAGCTCCATCCAGCCTGGCCTTGAACACTTCTGGGGATGAAATATCTGCAGCTTCTCTGAGCAGTCTGTGCCAGTGTCTCACCATCCTCATCAGCAGGAGTTCCTTTCTTAGGTCTAATCTAAATTGCTCCTCTGTCAGTTTAAAACCAGTGCCCCATGTCCTGTCACTACAGACCTTAGGAAAACATATATACTGAAAGGATGCAATAACCTATTTGTTATGATTAGAAAGTAGAAAATGTGGTGAGACCCCATACTTCAGGAAAAGAACAGAACTGCTTTTGTGCCAGCTTGTTCTTTCCTCTTTTTTGTACTTTTTTTTGCCTTTAACCTTATAGTACTTAACCAAAATGGGAAGCTGACAGTAGCTGGGCTGTTAGTGCTTAGGTGTGGGGAAACAAAGGCTTAAATGAGATACTGGATATTGAGAGACTTAAACAGTATGTTTCAAAGTTGTTTTGTTGCCTTTTTTTGGTTTGGTTGTTGTTGCTGGTTTTCTCCATGATGTGTGCTAATTCCAGCTTCATTCTTTTTTTTTCCCAAAAGCTATCTTTATAGCAGTTTAAAATACCCTCAGTGTAAGCACTGGAGAGTGCTTATTAAGTATTTAACAGGTCTTGTAAACCATCACATATCCAACAGCTTTTTGGTAGTGACTTGTGATAGTTAAGAGAAATTATTCCAGAAGAATGATATATTTTCTTAATAATAGTGCAATGATTTTTTGGTTGAGAAGACTCTGCTATTTAAATTCCTGAGGTTTTTTAACATCTGATAGAGGAATGGGAGCTGGAGCTGAAAGACTGAGCTGCCCCAGCACAGCACTTTGTCCTGGGGTGCATCAGGCACAGCAGCCGGACAAGGGAGGGGCCTGTCCCGCTCTGCTTTGCACTGGGGCAGCCTCACCTTGAATATTGTGCAGTTGTGGACACCACAGTGCAAAAATGGATATTAAACTATTGGAGAGTATCCAAAGGAGGACAACAAAGATGGTGAAGGCACTGGAGGGGAAAGCTGTATGAGGTCACTTGGTCTGTTCAGCCTGGAGAAAGAAGAGACTGATGGGAGACCTCATTGTGGTCTACAGCTTCCTCATGAGGGGAAGAGGAGGGGCAGACGTAGATCTCTGCTCCGTGGGGACTGGAATGGCCTGAAGTTGTGCCAGTGGAGGTTAAGGTTGGATATTAGGAAAAGTTTCTTCACCCAGAGGGTGGCTGGGCACTGGAACAGGCTCCCTAGGGAAGTGGTCACAGCTCCAGCCTGACAAGAGTTCAAGAAGTGTTTGGACATCGTTCTCGGGCACAGGGTGTGGCTCTTGGATGGTCCTGTGCAGGGCCAGGAGTTGGCCCTGCACAGTGATCCTTGTGGGTCCCTTCCAACTCAGCTTATTCTGTGATTAATTTGATGTTAGCTCAGATGGGGGATGGTGCTCTGACTGGTCAGCTCTTGTGCTGAGGAAGTGGAAAGGGGCTTGTTGGGAATTTGGCCTGACTGCAGCAGAGTGGCTGATTGCCCTCACTCATCTAATGCTGCTTTGAACCTGCTGAGTCTTCCTAGATGGGCTGTGTTGAAGAGAGCGTGAAGACTCATACTCGCTTCAACATGAAGTTGCTTTAAACAGAGCAAATCCTGTTGGCATCCAAACTTGAGTCCCTGCTGGGTGACAGCAGGGTGTTTGTGGTGCTTTCGGAGACTGAGTGGACACAGCTGAGCTGATTTTATGTAGAATCAGCTTGGGTCCAACAGTGTGTATTTGTATGTACTGGAGGCATCTTTAGTGCTTTGAAAGGATTGTTTGTTTGCCCAGCAACCTGAACTAATAATTTGTACAGGTTTAGGTTCTCTGTCTTTGAAATAATCCATGACTGGAATAATCAGCTTACAGCAAATTGGGAATTAATTGTGTATGCTTAAAAGAAAATGTACATAGAACGGCATGAAAATCTTTCAATTTCATTGGAATTATGTTGTATTATTATAAACTAATGCAAGAATTCTCATGGCTCAGGGCATTCTGCTTAAAACAAGACCATTAGTCAATATTTGAATAAATGAGGTCAGCATTATCTTAACATGCAGAGAACCTCCTCTGCCACATCCTTTCCTTGTGGCAGCAGAGTTTGCTTGGCTGGCACATGGGATCAAAGCTTCAGGAGCAGGAGGCAGTGTGACTGCTTTGGTACAGAGCTGTTTGGCAGGACTGGAGCTGGCACGACTGGTGTGGCTCCCTTGGGAAGTGGAAATGTCTCTGCCATGTGTCACTCCTGTTCCAGAGGCCATACAGGAGGGACCCGACCTTCTTTGGAGTTACTGTGCAGGTAAAACCTCTCATTGGTGATGTTCAACACTTCCAGTAGCCCTTGTGATGCAACTGTGTGCAAGTCCTCCATGTGGAATGTGAATGTGACGGCTCTGCATGGCTCAGCTCAGTGAAATGTCTGCTCTTCTGTATGGTGTGGCTCAGTACTAGTGACTGTACTGTTAAACAGGTGTAGACTGCATGGTCTCCATTAGCTAATTACCCTTGTTCAGTTTCTTAATAGCATAGAACTGCATCCTTACCATCAGAGTTGACAGGAGTTCAGTGGCCTTGTATCAATAATGTGTTATGTTAGGATGTGGTTTCATGGCAGATTTTGGCTTTGAGCAAAGCAGCAAGTGGTGAGGGGCAGGATGAGTGGATCTGTAGACGGAAATTGCTTGTGTGAGGGACCATATTCATGTTCCAAATTTTGGACCTTTTTATATCATTGTAGTTTTAGTCTTGTCCCATGGGCATAATGCCCGTTAAATATTAAGTGTGTTCCTGGGTTTAATTTCAGTGAAAAAAGAATTCCAGGTTACTTGCTGTGAGACTGTTCCACACTGAACTGAACCACCACAAATGAGGGTGGTTTGGAGCTTCACTGAACAGTGTACTCCTGATCTGGGCTGTAACAGGGATGTAGATATTAATCTAAAGTGGGTTTGAAGTAGTCCTGTGTCTGACCCTGCAATGGGACATCTTAAGGAGATAAACTTGCAGAAAGTTGTCACTACAAGTTTTCTCTTGGGCTGTTTCTTTATCTTATTCACCAGTATTATAAATAACTACTAATTTAAGCACAGAGCAGGAGGAAGGGACCAGTGAATGCACACAGAAGAAAGCATGGGATCACAACATCCTCAGGGCAGGATGTCTTGGAAATACAACTTCATGGCTTTCCCAGTCTCTGTTGGTGATGTAGCTTTATTGGGCACCATGAGAAGGAGGTAGGAAATACTGAATGTTTCCATCTGTTCGAGGTTCAGTCCCTCAACTGCTTCTCAGTGAGATGGTTACTGGGGTATGAAAGGAAGGGAAGGACTTTTGCACAAGACCAGTGATCAGAGTGGTTTCTCTGATAGCGGGAAATGTCCCTTACTCAGACTGATGAAGAGCAAACCTACATTTGTACCCCAAAGGAATACTTGGATCTTTGGGGAACTGGTTATTATGGTCATTTGTAAACAGGAGAGTGAAGCAGATGCAGAGCCTGGAAGAAGGAGCCTGGCTGCAGAGCAGTGGGAGCTCTTGGCCAGGAGGGATTTGTCTTTGGTTCCCAAACCCCGGTGCTCACCTTGTGCATGCAACTTTACAGGAGAGCTTTGTAGACAAACTCACAGTTCTGAGAGCAGGAGCTAAAATTTTAAGGGCAGTGGGAAGTCTATCAGGTCTTTTTATTTAAGAATCTGAGTTGTCATCAGTGACTCAGGTCAGGGTGACAGGAAATTATACAGTATCGAAGTGGAAAGAAAACATTCTTATAACCACTACTTATGTTAATACTTACGGAGGTGTTTTTATTGTTCAGCATTTAAACACCTGAGTTCAGTGTTGAGATCTGTCTTAAGTGGCTAAACATATCCTATATTAGTATTAAACCAGCTGGAATTCCCATAGCTCACAAATTGTAGGAACATTTCTGTGGGAAAGCAACTGGAAGGAGCATTCCCCTTAAGTTCAGCACCTGATTTTGAAATAATTGTGAAGAAAATTATGACAGTTAAAAGGGGAAGATTGTGTTCTCTGTGATCTTTTGTCTGCATTGTAAACTTTGTCTGCTGTAAAATGAAATACCTTTGTAACTTTATTCATACATAATAACAGAATTGTTAGGTTCGGTTTTATAGGAGACTAAACTTTGGGCTATTATGTGATAAATGTGCAAGTGGAAATAACAGTACTAATGAAGTTTGTTTTAGGCATCCAGCAACTGTCTGTTGTGATAAATTGGAAAAGCAAAAGCAGAGTTTCTAGCGTAACTGCAGTTCTGCTGGCATGGTACTTCTGGAGGCTATACAGCTTTCCAGGGTTGTCATTCCAGTAAGTGACTTTGAATCTGAACTGGCCTAAAACCTGCCTGAAGAGACCTTTCTGGAGCACAGCAGCAATTCTTGCTGCTTCACGTTGGACTCTGTCCCTCCAGGTCTGCAGAAAGTTTCAGCAAGGCTTCCCAATATATGCAAGGATTTCAGTTATCTGATGAATCCCACTCCCCTCTTTAAAAAAAAAAAAAAAAAAAGTACTCTATTAAAATGTGTCTTTCATGGGATTTATTTTAAATCTGGTTTGTCTTTTTGGCTACTATAGAAAGGTCACTGGATTCTGACCGTATTGTAATACCCTAAACAAAGTAACAAGAATGTGAAGTTGTGCTCTTTGCTGGATGAGTATCTATTTCCATTGAAGACATAAGCATTCTAGAATTTTGGTGTATTTTTAGCTCTTCTTGATTTATTTATTGGTTTCTGTTTTAGGGCTACCAGAGGACCTTAGATTACCTCTGGTAGGCAACTTCAGAAAGAGTCTGAGGAGTTGAAGACATCCTTTGTTTAAAATCAGAGAAGATGGGTGTAATATGGCCGTGCTTGTTGGGGGACTTGGCTTCTGCCTTGGCACTGGCATGTGGTCAGCAGAAGAGCTGGTTGTGTAAGGTTTGGAGAAGTGGGGAGTCCACCTGTGCCAGCAGTGACTGAATACCTGGTGCAGGCAGTGTTGCTGTGTTGGCTGACAGTGGGAGCTGTTTATAAGGAGGTGTTAGATAGGACACTTTGTGCTGTGGGAAATAATGTAGTCTGTAGCTGTTAACAGGGCTGACTGGCTTTGATGTGTTTGGTCTGTTTTATCACAGAATCAAATATTTTTGAAAAGACCTGTGAGATCATCGAATCCAATCTATGACCAAACACCATCATGTCAACCAGACCATGGCACTAAGTGCCATGTCCAGTCTTCCCTTAAACTGCTCCCTGGGAAGCCCATTACAATATGTAATCACACTTTTCATCCTTTCATCATTTTCTTCCTAATGTCCAACCTAGTTGTTTCATTATTGTGTCATTAGTGAGGTTGTCATCTTACTAAAAAACAAGAGCTGAATAGATTGCTCCCACAGAGCCATCTTCTCCAAAAATGTCCAGTCAGTAATTTTTTCCTTAGCTCTGTTGATTCTAATCAGTCTGTTGCCACTGAAAATGGGTTAGAACCTTCAAAAAACGCCATCTGGAAGGTTCCCTAAGTATGTTGAAAAGCTGTCATGGCTGGATGAGAGAGTGTGTTTATATATGTTTAAGTGGCATTTGTTTGGTTCCATTTTGTCCCACTGTCTCTTGAGTTTTTATGGGGCACAGCTAAAGGCTTTCCATACCCTGATCAATGAGATTTCCCTCAGCCTTTTCCCAGCACTTTCAGCCTTTCCTTGTATGCAGATACTGTGAAAACTCAGGAGAAAGTTGTCTCCCCCTCTCAGGTAAACTTTGGTGTTTCTGGATGTGCTAGAAAAGCACAGTAAACCTCACAGCATTCCTGCTCAAGCTTGAGAAGACTATTTTTCATTTGAGACTTGATCATTATGGACTTCAAGCTACAGATAATTGATTTGAGTGGGGTTTGAAATAGAGAAAGCAGTGTAAAAAGCAGAGAGGAGACAAGATAGGTGTATTTGGTAGTTTGCTGAGGAGTTCTGCTGCACCTTATACCAGTTGAGAATTTTTAAAAAACATTTTTGACCAGCTTATGTTTCTGGAGTCCTGACTGAATGCAGTGTATCTGTTCGAGTAAAGCTTTTAAGTGAGAACTTCAAGCATTCAAAAGCATTCAGAACTAGTACAAGCATTACGAAGTATAATCAGTCAACTAATGTAATTTCTAGTTATTGTTCTTACAAGGAGTTGTGATTCCTTAAAAATGTTTCCTCTCATCCTTGGACTCTGTTTTTACTTGGGTAAATATTATACTTTAGGATGTTGCAGAGGCTTATTTAATCTGGACTGTTTTGGCAGTACAGTGGTTTCTTGCCCATCATGCTGAGGTGTGAATTACCTGGATGATTCAAATAGTGCTACTTGATAATACCAAAAAGCAAAACTTACAATTGTTCTTCTTAAGGACCATATAGTAGCAAGACATGAGATGTGTAGCTCCTTGCTGTTTCACTGCCATTATCTGGAAAAAAATATATCAGATGAGACTATCTTACCATTCCCCATCATCCTTTCCACATCACAGACAAGGCAACAGAATTCACATCTGGTTTGTCTACATATCCATGAGAGTGAGGGTGGCATTGAGCATCACTGACAAATACAAGAGGAAATTCAGCACCTAGATTTCAAGTTTGAGAAGCTGATGTCCATTTACTGCTATTTATCTTTGGAACATAAAGACACGTGGATGATGACTTGGAGGTTCTTCAGGTTCTCCATTGGTTGTTGGCATGACTGAGTCCATGTTTTATAGTCTGGAAAGGTGACCAAAATGAATGTGCTGTATATTTCAAATGCAAATACAGAAATGTTCTCCAAGGGAATAAATAAGCTTTCAATAGGATTGGTTCATGTTGACACAGCGTGGGTGTGATTATCTACTGCTGCTGTGGAAAAAGGACCAGGTGTTTGGAAGTTCAAGTCACTGCTGTGAGCGCTTGCCATGACTGACACTCTGTTGTGCTCAGTTTTCCATGTTTAGCATTGTAAAGCTCTGCTATGGTGTGTATATTGAAATATGGTACCTGATAATGTGCTTCAAAACAGTGTATCATGAGAGAAATATGTGACATGGATATTTCTTACATTTTTATACATGTATATGCTTCCAGAATGGCTGTGTTGAGTTGGTTGAAAGGTGATGTTTTCATTTCCAGACTCTTAGGTGATGAATGGCTGTTGTCTTTATGATTTGTGGCTGCCAGAATTTCCTGTATGTTTGGCAGTATTTTATGTCAGCCACTCAAGAGGCAATTCTGTGCAGAAGCCAGGCAGAACTACTCTGCTTGCTGCAGGCAGTAATGGGGGAATATGCTTTGGAACAACCTTAAGAGAGTACATTTGGCAAAAATAAATGTCTCCAGTACAAAAAGTGTGTGCTGGGAGTTTCAGGTGTGTATCATAGGCAGGTAACTCCAGTGATGACTGCTGTTCAAAAGGAATAAAATAATTTTTTTTCCTAAAGGAAGAAGGCAAAACTAAGTTTTCATGTTTATAGTCTATTGGTTTATTTGTTTATGGGTGTATTCAGAAAATAGTTTGCCAGACATATCATTCAAGCATCTCTTGCATTCATGGCACCATCATGTAGTTCTCTTTTTTTACTAAGGGTTTTCTGGCTTCATCCATAGGCAGCAGAGGGTTAAAGGCTTAATTGCAATCACTGCAGCTGCACTTGTGATCAAAACTGCCCACAGATTAGAATTATACATTGATATAATGCAGCTGAAAGTTCAATATCAAGGAAATAATACTTCTTCCCATTTGATTCCTTCATTTTTAAATTAATTGTGGGATATTATTATGCACTGATAAAATAGATTTACCTGGGGAAAAACTTCAACAACCATTCAGGATTTCTGTCTTTTAACCTTGTTGTGCTCTTGTGCATTGTGATCTGCAGAGGAGAGAAAGGTTTCAGCGAGAACAGTGTTTTAACATTTGGCAGTTCCTTGTATTTGACTGAATTTGAGTGAGAGGGAAGATTATTTGATTGCTGCAGGTTTGTGGAAATTACTGGCATGAACAGAATTTCTTGATGAACAAATGGGTCTATATTGCCAACGAAGCCTTAAGCCATCAGTGAGCAACTCATGGATCTTGTGCAACAGATGGACAAGTATGTGAATACACTGCTGTGCTCCTCTGAGTAAACTTCATTGTATCAAAAGTAAAGCTCACTTGCTTATTCTACTTCATACAAACCAAACGACTCTGAAGGAAGGTGCTTTTTACACATCTGTGCAATTTAAGTTGTGTGATATTATCAATCACACACCTTCTGGCTGTATTGCATTTCTTGGATCAAAACTGCAGAAATGCTGTGTGCGCAGACATTAATTTTTTGCAGACAAAGTAGCAGGTTCAAGTATGAGACCTAACAAAGCATTGCAAGTATGTACTATACATACAGTGTCTGATCCTTGGCCCCAAATGTGCACTGAGTAAGAAGCACTTGCCCTGTGGGCAGTGATTCATAACTGGCAAATCTTCAGCTGGAACTTGGTGGGGAAAAAAACCATTGCCAGCAATTCCTGCCACCACACATGAACAAAACCTACCCACCACCACCAAAATATGACCTGGTGTGATATTCCTAAATTTACTTTATTCTAATAGGTGACTATCCAATTGTTTCCCCCTCTGCAAAATACTTGGGAATGTTATAATTCACAGAAGAGCATTGCTGTGAGGGAGATGCTTGTTCTTAGCATTCATTGTTAGGTTTGCCTTTTGAACATGCATGGCTTTCAAGTTGCATTTCCCAGTCTGGGTTGTACTCATTGTGCATTTTTTTTTTTCTTTTTAGTGGACTATATTGTGGAATATGACTATGATGCAGTGCATGATGATGAGTTAACAATCCGAGTTGGGGAAATCATCAGGAATGTGAAAAAACTGGAAGAAGAAGGATGGTTGGAAGGGGAGTTAAATGGCAGAAGGGGCATGTTCCCTGACAATTTTGTGAAGGTGAGTTTTCTGCATTGGCTTAGTTTTACTGTGATGGTGTGGCAGGGTCATTGTTACTGAAATGGCTGGAATACACGACAGTTGTATTTGTAACAGGATGATTTTTTTTTTTTAAATGGGAAGACGTTCTAGATGATAGATTTAAAAAAATCTTCAAAAGCGTATTAAAAAAATGTTAAGTTCTGCTGTCTGTTCTTACTCACTTTAGCATTTCTTTTGGTCTGTACCCTCACACTATGTATTTTGTGTCACTCTGACTTCTGCAGTGCACCAAGTTGTAGCCAAGGTTTTCTGCTTTAGTGGGATGAACTGATTAAACAACCAAGACTATAAAAAACCCCTAAACTTACTCCTATCTAAGACATCCAGTCATAAGAAAGTTGGCAAAGTGGGGTCACAGCTCAGTCAGCTCACCTATAGTGAAAAGCTGCATCCTCAGGCTGTGCTGATGTGGGTTCTTCAGCCTGGATCAAACTGCTTTATTTGAAGGAGCAATTCTACCTTACCTGGGACTCTGTTGCTGGCACTGTCTTTTTTGTGATCCTGCAAATTCCTTCCTGCAAACTTCCATATAGTTCCACTGTAGATATTCCTGCCCCTTTTAAAGTGAAATGAGTTTTTTTCAAACCAGAACTATCCAGTGTATCTTACTGTGATACTGTCATGTTGTAAAACCTAAGGGGATAGTGGTCCAGTACTATAAACACTTCTTTACAGTTGCTTATTTTAAATTTGACAATTTTTCTGAAAAACTGAAAAAATAAAATTGCTCTTTTCTGATTTACTGTGGGGGATTTTAAGATTTTCCTTTTAAAATGGATGTGAACAATCCAGTTGTTCTCAGTAAGGGTCTCCTACTAAGGGAAAGTTTGTATGAATGCTTTGCACTTGTCTATCGTTTTCAAGTTGTTGGTAGTTTAGTTTGAAGTCATCTTTGGGTTTTGAGTCCTGTATAAACAGTAATTTGACCTCAAGGGGTGTTTTGATGGTTATTGTGCTGATGTTCTTAATTAGCTCTCAAGTGCTGTGTAGGAAGAAAGCATCAGACTCAGTTCTTTGCTGGTTTATGTGTCATCAATTTGTCCTTCTGCTGAAGAGCAAAGATGGGTTGGATGTGGCATGTTTCTATGTTAATTACCAAACTTGCTGGGTGTTTTCTTGCCCTTCTGCTGCTGTGGCTTTTATAAACTTTGTTTAAAATTATTTCCATCCTGGCATCTCAGCTGCAGCTATTTTTAATTCTCAGCTGCAGGTATTTTTAATTCTCCAGCTGTTCATATGTGCATGGCATGGTCGGATGCCCTGAATTACAGGGGACAGTTTTCTAGAACACGCAGGGTTTTGGAGAAGTAGAAGGGAAGTTGTGCAGAAGAAAATTATCACTTTTGTTTCATGACAGCAGGGGTAAGTCGCCTTCTTGGTGCTGGAATTGAGTGCAGTTATGAGGCTGATCTTGGGAACTTTTCTTTAACATGGTGTGTTTAGGCTGGAAGGCTTTTGTGCAGTGGTGAGATCATGGGAAAGCATTAATTGTTATAGTAGTGAAAGTTGTGTGTTTTCTTCATGGTAAGTTCGATTACAGTTTTTTCTTAAATGTTAATATACAGGTAGTTACCGTTTGAGAGACTACTTCTGGGAAAGCTATTGCAGAAAGGTGGTGGATTTTATCATGCTGTAGGATCTATGGGATGCTACTGTGACCAGAGTGCTACAAGTACCAAACCTCAGCAACTAAACTCAAATGGTCCAGCTCGGCCTGGTGTGCTGTTAACACCTGCAAGGTGTGGGTGACCTGCTGGAGGGAGGTGGAAAGGAGCTCAAGCAGGGCTGGACTTTGGCCTTGTGAATGAGGAAAGTCCCTCGAGAACTGGACTTATTTGTTTGCTGCCGAGAGCAACCACCGCCACTGGGAGTGGTAAGAACAGTGAGGATGCTGACAAGGGATGAGTATTGCTGACTTCTCATGACCCACGTGAAAGGGAAGGAGCATGAAGGTCTGAAAGAGGACAGAAACGTAACCAGAGAGGGCAAATTGCTGTGGACAGGGCTAAGGGTCGCACCAAGTTTTACACCTTTGGTTGCAAAATTCTGGAACTGTACTTGAATATTTATTCCTTCCTGAAAGGATCATCTTACTCTCCTGTTAGGAGTATAATTTCATGCATTAAATGGGGCTCTGGCCTGAATGCATTATGTGGTTAAATTTGTGGTGGCTTTTTGGTGATACATATATACACACTGGTTTAAGAATTGAACTGAGGCCAGGATGTAACCTCTCCATGCAGACTATGGATGGTAAATTATAATTGTGTTGGTCTGGAAAAGATTAAAATTTGAAGCTGAAAGTGCATGTGTTATCCACTAGATTTGCCTTCATGTGTAAAATTTAAGAACATAATAAATACGACAGATTAAACTGGGTGAAGATAAACATATTTCCTTTTTCAAATGTTAGATGTTATTAGAGAAGATAAATTATTTTTAAAAAAAGGAATAAAAGCCTTTGATTTTCATCAATGGAAAGAGAATTGGGGGATGGTTCTAATTCCAGCTAGTTTGTTTTTGCTAATTTTGGTAGTTTGTGTCTTCTTCATCCTGTGTGAGGGCAGGAAAAGAGCTTGTTGCCTTGGTGCCAGCTTCGAGCTGTCCTTGGCTGTTGGGCAGCACAAGGCTGCTTCTTGCCTGTTTGAAGGACAAGCAAAATGTGGACAGGAGGATGATTGCTGTATGCTGCCTGAATAGGTTGGATGCCCCAGATTCAGACTGTATCCTCACTGCTAAAGTAGATCAGTCTCCTTCTGTTCCCTCATTCTGGGCTCTGCCCGTACGTTGGATTTACGGACATTTTGTGCCACTTCTCATGATTTGAAAAATGCATCTTTTCTATTTGAAGTGACTTAGTGCTGTCAACTTCATTTTGGGTTGTTAAAGCAGGAAATAGCTTTTTGATTGTCATTCTTTTATTTCTCAAGCTTCTAAACATTGCAAAGTATTTTAAATTGTGATAGTAGGCTTGTTTCATGTTGTGGTAACAGTTGGGTCTTTGCTGTTAGAAGTATAGCAAAGGAAGCTGAGACTGTTTTTAATTGGGTTAATTTATTGAACAGTGTGGGTGAGCTAAGCACTCTGTGACTTTGAAACACTCCTATGGAGAAGGGAATTTATGGAAGCTTCCTGTGGATACTGATGTAATGCTGGTGCTTGGTACCTTATAAGGCTGGGTTTTCTTGGTTTCTACCCAAGCCTTTTGCATATTGATGGAGAAATCCTGGAGAATGATCAGAGCTTGGTGGTTCCTGGTGCCAGCTGGGACCAGGATTTTTTCTGTGGGCCCAACACTTGATGGGTTAACCAGCAGTTTGAGATGGTCTGTCCCAAAAGATGCAGTTCTTGGTGCTGACTTCCACTTGCATCATTTTTCTTTAAAAGAAAGAGAACAGGTAGACTCAGCTAAGAGGAGCCCCACAAAGCCTCTGAAACATCCTCAGATACTACTGTGCGGCGTCACTGTGTGGGATGGGGAGCGGGAGGTGCTGTAAAGGTTGGGTGGGGAGTCAGTGAGTGGGATGTCCAGAGCAGTCCTAAAACCAGAAGATGGTGGTAAATGTACAGTTGAATGCAAGTAGGTTAAAAAAGAGTGCAAGCAATTACACTGCCTGCTTGTGAAGCTCATTTCCTTGAATTCACTTTTCAGTGCTCAGGCTTCTTAAAGACGTTCTGCCTGTTCTGCAGAGCTGGATTTTGGAGTGCGCGTGTTTCCAATGTTATTAACAAAACCTGGTGTGAAATTCCTGTTTGAACTCTGTGCGTATCCTCTTTGAGTGGGGTTGAATTAGCGTTCTTGTTTCTGACATTGTTATTGCTGTTTTTCTGCTTCTTCCTGTATGGGCAATTTAAAATAAACAGCTTCATAAATTCCTTAAAGGAATTAGCAGCGGAACCTAGCACATTTCTATTGTTTTCTTTGAGAGCAGCTTTTCCTTTCTAAAATCCATCACAGTGAGAAATGTGCACACATTCGTGTGTCTGCAGTGTGATTTAGAGAAATGCAGTAATGCTGTTAGATGGAACGTGTGAGGTTTTTGGAGATATTAAGGTGTGTGGAATGTGGAAAACGTTTTGATTTTGGGTTGGGTTTTATTTCTGTTTGCTTCTAGACTTTATATAATATACAGGAACAGTTCTCTGAAATTAAAGATTAAGAGTCCAGGCTTCTGCTCCTTCAGGAAATCCCCCAGACTTCCCTCTTTCTCTAGCCCAGTGAATCTTAACTCCTTTGCATTTACTTCAACAAGATGGACTAAGATTAATTTTTGTTGATTTATTTATTTGTTTTGAGTAGTTCTGTTCATTCTCAGACACCTATTGTGTTGATAACTGAAAGTGATGATTTGGTGTTTATCCTTCTGCTTATTTTTTAAGGTTTTTGCCCCTACACAGCAGAGACGTTTTTCTTTTAAGAACTGAAGTTCCTTGTTTTATTTCATTTATTGCTCTCTTTGTTTTGTAAATAGCTGTATTGTGAGTAATAGGCTTTACGTGGTAGTAAAACCAGTTTGATCATAAGCTCAAGGCAGTAACTTGGATGAGGGAGGAGCAGTGGATAGATTAATCAGTAGCTTTCATCAGTTAAGGCAGAGAAGTTTGCCAGCAGGCTTTGGGGACATTGTGGTGAGCAAGCTGGACACTTCTCCGAGTGTGTCTGGGACATGCAGCACCTCAGCCTTGGAGCTGGTGCGGGGACAGCTTCCTGCCTGCACAGGTGTGAGCAGCTGCTGCCGCGCTAGCGCTGAGCCTGGATCCTCTCCAGGTTAACACGTGAACTTTGCTCACTGTGACATTTTTCTTCCTCCCCCTGGATAAAAAACCCTGCAACACTGGGCGTGTTTGAGCAAATATGTCCTTGGAAGTGGTAAGCTTGTTTTATTTTCTGTATGTTCTTAGCATCAAAAGTTGTAAACAGACTTTGTGATTTGGGGTGGTGAATGGGAACAGCATGAATTCAAGTTATGCTTGCAATATGATTTTGAGAGTTTATTTAGTATATGGTGTAAATTCTTGGTCTTAGAATTGTTTGTATAATAAAATTACTTGAGTTTGGTTTAGCTTATGTCCCCTTCTGTAGTATAGGGAGACACTTAGAGATTGCAGACAACTACTGTGCTTGCAGAAAGAATTCTTTTTTAAAAGGATGATTTGTTTCTACGTAATTCTTACTGTTCAACTTCCTGGTCTGTGTGTTTATGGAAACAAAACACAGCCCAGGCCTCTTTTCTTCCCTTTTCATCATCCCCAGATGAACACTTCAGAGTAGTAGCATAGCTGACCTACCTTCTTTAGTTTGTCTTTGCTGTCTCTGTCCTGTGCTCTCACTTGGAGGGATGCTGTTAAACACAAGTGTGCTGTGAGCCAGTGGGAGAAGTTTTGGCTGAAAGCTCCTTCAAGCGTAGCATCTTCCTTAATTCCTTTTCAAAAATAGTAAATTGACCTCACCCAGCACTTTAAAAGGAATCATGGAGTTGGGAGGGATCGCAGACAAGACAGACTCTTCTAGGTTAATTCTAACCTGGGCATGATTAAAAAGTGTAGCAACACTAGTTCAAAAAGCAGATTGATAAATACACTTTTAAGCAATGTATATAGGTTAAGCCATATGTATTTAGTTTGAAGTAAGTAGGATGTATTTAAGGAACAGAATAAAATACTTATTTCCAATATGTTGTCATCTGCTCCTTAAAGTATTCTGTCCAAAATCTCTGCATCCACATGAGGCTTGGAGAAAATAAGATATACAGCAATTTATCAGTCCTGTTGGTCAAATGACGTTTCAGTTTATACAGCCTTTTCCTTTGCTTTATTATTGTTTTGAAGGAACTGTCACCGCAGGGGGTTGTGCAGGGAGGTGACACTGAGTGCTCCGAGCAGCACTGCTTCCCAGGCAGAGTAGGCAGCCCTGCTGGTAAGAAGGTGATGTTTGCTTCGAAGCTGGCAGTTCTTGTTTCTCAGAAACAAAGATTACATGCAAGATTGAAAGCCATATTAAGTAATTTCAGTTTCAGTGCTGAGTATATGAGAGAAGCACTGGGCTCTGTGTCTCCCAGCAAGGAGTGAAGCTGAGTGTTCAGGCTGGTGCTTTAACACCTGTTGCCAATACTGTGGTGCCTCCCATTGTTCCTGCTGCTTTTTCTTCGGGCTTTTTGAGAAAATAGGGCCACTAGAGGAGAGCGTCGTATCAGGGGGTATCTTTTGTAGCCTGAGCTGCACCTGCTAATCCCATCCATTGGCATGTGTCTGGGATTTGGGAGAATGGTGATAATGATTCCTGTGCTTGTGGGGTGAGAGACAAGTCTCTGCTGTCCAGCTGTTTTGGCCTGAATAAACAAGGAAACAGTTTTTTTCCAACTGGAATGGCAAGGTAGATGGCTTGGGTGAGCCTTGCTTATGATGGGGAAACGACTGTTTATAAAAACAATAGTAAAGAAAAATATATCAACTGCAGACAGTGACAGATATAATCAATACCATGATTTATTCTTATTCCTGTGACTTTTCCAGTTGAGTCTCTGGATTGACTGCTAGGGTTCGTACCCTGTGAGGTCCCTCTGTGATGTGACTGTATCTGGCTTGAAGAGGAAAGTCTGGAGGTGTATTTGAGTTTGCAGTATAGAGCTGCTGTTGCTGACACAGCTGTGCCCACACCGCTATTTGTGGGCACCTATGTGTTAGGTTGTCTTTTCACTGTCACCATGTCCACACAGCAATTTTGTTGCCTTGTTGGTGTTGGTTGGGAATGCATGAATTATTTCATATTCTGAGGCAGTATAGGTATCTTGTTTGGAAAGAAAGAGCATGAAAGTGATTTGACTGTTTGAATTATTTTTTTTTAATGGACTGTTAGATCTGAAATGTCACAGATGCTTTCCTCAAAAGTGAACTGTTTAACTGCATGAAATTTGTTGAAACGATATGGCCCTTTCCCTGTTCAAGATGAGCACCTGTGCTTTAAGATGTTGAAAAAGTCACCTGTGAAGATTTCACTTTGCATTTGCAATCTGTTGTTTCTATGTAAGAGGAAAAATCTGTAGCATTGTGAAGTCTTCAATGGCTGAATGTGAACACAGAATGAGGAAAACACTGGTGCTTCTTGTAATACTTACTATCTTAACATATATATATTCCATATTTGAAAATACTGTATTGTCAAGAGCATGAGAGAAATGGAAAGAGCTTCTAAATTTTGACTCAGTGGCAGCACTGGTATGGAACTTCAGGGAATTTAAGGTGCTGTTCTGAAGGACAGCAAGATAAAGTGTGATTAATGACCTGTGTGAGTACTGCTTAATATGCTAATTATTCCCTCTGATTTGAGTTATTCAAGTTTGTTGATTGTACCTGTGCCTCTTGCTTTTCTAAATTCTGTATCAGCTTGTGATGTAGCTCTGTGGTAACTGCACACTCCTGGATGCTCCTCAAGCTGCTCTGATTGAGTGTAATGGTTTGTGTGAAAGAGGCAGCAGGTTTATACATGTCCTTATTCCTGTAATCACATGAAGCAGTCTGCTCCTTTGTCTTTCCTTTTTTAGTTGTTACACTTGATTCGTGTGTGATTTTATACCTTCCTCTCCGAGCACAGGAGCAAGGCAACCATTCCCTTGTTCACACCTTGTTCAAAGCTGGAGGCTTTGAGCAGGGTATGCTCCATCAGAAGGTGTTTGCAACCATCACTGAGTAAACCGCAGAAAGCATTGCTGGCGTCTCGGGCAGCACAGACTGAGTGTACTTGAACCTGACTTTTAAGTTTAGACCTTTCCTGTGTACAGAAGTCTAAAATACAGCTATAAATATGCACTCTGGGATTAGCGTATGTAATAAGACCAAAGAGTTCAGTTATTCAGGTGCTGTTTGCTGTAATGTTTGTTACATCCCAGGAGGCTCTGGCTGCACATTCCAGCCCTGTAATTTTAGTCTTTTGCCATATGTCTCATAAATCAATGTGTGTGTACACCCAACATAGTTAATATTAAATCTGTTCTTTTGCTTTTTTATGAGGTGGAATGAAGTAATATAAATGTGAACGTGAAGCTTAAACCTGCACAGCGGTGGCTCATCTCTGGCCTGTCAACTCTTAACATTTGCACCACTTGTGAATTTTTTTTTTTTTTTGGGTGGCTCATCATTTTGGAGGGGGAAGTTAGCTCTTCTCTACTGTACTGTTTTTATCATTAAATTTAGTTTCGAATTTATGTGTTCCTTGAACTCTGGCTTTATCCAATATTATGAGCTGATCTGAAAGGTTATTGTGTTAAATATTTTCTAGGTGTAACAAGCTTTTTGGATGCTTTTCACTTCGTAAAAGTGTATTTTGATGTATGTATGTGAATTCATTAGCTTTAGACTTGATGTAATAAGCTTTTGAATTCTTACAAACCGATGGTGATGAGTCTGTTACAAAGCTGCTTTCAAAACAGGAGCAGAAAGCAAGATGCATTTTCAGTTAAAAATGTTGGTTAATGTACGAATCTTTGGTAATACTTAATTTTTAAACCTTTTCTAATCTCTGAGACTCCAGATTTATATTTTTAGCTCTTATTTGACAATCTCTTAAGTATTTAATTTTGTGTCTTAGGCAAGACTTGTGAAGGGATGTGCATGTGTCAGTGTTTTAACTTGTGGCCATGAGTGAAGCGCTGGAGGTTTTACGGGGAATGGAAAGAGATGGGTGCCTTGGGAAAAGGATGTAGGGAAGAAGAAAGCTGAGTACAACAGAGTGGATGTAGGAAGACAGGATGATGGTGAAGAGGAGCAAGGGATGTTCTGAGTTAAACATCAAAGCGAACCTGCAGTGGTTACTGGATCCCACATTTCTCTGGACCAGCAGTAGAGGCACTTAACTTGGAGAAGGGAAAGAAATGTCTTCCTGCCTTCCTGTGTGGGGGAAGCTGACAAAACACGTGTGCTGTGGGAGCTGGAGCTCTATCTTGCCCTCTGCCACGTGTGATTCCTGCTTTCATTGATCTTAAGCACTATTATGTTGCTGGTGGTTGACAGGACATTAACTGTTATTCTATAAAACAATTAGAAGAAATATAATTAAATTTTCATATATATGTGTTAGCAAATATAATAGAGAAAAAATGCAATCAGCATTTTAAAATGGTTTTATCTGGCTGTGAATGTGGCAACACCATAAAACATTCTTAAGGTATTATTTTCAGAAGTATTTTAAAATGAACTTTTTTCTTAATTAAATAGGTGGGAAACATTGATGTAAAGATCTGTGCTACCTCTAGTTACTCCTGTTAATTTAGGATTGCTTGCTCTGCTGTTGGTAGACCTGGTGAGCTGACTGCTGAGCTTTCCTGCATCTGGGTTTTCGTGTTTTGTTTAAGGTCTCTTGTATTTTGCCAGTATTGACAAGACTTCATGTCAGAATCTGTTTTGAGACTTGCTTGGCACAAAGTTTATATGTATCCAATCCTCCATGACAAAATTGAATTATTTATATATCTAAAAACTATGTGCATGTATAATAGTATTTTTATAATCTGTATCAAAATCTGAAACTTCAAGCCTGCTTCTACATAACCTCTAGAGTGTTCCTTATGTAGGAAAGTTCAGCTCTTTGTCTGTTCTTGACCTTCAAGTATTACAGTTTTTCAGTGACTCAGGTTTTAGTCTGTAAAT
The DNA here is from genome assembly GCF_009650955.1 of Corvus moneduloides. NCBI lineage: Eukaryota > Metazoa > Chordata > Aves > Passeriformes > Corvidae > Corvus > Corvus moneduloides. The sequence goes on from NC_045478.1 coordinate 6,300,396, forward strand.
CTGCAGCAATTCAGTAAATTTTTTATGCTTCCTGGAGATCCCACTTACTCCACATGTTGCGTATTGTGAGAAAGAAGTGGTACCTTGCCTGCCTGATTGATGATTGTTTTCCTCCTACACAAGGAGACAGTATGATTAAAAGATCTATATTTAGCATAGACTATAACACATGTAAAAATGTTGGTAACTTGTTAAACTGTGTTATGTGATGTGGGTGTGGTTTAATAAAAGGCAACAAGTCAGATTATGAAGAGGCAAAGGCAGGGAGTGATGCTGCCTCGTTATTCATTCAGCCTGATTGTGGGTCAGCACTTAAACCCAGTGATTCACGGTTAAACATTCCCTACTTCAACCATAAATTAAGCCCCAAAAAAATCAACCCAGGAGGAAGATGTCTTGTAAAACAAAGGTTATCAAGCTTGTCCATTCTTTGGATGGTAACTGCTTTCATCTGTAAGGTGATTTGTTTCTATTTTCAAGAATAATGTTTAATCCTCTGGAGAGTCAGGGGCAGCCTCTGACCTCTCCCAGCCAAGCTCTTTTTTTGGGAGGTGGAACCTGCTCTGATCTCCTGAATGCTCCAAGAAAGGAGCTCAGGAGCTTCTCAGCTATTTTGGTTCACAGATTTTCTTCATGTTCCCTTTAGTTTATGTAAAACAGTGAGACAGATAGGAATAGCTGTTCAATAGGAGCACCTACATTGAGGATGAGAAGTCATGTTTTCTAGTCAAGGAAGAGACACTGGCAAAATGAAAGGATATGGGATATCTAAGATTTAAGTGACTGGAGGTGTTAAGGCTGCCATGTGCCTGCCTGTCTGTTGCTGTAACTAAAACTGAAAATGTGGTGCTTAAATAACTAGTTATGTGAAGATTTTTGTGCTCCAGGAACTGATGTTTCATTGCTCTTGAACAGGTTACGGATGACAGTCTCTTTTCTGTAGGCAGCTGTACAGATTTTTGTATGTGTATACAGTTACATTTCTATGTGTTTTTTTTCAGGAATGGGATTTTGCAGGCTGTGAACTTGTATAAATAAAACTATTGCCTGGAGATTTATCACAAGCTTCCAATTCCTCCCTCTCCCCTAAAATAACAGGTTCAATTCTGAGTTACTTATTTTCTACCCAGTAAAATATGAGTCATGGACTTGATTTGCCAGTCCATGGATTCTTTTTTGCTGTTCTGATGGGGAAGAAAAGAGACAAGATAATTGTATGTGTAGGCTCAGACATTTATCTTTGTGTATTCTTTATCTCAGCCTCTTTAGAGATTGAGACCATTATCTGCTGCTTGAGTTCTTGCTTTAAAATGTACTCAGCCACTGAGTAGTAATGCACATCATTTTTGCACAAACTGATGTTACAGTGGAATTAATATAAGAAGTCTAAAGATTATTTTTCTCTGTATAATGGCATATATAGGAGGAGATGGCAGCTGAAGCCTTAATATTTATGCTTGAAGAATCTAGCTAAGGATTTAAATTTGCTGGATAATGAACTTCTCTGTGCCCTATAACTCAGGAAAAGACATGGTATTTTTAACTCCTGGCCTTTCAGATGCTCTGACCTGGTTTCTGTATCTCCACTGCCTGGCTGATTTGAGTGCTCTTGGCTTCTGGTGAGGGAAGTGGGGAGGATCCAGCTGTCCCCGCTGGAGCCATGGGTGGGCAAGTGGCTGATGGAGGGGAGGCTGCTGCCTGCTCGCCTCAGAAGTAGGTCAGGACCGCCCACTTACTTTAACAGCATCATGAGGCTGTGCATGCATTTACATGTGTTGCATTTTTGTCTGCCTATAAAGAATAGTTCTTGCATCACATATTGCTGCACCTAAACGATTTTGAGATTTTTATTTGTGAACATGCACATTTCCCTGAGGGATTGTTAAACTGTGGCAGGTGCAATTAAAGCAAAAACCATCTTTGTTTTTTTTTTTTTTTTTTTTTTGCTAGCGAGTTAAATTTATATACTTGTATTTTGCCTATCAGGCTGTAGTGACTTTGTAAGTGTTGCGAAATACACATTTAGTGGAGATTATGAAAACTTCAAACCATTATGACTACTGCTGTAGTTCACAACAGAACAAGTGGGTGGTTGCTTCCCAGTGGAGTTTGTTTTACGCCAAGAGACAGTCTGTATTGACCTTGTACTGCCAAGTCATAAATGCATAAAATCTGTGCTGCTCATGGAAACACTGACAAGCCTTGAACTGCAATGGACAGGCAGAATAAAAATATTAAAATTTCCAGCTGCAGTTAATGTCAGATTCTCATTTTGGTTTTGCTGGCTGGCAGCTGGCAGTGGCCTCATCTCGGAACAAGATGAAGTGTCCAGAAGCTTTTTGTTGGTATTGTCGCAACACAGACTCTCTCTCATAATTTGGATATATGAGGCTGACCTAAAACCCACCAGAAACAAAGAAGGAAAACTGCCTTGTGAAGCCCATGGGCAGGAGTCTTGGGCATGTTCAGGCTGGGTGTATGGTACCTCAGAAGTGAGGCCTGTGGACAGTGTCATTTTCCAACCACTGAAGTGCAAGCAAGCTGTTCGGAAGAGATGTAAGAATTGCAAACTCTTATTAACGTTATTAATGGGGCATGAATTAATGTTTGTGTCAGTAAGTGTCAGTTTTGAGATATCCAAATTGTCTTTGTGTAGAAATTAAGTCCTTCGTGAAAGGAGTCATAACGATGATGCCCAGGAAGAAGGTGCTGGCAGGGGTGATGGGTATGTTTGTCAGAGGATCCTGATGTGTGCTTTTGAAAATGAATTTTTGAGCACTTCCTTGCTGTTATAAGATTGATGTGAACTACAGGGTTGTGGTGTAGTGGACCCACATGCAGGTGTGGAGACCAGGATTCCTGAATTTGTTTCGGTCTGGTTTAATTTTAATGTGGTTTTTAATGCTCCAAGGAAGAATAATTAACGTTGCAGTTCTTCTTCAACAAGGAGAACAAAAAAATAGTGCTTGCTTTACAAGAATGTTACAAAGGGTTAAATACAGAATTCTTTACAAGAATGTTAGAGAGTTAAAATACGGAAAAAGCAGTTACTGGCCCATCCAGGCATTGCTTACTGACCCCTTCTGTAGTTTTTTGTCAAAAGTAGATTTATGCCTGGCTGCTGTGGCAGAACTCTCTTGTGTGGTTGCTTTTTCTCTCCTTGTTGCAAAGCAGCTCCATGTGATGCTCCAGTGCTGCTTTCTGACACACAGAGTAAAACATCACTGTCGACTCTGATTCAAACCTGGCTGGTACCAGTCCCTTACCCATGTCTGCTGGTTGTAAGTCTGACGGATTTGCAGTCTCTCTGCTCCTGTTCTTATCACAGTCACCTTGAAATTCTCTTTGCATCCTCTTTCCTTTTGTGTGTCTTGGATTAGGATGGTTTCTCTTAACTGTGTATCGAAGTGTACACAGCTTTGCTATCCTGGCTGTGGTAGGAAGGTACAGAGAGTACCTTCTTGGTGCTACCAGACTTTGTGTCTGATTGTTCTTTCTCGTATCTGCTGATGAAATTCTTCATCAGTAAATCTTCACCCTTTGAATCTGGCTGCAAGATTTTCTGCATGTAATGACTGCACACAGAATTATTTTAGAATCTGTTTTTTTAATGTAATTCCATTATAGTTTCTGCTAAAATTTGCTACTGTCTTGTGTTAGACCTCTGACTGTTTTCTACCTGTCACCACTTCAGGTAGAGAGACTCAAGCCTGACAAGAAAGTTACTCAAGCATTCCTCCTTTTGGTTTTGGGTCTTTGGTCTTTTGTAGTAGGCACTGCTTTTGTCTGAAATTTTGTCTGAATTTTCTATTATTTATAACCCATCCATTATTTTGCTGCCTTTGATGCTACTGCTGGACTTAAAAGCATATTGTCTGTTTGAAATTACTGATTAAGGTGATGCTTATCTCACACCATTTTATAGCATTTGGAAGAGGTGTGTGTGTTGGTTTTTGCTCTTCTTTCTTCTAATAAATTAAAAAAAAAAGTCATGTTTTTGACCAAACTGCCTGTATGGGGCTTCCCCATTTCTTTTTTGCATCTCAGTGCTTTTTACAAAGCTATGGAAGCAGCCGCTTCTGAAGTCTTGTGCAAAGTGAAGATCTGGGGAAGGAGCCTGGAGCTGATTCCTCACTGGAAAGTGTTACAGTTGAAGAACCTGAGGAGGTACTAGTTCCTGGAGCAGCTTGGAGTCTTTTGGAGGCTGTATAAATTGCATGGGGGGGGGGGGGGGGGGGGGGGAAATATCCAGGGGCAGGCAGAAGCGCCCTTTGGAAGTTTTCAAGAACAAGTATGTTTTTAGAATGAGCAGAATGGCCTTGTCAGCAAGGCAGCTAGAAGGGTGTTTTGGAGGTGGCAAACTTGTCAGCTGTAGCCAAATTTAATTGCTTATGGTTTTATCAGACTTGTAAGTAACTGGCCAAAAACCAGCTATAGGCCTGACAATGTCAAAATCTTTGAAATGTGAAATGTCTACTCAAATGGGGAGGTAGACAGGATGCTGTGCTATTCAGGAGCGGTTTTGTTTGTTTTGGGGGTTTTTGGATTTGGAAGATGGGATGGATCTCAGCAGAGCTAAGATCTCCAGGGCAGAAGTCACTGTGGAGGAAGGAGAGTAACAGCAGGAACTACTCGGCTGTTTTCTAAAAAGCCTTTTTTATGTAATGTAGATGAGTGGGAGGAAGAATCCTGCTGTCTGTAGTCTTGCTCTGTTCTTTTCAGAAATAGGAGGATGCTTTGGTCTGTTTAACTTGAAGTACGTTTGAAAACACCAGTAGGTTTCCAGACCTGCTGAGTTTTCCAGCTGGACAGCTGCAGTAAGAAAGCTGGGCTTTAATGGTCCAAAAGACAGCAGACAGGTCCTGGGGAATATGTTTCTCATATTTTTGGCATTTTATCAAGGTATGGGCTTTGTTGTCTTGAAGCTCATGTTCAAGAGTTCACATGACATGAGAAAGTGTGTATATATGCCTTGCCAATTCTGTTTTAAAATATTAAATATTTTATTGCAACTACAGCTGCAATAATTCATAGAGTTGTTAACCAGTGGCTACTGGCGGTGGATGCAAGAATTGTTCACAAGAAGTGGGTCACAAAAAGCTGCAAGTATTTATGGGTGTTTGCATTCCCAAGGATGCTGTGGAGGCAGACAGGACCATGGGTGCAGAAAAGAATTCGATAGCTCCAGCTGCAGGCATAGGAGAGAGAGAGGAGGTGATCCATCTCCCTGATGAAATCCTTAGGGGTGCTCTGGGAACGTGGGAGGATCTGAGTTGCAGGAACTCTAAAGAGCATCTGGGGTTTCAGCTGCTGGGAGCTGTGTTCTGCACTGGATGGGCCATTGATCCGACTTAATGGGTTTCTTCTTGTGCAAAGTGATGATTTCCTTCTTTCAGAATACCTTTTCTCCAGTGGGATCTCATTTAATGAGCTGATGCAGTAGAGTGACTGTTGCTACTTGGCCTTTTTCTCAAGAAAGGTTTTTTTGCTTTCTTGTTTATAGGCTTCTCAGTCTTGTTCAGCACATTCAATTCCAATGCTAACATTCTAATTTAGAAAGATTTGAAAGTGGGAGACATTAACCAGAAAAATTGTATCTCTGTTATTTTCCTCTTGGATCTTTCCCCTCACTTGCTCCTGCTTGGTTTCTTGGAGCTTACTTTCTTTTCTACTCACATCTTTCAGCAGTGCAATTGCATCTCATCTGTGAACACCTTGGAGCTTTCTGGGGCAGAGATAATCGCCTAATACAGTTTTATATACTAAAATACTTTAGTACCCTACCCTGTGGTCTATCACTGAAGTAATATTTATATTTTTAAAAATATTTCAAGTATGAGCTGTTACATGAGAGTTGTAATATTAAACTGTTGGGCTCAAAGCTCCTTTTCTTAGAGTTGGAGTAGGTGGCTAAAATGCTGCTTCTGTTTCTGGTTTTTCTCAGCACACTACCAGTTTACTAGCACAATTGCATGGAAAGGTCAAGTTTATGACAGCTTTTGGTATGTTTAGTTGTAGGATGAAGGCCATGATTTTTGGGTATGTCTTTATACCCCAAATGGTAAGTACCCGAAATCTGTTAGTCTGTGGAGCATCTCTCTAAAACCACTGACCTCTTGGGTGATTTAAGTGGCCTCTGAGTCTTTTAAATCTCTTGTTTCAGGAAGTTAAGAAGGATGTAGAGCCCAAGGATGATGCTGTGCCACTCAGGAGGGAGAAATCTGGCAATGTAGCCAGCCTTGTGCAGCGTATGAGCAGCTATGGGCTTCCAGCAGGAGGATTTCAGCCTCATCCCCCATCCAAAGGCTTCAAGAAGAGTATGTGGTCTTTCCAATTCCTTCAATTGTGCATGCTGCTGACGTGCATTTTTAAAATAAACATGAATTACTTAATGCATGACTTAGTTTTAAGGTTACACAGAAAACTAGAAACATAGGAGGAAACACTGTGATTCAAAGACAAATTTTGCTCCTGTATGTATGGGCCGAAAACTTATATGTAGCTTTTAACAGTAATAGGGATGAATTTCCCTGTGGACAGGATTTAGACTCCTTCCAGATGTCAGAGAGCTCTGAAACTTCATGTGAGCTCTGTTTGTATTACCGGGTACCTGAATGAGAGGCCTGTTCATGATAATTAAAAATTTTCCTGTGGTCATTTTAAAAGAAATGTTGAAATATGAAAACATCAAGTTTTGCCACAAATTCAAGGCTTTGTCAAGGAAACACGGTGTAGTTCAGATTCTTCCTGATAGGCTTGCTTCTAGTGTGAAATAAGATGGAGTTTGTGGTGTTAGGATAACATAGTAGTTTTCCTTTTGTTGTAACAGCAGCCCTCAGGATGGCCAGGAGTGTAGCACCAGTGCTTCTGTATCTGTGATTTCTATTTATAATGCCAGTTTTTATAACAAGGTGACTAAAACTTAGAGCAGAAAACTTGCCATTTGCTGCATCCAGTAAACGGGCTTGTGATTTTGAATTGGACATACCAATCTCTTGTAAGAGATTGCTTTAAATTACTGTGGCTTCCACTGTCTTACAAGGTTTTGAAGGCATTTATGATTTAAGCTTGCTTTTTTAAAAAGGAATTCAGAACTTACTGGTTCTGGCATGTTTATGCTTTGAGGTTTTGCCTATAAAAAAAGATCCACTAGTTGTCTTTTAAAACCCTGAAATGGGACCACCACCTTAGCAAATTTGTTGGGACTTTGTTCCAGGAAAGTAAGTAAAAATCACTTTTTAGTGACTGTGTGTGCATGTTGACAACAGCACATAGGTGCCTGTTAGATGTTTACACAGCAGGCTTTGGAAAAATCCAACCTGAAAGATTAATGCTGTTCCTAGATAAATGCAGCCAGGATCTGAAAGGGAATCAATGTCATCCTTATGGGTCCTTCCAACTGGAGATATTGTAGGATTCTGTGAACATGATCTGATACCAGTTCAGCTGTCAGCTATTCATTCTGGTCACCCTAACCCTGGAATGTTCCTGTATTTTCCATGTCACATCCTCATGCTGGTGTCTGTGGCCAGGGTAGAAGGTACAGCTTGGTCTCAAATTCTGCAGGGCTCTGGCTGCTCTCATCCTCTTGGGGAAAATGGTGTTCAGGCACTTTCCTTTAGGCACACAGCTGTTTACCTGGTGCAGTGACAGTTTCTGCATTTCCATTTTACAAGCTGTTCTCTTTTTCCTGGAAGACTGTTTAAACAGCTCCTGCAGATCCTGTTTGCTCTGTGCCTGGGCAATCACTTGCTTTCCAGAGCTTAGTTGTCTTTGTGTTTCTGGCTTTTCACTTGCTAAAATGAGGTTTACAATGTTAAAAACAGAGTTAAGTTTTGTTAATAGCAAGTTTCCATGTGCAGTGGGGCAGGTTGTCTGTGCCTGCTCAGTCCCTTGTGTTGTTACCACATGCAGCTCTCCCTGAATTCAGGTGTTTTTGTGTCAGGTGGGTAGTAAGCTGCAGGCAGAATTCCTATCAGTTAGATGTCTGCCTTTGTTCAGCAGAAGGAAAATACAGAAGGTGTGTTAAGTGATGGCAACAAAGAGCTAAATTTGGTTTACCCTATACAAAACAAACAAAACCTGAAGCCAGACAAGTTGTTTTATAAAGGGACAGAACTACCTGCAGGCTGCCAGCCCAGCAGTCCTGCAGCAGCACGTGAAGCTGGGGTGCTGTTCTCTGAGAGGATTGGTTCCCTTCCCAGGTTATTCTAGGGGTTTTCAAAAGTGGAAGGCAGTACTTCCTAAACCGTGTGTCACTGGAAACAGACCTCAGAGGAGAGGGAGAGTTCTGGATGTGAAATGCATCTGTGGGTTTCCCCCCTCCTCCCATTTAGATATAATTATGCTATGAAAAAGAGCACTGAGATCAGATTTATACCAAATGGCAGTGACTTTTTAAATTTGCCTTTTTTTGGTATCAGTTAATCTTCTACAATGCAGAAGCATTGAAAGCACTGCAGGAGGCAGTAAAAGCCATTGAACCATTTATTGCAATTACTCTTAACTGAACAATCCCTCTGGGCTCATGCATGAGTTCCAGTGGATGTAAAAGCAAGGGTGCATTATGTGGGCAATTATGTGTTATTAGAAATAACCCATAAAGCTTCATATTTCTGGTTTATTTGTTTCTTGCATAGCTCATATACCAGCATGTAGAAAATTCTGGATTTGGTGAGCCCTCTCTCAGAAATTTTAGATGCTGAGTATTACTCAGATGCCTGGCCTGTTTTGTACTGAGGATGCTGGGTGTGGTCTTCTAAACGCCTGGCTTTGGACTTTGAACAGTGCTATAAAAAGACAAGGATCAAACTTGGAGGCCATATCTGTGTTTTGAAATGTTTTTACACAGCTAATCATAATTGCTGAAGCTTGAATGTGGACAGAGTACAAAGTATAAGAGAGAGCATGGAAATTACACAGCTTCTATAAGCTTAGGCTTTACCACTTCAAGCTTTTGATTGATATTCTCATTTTCAGCTGTGGCAGATCGCTTTGGAGGAGGGTAGGAGCATGCATGGGTCATAGCTCAAGATGATAATTGTCTGCAAAAACATGCTGGCTGCTCTGTTGCGGAAAAGGTCTGAAGGCACGGCCTCTTGTTTGAAGGAGAAGTACATAAACTGTCTGGGTTCAGCAGCAGCAGCACTCCAGGATATGTGCAGAGTAATTAGGCAGTGTGGGTTCACACTGCTGTGGCTGCAGGGCTTGGGTTGTCAGAAGCCACTTCAATGCTCTCCCCTCTCAGGATGTCATTTTGCCTTTTTAATGCCTGCAAAGCTTTAATGATACGGGGCAAACAGCTAAAGACCGCACTTGATTTTAATCTTGCCTTTGTCAAAGACAGCTAATTGACACTTAGTTTGATTTAATAGATGCCATACTGGCACTGAGAAGAGGGAGGGTTTTTTACTCACAGATAAAAATGAGTTTAGATTTTGAAATGAGCCCTGCAAATGTTGGCATTACCTCAGAGCTGTGGTTAGCAAGGTCTTTGTTAGAGGCCAAAAGGTCTATCAGCTCTCAAATGTTGTGCACAACAAAAGGTGTTCCTGCTTTCAGGATTGTTTAAAGACTGGAGACTCAAACTTGCACATTGTCTTCCAAGCAGGTGCTAACTGACAGTGATTGTCATTCCTGCAGATTTTGGTCAGGAAATAGCTTGAGAAATCACTGTAGCAGGGATTTACCTGAATTGCTTGTGTCAACATGCTTTTTATAGCAGGTTGGTAATCAGTGGTGCAGTTTTGGTTTGTTTGGGATTGATAGTTGAAGCTATGGTTCACTACCCTAAGGTGACCCAATCAAACTGTAAAAGCAGCATCAAAAACTATATAGCTTTTTGGGATGGTTTCTGGCTCTTCAGGAGCTGAGTGTAGGAAAGACAAGCCCTTTATGAGTGTTCTTACTTCTGCCATTTCCTTTGAATCAGGGTCCAAGAAGCGGCAGTGCAAAGTGCTCTTCGAGTACATCCCGCAGAATGAGGATGAGCTGGAGCTCAAGCTGGGGGATGTGATTGACATCATTGACGAGGTAAGCTGTTCTACAGAGCTGGCCGTCCATGTGCTGAGAGTCAAACCACTTTTTTGGGGATTGCTTGTATTACAAGCATGTCAGGAAAATAGCATGGGAAGCAGTGTTTTTGCTGCTAAGGTTAATAATTTAGGAGTTCTTTCTCTCAGGATCTAATACTAATCAATGCTAGATGTTTAGAAGAAGTATTTGATCATCACAGCAATAAATTGTGGTCTGTTACACAGATTGATTTTTTTGAAAGAGTTTTACAGTTCTTTGGCCCTGTGTGTGTGATCCTTGGCTTTAGAATGCATATGCTAAAACTGTTGGGCCACTTCTTTTGGCTGACATACTCCAGATTGGTATAGGTCAAAAATGTTATTTGACTTGACTTGCCAGCTCATATAAACTCACTGAGTTGGAGTAGTGGTTTCTTTTCTTACCCATGTGCTTCCTTGGTATCTGTTCCATTCAATAGCAGTGGTGGGAGGCTTGTATGTGTGGGAAGAGTGTCTCTTCCAAATGTGAAATCTGTCAGGGAAGCTGTGGAAAAGATCAGAGCAATTGTGGAAGGAACGTTTTCAGAACTGGTTGGAAAACTTCTGCACAGCAGGCTCTGACCTTCTCTGGTGCCATCTCTTCCTACTGTTTCCCTGAGGCTTTGAGAGAGGAGGATGAAGCTTTCTTTGTAGCCATGTGTTACTGGTGGTGCTTTTTAAGTAGCTTTATGAGACTCTGTTTTTCATGCACATCACCCCTTTTGGAAGAGAGTGCTAACTTCACAGTGCCAGGAAGGACTCTTCCATTCTAGCAAGGAAGAAAGAACGCCTTTAGATGCATTTGCACTAATACTTCCAGAATTTAATATCTGTGTGTAAACAGAGTGAGTGACTTGCAAAACCTGCTCACTAAACTCACAGTTTCATAAGTATCTTTGTGTGTGGGTGTTTGTAAAGGAGTGTTCCTGGGTAACCTCAGCAGTTTAATTTGTGGATGGTGCCTGTACTGGCAGTTGTGACTGGATGGTCCAGGGTAAGCACTCATATGAGAGAGCACGTGCAGTGAACTAATGTGGAAGCTGCTGTTTTGGTTGCACGTGTCAGCATCTGGAATTATTTTCAGAGCGGTGTGCAGTGTCATTTATCAGAGATGACCAAGCAGCCAAACAGAATAAAAAGATCAGAGCATTTACTCATCTGGTTTCTTAAGGAAGTGTAGATTATATTTTATTATTTTAATTTTTTTGTTAGTTCCCATTCTTATTCCTTTCTTAATGATTTGAAAATATGTTTTTGTAGTATCCAGTCTTCGCTTCTTTGAAAAACTGCTAACAAATGTTTAGGGAAATTCTGCCTGGTAGAAAAATATTCCAGCTTCCTATGATCACAGAACTGTTTGCACACTGTTTTCATGGTGATGTAGAATAGATCTGACAGGTGTAGACTATGTCTGTCTGCTTCATGAAACTGTACTGATGGGACCAGAAATGTAAAGAATGGTAGAAAATACTGTCCACTGGTTGTGCAGTATGCTGGGATAACTTGTCTTAGGTAACTTGTCTTCACTACTGTGAGATAATTCACTTCCATTTATGTATAAAAGGTGCTGTTGATATACATGCAGATCACTTGTAACTGTTAGTTCCAGGAAAGATCATTTGGTCACCTCTTTCTAGGGGGAAAATAAGGTAAAATTGGCTCCATGAGGGGATCAGTTCTATCAGTTACTTAAGAATAATTCAGTATTTAGCCCTTGAGTGATTTTCATAAATTGAGTAGTTGCAACGGAGACCACTGATCAGGAAATCAAAGGTGGAGGCAAATGGGTTCAGAAATTAAATAGCTGATAATGAAGAGAGCAGAAGTAACTTTTAGGGAAGAAAATTTTGCTGTGTGCTGGCTGAATCCACATGGCTTTTTGTTTATAGAACAATCACGTGGGTTTTACACATGAAGAACATGCACAGAGTGCACGTGATGACTGTGTCATGCTGTAAAACCTTTGTTTCTCCTTTATATCTTCCCCCCACTCCTGTCAGAAGCAGCACTAAATAGTAGATTTATTTTTGTAGTACTATATTTTTAGTATTTACATACTGTTTTTTCAAGCAAAGTAAAATTTCATAGAACATCATTAGGGAAGTTTTTAGTAAAAGAAAAAAAAAACCAGATTGGCAAAGCTGGTTATTTCAACCTTCTTCCCCATTTTTGTTTAGAAATCTGAGTTTTTTGTAGAAATAAGTTGACACTCACACTGCAAAAAAAAGTTCTGGTGTCTGTACCAGAGCTGTACCTCCCTCTTGTGGAGATTGGATCATATGATAATATTTTGGAATGGAAGAGAAGGGTTATGAAATTGTCATTTGTATTGCCGCTGTTAACAGATGCACAGATGTTCTCCACCAAAGCATGAAGAACTTCTTCAGTTTGTGTCTTAATGTTGATTAAATAAACTTTTTCTGGCAATACAGTTTGTGTATAGTCAGGGGTTTTATAAAGGCAGTATGGTGAGGAGGCTGAAGTGAATGTGCCCCAGAAATTTTGGGTTTGTTCCTGAGTGCCTCTGAGTTGGCATCGCTTTGCTTTGCTATAAAGTGCTTTGCTGACGACATTTCTTGGCAGCAGAGTAAATGGCTGCTCATTTTGCTTTCTGTATCGTAAGCATTAAAAGTCCTTTTCTCGTGGCTCCTGAGTGAGTGGTGTGGGTGAGTCAAGGCATTTGTATTCTAGTTTTCTGTCATGTGTTTTGTAAAGCCTGAGGTGCCAGAGCCTGGGCAGCACTTGCCAGTAATCTGGGCTTAAAATTTGTTTCAGAGGACCAGCCTCTGAGTTTGAACAGTCCACAGCAAAGCTGTATTACCGCACCAGGATGCCTTTAAAAACAACAGTGCTCTTTTCATTGCCTGTGTCTGTAGCTGCCAGGTTCTACTTGGGCTCTGCTTGCCTGGAGGTGGGATGGCATTTAAAAACTGTGCCTATGTGTCAGGCATAGTGACCTACAAAGCCAGGCTAAAAAAAGATAACGCAAACAGCTGCTGCTTGGTTTGCTTTTTTCTTTTCCTCTTGCTTTCCTTTCTTACAGCTTTCCAGCCCCAAACCAGGGCAACCTAAATAAAAGATTCTGAAAATTTATCTTAATTATAGCTTTTAAATAGTGCTTATTAGGTAAATAGACCGAATTTATGTAAGACATTTTGAAAACTGTTCATAAATTTGAAGAGCACAATTCTTAGTCTGTTGGTATCATCTTACCCAACACCTCTTCCTGCCCAGCTTTTGCTTGTTCTGCTTTAGACCATGTGGGGTATTCCTGATAAACTTTTCAACATGTTTCTAGCCTAAGGACTGCTGTGTGCCACCAGAAAATCCTGGTGGACTCAGCAATGTTGGTCAGCTCTGATGGGCAGGTCCCTGGTCCTGTGGCACATGTAGGGCCAGGCTGTGCTGTTCAGCCTCCTGCTAGAAGGAATGGACAGCTTAGTTTTCTATTACTCTGATGTCCTTAAGGACTTTTCTCTGTTCTACCCAACATTATCTGTAGAAATGTTATCTTTAAACTTGTCTTTTGATCAAAATTGTGTGAAGCTACCCAGTGGGTATGAAGCACGTGTGAACGTGACTGGTGGAAACTGGACAAGACAGGAAAAGACAGACGGACAGCAAGAACACAAAAATTTCCATGGACACCTAGACTAAAAGTTTCATCTGTATTTCATGAACAGTTTAATACTTTCTTCTTCTGTTAGATGTGCAATGCCTCTTAACTCTGTCTTGAAGAAGGTGATGAACATTTTGGTGCTTTTCTGTATTAACTGGCATGGGGCTAATCTCATGTTTAAAGATCATTGCTGTAGTGATACAAGCAACATTAAATTGTTTTCTTGCTCTTCTTTTTGGCTAATCCTTCTACATCTTTGGTAGGTTTCTTTATAAAGAAATCATCGTCATCTGAACTTTGCCCAAAGTTGTTTGTAGAGTTTTATAGGTGAAGTACGGATGGAATTGCTAGGAATTTCCTTTTGCCTTATTGGTAATATGCAAAATATTTCTCTCCAGGTAGAAGAAGGATGGTGGAATGGAATACTGAATGGCAAGGCAGGGTTGTTTCCTTCGAACTTTGTGAAAGAATTGGAATCAACAGATGATGGCGAAACACAGGATGCTCTGGATGAGACAGGTAGTCTTCTGTTTGTTGCAAACCCTTAGCAAAGTAATTTTTGGTTTCTGGTATAATTTGGAGTATTATGGTTATAATACAACAAAGCTGTAAAGAATTCAATCTTCCTAAGAATGGTGTTTAATTTCTTTCTAGATAGTGTTGATGCTGAGTATGAAGATACCTGTCCTGCTCCCACTTCACTCGTAATAAAATTGCAGTCAAGATCTTAATCTTGCAAATATGTGTTCTATGTTTTATCACTAGAAATTTTATCATATTCAAAGTTGATATTTTTTAGAATTGGGTATAAAATTATTCTTTTGTTTAGTAGCTTTTTTCAGTCTTATTCTCACAGACATGAGTTCTCTAAAACAGAAAATTTAAGTGTTGAACCAAGTCATTTGAGAATTAAAACTTGAATTTAATTAAAACAGTGTGGAGAGCCTCAACTTAAAATGAATCCAGGGAAGCAGACCCTGTTTCTTAGGCCTTAGATTATGTTTTAGTCTAACAATAAAATGTTTTTAAGGCAGAATTTCCATTTGGCTGTTCTTTCCTGGCTATGGCTGTATAGCTGGGGCAGAAGCAGACGGTCTGTGGCTGAGTGGTGCCAGGCAGGTCTGTGCTTTACAGGCAATTACTCTGTTCCCTTGAAAGTGCACTTTAGAAACATTTGAGTCTATGGAGATCAGTTTGAAGGGGGCTTGTGACATCGTATTGCTGGAATAGGAGTGTTTTTTGGGAACATCATTGCAGGAATTAATTGATTCTTAAAGACAGCTGTGTAACATTCAAGAAAAACAGATTTTATTTTATTTTTTTTAAGCCTTGTGGTGACGTGCACCCTCATTTACCTGATGTCCAGTAATGATTGCTTCAAACAAGGGCTTGCTCAGACATAGGGAAGAAGAGCCTGACTTGGAATTTTTTATGTAAATTGTGGAAATAATTGCAATAGCATAAAACAGGAGTTGTTTGACATGAGCAGTCCAAATAGCTCAGTGGCTGTCTCCTTGGAGGTCAGGTTCCCTGAGTTTAATGGGGCCTGGTGCAGTGGATTTACAGATGGTTATGTGTTGGTCTTAATTCCTGAATACTGAAATCAGTGAGACTGAGCAGTAATTTGAAGTAATTGTATTTTCTGTCAGTACCTAGCAAGTTGGTGTTTTCAGCCCCTCATCCCCCAGGGGTTATATTTAATGCTCAGTACCTTCACAGTCACAATCTGGAGTATCTTTTGGTTCCCTCCTCACTCCTGGGAAACAGTAACTTCCCCTTTCACTCAGCTGTGGTCTTTCAAGCGTGCGACCTGGACTTTGGCCACCAGTGGGATGTTTATATGTCCCATGAGATATCTGAGGGGGATATAACTAAATAAAGAGCAGCTGGGTAGACAAAAGGCGAGAAACTGAAGTCTAGAGCAATGCAGCTTCACAGTATCATCAAAATATCTTAAATTTATGATAGAAGGAAGAGGCTTTAATCTTTGAGGTTCACAAGCCTGTATAGGCTGAAAAGAACTGGACTCAAAGGCTAAAAGATGTGGACGCCATTTTGACTTTGGTTCATAAAAGCTGTCTGTTTTCACATTACTGTCTCCTGGATTTCTGCATGCAAAAATTGCTTGCCTATGTATACTAATTTGTGGGCTTTAACAGATTTAACCATAATTTAAAAACTAAAAAAGAAGAGTTTCAAAGCTCTTAACACCAAAATTAAGTTATTTTCTGAAATACATTTCTGGGGGGTGGATAAATGCTGTCCCATAAAACTGAAAGATTAAAAGAATTGTAAATAGTTGAATTATCCAGCAATGATTAATCTCCAGCAACTATATCTAGTTGGAATGCTTGGAGAGTTTTGAGCAATGGGAAAATGTCACTTCGGTGCCTTAAGAGGCATCACTCTGCCACTGCAACACACAGTGTTTTCCTGTGGCAATTGAAATATGTTTGGATTCATTATGGGCCTTCATTGGTTTTCTTTCTGTGGCTGTAGCTGTTCAAATGAGAAGCTTTTAGATGTTGGACTAAAATGCCATTTTCAGAGAGTGCGTAAGCAGCGTTTCATAAAACGAATGGAAAACATTGACATTAACAGGCTGTGGAGCTTGAGTGCTAATTGAAATAGCAAGAATATTAGTGATCTGTTGACTTAGTGTCCAGAGTAATCAGGGCAAAATGGTGTAATATAAGTTGGTCTTATATTAAATATAAAATGAGAACAAATCTGAGGTATTGCAGCTACAGTGATGTTCCTAGAAAACCCCTTTAGCAGAGCAGTGCACAAAGCTGTGCTGCTTCCACTTTTTTTCCCAGAAAAGCAAATAAATAATTTCAGCTTTTAAAATAGCTTTCCCTTTCTTATTTTATTTTCAGAGCCTGTTTTCAATAGTCCTACCTCACCTGTGACCTCTCCAGGAAATGGGAGTGAACCTGCATTGGGACCAGCACAGCCAAAGAAAATCCGAGGTGTTGGGTTTGGAGATATCTTTAAGGAAGGCTCAGTGAAACTTAAAACAAGATTATCCAGTAATGAATCAGAAGATAAAAAGCAAGATAAGGTTTGTAGTGGTACATATTGTTCTTTTGAGGTTTCCTATAAAAATAATTTAGGAGATGTGGAATCTGACCATTATCCTCTCATAGGGCTCTTGCCTATAAAACAAAACAAATCCCCTCAAATTTGTTTCACAATAAATTGTATTTAACATTGAATCCAAAAAGTCTATTCAAATGTCCTTGGTATTTAAAACATTAGGGACTGAAAACCAAGCTGATACAAAAACTGTCATTTCAGAGCCATGTGGTGAAAGACAAAATGACATCTTGAACACATCTGCTGTGTGAGGTCTCTTGTAACAGACTTTATATATAGTCTGGGAGAAGATTGTTTAAGTCTGCCTATGCAAGTTAAACTTACCTTTTAAAACAAGGACTATTTTGGCATTTCTTTGTGTTTGGGCTTATTTAGGGTTTTTTTCCCAAGTTTTGGCAGATGTTGAGATTGTTTTTAGGTGTCAACTGCCATTACCTTCAGTGAGTGCTGCCAAGTTTCTGGTTTCATAAATTACTGTTTGTGTAAGCCTGAAAAATGCAGTTCTAGGATTTTGCATCACTATTGATTTTCTTTCCCCCAAATTTTATGAGTGAGTGGGGAAAAAGAGCGCTTTTATTCTTTGTTGTTTGAATTTTATTTTGATCTGAACTTGAGAGCAAACTTACCCCTTGGAAGCGCAGCAGTGATGCTCAGTCCTTTATTCTGAACTTACTATTTCAAGAGCTTATATGTGGATTTTCAGCTTTAGATAAGTTAAAGGCAGCTGAGATAGTCCAGAGTTTCAGTTTTGACTCAGGTGATCAGTTCAAGAAAGCTTTAAAGTCTTTGTCCTTTTCAATTTTTTTTCATGGGTTATGGTCATTAATGCTCTTTTGCTGAGTGGTTTGTTTTCCTCTGCCATTGTAATAATTCTAGTGGTGTAGGGCAAAAGGTGAGGTGAGTCCCTGGGAGGAGGAAGGGGCTGAGGCTTCCTTAAATGTGTTTTCCATCAAAAGCAATGCTCAGAGCAATGGCATGGTGTGTGTAATGTTTGTTTCTGATCTGGTCAGAGCATCAGATGATTTGGAAAAGAAAAGTTTCAAGTGTGTTGCCTTCCTTTTAAAGCTCAGGAAATGTTGCCTCCTCAAGAAGGTGGTGTTTTGAAAAGAAGGTCCATGGCAGACCTTACTGCATCCTTTCAATGTAAAGATGGATATAGATGCATAGATGGAGAGAGACTCCTTACTGAGGTTTGTAGTGACAGGACAAGGGGCAATGGCTTAAACTGAAAGAGGGGAGACTTAGGGAGAAAAGATGGGAGATAAGGAAGATATTCTTTGTGGTGAGGGAGATGGGGTGCTGGAACAGGTTGCCCAGACAAGTTATGGTTGCCTCACCATTGGAATTGTTCAAGGCCAGACTGGATGAGGCTTTGAGCAGCCTGGTTCAGTGGGAGGTGTCCATGCTTATGGCAGGGAGTTGGGACTTGGATGGTCATTGAAGGTCCCTTCCAACTCAAACCTTTCCATGTGATGGCACATGGATTCTCCTCATTTCTCTCCTGGCTTTGTCCCCTGATGTGGCAGTCTGTGGGATCACTACATGTCAATGCTGTTGGAGTAGCTTTTCAGGACCTAGCTTTGAGTTTGCTTTCTTGTCATGAGATTGACAATTCAAAAGGGTGTTTCCCTACTTTGTACCTTGTTACTTGAGAGTATAAAGAGCCTGTCCAAGCTCTGTTCAATAAATATGAAGTTGGCTCAGACCTTTTGAATTGTTCTATTTGACTGTGTATAAGCAATAAAATATGCTGGTTTTGGTTGGCCTGTATGGAAAGGTCTTGTGGACCATTTCTCGGCAAGAGAGGAAATGAAGTGAGAAAACAGTTTTGCATAGCTTAATGTCAAAGAAATAAACAATTTAGTTTAGCACTTAATATTCCATGTACACGTTGGAGAGCCCAAGGGAGATAATTCTCGTGAAAGTCTTATGAAAATGGATGGCTTCTTTGGCTTTGTGCTTGCTTTGGGGTTATCTGAAGAAATGCTGGGAGAGCACTGTCAGTCTCTTAAGACAGTAAGGGAAAAAAAAAAGCAGCTGTGTAGAGGAGAGAGGGCTCTTTGCCCTTGGAGAATTCAGAGACTGTTCAGCACAGGAAGGCTGAGCACTGATTTATCTGAAGTGCTCCGGAGTGTATCTGCTGCTGCAGGGGATTGTTACAGCTCTCCCAGCGTCCCACCTTGGCTCAGGCTATTTATACCCTGTCTGCCTAAACTTCCTCTCTTACTCCTAATTGCATCTTACGTTGGAAGGGGGAAATGCAGAGAACTATTTCCATGTTGGAGGTGTTTAATCTCAGAGGTGGGTTATTTTAGTGCTTCCTTCATATACCATTCTGGAGAGAGTTAAATTGCATAGGTACTGCAGGAACATCCCAAGTGACCGTGGCTTCCTCTATGGTATGTCAGAGGTACCAGGCACCAGCCTACAGGCATTGTCTGGTTCTAAGGAGAGTAAATCCAGTTTCTCTGACAGTAGAAGATCTGCATGGTTGAACTGTAGATGAAAGTGAGCAGAGTAGCTAAAGGCAGTGGGATTTTTCACATCAGTAATGCTGTTAGGGCTGCTCAGGTAAGTACTGACTGTAAGATCATATTCTGTGTTTGTAGCTCTTTGGGTGTGAAGAAGTGGATGCAACTGAAGCTGTTGGAATCTGCCTGTTAGCTCAGCAAGTTTCTGAGGGGAAAAATAAAATGTTATATCATTTATTTTGGTTAGATGTTAACTCTGAAACTTGTGGCAATGCCTCTGTGTTTTTTCATTCAGGAGAAATCTCTGGTGACACTTAAGCTGTTCTGTACAAATTGCTGAGAATTTAAGGGAGCTGGGATAGCTGGTTTTAATGTTCTCTTTCGTTTGTCTGAATAGTTAAAAACTGCTTGTCTGAGGTGGTGTATGGCTGCTGAATATTCCTGCCTTATTCCAGTGCAAAGTAAGCATGGTCAGCAAGTTACTCTGAGCAGAGCTGTTAAATAACTGCTTGTCTTGTGTTCTAGAAGAGGCAATATTCAGGCTAATGGGAGAGTAACACCTGGAACTGCTGAAATACAATTGCTAAAGTATGTTTGGCCATATCCTGAGATTAGCTTCCAGTTTGAAAGCTGTGCTCTGTCTTTAATCAGTAGACAAATTCTAATTGCAGTGTCTGTAATGAAGTAAATACAGTAAGCTAAGTGCTTAATGGGAAAAGCTCATTGAATCTCTTGGAGATGGTAATTTGCATCATCTGAGCTAATGAAAAATTGAGTGTGTCCTGTAGCCTAATCAAAAACAAAACTCTCAAGAATTTTTGTTAACAAAGTTCTTTTCCCTTCATACAGCCATTACCTAACCATCCCTCTGGAACAAAGTTAATTCATTTTCCCAGTACAACAAAAACTGAAAATACACCTGAAGTAATAAAATCAGAAGCTGAAGGTAAACCAAAAGGTAAGGCTGATGGACATTTACATCTGTTACATGGTAGTCCTTTCTTAAGAACAATTTGATTATCATTTTTTTTTAATGTTAAAATATAAAATGTCTGCGGTGTACTGGAGTTTTGTGTAATATACTATGTTACATCTTTGAAGTACCTTTGAGGAGTTTATGCAAGTGCAAAAAAGTCTAAAGAAATTTTTGCTTACATTTCTGTATGTCATGGTTTAGCACAGCTAAAAAAGAATCAAAAACATTTGTAGGGTTGTCTCCCAGAACAAAATAAGGCTGGGGTATGAGCTTTCATTGCAACAGTCCTTTGCATTAATTTTCTGTTGACGTGTTGAGAGGGATTTGCTTTCTCCCTGGTTTTATTCTGGTGGGATGCTGGAGACCTATTTCCATGGAACAGTCTCTCAGCACAAGTTCCTTTGTAGGCTCAGGATTTTCTGTGGAGGTGGCAGTGTGCATCAGAAAGTTGGTGTTTATGTTGTGTTGAGGTCTGTTCCCTCAATAATCCAGTTTCCCTGTGGTTTTATTTATACCATTTTTTAATTTTTCTTTTTTAGTATCTCTTAAGAATTTTTAACTTCATTTAGCTGCCAAATTGCACCGTTTTATCTAGAGAGATATTTTTAAACCAACCCAAAACATCTTGTGGGAGTGCCAACCCCATGTAAAAAATTAACTTTGATTATGTGATGTGTAGACAGCTCATTTCCCCTGTTCCAGAGCAGACGTTTCTCAACTTCTGTATTGTAATTTTAAGTGTTATTTTTGTTTTATGTGGAAATACCTTATTTTGCTGTGTTGTTTTCTGTGGAATGCATAATTTGCAGAAATAAGAAAACTGCAACATCTTGCTTCTTAACTGTTCCAGTGCTATTGCTCTAAGAACCACCAGAATGTGCAGCCCTGCGCATTATGGAATTTGACTTGTCTAAAACTTTGCGTAAAAATTACCCAACTCTGCCTAAAAAAAATAGGAACATTCAATGCTGGACATCCAGAACATTCAGTATTTAGCTCTTTTCATGGTTTCAGGTGCATCTCATTCTAAAAGTGTGGAAGTTGGACTAATCCTGTAGCCAGAGACTACAGGACTCAGTGCTGTGTCTGTTTCCCAGAGAAACAAATACATGAGAGAGGAGCTTAAATATGACAGTAATAGAAGCTGTAGGAGAACATCAGTAGGTAATTCCTATAGACACCAGATGAGAACATCTTATAACCTTAGGAAGAAAGCTTGTTTTTATTCCTTAGTGTTTTTGTTTAAATACAGACCATAGTGTATTTTATATAACAATAATTTATATATCTCCTCCTCAGTTTTGAGAGACCAGCTTTAAAATAAACTGTGTTCATCGGTTACACAGATCTCTGAGATGTTTAGACTAGGGTGGCTTATTTTGCAGTGAGGCTCTTCTGGTTTTGGAAGCTTGTTTTGGCTTCTGGTGCATGTAAAAATATTTTCTTTAAAAAGTAAAGTAATCACAATTTGACCCCTCTTTCCCCCAGTTATGTTAGGATACAATATCTATGATTCCTTCTACTCTATTGTTAGTCTTGAGACTTTGGAAAATACTTATTTTAAACTAAGTTCTGTTAAAAATATTTACTGAAATCTAGATGCTATAAAGTTAAACTGGGGCCTTTCCTAAACTTGACTACTGGCAGGATACCAGGCTCACAAAATAAGAAGCTAAAGGGGCAAATTGTACAAACTCGTCTTATCTATGGCCAGGTTTCCTGGTGGTGCTGATGCTGGGGTTCACAGCCTGGCAAATGGGGTCCTGGGCAGGGTGCAGAGTTTCTTGCCTCGTCCAGCATTCCTGGCAGCTGGAGCAGAGTGAAATGTCCCCTTTCTGGCACTGCTTTTTGTCTGTGTGGGACTTGGTCTATGTGAGGAGGGGGGAAGTGCTTGGAGGAGGAGAGGAGATATAAAGGATTATACTGCCCAACTCCCCAGGCATAAGGAAATGCATCTGTTTTTACAGAATCAGGATGTAGTGAAATGTATTACACTCAGTCATTACTACTGATAAAATCCTCAAATTTGATAGCTATTCTACTGTACCTGTAGAATTTTTTTTAGAGTCAATGTGAATTTTGGGCTTTACACCTCAACTTAAACATTCATCTCTTTGATGTGGTTCTTATGGTTTTGTAATTTTTCATGAACCACAATATAGTCAGGCTATGGCTGAACATATTTTTGATTACTAGATAAGACATCAAAATAATACAAATTCTTGTACCTAAGATTACTCACGTGATATATTTGTATGTACATACATCTCTATATGTCTATCTCTTAAGCTTGGCATACTTTGGCATTTTAACATAGTGGCTGTCACTGATTTTTATTTGAGAATACTATTTGTGCATTTTTAAACTAAAGATGGGTATCTTGTTTTAACAAAATAGAAGACAGCAAAAAGGTTTGACTGCAGCTCACTCATTTATTCTCTTACCACCCAGCAAAGGCTGTCATTAAGAATTGCAGATGATTCTGTGATTCTGAGACTTGATGTTGTGCTGCTCTAACTGGGGGGTGATGCAGCTGCTTATTGTGGTGTCAGTGCCAAACACCTGATAGGTTATGGCAGCACCTAAAGAGTCCTTTTTGTTTTCTTCCTCTTTCTTAGTGTGTCAGATACAGAAATCCAACCTTTTTATCTGCTAAATTATTTTAAATGTACTGGGGTTAAAAAATCTGGTTTTGTGTATTGGCATTTCTTGTTTTTGTGCTAGTGTGGGAAAGGAAAACAAATCCTCTTGCTTTTTCACCTGAATTGTTACCACAATTTTAAGTGGATTAGTTTTGAACTGTACCAAATGGAAAGAAAAGAATTATTCTTTCTGCTTTTGCAGAAGAGGCTGTGACTGAGTTGATCAGATGAGCTCTGATTTCAGGTGCTTAGCCAAGGAATGCTTTTGCTTCAGTTACTTGGTTTCACTGCATGATTTCTGAAGTCTGCTGCTTGAAATTTGTCACTGTACATATTAATAAAGGATGTTACTGGAAAAGAACTGCCTGTATTTAATTAGGATTGCAAATTTGAAATTTAGATCAATTTTGAGAAAATACATATAAGCTCCAATAAGCTTGAAACCATTTTTGTCTAAAGTAGCTCGAAATTGAATATATAAATGCTATGGGGGAGGGTTAGATGGGCTGTTACAATTTTAACTGTTACACTTTTCACTCCTCTTTTCTCCCTCTGAAATCAGAGGGCTTGAATTAAGTTGCTGTTGTGGAAAAAAAATGTTTTGGGGCTTATACTTCTGACTTCTCAGAAGATTTATTTCCTTTGCTCTGTAAATATATGATCTTATTTTTCTTGTGATTTGAACATTCATAAAGCAGTCTCAGGTGGCTGGTCTAGAAGGAAAGTGTGGTTATAGCGTGAATTTCTTAGCTCTCAGACAGCATAAGTGAGCTGTTATTATGAATGTTACTACCCATAGTATCCAGATTAATTGTGCTCCTCTGTTCCAGCCAAGGAATATTGCAGGACAATATTTTCCTATGAAGGCTCAAATGATGAACTCAGCTTTAAAGAAGGAGAGATTATTCAACTAATCAGTAAGGTAAGAAAGTTTGGTCTGCTCTGACCATTTGTATGGCTTTGGTGAGTTTTGTACAGGGAGCTCACGTGTGAATTGGAAACCAGGAGGGTCTGTTGGAGTAGATATTCCTGTAGACTGATTTGTCTTGTGTGAGAGTCAGTTCTTTGCTTCTGCACTTGATAGAGATGCAGATGACTTTAAAGATCATTACAGAGTGGGAGATTATCTTGGAGTCTTCAAAGGCCAGTGGAATCAGTGTACACTCAGTGCCAACTGCCTTTTCAGTGAGGAAATTGGAAAAGCTTTGCAAAGAGCCCTTTTACCTTCAAAACTTGTTGGTTTTCCCTAGTGATTCAGAATAACCATGCAGAAATTAATGATACTTTCTGGCTGTTTAGAGAAACGTGATTATTTAATTGAATGTTCTCATTTGTACTGAATTCTGAAAACACCTTTTTGACAGATCATCTTGTTGCAGAGATGGTTCTAAACAGGAAATTACCCTACTCATACTTAATTTCTCTGCACTACTCTGCATTCTTTTGTAAGTTTATATGGAGCTATATTAAGGAATAATGGCTTTCCTAAAAAAAGTGGGAAGTTTCATCTTCAACTTTCAGTTGCAGAAGAAAACACATTTTTCTTTAGTAAGATTTTAATATTATGGAATTAAGTAATTGATATTATGTGCATCACTGATCATAATTACAGTGGAAAAGAGTAATTATGGAAGGCCCTTTTGTAAACACAGCAGCCCTTGCCCCATCTTCACTCAATCTCTTGCCTCTCTGTCTTTTTAAACCAATTTACCCCAAACATACACTGGTCCAAAGTGGAGCAAAGAAGAGTTGTCCAGAGTGAGTGGCATCCCTGCCCATGGCAGGGGGTTTGAAATGGGTGTTGTTTCAGGTCCCTTCCAACCCAAACATTGTAGGATTCTGTGATTTTTTTGGCTCTGAGGCACAGAGAAGAGCTGTTATTTATGCTGCTAAAATACTCTGATGACATCATACTTTCTGTTATGGACAAAGGCCTTGATCCAGTAACATCATGTAATGGATTTCTGTGCCACTGAATTAATTGTCCATTATTCTATTTTCTTTTGTCTTAATATGGTTATTTTCTCCCTCAGTGGGGTCTATTCTTTTGCTTCTTCACCCTTTTCAGACCAGTGCACCTGATTCATCACATCAGAATCACTTTTATTTAGTAGAATTGGGTGTCATGCCAATAACATTTGAAGTATTTACTGAGTAACTTGCTCGTCAAGGAAGCTGAGAAGATCAAATGTTGTGTTTATGTACTTTTCTTCCCTTTGCAGATCTTATCCTTCTATCCTTATCTTATTTGACGTAATATAGTTTTGTCCTGCATTTTAGAAAACAAACAAAAGCTGACCGAACCTGATCTGATCTGTAGCTGTTTCCCCTTGCTACATTGGCCAGTTTCAGACAAACAATTACTTTATGTTGTGTGTAAAAGGGAAAAAGTTGTTGTTGTGTAACTGTATCTGTTCTGGGGAAGAAGTAAACGTTGGTTGAAATGACCTGTTGTTTATTTTAGGACACTGGAGAGCCAGGCTGGTGGAGAGGAGAGCTCAATGGTAAAGAAGGAGTCTTCCCAGATAACTTTGCTGTTCAAATACAAGAGTCTGATAAAGACTTCCCTGTAAGTTCTTACATGTATTGTTTAGTATCACAAAAATCTATTGCTGCAAATGCAAAGAACAGAAGAGTTCATGGCACATTATGCTGCTAGATATGTTAAAAATGTGGCAGTTTTAACTTTATCTTGACTTAGCTGTATCAAAGAAGAAAGATGTAAAGGTTAATCTTTGTGTTTAAACTTACCCATAAATACTAAAGTGAGGCATGTTTTTTGAGATGAGCTCTAATTAATGAGAGTGATCAGGTCATTTAGAAAAGGGTGTAGTTCTGATAGCATGGTGTTATGTGTTACTGATTACTGAATTAAACCCTTACTGTTTAGAAAGGAGATAAGCTGTTGTTTTTTTCCATCTCAAGTCCTTAAGTAACTATAATTACAAAATGCTGAATGACCCCTCTGGGTCTGGCTGGGATTTTTCCATGTCAAAACTTGCAGTAGACTGCAGTATATGAAGGATGTATTTTTGTGGGGGATTTAGAAATATTTTTTCACCATCTCATGCACTAACTTGTAGAAATTCACGTTTTCATGTGGTACATTGATCTTGTAATTTTGGTCCTCATTTTCACTTTTTTTTGTTGAGATTAGTATGATGTTTTGGTTCTGTCACGTTTGTGTAGCAAAGAGGGATGGTTGTGTTAGTTCACAAATGTATGTCAACCCCAGGTGGAATGGATTCAGCTCCAGATCGGGAGTTCTTAATTTACCATTTATCTGAGTTGCCTCACATGCACAGAAACCTACCTACCCCAGTCAGAATTTTCTTTTCAGATGGATTCTCAGCTGTGCAAGAGTGGCATAAATGCCGTAACATACAAGAAGAGAGGGTAGGTAGGGTTGCTGTTTCACAATACAGAGTTGCTCCCTAGAGAGAGGGGGGAAAAGCCATTCTTTTACCCTAAACAGCATTTCCTTGCTTTGATCCTTTATTCTGCTTTGTGTGCAGTGTCTCAGCACAGGGATTCACCTTGCACTGACCAGCTTTGAGGTTCAAGGCATTGGATGGCTGGTGATCATAATCAGCTATTTGATACTGACTTCATAAAAACACAGACCAGAACTGTATAATGGCAAGTTGATGCTGAACTCTGTTTAACTGGTTTTGGTATAGGCAGCAATGCTGCACAGCTGGATAATGTAGTTACTTTTTCGGGAAAGAAAGAAGATAGAGTCTTGTTACTTAAGTTCAGTCGCTTTTGTGTCCTCTGAAACCAGAGAAAGAAATTGAATATGGGTTCTCCTTGTTTAATTACATTTCAC
Source organism: Corvus moneduloides (assembly GCF_009650955.1). Taxonomy (NCBI): domain Eukaryota; kingdom Metazoa; phylum Chordata; class Aves; order Passeriformes; family Corvidae; genus Corvus; species Corvus moneduloides. Next base: position 6,327,084 of record NC_045478.1, read on the forward strand.
ATGTTAGAATAAAATCTTGCTGCATTAAAAAGAGCTTACTCACTCACTAGCTGTAGGGGCACAAAGTGAAATCCACCCATAGCAACTGTTTTAAAAATACCCACTGTGAGGTGCTTTTGGAGGGGGTGTGTTAGACTGAGCCTGTACGGTTTCAGCAGTGCCTGTATGAAGAACAAGTGGTTTTGTAGGCTTTTGTATCATTTTATCAGGGAATCTTGTCCTTAGTACAACCAGAAAGGCCTCTCTTCTAAAGCAATTTCAGGAATCCCATTCTGAGGATGAGTGGTTGAGATCTCTCCTGAGAAGTGCCAGTCTTCTTTCAGCAGGAGAGGGATTCAACCTCAATTGCATCAGTTTAAGAGAAGTGAAAGTGATGAGTGGCTGTTTCAAAATAGTCATTTTTATGTATGAACTGTTGCACTGTGAAACTTTGTAAATTTTAATGGCTGGCATAGTTTTTCCATCTTTCCCACTTAATTATAGTGATAAGGAAGCTCAAATCAATGTTTTTCTTGTAGCTGGAGTCTTTGAGACAAATGCTGTCAGTATCTATTCGGTTTTTCTTACACTTGTAATTTAGAAGTCAATTAATTGAAGCCATGCCTCTGATACTTAATTTAGAAATCTGTTTTTAGTGAAAGTGGACATTCTTGGTTCAAAAAATTATCTGGTTACTCTTCTAAACTGGCATGGTACTAACTAAAGTTGAGATATATATATTGAAATTAAAATGAGTGTGATCAGTGCAATTCTTTGGACTAAAAAAGATTAATAAATTCATGGGTTTTAGTTATTTTTGCCTCTGTTTATGAACATTTCTGGAGCAGTGATTTCATTTGAACAGACCTGAATTTTGTTCCTAAATTTTTGTAACTGGTTGTCTGGGAGATATCAGAGGAATTGTTCCAGGTCTTTGTGTTTCCTGTCTGTGAATTGATTTCTTCCTTTGTGAAATACTTTGAAATCGGCAAGTAAACAAGCTCCATGCTACAGTATGCAAAACAAAACACAAATGAGGCTGTCTTGGATACAGAGAATATCTGTTTGCTTGCTTGTTTGACTTCGTTTTTTTTCCCCTTCATTTTGCAGAAGCCAAAGAAACCTCCACCTCCTGTTAAAAGTCCAGGTATGTAGTACATGTATGGTGGTCTGAGAAAATACTAAATTTCAGAAGCAGTGCATGACTTCGAAAGAAAATTTAGAAGTAGCTTTTTACTACCTAGTAATGGCACCCATAGTCACACTTTGAGGTTACTTTTCATACTTTATATATTTTGCTGCTGCTTTATATTTTTCAAAATCAGGGTGGAGCCTACTTTGGAAGCATTTTAACAATGGCTTACCATTTTCTGGGCTCGAATGAGTGTTTATAACTGGTATTATACTCCTTGCAAAAGAGAAGACACAACTTGGTGTGAGTCTTATTTTTAGTTAGTGGCCAAGATAATTAAAGCTCTTTGAGAAATGTCTATGATTTGCTTTTGCATTCAGCTGCAAGACCTGAATTGCCAACTGGAGAGAAGAAATTTCTTGCTTTGAGGCCTGAAGAAAAAGGTGAGGACAATTTTCTTCATGGTGGCTTGCCTACCCTGGCAACTGGCTCTCTGTTCAAGAGCCATCATACAAAGTCTCTTGATACCATATACTGAAGTTGTAATGTCTGTGATGTTACAGAAATGTCTTTGGAGTGGTTAGAAGAAGTGCTGCACTCTATAGAAATGTTTATTTCTTGTTACTGCATTACATTCTGAAAATTGGTTATTGCACTGCACAATAACATAATTACTACTAAATTCATGAAAGCGAGTTCTATGACAGTGGCTGCTGCAGTTTTGAGCAGCAGTAGTAAGTTATTAGAAAGGGAGAGGTTAACTGCTTCTTCTCAATGTTTGGCAAAAATCAGCCTGATGAAAAATATTTTGAAAGAACTGCGCAGAACAGGTACAGGTACAACACTCATTAGACAGATGTTACAGTTACAATGCTCAGAGATAGAGATTTCTTGTCCTGTTAATTCTTGCTATATTGCATGTTCAAGTTCCACTGAATTTGGAAGCATTTACTGCTTTATTCTTAAAATTAAAAGGACACCTTTTTCCAGAGGCAAAGCTACTGTTGTCATGCAAACAGATTTCCGAAAGGCTTCTTCGAACCCTTTTAGAAAAACTTGCCAAGTGAAAATGTTTGGTTGTGTTTAAAAGTAAGAAGCTTAAACAAAAGTGTTGGTTGGGCTTTGAGAAGAAATCCTGATGTTACTGCAGCTTAACCAAATTACAGAACCACTCTGTCCTGTGAATGGTGAGCTGTGGCTGACCAGCATTTCTACAAGTGAGACTGCTGATAGGTTTCTTGGCTTCCTTGTGCAGTTTTTATTACCCCATTTTAAACAAGGCACCTTCTCAGCTGTTGAATATGAAAAATGCTTGTTAAAGTCACTTCTGTTTGTTCTGTATGTGAGCAAACAAGTAATTTTTATCTGTTGGAGCAGTATCTTTAGGTGTAAATTAAGAACAACTCTATGATTCCAGAAATGTTGATCACCTGGCTCTTTTTAAATTCTTCTAAACTGAGGCAAGTTTAATTTTAAACTACTTCTGTTTGGACTATAATGTTAATCTTTGCATAGTTGAACTCAACTATTCATGGAGGAATATAGGAAAAAATAGAGTGACACCATCGAAAAAACATAGGAATGTGAAATCTTCTATAAAATTATATAAGGTAGAGAACCCTCCTTTACTGAGCTAAAGGAAATGATGGTGGAAAAATTTTTCCTGTATTCAGTTGCAGATCAGGTCATAAAAATTACTTTTTTAGATAGCGCTAGTGTTTTACAGAAGATATGGCCATTTATCAGTACAGTTGTACTTGTGGAAAAATAGCCATGTTAATAGAGTAATTAAACTCATTAAGTATGAAATTGTTATGTAATTAGTTCTCAGAAAAAAAATATTAATTGAGCAGCTCTGAGAAGCTATCAAACCATGTCATTTTTTTATGCCTACTGGGAGACTAATCAGTCTGCCTTTAATTGCAATCAAAAATTGATCAAAAATTAAAAGCAGTGTTTCTGTAAGTATTCCTGTATTTATAGTGAAGGACACTTAGTGATGCCATGTAGAAATTTTTGTCCAGTGTAAATGTCTTCAGACATTTGTATCTTTATTTCCATTACTAAATGGCTCTTTTAACTCTCTTTTCCTTCGAGGAGCAAAATCCAAAAAAGACATGTCATTTGGTCCAGCAGAAATTCCCAGTTTCTGTGCTCATGGTGAACCTTGGCCTTTGGTATTAACTTTTTCCACTTTGCTGTAGACATTTTTTATATTCAGATTTTGAGTGGGAGTACTGGAAAAGAGAACTGACAGATGAGAGTTCAGGAACAGGATTCGATGACAGCAATTTTTTTCTGCCCTGTTTATGAACTCACTTATTTTTAAAAGCAAAAGGGGTAATTCCCAACTTGTGCTCAGCATAGCTTCAGTAAAGCTAATTGATCTGCAGTTAGTCCTGGCTGGTGTTGGGTGTTAAAAACTGGAAATGATGTGTATTGGGTGGGGAGGCAGGAGTGGCTGGCGCTGCTGATGGGCTGCTTTACGCAGGGCAGGCAGCCCCACCATGTGGCAAATCCCTCCACTGCTTCAGCATCCTGCTTTTTTAACTCCATGCTAAGAGAGACTGCAAGGAGGTGCCAACCAGTTTAAGTTTTTTGCTTGTATCTCCTCCTGATATTCAAGTGTCCCAAAGCAGGAAGACAGTTATGCCCCTGGACAGTGCTTTTGACAGAAGTATCTCTAGAATCTGTTTACTTCCCAGTATTCCTAGGGAAGAAAATTGGTCTCTTCCCCTTTTTAGGATTGAAGGGCTGTTGCTCAGTGGCTGCAGGACTTGGCCAAAGGAAATCAGTCCTACACCTGGCAGTTCAGGCACTTTGCAGGCATGGAGCTGAAGCACATACCCAACCCTGCTCCCAAATCCATAGCATATGTAAACATTTTACACCAGATCAATACTTAGTTAAAAGCAAATCACAGGAGGGGAGGATGGGGAGAATCAACGCTGAAGGTCACTCTCTCCATCCCAGTTTACTGATTTACTGCCCTGTAAGTGCAGTAACTGTAAAGAACTGTAACCCCTTGCTGTAACCTAACAATTATTTTTTAAAATTCTCAATACTTTGTGTCTACTGAACTGTGGCATGGTTTACAGGGAAAGTAGAAGGTTTGCTCTGGCTCTCCCACAGGGTGGAGTTAGGACACATGGGTTGAAACCTATTCAGCTACTGCTTGCGAAGCAGCTGGAATTTTTCAGTATCCCATATGTTGTACGTCAGCTCCTCTGGACAGGATTCAGTTAGGTCATGCAGTCATTGAACAAATAAATACAACTTTTTATTGTCCATACCTAATTTCTATCTATTTGTAGGAAGGTAGACTTAGATAAAATAAATTCAGCTATTCAGATAAAAACTCATTTATCTCCCCCCCCTTTTTCCATAGATAAATTATGCTGCTTGTGTAAGAAGTCTAGTTAAAACAAAATAAAAAACCCTGCCTCCTTGAAAGGAAATCAAATGAATTCATAGAAAAGACAAAGCCGTACAAAGATTTTTGTTTCTTAGCTGTCATTTGCAGTGCAATAATGTAAATCCATAATTTATTACTACTGTTTCCTGTCAGTAGAAAGATTTATCTTACTCTAAGATCAAGCTTTTTGAGCTCAGGTAAGTAGTTTGTGTGTTTTGATAAGGTATAATTTAAAACACTTAAACCTGTTTTTCATTTTGATCTTCACAAAAGGTATTTCTGACAGCAGTTGCTTTCTAATTGATTAGCAGTGTAAGAATTGTAGACAACGTGGGGTTTTTAAAATGTGACTTACTTTGTCAGATGAAAAAGGAACTTTGGATCAGAAGCCTTTGAAGCCACAAGCTCCTCAAGTACCACCCAAGAAGCCTATTCCTCCAAGCAAGACCAACAGCTTACTGAGAGCAGGGCTCCTGCACCCAAAACGTCCGGACAAACCTGGTTTGCCATCATCTCCATCCAAGTCAGTATGACTTAAACTGCAGACACCAAGTGGACTTGATTTGATTTGTTGTTTGATCTTTCTTCAGGGATGAGGTGGGAAGAAATGTGTGTTCTAAGGGTGAAAAGGATGCAAGGATAAGTTTTGCCTTACACCTATCAGTATCTTAGTTCTCCAAGTCTGTGTTTCAGTGTGAACTTAGACTTTGCAAATCCTTTGAGACATTGTATCCACCTCAGAGTCAGTATTAGAGCATAACTGACCATGGGGCAGATCTTGTTGCTCATCTGGGGGCTGCTGTAGCTACAGTAGCAGGGTGGAGTAAAAGAATGTGGGGCTGGCCCTTGAGGATTATTGTTGTGTTGAAAAAACACTGAAAATTTGAGCTGCCTGAGTGTTCAAGGCTTGGGCACTTTGGATAGGGTAAGATGGATGGAAGGGAAGAACTGAGCACAGGTAGAAGCTGTGCTAAAGGGAACCACTGTGGCTCATGTCTGCTTCTGGAGAAGGAAGCACTTACTACAGAACCACATTCAGATTCTCTACTCTTGAACCTTCTCAGTTGAGTTCCTGGATAAATAGGGACAAATACTTCTTCTAGATACACTTAATTTTTTTTTCCTTATGAGTTTGAAACTTTCACTAAGACTAATTTTGCATCCATACAATCTCCCACACACAGAATTTTCCTTTCTGTCTCCATCAAAGTAGTTGCTAGACCCTTACCCAGAAGTGTAAACAAGCTGCTGACAGGTAACTGTCCCTTTGGGATATTCAGTTGGCTTGAAAGAACCGTGGGAGAGGGAGGTTGTGATACACTTGGCCTTGTGCAAATAGAGCAGACAGCTGCCACATCAAAGAGCTTGCACCTTGAATACCTTTGCAGTATAGAATTGTGTTATATTCACTTGGTATTTTGGAGACTTTCCCAAGTAAAGATTATTTTTTAAAACCACAAGTCATACTCTCTTCCAGCTTAGAAAATGATTATTGCTCTAAAGGGATGCACATATGCAGTTAAATGGAGGTCTGTAATAAGCTGTGGGCCTTTAATAGTTGACACCTTTAAATCTTAGAGATACTGAAACGTCTGAAAGTTTTTAATATTGTTTTAGGAAGGTCAGGCTGCTGTTTCTTTTTCTACTGCAATAAAACTTACAAATACAGGCTTTAGGAGGTGAATTAATGAAAGGGACACAGTTTATATATGGCATGATGGTCAGGCCTGGTCAGCATGGGTTTGTGATGGCAAGTATTGTAAAGGAAAATGTTGCCTTTTTTATTTATTGTGATGGGGGTTTTACTACTTTAGATCTTTTTCGTTGTTGTTCTTGGGGGTTTTTTGTCTGTGAATGATGTGAGCAGATATGGAAGGAATGCATGGTATAACAAAAGCTACAAGGTAGCTTTTTCTATACCCAGCAAGAAATAACTTGTTCTCGTCAGCCTTTTTTCCTGTACAGGGAGATTCCTTTAATGTCAAGGAGTCAGTTTCTGAATTATTTCAAGATGTATTAGTGAAAATGTTATTCAGCTCACCTGTTTTCTGAAGTGTAGTATTTTGGACTGAAATGCCATGGTGTGTCATATAGTAAAAGTTCTGGATTATTTTCACGTGGGTTTTGTGCACACCTGACAACTCTGCAAGAGCTGGAACAGAAGAATTTGCTTTCATATCAATATAATTGATCTCCAAAAGCCTTGATTTTAAAACAAGGCTTTAGAAAGTAATAAAATCTACTGTAATTTTTCAGTTTGCTTCTAATTCTTGGTATGTTTCCCTCTTAAATTATTTCATCTCTTGACTAGGTATGTTTTGTCTTTTCCTTCTTACCACAGAACTAACGGAGAAGTTGTTGCTCTTCGACCGAAATCTGAAGTTGAGCCAGAAGCAAAACCAAAGTTAGACTCTGAACCATTGCCACTCAGACCAAAATCAGTAGAGGTAGATTCACTTGTGGTAAAGAGCTCTAAAGAATCAGGTAAGAAACTCAATGCTCTTTTGGGCCTTTTGCTGTGTTTTACAGAGTTGGAATAAGCTTTTTGAGTGATTTACTCGAAATGCCACTGAGTGCATTTATGCCTGCGTATTTTTTTAGAAATGCTGTAGGCAGCTAAAGGTAAGAGACAGGAGGGGATGAACAGATGTCAGCAGGGTATTTGCAGGTAGCTGCTGAGCTCTGGGTTGTGGCAGTGCCCAGGAAGGGAGATGGAAATAATGGTTTGTTCTTCTAATTTGAAAGCTTTTTTTTTTTTGCTGCCACTTTTATCTTGAGTTTTTATGAAGTTGTTTTCTTAATGGCTGGTTCAGCTTGTTCTGCTCTTGCAGTTCAGGTAACTTTGCTTTTCTAGCTACCTTGAGAATTCTTAGTAATGCCATTACCTTCGGCCTCCTGTGATTTAGTTCAGAGCTATTCTAGATTTTGACTTTATCATAACTTAAATTTGGGGCTTAAAAAAGCATGGAGTATTGTACATTTGAATAGGATGCTTATGGCTTTGCTTAAAGTGCCTTGAGCCAAACCTGGCATCTCTTTAATTGTAAATGTATCCAGTAAAACCCTTGATAGTGGTTAAAGCACCCACATTTAATGATCAGAATCTCTGAGCTACTGTATTGATACCATTAGCCCTTTACTGACAGTGCAAGTGATACCAGGCTTCTGTGTTTCACTCAGGCAGAGATCAGCTGCTGTGGGCATATTTTTCTAAACTCTAAATTACTTTTATTTTATGATTAACTTCAGAAAAAGCTGTAGTGAATTATATCTGCAGTGTTCATCTTGTATATCTCAAATGCAACTTTCCGTCTCAGAAAAAATTTTAGTAATAATAAATCTAAAAATACTATAAATATGTTTATTTATTTTTTTAAGGCAAATTATGATATTCTGGTTGTAGTATAGTTGGTCCAAAGTCTAGTAAATTCATCTGGAAGATAAAAATAATGAATTAAAAGAACAGAAGCAGTTTATGAATAGAAAAGAATACTCGAGACTTTTTTTTTCATTGAGCATATTAAAATATGCTTTTTGAGTGTAAATGTTTTATTATGAGGAAGGGTTAGTTCACGTATGTTTTTATTGCAAAAATTATACTACTCAGATTAGGTACTATAAAAAAATTCTTTACTGTGAGGGTACTGAGGTCCTGGCACAGGCTGTCCAGAGAATCTGTGGCTGCCCCATCCCCAGAAATGTCCAAAGCCAGGTTGGATGGGGCTTGGAACAACCTGGGATAGTGGAATGAGATGATCTTTAAGGTCCCTTCCAGCCCAAGCCATTCTATGATTATTAGCTATCTAGCTAGTGTAATAAATTCTATGATTATCTCTAGGGTTGTGCTAGATGTGTTACTCTATAGTATAGTGTCATTTAACCTCAGGGAAAACTCCCTGTGGAAATGGAATATCTTTTTTTTTTCCTCTACATTCAGTTACCTTGACATCTTTAATAACTAGGGTGGCCACGTAGTACCTGTGCTAGCAGGTATTCAGGTATATACTACAACTCAGAATATTCCATGATAGAAAAAATAATTTTACACAGATTTAGAAAAAAAAAAAATCTATGAATTTTGTTTTGCTGACATAAGTTCTTACAGGCTTATGGAGAAATGAAAGATTTTAATACCTAGATGGGGCAGAGGACAGGGGTGCCCAACAGGCTCATGGGGGAGGTCAGTTCAGTTCTGTTTGGTGCACAGCAAGCAAAGGAGGCTCAGGCAGTTCATGTGGGGATTTAGCACTGACAGGGTCAAGGAGCTGCTATTGAAGGAAAGTTTCAAAAATCCTCTGTTTTGTCAAACTGACATTCCTTAAAACAATCTGTGTAAGTCACTTCTACCACTCTAGTGAAAAGGGACTGATCCAAACTCCTGCCAGTAAAATGTGATTAATCTCATGCTCTATTTCTCTATGTATATTCTGCTGCTAAAGACATAGTACCCTGTGCAGCCAAGGTTATATAAAACTATAAGAAAAAGGATGATTGGACTTACATAAGTTTAAGACTGTTTAGTCTTACAGTAACTAGAATAGGTATTAATAAAAGATGAGGGAAAACGGGTGGCTGGGGCTGGCAACTGCTTTACCAGAGTTTTTATTTTTGCTTCCTTCCCCCTTCTTCAGATTATGATCCTGTGGTAGATGAATTTTTAGAAAACAATTTTTTTTTTAAATATGGGTCCTGTTTTTTTGCAACTTGCTTGGACCATGAAGTGTGGTGTAGGTTGAGCCACTTCCAATTTAGCATAAGGAGAAGCTGTAAATATTCTGTAAGGAAAAAACCAACCCACCCCATACCAAAATTAGGTCCCCAGCCAGCAGATAAAGACAAATAATCAAAATGATTTAGAAACATTGATCACATTGAAATAACTCCTCTTGAAGCTTTATTTGAAAATTTGCATAAATGTTTCTCTGTTTGATTAGAGTCAACTACTGTAAAAGACTAAAGCTATAATACTGGCATACTGAACATGTAAAGCGATTCTGTTTCTTCTACAAATGTTTCTTTTTCCTGCTTTGTAAAATAATTTTTTTGTTCAGAATCTTTTTCTAGACATTCCTCTCCTTGACTTTTCTTTCCAGATTTTGTTTCCTATCCTGTTTGCCATGTTTCCCTTCTTACGTGTCAGGAAATTACCCTACCCTTCTCCATTTTGGTAAGATAACAATCTCTAAGGAAATCCAAATGCTTTATTCCATACACATATCCTCTATAACATCATGAGCATGGTTTTCAGTTGCAATTATTGGTTCTAAAACTTCGGGGTTTCTTTTAAAAATGCACTTTTTTTGTTTGTTTGAATGCCTGTTTTCCTCAGCTGTTAAAGAAGTTACTTTAACTAGACTTTTCCATTAGGAATTGGTGGGGACTAAAGTAAGAAAAAATTTACAAATGAGCTATTGATAAGCCAGACTTAGTGTTTGTTTGTAGTGAAATGTGTTCAGCACCTTTAGCACATCTGGTGTATGTAGGTTGAATGGCTTTATCATTCTGCACACACAAGTAACACAATCATGAAGCTTTTGGGCACTTAAATATTTTATAGCTTATATCTGTCCCCTAAATTTGTGGGGTGAAATCTCAGCAAGATGAGTAATAGGAGAAGGGGTGCCATCTTTTTTCTCCACAGATTAATGTGAGTTCTCATCTTCTAAAATATTGGATAAGTTTCACTTCTATCATGGGTATTTAAACCCCAGCCACATGAGATGGTGGAACCATAATTTCTTCAGCCACCCTTCATCTTTGCTTCTTTTTGTGAAGGCTTTTTAAGACAAACTGCTATGAATGCACTAGGAGTATTCACAAATTTTAACAAAACCTCTCATTAATTGTACCTGTCAAAGCTCCCAACAGATCTGTGGTGGATCCATGGTAAGATTGCAGAAGAGACATTTCTAATAGTCTGTCCTATGTAACTTTAACTCATCTTCTTAGAAAGAAAGGTGCTCTTGCTCAGCCATGAAGTCCTTCTTTGACCTGGAGTATCCCTAGATGTGTGGTACTGCTCTTCTGGCACTATGGTGGGACTTCCATTAACAATTGCTCACAGGCTGTCTGTAAGAATCTTAATTGATAAATCATTTTATTGATTGAAATGGATGTAGACTGGAATCTTTCAGTGGGTTTCATCAGTATCTATATTGGTTTAATGGTTTATTGGTTTAATTTTCTCTAAAATAACTAAAAATGCTGTTTACAAAGAAAAACAATCAAATAAACTCCCTAAGCCCACAGTAAAACCAGTCAACCTACCACCACCACCAAAAAACCCAAACCCCAATCCCCACCAACCTGTGTTTTAATTTCTTCCCTATACCAAAGCAATAAATTGGAAAAGTAAAAACAAAAATTCAAGTGCAGTCAGAATTTCCTCTGACTGGAATCTGCCGGCAAAATCTTAACGTTGAGCAATTCTCTCAGGTGTAACAATTTCCTTTAGAAGCTCTTAGAAATATGGAAAAAATCCTTGGCTTTTTGGTATCATCCCACCATCTATATTTAAATAATACACAGTTCAGGGCTGTAGCAGTCTTCAAGCCTTGTCAAATATTGTGATTGATTTTTTTTTTTTTTTTTCAAACTTAACATTTTTCTTAATATATTCTTAATATGACTGATGTTTACTGTTTGTGGCGACAGGACTGGCATTACAATCATAATAGCAACTAAATTTATAATTCTTACTTAAATTTCTTGCCAAATGATTTGTCATTTCTGTGAAATGACAAAAGAAGGATCATTTAAAGTCAGAAATTACTGAGATGAGGGAAAAAGGCATAAATGTTTTTCTTGTTACCTTTTTAGTGATGCCTAACTAACATAAATCCTAATTTGCCCTTTGGCAACCTGGTCTAGTGGAAGGTGTCCCTGCCCATGCCAGGGGGTTGGAATGAGGTGATCTTTAAGGTGCCTTCCAACTCAAACCACTCTGTGGCTCTGACAGGTTCTTAGGCTGGGATTACTGATAATTGAGGTAAAGACCGTGAAGATGACCCCTTGGTCACTGTTGCTTGCAGTGTATTAAATGAAATATTTTATTGGCACAGACTAGAACAGAAATCCCTCCTCATTTATTTCTCCCTCATCCTCTTTTCCATCAGCAGCTTGCCATTCATCACTCTTCTGTTTCTTCCTTCTTTTTTTTGCTCCCCTGCTTGTTTAATTGCAGGTGTGATTGCATGATTGCAAAAGACTGTCTTGACATTCTCTTGAATAGAAGTAAAAAGCAGCAAAACTGATTGGTAACAGATAGTGCAATAAAGGAATGGGTGATGAAGTAGATCTGATCAGGGCTGTCCAAAAGAGCTGAATGTTCTAAGGCTTTCAAGGATGTTAATGCAGAGAACACATTAAAATCAATTAAAACATTCAGTGGAAAACTTAGTACCTACAGGTATAAATTAGCTTTGACAATGTGTAAGTAAAACTTGCATTAATAAGATGATTTTAAGTCATCCAGACACTGAAGGGGTATGAATGGTCTGGCTCAGTTGTACCCAAGGCTTTTTTCTTATCTGATCTTTAATGGGAACGTAGGAAAAGAGATATCATAGGTTCTGTTTGCTAAATCATAATGTTGGGTAAGAATCAGAGGTCATGAAAAAAAATCAAACCCAAAACCTTGAATGTTGTTTGTGGTGCCTCTACTAAATACTGTGTGACATTTTAGTTACAGTCTATAGAATAAGTGATGAATTTGGGTTGTAAATGATATATCGTAACTGTAATCTTATTTCAATGCTGAAGTAAAAACCACAACTCAATCTCACTAAACATCTGTTGCCAGGTAAGTATATTTATTTTTGTGGAGAAAAGGTTAAGTCCTGTCGTTAACTAGGTGAAATACTTATGTTACTGAGGCTAGTTGTGGTCACTTCTTCCTATTAATAACTTTTTTCCTCAAGTTGCCTCTTCCTAGAGGACGTAAAACATTTCTGCTGATCTGAGAGAGAGTTTACCTAGAGCTGTGAGCATAAAGAGATTAAAGAACAAAGAGTTCTGTGTAATTGAATAAAGTACAAGAGTATAGTTTTGAAATGTTTTATTAAAGACTTTATGAAGTTGTGTATTATCTTTAGATACTGTATATGAAAAAACTCCCCTGCACAGAAGTAGGTGCAGTTAATGTCTTGTTAGCTTTCACCAGTGTGTGGTGTACACCAGTATGTACTTTACCATGTTGCTTTTATTTTTGTCTTAGTCACTAAACTTGCATTTTCATGCTTTTCATGCAAGTTCAGTGACAAGAAAATATGCTCTCGAGTAGCTGAATATGGCAGCTCTTAGAAAAAGTAATAAATATATTTTCTGCAGATGCTGCCATGTTGCTAGAGCATTTCTTCTGTTCACACAAATTGACTTGAATTTAAATTCCAGTTGAATTAACTCTTAATTTTTTTCAAGGGGGAAAATACGATTTCCCAGACATGTCAGTCATGCTGTTGTTTTATGTGTTGTATATGGTGAAAATCCTCAAAACAGTAAGAATTCTGATAATTTTTTTTTGTCCCCAAGTTAGAAAAAAGAGATGAAAAGAACACAGCAAAACCTTTTGGTCTTGATGGTGGTCTCTGTTTTAATCTTTTTGTAGATGTGTTAAGCTTTGATGATGTAATAGCTACCTCAGATAATCTGTCACACCCGACTGCGAACCGGCCCAAGATGCCTGGTAGGAGGCTGCCTTCCCGTTTCAATAGCAGTAGTCCTGTGAGTATTTTGGGGGTGTTCTCTGACTAGGGATCTACGAACTAACTTCCCAGGAAACAGGACTGCACTGGGGAGCAGTCTTGTGAGCCATTTATGTGAGAGCAAAATGCTGCAGAGGTTCAGTTCCTATAGGTTTTGTGTGGAGGGAGATCCATTCCCAGCAGGGAAGTGAATGTAAGAGAAACAACTGGAACTGTGTTGCAGCCGAAGGAGTCTTTCTGTTCCATGGGGTGTTGCTGCAGGAAATACTCAGCTCTTCTGGCATCACTGATGGTGAAATAAGAGTTGTACATACACACAGGTCTGAAAGTGTCTTTAGTGACTTTGACAATTGGCCACTATAAATTTGTAATGTAACGCTACTGTAATGTGGGACTTGTGATCTTAGTGCTGATGTGAGGTTGGCAGACAATGAGAAGCAGGTGGTACAGAGTCCTTGAAATCAGTTTTTGTCACTGGATGTTGTATAGTTCAGTCATGCCAGTTACCATCTACAATTACTGCCCATTTATGTTTTATGGAAGCACCTACAGGCTCCCAAAAGCATCAGACTTAAGTATTGCAAATATGCTTGAAAATCCTGCCCAAGTTTCCTGTGTTTGATTTAAGTTCAGCTGGATGTGGGGAAGGAAAGTTCTGACTGTCAGGGACAGAAAAATCAGCTAGTCTAGCAATTTCAGTTTAGTTACTTGGTTTTTCCCTTTACTATTGCATTTTTAGAAACGTGAAAGATTTTTTAAATTTACTTTTAATTTTGGTTTTTCTTTTTTTTAATTCTGAAAACCTCTTCATGCTTTATGAATGGTTTACCAGGCAAGTCAAAGTGTGGGTCCAGAAAAAAATTTGAAGGTGCAGAAAGAAGAAGAAAGTGCCAAACCAAAGCCAGTTGAAGCAAAGAAGGTATGATGATATCAAGGAGCCAGAGGAGTACCAGGCAGCTTGGTGGTTCTGTTCATCCTGCTTGCATTTCCAGTACAGGTTGATGCACGATCTAAATGCCAGTGCTTGTATTTAAGTACAAGTGAGCTGAGTCATTTAGTAAAACTTCATAGTAAAAAATTTAGTATTGAAGTTCATTTATACTTTCAAAGTGCGTGAGTTCTGATGAGAACTGTCGTGTCAGGTGGTATTTCCCAAATAAGTTCCTTGTCTGCTCAGCCTTTAGTCTCCTGACAGACAGAACAACTGAGCAGATCAGCAAAGTGCACAAAAGTTTGTTTATAATGATCCGGTGGGATCCATTGAATCACTTTTTTTTTTTGTTGTTGTTGAAGTGTAGAGGACTGCAGTGTCAGTATTGTTTTTAGTGACTACAGGAACCTCAGGTAAATCCTTAATTAAGAGCTGTATAAAGTAATTATCTCATATACTCCAGTAATCCATTTGAGCTGGACATTGTTTTGTACCTTCTAGATGGAAAATTAAGGGAACTTATACATGTTTAGCTCCCATCCTGGTACAACCTGTGTGCTGTAAGTGTTCAGTTCATAAAGATTTCACTTCTTATTTTTCTACTGATTTATTTTTTCAGCCATCTGCATTCAGCCCAATGATTCCATCTTCATCTCAGAGACCAAGTTCTGTCATACTCGACTTTTTGCCTGGAGACCTCCAACTTAAAGGAGAAACAGATGATGAAAAAATTTCTGTGGAAGAGCTCAGGACTCAGATTAGTGATTTAATGGGTTTAGTAGATGCACTGAAGAAAGAACATGGGTAAATATTTCCTTTTTCAAACTGCAGAGATGTTATATAGACATCTTACAAATGTCTTTAATGCCAGACTTTAAAATAAGAACTACTCCATCCTAATACCATATTAATACATTAATTCAGATATTTTCTATTGAAATTGATCCTGCTAAATGTCGTAAATATGTACAAATTTGATGTCAGAGTATCTTGGGAATTTGTACGCATTTTTTCCCTCCTACTTTGCACTCCTGCATTCATTACATCTTTTTGAAAGAATTAAACAGTCTGCTTTTTTTGTAAGGAGAAGTAGTTAATTTTTTGTGGTAATAACATAAGTACATGTTCAGGCCATGTGTAGCACTGTGCACAAGTACTTGCCATGACTGGTAGGAACCTTCTATTCTAAGTAATTTGTTCTCTGTATAGAGGTTGTCAGGTTATTTCAGGTTATTTTAGCTTAAATTCAACTTTCCAGATAACAGCACAAACTTTAAAGTAAGTAGCCTCCTTAAAATTGGGATTAAAAATTAGGGATAGGTGAATAGCAATAGGTAAGAAGTGTTGAGGGATGGTAGAATCTTGTGGTCCAACAGATGTGAGTAACAGTTCACTGGTGGGCATGTGCCTGGTTATGTGAATTTCACTTGTAAAATTTAAACAAGGCTTGTGCATCCTGTCCTCAGTAATGTGAAGTTTCTTCTTCCCTTCTAACTTCTATTTCTGTCTTAACTGCTGTTAGGAGAGAACTGGAAAAACTAAAGAAGGATTTGGAAGAAGAGAAGCTGTTGCGAAGCAATCTGGAGGTAATGTTACCACTTTGGGAGGGCAGGAGTAGTTTAAGGGTGTGTAGGCTTTGTTCTGGGATTTGATGTCACTGGAAAGTCTTAACAAACCTGTTCAGTCTCTTTTTGTGTTGCTGTTTTAGTTTGTGATTAAATGAATACCTCATGAGGCAGCTGGATCTATAGAGAAGGTCCAAGTTCAGCTTTCTTTTTCTGGAATATTATTTGTAACAGTATGTGTGGGTGTTGGGATGGGAGTTTGGTTTAGTGTTGCTGGAATTCTGCTCTTTGCTAGAAATATGTCCAACTGGACAAGTTCCAAGAGAGACAGTTACTAACTTTGCATTTGTAAGATTGAAAGACCTATTTAATTTAGATAATCAAAAGAAAAACAGGGCATAAGTAAATTTCTCTAAATTTTTGATGAATTGTTCAAATATTAAGTGTGGATGATTTGCCAAAAGAACAGAATGCGTCTGAAAAACTTACTTATGAATAAACACCATTCCTCAATTTACTGATGAATAACACTACCTGCAGTGCAATATGATGCCATTAAGTAGTTAATAGGATGAGCTCATTGTAGGAAGTTATTTCAGTCTGGTACAAAAGGGCATTTTATTTGTGAAATAGTACATCTTACTGGCTACAAAACTACTTGAGACACGAGAGAAAGTTCTGGTGGGTCTCTCTTCAATGTGTCTCTAAAGCAATCAATGAAGATGCTTTAAATATGCAGTGGAGATGAAGAGGAGGTAACTTCCAGGTGTCCTCTAAGTCCGTTTCTAGAAATACAAATGAATCCAGGCAGTGTTTTGCATGAAGGCTGTTTTAGGCAGTTACTCTGAGGTGATGGTGCAGCATTACGTGGGGACATGGCAAGTGATTACATAACCCAGCTTTGACTGCTTTTTTCAGAGTTTATCCAGATAAACTGATTTATAAAACAGACAGGTTTATTTATTTTAAAAAGATTATACCAGAACTATAGTCACATTTTAAATTATTTCAAATTCCTGTTTGTTTAGCAATATAGTGGTAGAAAATCAGCTGTAAATGCTGAGCTGTCAATGCTTCTGTGGTGCAATACCTAAGTGTCTTTGAAGTGTAAAGGTTATAACTTTGGTGAAAGCTCTGAAGACTTTATAAGTACTTTAATACTGACTTTCTTTTCAAAATGTCCATTTTTGCAGCTTGAAATAGAAAAATTGAAGAAAGCAGTGATGTCTACATGAGACAGCTATGGACTCAGTATTTTTAACTCGCCAGGAATTCAAAGCTGAACACAAGGAGAACTGACTCTTATTTCATTATAATGGATGCTGGTGTTCTACAGTCTTAAAGAAAAACTATAGTAAAAAAAAAAAGGAATATAGTCTTATATTCAGAGAGATAAGAAAACAAAAAAGAATAATGATGTAATTTTTTTGCCAATATAAAAGAGGCCTTATTTCTTACTGTGCTGGAATTGCAGACCTTATTTTTTTGGTTTGCTTGAAAATACTACTGAATCTGTATAAAAAGGAGAGGGAATTCTTAATAGATTTTTATTGAATACCTGTAGCTTAATTTTTAAAGAGATCTATACTATAAATAGGGTGATTTGTCTTTGCAACTAATCTGTAAAATAGTCTGTTGAAAGGGATGGAATAACTGTATCGTAATTGTAGTCACTACTTTTCCCCTACATGCAAAAGGGAATATATGATATTTGTATAATTTTGGCAGTCTTACCCAGGGTTAAGCTGTTGTGCCTGTCTGCAGTGAGAATATTAATACTATGCTGTTCATAAGTTGAGTAATGAGATAGGAATTTGTTAGTGCAATGAAGCAGGTGAAACTCCTATGCATTGTAGAGAGATTGAATGACCTGATCTGAGTAGTTCAGCAGAACGGTTTGTCACTTGCACTATTGGATTAAAAAAGGGATTTAGGACTGAATCATGAAATCATGACAAAATTAACTGTTATAACCATAAAATGCAAGGAATACAGAAACAAAGAGTCCAGTCTTAACTCAACCTGTTGTGCCTAAAATATTACAGTATACAGCATGAAAGAGTAAACCTTAAGTCACAGCATCTGTACGTCTGTGTTTCTGAAGTCATCAGTCTTTCTGGTGGTTCAATATGCATCTTGATCTGTTTTTACAATTGTCAGGTTTTGTTTATAATATATCTCCAAATAAATCCCTTTGGAACTTTGATACTCTCAAAAGCTCTCAATATTTATATATTTATGCCATAAACTTTCTCAGTATATTGCGTACCTCTAAACTTAGTAACATCTTTGTATTTTAATGTGTGATTGGAACAATTGCTGTGACATCATTGTCCTGGTGTCCAAGACGGTGTCTTTACTTTATGGAAAAGAAGTTGAGATCTTGTGGATTACCATTATCTTTAACCCCTGGGCTCAAAACTTGCACCAGAATAATACACAAATACCATGTGAAGTGATGGGAGACGATATTTATTGCTGGTTTGTCTGATTAAAGAATTGAAAACCATACAGCTTTACAAAGCCAGTCAAATGCATTAGTTCTCTTAGTAATCAGCTCATCTCCTTTAGGTCTGCTATAACTTAAAAAAAGGCAAAAACATGCCACATAGTTTGGCAACTTCACCAATAAAAGAAAGTAATTAAGCTTCTCTTCATGGGAGCAGTCATAAATATAGTAATTACTATATTCAGTATGTCACTTGTGTTACTTCTTGAGAGTGTACTTCTTCCACAGTTGATTTGTCATAAAATATGAATGTCAAAAAGTCACTTGGCGGATGTTTGTCTATTACTGATTCAAATAGTTCATGAGATCTGATTGAAACCTGATTAATACACTATGCAGGTATTGAGTAATATTTGCTAGTCAAATTGCTAATAAGCTGATTCACTCTTAATGCTTTTAACTTTGAATTGCCCAAGTGCATCACAAATGAATTGAGGAATCATGTGCTTCTTGTCAGACACTAAACTCTTGCCTGGAGTTCATACCTGTAAAGCAGGTGATGAAAACCAAGAATTGAGTCTAATGGAGTACCAAATTTTGTTGTACAAGCTCTTCACTATGATTGGAGCATGAAACAAATCTTGGAAGGGGTTGTTCTGCAGAAGTGGTGCCTGTGTGTGAGCTTGTAGAGGATGAACAGAACAAGACAATCAGTTAATGTCACAAGTGGAAAGGTGTTTATTATTTAATCGCCTTTGTTTGCTATAGCAATAAATGACCCAAGTGCAATGACTTGATTTAATAAACCCTCCTTTAAAAATCGCTGCTATGAGTATTTGTAGCCATAAAGAAATTGCCCTGATGTGTGTCTGTCTTGTCTTCAGCTAGTGTTAGATACCGGAGTGGAGGGGGAGAGGGTAATGGTTTTGGAGACATTCCACAGTACGAGTTCCTAAGAGCTGTGTGCTTCACTGACTTGTCTACTGGTGCTGTAAAATGATGCATGCTATCCAAACTCAGCAAATAAAATGAGTATAAAAACCTCTTCAAACGTTTGCTCAGTTCTGTTCAGGAGTGTTTTGTGTGCCATTAAATTCTTTGCAAGGAGGAGTGTGGGGGGTGGAAGCAAAGCATTTATATAGTCCCTCTTTAAAGTTTTCAGATTCCCATTTACTCACTGCTCTGGCTCTGTCTGTCAGGGTGGCTTAGGACCCAAACAGTTGAAAAGCTTGATGTTTTTCTTTGCAGGTATAACTGGGAATCTTTAACTTCTCAGGATCTATTCATTCCCCCTTTTTTTCTTCTTGGCCCATATTGAGGTGACCTTACTGTGCATCTTCAGAGGCATTTTTTAAGATCGCTATTGCCACTCAGTAACACCGATAAATGTGTGTTTGAATCCCTTCTGAAGTATATAGTGAAGAACTGGAGACTGAGGGAATGGCATCTTTAATAGGGATATGCAGGAGGGAAAAGGCACATGAAGAACAGAACAGCAGAAGGGTGTTTTTCACTGTGAGGTTTTTATTCAACTTAAGATTCTCTAAAAATCTTTTGGTAGCACACAAGGCATAGTTAAAGGAAAGTTACCGGTCTACTTACTTGATTTTTTTTCCACAAAGATGACTTTTTTCAGTAATATTAATGGCAGTGAAGTTTCTTATGGAAACTTAACGATTATTGCAAGGTTTGAATTGTGTAGCAAAGTATCTGTTGAACTTCTAAAGAAATAACTTGTATTCGTTAAAGGCATAAGTTAGCACAAGTCTGCTATTACTCTTTCCAAAGGAAATGGTAAAATCAGGTTTTCACAGCTGTCTTTTGGCTGCTGAGATGCATCAGATGTTTCTGATCTCTGAGAAAGCAAGTAGTGAGCACAGCATTGAAGCAGCTGGTTGGAGGTCTTGGGTAATTGGATTTTGCAAGTGCTGAGAAGACGAACCCCTCCCTATGTGTACCTGAGGAACACAAATAACCCCAACCAGCTTGCAAAGTGTGAGGCTGATGCTGCTGGGGTCGGGGTTTGGAGTGCCCTCTTTGTTGGGAGTCATGGTCTCAATCTCTTTCCAAGCCCCCTGGGAGCCCAGATTCTCACAGCTTCCTTCTGGTAGAAGCCGTGTGTGTGTCTGAGGGTTGCAGGATGCTGGGCTTTGTGTCCTTCAGAGGACTCTTGAGGTTGAGGATGTGTTGAGAATCAAGGGCATTCAGTTTTGCCATCACAGTAAAGGTTCAGGGAGTGTGTAGAAGCACAGCTCCAGGTGACATGGGCTAGAAGCCTTTTGAAACATGTCCGTACCTTGACATGATCTGGTTTTTGGTCTTTCTTACTTAAAAGTTGTTTTGGTTTTTTTTCCTAATTGACCTCTATCTGGTATTGCATCAAGTACAAATAATTTAACCTTCCCAGGTGGGTTGTGTTGTCTGTGCCCAATTGTGCCTGCCTAAATTCCTACTTGATCCTGCTGGGAGGCTGGCTGTATCAAAGCAGAACAGTAAATAATCCCTATCTTCAGGTTAAAACTGGAGACATGCCTGTGACTGAGGACTGGCTGGAATTGTGACAGCAGGAAAAATGACAGCAAACACTGCAGGAATGTAGAAAAAAAAAAATCAGTGACCAGAGCTCTTCCAAGTCAGTCCTGTGTGAAGGAGTGTTAGGAATTGCTCTTCTGTAGTGATAAACCACTTGCTGTAAACTTCTGGATATTGGAAATCTGGCTCTTGGAGGTGAGAGTCAACAGTGACCATGGCACAATGTTCAGCAGATATCTGTCACCCCTTATGATGTGGTAGCCCTGAACAAAAGGTTATTACTTGCCCACTGAGCTTTTTAGCTGCACAAGGTGCTGTCAGTAGTGTGCTCTTGGATTATGAAGGATAATGAATTAACTTGAGCAGATTTTCACAATTGATATTTTGAGGTCTTTAAAAGATTGTTGGCCAGAGAACTTGTGGCTGCCCCATCCCTGGAAGTGTTCAAGGCTGGGTTGAAGAGGGCTTAGAACAAGCTGGGACTGTGGAAGGTGTTCCTGCTCATGGCAGAGGGTTGGAACTGGATGGTATTTAAGGTCCCTTCCAACCCAAGCCATTCTATGAAATACAGGAGAGCAGAAGCTGCTGCCTCCACCCAGAGGAAGGGCACTAACCACTCAGGTGTGACTCATCCCTGTGGACTCCTGGCAGAGGTGGCAATCTGGCAGTTTTGTGGGTGTGTTTGTAACGTGTTTTGTCATTTTGCAGTGCAATACCTTCATCTGCAGGTTCCTCAGCCTCTGTCCAGTCAGGCAAGAAAAGAAGCAGCTGATGCCCAACGTTATTTCTTCATGGAAAAACTGCAAGTGAATTGGAGCACCCAGGCAGGGCTGGGTAAGACTGAGAGTGAGACTGGGGCAGGATGGCAGCAGATGAGTGGTTAGACAGTCACATCTGAGACCTTGGGGTCCCTGGCTGGGTTAAGTCTTTTCACAGTAGACCCTAGACTTCTGAAAACGGTGAGTACTGCCACAGAACGTCCATTATTTCAGAGCTGCTGGAGAATTATCAGTGGTCTGTGGAATTGGTTCCTTCATAATCTAAAATGCATTTAGCTGCTAAGGCTGTCTTTACTTTGCACTTTCCTCAGTTCTATATTCTCTTTACATCTGTGAAAATAATTAGATCTCATAATTAACCTCTGATTTTTTTTCCTGATAGCTTTGTAATTGGTCTCTAATCAGTGTTGTCACTTTTAAGAAATTTGGAGTTTTCTTATGGCTATATATAAAGATTACTCTCCTCTTAGAACTTGCTTCACTTAAATCCATGCTTTCCAACTATTATTCCTTTAAAAATATAACTAATACCATTCTGGAGAACTAAGAACTTTACCTTTTATCCTTGGATGATCATGTGAACACTAAAGCCTCCTGCTGCAGCCTTAACTTGCTTGGTAGCAGTGGCAGGTTATCATGTTATGGTGGTTTATTGAGTTTTAAGCAAGCCATGTGGCCATTCAAAACCCAATAGATTAGGTTCTGTAATACTGGGTTTAATACTTCTAAAAAATGTTAAAGTTGCAAGTTTGTAGTGTTTGGTAAAATATATTTCTCTAGCAAATTATTGCAAGGTCAGTGTAAATCTTAATTTTGTAAAAAGTGTACTTGTAATTTTTTTGTGTAGGACCCCTTTCTCTGTAAACTATAGTTTGTTTTCTGGAGTAGTGGAGAGGGGAGAGAAGTGACTCCAGGTGATGAAGGACCCTTTGGCCAGAGACTGGGTCCAGCATTGTGGGGGGTGTAACTCCCATAGTTGTCATTGTTTGGACAGATCCCTCTGGTAGCTATGCCAGGCTGCTGTGGAGTGCATCCTTCCAGTATCAAGAATATGCTTGGGGTAGAGGAAAGGAGGATAGTTCTGTAGGGTTTTACAAAATACTTCCAATTTTACATCAACAGGAGTCAGACTACGGGATTTGAATGTAAGGCTGTGAGCATTAACCAACATATGGATTACTTTTTAAATTCATGATCAGTTGGTTTGGTTTTTTTTTTTTTTTCCTGTTTTAAGAGGCTCTTTGTTCTCTTGTAACCACTGTCCATCCACTCTCTCCTTGTTCTTTTCCTTGTGTTGAGGGGTTTGAAATGAACTGGAGAAGGAGGATCATCAGCTGGGGACAGTCTTCTGAGCTGCATGTGGAAGTGTCCCCTTACTAGAAACTCCTTTTCACATGAGACAGTATTGACACCTCAGCTGCTCATGTACCTGTGTCCTGATGGAGCAGAAAGCTCTGGAATAGAGGAGTATCATGATTACAGCTTCTTAAGAAGGCAGGGATTATTGGCAGTAGATAGTTTAGGATAACAGATAAATCATCCTCTCTCTGTATAGGCTTTCACGTGTCCCTGTGTCACTACATCTATGTTTTTCCCTAAAGTAACAGTGGCTTGCTGCTGTCTTGCTTGTTTTGCCCCAAGTTTCTCCAGCTGCACAGGGGTTGCCTTGGCAGGTTCTTGCAGTGCTGGGACTGGGTGGTTTCCAGGATGAGTCAAACAATGCAGCTGAGTGAGCTCAGTGTTTCACTGCTGGCAGGTGCCGCTGTCTCGGTGAGCCCGAGATACTTGGAGATGTCCCAGATTTCTGCCTCACTCACAGGTAACAGCCCTAGGTGGAGTTCCACTGGTGATTAAATGCAAAATGAATGTGAATTAATTAATAGTGAGGCACGATGAGCTCAAGGATTCCGAGCTGTGAACTGGAATTAGGACTACGAGCACACAATAAACATTTCATGACTGCAGAAATTGGAAAAGAATTTGGTGCAGCCTTTCACTTCAGACCTGCAG
Organism: Corvus moneduloides; assembly: GCF_009650955.1. NCBI lineage: Eukaryota > Metazoa > Chordata > Aves > Passeriformes > Corvidae > Corvus > Corvus moneduloides. The sequence goes on from NC_045478.1 coordinate 6,350,578, forward strand.
GTGTTTCCCAGCCACTTCCTGTTCTTTGGCAATATCAATCCAAGTATTTTGGTTCCCTTCTCCATATCTGTTTTATTTCCTTAGATGAGCTAATGGCTGCTAGCTTTTAAGCCAGAAAATGCCTTTCATGTTAACATTTGAATTCAAAGGCTGGCACAAGACTGTCCTTTGGAGCTACCTTAGAAATTCAGTGCATCAGTTGAGCTCTTACTTTTATGATGATTTCATAATTAAGTAATAAACCTACAGATCTAAAAACATAGCACAGTGGACAAGCATCACAGATGAAAGGGGCAGCCAGCTCTGTGCCTGGGCCTTTGATGCTGTCAGATGGGAGAGCCTGGAGCCTCTGGATGGGAAAACACATCTCTGCTCTATCAGTGCAGGAGCCCTTCTGCTTCTGATGAGCATCATCTGTGCTGATCAGTCTGTGTTGGGGGAAAAATGAGTGGCTCTTCTCAAGGCATGGTAATTTGATGAGGTTTTTCATGTTGCCATCTCCTGAGATCAGCTGTCGCCCTGTTTTGCCATTGTGCCTTTGTTTCTTGCTTTAGTGTTCCAGCTCAATGAATTTTATGCATTTTATTTTTCTTTTTCTTTTAGGAAGTTACTTAATCTACTTATGGTGATAGAAGATCAGTGTCTCAATTCTTCTAAACCCACAGCAGCTGTTGTTTTTGCCTTGGACATGTCTAGCATCTAATAATCAGATTTGATGTATCATGTTGTTTTTCTTTCATTCCCTTTGCTGGATTATTTTCCTCCAACAAATACGCCTGGAACATAACATGTCCTGTTGCATCCCAGGATGTTTAGCTTTTACCAAGGACCATGGGAAACGTCATGGAGGAAATAGAGGTCTGAATCCTTCTGCAAAAGAAATAACTCTACTTCAGTCTGGTCCTTGTTCCTCAGATTTTGATATCTGGGCCTTGAGTGCCCATGTTTCCTACTCACATGTCAGGAACTGCCCAAGGAGAGCAGACCATTGAGCCTGGTGAAGATGAGACTGTCTTAAATCACTTCAAAAGGGACCCACAGGCTGAACTGATTTAATAAGCTCTCCAGCTTGCAGTTTGTAGTAAATTATTAATGCAGTAGCTTTCAGTGTAGGACAGATTTTATTTTTTTTTTTTCTGAGAAAGGGTCCACAAATAATTTGCAGTAAAGGTGATAAATTATGAATGTCTGAAAATCACCTTGCAAGCCCAATAAGGACAGTCTTTGGCATAGGTTTAGCTGCTTTTTTGCTCGTAATCAGACTGTGTTCAAAAAGTGGAAACAGAGATGTCTAAACTTCTTTAACATCTTTTTTTCCAGGAGGAAAGCAGCAAATGTGTGGGGATGGATGTGAGGGTGATCCACTGTCTGCTCCTTTGGGCTGTGCACTTCTTCCTGGCCGTGCCACACAGCACTCCCAGGGTAAGTTCCACTAGACCAGGCTGCTCAAATGCCCATCAAGTGACCTTGAATACTTCCAGGGATGGGGCAGCCACAGCCTCTCTGGACAGCCTGTGCGAGTGCCTCACCACCCTCATCATAAACAACTTCCTCATCTGAGACCCTGTGCACGAGCTCAGAGTGTCACTTCAGTAGCAGGGTCCAGCTGAAGGCTTCATGACAGACTAAATAGAGAGTTCTCAGTTGGTCTGAATGAGCAAAGGGCCACAAGCTCTGCATTCTGGACCTCAAAAGGACTGTTTTCCTCTTGAAACCCTTTCTGGTTTGTACCAAGGAGTCATCTTTTATTTATTTATGTAAAGATTCACTCTACATTCCACTTCTTATTTTTCAGATTCTCAGTAATGAATCAAAGACTGGTGATGAGCAAGGTACAGTGACCAACTATGTGCCTTGGTTAATCTTTGTGAGATGTTTTCAGTTATCAATACTTTACACCGCTGTTACTCACAAGGACCACAGTATGCTGTTCTTTCACCTTGTAACAGTATCTGCTTGGTTTACTTTCCAGATGCCTGTATTAATCTCATTCCCTGCCAAGATAAAGGAGCAATTTGTATTCAGCCTTGCCCTCCCTCCTTCCATGGGGAGACAAGCTTTGTCTGTGAAGACAGAAAGTGGCAAATGCTGTCAGATGCCTGTGCAAGCCTGGATGTTCAGTCCCTTTTTCAGGTGAGAAAACAGTTGTGCACTGACTTTGGCCTGTGTTTGTAAATTCTTGCAAAGACAGACCCTCGTTCCATGTGCTTTCAGTCTTGAGCAAAGGGAGATGGGATCCTAAAACACAGAATACTTTGATAACAAGCTCTGACTTCATGGAATCAAAGAATTGTTTAGGTTGGAAAAGGCCTCTAAGATCATTGAGTCAAACCATTAACCCAGCACCACCATGTTCACTGCTGAACCATGTCCTCAAGTGCCACCTCCACACAATCCCACGTCCAGGGATTGTGATTCCACCACTTTCCTGGGCAGCCTGTTCCAATGCCTGACCACCCCTTCAGTGAAGAAATTTTTCCTAATATCCAATCTGAATCTCCCTTGATGTGACTTGAGAGTATGTCCTCTTGTCCTGTCACTTGTTAGCTGTGAGAAGAGCCTGACCCCCACCTCACTATTACCTCATTTCAGATAGTTGTAAAGAGTGATAAGGTCCCCCCAAGATTCCTTTTCTCCAGGCTGAACATTCCCAGATCCCTCAGCCACTCCTCATCAGACCTTGCTCTAGTTCTTTCACAATATTAAATCAGGTGATAGGAAATAAATTTGGGAAATTCTTGTGTGGGAACATAATTCAGAAACAAAGTTGCCTTATTGACTTGTCTGGTGTTCCTCATGTGGATCTAATCCAAGATAAGAACACAGAAGGATGAACCCGAGGAAAGAACAACACCAATGTGTGTAATAATCAGATGATTTATGACAAATCCTCCTCAGCTGCAAGATCCTTATTCATTTCACTTCAAGAATAAGACACTGCATTTAGTTCTCTCCCCTTCCTTCATGTGTATAGTATAAGCATGATATTCTTCTCAGGTGAGCTTTGGTTTGGGTTTCAGTCCAGCCGGGACATTCTCTGCACACCCAACACTGCATCTCTTGCCTGATTGTAGCTGCGGCTTCATTTTCATTCTTTTCATTAATTGTCTCAAATCTATTTCCTCCCTCCAGAGGATATCCCAAAGTGAACTCCTACCATGCTCTGGAGGACACAGTGGTGGTGCTGGAGAACATCTTCCTTTTGTAGGAGAAGGGAAGCCAGGGCATGGGAAGCCTGGAGATGGAGCAAAATATTTTGGTGCTGGGAATCACAGCTGCCAAGCTGATTTTTCGTGCATCATCCCAGATATCCTGTCTTCACCAGCCATCCCAGGAAACATTGCTGATATAGTGGAATTGCTAAAGAAGATTTCCCTGCTGCTATCAGAGAATGTCACTGGAGGAAAAATGAAGGTATTTACTTTTATTGGCTTTGGGAGGTGCTTCGGAGCTTTACAGAGCACCCACAAGTATTTTGTATTTATAGCCACTGTCCAATGAAGTGGTGGCTGCAAGTCACATGGAGATCACCTGGAAAGGGTTTCCAGAGTGGGATATTTTGTTGTCAGAGAAACTGTTTGACCTATTCATGTGTGATGAAAATAGACTGTGGAATTAAATTTCTTTAAAAGCAAAAGTTTTCAGGAAGTGCTGTTATAGGCATGGGATAACAGAAGTAGGGAGAATTAATTTTTAAAGTATGACACTGCAGGGAAGGCAGCCTTCGAGGTGCTGACCTGCAGCTGTGTTGTCATGTGTTGTACAACACTGAGATCTTTCTCTGATGAACTCAGAAATCAGAGAGTCGGGGAAGAAATACAGGGAGGGTGGTGTAAATCAGACATGCACAATGGGTCAGTATCTGGAATAGAACTAAGGGTGTCCTTTTTGCTTTATATTTACTTCTTCAATCACCTTTTGGTGTAGGATATGAAGAGGATAGGACAGTTCTAGTAATGAGATGTTTGGGTTTGACTGGGATGGATCATGAGAACATATTATCAAAAGGATTATTCCTTTTATAGAAATCACTCATGAGTTAAATGAGCCTTTTTGGAGGCTCTGCCAGTAGAAAAATAATTGGTTTCTTCTAACATAAAAAAAAATAAATTATACCTTGCTTTTTGTTTCAGAGCTACAGCAGAATAGCAAACCATATTCTGAACAGCTCCATCATTTCCAACTGGGCTTTTGTAAAGGACAGAAATGCTGGTTCAATATTACTGGACTCAGTGAATTTATTTGCTGGGAAACTTCTTATAAGGAACGGGTCAGAAAGTATCCAGGAGCCCTTCATCGCTACCAAAGGCTACAGCATACACAGAAACACTTCAGGAAAGAGCTTTGACTTTTCCATGGAGTTCAATAGCACAGGCAATATCACTGGGCAAATGGTGATTCCAGAAGAAGAGCTGCTGAGGTTGCCCAGGGCTTCCAAAGCCATCAGCGTTGCGTTTCCAACACTCGGAGCCATCCTGGAGAGCAACCAGCTGGACCCCCATTTTGTGAACGGGATGGTGCTGTCAGTGTCGCTGCCAGAGGAGCTCCAGAATATTTTGCTCACCTTTGAGAAGCTGAACAAGCTGAGGCAGGTGGGGGCTCAGTGCGTGGGGTGGCACTTGGCCGAGCGGCGCTGGGATCCCCGGGCGTGCGAGCTGCGGGCCCACAACGTCACCACCGTGGTTTGCGTCTGCGCCCACCGGCGCCGCACCTACAGATCCTTCTCCATCCTGATGTCCCCGGCCGCGCCGCGGAGCTCGGTGCTGGATTACATCACGTGGGTGGGCCTGGGCCTGTCCATTTTCAGCCTGGTCCTCTGCCTGGTCATCGAGGCTGTGGTCTGGCATCACGTCACGAAAACTGAAATAACCTACATGCGCCACTTCTGCTTGGTCAACATTGCTGCCTCGCTTCTCGTCGCTGATGTTCTGTTCATCCTGGCAGCCGTTGTGCACAATACAAACCTGAACTACCAGCTGTGTGTGGCAGCCACTTTTTTCCTTCACTTTTTCTATCTTGCCTTGTTTTTTTGGATGTTTACCCTGGGCCTCTTGATTCTCTATGGATTATTATTAATTTTTTTGAAGATAACAAGATCTGTATTCCTAGCTGCAGCATTCTCTATTGGATATGGATGTCCCTTGGTCATATCTATCCTCACTGTTGCTATTACTGAACCAAAAAATGGCTATTTAAGGAGTGGAGCCTGCTGGCTCAATTGGTATGAGACAAACGCCCTTTTGGCCTTTGTTGTACCTGCCCTGAGCATCATTGTTGTGAATCTCATCGTCGTGGTCGTGGTTGTGGTGAAGACTGGGAGATCCTCTGTTGGAGAAGGCTGCAAGTCACAAGATTTGAGCAGCATGATCCGGGTCAGCAAAAATGTCGCCCTTCTGACACCTCTGCTGGGCCTCACCTGGGGGTTTGGATTAGCAACGATCATCGACAGCCGCTCTCTGGCTTTCCACATCACATTTGCACTGCTGAATGCCTTCCAGGTAAACTCTGGGACACTGGGGAATAGTGTGTGTGCTCAGACCTTAAGCCTAGGATAAAGGTACCAGATCAAAGAGGGGCTGGCAGTGCGTGCTGTGCATGAAAAGTAGGATCTCAGCTTTCCCTTCCACTCAGTGCTTTCCCATGGTACACGCACGAGGCATCTCGGGCTGGTGGTGTAGGTGCAGATGGGTAATGGAACAAGCTGGTCTGGTTTGAAGTGGGATGAAGAATTAAGGTGATGAATTTCTGTTAAATGTAAAATCTACCAGGTAACGTCCATAACTGCAAAGATGTTTCATCCTTACTGATTAACAAATACACAGAAAATTCCCATTTGCCATTGAAGATGACACTGGTATAGGTTGCCCAGAGAAGCTGTGGCTGCCCCATCCCTGGAAGTGTTCAAGACCAGGTTGGATGGGGCTCTGAGCAACCTGGTCTAGTGAAAGGCGTCCCTGTCCATGGCAGGAGGTTGGAACTGGATGATCTTTAGGCCAATTCCAACCCAAACCTTTCTATTCCATGACCGATTCCATGGTTTTGATTAACTCACCAGCATAAACACCCAGTGCTACCTGATGCACTGCTGCACACCCAGTCTGCCTTAGCTCTTCTTGGCTCAGGCTGCACTGAGTGGGCTGAGAAAGTCCTGGTTTGTTACCCATCAGTCCAGCTCATAGTTAGGATTAAGACAAGTTATATCCATTCCTGATGTTCCCAGAGAGCCCACGTGACCTGGGTGGATAAACCCATTTTGTGCATTGCTGTTACCTGAATCATAGCTGATGAGATCTCTCCTTAACAAAAGGACATCTAGAAACACTTAAGAAATATCATGTGGTTATGCTGATTTTGTTAACTGGTTTTGCAATTTCTTAGGGATTCTTCATCCTGCTGTTTGGGACACTTCTGGACAGAAAGGTACTTATTCTGGATTATATGAACATTTTCTACACCCTGAGAAACTGTTCCCTTTAATATTTTTTTATTTAAATCTGCAGACAAGAGAAGCCATAAGGATGAATTGCCTTTCATTAAGGCAGAAGTGGGGTCTAGAAAAGGTAAAGTTTATTTATTTTCCCATTAATGGCTTAATTTACCAGTTTACAAATTATCTTGTTTGTATGTGGAAAGAATGGAGCCATCTGCTACGTCTTACACTGTTTAACATTTTTCAAAGGCAAATTCTTGCTGAAGGACACACAGGTATCTCAAAAGTCTGCTCAGGATATTAAGCATCTAAATATCAGAAGAGGCAATCGATAGATTTTTGTGACTCCTACATAACCTACTGCTGTGGTTACAAAGTTAACAGTGGTATTTTAATCTAATCTCTTCACCTGCAGATGTCAAAGCCTGTTAGGTAGACAATGCAAGTGACTTTTTTTCCTCCATATTGGAATTAGATTTACTTTAAGGTCTCCGGATAATGAAGGAATGGAATTAAGAATCTAAAATCCCAATATTTTGACCTGTTTGCTGCTTTCACAAAAATATGGATCTGTGTGCCAGCAGGGCTGCTTTAGGATATCAGAGGATTGTTCTGCTTTCAGCTGAGGGATGGAAACCACACAGAGCCCAGACAGGGTGTCTGGTGCTAACTGATGTGCACTCATGAGAGCTTGAGGTTCTTTTAAATATCAGAACAATTCATTAAAAGCAATGTTTAAACCTTAAGGAAACAAACTGTGTTTTAGAAGATTCCTATGAAAACTTTGACAGAATTTATGTGTTGACATTACTGAGTTGGTGTTTCCTACCTCTACTGAAAAACTTTTGTCTGTTGGCCTTAGATTTCTTTTGGTACCAAGGCTTTAGTGGTTTCACACAATATTTATAAAGGGGCCTCCCCTTTAGGTGTCTCAAGAATTACCTGCAGTGCTCCTGCTGTCTCCCAAAAAAAACCTGTGTCAGTCCAGTCTGGACACAGGCAAAATAATTTCCTTGCTTTTTTTCCAGTCTATTGCTCAGTTATGATTCTTGTATTGAAAGCTGCAGAGATCTTCCAGTGACAGTGTTCAAATGTTCTTCGTTTATGAGGGGAAAATAGAGGGGTTAAGCCAACTATTCCTCCCCTCTGAAACCAGCATTTGGGTCATCTGGGGCAGGAGAGACTGTGCAACTTTTAGATTACAATTCTTTTACAGATCCAGGAAGATCCAGTAAAGATGTTTCACAGGTGTTAGGTCAGGACTGAAAGTTGGAAAGTTAAAATTCTCTCAAGACACCATCAGTATAATAGTCTGGAAATAACAGATGGGAATGTCACTAATCCCATGACTCAGCAACATTTGATAAATGTACTGAGTGATCTTACTGGGCAAAACTTGATGTGGAAACCATGGCTATGTGTGCCCAGGAATTTGGGTCGATGTTGTCACTCTCCTGTGTGGAAGAAACCACGTGTAGGTGTTTACTGTGGCATAGCAGAGGGGAAAGATGTGAGTCATCCACTTTTGTAAACTTGGATGTAAACATGGAGTTTGACTCATTAGAGTTGGGGAAGTTTGTCACACCCAAGATGATTGTTTAAAAAAAAAAAAAAGTCTTGTTTCAGAGAGCTTCTGAATTGTAGGATTGTTTAGGTTGGAAAAGACCTCTGAGGTCGAGTCCAACCATTAATTCAGCACTGCCAAACCCACCACTAAACCATGTCCCTCAGTGCCACATTTACATGACTTCTAAATACCTGCAAGGGATGGTGACTCCACTACTGCCCTGGGCAGCCTTTTCCAATGATTGACCACTCTTTTGGTGAAGGAATTGTTCCTAACATCCAATCTAAATCCCCCTGGCTCAGCTTGAGGCCATTTCCTCGCATCCTGTCCCTTGTTCCCTGGAAGCAGAGCCCGACCCCCCCCGGCTGCACCCTCCTGTCAGGGAGTTGTGCAGAGTCAGCAGGTCCCCCCTGAGCCTCGTTTTTTCCAGACTGAGCCCCCCCAGTTCCCTCAGCTGCTCCTCACCAGACTTGTGCTCCATCCCCTTCCCCATCTCTGTTTCTTTCTCTGGACACGCTCCAGCCCCTCAATGTCTTTCTTGAAGTGAGAGGTCCAAAATGGAACTGTGTATCTGGGGGTTTAATGGTCAATGTAAAACACTGGAAGGGTTATGCAGACTCTTGCTTCAGGTATCTGAGTTTCCCCAGACCTGCAGGAGCCTTTCCTGTAGGTCACATTTTAAGGTGACCATTTTGTGGTGTTTCTCACAGGATGCTGAGGCCCATCCTGTTTTAAATGGACCCTCCACCTCCCCAGATGGTACTTTTAATCTGACCTGATTGTTTTCCCTCCTAGTCCTAGCAGTGGACTGTTGTGTTCAGTGGATCTGACCAGCGAGAAGAAAAGGAGCACTTCTGCAGAGAAATGCTGGTTTGAGGTGAGCTGAGGAGCCTCCCCAGCTCAGAGCATGGACAGCACTGTCTGGGAGCACAACCATGGGAATCATCATGAAAACCAGAAGAGAAAAGGCCCTGAACCTGCTGTCAGGAGCAGGAAACCATCAGTGTTCCTGCAACCCTTGGAGGAAACATGCCGAAACGTAAAGCTTGTTTCTCACCTTTGTGAAAACTGCTGTGAGGAGAGTTTGTCCTCGTTTGCCATTTCAGTGCTTCAATTTCTTTATTATTTTCTTTTTTTTTCTTTTTTTTTGTCAGTGCAATAAGGAGCTGTACAGTATGTGGAGCTGTTCTAAAATTATTTAATTTTTCATGTGATGTACAAATGTTGAGCATTATCTAGCTGATTTTGGCTGTCTTTCCAGCAAAACTAATTCTATCTGTTGCTACTGTATTCATAATTTCCATTCATCCTCCCAGACTGATGGACAATTCTGTTTCTGCATTGCAGCTGTTCTCTCCCTCCCAGTATTTGTTGTCTCCATCTCAGTACTTGTGTGTCAGAGGAACTGTACAAAGCCCTTTTCTGATGTGTCAGGACAGAATTTTTCATTCTTTTTCCTGTCCTGCAAGACAGTGGCAGAGATAAACAAGAAAGAGGACTCTGCAAATAATCAGTTTCCCCCTTTAGATGTGGGAAAGCAAGCTTGGAATACTCATCAGAGCTGAATCAAATGGATGGACATCTCCTGTGCAATGTCCTAACAAAGGGAATTGTTTCTCCACATGAGATGGTGTGTCAAATTTAATTAGAAAATCTGTCCTTGGTATGAGAAACCCTTTCTAATGAAGGCTTTGATAGAAACATTATTGCTCTTCTTAGGAGAAATTGATGGAAATGAAAATAAAGTTGAAATTTTGTCATTGTTTGTAAGAAGTGGTACTTATCCTTCTCTACCAAAAATGTACATAAATGCCCTGCAGTATTAGCTGGTATTATTCAAATCAGAAATCACTTAAACCCATGTGGCTTCACATACATTTGAAATATAGAAGATTTAAGAAAAATAACACGGTTTAATGTCATCAACAAGCCTTTACTGAAGAGGGAAAAAAATGCCCTGGCATGGAGAAACCCACCTCCAGATGTTCTGGTGGGAGCAGCTGAGGAGGGTCTGGAGGGCCATGGGGCATTTCTTCTCCTCAGGCCTCTGTTGCTTCCTCTCTTCTTTCTTCTTGACTCTGATCTTGTTACAGGAGCCCATCCCTGCTCCCTTCACACAGCCCATCTGCATGTTGGAGAGCTTTATTCAAACAGAGGTAAAATTGGGTTTATGTGCTGCTGAAACAACTTTTAAAAGACCCCAAGGTCTGCTTCTTGATGTTATTTTATTAATGAAATGTTTGGAATTTTTTTACAGCACCTGAAAATTTAAGAAAACTTGTCACAGCCCAGCACCTGCCCTCCTCTCATGTGTGCATGTTAAACCAGTCTGTTACAAGAGGGGAATTTACAGGTAGTCTTGGATGAGGCTTCCCATATTATAGACATCCCCTCCAGAATCACAGGAAGTTCAGCAGGAGTCTTGCCCCTGCAATAGCACCATGAAAGGAATCTGTTTCATTTGCTGTTTATCAAAATGTGCTTGAAGCGTGGTGCGTATTTTCAGCACCTGGCACATATCACTGTTTTCCCCTGTGTTTTATGGTCATTTAGGTATTTAAAAATAACAGGGGTAGGGGAGCTTTACAGAGAACCAGTTCATGGTCCAGGACGAGGAGGAGCACTGAACTTCTATTTTTAATTCCCCAAACTTAAACTATGCAGGAGCATTTCATGAATAAGTATATTTGAGGGGTGAAAGCTGTAGCTGTCTTTTGCAGGCTGTAAACTGGTATTTCTCTGAATGCCATGGGCTGACAGCCCAGCTTTAATTGCAGCTGAGGAGAGGGAATCACCAGAGCTGGAATTCTGCCAGTTTCCCAAATTATCTGTGTAGCAACAGCTTAATAAATGTCAGTGTTGTGTGGGATAGTTGGACCCCTTGATGTGCAGGAGCTTGACTGGAGCTGTTCCACCTTGCTTGTCAAAGGGGTGAGACCTGAAAACCCCCAGTGCCCTCCTTGCCAAGGTGTCACAATTCATTGCACATCCCATTTCTTTCCATAGGCTTCCAGCACTGCTTGTGTGGCCAAGCATGTGGCTACACAAACAGGGTCTGTAGGGCCATGTCCTCCCAAAGCTAAGTCTCATTTCAGGGGAAAGCACAGTTTGGAACATGCAGCACTATTTCACCTCCTGCCCCACAGTGAGGATGCTCCTAAAATCCCTGGTGGATGTGCTCCCAGGAAAGGGCCCTTTGGGAGCACTGCCTCCTTCTCTGGCTCATTTCAGTGGTTTTGTTTAGGCCAACAGCACTATGGGAATATATTTTTAGCACAGAAATCTGAATGCCATCAGGTCAAAATTCTAAACTCACCAGTATTCCCCTTCCCTGCCCCCCAGGTCAGATATCCCATTTGTATCCTGCAGGCCAGACAATGCTGATTATGTAGTTTACAATTTCTAACATATTCTGTATTATAAAGCAGATTATTTTTGTTTTTATTCTCTCTCAAGGGGGCACAATCAATATCAAATGGATACTGGTGCATGGGAAGTTCCAGCTGAACTTGAGGAAGAACTTTCCTGTGCAGTGACCGAGCACTGAATGGATTGCCCAGGGAGGGTGTGGAGTCTCCCTCACTGGAGATATTCCAGAACTGTCTGGACACAGTCCTGTGCAGTGTCCTCTAGGATGATGCTTGAGCAGGAATGTTGGACTAGATGACCTTACTGTCCTGTCCAACCTGACCCATTCTGTGATTCGGTAAAATGCCATTGGAGTTGTTTAGAATTTTAACTTCCCTGTTAGATTTTAATGTAGTGAAATCTTTCCTTGTTTTTTCTCTGAACACTCTGGTTTGAGGTGTTTTTCTTCAATAACTTCCATCTGGGCGTGACAGAGAAACCTTTCTAATGGTGTAAAGCTTGTGAACTTGTTTACATGCAATGTGTGTGTCAGGTCAGATGTGGCTGGACACTGTGTGTTCCTTCAGGCCCCTCAGCTTCCTGTTGTATCTGAAACCCAGCCTGGCTCCAGTGACACCCTGGGGCTACTTCAGGCTTTGGGAAAAGGTGCATGTCCCTTCTGATCTGAGAAAAATAGTTCATCTGTCACTAATTACTGCAGCCATGTGCTAAGGCCATTCTTTTTCACAACTGGAAAACATCATCCGAGGTCTATTTATTTACTTAACTGCAGCCAGTCAAGGGAAAGGCACTTTTATTTGCTCAGCAGTGCTAAACTTGAAAAGCCCAGTGCTCTTTTGCTTACTTAAGCATCAATCTTTAATTACAGCTCTTTAACACGCATGTAAGATGTGTGAGTACCCTTTGGGTACTTTTGTTTCAGGTTGGGACCAGTAATAAATCATCTCTTTGGGCTGTTTGAGGATTAAGTGTTGAACAATGGATTGATCAGCAAGATCATTCCAACCCTTGGGCACTGCAAATTGAGTTTTATAATACAATTCCTATTCATGCTGCAGCTTCTCTGGGCAGGGAACAGCAGACTGTTGCAATTACTGGGCTGTTGGAATTTGGAGCTATATTTAGCTTGAGTTTGGCTTTAAATACCCTTGTTTAAGAAGGGTAAGTTAATAGAGGAGTGAGTGTTTTGAGAAGGAGTGAGTTTTCCTTAGCCTGATGTTGCTAAACAGGCTTTCAGTAAACAATTACTGGGCTCTGTGCAGTGGTGTGCAGGCAGATCCCCAGCCTGTGAAATGGTCCCTGGTGGCCTCAACACTTGATCCCTGTCCCAGGCTGTCTTTCCCACTGCAGTATTGATAGCAGCAGCCGAATGTGAATTTCTGGGATTAGAGGTGGCCATCTCTAGGCAGAGCTCTCTGCTCTGGCTGGCTCTGATGGCAATTGTATGAAAAAGGAAGCTGGGGCATTTCTTTCAGTATACTTGCATCAGTGCCAACCCTTTTAATACTCCCTGCTGCTCATTAGCAATATATTCGGCCCACATCCTTGCTCTTAGAGTGTTTTTCTTCCAGAAATGCACCACTGATGTCAATATTTCATCCTGATTTTTGTGTTACAAAGGAGCAGGGCTGGGCTTGGGGTACCCTTGGCCTGTTTAAATCCCATCAGATCCCTCACCCTGTTGTGTGCCTTTCTGATGTTTCCACAGTAAATGATCAATTTTTTCCCTAGGTAATGACAGTTACTCATGCAATCCTTGTTTCTGTCATGCTGCAGCTGAAAATCTCCCACATTGCTGAGATGGTTGGCTTGGGAGCTCTGGGACAGCCTGGATTTCTTCTGCATTGTTACAAAATCTTGTCTTAATCCCTGCTTGCTACCGAGAGCCCAGGGGATTCATCTGGGCAGCTGGAGAGGTGCAGCAGAAATCCCCTGATTATCTGCTGTGCCTCAAGTGCAGGCACTGCAAGGCAGAGGAGGGACAGGGCAGTGGAATAGAGGATTTTTACTTCTTCATCAATAAGCTGTAAAGCTCCTGGAGTATAATGTGTGTCAGGCTCTGTCAAAAGATCTGTTGAAGACAAGAATTGAAGGCTGACTTTAAAGTGTGCTGATTGGCACTAAAATTCCTTTTAAAATGAACTGCCAAGCCCTAAGTTTCTTGAAAATGTCTGCTTTTGGGAAAAGGCTCACTGATACTTTTTTTAAGCTTTTATATTTTAAGACAGAAGTAACTGCTGGGATTAACGAGAGCCTTCTCTTCTGTGATCAAACCACCTTTCAAGCTTCTTTTGATGGATTGACCTGTCTTTTCCCTTTCAGAAGAGGACTTGTAGTATTGAATTTGTATTGATTTCCACTATTGGAAGCAGACAGAAGAATTAATTTAGTACACAAATGCACCCTTCGGGTTACAAGCTGTGTTAAAGTAAAAGGAATTTGGGTCTTCTTCCTGTAATGAATGTGTGAAAACCTAAAAGGAAAAAGGAGCTCTCCCACATGATCTGGAGTGCTGCAGTTGTGTAGCAGCTGCAGAAGGCAGCCTCTATGGTGGATGCTTCAATGTGGAGTGTTTATGAAGAATAAACATGAAAAATGTGATTCTCCAAATGAATATGTGATTCCTTTTTTCTAAAGGAATGCTTCCCGTTTTGCTGGTTAAAATCCTAAATTAGAATCATGGACTGGTTTGGGTTGGAAGGGACCTTACAGATCATTTAGTTCCAACACCCTGCTGTGGGCAGGACACCTTCCACGATCCCAGGTTGCTTCAAGCCCTGTCCAACTTGGCCTTGGACACTTCCAGGGATGGGGCAGCCACAGCTTCTCCAGGCAACCTGTGCCAGGGCCTCGCCACCCTGACAGTGAAACATTTCTTCCTAATATCCAATCTAAATTTCTTCTCTTTCAGTTTGTACCCATTACTGCAGTCCTGCCATTGCAGTTCCTGAAAAAGAAGGCTCCACATAACCTTCTCTTCTTGCAGAATTATTGTTAGTTAATAATTTTGTGTCATTCTGGTTGTGTTGCTTCTGATGAAAGGTGTCTGAAAGACACCAATCCCATGAGTTTTGAGGAAGCTTTTGCCTCTGAAGTATCCTGGTGAGGGTTGGTCTGTCTCAGGTTGCACATCTCAGCTTTTAGATGAAGTTTATGATTTTGTTTTCTCTAGCAACATGTCTCTCAGTGTAGTAACTGAATTTTTTTTTTTTTTAGTAAGGAGCTGTAAAGGTAGGAAGTTGTACATTTATTCTTTGGCTTTATCACGAGACTTAAAGGTTTGTGTAGGTCAACATGTGTCAAAATACACTGCACAGCCTTTGTGCAGTTAAAATACTGCATGCAGTATCAATGGAGGCTGTGCCTGGAATAATTTATTTTTGTTAACATCTTTATAAGGCTTTGGATATGTAGAGCCATTTAAAATAAACCACTGAACCAATTAAGCGAAATGCCTTTGATAGGATTAAAATTTCCCAATTTGTGGCCAGCAGCAAAGATGTGGTATCTGTTAGAGCTTGTATGGCTGGGGCCCCAGAGCAATGCAATTGTTTGTTGCCTGCAATCATCTAAGAAAGATGAGGAAACCCAAATTAATTTCTTTTTTTTTTTTTGTCATCAAAGATACATACAGTAGCTTCTCAGAGAGGCTGAGGTAAAGGCACAAAAATGTTCCCTAAAGGCAGATTGAAGGATTTTAAGAATGGAAATGATGTGCAAGAATATGGAAATGTTAAAACAATATGGAATGGAATAAAATAAAATCATTTTGTTTACAAAGAAGTCATAACATTTGTTTAAAAAACCTAAATGATTTTGAGATTTGTTCTTTTATTATCAGCAAAAAAGGAATTTTCTGGGGGGAGCAGAATGATGCTTCACCCCCTCCAAAATAGTCCACCAAAAGAACTGGAAGCAGTTTTATAATGAGAAGTCAGCAAAAATTTTTTGTATCTTTTGACAGTGTTGAATTTGAGATGAAAACTGGTTTTGAGTCCTTGTTCAGTGTTTTCTGGCTGTAGTGTGGACTGGCTGCTTCTACCCTTTTGTTTGCTGCTTCTGTCACTGCAGGAGCTTTGTGGTAGATTTTCAGATGGGCTGTGGTTTTAGGTTCTTCTCAGTTCTCAGCTTGTTTACTCAGTCTACTCAGTGCAGAGCTAAAAACCATCTCTGAAGCACTTTTTTTTCCTCAGCGTGAGCTGAACACGTTTGGCAATAGGTGTTGTTCAGAGGCTGACTCTCTGTCACGTGGAGAACACTGTGTGTTCTTCAGTCTTGTGTACTCCTGTGTGAAGCCAAAGAGGAGCCCAGGACAGGGTGAGCATCCCTGTGGTCAGGGAGCAGCACCCAGGTAAAACTTTGAGCTCCTTGCGTGACCTGGATAAAAGCTGTTTTTAAAAGTCAAAGTCATCTTGCTCAGCACATTCACACTTTCTTTTTCCCTACAAGACAGACTCTGAAGGTGCAAATATAATGGAATCTGTCCTTTTAAAGTCATGGATTTTCACCCTCTCATCAGCTTGAGCACAGGCCTGTGGGGAATTTGCAGTGTGAGCTCTCAGCTCTCCATCCTGTGAAGAACCTCATTTATCAACCAGAGCCAGCTGTACAAAGCAAATCCAAAAGACAGTGTTTTTTTCAACCACAGAATTACATATTCGAAGGAATAATACCCACAAACACAAAAACGCATTTAGGACCAAATCCTAAACCAAATAACAGGTTTTTCACCCCTGAGACTGTGGCATAATCTTGAATAATTTTTTCAGATATTAACAGTTTTGAAGATGAATTAGAGATCTAGATAGTCTCAGATCTTATGGACGTTCTCACAGAATTCTGTAAGAAAAATACAGGGAGTGTGTAAAACAATTCTCCATCTCACTGAGCCCAACTCCCCACAGGGGTAGTGTAGCAGAAAGCATGCATGAGATTATTAAAGACAGCCCATTTTCAATAATTTTTAATCACTTCTTGTCTCATGGTGTGCAGGGAAATAATCCATGCTCACTGCTAAGCATCTCCTACACTACCCAAATATATCAGGAGTAATGCCAGCAAGCACCAGCCCTTTCTAGGATTCCATGATGCTGTTGGTAGGAAAAATGTTGTAAAGTCAGCTATGTCTTACTGGGAACTTTCAGAAACGTCAGATATCTGCATTTGGCTTTATATTTTCTATAAATATTGACCTGAGTTTTTAGAGCAAAGGTGATGAGGTGAAGACCTCAAGTCACTCAGGCAAAAAATTCCCCCAGCCTTCAACCTGCACCTTGCCATCCTCTCCCTGCGACTCTCAAACAGGTTATTGCCTTTTGCCATAGGGAAATTTTGAGGAAATGGAGTAATTTGCAAATGGAGGCTTTTGCAGCTTTCCTCAGCTTCTGTCCCTCCCTGAGCTCTGTGACAGACTGTGCAGCATTCCATGAGCAAAATGCAATTGCCCTGGAAAAAATCCATGTCTGTCTGTTCCTCCTGGGGGGGTGAGCCAGGAAATGCGCCAGAGCATCACTGCATTATTCCCCCTTGGGCAGGTGTGGGCACTGTGAGTATCTGCTGGGACCATGGGTGGGGTCAGAGATGGGCAGGGAGAACAAGGAGAAAGGAAATTCTGGATCATCTGCACAAGAAAATCGCCAGCACAGGTGGATTTGTTAATTTTTGGTGTGGATGTTGTTCAGAATGAGTCATAAATCTTCTTTCTGTTTCCATCTGTATCTTTCTGTATCTTTCTGTATCCTGATTAAAATTTCTAAAAATGACAGAACAATGAGTGGATAAAACTGGAATTCTATTCTCAATTTCACTGCACCCATATTTTGTGGAAAAAGATGGGGTTCTCTCAAATTTGTGAACATTTTGATAAACATTTTATGGAGACAGTAAGTCAGTATTCTCCCTATGAAAGCTTTCATTTCCAGATTTACTTGCTACCAGAACTTCACTTGTATACAGTTGTACCACAGACTGTAAACGCAACAGCAATAACAAACGTCACCTCCAGTTCTGCTTCTTGTGTTATGGGCAAACATGAGCAGATGTTTTAGAAGGCCAGTTCATCCTCTCTCTCTCCATTTTCTTCCCCAATCCCTTTATTTGTTCCAAGCTCTTTCCACATGGAGTAACTGGTAGCAGTTTGGTACCTCTCTGACTGGAGGTTTAACTGTAATTTAGCCAAAGTGGGTTTGACGCTTTACCATGCCGTAAATCAAGTCTCTCCTGATGGGAGAGAATTTGCTGAAAGTCCGTGCAAGGAGTTTCAAAGATAAACCAGGAGTTTTCCTTGAGTTTCAATGCTTCCAGATAGTTGTTTATTAAGTCTTACCAGAGGGACAGAGCCACTAGCGTGACCCAGGTACTGCATAGAAGGAAGAAAAGTAGGAGTGAGTCTAATTATCAAGATTTACACAGCCTTTTAAAGATATTTTAACCAATAGTTACTAAAAACGTACATTATTTTCACTTTCCTACCAATTATTCAGCAACACGACTAGGAACTGCGGAATTTTCTATCCAATCATTCCAAACTACTTTTACTGCAGAATATGGAGTAGTAGAAGAAGGAGAAGGTTTAGAGAACAACAACAATCCTCCATTTTGATACTTTTTACTCTTATCTATTTACTACAAAGAGAAGCCCAAAACCTCTAAATTTTTCACCCTGTGACAATCTTACATAGTAGTCTTATCACCTAATTCACACCACTGTATTTTCTAGTTGTTGTCTGACTGTTGGTAATTTTTTCCAAGGTTTGCAGCTAAAACAGTGTTGTGCAGGGGGGTAAGAACCCTTAAAAACTGGCAGAGAAATATTCTCGGCACTCTGGGTTCCTACATGGGTCTAATCTAAAAAAATGCCCAAGACACACTTTAGAATTAATTCACAACCTTCCCCCTTCCTCCATGTGTGACACATTAGTCTCTCTTTCTTAGTATCAAAATACAATTCTGCTGATTTGCATCTGGAACTAAATGCACTCTCAGAAAACCCTCTTAATCACTTTTCTAGATCTTCTGTGCTATTTGGGATTTTTTAAGAATACTCTCTCACTGGAGCTGCCTGTTGCATTCTTAGATGTAATCACAGCTAAAAAAAGGTTGAAAGAATACTTTAGGCAGAATAATGGAAACATCATTTTGTCTTGACAAGTTAATGCAGTTTCACCTTTGCACATGTACAATGGCTACATCAGCTGAACATTTTATGCTGTTGGTATTTGTTTTCATTAGAAATGTGAGGTGATGTGACTTTTCCTATTATTGTCTGATTTCTCTTTAGGGGGAAAATGTCAGTGTGACCTGATTAAATTAACATTCCTGAGGCAATTTCTGGCTGTGAACTTTTCTCAGAAAAAAACCACCCATATGTGCTGATCATCTTGAACTTTAGCATGAATTAGGCATGCACTAGTTTTGCTGGCAAATTATTAACTAAGAAAAACCCTAAATTATGCCCTGAAAGGCTATTAAAAGCCAGTCACAAAGGTATAGACAAACATATCTTTCTTTTAAGGTTCTCTGTTATGACTTGTGAACAGTAATTGTAGAAATATTTTAGTTATATTTCAGGATTTCAAAAATCTCAAGAAGATTGAATGGATGGTATAATAGATACAGAAAATTACTAGTTAAATAATTTTAAAATTGATTTGGGGTGTAAGGAGAAAACATTGCTGTGAAATATCTGGGACCCTTTCATCAAATTCTCTGGGAGCAAGAAAGAAAAACTTACCTATATATTTTTGCTTCAGAGTAGTCATTTCAGGTTTGCAATCTGCAGTAAGAAACAAGGATTATAATGTCATAAAATGTTCAGAAAAAAATAATAGTGCACAACCTCAACCTCATGTAGTTAGCAGACCATAGATTTTAGCCAGAAAACCTTTCCAAGCTTGAAGAGACCCTGATTTTACTGGGAGTTTAGAGGACCATAATGTAGCAATGAACTAAAATAAAATTATAAGACATCTCTCAACTGTGCACATGAAGGCAGGTGGACGTGTTTCCAATTATGCACTGGAGGCTGCAGCTCCCAAGGCTTTTGTGTACCTGCCAGACAGAGAGTTAAACACATTTTCCTGGTAGAAATAGTTTAGTGGCTGGTCTGTGTTTGCTTGTGACAGAGCAAAAGTAAATTGGTTTTCTTTTCACGGCATAGAAGGACCAGGGACCTCATCAAAGCCAAGATCAGAACAGTTTAGTGAAGTACCTATAAATATTCACTGCTGCATGAATGCCTGCCTCCTACATAATGGTTTGAATTCCCTCAAAGTTCTTGGGAATGAAGGAAAAGCACTGAATGCTTCACTCACACCTGCATTTTTTTCAAGAGTTAGTTTCCAAAGTAGCTGTATACTTCCCTTTTGTTAGAATCACTCGGGGGAAAAAAAAAAAAGCTGGATAGGAGTAGAAAACTTTTCTGTTTTTATTGCTAAAAGAAATTGCCAATGTGCTGTTTCACTTTGATCTGCTCTTCCTGGTTTTGGTAAGGTTGAAATAATGAAGGAATTTAATAGTGGCTTCTCTCTTTTCACTGCAGAAATTAATGACAAAACACTTTTTCCTACAGAAAAGCTCAGGGACCTTGGAAATATGCACTGCACCAGCTCCTACCAGCACATTTGTATGCAAATGTGCAGCTTATATATAATTTATGTGGACGCTCTTGAATAATCTAAGCATGTTCAGCAGTGGCTGGTTAGTGTGATGCCCTGTCATGATACACCTGAGTCTGTTTTGAACATCTTTCCTTCCAGACAAAGGTGTTAATCATTTACCAGTCCTCAAGGAATTGCTCTCAAAGCTGTGAAAATTCCAGCTATCATTCCAGTAATTATCTTTTATCCTTCCGTGCCTTCCAGCGAACATTATTTTCAAACGGTGTATTTGCAGTTCTAATGAAGTTATTTATTAAATCATTTTCTGCTTCTTGGATAGACCTTTTTTGAAGTTCCAGTTTGTGTTATATGGTCCAGCCTCTGACTGGGAGCTCCCAGTATCCCAGCAGAGATCCTAACACTGGTGTGTCACCTTTTAGAGGGAGAGACTGCAAACAGCAAGGGATTTAAAATAAACAAATAGATCCTTTCTGAAGACTTGGAATGGCTGAGGTGAAGGCTTATCCACCATCATGGGTTTGCATGTTTTCAAATCTTTTATTCCTTTAGGAAGAAAATGTTTTTAGAGGGTAACACTTCAGGTTGCACATTTTTGACTGGAACTTTACTCAGCTGTCACATGGGACATTAGGCTCTTATGTGAAGGCACTAAAATTAATCCACTGGGTGTAGAGGGCTCTTATTTACACAGCATTTTCTCCACCCTGCTGATGGTATGATTTATACTGCAATAAGAACATCATGAAAGAGGGGTTTAGAAAAAAAATTGTGTCTGTTCTCCTTGACCTTTCCAAGACTGAGCCAGGCTCATCTGCTTACCATGGCCATGAGTTCCATCCTCACCTCTCCATGCTGTAGTCACTCTGTGCTCCACCTCTCCTTTGGTCTCTGTCTCTCAGTGAATATAATCTGTTAGGAGTATTTTAAGTAATTTCAGTGCCTGATTTGATTTTACTCAGCTTGTAATTCTTACTCTGTTCATTTTATCATCTCCCAATTAACCTACTTTAGTCTCAAAGTATCAATCATCTTGTTAAAAATATACTATCATAGTAAATTATTTAAATGCATGCTGAATTTGCTTATATTAAACTTGTACTTAATATCTTAGATATATAATCAGAAAATAGATTCTCTATTTATTTGCATGTTGAAGTAATTAACCCCCTACCTTGAGCCATAGTTTGATTTATATAAAAGCTTTTTGGATTTAATGATAGCTCACAATCTGAGGACAACAACAGCATTAGCTTTGTAACCTGGTATAGTGTGAACAAGAATTATTGCTTAAGAGGTGATCCTTGTGCTTGTGGAGAAAAAATACAAATAATACAATGCCTGTTCAAGAATTAGGCAATATTTTTTTGTTGTTATCAGGACATATTTTGTATAGAAGCAGAGGTACTTTTGTTTCCTCTCATATTAATGATCAAAAATTCCTTAAACCTCAATTTGTCCTTATTCAGAACACTTAGACTGCCTTTTTTTTTTTTTTTTTTTAATACTGCAAAGGTTCTTGGTACTGCTTCCTTTACTAAGAAGTGGAGAAGTAGCCTTTTTATCAGAAATGCATTGATAGAATCTTAGAATCATTAAAATTGGAAAAGACCTTTAAGATTATCAAGGCCAACCATCAACCCAGCATAATGACTAGTCAAAAAAGGAGATTTTATTTGCAGGACTTGCTTTTATTCCCTTTAACACCCTGTGTAATATTACCATGGGGTAACACAAAAATTCCATTCAGGATTATTGGAGGACATTATTTCAATTGCTATCTTAAAAAATAACTTTAAAAAAAAAGTCCAGTCTCTTACTGACTTTAATATTTAAAAGGACAAAGTGCTCATAAACCCCATAGACTGGGAAACTAAAATGTCAATATTGTCTCAGAGGCTGGGGTACCTCAACATTTTTAGTTCCTTGTATTCACATCTAACTGCTACAGAGACAAAAATCATCCTTAGTGCAAAGGCAAATATTGCTTTTGACTGGTTTAAGCCACCAGGAATACACCAGGTGTGTACCTGTCCCTGATGCCCATCAGGAGAAGATTAAACCAGCACATGCAGGGTGAATTGGCAGTAGGAGCATTATCAGGGTCACAGCAGCTCTTTGGCCCTGGTACCAGCCAGGATTTCCATTCTGTGGAGAAACTCTGGTCTCCAAAATGATCTAATTATCCAAGCCCCCTTTTGGGAACAGTTCCTGGCCCAGGGTTGGGATTTCTTTGTTGGGTGCTGGTTTGGCTCGGCCAAAAATGTGGCCAAACATTCAGCTTAAGTGTAGATGACAGATTCAGTGCCAGGGAAGGATTTCCCAGCAGTAAAGTGGCCAATGAAACCTGAGTCACTGAAGTCTGAAATAAGTGGAAACGGGGTGAGATAATGTCCCAAGGACAAGGTAGGTACTTGGGAAATAGTGTGAGGAACTGCTCTTATGGTTTTTCCTGGGCTCAGCTTATCTTGACATGAAAGACTCTTTCCATCATGGTCTCAACACAACCCTCGTTCCACTGATGTCAAAAAGCTGGATGGTCTCCTAAGTTTTATCACAGAAATCTTTCAAAACCACAGGAAGACTGAGTCCCTCAGGTATGGGATATATATACGCATATATAAAACATAAACCCTCACCCTGCGTGTAGTGTCTCACACCCATTAGAAACACATTCAAGTAGAGAAAATGGAACATTTATTTCCTTTGTACTATTTTCCAGAAAAGAATATTTTTTTAAAGAAATAGCCTTTTGCTGTGATTATATATCTATCTATTCACATCTCCGAGGACATCTCCAATGCTTTCTAGGTGACTTGAGAAACTTGTAATTTTTCTTTATGGCATTGAAGGTAATTCTGTTTGGGACTGGGTGTTTTTGGTGGTAAAATTGTTAATTTGACGGTAGAGCCTTCTCACCACTGTGCTGCCTGCAAAGACTTCCCCGCCCCCACACTGGCTCTTAATCAGCTGGGACAATCTGTGTTGGGACCACACTATGGATATAACCCAGAACAGGCACAAAAGTCTCCAAACCACCTCACAGATCCTTGGTTTTCCTTCCAAGTAAATGGAGCACAGTAAATAAACTCCAGCCTGACACTTGTGGGACTGGGAAGGTGAGGAGACTGGTCCAAGGACTAAAACGTGTAACATGCACAGGGAAGCAACAGTGCCTGGGAAGGGAGCAGGGAGAGAGGGGAAAAGGCAAGTGATAGACAAGGCTGAGGTGTGGAACTGCACAGGGAGCTGAAAAGAGGAGATGTCCCTACCCTGAAACTCTAAAGGGGATTTGGGGGATTGTTTAATCACAGAAGATGCAGTTTGAATGAATGAGGATGTATTTTCAGAAACTCTTCCTTTGAGCCTCTTTCATCTTCCAACCCATTTTACTTCAAGACTTTTCTCTCTTGCTTTTACTGGTTGGAAAATGTTTCTTTTTTTTTTTTCCTACCTTCTACTGCTGTTGCTGCTGCACATTCTTAATTTATTTTCCTTTTCTTCTCTTTTGCAACCACTCTCTCTTCTCTCTAAGAGATTCTGTTTTATAGAATGGAATTTGTTTTCTCTTGTTTGCTGTGCCCAAAGAGTACCCAGTGTAAAGAAAGACTTGAAAGTACAATTTACACATGTAGTTGCCATTGGACATCTCAGATGGTGGCCTCAGCTGAGTCATCCTTGTGTTAAACTGTCTGATCTGACTGCTGTATTCCTTAGTCACTGCTCCTCGTTGGAGGTCATGCAGGCACAATCAAACCTTTTCATTGTGGTGAATAAACCAGTGACTCCAGGGGAGGCTCATGTGAGATCCTGGGAATCAGGTACATAGCACAAAACTCTGCTTTCAAATGAACTTGTATGATCAGGGATAAATCAACAGAGGTTGATAAAAAATATTCCCTCTGTTTCCTTCCCTTCTTTCTCTGAGGAGAATGGAGCTGAAAAAGCCTGGAGCCATAGGAAAAGATGCAACATTGCTTCAAGGATATGGGGTCCACCAAAAAATTCAACTTTTCATGGAATCACAGAATAATTTAGGTTGGAAAAGACTGTGAATATCATCAGGGTCAACCATTAACCCAGAACTGCAACCTACCACTAAACCATGTTCCTCAGTGACACATCTACACATCTCTTCAATACCTCCAGGGATGGTGATTCCACCACTCCCCTGGGAAGCCTGTTCTGGTGCTTGACAACCCTTTTGGTGAAGAAAATTTTCAGATCATATTCACTAAACATAAACACCCCCCCCCCTTCCCCACCCCCAGCCCTGGTTCATTTCACACCTTCTCCCCAGTCCTGCAAACAGTTTTTTTTTTTTTAAGGATGTGATACCAAGACAGTCTCAATTCTCTCTGTCATTGCCTCAAAGGAGTGTAGTCAGACCAGGCTGCCAGTATGTCCAGAAACTGAATAAACAGGAGCTGAAATGAGAACCACAGAGTTAAAATTATTATTATCTCTAAAGGATGCTGTTGGAGCAGTGGTGACTGCACAAGCAGAGCTTTATTTCTCCCAATTAGGAGAAAGGGGTTGGACGGAACCTTATCAAAACCACTTGCTAAACCAACTGGCATAAGTTGGATTAGTTTAACAAAACACGAATAGCAGGGAAGTTTGCAGTTGAAAGAATGGCAGGTACAAAGCCAAGCACATCTCTCCAGATAAAGATGGACAGGGAAGGGATTTGCTGCCAAAGAAGGGATTTGCTGCTCCAAACTGTAAAGTTGGTGATTCTCCTTACTTTGCCTATGGTTCTGCATCTCCTTTATCTATGTTTTTTGATATTTCTTCAAAGAATTAAAAGAGATATAATTAGCGATTTCCATTTGTTTCTGTTTTTGAGGTCCAAAAGTTATTGGGTAAAACTTGGGCAGTGTAATTGTGTAGTCCTCGTTCCCCTAAAAAAACCGAGAAGCAAGTAAACTGCTTAACTTTCATTCAATTTCAGAATTAATATGTACTTTCAGGGATGAAGAAATTAAAAATGAGTTTTTAGGAAGTATCTAACATCAGAAATTTTAATTTCCAATTTTTAATCAAACTACATTTTTCCATTTCTCTGTAACCAATTTCCTCTTTTGAATGATTCCATGGTAAAAGTGATTTCTGGTTTTGGGGTTTTTTTCCCTCATGCTTAAAGATAAAAAGCTGACAGATATTTAAATTTTGATGTTTAACATTTCAGCAACTCCCATTAGGTGAGATGGATTTTAGCCTGCACATATAATGATCTTCATATGCCATAGGATAAAGTCTGGAATTCTGCTCACCTGCTATTTATTGGCTGTTTGCTTTGTGCCATCCCTGTCCCTCCTCTCGGGAGCCAGGGACCACTGGCTGAAAGCAGAGGATCTCAAGGTGTCCTCACTGCTGGAGAGAGGCCTTTTTTGAAGTGAGATGTACCCAGATGGCCTGAGAGAACTGTCAGCAGGTGGCCTAGTTTAAAGTTGTCTTTGGCAAGTTCTGCACACCCAGAGGACAGAATTAGTGGCTTGATTGATCACACAGATTTTATATGGCTTAGTAAGAGAAATACATTACTCCATGCAGGCGTGCTAAAGGAGACATTGCCTACGTTTGCAGTAGAGGTTGGTGCAAGGTGTTTTGGAGGGATGTGTGAGGAAAAGTTAGAGTTAGGACTACTTTTAGACTTAGTTCTCCAGTTCTAGAAAAGTTGGCATTTTTAGAGGGCAGTTTGTTTGACTACTCTCAGCTGTGCATTCTGAGTGAGGCGAAATGGCCCCTGTGATTACATATTTAAGAATGAAGGAAAAAAGCCTCCCTGTTGGAGTGAGAACGTGTGAGAAGAGCTCTGCAGACACCAAGGTCAGTGCAGAAGGAGGGGCAGGAGCTGCTGGAGGCACTGGAGCTGAGATTCCCCTGCAGCCCCCGGCGCAGCCCACGGAGAGGCAGCTGTGCCCCTGCAGCCCATGGGGATCCGTGAGGGAGCAGAGATCCACCTGCAGCCATGGAGCCATGTTGTCCTCCCCACAACAGAGCAGGGGGATGCCCAAAGGAGGCTGTGACCCTGCAGGAAGCCCACACTGGAGCAGGGTCCTGGCAGGATTTGTGAACCCACAGGGGGAACCCCACTGGAGGAGCCCATTCCTGAGGGACTGCAGCGTGTGGGAGGGTTCCACATTGGAGCAGTTCATGCAGAACTCCAGCCTGTGGGAAGGACTCACACTGAAGCAGTTCTTCCTGGGATTGGGATCTGGATCTGTCTCCTGGGAGAGGAAGCCCACACTGGAGCAGGCGAAGAGTATAAGGAGTCCTCTCTCTGAGGAGGAAGGACCTCCAGAAACATGTGATGAACTGACCACAGCCCCCCTTGCCTGTCCCCCTGCACCACTGAGGGGAGGAGGGCCAGAAAATCCAGGGTGAAGTTGAGCCCTGAAAAAAGGGAGGGGTGTTTAGAGACTTTATTTTGGTTCTCATTACCCTACCCATTTGCTGAGCAAGGTATCTCCCAGAGAGAAGGGGCACTGTGAAGAAGTCTTAAAGCTCCTCTAGTTCCCCAACAGGGAAGTCCTGGGCATGTGCACAATTGCTCCACTTGGCAAATCCAGTGATAATCCAGTTGCAGCAGTGATATTCAAAATATCATTCAAAATGGCCTGAGTAGACCCAGCAGAGTCCATGGCCCAGTTAATGTGTTCTGGCAGACAGAAGATGAGCCTCCAGGACAGGATGGCACCCACCTCACCAAGCTCTTCTGTGCCTCAAGATTTGCACTGGCATTGTGTTAATTGGCTGTGTCACATGCTGCAGTGTATGACTTGGAGGTTTGCACAGCCTGGCCCTCTAATGAGTCCTGGCATCTATTTCTTAATGAGGCAATAATAGGAATAGGAAGAGTTTCCTTGGACACATCCAGATGGATGAAGCCCTTGCACTCAAACCCCCTTCTTTCATTCCACTTCATGTAGCCAAGATGAAATGGCGTAAGCAGAGCAGGGAGTTAATTTTTATCTCAGTTGATCAGTGTGACATTAAGCATCAAGCCACAATTATTATTTTTTTAATAACCATGTGAATAAATACGCTGAGCATTTCAAACACCCTGCCCTTGGCACACGACCATGTTTGCTCTGCACTGATGTGCTTTGTGTTGCACCAGGGTTACCCCACAGTGCTGTGCAGTGAGCATGGAGCTTCGCTGTGCCTCGTGCTGGGTGTTGAAGACACCTTGCAGAGCTGTGGTGTATCAGTAATAGAAATGCTGCCACTCTGATTTATTCTTTATTTGCTGTTGCATTAAATCAATAATTTTTTAAAAAGCTGCTTTAAAAATAGGAAGAAAAATTGAATGAATGAACTGGTAGGCTGAAGGATATTTTTCTCTGAGCCTTTCTTTTTTCCTGTACATTTGTTTTCTAAAAAATCAATAAAGTATTCAGTTTTCTGTCCTTGCAAGCATATTCAATATTGGCTTTTATTTCTCTGTTTCTCATGGTACATGCCACTTAGATTCATCCAAGCTTGGGGACACCAGCAGTTTCTTAGTTTTCCTCAGTAAGTGGAACATTTTCCAAACTGTGAGTTTTTTCCTCTGAGATTCCTGAAAAAGTTGTTCAACAACTTGAATCCTTGAGTTTCACCTCTTCACTAAGCCTGAACTAGTTCATGAGACAGTTCACAACATTCAACTACATCCTCAGCCTGGCCTGGCACAATAAAAATCTTCAAAAACTCCTCGGTTTTGCGGTTTGCCTGGGGCTATTTTTATACTATTTTTGTTAGTGAGCTTCTTTCCCAGCCATGAACCCTTACTCTGCCAGGACTTTCACTCACATGTGGTTCTTTGCTGGGATTTTGCCATATGTAATAGGACTGAATCTTGCCAAATATGAGCAAGTCCAAGGTTTAGAGAACAAGGACTGCGATTAAAAAAATAACCCTCTCACCACTTTTCTTATTTTGCTGTTAAGATTTTAGTGCCTTGACTACTTTGCTTCTTGAGCAAGGAAAGGAAGTCAAGACCAGTTAAGATGGGAGCTAAGATGGGGACAACATCAGTGATCTGTTACTAAAAATGGCAATGTCACCACCTGCAATAAACTGGGGAATAAACTCCATCGCTGCCTTTCATGAGTTGTTAGCTATGATTTCTGCAAACTCTTTCCTAGAGATAAGTGACATGTGCCAGAAGGACTTTGATTTATATTTTACATTTATTGGTTTTTGAGTCCAGAGCAACTATCAAAGTCCTTTTTAAAGAAACCAGTGTTTGGAGAAGAACCATGTTTCTGCTATCTCCTAGTGCTGCAGGCTCTGGGTGATGCTCTAAATTACACCCATCTCCTCCTCCTTTTCCACTGTTCTTTACCCTTTCCAAGTGCTGGCCATCCTGAGTTATGCTGCTGTCTTTAACCCTCACTAAATGCTGATGTTTAGTGCTCTGCTCCATGTTGATGCGAAAAACTGGAGGTGAAGAGGGACACACGGTGTCGCCTGTCCCCAGGACTCACACCTACAAAGCAGGCAGTTGCCTTGCTCTCTTCTAAAGGTTTGCAGGGCTGCAGCACAGGGGTGGTTTTGGAGGGCTCAGAGCTCCACATCCCAAGAGCTTAGCTGGTGTCTGCAGCTGTTTTGGCACGCAGTGACAGTTTGGAAGACTGAAGTTCTTACCTAGAGTGAATTTCCTCTTTGGAAAATCATGTACTTTTCACCTTCCTCTGCCAGGGTTCTTCACCCCCTAAATAAAACATGGCATTAATGATGAGCATGTTCTGCAGAGCAGCTTCAAACCAACCGAGCATAAAGCTCTGTGTTCCTGTTAATCCTGCAGTGAACTGGCCTAAAGTCACTTGCCACACAGGGTCTTTGAGGGTGTAGCCTGGATTTTGGGTCAGTCAGAGAGTCCCTTTCTGGAGTTTCATGATTCCTCCCTTTACATGCAGTGCTTTTGTGCTGAAGGACTGGTGTGTGCCAAGGAAGGGTGAACTGACTGGGGCCAGTCTGTACCCAAAAACTGGGCTACTCCCAGTTCCTTCATTAGGAAAGGAGAAAACAGGTTGCTTTTCTATTTTATGTAACCATCAGAGAGTGGTATCCAGCCTCACTGGGAGACTACACTGGCTAAGAGGAATATCCATATTCTGGAAATCATTTGCTGCCTCTTATCTTTTACCATTTTAGGAGAGAATCCTTTTTTTGTCTTTTACTGCTAGAACACAATCCTTCCACCTCTGGCAAGCACAGAAAGACACCCATGAAATCATGATGATTTTTTTTTAATGAAACAAAAGAAGTGTCATCCTCTCTATTTATCTTTAATACTAAAATGCCAAGTGAAGTAATTTATTAAAATCTTTCAGTGACTTCTGCAGCCCCTTAATTCCTAGCCCCTGGCAGAAAGGTGATAGGGTAAATGTTGGGATGCGAAGCATCTAAAAATGTTCCCTGCAATATTCTTTCTGTATCTAGGACTGGATTCAGTTTGCTGTGTTACCTAGGAAAGTGATTCTTAATCAGAGCTGATGAAAGAGAACTGACTCTGAGATTTGGCTGTACAGACTCAGAAATCTGCCTCAGTGAAGAAAATCGAGGATCAATCCCTGTATTTCATCTTTGTAAACTTCTTTTGCAGGCTTCAGATTTTATTTTGCTGCAGTGGCGATTGAAAGTCAGGTCTCCAGTTAATGTAAAAACTTTCTGAGTTGGGGGTAGTGATGATGATTTACACACACATCTTTTTACCATCCAGCCCAGCCTTATAATTGCCTGGTGGTGCTGGTGAAGAAAAGTGAAATGCAATACTGAAAGATGCTTTTATTACCTTTGTGAAAGCACCTTTTAGGACTGCAGGTCTTTTTCCTCTCTTACCAGAAAAGTCAGAATAACTTGATGAGAAAAAGCACCTTCAAGTTTAAAAGCATCCTGGGTTCTGTGTCGGGGGCGATGCACAGGATTCCAGCTGTGCTGGCAGGAGGCTCCCAGCAGTGTGTGACATGTGGTGTGACAGACTTTGCCTGGCTCTGGCTTACGCCC
Source organism: Corvus moneduloides (assembly GCF_009650955.1). Lineage (NCBI taxonomy): Eukaryota > Metazoa > Chordata > Aves > Passeriformes > Corvidae > Corvus > Corvus moneduloides. The sequence continues at coordinate 6,380,558 of NC_045478.1, forward strand.
CTTCCTCTGCCTGCTGCACTCCCGGGGTCCCTGCACTTTGGGAAGCTGCCTGGCACGGACAGAGGGGCAGGATGCTCCAGAGAGGGAATTTCATGGGGTGAGATGGATGATTGACAGCAGCACCACTGGGGAGAGTGAGAGAGGGAGGAACAGCGCAGATTCCAGGGTCTGGGAGTCCGAGATGGGAAGTGCGAGAAGGAGGGAGACTGCCTCGTACTGAGGAACAGAATGATTTTCTCCTCTTCCTCTTGAACTCTAAAACTTTAAACACCAAGACCACTGTGGATTTATGCTTTTACAGATCATTGTGGTCCAGACTTTGAAGTAAAAGCAGCTGTGGAGCTCTAGGGGGATGGTCTATACAGAGTTCATTAATAAGGTAAGTTCTGTTTCTCCTGTTCTTGCTGAAAGAGTGTGTTTTTACATGCACAAGAATATGCAGGTGCAAAATGGCATGCACAGATGCACACCTGGGTGCTTACATTACCTATTTTCACTGTATTCTTAATTTAGGTAATTTTCATATTATCTTCTCTCATACTTAGTTTCTCACAGAATCCTTTTGATTGTTATTCTATTTTTCTTCTCCTTCCTCTAGAGTAAAATGTTTCATCATAGGAATGAAGATGTCAGGGTGCAGCCTTCTGCAGTGTATCTGAGAAATTCAGGAAAAAATTCTGGAAGTTTTGATATTGCACAGCATCATTTATTCTTTTCTCTCCTCCACTCCTTTTGAAGGCATTGGAGTCTTCAGGCGTGTGTGATATAACCAAGGATAATTTCATGATGTAACAGGACTGGTCAGTCTAATGGCATTTTGATAAATATTGTCCTTTTTGGGCTGGCTTTTCCATTAATCTTTTTGGAGTTCTCCACAAACCTGGCATTGCCTTTATTACAGAATGAATTTGGAAGAGAATTAATCACTTGTGTCTTTGGGCAATACCAGGAGCCTAAAACATCGATTGATTTGATACTGATTATCTGATTGGTATTGATTTAATGCTGATTACTAGTTGATTTCAAAGTAAGAAATTAAAATTAGTATCCCAAAAAACTCCCTTACAACAAGAGAGAAAGTGTTTGCAGAAACTTTGTTCACTGACAGAAGGGAACTGCCCAGAGTTGAACAACTGTAGATCAGCACAGGGTTGTGATGGCACTTTGCACCAAAGAATATACAGTTCTTTTTATTTAGCTGAACTCTAAGCTTCATTTAATAACAAAATAGCACTGAAGTACTCACCCAAGAATTAGGCATCAATATATCATTGTATTTGCATGCATTTGGGGGATGTTTCTTTGCTGAGCTGGATGCAGACACCCGCTCTGTGTGCCTGCCTGCACCCCAATTTGCAGTGCTGAACTTCCTCAATGGTAAACAGGCAGCAAAAGGACAATTTTAGTATCAGGGTCAGCCTGTAACAAGAGGAGAGAGATCCAGCAGAAAGTTGCATTCCCCGCCCCTGACTCGTTACATGACTGCACATAGATGACTAAGTCGCTCTAATTCAGTTTATGAGCTGGAAAATAGTTGTGCATTTAGTTACCCCAAGCCTTATGTTTTACATGAGAAAGGATCAGATGAGATTTCATGTGTTGGTCTGCCAGGAAGCCACTTGTTCTTCCCTGGGACAGAGTTGGGTGTTTGTGTGTCTCTAGGACATTTGTTTAGTGGACAAATGGGCAGTGATGCTGAAGCAGAGGGACAGGATTTCCTCTGCAATAGGAAACTTCTATGGAAAAGTGCTCCAGGAGCCTAAACGAGATTTCAGGTGCTGTCTCTTGAGATCTGGCATTGCCTTTCTGCTCTTCAGCTGGTCTTGTTTTCATGGCTTTTCCTTGTTGCTAGTTCTCTGGTGGTGCTACACTTGGGGTTTTCTTGGTTAAAACGCCACTTGCTGGGTTACTGAGACTGTTTTTTGTTACTCTCTAAATGATGCCTGGCTGTGACTGCCTTACATTTTCTCCTAGACAGTCTCTGCTGATTATGTAGCTCCCACATTTGAGTGGCACATGCTTTTTTCCCAAGCCAACCTCAGTGAAGCAGGAGTGTGAAATGCTGTGCTGTCACTACCTCAGAAAGATTCAATAAAACCTTTACAGTCTCTCCAGATCCTGTGAAGTGTCTGCCTCTGTTTTCTTTAGCTTTGTTTTGGCTCAGGTCTACAGAGACAGCCAGGTTCCCACTGCAAGTTAAGAAGGGTAGAGCCAGAAATCTGCCAGGTTACTTTGCTGTGGCAGCTTCACAGGGCTGATCTGGTCACTACCAGGACTGCCAGGAAGAATATTGCAAGAAAATATGGCCCTGTCTGCCCCAGACAAGAGCAGGGGCGGGTGCCTTCAGATTCGTGATCAAGGTGAGCTCAAACATGGATGTAAGGAAATTCTGATGTGTCAGTGGGATCCCTGGAAATACAGTGGGAACACAGATCTTTTCCTCCTAATAGGCTGGCTACCAACCCTGAGGAGCTTTGCAGAGAGTGATCAGATCTTGTTGCGGGGTTGTTGCCTATGATGCTTTGCATTTAGGTTGGGTTTATGGACTAAAGCCCAAGCAGAAGGAAATCTTTATTGTTGTTTATCAAACATTTACCTTTACATAGTTCTTAATTTTAATTTCTCAAATTGAGTTGTTTTCAGTGCTTCTTAAATGCCTTCTATTCACCAGAAAAAATAATATTTGTTTTTGAATTCAGGTTCTTCTGAACTTTATTGATTTCCTCTCACCTTCCTGCACTTAGACCTCTTGCAATTCATGCATATTTTGTGGTATATTATCATGGTGAATTGCAATTTTTTTTTGAGTATTTAAAAGCACTTTTGATGCCCAATTCTTGCCAGTTCAATATTCTCCTACCCTTCTCGATGTGTGTTACCTGTTCAAGGCACTTGAATTTCCTTTCCTTGTGCACAGCCCTGTTCATAATCCATTTTGCATTAGCAAGACTTTTATCAAGGCTGAATGCAGCAGATTATTGGATCTTCACTAATTGCACCCCTAAAATACTGAAATGAATCCCTAATATTATTCTTCCCCAAAAGGATCTACCTGTATCAGATATTAAGGATTTGGGAGGAAAATTATTCTCTCTGACCTAATGATGTAAGTTCTTTAAGAAGTGTGTGATCTCAAGTTTCTTTCTTTGAAAATTTTGATTAACCTCAGGAAAAGTTTACCTCAGGAGGCTGTGAAATTTCCATTATTAGGAATAGTCTGGACGCTCATCTGTAACAACAAAACCAGGATTTAACCTGCCGTGAAATCAGATAAGAGCTGAAAGAAACATTCCATTATTTGCATGCCCCAGCACCTTCAGATTCTGTTCCTGAACAAAAAAAACAAAAACAAAAACAAAAACAAAAACAAAAAAAAATATATATATACACACACATATATGGCCATTCTCAGGGATATTAGCAGGCCAGAGAGCATTATTTATTGTTTTGTTGAGATATGGGAAAACAAACCCACAAATAAATTGTATAATTTGGTTGACTGCAGGCTTGTGGATGCTGTTATGTCTTCTGGATATTGAGGACTAATTGTACAACTTTCGAAAACAATAATGCTTGTGGTTTTTCACATCAAACATTGAAAACATAACAGGCTGCTGAGACAGATCTGAAATTTCAGTTTTGATCTCTTTATTGTAAGTGAATCAGTTTTCTTCTGAAGATGCTGTCCTGGGGGAAAAAACCCCCACAATTTCAGATCTCAGAATATGCCTGCAAAATCTTAGTCTGTCATAGCTAAGAAGTTCATTTGTACTTCACTGTACCTCCCCATCCCTCAGGACACCTTGTGGTTTATAATCATTTTCCAAACCAGCAGAACACATTGTTCTTGCTCGGATCACGGACTTGGGAGCCGTTGCACCAGAACACATCAGTCCATTGGCCCACGTTCCCCTGTAGATACAGATTCCCTCTGTTTTCCTTTGGGGGGAAGAGGTTTAGCAATTTGCTGAAAACTGCACATCAAGTAGAAGGGATGAGACTTGGCAGGACCCTGGGGGTTGCTCTGTGCTTGGTCCTCCAGACCTTTCTGCTCCCTCAGAAGGGTAGGGGACTGTAAGAATTTCCTTCAGGAGATGGGAAAACAGGTAGACTAGGATGGAAATGATGGGCAGTGGCAAAGTCTTGGTGTCTGATGAAATATAAATGGACAAAACCCCAGCCAGGACAGGTTGTGACAGTGGTTTAGAGTTGCTGAGGCAGCAGCTACCCTAAAGTTCCCACCTTCTCCAGGTGATGTTGTAGAGGAATATGGGACCTAAAGACCTCATACACTGGAGTTTGTTTGGGGCATGGAAAGTCTCTTGCTGTGCCTGCTGTGATGCAGTCACTGGGGGGTCTGCAAACCCCTGAAACCAAATGTCAGTGCCCGGTAAATAATGGAAATAAACTCACAGGGACAGGGCTAGATTGGACATCAGGAAGGAATTCTTTACTGCGAGGGTGGTGAGGCCCTGGCACAGGTTGCCCAGAGAAGCTGTGGATGCCCCATCCCTGGAAGTGTTCCAGGCCAGGTTGGATGGACCTCTGAAGCAACCTGGCCTAGTGGAAGGTGTCCCTGCCCCATGGCAGGGGGTTGGAACTGGATGGTCTCTAAGGTCCCTTCCAAACCAAACCATTCTATGATTTTGTGTTTCTGTGATAAATTACAGGTAAAGGTCAGGTCCTTTTGGTTGCTGTCACTCAACTCCTGCAAAACATCATGCTTATGGCAACTCTGGATGAAATTTCCCTGGATTTGCCTAAACCTTAGAGAAAACATCAGGTGCTTTGCAGCAAAACCCAAGATTTTCTCCCCCCTCCTTCTGTGCCCTGCCTACAGGAGGAAGAGGTCAGGAAGGTAACCATTGTTATGTGGTCGACTTCTATCCTGAAAGAGGTGGGGATGGCATGCCCTGGCATCCCTCAGGGTAAGAACAGCCTGGCCAAGCCATGAAGGACACGTTGAAACACCCCCAGTGAGAGATGAGAAGAAAGCAGGGAGCAAAATAGACGTAGGGCTGGCAAAGCTGCATTGATTAGGCCAAACAAGAAACCTCAAATCACTTTTTTTTCTTTAATCTCAGAAGTTTTGAGGCTAGGTATTGACATTTTATAGTGTCTGAGTCAGGAGTTTGCATCTCCTGAGGTTGGCTATAGTGGAACAGTTCCATTTTAAAGAATATATTATTTAAAAGTGGAATTGTTTGTATTAATTAAAGATGAGTGTCTGCAGCACTGATATAAGCACGAACTCATTTCTAATAATCAGAACGAGTTGGTTTCTTTTGTTGTGGTTTTAAATCTCTTTTCACAGGCACTGGGTGCCTTCCAGCACAGAATGTGCTGGAAAGAGGGTCAGTAGATGGGCTGGATGGCACCTTGTGGTGCAGTGCTCTCTGCTCCCAGCTTTGGACATTGGAGATGTACCAATGTGGAATCCTTTGGTCTTTTGAGGCAGCAAAACCAAAACCAAACCAGTCCTTGATAACTGGATTAATTCCCAGCGCTTGTCCAAGTGTGCCTACCACTTTGCATGAAGCACTTATGTAATGAAATATCTTTTGAGAACCTGGATTTTGATCTATGGTTATTAACCAGAATTAAGGAATCAATTATAAACAGGCTTGTCTTATCATTCACTTTCTTCCTTTTCCTTTTCCTTTTCCTTTTCCTCTTTCCCTTTTCCTTTCTTTTTCTTTTCCTTTTCCTTTTCCTTTTCCTTTTCCTTTTCCTTTTTCTTTTTCTTTTTCTTTTTTTTCTTATTCTTTTTCTTTTTCTTTTTTTCTTTTTCTTTTTCTTTTTCTTTTTCTTTTTCTTTTTTTCTTTTTCTTTTTCTTTTTCTTTTTCTTTTTCTTTTTTTCTTTTTCTTTTTCTTTTTCTCTTTTTCTTTTTTCTTTTTCTTTTTCTTATTCTTTTTCTTTTTCTTTTTTTCTTTTTCTTTTTCTTTTTCTTTTTCTCTTTTTCTTTTTTCTTTTTCTTTTTCTTATTCTTTTTCTTTTTCTTTTTCTTTTTCTTTTTCTTTTTCTTTTTTTCTTTTTCTTTTTCTTTTTTTCTTTTTCTTTTTCTTTTTCTTTTTCTCTTTTTCTTTTTTCTTTTTCTTTTTCTTTTTCTTATTCTTTTTCTTTTTCTTTTTCTTTTTCTTTTTCTTTTTCTTTTTCTTTTTTTCTTTTTCTTTTTCTTTTTTTCTTTTTCTTTTTCTTTTTTTCTTTTTCTTTTTCTATTTTCTTTTTTTCTTTTTCTTTCTGCTTTTCTTCTTTTTTTATTTTCTGTTTCTATTTTCTTTTTAGTGCTTGAAAAGTGGAAAGCCTTGGAAAAATGAAGGTCCTCAACAGCAGCTGTTTTGCTCTGCAGATCCACTGCTGTGGGTCTGCACTGCCTAGGAAAGTAAAAGTAGCTGCAGACACTCTGACAACCAATCCTTAAGGGGAAGGAAGCACCAAACACTCACATAACCACTTGGGAACTTATTATTGTCACATTTAAAAAAAAATTGATTAGGCCAAACACGAAACATATTATTATTTAGTAATAGTTTTACTTCATAGGACATAGGGTTATGTCCTATGGTTATTAGGTTATTATATACCCAACCAGGACTTTATTTAAAATACCTGAGTGGTGTTTAGCCTGAGATGGGGACCACATACACTGAGGGCAGTGAGGAACTGGTTGCCACAGAAGCTGTGTCTGCCCCATCCCTGGAAGTGTTCAAGGCCAGGCTGGACGGGGCTTGGAGCAACCTGGGATAGTGGAAGGTGTCCCTGCCCACAGTAGGGGTTGGAATGGAATAATCTTTGAAGGTCCCTTCCAGCCCAAGGCATTCTATGATTCTGTGATCTGAGTGTCGCTTTTCTCTCACCCCTGCCCTTCCAGTGCTCCTGTGGGATGTTGCCTTAGGTTGTTTGGGCAGATCTTCTGTGACAGGCAGAATTGAAGCATTTTCTTGGTATCAGCAGACCAAAAGTTGTTGTTCCAAAAGCTCTGTTTCTCTCCTGTGGGAGAAACATGAGGCATACCAAATTTCCTGTTTTATATCATTATTAGCGCAAAAGCAGCAGTGGGATGTGATGGGATGGAGCACAGTGCACACCTGAAATGTAGAACATGTTAAACTTTTAATTTAGTGCATTCAAAGTAATGTTTCCTCTTCAACAGGTGGGAGTGAATCCACTGTAAAATAACCAGCAGCCTGGTGTTAAACAAGCCTACTAAGGACAAAAGACAGATTTCCAGTCTACAGCTTGAATCTTCAGGATTTAGCCCTAAACTGAGATTAAACAAAACCCATTTTTCTTAAGAGAATTTCTTCTACTACATTAGGAGATTAAAAAAAGAAAAAAAAAAAAAAAAAGAAAAAGGATGGTGCTCTGTAGCTGTTTTGAAATAAGTTTTCTGATCATTATTATTTGTGTTCCTAAATAAAGTGTCTGGTTGGACTATTGGGAAATACTTGGCTAAGGATGTATGTTGTAGCTGTGAGTTTTGACAGTCACCATGGTCCGTGTCACCAGTGCAGCAGCCAGGATGGTGTGGCAGGATGAGGAAATGCCCACTGGGACCTTTGCCTGTGCTTCCCCAGCCCCAGACTGTGAAAGGAGCTCCTCAAAATATACCCAGGGAAAGTTTAGGATAGAAATGATACTTGACAGTGTGAGCTGGGACCCAGCAGACACTGAGAGCTGACTGACTTTGCTGTGGGGACACTGAGAAATGGATGTCATTGGACAAATTAAAGGAAGACATAATTACCTCTTTTCCTCTTAAAAAGATAGTATTTACTGGCACTAATTAATGATTTTAGCTTTTGTCTTTTACTGACTCTGATAAAATTATTCATAGTTTTATTGTTTTTAACATATCATGAGAGAGCAGAAAATTATTTTCTTAATTAATACAATTGATAGTGTTATCACTTTAGCTGTATTAATCTTTCAAAACAAGCCCTACTGACTCTTGCTATGGACATCTTTTGTTTCACTCTGCCATTTATCCCTTGATAAATTAATCTGCCTTTACAAATAATTGCAACACTTGTCTGTGGGCCATGACTTTGGAAATAATGTTTGATTTCTTGTGCTCTCTTGTCAAGTACATTAAAGCATCCCTGCCACAGTAACTTCCACAGAGGATTTTGGCAGCATCTGAGAATAGTTCAGTTTCTGGGATTCCTATGGCACTCACTACACACTGCTGCTTCCCATACTAAATAACTTTTTTCATTGAGCTACAACATTATTTTAGTTTTTTCATATTTTTTTAATAGTTGGCATTAATATTTCCTTCATTTGCCTGCAAATTTACAAAAATGCATTCTGTACCTCATACCAGTTTGGCTGTTGTACATAAATTGAGTACATTCATTTTTGGCTGGCTAACATGAGCACAGTGATTGTTTTCTTACTAATTTAGGTTAATTACTAATTTATATTTCTTACTAAGTTAGATTCTTACCAACTTAAAGACTTCAGATTTTGCCACTATGTACCCATATTTGTCTAAGCCCCATGTAAGACAACACAATAATTTGAACCTGGGTTGGTACACCTCCCGTTTGTAGCTTCCCAAAATGTTTTAGGAGTTCACATGAACTTGCAAGCTATGAGGATTGGTACTAGCATGGATCACTGGTGTTTCTATTAAAATAGTATTTTATAGTCCCTGTTGCTGACTCATTTACTTTTAGGAGCTGTGGGTCAGAAGATTTATGACGTTTATGAAGCATTTAATACTGTGATACCTTATAAAACACATGTATGAATAAAATCAACAGAGTTGGCAGTTCAAATCTTGGTTCCTGAAATAATTCATTTGTGAAAATGCACATCCCCTACATTTGCTAGGCTTCTCCTTCTAGTACGAAAGTTATACCTTTCCATATTTTTTTACCCAATATTTAGACACTAGATGCTGATTAGGATTATGGCTTTTCTTGATTTGGAATTATGAGAGTATTAATTACTCTGCTCTGTTAATTACCTCCTTTTCCATTTTATGAACTCTAAAAGTGAAGTTGATGCTGGAATAAAACTTCATTTTGGGGGGCACAATTAATTCCTGTCTACTCAGGATGATGAATTTCTTTTAAGGCCATAATCAAGTATTAGCCTCCTGCATTATATTTCACTGTAGCACTTTTTGTGTAAATCAAGTGGAGTTGGTTTTTATCTTCTTATATCTGGAACTTATTCTTAATTCACCAGACATGATTAAAAATAATAAGGAATGTTCGCATACCTACTTGGAAGTTAGACATTAATTTCCTTTTAGTTTTGTTGAAAATTTTCAAGAAATAATGTGCTCTCTCTACGTAAAGCTGAGATAAAGTGTTTTTTATTCAGCAACCAGAGAGGACAGTCTGTCACAACATTAACATTTGCAAGCAGGTAAACAACTTATATCACATGAAGCAGGAAAATTTTCCATGTCTATGTGGACCAGAGAGGGCTCCCTCCTGTCCCAAGGCTGTGATTTCTCTGACAAACCTGCACCTTTGCTTCAAGGCAGATTTAAAATCCAGTGTCTGGACTTCTGGATGGGTTTAGCATACATAGAAGTTGAAATTTCCTATTTAGAGCTCCTTTTTTTGTGTTTGTAAGTAGCAAAACACTGTCCTTGTGAGCCACCTGATACTGACTTGAGTGGGAGATTCTGCTGTGGCTTAAAAGAGGAACTTGCCATTAAACATTTTGGTATGTGTATCAAACCCAAATTGTGCTGACAGGTCCCAGATGTGCTTTTCCATTTGCATCACTTCAGCCACCCACGTGGTTCAAATGCTGCAGCCACAGAGGAGCTGTGGGACTGAGCAAGCTGGGGGATAGAAAAGCATCAGGATCCTTTTAAAGGCCAGGTGGAATCTGGATCAAGGCCTGTGGCATGATAGGATGGACAGGATGATCCTGATTATTTCCTAGATTCATGCTTTTGGCTATCCTTTTATACAAGATGGTCTTTTTAGACTGTCCAGGTTGTTGTACCACAGTATCTGATCCAAATTTAAATGGCTGCTCTGCTGTCTGGAACAGTGATTTTTTTTTTTTTTTAATAAACTAATTTTTAAATTAATCAGCCTTTTTTTCTTTTAATTAAAAAAAGAAAAAATTCCAATGAAACTGCTGAACTTTAAATATTTGATGCTGCTTGGAGCCACATGCCTGGGTGACTTTTTGTTCTCTCCCATGTCTAGAGTAGCAGTGTGCCTTCGTGATTCAATCCCCTTCAGTAAAATCTTTTTTTTTTTTTTTTCCAAAGCTAGAAGGACAGTGGGGAGAGGGTTGTGAATGCTTTAGGTGTACATGGGTGTACTTGCCCACACAGGTCTGTTATTGACAAGACTGCCTGTCTTCAAGATGCAGAAGAGAGAGCAAATGAGTAAAATAATGAAACATTTTTTTTCTTCTCATTTAGTCTCCCTCCAGGTTGGACTTCTGAGGGGAAAAATTTAGAGCTTCACATCTTGTCCCAGGTCCCACAACAAAAGATACGGAAGCCCTGAGCCAAGTGCTGAGTTCTTGAGTGCCACTCCTGCCCCACCAAGCACTGGCAAGAGGAATTAGGGTGTCTGAATGCCCTCAATATTTCCTGGCTGCGTGGTTTCAAACACGGCAGAAATATTTTTGTCTTATGCAGGAGTTCCTCACTTTACTTCTTCAGTTGTCCTGGAGGGATAACTTTCATGGGTTTTTGCCAGATTCCCATTTTCCCATATCAGGGTTCACTTTATTTATATTAGCACATTTAACCCCAATAACCCATTTCCACACAAAAGAAAATGGAACAAAACCCCAACAAGCCTTCCTAGATGAGTCTATTATTTAATACTCCTGCTGCTTCATGATTCCTGCAGCAATTATAGTTTATAACCATGGCCATGAGAAGTTATTTGCACTGGAACACAACACCTAAGGAACTCTAAGGAGAGTTTATGGATGTAATTTGCAGGGCTGCCATCTGCAGACATAATGCCCCTGAGGATACAAAGAAATTGCTGGGACTGTCTTGCTGATGATTCCCAGTTTCTTGTCATCATGAGTGTATGGAGAAAGACAAGTAGCACAGACTCAGCTCCAGCTTTCCCCCAGTCCTGTCACTGGTCATGAGAGTGAAGAAATCAGCCCCTGCCCCTCCTCTTCCCTTCATGAGGACATTGAAGCCCCCACTGAGGTCACCCCTCAGTCTCCTCCAGGCTGAACAGACAAAGTGCCCTCAGCTTCTCCTCACAAATCTTCCCCTCCAGACCCTTCACCATCCTCGTGGCCTCCTCTGGACACTGCCCAATAGCTTGATGTGTTTTTCATATTGTGGTGCCATGTGAATAATGATGTTCTTGGATAAAGTCAGTCATGAAGTAAATTATGGCAGGATGCTTTATGCAATTTTGAGTTATATCCTGAAATGCCCTGGGAAGTATCAGAGCAGAACTGAAGATGCATCCTGTGTATGAGCAAAAATATCTGCACATTTTGTAACAGCTGATGTGATCTATTGTAAACTCTGTTCTTTTGTTTTTCAGGTGCTTAACTGGACATGAGTGGGATGGCATCAGATCACAAAAATTCCTCCCAGGAAGAATACATCCCACACTATCTCCAAAAGGAAGACCCCTTTGCATCAAAGCTTTCTAGAGAAGCTGATATCATAGCTGGCTTTTATTTGACAATAATTGGTAATGATTTTATAACTGGTCTTTGAAATATGACCGTGCCACTGCATCCTTGCAGCTCTCAGAAAGGAGGCAGAAATTGCTGTTCATTAGATGTGTAATTACATAGTTTTTCATATTAGAAAGAAAAATCTAGGAGGGAGGGGAGAGAATGTGTTAGAAATATGGTGTCAACAGTTAATGTCAACAGATAATGCTGCTGCAGGTAGCCAAATAACAGTAGACATTCCAGAAAAAAGTGAAGAAATAATATATATTTTTTTTTTAGTAACTGGGAGGTTGCTACCCTGCAGTTTAATTTTCCCTGGGCAGAATAGGGTTTTCCTCACTATGCCATGTGGGTTTTATGGCCTGTTTTCAAAGCCTATGCAGCAGCGAACACCCTCAGATGTGCTCATGTGACCCTTGCTCAGCTCCTGGCATCATCTGTCCTCTGTTACATGTTATACTGAGCAATATTTTCTGCCTAGCACCCTCCCTATCCTTTTGTGTTTGAGCCCATTACCAGGTTCCAAGTGACCTTGCATGCAGAATAAATACAATTATCTGTTGGTTAGTGCACACCCATGATAGCTGGGACTGATTTATCTTTAAAGTTTTCACATGCCAAGGAGTTATCATTCAGCAGGAAAATGCTGGTCTCTATTTCTTCTACGGATAAACTGGTCCTTTTTCTTGACAATTTGCCTTCTTTGCTTTATGGAGGAGGGCAGAGTTATATCTTTTTGTGTCCATATTTGCCTCAACACCTGAAGGAACAGCCTCAAGTTGTGTTGGGAGAGGTTTAGTTTGGATATCAGGAAAAGGTTCTTCACCCAGAGAGGGGCTGGGCACTGGAACTCCCCAGGGCCGTGGTCATAGCACCAAGCCTGACAGAACTCAAGAAGTGTTTGGGCAAAACTCTCAGGCACATGGTGGGATTGATTCTTGGGATTGTGCTCTGCAGGGCCAGGAGCTGGACTTCGATGGTCCTTGTGGGTCCTTTTCAACTCAGGATATTCTATTCTATTCTATTCTATTCCATTCCATTCCATTCCATTCCATTCCATTCCATTCCATTCCATTCCATTCCATTCCATTCTTCTTTATATATTTTAAGTTCCTTTATGCTTTATGGTCTTAGTTCATGCAGGTTCTCACAGCTCAACAGCTGTTTTCTCAATAAAGCTGAGCTAAGGACATAGGACTGTTCTACAAAACCTAGATTCCAGGTATCAGAAGACAAGGCTGGATACAGAGTGCACAGTGACTTTTTGACATTTATTGCAGTTTTGATTCATTGTCTTGTTCAACCAGTTCTGCACAAAGATCTGTCAGTTAGTCCTGCTTTTGTGTTTCTCATTCACTGCTTTAGATCCCTCCCTTCTACTCTCTTTTACTGCCTTTCCACTGACTGATCTAAGTAATGTACTCTTTTCCACAGGTAGAGGAGTTTTCTATTATTATTTCCCTTCTATTTATGTTTCTGCTTATTTCTCATTTCTCTTCTGCTTATGTCTTTATTGAAAAAATAATTCAGAGCAGCAGAAGTGACAGGCGAAGCTGTATCTCAGTGCTGTTCTTGGTATTCATATACTGTTTTGTAGATATCCTCACTTCTCACATATGTATTTTTTTTCTGTTGCTCTGTAGACAGAGGTCTTCACTGAACTGCCCAAAACAACACCCACTTCTGGTCTTTTTTCACTTGGTTAAGTAAATTTAGCTTTAATCCCAGGAAATATGTCTGATGGATGATTCTTCCGAATATACACTGTGCTGCCTTGTTATATTCACTGTATTTAATGTAGGTTTATCCTGTTCCAAAAATTATCCATGTCAGGTGTGAAACATCTTGAAAAACACAGACATAATCAAATTAAGGCAAGGAACAGGAATCAAAAATTTCCAGTGAAAAGCCAAAAGCCAATCGTAAAGGAACAGACTCTTGGGAGTAGTGTGAGGAAACTGAAAGTATAATTTTAAAAGGTCTCATAATCGTTTTGATATTGGACTTGTGAACTCATTGTATCCAGTGTCCTGAGCAGGGTAGTTCAGGCCACAGCTGTGCTGTACCTGTACATAGCTGTACACATCATATCCTACCTTTAGCTCTCTTACTTTATTTGTAAAGTGTTTGTTCTGCGTTGCATTTTACTTGGTTAATTACTTTGCCTTGTGGGCATCACAAACCCCACTAGCAGCTTTCATTAGAGCCACTTATGGTCTTCATTTATTCATATTAATGATGTATTTGCATCTTCCTTGGACTTGGATCCATAGAATAAGGATATTAGTAAAAATTTCTTCACTGGAAGAATGGTTCAGCTTTGGAATGGGCTGCCCAGGAATGGTGGAATCATTAGCCCTGGAAGTGCTCAGAAAATGAGTGGAGGTGGCGCTTCATGATGTGGTTTGGCGGGCACGGTGATGTTCAGTCAAAGGTTGGACTTGATCATCTTGGAGGTCTTTTCCAGCCTTAATGATTTTATGGTTCCGTGTCTGTGTTGTTTCATTATAACTTGTGATTCAGACTAAACCTGTCACATTTTTCCACTGAACTTTCCCTACTCCTTTGCAGATCCCTTTCAAGAAATTCTGGCCCCTCCTGAGGATGGACTCTGTGGACAGGGAGGGACAGCAGGGAGAGGGAAGCAGGAGGTAGGAAGCCAGGACTGCTTTTGTGCATCTTTTTGCACTTGAGCTGTGTAAGGTGCAGTGAGTTTAAAATTTCTTTCAAAAAGGAGAAGAAGATTAAGAGTGAGTGAACAAGAATGGATCTTATCAGGAAACTCAGCAGAGCTTTTAGGGTCAGACTGGTTGTACAGCTGAAGTATTGCAGTTTGAAAAAGAAAAATATTTTTTTTGTCTTTGAAAAAAATCAGGAGTCTTGACTAGTCTGTGATAAATTCTCCGTGAGCGCATGATCTTTTGTCCTGAATAATTCATTTCCATGTGTACCTTTCTAATTGTCTAGGAAAAAAAAAAATCAGACTATGCTCATGGTTATAAGAATCCAGTTCTTTTGTCTTTGTCACTTCCCCCACCAGCTTTTTCATCACTGCCTTGGTTGATTCACTGTACAGCCATGTAGGGTGACAAACTCCTGAGCAGGGACCTGCTGGCTGTCAGCTCCTCTGAACCCCCTTGGCAAGTCACTATTGATTTACAAACTGTTGCTGCACATTTCCCCAGCCTGTTATGAAACAGCTTAATTGAAAACAAAATCCTAAACTATCTTTTTTTTAAAAAAATTTTATTTTCTCTGATGGTTTAGTGCTGCTGTCAGGTTGGACAAGTAAAGCTTATTTCTTCAGTTTCCCCTCTCACTGCAGGTTGTGTCTCAGCCTGGCTCTCTCTCTGCAGGTGTCACTTTTTTAGTTATCACATCCTTGGCTCTTTTTTTGTATATGTGTAACAGTGCCATGATGCCATGGACAGTTCTCCTAGCAAAGAGCCTTTATTTTATATCTGAAGAGTCTTTTTCCCCTGTTTCCATCCTAGCAGAGCTGGGATCCTCTTCCAGCAAGGGCTTCAGCTGACTTCTGGGAGTCATTTAGCAGCAGGAGAAATGGAGCATTAGATGCCTCATCTAAGGAGATTATAAACTTTTGATCACCAAGGAGTTAAAAAAAAATTCAAATAAGCAATTGTCAGATGCAGGCATAGACAAAAGGCAACACAAATTATCAGTAGACCCTTTCCAGGTATGGGATTAGGAGGTCAGTGTGCTGGAGCTCTCTGAAACATTGATACTAATAATGAGCAGCGGCTTCAGAGCAACTTGGCAACTTCAGAGCTGCTTGGCTGATAGAGATGTCTCTCTAGACTGCCAGTAAGTTGAAAAAGATTCAGGAAAATGTCAAATGCTTTCAAAAAGTGTTTCAAACTGGATGCTGGCACTCTAGTTATCCTAAATATCACTGGAGAGAAAAATGGCATTAAGAGAGAAAAGGACTAAAATATATGAATAATGCTCACAGCATTGAGATTCATTCACTCAGCTGCAAGGAAGAAAATTATTAATATAAATGCCTCTATCTGCTTATCATTCAGATTAAGTTTGCAAAGCCATACAAGTAGGTTGTTCTTAAAATTTAATTCACCAAGGGTAAATCAAATTTGATGAGAAAACCTAAGATCAATAATAAGCCAGCTTCTGTCCTTCGGTTTATTTTTAAAAACAATATAGAAAGCAATGCTGTCAATATAAAAATAAAAAGAGTTTCCAATAAGTGTCACATTTAATACTGAAAAATTCAAAATCAAAGTATTTTTCTCCTGAGTTTGGCAAACTTTTGGTTCTACAGTCACTCATATTTCTTGATAAATTGGTTTTAGTCTCTGGGAATCATTTCCCTCTCTGCGTCATGGATGTTCCCAGGTTAGGTTTCTTGGTTTCGTGAGGACAAGGTACCTTTGCAAGGGGATCATTCCTTTGATGGACCAGAGTAAATAATAAAATGCCCATTTAAATACTGGATTATTTATTACTGAATTACCAAATTAATCAGTAAATAAATGAATACCCATTTAATTAATGAGCTTCAGTTCCTGAGGTCTGGCCTGCCAGAAGACTCAGATGAAAATGACATGGTATTCAAAGGTACAATATTTGGAGAAGGTAGCATTGCTGAGAGGCTGGGGGGCTGCTGGGGTCTTCTGGAAACAGGGTTTGCCCCAGCAGAGCCCTGAATACAAGACAGCACAAAGGGTAACTTTGATGCCTCATCAACCAAGGAAAGTTGGGTTGTTTATGACTTTTTTTGTAGGAGTGTGACAAGTTGGCCTCAGCTGGTAGCCAAGCACCCAGGACAGCCCTCACAGTGGGACAGGGAGGAAACAGGCAGAGAAAAAGCTGTGGAAATGAAGACAGGGTGAGGATAAAGACAGGAAGATCCATTCCCAGTTACTGCAGTGGGCAAGCAGGCTCCTTGAGGGGAATAAATTCAGAATCATGGAATTACAGAATGATTTGGGTTGGATGGACCTTAAAGATCATCTTGTTCCAACTCTCATCACGTGGTTCCAACCCCAAAGCTTAACATTTAATTACTCATTTAGGTAGTGAGAAACAGAGGTGTCAAACCTAAAATACTTATGGAAAACGCCTTTCCTCACCCTTTCCAGGGCTGAACTTCTCTCCAACATTTCCCTCATTGCTGTTGTAGGTCCCTTTGGTGAGGCAATGGCAGCACAGGCACCCTTCGCTCTTCACTTTTTTCTTCTGCCTTTCCCTCCTTCTCACGTCTCACATGTCTCCCCTGATCTGGTGTGAGGCTCAATGGACCGTGGTCCTGCTGGGTTTTTCACCTTCAGGTGTGACTCTTGCTCCATGAGAGGGATATTGTGTGCTGTCCTGTGTTTCCACAGCAAAGCTCTCACTCTCACCTTAAACTCTTTCAACCGTGAATTAGTGAAGACACATTTTCTTAAAGGGAACTGGAAACTCTACAGTTTTTTGTACCGGTGTGATTAATTACATGGCAGATGAACCTGCAGGTCCTTGGGTGGTGATGTGGAAAAAATGATGTCAGCCAATATGAGAATGATCCCTGCTCATGCACTGAATTCCACCTGGAAGTTAAAATCAGATTAATCAGATCTATTTTACAATTTTTTTTTTTCTTATGATAGTAATCGGTTTTAATGCAAGATTTAAGCTTTGATATTAATATCTTAATTTAAATTATATTAGAAATGTATCCCTCAACATCTGATTATTTATTTAATAAATTTAAGGTTGGTCAGATTGTGGTCCCTGTGATTACAGAGAGCTGAATTTCATGCCTGTGGCTGTGTAATTGTTTAAGTGAAAGCTGGGTTGGTCAGAGCAGAGGGATTCTGGGGTTTCTGTGCTGAGCATTCCATCAATGGCTGTGCAGGCTCAGCTGGTGAAGGCAATGCCCTATTGCAGAGGGGAAAACAGCATTTGCTGTGGCAGGGACATGTCTGCAATCGAGGTCTCTGTGAGCTGCACAATGACACAGAGGAGATCACATTTCAGAGTAAAATGCCCAGCCTTAGGACCACAGGTTCAGGCTGAAAACATCAGGGAATTTCACAGGGATGGGATATTGCTGTTTTTGAGGAGGATTCTAATTTGAATGTTGTTTTGTTTTCCATTATTACAGGGATCCTTTCAACTCTGGGAAATGGGTATGTTATTTTTATGTGCTCAAAGCGAAAAAAGAAGCTGAGACCTGCTGAGATAATGACTGTTAATTTAGCAGTGTGTGATCTGGGCATTTCAGGTAATTTTATGTTTTTATTTTCCCTCGTTTCTACTGTCTCACCGTTCTGCCTGGCAGCAGCAAGAGACATTCCTCTGGAAGTCATGGGAGCACCACATGCCTTTTGCTACTGATATTTCTGCTCTATTATTTGCATGTAAATAACATGGGAGGATGGAAAACAACATTCCTGAACAACTTGATGGGAAGAAATGAACAGTACAGAGGAAAAATTAGGGTTGATTTTATCAAACAGTCAGAGCTCCTATTCACCCCAGCACTGGGCAGGTCTCCAAAGGCAGCTTCCATGTGCATCTGGCACAATAACCACAAAATATCTTGGTATTACAGGTGCAGAAAATTATGTTTTCTTGCCGCAGGGTGAAATAGAAAGGACCCAAGTGCCTCAAAAATACACGTTTAGCCAAATAATTGGAAAATGCCAGTGGCCATGGGCCCATCAAAGCTAATAGTTTTCTCTCTAGTGACTGTCCTCCTTTGTCTCTGGATCAGAAAAAATAAGCATTTGTGTCAATCTGTTAGAGTATGAGCAATAACAGCCAACTGGGAGGATTTTTATTTCAACCCCACAGTCTGGATGTCCTGGCATGGGAGGAGGGAGCTTTGGAGAGGTTTATGCGGAGTTGCAGAGATGGTTGTTTTGGCTCTTGACATGAGACTGATTCAGCTGCTCACAGGGAAATACAGGGAAAGGGCTGGATGTCCTTTAGAAAAGGATATTTTGGATGGCAGACAAGCCAGTGGGTATCAGAATCCAGCTGGCTCTGGGATCTCCCCAGTGCCATATAAATGGAATTCTGTTCCCATGCTTGCAGAGTCATCTGTCCCCTAGGTGCTGTATGTGCTGGGACCTCTGCCCTCAGCTCCAGTGCACCCTTTTCCTAACTGTTGCAGTGCTAGGTTTCGTTTAGCAAGCTGCAGCTTTCCCTGGGAGCTCAGCAGGGCTGCTTGGGGCGGGGCAGACATTCAGTCCTCCCGCAGCCCTTTTTGGATGGCTCCACGGTTTGGCTCCGTCCAGCTATCAGCTTTACAACACAGTGATGGCGAAGGAGGCGAGGAGGATCCCTCTCTGAGGGCTTCTGAGGACCTTTAAGGTTCCACGTCGCTCAGGCGGTTCCCAGGGGCAGAGAGACCTCGTGATCCGGGTGCAGGGGGGTTTTGTCAGGTCACAGGGGTGGTCCATGGGCAGAGTTGGGGTACAGGAACCAATAGGGAGAACCCGAGGGAGTGGCCAGGACTAGGGGCAGGGGAAAGTGGGGAGGTAACAATGTGAAAGGCATTTAACAAATGAATCAGTGGGAAATACAACACCACGCCTAAGCTTGTCTGCCAGATGCTTTTGCTCTCATCCAAATGCCCAAACTATCACTGAACAATATAAAGTGGTGGTTCCCAGCCTCCCCAGACTGACGCTTGTTTGAGCTCTCAGGGCACAAGACCAAGGAGATGCTCATCCCTACACATTCCAGTGGTTGTGGTCAGTAAACTTGGACTTCTGAAGGAAATACTAATTCAGTAGAAGAAAGATGTTGGTATAAATATCACTGCTACCACGCAGAGAAATTCCAATGTTTTCTTTGGCATTTCTGCCATGGAGACACTATTTCCATCTCACAACAATTAGAAGTTAAGGAAAAAACCCCAGACTAGCTTATTCCTCTCCTGTGATATTCCCATTTTCTTTGTGTTTTAAGAATCTGTCTTATAAGGCTCCTGTTTGACTCCTATGACGGTCACCCCAATGAGAGGGAGTGTTTCAGGAGAATTTCCCCAGTTTTATATTTTGAATGTTGCCCAGAGCAGCTGTGGCTGCCCCATCCCTGGAAGTGTACAAGGCCAGATTGGATGGGGCTTGGAGCAACCTGGTCTAGTGGAAGGTGTCCCTGCCCATGGCAGGTGGTGGAATGAGATGAGCTTTAAGATCTCTTCTAATCCAAAATATTCAGTGATTTTATGACTTGATGAATTTTAACAGGTATCTTCTAACCAAAAAAACTCTATGTCCTAACCATGGACCCATCTTAGTGTGAGGGCTGCTGATTTCTCTGTTAGGGTCTGTTACCAACTCATCACTTGGTCACCTTGCTTTCTTCCCTGGGAAATCACTCCATCTGTGTGTTTAAATTTTGGAATTAAAAATAGTGATTGGCAGAGCCATGCATGGTTTTTCTGCCTTCTCTAATTTTTTTTTATTAATGGAAGGTGCTAAGTTGGGAAATGTGACACATTCTGTGTGCTGAATGAATTGAAGATAGGATTTTTTATCTCAAATCTTCATATTTCACACACTTGTCTTAACAACTTTTATAAGAACAGAGTTCTGCTTCCTGCAGATTTCCACGGGATGGCACCAGCCCCTTGTTCAAAGCTGCATCAGGCTCATTTCACACTGACACCGTGCTCTGGGCTGCTCCAAGTCCTGGGGCTGAAATTTGATTTTGTGCCAACAAAAGTGTCGGACTTTAAAGCTGGCAGTTATTTATATGACTAAAGTTGCTGAGTGTTAGCACAAATCCTAGACTTTGCCATATTGAATGTTTTTCTTGAAACCTTAATCACTGAGGTCAGCTTTTGCTTGAAAAATTAAAAATGCATTTATTCAGCTTGGAGAAAAGCACATCAGAGAAAAGCACAGGCAGAACTTTCCTTACAGGTTTAGGCTGAAGGAAAGTAATCCAAATACACCTTTTTTAAAAACACATCTCATTTTGAAGGGTTTTCAATCCTGATGCTTTTGGCATAGAAGGTGGACAAAGGTAACTTTCTGCAAGATTCGGTTTTGGTAGAAATGCTTTAATTTTCTGTTAAGAATGAAAAGAGAATGCATGGTTTTGCATCAGTTCAATGTAAAATGCAATGATTTTAGGAAAAATCAAGAATATTTTCCTACAGATCACTTCAACAAAATAGAGATTTTTGTCTTGGCTTTTATGAATAGCTTACCTTGTGGGGAATACAGTTTGCAAGATCATTTTTGCTCTCTTCATAAACCAATTCACTGAGCTTCTATGACGTTATTGACACTGTAGTTCAGCCAGGGAATCCAGCCCAGAGCAGCTGAGATGTTTTCAAATCCATGAGGTGCTCTTGTAAGAGACGGTCCGAAGATCCCTCATCTGCCTCACGATCATCGCCGAGGACAGAGACTGAGCACAGGAGTCCTGGCCTGGCTGAGGTGGGATGTCTGCCAAGTGCTGCCTGCGGATGTGCCCACTGGGAACTGGTACGCATTCCTGAGGAAAATTAGTGCAGGTCCCAATGGACTGCGCCGTTCTTGCTGCCCAGGTGGGAGGGACTGCGCTGAAGCGGAAAGGAATGACCTGTCCTGTACGCCTGTCCTGTACGCCTGTCCTGTACAACCTGTCCTGTACAACCTGTCCTGTACGTCTGTCCTGTACAACCTGTCCTGTACAACCTGTCCTGTACGTCTGTCGTGTACATCTGTCGTGTACGTCTGTCCTGTACAACCTGTCCTGTACACCTGTCCTGTACAACCTGTCCTGTACAGCCTGTCCTGTATGTCTGTCGTGTACGTCTGTCGTGTACGTCTGTCCTGTACAACCTGTGCTGTACAACCTGTCCTGTACACCTGTCGTGTACGTCTGTCCTGTACGTCTGTCCTGTACAACCTGTCCTGTACAACCTCTCCTGTGCCTGTTTTCCCAAAGCAACGGGCACCATAACAACGGCTGTAGATTTCCCCACCTCTTGGCCAGTTGCCCCTCGCTTCTGAAAAGAACTATAAAGGGACTTTCTGAAATAACTGAGCTCGAGATCTCCCTATGGAAAGAAGATGAATCTATTGGCAGAAGACCACGAGGACTTTGTCTCATCTGTTGGTAGCTATTGCCCCCCTTTTTCTCCCTCTCTACTTTGTTTTTCTTTATCTCTCTCTCTTTCTCTCCTCTATTGCATTACCGTGTTGTGGGCACTTAATAAAGGTGCACTGTTTTGATTAAAACTGAAATCCCTTGTGTCCTTTTGCACTCTGAGATCTATAAATGAACCATCACGACCCCCGCTTGTATTAGCAGATCGTGACAGCTCTGGCTGCTCCTGTGCAGGAAGGAATACAGTCACAGGAACATGGAGTTCAATATTTAATGTTGCTTGAATGTTGCAGTTGGAATGTTCAGGCTGGGAGAATTTAAGGTCAGGCTGGTAAGTAAAACAGAAGTGTTTGGAAAACATATGTCCCTAGATTATAAATTTTTGACTTTTCTGTTCCATTAAAGTTGATTTTTTTTTCTTTGCCTAAATTAAGACCAAGAAAAAGGTAATAATTAGGAGAAAGCCGAGATTTCCAACTAGAAAATTACAATTTTCAAAATTTCTCTTTGTTACAATACTTACAAAGAATATGAATAATGTAAATCTGCTTTAAGGTGAGAACAGAACAACATTTGACCGAACTTCACTTCTTCCATAATGCAGCACTCACTTTTACATGTGGAGGAGCAAGCTAAAGTGCCACTAACAGGGAGCCTCAAAAATAGTTATGCATTTCCCATCTTTTTGGGGAAGCTTAGAATGTTTTGATATCTGTGTGCAGGTGACTTGCTAGGAGGCACCAAAGAAATATGTGGCATGGAGAGGAGCTGAAACTGCTTCTGCAGCTCAAGTCCATGATGTGACCATATCTGTCCTTCCCACCTATCACTTTACCTTGCTATGTGTCCTACTGCAGGGCCTTGACAGGTTTGCAAAAGTCATTTTTGAAGGCAAATTTCTTTATCTTGTGCTTGAAGACACTCAGTTTGCTATAGGGATGTAGACTAAGTAGATCTGTGCTTGTTTCAAGCTCAGACTTGCTGTCATCGATCCTGTTTCTGTACTGATGTGTTTGCATGTGGACTTAACACATACTCTGAAGCTTTCAGTTTGGGAAGAGCCTGCCCCTGACTGGGTCCAGAGTTTTGGTTTACCACTGGTTCCTGGGGTCTATAGTAAAGCACCTATTTCCAGCCCTCCTGCAGGCTTGGCTCATCCTACCACATCACTGGTGCCATAGGATCCAGCTACAGCTGTCTTAGGGTCAGTCCTGTGCATGCACTGGTGCCATAGGATCCAGCTACAGCTGTCTTAGGGTCAGTCCTGTGCATGGAGGGTACACAAGTCATAGAATCACAGAATGCTTTGGGTTGGAAGAGATCATCCAGACCATCTTGTTCCAGCCCCCTGCCATGGGCAGGGACACCTTCCAGTTGACCAGGTTGCTCCAAGCCTCATCCCACCTGGCCTTGAACACTTCCAGAAATGGAACATCCACAGCTCCTCTGGGCAACCCATGACAGGGCCTCACCACCCTCACAGTAAGGATTTTCTTCCTAATATCCCATCTAAATTTACTCTCCTTCAGCTTAAAGTCATCACATCTACTGTGCCTGAAGCCCTTTCTCCACATTGCAGAGCACTTTTATTGGTGTTAGTTTTGTGCAAAGGAGGGAGTTTGCCTTTCTGTTAAAAGAAGATTTTCTCAATGATGGATTTTTCCAGCGGACTGACATTCTCTTCTCCTTTTGAAGTTGTAGGTAAACCCTTCAGCATCATCTCCTTCTTTTGCCACCGCTGGATGTTTGGATGGCTAGGCTGCCGCTGGTATGGATGGGCTGGTTTCTTCTTTGGCTGTGGGAGCCTTATCACTATGACAGCTGTCAGCCTGGACAGGTACCTGAAGATCTGCCACTTGTCCTATGGTAAGCCAAATATATGTCTATGTATAGGTAATTGTATTATCTGTGATTGCAGAGAAGCTATATTAAGTGCAATAGTTTACTACACTGAAATCATAATTAAGCTCTTCAGAATGCTTTTCTTAAAAATAGAGGGGAGTACAAAGATGAGAAAAACATGATTGCATGATCCAAGAAATTCCAGTTAAATTCATTTTTCTGGACATAACACCCTCTGCTGCCTGCTTAAGCCATGTGTTTTTGTAACCCCTCATAGACAAGTCACTTTATTTCTATCAAGGCCTATTAGCACTAACAGAGGAAAGTACTGCACATATTGCAGGGTCTTATAGACCAACACATAGAAATATTCCTTATTAGATGCCTAAATTCCTCTGAGGTGTGTGGCAACCTATTTAAAACACCTAAGAGATTTGGAAGGGCAATAAGTCATAATGTGAAACTGTCTCCCAAGTATGGAAATGGAACCTGAGAGGATGAAATTAATTTAGCAGTGTAAGGTGTTACCACCATATCCATCAATATCTTGTACCTCTGGAATATGATGTATTATGTGCTTCATTCTTTCCAGTTAAAGGATATTGTCACAGTTTAAAAAGGATGTTCTTCTTGCATTGTAAGGGACTAAATTCTCCATCCAAATACAAAGGATGCTCAAGGTGACTTTACAAGTAAGAAACACTTTGCCCATGTGACTTGAGGCACCCAAGAGATTTCTTTGTGATGACATATAATATCGATCATGTTAAGTTGTGAGGACTGTGTGCAGCTAGGAATTGTAAGTAAGCCAGTCTGTGCAAGCAGGTAAAAGCTGTGCTACTGTGCTAAGATGTGCTATAGATCATAGATCCTGGTGTGTCCATAACTTTTTCCCTAAATGGGAGTACAGAGGAGGTCTCCTTAGCTGAGTTTTAGATACACCAATAGTATCAAGCAGGATTTCAGTTCTTTCTGTAGAAATCTTCTCAAAATAATTCAGTGGTAATCCAAGTCATAGACAATTTTTCACGGACTTGGTGAGCTGAAGTGAATATTTCATAGCTGGCTGCATTCATGCCACCAGCTGTGGTGTTTAACATGACATCTTAGTCCATGGGAGAGAAAATGCTTCAAAACCATTATTCCAAAGGGCTCTGATCATGGTGGTCCATACAAAATAAACAATAAACAAAGATTTATCATGCTCAGTCTAGGTGGTTCAAAAACGTTTCTCTTTTAATACTTATGTTATTGTTGCTTTGTTTTTCCACCCCTGAACATAATGAACCACCTTTCCTGTCTCTCAGCCATCATACATGAATACATCATTTGTCAGGCAAAGTTTGTTTCCCTTCCAGTGATCTGGACATGTAAAATCAGCTGGGAAGGGACACTGGACACATCCAAGTTACAGGTGTTTCTTTGCTTTGGTTTTGTTTTAAGTCACTCTGAAACCCTGAAGAGAGTTCCGTAATGTTAGTGTGAAGTGAGTGAAAACTCCCCTGTGAGTCAGAGACTGCAAACAAGTTGGAGCTTCCTAGATGGAAGGAGATGTTATAACACCCTATTCTAAGTTTCTGCAAAACCAAAGATTTAAATTTGTTAGTCCTATCTGAGTCCTACATGTTGAACACAGATGATGAGGAAAATCCTGCAAACTGAAACTTTTTCTAGATGAATTAGAGCTGTATGCAAGATGAGCAGAGAAACAATATTCTGATCTTCAGGAATTCTATTGGCATTTAATTAACAAAAAAAGAGCAAGGACACATGAAAACACCTATTACAGATATTTCTGACAGGACACACATGTTGATTTTCTGTACTGGAAAAAAATGACAAAGTAAAATTAAATCCTAGCTATCTTATTTCCTTTGTAAAGCCTTATTTCTCAGTCACAGAGTTTGAACTTCAGTCAGGTAATACAGGAGAGAAAGAACAGGAAAAAACCTAAGTTACATTAAAGAATTGAAATTACTGGACAAGATTCTAACAACTGTTGCTGAGCTGGTTGTTTGGATTGCTTTAGTCTGGACTCTTCTCAGTTGTAACTCATCGCAACTTAAAGCAAAGATCTGAAATAAGGACAGGTGCAGCCTTCCACATGAGTGTGTCTTTGTCTTCATGAGGCACAACATGAGTGCAGGGTCACTGTGGATACCTGGAAAAAGCCAAGATGAACATGACAGAATTGTTGTCAAACAGTCAAGCAAACTCATATTTAAATAAGAATCATAGAATGGTTTGGGTTGGAAGGGACCTCCAAGACCATCCAGTTCCAAAGTCTCCACAGGAACAGCTTCCACTTGACCAGATTGCTCACAGCCACATCCAGCCTGGCCTTGGACACTTCCACGTGACACGATGTATTCCATTGTGCCAAATTCATCTGGACATGAACTTGTAACTCCTGAATTTTCTTCCAGGTACCTGGCTTAAGAGACATCATGCATTTATCTGCCTGGCAATAATCTGGGCCTATGCTACGTTCTGGGCTACAGTGCCTTTTGCTGGGGTGGGGAGCTACGCCCCCGAACCCTTTGGGACCTCCTGCACTCTGGACTGGTGGCTGGCACAGGCTTCGGTGGCTGGACAGGCTTTTGTTCTGAGCATCCTTTTCTTCTGCCTCCTGTTCCCAACTGCAGTGATTGTGTTTTCCTATGTCAAAATAATTTTAAAAGTCAAATCATCCACCAAAGAAGTTGCTCACTACGATACCAGGATTCAGAACAGCCACATACTTGAGATGAAGCTGACCAAGGTAGGTAGGAACATTTTCCTCATTTTGCTCTGTTGGGTCATATGAGCACGTTTGGAGACAATAACGTGATGCTCCGAAGGTGCTTTTGTAGCCTTCTCCTCTGTTACGGACAAGATGGGGAAAAACAGGACTGGAAACATAATTCTGTGATTAGGGCACTCGAGTTCCTGAGATCATGACTCACTCTAAAGCTCTGACACAGTATCCCCCTGTGACCTTACAAGTCATATCATCTCCCTGTGGCCCTGCTCCCCACCATAAAAAAACCTTTTGCTTTCAGAAACAGTTGTAAAGACTAATTTAAGGAGTTTGATGTTCACAGGAATTATAACAGAAAACAGATAAAGAGCAGATTATTGTAGCAGGGAAATAGAGCTTTCAGACAGTTTTCGTTCCTCTGTTAATGAAGATATAAACCAAAACTGGTCCTGTGACACTGCAATTGTTTTTATGCAAACAATTTATCAGTTAGGCTCAGCCATGAACTGCTAATAAAAATGCTGAAGTGCTAAAATTAATTTTCCTTTTCAGACCATATCCTGTTTTCTGATTGAATCTATTTTCTGTTTGGCAATGGTGACAGCCATGATCCTTGATACTGGTTATTGTGCCAGGAAACCTCTCAAAATAAAGGCTTGTATTGAACAAAACCAGATTCCTTATCTGTAAAAGATTCACCAACCTCTGCAAGCCATGCCAAGAGTGAGACAAGCAGCAAGTTTTGCTTGACTGATCAAATTTTATTACAATTTTTGGGAGTTGAACTGAAAGTTATACAACATAGAGCAATAAGGGTCATTATGTCTAAACATATCTGAAAATCTCAGCTACGTACCTGTACAGCCAGTGCTGCCAGTACAGCTGGTGCAACTGCACTTGCCTTTTAAAGGGATGTTTCAAATTGTTACTTTTTTTTGGTGGTTATTTAGCAAATTTCCTTTGAAGAGCAATGGAAACTTTTGATTTGAGGCTGCAGATTTTTTTTTTTTTTTTTTGCATATTGGGAGGATCATGTAAAACTTCAATGTGATCTGAGTTGCAACACCAGTAATTTTCCCTCCTGTCTTGGATCTACACTGGAGAATGTAATGTTGGGATAAATATAAATATGGAAAATTGGTCTCCCTTTTAACCGGTTTGACTCCACAGTACAATTTATAACAAACAGTCTGTGTTTGAGATCCTTGGCTCACCCCACTGTTCCTTCAGTGACAGACAACAAAAAGAACAGGCTACAGGAAAGATTATGCAATGTCCAAACTCCTTGTGCTTTCTGGATTTTTTTGTTTGTTTGTTTTTGTAATAAAATCCTGCTAACTGCCTTATTCCAAATGAGTGCACATGTGCTGCTACCAGTCTGGATGCAGCAATTATCTGTCAATGGCAGCAGTATAAAGGCAGATGTTTTTCAGGATGTATTATGACGTGGTATCATTCGAAGTGATATCAGGCTGTGACTGAGTGCAGACAGGCTGGTTCAGGTAAAGTATGCTAATCACAAATTTTGGCCCCAAGCAGTTTTTCTTTGGCATTTTTACTGAACTTTCTTATGGTTATGTTTCCTCATATTATAAGCAAGTCACTTACTAATTTACCCGGAACTCATTTATCAGAACTGAAATATTTAATATGAATTTGCTTTTTAAAGTATCTACATATTCTAATGGAGTGCAAATCCATGATATGGGTTAGGAGAAACAAATCTAGACGTTTTACTAGCATTCTCACTCTCAGTTAAAGTCCCAATTTTCAAAGGATTTTTTTTCAAAAACCTTCGGAGTTCTGCTATTATCTGTGTATTTTCCTAAAAAAGAGATTCTGTGTTTCGAAAGAAACCCCCTCCTTAAATAATTTGAATTCAATATCAAGCTATTATTATTTTCTGAAATCTCATTTAGTTTTCTCATATTTAGCCAGACTTTGCTGCATTTTTAAAGCAGACTCATTAACTGCACTGTGTCAGGTGAAAGAAGCACAGGCACGAGATAAGGAGGCAGATTTTGTTCATGTTGTATATTTATATGAAGAAGCAAGTTATCATTTTTCTTTTCCATTCAGTGGAATGCAATTCCCTTTCATTCTTCCCAGCTCAGTGCTGCTCTGCCAGTGTTTGACTCTTCTGAATTAACCTCGCTGTCTCTTTTCTGCTCTCACAAGGTGGCAATGTTGATCTGTGCAGGGTTCCTCATTGCCTGGATCCCTTACGCCGTAGTCTCAGTCTGGTCAGCCTTTGGACAGCCAGATTCAGTCCCCATCCAGTTCTCAGTGATACCAACACTGCTCGCAAAGTCAGCAGCCATGTACAACCCCATCATTTACCAGGTCATTGATTGCAAGTTTTCTTGCTGCCGGTCAGGAGGGCTGAAGGCCAAGAGCTCTTTGAAGAAATCAAGGTAATTTCTTCTTTGGGGAGTAGGATACCTTTGAGAACATGATGTTCCAAAACGACCAGACTAAGGTCTACCAAGGATCACAGCTCATTGGATCTTATTTCTTGGGTTTGACCGTGACCATTTTGGTTTGGGATTTTTCTTGCCATGGGAATTTGTAAAGTGACTCAAGGTGTATAAAGAGAAGCAAGGAGACAGTCCTTGCTTTTAGATCCAGCCCCAACTCCATTGATATTGTTTGGAAAAAAGTCTAATTGGTTTTAGTGAGTTTTGGATCAATCCTGTCTTCCTCATCCTTTTCTTCCATGTGATCATATGAGTTTCCTCCAGAAGGTGTTGATGACCTCTATTGCGAGTGAAGCAAATGGAAGAGAATTGTGTTAATTCCTTCCATAATTAACCTGCTGATACTATTTCAGCCACAGAATCACAGAAGGAGGTTTCACCTAGTCCCTCATGCTGAATGCAAGCTGGCTTCCCTGGGGCTGTGCAGCGAACAAAATGATCTGGAGGAATCACTTCCCAGAAGTAGGACCTTAATTCCCAACTTGGTGTGAAGAAAATGACCATTGTACCCTCTCCTCCCCACAGGACATACACCATATCTGCACACAGGGACTCGGCAGTGATGAACGAAACCCAGCTGGAAGCATGAGGGCTCATCTCACACACAGCAAATGAAAACATGATGAAAACAACACTACTGGCTCAAGTTCCTCATTCTGTAAATGAATTAAAACATGGTGACAGGTTTATTTTACTCACTATTCCTATGTACAATGTACAGTTCTTTCCATCCTGACCAAAATAGTGTGTTAGAGTTGGGCAAATATTTTAAGTACTCAGAGGAAGGAGAAACAGAGAAAATTTAGTTTTATTTAAAATTTTCCTTCACTTCAGATGCTTTACAATGCCCTTTTTTTTTGCTCTTCTTAGCACTAACAGAAATGATAGTTTGGATGATATTTCCCCTCAGGGGAAGGAAAGTATTCATAAAGGCCAGTTTTAGTTTACCAAAGCTAATCTCCCTAAATTCCTGCTGCAGTCACTGGAGACCTGGAGCACAAGAGAAAGGATTCCTTAGAGGACAAATCTGAGTTGGAGCTTCACTTATCAGGGCTCTGAATTACACAGTGGGGAAACATTAGCTGACTGGATTTCCCTGGTGAGCATCTCTCCAAATCACGAGGCTGTCTTGAACCAACTTTGACTTCAGTCCTTCAATATTCAGAAACATTTTGATTTTAGTGACAGCAAAGTCAGAGGTATCACACATACACAGGACCACTTTACAAGATATAGAATAACAATTCCTTACTCAATTGTGAATGAGAGGGGAAAGGTCTCTTGCTCAAACTGTAGCTTCATTTAGGAGTTATGAACAACTTTTTAATAAAAAAGCAGAACTGAAATGAAGTCAGCCCAAGCCAAACTGAGGAAACTAATATTTCACACATTTTTATCATTCTCTGGCCAAAATTACAGGGAAATATGATGGCAACAAGCAGAAAGATTTGCCTTCTTGATTGATAACTGAATTTTTCATCTTGTATTTTACTCATCACAATTTTTTATGAGATCACTTCACGAGATATAAAATGGCGGAACCTTCCTCAATCCAAACCATGAAACTAGATTCAAACCAGTGTATTTGTGAGAAGGGTCACAGCCCTGCTGACAGAGGAGTCTTTCCAAAGTGCAGCTGCAGAGTAGTTTTTAAACACTAAGTCCTGGAAAGATGAAGATTAGTAACTATTTAGGGGAATGAAGTTTTGCAAGTTCCTAATGCATTAAATAGAAAAATAATGTGCTTTGAAATGACCTGCAGAGTAAGGCAGCCAAAACAGTTGTGTTGGGTAAGACCCATAATTATTTCTATTATCTACTTTTTCTTTTTTGGATTTATTATAAGGTAGAGGCATCACTATAGATCAAAAACTAGCATTTCAGTAAAAGCAGATTTTTGATGCTTAAAGTAATGATTTTGATTTTTCTGTGTCATTTCTTCAAGAAGGATGTGATTTTATTAAAAATAAGTTAATTGTAAGTCAAAGAGTCTCCCACACAGATTTCTGCTGGCTGTTAAAAACAAAGTTACAAGGGCAAAGCTTTCTTCTGGGTTGTTCCTTTAAGGAAAGAAAGCATTTATGAAAAAGTTTCGATTACTTTCCTGTTTAATATTTCCTGTTTAATGTTAATTTATTCTATTGTTATTTCAGAAATGTGTTTAACATGCATTTCCTGCCACACTGAACTGAACTTCTTTTGTAGCTGATCTGTGTTGATGTTAATATTGCTTTATACAATAATATCATAAAGGTTTAATCTGATGTTTGTTGGCATGTCCCAGCACTCCCATTCTGCAGTTGCTATTTTCTCAAATGATATTCAGACCACGTAGCAGAAGTAGAATGTTGTTGAATTTCCCAAGCTGGGTATTGCTTCCTTCTCTGCAATGTTTTAACAAAAGAATTTTGAATAAATACTAAGAGAACTTGCAGAGGTACGAAGAGTTGCCCTTTTACCTGTACATTGTTTTGTGCTAATTTTTCCCCAGAAGTTGAGTTCTTTCATTTCTACAGACCTTTCAGCATAAGACAAATTTATCTCTTAACTATGGTTGCAAATTGTGCCCACAAATTGATCCAGAGCAGAAGGCATCTTGTACAGTATTTGCAGACGTGGTTATGAAGACATTAACAACTTTGCCTGCATCTTCCTGCAGCTTTTATTATTTTCTTCATCCAGGCAAACTTTTGTTTGTATCTATAGGTGTTTATCATAACTAAGGTGTGATGTAAATCAGACATACAGTGGCCCTATAAATGAGATTAGCTGAAGCAACACTGTTGGTAAAATTGTAGGAATTACACACCAGGCACCCAGATTTAGGGGTAGATCAACTCATAGTTTGTGCATGAACCCGTCCTCTAATTTAAATTGGGGAAGTTTTTCCCTTTATTTTTTAAAATTATGTACTTTCCTCAGAACTGCTATTGGGTCATCCCAGGAGTGGATACCCATTTGTGGTAGGGCTGAATTTTATATTTTTAAAGAATGAAAGACATTTTTGAATTCCACTATAGAGAATGTACTAGATACACATGCTACCTAAAGAGTTCAGAGGTTTAATAAACTCTAAATATGAACTTCCAGAATAATGATAAATGTGTTTCATATGACTTAAAGATATTTATTTTCATATTATTTAAATTTATTTATTTTTTATTCAGTGCCATAGTTATTTTTGTCTGAAAACTCAGTTTTGCCACGACTGAACAGTATCTTGCACTAGAAGAAACATTAGGACTCCAGCTTGTGCAGGAATTAAAGACAAGTTTATGCTGAGCATGTGTTCCAGTGAAAGATGTTCCCCTGAATCAAGCAGGACATGCACACTCCAGCATGTGGTGCTTAATTTAAATGCAGAATCTGAACCTAAGAGCAAATGGATCTCATTGGATTCAATGACGAAAGAGAACTGGAGCACTCTCTTTGTTCACCTGTATGTAAAGCAGCTCATACAATTTGTGCTCTCTTTGGGATCACAGTGCTAGAGGAGTGAGTGGTCTTATTATGGATTTGAATTTTCAAGGTCAACTTTGAATTGATTGGAAGGTTGTACCCAGATGGTTCTAAAGATAGCACTTTGCTACTGATGCTCAGGGCAGAGTTTCTTCCTCTCCCTGTGTTGAGGCTGATAATTGATTATTCCATAAAACTGAGATATGTAACCTTGGTCTGAGAGCATCAAAAGACAGTGAATCTCTCACTTTGCTGTTCTAGAAATCTAAATGT
Source organism: Corvus moneduloides (assembly GCF_009650955.1). Taxonomy (NCBI): domain Eukaryota; kingdom Metazoa; phylum Chordata; class Aves; order Passeriformes; family Corvidae; genus Corvus; species Corvus moneduloides. The sequence goes on from NC_045478.1 coordinate 6,413,074, forward strand.
TTTACAAATTCCAAACTTATACTATTTTGTGATCTGGTCTTTGTCAAAGCACCAGCAGAATAAAACCTACTCAGTGTGATGAATGAGTAAGGAACGCGACTCTGAAGGAAGATTTCTTTATTGCGTTTTCAATATTTCATCCTCCTTGTTACATTAAGAAATTTCCTCTTTTTATGTATAAACATTAATGTTTTTCAATGAAAATAGTGCCATCAAGAATAATAGCTATAAATGAGGATCTTTTATTATGTAACCTTTGTGTGCATTCAGACTGAGCTGCCAAGAAGCAAAATTCTATTTGAATTCACTGTCCATGACTTGAAGGAAGTAATTGACATAGGCTAAGACTCCACTTAGATAATGAGCTGACCTGGACAGTAAGATTGAGAGTAAGAGAGTAATGAGAGCAATACTGTATTTTGAAGTGATAGTGAAATTATGCAAAGCATGTGGATATGGAAATTTTTTATTTGTCATTTTCAGTCATAGATGAAGAATGACTATAAACCTTCTTCTGCAGACTTGGAAATATGTTGACAATGAAGAAATATCAAGGTTTAAAATGCCTGAAGAGACTCTTGAAATAGGAGATTTAAACAAACTTTTATGACAGAAGCTGAAAAAATAAAGTACTAAAAATGTAAGTTATGGTTGTGAGATTTTAGAAGAGAGTAGAGAGCATTTGTCCATGCAGGTGAATACAGCTGTAGCAAATTTTATTTCTAGACCTGTAATAAAAATGAAAAGAACCCAACCCAGCAAGTGATTTGTTAAAAATATTTATCGCCCACAGCAAAAGACTGCTGATAGCAGAAGATTTTTGGCTTTGTGGCATCAAAAGCAAAAGAGGAAATTGATGTGCCTTCATACAAAGAGAGTGTGATTAATGAATGACAGGCACAATGATAGTGAATTGGATTCCTTGGTGGAACTTTCCTCTTGGCACACAATGTCTTTTGGAGGTTGTCCCACCTCCACTGTGCAGGGTGATCCTGGTCACGAGAATAAATCTGAATAGCTGCTAAATGACCAGGCACTTATTTCTCCCAGAATTCTACATTATTAATTTTGTGTTTCTGTTTGTACCTCTTCTTCCCACCAGGGAACTTTCAGATACATCAAACTGCATCCCTCAGGAGAGTTGCTTTGGCATCTTTTTAGTCACATTTCCCAGCTCAGGATGTCCCCAGATGAGTTTCTCCTGGGTAAGAAGCTCTTAAAAAATGATGTTCACCATAACACCAAATTCTCTTCTTCCCTCCTCCCAAGGAAGGTCTTGTTGGTTCCCTTCACATCTGTATTTTCCCAAGTTTCACAAGCCTTTGCAGCTCTCTGGCCCCAAGGAAGAACATTTAACTGCCTGAACTAGATTTTCTGGAGAGCTGCTGACGAGCATCTCCAATATTATCACCATGTTCTTGAGCTCTTGTGCATCCCACACCTTTTTCTTACCTACATGCTTTGCTTTTCAGGATGGCTCATATTCTCCTTCACTTGGAACACGGTGCACACGGTGAGGGCTGTTTTTGTAACTGCCTGGAATGATCTGCACTTCCCCAGTTACGCCTCTTTCACTTTGTAGCTGGGGGAGTGGATCTTGGACCTGTAAGCCAGAGCAAAACCTTTCGAAATACAAGATTTAGTTACGTATTGTCATGCTTTTGTTACTTCTGAACTTAAAGGGAGCTTCACCAGCCATGAATAACGAGCCTTTCCCAATACTAACTGCAGTTTTGTGTGTCAGTTGGGTAGAAAAGAAAACCCATGTGGTTTGTTAGAGCTCTATTCTGAGAGACACATTCACTATCAAATCAGGTGGCTGCAATGAATGAAAGTTGCTGATAAAGGTTTGGTAGGTTCCCTGAGTCAGTAAGATGATCATTGGTCTTTATTTTGGATGTAGCGCCTAAAGTGAGTTTTGGGAGTAGATTTCTTAATCTTTGTGGAATATAGCTAATAAATTTGTGAAATATCAAGTAAACTTTGTGCTGACCAAAACCTGATGTTGCACAGAACATATTTCAGACTTAGATGATGGATACATGTGTGGTACACAATAAATTTTGTTTACATTGCATCGAGCATAATCTTACATTAGTGAAAATACAAAACATTTAGGAAATATGTATTTGTAGAAAATAGGTACAAAAATAGAGATGGAAAGACCTTTTTGGGTTCTAAAAGGGCCTACACAGAGGCTCAGCATCCTAAAATCAGAGGCTGGTGTTGAACTCTGGCTCTTTCTGCACAAATCTTGCAAAACATATCAAGGAAGGGATTTTATCTTACAGCTTTGCATTCATGAAGGCAGTCTGCAACACTGAAAAGTATTTCCCTGGAGCACCTAAAGACCCTCGTTCCTTAATTACAAATCATTTTCTCAGATTGAGAGGAGGAGAACCTGCCTATGTGTCTGCAGTTCTGGTCCCCAAAGCTAAGGGAAGCTTTAGAGAAAGTGTAACAGGGAGGAGAAAAAAAATGATAACGTATAGGTAACAGAAACTAAGGTGAGAGGGTGACAGGGTCAAGCAAAGTAGTCTAAAAGAGGAAAGGTCTGAGAGTAAATTATATCAGTGTATAAACAACTTTGAGGCAATAATAATGTAAATGAAGGAAGAGAGTTATTTGCAGTCTCAGAAGGTGATAGAATGAGGAATCAAAGCTGGAAGCTAAGGCAGGAAAAACTGGAATGGAACTTTCTGAACTACAGGAACATTCAAGCTTTGAAGAGTTCTCAAAGAAAGAAGATGGGGCATGATCTACCAGTTATTCAAGAACAGATTATTTAATCTACTAACAAAAATTGTTAACAATGGGCAGTATTTCTAAACAGCCATTTTTAGTCCTGATACCTGGATTTCTGAGCATTTTCCTAATTTAAACACTAGTAGTATCTCACCTTAGAATCTGCCTTTGCTGCTGAAGCAATGAGTGCTGACCTTGCTGTACAGACAGCTGGATTGTTTACACTGAACTGGCTTCAAAAGACCCCTCACATAGTGAAACTTCACTTCTAATGAAGTGGTTTCAAAATCCAAAGTTGGTGCAATGCAGTGGCATGTGCAGATACCGAGTTAAATTTTATAGTGAAAGAAGTAGCTCTGCTTTCACAGTTATTAGATGAGCTTTTCAGAGAGGTATCATTCTGCAACACTTGCAGTTCAAGCTGAAATAAAGTGCTGTAATTACTGCCATGGACAATTTGTAGGAATAAAATATTTTCAGCTGTGCTGTTGAGCTTTTGAGAATACGGTAATAAATCTGGAATCCCAGAGTCATTAAATAAAAATACACCAAACAACCACAGGGAAATTACATGAGAAAATTACCTTCAGAAAAACATATATTAGTGGTTTGTGAGCTACATTTTCATTCTTAGGAATTGTATTTCTAATAGAGTTAAATTTACAAAGGCACCAATAGACTTTTAGTGATACTGACTCAAAATAACTGAAATATGATTGTTATCTCAAAGCTTAGGTGTATTAATTGTACAGAGATATATTTCTACTACTGATGGTGTGTCCTATTAAGAAATAATTTCAAGTGTAATTTTTTGTGTATACGTGCTGTATTTATTGTTTCAGTTTGTTGGCAGTAGGATTGTAATCACATATAGTGTCCTGATACTGGTCTATGCTTAATATTGTAGAAAAAGAAATCACTGGCATGTATTAGATAGATTTCTGTTCTGTTTAGGGGATCAGACTCCTTCCTGCTGAAAATATGTGCACATCTGCTTGGAAGTCCATGGTCTTCATCTCTTTCCAGTTTCTTATGCATAAAAAGGATCTTGTGTTTCCTTTGCCTTGCTCATCTCCCACCACAACAGCCTCAGCTGCCTGGTTGGAGTTGCATCTGGTTAACAACCCCCACAGCAGGGAGTCTGGGTCCATAGGGAAAAGGGAAAGGGGGCAGAAGGGTGGGCTTCTTTCTCAGTTAAAGATGAGATTAACCAGGAGCAACCCCACGAAAATCAGGGTACTGCTCTGAGACTGCGATAGAAATAAAAGGAGAAAATGTCTTTTCAGTTTTATGAGACCCAAGAAATTCCAGATGTACTGACGACTGTCTGGGATCTGGTTCTCTAACTCTGATGTAAACACTCAGACCTTGAGCTAAGAGGGTCCTTTTTGCTGAGGAGACTTACTGACTGCACTAAAGATTTAACTTGGCTGGTAGCACAAAGGTGAGGAAGGCTGAAGGCCACTTTGCTCCTGGCTTTGAGTGATTTCAGCTTCCTCCTGTTCTGTGTCATTATAGTCCTTAAAAGATGCACTTGACCTTCCCAATGACCCATTGGAGTACACAGCTGAAGTGTCAGTCATAGCATGCTGGTGTTGTAAGCAACATTCAAAGCTGTAAGAAACTAATACAAAACTTCCTAAAATATTTATTACTGAATTTTTTCATCATGTTGGAGCTCAAATCATAATGGAGGATCTAGGTATGGTGATTAATGAACCTCAGAGGTCAGACCAGTAGGAGAGTATATTAACTACTGATTTTGTAACTCACAGTATAAAATTCAATTGTTTGTGTCCATCAATGTTTCCAACACGTTGTGTGTCAGTGCAATGTCCTGGAACTGCAATCACCAATGTAAGAGAAAATTTATGGAGCGAGCCTGTAAATAACTGTGTAAGTTCTCAAGTGGTTTTGCTGAGTTAATATGTTGTTAATATACAATACTGTGTTATGAAGCAGTAAAGAACCTTACTTACTGACTGCACTTAACATCAGGGGACACTTTACTGTCACTGTGTTGGAACAACAGTGGTGATTATCATTTTTCTCTGCCGTTTTCAGTCCCCTAAACACCCCGCCAGATAGATGACATCACAGGCAGACTTTATTTTCTGCATTTTGTTATCTGAATGTGTTTTCAAATAAAGCAAGAGAATGGATCAATGCTGTTACCTGTGGTTTTGTCTTGGGTTTTGATCACAAAATTGTATGTTTTCACATCAAGGCTGCTTTTGGTGACATTTAACTGCAATCCATAACCTGCATGTGTCTGCAGTAAAATGCTTTGTTCTGAGTGAGGGTAGGTTTACATTGGATATTAGGAAGAAATTCTTCCCTCTGAGGGTGATGAGGCCTTGGCACAGATTGTCCAGAGAAGCTGTGGTTGCCCCATCCCTGGAAGTGTTCAAGGCCAGGTTGGATGGGGCTCGGAGAAACCTGGGATAGTGGAAGGTGTCCCTGCCCATGGTAGGGGGTGGAACTGGATGATCTTTAAGACCCCTTCCAACCCAAGCCCTTCTGATTCTATGACTTGAGTGGCTGCAAAAAGTGTGTGAGGACCATTACAGTCTAATGAGAAACAAGCAAAGCCTACACTTGAGAAGATATTTGAGGATACTCTGAATAAAATGATTCTCTAAATAAAGAAAAAATACTGTCTCCACCTATTTTCTCCCTGACCCCAAAAGACAATTGACACCTCTGGCTAAGGGATCCTACAAATCAAGATCTGGGAGTTGCCATGGTTTGGGCATCCTGACCCAGTGGAGTGGAGTGTTACCTGGAAAGGCTTTTAACCTGCTCTTGCCGGAGAGGACATCAAAGTGAGATGGTCTCCTTCTTACTAGTAGCTTTGTCCTGTTCTTCGAGGCATCTGAGGAGAATTGGAAACTGGGGAGAGGGATTTGTCTTCTTTTCTCTGTTCATGTGACGACAGGTACACAGTGGGAAACCCTGCCAGGCAGTGCTGGCATCAGGTACAGAGATACAGGCAGGTGGAGGCTTTTCCTCCCAGACTCATCCTCTCCCCCTTATCCTTACCTGTCTGTAAATCTGACCAGCCAAGGTTCAGAAACCGCAGATTTCCTCAGTGCAAACCTGAGTGCTGGGTGGTATTGACTGGACTTGGCAGTGTTTCAATCCCATTTTACTCTGCCCACACAGTGAGCTCAGATACAGCAAAAACTTAGTAGGAGGAACTAGGATTGAGCTGGGAAACGGTGCCAGGCTGCTGCCAGGAGTTCTGGCGCACCACATCTGCACCGGTCATGCGCAGCTCCAATGCACTGTCCCAGGAAATGTTAGAAGAGGGAAAGAACTGGTTAAGGGCAGCAAAACCTTTTTAAAAATTGTGGAACAGATTCTGTACAATGTCAGGTTAAATGGACTCATCTTGGAAGAGGGGGAATCTGATGGGATAGAGTAGGGGCCACAAGTAGCCAGGAAAAGATGAAAGGATCATATTTACAGTTTTTTTCATGAAGCAGGAGTTGGAAGGCACCAAATAAAATGTCCCAGTGCAAAACATCAGGCACGAGGCAAAGGGAAGGACAGGCTTTGTCCTGACAGCACAGCATTAAGTGGTGAGGGAGCATTCATCCAGCAGTGGAATTTGGGCCACTGGCTGACTGTGCAGAGGCGCTTCGCGATCACACAAAGACACAAAGTGACTTTTCTGTAGGAGCCACAGGAGTTCTTCCTGGCAGGGTCTTGTCCCACAGAGGTGACATAAAGAGTTTTATCTGAAAAAGTGTTCAAGGATTCTCAAACAGACTGGTTTTAATGACCCCAGGGAGGGATGGTCCTGCCCACATCCTATGGGTCCAGAAAAACAGAGCACTTTGATTTCATTGAGGCAGGTTGAGATCCAATGACAGGCACTGAAGAAGGCGTTTTGTCTTTCTTTGAAGGTCGTGCTTATAAACGGCTTAAAAATAGTTCTCTGAGTGAATCAGGTGTTACTTCTATTAGCTTTCTTCAAAGCCAGAATAAAAGAGCAGATTTTTTTTTCCTTTCTTTCATAGACATTACTCTGATATCCTGAAAAAGAAACTGGTTTTTTAAAATAAATTATGAGCAAATATTTATTTTTAGATCAGTAGAAAAACTATAAGATCAGAGGGAGCACCATAACAGATGCGCTCTCCATGGAGATTTGGAGATTAGTGAGGAGCTTTCTGCTTATGGTAAGCTTTTTCTGGAGTTGAAGCTGAAAATAAAAGAAGAATTAAATGAGGATTTAATAAAAAGAAGTGGTTCTGGTGCATCTAACACCTACACATGGATGTTAAAACAACCACAGTTTGCAGTTAGAAATGAAAAGGGGGTTTGAATCCCAATACGAATTACTGGTTTTACTGTTGTATTAAACTAAGACTTGTTCTTTATCCGATTTTGATTTTCAGATGTAAAATACTGTGAACCATGAGTACTTCTATGATGTGGTGCTGGAGCAGCTCTAAGTCTCACTGAGTCAGTTTGGGCTACCCCTGAGATTTTACAAGCCCATCTTGGCTATAGCTGCAGTCCCTGAGGGTGCAGGGCCGTGGTTTGTGGGAATCTGGGTGGGCCAGAAACACATTCATAAAATTGCTGTGCAACAAGAAAACAAATTTGTGTGAACCCACCTTTAGTTTTGCTGCCATTTTTCCAGGTGTTCAGCATGTAGAAAGGATGGTGGTGTGGTGAAGGCAAGATTTCTCCTACAGACCTAATGTTTAAAGCAGATGGATATTCACCTTGTGGAAGGCAATTCCCTTTTAGGATGTTTCAGGGCGGTCAACAATAATTAAGTTTTGTGTTAGATTTTTTTCCCCCTCAATTTTTTCTCTTTAACTGTCAAAAAGAACAAGAATTAAATCAGAAAGCGGAATGACTCAATTGGACAAAGTTTTAAGTGGGTTATTCACTGATCTTGTTCCTCCGGATCATTATATTTTATATCTTGACTTCTCTAATTTTGATTTTGTGCTGATGGATAGGGACAACTTTTGATTCCAGCTATACTGGTTAAAAATAACTTTTCAGATTTTTTTCCTTCTTAAAATATGACAGTCAGAAGGAAAACTGTGGGGGACTTAAAGGCTGTACATATCCAGAGGGAATCAAATGTCAGACTCTAGTCTAAATACCTCACCTAAATAGCAAGTGTAATAAAGATGTTTTCCCCATTTTCTATTATGACTTTTGAAAGCTTTACTTGGGATCTGGCACGCTGAGTAGTGTAGGGTGCACACTGAGCAAGGGGATGATGGAGGTCCAAGCATCCTTTCCCTCCCATTGGGAAAAGGGATTTTAATCAGGTACTACTGTATTTCAAAGAATCTGGGTCACATGCCTGTACCATTAGTTTCTCTATTTTCCTCTGGTCCAATCGCTCTTTAACTGTTTAGACAAAGTGTGCTGCCCATCCGAAGAGAGTGAGAAGGAGAAGTTGAGATGGATATCCATATCTTTCCATTAAATATTTTTGTGCAACAAGGGCTCTTGTCCAAGGAACTAGACCGCAACCTTGAAAGCTCTACCCCAAAAACCATACACAAACTTTTTTCATATGGATGTGAGGCTCAATTTCTACTTCTCTGAATGTTGTCTTTGCCAAATTCACTCTTAGGGACCAGTATCTTAAACTATGAAATCAGTCTTTGCTGGAATTATTTCCTAGAACAGTTCTTCCTTACCATGGTGAAAGAAAAGTCTTTTAGCAAGGCATTCATTCATTTAAATAGAGATGAATCTTGCAGTACTTAGAATTTCTCCTGGAATAATTGTGTGGGTTTTAAAATCCCTTAGTGGAGTGCCTGGAAAGGTGTTTAGGGTTTTGTATAAATCAATAGCCACAGGATGTAGTTTTGTGCCTATCTCAGGAACCCACATGAACTACTACTATGTGAAGAAGAAAATCAGCAGGAAAAAGAAAGAAGAACAATGAGGGAAAAAAAGGAAGAAAATTATACTCTAGGTGAAAGCAGTTTGCTGCTCTGTCCACATGTACAGTAAGGTACATTTGGGGATAACAAAAAAAAATTTAAAGTCTTGATGATTATTGAAAGGAAGTGGAATAAAGGCTAAAGACATCACAAATGACAGAGACTAAACCTCCAGCTTTAAATAAAAGAGTTTAAAGTTTTGTAGCTTTGAAGTTTTCTATTCCTCTTCCATTCTCATCCAATTCATAATCTTCCAGAGGTGAGAAATACACACTGGATTTTACTCATGTGGAGTTTTGCATAGAAATTGATAGGAATTAGTGCTCTAATGAATCACAGTCATCTTTGAGCAGACAGTGAGCCATGTTTCATTGGAAAAGAGAGTGAGAAAATGATGATGCCCACTTCCATGGTGTGTTAAACAAGACTTGAGGCTTAAAAGAGCAAAATGAAATTGTTTATCCACTGGTCACACCAAGCTCTTCCTCATGATCTACAGTGGGGCACGAGTGGATGTGCAGGAGCTGCACACTCACTACCTGCCTCTTTCTTCTGATGCCCCACTGCTGGGGCACTGCACGAGCAGAGAAACATGGATATGGTCTGGCTGAACTCTGCTGAGCAGAAATAGAAGCACACCAAGCTGGCTTAACATCTGTTTTATTCTCGCCTTGTGCATAGAAGGGTGGGACAACTTCATGCCATTGCAAACCCTTCCAAGGTCACAGTAAATCTCAAAGACAGGCAAGCAAAAATATCTGCAGCACACTAATATTCTGGCTGTACTCCAACACCCCTACTTTTTTTGTTGGCTGCCATTTTCTCTGTCTCCTCAGGTAACTGCCTTTATTCCAAAGGTTCCTCTCAGTTTCAGTGCCAGTTTGACTTGTCTATATAGCTAGGTTGGGCAATAGTCCATTGGCTATGTTGTTGAGTAACTGTGCAGATTCCTATCACTCATTTCTCTTCCATCTCTATAAAGAGATTGATTAAGACGAACAACCCTGCTGGGATGCTGCTGAGATTGATGCCAGAAAGGGCTGCATGGCACAGAGGCATAGCATAGCATAATAAAAGTCATGTTGAGTATCAGAAACTTCACCCACTTTTGGTGGCAGAACCTGTTGCTTCCAGAGATTATGCTTCATGATTTGAAGGAACAGAAGTAAGAAATCAACCTGTGGTGCTATTTACAGAAAAGCTGTATCTCACCAAGGAACGACAACAAGAGAAAGGTTTGCACCTGAACGGCTGAATAGAAAGAGACATCATCAAGTAACAGATCTGTTTCCACACAGGTGGGCATACAGGGACCTGCATTAAGCACTGCCACAGCCCTGCTGGGAATACACCTTCAGTCTGCCACATTTATTGCTGTTAACATCAGTGGCAGGGACGCTTTCAGGGAGGAATTAAGCTCTGCTGTTTGAAACATGGATGCACCATTCTGTGGAAATACAGTGGACATGTAACTGTGCTTAAGCCCTTTGAAGAAAAAGGGTTTAGTGGGTAGCTGACGAATCATTCAGGTTTGGTATGGTGAGTGCTTCCACAGAGGGTGCACTGAGATAAGAAGAGAAGCCATAAATTCTGGTAGTCAAACATGGCCTTTTTGGAAGGTTTTGCCTTGTTTTTCTCTAGCTCCACTTTAATTTTTCCCTTCTCTGGAAAATTCTCCAAGTTCTCATTTGTCACAATATTTCATTCATTTTCTTATTCCCTCATCAGACATGAGTCAGGATAATGTTTTCATTACATTACAGTCTCATTTTTGAAATGTTGCTGTCAACCTGTTTTTTGTAAATAGCTTATATGCTTTACTTAAATATTACAAGCCTGTTAATGTCAGTAAGTAGCATTTTTCTGGCTTAGGTAAATGCTGAAACATATACCAATGGGAAAAAAATGTTTCAGACAAATAAAAAGTGACAGGAGATATCCTATGAACTGCTGTTTATTAGAATTTCAGTCTTGAAGACTTACAGGAAGAAAAAAATGAAAAGAAGATGCAGTTCATCTTCAAAGAAATTGGTTTATTATATTTGTTTACCTTCCTGTAGAGTTCCTTTACTTATTAAAGGATGGCAATTGGATACAAAGAAAGTTGTGGGGCAACTAGGGAAGGACAGGGTGTTTATCTGTTTTCAAATACCAAATGAGCCTTGTGCTCCTGCAAGGTCAGGTTCAGCTCAAGTCAGGAATGGTGTGGCACCTCTGATAGATTTGCATTAATAAAAGGGATACTTGGCAAAGCAGTGTCTCTGCAAGAGAAAAATCTAGACTCCCAAGCCTGTGAAAGTACTTAAGAATGGAAAGTTATTGTCCAGAGAAAAATCCTTTTGCTAGTCACAACTAAATTTCCTTTCTCCTCTGCTGTTAATAGGGACCATGTGTACACCAGAATCGTAATTAAACTTTGATGAATATCACCGTGAAGACTGTGTTCATTCAAGCACTGATATTAAAAGTACTGCCAACTTGGTGGGATCAAAGCTGAGTTGGAATACCCACATTTAATGTGCATTTGTCTTTTGGGATGCTTGCTAGAAGAGTAATAACCAGATTAAGTAACACCAATTCGCAGTAGAGGTTTTTCAGGGTCATTTCTGCTTGTGGAGGTTTTGCTGCAATACCTGCAAAGTCAGAACAAGTCTCCTATACTTTTGGGGCTTCCAGAGTTGAACTGATACTGATAGAGCAGGCCATGGACACATGTCCTGGGCAAACTAACCCTCTTCAGCCAGTCTGAGCTGCCTCCTTGCTTTGGACTGGGGAGACACCAACTCACACCAGCAGGTTAAACAATGGTAGCTGGCTCTTAACTGTAGGACAGGGTAGCAACAATCACCTTTTTCCAGGAGCAGCTGAGTAGGAGCATTTTTCCTCCATCCCAGAAAAAAAGTCACTGTGTCCGGTTATGGAGTCTGGCAGATGTTTCAGAGGAGACTGTGTTTGCAGTGTACAAACAGAGAGCATAAATAATAAATATAATAAATAATAAAAACTAGGATAATCTGTTTTAAGCACAGCTCTTGACTAAGGGTTGAAACAAATTATGGTGGGAAGGGGTGGATTCCCCATTCCTTGATGTCTTTAGTTCAAACCTGGAATTTTTATATCAGGAAAACAGTTTTTTTCTACAGAGCATCAAGAAGGGAAATAATGGCTTTAAAATGCTTTTTGTTAGGAGTAGTAATGAGAAAGCCTTCAAGGTTTCAGAAACTGGGGATTATGATTAGGAGCAGAAGAAGTTTGCTGCTTTCTCCTCTAACTCAGTATCTCAGGAAAATTCAAAAAAGAAAACCAGGAAATTTGTAAGGTGGGAAAAGCCTCTTAGAAACAGCAACAATAAAGCTAATGATACAAGTAGAACAATGTAATTATCTGGAAAATAGAAATGCATATGGATCAGGCCAGCTGAATGGAATATAGCCTAGCATGCAGCAGGAATGAGATAAAGACATTCCTGAGGCCATGCACATTATTTTAGACAGACAGAGAGTCAAAGAATTTACCCAAAAGCTTAAGAAAAGACAAGGGAACAGCATTTTTCTAGGAGTGAGTGTGATGTTGCTTCTGTCTGTAGCAAATGCAACAAAACTTAGAGGGAAAAACCAAGAGCAAGATCTTGGATGCCATTTTTCCTGATGTGTAATACCTGGTTCCTCAAACAGAAATGTTGATGGATGGAGACTCTTCAAAATGTTGGGGTATTTTTTTTTCAATTTTTTTCTGCTACTGAGTTTAATAAATCATCATTATTCATCACTGCTTTTGTGCAAAATCCTTTAAATTAACCTGTTGGTGTGACTATTCAATAGCCAGCTTATCCATACAGACTTCAGCTCCACTTTTAATGATGCAGCAATGGCAAATGTGCAGTTTGTATAGAATGTTAAATTGCTGAAAATACTTATTTTCACTAATTCACATTCTTAAATGTTCTAAGTTTTCTGTCTTAAGCTGAATCCTGGAAAGCAGCAACTGCTCACAGAGCCCAAGCCTTCAGGTGTGATGTTGTAGCTGGCACAGCTGTTGAACTGCCTTGCATCACAGGGTAGACAGGCAATTTGGGGGAAACAGGTTTGCCATATCTGAGATAAAAATAGGTAATAACTGGAATATGGCAATGCTGGCTTGGATGGAATGAAAATTCAGGATTGAATACAAAAAATCTCTTTGGTTTTGGTGGATTTTTCAAAGACAATTTGTACAATCTTGTAAAATCAGCCCAAGTTCTGATGCCAGGCACTGGTTGCATTGTCAAAGGAATGTGAATGGTTTTCATCTGTAACCCCAAATTCCAGGCAATATGTACTGTTCAACCTACATATTTAGCATTAGAAAGGAAGACAGCCACTGAGTGAATTATGCTTTTAATTAGGACTTAGAAAGAATAACTGAAAAGAAAAAGGAAAGAAAATAAAAGAATTCTTTAGAGTTGCTGAACATTACTTTGTTTCCTTTTCCTTTGTGCCAGTAGTATTCCCTTTAGAAATTCCCAATGGGTATGTGATTTGAAGACACACACTCTGCCTCTTGGCTGTAAACTAACACATGGGATACACCCAGACTGACCCAGTGTTGGGATAAAAGGAAATTTTCCATTCCATTACCCTTTATCCTGGCTCTTTAAAAGGCAGCACTGTTGACAATGTGCCAAATGTAGCACATAATGAACCTTATGAATCACAGTCATTGTTCCTTGGGGGTAGAGGCACAGTACAGGGGTTATTGTATATATTAACTAGTTCAGTGATTCAGGTCTTAATTAGGAAGGAAAAGACTTGAATGGTCACTTGGATGTGTGTCTTCTTATGTGCATATGGAAGAGTTTACTGATCCTTCAAGCATTAAAGATGAGATACACATGGTAGATCCAGCTGTGGGAGATCCAGCTGTGAGAGATCCAGCTCTCCCCTGGGAAAGCCAATGAGAATTTAACACTGATCTCAATAAGAGCAAAGAGGAAGACAAAGAGGAACACAGGAGAAGAACTTTACCATGGCCATCTGTACTCAGCACTGGTGAGGCAGCAGCTCAAGTACTGTGGCCAGTCCTTGGCGTCCCACTTCAAGAAAGACATTGAGGGGCTGGAGTGAACCCAGGGAAGGGCATCATGGAGCTGGGGAAGAGTCTGGTGCACAGGTATTCAGATTTTGTGTTTTAATACTTTATTTTAATATTGTAGACCTGCTCAGATTGTGCCAGTTGACTTCTGCAACAGAAAATGGTCCCTAACACTATTTAATCCTTGTATAGATGTAGCTTTTCTGCTCAAAAATTTGGGCACTGGGTGTCAGAAGACTTTTTTCCTTCCATGTCTTCTGTGACTATTCACAATGCCGATACATGGAACTATATAAATATATAAAGTATAAAACTGCATCAACAAGCCTTTGTGTAGAACAGGAAGGGAATTTTACATTATTAGGCAAGGCTTTTTCTATTTTTATTTCCCACTGAAAACTTTGATCACGATTAAAAGGAAGAAGAAAAAAACCACAAAGGCTTTCATAAATGTTGCTTTCTATTTTAGGAAAAATTAAAAAGAATGAAAAATCCAGAATCTCACACTATCATCTTCTTAAATATTCAATGTGTGTGACCAACTTAATTTAGAAAAAGTCATGAAAACTCTACTGTGTTTCTGACATTCCAGTTTTAATTGGATCAAGGTCAGCAAATTGGTATCAAAAGCTACGGTATGTCCAACAAATAATATCTCAATGGTAGCAAACATAGAATAATTCCAAGTTACAAAAAAATCTTTCCTACACTCTGTTTTGATGTTGTACACAAAGTGCTTTTCAGGACTTGAGTGTTCTGAGATCTCTTGCAGTTGATCTGTTGACATACAGGCCATGTGGTAAGGGAAGGAGAGCTCCAAACCTCTTCCAGAGAAGTCCTCTCCTTCCTGGCACTAGAGCTGAGGAGAGAAATCCAATAAAGTGTCAGTGAAGGTTAGGCACATGCTATATGTGTGTAGCTATTTCTTTATTTTCAAATGAGTTAGCTTTGGAGATCACAGAATCACACAGAATCACACGATCTTTTAAGCTGGAAAAGACCTTCAAGATTAAGTCCTACCTTTGACTGACACCATCTTGACAGCTTAGTGACACATCGAGTCATTTCTTGAACACCTCCAGCGATGGTGAATCCACCACTTCCTTGGGCAGTCCATTTCAATCTTAAACAACTTTTTACATCAAGAACTTCTTCCTGATATCCATCCCGACACTCCCCTGGCCCAGCTTGAGGCCAGGTCCTCTCATTCTGTCACTTGTTTCTTGGGACAAAAGACCAGCCCCGACCTGGGTTCAACCGCCTTTCACGGAGCTGTAGAGAGCAATCAGGTGGAAGTCAGGTAGTCCAAACCTCAAATAGGGCTGTCTTCAAGGCCATTTGGGTTTCACAGGGCAGTTCCATGTTCAACTGAGCTTGAGTGTCTCCAAATATGGCAATTCCATGACTTCCCTGATCAACTTGTTTCCATGTTTGACTACCCTTATGGTGAAACCATTTTTATCTTTTTTCTCTTCAAAATTTCCTGTGTAATGTTTCATGCCCACTGTCACTTGTCCTCTCATTTTACTTCTCTGGAAAAAGTCTGGCTTTATCTGTATTAAGTAGCCCAAATTAGATTATGGAAATCTCCTGTGAGGACCTGACATTTCTTTTTAATAATCTGAAAAACCCCCACTCCCTCAACATATCTGTGGATATCATGTGCATCTCCACCTTCCTGAACATCTCAGGGATGTTCAGCTGGAATCTCCCCAGTTTGGCAATGTCGTTGTTGTACTGGGAGGGGAGGTATGTAATTCCATACTACACCACAAAATTTGGACCAAATGCATCACATTTTTATCCGTGAGTCCACTTTATACCCATCACAGTGTGCAGCCATAGAACTCTTATGGTGCAAATGGTTCAGGCAATGGGCTCTGCTACTACAAAGAGAAAAATATGAAAATATTTTTCTGTCAGAATTTGGGCCACTGCAGAATGTCAGCAAGTTTAATCCCAGGTTATGAAAGGTCTGCATACTTTTTTCAGGTGAACAGAAAACTTGTGAAATTTAGCTTGGGTGTGATTTTTATGGAAAACCATAGGTAAATAAATAAAACAATAGGTAAACCAAAATGGTAAAACTATAAAACAATAGGTAAATAGGTAAAAATTACTCTGGTTTATCAACTGTGTAGCTCTACATATTGGGGAAGATGGAAAATTATGTGTTAGTGAAAAAAAAAAAGCAATAACAACAATCTGGAAAGAAGGTTCATCTTCAGAGATAAAAAGTATGGAATAAAAGGAAAAAATGGCACCTAGATAAACAATAGAAGCAAAGAAACGAAGATGTTAAGATAATTCCTTCTTTTTCTTAATGTGGAGCCATTTTGAAGGTGGAATCATGGGTAGTATACTCTCAGGGAGAAGTGGTGTTTTCCATCCTAAGTTATTCTTTTTGTAAACACTTAACATAAAATATTGTTGGTTGATTTACCAGTCACCTTCACACTTCACTACTTGAGAACATTTTGTTTGTACTTAACAAAGGCAAAGAGCTCTCTGCTGTTTGGGCTGCCTGCTTTAAATGTAAATATGAAGACATATGTTTGCTTTTGGTTTTGACCTTTCTTGGTGGCTTCTGCAGCTGATGAATCTGAAATGACAAGAGGCTCTCTCCCCAGCTGATATTTCTGCTAAAACTTTGGCTAATTGTAAAACATGAAGGAAAACAGAGGAGCTGGCTGTAAAATTGCTGTACTCAATAACCTTAGTATGGGCCATTGACGTCAAAACAGGATGATCAATTCCTGGAACAAAGATTTAAAGACCCACTAGAGAAGAATCTCAGTTTTTAAGAGAGCAGAAATCTATTTCTTACTAACTCAGGACTGTTCTATATATACCAGAAGGAGAGTGCATATCTTGATTAGAAATTCATATTTATACATAATGCATAGCAGAAAAATGTGGATTTTAGGGTCCTTTGGAGATCCCAGAGAATTTAGTCATCACAGCAAAGCTGTGCTGAGCAATCTCATTGAACCGGTTTTTCATTTGTTACCCTTATTACTGAAGGCACTGTGATTTAGTGTGCTGAAAACAAATGCTCTGTATCAATTTTCCCTACATTTACTAATGCTGACACTAATAAATGCAGACTGCAGAGCACTGTATGAGGAGAAGATCCCATTTTTGAAGAACATACATTTCCATCAGTGTCTCGGCTGGCAGGGGAGTCTGGGCAGTGTCTGTGTCCCTCTGCTTGTCCCCTTGGCCTCATGTCCAAGGCAGATTACAGATGCAGGATTGCAACCACTGCAAAATCCTTCCTCACAATGATGCAAAGTGACTGACTTATAAAACTTCAAATGATTCAAATATGACTCTCTTTGGGTACCTTCCCCCATTGTTACACTGATGGGAACCAGTTCACTTGACTTAGGAAACAACTTAAGGAATTCATCACACCAAACTTTGTGTGGGGAAATTATCTCCTTTCAGACTCCTGTCTGGGTGTTTATGGAGCTGCACCAGAGGTTAACTTCACATCAGCCATGGCACAGCTGCCTGAGGAGAGAATTCATCCCACCTTTGAGAACTTCTGTTCCCCACAGACAGAAGTCTGCTGGTTACAGTCACTGTGTGGATCCCAATAAAAATTCTCACCTTTATTCACAAATAATTGAAGAAAATTGGTGGGCTCTGCAAAACAGTGATCTGTTTGGGGTGAAAGCAAAGACAAGAACATCAAACAGGCAACATAGGAAGTACCAAAGCTTAAGTACTATAAAAAATGGCTGAAATAATGCTGATTTTCTAACATTATCTCACTCTGGCTGCTGTAATTATCATGTAGGTATTAATTTGGAAAGGACGTCAGAAAACTGATCTTCAGCATTGCAGCTGTTATAAACTATGGCCCAGAAAATGTGCTGTGACCACTGCTTGGTCCTGCTTTTACAGAGGTAAGGGATAGTAGGTGTTCCAAAGTGGGGTTAATGGACTGTTTGTGTCTGCAAAGAGCTGCCTTTCACGTGAGGCTGATTCTGTGGTTTCAAAAATGAAGTAAACAGGAGTAGATAGAGGGAGGAAAAGTGAAACAGAAAATAGAAAATGGGATTAACCTTTCTCTGAAAGGCCAAAAATGCCAGTGTGTCCAAGACTCCTAAAATAAACAGGTCCTTCTGAAAAATATATTTCTGTCTCAAGAGTCCCAGGAGTGAATTTTCTCTCCTTGTGAAAGGGAAGAAAAGAATAGGAATTGGAGGGGTTATTTTGATTAACAGGATCTCACAGGAAGGCTGAGTTTCTGACATGGGTTGTCAGTGACTGATTTTGGGGTAGCAAAAGAGAAGTGTACATCACAAGGACAACAAGATTGTCAATGAAATCAAGTTGTGGCAAATTTCACACCCTGGAATAGAATACTTCTTTTCAGATGATTTATGGTCTGTGGAATTCCTGCTCTCAGCAGCAGTACTATGTGGACCATAGTGACCTTCAAAGAGGGAGTGAATTATTGCAAAGATAGCAAGAATGGCAAGAGGAATTCTAATAAATAAGAACAAAAAAGCCCTTTGCCTTTGTTAGAGGTTTTGAACCTTGTCTTCCAGACATTTAATTTGCACCTTGTGGGCATTCACTTTTTCTTGATGGCATTGACAAGTCCCTGCCACAGAAAGAAGCTTATGTGGCATGTCTGTGTTTTCAGTAGGACTTGATAAGGAATTTCACCTCACTCATGGAAATCCTGAGTTTGGATTCATCCCATCTCTTATAGAGCAAAATTTTAAGCACAAACCTTGTCTCTGGTTTCTCTGGGCAGTCAGTGGAGGGAGATAAAGACAGGATAATCTGCCATGCACCAATGTAACAGTGATATAATCCCCTGGCACAGCTCTGCTGCTTTCAGACCATCAGGCACATGCATCAAAAAATGGGTAGGCTAAATTTGAATTTAATGCCAGGTTAATCATTTAGAGAGATGGGCCTGTTCTGTGTTTTATCCACATGCACTGACAACCACTTTCAGTGCAGGGCAGTGGGAATGGATGTGCACAGAGCAAGGAAATGCATTGTCACAGCACTTTGCAAATGCAGCTCAACGATTTTATTTTACATGACTGTACCCCAAAGACAGAAAATACATGCACACTTATTTTCTTTCTTTGATAAATCTTTAATTAGAAAACCAGTCTTTTCTTTATTATAAAATTTCACAGGCTGATAAATCTTGGTATGTTATAGAGAGAATATTTTTTTCATGAACCTAATATAAAAGTTAAAATAAATAAAAGCATTCATCAGATTATCTCTTCCCCCTCCCACTATGTTCCCAATTACAAAAAAACTTATAGTCATCAATTTGTATTTAAAAACCATAGATGTATATTGCAGCCTTTTATGACTTGAAGGGATGATATTAATATTTGATGATTTATTAATCATTTTCTGTGACTTAATGGCAGGAGTGGAAACACAGCAAGCTTAGATCTTAACCCATACATGGAATTTTAATGTTCTAAACTCAGCAAAACAACAGCCTGCAGGGGGCACATAGTGAACTTGATGATTATAACACTGTCTTTTTAAAAAGAAAACTCCAGTGCTAATTAGCATGAAAACATTGAATCAATTACACAGTCGAGCTTGCAGTTTCACATTACAGATTTGGCAGCAGGGTGCTGCTAACGTGGTGCTGGTGTGCTGTGCTGCTATGAGCTGTGGGCATGCCTATGGATGGGGATGCTCCAGCTGAACGCGGCGGGGCTCCAACCACACGGGACTGACACAAAGAGACTTTGACTGAAGGTGCAGGACTGAAACCTGGACATTTTTATAGAACTGCATCGAAGGACGTGACCACTCCTGAACTCACCCATGCACCGACATGCGAGGGCACTTGGAAATGGCCCAAAGTTTGCTTACAGCATGTTTACAAAGCAGCTGCTTCCCTGGAAAGAAGAACCCAAGCAGTGGAATGAAATCTCTCATGAAAAATGAATATACAGTATCTATATTGCCTTATGTTCCTCATTAAAATGATGAACAGTTTATCATTCATATCTAATTAATAGAACAGAGTCTAAAGTCTGGGATTTTGTATCTATTTTGCATAGTCCATTTAATACCCGGTATTTTCTCGCTTGCATGATTAGTGTCTAAGAGAAACCGTTAAATAAATACACAGTCATTTACATAATGTCACAGTTTATTTAAAGCATTTTGAAGCTGAAATGATGAAAAGAGGACTGGGTAAATTACTTGGCAAACTGTACATAATTTATTACCACACTGAGCAAGTATATTGCACTGTCTAAAATAGTCACTGTTAAATTACCAACTTTTAGACACTGTCTAGATATTTTTCTGTGATTTTACCCCCCTCCCCCCAAGCTACAAATATACATACAGTTTTAAGACTGGATTGTAATGGAAGCCCTACTGAAAACAATTAATTGTTGTCACCCCAAGATTGGCATCAGCAATGAACATAGCAATAATGCAGCTCTTCTTGGTAGATACCTCATTGCTGATTCCCTTGTATGTATCCAGACCTCTTCTGAGGTGCATTTGTCAACACAGTCTCAGATTGTTCTCTCAGAAGGCTTGTTCTAAAAGCCCACTGATGATCATAAAAATATTCTTGATTCTAGGCTTCAGGCAAGTCTCAGAATGTGCCTTACTTGATCTTTGTAGTTTGCCTGTTATTCCCTGGGAATAAGTTTGTTGATGTTTGGCTGTACCCATTGTTCCATCTGTTGGCTGTCATCAGAGAAGGTTCACTCCAAAAGAAATCCCTTCAGAATCACACTCACCTCACCTCACCTCTGCATCTATGCATGAACTAGAACATCTGATAGTTCACCTGTGCATGAACTTGAGCTCCCAAGCTTCCTTCCTCATCAGCAGAAAGAAGTAGGTACTTTTAGGGCACAATTAATTTCTCCTGGCTTTTTTTGACCTTTGTTATGACACAATGGATTGTGCCCAGGAAATGCCTGCTCCTGTCTTTTGGCCAAACATGGACTCTAGAAACGTCCCTGTTTTGGCCAGAAAGATTCCAGGGTCTCATGTTGGAGTCTTGGTTAATACTTATATGCTTGGCTTGGAAGTTTTAAAACCAATCATGATTTACTTGTCAACACTGACCAAGGTCAGACAAAGTTCAACTGCAGAAGCCATGAGGTGGTTTATCCTGAACATACTGAAAAGTCTGATTTTGACGCTTTTCAGGAAACTGCCACCCTGAAATTGCACGGAGGTTCCTAACCATGTGTTTTGCTGGAGGATGAATTTGTCTTAGCTAAGAAAACACAGTTGGATCAGAGATTCTATCAAAAAAATAGAATGAAATTGAGTTATCTTTTTTTTTTTTTTTGTCACTAATCATCATTAAAAGAATCATCATTATGATGTGCAGGTGGTTTGGCTGAACACATGGATGCATTTCAAGCTCTTCCACGTTTCAAAATGCTGAACATTTCATAACTGCATGTACTGTATACTTAAAAAATGTAAGACAAATTTTACATATTCAAACTTTTGATGTTAATGACACTGAAGTTTGGACTTCATTGAGCTGGTGCTCAATTTCAAACATGAAATTAAGTTCAGAAGGTAACTTCGTATAACAAATGCAACACAGTCTGCCTTCCTAATTTATGTCCTGAAATTTAAAAGCAACAAGGAAAGGCCAAAATGAAACAGCTCACAAAGCATGGCATTATCTCCTCTTTGTCCTGAAAACATCATTATTAACTGAATGGATCCTGGGAAAGATTTAGAATAAAAATATAAGGTTGGTGTTACCCTGGGTATTATTCTAACATCTGTTCTTGTATTGCTGCTCAGTCCATTAACCTCTGTATAAAGGGCTGCAGTCACATATGTTCCAGTCAAGTTGTACCAATAATTTTGGAAACAGCCTTCTCTTGTCCCCCTACAAACTCATGAAAAACCCTGCAGAAGTCAAAGGAAGTATTTCCAACAGTTCCAGGAGGCTGTGGAACAGCCCTCAGTACAAGGAAGTGAAATACAGAATGAGCCCAAGTGGGAGCCTCTTTCCAAAAGGACTCAAATCTCAAAAGCTGTCACATAACAAAGCCTCTTGTAAGCTTTTGCAGTACCCAAAATGTTTGGTGTTCGTCTACTCTAGTGATGGCCATGGCACAAAGCATGCAAAGAGTCTCTCAAATAGCTCATTAGCAACACTGCCCCTAGGAGAGCATAATCTAAATGATTTCACCAAAATGTTGTACCATTTAATGCTCAGTGGTAACTAATATTGGGAAATGCTGGAGCACAGAAACAGAAAATGAGGAGTTTTCTGTTTGCAATGTACACAAAACATTGCCCTTTGCAATGCATGGGCTGAGAAAGCAGAACCTTTTGCTGATTCATACTGTAAATTTTCATCCTCACAGACCATGAACTGAACTCTGGGTCATGAGCTAGTAAAATTTATCATTTGATTACAAACAGCTTTTAAAAAATATATATACACACACATAAATTAATCATTTATTTACATTTGACAATAAAACATGAGGTTGCTCATCCATTATTTATCCCTGCAGCAGAAAACAAGAATAGGGATGCAAAATTTCACTGAAACTTTTCTTGCTTGTGCTGTACAACATTTTGTTCTGAACTAAAATCCCTGGAGTCCCTCCTCCCTTAAATTTTGATCCAGAGCAATAAGAAAAACTTCTGCACAGATGGGAAAACACATGGTACTCCTTGCCCAGGCTTTCAAGCAGAGAAGAAATGGCATCTTGCTCCTTTATTTTTGCTGTCTTTTTGGGTGCTTTTTGTTGTTGTTGTTGTGAGTCTTTTTGTTGTTGTTTATTTGTTTGTTTGTTTTTGTTGGGAATAATCTAATTCCACCTGCCACAAGAGAAAACTGAAGATAATTATGAAAGTAAGAGGAAGATGTGAGGGTTGAATTCCTGCTAACTTTTTGGAACAATAAATCCACTGCAAAACTGTTAAATTTTACCAATAGTGGAGCAATATTACATAGGTAAGATAGTATAGGAATTTTTATAGGCAACTATCACAAGGACTTTCTCATTATTTTTTTGACCTAAATCTGTGTGTCTTTTTCTACCTCCCCTCCTCAGAGCTGTAGCAACATGGGTGCAATCTTTGAGCACTTTTGTTTCAAGAGATCTTAGGCATCAGAGCCCTGTGAGTTCTATCCTGTCCTTGTCCTTGGAAAATGCTGTTTTATCAACACTTGCTTTTCTTACAAATGGCATGAAAAGTTGGGTTTTACTATTAGTTTTGACTATTTAGTAATTATTTTTATAATTAATTTTATTCCTAAATCCTGAAAGAGATGGATTTATAAATTATTCCTTTTTGTGTGTTTGAAATGGGATCAGGCATTTCAATATTTTTGCCTGAAAATATTACGTTTCTATTTGTTGAACTTAAATTCCTTCAGTCCTTCAGTCCTTGTGACATCAAGCTATATTTCCCTGTCATGGCATACTGTCTCCTCTTAGGCCTTAGAGCTTCAGCATCCTGACTGGTTCAAGGCTGGGCTGCTGCTCTTTCAATGCCAGCACAATTCCCATGGGACTCAATGCTCCCATGGCCCCTTTCTTAGGGAGATTTATAGACCCTTACCTTGGCAGCTCATGGGAGGGGCTGTTCGGCTGTAGAGCCTGACCAGTATAATATGTGGTGGAGAGATAGACCTTTGTGCAACAGCTCCTCAAGGTACTGAAAATCATCAGCAAATGGGGTCTGACATCGAGCTGATGCTGAGGAGTCAGTTTATGGCATGTGATTTGGGAAACCTTACCAGCTCATGGTTAACAACCTCGAGGGGAGCAGAAACTCCACTGCTGCCTTGAGGACTTGACAGCAGCTCAACCATGGAGTCTTCCCACCCTTGGCTACTCAGTTGCTTGACATTTTTTCAAAATTTACACAGAAAAAACTTGATAGATTTTGTTGCTGTGTGCAGTGGGATCCTAGAATGGCTTGGGTTGGAAGGGACATGATGGTAAATTTCTCTTACACAAAAAACTTAACTGTCAGCACCTCTTTACACAAAGAATTGACCTTGGCCATGTGCAAACACACACACTCACACTATGTTTACATGCCCCTTTCAGGGCAATAGATATCCACACTGCCAGTAGGAAAATAACTGCATCCTTCTATGCAGAAAAAGTTTTCAACAGGTACCAAAGCAAACCTGCTTTGTCCAGGAGAAGCTTGTTTGAGAGTCAAGCAGAGTATTCATGTACTTACAGCCATGCAAAAGCTTTCACACAAAGTTAACACCCTAGGCAAGGTGTAAGAGCAGAGGGATGTGCACACTGAGAAGCACATGGATATCTTTCAAAGAGACAGAATCTCTGACAGGACAAAATAATTCCATGAACTTTAGTGCAACGCCCTTACAGAGCCTTCAAGAAGCTGCTCATGCAGATTAACACATTAACAATGTCCTTCTATTCTGTTCTGATCTACTGGATCTCCCTTCACGTCCTCAATACACTCTTCATTGCCTTATCTTACATTTCACGCTTTATCTCTCTCTCTTGTCAAGGAATTATGTTTCTAGGAATGTCAGTCTGTCAGCTACTAAGATGACATAAAAAGAAATTTCTGGTATGCCGTTATCTAAAGCCTCAGATCTGGCTCCTCACACACTCTAGAATTTTTGAAATCTTTTGTTCCTATTGATCTTAGGGAAATTAATGGTGTCCAGACATAATAATCCAAGAGCAATACACCACATAAAAAGTTTTCTCTCTGCCATTCCTGACGACAACATGGATGTATTTATTGTGGAATCAAGTTTCTCTGTTCCATGTGGTCTGCACAGTTCCCTCATTTTTCAAAGGTTTTCATTTAGGATGCAGTAAAAATATATTCTTGACAGCGGCTCTTGGTGGAAAAATACTTTGTCTCTTCTGTCTGCTTTATCTGATTAAAAAGTTCCCATTTTGCTTTGCTCTACTTAAACTTAATAAAGTTTTGGGTCACAGGGAAAAAATTGCTCCATTTCTTGGCTTACTCAGCTAAAAGGTACTCAGTGACTTGACATTGTTCTGCTTTTATTTATGTGGTTTTCAGCTTCTGACAAAAAGTGTTCAGGTACAGCTGTTCCCAAACCTCCAAACAGAAGGCAGAGGTACAGACCATATGAGGGCATGGTTTTATACCAAATCCCAAAGCCTGTTGTGGATGAAGCCAAATACCCAGGTCCAGATTGTGTACACTTGGGAATGACCTAAAATGACAGTATGTGTGTGAATAATCTCTTGGATAAGCAACTCTGTCATTTCAAGGTGTAATCCAAAGATTATGGCTCATGCTGAATGCTCTTAAGACAGTGAGATCTGTGAAACAATTCCAGATGACCTGAGACACATCAGGCCAGTGCAGGCCACCTGCAGAACAGAGGGGAGGAGGGCAATGTGCTGCCTCAATATTAAAAACCCCTTGTCTGTAGAGGTTCTCTGCTTCCTTCACAACTGTGTATTGTCCCTTGCCTCTGCTCCACCTACATCCAATTTCCACAGAACTGCCCAGCACATTCCCAAAGTATTTTCTTTTTGAGCACTTAAACTGTGAAAATATTAAGGATTTAATTTTTGCTTGGATTTATCTTGCAGAATACAGACTTATTGTTTTTGAGGAGCTGATCATGCAAGTGGGTCAGCCTGGCGAGATCTCTATACAATGTGACTGATTTCACTGGGCCTCTGTCTGGATCAAGGGAACAGAATTCAGGTTTTCCTTCCTGTTGATGAAGGTAGAGTGTTAAGACATCAAAGGGTTTCTGGCAGGATTTTAGCAAAAGCTGCTTTAAGTTGACTTTACCTGCGTGAATAATGGAACCTATAACTTACATTATTAAAAATGAATGACTTTTAAAAAAATTAATGCATTTTTAACTGGCTTTGCTTCCCCTTTCCTTCTGCAATACACTCTTCAAAAGCAGTGAAATTTATTTTTTCTATTTCAGTTCTATTTCCAGGCAATTTCACATTTTTGGGTTCTCCCATTAACACTAGGATGGCTAGGATATTCGATTACATCTAAGGATTTTTGAGTCCTTGATTAGATATCCCTTACTGAGTACAAAAGTGATGAAAGTACAAGCTCTGAAAAATGGCCTCCTTAAAGTTCTCTGTCTGGGGAGCTCCGCTAACAAGGCAATCTCAAAGCTGCTGTACAGCCAGGCTTTTCAAAGCCTTTGCAATGATAAAAGTGCATTTCTACCAGATTTTAAAAAAATCCTAAGCACTGAGCCTCAACAGGAACCAGGCACAATCTTTAGGAATCTCTTACATATTCTGCCTTGTTTCCTGACTTTTGTAGATGTTGGCCACCTTGGGTCATTAGTGCTTTGTGGAGGCTGCTTGTACTTTTGGCACTGTTTCAAGGGGGTTTCTGTTACATTGGAACCTTTATTTTGGTTCAGCCACATCTGTTTTTAGCAAGTCAGCACATGAATCACATTTTTCAGGAACCAGCTGTTAAGGGACTACTTGTTAGATTTTATGAGCAGGAGGTCCCTTACAGTTCTGCAGTCTTAAAAGAGCTATTCCTCTGGGAATTCCTCTGAAGAATTAAAAATAGAAAGTTGGCTGATTGAGAACATAAGTGCAAATTTATGCTGAGGAGCTATTTATAACAGGATGGCCAAAATGATGTGGAAAAACTATTTAGAGAACTTGCTGTATAGTGTCACATTGAAGTCTTAGGGAAAAACGCTGTTGTTTGAATGTCAGGGGTTGAATTAAATGCTTGAAAAATGAGAGAAAAATAACATACAGAAATACAGAAAATTTATGTGCTACCAAGCTGTCAGTTGCTACCAATTACATTCTCTTTAAATCCAGGCTTTTCCATTATAGGGATGTCAGCAAAAGAGATGATGGGATAATCTTATTTGTATTCCATCCATGTACGAATTGATTTGGGGAAGAGTTTTAATGTTACAGTGCAGAAATGGATACATTTCTATTTAGAAAGGTCTCTGTCATCTCCATGGCTGAATATGGATAGAGAATATGTGCCAGTGTAACTGTATTTTTATTATCACAGTTATAATCTTAATTTACAGCAAAGGCCGAAACATTGCTGAGAGCAGGAAAAAGGATTTCAGTGAATGACTAATTATTTTGCATGGTGGATGTAGGACAGTACTTGGTCTGAACTGCCTGTAAGTATAAAAACTTGAATTTAGCTTCATTTGGAGTTCTCAGAGGTCAAACCCTGGTCTCCACTGATTTAAAAGGCAAGGGCAGTGTGGCTGAGCACAAGCATCACTGATGACAGCCATTAGATCTGCTGCTGGTGCTGCATTTCTTACCTCCAGTCATATTTCAGAGCTGTCATTAGGAAGAAATTCTTGGTTGTGAGGGTGGTGAGGCATTGGATTGCTCAGAGAAGCTGTGCATGCCCCATCCCTGGAATGTTCAAGGCTGGGCTGGATGGGGCTTGGAGAAACCTGGTTCAGTGAAAGGTGTCCCTGCCCATGGCAGGGGACTGGAAGTAGATGATCTTTAAGGTCACTGCCACCCAAACCAGTCTGTGACCCTGTGATATGCCTTGGGAGAAAGGGTAAAAGAAGGCAAAGAGAGGTAAATGAAATATGCAGCTCACCCCCGGAGACAGGACCTTCACATCTCCATCCATCACAAGGCTGTGGTGTCATCCAGATGGTGTGGGGTCCTTGTGGGAATGGGTGACTTGATGAGCTTGGGGTGCTTGAACTTCTGAGTTGGAAGGACAGGTAAGAAGGATGTAGAAGACACCAGGGAAGTGGAGGTATAAAAATATGTTCCCAGAGTGGGAATACAATCCTGAAAAGGCCTGTGGGAGACTTCTTGGTTTGAATCCAGAGCGTAGAGGGGACTTTCTTTGAGCCAGAAAAGCTGGTCCCTCCTGCCTGGAGGCTGTGCCTTTCACATGCCTCATAGGTGAAAGAAGAGGATACTGAAGAAATAGCTGAATTCTTTATTGATTTTTCCTGCCAACAGAAATGACTGAAACCTCCAAAATATGGATAATTGCCAGGAAGGGAAAGAAAAAAAATTAAAACTAAAAATAGATCTATTCCTATCTTAATTTCTATTAACCTTTTACTTTTTTTTTTTTTTTTTTTTGGACTGGTGTTAGCCATTATAAATGTAGGAGGGGAGTGAATTTTCCCTTGCCTTCTGCTGTTACAGATTTACTAATACTCTGAGGGCTGTGGACTCCTTCAGAGATGCTCTCTTTTAAGATGTACTCTGGGAAAATGATTAGGACTGCGAACTTCTAACCATTTGTTAAGAGATATTTGCAAGCATCTTCAAAAGAAAATTCTGTGTAACTCTGAAACTATTCTGAAAACACTGGAGCCTGGAGAGGTTTTCTAGAAAAAAAGGTCTGTATTGCCACAGGTGCACAACTTATTGGGTAGTTCTAAAGAGCAAATGTTTAGCAGTATTTTTCAGTGCTGTTTTTGCTTACCTCTGCTAACACCATTACCTTCCCAAAATCTCATGGTGCTTTGACCAAGAACTAAAGAAATCAGGTAAAATTTGAGCTGGTCCACACACACTCAAGGGATTACATTTTGTCAGCTACTTAGAAGACACTGTGATCTGCACAGCACAACAGAACAGAGAGATATGAGCCATATTTACCTTATCTGCACATAGAAGAAATAACAGCCTTATCTATATGATCAGTCATAAATCACTAGCTTCAAATTTACAACCATAAAACTCATTCATTATATTTGACATTATTTCTTCAGCAAAAAATACACCTTAGATACAAATTTTCAAGTCTATCTGAAAATCTGGTAAAACAGGCTACAGCATCTTGTGAGCTGAAAAGATGGCACTTTAGCAAACAGAAGCATTTAGTCTTCTAACAAGAAGCCAAGAAGAACCAACAGCGTAGCTATCCTGTGGCAGTTTCTTTGCATCGCTAAATTTAATTTTTAGCTTTGTAGCTTTTTTCCTCAACCAAGAACAAAGCAAATCCCATTTGCAACTGGTCTTTATTCCTGCTTTAGATGGAATTAAACACCCATCTACTTACAGTTCAATAAAGTCTTCAAATCCTGCGTGAACTAAATGAACAAAGCTCATAGCACATGTTCTCTCCTACAGACACCAGCAGGATGGGAATATTACTTGGAAGGTATGGGTGAAAGTAGGAATATTTATGCTTATAAAGCTGTTCCAGGCTATGGACACCAGGGTTAGTTGTGGAGCATCTGAGCCAAGGTACTGGTTTGATTTTGAAAGTGGCATGGTTGTGCTGGTGTATGTTACTCACAGGACAGCCTTGTTTCAACACTGGAGGGACGAGCTCCAGCACGGGGCTGTGCTGACACAGCTCTGCATCAGTGCTTGCAAACTGCTTTGTCCCCTCACCACCCCAGCACTACTCAGTGTAGAAAATCCCTCTGCAAGGCTGTAGGTTGGCACAGATTTGGAATTCAGTAAGTAAATTCCCTTGCACACTATAGGATGAATCCAAGTAAACTATGCTTACATTAATCCTCAAATTCTTCTACTTTATGCCCTGATTTTGCTATTTACAGCTTTTTCAAGCTTGCATGAAAAGCCAAGGGATTGCAGCCAGAGAGACAGCAGCAAACCCATGGCCATGCAACAAAGAGGGTGTTTTGGGACCCTGGTGTCAAGCCTTGAGAGTTACACCAGGGAAGTGTCAGTGCTGGGGAGCCCCTGAGAGCATCTGCAGGAACCTTCACCTTCACAAAGTGGTGGGGAGAAGCTGCTGTAGGCTGTGACACAGCACTGACTGCAAGCAGCAATGACTGCGTGATGAGACTGACTTCTACTCGCTCCTACGGCTCAAAGGGAACCTTGAAATTCTCAGGGGAAGAATTTCCAGTCTGCATCAGTGATTATGCTTTCAAAATGCCATGGATTTGGACACAGAGGAGCAATGAGGAGAGGAAGATATTGCCTTGGCTTCTTCCTTCCAGCCCCTCAGTACTTGCAAATCCGGTTCTCTCAAATCACACAGAGCAAGGGCATCTCTAGGCTGAAAGCAAAGGGATTGTGCCTTGGATCTTGAACTCAGTATATTTGTATTCCTTTGGAATCAGCTGGATGCTGAATGTCTTCAGCTGAAGAGTAGAAGAGATTGCAATGGTTCTGAATGAAAATGGCCAATATCAGCACAATATCACACAGTAGATAACTTCCAGAATAGAGATGACCTCCTTGTCTATCATAGAGCAAGAAGCATTATGGGATTCCAATTTAATGTGATAAAATGTCATCACAAACACGAAATTTTAAAGCCATCACTCAATAATTATAATTAGCCTATGGCAAACTGCTCTGAATACTAAAGCAACTATAAAAGGTGAAAATTGTCTTAATTAGCAAAGATGCAGAAAATGTGTGAGACTGACTCACGTCAGGGAAGGCTCCAATTAACCTGGCCCAGATTGAGATAATTAAGAGGGCAGCTCCAATAGTGTAAAGGATGAAAAACTTCTGGTGTGGTATGAGGTCTTGTATTTTTCCATCCCTGGGCCTGTTCTTCAGTGCTACCTTCAGGCACATCATCTGTTTACATAAAATTGTTTCCTGAGCTGGCTGCTGAAAACCAGACCTAAATCCAGCCAGCCCTGAGGATACTCTGCAAACCCTTTTGGTTATTAACTCTTTCAGTATGATCTGTTCAGCAAGATTTCTGCCTGGATGCTACACACCCCTGTCCAAGCTCTTGTTCAATACAAGGAAGTCTAGACCAGAAGGATTCATAAAATTACTACCCCAGACTAATAAAAGGCAAGAAATAATTTCTTTCTATATAGTGGAATTTTCTGGACCCATCACCTCACAGTGGGTCTCTGATCATTGCATTGTAGCTGAAAAAACTTCGTAGTCTGGACCGATCCTACGCCTAAAAAATTCCTCTCACTGAAGAAGTGAATGGTCTTTAAGTGGTCAATGGTGGTTAAGCTGTCGGTTGTCAAGGGAAGATTGTGCCAACTCTTTCAGGTCCAGATCACGGGAATTCTGTTCTGACCTGTCCTGCCCTGCTGATCACTGTACAAACCCAGGGTGCTACAATGGGTGTGGGAGCCAAAGGTTCATTCAGTTTTAAGAGCAATAGCAAAGTTACTGCTGATAATGAGGGCAGCAGGGATTTCTGCATGGACCATTCACTCAGGCACTTACACAGCTTCTCATAAATATTTTGTTTGTATCCCATACTCTAAAATTCAGAAATGCCTGCGTGACCTGCAACCATATATCTACATATATGCTAGAAAAAGCACTAAGTAAAGGAGAAACAGAGAAAAAGCCACCAGCACAACTACATAATTCCCAAGTGAAATGTAAATTACAGCTAGAAATCCAAAAGTGGTCATGAATGAAACAGCAGAATATGCTCAAGCTTTTCCAGTCTCTGATATTTCTACAGGCACTAAAATCAACCAAAATACAGGTCATTTCTTGGCAGGTGATGGGCTCTTACAGCACCAGTAATACCTCTGGAACACTCCTTTGCTGCGAGAAGCTGTGCCAATCCTTTGAGCTGAGGAACATATACATTCCTTTTGTTGCACTATGAGCTCATAGAAACTTCAGCCCTACCAGCCACGGCATCCTTTGTCTGTCTGTGTGGTGCGAGGAAAGTGCCACCTGACTTTCACACTATTCATGGGCTTCTGAGGTGCATGGGAGAGAACCAGCAACTCAGAACAGATCTAACATCCATCCATCAAAACACCAGCAAAATCCAGTAGTTCGAGTAGGCAGGAGCTGTTTGCATAATAACAACAATGAACATGGATTTTTTTTTGGAAGAACTAAAACTAAAATTTCAATCTCTATCTGAAAAATTACTTGATTGAAACTCTCATTAACTGTGATAGTTTAACTTTATTAGGTCCAAAATTATGTATTTATGGGTGTTTTTTCATATTTAAATCGATGCTACTTTTTATTTTATTTCTCACATTAAGTTGATCTGCATTTGCTTTTAGTTTTTAAAAACCTACAAATAAAATTAACTGGACCTATATTATTATTACTTTTAGACAAGAACTGGCTAAAATTCTGAATGAGAACTGCAGTTTCCAGTGCAAATTGAGCAGACCAGAAATAAAATGCTACAGAAGTCTAGAATACAGGTTGGAACAACAGTCTTTATCACTGGAGGGCAGCATAAGTACCAATATAAGCTAAAATAGCAAAACCCCAGTATCTTAGACTGTGACTTTTTCTGCCAGAACAGTAATTGCTGCTTCTTTACAGTGGCCAGCTACAAACAAGAGATGCTGCAGCCAGCAGGTCAGACCTGCCTCTGAAAGACAGATTTGTTGTCGTTAATTTTAGTTCATTGTTGAAATTTTCCAGAACAAATCCAGGTTGGGGAGGAGGGAAACTACCCATGGCGAGACAACTCCCGGCAGTGAAATTTGTTTGCAAAACTCATATTGAACTTCTTTTTCCCTGTAATTTTAATAGAAAGTATATTTGCTAAAGCCCTCATCATATTATGGCTACTACCAAACTTGCATGCAGCCTCAAGCCCTTGGGATCTCTCTCTTATAGCCAGGCATAGACTACACTGTTTCTAGGAGCTCAGCAGGTTTAGGGCCTTGCTGGTTGGAATGAGACTCTAATTGTTTTATTTGCAACATGCACAGAAAACTTGGTCAAAGTTTTCCATGTCCTTGGCAACAAAGAGGAGAATTTCATGCCATAGTTCTGGGCTGCCTTTTCTTAGTCATAACAATTTAGGGAGTTTCTGAACTATTCCTTGAAATATAGTGAAAAAACCCTTTTCATTCTCTAGGGTACTTCTGTAATTTTGGGTGAAATCTGCATCCTCCCTCATGAAAATGAAACTAGCACAGAATCAATACAAGCAGAAATGGCAGGACCTAGCTCAGGACAGGAGAAATAGAATCATAGAATCATGGAATGGTTTGGGTGGGAGAGACCTTAAAAATCACCTAGTTCCAACCCCCCTGCCATGGGCAGGGACAACTTCCACTGGACCAGGTTGCTTCAAGTCCCATCCAACCTGGCCTTGAACACTTCTGAAGCATCACTGGCTCTCTGCTTCATTCACCTTGACAGGTGACAACACCTTCTCCCAGGTAAACCTGTGCTAATAGCTATGATGTAATAGAGGAAAATTCTTTTTCCTCTTGAGATAAATCTGTTAGAAGAAGAATAAAGATTTTGTGCTTTATGCACACATAGTTAAATGAAACAAAAATGGTTCAGGTTGGAAAGGACAACTGGAGGACATCTAGTCCAACCTCCCTCAATCAGGGTCCCTTAGAGCATATTACTCAGGATCATGTTCAGATGACTTTGGAATATCTCCAGAGAAAGAGATTCCAAAACGTCTCTCTGGACAATCTGTTTCAGTGCTCAGTCACCCTCACAGTAAATAGGTTCTTCCTCACACTCAGGTGAAACTTGCTGTGTTCTGTTTTCTGCCTGTTTCCATTTGAAAGGAAGCCAGACACATAATCTTAGCCCAGTACGTTCCCTCTTGATGGGGTACCACAGACCAGGACTTCAGGATACAGAGACTTGAAGGCAAAACCCAAAGATTTCCATTTGCACTGGGTAGAGGAAATGTAAGGGAATGTGGGAATTATGTGTCTTTAGAAGCTCTCTGTTAACTCCAGGGCATGCTCATGCACCTGCACTTTCAAGAGCAAGAGAAGAGGTAGCACAGAAGCAGGGGCAGACCTCCAAGCCACGGCACAGCTCTGGGTGCAATGTGGGCAGATCCACTTGGTCTTCCCAGAGATGGTCAAGAAATCCTGGGAAGGATATCCCCATGCCTTTGCACTGGAAGGGCTTGAAATTCCAACTCTGCCACTGTGGGAAGAGGAGCTGAGAGCTGCTGGGGTAGTGAGGAGCTGGGAGAAGGCTGAACGAGAAAGCAAGAGAGATCTCAGTGAGAAAGGATCTGTTGGCAGGAGTGTTTGGAGAGGAATGGAACCTGATTATGTTCTGGGGAGACCATTATGTCGCCAGCTCCGTCTGGGAAATTGAAACATTTGGTTGCATTTCACACAGCTTCAGGGCACCTGTAAATTGCCTATCTGCAGATAATCAGTGAGGGACCATATGCCAGCTCAGGGTTGCCAGTTCCCTGGCTCTGACCCACTCTTCCCAAGTCCTGAAATGCCC
Source organism: Corvus moneduloides (assembly GCF_009650955.1). Classification (NCBI taxonomy): domain Eukaryota; kingdom Metazoa; phylum Chordata; class Aves; order Passeriformes; family Corvidae; genus Corvus; species Corvus moneduloides. The sequence continues at coordinate 6,446,954 of NC_045478.1, forward strand.
TGTACATCTTGCGAGGACAGAGGTGCCAGTTCCTGCTGCTGCCCAAGGTCTTAGCTCCACATTTGCTTTTAAGAGAAACCTGTTCATTTCCTCTAAATCTAAATGTAAGGCAACAGGCACCTGACAAAATGGTCCTGTAATATGGATTAATACTGAATATTTTCCTATTGAAGAAAGGGGAAATTCTAATATTTACGAGTAACATATTTTATTGAAGATTTCAGTCTTTAAAAGACATAAGTATTTGGTACAGAATTTCAAGCTCAGTAAAAGGCTGTTATACAAATATGGCCATGGTAGAATGTTGAAAAATGTTAACAGTTTTCAGCAACAAGGGAGCTTTACAAGGGAGGAAAATCAATATTGACTTATGCTGTTTATCCATAGCATAGTAAAGTTACCTACACCTGAGAAATCTCAGTAATTAAACATCTAATCTAAATTCGTACCAAAAAAGAAAAAAAAAGGTTAACCAAATTCTGCAGCTTAAAGGGAGGTAGGAAAGCTGACCATTATGGGCTTAAAAAAACCCAAAAAACAAAACAAGAATGCATTAAAATAAAAGGGCAAGTGGAAATAAACAATGGGAAAAAATGACCTGTATCTTCTTTACAGAACCTGCTTAATTCAGGCCTTGTTTTAGTGACTCTTGGCTGCTCACAGCTGCCTTGTTTGTGCTGCTCCAGTCACTGAGCTGCCCTCCTGGAGCCCCAATGGCCCACCCTAATTCCCACCAAACAAATAGAACGGTCAAACTGGTTACTGCCCATCACCCCAAAGCTACTTCTCAGCGTTTTCATTGCAGTTACAATGAACAGAGATGCCTCAGAGGGATGAGTCTGATTTTATGCACGTACCCTCAGGATTATGGACTGGTTATCCCAAACTATTCCCCAGCTCCGGCAGCTGCTGCCAGCCTTGTGCGAGGGCCCTCATCCTAAAGTATCCACCTCAGCTCAAGGAATTGCAGTGCATGTTTCTCTCCTTTGACTGCAGCCTGGGAAGGGACATCTTTAATATCTGATTTTTACATGTCCCTTTCCATCTGGTCACTTTATGGTGCTCCCATAAAGTATTTGCTACAGACATCCCAGGGGAAGAATTACTTCATGAAAGGACACTGTTTGTCATTAGACTCTTAAATGCTTATAGAGCCTGTGTACCTACTGAGTTTATGTTTTCAGGCAAAATTTTTCAAAAAACATTGTTCTTGGAAGAAACAGAGATTAGTTACACTGAATCTTTCTAAGGGCTTTGAGGAAATGTCTACCTTAAGAAGTTCTCTTTCCTTTTCAGATCAGAATATCAGTTTATCCCAGTCCTCAGACTGGAAAAGATTTATGTTCATGTCTTTATATGCATCCTGATGGCTCCACTGAAGCCAATGGCATTATTCACCATGTTTATGACTTGGCAGTTGCATTTGTTTTTTGCACATGTGGAGACTTGATTTCTTTTCCTGGTGTACATAACTGTTCCTTACCAGATGCAGCCCCAGGACATGTGATTCTCCACTTCTGTCCTATTTATGTCACCATTCATATTTAATTAAAAAGCAACAGATAATGTCGTGACAAATTTTACACTGGGCACAAAGCCTGCTTTTTTTTTTTTTTGGTGGGAGGTGTTATCTTTTTTTATTTGCAAAGCTGAATTTAACTTCACTGAGCAATTCCTGTCATTCAAAATAGAGGCATATCCAGCACTTCTCTAGTGTGTCACTTGAAAGAAACAATTAATTACATTAAATAAAAAGTTTAAATTTTTTATTCAAGAAATGAGCTTTAACATCATAAAATACTGTATTCTCATTCTGAGTCAAATATCTTGCTATTTTTTTTCCCGAAAAAGTGCTCAGCAAGGCTTTGTTCTTGCCTGAGTGTTGTATGACTGTAACAAATCACTAAAATGTCCCTGAGATGTCTTACATCAGGGAAATAGAAACCCTGAAAAATATATGTGCTTGGCACGGTTTTTCTACATATTGTGAAATTGCTACTATAATTGTAGAATTTACTATGTTATGGGAAAAAAGGTCTTTTCTTTTAAGGCCTGTTTTTCTGCAAAGCTCCTATTTAACTTGAAGCACAGACATAAGTGCATCCTTATTTAGCTCAGTATTTAAACATATGCTTAAATTTAAAGATGTCCTAGTCCATGAGACTCTAGAATTTGATTAACTAAATCATTTACTTGAGTACTTTGCCAGATGAAGATCTTCAGAAGTAAAAGACCGCTATGAGCATAGGCTGCATTGCTGTCTAAAGTTATAACTTTGAGAATAAATCAAGCAATGTCACGGTTGCTCTGCAGCCCTGAAGGAGGCTGATGTGGTCTGTCACTGTCCATACTATAAAACAGTCCTGTAGTCTAAAAATTGGGTAAGTGTAAATAAATTGTCTGGTGGGAATTGTCCCTGGCACATGGCAGCAGCCAGACTGTGCCCAGGGATTGCTGGGGAGAGAGCTCGTTTTCCAGAGCAAAGCTGTGCCAGGGACTTCTCTAGGTGCTTAATAGCTGTGAAGATAAAATTCCAGTACCTGTGTCATTGCAAAACCTGGAATCTCCTGGTCTCAAGAACGTGCACTCTAAGTTCTGTGCTTCAACTTTATCATGTCCAGGACTTAGGTCAGGCTCCATGATGCTGTTCAGGAGCCGTGTGGCTCTCTGAGGTAGTGAGTAGAGAACGACTTCTTGTTCAGGGCATGATACTGTCCCTGTTTAAGCTTTCAGAGATGGATGAGCCCTCTTTGAAATTCTCACACAGGTACAATAACTGCAAAGCTGACTCCTTGGACACTCTTTGCTTTTCCACCTCATGGTGAATTCAGAACTGAATTTTGCAATGACCTCTTCTTTTTCAGTAGAGGCAAAATCACACATCCCACTAATCCTACATATTTAGTATTTGGGTCTGCATGTTGGGAATGAGGGCTTATGCCTGGGGAGGTACATACTAACACCACTGCTTGGCAAAATCCTGCAAAATCTCCCTTGACATGGAACTGAAACCAATGGGATTTCCTCCAAGAGAATGTCTGCTTCTGGCAGACAGGGTGTTTTTGTAGGTCAGGGATTATCTTCAATGTGATAAGTGTGAAAAAAGTTCAGTCCTTATTGAGGAAAGAAAATAAGATCAGAGAAGCATCAAGTCAGAATTGCAAGATGTTGTGGACTAAGATTTCTCTATTCATAGAGACTTTTACTCTATTTGATTGACATCTCTATTCAAATTCCCAAGTAAAAAATATCTATCCATGACTAAATCTAAAATAGTTCATGTCCTTTTCTCAGACTGCTTATGGAAAGAAAAGTGATACTTCTTGTCCTTTACAGAGGAACTCAGGCAGTATCCAACACATAGATGGGGAGCTGAGAATCAGTCTTAGAGCAGAGGGCTGCCACATTGCCTTAGCCTGGGATATTTCCTCGCTCCAGCAAAAGCTGGGCTAATCTCTTCATGATTTTGCTATGTAAGCAGGGTAGACACTGACATGCTGATATTGCCTACATGGTGAAGGAGACAATTATCAATCCATGTTAGGAATACTGCCTGGAAATCCAGCAGGCTGGTGCAGAGGGGTTGAAATTAAGCAGGACACTGTTGAGGTACCAATCATTTTTCTGTAGTTACGGCTGTATCAGCATTTCCACTAGAATACTTGTTTCCAGAGGTTTGTACAACTAGCCTGGAAAATGTGCTCTGGACAGAAATTTGACAAAAAATTGTTCCAATTGGGGGTAATAATTTCTTTTTGAGGGCATGAGGAAATATCCTTTTTTTTTTTTTTTTTTTTTTTTGCTGAGACAGAAAAGCAGAGAAAAACTAGGCATTTCTATGATAAAAGTGTGCTGAAAAATAAATGCCTAGAGTAAAGGAATCACAAGAAGTAGAAGTTTATGAGATAAAAACCTCATAAAAATGGAAATATAGACTTAATTTTTTTTCTGACACTTTTCTGTCTGAAGAAAGTATTTAGCTGTTTGGGCTCTGTTATAAATTAGTTAGGTCTGTACCACAGGCTGTACTTTGAAGCATTGAAGCATCTTCCATTTATTTCAACAGTTATGCTCCCAGAATTTTCAAAAATAAATAGGGAAATTTTGAAGAGGTTGAGAGCACACAGAGAAGAATAAAGTACAAAATAAGTTAAGCTGCAAAAGGAAGATAGCCTTAGAGAGTGGGGAGGAGAAACTCTGCTTTAATGAGGAAGCAGGAAGAAAATGAGAATAATGTTGTGGACACACTGGTATGTCAAAGCGGGAAACAAAGAGAGCTAGGAAAGATGAACTGCTTCACATTTACTTGTTTTCAGCAGGGTTTTGATTGCCTGTGTGGGCAAGAAAGCCAGCTCCTTGTGCTTGATCTGAACATCCATAACCCATCTCAAATTTGTGGTTAATGATATTTTGCATCGCTAGGGGTAGGATGAGCATCCAAGTTTCACATTGGATCCTTTGCTTTTCAACCATGAAGGAGGTAGAAAGAGATGGAGAAGTGACTGAGTAAAAAAAAAGATTGCATTTGGGAAAAGCCTCTAGGATGAAAAAGAAAGGCTTACAGAAGATTTTCTTTTACCTGACTGCCATACCAGAAGAAGAATTTCCACCTCTCCATTGTTGGGCAGGTGAGGTGATGTGTAGGGCTCTGTAGTGAGAAGTGGGAATCTCTCAAAGAACACCTTAAAAAAGCCCCTAAAATCTTGGTTGGAGTTGTATCAGCTTGTGTTAGCCTGTGAGCTGCTGTGATCACAAATTCCAAGTTACTCCTGGGGAAATGATGAATTCCAGCGCTCAGCGTGGGGTTGGTACCAGGGGTTCATGGTATTGCTGCTCATGAGAAGGCAGAGAGAGAACAAGTGGGGCACGAAATACCTGTGCTTGCATATTTCAGCTCTCACCCACACAGCTCTGTCAGGTAAGGACACAGTTCAGAATCTTCTCCTCAAGGGTTTGTGAAAACAAACATGGAATCCCTCCCTCCCTGTCCATGGAAAACAGGCCATGGAGAGGCCCATACTGAGGTGGAACAACCTGTACTAACTCAGTCTGTGGCATGGTTCATGCAAGACTACAGTGAAAAGAATAATTTTAGGTGATGGATGAGCTGCTTTCCATATCAAGTTTGCTTTCCTGTTCAAATTCCTTTTGCCTGTGTGAGACATTATGAAAGAAGAATAAAAGTCTTATCTGTCTATAATAATTTGGTTACAATACTCTCCAAACAATGTTTCACTTGGTTTCCACTTCACCTTAATTTTCTCAGATATCCTGATCATCAGCATTTAAAGCCTTGTTGGAGGAGAAGCTGCCTCTTTGCGGAGAATCCCTTTTCCCCAGCAACACTACACATCTTTTGCTCACTGACTGCCTAACTTTGCTTCCTTACAGTGTTTCCTAGGAGATCAAATGGGAGCTTGAAGTACTCAAAAACCTAGTGTTGCAATGAAAAATAACTTATTAAAGTTTATAATTACTGAAAAATTAATCAGAGACTTAGCATGGTACTTGCATAAAGACAATAAGCCAGGCTCTTGTCATAGTGAAATATGGAATAACTACTTTGAAATAAATCTTAATTATGCTAGAGTTACTACTCAGTGTGACTTAATTAAGAGTAGAGCAGTGAAAGCCTTTGGGGGTAAAAAAGAACGCTGATTACACAACCACTTGACTGCATATTCTTCCTTTCCCCCTGGTTCTTTTCCTTCCCATCAGAGAGAATTTCAAAACTAAAGTTGTTCAAGGAACTTCAAATATACATTAACACGTGGCAGGTTACATTCTAAATAGAAATTGTTTGAAGTAAAAAGTTGAGAATGATAACCCTGAAGATCATCTCTTTAAATTATGCACACAAGGTACCATGCATCTGGATCTACCTTGACCTTAAAAAGTGCACTGCTTTGTTAGGAAATAAATTTGTGAAACATTGAATGGTTTGAGTTGGAAGGGACCTTAAAGACCATCTAGTTCCAACCACCTGCAATGGGCAGCACACTGTGTGCTGCTCCAAGCCCTGTCCAACCCAACCTGGGGCACAACCAGGGATGGGGCAGCCACAACTTCTCTGGGCAACCTGTGCCAGGCCCTCACTACCCTCACAGTAAACAATATTTTCCTAAAATCCAATTTAAACCTACATCAAGTATGGACTACAGAGGAGAAGACTTAACTGTAGTAAAAAAAGGAAAGACAGAGGAATAGATTAAGGTTAAAATAGCCCACAAAGCAAGGTGTAAAGAAATAGACCTTCACTGCAGCCGCCCGAGTGCAGCATGCAACTATGGCTATAGAGTATAGATAGATATATTGTTCAACAAGCACACCAACAATGTAAGAGGCTCATTTGTCATGGTTTCACTTCTTACCAGACAGAAGACATGCAAAGTCAAATATATCATGGCAATAATTCTGTTGACTTCAACAGAGTTATCTGAACAATGAATTCAAAGCAATATACTTTGAGGGAATGAAACCAAACCAAGCAGGAGATACACACAGGGTTCTTGGAAGATTATCTAGACCATATATAAAATCAGACATTAAAGGAATATGCACAATATTGCAGGGGATTTATGGTAACTGAGGAAAAAGGTGTGTAATGAAGATCCAGTATGCTGCATGTATCAGTGTCAAATTGCTTGGCATGAGCTATGTTGCTTTCTTCACAGGTGCTTATGCAGCTCCAGTTGAACTGAAAAGGTGCTGTAGAATAAGGTATAATGTACTGAAAATAATTGAAAGAAAAATAAGCAAAATCAAGTGGAAGAATTAAAAAAATGTGGATTCTCCATCCCAAAATTATTCCAATTTTCCTTGCTCCACAGAGACTGATGTATCTGCAGAAGTAACAGCTGCACTGGTCTTTTTTGGTGGATGTGGAAACTGGTTGACAAAAATAACAAAATGACATCCATGGAAGATCTGGTTTGTTTTCTGCTTTACTCCTGTATCAACATAGAAATAAAAACCTTCTGGTCCCAGTGTCTGATCAATGTATTTGGTACCTATTATACAAGTGCTATTGCACACGTGTGACACTGAGAGGGGTTGGTTTGACTCCTCATCAAACTCTAGTTCATTTGTGTGAGCCCAGCTTTAATATTGACATCTTCTGATGTCTTGGCTCACTATCTTCTGCTAAGGGAATTCCAGATTTTTAAACAATCTGTTTTGCATAAAGCTTCATAACCAAAATATATAATTTGAGCTGAATTATTCCTGGGATTTATCTCTAAAATTGAAGCTTGGAAGGCATGGTTATAATCTTTTCTCTTTCTCTTGATATTTTGTCATTTTAAGTGGGGTTAATCTCCCCAGGTCTGGATGAATCTGCATTGCTGCTGTCTGTGTTTGGACTGATTGCGCTGAGCTTCCTTGATCACCAATGGACAGAAATCTGCATTTTAAAAAACCTCATTAATTTACTCCTAATATACAACTATAAAATGGATCAGAAGTGTCTGTCACTCTCTTATGGCCATAAAGGAAGTTCAGATATAAATATCTCCATTGCTAATATCTGAAGTTAGATGAGATGAATCCTGGCTTTGATGGCTTTGGAAAGTGCTGTTTCCCTCAATACAATGCATGACAGACATCCCCGGGATACATATGGGCAGTACAAGAGAAGACCAGGAATTTCCCAGGTGACACCCCCAGAAGTGATAGCCAAGGGTCACAGTGCTGCAACAACCCAGGTTTTGTGTGGGCAGTGGAGGAAATCTAAAAAGAGGCATGGGAAGCTTGACATTCACAATGGAGTGTTCAAAATAGGATGGATATTGCACAATGCCATCAAGATGCAAATCAAGGTCAGTAAAGCCTTCCCAGTTAGAGACACATCTGAGCCATAACCCAACATTAAAACATCCCCTGCTCCTAAACCTTACAGAACTATTTACTGAACTATCAGTCCTGTGTCTGGCCCTCGAATATTTTGGGTCAAACCAGCAACCTTGATCTAGCTACCCCTGGAGTTTAGGCTTCAAATTCAAACTTTGGAAGCTTTGCCTGTCTAGAAAGTTTCTCTCTCTCTAAGACATGTTGCACTCAAAAGTTTCCTCGAACAATCCAGAGTTTTGACCACTCCTAAAACACAGAGGTCATTTTTGGCAAATGATAAATGGCAAAGTACAGAAAGTATAGAGAAGAGGTGAAATTGCATTCCTTGGAAACAGAAGCAGCTCATGAACATTAGAACTGGCATTCAAATGGCTTTTTTTTTTGTACTGCAGGTGAATTTTTCTGGCTCTCCATAACCATGAAACATGGAAGATGTGAGACATGTCACGTAGCAAAGAATTAACATCTTGCAGAGAGCTTTTTAGTAAAACATATGTACACACCCTTGTCAGCAAACTCTGAAGGTTTGAGACTGAGTTATCAGCCACAAATAGACATGTATACACATTTTGGAAGGCAAACAGCTTCCAGATTATCTTTTAAATGTACCCACAAGTAAGACATACAAAGTAGACATAGACGCTCCATATAGTGATATCTTTACATAGTGTCCCCATGGATACTATAGGTTCAGGAAGACATTGCTCATGGAGGATGCTATACCATATTCCAGAGAGTAGAAAGCAAGCCCTTTTAAAATACTGAAAGGAGAGATTGACATGGCAAGCTCCAGTGCAGAACTGGGCCAAGAGCAAACTGAAATGGCTAGATCTGTTTTCATCCCTTCCCTTGGGCTACTGAGCTGAGTAGTTTACAAAGCAGAGAAAGTCATTCATAGTTCTTTACAGTACAGTTTCTAGTGCCACATAGTAACTGTGGATTTACTGCACTCTCCTGTGAAATTTCAACTGCCATAACAAAGCTTTATGTTGCAGATGATCAACACTCAAATATTTAGGAATAATAATAACAATAAAAAAGACATTTCACCCTCTCCTCCCCTTCCCACAGGGGACCAATCTGTCTTCTTACAACTAGGTGTTGATCCAGCCCCATGCAAAGCTTTACAAGGTGGGGTTTTTTTTGTGTGTGGCAAGTTTTTGAATAACATTTTGCTAAAGAAGGGGAAAATCCCACTTCCTGCAGCATATTGCAGGGACCAGCAAACATATCCCTTCGTCCCTTGGACCAAATATGTAATGATAATACTGCGCAGGTGCTCCAGAGCTGACTCAGCTGCTACACGGTCACGTTGTGCCTGTGAAATGCAATCCATCATTACATTTAAAGCGCCTGCTTGATTAATATTCAGTATTTAATGTCAACACCGATAAATTAGGATTCAGAAGTGTTACACTGCAGGAACTGCAAACAGTGCTGCAGTGGCGATGGCCTGGGCTAGTTTTGTGAGATCTGCTCACTCAAGGGGAAATTCACAATTCAGAAATACCAAAATATATGTATGGTATTAACTACCAGCTGTGACCTCTTGGGGTAACAGTGATATGTCACATTTAAAGGAACTAAGTGTTAAATTTCCAAATGGCTATGATAATTTCTTCTCCTATATAAACAGTACCTCTATCCCTTAGCTTTGCCACCCATATTTGCAACAATGCTCTAATTGTGGTGTTACAGGTATACAAGGTATACTGGATTTGGGAAGTACTTTGGCTTAGATAATTTTAAACATTTACTTCCCAAGTGCATAGGTTTCTTCTTAACTAACTTCCTCAAGAAAATAAAAAATTACCATGGCATTTTCAATCTCTCTTAGTCTTGTAACATTTTCTGATTTGAAATATTGTTTCTTTCTCTTCCATGGACAATTTTTTCGAACAAATCTGCCTTTTCCCCTAATGTTTACTTAATGGTGACTCTTTTTTCCACCTTTGCTTCAGTCCTACGTATGACATATTAAGCAATTCCCATTAGAGCTACAGTTTGAGACTCAGGAATACTTAATGGCCAACAGACTCTTCCCTGGTGGAGAATGAGGATTCAAAGGAAACATTTGAGATTATTTCGCTTTCATTATTTTTGTTAAAAAAAGTTTGCACCTTGAGGTGTCATGAATACCCCTTCTTGATCTTCCTTTGCCTTGTCAGACCTGGCCAGCACAAGCAGCTGAGATCTTTGCTCTATTTTCCCTGCATCTCTGTGCAACACTTTTTTAAAAAGAGGATATACTATTATATTTTTCTAAGCCTTTCAGACTGCTGTAACATGATCAGGATTCTCCTGAATCTCTATGCATTCGATCTCTTCTCGTTCCTTCCTTTTGGCCCTTTTCTTTTTCTTGTGGTGCTTTTTGGAAGGTGGGAAAAAGGTTAGAAAGACTGGCAAAATAACAAAACAGTGCAGAAGTGTGCAACTGCCGGCAAGCAGCAAGCATTTGAACAGTGTAAAGGTCAAGTTTGAAGGCACAAAGAGAAGGGGGACCAACCCAATAAGAAAGGAAGAAACGTTCTGCAAAATGGCTGTCCCATGCTCTTGGAGGGAGTTCTTTATGCACTGAGTTCGGGTGTGCTCAGTAGCTAATACAAATGTATAAAGCAGGGGTGCACAGTGATCTATGGCAAAATTCAAAGTGTAGATAAGGCACAGTATAGAAATGCAATCCATGTCTACATTCCATAAGGTCATCAAGCCAAGGACACCCAGCTCTATTGAGGTGACACTGAGAATTAACCAGAAATTTCCCAGAGGGTGGATAACCAGGAAGAAGGTCAGTATTAACACCAGCAGGATGCCAAAACCAGAAATCAGGACAGGCATAGTTACTGATAAACCATAGTGGTCCATGAAAACAAAAGTAGGGTTGAACACAATGAACTTGATGCTCTGTATAAGAGAGAGTGGCCTCAGTTTCTCCAGCAATTCCACCGCTTCCCTCTGTGTGTTTTCACTAGTCCTCGCCACAAGGTACAAACGAGAAGCAATTATGTTGTTCTCATCTCCAGCTTTGGAGAAAATTATGTCATTTTTGAAGTGCTGGAACTCTGGCTTTTTTAGAAAAGAACTCTGGAGGATGCTGATAAACTCACTTTTGTTGGTTGCACTGATGTTACCCACTCGAAGGTATTGGTAATACTGTTCAATCCAGGACATGGTGTTGAACCCCTGGCTGAGTGTTTTGAGGTCTTCTTGCACAGTACCATTCCAGTACTCCAGAGGTTCGTAGATGTAGAAGCCTATCACAGGGCTGTAGTTGCTGAAATACTTTTGCTGTATGAGGGCATAGGAAACGCTTGGGGACTCACTGGCAAGAAGGTTGATGATGTTGGCTCCATCATTAATCTGTAAGCACCCCATAAAGGAGAAAGAGGCATAGATGAGATACAGTATCACCACAAATGGCTTGACGTAGATATTGGTAATCCACTCATTGTAGTGCTCTCGGAGGAAATGCTGGATAAAGTGGTGCTGGTATGGGTTGGTCTCATGGTGAGAAGTGTGCTGATGGCCATCGTTCATCATGGTCTGGAACCACACAGGTTTCCGGTCCAGGTATTCTGCCGAGGGGATTTTACAGCAGAAGATGCTGTGGTACCGGTTCTGCTCCAGCTGGCCAGCAAAAACCAGGCAGGAGCCAAAGAAAGAGAAGATGTAGAAGTAGTTCAAGAGGATGGAGACACACATGTTCTGGCAGAAGACTTTTACAGCTTCGATGTTGGTGAAGGGGCTTGCACCCATGCCGAAGGCTATGAAATACAAGGAGCTTGTCATCGTGTAGGAGACCATGACGTCTGAGTAGGCATCTGCTACTCTGTCCTTGAAAGGCAGATTCTCTCTGGTCCGACGCCATCCTGAAAGGAGTTCAAACACTCCTTTGGTTCCATGACCTAAAATGAGAAAATGAAGTTTATATGTCTGCATATATCAAGGGGGGGTCCAATCATCCCCCAAGTGTTTCATCCTCCAGCAGTAAAAAAATTTTGTCTGCTGAAATTTGTTATGTTTTTGTCACCAGTTAAGCAAATGGAAAATTGTGAAGTGTCTATCTAAAGCTAAATACCAGATTCATCTGCAGGTGCCTAAATTAACAGGCCTGATATTCTGAGACTCTCCATGCTCAAAAAAAAAATGAAGACACTAATTGATTTTAATGGACATTGAATTAGTTCCCAAATGGACTGCAAATAAAGGAGAACATGAAGTTTGGTTCAGGTCTGGGGTTCATTCTAGAAATTCCTTGTGTCATCCTACTACATCTTTCAAGGTTTAAGGGCTTCAACTTGAAACAGTTAAAAATACAAAGAGTATTTTCTTCCAAAGAGTATATTTTATAAAGATTATTTGAGAAATGAATGGGTGTGACCAAGAATGGGACTACTTGGCTCTTCATACAGGACAAAGGAAAAATTATGCTGTAAGTACAAATAACCAGAATAATTTGTGTCATTATTCTCTGCCTACTGAGTGAAATTGGAACTTCTCAGTGATAGTACATAACTTTGCACACTGTATGAAAATTGACATGTTGGTGGAAGTGATGGAGAGAAGAATACTGGCTAAGCCATTGTTCCACATTAATTGTCTAGAAAATGTATGGGTTTATTTTCTCTGGTTGTCTGTGTCTCTCTCTTTACTATCCAGAGCTCCTCCTGGTGACAAGGAATTTCCTTAGCTCATGTGAGAGGACACTCAAAAAAGTCAGATGTGGTCAGTGTTCCAAGACAGGTTCTGGCTTTGTATTCCATTCCTAAGTATTTTAGGGATATGATTTTTTAACAAACTAAAATGTAATACAGACTCATTTTCATTTTATTTGTCACAATCACACTCTAGGAAGTCTACAGCTATTAAACTTTATGACAGAATGGTAAAACGGAAGCTAATCTTACTGGAAAATATTAACAAACAAAAGTTATGTATAATGTGTACATATTCACATATGTGTATGTTGAAAAGAATATATACACACGTGCACATTATTTTCTTTTTTTTTTTACCATTAGAGAATTTCAACTTGGGGGAAAATAAAAAAGCTAAGATTCAAAAAAAATCCATCCAAAATGGTTTGGTTTTCAAATTACAATTAAATTTGGCTTTCAAATAATAATTAAAACAATTAAAAGCACAAATTTTAATTTGGATCAGGAAGTGCAAAATTCTCTGCACATTGGATCTAGCCCTGAGAAAATTCTGGCCAATGTAAGGAGACACACTACTGAGCAGAAAAAGAAGTAGATTGCAGATGCTTCTGCCTCTGTCTGTGGGCCTTCACCCTCTGTAGTAAAAGAATTGCATGAACCAAAGCAGGCACGAAGCAAATTTTCTTGTATCAAACCCAGAAATATGACAACAGGAGATTTGCAAATAATAAAGTGTGTGCAATGAAAGGTCTGTTGAGCTTGTCCTTAGATTTAAATTGTTTGGATTCATACAGCTGCTTATGTTGCCCAAAGCAGACTCCTGACAGCTGTTCTAGACAGGGAATATTACAGCATAAACTGTCAGGTTCTGTGAATGTTACCTGCTTTACTGCAGATCTGTGTCCCCAGTGCAAGATAAACACACAGTATTACAGAAGTCTTGCAGTTAGCAAAAGGCCTGTGTGGAAATGCTGCTTTCTTATGAACCAGCATCTCAGTTCAGGAGGGACCTCGAATTCCCTGGTAAGTTTAGGGTGAGTTGTTCAGATTCTCAAGGCACAGCTGTCTTGCACACTGTCATTTTTGGGCTATCAAGCAGAAAGGATTGGCTCCTTCATCTGAGCAAATCTGCAGAACCAAGTGACTAGAACGCAATTTTTACATGTTTATAGGAAGTGTTTAAGTGTCTTGCTGGGTGTGGCCCAGGCTGGCTGGTCACCACTTTGAGTGCATATGTCCTGGCATGGCTTAGTTTAATGGTACAGGAATCACAGCACCATTTAGGTTGGAAGTGACCTTTAAGATCATTGAGCCCAACCATTAACCTAGCACTGCCAAGCCCACCACTAAACCATATCCCTCAGTGCCACATCTGCACAGCCTTTAAATTCCTTCAGGGGCAGTGATTCCACCACTTCCCTGGGCAGCCTGTTACAATGACTGACAACCCTTTCCGTGAAGAAAATTTTTCTAATACTCAACCTAAACCTGCCCTGGAGCAACTTGAGGCCATTTCCTCTGGTCCTATTGCTTGTCACCTGGGGAAAGAGACCAACCCCCACCTGGCTGCACCCTCCTGTCAGGGAGTTGTAGAGAGTGAAAAAGTTCCCCCTGAGCCTCCTTTTCTCCAGGCTGAGTCCCCTCACCTCCCTCAGCTACTCCTCATCAGACTTGTGCTCCAGACCCTTCCCCAGCTCCGTTCCCTTCTCTGGGCATGCTCCAGCACTGGAAAGAGTAAAGCAATGTTCTACCAGCTCTATCAACAATTAACAGTAATATGGACTTATTCCAAAATCTCACTTCTCTATCCTCCTGCAAGTTCATGTTCACAGTTGCACCTTTGCCATTTTTCAATTGCTATTAATTTATAAGTGTTAGCATATCACATTCTCAGTGATGACTACCTGAGTGCATTTAACCTTGGGGTAGGTACACAATGATTTGCAGAGAGGGGCTTTATTGCCAAACACGTGTGGAGAACTACCCAAGAGTATGCACTAATGTGTGTGCCCAAATTCATGATAACATTCAAAGTTAAAACCCTGTAATTAAGCTCTAGGCTTTTTTTGCAAATAAAACAAATAGTGTCTTAAGGGAAAAATTATTGATATTTTAGCTTTTTTGAGTATCAAAATTGGCACTGATTTTCTCATGATTGTTATTATACCAATGTCAAATTTCCCCTTATTCTCCTTTTACAAGTAACTTCAGTTCTATCACACAAACAGGGGTATTGGGGAATATAATGCGGTAATTCCCTTGCTGACGTAAGAGGAAATCTTTGCCTGATCGGTTTCCCCATGTCATTACTCTGATACCAAGTTTTCCAGTCAGCCTGTGTTGCTCTCCCCAGATAAGCAGGTCTATTCACTTCTCCCAACAAGGATACATATCTATTTTTCATGAACGTTTTCTGACAGTTCTCGGGATTCAGACAACACAGTCACTCTATAAAATTCTGTTCCTTCAGCTTCATTCCTAATGCCACAACAACATTGACAGTGGAGTTAAGTTCACTGACCAGTTCTAGGAAGGTTCAGAGGGTCTTTGGCTCTGGGTCAAAACTGCCAAGTTTCTCTGGTACTAACATGACATGAACGAAGTACAGCAATTTTTTATTTGCTGGACAGGCAATGGCCTATGACTGCTTTAAAGGAAAGGAGACAAGAAATTTTTATCCCGTTGTTTGTGAGTGTAGGAGAGCAAGTAAGGGAGGCTGCAGAGAAGATGGAAATAAATAATGCATTTTCTGCCTCAAATTTAAAAACAAAAGATTAATTATTAGCAGATATTTAAAATAAACTGGAAGAGAATAGGGATAGAAATAAAAACAGTGAAATGAGAGATTAAAGACCACTTGATTGAGTTAAATTCTTTCAACCTGGAGAAATCAATTAAAAGTTAAGCCAAGACAATCTCTGAACAATTAACAGTCATCTCAGGGGATAAATGTAGATGGGACGGTCCAAGAAGAATGGAAAGAAGCAGCAAAGTATCTATCTTCAAAAAGGAGAACTGGGGCACTGTTTTGAAATGGGGCATGATTTTTTAAATTGAATCATAGAAAGATTTGTACTGGAAAGGACCTTTAAAATTACCTAGTTCCAGACTGCTGCTGTGGGTGACAACATTTAAAAAAAAAATTGGAAAAAAATAGGGTGAATGCCCTGGAGAATAAAACCAGCAAACAATGGCCTGTTATTGGTATATGAAAAGCATAAAGAGAAACTGAATGAATTGGACTTTTCCCCCTTATAGACTGGAATGCCAGTGAGGACTCAACAATATTCAATATAAAAAAGGTATAATAAGGGCAGAAATCAAGTCTATCTCATTTCTATTTCTGAAAGAGAAGATATCACTGGTTTCATTTTCAAAAAATACCCCAAAAACCATTTAGATTAGATATCAGAGAAAAAAAAATCTTTCTCTCTTTAAGCTTCATTAAACTCTGGAGCACACTATCTAAGAAGGCCGTAAAGTCGTTTTCATTGCAAGTCTAAAGGTTAGATTAATAAATGTTAATGTAGGCACCAGGTGCAGGCAGAAAGGGGCCTGGGGATATTGGACTGAACACGAGCCAGCAGTGTGCCCTGGTGGCCAAGAAGACCAACGGCATCCTGGCCTGTGTCAGGAATGGTGTGGCCAGCAGGACCAGGGAAGTCATTCTTCCCTTGTACTCGACACTGGTGAGGACACACCTCGAGAACCGTGTCCAGTTCTGGGCCCCTCAGCTCAGGAAGGACATTGAGACGCTTGAACACGTCCAGAGAAGGGCAACAAGGCTGGTGAAGGGCTTGGAACACAAGTACTATGAGGAATGGCTGAAGGAGCTGGGGGTGTTTAGCCTGGAGAAAAGAAGACTCAGAGGTGACCTTATCACTCCCTACAACTTCCTGGAAGGTGGAGGTTGGTCTCTTCTCCCAGGCAACAACTGACAGAACGAGAAGACACGGTCTTAAGCTGTGCCGAGGGAAATTTAGGTTGGATGATAGGAAAGAGTTTTTTACTGAAAGAGTGACAAAGTTCTGGAATCCTCTGCCTGGGGAGGTGGTGGAGTCACCATCTCTTGATGTGTTTAAAAAAAGATTGGATGTGGCACTCAGTGCCATGATTAAGTTGAAGTGGTGTCAGGGCATGGGTTGGACTTGGTGATCTTGAAGGTTACTTCCAACCTGGTGATTCTGTGATTCTGTGATCCTGTCAGTGCTGGGAGGCAGATTCTGTTCAGATTTCTAAGGTCTCTTACTTTTGTACCATCATACCTAACTCTGTCTTGAGATAGTTTGGAAATTTTAAGCATGAAAACCAATCTGTCTTCGGTGTTTTCTTAACCAAAGAATGCCCATTCAGCATTTAGCTGTTGCTTCTGTCCCAATCAGTCAGCTTCTTTGGATAGGAATTCGATCTGCGTTTGTAGCTCCACATAGTACCCACTGATACCCCAGTCTGAAGCCATGAGGCTCTGCTGGAAGGAGAGCTGCTAGCTGCTGACAGCTTTTATAAACTTTCTAGGAAGGAAGTTCAGGATGACTCTGCACTTTTTTTGCATCAAGACATAAGATTATTTGCTGCAATAGGTGATTGCAGTCAGTGTGGTGATAACCTTGGTGTCTACATTATATTTCAAACAAACAAAAAAAAAGTCTTAAAAGTGCCATAGCACAGCTTTAGTCAGGATTTCTGCACTGAGAAATGAAAGTGTTATATTCAGTTTTCATTAACATCCACACATGTAACTTGCTGTTTATACAAAGGACGAACAGGCAGCTTTCTTTTAAATCATAGTGGTGGGAAGGAAGTATATTTTTACATAATAATTCTTTGCCATGAGTCTACTGGAAATAAACTTTACATTATTTTGTCTAGAGGAAAAACTGTTATTTTTTTTTTTTTCCCCTGGGAATAGGCAATTCATGTCCTAGAAAAACTTGTCTAATTTATCTAATAAATCCCCCATAATAGCAGGGACCATGATCGTTAGGAGCGTATTGAGGTACAGAATCATGGAATCATAGAAAGTCTTGGATTGGAAGGGACCTTAAAGACTATTTAATTCCAACCCCATTCCGTGGGCAGGGACACCTTTTAGAGCACGTTGCTGGCTCTTTACACTCTCTTACCCAGGTTTATTGATTTGAAAACACAGGCCATTTTAGAGAGTTTAGGTTCACATCATCACTTTTTTTACAGAGGAAAAACTTTGCATCTCAACACACTGCAGTGTAGAATGCATTTGTTCTTGTGCTAAATCACTAATATTAGTATCACTCATATTTGTACCCCCACTTACATTTAAAAACTGAAGCACAGAGATTAAGCAAATTTATCACAGTCACCAAGGACTGTCTGCATCTCAGGGAGGGAAGAAGCAATAGAAAAAATTATTAAACTACTTCTTTATAAAGAGTCAGTAAATCCTTAGGGATTTGAATGCAGAATGCAAAGAATACTTGAAGCTCGATCATACTTTAGGTATCAGTAGGAAATGTGTACCTTAATCTAGATCCCATTCCATAAAGGTAAATCTCAGACAATGCATCCAGCTAAGAAGTGGACCCTAACCACAACTCTGAGTAAAGTAATTCCCAGCTTGATTAAGAAGAAGGAAAAGATAGAGTACATTTTTTAAAGCTAATCTAAAATGTAGGTAGGAAAAAAATGGTTTTACTTTCACATCTTTCTAGGTGCTTGTAAAGTGATTGTAATTGAATTGTTCATATAGTTGGGTTGTTGACCATTTCTTCTTCATTTAGTTTTGCCTTGACTGTTGTGCTGCTTTAGTGGTAACTGGGAGGGTCTGATGAGGCAGCTGAGGGACCAAACCACTCTCACAGTGGTCACTGGTTTACTCTTTCTCCAGAATCTTAGTACTAGAGGTGAAGTCAGACCTCATCCTACCAGTAAGATGCCTGGGATGGTTCAGACTTTGGGGATAGAGGGTCTAACTGTGGAAGTGATGCACTGATGAGTAGCATTGTCCAAAGGGAGGAGCGTCCTTGAGCCATTGGAATTTCCAGTGGTATTATAGTATTTACATCTTCTGAATGTCACAGAGCTTGCAGCAACTACTACATAAAGTCCAGTCAAGATCTCCTGCTCAATCTCCTGCAGAAATTTTGTTTTCACTAAACCTATACTTCTTTATTTCATTTGGTACATGGTATTTTGTGATATTTAAAAGCATTTAAACAGAGAAATTAAATCCTTTCCAAGTCCATTCTCCTGTGAGGCGACTACATGCACAATTTGTTCTCTAACCAGATTTATGCAGAAATGCTGACAGAGGGGTTTTATACACTGCTGTGCCTTTCTCTCTTGAAGAGTGTTCAGGGTAAAATTCTTCTTTTAAGTAACAGATCCATATCATAATAAATTGTCTAATTTACAAAGCTGGGTTTTATAGGAAGAATGTTTAACCAAGAGCAATGAAACCTCAGCCAGCTGAGCCATCATCTTTAGTGACAAGCACCTCAGGGAAATCCCCAGTGCTGCACAGGAGACTTCATTATTGCTAGATTTTAGCGCTTCTGATAAACATAGAAAATGCACTTAAATCTGTCACAAATATCATCAAGGAAGTCAGTTATATTTAATAGATATTTTGATTTCCTTAAAAATATTTCTGTCAGACTATGGCCACTTTGCCATAGGCCTGAACACATCAATGACTTCCAGCTTCCAAATTTTGGTGTATCCCCATTACAATATGAACTTCATTTAAAAAGTAACAGTACATCATGGGGCATTCCTGTTAAATATACAGACTATGCCTTCATGTGTACTCCGAGCAATTGTATTTATTTCTGCTTGCATGAGCATTTCTGAAAGCCTTTTAAATAATTCTGGGCATTTCCAGTGAGACCAAAACATAAAAGAGTTGGTCTCTTCATGGGCATTTCAGTGGAGGCTGGCAGACAGCAACCCCATGATTGAGGCTGAAGAGCAGTGAGGAGAGAGGCAGACATTTGATTCTGTCTGGAGCTGGCTGTATAATTGCATTTCAGAAAAGCTCAGTGTCAGCCTAATACTGCTCCCATGAAATCCTGCCAAATTCTCGACCACAGCCGCAGCTGTAGCTGCCTGTACAAGAAGAAAATGGTGTGATGATGTAGCAGTCACAGCTGTAGTTCCTCCCTTGCCTTCCAATATCCTAAGAAACACCAACCTATAAATCAGATTAACATCAATCTGTTGGAAACACAGATTAAAAGTGGTAGTTCATGTTCCCTCTTGAGTTAATTTGTTCCACAGTCCTTGACAGCCCCCTCACTCTACTCTTTCCAATCCACCTCTAAATAAATGTCCCAGACAACACACAGAAGCCCAAACATAAGCAACTATGGGAACTGAGCTAAATGCCATGGAGATAATTTACTTACACATCACATCCCTTTGGCACATCCTTGATCTTTCATCAGTTTCTGTCTCTCATTTTGCAGGCTCTCAAGGCAAACACTGTTATCCCTGTTTACACAGAGGCCACCATAGTGGGACCTTGATCTTGATTTAAATTAAGAATAATTAATGCTGGCAAGAATTTGGCATCTCTGATTCTGAATCTTATCCAATTTTGGATCTTTTATATTGAAAGGACCTTTCCAGAGCTTCCCCATAAGCTTCCCTGGGTAGAAGCCCAGGATGAGCCCTGGAGATGAGCCAAAGACCTGCTGGTCTAGACACAAACATGTTTCTAACTGAACTGTAATGACACCTCTTTGTATTCAAGGTTCACTTGCTAAAGTTCATTTTAAGGTCGAATTTTACAACTTTTCATGCCTAGAAACACTTCTTCTTGTTCAAAGGAACAGAAATATCAAATAGCAACCTCCCCCTGCATTGAAATAAAGCTGAAGATGGAGAATGTTTCAATGGATGTGATTAATAATCAGGCTGCACACCTCATTAAGGGAGATTTACATTTGAGCTAATGTATATAAATTACATTTGTGCAAATTGTACATAAAGTTGGAATCCTGCTTAGTTTTCTGCTGTGCTTAGCAATGAATTAAAATGCTTTTCACTGTTTCTCATTTAAGCCTTATAATGAATATTGTAAGTAAGAACTGCACATATGGAAACTTATTTATTGATGGGAGTTTAAGTGACATATAGAAGACAAGATAATGAATTTAGATTAAGTCTTAAATGAATTTATTATATACTTGTTTATGCTAAAAGCATAGGATGGATTTGTGACACTGATCAGAACACTTTATCACCTGGATTTGATAATCCAGTAACATCCAAAAGAATAAGGTAATAGTGAGACCCAAGAAAAGAAAATGTTTTGATTAAGTGTAGATTCTGGCATCCAGCAAAAGTAATCTATACTTGAATCATTATAGAAACAATATGTTTGGTCATTTGCTGCTTTCTTTCAAAGATGGAGCAATAATGGATTCTTTAAAGAAAAGCAGAAAAATGGTTAAATAGTTGGAGTAAATAGAAGGTGTGAAAGAATATATGTCCAAAAAATGATCAGTGCATTTGTAAGTTTGAGCAAATGAAGAGAATGAAGGAGTGTTTGAAGGGAGTGGGACAAATTTCTGGAGTTTTACCCATGAGACAAGTGTATAATGTTATCAGTGGTGGGACCCAGTAGTGACAGGAGAAAACTTTTACCTTTCAGTGACAAGATACATTTGTCTGCACAATCTGAAGTTTCTGAACTGTAAGATTCCAGGCATAACAAGCAATAAGCAGAAAAAGTTCATTCTTCACTTTCCCCAGTGAAATTATTCATTTAACTACTAACGTCCCCTTCCTGGAGCAGATGGAAAATCACCTGGGCAAAGCTCTCTGGGGATTTAGCTCCTGTTGAAAGGGACGTAGTTGCTCTGATCATGAATATTTTTCATACATTCCCAAAATCTAATGGGGCACCATCTTATCTCTCTGACTATAGAGCTGGTGCTGGGGTTAACTTGGTTTGAAATACACTGAAGAGAGTGAGTGCTGCATCTTGGCTGAAGAAGCTCATTTTCAGTTGCTACCCCAGGGACAAGTTCTAGCTGAGTAAAGCAGGGCTAACTTCTACCTTGATAGTTACTGACTCAAATCCTGTCAAATTCCTGCACTAGTAATTCCTATCTGGAAATTACTCCAGCTGGTGACACTGTGGTGCAGAGCACAGCACCTCTGTTCCTCCCCTGGTCACTGAGATTTCCACCTAGACTGCCTATCTTGATGTAACAGCACACCTTTACCGCAGTGAAGAGAGAGCTTCAGAGCAAAAGGAATGAACCTGTCTGCTGACAGGGTGATATTTTTAACAGTTGTTAGTGCAGGGTTTGCTGACATTTGTTTACTTCAGAAAAGGGATGGGAAGGCAGAGAGGGCGGCGACATTGGCCTTTTGCTTCTGTTTGCTGGAAGTGAAGGTAATACAGGGACTGACTCAGCAATTTGAAAAACAGGTATTAAATCTTCCTCTCCCTTCCCAAAAAGCCCCAATCCTGCACTGCATAGGAACGTGGAGGAAGGCTGCTCCACTGCCAATGCCAAGCCTGGGACAGCATTCGGATCATTGCAGCTCCAGGGCTCTGGCTCAGGCTGTGCCACCAGTGGTCCTGCTCAGGCTGGGAAGCATCCTCACATCCTTCTGCTCCAGAGTCACAGGCAGCTGCCAAGCAGCGATGTGGCTGCTGCCCTGGTCTGTGAAACACAAACTGTGCTGCTCACACAGCAACACTCTGGGGGAACAGCAGCCCTCTCCCATGTTCCCAGCGTGTCCCAATAAATTTAGCCAGGTTCCCAATACAGGATGTGTAAGTTACATATATACTGTTTATCACAGCAGTGACAGTGCTGTGATAAACAGTATATATGCTATAGAATATGCCTAGATGGAATGCTGTAGATGCAGGAATTCATTCAGACAAACTATCAAATGGTTATAAAGGTGCTTAGCACTCTTCTACATGGCCCAAAGCCTTTCCTTGGATCTAAGGGCTTCCTCTCACTAGACAAGGGGTTAAAAGCAAAATGAACCAAAGAGAGAAGAAATGACTTATCTGATGATTGGAATAAAATAATTCTCCTTAAACTTCATTGTGCAGTTCTACTGAGAAATGAAAACTGCAAAATGTATTGATGCTCTGCCTGCTGCTCCACAGCTTGCAGCTACACTTGTATCAAATTTGTTCAAAACCCTGTTACACTAATATGGACCATTCAGGAAGTTATAAGAAATTGCACACATTCATGGAGGAAAATTGCATGGAAAGGGTCATTAAAGTCAGAGATAACATATTTAGGTGCACAGTCAATGAGCCAAGAAGCAGCAGGAGCCCGGGGGAGTGTTTTGGGAGAGTATGACTTGATGCTTGACCTGTTGAAATCCTCATTTTTAAAGCACTTGCCAGTGGTTGCTATCAGAAATAGGATGCTGAGCTAGATAAACCCTTTGGCCTGAGTCAGTCTGAATGATTTTGTGTTCCTTTGTATTCATGGGGCTGACTGCATTAAGATCCAAATGCATGAGAAGCATGAATTAAAGTTGTGCAGCTCTTCAGGACCTTAAATCTGGCATTTAAGTTTTTGACTTTACTAATTTTAGTATTGTAGCAATACCATTTAGAAATTTGTCTTTGAATTGATACAAATACTTGCCTCTTTTACTGCCTGGTCTCAGCTCCAATTTACCCTTGGCAGTTGTGCACAGCAATGATTAAAAATTGATTATTTTGCCGTGGGATGATATAGCAGTGCATGCATCAATTCCCTCCTGCACTGCATATATGAATGAATGTCATGACATCTGTGAGACTGTTATGGGTATTATGCCAATTTCATGGCAGGGAAATCGAGGCAAATGAAATCTAGTTTTAAACTATCTGGCTTTAAACTATCTAGTTTTGAACTATCAGAAGGATCCGTCGGTGAGCTCATGGCATTTACCAGCCTTGTTGTTCTCATGTAGCACAGGATTTTTATTGCTATTTATGTGCTTAAAGTCTGATATCAATCAATATATGCAAATGTCTTACTTTGGGGATTAATACCTTGGGTATTGGACCAAGACACAGAAGTAAACCATACAAACTCATAGACATCTGTTAAAATATGTTTCTTTCCCAATTTTTAAGATAGCACATGACTGCTGCTTTTCCTGCAAGCCCTAGACTCCTTCCCTCATTGTTTTTCAGCCTCTCCAAAAGTCAGAGCTGGCACCAATGAAGGACTCCTTTCCTCATTGTTTTTCAGCCTCTCCAAGAGTCAGAGCTGGCACCAGCGAAGGACTCCTTCCCTACATGGGTCTGATTCACTCCCCAAATCACTGACCAGAGGACTTCATGAAGAGATGGAATTAGACCTAAAAGCTCTTTCTCAGTTTTGTAGGGTGTGGCCTCACCTTCAAGCTGCTCCTCATAAACCCTGGTGAAATGGTTGTAAATAAAGCACGACAGGAGATTTTGTTTCATGGCAAAACTCCCACAGCCATCTGATGTGCCTGGTGTTGCCACCAAAAACATGAGTAGGTTGGTTTGTGCAGGGCTTAAAAAAAGCCTTTCCCAGTTAGCAGCATTTAGCAGCTTATTAATGTATCTGAAACCTGACCTTTAGCAGTTCATCCCAGGGAGAGGATCATTAAGATTTTCACTCAATTATTATTCTGGCTAAACTCAGTCTGAAAATTTAAGGCTAAACTATAGCCTTGGAACAATATATGAGATGCCTGTCTGTTTTGGGGAGCGTTCTTTTTGCTTGGAATACCAGGAACAGTGAGTCAGCTGGCTGCCCTACCTTTTCCCATTATTATTTTTTATATCCATAGTTTCAGATGGGAATAATTTTGAAAGCGAAATTAGTTTGAAGATGTATTTTCCTAGCATATCAAGGAGTCTGGAGGAGTAGTGCCTTCTCTGATGAATCTTTTGTTGTGCATACGTCCCTATGGAGGTCATTGGAGTTTCCTAATCTGCATCCATTCTAATGAATTAATTATTTCTAGGGTTAATTTTCTGTCACAGAGGCCAGCTGGTGCAATCTAAGCATGTAAACCATGGTATGTTACTCCTTTAACCTTTAGAACAGAGTGGCCATGCACAAACGTTAATTTGCACCTGGTAATTATTTGGGAAAGTGCAACAGACAGAGTAAAAGCATGCCAGGGAGCATGCAAAACATTTAATATTGTATATACAGTCACAGCCCTGGTTCTGTTCTGTTTTCTAGTAAAGGCTTTAACCAAAGGGTGATGCTATTCTGCCACTGCAAGTGCAAAAAATCACATTTTCTGTTGAGGTACCATGTTTATAAGCTTGGTGGGGTCTGTAAATTTAATACCTTTGTGGACATGACAGAAAACATAGTGTGCTAATTCAGGTTATCACATTTTTATAGCAATGACTTCACTGGTTGAAAGCCCTTACAGCTGTATGGTGGGAGGGCCAGGGGCTGCCTTGCTCTATGGGGTGACTGACTCAGCAGTGTGTCCTTCCTGCTTTAGGACCAAACCCTCAGCTGTTTTGAGCCCATCACTCCTGCTTGGCTTTACTGTTTGCATTCATTAATTTCTCTGACCATTAAAACCAGCATGGTAATAGGAACTGGGGAGATGATCTCTGCCTCTCTTTCCATCTGACATGCTGCTCCAGCTACCCTTCCTCTCGAAAAAGTCTGCTTACCCCTTATAAGAAGCCCAGCGCTGTGAAAGAAAAAAGGGGAATGAGGGAACTGCTGGATCAAACTACTTTAAACCCTCAGTTTTTAGTGCTTTTGATACACTTTAAAATGTTGCATTGTCAGTCATCTCCATGGGGGTAAGGCAGAGATAACCCAAACCCAGACCACAGATGTCATTTAATAGCTTGATACATGCAACTGAGAGATGTAAAAAAAGTGGAAAGAAGCAGCCTCATAAGTCTGTTACCAAAAGAAGGTTTTGCTTGCTTAACTCAGAAGAAAAAAAATTACAATCTACGCCAGAAGAAAGGTGCTGACTGTTCCTAGTGAATCACTGATCTCACGGAATGCTTTGTTTTATTACTTTTATGTCAGCAAAGCTTTGTAAGAAGCACTTCACGATGTGCTCTCAGTACCTTGAATTTACTCAGAAAGGCAAATAACAATAAATATAAAACGAAATATATTTGTAAATCACTGCAATTTAAGTGTGGGACAGAATGCAAAGCTATGCTTTGTTTTAGAAAGAGATTTTAAGATTACTTGCCTCTGACAGGAACCTATATATCAGTTTATTTTAGTTGATTCCTTCTGAAAATGTTGCCCATTCATCCCAGCGATGACATAGTAAATTGCTCTTTTCCTTCAGTTTTAAAGAACTAAAAATGTTTTTAGATATTGTCATGAGTTATCATTATAAGACTGAGCCAGAAATTTGTATTGCTTCTGTCTATATCTCTCAAGCTGATAAATGGTTGTTATAATGGTGTTTTCATTCATAAGATTCCAACAGCACAGCTTAAAAGATTGCTAAATACAAATCAGAACACTCTAGCAAAATATAAAAATGTTTCAGCAAAGAATATTAAAATTCCTTTTCTTACAACAGTTTTATCTGTGGCCTGTAAAATATCCCGTGTGCAAAGGGAAAGGTGCCCCTGCCCATGACAGGGGGCTGGAACTAGGAGATCTTTAAGGTCCCTTCCAACCCAAACCATTCTATGATTCCATGATTCTGAAATGTATTTTTCAAGAAAAGCAGTAATGAAAACAGAAAATGTTCCCATAAAATGTTCCTACTAAAAAATTGCTGCACAATCTTCATGTTTGTAACCTCTTTTTAGATTTAATATTGTTATTTCATATGAAATGCTAATAATAAGTATCTTTTCATTTTAAATGAAAAGATGAAAGCTTCGCATAGCCATGTACATGGAGTTCTGCTGCTCTAGCATCAGATCACTGCAGTCCTGTGCTGTTTTCTCAGGAGAAATGTTGCTGAGTACCTCAGCCTTCTCCTTGCCTGGTGTTACCAGTTTGCTAGCCTTTTTTACCAGGGGGTTCTGCCTTCTTTGACCTTCTTTTTCTGGCCAACATGCCTGTAGAAGCACTTCTTGTTACTCTCTGTGTCACTAGCCAAGTTCAGCTCCAGGTGTCTCTTGGTCTTCCTCACCCCATCCTTACACAGCCAAGTGTGTCCTATAATCTTTCCAGAATACCTGTCCTGGCTTCCACTGCCTGTACATTTTCTTCTTGTCTTTTAGTTTGACCCTACTCAGCCATGCTGGTCTCTTGCCTTCCTTTCCCATTTCTTGCTCCTGGGGATTGCCAGGTCTTGTGCTCTGTGGAAGATTTCCTTAAAGATCCTCTAGGTCTGTTCTGCTCCCTCATCTTTAAAGGACAGTTTCCTGTGGGGTCGTATGGACTAGTTCCTTGAAGAGCTGGAAGTTTATTTTCCTAAACTTCAGGGGCTTACCTTGACTCTTCGTCTGACCCACATCTCCTCCATCTCTGCATCCTCCCTTGTGTCTTCTGAGCACCCTTGTAACCATTGATAGCCATGCTCTGGTCATGGGATTCACCCCACCAAGTTTCAGGAATGGCTACTAGGTCACAGCTTTCTAGCAGCATGGTGGCTTCCAATCTCTCCTGTGTGTTACCTGTGCTGGGTGTAGAAGCTTTCATGCAGATGCACTTCAGCTGGGCTGCCTAGAGGAACACCTCTTAATTCCTTAGAGATATTTCCCTGATATTTCCCTTTTGGCTTCTGTTACGTCAGGGGACTCTGGCTCATTTCTGTAAGATTTCAAGTGTTCTCCAATGTACTCAGCTTATCTCAGATCAACAAGCTGAGGGTCCTGGATAGCACTGAATCCCTCTAACCCTGGCCTGCCATCCCACAGATTGTCCTGTGCAGGGCAGATATTATCCCCCTTGCCCTTCAAATCTCAGACAACCTAAATTGTCTGTCTGGAGATATACAGGTGTCTGTCTCCTTTCATTGACCCAGAGGAAGCCCAAGGAGACAGAGGGTCAGATGCTGACAACTCAGTTATGCCAGGTGGGATGAATCCAGGAGTGTGTACATAAAGACCACAATTATCTCTGAGGAATTGGCTCCTTTGGTGAGGTAGGGCTTTGTACTGGATCCAAGGAGGTGGCTGGCAAACCTGAACTTCCACATCATGAAGTGATCAAGCATATGGTCACATTTTGGCTGCTGTGTGTTGGGGTTGTCTTCCATGGCGTATTCTGGGACAATATGTGCTGATATAAACTGAAAGATGTTGTTGGAATTATTACTGTTAGGAGGTCTGCCTTCTGCGTGCCAACACCAGCTACAAGAGCTGCCCTTGCACAGGAAAGAGAGTAATATCAGATTAGCAGGGAATAAAACTGTGGCATCAGCAGATCATACAAATGTTGTGGTTGCAAACTGCCAAGAAGCCTGTTGTCAATTAATTTTCTCACAAACTGTTCTGCAGAAAATTCTTCTTTGCCTTTGTCTCTAGCAGAATGATGATGGCAGATTTTATTACTTCTGGAACAGCAGACTGGGAGGTAGTATGTCCAGGCAGACTTGCCAGCAGCCCAGATGAAGGCAGGGTATGTTCATATATCTCCTCCTTGTCTGCTTTCTGAGCTCTCAGGTATGAACTAAGTAGACCAAAACCCAAAATGCTCATTCTCCTATTGATCCTATTCTCTCCTTTTTTCTTTTAGCATAGGTGGTTGACAGACCTTTGTCAATTTATTTTTGCAGATTTATTTATTCAGGTGTAATATTCTTCTTCTCTAGGGTCCAATCCCTGGCACTTGATGAGTACCCCTGATTCTTGCAGCTTGTCAGAAAACCCAATCCAGCCTTGTAGTGAATCATCTCACTTCTTTTGTGACCCTTGTTTGTCTCCAAGAGCAAAAAAAATTTAATGATGGTCAGTTAGCCCTGAGCTTGCCTTGAAGAGAAGGCAAACTTCTGATGAAAATCACGTTTTCGTTCAAAGGAAGCAGCAATTTTAAGCTCTTGGACCCCAAGGATGAAGATTCTAATCTAAAAAATATAGGTATAGAAGGTTTTTAAGTCAGGGGTCCTGTTTAGCCTACTCTCTCAAGTTTCTTAGCCAGGGAACTTGTTCACACATTCACACCACAAACACTATCCCTTGAAAAAGCACTTTGGAGAGACTCTAACCTGAACAGGCACAATTTGACTTGAATATTGACTTGAAGAAGCAGATAATCAAAATTATATAACTGTAAACCTTTTTATTGTGGTTATATTTGTGGTTATCCATCAATTTCTATCAGTGCTCTTCATGTCTCCTTCCCATATACCTCTTATTTTATATTAAAGTGAAGGAATTTCTTTAGCCCTGTTAGTAAATATGCAGCATCCAAAGGAGTGTCTTAGTCTTATTGGAGAGTAGATTTAGAAAAATGAGGAATCTTGCTGGGATTTTCTTTTTATCTTTATTCTTTCAGGACTGAATTATATCTCACTTTAGAATCACAGAATTTGTAAGGTTGGGAAAGGCTTCTCAGATCATCAAGTCCAACCATTAACAGCATTGCAAAGTCCACCACTAAACCATGCCTCTAACACTGCATCCAGACACTTTTGAACACTTCTGGGGATTGTGACCCCATCATTTCCTTTGGCAGCCTGTTCCAATGCCTGACCATCCTTTCAGTGAAGAAATTTTTCCTAATATCCAATCTAAACTTCCCCCAGTGAAACTTGAAGCCATTTTCTCTTGTCTTGTTTCTGACTCCCACCTGGCTGCACCCTCCTGTCAGGGAGTTGTGGAGACCCAGAAGGTTCCCCCTGAGCCTCCTTTTCTCCAGGCTGAGCCCCTCCAGCTCCCTCAGCTGCTCCTCACCAGATTTGTGCTCCAGACCCTTCCCTAGCTCCGTTCCCTTCCCTGGACACACTCCAGCCCCTCAATGTCTTTCTTGTCATCAGGAGACCAAAACTGAACACAGGATTTGAGGTGTGGCATCACCAGTGCCCAGCACAGGGGACAATCACTGCCCTGGTCCTGCTGCCACACTATTGCTGGTACAAGTTGCTGTCTTGCACCATAAAGTTTGGTTTTGGTCTGCTATAAATTTACAGAGTACAAATGTAGCCAAGTAATTTTTTTTTTTTGGTAGAAATACATAATTCTTTCCTTTCCTGTTCTTAGGAGTTGGCTTTAAAAGTGCCTTTAAATGCCTGAACCAAGTGAGATGAGACAAAGTGAGAGAGCAGAAAATGTCTTGTTTGGGGATTATGTCACTCATCTGGGACTGAATCCAGTGACATCTCAAATCAATCACTGATTTAACAAATATTGCCAGGACAGGATAACAGTGCCTGGATAGGCACTGCCTCCCCCAGAGTGCTCCTGCTGCATGGTGATGAAGAGAGTGTGGACCAAGTGGGCACTTATTCTCTCAGACAGGGAATTAACCCTGGAACTGGATCTGAGCAAGTGTAGGCGCTCTTACCATTGATCTACTGACAGGAAGGAGATACTTTTCATCATTTGTTAATGTAGGGTTTTTTTCATTTCCTTTGCTGTTTTTTCCC
This sequence comes from Corvus moneduloides, assembly GCF_009650955.1. Classification (NCBI taxonomy): domain Eukaryota; kingdom Metazoa; phylum Chordata; class Aves; order Passeriformes; family Corvidae; genus Corvus; species Corvus moneduloides. The sequence continues at coordinate 6,476,941 of NC_045478.1, forward strand.
CTAAGAGTCTAAAAATGGGATTCAGGCCAAATTGAACATTTTATGTCTAAACCATTCTCTTTTTTTTTCTTGTCTTTTTCTGGCAAGAAAAGGATGGAGAGTTGAATGCAAGTTTTTCGAACTTGAGACACTCCAACTTGAACCTGAATTTTATAAATGCATGAAGAACTTTTCCTATAGAAAATCCCTAGGTGCTTAAATGTAAGTTGGTAGACTTTAGAAACTGAAAAAAAATTCAAAGAAATATTTAGAGAACTGTGAGAAGAACCTAGACATTTCTCTGTAAGAGAACAGCTTCAGTAAACCCTTCCACATGAATTCCAGGTACTTTAGTACACACATTCGTACTCCAACATCTGACATACTCAGTTTGTTCACATTCATTTTTCAGTCCATAATTAAATAAAGCAGGAAGCAAACAGCCCAATGGTCCCTTAGTTCCTACCCCCAGCTGATTTCTCTGCAAGGCTGAACATGGTATATCCTGATATTTGTTGTTTACTCTTCAAAGGCACCAAGACAAGGATAGGCCCCTGAGTTTCCTCTTTAGACAAAGAAATGATTAATTGGATCTTAAAATAGGTGGGATGGATTGTTCTCTGGGGACACCCACTTCACATCACCGACTGTTGAGGGAGTCTCGAAGTTTAATTTTCAGGCTGATAACTCCAGGTGAGATGACATTTTAGTCACTCTTAACATTAAAGAGGAAATTAAAAATGTATGTAGACATCTAAACTGACTGATAGACATCTAAGTAATTTCTCCTTCTACCTCAAAGACAATTTTGAAAATTGCACTATGTATGCATGTGTAGATATATTGACATTTGACAGTTTTCCCTTAGAAACTTTCGAAATTTTATTACACTCAGCTTCACAAATGTCACCTTAACAATTTTCTTGAGAATTTCTTTAAACTGAAACTGGTGAAGAAGCACTGATAGAATATATGCAGAGAAAGATGAGTGCACCGAGCAAGTTTAGTATTTAAGCATCTTTTTATCTGCTTAGAAATTTGCTGCCAGCCATCTCTAATTTGCTTCAGGTTTCATGCAATAAAATATGATTAGAAGCCCATATTGAAAAGTCCACCACGATAATTCTGAGGTGGGAAAAAACTTTGAACACTACAGACGTTTATCTTATAATACCTTTGACAGAAAAGCACTCAGAGTGAGGCTTTGGGCTTTCACAAATTCTGGTCAATAACCTTCATATTAAAGTCTTTGGGCTTTCACAAATTCTAGTCAATAATTTTCATATTAAATCCTAAGGATTTTGGTTCTTCATAAGTCATTTTGCTGAACAGTTATTTTTTTCTCTAAATAGGGCTTTTGAATGTTGTGTTTTTTTTCTGTAAATCAAGACACTTTGTGTTTTCTTCTGTGCCTCTTTGACATCAGTGTAGTTTAATGATCACAGCATTCTGAATGCCAGTGTAGGGGTTGTGGAAATCAGGCTGATAATATCAATGATTGACTGCATCAGGGATTAACTGGGAAATATTACCCATATAGACATAGGTGCAGAACTGTGATTTAAGAAGGGGGAATCCCTCAAGCACATGAATAATTTCTCATGGTGGCAGTACTTCCATCACACATTCTGGTATGAATGTCTCATTTTGTTCTTGCCAAGGTATGGCAGCTACTGCAGGGTGTCAATTAAAAATATGACATTTTCCTGGGAAATGTGCCACACATTAAACAGAGGCATTTGACACATGCAAGACATAAAAAGCTCATGAAGAGGTACTAATGATCTGGCATCCATTATTTATGGGAAAATAAAAATAGAAGAACCACTAAAATAAGTCACCTTATATGTCTTTACAGCCAACTTTGTGCTTCTTCGTCAGGGAAGAATATCAAATTGATTGGATGTGACCTGTTCTTAAGAAATTCATGTTAATTCTTTCTTGTCACTTTATTATCCTGCCAGTGTTTGCAAACTGATTGTTTAACAACCTTCTTCTCTGTCTTTCTGGCTTTCACAGTTAGGTTGGCCAGTCTATAAGTTTCTGGATCCTTCTGGTTATGCTGCTACTTAAAGATAAGTGTTATGTTTCCCTAGTCCCATCCTCTGGGACCTCCCTCCACGAATTCTAAGGGAATAATCGATAAAGTTTGCAAGATTATTTGAGATAGTCTCTCAAACCTTTGGAAATTAATTTTCATCAGGCTCTGCTGGGTTGGAGACATTTTCTTACCTGACAACATATGGTTACACAAAATCAGCAGGGACTCCATTCAGATGCCCAATCAATGGTGACTGGGACTGGAGTATTCAAGGTACCCAAACATGACTCTTAGATTCATACTCTTAGAAAATTCATACTATTAGATTCATAATTTTAGAACATTGTACTGAGTCCTGAAAGTGGAAGAGATTTGTGGAAAAGTGGAATATGTTTGATCAACTGAAAATCTCTCTTGGCTATGTTTGTTTACTAGTGGTGAAATCCAGTGGTGGAAATGTGGATGTTCACTAACATTTGGGACACTTTGATGCATGTTTCTTCATGTCCTTTTCTTTCGGCAGCTGAAAGCAAGACAGAATATATCCCAGGGCTTTCTAAACCACACAAGATACCTGCAATAAGCAGATGAATCCCAGCTTTGAACTCTCTTGATACAATGGGAACCAAGAAAGCCTTATCTTGAATCAAGTTGTTTAAGCAGCTGAACCAAATTCTGTTGCACAAGAAACACATCTACAGTTCCAGAGTAGAACTCGTTTTTGCTTTTTTTTTTTCATTTTCAAATGTAATTTTTGCTCTAATGCTATTCGTCTATGAAGAAATCTTATATTTTGCAATAATCCTACTGTATGACTTACAAATCATGGTGATGTTAGGAAAAGCCAGGTGGTAACAATGAAGGTCTTGTCCATTGTTCCCCAATCTGGATTTCAATCTCCTTGGCACTCTCCTTGAAAGTCTATTTTTTCACATTGATCAAGATATTTAGTTCGTGTTATGGTTGGTGACATTCCTATTCCACCTATTCCCACTGAGACTGGGCCTGAGTTGTCAGGATGCACCCATTGCTAGACTGGACCCCTTGGTGCTCAACATGCAATACTGTAGAGCTAGAGATTTATCCTCTTCTTGACTTAACAAATAAACTATAAATGTAGCCCAATGTTGTTGTGATTGATTCATGTCTTATATAAAGAGATCAGGAATAAATCATATACTCATTTTCTGTTCTTCCAGCCTGCTTTGATTTCAGTTTTTTGACAGTGATCACTTTAATGCCCATTTCCCATTGATTGTATCTCCTATATTCATATATACTCAGGTTATCCAGTATATATTCCCCTTTATCAGCACCAGCTGTCAGTCATTCTCACTATATTATCACCTTCCTTTGTAACTCCCAACTATATTTTCATATTTTATTGAAAATGGAGACAAGATAACTCAGACCTGAATCCAGCAGGCACTGAGGTATTTTTTTGCCACTGTCTCTACTGGAATGTGCAGGCTATTGTATCCCAGGTTTTCAAAGCTGTGCTATGCAGTCATTTTCAGTGGGTACCTCTATATCATTACATTAACAAATGCCCTGGAATGGACACCCCAAAACTCTTTGCCATATTTCTAATTGTCAGAGGCGTTTGATCTGGGCCAAGTAACATTCTCATAAATAGTTCCCAGGCACAGCTGAGGATGTATTATAGGCCAGGAACTGTTCCCAATAGGAAATTTGGATCTGGCCACTCTCTTTTGAAGGCTATGAGAATTGAAACATATGGATGTTGTCAGACAATGCCAGCTGGCCTCCAGAATAAAGAATAAACAGTGGCACAGCCTTGCTAACTGCTATGGATACAGCCATTGCTTTCAGAGATGTAAGATGCAAGATGAATAAAACTCTAAGACAATGTGAATCCAAGCTACAAATTATTGCTTTTTTTTTTTTTTTTTTTTGTTTCCTTGCTACTTATAGGTTCTACTTAGAATCAAATAGACTCCATTTTCTTCCTTGGAATTTCATGCATTTGCAAAACATCTGGAGTGAGGTTCATCTGAACACATGTAACTCTGAGCTGTTTAGACACTCTTTTTATCCACAGAAGATGAATGCTTTTAGGGGACAATTCATTTCAGTCTAGGAGGGCTTTTAAATCAGATCAGATGAATTATGACTCAACAGTGCATATTTCATCACATTGACTACAAAGAGAACCTACAGTGACCTGCTGAGGGAACCATCTCACACAGTTGTACTGTGTATAGCTCATCCCTTATTTCTTCTGCCGTCTGTGAGATTCAGAATTTCAATTTTGCCTTCTAGTTTTGTTTTTTTTTTTTAAACAAAGCTTTTGCTGCTCAGCAAGAGTTAGTTGACATCATAATACTGAAACCAAGAGACTAAAACAAAATAAAACAAACTCAGGATAAGTCTGCTATATTTCAGGTTTTCTGTGATAATAAATGATTTTTGCTGTGTGATTCTTTTTTACTCTTCATTAAAAAAAGTTCCTTCATACAGTTACCTTATTTCTTTCCTTTTTTTCTGGTTTGCACTTTGCATAGGAAGTATGACCAATGTACATCTTACCTATTCTCCTTCAGAATTTCCCACTATATTTTTACTGTCTTAATGATTTTATGTTTCAGAGCCTGCCTAACAATTCTAGGGCCTTCCCAAATTATTCTTTTCTGTAGATGAGAACCAAAGAGCTATAACATAAACTTCTCCTCAGAGTAGTAAATTCAATCATGTATTAATAAACACTGACTCTCAATTCAGTCCTTGCCTTTAAACTCTGGAATATATCTCTCCTATTAGTCAACAGAGACTCCCAAGCTATCTCAATTCAATTGCTTGTTCAGACTGTCAGAATAAATAATTAATGCAGTTCAGTAATCCTGTGCTTTTTTCTCCCTGTAACTGATTGGTAAGGTGTCTTATGAATAAAAAAGCCTCCGATTTTTCCTAAATCTTTTAAGGTGCAGAAAAACTTAACCCTCACCTATCAGTGTGCTAAGATATCCAAATACATTTGAGTTTCTGTGTTTTTGTTATATTCAGTTATCTTTCCTGGGCTGAGAGTCATTTCCTCTCTGACTTGAAGGTCTAGAGAAGATGTTTGTTTTATTCATAGGTTTTTCTTTCACGTTGCTGGATGGGCAAAGCACAAACATCTTTGCGGATACACTACCCCTTGGCAGAATTTAAAAAAAGACAAATGAACTCTTCAGGGAGGCTGCAATATCCTGCAATGGGTGGAGTTGCCTGTTATCCTTTAAAATAGAGGGGAGAGATGCAAATCTCATTTAATACCTTACTTTGTTTCAGCTGGCTCATCAACCCCATTTTCTCACTTTTTTCTCCTCCCTTGTTGGTCATGATTCTCTTTCAATGATGGCAAATGGAGTTTGTCAATTGTTTCGTACCAATATCATGGTCTGGCAATGAAGTCCTGTGTAACTGCTGCTTGGGATGCCAGACAACCCCACAGACCCTCTCCAGCTCTCCAACATCAGATACTCTTCTGGAGCAGAACCCCCATACAAAGTTCTCTCCCTGTCAGGTGAAACTTTCTGATGTACACTCAGGCATTCCAACACTTATCAGCTTGACGTTAAGAGTCCTGGAATATTTTAATTGCCAGACCTGGCACCAGACTGAATCATTTAATACTGCTGAACTGTTGGGATTGTTCAACCATTGGAAACCATTCACAGAAATAAAAGCTTTCTTCCTGGAAGAGCCTACTTGGAGTTTGAGCTTCCTTGTCAGGGCTACTGTGACAGACTTGGCATAGCAGAGCGGTTTAGGTACTCTCCATGTGTAGATTTAATTCTTAGGAAGAGAAAAATATGTAAGATGAATATTTGACAATGACTAGAGAATGTTCCAGGAGTAGAAGCAGATAAAATAGGTAAGAAGTTAATATTGACAGCAGCGGTTGTCAAGTAGGAAATACAAGTAAGTGTGATTGGGTTTTTCATCTTGTCATGTTCTCTTTTATGCCACATTAAAAAGCTATGGAGGCAAGAACTGGATCTTCTGTTTCCAGAAGTTTGGAATGATCCAAAGGCTCACTGGTTTGCAGGACTACCTGAACGTGTTTGGAAGCCACTCTTAGCAGCATGAGCAGGCACCAGGTTCCATAAGTGATGTTTCTTTAGCCTATCCACTCATGGGTGATGTTTGCTGCTGCTGCCTGCCTCTCTCCACTATTGCAGTTCAGAGAAAATGAATACATTTGGCCTTGTTCCTCAAAAGGCAAGAAGGTTCTCCACCTCTTTCCTTCTGCACCTTGCACTTCAGCTTGCCTAATTAATTTTCTTACTGCAACACATTCTTAGGAAAAATAAGCTGCTATTGCAATAGAAAGTTCTTGGTTCAAGATGACAATGTCCCAAGGAGAATTTTTTTTTAAAAGTGGTGTATACCTTATAATAAAAATAGCATCTATCTTAACTAAAGTATCTGGGAGTCAAGTTTTCAATCAGTATCCAGCAAAGCATTTTTGTCAGGTCAGCAAACATTGGCAGAGTCTTGTATCTATCAGGAAGAACAAAAAAAGTAAATATAAATTGAAAAGTTTAATTCAGAAGACTCAGGCTTTTCTTGATTTGTAGCTGTGGAAGAGAAGAGATCAAACAATGTTTTCTCCTTTCTATCTTTCCAAAGATGAGGTGGAGATTTGAAGGAACATAATTTTTCATATTTTCTGCAAGTCTTACTTTAATCTAAACCTGAATTTCATCTTGGAGAAGAATTTACGGCATCTTAGAGTGGTTGTGTGCTTAAGATGAGTTCAAATCACAAAAGCTCATACATTTACTGGAGGGGTTGGCATCTGAGAGAAGCAGAGGTGACAAAGGATGTCCTGCCAATACCAAGGTACAACCCCTGTATGCCGGGTGTTACATGAGGCAGGCAAAGCTTTGTAGCCTCTCTTGTGCTTTTCCCTTTTCCCACTCCATTGGATCAGGTTGCCAACAATCTTTTTTAAAAGAGGAGATAGGGAAATCCCGAAGAATTTCTCTTTCAGATATAATACCAGCCAAACATTTTGCAAGATTTAATAAAAACAGTTTGTAAAACACTCCGATTTAATCAACTTTTCATTTCACTGTGTGTTTCTCCTGATGCCTTTTCCTGGTCTTAAAATCAAGAGGCATACACGGTTAGAAGGGAAAAAGGGATTTTACCTTGGTATTTGTTTTTAAGGATCCTTAGGTGTACACGTCCAGGTCATATGCATCAAGATGTACCCCACCGAGTCTTTCCCTGTGTCTCTGTCTTTCTCCTCTCGTGTATCCTCCCCAACATTGGGTATAACATTATAGGCTTTACTAATTAGCATATCTATCAAAGATTCCCCAATGAGAGGTTCAAGTGAGCCCCCCCTCCCCAAGGAACCTTCCCCTGGATGGTTCTATCTTGGTTTACAGAATGTGTTCTGGAGAGGACCTTGGGGTCTGGGGCACACTCATCCCTAGCTACGAAACTTCTAAAATGTTCAGTCTCTTAGCTTAACAAACAAGTCTAAGAATGTAGGCAAAAAGTACTAGGAATACAGAAGCTGTAAAAAGGTATAACGGGCATAACAGGGGTAAAAAAGAAAAAGCAAAAATCTTCATGGTATCACTCCTGAAAAAACAGATCAAGTTGTACTGGTCAAGAAGGTGTAAAATGAAAACTGAAGCAGGATACCACTCATAGCAATTCATTTTTCTTTCTGATGAGGTTACATTCTTGCATGGTGAAGTGTCCTAAATTCAGAAAGAACTCAAATTACCATGAAATACCATTTTTAACAATGGACCATTACCTTTGAAAAACCATGTGGCAGTAAATATATTTTACTAAAGTATTGTCCAAAGACATTTGTCAGGATTAGAGATACATTAGAATAGGTTCTTAATAGCTCAAAGACTATATGTTTTCTGAAGAGATTCGAATGCGGGGGAAGGAAGAAATTCTCTTCTCTGACATTAAGCTAAAAAAAAAGTCTAATTTGCAAAAATAGCCAAGAGTATTCAGCTGCAGTGTTGTGGTAGTGGCACCAGCAGTGCCATCAGTTCATAAATGTGAGGGTGTAGAAGAGCCTGAAGCATGAAGAAGTACCAGCCCACTTTTCTTACCCAACTTATCTCTAAATATGTGAAGGTGAACACAGTAGATGTGTTTCCACAAAATAAGATGCACACCCACAGCAAATCTCATTCAGAATAAAACTGCACAGTATTTCAAGAAGCTGTGCTTAAAAATAACATCTCAGACTATCAGAGTCAGCGAGAGAAAACAAGCTATTTTCTATCAGAAAATTCATATTTGGTAAGTTTTTCAAGAGATGCCTTAACTCTTTATGGTTTCCAGTTTCAGGTAACTGGAACTTTTAGTAATCTCAGATTGGTTAAAATTTCAGATGTCTCACAATCAAAATGGATTTTTTGTTTGTTTGCCTAAAAACAAGTGTTTGCTGAAAAGCAGAGTCAATTGTTTTCTTTAGTTTTTGTCAAACAAGCGTTACCCTCAGGGGAAAAGCATGTGCTCTCACGCAGAAATTCTTTAGCTGAGTATGCTTTGAACAAATTGTTTTCTGATCAGTGAGGCTTTAGAAAGAAAAAAAATGAAGGAACATAAATGCAAATCCCCAAACTGACTTGCATAAATGCCATAATGCAGCCTGACTTCATGTCGCATTTGCTCAGCTTGTGGTCTCAGGGCATCTGGAAGTGCCTGGAAATAGAGAGGTCTTTACTGCAGTAATGGATAAATCCATGGCAAAGATAACATCAAGGGGGGTTGGGAGTAATCATCCCTTCTTCAGCCAAAAAAGAGGAATCTAGTTCCAAATGATCATCCCTGCTCTCTCTTTGAGCACTGGAGAGAAAAAGGAGACCCTCCAAATAGCTGATATAGGGACATCTTTTTATTGAGAAATATTAAGAAGTGATTGCATAATTATTATGGCTAATTTAGTTCAAAATAATATCCAAAGCCTTAATCATGCTAGACAGTACGTAGGGTATAGATTATTTTTCCACATTCTCTTCCCTGTAATGGCTGATCTTCTTAAAGAACTTAATCTTTCAAAAGAGTTTTTGTGAACACTGATGCGTAGGCAAGATCTGAAATTTAAAACTATCACAAATCTTGCAGTTCAGAGTCTGAGAAGAAGTAAATTGACATTGTGTTTCAAGAGAGAGCTTTGTAAATGCTTGGATGTGGAACAAAAGTGGCCAATCTCAATAGATAACACTTTGGACTTGAAAAGGTATTCCAACAGAGCTTTGAAATTCTGTGTACATTGTTCACCATGCAGCATCGTTTGGGTTGGAAGGAACTTTTAAGGGTTGTCTAATCCACTCCCCTGCCATGAGCAGGAACATCTTCAACCACTTCAAGTTGTTCAGAGCTCCGTCCAACCTGACCTTGAATGTTTGCAGGAATGGAGCATCCACCACCTCCCTGTGCAACCACTTCTAGTGTTTTACCACCCTCACTCTAAAAAACTTCTTCCTTATATCTAACCTAAATCTGCTCTTTTTCAGTTGAAAACCATTACTCCTTGCTCAAACATAAAATATCTGCCCCCATCTTTTTTATAGGCCCTGATTTTCCTCACCATCTTTCATGGTGCTGTCCAGACCTACTGACTAAGAGTTCAAAACACAGGGTGAAGTAACTGAAGCTGTCTGGAAGAAAATAAGTAACTTGAATTACATTTTTAGTAGAAAAGAAAAGTTAAAAATAGTCATAAACACAGAGACATAAGCCAAATCTGCATAATAAACAGGAAGGTTGTTCTAAAACATTATTACCAGTTTAATTTTCCCGTTCTGAATGCCTGTGAAGTGTGGCACTACTTAAATGTACTGCACATCATAAAACATGAACACTGCTCCAGAGTCTAGGCTGTGATTCAAGAAAGAATCCCGTTGGGAAATATTTAAGCATGTATTTAAGTGATTGGATTTTAATGCATGTTTAAAGCTAAGCATGAACAGAGATGGAGTTATGTCTGTGCTTAAATACTTTTCTGAATTGTCATTTCAATTATATTGTCTTAAACCCAAGTACATCTGCTACAATTTCTTAAATTACTTTGGATTCGCTCCTGTGCATAAGACCTCCATTGGTTCAGCTTCATTTTATTCAAAGTTGGTCTCTAGTCATGTAAGAAGTTGCACCAAGGATGTCTGTCCTGATGGAAATTAGGGAAAGGGTGATTTTTTTCTGTCACATCCCTTAGACAATATAAATACACTATCATTTTTAGTAATTCTGTACAGAACTCTTCAGGCATGTCTATGGTGGAAACCAGAGGTAAAAACATTCATGAAAAACAACCTAGAGGAGAGCAAAAAGATTTTCAAGCAAATTTAAAATGTTTGGGGTTTGTTTTGTTTTAAAAGCCCATGAGAATAGAAACATTCAATATACAAGTTGGCTACTGAAAAACTCTTCATTTTTAAATATATTGAATTTTAGCTTCCTTATGAAATGTTTGTTATGTTCTCAGTTCTTCTTTTGAGCCCGTAGGGATTTTTCAACCTTGTTAAAATGTGCCATCTGCCAGAGATATCCGTTATAAAATTACAACAGCATAAATTTATGTGCCTGCTTCATTCTTAGGAGAAACAACAACACCTTGAAGTTAAAAGAAAGCAGCAGGATTTTACAGACCAGCTTTCTTAAATTAGGTTTCCTCAATTAGCGCGATACAATCAAATAAGGCAAGTTCTCACTAGCACTAAATAGAAAGAAGATAATTTCCCTTGCGAGGCCGGCTAAGGTTACTTGATTACTCCCATCCCAATTTTCAACTCAAAAAAAGTGAAATTTTTGCTTGGCCCTTCAAAGTATGGCATAAATAAAAAAAAAAAAGAATTTTTATATAAATATTATCAACTACATAAAGGATTGTACCTTTGCTAATAATGTTATTTGACTATATGGCAGTCAAAAACTTGCGCTGTTTTGCAAGACCACAGATGTGTTGAGGTATTTTTTAGTCCACTGCATTTATACCTTCTTCCATGAGAGATAAATAGCACCAGATCCCCCTCAGGGTGTTACAGAACTTAACCCTACAGTTAACTAGAAGTGTTCCAATTCAAGTCAGTTAAATAGCTAATCCATAGTTTTTTTTTTTTTCTTTTGGCAAAAACTTTAAAGAAGGAAATGGATTAAAGTGATAAATTATGGAATATTCCCTGTTTGTGGTGAATGATGCTGAATGCACTTATCACAGAATTCTACAGAAAAGATTACATGAATCTTTTCTCTCATATTTTAGCCTCCCGTGTTCCACCTTCATTTCTCAGAGTTGTACATAATTAATTAATTCAAAAATAGAGGAAAAACATTTTAGAGCGATCAAAGAATAAGAGATCACCTTCAGTTTACCAGGAGTGGTGGGGGCTCTGTCTCACTGTGAAGGAGATCATCTCTTTTCTGCCTGTTTTCTTCTAGCCTGAGCTGACTGTGTCTCAAAAATGCCACCAGCAAAACTCAACAGAATTATTTCATGGACAGAAGAAGTCACAGTGAAACTTGTTAGGAAAATAGCCATCTGAGAGCAAAAAAGGAAGACAAGATCCAGATACTAGTGCGAGTAGTGATGGAGTAACAAGTGATGGTTAATGCTGAAAGAGACCAGATCTAGAAGGTGATTGGTTGTATTGCATGGTTGCAAAGAAACGCTCATCCAATTTAGGTCAGCACTAGCCCAGAGATGGGAAGGGCACAATACCTGCATAACTTCTGCATGGAGTGTGACATTCAGTTTACACGCTGCTTCCTGGCTTCCCCCTACCCAATTTTAGGCAATTAAGAGGCACCTACATTAGTATTTTTTGCACTGGTCTTCCTTGTAATCACTGGGAAGAGCGGTTGCTGAGATCAGGAACACCGGCTGGGGATCCCTCTTTGCCTTTGGCTATAAAGAGCCTTGGGCAAGCAGGAATCTCAGATAAGTGTCTGAAGTTAGGAGAGAGCAGGTGGAGCCTCAGGCTGCACCAGAGGAAGGTGTGGAATACGTATGATATGTTTCCATCTCATGGAAACTAGCCATGGGCTGAAAAAATGGGTCTGATTCAGAGGCTGTTCCTGATGACTTTCTGTCTTCAAAACCCAGTGAAGGAGGAAGTTTCTGTATCATGCTCTGAAGAAAATAAAAAATGAGGCAAAGGGAAAGAAATATCAAATATCAAAAAGTATGTGCATCAGGGAAGGAACAATATCCAGTCATACTAACTTCACCCTCATTTTTTTCCCTGTGCAGGGATGAAGTACTTAAGAGTTGCTTTTCTGTTTGAGTAAAGGCTGTGTAATCATTAGAGCAGTGAGGTGTAATGCTGTGTGAGCAGGAATTAATGACAAATGAACTCTCAGCAGAAAGAAGAAATGCATTTCCCAGCAATGACTGGGATGTCCTGCAGCCTCAGCCACGCTCTGCAGCCCAAGGTCTGCAGGGGGAATGGTTGTACTAACAGGTGCTGAAAGTGGGGAAACATGCAAGCAGTGATGACAAAGGTGGGATTTTGGTTTTCAGCATGTGTCTGTTGATTGTCACTGTTACAGGCTCTGAGGTAGTGAGAAGCCTGGAATGTGTTTTCCTCATTGTCATCACCTCCATCTCTATCTGTTCAAGCATCATAGCCTGTTCTTAAATAAACTCAGTCTTCCTTTCCCTTTGGCTTATCCTTCTCCTCTTTATGCAAGTTCCTTCTCTATTTTGTTTTGCTTTGGTGTTTTTTGTTTTGTTTTGTTTTTTTTCCCTCTTTTCAAGAGCCAAGTTTCCTTTGGAGTGTCATTACTGACAGGCTCACAGGAACTCTACCTGCTGCCAGGGCTTCTCCCGTCCCCTCCTCATGACTGTGTTTATTCCTCACAGTCACATTCCTTCCCAGCTACCATCTGCCTATTTACTGTTTTCCTTCTCTTGGGCCCAATGCAGTGTCCTTGGAGAACAATAAGATTGAAGTCTCCATTTTCAGATGTTTTCGCTTATTCTTGGGTACCATCTTGAAAAAATCTTAATCTGTGCTTCTGGCAAGGGCCATGAATCAAGGGCTCACACCAAATTCAGTGGAGTTAAGGTAAGCAACAGCACAAGGAGGATGAGAACATTCTGTCTTTCATTCTTTTCCTGCTTTATTCCCTCGGTTCCAGAAATGCAAGAATTTCTATTGTCAGTCCTGGGAGGGAGGTCACATCAGAGAAACACAATGGTGCTTTTGGTATTCTGCCCTGCAAAGAGTTTTGCTTGAAAACTGCCAGTGTCAGCTGCTTTTCCTCATGGAGGAAGGATCTCTCAGCACACACCAATGCAATGTGGCATTAAAAACATTCATAAAAACCGCAGCTTCCAGCAAACCTGAAATAATACACTCCCACATCTTGGGAGCGGAGCGAGCACCATTACTGCATCAGGAGACCTTCAGCTCCCCTCTGCCAACACTTTTTGCTTGGTTTAATCAGCTGAGAGAGCATGTTCCTACTTTGTCAGAGCTCAGATTCAGCTGCAGAAAAAAAAATGCAAAGCTCTCACAAATTAAACAAAACTCTTTAATTCTATCCTCAGAATTTCAAACTTGTATTTATATAGTTACTTCTATTTTAAGATTGTTTTCCCATCTCATTGAATAAAGTAGCTAAATGCCAGTCTGATTAGGGAATTTAAAATTTTGACATCTAGTTCCACTAAGGGGGATGTTTACGGCAATTAAAGACGAATCACATTATTTTTCTCTCGAGCAGAGCTTAAACTCTGGAATGCTTGGACTGTTATTCCTAGAGGTGATTTTTACAATGATTTCTAAGAAAACAGAGAAAGATGTTTGGAGGAAAAAAATAAGAGGAGAGGGTTGTATGGATAAATTTCTGTCCTTATTCTCATATATCTGTTTCCTGAAAGTAAGTGTCTTAAATCGCCAGCTGATTCCTTGTTAAATTCTAGAACAGACAGTTTTTCTATGACCTGTTTTGTCCAGCACTGTGGTTAGAAAACTGAGCCCACCATACTGGGTAGTGATACCATCCTGAAGCATATATGGACACAGTGCTGCTCTGTGTGACTGGGTCCACAAGCCTGTGCTTTGTGAGGCAATGGGTTCCAACAGAGCATCACCCAGGGCTGAAAATAATGCTCAGGGAAAAAATACTTGGATAAAACAGCAGAGCTGAATTCATGGTAAGCTTCATCAAACCAAGTATGATTGATGTAGACTTCCCCACACATTTGTGTGCTACTTTGAGCTGGAAATTCCAGCCTAATAGAACTGGAAATTTTTGTACTGTTCCACAAGAGCACCAAAATTCAAAATAGGAAAGATGGTATGGACATATTGCTGCAGAAGTTTGTGTCCCTATGTTGTGTTATGTCTTCTATGTTAGTATAATTGTAGTTAAGCTGATAGTGAAATCCTTTGGATTACATTTGCCTATTTGTCATGATCTAGCCCTGCTTCATTGTCTCTCTGGCAACTAGGAAATTCGGATAAAAATATCAAAATTGCCCACAGGCAATAATTGGACTAAGCTCAGGAAGGCATTTAGAAGATAAAGTTTGCAATTACTCTTAGAATTGAGTTGAGATTTTATCATCTTGTTTTCTTTCTTTGTTATCAGCTGGCATTTGTCCTCCTGTGTACAATGCAAGGGAAACCAAGGCTGCCAGGACGTTTTTCAATGCAGCCAAGATCCATTTAAAGCCTGTATTTGTATCTTTATCTCTTACAAATGTTTACATGGCATGGCATGAGGGATGGTCTCATGAGTATGAAAGCTACACAGATCTCACATTATTCTCAGAGAAGTTGCAGAAGAACAATGACCTGGTACAAACCAGGTTATTCAGGCTACACACTGCTGGAGGTAAAACCCAGAAAAGATGCTTAGGTAAAAATATCGAGGGAGGAACTCTCTATCCAAACAGGAAAGTGAGGCCAGATGTTTATGATAGGGATGTTAGCACAAACACTTGCTGGTGGAGGTGGCACTCTGCCCTCTCAGGTACCCCTGGGTGAGGTGTCCAAGCTGAGGACAGCCTTCTCCTTTGCAGCAAAGGAGCAGCAGCTGCTCTGTATCCTCTTGAGACCATAAGAGGGATGACTGACCCTTGCAGCTGTGTCCTTCTCCCCACTGACTGCGTGAGAAGCAGTTCAGGCATATCCTTGCTCTGTTGCATCATCTCTTCATGAGAATGGTCATTTCATTGTTCTCCTGTCCTCTGGTGTTGTCCAAAACACCTTAATTCAGCACAGCCATTAAATATATGCTGAGCCCATTCTTCTTTAGGAGACTTCTGTCATATTTAACATCAGTACTAAAGACTTTCATTAAGGGAGACATTTCATTGAACTATGGGTGTCCTGATGTAAATACTAATTGAAGTTAATAGGTTTTCTGCTCACTTCCACATTATTAAACATTATTAAATGGTATTAAACAACCCCATTTGCAAGCTCTTTCAGGCAGGTGTTATCTTTAAATGACATTCATGTTTAATGTCAACAAGCTAGAAATGTCAATGTCTTGCCAACCTATGATTTCATAACTCCTCCTCTACAATATTTCAAACAAATCACCCCTTCCCTTTTCCCCCCAGCTTTGAATAGAGTGCTTTAGAATATATCCTTTCTCTGCTCTAAACACAATGTGATTTTAAATTCAGGAGCATGTGGAAGTTCATCTACTGCATCAAGCTAAATGGGATTGATCTCACTAATTTTAGAGGTCTGAAAAGTTGTGCATCTGATCTAGACCAGTTGTCAGGGTCTAGCTAAGGTCAGTTGATAGAGACCATAGCACTAGGTAGGTAAAATATGAAGGATTTATCACTTTCTAGAGCAGCTGCTTGTAACAGCAATTATAAAAAGAGTTAAGACAATTAGTCTATAAAACTAAGTTTTGAATAGCTAAGATGAACTTTTATGAAGGCATTTACCACTCTCCACTGGGTCTAAAATCTTTCTGCCCTGTATAATAAGGAGCTCAAATTGCTGTTTGAGCTTCAATCTCATGTTAGTTGTTAAAATTCATCTTAGACACAAAGGTAAAAAAATCTGAATAAAACTCTGAGAGTATTTTAAAAATGGTGGATTCAAATCAAGCAAAATTGCATTGATTAGATCAAAAGCTGATGTGGTTTTATTTATCTTATTCTCAGTGATGGCTTTAAAACCAGAAAACACAGACTTCACCAATTTTTTTTTAATAGTAAAAAATTTTCCTCAGCGGTCTTGATGACTCAGCACTCAAATTACCATATTTCGATATATGACCCAGTGTAATTAGGACAATATTTTTTTCAGCTGGTTGTTACTTTTGTGCTGTAGCTGAGTCTCCAGAACAAGCAATTTATCTCAGTGATGAGCCTGCCCTCTTTTCAGTATTAAATGGCTTATACGTTGTAGCTGTTACTTGAAGCAGCAGAAATTGGGAGACTCTGGACTGTTCTTTGGAAACCTCTTTTATGCCAAATCCCCTCATTTCTGCAGTAGCAGATGTTTGCATTTTAAGACCTAGTGTTTTTCATGAGTTTTTGTGCTTAATAGCACTTTCTCTGTGCGTGCACAGAGCATGTGAGGGTATTTCAGAAGACCCTGAGGATGAAATTAATCTCTCTCAACTTTAGCCACGCAGAGTTTAGTTTATACACAAAACTTGTTGTCCTTAGCTCCCTCTCTTGTCAAACACAGAGAGATGAGAACATCAGTGGGGGCTCAAAACTATTTCCAACTCCCACCTGGGTGTGGGGAGGAGCATTCCCTGGGGGTACTGCTCTACCTGGCCATGGCGGGCTCAGCCTGGACACCCAGTATATGGTTTAGAACCAAATGCTTTGGTTTTAAATGGTTAATGTTAGAGAAGACACATTTTTGTACAAATCTGCTTTACATGGCAAATCAGACCCTCTGCTGCACAGGGCTTGGGAAAGCCTCAGGGAAAACTGTGTAAGTCTCTTTTTCCTTGAGGCTGCAGCTCCTGACAGATACAGGGGATGCAGCAGCAGCAAGGACATGATCATGGGGGGACAGACAGGTTGAAAAAGGCATCCCAACACAAGGGCACAGACTAGGGACAGACAAAGCACAGGGAAAAACACCCCAGAGCATGAAGATGGGATGTAAAAAGGGTAAAAAAGCAGCAGCACACCTGCCACTTTCTGCCTTGATATGAGTGACTCTGGCTGGCAGTTTACAAGGTCCTGTTCTGCCTCAGAGCAGTGGGGCAGAGGAGAAGGCAGGGAAGAAGGTAAGAGACAAGAATCTACAAGCTACAATATTCTTCTCACTCGAGGCTCTGGGACAAGAGTGAGGGACATCAAACAGGTTCCTGACTCACAGTTCAGTAACGGGACCTTGGCAGTGGAGGAGGAAAGGTCTTGCCTCAGCTCACAAGCTCTTTTGATCTGTACCTTGATCACAAATTCTCAGTCCAGCAAGGAAAAAACATCCAATGGTTTGATCTGCAGTGTCAGCCCAGCCAGCTTCATTAGCTTATTAAAAATTGATTGATGCAAAACCTCTCCCAAGTGCTCATCCCCCCATATATGTGGATACAAAGTAACATGCAAATTAGGTAATTAACTGGGTTTTGCTTCATTAATAGATAAATCAGAGCAATAAGAGTCTTCCTAAATACTAGCTATGCATTTTTCCAAAAATAAGACATCTAATGCAATTATTTATATTAGATCTTTTGTATGTGATCACAGAGTATAAAAAGAAATTAGAGTTCCATGTTTATTATTATTAAAGAATCCCCCTAGTCTCTTTATTTCATTTGGCTTAAAATAGACAGTGATGTTTCTATTGTGATTCATTAATTATCAGACTCACATTTTAAATCATAAGTCAAAGATTCATTCCCACTTTCAGCTTGCTCCTTTTTATACTGGAGTTAAGGGTATGTTGGAAGGACAGAAAGCCAAAGCTGAAATATTATAATAAACCCTCAGATAAGCAAAGCAGCAAGATCCTGTATACTAATCTGTATTTTTGAATATTTTATTTAGAACAAATAAGAATGAGTGAACTGCAGCTTTTGAGCACAGGCCCTTCCATGGAGCTGAAATGCCATCTGAAGGAAGGTCCACTGATATTTAAGATATCTGGCTTTGTTTTCCCACCAGATCTGCCAGAATATGTGATCACTTCGTAACCATATACGATCACTTCAAAACTTTCCAAATATATATTCATAGCTGTACACTTCATTATATAAAACTGCCGGTAGAGGGAAATAGAATTTTAATTATGCTGTAATTTTTAAGCTGTTTTCATATATCTGTATTTTAGACTAAAATTATTTTGTTACTTCTTCTATGCTACAAACTGGTTTATTAAGCAAGAAACAAACAGTAAAAAATTTGATAACTCCATCATGTAGGTGAAATGTCAGTTATGTGAAAAATGGGCATGAAAATTTTCTCAAAGTTAACTGCAATGTTATTGTCTCATCATAACTACAGTGCCACCATAGTAGCTGTTCCTGAGAATATATCACTTGTGCCTTTCTTCTGTCAGGGTAGAAATTTATTTCTATAGAAAGATATTTAAAATATTTTAGCTAACACAAAGAAGAAATTAAAGACATTAAAACTTCATCAGAATAGATAAAAATTTCAAGTTGTCTCTTTTGGGGTTGTTTGTACTTCTTCTTTTTCTTTTTTTTTTTCTTTCCTCTCCTGAGCTTCATCTTGAATATCTTCACCCATTCAAGGACACCCTTTCAACTAAATTATTTCTCACCGCACTTTCTCCCTCTTAGATAGATGCTTCACTTTCATACAAGGAGGTATTACTGGCAGAAGAGCATAAAGGAGCTTATTGTTTCCTCCCCTGTCTCTCAGGCTCAGTTCTCAGATCAAAAACCCAGAAGTTTTAACCTCCTTATCTACTCAAAAAAACATGCTTAAAGGAGAAAATCTGTATTTAATCCATATTTAAATGGTAACTTTGGAGTTTTTTCTTACTTAAATACATTGCAATGCTGGAGGATGAAACAGGATAAAGCCTTATCAACAGTCTTGCAATGACGGCTGCTGTTTGCCCATCCCAGATGTGCTGGCAGCCACTAAGCCAAAAAATGAGAGTCTCTTCATAAAATCACTGTATGAGGCAGGAACAGCTGTACAAAACTGCCTGCTGGTGTTTTCTGGGGAAGCAGTGCCTTGCCTGGTGTGAAGGCACATGGCAGTGGAACTGTGTGTTAACGAGGAATACAACAAATCCGTGGTACCTGGACAGCCATAGTTCCATAGTGCACTACTCCCCTGGGGGCCTCATCCCACTGGTGACTCTGGATGCATTTTGCACCTATCCCTGAGATGAAAAAGAGAGTTCTCTTACAAAGCCTCAGCCCTTATATCTCACCTTTAGATAAACGCTCGTTTATCTGTGAAATGCCATATGCCAACTTTCTGATAAGAATTTGATGTGATTTTCCTACTCATATGTGTGACAGTAAATATCCTTTCAGTGCAAGTCTCTTCAGGACATTGCTGATCTTATAACACAGGCAAGGTTAATTATTCTGTGACTTCAGTTGGAGACTCGAACAGAAGGATGCTGATATCAGCTAGGGATTATGAAACTATTTGCCATTGCTGTTGCTACTTCTCTGGTGAAGCTGGTGCCAGTAGCAGTTCTGCTGGCACTGGGGCTGATCTCTTTCTCACTTATCTTTTTATTGAGCAAAAGAGTTTTTCTCTACTCCCCTTTATTAGCCAATGTCTAGTGTGTCTGAGGTATTTCCAGCAATACTCTGACCTTCCCAATATCATTATGGCTCTCCAAAGTGGATATGGTTATTCTTTCTTACTTGTAGCTCTTTGGGTGAGCCTGTCTGGGTGTAGACCAGCAGATGAGCCAGCTGCTACCCTTCGTTATACTCTTTAAATGCTAATCTGTCCTTGAATGGAGGTCCCAGAGTGCATAGTACAGACATACATAGCATTAGAGCAGCTGTCTCAGTCCTCCTGACAGAGTTTTGGTGGTGGCTTACAGCCAAACATGAAGGAAACAGCTCTACCTCAGTGGTGCAATGCACCTCCACCTCTGCAGCAACACCCTCCTCAGCCAAGTAATGCATGGCCTCAATACAGACCAGTTCAGCTGCATCTGTCTCAAACAAATGCTTTATAGTGAGAGAAAATATTTCAACCACAAGTAAATCAAATTACAAAGTAGTTTTAGTGGCTTCTTCTCTCATTTTATGCAGTGGTGGCAGGCTCTGGGCACCTTCCCAAGCAGATATCTGGCTTCCTCTGTGGTTACTCCCACCCAGCTTTTGTAGCCCTTGGATGGTGTGGTCCTAAACCATACCATGCAAGGGAGTCACAAGGGACATGTTAAATTTCTAAAGCCTGGTCTCCTCTGTGACATTGATGAAACCTTTCAGTTTTCCTTTCTCTCAGACTCCAGAAGGATTTTGTGTTGCAGGGTCCTCAGAGCCTGGAGTGGATCTCACACAATAGGGACATGCTATGAGCACAGCAATAATAAAAGCAGAAGCCAACAGCACATCTCCTGCAAGATATCCCAGAAAAATTAATTTCTGAGGCAATTCCATTGACTTTGATGGACTTATCCTGTGAATTCAACCATAACGATGAGAAGCCAGTGTGAAAAGGGCATGATTTCTGCCATTTCCACACTGATTTGTTGAGAAGAGTTTTTGGGAAGGCAAAAGATTGATGAAGGATGAAGTATAGGAATCCCTTCTCTGTCACACCACATACATATTTTGCCTGACAACAAAGCCAGCAATATATTTTTTTTCTAACACAAAAAATACAGATACATTTTAATCAAGTATTTTGGAGTATCTGGTACAAGGAGCTCTTCTGTTTCATGCTGCTGCCATTTCTCTGCTCTTACCAGGACCAAACTAGCAAGTCTGTCCAGACAAAGGCATTGTGGGACTCTCCAGAGCTCAGTCCAGCCAATGGAGGACCTTCCTGTAGACCCTTGTTTACCTGGGATCAGATAAGATGGGGGTCTGAGAGACAGGTGAAACCTGTGAGCTGGACTCTGCCTGAAGGAGGAGGAACAGACTCCACCTGGGCAATCAGGAACACAACTGCTGCAGCTCCATGGTAGGTTTTCACCCCTCAAAACCCAAAAAGTAAAGTGCAGATGAACAGTGTAGCTAGGCTCATTTTACCAATTACGTTATCTGAAGAGCAATGAGAAAATTTCAAGAGATGTAGGAAAAGGGGTCAGGATGCTGAGAACCAAGTGCCTTCTAGCCAGTCAGGTCCTTTAGTGCTCCTCACAACAGTCCTACTCCCATCCCTCACATGAAACTGAGTTTTCCCAGATCCTTGGAGCTGGTGTGGGCAGACATTACAAACCAGGCCGTGGGTGAGCAGGCAGCACATCTCCCAGAATTGCTGGGATGGGGCTGGAAGCAAATTCCTCTTCTAGCCTCACTGACTGCTAGGATCCTCTGCTGCTCCATGCAGATAAGCTGAGGCCTTAGTTGTCACTTGGAAGATTATTGTGTTTGACTATTAAAAGAACAGTGTTAGCAAATAGGAAGAGGCAACAAGGAGACTATGGATTATGGTTTGACAATGTCACCTCATGTGGGGATTACCAGCACAGGCAGCAGGCAGCTGGCACAGAGGGATTTACAAGGATGCTGCCTGTAAGAAGTGTGGGGAAACACTGTTGTCCTGAGTTCCTTAGGAAAACCAAAGAAGTGATTTGCAAAGCAGTTTGAGGAGGCTCATAGTAACATGTCATACACTTGATGCAAATAGGAATCAAATCCTGTAACTGAAAACAGAAAGAAGAAAGACTATAGCTTCGTTCTAAGAAGCTAAGGACATACAAGGTTGTGGGAAGAAAGGACAAAGGAAGAATATTAGATGAACTGCATCGACCAGGGGAAGCCTGGAGTACAGAAGGCAAAAACAAACTGTGGAAAAAAAGGTATGACTACAGGAATCTGTGGAAGCAGGGAAAAAATATGACCATATCTCTAGGAAGTGGTCAGCAGCAAGTAAAATGGCCATAACAGGGATAAAAAGGAAAAAAAAGTAATATAACTGCTTTATTTCCATTTCCCTTTGAAACTGCTCTCTACTGCAAGTAGTTCTAAAGATAGACTGCACTAAGAAGCAGTTTCTGATTTCCAGAAAGTACTAGGTTCCCAAATGGTTTGGATATTGACTTAATCTTTTATACTGGAAATCCAGTACTCAGCACTGATCCGAGGAATGCAAGCTACCAAAAGAAAGCCATAAAGGGCGAGCTGCGATGAGAGAAAACTTTCAGTCGACTATTCCTGCCCTGCGTTAAAATCTGAGTCTCTGCATATGGGTTCAAATCTGTTGTGAAATCCTGGTTGTGATGATCATAGAACCAGCAAGTGTGTTAAGAAGTAAGTGCTTCAATTTTGATGAGGAAGAGCTTGAATTTGAGCTCTTACTGAGACTTATTCCTTCACTGTATTTCATAAATCTGAAATACTCAGCCTTCTCATGTACCATAGCAGTGTGAAGGGCCAGCGTCACTGAATCACTGCCAGTTTGTACTGGAAAGACATAAAAAAGGGTGTCAAAGGACTGAAGATGTGAAGAACTAATCATTCTGTTGACCCTAAGAGGTAGAGTGCAGCAATTGCTAACCACAAAAACCAACTTTCATGTCTAGGAAAAAGCAAGTATCAGTATAAAAGAGCAATATCATTAACAAGGTACCAGATAAGGGAAGTAGGTGAAATTAATCTGTGCTGAGAGGCAACACATGGTTTATTACACACACGAGCATCCACCAGCTCTCTGTTGGGACAGCCACAAGGTAGAACACTGGAAGGGTTTATGGAAGAGCAAAGTTTTTAAGACCAATGTGTAGCAGGAAGTGATATGAAAACAGAAACCAATAGAAGACAAAGTATGTCTTCATTAGAGAAAATCCCTGTGATGCAACATCTCATGGAGTCCTACTGTTTGTTGTATGAGTTCAGGAAAATGTGATCAAAAGCCAGTGAGCCATATGAACAATAATAGCTTTCCAGTATTTTCTGCACATATTGAATTCATATGAATAAAAAACATGTAGTCCTGGAAGAGTTTGTTGTGTGAACTAGAAATTTTCTAGAACAAATGAAGTAAACCACCAAACATTCGTGTGTATCAAGTGGCCAGTGGACCTTGTGCACTCAAAATTTTCTAAGAAGAAAGGGTTTGGTAGTTAATTTGGATTTTGGTTGTAACTTGACAGTCTTACAAAATGCCATGAAATAGCAGAGGGGTTTTTATTATCAGTCTTGCAAAACAAAGGATATGCAACAGAGATATAAGCATAAGATTATTCTGCAAGAATATTTGTAGGAGTCTGGTGAGTAAAGACAATTATCCAAAGTTCCCTAAAGGCGAGCATAAAATAGAAATAGTGAGATAAGGTTGAGAAGCTGAAAATTTAGGCTGAGCATAAGCAAATCTGATTTGTTACACAGACAGAAGACAAAATTCATGTTCTTCCATAACAGAAAATTCATGGGTTTTGAGACTTGGGAAAACTATTTTGATCATATGCCAAATCACTGCAACCTTTCATTTCTGCATCAAAATCACAGTTTTGAGGTCTAACCTGCACACTACAAAATGAAGTCTTAGTCTTAATTTTTTTACTCATAAAGTCCGTCAAGCCCAGAAGAACTGTCCCAGTGATGAAATGCTTTCCATGTAAAAGAATTGTGTCCTTATTCTCATATGAAGTGGTTTTCCTGCAGCTTCCAGACATGGGGCTCCTGCTATGCCATCTCCACCTGTCCTGCACGGCTGTTGAGTGCTACATGAACATCCCGTTCCTCCCAGTGAACTCCAGTTTTCCAGTCTGTTTTGAAATGTACTCTAGGAACGGCTCAGCAGTGCCACAGAGATGCTGCATACATGACAGACATCTGCATTTCATCAGGTGAGTCCACACAAAATGCCAACCAACATCTTCCTAAAGTTGTTCTCCTAACTGATGTCACCTTCCCCTTCTTTCCCTAGCAGACTTTCCCCATTTTTTCCTCCCATGTTAACAGCAGCATCACACTGGGAATTCATATTCATCGTGTTATCTACTGTGATCTCATTGTTTTTGTTCTGGGGATGCAATTGCTCATCTTGCAAATGTGAATACATTCTTTGTTTCTAGATGCATAATCCAGCACTTAACTGTGATGGAACACATGTTGACAAAATGAGCTGCTTAACGATGTGCTGGGGCTGCGTTTTCATTATTTTTTAGCTGCCAAACCTTGCATTATCTAAGAAGTTTACTACTATTGATTTCTTTTTCATTCCAGAACATGGGGAAAGATGTCAAATACCATAGCAGAATTTTTTTTCCTCAGTTATTTATGTCTTTCCAGCAGGAAGAGCGTGCATTTACGATTTAATATTTCATTATTATATTTAATATAAGCTATGATGATTTAATGTAGTACAAATACGTGCATGTATCAAAATGTTGTGCAGGAGTAAATCAAATTACCATTATTTAAATAGACTATACCAGCATGGTTTCTTTTCTCCTGTAAGCTTGCAGACTGATTTTTAAAAATCAGGTTTATCTAATAAATTTAATGGGTATTTCCCATAATATCATGCACACTTAAAAATAATTTTATGGCATAAAATTTAATATTTTTTTTCTAGATGGATGTTTGCTTTAGGGTGTTAAAACATCTGTTGACATTGTATTTTGCAGTAAGATTTTTGAAAATAAAGTTGTTGGAACTTTTGTGCTTAAATCTTTTATCTAACAAAATGTATTGTTTTCTTTCATTTGTGTTGACAATTTAAAAAGAGAAAGGAGCTACTGGATGCTTCCCTTTATTCATTTCCTCACACCCTGGCTTTTTTCTTGCCCTTTTTTCTCCATTTCCTTTTTTCCCCTCAGAGAAAATGTAAAGAGATATTTTAGATTGGAAAGTAAAGAATTTGAAAATTACGAAAACTAGAAATTTATCACTTCTTTTTCCTAGGAAACAAAAGGCTTACTACACTTGAACTACTAACATAATTCTTGACCATTTGTTTTCAAAGGAATTTATGAGAAATAACTGTCTAATTTTGCTGGAACCTGGTGATATTTGAATTGAAAACTTTAAGGCAATTGAATTAATTCAGAGGAGATGGTGTAAAAGCTGGAAAGCACCTCTTTTGAGGAGCACCTGAGGTCTGAGGCATTTCCAATACAACCTGTGTACTCCATTTGGCTATTTAAGCTAACAGTGGATCAGTTCACAGTTCCACACACTGCTGAGGGAAAAGTGAAAGAACCTGATCTGCAGATTAAAAAACTCTCCATTATTCAACAATTTCCATGATGTTTTCACTTTTCCTTACTAATATCAGGTAAAACAACCCCCTCTAGAAATTAAAAACCTTGCAGTTTGCTCCAGGAAAAGACATTGAACAGGCCATTTGCGTCACTGGTTGATGAAATTAAAAATATGTTCATCTTTTCAAATAAACATTGAATGAAGTCCAAGGAGAATTTACCAGTAGCTAAAATATAAGATTTCCTAAGGAATGCATTATTTGCTGTGCATTTGGCAATACACTGCCAGGTCCTAGAGAAGTGGAATGCAAACATGACAGGGTCTAGTAAAGGAGGTCACAAAAGACAAGAAAAGGTCTCCTGGAGCACTGACAATGTTCTAGAAATTGAAAAGCTGATAAGTGTCTTTTTCCACTTGTGAACAAAACTCCCAAGTGGTTAAGATTTATCAATTTCATTGCTATAAAACTGAACCACATATACAGTTTTTGACATTTTTAATATTAAATAAATGGATTGACATTTTTGCCTTCTTTTGCCCAGTTTTCTATGTTTATGCAGTTGGTCTTCTTTGTCTGTCCTTGACCACCAATTACTTTAACACCTCCTGACCAACTTTAAAATCATCATAAATATCTACACTATTTTTTTTTTTTAATAGTCCATAAAGGGATACTATCTATTACTTTCCCTTCAGGCAAAGAATCAGTATTTTTAGAGGTCAAAATCCACGTAAGAGAAATCTTTTGAGACTTGCTTCATTAACTGCGTTGCCTGACTCCAAATAACCTGAGAAAGAGTTAGAACATCTCCATCTATGATTAGTAAAGCCTCCCCTACTTCAATATCCTACCAAGGTTATTCATTTAAAAGCAGGCTAACTGCACGATAAAGTTCTTGCTGTTTCTTAGCTCTGATGGGAGACACTGAAAGTCCACATAAAGGAATACAAAAGGCACAGAGCTGCTTGGAGAGGGATTTTGACAAGTGCATGTGACAGGACAAGGGGGAACGGGTTTAAACTGAAAGAGGGTGGAGTTAGATGGTAGAAAGAAATTCTTCCCTGTGAGGGTGGTGAGGCCCTGGCACAGGTTGCCCAGGGAAGCTGTCGTTGCCCCATCCCTGCAAAGTGTTAAGGTTGAGTTGGATGGGGATTGGAGCAATCTGGTCTAGTGGAAGGTGTCCCTGGTCATGGCAAACGAATTGGAACTAGATAATCCTTAAGGTTCCTTCCAATCCAAACCATCCTGTGATTCTCTGGTTCTACTTTTGCGGTAGAAGATGAGGTGAGTCCAGCAGCTCCCACTCCAAAAAATGGTGTCTTGAAGTTGACTGTGAGTGTGATGGGAGGAATGTTTGCACTGGTGGTTCTTCTTCCACAATACTCAGTTTTTGTACAGCTCCAACATGCACTTCCTGGTAATGCTTTCAGCAGACTAGTCAGCATCTCTCCTTTGGAGCCTTCTCTTTCAGCTTCTGCCATGAGAAGATTGCTCTTTAAATGGGTTTGGGTTTTGCTCTTTTCACAGTTTTCTTTTGCAGTGATACCTACTCTAAGCACAAACAGGCTTTTTGTTCCCAGGTCTCCCAGTCTAGTTTTAGAAGGTTTAAATTGCATTAACAGAAAACGTTGTGTTAAACAGTTTCCACTTATGGTAGAAGGACAGAAGGTTTCATTGCTCTGCACTCAGTATACAGAACACCTCCCTGCCTTCAGCTTCTTGCAACTCTGTGTCCTCCCTGGAGGATAATAATTTCTCAACAGTAACAGCAAAAGTATCAACTAGAACCTCAAAGAAACAGAATTTTTCACCCTCTAGGGTGTCACCAGGTGCAGTAATCAGCCACTAGGTCCCCCTTTATAAAGCAATGCAAGTACTCCCTCTAGTAGGTTATAGCTGTGGTTTCTGAGTTAGTGCAAGGTTTGCAGAATACTATAGTACTAAATGGTTTCATGGCAATGCTAGCAAAATAGTTTTCTTTAAAAGCAGAATATCAACAGCAGTGGAGTTCATGACATGAGGAAAGTCTATGGTATTTAACATTTCCAGGGCAAATTTGCATTTGAATATGGATTGGGATATGTGGGTAGGGCAGGTCTGTGTCATTTCAGGTTGTAGAGGAATACTTTTCCTCCTTGGACTCTAGGAATACAGAGTATGAGCAAAAAATTTCCTAGTGCTGAAATGCCAGGGATGACTGCAGGAAAATGCAAGGACAATGTGCCGAGGCACAGCTACATGTTCTCAGGGAACTCAGAATGATTTTAGAGACTGCTGAGCCACATAATGTGGCCATTGCATTCGCCAGTGAAATACAGCCACGTCTGGGTAAAAGCCAGCATCTGCTTACCAGAGCAGCACCTGCACAGTGCTTGGAGCCAGGCAGTGCTCACCAGCACTGCATCTGACCTGCACAGCAGGAGGAATCGGAGGAAGAGACAAATGCAATTATCCTCACTGAAAACCAGCCAAGACAGTGGGGACAGTGTGCTCACTCTTGCATAACAAAACCTAAAGAGCATTTTTAGTGATCCACAGCGGCAAAGACCTGAGGTTTTCACCCTATTCAGCCCTGTGCCCGCATCTTCAGCTGCTGCAGCTCTCCCTGCCACTTTGGGCATCCAAAATAGCATCTCCTTCCTCACCCCACCATCAGATGAGTGTGGATGAAATGTGACCCGTTTCTCCACATGCAGCAGGACCAGCACATGGAAAGTTACAGTTGTCATACCTGGCAATACTTTTCTCTGAAAGGCCAGGAACACAGGCACATGACGGTGGCATGAATAACATGGGCTGCTGCTGTCATTTTTTACTGCTCATGGACAAGTGAGCCCTGAGCCAATGTGGATCCTGCATGCTGGATGTGACTGCAGGCACTTATCCCACCAGAGAGGAGAAGTCACTTCATGGGAAGGAAATGGAGTGAAAAAGGATCAGAAATGGAAAGATAAAACTGAATTATTAAAAGCTCAACTAGCTAGTGGCTGCACAAAGGACATATAAATGATACAATACTGAGTAAGGTCTTTTTAGTTCGTTTGGTATTTGCAATAGACTCCTTAAGCCTTTGATTCTATGCAAAGTTTTTAATATTGTAGATGAATATAGCAGATAAATATTGATTTAGAACATTTGGCAAATGGTCTATTGAGTTCTGTATCCTTTTTCAAACTCTTCAGGGGAAAATTATCAGACTAAAAGAAGGCAGCTATGGGAAAATTTCTTCACAAGTGAAATTCCTTTGTACCCATTTCTGAACTAGGTTTTTTAGCATGGTCATTAATTTTTATGCTTCTTCCTTATGGTTATGGTTTAGTGTTGTAATATTATTCAAAATAATGAAGATGTTTTAGCTAGCTGCGTAAAAATCCAAACTTTTCTTCATCAGGCCGAATTTTGAGCCACAACCATATCTCACAACAGTGAATTCCAGTAATGATTTGCACACAAAATGTATTCCAGGAGAAAAACAAATGCATTTGCTGCCTTTCATTTTTGCCCAAAACCCAGAGGCACAATTTTGGATTTCCCTGCAGAGGATCACAGTATCTAATGCAGGCAGAGAGCCTGCTTGATGGAGCATAGAGTATTCACTCTGTGCTTCCTTGGGTACCTGAGTCCACCTTTCCTTCCCAGCTGAAAAGAAACAGCAGTGCAAGACT
Organism: Corvus moneduloides; assembly: GCF_009650955.1. NCBI lineage: Eukaryota > Metazoa > Chordata > Aves > Passeriformes > Corvidae > Corvus > Corvus moneduloides. The sequence goes on from NC_045478.1 coordinate 6,505,883, forward strand.
GAATTTTTCCAAAACACACCAAAGAACACAGGACACATCCTCAGCCTACCCCACAGCTGCTCTTTCCTGCAGATCCACCACGCTCCTGCAGAGACCAGAAGCCACCATCAATCTTCCTTGTGTATGGAGCTCACAGGAAAGTATGAACTAATAGTAAAATATCTGGGAGAAAAGATCTGGCAGGAAATTTTATCCAACCTGAAATAAGCACAACCCTACATATAAAATATCCTAAAAGTATTTGCATAAACATAGATACTGTGAAAAATTACACTCCACAGTCGGGCCAGACAGACCCTGGAGTTATAGGTGCAAACTGCAGCAGTGGAAATGTTAAGAAATACCTTTATAAATGTGTGGATTTTTAAGCCCTGGAAGAAGCTGTCAAGGCAGGTTGTGGAATTGCTGTTGGTGCTATTCGAGGCTGGATTTATCAGTGCCCTATTAAGGATGATACATGTGGAGCTAAATTTTTTCCATGATGCAGCTCCTTTCCAGCCCAAATTACCAAAGGTAAATGTGATGTGCATCGATACATACTAAGCACGAGGAATGAGACTCCTGCTTTAATGAGATCAACACGCAGAAAAGGTGCAGCCAATAAAGAACCTTAAATAACCCAGTTGCAGGAATGAACATTGCCATGAAAAGGTAGAAAAATGAAAGCAAGAGGTGTTCAGACAAATGTGTGGAGCAACTGAAGAGGAAATATCCTTTTCTATCAGAACTGAATTGGTATATTGATTCAGTAGTAATCATACATTTGAAGTGCAAAAACATACCATTCTTTTCAGCTTTTGACTTTTTAGGTTAAATCATTCTCTCTTCTTTTGTCAAACCACTTTCTCCCAAGGATTTTAGAAATGCTTGCAACAAATTAGAAGCAGTTCAAGTGACAGCTACCAGCCTGTTAGCCACAGATGGAGAGCTGAAGAAGATGTTTATTAATAACATTAACAAACAACAGTGTTTGAAGACTTATCTTGGGATAAATGGGTTAATCGAGTTCCAATTAGAGTCAGAAGGAGGAAGAGTTTACCTGACTTTTTTCAAGAAACAAACCCAGAGAATGTATTTTGTACTTGTTCTGTCATTACAGATCTGGCAGGGATGGTCTGTGCTTGGGCAGTGGTCCACAGGTGAATGCTTCAACCTATGCGGAGCCTCAGAGTCACTGACCTGCAGCCCTGCAGTCCTGCAGCCCCACCCTCCCTGGAGGATGACATTTGTGTTGATAAGAGAGCTTCTGCAGAGTCTCTACAGGAAAAGATGGACCAGAATTCCATCTCTAAGGGATTCGAGGCAGTCTGTGCATATCCGCTGTATATGCAACCACATATCTATGTCTTAGAGTTTATGTATATAACAGAATCACAGAATCACAGAGTCACCAAGTCAGTTAGGTTGGAAAAGACCTCTGAGATTTTGAGTCCAGCCTGTGACTCAACATCACCATGTCGAATAGACCTGAGTGCCTCATCCAGTCATTCCTTAAACGCCTCCAGGATGGTGACTCCACCACCTCCTTGGGCCTGTTCCAGTGTCTAATCTCCCTTTCTGTGAAGAAAGTCTTCTTCATATCCAACCTAAATGAGATCAACACGCAGAAAAAGTGCATCCAATAAAGAACCTTAAATAACCCACTCTAGGAATTAGCCTGTTTTACCACCCAAAACCCACAAAACCTCAGGCGTTAAAGTCTCAGAAGTCACACTTTTTCAGAGATGGATAGAACCTTCCAGAGATTAACACATCTTATCCCAACTTGTCCAAATAGCTGTGGAGTTTCCTATTTCTCCCTATTGGCTGCAAAGGAAATTGAGATTGTGTCACTCAGTTAAGGGGGGAATATTTGGGACACATGAATTGGTTGCTACAAACCCCACTGCTGGGACTGGGGCTGGCTGGACTGCTTTGTACATCCCTTTCTGCTGGGTGTGAGAAGGCCCAAAGGACTTGGTCAGAGATAATCTCCCCTCAGATGTGTTTGAGGAGAGGACAGTCCCAGTCCAGTTGCCTCTCCCTAACCATCACCACTGCAGGACATAGTTGCAGGACCAGGCTGCATGGTGCAAGTGCAGCAGATTACCCCAGGATGGCTTTAGTCTTCTACTCAAATTCCAGGAAAGACTGTTCTTGGGCTGTTAACCTTTCCTATAGAAATTAAAAACTTGACAGGAAGTACACGATGTTATGGGGAAATCAACTTTACAAATATGGATAGTTTCTAAACCCATTCATATGAATTATTTGTGTTGGATGTCCATCCAAAAAATAAGTAATCTTAAACATTTTTAAATCTTCTAATTTATTTCCCTGCTGACTCTTTTTTTTTTTAATTCCCATTTTCCTCTGTAAAAGTCAAGAACAGAATTTTATAATTAAGGACAAGGTGCTTCCAAGCCCTTAATGACTTGCTGAATGAGTAGGGACATGAACTGCTGTTACATCTAAATGACAGATTCACTGCATTTCTGAGTCGTGGACAGGTAGGGGTTTATGTCAGGAGGTCTCTTTTCTCTAAAGGGTCGTTCTCTTGCTCTTCATCCAGATAGCAGGTGATCATATAACATGAGATTCATATGGGATTTGCTTTACTGCTGCATCAAAAGGACAAACCCAAAGTCTGAGTCACTTGTGAAATGTTTCTGTCACATTTGTAATCAGGAAGTCCATTGCTTGAAGGAAAGGTTAGAATACTGAGATACTTCATGTACAGGTAAACTGGTGACAGCCTGTACTCTGGCTCTCACATTTGTCTTCTGAGGTTTGAAAAAAATAATTTCTCATCTGAACTAGGACTTTTTTTCTGCAATTTTCCATGACTCTGCCACTAATATAACACTGTGACATCTCAAATTTACTGAAAGGTGATCACTAGTCATTATTTCAACAACTGCCATCCGAAAAAGGTTAGATGGCTTCTATCTGAAATGCTAATAACTGCCCGGAGTCTTGTCTGCTATTGCCTTGATTCCTCCTTCCATTTGAATAAGTCCAGGGAAGGAATAATGGGAAATTTTAACAGAAAAGTCTGCACTGAAAGTACGATCTCTGCCATCCATCTTGAGCTCTTACATCAGTCATGGGGCTACTGCTGAATACATGTAGCCTATTGGTTCTTAAAGGTTTTGTATCTGTTTACTACATCTCTACCAACAGTGTGGTTACTGGCAGGAATGGCAGCAATGTTGGGTAGAGCACCCACTGAGATGTTCTTTACACAGTCAGTCACAAACAGCTGTTCCCACAAATATCTTATGGACTTCATGGTCTGGCCTTACAAATGACAGGAACTGCTTCTCACATCCACTGTGAATCCAGCCTTCTAAGAAACACTTACCCTTTATAGTACAAAAAGCATAATTACACTATAATTACATTGTATATGGTTTTTATCATAAGATTTCCACTAATCTATATAATGAAGCACTTCATGGACTGGCCGAAAATAATTACAATGTAAAATGATGTAATTGGTACACCTGCATTTAAAAATACACAGTCAGGACCTCAGCTGAGTTAAATAATTATCTCCCTGATGATATCAGTCTGGTTCCTGTGCATTAAAAAGCAGATCATGGGAGCAATAATATCTCAATTATGTAGTTAACCTTCTGGTTTTATTAATTAGTGATGATTAGGCATGGGAAACCATAATTATGTCACGTACATAACACCCCTTTGAAATTGCATATGAATCCAAACACAAAAGGCGGATGTGAACATCTAACCAGGGCCAGAACAAATCTGAAACTTAATTATGTGACCCTCTATCTCCTGTCTGAAACACAGCCAGTCATGACAGCTCTGCTGATGTTAAATTTGTAGAAGAAACTGCAAGTTTTATTTGTCCAGAAGAGAAAAGCAAGGTAGAACTGTCCCCTATTCTGATTTCACATAGAGGTTACTAAATTCTGATTAAAAAAAAGACAACTAAAACATCTAGGCCCAGTTACTTAATAAACAAGGAGGCTCTGAGACTAAAGAAGCACCTTTTCATCAACTCACAACATTTATCCATTTGCCTGGGGTATGAACAGGTAAAAATCAGGATCCCTTGCTCCTGTCTGCAGGAGATCCTGGCAGCCAAAGAATTATTTGTAGGGGACCTTTCTGAAGAGTTTCTCCTGAATGACTTCAAAAATGCAGTGGTAGACACTGTACTGAGGAAACTTTTTCCTGAGGCAGCTGTCTGAAGAAACTGTGGTGTTGGGAAGAGGGAAGATTTTCCACCACTGTCCTCATGCCTAACTTAAGACTGAAATTTTTCACCTTGAATGATAAAGAGGAGAAAAGCCAATCTGAGCTAACACTCTTCCCCCAGTTCAGCAGAGATGTGCTTTATCCCAGCAGACCATTCCTTCACTGCAGGACTGTGGTAAATAATTATGGTAGAGGTCATTCAGTCTAAATTTAGAAAAATATTAAGCATTTCACTTTTCTGTAGGCTTCTGTCACCTATTGAAACCCAGAGCCGCTCTGCACTGCAAGAGGAATTGTGAATCTAAACATCCAGGGTTATTCATGTCATTCAGATGGCAGCATCCTGCCACCCTTGCAGGAAAAAGGACAAGCCCAGAATATCACAAAATTTCCATTAAAATTAATCCTTTGAAAAGTGAACGTTAGAGGAAACTGCATATTTTTGACCAAACAAGTGTGTTTTAAATGGATGGTTTGCAAATGTCAGGTTGAAGTGTTCCAAAGTTGGGAGCTGCCAGAATTAATGCTGCCTGTGTACTCTGCATTGTAACTGCAGGGTCTGTGTCACTGTTTTTGCCTGGTTTTATCTTTTTTTTAACCTAAGTAACTTGAATTTGAAAGTTTGACTTGCAAATCTGGCATTTTCAGTTCAGGGAAACCCTACCTTGTGTACTTTTTCTTCTGTAGTCACTCAATTATTATTTGATGTGCTATTTGCTTTCTGCTGTGCCAGCAGCAAGGGACACTGGTACAGCATGGGCCAAGGTTTTTTATTGACCAACAGAATCAACAGTCTTGGGGTCTTCACTGCATCTACTCTGGTGTCAGACTCCAGGTCCAGCAGAAAACTGCCCAGTGAGGGCCCAGGTCTGTGAGACCCTGGGGGTGTTCTGGGAAGAGCAAGGTCTCATTAGGTGGCAGTGTCCCTTAAGGGACTAAAGGCACACGATACTTTGCAGAATGTAAACCCCTTAGATCTTGGTAAGACATTCTTCCTGTCTTTTCCTTCATTAAACTGTAAAAGTGTTGCCTAATATTTACAAGCAGCAGTTCCCAAGCACTGCAAGCTGTTCTCTAATGATATTTTCAATTTTTCAATTCAGTTTGAGTCTCCTGAATGAAATTTCTGAAGAAGAGTTGCATAAATGCTTTCTTTTGCAACCTGAATTGCATTCAATATAATATTATAGAAACAATCCTTGCAAACATCTCACTTCAAGAGAGGTTGTTTTTTCCTTTCCTTTTGCTCTTGGCAGTGGCTGTGACAAGAATGACAGCGCAAAACACAACAGAAAGTTATAAATGTCACTTTTCCTAAGACAGCAAACAAAATAATGGACTATTGAGGTGAGAAACTGAGGCACTCAGAAATTCTCACCTCTGTCTCACCCTGGGGCTGCAAGGAAGGTATAAATTGAGGAGCTCCTTGGGAGTGAAAAGTTTGGGACCTGTCAAGCAAAGAGAATGTGCTACCCATATCTCCAACCATCTAAAAAGAGACCCCAACAGAGGAATGTACAATTTAGGGTAGGTGCTTTTCATCCCTACAGGAGCCTTTTGTCTTTACTTCAACTTGATGCACAAGCAAGGCAGTGCCCTTTGGTTCCTGCTTTGATATGCACCTCCTGACACACCAGGAAAAGGCTGCCAAAATCTGATAACAACCATAACCCCTCTTCTTCACTGTCATCCTTCGTTCTTCTTCATTGTCATCCTCTGTTCTTTGTTTCCTGAGCCCACCCCTCGCACAGGTCAGGAACCGTTCCTGTCACAGCCTGGCATGTTCTCTGCTGACTGTTTTCCCTTTCCCCATCTCAGCACTTTCTTTCCATCAACTCCCCTGACATCACAGAGCCATGCACAACATCTGAAGAGCTGGCACAGGGCAGCCCATGCTAGGGGCCATTGTCACAATTTAGCAGGGCAGATGACTGAATTAGGGTCTTTGGCACAGCCTTGTTTATCACTATTAATGAGGCTGAACCAAATGTGCATGTCCTTGGGGTTTTTTGCCTCACTCTTCCCTTTCTCTTTTGGAATCTTGACCAACCCCTCTATTCCACTCCTTCCCATCTCAAGTAACTGCTCCAGAAATTTTGAAATCAGGACTGATGACACCACAGCTCAGCCGTTTTGTTTAGTGATACACAGGCATTATTAGGGGATGGATTAAATATGAGGAGTTTTCTTAGGGGAAGATAAGAAAATGTGGTCTTTTGGGAGGTTGAGGTTTTAAGAAAAGTATAAGACCCTTCTTCAAACCTTGACTCGAGCTTGTGGCTTTCCATGTTTAATTGTCTCTTACCATACTGTACTTGGTCTTGAGAACTAGAAGCATGAATGTAACTTAAGCAATTAGCTGTAAGAATGCAGTGCTCTGGCCACAGGTAAGATTCCCTACCACTAAAAATCCAGTATGAAAATATTTAGGTCTGGGCTGCCACCACTGAGATTTTGCACAGGGTAATCCCTGGGGTTCAGACTCATGGTATGGCAAAACTCTGACAAACGGATGTGAGGGCACCAAACAACACTGCCTCCATAACTGAGCTGGGCACCTTTCCTTCTGCCTTTCCAATGCAACTTCCCAGCAAACTCATCAACCACATGGATGCACTAAAAGTGCTTGGAACCAAACAGTAACAGAAGGAATGACAGCAATTCTTCTGCCTAAAGAGCTGGGTTTTACGTTTGTTCTTCTTCTGCACCTTCTCCTGTCTGGGTGCAGCACAAAAGAAATCTCAGCAGCTGATCTGGGATTTCACAAACCAGGGGATTATGCACCACAGATCCTGATAGGCTCCTGTGCTCACAGCCTGGCAAACACGACTGTAATCTCCTCTTTGAGATAAAGTCCATCAATCTTATTCTTACACCAACCTGTCCCACTCTGCCCCTCAGGCAGAGCTTGAAGAAAAGCCCTCCTTGGGAAAGATGTTAAAATCTGCCTTTCCTTGGTACCCTCCTGTTTAACTTACTCTTTTGGCTGGCCTCCCATCAGAGTCGGGTCAACACATATCCATGTTGTCTGCTGAGCCAACTAGTTTTCAATAACAATTTCTCCTTCATTCTGTAACAGAGATCAATAAAACTGCCCCTCTCTCATATTGGCTGAGATTCCAGGAATGTCATTTGCTTTTTGTTGTAGCTACTGCTTTGTTTTGTTTCCATTTTTCTTTCTGTTTTCTTTTTTTTTTTTTTTTTGGCAAGGCACAGATCAATTTAGCAAGATGAAAATGACTTAGACTTTCACTCAAAGTAAAATCTGCACTTTATAACTGAGGATGTAATTTACAATCCTGTCATTAAACTCTGTTAATCCTATTATTATGAAGATAAATAATTACCCATAGCGAAGAAAGGGATTCCCAACAGAGTAGAATTATATTTTCCATCAGTAATGAAAAATATCCCTGCCGCAGTGACACTGGAAATACAGATAGTGAGTACTCCCAGGAGTCCCAGGAAAGGTTTGCTACGCAGGCAGTCCTTCATGGAGCTCGAGAGGGTAGCAGTCAAGAGAATCAGCATCAGGCTCACCAAAATCTTGCCCCTGGCCAAGAGACTGGTCTGGTGGAAGTCCTTCCAGAGGCTAAAGGATGCTAGTGAGTAGAGCTGCAGATCCTGGTGATCCAGCTGCATCTTGTGCATCAGTTTACAGAATTCGCTCTCCCACTTCTCCCCAATGAGGTCCTGGGTGACAGAGCCATATGTTTGGAGGTAGTAAGTGATTTGGATGGCTCTGGCTGATTTGACTCTCTGGTCCTTGCTGTTTGGCACTTCCATGACCCCTCCAAGCTGGTGGCCAATGAAACTGCTCCTTCCATCCTGGGAGAGAAAGCAGAAAAGATGAGCGTGTGGTTATCGTGCATATGCCGTGATGCAGTGATAGACTCTGTCTCCTCTCACAGACATGCCGAGAGCTCTGCTCAAACACCACTGCACTCAACAGGAGCCTTGCCATTCACCTCAGTGAGCTCTGGGATCTGTCCCTGCTCCCTGCCACGACTCCGTCTTACTCATTATAGGCTCATTTGCATTTCTGTGCTGCAGTTCAGGGACTGCTCAGATACTCGTTGCAGCCTCAGATGTTCCCAGATGTCCAGGATCATCCAAAACATTGCATGCAAGCTCCTCACCCCATGGGAGAGAATGACCTCCCACACTTAAGTGATGGGCAATGACAAATCTCCAACTACTATGAAAAGTTTGAGGTGAAGATTAATTTCTGGAAGATTTGTGATTTCTTGACACTTTGGAAATGATTTTTAGAAGTTGGATGTGTACAGAAATGAAGCCTGATTCCTCAGTATACAGACAGATCCACAAAGTTTAATAGCTACTCTGTCTCCAGAAAAATATAATTAAAATCAGACTTTTTGAATAGTTTATTTGAGATTTGATGGATTAATATCAGTGGCACAGAGAAAAGAATCTACCTTAACACCTCAATCTAACCAGGATTTGTTTTTTTATACATTTCAAGAGTATAAACCTTATTCTGGTCTCAATTATTTCAGTAAATGCTAGGACATATAAAACTCCATGACAATCAGTAAAGGACACATCAGGCCCACTCAGGATCAGCCTCTGTCTGTTAACAAGACCAGGCCTTTTTCTGTAAAGTTATCTGACCCCATTGAAATATTCGTTTGGGGTTGTTTTCTGCTGTTGTAAGATGGATTTAATAAGAAAGGTCCTGTAAGAAAGGTCCTTGCTCTGAAGCCACTGGCTGTGGGATAACTGTATGTGCCCCTTCCAAGACAGGGGAAGCTTGTGTGGGTTTAGAAGATCAAATCCAGTTGCAAACTGAGGAAGAAGACTCAGTGAATAAAATTGTCCCAGCACAAGTAATCTCCTTGATCAAAAAGTCTAAATCCAGGGATTAAGTGTCTATTGCACACCAAATAACATTTTGCTTTCTCCCCCATATAAATTGGATTATAAATGTTCAGATTTATTTCCTCTTGTATTCAATAAAAACACAAAATGATCAAGGCAGTTGATGTCTAAACCACCTTGCAGCAGTGAGTTCACATTAGATAACATTCTTTGCCTAGGCGCACTACTGGAATGAGCTGACAGCTTGAATTTGGGAGAGGCTCTGCTCTCCACATGCACACATGGAAGCAGTCATCTGCAAAAGGCCAGAACCTTTTGGGGGAGACATTTAAACATCTATTACATCCAGCATTAACCATTTCTAGAAGCACCTGTGCTGCATGCAGGTCATTATCTGAAATTGCTAGATAGTAGTAATGATCTCATCCTAAGGAAAAATCAGTGAAATGAGGCTTTATGAAACATAGATATCTTTCAGCATGTTGACTGATATTGTAAATATCAGAAATTGGGACACAGTGTTGAAAATATTTTATGTACTCACCTTGCCTTCAATCAGGTATGTAAAGGAGGTAATCCTCCCGCTGAGAAATTTCTGCCTATGCCTACTTTAATGGCAGGAGCTCACACTGTTCCCAGCATTTGCCTGCCACAGCCCAGGGAACATGACAAAGTGCTTTTCAGAAGTTCATTTTTTTCCCTATTCCCAGTTGTTATTTCCCACCAAAACAGTGGCTTCTGGCAAGGGTATCCTGGCACGAGCTGACATGAAAGGTGGACCGCAGTGTAGTGCCAGCTTCCCAAATCACCTGGAGCCTCATTGCAAATGTCACATAAGCAGAGACAGCTATCACAGAGGGGCAGCTGCTGCTGTTCAGACTCCAAAAAATCCTTGTCCCCAGAATTTCATGCTCGAATCCTGTTTGGATTTTTTATTTCTACTCTTTCTAAGGAGAGGTCATACCTAACACTCACACACTCACAAAAAATTCATTTCCAAGCTGGCAATTAAGGCTTGAGCAATGCAGTCCTGGCTTACATCGGATGCAACTTTGCAGCTAAAAATCCCCACTTGGCACCGCTTTGAAATTTTGGAGAGAAATTTCACATTTCCTCAGTGTCTGGACAGTGCTGACGTTCAGAGGCTTGCAGACACTGCAGGATGCTTTAGCAGCACAGCTCCCAGCCCAGGCAAAGCGCTGTAATTCAGGTTTCATTGATTCACTATGCAGCAGGCATGGCAAGGTTATGGGAAACTTTGTGATGACCATCTGCCTTCCCCTGCAAAGGGTGCAGCGAGCAACGGCAACGTTTCAAAGGAGGCAGCAGAGCAGGCACAAATAAATCATGTTCTGCCGTATCTCCCATGAAACAGCAGATAACAGCTATTTTTTACACTGATGTACAATAGGGCACCCAGCTCATATGTCAGCAAAATAGAGAGTAAGCTTTCAGATGGAATCGAGGAAATTGCAGGCGCTTGCTGTGAGGACACTTTGTCCATTCCCTTCCTTCTGGAGGCAGATTGTTTCCTATCTAAGCAAGGGTTTTGCCTTTGCTGCTGTTACAGTGTGCAAACATGAACCTGGCACCACAGATATTGGGAAAATGGGGGTCTTCTCTAATACAGCTCTTGGAGAATCATAGAATGGCTTGGATTGGAATGGTCCTTAAAGTTCATCTCATTCCAAGCCCCCTGCCATGGGAAGGAACACCTTCCACTAGTCCAGATTGCTACAGACCCTGTCCAACCTGTCCTTGACCATGCCCAGGGCTGGGGCAGCCACAGCATCTCTGCAGTTGTTACAACCTTAGCAAGGAAAACAGAAGAAATATGGGGAAAAACAGTCTTTCATTTATCCCATTTTATGGATGGCAACTGATGTGTGAAAAAATCGAGACCCAGTGCTGCCAACATGACTTTCAGCATCTCCCAGAGTCCAAGCCAGGGACCTACCTACTTGGAGTCTCATGGGAGCTTCAGGGAAGTTATTCACTGCCCCAAGTCCTCTGTTGTCCTCCAGGACAAATTTAATGAAAGAACGAGTCATGAATGGCTAAACTCCTGAACTAAGCCTAAGGTTTGGGAAACAAAATGTGGCCACAATGACTTGTATAAATGTTGTCTGAAGATCCAGGCAGGTTTTGAACAAGATTCCACAGAGTCCTTCATGAAAAAAGGTGCTTTCTGCTGATAACTACCACGTCCTTCCTGGTATATGCTTACATGCTGCTCTTTTTAATTCATCGCAATAGTTTAATGTTTCAGACTACTGACTCCTTACATCTTTTACCTACATCTGCTGCTACTCTCTGATCCTATATGCAGAAAAACACCTGCCCCCCCCCCCCAAAAAAAAAGTAATAATAACAGTTATTGGTTGTACATGATTTTATACCCATGTATCTCCAGAGATTCTACAACAGAAGATGCTAACTATCTTTAGCAAGGTCACTTGCATGGTTGGAATCTTGTTTCAGATTCCCAGTCTGTGTCTATGTGTCTTTCTTTTTCCTTTTTGAGTTTTTTTTAAATGTCTGATGAAAACTTAACAGTGTCTTTTCTCCCAGATTCTGATGGCAAGTAATTCTCTCCAGATCTGACCATCTTTAAAGATGCAATGAAAAATAAATCACCTGCTGGAGCATGTTATATTTCATCTAAAACAAGGGCCAAGCAAAATTCTATGCTTCAATGGACACTATTAAATTGTTTTTTGTGTTCTCCCTTCTCCTTTTCTAGATGCCCCAAAGCCATTTGATATATTTAGATTCTGAAAGGGAGGAGAATAAGAACTAAGATGACAGGCATGAAAAGGTTCACACTCCTTTTCCCCCAGCATGATGGAATTTGCCACCTGTGTTTATGCAGACCTGACCTTGCATGTGGTTGAAAATCCAAACTCCTTGTATTTTCAGCAGTAAAATTCACTAAGTGTGAATGGATGGATACAGAATAAACCCCTACCATGGTTCAGGCTGGAAACTTATCTGTAAAGGATGCTTTGACCCTTAATTTCCTAAGAAGATATGTAAGTGGCATGGGAAGTTTGACTTGCTCTGGAGCTGAGGGCCTCTCAGGTTAGAGAAAACCAGCTGCTCCTACTGAGCTAAATATCTTTTGCTAGTGATAATAGTAATAGGCACAGATCCTCTCAGCATGCAGCGCAGAGGGACACTAGAAATACTCCCTCACTACTAAAATTACCTGTGACCTTTCTTTGGGTTTCCTCAATATTTTCAGTGCAGCTGCTGCAGGCCCAGCTCCCACCTGGGGGTTCTGTGTGGTCACTGCAGCACCAGCCCAGGGCAGGGCCTTATCATCTGCTGGGGTATTTTCTTTGTCCAAGATCGCATTAAGTTAGAAAGAAATCAGGACTATAGTCACTGCAGCAAAGGGAGAGCCAGCTGTGGGGATTGGCACTGAGGGACGTGGTTTAGTGGTGGGCTGGCAGTGGTAAGTCAGTGGCTGGACTCAGTGATCTTAGAGGTCTTTTCCAACATAAATTATACTCTCATTCATCTCTGCTTTTAATGGCATCAGCCTCCACTGGGTTCCTTCTCATAGGAAAAAGGGAGGATTTGAGGTATTTTTGAGAGGACGTGGCTTCTGCCTTCTTAGTGCCCCTCTCAGCAGAGGTTGGGCTGGTGAGGTTTTTAAAACTCATTTCAGATCCCTGGCAAGGAGGAAAGGAGCCCTTGTTCCCTACTGCTTGATCACTCATTCAAGTACAGCTACAGGACATTTGCCAGCAAATTTACCTCTATTTCTACTTTTCTTTAACTGCTACCTCTCATCAGCTGGAGTGGTGGTTCATTATCAAGCTATATTACAGAAATGTTAGGATAAAGCATGCCATCCTGGTTGCATGCTATTTTATCTTAAAAGCTTAAAGTGATCAACAGAGGGCAACCAGGAATGTCTGTTGAAATACATTGTGTGGTAAACATCCTAGTGAAATCAGTGCAGTTGTTTCTCCCTCTGATAAGGACATTCCTACTCTATTGTAGGTCACAGTAAATATTAAGCAAAAACCACAGAGGTTAGGATGAAGCAAGTTGCTTTTCAGCCAGCTGACTGTTTTCAAGGTAAAAAAAAAAAAAAAAACAAACTTAAATCCCCTTTCCTTTAAAGTTTAACATATTGGGCTGCTCATGTTCCCCTCAGCCTCACTGCAAAACTTTAGAGGGAGGTTTTTCCTCCTCAATCAAACTGATTTTTCTGTCCCTGACCCTGGTACAATTATGCACGGAGATCTTGTAGCAGTTGATCCCTGTTAAACAGCCACCAATTACCAAAAATTCTTGCAGCATTCCTTTCCAGCACAAAGCACGTAATGCTGATTCATGTCAGCATTTTCCCATAAATTTTTATGTAGCAGTTTTCCTGCCCCTGCGCTGTGCAGCTGTTCTGTATGGATGAAGGATGGAGGGAGTGTCCAGAGCAGGTGAACACTGAGGGCAGCACATTTGAGGTAGAGCTGCACCTTGGATGGCTGGGAACAGGGACACAGTGATGGCCAAGGGGTCTGTTCATACAGCAAAAATGAAATGTATGAAAGTGGCCATGAGAAGTTATCCAAGAAGTAATTGTCTAACTCTCTGCTGCAATAAAGAAGAATTCAGTTATTTCCAGCTACCCAGCAATGATGAGGCTCAGCTCACCAGCTGGTCAAGCAAATTTGGTTTATAGTCACTGAGAAGAGTCAGGCACATCCAAAGGATGATCTGCTCCATCCTGAGGTAGAGGTCAGAAGCAGATTTGTTCTCTGCAGTTGCCTGTCTCTCACCATTTAAGGCAGAGGCATGAGATTACTTAAGACTAGACCCCAGATTTTATCATGCTGAAAACTGCCTGATCTGCCTTGTCATTCTTGACTCAAGCTGGCCCCTTCACAGACATGTCCTGCAGGTTAACAAACCCACAGACATTCATCCCCTTCCCAGGGAAACCATGGACCACTAGTGTGATTTTTATGTGAAAGAGATTACATAGAGTATCCAATAGGGAACCATAACCATTTGGCACCTCTTTCTGATGACTCTGGGCCTGTGCTCCTATCCTCAACAGCTTTGGGTTTCTATTTTTGATAAAAGAGACAAACAGGTGAGAAGTGCTCCAAGAGACTTATATATTGTAGTATTAATAACAGAGAATAAGAGAAATGTCCCTAGGACTAAGTCAAATTATGGAAGAATTCATAAGGGTGCAATAGCAAAGTGTGACTGCTGTTAGAGAGCTTCTCTTTGGATGAGCTTCTGGCAGTGGACAGGCTGTTTCTGAGTGGCTCTCCTCACTTTGTTCCTTCAGTATCACCCCCTCAGGTTTTCTGAGAATCATAGTGTGGTCAGGGTTGGAAAGCACCTTTGAAGGTCACCTGGTCCAACCACCTGCAATGAGCAGGAACATCTTCGACTAGATCAGGTTGCTCAGCCATGTCCAACCTGGACATGAGTATTTCCAGGGATGGGGCATCCACCATTTCTTTGGACAAGTTGTTGCGGTGTTTCACCGCCCTCAAGGGACATCTCTGTCAAGGCAAGGGAAGGACAGAGGGAAGGAGAAAAGTCTCTAACTTCACCTTCTTCCTTCTCTTGCACATCCCTCTGGGATGAAAATATGAGATAAGCCCTCTCCCTCCTAGACCAGCTCTACTCCACTTCCTTCCTAGACTGTATTTCACATTTACATCCTTTCCAACCCTCCTTCATTCTTTGTTCTATCTTCCAGCTCTTCATTGTTCAACTGACCCCTTCACTCACAAGGTCAGATTCCCATTTGGTCCATCTCAGATCCCGTCCCAGTTCCTCTTGGAAAAGAGGAACAGATTAACTGCCCGCCAGAGCTTTGTCCCCAGCTGTCCTGAACAGCACCCGTGCACCCAAGGACACAGTGATGTCCTTGAAGCTGATGAGCAATACCCACGTGGGCTGTGATCACTCACCTCCCTCGGTGGGAAGGGTGCTGGGAGACAGCGGCAGCCACAGAAAACACAAAGGGAACTGAAGCACTGGGAGATCATTTTGTGGCACAGCTTGTCTCTCTGCCTTCCATCAGGAGCAGGACACAGGCCCCGCAGTGAAACAGCTTTGGCATAGACAGTTCGGGGAGGTGAGCTGATGTCTGCACCCCAGCCACATGAGATGGTTGCAGGGGTGAAGGGCACAGCTTGCTTTGGATGCCCAGCAACCTGGGGATGCTGGGGTGGCTATCTCAGAAGGAAGGTGGGTGGCTCAGCAAAGTTTGTTGTAGGTGACACAAGTTCACCTGCCACAGGAGATCCATGTCAGCAGGACCTCTGAAGTCGTAGGTTACCCTGGGTGTGTAAATCTACCAGGTCAGGCATTAAAACACAACCATCTTGTTTTCAACTGGAACAGAACCTATCCAACCTGGGACAACATCTAAGTCTCTGCCAGTTGCTAAGCCATGAAAAATGCTCAGGTACAACTAAAAAAAGGAAAAGGTGCTTGTCTCTGTGGTCTTGTTCACAGCTACTGTTCATCCCAAAAGATTTTGTTTGTGCCAAGGAGAAACACAGGAATGAATCACTGACAGCAATGCCTCAAGGGAATTGCACAAAACACCAATATTTGGATATATACAGTTAAACACTCTCACTGATATATGCAGGAATGTGTTTGAAGAATGCATTTACCATCTCTCATATTTGGCAGTCTCTGTGAATCTATACCATGAATACTTTTAATCAATGAATGCTCCATATTAATTCTGATTTCCTCCACAGCTCAAGCACAATATTAAAAATGTTCAAAGGAAAGGAAGAAAATTGCAAAGAGCATTAAAAATATAAGAAATGTTTTTTCAGTCAGACCAGTGGTCCACCCAGCCAAATTTTCAGTCCCTGTCCATTTCTAAACCACGATGCACCAAGACAGTGTCTTCCACAACACAGATGGAAGATGCCTTTGGGACTTTCAGAATATTGTTGATTTCCCAGATCTTCAACAAAAAAGAAATGAAATGAGCTGCTTGGAAGAAGAAGGAATGGAACTGTTCAATTTTTTAAATAGAATAATCCTTCTCCTAAATGCAGTGATTTAAATTATATTAGCAACAAAAAGTATGCAAATTAATGAATTAAAGCTATCTTGTACCCCAGTGAAATCCAAGGCAGTTTTGTTATCTCAAGAGGGTCCTGACTTTCTCCAAATTGAGTAAACAGGACAACATTTGACCAACATTCTTTCTATCTCTTGAGAATATTTAATCTTAAGATTTCTTGAGATCCATGGAGATATAGGTTAAACAAGATTCTAATTACTAAATTTAAAAAGACAGCAGAATGCACCAAAAGTATAGAAAACCTTCTTTCTTGTCTGCTTTTTGTATCAGAAAAGCAGAAGACATAAAACTGCCTTGCAAAATTTCATCACATACTCCATAAGGCCAAGCTGAAGAGCTTTGGGTGAGTGAGAATGGGATCCAATGACTATCCCTACCAGGAGATTCTAAAGGGAGGACACAGGTTTTCACTGATATATTTGTCGGTTCTCTTGCTTTGTGAGCATCCCACTGTGTGACTCTTCTAATTGCTTTCCCTACACCACTTGAAGTCCAATACACAGAAGAAACAGGAAGAAAACCTACCAGAAAGAAAAAGGGATTGGATTTGCCTGGTTTTATTACTTCATTTAAAGGAAATATTAAAAAAACAAACCGCAGAGACTAAAAAGTGAGCAGTAAAGCAGATCCACAGGAATCATTTAAGCTCTTACAATCTGAAGTTTCAATAATGACACAGAAAAGGGTGGGTTTTTTCTTTTAAAATTATGTTCTATGTTGGTAAATATCTCTTTAATTTTATCTGTCTCTGCTCATCCTATTTTCTCCAGGGACCAGCAGCCAAAGTACTGAAACACTGCAAAAATGTTCTATCAAAGGCAGGAAGAAAAGAAGTAACTGAGAATCAGACAGAGCCAAGTGTGATGTGGCAAGATTTTGGGACTAGAGTGGTTCTGAGGTTAATTTACAGCTAAACTGGATTAGCTAAACCCAGACTTTGAATACAAGATGCTGCTGTGCTCTTATCCAAGTCCTAGCAGGGACTTCTACTCTCACAATGCTCAGTAAGATATGACAAGGCACTGCACAAAGCAGATACAGTTGAGGACACTTAACACTCATAGTTGAAAATTCTTCTTTTCTAAGAGATAATTAATCAGTTTCCCCTCTTTTTTATTATTCTGAAATTTGGCATTGTGAAGCAATTTCTCTGCCGTGAAGCATCCCTCCCTTCTCTCCAGCACACACTGGTTTTTAATGAGTTTGGCCATTTGTTAGATGGAGAGAGCCAAAAAAATGTCTAGTTTCAGACATTTTCCTTTTTTATTCTTTTTTCTTTTTTTTCATGGTGCTGGACAAGAATCTAGGAAGGGGAAGTGAGAAGGAGGCATTTAAGTAGGCCTGTGTTTATGCATTAAAATCCAACTAAAGCTGGGGTTCTGCTGACTCCCGCCCAGGGTACTTTTGAATTCAGTACATTCAAAGAGATTTTTGACACCCACGCATGAACATCAGCAGGTAGCTTTTATATTTGTAAATTCTGTCTCAAGATCACCTTGTAATGTGTGCCCTTTATGGTAAAATCCTGTGTTCTTAGTAGCCCATAGTGATGAAGATGTTGTCATGTGCGATCCTCTGACAGGTCTTTAATTCTTATTCCACTTATTCCACAGTAAAGCCCATGGCATCATCTGGAATTGTTCAAACACATGCAGATGTGGTGTTTGGGGACATGGTTTAGTGCTGGGCTTGCCAGCACTGGGTTAATTGTTGGACTCAGTGATCTTTCCAACATAGATGATTCTATGATTCTCCTCTTTGGGCTTCCCATTGCCTCTCCTCACTGCAGAGCTCTTACACTGCAAGTTCACTGACACTGTCAGGGCTGGATTTCTGTGTTTCCTCAGTCATACTCTGTGGGAGAGGGTGTCTTGCAGGGCAAGAGGGTATCTTTGCAAGGTCAGCACAGGGCACATTGCAAAGATAAACAAGTGTTAAACAACAGCATGAGACAACCAGGAAATTTTGCACCATCCCAAACCCTTCACCTAGAGATTGCAGGGGCTGCCACTGAACAAGCTCTGCATGCCTGGAAAATTATCTCGATGCAGCCTCTGTGCTGTGGAGGACTGGGAGGACACAAACGAAGTCCAGCAGATGCTGAGGTCTCGTTTCAGACCACAATCACTGGTCCCCAGTGAGGTTCTGGCAGGGCTCAGGACCGCAGTGTGCAAGGTGCTGTGGAAACACACAGCTGGAGAAGCTGCCCATCCTCCACAAATCTTCCCATTCTGGTGCTGGACTTTCTTTATTTGCTGTATTTCACAGTGTGAACTGGTGATGCTGCCAAAGGAGAGGTCCCTTCCCTCTTTGTCCTAAGCTTGCATCTCCTGCCTGCCAAGCTTGTGAGCAGCTGCTTATGTGGTAAAATCCAGGTTTATACAAACTGAACAGGAGGGGAAAAAAAAAAAAGAAAAACCAAGTATTTAATCCCCTCATCCCCTCCTTGCTGCCATCTGGCAGAAGGTTTCTTTAACATCTCTGCTCAGACCCCCCAGTCTGGTGGAGATATCAGCTGTGCCACACCTGAACAGCTCCATCCTCAAGGTGGCTGTATTTCACAGCTGAGTATTTGTCCTCACTCTGGGTACACAATCCCTATTATCTTCAAGGAGAGTTTCTGATTTGGATGTGCCTCTTCAGCCAGAACAAAGCTCAAAACATGAGAAGTCAAAATTTAGGCTCTGAGGTCCTGAGTCAGGCTGCCTAACCAAAGTGTCAGCTTGGAAATGTCAGGACTACTGTGAAAATGTCAGGACTACTGCACTGCCTGCTCCAGGAAAAGAGAACAGGGCACCCATGGAGGCCAACTTTGATCTTAAATGGATTGAACCTCATTCTTAGGGATTTTAGCCCTCATAAATCCTGTGATGCCCCAAAGCCTAGTTTAGGCACCTTCATAAAATGCTTGAAGTTAGGCTATGTGTGTTCCTAGATGTATATGTTAATGTAGTGCTGCTGTTAAGAATGAGCTCAAGATACAAAGTAAGATGAATATTTAATTACTGTGTATAAGCACTTCTGGAGAAATGCAGAATATACTCTGTAAATAATAATAGTATTAACAGCCATCTTTTCAACTTGTTTCAGATGTTTCTCTGCAATGCATTAAAGCTTTTCTTCCCAAATATACATTTTACAATTACTTTAATGCAATAGATGTTAAAAAACAAAAAAGGCTTTTCAAAATCACCTGCAAAGTGATTTTTCAATTTTATATTAGCATAGTCTGTTTGGAAAGGTTTTGGTTCTGGCAGAACAGGAAGGATTGGACTTTTAATTTTAAAACAAAAATGCTGCAGATGGTGGGACCTTGTGGTATCTAGCCACCTTTGGATTTCAAGCAAATATTTAGGGAAAAAATTCTGATAGAGTAAGCCAAAGAATAATCAGATGGTAAAGCACTTCCAGATGATAGAATTCCAGCATTTGTCTTCTGAGTACTCTGCAAAATCTCTGTCTCCCTGCTGCAATAAACTGCCAATATCTGGCAATCTGTTTTGGAAGAGGATGGCATTTAATTCCAGTTCCTTCAGTGGGAGCTAATTCCTTATTCAGATTAATGTATTTTAGTTCTTTTGAAACTGTCTAATAATAATTTCCAAAAAGAGATTTTCAAAGTCCTGTCAGAGACTTAGAGTGAGAAAAAGTTGCAGTGGACTTGAGAAGGACCCTAGATTTTCACCATGGTTATTCTGGGAGGTTTTTTCTCATGTCAGTGCAAACACAGATTATTCCCTAGGATTTTTGGAAGTGCTTCACGTGACATGAGCCTTTTCTCTAAAGATCTCTAGATTTAGCATATCCTCATGCTTGCAGACATTTCATGGAACTTTCTTTTTTGGGTGATTTGAAATAAACATATAGTGGCATTCAGCTCACCTAATTTTAACCATCTGAAAGGTTAATGCATAATATGAATATTATTTATCTGGTCCATGATGTTTTTGAATGGTGAGTTTATCCTGTCCTAATTCAAATGTTTAGAAAAACTAAAATGAATTACTCCTGGAGGTTCACCCTTCTATCCTCTTATGCACTTTGGGCCCACTTTAGATTAGATGCTGAATAGAAAAGGGCTCAAATCAGAGGAAACAGATGTGTTCCTATCATGACCCTCTGCATGAGCACCCACAGACTGCTCCATCACGGACCCTCAGTGGCAGGGTCACAGCCTGATTTTGAAAACAAGACCAGGTCCCATCCACTGCAGCAAAGGTCCTGATGTTGTGGACAAAAAGAGGAGAAGAAACGGCCTGACTCCACAATTCTTTTCAAAAACATCACCAGCCATTTCCTAGACACTTGGTCTGCAACCATGCTGAAGTTGGACAAGAAACAGTAGGAATGATCCAGCTGAATATTTCATAACTATCCTGTTCAACTAAGTTTTAGGACTATCTGCTAATTCTTCCCTGGCACAACCAGAATACAATTAAGAAATGACAAAATTCAAGAGGGACAAAACAGAGCCAATTTCTGACATTAGGGGTATGAGGATTTTCAAATTTGAAGTGCTGGGGACCAATCAAACAATGCACAACATGGCAAAAGGACTTTTAGAAATCATCCAAATCCAAATCAAATCACCCATCAAAAATCCACAGTCAGCACAAAACTCCAGAAGAGGACTTGTTTCATTCTAGAAAGAGAGCAAAAGGACCAAAGAAAAGAAACATTCCGTCAAGGCTTCCCTGATAATTTAACACATCCTCTGCAGCCTCCAAAGCACTGTTCAAGCCCTACACAGGGAACTGTGTGTATCCTGCTGAGCTTGATCTGCAAGAAGGTGAAGGAGGAAGGAGAACATCGAGTACTGAAGTGTCTGTATTTGCAAAGCAGTATCAGAATCAGAAGTAAAAGTGCCTTTTCTCTGGGGGCTGCAAAACTCCAACTTCAATCAACTTTGTGTTTGACCTTGGTCATGTCATTTCAGTGCTGCACCTTCATTTTGAGATCTGCAGAACTCAGCTAACAGGAATCAGTTCCAAGAGAGGACCCTACTTTGCCCTTTGGACACCAGAATGCAAACAAAGCTCTTCAGAAAATGATATTATTTTCTGCTCAGCTTTCTAACTGCTCTGGATCTGTCTGTGTAAATTCTGTGACTCAGCTGCTGCTGACATGTCCTCCTTGCTTAATATTATCTGTGAACTTCACTCCTGTGCAATTCAATTCCGTTTCCCGATAATTAATAGAGATGTTAGATGAGACCAGACCTAACACAAATTCTCCAGATACCCTGCAAGATACCTTCCGTAAACTTGTTACATTATCATTTATCATGATTCCTCATTTACAATCTTTCAGCCAGTTTCCAATCCACATGACTGATTTCCCACCCAAGCCAATCTGAATTAATTTCCCTATTAGGGTTTCCTCATAATCCTGCACAGGCCAGGGAATGGGTTAGACTGACCTTATAAAACTTTTATGTCTTTGACCTCTTGATGTTACACAGAAGAGGGTCATAAAACTGCAACAGCTCTTTGGATTTCTCCAGCAGCACCACAGCTCTCCTTTATGATAGGAAAAATCAATGTAAAGGAGAAATCACAGCAGAATATGAATTCTTGAAGGCATAGCCCTACACCAAAACCACCATCCCACACCCCAGACTGCTCCTTTACCAAACAACATCTGAAATGTTGTCCCTTGTGTCCAGTGTATCCTTATTGAAGAGGCTGTGGGAAAAGCCAATTCAAATGGTTTAGGTGTGAATCTGAGTTTTTTGAGCTTCATCCTGGGCTATTCCCTATCCTGGTTACCTTTTTCTAGCTGCTCTAAAGGAAATGAAAGCACATCCCATTCTGCCTTATTTTTCTTTGTTATTTTTGCTACTTCAAAATGTAATTAAGTTCTCCACAACAAAAGTATGAGAATAGTTCCTAAAGGAGCTTTGTTCAGATCTGTTAAGTAGTGACAAATGACTTTTTTTAACTTGCCTTTTAAGGTGAATATTGTGATGAAAAGACCATGGATCTTATGCAATTACAGCATTTGGCACTTATATAAGACAAATTTCCCTTCATGGACATCCTCTTTCTCCCACTTCCAATATTTGATATTTGAGGCAAGAAGATGGTAAAAGTTCTAATGATACAAGCTTTACTCTTCTAGGAGTAAAAAAAAAAAAAAAAAAAAAAAAAAAAAAAAAAAAAAAAAAAAAAGCCACCCTTTTCTTTAAAATTGAATTCCCCAAATCAAAACATCAAATGCTTTATGAGATCAGGGGAGCTCTTAAGCTTGTCAAGGTTGTGAAATTTATTTTAGGGTATATACCCAAAACCTAATGCTTGTGCTAATCTCAAAGCCTGGGGAAAGAAAGGAGTGGAGAGACATTTGTAAATCTTCAGAAATGTTCACATTTCTCTGCTGGTGTCCCAAATTTCTATGCAATTTACAATGACAAATCTGTTGTGCACCAACTGGCTGACCAGTGTTTTCTACATGCAGTTGGGAAATTTATGGGCAGGAAAATTAAGGTTAGTTAACAAAGAAACACCACTGTTAGAATATTTACTGACAGACATTCCAGCCACTCCTGAAGAGAAGTGGGTTTGTCATCTGGATGCAAAAGTCTACATGGTGAAATCTCTCAGGGAATTTTTTATGCTTAACTGTGAATAAAACCTTACTCAAGGAGTCAAGAGCATGAACAAACTGAACTGTGGATTGTAGGGGAAATATGCTCATGAATATTTCCATGTTGCATCTACTCAGCACTGTGTTAATGTACTTAGTTAATGTATTAAAATCTGCACTAAGAAATCATCCTGGAAAATGTTTAGGAAAAAGGTGATTTATATTTAAGTTACAGATTCTGACAAAGAGATGGAATTGCATCATGAAATACTGCTAACATCTTTCTTCTTAATGAACTGCACAATTTTTCACAAACTAAACTGGCTTGGAAATGGAAGCCAGGATCACTTGTCCCATCAATACAGTGCCTTGGTCTCCAGTGTAAAACTGCATTAACAAGAGCCAGAGCACTCTCCTGGGGGGTAAATTTGTGTGCAGGGGGACTGGGCTGTGTCCTCAGCCAGTTGGGTGACTTTATTTTGCTGCGATTTTCCTTCCCTAAAGTTTGAACATGGGAAAACACTTCCTCTTAAAGTGACTTTGTTTTTTTCCTCCATTATTTTCTAATCTAAGGTATAACACGTGAGAAAAATATTTTTGGAATAATTTTGAAAGAGTACCTAGAAACAAGTTTAATACAAAAAAATATTGGAACATTTTGTTAGGGGCATGTCAAAATGAAACTGTGGGAATCCCTTTCCATCCTCCAAAATGAAATCAGAGGCAGTGTGGACATTGTTTCAAAAATGCTTTTGGTTTCAAGAGTACTGTAACTTCAGATGGAAAAAGATTCAGCTGAAGATTTTTGGGCCAGCCAGGTCATGCATGCTTTAGTCCAGGTAATGCAGCATTTAGAACAGAAGCAGCAAAACCCTCCATGGTCAACTCTGAATTGTAGCACCCTTTAAGAAGCTGTTGACACATGCAAAAATGCAGTATGCATGTGGTAAGAATAACACCTGCCCATCAGACTGACAACACTCATGTAATGCGGGGGGAAACAATTACAGGAGTTGTAAGGAAAGCAAGACCCTGTCTTATATGAGGGCAGATTTTCTGTCTTGTTTCAGTGCCAGACTTGGGCATGAGGTTTGGATGCCCCCTGAACAGGCCCTGTAGGTGATCTTTATCTTTACATATTGTGAGAGGCTACATGTCTGTTGTTTGGGCTTCCCTGTGGAAGAATTTAATGGGGCCTCTCAGGCCTCCCACCATTAGCACAAGGCAATGACTGTGGCAGACTGGAGACATCTTTAATCCCCCTTCATACCTTTGCTTACACTGCACTGCACTAAGAGTCTCAGTGGTGTGTGTTGCCTTCAAAGGTGTGGGGCAGAAAGGCAGGACTCCCCTTTACCTTCTCAGATGCCCTCAGCACAGACAAGCAGGCTTTAGGGCTTGTGAAATTTGTAAAGAAGAATTTTTCCGCAAACCAAATATTTGCCATCATATGTACTCAGGAAACATTACACACATGTGGTGCCAACTCGTTTTTTTTAGCTGTAGACCTTTATCAGACCAAAACTTTCTGCAAATTAGCCAGCTAGTGACATGCCAGTCTCACAACCCATGATCACCCAGCAGTTCACTGGCCGTGATGCCAGTTTGCTGGCAAGAGTGGACTGGAGGAAGGTGTGTTTGGTGGCAAAGCATGAAACTGGGGAGAAAAGCTGATCTGGCCAGCTCACAGCTGTGAGTGCTGTCTGGTGTCTTGCAGAGTATCACAGGGCATGCAGAAATGCTGTTGTGTAGGAGTTGCCTACCAATGTATGAGTGGTGCTACGGAGAAGAAAAGACTTCAGCAAAATTTCATACCAGAGCTGCCACCAAAAAAATGATTGCCAGTTTGCCCTTGAGCTGATTCCACAGTAAATCTTTTTAGCTGGAAATCTTCCTGCCGCCACCAGCTCACCCTTGCTAGTGTCATCAAAGATCTTCAGTACCTCACCTTAAGCTCCTGCTCCCAAGTGGCCTGACCAGTGTAAAAGTGAGGCTAATTCTCACCCAGCGAGTCCAGGGCTAGGGCAATGACATGTGCCACTGCATGTGATCGTCTCTGCAATGCTCAGGAGCTCGGTCACTGCTCTCTCCCTTTGTAGGATGCTTCACAGCCTCACTTCCAAGAACTTCCTTTCCTGCCTATTTACATGAGCACCTTGCACCTTGGTAGGTAGGAAAACAGAGAACAAGACAAATACAGTGAGAAAAAGAGGTATAAAAGACTTTATAGCTCGCTCCTTCGGCCTCTCATTGTCCTCCCTTCTCCTTTCCATCACACACAGCATCAGCTTTCCTACATTGTTGAAGACTTTCATTTGTATTTAAAGCTGTTTTACTGCTCAAGTCCCAGCCACGTCTCACTGTTTGCAGTGTGAAGGGGCAGTGGATGTGGGGCCTGCATAAATTAAAAGCCTTCAATACAAATGCGAGATCACGGTTTCCCCAACTCAATTCACTTCTCCTGGAAAACCAGTCAGCAGGTATTTTGATTGTGACTTCTGTAAAAACCACTGCACAGAGTGCATAGAAGTCTTTTATCTCAATGTCTGAAGAGGTTTAATACGGGTTTTGCTCTTAGATTATTATTTTCCAAATGCCTAGCCCAGCCTTATCTACCTCATTGTTTGCCAACTAGAATATGTATATAAATGCATACCCACACATGCATAAAGGATGCTAAATAATTTAAGAACTTCTTTTTGGCCGTATTTATCAATCTAATTTTGTGCTTACAAAGTTCCTCTCACTTTTACCATGGAACGTATTTGAGAATCTCCTCTCCTCTCCTCTCCTCTCCTCTCCTCTCCTCTCCTCTCCTCTCCTCTCCTCTCCTCTCCTCTCCGAATATGTCACATCTTCTAATCCATTTTATTCCCTTGCCTTGCTAGCATGGTGGTATCTGAATTTGTTTTAATTCTTGTTACAGATACCAAGAATACCCATTTGTTGTAAATCTGAAGAGAGAAGTTCAGAGCCCTCCAACAGCTCCCACAGCCAGTAGAGTAAGGGGCTACAAAGACATTTTGGGAAAACACAGAGATGGCTGTTATAAGAAGATACCATGTCAGTGTAGAAACATTGGCAAGCATTAACCAAATATTTAGTAAAGGAAATAAATGGGTTTTTATGTCCACAGAGGACTATCTTTTTTAGGAAGAAAGTAAAGTTCTACTGGACTTTCTCCCTTTGGCAAGCAGATGACATCCATCCCAGATCCACAGGGATGAGCCATTGTTACTAGCAGAAGGGATTTGTAATTGCATCTTGCTCTTCTCTCCTCCTAAACAACCTTCCAATTGCTTCTTTATTATTATTCACATCAAGGCCTGGCATTGCACAAAAGGCCGTGTCCCCCTGCAAGTGCTGACAAAACTAAAAAGTGGAATAGCTGGGAGGGAAAGGCAGGAAGCAGACGACCAAGGTTATCCAAAAGGTCAATGGAGAATATTTTCTTTGCAGTCTTCTATGTGGCCACTGCTCTCGACTGCTGGATGTGAAAGAATGAGCCCCACACCCAAGGAACTTTCTGTCTACACCCCTGGTCAGCTGAAGGTGGAATTTCCCTCAGAGACTGACAAGGAAAGTTAAGTTCCAAACAGAAGAACGGCAGTGAAAAGACCACCCAAACACTCGTTCTTGCTTTGATAGGTCTCTGCTGCCTTTCTGCTGTTTGTTTATGTTGGAATAGCTTATCATGGTACAGGTTAACCTAGTTTCATGTCCCTGGTGCAGCCAGGACTCATAGTCTGGCCTTGCTTTTACAAAACAGAATTATCTTAACACTTGGTCTATCGAAGCCAAGGAAGAGACCTTTTCTAATGTACTAAGCGAAGGAAGGAGTGGAGAATTCTCCTAAAAATGCAAGGAAAAGCTTAACTTCTTGCCCACACTGAGCAGACAGGCTGCCTGATCACATGCTCAAGAACTGATATCTGCAGAGACATCTCCCAGCAAAGGCACAGCTCCACTAGCCCATCCAAGTGAGGAGGATCAGGAGCCCTCCCCAGTGCTGCTGAACAGTACAGAAACACAGCTGGAAGAGTAAAAGGGTCTTTTTTCCCCCCAAATTAGTTTCCCAATCTGTGAGCCAGAAGATGCTACTAGCCTTCAAACATTTTCCACTTGCTTTCATGTTACTGAGCAGCTATTCCGAGCTCAGCCTGCCCCATCCTGTCTTCATCTGAGAGGCTGAGATGAAAACTATCTGCAGCCTCCAGCCTCCCTCATCTGATCTTCTCCCTGCATGTTTCATTATTTTGCTCTGACTTGGTAGCTTTTTCCAGCCACAGAGCACAAGATTCTGAGCCACATGCTTGGATTGGGATGGGAGGTATCACAAATGGGTGCAGAGCCACACTGCCTCTAAGGAAGCATCTGCTCATTGGAGTTAGGGCAATCTTACACTCTAACTGATTTTACTGAAGGAATAATCAGGGTGTTTTATTATTGGTGCATAGATGCCTACGCTGATGTAGGTGGGCTCTGGTTTCATGTCTTCCCCGTCCCATGGAGATGGCCTGTACCTCAGGGACATCTAAGGAGGGATTAATCTTAGAGCAGCCAGAAAGACTCCGCAAATGTGAATGGAGAAAGACTCATTTAAAAATGCAGCTGTTAATGTGAGAAAAATTGAGAATCTGGCCAGTAGCAAAACTGCAATTAGCGGTTTCAAGATGTTAAGTGAATGCAAGTAATGCTTCAGCTTAAGCGAGAGCAGATTCAATATCCACCTGATGTGTTTATCACAAATGTGGTAATAGAGATTTCTGGTTTATTGGCTGCTATTTCACCTAGTGTTCATAAATGACTGATACTTAATTAATTGAAGGCAGTATTACAGAAACCAATCTGCTGACAAAGGTTCCTTTAAACCAGCAGTTGACATATTTATTTTGATCTCAGACAGGCAAGTTCTCAGTTATTATCTTTCTCAGACACACTAGCAAATAAACATGAAAAGAAATAAAGAAACAGTAAAGATGAAATGCCTGAAATAATGTTTTTATGCTTTTTTTTCCCCTTCCAGATAAGGACTCTGTTCATAAATAATTTTCAGTATTTTTGTTTGCAGTTTTTTTGGTTTTTTCTGGAACAGGACAGCAAATTTTCTGAGGTTATAGGCAAATCAGGGTCAAAAAGCAATCTCTTCCCTCATATTTCATGGTACATGAGAAATAATCCTCATGTAATCAATAATTCTGTTTATACCAACAAATAAATGGTACCTCAGACCACATTTTGAGGGCACTATGTGCTCACTTCTAAGAACTCTGTGCACCATTATCAGCAGGATGGAGTAGATTTACCAACCCGGAGTGGGCTCGCTCCCATGCTGTCTCCCAAGTCATGCCCAGTCACTGTTCTGGAAGTCTCAACTAACAGAAACAATGCTGATATATGCCAAAAACTTGAGATTTAACAGTTTGATGACTGATGGTGAGTGCTCAGTGTAGGTTTGCCCAGTCTATGCAAGTTAGGGCACAGTCCAGACCCCAAGCACAGGAACATCATTTTTATGTCCTGAAATGAGGAAAGCATGGGCAGTGTTTCTCCAGGAAGTATCTCAAAAGTCTTCATCAAGGCTTCATGCATCCAGCTTTGTTTTCCTGCTCTGCTATAGTCTATCTGCATGACCTTGGGCAAGTCACTCTCTGGCTGGGCTGCAGACTGCAGTGAACAGGCTACTGTGTCCCCAAAGCAATGGGAGCTGGTGTTTTCCTATAGCCTGGTTCACCTGCACTAGCCTTCAACGACCCCTGAGTTGCCAGAGTGGGCTTTAAACCCATCTCAGGCATTGGAAACCAGCCTGCAGTCTCTGCTCTGAATGTGAGTGCTGTGTCTCTGCTCCTTCTCTGGTGAGTGGACACACCAACTTCCTGACTTACAGAGGGATAGTGAAAGTAGAAGTATTTAGGGCTATAAGTTCTTCCAACACTATAGCAAGTAACAGTTAAACAATTATCCTTCACATCCAGATTTCCTCAGGAAAAGTCAAGCACCTTCATCAGATTTTGCAGCCCAGTAACAACTGCTTCAAAGCCAGAGCAGTTTGCTGAAACCTGCTTGAGTGTTTCCCACAAAGTTCCCATGGGAAACCTGCCAAGAACTTCAGCCAGCCTCACCTGAGATGTTTGAACCTATTTGGCCTCCATCAGGAGATGAGAAGAGAGACAAAGTGAAAGCTGCTCACAAGGTTGAGGGAAATAAAAAATTAGAAGAGGTTTTTGCAGCTCCCAGATGGAGCAGGAGTGGAACAGCTCAACACTGTCATTGTGGTTCCCAGACCAGCACAGTTCGACACTTGACCCGTGGCAGCTGCAAACTAAACACATCTGGGGCACCTTCATGGTTTGTAAATTCCCATATGGTTCTTAGAATAATTTTGCTCAGTCTGAGGCCATTATCAAAAGAACAAATCAGAGTAAAACCTATCAGTATTAACAAAGCAAACGTGACCTTTGGAAAAATGAGGTAACCTAGAAATCCTGGTGGGTCTTAAGGGTGCAAGAAAGTTTAGCTGAGAAGAATCCCAAGGGCATGGACCAGTGAATGTGATGAACACTGGCCCACACTGAATAAGGGCAGGCAGATTTGGCCCTCTTATTTGCAGTACCATGAGGTTTAGCCACAACTTTTCCTTAGTGTCACAACTCAAGTACAAAGAAATAAAAAACCCCACAGATACAGCCACAGGGGTTGTTTCCCTTCTCTGAACATACAGAAGTTTATCTACCCAAGTGGGTGCAGCATCTGAGATGTTTCTGGTTAAACACGAGACACCTCAAAACAAGAAATACAGGCCTGAGTTTCTACAGCCTTTGCTCAGAGCTGCAAAGAGAGGAGGGCCAGTAAACAGTGTGGGAGCTGGGATTAAATCAAAATTTTACCCGTAATTGTAGGAGATCATGAGATGTTGCCTACAACTTCCTAACTGTTGGTAGATGGGACAACAGAAATGACAGTGATGAACTAGTGAACTAATTTATACAAAACAGTAATTTAATCCCAGCAGCTGGAGTCAAAGAGACCTGAGAAGGTGAGTCTCTGCAGATACACTGTTGCTGAAGACCAGCCCAGGTTCAGGACTGACCACAGCTCCATAATAGAGCCCTTACCACATAAGAAGAAGGAAAATAGTGCAAGGTGTGTTTCTCTTTTTCAATAAAAGCAGGAACTCTCCCTATCCACAGAAATGGGTTGTAATTGCTGGCTTTTCTCTGAAGTGCAGTCACAGACTTCGGCAGCTTTACCTTCTTTCACTGGGAAGGAGGCAGAAAGCTGCCTGCTCTGTCCAGCTTTAAACTGAGATACTTAAGGGCATTTATTCCCTCACCCAGAAGATGATACACAACAGCTCCTTGGGGGATTGAAGGTGCTGGGCTGGTGTTTGGCAGTGGTCAGAGTTAGACTTTTGTGTTATGGGAAAACCTTTCTCTCGGTGTGAATTATCTGGAAATCCAATAAGTAACTAACCCAGACCACATTATCTTTTCCTTTGCTTTTCTCTTTACAAAAACAGGAGCTGTAGGCAATCTTCTAATTAAAAAAACACATTGCAAGTGACCGCATCCTAGTTTTGACAAGCTCAGTTAGGGTTTCCCTACAGAAGAAAATTAATCTGGATTGAGAGAATAGGGTGACTATTTCTGAATAAAGCTGGTTTATAACACTGTTAGTCTAGATTATCAGTGTTCTCCACTGAACTACCTTAATCTTAATTTTAAAAATAAGCAAAATGTAGAGGATACAGTTTAATTCTGCAATTGCGGAATTGCCTTTGCAGCAAACTAGAAGATAAATCTTGTTCAGGGATATTTAATCCACAGTAACTTCTTTTTCTGAGCACTCTTTGCACTCAGGACTTTCCAGCAGTGGCAAGGACACCTTTTCATTTCCACACACTCAACTCAGGCAGCCACAACTCTGTACAAAGAAATTACTGTAACATCTACAGCCACGGGACCAAATCGAAGCTGTTCCACCTGGCACTTTTACTGAAGAAAAAAGAGCAATAAAATCAATCTATGTCTCTGCTTCAGATTTCAGAACAGGGATGACTTCATGGGATTTTTTTTCTCGTAAATATATAGTAAGAAACGAATTAAACTTCGGGATCTTAGCGCTGGTACTTGCAAGAGCACCCCCCTTATGCCCAAGCAACTCTTTGAAAAAGGGGCAGTGGCAACCCCAGAGATCTCTGGTTTACAAGAAGGAGCATATCCTCTTCCCTATGTCCTGAGTCATGAGTAAATAGTGTACTAGGGAGTTTGTTACACTCTGTTAAATAAATCTTGCCTCTGGTGCAATGCCCAGGGGAGCAAGCAGATATATGGTAATCCACAGAAACTTCTTTCATGAGCCACCTGCAAACTTTGTGCCTTATTTACTCACAGCAGGCTAATCCTGGTGAGCGGAATTGCTCCAGATGGGAGGGAAAGCAGATGGGTGCTTGTGTGCCAGGGAAATAGTCCTGAGATAATTTGTGCCAAATTGTTTATTCTTTCAATTGGGGGACTGAAACTTCTTTCACCTTTTACCTTGTTTCAACTTTGCTGGAAGCCTCTAGCTGGTGGGATCCATCCCAAAACTCCATCCCATCCATCAGTGACAGAGTTAATAATTTTCACACTGAGAGAAAAAAAAAACCAACCCACTTCCCTTCACCTTCTTTGCATGCACGTAAAGAAGGCAGGACACCTGAAATTGCTTCTGGCCCAAACCTCCTGCTGCTCCTACAGCACTGGCAGGGGCAGGGAGACACAGGACCTCACTGTGCCTTTGAGGAAAGATTTTTCTGGCCACATTAAAGACAAATTATTCCACCACAGCGGGGAGGCTGGAAAAGGTGATTGTGCAAACCAGCTCTCAACCCCCCACCGACCTCCTGTCCCTTTTCCCGCAGGTATTGAACCTTCAAGGCATTGCAAGGTCTCCCGTTGCTCAGGCTCTTCTCCGCTCCCTTCTTGTCCTGCTCCAGCAGCGTCCAGTCCCCCACCCTCCCTCCTTGCCCAGAACAAAAGCAAGGCACCGGATTCAGCTGCTTCACGAGGAAAGCCCAGATCACACACATTTCAATAGAGAGAGATAGATATGAATATATTTCTCTTTGCTGTTTAGGACAAGAAATGAAGTGCTGCCTCTTTAATTGGCAAAAGCATGCAGTAAGAGCATACCTTTAATTTAGTGTTGGGATAGCTCACTTGCACCCTGGCTGTTGTCTTATTGGAGAGGGCAGCCTGCCTCAGATCCTCTAGCACTGAAATAATATCATCCAGCACGCATTTCTTATCCTGATTTCTCAACACACACAGATGGGAAAAAGTATAATTATAGCCTTTGTAGTTCACCTTCATTTCCAGCACGGCTCGGTGGATCTGCAGGATCACATCAGCCTGATGCAAAATATTGCCTCCGGGTTTGGAGAGGAGAATCACCCTGCCATACCTCCCCGGGGTGTGCAAGTCCGAATACAGCTGGCTTTTGGATTGATCGAGGGAGAAAAGGCTGCTGGCTAAGCTCCTCTCGATCTTGGCCAGGCTGTGGCTGGGGGCTACCAGGCTCTCCAGGTCAGTGTCAGGCTGGAAGCGGTTGAGCAGGCTGAAGCCGAAGATGATGGTCAGGACTGCGGGCACAGTGAGGAAAAACACCGGATGCCTGCTCACGAATAAGCCCAGCTTGTAGAAAAACGACTGGAGCCCTCTGTGTATCACCTGCCGCAGCATCCTCCACCAGATCCAGCCTGCAGATGCTCCTGGCCGTCTTAGAAAGCACATGTGACATGTGTAGCTCCTTACCCCTTCCTGCCAGTTTCCCTTTCTCTCTCCCTCTCTCTCTACTACTCCTTTAAAAGACTGCAGCAAGTTGCAGCAAGACAGCCAAATATTGATCAATGGGGTGTGTGTGTGCGTGCGGGTGTGTGTGTGTGCCGGAGATGGAAGGGACCGGGCAGGGGAGGGAGGAGGGGGGGGGGGGGGGTCCTTGCCTTTTTTTCCCTCTTTCTCTCTTTTTTTTTTTTTCCCCCCGCTCTCCTCCCTCCCCCCAAGCCAGGCAGCATCGCCGCTCCCCTTCCCCTCCCTCCCCTCCCGCCCGGTGCCCCCCTTTCTCCGGCGAGGCTCGGGCGTTGCACCGGGAGCGCTGCCGGCTCCGCAGTGCCCGCTCCGCTCCGCGCCGCGCGTAGCCCCGCGCCCGGCCCCGCCGCTCCGGGAGGTGCGGGCAGCGCTGCCACTTTCCCCCCT
Organism: Corvus moneduloides; assembly: GCF_009650955.1. NCBI lineage: Eukaryota > Metazoa > Chordata > Aves > Passeriformes > Corvidae > Corvus > Corvus moneduloides. The sequence continues at coordinate 6,538,838 of NC_045478.1, forward strand.
CCGCCCCTTCGCACACACACACGCACGGAATTCGCCGGGGCCGGAGGATGATGCTGCATTTTAACGTCCCCCGACCCCTCCGTGCCCCTCCCTCGCTCCCCCTCCCCATCCCCGCCGGTTGCCGGAGGAGGGAGAGCTCGGCCCGGAGACTTGGCGATCCGCTTTCCCACAGCAGCAGCAGCAGGCACCGCGCTCCACTCTCGTCCCCCGGCTGCAGCAACCCCACGCCGTACTCCTCTCTCCATGCCCCGGTTCCGCGGCTGCTGCATCTCCTCGCCGCGCTTCGCTCTCATCCCCCTGTCCCACCGCATCCCCCCCGTGGAGCTCCGCTCTCATCCCGCTGTCCCACTGCATCCCCCCCCGCCGCGCTCCGCTCTCACTCCCCGGTCCCACCGCATCCTCCCCGCACTCGGCTCTGCCCCATCCGCGCTGTGGTTCTCGGGGGGTAGGGGGACACGCGACACACGGCACACACCGCTCCAGGCAAAACTCCCAGCCCAAATTTCTCCTTTCCCCATGTGCTGCCCGGGGTCGCCCCGGCGGAGCTGCCCCGTGCTCCTATGAGGAGGAGGGTGACCCTGGGAAATGCTGGACACAAGGGCAGGAAGGGGAGAGGAGCTGCTCCTTTCTGCTGCCCCATACCCTGGCACATGTCCCTTGGCCAGCTGCTCTCTCAGCAGTGACCCAGGGGAGGTAGGACACATCTCTTGACACCCTCCAGCTGAAAAAGAGATTTTCCAAGCAAAGACACCACCAGACCATTACATAAGAGGAGGAAGATTCTGCAGCTCCTTCGGACCAAAGGAGAGCAGCAGAGAAATGCATTTGCAGCAGGCAAGCTGCCCACCAACTCTCCAGACAGCAAGGTCTGCTCCTCTGGGAGCCTAAGCCAGGACTGCCCGGGACAGCAGGTCCAGCCCCAGCAGAGCTGACAGGAAAGGCAGGAGGAAAGGCAGGCTGGCTTTATACTTTTAATTCTAAATCCCAGAAATGTAATTAAAAAGCAAAACCCAAAAATGCAGATCTCTGCTTGGTGTCTCCCCTTTCACCAAATTTCTGTTATGTTTTAGCAAGTTTTGTCAAGCAGAAATTATTTATCATGGTATGGGACCAAGGACACTGCAAAGTCTGAGAGAACAAAGCTCTTCCATAATAAACCCCTACAGAAACAGGAGGGTGAATGGAAACTGGGGAGCCCAAAAATGTCAGTTATCAGCCGCTGTCGGATTCAGTACTACACAAACAGCAGGCTGCACTCAGCTTGAAGTGTTTATCAGTGTTCTGGAGAAGAAACAGCGTATTCAGCAGTCCCTTTCATGCTGACATGCCTTCTACACATGCTTCTTCTGCTACTAATGGTTGGACTTGATGATCTTTGAGGTCTTTTCCAACCTTAATCATCCTCTGACTCTATGAGTCTGTGTGGATGAACAGGACTGGAGGAGAAGGAGCCCATCTGTGACGGCTTTGGAGGGCCTACATTAGGGCGCAGAGACAGGGATTCAGATTGGGAGCCTGAACTCCTTCAGAAGTGTGGAAACAACTGCCTTAGTAAAACTGGCTTAGTTTTTAGGTATTTGATTGGGTGCTGCAAGCACATAATGGCTTTCAAAATCAGGCTTTTTTTATTTAGTGGCCTAGATATTGTTGATCTTCAAATGCGGACTGGAGTTCTTACAGGCAACATGAAGGAGAGGTCTAAGGTGGGAAGTTCTGTAGCAAAAACCCTGTCAGCCATCTATTTGCTCATCATAAGATACTGCCTTCCTCAATAACCCCAGGAAATGCTAATCTCCGTTGGTACATATTACAGCTCTTTGTCTATTTTATGATGTACTTATGCCAATGGTTGAGTGCTCCCAGTGAATAAAGTCTAAATGCAAAGGTTTTATCGAACCTTTGTACTTACACACAGAAGTGAGACCTTCAGTGGGAGCCCAGAGCCTGATTCCTAATTTCTACACGTTCAGGCTTCTAACAGCCCTTGACAGAGTATGTGACCATGTCTAAGCTTGGGGTGGCAGAGATACCTGAGCACTATGGGCCTGGAGCCTTTGGATCCTTGGCACTTACTGCTCCTGTGACTGAGATGGAGTTGGGAGCTGGTCTAACAGGGAGAAACCTGGAATCACTTCTCTTGGTTGCTGTGGCCTTGCCCAGTGGGTCCTTCGCAGAGCTGATAATTGCTCAGGAGCTTGGCCAGATCACAAAATGATAGAATGGTTTGGGTTCTAAAGGACCTTAAAGAACATCTTGTTCCAACTCCCTGCCATGGGCAGGGACACCTTCCTCTAGGCCAGATTGCTCAAAGTCCCATCCAACACAGCCTTGAGCACTTCCAGGGATGGGGCAGCCACAACTCTGAACAACTTGTTCCAATGACTCACCACCACCACAGTAAAGAATTTCTTCCTAATATCTAATCTAAATCTACAGGTTTTTGACCTTAAAACCATTCTCCATTGACCTGTTAGGTCACAGACAGTAATTGAGATGATTCATTACAGCTGGTGACCACAGGAACAGTTCAGGAACACAGCACAAGTTGACTGGACTACCTTGGAATAGGCAGGTCCCTCTAGTGCCTGAATAAGATACAGCAAAGGATGATTTTTTTCTGCAGCTTCTTGAGGTCTTGGACAGCACCAGGACAAGAACTGCCAGGATGCTGCAGTGGAGAATTCCAACACAGCATGGCTGAAATGAAGACTGTATAAAGACGGGGGAAATAAAGTTGTGCAGCAAAAGGTGTGACTGAGTACATGGTGCTCCCTTCCTGAGCAGGAGGATAAAGAAGAGTGCCAAAGGGCACTGCCATTTGGTCTTGCCTGTCCCTGGGAGTACATGGTAACAACGTGTAATCCAGCACTAAGGCCAGTAAAACTGGCTTAATTTTTAGATACTTGAATGGGTGCTGCAAGCACATCGTGCCTTTCAAATCCAGGCTGTTTTTGTGTAGTGGCCTAGATACTGCTGATCTGAAGGCGCCTGCAAGTGTTACCCCACAGGTAACGTAGATGATAAAATGAGCAGTGCATTATATTGGTCATCCCAAATGGCAAAATCCATGGAGGATCTAAAAAGTCAGCTTGAAGTACGTCTCAGAAACAAGCAGGGCATCAGCACCTTTTCTGAGAACGGTGCTGGGATATGCTGATATTTATATCCTCCCTGGTGTTATCCAATGAATCCTCTTTAAAGTGGAATAACAGACATGTCAGGGATGTTAGCTGGGGGAACTGAGTGATGGTTCACAGACTCTGGAGCTCAGAGAAATAGCAAACCCCAGACAGAAACTAAAAACACTCCGGAATATTTGAGACGATTCAGCTCGGAAAAGTGCAGATCTGTCTGAGGAAAATAATTGAAGCTGCCTATTCCCAGAAAGGAGACAATTTTGGAAACAATTGATTCAGCACAAAGAAAATAACGGGATTACAGCCCAGGGCAAAGTAGACATGGTTTTGGAAAAGGCTTTGGAAAAGAGCAGAAAGTCAAAGCAAATCAAATTTACTTGCAGGTAACCTAAAGCAAGGAGGATGGGAACAGTCCATCTGATTCTCTGATGAGGCTGCACTGGTGGACTGTGTTCAGCTCAAAGGGCTACTGAGTCAAAATAGTGTAAATAAGAATTGTCAACAGGCTTGAGGGGGTGGCATAGGTGTACTGAAAACAGGTATGCTGGGTGTCCAGGAGCCAGATTGCCATATGGAGATTCAAAAACAAGTAAAGGCACAAACAGTCCTATTGACATAGTGATTTTAAGTTGTTATGGTTTAATAGCTGGGAGGATATAGTAAAAATTAATGGTATAAAAAGACATTAAATAGTGAAAAAATAATGCAGGGGGATAATTCAGAATAGTGACAGAGGCTGCGTACATACGAACAAAACAAACTTCAGACCAACAAGCAGTTCATGTTCACACACTTTTATGATTTTCTTCCTCAAACTGGAAGAAAAACTCTAATGTGCTATAGAGTTTAGTTTTAGAAATGTGGATCATAAGAAAAAATCCCTTAGGAATTCTCATTTCAGTTCTGGATTTCATTGAACAGCAGGACCAGCACTGCACAGGGAAGGCAGGGATGGGAAGGGGGAGACAGAAGAGGTTTGTTTCTACTGGGGGATGACAGCAGTGGAGAAAGGATGTAAGAACTGGGGTGACCTTCAGGGAAAAAAATACAAAGCAAAACCAGTGGTTACTGCGGTTGAATTGGCTGTTTTGTTCCTGTGCTATGTAGTGGTCTTGAAAATAGTTGGGAAAACCCTTCCAGCTGAAGAAGGGGGGGGGAATGAAACACTGAGGTGCCTTTTATGTGCCTTTTATGTCAGGCCCTGCAAGACCAGAAACCTGCACCCATTGTCACTGGAGATTTTATACAGAAACACCTGACACTGCTGAAAAGTGTGGACAGCCAGGCTGTCAGAAGAGGCCCAGGAGGCTGTAGTGGTAACAGGAAAAAAGTAAAAGCTAAAGAGCCTTTGAATCTCTGGTATGGGAGGAAAAATGTACTGGATCATGTATTGATATATTTTTAAGTATTCAGCTTTATTACTTAAGTTTATTCCCCGTGTTGGGTTCTATTTCCTGAAGTAGATGCAGAGCAGTTGGAGAAGTTGCTAAAATACTGCTCACATAAGTAAAGAATGCAAGACAGGGTTTTCAAAGGGTTAATATTTGTTGGATAAACTTGGCCAATCCTTTCACACATGAAAAGCAGATTTGAAAAATATTGGATGTAAACCCAGTGCTTTATTCTGCACATTGAGCAGATTGCTTTGCGTCTCCTACAACAAGTTACTTTACTTTTGAAAAGAAAAAATTGTCAATTAAAAAATCCAGCTTTTTTGAATATATTTTAAATATTTTTTCCCCAATTAATTCTGAAAATCGTATTAAATTTCAGGGGTTTTAACCAAAAATTAGAAGCTTTCTTGGAAATTTATTAGAAAGACACAGACATGTTTTTCTCCTGATTAGTTTTTTTTTTTTGATTGCAAAATCATCCTTGCCATTTTCTAAGCTTATATATCTAATTCACACTGTAACCTGATAAAAGCTCCCAGTGTTAGAAAAGAACTGCAAGACCTGTAACAAATAAAAGCAACATAAAATGCATAATGTTAATGTTATTATATTTCTTGAGAGGGCTGAAAAATTAAAATGCTGCAAGAACACAGCTTGCGAAGATAGCTGGGAGCAGCAGGCAGTTAAGTAATATGTTCTGTGTGGGTGGGGAGGTTAAGTTGTGGTTTTGTTTTCTTTTGTTAGAGAGAAAATATTGATTCATCTGGAGAAAATGGAAATGACTGAGGAAGCTACTGCAGATGAGAGAAAAAATCAAACAAATGCATTCTCACTTGTGTTCCTTATCACTTCTGTAAAAATTAAACCCCATCTTTTCAGCTCTTGCTGCTGTGCTTCCTACTATCATAAAAGGCAAACAATGAATATTCATTTCTTCTGTCACCATATGACTTGATTCTCATGTCCCTGTCTATTTGGAAAAGTACTTTGAAAACAAAGGTGTCTGCTACATCCCATCCCTAGATGGAGATCTGTGGCTCTGTCAATTGTACCTGCTACCCAGTTCTCTGTGAGGGCTTTACACAGACACCAAATTTATGTTGTGAGGTTTCAAACTGACTGGGGAAAGTACTGCAATGTATTTTTAATGTTGAGGTTCCAGAGGAAGGCGGAAATCCTCTCCTAAGCACAGGAATCCCAGTAAGAAATAGATGGTATTAATTCTTGGTCTGACAACATCTTGGATTCTTGCCTTATTTCACCTCCTTAGGGAGGATGGGGGGCAGTGTTGTCCTTTAGCCCAGATCAGAGGGTGATGCCACACAGCAGCGTTATTTTCTGTTTACAAAAGTGGGTTCAGGATTAAAAGGCAATTCCATAGATCTTGTAGAAGAGACCACCTTCATAAAACATCCTCCTAAGAAGCTTCTTGCTTCTCCTTTATTGAAGCTGCCTCTGCTTGTTCTGTCCCCTTAGTCTCCTGTTTAGAAAGCGGCCTGAAATGCCCTTTGCTGTGAGTCCTGTGAGGGCAGGGATGAGTGTAGTAAGAGAAGCTGCTACAGAAACTGATGAGGAGGAGCAAAGAGCAGCCAGATCTAGGATTTTATTCCTTTAGACTGACACAAAATCAAGAGATATGCAATAAATCTCTCCTACAGGTATCGTTGGCTGTTAAACATCATGAGGGCATGGTGGTTTCAATAAGAGGTAAAAAGGAATATGAAAACTAATTAATTTCTTACCTAGGAAAGGAGGCTGAAGATAAAGTACTTTATTACTCCTAAAAGCCGCATTGCTTTAAGATATTTATAACAGCGAGCCAGAGAACTTGTTTCATGAATAGCAAACCTACATGGTCGTGAGTCCATGCAAAATGTTATCAGCATAGCTTCTTTCTTTCTGTCTTCTACAGAGTAATGCAACATTTGAAAAAAACCCAGATCAACAAACCCATACCAAAACCAAAAATGATCCATCAGGGCTGTAAATGTTCTGTCAACTTGGGACCTCAGGACGCATTTTTGTGAACCACTGAATGCTCCCAGTCACAGTTGTGGTGGGTGTCAAGCTGTGGGTATGACTCTCCTGGTAAACCAAGCAGTGCCAGGGTCCAGTTTCTAGCTCTGGGTCCAGCTGGCACAGCCTGTCAGTGTCTACAGCAATAAAATATCCTTGTCTCTGGAATAGCTGCATCCAAACCAGCCACTCAGAATGGTCCCTGGCTGGTGCTGGATCCTGAGCCACTCTCAGGAATGCACTGGGAAAGTGCTGGTTGTTTTGGACCAAAATATTTCCAGGCACCATTCTAAAACTGAAGAATACAGATGATTGCATTCCAGTGCTTGGGAATGTTCCCTGGCAGCTTTTAATCTACTGACAGAGGTAATTATAGGATGGGATTTGCCTAATCAAATGTAGATGCCAACATCTGGGACAGTTGTCTGGGTCTACCCCAGACCATGTATAGCTGATGATGAGAAACACTTGGCCATAATTTGTCTCAGCATATGAGATCTACTCATCCTTGAGTGGATGTCTAACCACAGTCACGAGGATTGTTCCATAAAAGCTGTATTAGATTACACTGACTGCAAGAGGAGCCCAGAAGGACCAGGTCACTGCATCATGAACAACACAAACCAGTATAGACAACACAGTGTGATAATATTCCAAAAACAGGTATTGGGGTCAGTGCTAGAAGCAAAACTGAGCAAAAATCTGTGACAGAACAGTGATTCAGTCTTGAACTCATAAACAATCCCTGAATTATCTTTTTCTATATTTTATTAAACTTCTATCCTCTTATGCTTCCTCAGCTTGTATCTTCTGCCTGCTTTCACAAGATGTGACTAAGTCACATCTGTGTAGATCTGAATATATGGGGACCTGATTCTGTTTGCAGGTCCCTTGGCAGCAGTGTAAGAGCAATCGTAACAATTTGCATTTATACACTCCCTTCCACCTGATAGCCTCAAAGTGCTTTACAAGTACTGATTGGTTATATTTCACGTTACTCCTGGGGGATGGCTATAAAATAGAAAAATAGAAGAGCAGATTCTGAATGACTGGAACTAAGACATAGGCAAAGAGAAAAGAAAAACGGAGTGTTAGAAAAAGGAAAGACTGTTATTTCTTCATAAAACCAGGAAATTTGTGATTTTGTCTCCGCTTACACCAGCTGGAAATTCAATTTTCATGCCCTAAATTCCTGGCAAAGCAAGAATTTTATTCAGGTCATATTTTGTCCTTAATGAAAACTCTGGATGTTCTTAGCTCTTGACACAGCACATGCACCACAGAGAGTAAAGATGATTCCCATGTGTGGTATCAGGTTTTTGTTGCACTGGACTAATTTAATGAATTTAAAAGCAAGAAAGGCTGAGTGAATGATGCAGAGTCCCCCATAATTTGAGACTGTAGATTTATATAGGCCAAGTGATCCGAGGGGATGTGATCCAGTTTATCTGACTCAGTGTCAAGTTCCTCCCAAAAGAAGAGCTGAAGTTCACAACATGGTCAGTAGAGATAGGATGCTCTGGAGGCCTTCAAGGAGATATCTTGCCTGCCTAAATTCAATCACCTAAATTAGATAAAGTGGGTCTTTACAAGGGTTTCAAGGCACCTGTCATCACTACTTGTCTGGGAACTTGGGTGCTTGCTGTAGGACTGCTCTGATCGGAGCCAAACCACAGCTGTTGGTTAGAGGGACCCCCCGTTAAAGTGGATCCCTCCTAAGGAAAAGATATATAAGAACAATCAGAGAATCATTAAGATTGGAAAAGACCACTAAGATCATTGAGTCCAACCAATGGCAATTGCAACCAGCCTTCCAGAAACATGGGATAGCACCAGACCTGACAATAGTCCGTGCGGAGCCCTACTAAGAGCATCCTCTCTCCCTCATAGTTTCCCATTTTGACAAACTCTTTTGCAGGTTTGTGCATTACCCTCTTCCTAATCTCCTATCATTTGCCTTATTAATATGATGTGGAGCCAATTTTTTAATCAAAATGTTATGCAGCAAAAAGTCAAACACCAGACTGAACTCTAAATAGGTTATAGCTTTGTTACTACCTTAATTAGCCACTCTTGGAAAATCATCAAATATTTAAATTGCATTTGTTTTATGAGGTGTTTTCTGTAAAATTTTGGTGACTAGTATTAATTAATTACATTCCCTCTTACTTATTTATTCTTCATTAATTTTGCCTTTCTCTCCTACCCTGCATCAGTTCCGTTATTGATGCTGCTGTAGCTTTCCCAGGAGATATTTGTTGTTTATTATTGACACGTATTATTGACAAGGCTTCCCACCCTTTGGAACATCCCCTGAATTCTGGCCTTTTGAAAAACACTCCTCTAGAAACTCTTGACTACGCAAGATACCTCAGCCTGTATGTAAATTTTCCTGTTTCACAGAGCCTCTCTTTTTTTTTGTAACTGTGCTCAGTAACTGTGTCAGGGGTGTCATTTCAGGCAACTTCGATGGGAGGAATACAGAGGAAAGGAGAATGGTAGCAGCTGCGGAAAAAAAAGCCCCAGTCCCAAAGGAACCTTTTAATTTTGAAATGTCAGAATTAGTACAGAACAGGGAGATCAACAGGCAATTCTGACCTGATACAAACCTCACCTGTTCACTGAAAGTTTGTCAGTGCAGTCTCCCTCATTGCCCAAATGCACCCTCCTCTCCTTTCCTTCTCCATATGCATTTAGTGCTCTCTAAAACTGTCTCCTTTAAGCAACTTCTTCTGCCTATGATGGATCCTAACCCCCACCAAACACCTCAGGCATTTGATGGTTTAGATCATTCCATGAGGGAACGGACACTGTGGTATATCACACTAATTAACATTTGCTTAGACTGGATCCTCTTGACTCTTCATCAAGGTAGTATAAATATTTGATAATGTTTTTGCTTCTATTTTCAACAAGAGGGTAAGGTGTGATCAAATCAGATGGCTAAAAAATTGATGCCAGAAACAGAGGAATACAAATTAAAGTAGAACAGAAGTAGAAGAGGTTGTGAGAACACTTGGATGAATTTAAATTGGATTCTCAGATAACAAATGGAAAATATCTTGGAATTTTTGTCAGGTGTCTGTGAACTCCTAGAAGTCAGGTAAGGTCCCATAAGATAGGATAAAGCAAATAAAGTGGATGTTTTTTGAAAAGAAAGAGGAGGAATAATAAGCCAAAGGCTACTCACCAGTAAACCAGAGGTAATGAAACAATAACTATCTGAAAGCTCACAGAAGGAAATGAGCAGGAATGTGGTTTTGTACAGAAAAAAAGTGTCAGTTCTTTCTACAACAGGCTCCAGGATAGCTAAAAGCCGTCATTAAATATAAGACTGTAGGATGCCTGCTAATATTATTTAATGTTATTTTATCACAAATAACAAACTGGAGAAAGATGGTCATGCTAAATCTAAAGTAAGATGGGTGGAAAGCTGGTTAGAAAATGACTGCCTGAAAGTAATTATCATGCATGGGTTCATTTTCCAAATGGATGTACTGTTGCAGATTTGTCAAAACTCTTTCTTTGGTCTAGTATTACCAAGTAGTTTGAATTATGAGGATGATCAAATAGGGAGAATGAGTTTTCACTTCATCACAATCTGTGCAAGTTTCAAAAAAAAATAGGGTGGTTTCCAAAGGAGTCCAACATCACATGGAATGTGTCTCTAAGACCTGTCACTTAATACTGCTGCTTACACCTTTAAGGCTTGATATGGGTTTAACATCAGTGTTGTTTAAAGTTATAAAGCGATGAGCCAGAGATAGACTTGATTTGGACAAGTGTGGTCCAGAGTTGAAATTTTAATTTTGAGTGAACAGTTCAAGGATAAGTTGCTGTTTGAACGGTCCTGTCTCAATGCTGTGTTATGATAGTGTACTCTAAACTTTAATTTCTAATTTTTGGACAAAAAAAGGTCACCCCTGTTTAATTTGCTGAAGGACCATTTCCGTTGCTTATACATGAAAAACTATAAGGAGAGTGGAGAGAATTCTATTATTGCAGTCCTCTTTCTATGTCCCTTGCAAATTCATATCTGCATGACAACAAGGAATCACTGTCCACTTGTCTCATGCCATTTATCCAAGCAACAGCCTCTAAACATATCAAATGGACTTCACTACAAGCAGGTTGCACTGCATGGCACAAGATGTCCTACCTCAACAAACCATGAGTTAATGCCTCAGTCAATAATATTCCTCTGATGTTCTTTGCTGAGTTTAATTATTGGGTTTGACTTCAAGATTCTGTTATCATCAGCATGAAAATTATTGCCTGAGCAACTTGCTGCAGCAGAAACCTCATCATTTGCTATCAATGGCTTTTAATTAAGTTGCAATAAAAGATAAACAAAAGTTTTCAAAAGCAAATTTACCTCTGTTTAAATATCTCTGTCTCCCATGAAGTCAAGTTGCCCTGCTGAAATGGCTATGAAACCCATGAAGAGCCTCTTTCATCTTTGCTGATTCGAGTGACACTCTCCCATGGGGAGGGATTATGAAGCAGAATTTCAGTAAACTAATTGCAGAGAGCTCTGCTATAAGTCAACTTGATTGCCCTGTCTTTTTTGTGAATGGCTCTGTCTTGCCAAAAGGAGATGAATTAATTTTTCTTTTAGGAATGCCATGCCAAGATCATGAAGAGCTTTGAGTATTAGGACTAACTTATTGAATATGATGTGATACTCTGAGAATCACGGAATCATCACAGAATCACAGAACGGTTTAGGTTGGAAGCGACCTTAAAGAACCTTCCTGGTTCCTTCCCATGGGCAGGGACACCTTCTACTAGATCAGGTTCCTTCAAGCCCTGGTCAACCTGGCCTTGAACACCCCCAGGGATGGTGCATACCCAGCTTCCCTGGGCAACCTGTGCCAGCGTCTCACCATCAATATCCCACTCCTTCCCCTTCCCAAGTGTTTATGAGACTTGTCCGTAATCCAAAATCATCTCCTCTCTGCAAACTTCTCAGTTCTTCGTGCTTTACCTATTTTCCATCCTCTTGGGATGGTACTGGTCCCTCTGAGAATATTCTTCGCAGAATGCATATGCAGAGGCAAAGAACAAAGGGGGCATGATGGGTTTTTTTTGAATATATGGAAAGCAGATCTAAAAGAAGAAAGAATTAGTATGTTTTGCATGACCTTGGCGACTGGGATAACATGAAACTTCAGCAAGCAGGCTGTTGGATATTGCACCAACACCTTCTAACACAGAGAATAGGCAAGTGCTGGCATCAGCTGCTTGGAGAAGGGTCCCAACCTCCATCAGAAGGTTTTAGGAGTCTGCTGTGACTTTCCTACTATTTCTTCTCTTGAATTGTGGATACAAAACTCATCAGCTTTGGAGCAGATCATATTTCTCCAGCCTTACCCTCCTCAGGGATGAAAAAAAGTGAAAACATGGATGTGGGCCTTTTTCCATAAAACACCAAGAGAAAGGAAAAAATACTTTTCACACACACACACACACACATATATATATATATGTTCTTATGTTCACCTTCAGTGGTCGTGAGAATCTGGGACACACTTTTGCAGATATAGGATATTCTTTACCTCTATGCATTTACCTAACAAAATATACAGAATAACACAGAATACCCTTATCTGGGTTCTCTATTTTTTCATGTCTGTTTTGCTGAAAAAGTGTGAATGACAAATTTCTTATTTTCTGGAGATGTAATTAACTTCTCCTCCCCCTACATAGTAGGTGCCAAATGACTTTCACATGGATCCAGGAATTTAATTAAAGTACAGAAACCAAGGGTTTTAAAAATCATTTTTATTAGTTAAATAAAATTATCTTAAATGTCCTAGATGCATAAGCAGGGTTGGAGAGCTTTTAATGACATGATTTGCATCTGTGATGAAGCTAAACTATAATGTGTACAAATAAATGGAACAAATAGTTTCAGAACTCCATAAGATTTTATCACTGCATCACCATAGCAAACGTCATCCTTCCAGAGAGAAATAAAAAATTTTCCCACCTTTCTGAGTCCTAAATTCCAGCTTCCTGCTACTTGCTCAGTGCTTTTCACAGTTTAAATGATTTCACATTTTTATAACTTCGGTAGGAACCCTGAACTTCTTGAAATTGGTTTAAATTATTTATATAAATATAAGTAATATCTCAGTCCCATCTTATTCTAAGTAGGTTAACAGAGGTGTCAGAATTTAAAATTAAATATTAAGGACAGTTAATATCGAAATAAAAACATAATTGAAAATCCCATAATTTCATCTGATATAATTAACTTTCATAATTTTATCATCTATTCATTTTTCCTGTGATTTCAGTTTGCAGAGTGTATTTTGTATTGCACTACTGAAATAATATGCAATAGAAAGTAATGAAATTCATTTATGGGATGGGCTACAACTCACATAACTTTGGCTCTTTAAAAATATGTACCTAGTCTTATCAAGTTAGAGAGGTCTCTTAATAATCATCAAAAAGACATCTTCACCAGGAGATTCATCTTAGACTTTTAACTCTTTTTAGATGGGGATGAAACAGCCTTTGGACATGACTGTCTGCAGGTACTATTGATGGCTCCTTGACAGTTTGTTCAGACCAGACCCCTGACCTTCAGATCAGAGAATCACAGAATGGGTTGGAAAAGGACCATAGAGACCATCTCATTCCACCCCCTCCCAAGGGCAGGGACACTTTCCACTATCCCAGGTTGCTCCAAGCCCCGTCCAGCCTGGCCTTGGATGCTTCCAGGGATGGGGCAGCCACAGCTTCTCTGGCCAGCCTGTTCCAGGGCCTCACCATCCTCTACAGTAAAAGATTTTTTCTAAAATCTAATCTAAATCTGCCCTTTTAGTTTAAAACATTCCCCCTTGTCCTGTCACTACCTGCCTGTGTAAGGGTGGTTGAAGTCAGGTGAGATGACTGCACTCTTAGAGAGGGTAAGTGTCACTTGTGTCATCAGGTGCCATCATTCATCCAAGCTGTTTACCAAAGATATCTCTCCTTGCAACTGGGATGAATAACCCAGTCAGAAAGGGCATAGAAGGATCCCTATGGGCAGAAATTGTGGAATGTTTCAGTAAATCTGTTCCCCTTCTGTACTGATGTTAATTAACAAGGCTCTGTGGATAGATGCAATTAAGAGTCACAGCAAGCAAAAAGAACTGCATCCATCTACCATGAGATAATCCTGAAACAGCCTTATCATGACACTCTGGCCTTTCCCTTGATGCCCAAATCCATCTTCCCTCTGGAAGTGCTTTTTTCAGATGCTGACCATCGGAAGTTCAGTCATTCCTAGGTAGTACATGTGCTAAATTTAGTCCAGGCTGCTGTTCATGGAATACTAGGGCTCATGTCCAGATCAACACTCCTTTGTGTAGGGGTTTTGTCTTGGATGCTTTTCTTTCAGCCATAAAGAAAGAAGGAGAGTAAAAACATCTTAATGCAATGCCATTCCCCCAAGAGAAAGTGGAGCAATCTCAGGAAAACCAGTGACAGAAGAGAAAGGGACCAGAGTGAAGTCTGAAGGTTAATACTGTGCCCTTGGCATTCTCTGCACAGGAAAGCTGCCAAGAGTTCCCTTAGTCATGCTGTTTTTTTCTGGAGGCCTTTTGACTTCACTTAGATGGTGAATGGAAAGCTGCACACAAAATAAATAATATTTGTGAGATCAAATGTCACCACAGCATTCTTCTTGCATGATGGTCTTCTCAGCGTATTTTCCTTTAGAAACACCCTTTCCACCCCATTTCAGATAATTCTGCTTCCCTCCCTTTCTATCCATTCTCCAGACCACTCTGGCATGGCCTCTTCATGACACCCTGCCCACTACAGTAGCTCTGAATTTTGTTATATGCAGCAGCATACTTTTTTTTTGTTCAACAACAGACTGTGCCATCTTTTGGCACAGATTATTTTTACTAGTACCATACTTACTGTTTAATGCTAATAAAAATTAATAATAATAAAGTGATCATTTAATACTTAAACACCAATATAAAATATGAATATATAGATAATTAAAAATTAATAAATACCATCACCACCAATAACAACAACAACAACAACAAAAGAAGAGTAAGGAGAGCAAAATGCTCATCTGAGGGAACATATGTCAAAAAAAATTCTTTACTATGAAGGTGGTGTGGCCAGGCACAGGCTGCCCAGAGAAGCTGTGGATGCCCCATCCCTGGAAGTGTTCAAGGCCAGGTTGGAGAGGGCTTGGAACAAGCTGTTCTAGTGGAAGGTGTCCCTGCCCATGGCAGGGAATTTGGAACTTTAAGGTCTCTTCCCACTCCAACCATTCTGTGATTTCTGTGATTCTGTGATAAAAGATGACATTGGATTTACTCAAACCACATCTATTTGCAATATGGACAAAAATGGAGATACCCATTATGCACTTCTAGAAACTCATGGTGATCATACCTACAGAAATATGTCCTTTTTGACTCTGCCCACAACCCTCATCTATCCCCTCTGAAGACCATTTAATGCTCATCTCTGCCAAGCTGATTCAGATGCCAGCAGTGTGACACAGGGACAAATGTTTTCTCCTTGTTTCCCCTCCATGTGCCCCCCTTCACTGGAATGAAGATCAACAGGATTAAAAGGTTTAACAGCAGCGAGAACTTCAAGAATGGAACACAAAAACCTCCTGGAAGAGATGGAGGGATTTCTGTCTGACAAAGTTCATGTGTCAGTGAACCAGAGCAAGGCAACTGCTCAAGAAAACATACGTTGAGGTAAACTAATGCCTTGTGGGAGCCTTCAGGCTGAACGAGCTTGTGATTGGCCTGCAGGACATCTCGTTCCTTACTGTTCCTTATTCATTTACCATAATGGAAATAAAGAAATCGAAACAGGAGTGTCTGACAGGATAATAGGCTTGTGATGTTCTGAAAATAAACATCTACCTCTGTTTGACATTTATTATCTATAAACTGCTTGCCTTATTTTTGGCAGTTTTATTGTGTCAGGAGACCATTATCCTGTCACAGCACTGTATTGCACTGACATTATCGCTTAAGCAAATTTTGGTACTGAATTTACAATTGTGTGAGTATTCCCAGCCTCACACCACTGAAGGCTCCAAGCAAAGCAGGGCAGGTCTTAGAACACACAGGTGATGGAGCTGCATCAAGGCTGATGGAATGGATCAGTTCAGCTACCCGGTAAAGAAGTGGGAAAAGTCCTGGCAGATGGATTGACAGGGGGCCTATTTCTTTCTTCCTGCATGCATGAAGGGCATGGAGCAAAGTGTCACTGCAGAATTACAGCCTCTCATGGATGCTAATAATTAATCTTCTGTGCCTGGGAACAAATAAGAGAGCAACCTGGTAATACCATGTATCTTATGGGGAATTATTATCCTAACCATGTGCCCAGTAATTAAATTTTAAAATAGAATGTAAACAAAACACGTTGTTAATTTGCATCAATTTACTTCTGTGTGAAGACATAAGATTCTGAGATTGGCCAGATATAGTTCCCAACAAAACCAACCCAGTGTAACAAGAAAATTATTCTTATTCTTGCCATAATGTTTTGTAGTGTTTCCGATATGAGAAAAAAGTTAAAAGTCTTTAAGAAGCATTTATTAAATTGTGGATCCAGTGAAAAGTCACTGTCTATAGTTTGCTAATGACTCAAGAAAGATGTGCTTCCTGGAAGAAACTACAGAGAGAGTTTCTCGGTATCTCAAGGATGCATTGTTTCAGAAGAACTGATAATTTTTCTATCCAGAGACCCATGAGGACCACCCTTGTCGTTAGCCTGATGATTTCTCATGGTGTAATAAACAGGAATCCATGAAAAGCAGAGATCATAGCCTTTTGTTAGCCAATTAATAAAATTCACAGACTCAGTTCCCAGGATAGAAAGATGATATATTTTCCAGTGCTGAGAGTCTGTAGCAGCATGTTGACCAACTAGTTCAATTTCATTTATAAAATGACCTCCTGTGAGCCTTCACCCAGAGAATGTAAGCTCTGTGTTTGGGATTTTGATGTCCATTAGAAGCAGAGGCAATATTTTTAGTTTTAACAAGAAGACTTCACTTCCCACTGAGGGACTGAATTTCTAGTGTAAGATGTGCAGCCCTGGTAAGGAGGCTGTGGATGTTAATTTGGCAGCTTTACAGTCTCTTTTCTTCAGGGTTTCATGCTGCTCCTGCTTGCAGAGATGCCAATCTTGCCATGTTGCCTCCATACTTTCTACTTTCCAGTACCTCAGGGTATTTGACAACTTCCAAATTGTTTAGCTGTACCTTCAGAAGGGGAAAGTTTGAAACTAAGGGCATTGTAGTCCTGCCTGACTCTGGCAAGTAGGCACAGGTCCTGATGGATATCAGACAACACTTATGTAGAGCCACCATAAGAGACGTAAACATCTGTCCTGTTTTCCAATGGCAAGGTAAGAATTATCTAATTTACATTTTTTCCTTATCTCCAGTTCTAAATGCATAGCTTTTCTGCACTACATGCCTGTTATTTTCTAAGTTTGTGAATGCTAGACTCCTGGAATTGCCTTTCTCACAATGGTGTTTACTTATAAAAACACTCATTTTTCAAGCTGTAGTGTCCTATTTTTAATAGCTTTCCTATTTTTAAAACAGCATTGATTCTATTTTCAGCCACCTTCCCTTCTGAAGCACACTAAGGACTCATGCTTAAGTAGGAGTCAGATGTCAAAAAAAAAGTCTCAGGCCAAGAGAGGAAAATGTTCTAAGACATATTTTTTATGCAGAAGGTATAACGTTACATGATGATGGTGTTCAAGGCTGGTAAAAATATTCACGTGTATTTCCTCCACAGAAATTTCAAGCACCTTATTGATCCCAAAGTTTCATTGCCAGAAGTTTTCTGACTTTTTTTTTTTCTAGCCAGAAATTTTTGCCTGGGCAATTATCCCATCACCATCCTCTGTCTGCCAAGAAGCTGCTGGACTCAAGTAGATGTCTGTAATGATTAGGGATCAATTTGATTGACACGTCAGCCTGCCACAAACATTTGCAAAAGCCCTCCTGTTACAAGATTCCTTTATCTCAAAGACAATTCAGAAGCCCAAGCTCAATTATTTTTCATTTTCTGGGCTCTGTGGTCAGTGAGGAGGCACATGGCCTATAGGGTAGCATAGTCCACCTATGGAAAATTTTCCCTCCAGAGGGGCATTTTCCTCTGCGAGTGACTGGGAACAGCATCCTGACACTGAGTGTAGCATGAGTCGAATGGCTTTGCAGGTTGCTTGAGAGCATTGACCAGCTTCCCTCTGATCCTAATAGCAGTTTAAACACTTTGAGGATTCCACCTGGATGTGGGTGCCAGCATGGAGATTTCTGAAGCTGGAGCTGAATCTCAGCCTGGACAAGCTCAGAGAAGAGGCCTGAGTTTGAAGAACAAAGGGTGGACGAGTCTAATTCTGTTCTTTATAGTAAACCCTGCCTGACTTGATATTTGGTATCTTTCAGGCTAAGACTTTTCTACAGTGGGCTGCTGAACATTGTGACATCCCTCACCATTTAATTGATTGTTCCTCATCCAAATTCGATCATCTGCAATTACTTCCATCAGCCAAAATCTTCCAAGATCAGAGAGTTTACAACAAACACCTTTGTCTCATTGAAACAAGTCGGAGTTTTGCCAGGGATTTCAATGAAGTCAGGATTTCGCTCCTGAAATTTTTAGTGTTTTTTGATATGCTAAGGCAATTTAATTTTTTTTCTGGTAAGGATCTCTCTTTAAAGGAGGTTTCTGAAAAGTTCACTGTTTCTTTTTTCACTCAGACCTGCCAAAGAAAGTTTGGCTGGCATCCAACATTGAAACACATTCCCTTTTCTTCCTCCCTAACTTTCCAGTGACATTAAAGAGTACGTGCATTAAAAAAAAAAAAAAAGCCTAATACATAATGCAAAACATATCTGGTGGAGGAGGGTGTGGAAGAAAGCAATTTAGCTCTTGGTCACCAGTCTCTGTTTCTTTTAAGTTTTTGGCATGATTGGATCAACACCAAGTTTCACAGATCAGTACATGTCAAAAAATATCAGATGTTAAATTATGTGGGTATCTTAGCCAAAAATGTAAACATGATATATTCTCATAACTTGGTGCTGAGCATAACTGCAAAAAATCCCATGAATTTGTCTTGTGATGGCAAGTGAAGAGCAGAAAGATGTAAGCCAGAAAGAAAACTGAGGAAAGGGAATATCACTGTTTGAAATAAGTGCTGGAGAATGGCTCAAAGAGTGTAAAATGTAATTTTTCTTTACATCTTCTGAAAACGTAGCTTAATAAGCTACCACTCAAATGAAAGTGAACTAAAGCAAGAAGTAAACAGCTGTGGGGTTTTTTGAGGGGGGTGTTTGTTTGGGTTATTTTAATAACAAAGCAGCAACATGTGTTGATATTCTTGGAGGCCACAGCTACCCTTCCTAGATTCAGTGTGTTTGAGTGGTAGGAAGAATGAACAATTGGACATGAAAGCTATTCAGAAATCAAAAGAAAGATAGATTTCCTTTGGAATATGTGGCTTTGTTAAAAATAATGTATGATCAAATGGAATTAGTCTTAATGCAGACTGCCCCAGGAATTCATTTCTGTGAAGAAAATAATTCTTTATCGAAAATAGCAGGCTTTCAAAATTGCTGATGAAAATACAAGTTTCATCTAGAGGAGAAAACTTTATCCAAAGTTTATCAGCTCTATAGAGTCTATAGTTTTCTCTATATAAGAAGGAAAGCACCTATGGAGTCCATAAATTCTGTAGCAGCAACTGATGACAGAGATGGCTGAGCATGAAACCTCTGCACTCCTCTCAGATTAAAGCTGATATGAGTTTGTCAAGTGCATTAGTTTAGAGTTTCAATCTCATTGAAAAGTCTCTGTGAAATGACAAGGAAAGCATAGTTATGCATATTTATTCTTCATTATTAGGATGCTACCAGAAAACT
Organism: Corvus moneduloides; assembly: GCF_009650955.1. Taxonomy (NCBI): domain Eukaryota; kingdom Metazoa; phylum Chordata; class Aves; order Passeriformes; family Corvidae; genus Corvus; species Corvus moneduloides. The sequence goes on from NC_045478.1 coordinate 6,558,316, forward strand.
GCATTCCAAGGTTTGAGCTTAATAATCAGAATTAAAACCATTACTGGTTCACAAAGTAGGCTCATGGGAGAAACCTTTGTCAGGAATACAGGACACATGGACCACAGGTTGTTGCAGGAAGAAGAAGCAAGAAATGCTTGGAAACTGGAGATCTCTTGCAAGAATTCACTGAGTGTGGAGGACGACCTTGAGCCAACTGAGAATAGTTTCTCTTTTCTCTGATGGAAGACATAGTCTTTGCCAGAATTTGTACATAATATTTGTGGAGGCTGCAACTCAATAGCAAACGTGAAATTCCATCCCGAGGTAAACACTGAGACTGGCACAACAGGAAACTATTTTCCAAAATGTTTCCATCCTAAACCAGGATGAAAATTTTAAGAAACATATCACATAACTCATAACTTTTTCAATTTAGAATTGTCATTTCATAGTGAAATGTTAAATCAAAATTATTTTCTCCTTTTTTTTTTTTTAATTTAACTTCCCTGAACTGTAAATTTCCTTTCTTTTTCCATCACAATGAGCCATGTACACCTCTGTCTTCACAGTTTTAAAATTTTATTTTAATATTATTAACAATGCCTTCTGCTGGCAGGCATGAGGGAAAACTTGAATCCTGTGTGAGCATATTATGCAGGCAAATTTCATCCAGCAGAAACTCCGTTCCCATATATAGCCATCTTAATATGTTCTCATGATGAAATATTAAGGAATAATGGTAATATCTGTATGCTAATGAATTCAAATAAAGTTCATATTAAATCTTGTTTTAATGAGGGATAAGCAAGGGCACAGTTTCTGAGCATCTTGAGTCCATCTAATGTGCTAATCCTGATGTGCTGTGCCTGCGTAAGCAACTCCAACAGCAAAGGTTTTGTGCTTCTAATAGGGCCAAGGATCTGGTTTATTCAGAGATTCATGGAATATTCTGAGTTGGAAGGGATACACAAGGATCATTGTGTCCAACTCTTAAGTAAATGGCCCATATGGGGATTAAACCCAGAGCCTTGGTGTTTTTAGCACCAGGCTGTGACCAGCTGAGCCAATCTCAGGGTCTGTGCACACACCTGAACTCCTCCAGTGTCCACACTCCAAGCTGAGGAGAAGCTGCAGAGTCACGATAGTGAAAAGCCGGCTCTGATGCTGCACAGGGAAAAAATATTTCATAATTCAAAGTCAGTGTCATGCTGCCATTATTAATAACTTCTGGCCATTGCAGATTGTGGGTTGAGTGAAATCATACCAGGCTGAAAAAGGCCATGGTATCAGCAGATTAAAAGTGGATTAATCAGGTGTATCTCCAATCCAATGTATTTAAAGTAAAGCTCCTAACAACTCCGGTGATATTTGGATTAATCCCTAAAGAGTGTACCACTTTTCTAACAATTGTTACTGATAATATTTCAGATAGAACTTAGAACCTAATATTTGGAATATCATGGACTATTTAAAGTAGATGATCCCTGACATATTAAGATGTGAGTTCTGCTCTGATACAAATGATATCATGATGAATTTTGCCTTTTCTTTTATACCCCTGTTATACCTTTTTACAACTTCTGTATTCTTAGTGCTTTTTGCCTACATTCTTGGACTTGTTTGCTCAGCTAGGAGACTAAACATCTTAGAGGCTTCGTAGTTAGGGGTCAGTCTGTCCCAAACCCCAAGGTCCTCTCCAGAACACATTTTGTAAACTAAGATAGAACTATCCAGGGGAAGGTTCCTTGGGGAGGGGGGGCTCATTCAAGCCTCTCACTGGGGAATTTTTGATAGATCTGCTAATTAGTAAAACCTATAATGTTGTACCAGATCTTTTGGGGGGGGGTGGGAATTGCGATGTGCATTTCGGTCCATTCAACCTCAATGTGGTGCACCTAAGGATCCTTAAAATAAATACCAAGGTAAAATCCCTTTTCCCCCTTCTAACCGTGTTTGCCTCTTAAATTTTAAGACTAGGAAAAGGCATCACAAAAAGTCTTGAGAAGCCTGACAAATCCAGACATCACCATTTAATTGTCCTCTGAGTGCTTTCCCCTGAAGCACAGATCCCTTTGGGGCTGGTGATTTGAGCAGTGTTTTGTGCTTCAGAAACCTGCCTGAAACCCAAACTTTGCAGTCAGAACTTAATCCAAAGGCAAACAAAGTCATCAGGAAAGTTTGGATTCCGTCCTCTCAAGAGAGTAAAGGAGCCAGCTAATACGTTGCTCTAATTTTTTTGAGTTTTCTTTTTTCACCTCCTTTAGAGAGTAACTAAGCTTTGTGGCAGAAATTTTACTTGGAAGAAAAAAAGAAACAAAATATTTCCAACAGCAAATTTACAAACTTGGAAGCATAAAAATTCACTTCTTCTTCTTAGAAGAAATTCTTCTAAGAGACTGTGTGGAGGATCCATCTCACCTGACTGTATCTACCTAAGGGGTATAACAAGTTCATTTTGTGAAACAGTGGCATAACTCCTGTCCAAGATTAAAAAGTCTGGAGTCAGGTTCAGTCTTGCAAAGCCAAAGTTGTACCAAAAAGCCATTTACTTATTAACAGTGATCAGTATCATGTAAAACACAGATAAAAAAACCCCAAAGCACTGTTGCCCTAACATTAATTTGTTTGACCAGAAACCTCAAATGAGGGGAGACCAACTAATAAACAATGACTTTCAGTGAAATTGTGAAACAGGTATTGAGATCAAGGTGCTATTTGAGAAACCATCCTGGGAAGAAACACAAACTTTGTGAATGTTAACCTTTGAAACAAAGCCACGATGAGGAGTAAGACTTGAGTGCTGTGATCCAGAAATACACAGAATATTTACTTAAACTCCCAGGAGATGTGAGGTCACCAAATTTTCTCTATTCATTATTCACAACGAGAAGGCAGAAATTACTTCCTTTTACCAAAACCCCTCTGAAACACCATCAAATGGCCTCATCCCATGTTTCCCTCACATGGCACCTTGACATTCCTCCCAGATCCTTTCACATGTTCCAGGTCTTTGGAACCTCATAAAGTCCTCTAAAGTCCTCCAAGTCCTTAACCTCAGACCTCACAAACCCTTACTGGCCAATTCCAGCTCACCCTGCTGTCCCTGGGACCACCCTACCACTGCCAAGAAGATCAGAGTTAGCCAGGCATTAGCTTGAACTGTTCTCCAAAAAGCCTTATAACTGCCTCATCCATCCTTTTAATTTTTTTTTCTTCTGTGTATCCTGAAACTGGGTTCATTTGGCCACAAAGCAAGGAACAAAGACTGTCATTGCTGTGTGAGGACTGGAGGGTGCTGCAAGACTGAGGGACAGGGTGAAGGAGATAAGAAAAGGACAGAGAGAAGGTCTGGGGAGAAGATTGGTTCAGTAACCTTAAAGACAAGTCAGGAATAATATGGGGAATGCAAAAAATATGAACCTACTTACAGGGAATTAATTATTGAAAAATGCAAAGCAATAACTGTATGAATGAATTCTCCAGTGAAATTAATTATACAATGAGGCAGTTATTGCAGCAAAAATATCCAGTGATCAAGAAAGGTTAAGAGTCTAAGCAAAGAACGGGAGCTTGCAAACAAAGTATTTTCAGGACATGATGGCCTTGATGGCCTTGACATGAAACTTTTAGTTTGGGTTTTTTTTCTCCTTTCAGTACCTTCAGATCATCTCATAAGGAGTTGTTCAGCCTGAAGAGAAGAAGGTTCCAAAGATACCTTATCATGGCCTTTTTGACTTGCAGAGGGCCTATAAAAAAGATTTTATCAGGATCTATTGCAATAGAACAAGGGGTAATAATTTCAAACTAAAAGATATTTGATTTAGATTAGGCATAAAATGGAATTTTTAGACAATGAGGGTGGTAGAACATTGGAACTGGTGCCCAGAGATGTGGTGGATGTTCCATCCCTGGAAACATTCAAGGGGGTCTGAGCTCTGTCCAAACTGGTCCAGTTTTGCTCATTGCAAGGGGTTGAACTGCAAGGGACCTTTAAGGGTCCCTTCCAACAGAAACTATTCTGTGATTCTATGATAAGACTAGGTGATGTGGGACCATTATTTTATCGGGGGAGGGAGTGAATGCTTCAGTTTGAAAAGAAACAGTTTCAATTAAATGTCAACATTTGTAGTCAGAAATTGTTCTCCAAATAGTATGCTAACTTTCAAACTGGTCTGGAGCCTTTGCACAGTGAGTCTACAAATGACTGAAAAATTACACCCAATTCTTCTACAGAACAATGTGTGATGCTGAGAAGGCAATAAATCATTGGTAAGAGGGGTAAGGAACAATTAAGGTCAGGTTGGAGGGGGTGCTGGGCAGCCCGATGTAGTTAAAGATGTCCCTGCTCATGACTAGATGACCTTTAATGTCCCTTCCAACCCATTTGTGAAATTGTGTGATTCACAAAATAGGGAAATGGTGCACAGAGGCTTCTGGCTGCACAGCATGGTGACAGCTACTGCCCTGAAACCATTGTTGTGAAAGACACAGCTGAAAATCTCTTCTGGTCACTGAAATATTTTGCCATGCCACTTTTTATAAGCAGAAGAGGGAAGAAGCCCTATTCAGTGCCAATGATCCAGCTCCCTTGTCCTGAACACCTCTCACAGTGCTCAGATTCAGCTGTTTCAGTGCACCAAGGTTCCCTCTGGATCTCATCCAGAAACATCTCCGGTCAAACAACCAACTCATCACCTGGAAGCACCTACTGACTTGAACATGTGTGAACTTAATTCTGTTCTGCAGTATCTATGCAAACCCTAATGATATCAGTAGAGTAGAATTTGGATCAGGAAACTGAGGTAATTGGAAATGGAATGTGGCCAATTACCTTTGCCATTTCTATCCACAGTGTGAAAGAAAAATGGAAAAAAACCCCTCACCTCTGAGTTTGTCCTCACTGCAAGGCATTTTTTCAAATTTTATTTGAGATTTACTTTTCTGACTTAAGGAAAGAAAAAAATACTTAGTGGAAGATGCATCTGACACATGGATATAGGTTGAGAAACTGTAACTGCTTCCCTGAAAAAAATCACTAGCCCAGTGAAGAAAATCAGCAATATTTAATCCCTTGCTTTCCATCTCATACATAGCTGTAATTGGGAAGCAACATTCAAGCTTTTGAATGTGACCTTGTATGTTGATTAGGTTACTCCCCCAGCAGTTGAATCTCATCATTTATCGCAGCCCTTCACAGAGAACACTCTGCATAATGTGGAACATCCAGGTGTTTAAGGGATTGCAGCTGCCTGAGGGATCACTGGGAAAAATACAGACCTTGCAATCCTGCTCCTTGTGGAAGCAATAGTCAGAGAGTCTCAAATAGGATGTTTCCCATGTTATCCGGAGTGAAAATCATAACCAAAATGCAATCCCTGTGGAAGGGAACTGCTGCACACTGCAGTGGAGGCCATATACCTTGTCAAGATTACACCCACACCCAAATGGTGTCCAGGAACAGAGCACACAGGAAGTGTATAGGTAAGTTGATAGAAAAGCTGGTGAAGGCATTATTTGTATTTCGTTAGACACACAGCATGACCAGATTTAGTACTTACCTCTGCATGAAAGAGCATAAGGTAAGATTTTTATTTATATGCTCATAGCTTGTACTCTTTCTTGCACAGATAGAATCATATATGCAATACAGCTGTATTATAGCTATAATTATATATTATAGTGCATTTAATTGATATGTAATGTTATATTTATATATTTATAACTACATTACAGATACAATTATATATATAATCTGGACACTGAGGCACAGGAGGGCCTGCCACCTTGATTGCTGATGTTTGTGTGGATCCTCTTCGCTTCATGGAGGAGGAGCTTTGTAGGTTTTACATGCAGCACAGTGGCCATGATAAGCACTGGGGAGTGTTACTCCTGATTTAAACTCAGGGGTGTGATAAACTGTGTAATGAAATCTCAGCTCTGGATGTGATCTCTCCATTAAAATAACTCAGAACAGGTCATTTTGAATGCAAGGGAAATTACAGAGTCTGTTGATGGGTCAGTCTTTTTTAGCATCCCCTCTCTGAGAATTGTGACCTACCAAGATCCTGCCCCAGGCACATTCCATGTGTGAACTGAAGCTGGAAACCTAGAGCTCAAAAAAACTCATAGTCATTATGATTTTGTTAGTAGGTAAGAAGTGACACTGTGAAATCTATTGATATGAAGGAATCATCTGCTAAAACCTCACCAAGTCCAAGTCATAGGGATGGGATAAGCTTGGAATGGATGCCAACATCCTCTCAGTGGCCAGCTGAGAACAGCTCAGCATCCGATGTGCCGCTGACTTGCATCCAGGGTGGCTCCAGTTCAGGCAGCCATAAGGAATTGCTCTCATGCATCAATCACAACAAGCTGCTCAGATAGGACTGTTTTAAAACATTGTTTCTGTTTTCCTAGCTACCTGAGTTAGTATCAGAAGTAGCTTGAGGTAGGGTAGAACTTGAGCCAAGTTCCAACACAATATCCACTCCGTGGCTGGGTACCCATGACAGTCATTCCAGTCTGACAACTCAGAATTAAATTAGCAAAAATTATTGAAAAATTATTACGTAAGTTCCCCCCACTCCCATGATTCTCACTTCAATCAATGTTGCTAATTAAGCCAATTTAAACCTGAGCGATAAGGCTGAATGCAGATGTAGGGGTGTTGCACAGAATGTTGGGAATCTGCAAAGTAACGCAAGAAAAGGACCTTCGTCCCATCATAAGGATGAAAACCTTCACCACACCAGTCTGAGCACTCTGGAAATATGTCAAAGGAAACCTTATTCCTATGAATCTATCTTTATTCCTATGAAGTATGTCCTGAAAGCACTCTGGGATTTGGGGGATGTGCCACCTCTCTTATTCTGGTTACAAAGCAGCAAACAGGCAAACTGCAAATAAAGAAAAAACTGTGGAGAGTTGGCTATCCTTAGTAAGACCATTTTCCTCTGGAGTGAGTTTAACTGCCTTCCTGGAGCTTGGGTTTGGTTCAGCTGCCAATTCCTGTCACCTCTTTCTGGGCTCATCTTGGTATTTTTCTCATCCTCAAATTCTTCACATGTAGATTCAAAAATAAACTCCTTAAAGTTGATTTTTCACCTTTTCAGTCTGTCAGGACTGGGTTGTGAGGTGATTCTGATTTCTTTTCAACCTCAGTCCCAGTTCTGAGGGACTATCTGCAAGTACATGGTAAATTCAACAATAAGAACTAAATACAGGCATATTATGTTTGGGCTTGGCAGATGCAGGGATGTTTCTAAAGCACAACCTCAGACTATTCAGATTGATCTGTACCAACCCTTAGGAGCTATTTCTGCAGCTCCTCTGACAGGGTCATGTGCTTTCAGTGCTGATGAACCACCCTCTTCAATCCATTTTCTGTCTCAGCAGACAGACTTATATTATGTAAAAACCATGAGCTCCATTTCCTTGTTATTTCCTTTTTTTTTGTTTTGGGACAGGAATCATTTCCACAAACTTTATAAGTCTAACTGTTATGACATTATTTAGCCTGGCCAATTGGACAAAATTATCTTTAAGGCATATTCAGGGATCATTTAATTCTCTGTGTCTTAAGCTGAGCTGATTTTCAGGGAATATCCCTGTCCCCACTGTCTGTCTGTCTGTCAGTGTATGCTAACATAGACATCTAGAATGGTATTTCAGTCTTGATTCACAGCTATTGCAGGTGTCTGCAGGAAGGTTTACATATGACCCAGAAAATCACCCCAAGACAACAACTCACAATCAGACTTTAATCCTTTAGAGATGCACCAGAACATCTGAAACGTCCACCTGGCTCTGGTAGAGGTGACAGGGATCCTACGGGACACCTGTGTCTTCCTGCACCTCCCTCCTGGAGGTCTCCAAAGGTCCCCAGTCAGCTGTACCGTCTGAATGGGGCTGGCACAGGATTACAGTAACACAGCCCTGAAGAACAGTGAGTCTGCAGGTGTTTTACACTGACACAGCTCTATTTTTCTGACAGCTGAATCACAGCTAATACAGCTGGCCACTAGGTTGCAGCTGAAGCTAAAACCACAGAAAAAATTATATTTGTTGGAGCAACCTTTGCAGATTCTCATTGCTACCAAGCTATGGCCTTCAAACTATTCACTTGCAATTCAGTAAGTAATGATAAATATTGCACTGACAGACAACATTACTTTACTTATTCATTTATGTAAAATTTGTGTAAACATGTTCAAGTAGCACAGCATTCTGTGCCAACCATTATTAGAAGGTATTAGCTTCATTTTGTAGAGTAACCAAGCTAGAATAAAGTAAATCATCAGTTCAGTAAAGATGAGAGGTAAACACTGATCCCATTTAAATGTGTGCCTTGGACTCTTATGGAGAAGGATCTCTCCAAATGTTTTTAGATTTACCTTTATTTTAGGTCATTATTTTCAATAAAGATGGGGATGACTCTCACAAGATTACTCAGATATTTGGCTAGGATTGAGCTAGCTGTTTAAATGCATTTTTTTTAAAAGCCATTTATTTTTAGAAATGGTTTGAATAATTGCATTTAAAGGTAATAGCCATCTTTTTTTTAATCTTACTGTAGTCTCTACAGCTGTTGTACATATATAAAAGAAAAAGTGACTCCTTCAAAACTCTTTAAGCAGGTAATTTCTAATAGATAAGCAAAAAGGGCAGTTTTAAAGAAACTGATGATGTTACAGGGAGTAGTTTGCAGCACCCACCTAATCTGAATGTTACCGTGTTTTCATAGATATTGCAAAAGAGATAAGAAAAGGAAATGGGAACAACTATGTTTGTTGAGGCTTGAGACATCAGGTGCTAAGGGCCTGGATGCAATTTAACTCATTACATGGATTAGAATATTTGCATCTTTTGGTCAGGAAGTGTCTGTGGGGTTTAGAAACAGCTTGATGTGATGGAGAGAAATCCATCCATGGAAATATCATGTCCAAATGATAAGCTTGATTGATGAGCATAACAGTGTTATTTTTCAGAATGACTGAAATGGAGAGAAGAATGCAAGTTCAGAGAAGGGGTAGAGATTAGGAATGTTGTTTTAGCAATGTCAAGTTTGAACAGAGACATAAGTCAGGCAAGAGATGTATTGACATCTTAATTGGGCATGGGAGATGGATTATGGCTCATTTATAGAGGAATGTTTCATTTTTCTTTGCTTTGCATCAATGGAATCCCTTCTCTCCTAAATGTCACAAACTTCCAAAGTCATCTCTCTTTTTCAGGCTTAGAAAAAAAAAAAAATCTATCACGAGAAAAGGAAGATGCATGACTCGACTGTGAATTGTCAAGAGTGGCTCTAAGGGGATTTTCCTTCTTTTTTTGAAACTTAATTACTTTGAAAATTAGGCCCCTCAAAAGTACCAGCCTCCTTTAGAGATCCAGACCATGATAGTCTTCCACTGGGATAGTTTTTTGTAGAGCTAGTAATAGATACTAAATAATAGATGGGAATTCTTCACTCATAGGCTGGTTTTCCTATGTGAAAGCTTTCATGTGAAAGACCTCTCCACCCTCCTGGGAAACATGCACTAAAGGTTAAACTTCTGGGGAGAAAAATCTTCAATGCAGGTTTTGATTCAGATTTATCCATCACAGAACTTCTTCACTTCCATACAACAGAGCAAAAGAGAAAACAGTTCTTAGTCAGTGTTGATTTTAGAGGATTTTAGGGGCCAACACCAGCCATCAGTTGTACTCTTTTATTTAAATGCCCCATTTCAGGGAGTGCAAGAAAAATCCTCTTGCCAGCCCGCTCAGAAAACTGCCATCTGCTGCAAGACCTGGAATCACTGTCATAAGTTCCAGCATCCACTAAAAAAATGATGAACATCAGGAAAAAAAAGAAAAATGTGCTTCTGGATAAGGTTGTTATATAAAAGGAAAGAATATGAAGAGATCTCAGTAGCCAGCAAAGGAAGAAACAAGGTAAACACTAACTTAAAATATTTTATTCATTTACCCCCATTACTTGGTGTAAATTCTGACAAAATACAGCGCCCATCTTTTCTCTCCATCTAATCAGAGAGGAGACACTCTATTTTTCATGTAATGTAATAGTACACAGTGTAACCACCAGACAATAAAAGAAGGTACTATAATGGCTACGCTTTTAAGAGCACACATTTTTGTCGTTGTCAGACACCCCTCGTATGGGAAAAAATTGAATAGAGCTGAAGGTAATACATAATTCTGAAGAATCATGCAGCAGGCAGCACAAAAGGACATTGGCTTTGGGAAATATTGGAAAATCGTGGCTATATCAACCCTACAGCTCCAATCCACTCTAATTCAAGACAAAGGTTTAATCAAGATACTTCTTTAGATTAATCCCCAGACTTTTTCTTCTGGGCTTTCCTAAATGTGATATTAAACAGTGAAATAAGTTTGCCATTTCAAAATAATTTAATATAATCATTGCCATTTGTATAAACAATTGAACAGCTAGCACATATGAAATGTGGCCAACTCCTCCATGAAAATGGTGGGTATAGGGATAAAAGCATAGGAAACATGGCCTCAAGGACTATCCTGATATTGCATTTCATGCACAGGAAGTAGGAATTTCTCCATCAGACAATATGTGCCTAATTTTCAGAATAGTTGATCACTCAGATATCTGACTGAGGATGCTGACATCTACAGGTGGTCATCAAGTAGCAGTCAACCACTTCAAGTCAGACATTCTGGAAATGTAGGACAAATCTGGGAATTGCTCCAGATGGATGGATGGATCGCTAAGGCAAAACAGAAATAAATTATTTTACAAAATGAGTAATATTCTAATCAACCTGTTCTTGGAATAGACAGGGTTAAAGTAACCAGAGTCTTGTTCACCAATATAATTTGCCGAGCTATATAGAAACAAATTATGTTTCCTTTCAGTTAGGACCAAGTAATTAAGAAACAATAAATGGCAATGTTTTGGTCTCAAGGACTGTGTTTATGTCCTTCAAGAGGCCAGCACAGAAGCCTTAATCTCCTGTCCTGCTTCCACACCTTCAGGTCAGCCCACAGCCTCCCCTTGCAAAGACACAAACAGGAGGTGGGGTTGATTCAGCTGACCAAGTACGAAGGTGCGATTCAGCTTGAGCTGAACACGAATACATCCAACAGTTTACACTTAGCAGCTCAGTGCATGAGGGGATCAGCTCACCTCTCAGTACATAAGTGGTGTACGAGATGAAATAGAACACCCAAAACATGGACACCAGGCTGAGATTCATTCTAGGGTATTTTTTCCACTCAGAAGAGCTTCTTAGCTTCATCAGATGGCTCTTTCCACTGATATGTGAGATACCAACGTGCAGAGCACTCAGCACTGCAGATAAGGGAGGGAGGATGGATCCTGTACTTAATGGTTCATCTTTCCAGACAGCCATGTCAGCATTTTGTAGAAGCAAGGCTTCAATTTTTGCTTAAAATATGGATCCACTAATGCTGCCAACACACATTTATCTCTGTCATTGAGCTTGTTGGCCACAGCAGGAGAGGACACGATTCAACAGCTACTTCTCTTCACTGGTGTTCAAACCACAGATCCCTTTATTTTAACACAGGATTGCTGTTTATTCCAGCAAATGGCAACAGTCAGACTCAGTGGCTGGACTCAATGATCTTATGGGGCTTTTTCAACCCAAATGGTTTTGTGATGAAAGCCATAATAGCAAAATTTGAGGAGAGACATTTCACAGAGTGAAGTAGTCTTATGAATTTCCTGATGTCTAGTTTCCTACCTGTTAAGTATTAGTATCCAGAGGGATTTCTTATTAATGGCCCAGCAGAAAGGCCCTATAGAGGACTTATATCTAATACTCTCCTGGCTGTGCATTAAAAAGGAAGAGAAATTACTAAGGTCTACAAGGAAGATCAGAGGAAAAAGGTTTTGCTGTTAAGAGAGGAGTAAATGATCTTGGTCTACACAGCGTAATAAAACAAACTGAAAAAGAGAGAGAGAGAGAGAATCCATTGGGGCAAAACATACACCTGGGGAGTGAGAAGAACTAATTAACATAAAGGCCCTGATAATCACTAAAAAGTGTTTTAAAATCAGCTGTGGAAAATGTAAACAACAGAGGCACGACGAGCTTTTCTCTTAGGTGGTACTTCATCGTGGTGGCACAGGTACATTGCAGCTCAGGCTGCAGCTCCTTAGGGCTGGCAGAAGTCACTGCTTGGCCATGTGTTTTGGAGATCCAGTGTGGCAGATTGCATGTGGTCCCTGTAGGTCCAGGCATAAACTGTGCATGAAGTTTTCAAGGTCATGCAAAAGTCAACTGCTACTCCTGGGAGCACAGAGGCCAATATCTATTGTGTACTTTACATGGTGTGAGGTCCAGTGCAAACCACATAGCCTTGCTCAGGAGGGATGAGAGGAACACAGGAAGGATGAGAGAGGGAGGGAAAACAGGGGATGGAAACAACACATGGAGCCGAACAATTTTATTTGTCTTTGGGATGCAATTTGTATTGCTGTAAGTGTTACTGGTCTTTATACTCAGAGAAGAGCAAAAAGGCATTTAAGGTTTGATTCACCTGAACCAGTTTTAAGCACTAATATTGGGATAAAAAACTAAAAACTAGAGAACTACACAGTGTCAGTGAAATCTTACTTGGGAAGTTTTGAAGGAAATTAGGTACAATGTGTTTCTTCCCGGGACAGGGAGTGGGAGGTTGTAAGATTTTACTTTATTAATATTAGGCACATGCACATAGATGAGCAAGCCTATCTGAGATTAAAGGAAGATGATATATATCTAATGAAGCAAGCAGTTTTGGAGAACATTTCAGGAAGGGATGAGGTAGCTAGTAAATTTTGCTTTACTGAGAAATAGTTAGGGTTTTTTATATAAATATGGGCTTGTTTCAAGGTTGGTGGGTACAAGTAATTATATTTTATGGAGATAACAGATTAAACTTTCAACACCCATATCCAGTCAGCTGCAATGTAAGAGCTAATAATAACTGTCCTTGAGAAGATTCAAAGTAGCATCCAGAAAAATCAGAAAAGGCCAGTACTGACATTCCTGAAATAGCCAAGAAAAAATAATTGCTATGAATAAACAAACAAAATGAAAGAATATCTTTGTACTCCAGAAAGAGACAAAGTATAAGTACAATTAAAAAAAAAAATCCTTCACAGGTCACCTTAGAAAGGAAAAGCTCACACGCACCAATAAAATAAGAAGTGCAGTAAGAAGGAAAACAGTTTGGGACGAAAAAAGTTTGAAAGGAAAACACTGTGAACTACAAAAAAAAGCTGCCAAATTAGAAAAAGAGCAATAATTGCTTTGCATGAGCTTCCAAGATTTAATATCCAAAAGAGGGGAATAACAATGGCAGAAATTTATAGGAAAAGACAGATTGCTTGAATACGTTTGAAGATGAAAATCTGAAGTGATAGAAAAGTTTCTGGCATAGGAATTAGACAAAGAAATAAATGACATTGACAATACACTGCTGAGGATGGCACTTATTTGGAGGTGAAGATCTTGGCAAGAAAGCACAAAATGTTTTTGACTGAATACTTCTTAATTTTCTTAAGTAAACATTCTTAAATGTGATCAGAAACTAGTACTAGCTGGTGTCTGTGACAGGTCAGGCACTTAACACACTCAAATTCATGGATTTTTCATCTTTGGATAAGTCGCAAATCTTTATTCAGCATCACAGATCGAGGAGACTCTCTCACTTGGAGAAAAACTGTCATAGGCTCATGGAATGGTTTGAGTTAGAAGAGATTTTAAAGATCGTCTCATTCCATCCCCCTGCCATGGGCAGGGACACCTTCCACTATCCCAGGTTGCTCAGACCCCCATCCAACCTGGCCTGGAACACTTCCAGGGATGAGGCATACACAACTCTGGGCAACCTGTGCCAGGGCCTCAGCACATTCTGAGTAAATAATTTCTTTCTAATATCTAATCTAAATGGTTTCACTTTCAGTTTAATGCCACTCCCCCTTATTCTATCACTATCTACCTGTGTAGAAAGTTTCTCTCACTGTCTTTCACATGCTCTCTTTAAGAACTGGAAGGCTGCAGTGAGGTGTCCCCAGAGTCTTCTCTTCTGGCTGAATACACACAACTCTCAGCCTGTCTTTGTAGGAGACGTGCTCCAGTCCCCTGATCATCTTTGGGGCCTCCCCTGGACTTTAAAGAAATTAATCATGTAATGTCTGTCTTAGGATAAAATGTCTTTCAGCTTAGAAGCATCTAATCCTTTCTCTATTATTATAAAGGGAATCTGGACAGGTCTGGCACGTATAAAAATCATCAGCTGTCAGCTATATTTGTCTTAATATCCCACAAGAGGCCTGACCACAAGATTGTACAGATTACCTCGTCTGAGCACAAGAAATCACATGTTCTCCCCCTCATGCACAAAGACAAATTAAAAAATACCATTTCCTTAGTATCCTGAGATCCCAAAGCTTCCAGTATGGAAGGCAGAGAAGTACTTTTCTGTTCCCTCCTATGTTACCTCTGTTCCCTCTGGGGCAAATACATCAAGGAGGGCTTGATAGCTCTGAGGTGCCTGCAAATTTAGGCAGAATTGCTGTTTGCATCCAGCATCACCTCAGGATGGGAGATTAGCACATCACTCCATGCTGACACCTTGTTTGCTCTTTGTATGACATATTTCAGGGCTCTAACATGGTAGTCCACCAGTAATTAAGATTAAGGCACATTCTTTGTTGACAGTTCACTGGTGAATTAACTTGTCTCTACACTCAGCCTCAGATTCAGAGTTTGCTTCATTCCTTGGTTGGGACAAAATCCTTGTTATGATTTATTGCAATCCTTATTATGATTAATAGAGCTCTACATTGTTCATCTCCCGAGCAGTGAGAGCAGGATGCATATTCAGCCCAGGGAGGACCACGTGGTCTCCATCAAACGGCCTCAAGGCAGGCTTCCACATAAAGTATTTTTGAAACCCTTTCTCACTGACAGAGAAGACCTGGCTAGTTTTGTGCTTTAGCTCTCTGTTTTTTAAATGCCCTTAACTACATGGTACCTGTAAATTTTGTGATGCATCTTCAGTGTATCAAGCCTATCATTTAACCATTCTCATTTAGTATACTTCAACATTTCAGCTGCATAACATCAAATACAACAATATGAAAATTGCTTGATAAAATGTCAAGGAAAAGCTGCTACTTATCAGGAAATAAAGAGCATGAGAAAATGTGGGAAATAAGAATATTAAAAAAGTAAGTAAAGTATTGGGTTCTTTCCCACACTGATCAGAAATTAAGCTTGAATGAGATGCACTTGTTTACACTGTTTACAAAACCAATGTCTGCAGTTACCCCATACATATTAAAATAATTTAATACAAAACTCACCTGAAACTTGTACAGAGAGTCAGATGATTGTATACTAGGTGATACACTAATAAGAGAAGGTTTCTATGCTGAGTTGCCATTCCCTGGTACTGAACTTGTGATTAGGCTGAGATGCCTATTCCCAGATATCCTGAAAGCTTCACAAATTAGTCTCTGAACACAGGTAAACTAGCTAAGATTTCTTCCCTATGAATTAACCACTTGCTCAGGTAGACATGGAATTGTGAATGTAAACTGTCAAAAACTAATTATCCCTGTAAATACTGATTAAAAAATGTCATATGACTAATAATGAATGCCTACCAATACTGTAATATATCCTATTTAAACACAGGTAGTGCCCATTTACGTTTCTAACCAACAGCATTTCCTGACCTCCTTCATTTCTAGCTTTTATCTGGAAGTCATGATGCATAGCCTAGAAAGCTGCACTAATCTTCTTGAAGCTGCAGAGATATAAATAATTAATATTTGCCTATGCAAAGGCTGACTGTCACAAAACTGCCCTGTAAAGGGTAGCTGACAGCAGTAATTGTCAGTTCCATCATCTGAGGTACATCTCTCAGATGGCTGTGTGTGAGCAGTAAATGAGGTGACTCTCATCATTCAGCCCCATCAGCCTCAAGAGCTGTTTCCTACCCTGTGCTGAAAAATGGTTCTTAATTGACTTGAGTGAGACATGGGCTGAAAAGACTGAGAGGTTTTCTTTATAAAACCTGTTTCACGTTGCACTGGCATGGATTTAGGACTGCTTTAATGATCCCTTACCATTTCTCAGCTAGAATAGGTAACGGAGAGCTTGAGGTTCAGTGACGTCCTTAACTATTCTTAGATCCACATAAGAATGACAGATTTCACACCAAAATCTACCTTTCCGAGTGGGTACCAATGCATTGATGTGACCTGGGAGCCCTGCAGTAGGGTCTCAAGATGACCATGGTGCTGTTGTGGCAGGGGCTCTGGATGCCAGCTTCCAATGCCATCAATGCTTCTTTCAACAGCTATTCAGTGAGTCTGCCAAGAGGGAAAAACCTAATTACAGAGCAGTCCTTTGAACAGGGTTGTGGTTCACATTTCTTGATGTGATTCCTTTTTATCTGCAGTGCTGGCACCTTTAGAATGCATTATCTAAGTTTAAAAGGGTCTAGTTTAAGGAGTATTGTGTTGCTGTTTATTTTCTTCCTTCATCACATCAGCTTTTCATGTTCTTTTTATAGTTTTGGTAAATACTGCCACTATCCTAATATCATATCCAAAAATTAATGCCAAAGTGTAATTAAAAGGAATTTTATTTTAAGACTTCGGTGGAAGCAGAAGGGACCTGCAAAAGACAGAGAAACACCATAGGATCAGGATTTTTGTGTCTTTTGAGAGGCAGGATCAAATATTTGGAGCATCACAGAGACCTCAAGAGATGAAAGGAACAGAGGAAAAGCCAAGGGAAAGTAATAAAGGTCAACACAGATTAAATGAAGAAAGAAAAAAATCTCACTCTCAAACTCTCAAAGATATTTGGATGTCTAGAATACCTTGAAACTAATCATGTCTCCTGGATTTCACTGGGCATTTAGGTACCTATAAATGTTTAATACTTCAGACATTTACTGGGATTGTCCAGGCACAACTATCCATTGTAAATTGTGGATGCACAACGATCACCTCCCTCAGAGACAGAATGGAAATCTTCAAGGTCAAACAAGAAAATTCATAAACAGGCCTAGCAATGGGAGCATGGCTCCAGAGAATCCTCAGTGGAAATTGCTGGCAGACACAGGTGCAGTTATTGAAAACTGTGTCCAAAATTGTTTCACCCAAGAACATTTTGGGGCTGGCACTGGAAGTTTGCAAGAGTTGGTGGTGGTAAGTTTTAGGCTTTAGGGAAGATGGGAAGATGCACTCCTGTGGGTGAGGCTAGTTGTTTTGACTACATCTCTTGGCTCATTAGTGCTAGAGAAAGGGGATTTTTTAATTACTGTTCAATGGGGATCAGGCCAAGATTTGGCAGATGAGTTGCCCAAACCTGATGTAAACACCAGCCCCTGCTCACCACACAAACACAGATCTCCTGAAGGCAAGGGAATGAAATGAATTTTCTAGCCAATGCATCAATGACTACAAAAGAGTGTCAAGCTTCTAGGTCAGAGCCTCCTGCAGAACAACACCCCCTCATTTCTTCGGGACACAGCCCAGGCCTTTTGCCAAAGGTATTAGTGCAGGTCCTCCTGATCTTTGCAAAATTGTGTCTTTGGCTGTTAAAAACATTCCCAGATCAACAAAAGCTCTCAAATGATCTTACATTGAAGAAGAAAAACAGAAACCTGTCCCTTCCAAACATCCCATTTTGAGTGTTAGTTTTGTTTTGCCATGCTGTCCAAAGTATAATAGATAATATATTTTAATTGGACAAATCCTCACCCAAACAGTTCAATGAGAGAAATAAATCTTTTTCTGGCTCTACAGTGTTTGACATAGACTCAATTCTAATCTCATTTACAGAAGTCTGACCATGACTGGCTGGATTGAAATTGACTGCATTTTCTAATGTGAAAATAGGATCAGGCCCCATAGCTACAATTATGAAAAAAAATTGTTGATAAAATAGGGGTTTAGGTTCAAAGGAATCCCACTTGCAGTCTTAGACACAAAGACCTTTTTCTGTGAGGGTAACAAAAAGGCATATTTTTTTTTAATACAGATAAGAAATAAATGTCTAGTAAACTTTTGTGCTTGGTCTATAGATGTAACCAGCCTTAAGCTTCACAACACAGCTGGGAAAATGGAATTTGATGCCTCCGCAGACCCCTTTATTTTAATTACTTTCATGCCACATTGAGAATTTATGATCAAAACATCAAATCGAATTAAAATACCTACACAAATAGATCTGTGGATATGGGAGGACATAATTTGCTTATCCATGAATGGAATTTATTGGTTTTTTTTCTGTTTCGTTCATTTTTTTCCCAGTATTTTCCTTTTAACTCTGATTAGGTGCCTTGGAGATGTGGGATCATCTGGCTTTTGAAAAGGAAGAGAAGGAAACAAAAAACTTTTGCACTTGGCACCCCATTCAAGTCACAATGGTTTGCTCACAGCACTTTGCCCTGTACCCTCTCTTCCGAACCCAGTTCCACTACAAGAAATGCTGAGTTTTTCCCCTTCTCCTCCTCTTCATTCTCTTCCTCCCCAGACCTGTTTACCCACTGCCACTGGTTCCATCATCTGCCATCTCATTGATCAACCACACAACCTGGCCACTGGTATTGACTCCAGCATCCTCCCATTTCAAACCATCAAGGTCTTGATATTTCTTACCTTGCCAGATCTCTTTTACAGAAATATCTGTGGAATTTACACTGAACTTTTTTTCACTGAGGCTGGATTTCTGATTAAAGATATTTTTCTTGTAAAAGATTTCTTTTAAAGATAAGTCTTCAAAGTTGAAAACCCAAATGCCCTGAAACTCAGTGATTTTACTTTCATGGTGTCCCATGGGAATAATGGTCAGTACCCTAATGTTCCTCTTCCCAAGCTCAGCCACATGGCTGGTTTACAATTCCTTTGGGGTGTAGCCCGTGCAAGAAGGAACATTGTGGTAGCTCATGGGGATGAAGCCTAAACAAAACTCTACCTACAAAGGAGACAAGGATTTAAATCAGTCACATTATTACTTCTGTGAGAAAGCATAACATTACTTCTCAGAAGAGTTAACTAGGAGGCAAACATCTGGTGGTATTAGAATTTGTGCTAGAAATTATTTTTTATGGAAAATATAAAACAAGGTAGTGTTCTTGGATCAAAACCATTGCAAGAACAAAACCCCAAATCTTTCTAATCTTTTAATTCCAGCCATCCCCAATGAGCTCTGTTCTAGCCCCATTCTTTGCAGCTTTCTGATAGACTACTCCCACACCTCTCATCCTCTTCAGAGCATGATTTCTCTGTTCATTCTTCTGAGAGGCTTTTTCACCACACACATCCAGTCTTCTCTTACTGCACCAAACCACATCTCAATTGTTTACTGGTTTATGCTTTCACGATCACTCGCACATGGCCTTCTTTCCTTGCTAGCTGCCAAATTCAGCTGCTAATTTTCCCAGTCTTTTGACATGCCTTTGTACCTTCTCCTATTCAGAGCAGTCACATACATTAAACAATCTCCATAATTCATGGTATTTAATTTTTTCATTGGCAAAATGTTCTCAGCAGCAGAATCGACTCTTCTGATAAATGCACAGTGTTCAGCTTTTACTCCTCCCTTTGGTTGTGGGAATGATCCATTTTATCTCTGCTCCTTCTGTAACATCATAATTTCCATAATTCATTAACAATTCAAGCAAAGTCCCTTTGCTTGCTTCTCATGCTCTTTGAATCTTGCTGATGCTACAGGATACTGCTGTTCCTCTTTCACCAACAACACGGAGCAGGTTGTTACTAACTGAGCGTTAAAAAGGCAAGTTTGGGTGCTGCATTAAAGCAAGCTACAGTGTGTGGTACTGGTCTAGGTATCCATCAAGCTTCCTGAGTTTTTCATCTTCCTCTATGAAACTGCATCACAGTGTCATCGACTTTCATAAGTCGTTTGGAGCACATCATGAGCTATGCTCTGGTCCTAATTAATTTGTGCCTAAGTTTTCAAAGTTGTGTGAGCACTCACTGAAATTAGTGGAATCATGCAAATATGTAAAAACATAGAGAAGTACGCAAAGTTATTTGCAGACTCATCCAGGTGAATTTTTTTCTAAGTGCTCAGTCAGGTTTGAATCGAAATCAGAAGGAGGTGGCAGGAAATCAGGTCATCAGAGTTGTCAAAAACAATGTGTGAAGAGAAAGTTTAAAATATAAATCTTACAGCTTTCTCGTTTCTCATAAATTTGTGAGGTAATGAGCTCAAAAACATAGAAGACACTAAATCAGTAAAGAGCCCATAGTAATTCATATTTATTCATACAGATTTTTCAATCTATATTTGCTAATAAAGGTGAACATTCATTTTGTGTTTTCTCTGACACCATGTGTCAAGTGAAGGAATTGTGACTGATGTTGCATCAAACCATTCAGCCCACTTCCAACCTTCTCATTTCATCATGTCACAAAAGTAAAATCAATATTTCCACCTCAGGGACATTTGACAGATAATTCTCTCAAAGCATACAAGCCAGTTTCATGTCTTTCACTGCATTATGCAAGAGAGAGGAAAAGAAAGAGCTTTATCCAAGTGAGAAAGAAGACTATGGCCTTGTGAGGCATCATAATCGTGTGTCGCTACTCCCATTACTTTACCTTGAGCAAATGCCAGGTTCCCATATTATGTCAAAGCCATTTGGTCTTTTTTCTTCTGAAGTATTCAACAATACTTTCCAGCATTTTGGAATGAAATACCCATGTTTATACTATCCAATAAAATTAGCCAAGGATCTTTTTCTAGAGCTGAGGTCAAAGAGGGTGAATCACCTCCCATCTCCACATCTCCACATCCCCAGTCCAAGCTGCTTACAGGGAACAGTCCCTGGCTGATGCTATTCCCTGCTCCAGGCCTGTACAATGTCTGGGAGAGTTTTGTGTACCATGGGCCATGCTTGGCATGGACATTGCACTAAGCAGCATGAGCACTCACAGGCAGTACGTGATCCCATGTCTCCCAGTCCCAATTTATTTACTAATATAAGCAAAGTCTTCTGGATCTCTTAACTATATCATAAAAAAACCCTACAAAATATTAAGGATGAAAAAAAACAATCTACAAAAAAAAAAAAAAAGAAAAATGTGTATTTATTGTGGTCCAAGTCTTCACAATTACTTAGAGCACAGTACTAGGCTTTAGCAGCTTTACTAAATTCGAGGAGCATTTATCAGACCAAAACTGGTTGTCTCTAATGCCTATCTTTGACTAGCCCACCTCCGTCCCTCAGGCAAAAGAAGTCTGGCCTTTATGGATGGGTTCATTTCATCCTAAAATTAATGTCTAAAGTATGTCAGAGACATTGCAGATACATTGAAAGTGTCTGGTTTTAAATGTAGGTGCATAGACACTGAAAGGGTATTGCACATCTAAAATTAATAACTCCAAGGGCAAGTGCAAAATTAAGTATGCCCTAAAATATATGATATCTTGACTATTGGAACTCTAATTTCCTCAACAATCCAGCAGTTTTGTATTTAGGAAACATCTAAAAGGTGTGTAATGGCTGAGCCAATGCTTCATTGGCTTTCGTATAACAATCTTTTCTATTGTGATTTGGAAAGTGTCTACAAGCAGAATTTTATTGCATAAATCTCTATGGTTTTGAATGAATATTAGCTCCATGCTTTGCAGATGAAAAGCATTATGTGCTACAAGAACTACCCAGTATCATTTATCTTCTCTGAGATCTGGGAAAACCGTGGCAGTCTCAGTGATTTAGTTAGTACTTCCCCTGTCTGCAAGTGGTGTCTATGAGGAATTGGGCTGACAGGAGGAAAAGGTGAGGCACAGATGGACACCCAGCTGCTCTCCAGTATCTTAGGATTTTTTAAAATAAAATTTACAGTCAATCAAGGAGTTTATGAAGATGCAGGTATAATTTAATAGCATCTAGATGGAGGCAGGTACTTAAGCTCAAAATCCCATCCCTGGAAGTGTTCAAGGCCAGGCTGGATGGGGATTTCTTTGAGCAGCCTGGTCTCATGCAAGGTGGCCCTGCCCATGGCAGGGTGTTTGGAACAAGATGGTCTTTAAGGTGCCTTCCAACCCAAACCATTCTGTGATTCTATGAAAATTTGCAAACAAAAAAACCTCCCTTCACCAAGTGAGACACTTGGACTTAGAAGAAATCATCCTGTTTGCCTGGCAGGTTCTCTAGGTTATGTTTCTAAGAGTAAAATGGATCCAGTTCCTGCTCTCAGACACCTGATTTGGTTTAGCTCAGCGAGCATCAAGAATTTGACATTGCTGTCTGTTGGCCAACAAAACATCAAAATAAGCAAGTCTATTCACAGCTCTATGGTTAAGCTGTTCACAAAAGTCAAGTGGTGATTCTTTATATATTTTTTTAATTCTACCTCCTCTAAATTCTACCCGAAAATTAAATAAGGTCTTCCTCCAGAAGTGGAAAACTTAGATTCAAGCTAACCCTGTCCTCATTTCTCCCATCAAACAGGTTACAGAAGGCCCGTAACTTCAGAAAATAAGGTAGAATAACTCAAAATCTATGAGATGGAATTTCCTACCAGGTCGGAAAAGGGGAGTTCTAAATCCTTGAAGTGTTCCACAGGAAACAAAAGAAAAGTCACTACATTAAAAACACCTAGAAATAATACATTAATGAAATAAAAGTCAGAAATAATTTTGGGCACCTAAATCTAGGACAGTTTTTCACCTCATCTATGTAACTAGAATAATAGGAATCGCCTACACATGATTATTATAACTAAAACAGCCTTTGCTGCATATTTCTTTGTAGAGAAAACCTGACGTTTTCTTTGAGATTAATTCTTTTAAATTATGGATACAATTTTCACCTCCAGCAGACAGCTCCAGGTGTGGGATCCCACAGACCTATTTTACTGCCTTGGGCTTCTGAAAACTGGAAAAATCTGGGAGTTCAAAGACACTTTTCCATGTGGTATCATATAATGAGTATCTCGAGGCATCTCCCCACTCATACAGATGGTTATTCTGGATCTTGCTCCCTGGGGAATCAATACCAGATTTTGAGCAAAACACGTCTAAGTTCCTACCTCTCTTCTTCCTTCATTTTCTGTGACATTTTTTGGCATTCTTTAGCTTTATCAAAAAAACAACACCCCTGCAATTTGTCAATTACAGTAACTGGATATCTTTATTAATAGCAGAGATGAGTGAAAGAAATTAATAAGAAATTAGCAAGAAATTAATAAGAAACTAGGCTCTTTTTCTTTTAATCCAAACCAGAAATGTCCATCAGAGGGAGGCAGCTTCCACAAAGCTGAGCCTTATTTAAATTCACATCCAGCTTTTAAATGAGCTGGATAGCTTAATTGCATTTGGTCAGTCAGTGGAATTTCCATTCTCTAATTAAGTAGTTGTAACCTTGCAATGCAGATTCCTTTGAAGAGGGAAAAAACCCCAATACAACCAGAAAACAAAACCAAAACTCTCATGCTCTTTTCTTTCGTTGAGGACATGGTATAATAATAGTAATCTATAGAGGTGAAAAAGACAAACAGGATTAATGAATTTTAGAAAACATAAGCCTGTTTGGTTGTTTTATTTTGACTTTGATTGGGAAATTGTGCTTAGGCTAAATTGAGCTAACATGTAATTTGTCAGCTGGACTAAAAATGCTGTAATTGTTCTTTGCTCCTGTCACCCTTACAGAAGAAAAATGAAAAGCAAACTCTCCAAAGCCTGGCTGGGTCTCTGGCTTGTTTGTTTCTCTGCTGAAGGCTCTTAAGGGGCAGACCAGAGCCATGGCTGCATCCTGGGACACCTTCCCCCATGGTGGAAGCATCACCTTGGAAGGTGCCTTAGTTTGGCTCTGAGATACCACAAGAGGTAAGGAATTGCTGCTCTGAGGGACTTGAATTATTTTACATTTAAATAATGTTTAAATATTTTTCAAGTGTTCCAAGAAGAGGAAGGGAGAGCGGCAAAGAAGAGCTTGTCCTGGCTTTATTGGTATGAAACAGGCAGGTTTATTGTGGAATGGTTTGGGTTGGAAGGGACCTTAAAGGCCATCCTGTTCCAACTCTCCTGCCATGGGCAGGGACATTTCCCACTAGCCCAGTTTGCCCAGAGCCCATCCAGCCCTTAAACACCACCAGGAAAAGTTTGGCTGACTTTCACTAAGCCATGTGAGGTGTTCACTTACTAAAGCCAAGCGAGTGACACATTCGAGGCAGCGCAGATAAACTGTGACTACAATCTCCGCTGCTGATTTGCAGTTTATAAAACAGCTTTCTGCTTGTGGGAGTTGGCAAGCTCATAGGAGTCCAGGAGGGCTCCTGCTGCTGGCAGAGAGGTTTGAGTGGCTGAGTACACGAGGGCAGT
Source organism: Corvus moneduloides (assembly GCF_009650955.1). Lineage (NCBI taxonomy): Eukaryota > Metazoa > Chordata > Aves > Passeriformes > Corvidae > Corvus > Corvus moneduloides. The sequence continues at coordinate 6,582,666 of NC_045478.1, forward strand.
GGGGGATCACTGGTAACGACACCGTTAACTGTGGGAGCATCACGCCTTGCACACAGGCCATGGGTGTCACCTGCCAGGGTGAGCTGCTGACTGTAGCTGGCAAAGTTGGACTCTGCAGTTATATCTACATTAATAAATTAAATAGGCCAAGGCCCAAGCACCACCTCAGCTGTCAACGTTGTCACGCTCCAGGACCCACCAATGCCAAGGGGTCTTGTAGGTGAGTTCTGCTTAATTGGAGGGATGCACTAAGATCCCCCATGGTGATAGACACTCTGTAGGCAGGAAGAATAAAAGGGATCATCAAGAAAAACACCCTCAAAAGAAGTCAGGATCCCAGGGCTTCAGAGAAGAAATTGAAACTGAAATAAAAAAGTGTTGTGCATTATCTTCAAAGAAGGAATTCCTTGATTTATCAAGATTTTTTGAGAGACTGGACCACCCCTTAGTTCAGGAACATCTGCAAAGATTTTGGTGCTATTTCTTCAAGAAGACAAAATGTTTTGTTATTGCTCCCCTGCTGCTCTTTGCGTGTAGGAGGAAAGCAAGGAACAGAATAATGGCACATTTCTCTTTTTCTGTACTCTGTTCTTTTTCCTACTTATTCGTCCTCCTTCTTTCAGCAATCATCTGCATAGCAGCAGTCAGCTAGCATACGTTCTTCCAAATAGGAACAAGGGCAGTCCCATCCCAGACTGAAAGCTGGAAGTAGGGGGATGTCTTGCAAGAACTGCAGCTGCCACTTGATTTGACTTCCACTCAAAAATGCTCTTAGCCCATGGCATGGGGTGCCCTGAAATTGTTATGGACAGAAATATTTACATCTGAAATATTTGCATCTGATGTATTTACATTTGCTCTTTGGCTGCAAATCTGATGGCTTTCTGATATTTTGAAGGTGCAAGATACAAATTTGTAGAGCTCATATGAGCTGCTAAGATTAGCTACATTGTTTAGATAAACAGAACAAATGATAAAATTGCATGAAAGCGTATTTTCTGAACATGACCTCTATTACACACCAATCATTTGCAGGATTTGGAGTCTCCTAGCAAACCCTCTCATTTAACCCTACTGTTTCAGGATTCCTGTTGTTTCTGCCATCTTTCAGCAAATTCTATTCAGATTCAAATTCTCTGTACTGGATTTTAACTTGAAGGCCAAGGCTTTCTTAAAGGAACAAAACAACTTGAAAGGAATCCTGAGAATTTAGATTCTGACTGCAATTTCACCGTACCACAGAATCACGGGATGGGTAAGGCTGGAAGGGAACACACTGAGTCACTGGTCCAACCTCTCTGCTCAAGCAGGGTCATCCCAGAATTCTGGCAAAGTTCTGGCAGCTTCCCTGCAGGTTTCCCTACAAGTTCTGGCAAGAAATTTTCAGCTCAAATTTGTATTTTTTGAAAAGAGATGTTTCAAACTTGAAAGTTATGATCTTATACTTTTCCCCCCCTTTTTTTTGTACACATAAAGGATTTTCAGGTCACAGAATCACAGAATTACAGAATGGTTTGGATTGGAAGGGACATTACAGATCATTTAGTTCCAACCCCTCTACTATGGGCAGGAACCCCTTCCACCAGATGCAGAGATTTATGTGACACAATTCTTCTACTGATCTCAGACTTTTTTTATTGTACCCCAAGATACAGCTCTTTAAAGCGAGACACTAATGGATTCAAGAATTTTAAGCAGTATTCACCATGTTTCTACTCATGTTCTTCTTATCACTTTACTCTGGGGTTATTGTTTGACAAGGGACTTGAGCCAAAAGATGTGGAAACAAAGAATAAGAGAATTTTTCCAATGACCTCGAATAAGTGCCATGAGTAGTGCGCACATGTGCCTGTTTCAGTTGTGAGCCTATAGAACATTTAAATTACTCTAAACATTTAAATCAGGCTGAGCTATATAAGAGGCCCTAAGAACTTAAACAAAACCACTTCTAAGATTTTAAGTAGTTTGAGCATCATCTTTGCCTGGCTGAACTTTACCGTAATGGAAGCAAATTAAAAAAAAAAAAAAAAAAAAAAGGATCCTTTTTTTTATAGCATCTTGTTTTAAAGAATAAAAAAGCCTTAGCTGAGAACAATGTATTTGGGAGATAAGGAGGTTAGAGAGGGTAGGGATAGCTGATTATAAACTCCATGGGCCTGATAGCTTTGGATCAAGGAATTTAGCTGATGTTGAAACATCAGACTTAGCTAAAGTGTTGAAATAAATAAAATGGTCCAGCCAGCAATGTTATATCACCTCTGTGTGGTGACCAAGTGTTTTTTAAAAGGTGATGTGGGTACAAATGCCTAATGAATAAAAAATCCCTAAGTCTAATGATTCAGGAAGTAAATCCACCTTTGCATTTCCTGATTAAATTCATCAAATATTGACATGGCACACACATCCAAACGTATTTCAAAAACCAAACATTAGCTGAGCACAAATTAATGTGTATTCTTGAAAGATAACTACACCAGGACAGTGAATGAAGAGGAATTGGATTGAAAGCTGGTGGCCTTTACAGATGAATGAGCTGATACAAGCAATTTGGGTTGATACCAATTAATGACATTGTGCAGTTAAGGAAACAAAGAACAAGTGAAAAAAAACCCCAAAACCCAGAGGATTAATTTAATTGCTTGAAGTGAAAATCTAGCCTTTCCCTGGACTACAGAGTGATGATCGAGAATAAGCTCTCAGTTACCAAGTATGAGCCATGTAGACCTGACACAAAATCCTCAGTTTGCTTTGTGTTTTCCTGGCCTTTTTTGCCTCCCTCAAAGTATATAAATATCCCTTCTCTTTTTTTTAAATTAGCTTTTATTTCCACTCTGTTTTTCTGCCTTTTTTGTTCTGGCAGTATCTGTATGTCTGATATTCCATTAAAGAATTACTTTAAACCATAATTGCACGTTTTGACACATGATAACAAAACATAGACTGAGCCACTAATCGTCCTTGCATCTTTCCTAAGGGCAGAGCATATCAGGCATCTGACATCATGATGGGCATGCGCTTTATTTACTAGAGAAAATGATTAAGAAACCTGTAGCAGTGTTTTCCTAAGATTTTCCTAAGTTTTATTACTGGCTACTCACCTTTTTAGTGAGCATTGACATTCCTGTTAGAACAAAAGTATCATTTGGGATCCGCACTGTCTTCTAAAAAACTAATGCAATTTATGTGTTATTTCATCTGCAAATAATTCAACCCTGTCTAGAAGTTAATGTTTAAATTGGCTGAATTAAGGTGCTGTTGCAGAATATCGAGTCATATAAATGTTGTGGAAAAAGAAAGAACGTGTAAGAATGGCATTCTTGTAAGACAAAAATTACTCTCCGTGAGCATCGGATCAGTCAATGACACTTTCAGCACTTATGGCAGTATAAAAATTGCTCACAGAATTGTTTACATTTTTCTATATTCACCCTCTGAAGTCAGGGCTTTGGAGCCAGAGTGGGAAGGGGAGGGAACAGGGATGTTGCTGAGCAGAAGCAGCTTTATTAGCAGTTCAGTGTTGTATTCAGTCGCTGTGCCTGGGGTTTCTCTGGGAATGTTGGAGGGCTGTGCAGGAACACACCTGAGTGCACCTAAGGCAGACAGAGAGAAGGGAAACAGTGATGCCCAGGTAGAGTTTCTGAGCCTGGCTGCTGTGCCAATGGGATTTGGTCTGTGATATTGCACTGGGCTTCCCTAAAGGGTTGTGAGCCAGCAGCAAGGAAGGAGTTTGCCCCTTGGCCTTCTCCTCACTGCTGAACATCAAATAAACAGCAAAACCAGCAGGAAAAGGAAAATGAGATTGTGCTTTTTCTTAGGAGCCACTGAATGTGCTCTGGGGAAGGTGTTGGGTGGGTTGGGAGAGCATGAGGAACACAAGGAACAGGAGGAGGAGGAGGAGGAGAGAGCCTGCAGCAGGGCAGGCACTGCAGAGCATGAAGTGAATGGCCCTGATCAAGCCCCGCCACTGAGGCTGAACAGATTAAAGAGGCAAATCCATCTTTAACCTCTGTGTGACTCCCAGCCTGCTCCCACCAACTGAGTCATAACAAAATGGATTTTGCTTCTGCTAGTTTGCCACTTGCCTTCACTCTTGCATAACGTGCAAATGCATGAAGAATTACTTCTCATTCTGTGAGGGAACACGTGAGTTCCTTTTTAACCCACCAAGCTCAACCCACAAAGCAGGCACTCAGTAATACACTGAGGGCAAGGGAATGCACTATCTTCACCCACTGGTCCAGTGTTTTTCACTCCGTATTTCTCAGCAACTGAGGGTTATCCTGTCATTTGACTTGGCATGGAGTTGGTTTTGCTTGGCTTGGAAACATTTTTGCATATAAAATCATAGAATCATAGAATGGGTTTAGGTTGGAAGGGACATTAAAGACCACCCAGTTCCAATCCCACTGCCATGGGCAGAGACACCTATCCTGGGTTGCTCAGAGCTCCATCCAACCCAGCCTTGCACACTCCCAGGGACAGGGCATCCACAGCTCCTCTAGGCAACCTGTTTCGGTATCTTACCATGCTCAGAGTGAAAAATTTCTTCCTAATATCCTGATATTGGAGTGGCCACCATGTTTTCTGAAGAAAATATCCTCCTACTCACCAATACCTCAGTTCTGTTCCCACCACATATTTGTCAGGGAAGGGATTTGCTTTTGCTTTAAATGCACAGCTTGCCTCATGTGTCCTTATTTCATTTAGTCAGTTGGTGACGCCAGGAGGGAGAGGTGGGTTTACTGCCAGCTGACAGGATTGCAGTGCTCAGGGAGGTCTGTTTAGTGGCAGGAGACTGAGCAGGAAGCTCTTTGCTGCAATTAGCAGTAATTCTCTGAAGGGTGGCTGGCAGGAGGCTCCTGCTGGGCAGGGAGGAGGCAGCCAGCCTTTCCTTGTGCCAGGTGTCATGTCTTTGCTGGACCTGGTGGGAAGATCTTGAAGGAAGCAGGGTGGGAGGGATGTTAAATTTCTGCTCTAATTGTGAGGAATTGGATGCATCTGGAATTGTAGGGGATTTTCCTGGCGGGAATAGCTTGCACAGGGCTCTTAGGCAAATGTCCTTTTGTTGTTGGCAGGTTGCAGGCTGGGGCCTGCAGCTGAGGCAGAGAGGGCACTGCCAGGGGCTTCTGCTGCTGACCAGCTGACCTTTAAGGAAAAACAGAAGGGCATCTGGGACACCTTGCTGGGGGGAAAGTGGAGGAAAGGAGAAGGGTGCACAAGCCAGGGCTATCCAGGGCTTCTGGAAACCGTGCTCCAGCATGAGTAAGCATTGCTTTAAGGCAGCTGGACTCAGAATCTACCTCTAAGTTTAAACACCTCCTTTAATCACGGCAGCATCCTACCACTGTGTGTTTGCTGGATCCCACTCATAAAGTATTTATCATGCTGTCTCTGTACCAACAAGGTCTAAACCACACAGAAACAGAAAACAAAGACTGGGCTTTAATAGGATAAATTATATTTTTTTATCATTCATTAACCACCATTTTTCCCGCTGCATAAAAAATCCACTATATTTTAGAAAACAAACAGATATAGAAGAGAGGGGGTATCCACAGGAAAAAGACATTATTTGTCACAATTTAAGATTTATTATAGGAGGTGTGTGCAATGATGACCCAAGGGAATGTCCCAAATGCTGCAAGATCTCGTGATAGATTGGACTAATAATATAGGCATTTATTTCCACTGGACGTGCTGGCTAATGGCCATGTTAAAAGTCTATTAGGATATTAGATTATTGTTTTCCATTACATAAGGTTCAGTTATCAGAGGAAGGGAATGCAGCAGATAATTTAAATATCAAAGTTATGCAGCCAAAAGAACGTGATGCTATTTTAACTCTCACCAACTATTTCTGTTACAGAACATTGCAATTCTCAAAATTTATTCTGTTGTCCTTTCAGCAGTCCCAGCTCCTGGAACATGGGAAACTCAGCTTCTCTTTTTCAATGCATGAGAAATTTTTTTTTCCAGCTCTTATGGGCACATGGATAAGTTTTGAAATGTGAACGCTTAAGAAAACAGGACAGATGAAAACAAATTTTTTTTTTTAAGTTTTGATTTTTTGTTATTATTTAACCTCATAATTTTCAGCAAAACTTCCAATTCCAGTTACTACTCAAAATCACCAATACTGCTTGTGGTGCTACTGGCAGATGTTCACCTAACCCCTGTCTCAGTGTGACAGTTGATGTGGAATGTTAAAACCCAGGCTTAAAAAAGGCTACAGAACAAAATTAATCTTGCCTGAATTTTCATATAAGTGAAACCTAATTCCTCCATCATGCCTTGATCCACAAAGCATCTAAACGTAAACACAGTGACAAATCACATCCAAATGTTCAAAAATATGAAAGAACAAATACTTCTGTTGCACTTCATTCTTACATAACCTCATTTTTTTTCCTTAAAGGCCTGAAAATAATGTCATTGTAATTGCAATTATTTAGCTGTTTAAAGTCATCTTGGTACAATTTGCAAGAAAATTATTTTTACATGTCCAGTTCCTTTATCCTGTTGAACTGAAAATACAGACTGGCAGCTTTGCAAGCTCTGAGTTACCTCATTCTAAGAAACATGAATTTCTTTTAATGCATTTTTTTCTGCATGACTAATATATTGGGTAGAGATGAAGCACCGCCTGATTTTTTTAGTAGAAAACAGTGTTTCTCCCCTTGGGCTTATGATATCCAAAAGCCCAAGAAAAGCTGTGATTGGGATTTTAATTGAGAGATTTGCCAAGGGTGAGAGCAGGTTTTAAATTATATGGTGGAGGACAGAACCATCACATTCCACTGCTGACTAGTACTGTAGCTGTGTTTGCCATTTACAGTGTGCAGCCAGGCTTGCAGAGATAAACCTGGAAAATAATGAAACAGAAAAGAGTTATCTATCATCTGTGTTTCATTGATTGCTCAGGAACAGCAAACCTATGGTTAGGTTGAACATATGGGAAAGAAGTTTGTATTACTCTCCATCAGTGTAAAGGATCAGCAGTGTGGATGGGTGATTTCTGATGTGACAGCCTCAGAGTCACAGCAGTTACCCTGATAGCAGGCAGAATCAAATGCACTCTGAGTTTGGCTTTAGATGAAGTAAGCAGATACAAGACTTTCCCATTTAAGTGGAAAACAAAGCCCAGAGTAAGCTGGAGCAAAGGCTTCTGCAGGCAGCTGCCTCCACACAGAACTTCTGTGCAGGGTGCAAGTGTGGCTTGCCCCAGGCAGACATGGAACAAACACTAGGGAGGTGGCTTGAATGCTGCTGTTGGGAGGAAACAAACAAAAAGCATAACGTGTGAAGGCCCCATCCCTGGAGGTGTTTAAGGTCAGGTTGGATGGGGCTTGGAGCAGCCTGGTCTAGTGGAAGTTGTCCCTGCCCATGGCAGGGGATTGGAATTAAATGTTCCCTTCCAACACAAACAATTCTGTGATAATTTATGCTTTTTTATGACTATGAAGATAAAGAATGTCACATGGGGAAGAAGTCATCTTTTGTACGTTCTTCCCATTTAAAATCCAGATGCATCTGTGTTCCAGTTTAGCAGAGTCTAAACTCATATGAACCATCAACTTTATTGTCCTTTTTTTTCCATAACTAGTAGTTAGGTCTTACAGAAAGTTTATACTTTTCCATATTTCCTACCACAGCATCAAAATATGATTTCAAGTTTCTGAGCACTTTTGCACGGAAGACCCAGCAACAAAGTTGGGGGAATCAGAAGAGTGAAGCCCATTCCTGATCCCAAGCGTTTCATGAGTGCTCACAAGAATCCCATGCCTTAAACTTAGGGTCAAACATTTGCTGTTACAATGCTCAGAGCTTAATTCACTTACAGCCAATACTACAGATAACAAAATCAGCAGAAATATATTGAGTTTAATGGGGTTTAGATTTGGGTCATGCCAAAGGAAGTTTATTCCTGGGAGCCATACACTTCTTTGGACTCCACACATACATAAGCACAGGAAAACATCTCTATTAACTGTTGGGTTTTTTTAAACAGTGACCAAACAACCCCACAAGCCTTAGATTGGGTGGGTCAGCTTGTTTAAAACAAGTTGAGATCTACAGAAAGTCAGTATAATTGGAGTCTTTTGGACAAACTGCAGCGTAAGAAACTGCCATGATTTCATTTCTCAATATTTTTTCTTCATATTGCATTAAATGACCCATGACTTTGATTAAATTGAAAATTTAATGTATTGGCACTTTCAATGCCTTCAGATTTATATTTTTTCATGGTTTCTATTTATGTTCAAGTTTTACACTATTATATTTCTAGGAAAAACTCATTTCAGAGGACTCTACCAGCTGCCAGATAATGAAATCCAAATATCAAAGAAGTTACAGTTTCTTTGCTCCTCCAAGTCAGGTGGGACCAGCCATTGTACCTTTCTTCTCCAAACGGGTTCAGAAGGTATGGGGCCATCTTCTCTGAGCTAGGCTTTTCTCGTTTTCTTACATGAGCAAGATACAGATACCAATTTAATTTTTAGAAAAAGTTGTTTATGTGTAAGGAGTCAGATGCTTTCAGGGAAATCAAGGTTTCATTGCAGCTTATGGAAAGGCATACAGGGAGCTACAGCCACCGCCTGCTGAAAAAAAGTACTTGCTTTTCCAGTCTTAAAAGGATTGCCAGAATTGCTGGTTTCTGCTGATATTTCCCCATCTCTGAAAAAGTGTAACCCTCCTGCTGATTTTTCTACAGAAGGCTCAGTAAAAGTAACTCAAGTGTTTCCAAAGTAAAGAGAGAGTAATACAGGATTTTTCCTACCAAAAAAAAAAGGAAACCCAACCAAATGTAACAGTTTCACTGAGAATTCTTGCAGGATTCAAAATTTGGGGTGTGTGTGATTTTTGGAGGGATCCTATCTAACACTGTGAATACACTTTTTATCCTTCCCAGGAAAATCCAAGCTATGGTTTAAAATTCCAGTTCTTATTAGGATGATCTTTGTTATTAGGGTTGATTTAAAGCTGCATTTGTTTGTAGCAAAGGATGTTTGGGCCTACTGGAGGGGTTGTCCCTCTCTGCTGATTGAACCTGCTCTGCACAGAGTATCTTAGACCAAAGCACGACTTTCACCTGTGGTTATTGCTCCTTCAGGGGCTCTGCATGTGACGAGCTCCAGGACTGAGAAGATGAAGTTGCCCCTCCTGAGCTTTTTGTGCTTCCTGCAGCTGGCAGCCTGACAGAGAAGAGAGTGGAGAAGGAAGCCTGGATCCAACACAGAATGGGGGGAATGGCAAGTGGGAGTGAGATGCAGAGTAACAGCCAAGTAAGGGGTGGGACAGAAGAGCAGGTGAAGGCCTGGAAGAAGGAGGATGAACAGAAATAGAAAGACAGCTGGAGAATAAGCCAGAAATTAGAAGCCCTACAAAAGATGGTAGAGAGGGTGCAGGAGAGGAAGGAGGAGGCTGAAGAGAAAGGGTTATAATTTACCCCCAGGGAAATTATGTCCTCTATAATTCAAAGCTGCAGCCAAATTTTGGCATCCTTTTGCTTCAGGGAAACTGCTGTGAGGAGTGAAGGTACCTGAATATACATGTCCGTGTAAATTTTCCTTCTTCATTGTAGTACTGTGTGTATGTGGATGCACCTACTGCCTCTAAAGGGATCTGGATACTGGGCTCCATATGTTCCTTGCCCTTCAAGCACTTGACACTATAACCCTAAAATTAAACCTCTTTGAGTACCAAAAGAAAGAGTCCTTGGCTTCCTATCGAGAAAGACAACAAGGTGTGTCTTTATTGCAAGCACAAATGGGACACTAAACAGGTAGACCACAAATAAAAATAGATGTTCAGTACTGTAGAAGGAAGAGAATGGAGTTGGAACCCTAATTAACTCCTTCCTTAAGTATCAGACAGCAATCAGCACAAATTATGGATTAGGAGCTTTTGGCTCTTGAAAACATGGAGTCTTTGCTTCCCTGCCTCCTCCTCTCGTCACAGCTGCTGTGAGAATCCAGCTGAGACCAAGAATGTTGGGTTTTTTATAGCACTTGTAAAAATCAAGTCCACAATCAAGTAGACAAAGAAAACCATCATGAAAGGAAGCAAACATCCGGCCTCGGTGTGTTTGTGGAGTGCTGGCTGGAATGGAGCCTCTTCAGCACAGCTGAGAGCCTGCTCAGCAGTCTAAGCTGGCAGCCTTCAACTAGCCCCTAATGAGCCTCATCAAACAAACAAACAGAGAAAGAGGCTTCACAGATTAGTACCAAAGACAAATGCTGGATGATTCTTATGGTTTTGTGCAGTGCCTACATCCTTCTTGCCTCTGGAGGTGGGGGGAATCTGTCCTAACATCACCTCTCCGATGCGGGGCAGCTGCTCCAAATGGGATATTCACCCTTCTGGGGCCTGTAATGCAGAACTGCTGCATCTGGGGATGAGCCTCTTGGCTCTTTGGATAAGATAAATCACAGCTTGAGGTGCCTCCACCTCCAGATGGTAATGACTTGTCCAAATTCGTACAGTTGCTGTCTCCTGCTTATGAGACAGCTTCCCGTTCAGGGGGCCATTGCCCACCAAGTTGGGCTTCAAGGACACTATCCCACTTTCTTGTGTTTCCCTGACTTATTGACGAGCAGCATTGTTCTGCCTGTCTGCAGGAGGTGTTCTTCTTTCTCCTAATACAGCATTCAAGTCAGAAATAAAATGTTACCATTTCACAACACAACTGGGGGTATCTATTTCTTACTGAGCACAGGACCGTATTCCTCAGTAAAATTTGCATGTGATATAAAAATATGGAAGGAACAGTATATGCTTCCTTATGCTAAAGTTTCCTTCCTGTGGCAGGAACTGCAGAAACTGCTTATTAAACTCCCCCTTTCCCCCCCAAAGAGCTCTAGTTTGTAATAAGAATAGAGACTAGAGAATAATTCTTACATAAAGCCAAACTGCACAATTCCGCCTAATTATTTGTCCTTGAAAGGAGACTTTGTAATCTATCTTCTGTTGCATTTTTTTTTCCTAACTGTGAATCTTTGCACAACTGTCCTCATGACAAATATAATTTGATCTGGGGACAGCCCTGTCTGGAGTGTTTGCATCAAGAGCCTTTTCCAATAAGCTGCAGCTCCCACCTTAATGAGAATAAGAGCCTTATGACAAATACAGGGCTTTCAATAGCAAATACAGCTTCTGTACAGCACACTCAGGTCTCTCCTCACTGAGGAATAAACTGACAAATTTTTCTTCCTTCTAGTTAAAAAATAGCACAAATACTGCAGTGTTTGCATAGAGGAACACAGCTTTGTTTCAGTCTTGATTCCTCTCTCAGAAAGGAGTGTTGGGAAGGCATCTAGAGAAGTATCTACCCCAGCATCTTGGAATGGGGAATGAGAGAGCCCAAATGGGATTTTTTATGTCTGAAACTGAACAAGAAAATGCAATTCCAAGATACTGCTAACGTGCTCCAAACACTTGCAGTCCCTTGGACCAGACTGGACCTGGACTAAGGCAAAACCCTCTGAAACGTGGAAGTTGTGGCATCCTCAGCACCAACTCTGTCATTCTATGGATCTGCTTCTGTTGGCCTGCACTGCCTGGTTAGGTAGGGCATAACCCAGGAATGTAAGGGCAGGGATGAGGCAGGTGGAGCTGTGAGGTCTCAGGTAGCATCAAAAGGAGACTTCATGAGCAGGGTGACGTGGAGATGTATCTGCAAGGGAGACTAGCCAGGAAAAATAACAGGAATAGGCTGTAGGGTTGGAGGTATTTGAGCAGCCCAACACTCCATCTAAAGCTGCAGCCATGCCAGATACCAAAATGAGTCTGGGAGCTGTGGGAGGAGAGGAAATGTTGACATGGGACATGCAGAACTTAGGGAAATCAGCTCCCTACAGAGATGGGGCTGCAGCACGTTGGACATTTGTGGTGAGCACTTTGGACAGAAAATACAGAACTCACAAATTGTGTGAATTCTCAACTGATTTTAGCTTTTACAAATCCAAGCCTGGACAGATGAGGTTGCAAAAAACCAAGGATGGTCCCAGTTTCTTCAGTCTATTTCCATCCTGCTTGCAGGCTGAGCTCAGCACTCATGGACACTCACCATGAGCTGGTTTCACGTATTGGAAGTACAGCCAGAACCATGGCTGCAGGTTATGGCAAAGCCCAGCTTTATTTAGTGAGTCCTTATCCAGCCAGAATTAGCATCATCTTTTCTAAAATAAATCTGAGGAACAAAACACAGTGTCTAAAGGCAGCGACCAATGAATCATAGTGAATTGCTGATGAAAATGCAGCTTGGGATTGTTTGGCATTGCACCCCCAGTGATGTCAGCCGAGTGCAGTGAAATGGAAATAATCAATCTTATCATGCCTCACTTGCTGAAGCACTGACTTGGCATCAAGTTGTACAAAGCAAAACTTTTGCTTTTCCTTTTTGATGCTTGTTTTCACTTTTCTAAAGACGCCTGGAAATGTTGAAATGAAAACTGAGATTTTTTGGAAAAATTTTCCTTTTTGGAAAAATTTATTTTGGATTGCATGTGATTTCATGAGCTGTCTTGGTCAGTCTCACTTCATGTGTTCTGGCAACAAGAAAAAAAAAAAACATCTTTATTGGTAAACTGGGTCTTCCAGCTCTATCCCTGACTGACACATAAATTTAGAGACTGATGCACGAGGAATCATCTGTTTGGTGGGATGTACCCATTTCTGCTAAGCATTGAGGGCAGCACTCAGGGCTGGGTTCAGTTTCTAGGGGTGGATAATAAACACAACCCTGAGCCTGCACTTAAAAATGTAGAAAACCTCAAGTCTCTGCACAGACAGTGAGTGATACTTCCTTCCTTCAGACTTTTAAAAGTAGAGTATTATCCTGAGGGAAGAGAGAAAATGAAGAGAAAGAAATAAAAATAACAAACTAACCAGCTAGCCTTTCCTTTGCATACAACAATACCATAACACATTTCTCTCATCGTTTTTGGATGGAGAAACTGCAAAGGCAGCTGGAGGTTTCCCAGCCCAGATACCCCAGGACTCTGCTGACCCCTGGATGCTCTCAGGTCGCCAGTCCATCCCACACTGGGATAAAGAGCATCCTTGGTGCTACATCTGCCTTAGTGCATAATGCTGCAGCTCTTCACTCCTTCCTCACCAGCCTCCCTCCTTCACCTGATACTTTTCCTGGCCCATCTATCTTTTCTTCCTTTTGCCTTGGCACCTTGTATTCTGCAGCCAGCACCACACATCTCTGAAAGGGGACTCTACTTTGTTACCCAGAAAAAACTTCTCAGATAATCGCAATGTATTTTACCTAAAACTTTCATGTAACAAGGCTTGAAGTGATTTCTCTACATCATGCAGCCCACTCACCCCAGTGTGTTTAGCCACAGCTGGGGACCCCAGGCCTTCCTTATTTATTACAGCCATATTTTTAACTCCAACTCAAGATACAAATTTTTAATTTCTTTTCCATAAATTCCTCCATTTTTGGTAAAGTAAAAAATGAAAATTGAGCCTTGTCCACTGGTGGTTTTTGTGCAATCCCTTTCTCTGTGCCAAGGGCAGTGAAGTTTTTATTTTTCTTGGGGCTTTCATCCTTCTTTAGGAAACAGTTTCTTTTTTGAGTCTACACCAGCAGGGTTACAAGCATTTACCTTCACCTGCATTTCCAGTTTCATCATGAACACATTGCAGCTTTCTTAAGACTTAGCAAATATTGCAAGTAGTCATCCAGTATTTGTTTATCTCCGGAGTTCTCCACTCATGGCCGAAACTGGATGAGTGCAAGATGCCATGTGGGATATGGGTGTTTATTTTTATCAGAGAATTCACCCAGCTATGTTGTTTTGTAGCTTTACACCACCTTAATTCCAGACCATGTCAGAACCAGAGCAAAATCCAGCTCTTTTTAACTGAATACAGCAGTAATGCAGGGCATACCAACCTCACTAGTTAAGGATAGTGGTTAATAATCCATTAATTCATTAACCATTTCTTATTCTTTGTCTTTTGTTTATTGTGAAAGAAAATAGTCAGCCCTTGAAAACAACTCTGCAGGGAAGCATCAGCATGGGAAGCTGTGCTTAGAGTGCCTTCTCTTACACAGAAATGTTAAAAGTCACCCATTTTTCACTAAAATGTAAGGAAAAAGCTTTGACTGTGAGGGTAATAAAGGTTACCCAGAGATCCTGTGGAGTCTCCATGCTTGGAGACGCCCAAAACCCCACTGAACACAGCCCCAAGCAGTGCTTGGAGCTGACCATGCACTGAGCAGGGGCTGGATCAGGTGACTTCCAGAGGTGTCTTCCAACCTCACCCATTTCAGTGTTCTGTGAATTCTACACAATATGTAAACAGTGGGCAGAATAAGTGCTTTAATTTGTTTTCTGGTGGCTGGAAGCAGCAAACAAAGACGTCTGACCTGACTGAGGATACATCCACAGTTCAGCATCATTTAGCAGAGACCAGCCAGGATGGGTATTCGTGTATTCTGAGTGTAACAGTGCAGAGCTTACAGAGGGGGATTCTAGAAATGGAAAGTAGTGCTAATTGAGATGATGAAGCCAGAAAAGACAATGCAGGACCACATGTTACACCCCCAGAAGGGTGGGGAAGTGGAGGAGCATTATCCTGCAGCTATAAACCACAGCTATGGATCAAGAGTGCAACTTGGCTAACACCTGTGTGTACAGGTTACCAGGTACCCAGAGCTGGGCTCTTCTCTAGGTGACCTTACATGTTTGCATAATACACTTCTCCTTGTAAGAGGAACTTTGATGTCTGTCCCAGGATTTAGTAATGCAGCAATTTTGGAAAGGTCAGATCTGGAATTTAGCCTATTAATAAAAACATAGGCAATTCATCGCAGGCTAAGTGGTAATTTCAATTTAGCATCAACCTGAAGGCACATACCTCATCCTTTTAGCTGGCTAAATTTATCATTAATAGAAGCACTGAAGTAACCGATGTCATTGCTGGCAGTGCACGGATCTACCATCAGGATCAGATGATGAATATAATTCCTGAGCTGCACAGAGGAAGGGCAATCAGTTGAACATGGAGGTGTAAATAAATGCAAAGGGTTGGCTTTCCAGACTAAAAAGTATGGAGACTGTTAGATTTTCCTCAGGCAGCCAGTGGTTCCAACTGAATATTTTTGAGACTTCTCTTAGTAATTCTAATGGCATGACTTAGAGATTAATGTTACTCACATGAACATGGCTTTTCCTTGTTTTCAGGTATTTCCATAAGGCAAATTGCTGCCTAAGTTTAGAGACAGGAGTATTGAGTTACAAAAACCTGGGGAAACTTCTTAAATTAGCAGAATGCATGAAAGAATGGAAATGCTTTCCTTCTGCATGTGGAAAACCAAGATATGAAGGGCTAGATTTGCTCTTTTTAAGTGGAGAGCAGAGGGGGCAGCAGAGAGATGCAGGTAAATCCCAAAATCAGATCTTAGCTGGGTTCAGATTCCTCCTGAATCCCCTTTGTCTCTCACTGTTGCCTACAGGGATGACACAGAATATCAAGTCTTCCATCACAGGCACCTCAGGAAGATGCTAAAATGAGGTGAATTCCCACATAAATAATTTGCTCCTGTTGTCACAGCTTGGGATAGATGAGTGATTAAACAAGGTTTTCCATAATCCTGATGAAATATCCACCATAAAAGAGGATTCTTGACCCTGCAATAAACAGAAGACTTCTCTGTAGAAAATACAAAAGATCACATATCATGCCTGTGAGCCATTTCAGATGGTATAGTCACCATTTTCCCCTCAAACCTGTAACAAAACAGCCAACAGCAGTCTTTAGGATGTAAACATCCACTGCGGGCAAAAATAGTATTTCGCTCCTGAAATCCACTCTGTAGCATATAATCAAGAACTGGACCTTTTTATTACACTAATAGTGAGGTATTTAATGAAAAAAAACCCAAAACCCTTCACTGGAAATGCTTGGTATTTTTTCTCATTCTGAAAGAGGAAAAAAAAATAGTTAACTATCAATTATATTTGCTAAAAGAAAGTTTCCCCAATAAATGTTTTTTGTAAGATCTGTAAAATTGCAGTTATAATGACAAACCTTTTAAAATGCATTGTTTGGAGTTCCTCTGGATATCCCTGAGGGCATTCTGCCTAGACTGACATCCTGTCCCTGGAAAAATTTTAAAGGAAATGAAGCTTCACAGTTCTCAGCAGGAGAAACTTTCAGTTGAACAAAAGCAAGCAGATTCACAGTCTAGGAATTTCACTGGTGATAGGAAACACTGGTGATAATTATACAGAAATGCCAGTCTCTTCAAATAGATTTTGCACCAGTTTATCAGTACAAAAATTATGTTCCCCAAATTGCTAAGATTGTGTAAAAAGATATATGTTTACATCTTAAACTTTTTTTCTTTCTAGTCTTAAAGCTAGTCTTAAAGTCCTCATATGATGGAGAGTTTCTTATATTTAGAGTTAATATTCAGTCCCTCCTGTTATTTGTAAATATGTAAATGAAAGATGAATTCCTGTCAAGTGCACTTGGTAGCTGAATTTATTTTTATACTTTTAATATTAATTATGCGGAAACTTATTTAACCACAGACCTTCATCTTCACCCAATCTTCATCTGCTGATGATGCCACGTGAAGCCACTACTGACACTGCCAAATATTGCTGGAGCAAAGGGATAACACAAAGCTGAGCAGGATTAGAAAGGAAATAGGAATGGTGACAACAGAGGACTTGACCAGAATGCTGGGTCATTCCTTAGGGTAAGTGCAGAGACCTTGTCTTGGGTACCAAGAGAATATTTTTCCACCTGAATGGAAGAGGAGGGAGAGGAAGGAAGGAAGGAAGGAAGGAAGGAAGGAAGGAAGGAAGGAAGGAAGGAAGGAAGGAAGGAAGGAAGGAAGGAAGGAAGGAAGGAAGGAAGGAAGGAAGGAAGGAAGGAAGGAAAAGAAAGAAAGAAAGAAAGAAAGATAGAAAAAGAAAGAAAGAAAGAAAGAGAAAGATAGAAAGAAAGAAAGAAAGAAAGAAAGAAAGAAAGAAAGAAAGAAAGAAAGAAAGAAAGAAAGAAAGAAAGAAAGAAAGAAAAAAAGAAAGAAAGAAAGAAAGAGAGAAAGAAAGAAAGAAAGAAAGAGAGAAAGAAAGAGAAAGAGAAAGAAAGAAAGAAAGAAAGAAAAAAAGAGAAAGAAAGAAAGTGAGAAAGAAAGAGAAAGAAAGAAAGAAAGAAAAAGAAAATGAAAAGGGAAAGGCAAGTAACAGAGTTGTAATGAGCAATACTGAAATTTAAGAGGATGCAGGGACTGAGAGTATTTCTAGTTCTGACTCAATGACCTCATATAGTAGGAAGACACACGAATGGGAGCTGTCCTGATGTGAGATGTATCTGGACAGAAACAGGCAGTTGTATCCCACACCAAGGCTCCTTCTGAAGTCTGTTCAACATTCATTCAGGCTAAGAGTAATTTACTTTAATTGTTTTAAGAGATTTTTACCCAAATGAGTTGACATTTGGCTTTCTGTATCTATTTGCATCAGGGCTAACCACCAGAATTAAGACTACAGAGAAACTGTTATTTTTTTCCCACAAACACAGCATTTAGCAGAAACCAGAAAATGAGTTGTTGAGAAACCAGCCCTACATACTTGGACACGTGAGCTGAACAATATGCCAGACTATTCCCATGTCAGAATGTCCTACTGTATATATCTGCTGCACGGTAGATGACAAGTATCAGTGGGAATTGTCAGTTGTCTGGTACTTGCTGGCTTTCCCCCAGCCTTTATGTTTACACCAGGCAGAGTCAGTTTTCTTCGTCACAGAAGGACCCACCCATGTAAAAAACCTCAGAAATAATATTTTGCTCCAAGCATGATGTAATGAAGCCATTGTTTCATTAGATTTTTCCTCTTTTTTATTTTTTTTTATATGGCAACATGTGTAGATGAGCATTCAGTGCATTCAGTGCAGGACTATCAAAAAACTTAATTCCCTAAATACTTAGCAAAATCTCCCATGAAATTTCAGCCAGGATATTAGTCATCAGAGCCCATTGTCCATTTTCCAGGAAGACTCTGATTAAGACAGATTTATGACCCGGTCCTTCTAATGCAACAGTAAGAACTGAATATTAATGATTGCCAGTCAGTTGGAATTAACCTTTCTTGGAGGAACTTGAGTCAGTTAGGATCTCAATTTATAATTTGACTTAATGGCAGTGGGTTTGACTTTAAAATCGTCATCTATTATGCCAATACTTGGATAATACAGGAACAGAATTCTAAAAAAATTTGATTTGATCACAATATTAGTACATTAAGAAACTATATGTAAGAAACTGCACTGACACCACAGATATAAGGAAGAATTTAAAGACATTTAAGCTGTCCTAGGGTGTTCCTGGTCTCTGTTTCAGAGAAATGCTTGTGAGAGAAATGCTTGTGTCTCATGGGTTCTGCTGGCTCTATGTGAACAGTTAAAGACTCCTACAGGAAAGCAAGTGGATCAAGCCTTGTTTATTTACCAGTCATGTGGGCAAACATTGTAACATTTACTCCCTTGTGAAATAAATTGGACAGCAGGAGTAATATTGAAGGAGAGCTCTTATCCTGTGGTGTCCACAAGTAACGCATCGTTGTATCTCTGCTTTTCCTTTTTTGTAGTCTCTCTCAACCACAGACACTTAGCACTCTGTGTCTCATCAGGAGCCTGAAACAAAACAAACACAAAACCTGTGAACTGTTCTATTGAGATGGAACATTCAAATGGATGTTAATCATCAATTATTTAAGGTAATGACAGTAGATTAGCAATTTTTCAGTATATAGGCCTGCCTGAGCCACATTTCTCAGTCTCTACGTACACTTAGGAGGGCACAAACCCTTTCTATCCTTTACTTCCATTGCATCACAGCCTCTAACAGAAAACTCATCTGACCTTGAGCCAATTCCAAAGCCCTGCTAAGTTTCTCAGTGTGCCATGGTGACAGCACACTCCTCTCAGCTACTGCCCAGATCAAATGCAGGAAGTGGCTGAAGCTGAAGGAGTAGGACATTGTCTAATACACAATTCCAGTCGATAAAGTTTTTCTATTCCAACTTCTTGGTCTCCTTTTATCAGTCCCAATCACAGCGGCAGGGTTGTTATAAAAAGGGGACCTGTGATTTCTACACTGTTCTACTGCTTTGCTGAAGGCCAGCCTTGGGAGAACTCCTGTTAGGCCTCTTTTGTGGGTGAAGCATATCAGGGTATCGGTCTGTCATCAAAGGAGAACTGGTCTGACCTTATGCACACACCTTCCAAGTGCCTCAGTCTATGTGAAATGGTCAAATTCTCTGTACAGCCTGAAACTCTCTCTGCCTTTCATCAACATCTGCCTGACATATTAGTTGGCACGGTTTGTGAAGGTGAAGGAATGTCTCTGTAACCACAGTGGTAGCTGCTGTAGACCAGTTTCAATGGGAAAGGGGCTTAAAAAACACACTTCAGTTTCACAAAAGAAGTGATCCAACTTGGCATACCATCTGCTAAGTGCCTTGTTACCAAATATCAGCTGGGGAAAAAAACTTGCAATGGGTTTATGTATAAATAGAAGATGTCAGTTTGGAAGCTTGTCAAACCAGCAGTTTTCAGGAAACTATTTGTAGAAGAAAGATGTCAGCTTCCAATTTTATTTTTGTTCTCTTGAAGATGTATCTTAGAATTGACATGATTTTTTATTCTTTGCAATTAGAGAGCAATCAGATTCCTTTTATGATAGTGTGTTTATTCCTCCTTAGTAGAAGTTTTGTAGTAATTGACCTATTTTCTGTATCATTTTCACAGCTGACGTGAGATAACCCTATATAAAATAGTTTCGAATTGACTTATTTTCATATTCTTTACACAGATGAGCAGAGACAGTCCTATATAAAATTAAACCCTACTATTAGTATTCTTCCTCTTTCTAGTGTTCATTTACTCATATCAATCCCACTGGCAATAAGGCAATTACACCACAGATGGTAGAGTTCAAACAAATTAGATTCTACTCTCTCCTCACAAATAGCTGCACTGCACAAACTTCTCCAAAGCACGTATGTGCCGAGCCCTCATCTTGCCACTCAATTGCTTGCATAACGTCACCAAAATGCTCCCTTTTATCTGCATTTCCTCTTATCATCTGTGCCTCTTCACTGCCTTCTCCGCTTGCCTTAGCTAGCCCCTCACAGCCAGATACCCTTCCCTAGTTACTGCCCTTAAAATGCAAGCCAAGCATCAGGTGCTCAGTTACTCCCACAGTGCTTTTCCCATATTTTGCATCTCTTCTTTCCAATCTCTCTTTCACTCTCCCACCTCCCCACATGTGCATATGCATGTGCCTTCCATATCCTCCATCCCTCTGAACATGGACTGTGTTTCCTTGCATGTCCATAGAATGGCTTTCTACAAGGAGACTTCACCTAATAACTGCAAATAATTATTATCTTCATTAATAGAATAAATCCCTTCCCCTGCAGGTTTTGCATAGATAGATTTATTCTTATTTCAGCAACCAGGTCAGCTTGACTGTAAATAAGAGGAGTCTTGCCTTGCCATGAAGGAGAGCTGAGGCAACCTCTCTAAATACAGAACAAATGCTGATACAGCTTGAGGAGCTGGATAGCCACCACCCTCAAATCAAATTCCAGAGCAGTGCAAAGCCAGAAAAGTCCCAGCATGATGTTGCTCTGGTGGAATTGCCCCGAAACACATTGATGCAACAAAAGGAACAGAATCGCTCTTGCTAACCCACGTCTCTGGGTTGGGTAACCTCAAGTTCTGGATCACTTCCATCCAATTTCACCCATAGCAGATGCCTAGTCCTCTGTGGGACGGGAGTGGTCCAAGGTGAATGTGCCTTTGGACAATCTGCCTGTAGTGTTTGTGATTTAAATTCATAGGACAAGTATCCTTGGAGTAAAAGGGGCACCTCCAGCTATATTTATGAAGCTCAAAGGAAGACAGAATGACACCAGACCTGTGTATTTCAGCTGAATCAGAAAAGAGGTGGACAGAGGACAGAGAAAACATTCAAGAAATCCAACTTCAGCTCAGGCATCGCAGAAATCAGGAAATTCTGAAACCAATATTTGATTGTGATCCTAATCGAATCTTAAAAATTCAGCATATCCTTATGAATAGTTTTAAACTTAGTGGTTATAGGAATTCTTCCCTGCAAATACCAGGTTTCGCATTTAAGGACATCAGATGCACACTAAAACCTAAGAGAAATTCTAATTGACTACACTTTACAAACTGGTTTCTGTTTTTCAGGTGATTGGATTGGTGCTTTCTGCATTTTGTGAGTGAGAATTTTCTTCATTATTTTAAATTTGCATTTAATTCTTCCCTTTTTAGAAGGAGTTTCTTTTATTGACAGAAACAGCTTTCAGAGCCCACTTCCAGAACCTTCTTGCTACTCAAGTTATTGTAATCATAAAAAAATATAATCAATCTTTTTCATTTACACAGAAATCTTGGCATGGAAACCCAGAGAAGGTAAATATCTGCCTCCAAGGCTTGGATATGGAAACTAAACTCTGCCCACAGCCTGACTGAGAGCTTTTCAACTTAAAAAAGTTGTGGTATCTACTGTCCTCCATCTGGAAGGTATTTGCAATGCTCTGTATGATATATACAAACAGATACGGAGGCAATCCTGAAAGACTAAGGGGTACAAACAGATGGAGGATTTGGGATGCTGTTATAACACGCCCAAATAGTGAACATAGAGAAGAATGAATAAAACTTGCCTGCTCTGGGAGTTGAAAAACTTTATTAAGGTAAAACAGGGGAAAAAATGTTGAAAGAGATAGAAATCAATAAAAAATGAAAACAGGTAGAAGCAGGAAAAAAAAGTAAGTGGATAATTTATTTATAAAATCAAATTTTAAAATGAAGTTACTGAATAGACAAACAGCTGCATCTCTACTGTGTCCTGGACATATCTTTGCTATTGTTTTTGTTCTGTTTGAAATGAATTTTTCTCTTTCTTTCTTTAGTTGTTTCCTTTTTTTTAATTTACTTCTTGACTACTGGTTATAGTTATGTGCAATTATTTCTAGTTGCTCTTTAGACATTTAACTTTGGAGTAGCAAAGCCTCATAGCAGCCAACAGTGAATATATTCCTTTGAGATGTACAGGCAAGTGTGTTAAAGATGGGAAGAAGACAGTTCCAAGTCTCTAATAATAACATCTAAGTAATATAATTTGATGTATACATTATACAATAGAAAATATCTAAAATATTCTGGGTAAGCTTTTATTTGACTCAACTGAGGCATTCAATTTTAAGGTGCAGGGGAAAAGCTGGAATTGATGTAAGATGGGGTCACAGTATCTTGAGGAATTCTAGGGTTACAGAAGACTTCTGGGACCTTGTCATTGAGCAGGGAAAATTCACATGATGGCTTTGAAACTTTCCTTGTTTTGAAAACCAATGACAGCTGGAAATACTGGAGGCAAAGCACTGAACTTTAATACATGGCAAGGCATTATTTCTGTGAAATGCTCGGTCATGTGCTCCAAAAGTGAGAAGGGCATCTAAGAATGACAGTGTCAGAGCAGGAAGGGCTGATGGTTGGCTGACCATTGCTTAGAGCACACAGGGAGGCAGCAGCCAGTTAAAGCAAAAGATTTTAAACAGCCAGACCCCATTCAGAAGTGAATGGAACAAAAGCATCAAAGGCTGTTAAGGAAATATTTCAGCAGTATCCTTTCCAGGGCCAGGATTCTGGCTCTGAGCAGGAGTATCACATTTGAAAGGAGTTGAAGTAAATTCATTTTCCCTCATGCTGCAGTAGACCTAAGACATGAAAAATCAGCATTCCAGAAGGATAAAAACCAGCAAGAAACCAGTAACACAACTGTGAGCCTTTCTCAAACCACAAGACAAGAAAACAAGGAATACTGTTACCAGATGTAATGTATATGTTTAGGAAGAAAATCAGTGTGAAAGTCAGGAAAAAAACACTCCAAATAGGTGCCAAAAAGGCCAAAAAGGATTAATACCACAATTCTGAAAAACACCTTTAGCTAACACTGATTTTAGAGCACAATAAAAGAAACAGCTGAATTTATTACTGCAAGTGAATTATATGGAAATAGAGACCGAAATAGAAGTACTGATGCTACAATCTGTTTGGTATGTTACATGTATAAAGGAAGGGGTAATACTTAATTTGTGTTGTTTCTCAAATGCAGAAAATTGGAAAAAATTATATATGGGTTGAAAGAATGGCTTGCAGGGCTAAAAAAATACTCTAATGTATTAGGAAGAAAAGAAACACTAAAAATAGTAGGTAAGCAGTCAGATATGCAATGATGTAGAGAAGTCAAGTGTATTCAAAAACTTATTTTATTCTGTATTTTGAAAGAAGCAGAACACTTATCACTTCAGCATGACAAAATATTATCCAGTCCATAAGTTACTCAGGAGTGTATTATACCATGACTATAAGAAAGAAAATTCTTTAGCAAAGCAAAATAGCTTGCACCTGAAGTAAAAAAATAAGCTGGCTCAGAGCAGTGTGCAGAGCTGTTGTCTATTTTCAGTGTACCTGACACGGGCACAGTCCGGAATGATGGAGAAACCAACACATCTTAATTTTCAGAAAGTGAGCAGGGATAAACCAGCTAACAAAACCCCCTTCTATAACCCCCAATAAAAAAAATGGAAAACATGACTGAGCATTCATTTATCTAAGAGGGAAGTAAGGAACAGGGATATAAGTACTGCCTCTCAACAGTGTCTCTTGAAACATAAATCACGCCACATAATCCTGATTACATCCTTCAGGACACTACATGTTCATCTGATAAAGGAGACAGTAGAGATATAATGTGCTTAAATTTCTACTATACATGTGACTGAGCACAGAACAATCTGATGAAAATATTAGAACATTACATTAATAATAAATTCCAATTTAAACAGATTAGACAACAACCTAATCTCAAAAAGTAGCTGCTAAAATGAAATCATTAAATGGAGAGATTAGCTGTCCTTTTTATGAGACTGGGATGACACATTCATTGAGCCAGTAAAAATACCTGCTAGTAAATTCAATAAGAATAGGCGAATTTTTAGATCTCCATTGCAGAGCAGGCAAAAAAAAGGGATCTTGATAACCATTTTTTAAATATTTCTTTTTTGAATTGTCACAATGTGTCCCCATGAGCAGGGGCTGCAGTGTAGGTATACAGACCAGGGCCTGTGGAGCCACAAAAGCATTTAGGAGTTCTGGATGGGTGATCATGGAGCAAAATAGAAAGCTGGGAAGGAAAAGTTAATTGTTCACATGTCATTGCCAAAACTGAAACCAGAATGTTACTGAATAGTTTTGATTTTCACATTTTGCAAGGAATAGTGAAATGCAGATGAACAGGTTGATGGGAACTGATGTACTGTGATTACATGCTCCCAAAACATGTGAGAAAGCTATCTTATACAATACCAGATGAAAGCGGGAAGGAAAACAGATGTGAATATTCAGCAATGAGTATTTAGCCAGGGACTGTGCTCTTAGCTGGTAGTGGAATCCCAGACTCTGTCTCTCCAGATGAAGAAGAGACGTCTTCAAGGTTCTGTGCAGCAAAAAGCAAAATTAAGCTAAGATTTGGAGATCAACACAGGCAAAACAGTATAAATCAATAGCCTACTAGAGACATTGAGCTGGGTAAAGAAGAGATCTTGTTGCATGGATATCATGTGTAGCTTGCTAATCCTTATGCTGACAGGTTTTAAAAAGATACATCTTTGTCAGGGCAGACCTGAGCACAAACACAGGCTGGGTGGAAACAGGTTGAGACCAGCCCTGAGGAGAAGAACGCGGGGGTGTTGGCTGACAAGAGGCTCAGTGTGACCCATCAACGTGCACTTGCTGAAGCACCTCTCCTGTGGAGATAGGCTGAGAGAGTTGAGGTCGTTCAGCCTTGAAGGTTGAAACCTTGAAGCCCCTTCCAGTACCTGAAGGGGCTCCAAGAAAGCTGGAAAGAGACTTTTGACAAGGGCATGGATTGGCAGGACAAGGGAGAATGGCTTTAAAGAGGACATCTTAGATTGGATATAAGGAAGAAATTCTTTACTGTGAGGGTGGTAAGGAACTGTCACTGGTTGCCCAGAGAAATTGTGGCTGCCCTGGAAGTGCTCAAGGCCAGGCTGGATGAGGTCTTGAGCAACCTGATTTAGGCAGAGGGGGTGGAACTAGATGATCTTTAAGGTCCCTTCCAACCCAAACTGTTCTGTTATTCTGTGGACTTAAAAATTATATATGTACACTGAGAGGGGCAGAAGAAATCTTGCCTTCATCTATTTATATTCTGAACTGGCTAGAACAGAGCCAGTAAAGCTCTGCAAGATGAAAAACTTTGTATTTCCTCAGCATTATACCTCAGCTGTGTCTCAAATTTTTGTACTTCCAGCAATAAAGGACAGCAAAAATGTGACTGAAGCAAATGTTGCTGAAGAGAGAGTGGAGGTTTTATCCTGCACTCATTATAGCTGTGTTTTGGCACCAAAGAGGAAAGCTAAAAAGCTGTTGGTGCCCTCTTATCTTAACATTTCCATCCCAGCCGTAGGCAGCCTGCAATGAAATCACATTTTCTAGTGCCATAATGTTACTGCAAATGCTGCCATTCATCTGGGAATTCCACTGCCCTCCAACCAACAGTCAGGAAATTCCCTATAGGATAATTGACAGTCTACTGTGAATTACACAGCTATAAATAGCACACCATGGGTGCCTGGTGAAAGGATGATAAAACACAAGTGCTAGTACAGTATTTATGAAGTCATTTGCACCACAGAGAAGTATTTATCGCTGTACTTGCAGTTTTTATATTTTTTCTTTCCCCAATACTTAGAGAACAAGGAACAGCCAGCTATAAAGAACTGTGAAATATGATCTTTAAGAAGTTCTCTCTTTCATTTCTGTATTCTTTCTGTTCCTGCTCCTTTGCTAAAGCTCCAGCAGAACCATTCATATCTGATCAATTTTATCCTATCTCTTCCTCCAAACTGCTTTCCCATCAATAAACTTCCCCTATTCTTCGGATCATCACAAAAGACAGAGGAGGACGGGTGTGCTTTACATGCCTGTGGCTTCTGCTTTCAGGAGCATAGAGACACAGCACTCAAAATTCCCCTTAAGTAAAGAAACGAGTACCTCATTTTCTATTCTCAACACTGAAGAGACAACTTGAAGGATCATATGGTTGGTTAGAGAAGAAATGCCTCCCCCTGAATGATACAGAAAACATTGGTGAAAATTTAAATATTAAATGCAACCTTCAGGAAAGTTCAAGAGAAACACCAGCAGACATGGCTGTTATTTCTGCATGGACAGTGTGCCCTTATCCACATCTACAGTGCTTTAGCACAGATTATGACTCATGCAAATGGGCATTAACCCAAATGCATCAATGTTTTTGTATTCCCATATACTCAGCAGAAGCACACAATGGCAGTGGAAGGAATCTGAAGATGTGCACAATTGAAACATCCCTCCAAATTATGAGCTCCCATCCTTGCTACATTAACGGTGATCAAATAAATGGCTTGGAGTTCTGGTCATAGAAGCTTTTGGATCCATCAATAAGTAATTACCATTAAAAACTGCTCACCTTTTACTGAAAACAGAAACAGAAATGTAAATCATTAAGAATGGTTCTTAAACCAGTGCCACTTTCCCCTCCGAGACAACAGCACTCAAGCTCTTTGGGGAAAAATGAGGAAAAAGTTAGTTAAGACAGGCTGGGGCCTTCATGTTTACTTGAGGTCAGTCATCCTAGTCTCCTGAAAGCAAGATATGAAATAGTCACAGAGAATAAAGAAAGAAGTAAAAAGAGTCCTCCATCCTACTCCACTGCAGAGGAGAGCAACCACACCACATTACCTCCAATGCCATAAACACAATCTCACATTTTAATGATTATTTCAGCCCAGCATTGACTATGAGGTTATGTCTGATTATCTTTGAGAAGTATCAAATCTGTACCTGACTGGGTATGCCACTGCATGTTGCTTGCTTCTGGGATGTGGTTCCTACAAAACTCAGTAGTAACTGGCAAGAAAAATAAACTCATAAATAAAGGGAAGAGAGGGAAAAGGCAAATAAGGGCTAACAGGAAAAGAAGAAAGAACACAAATTTCACATTGCAAGCAAGGACTGTGGTCTCTCTACAGCTTGGCAGATGGGATAGAAAGCAGATCATTCTTCCTCATTCTGTCCAGTGAGAAAGTCTCCCAGAATAACACAGCCCTCAGGGTACCATAGACCATCCTGGTGTCTCGGGAAGTAAAGATAAAGGGCCTTTCCATTTGTACTTCATTCACCTGATTGCAATGTCACATTAAATCCTCTAGGAAAAAAAATGATATTCTTGCTCTTTTCTTTACTCATTTCAGCTGATTAGCTTTTGTTCATTCACTTCTGATCATGGTCACCAGGCATGATCCCAACATTGCTCCCAGGTGGTATCAGCAGACACTTTTGCTGAGGGGCACTAAGTGTGTCCCCATGCATATGGCTAAACAATGGCAAACCTGCCTGCTTAATATCGTCTTTAATGAGCAGAAGAATAAATTACTGAGACTCAGCTGATGTAAGGGGATTTATTATCCTAATCTGACTCAACTGTTTATCTGAGTCATTCAGATAAATCTTCTAATTTATAATTTGTAAGAAGTGAAAGTTGCAATTTACCTCTTCTCCACTTATTGCTTTATCTTATCCATTTAAATGGAGGTTGATTTCATGTCAGGGCAAAGACATTTTCATCCTCTGCGCTTACACAGAATCTTTCACAAATCCATTTATGGTCTCGTTCACAGATTTAATTAGCTCAGTGTCGATTTATCCAGACACCTCTATGGTCTTTGTTATTCTAAAAAGTTTGAACATGCAAAAGGAATGAAAAAAAGAAAAATTCAGCTTACTCAGACTGTATGAATGAAATCTATGATATGAAATTATAAAGTGATTCACATTTTCATTATTATCAGTCATAACCAGTAGGATTTCCTGAGAGGAACTCATCAGTTTGCAGAGTATTTTCAACATTCATTCTGAACATTCACTCCAAGAAGTCTGGCCCAGAGAAAAGATTTTCATCACAGCGAGTATCAGTCAAATACTATCTCTGTTCCTTCAACTCTTTCTCAAAATTTTAGCCCTGCTATTTAGCTTTTTCTTCCTCTTTAGTCCACTGATCACCACAGACTTTAATTTAGGCTAAGATTCCAGAGAGGAAAACAGTCCTTTTTCTTTTACTTCATCACAATCCTGAACATATATTTAAGGCTGTGATAAAGAAAAATCCTCCTTTCCTGGTCCTCTACAAGGCTCTTTACTAATAAGGTAAAACTGCAGTAAATAGGAGCTAATTTTGAATGAAGGAGATTTACACAAATGAAGAATTTTTTAGTTGCAGCCAGACAGGTTTTCTATACATTAAAAAACAGTAAAACCCAGACATAACACTACAGGCATGGAAAAGAAAAAGAGAGATATGAATAAAACAGAATTTAAAGGAAGTCACACCACATGCAAATAACCAAATCTGTAAGAGATGCTCTGAAAAGAGAGAAGTTCTCTAAAACAGTTTCAAAAGAAGAAAGGAGGCCAAGCTTCGACTATTTTTACATAGTGTCAATTTGCAGCTCATCAGCAGGACAGTGCAAGGGAGGATTATGCAACTCCTTCAGGATGGTTATCCTGTGAGGAATGCAATTAGAAGGGCTCTGCTCTCAAAGCATGTCAGTCTTGAGAGGTTTTCTCAAATGGAGAAAGCTACTACCCATCTTAAAAATGGGTCAGGGTCATGGAAAGGGAAAGAACACAGTGAAGATGTCGATGTAGCAGGCTTTTTATCCCTCCCTTTCACTGAGGATGGCAAGGGCAGTCAGAGAAAAGGCATCCCCCCTCACAATAGGGTCCAAGGAGGGGCAAAACCCTAGAGTGCAGAAAGTGGTTGAGCCATCAGTTTGGTGACAGCAGCAGGATCAAAAGAGCAGGAATTCATAGTCACAGCTGGGGAAAGACCAAAGATATGGGAGGGGAGCAGTGTTCCCCCTTTAAAGAGGGAGGGTTTTGTGCACTGTAGATCTGCATTTCCTATAGTTACAGATTGTGAAACAAAGCTGAGGCTGTGCTTGCATTCACATGGTAATTGTTTCAGTAGTAGTGTTCTCTGCCTGGTTATGCAGCAAATAACTGCTCTGAAACCAGATGGCAGGCTGGGATTGCAGAACCAGAAGCAAAAATGATTTTGTGTGCACAAGCTCCCCGCAGCATTCAGGTACCAGAGCACCTGGCAAAGTGCTCAAGTTGTTCTTCTCAAAAGACTCCAAGGGCTAATGCCAGAGTAGGTGCAGATCTTGTGGTACATCTATCCTCTCAAATGCTAGACTGAGATCACAAGGCACCCAGCTCAACTGCAGGTGTGTGAGAATTTGTTTAGTTTTTCAGCCACTGAATATAAAGCAGAATTCTTTTTAAAATGGTTTTGTCACTTCTATTATTCAAATATGGATAAATTTTCAAGCTGAAAGGCTTAATGCCATTATTGTGTGTTGTGGACCATTGCTTTTGATCAGAGAAATAAAAGATGTAACCTAATTGAGTCATTTGCTCCTGTAAAGAGACCACAGCATGGGAACAATAGCTGCCCCTATTCATTCATGAAGGTGCTCAGTATATGGACTTAATGAGCACGAACAGCAGCTCTGTCTCCACAATAGATGGTCCTGTTACTGATCCATAAACTGTGCAGATTTCCAGCAACATGCTCCAGCAAGAGACTTCCATGAGCCTGTCCTATTTTATTGGATTGATAATAAAATTCATTCTCCTTGGAAGAGCAAAATCAGAAGGCATCTGCTTATCTGTGCACCGATTTGCATATGCTGCTTGTAATGATAATTTCTGAGCTGTGCTTTGAGGGTGAGGCAGAGCCTCAAAGAATGGGAACAGAAGTATGGCCAGTGCCACTGTACCATGCTGTTTATCTCAGAGAAGAGACTCCAGGACTTATTTTTCTCAGTGAAACCAAGCAGGCTGACCAGTCTCCTTTCCTCTTCACTACCTAGTGCACAGAAAAAAACCCCTTGTCTCATACACTCTGTGTGCAGCTACTCAAGGAATTCAGAGACAGATGCTACAGGAAAACAGACAGCACCATCAGGCTTCCCTCTAAGAGCATCCCAACTTCTTGGCACTGGGAAAGCATGAGCTGTTTAGCACTACAGAAATAGGAGAGTTATGGACTAATGCTCACTTTCCCACCTAAGTACCAGCCCAGACACCAAAATTAATCACAAAGGCTCCTATTTATATTGACCTGACCCTGGCTAGGTCCATTCTCACACCACCTAGAACTGATAAACCTATGCTTATGAGGGTGTTAGGATGCTGTAGTTCAAGACACTGGTACAGACAGTGTTATCCAGAGCCCCTTTCTGACTCTGCTGTCAGTGGGCAGAAGAAAGCACGAGTCTCCTACTGACAACTGCTACCAGCAGGTTCAGTGTGTCCCAAACAGCAGCATCACAAACAAGGCCTTTATCACAGAGTGGTTCCAGACTAAAGATAACACCCAAAACTTCCTGGGGGTCTGCAAGGCTCTGAAGTTGGTAAATTCCAGGGGGTTTTGTACAGCTAAGAAATAATCAGCTATTTTTAAAAAAGAACAGGGAAGGCCCTGAGGTATTTGCTAACTTAAAATAGGAAAGAAACACCCACACACACAGTCTGTTTTAGATCCAAAGTAAAGCACTAATGAAGATGCTGAAACACAGAGTCCCCCTCAGAATTTAATTTTAGTGTGTTAGCTACTGTCTTATCTCAAAAATAAAGTCTCTAAGAACAGAAAATCAAACACTACCCACTCGCTTTACTACATCTGTGTCAAAACTCCCACTAATCTCCCTTCCCCTTGGCTCCAAGCTTTTCTATTTCCTGATTAGAGGCGAGGGATTTTCCCATTACCACCTGCATATTACATCCTAAAGATGTGAAAAATCTTGAAACAAGGAGCAGCACAAAGCCTTAAGCCTTAAGTTAGATACGGGGCCTAAACCGAACAGCTTCAGCTCATCTCTGTGCAGGGTCAGGATGTGGCATCGGTTCACCTCTTTGATTCAAGTGGTTTGCAAATACATTTGCATTGTTTTTTCAACTATTCCTCCTAAATATGTATTGGATTCCCAGAGGGAACTATGGGAGGGATGAAGGAAGGATTGGAAAGGTTCCAAAAGAAGATCTTTATCCATTTCTTGCAGTTGCCTGGGTCTGACAGCACTGATGAGTAGAAGATCTGGATTGTTCCTTGTCCCTCTGAATACATATGACATCATAAATGCCTGGCTTCATCTTGGATGCCTTGGAGAGATCACTTAAAAAACGTCACCACACTTAGCCCAAGACAATTTCTGCCTAACAAAACAACATGGCACACACAAAAAAAGCCTGATGGAGGATGCCTGAGGGAACAAAGCTCATGAGGCAGATGCTGGTCTCAGTGAGCTGGGGAAAGTCACTCAGACATGGACAGTGCTGAGGGCTGGATGAGGATTGAACAGCTGCTCTAGAAGAGCTTTGGTACTGAAACAAAATGTGTTCCACTGCAATCAAACCCTCTCTTCTTGCATTCATCCATGGAGTAATTTAGTCTTTCCCTGCTGCTCAGCTGAAGGGGATTTTCTCTGCCTCTTGATAGAGAGAGGTTTGAGGGTAACACCTGACTGAGTCCTCTCCAGTCAATCCTTTCAGAGTGTATGGTTTGGGCTGGGGAAAGGAGGAGAAAGACAAGATAAATCTACCTATGCATGGATGTATAGGAAGACAAATATGTGTGCATCCATCATGCATTAAAATTTTCAGAAGTATTCCAGGCTTCTTTCCTTCTAGCATGAAAAAATTATGTATTAATAATGAAATAGTGTATACCTTAGCCATACTCCCTCATAAACTTGGCTGTAGCTTGAAATGTCAAATATTAAAGTGAAAGACTTGGGATTTATTTTTCAGCTGAAATTAATTGTCTTAATTTTACCTCTGTTTTAGTTGGGAAACTGTCAATCTTTGGTTTTGCTCCTTGGAATACAACTTTCTCTTCACACCTGCAATAATGAGCCATAGGAACACAAGCACAGCAACATTAGGCGAGACCAAACTGCCTCTGGAACAATCCAATGTTTCTCATAATGCTCAATAACAGGTGTTAGTGAACATGTGAAATAGAATAGGCAGAGTAGTTGATCCTGCTAAAAACTCTGATTAATTTAGGGAATTTCTGATGTTTCACGAGCACTCCTGTTATCACATTTAATAATTTTTAGTAGCTCTTTCTCCTTGCTAGATTTTTTCCTCACCTAATAATTTTTAACCCATGTAAGGCCATTTTTTGGCATCCCAATTATTCTCCAACAGTAAGGCCCATGGTTTTATTAGGCATTAGGTGAAAAAGCACTGTTACTTTATTAGGTTTTCCTTAACTGTTCTGAAATAAAAATAATTTGTTTTTTCTTTTTCAATTCGACTTTTTTACAGCACTCATTATTGCAGAGTCCTCCATATTTTCCTTTTAGCCATTTCTTCTTCATACATTTTCACTTTTTCATTCTCCTTGCACAACATTTTTTTTGCGTTTCTAGGCATCCTCATGTCCCATCTTTCTACTGTTTCCAGGTCTAAACAGCTCCTTTTCAGGATGGGCTCATTGGTATTCTGGATGTGGACAAGGCATAGATTTATACAGTGGCATAATGATCTGTTCTGATTCTTTCTTCATTACATTTCTAATGCATTCTAACATTTTATTTGCTTTTTTGACTGCTGCCAAGAATTAGGATGAGGTTTCCAGAGAACAGTAAATATCCAACTGCAAAGTTGTGGCAAACTATTTTTGCACATACATTCCCTGATCTAGTTCTGTTGAATTTTAGCTGGGCTGATATCAGTAGGACAATTTCAGAGATGAACTGGCATAACAGACAGGCCTCTGAAGAAATGCTACAAATGCTCTTGGGATGAAGATTGTCATGTGAATGTGCTGCATTTAAACTAGGTGAAGGCAATTTAAAGAAAAAGAAATTTTGCTCTGACTCTGGAAGCTGGTCCTGAAAGCACCCATGTATACAAGAAGACAGTTCTTGCTACTGCAGACTCCAGTCCTTCCTTGCCCAAACATCTCGCCTAAGAATGATGGAGTTTTACTACAAAAGTGAGAAGAGATGGAAGGGGATCCATGCCTGCCATGCTCAGCACAGATGAAAAGAAAGTCCTTGCTGCAAGGAACTTCTGATCTAAGTAATATAGAAAGAAACAGGAAGATGAGAACAGGAACAATGACAGCACAAACAAATCAATGCCATGATGTGTGCAGTTCTGGGCACCACAATACAAAAAAGATATTAAGCTACTAGAGAGCATCCAAAGGAGGGCAATAAAGATGGTGAAGGGCCTTGTGGGGAAGCTGTATGAGGAGTAGCTGAGGGCACTTGGTCTGTTCAGCCTGGAGAAGAGGAGACTGAGGTCAGACCTCATGCAGTTACAACTTCCTTATGAGGGGAACAAGATCTGATCAGAGCACTGATCTCTGCTCTGATGACCAGTGACAGGAACCAGGGGAATGGCCTGAAGTTGTGTCAGGGAAGGTTGGATAGGCTGGATATTAGAAAAAGGTTCTTCACCCGGAGGGTGGTTGGAACTGGAACAGGCTCCCCAGGGAAGTGGTCACAGCTCCAGCCTGACAGAATCTAAGGAGCCCTTGGACAATACTCTCAGGAACAGGGTGTGACTCTTGGTGATGGTCCTGTGCAGGGCCAGGACTTGGACTCAATGATCCCTGTGGGTCCCTTCCAACTCAGCTTATTCTGTGATTCTGTGTTCTGTCAGGAGAAATGGCTGGAGTTTTGCAGGGAGAACAAAACCTGAGCAGAAACATGGCAATGGAGAGAAGATAGAATACAAGAATACAAAGAAACTCTGAGAGATGGGGGTCAAGATAGACTGAGGTGAAAGCCAGTGTGAGAAAGGGTTCTGGATTTCACAGCTGAAGAGGAAGGGAGTGTTGGGAGCAGAATATCACAGTAATCTGCACTGCCATGGAGCCAAGAAAGGGCTGCTGCAATTATTAACCCTTAAAGCACCGAAGCTTAGAGGGGCAAGGAATGTGTGTTCCTGAGACTGTGTTTAACCTCAAAAGGCAGGTAAGCGACATCTTATCTGATACCACAGCCTTGATAAACAGACACAAGAAGCTGCAGTGCTGGAGGGATTTGTTGTTATTCCCCTTTGTTTCCCTATCCCTGGCAGAGATGCAAAGCATGTTCACTGTTCCTGATCCTGCCTTCCTAGAGAGTGGGAGGAAAAGGATTACTCTGCAGCACTGAGCAACAACGATTGTCCCTGTGGCAGGACAAAACCATGGTTCACACCTTCCCAGCAAATTTCAAATTTTCTTCAAGTCCAGTTCTGCCTACTTTTCCCCACAGCAGGGTTAGACAAGGCTTTAAATGAAAACAGTTCATCAGATGAGCAGATTTTGAGGATGGAAGTGTGGCCACACTCAATTTTTTGAATGCCTTCATGTCACTGCCTGGTGTAGATCCAGAAGCTCCAGGAAAAACCATCTTGTCCACTGGCAGTGCAGACTTCAAGGTCTCAGAAGGAAGGAGGCTGCTGTTGCCCTGTGGGCAGCAGCATGCTGCTCTTCACTGCTCTGGGATGCTTTTAGTAACTCATGAGTGGTGAGAGAGTTTTTCAGAATTTGAGTCCACTACACGTGGTACTACAGAAAAGCCATGTCCCACCTGCTTTCCAGCACAATTCAGCAGTTTCCTTGATTACCCATCAGATCAGTAATTTAGCAAATTTCATGTCATGCTGACCAGCTGCATCTGGTATCACAGCTCATTTGGTAAAAAACAAACTGTGCTGTTGCTGCTCAGTCAAAGACAGAACATCTGGCTCATCAAGCCAAGCAAACCAGACCCTATCACGATGGTGCATCCTCCATCATCACTGCAGCCTCTTCCTCTTGCTGTTACCTAAAACATCTGAAACATCCCTGTTACGTGGAAAGAGCGAATCAGTGATTTACAAATCAGGAGTAACAGTTCAATTTGTTCTTATCTCACTCTTTTCAGAAGTTTCTCCTTGTGATAAAATAGAAAGGCACATGATCCTGGGGAAATAGTGAGTCAGTTTTAGCCTCCCTCCCCCTGTTCTATCCCCCATGATTAGGAATCAATGCTTTGGCTGGTACCTACACATACATTGGTTCCTTGGTGGAGTACAGAGCACAGGCACACTGCAAGGCCACGTCAAATTCAGCTCTCAACCTGTTTATTTCCTCTTCTGCCTTCATTAATTGATTTTTTTCCTTCTTCTAAGCTTATTCCCTTGGGTAAAGAGCTTTTTCTTTCTCTCTCTCACCCAACACTCCACAGCCTCCCTAGCTTTGTTCCCATCTTTTGTCTATTTTATTATAGATAGTGTTAAAGGACAGGGGAGAACATGTTGCAAAGATCACACAAATTCAGTGTGGCCTTTTTTTTATTACATTAGCATAGAGTTTTTTGGGAACCATCTTGAGTTTTGCAAGCTATTTGTTGCCATGAGGCTTAGCTCTCCTCCAGACCTTTTTTCTCCAAGGATCTGAAATTGCTCTACAAAAGTCAATTAACCAAGCAGTCTCCATGCAGAAAGTTTCATAATACTCATTTTAAAAATGAGAAAACTAGAGCAGTGAAAGTGTAGTTGCTCATTACCAGCTAATGGTGAAATTAGAAAGGGAATTTTTTTAAAGCATATTTTTCAAAGGACTTCTCCCCTTCTTTTTTCAGTACAACAGAAACATCTTCCTTTTCCTCATAACAAACATCATGCAAGTGCAGTTCTCCTCATGAATAGAAAGGAGCCTCTCTCACACATAAAAGGAATCTTTAGCCTCTCTCCACTCTCTTTTCCAAGGCCTTTCTGGTTACCAGACAAGCCAAAGCCACAACAATGCAGTATTAGAAATCACACCAGGGAAATTAGTGCATTAAAATCCTGAGTTTATGAACAAATTACCTTTTGCCAGTCTGAGTCACAGGACACCTGTGGAATCAGCTGTCATTCTATGCAGAGAAAATAAAGCTTTATAAACAAAAAATATTTGTGCAACCTACTTGAAGTGACTGGGGAGATTTTCCTTAGTGTGGGAAATAGACACCTGGATAATTCCCTCCTTGCTTAGTGATTTAACCACCCTGGTCTCACACTCCCATCCCCATTCTTTGTGGTTCCACCTAATTTTCCCTGTGTCTATGATCTCCTAGAATCACAGAATATCCTGAGTTAGAATGGACCCACAAGGCTTGTCGAGTCCGACCCCTGCTGACACAGGACAACTCCATATTTTGACTGCTGTAATCTTTACTCTGCTTAATTTTAGATTAGCAAAAATGTCTTAATACATGGAGATTCTTTTGAATTTCCTATGAAAAGTAAAGGAATAACATCAGAAAGATACACATGTCCCTTCCCCAGATTTTCAGCTATTTTGAGAGTCTCCTCATTCCTTGCTGCCTGTGGAGCACAGTTGGAACATGCAGCCTGCAGATACAGACTCTCACCACATTCAGACACCTAAAGCCTTTCATGTGCCTAGAATAAAATCCCACAGGTAGCTGTGCTAAAAATCTACCCTCTAAACTGTACTTGAGAGGAAGCAAGGGATGTGGGGGAGGAGAGCAGAAACCCAGGCTGAGCTACACAGCCTACAAGCACCTTGTGGTCCAGTCCCATTCCTTCATTTCATGTGATGCAGTGCACAGTTTTTTGGGAAGTCACCATGAAAAAATACAGCTGTTCTAAATTTATGCCACTCACACTTTTTTCCTCATACACAACATCTCTAAAAGCACTCCCACAGAAACGAGACCACTGGGACTGAGGTTGATGGCAGAACACAGAACCTGTGCTCCAAACCACTGCTGAGGGGACAGGTTTTCCAGCAGGTTTCAGATGCTTGTGCTTAGAGCAACCTCCCACTTTATCTTCCAGGCAAGGACTGCTGCGCATCACATCCAATGCCTTGCTGAGGGTGTTCCCTCTACAGCGACTGACTTAAAAAATAAACACAAAGAAACAGAGTTTCACACTTTAGATCCATTACCCCTTGCCCTGTCACTTCATGCCTTTCTAAAAACTCTCTTTCCATCTGTCTTATAGTCTCCCTTCAGACACTGGAAGGTGCTCCAAGGACTCCCTGGAGCCTTGTCTTCTCCAGGCTGAACAGTCCAAATTCTTTCAGCCTTTCCTCACAGGAAAGGTGATCCTCCATCCTTTTCTACATGCTGATACTGCACAGTGCTGGCTCCAAAGGCATTCATTTTATTCCATTAAATGTGGACACTTCCACCCACAGCAGTTACCCCAGGATTCCTTCATATTCAAATGAGAGAAAAGAGTGTATTTAGGAGGGAATTTACCTCATCAGCTTTTTCTGATGTCTAAAATAGCTCAAATGAAATGCAAACTAAAAGAACCATCTTTCCCCATTGATTAAAGAGGAAGCCTGAGGGGTTAGACCAGATATAAATGTCAGCATCATAGGCAGCAAGATAGGTGAGATGAATCCCAAATTAACTGTACCAGTTAGATATGATGGGCAAAGATAGAAGAAAAGAGAAAATGAAGACATTTATGAAAAGACGCACAGATAAACATTGCCTGACCAGAAGTAGACTTCAAATCCATCCCATTTCTGTCCTACTCCTTGGCTCTTTCCCTGCAACTGCCAATTGAGCATAAGAGTGGATTATAAAATTCAGCACATAATTTTGTACACAGAGATAAAATTTATATGTACTTAATTTATACTTTAAATTAAGCCTGGCTTTTGATCCAGTGAGTTTCTGTTCCTGGAGGTCAGCAAAACTGGTGTTTTGAAATCTGTTAATCAGGGAGGCACACAGGCAAATAAGCATATCCTAACCTTAGTTTGGTGAATAAGTGTTATTTCACCTCTCAATTTTCACATCCTTGCTACCCCTGGAGCCACTAATGTAATTGCTCCTTTCAAGAACTAATTCAAACATTAAAATTAAAATTAAAATTAAAATTTTACTAGCAACCTGTGTGATTGGTTGGATTAACTGAGTAATTGTAGCTGTGAATGTCTGAGATGACACAGGATTCACTAACTCACTCCCATCCAAGAATATGAAGAGTGATTTTACCACTAAATAAATAATGACCTTGGCTTTTCCTCAGGTGATATTACCAGTGAGGTCAGTGAATATTGATAGTCATTAAGATAGATATGTTTATATATTAATACAATATCTTGGTATATCTAAAAAAAAAAACTCCATACAAATTTAAGTTGGGATTTTGCAATGAAGAGCAGGGAAGTTTGGCCAAAATACTGCCTTATGCAAGTGAGGTTGGCAGAATGGAACTAGAAAATCATTGTTTCCAAACTCATTAAAGTGTACTTGTAAAATAAACAATGTTGGGGCACATCCTCTGGTCCTTATGCCTAATGGTATGTCCTGGCCTCATCCGTAGAGTTAAACTTTCTTAGCATCCAGCACATCAGCCAGCTGGCCATTCTGAAATGGGACCTGACCTGTTCCAAGTCACTGGGAATTGCCTAAAATAATTCTGGTTTGTTCAGTGAAGACACTGCCAGGGGCTGCTCTGACCTCTTCATCAGCTGTGGAGTCTGTGCCCTTGCCCTAGCACTGCTCAAAATACCAGAACAGGTAAAATCCACTTGTTCAACCCTTATGCCTGTATGCACCTCAATTAGATACTTAGATTGCTGTAATTAGGGTTTTTTCCCCAGATTTTTCTCAAGAATGAGAAAAGGATGATAACCCACACTGAGTGTCACATCAGCCATGAGATAAATGGGCTGCATTGCACCTGAGGCTCACGTGGGTGTTGGCTGAGCTTACTGCAAACCTTTCTGCCAGTGTGAAATAGCACCTAGAGATTCTGCATCCAGAGAGGAAGTACAGACTGTCTGACTCAAGATGGAGTAATTAGTTATGTTCTTCTTCCCCCCAAAGGATAAAACTGGTGATCTGGGTTTGTTTTGTGGGTTTTTTTTAACTATCTTGTCTTTCAAGTGACTTTATTATTGCTTAGCATATGAAGATAGCAGATGATTCAGCTGTGAGACCCAAGCCCCAAAGAAGTTCATTGTTTTTTACATTTAAATCCAGGTTTTGTCCCTTGTTTGTACTTAATCATTTGATTTTACCTACGGAAGTAATTCTCCATTTGGGTTTTCTTTTTCTTTTTTTTTTTTTCCAAAGTAAATATTAGCATTACCTGTTGCAATAACTGCCCTTGCAGCTGTTTGTCACAGATGACTGTGGCACACCTGTCAGGTCAGCCACAAATTTAAAACATATTCTCCCCCTCCAACTCCATTACATACTTGTGCCAAGATGATTTTGCCAGGGGAATTCAAAATGAGACCACTATCTCACACTGCAAGATGATAGGTGAGCTTTCCAAGATGCTACAGTCCCAAAGGTGGTTTAATCACAACTTTACTCTGTACCATGAAATACAATTATTTTATAGCTAACCAGTTTCAGAAATGCTTAAGTTAGTCTGAAGCAGTGACTGTGCTGGGCTTGCATCTGAAGCAGGAGGATTTTAAATTGATGTGCCTGCAAGCACTTCTACAGGTAGATGATTGATGTGGAATAGCTTTTGCATTCCTCCTTTTATAAATACTGAACACTCTGATTAGGTTTCAGCTGCTCCCAGAAAGGGAAGATCCCTTCCCTGTTGTCCTGCCCACCAGGAGTCAAGCTCAGTAAGGTGCTCAATATAAACCCCCAGCTCGGCTAAGCCGTTGTGGTGTTCCCACACAAAGTTCTCTGAAGGAGATCTCTACATCCCTCCTCTGCTTTCAGGGCCCTGAGCCCCAGCACCCAAATCCCCAGAGAGGAGGGGATGCACACAGGGCTCTGACATCAGACAAGTGCCAGCAGATGATGAAATATGACAGGAGTAATGGGGTTTGGATTGAGAGAGGTGTGGAGAGTGCAAAACTGCTTCCTCTGGTGACCACCTCCCTTCATGACTCATCTCTTTACAGGAGAGCAGGTCATTGCCATTAAACCACTTAATGAACTGGGTCCTTTTCTTCTTCATAAGTTATGCAGATTTCATATTTTCATATTTTTGATTTTCATATTTTGTTACTCAGTGAGTGCCCATTTTCCACCCCCAGGGACCACTCGAAAATTAGCTGATGCAGCTACTGTTTCAAACTTTCATTCTAAATAATATGCTGTTGGTTCCTTATCCCAACACAGAATAACTTTGCTGCTCGGTGGAAGAATCCATAATCCTCACAGGAATTTTCTAGATGGCTGCACAAAGATTTCTGATAATGGTACTCATGCAAGAGCAATTCTTTGAAGTATATGCTGCCTTCCCTTTCACAAAAGTGTTAGATTAGAAGCAACCTTATACAAAAGGTCTTTGCCAAATTCAGACATGGTCTGTGTGCTCCTTGCAGTCTCTTCTCCTTCCTGTAGCATTTGGAATCTTTCAGTTGTAATACCAAAGGAGCTGGGAGCTGCTTGGGCTGTGAGGAGAAACCTGCAGAATGCTGTACATATCCACAGATTATCCAGTTTTTCCGGAAAATATCTCAAAGGAATTGACCTCATTCTATGAAATGTGAGTTGTTTTTCTGCCTCAGGAGTGTGAATGCCTGAAAAATTTGAGAAGAGAGTTTAGTGGCATGCAGAGTGCTAAGAAGAATTTAAACACTATGAGGCAATGCATTTCTTTGATGCTCTTTCTACATCTGCTGGTGTTCTTTTGCTCTTTGTGCTTGTTTTTCTCTAGGATTTCCAAATCATGTTGCTGTTTCTGTTTTTTTGTATCTATATAAATACATAAATCTGAGTATCTGTCAGAATCCTAGGAGCTTGTATTATAAACAAATGATAAACAAAGGGCTTAATATCTCCATAACTAACACTTTCCACCTGACTGTTCTGTGATAGGGAGCAAAACAAAGCTGTGCCACACATTTTTAAAAAATACCTTTGGGATTTCTCATGTTCTAGGTCATGACAGTCCCCTTCAGGAGGATTTATTTATCTGTGAATATTCACATTGCTTCATTGGTCTCCTTAATGTCTTTCACCATAAGACCCAAAAAACTTCCCACATCCAGACCCCCGTATCTTTGTTTACTTTATTTCTGTCTGCAGTCCAGTGCTCTTATTTCAACCTTCTTCAAATATCTGTTCCTTAACTATTTGCCACCTTCTTCTTCATCTACAAGTTCTCTGGGTAAGAAAAGGGGGGTTCTGTGTGTTTTCTTCTGTCTTATTATAACACAGCACACTGAAAGGCACCAAATGGAATTCCTTTGTGATACAGCAGTGTGAAAAATAGCCAGTGTTTGGCTGAATTCCATTTTCTACCTCTGCAAAAGCAGATGGACTCAGGAGCATAACTAGAAAGTTCTCAGTGTTTTTTTCCAGTTCTGCTCTACCAAACACAGCTTGGTCCTAATTGATCTGAGAGATTTTATCTTGGGTTTTCAGGGTGAAGTTGGTTCCTCTTTCCAGGGACCTCATAACAATCTTTTCTCTTTGTATCCTCAGCTCCAGATCAGTCTCTGGGAGCACTGATGAGTCTTTCAATTCTTGAATTGCAGAGACTTCTGAATGACACAGACTCTTGAAATACCAAGAGTTTGGTTTCATCACTTCAAGGACCCAGCCTTTCTATAGAGTAGAAACATTTAGGTTGAAAAATACCTCTGTAATATCATTTCCAACCGTTAACCCAGTGCTGCC
Organism: Corvus moneduloides; assembly: GCF_009650955.1. Taxonomy (NCBI): domain Eukaryota; kingdom Metazoa; phylum Chordata; class Aves; order Passeriformes; family Corvidae; genus Corvus; species Corvus moneduloides. The sequence goes on from NC_045478.1 coordinate 6,624,485, forward strand.
AAGGCCAACACTAAACCATGCCACATCTACACATCTCTTAAATCCCTCCAGGGATGTTGATTCCATCACTTCCCTGGGAAGACTGTTCCAGTATTTGACAACCCTTTTGGAGAATGTGTTTTTCCTGATATCAAAGCTAAACCTTCCCTTGTGCAAATTAAACCACTCACCTACCCTTCAAACTTGGAGGGCATCATGCCCTGTCCTAACCATTTCTGCACCCGTGTTCCAGGGCACTCAACTAAGATCCAAGTTCTGCCACTCAGCAAGCTTCAAAGCAAAGCCATGCAAACATTTTTGGTTACTGACATCCCTGTTTTACAGCCTAGCACACTGTGTCAGTGGGAGCAAGTTTTCCTTCAGTTGCCATCACTGGTGACTTAAGGCCCCATTCATAAGGCATTTTTTATAAAGCAAAGATAAAATCATGTGGTTTGATTGTTAGTTTGCCTTCTTAGAGGGAGGAAGTAAAAGCAGCCATGCTGTCAGTGTTTGTGTGGCTGCTTGTCCCATCTTTTTAACCTTAATCGATCTTCAGGACCAGTTTCACAAAAATTTGACAGAGGACCAAAAACCTCAGGTACATCAATCTTCTGGAATTTTCCTGAGAAAAGCACTAATAGAATGACTCTGTCAGTGACACTTCATAGGGAAGATTACAGTACAAGACAGATTTTTCATACTGTTTCGATACAAAGACCTTGGGCAGTGGAAAAGACTCAGGACATGCTTGAATCTTATTTAACAGCAAAAAGTCGCACAATGCACAAAATTTTAGGAAATTAGGCTTCATAAATTTTGCTAGTTGCAGAAAGCTTGTAAAATTGCAGATTCTGTCTGTGCTACCCATATGTATAGGAAATAACCAGAACACACTAAAATGACAGGAAAGTTTTATTTTAAAGTAGCTGTGCTATGAACTACCAGCTGGAAGGATTGCTTATTTATCTATCAAATGCTGCTTGAGACAAATGTGGACACGTTTCCTGGAGAACTGGTTTCTAAAAAAGCAGTGCAATACAAAGTGTTTATCTCAGAATCACAGAATAAACTAGATTGGAAAAGATCTTTGAGATGATGAAGTAAGGCCTTGAATACCTCACATATGAACAAGCAGTGGATCCCCAAATGAGAAATACCTCATTCATGGCATCATGGCACTCATGAAAACGGCAAGGGTTAATCCAAGCTATGGCTGTGCACCATCATGGAATTGGTCAATGCAAATGATCCAGTGAAGAACACCATGTTACCTCCAGGCATTTTCTATGTGTACAATTTCTCCATCCCCTTTATGAAAGATTTATAAATGGTCTTCAAAACTATGCCTAGAAATACAATCATAACTCCATTGGATGTCAACAATAATTGTATCAATAGAGACACAGAGATCTGACATGTAGTAATTTCCCTCAAATCTCATTCCAGCTTGCCACTAGCTTTTGTGTTATAATTACCTGCTTTTCTATCTCTACTAACCACAGGGGCTACAAATGTTATTACTTCTGTTCTGATTAAGTACCCTGCTCTGCTCAGATACCAACTGCCTTTTTTCTTTGAAATTGTCTAATCAGCTAACATAATTAAGTTATATCCAGAGCACTTTCCAAACTCTGTTTAGCTTGAGGCTCTCTGGTTCTGCTTTAGAACAAAAGTCCCAGAGAAAGCAAAAGCTTGTCTATTTTTCCAGCTGTCAATAAGAATGTCTAAGCATTGGTATTTCCTCTCTTTGTAAGTTTTGACTCACTTTTAACCCAAAAACTATCACTGTATAAAAATCCTTGAGTCTTTTTGACCAAACATTGGTTGACTCTCAGCTCTGTGCTCTCTGTAGGAACTAAAAATATATATCAAGCTTCCTTCTCAAAACAATACAACTGCAAAAATAAAGAAACCCTTCAGCATGTTAGAAAAGAAACAGAAAGATATTTGTGGATAAAGACATGCATTTTACCTGGAATCTTCTACCTTTTAGCACTCACAAATAGTGAAGGCCATGCAGGTTTCAGTGTGACAACTCCCAAATGTGTGGGAACAAAAGCCATGAGACAAATATAATAAGATAACTAAGGATTCCAATTTTTAGAGGCACAAGACATCACTTAAAATGACTTATTTTCTGGACCATTGAGTAAAAGCTCTGACAGTGAGTTATCTGCAAACTTTAGTTAAATTTTAGTCATGGAGATGTCTGAAGGAATTGAATAATCCTGAGATGTCTGCAATGATGGACTCAAGGGCTAAGAATGAGTCAGCATCAGAGTAGGGACAAACCAGAACAATTGCCTGAGCAGTTAATAGTACCCAATTTAATGTCATGAAACACTGATTTCCTTCTCTCCTTAATTTGAAAGCCAATCTGACAAGAGAGCTTCCTCCATTTGCTCTGCTGCTTCATCACTGTGGGAGGAATAAAGATATCGTCAAAAGCTCTGAGATTCCACACAGAAATGGCAGCACCTCTACCATCTCCATCCCATTCCTCAGGCACTTCTTTTTCCTGAAGAGTCATTTTTAGTATCTAAATTCATGTTGGACCTGCAATCTGAATCCGCTTATCTTGCAATTGCTGCCAAAGACTGCCATGGGAAGATTTGTTTGTGGTAAGGTAAATTATAATTTGCTCTACTGCCAGAGAAAATTTATAAATGAGGTTCCTCATTTTCTGAACCTAAATAATTAAATAATGATATTTTTCTTTTATTTTAGCAAATCTTGTCCATGTATTTGAAGATATCCATACATTAAGGATTATCACTGCATCTGCACAGAATGATACATTCAGGACAGTGAAAAAAGGATTTACAGAATCATCAATTGAGTTACAAATGCTGAAAGATTTTTCTTCCAAAATAATGAGTATTCCCTATAAAGAAGGAGGAATGAGAGACTGGGTTTGTGACATTAATTCATAATAATGCCAAATCCCTATCTAAAAAAAAAAAAAATTAAAAAAAAAAAATCCACATTCAGCAGAGCATTTGCTTAAAATGACAGCTTGAGAGGTTTCCCTCTGGAACCTATAAACAGGAAGATCCCCAGCCTGTCTTCTTCCTGTCTCAAAAATTGTGAGCCAATCAAGGAAAAACCATGGAAATGAAACAAACCTTTCCCAACTGTTTCAAGCCTATTTTCTCCATGTAATGCCTGTCAAGTTCTTAGTAAAGCTAAAGGGATTTATTTGCATTTGAATCTGAGCAAGTACTGAACACCTCATTTCATCTTAATTGTATGGACTGAATTCTGCAGCTAAAATGGAGCTCACAGTTGTTAAGTAAACTGAAATGCTCCTCTAATTGATTGCAAGACACCTGCATGGTTTGTGCTTTATTCAAAAAGAAGTGGTAGCATGTCTAGTCTTCTAGTGGAAGGTTCCCTTCCCATGGCAGAGTGGTTGGAACCAGATGGTCTTTGAGGTCCCTTCCAACCCAAACCATTCTGTGAATCTATGAGAAAGAAAATCCAAATATAATTAATATAATCAAACAAAAGCTAAATTTCACCAAGATTAAAATACTATGAATTTTCAAACATTTTTATAACAACCATGCTCTGGAGCCCCATTGGGGCTTGGGGCTTGCTGTAAAACAAATATCCACATATATATGCACGCTATTTCTTTTTACAGAAGGTGTCCATTTACAGCTTTATAACATACAGCAAACCTCCCATTTACAAAGGAAAATTCAAAACGAGTAAGAGGCTGGTAGGTGAGTTCAATCCCTGTGCACACTCCCTGGCCATCTCTCCTGCTATTGTACAACTGGATTTGCAGCTCCCAGCAGCTACAGATCCCACTGGCAATGTGCAGACCCCAGTCTGCAAGTCCCATTCAGTGTTCCAAATATAGCAGCTTATAATTGTGATCATCTGCATTTTATATTGGGAACACACTCACCAAGGACATGACCTGGTTTTTGTTGGGTGTGAAAGGGGGACATCAGAACTTCTTCCTGTGCTGATGCTCCTTCTGCCTCTGCAACTTCTCTGAGGTCACAAGAGGTTGGACAGGATTGTAGAACCGAGCTACCTAAATGGCATGGTGCTAAAAATATATTTATTCAGAATGGCTAATTAAGGTGAATGACTACCAGTCTTCATTAGCACTGAAGTGGTGTTAATTTGATTAGACTTCTGGCCTAGATAGACTTGCAAGGCGTTATGTTCCTAATGCAATTTCTCTAACGAGAAAGCATTTCAGATGAAATGTTACCCCTCAGTGTCTTTCTTTGTATAAATATTAAGTAGACATTTGCCTTTTAATGCTGATGTAATTTTTAGGATGCAGGGAAACAGTGAAGATGTGACATCTGTATTGCCTTGGGATATGGGGAGAATGTGAGAAAATAAACTTGCAATTCTTGCTCCAGTTTCATTATTTAAATAGTTTGCAACATTTTCACAGTAGAAAGTCATACTTGAAAAGTGCTCATCAAACCTGACTTTTCTTTAAACATACCATTATATATTTATTGCTCTTAACTACAAACTCTCGTCAATCAATATTTCTATGTTTAAACATAGTTAACATGGCAACATAAAATTTAGATTAGGAAAAATGCCTTCTGCTGTGTTCCTTTTACCATAAGCTGGGGGGAATAGGAGGAACAGACTGTTTACTTATTAATTAGAGCTCAAAATGATCTTTGTTGGAATAATGCTCAAGAAAAAAATACCCATTTAGTTAGGCTATGTTCCTTTAGCACAGGAAGTCTTGTCTAATGACTCCTGAACTATAAGGTTTAGCCATCATCAGAAATCTAGACATGCCTAGTCCCTCTCTTCCATCTCCTCCACATGACACAGACCTCACTCATCCTCCTACCTCACTTCTCCAAAATGTTTCCTCTACACAGTTTTCCTCCACTCCCTTCCCTTGTAGCCATCACTTAATTTCATTTCACTTCATCTATAGAAGAAATTAAGAAACAACATCACTTGTCATCACTGGTGTGGCAAAATTAAATTTCCCCTGCCATCACAGGACACTTTATGCTGGATCTGTCATTTCCTGAAGTAGACTTATGGAAATCTCTTGTAAAGATACGCAGGGGGGAACCAGCTGCCATGAACAGGAAAAGCAAGTTTTAACAAGGACAAGTGTGACAGGCAATTCCAAACTTCTTAGATATATTTCAAAAAAATCTCCGGGAGAAAAATGTTAAATTCATTTGTATTTAACATTTTTTCAGTGTGTTTATAAACATACTTTTGAACAATAAAATTGTGTGGCAATGACAATTCAATAGTTTTGAGTAGAAGATGATGGAGGGCTCTGCCAAAGTAAAGGACCAGAATCTGGTCCATGGGGAATAAACTTACCCTATATTTTACTCCAATTTATCTTCTGGTCTTGAGCATGGAAGAAAAATTCTGCAGATGAAATATGCAGAGTATATACTTGGCTCTTGGAATGACAAAAGCTGTGACCATTGCTTTGCCCTAGTGATTTCTCCTTAAAAACCCAACACAAAACAAAACCAAGCAAAATAAAACAACCCCCCCAAAAAAACAAAACAGAACCAAAAACCAAAAAAAACCACACCCCACAACAAACCAACAAACAAGCCCTAATCTTCTTAATATCATACTTAATCTCACTCAAAAATTTCCTCTTTTAAACTAACTAAATATTTTTAAGCACTTTTTTCAGGTTTGAGCCAACTACATAACATAGGTTATTTTACTTCCTTATTAGTAAAAATAGTTGCCAGGAATTAAGAACCTTAACAAGATGCAGTCAGAACTATTAGAGTGATTGGGCCAACATTTCAGTAAAGTCAGTGCTCAGTACTGATTGGAAAGAATGGAGTTTATATATATGTATATACAACTGGAGTTTTAGTACTGCCACCTCCATAATCCAGCTTGGGATTGTTTTTAAATTGATATATGTTATTTAACCCTAAAATGCAGATAAATCCATGGCAAATGGCCTGTGAGCCAAGGTAAGCTGGATGACAAAAGCACTGGGAGGAAGAGGAGGGTTCTGGAGTCATGGTATATGACTGTAACTGTGATTCATTCTGGCTGTCAACAGTATCTTGTTGAAGAAATAACTTTATTCCCCCTCTTTCAAAAAAGCATTGCAGAAGACAGCTCAAGAGAATGGATTAATGGTTGCACCCTTGTGTTCAGTAATATTAAATGCAGGGAATGCTTTTTTCATCATTGAAGCTTTATATGTAATTAAAATTTCTAAATAGATTTTTATAAAAGCTTCACCAGGATTTATAAGGCCAATTTTTGAAAAAATGATGGTCAATAGCACCATAAAAGATGCTCGTTCTCCCAAAATTAAAAAGTTGGCATCACAATAAATAAGGAAGTGCATTATAAACTAGTAAAAATTTTACATGCACCAATGCTCCCAACCACTTTACTACCCTTTTAGAGGACAGAAAAGCAAGGACTTCCATTTCGTTTGATCAAAGCAACTTGAATGTTTAACTCCATTCACCAAGTTTCTGCAGCCTCTGAAGACTTATGTCCTTTTCTAAAAAACAAGATTTTGTCTCAATATTATAAGACTGATCTAATAAAGACATTATAGAATCTAATGGAGTTATATTAAACAGACATGGCCTGGTTTAAATAGTCAAACACTTACTGATATTTCATAGTGAAATATCATATTCTAAAAGTTTTCCAGTGTTTCTTTTCATACTTATTAAAAGTTTTTCCACGAGCTGGACCTTTTCTCCTTGCCTGTGGACAAAACAAAGTATCATCTTCTACACAAGCTATTAATTATCAATTCTATTGAAACAAATTAATCTAAATTAAAATCTTTTTAAGAACAGAACTCAGCTAACTTTATAGACATTAGTTAGATACATATCAAATGAAACTGGATGTTATCTAAGGAAAAGTGAAAAACAAAAGTTGGTTTAACAAGTCAATCCAAGTAAAATCAGGTCTTCAGGTTTCAGGACAGAGACACTATGTATTTCATATAAAGAGTAGGAACAGTCCAACATATGCTCTAAATTATATCCATCCAATATATTGATTGTAAATTGATAAGCCAGAAAACAGAATTCAGCACTTTATAATGCAAAAAGTAAGGAGCTAATACACCTTGTCTAGGTATGTCCTTGCCTATCTAAGTACCTCTGGATGCAGCTAAGTTTTCATCAAATGATACTTTGAACCTATTGCCATCATCATCCATCTTTCTCACTTCTATTTCATTGTTATCTTCTATATCATAATGCACACTGGAATTGAAAATAAAAGTATAATTTTTTTTAAATTTGAAAATATAATTATGAGATTGAAGTTTTTGAGGGAAGCTAGGAGTGGATCTACCCAAGAAACATAAACAGTGCAGTGGGGAGAAATAAAACTATTCATTGTTCTGTGCAGATTTTCTGGGCCCTTTTCTCATAAAGGTGGAAAAAACCCGCAGCTTATTTGACATTTTATGTTTAAATAATTTATTAGATACCACAGAAGAAAACATGTGGAGATGAATTTGACATAGTACAAGGGTGTTAAGGATAAGGGTGTCATTTATTCTTGGATCTGTTTTTCTACTACATAATCTTCAGATGTACTTAAGAGAGAGAAAAGTACACTTTGAGAAGAAAAGGGACACAATAGAATATCTTACTTCTTTTTTACCTAAGCTCAAACCTCACTTTTACCTCGTCTTCCAGTCTTTTCATGGTGCCTTTCTGAGTGATTCCCTGTTCAAACTCATTCCTGTCTTTCCAATTAGAGATTTCCATCCTCCTGTGACAGGTCTGATCACAGAGAGCCTGAATGCACTGCTCTCCTCTCCTGAGGTGGGGGGAGTTGAGAGCCTGAGTTCTTGCTCCACAACAGGTATATTTTGCTTTTGTGAATTTCAAAAAAAATCTGCATCTTTCTCTGAGTCCAGTCAGAACTAAGTGTACTGGTTCTTTATGATGTCCAGAGTGTTACATTGATTATTGAGAACTTACAGGTGCCAGGGAGACCCTGTGTCAGAGAAGCAGGGCTGTAAAACTTTGTTAAGATTCCTCTTTAGTCCTTCAAATATGCATCTTCTCTCTCATTAAGGGCTGAGTTACACCATGCTTTGGAACAAGGTGCAGAGGTGCCGAAGCTGTTGAAGATCTGAGTAATCAGCCAACAGACAGCATTTCCATCTGCAGAGTTGCTCAAGTTTCTGTACACCCATGGGGAAGGCCTGCCCCAATTTTCTCAGAGATAAAGAGCAGGATGTTCAGATTTGATACCCCAATCCCTGCAGGACACAGCAGCTTGTTGAAATCACGTCTGTTAAACCCCTGGTTGTGCTCACTGGTGCTGCAGGATCCTGGTGGAGATGGTGTTTAGTGGGGCCATGGGCCTTGAGGCACAGGCCGTTGCTCTTTTCCAGCCAAGACATGACATGGCTGCTGTTAAAAAATAATGTCTAGAGGATGGAAGAGAGAGTAAAGGTCAAAATAATGGCTTTTATGTCAGTTCCTCAGCTTAGAACTCTCACAAAAATAGATGTCCCCAACTGGAAGAAAAACCAGAGAACCCTCCTGCAGTTTTGCATTCTATTTCTTCAGTGAATGGGCCTGTAAATATAGAAACATTGAAGCAAAGAAACATAGAATATCCTGAGCTGGGAGGGACCCATTAGGATAATTAAAGTCCAACTCCTGTCCCTGCACAGGACAGCCCCAAGAATCCCCACATGTGCCTGAGAATGTTGTCCAAACATTTCTTGAACCCTGGCAGGCTTGGTAATCCCACTTTAAGAGGCAACTTAAAACTTGGGAGTGGAAAAATTGATCTCAGAGGAAAGAAACGGATGAAGGGAGTGTGTGAATGTGGAATTAGGAGCTTGCTGTGGGATTTCACAAGTTTTCAGATTCAAGAGTTTACCAGGCACTGAAGCACTGGCATGGGCACAAGCAATTAGTAGCAGTGTTAGAAAATCACTGATTAGATGTTGCAGAGTGCTCAGCTGTGCAGGAGTCTGCAAAGAGAATAAGGCCATGAGGAGGGAAAAGCACTGACTCAGATAAGAGCAGTTTTGCAGAAGGGGCAGGAAACAGCACAGATGCTCCTTTGCCTCTTTCCACAGCTAACGTTGCTGTGGATGGAGCAGGCTTCTAGATGGGAAAGCTTTCAGGGAAAGCTCCCCTGTGAAAGCAAGCAAATAAATGCTTTCAGCACAAAAAGAAGAGCCCAGCAACAACTAACAAACTAACCCAGCTTGTCACTTCCTTTATTACAGCTTGGAAGCCAGTAGGTCCCCTTGTGGGACTGAGGCTAGTGCACTGACAAAAATACACAGTTTTCTTGCCAAATGGACACATTTGGAGAATCTGTTATTTCATCATGATGAGACATTTAATTTGCCTTGCCATCTAATAGAAAAAATGAAAAAGAAAGGGGCTCTAAAGCATAGCACTGATGTTCCAAGCTTCTGAGCTCCTCTCCCTCAGATAACACATTTCCTGCATTAACGAGATGGAGGCACTCATGTGTGGTGCAACAAAGACAAAACCAAGTGTTCTTTCACAATGTTCTGTCAAATCCTCCAGGAGAGTCTGTGGCTGCAGCTTTTATGCCCTGATTCAGAATTATATTGGAGAAAGATATAAAAAAGCAGAATTCAATATGGACAGACTCATTTTGGAGGCTGAAGAAGTTTCTGAGCATTTTAACATTTCTAGGGCATAATTAGGCAGAGGGCAGCACAATTAAACAGAGTGTGGGAAGACTAAGGCCTCCTAAAGTCTTTAAGGGTTTTCTTTGAGGGTTATTTTTTCTTTCACTGGGCTTGATGGAACGCAGATTTGACTTTAACTGCATGTGTTAAATTTGTCCACAGTTTTACTGTTGAGATTGTTCATCCTATTTTTCATCCCAGCATGAAGATTTTGTTGGTAGTTAGATGAAAACATGTAATTAATCAGGACTTCTACAGTAGCATGCATGCACTGTATTAAAAATATAAATCAGGCCACATGGGCTTCTTGCTTCTTTTTAATGAAAACTTGTTGCATCTTTTCTTCCTCATTATCTCTCAGAAATGAAAACAAGGAGCCAAAATTCACAGTTCAGAGTGCCTCCCACGTGGGACTCAGGCAGATACTACCCTTGATGTGCTATGCAAACAAAGCTTTTGCAGTGAAGTTGTCACTGCCCTCATGCTTGGTTCAGCGTGTCTGACCTGTGAGTCTCCCAGATGCTTCTCAGCCTTCATTTTAACAACACCTTAGTACAGCTGTTCCTTGCATTTCTTTCTATTCCTCTTAATGACTTTTTTTCCTCTGGAAAGGAAGATGGTTCACAAAAAGGTGCCGTGGGTAAGACACTTAAGTCTGGAGTCTTACAGGGCAGATGTGCAAGTCGGAGTAAGTCAGCACTTAGGTCTTTTCTTACTGTTAAATGGAAGAAAAAGAAGTACTTTTAGGAAACTTAATCTGACTTGTTTTGCTTTAGAATGAGGAGGATATTGCTCTAAAAATGTCTCAATATAGAAGCAGCCCAGGGTGACAGCACTTTTCATAAATGTGGGTGTCTACATCCGGTGAGATGAAACATGCAAAACTCCCGGAAAACATTTCCAGACTATGTTCTTCTCCTTGCCAGTTTCTACAGGATGGAAAAGTGTGCACTTGCTGCAAAAACAAAAATTGAAGCTTTTACCATCCTTGTTTTTCCACCTGTAACATACTACAAGGCTTCATTTTATGTGGCATCCTGCAGAAGAACCATACGTCAAAAACCAAACATAATTAATTAAATACAGAGGTAAATCATCATTGAGAGGAAGGAAACAATGAGGTGATTTAGAAAAGGAAACAGATACTTGTTCTCAGTGGATGTTTGATGAGCCAATGCAAGTCAATGAGGCAGAGACAGAGGAGGGGTGTTCCAAAAGATTGGAGCCTCAGAGGAGAAATTCCTGACATGAACAGTTGTGATCTGTGTTGAGGTACACAGGGAAGAGAAGTGGAGGAGGGAGTGGGCAGCAGAGAAGCTCTGTAAAGGGCCATGACCACAGGCACTGGAAAGGCATTTAAAAAAACTTCAGTACATATCTGAAAAAAAAAAAAAGGATTTATTTGTTGCGGTGCAGTTACTCCTTTAAAAAGCTATAACTTTTTATTTTTGCAGTTATTTTTGCCTCCAGTCAGCTTGTGATGTTCACAGCCTGGTTCTCTTTCCATTAATGTTCCTCCAATAAACATGCTCTGATGTGCACTAAAGCATCTATCAGCAGCTCATATTACAGCAGAACCCCTATTTTTTAACAATGAGATTAAGCTGTTTATGGAAGCTGCTGACTTTGGCTGGTCACTATTGGGATATTGGTTCATTACCCTGTATGTTATCTCCGCTAAATCATCAGTTAGAAGGGCTCAGATGGGAATGCTCCAAGCTCCTTTATAGTCTTCCATCTAACCGGTGAGACAACACTGAAATACATGAACAAAAGTTTCAAAGTGTCCAAAGACAAAAAAGAGAGAAAAAAATACTAGATAAAAGATGTATTTTGCTCATTTCATTGGTACAATGAGGTTTGCAAGTAATTTTTTCTCATAGAGACTCATCTACTGGAGAAAGTGTGCAGCAGAGGTAGGAATCAGCCTTCATTAATCCAGTTACAACTAAGAAAGAAAGAATTTGTACCACAAGCAATTTATTCTGCTGAGATTTTATTTAAATTGCAAATGCAGGAAGGAAATAATTTCACTTTTGCCCTGTTCATCAGAAACTCCACCCTATCCCAAATCTGTCAGCATCAGATCCAATCACAAAATATGCAAAACAATGTCATCAGAACAAACTTTAATTAGGAGATCATACCCAAAGGGCTTGGCACTTTTTTTCTAACTGAGTTTTTGTCCCCTTCAGATTAACATTTCAAAAGGTGTCACATGGAGTAAAGCCTTGGTCTTTTCCATCAGTTTTAGAGTCCTTTAAATTTGGGATATTACAGAAGGAAGAGATATGATACCTGTGTGAAATTGTGAAATTATGAAATTATGAACTGGCAGGCTGCTTTTTGAAAACAGGTAGATTTCTGCTTTATGAGAGTTTTTCTATGAAGAAGGAAGGAAGGAAGGAATTCGGAAGGAAGGAAGGAATTCGGAAGGAAGGAAGGAATTCGAAGGAAGGAAGGAAGGAAGGAATTCGGAAGGAAGGAAGGAATTCGGAAGAAAGGAATTCGGAAGAAAGGAATTCAGAAGGAAGGAATTCGGAAGGAAGGAAGGAATTCGGAAGGAAGGAATTCGGAATTCGGAATTTGGAATTCGGAAGGAAGGAAGGAAGGAAGAGCAAATCTTATCACTAAAGTTAAAAAAAATACCCATGAAGTTTAGAAGTTTTTCTGCCAACTGGTGCTCCCTTTGTTCAGGTTACCACAACAGAAGTCTAAAATCCCCACACAGGTAGGGCAAGGCTCAGATGTTGCCAGGAAAATATTGGCAGCAGCTTCTTCATGCTCAAAAGCATTTTGACAAGGCAAACTTACTTAGTTACAATCAGTGTTTGAATAGAGATTGAAGAGAGCAGCTGCTAAGTGGTCTTCTCCTTTATTTCCCTTGATGGAAAGAGTCAAAAGATCAGTGGTTGTAGATGAGAAAAGATTAATGTGAAATATTATGAGCTGCAGGAAGTAATTGCCATATGTCCTGGTAGGTGATCACACATTCAGTACCCAACACCGGCAGAAATAGCATCCCCCACCCATTCCAGCTCCCACGCTTTCCTTTTCCGATGAACCAGGAGGGAAGGATGCTTACCATTGCTTAAGTGACCAAAGCTGCTGAAAGCAGATGGTCTTTTTATTTTCATCCTGTCCCTGCATACTGCAGGGCACCAAACCTCCTGCAACTGCCAGAAACATCTCTTGGAACCATCAGAGGACAGAAGGCCAGGAGGGATAAATAGGGAAGAGCCATGGAGAAGAGCAGTTCAGGGAAATGAAGGGCAGCCAGGTCCATCTCTGGGAAATTCTATGCCCTTGGAAAATCACAGCGAGAAGAATTGATTAATTTAACCTTGGAAAAGAATGCTACATCAGGATTTGTGGTCTGTCACTGAAGGAAAAGTGGCTTTTTTTTCTTTTTCCTGTAATTTCTAGAGAAAAAAATAAAGATCAAAAGAGCAGCATATCACTGGCAAAAAGCAAGACTGCTGAAGGAGAAACAGTATTATGATCAGCCTAAAAAATAAGAATCACTTTTATTTATTATTTGGAATTGTACAAGGGGCTTTGTTTTTGTGTGGCTTGTCTGTTTGTTTGTTTGAACTTGATTGATGCTCTGTGGAACAAAATTTTCAAATATTTCCCCATGTCAGAAGACTGCATTTTATCTCAAAAGGAAAGTTTAGTTATTTATGCAGCAGGACATTAAAAAATGGGACCTTCAGGGAACCAAAACAAAAACATTAAATATCAGGAAGTTTGTCATAAAATCACAAAAGCTGATAGCACTGGCAAAATTGGAGAGTGCATGTAGAGACAGTGTTCCATGTGCTGGTATACTGGGCCAAAATAGATTCCAGGCAACCTACAGCAGAGTGAAGAGGTGTTCAAAGCGGTGTCTGAACCATTAAGTTTGCAGATGATGCAGCACAGTGTGGCCTGGCCAGATCAGATCATTGTCTGGGCTGGACCTCTGCTCTCTGTGCAGAATTACCCTGCTGACAGCAGGGGCTGGCTCTGCCAGCCTGTGAGAACTCTGCTGCCCACCCTTCTGGTCCTGCACAGTGCCAAAATTCCCCTGGCCCAGGGCAGATTTCTCTGTGTCTGAGGCAGCCACCGCAGCCCCTCTTTGCAAGCAATCTGTGCAATGCTCTTGGCCAGGCAGCTCCTTCTAAGGCAGGTCAGACAGGCAGCATTCCCAAAGGAGACGCTGCTTAGTGCCTGGAAAGAGGATTCTTGGAGACTTCATAGAATCATGTATTCACAGAATGGGTTGGGCTGGAAGAGACCTTAAAGACCATCTCATTCCAACACTTTCCATTTCCATTTCCACTGGGACACTTTCCATTATCCCAGGTTGCTCCAAGCCCCATCCAACCCGGCCTTGAACACGGCCAGTGATGGGGCATCCACAGCTTCTCTGGGCAACCTGTGCCAGGGCCTCACCACCCTCACAGTAAAGAATTTCCTCCTAATATCCAATCTAAATCTCGGGTATAGGCAGCTCTGTGACAGACATTCAACTTTAGATGAGAAAAATCCACCTTTTGAGGAAGAATGAATCCAGAGGGAGCAGTGGACACTACCAAGAGGGTTGTGAATATAAGAAGTCTTTTACTACATTAAGGATTCTATGTTTGTATGATCCCAGGAATCCCAACAGCAAGAGCCTCCACTGAGGAGACCTCAGGCCATGTGTGATCTTCTCAAAGAGCAGACACACACAAGCTTATGAGAAAGCTGCATCAACCTCTGTAACCTTCAAGGCCGATTAGCACAGCCTTTACTCAACTTGCACTGGACCTAGGAAAAGGAATAATTAATGTTTTCAGGAAAATTAATCTTGCTGGGAGCACTCAAGCACTAGCATTAATCTTTCTAACTATTATTGCTGCACTATTGTTTGCTTCCCTTTTTCTTGGCTTCAGTTATCCCTGACCTTGTTGACTATAAAAAAAAATCAGGCGAAAATTTTATGTAGGGCAACAAGGAGGTCGAATTAGAAATTACAGGAGAAAATAATTCATTTTCTTAGCTCACAGGAATTAGTGATCTGATCTACTTAGCTATTCTTCAAGGTTCTTATGCATTAAAATAGTGAATAATAATGTGCTATAAATAAGAAGACAACTAGTGAAATTTGAACATTTTTCCAAGGCTGCTTGAATGCCCTCTAAAGTCAATGCAGCAAAATAGAAGTGTGGGGCCTTGAGCTGGTTTTGATACTGGGAGGGATGAGTATAGGTAATGTAATGTCAATTTCCTTGGAAAAATATGGGATGTGAATTTGCTGCTCAGGTTACAGTTTGTGCAACTTATTATGGGAATAAGCTGTCATGTAAACATTAAATGCTTGCAAGACTTCAGTTCTGCTACAGAAATGAAGCAAAAGAAAGTGGGAAAAACTTCCAGAGGGCAACAATTATTGATCTACATAAGGGAACACTTCAGGGGAGCAAAGTGAGCTTCACAGCTGTAGAATAGTTAAGATACATGGAGATTTGATTGTGTACAAATCTTCTCCCCCTGCCTTTGATATTCTGGTTCAGACACAATACTGACATCTCCATCAAATTGAAGGCTCTGGAAAATAGGAGATATTGAAACACTACATTTTCATCTGCTTTTGTTTCTGGGTTTTCTTCAAAATGTGATTTTCTGAAATTCAGATATTTCTCTTCAGCTTATTGAACTAAGTTCAAGCACTGCTTCATTGGTGTAGTAATCCCATCAACCATTACATGCTTTTTCTGAGCAGTATTCAGGGTGCCATCAGCTTTCTCCTTTTGGCCATGCTTCTGGCTTGGATTGTGTCTCTCAAAAACACAATTATGTCATAACCAGTAAGAAGACCTTTGGCTGAGACTGGAAAAACTAGTTTTACTGTAGATCTGCAATCTAGCAGAAAACTCAGCGTGTAAGAGGAGAACAAGGGAACCAAGAATTAAAGTACAGCTCCAGAGAGAATTATGACACGTTATGTGGACAAATGTTAGTTCTGAAATAGATAAAAGATAACATGCATTGGGACTTTTTATGTTGGTGGGTTTTGTTTTTGTTGGTTTTTGGTTTGGTTTGGTTTGGTTTGGTTTTTTTAAACATTATTACAGTAATTGTTTTTTAGTGGTAATAAGAGAGATGAAAATGGTAGAGGAAGATTGTGTTTTCTATTCAATTAACTGAAGTAAAATCAAGAAACTTTCAGATACTTAAACCTTTCTTCAAGTCTGAAGAAAGGCAAGAAACGTCAAAGTTACCTTGAGAAAAAGTCAGACCACACACAGTCTATGTACCTGTTCTAAGTACTCAAATAAACTGAGGCAAGAAGAGAAAATTTGGCTTGGCTTTTACCAATGATACGGCCTTACAAATGTCTCAATCACCTCTGGGATTGCTGCTTATATACGGAATCTGTCCTCCTCAGGACAAAACAAGATAAAGTTCAATCAGCTGAGAGACTGTAAATCCCTTATCTGACCTAGCTGGGTTCATTGCAGAAAGACAGTGTCCAACTACTTTCCTGATCTGGTTTTTAAGCCCTCACACTACTTCCAGTCGTCATAAGGTGATGTCCTACCCTGGCCTTGAGCTTTGCAATCATCTTCTCCTGTGTTCATGTCATACCTGGCCAGTGCTGCCTTTATCTGAAATTGCTGCCACCATAACTGACAGAGGAATAGAAATTACTCTAGTTTAATAAATAATACTTTTGACATAGTTCAGATTTTTTTTAAATTGATGAAGTATCGTATCAGTAACAGTCTTGGTTGTAGAAGACATCCTCATGTCCTTGTTTCTACTTCTAAGAATAACAAATAAATGATCCAGCAGAGGACCAAGAACACTGTTCTTCATCTGGAACCAAGCAGATGGCTTTTGTAGACTGAAAATTCATACAGACTCGAGCTTAAAGGAATTGAGATTTCACTGTGGGTTCTTTCTAGACAACTGAAAAATTCAGGTGACAGAAGATTTGAGGATACATAAGGGGGTTAAAAAAGATCCAGAAAATTATCAGAGAAAAAGAATTTAGGAAGCCAGGGAGAAGTAAAACAAAGTGGTGGGAAGGCAACACTTTTCTCTCTCTGTCCAGAAAATGGACGGAATGAAATGAGGGACCTGGGAAGGACATGAGTGGATTTACTAATCAGGAGCAGAAGTACTCAGAAATACTCAGATATTCTGACTTCATCTGTCATCTGATCACAATCAAACCATTTGTAAGGACTGTTTATCTGAGACTAATGTTGGTCCAGGAATCTGGGAATGTTCTGATGAAAGTTTTTTTGGCTTCCTGCCTAGACATTTCTCCAGGACTGTCACAGACCAACCTTTACGAGTAAACTTATTGATAGATTGATTCAGATCTTTTTGGTCCAAATACCTGAGATCATCTTATGGGATCGGACTTTGTTTTGTTGTGAATCAAAAAAAGAATACATTTGATATTATTAAAATCCTCATTGAAATAAAACTTCTCCACTAAATGCTGCAAAGATCCCTTTTGTGAAAAGTTATGAAGTAGAGTCTGGGATAGTTAACTTTTTGGCTCTCTTTGTAAAATTCTGACAAGTTTGGTACCCTCTCTTTGAAAGTTACAAGTAGGTCCTAATGGTGCTTATTGTTCCCATTTTCAGATGCTGCAGTTCTGGCTTTCACTGTGTGCAGGGCTCTTCTGGGTCTGCAAACACCTGAAATCTGTCCAGTGCTTCAGGCAGGAATTAAGCTGTGGTTCAAGCATAAGTGGGTAGGAAGGGGATATGTGATGTGAGGATTGTTCTGCAGCCTCCAGGGCAATCAGCACAGAGCAGCTCTTATTTCTGTGGCTGGACTTGCCTGGCACCCAAAACAGGGCTACATCCAAAGTGGCCATTGGGAAAGGCTGCTGGGAATGGATAATATAAACATCATTTACTAAGTAAGTATACCAGGGCAGAGATCTGAGCCTTGGCACGTGGCTGTTACTGAAATAGTCCCTCTTGGTGTTTTCACCAGTCAGTTAGCATTGTTCCAGTGCTGCCTGGACACAGGAACTAGCCCTGGCCAGGAATATTCCCAATAGGAATGCTGAATGTAATTTTTCTTATTTAGAGTCGGAGAGTGTTTAACAACAAGGTTGTGTCCAAAAGGTGCCAGATGGCTTTGGGGCCAGTGAACAGGCCCTGGTGCTGCTTAGCATTAGAAGTACAGCCAGTGCAGGACCCTCTTCTCCAGCCTCTATCTCTACCATCTCCTGTATGGATTTTCCTCAGGGCCCTTGCATATCACCAGTCCTGCTGTGATCCACACATCAACATGTTCTCCAGAGCCTCTGGGCTCAGAGAGACACCTTCCCAACCTTGTCCCTGTCCTCTGCCATCCAGAGTTCATTCTGATGGGATTACTTTCCATTCCCAGGTGAGCCAGAGGCTATGTCCACAAATTTTCATTCCCATATTCATTTTTCCCCCCTTCCTTCACAGCACCCTCTTTCTCTCTCTCTCTCTCTCACTTTGAGATCCACCATTTAGGGTGTCAACACTTTAAACTGTTGGGAAACAGTACTGCTGAGACAATTTTTACACTGGAAAGTGTCAATATGTTCTGTCAACTGTTTATATGATATAGAGGCTGTGACAAGAGCTGGCTACTGACAGGATTTCAGCACGTCTGTCTAACACCAACATCTTCCTCCTCACTTCCCACATCTCGCCAAAATCAGCAGGCTTCTGCTTATATTAGATGCCCTCAGATATTCCACCTGGTTTCCATCTGCCAGATCAGAAGGATATGTGTATCTATACCTTCCAACCCTATGCAAACAGCTCAGGCATCTCCTGGGCATCTCAAATAAGCTGGGAAACTATGTGCCTACAACCAGAAATGATCCCCAAATGTTCTGTTCACTACAACAAGAATTAAGACCTCTGTTGTACCTGTACACACCTATGGACACCTGAACTTTGCTTAAACTGTGCTGAATCACTCTGTAGGTTCCCTCCAGTGTATTATTTGTAATGTGCAGATGCCTTGGGTAACCTGGGGGCATCACAAGGGGCACAAAACATCTATGCTCTGGCAGCAAAATCCCATTTCTAGAGCGCCTATAAGCAATTGCATGTTGACAACTAAATTCAGACCTTTTATCTCAAAGAGAGTTACACCTTTGAGGGCAAAGCTAAAACTACAAATCAAGTCTTTCACAGGGCAGATTTTAAAGCATTGTGTCTTACATTTTCGTTGACTTTCACAGTGCCAAGAGCCCAGGCCAGTTCAAACTTGTGGTCTCCAAAATAAACCCTTGTTTATATTACTAGCGAAGGAAAGTTACAATGCTACCCTATGTAAATGAGTAGTTAAATTTTAACCTTTTTCTTAACTCTATTAAGTGTTGGGAGAAAGAAGGGGAAAGAAGAGAAGGAGAAAGGAGAAGGAGAAGGAGAAGGAGAAGGAGAAGGAGAAGGAGAAGGAGAAGGAGAAGGAGAAGGAGAAGGAGGAGAAGGAGAAGGAGAAGGAGGAGAAGGAGTTTTCTTCATCAGTGGGGCAGTGCAACACTTACAAAGATTCTCCAGCCTCCAGAGAGTTTTGAAGACTTACTTAAAGCCAACATCTGATCAAGTCTTAGCAATACTCCTCCCCTGAGTCAAAAGCTGGGCTACCAATATCTCTGTGATTGTATGATCTAAAAAGCTCTAAACTTTCACATACTACTTGAGTAGTAGTTGGAAGACTAGAGAACAGATTTTACCCTTGGATTTGCACTAAGCTTTCACTGATGTTAATGAGAATTATGAACATGTGATGTTGAGGTTTTGGCCCCAGAATGGAGATTCAAATGATATATTTGAGACATATGTCAAATTTTTTAGAAAGATTTTACAAGTGATACTTTTGCTGAGAAAGGTCAACTGACAGGCATCTTATTATTAATGATAATTTCTAATAGAAGAGATCCTTTTCTCTGAACTGGAAACATTACATTCTGACTTGGAACCTGTGGCTAACCAATACCATACATCTTAATAGGGCTGCAGACCTTCCTGTGGGAAATGCTATCAAATCTTTAGAGCCACTTTATTAAAGGAAATTGCAGACAGCTTGAAAACATCCATGATCCTTTATCCTGACATTGGCTTGTTAAAGCTGTGCCATGACTTTGTGTCACTGTTCTTTCTTATTTTGGTCTTTCACTTTATCTGACTTTGGCTTTCGTGTCATGTCTTATATATCACTTTGCCTCTTCTATCCCACCATCACCTCCTCCCTTTTCCTATTTCAGGTATGACAGGATCTATTTATTTTCTCCTGTGAGTGCTCTGCTCATGCAATTAATGAACAACAGCTGTGGGGGTTTTTTCATTCAAAATTTATTTTCTCTGCAAATGACACTTTCCATTTCACAGATTGGTCTTTAGGTAGGATCTTTGAGATAGGCATTGGGACCACTGTGGGTTTGGAGCCCATGGCACACCATAGAGTCCATGTCTCCCTTTCTTCTTAGTCTCAGCAGTCCAAATTCCTTGTCCCAGTGCTTTCATTATTTTTTTAGTAAAGGAGACAAGTAAGTCAAAATCTTTCCATTCTCTTTACAAAAGCTTGTCTGTTTTCACTGTCTGAGTACAAAGTTGACACATCATAGTTCAGTTCAACTGATAGTGAGGACACCACAGCTTTAAAGTCAGGCTATTTCAGCTGTTTACTTGAAAGACTAGGGACCAAGATGAATTTTCAAACTTTATTTTCTCCCACCTGAGGAAACAAATATCTTAGAATGATAGAAAAACAAGTTCCACCAAATTGTGAGGATGAAGAAAATAAGAGACTCTACAAACAAACAAAAAAAAGGGACAGATTTGTCCAAGCAATCTTTTTTATCATTATTTACAGCAAACGATTGCTGTTTTTATTGTCCTGACCTATTGTCAAATTTCATTTGAAAATATTGAAGATTTTTTCTCAAAAGAAGTAAAACGTCAGAGATGGAGTCTGAGGAGGAGGTATAGTGCTTTTCCTCTTGAACCATTTCTGTGAGAAAAAAGTCCCCAAAAATAGCTAAAAGCCAGTCTCAGTTTCACTCTTTCTTTAATCCCTTCCTGCATCTCACCCCAGAGAAGCTTAGGAAACTCCCTCCCAGGAGCAGGGGCATCAGTCTGTTCCAGTGAGACAAGGAACTCCCCTTTCGTTATGGGACTTCCCACTTTCTGAAGGAGAACTCTAGTTATTGCATGGAAAAGAAATTCCTCTGTCAATCTGAAAATGGTATTTAAATTTATCTTTTGACTGTTCCCACTTTGCTTGAGTTAAAATGCTCCATCAAGAATAAAAAATCTTGTTTCGATCGATTTGTATTTTATCACAAATCATAAAGCAAAAATGAGAACTATGAGCCACCATAACATTTCCACTCACCCAAAGGCAAATTCCTTCCTCTGGTAGATCAAGGTTTCAATTCCAGAAATACGCTTTATTTTCCTCAGAATAAGAACAAATGGGAGTTAATGCAGACCTAAAGATTAAAATGAAAGAAAAATTATATAGGATTTGTAGCTATTTAATGAAAAAACATAGAATGGCCTTCTTATGCCAATAGCTTGGGTTGCGTCAAAAAAAGAGTCTGAAAAAATATGTCTGTGATCATGTTTAAATAGCAAAGTTGCAGGGAGATAAAAGAGGATTTTTATAGAAAGTGAAAAACAATGTTAAGAAATTCCAAAACCTAAGACATTTTCGAAACTCAGTCATTTAACTTGTGCTTTGTCTCCTCTCTTTGACTTGCATGTAGAAAAACATAATGGTCCCTAGGTTTGATGGGTAAAAGGAAGATTTGAGAACTGAAAGAGAATGTTACATATTTTTCAATGCAATTTATCAAAAAAGTAACATTTTTACCAAACAAAAATTAAAATACAAAGGTAAGAAATATGTTAAAAGTCTCTCAAGCTCTACTGTTCCTCAGTGGTAGATTAAAAAAACCGAGTTGGGAGATTTTAAAAAGTGCTATTTATTTTTATGAGTGTCTACATATACATTCCTACTTAACAGTAATTGCATGACCCAACCTGCATCAAATAAAGTGTGAGCAATTAAACCCCTTTTCCAAAATATACTTCAAGCCCTTAAGAGAGCTAAAGAGTGATTATAAACAAGTGAACAAAGGACAGTCACAATATTTATGCTCTGTTTTGGTTGATCCATCTCAAAGCATAAAAAGAGACATAAAGAATCTGTCCATTAAAAATGAAGCTTTTGTGATCTCATTATTTGGTAAGGAAGGAACTTTGAAGCTAAAATATGCTATTTATTAGGAAACATTTGCACTGTTCAAGAACACTTGGGTGGTGAAAAACCTTTGAGGAGTAGTTTAGGTGACCCTCAGGTCTTACAACAGTTGTAGTGAGTCAATGGGTATCCCTGACATCCACAGCATTGGCAGGCAATTACCCTGACTTGCAGAATTTCAGCAAATGCTGATTATATTTGTCTTCTTCCAACTATTGTTTTTCATTATTCTACAGGAAATAGCTTGAAAGTGTGAAAAATCATTTTGAAAATTATTTTAGCTGCATATTAGAGTGGCAGTTTCTAGACCAGTGTGCTGCTACCACCATGGAAACTACACTCAGTCAAGTTGGGATCTTCATCCAGGGGGCCAGGAGGGGACAAATTCCATAACAGACTGAACCTGGCTGGCTCTGTATCATGTGAGCAGCTGAAGCATCAGAAAACATTCAAAGGAAGACTGGAGAAGCTGGAGAAGAACTGAACCGTGAACAGGGAACCATAGATGTAAATCTGTAATTGTCAACTCCCTGACAAAAATATAAACAAATTTATATAATGTTGTTGCCATATTATGTGGAGAACACACATATCTCTAGATATTTTGAGAGCATTTTGCCACAACAGTTTTATGTGTCTCAAAAACCTTCACAAGAGTCAACATGTTCTTATAAAATCAGTAGGAGCACGCAAATAACTAAAAAGAGAAACAAAGGAAAACCTCGTAATTCTGAGTTATGGTAACATATTTGCTGCACCCCATCCTATTGCTTTTATTGGCTAAAGATGGATACTGAGTGCTGAAAACAGAAGGAAAGTGTCTGAGTCACAGGAAGGAAGAAAACAGATAGGTATAAAGAGTCTTTTGTAGAAGGTTGATGGCAAAGACCCCTCTTCCTCAGAAAAAAGTTTTGTTGTAATATTTCAGATTACAGCCCAGTTTTAGTGTTACCCTGTCTTAATATCCCAAAAGTTGTGAGGGGTGATAAACAAAATCCCTCCTCCTGACCATAGCACAGGACTCAATCCTTCTTCTGGGCTCAAAGAACTGTGTGTGGGGAATCCTCCTGGCTCCCAGGAGTGCATATACTTGGGTGGATCAAGAATCCTGGCAGCTCCCTGCTAGCACCCTGTCCAGGCCTTGTAGTGTCAGCAGTTTCCCATCACCTCCCAACAGTGAGTAGTTTTTTCAACTGAGCTTGGGTTTCTATTATTCCCTAAAACTATATATGTTCCATCTCATTTAAAAGCCAATGAGGAGAGTGGGAAGTGCCTTGGTCAGTGCTCCTTTGTCGATAAGGCTGAATGTCCATGACAATTCCCTGTGTCCTTCTGTTCCATGTATCAGCAAAACCAACCTGACTGGCTCAGACTCAGTCCTGTGAGGTACGTCCTGACAGGCTCAGCAGCACCTGTCCTGCTGACAGGAGAGGGCAGGGCTCAGCCTGCTTTTTTCTTCATGCAGCTGAGGAGACAAAGGCAGGGGAAGGACCCAGCTCCTGTGCCTGGCCAAAGCAATGATCCAGCTGCCATATCTGGAGAACTCCAGCAGCAGAGGGTCCCACACAGCAGGCACCTGCAGCCCCCATCAGCCCTCAGATCCTCCATGGAAGAGACTGCCAGACTCCAGCACTGGAGTTCAGGGAGCGGAAGAGGTTGACAGGGTGCACTTGTGGGGATCAGCCTCTTCTCCCAGGCACCTGGTGATGGGACAAGGGTAAATGGCCTCCAGTTGCACCAGGGGGGGTTCAGGCGGGTATTAGGAATAATTTCTTCACTGAAGGAGTGGTTAGGCATCAAAACAGCATCCCCAGGGAAGCAGTGGAGTCATCATCCCTGGGAGTGTTAAATAAATGAGTAGATATTGAAACAAAGATTAAAACCACAATGTGGTTTAGTGAGCATGGTGGTTGAAGGTTGAAGGTTGGACTTGGTGATCTTGGAGGTCCTTTCCAACCTTAATGATTGTACAATTCTGTGACTCTCTTGCTACCCTTGGAGGACAGCAGCAGCCCAGGTCACTCCCTCACCAGGCTGAAGTACATTCCCCTGTCCCTCAGGCTCTCTCACCATACTCAAAAAGATGACTGAATTTAGATGGAACCGGTGCATTTGCTGTGCTTGAGCCTAGTGGAAAAGAAGCTCTGGAGGCACCAAGCACAGAGCCATCCTCCCCTCAGCAAGGACAAGATGGCTGCTGGTGTGGCCATTGCTCCTCACAAAATGTCCACCATGGTGACCTGCCCGCACTGCAAAACCGCTGCCAGTACAAACACTACAAAAGTTCAGCTGGCTTCTTATAATTTTGCCCTTCCCCATTCCAGGAGTTTATTCTCTCTGCTGTTACAAATGTGGTCTCCACCTGCTGAAGGAGAGGTAGGCCTGGCACTTTCCTTCAGGGCACCATTAATAATCCTCCCACAAGGACAATGTGAGGAGGAAAGGTCACAGGCTCCCAGCCTCACTGGCACCTTCCCTCACTGCAAAGGTAATCTAGTGAGCTATGGGAGATTAAAAGACTACAATTCTTAATGTTATTGATATGGACCAAAGGAGATGAGGGAATGTAAACAGCCAGGGAAAAAGCACAGAGGAGAAAACAGAGATGGAAAGTGCAAAAAGGAAAATAGGCCAAGAATAAATTTGCATCTTAAATTCTGCTGAACTTAGTCTATTAATAAGTAGACAAATCTGTCAAATCTGCTCATCTGAATGGAAAGTTTTATATCAGGCTGCACATTCCCAGCAGAACTTAACACAGGTTGTGCAAAGAGAGGCAGTGAAAGCCCTACATGGAAAGAGTTGGCAGCTATTGATTGCCTGTTCTGAGGGGAAGCATGGCTGACAGCAGGGCAGGCTGTCCTGGTTTGACACTGGAAAATACAAATCTCTTTAACAAACTCAGATGTGTGCAAACTAGGAGGCAGCATCTTGGAAAGACTCCTGCCTCTGCTTGACTTGACCAAGTGGGAACAGCCACTGGAGTAATTGCAATGGAAATTAAACTTGTGAAGCACAAGTTAATCTTGATATTTTGATTTTTTTAGGAAACTCCAGGGTGCATTTTTCCTGAAGTGCCACTTTCTGGAGTCATGCCATTAGATGTTGTTTCATTCAAGATACATGCTTCTAATCTTGGGTGAGAAATAAAGGATGAGCAACCTGGGTCCAGTAAAGACATTAAAAACAAGCAGCACCCATACATGACCAACTCTATTATAATGTTGTTTCTTAAATGTTATGACTGCTGGGACCTGAATTATGACTTTCAAATTGTCAAGGCTGTTATGATTGTGCCTTTTCTCATCCAGTCCTCTATTAAGGTTTTCTTTCCTGAATTGCTGTACTTAAACTAGAACATAGAGCCATCCCTCCAGAGAAACTTCTCCCGAATCTCCCCTCCTGAGTGAATCATCTGAGGTGACTCCACAACAGACTGGCAGTTCTGTTGTATTCCAGAATTTGGTCTTTCTCTCTTTCTTTCCCAATATTAGAAACCTTCCATCTTTTTATATAAAGACAGCTCCTGCAGTGACTCACCAGACACAGGTAGGTGATATCCTGACACCCAGAGTGTGTGTCAAGCTGAGGCATCTACTGGCATTTGAAATGTTGGGGTCTGTTGTGTCAGGTCCCACAATCTGATGGGACAGAGGACACAGGTCCATCTGCAGGCCATTCTTTTATCTCTCCCACTAGCCCCATGCAGATTCAGACACATGATGGGAATTTTTTTGGAGCTGTATTGTGCACAGCCATGGGTAGGGATCGATGATCTTTGTGGGTCCCTTCCAAAACAGGACATTCTACAATTCTATGATTTTTGGGATATTCCAGCATACCTCAAATGGTATTAGGTGCTTATTTTGTAAGCAACTGTGTCAAATCCCTTCAACTCAGCTGAGTTCAAGATTTAGATACCTAACTTTAAGTAACTAAACTAGGTGAGTTTATGGACACTAAGAGTATAAACATGTATCAAAAGAAAAGCTCTTGTCAGTACTCTTTGTGGAGCCTAAAGAACAATTCAGCTGTATAATTAGGAGGTGTTCAGTTTGAACATTTGCCAACAGATGCTGGGCATCACAAAGTATTCCTCAGAGGGATGTTCTCCTTCCTCCCTTTATAGTCAATGAAGAAAAATTGGCAACTCTAGAATTCATCTAACCTATTTCACATGACTATTTTTGGATGTGATTGTTTGCAGCCTAGAAATGTCTTTTGTTACCCCTATCCATGTTAAGAGTCTATAAGAATACCTCAAAGGCATAGAAGTACAGAGGGGGTAACTGGGGTCAGGTGAAATGAGTTCCACAGTTTGAGTCATGTTTATCTGTTATTTTCAAGCCATCCTATGGATCAAGGTTATGTCGTAAAGACACAAAGCCACAAGTTTTCCAGGCAGTTAGAAGCCCACTCTTTTGCTTCAGGATAGGCTGTTCTAAACCAGCTTCAAACCAGAAACTGAGCAAGTATTTTTTTCTGCAGTATTAATTTAAGATCTCTGCTGATTGGCAAGGAAGGAGGATGGATCACTCTGCTAAAAGACTCCTCAGGACTTGCTGTTTGAGGTGGTTTGCACCCAAGTCCTTTGTCAGTTGACTTCAGATTAAAACAAAGATTATCTAGTTGCACCAAAAAACCAAAGGAATATGTTAAAACTCCAAACTTAGATTTGACCCAAAAATACTGAACAAAGTTCTTCTCAAGGTTATATTCTTAGAACCTAAGAGGCTTGCTTGATCTTTCTGGCTTTTAATTTTGTAAAGGTAATATCAACACAAATAAAGATGTTACAATATACATTGTGTTGGTTTGGGTTTTTTTTCTTGAAAACACAAATCAAAATGTTAATGAGGTATTTTAAAGCCCTTGAAGACTTGGACTACAGCCTTTTTAGATATAATATAGTTTTCATTCAGGCAGTAGTTTGTATTTATTCCATCCAAATCTTTAAGTCAAGGTCAAATATTTGCAGATTTATTCTGTGGAAGACAATAAGCAAATATCACCATGAGAGTACAGTTTCGTATCACAACAGAAATACTGAAAGAGATTATTATTCATTATTCTGATAAATAATGAAACATTTTGTAAGTGGAAAGAAAATCACAAATGATACAGTTCTATTTTTGCAAAACAAATAGCAATGGAAAAAAACCCCCACAATATTACTAGCTGGTGTTATAGCCATGAAATGCAACACTAATATATATTTGGAGTGTTACAAAATGCATAATTGCAATATAAACAATTTCTAGAAAGGAGTCTTGTGTGGTGATACTTTAAAACAGAAAAGCATTTTGGCATCAATAAAAAGATCTAACTATATGACATATGTCAGAAGAAATATATGTGCTTCAATGAGCTGCTAATGCAAGTTCCAATCACCATAGTCTCAGGAGAAACAATCTCATTTAAAAGTTGGCAGTCAATTTCAAACTGCACTCTTTCCTTTCTAGTCTCCCCTAATTTAATATATAGGAATAAAAAACATTTGGAAATAATTAGATGCCAAATAACGTTAATAATTTACCTTGTGACAAAGATCCAGTCTCTGAAATCAAGTATATTACAGCTTCTAATGAAACCAGTAATGTGTCTTCATATTTAAGTTCTATAGCCTCCACAGAATTTGAGAAATGCACTTATCTATATGCTCTGAGATGGAATGTAGGCAGAATTTGGCTGCAGATGGACATCATAAAGGCATCCTTTTTGTGCTAAATGGGGGTTATATAATCTTTGCTTTTTAGCGAGTATTTGTGTACTTTATATTAACTGCCCAGGATCAGTTCACTCACAGTATTTATATCCAACAAAGACAAAACTATATGGTAATTTATATGCACTGTCCTGTGTTAACAATATTTACTCTATTTTTTAATAATTATCCAAATAAGTTATAGCATTAAACACAAAATCAACGTATTTTACCAGATTTTAAAGAGGAAATTTAACCTGAAAATGGCCCCCCAGCCAGACATGCAATCAGCATGATGAGAAGGTAATCTGCAAATCCCTGTGCATGTTTATGAGTAAATTACATCCTTTTGCAGACGTCATTTTGATGAGATTACAATTTCTTTGCAGAAGGCTTGTTTTCTCCTCATTAAAATGGAACACCAGCCACCTGTCCTGGAGGATGCGCTAACACCTGGCCAGCCTCTGTGTGCCCAGACAAACCACTGTGTGTTTGTTCCCCATGGGGATGGGCCACATTCACTGTCAGGACCAGAACAGAACAGGAATGGAAGCCACTTGTCCTCATTTCTCACCCCTTTTAAGGACCAAGCAGAAATCCTTGTGTAAGTATTGCTCAAACTCCATCAGTCAATAGTTACTATTACAGTCGAGATCACTACAAGAGCATCCTTCCAGGCAATACTTTTATTGACACTGATCACTGTTCATCCCCTTGAATGAAGGCTCAGAACAAATAACACAGAGCAGTAAGCACTAAGGAGTGTAGAACAAAAAAAAAGTCCACAACTGAGATTTGTCAATACAAACTAGATAGGCAGCACTGGCCATGCCAAGGAGAAGCCAGATAAACTATTGGGAGAAGTGTCTGATTGTGAGAGCTGGAGTACCAAAAAAGGAATAAAATCCAATAGCACAAAGTACAGACTTCTGCCCTTAGGGACCAATAACAAGAATTTCTACTTTTAGGCAGAAATTTATCAGTCACAACTAATGAAAAAGTAAAGGGATTTGGATGTCTTACACAGTGACTGGATGGCTGCAAGCCACTGTTGTGATGTAGCTGTGAAAAAGGCTAATGCAAAGCTTGCTTGTTTTCAGGAGATGAAGAGAGATCCTGCTATCGTCTACAGCCCTCCTGAGACCTCAGTTAGAGCATCGTTGTCATCCACAATTAAGAAAGACCAATTCTAACTGAAAGAATAATGAAGGCCAACACAGTGATGTTATGAATGGAGAACCTCTCTTTAAGTGAAGTGATAGAGTTTGGCTTAGGACAACAAAGACTAAATCTTGTAAGGTTGCTTGGCTTAAATATATTGGCACCTACGCTCCAGAAAAATACAAGTAATAAGTAGCTAAATGTGGGTAAGGAACAATCAGTTATTTACAGATTTTGAGGGTTCAAAATTGCAATAGTCATCAGATTTTGGAATGAGAGAAGTTTGAGGTATGACAATGGATAAGATGGTGGGGTAATATTAGAGTTAGGACAGCAGAATTCACTTTCTGAAAATGGAATTTGATTAGTTCATGAAAAGAGCTATTCAAATACCTCTTGAAGATATCAAGAAATTTGATTTGGTGACCCAGGAACTTCTCAGTTTTGTGCTCTCATGAGGAACTAGCTGCTACAAAACAAAGGTTACATACAATGAGCCTTACTGGTGAATATTAGGTATTTTATCTCACTTTTGCTTGTTTATTGCTTGTCGGAATGTGTTTGGACTCAAATCCAATTAAGTGTTTAGGATCTCCTATTAATCTACTAAGTTCCTACTAGATTCAATAATTCCTTTATTTGGGAAGGAAAGCACTTTAAAAGATTTAAGGAGCTCAAATTTCAAATGGAAACTGTCACAGACAACACAGGGAAAGTGCAAGATAAGAATACAGGGAGGATGATCATGTATAGAACAGAGCAGTGTTGTCCATCACATGAGTCTTTATCAGCTTTAAGGAGTTCCAAGGCTGAAAAGACCTTTAACTTTACCTCCACTGTATTAAAAAAAAAAAAAAAATTACCCACAATATTAACCTCAATAACAAGTATTGTACTTGACTATAACATGTGTTTGGCTATCACATAAATTCCAGGAGTGTGTGCAGTCTTGACTCGAAGGCGTCAAGAAAGGGTGAATTCATCAATTCTACTGGTAGTTTGTTCCAGTGATTAATCATGCCTGGTGTAAAAAGTGTGTGGTGCTTTCCTAATTGGAATTTGTCTGCAAGATTAAAGACCCATTTTATATCTGGTATTTCCTCCCAGCAGAGGTTTATGTATTCTGCAACCAAGCCAGTGTTTAAGCTCTGTCTATATGGCACTCTGGCACCATCCCAGCTCCTTATCAGAGTGAGACTAAGGCATATGTCATTCCCCTCCCATCACCCACACTCTGACTTCTTTGTAAACAAAATCCTGGCTTCCAAGCAGCGTGGAAACCATGGGTCAGGACTACCAAAAAATCTCCACTCCAGGGCATTTTCTCCCTGCAGATAAATTAGATGTAACCATGGTATTTTATGTTCATCAGAGAAACAAATTTTACCAGAAAAATACAATTTTTCAGCCTGGAAAAATGTGTCTCTGCTTCATGTTGCATAGGATTTCAGTGTTAGTTTAAAACTTATTTTATATTAGCACTTTTTATTATGTTCCATTACTAGTCTCACCAGTGCCATTACCCTGGTGAAAATGACCTTTCTGCCCTTACTTTGTCAACACATTTAAAAGATTCTCTGGGTTTTCCACATAATTATAGTGGGAGGTCAGATTCTATCACTCATCTCTTGTGACCCTACATACTTTCCAGTCTTTTTCTTTCCCTAGGATGTAGTTCCTTCTCTCTTGGTGTGATAGTTATTCAATATTCTACTAAATCCTAGTTAATACTGTGGTCTGGAAGAAATCTAGCAAGGAACAGTATCCTTAACCATTAGGTTTTCCATGACCTTGAAATCGTGTTTCCAGGATGGATTTGGATTTTTTCTTAGCTTTATTTTGGTGAAGTCCTGAAAAATAATCAGGAAGAGAAGGTAAGATATTTATATTTTACCTTTAGCTGACTGTCAGAGAGACATTTTGTGTATAGTACCTCAGAAGTGGTATAATAAAGCCAGGAAAGTACAGAGAAGGCTGAAATGGATGATTCCTAGTCTGGACTGGCTTTCCTGCTAAAAGCAATTAAGACATGCAGGACTAAGTAAGCTTTGACTTTTCAGCCTGGAAAAGGTTACTCCTGAAGGAAATAAAAATTAATGAATGACAAGGATAGAGTCAATACAAGATTATTGCTTCCTACCTCCTCCAGCACAGGAAGAACTAAGGGTCACCTATTAAAGCTGTTGGGAGACAGGTTCAAATCAAAGGCAAAAGTGATTTTTCTCAGCAAACACAATTAGCTATGGAGAGCTCAACCATCACAATGGATGTTGTGAATACAAGTTTCACACATGCTCAAATGAAAACTGGGCAAAACAATATTACACCAAAGTTACTAAATGCACAGAAACTGTACAATTCTTGGGAAATAGTAAAGTCTGGGAATATATTCAGGAATCATATTCTTTTTTAGTGTATTCCTATAATCTTTTCTTGGCATTATTGTGTGTGCATTCTTGTATATGTCTTTTATATAAAAGAGCCTTTGTAGCGGATCAAAAGGCCAGTGCATCATGAGACATCATCAACAGAGCCTGAGAAATTAAAATGTGCTGTAGCTCAATAGAGCACTGAAATGAATGCTTAGTTTGATTACATTGAATCTTTGGTTTATTATGCTTAACCTCTTAGTAGAATAGGAAAGGAAACAACTATCTGCTCAAGTCTTGTAAGGAAATAGTCTGTGTTCATACAACTCAGCGAAATACAGACCCGTGTTCTGAAAAGGCCTGCATTGAGAAAGTACATCTTACATCCAGAATTACATATGTTGAGAATGCTGATTTAGAGTTTTAATGTGACAGACTGAAGGATGACAACATTTAAATGGAATTGTTTTGTTTTGTTTTGGTAACATCAGCTGTAAGTAACAATGTGTGTCAGAATAGTCCAGGTGAGCCTCAGTCTCGTCAAACTAAAGAAATGCACCTTTAAAGATATGCTAAGATATGCCTCATATAGCAGCTCCATGGGGAGCTCCTGGCCCATTTACCTGCTCTGCTTTGAGCTGTAATGTGGCACTAATCTTGCCAAGGAAACAAACCCACAGTTCTGAAAGTGGCATCCTTGCCAGTGGGAGCATAATTTTTTTCCCAGCATTTTGCCACAAGACTTTAGGAAAAGTAGGGAAATGTTTTCAGCTACATAAAAGGAAAGTTAGAGTTGTGTATCAGCTGCAGGATCTTGCTAATTCTCATAGGGGAATAAAATTAGCAGGACTCAACTTCAAGAGACGCAAAGTTTTTTTTCCAAAAAGCAGACATGAACAGGGCTTCTGGAAAACTCGTGCCCTAATGAAGCAGTCTGTGAAGGTGAGTAGGACACTTCAAGGCATCTCAGGGGCATGATATGTCTGTGCTTATGTAGGTGAATTTTACTCACATTTAGGGCATTTTATTCCAAGAAAGCTCAATGGCCCCACAGGTGCATTAACTAGAGCTCTAGTGTGACTGCAGGCACTATGGTCACTAGAGCAGCTCTCCAGCTGCCCCTTCAGAAGGACACAGACCCTCTGTAGGTCCTGTCTCAGCCACTGCTACCCTTGGTCCTCTTGAACACTGATCAATGACTTCATGTGGAGCTGAACCCGATCTCACTGATTACAGCAGAAGCTCATAGCTTGCCTCAGGTGTTGACCACCACCTGTCAGCATCTCCATTCAGGCAGTAACACCCCACCCATGTTCTGTCAGCTGAATCTGGCCACTGCATTTAGGAAAGCAGCTCATTTGTCTAAACATAGAGCCACCTGATATGTCCTACCATATTCATCTCCATATGGAGACACTATGCCATTCCAGGAAATCTCACATGACACAAGAGGCTTCTATTTAGGGAACTGAGTCAAGCCCTATTTCTCTGAAGTTGATTCCCACCCTAAATGTCAGTTTTATCTACATTAGTACTCTGATAAAGTTCACAAATATATCAGCATGTTTTAAGCTAATATTTAGACTCTAGTTAATTAAAACCAGGTTTTTAATCAAGAACTTTCCTCATTTCCTCTTTGTGAGTGTTAATATGATTTTGTAAATCGTTCATTTTTATCAGTGTCATGCCAATGCCAAGGATTTTCAAAAGGCTTCTTGCCAAAACAGTTTAGGTACATGGAATAGTGTAGCCTGTGATAAGATTCACACAGAAAGCTATTCCATTACGAATTCTTTTCTGCAAGGATTTTAAACCTGCAGACTGCACTTACAGATAGAAGAGAATCTTGGAAATGAGTAGCATCTAATCCAAAGTATCCTTTTATTTCATCCTAATAACATTGTTTTAAAAGATTTCTCATTTTTATGGGAATTTTGTGAACAAATACTTACAAATTTATGAGCTTTTCCCCCCCTTAAATTATAAAATCAGAAAAAAAATAAGGTTTAATTCAAATGATATTTTCCAATGGAAAACTGTCTGACAAAGAGCATGAATAAAAAACCATTTTGATAAATTTCTCATTCATTCAACTGTTTAGTAATTTGCGTTGCCATGTTTTCTTCTTTAGAAACACTAAATATAGTATAGTTTGCCCCAGAAGGGAATACAGTGACTGATGGTCTCCATCAAGGTTTTGTTGGTTCTCTGTACAAAGCCCAAATTTCACAATATGCTGTACTTGTGGTTATTGAGCCTCTGACAGCTCTAACTCTGGAACAGAAATGGGTGATCTAAGTTGGAACAGGTTGTACAGCACTTGCTAGGTAATATATTATTCAAATGATGTGATTCTTGAGCAGTCTTAAAAACTGTCAGTGGACTAGACTGGGTATCAGAGGAATTAAACAACACATGTTTTGCTCAGTTCTCTGCTGTGCTAAAACATCCTACTCAGCTGAGGTGGCCTTGCTGCTTCACAAGTTAATTTACTTGGAGCTAGTTTGATTATATCTACATAGGACTGCATTCTGTAGCAACACCTAACTTGGAGAAAATAACCCTTAATGTTCATCTTTCCAGACAACACACAAACTAATTTTGCTAGCAGTGCAGCCAGGACATTTTGTTTTTTCTGGATCTTTTTAGGTGATATAATTTTTAAGATCTAATTTTCCAAAACAGTGTTAGAAGACATTTCAGAACTTGAGAAGTCTTTCATTTGTCAAATTATTATGTGAATAACAGTAAATATGCCCCAGTAGTCTCAGAAGACTAAAAGCATTTCCATAAACTGGAGTTGAAAAGGATTTGTGGGCAATTAAAGGGAAGATACTGGTGCGAGAGACAGATGGAAAATGGCTAAAAGCTTAAGACTGGCATAATGTTTTTAAATTATTGTTAAAATAAAATGTCTTTAAAGGACATCTGTTTCATATTGGGCAAATACATCTGCTCAGCAAACCATGTTCTTAAGTCAAGGGGCTTGAACTCCAAGTGAAAGTCATTCAGTATCTTAGGAATTATGCAGAAACAGTTACTAGGAATATAAAACTTTCTAAACTTTGTTCATGAAGTAATTTCACTAAAACATATGTCAAAGAGAGGGAAAGACAAAAATAACAATCACAATTGTGATCTCTGACTTCCCATATAGCATTGGAAACAGGATTGTAGGATCTGATTATCTTTTCTCTATGAAATAATATGTTTGACAACCTGGTCTAGTGGAAGGTGTCCTTTTCCCTGACAAGAGATTTGGAACTAAATGATCTTTAAGGTCCTTCCCAACCCAAACCACTCGGTAATTCTATGATTTTGTGGAGACTAATACTTGCATTTCAAAGCTTTTGGTCTGTGAAAGATTTTCACTCGTAAAGAATACTCTCGCTTATCCCCTTAATAGGAGTAAATTCTGTTATTTCTACTTGTCTAGTTCTAGGTGTTGCATCCTCTTAAACATTTTTCCATTGTAATGATGTATCTACACCCATGAGAAGTGTTATCCATTTGTAGGAATAAGAGAAGGTGATCAAATCACTGCTATGCTCCTTTGAAATTAGCTAATAGAAAAGCTTATGTTTCTCCCAGAGAGGCCAAGCCCATCTATCTGTAGCATTCAGTAGCTATTTTATGGGTGGGCTTTTTAATTCTGTGATGCATATGATTCAAAATTTGTTTATTGTTTTTGTTTAAGAAAGAGCTGCTTCAATTTAAGTATCACACCTGAGATGCAGGCAGATAAAAATACAAGCTATGGCATGAACCTCCACTCTGATAGCTACTCTGTGACTTCTTTACTTCAAACTAGGAACCAAGTAGGATTATGCATGCAGATTAAGTTCCTTCACCTCTACACTGGTTTGTGAAGAGTAAGTGTTTCTGAGAGGCCAGTGACTGTGGAGCAGCTGCTGAACTACAAGTTCCCCACCCAGTAACCCCACACACATCCCAGGGGGTTCTGTAAGTCTCTGATGAATTCACTGGACTTTTATTAGAAGGAAATGCATGCCTTGTCCAGGAGCTATTCCATGTCTAATACACAATCAGCGATAAAAGAAAAATAAAGCAAAAATGATTGGGCAGTGTCCTCATCCCTCAGCAAATCTGCTCTCTGCAGCAAATCTGCATGACAGAAATTCTCACAGAGTGCTGATAATGCAGCAGAAGCAGCAAGGAAATGTCAATTAGCACTTCCACTGAGAGCAGAAAATCCCATATAGATGGATCCTCACTGCCTTTGTGAAAGATTCTATATATCTCATTGTTTAATCCAGTTCCTACCAGCATATCTGATCGAAATGATTTTACAGTAGCAAAATACATGGGATTTTTTCTTTCTTCTGAAAAGAATTAATGCCAGGAAATAATAGGGGGGATAAGGTAAACTATGGCAAGACAACAAAGTCTTTACACAGACCTTCCAGAATGTGCTGAAGTGCTGATTAAGAGAAACACTTAAGCTTTACTTGATTCCTTTTTTGAGATAAAGGGGTTTAATCAAGAACTGTAAGTATACCCAGAAGGCTAATGCTTCCCTGAACACACTGCTGAAGAGATTGTCGTGACAGCTTTAACTTGCAGAGAAACTTGACACTTTTATAAAAGGTAGTTGGAAGGAGTGTCTGGTTTTCTGTCCTTTAGAATCATAGAATGGTTTGGGTTGGCCAAAATAAGTAATTAAAGATAAGAGGGAGAAGTCCACACATTTGAAATGTTTAGACACCAAGGGCTCTGAGTTCAACAGATGTATGATGACCATGAATGCAGGTGTAAAATTTGAGAAGGGATCAGTTAAAACATGCATACAGTCCATTAATTCTGGCAGAAAGTCTTCAGGATCAGTCTCTGGAGAGAGAACTGTTGCATGTTTTTCTGTATGGAGTATTTATATCAAAGTTAGGTGACAGGGATAGCAGAAGGGTTTTGGGTTTTTTCTTTGCCATCCTGGGGAGACGAGAAAATGTTCTGACAGACACAACAGCAATTTTTTAAAACCTTGTTGTCTCCTTGTCATTTCAGTTTCTCTCCTCCTTGTAATCATTCACCTCCTGTCTTCCCTTACCAACCATGCACTAGAATCACACTTATACTCCTTATTTTAAGAAATAAAGGTATGCCTTGTATGTAGAGTAGCTCTTCCCAACATCTCCTTTGGCTGCTTTTTACTTTTTCTCCTGACCTGTGCACCTCAGAAGTAAAACAGAATCTTCAGGAAAAGCTCAGGTGAAGCTAACTCCATTTTTAGAAAACTCAGGGCAAGTTTAGTCAGGGAGTTTGAAGGGGACAAAGCGAAGCTGTATCACCTCTTTTGAAATCACATCCACAATTGCAACAGCCAAGGTAGAGAAACACAAAATCTCCTTCAGAAGAGTTAAATCCCCCAGGATGGAGCTGTAAGGCCAAAACCTGAGCTAGTGTAAATCAGCATTGACACTAAACACATTTAAGATCCATGCCAGTATTTTCCTTCACCTCTGCAATAAACTTCCCATGATTTTCCCTTAGGGAACTTCAGCTGTAAATGCTCATGACATTAACTCCTCTCTTTCTTTCTCAAAACAAGACACAAATAGTCTTATAAAATCTTGAGCAGTGGCTACTTTCTTCTTCAAGTACAATTCGAAGTCTTGATGTTGCTATAAAGACCAGAAAACACTGTGCATTGCTCAGGTCACACAGATGACGGCTGGAATTATTTCTGTCCCCATCCTTACCTTTCTCCATTATCTCTAAGAAAAAAAAAAAGGTGAATCTTGCCTTTCAACCCACTAATTAAGCAGTGTCCTTTCCTCATTATATTGATTCATGGAAATATTTAATTTCCATTTTACACAGAAGCCTGGGGTCAGTGGTAACTTCTGTGTGTCCCAACACTGTTTAGCAGAAAAACATATTTCCTTTGCAGTATTTTTTGCCGTTGCCAGCATCACTTTTCAACCTAATAAAATAGAAAACTCTTCAATCAGAGATGAGCCAGAGAAGCAATCCTGTTCTGCCCCAGTCTGTGCTCTGATTCCACTTGACAAACACAGGCACTACCAGGTATTTTCAGAAATGCTTTAAGAAAAGAAACAAAAGAAATAGGAAAAAAAGCCCTCCTGACTTATTCTATCCTCCCATAATATCTTCTGAGGGAGCCATTCCTAATGCACTTTGCTCCCAGACTTTCAGGATATTGAAAGCGGAATATGCAGACCACAGGAAACTGAAACTCAGTCCAAACATCTTAACAAAAAGAATTATTTGAGATTCTGCTGGCATGTGCAAATTATAGAACAGGAGCTGGAAAATTGGCACTCTTCTGCTGACTGTAATTTGCTGCATTTGACTAGTCTGCTGTTTGCTTCCCCACAACCCATGGGATGCCTCTGGCTAAAACATTGCTTGTAACCTGGATTTCTATTTTATTAACCTTCTCCTTTATCTCATGACGGTCTGTCATGTTCTGGGATGCCAGAACAATGTTTGCCTGATAAGATATCTCCTGGGAAAACAGGCAGTTATAAGGGATAAAAGCATACAAAAATGGCCAGCTTCAGCAAAAACTGCTGCTCTGTGAGCCTCCCTTAATTAATATGTGCTCTGTCCTTGGTGCATTTGTGCTGCCACAAATGTCATTATTTCCAGTTTATTAAGGATGCCTGCAAAGAGAGGGGAGTTTTTCTGGAAACCTGATCTCTTGTATGTCTTTCAGATTGGCAGTATGAAAAATGAAGTGTTCTTGGGGGAGGAGGAAGAATAAGCAAAGAGAAATTTTATTATGAAACTGCAGCTTTGAGTTATATGTTTTCATTTGGACATATAATACAGAAATAATCTAGTACCAGAACTCTGCTATGAGCAATCTGTCTTCATTGTGCATATTTAATATTCATGGAGAGAGCAACAGCTTGTGATTTTTCCCTTGGACTTCCTCATTTCATTTCCCTCCATTAACTCCTTTAAAACTTGCAGAACCAAAAAATAGACATTCCTTCGGCACATTCTTTTTCTGTCTTCTCAGCCACCACTGGAATTGCTCCTGACAAAGAGAATTTCCTGACCAATAAATAAGCTTTCTTTGGACAGCAGTTTGAAACACAGGTGTGAATTGCAGAGAAAATGTCATGTACTTCTAGATATTCTCCATTTTAGTGACTAGGCCAAATTTTGATCCTCAACTCATACATCAATCTGTGCCTCATTCCTATTTTGAATCTGAGTGCTTAAGAGTTTAATATGGACCATGCACTGTCCTGTGAGAATCCCCTGAGGAAATCAGAGGACAATTTAGTTAATGAATGTATCACCATCATCACTGTAATAGGCAGTTTCCTATTGATTAAAATATCTTATGTCCTTCTTGCCTCATTGTCATCATGTGGATTCCCAGGACTTCACCTGTCCTAACACCAGCTATGTTATATCACTGTTCACATAAAACTCCTTATCTTTGGTGCTTTTTTGGATCTCTTTTGACTAAGAATCTCAGATGAAAATTAGTTTTGTCCTCTTCATAGTACATACAATCACAACTTCTGACAAAAAAAAAGCTCCAATAACTTCAGATATTAAATATTTTTTTTAGCATTTCAGCAAAGAGCCCTCTGTAGTAGCCTCATACCAGTTAACTGAACACTACATTTTCCGCTTGAAATTCTACAAGCTTTTTATTAAATCTGGGATGTGCTTTTTTTGTTATTTGTATGAGTTGGGTTGGGATTTTTTATGTATTGTTTTTGTTGGTTGGTTTGTTGATTTGTTTTTTAATGAAGCAAAATATTAAGCCAGAAACAGATTGTGAAACAGCAATACAAACAATTTAATTTCATATCTGCTTCTTTCTCCTTTTCATGATTGACATATCTTTATTGCAAGGTCTTTATTTCTGTATGTCCTCTGTGCTTGGTAGACTCTGCATAGCTATAACATCTCTAATTAAGCAAAGCCAATGCCATATCAGCCAGAAATCTCCCAGGTAGATGGATCAAGTGGTGTCAGCTTTAGCCCAAGGGTACTGCTCCCTTGAAGGCACATTGATTAGATTTTACAGCTCATTACTTAAAATCAGGAGAAATATAATCTTCAAGTAAACTGTTTGCAGCTTAATTTCTCTACATAATTAATTATTCTTCCCCAAGAAGGGCAGACCCTTCTTGCCACATGGTCTTTTCATTGTTATTAAACTATTTATTGAGGTGGTGTGCACGGGAAGCTCAGCTAATTGTAAACAGCTGAATCCTAATGTGACTTTGATAGAAGTAAGGCTTAGTGACAGAGTGCTGGCAATTTTTTAACTGGAACTAAACTCTATCATCCTATTTTAATTCAGAGGATAAATTAAATGCCAATTTGAATGCCTGCATCTGTTGCAACAGCCTATATTCAATAAAGGTAGCTGAGAAAAGCAGTCAGAAAAGAACATTATGCTTCTTCAGGCTTGTCTTCAGAATTGCCATGCCTCTAATTGTTCAGAAATGTTTGGTATGGTTCAGATGCAGATCTGATACCATATGGTGAGTCATCTCTGCCCACCTATGGCCTCCTGATACAGGTGACACGTTTTTTGGAGAGAGGGAAATTGGTTGTCATCTGGGTAAAAAAACAATTTCATTGTCTGAGAAAGCTG
Source organism: Corvus moneduloides (assembly GCF_009650955.1). Classification (NCBI taxonomy): domain Eukaryota; kingdom Metazoa; phylum Chordata; class Aves; order Passeriformes; family Corvidae; genus Corvus; species Corvus moneduloides. The sequence goes on from NC_045478.1 coordinate 6,664,237, forward strand.
CCAGGTGAAGAAGGGACCTCTAATGGCAGGATCTGGAGACCTGTCAGCAGCAGGTCTGGCTCTCTACCTGCCACTAAGTGTCTGGATGTCCACTTGCCACTGAGCAGAGCCCAACAGTAAACTATTTACTTAAACTGTTCTCATTTCAATTTTCAAATCCTACTAAGTGTGAAATAGCATTAGGTTTGCAACAAAGGCGGTGTCAGACTGCTAATGTTCAAAGCTAGGTGTACACAAGGATGTGAATACACCTCTAATAGACAGCTTCCACTGTGCCGTCCCAGGAAGCTTGGGCACCAGTTAACCATAAAAAGTAAAATTTACCTTTCAGCACTCCCAGCTGACACTGAAAATAGACTGAAAAACACAATGACAGTTTCTAGTCTTTGTGCAGAATTTCTCCCTGTAGTATCTTCATAGCTAGAGAAAAGAGGAAAATACTGTGGGGGCAGGAAACTAAGTGTTGTTACTGGACAGTTCCAACGTATTTTTCTGTTTCAACTTTGGATGCAAATATCTTAATATTCCTCCTTAACAGGAACCATGTCTCTTTAATCAGTAGGCAAATATCAGGGTGTCAGGACATTTTCCAATTTTCTCCTTCTTCTTCTTTTTTTTTTTTTTTGAGAAGGGAAAGTATACTGTATTTCCAGAAAAGAAATCGAAAAGCAGAATTCAGGAAAAACCATGAACTTGGAACAATGACGAAACCACATACTCTAGTGCAAGCAGGAGCAATGCTAATTCAGGTAAGGAATGACTAGAAAGCCTTCACACAAAAAGCTCAGTCAGTCGATTGGATAGGACTGCAGAAATCCAAGTGCATGCACCTTCATTAAAAAGGCAGCCTTCATATGATCTATACATTTGTTAATAAGGTCTCAAGACAGCTGAACATGAGCAGACACCTCACACTGCTGAACAAGGACAGGCACAAGCACATTCTTACAATTAAGGGGGTTCTTGCAGAAGTTTGTTCTGCTGGGATCTCCTCCCAGCGTTGATTATAAACTTGTGTTGCAGAGATGAATCTAAAACCACAGAAAATTAAGAGAAAAGCTCAGTTAGTGAAGGAAAAGACAAACAGGGAACAAGAGCATTCACGTGCACTGGGTTTTATTTCTGGCTGCTCTGCCCCTGTGTTTGGTTGTCTCTTGGGAAAGTTATCAGGTGCTGTGTCTCCTGCACCACCCCAGCCTCAGCCCAATGATTTCTTACTCATTTCTGCTCTACGATTAGACAAAAAGTGACAAGCGTAGTCTCTTTCTTCACAGCTGCATAAGCAGGCTCATGACAACTTAGGAAATAATAAAAATATGTGCTTTTGCTATGACTGTACAAATATAAAATACGTTTTTTTCTTTGCTGTAAATTTCCATAACTGAGATCTCAAGAATCACAGCTGACTGACAGGAACTTTTTTTTTTTTTTAACAAATGTGAGGGCAGAGTGTCCATTTTGGTGATAGGAATATTCAACAGCTTTCTCTGAAGGACAGAAAAGGTACCATGAGGTTGGGTCCAAAAATAAGAAAAGTATTAATATTCTTAATCATCAGATGTTTATCAGGTAATTGTATCACTATTGCCTGTAAATCAAAAAGAGAGGGAGGTCCCTGAGGGAACATTTGTATAACTCATCTGGCCCCTTTCCTCTGTTGTATCAGTAGCAAGGTCCTGGTGAGCTCCCATTTCTGTCCTCTGTTTAACCTTCAGCCTCCTGTCATTTGTGCTGTTCGTGTGTGATCCAAGACCTGTGAGACCCTGTTGTAGTGGGGAAACCTACAACACGTATATACAGCGAGGCCCGTGGAAAAGAAATCTAAGGACTGATTCTTAGTAGATATTTTCAGAGATGTTTATTTTCCCAGCCGTCTGGTTGGTGACTTGGCCAAGAACTGCAGCAATCACGGGACCAGAGGGTCCTTGCCGGGCAGGGGAACACAAAACCCAATTCCCAAAATTCCCAAAGGGGAATGAGGCTGACCAGGGGGCAGGGAAACCCCGTGTCTCCCCCCCCAGGGCCCCTCTCCCAGGACCACATGGCAGGGGGAGGAACCCCAACACTTCACCCATTTATTTTTAGCAAAAAGAGATTTAAAACTTAACATTGAAAACAACTGGATAAACATAACAAGAACAGTTTCAAGACAAAACAAGCTACCCTCCTGAGTCTGTAAATGTCCAAATGGATTTTTTTCTCTCTGAGCATGCTTTGTGGGGAAACTGAGGCAGGAGAGGGTTTCTTCTATTTGTACCTATTGGAACTCTAAACAAAAATAGTTAATTTCTTCCCTCCCCCTTTTCATCCCCCCTTGGCATCGGAGAGGGGTTGTAGGGAAAGGGAATTGTACAGGGAAGCCATGGGGTGAAAAACAGATTAGGGATAAACTGGGGATGGGGTAAACTTAGGAAAGGGTTCATATTGGGTATAGGGTAAAAGGGGAATGTAGGTTGTGGGTAGGGAAGTTGCTAGGATGGATATTGTTTATAATTTTGTGCATAACGACTGCCTTTGACTGGAATACCTCCAGGCCCAGTAATATTTGCTGCTTGTAAACCCTTCCTTCCTTGCACTATGTCAAATTGTACAACTTCCCCATCTCCTACACTTTGCAGGTAATTTTTAGGGTTATTCCTTTTAATGGCAGTTCTATGGATGAATAAATCTTCCCCTGTATCATCTCGTGTTATAAATGCATAGTTGTTTTTGACATTGTACCATTCCACAGTTCCTGTGATTTTCGTTGCGACAACTTCTCCTATCACGTGCTTGCATGTTCGTCGTGGCTGCTGGTCCCGTGTGGCTGCTGCCTCGCCGACTCCAATGTCTGAGCCGGGCCCCCGCGTTGCGGCCGCTCCGCGCCCTCCGAGCGGCGCTGCTCCGGCGCGTGTCTGGGCTCTGCGCTGCCCCGCGTTGCCATCGCCGCAGGCCCCGCGCCCTCCGAGCGGTTCTGCTCTGCCAACTCCACACTGCTTTGTGAGAGGCTTCACTACGGCTCAGCGCTGCACTGCGCGGCTTCTCGTGTTACTATGGAAATCGCTGCTTCTCGCTTTACAAGGCTCTCCGAGCTGTGTGCTCAGAGTGGGTTTCCACGCTGGCCCTCGGTTCCTGGCTGCTCGTGGAAGTCGCCTCTCTGCTGCCCACGGCCCATGGCACCTGCGGCATCGCTCCCTCACTCGCGGTCGCGTGGCAGGGGGCCCGAGACAGGGATGGGGTCTGTGATAAGGCGCACGCTCCCAAGGGGGTCGGGCGCATCCAGCGCAGGCACCTCCACTGGCATGGGCACGGGAGATCCTGTGGCTGCAGTCACACACTCCTGGGATGGCTGCCGCGCAGTCTCAGCCATGCGATGATGGTCATCTTCTGCCATAGAGGTAATGGGACCATGCACATGCTCCTGAAGAGCATCAGTGATTACAGAAGATGCAAGGATAAGTTCTATCACTAGTCCATGTTTTGATTGAGCCAATATCTCACCCAAGATTTTGAACCAAAAGTTCCAGTTACCAATTCCAGGAGGATTAATATCAAAAAGTAAGTCTCAAGAAATATAAAAGAAATTTTTGAAAAGCCAGTCAAAAAAATGTTCTAGATCTCCCAGAGCAAGTTTCCTGTTTTGTTGTGCCAGGATTCCTTTAACTTCTAGATACATTTCTTTCTGCAGCTCAGAGAGCCACATTTCCCACGATTCTTCCATAGTCCAGAGAGAACAGCCAAACCAAGGCGAGCAGAGAGAGATCTAGAGTGGTTTTTACTCATGAATTTTAGAGGATCTTCAGAATTTCAGTTATTTCACAGGCGCTGTCTCCAAGGGAATTGTTCTCCCCAGCATCTCCACCATTGTTGTAGTGGGGAAACCTGCAACATGTATATACAGCGAGGCCCATGGAAAAGAAATCTAAGGACCGATTCTTGGTAGATATTTTCAGAGATGTTTATTTTCCCAGCCGTCTGGTTGGTGACTTGGCCAAGAACTGTGGCAGTCATGGGACCAGAGGGTCCTTGCCGGGCAGGGGAACACAAAACAACCAATGGGGAATGAGGCTGACCAGGGGGCAGGGAAACGCCGTGTCTCCCCCCAGGACCCCTTTCCCAGGACCCCTTTCCCAGGACCACATGGCAGATGGAGGAACCCCAACAAGACCCCACCCTGAATTCTGCATCCAGCTCTGGGGACCCAGCAGAGGAAGGACATGGACATCTTGGAGTGAAGACAGACAAGGCCACCAAGATGATCAGAGGAATGGAGAACCTCTCCCATGAGGAAAGGCTGGGAGAATTGGGATCATTCAGCCTTGAGAAGAGAAGCTTCTGGTGACCTAACTGCAGTCTTCCAGTACCTGAAGGGAGCCTGCAAGAAAGATGGAGAGAGGGTATTTACAAGATCCTGAAGTGACAGGACAAGAGGCAGTAACTTCAGACTGAAAGAGAGCAGGTTTAGATTAGGTATTAGGAAAAAAATCTATTACTGTGAGGATGGTGAGGCACTGGAACACGCTGCCCAGAGAAACTGTGGGTGCTCCATCCCTGGAAGTGTTCAAGGCCAGGTTGGATGGGGCTTTGAACAATTTGGCCTAGTGAAAGATGTCCCTGGCCATGGCAGGGGGTTGGAACAAGATGATCTTTAAGGTCCCTTCCAACCTGTGATTCCATTATTCTGTGGTTCTGTGAAGATGATAATTCACTAAATGTGTACACATTGCAAACCCTACAAACTGTGCTTGTGCTTCTCACAGCCACATTAGGATGACAGTGCCCTGCCTACATGGAAAATTGTGGGGAGCTCTTTTCCTTAGCACTTCTTTCACAAGTGTCAAGTAGCCCTGCAGTCCCTGGATTCCAGGAAAACCAAGGAAATGTTACCTTTTCCAATGTCCAAAACCAGAAAACCAGAGACACAAAAGTGCTTTACAAGTTTTGGAGCATCAGAAAAAGACTGGAAGAAATTTACTTCAAATTGTAAAATGACAAATCTCTATGAATAAGTATATATTTTAAAAAAATTATATATGTGGGACTAATAATAACAGAAACATTATGCTTTCAAAATGAAAGCACAAGAAAGTTACACAAATAACTTGTGGTCACTGTGGTAGAAGAAGGGCTTAAATGCACAAAGATTTCATTGTGTGCTTAAGTCTATAACAGATGGGTATTTTCTTACTAAATTGTGTACTTGTGTGTCTATCTGCATATACATAAAAGAAATACATTTAAATAACAAAAAACCCCCAACAACTTCCATAATTAGAAAGCTTCAAGGGGAAGTGATGCTTATGTTTCTGTTTCTGTTTTATGTTTCTGTGGTAAACTGACCCAACAAGACTCTGTGGCCATGTTATTGCTCTATTACTGTGCTTGATCCGTACATGTGAAAAAGCAATTTATCTGAGGTGGCCTGGTCTTTCTACTTCAAATGTGTTATTAATCTAAATCCCTGTATATAGATTTTGAAGTATCTCAGGCTCTGAGTAGCTTTAAACAAGTGATATTACTTGCACAGAGATGAACTGTAAGGTGATGCCCCTTCTCTCATAGGTGTTAAGTTTGACAGTGACTGTGGCTGAAGATTCAAAGGGTAGTTCAGAAACCGAATGATTATGAAAAATAATAGAATTGGCTTCCAGAGCACTCTCAGTTGTGATTTGAGTTCAGCCAAGTGAGCAGAAGGAGTTAGATGACAGTTTAATTTCAGGAGAACAGAAGTTCACAGCACAAAACCATTACCAAAACTTACAGCAACAAGATTCATCTGAAAAGGGTAAAGGACTTAATGGATTTGGAACCTGTACTACCTCTGGGTCAAGCCAGAAGTGTCCTGAGGAGAAGCTTGAGATGTCATGGGGAATAGGAGACTTTGATCTCCAGGGCTGTATCAATCTTCAATCAGCACTGTATTAACAAGAACAATTCAGAAGCAAAGTAAAGGCTTCTGGGCTCTTATCACAGCCAGTCCTCTGTGACCTTTACAAATAAATCTAGGCTGGAAAAATAGTTGTGTAATGAAGGCTGAACAAGGAAAAGTGATGCAATAGCTAAACTTTAGAGGACAGCACAGGTCTGTAGTTCTTGATGAAAGGGAATCCAATCAAAAATAGCCAGGGGACACCCAATGGAGGAGATGGATAGCTGATAACCTCTGCAGCTCTTGACAGTAAATGTCATTGTTTGCTACCAAAAAAGCTCAGAAGTCCCTGCTAAGTTGCTTTGGAGTACTTCTGCTTGCTGTTCTCAATCAGTTCCCTATTTTCACTGCATTTATTGTGACCCACTGAGACCATTGCTGCCTTTTGGAAGGAGTGCAGGTCTCTGATATAAGCACACACCACTTTGCCAGGTTTCATTTCTGCTGAAGTTTAGACTGGAAATAGGCTAAATGAACAGGCTGAAAATTATTCCTACATTTGTCTGTGACAGAGATGAATACTTATCATGGACAAAGCCACTTAAATTTGAATGTTTCCATTCAAATTCCTCATAAATAACAGGAGCTTGGAAGATGTTTACAGATTCCTTTTATTTTCCCTCCCCACCATCTATGGCAAGGGCTATTCCAAGATATGAGTCTCCAGCCTGCCTACTTTATGACTACACTAAAAGTTGCCATAATTTTGACCTTTCTTGGAATGTAAATGAAGTTCTGTTACAGCCAGGGAGGGCAGCTGCTACTGCCTCACAGTTTCTTTTGTTTATGGTCAGCTTCCCATGCTGCAGTTCCCAGTATCAAGTCTTTGATCCATCCCAACTGGCATGAAGCCACATGGGAAAACAGGAGCATAGAGCTGCTTATTCATCTCTGTTATGTCTAGGCTGGTCATCAATGTGCTCTGTGGTTCTCAGCAAGATTTCCCCTACAGATTTCCACAAGAGGTGGGAAGTCATCAGAAATATGCATCTTCCCCTCAGATGCACCTGATCCTATAGGAATCCTGAGTGAAAGCAGGAGAAGGATGAATCCCTGTGACAATCTAGCTGTATATGCTCATCCCTTGATTTCTCAAGATCTGGGAAGTGTTGGACTTCCCCTGGAAAGCAATGATCCCCCTGGATTCAAGCACACCTGCAGTGTCCTAAACAGCACAGCTGGGACAGTGTTGGATGCCAGGGACACGGGGCTCTGCTGTGCTTCACAACTCTGCTTTTTCCAAACTGGACTGAAAAATTGAAGAAAAGCTGCATTTTCTCTTCCCTGAATGATGGTTACCTCCAAGGTAAATCACAGAAGCAGAGAATGGGTAAGGGTGGAGTGGACCACAGTGGGATATCTCTGGCTCCTCAAAAATGGAGAGGGAGCACTGTGTTTGGAGTGAAGTGGTGGGTTGTGCTTTCCCTCCTCTACAAAGGTGTTTTTTTTACTGGGATGGTGCTGATCTCAGTCCATATCAGACTGTTTCACTCTCTCAGAAGACTCAGTGTGGACATCAGTGCAGCACTGCATCTGATTCATGACAGTGAATTCTCCTGCAAAAACACTGTAGACACAGACCTAAAAAAACAAAGAAAAAAGAAAGGATTATAATAGAGACCTTGGCAGCTGCTACCTAGGTCTCAGAGCTGGAGAGACCTTAATCAACCCCTGAGTGTGCTGTGATAAACACTGCTACTCTCCAGCTTCATGTGATGTATGTCTCAGTGCTCAGCCATTGTACACAAGCTGTTTGAAAGCATAAGGCACCAGTATAGATCAGGTCCTGCCCTGAACAGGACCATCTACCAGGTGAAAACTGTACTTGAAATAAAACTGATTTTCCTTTCCTGCAGTTTTTTAAAAGTGCTGTTAAATATTTTAGTGGTGTTAATAAATGATGCTTAAGGCACTTTGGAGAGAATAACAATCTGTGCTGTTATACTAATAATGCATACTTTTAATCTCTTCTACAGCAGAACATGAGAAAGCAAAGTTTCGCTTTGCTCAGGGCTTCATCTAGGGTTGTAATATAGTCAGATAAAATGTTGAACAGGGAAGAGTCTAATTATTATTATCCTCAAACAGTTACACAACATGCGCTGAGCTCCCCAATAAATTAGGAGATTATAGCAATAACAATCCAAGAAAAAGTGCTGCTTTGACTCACTTTCAGGTTTTGAGAATCTAGAGGTCAGATCTTTTGGTTTTTCTATGTAACCATGAAAACGAAAGCATTCTTGTCATCATGTGATTCCAGAAACTGGATTTATTTGCAAAACAGACATTTTTGAACTCACACTGGCAATAACCTATTCAGGGGGCAATGATTTAAAACTGAAAAGGGGCAGGTTTTGATTAGATGTTAGGAAGAAATTCTTTACTCAGAGGATGGTGAAACACTGGCACAGGTTGCTCAGAGAGGTTGTGGCTACCCCATCCCTGGAAGTGTTCAAGGCCACGTTGGATGGGGCTCTGAGCAACCTGGTCTGGTAAATGGCATCACTGTCCATGACAGCACGTTTGGAACAAGGTTATCTTTAAGGTCCCTTCCAACACAAACCATTCTATGATTCCACAATTCTGTTCCTGTGTAGACTGACTCAAGAGCCAGAACTATTTGAATAAGTGAAAGTTCTGGTGTTTTAACTCACTTGCAGAAGAAAGTCCAGTTTGTTTGCACAACTTTAGATTTATATGAGGGCATTTGAAACAAATCAAGTAAATCAATGAAATGGATGAGTAAGAGTGCATGCAAAATGGTAGCTAAGTCAATCAGAGATAATAAATGAAGATAAGAAAGTGAACACTGGTTTCATTCAGTTTGATATTGTAGATAAAACAATACTAATCCAGGATGGTCAATGTCATACTTGTTGGCCTGTGAGGGTCAGGAAAACACAGCTGAATCAAACTGGCTGTGAGTCAATACAATCTACTGCACAATGCCATTCTTTGCAGTCGTGTCCTACATGGACTTGTTTAATGCAAACAATTAAAACCGGGCCTTTATCTTACCCCTAGAGATGCTTTACACCACTGGGCGCTGAATGAATGTAGAGCAGCCATTAAGGCAGGATACTATCATCTACCAAGTACTTTAAGCTGTTTGACTGTATTTGTGAGGATCTGTGAGACAGGTGACTGCAGAAAAATCAATCTCACCAATCTTACCTCTTTAAAAGGTAGTTGTTAACTGCAGGATTCCTTTCTGTGTGCTGGTTGGAGGTGGAGCAGATCAATCCGCTGCCAGTCAGCTCAGCTGAGCCAGGGTGGGTTGCCAGACCAGAGCAGAGTAGAATCGAATCCTCCAGAACCATAAGTATTTCTATGCTGTAAGAATTTTTCTAGTAACAAATCAAGCCAATCTCTTGAATATTACTTTGAACTCAAGATCTTGAGAATGTTGGAATAGATCCAGGCAGAATGTTTCACCCAGATTTTGCTCTTTGGTTTTAAGGGGGGGGGGGGGGTAATACAAAACGAAGTAAAATTAATTCTCTGTCCAAGGAGGGACTACACCCTTTAGAAAACTTTGAGACTCATAAAATTAAATTTTCTGGATTTGTGGCTGGTTTTTGTTTTTCTTTGTGCTTGTATTTTTGGTTAGGGTTTGATTTGATTTGATTTGATTTTGTTTTGTTTTCCAGTAGGAAATTTGTCAAAACAGCAACTAGGACAGGTTCGATGCTTAATAAAATGACTTTCTTTTTTTAAAAAGAAAACATTTTCTCCAAGACTTCCTACCATTTTTAGTCTACTTCTACTCTAGCATCAAAAAATACGGTGTGATACTCTTTCATCCATCTGAATCATATCTGAAGTTGAATCCCAGGTGCTACCACATAATGCTTGCTGTGACCCAAGGATCAATGACACATCCTTCTATTGATGCAAGCGAAATGCTCTGGAACTATTTGGAAGTATTCTTTGTCCTCTCTCTCAAGAGGGCATTCTATTCCTTATATTTCGCAATATCCACATGCTGCTGTGTTCTGACCACAGAACATGTTCCTCTTATCCCAGCCAGCTGCATTATGTTGGGACACCATTAAATATTTACCTTCTGCAGCATAATGCAGCACTTAAACAGTAAACTTGCCATTTCTGCCAGACAAACATAAACTATAGCACGGCTTATAAAGTTATAAGTTCCAGATGGTGATGAATAAGTAATGTTGCACCCTGGGCCTAATTGCTCTAAGTTTTTAGATACCTGCAAACCATCAATTATACATTACAAGTGCTGCTCCTTAATTGTTTCTTGCTGGCACTTCAAAAGAAAATGTAGCACAACAATGGCACTGTATTGCAGGGAATTTCTCTTTGAAAAGTATTTCTTTGCCATTGCTAGATTTTTAAAATGCTCTTTGGCTCTGAACAAAGTTTACATTGAAGAAGTTCCCTGAAGATTAAAAAAAGGGAGTCCTCACCGCCTGTTTTATGATAAAAAAGGGAATTTACTTGCTGCATGACACTCATTGTACCTAATACATAATCCAATAAGAAGCTGGGCACTGTGTTTCCCTTATTAGTGACTTTCAGAGGCTGATCCAATTAAGTTGGAATTTTACCCTAGATCAGACTCCATCAGTAGCAGAAATAATGACTACTGAGTGTTGCATAGTTCACTGTATCCTTCCAGCTCCCATGAAAGCATGTTCCCAGCCTAGTTGCAAGCTCAGCAGGAATTAGCTGCCCTCATCCTTCAGAAATCAGCAGATCTGTCTTGCCTGGTGAGCTCAGCTGTATTTCTGCTCATCTTGACCCAGCCCTCTCCCTTGCAAATGCATCTCTCCAAGGAGCTGGTGGGCACTTGCAGAAGACCTCCAGTGCGGACCGTGCCCATTCTGCAGGTCAGACTGACCTCCGGCATCCGGTGTTTGCTTCCCCTCAGTGAGCACTGACCCAAACAAACCCTGGGCTCAGCTGGGAATTAGTACGAGCAAGAAACTGCTCCCAAAAAAAAGTTTGTGTGTGGCCATCCTCCTTGGAGATTGAGAACTTTAATAGCTCAGAGAAAAGCTCTTCCAGGCCAGCTGGCCATGGAGCCAGAGAACAGAATGATAGAAACATGGCATCAATCATAGAAACACAGAATCATAGAATAGTTTGAATGGAAGGGACCTCCAATGGTCATCTAGTCCAACACCTCTGCAAAGAATAGGGACATGTTCAGTTAGATCAGGTTGCTCAGAGCCCTGTCCCACCTGATCTTGAGTGTCTCCAGGGATGGGGCATCTACAACCTCTCTGGGTGACGTGTGCCAGTGGTTTACCACCTTCACTGTAAAAAAACCTTCTTTCTTCTCTAATCTAAATCAACCCTTTTTTAGTTTAAAACCAGTACCCACAAAATCTTTGTCCTCATCTTTCTTAAAGGCTCTCTTCAGGTACCGAAAAGACACGATAAAGTCTCCCCAGAGCATTCTCTTCCCTAGGCTGAACGACCCCATCTCTCTCAGCCTGTCTTCCCAGGAGGGGTTCTCCAGCCCTCTGAGCTTCTCAGCGGCCTCCTCTGGACTTACTCAGTTTAATTTTAACTACAGCAATGACTGGAAAACAACAAAACAAAATCATAGTCTGATGAACATAAAAGCTCCTATCTGCTGAGAAAATATATTTCACAGAATTAGTGAAACAGAGCATAGAATCAGAACAAAATACTGCGCCTCCTGCTACCTTCGTCCTGCCAGATATAATGACAGGAAAAATAAATACAATTTTAAAAATCACTCCGCCAGAATAAAATGCTGTAGTGATTAGGATACCTGCAGCCTGGACCTGCTGGCTGATTGAATGGAACTGTTCAAAGACTGATTTCTTTGCAGGGAATTCAAACTGGACTGAGGAAACACACCTACACCACTGTCCATGTCTTGGTCCCCACATCAACACACTTGTCACTGCCACAGCTCTTGGATTCCACATAGTAACTTGGGAGCAAATGTTTATTTCATTAGTGTTTTCTACTCTTTGCTGTGCTAGTGAACATCTTCAGCATAAAGATTTGGGTTTCTGGCTGAAGGCAGGAAAATTATTCTCATCAGAGTATTAGACCACCTGAATTTCTACTTATTTTAAAGCTGAATTCCAATGTCAGCACTGCCATCCTGTTTGCAGATTGTTTATTAGTGATCCAAAATAGCACAGGAGCATAATAGAAAAATGTCCAGGTATTTCTGCAATTTGCTGCAGCTCCTTTAGTGTCTTCACAACTAATTTTGTCAGGAGAAGCTGAACATTCTTTAGGGAGAAACCTTAATTATTACTTAAGCATTCCTCTACTAATATATAGCATCTGTCCTTCATATGTAGGCAGATGCCAAATATTTTTGTGTATTGCTGAGTTTTCTATTAAGATTTTCAATTTTATTATGAATGATCTCCTCTCCTCTCCTCTCCTCTCCTCTCCTCTCCTCTCCTCTCCTCTCCTCTCCTCTCCTCTCCTCTCCTCTCCTCTCCTCTCCTCTCCTCTCCTCTCCTCTCCTCTCCTCTCCTCTCCTCTCCTCTCCTCTCCTCTCCTCTCCTCTCCTCTCCTCTCCTCTCCTCTCCTCTCCTCTCCTCTCCTCTCCTCTCCTCTCCTCTCCTCTCCTCTCCTCTCCTCTCCTCTCCTCTCCTCTCCTCTCCTCTCTCCTCTCCTCTCCTCTCCTCTCCTCTCCTCTCCTCTCCTCTCCTCTCTTTCCCTCCCACAACAGAGAGCCTGCAGTACTCTTCTGATTATTATATAGCCATGTGAACTACAAAACATTTTTTTGTCAGAAGTCCTGTACAGAGGGCAGATAAAACCAGGCACTGTGATTCATCTAACGTAAATTTAGATAACCAGTACATACACACCTACCTCCAGAATTTTCAACTCACCAAAAATTTCCCAAATATACAACCCTAATGCATGATTCCTCCAAATTATTCTGTTTACTTCAGGACACCTTCTTCTGGAAAATATGTAGTCATCCAAGTGTTAGTCATTTAATTAGTTGAACCTAGGTCTGTGTGTCTCTTATTTGACTTTCAGTTGACTTGAATAATTTTTCTGTGTGGTCTCTTACCCCACAGACATCAGTCTGCAAATACAGCTGCTCTGCCTTGTGTTTTGTGTACAGCAAACTCTTTACCTATTCCTTATTTTATGTATTTCCTCTGACCCACCTGCTTGGGTTGCTTCTGAATAGGCTTTTATTTCACCTGTGATTGCAAGTGCTTTGGCCTTTTTAATCCCTTTTGCAAATGCCTGGACCAAACAATGACTTCAGCCTCTAGTTCTAACCTCCCGTCCCATTACCAATGGTCAGTATAGGATTTTCTGGTGAATTTTTCTCTCTTGGCAATGCAGAAGAAACTTTGGGCTTCCTCCTCCTTGCTGTAACATCAACCCCAGCCAGTGGCTTGGTTGTCTGTTTTATCACTGTGAATACAACTGTATATATCTTTTTTTTTCAGTCAATCTGTCACTTCACAACCTGGTCATCCAAGTGCTGCAGAGCCCAGGTGACCTGTTTACCAAAAATATCAAAACAAAGAAAACAAACAAAAAAAACCATTGCATTGAAAAAAAAAGCATTTGATTTGGAAAAGATAGTCCATACCTATGAAGATACCTACATTTTTGTAACAGAAAATAAGATAGAGAAGAAGAGAATTGCTTGGGCTGAAGGAAAAATTTCTCTGCCACTTGAAGTCACTGGAGACAGAAATCAATAGATCTCAGCTCTGCTCAGCTGCACTATTTTCTACAATCACAGAGTTTAGTTGGAAGAGGTATATTAGGTTTATCTAATCCATCTCCTTGTCATACAACTGCATTGTTCTTTACTGTAAATTCTCCATTGCCTTTCCTGATTTAGCTTATAAAACCTGTAAAGCTTAAAATAGCAGGTTAAAGAGAAGAAGTGAATAGTTAACTTAGGCTTATTCTATCCCTCGACTAAAATGCAGCACTAGTGCACTTTTCTCTAAGACTGACCTCTGTGTATTCCTCAGCTCCTCTGTGACATTGCATTTGCTTTACAGCAGTGAAAATACAAAATGTTTAAGCTGATTCTATTTGAGACAAGTAGATTGTCCCAGGGTTTTCCACCCATTTTAAAGAACACATATTTCTATCTATTTTGCTGAGTTACTCCGAGTGTAAAATAGCAGTGCAAAAGGAGAATCCCGTGGAAGAAAAACAAGGCTCAGGTAAAGTCTGGTTGTCAGCCAACATTGTAAAACATTATTCATATCCTGCATACAACACACAGCTGTTAGGGGCTCAGCATTTGGGAGCTGGAAGAATTTAGGAAAATGGTTTTAAATGACAAAAAGGACCTGCAGAAAGACTCATGAAAATGGTCCATGTAATAATGAGCAAAGCAGTTGCTGAGACCCTGGAGAGTTGAACATTTCGTAATAAAGCACTTGTCAGGTAAAACACCTTGGCCTTGTCACCTTGATCTCACCTGCTCAGATGTTACAGTGCTGCCTTTTCACTGACTCAGAAGATGACCCTGATTTCTACCATCACAATTCAGAACAACATTTGTCCCTTGCACTGGAACACAAGCTGATTATTAATAAATTATTTTGCAAGTTTAACCTTGCAGCCTCTAAAAATTCTAGATTTGGGGGGTTATGAGTGAGAAAAAAAAAAACCTCAGAAAAAGCCATATAACTAATGTATTCTGGCTTCTACCTACATCTTAGATCTTCCCATTCTCTACTATTCTTTCAATGTCAGAATGGTTTCACTTCTGATGGTTGTTGGCATTCTCCTCCTTCTTTCAGCAAGAATATTTCTCTTGGGTCATACATTCACATCTTCTAGGTGCTTCTTTTTCAGCTCAGGCACTCAGAAAGTTTCTGTTTCCAAGTTTGTTTTAAAACAATTTTTTTTCCCCACTAGGGAATCTCTGATACCTCTGTTCAAGGAAGAAAGAGAAAAGGAAATCTCAGAAGGTTTTAACACAGAATGACATGATCACAGCTATTGCTCGCTCTTGCTCTCACCTTAAGGCATATGGAATGCAAATTACCCATGCAGCCACATGGCAGGGGAGATGTTATGGCACAACAGATGTAAGGGGATGAGAAGGTCCATTAAGACCCAATAAAATCATAAAATCATAGACACATAGAATTGCATAATGGGCTGGATTAGACCTTAAAGATCATCTTGTTCCAACCCCTCTGCTTTGGAAAGGGACACCTTCCACTACACCAGGTTACTCAAGAGATCCATCCAGACTCCAAACACTTCCAGGTATGGAACAGTCACAGCTTCTCTGGGCAACCTGTGCCAGGGCTTCACCACCCTCAGAGGGAGGAATTTTTTTCCTAATATTTAATCTAAACGTACTCTCATTCAGTTTGAAACCATTCCCTTATTGTCCTGCCACTATATGCCCTTGTTAATAGATAAAATCCCTCATCCTTACCCATGATGAGCATCCTATTTGATCGGGGATGGACTTCAAAAATCATCAAAATCACCAGCATCAGCTCAATGCAAATATTACATCAGTGCTTTGTAGGGCAGGCAAGAGGTTAGGAACTGCCTCAGAAGGAAGATAAAAAAATAACGTGTTATTACACAGCTCTAAAAATGGATGGTGCATCCACAGATTGCATATGGTATGATTCCCCATCTCCAAAGGAATAGAGGAGTTAGAGAAGCATTGCAGAGTAAGTAATAGATTCCATAGAGAGAAAATATGCACAAAATTCTTCTTCCTGGGACATAATGGAATGAGAGGAATATAACAAACTGTGCAGCACTTTAGAATAAACATCAGTTGAGGTCTTTAATCCTCTGCTGAAATTTGTAAGCTGAGGAATGTGTTTCAATATTCCTTGATCTCTTTTTTCATTCGAAAACAGTTATTACCCACAGTTACTAGTAATAACCATTAGAACAATATATACTTCTGCCATCTATAGGAATTAAGTAACTGTCTTTGAATGTTGCTAACACCTTTGCATCAATGATGGAGAAAAATGTCCAGTTTTGCACAAAAGGTCCCTTTTGGCCCAGCTACTATAGCTGCCCATAAGGATGCAGTAATTGAGGCACCTGGACCAATGGAGCAGTGCATGACTAACCCCTGTGTACAGCTGTGGTTCAGCCAACAGAGGGAGAGCTGAGGTGCCAGAGTCAAGCAGGTGTGGAGTACAGCCAGGCCTGTTCCTTGGTGTACAGGCATTTTCTTCCACATATTTCAAATTCCTCCCATTTCACTTCTCAGCAGACCCCTGGAATGAGAGGCCTTTCAAAGCCATGTGTCTCACTCCACTGACCTGGCAGCAATCACAGACACCAGCATCACAAAGTTGCTTTGCATAGTCATGTGTAAGTGAAGAATCCGAGTGAGATGGACTGGATCTTAAAGTTTCATTTTTCTCCATGGAAATGGTAGTAGGTTTCCCAATGGTAGCATCGACCTTTGCTTAGATTTTGATTATAAGCATTTGTGGAAGGAAAGGAAATCTTCTGGATCAACAAGGAGTCAGTACATGCTATTTAAATAATGCCTATAACTACAACATGTTCCAAATTATTTTGACTTTCTGAATGGAACAGTAACAACAAACTGACTGACCATTACATGATTTGGGTTAATTCTAGCTAGAGCAGCTAACACAACTCCTTACAGGTGAGAACAGATGAACAAATTCCAGCAAATAACAGAGGGCAGGCTAAGCCAGGGGGAAGCCTGGAGGTCTGGCTGCGCCCTCACAGTCAGCAACTCTGCAGGTACAAAGAGCGAGCTCCTCACCCAAGGGAGCCAGTCCCAAGCTATGCTGTAAAAGCAGGCAGGTGGAGGCAAAGAAGAATGAGGGACTCTCCATATGGGTTCCACAAGCAGGTTTATTGCAGGTGAAGGACCAGGGACAAAGAGCAAGTTTCAACAGAAGGTCCAGAGATTCTACACTCAGAGAGATCCGTGTGGAGAAAGGGGAGATAACCAATAGGGAAGAGCAATAGGGAAGGAGTCTACAGGGAATTAACCAATGGGGAACACTTGTAGGAGGGGTAAGAGAACAACCAGTGGGGCATCAAGTAACACAGAACTTTCCAGAACTAATACATAATCAACTAAGGGGATAAATATTTATGAACTTACGCATAAAAACAGGAGGGGACAACAGAAACCAATCAACTTGCAACAGGCAATCGGAGAAACAAAGGGTTGTGGGGACTTGCCCTCACCACAGAGGTTGTCTTTAACCTTCAGTGCCTGACCCCTAGAGTCTGGATTTTGTTGTTCCCTCTGCGGTCATTGTGGCCGCAGCCACTCTCATGGCAACAAATAACACTGTCAACCCCAGAATTTCCAGTTCAGGTTCTCCTTAACTCACAGAAACTCAAATCTTTCCAGATCTGGTGTGTGTTTTTCTACTCTGATGCAACTGCTCTTTCGCACATATTAAAATTTAACAGACTAACGTGTTATGTTTGAAATTTTAATCTAGACACATAACAAAGTAAGACCTGAGTAGGAATGCAGAAGAACCTGCAATTTAGAATGCTACTGGAGCCGGATTTTAAGGGCATTTTTGTTCTCTCTGAGTTTCAGATTCTTAAGCATCTTTAACTATCTGGCTCTGAGTGAGGCTCTTTATATGCTAATGATAGGCAGATTAATTCAGTAGCTCACTTGGAAGATTTAAAGAGAGGAAGAGAAGACCTGCCTGCTGGAACACTGAACCCTGGGTACAGCTGTTCAAGAAATACAGCAAAGGACAGGTTTGAACACAAGAGAACATAATGTACGAGTTAAATAGGTTCTTTCTGAGCTTGTAGCAGACTCACTCTTAGCTTTCACTCCTTTCCAATTTGGCGTCTGGCCCTTCTTAAAATTTCCCTCTACTAACAGCAGAACAAATTTAAACCCACTCCAGAAGTACATTTAATTCAGAGCTTGTCTTTTCTCTCCTTTTCTGGTAGCTGCTCTGTTGTCAAGCAAAATAGTACTGCCCCTCCCAGTAGAGTGAGAAGGATTCCAGCTAAATGCATTGCCCTCCACCTTCCAGCAAACATTCAGAGCTTTCTTCCACTAATAAGAGATTTATTTCAGCTGAAGAACATATCCACAGGGGAGCAACTGGTCCAGCTCATTTTCATGCTGATATATTTTCTTCTCTGGGAACTGCAGAGCAACAGCATCGCTGCTGCAGCACACAGCTTAGAAGCCACTAAAAGGCACTCCTGAAAACAGGTATAAAAGGTTTTCTGTCCCCAGATTCTCTCCTCTACACTGCAGTGTGGGGGGCCCTCTCTAGTCTGAGCCAGATTAATGTGCACCTTCAGAAAAGCTGTATTACTTCTGCTGTTTGACTCTCTGCAAATTTTACAGAAATCTAAATCCCTGATTTAATCTAAGGAATTCGGACCTCATGTCCAACTAAAAAGCAAAAATTTTCAGAAAAAATGGGATCAGAAAGCATCACATGCACTTTAAAAATCAGGGGAAGATACAGCACCACAGTTGCAAGTCTCATACAAGCGTGTGTTCATGGATTCAGATGGTGTCTTCAAGATCAGTAGTTACAAACTCATCTCCTGCACACTGTATTACTTGATAATAACCCACAAATGGTGACAAACCTATTGTCACTGCCTTGGATTACTGAGCAGAGGTCCACAGTCACACAGCTCTTGTTTTAAGGGTCCTCCAATTGCAAAAGATTGAAAATCATTGTCACTGTGAGAAATGGACTGAAATAAGTAAAAAATGAGTCATTGTCTAACTGTTTCACATCTCTTTCTGAAGGCAACTTATATTGCAGCTGACAGAGAGTTAGTTTTCAGTAGATAAGAGCATCAACCAGATCCTTTGTGGTGTGACACAGAAGAAGCTTCCTGCTTGTAGAAGATCTCCAATGGAATGACGATATTTTAAATTTGAAGGGAAACATTGATCACAAATGTTGCTGGAACCTGAGAGTAAGAAAGTGAGTAAAGCCATGCTGAAATGGGCGCAGCAAAATCAATCAGTTTCTAAATTTAAAACTAAATTAATAAAGAACTGAATGACATTTCCCAAGTTGCTGCAGAAATCTAGAAAAAAAAGCAGAGTAAATTAAAAACACACCTATTTCATGGACTTCCCTTCCCTTCCCTTCCCTTCCCTTCCCTTCCCTTCCCTTCCCTTCCCTTCCCTTCCCTTCCCTTCCCTTCCCTTCCCTTCCCTTCCCTTCCCTTCCCTTCCCTTCCCTTCCCTCAGAAACCTTACCACCTGTTGGCAGGATAGGTGGCATCACAACCATTCTTAAATCAGGAGACACCCATTACAGCTAGAGCTCCAGGCACACAGAGCTTCCCCCTCAGCTTGAATCCCAGCTTTGTTTTCTGTTTTGCCACAGAGCACGTCCTACAACTCCATAAAGCCAAGAGACATCTGCAGGTAAAGATCTCAGAATCACTTGCTGTAAAGAAATGCTGGAGCAAAGTGTTTTCAGAAAAGACAGTTTCCACTGTATTAAAAAAACCACTGAATTTAATGTGGTTTAGGGCAACTAATAAAGACAAGTGATATTGCAATAAACCTATTTTTTGAGCTGTTCATCTTTCTTTATCATGGAAATGGAGAAAATATGAACAGCATATTCATGAAATATGATGCTGGAATGTGATCACTGCATTAATAATAATCATTCTACAAGCTGTATTTAATTAACTTCAAGAACTGGAATTCATTGGGGGATGGATTTCAACCACATTCACTCCACTTACTGGTATTGTATGTGATGTAGAGATATATCAGTTCATTTAGTACTTTTCAATAGAGAATGTGAATCCCTGCACCATTTTTGTTAACAACAACACACATACAAACAAAAGCAAACACGAAACCTTCCGCCTCACTGGGTTTTTATCACTGAGGGTGTACCAGCCATCATTTCAACGAGCCCATTAATTTGTGATGGTGGAATTATCTGTTTTGATCCATGTCCTAGAAAAAGTCAGTGGAGAAAAGTAAACTCTTTCCCTTAGTACCAAGGAATCCTGAGGAATTTTATCCATGTCCGTTCATGAAGTAGGCAGTGCGCATCCAGGTTGTCTGCAATGGCATCCCAGGCAGATTTGGTGCTCCTTCCCTCAGAAATCACAAGTGAGCCAAGGTGCTCCCTGGGCTGGATCCTGCTCCCTGCACACCTCTGGAGAGGAAGGTGTGATGTTTCACCTAATTCAGAATACAAGATGATTTGAATGTGGCTCATTTTTCTTTCTTCTTGGTGATGATGGTGTTGTTGTTATTTTTGGGTTTCTTTGTTTGTTTTGTTTGTTTGTTTGTTTTTTCCTGTATTTCCATCTTTTTCTGCATCTACTTAGGCTGCTATAACTAGAATAAAACTAGAAAGAGAATGAAACAGCCCTGGAAAAACATGGTCAGATGTCAGTGGCAGGAATTTGCAAAACCCCGCCATGGGTGAGGCTTTGACCCCATGAAACCCCAGGTCCTGTGAAGAGATACCATCTGACTGCTGCCACTGCTGCCATGGGATGTGGTTCATTCCTTGGAAACATGAACTATTTCAACTCAGGACAGTCTGACAGACAAGAAAATAAGTTATCACAGCTTCGTCCTTTTCCTGGGGAAAAAGGATGAAGAGTAATGTGGCTCTTTTCACCAGAGTCTGTTCTATTTACAGACTTTAACTTTTCTTTGCTGTTCCATTTCAATCCCATACAAACAATTATTAGAAATGCAGATTTATTTTTCCAAATGTAATTGTGTTCTGTAAACCACTCAAGTGCTGCTAACCATGACTAATGTTAGCTGGCAAGGCTCAAAGGGGCAGCAGCTCTTGGAGGTAGATGTTTGTGGCATTTCCCTTGGAAAAGAAATACAGAGGCTGAAAAATTATGCATAAAGTATTCCTTACACTCCCCAAAACACTCATTTGCCATTGCTACCTACAGGAAAAACAAATACACACTGAGGAAAAGCCTCCTACATGGTACTCCCTTTATAAGAAGGTTATGAGCACACTATAATTGTAGTAGTGCTGTGCAAGCTTTTCAACCAAGGACTTACCAGTTACTGCCACCCAGTAATTACAGTAAATTCAGTTTGCCTCTATTTAATTTTTTTACTTTGCAGACTGGTACTGCAGCAGTGAAAAAGCCTATGTGGCCACAAGCCTGCAGGAGATTGATGTGCAAAGCAAGATGAAATTGTAAAAAACAGCAGATTCTTAGAGATACCATATGCAGAAAAATCAGATAAAATAGGCAAACTGCCTTCTCATCACAACAGTCTTCCTTTTGTGGGTATCTGGGCACAGTCAAAGCTCAACTGATTAAATGTAGGCATCTGTATCAGGTAAGCTGGATCACGTCTTGGATTTCATTGCTTGTTTAACAGAACAAAATTTCTAGGAAAATAACTTTTACAATTTGTATTTACCTATGAACTTAAAAAAATAGATATTTTATTGAAATACTTTACCAAGAAATATGCTGAAATTAGTATTAAGTTCAGGACATTCATAAAGTATAATTACCTTAAAATAGCTGTACAAACTGCACCTATGACAATTGTTATTAAAAAGAATTGTTTTATTTATTTACTATCATATAACAATTTGCTTGCCATAGAAAAACTTTTCAATTTCATAAATACTCTTTACAGCTGGGGTTTGGTACATGCTAGAATGAGATCCCTGCCAGTGTGAGGACCTGGCTCCAAAACCATCCTTTGGGTAATCATTGTTGTTTGTCAAGTTAATTGTTGATCCAAATGTACAGAAACGTAAATATGCTGGCTTGTTTATAGCAGTAAAGATGAGTGAAAATTGGGGTTTTTTAGTTCCCAAATCTGTCAAGTTTTGTGAAATCTCCATTTTATAGATGAAGAGGTAGAAAATATAGTGTCTTTTCCAAGGTTCAATGGAAGGTCATATACGAACCATCCATTAAAAAGCATTTATTTTATAAAAAATTTTCTAGAATTACTAGAATTGTTCTAGAATTACTTAATTCTCTAATCACTTTGTCTGTCTTTTTTCTTCTACAGTTTTCCTGTTGGGTCTTGTCACTGTGAAATATTTGAATCTTTCTAGGACTACACTTTCTTTTTAAATATTTGTACAAGGAATTACACAAGAAGTGCTGGAAGTTAACAGTGTTTTTTTGGACAAGAAGATGATAAATAGCATTGAGAAGAATCCTGATTAGAAATCAGTTTTATTGCCTCCCAAACTTGCCAACTCACAAGTTCAGTTGTTTCTGGGGAAGTGTTTTAATGACTTAAACAATATGCAAAAGAAAGACAATATTGATGGCCCTAATCGATGTTGTTAATCACTCCAGGTTTCCAAACCGGGGGACTTGAGAAGTACGAAGGTTCCCTTATCAGCTTTGATTGCAGCAGCGTTTTTGGAAGGAAATGGGCAATTTTTGCCTCAAAACAGACATTTTTAAACTCAGGAAAAAATCTTTTTGAAAACTTTAACCACAAAAAAAAAAAAGATCAGGTAGGAAAACATTTGAAAACTGAGCTGCAAAGACAGACAGTTGAGAAGAGGAGATAGACACAATTCCTGTCTGAGGGGTGAAATGAATTTCAAGGGTGTAAGTGAGATGAGGTTGAACTGTATCCACCCTTCACTATAAAATGGGAAGAGATTTAAGGCTCTCTAGACTTCTATTAATTTATTATGTTCATGTTTGTTAGTGCTTCTCTTTGAAAAATGTTTATGGTGAGGTTTCTTAAATGTCTATATATATAAATATGTATTTCTGGTTTCTTACTCTGTAATTTTAATTTCTTCATTTACAGCTGGAAATGTTGCCAGAAACAAGGAAAGTGAAACAATGTGATACAAAGATTTAGTTCAGGCAGCTCATGGAATTTGGAAAGGTCACAGAATAAAGTACAGAATAAAACTGGAAAGAAAATAAAACTCTCCAAACCATAATTTGAGCATAAAATGTAAAAGAACTTTTAGGCATGCAGCTCTCATACTGTAAGCTGATCCCAAGTACAGTTTGATATGTCCACTATCAGAATTTCCTGTTACTCAGAATTCATGAGATGTGAAAGTGTGCATCTGTGGAGATCAAACGTAATGCTTAAAAAATTCACCATCAAAATGTATAAATAGTCCTGCTATTTATACCAATTGCTTGGAGTTTTATCATCAGAACTGCGGCACTTACCATTGTACACATCAGAGACCAAGGGAGACACGTAAATGTTTTGAATAGAACATAGTTCATTATGGTTCTTTTAATCCATAGAGTTTTACGAGCTTTAGAAGGGACTCCATATAAAATTAGACCTCATTCATCCAAATAAAATGCATTGAAATAAAATGGGTGAATCTCAGTGAATATTCAGCTCCGCAGTGCTTTTGCACTGCTCAAGGATACACTGCTGAAGTCCTTGCTGCTAAATAACACCCTAATGATTCTTTCTGTCAGCTAAAAGTCTAAAATATAAAAATAACTGTAAATATTTTTCTGTCATTACAGGGGCAGATCTCTATAAAGAACAACATAACCACTGTGCAGTGTTTACATATTTATTTTAAATGCAGTAAAGACTTTCCTCTAAACTGAAAAGAGCGGCAATAGTCTTTTATACTCTAGGTAAGGAGCAAATTTAGGTGGAGTTTCTATTTGTTGAGCCTCCCAAATGATGAATGTTTAATAAACTCTCAAGCCTCCCAAATTAAGAATGTTTAAATACAAACAAAATAGATACAATAGATGGGATTAATTTAATTTTATGTGTTTCATATTTTAGATGCCTCTTTTTAAGGTAGTCCCTCAGTCATTTTTATTTGTAGTCAGTGGAGAGAAATTGAAACTGGGATTCACCTCATCCCACTGCAGAGGGTAAAACCAGTTCAAATTATTTAAAAAATATAATATTTCTCATATATGATAATTCTGTTCAATGGTTGTTAAAGACACTAAACCTGGAGTCTGTTGGAGTGTGTGTAGCTTCATCCCTTTATGCAAAGCCACAATGATTCACAGCAGAAGGTCTGACTCAGGGATTTCTAAAAGTCAGTGAAGTCAACAAATTTTGAGGTTAGCATGGTTTGGGAGGACTGAAGATTTTTATTTACTACAGCAGTTTAGTTTACCTCACAACTTTCATCACACCCCACTTAGAGCAGAGAGCACTTTAAAGCTCCACAGCAAACTCTCTGTAACAGATTGGTGGTGTCAGCAAGGTGTCACACACCAAGGTAACACCAAACAAAGCTGCACTTACAGCTCCCTCAAGGCACTTATAATTAACGTACAGGAGCAGTATTCTCCATAAGAGATCCCATTCGATGCATTAAAGGTGTTTTAATGGGCAAAAGGCATGAACTTTCCAATTTGCTGCCAGATTAAACCTTACTTTACTTTGCTGCCCATGATTTGCTCCTGCACAGTCCCTTTTCTCATCCAGGTTCTTATGTGGAGTTTGCACCACGGAACGGATTTGCATATGTCACAACAGCTTCATTAAAAAGCCACACTGTTCAGGCACACAATCTTAATGAAGGACAGATGACAAGGAAAGGACCAGGTTTACTGTTTCATAAGAAGAGCAAACAAAACCAAGCTTTTGGTGGAAATTCGGAAGAGTTTTAGACTGAGCTGTCATCCCAGTAGTTTCACAATCAAATTTCTAACTGTTCCAGTGTTATCATCATCATGCACTAGATTCAAATAAGGGTTTATGATTTGCTCTAAACATAGTTAACACTTCCTTGGACTCACCCTATTTGGGGCAGTATGTGAATACAGGAGCTCATCTGCTTAACCATGAGGCAAGGAGCACCTGATTCCCAGTGTTTGTCAAGGTTCTCTGAAAAATTTTGTTATAGGATTATCCCAAAGGCCCAGGACTCAATCCTTTTGCCTGTGCATAACCTGTGAGGTTTATTTTTTTTGGCAGATGTGTGGTATTTCCCAAAGGAAAAAAAACATGCAGGACTTTTACAAGTGTGTGATTTCCCTTCAGTACTTGGACACTTGGTGCATAGAGTCTGACTCCCAACACATGGAGGATAATGATGCACCTGCTTTCAGTGATTAACACAGGGCACTGTAATCACGTGCAACACCAGATATCCTCATGGACCGTGAAGCTCCTACGTTTCAAGCCCAAAGATTCTGCTATGAGTGTCATCTGAGTCATGTCAAGCATTTCAAAGCACTGCTTCAAGAAAGAATTCCAGAAACATCAAAAATGCCCTTTTGTCCTTCAATTCAGAGCAGTTGTTTAAAACAAAAAAAAAAGAAAAAGAAAACCAAAGAAACCAACCCAACTAAAAAGCAGCAGACCCTTAAAGCAGTAGCAGTTTTTCCTTTCTATGAGTCCTTACCTTAGCTCTTTCAACTTTCAGGGACAGTTTTTTTAATTCCTCTTATGGATGAAATAGGTGTTTGTACTTGTAGGAGGACAAAATTGTCCACTGCTGTAAGTGTGCAACCACAGGCAACTAACAAAGCTTCTTTGATTTTTCTGTCATATGTCATCAAGCTTCAGCACTTGCTTTAATCTCTGCTGCTTTCCCCAGTGCATCCAAACATTTATGCCTTTGTTTCCCTTCCCCTTATGTTTTTCTTGTTTTCTGGCTGAACTTCTGCTTCTGCAGTGTAAGCTCCAGGCTTGGTGCAGACCTGGTCTCAGGCACCAGCTCTAATTATATAATTAAGTCTAGGCAATAAGAAGCAAGCAATACTTTCAGTTTATTTGCTTTGTGAGGAATCACACTCATCTGGGTCAAAATGACCTGACAGCTATTTCTACATGCCAGCTGTTTCTGTAAAACACATGCTTCTCAGTGCAATGTTACCCCTTCTCCTCGTGTTTCATTCCTTATCCTGGACTGCTCTTTGATGGGGTGTTTTGCAGAGGCCAGACCCTGTAAAAGCCTTGACACTAGGAAGACACAAAGGCATTAAAATTTTTACTGTCTCGAGAGAGAGACCCTCTCAGTACATCGTGATCATTGGCGTCATTAGTAAGATTGCAAGGATTCGGAACATCTCATGTTGGAAGGGACCCATAAGGATCATCAAGTCCAAATCCCTGCTCCATGCAGGACTACCTAAAACTAAACCATGTGACTAAAAGCACTGTCTGCACACTCCTTGAGCTCTGACATCATTAGCATCCTCACAGTTCAACAGAACCATGAACATTCATTCTATATCGTGAAGAAAAGCAGTATCTAAATATGATCAAAACTGATAACACCTTATTTACTCTTTCTTCTTGCCTCAGCTCCTTCTCAAGGTGTTGTCCCTTATGCTGCTGCCTTCACTTTCTTGGTGTTCCACTTGAGAGCACACAACCGACAGCTTTCCTAAAACATGGTCATTGCCAAGCTTCTGTTGGTGGGCAGCACTTGAATTAACCCTGTTCTGAATTGTGCCTCACAAAATTCATGGGAATAGGTGTATGTCATGTACCAGTGGTTTCTGAGCTGCAGGCTATAGGGTAAAGGCTGCAATTACAAGGGGAGCACCTGTCCTCCTTTTATCCTTTTACTGGTGACACCGATGCCGTTGGACATTATCTTCTAGAGGACAACCTATATTAAGAACCCCCCAGGGCTGGGGTCTGCCGGACTGTGCCTGCAGAGCTGAGATTTCAGCATGTACAGTACCATGATAAAGCCTTTTTTAATGTGTCTTTGGCCACGTCTGAGAAGAACACACAGTGGCTGAAATCACACTCCTTCAAACAGCAGCTGTTCTAGATGAACTCCTGTTTTCTCTGTGGCATTCTTACCAATAGTTTACCTGGTAAGGACAAGTTAAAAAAAACCCCAAACCATTTAAAATTAAATTCCATGATTTTAGTTTTCTGGAATGACCATGTCTAGTGACCTGGTATGCATTATAATGAGGGCTGCTCTGAGGAGCCAGAATGAACCCAGAATCTGGGATCACAAGCTCTTCCCCAGCTGGAGCAGCTTTGGGAAAAGAGAAACGGAACAGGATAACCAAAGACTTGCTGTGTCAGAAAGTACTTTTGGATCTGTTGGCTGTGATGGCAAAGCCATAGCAGCTACCACAGTCCCTGGCCTTCTGCATAGGCAGTGGTTTTCTTCCTCTACTGCTCTGCAGCTCAGGGTTGTCACTCTGTCACTCTTCATGAGGCTGCTCTGTAACCAGGAGCACAGAAATGCAAGGTGGATAGAAGTGAAATACAGCCCTTTAAAATGAGCAGGGAAACAGAATGAAGTTCTCCAAGCAGTGTAGCCAAGGAGGTGGGAATATGTGTGATATGTGTGGGAGCAGAAGGAGAAGGCATGTATTTTTAAGACAGTTTTACTATCAAAAGTAGAATTTTGTTTAATCTGCCCTCTCCTTCAGCATCCCATTCAACCAGTTGGTGCTACAGCACACCAGATTTGGGGTTTGCTCTTTTTCTCACCATCCTTGTATGTGTCTTCTACAGTTTCTACATCTTTCCTCAAGTCTGTGTTTGTACTTTGCCTGTTTTTCTGTGTTTCTATCAGCTGTCTTCTCTTGTGTCTTATTTTTTCGCTCCCTCATTTAGTTTCTCTTCTGTCTTTCTGACTTACTGTGTTCTCCTGGCCTCCTTCCAGCTTTGCAGCAGTATTTGTCCTCACAGCATCTTGCAAGGTTTTCCTTGTGCAGCTAGGTCTTTTCTTTTTCCTAAATTATTAAAAATTCTAGGCCTTTTCAGACTTCATTTTCAAGTGCAATATTTTCAGGTGTATATCTGAGACACTCCCATCAACCTCTGTTCACCTATTAAAAAAACAAACAAACAAACAACTCTTGCTGTAGAGGTGTTGAATAGAAAAACACAATTTGCCTAATAAGAAAGAGAAGAGCAGAAGGTTTCTCTAGGGGAAGCAACTCAGTCAAAGCAAAGATGCACTTATAAATACATCTCCACCACTCCTCATTTTGGGAACAGTGACTCAGATCTCCCAAAAGTAGACACCTGGTCACTGATTGGTTGAATTTACCCTCCAAGATCTGCAGGATCATTGATTCCCTCTCTGCTGAGTTAGACACTTGGTTTCCATGTAGACATTTCCATGCAGACCCTTCTGTTGTGTTGTCTGAACTTGAGACTGAACCCTGCCCACAGAGTCCATCAAACTCACTAAATACCTCATTCCAGATAAGGTCTTTCAAATCCTAGACATGTTTCAGAAGTCAGGAATGAAGTGGCACATCAGGGCTCAATTCAGGCACAGACACAAAGGGATCTCATGACCTTTGAGATACCCTGGGGTGTCCAAAGATAACCAGACAGGTTTGGCAGATGCAGCATTTAACCTGCAGGAGACCTACATGTTTTGGGATGTCACTGTCAGTCAGGGAGGGTAACTCCAGACATCTCAAATGCTTATGCTCAGTGAAGCTGCACTGTGGGCACCTAAGGAAATCTATATTAAAATTAGACAAGTATTATAAGCACCATATCTCAGCTTTGACGACATGACAATCCTTCCTCTCCTCAGTCAGCACACATAACTGTGCTGCTCTCACCTCCTCTCTTGGAGGATACTGCACAGTTTCTCACTATAATCATCTACAAATAGTAAGTTATAATTATGAGGGTGGTGAGGCCCTGGCACAGATTGCCCAGAGAAACTGTGGATGCCCAGTTCCTGGAAGTGCTCAAGGCCAGGTCAGATGGGGCTTAGAGCAACCTGGGATAGTGGAAGGTGTCCTGCCTATGGAAGGGGGGTTGAAATTAGATATTGTTATTGTATATTGTTAGATATTGAAGGTCTCTCTCAACCCAAACCATTCTATGATTTTATGATTTTATGTTCTGAGTTGTTGGGTTGTTTTTATATATATATGTATATATGTTATCATTTCAGCACTGCATCATGAGGCAATACTTCAACCACTGACTCAAGCTGAGGCTGGATGTGCAGCAGTGATCCTGTTTTTCAGACTAACAGCTGTAGGTATTTCCTTCCCTTCCTTGCCTTTTTTGAAGATGTGAGCCTTCCTATTTCTTTGTTCTCCATGTCATCCTGCTCATACCTGATTTCTTTCTAAAACATTGTGCAATGTCCCCATCGAACACCTTCCCAATCTGTTCTCCATAATTTCCATTCAATCCAGAGGCTGCCCTCCTGCTCAGTCTAGTTGTTTGTTTTTTCCTGATAGTCCTATTCCCAAGCTTTCCTGTCAGAAACCCAGTGAAATTCTGAGCATGATGCAGTGCTCCATGTCTCTCTCACTTTATGGAACACAAACAATTATGGCCAAAATCCACCCATGAGATGTTATTGAAGAATTAGATATGTCTTGAAATTATCATTGTTGATAGTTGCCGAGCTTTCCCATACCAAGATCCAACTATTCTTAACACTTGTGAAACAAATTAATATTTGTACAAATTTGGTACTGGGCTGATATTATTTCTTACTAAAATGAGAGTACAATCATCAAAGCATCCATACATATTCATAGAAAATATTCAGATCCAAGGATCTGAATATTTTCTCTTTTGGGTCCCAGTTTACCAGCATCATTTTCACACTTGCAGTTGACCTGTCCATTCCTTGAGCTGGACTTTATCACCTCTTAACTGTCCTCATTTTGAGCCTCTGCGAGTCAATAGTCTCCAAAGATGGGCTTAGGTTTTACATTTTCATGCCTCTTTTTTGTGTTTTTCTTTTTCTGTTGAGTATCTTGGCTAGAGGAAGTCTTTAGCACTATGGAGATGAGCTTGCATTTAATACTGATGTCCCTCCTCAAGCCAATTGCAAATGACTAGAGCTCTTTGATCTCCTGAGGGAGAGAATTTTCAATAATTACTTACTTCAGCCCTATTAATTCTCAAAGTAAAATACAGACTTATCTTGGACTCCAGGACTGGGGAAGCAGATCCAGAAGCTGAGCCTTAAGGAGTTAAGAAAACCAGGTTGTTCAGCTGAAATATCATGCTTGGCCTTCCTTTTGTACTGTAGAGAGTATACTCCTGGTCTGGCTCAGGCTTAATAAGTGGGGCTTTCTTTGTTAGAAATAGTCAGTAAAGCCACAGTCACCTGAGACTGCCAGCCCTGGGAAGGATTCTGCAGTGAGGTGGCTGCAGAGGAAGTGAAGGACAACCAGTGCCCCAGGTCTGCTTCTGGGATCAGTCACACTCATCCTCCAAAGCTGGAACATCCAATGGTCTGCACCTTCCTTTCCCACCCATGTCCTGGCAGCAGTCCTTGCTTTGCCATTCCCATGGGGGAAGTGAGAGTTCACAATCACAAAATCACCTCTTTCAGCTGCCACTGCTGCTGGTGTAGCTGAGCAAACTTCTGCCTGTGTATGGAAGGAGTCGCAGATCCTGGGAGCAGCTCAGCTCCAGGATCAGCCATGGGATGGCAGCAACTTGAGGGGTTTTTTCAGCTCTACCGTGGCAGAAAGGGGATGGGAGGTGTCACTTGAGGTCTGGGGCATGGAGCTGAGGGCTACATAACTGTGAAATTAAGAAGAAACTATACATCAAACCAATTATTTAATTGTAGTTTAATATGAACTCTCTGATGTCCTTTGATTTATGTTTGTCAGCCTGTAAAGTTTAAAAAATTTTCTCCTCTGCCTGTGCCGCCTGTGGAGCTGTGTCTTTGATAATTTATGGTTTTTAGGACCCAAGGAAAAGTACTGGAAGGCCGTAGTTCACAGCTTGGAGACTGTGGAGGGGGACACTCAGAAATACCTGAGAAACAGGGGCTGAGAAGGAAAAATATAAGGAAAATTATAAGGAAAATATAAGGAAAAATACAAGCCAGACCGTATATATGACTTTTCCTTGGTGTTGGTGGGAGAATTTTTGCTGTCCTGCCTTAGCACAGTGCATAATCAAAAAGTGGAAAGCACTGGGATGCAGAAAAGCCATCAGGTATCCAAAGAATTAGATGAAATAAAATCAGTGCAATTTGCATTTTAAATATCTTTTTTGGGGACTCTGTGGCTTGTGAATTGCTATGTTGCATTACAAAATAGACTAGATTAAATGCCTTGCATTTTGTGCAGCAGTCCAGTTTTCAACTAACTAATTGTGGGGGGTTTCTTCTCTCCCTTCTTTCATTCCACATGCAAAAACCACAGACAAACAAACAAACAAACAAACAAAAACCCTACTCATGGAGTCTAATTTTTAGTATCTTCAAATGAGTGGTTTTTTCAAACATGAGCTCCTTTTTCATAGCCAAGGAAAAAAATTCTTACAAAAACATGCATCTCAGCCCTGTTTCCATCCATTTTCAAATGATTACAAATGTCACTTTTAGCACTTTTTAATTGGAGTGTAATGGGGCATCACTAGATTCTGTAACCTTGCAGTCTGGCCTTTATCCCCTCTTATCCTTTCACTTAAATGTCGAATTCAGCAGGAGCTATGACTGTTTCTATTAAGACCAAATAAGACCCATGGATGGAGGAGAATAATGTTCGATACCCATTAAAAATGAGCAGTGCTCAGTGAGCTCATGGTGCATTTTTCTCCACGATACCATTCTCAGTCTCTGTGTGCTTGTGAGACTCACCTGTCTTGCAGAACCACAGTGTCCAACAGTGAAAGCAATGCTGTTTCAACACTTGACTCTACTAATACCAAGTGTGAAATCTGTATTGATGTTTAACAATCCAAAAAGATTACATTCCAGCTGATCTGATTCTTACTATTTTCTTTCAAAACCCTTCATTTCATCCAGTAAAATTTACTGTGAAGTGCAGAACTATTTATGCCCTAATCAGCATATTCACATCTTGGGACTGTCCATAGCACCATTGCTTTTATGAACCTTGGTGTATCTGTAGATTGGTTAAACTTGCTTTTGCAGAGCCATTAAGTGCATTGCAATAATTCCAGAAATCGTCTGAATTTACCTCAGTTCTTACAGCTTAATTGTGCAGGTAGGGTTGGCATTATACACCCAACAATTTCGAGGGAAGGTAATCATAGAATCATAGAAGGGCTTGGGCTGGAAGGGACTTTAAAGATCACCCAGTTCCAGCTCCCTGCCATGGGCAGGGACACCTTCCACTATCCCAGGTTGCTCAAAGCCCCATCCAACCTGGCCTTGAACACTTTTGGGAATGGGGCATCCACAGCTTCTCTGGGCAACCTGTGCCAGGGCCTCACCACCCTCACAGTGATGAATTTTTTCCTAATATCCAATTTAAACCTGCTCTCCTTCAGCTTGAAGCCATTCCCCCTTGTTCTGGCTCTCCAGACCCTCATAAATAGTCTCTCTCCATCTTTCTTGCCACTTCCTTTTAGGTCCTGGGAGGCCACAATTAGGTCACCCCAAGGCTTCTCTTCTCCAGGCTGAGCAATCCCAATTCTCCAAGCCTTTCCTCATGGGAGGGGTGCTCCTTCCCTCTGATCATCCTGGTCTCCCACCTCTGGACTCACTCCAGTGTCCTCCCTGTGTGGGGACCCCAACGCTGGATACAGTTATCTGGGACTCCACAGAAGGAGTGTCTCTGAACTTAACCAATAACAAGTCAACTACAAAGGAACTAAAGCTATTCAGACTCACTTTGCAATGCCCACAAAATGTTAGCAAGGAGAAGAGAATGGAAACAGAAAACAACACTTGTAAGTTTGCTAGACAAATATTTTCCCTTACAGGTGTCTTAATACTTGGGAAAGCTCACAAATAGAATTGAGCAGGGAACAAAGTAGATTAACTTCTGCAAGGAAGTTCAGTTGCTGAGTTGTTGTTGCTCTGGTTAGGAAAAAAGTGCTAAACTTTTTTTTTTCATGAAATCCATGTAGTTTGTTTAAATTCATCCCTATGTGTTTATTATCTGGTTTTATGCTACATACGATTTTACAATAAAATAAATAGATGGGAAATTTAAAGTATTTTTACATCATTTTACCCCTAAAATACCAAAAGAGATAGTTTTAAGGGTATTTTAGATGCCTCCCATTATACAGAATGGATACAACACTTGTTTTCACTGAAATTTAATTTCTTAGCCAGAAATGATAATTCAAAAATCTCCCAAGACTTACAGACCTCAGTATCTGTGCAGATTCAGAGCAGTAGATAGATGAATACAAAATCAACCACAGTCACTTCTCACCTCTTCCTGTTCATTTTCACTGGTCTTTTTCACCCACTCCCACAATGCCTAGAATGAGATGTTTCAGCTCTCTGTTGCCCTGGATTTTTTCCTGAAATGTAATCCTGAACAGATTAATTTGCTGAGCTTGTGCCCCTTCCTCACTACCTCTGCTGGGAGCAGAGACTGGAGGCTCTCCTGAGCTTGGGAATGGGTTCCAGCTCTTGCTGGCAACATGGAAAAACATTAACAAGGCCTGAGTCAAGTTGCTATGACCTGACACAAACCCTGCATCTCAGCCTGGCAATGCTCCCATTTGTGGGGCTTTTTCATGCCTCTGTTAATGCACTGCTGGGCATATCAGTATCTGTTTAAGGAGCTTCCTTACCCTGGTGGACACACTGTGATTTGACTGTCAAAGTCTCTATTTCTATAACATTTCTTCAGAGCTGTCTGCGTGATCATGTGGATCAGAGAGGGGCAGAAGAAGACCATGATCTCAGAGAAGAGGCATTGGGTCAGGTCAAACCCACTCCCTGTCATCGCACTTTGAGTCTCCTGTGGACTCTCATCAGAAGTGTCTGGGGTCACGAGGCTCTGGGGTTACAGTGAACACTTGGTGTGGTTCTTCACTAAGTTGTGTTTCTTAATAAAATCTTCACATTCAACTCAGCTTTGCCTAACCCTAAGCTTTGCCTATTTCTAATGGTGTTGTCTGGAACTTCACAAAGCAAAGGAATGGTTGTGCCATTCCAGCTCCTCCCCGCTGTCCCCACCATTGTTTGACCCAGTCATAGGCTGGCACTGTACAGAGTGCACAGGAGTGGAGAAAGGGGGCAGGAAATTCGTGGTTTCAACTCGTATGACTCTGGCAGGATGCACAGCCAAAATGCAGATGCCTGTGCAGGAAAGGAATTCTACCAAAGGCACAAAAAAATGTAATTCACTGGCTTCACATTGACCTACAGCAGACACAAGCTGAGAAATCCAAGAACAGTCCAGGACTGAAAATTAGCCATGATTAAACCATCCCATCTGATGCTTTATTGTCTGCAAGTAGACATGCTAGATTTTATGTTAGCCACAACCCAGTCTATTTGCAAAAAGTGCTTGTGTTTGAAGTCATCCATCTCATTTTCCACAGTGGGGGGAACTGGTTGAGAAAGAAAGACAGCAGCAGCATAAAACAGGTGTGTTTATTCACAAGGTACCTCATGCACTGGCAAGACTGGCAGTCTGCTTCTGTTTCTTCAACAGACTCCTGTAACTTTTAATATGTTCCTTGCTCTCACTCAAAACCCTTTAAAGTCGCTTCAAAATGACTGAAAACTGAGATTGGAGCTCAAAGGTATAGAAACATCAAGGATTAATTTGCTTTTTACCATGGTCATCAGGGAAAGATGAACATGTTCATCACTAACTTCAGGATGTGAATTAAAAAGTGAAAAGAAGTTGGAAAGGTGGAAAAGAAGAAAAAACCATCAGTCCATCCTTAAGTCTGACTGCTCACCAACTGACGGTCCGCAGCTGATCTTGGAATAAAAAATTAAGCCAATGCCACCCCATTTCAGCCACTGCTTTGCAAAAGCCCAGATTCTCTTTTGAATAGAGTCTACATTGAAAATTTTTATAACCAGTGTCAAACAGCCCAGATCAGTTATGTTAGCAGAGTGCTGTCATGGAGAAACACTCTGAGCCTGAGCAGGAGGCTGAACTGCAGCCACAACAGCTTTGGAAGTAAGAAGAAACCTCCCATCCTTGCCTGTCTCATGACATGAGAAAGAGTCTGGATGCATGAACTGGGATGCAGGACCTATGCTATTTTCAAGACTTGAATCATGGAATAATTAGGGTTAGAAGGGACCTCGAAGGTCATCTGGTTCCAACTCCCCTGCCATGGGCAGGGACACCTTCCACTAGACCAGGTTGTTCAGAGCCCCATCCAACCTGGCAGCAAAGGCTTTGAGAGGTTAGAGGAGGTTTTAGGACCACAATATAAAAGACCTGTTTCTGAAACTTCATTGAAAGACGTGTTCTAGACTTGTCTGAAACAGAAAATATTCTAATTTTGGGGGGGAAAAAATGGTTGTTTACACTGCAGAAAGAGGTTTTTTTCATACTAAAAAGATACTTCCTTCTTCAGGGTAATTTCTGCTTATGTTCAGGTATTTTACATATTCAACAATATTTAAGATCATTGAGACAAAATCCATTTAAGTCCTAAACAAGGTCTTTACTCTGTAGGTTGGCAGGCAGATGGGGGAATCTCCACTTAATCCCAAGGAGAAAGAGAGAGTTAAAGAATTTTTTGACTTAGAGACCTGAAGTCTGCTTCTGAATATTCTTGTTCAGTTGAGCAAGTTGCCTGTGCTATTAATTTTAATGATGCTCTAAGACCAGCAGAGGCATCTCCCATTACTGAGCATCCCTAACAGAGTGTGAGACCCACCTGCCCTGGCTCTGTCACTGTGAACAAGCACATCTACACCACAGTGTCCCTCTGCGCTGCACAGCCCAGCTAGGAGAGAGGAAGTCAGGTTCTAAGATGTTGGCTGAAAAATTAAATTTTCTCAACAGTAAGAAACACAGAAGATAAACAAGAATATTATTAAGCTTGTAGCCAGTACCTGGTCATTTTGGTCTGAGAGGTAAATAGAAGTGATAAAACAAACTTTCCTAGCTTAATTCTCTTACCCAAGTTGAAAGTAACAAGAAAATACTTGTGCTCTTCTTAATGGTTTCTGAGCCCTTACTGACTCTAAGGATATCCACACTGATTATCATAGAAACATAGAGTCATTACTGTTGGAAAAGACCTTTAAGATTACCAAATCCAACTGTGGATCTGCCACCACCACCATATTCACCATTAAACCATGTCCTCAAGGGCCATTTCCACAGGTTTTCTGTACACTTCCAGGGATGGTGACTCCATCACTCCCCTGGTCAGTCTGTTCCAGTGTTTTTCAACTCTTTCCGTGAAGATTTTTTTTCCTGTTATCTAATGCTAAACTCCCCTGGGGCAACAAAAGGCAATTTCTCTATCCTAGGAAAAATAATCCAATCTGGCCCTAAATTCAACCACTGTAACAAAGCAGCCAAGGACACACCTTGCTTTTGGGTAGTTTGTGCTGTCTCCAAGCCAGCTTTCAGTTAGATCAGACATGTAGTAAATGTTTTATAGGGAAAAACAGCTCAAGATTACACAATTTGTAATCATAGTGAGAACATTTCAAAAATTTTAGAATTGAAGTTCTTTGCTTTCCTAGTTTCAACTTTATTCATGACAACTATCACCCAGAATTGCCATACCTATAATTTTTATTGAAAAACTGGGGGAATGGGAGTATGACAGTTACAGACAAAGACTAGAAAAATAAAATTTATGAGAAGAACACAAAAACATGGGATGATTTCTCCAAAGTGCCTTTTCTAGGGAAAAATACAATCAATCATAATTCTCAATCTGGCTTTGCTAATATTTCCAGTTTTAATTATGAACACAACAGAAAGCTAATCAGGGAAGAATCATACCTGCTAATGTGTGATCAGAGGAGACAGCTTGTCCTAAAAATTTCTGAGTGACAGTGGTCCAGGAAATTAACAACTGTTTCTACATACAGAGAGACAAAGTCATAATTAAAAGAGGGAAGCAAATAAAATAAGAGCTTCTGTTGGCCATATTTCTTCATCCAATGCAGGTCTGTTTGTGGCATTCAATTATAAGTGTAAATCAGTGCTACTGCTTTGCTAAAATTACAATGCAATATTTATTGCAGTGGTGCATTGGTTTTAACACTGCTCTGTTCCAGTTTGCCAAGGTCATCAAAAGTGAATTCTGAAAAGCCAAAGATCCCTACTCTAAAAACAACTGTTTCCCGTGGAACAGATCCTTGAAGAGATAAAGTTTGATGCAGAAAGTGTGAGAAACTTTCACAGTGCTACTCTTAAATATAAGTTGAAATAACATATCTCAGGAGGATGAAGAATAGGTAATCAAAGACTTTTGTAAGACAATGGTGACAAGAGGCTTGGCTGCTTTTCTGTTTTATCCCTGAGAGATCATCCTTCTGGGAGCCCTTGTGACTTTGGGACAGTTTTGGGAAGGGGGAGTATAGCTAGCAAAAGGAAGAGTTTGTGGAAAACGTAACAAAATCAATCTGTTAGCACATGCTATAGGCAAATAGTTTTCTCCACAGGAGGCCAATTTAGCTCCAGAAATGTGGAGTCTATGCATTATTTATCTGCCAGAACACAGAACCTAAAACTTGGTGGGAGATAGATGACTTGGGCTTGTATGAAGGTACTCTAAGATGACAGAAGTCACAGATTATGTGAGAGGATGTGGCAGGGGCAAAACCTGCTTAGGTGCTTAAGCTCAGTCAGAACAGAAGCAGTTTATTCATTTTTTATCAACACATGATTAACTGACAAATGGCGAACTGTCTGCTCAGAGTCAGGTTCAGTTGTGTGACAGATGATCACAGGACTAGATACTTACAAATGTTAACTCCTACAGATTTCTAACCGTGCTGTCCCTCGCTGGCTGGGTACCAGATCCCTGTAGCATCCCCAGGGAGGATGTTTGGCCCAGCCTGGGCAGACTGGTGATGCCACAGGGCAACTTCTGGCAGACCCAAGCCAGGCCCACTCTGCTACTCCTCTCCCTTCAAGATTTCTCTACTACAACACAAATTTTCATGCCGCTCCTTTAGTTTATTTGGGATGGCTCTTCATTTCAGAAATCCCTTTAGAAATCACCAGTTACTGTTTCATATGGCTGATGGTCGTCATCTTAATATGATGAGTTTGGGGCACACTGCCCTCCAGTTTGTGTGTTTTATGCATGCTCCCTGTGTGCTCTCACACTCAAGGCAAACAGGGATGATTGTCCAGGCTGTTTGCCAAGTGGGCTGTACAAGCTCTCCCATAAAGTATGAGAGCCACATCACCTTAAACTGCATCTCCAGCCTTGAATTTTAATACTACGATTTTGATTGTTGTATTTAAAAGATGTTGAAAGAGGCCACTTGCTCTCATAGTTTCCTGCTTGGGTTCCCAATGGTGTTTTCCCCTTGAAGTTTATTCCTTGCATATAATAAGTCTTTCCTTTTTCATGTCTCTGTGTTTATACTGATAAAATTGTCTTTAAATTTAGCTGCTTATTCTATTCATTGCCTGTGGGCTGAAGCCATAAATCTCTAACAGCCGTAACCAGAGCATCTGGCAGCCATTTTACTTTTGGTTCACAGGAAGAAATGGCAAAGGAGACTTATGTGTTAAGCTTTCTCCTTGAAAACGTGCAGTTATTCCCCTTGTTTTGAATAGAAAAGGAGGATATAAATGATCCTAGGTGTCTCAAGAAAATACTGCAGGGCGAACCGTATATTCCTTGCCCATGCAAATCACATTAGTGAGAGCTGTGGATTAATTGGTCCAATCCCCATATAATTTTATCACATTTTCTTTGCTCCTTCCCTGCCATATAACCTCATTAAACAGTTCTCTTTGCCATGTAGAGAGAGAAAGAAGTAGCTACCTACCCTCATAACTTTGGTATGCATGTACATAATGAATTTGAATATCCATTATTGTAGAAATAAATACAGATAGTGATCTCTCTATTAACATTCTCTGTACACAAAGACAAATGAAAAGACAATGTCATTAGGATCCCAAAGAGAGTCAGTATTGACTGAAGGATGGCAGCTAAATGAGAAGCAGGAGCTGTAGAAAGTTTTAACTTGCTTTTCTCAGACTTCTTTACTGTGATCAGATTTTTTCTGCAATACTGATGTGTATCGTTTGGCAGGCCAAGCAAGGAGTTGCAGTACCACGGGAACTATTTACAAGTGTAAAAGTGTACATGAGTGAGGATACAAGTGTATCCTCAAGTATGTTACTGATGTGCTAACACAATTTCATGGATCCCAGTGGACTGTGTTATGTTTCACATAGCTGAAGCACGGTGCAGCTGGCAGTAAAATACACAGAGATCTCCACTTGTTTAGGTAAGTTTATTAGTTTCTGAGCTCAGCTGACTCTACCTGCTGCTCACTTATTATTTCTGCAAGCATTAGCAAATTGAAAAGCTGACGGGAGCCCCAGGCCTCACTTGGAGCTCAGGCAACTTACAATTGGATGCTTCGGTGCTGTTAAGATGCCACATGCTGTTGTGCTTCCTGCACTCTGTTAAAAATGATCTTGCAGATGTCTTTTTAACTTCTGTAAGGCTTAGTACAAGGCTTACTGGGGTGGGGAGTCTTGCTCTTCAGTTCTTCTCATCCCATTTCTGGATAAAGTCTGTATTGCCTACTGAGCTTGAAGAGATAAGCAAATCCTTAGTCCGAAGGGACAATTGGTTATCATGAGGTCTTCTTTTTAATTAAGAGGGCTGAGAAGCAGT
This sequence comes from Corvus moneduloides, assembly GCF_009650955.1. Taxonomy (NCBI): domain Eukaryota; kingdom Metazoa; phylum Chordata; class Aves; order Passeriformes; family Corvidae; genus Corvus; species Corvus moneduloides. Next base: position 6,703,566 of record NC_045478.1, read on the forward strand.
GACTTTGCTGTACTTTCTGTGTACAAGTGCAGAAGTAGGATTAGTGATGCACTCTTTTGGGACATTACATTAATTTGAGGGAATCTTGCTTTGAAATGAGCATCATCGAACTTCATCCGGTTTCAGTTTTGTACACCAAGCAGCTCAGGACACATCACTTACCCTTTACCCGAAGGAAGCAGAGCCTTCTTCATAAGCAGGTGGGTGAACATGTCTGTGAGATGGACATCTTTAGCTGTGGCCCCAGTGTTAGGAAGGGAGTTTGTGAAAATGTACTGCGAAGAGTGTGAGGTATTCTTGTCACAGCACTGGGCCAGCTGAGGAACCTGACTCCTCACAAAAAATAAAGAATTAACACACACACATCTGTTTTAACAGGAAACCTCTTCTTTGATCTCAATTATACGTGGTGGTTGCAAATGAAGAAGAGGTAACACTATGTAGTAGTAGGTCTATTCTATAAAAATATGGCCAAAACAACATGTCCAACCTAATTTTTGAAGAGTTAATGGTAAGGTGCCAAGTCACACATGAGATACACAGCCCATCCTTAGGACTGATAGGGATTCTCAGTGTGAGTGGCATGCCTGCAGTCAGGGAATGGGATGTGTACTTCTGACTGCATCCTGATCCCAAGAGTCCCAGACTTGGTTTGGAGCCAGGCTGCTCAGACCAAGGCTGGGGAGAAACTCATGCGCAGAATCCACTTCCCAGGCTGAGGCAGTTTGTGTCACACTGTCTGGGAATACATCCTGTGTGAGTGTGGAGTGAGACCTTAACTGCCCTTTGAAAACATCCATCCTGATGGCTGATGCCAATAATTCATTCTGCATTATCCAGCCACTGCTTATTGCTGAATCCCATCACCCTGAGTGAGTGCTCTAGTGAAAAGCAGTGGTGGTAAAATATCTTGAGTAAAGCTTTTGACATGGGATTGCAAAGCATTTTCTGTGATTGAGAAAAATACAGGCTGGATGAATGGGCTTAAATGGGCTGGATATTAGTTGGATTACCAGACTTAAAGGGCAGTAATGAATAGTTCAGCATCCAGCTGGCAACCAGTAAGTGGAGTACAATGGGGACTGATTCTGGGACAATATTGTTCCACATCTTTATCACTGGCCTGAATGATCAGACAGAACGCATCTTCAGCAAATTTGCAGGTGAAGATGCAGTGTGTGGAAATATGTCAAATGACAGTAAAACTTCAAGTTACAAGGAACTTGATGAACTTGAGCCTGGGGACAACAGAATCTCACAATGTTCAGAAATGAAACAACACAAAATTCTGCACATGGGTCTTTCAAACTGCATAATTGGCTGCAACAGCAGTAAACTTCTCTTGCTTGTTTATAGGAAATTCACACCTTCAATGTTGCGATCTGCTTTGGGTCTCCTCTTCAAGACGTGATTGGAAAACCACTTGCAGAGTGCTAACAAAGTTGTCAGGGTCTTAGAGGATACAACCATCAAGAAGACAGGGGAGTTTTTTGTTTAACCTGGAAAAAGGAATCCAAAGAAGAATCTAATTGCTGACCACTTGAAGGATTTTAAAAGGGATGGAGCCAAATTCAGCTCAGTAATAGTGGCTGGTGGTAAAACATTCAGCAATACCCATGAAGTGCAGCTTGGGAGGTTGAGGTAGGTTAGTAGGAAACCCATTTTCACCAGGTGGGTGGTGCAGGCCTGGAATAGCTTGCTGAGAGAGGCATTTGAATCTCCAGTCTGAGTTTCTCAAAATCCAACCAAACAATGTATGGTTGACATGATTTATTGTCAGCAACAGCTCTGCTTGAGGTTGGATGTTGGATTAAGTGTCTCTGGAGGTCTGTTCCAGCCAAGGTTTCTATGATTTGTTCTCCAAAAGTGCATTGACCACACAGATATGACAAATGCTAACCAAGAACACTTCATTTTCCCACCTCTCTCTAGTGGCTGTGTTAGGTAATGTTGGCAGAGTTTTATTTTGCAGTCTGTATGCCATAAAAGTCCTTCATACAATGGAATCATAGGAAAAACTACTGTATCTGAAGGGATATCTGGAGGTCTAGTCCAAAGTCCTTCTCAACGAGCTGTCTTCAAAGTAACATCAGATTGCTCAAGGTTATTCAGATTTTGAAAATTTCCAATCTTATAATCACAGAATCATAGAGTTATTAAGGTTAGAAAAGACCTCTAGGAACAAGTCCAAGTGTTAACCCAGCACCAGTGTGTTCATCACTAAACCCTATGCCCAAGTGATACATCCATGCACCTTCTGAACATTTCCAGGGTTGGTGATTCCACCGCTTCCCTGGGTAGGCTATTCCAATGTCTCACCAACCTTTCAGTGAAATTTTTCCTAATATCCAATTTAAACCTCTCCTGGCACAACTTGAGGCCATTTCTTGTCAAGCTGTTCCAGTGTTTAACACTTCCATTATGAACAACATATTGAAATACCTCTTGCTGTAATTTCTTCCTGCTGTCCGTTTTGACTCTGTCTCTGGGAAGAGCCTGTTTCTCCTGCCAGTCACTCATTGGGACATGGAAGAATTCAGTGAATCACCCCTTAACCTTCTATTTCCTGACTGAATAAACCAAACACCCTCAGCCTTTCCCTATAAGTTGGGCGCTCCAGATCCAGTTCCACACCAGCACTACAACAGCACACTGCTGATTTCTGTTCTATTTGCTTTCCCCCAGGACCTTTCTTGCAAAGATTCTTTCTTGCCAGTTTTTGAGTAGCAGCCCTGTCCGACAGGTGATCAGTTACTCCCCAATTTGTTGCAATTTGCTGTAATACACAAAATGGCCAAATCCATCCAGTTTTTCTGGAATTTTTCTGTCCAACCATCCAGCCACACCTCGTTGTTCTGGCTGTAAAAACACCATGGGAGACTGTGAAAGGACTTGCTAAAGACCAGGGGAAAAAAACATCCACTTCTGTCCCCTCGTTCTCAGAGCCCATCTTCTCCTCACAGATAGCAATCAGGTTGGTACAGCAAGACTTAACCCTGGTAAATCCAATCTAGCTGTTCCCAGTTACCTTCATGTCCTTCATCCACATGGAAATTACTTCCTTGGAGACTTCCTCCAGCAACTTCCCTGGCAAGAGATGACTGACAGTCAGTTCCCCCTTGATTTTTTTCAGGTGGGAGAAATTATTACCCTTTTTTTTTTTTTAAGTCCCCAGGGAAACCCTGATGGCCACAACCTTTAAAAGGTGATAGAAAGTGGCCTCAGAATGAAGCTGACGAACTCCCACAGCACCATACAAAACATGTACTATGGAATTAAATCTATCATTACATTTTCTAAAGGAGCTCAGAAATATCTTTCCCCTTAGCTAGAGCTTGTATAGAATTAAGTCAGCAGATTCAGAGCAGGGAAGCTCTCCCCCCTCCCCTTCCATATCACAATTCCTGAAGTATTATTTTCTAGCTATTTCTAAGAAATAAGGGAGGATAGAAGGGCTAAAAATAAAACCAAAAGTGTTTAATTAAAAAAAAAAAAATCGAATTCCAGAAATACATTGGAGAATGCAAAGTAGGAGAAGCTTTGGAGAGAGCAAGAATAAAGTTCTCCTGGAAAATTTTTGGAAGCCAAACTGAAAGTGAGCAGCAAAATAAACTGACCCATGTAAAACCAAAGCTCTCTGTTGGCCTCCAGCCTGCAGCATGTCTCTCTTCATCAGAGAAGAGCAGATGAGCTGCCCCCATTGTTCCTTTTGCATAGCTGCAAATGGTGCAATAGGCAAATGTTCCTAAGTCTCTGTGCTGCACAGAGCTCAGATTAAAACCAGATTTTTTCTTTACATTTTAACTTTTTTTTTCTCTTCTTCTAACCATTCCTATTTTATTTCCCTCCTTTTCTGTGAAATTTGTTGATTTTCTTTTTCCCTAAATTATTTTTTCCTTGTGCTTCTATTCATTATATTTATTTTTAATAGCTTTCCTGGCATGCTCTTTGGTTATTCTGTGGTACCCATAATATTCTGGTTACAGGGATATCTCTTCTGTGGTATCTCTGGCACAGCATTCCACGTGCTGGTTTGTCTTCTGTTTTACAGTCTCCGGACATACAGACTCATGGGGCACTAATGCAGATAAACTTTATTGCATGCCTGGAGTGCCACAGCATTAATGTAACACACACACACACAAAAAAATATTACTACACCATAATGGTTAAGAAAAAGTATTTCTATTACAAGGGAAAGTTATCAAGACAGTGTCCTAAGGCAACTTGCAAATTCATCAGTTGGAAGACTCTGCAGTTAGCTAGCCAATCTTCAAGTCTGGATAGTCAGAACTAGTGAAACAGCTCTCATTATTTCTGCACACTCTCTTTTCCTGGTTGTTCACAGAGCAGAAATAGTGGTTGGGTCCTTATTATACTGTCTCAATTCCTGCCCACCTTTCAAAAAAACTCTACTTTTGTTTCCCACTTACTCATTCTGAATGGTACCATGAGACCAGTGTTTGTCAGAGCCATTGGAAGCAGGGTTATCAATCCCCCTTCTGTCTCCAGAGCTAAATCCCCTGCAGGATCAAGTCTGAAGTTCATTCCTCACTCTCCAGCGTGTGCTCACAGCCATGAGCTGCAGCAATCCTTGCTCCCTGGCTCAGAGGGAGTTGCTGTCCTGTTCCCTGAGCACTGCCAGGATTTATGTGAAAGATCTCTTTTAATGCCTGCTGTCCCATTTTAATGCCAGCCTCAGAGACGGAGACCCACAGTTTGAGAAACGTCCCTGTCACTGTGTCAATATCCTCCTTTTTGAGATTCTCTTTCAGTTCCTGCTCTCTTACACATCAAACTTCAGGCATGGACAGTTTATGCCAGACCTTACAGGGCTTTTTCATTCAATGCAGCACAAATACATCAGGGCTGCTCTTGATATCAGCAGCATGTTAAGTTTTTAGACAGCTTAGTCTGTCATGCTAAGTATGCCCATAAACACCTGGGAGCCAGATTTAATGCTTCCCCACCTTCTAAGATCTCCTCTGTGTGATAACTACAAAAAACAAGGCAACTGGTCAGCTCTGCCTTATTTCCATGACTAAAAGGCTTTTGCTTTGGAGGAAATGCAGAGTTTCTTCTCTCATATGGGTTATAGATACTTGAAGGGCAGGGAACCAGGCGACACCTGGCACATGAGAGAGTTGGGGCACCTGAACCAAAGTGGTACTAATGTCCTCTGCATATCACATTACCTGACTCAGCAGGGAGATTCAGTCAACACTTGAGCTGTGCATGGAAAGATTTGTCCCGGATGCTCAGCTACAGGATGGATAAACACGGCTTGGCTGGGCGGCCATCCACAAAGCTGCATATCCATCACAGCTCTGCTGCTCCCCTTGACTGCTCCAGAGCCATGAAAAGCACCAGGCTGCAGAAAGTCTCAGCTGTTCCTTTACCAGAGCACCAGTCCCAGCCCCTGTCCCTCCCAGTTCCCTGGTGGCTGTTAAAAAGCCTTTCCATAGCCTTTCCTCCAACCTCCTCCCATAGCACAAAAAGCCCAGGGGACATTCAGGGAGAACTAAAACTCAGATGCCTCCTCCCTGTGCCCAGATCACAGAGGATCTAAATCACTGCATGTGCTCTGAGCTTCCCCACCTCTCAAAGACTGTGGCAGGAGGAACCTTCCATCCCTAGCTCTCAGAGGAGCCAGTTCCAGACAATGGGGATGCAGGAAACTGTTGGATTAGCAGTGCTAATGCCAGGTGCTAACACAAGGCAAGAAGTGGAATTGGAAAACCTTCATAGCGAAGGGGTTTTCCTGCCACTGTCAATGTGTTGAATACCAGCTTTCCGAAGAAACAAATTACATTGCTGAATGCTGATAACATTGGACTCCGGGGGAAACATTTGTTTAATAAACTAAAGTTCTTTCTTTGTTGCAAGAGAGATACAGTTGTTATCCAGCCTCCTCTGAATCCTCAGAGAATCACAGGGGGTTGTTTTCATTTTCTGGTGATGCTGATTTCAGGTGATGTTGATTGTTTTTCATCTTCCCAGAAATATGTCTGCTAAGTTCTGTCATCCCCTTGATGTGCAGCTTCTCGGCATCACTGCTCAGCAATGTGGTTTAATGAGAGGGAAGACCTGGAATTACCCACTGGTACATGCTCTCATGCCTTCTCCAACTTCTCTTTAGATTGAATGAACTTCTTTTATGCCGGATATTAAATTGCTCTGAATTTTACACTTGGCCAATTCTATTATTCTCTCTTGCATTTTTTTCAAAAAACAGTTGGCCACTCTAAAAAGGTCTTACACTGTTTGCATGGCATAGAGGTTATATACTGTGAACAATGAATTTAGTGCACAAATATTCAATCAGGTCAGCAGAAACCAGTACCTGGGAATTGGAATATATATAACAAAACAGCCAGGACTGCCAGTGTCATTAAAGAAAACCCTGGTGCCAGAACAGGGACCACAGCCAAGGGTGACAGTGCAGCCAAGGAAATGTCCCCAGACCACGAAACGATGATGGAGTCACAGATATCAGCCCTTTGGTGTTTCTTCACCCACACTAGGAGTCTCCTTCCCCTATGGAAAAGTTGTAGGTCAAGTGTAAGAATGGCTCTGCTGGGACATGCAACCGGCAAGGAGGATTGTGGGCTTTGGGTTCTGAAGCTGTGATGTTCCATAGTTCTGCTCACCCACAGAAGTTCTCACCTGTGACCTCCTGGGAGTGAGCATCCTGCCACTTAAAGCCACATGAGAGGCACTAGGACAGTGTGAAGGACTGTGAGGAGCAGAGATCAATAGATCAATGCACAGCAGCAGGAGCAGCAGGGTAGAAGAACTGGCTGCTCTCATCCGCAGTACAGGCGATGCTTTGCTGCCTCCTCGGCAGCTGCCCAAAGCAAGGGAAGGCTCTGCTCCCCACCTAAACTGTCTCAGACCTCACTAAACCTTTGCAACACCCTAAAACCACCCTGAGCTTGCTGGTGCCCCTCAGCTCTGTACTCTTGTCATTTCCCAAAGTTGCAGCAAGCCCTTCCTCTCTTCCTGAACCAAGTCTGCTGCCACAGCAAAAGTGAGTTTTGTCATCCTTTGGATATCATCCTAAGGCAGTTTATCTCATTCCTGCCTGCAGTGCTGAAAAGCCTTGAAATGGCTTCTCTCCAAAATGAAGCTAAAAGGGTATTTTCCTCTGCTGAGGAACAAAGATTACTGGATGGCTCCTGCAATTTGTGTGGGCTTTGGGTGGGTGGCTGCTTGCGGAGAGCACCTTTGCCACAGTCTCCTGTGTATGTACCCCCAAATTCAGGCAGTTTGACAGACTGGGCCTCTCCAAAATCAAATCCTACAAATTAAAGCATTTTGTAGGTGACACAACTCAGTACCTGAGTGGAGAGTCAAATGCTTTTGCTTCTTCAGTCAATTCTTTTTCCACCACACTGCACTGGATCTTATATAACAACTATTTAAATAGATAAAATCCACCCAAAATGTTAAGTTGAAGGAACAGAAAGATATTCTTCATGACAGATGAAATATTTTCTCAAACTTCAGGAAATGAATCTGAAGTACATTGCAAAAATATTTTTAAGTAATTCTGAAAATGCCAAAGCTACCCTTTCAACAATTTCTCCTTGTTTTTCTCTGGGTTTTTTAATGAATTTTCACTACATTTTGTAAAAAAACCCAGCAAAGTCAGCATTTTTACCAGTCTTGCTTACCTTAGAGTCCTTCCACCTGCTCTAACACTTTATCAAGACAAAATGTCTGCTGATTTCAATGGGGACTCTGTTATTAAGCTCACTGGAACCAGTTTTTGAGGCGAAATATTAACAATGCACACACATTCAGCTAATATCTAAAGAATGATTTCATGGTGCTAAAAAAAATACTGAAGCAAAGCCATCACATTCCTGCTGTGTGACAGACCAGTCTTGCAAGAAGGGCTGCTCCAAGTGACACTGTGCATGAGGGCTCGCAGATTATCACCTGACAAAGTAACCAGGTTGGAAAATTGCTGCTACTGTAATTGAGATGTTCAGTTGCAGCTATTGTTGGAATTATCTCCTCCCCCTGGCCCAGGAGGCAGAGGAGCAGTCAGATCCTTGTACTTGAAATTCTCCTAGCATGGAAAGCTGCAATGCTGCTGCTTTGTTTTCCAGAAATTAAAGCTGATCTTCAGGGAAAAGGTGTCACTTAAAGATGCATGGAAATTTATCTATGAATCCAGAGGAAACTGTCAAAGTGAATATGTCTGAACCAACCAGTATTGGCACTGATGTTTCATTGGCTTCCAGCTTTCCTTGCCTATTTATAATTTCTAAAACTAGGTATAAAAGAATCTGGAAAGAGAAACTTGTTGGGAATTTTTATTTGGCGGCACCCTCCTCTGGCACCTGCTTAACTATCTCTGGCTGTAAGGATCAAAGCAAATGAGAACCACAAACACACAGAATCTGATGGTCTACTTTGAAAAGTCAATTGATCATCACATTGCACACATCAAAGCGTTACAGGGGTAGCCACTAGCTAAAACTGTTTTGCAGCTCTTCCTTGAAAAGCAGCTTGGTGGTCTAAGTATATCAGGACAACAAGCTTGTCTCCCCTGGTTCTGCAACACAAGCATAACCTCAGCCTTTCAAAGTACATGAAGGCCTATGCATGCAGTTAATTATAAATAGTGTTGAAATGGAAGCTTAAAAATGGAAGGTCATGTTCCCTCCATCTGAACATTAAATCCCTTCAAGATCAGGCTGCCCTAGATAGAAGTGGCTGTGTTCAGCTGTGTGGTATCTGTATTACAAAATGTTCTTTGAAATGATCAGGTGGAGAAGGGAGTTTGACTTGTACTTTGCCAGAGAGCCAAAGCAAAGAGGAAGGGTTAGGTACACAGCTTTTGCTAAGTGCTCAGCCAACAACACAACCGTGTTTGTCAGAGCTGCCTGGCCTCAGGGGTGTCTAACAGAGAGCTCACTTTATCCCTCTGGAGATGGGCTTCCAGGGAAGGGCAAAGCCCATGTATCATGGGGTATAATGCCTATAGCCATTCAAATGCACTCGCACTTGCTGGTATGCCAGAGAACACTGGAAGGATTTGTCACATCCATCCCACTTTAAACTAATATTCAGTCATGAATGTAAAATATCGAGAGTCAGAAGCCTTTGCTAGTTTTCTGTCATTGCAAATTGACACTGGCCAGAATCCTTTGATTTTCCCCAAAGGCCAACAACCAGCAGAAAGCCATGCCAACCCTGACTCCAGACCATCCCTGGAGAAGCACTGGCTCTGCTCCTCTCTGCAAGGGTAATCAACCATTGGAATGGTTGCCCGAGGAAGTTTCGTAGTCACCATCCCTGGAAGTGTTCAAGAAATGACTGAACATGACATTTAGTGCTATGGTTTATCTGACACGGGGATGTTCAGTCAAAGAACTCAATGATCTTGGAAGTCTTTTCCAACCTAACTGATTCTATGATTTGCTTTCTGCCCATGTTAAGCTGGTCAGTGTTAGCTGTTTTTCACACTGTTATCCTGCTGAAGACAAATCCTGTGAACCAATCCCAGCAATGTTTGTCCAAAAACTTCTCTTCTTGCCTGACTATGCCACAGCAACCATCTCCCAGAGGACTGTTACCTCTCACTAGAAGCTCTTGGCACCAGCTTTGCCTGGAGCCTCTGAGTTGCTGGAGGGTCTGGGGTCTGCCCAGGGTCCAGGTCCTACACCTCCCATGTGACACAACACCAGCCACAGAGACTGATGGTGCTGCCTGGCATCAGTTGTGCAGCACAGACACTCTGTGGGGTTGTGAGACCAAATTTCTTCCTGAGACTGAGCCCAGCTCAACCCAGTTCTAACCACTCTTCCTCTCTGCAGAAAAGTACCCTCAATTATTTCTTGGGTGAGCTGAGTAAAGAAGCTGGTGCTCTTGCTTCTTGTGGAAAAGGGAGATAGGTCTTGGCATGACCACCTGAAATTGCAGCCAAATACTTTGCCCGGGGTTAAATAATACTTTTTTGTTCAAATTTGGTTTCTGGTTTCAATGAAAACTAAAAATGTGTCATTCCTCTTAAGTTTAGTCTTTGTAAGGTATTTTTAAGGGTGGTGAGGTCTACTTTAGACCTTAGATTGATTTGTGTGTGCTGTACATATGTAGGATTACTCGGGAGCTCTTAGAGACTGTTTTGACCTTCAGCTGCAACACCAGACTGTCTTGTATCTCTCCTTCTACCTTTGAAAACACAAGAGTAGCCCTTTCCAGCAGAAGCCTGTGTTTTTGGAAGCATGCAAGTCCTATCCAGAGAGAGATCAAGTGTGAGCAGTGAAAAGCTCCATTGCCCCTCGTGCAAGGAGTAACCATCACCTGTTCAGCAGAGAGCAAGGCCAGGGCCTGCAGGAGTATGTGAACATTCCCAAATGATGCCTTTTAAACAATGGAAACAGCAGGAAGCACATTCCTGACACAAATCGGCCAAAAAGCAACGCCAAAGAAATGATGCAAATTTTTGATTCAGATTATGCAGGTACATGGGAATCAGTAGGATCAGATACCTTGACAAGGAAAAATAGTGCTGATACCCTTTGCAAACATATTTTTTCAACTTCTGCTCATATTCGACAGAAATTGGTGCAACTCCTGTCTTAGAGTCTGATCAGAGGGGCAAGAAAGCTTTAAAGGATTTTACTGACTGGTCCCCCAAGGGCTTGGATGAGCATCAGTTCTACTTGGGCAAGCACATCTTGCAGAGTCAGAGCTCTGCTTTTTGGACCTCATTGACTGTTAAGCTTTACTGTCTCCAGTTTTGCTCTTGGCCAAAACTGTAGTATACACTTGTCATCAAAAATTCCAGCACCATATTTATCTGGTAAGAATTCAAACAGTAAAGAAGATGTCATGAAATTAATCTAGCACTCTGGCAAAAATCAGAGTGGTGGGAATTGACAAAGTACAAGCTTAAACCATCCCTCTTTGAGTCTCACTGTCATTTCAAGGCCCACCTGGGGTTGTTCTATGGGGTGGCTTTTAGGCTGGGTGAAGTTTCTGAGAAGAGATCAATAAGTATCTATTGATTGTATCTAAACAAAGACAACTACAGTACACTCATCCAATTCTTTCCAATGGCACATGGATTTTATGACAATATGTGTTAACTGATATAATCAGTTTTCTTAAATCAAGATAACATTAGGTCCTTAGTTAAAGGTTGGTATTCCCTGGATTTTGCTGTCAGAGGCCTGATTTTTGAAAATCCCTTGGGTAAAAATTCTCAAGTGAGACGGGATGGTTAAAACCAAACCCATCCCCAAAGGAATCAACATAACAGAAGAAAATCCAGTTCAATTTTTTTTTTTTCAGCTCCTGCATTACCTGTGTTCATTCCATTTCCTACCCTGTTTCCCATCAGAGACTGTGATCTTGCACTCAATGGTAGCATGAGACTGGAGGTAATTCCAGGACGCTCGAGGTGTCTTCTTCTCAGTCCTTCAGTGCCATCCAGCCTAAAGATGTTTGTGTCATCAGAGGCCTGGAAGAATGTGCAGGTGCCTACAACTTCCTGTGCCCAAAGATTGGTGACTGAAAATGACAGTGGTAATGATATCCTGGCAATCAGAGCCGAGAATGAGTCACCTGCTGGCTTTAAATGGGACAAAGAAAACCAATCGTATTTCAATTCTGCAGGTGCTGGAAATTGCACTGGGGTAAATCAGTGTAAAAGATTCATCCAATTTTTTGTGGTCTGTTGATACTTCTGGAAAGTAGAAGCTCAAGCAAAAAAAAAACCTTCAGTTGAACTGAAAAAAACCCCTTCAGATAATTTTTGCTGAATTTCAAGGCAAAATCCAGAAATAAATATATTTTGGATCCTACAATTATTTCAGTTTTGGACATTTCTCCAGTGCTAAATCCAAAGAAATTGGAAAATTGATATAATTTCAGATCAATATTTTTTGGCCATTGTTATTAAAGAAAGGTGACTATTTTCCAATTACATTATTACTGTTGTTTTAGGAACTGGGATTTTGGAAAACTTTATGCAATATCATGAAATCTGATTTTTTGGAGGAAAAGAAGAAAGATGAATCTGAAACCTTTTGTACAGTTCCACATCTGGGACATATGTGATATACTAATATTCCCTGTGACTCAGGTTACAAATACTCCTTCTGCTGTAACCACCTGAATTTAACAGTAAGGCTGTGCCTCAAACATAGTGTTTTTTTATAAAATAGCACTTTGGCTCAAGGGAAGCTGTCTTCATTTTATGTGTGTTTCTGCAGGCAGAAGTTATTAAATTCTGTTTTCCATAAAGTCAAAGTACCCAAAATATTGAGGCAGCACACAGAAAACAGCTTTGTACAGGCAGTGCTCCGAGGAGACGGTGTTGCAGAACCCATTCTGTGCCCTAATCCCAAAAGGACAAGACAAAAACAGCCTCAGCTCCTAAAAGTAACAGCTCGTGCTCTTTAGTTCTCAGATCCCTGATTCAGTGACTGCTACAGCAGCAAAAATAGCAGCTCTCATACACATATTCTAAGTGCAGGTTAGGAATTGCAGTTGAAATTATTTCAGGAAGATGTTTGTAATGCATAAATGTCTGTCTAACCAATCCCATTATCTCTGGGATTGCAGAGGTATTACTGGCACTTCAAAAATATTTCATGAGAATATTCTACAAAACCACAAAAAATGCTTGATAATTCTTGTAGGTTTCTGAGAAGAAAATTCTTCCCCCATCCAGAGCTGAAAAGGTGTTACTGTCTTGTGGATGATCGGAATAGCTGGAATAGAATTTTAGCACAAATGAAATGTGCTATCATTATTGTAATTCATGCTTAAAAGGATGTCTCAGTATGTCACAAGCAAGCCTCGTTGATGATCTCTGCATGGCATTGTGTCTGTTTTATGGAGTGCAGGGCAAAGCTGAATGTCTGGGACCTGCCATGCAAGAACTCATCTCTCTTGAGAGAGAAACCCTTGCGGACTCCCAGTGTGGTAGCACGGATATCTGTGAGACCTCATGGCAACATCAAGCTGCATATCCAGCACCTGGACAGGGCATCAGAAGGATCCTGTCACTGTAGTAACTAAGGAGATCCTCTGGGAAAAAGAGCAGGAAAAGGGGTGGAAACCTCTAGAAGGGCTGTGACACTGCTAAGTTCTGCCCTTGGGCAGGCACAGCACCCACTGAAGAACTTTTTTAGGGACTGGCGCTTCATATTGCTGCAAAAATTAAATCCAGGCTGGCTCACCAAGTTCTGCAGGAGAATATCTTTAGAAAATTTCCTATAAATGTTTAATCACTTCATCTTGGATGGCATTTAATTAGCAATCTAATTAACTTTTTTGTATTTATCACTCGCAGAAGGTCTTAGCACCTTCTGCAGAAGGGCAGGGGATCACGGTGTACAAAGGGGGAATTCCTGGGGTGGGGAAGCCCAGGGGAGTGCCAGGACCCTCCAGAAGCTGGCAGCTCTCACCAGAGCAGCTGATGAGGCTTTAGGGGGCCAGGGCTAATGGCATCCACCCCCCAACCCCCCTACCAAGGGCAGCCCTGGGCAGTGAGCCAAGGCTCAGGATGGCAGCTTGTGTGGCCACTGAGGCCGGAGGATATGCAGAGAGGGCAACTTTTTGATGGAGGAATGTTCCACTGGCTGAGTGGAGATATTTGAAGTCCACATAACTCAGCAACTGGGCTCTGGAGGGGAAGCTGTATGAGAAATGGCTGGGGGCACTTGGTCTGTTCAGCCCAGAGAAGAGGAGACTGAAGTCAGACCTCACTGTGGTCTTCAACATCCTCGTGAGGGGAAGAGGAGGGGCAGGCACTGATCTCTTCACTCTGGTGACCAGTGACAAGACCTGAGGGAATGGCCTGAAGTCAGAGGAGGTTTAGGTTGGATATGAGGAAGAAGTTTTTCACCCAGAGGGTGGCTGGGCACTGGAACAGGCTCTCCAGGAATGGTCACAGCACCAGGGTGACAGAGCTCCAGAAGCACTCAGACACACACTCTGAGTGTGTGACAATCCATGGTGTGATTCTTAGGGGTTCTATGGTTCCGTCCTGTGCAGCGCCAGGAGATGGACTCAGTGGTCTTTGTGGGTCCTTTCCCATTCCAGGTATTCTGTGATTCCATGCAAGGCAGAGCTCAGGCTGCAGGAAGGGCCTGGATGTTTCTCCTGGGGCAGGGACAGGCAGCAGACTTGCCTGCAAAAGCTGTGCCCAGGTGGGGACACACCTTGCTTGACCCACATGGGGTACTCAGTCCACTGGCTTCTTCCACTCTTTTGACAGAATTCACTCAGTCTAAGACACAAACCTGCTGAAGGTTTTCAAAGTAACCAGCAGCTCTCAGAAAAACATGAAAAGGCAGAAATTCTGCAATTAAACAACTTTTAATGAACTACAGAGGTGTTTTAGTGGGTTTAATTAATTGGTACCTAAATGGATTTATTGATTGGCATTTAAAATTAGGAAGTGAATAGATAATCTAGAGTGTCCTCTCCCTGTTTCATCACTTAGTAATGAGGAGAAACTTCAAAAACATCTGTTATTTACTCACATATCAGCACAAAACAAATATCTGAGAACTTCATACATCTGCTCCCAGTTTCCCTTTCACAGTCTGAGTGCTTTGTCCATGCTAAATGTGAATTATTTTGAGAATTTTCATATTGATAAGAGATGCTGCATCATTTGGTGCTTGATAATTGAAAACAAATTTCCTAACGTGGCCAGCAATTGACATCTACTAGCCAGACAATTCCTGAAGGAGGTGATCTTGGTTATGTTAGCAGGAGAACCTGTTTTGGTTTGTTGTTCTCCTGCTCCTTTTATCCCCTACAACAGCCTATTCTCAGTCTCTGATGAGTGTGCAGCTCAGTAGAGATTTTCTGAAATAATTGGGGGGTTAATTATTTGGGGGAAAATACTGAAGTAACTTGCAACTGTAAATGTGTGCAACTGTATCTAGAAAAGAAGTAAAACCGGGAATCAATCACAAAGTCTGCACTGCTGCCATTCAGTGACTATGTTGATTCAAAGTTCGATTAAAAATGAAAAAAAAAAAGGGCATGGGGACACAGGACTGGCAATTAGTCCAGGATTTGGGGTATTTTAGGATGACAATGAACACATTATTTGTGTGTTGTTCTGTCATATTTAACCAACCTACTGTCTTTTGGTGCTCTGGGAAGAGAGAGTTTGGGACTCAAAGTGATGAAGCAGTTTCCCTATGGAATAATTTATGGGAAGACTGAGAGGTCTCTGCTTTACTCCAAAACATTTTAGCAAGACCCAGGCACTGGGGTGATCAAATCAGGTCTCCAGAAGAACATCTAATACCTGAGAAGGGACTGTCATGAATATCCTATTTATAACATGGTATTTTGTACTTCCTCTAAATGGGACTGTACTGTATGTGCAAATTGCTCAGTGCCTGGAGGCCAGAGAAATTATCACCAAAACTTCTGCTTGCTAAAGGGATGGAAATTACCTTATTTGCTTTCCAAGGTTCTAGGAACCTGAGACAGAACTCTGAAATACATAAGGACATAAGATATTGGCTTCATCAGCTTCTGATCTGCCCTGTGCCAATGCCTAAATACATCACAGAATGACCAATCCTAGATCAACATTCCTGGCAATGCCCTTATGTAGAAATAAAATCTCAGCACTGCTGTATTTTCTGCGTCCAGACAGAAGGAAAGCAGATTTTGCTCAATAGTTAACACCACCGTTGATCTAAAAGTGGGTCTGCTATCTCATTGCAATTCAGGTGCTCTTCATCCTTCTGACACAGTCTTTGTTCTCTTGGATATTACTGTGTCCCATGAGCTATTTGCAAACCCCACAATGATAAGCAGTAATGAGAGGAAAGAATGGAATCAGCATTGTTGGGTCTGCCTAGTAACGAGCCAGGAGACATTTTGAATGTAAGCCATGTTCTTAAATTTGCAAACTGCATAAAAAAAAAAGAAGGGGGGGAAAGCAGGAAGAAACTAGACCAGACAGATCAAGATCAAATTCCCCAACATCTGAAGTTTTTCTCATGCCAGTGGGTTTTATACAGAGACTAATTAAGTTGTCTGAAAAAGAGACACCAAAGACTATATGGCAGCAAAATCTGGCAGTAGCTGTACTTCTCTTCATGTTAATTCTCTGAGCTTGAAAAATCTGGTTTCTGTTTCAATGCTTTCAAAGACATTTTTTTTTTATTTACCATATTTCACTGATAATTATTTCATGCAGTAACTTCTATACAAGTGGTTGCTGGTTGATTATGCTCCAGATGTCTATTAACGTTGATGAATGTATTTTGGTACTAACATTCTGTAGAATGTAAAACAGTTGCAAAAGGACAGATGGCCTCTTGTAATTACTATTTCTGTTATTTATTTATATTTCTCTTTTGTCTAGAACTCCAAAGAGATGAGAAGATTGCTCTGTGAGGTGCATTTTCTTCCCAGTGAAAGAGATGATTCCTGGACAAGGAAAAGCAACTTGATAGGTAAGAAGGAGAGAAAATATTTATTTTCTACTATTGTACAGATAAGATGCTGAAGAATAAACATGGGAAGACCTTGGCTACACTTCTGCTAGCAAACTAAACATCACCAGAGATTTTCTCCTAAATCTGAGATAAATGTGCTTTTTCGTGTCCTGTGTGAGCTGGCATGGGTAAGGTGCAGGAACAACCACAAACCATGGATAAATGCAAAGAATAAATTTATTTTCATTACCTTGTCAAACAGGGGACCCCTAAAGCAGTACCTGGGCAGAGGCACACAAGCGAGGATGCAGGCACCATGGATTTTGATCCATGCTGGAAGACCAACAAACCTGCTGTTTTCACCTGTGTTTCAGGCATCCACACAGGTGTAATTTTATCACTGGGCTTTGTTTTTCCCACAGCAGGGCAGGAATCACAACATAGGGTGCCTCTAAGCCTGTCAAAAGCCTGTGTTATTTAAACACAGATGTTCTATTTGTCCAACAGACAAGGCCAAACAACAATTAGTATAATATGTGTGGGTTTTGACCCCTCGACTGAAAGTCCCTTGAGTATGTTTGCAATCTTTCTCACCCAACTTCCATTATTTCCCCACATGTGCCAACTCTTAAACACTCTTAAACTCAAAAAAAGATGTCTGAATTAAAGTGTCTGGCTCAAGCTGACTTTCAGATTGTGCCCGAAAATTGTCTGAGAGAACCTTAGCTGGCTCTGTAAAAAACCAGTTTCAACAACTAGTTTAATAATTTAAAATAGAGAAGTCAGAATTGTAGTCCCCCTGTGTTATCTGATTTGTGCATGGAGCCGTAGTACCATTTTAACGCAAGATCAAATTGACACAACATTAACACCTGCAATGTAATTGTCCACTTACATGTTCTTAGTCTAGTGGAAATACCGTGAAAATCCTTATCCCACCATCTAAGGGGTTTAAGTTAGATCTTTCCTGCTTTGGCAGAAGGACTAATGAAACCAGAACTTCACCTTCTGTTTAGAGTTAGCAACAGCACTGAAACCAGTATTTTGTGTGCTTCTGAGGAAAATGAGATGATCCCAGATGTAAATTTGGGAAGGCAAGTTGGGCATGCAAACTTCATTAAAGAAATATTTTTTAAAAGATACATTTGGGAAAATAAATGGCTTCTATTTAGACACTGCAACTGGACCAATTATCTGACCTCCTTTCTGCAACAGCTGCATCCAAAATGTTTTAAGAAGTAATTTTTAGTGTTTTGACAAAAAGACAATCTTTTGGCTTTTCTTGGAACTTGGATTAGTAATGGAGAGAACATCTCCAAGGATGGAGACTCCAGATTCTCTGCAGGTACCTGTGATAAAGTTCTGACCACTCTCACAGTAAAAAATAATTTCCTTATATTGGGGTTGAATTCTGCATGTTGCAGATTGGATCCACAGCTTCTCCTGTTGTCACTGCACACTTCTCTGAAAAGTCTCTTGGTCTTCTCTGTATCCTCCAGCCAGAGAGAATCAGACAGCAAAAAATCCCCCCAGAATCTCTCTTTTCTTCACACAAACTCAGTTTCTTCTCTTTCTTCTTTTACAACTGGTACTGCTGCTCCCCATCCAGGTTGAGGGCTCATCTACACTGACTGCATCCAGTGAGTTCCCGTCCACTGGACTCAGACCACGTCTGTCGTTCACTGGAGAGCTCAGGACAGGGTTCACCAGCTGGGTGTAACAAAGGCTGACCAGAAGAGAAGGATCAATATAATGAGGCATGATGGCTGAATTCTGGCTAATGCAGCCCAGGAGGGTGCTGCCTTCTTTATTACAAGGACACATTGCTGGTGTCTGGTGAGCCTGTGGTCCAGCAGGACCCTCAGTTGCTCTTCTCCAAAGCTGCTTCTCAGAAGTCCCAGCCCCCATCTGGTGCTGGGGTTACTTTGTCTCAGGGTAAGGACTTTGCTTTTGCCTTTGCTGAACTTCATGAAGCTCCTATCAGCCATATCTCCAGCCTGGCAAGGTCTGCTTGAATAGCAAACATCTTCTGCAAACATGCTGGGAGAGAACTCTGGCACATCATCCAATTCATTAATAAAGTTGTTAAGCAGTTAGCTACTGACCCCAGTATGGATCCCTAGGGGATGTCACCAGGAACCAGCCACCAGCTGGACTTAGCACTTCCAATCACTTGTTGTTTAACATTTTTCCTTCTCTAGTTATGTCAAATCTATTCTGAATAAGGAAAAAGTAAAAAGGAAGAATTCATTTTGTGATAGTAACGTAACATATATGAATAAAATAATCAAAAATATGTCCATAGCAATTAGTGGCCAGCTCTGGACTGTAGAAGAAAATTGATATTAATAATGTTTATGTTGGGTTCTGTTTCCAGTGCCTCTGCTGCTAAAAAAGCCTTGGATTTATTACAGATTGGGTATTTTTTCACTTATAATGATAAAATGTTTTGAATAAACCAATTAATTAATATTATTGACAATAGCAGTATATTAGAGCTATTGTCATACCTATTACTAGTGTACAACTAGTCTTAAACTATTTCTATAAATTCAGTCGCCTCAGACTAAACTGAGTTAGTGAAATAAGCCAAATAATCTACTAGGATGGTCCATTTCTGTCTGTGAATTCGTCTGGAGTTTGATTTCAGTTAGAAAAGAGTTTCAGTGTATGTGAATTCAGCATCAGGATTTCAGAGCAGTTCTGTAAATACAATGAGCAGCAATGTTTCTCAACTTTAAATTTGCTTATGCTGAGCCAGAACATTGTTGGATTTTTTTGATTTTTTTTTTCATTTCCCATTATTATCCCTATTTGAATGGTATGGGGAGACCACAAGAGAAAGGCACCCTGCTGAGTTATTGCATAACCTTAAGAAAATGATCTGTCCTTGCCTGGACAGAAGAGGGCTGATAACAAAAGCCCTTCCTGGGAAATATTCAGGCACATTCCTAAATATATCATAAGGGTGAACATTTGCCATCCATAAAGTTAACTACATCCATAAATCATTTATAGTTCCTAGGCTCTAAGGGGTGGGTGTGCATTCTCTCCACCACCTTAAAAGCTCTGTTTGTGGTACAAATTATGACCTAATTATAAACACAGTATAAAGCTCTGGTGCAAACAGGTCTGTTTTCCTCCAGCAGAGCAGCTGAAAGCAGCCAGGAGCAGTAGCAGTGGTGCTGCTGGTAGCAGGTCTCTTGTTAAGACACCATCCCCTGATCATGCTTGATGTCATTCCAATTATATCTGACTCCTATCACTTCTCTGGGCCAGCACCAGAAACCTGCAGCAACAACCAAATATGTCACTAACATGAGCCAAAATTCATTTTATCAAACTGTGCATTGTCCCATGACATCTTTCCCTACTTTTTGCTATTTGCTGCCTCTGAGTTAAGACATTAGAGGATGTCTTTTGGAATGGAACATCTGATAACAGGAATTTGCAAGGCAAGAATGGAGCAGTATCAGCCACGTAGCACCTGCTGCGTGTGTGAGCTCCTTTTAAGTGAACTCCATTGCAGATCCCAAAGGGCACTTTCCTGCCTGTCTTGCCTCTTACCATTTTTCCTCTCCTCTCCTTCTCCAGTGCTCTCTCACTTCTGTTTCATGCCACATTTATTAGATTTCTTTTAGAAGCACTTGCTCCTCAGGTGGAGAAATGTAGTCACTGTTCCCTCCACTATTAATTTTAATTCATCTTTAATGCTTATACAATTCCTCCCTTGAATGGTTTAGCCTAAATGTCTATTTTCCTTTGCATCAAAGACTGACCTTAAATCCATTCCCATACTTAATAACCCTCTTTCATTTTATTTTGGCTTTATAATGAATGTACTTGCTGGAAAATGAAGACAACAGACCTCTAAAGGTTGCTGTCTTCCTCTCAGTCTCTCAGACTGGCTCTCTTCACACAGGTTGACTTTTAAAATCTATGCCTACATGTTGTATGCACACACAAACAGACAAACATATACTTCTGAAACACAGGAGTGAAAATGCTGCCTGAACACAGCAGTGTTAGAAACCCATCACATCTTAGGCCTGACCTAGTGAGCCAGAAGTAACCAATTCTTTCTGATTTCAGTGGGGTTTTTTAACACAAACACACTTGATGGCTTGATTGTTTTTAGGATTAGTCTTTCTTGGTTAACTTTAATTCAAGTTATTGGAAATTCCATGATGTTATGGAAAGCTTTGGGGTCCACCATGGGAAAACATTTGTGAATTGAAATAAGATGATAACTCAGCATTATGTACAAGGCAACCCTGTTGCTTAGACACACTAGAGGAGTGCTAGTACCAGAAGAAGGAGAAAAATTGCAGAGGGAAATTCCATGTGGGAGGCTGGAAGAGTATCGCATTAGACTGCAGTCTATCTCCTTTAAACTGTGTACCTGTAAAGGCTACTTTTTGTATATCCTTAATTGCTGAATTTGACTGAAGATAATAAAAGCATATGCTTGCCCCCGTGTGGAAATAAAGACTCTTTCAGGTATACCAGTCTCAGGAATCAAACACTGAAGAGTCTGTCATCACCTGCAAGTGAATTTCAGAAAGACCATGTCCATCTTTGAAGGATTAATCTGTCTGTAGTTGATAAGTTTGGAGTTCACCCACCCCTATGGGGACAGTAAATATTGTGCCCACTTTTCACAGCCTGCACTGCAAATAAATGAGTTTGCCCACTTCTTTCTTTGCCACCACACCAGGGAATGACATTTTCCTATTAACCAGTGTGGGGGGGTTACATCTGCTGGAGCTACCTAGCCAGCATATTACACAACACTGATATAAATGTTTTACTTCAGAAATTAGTGCCAGTAGAATTCTGCACAATGTTTAGAACAGGCAATGGAAGGGAAGGGCAGTTAAATAAGGTACTTAAGTCATTAAATGTTTCCATTATAAATATTTATCTTTGGAAACTAAGCACACTGCTATTCCCTGAAAGTCATCAGCTATTAATTGTATAATCTGTGATCGTAAATACACTTCTGTTGTTTCCTATGCATTTTGGACTCTAAAGGCTGAGAACAGTTGAAAAGCAGTCAAAATTTATTTCCAAGCAACTTGTTCACTAGACAGATTTCCTTAATAGCTTTTTCCTTGGAAGGATTTGAAATCGCACCATATCATACGTCGAAGCAACCATCTCAGAGATGGATTTGAAACATTGAAGATGAAGGGGGCTCCAGTAAGTCTTCACAAACTCATGGATAGGTGATCTTGCTGTATAAATTTCCTAAGTAACCACATATGAGCATAAAAATGCCTATTCCAAGCAACGGTGAATGTCCATTTTTAGAAGCATGCTGTCACCAACAGCAACTGCAAGCAAATACATACTGTATAAGAGTATAACAAAAAGCTAAGTAAATTATATTTTTCCCTCGTGGTCTGCCAGCCACTGCAAGGGCTCTCCAGCAGCACCTCTGTTCCATATGGGCTATGACAATATGGGCATCCTTAATACAAATAAATGTGAATTATTTGTTCAGTGGGGAAGCTGATTGTTTTCACTCTATTTTATGGTCTTTCCATCCCTCAGTCTTTCTTTGCATGACAGTACCATTGGCCCCCAGCTACACCAGGCCAAATGATGTCTCTCAAGCCACAGGAATCCCATGATAGAGGACTCATGCCCTGGACCATGTAGTAACAAGTGACTAAGTCATGGAAGTGAACTCTTGTATGCAACAGAACACCATGAGTGCCTTACCAGGCATCTTACAGCATGTGATGAATGTTCTTTATAACTTTCTACAATCAGTGCTCTGCCGTGGCAGTCTCCTGGCTGCCAGGTAAAACTGGTGGTGGGATATTTACTTACATTTAAACAACAATAACTGTCATATACACATTCCAAATGTGACTGCCAAGTTGGATGATCAGATGGAGAGGATAAAATCAGTTGCATCATCTAGCGGAAAATTAAGGGCAGGATTAGAAAATGGTTGGATGAATAAAATACTGAAAGGACTTGGATTTTCTCTGGTTGGTTGGCCTCCCTCTTGCAAAGTATAATTGTGATTGTAGTGATAATTGGGATTATGATACTTGCTTTAAGTTGTGTAAAAACTGTGACTGTAAATGCAACACAAGGAACAAATGTGATGTCTGTAAAGAAGCAAAGTGAGGCTTATGAAGGCTTGAGACAAAAACCTCAAAGGGGGGAAACGTTGCCAGAGGAAGAACTATTTGCCCACCTGGTGGAAAATACAATGCTTATTCTGTAGGATCATGTTAAACATTAAACAGAAGAAGGAACAAGAAACTGCACTTGGTTAACCAAGTGTCTCACAAAACAATGAACCAGACTAGTTATGCCAACACAGCCCAATATTTAGGAAGTGACACCAAGTTCATGGAGAACTTTGGGGTTGATGACCACCAAGGACCATGGGAGGGACCCCAGTATAAAAGAACGCACAGGCCAAGGGAAGGGAAAATATGTTCATGACTTTTGGGAAATGATTATTGTATGCATGTTTCTTCTGGGAAAACTTATGAATATGCAAGTAAAATACAGTGCTGCAACAGGAGCTTTTTCTGTAGTTGGCATGTACAATAGGTGGAGATATCCCCAGGCTGTAATATAGAATTCCTGCTCCTTAATGCAACGTTGGTGTTGAGGGGTTTATTCTGCCAGTTTCAGTAACACCTTAATGCCACATCTGCGCATCTTTTAAATATCTCTAGGGATGGTGACTTAACCACTTCCCTTCACAACTTCTTCCAATGCTTGAAAACCCCTTTGGTGAAGAAATTTTTCCTAATATCCAACCTAAACTTCCTCTGGCACAATGGGAAACCATTTCCTCTTATCCAATTACTTCTTTTTTGAGAAGAGACTGACCCCCAACTCGTTACATCCTCCTTTCAGTAGAGAGTGAGCCTCCTTTTCTCCAGCCTAAACACCCCCAGCTACCTTTAGCTGCTCCTCATCAGACTTGTGCTCCAGAGCCCTCACCAACTTTGTTGCTCTTCTTTGGATGGGATGACCACAGGCATCGAACAGGGAGTGAAACAACCACTCTCTTCTTTAGGTTTGAGAGGCACAAGTACAGTCAGGGGTAGGTGCAAAACAATGGGGAGAGCTTGAAGTGAGGGCCAAAACCTCAATCTTAAGCTCAGCACAAGCTTGGCAGGTCTGTGGAGGGAGAGGAGAGAAAGCCAGTTGCTAGACTGATGCATTTTCTTTACAGTAATGGGATCCCAATGTCCCTTCAATTGTATCCATAGCCAGTTTACTTTCCTAACATCCAGGAATTTCAGGGGGCATTTTTATCTTTAGATGACCTCTCAGCTGCTAAAGAATCATGCAGCCTACAAGTTAATTAGTCACATCGCAGCAGTGCAATTCTGTATAGAGCAGTCAAGTCCAGCAAAGCTTTGTAAGTTCACAGCACATGGAATCCTGACACTTCCCTCTCCTATGCTTCTCTTTATCAAATGCATCTACTCCCCTCCCTGCAACAACTGCCATATTAATTAATATTTTACTTGGAACTGATTTCTTTGTGAAGGTGACAATGTCTGTGTGTCTGTTTCTTTGTCTGCTTATCGGAGATTTGCAATGTCAGTGGAACACTGCTGAACGCTGGAACACAAGTTCTATTTGCCAAAAAAACCCAACAGCCAGATTTCCATATTTACAGAAACGCTTTTTCTGATCATTTTGTTTAAAAAGTTTCATCCTTTACATTTATTTATTTTAAAAATAGCAGTCAGCTTGTAATTAAAAGGGTTTTTGTAAACAAACACCAAAACATTGCATTTCCAAAGCCTCTAAAATAATTTTTGATGTCTTGAAGTTTTTTCTCTTGATTTTTGAAACAAAATTTCATCAAAATCAATGGGGCTTGGTGGACAATATTGAAAGTATTGACTAAAGTTCCTGGAAAATATCAGTGAGCAAGTACAATCACACTCAGTATCTTGGAAGGAGCAACTGACTATAGAAATTTGTGTGCAGCATTCCTAAAAAAAACAAACCCCAAATCTGTTGCTGCCTGCTGTTAAGATCTGGCAAGTAGCTTTGCAGATTGCAAAGGTTCCTGCAGTTTTCAGTTCCTCTGTTCTGTGCTGCACAGCTCTTTACTTAGCACTAAATTTGCCTATAATGATCACGCTTGTGTCTAATTACTATTCATGTGCACTCTCTGTGCTTTGTCATCACTCCTAAGGATTGAATAACATCTCTTAGGATAAGGAGTAAAGTAGAAGGAATGAAATTGTTCTGTCATTTGGAGGTATGCCATGGCTCACATGAATGTCACTTGGTGCTGCCAGAAAATCTGGAAGTTGAACCTTATCCCCACTCTCTCTCCACTGAATTGATTTCTCACAAGTCTTGCTCTTGAGTTTTTCATCTCTGGGTTTTGAAATCATTAGAATAATTTTGACATTGTTTCCATGACAAGATCAGTAAAGGTCTTGCTCTTAAAGCCTGGTTGGGGCTGTGAAGGCTGTCTGTGTGTAGCCTACATGCTGAGTTTCTACTCAGTGTTAAAAGATCATCACATCAGTCAGCTGAAATCTCATATTCCCATATGGAAGGGCACCCAGTGTTACTGGAAACTGCTACTCCAACTAAAGGAAAGAGACCTGTTCTGTGCTGAAATTCCAGCTAAAAATATATGTGGTGCTAACAGCTGCCCTGGTTGCAAAAGGAGTACATATTTGTGCTTCATTGAGGCTGAAATCACTCCCTCAGATGATCGTGAAATATTATTAGAGATGTGGTTTACTGGTGAGTTTGGCAGTGCTGGGCTAAAGGTTGGGCTCAATGGGCTTAGAGGTCTTTTTCAACCTTAATGATTCCATGATTCTAAGTACTGAAAGATTAGTTTTCATTAGATAAGCACTTTGACATTTCAGAATTTTTGATCTTGCTCAAAATATTAGGAAATTTCTCTTAAAAAATTACTTTGAAAAACAAGCATATGGGATCCACAATGACATTTCTGATATATTTTTTTTTTTTAATTTTTATTGGTTTTGGTTTTGTTTCTGGCAACCTTTATGAAAAAGGCCAATTTTGCAAATTCTTATGTGGCAACTTCCTGCATTTGAGAAGTGGGAGTTTTTTCTTTCCTTTTCCAGCTGGCAGGCCATGCTGGTTTTCCAGGACAGCTAGTACTGAAAGACTGGTAGGTGCAAACACCATTTGACTCCTCCCCAGAAATATCTCAGTCAGGGAGAGTGAATAATCCTCTCGCACTGCCTGCAGAGGGAACTAAGATGCCACCTTGGAGTGCACAGCTAATTTTTGGACATCCAAAACTCAGAGTGATGGATGTCACTCAGGGAAACCAAAGGAATTGGAATACTTTTATGTATTAGAAGTATTAACTTAACTTAGACAAAGAGCTGCAGTATTAAATCCATGCTATGTTTTCCCCATCAAAACTAGATTAAAAATGCCTAAGTGATTTGGAAGGTGAGGTCAGAAACAAAGAGGTTGCAGGTGAGGAAAGTAGTATCAGGCATCAAAAGGATTCTCATATTTTATTGTAAGGAGGAAAGAAACATGTCAGGATAAAACTCTGACATATCTCAGAGATTTCAGTTGTTACAAGAGAAAGATAAATCTATCTTTTCATCTCCTGAAAGGAGTTTGCTTGTTTCCCTCTTTCCTTTTAGGAAAAAAAAAAAAAAAAAAAAAAAAAAAAAAAAAGAAGGCAAATCTTTTTCAGTCTGACATCAGATTTGCTCTCTGAGTAAATGGGTTTTGGAGTTCCTTATCAAAATATTCTGGGAAACTATCATACAAATGCAGTATATATTAGAAATGTCAGAATATCATTTGTGAGCAGAAACGAACAGCATGGGAACAGAAAGGGAATATCTGTGCGGTGTTTTTAAATTAGGATGCCAATACTCTGATTTCTAAAATTCAATCAAAGCATGAGTGTTGGAGATAAAGGAAATGCTGCACCTCATAAGTAAATGTTTTGTACAACCAGCAGCTTTACAAAGAGGTTCATGGGGTGCTGGGGTTTTTTTAAATCTTAAATTTTATATCAAAATTAAAGCAAATACCCTGAATTCTCACCAATATGTGTGAACTAAGTTCCAGTCCTCCTAACTTTAACAACTGACTGTCACTTGAGAACTTAATTCACAACTGTGAGGGCTGTGAGCCCTCGGCACTCCCTTGGAGGAGAGAACCCTGAGCCCCAAAACACGTGCGCTGGAGATAAGCAACCCTCCTCTGGGTCATGGTGACAAAAAGAGCCACTCCCAACACGCCTTGCTTCTTCATGGTAATAGCCTGTACCCCGTTGGCTAATTGGTTTCTACCCCACCCCTGCCTTCCCCATATAACCTCTGTCCCAACCCCTGATGACAGCAGGGTGTTCTTGTCCCTGCCTTTCCTTCACAGGGGCTACTGGACAATAAAGGACCTCTGTGGAACTGCCATACAAGGCTCTTGTCTCTCTGTCCCCAGGTTCTGCCCGGGTGGTTTCACAAAGAGCTGGATCACAAGAGCTGATATCACTTGTAGCAGAGAAGTTGCTACACTTGCTGAAATCACCTGTCTCCCAGGGAAGTTGCTAAAGCCCCTGGAAAAACCGTTCCCCCGCAGGATGCTTTTTCTAGGAAGGTCGCAACACACCGGGTTGTCCACCGGACCCCTGAAAGTGATACACAATGGTAATTCAAAAATCATTCTGCACCTCTGAAGTATTCTGATAATTTTTTGAATTAGGATATAAAAACAGTGTTTTCACTGCAGGCCAAGGATTCAAATGTAGATGTCCAGAAGAGGCCTCAGGAGTGATTAAATCCAGGGATCTTAATTAATCTGACTTCTTCATTGCCAGATATCTAGAGCAGAAAATCCAGCTTTATGTTGATTGTCGTGGTCTTCAGCCTGAGGTAGCCCCAGTCCATAAGAAATTAAAGACAGGCAAACAAACAAAAAAATAGTTAATTCCATGCTGTAAGACAATTCTGTCCATCCACAGAAAACAGCAGATCCATTCCAGATTTCAAGACTGAAAATTATTTCAAACCACTGCAAAGGATGGGTAACTACTGAAACAATCAGTGAAAAGAAATAAAAGCAACCTTACAACATATTCAAAAGATTTGGTTTGAGTTTGACTTTCCTGTAATGCAAATGAAAAATCTGAATTAGTCATTTTGAAATGAAGCAATAAACATTTTTTCACTCTAAAACTGCCAGCCTAGGGCAGGATGGTTTGATGTTGCCATGCCTATTTTACTAAGTGAAATCCAATAGAAAGCAGATTTGTTTAATGACTTTTATTTTCTTAATGCCATTTAGTTCCCCTGAGGTTTCTGTAAGTTCTTCTGTACTGCAGACTCTGTTCAAAGTAGAAGAAATTCTGGATTGAAGATCTTCTGGAAAGAGATTTTATCAACTGACCCACATCACTGTCAATGTGCACAGAATGATTTTATTCAAGAGAGCAATGGACTGAGTCAAAACTACGGCATTGGAGCAGGATCATTAGCTTATGGCTTATCTGAATTCTGTCTAAGAGGTCCATCTAATACAACCGCTGCAGAATAAAGGGGAAAAAAAATCCCCATTCTTCAGTAAAATCAGCTAAGAAAGATACACACGCGTATAACAATGGAGCTGCAATCCTCAAAGCGACGCCAGCTTGTTTGTTTTCCTCCTTATGGAAGAGGAATGCTGTTTACAGTGCTGTGTGCTCCAGCAGAAATCCCAGCACACACAAGAGCTTTATCTTTATTGGCCTCTGCTGCTGCAGCCATCTCTGTGGGTTTCTTTTTGTCCTTATCAGTGTTAATGGCAAAGATCATTGCAAAGCACAACAGAAAGAGAAAATATTGTCATACATCACATGGCACGGTGTAAGTCTCAAATTGGTTTGTGCTACTAACCATAGCCAGAATTAATACTATGTTACACAGGAAAGAATCAGAAAAATACTGCAAATATAATCAGTTAAACTGGGTTGCAGTTCAAGTACCCAGCTGAAAAATGCTTGAACAGAAATAACGTCACAATTAATACAAACAGCCACACAAGTAATAATGTTATGTATTCAGATGGTTTCTCCTAGTTGAACCTCATGTAGCTCTATGTACTGTGTGACTTTCAGAGTAGCAGGTTAAACTGGATGTGGGGTTATGCCATTGGGAAACACACACTTTTACCCTTTTTTTGACAGTGTTTTTTTCACTGTACATTGTCACCAAAAATATAAAGTAATGCATTTAATAGCATCCTTTACAAATATAATTTTGCAGCTTTATCTGAATCAGTTGACAATTCCTTTTACCAAAATTAAAAAGAAAAAAAAAATTCTGAAAGCTTTCAGTAGCCCTTCCAGGATTTTTTTTGTACCAAAAAACAGTTCAACTTGCTATTAATGCTATTCATTACTGGTGCATATGTAGTAATTAAAACATTTGATTTACTTTTACATTATTTCACCTTCAGAATGTTATTTATGAATAATTGCCTGTCATTTTACTGTGATATAACACAATGAGACCTAAGATCCCATTAATATTAAAAATATATTTAAATCACATAGTTGTTGCCATGAAAGAAAAAGAACACTGCTTGCTTTCCAAATTATTTTGAACCCAAATTTGGTAAAATAATACAAATCTTGAAACTTTTGAAGGAATGTTGAAAAAAACCAGTGATGTTAATACTTTCTCTTCAATATAAATTAATTTCTTCCGATCCAAAATATATAATACTGGTTTATCTGGGCTATTGTTCAAATACTTCTTATTCCAAATACATTTACCAGGAGGTAACTGTAGTTTTCATTGGGATTTGGGAGGAATAAAGCTGCATGGAAGTGTTATATCTCACACATACCCAAATTCCTTTCAGAAGTATTTTATTTTTCTTCACAGTGCTGCTGCATATTTGGATTAAGAAATAGTTCTGTGTCATAATTGAAACTCATAGAGGGTTTTGATGGAAAGTCTATATCTATGCACTACACCCGACTCCGGGTTTGGTGCTTGGCAGGCTTTGATTGCTGGATGTGACATCCCTGCTGTCACTCCCGGTGGTTCAATGCTGTCAGCTTGTGCCCCATCCCCCACTGACATTCCCGCTGCATAAGCAGCCCACAATTACCGAAGTGAAAGGCTGTCTTTGCCTCCAGAAGAATGCAGCCCTGCCCTGGGGCGTGCAAAATGAAGGGGTTGCAATCACCAGCCTGGGAGAAGCCGTTCCTGAACAGCCCCTTTTGATGGAAGTTCGGGTCTGACTTTCAGAGCCGTACTCAATGTGCTAACACACATAATTGATGCCTTTTCATCCTCCTTTGTTCAAGTCTCCAGTCAGCTTAATTAAGATCTTGTGAGGCAGTAATGAAGTAAACATTTCCACGAATATCTGCATTAGCTGGGTGGCAGATGCCTGCAATTAAAATACTGTAGCTATATTAGAGCACATATATTCCATATTGCTTTCAGATCTGCTCAAAACTTCCCAAAAGAGTGTTTGTGAGTTTTTCCAAAAAACTGATGGAAAAATACCAGCCTGACCCCTGAACCAGGACCTGCACAAATACCAAGGGACTTCAATGCGACATGGACTAGACCCTTACAGAACTTGGGCTCACCTTTGATTTTCTTTTTGTGAAAAGAGCTTTGACTATGGTGACGTATGTTAGACAAATTGTATAAAGTCATTTGGGTGTTACAGTGCGGATACTGCAAAACGATGTATCAGACAATGAGGCCCATGGAAAAGAAATATATATGGACTGATTCTTGCTAGATGTTTCAGAGAGATGTTTATTTCTCCAGCTGCATGGCCGGGATCTGCCGAGGAACTGCAGCAATCCCGGGACCCGAGGGTCCTTGCCAGTGCAGGGGAACACAAAACAACCAAGGGGGAACGAGGCTGAGCAGGGGCAGGGAAACGCCGTGCCTCCCCCCCAGGGCCCCTCTCCCAGGACCACATGGCAGGGGGAGGGACCCCAACATTTCACCCGTTTATTTTAACAAAAAGAGATTTAAAACTTAACATTGAAAACAACTGGATAAACATAACAAGAACAGTTTCAAGACAAAACAAGCTACCCTCCTGAGTCTGTAAATGTCCAAACAGATTCTGTGGAACATCTTAAGGCTGACAGAAGGGAGACAGAACTCTCTGAGCTTGCTTTGTGGGGAAACTGAGGCAGGAGAGGGTTTCTTCTATTTGTACCTATTGGAACTCTAAACAAAAATAGTTAATTTCTTCCCTCCCCCTTTTCATCCCCCCTTGGCATCGGAGAGGGGTTGTAGGGAAAGGGAATTGTACAGGGAAGCCATGGGGTGAAAAACAGATTAGGGATAAACTGGGGATGGGGTAAACTTAGGAAAGGGTTCATATTGGGTATAGGGTAAAAGGGGAATGTAGGTTGTGGGTAGGGAAGTTGCTGGGATGGATATTGTTTATAATTTTGTGCATAACGCTGCCTTTGACTGGAATACCTCCAGGCCCAGTAACATTTGCTGCTTGTAAACCCTTCCTTCCTTGCACCATATCAAATTG
This sequence comes from Corvus moneduloides, assembly GCF_009650955.1. Taxonomy (NCBI): domain Eukaryota; kingdom Metazoa; phylum Chordata; class Aves; order Passeriformes; family Corvidae; genus Corvus; species Corvus moneduloides. The sequence goes on from NC_045478.1 coordinate 6,734,531, forward strand.
TACAACTTCCCCATCTCCTACACTTTGCAGGTAATTTTTAGGGTTATTCCTTTTAATGTCAGTTCTATGGATGAATAAATCTTCTCCTGTATCATCTCGTGTTATAAATGCATAGTTGTTTTTGACATTGTACCATTCCACAGTTCCTGTGATTTTCGTTGCGACAACTTCTCCTATCACGTGCTTGCATGTTCGTCGTGGCTGCTGGTCCCGTGTGGCTGCTGCCTCGCCGACTCCAATGTCTGAGCCGGGCCCCCGCGTTGCGGCCGCTCCGCGCCCTCCGACCGGCGCTGCTCCGGCGCGTGTCTGGGCTCTGCGCGGCCCCGCGTTGCCATCGCCGCAGGCCCCGCGCCCTGCGAGCGGTTCTGCTCTGCCAACTCCACACTGCTTTGTGAGAGGCTCCACTACGGCTCGGCGCTGCGCTGCGCGGCTTCTCGTGTCGCTGTGGAAACGGCCGCTTCTCGCTCTACAGGGCTCTCCAAGCCGTGTGCTCAGAGTGGGTTTCCACGCTGGCCCTCGGTTCCTGGCTGCTCGTGGGGGCCGCCTCTCTGCTGCACGTGGCTCACGACACCCGTGGCACCTGCAGCATCGCTCCCTCACTCGCGGTCGAGTGGCCGGGGACCCCGAGACAGGGATGGGGTCCGCGATAAGGCGCGCGCTCCCGAGGGGGCCGGCCACTTCCAGCACAGGCACCTCCGCTGGCACGGCTGCAGTCACACACTCCTGGGATGGCTGCTGCACGGTCTCGGCCATGGGATTACGGCCATCCTCTGCTTTAGGGGTAATGGGACCATACAAATGCTCCTCAAGAGCTTCGCTGATTACAAGGGATGCATGGAGAGCTTCTATCACCAGTGCATGTTTTGTTTGATCTCTTATCTCATCCCAGATCTCGTGCCAAAAACACCCGTGATTAATTCCAGTAATTCCAGGAGGATTAATATCAAAAAGTAAGTCTTGAGAAATAGAAAAGAAATTTTTGAAAAGCCAGTTAAAAAAATGTTCTAGATCTCCAGGAACAAATACTTTCCTGTTTTGTTGTTCAAAGATTCTTTTAACTTCTAGATACATTTTCTTCTGTGGTCCAGAGAGCCACATTTCCCACGATTCTTCGATAGTCCAGAGGGAATATCCAAACCAAGGCGAGAAGAGAGAGAGATCTAGAGTGGTTTTTACTCACGAATTTTCTGTCCTTAGGGATCGGTGTCTTGCCAGCATTCCTGCACCATTTATTACAGTGTGGATACTGCAACATGATGTATCAAAAAATGAGGCCCATGGAAAATAAATATATATGGACCGATTCTTACTAGATGTTTCAGAGATGTTTATTTCTCCAGCCGCATGGCCGGGGATCTGCCCAGGAACTGTTCCAGTCACGGGAGCAGAGGGTCCTTGCCCGCGCAGGGAACACAAACCAACCAATGGGAACGAGGCTGAGCAGGGGCAGGGAAACCCCGTGTCTGTGCCCTCAGGGCCCCTCTCCCAGGAGCACATGGCAGGGGGAGGGCCCCAACATTTGGGCGTTCATTTTAGTTGTTGAACTTTAGTCAGGGTCAGATTTAAGAGGGATAGAGTGAAAAGGATGGGTGAAAAAAGACAAGACACTCAGTGGAAGAAGGGACATGGTACCTCAGCTCCTTTCCCAGAACAGTCACTGGCATGACTTACGAGGTTTGAGAGTTCATAATATACACGCATCTGACCATGCCTTTGAATTCAGGACAAGAGGATGGGTCTAGATATCATCTGTGGCATGGAATATCCTAATTTTCATTAAAAGGTGCTTGACTACTCTACTTAAAGGCTCTTGAACTGAACGCTTTATCTCAAACTACCACCCCTCACAGCCAAGTAGGTACTTCCAGATTGCAATTGCTCTGAAATACACAGACTGTGTGCTTAGGGGGGACAAAACAGCTCTCGTTTGGCATCTACACTACACCTAGGCTAGAGGTATCTCCAAAAAAAGTACTCATCTCCCTGTGCCAGAGAGCAGCAGGCTGTGACCTCATTAGCTTTGGCCATTAGCAGGTAAACCCCCACCTGGGCTGGGAGAGCTTCCCTGGCAGGTTTTGTTATCCTGACAGCTCTGAAGGACACAGTTCAGGACCAGGCAAGCTGGTGCTCAGAGTAATCTGATAGACAAACCATGTGGAGCAGAAAGGAAAATAAATCCAAGAGAGCTGGCTTGTAGGTATTGCTGCAGAGAAGAAAGAGGCAGCCCGCCCAAAGGGCAAGAAATTAGAAATGGTTGGCTTTGACATGAAATTTATTGCACAAAAGTGTCCCTTAATTTATGCAAGATTTTTTAAATTGGTTTACTCAAAGAGAACACCCATGAAAAAGGGACGGAAGGAAGGAAGGAAGGGAGGAAGGAAGGAAGGAAGGAAGGAAGGAAGGAAGGAAGGAAGAGGACAGTCCACAACCGTATGTCCATCTGTCTTTTCACAGTTGGAGTTCTTTTTTTGCATCAGCAACAGAAAACCTTTTTGGGAAAACCACCGTCACTGCTGGCCTGCAGACCTTACGCAGCACATCCAATAAATACACTTTGGCCTTGTTAGAGAAACACTTGTGTGCCACATCTTCATTTTTATTCCAGATTATGGAAATGGAAGGGACAGGGATGGCAAGAGCCAAATAAATAGAATCTGTTTCTTCTTCTTTCATTCCCTCCTTTCCCACTACCCAATTAATAGCTGGGCTCTTAGTGTGTTGTCCTTCTACCTGACTGTGACTTCCAGTTCAGCAGTAAGCCCTTCATTACTGTAACCCTCCAGAGCTCCTTAATAAGGGAATTACCATTCACAACTGTTGTGACAAACAGAAAGAGCAAATCCTCTTATCGCCTGGTTGTTGATAACATCTGCGAGCCAGTTCCAAGCATCCGTTCACCTTCATAGTCTATTCTATTGCAAGAGAAACCAAAACAGCCCAAACTGGAGAGAACATAGATATTGATAAACAGCCCTCAGCCATTGGGAGCTCACTTCTGTTGTGCTGTGTTCCTGCACTACTCCCAAATGTTTGGATGAAAGCTCTCTGGGAAACATTTCACCTTAATAGTGCTAAAGGAAATGAATTACAGAGAACAGATTCAAGGCACCTATTAGGGCTCTAAGGCACTGCACATTGGTCTCAGGAGCCTATTTATAGTGCTTTGTCCAGTGCAGCTCTCATTTTGCCAAGGGGCTGTATGGGATCTGGAGGGAAATGTCTCTGAAAGAGAGCTATAACTATCCACAGTCAGTTAGGACTCAGCAGCTAACAAAAGGAAGGAAAACTGCCTGGTTTGTTGTGCTACCGCAGCACCTAAAACAAGGCAACGCCCCTGCCACCGACATAAGTAGGCATTACTTTATACTGCTAGGAAAGCTAGAAAAGCTACTTAGAAAAGTGTGTGCTGGAACAAGAGCCGGGGTAAAGTGAAAATAAAATATGTGCTGGAAAAATTGGAGCAAAGTAATAGAATGGGGCTTTGACATGATTAAAAATAAACTCTGCTCGACAACAAAGGATGTAACAAGTGAGGAAATTAACTCCAGGACACTAAACCACAGCTGCAGCCTGCATATGATAGGAGCAACAGGTCAGTATGTGACAGCTTTTGCTGTTGGAGTAAATATGTTAAATATTGTTTTGTGGAACATGGCACTTTCCCCAGAGGTACATCAGTGTTTCCAGATACTCATTTCACAGGAGGTTTTATAGGTTGGCACATTCTGAACCTTAAAGTTACACACTGAAAAAATATGGCAGCAAAGAAAGCACCTTTTTTTTTTCTTTTTACTATTCCCATTTAAAAACGCTCTTCCATAAATGCGTCAAATTATGTTTGTGTTTTAAAAATCTCGTATCAACAAGAGACAGTCTTCTTTCTTGTCAGCCTAATGTCTCCTCATTTTAGCTTTTAGAAGGACTAAATAACAACACATCAAGACATCAATTCCACACAAAAACTGATGCTGAGTTTTGAGGCATATGTTCCAAATTTGACTTTTAAAAATGTGACTTTTCGGAATATTTGCATCACACCACTTATCTTTTTGTCACAAATTAATGGCTAACAATATATTTCACAGAAACAGGGTCTAGGAATTTCCATTGTACCATTGTTTACAATTGCTTTGCTTCTGGTGACTAGTGAAAGCCCTACTAATTAATTGCATGTTATCTTCATGCTAATACCTTATCTGAACTATTCCAAGGATTAGAAGTGTTTGCATTTAAAAAGATGGGGATAAAATCTAGTGATAGAGTGAACCAGCACAAACACCATATGCAGGGAGTAAATAATATCTCTCAAAAGACCCCAGTCTTATTAAAAAGATCTTTCCAATGGTGGTTCCTTCAGCTTTCTGTCCCCATAAGGTACTCCTGCATTTAACCATCCCTATTACACAAGATACAGGAATGGATTATTGGAAGGTCAATTTTCTTTACCTTTTGTTCACAGCCTGTGATTCCTATTAAGCGATTGTCCATAAATTTGGAAACCTCACTTCTGCCACACATCTCTACATATAAATAGCTGCACATAGGGATTAACTCATCTCTTTTTTCTTTTTTTTTTTTTTTTTTTAATGAAGTGAATTAGATAAGCTCCCTGGAGCTTACATTGTAAGCACTTGAATCCTCACCTGAATTCTCTCTATTTTCACATCTTAATATGGATATCCCACAACAAGAAATGGCTTAGACCAATCTTATCATGGCCTTATTTATGGGAAGGATCACTTTTTAATGCATGAAATGTAGCTTTTTGCAGGTTGGAGTCTACAGACCCCAGAATCTTCGTCAAGTCCTCAGCAAGTCTCCACATGCCGTGACAAAGCCTGTTCTCCTTTTTCCCTGTGTATTACTTTTGTTTATCTGCACTGAAAGGTTAAATGTCTAAATTTCTACTATAGGAAATTAAGATCTAGTCAATGTAGTCAATCAGGTCCAGAAATTCAGTTGATCTAATACAGATTTACTGTGGGAAAAGCTTTATTCTCCAGGCTTGAAACCAAGCTATTCCAACCATTCTAATAAATTATAAATTGCCCCCATATTTGCTGCTATGTCAGTCTTCACGTCATCAGTCAGTCCTGACATAAAGTATTGATAAAAATATTAAATGCAGTTGAAAAATTATCTAGGGACCAATACAGGTAATAGCTAATGAATAAGAGATTTGAGATCTCTTGAGAGATCTAGCACTGAGACAGTTTTTAACTCATTTAATATCTGACTAGTTAATGAAAGAATTTTCCATCAAAATAATACTAAATCTAGTGATTTCCGAGTCAAAGGAAATTTAATTTACATCCTGTTTATTTAACCAGTCATAAATACACTCCCAGACAGTGGGGAATTAGCAAGAGGCTGTGTGGGGTTCAGTTGCTGACGGGAGTTAAACCACAACGCTGCCTGACAAATCTGGTCCTTGACCCTTCTTTGAACTCTTTGATCTAGGTGTTTTTAATAAAGAAATGCACTAGTTTTACAGCTGCTATCATAATTTCAAAGATATGTGCATATATTAAAATTATTATGGCTAGTGTAAATTTACTATAGTAACATAAATCCATTACTCTGTTAATTATTCCAGGCATATTGTGTGCACAGAATAATATTCTGTACAACAGCTAATATTCATTTGGCCTTTTGGGTCATTCAGCATATAAACTCTTCATGCTTAAAGATTGCGCTCCCTTATGCCGTGGTATTCATGCAATAACTCACAGGTCTAACCTTCAATTTCAAGGCATGCTTGCAAGCTTTTTAGTTTTCCATTGATCCTCCAAGCTCTGCCTATCCTGCTAAGTAAAGCTATCAAGGACATTTCTCTGAGGCCAGATGACATGGTTTTACGGGTGGTCATATATCAAAACTCTCCTTACCCTGAAACAAAGTGTCTAGATTCAAATTACCAGTGGGAATAGTTTGTGAGAAATGCGATCCCAGCCGGTGCCAGAGCCCTGTCTGGGGCTGTGCTAATTAGCACACACCAAAAGCGTGCCAGGAGCTGTGATGGCCATTAAACTGTACAGGCTTTTGGAGGTCGTGCCTGAGCCTGAATCCTGACACCAGTTTGTTTCTGGCTGATCTCAGCTGCAGTTTATACACCACTGAGGCTCTAATATGGCTGGTATCAAAGCCAGGTAACCGAAAAAACTACTTGTGGGCAAAGAACAGTGTCTCAAGAATCAGGAAATTCCTTATCCCTACAGCTGTCTCGTGGAAATCAATACCACTGTCAAGATGTTCCATGCTTTGGACAAGTAAGGTGACCATCCTGAGGGATCCCAGGGTGCATGTTTTCCTCTCCAGGACTTTTAAAGGTAGGGAAGGATATGGAAATGTTAAAGATGTTTTTCCTGATGTTTTCCTCAACTCCTTAAACCTTAGAGGTTGCATTTTGCAGATCTAGCATAGAAGAAGATTGCATCCTCCTCTGTTACTGCCCTTACTGTGCTTGCTGTGTCACCAGACTGATGTTCACTGTTTCTCACTATTTGATCAGAACAACCTGGTCTTTGCTCTCTCCCAGACTGTTGACTCCCTCTTTAGTTACTTCGTGGAATTTGCTGTGACACAAAACCATGTAGAGATGGCAAACAGCACCAAATTATTACCCTGGATGGCTTTGTGGATCAATGGGATTTTTGCCTGCTCATTTTGGACATCCAACTTTAAACCCCCAAGGAGTGGCAGACACACCAGGGAATGCCAGAAGTTCACAAATGAAGAGCTGTATCTGAAAAGTCTTGGAATGGTTAACAGCAAGGGCATAGAAAGTCAGTTATATGATTGAAAGAGCCTGAGACATCTGAATGAGAAAAGTTAGAGTTTGACAAGATTCTTAATGTGCTCGAGGTTTTGATGGACTTGTACAACTTTCATTCTGTGGCAATTTATACAGGCACAGATTTGGAGAAGAGTTTTGCTGAGCTCTAGTTCCAGAGCAATTTATGCCGCTTTCTCTCTGGAAAAAGAGATAATAATGAAACGAATTTAGGGTTCTCTATTCAAAGGCCATTTAGTTCCTTGATTAGATTGTTTTGGTAATATAAATTGCCTGCTGCTGGAAAAAAAAATAACCTAAACTTTCAATCAACTTTACTATGAGAACCAAGCCTGAGAAAAAGTCATTTTAAAAAAATCTAGCAAAAGAAAAACAGAAAAAATTAATGTGCCTCCACAGCTCAGCCTGATAATAACCTCCTCTGTAAAATTACATGAACTCCTCCTCTGTAAAATTTCAGGAACCCTCTGTTCTGGAACAATAGTATAAATGAGTTAATTGTAGATCTAAAAATTGTTTGCCAGCTGCTGTCTGTTCTGTTACCAACACCTGTTTTGGCTCACGCCCTCATTAATTAAAATGTGATGAGCAAGCAGACAATTTCAAAACGTGCTGACAATGTCTGTACAGATGACAGGAAATCCATATCTGTAATCCTCATCCAAAACAAGGAAGTAATACGGCTGTAATGCAACAGGCAGGGGGTTCATGGTTTGGGGTTTTGGGGTTTTTTTCTTCCTTCCAAACTGCTACAATAATGAATCTGTTCATTAAGGCTACATTTGGTTGTGGTAAATTGAGGGAAGAAATCATGGGCTTTCTAGACCAGAAAAGCATCTTTTAAAAAATTATACCTATTAAATATTGCTAGTTAACCATTCCAAACATTATGCGGCCATTTAAAAATATTAAAGCTGTTGCCAGTTTTCATTGTTGTCTATTCCTTCACTTCAGAACTATCATAACTGGATAATAACCTCTTTTAAGAAATTGTACTTCTAAGTACTTTTCTGTGCTGCAGCAGAAGCTTCCAGACCCCCATGACATACAGTCCCATCTGTTTTTCAGAGTTGATTAAGCTGGTTGGAAGCATCTCAAAACTGTGAATGTCACCCAGCTCAGGTTGAAACTTCTTGGAGCATGTAGCACAGAGCCCTGCTCTGTTTACTTCATGATGGGCACCACTTCTTCCCTAGAGATGTACAACCAGCCAAGCCATACCTCCAGGTTTCAGGACTGCCCGGATGCCCTAAAAAAGCCCAAGGGGTTAAACATTGATAGAAATGTAAGTAATCTGGCCAAATGTGCCAGCATCCTGTATTATTCCACAGGATTGCCTTCTCATTTACTGCATTCCCGCACAGAGAGGAAGGCTTTGTAATCATGGAGATTTGTGTACAAAAAAACTGAAGAAGTCAGTTGTGTCATGATAAATATATTCTACAATGCAATTTGATGTTGAGACAGGACAACAAACATCTTGGGATCAGAAAATGACCAGGATGAAGGGAGTCTTGTCCTAGCTTGGGAGTTAAGGAACTCTTGGCTGCAGAGTCCCAGAAGTCCTACCTCTCTTGTACATTATATATTTAATATAGATATTCAAGAGATATTCAATAACCATCTGGACACAATCCTGTGCCATGTACTCTGGGATGACCCTGCTTGAGCAGGGAGGTTGGACCAGATGACCCAATGTGGCCCCTTCCAACCTGACCCATTCAGTGATTCTGTGATTAGAACATCACCGGAAAAACCTATTCCTGCAAACTGAGTCCCAAATCCCAGATGTGCCCACTCACCAGTCAGTGTCCTACCAGAGAATTAACACCTCCTTATTGCTGTTCTTCTGGCCTTAGTCCTTGCCACACAGAGATTTAACTTCAAGGGAAGAAGAAGAAAGAGGAAAGAAGGGGAGAAATATTGAGGCAGGATATCCTGAGATATTAGAGAATACATGTGACAACCACCTCAGCCCCCAACATTACCCTTCGTTGTCATGAAATGTATTGCAGAGCTAAAGAAGCACCTAGAAGATGCCAGCTGTGTTAATACCTAATTTCTCCTTCCTGTGATGTTACAAAAAAAAGTTTGGTAATAAGCAAATGAAATAATTGAAATTGTTGGATAAATCCCAACAGGGATATTTTCTCCAGAAGTGTTTCTCCTTGTCTTGTTCTTTTTTAATGTAAAGCTTTGGAATAATAATTTGACTATGCATCATGGCACAGAATTAAATAATTCTATACTATATATACTGTTTAAGATGTTTTGTTTGTGAAATTAAATTGATTTAGATATTTTACTTTGTTGGGTTTTTTTCCAGGTTACTGTTAGCGTTGTGTTGTTTGGGTTTTTTTCCAGACTGTTGGAAGGAAATAAACCATAACCATAAAAATGAGAGAAAGGGAAAGCGACAAAATGACCTTTTCTAGGATACAACCTAGACATTTTTAATGTTCTCTTTATTTTTTTTCTGTCCCACATTCTGGTCTCATCCAGCCCTAATGTACATTCCAAGTGGGAATGACTGTACAGGGTTTATCTCATCCGTATCCTGGGGTTCTTTATGACAAATAGTGCTGATGAAGAGGCACAGTCCTCACCTAAGACACAACTCATAATATTCAGAAATGTCCTGGAAAATGCATTTGAAGCTAATTTCCCCAGTGAATCTCCATGTTGACTGGCACCTAACTGTTCACCGCAGCAGGAGATATGCAAAGGAAAACAATTCCTGGCACGGATTCACTTACAAAGAGAGAGTTATTCCTTCATGTTCTTTAACAATGGCTTTACAGCGCATTCCTCCTTGAAATTTGCAGACTTCAGATACTTGCAGTTTTTACTCTGTTTCTCTGGTTTTACTTACATGGGTTGTACACAAATGAAAACAAGTGAAACTCCCATTTCCCAGTGGTCTGTAAGCCTTCTGATAGCAGTCAGTACCAAGAACATGTATTAATTTTCTTTATTCTTTGAATTTCTTACAATTTACCAATCTTTCTATCAGTGTCTTCAGAGTCATAGTAATTGTTCTGTATTTTCAGACTCCTCTCCAAAGAGGAGTCATGGAATTTCTTCAACAGCAGTATTATTAGTTTTCAAACATACTTCTAAAATTGTATTCTGGGCCCATAATGCAGAGGAAAAGTCTGTGACATCAAAGAGATGAATAAAAAAACATGAGGAAGATTGAAACTGCTATCTGCATATACTCAGTGTTAACAACATTGCCAGCCTTTGTTTAATAAATACAATTCTCATGTAAAATTAGACAAAAGAGACAATGAAATTAAGCATATGCCTAAAGTAGTTTGATTCTATTATTTTAAAATCCTATTAGGAAATAATTATATCGCTACGCTTACTGCAGTTGATATGTAATAATATTGGAACAGGTGATATTGGGACTGAAAAGTTTTTAGAAGGAGTTTTGATCCAGGAGCAGTTATGACACAGCCTTCCAATTAACTGCACATTTGGGGGGTGTTTAAGGGGAACAGACTTGAGCCTCAAAGAATCTCATGTTCCTTGTAGAAGACAAAAGGTAATCAGGTGAGGCCAGAGGTATCTGAGCTATTAAAGCATTATTTCATGTATTTAATTTGGAGTACTCCACCTAATTGAAATAGAAATTATGGTTCCCAAAGAGCCCTCACTGAGCTGTTATAGGAGAAGCAGAGCTGAGGCTGCCAGGCACAACGGATCCTACCCTTGCTAATCCAAAGGTGTAGCAATTCCACACTGACAAGCTCCCAGGTGAGAGAACCCAGAGCTTAATCTGAACATGGGAAGACATCCACATCCTGTAAGAGCCTGAAGACCCCAGTACTGCCTGGCCCAACACTATTTCATCCCATGGAAATTCAGTGGTTTCTGATCCATCCTCCAGTGCGCACCATGGACAGGCCTGACCTTCCCTGGCCAGAACAGTCCATGGGATGGCTGGGGGCAGCATTGCTGGGAGCCTGGTGTAGGTGACTGCCTGAAGTGGGTTCAACTGAAGCCCATCTACCTCAGTTTCCCACATACCAGGGCAACTGGGCTTGTACAGGAGTGCACACTATTGAGGAAAGGCCCCAAGGCTACGGCAAGGAACCAGTGCCATGGCATGTTCTATCCCCGGCTCCTCTGGTTGATTTTAGGGTGCCTCAAAGGAGAACACTACAACCAAACCTACCAACAGTGTTTTGGGGCAGAGAGGTAACAATTCAATGTTTTCTCATTTACTTCTCTACAAATTCAGGCTAACTTTACAGAAGCCATTTAGCATACATTAGCATAAAACAAGGCATGTGAGAGACAGGGAATGAGGCTCATTAACCTTATATCTACTTTTATGTGGAAGAATTGCAAGGGTTGTACTGGTTGGGATGGAGCTGACTTTCTCCATAACATTCAATTTTGGATCTGTGACTAAAGCAGTGCTGACAACACAGCCATGACTTCGCTGTGGCCAAACACACACTCCTGTTTCCTTCACTTTCAAACTGCCTTTTCCTCAACTCACAGGTTTTTTTCCTTTTGTTCTTCCGGCTCTTTCCCCTATCCTACTGGGAGGTGGAGTGAGTCAATGTGTGGCTGTGTGGGTGCATAGCTGCTGGCCAAGGTAAACCTGAGCTCAGTTCAGAGATGGTGATAATTGCTGCAGGCTCACCAGAAGAAAAAAGTGTTTCAAAGAGAGGTTTAAATTAGACAGCAGGAAGAAATTCTTCCCTGTGAGGGTGGTGAGGCCCTGGCACATGTTGCCCAGAGAACCTGTGAATGCCCCATCCCTGAAAGTGTTCAAGGCCAAATTAGATGGAGCTCTGAGCAACCTGGGATAACAGAAGATGTCCCTGCTCAGGGCAGGGGATAGAAACTGGATAATCTTTAAGTTCCCCTACAACACAGACCATTCTATAGTTCTGTGATAAGATCAAACTATGAAATACTCTACATTTTTAGAATTAGGCCACTGAAAAATTGAGATACGGATTTAGGACTGCTCCTGTGTTCATCACTTGTGACTCTAATGTTTCTAAACATGTTACTGATGGATCATTTTTAGCATTAACTTTTCCTTGAACCTAAGCTAAGTTAGCTTTCCCTATATAGCTTTGAATAAATGAATAAAAGAAAATGAAGATCAGAGGGTGGTGAGGAGGGGGTGTCTGTGATTCCAAAATAACACCATGTTTTATTTTGTGTTTTTCCCCTACTTGCAGCAGAAAACAGAATGAGCTGTGATATCACTGGGTATCTCCAGCTCTGTAGGACCATATTCTAGCCCCACGAGAGCCTGACTTTCAAAGGAGTGACCTAATGGCTGAGATGTACAACACATTTCGCTCTGCTGAATGATGCAGTTTTAGAAAAAGTGACCAAGGCAAAGCCAAGGCCAGGGGGAGAAATTTGTACTTGTTTATTGTGCTGAATATAAAAAACTAACCAGTGTGCCTAATCTAAGAGCTGGCCACCCATGCAGTCAGATGCTCCTCCAGGGGAAGGACAGGTAGATTTGGAAGGAGGAGGTGGTCACTATAGAGACAGGCCAGGGCACCTCATTTCCTAAATTAAGTCATCCCATTAAGTGCTTTAATCTAGGAGGATGTAGCTAAACTATTCTGTTCCTCTTTGAAGTGACAGAACTTTGCTCATGGGTGGATTTGAAACCTGTAGGTCACTTGAAAGAGAGGCCATGTAGTGCAACCCAAATACAGTTTGGATGAAGCCACCTTGTTCTGGAGACTGGACAAGCCAGATGTGCTTCTGGTTTATCTGACTAATATTGATGTAGCTAGACATGACAGGAGATGGGAGCTTTGTCAGCTCCCACATTTCTCCCAGACTTTACTGTTTCCATTTGAACAAGGATTTGGTACCTTTGTCTCAACATACATCAATTATACAAGCTTTATCTATTCTCAGTGTTTTACACACTTTTTCCTAGTTCATTTACAATAAAAGGTTGGAGTTTTGTACTGAAGTGAGTTTTCTATCTCCTCCTTTAAAAATATTTTTTCCTCTCATGATCCAGCAGCATTTTTCAGCTGGGGGAACATGCAGGAAGACCTTCAGCAGTGTCAGGTATTCAGCAGGATCTCAACAGGTTTAATTACTTGCTGACCTGCTCCCATTTTTTCTTCACTGCATCCATTTAAGCTGTTTAAAAGAGGTATGGCAAGATTGCATCTTCTGCTTCCTTCAAATTACTTGGAAAGTTCTATGCCTCACCAATACAGGCAATGTTGATTTTGGAACAACCTCTACAAATTGCCTTGCTGCAATTTTGTACGTGTGGGAGTATGTGAAGATTCCAAAGCTAAGTAATTAGATGAAATCCCTAAAACTCAACCATATAAATTATTAATATTAAGCTAGCAGAGATTTTTCCCAAGAAAATAATTCCAATTTTGCTGACTGGTGCTTTTACTGTGTTAAATCCCAGAAAAAGTTTGTGGGGTTTCGTTGTTGTTTTCAGAAAGGACAATTAAAAAGAGTGTATTGAAATTATGAGTAGAACTTAATCTGGAATATACCACTGGCTGTTTGAAACGCTAAACTTGTGCCTGACTCAGAGCAGCTCCTCTTTAAAATAGCTGTTAATACCATCCTGGGTGATCCCAGGGTGTTCCTTGCCATTCCACAGCTCCTGCTACTGCAGTTCCAGTGAGCTGTCATGTCCTGACAGTTGAAGCTGATCCCCCAAACAACCTGACATGGATTTTGTCAGTCACTAAACGTGAGGCTGGAAGGTTTTAAAAGATGGAGAGAAAGATGCAGGGGGAAGACAGGGAAGAGGTTGTGTAGGAGCTTCCATTTCAGTGACAAGCACTTTACTGACACTAAGTTATGCTTAGTGAAACATAAGCATAACTCTCATTTGAAAATGTGCATTTTTTGGTACATGAGATGGTTTTTCCCCATATTGTAACACTCTGGCTTGGCTGTCCAGTTCTAAGACAGTAAATGTGAAAGAGAATAGGAGAGAAGGGGTCAAAATACACATTTACTCCAGATATCTGTATGGATTTAGGAATTTAGGACCAGATGCCTCAGCCCCACTCTTCCTAATCCAAGACATCCATATCATATTAATGTAACAGGCAAATGTCTTCCTTAGAAGTCCATTATATCTGCTCCGACAGATCTTTGAAAGTCTCTTCCAGGGCCTTTCTTTTGATAGTTCATCCCCTTGCTGAATTCCAGCTTCAACTTCTTTATTATTTATGTCCCATTGTGTTCTTCTGGCACAACTATTCTTTTCCTTCAACACTTCTTATTCCTTTCAGTTGCTCATATGGTTGTTATTACACTTGACATTTTCTAGGGCCTGGGTCTCAAGTAAGCTCTTTTGCCTTATGAAGAGACCAAAAGTTAAGATTTCTTTCCATAAAAAAATGTTCTACCTTTTCCAATTTTTTCCCCACTTTTTTTTTCTGCGCTACATGTTTGGGCTGCCATCACTGTGGAGAAGGACATGCTCATACCCAAGTACATGCATGGGTTCTATTTAACAACCAGGGCCTCTGGGGAGTGAATTGGAAGTTAATAGAGATGACAAGGAGCAACAACAATGAGGAATAGCCATGCTACTTGCCTGTCACCCAAGAGGAAATGAGTTTGCATTTTTCAGAGTGCTGGCTATTGAATGGTAGTTTGTCTTGATTAATTTTTACGTCATGCTAGAGAGAAGCAGCGCAAGTCCCTTCATTACTGACCTGGCTGGTAACAGACACTGACAGGAGACAGAGATGGGATCAGTGTGACCCTGTGCTCACAGCTCACCCCCTGAAAATCCGCTAACTTTGCCAATCTTCTAGAATCATGAATCATTTTCCTAGACAACATTCTCCTGTGTTGAACAATTACATGAACAACTTCCAAGATTGTGGAAAAAAATTGACCCTGCTTCCTTGATGGGAAGGCTACAATAAACAAAGTATGTTTTAAAGACCTGAACTTGAACAAGAATGTAATAAAACAAAAAATGGGCTCAATGGAGATGTGAAAAGCACCTTTTGATGTGGTTGGTGCAGCGACAGAAAACAGAAGGATTGGCTGCCCTCCTGCCATCACTTTTAGAAATAACCCTGTGGTTTATGTTGTCACAGAATCCTGTAGAATTCGGTTCTAATAGTTCCTATCGAAACCCACACGGGCTCCTGTTTTTAAATCTCAAGCAATAAAAGAATAACAAGTAGGTCTATGGTATTTCAAGCACTCACCTTTTGACAGCTCTTCTACTACGTCTCTCTCTTTTGTAGCCTCCTCTAAAACTCTACATTTGGAAAGTAAATACAAATTCTCAACCAAACTTTGGTTTCCTCTGTGCCTTCTGGCAGCAGTGCAAGGATGGTTTCCAGTAATAATCATCCTCAGGTGGTCTTAGCCATAATACTGAGTTTTTGAGCTGTCTAAATGCACTACATGGATGTGCAGGTGGATGTAGATGTGGAGCACGTTCCAGCTGTGCTGCACTGGGCAGATGACCCCCAGAGCTGTAACGTCCAGGGCTCCTTGTATTATTTACAATGAAGATTATACTAGGCCCAAATTTAGGAGAATAAAATACCACATCTTAAGAACTAAGATATGCTCTATTTAGGACAGGAAGAAATTTATGTCTACACAGAGAACAATCTAATGAAGATGTGATGTGGCAGAAAAAAAAAAATTTCCAACTTAGTTAAGACTGTGAGGGAAAAAAAAGATTTCCAACTTAGTTAAGACTGTGAGGAAAAAGTAAGCAGAGTATTAGCAAGAGCTTTGTTCTCCATCACAGTGAATGAATTCTGAAATGAATTCTAAGGTCTCATTTCCTTCTGCAGGTCATAAATCTTTAAATCCAGGGACATCTTTTTTTTTTCTTCATATTACCATCCCAAACTCAAGTCACGAGAACTTTTCAGAGACTTAAAGTTCTGAAATTTTTAACTTCTGAAACCCATAAATTATAATGCAAATTTTATACCAAAACGAATGTATCATTTATCAGGTGTGTACAAGCTGTGGCAACACTTCCCATTTAAAAGAGATTAGTCCCTAACCAGATAGAAAACATAGTGATCTTCCAGGAGGATGGTTTGTCTGAATTTTGTCATATATTCATGATATTATGCAGTAGTTTTTCTCAAGTACCCATTAAGTATCTGACTTTTCTCAGATTATGATTAATCTATTGAATTCATACTTAAGTAAACTGAATTTGGACTTCCAAATGCAGAAAAACATCTGCAGTTTAGCTACCTGGGCATTGTGTTTGTTTTCTGGACAGATATCTGCACACTGAATTGCTGGGAACATGATAATAATGAGCAGCACTTTTGAAATCATCAGAGTAGTTTAAGCAAGAAGCCAGACCCTTTCAGGAGAGTGTGCATTGATTTGCTTTAGATCAGTTGGGGTAGTCACAGTAAGAAAGAGAAAATGATGAAAAAGCAAGACTGAAATAGAACAATTAACCTCTCTGCAGGAAAAAGGGCACAAAAACTACCTAGGCTGACTGCAGATAGCTGTAATTAAGGGATTGTAACTCTCTTTGAACTAGCTAATACCACAAAGACCAAGACTAATCCATTTAGTCTACCACCCCACCTCCCACTGGTCCAAGATAAAGGTTTATGGCCTGTGATATTCAGGAGATTAAGTTAAATGACCATAATGAACCCTCCTCATTTTCATCTCTGTGGAAAGACCCATTTTCTTCCCCACACTGAGGTGGTGGTCCAAAGTAGGGCTTGGGTCAGCCATTCAAACCTAGGCATCAGCTGTGATTTGAGGTCCCCCAACGGTTTCTGTGGCATTCACAGCAGATTGGGAAATGCAGGACCTCTGAGGAATGTCTGGTTTTCCTCAGTGGCAGCTGGAGGCTGGGCAAGGTTTCTCACTGCTGCTAGAAATCTCATTTGCTGCAAAGGCCATCATGTGAGGTAAAAAGCCCAAGTGGAATACAGTGATTGAGCCAAATCTCACACAAGGAACAGGAGGAAAAAATTATTTTTATGATCTCTACCTCCTGAATGAAGCCCTGAACTGGAATGTCACAGTATTGACCTAGTTGAAGGAGACAACAATTGTACTCATGTGATGATATAGATGGGTGGTGTTGGTCACAAGTCATGCTAAAACAAATGGCCTGTGAGCTTCAGCAGGTGCCAAAAGAGCAGAGTGAGTGGAACTTCCTCCTGCCTTGAGAATCACAGCTAGAGCCAGACCTCAGCCTCACCCAGCTTCATTTCCTCTCATTTACAGGCATTCAGATCCAGGGCTTTCTGTGTTCCTGTCTGCAAACTCTCCATCACAAGCACCATTATAAGTACAATTACTAATACCACTGAGGAACTGCATGACTTTAGCCATTCTAAGAAAAAAAATCTGAAAATACATAATTTTTGAAGCCACATAGATATTTTTCAGCAGAGTAATTTCTTCCTTCCAAATATAGTACCTCATCAGCAGCAAAAAATGAGACTTTTTTGTTGAAACAAAGTGAAGATATAATAATATGTTTCAAGAGTATCTGAACTCCATTTTCCAAATTACCTCTTTTTAACTTTTTGAGATGCCATATTCCATAACAAATAGTTGTTATATCCTAAAATCAGGAGGAACATTTCAGAGTTGTAGAGGCAACTGGGGAGGTTCAGTTGTTTTAGATTTTTTCCTCTCCCTTCAGAATAGACATCTTGCTTCCCAAATGACAAAATTTCATGGAAAGGAGATCATCCAATTCCCCCATGGCCTTACTGGTTTTATTAATCAGCCTTAAAAACAGATATATGAAAACATACACAGAGCTAAATGCAATATAAGGCAGCATGCTTGCAATTGCAGTGTGTGCCAAGGGATAAATCATTGCTTGACACCTCAGTGGAATGTTGGATTTCACTTCAGTGACTCAGTCCTGCTTTTTCCACACTCGTTATCCCAAAAGGAAACTGGAGCAGGGCCCTTCCATTCATCATCTTTTTTTTTATATATATCCCATTGTGAGCACTCCCAGAAGATCACAGACAGAAATGTTATATACCTGTGCAGAATCATAAGAAACATAAGAGGGTCACAGTTCTGCAGTTCAGCATATCCGGGGCAGTCATTTGCAGAAATGACTGTTAAGTGCTGTGTTTTCAATTTGTCTTGCTTTCTGCACAGACACCTGCACAACTGTAATGGACACCAAAAGTAAAGGACTATGGATAATCATATCCAGCTCAGACACCTCTAGTATGGTGGTACTGCATCATAAGACTAATGCACCACAGGTATTCTTTCCTTTGTTTTGACTCAAAATGTGCTAATGATATATCCAGAAAAACACAAAATGGGAGGGGATGGGAGGGGAGGGATTAAGACCATTGCAGGTACAGTTTCAAGAAAAATTTGCTGCCTGCAGCTGGTCACAGTCAGCTAAAGTGGGAATTTCCAGCCCTCCCAGGTGGGCTGTCTTTCAGAGCCATCTCTTTCTTCATGTACCTCATTCCTTCCAGCATAACAAGGCAGTACTCTTGGGAACGTCATCATCTGTGTTTTCAAGTGAGTAACTGCTCATAGTGCTCTCAGAAGCCACTGTAACTCTTTTTTAGTAATGCAGGATTCTTTTCTGCTAAATGGAAGCTGGTTGCACACACCCCATCTGGCTACCACCTCACCTTTGTCTACTCACCAGACCTGTACTATGCCCAATTCACAGTCCAAGACAAGGACTCTGTTTCTCATGAGTGTTTTCAAAGCTGTAGTTTTCCACTTTGCATGAGAAGTGTCTGCTCTGAAAGACAAGACACTTTTCTCAGATATGTCTTATCTTTTGCTTAAGGATACTGTGGTCTTCATCACATTTACAGCTGGGATAATAAGAAAACTTTAGAAACTTTCAACTAGCATCAACTAGTTATGTCTTTTTAAAATATTTCTGAATAGGCATATTTAATTGCTAAACAAAATCTGTATGGGTCAGATCTTATCACTAGAGTAGCTACTATAAATTAACAGTTCAGTCGATTCATGTTATCTGAGAATCAGCCCCTCATTCATGGGCTTTGCAGTTCCATGAAACACAAAAATATGAGGAGCAACACTTAGGCGAGGTTAACCTTGCAGTAATCTACCTTATAACCCTATCCCGTCCAATTCTTGATTTACTGGATGTCTGAGATTAAAGCAATGAGAGTTGAATAGGTTTCAGCACTTTACAGAAGCAACCCCAAATGCAGGGCTACCTCTGGTTCTCCCCATTTCGTCTGGATGAGAGAACTTTCCCTTTGCCTTTTAGTAATTCCTTCTGATACAGCTCCTTATTTTTATCCCTCTATTGCTACAAAGTCGTTTTCTGCAGTCTCCATTATTTAACTTTCATATATTTTATCCAGTACCAAAATTCCACTGCCCATAAAGATTTGCAATAACTCTCATCCCTAACTGATGGTGAGCTACATTCAGTCTTGCACAAGACCCCGTTTTCCAAAACACCATATAAACACATCATTAGAAACAGTCCCTTCATCAAGAAACGTTCTCATCTAAGCATCAAGAGGAAGGTGAAGGTGTCATCTCACTGACATGTTGGCATCCCATCCTCTGAACTCAAGTGCCTCCTGTATCACGGCGACTTTCCTCTTGCTTTCAGTGTTTGGAAGAGACCCCATGTGGCTGGGCTGCTGGAGGCCAAGTCAGGAATATTTTTCCTACTCAGGAACTGTAATAGTGTTTGGCTCTTCAGGGCTGTTTAGAGCAGCCAGGACAGCAGGTGTGTTTGGATGGTTCAGAACACCTTCTGCCACTTTCACAGGCTGTGCTCAACCATAACATCACCGAGCCTGCAAATGAACTGCTGTACTTGCCTTTTATACTACCTGTGCCAAGGAACATGAAGGGAAAAATTCAAGTATAAGAGAGAGAGAATAGAAATGGAGGGAACCCCTAGCCTCACTATATGTGGGGTTTTGTGTTTCAGAAGATTGCTGAAAATGATCAGCTATTTCAGCTCCCAACTTTTTGCAAAAACCCAGAACAATGCTTGCTGTTGAAAACCTTGCTGGGAGGAACAATTCCAGAGCTGCTGAGGAGGTTTCCTCAGCCATCCACAGCAGGAAGGATGTGACCAGGCCCCAGAAAGCTGTGTGATCACAGCTTACAAAGGCAAACATCAGTATTTACACAGCCTAATTAAAGACAGGTAATGGGATGGTCCTGGAACAGCTGCACATAAACAGCAAGGGCACCCAGCAAGCTCAGTCAGGAGATGTCAGATTTTCTGCTATCACAGAAGTACCTGAACTATTTAGTGTTAACTTGATTCTTGTATCTATTCTGTGAAGACAGAATATTTTCCTGATGCCAGGTTTAAAAGATTACATCTCATCTACTTTAATTACTAGACGTGCTGTGTCAGTCCAGTGAGAAGGACAGCCCCCTAAAAAAGGGGAGCTGTCCAAGAGAAGTGTGGGGTGCAGTAGGGTGCTCAATGTGTGAAGGAACCAGAGGTGAATCCTACCCCACAGCGACTGTATGGACGTATAAACACATCCATATGTCTGAGTCACACGTCTTGTCTTATTCCTACCGAGTTACTTGTACATTGTCTCATTAATTCACTACCCATCCTTCCCTCTGTGAGAAGACAGATTGTGGGGAGATAGATGTAAGGGTTGTTTTGCACATATTCATTAGTAACCCTGTGTATGTCTCTGTGGTGAGCATTCATTTACAGGATGAACATTGGGTTGCATTCAGGAAAAATACCCACGAATAACTTACATTGAGAATGATTTCCTTCATTCAGCTGAAATGCAAACCCTAATAAGAGTTTTCAATAAGAAGACTGAAAGTTTAATATTGCAGTATGTAAAAAGTTTCTTTCATCACTTTTAAATAGGTGCTGCTATTCAGTTCCAATTAATTCTGCATTTCATTTCCTATGAAGAAAAAAGTAAACCATTGCACTCATTTTATCTTTCTCTAAATACTATTTACTCAATTTGATTAATCTTTGTTATTCAACAGAGGTACCTTAAAGAAACTCAGATTAAACTCCATTATGCAAAGCATTGTATATTCATATAGCAAGAGACAATGCTTGCCTCAAAGAGGTTACAGAATAAATAGATACCAGGCTTGGTAAAGTTCTCATTTTATGGATGGAACTGATGCAGCAAAACCACACTGAATGCCCAAGGACAGAGAGGATTTCTATAGCAGAACTGACTTCAAACCCTAAGACTTTTAGGATGTATCTACTGGTTTTAAGGGATTGAGGACCAAAAACTCTCCCATATAAATGCCAAACACTGACACTGAAGATAGCACTAAGCAGCACTTGCAGAAATACCCTTCAAGCCATATACATCAATAGGATAGGACTCCCCTTTCTCATTGCACCTGTGCCTCATAAGATATCTATAAACTGCGCCACATGTACCTGCACTAACCAGATTTTTGGGATACAGTCCAAATAAGGCTGGATCTCTCATATCTGTAGATAAGTTTACGTTCCACAGAAATTAGTTGCCTGACTTTATCATATGTAACACTGTGCCATATGAAAGCTTGTCCTTTGGGCTTTTGACTAAATGTGTCAATAGAACACAAATATTTACATCATTTTTTTTCCCTGCTGGCAAAGAACATCAAAAAGAAAAACATCATATCATTTTTTCCCTTAGCAACTTTAGTCTATTCAGGCTTGTGAGTTGTAGGTCATTAGAGTACAGTATTTTTCCCCCAGGGCCTACAGCACAGGAAGAACTGTTTATTCCTTATTTTTCCCTGCTGCAAAGCATCCTATAAATTTAAACATAGTTACAAGAAAGTTTTTGATAACAATTGAGTCCTCCAAACTGCTAGGCTACATTCCTGCTCTTTATCATCCTTAAGATATTCTTTCCTGACACTGTGGGGAACTACCCAGTCTTAAGAAACCAGCACAGTAAAACTTTCTCCTAACTTCATAGAAATAACATACCATAAAAATCATTTCAGTAGTGCCAGAGATCAGCAAGTACCAAGAACTTCACAAAAAGTGTATTTAAGCACAGGCCAAATAATGAAATATTTTTAACTTCCATAAGTTGCTGTGAAATTGCTGGTTAAGGCACCTGCCAGTAGTGGAAGATGTTCCTTCTTCTCCAATATATTCAAGCTTTCCCCTTTTTGTAGAAAATACTACTTTATTTTTGACCAATAAACAAGAACTGTGGCATTTTCTGTTGTGTCTGCTACATGTTCATCACTGCTGGCATCATCACTGCCTCTGCCCCCCTCTAACACTCACACGAGGGTGAGCAGAAAGGAAAGTACAGTCACTGGTCTGGTGCTAAAAAACAGTACAGGACTTTGATTGGATAACTAGGGCCTTAATTTAATTAAATCTTTGGGTTGGAAAGGGCCTTTAAAGGTCACCTAATCTCTACATCAGGTTGCTCAAAGTCCCATGTAATGGGACTTTGAGTGTTTCCAGGGATGGGGCAGCTACAGCTTCGCTGGGCAACCTGTTTCAGTTGTCCCACCACCTTCATCATGAAACATTCTTCCTTATGTCCTGTCTAAACCTACCCTCTTTCAGTTTAAAACCATTGCCCCATGCCATGTCACCAAATAATTCATTTTCATGGCTGTGACTGTACAGGCCAGGGAAAGATTAAGTAAATGCTAATATTCAAAGGAAATGCTAAAATGACAAGATATGTAATACTGATACAAGGAAAAAATACGAAGCTGTGTCTCACACAAATCAGGAAGTCAGCTCAGAAGATTTTAATCAGTCTGTTCTATTTTGGCCAGCACTGTGGTGGGTGCATGTAAAACAGGGGAAATGCTCCTTCTTTTATTGCTAAGGAACAAGACAAGATGAGGGGAATGTGCAAAAGTTACAAGAGTAGTGAAGTTCTCTCTTGGTCAAATAATCCCTTCCTCATCAATGTAGTGCTCCTCACTTCCCACCGTGTTTTATTCAGTCCTCATCCACTGTGTTTGACAGAGCTTTTACTATTTCCCTTACACAGCTAATCTGCAGTCAAAACAACATTGAAGAGGGATGTAGAGTGCCCTTGGTTCCCACCTGACCTAGGAAGGCAGAAACTGTTATTTGGCATTGAGATAAGGCACATCTAATCCCAAAGCCATCCCTGACAAAGGCCATTGACAGGGGCTGAGAAGCTCTTGAGCGCCGAATGCTTCACTAGAGTGAAACGAGCTGCTTCTCCTCTGTTTATTATATATTACTAACTATTTATTACTAATCCTGCAGCAAGAGGTTTGACACCACCTCCTAGGTGTCTAGAGCAATGTGAGAAATATTATCCATGTCATGGATAACCTTTTTTCTTAATTTATCGCATTTTTAGTCTTAATTGTACACTATAGGAAAATTCATTTCTTTTATTGATCTTTTTCTTGGTTTTCTTGAGTTTTCTCTCTCACACTTCTCAATTTCACATAAATCTACCACATCTAAACCTTTCTTCTGGAAGGTTTCATATAATGTTTCAACCCAGAATATGCAAGGACATCTCAGTGGTCCAGTAAGTGAAGCAATCCATGTCTTCCACCCTTTTCTGTAAACAGGTACACACAAGCTCTGATGTTCAGGATTCTGGATGATGATTTTTACAGTGGTTTCCTTTTTATGTGCCAGGAAGTAGTGCAGTCTCTATGAACAATAGTACCAGATATCCACTTTATATCCCTAAGACTGCCTTGTGCTTCATACTGTTCTTCCTCCCCACAGCACAAAAATGTCAGTATGACAAACTGGCATGATTCAGGGGGAAATTAATGGTTATTCTTGGAATAAAAGTATCGCAAGAGATGGGCTCTGTAGGTTTAGGAATTCAAAGACAAGAGCGCAGATTCAGACACACATCCTTCTACCCCAGGGTTAACAAAATTAAAATAGTGACACAGGAATAGCTGATTTGTGGAGGATTCCTGTTGGAGATTGAATCAGCTGCTCATGCATAACTTAACAAGTCATTTGAGATGTGCTAGAGTGTCTCACCTGCCCTCCAGATTCCTCTGCCTAGTGGCACAGATCTCACATATGTCCTGCATCATATGGAATCATAGAATTATTTGGGTTGGAAAAGACCTGTAAGAGCATTCAGTCCAACCATCAGCCCAGCACTGCCAAGTCCAGCACTAAAGGTGTTCACCCTAAATGCCACATCTACATATCTGTTAAATACCTTCAGGGATAGTGATCAGCCACTGCCCTGGGCAGCCAGTTCCAAAGCCTGACAAACCTTCTGGTGAAGAAACTTTTCCTAATACCCAATCTAAACTTCCCCTGGTGTGACTGAAATCCATTTCCTCTCATCCTATCACTTGTTACCTGTGAGAAGAGCCCAACCCTCTCCTGGCTGGACCCTCCTGCCAGGGAGTTGCAGAGAGCAACAAAGTCCCCCTGAGCCTCCTTCTCCCCAGGCTAAACAACCCCATTTCCCTCAGCTGCTTCTTGTCAGACTTAAGCTCCCAGTCTTATGAGGAGCCACTTATATCTACCACTCTCTTGTGCATGTCTCAGGTATTTTAAGGTACACCAAATGGCTGAAAATGCCCAGTGACCCTCAGTGACCAGCAGTCTGCTGACATATGGGAAGGTGCTGCTCATTACAAATGATACCTAAGCTCACCCCTAAAATCTACTTGTTCAACTAGGGCATCAATCAGCCCTTGGACATTTATTTCAAATTAAACTTCTCTTCTTGATGGTTTCACAGGCCATTAGCAGCTCCCTGATCCAGCTGTAACTGAAATCAATTAAACATTGTAGGAGGTGTTAAAACATTTGTCTCCTCTGGCATCTCCTTTCTAGTGACTGTTGTGGGAGACCAGACCCCTGGAGACATGTAGACGCATACTTTACAGGGACCTAAATCTCAGTGTGTAAACCTGGGTGCTTGTGTTCAGAAGGCCTCCTTCAAGACTGGAGCTACAGGTGGACAACAACCCAGTATATGGTCCAAAAGTAAACACATGGTAGATCTTGACTTGAAACTTCTATTACTCTAAGTTTCTGCAAAAATCGAGGGCCATAAACCACATTATCATAGAGTGGTTTGGGTTGGAAGGGAGCTTAGAGATCATCTTGTTCCACCCTCCTGGCATGGGCAGGGACACCTTCCACTATCCCAGGTTGCTCCAAGCCCCATCTAGTTTGGCCTTGACCACTTCCAGGGATGGGGCATCCGCAGCTTCTCTGGAGAACCTGTTCCAGTGCCTCACCACCCTCACAGCAACGAATTCTTTCTACAATATAATCTGAATCTTTCCTCTTTTAGTTTAAAATCATTCTCTCTTGCCCTAGCACTATATGCCTGTGTAAAAAGTCACTCTCCGTCTTTTACTTCATCACAAGAAGCATGAAGACTTTCAAATGTGTCAAGGGATGGTGAGAATTAGAAATTAACATAGTGTAAACTCTGATGTTTCTAATACCTCAAAGAAAATACAGTCCTGTTGCTACATGTTTAAAGAATGATGAGGCACTAAATGGAGGCATTTCGTCCCACAGATCTGAGGTCTGCTTTCCATCTTCCTGATGAAGATCAGAAGTTATTAGATTTAAATCTGTTTTAACTGCGAGTCATGAGAAATAACTGTTAGGAATCAGATTAAGTTTTTTAACCAGAACTACTACTGGGGGAAAAGTTTTGAGGAATATATACTTGGCATGTTCTAATTCGATTTGACTGCTTTTCAGTGTACTGACTATGACCACAGCTTATACATTTTATCAGCCCAATGATGGTGGCATCTGTAGTGAGAAAGTGAGTATCAAAATGCTGAAAAATAAAATATTCCAGTTCTAAAAACCCTGAAGACTTAGTGGATTTATCCTGTAGATATAAAACAACTTACCATATCTAAGTTTAGTTAGTTGGGCCAGCTCTATTGCCAGTGGAGAAAACAAGGTGACTTCAGCAGCTCCAGTGGGTGATTCATTTCAAACACCTACCTAGAGTGAACTGAGTAATTCACAGCAAATGTCACAGATTATATCTGCTCCTCTGCATGTAACAAGGTCTGAGGGTCTAGTTCAGAAGGGAGTTGTTATTTCACTTCAGAAATCAAATCCCAGCATCTCAGGGTAAGAGGAATCCCACCCAAATTAGCCTTGTAAAAAATTCCCTGTTGTTAAATCATAATATAAACACTTTAAGTTAAATGGTAACTTCTAACAACTTGGTTTTCACTACTTCTGTGCTGATTTTTTTCTCCTGATGGGTACTTGCAAACTAAAGGGCTCTAAAACCAGTCTGAGACATATAAAAACATTAAATATTGCAGTATGAGCATTATTTAATGCTGCACTATTAATCAGTTGAAGGACCTCTGACTTTCAGAAACAAAGCTGTAAGTAGGAGGCTTTCTGCTCTGCAGCAATCTCCTCTTGATTGCAGAGCACTTGCTTTTGCTAATAGGTCACTATTTCAAATAACTGCTATGATTCAATACTTTCCAAAAATTCCTTGGAAAGAAACTCAACAATCATCTTTCCCAAGCACTCATGTAAATCACACAGCTTCTTTCTATTTTAAAATATTTCCTCTCTGTTCCTACTCTCACCAGAGCACTTAACAACTATTTTAGTTTTCCTTCTGGCTGCCATGTGCACCACTTCCCATCACAGCACCGTGTTCATCAAAGTATAATTCCAGGAATTAATCACATGAAAAATCCTGATCCAGTACTTACATTTGGGACCCTGTCTAAGATCATTTCTTACTGAGATCCAAAGTCCACTACTTGTAACAATTTTATTGAATGCTATTGCTCAAATATGTGCACCTCCACCGTTACTTCCATTAACAAGTTTGTGCACTGGCAAATGTGATCTGTCAGCCAGCGTTAATACATCATCATCTTTCTGCAGTGTCCTGGGATTTAGATTGCAATGCATCAAATACAATACTCAAGAAAAGATGAATTGCATCCACCAGATGCATTTCACCCACCCACCCTGTAATAAGCCAAGATGCCACAGTTTTTGTCAGATGTGATTAATGTCTCAAACTCATGGTGCTTATTGCTCAGCAGGTTCATTTCCCCAAAATACTTATTTTTACAGTCCCCTGATACTACATTCTAGCCTACTGAAGTCAAGCTAAGTGGTCACTGATTTCCCAGGTGGTCTTAAACATCCACTGTGCTATTTCCATTCAAATAGCTTCTCACTCATTTTCCAAGAGCATTTTTCTCCAACTTGTGCACTGCACTCTATATGGCATTTTTGAGAATTAGGATGCAATCACCGTGTTTTCCTCAAAGACTTGAAGATTCAGGAGTTTCATCTGGTGAGTCAGTGAAAGTGCTTTGTAGCCACATTTCTATCAGAAAGTTATGGTAAAATATAGAAAGCAAGATGGTGGTTCAAATAAAGACAGAGAGAACTGAAGCCATTTGCAAATGAAAAGTCTTCCCAGATTTAGAAACCAACATAAGAAGAGATCAAAAAAACACATAACACTGCAAATGCACAGGGATCAGTGTTGGAGTGGTAGGCAAAAGAAATGAATTTCAACAGGCATTCAGACTAAAATAACCTTCATCCCAGGAAGACAGGGATTATAGGAGGGAGGCAGAGAGAAAAGAAAGGAGACAGTGGAGGAGGAAAGTAGGAAAAAACTACATAATCATTACTAAAAAATTTATTAACCAAAAGCCAGAAAACCAAATTAGCTAGGATGATGTCAAGCCTTGAGCTGTGCAGCTTCCTTCACAGCAGGGAGAGAATTTAAATTGGAGAATGATGGATGCAGAAATGCATCAAAGAAACTGGAAAAGGAGTTTTACTGTTCTTCTTGAACTAGAATGGAGAAAATTAGCCACTGAGGACAAGGCAGGAAAAAGGAAGAGGTGGTAGTTGTGGCACAAAGGAAAACATGGATCTGAAAATTACCAGAACAAACAGTGAATAATTTGGAAAGGACCTGTGTGTGAGCTAGCATTCTGCATTGCACTCTCCTCTTTTTCCCACACTCCAGCCTTGTTTCCCAGAGTCAAATACTGGGATCCACCAGTCTGTCTGCACCCAGTCCGACAGGTGGGCACTGGCCTGAACACACTGCCCAGGTCGGGTCTCTTTGGTGGCTCCATGTCTGAGGGGTCAAAGCAAAGTACTGTCCCTCTTCCCTTTTCAGACCCATTCTTCCCAACAAATAAAGTCTCTAAGTAAACAATAGGAAAACATAGTCAAGGATGTTCCCAAATAGCAAACACCAGCGTTGCCAGTTCTAATTACATTTTGTCTATAGACTTATTTTCCTTTATTGCTAGATCATGCTATTTTTGTTAAGGAGCTGCAGTGATTTGGAGTTAGTGAGCCATTGGCATGGTGTGAAGGGGAAGATTTTTGTTTCCCAAGCCTTGGCAAACAGGTAAGCAGGGAAAGGAATAGATCTTTTCTTAAGGAGCAGAGTGAGAGCTGTGGTTACAAACACATACCAGCAGAAAACGGAGATCTGTCATGTTTATATAGAAGCTCACAGTGACTTTCTGTATCCCTTACAGGTAAAATGCCTCTTTTACAACCCCACAGTGGTACCTGAATGGTGCATTGTGTTTCTCAGCAAAGATGGATTTCTTAAATAAAAGCATAATTATCTATAGACTCATGGGGTTTGTCTCCACCGTGAGCTCCTGGGAGCACCACTGTAGCCCAGAGGAACGATGCTGACTCTGATCCCCTGGATCCCATACAACTTCTGTTCAATCAATTCTCTCCGTGGTGCTGGTTCCTGGCACTGCTCAGCCCCCATCACCTCTGTGCTGTATCATCACTACACGAAGGATCTGCTCCTGCTCTGGGGAGAGCAGTTTTTCTCCTCAAGCTGGTTTCAGCAGCCAGCTGTGATCAGCAAGACTCTCAGGCAGCATTGCCCATGGACTGGGAATTAAACAGAGGTTTGGTCCAGGAAGTCACCCCTACCTGTGGCTACTTTTCTCCATTTTTATAGCCCATTGCATCTCACAGTTCAACTCTGGGTCCTTCACTTCTGTTACCCACATCCCTACCTGAGGAAGAAATTATTAACATTAGCCATGTTTCTCTTCTTCATAAAACTGTCAGTCCTGTGCAAGGAGAAGTTAATCTGATTTAAAGAAGATGCATGAAAAAAGTTAGAGCAAGAAAAAAAAGCAAGAAATCATCCCACTGGAAAAGCCTTTTGGTTTTGATTAGTGACTAATATTATACTAGCAGTCCAAATGCAGAAACCAATTCCTTATTGTGGTGGATTCTACAAAACCTCTGCATTGGTTCTGCGGGGAATTAACAGGTAACCAGAACAAAGGAGAAATGTGATCTATCCATTTTTTTGACCAGCTATCTCAATTTGTTCTTGTCTTTTTTTGTTTGTTTGCTTAATGTGAAAGCTAGAAAAATTTATTTTAATGACAAACAGCTTTTGTATGACTTCTTCCCAGTGGATTCATTTAAGTACCCTCTCACCGCTTTGTTGAGCAACAGGAAAGATATGAGTTGTTCTGCAGAAGTGCCCTCCAAACAGAGGAGTCCTTGACAGTTCACTGAGCAGGCAAATTGACATTGTTGTATCTGCAGATCAGCAAAGGGAAGCTCAGCTCTGCTTCCCCAGGTGAGCTCAGCCAGGGACATCTGCAAAGGCCAGGGCAGTGCCCTGACTTCTGTGAATTTCCTGGAAGGAACTAAAAGTGCGTTGACCTTTTGCTGCCATGGAGAGCTGCCCCTGCTGAAACTCTTCCTTTATGTCTCAACATCCAGTTGTTCAGTTGTCCTGAGCAAAACATGCCACAGAATTCCCGTGCTCAGAACTGAAGCCCAGAGTGGACAACTCCACTTCTCAAGGGGAGTGATAATATTGAACAGACAGGTAAAGCTCTTCAGCACAGCAGAGATTTGTCAGGGACAATGGAAGAACTCGGGATCATTTAAACCTATTCCAAGCTAAGGTACAAACTGCTATCCACAGCATATATCAGAATAGACACCACGAGAAATTAATCTCCAAACCCAAGCACCACACTGCACACACAGTCCTCTCCACAGAGAAAATACAAGATCAGGATTGGCAAATGTTAGTCATATTCTTTACAATAAAATGCACAGTGAGGAGCTGCATCAGCAGGGATGAGGAGCTGAGAATACAATGGACAGAGATCCATTTTGCCCACCTCAAGCAGGTAGAGAGAAAGATAAAAAGGAGAGGCAAAGACTGCTGGAAACAGCTTTTTTTTTTTAGCCATATATTTCAAAAAGTAAACCATTTTCAGCACAGCTCCATCAAAAAAATAAAAAGAAAAAGGGAAAAAAACAACTACAGTATTTGATTAAATATTTTGTATCAAAGAAAAAGGTGGAGTTTGGAGTTTTTTCTCTTTCCAGAAGGACTAAACAGCCCCTAGTTTCTCCAAAGTGCTGATGGTCAGAACACTTTCTGTGTCTCCTCTGGTTCCAGGCTGCTCGTCCTCACAAGGACATCACAGTCGACCATGAAGCAGGATAATCGGGACCACAGCTGCTTGCTTTGGGGAGCACTGGCTGCCATGCAGTGGGGAGGAACATGCAGCTTGGTCAGTGGAGCCAGAACACTGATCACATGTTCCTGTGGGCCCCTCTTTTCTTGAAGCATTCTATTTGTAAGCTTGAGGTGTAAAGCCTCAAGAGTAGATAAAATCAAGGATCATTTGTGGATATGGATGTGATGGCAGGACTCCTACTGATCATCTGTCAAAGGTCTGTGCTGACTGGAAATTAGCCAGGGTTTTTCCAGTTTTCAAGAACGATGTGAGGGAAGATCCAGGAAACCACAGGCCTGTTAGTCTAACTTCAGTTCCCAGAAAAATTATGGTGAAAAATGTACTGGGTGCTATTGAAAGGCATTTAAAGAATAATTCCCTCTTCAGGCACAGACAACATGGATTCACAAAGGGAAAGGCCAGACTAACTTATTTATTATCATTGATGATAAGATCATCTGCCCAGTGGATGAAGGGAAGGTCATTGATGTACTTTGCAGAGAGGGTGCTCCAAGATTGGAACAGACTCCCTAGAGAGGTGGTTGATGCCCCAAGCCTGCCAGTGTTTAAGGATGTCATGGTCTGACGCTGGCCCGACACCAGGAAAGTGAGTTGCTTACTCACCCTCCCCTGCACAGCTGGGCAGAGGAGAGAGGGAAAAAAAAAAAAATGAAGGCTTCATTAGATGAGATAAGGACCGGGAGAAACACTTCAAGGGCAAAGCAGGCTTAACTTTAAGTTAGAAAGTGAGTTTATTGCTAACAGAATCAGAGGAGGATAATGATAAGTAAAATAAGCCCTTCCAACACCTTCCCCCCAGCCCTTCCCTCCTTCCCCCTGACAGCGCAGGGGAACAGGACATGGGGGTTTGATCAGTTCATCACCGAGATTTCCTTCCGCTGCTCCGGGAGAGGAGTCCTTCCCCTGTGAGGCCGTGGGGTCCCTCCCACGGGAGACAGTTCTCCGTGATCTTCCCAGCATGGGTCCGCTCTCAGGAGCAGCAGCCCCACCGCCCCTGCTGCAGCCTGAGCCCCTCCCACGGGCACACAGCCCTCCCAAAACTGCTGCGCCGGGGCTCTCTCTGTCCACAGGGTGCAGTGCTCCAAGGCCAGGCTGCTCCAGCCTCCACCAGGACTCCCACCACTCACATCCTCCTCCAGGCATCCACCCGCTCTGGCACGGGCACCTCCCCACGGGCTGCGGGTGGATCTCTGCATCCCACATGGACCCATGGGCTGCAGGGGCACAGCTGCTTCACCATGGTCATCACCACGGCCTGCAGAGGAATCTCTGCATCCCACATGGACTCATGGGCTGCAGGGGCACAGCTGCTTCACCACGGTCATCACCACGGCCTGCAGAGGAATCTCTGCATCCCACATGGACCCATGGGCTGCAGGGGCACAGCTGCTTCACCATGGTCATCACCACGGCCTGCAGAGGAATCTCTGCTCCGGCACCTGCAGCACCTCCTGCCCCTCCTTCTTCACTGACCTTGGTGTTGCCAGGTTGTTTCCCTCACATGTTCTCACCTCCCCTTCTCTGACTAGAATCCAAAATCTTGTGACTTTGTTTTGATTTTCTTCTTAAATGTGTCATCACAGAGGCACTACCAACCTCTCTCATTGGCCCAGTTCTGGCCAGCAGCATGTCCATCTTTCAGAGCCATCAGGGATTGGCTCTGCTGGACATGGTGGAAGCTTCCAGGAGCTCCTCGCAGGAGCCATCTCTGTGGCCCCTCTGCTACCAAAAACCAGGCTGTGCAAAACCAGTACAAAGGACAATGCCCTTAATAACCTGCTTTAACTTTTGGCCAGCCTGGAGAAGGTCAGACAGCTGGACTGGGTGATCATGTAGGTCCCTTCAAACAGAAATAGTCTGTTCTATTCTGTACAGGTCAGCAGAAATAATTTTGAAGAGGCTGGTTTTTATGCCTCCTGTACCTCCTCTCAACAATCCTCTCTCTTTCATGCAGACTTGCCCATTTCTCTGGGATAAAGAACATGCTGCCTTATGCTAGCAGTGCTTTGCATTTTTGTAGCATTTGCTGACAGGGAATTCAAGGGCTTTGAAAGACTTCAGACTAAAAAATGCTTGTAGGAGCTTGACAAAGGTAAGGAAATGGGAGCCCAGAGCAGCCAATTGAATACCTAAAGATGGGAGATAACCATGGGGGAGTAGCTACACCTGTGCTTTTGGATCATCATCAAGCAGTATGTGCAGGCAGATGCATATCAGTCTTTTAGTTACCAGTGCAGCTGACTTCAGAGCAGAACTGAAGTTAACAAGTGCTTAAATGAAATTACTCTGAATGGTTTCCCCATGAGGCCCTACATCACTTTGGTTACATCCAGAGCAGGAGAAAACATTACAATCCAGCTGAAGTGAAACCTGAATATGCGTTGTGCTATTGCTGGATACCACAGTATTAATGGAGGGATTGTCAAAGGTACCTGAAAGTCCATCTCAGCTTTTGGTTGGGAATACAGTATATGAGGGATTTTAGTACTGGCCAAGGGGAAATAAATATTAAGCAAAGCACAAAGAGCTTATCAGCAAGGCAATCAAAGAGGAAATAAATGGGCAAACACCAGCTACAATTCAGGCATTATTATGAAAGAAGCAGCATATTCAGCTAAAGGTCTGGACTTCAACCTTTCAGAAAGGCAGGGGCATTTCTTGTGTTAACAGCCTGAGAAGGTTTTACCTCACTTCAAATGCAGGTGCTGTTTTGTCTTCAATATTGCTACTTGACCATGTTTTCTGAGAAATTTAGCAGAAAAGTGAATTATATAGTGGTTCTAAGGATGGCACTTTACATTTTAGACATGCAGGCAGAAAAATAAAGTTTTTTGTTTATATCACGCTCCTTAAACTTGGAGGGCATCCACATTTCAGAGAGAATATTACTTGGAAAGAGGAAAATCTTCATAGTCTAAATGCTCATTGAAAGGTTAGCATTCCTCTAATATGGTTTCAAATAGTAGCCTCATTAATTTAACTCTGTAGCATGGTAGTGCAAAGCCTCTTTTGCTAGCATAGCTCATAGCTAGGTTGATTCTGTGTTTCTACAATGCCATATGCTGTGCAAAAAGCAGTTTATTTGCATTTTTATATCCTACTTCTGGTTTTTTATTGCAATTGCTAGTAATGTTCTTTTCCACATTCCCTCCACTGATACTTAGTAAGCATCTGGTGTTTTTCCAAAACAAATTTATCCTTAATACTTAATAATAGTAGCCTACATTTGACCTTCATATACAACAGATTTTTGTCTTAAAAAACAAGAAAAAACTGCTCTTTATATTATTCCCTGCCTCCTGTCCCTCTCATTTTCATTTGCCTATCACAATACCACAATACCCTGTGGTATACAGATCCTTAAAATAGTCATATTTATTTTTAGTTTTCCTCTCTTCTTTAATTTCTTATGTAATTGCCTTACTGAGACATCCTCACTCAACTTCTCTCTTGAAAGCAGTTTCTGTTTGATGTGGAGGACACTGAAAGTAGCCCTGGTCCCAGGAATTACTGCAACAGAGCACACTCAGAGCAAGCAGACTTCCAAGAAAGGCTGTCCCATGTCAAACCAAATTTGCTAGTCTCTGTTCAAGGCTTGTAGCATGTGCCTCAGGAAAGGGGACAAGGAAGCAAGTCAGTACAGAATAATCCACCCATTACAGCCCTGAAGTTTCTAGCAAGCTGTAGTTTGGGGATTTTCAGAGCTAAATGTTATTGATAAACGTATTTAATAGTCATTTTATGGCCATTTTGTTTTCTACCATTAATTCCCCTGATTACTTTTTTTGAGCCTATCATGGAATCATGGAATGGTTTGGGTTGGAAAGGACATTAAGGTTCATCTAGTTTCAACGGCCCTGCCATGGGCAGGGATACCACCCACTAGATCAGATGGCCCAGGGCCCCATGAACATGTCCTTGGACACTTCCAGGGAAGGCGCACACACAGCTTATAGGTCTATAACTCATTTGTGTAGATAGATGAATAGATAGATAGATAGATAGGCAGATAATCTTCAGTCTCCACTATGTCTCACAGTTGTAAGTCCCACATTTACCCACCAAATGACTTCATCCAGATGAACCAAGAGGATAAGGAAAAATGCTCTGGTTGCTGTCCATATTTAAATAGGGAAGGTATTTCTATGAGTAAGAGAACCTTGAGACCTGCTATTTCTGTGCTGTCCTAAGTTTTTTTCAAAATTGTCTAAAGAAAAAAAAAGTCCAGTTGGATTCTAGCAGGTCAGATAGGGTAGAGGTACTGTTCTTTTTGTTACTTAACCCAAAAGTTCAGCCTGGATAGATCAAATCTGCTTTCCATCAGCAGAGAATTTTTCAGTGCAGATAATTCTATTGCAAAAAGATCACTCTGCAGCATTTACCATAATTCAATTTATCCACAGGGGTAACCAGGACATAGTCCAGCTCTGCTGATCCTGAGATCTATTGGGTAAGACCGGTAGGACAGGCTGACCTGAAGGCATGTTTTAAAACTGTGTAGGTTAATCATGTGAACAACCTAACTACTTATATGTGGAATCAATTTCATGTATTTAGGTGCCTTCCAAGCTTATTCAGAACTTGTCTACAGTGTCACCATCACAGATTCACAGAAATATATATTGCCGCACTTACAGCAATGATATCATATCTCATCTTAGAAAGAACAATGACTTTAAATCAGGAGGGTATGTCTGGACTGTCAGAAAATATGGATGTATATGTACATGACTACACTTCCCCATGGGAGTAGCATGCCCAAGACATGCCCAAGATTTCAGAAATAATTTCTATATTCATATTTTTAAGCACTAATAATACTGATATAATGGCCAGTATGTCTGTGAAAACTCACCATTGTGTTTAATCTATTACACACAGCAATTAAACTACCATAGCTTCAGGAATTTTATAATTCTTAATGATCAAAGTAATATATTTTGTAGCCCTAGTAACTACCCTTAATGGAGAAGTGACAAAAGCAATGCAATAGTTTTTAATTTAATTTAATACCAAGGATGTTGGTATTAAACCCAGTGTGGGGGAGGACTGTGGGTCCCAGGTTGCATTCCTACCTGCCCACACTGTAGTTAAGAGCTGCCAGTTCAGGTGTGCCTCTAACATGGTCGAGCCCAGGCACAAATCCTTGTGCTTCCCCACCTACGCTGTCAGAACTGATTCCATTACATAAAAGATCACGGAATCACAGACACCCTCGCCCTTCTGGCAATACTTTGCCTAATGTAGCCCAGGATACTTTTAGCCGTCTTTGACACCAGGGCACGTTGCTGGCTCATGTTAAATTTGGTGTCTAACAGGACCCTCAGGACCTTTTCTGCAAGCCTGCTTTCCAGGAATAAACTTTATGGTGGTGTCTGAAGGCAAAAATATTTCTTGAGGGCAAGAATTCAGCACAGATAAAAAACAATCTGGTAATGTTCACAATGATATTCTCTTAAATCATTACTGAGTAGTGATGCTGGACACTTTGTAAGGGAATTATCTTTCTTCACATCTTAAGCATACTGGTGTTTGTTTGGTGTGATTATGCAACACATAAGTGGTTCAACATCACTCCGTGTCATTTGATGCTGCCCACAGTCAGTGACTGGAAACCAATCCAAGTAAACCTAGGCCTGATTTGGTACAGCAGTTCTAAGTGTGGAACAGCTCCAAGACTAAAATCCTTCATGGCATTTCTCGTCTTAACCGAAAGTGAAAAGTAACACAGTTTTTCAAAGCTACTAAAAGGTGAAACTCTTCTCTGATTTACTGCTCATCATCTTCTGAGGCACACAAGGCACTGTAGGCCCTCTGCTAGGCTGAGATTTAGCCTGACATCCAAAAACTGATATGTTCCACCCAGCACAGCATAGCTTCTGCTAACTGATTTGTATAAAAGTCATTGTAGGGGAGATAAACAATCAGCACCCACCTCCTGCATGCCAGATTTCACAATGAATGGTTTCTTGATTATTTGGTGTACATTCATTTTCCAAACTACTGCCAGGAGACAAAATCGAAACTCAAAATCTTTTTATTTCTTAGGTTGAAACAATTCCAGAATTTCTTACAGAATTTCTTACAGTGTTTTTGTCTTAGATAGTCTTTTATGACTTTATTCAAATTTTGCCTTCCCCCTGCTGACCCATCAAAGTGGTTTCCTCACTAAAATTGTCATCCTGCACAAATGGTGCAGTCATGCTTCATAAATCACACAGACCTCAAAGCAGCTGTTCCTTCACAGCTACAGAAAGAGTTGGAGATGGGTGAACAGGACTCCACGCAGGAATCTTTGGGCACTTCCCAGAAGCACAGGTGCAATGAAAATCCATGAGCCTGGTAACTGATTACTCTACAAGTTCACTGAACCAGAGCTGTGCAAAACTATCTTCTTGCGTAAATAGACGAGAAAAATGGGACAGTTGGCTTGGCAAGGTGAAGATGCAAAAATTATCTATGCAAGTAAATGTGCACGGCTCAGGTCACACTATCAGTAAACATGGGCTGGGCCAGGAAGAGCATTTGTTCCCAAGTCCTTCAGAACTAAAAGCAAGAGCAGAATTAAAAAATAAATGCCATTACCTGATATGAGCAGCTGATTCATCAGTCTCTGCGCCCTTACTGCCCCCACACAATGGATGGCAGCCTCAGTGGAGTAGGGACATGTGGGAGCAGATGCACCACAAGAATTCTAAAGTCCATGACACCCATTGTCAGCAGGAATATTTGAGCCATAGATCGTCACCACTCTGGCTATAACTCTTCCAGTAAGTTATACAGTGCCCACATTTGTTCTTTGAGCCACCCTGAGGCTGAGCAGAGCTGTCTAGTCATAGCCAGGCTATCAGAATCTCCACCACCCATTCTAGGATGGTTGCATCCAAAACACCCATTGAAAACGGTCCCTGGTCTCTACCAATGCCCAAAATGAAACCAAAAATCTTTCAGCAGCCTCTAAGCTGACCATGCTAAAGGTGTGCCAGGAGCCATGCTAACAGTTTGGCAATATGGAGGGTTAAGTTTCAGTGCTTAGCAAATCACCAAGCACTGTTCGATTTACTAGTATTGATTATCTTAATTATCCAAAACAACTGCTGTTTGGCTGCACAAGGTGCTCTACCTTGAAAGGTGGAATGTGGCCATGCCCCATAGCTCCTAACAGCTGGATGGAGGTGATTGAAAGCCTTCTCTTTTACTGCTTTTGTTCTTCTTTGTCCTTTTGCTTTGTTTGGTCTTTGGAGGTTTCAACTTTTTGGTTTGGTTTGGTTTTGGTTTGGAGGTTTGGGGTTTTTTGCCTTTTTTTTTGTCTACCAGGAGCAGACCACAGACATCCTCACTCATTTCTGAGTTTCACTAGTCACTGTGTAAAAAAAAAACCCCAGACCATTAAAAACTTGCTCCAAATTTATGTCCTGCAATTTCAAGGAATACTCTGCTTTTCACAGAAAGTTTTCATAAATAAGAGCTCTGCATTGAATTTTTCCACCACCTTCATGATTTTATAATTTTTGGTTTCTCTCTGCTCTTCTCTCTTTTTTTGAACCCCACAACATTCTTCTTGAGATGTAGAGACCCCAAGTTCCCAGAGTGTGTGTTCATGGAAGTTTTATGTAGCAGTAAAAGAACATCCTAATCCATTCCTCACTGCCCTTCCTGATGGTTCCTCTATTCCTGTTGCCTTCTTGTTTGTCACTGCACATAAAGCAGTAATTTCAGAGCCCTCCAGAAGTGATCCCAAGGTGTCTCTGGTGAACTGGTTGTAAGCATTGAGGAGACATGATTTACATTATTTTCCACAGATGAACTATTGCACATTTATCTTCCTCTGCCATATTCTTTACTTTTCACTCAGTTTTGTTAGATCCTTCTGGAGTTCCTCACTGTCAATGAGACTTTTGTCAAAGATAGTGAAGATAATCTTTATTATCCAGAAATCTGGACCTTTAACAGCTTGTTCACTTCAGGATAACAGATCAATGTCAAATAAAACAAAGAGTGCCCACATTTCTGGTTGTAAGCTGGAAACTCTTCCATTAATAGACAAGCCCTAAAGACCATGCCTGTCACTAAGAAGGGAAAAAAATCTCACTAATCTATACAAACTAAAAGACATCACATACCTGCTCACATCAGTGTAAACTGGGAATGTTGTGAACACAAACTGTGACTGCACCAGTTTCCCCGGCTCTTGTAGGATTATATTGCCAATCATATAATTTCCATGCTTACTGTTACAGAATGAGCAAGATGACACAAAGATACTCATGGTCACAAGCAGCATGAGTGACTAAACATTCAGCAAGTTTTTCATGCAAGTTTTTCTCTCTGGTCTGCCAGAGATTGAATAGTGCAGCTGGTGTGGTGGCTGTTACAGCAGGAGCAGCAGGTGGATGGAGAAGCCACTGAAAACCTGAGGTCTGACACTGGCTGAACTATTTTGCTGACAGAAGTGTGAATGGGTCAGATTTTTTCCTCCTGGCAGAGGAATAAAGGCATTGCAAGAACAGCATGGACTGACAGAGTGATACATGAAACTAAGAGAGTAAACGTGGCGTTATTAAATTCTTTTTGGAGGTTCACTTCTAGCTATTTTTTCATACTCCCCCTCTAGCAGTTCATTTTAGCAGGTAAGTTCACTTTTTGCAGTGAAATACAGAATTCCCTCATCACTTTGTAGAAGGGGCTCAGCAGGAGACATCCATGGTTTAGAAGTCTGTGCAAACCAAACATAAAGCTCTCCCTGTCCCAGCTTTGAGTGCCACCTGTGATGAGAACAACCACAACTTAAGATGCCTTATTTCCCTTTTCCTTGCAAGATTCCCTTAAGGAATGTTTTAGCAGATATCTGTATCTATCTATCTATCTATGTATCTCCTTCTCAGCACCTTGGATCACCTAATATACAAGGTAGATCAATAATGTGTGGGCTAACATTCTTTTAAAACCTGAAGAAGAAAATGCAAAGCAATTCCCGCAAGTCCTGCAGCAAATTAAGTTGATGTGAATGGTGGATTCTCCTCTCGGCATCCCAGAGAGTTTATAGTCTCTGCTGCTGGCTTCAGGGACTGGGAACACTAAAGATCCATGAATAGTTGAATAGTTTTAGAGGAGAAATTTAGGGTCTTCCTCTTTCTATATTCTTCTTGGCTAAAAAAAGCAAAAACCAAAAAACAAAACAACAACAACAACAAAAAACAAACCAAAAAACCAAAAACAAACAAAAAAACCCAAAAAAGCAAACAAAAAACCCCAAAAAGCAACAACAACAAAACAACAAAAACAAACAAAAAAAAAGCCAAAAAAAACTACCAAAAAATAAACCCATAGAAACAAAATCCCAAATAAAAAAAACCAACCAAACAAACAAAAGCCCAAAACCCCTGAATTTAAAAGCATGGGGGGTTGGCTATTTTGTTTGGCTTCTCTTTTTTTTTTTAGCTTTTAGGGACGACTCAGGTAGCTACCATATGTGTTCTACTTCTTATTATGATTTATTTTCTTAATACCAGCATAAGCTTTGTCAGTGCCTTACTAAATATGGATGCAGTTAAACCGTAATGAGGTTTTAATATGGTAGTATTAAAGGGTAAGGCCCAATCCCTGGAAGAAAAGCGATTAAATTAATATAGAAACACACAGAGCTGCAAACCTGGTCATGCTAGTAAGGGTAGCTAACATGGTAGAGCATTCAAGCTCAGCCAAGCCCTCAGCTTCAAAGTTCTTGGAGGTCTGTGCCCAGTAAATCTATCATTTGTGACACATGAGTGACAGAAATGGAGTTTCTGCAGTTTTACCACTTACTGCTTGTCAGCTTCATCGAGGCAAAGGCCACCCTCCCTCTGTTAACTGCGAGAAAACATTACCTGACACCACCAGGAAGCTTTGGGTGGTAACTGAAGTAACTGAGGTTGATGGATACCATTCTTTTGGGGCAAATAGAAGTCATCTTTCTGGAAGAAAGGGCAGCATAACTCTACGGTGGGCTCAAAGGAGTCTAAGCTATCACAAAACTCCTCCCAAGTGCAAAGCAATTATCATCACAACTTCCAAGTGAGAGGGTAACGAATTTTAACAGGTTCTGTAGCAAGCAATGTCCAAAGAGACCATCAGCCAAACCTCTTTGACTTGCTGTTTGCTGTCAAGCATCTCTCAGGCTCCTTACAAACCATCCTAAAGGACCTATTCACACAAATATTACATCCCCAGAAAAAAGAAGTTGTGGTCCACAGGCAGAAATCAGGTGAGGTCACAAAGGGAGTGAACATCAACGTACATGTATTGACAGAGGACTGGTGACATGAAGAACAAAAAAAGAAAACATAAAACAAGAGGAAGATGTGTCCCCAGCAAGGAATCCACATCTTATCATCAAAAGAGCTGCCAGTCAGGAGAAAGCTAAAATATCCCCAAAATGAAGAACTCTTGGCACACATTTCTTCCTCTGGGAAGAGACGCCAGTGATCACAGGTGCTGCCCCAAAGCTCATTGCTTAGGAGGGTTCTGGGACAAGCTCCACTGATGGTAAGGATCACACTGGAGAGATGAACACACACAGAAGAGATCCTCTGGATTGAATTGTGGGCCCAGCTGCTTTCCTATGCTGCAGCACCTCGCTGGGCTGGTATTCATGGATAGTATCTCCCACGCTCAATCCCAGTTCCACTTGGACTCTTTCAAGGATAAATGACTTGGATTCTTCTGAGAGTAATTACAAGATCCCTAGGAGTAATGGTATTTTCTTGGAGGAGAGGTTTGCCATGTGAAAAGAGACAAGAACATCCAAATTCATTTCATCTAGGTTTTCTTATTGCCCTCCATGGATGTTAGAGTGCTATTATTTTAGCAATTGTGCTGGTACAACATGGTATAGCTGCTGAGAGAGCTCCCAAAAGCAGCAGTTACCATAACAAAGGTGTCAGCATGTACAATTTGCACTTTATACACTCATTTTTATTACTGTTAAAGTAATTACCCCTGAAAGATTGTCCATCACTACTGCTTAATAATTTAACCATCGATTTGATCCTCAGCAGAACTGGCACCCAGCATCAGGCACATTATTGCCATCAAAATATTAAAAACCCCCAAACACTTGTTTACTGAGCTACTATATTGAAGAATTGGGTTTTGTCCAGTTGTATAGCGATCCAAAAATAACATTTGTTAATATGCAATAAACCTTTTGGCAAGATTCCCACTTTTATTTAATTTTTTCTACTATGCTAGGCAGAAACAAATATTTTGGGTTTCCATTTAAAAATTGAAAATAGTCACTTTAGTAAATATCCATGTCTAATTAATGCTCTGTTTTACTATGCTTGTAAATTACTTATTCCTTTCCTTGCTGGGGAGCAGAAAACAAAGGCTCTTGGAATCACTGGTAGATTTGAAGAGCTGGTCCTCATCCTTTCTTGCCTTCACAGATACATTTTTTCTTCCTTCCTGACCACCATAATAGCTGAAAATCTATGTCCTAAGAGTCTAATGTTTGTGCCTGTTCTTAATGAGCAGTAACTCTGGATCAAAACAAGCTGAGGAATTTCTCTCTATGAAATGGAGAGTTACAGAATTAAATAAGGGAACTGAGGGAGAAAAAATTAAGAGGGTGAGAACCACAAGTGTTTGCATCTGCTCCTCTGAGCTCTCCACGCAGTGCAGGGGCAGCGTTCAAGGTCTTCCCTCCCAGCCCTGTGTGGGATATTTTGGCAAGAGGTTTCCATTACTGCTGACTCAAACCATACAGTTAATTCCCTTGCACAACACACAGGAGCTCAGATACACCCACAAGAGTTTCACTAGCACTAACAGAAATTAAGAAATCCAAAAAGGAAAGAAATCATATGTTTCAGTTTATTAGATTTACACATTATTAGCTGAGCCAAACACAGTAATAACTGGCATGAGGCTTTCAAGATAATGAAGACGGAGGTCAGACCTTGACTGTCAGGAGCAAGCAGGCACCTCCTCTGTCCCAGAATGGCAGATTCAGCAAGAAAAGAGAAAACCATTCGTCATGGAAGTGTCAGACTGGTACTGCTCAGTCTCCTCACAGCTCTTCTACAGGTTCTGGTCCTTTTTAGGGCTGTGAGGAAATGACTGGATCACTCCTGAAGCCCCAGGCTGAGGATAAGTCATCTGAATAGGACATGGGAAACTGCTGAATGGGACAAGAGCAATGTGCAAAGCTGATAAAAGTCACAGCACCTCAAGGGATGGCTGGGTTCCCATTTCACATACCTCCCATTTGCCAGCCAAGGGAAAGGCATGTGAGAAGTGGCCAAACTTCGCAGATTATTGAAAGAGACCTTTTGGGGAATACAGACGTGCAAGGCCACAGTGCCTAGGGAACCTAGCCAGTAATACCAGCAGCAGGATGTACAATATCAGCAGGCAACAGTTTTGAGAACACCAGACTTTGATATCGATGTACCAAACTGGGGCCATGAGGGAAAAAAGTCAATTACGAATGGTTCATTAATATGGAAAAAAATCAGGTCAGAGAAAAGGAGGTACAACAACTCTGAGCAGAAGAATCCAGAAACAGCGAAGTTGAACAAGTCTCGAATTAAGCCATTAAAAAACCTTTTAAAACTTTAAAACTATTCTGCTCTTTAGAAGACTCAGAAAGGTTTTGTATTTCCATATCCCATATTCAGCCCACATTTATAATTCTGTGCATCAGAAGATCCCAGCATCTTAAAGGTCTTTCCATCCTGGGAAAAGATGTCTTTCTTAAACATACTTTACATTATCTACAGTTTTTCCTGACTGAAAAGGTCTAGTCCCAAATGGACTTCTGCAATTTTAAATCACCAGTAAACAGTCAGAACAAAATGCACAGGTAATGAAGGACCTGTGGATGAGTCTATAGGAAAAAAAGCAGCAAAGAAAGATGTTCTCATTTAAAACAAAGACTTCAATATGTTAGAAGCTGACTGTGTGCAATTACTTCGGGTGAAAGTTTCTAAGCTGTCTAAAGGGATTGTTTTGCCATTAAAAAATCTATTTGAGCCATGTTTTCCTGCTTGCTGATATATAAACACAGCCCACAGAGCTGCCTGGTATTTCCTTTTGGATCAAGCTATAACCTTGCAATACTATACATTTAAGCTTTGAATCCTGATACATCATAAAAATAAAAAGCAAACAAACAGAAACGACTCTCAGACACATTGAAAGAACTTTAAAAGGGAGGCAGATTAAGCTCATAGACCCAAATCACTCCTTGCAGAGCATTTTGTCCGTTTGTTTTGTTGCTAACACACAGGATCCACTCCACCATGTCCTTCGGGCCAGCACTGACTGTCAAGGACAAGGATCCCACAACTGGTTCCTCCTCCAAAAGCCAGTTCCTTTCTTTTTCACTCTTCCAGTCTCTGCATGTATCCATGCTTTTCCACATCTTGGTCACCCTCACCTTCAAGATGGTTGATGTCCTTCATTTCCAACGTCTCTCACCCTTTCTTTGCCTCATGTACTGAAAAAACATTGGCGCAGTAACTGTGCAGTTTGATACCTGTGTCATGACTTTGCTGGACTCTTTCAATTGTCCTTTGGATGTAGCTTGAAGCCCAGTTTTCTACATAACTTCAGAACACCTCCCACAGCAGAGCCTTAATCCTTTTATCAACAAGGTAACATTAAATATTGAATCATGCTAAAATGCATTATTTTACCTGTCACTTTGGACAAATCATTGCCTGATCACCAGCACTGCCCAGGTCTGTATATCCTGGGCACTATTTTGTTTCTGTGTGCAACACAAATAAGTGATGATCTTTTCCCAAGGTTTCTCAATATTACTGTGGAACAATTTCACTGATCTCAAGCTATTTAGAGGTCAGAAAGTGGAACATTCAAAGGATCTCAGTGCAGCACTCCCTCTGATCTTTCTCTTTTAAAATCTCCAATCTTATTTTCTCACAATAATCTTCCAGCTTTGAATTTTCAGTATTT
Organism: Corvus moneduloides; assembly: GCF_009650955.1. NCBI lineage: Eukaryota > Metazoa > Chordata > Aves > Passeriformes > Corvidae > Corvus > Corvus moneduloides. Next base: position 6,778,782 of record NC_045478.1, read on the forward strand.
CTGAAAGCAATTATGACTCAAACACCGGATTTTCCTTTCAGACATGATGCTATAGAATTCCACTGATCTGCTGACATTCTTGTCATATTTAAAAAAGAAAAGGGCATGTTTTTGTAATTCTTTCTGCAGTCTGTGACAAGACTCCTTCTGCCTCTCACACAGCTCCCTTAATTATTATTAAAAAAAATTCCTGTTTTCCAATTAGATTTGATTGCATCCTGTCCATCCAATGCTGACTAGCAAGAAGCTGCACTTTACATCCAATTCCCACTGATTTAAATAAAATCAAATGGTACCAGATAATGTCATCGTTGTCTGTGAGTTCTAAAGTGGGGGAATATATGACAAAAAATTATTCCCTGTACAGACCATCAGGGCTACAGATACAGGGTTTATTTATGTCTGAGACAAAGTCTGGCACACAGAAATAGCAGCCTCCAGATAGTCTGTAACAACTTTCAGGAGAAAATAATGATCTTTGGAAAAGTCCTTCTTGTTGTTTTCACAGTTTTCACAGTTTTTGTGAAATGTACCTTATAAATGCATTTACAAAGACAGAAGTCGCAAAATGTCTATATTTTTAATCAAAATGGAGAGGGAAGAGAACACTTTCTTAGCACTGCAAATCATATAATCGTTTTCTTGTCATCCTCCACTGCCAAAGAATTTTCGCTCCAGAATCATTCCAGAATGTCTTTTATTAAAAAGTAGTATTTACAGAAAAGAGCAAACATAATTTTTATCTGACTCTTTTCCACCTGTTTTTTACCTAAAATCTCTCTTTTCAGCAGAGTTCATACAATGCGAGTGCCACAGTTGATTTCTATCAATACTCTTCTCATAATTAGAGGTTTCCTGTCCAAAACCAGACTGAAAATAGTGGCCAAAGCACTGAGATGCCAGATGTAACATCCTACAAGTTGCCATAGACACCTCCAACCAGGCTATATGTCATCCATAAGAACCAGTTCCACCCATCCTCTGAGGCTCTGTAAAGGACCAGGTGGGTTTGAAAGCTCAGTGATACTGCAGGGTGAAATCCATTTCCTCAAACTGTTTCATATGCTCCTCACTCCCATGCTTCTATTACATTACTTTCTTGTGATATGTGGCAGATGTCTTATACTGGTATATTTATTTATTGTGTATGCAGTGCTCACTGGAGTGAGGTGTGTGCTCAGCTGTGGCACAGTGTAAGGTCTATCAGTGAATTTCTATTCTAAAAACAACAACCCATCTTTTTATTGCTGCCTGAAACAATCACTATCTTCCACCAGTATCCCCAGCATCATCACCCATTCCATCAGCTGGTTTTGTTTGCAAGACACAAACTATCATATCAGTAATATTCTCAGATATATGTGCAGACTATTGTTGACTATATAAGAAAAGCAAGTCACAGCTCCAAGTATCTCTTCCCTGAAGACGTAATTATTTTACACAGAGGAAAAGCATTAGGCCCAGTGCACCACTGACTTTGTATATAGATTTTGTGCTGGTCTTTACATAAAAGCTGGTCCCACACATGTCCTCAGTCACCCTCTCTCTGTGGCTTGTGTTTTCCTGGCAGCACTACACAAGAACACAGTGCAAAGGTCAGGCTTCCAATAAAATTCTCCATCTTTCTGAATATTTTTAAGTATTCCTACGCAGACATAATATAACCCGAAAGGCCCAAAAATATTTTAGGGAGCCACAGACTGTTTGTTTAGTTGTTTATCTGATTGCAGTTGCTTGGCTCAGACTACAAATTATTCAGTGTTTAATAAGACTTTTGGGAGTTATTATTTCTAGACATGCTGATTTAAAACAAACAAACAAAAAAAAAGAAAACAAAAAAGAGCAATTTTTGATGATACAAAGACAGATCAATGGATTTTTAGTTCTTTTCCTGAAGAGAGTTGCTCACTTTTCAGTATGTGTTCTGCATATCCATGCACAGGGACTGATTATCCCTTGTGGTACCCACGCATTCAACAGCAATGAAGGGATCTGAGCCCTCCAATTAAGTGCTAATACATTCAAATTAACGATGGGACCCAAGGCTTGGAGGTTACATCTCTATTAACCTGTTCTCTAGCCCTGAGACCAAGTGACAAAGTCTGCCCACATGCCTATTGTTACACTGCTTTAACCTCCAGAACAGGGTAACACATCCAGACTGCCTCCAGGGAGTTCCTACAGTTATAGGAAAACTAGGGATAAACAGGAAATGTAAATTACGTACGAAAAACTGTTCTATCCTGAGAGAAATTAACTGCTGACAGAGGAGATCAGAGAGGCTGTGAAAAGCTCATCCTTGGACATGTTCAGATCTTGACTGGGCACAGCTTCTGAACACATTGCACTGGACTTTCTTCAAACATGGTGTTAAGACCAGGTGATTTCCAGAACAGTCTCCCAGCCTAATTTATTGTAGAAATAAATGCAATTTGTTCTAGGAATGGTCCTTGGACTTTGCTAACTTCCGGTGTTTGGGAAGTGTTTGAGAGCCTGTATTTGGTCCAGACAAAACCATGGCAAGCACTTTGCTGAAAATTTAACAGAAGCGAGAACCAAGTTCCTGTGCTCAGGGATATTCTCTGTCACTGGTTAAAGAGATGTAGGCAGAGATGCTGGTATTCCCTAAGAAATAGAGAAAGTCTGTAACAGAGGAGGAGCTTCAGTGCCTATTCTCCTATATGAGGCTTACTCTGTTTCACTGGCATTCCTTCTCTCATTTGTTAGAGCATCCAGCTTAGACTGCGGTGGAATCTTGACATGGCTTTTAACTATGATGTGGCTCTTGTTGGAATATTTTCACACACAACTGCTTCTTTCTGATACCAATCTCCAACCAAGGACAGATCACCTCTTTTGTAAGCAAGATTGAGAGTCTTTAAAGACAACCTGTGTCAGGAGGTGTTGTTGTCAAAGTGGGTCTCCTGTACTTTTCAGAATCTGGAACTTCGTGAAAGGCTTGCAGTCACAAAAGAGTAAGAACATCACAGACCTTTAGAATAAAGGCCTTAGAACTAAAGCTGGTACCTCACTGTATGGTTTTAAATATGACACACCGCCCAAAATCTGCACCCAGGTTTATTTCTCCATATTATTGGACATGTGTGTATGTCTACAGCTTTTCAGGCAGGTGAGTGTTTTCTTTGCCTTCCTTCTAGTATGACTGGATGCTGGCAAACTCTGATTTTAAAGTGTTGGAATTAAAATCAATAGGACTAACCACAACATGAGCACAGTTCTGCCTTATTCTTCCAGGTTCTGGATCAGCATGTGTTAACATCAGAAAAACCCTTCAGACAAACTATGCTTCACCTTTCATGGTTATTTTGGAAGCCATAATTGGGAGCAAAACTGTGGCATTCATTTGGGAATTTGCTGTGGTTATTGCTTTGATATTTATATGTAAGAATTGCTTTGCCATGTTTTCACATAACAAGGTGAAATTATCAACCTGAGGCCATGCAATTTCCCACTGGCAGACCTAGGACAGCTTGATATGCCAAGTGCCAGCAACAAACAGCATAACTTCCACTTTTTCTCATTTGAATTTACTGTTTCCCCATTTACCAACAAACCCCTTCAGTACTGTGGCTAATCTTTCCCACTCAGTGAGCATTATTAGTTGATTACTGAGAGATTTTTTTACAAGGGCAAGGACACTGTCAAGGGGGAATGGTTTTAAACTGGAAGAGAATAGGATATAAGGGAGAAATTATTTACTGTGAGGGTGGTGAGACACTGGCACAGGTTGCCGAAAACTGTGGAAGCCCCACCCCTGGAAGTGTTCAAGGCTAGGTTGGATGGAACTCTGAGCAACCTGGTCTAGTGGAAGGTGTCCCTGCCCATGGCAGGGAGTTGGAACTGGGTGATCTTTGAGCTCCCTTCCGACCCAAACCTGACTCTGTGATTCGGCATTCAGGCTCTGTCCCTTAACATCACTGACAAATGGCCATATCAGTGATCTCTCTGTATGTGGAAATGTAATATCGCTGTTCCCTCAGCCCATTGGAGCAAAGTATATTTATTATCCACCTTGAATTTGTTTCCTTTGCAGGTTACTTTGCACCTTTCAAGAGGAGTCCCTGGATGCCATTGATAAAGGACCAGCCACCTCTGGATGCTGGCTTAGAGGCATCCAATAGATCAGCAGTGTATGAAACAGCAAGGGCAACTAAACAAGCTGGGTGATTTTTCTGCACTAAAAATAAACAGTGAATAAACATTTACATTTAAATAAGCATATTCAGCATGTTCACATATTATATTCTAATTACTTAATAGCTTGAACTTTGTTAAACGGTGCATTTTATAGTGTGCATTCAATCTTTCTTACATTGCACTGATGATGCTGACAGCAGCAAGTAATTGATCTGGGCTGTGCTTCAGGTACTCAAGTAAATCTTGATGTTTCTCTCTTCCTCGCACATTCATTCAATTAATTTCTCCCTAACTTTAATTGACATTCCTCTTTTTTTCAAGAGTTCTCAAACTTTATCTCCCCAAAGGTGCTTTGTCATTGAACTCGTTTCCTAAACCACTTTCAGTTTGCACACTTTGGTCTTCCTCTTCTGGCTGCAGATATATCTTCCCTAAATTGTCCTTTCCCTCAAGTCCCAAACATCCCTTCTATTTCCAGTCATCCCAATTATTTTGCATTTTTAGGGGGTCAGAATTAGGGACTCAGTTGCTGTTGCTGGTGGGGTAAGGGAGCACTGCAGAACCCATAGGTTGGAAGATTGCTGCTGTTAAGTAGGATAAACACTACTAATAAGCTCCTATTTACATGGGAAGGACAGAGAAGGTATTTTATTAGTAAGACCTTGGGAAAACACATGTAAAAAAAATGATGCTGTATTAACAAAAACTAAATAGGTGCCTCTCCCTACTGGTTGCCTACCTTGCCCCAGGGTCTGTGAATCTCAGGCTCCATCCAGACCATGTGTGTTCGGTTTCTTCCTTCTCACATAGTAGAAGATGCATATCTTGTACAGCTCAAAAAGCAATAGTAGAACAGTTACTTAATTGTGGAAATCTCCCCTCTTTTTTAAAAAATATCCACTAACAGTAAGAAACAGAAACATTACAGCAAATTTGTGCCTCAGGGATGTGGTTAAGTCACCCTAGGGACTGCTTTAGTCCATCTGTTCCCTAAAGCCAAATGTCAGAGACAGTTGCACAAAATAATGTGCTATCTTTGACTCTTTGCAGGCACAAAAACCCTAAAGCTCAAGGCATAATTCGAACCCTTTCTCTGACATTTCTTAGGACTGCAATAAGTATTTTAATGTTATGAACATCTACTCTAGATTCTTCTTACATCTTTAAAAAGGCGGTGATTCATTGCTTCAAGCTACACTTCCAACAGCATCTTATTGCTGGGCTTTATGAAAAGTATTTTTATCAACGGGTAAAAAATAATATGCAGAATTATGTTTCCGGCTGTTGGAAAAGCTTCCAAGTGATTCTTCTACTCCTCCCAAAAAAAGCAAGTTGAAAATCAAAGCAGAATAATTTTAAATAAGTTTGGACTTATAAAGTTTCTCTCATATTAAATCTTGCTCTTAGCTGGGCTGCTGGAATGGCTGTGCAGGGAAAGAGCCCTCCAGATCCACAGGAACCAAGCTAAGTATGCAACTCAGTGCTATAAAGCCACCATGGGTAAAGATGGATTGCAGCTTTAGTTTTGCTGGAATGTATCTAGAAGTCCTTGTGTTAATGTAATTCCATTGTCATTCCACAGGAGCTGAACTTGCTCGTCCTGTAAAATGACCGGGAACCTCTCAAAGTGTGATTGGTGCGATGGAACCCACAGCTCAGTGTCAGCCAACAGCCAGCCCCAATGGCAGTGCAACCTGCCAGCTGTTAATGGGAATTGTGCGCTTCAGAGCTGCGACTTTGTTCATTTCACGGTGAATTCCTCATCTATTGTGTGCCATTTGTGCATGTTTCTGATAAGGCTGAAATAACTCCTCTGCAAACATTGAGCTTTCAGTACAACCTTGATTAAATATACATAACAAAGGGCAATCTAAGTATTTTATCAGAAGTTATCGTTAATACCACTTCTGTAACAATTTAGGATGATAACATAAATACGCACTGAAAAAATGTTATGAATGTTCACATTTCAACAGCACCTCAAGCCCTGAGCAGAGATGAACTTAAACTGCTGGGCTGAATGTTATAGAGAACAGGAAAGCACAAAGGCCTTTTAAATATAAAAAGTCTTTTTGTCAGAAGTTGTTTATTTTAATAGGAATTTTTTTAATGTAAAGCACGCTTCCAAAGAACAAACATAACTGAGATTAAGAATGGAAGCAAAGAAAAACAAGGGGACTAGCCTGTGCAGTTTTAGCAGGTCATGTTCCAGTCATGCTTAGATCTTAACCCTTATATAAATCAAAAATAATGTGTATTTGAGAAAAGTTGACCCCCATACACATGCTTACACCTAGTAAAACTTCATTTAATTTCTTTTTTTTGGGAAATATAGGAGAAAGGTTTCTGGTTTATTTAGAACAGAAATAGAGTAAGAATAGTTCATCTGGAAGAAATCTACAACCATCATCTGGTTCAACCACCCAACCACAGCAGACCTGACCAAAAGTTAAAGCATTTTGTCGAGGGCATTGTCCAAATGCCTCTTAAACACTAGGGCATCCACCATGTCTCTAGGAAGCATGTTCCAGTGTTGGAGCACCCTCTTCGTAAATAAATGCTTCCTAACGTCCAGTCTGAACCTCCTCTGGTGCACTGCTGAGACCTTCAAACAAATCCTGCTTCTGGATACAAGGGAAAAGAGCTCAGCTCCTCCCTGTCCCATTCCCGACCTCAGGAACCTGCAGAGCAATGAGACTGAACCTCAGCCTCCTTTCCTCCAAACCAGAAAACCCACTTAGGCACTCCTTGCACAGTTTGCCTTCCTGCCCTTTCCCCAGCAAAAAAGGTGAATGTCAAGCTTTATTATGGAAAAAGCTTCACACAGAGACAGTGGGTGATGGGAAGCTGCCTTTGTCCAAGGCTACAGATGGCTTCCAGCTGCCAGTAGGGCCACGAGTGCACACAGGATAGAGCTCTGTGGGTACCCTTAACTTTGGGTCAGGCATCACTGTGACGTGCCCATCATCTTCCATCTTTCATGCAAGAAACAATTAAAAAATTAAAAAAATGCAATATGAATCAATATATGTCTCCAGTTTCAGTCACAGCTCCCCACAATTAAATTGCAGGAGGCATCTCCCCGTGTTAGAATACCTTTCCCCAGCATTATTGATGCTGTTTGAACAGACATGCCATGAATTCCATTTTGCCACAATGCATTGGACAATTTGGGAAAAATAAATACTTCCCTTTCATTATCTCCTATGAATTATACTAACATGCAGTTTTCATTAATATAAAAGATTAATTAGAAATGCAGAATTACCAAGAACCTTCTCCAGAAGTAAAAGTTCAAGTATATATTTTGACTGGTTTTATAATAAACTCTGACTAAGTGTCTGACTTTCATTCATTTAGACATCTCAGAATTCAGAGAGCTGAACATAAACAACATATTTAAACAACCAGGAAATGGTTTTTAAAGCCTGTTCCCTCTTCCAAGTTTATTTTTCAAATAATGCTCAAGATATAAAAACTCATTTCTGATGCCCTTCTCAAATGTTGTGCTCCAAACATATATTCTCTGCAGCAAAAATACACTCCAGGAACAAAAACAGGGCACAAAGCATTTTGTTCTTGCTTTGGGAAATGTTCAACTATCTAGTGTGGAACTCATAATACTTTTAGAGGGACAAAATATATATATTTTAGTAGAAATTTCTACATTTTCCAACGTCTGAGCTTTATTTCCTATGAATACTGTGACAAGACAGCCACAAAACTAAGCAGAGATTGCAAAAACATATAAAACATTGTACAACAATAAAGAGTATTTTGACTTTTGTGTGGTCAGAATGAGCGGAGGCATTTAGAGTTATTTCTTTGGAGAAAAATAAAAGGGAAAATAGTTGGGGAACAGGCAAAATATGCAGTAAGCAAAATGGTGCAGTGAATTGAGCATCCATGCACCCACTTGCAGCTTCCTACTGTGAAGCAAGACATTCCCTTTAATGTGCACTCCCCATGTATAACCACCTATAGTTCTTGCTTTTCCCCTTTGAGTTAGACTACTCTCCATGTTCTGGTATCAGTGTCATCAGATCCTTTTAATGGACAGGACAAGTTGGACATTTGCTGAAAACATCACATTTACAAGGTAAATGGGCAATATGTATGAACACTTTAAAAACCATCACAGGTTTTGTCCAGCTGAGCATGAATTTAAGAGTGTGGTGAAAAAAACCTTATTCTACAATTTCCAGAAGCATCAATCAAGTTGGGGCAATTTTCATTTTGTCTGTTGTCTGAAATTATGGGAAAAGCCACAGGATTTGGACAACAAGAAGCCACAGAACAGAAGTTTGGCCTGGCAAACAGCGAAGTTTCATTGCATCTGCACAGCAATGCCAGCTTCTGCCTCCAGCTTTGCTTCCTTTCCTCTTTCAATCTGTCTAGCAAGTGAAGGAACCTCATTAACAATTAATCAGCTTCTCTTGGACTTGGATTCCTGTGTGTATTATAGAAGGTTTCTAATTATGGATGGCTTTATTTGAGAATGCATTAAATGCTCTACAGATTTGAAAGGAATTCATCACAGTATAATTAGGCTGATAGCTCTTTGGTCATCAAGTGTCCTCCTATTTCCGTCCCGATGGTGAGTTAGATAATAACACTGAAAAATGTAATAGCTGGCTCTAATGACTGACCCCAGACATTTAGGCATTACTTAGAATAAATTTCTTGCAGGTCACAATTTTTACTCATCACTAACAATTTCTGTCCTCACAGAAAGCTGCCAATCAAATACATTTTTGATTTATAAGCTACATGCAGGATCCTCCAGTAGGACAGAGCAATGGAACAGTACCCAGATTAGGAACCCCTGCACAGGAAAGAGGACAGAGAGTCAGTAGCTGATCTCTACTGGTGACAAGGTGTGGTTCAATCCCCATCTATTACACTCCTGTCATCAGACTATGAGTTGGACACTGGTCTAGGCCAAGGCGCTGCAGAATAATAACAAGAGAGCTATAGATCTCAAGCAAAAAAACCCCAAATCTATAAAGACATCATCTATTGCATTTCCAAGGTAGAGGCAGTCTCATGGTTCTTTTGAAAAACTGTGTAACATTTCACATCAATGGTCAGTTCCCAAAAGTGAGAGGAAGGGAGAAAGGGACTATTGGTTCAGTCAAAGGCAATTATTCTTTTCAAACAAAGAAAAGAAACCAAGAAAACCCCTCCAAACAATCCATTTTGCATCAGACTAAAACCTGTTAATTTCATCTTCCATTATTAATGTCCTTTGATTTTTTTCAACTTAGGCAATTTGGTATGAGCTGCTGTTTAAAAAAAAAAAATCCTTATTTTCATTTAAGTTAAAACAAGTTTTTCAACATTTAAGCCACTTCTCTCATTTCTGGGTAAAGCTACTTGTTTCACAACAAGCTTCATTTCCTCTGCAACACATTTTCAAGCAAATTCAATAAACGTATGCAGAACTTGCCTGCTTGACTTCCCCAGAAAAGTAATTTCAAGTCAGGATTCTCTGTCCTGCTGCTAAAAACAGCCTGTTTCCATAGCTGTCACCTCCCCTGCAGTGAGGGAACCTGAAACATCCCTAATGCTTCCCCACATCGATTTAGCCTCTCCTGGCTGGCTGGCAGGCTGCAGGCAGGAGGCAGGAGTAGCCTGTCTGCTGCAGTTCTGACTCACTTCCTTGGCCCAGCTTCAATCAGATGGGGAATTCCCTGGAGGACGGATGTGTTGGCATCATAGCTCCCTTGGCCATCTTTAAAGGTTAGAGGAGCCCCCAGAGATAACTGGGAGAGGTCTTCCTGCAGCCACCTCCATGGAAGCTATGGAAGTCTCTCTAGATGTCAGTACCAAGGGCACCAGAGAAGGATTCTTCTGCCAGCAGACTTCATAAGCTATTCAGGCTGCTTCAACCCATTTTTGTCTGTATTTTTGTCCCCAGAGGGAAAAAAAATTACTTTGAAATCCAAACTAGGCAGCAATAAGAATTTTGCCCACCAGACTCTGCTTCAGGGCTGCTAGAAGTGCCCTAAAGGCAACCTGAGGTGGTGGGGAGCGGCAGAGCATCCACTGGGGTCCAGCCAAAATGAGTCCAAGTCCCACTGGCATCATTTGTAATCTTGCATATGGCAAGGGTATGGGGGTGGACTGAGAGACAATGTCGAATGTCCAAGCCACAGCAACTGCTTCCTTCTCACCACCCATCAGTGTCCATGGAAATAAAGCCTTTTGGGAATGAAAACTTGCCTTCTATCATCAACAACAACGCTTTGTCCAGACTGGAGTTGGGCAGCAGGTCTTAGGCCATTTCTCATCCAGATATGGAAATGAGGGCTGGCAAGTTTGTCTTGATTCCATTATGTTGATTCTCTGACAGAAAAACAGATTACTTATTTCATTCCCACATTTTCTTAGTAAAACATTTCAATGTTAAAATCAAAATAAAGTAACTGGTTATGAAGTTGAACACCAATGTACCTAAAAGTGCAGTTATTTTGACTTGTACGTAGTGCTTTCTTCAGTCCAAAACCCAGTGTTTAGAAGTGTTTTTGGTTTGGGTTTTGATCCTTCTTCTTTTTCTTTTTTTTTTTTTTTTTTTGAAAGAATCCTTTCACTTGGACAAATTTTTTCCTATTAGCTTTTTGTACTACTGAAACCCTGGAAAAGTTTGTTCTGTTGATATCCAAACAAGACTTTTCTTTGAAGTGAAGAATTCAGTAATCTTTTAGAAAAAATCCTAAACCACAGAACATCAGAATGTTTTGTGCAGTTTTACCTTAGTGGGCACTGGTTTAGATAGCTCTAAAGATATCACAGAATATTCCAAGTTGGAAGGGACCCGATCCTAATCCTGCAGCCACTGGCAGTACCATATAAACTTCCATCTCCATTTACTGCAAAGTCTGGGAAAATGGTGACCGAGGTTTGCTCAGTCAGACACCCAAATTCAAAGGCTTCTCCTGGTCACGGTGTTCACGTCCTTGGGCCACATTGTAGCAGCTCACTGTGGTCCATATGCACTGTTATTCATGCCCTAGAATCATGGCTTTTATTCTTTGCAAATGATACAAGCTATTCCCAAAGGAAGTTCCTATTCTTAAAGGATATTCCTGCTCCTTTGGGGACTGCAGAGAATGCAGTACCTAAAGGGAGCTTATGAGAAGGCTGGAGAGGGACTTTTAACAGAGGCATGGAGCGATAGGACAAAGGGCAATGTCTTTAAACTGAAGGAGGGAAGGTTTAGATCAGATATTAGGAAGAAATTCTTTACCGGGAGGCTTGTGAGGCACAGGTTTCCCAGATGAGCTGTGGATGCTGTATCCCTGGAAGTGTTCAAAGCCAGGTTGGATGGGGCTCTGAGCAATCTGGTCTAGTGGAAGGTGTCCATATCCATGGCAGAAGAGTTGGAACTGGATGATCTTTAAGGTCCCTTCCGACCCAAACCATTCTGGGATTCTGGGATTCTAATTATCATGACCTCCAGGAAACCCTCTCTCTGTTGACTCTCTTTCTCTCTCTGGGCTAAATTCTGGAGACAAACAATCACAGCTGGCCCTGAGCTTGCAGAATGAAAAAACAAAGAGGAGGAACATCTGAAGAAACTATACCATGCAACAGAGCAAGATGGACTTGCTCAAAGAGAGCTCAGACTTCTTCCCTCAGACTTCTATATCAGGAATTATAATTTCAGAACACTGTTATGTTTCAAGGTAAGGGATTGCGGTTTATGCTCCATGAGAAAAGGTGCAGAAGGTACAGCCACTCTGTAAAAAGCCCATAGATTAATTCATGCTTGTGGATCAGTTGGGAATGGATGAATCCAGTTGATGGAAAACAAGGACCAGGCTAAGCTACACATCACATCCAACCTACACAAAATCCAGACTTGAAACAGTTGAAACCTATTTGTTAAGCAGTTCTTTTTACCTTTACCTCAGCACCATCTATCTCTGATGATTAAGGACAGGAAGATGATATCTGGAAGAGGTAGGTATATGGAGCATCTGTTGATTCCATGGGAATGGAATAGACTGTTGGATACCTGAGGCATTAATAATCCATTGTGAGAACAGCCTAAAAGCAAAATTATACTGATTCATGTAATTTAAGGGAAAAGCAAATTGCTCTGCTCTGGTTCTAGTACTTTGATAGATTTACCTATTTGGTTACAGATTACAGGGAAGGGAATGGAATGAAAAGCAGGGACAGTCCCACAGGCTCTGAGGTACCCTTCACAACAGGGGCCAGAACATATCTGCAGCTTCAGGAATGCAAATGTTGGGTTAGCACTCTCTGGAGCAGTGAGGAGGGGGATATTGTCACTAAATCCTTGCAGAGATGTGGTAAATCTGTATCCCACAGAAGGAAAGAAATGTGCTTGCTGCTGGGATAACAGGACAGCAAGCTCACAGACCTGCAATAGGGAAAAGAGGATGCAAGAAAAGAGCTGGGGAAGTTGTGAAATCAGTCAGAAAGTTTTTCAATGAGAATTTTAGATCCTTTCTGAATTCATCATATGCTTCAACATAAATATTGTGGGAATAGGATGTTTTTCTCATCTATTTTTCATCCTTATTTTTGTTGTTGATATCAAGGCAGTGTTGTTTTATTGGCACCATATGCATCCATGCATTCAGGGACAGGGGGAGTCAGGCTTGTTTTTTCCTCTAGTTTGGCAATATTCCATTACACTGACAGATTTTTTTTTTTCTAGAGCAACATTTAAGTGAATTGATTTTGAATCTTTTGACATTGTAATCGATACATGTAAAAGAAAATATTAACTCACAACTGCCACTTTCTGCTGTGACCGTGGTTTTCTCCCTTAGCACCAGATAAGATCAGTAACTATCGAAATGAAAAGTGCTGAGTAAATGCATTTTGCCTAAAAGCAAAGCTCAACCAAAACAAACAAGGACAGAAAGATCAGAGATCCTGAGTCTTTCCAATTCTATGATGTCCCAGATAATAGAGCTCTCCCACCTCCTCTGCACTCTGGACTCTCCCCTGGGCACCTGCCCACTCCATTAATACAGGACTGGTCATGGCTCATGTGAAGCACAAAGAGACTGATGTTCCTCTTCCTGATTGTAAACAAAACTATGCAAAACGAGTCTGCCTTTCCGTCCACAGCAATTTTGTTCCCCCCCTTCCTCAAAATGCATCATTACACTGATGCATTGCTTCCCAACACTGACTGCTACACATACCTCTGCAGTTACAAATGGAATGTGAGATTGGGAGGTTTTTGTGGAGACTGGCCAGAATTAAAGCAGCTTTTGTATTGCCAAGGCTCTTACAGGTTATTATGTGTCACTAATTAGCCAAATAACAGATGTAACTCCTGCAGCATGAAGAGCTATTGTTGTTTTCTCTTGCTTTTCAATCACTGCCCTGTGAGCTGGAAAAAAATGTGTGAAATATGAGGTTATTGTTTTGTATATTTAGTGTCCCTGTGAAAAGAGATCGGGCTCTGTTCTCAAAATTCAAAGGGAGTACGAGAAAAGAGACACTGAGGCTGTGTCTGTATTAGCAAATTTTATATTGCCAGGCCAAAGTGACGGAAATCAATCTCCTCTACTGCTGCCTTGCTGTTATGCACCACTCTTTCCTCTTGGCCACCAGTCCCTTCTGAAGCACAGGCCAAGGAGCACTGCATGTGGCACTCAGACACGCCTGACGGTGTCCTCTGCTGCCTCTTTCAAACAAGCTGACCTCAGAGCTGGTGAGTGGACACTGGTGCAGTGTCTGCCACTGGACACATTTCTACTTCTTCTTACAAAAGTGTGCTGTACACTGCACCTTCACAGAAGGTTCCAGCTTTTCCCCTCTTTCCAGGCTGAATGTCCAGTTCACAGACTTTTCTTATGTTTATGCTGTTTGTTAGCTTCCAGTCTTAACTTCCTGGTGGTCACACACCCCTGCTCTCTTCTCCTCACCTGGTTTTCCAGTGATCTCAGTCCTCCTGGATGTTGTTTTATCAGGATGAACAACTAGCCTCAGCTGATCTGCCTCCTGTGATAGACTAATCTCCCAGTCACCACTGAGCCTGGAAGCAAAACAATGATATGGATCAAGATCAGCCCCCACTCCTGCTGTGGGAACAAGAGGTTGTTCCTCTTAGATCTTGTGTCCAGAGAGCGAATAATGTTAATAAAGAAATGTAATTCCCTAGCACTGAATCTGAAAAATACCTCTAGTTAGTATAGAATGTCTTACTTTGTGCATTGGCATGACTTTAAAGTTTTCTTTTGCTTGACATCGTTTAAGAGAGATCTTTAAATATTTTCTCAACAAGTAAATGGACAGGAATTCAACACATCCCTTGGGCTGGACTTCCCAGTCAAGGAAGAAACTGCTGACTACCTTAGCAGCACAAATTCTTTTTAAGTTTTCTTTTTTAGTAGCTACTCTATTTGTCACATTTTTCTTGAACTTTTTAGGAATCATTACTACTGAAAACTGGACTTGTAAATAAACTATTGACTTCCTTTCACTGCAGTCCTCAGTTTCTTTGCATTCCATTACTTGTGGGAAATACTGTCTCTATCTTCACAAATTACAGTTTTGATTCCGACATACAAAATTTTGGATAGTTCCCCAGCTCTCCTCAGCTGATTATTTGCAGGCATATCCATATCTACATGTAATCACCCTCAAACATTTGCACCTAGATAATCAATATTTTAATGTTCTTCATTATAGAAAGACAGAAGTCAAGAGTCACAAACTAAGCAGCTGTTGATTAAGACTGCTCTGTTGAGAGCCCTGAACCTCTCCACAGTTCTTTAAGAGATAAACTAGGGAACAGTATTTCAGCTTCCTGATGTGTCACATTGTAGTGCTGGAGAGGTTTCCTAAATAGCTGGGAGCAAGCACTTATAGGAAGGGTCAGAAACCAGGCTGCTGTCATTATTTCAGTGGATTGTGCAGGTAAAAGGCAGAATTTGGTTAAAAATAACCCAGAGTACATGCTCCAAACCTCTATTTTCCAATGGAAAGGGATATTTTGCATTTGAAAAATCACCGAGTGTGTTTAAGGGTGTTATTAGCATCCTAAGTACTAATCTCACACCAGAAAATTCGGCTGTGCTTAACATTTGGGTGCTAAATCCCAGTGGTCTATACGCTGTTAAATTGTTAGAATGGTCCCTGGCCAAATGCAGTTCACCCAGACAACTCCTGGACATGGTTCAGAAATTAACATAAGGCAGGAACTATTCCTAATCAGCACTTTGGATGCAGTCACCCTGATTTGAAGGTTAAGATAGTTTAATAGTATAGATGCAGGTCATTCTGTGCCAGTTGGCTTCAACTACTCAAATCTCTTCCCTCACCATTTAATTAACTACTGAAGATAACAGCCAAGCCCACCAAAGTAATCTCTTTCACTCCTTTGACTTTAGTTATAAGAAAAACACTAAATTTGAATATTTCAAACATCATTTTAGGTATGTAAACCAATTTACAGGGGTTAAAGGAGGAGTCTGAGTGATGGGAGATACGAAGGAAGTAGTTCACAATCTGTAGCAGAGGAACTTGTCTCCAGACCTCTCACAGCCCAGGTTAGGTAAATATGCACTAGTGGACCTACCCAGCCCAGTTTTTCCCTTCATTGGGGACTCAAATAACCTTTATTTGATTGTCTTGTTAAAGTTTTTTTCTTATTTTGCAATATTTCAGTTTTTCTGCTAAGGCTTTGTTTTGATTTTTAGGAATTCTGAGTGTACAAACAACCTTTTTCAAATCAGTGTTTTCACTTGTATGCAGAGAAGCAAGTCAGATGAGCAGGGAGACTCTTCACAATTTTCTGCTCTTTACCTCCCTGAACACACTAGAGACAATAACAGCTTTGTGTATACTAGTCCATCCCTAATATTTAACCTTAATATGTGGAAGGGGCCCTCAGGGATTCTAACTGCCTTATAATTTTTTGTCGATTATGGTAAAGTAATTCAAGGCACTTACACCCAGCAGTAACCGGTCTGTTGTAACCACTGGATTATTAACAGATCTCCACACCAGTCCAGGAGAAGGAGAAAGCACAGATCAAGCTGTTGACATCAGGAGAGCTATGCACAACCTGAGGTGTTTTCTTCAGCTTCCTAAACCATGTCCAGCAATCCAGACATATTAAATGCCTATTTAAAATAAAATGATTTAAAATCATAGCACTTTGCCAACTCTTCATTTCCATTGCTCCAAATTATGCAATTTTCCCTGAATAATTGCTGGTAGAAGCATAATCTATTAATTCCAGGCCAGCTGCCCACTGGATACCACCAAGGATCATTTGCTCATGAAGAATACGTGCCTCTGCTCATTTGCAGACATATAAATGCATGACGTTCTGCTCTGCTCCCAAAGGGGAAAAGCAGCACAGCATCTTCCATCAGAATTGCCACTCTTTTGCCTCCTGTTCTGCTAATTTGGCTGGAAGAGCTGCGTCTGCTGTGATTTAAAGGCTTGAGGATATGCAGCCATTCTGTTGTCAGTGGAGTTAATAAGCCAAACAACTCAGATGGTTGAATCCTGAACTCCTTCCCCAGCTGAAATAGGTGGGAAAGAAGCCAAAGGAGCCTGTGGAAGTTTGATAACGCACAGCTAGCAGTCAGTCTGCCTGCATGTGTGCAGCCGCCAAGAAACAAACACTGATTAATCTCTGGTCTCATTGAGGAAGTCTAGTGCTGGCCAGTGTGGCAGAGATGGGATGAGGTTGAGCAGCTTGAAAAAAAAATTCTGTACACCTTTGCAGTGCTGTTTCTGCTCCTCAGATAGAAAAAGGTCCAGAGACAGAAAATCTTGTTCAACAGACAAGAAAACACTTGATGAAATCACACCAGAGAGATTAAAGGGGACTAAACAGTCAAGCAGGACAGTTCTTATGATATTTGAATGTCCAGTTTTTATCATTTTTAGAATAAAAACTTATCATTTTACCTTGTTGGAACCCTTTTTCATTTTTTATACACTAAGCAAAAATAGAGTGACCTATTTTGACTGAACTGAAACTAGTCTTTTATACCTCAGAACTTCACTGAAATATTTAAAAGGGAAGACAGAGTTCAGAAAAGATCTAAAAAACCCATGATTTCTCTTTGTTCCATTCATCCCATGAATGCATCCTACAGAGAGAGAGCAGGTGACATCCTCATCTGTAAACCGGGGGAACTGGCACATGTTCCCTAAGGAAATAATTAGAGGCAGCTCAATGCAGTCAGACTGGAGAAGGGATCATTCACCTTGTGCTCAGTACTGGTGAGGCCACATCTGAAATCCTGGGTTCAGTTTTGTGTCTCTCATGACAAGAAAGACATTGAGGGGCTGGAGCGTGTCCAGAGAAGGGAACGGAGCTGGGGAAGGGTCTGGAGCACAAGTCTGATGAGGAGCAGCTGAGGAAGGTGGGGGTGCTCAGCCTGGAGAGAAGGAGGCTCAGGGGGGACCTTCTGGCTCTGCACAACTCCCTGACAGGAGGGTGCAGCCAGGGGGGGATCAGGCTCTTTTCCCAGGTAACAAATGATAGGACTAGAGGAAATGGCCTCAGGTTGCACTAGGAGAGGTTTAGATTGGGTCTCACAAAAAATTTCTTCACAGAAAGGGATTGTTAAGCACTGTAAAAACTGCCCAGGGAAGTGGTGGAGTCACCATCCCTGGCAGGATTTAGAAGATGTGGATATGTGGCACTTGGGGACATGATTTAGTGGTGGAATGGCAGTGCTGGTTAATGGCTGGACTCAAAGATCTTAAAAGTCTTCTCCAACCTAAATGATTCTCTGATTCTCAGGTCCTGTGAAATTGGCAAAGGAAATGCCAGGTGTTCATCAGTAAATATTTGTCTCCATGGAGCAGGACCTCACAAGATGAAAGGAGATCTATTTGACTCAAAAAGGAATTCAGATTATCCCCTTAAACATATACATGTGGCTATCAGGAATGCTGAAAATCACAGAGACCAGAAGCTCTCCTGGCTAACCCATGTAAAACACCAGCCAGCTACTCCAAACCACAAACTTCTGGAGTTCAGAAGACAATGTAGAAGGGATCAAACACTAGTTTTCCTTCTCACATCCTTCCTCTCCCCATGGAATATTCTGCCTGGAAACATTTTTTTCAGGACTTTTTTAAACTTTATTTTGGGTAAGGAAATGGAAATTTCCTGTGAAATTAAATTTCCAAGTGTCTTTTGACCATCTGCAGTGATGGTATGTTCCAGGACATTGTGCAACTTGACACCTTCTCATCGCTGCTCTGTATTTTACCACTCTGGCACAAACCCATGGGCATGATGTGACACAGACCAGGGGAGCCACAGTGCAGCACAAACCTGCTTTTCTCCAGAATACAACCTACAGTAGTCACCACCTCAACACTTTGAGTGACAACCTGATACCACCAGAGTCAAACAGAAGTTTCTCCCATTCAGCTGGATTAAACTGAGATTATTTTCCCAGTTTACAATGGAAAATGCATCAGCCTTCTTGACCTTGGCAATCTGTAGCTCTACCATCTTCCAAAGAATCAATCAAGTACCATTTTGAAACAGACATTTTCACTTCTGGACTCTCCTTCCTGGCATTTGTGAGCAGATGCTGCAGGGAGTTCTCTAATGCTCTTCCCAAAGCAAAAACTGAAGCCTTTGGCCTTGGCATAAGCACAGGAGAACGCTCCCATGCCTGCCCAATGTATTTTGCAAACCCCCAGCCATCTGGGCAGAGAAAACATTCCTTTGGAAAGGAATGCATCCCCCCACATGAACGAGCTCTAAAAAGGAGTTGGATATTGAATGCTAAACAATAAAAATATGCACGAGCACTTTCTCCACTTGAAAAGAAGACAACTGTAGTCTGCAGCAATGCTTTCC
This sequence comes from Corvus moneduloides, assembly GCF_009650955.1. Lineage (NCBI taxonomy): Eukaryota > Metazoa > Chordata > Aves > Passeriformes > Corvidae > Corvus > Corvus moneduloides. Next base: position 6,797,779 of record NC_045478.1, read on the forward strand.
GCCTCCATCCTTCAGAATTTGTCAGGTTGTTTCTCTAGCTCTGTCCAGCATGCACAGCAAATCCTCCTTTGTTCACCTGCAGTGCCTCTATGCCTTGTACAAAGGCACTATTCCTATAACTTCTGTTCTCTGGAGGATGGAACTGGAGCTGTGGTCTATCACTACAGCAAGAGCAGAGCTGACCAATCTACTGATCAGGTATGTTCCTTCCCCACCTGTTCCACAGCCTCGTAACTTGTGGTAACTTCTTGTGACTGCAAGCAGAGTCAAGGCAGACTTAATGACAGCAAGAATTATTTAGGTTCTGAGTTAAAAGGGTCTTTTATGCCGAAGATATTTCATCTCCTCAAGACCATGGCTTGAGCGTTTAAACTCCCTCTGCTTGTGGCAAGTCTACATCAACATCTTAGGTGGGATAGTAATAACTCACACTTGTCCAATAATTCATGCCAACACTGCTTTGAAATCCCTCAAGAGAACCATAGAGATGAGACTTATTAAGGAATGGAAGCAGTTAGGAATTTCCTCTCTCCCAGAACTGAGTTGGGCATGAAAGCACCATTTCCATGCCCTCTCACAATTTGCAGAGCAGGCACAAGACCAAGAACTTCATTTCAGTGAGACCCACTAATGTCTCACCTCAGTTTGAATATATTTTCATATACTAAATCACATCCCAGCTCCTGCGTTTTCCCTGCAGATGAGGCAGAGGAATGACCCCAAGAGAAGAACCACAGAATCATAGAAAAGTTTGGCTTGGAAGGGACCTCAAAACTCATCTTGTTCCAACCCCTTGCCACAGGCAGGGACACCTTCCACTAGACCAGGTGTCTCAAAGCCCCATCCAGCCTGGTCTGGAACACTTCCAGGGAAGCAACATGATTCCAAGTTCTCAAAGTTAGAAGCCCAAAGCTAATGCCTCCAGTATATCTGCTCAAGATCAGCTCATGTAGCTACACTGCAGACCCATCTTTTCCCCCTTCTGATTTCCTTAACCTTAAACCCTTTGCATATGAGCTTTTTCCCCTAAACAGTGGTTCACACAGAATTGTTTTCATTAATAAAAAAGGCCCCTGTGTGACTGTTAGGTGGAACAGGGAAGGTGTAATAATGACTATAATTGGGTAGTCTGTGGCTGCAGGTCAAGAAAAAATATTAGAGAAATAAATTATTAGTATTTCAAACTTTATTTGGAATAAGTCTTAGAAAGTGCTTTTAGAAGCAATAATAACAGTTATAATTAATGAATGCACTGCCAAGTATTGACCAAAAGATTCTTACAAGTTCACCTTTCATTTCCTCAGTGCCTGACTATTCAATTTGTTTTCTTATTAAAATCCAAGGGCTTTATGGAAACGTCTTTGAAAACAATCCGCAGGATACAACTACTCCTTGTAGAAAAAATCATCAAGAATCAACTTTTATGCACCATTTTCCTGTCAATACCTACTGTTTTAGAAGGCTTGCATGGTATTTTAAAAGTCAGAATAAAAGTACTGTCCTATTTGCCTGTCAGATAAATTACATGTTTGAAGACATTTGTATAGACAATGGAATGCCTCTGGGATCTGCAAAAGATCTGATTTGGGAAACTCTAAATGTAAAAGAGTAGAGTTACTTAGAGAATTAGTAGAATGAGAGTCAATCAAGAGAAGAGAAGGATAATGTGTAATTTTAATTGCTGAATAACAAACAAATTTTGTTGTCCAAAGGATAAGCCCAAACAATGAAATACAGAGAGAGAAAAAATATATTTGTTAATCAGAATTCTCAGGCTAAATTTAAATCATAAATCTCCTGACATATTTTGCCTTTTGGTGTTTCCACTGATAGTATTTTATGCAACCAAGCCAGAATATTTAAATCACTCACATATCACACAAAAGGATGCTGGGTGGGTCCTCCCCAATCCTTGCACAAATAATTCCAGAAGGGACATTTAGTGTCCTCCATCAGGGCTCCCATGGCACCGTATGCTTGGGTGAGCCATCAGTCTCAAGGAGTGAAATCTTGAGCTTAACACATTTAAATCGCTGTTGCTTGAGACAAAACCACTCTTTGTAAGTGAAGATTGACGTGATCCAGGTGGTAGAGGGAGACAAATACCTGACTTCAGTACAAATGTGGGACAGACAGCTGTGAGAAATGGGACGTGAGGAATTCCTGCTTCCATGCAGAGCAAAGCCAGAGAATAGTTGTAAATTATGGAAATGTGGTGATGGATGCAATTAAATATCCTAGCAAGGCTGTCTTACCTGCTGACATGTCAATACACAGATTTGCATTAAGTTTTTCCCTGCAGGTGGAATCTATTCAGAGAAGGGAAATTTCATAAAATTGAAAGTTTTCCCTTCCTTTGTAGCAAAGGACATGCATCATAGAGGTATTTTCAACACGTAAATCCTCTGCTACTGCAATACCTACATTATCAAGGCCCTTTGCTCTAGGTCCCTGACATTTCCAGAGCCTTCATATGGGGTTGTGCTCTTTTGCTCTCAGACTGAGTACACAAAAAGCAATTTCTGATCTTTTAGCCATTGGTTTGCTAGCAATCTCCTGAAACTTTACAACTGATGTTCCATGGCATGGATCCTTAGACCCAGCTGTCCATAACCCAGTTTGCCTGCAATTATGAAACAGATTTCAGTCTCCCACTGTCCTTACATTCCTATATGCTCTAATGCCATGAGAAGTTACCTCATCATATATTTATATGCCAGATTGTCAAACAATGGCTATTTCCCATTTTTGCCTCTGTGTCAGATATGTTGGACCAAAAGGTTTCCCTTGCTAATGAGGATATAAAAAGCAGGGCTTGGCACGTGGGCTTTGCTTCCATGTGCAGCTGCCAGATGGGCTAGAGCAGAGGATGTCTAAACATGTGACTGCAGCAGCAAGCAAGGCAAATACACAGCCTCCCTAAAAATAGAAACACTCTCTGCAGGGAGGTATTACCATTTCTCTATAAATCATAGAGCTGTAGAAACGTTTAGGTTGAAACACCTCTAAGATCATCAGGTCCAACTGTTAACCCAGCACTGCCAAGTCCACCACTAAACCATGTCCCTAAAAAAATGTATCTGGGCTTCTGGAAAAGGGCAAACTGTGGCAAAGGTAAGTTTTGTGATGGCCAGAGTAGCAGGAGGATCTGATTCCATGGTCCAAGCTTTTGTTTTACTTTGCTGCCACTGTGATGTGAGCTAAGGGAAACTGTGTGTGAGTACAGATGATAGAAGTTCTCAGGAAAACACTGGGTTCCTGCAAAATTCTTCCCAACACAGTGGAACGGACAGCCCAAGTTGGCTCTGAGGGTGAATGTCATACAGAAACCCTCCCAAAGTATGAGTCTTTTAGCCATAAGAGTCACCACTGCTTATGTACACCCATTCCAAAATACGATGCTCTGGTTTGCCTGTGATATCCTCTGAATGAAGGCTTGAGACGCTGTCAGCCTCATTCCTTGCTCAAAATGGCCTCTTCATCAGGTTTGGGCAGGTGTTCACATTTTAACTCCTGAGATAAGTTTGAAACAGGGCTTTCATATCCTAACTGGATTCCCTCGGACTTTAATATCATTCATTGACCTGCAGATGAAATGTAGGGCCAGATTCCCTAACTTCTTTGAGCAAACTATCTAAATGATCTTCCAGCTCCACTGAAATGCATAAATGTATTCTTTTTTATTTGTTTGACCTTCCAAAAGGTACCAAATGAATGTGCTGGCAACTAAAAAGCCAACGGAGACTCATCTCTGACTTCTTTTTCCTACTATTTGTATTTTCTTTGTCCTTTAACGCCCAACTACAAAGTGAGTGATGATAGACGATTTTTCAATTTGAATCATGATCACTGTTAGATGTTAAAGGACAAAGGAAATAAATCATCTGAAAAGACATAAGGAGGTGATGCTGTTTTCATCATTCAAAGCCCTTTCCAAGTCGTTGGCAAATAAAAGTCTTCTCTGACAATGTTCTTTATTTTAACATGTTCTTTCTTGCTCTTAGCATGTTTTAACGTGTTCTTTCATGTTCTTTATCTCTCCTTGAGGAGGAAGTGCATTTGATTGCTTTGAATTTTTGTTATCAGCCTGGTGATTTTTCAGGGCAAAAAGGTCAAAACCTTGCATAACATTGAAAAGAAAGCTCCCAATAAGAAAGAAACAGTGTAGGTGAAGAGGAGTTTTATACCCTTTGGAACTTCTGTAAGAGAGAAAAAGTCCCTCATCAAACCATGTTTTCCTTGCAAACTCAAGGGGAAAAAAAATCAAATTCTTTTCCAGTCAAGCAAGGCTTTGAAGTTTTTGCCTCAATGTAAATGCCAGCAAACCATGCAGGTCCATGCCATTTCCACTTGTGATCGTCTGTTGGAAAGCTGAAGGTGCTGGATGCATTAGAGTTTTGGATAACTCGGGCACCTTCTCTGGGGCTCACCCTCTGAATCAGTGAAGTGAAACATTAATATTTATGTCCTTCAGCAATTATATACCATGGTAAGGAATAAGGTTTTGAGTGCTGAAAACTATGCATCTACAGACTGTTCTGTTGCTCACTTAGTGAGCATTGCCATTGTCAGAACCATCTTTGGGTCATATTATTGTCCAGAACTGCGAGGTATTTCATGAGTTTCCTTACAGAAGCTGAAAAAAACCCCATTTTTCACTTTAACACAGACTTCACTCACCTTCCTGAATACCTTTAGAACAGAGTTCAGCACAAATTCTCCAGTTTTAGAGCTGTATGATCCAAAGGTCTGGGTAACTCTAAATGTTTATACTCTCCAAGTCTCAAGGATCATGAACATGTAAAGTCAGTTGTGGTGTTACTGAGGAAAATATTCCTTCCTGTGCCACATGCAGTGATCCACATTTACTAGAGCATTAAAATAAGAGTCCTTGCCATTCTCTTCAGTGAAAATGCTGCATTCTTTGCACCAATATTTGTCCCACTGGAGTCCCTGTAGGATTGGTATCTGGGAAATGCATCTCCCTGTGACCTGGGTATTCTGACTAAATGACAGACTGGATCCTCCAACAAGGCACAGGAAGGTGAAGATATTTAGAAGTTTGCAGGGATATTTTTATCTTCTAAGGACTGTAGAGCAGCCTGTGGGTTACATTTAGGTTCTAGAACAAACAAAACCGTGTAATAACGGTTGCTAATAAATTAGCACGTAAATATAGCATATTTCCAGAAATTGTGGAATCAGCTTGCTGCCTTTTTGCTTGGGTTTTGCAAATACTTATTGATACCTTACCAAAAAAGCCCTGGTTTTACAGTGAAAGGTATCACAGCATAAATCCCTAGCAAGAAAGTGAAATCTGTGGAGAGAGTTTTGGTCATTAACTTTTACTGGCAAATCCATTTGATACAATTATCATATGTTGCAGGTAATGGACAGAGACAGAGTTTAGCATTGCAGTTTTTTTCACCCATCACCTCACATAAATCCTTAAGCTGAAACACAAACCAAAGTTCTACTCTGTGCCACAGCGGTGTCCTGGGCTGGTAGAGAAAAATGTTGGCTGTTGTAGCTAGAGAACCACGCTGCTGGTAACTGGCTATGATGGATTCTGCTACAAATAACATCCAAGTCTTTTCCTCTAGATTTTTAAAATATAGTCAGGGAAGGGAGGTTTCCTTCTGAACTCGCACACTGGGGTGGGCCATCCAGGTTACTAAATCAGCACAGCTCCTTATTTAACACTCCTGAGGATCTGGAGTTAGAGTATATTTGTAAGAAGATGAATTTGAGCTGTAGCTCTGCTATTCACATTTATTTAGTTGCGGAAACACTAGAGATTTCTATCATCTTTTTATCATAAGCATCACAAAGCAACCAATTTGAGCAGTGTTATTGATAGTGAGTACAATGCAATACTCACTCTTTCATCTGTTACAGAATAGGCAGATTTTGTAATAAGATGTTCCTTTTTTTGTACCTTCTTTTCCGTCCAGCATATTGCATGTGTCTTATCAATGCATCACCTCTCCATCTCACTATCTGTGCTCAGAAGACCTCGTTTTTTCCCCTGCCTCTGTTCTTTAATTTCCTTCATCCTCTTTCCCACTGTTTCTCTCTGCCTGTAATTTTTTATGTCTCTAGAGTCATACTAGGGGATGGCTGGGGGAAGAATGTTGTTTGTGGTACAGATGATACAGTACACAAAATCCTAATTTTCTCATTTGAATAGAAGCCTGCAGAAGATCTGGCTTAATTTGTCAGCAGTGTATGTGTAACCATGTTTTAGAGGGACCTAGAAAAGATTTGGGACCAACCTGTTTAAAACCCAATTAGAGGGACATGGAGCTAGGTACAGGTTAATGACTAAAGTCAAGCATGAAAAATATACAAGTCTGTGATGCTTAAGCTGCAACATTAATAAAGGCAGAAAAAAGGGAAGCCTGAGATAGCAGTCAGGTGAGACTGCACTTTTTGAACTTCAAGTTTATAGCTCAATGGCTTCCATGTAAATTTTCTAGGGAAGGAAGGTCTTCAAAATGGCTCCTCCCTTCCTAGATGATCTAGTAACAAAAAAGTAAAACAAGTCTTCAGGCAGAAAAAATTGAAAAGAGTTGTTGAACAGAAAAATATCAGGATTTCATGTATACAAATGTACTGTAATACAAATCAGAGCCTTACCCCAGATATCAAAGGAGCAGTGGCAAATTCTACAAGCCAGAGTTAGAGGTCTCAAAGAGAAACCAAAATGTTATCAGTCCAATTTTGGAAAGACAGTGCTGTCCATCTCTCTGAAATGAAAATGGTTACAGTTAAACAAAGAGCCCTGGCAAAAAAAATAACAAAGTCTTGCACCTTGGTCCTTAGTCTGCACAAGCTGCAGAGAAGCTGTAGAAGTGAATAAATCAGGAATTCACTGCACAGTGATCATTACACCTGAGGACAGCGTCACCTGTGGTAGGATGATTTGGGTTTAAGTCTGTTGAGCAATTTTTTGGAAGGAATAATGCAATTATAAATGGCAATTTGCCATTAGCCACATTAAAACTTTAGTACATTAATAAGGTCCCAGGTTTGACCATCTGGATAACATTAGCAAGATCATTCAATCCAGTTTCTCTCTGTACATAACCTTTTATTTTTTTTTAATTAGTGTTTTCTCTGTGGCCAGACTAAAGGTACCATAGTGGCCTGACCCCAAAAGAAAACCTTCACTTTCTTTAGCCCTTTTTGATCACCTTTCCCTGAACAATTTCTCTGTCTATTATACCTCTTTTTATGATACAGAATAAAAAAGTAGGATTCAAGGTTGAGATGCAGCACTGACTTATATGGAGCAATGAAAATGACCCCAAGTATTCCTATACCTTTATTACCAAATAGTCATTTCACCATGTCCCTGGACATTACTGACCTTCAGCAGCAGTTCCGTGCAATCTCCCGATGCCACAGTGGGTTTTGTTCTATTATTTTTTTCTCCTTCCCAAAGCACTCTGAGCTGATATTAATCTAGCCAGACCACTGAAGTCTCTCCCTGCAGTGTTTCATAGTCATCATTTCTGCAGTTGAGGTGGCACTCATTGATTCATAGGTGTAAGATTTCAAAGCACACAGCAGACATTTCAGATATTGGTTACACACATCAGAAGCAAGTGTCAGCAGTGACACACCTTGTGACACAGGATTGTCACCTGTGCCACAAGGAGTGACTTCTGTGCTGTGTTACAAGCCATGCCTAGCAAGGAAGGCTGGGATGAACTGCCTCAGTGGCGGCATTTTAAAATAGATGGGATGTGCTGCAGGCACCTGACATCAGGTGAGGGGACAGGCTGCACTCAGAAGTGATGCTGGTGGATTTCAGTAATGTTGGAAATTATTTCAGTAATGTATGGAAATTATTTTCCATTTCCCACGCTCCTGGCAGGATCACTCATGCTGTGGAAGTGAAGAAAATGTTTCCATCGAGCCCATCCCCAGAGACACTCAGGTGCTTCTCCTCTGGGAGGAGCGAGGGCAGAATGATTTACTGTTCTCTGCCTCTCTCTCTCTGCCTGAGGCAGGGCACACAGACACATCACAAGAGGTGGGAAAGGTTATTTATGTGTTTACCACTTCCCTGGTATCCTAAAATGTCCCCTCCTCCTGGCAAGTCATCTGTTACTTCTCAGCATCTCTGTTAGGATGGGGTGTGACTCCAAAACCGTCGCAAGAAATTCTATCATTCAGTGCCATGTGCAAAGAAACAGTTGAATTGGAAGGATTTTAGAAAATATTAAACTTGCTGCTTGAATATCCTCAATATCCTGTGGCTGGCTTTCCAGTAAATGGGATGTCATGCATGGCTCCTCAGAAGCTTGGGTAGATACAAGTGAGCATGTTCTCCTTTTACTCCTCCTCTTTTCAAAAAGCTTCACATCTCTTTGTCTTCTTTTGCTCTCTACACAGACAGACACAAACAGACCCTTTCCCAGCATTCCTCTAATTTTTTTCCAAGCATTCTTAGTTATAAGAGCAGAAACCCAAAAGTTAAAAAAAAAGCCTCTACTTAAATAACCCCACTGAAAACCTGTCTGAAAGGAAAACACTTAAAAATTGGGTGAGTCGTATGTTCAGACTGTCATAGGACTATTTTGAGCTCCCCTTCTTGGATTAGTTTTTTGGTGGGTTTTGGGGTTTTTTTTGAGCTCTAGTTCAAAGACAACAGCACAGCAGCTCTTCTGAGAAGAAGTGAAATAAGTGGATGACTTTGATAAATGAAACTATTCTTCCCTGTGATTAGCCTATAAGTAAAAAGATAGATAAATATGACTAAACTCTTCCACAGCAAAAAATAAAACAAACAGAAAGGGACAAACTCCGAGCAGACAGTACCTCTGACTCCTGTTGAGTGGTGACTGAAGAGAAAAACAGAAATAACCTGCAAAGAGGGCTTACAGCAGGGTGTGTTTTGTTGGTAGTAGGGATCAATCCCTGTGCCATCCCTGGAAGTGTTCAAAGCCAGGCTGGGTGAGGCTTGGAGCAACCTGGGATAGTGGAAGTTGTCCCTGGGCCTGGCAAGGGTGTTGGAATGAGGTGGTCTTTAAGATCCCTTCCAACCAAAACATTCTGTGGTTCTCTGACCCCAATTACCAGGGAATGCAATTACCTGAGAAACTGCTATTTATAACTTCACAAAATGAGAAGTACTCACCTCAGAAAACACAGCATTCCCTACAGAGCATTGTTTCTTTGGAATTATTAACACAAAAGGTGTCAGTGCTGCCTTTGAGTCTCTTGCTACTCAAGCTGTGTCATCTACCCTGACAATCTTAAAACTCTTGCTGTATTTGACATTTATTATAAACCTCCGGCTCCAAGAATGGTGACAGCATGGAGATATCAAACCACTTCTGTATTTCATGTGTTTCCCACATGTCTGGCAGAAGCTATTTTATAAGAAACAAATATTGTGTATTCCTTGGACAGAAAACATTCAAAAGTTTAAAAATCCTTAGGAGACCTTTTCTTCTGTAAAGAAAATCATAATTTGTAATACTGTTTCATGACTTTGAAATGGTCTCTTTTGTGATTTTTATTATCAATACTAGGGACAGCTGCAGGGTTTAATTCTCAGTCTCAAGATAGGCCAAAATAAACCTTCTGAGAAGAGAAAACAAGTTGTTTGACTTGTTCAGCTCAATAAAAGCAATGTCATCAGCTTCACTGTTAATTTCTAGCAGAGGCATCCATCTGTGAACAATATGAGAAACAGTCAGGGGACAAAAAAAGACATAGATCTTTCTCATCCAGATCCCCAGACACAATCTCAGTTACTGTGCTGGGTTGCTAACACTTACACAGTAAATAATAGTTAAAATTTATCCCAGGTGTAATTCAGCAGAGTTAGTACAGGAATGAATTGCTCTGTTTGGATGTGATTACCCCTATTTATTATAAACACTTTTGATAACTTGTTATAAATCTGAAGTATTTCTAGTTTCCATGCCAGCAGAACTGGTGATATCCTCCACACAACTGCAGCAGAGGTGGCAGTTTGGCTGACAGAGAAAGAGATATTTGGGCACAGATGCACTTTGCTGCTATGTGAGGCAAGATAAAGGCTGCATTTGGAAAAAGAGGTCATTTTAGAACAAGGAATTTCATAGTTTGAAGTATTTGTATAGCATGCAGTTGTTGGGAGGCCTCCAGATGTCTCCAGATATGCCGAACTATTCTGGTTTTTTTCAGATAAATAAGCAAACAGAAGGTCTGGAGTGGAAAACAGGTCTTGATGTATGGATGTGCTGTATGCATTCCTCCTCCCCTCACCCTGCAAAGCTGGAAAACTCACACAGCGACTGCCACCACGAAGCATTCAATCCTGTCATGCCCTCCACTTAAGCCCCTCCAAGAAAGGACCCACTCCTGTGCCTACTGCAGTCTTCAAGAGATAACTCTTTTCCCAGTGTCTTATCTTCACATATAGAACCTAAAAGAGCAAAGAGACTGACAACACAGCCAGGGTCATCTTGAATAAAAGTGTAGAAGAAGCCTGGAAATGTGTAATGGGGGAGAGACACCTTGCAGTGAAAACCTGGGTTGGTACTACCAGAAGTTGCCCAGTGTCATCACCACCCTGCCCAGGCTGGGACAAGTGACAAGTATCCTCCCCTAGAAGACCATGGAGACAGCCCCTGCCCAGCAAAGCGCAGCCAGGGTGGTGACCAGAGCCCCCCTGGTGCTGTGTGTGACCTCACAGGGCATTTCAGCCCAGCAGGTACATTTGGAGCACCCACTTAACACCCCTGGTGTTACCCCACCCATTATTGAGGTTGATCCATTGAATTAAATGACATTGAACCTAAATGTACTGTTCAGCAATTATCAGCTAATGGCATGTCATTATCAGTATATTTCCTTGAACATGATTTGGGTTTAAAGTACATTAATTGACTCATTGCAAAAAACAGGAGCATTACTTTTTCATTCCACCAGTAAAACATGCCATCATATTTAATGGTGGCTGAGACCCTCAGCTCCACTAATCATTTGTTAGGCCTCACAGGGGATGTAAAATAGAGTGTAATAGCACTGCAGTATAATAGCATCATCCTTACCCCTTGGGATCTAACAAAACCGTATTGCAACAATTCCAGTTTAAAACTTGTAGCTCATTTTTCCATTTACTAAAGTGCCTCAAAACCAATTTACAGTTAAACACCGGGTGGACCTGAAGAAAACACAGACCTAATATGGCAAGCCATTGTATTGCAGCCATTATGCTTTGTAACATCTTGGATCAAATTAAATCCAATACTCAATCCAACTACTGCAAACAGAACATTGCCAGCTTCCTCTTCACACCCCCCTTAAGCACAGCAGTTTTGCAAACGGATATGGCAAAAAACAAATCCCATGAGCCTTGTTTCTTTTGCCTGGTAATTGATGAGTAACCTTGGGGTACACATATGCATCACCCTAGTGGAGGCCGAGCACAAACATTTGCTGTGTTCATTTGTAGGTAATGGGTTTCCTTTCTGACATACTCAAAAGCTGTATCCTCTTGAAGGATGTGAACATGAGACACAGGTTGAAAACCATTTAATCTTTACAGCAGAAACAGGTGACAACCTGGTTAGAGAGTGAATTCCCATCTAACCACTCCTCTAGGAAGACCTGCATGTGTTTTGATAATTTATTTAATTGAACTATACTGTAAAAGAAACGGTTTAAAATCAGGACACGTTTTTCTGGGTATTGATTTTTATGCTTTTTCATGTTGTCTTTTGCAGCAGCCAGTATTGCTAAAAGCTCTACCTCATCTAAAATACACAAAGTGAAGAAAATTTACCCTTTTTCAGTGTTTTGTCAGTCAGTGTCCTCCTAAAGCAGACTTCAAATTATTTTGTATAGTTGTCTACGGACTTTTTTCCCCTAGAAGTATGGAAGTGCTTTTGGATATTTGTTGTTGTAGTGCGGTAGTCTGTATCTTCGGACTGAAATGCCACCAAGCAATGATATTTGCCATAGAGGGGATAATTATCATACAGCTCAATCCAAACATTTGCAAGTATCTGCTCAAGTCTAAAATATCTCTGGATCCAGTGTTTAACAAAGATTTAATTTTGCAGTGCTCCCATACTGGTCTATTTCCTTAAGTGACAGAGCAAAGGGTTTTAGGCCCCAAGGATGAGGTCAGTCCCTACTCCAGCTGTAACTATAGTCACTCACGTGCATCTACAGCTTTTTGGATGCTTGCCACCAGAACTTAAGAAAAGAACTGTGAAAGTCACCTTCCCTCAAGCACATGTTTTAGCAGATGTTGCATCAGCAGTTACTGATTCAATGGAAAATAGGACGTCTCAGGAACAAAGCAGATTCAAGAGCACCATGAAGACACTAAGACACCTGATGGAAACATGGTAATCATTCATCCTCCCTCCACTAGAGCAGGGGATAGCAGAGGTGTGCCCCTCCAGAGGTGGAGCCAGGAGGTGAGGGAAGGAATGCCTACCATGAAAAGATACACCATACAGAGAAAAGCCACAACCATCTTTCTTCCCTTGGCAAGTGGACACACACCATTAACTACACAAGGACACGAAGAAATAAGAGACTGTAATGTCCTGAACAGCAAAAATTTGCATCCTAAGTCACCTGCCTAAGACTGGGCATTTTAGGCTTATGTGTGATAAATAGGCTGAGATCCTTTAGCTTGTAGATAGACTGCCTGCTAGCCTATCCCATGAGTAAAGGGAGGGGGAAATGGAGCGTTCACAACGCCAGGACTTAAGGACTGTTTCCTTCTCTCATCAACGGGAAGAATGAGGTGATTTCACCAGTAATTCAGAGCAGCAGACTCCTGAGGGCATGAGATCCTCGCATCTTGAGTATGTTGAATGGCTCTCCTACTGATCGTGCCTGCTCCTTTTGACCACAGAGCAAACCTGGACTAACAGCTGGTTTAGTTCCTTTGCCCATATGTTGTCATCTACGAAGTAAATATCGGTATTTGTTCTAATTATCCAGGCTTTAAACTGGAGGCTCACTTTGAACTCATGGATAGTGTAACCATCCTGCATCCTTCTGTTTCACTCTGCCAAAGACAGCTAAAATAGGTAAGATTACCCATTTCTTTCCATCTTGCCTAAACAATGTCTGAGATGACATTTTCAGATGTAGACATACACACTGCAGGCATACAAAACCAGAAGGATGGAATCCCATTCCTGAAAAAGGTGAGATGAATCTCATCAATATGAATCTGTGCTCAGTTAATTTTCCATGCTGGGAAACCTGAAATTTGCTCTCTCATCTGTGTATAGTCCTAATTTTAACCCCAACTCCGATGTTTTTAACATGTCTTTGGTTTCACAATTTATTGGGACATGGACTAGTCTCAGTCCATCAATTGTCAATTTACAAAGGTGATATTTCCTCTTCATGTCACTCTGTGAAACTTCCTGTCAACACCTTTACCCAACCCATGTCCCTTGACACAGCAACATACTCTCCATATATCAACACCAGGTGATTGATAAGATGTGATGCTGTCCATGAACTTGCTGACAGTGCACTGCCCCATCATCCAGGTTATTAACAAAGACCATAATCAGTTTTTACCCCAGCAATTTACCTTCAGGTTTGCCACCAAAAGCAGCTGCCGTTTGTACCCCTGAACATCATTCTCCAAGCCCAGTGTTCCAGAAAATTTTTCACAATTTATCATCCAATTCTGCCCTCTTTTTCTTCTGCATTTGACCATAAGTTTACCATGGGAGATTATGCTGACGGCCTTGCCAAATTGAAGGCAAACAACATCCATTCTCTTCCCTTGTCTGCTCGTCACAGAAGGTAATCTGTTATTAAGCAGTATGCTCAATTTCAAATGTTTTGGTTAGTTGGATTTTTTTTTGTGACAAAACAGGGAATAGATGTCATAGAAATCTAAGCACCTAAATATCCCCTTGACATCAATCATAAAAAACCATTGAAATGCCAATGAAAGCACAAGCAGCATTTTCTCCATCCCGTTGACAACACTAAATATTTCAAATATATACAACCATGGTAAGAAGAGACTTTAGTCTCTGCCTTAGAGCGTAAAGGGATGCCATGACTAGCATGATTTTCTAGTATTTCAAATCCTGTGTTTCCAGCTTGAAATGGTGGGCAGGTGGCCCAAAAATAAATCAGGAACTTGGGCTGAGGGGCTTAGTTAGTTCAGTGAACCATGGAGCGTTTGTGAGGTTTGCTATTTATTCTCTTTTCAGTACTGCTGCTAAATGAAGAGATCTTTATTGGGATGCTGAGCCCTCAATATTAAATACTGGCTCTCTCTAACCTGAGAGAAACAAAGATATTTCTGGTCCTGCACCCCTGCAATGTTCTGAAATGAGATCCCCTGTGAAGCATAAACTTCTTTTTAATTTGCCATTGTTTGTACTAGTAAATTAACAACACTGGGGCACAGGTGCAGGGATTTAGCATCCATGATGGTAAAAAGATAAAAAAGCTGATCCCTGGTTTTGGCCCAGACCAGCCAGTGGCTTTCCAAATGGATGGTTCCCCAGCATGGTTTGGGAATCAGTTCAGACCAGGGACCTTCCCCATGAAGCTCTGGAGGGAAGGGAAAGGCCTGGCACAGCCTGGCTGTGCCAGCTGGCCCCAAGGCTCCACAACAGCTCCCATCACTGGATGGTTTGCTGGTAGTGATGAAAGTGTAAATGTTTTCCCAATCAATTCAGAAGCGAATGCAGCATTTTTCCCATGTTGTAACTCAAATGTCTCCCCTCTTCCCTCTGCAAGGATGTATAGGATTCTGTTGCAGTGGGGATACTGCAACACGCATATATCAAACCAGGAGTCCCGTGGAAAGGAAATATATATGGACAGACAGATTCTTGATAGCTGTTTCAGAGATGTTTATTTCTCCAGCCGCATGGCCGGAGCTCTGCCGAGGAACTGTTCCAGTCACGGGACCAAGGGTCCTTCTGCCCGCGCAGGGAACACAAACCAACCAATGGGAACGAGGCTGAGCAGGGACAGGGAAGCCCCGTGCCTCCCCTCAGGGCCCCTCTCCCAGGGCTACACAGCGGGGGAGGGACCCCAACACCTCACCCGTTTTATTTTAATAAAAGGAGAATGAAAACAACTGGATAAACATAACAAGAACAGTTTCAAAACAAAACAAGCCACCCTCCTGAGTCTTTAAATGTCCAAACAGATTCTCTGGAACATCTTAGGGCTGACAGAAGGGAGACAGGACTCTCTGAGCATGCTTTGTGGGGAAACTGAGGCAGGAGAGGGTTTAACTTCTTCCCTCCCCCTTTTCATCCCCCACTCGGCATTGGAAAGGGATTTTTGGGGAAACAACTGGCAAAAGCATGGTTTTGTGAGGGAAACCATGGATGAAAAAACGGATTGGGAATACACTGGGGGTAATAGGACATAGGGTAAAAGGGAAAGGTGGGATTAGGAAAGGGAGACTGTAGGGGGGACTTACAATAGAGATACTGTCTAACATGACCACGATTTTTTGCATATATACTGCCTTTTACAGAAACACCATCAGGCCCAGTGACCTGCGATGCTTGTAACCCTTTTCTCCCTAGTACAATATTAAATTCCACCACCTCTCCATCTCCCAAGCTTGGGATCCATTTTTCAGGGTTATTCTTTTTAATAGCAGTTCTATGCGCGAATATGTCTTGCTGGTTGTCACACCTTGTTATAAAACCATAATTTTGCTTAACATTATACCATTTTACTATCCCTAAGGTCTTAGTTTCTATGATCTTTTCCTTTTTCCGAGTGGCTGCTGTTTTCTGTCTCGCTGCGTCTTTGCTCTCTCCTTCGGTCGCTCCCGTGTTGGAATTGTCGGGGCTGCTGGTGCCTGCGCGCTCTTCCCGGGGTCGCGTTCGGGGCTGCGCGGGCCGGGCCGGGCCGCGCCGCTCAGTTCTCCGCGCGTCGCCTCCTCTGGTCGCAGCTTCGCTGCCAATGCCGGGCGCTGCACCCACGTCTCGGCCAGGCCCCCGAGCGACGACCCCCCCGCGCCCTGCTCCAGCGCGCGTCTCGGCTGGGCGCGGCTCCGTTCCACCGCCATTGCCGCCCGCCGCTGCCCGCGCGCCGCCCCTCTCAGTCGGGCGTTCACGGGGCTCGCTCCACCACGCACTGCACAGGACCGGGCGGGCACCGCCGGGTCCCGCCGCGCCTCGCTCCGCCACCGACACTGCGGCTCGCGTGGCTCCGCCCGCGCGCGGGAACTGCCTCGCTGCTGCTCGCAGAGCGCTCGGTGCACGTGGCCTGGGCCACACGGTCCCTGCGCCAGGCTTCCCTTCGCCAGGACACAGCTGACACTGCTCAACAGTCTCAGTAACTAAATAATATTCACGAAAATATTCTTCCATCGGCATATATTTTGACTCCAGTATTAACTGTGTCCAAACGGTTTTCCAAAAGCCCTTGGTAAGAATTAAATCCCAAGAAACATAGAAAAAGTTCTTAAACAACCATGCCAGGAAGTGTTTCAGTTCTTTCTGAGCTTGAATCAAGCTAAAATTTACAAATCGTTGTTCAAGAATCGTTTTAAGTTTAAGATAAATGTCCATATGCGGCTCGGAGAGCCAAGAGTCTTCCCACTGTTCCTCCATAGTTTAGATATGGAATAGTAAAGCAAAACCAAGAAGAGGAATCCAAAGTTTCCAGGGTTTACTCACACAAATCAGTCGCTTAGGGATCGGGGATCGTTCTGCTCTCAATTCTCCACCATTTGTTGCAGTGGGGATCCTGCAACACGCATATATCAAACCAGGAGTCCCGTGGAAAGGAAATATATATGGACAGACAGATTCTTGATAGCTGTTTCAGAGATGTTTATTTCTCCAGCCGCATGGCCGGAGCTCTGCTGAGGAACTGTTCCAGTCACGGGACCAAGGGTCCTTCTGCCCGCGCAGGGAACACAAACCAACCAATGGGAACGAGGCTGAGCAGGGGCAGGGAAACCCCGTGTCTGTGCCCTCAGGGCCCCTCTCCCAGGGCTACACGGCAGGGGAGGGACCCCAACAGGATTCCTCCACTGTCATGGAGAAGCTGGCATACTTTCCCCAGCACCTGGGTTTCTCAGTGCCTGACCTTAATGTTTCCTCTCTGTCAGGCAGAGGCTGCTGCTGCCTTTGAAGGAATTCAGTACTAATAGCACTGTCTGGCAGGGAGTGACAGGCTCAGAGGATCAAAGACAAGAACATAAATCTAACAACCTCCAGCCCAGAAACCATCTCCTCCCTCCCTACTGATAAGCATGCAAGATTGAAGAGAGGTGGAAGGATTTATTTGGAGCAGAAAACTTTACGAGGAATGGAGAGAGAGGTAACCACTTACTAATGATCTTATGAAAGCAGGGAATTTCCCTACATATTAATATGCACAGATCTCTTTTTAAGTCGCTCTGAACCCTCTTAAGGTGATTAGTTTTGCTGTATTTTCTCACCCCGGGGCAGGGAAATCCTATTGCTGTGACACTTGGCAAGCTAAAGAAGGTCACCTTCTCCCTTTCCCACAGGGACATTCCAGCCAGGCTCTGACAGCTTGCCTGTTCCTGGTTTCTCTTAGGGATAATATCTCTCTTGGGTATGATTAATGCAATGTCAGAGCACTCTGGATTCCTAAACCAAAGGATTTGCAAAACTTACAGACACCTCCAGGAGCTGCAGGGCCAAGGTAGATTTCTTGCTTGCTCTCTCTGTTTTGTACCAGCACCCACTGCCCTTTCCACTGCCTTCCTCACTGGGAGCTGGAGAGCCCTTGTTCAGGGAACCACATGCATCACAAGATCCCCCACAAAGCTCCTCAGTTGTTCTCTGTGTCATAGAACCATAGAATTATTTGGGTTGGAAAAGACTTTTAAGATCATCATGTCCAACTGTTAACCCAGCACAGCCAAGTCCACCATTAAACAACGTCCTTCAGAGCCACATCTACACATCTTCTAAATATTCCCAGGGTTGGTGACCCCACCACTTCCCTGGGAAACCTGTCCAGTGCTAGACCACAGTGAAGGAATTGTTCCTGATATCCAATCTAAACTTCCTCTGGTGCAACCTGAGAGCATTTCCTCTCGACCTGGAGATGTCCTTCAGTCTCTTCTTCCTGTTTTCTGCTCTCCAGTCCTGCTAGGATACTCTTTGGGGAGCATGACATCCGTATCAGTGTTAATTAATATATTGGAGTCTGTTAGATCAGTGCTTCAAGGGCAGGAGAATTTTGAAAAGATACTTGCACATAGCAAGGGACCTAAGAAGTTTACTGGAACTCTACACTGTTTTCATTTCTTCGCCCCAGGTGGCTTTACTTAAACTAATTTTTTTATGTTGGAAATCCTTGTTCAAACAGACAATGATCTCAAATGGACTCCTTACCTGAACCAGTATAAAATAAAGCATGAAAGTCTTTTCTACATTTAGATACCTCTTCATCCCAAAGGAGCTCAGCTATTTCAGCCCACAGAGGATGGCTCCTGTTAATAACTATACCACTGACTTTGACTGTTTCAAAAACTGGGTCCATGCTATTTTATAGGCAGTGGAACTGACTGAAGGAGAGTTTTGGGTTGTAGAAGGTGATTTTAACCAAAGATAAAGTAAATTTTGATCTCGGCTTCCACCTAATCACTGACTTCCTGTCATAGGGGAAAGACTACTATCAGTGCTAAGCTCAAGTGAACCAGCTGAGGAACAGGCTGTGTCAGGAAATGCCTGGCTGGAAAGCTCCACAGTGTAGATGTCTGCATACCACTGAAATACATACAAGTGATTTTTCTTGATACTATCGAAAAAGTGCTGATTTGAAGCCTATAGCAGATGAATGTGAACAGTCATGACTGTCAGCAGTACCATCTTGCAGACCTACAGGAAGACTGGGTCAGGACTGGAAAAATAGGATTTTTAATCTTGCCCTAGAAGTGCAATTGACTGAATTTCTTTCTAAGTGAAAAGCAATCACCACTTTCTCCCTGTCACCAAAGCTGCTCCTGCCTTTCTGCCTCCTATCTCCTATAATTAGAGCAGACACCCATAAAGTCTGATATTGACACTGAACACTGCTGAGGGAAAAAGAACAGGTATGAATGGGTGGCTTGGAGTTTTACAGCACCTTCTGTTGCAGCCTCCTAAAACTGTCACAAAAACATAGATTACTTGTTTTACAGGCAAATGACTACAAGATAATAGATGGTCCTATTTCACTAATATGTTTGAACATGACAGCTGGGTTGAAAGAATTGAGGGTTATTAAATGGAAAGAAGTAAATGAAAATATCAATAGTAGTTACTGCAGAGGATCATTTCCTGCATTTTCCTTAAGAGGAAGAAAAATTGTGGTTTGTTTGATGGTGCACACAAATAACATATACATCAAAGTTTAACCCTACTAAGTTATAAACCTTCTTGTTGAAAATGTTCTGTACAGATATAGAAAAAAGTCTTTCCTTTGGCTGATAAATTTCCATCAAGAAGTGAAGCTACTAAAATAAAACCACTCAACCCCTCTTCAACCAGTTGTACGAATATAAATTGCTTTTTAAATGCAGATGAATCAGAATGAATGAAGTTGGAATCCGCATATATGTGCTGAGCCACTGGTTTGTATTTTCTCTTGCCTTTGGTCTGAATTTCAAGTTTTAGGACAGCTTCCTTTATTTTCATAGTTCATTGCAGTCCAGCCACAGTGGGGTTATATGGGTGTCTTCTGCTCTTCCTCAGCCACTGCTTCCATCATGTGTCTGAATAGTAAATTGAGAATATTTAGCATGCTTGTTTTGTGTATCTGTTTAGTTGCACCAGACTGGGCAGCTGGTCACTTTGCAAAAAGAACAAAACCAATACATTTTCTTTTATTCTTCTTTGGGCCAATACCAAGTCTTGGATGTTTATGCATTTTTTCATTTTAAGTATGGGGGAGGGGGAATCAAATTTCAGTGTTTGGCATTGAAAGACTTGAGGTTAATTTTATGGTTTATGTGATTTTTTTTTTTCAAGGATTGTGTCTATTAAAAAATCAGATTTTAGAATTCTAGTGAAAAACAACCAATTGTACGGTCTCTGTGGCCTCTCAGAAACAACGGTTTGAGAACCAGAATGCCATGTTCCATGCTGCTGTCCAGCCAAGATGGAAATCTCTCTGCAGCTGTCATTTTCAGGCTCTCTCTGTAATCATTACACAGCAGTAGTAAGAGAAAAGGCCCTTAACTATAAAATCTTGCACACAGAAGTAATAATAGAAATTTTCTTATTATAAATTTTTGTGCATTACATGAGTTAGGCAGTTTATCTTTTACTGGTTAAAAAACAAACAAACAAACAAATATACAATCTGAAAAATAAGCAGACTGTGTGTTGGAATAAGAAATTGGGAAACAATTCAGATATGGGCTGTTGTGGTCGAGGATGGAAAAGGGGAAGAACTGGCTCCAAAGAGGTTAGAGATGGAAGGAGAATGGGGATATGAACAACCTGATCTAGTCCATGGCAGGGAGGTTGGAACTGGATGACCTTTAAGGGCCCTTCCAACCAAAACCACTTTGTGATTCCATGATTCTACATCCCTGATAGTTCCAGACAGAGCTCTTCTGAAATGAGGGGTATTCCCCAAAGATCTGAAGTTACTACAGGTGATGTCTTAGTTAAGCCAGGATGGCTGAAGGGAATAAATAAGTTGTATTTTACGCCTCTGAGGAAACCTTCCAATATGTTCCTTGTGTATTAAGCTTCCAGTATAAGATCTGCCTGTGTTCCTCCTTTTTCCAGCACAACAGTTAGAGGCATTCAGAAGCGTTCCCTGCATATTGAAACTTTTTTTTAGATGTTTATTTCAATTTTTTATAATAATTTTCCTACAATTGACCAGCTGGGTCACCTTCCATCCAAAATGTCATTTGTCCTAGGTCTTTCTATTTCCACGCCTGCACAGTTCAGTGACATTTTGTTCCATCTGTCCATCTGGTTACCACACCTGCCTTCCCTTCCTCCAGGTACAAAAGCTGATGACTATGAAAAATAAAAGTTTAGACTGAAAAACAATGCAGTCCTGTTCTTCCATCACACATGCTATTTTTAAAGGAAAATGTCAATGAAGTTCCAACTCAATTTTATTTCAGCAGTAATGGTCCCCTGAAGATTTGCAGGGAGTGAAAGTCAAAAGCAAGATATAGGGAAGCAAATCTACTGTTTGACCAATATGAAGCATCACAGCCTGCAAAAAAATTGGATCAGTTCTTCCATTTTTAGATCACAATGCCTGCTATATCACAGGCTGTTCCCAAATATCTTTGTACAGTACAGATTTTACTGATATTAAGGAACTCCAAGATTTTTTCAGCATAAAACAAGCATTCCATTTGGACTGGAAAAAAAAGGCAAAAGTGTAACAAATCTATGTCATAAGTTTGTCATTTAACATAAAGAGGAAAGGCATAGCTCCCAAACTACACTGCAAGAGGACTCAAAATGTATATTCCTTACAGGCAATAAGCAAATGAATTTTTGTGTGTCTGAGAGAAAGAGAGAGAGAATAGGGAGAGAAAAATTAATTTAATTTGTGTTTTTCCTTAGCAGCATTTCACAGTAAATTATTTTATTAGCCCATGGCTTCATGACTGATGGTACTTTACTTTCCCAAACTTTACTGAGTAGAGGTGAACAGATGTGATTCTCCCAGTGTCAGTAGTTTGCCTGAGCAACCCTGAAGTAAGTGAAAGCATCAACATGCACAGAGGAAATGGTAATAAATGTCTCATACTCAAAGAGATCTATGACACATGGCCATCCCCTTGTTATTCAGCTTTTTATTTACTGACAGTTATTTTTCACACAAGTTGAAACAGTTCAGGAAAAAAAATGCCTGCAGGAGATTTCTGCAATTCCAGTGGAGTTAAGCAAACTGGTCAATGACTGACCACTCTCTGCAGTGAATCAGGGATCTGATAAAAAATCTCAGACCAGGAAGGAACAACATCAAGTAATTCAAGCAGTTCTCACTTGCACAGGAGCAGTTGGGATGGCTGCAAAGATGTTTCTTCACTTTGGATAAGCCTTACAAAACCTGGATAGAAAAAGAAGGAAATTATTAAACCTGGTCTTACTACAGAATGATTTTGAACTTGCCTATGAGTAAAAGCGTGCTTAAGTTTCCCTCAATAAATGAGGCTGAGGTTC
Source organism: Corvus moneduloides (assembly GCF_009650955.1). Taxonomy (NCBI): domain Eukaryota; kingdom Metazoa; phylum Chordata; class Aves; order Passeriformes; family Corvidae; genus Corvus; species Corvus moneduloides. The sequence continues at coordinate 6,819,924 of NC_045478.1, forward strand.
AGGTTCAGGTACCCTCATTTGGGTACCAAAAGTCTGGCTGTGTAGATGGAGGATTTAGATCCTGCTGCTCTTGATGAAAACAAAGGAGCAGAGGGTAATTTCTCTTACCCTGAAATACATGTTTACAAGATTGATTGCTCTCTGATGCTCAGCAAGCCAATCTTTCTGCAGGATCTCCAGTGAGATGTTGCACCTGCCTAAGCAGCTGGTGCCAAGGGATGTCAGGCAGGATTTCCCTCTAGAAGCCTTCAAAGGCAGCATGTGCAAGACACTGGTTACTCAAATGGAGATATTTACTTCCAACAGAACACTTTCACCATTACCCTAAAATTTAGGTTCAGCCTGAGAGTCTCAGTTCCCTGGAGAATTTCTAGCCAATTTTCAGTCCTGCTCTTCAGGAATCAAGTGAGGAACCCAATATAAAACAATTAACAAGACCTATGTTCCTTTTGTAATTGGAAGAGAAGGATTCTTTCATAGCAACACACAGGAGGGAATGCCAAACAGATGGAAACATCTACAAATTCTCTGTGACAAAGTTTTTTGAAATGAAATTGATCTTCAGAGGCTCATCCACGAGACATTACCTCCCAAGTATATACTCTGGGACAGGGCACATCACAGGAAGCAGGTCAGGAAAGTTTCTGACAACATCTCACATCTAGAGTGGGAAAACAGAAAAACCTAAACCTGCTTGCGGCAGATATGGGGCTGATAAACTAAAGGCACCACCTTGGCATTTTCTGCAGCTGGCTTACAGAGAGGGCTGGAGCCCTGATTCCACAGTGAGGAGCTGCAGCTCACAAAACTGCCTGTAAGTGGTGCACTGTTTGAGGGAGAAAGAAAGACATGGACAGGCAAGAAAAAAACATTGCCATGTTATCAGGTCGACTCTGGTGATTTGGGGGTCTCTCTTCTCAGCACCGTGGGACCCACACCCACATCTGCCCTGTGTGCAGCCAGGTGACACTCTGCAAGTCTGAGCAGTGAAATGAGTGTTTGCTGCTCTCTGCAAGTGGCAGCTTGTCCCTGCAGCCAAATTCTACTCACACATAAGTCAACCATAGAGTTCACCCACACCACCCTGGGAACATGATCATGCCTTTTCTGTTAATGCTCCCCAATTGGTGCTCAAGAAAGATGAAAGTATGCTCCACCAAGAGAGCACTCCATCAAGAGTGAAAAACAGCACCAAGGGAAAGAAAAAAAGTTGTTGAATTGAGCAGCCCATTGTCCCAAAGCTGTAAAATTCATCTATAAGGTCAAATTCGGCAATTGTTTTGCAATTACTGCAAGCTCTTAGTAGACAAATCTTTGTCCTTAGCTTTTGTCATCCCAAAAGAGTCACAGAAGCTTAGAAATATAAGCTGGGAAAGACCTCAATAGGTGATCTAATACCTTAACCAGAGTGTTTGTTATTCATACAAATAAAGAGTAATTTCTCTACAGTTACTCTACTGCAATTACAGTTTAAAAAAAAAAAAAAAGCCCTTTACCAGCACAGCAGTAACTAAAAAATCAAACGTTGTGCTATTCTCTGAGCTCCTCTAAGATTTACAGCAAAATACATCCCTGTCTTCATTTGGCACCATGAAGTACACAGAAATTGTTATAACACATTGCAGTGAATCTGAGAGAGCCTTTCCATAAATCAGGTGAGAACTTTCCCTGCTCTACCAGGGCTGGGTTTAGGTGTCCAACTGGTGGGGGTCCAGTGCAGACAATATCAATGACTGCTACCACTGCACTGTTCACAACCAGAAAAAGGCAGAATAATAGATTGAAGTCACAGATCATAGAATGAAGTCACAGAATCATGGAATCATAAAGATTGGAGAAGGTCTCCAAGATCATCCAGTCCAACCGTTGACCAAATACCACCAAGGCCGCTAAACCATACCACGAAGTGACATGTTCACTCAATTTTAATGCTTCCAGGGATGGTGACTTCACCACTTCCCCAGAAAGGCTTAAACACTCCAATGCTTAAACACTCTTCCAGGATAGAAATAATTCCTAATATCCAGCCTACCCCTCCCCTGGCACAACTTGAGGCCATAACCATCACAGCCCAGACTTTCAGTCTGGACAGGAGATGGTGCAGCACTTCTCTAAAAGCAACCAAGGAGTGTATGTATTATCACATTAGTTCTTATGTGAAAGCCAAAAATCATGAGAAATATTCTTCTTCGTGCTCGGTCCCTCATCATGCCGCCAGATTTGACTTCTAGTGGGGCAGACAGCAGCCACTGAGATTGGCTCAGCTGTTCAGAGCATGGCACTGATAACACCAAGGTCATGGGGTTTATCCCTGTACAGGCCACTCACTTAAGAGTTGGACTTGATGATCCTTGTGAGTCCCTTCCAACTCAGAATATTCTATATGAAAATGAGAATGTAAAGTTTTGTCTGTGCCACGGGTCTGTACTTCCCTCCAGCTCTAGACAGACAACAAAGAGCACACAGTTTCTACAGCAAGTAGCCCAGAGCAACACAAAAGCTGCATCAAAGCCCACCAGATTACTTTTTTAGTTATGGGGTGGGGGCTTTTTTGGAGTTGCGTTTTTTTTAACAAGTTTAACGAAATCATCATTTTCATGGCTGAATGATGCCTTTCTCCTTTCACCAGGTCACCTCTGAGGGAGACACTGCAGTCGGGTTTTATCTGATACCATCAGAGCAGATGAGCCAGTGTACTGTACATACAGTAAAGGAAAGCTGCTAATAGAAATGTCTGACCTTGGGACAAAGTGGCTGAGATCCACATTGGAGGGTGAAATAGCACTGACAGTGAAGGTCCACTGCATAATAAGCTAAATCTGACAGCAGACTAACAGAAAAATTAACTAGCAGCTGCTGAACTCTTATATGTGACCCAGTTTCAAGAAAAAGAACGAAAGTGTTTTCTTTAAGCAGCTTTCAACATCATCAGCTTCCTTGACACTTTGGGGTCTTTTGTGGAAAGTGAGACACCAGATGCAGAGGATGGTAGCGTGCCCCCAGTTCTCTGTCAGTTTTGATTCAAACCACTGCAGGATACACCCCAAAGTCCCATATTTTATAAGCACTAGAAAATATGCATTTGCTGGTGGAAAGGTCATTTTTAATAGCGATGTGATAAATATGAACAGGAGCTGTGCTGGAAAATTATCCACAGAGGACTTCCATAGTGCAAGGCTTCATCTATCAGGGGTCTCCTGCTTCACTGTACAGCCCAGCCCACCAAAGTGCACCTCAGATCATCAAACCAAGATGAGTAAATATCAAACATGGTTCACCTAAGAACTTTTAAAACCCATTAATTGTTTCTCACAATAAAGGAAAACAGATTTCAGAAGTGCAAGACTTAAAACTGAAACCCAGTTCTTTACACAGTTCACACTTAATTATGGCCAAAGATCAAATCTTACATTTTTTGCCAAAGAGAAATCAGCAAACCCAAGGAGCAATAGGAGTTATCAAGAAGCATAAGCCCAGTATAACTGAGTGCTTCGTGTCATTCTTGGAACTGGAAATTTTTTGAATGCTGCAACTAAACGTAAATACAGCAGCATGTCTTGCCTGTTCGCTATTTCTTTGCATAAACAACTAAATTTGAGTCATAAGGAAAGATTCCAGACTTTTAGCTCTAGAAGCTGAAATATTCTGCAGATCTAGAGGTGAAGTAAACCTGGGGAAAATAAACGTGATTGTGAAAGATTAATGTATGGCTGGTAAAGCCTTTATTTGCTGCAGTTTCCATAACAGAAGTATAATTTTCTAAGCTCTTATTTATTTGCTAAAAGACCTGTAGCAGTTCTATCATTCTTATATTAACAGCTTTATCCAATTTTAAGGCAATAAAACACTTATTAAAAAAAATGCTTTGTAAAATAAATGTATAAAACAACTGAAATAAAATGGCAAATAAAAAGAGGATGTTGTTGATTTGTTGCTGGAAAATTTTTTCTTGTATCCTGTGGACACAGGCTGGAAGTCTGGGACTGCATAATATCAGAGCCAACCAGGGAAGAAAAACTATTGATTCTTCACTATTTGGTTTAATTTTGCAGCAGACAAAAGGGAGGCTTTTTACAGGGTTTCATAAAGAAAAGGAGAGATTTGCACTTGCAGAAATACCAGTTCAATGATCCCGACACCAAATATTCAGAGACTCACACTCCTTGCAATACTACCTGGTCAGAAGTGGGGGGTTCAGGTGACTTTTCCTTTGACATTGAAAGGCCCCATGAAAGCTGTTAGCTTTGTTTCTTAGTTCTTTTCTGAAGTTACATCTCATTTAAGAGAAATCTTTCCAAGTGAACTTTTTGCCAAGCTGAGAACATTTCTGCACATACTTACCAAATATCGACAGCAATTTCAGTAACAAAGTTATTGATAAAAAAAAAAAAATAAATAAATCCTATCCAGCTCTGTATGCTGTAATCAAGAGCTTAATTTCCCAGAGGATTGCTATGCAGTGGTGTTTCCATCTCTACAGTGCTTAGCGGTACCAAGACAAATTCAAAATTCACCTCAGTGCTGAGAGGGTGCTGTCCCCCTCACCCACTCTGTAAAAACCAGCCAGAGCAGCCCACACTGCTCATTTACCTCCATCCCTTGCAGTTTTCACAGCTGAAATGTTACACCAGATCCAGACACAGGCATCTAAATCATGGCATCCCCATTTGTCTCTGCAGCTGACAGCTCAGCAGGTTTGTCCTGTGCTGTTTCTTAGCTCTTCAGGCACAGTGATTGTGTTCAGTACTGCCTGGGAGCAGGATTGGGCTGGTTCACCCTATGTGGGGTGAGTTTTTCTTTTCATGAGATCCCTTCCAAAACCACTGCTGGAAGAGGCTGGAGTGAACTGGTTGAGGTTTTTAGCCTGAAGAGGATGACCTGATCTGGTGTGTGGCATCCCTGTCCATGGCACAGGGTTGGATGTAGGTGATCTTTAAGGTCCCTTCTAACCCAAACCATCCTGTGATTCTATGAAAAAGGGCTCTTGGTGCTTTCTTCCACCACAGAAAGAGTGCCCAGCTCTTCTCATAACCAAATGGTTCAAGGGAAAAATGCAGCAGACATAAGTTGCAGCAGGGGAATTTCTGGCTTTAAAGGAAGAAAATAAATTCTAAGTAATTAAGCACTAGGACAAGTTCCCAGAGAGATCGTGAAAAGTTGGCCTTTGGAGACATTCAAAACTTGAAAGCAAGCAAATCCTTGAGCAAGCTAAATTCAAAGTTAAACCAGCTCTGAGCAGAGGGTTGGACTGGAGACCTGCAAAGCTCCCTTCCAAAGCAAGATATTCTGTGAATCTATTCCTTATTTTCTTCTGTTTCCCAGAATTTAATGACAACGCTGAATAGTTGCCCTGATCAGGGAGAGGTGCATTTAGCTTTCAGCCAAGGTCATAAAGAAGTAAACACTCATAGGATGCTGCTTGCATCCTGCAGCTTCAAACAGAGAAGATCTTTATGCTCACTTAACCCACATCCTATCACCTCTGTGCCATGAAGGACAGCACAGGCGATAACAGCAAGATCCAGATACAATTTCCATCCTCACATGGCACTTTTTTAAGGAGATGAAATATAAGCATATTACTCTTAACTTACACCAACACTGCAATCCATACCGATGAGATTTTCCAAGGAAAGTGTAACATATTTTAATATATTTCAATATTTCACTGGTACACCCTCCCAGAACTTAACGACTTACAACTGAGACTAATTCCTAAGCTAAAGAATTTTTGCTTCATTTTTTCAATAGAATAATTTTTGATTAGCTATCTGGACATTTTTTTTTTTTTTTTAGCTAATGGACATTTTACTACCTACAGCATCTTGTGTTAAATCATCCAGTGAAAGACTGCAAATAAATAAAACATAACAGACCACATCACAGAAATAGGTCTTGATTTTGTTGAGCACTGCAGAGAAAGAATTCCCTTCCACAGCAAGCACAACAGCTCCATCAATACTTAAAAGCACTTAGACTTTTGATCAACTCACACAGTTTCTTAAAGTTCAGTTTAAAAAAAAGAAAAAAGCCAATTAATTTCATTTCACCCAGAAGAAAGTGAAACATAACCCATGGAAATTAACGCTGTAATATAACTGCTCCAGTTTTCTAGCCCCTATGGCACAGCTGTGTCTGTCTGAAAAATGTCAGGGTGGTCCAAAAACCCCAGGCAGGAGGAGTGCTCAGCTTGTGTTGATCCACATGACTGCACAGTAGGTTTCATAACACAGGCTGAAAATCTTGAACACAACCCAGAAAAAAAGTAGATCTGGAAGCCACGTAACAAGTAGCATTGACCATTCTTTAATCCCAGACCGCATTTTCTGCTGCTTTCTGTTGATTTTTCCATTATTTTTAATTACTATCTTTTTCTTTATTCCCAGCTCAGGTTTTCAGATCAGTTTGAAGGGACATTGATGGCACATAGCTCCCACGAGGCCCTGAGCTGCGCATACACAGCACTTCTGCAGCACGTTGGAGCATTGAGGGGGAAGCCCCAAGCACAAGAATGGTGGTTAACATCATTTTGTAATTAATGTCATTCCTTGAAAGATGAGTGCCTCAGAAAATCTGGCTCTGGGAGGCATCCAGGCAGTAAATGGGATGCTACTGATGGCAAAAAACATTTTTAACCTATTCTTTCTATCAACCCTGTGTTTGATCGTGCAGGAGATCCTCTTGCTCCTCTCAGGGCACCAGCCAGGACCTCTTCCCTGGTGGTCCACATATGGGTCCTTGAAACAGGGAAAAGTGATTGTCCTAAAATGTCTTTTGCACTATCTCACTCCTCAAACACCTCACTTCCAGTTTCACCATTACCTCCATGAGTTTATGCAACTACTGCCAGCATCTGCTATATCTCAAAACCTGTGTCCAGTACTGTGCCCCTCACGACAAAAAAGACTTTGAGGGGCAGGGGAAAGTCCAGAGAAGGGAACAGAGCTGTGGAAGTGTCTGGAGCCCAAGTCTGATGAGGAGCAGCTGAGGGAGCTGAGGGGAGCCTGGAGAGAGGGAGGCTCAGGGGGACCTTCTGGCTCTCCACAATGCCCCGACAGGAAGGTGCAGCCAGGTAAGTTGGTCTGTTTTCTCAGGTAACAAGTGACAAGATGAAATGGACTCAAGTTGTGCCAGTGGAGGTTTAGATCAGATAGTAGGGAAAAATTTCTTCACTGAAGGGGTTGTCAAGCAATGGAACAAACTGCCCAGAGAAGTGGTGGAATGAACATGGCACTGGAGGACATGGTTCAGTGGTGAACACGGTGCTGGGTTAACAGTTGGGCTCAGTCATCTCAGAGGTCTTTTCCAAGCTAAACGATTCTGTGATTCTGTGGTCTCTGCCTCACTCTGCTCTGCCAACACATTTGTCTGACAGTCAGTACTGTGGATGCCATTCCCAGCTCAGGACCATCACCTGGCACAGCCAGCCCGCTCTGACTGGCCTTGCTGGCTTGCAGACACGGCTGTCAAGTGCACTTTGATGGTTGCCAAAGCCCCCATCACCTTGATACACATAGTACTGCTATTAAAGGCAAATAATGCTGGGTACCACCCTGGCCAGAAGCTTCTATGGATTAAACCAGGCATAATAATTCACGAGTCAGTTGTTGCTGTTGGTCCAGCACATCTTTTCTCACATCAGCAATAGCCATTACTGATTTTGGCTCAGATTTCATTCTGAATATTGTGAAATATTTGTGAGACTTGTGTCTTAATAGAACTCAGCTGCTGTTATAGTATCTTTTGAAATTTTATTTACTTTGTAAGTTTTCTATTTTCTATTATATTTCAAGGATTTAATCTCATTTCTGATGGATTTTCTTTCTTATCAGTGTGTAGTTCTGATTGATTTGCCAAGTCAGACATTGAAAACCATCAAAACTGAGGACTCTTTAAGATAAAATAATGAGATCCTATTGATCAGAAATATTCAAAGCCAGAAAAGGCTGAACTGTTAAAAAATTGAGTGTAACAGAACTGTCAAGTAAAAATATGTTTCTACCAAATTGAAATTAATTACAAAGCTGCAGATTCTCTTTGGAAACTGCCAGTCATTTTCACAATGTGAACAGCACACTTGCACTTTCCAAAAAATAAACATTTTTTCCTTCACAGTTCTGTTAGTCAGAAATGGATTTCGTATATTGCTCAGGTGCAATTTGATAAATGTGCTATTGCAGCAGTGAGCTGCTGAAGCAGTAGGAGCAGTGAGGCATAATGGGCAATATTCTACATTTATTTACACCTAATATTTTTCAAAGGATTTTTGGCTAAACACAGATATTTGCAAAGCATTAGCATATAATTAATCCCGCTGAAATCAGCAGAACATATTTTTCTCCAAATAAAGCAAGCATTGTGAAGCAACAAAACCCTGCAGAAAGAGGAAATTATTATTCCAGTTTGATGGGTGTTTTCAAAATGCAGAACAAATATATGAAAAATATCACTCTGGAATTGAGGATATGGTTGTGTTTTTCCATGTATATGGGTCATTTAATCCATCCTACATTGTTATTACTGGATTAGTAAAACAGCAAAGTGTCCAAACAGGATCCTTCGGGGAATTTGGGAACCTGAGATTAAGTGTGGGTGGCAGGACACATGAGTGAAGTAATAATGAAGAGGGATTATCTCCTACAATTGAAAGCTGTAAAGCATGAATGAGCCTGGATGGAATAAGTGTGAATGGTGCTTTTTTGTCTTATTAGAACCACCCTCATTTCTAACCATGAGGTAGAATGGCTCTACTGAGGCAAACATGCACACAGGAAATAGGGTATTTCAAGCACAGCTCGTATCTGTTCACAAGAATGATTGATAATTGATGAATTTTCATTTTTAATTAGAATTAAAAAATGCTGATGCTTTTGAAGATGCTGGCAGCAGGGCAAAGCCAGAGGCATCCCTCTACATTAAGTGGAGGATTCCTCCTGGAAGCAGGAATTGATGAAGGCAAAGACATCATGAAAGACCTGAGGCTGGAAGCATCACACAGTTCAGTCGTAAAGCTCCAACTTCAAGGACTGTTGGGTCTCCCAGCACCTCACAGGAACACCCCCCACCCCATGTTTGCCTGGAGGCTGCAAAGCATGCAGGGGGCTGAAAGAGAGAGATTTGTGCACTTGCTTAGGCTTCTGGCAAAAAAAGAGTGGTCCAAGAGCCCTTCATGCAGGAGGCAAATATACGATGGTGGTCACATTCTCAGTTTGCAGTGGCCGACCTTGGGTGTCTGTGAAGGGCAGCCACAGCTGTCCCCTGGGATAAATGGTGTCCTAAAAGCCACAGGCATAGGTACACCCTTGCAAGGCTGTCATCTGTGCAGGTAAGCCTCATCTCTGTCCCTGCTTTTGTTCTCAAATAATTTTATTTCAAATATATGTGATGTTTGTGGTACTGACAATCACCTGTGTTTGCTCCTGCCAGCCAGCACAGGTCTCTCCCTACCACTGAGGCTTCTACCAGTTTCACCCTACTATTCTCAGCTTTCTCTCCTTCTGCCATGGAGTAGTTGTTCTGTTATGTGAACACATGTAAAACCTTGGTTTGTAAAGAAAGTCACGGGAGGTTTAGAGTCTCATATCTTTATGCACCAACTTTCTTAAGGAAGAAGTACACTCACTACTCAGTATTTCCCTGTAGCATTTATTTGAGAGCCAAAACTAATGAGGTTCTACAGCCTCAGGGTGTCATCTCTTCTGTTAGGAGCAACAGTGCTTTTGGGGGTGAGAGAGTTGTTTGACAAAGAGTGGCCTCACCTATGTTATCTGGTTTAGAGCAGAAAAAAATCAAAATTCACAAAAGCTGTAGTTATGTAGCAGAATTCATCAGCTCTTCTGCAAATCCAGACCCACCAGGCACCCAAACCTGGTGCTTTGGGTAGAATTTAAGTAACCAGAGCTGTACAGAAAAAGCACTTCTGCATTCTCCCAGGAAAACACCTGAGCCATTATGACCATTGCTAATAAGAGAACTGAAGAACTACTATCAAGAGTTTTCATTTCTTGATATCTTTAGGGACAGTATTGATCATGATACTTGAATATGATTCTTGATTAATTATATAAGACTATTATTTCTTCACTCACTGAGATTGATAAGAATTAAGGCCCTCAGCATAGGTTCATAGGGCTGTAACCAAGAATGATGTGGGGAAAAGAGAGCAATGGGTTCAAAACTGCACTGCCCCTAAACACCCCTGGCATAAATGGCCCAGAAGAGATTTTGCATAGTCCTGCCTCTGTTAATCTCAGTGGCTACCAGAAGCAGCTGTGCAGGATGGGGATGTCAAACTTCTGGGAGTGAGCTGTCCTAGTGTTACTCCACCGTCTTGGAGAAATCTCTCTTTGAAATCCTCCATCATCAATGGAGAGAGTCACAACAATTCTCACTTTGAAGATCTGAGACACAGAGAAAGGATTTTGAGATAGAAAAAGTCTTTTATGACTGTAACATCTTCATGCCCCTCTGGAATGCCCCTAACTTAGGCATTTATTTTTTAGAATTTAGGAAAAATCTGTTCTTTACTCTCTTGTGTTCCTTGCTCCCATGCTCCTTCCTCTCTGAAATGTCAATAATAGCTCACCAAAAGCTGCCCAACAGTCACATCATGAGAGCAAATGCAGGTTTTGTACAGGGGATGAGGTCCTGACTCACATCACTGCATTGCAACTCAGAGGTTTCTAATCTGAGAGAACACAGCCTGGTACACCTGGAACCCAAGAAAATTGCTCTTGAATAATTCATTTTTTAATAAGGAAAGTTTTTGAAAGGTTTTTCATTTCTGAGTATGCCCTGACATTTCTTCTGATGTATGTTTTGCTTTTTCATAAAGATATTAATACTATGAGCATCAGAACAATTCATAATTTAATCCCTCAGATTTATATAAAATTTTGAATGGGATACAGTGGAAAGATATCACATGTGCACATTTAGAGAGTCTACATCTAACTGGGTTCACAACTTAAAAAAAAGAGGCAACAAGAAACCCTTTATTCAGGCACATGTGGGTGTGGAGAGAGAATAGAAATTATTTTAATTCATTGTCATCTATATTTGATATGGTCTATAGTAAAACCTATCCAGAGTGTAAAATTAAACATTGATCCCTGGTCATTCAGCCCTCAGACACTCCTGCTCTGAATGAAAATCATGCTGCTGAGAAAACCTGAGCTGAAAACTTAATAATATTTAGCATCCCTTTCAACCTCCGTGGGGAAGAAGAAAGAATCAATGTCTATAATGGAAGAATATTTTTTATAATTTGAAGAAAATTTTTAATGGAAAGTCTTAGGAAAAAAAAAAAAAAGTTGTGAGTTTTTTTCCCCCAGAGTGAAAAAGGGAGGGCAGAGGGATGAGGGGCATCAGTTTGCTGTTCTATTTGTGCAAATAAAAAATATAAATACATGTAAGTGTATACAGTATTCTACGTCTTAACAATTTTCATTGAGAAAGTTCATTCATCCTTCAGCTTTGACAGGAAAATCAACTGAGTATCAGGTATGCACTTTTTCCTATTTCTTTGAAAAGCACCCACTTTTTTACTAAATGTTTAAAATTGCAAAGCCTTTTCACTGTTAACTCTTTACAAAGGTTCACAAGAGTCCAACACATAAATTATGGTTCCGGTTCACTTGCACAGAGCATGGTCAGCTTGAGCAGCATCGAGTTTGCTTCGAGCTCTTCAATCCTTCTGACCATTAACTTCTTGCTGGGGGGACCAGGATGGAACCTGCTCAAAGGAATTATGCTGACTTGCATTTAAATCATGACGCAGAATATTGACCTGTCTCCATCAATACTTATTTTTCAACTTCTGCAACAAATAAGGAAAGGATTATATCAATTTACACCCACAGTCCAAATCCCTAGAAAGGAATGCTCAGGCTGTAAACCAAGAAAATCAAGTCCCCATGTAACCAAAAAAAACATCCCCATGGAATTATGGACCATTTCTACATAAGAGAGGCAAATTAAAATGTCATTTAAAAGTCTTAACTTTGACATTTTTGAAGGCTTGGTCTCTTACTGAGTGTTCCTTGAACACAATTGTGTGTGTATGAAGTTGCTCACGTGTTATTTCCTGAGTGTTTAAGATTGCAGGGTGCATGTGCAGTGTCTGGAAACCAGATTTTTATTGTCATTAGCTGATTTTCTCCATGAAAAAGACATAGTGAATGTTAGTTATTCTCACTTTCCAGGTGCTCCATTAATTCTGTGAAGGAAAAAAATGGGCGGAGGCATCATCCATCACCCACTAGTGTGGAGCTCTATTCACCAGAACTCAGGGATGGCTTAATGCAGGCGTGTCTGGGAAACCTCAGACCTGTAGCCTGGGCTGAGCACACATTTCATGACAAATGATGGAGTTTCTCAATTAATTTTCATTTTTTTCTTCAGAAGTCATTAAGGGGGGAAAAAAAAAAAAAAAGAACTCTCCTTGGCATTTTTTTTTGGCTTTGTCCATTGTGTTTGACAGAGTAGATGACAATATCCAAAATTCACATGACATTGTTAAGAGGAGAGAAGAGAGGGGAGTTCTTGATTTGGAAAGGACAAGAGTCTGCCCTTGGGTGATTTCACTGAAGTCACCTCATTGCTCTGCACCTCAGTTTTCTGTCTTGTTGAAGGCCATGACTCGAGGTTGACCTGTGTATTGCACTTTTGGAAATACTGTTGCAGTTTAGGCTCTTCTTCTGTCATTATTCAGGAAGCCAAGATTTCTGATATTACAAGACAGAAGGTCTAAGAAAACCTCCAAGGATGTTTTTCTACCAGCAGAAAATCTAAGTTTTCCCATAAGAAAATATTGAGGTCATAAGAAAAGAGTACTTCAGTGCTTTAAACACTTTCTTTAGAACAATCAGAGAAAACTTCAAGGCCTTGGGAGCGCACAACAGTCCTCATCACTTTTATTTACGGACATTAAAACTTCAGGTCATAAGGGGTGGTGGAGGGAAGACTGTTATTATTTCCCTTTTATTCCTCAGAACAAACCAATCTGTGCATGAGAGGCACACAGTGACACTGGAAAGATGTCCTGTAATGGAAATACGTCATCAAAAGATGATGAATACATGTAATTAACTGCAGGAGTACACACCTGAGATTATATAAATCTACAAATAGAGGCATCAGAGTGCTCAGGTTCAAATCTGCCCTTCTGCCTAGCCTCACCCTGTGCTATTTCCAATGTCGTAAGGACAATGAATGAAAAATTCCTAATGTGCTCAGAATACAAATATAAAAACGAGCTGTCTTTAGAGTATAATGTTATTCCGAACAGTTAAGAGCCTGTATCTGCAATTCCTGTCTTTTCAGAAAATTGGCCTGGTACTTGACTTTACCCACATGCTTAAGACCTCCTGAATAGTTCATACCTAAATATTTTGTCAGATGGCACTCAGGAGAAGGCTGGTCTGTCTGGAGGGCAAGCAGAACTCTTCAGTACATCCCCACGCAGAGAGAAATCTCTATTCTCTTCACATTACAGTGAGTGTCTAAACCTAACAACGTGCCTCCCTCATCTGTGGCACATCCACCCAGCTGACAAATGACAAAAATATAAACAGATGAACCCTCTGCCATGCCCAGCAATGAGAGAGACCTGCAGTGTTCAATCAGCCCCCTGTGTCCCCGGCCTGAGCAAAACTGTGCTTTGCAAGATCCTTGCCACCATTTCTCCCAGTCTGGTTTTCTTTAGACCAGGCTGACTTTAGCCTTTCTAAGATGTTGTTTGCTAATCTGAAATCAATAGAACATCCTACTGAAGACTAATGGCAATTCTGCACCAGTGTCATCCTTGTAGTTTTTCTAAAGCATGAGAAAAATGAGCTGTCCCCAACCCAAATGTGGAGAAACAGAGACATGTTTCCAGCCATGAACACAACTCAGGACAAAGCTACTGGGAGCTTTGGATGTAAATCAAAATTTTGGTGTTCATTTAGATAGGTGGGAGTTCTTCCAGGCTACTTCAGGATTGTCCTTTTGATTCAGGACCACCTGAACAGGACAATCTCTTCTCCCAAGAACTAATTGATTCACTTGTCCTTGCTTTTATTTTTCCAGGAAGCAAAAATGACACCAAGGTGATGTGGATACAAATATGCTGCTAACAAGAATTTTTCTTGCTTCTTTCCAGTCCCATGAGATATTTTTCTCTCTCACAGAAGATGTTAGTAGAGTTCTCTGAACTATGAACACCTGTGACCTTGCAAAGCTTTGTTTATGGTACAGTAGAAAAATATTTTGACAATGGATGTTTTAGAATTTTAGCCAATCACCCCAAGGGGTGGCTGATCCTTTGACCAATTGGACTATGAAGAAAAAAGTCTATAAAAGAGTTGTAAAATAATTAAATAAATCAATCTTGCTGCACAATTCCTGCCTGCTGGATCTCTCTCCTCCCTACCACTGCAGGATACCGCAACAAAGGTGATACATCAATACTTGTGGGGGTAAAGTCTGTGCTGTAAAAATCTTACAGCTAATTTGACACCATATTAAGGGGTAGGGAAAAGGAATATACACTTAGCACCAAGGGACACATCAGATGTTGCCAGTGATAATATTGTTTGCAGCATCCCTGTCACATGTATGACAATAAGCGGCGATGTCAAAATCAGCGTTATGATTTCATTTTGTGATCAGAAAACAGACAGATATGAAAAAAATTCCTCTGTAATACAGAAAGCTCTGCAGTAATAACAAGAAACACAGAAAAACAGAGCCCATGAACACTTCTGGTAACATAAATATTCACTTTACGAGTGAATAACACCAATAACTACACACTCGAGCCTGCACTCAAAATTTGTCCAGGTTTAGCTACTACTGTAGACATAACTCAGTAAACCTCCCAAGCTTACCCTGAGGGTTAATTTGGGAAAATGATCATTCCCCATGTGCAGCTCCATTCCAGATTCAGAAGATAAAGACTTTATTCATATGAACATGGACAGACTGGTCTAAGCTTAGACATCAGGGGCCATGGCACTGCCATCTTCTGAAAATGTAGTCTGGCGGCAGTGGGCAAGTATCTTGGAGTGAGCTGCACTCCTGAAACTCCTGGCCATAGGTCTGGCATTCCAGCAGAAAAGCACACACTTTGTTTTCTTCTGTCTCCTCCCTGTGTGCTAGGGGTCAATATGAAAGACTTTTACAATTGTAAAGTAAATGACACTTTATTGAAGAAAGTATTTGGAGTGTTAGAAGACCCAGGGCCTTATGGCTGCCTTCCCAGTACCTAAAAGGGGCCCACAAGAAAGATGGAGAGAGACTTTTGGCAAGGGGAGATGGCTTTAAACTGAAAGAGGGCAGGTTTAGATTAGATATTAGGAAAAAATTCTTTGCTTGGAGGGTGGTGAGACATCGGAACTGGTTGCTCAGAGAAGCTGTGGATGCTGCACCCCTGGAGATGTTCAAGGCCAGGTTGGATGGAGCTTGGAGCAACCTGGGACAGTGGAAGCTATCCCTGCCTATGGCAGAGGGTTGGAAGGAGATGACCTTTGAAGTCCCTTCCATCCCAACCCATTCTGTGATTGATTCTGTAAGTCCAACAATTTTCTTCCTATCCAAACTTTTCCTTCTGCTGCTCATTCTCTCTGTAAGTTTCACACAGTTTTGTAGGAAACTGACAATCCAAATAAATAAAATATTCAAGCAAGGTGAAGGTGAGGAAGAAGACCTCTCCTCTGGTACCAGTTGATGCTCTGTTAGTCCCTGACATGTTGCAGTGGGGATACTGCAACACGCATATATCAAACCAGGAGTCCCGTGGAAAGGAAATATATATGGACAGACAGATTCTTGATAGCTGTTTCAGAGATGTTTATTTCTCCAGCCGCATGGCCGGAGCTCTGCCCAGGAACTGTTCCAGTCACGGGCCCAAGGGTCCTTCTGCCCGCGCAGGGAACACAAACCAACCAATGGGAACGAGGCTGAGCAGGGGCAGGGAAGCCCCGTGTCTGTGCCCTCAGGGCCCCTCTCCCAGGGCTACACGGCGGGGGAGGGACCCCAACACCTCACCCGTTTTATTTTAATAAAAGGAGAATGAAAACAACTGGATAAACATTACAAGAACAGTTTCAAGACAAAACAAGCCACCCTCCTGAGTCTTTAAATGTCCAAACAGATTCTGTGGAACATCTTAGGGCTGACAGAAGGGAGACAGAACTCTCTGAGCATGCTTTGTGGGGAAACTGAGGCAGGAGAGGGTTTAACTTCTTCCCTCCCCCTTTTCATCCCCCACTCGGCATTGGAAAGGGATTTTTGGGGAAACAATTGGCAAAAGCATGGTTTTGTGAGGGAAACCATGGGTGAAAAAACGGATTGGGAATACACTGGGGGTAATAGGACATAGGGTAAAAGGGAAAGGTGGGATTAGGAAAGGGAAACTGTAGGGGGGTTTTACAATAGAGATACTGTCTAACATGACTACGATTTTTTGCATATATACTGCCTTTTACAGGAACACCATCAGGCCCAGTGACCTGCGATGCTTGTAACCCTTTTCTACCTCGTATAATTTTAAATTCCACCACCTCTCCATCTCCCAAGCTTGGGATCCATTTTTCAGGGTTATTCTTTTTAATAGCAGTTCTATGCACGAATATGTCTTGCTGGTTGTCACACCTTGTTATAAAACCATAATTTTGCTTAACATTATACCATTTTACTATCCCTAAGATCTTAGTTACTATGATCTTTTCCTTTTTCCGAGTGGCTGCTGTTTTCTGTCTTGCTGCGTCCTTGCTCTCTCTTTCGGTCGCTCCCGTGTTGGAATTGTCGGGGCTGCTGGTGCCTGCGTGCTCTTCCCGGGGTCGCGTTCGGGGCTGCGCGGGCCGGGCCGGGCCGCGCCGCTCAGTTCTCCGCGCGTCGCCTCCTCTGGTCGCAGCTTCGCTGCCGATGCCGGGCGCTGCATCCACGTCTCGGCCGGGCCCCCGGGCGACGATCCCCCCGCGCCCTGCTCCAGCGCGCGTCTCGGCTGGGTGCGGCTCCGTTCCACCGCCGCTGCCGCCAGCCGCTGCCCGCGCGCCGCCCCTCTCGGTCGGGCGTTCACGGGGCTCGCTCCACCACGCGCTGCGCAGGACCGGGCGGGCACCGCCGGGTCCCGCCGCTCCCGCCGCTCCTCGCTCCGCCACCGACACTGCGGCTCGCGTGGCTCCGCCCGTGCGCGGGAACTGCCTCGCTGCTGCTCGGAGAGCGCTCGGTGCACGTGGCCTGGGCCGCACGGTCCCTGCGCCAGGCTTCCCTTCGCCAGGACACAGCTGACATTGCTCAACAGTCTCGGTAACTAAATAATATTCACGAAAATATTCTTCCATCGGCATATATTTTGACTCCAGTATTAACTGTGTCCAAACGGTTTTCCAAAAGCCCTTGGTAAGAATTAAATCCCAAGAAACATAGAAAAAGTTCTTAAACAACCATGCCAGGAAGTGTTTCAGTTCTTTTTGAGCTTGAATCAAGCTAAAATTTACAAATCGTTGTTCAAGAATCATTTTAAGTTTAAGATAAATGTCCATATGCGGCTCGGAGAGCCAAGAGTCTTCCCACGGTTCCTCCATAGTTTAGATATGGAATAGCAAAGCAAAACCAAGAAGAGGAATCCAAAGTTTCCAGGGTTTACTCGCACAAATCAGTCGCTTAGGGATCGGGGATCGTTCTGCTCTCAATTCTCCACCATTTGTTGCAGTGGGGATCCTGCAACACGCATATATCAAACCAGGAGTCCCGTGGAAAGGAAATATATATGGACAGACAGATTCTTGCTAGATGTTTCAGAGATGTTTATTTCTCCAGCCGCATGGCCGGGGCTCTGCTGAGGAACTGTTCCAGTCACGGGACCAAGGGTCCTTCTGCCCGCGCAGGGAACACAAACCAACCAATGGGAACGAGGCTGAGCAGGGACAGGGAAGCCCCGTGTCTGTGCCCTCAGGGCCCCTCTCCCAGGACAACATGGTAGGGGAGGGACCCCAACACTGACATATTTTCCTCTTCCATGGCCTGTTCATAATGTAATGTCTGGCACTGACTCAACAGACCTGACACAAACCTTCCTGTGCATACCTGACAGAGGTTGTTTAAGCCTCTGCCATGGTGCTTTCTGTGAATTCAGCTGGTATTAACTCAGAAGGTGCCTGCTCCAGTTTGTTATGCTGCAATAGCATCATTAACTAGGGGAAAAAATGCAGCCCAAACAACTCTCTTTTTTTAGTGAACAGGGAGTTACAAAGACATTTTGCACAGTCTAAAAAGACAAGCATAGGGCTGGTGAACCAGGAGTAACTGCATTAGCCATAATGCAACTCAGGTGAGAGTTAGGAGACCAATTTTTGCCTCACAATGACTTTTTTAAATCCATTATTTCAGTGGTAACAGGTTCACATCCCAGTTACTTCACTAAGGCAGTGCTTTCAAAAGAGAAAGTAAATTTTTGCTCATGATAATTAAGTTTTCTGATAATCATTAGGCTTTCTGATTATAATTAAGTTTTCTGATTATAATTAAGCTTTATGCATATATTTGTATATGGAAATAAATATTTGCATAAACAAAGAAAGTGAAGTTGGTCTATACCTTATTGGTACCTATTTGTTATTCTTCACGGGAGTCAGAAGAAATATTGCATTGCTGTGTTTACTTTGAAAACACCAGCCCATCTTTTCTTTTTTCTTGCACACACTGGTGTCATTTACATGATTAACTCACTCTTTAATAAATTTTTGATAAGCAGCCACTATTACCTTGTGCTAAACTTTCTCCTCAGTAATGCAGATTTATGTATCCAGGGTGTTTAAGAATGCCTGAAAATGGAAGTGTGCCCTCCAAAAAAGATATATTGTACTTTTACCCTGTAATTCAGGGATCAATACATTATTAACTAGTTTACTGCTGAAGATTTGTGGTATTCATTTATTTTTTATCAGGACTAGACAAATCTACAGTATCCCCCAGGTACTAATTTCACCCTACTCATAAAGAGAAAAAAGTGCCAACAAATCGAGTTTTTGCATCAGGATCTTTTTATTTCCTTTGACACAATAAAATTTTGTTATAATCTTTAAATATTGTTTTGGTGGAGCTCACACAGATTGTGAGGATATGATTCTTCAGCTTTCCACCATTGTGCTTAATCCACTGATGTGCTGGATCACATTGGGAGTGGCACATGATGAGGGAGAATAAGCTTCTGATATTCTTCCTTCAAAAAAGTTATAGGAAGTCCCTGAGATTAAAGCAATGAGAATTCAGAGAATATGCTCAAAAAGCTTCATTGCACGTTTTCCCCACTGTTATCCTACAGTGAAGGCCCAGCCCAGGGTAGGAATAGTCAGATCCCAGAGGGATTTGCTTTCCCATTGGCAGGGCTAAGCAAAAAGGGGACAACTATGTCCCTCCTCTGCAGCTGTTCAACTTAAAGAATTTCTTATATGAAAAGGGGCAAGATAAAACTGTCACTGCTTGGGGCTGGCATGCTCACACAGGACCAAGCTCGAAAAATCAGCAAGGGCGAGCTGCTTTGCTATTTTCTGCTGCCCTGAGATCCCTGGGAGCCAGCAAAGTTGGAGAATGATTTACAGCCTTCCTGGAGAAATGACTGTTGGGTTCACGGGGTTGGTAGTTTGGAAGATCCTGTGAGCCTGGCTGGCTGCCTGCTGTTTATCAGTGCTGTCAGAAGGATGTGGCTTTTGGAGAAAGGTGAAACTTGCTCCTGTGACACGGACACATCACAGGCAACAAATGAGGCAGCTGCACCGTGAGATTAAAAGAAGAGCAGAGCCTTTCATCTCTGATGCTCTGCTCTAGTTTGAAAGCACAGAGAGAGTGGGTGTATTTTTATTTTTCTGTTCTTCCTTTGAGGTGTCTCCTTTCTTTTTTCTTTTTTTTTTGCTTCATTTTCATTGAAAATGCAATGCAAATAGGTCTGCAAATATGACAGATTTGTTTCATAATCATCACAAAATCCAGGTGCTCGTGCTCTTAGAAACTAGTGCAGCAAGATATGTCTGTGCCCTTTTGATTATATTTACCAAACCTCAGAAATTACCCATCTGAGGGATAAAGTCAAGGCATAAAGTTTGAATGCACATCCTCCAAAAACTGAGAACTTTTTGCTCAGCTTCCAGTGCAAATCAAAATTCTTCTATTTAACTGACAATCACAGTGAGACAACACAGCAAAATTGGCTTTATTCTAGCAGTTTCAAGAAATAAAACACCCAGAAATACATCAGTGTATTATTTTTCCTTTCCTATTCAAACAAAGTAACTGAAGCAGCACCATTATTTTTTTCTTTTTTTTTTTGTCATTATTGCTGCTGACACCTGGTGCAATTAGATCATTGTTAAAATTCAGGAACTCAAAGAAAAGTCTCTTGCCGTCCAGCATGTCTAAATGAAGCTTTCACTCCAAGTCATGGGGCTGTTTTTTGTGTTGCCTTCTCCCATAGGACCAGTGGAAAAGATAAACCCATGCATAAATGGCACATAAGAAAAGAAAAAATTTTAAAACCTTAATTTATGAAGGTGATCTGGGACCAGAATTAGTCAATGACTCAGCTAATGGGTGTCCATAAAGTCAAATTCCATACTTCTTATTTTCACCCTTTTTCTGCCATTCAGGTGTTTGTAAGCCCTAACCAAATAGAGTCTGGCACTGTCATCCTAGTGAAATCTGCAGTGTACTGGGACATAGCCAAGGCCCCCTGAAAGATGCTTACCCCTCTGATGGATAAACAGAAGTCCACTGCACACATAATACACGGAACAAGAAGGATTTGGGAATGGTCTTGCTTGGGATGCCACCACCAGTGGAAGGATAACACCACCCAGGATGGCAGGCTGTGACAGGGTGGTTGCAGAGGGTGACCAGAGGTGCCAGCTCTGGCACCTAAGGTGTGGGGACAGGGCAGCCTGCATTGGCATCCTGGGGACCTGGTTCTGACCTGCATTCAGCTGCTGGATTGATCTTATGAGGGGACTTCCCTCTCTGGATTTTCATCTTGTGACTCATCTGCAGCCCCTTGACTCAGGTGAGCATCTTTCCCTTACCAGAGCACAGTGGGCATGGGCATCTTCAGCATTTCTGAATTCTTTGCTGCTTTTCTCCTATGCAGCACAATTTCACCCACACTTTTATCTGCTGTTGTCAGTATGGACAATTTCCCCACAAATATGAATGAACTCCCTTAAATTGTGTTCTTCAAACCCCATTGCAGCAAAAGCTGTGCTGGAATGAAAGCTAGTGAGTGGTTAGGGGAAAAAAAAGCAAATTTTTGTGGCCAACTCCAGTCAGGGTGGATGCTCCCCTTATAACAGTCTCACAACATGGAGGCAAAATCCATTCCAGAGACCTGTGTGCCTATGTTTTCTGCAATGAGGTGGCTGGATAACAGAGTATGTGTCCATGCCCTGTTTTGCTCAGTCTGGGCTGTGAGCCTGGTGGTTGGTGGGCACAGAGCTCACGCTGTGACCAGGAAAACCCAGAAGCAGAACAGCTGCTGGTGGCCAGAATAGTAGCTCATCCATCCTTCCTCCAGCACAGTATGTGCACAAGCTCCTGCCCTCTGAAGAGTTCTCTGGTTTGGCTTAGATCCACCCCTGGTGTCAAGGCTGGGCGTCCTGTGAATGACAGGAGAGGGTGTCCTTGGAAAGATGCACTTCACTGGCAGTGACAGATGGTACCCAAAACACAGTACCTGTCCCAACCAACACTTTTCACTTTTTCTTTCCCTTCACGGGCTGTCTTCACCTGAGGGAATATTGCTGACGAGGACACTTTGTTTGCATTGCTGCCTCCTGATCTGTAACAGAAAGTGTTTGCTCACTTCCAGGCTCGCCAGGCACAGCTCTGTGATGGAAGCAGCCTGCAGTGGATAAACAAACCTGCAAGTGCAAACGGAGGGCAGGCAGAAGCCGCTGTATTTACATCCTTAAATGCACCACTTAATGAATTCCCACTGGACCGTGGTGTGGAAGGGTGATTATGGACAGGGCTGGGGAATGATCGGCCTCAAACTCCAGTGGGGATTCAGCAAAGGGGCTACAATTAATGTTTGGCTGCTGACTTGCTGCCATCCTGCTTGAAACTGGGTGATGAGGCCTGCTTATGTAGAGTTTAGGGGTTTTATTAATCTTCAGTATGAATGCTCATCAAATCCAATC
Source organism: Corvus moneduloides (assembly GCF_009650955.1). NCBI lineage: Eukaryota > Metazoa > Chordata > Aves > Passeriformes > Corvidae > Corvus > Corvus moneduloides. The sequence goes on from NC_045478.1 coordinate 6,842,093, forward strand.
TCAGCTTCTAAAAAATGAATAATTAAAAAAAATAGTCTGAGAAATGGTACTGTTTTCAAAGCAGAAGTCTGAGAATTGGAAGGAATCTGTACTCGCCCTTTCCTTCAAAAAGTGTCTTAGGTGCTGAAGGGTGCATGGACATTTGGAAATGTCACCATATTTCCCACTAATCTCTTGGAAGTCATCAGGCAAAAAGAATGAAGCATCTGTTTCCAAAGAGCAGTAAACCACAAGGTGCTTGGTACTTTGGCATCAGAGGGAACTTTACAGGATTCCTCACATTCATTCCATGAAGAGCAGCACACCATGACTATTGGCAACTACAGATACAAATCTAGCCATTTTTAAACAAGAAGTGGTGATTTCCTTTTGGGGGGAAATTGAAAACCTATTTCAAACCCGTCTCTTTATTTCTAAACAGTCATTGAAATACAGCGAAGAAAGCAAAACTCACTTTGCCTGAAGTGAGCAGCAAAGGCTCCTACAGTGGATCTTATGATGGGCAGGAATTTGATGCCATCTGAAATACCCAGCACACTTTACAAGAAACACTGTGAATGATTCTTACATTAATAAGGCCAGTCTGATTCCAAGCTTGACAGATTAGATAACAAACTTTCATGGAATAAACCTCAAGCAGTAATTTTTTTCCTGCTCTGCTAAACAAAACAAGGCAAAACCAGAATATTTCAGCTCACAGCAGGACAGGCTTAAGCAGGTTTTTTGCTATTTAGATCCAAACATTTGGACAAGAGAAAGTGATTTATTATCTCAAGCAACCAATTGATCCCTTTCTCTATCAAAATGTATTATGTGCCTGTCAGTAAAGGGTGTTTCCCATCCACAGTTAGTGGAGACTCTGTCAATATACATACACTCTTCTCAGTATGAATAAAATTTTAATTACTCTTCCAGGAAGTGAAAGGAAATCCTGAGCTCCCAGGGACAGTGTAGAATCCAAAGGCTCACTGAATTCCTTAAATTCAATGTATATCACTGAGGAGTCTGCAGAATACCCATGTTTTGAAGCCCATGGTGCAAACATCATGGGTCTTCCCATATCCACGTATCCAGATTAAACTTGAAGGGAATGTGTCATCTTAAAAAATACATCACGAAAGTACTTCTTCCAGCCATAGATACTGGATCTCAGTTTATGGAGCATTTTAGCCAGGAACTGCTGCTCCTTAGCAAATTGTTTTCTTCAACAGATAAAAGACATAATTTATTGGATTCCTGTGAGGGAATGGCAGGGGAGCATTTTGCAATGATTCAGCAGTGAAAAATTAACTCTGATTATATTGCTGTTTTAGTGACAATCCCAGGGTTGTCAAAACCACTTCTGATTCCTCTGACACGAGGTGACACCAGCTACTCATTATGTAAGACTCCCATCCAAACCCTGAGCCTGTAATTGAATGAGGACTTATAAATAATGCATCAATAAGGTAAATTATGCAAGAAATCATTCCAGAAAGTGTCTGAACTCATCAACAAATTAGATAAAAAGGAAGTCTTTTTTCTACTAACTTAAGCAAATTGAAATGGGATTTCTTCAAGAGCCTCCTCAGCACTTTCTTGGGAGATACATGGGGTTTCTGAGTAATTTCTTTAAAGCCAGGACTTGCAAAGACTGTCACCATTGACCCACCCAGAAAATCCCCATTCTGTTTTCTCTCATGCAATGCACTTTAATGTTTTTTTTCCCCTGCTGGTCGCTGGATCAGCTGATATTGCGGGGGTATCAGTGTTTGTTCCCTTCTCCCCTTCTACCTGAGGGGATTCCACAGGAGAGGTGGGAGCATCTCTAGAGCACCACAGTGTGACCAGGCACAGGGCTGGAGGTTTGAGCATCAGCCTGTGTGCTTCCTGAGGTGGTGACAGTGTGAAGGCTGCAGTGCTGAAGGGGCTCTTCAGTGACCTTGCTTCTGGCTTCGAGTGTTGTTACTTGACCATTGCACAGGATCTCGACCCTGAGAGCCTTTTTAGAGAGATATAAGCATTGTATAGGTTCATAACCTTATCTCCCTTTTGCATTTAGAGAGAATGATCATTCCTGCTGCCCTTTATTAGAGGAGAAATTCAGTGCCCATCTCTGCAAACCATTCTGCACAGTGCCCATCTCTGCAAACCATTCTGCACAGTGGGCTCCTTTTTAAAGTAGATGGCTTAAAACACTCAGTAAAGATTATTTCCAGGTCTCAATTAATATATTTATTTTAAACACACAAATTAGTTCTGTTAAACAAATACAGATACTGTTGTTAAAATCCCAGAGGGAGGTTGGAAGTTCAGGTGTATTTCTCCTTAGCCTACTGACAGAAATACTCCAGCTGACTGTTGTCACTGAAAGACTTCTGTCTTAAATTAGCTGTAGGTACCCAAATCCCTCTGCAGATCAGTGGAGTAACACTCCACATGCTGTGAATCCCAGAGATTTGAGAAAAGGATGCTGTGCAATGCCAGGAGGGAGCAGTGCCTCCACTTCTGACTGCTCTTCCCATGGGAATTGAAATTCCACATCTTCCCAGCCTCCCTGAGGTCACTCTGCTAGGAAGGCTTTAAGAGAAAAGAGTGAATTTATTTGATTAGAATATGAACAAATTAAATTATTATAACTTGTTGTTGTTTATTTTTATTATAATTATATATGTTTATATGTATTGCATATGTTTATGTTTATTATTATTATAACATTTAGGGTAAGATGAGCAAATTCACCTAGTTACTTGCAAACAAATGGCCCTCTATGCCATCCCAGGCATCTATTTTAGGATGAGAAAAAATCGTCCTCTGGAAATACATATTTCTCTGTACTGACTCTGCAGATAATCCAAGGTGAGTAGCTCAGATTTGGACAGTGAAATTTTAGATGAAGGAAACAGGTGAGATGAACCCAATCCAAGAGGACAGAAAATTGTTCATGTGATAAGCAACTGACTAACCATGATGACAAAAATCGAATTTTGGTCCAACATCTGTTTTCAGTGGCCTGCAGCTGGTAGCCTTTTCCTTAATATTCAAGCAGAAAGGTGTTGTCATAGGTTTTGCATTATGAATGTGTGGCTGAGCTGTGCTGGTCACATATAACCATATTTCTTTTATGATGTGCAGTGCTGTCAGCTGCATGCAGTGACATTTTTGAAACTACTGGAATAATGGATGGCAACAGGGGAAACATTTGTGCTAAATGGCCTGTAGTAATTGTGGCACTGAATTGAGCTAATAATCATCACACTGTGCTGCAATGTCTTGGAAGAACATCTTCCCAGCTTATCTAATACTGTAAAAATGAGATTCTGGGGGTTCGTGAAGGTAGATTTCTCCTCATCTGTGAATTTTTTTTGGGTGGGATTGATGTCCTGATTCACTGTTTCCATCTCATCTCTGTCAGTTTGCTGCTAGTCCATCCAGAGCCTTCCAGACAAGTATCTGCACTGTTACAGAGGTAACATCAAACCAAATGTAGGTTCCAAATCTCTTCTCAAACTTAGTTCATGCAGTATAACTGTGATGACCTTGGTACAGTCACACCTGACCCATGAAAGCAGAAACAAGCAGAGAAACAGACATGATACATAAAGAATTTTTTTTCATCTGTGCTACAAATTTCATTTAATTTAGCTGGAAATCCACCATGATTCACAAGACTGAGCATGGCCTTAGTTTCTCAGTTCCCCTTAGACCTCAGCAGAGGGGGCACGACATCTTAGTTCAGAATTATTCTTTGTAAAATTCCTCCACTGGGATATTCCAGATTTTCTCTGCAGCAGCTGTTTGAAAAATGCTGTGTTCATTGACTGAACTGCAAGGTGTTTGTTCAGAAAAATATTACACTTATTTGTAAAAATGCATTGCTTATTTTAGTGAGGGAGGGTTGCCCTTATAAACAAATTCATGGTCTGATGGAGATTTCTTTTGAGTGAGAAAATGTGGGACCAAGATATTAGAATAGCTTCTAGTTCTAGTAGGAACTCCACAGTTCTGAGTATCAGTTTGTTTTGCATTTGAATTGGAAAAACTGCCAGACTGACAATAGAGTGCTTTTTAATAACAGTTCTTTCTCCAGAAAATTTAAATGGAAATGGTATTTTCCTAATTCAAAAGTCTCTTTTAGCCTCGATTTAAGAAGAAGTGAGGACCCAGCCTTTAGCTCAGCTTCCTTTCTTCACTGTGTGCAGAGACCAGATGCAGAGATATGAGACAATTCTAATGGCTTAAGAGCAAAGCAAATCCACAGGGAAATGATTCCTCCATATTTTCACCTCAGTGTACAAATATGACAGTATTTAGTTTTCTCATTAGCCTCGTTTTCTCATTATTTCCTCTTTTCTCTGCTACAAGAAAAACAGAAATCTTTGCTTCTAGAGGCAAAAAAATTAAATTATTGCAGCTGTGTTTTCAAACTCTAAGTCCAGCACAGTCAACTCCCACAGGAGTTAGTTGTCCATCATAGGTATTAATTGATTAATCCAGGTGTGAGCAGCTGAAATAAAAGCATTATGTAATTGTTTCTCTGATTCTGTTGTTGATGTCACTAAAACCAACTCTTCACACAAACCTGCATTTTCAAATTAAACTCATATTACCGTAAGAAATTATTAAATGAAAGGTATTTGCCAGGGAAAAAAAAATAGTCTTAAAACAGGTTAACTGACAAAAAAAAAAAAATCCCACAACAATTTCTTTGTGTATTGCAAGCAAAAAAATGCCCTTCCAGGGTTTCATTTATTTCCTGAGCTTGATATCCGGGCAGTGGGAATAGAAGCATTTGTTCCAGCTGAACAACAGCAAGAAACAAACTGAATTCATCAGCAAAGGAGAAGCATGAATTTAGCTCCACATTAAATTTTCTTTCCTTGATGTCAAGGAGCTACATGGTTTATTGCCAGACTGTGCCAGTTGGCCTCCAGGCCAGAGAGTGGGTCCTCACTTATTAATAGCACAAAAATGTGGTTCTATTTTCTGAGAACTGTTGTTTTGGTTTTCTCCCCCTCCATATCAGGCACCTCTGTGTGATTCCTCCTCATGTTTCCACCGTGGGCAAGGATCACACCAAATGTCAGCTGCTCCTAGTACCACTGACTGGCTCTGTGACTCTTCTTGTGCCCAGGAACAAAGTTTCAGATTGCTTTAGCTTGCTTTTTTTTTGTAATGAAACAGCACAGAGGTGGGTGTAAAGGGCAAAGGATCTGTTTCCAAACCTCTCCTCTCTATCAGGTTGTGCTCCCTTACGAAATTAAAGTAAAAAGTTACAAAAGAAGAAAGAGACATAATGTGGAGTCACTACAATCACAAAACAAACAATGGTCCTTGTCACAAGAACTTACAGATGTAGTTCTGCTGCTAAATAAAGCAGGAGACAAAACAGCTGACCTCACCCACAAGCACACTCTGTTTCTCTGTGTCCACAGAGCTGGCTTGAAGACACATTTATTATTATTGACTGTGCCTATTCCAGCTCAAAATCTGTGAGGGCCGTTGCATCCCATGGGGCTGCTGTTTTGGTAGCATAAAACGCAGGGCAGGTGTTGTGAGTTGTGGCGTTGGCTTGAGGATGTGTGTAGGATATCCAAGGAGACAAAGCATCCAGGGACAGCCTTGGAGGATGATGCAGCAAGGCAGGACCCAAACCCAGTTTGATGTTGAACATATAGCCCAACAGGTTTTTATTCCCTGATGTATGATTTCCCTTCAGCCTTGCCTAGGCTTTGTCTGGTCAGCAGCACCTTGAGATGGGATAAAACTGTCCTAGGCATATCCTAGAAGCTATATAGCATGAAAAATCAGTGATATGTGGCCCTAGCCTATACCTTGGCCTGATTTTCTAAGCAGTGTAGTTGTATCCACAGAGAAGCAAAAAGATTTGAAATAGGAGTCCGCGTGTGAAGAGCACAAAGGGAAACAATTTGGGCATGGATGGAACAAGACACAGCCGAAGCAGTGAACTCCAGCTGCTGGTGAGAAGATCAAGATGTTCTCTTCATCTCCTGAAGATAAAGTAGACACAAAACATGCAAGAGATGAAAAGGAGTTTTGTGACACACAAAAGAGAGGCATTGGGTGAGATGAAGACAATGGGGTAATGGAAGCCAAGAAAAGCAAAATATTTTGGCCAAAAAAGTGAGTAAATTTAGGAAGAAAAAGAAAAAAAAAGAGACTGAGAACAGAAATCAGAATTTCTATCCCAATTCACCCATTTTCCTAATTTTGCTTTAAAATAGCACTGCGCTTACTTTCTTTTCCCTCCACCCTGCCTACCATATTCATCAGTCACGCTATCTTCCCCTCCACCCCCCTTTGGTCAGGAAATTGTAGAAGTCATTGTTGTGCAGACCTGTCTTTTATCTGTGAGCAGAAGAGTGTACAGCACCACTTATTCAGCAATCTGCTTTCTCTTACCTGTGCTCAAGGATTTCATTAGTGCATGATGCAGTTACAACAGGGTAAAGCAACCACACAGGAGGAATGTTCCATGGCTGCAGAGTTACAGATGCACCTGGTAAATTCCCCATCTGGTCCAGTAATGTTGTTCAGTACTTTTTCTTTAGTAACTGAGAAATCAAATTGTCAATAAGCTGAATTTCCTGTATTTTAGATGCTGTGCATCAGTACATTGGAAATTACAGGCTGAGGATGTAGGGAGGAGGCAGACACCACAGTAAGGCATTTGTCAAATGACGCACCTGCTTCCTTGCACATTGTCAAACCCAGAGGGTACAAGAGAAAACAATCTGAACAATAACTTCCTTCCCCCACATTATATGTGTGCCAGTGCTGAAAAAGATCCTAAGTGCTGCACAAGCAGGGGAAAAGTCTATTAGGAAAAGGTAGACATGGGATAATATAGGTCACAAAGAGCTTGGACAAGGCTTTTGTGACTGTGAGTGCTCACATCCTCCCTTTCCAAAGCCTAAACCTAACCTGAGGATGTAGAAAAGTAAGAAACATACAAGTATTTCGAAGGTGGGTGTCAAGAGGATGGTTCCAGACTTTTTTCAATGGTGCCCAGCAATAGAATGAGGGGCAAAACTAAAATGCCTCGACAAGAAGAAGAACTTTACATTGAGGGTGGAGGAGCACTGGAACAGCTGCTCAGGGAGGGCCTGGACTCTCCCCCTCTGGAGACATTCCAAACCCACCTGGACATGTTCTGTGTCACCTGCTCCAGGTGACCCTGCCTTGGCAGGGTGTTGGACTGGATGGTCTCAGAGGTCCCTTCCAACCCAACAGTTCTGTGATTCTGTGATTATGGTGCACACTTTCTTCCAGGCCCAGTTTTATACTGAAGGGGTTGCAATCCACAGACTCACCTTGGTCACTTCTCAGCACCCAGAGTAGACGTTCTCCGACCCCAGTGACCTGCAGGCTACATTTGCCATGGGAGAGGATCCAAATCTGTTATCAGTGGAAACGGTTTAAGCATGGGGACCTCTGTGTACTTCACTCACCCAGATATTGGAAGAGCATTGTCTAAATTCATGTTAAACACTGCCTCTTAAAGTACCTGGGGCATTGGCCGCCCTCCAAGAATGCTGTTGCAGTGTTTAACCACCCTCTTGGTGAAGAAATGCTTCCTGAAGTCCAGTGTAAACTTCCCCTGGCACAGCTTTGAACCATTCCTGCATATTCAATCACACCCTATCCCAGCACCCCTGGGAGAAACAATGAAGGAGCTGACTCAAACTGGAGGCACTGGGGCACAAGTGCTATTGGAGAGGATGGAAGGTTTGTCACAGGACATGTCCAGAGAAAGCCAGTGCCTTCTGATGGTTGAGAAGGCACAAATGTGCAAACAACCATTTCACAAAAATGTAGTTCTGGTTCAAGGCCCGAAATCGATGAAGGGATTTTCACAGAGTTCTCTACAGGGCTTTTAGCACATGCTGTGCTTGAGATAATTACACCATTTTGAAAGACTGTACATAACAGAAAAGTTTATTTCTTTTGAAACTCCTCAAACTCAGCAGAAACTGTGTGGATAGATGGAAGTGAAACAAAGAATTATCTTTCATTCATGAAACCATCAATACAGCTGACACTTCATAACAGTCTGTGAGAGTCTGTGAAAAAGGCTATACATGTGCAAAGGTGACTGAGTACTCACCAACCAGCTGTCCCCTGCACAAGAACACAGCAACCTGTAAGCTCATAGGTACCTTTCAGCATCTCCAAGAAATGTGCAAACGTCTATTTTATGAGCCATTATGGGAACTAAGGGGCAGGGATATAGGACAGGTACTTACTCCTTTCATTACCAAGGCAGTCATACTAAATACAAGGTCACTTCCATATTTTTTTGCATCTTTTATGTGTACAAAAATGTTTGACTTGTTTGAAATAAAAGGCTGACCAGAAGTATGAGAACTCAACTTTGTTCACAAAAATTAAAATCCTTTTTTTCTTTCTTCATCTAGTACCCCCAAGAATAAAACCAAACCAAAACATGCAGAAAGCAAGAGTCTTGAGGCCCAGATATTCACCTGGGAACTAGACAACCCCCACACAAATCCTAACTGGGAGATTTTAGAGGGTGGATTTGAACTGACTTTTATGGGACCGGTGCTCAACCACTGACAAGGTACAGTTATCAATCGCTAAGCAAATAAATATCTCACTGTCTTGAAGTGGAAGCTACAACCAGAAAAATTACTTGCATAAGTATCTGTTCTGATTAAATTTCCTGCTGCAGATCTGGTAGAATCCACACCTTCATCACCTCCTAACCAGGGAGATGTTTCCTCATCTGCTGAAGCATTGCTGAGCCCATCTCCCAAACCAGACAGGGCAGAGAATCTCACTGTACAGTGCCATGTGAGTAGGCTCCATCCACAGCTGTCCCATCCATGTCCTGGAGAGCCCAGAGAGCAGTCCAAAATGGCAGACACGTCATCTGTGGCAATTAGGACTTGTGAATGTGTCTGGTCTGCTCTGCATAAGCTGCTCCTGAGGACGATGCACATGGAGCAGATGGAAGCAAGGGCAGCTCAGGGCAAAGCTGGAGCAAAGCAGCCAATTCAGTCAATCTCTCCCTGGTCAGGCTTCCTCTCACTCTACACATTGGTTACACCAGTGGCTGGTCTGCCATTCAGCCCTGCCTGTTGACACAGGGGTTAGATTCTATTTTTTAGTGAGATGCCACTTGTTTTGTAATTTCACCACCCAAAAAATTTTAAAACATTTAAACAAACAAATAAGTATCTTGGCTCTCCACTGCCTTGCACCCTCAGCCTGGTTCCAACAGCTACACAAAAGCAGGTGTGAAGTGGCCCTACTCGGGAGACAGAGGATGTGGAGGATCACAGCCACATCCCACAATGGAGGTTGGCATATTTCCACTGAAGTCAATATGACCAAGACAGCGACAGCTTCTGTAAGCTGAGGGTCTGCTGGCAGCTTTCTGTGCAAATTAGTTACCATGTGCCATCCGTTCTTCTAGACCTTTCTGGAAATGGGCCAGGGGGCTTTGGGGGTCTTTGGTGGTCTTGACCCCCCTTACAGATCATTCACACTTCTCAAGCCCATTCCTGCTCTTACCCTGTGCTCTGCTTATCTCCAGGAGCCAGAAAGAGTACACTTGTCCCAGAAAAAAATGTTGCCTTATCCCTGCATGGCCCCTTCTCCAGCCACATCTGTTACAATCCAGTTTAGACCCAGGAAAGCAAAGCAAGCTAAGTCTCTGAGCATAAACTGGAAAGAACTTAGAAGGTTCAAAATACTCCCAGAAACGAGATTAAAACCAAACGAGGTTAGATGTTGTTGCCAAAAAATGGATGTATTTTATTTAACAGTAAAAGAGGCAAAGGGAAGGGAAGAGAAAAGAAAGAAAGAAGAAAGAATAGAAAAAAGAAGTGTGCGTGGGGGGTGGGGAACAGGGAGAGGTGACAGGGGTTAGGTGGAAGCATATCACCCATCCGAGGGTCCCAACAACATCTCGTTGCTCCCCTCCATCTGGTCTGCTGCTGGTGAGGGTCCCCTGTCGCTGCTGTGGCCACGCCGCTACACCACACACCAAATTGGAGTGCAGAACTCCGTGGATTGATATACACTTCAGGCCAGGTGGGAACACCCACATGTCTTTCTTGCAGGGGCTAGCTTGACACAGTGTCCCTTGCAACACTGAGGGTGTGTTGCATCATCTCAGGGGCTCTGGTGCAGGGTCTGGGGGGCCCTGTGATGGGCCATGTCACCCCCTTCTGCTGTGGGTAAGCCCCCACGGTGAGGACCCCTCAGCTGGGCTCCTCTGCACAGTGGAGGATGGGCAGTCACTGCGCCTCTGGCCAGAGGCTTTTCCAAGATACCCAAAGCATCTCCTCCCTCCCACCTTTTGGTGGAGGGTCTATGCGAGCCTGGCAGCTGATAGCTCTGGGGCTGTGGTCTCCACCTTGGAGGTGTTAAGCCTCTGCTTTGTGAATGTCCCCAGCCCTGAGCTGTTACTTTATCTTATCTTCATCATCGAGAAGTGTAAGGCCTCACTCAGGACCCCATTCAGGGTGTGGTAGTCTTCTCTGCAGCTTTTGTAATACAGTTTTAAAAGTCCCTTAAGAAAATGTTTAAGTTATGAAATATAATATTTCAGTCTCTGACAACATCCTGTTCTTACAGCATGTTATTACCAGCAATCATTGGTTGGCTCCACAGCTATCCCTCTGTCCATGTTTGAGACATACCCATTATCCCTCTTTTCTACAAGGCTTCTGCAGGAGTACCTGACACTTTGAAACTACCCAAAAATTCACCACCCCTTGAGCTGATGGTGGTAATTTTAGCAGAATTTAAGCTCTCACCAGAACCTGAAACAATAAGGTCTCCACTGAGCTATGGTGTGAGTTGTGCTGCCTACATGCACAGCACCCAGGCCAGGATCCTTCTGGGTTGCTAAATTCTTCATGAAACCCAAGAGAAGAGAAACTGCTCTGTATCTCCCTCTCCACCATTAGTGGTTACCCCAGAGGGGTAACCACCTCCAGTACTGGGGAGTGAGGAGCTGCTCACTGTCATGTAGAGTTTCTAAACAACTCCTCAAGTTCATCTTCTTCCCTTGGAATTGGACTTCCTGATGGTTCAATCCAGGAGTGGTTTTCTGTGACTTTAGGAGCTCACTGAATCCTAACAATGAAGACAAAAGAAAGGGAATATCTTTATCAGGAACTAAAATACCCTGTGCAAGGAAAAGATATCTGAAGAGCTTTCCAATATCACTGATGAATATCTAATCAAATCCAATTGATGTATCTCAGCCCTGGGGAATTTCAAAATGCAAACACAAGTTATTTTTATAGTTGAGGGAGTTAGGAGTGGTTAACAGGGAAATGTGATGAGCTTTCTCCTTGTTAAAGTTATTAAGTTGGGTTCAAATCTGGAATCTCAGCTCACAGCAACCACAGCATATCTTGGATTTATAGTCACTCATTCTTGTTAATCTTCTGGCCTTGCATGTCTTAATTAAAAGGTATGCTCTATTTCATCCATAACCTACTGGATTCAGCACAGGAATTCCTGGATGAAATTCTGCGGCCTCTGTTGTCAGGCTGGGGGAGAGGAGCAGAGAAGCACCCTGCTTGCTTGTTCAGCCAGCTTTTGGGTTTTTTTCTCCTCCGGAGAGTTGAACTTTGGGTTTTTTCTGGAATTTTGGATTCTTCCCTTTCTCTGCTGGATTGTTTTCAACATCAGAACACACATCGGGACTGTTCTCCACCGAGGACCCTGGCCCCTGGAGGAGAGAGGGGCCCATCCCGTCCCAGCTGGAAGGAGGAGGACCGAAGGGAGGACTCTAACATTTTCCCAGGCTTTTTCTCCACAGAGAGAGATTTTATTATTTAGCGTTATTATCCTTTTCGTCTGTGTTTGTTAAATAAATAGTTTTTATCTCTTTCACTTTCCTTCGAGGAAAAGTTTTTTTCCCAAACCTGGTGGGGGAGGGGTGGTTTGTAACCTGCCCTCTCTCAGAGGACAGATTTACAAATTTGGCCAAACCAGCACAAATTTAAACTGTCCTGGCCTTAAATTACTTGTGGGGCAATTAGTGTAAATCTGAATAGGTTTACTAAAGTCACTGGAATTTTATGGATTTACACCAGCTGAGAACATGTCCCATTTTTATTTTCTTCAGTGGTTTGAACCAGGATGACAAAACTGGTATAACCAGAGAGTGAGCTGGCCCATTTGTATCCTGGGAGATAACTAAGGAGCAACCCTATCTGATCCAGATGGTAATTCAGCCCATTTTAGAAGCAGAGGTTTTTTCCTCTCACACTTTGATTCAAAATTTGTCAGTCCTTGTGTGGAGGACGAGGCTGGGAGGCAGGTGCGTAGAGAACTGCATTAAATTATGCACAGCAGAAAATCTGCAAAATGTACTTCAAAAGCGGGAAACTTACCGTGTGTGACTGACAATTGCAGAGAGACAGAATTCTAATTTCTGGATTAACTATTTCATCAATTAAATCTGCATGTGCAATCCTTTTTCATTTGTCTGACAGTCTGTGACTGCTGCTAATACAAAGCCATCACCATAATAGAAACCAAAGTGCATATTTGATGCCATATGCATATGGCAACCTACATTTTTCCAAGCACAGTAGTTCCAGGTAATTAGTTTTGTAATATATTTGCATTAGTTTGTAGAATTCCATGGTTCCTATTAAATAGAGACAATCAAATGAGAAAATTAAGCAAGTCCTGCTGCAGGCTGAGTGTTTACAAAATTGAGAGGGCAAGATTTATGGTTAAGATAATGTGGTAGCCGCTTACACACCAACAAAACACCTCCAGCTGATCCACTCAATTCTCAACATATTTTGCAAAGGTAGTTCAGCCCCCAAACCCTTCATGAGTCCAACTCCCTCCGAAGGGTGCCTTCCAGCTCCCTAAGATCCAACACCTGTTGTTGTTGTGCTAAGCTCTGGTATATTTTGCTTTAATCCAAGCTAAAATTTCAGGGACTCTAATGAGAAACTGTGAGTTGAGGAAGTCCAGTAGCATCTCCTTTGCTAAAAGGAGATGACTTATGGCTATGTTATTACCAAAAACCAGGTCTGCAAGAGAAGTGGAACTGAAAGCCAATGGCACAAACATTCAGCCTTGGAAAATACATCCAGCCCTGCCTTGCTCTCTGCATCCAAACTCAATTACTTTAATATTTCTGCATGCATTTAGAGTCGTGCATTGAATTTGTACCCAGAATTGCATCCATCCCCTCAGGACCAAGCACTTCTGCACCTCACCCTGGCTACAGCCTGCTGTCTGAGTGATGGAACCATGCCTCACCTTGCTGCAAGTACATCTGCAGTACTTCCTTCCAGATACTGAGAAAGCAGCCCACATAGCCAGGGTTAGGGAAGACTTCCAATATTCATGTGCAATGAGTTTATGGCCCATTCGTGCCTTCCAGCAGGCAGAGAGGTGTAAATCCCAGCCTGTGAAGTCTTCCAGATGCCCACCAAGCCAGACACTGTCCAGCAGAAAGCGCAAAGTAAATCCTGCAAGGCCTCATACATGCTGACAATCCAGGCAAGGCTTTAAGCCAGGCTTTGGAGCCAGACCAGGGCTGATCCCCATCACTTCCCAGCCTCCCAACCAGAGGAGGTGAGAAGCATCTCCTGGGGGTGTGGGGTTCCACCATCAACCTGCATATCAAGCCCGAGATGGTGGGAGCACCTGGGGCAAGCTCCAATCAGCTTCTACTGGGAACTGAGCATTGCGCTGGACACTGAGGCTCCACTCACTCATCTCTTGGTGACCAAGGCTGAATCGGCTCCTTGTGAACTGCTCCTTCTGCCGCTTCATTAATGCAGTTTTAGTCCCATTTTAAGGAACTATTGCTTCATTCTAAAGTCATGTTTTCTACCTTCATTTGTATATGTCTTCCTTTAAGATCTTTACGTTTAACTTTTTGGTTTTGAACCTTTCACATATCCTGGACTCCCAAAGCAGAGACCCCATGCCTTTTAAATTTACATTACATGTTCTACCATTTTAAAAGATACATGCTCCTTGGCTGAGAGCTAGCAGTACTGAAACTCTCTTTTTTTTAAGTTAATAAAAAGCATACTGCCTGGAATACTTATTTCAGAGCTATATATCTCAGAAATTGTTTGTGGCTCCAACACAGTGAGGTTTTTTAAGGTTTGGCAGGGGTGGGGGAAGGGTGGAGTTGAGTTATTGTCAGGACATCTGTGAGAACTGAGTTCAAAAAAGCACCAGACACTCATAAATCTAACCACTTCATATGGTCCATTTGGGAATTTTATTGTCATTATTGTGGTGGGCAGAATATCAGGTACATGGTCTTTTTAAATTCTAGAACAGAGTCAAATGACTTGCTTCCTTATAAGCGAGTAAATCACACACCACACTATTTGAGTTACTTGAAAATCCACAGGCTCCTGCTGAGATTAAGCCCTTATTGTACAGACAAGTAGGAAGAGATAAAACCCATTCTTAAGAATTTATGATCTGCAAGCACAAAATGTTAAAGGCTATCAGCAGTGAAACTATTCCCACTTTTCATATAGAAAGCTATTGCAGAGGGAGCTGAGGGGCTGTGATTTTAACTCCCTCTCTGAAGTTCATCCCTATCTTTAACATACAATTCTATGTGACCTCATCAGATGTTCACCCAGGGTGCTCTTAGGAGGGGTGGGGATAATCCTGTCGTGGCTGTTACGGAGATGCAGCTGCTGCACCTCTCCATGCCCCAGCTGAGCCAGGAGTCCTTGTAAACAGCAGTCCTGGTAAACAGCAGTCCTGGTAAACAGCAGCTGCAGGGGGGACTTGTCAGGATTCAATCACTACAGTCCAGAAAGTATATTGAGATCATTTCTGGATGGGAACTGTAGAAGCACTGTCCTTTGGTAGTCACATTTCTTTATTCATTCACCCAGCCTGGCTGATTTGCCCATTCTCTTTTTCATTAACTCATTACCTGCTTCAGAGACAGTCCAAGGGCAGTCTCAGCTCACCAAGTGACTGATTTCTGAAGTTATTTCATTACTTAATGTGGGATCCATAACTTTAGAAACCTACATTAGAATTCTCTAAACATCATCTAGTCATGAAACTCTGTTCATAGTCAGTAAAGATACGTAGGCATCACTACCGAATGAAACATATGAGCTGTTTCTCACCTCATCTACTTTGCAATCAGACAAAACTTTCTCTAAAATCACCAATTTCTCTCTTGTTGCCATTGACAGGCATTTGGTCAGACAGAGATATTTATAATTATGCAAAAAATTCCACCTACAGAACTTGTGAAGAATGTGCTCTAAGCCTTTCAAGACCTCCAGCTGACATCTAAATATACCAAAATAAATTTTTAAATCCAAGTTTTCAATGCTTGAAGGATGCCCTCTGACTCTCTCTGGTCTCAGGTAACTGGATGCATGTCAGATCTGGACAGGCTGGATGGGTGAGCTGAGGTTAACGGTGTGAGGTTCGGTAAGGCAAAGCTCTGAGTCCTGCCTTTGGGTCACAACAACCCCTGCAGTGCTACAGGATGGGGCAAGACCGGGTGGAAGTGAAAAAGGACCTGGGGGTGCTGGTGACAGCAGCTGAACGTGAGCCAGGTGTGCCCAGGTGGGCAAGAAGGCCAATGGCACCTGGGCTGTACCAGCAGTAGTGTGGCAGCAGGACCAGGGCAGTGACCGTCCCTCTGTGCTGGGCACTGCTGAGGCCACACCTCGAGTGCTGTGTCCAGTTCTGGGGCTCTCAGGACAAGAAAGACATTGAGGGGCTGGAGCGTGTCCAGGGAAGGGAACCGAGCTGGGGAAGGGTCTGCAAGCACATGAGCAGCAGCTGAGGGAGCTGGGATTGTTAAACCTGGAAAAAGGAGGCTCAGGGGGAACCTTGTCACTCTTTACTCCCTGACAGGAGGGTGCAGCCAGGTGGGGACTGGGCACTTGTCCCAGGTAGCAAGTGACAGACAAGAGGGCATGGTCTCAAGCTGTGGCAGGGAAGGTTCAGGTGTATGGAAAGAGGGCATTGGTGAATCGATGCCGCATTTTTTCCAGAGGGTCCCTGGTGGAGACGCTTAGGCGGGACTCTGCCAGCACCTACGCTCGGTGCACTCGATCTCACCTTCGCAGGCAGGCGCGAACAGCCGCTCACACACAGTCCACGCACGAACCGGAGACGAAGAGGGTTCTCTGCATGCAATTCCAAGGTCTTTAATGAAGCCAACACACCCAAAGGAAGCAGGGATACAGGACCAAGAACAAAACCCGCACGTGGTTTTATCCCAAAGGGCCCTGGGGGTGGGCAGAGCATCAGAAACCAATGGTCTGAGGGCTAGGAGGCAGAGGCAAGGGTGAGTGACACAATAGGGCCAATGGGAGAAGGCATGGGAGGGGGGAGAGAGTCAATGACCAGTGGAATCACGGTAAAGGGAGAACTTTCTAGCACCGTGGTGTAGGGAGAGAGCACTTTCAAAGCAACACCTGGGGTGTAAAGTGG
The DNA here is from genome assembly GCF_009650955.1 of Corvus moneduloides. Lineage (NCBI taxonomy): Eukaryota > Metazoa > Chordata > Aves > Passeriformes > Corvidae > Corvus > Corvus moneduloides. The sequence continues at coordinate 6,858,548 of NC_045478.1, forward strand.
ACTTTGCCACCGCAACACAGGTGGGACATCAGGAAGAATTTTTTCACAGAAAGAGTGGTTAAGCATTTGGAACACGCTGCCCATGGAGGTGGTGCAGTCACCATCCCTGGGACTATTCAAGAAACGACTGGATGTGGTCACTTGATTTGTTCAGCCTGGAGAAGACTGAGGGGAGACCTCATTGGGGTTTTCAACATCCTTGGAAGGCAGGCACTGATCTCTTCACTCTGGTGATAGTGACAGGACTCAAGGCAATGGCTGGAGCTGAGTCAGGGCAGGTTTAGGTTGGACATGAGGAAAAAGCTTTTCCCCAGAGGGTGGCTGGGCCCTGGAACAGGCTCCCGAGGGAAGTGGTCACAGCACCAAGCCTGGCAGAGTTCAAGACAACATTGTTTGGACAACATTCTCAGGCACATGATGGGGTTCTTGGAGTCTCCTGTGCAAGGCCAGCAGTTGGACTTAATGATCTTGATGGGTCCTTTCCAACTCAGCATGTTCTGTGATTCTAATTCTGTGATATTCTATGACAAATCCAGCTCCCTTTCCAGCTTTTTTCCCAGTCATGGGGGAGGGCTTCTGGGTCAGCTCTCAGCTTTAAAGCCACACAGCTTTAAAGCTGGCTTTGAACCCACCTGAGACCCCCTGAGCCTGAGCTGAAAGCAGATCTGGAGAGCAGCAGGGTCTCCCATTTCTCTGCTGGAGATGACACATCCAACCTGTGTGTGATCACACTTGTCAATCAGGGCCTCTTTTCCATATTGCCTTATTTGTTCATGTTTCTCCCATACTTTGGAGGCAGGTACAAGGAATTTTGCACAGTCTGCCCAGGGGCTGAATGGCTGAAGGTTTCATGGGACTGACAATCCTAGCCAATAAAAACATCTACAAGGAGTTTCCTGACAAGGAAAGAGGCAGTCAGCTGCTCTGTATCCCTGAACCAGGCAGCAAAAAAATCCTCTTTGCATTTTTTATGCCTAATTTATGGAGCAACCTTCTGCACTGCTCCTCTGGAAGTCAGTGATACATCCATGCTATCACTGGATCAGCAGTACCTGTTATGAAAGTGAACTACTGCCTTTCTTTCAGAAGCTGGTTCAGTTGCTTTTCTAATTCATTCCAAATGTCAGGAGCAAGTTATCCTGGAAAATAACCTCAAGAGCACCAGTCCCCACATGCATTATATAGGAAACAGGGGTTCAAAACCAGCTGGAAAGGAGAATTGGGATCCTCAGATAAAACACTAAAAGCCCATCAACCTCAGTAAGGGTTAGAATACCATCCTAAGACTAAAACCCCAGAGGGACAAATTCATAAGAAGTGCAGGACTTAAAAAGAGTACCATGACATTATGCTGCCTTCTAGGTGTAATTATTGAACCCATTTGCATAATTTGCCTGGAATCATAGAATGGATTAGTCTGGAAGGGACCTTAATGATCATCTCCGTCCAACTCCCCTGCCATGGGCAGGGACACCTTCCACTACACCAGGTTGCTCCAAGCCCCGTCCAACCTGGCCCTGAACACTTTCAGAAATGGGAAATCCACAGCTTCTCAGGTGCTTCTCAGGCAACCTGTCCCTCACCACCCTCACAGGGAAGAATTTCTTCCTAATATCCAATCTAAATCTACCCTCTCTCAGTTTAAAGCCATTCTCTTTTCTCCTATCACTCCATGCCCTTGTAAACAGTCCCTCTCCAGCTCTCTTTTTATAAGCTCCCTTCACTGGCAGTCTGCTAGAAGGTCTTCCTGGAGCCTGCTCCAGGCTGAACAACCCCAACTCTCAGCCTTTCTCACAGGAGAGCTGCTCCAGCCCTTTAATCATCTTCCAGTTTCTCCTCTGGACTTTCTGGTAGACACTCAAATACCATTTGCAGCAACAAAAATGTCTCTCCCACTGCCAGGACCAGGTTTCCAGAGCAAAAATGAGCAAAAGAGGTTCCACATCCAGTCTCACTCCAGCTTCCACCCTTTTCAGCAGGTGTGGATATCTCAGAAGCATCTTCTAGACCAGTGTGCCTGTTTGAACATTCCTGACAAAGCCTTTTTCAAGAGGGCTGCTCTTAGTCCAGAAAGCTCCAGAGGATGCTCTCCAGGATGCAGCCTCCAAATTTATTGTCTACACAGCCGGCAGAACTGCTTGGCCTGCAACTTAATTCCTAACCCATTAAATAGGTTATTATTTTCTTGCAGGATCTTGAGAATATTGAGGCCTCTAGGAAATGGGAGTTCCATCACTAATTTGGAGGTCAGGAGTAAAACCCTTCATTTCCAAAACCGCCAGGTCTTCAATCTTCTTTTGTCTTAGCAGTACTAAGTCCTCATAGCAAGGGGAAAGGCAGCATGTGTGCAAGGTGAGCGATCACCTCCCTTCCGTTCTGCTCAGCAAATCTCACACGTGTGCACCCAAAGGGGCTAAGAAGCAGGAAACTCAGATACTTCCAAAGCTGTAAGCTCCACGCAGAAATATGCATCTATCCCATTTGTAATGCCACATGAGTTCACATGCCTGCTGGATAGCGCAAGCAAATCAAATCACGCAACTTGAGGCAGGTCCACAGGAATGGCTGCAAAATAAATTAGAAATACTCAAAACACAAAATAAGGTTTAGCCATGCAGAGCTTGAACTGCTTGATTTCAGCCTGCTGAGAACAAGAGTAAGTTATCTTCCCTGAGATACTTCATCGAAAGCTGTGCTAGGGACTTCTCCACTGCTAGCACAGGTAACTGTGTGCTGCCTGAACTCATGGATGGGAAGAAAAGCAAAAGCTGCTGCCACCCCTGCTCCCAGAGGGTTCACAACTTTCTCAGTCATAGGAGTTTTACTCCTCAGCATCTTATCTGGCCTAATCAAGCAAGTAGTGCCCTTTCCTCCCACTGAAAGAAGCTGACAGGGTTTTAGTGCTGGCAGCTGCACCTGACCTCATCTCAGGGATGGACAATATGAATGCCAATGGTTTCTACTTGGTAGAGCCATGTCCCATCAGTATTCAGAAAAGAAACCCTCCAAAAATACAAAACTCTGGTTCTTACCTTCCCAGCAACTCTTTATAGAGTACAGTTGCTTGCAGCAGTCACCCAGCTTTCCTCTGGAAATATATTTTGACAGAGGGAAGCGTCAGTCTACAAGAATCTTTCCTTGGAATGATCAAAGGGTCTAGGTGGGAGAGACAGAAAAACAGTGATGCTTTCTGAGCACTTCAGAGACCATTATATAGCCCTAAAATGTTATAGATACCTTGTAGCATGTGAATGTGATAATCGAAAGTTGTAGTAAATCTGTCTTAATATACTCTATTGCAAGGGAAATACACAATATATGTGATTATGCAAATGATTACCACAGAGAATTCTGGGGTTTTTTCTCACTGCCGTGTTTCAGACTTTCTTAATAGGAGAGGCAAGCAGAGAATTCACCAGAGAAATACAGAACCTATGGGGGTCACAACTTGTACCTGCTTATCCAGGGCTAATTGTCCTTCAGTGCAAGCCCTGGGAGCTTTGCAGCCGTGAGAGGGAAGAATTCATCTTCCTAACATTCCAGTATGAACTTTGCCACTATTCTCCAATGTGTCTCACTGCCCAACCAATAAAACAAGGATCAGACTTATTTCTTCTCATGCTTTTTTTGCCTGATTAATTTAAATTAGATGATTTTCTGGATGATGGTTGCTTTACTTTAAGCGTCTAGCAATGTAGGGTTATGGTCTCAGCAGGCAGATCTCAGTTAACAGTAGCACAAAAAAATCACAATAAACCAGAAGGAAGAAATAAGATCAATTTTAGGATGTACAGCCATACCTCCAATATAAAAATTTGGTTGAAAACAAACTCAGTTTCTACACTGAACTGAAAAATAGAGTAAATATTAGGCTTGGAAAAATTAAGAAAATATCTTTGAAGAAGCACTTTCATTTTGTGATCCTTTATTTAAGCACCAGCAATTGAAAATTGTGCAATCTCTTAAAAACAGTTACATACACCCAAATCAGCATCTGTCTTCTAATAAAATTAAAACCAGTTCATCTCATTCTACAGCAGGAAAGAAATAAAGAATGCAAGTATTGCAGTGCTGATGGATTTTTGAAATAAAATTGCTAACTCTATTAAAAGATATTTAAGAAACTTTTACTCTTTTTGCAAATTGTCATGAAGAGCAATTCTAACAAAGACACACTCTTTACTTTTATCAATTCATTTTGAAATTGGACACACAGTATTAGTTTTCACTACAAAAAAAAATTAAGTACATTCATTTCAAATGGTTTTTCCAGGGTCAAGGAAATGCTTCAGAAATATCACCACAAAGAAAACAAAAACAGTAATAAAAATGAATCAACTGACTCAAAGATATTATTGGCAACAACTTTTATTGTCCAAAAGGGTAAGACATAGTTCTTTTTTGATTGAATATATTGGGCAGCACTGGAGATAGGAGTCACAGTCATCAGGCCAGGCAACGAAAACAACAATATTAACAGATAACTCATATTTATGTCAATTCACTCTGTGCCTCAAGAAAAGTTTAATATGATTCTTCTCTCTGCAATTCAGTGTTGACATCAGAACTTGGATGGACAGCTTCAAAAGGCACAGAAAACACCTCACTTCTAGAAAAAATGTGCTCTCAACTTTCATATTACAGCAGGCATTAGAGCAGCTTCGAGGGAGATGTCGGATCAAAGGACTCAGCCTGAAATAAATAAAACTACACAAGTCTTTCCTCCTCAGTAAAACAGCAACTCAAACCTTATCTGAAGGAAAATTACTTTTGATCTTTGTTATTTGACTGAATTTGAGCTGGTAGGTTTTATGCAGAGTTTGAATCACAGATCTGCAGTCCTACTTTTGGAAGCAGGGAATGTTTCTGGACTAATGGGGGCATATATAATACTTAGTGTAGAAAATACCTACATATAACAATTATAGGAAGGCCCACTACTTCCTGATGGAGATGTTCATATGAGCCATTAAGCAACAAATTGATTTCATGTTAGCAGGGAGTTCTCATTTTCAATATTGCTGTAGGATTTTGGAACAAAGAATTGCTAAGAGATAGCACAGCACTGGAAGTTTATTATAAGGTGCTTTTGACACAGACCTCTGCCAGAAATGGTGTTTAACATGAGAAACGTTGCATATATTTCTTCACATTGATTTCACCTGTCTGCTTGTGCTTTATTAATTCCAAGATATATTGTGCATATAAACCATACGTTTTAAATTAACTCCCTTGTTTGTAATTGCTGCATACAGATTCATTAAGGACATTAAAAATATATATTAACCGATGCCTTCTAAAATGTTAGTGAGCTACAAATTCCCCCATAACAGAAATTGTAGTTTCTGAAAGATTTCCTGTGGGACGCTCTTGCCTGATGAAGGTAATAAATAAGATAAGTAATAAAAGGCAAGTAGTAGTGAAGAGGAAAATGCATGTGACTGGAAGTACTGCACTAATGGGTTCCTCATGCAACTGCAAAGACCTGTTAAATATTACAGGTTCAATTCCTGTTTGCAGGTACAAGTGTAACCCGTTCCCAGCCCAGCAGCCTCCAGCTTCAGGCTCTTCCACATCTCCTGCTTCAGTGCCTGATCAGAGACACCAGGGTGATGTCTGTAGAGCAGCAAATTAAATGCTTTGGAAGGAAAAGACATCTGAATTCCTTTGGGAAGCAAGATCAGTATTTATCTGGCCACCATCCTGAGTGGTCCTGAAGATTGGTCAGAAGGACATGGCTTCTCTGAATGCCTTGGGGTGAAAGGATGCTCCTTGAGAAAGTCAAGCACTTCTTTGAGAAAGTCAAGCACTTAAGCTTTTTTTCTAATATGAAAGAGTTCTGTTTTATATTTATCTGAAATTTCTTTCAGATGTCTCCAAACCAATAAAATCTAAAGTCATGCTAAGGGCAAATAAAACTTTTGCCACAAATCAAACAAAATATTCTCGTCAGACCTCATATAATTTAACTTTTTTCAATGTATTGATTTTTCTACATAAAAACTTCTGTTCACTCCTTGCATTTTTATTGGGATCTTTTTTTATCGCTAGCAAACCCAAATATCACAATGTCAATCACAGATCTGATTCAGCTTTTCACAGAAATAAAAATTACCATTTACACCAAATAATGACAAATCAAACCTATGCTTTTGTCATAATATATATTTTAACCTTTTAAACTGTTAAGTCAATTCACTTTTTTGGTTTCAAAAGGATTATTTGTACTCAAGAACAAATGCATAGAAATGTGGCTGTGGCATTGCTTCTAAGATGGTTCAGTAAATGACCTGGACATTCACCTTGTGATGTGCAACCAAAAAGAGATGCCAGGAGGCAGATTATGAGCCCAGTCACCTTGGAGCAAAGCTGGAACCAAAACAAAGGATGTCCTGAGTGAGGGATTGGAATTCCCCCTGTCATGTCCTATTCCCAAGCAAAAGGGAGCACTCAAGATTTGTAGATGCCTGTGGTTGAAAAAGAACAGCAAAAGCCTAGATCTCCTAGATCCTTCTGGAAATTGATTGGAGCACTTTCAGGGTTTTGGTTGGTCCCAATCCTACTCCACTGGTCTTGCCCACTCCTTGGCCCCATTCCTGCGCTTGCACTGTTCTGTGTCTCCAAAATAGGGAAGTTGATTCCAAGAGAAGTTCTGCCCTGCCTCTGCATGACCCCTTCTCCAGCCAGATCCTGTTCTAACTTGCCCTCTTCCACAACAATCGTTTTTTGAGGCATTGCAGTGCTTAAACTCCTGGTTGCCCAGGCTTCTACACCCACTCGCTTCAGTTTCATTTTTTTCGCAGTGTGCACTATTTCCATTTGGCATTTGATTGGCATTTGCTGACAGCTTTGCTGTAACGGATCAGCAGAAACAGGTGAGATTTCTGAGGAAAGGTGAGAGACAAGTTAAATTCAAAATAACACCTGTATGGGCAATAAAAACCTTTTGTCTCCCCTCACTGAATGCATTTTTTAAGATGTTAATGTATCTTCTCTAAAGAGGTGTGAATTTAAAGAAATTTAGTTATTATATGAGTGAGATTTAAAATAGTGTTAATATTACCATTGCTCAAATTGAAAATTCTACAATAGGCTGACTTGACAAATTAATCAAGCTATGTTTAAACATGAGCAAAAATACTTCGGATATACTAATTTTCACTTTCCAAGTCTGCTACGTGTGTGTCAAGTTATTTTACATCAGTGGAATCTGTCAAGAAATCTGCCCAGGGAAGTGGTGGAATCACTGTCTGTTGCAGTGGGGATCCTGCAACACGCATATATCAAACCAGGAGTCCCGTGGAAAGGAAATATATATGGACAGACAGATTCTTGATAGCTGTTTCAGAGATGTTTATTTCTCCAGCCGCATGGCCGGGGCTCTGCCCAGGAACTGTTCCAGTCACGGGACCAAGGGTCCTTCTGCCCGCGCAGGGAACACAAACCAACCAATGGGAACGAGGCTGAGCAGGGGCAGGGAAGCCCCGTGTCTGTGCCCTCAGGGCCCCTCTCCCAGGGCTACACGGCAGGGGAGGGACCCCAACAACTGTCTCTGGAAGTGTTTAAAAAACACGTAGATGTGGTGCCTAGGAACATGGTTTAGGGGTGGGTCTGGCAGTGCTGGGTTAATAGTTGGGCTTGATGATTTTAGAGTTCTTTTCCAACCCAAATGATTCCATGATTCTAAGCATTTTGTCCTTATCCTCAGAACTAAAAATGCGCTGGAAGCCATGAGCAGAGACAGGCTGTGAATGGTGAGATGCAGTAAAAAGAGCATGAAACTCTCTGAACTTCAAAGGGCCACAACTCATTGAGAAATAACACAGCAAATGAGACAATATAAATCCAATACAACCATCTGCCTAAGTTAAACCTCCAAATTGAGGCAGATGAAATTCCCCTCTGGATGCTTCAAAGGCATCTTCCTGTGTTTCTAAAAATGTGCCTGTGTTTGAGTGAGTGTTTTGTCCGCAAATCCTGCACATTCCTCTTCTCTAGCTAAGCCCTTAGTCAAACCTTAATACATAGAAATTAATCTTGGGTAGGTGTTATTTGAGATAAGGACTGGACAATATGATTTGAAATAACAACTGGACAATATGATTCCTTTGTATGACACCACAAAAGATTGGTTTATTTAGGAGAAGACAATATTCTTGCTATCTTTGTCAGTTGACAGGTATAAGGAGCAGCTTCAACAATAAAAGTGTTTCAATGCACATTTAAGCGTGGTGGGCAAAGTACAGTGAAGGAAACATTGCTATCAAAACATTTAGTGCATAGGACCTTGAGATTAGCAAGAGATTACTATCTTTGTATTTTCAATTCAGCCCTGCTCAACAAATATTTAGCTCACTTCTAAATCAGAACCCAAAATCTAACTTAAATGAAAATAAACACTGCTATCACCTTACATAATGCTGGAGCCTGCCATGGACACAAAATTGCAGTGAATTGTTATTATTAGATATAATAGGAAGAAAAAAGATCAAAATAGCTGCCTTATTTGGTAGCTGTCTGGTCTGCACTTACTATCTTAATATCCTAATGTAAGTCTTAACAGCACACATTTCATACTTCTGGTCTGAACCTGGCACATTTTCATTCTAGTGCAGAAAGACATGCCTTCCTAGATCAGTGGATAAGGACCTGGAAGGTCAGTGTATTGGTCTGTGTATTTACTGGATTAGCAGTTCTGCAGAGTCATCTTAAGAAATGCAGAGAAATTCTTCTAACTTGCTTGGCTTGATGCCTCACTATTCATAAAAACAATTCATGGCCCTTTCATTTAAAGGCTTTTGCCTCCTGCCTAAATCTTAAATCAGTCTTGTTGCACATTTAATTCTTAACATGTTCTCTTGAATTTGCCTCAGATTCCTCAAAGTTAACACTGCCTGCACAAGTAACCTCTTTTCTATCTCAGCATCTGAAAATAACAGAAACACCTTGTCTAAGAGAGGTTTCTCTTGCATATCTGCAGAAATCACTTTAGAGTTTGCCAGCCTGTCCTGTGCTGCCCAGTGTCTCAGTTCCCATGAATCCCAAGGCTTTAGCATTACCATGAGGGAGGAGGTTATTTTTAATCCTTAATGAATCCAGTCGGGTTAGAATTGTTGTAGCGTGTGACTGAACAAAAGCAATGATAATACACAGAGGTTGGGATTGAACTTCCAGAGACTGAAAAGTGTTACTTGTGGCTGTAAGTCATGAAGAAAATCAGGTAACCTATGAGATATGTTTGGACAAGGGTTTTGGCTGTTTAGCTCAATGTGGGCTATCTCACCTCCTGGAGACATCCATCTCTAAGAGTTTTTTAAAAGCTTATATGCCTCGTATAGACTAGATGCCTGCTTTTAGGCAGCTAAGCTTAGCTGAGGTGATCTTCACCCTTAATGAAGCACAATATTTTATTTAACATGGAAACAGGAGTTTCCAGTGAAATATTACAGTTAAATATTTTATTTAACGTGAAACCATCAATCATGGTTTCATCTACTTTTACTAACACACTAAACACCTGAGGTGCAACAACGGTTGGCACATGTGCAGATGAAGAAAATGAATCATGGAAAGGATGGGTTGAAAGGGATTTTAAAGATAATGTCATGGGCAGGGACACCTTCCACTAGACCGAGGTGCTCCAAGCCCCTTCCAACCTGGCCTTGAACACTTCCAGGGATGGGGCAGCCACAGCTTCTCTGGGCAACCTGTGCCAGGGCCTCATCACCCTCGTAATGAAGAATTTCTTCCTAATATCTAATCTAAACCTGCTCTCTGTCAATTTAAAGCCCTTATCCTGTCACTCCTTTCCCTCTGTGAAACATCCCTCACCAGACTTCTTGTAACTTGTTTAGGGCTTTAGGTCTCCCCAGATCCTTCTCTTCTCCTGGCTGAAAAATCTTTTACTTTCAGGTAAAGGTTTACTGTTTCAATTCACCAGGACACCTTTTAGGAAAAAACAAAAACATTCTTCTTGAAAGCTACATGCATTTTGTAGGTATTTTTGAATAAATTATATTTCAGTGTAAGTTTATTATAGTTCATTGTGTTCTTGTTTGTAAGGCATGTATTTAATACTTTAATCCCTTTGTGTCTTAACATGCTTAAAATATTGACAAGCTCCATGACCTAGTTCCATTTACAGAATGAAATGCCATAGTTCTAAAGGAGGAATTTGCATAGAAAGTTTTATTTTGCTTCATTTGAGCAACTGAAAATAGGTATTATAAGAAGCAGGACAAATAAGCATGGTAACAGGTGGGTGATTGGTACAAGTACTGAAATTAAGCAGTGAAACATTAACCAAGTAATCTGAAAAGTTCCACGGAATCACTGTCATGTAACTTCATAGTTTCTAGTCCCCAGAGAGGATGAGCAGCTAGAGAAGCTGCATAACTCCAGGTAGCTGGAGATTTCTAGAGATCTGCAGCACCTCTCTGCTCCTGAATATCACAGGAGTTCCAAAACAAACCACTGTTTCAGAAATATCCTTGCTTGAAATCCTAAAAATGGATTAACTGACATGAGTACTTGAGTACAGGGATGAAGGGATTCTTCTTGAGCATTTGTGGAGATAAGGCAATTAAGTCCAAGCACTCCTGCTTTCACTGGAAATGCAGGTGCTCATTTTAGAGAACCTGCAGGTGAAGGAAAAAGCATAGGATAGCTCAGGTGAGCATTCCTTGCTAGGAGGGTGGTGAGACACTGGAACAGAGAGGTTGTGGACTCACCACTCCTGGAAATGTTCAAGGCCAGGCTGCATGGGGCTCTGAGTAGCCCGGTCTGGTGGGTGGCATTCCTGCACATGGCAGGGGAGGTGGAACAGGATGATCCTTAACATGGCATAGATGATCTTCCAACCCTAACCATTCTATGGTTCTGACATCAAGACTGACCCTTCTATGGAGGTGTCTATATCCATGTGACTACTGGCACTGGACTTGTCTAAGCAACTTCTATCATCTACACGCATCTCAACTCTGTTGCTTAAGCTGGCTAGCACCATCTGAGGCATCTATGGGCATTTGTCCCAGTTTGAGACAACCAAGACGTCCCACAGGTCTGCCAGATATGTGGCAAGACACACAGAAGAACGAAACCTGACTGGTGACTTTGCTCTCCTGCTTTTCAGTGTTGGTGTGTGGGCAGTTCAGAAAAGTCTCCAGGTGAATAAATGTATCTGCTTTCTTTTTATATGTTGTGCTGTACAAGAAAATAAAGTTGCAAAGCTATGATAGATTGCTGAAGAAGCATGCCAATAGCTGGCTTGCTTTCAGCAAAACTCACTTCCTTCCTGGTATTCAATTAAAAAAAGAAAATTGCTGCATTTCAAATGCACTCTATTTTAGAATTTCCTAAGCAGGCTCAGATTCTGTGGCAGTCATGAAATCTGCTTTCCTTATTCAGATATTGCAGTATCTTCTGTTCCACAATAAATTCATTAGGCATTTTTTCCATATCCTGTCCAAGTGTCACTGTGCAGCTGAGCTTTATCTTCCCATTAATCTGGAATTGCTCTTTCATCCGAAACACTTAAGCATGTATAATTTTAAATACTGAAGGAATATTGACTGATTTCACTAGAGTTCTTTATATGTTTTTAATTATGTGTGTGCTGAAAATAGGGAACAATCTAGTTATTTGCCTCCAACGAGACTTTGTTCCACTGATCACCACCCTTTGGGCACAGCCATTCAGACAGTTTTCAATCCACCTCACTGTCTGCTCTCATCCAGCCAATACATCAACCTCTTTTCTGTGATCGTACTACGTTTTACAAATTAAATTAAGTGACTGAATTACAGGAAAAAATGTTTTGTGTATAAAGAGCTGGTCCCATAACCCATCTGGTGAAAATGGTGTATCATCTCATTCCATTAATATCAGTAGAATTACTTCTGAATTTCATGGAGAATACAGTCTTCAAAACTGACCAAGTACTTTAGATATTTGAGTGGGGTGGAGGCCCTAATGTAAAAAATTTGGAAACATTTTGCTAGTGCATCTTGTTTCTTTTATTCATGCAAACCTGTTCTTGATCCAGATTTGTAAAAAATCCAGCAGAGTTTTGCACATTCATAAATACAATGAGAGGTTGGCATAGAAATTTCATTTCTGCAATCAATTCCTATTAATATTTTCATAAATAAAATGAGACATTATTTCTTTATCAGACAAGCAAAATTTTGAGCTGAACAATGAGCTGAATTTTTTTACTTAACTGGGTGGTTTATTTACTTGGAATCATGAAACTGCCTTTGCTCTCCTGGCTGTTTGATGATTCTCTATTTTTTTTCTAATACATTTGTAGCATAGTCTCCTTTCAATTCCCCAGCATTTCTTTTTCAGAAATTTCTTTTTTCAAAAGATCTATCAGCAGTTTGAGGTAAAATCTTTCCTAATTTTCTATTTTAAGCATTAAACAATGTTCCTCAGTTCTTGCACATCATTGTAATTCAAGAATCTCAAAGCCTTTAGAAATTGTGTCATCTCAATTTAATTTAAAGGCAAATGAAGACTCAAAGCAATACAGGGACTGGACCCACACTGACCAGCAGGCAAATTGTCAATGGCACTGATATCTGCTATATTTCATAGCACAGGTTTTTTCACTAAGCCTTTCACTTTTTTTTTTTTTAATTCCCAGGGAATAGCAGAAGGTCCCTAAAGACTTCAGTTCCATTGTTATGACATCCTGCTTACCTGTGTTGGTCTCAGGAGGGAAACCTTTACGTTCTGTGCACTTTCCTGCAGCTTGTACGACGACTGTGGATAATCCAGAGGGAGCATTTTTCAGGGGCAATTTTCAATTCTCAGAGACATTATGGTGTTGGGGTCTCTCCCCCGCCGTGTAGCCCTGGGAGAGGGGCCCTGAGGGCACAGACACGGGGTTTCCCTGCCCCTGCTCAGCCTCGTTCCCATGGGTTGGTTTGTGTTCCCTGCGCGGGCAGAAGGACCCTTGGTCCCGTGACTGGAACAGTTCCTGGGCAGAGCTCCGGCCATGCGGCTGGAGAAATAAACACCTCTGAAACATCTAGCAAGAATCTGTCTGTCCATATATATTTCCTTTCCACGGGACTCCTGGTTTGATATATGCGTGTTGCAGGATCCCCACTGCAACATTATGGTTCTTATGACAGATGCCACCTAAAAAAGCCTGGCAGGCAGGTGGAAATAGACACAATTCAATATTATGACATCTTAGGTGGCCTTCGAAGACACCCAGCGTCATGGAAGGATATGGGAGACACCAGCCAGTGCACAGATGGCATTTGTGGCACGAGGCAAGGCCTACAGGAAAGACTTCTCCATCTGGAATTATAGATAGGACATCCTAGGGCATCCTAAGGGACACGAGACATGTTCATGCCACAGCCCCAGTCACTGGGTACCTAAATCTCTCCAGCTCTGCTGACTCCAGCACAGCTAAAATACCTGTAGGGTCTCTGCACCCCCCTATGTCAGCAGCTAAATTTAGACACTAAACTTCAAACTGTTTAAAGTTAGTTTAAATTTCAAAGTCAGTCATGTCCGTAAATCATTGCACTTGACATGCCAAGTGCATTTGGAAAAGGCCTGAACGTGACTTCTCTAGAGAGAGGTGTTTCTTTGGTAAATTGTGAGGGAACTAGTTCAACTTTGTGCACATTTCTGGTGGGCTGATATATAGCTTTTCTTTATTTAGCATCACAGTTTTTCTTCCACTTTTAATTGTGCTCCAGATGTTCCTGACAGCTGCTGGAAGACTAGGCCATCTGAGCACTCATCAAGCACACACGCAGAAACAGCCAGAGGGGAAAGAGTTTCTCTGCCTGTATGAGGACATGTGCAATATGAGCATCCACGTCTGAGTTAATCACTCCCTTTTCTAGGCCAGCAAAAAGCAGTTCATAGAGAGCCCTTGGCAACCAGATCTAACACTGCAGTTAGTCTTGCTTGCTTTGAGCAGAGGGGTGCTTTAAATGACATCCAGGAATAAGCTCCAGACTAGTTTTTCTCAGTTAATTTTTCTGGTGTTTTCTCATAAATATGCACTTAATGGCCTGTGAGTCATCTGAGCTGTTTTGGAAATTTAAGTTAGAAGGAAGGAGATTAGAAGTACTTGCTTTTCTCTATTATCTATAAAAGAAGCCTAGAAAATCAGCTCAGAATGAAAACATTTAGATTCATTAGATTAGCAGACTCCTACAAGCATTCTTTGGATCAGTGGGTGGACAGACAGTGTTCTGACTCTCTGTGCCTCTGCTTAAAACTAATACAATTTGAAAGACTCTGGCCTGTATTTTTCAGTAATAATATGTAAGACAAAAACAATAGCACCAATTTTTAACACCATTCTCAGTTATGCCCTAACTTAGAAATATTGAGACTAAAAGTCATGGAGGAGCTGAATCAATAGCTCTGCATTTCCTGGCACAATCTCTTGCATTTCAGCCTATCAAGCCCTGTGGCATCAGCTGACTGTGTAAGGAAGCCCACTGTTGTGAGAGGCAGCTGACATCTGTGCTTCTGAACTAATTAGTGGCAATGCCTTAACTGGCCCAGTATGACCACAGACATGCTATTAAATTCTCATTTTATTAAAAAAAAAAAAAAAAAGAATGGGTAAATGCAACCAAATTGCTTATTATGGATGATGTACAGCAAGTAACAACTCCTCAGCATGCACAGGAATCACATGGGGAAATATTAGGAGTCTCCCCTAAACGCATTAGACAATCAAGTCCCAATGCCTAGCCCCTGGCACTGTTTAATTTAAAACTCCACATATAGCTGTAAAATACCCCAAGGTTTCATCCTTGAATTATCACTGCAGCTGTAGATAATGTCCCTTATTTTTCAGGAAAACAAGTTTGGTGCACACTTTGTGATAAATCTTTCAGTAATTTCAAAGAAACATTTAGATGTACAGAGAAGAAGTCAGGAACATAGAATATGACTCAGGAAGTACATTTCCCTAGGATCTTCCAAAGAAAAATGTTTCTCTGTAAAGTCATAAGATGCATTTTCTGCAAAGAGTATAATTTCTTTGCAGAATTTGTTATTGAAATAGCCTAAAAATTTGGAGCTTTTGGGTATGCATTCTAGCAGTCTTCATGTTTTAACATTCTGTTTCTAATTTAGCTTTCTTAAAAGGTTTAATTGCAAAGGATAGAACTAAATTAAAGATAGACTTTCAAATGTGTTTTAGCTATGTGAAGTAATTAGACTCACTGAAAACAAATTCCAAAATGGCACAGTGTCTATACTGTTAATTACACTTTGCTCACAAATACAAACTTAATTGTCCATATCAAATGGCATCGTCACGTTTAATTATGTAAAATATTGTAAAATGTACAATAGCGTCACTAATTCATGATATGAACTGAGTATGAGAAATGCCATCTCTGGACCAACTACAAAACATGCACATCTGCTAAAGTCAGCAATGTCATTTTTTAGACATTCATAATGTTCCTTCTCACTGCAGACCAGAGTATTTGAGCATTTGATGGTCACCTAGAAATAAACAGGGCAACTCAAGAACTGCACGTTTGTTACAAGAAGATATCAAAATAAAGGTTAAAATTCAAACAGTTGCAGTGCAGAGAGAGGTATATGCCCATAACCATCTGTGTTCATGGTTCTGTAAGGGTCAGGACCTGATTAGGAGAAAGGGCAAGATAATTAGGATTTCTTGCATGATTATGGCTTGCACAGCCTGTGTTTTATGGCTCTCAACCTGGTTCTTCCTATGGCAAGGAAGAAGGGATCTATGTGTGGATCTGAATGCACATATGTAGCACATCCTAGAGAAAAGAGCAGCCCAAAAGCTGCTTGGTCCCCCCTGCTCAGTGGCAGCTGAATCAAAGCCTCCAGGCACTCTGGGCCAGGGCCAGCTGACTACTCCCTGTAGAAGCTGCAAGAGATCCCTCAGTCCCAGAGCCCTGTGGTTCCCTTGACCTTGTCCTTGTCCTTACCTGGCAGCAGCAGATACACTCAGAGGGTTTCTGTGCCACTGTCCCCAAAAAAAATCTCCCAAAGGAGAATCAGAGGCTGCTGCTCAAGATGCCACATCTGCTGACTGCTGCCTGTTAGCTGTGCTCATGAACCCCTAGGAGCTGCATGCATTTTTATTCAGGAATCTTTAATAAAACAGCCTGGAAGCAGAGAGCAGAGCCTGCCATTTCCCAATCATGCCTCTTGACCAAATTTTCACTTCTTGTTCTCTCTCTGTCCCCATAAATTTTGTGGTCTTGTCTTCACGGTTTCAAGCACTAGGAAGTAGGGAGTTCCTGCAGATGTTTTTAGTTAATAGGTGACTGGTTCAGGCACTTCTAGTTGAAAAAGGAGTTGCTGAGCCTGAAGAACTTCAGACTGAGGAGATCAGATGTCCTCCATTCTAGCTGAAAACAATAAATATCATAATTATTATTTAAAAAGCAGGCTTCTTTCTCTCTTTCCTCTCTGTTCAAATGGAAAATGAGCCAACTTTTCAATATCCAAAAGTAGAATTTAGGTGCATGAATCTACTTTTTGTATAGGTACCTACATCTAAGAGAGAAGGAAGACTTTAAAAACAATATTCTAATAAATATTTCCTGCTTAATATCTTTTACATCAACATAAAAGTGTGACATGTCTATGTGTTGCCTTCCATTGTACTAGGAACTATTTATATATAAGTTGGCAGTAGAGTCAGTGACTCCATTCCCCTTTTCTGTATTTGGCTTTTACCTGTTTATAAACAAATCTCACACATTCCTTTAATTATTCCCTGTGCCTGCTATGACACTTGGAAGGAAAGGCCTGGACTTAGAAAGGAACTCAAAGAGAAATCAAATCTTGTAACAGCAACAATAATTTGGGAAAAAAAATGTGTTTGCAGGAGCTCATTTGGTCTGGTCAACACGGAAAATACCCTCAGCATTTCCTCTCTTTTTATTTTATCTTCCTAAGTATTTATTATTTATTCCTACCAGAGATATGCTTTCACTGTGCATGGATTAGCACAGACCAGGGACCATCCCTGATGTTGCAAAGTTTGGACATGGCCACTGCTTTTGAAGAGCAGGGAGTTAGAAGGATTAGCCATGTGAGTGAAAATGAACAGTCCCCACTTAATTTACCAGCTATGCTGATGAGTATTTGGCTTGGCTTGTTATTCTTACATTTTAAACTTGTAGAAATCCATAGAATCATGAAAAAATATGATGAAATGGACTCCTGTGTGTTACCTACCTCGTATTTGTTCCAAGGCAATATCAGCATTACCTGAACTTTTCCACAGGTTCTGTTATTATTACACAGTGGTATAATATGATGACATTTTTGCAATCCATTCATCATAGGCTTTTCATGCAGGAAGAATTGCACTTGGAAGAAGTTCCACAATGGTGCTGAACTGCTTTTTAATTGCTTCTTTCAGTGTATTTACCTGTAGTCAATTTCTTCCAAGTCATCTTCTCTAGTGAGCCAGCAAATACATGAAATTTACAGGGGGTTTTTAATGTGATGAAGCTTTGAAAGAGTGCAAGGGAGAAGGTGGTGATGGCTCGCTGGACCTGGAATCAAGATCATGGTTAATGTAAAGTACAAAAGAAGCACATATTTCCTAACAAAGCTAAGAACAAATCTGGTTAAACATCCACTGTGGTTACATAGTTGGAAAAACAAGTCCCTTCCAGCTTCCCAGATCTGCTGAGGCTGCCTGAGCTTGCAGTAAGAAGTGGTGAGTGGTCACAGTCCTGAAACCTGCTGTGTTTCATTCTGCTGCTGTTGAGATCTGGAGAGAAGAGTAATGTGCTCTTGCAGGCCCTGTAATACACACCCAATCTTCATCAAACTCTTTTCATCACAGTTTCAGTCTCAGAATGAGAACTGCCTTGAAAACAACAGATTTTTTTTCTCCTGTAAAAGAAAAAACTCCTTTCCCTCCCTTTTTACTTGGGAATCAAACTTAAAAATCACTCTTATTTTCATCCCAGCCCACCTAGAAAGGCAAATAGTGGCTATTGTTAAAATCTATAACTTAACTGTTAAATTAAAGTGATTTAGAAACCAATTGTTTGGGAATAGAAAAAATCTCAGGGTTCCATTCCAAGAACATTGCCAATAATAGTTGGAATTGAGAACACTGGCTTTGGTGTGCTTTTTCTTAGTATAAAGTAATCGAATCGACATGTTCCTATGGAAAGTTTTTATATTGATGAAACTGCACTTTCTCATTTAAAAAATGCCAGGTCTTGTCCTAAGCACATGGAGTGAAGTTTTTGCAGCATTGCAAAATAAAATGATAGATAGGATTATCTCTAAATCGTCTTCATTAGACAGATGCCAAAGACCAGCACTAGTTCTGGCATTAAAGCTTTTACAACATCCTTCAGCAGCTTCTGCTTTACTGATTCTCATTTGACACATGCATTGCAGTGGGACCAGACTAGCCAAACCCCTCTGTGCTAAGATCTATTTAACACATGTTCAAAAGACTTTTGCCTGCATCAGCAAGAGTATGGGGGAATGAAACCAAAATAAATGTATTCATAAATCTCCTGGTGTTGAACATATCATTGACGAGCAGGTGCAGAAAAGATCTGACTGTACCACATACACCAGAACATTTCATGTCGGCTCAGCAATATTTCTGTGGTCTTCAGTATTTTCTTCCAGCCAGAACTGGAATCTCTGTACACTTCTAAAGTGATAGGTAAGTGGAACTGCAGTTCTGATTGGAATTGCAGCTGCCTGTGTCTTTGCAAAGTCCATCCTTTCTTTTCAAGAGACAACCAAATGCTGTGGGCTGGTGGAGCAGCAGCTCCAGCGCCTGTGCTGCAGCACACGGCCGCCAGCAGCAGCCGAAGGGAGCTCATGCCACCGTGTGGTGATGCAGCCTCACCACATTGGCCTCAGTTTTCACCACCGTATGGATGCAACAGAAGATGAATGCCCAGTGAAGGAGAATTCTCCAGATCCTACCGATTTCCCTGCTCCCTCTTATACTTTGGAAGACGTCTGATAGTAAAAGGAGTAATGGCCTCAAGTTATGTCAGGGGAGGTTCAGATTGGGTATTAGGAAAAATTTCTTCACTGTAAAAATGGTAAAACATTGGAACAGGCTCCTCAGGGGAGTCTCCATGCCTGGAAGTATTAAAAAAATGAGTGGATGTGGCACTTCATGATATGGTTTAGAGGGCACACGGGTATTTGGTCGAAGGCTGGACTTCATCTTGGAGGACTTTCCCAGCCTTTATGATTCTATGATTTTATGTCTGAAGAGTTTTAGTGTGTCTGTGGTACTGCTCCACTCGGTCAGAGCTTTTGGAGGCCAGCACCAGCAAAAAGCACACTCGGGCTGAAAGCTGCGGTGCTGCCACGAAGGTGTGACTTGGATTCCTGTGATGCAGAAGAGACTCCTAGAACTGCTACCACCCTCTCTGAACATTGCCAGCCTCCTCAGCCTCCCAAGGTGAGCGTGGTTTCTCCATGCTGTGACTTGGCCAGCAGAAGGGACCCAGCTCTATTCACAGGCAAGGCCTTTGGCTTTCTCTCCCCCACTGCCCCTCTGGAGCTGGGCTGATGCACAGAGATGGATCCAGGCAGGAGCACAGAGCTCTGCCCTCTGTATCCTGTGTGAGGTCTCTTGGGCATCACAGAGATGGAAGATTCCAGCTTCACCAACAGAGTTCTGCAGAGAGGCTCTGGACAAAGTGAATCTTGCCAGGTTCAAAGGTTCACTTTGGCTGTGGACAGGGCTGAAGTGACCTGAGCTTACCCATACACACCTGCACCCTCCCTGATCTATGCTTCTCCTGGCTAACTGGGGCCCACACTGGGTCCTTCCCAAAACACCAGAGCAGTGGCATTGCCACAGGAAAAGGGCTGCAGACAGAACCTATACAGAGATGCACAGCACTCCACAGCAGCTTTAAGTGCAATGACCAAGCAAAGCACAGCTCTGAGCATGACCAATGTCACAGTGTAGGATAACTCAGTGACAACCTTTATCCTGAGATCCACAAGCTCTGAGAAGGAGACAAGGACAGATGGCATCACTCATTTGTAAGCTGGACATAAACACAAGATATCAGCTGATCCTGATAATGTTACTGGTTTTCATACTATAGAATTCCCAACATCTAATTTTGGGGTTTGATTATAAAAGTATTTGATTATAAAAGAGCTTCTTAGAAAGGTGAAAATATGTTTTGTACCCTGAAGAACATACAAGGCAGGGAAAGGGCCACAACAGGGTATGGGTGTCACCAAAGGACAGGTGGGAAGGATTTCTGAAGGAAATCATCTTTAAGTTTTTGGAGGTGAAAGAACCAGAAAAAACCAGAGACTGTCCAGACTTTTCAAAAGGTTAACACATCTTTAGAGGATGACTTTCATGGAGGTTTTCTTGCCTGTGACATTTCCATCATCTCCAGACAGATTGTTTCAAATCTAATCCTTGAGCCACTGCACTACTGATTGCAGACAGCCACAGAGGAAGTAACTGGATCTATTTTATTCTTCTCACAGTTTCCTCTCCCCCTCTCCAGCCTCAAAAACCTGCCCTTCCATTTCCCTCCAGCCTATCTCCATGTCCGTCTGATCCTTCAGGTAACAGCACTCACAGGAGGAGATGAAACACCACAATCTAGAAGTGCCAGTATTTCCTTCTTCCCTCTAGATGGAGCCATGGGCTTTCCCTGGGTTAATACAACTTAACTTTGCTCTAAGGTCAAGGCTTTGGTGGAGAGGGATTCAGCCAGCTGCAGGTAGACCTCAGTAGCTACTCTGGCAGAGGCTGTGCTCCTTATGGTGAAGAGACAAGATGGGGACAGAAAACATAGCTTTTTTTTCTTTTTTTTTATTATTTGAGTGCAGTCTGGGTTAGCTGAGTGTCCTTCTCTGTTGTAAGAAAGATCTTTGATCTCTTGCCTCCTTTTTTCATTTTATTTTATTTTTTTGGCATACTTTACTGTCCTGAGTGGTCCCTCTCAGTGAAATATAAAGCAAATCATACAAGAACATTAAACTGACCTTTGATACACTGGGAGCAGGATTTATTTGTAGATAATGCTGTCTGGACTAATCAAAGATATTTTATAATCAAATGAAGGGAACAGAAGTGGTTCCTCCTGGCCTGAGGTAGGTATATGAAATAGAACAGTGCTGGCACCACCAGCAAAACTGCATTTCTTTCCAGGTACTGGAACAGGACCCCCCACTTTAAATAGTTCATATGTGAGTTAAATAGTTCATGTGAGTTTCTGCATGGTTGACATCTATAGTAAGGTGAGATGAAAAGCATTTAAAACTTCCAAAGCAACTAAATGGCATCTATTTGCACTGAGTACCAGGCACAACACAGGCAAGACACAGACAGAAAAGAATAACATCGTTTTCTCGTGGTAAACCTTGAAGGACACTGTATTCCCAGCACACAGGAGTTTACAGGAGTGGTAGAGTCATTTTAGCAATGCAAAGATTCATTCTGAGCCAAACAAATCCTGGCCTGGAGATGGCTCAGGTGTGGCTCAGAGTCCAGTTTCAGTGGCTGAAGCTTTCTTTGCTGGCCTGAGGAGGATTTCCAGTGAGACCCACAGGCTTCACACTTGAATCCCCCACATTTATCCCTGTGTTGACTTGTTCTGCTTTGACACATTATTACATCCAGAGGAGAAGATGACAGAGAATCAGGTTTGAGATCTGCAGGTTTTTGGGTCTGAGCATCACAGTGAGTAGCAGAGAGCATGAAAAATCTGTTCAGAGCTCCCAGTCAGGCCTGGCATGGTGGCTGCAACAATTCCCACTAAGGGGTGCACTTTGCCACGACAATTATTCCTCTCCCTTCTTTCCATGGGTGCTTTGGGGCAATAAAAATTAAGAGATCTTTCCAAGAAACAATTTGCAAGCATAGCATTGCACCGGCAATGTGCAGCTGCAGTTTTAACAGGGAGGCTCAGTCTTCCCTAATCTTTCCTTTTTTTCCCCTGGGAAATGCATAAATTGCTGTTTTCTATGTCATTCTGCAGCGATGTCATCTGCAATTTTTCTCCTTTATTATACATGGGGGAGTAGGAGGAAATTGCTTGTCACCCAGTGGCGATATGCAGCTTTTATTTACATGGGAAAGCAATAAAATTGATTGTTTCTGAACTGAACATGTCACTTGGCTGGAGTTCAAGGCAAAAGGGCATGTGGGCAACCCTGCCTTCTAATCCAGAGAGGAGGGACTGCTAGGCACTGGTCTGGCCCCTACCTTGGCCAGGCCACTTGCTCACCCACATTTTAACCACATGAAAACAGGGCTCTAACATGAATTGGTTTGATAGAAGTCTTGTGATATTTAATTAGATGGTCTAGTAAAACTCGAGAGAGTCTGAACGGGAGAGTGAAGATATCTTCATCTGATGGGCAAGTATTTAAGCAGAGATATCCACAGATGGCTGATAGAACTCTGCACACAATTGGCTCTAAAACTATGCTAATAAAGCAATGGCAGCAAGCACAGAAAAGGGCCATGGATTCAAGAACTGGGAAGAACACCTAACACTTAAGAACTTTGACTGGAACTAGATGATCTATAAGATTCCTTCCAACCCAAACCATTCTGTGACTCTATGAATTTATGCTGTGTA
Organism: Corvus moneduloides; assembly: GCF_009650955.1. Lineage (NCBI taxonomy): Eukaryota > Metazoa > Chordata > Aves > Passeriformes > Corvidae > Corvus > Corvus moneduloides. The sequence continues at coordinate 6,881,158 of NC_045478.1, forward strand.
AAATGTTGGAGAGTGGGAGAACCAACATTTTTATGAGAAAATATCAGAAAACACTGACAAGCTTTCAGAGCTCTTAGGTCATAATAACAACCAGTACATGGAAATAAAGCTTAAACAACCTGCCCTACTGAATCCAGTCTGGGTTAAGAAAGTGCAGTTTCAAAGCAAACAAACAGACACCCAGCTCTCCCTCCCCGAGAAATGCGTTTTGCTGTGGGACACAGTGGGACAAAGAGAAACTCAAGTTATCCAGTAACTCTCCTCAGTGGGGAGTCAATTCTGTTATGTGGTGCTGTGGCAGGAAAGGCTGGTAAAGATCACTAAGGCTGCTCCGTTGGTCACTTCAGTAATCCACTGGAAACTCAGAAAATCAAGTAGAGCCATAGCATTTAAAGGATTTTCCTTCCCACTCTGTGACTCAGTAATGAAAGATCAGAGCTGTTTTACTGACAGGAATGTTAAGTGCTGTGATTTTTGAGTGAGACAAGTCTTGCAGGGCCAGTTAAGATCTCTATCCACAATCTCTGCCCCAGTCATGTACTTAGATCATGACCACTAAAACAACTCTGTCCTTGGAGACTTCAAAGACCATTTTCACTTCATTCAGCATCTTTTTCTTCAAGTTAGGTATTTATTTGCACAAGTGCATCAGAAAGAACAGGTTGGGTGATTTTTCTCTGTTGTGATATGAACCCCTCAATGTATTCCCAGGGGTTAATGTTGCTCTGGTAAATGCCATCCCGCTCCCTCTGGCTGTATCCATCACATGCAGTGTGAGGCCAGGCTGGAGCAAGAGCACCCCAGCCCAGCTGCCTGAATAACTACTTTGCAGGCAAATTCACCTTTTCTTGAAGCAGACAAGACCTGACCTGAGTTTGTGTGACTCAGGGCTGGAAAGTGTCTGTGTCCAGTCTCATTTTCTCCATGCCAGTCCCTAGGATGACTCTAGCTCAGGCACACTACTTTGTCCCACAGAGACGTGGTATTAAATATATGTATGCCAAGCATCCCCTGCATTTAACCTCATGGAAAGCATTAAACTCTTTATCCTGGTCACCCTCCCCTCTCCAGCTCACCCAAACTCTGAAAATGTGACTTATTGCAGTCAAGCTCCTCATAAGGATAAAGATGCACTGAGCATGCCCTGTTACAACCGCAGCATTCACATTTGTCAGTGGCTGTCCGAAGAATACACAGGCTAGCAAATACCCACCTGAATGTAGCTACTGTATTTGCTGGGGGACTATTTCTTTCTGCAGAACCCATAAAACGTGTGCTGCAGCTGTAGCAGACCTCCTGAGAGGGGAATGGCATCCTAGAGTGTAACTCCAAGCAGCAGCAGCACTACTGAGAAAGAAAGTTCAAAGGCATCCAGCTCTCTCCAGAGGATACAGCTATGTGAGACCCTGCTGGATAGATGACTAGGTACCTGTTTTAGCACCAAAGTGTTACAAAGAGCTTGTTCTGCCTCCAGGCAGTAATTTGCTGAAGCACATAAGACACCTTTCCCATTGGCAGGATGAAAAGAAAATTTTCACCCCCTTTTTTTTTTTTTTTTTTTTTGCAAAACACTACATTATGTCATCTCAAAGAGCTCTATTGTACATGTGGGCCACAGCAAATATGCATGGAAGAGAACTAGAATGACAGCTTGTGGTGCTTGTATAAACACACATTAACCCTGCAGGCCCCAGGTTTCAGTTAGCTCCAAATCCTGGCTTGTACCAGATGCCTTGTGCTGCAATCCATAGGTATTGTGCAGCTTTCTCGTTGTGTTTTCTTAGCATGAAACTGGTGAAGTGCCTTGCCCATTTTTGTTTGCTTTATAGCAAGACTGGGAGGTAGGGAAAAAGTCGTGATTTTTCCACTCCCAGACAGATGGTGTGCTGTGCTGGTTTCCCATTTGTATACATTGGTGAATATTTTTAATCTAGATTGAACTTGGAAAGACAGAGCACAAGAAGCAAATTAGATTTTTCCCAGGCTAATTCTTCTCTCATTTCCTCCAGTTTTACACCAGTGACATTAACAGGGTTAGCTTTTGATTTACACTGGTACCAGGGAGAGAAAAATGGGCTCTTGAAGAGCTGGCTTTAATTCAAAGCAGCTGGGCAGAAAAAAGGTGGTGTGGGAAAATCCTGTTCTCCAGGAAAATGAGAGCTGACATAGCCATTAGCTGTCCATACAGATACCTGTTTTCATTTGTTCTGCTTTAGAGGCATAGCTAGTCATTCTTGCTGGATCTAAACCCCACCATGAATGAGTGGTTTTCTGAAATCACTAAGTCAGTGGAGAGCCCAAGGCAGGCTGGAAGATGCTTAATCTAACTAATATTCACTAATTTTTAATCTTACCACTTCTCAATGCCAAGCCTGAATCACTAAACAGGGGAAATTATTATTGAACCACTGAGCTACACAAAATAATGCAGCAGGTGAAAATCATTAAAATCATGGATGTTATTCTATATAAACTAGGAAACAGTTTTCCTGTTTTCTATCAGAGCCACAGCCTTCTCAATCTGGTAACTTGCTGAAAATTCCTTTTAGCTCTTAATAAGACCTGGGGGAACAGAGTAATTTGTTCTGTTGATTAACATGCATTAAGTATGGGGACAATATTTCTTTTGCAATAGAAGCTCTGATTTAGCAGATAAGAGCATGATCAAGTAGGTGTTCAACTCTGTTTGAATCTGCACATCAGTTTTATATCATCCTCTTTCTTGGCCACTTTGGATGCTCAATACCTTCAGCTGTGAAATCACTCATTTAGCTGCCTGCATATGGGTCCCAGTGCCTGCCTCTAAGCAGTGGATTTTGATATTTGCTGATTTTTTCTTAATCTGCTTGGCATCATTTCACTGCAGTGGTGGTTTCCATGCTTTGGATCTCTGGGTGTCCAGGTGGCTTCTGAGGGGTGTTGTCATGACGCACAGCGCAGACCAACAGCTTTTTATTCCCCCTGGACTGCAGATAATCCACATTTATGCATCTGGGAGCAGGCTTTTCTCTGGAGTGACTGCTATTCCACAGGTTGATCAGACCCATCTATTACACAGGGCACAGAGCATTTCCACAAGCTGCAGAGCAGAGGATTTTCTATTTGGATGTCCCTGCCAGGAAACTGCTGGAGAAGGGTGCAAAGACAGCAACACAGAGGCAGAAAGTGCTGATCTGGCAGGCAGGAAAACACAGAATTGGGAAAAGCCCTTGGGGTTTGCACAAACCCCAGTGTGTGGTCAGCAGGGACCACCTGAGGTCAGCAGTGAATGGAAGGAACCACACTGGTGCATGGTCAAAGCCATGTCAACAGATATGCTGCCTCCTGTAGCCAAAAGGTTAGACATCTTGGGTAAATTTCCCCTTTTTATTTATTTTGTTGGGTTTTTTTTTTTTTTTTTTAGTAAAGGAGACATAACACAGTCACTCATGATTAAAGGCTGAGAGAGTTGGTGTTGTTCAGCCTGGAGAAGAGCCTGGGGATATCTTATAGCAACTTTCCTGCACCTCAAGGGGGTCTACAAGAAAGGTGGTGACAATTATTAACAGGGCCTATTGTGATAGGACAAGTGGTAAGGGTTTTAAACTGAAAGAGGAGCAATTTAGATTAGATATAAGTAAGAAGTTTTTTAGTTTGAGGATAGTGAAACACTGGCGCAGGTTACCAAGAGAGGTGGTGGATGCCCCATCCCTGGAAACATCCAAGGCCAGGTTGGATGGGGTTTTGAGCAACCTGATCTAGCTGAATATGTCTCTGGTAATTGCAAGGGGATTGGACTAGATGTCCTTTAAAGGTCCTTTCCAACCCAAATTACTCTATGTTTCTGTGACTAGCCTGACATTGCAGACTGTGAAACAGAAATATTGCCCTTTCCCATCTTCCTAGCTCTGATACTCAAATGTGGAAATGGATTTCCCAGGTGGTTTCTTTGGCCATGAGCAAGCCATGTACCATGAGTTGCCTCTTGTGACAGGAATAAGCAAGAGGAGCTCCAGCCACGAACTGTACTATTCAAAGGATTTAGTGAATTTGTGCAGGGTCACACAGGACATAACTTCTCCAGGGCTTGCAGAGCTTACTGGCCCTGTTTGGTAGCCTGTCACACACCGGCAGAGCACTTTACAGTCCCTCTTGCCTGGTATGTGCCCCAAGCCACCAACAGGCTGCAAGAGGAAGCTGGTCAGAAATGGATGCTGCATGTGGTGTATATATGGGCAAAGAGGGGGTTTTGGACCCCGCTGGAATCCCTGTGAGTCCTTAACACTGAATTTGCCGTGGCAAGAGTGAAGAACAGATGGTTCTAATCATCGTGCAGTCTGTCTTCTGCAGCAGACCCTTTAACAGCTCAGGCAGAAACGCTGGATCTTTCAGGCACCTGAGGGAATTGTCAGACCCCAGATCCAGACCTTATCATTCACCCTGCTCACTTCCTATGTGCTGCAGCCCATTAACACCACGGCTCTCCGAGCTCAGCACGTTCAGCTCCTCGGCGGGATGAGCTGCACAGCCAGTTCCACCCCTTCCGCCTCTGCACTGTCATCTGCTGAACACCTCACCTGAAGGATTATGCAATTCAAAAGCCAAAAATAACTTTTTTCCCTGCTCTTTAGGGTTTTATGGTTGGCTGATACAGAGCAAAGCCTGGGACCAAGGGACAGAGTGCTGATTAAACTGAATTTAGGCAACAATTATTCTTTTCCTCTGCAGAAAAGATGCACAGGGAGGGACTGTATTTTCTCACCTTTGTCTGGCTTGTGGTCTCATTCCAAGGAGAGAGGATGTATCAATGCCTCAGCAGACCTCAGGAAACAAGTTGTTATTTCTTTTATTTAAATCACAGTTCATACAGCCCTGGAGTGAATGAGCTGCTACCTGAGGGGTCACGGCCTCCACCCAGCTTTTTGTTTTCAGCTGCTTGGCCAAATGTCTTCTTGCTCCTAAAGTATTTTCAAGGGTTCTCAGAGTGGTATTTTTTAAAAATGATTGTAAAATGTGAACCTCCAGTTCAACAATACTTGCAGAACTGTCTTCTTAGCAGCTCTCAAGCACTAAAGGAGGCATTGTCAGCCGCCAAGGAAATCCTTGACTGGTGACATTCAATAGAAGATGTTTGCTTTTTCAGAACTGAATTGAATCCTCAGCAGAGGGTGGAGCAGCTGACAAGACATTTTTCTCTAGCAAAAATTTCTCATAATTTCCTCTTTTTATTTTCCAGTCCCTTCTGAGATGAAAATGCAATGCTCTAAATTTCATAATGGGATAGAAATTGCCCAAATTGTTTCCCTTTGAACAGCTTTAAATCTAATACTCTCTGATAGTCTTCACATCAATAACACACTCCTCATTTCACTGACACCTAATCAAAGAAAAACGCAGGAAAGCAAGGGAAACCCTAGCAGAGCAATGAAAGCAAACCCCCCAAATCAAACACATCAGTCAGTAATAATTCAAAATAAAGGCAACATTCAAAAAAAACAAAAAAAAAACAGAAAAAAAAAAAAAAAAAAAAAAAACCCACAGGATTTCAGGACACTTTCCCAAACATGATTGCACCATTTCTTAATACCTGTAATACTTCAGACATGTTCAGGAGAGGATTTAATAGGAAATTGCCTTCCCAAAGAGCATGCATCCACATGGCATTACAAACAAGGCCCTTGTTTGTAATAAATATCCATCTTAAGGCTCCTGGCACATTTAGCTTATTTAAGAGCATCTGAATTCACACAATCATAGAACATTCTGGGTTGAAAGGGACCTTGAAATGTCATTTAGTCCAACCTCTCCTGCAAAGAGCAGGGACAAGAAATGTGTCTCCAATAGTACTAGTGATTTACTGTGAGTTTGCTCAGATTGCTTAAATAATTGGAAACTGGGAATCACAGACACAGACACCCACAGATGTCCTCAAACCCTGAAACCAAGTCAGAAACGGACCCTCAAAACAGTGCATTTTTTTTGCATTCCCCAAACTTCCATAGGTGACCCCATGGATGATAGCTTTCAGCTAAGAACTCTTAGCTGGAAACTGCAGTAACAGCCCCAAGATGCAGCATAGAAATGCCCCCAAGGATTTTGCACGACTAAAACAGATGAAGCACAAGAGCCAGGTGGGCGTTGGTTTCTTCTTCCAGGTAACAAGGAACAGGACAAGAGGGAATGGCCTCAAGTTGCACCAGGTTTAGATCAGATATTAGGAAAAATTTCTTTGCTGAAAGGCTTGTCAGGTGTTGGATCAGGCTGCCCAGGGAACAGGCTGAGTCACCATCCCTGGAGGTACTTAATAGATATGTGGATGAGTCACTGAGGGATGTGGTTTAGTGGTGGACTTGGAAGTGCTGGGTTAATGGCTGGACCAGATGACCTTGGAGGCCTTTTCCAGCTTTAATGATTATGTGATTCTCTGCTTGAGTATGCCATAAGCTGACTCTGCAGAGAACCATGGATGCTGCAGGAGACTACCCAAAGCTTGAACCCAAATTCCCAGCAGGGCCATGACTCACAAAGCCAGGGCTGGACTTGTCTAAGTCTGGAGCCTCTGCACTGCCTTTAACCTCTCTTTCCCTGCCCTGATTTCAGCCTTAGCTCCAAGAATTGCCACCACCACATTCTACTCCAAAAAGAGAAGAGCAGCAACAACCAGCACAGGAAACCAAGCACTAGCCCAATAACCCCAATGATTCCTCAGCTTGCAGTCAGAATAAAAAGCTTGGCCAAAATCCTTTCCTCCTCTTCACACACAGGCCATTTTTAAAGGTCTAGGAAGGTCATGCTACTAGCTGGATGCTGTAGAAACAAAATGGGGCAGTGAATTGTTTCAGTAATGGAGGATATGCAAATTGCAATGGGCCCAGCTTGCCTTTTGCTTGGGACTACTAACCCTTCAGTTTGTTTTTATTCTAAGCACATGTCCTCTAAGACAGTAGAGAGACCAGCCCTTTCCCAGGGGTTCCATCCATGCCAGAGCCTGGCAGCATTCCTCCTCCAGACCATCAGCCCTCCTACGTGACGTCTTGAGAAACAGCTGCTGTTCCACAGGACAACTCATGACCCTTCCCACATACTTTTGTGCTCTTTGCTAAAAATACCACCACAGTCCCTTCGGACTCATGTGCCCTACGGAGGGAGGAGCCCTGCACAGGCTCCACACTGCAGCTGAGGGAGCTGACCAGGCTGAGGTGACTTTGATGGCCAGAAGCTCAGGGATGGATGAAGAACCTCCCCTTTGGTTCTTCTACTCCCCTTCCTTCATGCTTCTGCATTGCTTCAATCCACTCCTCCTGGCCCTGTTTGTAACCACGGTGCCAAGTCCTGGGGGGTTTTCTATCTCTGGCATCACGTCCCCCTCAAGGAAAACAATTAATGCCGAAAGAAAGTATCCCCTGGACTTGAAAACTTGACTAGAATAGTCTAACCTGGTTCATTTTTTTGAGCTCAGAGGTGAAGGAAAGTGCTGTTGGTATAAGATGTTTGGTAAAGTACCAATGCAAGCACATAGGGCCATGGATTTACAGTCTTTTGGAGAACATCTGGGGTTTCTCAGGCTTCCTTGGTGGGTGCTGGTGTTTGGAAAGTAGCTGGTTACAGGAGACTGGACATGGTACTCACACGTCTGCAAAAATGTGGAAACTTAAAGACAGTACGTGTAGATGAGGACATGTAGGAGGCTGATGCATTTCCACCCCCTGGAGAAGAAAGGGCTGCTGAGTTATCCTTGTCCCCATCCCAGATGGGATAAAGAACAGATCAGCTCCTTACAGGAGCAGAGGGAATTGGGAAAACTTCCGGGAGAGAAAAGCAATACAGCTCAGTGAAGCAGGCTGGGTCCGAGGCCTTGTAAAGAGTGACTCAGCCAGTGCCTCGCAGCTCTGGGTAAGACTCCTTGCCATAAAGAGCTCCTAAGCAGAGGTGCTGAGTGATTGCTTTATTGTTCCTTACAAACCTTGCTGTGAAATCCCTGTAAATATGTTTATGAGCTTGTTGGGGCGGCTTCCCCGCTGCTGGCAGTACTGTAAATAAACATGCGTGCCTTTGATTCCCGGAAGTTCATCTTCTGGACTCCATTACGGGCCCTGGCTCTGCTTCCAGCTCAGATGTGGGGCCCCTCCTGCCCCGGCTCACAAGGAGCACGACATTTCTGCTCTTCAGTGAATAACTGGAAGGATCAGTGCACATGTTTAGCATTACACATCCCCATATGGCAGCCTCGCTTGCATCCCCCTCCCTTCTCTCCCCCCCAGCAGAGCTCTGTGAACTTCACCAGCTCCAAAATAGCAGCCTGTGGAAAGGCCACCATGCCTGGGGACAGCTTCCATCCACTGTCCTCCTTTCTCCCACACAGCAAGGACATTTGGATGTGACCCTCTGAGCTGGGGTGGGCAAAGCAAGATTTGGGGGATGCATGTTGCCTGCATCCGAGAGTGATGTCTGCAAGCATGGGGTGCATCTACATTTTAGGGCAGCCTCAAGAAATTCTACGTGTTTTGGCTTTCACCCTGCAGTATGCAGGAGCAATGTGTGCCAAAATTTTGTTGACCAAGGTCAGACAATGAGCCCAGCTGAAAAATCTGCCACCCCAGGCAGTCTGCCCTGTCCTCCTGCACAGCCAAGCTGCCTCTGTGCCATCACACACTTGTGTTCAAAGCAAGCTGAATTTGCTGATGAGTGGCCAAGCTGTCTGTGCAAAGGGGATTCAGCACAGGGAAGGACAAATCATAGAACCATAGAATGGGTTGGGTTGGAAGGGACCTTAAAGATCACCTCATTCCAATTCCCTTGCCATGGGCCGGGACATCTTCCACTACCCCAGGTTGCTCCAAGCCCCATCTAAGCTGGCCTTGGACACTTCCAGGGATGGGACAGCCACAGCTTCTCTGGGCAACCTGTGCCAATGTCTCACCACCCTCACAGGGAAGGATTTCTTCCTAATATCCAAGGAATCCTCTGCAGCCGTCCCAATGCAAGCTGTTCAGCTCTGAGACAAGGGTTCTCCAAATTTCAACCCAAGCCTGAAGACAGATAAATTTTACAGTTGTCAGCTCCCTGCCATTCCAGTGTGTCCATTTGAAGACATGATCCCTGCACACTGGACATACCCATGAACTTCAGTGAAACCTCCCCTTTGCCTTCCAGGCATCCTCCTGTCTCTAACCAAAGCAAGCCTCACTCAGGGCTTCTTCAATATCAAACAATGTGGCACTAAATGTGGATTCCTAATCACAATATTAAAAAAAAAAAAACACAAACAAAACTTAAGCTGAAGAAAACATCTCAGAAATTCACCAGCAGCAAAGGGAGATTTTATCAGTTTCTTTGCTTCCACCCACTCTCCTATTATGGAGTTAAAATATGGGGTTGGTCCAGGAAACAATCTACATCAAAATAAAAGAACCAGGATATTTGCCCATCAATATAAACTGAACAAGAGACACACCAAACATCACAAAGAATCCCATGAGCAAAGAAACATCTTGTGCACTCAGCAAGCAAAAAGCTTCTATTTTGTGTAATGCCTTGCAGCCCAACTGTGATCCGAAATGTTTGAAGCATAACTTAATAAACTGTGGTAGGCATGAACGGGAGACTAGAGAAATATTTTTTAGCTGGCTTTTGAAGTGAAACAGAACCAGTGCTGCAGGACAGGAGCTCCAGAGGACCAAACACTGAACAGAAGTTTCTTGCAGGGAGAAAAAAAAGGACCTGTTTGTAAGCAGGGACCATGAGATGGTTTAGTGCTACAAGAGGCTGAGGGCAAGCAGGAGTGAAAGGTTTAGGCTGATCTGCACCTGTGTGTTAGCACGGCTGTATCTGAGTGCCTGTGGCACTGGGTTTGTGTACACAGACAAGTGGGGCTTAACCAAACAGCAGAGAGTGACCCTGCAGCTGGGGCACTGGGCCAGGGCTCTGTAGGTTAGCTCAGGTCAGGGCGTATTTCAGCATGTCGTTTTCTATAACACCCAGGCACTGAATTTCCACACATACCAGTGGGAATCAGGTGTTGGTTTGCAAGCAGGCACGTGGGGCTCTGGTTTTCTGAGTCCTCCCAGTCGCTTGGATCCTATGTATTCATAGAATCACAGAATGGTTTGGGTTGGAAGAGACCTTAAAGATCATCTAATTCCCACCCCTCAGGTTACTCGGAGCCCCTTCCAACCCAGCCTTGAACATCTCCAGAAATGGGGCATCTACAACTTCTCTGGGCAATCTGTTCCAGTGCCTCACCACCCTCACAGGGAAGAATTTTCTCCTGATAGTCAATCTAAACCTGATCTGTGTCAGTTTGAAGCCATTTCCCCTTGTCCTGTCACTCCAGGCCATTGTAAATAGTCTGTCTCCTTCTTTCTTGTCAGCTCCCTTCAGGAAGGCTGCAGTTAGGTCACCTGAAGCCTTTTCTTTTCCAGGCTGAACAATCCCAATTCTCTGAGCCTTTCCTCACAGCAGAGCTGTTTCATCCATCCACTCATCTTCCCTCACAGAGCTGTCCTACCTTTGCACTTGCTCCAATAGGTCCATGTCCTTCCCCAGAGACAGATGCAGCACTGCAGGTGGGGTCTCACCAGAGCAGAGCAAAGGGACAGATTCCCCCCCCTCACCTGCTGCCCACCTGCTTTGGATGCAGCCCAGGATACAGTTGGCTTTCATCTTGTGGCTCTCGCTCCCCTGTCAGTAGGGTAAGAATAAAAGTCCCAGTTCTCCTGCCTGCCCTGGATATTTAGGTTGCTGCTGCAGCTGGATTGAGATTATCTCCCACTACAGGATCCTGTAAAGTAACAGGATAAACTGAGAGCCCAGGAGTGTCGTGACAGACACCCCCATAGCTGCCAGACCCTCCCTTTGCCCAGGCAGGGAAAAAGCTAATCAGGACACCAGTCTGGCACCAGGAGCAGCTGAATCTCATTTGGACCACCTACGCATGGTGAGGATAAGGGAACTGTCTCCAATTATATTCTGAAAAAAGAGTCAGAAGAAACCTCTGAGCAGATCTCTCTAATTTCTGCCTCTGCAAAAATGTCCATTTTCTGCTTTTTTTTTCCCCTTTTTTTGTTACTCTACATTTTCCATTTGTGCTTTTCAACTAAACCTCAAGCCTAATGAGGCAAGATGAGTGATGAACAGGATTGGTGCTTGATGATTTAGTTTAATGATTTGACTGTGGGGTCTCAGCCTGGTATCTACAATATAAAAGTTCCCATCAGTTCCCAGCTGTCTGTGAGAACTTCCAGGGAGGAACACAGCAGGAGGGGAGCTCTCAAGTAAATGAAAAAGCTAATGGGGCATTTCTGAGATATGTCTGCAGGGACATCCTGTGGAACCAGCAGGATTTGTCAGTCTGGCAATTTGCAGTGACAATGAACATTTTTCCAAAATAGATACCCAGAATATTTTCCAGATATGCTCATTTCTTGCATCTCTGGCTCAGCCTGCCTCCAAAAACTCCCATTTTTTGGAGAAACTCACATCCTACTCTGAACTCTCTGGTGTAGTCCCATCCTTAATTTCAGCTTCCAGTTATCTGCACTTTGCAACTTCAGTGAAAGGGAAATTAAGAGGATTTCCTTCTCCCGGCATGCAGTTGTCAATTGATCCCAGAAACAATTCAGATTTATTGTTCCCATTTGATGGCTCATGGGAAAGGAATTGGCTCCCCAGCAGTAAGTCAAAGATGGGAAGAGACAGTAGCTTGAGCAGTATGATGGATGGCCCCAGACAGAAATTCTTTCCTCACTGCTTTGCACATCAATTGCTGCACCTTAGACCTTAAACCAACATATGGTGAGTGACCTTTGGGTGCTGATCTGGAGCTTCACCTTTCATCTCCCTCCACTGTTCAAGTTTTCCTCCCTCTATTCTCATCCAAGCCATTGCAAACGTTCATCTTTTCTTTTTCGCCTACCTTTGCTTTGGCTCAGCCAGGGTCTGAAGATTCAAGACAGGAATCATTCAGTGTAACTACACTCTATGTCATGGAGATAGTCAAGTGAATGATCCAGTGGCCCCTTCCGGCTTGAAAGTCTCTTCAGACTAAATTCATAATAATAATGCTAATGCAGACATTTTGCAGATGCTTATTTCAGGACATGGAATGTTTGTGATTCATCTTGTTTAGTGTCCCAGAATATTTCAGTTCCCAAACCAAGCATGGACAACCGTGTTTGTTAATTTATCAGCACTTAATTCAGTTCTAAACAAACTTAGAAATTCTTGTCCGTTTTATTTTAGTATGTATTATTCATGCAGGCCCCAGAAACGGGAGTTTTGGACAAGCCCATTGCATTATTTAGCATGTCTGGACGTTTGCTTTTAAATAAATTGTTTACAACACATTAGGCAGTGAGAAAAAATTTTTTTAGTCCTTCTCCCCTAGTCCAGAAGTCTTGAGTGTCAAAAGAAGCCAGATCAGAACTTCCAACCCATATGAAATTTGCGTCGAAAAGTATAAATCTGATAAATCTGATAATCTGATAGCTTCTCCAGCTATGAAAGATATTTGGTCATGATGTTATGCTCTTGCAAATGTTGTCTGTTCCAGAAGATGACCATCCAGAATCAGATCTCAAATAGCCTGGGTTTGAGTGCCCATTCACAGATCAACAGGATTATGTGCCTTCCAGGATTTGTTCTGATTGTGAAAATGAAGCTTGAAGCAAGTTATGAATTCACATGATTCACAGCTCCTTTAAGTTGAGGTGATTCATCCCCTTTCTGCCAAAAACATCTCCAAAAGATCAGGTGCCAGGCCATCCTTACAACTGAACACAAAATCAACCCCAAAAGAGAGTGTGGAAGGAGAGAGAGAGAAATGTCCAGTTAATCCAAACACTGCTTTGTCCCTCAATCCAGATGCTTAAAAGATTTAACAAGGGGAGAGTTGCCATGTAGCCTGCACATATGTGCTAGAGAACAGTTAATGTGCCCTAAAGTTTGATAATCTGAATAAAAGTGGATTTGAGAAATTGATTTGGATTAACATTATCTGCTTTTTAGTGAAAAGACTTTGAATGCTCAACAAGGAGCTTAGCCACTATTAACTCACTTAAACACTTTCACAGCTAAATGTGTTCCCAATGCCCCAAGCAGTCGGAGCTTTACCCTTTGGGGATTAAGCTAAAGCTCCTCTGGGGGTTCTGCTACCCTTCTCCTCCATGTCTGCTTATTCTGCAGTCAGCTCCTCATGGTATCACCTCTCTCATTCCTTTCATTGTAAGGGGCCAGAGAAATCAAGACATGGGAATTTCTCCTCATTCATTCCCATCTGGTTACTGTTTCCTCCCCTCATTGTCTGGTGGGAAAAGAGATGATCTGAGTCACACTCAATTTGCCAGGTCACTGAAGAATCCCAGCGATGGAGAGTCACCCAAGCAGCTGCAGCCACAGACTGATGTGAAATCCTTCCAAGGGAAGGGGGTCTGAGTCCAGCTCTCTGTTTAGAGATTACTTGGTAGTAGGAATTAGTGCTTGAACTATACCTGAGCATCCAGAGCAGTTCTGCTGCCTTCTCCTTGCCTCTGGACCTGTCAGGACTCATTCTCTGTCTTAATGAACTAAATGAAATGAGGACATGGGCCTCAAAAGTACCACTCAGCCATCCGTACTGTTGGATTATTTGCATCTGGCCTTGGCATGGGTCAAACCTGGGCCAGTCTTGGGGCTCAAGGCACAGGTTAGCGCAGGGACCAGTAGGTGATTTGGATGTAGCCATCCTGGATTGGGGATTAGAGGGATTAGTAAAAGCTTAAATGGCACATATTGGCCTCAGAGCCAAAAGCAGCTCCTCCCCCATTTTATTTGCTGCTATGGATGGAGCTACGAAGGTCAGACTAAGGATACAAGAATATCCTTGGGAAGTCAAGGCAGGCAGATTCCCCTCCCTGTTGGACACAAGGAGAGGATCTGCCTGTAAAACTCATTTACTCCATTGGTTGCAGTCCATGTCTGTTGTCTAGGGGTGAGGAACAAGGCTACTTTCTCACAGGTACCTCAGGAAAAGTTAACACTGAGAGCTGAGAAGTCCTCCAAAGGTGAAATTTTTTCTGCCCATTAGATAAAATGAACTATGAAATTCCAGTGCCAGAGCTCATCAGAAATAATCAGTTTTTCCCATAGCTTTTTATTTTTAATAAAGTACTATGATTTTTTTTTAATCTCCACAGGAATGTTCTAGGGTTTTGTTTTGTCTTGTTTTGTTTCTTTCCCAAAGGAGGGGGAAGATCTGTTTTCAGGACTAAAAGCACCTGGAAATAAAATGCATGATTTATACAAGACCTTAAAAAATTTATGCTTAGGCTCTTTGCATTTCTGGAGGCTTACTGGTGAACGCTGGCATTTTGTGTCCAGACGCAACCTATTACAAGGCAGATGTCTAACCTTAAACTGCTTCTCAGCAGACATGCAAGCTGTGCTTTCTCACCCAGACAGTTTTGCCTTAAATCTTTTTTTTTTTTTTTTGGCTTTACTGCCTTTTTTTTTTTTTTGCAACTTTTATTCGTTGTTTTTAAATTAAAAGGGAAAAAAAAATCCTCTTTTTTTAAAAGAATTCATAAAAGATGAACCGAAACAAAGTGATGTGAAGAGAACATAGCCTGGGCTTCTCTGGCAGGATTAAGCTGCCCTTAGAACTAAATGGCAAAGTCTTGCTCCAAAAGCTCAAGCAATATGAGATATGGAGAAACTCAAATCTAATTAGAAATGTAGCTTCATTTAGTCTGAATTAATTATGTCACTTACATAGAAACTCCATGTTGCTACACCAGCCTGGTGATTCAGTGCAACATTTACAAAGTTTTTCTCCCTTTTATTTGCTAAAATATTAATGCAAATGCAACATTTGCCAAAGGCATTGGATTCAGCATCCTGTGGGGTAACATGCTAAAAAACAGCGACGTAAAGGGCATAAGAGCTGCAGGGAGAAGTAGTTTCCTACCCTGAACACTTACTCAGCTCGTCCTCAGGAGGCCCTGGGGCTCTCTCTGAACCAGCTCCCTCCAAAGTTCTCCAGAGCTTCAGGTTTCTCTCACTGACCCTAAGCAAAAGTTCTGAGACACTGCATTGCTTTCCTGTACTTGGATCAGGAACAAACCAGACCTTGAAGTCTCAAGGGCTTGATGGTGCCCAGAAAAGTCCCCGGAGAATTATCTGTTCTGCCCTGGATACCTACCTCAGGATGAGCTGAATCACCTTTCAGAGGTTCTGTTACACTTGCACAAAATATCCTGTAGTGCCTATTGTTCTCCCAAAATATGCACACATGACCACCTCTGTCCAGACCATGGTGCAGGATCAGAGGATGCCACAGGGCAAGGACCGCAGTAATCAACTTCTCCTGGCTCCGAGTCTTTGCAAGATAGTGCTAAGCATCATATGGCATCAAACATAAGTCAGAAAATCAGACAGCCCTCAGAGTATATAAATATTGTTTTGAACAGGGATCCTAGAGCAGGTAAGCGATGAGGAGGCAATGCTGCAGGTGGATACTTTGTTAGAGATCCAGACACCTACTCAGGGCTGTGAATTTGCCTAGATTATAAATTAGCTGAGAGCTGGGCATTGCAATGCCTAAAACACATTATGGCCACATCTTCTAGACCCTTCACAAGAGGGGAGTGGGAAAAACAGTGAAAAACTTTTCAACACACTGCTCCAAGCCAAAGCTTCATCTGACTGAATAGTTATAGAGTGAGAGTAACTCTCTGGGAAAGTATTTTCCCTGCACCGGCTCAAATTCAAGGTTATTATTCAGAACACTTTACTTCTTTCAGCCTAAACAAAAGCACTGATCACTTTAAGTAGTGCCCACAACTCCTTACTTCTGTTTTTATGCTTCTGTCTTTACAAGATTTTTTTTTCCTTAAAGCTCAAGATGAACATTATAAATTGCTTGCTACACACAGGGAAATGCCACTAAGTTGCATACATGGCTCTGCCTTGGGAAAAGTTGGAAGAGAGTTTATGAGAAAACTCAGGAAAACAGCCTATTTAACAATGGCCATGCCATGTTTTTCTGCTTGTGATTAACACCGGAGAGCTGACACTGCTTAGCTCAAATGGTGTTTTCAGCATAGATCTGGGAAGGGTCCAAAGCTTCTTTCTGTTAATTTGTCAGAGCGGATTAGTTTTTCAACAGCCCATTACTTGAATGCAGCCTGCCCAGCTCCAGGCTTCATTGTGAGGAGCCAGTGATACCGAGATGACAGCAGTCGTGGGCAGACAGACAGAGCCCAGATGTGGCACAGACTGCAGGAACTTTTTGAGGACATCTGGAGATCAGCTTGCTGCTCGTGAGTAAGATTCAAAGGATGTATCTCAGACAGAGCTTACCTACTTCCACCACCAAGCAACCACTTCCCAAACAAATCAGTGCCAGAATCACAGCTGCTGGTTCTTGGAAATTATCTGCCCTTGACTTGCAGCTGGAATGGGACACCCAAAAAGACAATATACGGCACAAATGTTAATCAAACAGTGGATACCAACCCTGAAATATTCCACTAAACAGGCTCCTGTTTAGCACTGACTCTCATTTAACACCAGTAAGAACTTCTAATGAGGATCAAGTCCCAGGAACTACAGACAACCAAGGAGAAGCTTGGTCAAATCCAAACTTTTCATCATTGGGATAGTGAAGGACAGAGGTATCAAAACAAATGGTTGTGATGAGCAGGTCTAAGACTTTTTCAGGCAGACTCTGAATTAACCATCTCTGTCCTGCAATGCAGAACTGCAGCACAAAAGGATCAAACTGCTGTCTCTGAGTGACTTTTTATCTCTAGAACAGCACAGAAGAAACTATCTCAATATAGCACAGACCCTGGACAGAAGGTATGGGAAGCTGTGTTTGTCGGTCCAGTACTCTTTATTTCCAGCTAGACAAAGGTTGCTGTAGTAGAGACACTGTTCCCAGTCCACACACATCCACAGGGTGTTAGAAGTGTCCCTGCTTCCTGCCCTGTTTGCAAAGCCACAGGTGAGTCTGTACATTATTATGTATATGAGGTAAATGAGAAAAATAGGTCTGATTCAGGCATAAAAGTGGGTTCCTTTTCAGCAAAACCAGAACACTGTACTTTTTACTCCTGTGAATTCAGTAATTGCAGTGGAGGTTCTGCTGATTTCATTGATGCATTTATTGACCATTTTCTCTTGTGCAACCTAAATCAGCATAACTCTACTGAATCCAGTGCTTTGATGTGGCACTTACAGACATGGTTTAGTGGTGGAATTGACAGTCCTGGGCTAATGGCTGGACTCAATGATCTTAGACATCTTTTCCAACATTAATGATCTTATTATTCTCTTGCATCCTGTAACAGATCAGTGTAGAAGCTTCTCTTTTCATTTGCTATTAATTAATGAATTAATAGCATGGGACCTTCTTAACCTCTTATGTATACATTCACAAAACAGATGAAACATCAATCACTAAAAATATTGTGATGGAAAAAAGCAGCATGAAGTGAAATTCAGGCCCTTTGCCATCTGTTCTCCTAGCTGTTCTCTATTCAAAAAGAAAGATCTATAGCACACTCATTGGCTTTACCTGAATAAAGAAGAGCTTGCATAAATCAACACGAATGTTGGGCGGGTTAAGTCTGAAATTCATGAGCAAATGACAATGACAATTGAATGAAAAATAACAATGGAATCATTGGGAAGACTGCAATGTTAAACATGATGGAACAGCTTGCAGACACCAGCAGTGAAGCCTGATTTGGATGTACCTTTTATTTTTTCTGCAAGTGCGGGGTTACATTCTCAAAAGCTGCAGATTCACGTGGCCAAAAACAGCTCGTTATGAACCTCAGGAGTCTTTGAGAGGAGAGTTGTTTTCTGCTGCCCCAAGGGATGCTGAGGTACAGGGTCCTGTTCCACCAGAACTCCCCATCCCAAAGTAACTGTTTCTCTTGAGTTTAGGTAACAAACTCTTAACTCGTTAAACTTTTCAGCTTTACAGTGTTGAATACAAAATCCTTAAGCGCAATTATTCAGAAAGGCAAAAAACTTACAAATTCTTTGAGGTGGACTCCCAAAAAGTAAGATTAAGACATTATTGTGGCTGAGTATACAGTGCCCATTGTGGCTGAGTATACAGTGCCCATTTTCTAGAGGAGTGCCTGATCATCAGGATAGAGGACTGAGTATCACTCAGTTTTGTGTGTTTCTTTGTATATATGTGTGCGTGTACATGCCTTTTAATGTGCTTCCAGTTCTCCAGCTGAAGTTTTCCTTTCTGCATGGGATGAGTGCTCCCTGCGACAGAAACCAGGAGTGATCTCAAAAATGTGTCTAAGTTCTGTGAGTGAAATATGAGAATGAACAGTTATAGCAAGAGCTGAGTTGTGCTCTTCAGACCCCTACAACTTCAATATTAATAAATCACCTCATCCCTCACTCAGAAAAGGAAGAGCAGCAGCAAAGGCTGGCTTCTATCTGAGGTGCTGAGCCTTTCAGTGCTACAAAGATTCATATGCACAAGGGCAGGAGTAACTTCTACAGCAGCAATCAAGGTGAAGACTTGAGATACAAAAGACCCCAAACAAAAACTTTGCTAATTCTCAGATCTTTCTATCATAAGTCACAGGCTGAAAATTCACAGACGCTCATTATTTTCAGGGCATGGTGAGCAGCTGCACCATGCACTGTGTCGTGTTTATAAAGCATCTTTGCCCAATGACTGCTCAAAATACACACCACTATTAAGTTATTTTGCCTCTGCTGTTATGAGGCAGCAAAGGACAATGTGCCCTTTGAAACATAATGAATACACTCATAGAAGTTCAGCAAGGAAATTATGACCATGTTATGAATAAAACCAAAGATAAAATATGACACTAGAACCACATGACATGCAACTGAGGTTGAAAGATTTAAAAATTCACAACCAAGGCAATCTTGTATTTAGAAGTTTGCAACTATAAATCACATTGCAAAGGTCCCTCTTTCAGAGGAGATAGCTGGTTTTGAGACAAATGACTCTAAAGCAATATTCAGAGTCCTGCACTGAGCTAATCAGTGCAAGTCACTTCCATGGACCTTGAGTCCATCAATATTTCACACATTCAAATGGAAGTTCTACTAGCTTTTAGAACTGTTTTGCCCTAAGTAGTTTTATTTTACACAAGAATGCGCCCATGCTTCTGTTATTTCCATAGGATCAGCAATAAATTCAGAACCCTGCTTAGAAATCAAAAATATCACTCTTCCACATCATCAATATCTCACAATTATCATGAGGGGAATTTGGTTAGAGTCTTTTTGAAACATGTCCAGATTTCCTCTGCTCTGAGCAGTAGATAACGCTTTTCCACCCAAGCACAGTTAGGAAAAACATCTCCTTGATTAAACATATTACAGCCATGTTGCCATAACCTAAGCAGGACCTGTCTTAGGCCATATGGTTGCTCCACTCCACAGACTTTAATGTCTCATTACGTACTAAGTGTCTCATTACTCTCTGGTATTGAGACATTCCTGTAGCTTGGACATCTAAAGGAGTGTTCTGACCTGAGAGATCTGAGTTTGAGCCTTTTCTTCCATCAGTGGCTGACCAGACTAAGAGCAGAGCTACAACAACCCAGACCCGCCTTCTCCCAGGCAAGTGCCCCATCTCCTGTGTCATTTTGAATGAGCACAATGTCTACACAGTGACAATACTCAGTGCAGCAGATCTCATAGGGCATTTAGAAGCAGAGAATTTCTCCAGTTATTCACAGCATCGAGTCTTAAATATCCAATATTGGCCATAGCTCTACACTCAAAAGAGACGTAAGCACTTCTGAAGGAAGGTAAGAATCATAAATAGGAGATTAAAGATGCACTGATCCACTTCCCACCTACATGCTAAAGTTGCCTGACATTTGTTATCCCTCTGCACACCTGAATTCCCTTTGTCTATATTTTTATATTGGTCTTGTCTGCTGAAATAGGCAGATACCCAAAGGTGGTCAGTCTCTTTGGGTGGTGGCCAAGGACTAGACACAATACAGTTTCTTGATAAGATGGCCAAACAAAGCTGCAGAGATGGGGCTTTTTCCCTGCTTTTTCACCGGGCAGAACACACTGCTGTCCTCTCAGTCATCTTGGGAACGTACTCTTTGCAGAGCACCCCAACACTCCCATGACCTGGGAAGAGGAAGGAGGAATCATTGCAGCCATGACAGAGTTTGATAGGGAGTTGGCACCCAGCTCCAGAAAACGAAGCCTGAGGGAGAAGTATCTGCAAAGAAACACCTCATTGTTACCCCAGCAGTCATGGAACCAGAGCATGTAACCCTGTTATTAATGGTATCCTTCACTGAGGGACGGAGAGGTGGCTGCCAACCCTCATCCTGGTTTTGTTTTGAATGCCTGATCCAAACAGCCTGAAGGCTTTCACAGAGCTTGGAGGGGGGATACCTCCTCACTAACAATATTCCTCTGCCACACTATCAGTCTCCCTGGGAGAGGAATGGCTGGAGAGGCTTCACCTCTGAGTGGCAGCAGAGAAGGTGTTCCACGCACACCAGCTTTCCCTGTCCTGCCCAACTCCCACAGCCCCAAGATGAGCTTTGGACACAAGATGCCATTTTTTCCTCTCTGAGCTCTGTGACTGATGCCTACAAACTCCAGCAAGCACTGATGGGCCCCGGCCCCATCAAGGGCCTCCAGTGAGTTTGTCAGCATGATGCCAGGGAAGTGAACTCAGGACCTTCAGCTTCTCAACTGCTTAAATAAAAGGAAAATCCCCGGTGACTACTTTCACAACAAGTTGGTTTCAATTAATTGGGACAACTAGTACTCAGGGACAGAAGTCTCACCCCATTGGCAGGGACATCAGTTGAAGAGGGTATTGATAGCTCAGGATATAGACAGCTCAGAGTATCAATAGCTGAGGATATTGATAGCTCAGGATATAGAAAGCTCAGGGTATCAATAGCTGAGGATATTGATAGGTCAGGATATAGATAGCTCAGGGTATTGATAGCTCAGGTTATTGATAGCTCAGGGACTGATAGCTCAGGATCTAGATAGCTCAGGGTATTGATAGCTCAGGGTATTGGTAGTTCAGGGTATTGATAGCACTATGCTATTTCTGGGTTGCTCTATCACCAGAGTGTGGGCCAGAGCACACCCTACATTCAGCCATAGTGCATTGCCCATGGGAGACAGTGTCACACATTATACAATTAGGAGGAGCTGTCCAGACCGTCTAATAGTCCTCTTTTGACACATATATCAAGGCCTTCTCTGAATTTCCACCTGATCCAGAAGGAAGAATGTCATTCAGAAACCCCCTACACTGATTAAAAATTTCCTGCCACATAGAAACCATCATATGTTAATTTCTTCCAATCCCTGATTTTTGCTGTTATTAAAAAAGTCTGGTTTTACGTGCAGCCTGACTTTAGCTTCAGCTTCACTACCTCCTGGTGAGTGGCATTAGCTAAGGAGTTTTCAGCAAAACACTTCCTTTCTTAAAAAAAAAATGATATGTGGAAAAGAGCTAGTTGTAATGAGGTTTCTCGATTCATCCCTTCATACCTGTTAGGCAATTTTTAATTGAAATATTCCAGATTACAAGTCAAGATCTAAGGGGTTTTTTTCTGTCACTATAATAGCTTGATATGAACTAGAAATGGCCCAAATTAAAATGACACATTCAGAAACTATTTACTCCTTCATCCTTTCACTGGAGGAGATCTGTGTGGGTGTATTAGACATAAACACTGACTGCTCTCACTGCTGCTTTTGCTTTTCAATGGCAATTTGCAGTAAGGAAGTAAATATAATTAGTTCACATTCAAATGGCATTTTTCCATCCTGGAAAACTGAGCATATTTCATAGCCAGTGTATAAATAAGCCTCTGGTAAATCACATCCCACTTGTTGGCCATACAGCTCCGGCCACACCAGGAAGAAATGAGATTTTTCTTTTGTGGAAGGTAGAGAAGACTTATCAGAAAAAGTTTTTATTGCTGAAAGTGGCTCATGTTCTGGAAATAAAGCTTTTAAGGCTTGAGCTTTCATCCAAAAGGAGCAAGTAACCTACTGGAGACTGTGACATAGCCTGTGTTACCAGGCAAAGAAGCCTCCAGGAGGAGGACTGTAGCTGGGAGGGATTTTGGAACACCTGGATGTTGGGGAGAGGGACCCCAGAAGCGGTGCTTAGATTCAAGAGGTTCTCCGTTTCTCAGACCTCTTGTTCCTGACCCTCTCCTCTTCTCTCCTTTCCTCTCCTCATCAATGAGCCAGAGTCCATTCCCTGGTGGATCCCAGCCCTCAGCAAGTGAGCTGGGGAGAGGCTCCTCCTCACCAGCCTCATCCCTTCTTGTGCTGGTGGTGTTTGTCCTCCCTTGGTGCACAAGGGACCAGCACCTCTGGTACTGCAGCCCTGACCATAGATCCAGGCAGAAAAACTGCTGAGATGCTGATATATTAAAGGAAGCATTAAGGGAGTCTCAAAAACACTCCAAAATTGTGAGTGGCAGCTTTCAGGGTCTTGTCAGACAGCTTTCAACCTTCCCTCCCAGGAAAAGCATCCTGTGGAAGTGCTGTCTGGGGACATGAGTAGTCTTCAAGGCACTATCAGTAGCAATCACTTTTTTCTGGTTTTTCAGTTAGTTCTCAGAAGCAAACTTGTCATTGCCAGACCACTTACAGTTCCAGGGGAAAAATTCTGCATTGGTTTTGGATGCAAAGTGACCTGTTCCGACTCACATTGGTTTGCTTGATCCCTCTTGAACTTTTCTCTTAAACTGTCCTTTTAAAAGATGCCAGGAATGCGCAGATACATTACTGGTACTGTAATCACTTTCAGAACTTGGACACCCAGGACAGCTGTGGGCTGAAACAGCAACATGCAGAGGTCCAGTTGGGTCTGTTACTTCAGAGCAGCACAGCGCTATTTCCAGAAAAGAAAGAAAATAATACAAAGAACAGTTCTGAAAAACCGTCTCATGCCTCAGAACTCTGCTGTTCATGGGTGGTCTAGAGGCTTCAAAAATGCAGGAGGAAGGAGAACTACTTCTGTCCCTTCTAAACAATCTGTTCATTTAAAACGTCTCCTCATACCAGGAATAAGGAGAGGACCATTCCTCATAAAGGGAATTTCAAAGACTTCTGCAAGAAATGGAATGTAAAAATTACAGCCTTTTCAAAAGCCAAAGGATGTTTTTCCATTATGGCACCACATCCCCAGAAAAGTGCTGTGGGGAGTTTTGGTTTCACTCATGATACAGAGTAACATCAGACTCCAAACACCAGAAAATAAACAAAGTCAATGCTCTGACAGAAACTACAAAGAAAGATACCTTTTCACTTAGATGTCCCATTTCGAGACTTTTAAATGCCAATTTCCATCACATCATTATAGCTTATATTTCTTCATGAAGTCATAATGAAAAGGGAAAGGTGTTTTCTAATAGCTCAAAGAGAGAAACTTGACTTTTTTACCCATCTGTTGTCACTCTTAATCCTCAGAAAGCTTTTGCTCCAGGAACATAAACTTGTTATGCAGGAGAAATGATTGAAGTTCTCAGGAGGTGCCAAAGGGGCAATGTTTGCATTTGGCAAAGGACACAAAGCCTTGGCAGCAAAAGGTTGCCTCCAAGACTGCATTTCCCCTGTTCAAGCTCAGACTCACCATGAGGATTTCCTCTCCTTCTCAGCTACCCAGAACAATGTCCTTCGACAGAAAAAACTATCCAAATACAGGTTTTGATTTTTGCCCTTCCACCACCACCCCTGCCCCTAATCCACACGTTGCTCAACAGAAAAATGGCAGATGAACCATTGAAAGCCAAGGTCCATCCCAGTGCTGTAACCCAGGTTTCTTCAGCAGCTGGTGGAAAACAGGGAGCACAGGTCCCCAGCCACATAAGAAATGTAGAGAAGGAAAAATCAGCCATAGGAATGTGGTCTGCCACAAATTACAGCCCTGGCCATAGATGGGCAATCTAGAGGTGAAATTAGAGGAGGATTCTAAGAGGTTGCTCAGAAAAGGAGTAACATAGGAGGGACTGGGACATGTAAAATTAAAAATGCTTCCAAAGAATGATGGATTGGGCATTTGCACAATAGCATACCCCTCTCCACTGATTAGAAGTTCCTCTAGTAGTACAAATGATAAGAAAATATCACATACACTCTGGAGAACTCTCTTTTATAATGAATGTCTTTAAATCAAAAATAAAGAAAAATCCCACAGGAATATTTTTCCAAGCGCTTTATTTAGACTATTATTGTCGAATTAAATAAAATAAAACACACTTGGATTTGCTTAGATCTTGGGAGGGATCCTGAGGCTTTAGTTTTACCAATTCATTTTTTCATTAGGGTGGAAGGTGAAAAGACAAGGCAGGTGTAACAAAAAATAAAATCACGTGGTGATTTTATGGAATTAAAAATGCGTCCATATCGGTGAAGGCTCTCAGCCTACAAGGAGCAGCAGAGGTCACTTGGCTTGTTCAGCTTGGAAAAGAGGAGACTGAGAGGAGACCTCATTGCAGTTACAACTTCCTTGTGAGGGGAAGAGGAGGGGCAGGCACTGATCTCTGCTCTGTTGTGACCAGTGACAGGACCCGACAGAATGGTCTGATGCTGTGTCAGGGGAGGTTTAGGTTGATATTACTGAAAAGGTTTTTCACCCAGAAGGGTGGCTGGGCACTGGAACAGGCTCCCCAGGGCATTGGTCACAGCTCCAGCCTGACAGAGTTCAAGAAGTGTTTGGACATCACTCTCGAGCACAGGGTGTGACTCTTGGGGTGTCCTGTGCAGAGCCAGGAGTGGGACTTTGATGATCCTTGAGTCCCTTAAAAGTCAGGGTATTCTATGATTCTGTGATTTAGAAATGTTTTCTGGATGATTCTGACAGGCCTGAGTGGTTTGGGAAGCAGATGTGTCTACAAGTGCACAAGAGCAACGTGAAGCCACCACTGACACATACATGTAGGACAGTCTACTCCCACCCCCCAAATTAGTGTCTACTCCAGCACCAAAAACTCAGACTGTCCCTCATGTCTCTCAGGAACTGGCTCCAGAGGAGCAGGCCAGGGAACCTTGCCATGTTTGACAGGCTGTAGTAGGAGTGGTGGATATCACACATACCTGGCCATGCTCATGGGCCTGACCTCAGTGCCCCAGTACGGTACCAATGGCCTTTGGTCATCAGAGAGCGGCCCCATTCCCTTGGCTCCTGTTGAAGCCTCACTAACAGGGAGCCTTGTTTGGTGATTACAGGTGTGGCCGCAGGAGTCCCCTGCCCCTCATTCCCAACCTGTCAAGGGGTCTGATCAGAGATTCGGTGTGGAGCACATTGGGGCACCTCCTCTCCTTCTGGAGACCTTCCTGAGCTCCCCACTGGTGATCAGACAGAGGGAAAACAGAATCAGTGTTGCCATCCATTAAACCCGACTCTGGAGTTTTTCTGTCCATATTTCCAGAAACCTGAACAAGGAATGTATCTTATCCCTCCCTTCAGCAAGCAGAGACCTCCCAAGGGAAATCATGGGCCAGTTGCACTCGAGTTTGCCTTGAGGACAAAGCCATCCATCCTTCTGGAGAGATCCACCTGGGGAACTGACTGGCTCTCATGATATGAGCAGCTGTGCCCCTAGAACACACTTCCCAGAGCATCCATGGCACACACCCCTCCAAGCAGCTCCCATGGTCGTGGTTCAGCACACACACAATTCCCAGTGTCATCACCCCAGCACCCCATGGGGTGCAATCATCCCAATGGTGACATTACATCACTGTCACTGGAATAGATCCATTCAGTGCCCAGAAACTGAAACCCCCCAAAGCAACTGATTTGCTTAAATATTTGCTTAAATACTACTGAACCACCACATCACTCAGAGTAAGAGAGCACCTTCAGCCCAGGGGTGTAGGAAAGCACACATAATGGTGAGCTGCCCTGTGAGGAACCAAAACTA
The DNA here is from genome assembly GCF_009650955.1 of Corvus moneduloides. Taxonomy (NCBI): domain Eukaryota; kingdom Metazoa; phylum Chordata; class Aves; order Passeriformes; family Corvidae; genus Corvus; species Corvus moneduloides. The sequence continues at coordinate 6,907,065 of NC_045478.1, forward strand.
TTTCTGCCTTTTTGATTGGTTGTGTTTAACTAAGAGTCATTGAGACAACTGCAAAAATTAGAGGAAATTACGTGAGGGGGAAAGCTGCACCACCTCTAATGAGTGGGCAAGCAACATGGAGAATTTTTTTATTGGGGTATCTAAGGACACTGGAAACTCAGATCGGATTATTAAAACTGCACTACAATGAAACCTTCATAATGATTCTGAGCAGAAGGATTTCTAGGCCAGGCTAAGATGATTAATTGCTTGTGACACCTCCAGAAACTTGAGACACTCCATGCAGCACAAAAGGAAATTCAGATTCCCTGCAGCACCACAGGCATATGCTGTACATCCTGGCAGTACCATGGCTCAGGGAGCTCACTTTATTTGTGTAGCCCCTGGGGTGCTGGGAAGAATGGCAGGCAAGGGGTTAAGTAGTGGCACCGTGGTTTCTGGAAGGGAAAGGCACACCTCATTAACCAGCTGGAATTCATAGAGGATATGAACACCAGGGTGGACATGGGAAAGGCAGCAAACACCATATTACTAAGATTTTCAGGGTACATTGAACACAGGTCCACCAAGGAGGTCAGTGCCGATGGCCAGATGGTAGCAGGAGGGGAAAAGGGCCCTGAGAAGTCAGGGGCAATGGGGAGAGAGTAGAAGACCAGGGTGGATGTCTGACTGGAGCAGCCTTCCCTGCTGCCACCTGTCCATGCACAGCCATGACTTCTGTAACAGCCCCATCTGCCCCACCAGATAGGAGGGTGACAAACGTGCAGTCGATGCTTTGAAATCCTGAGCCATCGCTTCCATGTGTTCATCTGCTCCCAGGAGTGCAACCCTCACATTTCCAGCCCATCTCACTCATTTACTAAGCTAACGTGGTACAGCTACATGACTCTGTGGTTACCAATCCAAGTTTCCTGCAGCTTGCAAGTGGTGTGAAAGTGTCCAGCACAGGCACTTCACTGCTCAAGGCTCACTTGCCCCAAGCCTTGAGCCCAGCAGATGGCACGTGACAACTGCAGCGCTGCTCCTTTAAATACAATGTCATGTTTTTCCCCCTATTATCAACTCCAAGTCCAGGACTGCTCAGGTAGGCACAAAAAAATCCAACTGCTCAGCTGTTCAAAATCTGCAGTATGAAGAGGGATGGCTTTTCAGAGCTCTAGTTTTATGCAAATTATATTTGTGCCCTGTGACACAGTTTGCCTTTGAAGTCATAAGCTAAAACCTCTCCATACTCACACATAACAGAATAAAGCATGATAAATCCCGTTACAAAACTCTAGGGTTAAACTGAGGCATAAAGAACAGATTCACATGGAAAATGAACTCAGCATCTCTTTACCAAAAAGGTCAGTGATTAGGAATTTCATTCAGGAAACAGGAAAAATTGATTTCAAGTCCTTTATCTGTCCTGGGGAATTTGAAGAGTGTTATTCTGGAAATAATATTTAACTTTAATGTAAAAAATCAAGCAAACATGGAAGTGAGAGAGAGGAGCTATGCATAATCTCCTACAAGAGGGATTCATGGTAGGCTGGCAGAAAAGCAGTTGTCCTCTGCTCCCTGGCTCTAAGAGTGTTTTAATATTTCACATGACACATTGAGCACAACACCAAAGGTGGAAACCAGACAAGCCCAAACCTCTGTATGCTTAAGATATTCTTTAGTGAGGTAAGAAATACAGATTTGACCCCAGCCCTAGTGAATCCAGCTCTCCCATACTCCAGGTGACTGGTTTTGCTCCATTGCTAGAGCTAAAGGCAAACCATCAACTCCTGCCCCACGAATTTTGACCGGGTTTTATCCCTCAGACAAACTATTCAGCACTTTTGAAACAAATTGAGAAATAGTTACCAAACAACTTCAAGTCTTTTCCTTAGTTCAAAGGATTGCAGTCTTTCTTTATCTTTAGTCAAAGTCTTCTTAGAAATGCAAGTCCCTGAGACAAAATAGGAGCTAGAAGGTACATGAAGGTATTGCTTGTGTTGTGAAGACAATGAGACTACTTGTGTTACATCTTTTTAACTAGGGCAAGGCTGGGATGGGCTTGTCTGCTCCTTTTTATTTCAAACTTCATCTGGAAGATTTACAGAAGCACTAGCAATGCTAAGGGAGGACTGTTCATCCATTTGCAACTCAAGTTTGGTTGTGATTTACATTTGAAGCAGATATTATAATCCCACAGTTGTATATCAGGTATACTCAGATTTACCACAGTTGTTCTTTCCTCTGGTCAAAAAAAGTCATTTGGGAAAATCATACACATAAATCCATTCATTTATAACATTTTTAAAATGAGTTTTGCAAGCTATCTCCCAGGACACAGCATTCTAAATCTGAAAATATGCTGTCCTTTAATCACCAAGGCTGAGGGACTGTATCATTGTTGGAGAAACACATGGCCAACAGAACTGACCCCACTGACCTCACCCTGTCATTTTGCTCCTCTACACCCTCAGCAGAGCGTGTTCAACATTCCAGCTAAAGCACCTGGCGATGCATCATGGCTTGGGACCTGCCTCCTGCTTTATTTCTACATATTAGAAGCAAAAATTACATCGCAGTTCAATACTGAGCCTTTCCATTAGAATCTTCCCAGGACCAGACCTGGAATCGCTCTGCTGTGCTCAAATTGCCTTCCCAGGTGAAGCCACCTCTCACCAGCCAGCCTGACCTCTGACATTGCCAGTGCCACCAGCTGCAGTTACTCAGCTTTGCTCTCACCCTGCAAGAGCCAGAGGAAGTATTTGTGGGCACTTCTAATGCAGCTTTCCTCATCCAGGGAAAAGCCCCAGTGATCCCAAAGAGTGCCAAGAAGACCCCAAATGCCACAGGTCTGTGCCACCATGCAGCTGTTTGGCACAGCACACAATCCCTTATAACATCCTCAGTCATCCTGTGGGCAGGTCCACCCACCTCCATCTCTCCCTTAAGGCTCAGGAAAAGCTCTGGGTAGTCAGAGCTTTTGATCTGTATTTTCCTTGCTGGCATTTTGTAAACCCTCAAGATTCTGGAAATAATATTTCCATGCCTAAATGACAGAGGAGCAGACCCCAAAGCCATGCAGGCTTCAGCAGTGTCTTGATGTGAGAAACACTGAGTTCTATGACTGAGGTGATGTGAAGTAGTGCTTGGGAGGGAGCAGGGTGGCGATATCCTGTTGAAAACTCCAGAGGACAACAAGTGAAGAAGCTACTAAAATATTGCACCTTTTCTTCCATACTTTTTTTTTTCTTTAAGTTCATTTAACACTTGCTTCTGGCACAGGCATGGTGTCTCGGGGACAGACCCAAAAATCATGAGATCACTTGGGAGCGGCCCCTTGAGTACCACCCCATTGCTCAGCTCTGCTGCCCACATGTACCACAGAAGCTGATGGATGGGCTGCAACCAAAAAAACCAAAAAGGTGCTGCCAGTTCCCTGCATGCAGAAAACATCAGCCTTGATTGCTTGCAGAGGTGTGCTACTCTTCCAAAGATTTCTGTCAAGCAACACCTATGCCAAAAGTGAGGATGCAAATTCAAATGTATTGAAGCAAACCAGAGTTTATTTAGCATTTATTACCCATTTTGTTGTCAAATGTGACTTCTTCTGTGTTGGTTTTCCTCTGGTAAACAAAGACTTTTTTTAATTTCATTTTTTTAATAAAATATATAAAACATTGTGCATTGCTATCCATAGGAAAACTGTAGTTTAACAACAACAACAACAAAAAAGAATAAGGCACATTCCTGTGCAGCATCTTCAAATATATATATATATATATTTAAAACAAAACAAAAAGAAAACCTTTTTCAACCTCTTTGAGGTTGTTAACTTCTCACCAGTCACTGACACATCTCTTATATAACTGTAATTTCACTGTTGGAGATGGGTTGGGTTGTGTTTGACAGGGGCCAGCAGGGAGAACAGACTCAAAAAAAATAATAGGATTTTATCCCTGAGGTGTCAGTAAAAAAACCCTAAATGTTCCCATTGAAAAGGAAGATGAAAAGACAGCCATAAATAACTGAATACACTATGGCAAACATCCAAGCACCGAGATGATTTCACGATGGAAGAATCCCCCTCCCCCCCATCCCCCAGTTCTTAACAAATCCTATTTGCTGTTGGTTTTTAATTAGGTTAAACTCATGGCTTCTGAAGTCACAAGACAGTCGGTCAGGATGTACCTCCCCCTCCCTCCCCAAATCATCTTTCCAGATTTGTCCTTTTGTTCACAATTCTGCCACAGTCTTCAGGAGAGGGAAACCAAAAATTCCTGAATGGAGACCAAATCCTGGACAGCCTCTGCCCAGAGAAGAGAGGAGCACTCACACCATGGCGTGTCCAACGCCATATCCCACATGGGAGGACTGCCATTGTCTCCTCCCTGCCTGCTACTCAGAAATGAAGTTAGCAATCACTTCTTTGAAACCAGAAGGTGTCCGTGAAGAGGGGTGATATCAATATGCCAGGGAGAGAGAGATGGGGAAAACTTCATTGCTGTCCATCCACACCGCTCCAGGTGGCACACCTGACAGGAAAAGGGGAGACACCCACACTGTATTCCTTCCCTCCCTCTCCTCTCTGAGGTGTGGGGCAGCCCCGGGGAGAAGGGCAGGAGTGCTGGAGTCCCCAGGGCTCAGTAGTAGCGGTTGAGGCTCCTGGTCCCGGGAATGTCGGGCTGGCCGTTCATCCAGATCTCGCGGATGATGCGCTCCCGCTCCTCCAGCCGCTGCGCTCGCTCCAGCTCCTCCGCCGAGGTGAACACGTTCATGTTCAAAGTCCTCTCGAACCTGCGGTGCCTGCGGGCAGACAGGTCCGACGTGGTGTCCGAGTCGTCATCGCTGTCGCTGCTGTCGCTGTCACTCTCCCGCTCCCGAGGAGGTTTTTTGGAGGAGGAGCGCTTGCAGTCCGTCCGGCAGGACACCCTCAGCACCAGGGCCAGCAGGGTCAGCACGAGTCCAATGCACACTCCGGACACAAAGTACAGGGCAGCCCGCTCGGGGTTTTCTGCAAGGAGAAAGGAGATGATGGAGGAGAACCACCCTTCAAAGAACAGAACACACACGGCCCCTCCGTGCACACACCAGACACGGTTTGAGTTTCCAGTGGCTGCTTTTACTTCCATGCCCTCCTTTGTCTCCTCCCCCCAGGGCAATCAGCAATTTAAACAGTGGATTTGCTGCCAAGGCATTTGCCCACATGCAGAATGCGGGTTTGCTGCAGTTGTGTCCTGGAGTTGTCTGGAAGGGAAGGGAGCAGCCCACAGAATTAAGTCTAATTCCCACGGGGCTGACACCAGGGCGCTGCACACCCAGTTGCAGGTAAATGCATATTACTGTCACATCCACTGCCTTCAAACCAGGCATAAAGATGATTACAAAACTTTATATGCCCTGTGCTGTGGCCCAGCTGAAATGGGAGGCTTGGCAGCATGGCAAAAATGCATACTATTTATTCACAGACTTCATTTGCTTATCTAAGGGAAGAGTGCTGGCTTCCCGCCCAGACCACCAAAATATATACCTGTGCTCCACAGGCAGAGCTGGAGTCAGTGCACCAACAGGATGAGTCCTGCATAGCCACATTTCTGAGGTGATATAACAAGATTCCAAAGGATCCACAGTGCCTTTCAAACTAGGTCATCTTGTTTATTTACCACCTTTTTTTTTTTTTTTTGGCTCATGGGACTACTTAGAAGTGTAATTACGATAAATGTTGTTACTGCCATTCCCCTGGGCTGAATCATCTTGGTTTATAGGTACACTAAATGGGTAAAGGTGAACTGAGCAGAAGTGTCAAGGCCAGATCTACTCTGCAGCGTCTGCTGGGTGTCTAGAGCTCAAGGATGGAGTCATTTCCTCAGATGAGTTTTATTCCCTTGAACTCAGTGATGGATCCGTAACACCTTCCACCAGCTGAGACTCTGACATTTTGCCCCAGAAGATCTCTGTAGCTAAAAGGCTTAACTTCCCTGCACAGCGCTTTTAGAAGTGCCCTTTCCAGCTGATCTCCTAAAGCAAAGTTTGTAAAAGGTGAACTGCAAACTATTTGGAGATGTTCAAAATTCACCAGGGAAGACACTGCTGTAATTTCACAGCTGGCTCTAAATTTGAAGTTAGCCATATTCTGAGCAGGAAGTTGGACCTGGTGACCCCCCAGTGGCCTCTTCCAACCTAAATTATTCTCTGAGTCTGTGGTCAGAGTCCAAACACTGCCTTGTGCTGTTCTAGGCAGCATGTAGTTCAGTGCCTGGGGGTGCTCATGGAACAGCTACAGAGATGAAATGCTTTTATGCTCTTCACTTCACTCCCAAATGAATCTCAAAGGTGACTGACAAGCCAAAGTGGAAGAAGATGTCAAGATAGTCTGAGAATTGGCTAATAAAACATTAGACTGATGCAAGAGTGGTTGGTGTGGATGACATGGTGAAAAATCAGGCTGAACATAGGACAAAGAAAGATGAGGGAAGTGCAGCAGGTAAGTCCAAAAAAAAGAGAGAGGTGGACCATCCTCCTGCAAACTCAGCTGTAACACAGAGAACAAGCAGGACACTAAACTGAATGTGCCAGTGGGCCCATGACACGGGGGTTGGAACTGATGGCCTTTAGATGGTCTTTGAGGTTTCTTCCAACCAAACAATTCTATGAAATGCAGCAGTAGTTGGAAGGTCAAGTGAGACCAAAGCCACAGGCTTTAAACAATGGTATTTTGATAAAAGCGAGACAGCACAATTCCGAAAGTAAAAGAGAAGATACCAGAGCAGGCAAGGAGAATGTGCCAATGGCCCCTGCAGCAGCTTGGCTGAGTGAAATCCTAGCTCCAGTGAAGGCAATGGCTACTCTGAATTCAAGGGTCAGGACTCAAAACTGCAGCCTGCTTTGTGCAGTAGCAAAGCTGCTGCTGCTGCCCATCCAGTCCTAACTGAACAGTAAAGAAGTGGCTTTAAAAACCCCAGGAAAAGCAGAATCACTACATGATAACTCTTCTGCCTCTGATGCCTAAAAACAGAGGCTAGACAAAATTAAGATAATAAAAGCAGGTATATTTATTGAAGGGCCTTTGGGTACACTTTGGGCAGTCAGAGCCCTCAGGGACTACACCCAAAATGGATGCCCGGGTCACAGGTTTTCATACTTTTATAAGTTTGGTCCATTTGCATATCAGGGTTAATCCTCCAATTACAATTTCAGGTAATTACGTCATTTACTCCAAGTTGTTCCCCCCCAACCTACTGTTGTTTACATTTCTCAGGACCTGAGACAGTAAGGTGTCCTTGAATTTCAGGCCTGCAGAGGGATTGTTTTGACTGACCAAGCTGGGAAAACAGTAGCTAACACTCTATGTGGAGTTTTAGAGTTACACGCTAAAGCATTGCAGAATTACAAATATATGAAAAATATAAAAGCTAAAATCCTAAGGCATCACCTCCGTGTGCAATTTAACTGAGGACAGTAATCACCCAGCTCCTTCTGCAAGAAGCTCTAAGAAGGGCTCTGGGGACAGGCACTGGGTGCAGTCTGCCTTGGCTCTGCCTGGCTGTCCTGAGCACCACGTTCTGCACACACATGGGCTTGATTTGGTTGCATTAGTTCCACTGCTCACTCCTTTAGAGCAGCTCATAAAAAAACCATAGATGGGAGCCTGAGACACAGACACATGCGGTTTCTCTGTCCCTGATTTTGCCTGTGTCCTGCTTTTCCTTTCTCCTCCACACTCCTTTTTCCATGCTACTGTATCCTGTTCATGAGCAATTTTACCTCGATTGCTACTTAAGCAACCATTTTTCTTCCTCTGCTTGTGCTCCTCCATACAGCCCTTCATGCAGTGCAAGGGCTGTAATTGAATCTTTGGGCTCCAGTGGCATTTATGAGCTCCTACAGCTACTCTGTCAACATCTGAGACACGGTCTGGACTTCCTCATGGAGCTGTAACCCTGTGCTCAACTGCAGTCTTGGCATTTATCATACATACAATCCACTTGCACAGCAGCATCTCTTTTTTTTCACAGCAGAAAGAGCAACTTAAGCTAAAAACCACAGGCTCTGCTTTTTCTCACTTGAAGTAGCCAAGTCACCAATAGCCTAGATTTGGGGCTTTGATGGTTGACTAGTGATTTTGAGAGCCTACCCCATTGCATGTCTACTTGTAAAGACCAAAAAGAGGCACCCTCTTCAACAAATGGATGCTCAGAGCACCTTCCAAAAGCTCAAAGGTGGCCCAGATTCATCACACCAACAGTGAAGCTCCTCAAAACACTCATTATACTTGAAAAAAAGTTCTTTAAAAGTATATGGACATCAGTAGCAGGAGTTAGCACAATTTTGGTATGCATTCTTGTCTGTGTATCTCTAAAACATAGATTTTGACCACTGAAGCTTTTTCTTCCAATGCTGTGGATGATAGCTCAGAGCTTCCAGCAGGACCCAGTTTCTGTCAATCTCTTTGGCTGGGGTTACCTTTCCCCTTCCTTGTATTTCTCTCTCTGGATTGAAAGCATTGATGAAAATGTCACTGATTCAAGCCTGAATTTAATCCATGCAGACAAAAGATACATGCTCTACACAAGCCTCTACACAAAAGCCACCATTTTCTAGGCACTCAAACTGGCCAAAAAAAATTAGAAACACATTTTATTTTATTTTTCCAACCAAACCAGCAGCAATTACGGGGCTTGTTTCCTGAGAGCTAACAATCTGCTGGGAGCATCAGCCCAGACTGCCATTAATTCCCCAGGAAATGCCCCAGGCCAAGGTTGTTATTGCTATTACAATAAATTGTTTCAATAAATAAAAAACAATGTAGGCATTAACGCTGCTGGCTTCCTGTAATGGCTTCATGCATTCCAAAACCTTAGTGGGGAGGAAAATTTCAGAGGGCCCCCAATAAAAGGTTCAGCATTAAGCATGGCCAGACAAACAGTAGGAGCACTATCTTCTAGGGAATTTACAGTCAGCCCCACAGGCTGCCAAAATCCCCTGATAGAACAGAGGAAGCTCTCCAGGAGCCCCTTATTAAGAAGGCTCAGGCCAAGCAGTCTAAAATTTGGAATGATCTCCCCTGGGTTGTATTTTGGAAGCCCCTTGTTAATAACTTGGCAGCAAAGCTTTGCTTTTGGAAGAAGAATAAAACAGGGATTTGTGGAGGTTTCCCTCCAACTGCTTTATCCTGAATGCAATGACAAAACTGGGATAAGTCTCCTGTCCAAAAGGAGGCACTGGAAGAGCTCTGATACATTTTGAATGTTTAATATTTATGTAGGGACGTTTCTGGTCTTGCTAATAGACTGTGACTGCAAAGACAGTTCCAGCTGCCACTGAGGCTGGTGAAGTCTTTCCAAACACTCAGACAGGTTTTGGAACAGGTCCACGACAGATAACAGGTCCGAAGTTTGTAGGCAGAGATTGCATCTAATTAAAAACCTAATTCTATAAAGAGAATTAACTTTCAAATAAAGGGTGTCTCTGAGTCTTTTGCAAGACTGAACTCTAAATAATATTTATCTGTTTGATCAGCTACTAATTTCATTCCTTATTGACATTATTCACACTTTTTCCCAGTTTCTGAAGAAATAGCTTCTGGAAGCTGGGATGAGACTGACACCTAACTGGCTTTGATACCTAACCATGATAGCCGCAAACCAAGACTCTTTTGCTTCCTGCTGTGCTGTGATTTTTACTATTCAGTTGTCCATAGGAAGATTCCCAACTTTTATATGGGACTATCAGTCAAAAAGATGGTGGAAGTGAGCGCAGAGGCTTTTGCTAATACTTGCACTTCTCTGTGCAATGTGAGACTCTGCATGTGTGACTGAGTCTGCAGACACTTCACCTGCAGACTCCCACCCAAAACTGCCATTTTGAGCAGAAAACGTGAACACCATTGAGCACAGAAGGCATTCCACTATTTGTGGATGCTCTCCCCTGGCTAAAAAACACCCCACTGCCAGGAGAGAGGAAAGGCAGCAGAGAGGATCATCCTTTCAAGCCTGCACTTTACCCATGAAATAGCAAAATACCCACAGCTTCATTTTCCTGCAGTGGGTCTGAGGGTATCCACCACCCTCTGCCCCAAGAGAAAAAATATTTTTCTATATTGTCCCTGCCTATTTACAATTTTCTTTTGCAAACTCCTATTCTGAGACAGCTCACCAGCACAGGGAATCCCTGAATGCAGCACTTTCAGTCTGCAGAGAGTACCTGAGGGACATTTTCAGTGTCATGGAACAGAGCAGTTCTTGCACTACTGTTTCTCTTTGGCACCAGGGCCATGGTCAGGAGCAGTGGGAAGATGTGTGACACAAAAACAGCCCTCCCTGGCTGCTCAATACCCTGCCTCTCCTGAGCCACTATAATGGATCCTCTATGGACATCAGCTGTGGCTTGAGCTGCCTTCAGGGCCCCAAACTCAGGCAGGCACAAAAAAAATCCAACTGCTCTGCTGTTCAAAATCTGCAGTATGAAGAGGGATGGCTTTGCAGTGCTCTAGTTTTATACAAATTATATTTGTGCCCTGTGACACAGTTTGTCTTTGAAGTCATAAGCTAAAAACTCTCCATATTCACATAAAATAAATAATGACAAATCCATCATTTTCACTAAAAGCAGAGGCTAAATTACATGCAGCAAATAAAGATGGTTTAGGACATATGCTGTTTCAATCCATGGGTTCAGTCATCAATTACTTTTATAAGAAATAACAAACTGGACATACACGTCATGGAGACTAAAACCCATCTAACAGACATGGTGAGGAACATGGGAACCAAAAGATCTTTAAGGTCCCTTCCAACCCAAAACATTCTATGATTCCATGATACATTGGAAAGCATAAGCAACCAAGTCCTGAACTCAGCACTGGAAACCAAAGTCATGAGGTCTGAGTTTACCTATTTGGCATCCAGTGGATGTGCAAACAACACAAGGAGACCACATCAAGAGAGGGCAGACAAATCCCACAGCAACAGGACAGTTAAAGTTGTTTGTGCTACAGTAAAATCTGGAAGCTCTGGACAAGGCTGACAGCTTGTGAGGGGGATGAATCAAGACCCTGTGCCCTAAAACCAAGGTAGAGTCAAAGAGCTCTGCTGTGGTCAATGGAAGCAAAGTCCATGGGGTGTTGTCAGCAGCCCTGAATCACAGTCCCAAATATCCTATCATTAATCCTACAACTTTCTCTGCTCATTACTGTTCAGATGGGGAACACAATATTAACAGCATTTGGTTTTATAATAGGGATGGGAAGGTAGGTATTTTCATGTAAAAAAATGGTAGCTATAGGTAAGGGTGGAGAAGTGGGATGGATAGATAGAAGACTCCTTTAAAGCTCGTTTTTCTAACTTTTCCTTGGAGAAACCCATGCAAGAAAACAAATTATCCTACTCAGCTATCTTCTGTGAAGAACACTACTAATTCCATTTAATCTGCCTGACTCTTAGGGGTGGCATGAAAAGATGGATCCTGATGCTACCACTGAATGTGTAGAAGAGCAGAAATTTGTATAACCATTCATGGTCCTTTTAGAAGGACCCTTCACTAAATAATATGCAGAAACACTCTCACTAATCTACTCAGTGGTTCCAAAACGCAAAGCCCAAGTCAGCTACTTCAAATTCAAACACCTGGATTAGCAGCCAGGTGGTATCTCAACAAGAGCAAGAGCATGACACCAAGAATGCACTACTGTTTAATGAATTAGCAAGACTGAATTAGCATACAGACATGAAAAAGTAGCTCACAAATGCTGGAGTTTTAGTTTTAGCCACAATCTCTCTGGGCCACCTGTGCCAGTGTCTCACCATCCTCACAGTAAAGAATTTCTTCCTAATGTCTAATCTAAACCCACTCTCTTTCAGTTTAAAGGCATTCCCCCTGGCTTTGTCACTTTTCTTTCACCTTTTAAAGTGAATTTTTTTAGAAGACATCTCCCCTGTTACTTGAAAGATACACGTGGGTGAAAGATAAAATATGATCCAAGGAAATCTTACTCTAAACTAGATTTAAATATACAATTAAGTAGACTCTCAAGTTACTTCATCTTCACACTTCTACTGAAGATAAGCCAAATTCTCTTAAGCAGTGCAAAGATTTGAGTGCTGCTTATTTTCCAAATTACAGGACAACAAACTTGCCTCCCTAATGAGCCAGGCTTTGATCTCCAGGAAAATGAAGCACTAGGAATAATACCATATGTAAGATTACATTGTATTTAACTCCAGATGAGAGCAAACCCGGTGGAAAGCAGTGCACGATAAACTCTGTTATACACTGTCTGCTAGAGCTGCCCCGGTCAGGCCCTTCAAAGGAGAATTCGCTGAGACGAACGAAATACACAAACAGTTCAGAGAGGCAGATTTAGCCCCAGATGACTGTGAAAGGAGGGTATACTGAAAGCTTGCAGGAGCCCAGGGAGATGTGAGGCACCAGACGTACCTGTGATGAAGGCATAGGCTGCCAGGATGTTGCTGAGCAGGGCCATCTCCGTGCTGACGCCCACGGGCTCCATGCTGCTGCTGCTGCTGAGCGCCGGCGGTTGTGTCTCATCCACAGGGAGCAGGAGGGGGGTGTTGTCTACCGGGTAGAAAGTGGCTGACCTCCCTTTCTTCTTCTCTGCTTTGACACAGAAAGGGAATGAGGGATGAGGAACGTAGAACGTGACCCAGCCCTACGCTGCCTTATCCCCACCAGGTCAGCATCTGTGTTCAGAAATCTGGAGCTGCTCGACAGGGAGACACCCAAATTTGCCCCTTTTTGGGGGGTAACTAAACCTTCTCAAGCAGCTTCAGCTGAGCATATACCCCATCTGCATCCAGGCATCATCATCTCTCACCCATCTCCTGCTCTTTCATGTCACCACTTAGACACGCCCACCTATGCTACAGCAAATGTATAATCAGGTTTCTTTTCTCTTATGTAAATCAAAGGAACCTTTATCAACAGTGGGTTCAGCTAGGCTTCAAAGGAGGACTGGAAAACACAGGCAGAGCCTGCAACCCTCTGCTGGTGTGGTGCTGTAGTGATCCATCCACACCTGGCAAACAGACATGCTTTCCCTCTAGCCTTCGTGGGGAAGGGCAGACCTGAGTTTATGACTTCCTTCAGAAGCCTGCTTGTATTGTGTTTCACCCAGACACCATTTCCCCTCTGGAGAGGTGAGTGAACATGGGTTAATGATTTGATTTTATTTGTTGAAGACTGGAGCTAAGGAGGCTCAAAGAGACCCTTTCCGACCTTATCAGCTCACTGTTGAGGGCTCCCCACACCTTGATCTGCAGGCAGACACCCCCACTACTCACAAAACAGTAATTGTTTTCAACACAGGAAAAAGTGCAGAGGATCCAGCTCCATCATCCCTATGAGTTTTTAACTGTAGATTTTCAGGCTCCCTTCCCTGGGTGTCTAGTTCTGGCCAAAAGCAAGAATCACTCTGTAAAATCACAGACTTGCACCTGGATTCCACTTATCTGCAGGTATTAAATTCAGGACACTGCCAGCTCCATCTCCAATGATGCCATCAGTGCCATGCAAGCAAAGCATTCTGTCAGGAGCTGTGATGTGAGATGGTCTTTGTTCCTTGGCTGTCTGATCCATCTCCTTTCCCTGCAAACCCTGATGCCTTAGGTTTTAACCTTTATATTTTTCAAATTCTGTATTGCTTGGTGTGTAACTCTGAAGTTTCTTGTAGCCTGTTAATTTCTGCTCTCTCATGCTAGGTAGACATAACAAAGCCTCTCCGGGCCTGCTCTCCAAGGACACCAAGACTGTCCTAGGTAAAAAAGTATAAACCAAAGAGCCTCCAAAGGTAGGGTGAGCTGTGGGGAAAACTGAAGCTTTAATTGGAGAATTAACCCTGCTATGCAAATGAACCAAACCTATAAAAGGGTGAAGAACTTGTGACCTGGGATCCATCTTGGGGTCCATCTTGGCAATAGCCTCTGGCTCCCCAGGGGGTACCTTTGAAGGCAAATAAATACCTCTTTCAATTCTTTACTCCTGTCTAGTCTCTGTTTCTAGGAGGCCTCTCAAGGCATCAGCCCAGCAGCATGAGGCATCACGTTCAGCTTCCTGCTGTGGGCACCAGGAAGCAGCTCAGCCCAGGGAAGCAGGAACAGAAAGTGTGGGGTGTCAAAGAGAACAGGTAATACTGGATGGAGAGGGACAGGGCAGGAATGTGCATGCAGTGATGCCAACTCCTAATCTCCCTCGAGGAGAACCAGAGGGGATGGAGTCCAGGTGTCACTGTGAGGGATCAGCCCCAAGGAATGTGGGCACAGCTGTACCTCTGCCACTGAAGAGCTGCATGGCCTTGGGAAAGCCACATGTTCAAGGCTACCATGGTGTTAATGACTGGCCTTCAGGCAGAGTGTTTAAACAGGATTGCTTGGGTGTCATTTCTCAAATGGTAAAATATCCCAAGAGCCTCTTTCTTCAAGAGAACAGACATCTCTGCAGATCCCTTGTGCAAATGGGACACCAAAGATCCAACAGCACATTCAGCAGGAAATCAATAGCAACATTTCAGATTTTTTTAATTCAAAATTTTTTAAAATTCAGATAACATGCCCCCTAACCTCTCCTTTTTTCTCCCTGTCTGGTAAATCTGCCTGTACAAATGTTTTAATTTTTCCCTACCACTGCTCCAAAGAAATCCACGGAAGCAGGGTAAACATTTAGTTTCTAAAAACTGAACCTAAAATTTGGATATTTCAGAGCATCTCAAGTACCACCATGCATCTAAACTAAGGCAAGAGAATCCTGCTATCAAGGGATGGATAGCAGAGAGTCATTCATCTCTCCCCACAGCAGACACTTAAAGCTTGATGTACTTGCTTATACACAGACATCTAAGACACCCCAGGGTCAGGAGGACATGAAGGGATGTAGGGGAAATGTTCACCCTTCTAGAAGCCAGGTGAACACCCCAGGACATCACAAATGACACATTTATATGAGGGTAACTGAATCCTGCCTGAGATGTCTCCTGACTGTTAATGTAAAATCCCTTCACAATCGAGGAAGATGAAGGGCACCACCAGGATATAATCCCATGCGTATTTCATATGTCAGATGGACACCACCTCTGTTAGGTATGGAGCAGCCCTTGTAAACCACTGTGCAACAACAGTGTCTTTAGGAGACAGAGTAAGGGATAAATCCTCTTGAGATGTGAGATGTAAGAAGAACCCTTTTTGGTTTTTTTTTCACTTCTAACTTGTCCAAAGAACAGATGCAATCAAACACGTTTTTAAATGAACACTCATCTGCATACACTAAACTCCAGCAAAGAGCACCACAAAACCACAGAACTGGTTTTATCATTGGCAGGATTGTACAAGCACAGACATGGAAGACAGAAAATGACTGGGCTTATGCAGGAGGGAAAAAACAAACAAACACAATTCCACAAGGGCCATGTGTTGCTACACTGTGTGGTTCCCTGGTCTGCCATTCATTACAGGATCATACCAAAAGATATTCCCTTGCCTCCTTGCTAGCCTTGAAGAATTGTCAATGCCTAGTCAGCTCACTACTACTGGTTTTCTCCTCAGTTCCTTTCCTAGCTGTTCCCAGTCACTTGAATGGTTTCCCTGTAAGTTTACACCAAAGCTGAACAAAATTCTTTCCGCCAGCAGTAAATTTGCCCAACAGCACAGTGTAAGTACAGGAAAGGTTATTCATGATCCCAGGCTGACATTAGCAAATAGATTTAATAAAAGAAATAAAACAGGAAGGGAGATTACAGAAATATTTTCTTTTGTTATTTTTGAAACATTCTTCTAGCTTTTAATTTCAAAATTACATCTTTGTTTGAAAAGTGGTGCATATTTTGAAAGTGAATGAATAAACGATGTGAAAACTAAACAAAAGGTGTCATTTGTAGAAGTGAAATGTTTAGATGATTAGAAATGAGTTCAGGATATGTTTCCTTGCATAAAAGAATCTCCAGGATCACAATATTTATTTGGAGCTAACTCAAAACTCTTTTCCTTGACAGTTTTTCAGTAAGGCCTCCAAACTGACAAATCTGTTATTGCCAGTTCTTATTTATTTGTGAATTGACTATCCAAGCTGTGGATTAACTTTGCCAGGAGTGTAGACAGAGACAAGCTCTGCCCATACCCACCCTCGAGCTGAACCTCTGGGAGCACACACTGGAATTTCAGTAGTGTCATAAACCATCTCCTGCATGTTGGGAAACACAAAACCACCAAGGAACCCAACACGTGCTCACTTGTGCTTTTCCTTTATTCATACACCAGCCCTGCCTCCTACTCACCTATCCCTAGAGATGGCTAAGATCTGGCTTCATTCATATCTCTTCCCTTTGCATTTTATGAAAAGAGCATCATATTTCAAAGCTCAGTTGAAAACGACTCTGTCCCCTGTGAGGCAGAACTACTGTCTCTGCCCGGGGTTTTTTCTTTTCTTTGCCACTGTATTAGACAGGCCTGAAAAGTATTTCTGTGATGAGTTTGGACACGCATGGCCATGACTGCTCTTCCAAGAAACCCGGCGTTTCTTGAACAGTTTCACAGTTCACTTTAGCCTGTCACTGGTCACGTCTTAAAGCTGTCACAGCCCTTTCTGACTGTGACATGGATGGGATTTAGGAGCAATACAGAAATCCAGAAAAGGGGAGATGGAAAGGAACAGTTACCACAACACCATTAGGTTTGGGTCAACATCACAACAGTCACAGCTACCTGGGAGAGCTCGTTCTATGTTGGAAGGAGAGACATCCAAAAGGAACACACCGTCCCCTATAACATTGGGATCAAACACTCCCGGCTGCAGTGGAAAATGTGGCTTCTGATATCCTTGGTAACTGGTTGGTCTTGCCTGAGTTTCATGCAGAAGCTTCTTGGGAACTGAAAGAGAGGAGCAAGAAGAGCACAGTTGTTAGAGTGAGTCATTTCAGCTGGTCAGAATGAGCATTGTCACATCAGGCTACGGGCTCAGTTGATATTTAATTATCCCATGTGCAGCCCAAAGACACTCATTTTCCACTATGATGAATGCTCTCCAAATGCCAGCACAGACACATTCAACGAGAGAATGCTGGAAACTATAGAGTGATTAAGATACTGTTTATTTACAATTAAGCCTTGAGACTAGTCTAAAGACCAGATTCAAACATTCTGTTTAGACACTCATCTTAGAAACTGAAATAGAGCCTAGTAAGCCAGGCTTTGGCCTCAGCTCTAGGCTTCAGAGCACTCCAGTTAGACGTCTCTGTTCCTACCATGACAGCAGGCTGGACAGGATGCCCCATAGCAAGGGGGGCTATAGCTATGCCTGAAATCCTGCCTCTCTCCAGGTGTCAAGCTGCTGGCTCAAGACTGAACATCAGAAGTTTCTGTCCACTCCAGATTTACAAAACCAGACTCTAGAGGATGCTGTTCATGTGAAATCATAAAGCTTAAATCATCCACCACAAAAATAAAAATCCCTGCTGTAAGAAACCCTCTGCACCATGTGAGATCCAACATACACTGCTTCCCATTCGGTTTTAGGCTAGTAAGATGGGAAAGGCCCATTCTCCATTCCCACCATCCTGAGGAGCATGAAGACTCAGCTAATCCCTACTGCTCTCTGTGTTTTGTCAGCCACAGCACGAGCAATATGCATGTGAAATGATCGATTAATACGTGACAGGTTTTTGGACATCTTTGGTCTCTTCTTTGGACCAAAGCACGGCCTAATAACAGGAGTGTTTTCTCCTCCCTGATGTTCCAAGGCCAGTTCTTCAGCTGTACAACCAGGTAAAGAAATCAAAGCCAGTGTAGCTACCTCAGTGTACACCCACTGAAGGTGAATCCACACAGCAAATTCACTGATTTCCCCTGTAGGGACAAAGAATGGAGTCATCGATGGAGCTGAACCAGTTCTCTGCCTCAGCCACAGCCAACACCTGAGGCTATTTCAGAGCAAAGTGCCTCTCCGTACAAAGAGAAGAAACATATATACAGGTCATTTTCTTTAGAAACTAGAGGAATTGAGTGATGAAAGACAAAAATAAATTAAAACTTCCAAAGGAGAAAGATTTATTTTCCCTGTCAGTGACTTTATACTAATGCAAAGCAGATAACCAAGACTTTAGTGTGCTGAAGACACAAGACTGTTGAGCACTAGGCACAAGTTCAGTAGAACCACATGAGCTTCAAGAGAAGATTTCTGGGATGCCCATTTCCCCTTTCTTCAAGTCTAACACCATTTTCCTCTCTCATTCTAAGGAGGCTGCCACCTCCCAGTGCCTCAGTTTCCCCAGGGCCCCATTTGGGATCATGCTATCTCTCATCTCCACCCTTCACAGGGGCGTGAAGAAGCGCAATTAAAAATGCAAAGCACTTTGAGATGCTTGGCAGAAGCTTGAAGGAGGACTTGGAAAGAGGGCAACTCTGGATCAGAAAGGAGATTCCTGCCTGCCCCCTGCAGCTAATCAGCTGCCAGACTGGAACAGGAGATTTAATCACATCCATTAAATTTGCCTGCATCACCCACCACATTACTGGTGAGTGAAGTGATCCAACCACCTTGTTTACATTATGTTCAACTTACTGTCTTTGCTGAGGCAAAGAAAATTGTAACTAGATTTACAGACTGACCCCTGGTATTAGGCTGCCAGGACACCAGCACTGAAGTTCTTGCATTATTAGTGGAGTCATGCTAGGTCAGGAAACAGACAGAAAACCCCACAGCTTCTGAATATCAAAGAGCTGGCACAGCGGTTTCTAGTGAAACCTGAATTGGCAACGGTTAGAAGGCAGCAAAAAAACACATCCCCTGGTAGGAACCAGACAAGAATGAGGGGGATACCTGTGCCAGGGAAATATCAGAAAGTCTGGAGAGGAGGTGGGTAGAACAGATTATCCTGCAAACCACAGCCAGGGAGAACTGCAGTTCTGGGTGCTTTATTTGAGGCACCCAAAGGGACGCAGAGGGCATAGGGCTCAGCACCCTCCAAAAATAAACAGTCCTATTGCTGTATCTCAGACTGAGCACCTGATAGGCATTTAAAGACACAAGATAGTTTTCCCTTACACACTTTTCACCCAAACTGCATCCCAGTAACCTGTCAATAGGCATCCAGTGAAGAAAATGAAGCAAAAGGCTTTCATGTTTCAGACTTCCACTTCTTCACAAACATCTCCTTTACCTCTCAGCATTTGTGACCATCTCCAGGGCACAAGACAGGCTGGGTGGATCTGCATCTTTCTTAGAAAAAGTGACACTACCAGACACTTAAACATTTGAGTCAAGTAGGAGAAAGAAACACCATCTTTTCCTAAGCATACCCAGAGAACTGAGATATGGCTTTTCCATCTTGGCATCTGTGCCACCACCACTTGAATGCTACCTACAGGACCAGGGGAAGAATCAGGTAAAGCAAAACATTGCTAAATAAGACAGAAACTGGTCAACACCATCCCAAGGAAGAGTAGAGATTTAGAAGTATTCAAGGAGAAGCACTGATAGAGAGCATTTATTGTCACAGCACCTTATGGAGTAGGGCTGTGCTGTTATCTCTTTGGGATGGCCGAGGAAGTAAGAACACTATCAAGTAGTCATTTGGTGCCTTAAACACAGGTGGCTGTGAGGACAGATTCCGAAAGGCAGGCATGTCCTTGACATCTGTGGTTAGCACACACTTTGGTACTTTCAAAAATCCCAAGAGGTGCTTTTCTTCCCTTCAGCAACTAGATCCCTTTAAAACTCTGGAAGAAACTTAGTACAGCACAGGATGTCTACAGCACATAACCCTGGACTTTTGCATTTCAAGGGATCATTTTTCTCTGTGGACTCCATAAACATCTTGAGGACATTTTGCCAGGAAAGGCCCATCTTTGCGAAGAGTACACAGAGAGATGGCATGCAGCAAGCCTGCTCTTTTTCTAGTTTATACAATGCTCAGCTGATACTCAGCTTTTCTTTGATTTAGAAAGACTGTGAAATGAAAAGCCTTTCTCAAGTGTAAAATACCTCACAATTTCCAGTTAGCTCCTGTGTGGCAGCCAACTCCACAAGAAAGATTAAACATCTGGTTCCTTTGAAATGCCCTCCTTAAATTCTCCAGAGAGGAGTGCATCTGACACAAAGCATGGCATGAGTTGAAGCAAAGTGTCAAAGAAAATTATTTATTATTAAAACCACCAGAGAAAAAAGTACCAAGGATTTTAGTCTTATCTCAGTATTAAGCACAGAAATCCTGGCAGGGAAGGGTTGGCACTTGTTCTGCTCCATTTAATTGAGCAGAAAAATTAAAGCAACTCAGTCAGCAGAACAAGTGATGGATGTGGACAGGAGGGGAAGGAACAGCTTCAATCAAAGTGCTAGCACATCTCATAGTCAGGAGCCCTGCACCTAAAAATGAACACGAGAAATGAGCTGGGATCATCTGGAATAGAGAAGAGTTGCTCTGGGGACCTCTAGGGACTTTCAGTCTCTCAGGGGGCAGCAGTCAGCATTGAGATCTGGGTATTTATCCAAAAGATAAAATTCTACAGAACTTGGGCTGTGCATCTGAGAAGCACAGGCAGAGATGTAACTTTCCAGATGGCAAGCCCTGCTCAGCCGCCCACCCTGGGATTCAACTCGGGCATCACCACATGGATTCCATGTCAGCCAGGACTTGATCTGGAGACAAAGTGTCACCATTGCTGTGACATTCCATGAAGGCACCTGCAGAAGTTGGTTCTAGGTTATAAATCTGCAAGGGAGCTTTCGGACCAGCAGGTTCATTCCTCTGCCATTACAGGCTTTAAAGTCTTTATATAATCCCTCTGTGTCTGCTTTAAAAGCAGTCCCAGCTCCCACTGCTCATCCGCCCAAATCAACATCATGCTAGCAATAATTTATACCAGTTCCCAACCCAAGACCTGCATTACCCATTTGCAATGAATTAATGGCACCAATCTTACAACAAAACCTCCCCTCCACTGCCTGGCAGCCTCCCCTCTCTGCAGAAACAGGGGTGAAGGAAAATCAAAGCCAGAGTGTGCTCTCATGGGCAGAGCAGATCCCTCAGAGTCAGTATGAGCAGCCAGCAGGACAGTGTGAAAAGGCGCATGCTGGTGCTGCTGACAGTATCCTTATTTGTACTTGGTGGAGATGCCTTCTGCTGGAATTTTCGCACAAGCAGTTTCTTGTGTGGCCAGAAAACCCAGGGTTGATGAAAAGAAAAAGTTACTGTGTCTGCAAGCAGCAACATTCCGAATTACAGTGCTAAGAGATGGAAAAGGCCAAACAATACCTCACCTCTGTTCATTAAGGGCAGAGAATCACAGACTGGTTTGGGTTGGAAGGGACCTTAAAGATCATCTCATTCCAACCCCCTGCCATGGGCAGGGACACCTCCCACTATCCCAAGTTGCTCCAAGCCCCATCCAACCTGGTCTTGGACACTTCCAGGGATGGGACAGCCACAACTTTGCTGGGCAATCTCTGCCAAGGCATCACCACCCTCACAGTAAAGAATTTCTTCCTAATATCCAATCTAAACCTACTCTCTTTCAGTTTAAAGCCATTCCTCCTTGGCCTATCATTACATGTCCATGTTCCCCCCCAGGTTCCTTATAGGCCCCCTTCAGGTACTAAGAGACCATAATGAGATAATTTGCTGTGTTTCCTATGTCAATCTATCTAGTTTTAAACACACTTTAAACGGCTGGGGGTTCGACCAATTGCCACAATATATTATTTTCAGAGGAATACTGCTCTTTCTGTGTAGTTATTTTCCAATGTTGCTGAGTGTTTCAGTTTAAGCACATATATTATTCCCCTAATCAAAACATTTGATGCTATAGACCCCAAATGTTATGGATGGGGAATTGGCTCAGGGCCAGAGTTGGGGAAGTGTTTAAATATCAAAACGATTTGCCCAATCTCACAGAGGGAGTCTGTGCTAAAGAAAGGAAACAAGCTCAGCCTTGCACTCAAACCATTCCCCCTCTCTTTGCTAATTTGATCATTTGATGTTTTCTAATGCTGGCTCCGTCCTACACATGCTTAAAGACTTCCACTCCCAGGAAACAATTATCCCCTGACCTCCATCTTCACTGGATATGCACATCAGTCAACTGGAGGGGATCAGTGAAAGCTCAGTGTTAAAAACATAGAGACAAGGGGGTTGTCATTCTCCAGTCACCTGCTCTATATTCTCCTGTGCATTTCCAGCCCATAAGGTTTGCTCCCAAAGCTCGGCATGATTAAAACAGATCTGCAGGGCCTTCAGCAAACCTTCCTGAGCATGCTTGAAGCAGAGCACAATTTGAACAAAAACATTACTCCCTCACCAAGGAAAATTACAACCAAGCCTTTTATATGGGCAGGTTTGGGCCAGGAACTGTTGGTGCTCAACTCTTTTTTAAAATAACAATTAAAAAAAATCCTCCCGTGAGTAAACACACACTACAAACTACTGCAGGCTTTTAGAGGTAGTAGCACTGAAGGATTTTTGTTTGAGACTTGAAAATGCATGGTATCCAGCCTGAAATGGGATCATTCATGATTCCAAGTTGTTACAAGAAAGCAATTCCTTAGCACACATGTACATGGCTCTTTCAGATTGCAGAATGAAATGTGCTTTTTGTGCACCCTTTGTAAAACCCAAATTCACTAAGCAATCAGTCAACAATACCTATTAAAATAATGAATTTTGGTTGTGCCAGACCACAAAATATCACAGTACAGAGAGCAAGAAGGAAAAATCCTGTGCAGAAGAAGACTCTGCACTGGTTACAACAGTAACACCACTGCGTAGCTGGAAACACGGGGGTGGAAGATGCTAATTTGATTCACAGAAGTAAATTGAGGCACAGCCTACCCCCTTGGCTTTATCCCAAGGGTCTCAGATATGGCCAAGGAACAAGTCAAAACCTTTTCCACCTTATCCATGCCCCATCTAGCTCAGGGCCTCACATGGAAAGAGGTTTTGCCTCTTCTCATGACCACATGTGTTGTGTCAGAAATCTAAAGCCTACCTTCAAGTCCTACCCCACCACCAGACATTCTGACAGGGGGATTTTTGATCAGATATGAATATAATCACCTGACAGGAGATCTTCAGATCCTACAGCTCTCACATGTCTCCATGAGCCATGGAAAAGGCCGAGTGCACTCAACATCAGCTCTGTGCCTTGGCTTCAAAGCCATGTCATACCATCCTATATCATATTTAGAGTGAAGGCACAATACAGTTTAAACAGGAAGTGTAAAGTGTCCCAGAATACAACAGGAGACAAGAAGGGACTTTCTGCAACAGACCATAAGTCTGAAAGTTGGGATTTGATCAACAAGCTGCCATGAAAAACCTTCGCTCTCACAAAAAAAAAAAAAACAAACACCAGGTCAGAGACTTAACAAACGCAAGTGGTCCAGACCTCAGCTTCCATCTCCTTCAGTTATTTTAAAAAGGACATTTTTTCACCTAGCATGGATATAGGCTGCAATCCTGAAACTGAATGCAAAGCCCAAGAGCAGAGGGAGTTCCTCAGCCTGCTGCAGGCATGTTTTTCACACATGGTGGTTCCAAACCACCAATAACAAGGAAGTGACTCATGCCAATTACAGTAAGGCCACTTCCAAGCACCATGCAGAAAGCAAGAGAGACTGTCTGGGAAAAGAGCTCTGTCATAACCAAAGCCACCTACACCTCCCCAAGCCCACAGCCTGAGCCAGGGCCCTCCTTCCCTGCCCCTCCCTCCACACTCTGCCTGAAGCAGGAATCTGTCTGTTCTGCTGGTGATTTGGGGGTGGTGGGAAGTGGTACAAGCTGGGATATCTAACACAACCCATACAAACTTTCGGATCACTCTGCCAAGACTCCTGAGACAGCCCAGATGCTTTGCCTTTTACTGGATCCCCTGGCAGCAGCCAACTACAGAAATGTAGTGCAGTAAGGATATAAATATAATACAGACAGCCCCTTCTCTTGTTTGCCCTCCACAGAAAAGGACATGCTTATCCTTTCCTCATGCAGCTGCAATCAGAGAAGCAACTTCAGAAGTGGAAGCAATTCCAGTCCAGAAACAAAGCCTGTGGAACACAAATTAGCTCAGTCTCACCATTCCTCCCAGAGAAATCTCTCGCAGGTAAAAGGTCCAGTGATGTGAGAGGCTTTAGGAGATGAAGGAGATTTAGGAAACACTGCACCTCCAGCTGAGACTCCACAGGGAAGAGACAAACATTCCCTCCCAGGCTCTCCTCCTCCTGCACAGGGCAGCAGAACACTTTTCCCTGGCTCCTCTGATTTCTGCCTGCCCAGAAATGCAATAACCTTCTTAAAAGATACAATTCACCTCATCTGGGAACTCAACCCATGCATGCCCTGTGGGTACCTAAGGAAGAAGTCCTCCTTAAATAAGCTATGTTGCTAAACTCCCTGTATCATCAACAGTGCAAGGTGGGTGCCTTTGAAAGCCTCCAGGGGAGATTCTGTCTACTTAAATTTAGGAGCCTAATTAGGGATAGTTAATGAATCATAATGTTACCTGTGGATTTATTCTCCTGAGTGTATCTGAGTTGAAATCTTATGAACTGCCTGACATCTTTTACTCAGATATTTTTCTTCTATCTTGAACTTTCCAAATCAGAATTTGAAGCTATAAACACCTTAGTTTCTATCCAGTGATGCATATGCTCAATCTATCCACAGGCAGTTTTCCTACTGCTTTCATAGCCATGAAAGTTAGTTGTTCTTCCTTCATCATCTGAAATGTAATAACAGAATATGAAGCATCTATTGCCAGCAACGCATAAATCTCCTGCTTGATGTGGCTTTTGGTCTCCAAAGGGCACAGGGGAAAGCATCACATGCACCAGTCTGCTCCCTACATGTTCTATTTGGAAAGAAAAATGGATCAAAAGGAAGAAAGCCCTGTCAGAGATACCTGCAGATACAAAGAGTTACTTTCATCTGGTAAATTTCTGCCTGCTCCCAAAGTCAGGAGAGTTCTGCATTTTCACAAGATAACGCATCTTGAGGAGGATGAGACTCAAGCTGATTCTTGTCCAAATTCCAGCATGCTCAGCTACATCCAGCCATGGGACCTTTGCCACCCGTAGCTGGAGGACCTCGCTGGAGTATGGCTGCATCTCATCTCCACCAGGCCCAGAAAAATCAGATTTATAAGGAAGTCAGGCTCATTCTGCCAATCTTCCCAATTCCCCCTGTCTGGGCTTCATTTGCCACATACTTCCATTGGTACTTTGCAAACCAGCCGTGGCTTTCTTAGGCATTTAGGGAATACTTGTTTATTGGTGTCTTCAGAGAGACTTACTACAAACTGGAATTTTATGCAATGCTCCAAATATATTCACCTCGCTTTGGATCAAAGTAGAGCTACACTAATTTTCAGACTTTGACATAATTCCTATTTCTTCTCATCATCTTCACCCATTTTAGTCAGACACTTAACACTGAAGGACTTTAGCTCAGTTGGTTAGAGCCTGGTGCTAAAAGTGCCACGGTTGTGGGTTCAGTCCCTGAATGGGCCATTCATTTAAGAGCTGGACTTGGTGATCCTTGTGAGCCCTTTCCAGCTCAGAGTATGGTGATTACTCTTATAATACAGAACTGGTTTGACATTTAGGCTATAGGGCTTGGCAGAAATTCTTTTGTGCAGCTTATCTATTTTTCAGGAAAGTATGTGGCACAATATGTGGCTCCCAGGAGGATGCTGACAGAGCAGTGAGTATTGTGTGTTCAAGTGTGGCTGATCCAGAGCCAGGGCTTTGCTCATGCAAGGAATTGCTCACCAGCAAGGGAGAGTCTCTGTGCTCAGGATGCCAGCACATACCCAAGTGGTTCCAGCCCTGCAAGTTATCAGGAGTCAGCTGAGTCACAGCAACCAATTCTGTAAAACCTGGGCCAAAAGACACTCCCTTAAATTTCAGTGAAAGGTGTACACAAACACTGTCAGGGAAAGTGGCCCTTGGAGGTCATCATTACTGTGTACCCAAAAGCAGTGGCTGGGTGAGCATTATCTATCACTGTGAGACACTTAAATGAGAGACAGGGCAAGGTTATCCAAGATAAAGTAGGGAGAAAGGAATAGAGTAAAGGGCCAGAGGTCCTGAAACACTCTAGAGCTGATGGGAAGCCATGCTAGCCTCCACCAAGGACAGGAGAGGAATGGCAGGGAAGCAGAAGCCCAGACAGGAAAGGAAGGTACCAGGGAAAGTAACATCTACAGCTACATTGCACTGCCCAAATATTTTTGAATATAAATATACTCTGATATGAATATATCAGAATAAGAAGCCTCATGCTTGAGCATCTGAGCCAACAACTAGCCTGACATGATCCAATCATTATATTCCAAGAGTTAGGAATATCATTTCTCCTCTGAGACTACTGACCAAGATAGATATTTTGGGGAATTCCTGTGCCTGTCTCTGAAGCAATGTCACCCACCCTGTAGTCCACTGACCACTGATGACCCATGAGACACCAGAAAAGCAATCCAGAAAAAAACCTAATTCAAAGAGAAACCACAACCAGCATATCTCTGGATGTTCCCCCATGTTTTGTCTGTGTCTGCTGGCAGGCACAGCTTGGAGATTCTTCCCATCTGCTCTCCTTGCCTAATTAAAATGTTTGTAATTATTGCAGCAAAACCATGCTCTGTACAAAAATATTTTCTTTATATCCAAGTGCTACTTATCCAAAACTGTGTGCTAGTTCTTTATCAGTTCATCAGCTTTTCCTCTCTGCAATCAAACAGTAGAGAACTAGGCAAGGGGCTAGAAGTTTTTCCCAAAAAGATACCAGTGTCTTGATAGCAGGAGCTGAGGAATGTCATCAGAAAGCAGCTGGCAACCTCTGCCATTAAAGGCAGTGACTTTGTCTGGTCACATGTTTGACTTAGTGTGGCAATTTCCAGAGTCCCATGAGATGCCCAAACTGGAAACCTTGCATATGGAAAGGTTATCAATGGCATTGGAATAAAGATTAGGAGTGAACAAAACTGTGTAAGGCAGCTACAGTGCTAAATGCCCTTCAGTTATACACAGATGAGTGCAGATCAGTATTTACTGAACAAAAACACAGTTTAGTTTGAGACCCAAAACTCAGTGTGGGGATCACTGGCTGCTCAGTGGTTCAGCACTTGGCTTATAGAAGCCAGGCTACACTAACAAACTTGAAATCCAAGGATCTGTGAACAAAGTGGCAAAACTGTTTTCAATATAAATCCTTCCATTCACATGGTCATAACCTGTGAGACATCCTCCTTTGGGACTGATATTTCCTGAGCACAGTGGAAAGTTTGAGGAAAAACCCTATAGATGTTTTTTAATTACGAGAGTATTAAGCCTCCCCTGTTTTTTCAAAGAAGTACATTTACAGGCAGAACGTCTCTAACACACAGCATCAGCTTTAAATAATCTGGCTTAGAGACTGTGAAAAGTTCTTTGCATGGTTTATGTATTTTATTTTATTTATTTTTCTGGTAGAAAAACACGTAGCATGCATCATCTCGCTTCCATGCATATCCCGAGGGAGCAGTAAGGACTGAAAGGCCAAATCTTACTACAATTGCTACTGTGAGTAACTGCCAGTTTTGTGAAACAGCAAATTATAGTCACTTTCCTGACGCCACATAAAAGCAAATACACACCATGGAAAACAATGCCAGGGGTTTGTTATAGCCCAGCGAGGATGTTCCTGAGCACCTACCCCACGCTCTTATGCAACTTGCCCTGCAGCTACAGTCTGGGAGCACTGGGAAGAAAGTGTGGGAAGAGCAGTGCTGGATTCTTGTGGCAGCTTTCCAGTACTTAATAGTGATTTTTTTTTTTTTTTTTTAAGAGAACACAAGGTTTTTTAAAGCTAAGTGTTTATTTCTATTAGGCTTCATGAAATGTTCAGCAGGGACATTTCATGTGCACCAGTCTGTTCTTTTCCACTCTCCACACGTGTTATTAAGATTTATTTACATGAATATCTCAAATGATACCTGGATTCATGCCACGTAATCGAAGGCACTTTACTGGGATGGGAGGTGGTTAATTTGTCCCTCCATCAATTATACAGGTAGACTGACTAATCCCTCAGTTTAACCCCTTCTGTTGAATACCTGCATTAGTGCATGTAAAGTTTTGCAAGACTAAGCTGCAAGCTTGCAAAT
The DNA here is from genome assembly GCF_009650955.1 of Corvus moneduloides. Lineage (NCBI taxonomy): Eukaryota > Metazoa > Chordata > Aves > Passeriformes > Corvidae > Corvus > Corvus moneduloides. Next base: position 6,935,174 of record NC_045478.1, read on the forward strand.
TATGTATGGATAGACATTCAGGAGTAGAACATTGCCGGGAAAAAAGCTTCTCTAATTTATTCCAAAGTTAACAGAACTGAACAATCCTGAATCAAATCCTACCCACCAATTGGTGCAGAAATTATTCCAGGACTGCTTGGGGCTCCCTTGAGACCCCTCGAACAGGCTGGCAGGTCTCTGAAGATCCTGACCACTCCCAATACTTCATTCACCAGGTTGCCACCCCAACAGAGCCCCAGGGGATCATTCTGGGAAGGTCAGCAATGCTCTTTTTCTGGTGGCCTTTGCTAAGCACAGCCCAGTTTCTGCCTGTTTTCGTAGCAAGGTCCATCCACTGGCATCACTGCCCTTTCAAAATTACAGAGTTCAATCAGTTAAAATGTGTAAATGGAGACACATCTTATCCTGCCATATGTTTGAAAGTGTTTCTTATCACATATTCCAAAGGAAATGCAGGTTGCTAACTCACAGCCAAGGAACTCCATACTGTAGGACCTCTATTTTTAGGCCTCCTTTCTGGGATTCTTAGAAAAAACATGAAGACTTTAACACATACCTTTGCTGCTAGCAACCTGAACCCAGGGCAGAGCCTTTATCTGTCATGCACTCAGTTTAAGGTGCCACTTCTTTCAAGTGGAATATAATGCTCTGTACTGCAGTATTTGTTCCCTCCACTGGATATCTTGAGCCCGCCAAGGCTGATATCTTATCATCAGATAAAAGGATTAATCCAACACAAAGAGTCTATGAACACCTTTTGAACAAGTAAACCTTTAACAAACAAATTTCCTGAATGAGGGGATAGACAGGGGTGGTTTATGAGACCCTGTAAACAGCAGAGAAACTCATAAATACAGTCCTTCAAAGTACTTCTGTCCCATGCTGGGATGACCACACCTCATACCAAGGGAGCCACTGCCCATCTCTGTAAAGACACGTGCTGCAGGATTTGCTCAGCTCACAAATAGGAGCTGCCAAAGGAAAATGAATCCCTATCAATGCAGCTGCACAGGATAAAATCTACCTCACAACCTGCTTGGGTTATAATGACAAGATGTTATTAATTGCAATTCCAATAACCATCCACGTTACTCAAACTCTGAAGTAATTCACCTTAATTGCCTTAACTCTAATAACTGCATGGGATCATAACAGCTAGAGGAGAAAAATAGTGGTTAACTTCTTGACTGCCAGATGCAGACTGCTGATAGGAGATATATCAAATATTAAAGTATTAAAACTGACCTCAGCTTGGCAGGAGAAGGCTGTGATTCATGCCCATAACTCCTGGGCACAGGGGGGGTACAACAACTAATTGAAAGAAGATCAAAGCATTGGCTGTTTCACTGGAATAAGATGGAGATTAAACTCATTTACACTCAGGTAAACCTCCTTCCTAACTTTCCCCCAGTTCAGCAAAAACTTCAGCAAGTCCACTGTACAAATCTGTTAGATCACTGCCTTGTTTAGACCTCTACCATTCCATTAAAATCAATGTTACAGTGGAGGGTGACAACTGGATCTCTAGTCTGTCTAGTCTGAGCTTTCCATCTTTGAGTTGTTTCAGACTTCTCTGTTAAAAATAAATAACCTATCTTAAAAATCTGTATTTAAAAAAAAAAATCTTGCATCAAAGCTAATTTTTGTCACCCTTGAGCAAATAATTCACTTCCAATTATTTACCAGGTAATGGAAAGTCTAAGACAAATAGATATCAAAGTGAGGCCCATTGTGAAAGAGGCACACTAATTACAAATGTTGTCTGGAGAAGAAATGGCATCTTTGTGATTGTACAGCAGCTGGTGCAAGGAACTGCCTGCCCAGTTTCCCAACAGCAACACAAGCTCTGGGGGCACCCAAGTACCAGTTTGCAGACAAGTTTCACAGAGCTGGAAACCAAAACCCATCTTCAGGCTGGTCTCCCTACAGCAGGCTGATAAAAGGAGTGAAATGGCCAGGCCATTCTTCAAACCCAGGCATTTAATGGGACATATGAGCAGTAACTCTGATATCCCACCTGTTTCCCAGGCTCTTCCTAGAGGAATCACAGCAGTTTGCACAGCAGGGTCTTGCACCAAGCCTCGTGCAGCTTGTACCACCCTGTAAATCTGCTGTCATAGGACTGAAAGGACAGAGGTGAGACAAAGAGTCAGATGACTCTTCAAATAATCATAAAATTGTTTGGGTTGGAAGGGACCTTTAAAGGTCACCTAATCCAAGCCCCTGCAATGAGCAGGGACATGTACCTGGCCTTGAAGTCGCAGCCTACCTGTTTCCCTGCAGGCCAAGCAGGCAGTGAAGTGCTTGGTGATGCTTGTTATGCATGAAGACAATGTCCACCCTCAGATTTTTTATTTCCCCAGATTGTCTTCAAAGGCAGAAAATATTCTGCTTCCTCAGTGGGGTCTTGATGTCATCTGAAGATGTGTTTTGTTAGCTTTTCCTGAAAGGTCAGACTAAATATCCATCAACAGCTATCTGCAGGTAATAAACACCTGGGTAAGGAAGAAGAGGGATGCTGTGATCTGAAAAGGAACCCACACATAGGAGGGATGACTCTACCCCCATCATGCAAAGGGTGCCTGACATTAAAGAAAAGGGTGCCTGAAATCATCACACAATCACAGAAGCATCAAGATTGGAAGGGACTTTCAAGATCAACTAGTCCAGCCATCAACCCAGCCCCACCATAATCACCCCTAAGATAGATCCACATCCAGACACCTCTTGAAAGCTTCCAGAGAGTGATTCCACCACCTCCCTGGGCAACTTACTCCAATATCCAACCACTCTTTCAGTGAATTTTTTTTTCTAATATCTAATCTGAACCTCCCCTGATGCAACTGAAGGCCATTTCTTCTCATCCTTTTACTTGAGACCTGGCAGAATAGACTGGCCCTCACCTGGCTACAACCTCCTTTCAGGGAGTTGTAGTGAGCAGTGAGGTCCACCCTCAGCCTTCAGATGAAACACCCCAGCTCCCTCAGCCACTCCTCACAAGACGTTTTCCAGACTCTTCACCAGCTTCATCGCCCTGAACAATGAGGAAACTGGGAAGGGGAATGTGTGTGGTCCTTCCGGTGTTCTGTTTAGACCTGTGAAGATTTTGTGATAGATAAAATAAAGATCATCTGATCCTTGGAACTGTTTACAATGACACAAAGAACATTAACCTGCACTCTTACATGTTCTGGAAGAAGTAAACTGTGGTTGCTGTGATGCAAGAAAATTAAACACGCCATTCACCTGGTACAGTGTGACTTTTGTGTTGTTAAACTCTCTTCACACTCAAAACAAGGTGACTCCATCCAAAATGCCTGCTGGGAACAGCATGCTGTCCCTGCTGACTTCTAAGCCATGTGCAGACCGTGTAACACAAAATGTCATTTCTGCAACTTAGCAGAATGGTCCCTGGATTTCCAGTGTCACAGGATCATAGAATTATGGAACCATAGAATGGTTTGGGCTGAAACAAACCCTAAAGGCCACCTAGTTCCAAGCCCCCTGCCATGGCAGGATGCCATCCATTAGATCAGGTTGCCCAGGGCACCACCAACCAGGCCAAGGTGTCAAGATCTGGGCTTTGGCACTGTTTTGTTCATCAGTACAGATGTGCTCAGTGAAGTCCAGAGGTCAAGCACAAAGATTAAGCAGCTGCCCAAGCTTGGGAGGTCACTGCTGCTCCTCAGGGCTCAGAGCATGTGGGACATCACATCACAGGTCTGTGGCAGCACAACAGACACGGGACCCAGTGATGACCTGGAGATGTGTCCGGCCAAGCAAAGAGTTGAATTTGCTGCCTGTCCACAGCAAAGAAAGCTGGAATAGCCCTGTGGGACTGTACCCAGACACAGGGCTGTGACACATATTCAGCTCAGGGATGTTATCAGCTGTGTGTTACCCGAATAGACAGCCCTTTAGAAACACTGAATGCTGAAATGCTCCACAGGCAAAGAAGATGGCTGAAAAAAATTGCCTGGACTCCCCTGAACTGTCCCTGCACACGTTCCAGCCATGTCTGTGGCAAAAATACTGATTTATACAGAGGTACCTGCTCCAACAGCCCACCTGTGCTGCGCCATCTGCCCTCATGGAGCATGACACATCCCTTCAACTTGTCAGAGCTCCATGGAGAGCACCTCTCAGCCTCCTCCAAGGATGAAGGGACTGAACTCAGCCAGCCTGAGCTGAACAGTTATCAAACTACTTTTATCAAACTACTTTATTAGCACAGCGTAGAGCTGCTACTGCCCAGAAGCAGGAAGGAAATGCATTACCATATCTTTTCCTAATGTCCTCTTGTCCTGTTAAACACAAGAAACACAAACGTTGTATCAGAGAGTCCAGCAGGCTCATGTGATTGCGAAAGGATTTCATGCCAGGCACCTCATCCATCAAGGACACCAGCAGGGTTTAAGGGAGAGATGGTGGGATAAAATAGTCTCCTGGGTCAAATTCAAGCTATAAATGTTGTTCCTTTTTATGTCAAAGGGAAGTCTTTGACTTTTAATCTTTCCATATTTCAGTTAAATGATGCAAATAACAGAGAACTAAAATAGATGATAGATGCACAGCTAAACCTCCCCCATGTTCTTGGGTTCCTAAGATTCCTCTTTTAAATACCCCTACAACTACTCTGTAAAGCTATGGTGGAACTTACTCTTAAGCCATACTTGTATCAATCATTTGATTTAATGAGCAAAGATTGCTTCCCATCAGTGCTTTTTTCCTGTGCTAGAACCAACAGTAGAGATAAAAGATAACTTCCTATGCTCATACTCTCAGCCCGCAAACATCCCCATCTAGACAAGGCTTCAGAGCCACACAATTGATCATGATTGCATTTTTGCAAAAATGTGTTGTTATAGTCAGATATTAAAAATCCTTTTCCCTCTCAGTTTGACTGAGTGAAAACCAAAGTCCATTTTCTGATGGAGCTTGCTCAAGCCAAAACCTCCAGCTCTTTAAAGAAGAGTGCCCTGACTAAAGAGGGTAGATTTACATTGCATATTAGGAAGAAATTCTTGACTCTGAGGGTGATGAAGCCCTGGAACAGGTTGCCCTGAGAAGCCATTGACACCCTATCCCTGGAAGTGTTCAAGGCCAGTTTGGATGGCGCTTGGAGCAGCCTGGTCTAGTGGAAGTTGTCCCTGCCTATGGCAGGGGGTTGGAATGAGTTGATCTTTAAGGTCTCTTTGAATCCAAACCACTCTATGATTCTGTCATGCTTTGATTTCTTACAGGCATGTTTTGCATTTATTTATTTTCTTGTATTTCTATTGGTATTTATCAGGTGATTTTCAGCACGGAAGACCCTAACTGTACTCTCAGAAAAAAACAACAGAGGAAACAGTCCTGGAGAAATAAGTCCATGTCAGCACTGAGAGTGTGGAGCAGAGATACAGCTCTCGCAAGACAATCACCCACAGACACGACAAACTGCATCTTCCCATTTCCACAACAGCCAGAGATTACAAGCACTGCAGCTCTCCTGGGACAGAAACTTTCCACCCAATCTAAGTACAGATACAGTTTACCATGGCTGTGCTCCCAGGCCTGGCTCCAATTCCTCCTAGGAATGATTGTTAATGGAAGTCTTGCCCCAGAACACCTTGAAAAAGAGCTCAATAGGATGTCTTACACTGGCTTCTGCTACTGTTGGCGTATGAGCACAGATGGACACAAACCACCATGAAAGATGGACTGTCAGGAGAGGGATTAAAAGCTGGCTGTGCCATTAGTCCTGACCCAGCCTTCTTCTATCTCCTTTGTTCTGTGCTCCAGCTTTAGCACTAATGGCAGCAAAGAGCTGTAAAAATCCTGCTGATAAATGTGGGCTTTAATCAAACAAAGCACTTTTAATTATTTGATTAGGAATCATTTCATTTTTACAAATATAGGGAAAATTCAAAACAATTGAGGCCTTCTATGTCCATAGGGTGGAAGTGACCACTGTGGAATTTGAACAGAGTTTGCTGAGGTTTCTGACTGCCAGGCCAGCATGAACCAGAATCCCGGTCTCTTGGGAGGAATGTTTGGATAAAGGAATTGCTCTTTTCCCCAGGTGGACACAACCAGTCAGGCATCAACAGATTAAGATTCAAGCACTATGCAGATGTCAGTCAAAAAATATGCCAAAAAGGCAAAAGATTATGTCTGAGTGACGAATTAAGTGAAATGAATGTGCTACCCCTGTTCCAGCAGTCAGCAGGAAAAGTCACAATTACCAACAACTCTAACAGGAAGGCTTGTTGGGTGTCATGGTTTGAGTGCTGAAAACATAATGAATGTCCCTTCTACCCTGGGACATCATGGCTCTCGTATCCAGATGTGGTTGTTCCAAAGCTAGCTTGTGACAGGGAGGTGATGTGTGAGGCTGATATGGCTGAGACTGTGTGATTTCTGCTGACAACCAGTGCATATCCACCCCAGGCTACAGCCCTGTCAGCTCCACAGCCTTCATTAGTCCCTATTTGCAAGCCAAATGCTGAACGTTACAAACTGTTTATAGACTGGTCCTGTGTCTCTGCCTGCAACAGACCTGAAGAGTGTAACAAAGGATACGAGCCAGTGACCCAATAAAAACCAAATTAAATTTGATTTGCATATTAGAACAGAATATTCCACTGCCATACATGCATTACCATCAAATCTGACTGAATGTATCCTTTGTCAAGAAGAAAACATTTCCTTTCCTTAAAGACCACTTTGGTCCATAACAGATAATCACCAACTCTTTCTCCGCAAAAATGAACCCAACCAAAACATTTCCCAAATACATGGTACATTGAGTCTACAGGCACATTCCCCCCAGCCACCAGGTCTTAGAGGTGCACTGGCTCACACCACAAGCACTGTCAGCTCTCAGAGCAACCACAAAAGACGGGGTTAGAGCTGGCACCCTGTCTGTCTGGGTGCTCCCAGCTGAGTGTCTGGATACCTGGCCAAAGCACCAGGAGCACAGCACGGAGCTTCTGTCATGAGTTTAGAAGAAGGTTTCAAACACTGGATTTCTGGTGTGAGTCACTAATTGCTGCAAGAGTACAGGGTTCAGCTGAGTGACATGCTGTTCTGCCAGGATGGAACTCCAACACATCCTACAGAGCTCAGCTGCATGGTCCTCCCAGCACTGAGCTCCCTGGTGTGCTGGCACTGCTGCTGTAGGTCCTCCTTGCAAACTAAGGAGGCCCAGGGCATTGGTCCAAGCACTAGCAAGTGATCATTTTTACTCTTTAAATGTTCAAACAGTGCTCGACAGCAACTTGGCCCATGCTAGCTAGCACTCTCCCCAGCCACAGCTGGCCGTAGACTGGATCGTTGCCCTCAGGTAGTTGGGATACGTGTTACTGCCTTGCTTTGAAGGAAAAACATCTGAAGTCCTGCTGTGCCACTCCTCCCTAGGAAAAGAGAGGCTTTGCTACATTTTATTTCACAGGACAAGTGCAGTCCCTGTGCTTTGAGCAGTGCCTGTTCATCACCCTTCATTAACACCTAGCACAATGAGTTTTGGTAAGGAATAAGACCCCCAGCACAGATGCTCATACCTTCCCATTTGCGGAAGAGAGAGCAAGCCAGAGTCTGAGCTGATTTAAATTGTCCTGAGAAATCTGGCAGGGACTCCTGTTCTGTAGAGTGAAGCCAGCTGGAACATAAGGCTTTCCACTCCATGCTCTGTGCACCCAGCCAAAAATCACATGTGGGTAGCGTCACCAAAAACCAAACACCTTTTCCTGTCCTGCCTCAAGTTCTGTGTGAAAACAAACGTCCGCCTTCACGGTTGGAAAACCCATATTTCAAGGTAGAGTTTTGTGCTTCAGGAAAAAACATCCCAAAGTGAAAGAGCAGCATTAGCTTTGGCACTGCTGAGGAGAAGTCCACAGAGAGTTCGACGGGCAAACAGTCAGAGGAGAAGCACAGCAAACCCTGGCCCTCTGAACAGCACACTACATGGGTTTAGGCAAGTCACTAGTTCAGCCTGAGGCAACTGCAAATTACAGCGTCACAAAGAAACAGGGCTGCAAATTACTTTGCTGGGTCATCTGGTCTATGCCTCTAGACCCGTAGCAGGATCCCATCTAGCTTGCTTTTAAAGACCCTCCATGATGCAGACCGCATGATAACCATTCAGACTTTTCCAGAACATCTCTCTTTTCACCTCTATAGCATTTTTCTGAATATGTAGCTTGAAATTCCTTTGCTGCAATTAATGCTCTTCGCCTATAATCCAAGGTGATCAATAGGCAATCCTCCACGTCTCTGCCACAGCCTTTCATCTGTCTGAAAACTGCTAACCTACTCTCTTCCCAGACTTCTAATTTTAGGCTAAATGAGTTCAAATTAGGATCATTTTACCCAAAGGCAAAAACAAGGCTGAGGTCCTTCCTGGAACCACATAAACATAGTTTAAGAGGGTCTCTGCTCCAAAATATTTATCATCAACAGCAAAAATAAAGGGAAGATGAAAGCAAAAGGGACAAAGAAATATTTATTCCTATTTTAAAGGTAGGAACTTGGTACAGAGAGACATGTGTTTAGTCTTTTCAAGAACTCCCATAGCTGCAAAGGAGTTTACAGAGGGCTTAATTCCTAACCAAATTATTGCATTTGAAAATGGGGTTATTTCTGCCTTTACTGAGCTTCTAGATAAACTATTTTGAATTACAACCTGAAGATGTATGAATATTCGTGACAGATCTGGGAAACACAAACCAGATCCTCCAAGTGCCCCTCCAAAGCCCTAATCTCAAAACCATTCTTCCTTGTGGGGGAAGCAAAGATGATTAATGGCATTTCTCAAAGCTCCCCAAAGTTCATATTTTTTCTACAGGAGCTTGAGACAAAATGATCATTACTTGCCTGACACACTTACGTGCAAGGCAAACCCTAACAATGTATACAAGTTGAAAGGATTCTGCATATCAAATTTATTGTACTTGCAAATTTCCTTCAGACAAAACCATTAATAATTGTCTGAATGGTAAAATTTAGGATTTTCTAAAAAGACCTTCTGAGTTTGTATGTGCATTCCTTATTGTCCATCTGCTTCACTGAGCAATCACTCAGCATTTTAATTCATTCTTTTTGACATTAGCACACACATAAATTCCCTGCTTGTTGCAATTTTATGCTTTAGCAACATTTTACATGCCCTGCACTGCCATGGTTTCAAATTCAAATAACTCACACAGGAGAGGCAAGCATAATTCCAGCATATCCCCAGAATACCAGACAGTTTATGCCAATCCAGATGACTGCAATATTAGAATTTATCAGACCATTAATATATTGTAATAAATGTAAAGTTAATGCCAATGAACCAAAAAAAAAAAAAAAAGCAAAACAAAAACAAAAACACAAACACAGGGAACAGAATGCCTCTAAATAAATATAAACACTACATAGTTGATTTTGTGGTGGGGTAGGAAGTTGCATATGAGGATGGAGTTAGACAAACAACTTGATGAAAAAATCTGGTCCTAAAAGAACCTCAGGGGAAGCAATAAATCTTGAATTGCTCAGATATTGTAGTGGTTTTGATTCAAAATATCCATTATTTACTTATTTTTCTTCTGTGAGATAAGAATTAGGAGAAAAGCAAAGCAGGCACAAACCTTAAACAGTTGCAGTACAATGAAAGAGCTTTATTACTAACAGAATTAAAAGTAAAGAGAAAACAACAAAACAAAATTAAAGTAAATTCCCCCCCCCCCCCCCCTTTCCAGCACTTCTCTCCTTTTATCCAGCTCACACAAGGGATAACAGAACATGGGATGTTAGTCAGTGTTGCAGTTCTTGAAAAGTCTTTTCTCTTATGCTTAAGGAAGAAAAGGTTTTCCTTCAGTTGCACGTGGTTCCCAAACTGCCACCAACAGCACACCCGCCCGGAAACAAACAGTCTGCTGTGTGTAGAACATCTCTCCCATGAAGAATTTCACAGTTCTTTCATACTACAAAACATGGGCCATCACATGGGGTTATTCATCTTTTTAAGGATAAGTTATTTTGGCCTGCACACAGAGGCTTTTCTTCGCCACAAGTCTCTAACAGCCTCTCACTACTTCTATATAGCCTGACATAGGCACTCTTCACAAACTTCATAGGCACACGAGGATACTCCATCCCCCCATGTTCTTCAAATGGATTAAAGAGACAAACAGTTTGTGGTATTACGGTTTCTTACCACGGCATGCAAGAAGGTTTCTTTTAAGCTGCGCGCCAGAATCGCGGCACCGCCCTCTTCTCTCCTGTCGCCATTTCCAGCTCCGTCCCACGTGACTCACTTCTCTTTCTCTCTGACTCTGAAGCCTCCATGTTGAAGGGTGTTCTTGTTCAGGCTTTACGGTGGGGAAAGCCTCGCTCCCTCTGTGCTGCTGGCTGCGTGGTGTCCTCTTCAGTTCAGCACGAAGTGTGCTGGCTGCAGACAGGAGGCTCTGCCGGCTCCCGCTGGCTCCGCCGGCTCCGCATGGAGAGGAGAGGGACCCGCCTGTCCCCAGAAGCTGCGCTGGATGGGTTTAGCTGTGAGCAGTCCATGGCTGGTTTTAGCTGCCTGCGGCTCTGGGACAGTCCCCCCCAGCGACCCAGGGTCCGTGCCGTGGTGCTGAGAAAGGGGGAAAGGGGCAGTGGCCCCGGCCCGGCCCAGCGGGGCCGGGAGGCTCGGAGCCCCCCCACCTTCCAGCAGGCGAGCTCCGACCAAAAAGGGGAAGTCCCGCCTTTCTGTGCGGTTTAAATATGTAAATTGTGAGAAGCGTAATTGGTCTTAAAGACTGTCCATCAACTCAGGGTCAACCCAACACATTCCACCCCTCGCTTCTTAAAATTTACATATCCAAAAGTTACTTAAAATAGCAAAACCAGAGCTAAAAGAAAACAAATTACATAAACCTCCACCCCTAGAATTTTTACCACTACTACAAAGCAAATTTCTTCTATTATTCTACTTAATGTTATAACTTTCTACTTGCTCTGCTTATTATTTTCTCCTAATTAATCTTCATCTCACAGCGCTCATTAATTGCCCGCATTCTCCACCATTGATGTAGCGGGTTGAGTTCGAAACCAGGCAGAAACACCAATTAAATGTAGTGGTTTTGATTCAAAATATCCATTATTTACTTATTTTTCTTCTGTGAGATAAGAATTAGGAGAAAAGCAAAGCAGGCACAAACCTTAAACAGTTGCAGTACAATGAAAGAGCTTTATTACTAACAGAATTAAAAGTAAAGAGAAAACAACAAAACAAAATTAAAGTAAATTCCCCCCCCCCCCCCCCCTTTCCAGCACTTCTCTCCTTTTATCCAGCTCACACAAGGGATAACAGAACATGGGATGTTAGTCAGTGTTGCAGTTCTTGAAAAGTCTTTTCTCTTATGCTTAAGGAAGAAAAGGTTTTCCTTCAGTTGCACGTGGTTCCCAAACTGCCACCAACAGCACACCCGCCCGGAAACAAACAGTCTGCTGTGTGTAGAACATCTCTCCCATGAAGAATTTCACAGTTCTTTCATACTACAAAACATGGGCCATCACATGGGGTTATTCATCTTTTTAAGGATAAGTTATTTTGGCCTGCACACAGAGGCTTTTCTTCGCCACAAGTCTCTAACAGCCTCTCACTACTTCTATATAGCCTGACATAGGCACTCTTCACAAACTTCATAGGCACACGAGGATACTCCATCCCCCCATGTTCTTCAAATGGATTAAAGAGACAAACAGTTTGTGGTATTACGGTTTCTTACCACGGCATGCAAGAAGGTTTCTTTTAAGCTGCGCGCCAGAATCGCGGCACCGCCCTCTTCTCTCCTGTCGCCATTTCCAGCTCCGTCCCACGTGACTCACTTCTCTTTCTCTCTGACTCTGAAGCCTCCATGTTGAAGGGTGTTCTTGTTCGGGCTTGACGGTGGGGAAAGCCTCGCTCCCTCTGTGCTGCTGGCTGCGTGGTGTCCTCTTCAGTTCAGCATGAAGTGTGCTGGCTGCAGACAGGAGGCTCTGCCGGCTCCCGCTGGCTCCGCCGGCTCCGCATGGAGAGGAGAGGGACCCGCCTGTCCCCAGAAGCTGCGCTGGATGGGTTTAGCTGTGAGCAGTCCATGGCTGGTTTTAGCTGCCTGCGGCTCTGGGACAGTCCCCCCCAGCGACCCAGGGTCCGTGCCGTGGTGCTGAGAAAGGGGGAAAGGGGCAGTGGCCCCGGCCCGGCCCAGCGGGGCCGGGAGGCTCGGAGCCCCCCCACCTTCCAGCAGGCGAGCTCCGACCAAAAAGGGGAAGTCCCGCCTTTCTGTGCGGTTTAAATATGTAAATTGTGAGAAGCGTAATTGGTCTTAAAGACTGTCCATCAACTCAGGGTCAACCCAACACAGATATGAAACATCCAAATAGGAAACCTGTTGCTGGTCATTAGCCACAGGGCATGCTTGGGTTGATGACCTCAGTCTGCTCATGCCCACACAACTGTGGCAGCAAACCTTCACTCAGCAGAGCAGCAGGGCAGGAGTAGAGTCAAATCCTACCTAAAGGATGGAGTTTTGGCTCACTGAGAGGGTGGTCAGGCATTGGAACAGGCTACCCACGGAGATGGTGAAATCACCATTTCTGGAAGTGTTAAAAAAGGTGTGGATGTGGCACTGAGGGATATGGCTTAGTGGTGAACACAGTGGTGCTGGGTTAATAGATGTCAGAGGTCTCTTCCAATTTTAATAGTTTTATGATTCTTGTAGTCTATTTGCTTTAACTTGAAAAAAGATGAAGACACAAAGATGAGTTTGTCATGTGATTCAAGACCTGAAAAAATGCTTTATGCTGGAAAATGAAAAGAGAGCGATGTTTACTGTATCAACATGGAGTCTGTGAAAGATGCCTTGATGTATGAAGAGAAGGAAACTGCCAGCTTCCAGTGAACAATTCAGTCTAGCAGGAGTCATAGCACACTTCCCAAATTATAGAAACATTGCAGGTCTTAAACAGCCAGGAACACTAATCTTTACTATCACTGCCAGAGGTGTCTTGTCCTTCTTATGGGTTCTCCAGACAAGGTCTAAACCCCAAGATGGGATGTGTTCATTGTACTGAGCTTAGTATAAAGGTACATGGGTAAGATGTAATTAGATTTATATGTATTACATCATGTTGGATGATCCCACAGTCTCTTCTGGCTTTTCAACTCCATGAATGAGCCTATGACCTTTATAAAGCACTGGATGTACTGGAGAAGATATTTAAATGCATGCATAATGAGTTTCCCATTATGCTAAGGCATGCATCTTTAACTCTGCTTCTAACATCACTTAACCTCATGTTTTTCCAAACATGGCCCATATACTCCCATACTATCAGCTCCTGCAGTACTATTATTATTTATGTGCACACAGAGGTAGTGTTTCCTGTGATCTCAGCACCATCAGACTCCCTTCTTTTCTGCCAGCATTGTCTGGTCCCTTCCCAGCTCGTCCCCACATACTCATGCAGCCAACAGTCCTCCTGTTCCCCCTAACTGGTGTCCATCTTGCTGTTCCACCCTGCTGTCTCTGAGGAATGCCCCAAATTAGACATCACTTCTTAAACTCTCTGCCTTGCTTTGGGCCAGTCCTTCAGGAGCCATCTTTCTCCTAGTACACTTAGGGATGACTCCTCCTTAGCTTTTAATCCTCTCTTTTCCCACCCCAGACCTCCCAGACAGACAATTTAGGGCATTTTGCACCAGTTGTCCTGTATCCATGTCTATGTGTACAGTGGTAGCTGAAGATGACTGTAGGGTAAAAGGTTTTAGTTCAAAGCTCTTCATTGTGGTTCAAACAGAAACATCTAATTTAAAACCAAAACTAAAGGCTGAGACTTTCAGTATGCAGAGAGAAAGGTTACATAACCATCTCAGCATCTGTCCTGTTTCCCAACATCCTATATGCTACCTGCTGCAAATCCCTGAGCAACCCAGTCTGCCCTGTAGCTGATCCAGCTTTGAGCAGGAGGTAGGACCAGAGCCCTTCAGGGCTCTCTCCCAACCTGAATTACCATATGGCAAGTGATCCTATGATCCTATTTCATTGCCTGTTTGTGATGGAATTCTGCCTGCAGCCACTTGCAAGAATCAGGGTTTATTTTACCTGGTTTGGCTCTGGGTATGTTTCTGTTCTCAACACTGTGGATCACATGCTTGGGGGATGAAAAATAAATGAGCAGAAAGGCAGGAAGGTCCACCTGACCAGGAATAGTATTTAAAGTAGGCAACAGACTCTTATGCATAGTCATCTCTCTAAGACGAGCTAATAAGACCCTCTAACCTAAATAAATGCATTTTGCATGTGTTTATTTCATGTTAATGCTCATTTCTCACATTCCTTATTCCTGAAGGCTACTTGAAACCTTCCTGCATTGGCATCTGTCCCATAGAGACAACATGTAAGTCACTGTGTCTCACCCTGCCACCTCTGAAAGTTGTCCCATGGCCCCTCCGACCCAAACCCCTCTTTGTTCTCTGCCCAGTTGTTTCCCTTCCCTCTCGAAAAGCCAATGGTTAATGGCAATCACATGTGCATGAGGTGTCACCTCCCCCCCACCCCCCCAGGACAGGCCTGCCTGGGATTTATCACCCGCCACTTCCTGGCACATGAGGCAGCCCAACATCTGGTTGTGACTAGTGCCCCATTTTGGCTCGTTTCATTTTCTGAGAGCACTGAGAACCAGCAATGAGAGAAGGGGCAAACCACACCCCACTGCGCTGGGACAGGGCTTGAGTCTTCCCAAAAGCAAGTGGGGAGCAACTTTCAGCAATGTGCATCTACAAAACACAGTCTGTTTAATTCCTGTTTACAGCTCATATGACCAGACTCCCCTCTATGTCCTGCTGACACTCAAGATGAGGTTTGCAAAGCACTCAGAAATGGCTTGTTAAGGAAAACTTATTTTTATCCTCTTCACCTTTAAAAATTTGAGGAGCTTTCCCAGTCTGCTTTCACAGCATGCAGATGGCTTGAGAAATAACAACTTACGTGGCAGAGGGTTAGATCAGCATGCCCATTCTCACTGTCCAACTCAGACATCCTAATTATCATGAAATCTAAATTCAAGATGATGATGAGCAATTCAGAGAATTGCCAGAGGCTCAGAGCTTGGCTCATAACATCGTTAACAGAGAAAAATAATCACTGATTCTATGCTGGAAACGTGTAACAAGCAGACCTCATAATTGCCAATCAATCAAAAGTGTGAAAAAATCAACCCTTAATCAACATCATGGAGCTGGTAAACCTTGACAGTGGACCAGTTCCTGTTGGAGCAGCTAAGGACATTTTGGAAAGTTTTTTAATAGACAATGATCAAAGTGAGGACTTAAGAGAGACCTGCCTGTGAACTTTCAGAAGTATCATCTGGAAAAAAAAAATATCCCAATACACTTCTACCCTGTTCCATGATGTAATTCCCATGGTAGTTCAAACTCCTCATTAGAGGTGCTGGTGTGACAGAGCAGGTGCTAGTACATAGGTCCATTTCGGGACCATTATTACACAAAGTCAGAAGAAAAGAAGTTTCATCCCTAGTCTGGAGACCTGAAATGGCCTCTCAAGGCAAGAAGTGACAGACAATGCTGACAGCTCCAGAGCAACAAATGACAGCCTGGGAACAGCAGGCCAGTGACTGAGGTTACTACTAATGCACCTGAACTCCAAAAAGAAACCATTCTTCTGATGCAATGTTTCCCACTGAGGTATCCTTTATAGCTCAGGGTGAGTTATTCTCCCTTTCACATTTTGGCTTTGAGTGCTTTCCCAGACCATCTTCCTGACCTAGGAGAGACACTTCAGAACAACAAGCCTGAAATATAAGCAACAGAACAAGAGGCAATGAGCAGAAACTGATGCCCAGGAAATTCCACATGGATATGAAGAAATTCTGTCCTGTGCAGTGATCAAGCACTGAAACAGGTTGCCCACAGAGTGTGTGGAGTCTCCCTTATTGGAGATACTCCAGACCTGTCTGGACAATCTTGTGCCCTGTGCTCTGGGTAATTCTGCTTGAGCAGATGACCCACTGAGGTCCCTTCCAACCTGATCCATTCTGTGATTCCATGAAATCTACAAAAGAGAGTTGCAAAGAAATCTGATGTATAAAACAAACAGAAAACCTCTCAAGGTATGTTAACAGGAGTCCAGATCATAGAATCACGTAATGGTTTGGGTTGGAAGGGACCTTAAAGATCACTAAATCCAACCCCCCAGAAATGGGGATTGAGGTCAGGTTGCTCAAAGCCCCATCCAACCTTACCTTGAACAGTTCCAGTGATGGGGCATCCACATCTTCTCTGGGCAACTAGTTCCAGTGTATCACCACCCTCTTTTTTTTTTCCTTATACCTAATCTCATCTACCATCTTTCAGCTTAAAACCATTTCTCCTTGTCCTGTCCACAGGTCTTGGCAAAAACTCTCTCTCTGTTTTTCAGGCTGCAAGCTCACACTGCTGGCTCACATCCAATTTTCATCTCCAAGTCCTTGTCCACAGGGCTGCTCTCAATTCCTTCTTCCTCCAGTCAGTATTGGTACTGGAGATTGCCCAGGTGCAGGATCTGGCACTTGGTCTTGTTGAACTTGATGGAGACTGCCAAGGTCCCTGTGGGTGAGACCTGTTCCCTCAAGCTCATCAGCTGCATTGCTCATCTTAGTGTCAAACCAGGCACAATATCCAGTATCTTTGGTGTGGGAGTATGTGGTGACCAGGGGATTTTAGCACCAATAAATGCTTCTGCTAATCAGTATTTGCATCATTCAATGTCCTGAATATTAGCTCCTCTAACAGAAGGGATAGAAGCCTAGGTAGAGACTAAGCATACAGAAATGTCTTGCTTCATCTTTGTCTTGATGTTTTAATGTTGATAATTCCATGTGTTCTGGCCTGATATCAAGCTTTCACCCAATGTCAGTCTAAAATTTAAAAGATTAGTTTAAACTAGAATGGAATCCCCTATGTCACTAACAGGTGGAGACAATTCACCTTCCCAAGGCAATTCAGCCCATCCTGCAATAGGTGCTACTGATTCTTGGACTGGCCTGTTCTTTGAAGTCACCTACCCTTCTCCATCACCTTGAAAAGTAAGTGCTCACCAAAACACTTAAGCCAATTAAGAGCCTGCTGTTGCAAAAAAGGGGAGGTTTTAGTTTCCCTCACCTCTGTCCTGCTTTTCTCTCCTTCTGACCCTGAATCCCTTTTATTTCCCTACTTCTAGTTATCCCCACACCCACACTTGATCTCTTTCCCTGCCCAGTCAAAAGCGAGCTGGTTTTATTTGCAAATCCAAGCAGTCACTTTTTTGCCTTTTTAATTTTCTGCCATTTTAGTGAATCGAATGAGCCAATTTAGCAAACAGTTGGCAGGAGCAATCAGCCAGGTTTGTCCTGCTTTTGTGTTCAAGAGTTTGTAATTAGCTCAAGTCATGAAGCACATGTGTAAGCATCCTCATACACTCAGCTGCTCACAGAAAAAAGTTAATGAGTCAAAAATCTAAACAACAGTATTGCCTTTCTCCTCTCCACACCATAAATTAGGTATTAATGAAAAAAACTATTTTGAAGACTAACCCATGGCTCACAAAGTGCTAAGCCTAAATCACAAAAGACCCTTTGTCCAAACAAATTCAGGCACATGTGAATGGTCATGAAATTCACCTATGTGCAAGTATTAACATCTGGACTTAAAAACAAATCTGGCGGAAGTACAAGGGGAAGGAAACCTTGCAAATAAATGAAAATGTGTATTGAAGTATTTTATACCTTTTCTTATAATGGAAGGGTTCTGCAGCCACTATGTCTCTGCTTATAAATAAGACAGGTCAAGGCTCATTCTCTGACCCTCAGGGCAACAGGCACAGCACAGATTGTGTCCATATGGCTAGACTTTCTCCCTTGCACCCTCTCACATGGTATGGCTTCATTCTTACTGCTCACTGGGAAGAGCCATGCTGGCTCCCAAACCATGTGTGGATGAGGGTTATGTAGCAGGGGGAAAAGCCAGAACAAAGAGCACAGAAACAATTAAACCATTTGGATGATACTTGAGCCCAGACCTTGGACCTTGCTGGTATGGATGCAGCCAGTGAGAGCAGTCAGAAACACAGGCAAAAAGCCTGCATCTGAGTACTTAATATAAATAGCTTGATCAGAGGTGAGCTAAAGTCGGATCTGTGATGCAAACAAACTAGAAAGAAAATTAAGTTTTACCCATCTCCCAGTGAATGTAGTTGCACTATGAAAAAATCCCAGCAGCAAATTCCTACCTGTTTATATGCAGTATCATAGAATTGTAGAATCATAGAATGGTTTGGGTTGGAAGGGACCTTAAAGATCATCTCATTCCAATCCCCTTTCCATAGGCAGAGATGCCATTCACCAGACCAGGTCACTCAGGACCCCATCAAACCCGGCCCTGAACAATTCCAGGGATGAGGCACTCACAGCTTCTCTGGGTATCCTGTCCCAGTGTCCCACCATGTTATGAGTACAGAATTTCTTCCTGACATCTAATCTAAACCTGCCCTCTTTCAGTTTAAAACCATTATCCCTTGTCCTGTCACTGTCTGCCTGTATAGAAAGTCCATTTCCCTCCTTTTTATAAACCCCCTTAAGGTACTGGAAGGATGCAATGAGTTTTCCCCAAAGCCTTCTCATCTCCAGGCTGAACAACTCCACCTCTCAGTCAGTCTTTGTAGGGACGGTGCTGCTCAGATCACCTTTGTGTCCCTTCTCTGGACCCACTCCAACAGGTCCACCTCCTTCTTGTGCTGAGGACCCCAGACCTGGATGCAGTACTCCAGGGTGGGACTTATCATATATTCTTCCTGGCTGGATCTTATTTATTATTGTTGGTAAGATTCCTATGTTTTAATCTAGAAAAATGTCTTCACAAACCAGCACTTGCCAATTCTGCAAATAAAAACTATTTTCCAGGTGAAGGCTGGCTGCTGACTTCCAATCGTGCAGCTCTTCAGAAAGGTGTGAGAACACCAACACTCATTCTAGACAGTATTTCCCTGTCTTGGGAAAGGTGTTTTGGAAAGGGAAAAATTCATACACCTCTAGTAAGAAAGTCAGTGAAATGTTCTGAAAAATGCACTGTTTGCCTTGTAGCATCAAATGCTGTGTGGTCTTGAGAGCTGTGCGGCTTCTCAGAAAATGAAGGGAAAAAAATGAGCAGTAGCCTTCAGTGTGGCCACTGATTGTTCTAGCATTTCATTTATGGTCTGCCTTCACCAGAGGATTAATTTACTGCTAATCTGAACCTTCCTTATGCAGAGATTCCACATCATCAGTGTCCTGGAAACAACAGTGTCTCTCAGGACCTTCTCATAATCAAACTACAGAAGGACAGTGTGCTCTTAAGGCAGGAACCAAACTAGCTGGAAAAGTGTTTAGTGTGTAGTTATCAAGGATTCATTTTTCACAGTGAAAGGATACATCAAGTGGGGTTTTGCAGAGGTCAGTCCTAGATCCGGTTCTAATGAAAATATTTTCATTTTCCTGAACACAGAGTACCTGGATAATGACCAGGATGCTGGAATATAGATAATGTTTATTACATTTGCGGATGATACCACACTCCAATAAAATGAGAGTGAGACAATTCAAACGTGATCTTGAGAGACTGGAGATACAGGCAAGTCCAAGATACCAAAATCAGCCAGGAACATTCCATGAGGCAGATACAGGATGAAAATCAGCTTTCCGCATAGCAATCCTGCAGATCAGAATGATGAACATCAACCAGGGATGTCAAGTGGCTGATTGTTGGGGAAGATGAAACAGGAAAGCCTTATAAATATGATTGCCTGACAAAAGATTTTGGGAATATGAAAACTACAGGCAACATCGAAATGAAAGCCACTTTTGAAATACCAAGTCTTAGTTACTGAACAACTAGAAAACAATGGTATGGCCGACTGAAGGTAATCCCCTCTTGATGGAACAATACCCTCTGCTTGCAAACAGGTCCAAGGGTCAGAGCAGACCCTACTAGCTCAGCAGAAGGGGTCCAAAGAGTAGTTTTTAGAAGTTAAGATGTAACACTCTATGGTAATATAAGAACTCTTATAGGCTGTATGTAAATGCTATAGGATTTGTATCTTGTATTAGATTGGTTAGTGACAATTAGAATATTCAGTACAGAAGACGATTTATTGTATTGTAACCAGGACTTCAGACACTTCCACTTCTACTCTTGCTCTTACTCTTACTCTTGCTCTTACACTCTCCCTCTCTCTCTCACCCGCTTACTCTCTTGCTCTCTTGGGCCTGCTCAGAGCTGAGTCTGGCAGCTCTGAGCAGTGCCCCTATACCCACGCCCTTTGCAATAAACCCCATGTGTCCCAAGACCTGCCTATAGAGATCTCTCGTCTCCGTCCGTCTACACCCGGTCCAGACTGAACACCATAACCTACAGCTGATGAACCCCAGACCAGAAGATCTAAACCCTTTCCTTTTGCTCAGCAGTAGTAAGATCTCAGCTAGAGTCCTATGTGTGGTCTGGTGCTCTGGAATGCAAGTGAAACATGGAGCTCCATGAGAGATTCCAGAGGAAAAAGAACAATCACAAATTTTAGGCAGCACTGATACTGTCACTATAACAGCAGGAGACTGAGGAGGAACCTGGGAGACATGAAAACAGGCTTCAAAAATACAGAGGTTGCTAGACAGCAGAAAGAAAGAATCTGTTTTCTGTGCTCATTTGGACATGTGACAAGTCATGGGCTAAGAGAAGATACATCAGGAAAACCTTGGTTAGTCACTAGGAAAACACTTCTAATGGAAAGGAAAGCATGGAAGTGCATTGCCAGAAGAGTCTCCCTGCCTGAATGTCTGTCAGGAGTGGTCAGTGTCTACCCTGCTTGGTGACTAATGAGCTCCTAAAAGGAGCTCTCAGTTGCATGACTCGGGAGTGAGCAGTTTCCTCTCCATGTGAACCAGAAGATGCTGACAAAGCCCACCTGCATCAGCAGCTTTAAATTGCCTGCTGGTCATAGACATAGTACTATTGAAATCATGCTTGGTTTCCCAGTTACTTTCCCCAGATCTCCAGAGCCTTCTAGACTCAATCCACACTAATTCAGTCACAGTTGTTTGCTCAAACATCAAATCCCCTTACCTGGATGTGACAGCTGAGTTTTGGTCACCTCAGTTCTAGGTGGCAGTGCTAAGGTCTGTAATAAGTCACTGAGGCATCATGTACCCAGCTGACCAGGAGCTCTTCCCAAAGCATGATCTGGATGGGAGCTTCCACAATGCGGTGTTTCTAAAATCATCACCAAAGTGTTGCAGAGAGCTAAAGCCTGAAATAACCGAGTGTTCAGCGAGTGACCAGCAGTGACCTGATTCTGGCAGCCAGCAGTGTTGTTCTAGCAGAGGATGTTGCTTGACACCTAACCCAAATAAATGCATCATCCTGGCAAAGCAAAGAGAAAAAGAAGAGAAGCAGACAAGGTTGCCTTTCTCTGCAGACACTACAACAGACAGAGGAGAACTCCAGAGCTGTGACCACTGGCATGAAGGATTTTGTTGGTGTTACCACATCAGCCCTAGCAAAGACAAAACCATAAGGTTGGGCTCTCCCTGCTTTTTCTTTGCCCTCATTTTATTTCTCACCCTGGGAGTACCACTGGAGGTAGGATTCATGACACAGCAATCAGGCACACGAATTTCACTTCAGGGAGAAGGTACACTAACAAAATGAGTCACAAAAAAAATACTGATTTCCTGCCCAGGCACCTCACTAAATTCCTTCACACCTAGACTTCCTTTGACATCTAAGGCTGGCATCCTCTGCATGTGCCTGGGAATGCCACTGGCTCAGCTAAGCACTCCTGAAGGACTCATCTTCTCCAGCAGGATCTTGTCACAGTGACAGCCCAGGCTTCAGAGCAAAGCCCAGCAGTCACAGCCACAGCCTAGGCTTCAGAGCAAAGCCCAGCAGTCATAGCCACTCTCCATCAAACAAGTGCACACCAAAGCCACCTTCTGCAACATTGTCAGTGGAGCTCAGGGGACAAGAGCTCCACTTACAAACCTCAGCTCAGCCTCAGGAGGGCTTGATAATTTCCACATCATGAAGGGACAGAGAGGCTTGCTGAAGGAATTGCCTTCTCCTCCTGGGGAAGTTCAGCCCTGCATAGCCCTGAGCCCAGAAGACACAGGGCAGAGCCTTGCTGTGAAGCTTCTTCACCGCATGGGTGGATTTGATTTTGGCAACCCCAGTGAGGAAGGGCTGTTTCTCTGACAGCAGCCATGATGGTCCATACTGCTGCTCTTCTCTCCGGAGCATCCGTAAGGAGAGCCTGGCCCTCCCAGTCATCCCATCTAGGCAAAGAAGATGATGAACTGTTCCTTGTTTCAGACATCAGCCACACAAGGCAGACACCTGCTGGGTGCCTCCAGTGGGCCTTAGTCAGGGAGCCATAAAAATTGCTGGCAGCATAGAATTGAGCTCTTGCAGCCTTCCAAATGGGACTGGGAGAATGGGTGTGTGGTCCTGATTCCTGGCTGATGCACACAAATACCTAAGAGCTCATGCAGGTCAGGATTTACACCTCTCCTGGCCTCAGTCCTGCATTCAGCACCTCTGTGGGGCACTGAGGGCTGACATAAAGCTTTTCAGGGACAGCGAGTGGGACCCATACACTGCTCTCACAGGCAGGTACAGCCTTTCCCATTGCAAGCACTACAAGAGGAAATGAGTTAAACCACATCCATGTTCTCTCCAACCTCCTTAGTGAAGGTTACTAGCTGGAGGAGTTTTCATAGCAAGAATCCAACAGCATCCTGAGGAAAGAGGAACTAGAACTAGAACATCATGCTGTCAGGACTGTCTCATGCTTTCATTAGCCCCCACTACAGTGTTTTTATGGTTTTCTTGCTTTCCTTTCTGCTCTTTTTCATGGTCCCCCAGAGTTTCAATCAAAGTTGCATTTCTCCGCTTCTTGTCCCCCCCAGCCCCTTGCATTCCTGGAAGGAAAACAAGGACAGACGGAGGTGCCTGACTATAAAAAGCTGTTCTTACAATGAAAGCAGTGCTTTCAATAAAACTTAAGCAGTCTGGCTGCACTGCCTGTGCTCTGCTTCCCTGCTTAAGGGCACATCTGCAAAGATAGAGCAACCTCAGATGGGTGACATAAATAATACAGAATCATTCTTAATAATCAAGGAATGTCAGCGTTGCCAAAAAAGTAGCTGATAACACCCATTCCAACTACTGCACACTTATAAATACGTTGATCTCCAGAATCCCCCTTCCCCCAGAGCTGGTGACTGAGCCAATCCCAAGCTTGATTTTTCTTTTAGTTGGGTTGTTTATTGCCAAATTCCAAAACAAAACTAAGCAAAACACACACACAAGTCACTTTTCAGATGTGACTTATGAAGTGTCTCTAAGTAAGCGCATGCATCACACATAAAAACACCCCAGGCTGGGGTTCCAGCTGCACAGGAAAAACAGCAGCAGGAACTCTCACTGCATAATAAACTACCTGAGCAAGCCCTTTGCTTTGCCTCTGAAGGCTTGGGGACAGATCTTCAGGGAGAGGCATAACTGCAGCACTTCATTACCTTCCTTCAAGCTGTGAAATTATGTCTTTTTTGTTTCATTCTGAAAAGCTTCTTTTATACAAAGGCACACACGCACAAGAAAGGCAACTATCAGCTTTCGGTCAGTTCACATTACGCCATTCCTGCATGTCCAAATAGTTTAACACCCCTAACTTTTAGCCTTTACTCTTCTTTACTCTCTCATAGAAGAGAAAGGCTGTCTAATTTTATTCTAAAGGAGGAAAAGCACATTAATTTCCAGCCCATCTTTGGTTAACAACAGTGCTGTGTACTCTGTCCCAAAGCACTGTCCACTTTCACAGCTATTGGCAGAGCAGAGGCTCTTGTATCACTCTTGTAAACTTAGTATGTAAGTCACTGAGCTGCAAAACAGGGTTTTCAGCAAGGACAGAGGTCATTTGCATACTCTGAGTGGCTAAATTGAGCGAAACATTTTGAGCCCCATTACACACTCTGTGGTAGTGCCTGGTCCAACAAAGGTGTTGTGGCAGGGTGTTGGGGACCTGCAGCCCCTGCTCAGCCCTGTGCAGAGCTCAAAATTGCACCTCCAGAGGTCCATGCTCTGTGCTTCACCCTGACTCCTGCTCTCCTCCCCAGGCCTGTGGAAGTTCAGATATTTTTAGCCATTTGCCATGAGTGAAGGAATGTCTTTTCCAAAGTTACCTCACTCCTAAGGGCAGCTCTGCCAAGACAAACAGGTCCTAAGTGTGATTACTCCAACCGCAGCCAGGGGAGAGAGCTCACACCACAGTAATGTGCATGCTCGAATCCTAAGTACTTGGAATTATTACTATTTATGGTGCATGAAATTACATTCCTCGCTTCCTCACCTGGCCACACAGATAGGAGGGGGATGGAATTTCAGATCCTTCCTGCCCTTACATAGCTAAGCACTTTTGAAAGCTCTGAGCACTTGTGAAAGGAGCAGCCCTGAGAACCTCAAGACTGATGAACGGTGGGACTTATCATGGGATGCTCCCTGGACTGGGGCCTTTTCAGGAATACATGCCAAAAGGAAGGCCAGAGGCCAATACCAACTCAGTTTCTCACCTGGGGAAATCTGTTCTACCCCAGGCTTGTTTTGTTAATCACATGCTCACCTCCATATGCCTTTACTCTCATCTTATTAGGGCCATCCCATGAGCATACAGCAATTAACATCCCCCAGAGCAAAGGGACCAAGAGCTCAGTGAATAACATCTACGGAAAACTATTGTGCCTCAAACACCAACTAATTAATTCTCAAAAACACCATCGATGTTTTAAAACCAGCATAGCATTTACCTCTCACAAGTGTGAAAGCTGAACTGTGGAACTTACTTGACTTGCCCATGGCCACCGAGGCAAATCCGTGTCAGAGGAAACCAAAGCCAGCAAAGCTGCTGCCCGGCTCTGCCCCACACTGCCTGTGTGATCCTAGGTCTGAGGCACCATATGATGGGAGAACAGGACCTCTGCTTCTGAGGGCTGTCAATAAACACCTTCAAGGTGTTCAGACACAATTTTACCTGCAGATACCACATAATGATGGCCACTGCTTGGAGTTCTGAGCTTAAGCACTCCAGCGGTGCCAGGTGGGGAGATTTAGATATTAAAAAATTCAGCGATCTACCACTTACCTATTTTTAAAAATTTATCATCCTCCTCCCAGAAATATAAGAACAGCTAGTTGAGTGCACAGATGGAACTTTTCTCATGTTATCCACCACTAGCAGGAGGTGCCCGATCCACAGGGAACCAGTAAACAAATAGGGTTAAGATGGGGGAAATATTGATATGCAGTCCCTCCCTGCTTTATCCATTTTGGACACTGCCTCAGAATCACTGAGCAGCCTTTGGCCACAGCCTCAGAGCTGCTCTGCACTGCCCAGGCTGTTGCCCAGGCTGGCTTTTCATTAACAAAAATTGTAATACAGGTGATGACAGGCAAAGAGACAACAACATCCATTCCCTCTCAGGGACACGAGTTCCTCATGGTGGGTCTCCTGCACAGCATTTATCATCCTCCCAGCAGTGACAAACTCAGGACCAACAACAATAACAACAACAACCAACAGGCTTAATCCTTTCCAGGGAGTTCTTGTCTGGAAAATCCTCCTTATGAAAGACAGATGTGAACCTGCCAGTCCAGTCAGATGCAGAAAGCCCTGGTAAATGCAGGAATGAACATTCTCGAACACAGAATTGGCAAGGAATAACGGGGAGATTCAAACAGTGAAAGATGTAAATCATTTCAATATGACAGGCTGGATTTGAGAACAATTTCAGGCCATGGACGTAGAAATCAAAGACCATCATCTCTGGTAATCCCAAAGGAAAACAATCCTTTCCTTTCCCCAGAAGGTAAAGTTAGAAGTGAAGGTGAAGCAAATTGAGACTGAGGAAGGGAATGATCCCTATCCAACAAGGCACATTGCAATAATCAAAGCACACATGTTAGCGGAGATGTAATTTAAAGCAGAGATCAAATTCTACAAAGCAAGACACAAAAAAAAAAAAAAAAAGAAAGAAAAGTAATAGTAAAGCAATTCTATGAGCAGCAGGAAACCTCAGCACTGACAGGGCTTTGCTGAGCACTACACAAACCATACAGCATAAGCTGCACCTGAGAGGACCTTTCCTATTGCACAAGTATTCAAACCCCCTGCCAGACTGTGAATGTGATTTTGCTCTGCTTTTCATCAGCCGGGATCAAGATCCAGCATCTAATGAAAGCTCTAAGTCTCTCTAACCAGCAGGAATAAGAAAGATGCCAGCTGAATTTCCTGGATTAAGACAAAACAACAGGAAAGCTTGGGAGGTCTAAGTCTTACCTTGGACTCCTGGCAGCAAAGTGTGACAGCACCACATCTGCTTCCCACATCAAAGAAAATGCCCAAGCCCACTTTAAGGGTGATGTGAACAGCACCTTTCCAAACTAAAAAATCACTACTGTTCAGAAATACAGAGCACCCAGATAAAACCAGTGAGGCGACAAGTGGCAGTCCATTGCTGGACATCACAGTACAGACACACCAACTCCCCGAGTTACTCACCCAGAGGGGAAACTCCCCACTCTCAGAAATGCATGTTCAGGTGGTAACCTGAAAAGCCTGAAAAATGCACTAGGATGGAGAACCCCAGTCCCAAAACAATGGTCTCTTCACCCACCAAATGTCCTACCCTTGCTTACCAACTCTGCAAGGACAGGAGATACTGGTTGTATTAATTCTCAGCCTCCATGTCTTGTCCCTTTTTTATCCAATTTGAAATCAATGTCTCAATTCTCCCCTCAAACAGATTATTAGTTCAATTACTTTCTTGTTTCTTTCATTCATATTAAAGGGTTCCCAAACTTTCTAATCAAAATAATAGCAATTTAGAAAGCTTGATTTGTAGGTGACTAAGGTCCTTTCACACCTCTCCGACCTGCAAATCTACTAGCTTTGACTCTCACAATAACCTTGGGAAATTGGGATCACATTTTAGGGAAGGATACTGTGATTAAGAAAGCACAAAATATGTATAGCATTGTTTGCTATTCTTCTACCACCTCAAAACCATTTTGGGGTAACGTGGCATTTCTACACTTCCTTTCTTTGCATCAACTTTCACATCTGGGGACACACAACTTCTCCAGTCTTCCAGTTGTTTTTCTCCCCAGAAGATGTCAAACCTCTTTTGCAAGCTGCAGGGATGTCCTCACAAGTTTCTAATCACAAGGGTTTCTGCTGTGGGTGACTGCAGGTGACAGTTCAAACTGTGCAAGTCCTGTTCCAATGGAAAAGCAAAAAAATGCAGCTGCTGCTGCTTGGAACGAGGCCACTGCCCAGCAGAGCACAACCACCCTGTGCCTTCCTAGGAAAAGCAAGAGGGAGTCATTTGTGCAGCACGTGAAATGTTAGGTAAAGCCGGGAGATTTACAGGTGAAGAAGAGGTGGTGATTCCAGCACCATCAGCTTGGGCACCAGTGCAATACTGACTCCTGCAGTGACCCCCACAGCTCTTCCCAAATGCCCTCTTCCTTCTTTAACCCCAATGAATTCCTCTGCTGAGACAAAAAATCCAGGAACTGGCTTGCTGAAACAATAAGAGGATCTTAGTGCAAATTGCCTTTTTTCAGCCTTTTTTTTTTTTCTTTTTCTTTTTTTTTTTTTTAATAGGAGTGCTAAAACACTGGCACAAGTTGCCCAGAGAGGTGGTAGATGCCCCATCCCTGGAAACATTCAAGGTCAGGTTGGATAGGACTCTGAGCAACCTGGTCTAGCTGAAGATGCCCCTGCTCATTGCAGGGAGCTTGGACATCACGATCTTTAAATTCCCTTTCAATCCAAACTATCCTGTAACTCTGTGAATCTGTTACAAAAGCAATGCCTGTCCTCTCCTGTCCACCCAGGGGTGTCCCACACAGGCTTGTAGGTTGCCATAGTTGAGGGGAAAAACACAAGCAGCTTCACATTGTTTCTTTCTTTTCACAGTTCTTTTTCACCTGCTATCAGTTTCCCATATTTATCACTGTGAAATCAAGTTATATATTTGAAAATATATATCAACTGTCTGACATTTGAAAATCTATTTACAGTGCTTTTCTTCCCATTACCCTGTTTACTTTACAACTTTGATTTTATTGAAATGCCATTTTGGAATATTGATTTCACTTGAACTGCAAATAGAAATGGGCTTTCTTGGAGAAAATTAAATATATATTTCATATGCAACAGACAGGAAAATCTCTCTGAGTCACTCTTGCATAGAGAAGTAATTGGCCTATTTAAGAGGGTTGTGTAATGTTGTGTAGCTCAGGACACTGAGGGCTAAATGTTGATGTGCTGGGAAGATCGGACATTTAAAACCTTCTCACAGTCCAGCACCATCAGACCCATTTATTCAGTTTGTGTTTCCACTTTTCATAGTCCTGACGAGTAAAATCTCTGCAGCAAAACTTGGCATTTGACTCCTTCTGTTCTCTACTCTCTCTACCACCAGCTCTGCATTTCTCTCTATAAAGCTTTTAGTGAAAGGTGGGTGAGCGGGACTGGGGAAGGTACATGAGGTTGGCTCCTTCTGTACATAAACATTTTGCCAGTAACACTTTGTCCATGAGACGTTGTGAAAAATGACACAGCTGACAGGGCTATGCAAACAGAGCAACTCATGCTGGGGCCAGGAACCCCATTTGCTGCTTAGTCTATCCTTCTAAGCAATAAACTACAGGGGGAAAAAAAAAAAAAGCCAAAAAACAAACCTTTTGTCAGAGACTAGGTTTGTCTTTACTGGGAAAATGTATTAATAGAGTTTGGTTGGTAGACTTGCAAATCAAGTTAAGTAAAGCAACCCCTGTATTAGAGGAGGAAGAAAAAAGGTGTGATTACAAAGGATGAACAGCCACTAGAGATGGATCTACCTTTCTACCAGAGAGAACCCCTAAAATCCTCTGTGATGTAGTCCAAGTGCCTCCCCATCCCAAATGGAGGCTTATTGTGAGCTAAACCCTGCATACCAATCCTTGCCCTACCACAGGGGAAAGCGTCCATGCATTCAAAGAAGGAGCTTTGCAAGCCCTTATGGGGCTTCACATACGGAGCATTCCCATGCAGACGTTTGCTTAGAAAAAACCACAAACATTCATGAGAACTATTGCAGAAAGCATCAGACCTTGAAAACCTAAAGGGAAGAATTTCGGACTCAGGGAAGTCTTCTACATCAAAGGAAATGGGACAACTGGAAATATGGAAGCAACCCAAACTTGCCACAAAGTGTCTCTGCAACTTGGTACAAAACTGACAGACATCTGTATTCCCTCGTGCTCCTCCCGTGCTTAACAACAAAATAAATCAATAGCTGCAGTTATCTGTGTCCTGAAAGAACAGGCACATCCTGTGGCAAGTGCCCCAGGGTGTCAGGACTGAAACTGGACCCCGGAGAGCCCAAATGGGCACAACCTCACGCCTTGGGCTGCAGAACAAGCAGTCCCTTTCAGTCCTACAAGCAGAGCGGATCCGTGGGGCGCAGGGCTGCGGAGCCAGAGCGGCTTCAGCGGAGCCAGCCTGCTCACGGGCAGCTCAGCAGCGCTCCCTCACAGCAGCAGGGGCGGGTCCCAGGGGGTGGGACGGCATGTGCTAGGATAGCATATCCCTGCAGCACCTCATGGGCTTACAGCTGGCCCCTACAGCAGGTGGGCTGGAACTAACGCCTCCAGCCGAGTCTCCAGCTCAATGTCTTATTAATGCAAATCCCTCCATGACGCTCCTAACTCGTCCTGGCAGGTGCCATTTGCTGCTCACGAGAGAGGCAACAGGAGCTTCTGGGTAGGAGGGTCCTCCTAGATACAAAACTTGGTAACAAGTGATGTCTGACTCCAAAGAATATGTATTACCTATGAGCCAAACACCAAGAGGAGAATTCTGAAATTTTTGAAGCAGTTATTAATCATAGAATCATTAAGGTTGGAAAAGACCTCTAAGATCATCGAGTGCAACCACTAACCCAGCACTGCCAAGCCCACCACTAAACCAGTCCCTAAGTGACACATCTACAAACTTTTGAACACTGCCAGGGAGTGATTCCATCACTTTCCTGGGCAGTCTGTTCCGATGCCTGACCACAACTTTAGTGAAGAAACTTTCCCTAATATTCAATCTAAACCTTATCTGGTGCAACCTGAGGCCATTTCCTCATTACCTGGGAGAAGAGACTGACTTCCACCTGTCTACAACCTCCTTTCAGGCAGGTAAAGTCACCACTGAACTTACCAACAGATACCAGAAAGACATGTAAGATAACTTCCCTCTTTACTATAGTAAACAATGTCCATTAGCCAAAGTGGCCTTTCTAGTGACAGACAGGATGTACACATTAATTTTAATGTATACAATAGGAAGATCACGGAACAGGTTGCCTGCATTGTAGATACTTGCCTTGACAATGCTGTCATTGCACTGCTTGCATTGCCTCCTAGTCCATCTGCAGGAAACCTTCAAATTCGAAAAGTTATTAAATCGAGAAATGATAAATTATCTACAAGGAAAAGGGAGAAAAAGTAGCTCCTTTAATCTCCCAATAAAGAAGCAAAGGAAATTACGTCATTCCCAGATGGAAGACCAGTGTGGCTGGCCAGGCAGACAGAGGGATCACTGCGTTGGCATCAGTGATGCTGCTTCCACAGACACAGACAGACAGACAGTTCCAGAGAAAAGGGCTAAAGGGAATGCCTAGATCCAGCTCCCTCCGGGCCATCTAAGAGTCTTGACACAATCTTTGTATCTGGTTACTCTTTCTCATATACAGCACATCAAATCCCCGGCCCTAATGCATGGGGGAAATGAACTTTGCTGCTCAGACACATTTCTGATGCGGTTCTCAAACAATGTGGGAAAGACAAGTTGTAATTCCCTTTGGCCAAGTGCAAAACCCACCAACTACGAAGTGAAGCTGAGCTGAAAAACTACACTTGTCTTAATTTTTAGAGGAATGTAAAAAGAAATGAGAAACAGATTTTGACTGAGTATTTTTGTTAGTACTGCAATTTTTTAAATTTTTTTTTTTCTGATGCATTATCTCGTCAGTAGCAACCGAGTTTATTTTCTGGCCTCCTTCCACAAGCTCTCTGGGTGAGATAGTGGTATTTGTTTTAACGTAATAAATATTGTTGTTAACCAAAAAGAGGCAGATGTTTATCCCCAGAATGTTCCCCACACGTTCTCAGCCCCCATTCACTGAGATTATTTCTTGTCTAAATTAAGTGCATTTAAAAACCTGTCTGAATTAACTACTCCAGAGGGCAACAAATAACTGTTCCTTAGTGGAGAATGATATCCTGTAGTCTTCGTTCCTTCTGGTCATGCCCTTCACTGTTTACACCTCCCCAGAGCAGAGTAACTGTTGACAAATTAGAAAAGCACCATTTCAGACTTGGTTTCAGAATCACAGAATGAGTCAGGCTGAAAGGGACCACAGAGATTCATCTCCCAACCTCCCTGCTCAGGCAGGGTCACCCCATAGCACATGGCACAGGATTGTGTCCAGATGGGTCTGGAATATCTCCAGTGAGGGAAACTTCACACCCTCTCTGGACAATCTGTTCCAATGGTTGGTTACTGCACAGTAAAGAAGTTCTTCCTCACATTCAGGTGGAACTTCCTAGGCATCGGCTTCTGCTTCTTGTCCTACTGCTTGTCACCACCAAGGAGAACTTGGCTCCATCCTCTGACACCCTCTCTTCATATATGGACTTATAAGTCTTCCCTTCTTAGTGCCAGTTAGGAGGTTTTTCTGTGGATCTGCCCCTCTGAAGACTTAATGTATGGAGACCCTTACACCATTAGCCTTAACCCAGCTGTAGTGACTCTCCAAAAATAGAAGGAAAGGAATAGCAGAAATCTGCAGGAAGCCAGGTTCACAGCTGACTAAATGAAGGCAGATCAGTGTACCATTGCCTGAGACCAAGCTCACAGCCAGTTTCTACAGAGCCACCGAGAAGCAGCAACTATTGCTTGTCTGAGCCCTTCAAAGCCCTGATATTCCATCTGCTTCTGCTCCATCAGACATCCAAACTGCAGCTTCGTGCTCACTGGGGACCATCCTACAGCTCTGACAGCTGAGGTGTTGCTGCTCACTGATACAAGATCCAGTTTAGGGAACGGTTCTTCACCTTGCCTAAACTGGCCATTACTAAGGATCCGATGGAAAGCTGGGTGCAAGATCAAAGACAAATATATATCTAACCCCAGAGAAGCAGAAGAGACATCAACAGCACTGACAGGGAGCTCCAGATTTCTGCAGGGACTTCAGCATCTACATATCAGCCTGAATGACTCGGCCAGGCAGAAGTTGACTCAAAACCACAGAAGGGGGGAAAATCATTTAAATATAGAGGCAGGCACATTTATCAGCTAAAGGAAAAACCTCCCTCTCCACTGGGGTTTGCCTTGGTAAACACAGAAGACACAAGTCAACCGGATCGCCTGGCCAACCCCTCACCCCACACCCAGCCAACACTCAGAGCCAGTCCCCTCTGCTCACTCCAGCAGGACGCTCTGCAGCTCCCCTCCTCTGAAGTTTGCTTACATTACTGCCTCTCTTTGTTGACATTGGCATCTTTCTCAAGCCTTTGCATAACTATTTTTTCTTGGATATACTTAATCTATCTTATTTTTATCCCATCTGTGAGAAAAAGCAGCTGCAGCGCAAACCAAACCGCTTTGGCAGTTCCGCCAGCCCCGCAGATCCCATGACCCCCTTGCCAGGCTGCTGTAATGTTTGCTGTTTATCTGGTGCTGCTCTTGGGCACTCACCCATGTCCTATCCCAAACGCAGCAGGAATGTGCAAGTCCTCCTAAAGGCCTCTTTCAAGGTGAATTAACCGAGCCTCATGCATACAATATTGCCGAGTGTGGACTTTCAGACTTTTCTTTTTCCATATAAAGTTTTAAATGGGTTTAGACTGAAAATTTTCCTGAGGGATCTCACGTGTTCTGCATACACAGGTCCTGCAAATTAAGTTGGATGTACTCCCTGGGAGAATCTACTACAGCTGAGGAGGTTTCCAGCAAGGACACAAGGACCACTAATGTTACATCCTCTGCTTTAAAAGAATACAAGACCAAAAGGAGAAACAGTGACAGCTTTACCCGTGTCAGCTGCTGGCAGAGGTGGAAATACCACTGCCAACAATGAAAAGACATTTTTCATATTTTTTCACAGAAAAAATACCACATGAAAAGCAAGGGTGGGATGCCTGTTGTAATTGCCATGGGATTTAATCCAAGGTAAATCTGTGGCTGCTGTTATCCAGGAAGATGGACTGAATGGTCTCACTAGTCCTTTTTGAGCTTTTACTTAGGTACCTAAACAGCTGGGTTTGCCTGCTTTGTGAGATGCTGTCCAGAAGGAAGTGAGATGGTGGCCAGTGATGGGTGCTACACCCTGGATCATGCTGGCTTGCCAAGTGCTGGAAAATTCTCCAGGACACAAGGAATCATACAACCATTTAAGCTGGAAGAGACCTCCATGATGATCAAGTCCAAACATTAATCCAGCACTGCCAAGGCCACCACTAAACCAGGTCCCTCAGAGCCACATCATGTCTGCTAAATCTCTTCAGGGATGGTGACCCCACCACTGCCCTGGGCAGCCTGATCCAATGGCTGACAACCCTCTCTGTGAATATATTTTTCTTAATATCCAACTTAACTGCCCCTGGTGCAACTTGAGGCCTTTTCCCCTTGTCCTGTCATTTGTTACCTGGGAGAAGAGATCAACACCCACCTGGCACCAACCCCCTGTCAGGGAGTTGTAGAGAACGAGGAGAGTGAGGCTGTTTCTCTCCTTCTGCCACCCGAGGTGCTAAGCTATAGTTTGGAAGCATGAACAATATGTCATTGTCACAATGAGATCTGCAAAACCACTTCAAGCAACTGTTTGTAAATCCATTTGGGTTTCTAAGTCCAAACATTTGTAAATCCATTCCCACCAACTGGGAATACATGAGTCAGTGACTATCTGACAAATCCCCACAGTTTATACAGGAAGGCATAAAGACATCACCCTTTTAAAATCAATATTTTTAATCAAAATTTCCTGAAGCAATTGAGTAAAACAAAGATTTTATTAAAAAACCTACCTAAGTACTTAACTCTCCCTTCCACTCTCCTCACTTGTCAATGAAGGAGCAGGACACAAAATGGTCCTTTATCAACAAGGACTGACAGGTCAAGTTATACTCTTATATCACCTCACTATCTCACTTTAAAAAATCCATATCCCACCTTGCACAACATTAGAAAATTATTTTCATTTATACATAATTGGGTAAACTTTGAATATTTACCTCTTTATTTTTATTTCCCCCTTTTTTTTTTCACTGGCCAGCATAGAAATGTACAAGCATGGGTCATCTTCATTTGTTTGCAGAATGCTTCAGACTTAGGGATTAATTAATTCAAAAGAACCAGAGTACATGGAGTTCTTGGGGAGAGGGATATAATTACTACATTTAAAGTTCTCCTGGAAAAATGTTAAAGTGGCAATTTTTTGGAGTTAATGTCTTTTCCTGCTGGTCATTCTGGCTGGAGGCATCCTCCTGTCTTTAGGATAAAGGAGATGTCTCCTGTGAGATTGGGTGGGGAAGAAGCTGTGGTCCACAGGTGAAGCAGGGAAACACAAAAGACCTGGAGTGCTCATTTTCCTAAGGATTTCACTTAATCAAATTATCACCAAACTGCAAGCCATTTCTAACCACTAATTACCCACTGCCTGGAAACTATTTTGAACAAATGTAAATGTACAAAATCTGGTTGATGATAGCCTTGAAATGTAGATCCTGGGAAGCCTGTGAACTTTAACAACTGTGGAGAAACAAAACCAGAGTTTCTTCTCATAACTTTGATCCTGTTCTAGGGGCAATACACAGGCACACGTAACAGATCTTTCCTTCCTCTCTATTTTCCTGCCACAGATACTCTTTGGAAACAGCATTGCAGTTACTCCACACAGTTTATCCTTCAGAATGTATCAGATGTTATTTAAACAAATGCATGCTAGAACTTTTCTACAGTGCCTCCTGGTAAACTGCAGCCATGAAGAACCTGTGTTCAGACTCAAGGGGCCAAAAAAAGTTGAACTGAAGTCAAACAGAACAATTCAGTCTCATCCTACAGTACCAGACTCTTCATGGTGATATTACAGATTAAACAATTATGAGAAGGAATGAGGGACCACAGGTGTTTCCCCACAAACACTGCAGCCTGCCTTAGGACTGACTTCTCCTTCTCCTTTGAACTGTACAGGAATGACTTGTCACTGTGCATTGTACCACAGCAGTGCCACAGCTGAATCAACCACCCAGGCATGGATGGGGGGGAAAAAACCCCACAGATACCCTCAAGCAGTCCATGGCTCAATGGAAACATGAAGGTAGAACTAATTCCCTTAAAAGCCATGGAGATTTTATTTTAAATTTTCCCATACTAAGTTTTTAATCTGAAGATCCTTATGGCCCTTTGCAGATTGAAATAATGAGTTTGTTTTCTGCAGATCAAAGTTCAAACCCTGATGGAGGTTCACCTTTTCCACGTAGCCATTTAGTCCCTACAGTCTCCATCACAAAGTTTCTGCTCAAAATCAAGATCCAAAGCTCAGGAATTCAGTGAGAGGATAGAAGAGATGATGCAGCTCCTCAGCTGCCTACCCTGCAACAGGGTCTTGAAATTATAATTGCCCAGAAATAAAATTTATGCAGATTCAGAAGATAAGCAGGACACGGGCAAGCTGCATCCGTTCATCAGTAAAGCAAAAGCAAATACAGATGGAACGGGAGATTTTTTTCCTGAGCTCCTGTTTGGAATCTTCTTTTTCTTCCAGGATCAACAAAACCTCCAGCTTCAAATTTTTGCATATATGCTTTAAGAATTAGCATGCTGTGAGGTCTCGCTGCAGACAGCACATGTTTTCTCAAGCAACATATACAACAAAAAGTCATGGGAGTTTTTTCCACCCTTCCCTCCTTATTAACACAAAGCAATCACTTAGAGCTTTTCAGTTTTCCAGGGCACCACAAGCAAGAAGGAATGAAACCTCTGACAGATGGCTTTGAGGTAGCACCCTCACTTTGCAATTTGATGAGATGACCTTCCTCATGTCATAGATGTTGGGCGGGGAGAGGTCACAGGCTTCCTTGCTGTTCCAGCTGCACTTGGTCTCCCCCTCAGGTCCCGCACATTAGGTCCCAAGAAGCCACTGAGACAGGGTTATAATTTAGGGTGCTTGCGTCAAGCTGTGCTTTTTTGAAATTACTCTAGGATGTCCAGGAGACATGGAAAGACAATGTAGGAAGTTTTGTGTCCACTTCACAAGCTTGCTTCTCTTTAGTAGGTGGTTTTCCTCATATCTTTGCCTGCATTCCTGTATTTCACAGAAAATACCTTCATTCCTTCCTCCCTAGGTCAAGTTTTCTTTTGCTTATTGCTGTATGCTTTCACTTCATCTCTGAGATGATTCACACTATGTGATCTCTGCCATGAGGGAGAATCAAAGGTCAAGAAAGCTCTAGTGGTGTTTCTGTAGCAGTGAGTTCTGTAGCAACGAACATTGCAGGTTCTGGAACTTTTCTATCTATGCTATTGCACAGCTCTCTCACAAGGTTTGTGCTTGAGTGTTAGAACAGGCTGCCGAGGGAATTGGTGGAATCATTATCCCTGGAAGTATTCAAAAAGTGTGTAGATGTGGCGCTAAGGGACATGGATAAGTGGTGAACACAGTGGTGTTGGGTTAAGGGTTGGACTGAATGAAACTAGAGGCCTTTCACAACCCTAATGTTTCCATGATTCTGTGATTTTAGTCCAAGCCTACTGGTACCCACCGAGGTAAGGCTCAGGAACCTGACTGTGTCAAGTGCATGAACCACTGGAGCACTCAGTGTCTTCAGACACAGGTGCTTCAACCTTCCCAAAATTTCCCTCCAACATCCATTGTGGCCACCAGACATCAGCACTTTGTCCTAAGCACCTGTCTCAGAGGGAAAGATGAAAATTCACAGTTTCTTATCCATCTCCTCACAAAGGTTTGCAACACACACTCACTTCAGAGTAGGGAACCTATTTGTCTCATTCTGGAGTCCACTTGGACTACTGTGACAGCAACATTTACACTTGCTTTAAGGATATTTTATATACTCAGGAGGTGGTGGAAGCAGCTTAATGTGCCTGAGAATTGGTTCCACAAAATCTCCACCTTTCCTTTAACTGCTATTCTCACACAAAATGGGAACAGCAAATGTTTCAGAGAACAAACCGTACTGGTTTAGGGCAAATGGGTGCAGAGGCTTTATCATTGTTGCAGTGCCAGGAAAATGAACAAATTTGCCCCCTGGGTTGAAGCTAAAGGAACAAAATTCTTGAGCCCTGCCTAAAATCACATGGGT
Organism: Corvus moneduloides; assembly: GCF_009650955.1. NCBI lineage: Eukaryota > Metazoa > Chordata > Aves > Passeriformes > Corvidae > Corvus > Corvus moneduloides. The sequence continues at coordinate 6,972,636 of NC_045478.1, forward strand.
CTGTTTGGCTCGTCTGATGTTGTTCCATGGTGATTCACAGGCATTGCTCTGCCTTGCTGTGTGATGCTTGGCAGCCAGCTGCACAGTCAAAGCTGTGCAGAGAGCAAACGAGGGCCCTGATGCATACTTTTTTTTTTTTTTTTCTTGCAAGCAAGCTCCTGCCTCAGAGACAACTCTAGAAATCTACAGAACAGGCAAAGTCCAGACAGAATCAGCAACTATTTAGTGTTGCTGGAAAATAAAGCCAGATTGCACAGCCTGATAGCCATATGATCCCCTTCTAACATGCATCATTTCTCTTAGTAACAGCAACAGGCAGTGCTTCACACACTGCTTTGCAAATAATGATTAAGGTCGAGAATACCTCCCCAGCTTGTACCCTGTCCTTTGCACCTGCAAAACCTGAGTTGTGGAAAGTTGACTTGAGGCCACGTTTAATCAAAGCCTTACCTACGTGTCACAAGAGAGAACCTGTAGCCATCCCACCCAGCAGCGTGACCTGGAGCACCTATTTTAAGTGTTGAGGTATCCAGCAGAGTCAGAAGGAGTCAGGAGCACTGAAATTCTGAGTGACTCAGAACCTGTACTGTACATGTAGGGTCCGAGGAGACAGGGTGTCTGGGAAGGGCAATCAGGTGTTGCCTCGTGTGCCCAGTGAGGAGCTGCTGAGAGCCAGCCAGCTGGAAACACCAGGAATGTATCTGAACAGGCACCTGCCTCCTGGCTTGCTCCTCTCAGAAGCTGGCTGACATGGCACAGAAGCCTTTCCTAAATACCAGCTGGAATTTCTCACAAGTGGTGCAGGAGATATTCACCACACAGCATCCTCCTGAAGGAAAGGTGATGCAGACCCATTCAGGGAAGCATAAGCTGAAGGTGGAAGTTGGCTTAAATATGACCACAGTGCCCACGGGGTACTTCTGTCTCTCTGGGAAGGGTTTCTGCTGCCACTGTTGCTGCCCTTACATGAAACTCATGTCTTGAAGCAGTTTGTCAGGAAGCATTAGCATGCCTGGCAGGTTTGCCTAGCCTGGCCTTCTTCAAGTAAGCAAACAGAACGAAGGGAATTCCCAATTTTGCATGTTTAAACAGTAAGACTAAAAGCTATTTAGAATCCTGCTGACCAAATCTCAGATCTTGCAGGCTTGGTGCTGTTCAAGCCTCCTTAGCAGGCTGAAGAGCACCCTTCTGACTTCTGAATTGCAGCAGAGAAAGAAAACACAGAGCTTGTCAAGAAAAAAAAGAAAGGAAGGAGGACTGGCCACTGACAGGTGATCCCTCTCTGCTTCTACCTCCTCCTGCTTGTGAGAAGGGATCTTCCCTACACTTTGGGCACATCTTTATCCCCTCATTCCTGAGCACACCTGGCACCACACACTGCTGTGACATTCACGGCATCATTGCTCCCAGGAGAGCTTTTAGTACTTGCTCCGTAATCCAAATCTACTAAATACACATTAATCTAATTGTAACCATTGTATCAGGCAGAGGAAAAGAATTGAGAAACTTCGGCTTACAATGTGCCAACTATTCCAAAAATCAGATCACTGTGGATAATAAACAGTGAGAAACAACAAAACAGGAGTCAGAGGAATTGGAGGCTTTCATGGTCACTGATGTAGTAAATCAGCACTGAAGTTTAACACAGACAAATGTACTGTAAAGTAATATATCTGAGGGAAAGGACTGGGCTTGAAAGCACATATTTAAATGTGACATTCATGCAGTACACTAGCCAGGAAAATGAGGCTGATTTCATTAAAGAAAAATAAATCTCTGAAGACTATACAGTCCATGGATACATTAATAAAAAAGAAGGAAAAAAAAAAAAAACTAGTCCAAGTATAATTTAGGCTATGTCAGAGGGGAATCACAGTGACCAGTAAAATAAAAGGAGCACAAGATAGATTTTATTAAGTTAGTGAAATAAGTCTGGATGGGAAACTCCAGAAGACTATCTTACAGGTAGTGTGTCAAGTACCAATGAGGATGGTATGTCCACTTCAGCTGCTATCTCTATCCTTAGATAGAGGGTCTGAGGACCAAGAAAAAAACTCAGATTTAATTAGCAAGCTCCCTTTATATATTTAAGATAGCACCTGCATATTTAATTTATGGCAACTTCAGATGTTCTCAGCTTTCCACTGCAACAGCCACTGTGGAAACAACTCCCACTTCAAGGACAAGCAAAGAGAAGAGAGCAGGGATTAGTGGTCTTTCCATTGCCAATGGTCAGCGAAGGAGGAAAACAGAATTATTGTGGTCACAGAGGAAATCAGAGCTCAGATCTGTGGTTTTTTCATAACCACAGAACACCTCGGAGAACTCTTCAAAGTGCAGGTACACAGACATATTTGCTCCAGTGAAAACCAGCCTCTGCTGGTGTGTGAGGGGACAGACTGCTCTGTGCTCGCCAGCTTAAGAGCAAACTAACTCTGGCCAAGGACACTGGAGGAAAACTCCTTTCTGTTAGCAAAGCCATGGTTCTGCAATGGTGCAAATGGCCTGGGATGCTCTCAGAGACTCATCCCTAGTGAACTGCTGGGAACTTCCATCAGGAAGATGAGGTCCAAACAGCTTGAGCTGTGATTTCTATCAGGTATCTCAGGGTGAACACCACCACACTGACCTTCCTCAGAGGCCAGATTTATTCTCAGCAGAGAAAGAAAACCTCTCACAGTTGCCAGATTAAGCTGATCAAGAACTAACAAGAACTGGAGAAGCAACAGGAGTAGCCTCCTCCGCTCTGCCTCCAGAGAAAAATCTGGCTTTTATTACAAAATTCCAGCCTGGAGCTTCCTCCCACAGGATAGACCAAGGAGGCCCAGACTTGTATGAATTAACCAAAAATAACACTTCCAGGGAGGGAGAGGATGATTGAGGGAATTGCTGATGTGATACAGAGGCCTCTCACCTCCTTCTCACCAGTTCAAGTCCAGAAGTCAAGAAGAAGGAGAGAAGGTCTCTGACTTTGTGAAGTTTGTTGCCTTTAGCTGATTTACTGGGAAGTAAGTGACTGCCACAACCACCATCATGTCAGGCAGCCCCAAGCCAGTGGACAGAAGAACAAAAACTGTCCTTCCCATCTCCACAATAATCCATTTTAAAGAGCTGTGGGTTGCATGTGGCAAGGCTCGGACTGATAGCGAGCTCCAGGCTCCACCAGCAAATATGTTTAAAAATAGCCAAAGCAAACAGGATTCTGTTTGGGGAGGGAGGGAGACAGGCACCTTTTTGGCTGTGTTTGGCCAGCAGTAGTACGGTCTGGTTGATCCTGACCGTTGATCTCCACTATACATCCTCATTGCTATGGCAATGTCCCATAAACAGAGCAGGGATCAGCAGCTCCCTGGAGCAAGGAGGCAGCACTGTCCTCAGGTAGTGGCACTGCATTAGAAGAAAGAAAACGTGAAATTTGTGCAGGCAAGCTGAAGACTCACTAGAGCGTGTAAATGTTACCTAAATTTGTGCATCAGCATTTAAATACCACGAGAACAGAAGCTGGATCTAAGCAAGAGCAAAGCAGATGAACACAGAGTGTCTGATTCAGCCTGGGGAGACAGGGAAGCACAAGGAGCTGGGAAGCACCCACAAACTGGGCCAAGGCTACCCCAAATGCTGCTGCTGTTCCCCAGGAGAAGCCTATGAGAAACTAAAGCAGATGGCAGCCAACATGCTGGTGGGCAGCAGCAGAGAATCCTTGGATGGGCAGCAGCAGAGAATCCTTGGCAGGACAGAGAGCACCACACCAAGCACTGAAGCAAGAAAAAGCAGCTCAGAGAAAAGGACCACCAGCACCATGAGAAGCCACCAGTAATGGAAGATCTCTCCTGGAGATCTCAGTGGCCATCGCGGGTTTGTGGAGCTGCAGCGGGGTCTGGCTCAGGGATGGGAAATAGCACAGGCCTGCTGTTACAAAGCAGGACTTGTTTGCCCTGCCCTTGTGCAAGGTGAGAAAGGGCGAAGGGAAGCACGTGCTCACCCCACTTTCCTGCAGAGTCTTCACAACCTGTGGCCTCTTAGAATACTGGTTCCCCCACTGCAGTGGAGTGGCCGCCGAGAGAGGCTTTACTCAAGGTAGTACTTTGGTGAGGTAATCTAAGACAACAGGATTAAACTGAAACAGACAATTTATGTTGTGCAACAGGAAATATTTCCAGACAGTAAAGTCTGTTGGGCTCCAGAGCACTTTCCCAAGGTAAGCAGCAGAACTGGAATGGCCATCCCTTGGCTCATCTGTCAAGGCTACGCCAGCGTAGTGTGGTGTGGAGAGCACGCTCACACAAGGAGAGAGACGGGACAGGGACCCTGGGTTTGCTGCTGTTACAGCCGTTCTGTGTAAAAACAGGGACCCAGCATTTGCTTAGACACAGAGCAAGTTTCTATTAACAGAAGAAAAAGCTGAGGTCTAGGGCAAGTATGAAAGCCAAAAAAAAGGCCAGAAAGGTCTTGGTGATACTTGAGACCTTTCAGCTCCATCATGATCTCACCCTGAGTGGGTTTCTCTTGTCTTCCTTTCTCCTTTGCAAGTGTCAGAAAAAAGCAGATATTAAGGGACTGATCCTTACGTGCCCTCCACTGCTGTAAATCAATAATAACATCACTGAAATCAGCAGGGTGATCTCAGGTTAAAATGAAGTGGGTTCACACTTAAATCCAAGAAAATTAAGGATGAAATTATGGTCATCTCCCAACATAGCACACGTAGGTAAAGTTTTAGGAAAATGACTCCCAAAACCTGCATTTGAGACAGAGGTTCATCTCTCAACAGCTGTATATATGGGTGGATTTCCAAAGGACTGGAGGTCCTATTCCCCCCTCAAGCACCCAAAGCAGCCCCTGAAGCACAGCTAGCCCTGCAGTCACCTTGCACAGGCAATGAATCTATCTACCTCAGAGCTGACTTGCCTGTTGAACCCCCAAGAAAATGCCAGCCTGTCCCCCCATTTCCTTTCACATTGCGAAATACAGAGCGCAGCTCCAGGTAAATGCTGTTTCTCAGGCTCCCAAGAGGTGCCAGGAGCAACTCCTGCTACAGTTTCTCCCCTCGCTCTGCTACATGAGCTCATTACTCTCTTGGCTATGTCTCTGCTAGTAAACTAACCCCTGCCAGAGCCCATTCTCAGCCCTGAAGCCAATTGGCACGACCTGACACCTACATATTATTAAACTCTCTTACACTCTGAAACAAGGTGACTGCATGCAAACTGCCTTTGGAGTGTCTTGGCCCTTCCTAAACTCCAGCAACACCTCGAAGTTGTCTCAGATCAAGCTGTGTGCGGAAGCACACACCCTCGAGACCAGCTCACTGGTACACGTATAAGCCAGCTGTGAGGATATTGAAAGTGAGTACTTTCTGATAAATCCTTCAGTAGCACAACACTCAGAAAGAGTCTGGGAGATTGGAAGACCCAAAAAAGGATTTCCTACTCAACTCGATTAAAAAGAAAAAAAGTGCCTTTCACAGAGGAACTGTGAAACAAACTTTGAGCTTTTACCTAGAAGCTGTCAGTAAATGTCTCCTGGGTCCCTCATTGCCTGTGGCAGCAAGACAAGGGGTGCCAAGGCTGGACAGGGAGCTTGAACTTTCCCCAGCCATGGGAGGCGATGTGCCTTGGCTGGAGGCAGGAGAGAGGGACAGGGTGAGCCAAAGCCCCCTTCCTACATTCTTGCCTTGTAACTCCTTCCACCACTTTCCCATTGGGGAAAGGGGGACAGAGAGGGCTCTACTGCCAAACTAGCATTAAACGAGGGAATTGAGAGAGCAACATGAATCAAACAGTGACTAGGAGGTAAACACACTGTACACAAAGCCTTGGGATCATTTTTCCTAGGGTCAACTCCAAGGCTTTTATTGCCTCACTTACAATTAGCTGGTAAATATTGTACATGTAATTGACCTTTCTAAATGCTGCTGGGTAGCTGGAGGTGTTGGGAGCTAATCCTGCCTATGAAGACCTGGGGTTGTGCAGCACTGACTTTATCTGCTGGTGTGTAATGCTCTGCAAGCGCTTTTTTCCCTCGCTTACTGACACATTGAGATTTACTGCCCTGTGTCAGTGAGTTCAAGAAAGCCTTTTAACTCTGGAAGCTCCGGGAACCAGCTCCAGCACATGCTTCAGGATTTATGCGTCAGTTTGTTATGCCTTGTTTGTCCAAGAAACAGTCAAGACTGAACGAGTCAGGAATGACAGAAATAGTACATGAAGTCACAGTTGCTCCACTTTAAAGCACAAGCATTTGTGTCTTTTTCCTACCAAATATACGGGCATTCGACGAGCCAATAAGGCAATGGCAGAGGAAAGGCAACACAGGCAGGATTTTACAGATGCCAGCTGAGTTGTGCCCGCTCCTCCAAGAGAGGGTAACACGGATTTCCCCAAGTATCAGCTCTTTCTGCTCAGAAAAGCAATCCCCAGAACTGTACACACTCACAAACCCCGTGAACGCTGCCGCAAGCCAGCCCTGGGAAAAACCTGTGAACACTAAACTGAAGCCGAAAGACAAACACCTAAGAGAAAACGCTGAGCAGCCCCTTCTCCTTCCCTCACCTCCGCTCACTGCCTGCCCGGCTGCTGTACATCCCCGTGCTGCTCTCTCCCGCTGTTAAACAGCCCTTTTTTCCGTCACTCACATCAAGCCACCAGCACAACAGCACCAATGCCAGCCCTCGCAGCTGACCTGTCCTACGGAGTGAGACGCGCACCGGGCTCCCGTCCCCTCCCCGTCCCCTCCCCGTGCCCCCGCAGCCCCTCGCCCACCCAAACACCAGCACCAGCATCCCGCGGCCGCCTCGCTCCCGACCACCTGCACGGACAGGAGCACGGCGGCCAAGTTTGCGAGAGAAGGATGTGTTTGCTCTCACCGCCTCAGGTTCCCAGCAGCCCGGGAAGTACAGCGAGCTGCGTGGAGAGAAGAAAGTTGTTCTGGCGTTCGGCTTCTTGGCGCTCCTGGCAGCGGGCTGGGAGCTGAGCCCGTGGGGGCAGCAGGAGCAGGAATGCGGCGTGACAGGCGGCAGCGTGAGGTGTGCCCAGCCCTGTCACATCCTCCCCAAAAGCCGCCGGCCGGGAGGGCGGACGCCCTGCGCCTCTGCGGGAGGGCTGGAGCGCGGAGGGAGCGCGGCAGCGAGTGTCGGGCAGGGCAGCAACAGGAAATGACACAGAAACTTCACCAGGCTCCAATCCAAACTTGGCCCCTGACATGAAAGAGAGGGGAGGCAATTGGGGGCGGAGGGGGCGAAAGAGAAATTTTTCCCCCTCATTAACCAGTGTAAAAATCTGCTGACTGGGGAAAAAAAAAAAAATCACTGTGACAAGTTTTATTAAAGCAAGGAATGAAGGGGGGGGGTAGGGGGGATTCCCATCAGAGTTTATTTATTTGTGCAGGAGTGGTGCGATGATGTTAGACACTGAGAGCAAAATGCCATTTTCAGCAGTTTCCTGGCTTTTCTGAGCTCTCGGATGCTCCGATGTGTGCCTGAGGGCAGCAGGCAGGAGCGAGGTCCCCACGCATCCTGTGGCTCTGCCCGGGGTGTCAGGGAGCCGCTCCGAAATGCAGCACTGCCGCAGCTCCCAGAGCAGAGGGGATGGGCCGGGGCTGCTGGGGACCTGTGCCCAGCCTGCAGAGGAGCACACGGCCCCACACACCTCGGGGACAGGGCAAGTGGCAGCCCAGGTACCGGCGAGACGTGACAATGGCAGGAGTCGCAGAAGTAGAAAATCACACTGAGCGTGTAGTCAAACATTTGCTTGGATGGATTAAAGAACTGCCTTTATCGAACAAAGTTGGGTGGATACTTCAGAATCATAGAACCATAAAATCATTGAAGTTGAAAAAGACCTCAAACGCCACCAAGTCCAGCTAACAACACGTTCAGCACTAAACCATATCCCCAGCTACCACATCCACACACTTTCTGAACACTTCCAAAGATGGCAACTCCACCATGTCCCTGAGCAACCTGTTCCAATGCCTGAACAGTCTTCCAGTGAAAAAATTTTTCCTCATATTCAATCCAATGCATTTTCTAATAGCATTATTCCTAATCTATTTGGATTATTTTCCTAATATCTGCTCTAATCTTCCAGCAAGACAAATCCTCTGAACACCTCTCTGCCTGTTGGGTGCAAGGGAACAACATCTATTGAACTTGGTGGCAGTTTTTATTGCATCCTTTAGACCTAACACCTAAAATGTGTCCTCACAGGCAGCCCAGACCTAGCCTGACTTTAGGCTCTCTGCAAATCCCACCTGCCCTTGCAGTAGGCAGTGCCATAAACTCTTTGACAGGACACCACGGGACTTTCTGAGAGGTCCTCATCTTCCTGATTTGGTTCCCACACCACTGCTGAAAGGTGGATGAGATGCCCACGCAATGAGGCCACTGTAGATTGAATAGCAGGTCAAATGGAAACTTTTCACTTCGAAGAAGCTGTATCGCTCCTCCTCTACTGAAAGCTGCCCTACCAGATGTAGTAAACTGTAGGGACAGTTGGAACCCAGGTCTAAGCTCCGAATTAACTCTTTCCTTGAAAGAAAATATAAACATAGCTATTCTGCCCACAAATATGAAAGTGGTGAGAGATTTTTTCCTAAAAACTGGGCTTTCTCAAGCTAAAGATGGCCTTCCTGAGACCTCTCCATTTACCAATCAGTTTAATAAGAATACAATATTCCCACTAAAACAAGAATTTTAAAATATTCCTATTTGATGGGGATATTTTAAGGCCAGCTGAGATCACTCATTTGATAATTTCCATCACCTGGCCTGATCACCTGCATAGCTGAAGCCACAGAATGGTGTCCCAAAACAACACCTGAATCATTACAAATTATGGCACATCATGCAAGGACACATGCCTCCCTGAATCAGAGGCTTTCAGGGAAGCACAATCCACCAATAACAGATAAGTTATTTCAGTGGCTATCACCCTGTCACAAAGAAGGGCTGCCTTTTTGATCTGCATTTGTCTGGCCTCACTCTCCACCCTCAACCCTGGCCATCGCTCATCAGTCTCTCCAGGAAGCTGCAGATCAGGCATGGACAGAGAAGGCTGCAGCCCACCAAAGTACAGCCCATCTGCAGTTTACCCCCAGAACAGCAGGAATATTTCAAGCCCAGGCATAGCTGGGGACCCTCTGATATTTTGGTTGAAAGCACCCAGGCCGTGCAGCTCTGAGTGGAAACTGGAGCCTGCTGCTCCCTCACCATGCAAGCTCAACTTAACAAAACCACAGACAAGTCATCTTGTAACCTTGTCCTGAATAAATAAAAAGAGCTGAGCTTTTTTTAGTCTCTCATGGTAAGGCAGATTTATGGACAAACCACAAACCATGCCTGTCACTCTTTCAAGGTCCATTTCCATTGCATTAAAGTTCTTTCTGAAATGTGCCTACCAGAACTGGATGTGGTATTGCCTCACCTATCTGTAAATTTTTAACAGACTTGGACTCCTATCCAGTTGCTCCATCAGATGCATCCCTCTCTTTGCTGTGCCTTTGTGAATGCAGTAGCAACCTAACAAGCTGAATTAGGGATTTATTGTTATAGTATCATTTTACTCCAAACTTCAACCTTAAACACAAAACACTTTCAGATCTGGCATTTATACAGTGTTCAACATATGCTTTGATCCAAACAAGGGCTTTGACCTGCCTAATCTTTGGTGTATTTTTTTCGCTCCTGTGAATGACTTGAGCACAATCGTACGGTATCAGCTGTCACTCCCTTAATGAGAGGTTATTTTCAATTAATCAAAGAAATATAAACAGAGCCTTGTATCGAGTTTAAATAAGCTCAGAATAGTTCTGACCTTAAAACAGATGTCTAAAGCTGTGTCTCCTTTCAGATCAGAGCTAGTGCACTGTCAAGAAGAGATCTTGCAGATCTGTTTGCTCAACCAGCTCAAAAAAACAGCTATCAGCTCCAAACCCTGACACAGTCCAGTGTGGCCCATTGAAGTCAGTGAATCGGGCAGCCCATGATGCAGATTAGGGTAACCAGGCCAAAATCAGATTTGTGAGGTCTTTACAGATTAGAGAGAACAGCAGAAGGGAATTAGATAGCACCATATTATTTCAAAGTAAGGCTAGCCCTGTATCAAGCCCAGCACACCATAGCTGCTTCCCTATGGTTCTGATCATGAAGAGGTCAAATAATAAAATCAAGAGGAAGAGATTAACTAAACAGGGTCAGGGCTGGGTTTGGTCCCAGGGCCAGCAGCCACAGCCTCATGCACTCTGGGGGCTAAATGCCCTTAACCTCCAAAGGAGAATGGCCCCATCCAGACCACTTGCTGGGACCAATCTCTGGTTCATGCTACAGGTCAAGCTATGCCAGAGACTTGGCACCCAACCCTGGGTTAAACAGGGACCATGATAACATTTAACATCATTAAAGTTTTCCAGTGATGGGGCACTGGTGCTCTTTTATTAACTTAACCAATAAACTAAATATAGCTAATTTCAGAATGACAAGTTACCCAAAAGACCCACAAGACTTTTTCTTCATCCTGAAACCTTGGGTAAATTCAGGCTTGCCCTGTAAGTCTCAGACTCTTCCACACAGCTTTAACATCCTTATTTCTTGCGCTTCAGACACTGGTTTTTGTAAGATCTCCAAGGTAGGGAACACATCTGTTCCTGGAGCTTGGCCCTTGCTTGTCATTCAAAAAACAAGTGTTTTAATCTCTGGGATGGGATGCATCTGCATTCTGCTTAGCCACCTCACAGGTAGATCTGAGCTAAATATCTGTACTGTCCCTCTCTAGTTAATAGAGACTGGCCCTTGTGGAGGATAATTTGTTTTATCCAAACACAGTTTAACACAGGTGAGATGAATCCTCTCTGGAGCTGCCCCTCCTGCTCCAGGGATTATTAGCCTTGCTAATTACTTCAATCTCTGCGCCTAATTTTCTGTGTCTAACAAGGGGGCCAAAAACAGGATATGTGTTTACCTGTCAGAGCAAAACATACATTATTTAATATCTATAAAATAAACATTATAATAGTGTTGTCATGACTTTTGATGCCAGAAACAAGCCATCTTGTGCAGCCTCTAAATGAGGTAAACTCTGATTAGGCCATTAAGTTTTCATGCAGTTACTGCTGGAGCCCAAGACACTGTGTGGCACCAAAGTACATGTCAGCAGGGATCCACTCTGGATTACAAGGTGTCAAGGGAGGGGTAAAGCCACCATGTCTTTTATTAACTCACTATCCTGAGGTTAATAAATGATTTTTCAAGGGGAATTAATCTGAAAGAGCTTCCTGTACTTGTTTTTGTTGTACATATATAGATATATACATATAAATAATGAAATATCTCTGTACTAGGTGCTATTTTCTCTCTCTAAAAATACTCACTATAATCAGTCAGCTTTTTTGAAAGTGTGTTCTGATCATCTGAGCTCATTCACAAATAGCACCTGCAGCAACACCCAGAAGAGGTAGGAGAACACATTTGAGAGTATTCCCTTGGCAACTTGCTTCCTTGAAAATGGACATCACATTTCCATTTCTACCTAAAAATAAGAGTAGAGGAAGGGAAATGTCTTGGACTGGTTTTGCCTGTTTATTTGTGAGGATGTGCAACATACAGCTGTTGAGATTCTGGGGTGATTTGGCTTCTACAGAAAGGGAATTTGTGAGGGTTTTCTTTTACTTGCTTGTCTTTGTCTGTCTTGCTTTTATTTCTTTTTTTTTTTTTCAATCCAAATGGCATCATGGTCTCTGATGGAAACCAGTGGGACCTGTGGCTGAAGGACCTGCATAACAAACCCTGGATAAGGCTAGAAGAGGGGAACCAATCTTTTTTTATCCTTTTGGCAGATCTATAACTAAAACCACAACATGAACCATGTGCCAAAATACTGGGTTTATTAACTATACTCTCACCTGGGAAAACTATTTCTGTTTGAAAGAGTACCTTAAACTGCTTACAGCAGCAGGATTAAGGTATGGTGAATTCAAACAGAAGGAATAGTCTTTTTTTTTTTTTCTTTCTTTTCATGCTAGATTGTCTGAATCCCACAAGAAAAAATATAATACCTCAGAGATATATCCTTTTCTGGCCTTTACAGTTTCATAGAGATCACTGCAGTTTTCATATGGTAACATTGGGTTATCTGCTTTTTAAAAAAAAATTCATATACCTTTCCATGCATGTCTGCTCCTTCTCATGTTGTTTTCGGTATTTATGAAGCCAGCTACACAAACTTCAGGGGCCAATGGCCTTTAAAAATTAATGAAGATCTGTAACATCTACATCGTATGTATTTTACAAAAGGAGAAAAGCTGGTTTCTTCCTCTCCCCTCTCCCCGCTCCCCCCATCCCCAAACAGATAGGAATTGTTTCTCTCAAGTCTGTCTCTCTCCAGAAAAATCTGACCTACAAATGGCTTTCTCATAACTCAGCAGACTAGTTTAGTCCTCATATGGATTTATCATTAACCACATAAGCACATGTTGTCCATTTTACCCAACCTAATGAATGTGCTATAAATAAAATAACTCTAAAAGCAGGTTTCACCATACTTATCCAAGCTGTTGCTGCAAGTCCTTGTAGCTCCCAAACCCACTTACATTAGAAACATTAATCACTTGATTATAATTCAAAGCATCAGCTCTCTACAGCTGAAACTCCCTAGCACTTGACTTTGGCTAGACCTCTAACCTCAACTTATCACTTTCAGGCGTACTCCACATTTTCTTCTCCAATCTGTCACTAATGTAGGAAAGACGTGGGAAGTCGCTTTCGGAAGGTATTTTTAACCGAGGAGTGTCTCATTAAAAAGAGAGCTTAGTATAGAAACTCTAAAACAAAACCTTTCCCACTTCACTTAGCACAGAAACCTGAAAATACCAGAGGGGTATTTCACCACAACTCATGTCATTTTAAACCAAAGCAACGTAAAGGAAAAGGAGGCTCTTTTGCAAAGACACTGTTGAGTGTAATTCCTACCGACCCCGCAAATATTTTATGTGATCATAGGATTATCTGTAGAGATTTGTATTTTCCATCTTGAATGAAGGAGGCTGAATCAAGCCATCTATTATTCTCATATGCCTGCTCATTCATTAGGAGTGTATTTGTACAGTTTGGGTTGTTTCTACGTATTTCAGCTGACAGCATGGAGATCATATTCCATCTTGACCAAAGGTTTTAGAAGCTGAGAGAAACAAAAGATTAATCATAGGATATTATTTTTAAGCCTCATGTGCCTTAGTCTGGAAATAGAAAGACAAGGATAAAACTCCCAGAAGGACAGCCACAACTAATGAGAGCTTGAGAGGAAATGATCACACATTCTTAGTTCTTCTGATGGATGCCCTTCTAGCCTTGTTAATCAGAACTTTGTGATGTCGATATATCACCAAAGTATGATAACAGATGAGGGTGAGTTTGGATGTAAAATGATCCATGGTGAAGGATTACAATAAAGGAGTAAAAGGAGGGGGAGCCAAGTACTTTTTTATAAACTGCATCCTCAGCTTGTGAGGACTTGTAGATAATAAATGTCATTCCTTTTCTACATTATCTAGGAGATTAAGAATGTTTCTTGATGTATAACTGCTGGGAAGCCTCTGTAGCACCTTCTCCAGTTACAAGGAGGTTTATATTACAACAATTGCTTTAATTTTCCATCAATTATCATTTCATTTACAAAGAGGAACTTAGAAGTACCTTTCTTCCTTTGACCTCTTCTTGAGGAAGTAGGCTCCAGAGGCTGGAAAGGAGAATCCATGCAAGACACTGATGGTTTTGATCTTGCAAGGTTTGGCAGATCCTGCTTTGAGATTCCTGCAAGTTTTCTAGTATGACCTTATCCTGCTTGAATGATCCTATGGCACAGGGGTGTCAGCAAGGTCTCCATGCCTCCAGTCACTCTAGATACAGTCATTGGTTTCTATATTCAGCAAAAACCACCCAGCCATCAATCCACGTGTCACAGTTTGCGGTTTTCAAGGAAAGCATTTCCCAGAGCACTTAAGAAATAAATAAATGCATTTGAGATGCTATTACTGATGAATCAGTTCCATTCCCTGCTTTCTACCAGTGATTTTTATGCTGCAGAATACAGCCCCGGCCATCTGAAGCAAACCAAAGTCATGCTTATATACAGCAAATTCAAAATAAAAGGTTACTAAAATGAGGCAGTTTGCCAATAAGGAAGCAATGAAAGCCAGAGGTGTAACAGACACCTAAGAAAGAAAGAACAGAAGTGCACGAATGCCTTTGAGGATGCAACCAACTGAAATACAAATTTGGGTGCTTCCCTGTACCTTTTATTAGGTTTGTGCCATAATATGGAGACATCTCCGAGCTGATGCCCTACCAAGCTTCGCTAAGTCATGCTGCAGGACTGCACTTGGTAGGGAAATGCATCATCTTAGTCCAAATGCAGTGAAGTTATGCCAGGGACATCGCCTGTTAAACTGATGGACCCTATCCAGAGGCACATCAGCTTGGATGTTCCGTGGGTGTCGGTCTTACTCCATGTGGAGCCAGCCCAAACACGTCCATACTGTACTGTATTCTGTATTCTCTAGGAATATAAATTGGGAATATAGTTGAGTTTCATGGCACTTCTCAGAGCTTTCCTGGCTGGGATGACTGCTGAGGTATCTCTGGCACTATCTGCCCAAACACTCCCAATTCCAGGTTGCAGCAACTCACAGGGAGGTAGAGCAACTGGGCAGTCGAAGGGACAGCCTTTGAAGTGATTAGATATTTCTGAAGAAAATAAGGCAAATTTATCCCTGTGATGCCTACTTTGTACTCCATGGAATAGTAGGGACAGCGTTTCTGTTATCTCTGTTCTGCATGTAGCTGTTTAATGGGAAGTACTGAAAACACACATGAATGGACATTAAATTACAGAATTTCCCTCCAGGCTTTCTAAGCCATCATGAGCGTGAACAGGAGACAAGTACATCTGAACATAAATTCTAAGCTGATATGTGTCATTTTACCCATATAGAAAGTGGAGTGAAGGGAGAAAACCAGGAACAAAAGACAATGAGAAAAGAAAAGAAAGGGGGGAAAAGCCCTATAAGTAAGCTTTAGCATCTGAGAAAAACCAAGCAGAATACCTGGTGCCCTGTGTTGCAATCTGAGGTCTGCTGTGAATGGATGCATAAGTCTGTGGCATGGAAATGAGTCAGAACTGCTGTCCCAGGGAACACACTCCACTGGAGCAGTCTAACTCCTCTCAGGGGGGTATGTTGGACTTACAGACCTGATTCTTGCCAGATGTCTGGCCATGGTCAGCTGATCACCAGCAGATTATTTTAAGATAGACTTCCACTGAGACACATCACTTCCACCCCAAGAGCACCTAATTCTTAAAATTCAAAGGCTTGAGTGCTTGAAATCAGCAAAGGAATATCCTTAAATTACAGTTTCATGCCGCAAAGCCTCTGCTCTTGAAATATGGAGGCAGCTCAAAGAAATAGAGGGGTATCCAGGCCCTCATTCCATTGCTCTTGAATGAGTATGGTATGGATTTCTAGCCCTGGATTTAGGCCTGGAAGCACATCTGGAGGGCGTCTACTCCTTGCATATGTTAGACTTGTGCTACATTAAAGAAATCATGACTTCAACAAATATCATAAATGATTAATAAAATTCCTGGCCTGAAACAAAATATTGTTGTTTATTATGTTACATTGAGACTGACTCCTGCAGAGATGATGACACCAAAGCCATAAAGCATCCAGGCAGAGCCTTGAACTGCCATAGCAGTGTTCCTGTGAAGGCAACTGATTGAAACTCCACCATCTTGAGCTAAGGCATCAAATCTTCCCGATCCACATGGTCAGTCTGCATTTGGCACAAGAGCTAAAAAATGACACCTATCAAGCAGGATTCACCTCACTGCAATATTCATGATTATCTGCAGGAGAGGATGAATTGCAGCACAAGAAAAGGAGGAGTCTTGGGCAACAGAGAGCAAGAGAAAAGAACAAACACAGCCCTTCTCAGCAAGCTCACCTGGCACAGGAGTTGGAGATAAAATACTACCAGCTTCCAGTGCCAGTGATATGACCAGGAAGAAACCTTCTCCTTCCTGGCAAGGTATTTGTTAACTTGAATAGCTCGAAAAACCTTTAAAATTGGAGGTGGAGCCACCTCTGGTCACAGGAACAGCCCTGTCTCCAGCAGCAGCACTGCTGCTAGGGAGCATTACATAAACAAGTTCATGTCAGGTCACAATCAGAAGACAGGCAGAGGCAGAAACACTCCAGCAGGCATTATTTTTCCTCAGCACAGCCAAAAGCAGGTGAATTTTAAAGAACAGTAAAATACCACTGTATCTGTAGACATCATTTAGTAATAGCAGGATGAATTTTCAGTCACTTTGTACCACTGATACCAACACCATCTTTGCTGAACTAAGTTGATGAAAGTGACATAAATTTCCAATGAACAATTATTTAAATCAAGGCACAAAACTCACTGGGAAACCTGAAAAATTCTCCATGTTCTTGATTCCAAAGATCTGTTCCCAAAGCCAAATTCATCCAGTAAATACTTATCCATGAGTGTGTCCCGTGTGCTATAGAAGAAAACGCGGGATCAAGGATCCTGTTCTTGAAAATTAAAAACATAGTAACACACAGAGGAATGATTAAACCCTTCATCTCTCTTGCATTGCACTGCTGATGCTTTCTCATTTTTTATAGAGGTTATAGAGCAGAGAGAAACTGAGAATCCCGTGAAAGTGCAGACTGTGGCTCAAGAGGCTCAGCAAGGAGAGTATTTTCTCCCCACGGGGCAGGAACAGGGGTTCCCAAACCAGGATGAATCCTGAGTCCTGGACTGGAAATGATCAGAGACCTGGAAGTGCAAAGGAAAACTGTACTGTGGTTGCAAAAAGGATTTCACAAAGAGGAAACTTTGGGAATTGCTGATCTTACGGGGTTTAGTTAGATGCTTATAGTCAAGTCATGTGAAATTTTAATTGTTTTCAATATCTCAAAGTTGCATTTCTACCCTTAGGAATGTGATGAATTTGAGCAAGGGGCTTATCATGTAAGCAAGCTGTCAGAAATAAAAATAAAATTAAATTAAAAAACAGGACAAATAAAACCTTTCTGATCTCCCTGAAGCCTATAAATTTTGCCCCAACTTATTATCAGATAGCAAACCCCTCTCAGTAACTCCAGTGTGCATCAAAACTGGCCATTGCAAAGAAGCACAGTCATGTTCTGTGAGAAATACAAAAAATGTCTCTATTTATAACACAGCTCTTCTTGGGTTTTAGCCATTAATCATTGGCCCATCTACCCAGAGCTCAGGTTTGCCAACATGTTCCAGACTCTGAGCTAAGATTCCTGAATCAAATATTCCCCCTTCCTAATCTGTGCCACTGTAACATTTCAACCTGAAATCCCCTGTGCCTCAGAGAGGGAATCTTTCTTTCCAACAGGCAGTAGCACAGCTGACAGGGAATGCGGATGCTAAGCTCCCATTCACTGCTATTTTTGAGTAATGTCTGTCATGTCAGGCTGGAGAGACAGATATAACAATGGGACAGATATGGGCACAGAGATATTTGATACAAGAAGCTCATCTGTCTGAGAACAGATTTGCACAGCAAATCTCTCCTCCATTGTCTATTCCAGTTTCCTGAAGAAGTCTGGAATTTTGTGCCTGCATCTTTGTTGTCTGCACTCAGAATATCTCCAAGACGTAGTCAAGGACCAGAAGAAGACAATGGTTAGCAACTATGACTCTCTGGATCAATGGGAACAGAAAAAAGGATCTCATCAAAATGGTGGAACAAATTCCTTTAGGAACAGCAGGCTGCTTCAAATCCCATCACTAAAGCTATGTGGTTCAATTCTTTTGCATCTGCTATGAGAAATAAAAGTGCAGCTACTGCTGTAAAAAAAAAAAAAAGTTTCTATAAATATATTACCAGCCAAAGGAGGGTCAAGGAAAATCTCCATCCTTTACTGAAAGCAGAGGAAAACATAAAGAACGAGTAAAAAGCAGAGGTACTTGCAAGGAGGTTGCAGTGAGCTGGGGATGAATCTCTTCTCCCAGGTAACAAGTGATAGGACAAGAGGAGATGGCTTCAAGTTGCACCAGTGGAGTTTAGATTAGATACTAGGAAAACTGTCTTCACCAAAAGGGTTATCAAGCACTGGAAGAGGCTGCCCAGGGCAGTGCTGGGGTCTCCATCCCTGGAGATACTTAAATGATGTGTAGATGTGGCTTTGAGGGATGTATTTTAGTGGTGAGCTTGGCAGTGCTGGGTTAATGGTTGGACTTAATGATCTGAAAGGTCTTTTCCAACCTTAATGATGCTGTGATTCTGAAATATGTAAGAGGATACACATTTCACAAAAGTCAAACTGCCTTAAAACCCTAAGAAAATAGTGTGCTGCACTTCAAACACTCTTCCCCAGAGGAGAGGTTATAAAAACAATAGTTGAAATATGTATGATCATTTTGTGTAATGCACTACCAGAAGATGTTCCAATGCTCATCTGATAGGTGCAGGAAAAGAATGGAAAATAACATAGCTGGGTTCAGACCAGGTCAAGTGATCTTCCCAAAGATTCCTCCTGTCTCTTTTCTCAAGATTCTGTATGCAAACAGCTACTCAGAAGGGAGTATGATACAATAATAAAAACCAACAGACACATTTAGAATAATATTAAATATTAAAAGCCCTTAGTGAAATCCAGTGGCTTCTTGTTATATATGCCCCCAACCCACTGCAACACAATGCTTTCCTGAAACTTCGGGAAGATTTTAGGAGGAGGTAAATAAGTGATGCTCTCCATACACCACACACATTAAAAAGGGGTAATTAGAGCTATCATCATGGGCTTGTCAGATGCACATCAATCATGGGCAAAATCGCAGAACATCTGTGACAGGGTTCAACAAATAAATAATTAATATACATCAACAACGTGTAATGGAACAGGAGTCTTATTAATTAATCCAGTCTCGCCTTTTGATGAGCCTACAAACAAGATTGATAAAAGTAAGAGTGTTGAGGTAATGGGCTTTTGAAGAGCACCAAATTTGAATTACTGAGTAAAATGCTTGGCTGGTTTAAAATAAACATAGTACAGTGTAGATTAATTGGAGACCAGCTGATACCTTTCCAAATTAAATAGTGAATGGCAAATGTTCACTCAGCAAGTGAATTTTCAGCCCCTTATAGATGCTGGCTTACCAGTTGCAATTTAATACTTTTATTGTTGACATGGAAGAAAAGGTTAAACTATTATTAAGTAAGTTTGTGGAATTTTGGGAGGCACATGGAATATGGAGGACAATAAAGCAAAACAATCCAGAGAGGAATTCAGTAAACTGCACACAAGCCAACAGCATGAATTTCAGTAAAGTCCTGAATGTAAGATTAAACTGTGGAGAACTTGCTTCTCAGGCATGAGAAAGGAGGCCAGAAGCAAACTGGAAAAAGCCTAGAAAGTGATAGAATCTAAGTGGTTTAACACAGACATCTTCAGCAGCATAATGCATGTACTAGAGATGTAAACTCAAGTAGAAGAAGCAAAGAAATTATATAACAAGCCAACCTGGCATTGGCTGCTGGTATTCAGAGCCTATTTTAGAAGCTGCAGGAACTAAAAAGGAACTAAAAATAATTGAGGGAAAAGACACAAGAATGAATAAAGAATTGGGAAACCTCATTCTGGAGAAAGACATGAGAAGAATTACCTCTTTAATTTTACAAAGTAAAGGCTGAGAGGTTTCTTAATCACAGACTGTAAGTATTTAAAGAGAGAAGTGGAATTAGCTAATAAAGTTTCTTCAACCTTAAAAGATCTCATAGTGGCCAATAGGTAGAAGTTAAATCTAGACATTCAGAAGAGAAATAAATCTAGTTTCTTTGACAATTTTGCATGGGTTGTGGGATACTTACAGTCACTGGGAATCTTCAAACCAACTTTTTTAAAGTTTCACTCCAGTTCAAACAGCAATTAATTTAGGGAGGTCTTATGGCCTCTTGGTCTCAGTAACTTATCATTTAAGTGACAGGACTTCAAATGCTTCTGTGGGAGGCTATTTTACAACCTAATAAATGTCATCTTTGGGAAAAGTTTCATGGCATTCTGCATTTGTCTTTAATACACTACTAATGGACCACAATGAGTAACTGAATCCCTTATTTTCTGTTCTCATCAAAGCACAATTAAAATAATGACCTTTCAGCAGATAATAACACTTTTTCTAATACTTGTAAAGAATAATCAGAGAATGAATCAAGCAATTAATTCTTAGTTCTCAGTCATTCCTCCCACTCAAGAGCCAAACCAATGTTCAATTAAGCACAGGAATATGTGAGCAATGTTTCCTTCAGCCAAGCACCGGAGAAGAAGAGGGAAATTTGGCATTTGTGACCGTCAGACTGCCACAGTTTGCAGTATCTGTACCCAAACCAGAAGAGTATGCAGAGAAAATGCAGATTCTTCTAGGGGCTGAAATAAATTTGCTCCTGTGGTTCACACTCAGTCCTTCTCTCCATCTTCACTTGCTTTTTGGCTGTGGTTTTTCCCTTTGGTCGTGCTTTAATTTGCTTCATAATCTCAATCTTGCTACTCAGTGTCTAAGCACAAAATCATAAAGCGTAGAATGGTTTGGGTTGAAAGAGACCTTAAAGATCCTCCCATTCCAATCCCCTGCCATGGGCAGGGGCACCTTCCACCAGACCCGGTTGCTCCGAGTCTCATGGCCTTGAACATTTCCAGGGATGGGGCATCCACAGCTGCTGTGGCCAGCCCGTGCCAGGGGGGGCCAGGGGCTCACCACCCTCGCAGTAAAGAATTGTTTTTCTGATACCTGGCCTAAAAAAGCAGCACCTGAGGGGGCACCTGGAGTTGAACCAGGGACCTGTTGATCTGCAGTCAAATGCTCTACCACTGAGCTACACCCCCTACCTGGACAACTGTGCTGAGTAAAGAAACTCATTAGGACATTCCCTGCCCCAGGGAGTTCACAACATGGAATATGAACCAGCCTTGCAGAACTGGTCCAGCACAGACAACCTCACTGTATTTTTTCCTGAGCCTTGCAGAAGACACACACGGGGGTGTAGGACTCCTGGGGCAGCACAGCAGTGTCTTATGAAGGAATAACAACTGAACCTTACAGATAGTGCTGGACAGTGCCAACCAATGCATTGCAAAATGATGAAAAAAGTGCTCTGCATTCCCTTTAACTCCCTCCCTGCACCTCTTTCCAGATATGGAACAGGGTTACCTGTCCAGCTCCTTTGCCCAGATGTGCACAGCGGGGCCAGCTGCATTGTCCATCCCTTTTCCCAGCCAGCACCATGCCCTTCTCCCCTCACCAGGGCAGGTGAACACTCACAATCCAAGTCAAAAGATAACTGTGACCCAGTGCCTCCAGGGACTGAATCTCCATCTCAAAGCAATGATGATATTCCCCAAATGACAGTCCTGACGTTCAGCTTTCATTGAGTAAATCCCAGGCCTCTGGAAACAGGCTGGACAACAGTAAATTTAGTAAGGAAACAGAAATCCTACGGCTCCCTGTTGCTTCCCCAGCCCTCTGTCTGAAATACTTAGTAGTATCAAGATGCTTGCTAGGATCACAATACATGTTCAAATACCAGGACAAGGAAACAGCATGTCCATGGGGTCAGCCAGGAGGCGCTGGGATGGAGAATCCAGTGTGGGCAAAGTCAGACAAACATTAGATAAATAAGTGGGAGAAGCTGAATCCTAATGGAAACTAAGAGAATGTGTTTGCTCTAAATGATGAACCACATGGACTGAGATTTCCAAGCAAAGCATCTACAGACAGGTGCATTCACTGGGACTCTGGGTAAGGTCCCCAGACTGAACTTTTTGGCATAATCATTTGCTGTGATTTTGATTTATCCGAAGTTTGCCAGATCAAAATTTGTTAGTACTAGTGCTTTGGAAAGCATGATCTCTCCCACGATGAGCACCATCCCAAAATGAGCTGTCATAGCCAATCCTCCTTCCAAACTATTAATAAGGATCTTAAACAAAAACAGTCTAACATTGTTCCCTTCTGTTCCCTGAGGTATCTCCCACCAAGTGCTGGCATTTATTCATCATTATGTGTTTCTGGAGCCTCCAGCCTGTTTTCAGTCTGCTTTATAGTCTTCATCTCCAGTCAATCTAAATTAATTTTTCAGCTCAGTCTTCGTGAAACAATATATTAATTGCCTCAGTACATGAATAGGCATCCTATTTACACAGATTAAATGACCATATTCTTTTCATCTACTTGGCCTGCAGTTGGATCAAACAAAGTGATTAAGTTTCGTCTGGATTTCCTTCCTACAAATCTATGTGTGTGTCATCCATGTTCATTTTCAATGGTGAAGTCAACATATGTAGAGGGGCTGCATACTTCCTACATGCCACTAAAGGAATCAAATTAATAAATAACGTGTGCTCTAAGTCACACAGAAAACTCAGTACACTCTTCTTCACCAGGGATGAGGTTTGTTTTAACTGCTTACAGATTTGCTTTGTTTAGTCCTTTCCCCAGTATTCCATGACGACAAAATTCACCCCTTCCTTTTTCCACCATTTCCATCCATTTTGGCAATTCTCCTGAGGGTTAGCTAATATACATATGGCTGCATGTGAATGCATGGCACAGCAAATTCTTCTTCCTTCCTTATTTAGACTCCTTCACTAGACATGGAAGCCAAATTTATTGGATAGTTACTAACTCTTTTAATGATTGCTGTTCATTTGTAAAGATCAATACAATATATTTGCCTCTGTCCTCTGGTTCTCATTTGATTCTTCTGGTTTTCAGAGACAACTATGTGAGCCAGCTCCTTGACTAATTGCAAGACAAACATAGCAGGCAGATCTGGTTTCCCAAGTTTCATTTCTAAGATTTTCTTGTTTCCCATGTCCCTAAAATTCATCTCACAGAGGTTGTATTCTGCCCCATTCCTGATGTATTCAGTTAATGTTAGTGTCAGGAGATAGCACAGAGATTCAGTAAATCCAGCAGTACTGACTTCAAGTTCTCATTCTGTGGGGCCTCCTAATGCTGTTAGACAGTTTGAGGGCTAAAATGGGATGAAAGGAGACAAGGCGAGGTAAATATGTCACTTCCACTCACGGCGCTCTATGGATGTTTCCCAACTCGGTGAAAGTCAGCTAACCCACAGGAAGGGCAGTAAGGTATATTGGCATGAGAAAAAGTTAGTGCCTACAGACACCCTTTTCACAGATCAGAACTCTTTTTCCACCATGCATATGGGGTCACCCCAGTACAAGAATAGGATTCTGGATCAACATCATGTCTGAATTGTCAACTTTTTGTAATTTAAAGCAGGGGGGTAACACGGTCATGAAGAAAGAACTCTTTATTTCTTTGCGTCATTCCACTAAACATAAATATGAATTTCCATTAGCAGTCATGAAATAGCTGTTTCAACAGAGTTCTGGAAGTTTGGAAACACACACACCCCAAAAAACAACCAAACATCTGAGCAGGAAAATGATGTAAATTGGAGAAAATGAAGTGTCCTGTTCATGGGCCCTACCCTTTCAAAACACAAACATTTCCAAAAATTAATGAAGAGAGAAGGTTGTTCCAGCTGCTGTGTGACTCAGACTGGCATAAGTAACTGGCCAGGGCAGTTCTGGGACAGCAAAGTGGGGAGAAGAAAGAGGCCAAATCCTGCCATGGTTCAGAAGATGTGAAACTCTGAAATGAACACCAGACTGTTGAACATCCCTCACTCCCTACTATGTCCCACCAGCTCCACGTATCTGCTGCACACACAGGCCAGTGAAGCACAAGCAGCAGCCTATATCAAATACACCAGTCACAACTGTATCTGTGATACTTCTGTCTGAAAACCTCATCACTCACTCGGGTTCTGAAAAGAGATGTGAACAGAGCTGAAGATATGGTGAAGATCTTCAAAATGGCCAGTTTTTTAGGGAGCTTCGGGCTTGGGCTGTGGGTCCTAAGGAAGGATCTCAGAGAGACACAGTTGTGGAGTTCAGCAACGATTGTTTGATGAGTTGAGAAAAGCAAGACAAAAAAGATCAAAATGGACTAAATAAGTCTCTTGGTATCAGCATCTGTGACTCTCTTGCTATCAGCATTGTGACACTGCATTACTTTCTTCTGTTGTCTTGCCTAAGACCTATTGAATTGAGGAACAGCACATCTCAGACAATTTGTGGAAATCACTTCAAGTCTCTGAGTGATGTTAATGATCAGTGACCGAGGGTGGAGTGCAGTGAGGTGAATGGCAGATGAATGGCAGATGACAGCATCCACCTTAATGGAGAGCTTGTATCTGAGCACTTCCATGGACTCTCAATACACCTCATCACATCCTACTCTTTACCTTACTTACCTTCATCACTCCTCTGCAAAGTACCCTCATATTTCATTTTTTAAACGCAGGGGTGAAGAAAGGAGGGAATAATTGACCTTTCTAAGGTCACCCAGATCTGTCCAAGCCTCCAGGACTGGTTCAGACAGAGACCTCACTCACACTTTCGGAGCTGCAGACAAATCTTATGGGTGCTTGGTCCTTAAGGATGCACTCGGAGCTCTGCTGCTCTGCCCCCCATGACACCAGACACTGCAAAACCTGTCATGAGCTGGCAGAACTGTTAGGGCATAAGTACCAGTGTCAGATTTTGTGAAGGTGCTTCAGGTTTGGTTCATGTGCTGTAGGAGCTGCCAAATTTAAAGAGACTCAAGAAGATTTTTGCAGAAGTATTCACAGAGACAGCCTGTCTCCACACGTCTATCAATAATGCTCAAGTGTCAACACTTCCAGGCTTGGATCTGAAGATGCCTTCACTTGCTATAGGTTTGCTAATGGCCATTATCTGGTTCATAAATGGGGAAAGTCAGGAACACAACAATAAAACAATTCTTCTCCAGTAACTCAGATCAGAGCTGGAATATTAAAAAAAAAAAAAAAAAAAATTGAAATCCTGGCTCAAGTATCCTGTGTTATCTACAAAGTGATTGAACTGCTGCTCTCAGAGTTTTCTCTTTCATTCCTTTTCCATCACTCCCACTTCTCTCCCATTGCCAACCATGTCTCTAATTGCCATTTCCCTTCCTGTAGTCTTTTCCACCATTCTTATCCCAGCAATGATCCCTTCCTCCCAGTTCTGCTGCTTTGCTGCAGGTCTTTCCAAATGCCATTGCATCAGGCCATCTCTGTGGGACCAGAGCCACTTCTCTGGAGGGGAACATGCAGCTGTTGGTGTCTGGAAAGCAGCCAGAGGACCCCACACTCCCCCCAGCTATGCTGCAGCATAAGAGTCAGCAAAGAGCAGTAAGAAGCCTTGGCTGCCTGTTCAATACCTGGAAGCATCCCCTAGTCGCTGGAAAAGGGATCTGAAGGAGGAAGATTGCTCCCCCTGGCCTCAACCAAATGATATTTCATCCAGCGTGAAGGAGATGCTGACAGAAGTGTCTGTGTGTCATCACAGATGAGAGATTTTTGGTGGGTAGAGATGTGCCTCCACCAGTCACATCCACTCCAGCAAGAGGCAGGACACTATCAGAGGCTCCTGCTCGCCCACAGCCAGAGGTGAATGCACAGCATTCCAGACTGCTTGTAATATGGGCTGTCAGGGTGGGCAGAGGGAGGGCACAGGCAGGACAGCCAGCTCCCCTTGTTATGTGTAAGGAATCAGGGTTAGAATTGGCTTTCATTAGGGCATTGCTGCTTTGATTTGAGCACACTGGGGTTTGAAAGTGTACAGTTTTCATGTTAACTTATTTTGGAACTCAGGAGGAAGGGTTGGACTTGCTATTTGGGAGCATCTCACTGATCTGCTCCTTGGGTCTATTAATCCATTGTGTCCTTCTCCAGTGCATCTCTCCCAGGATATACTTCATTAGTTCAACCCAACTACACACAGTTTGCTCTCAGAACACTCAAAGGCCAAATAAAGGGACTAGTATGGCATGCAGCCATGGGAAAGGGGTTTGAACAGAGCACAGGTACTCTCCAGGCCTGCCTTCCCAAGCAGCGTGTCTCCAAGTGATGGAATGCAATGCTATCAAATATCGTGACAGAAAGCACAAATATATAAAACATGAGGGTGCCTCTTAAAAATAAATGTTGCTCCATGATCTTTTTCCCAGGAGAAGGACGTTTCCAGAGTGCTGGCTCTCTGCGTGTGGTATCACATATTGCACGGTCTGTTCCCTATAAGCTCTCAACATATGCTACGAATCTGCCTCTGCACTACAAGTATTCTAAATCAGATGCTTATGCCTCCTTCTGATCTTTTGCAGTCACACGTACGTACATTGAATTTTGCCACAGGCTATCCATCATTCCTCCCTTTCCAGCATCTGAAACGCATGACCCGCAATTTGGTTTTATGTGTGTTTTACTGCAGTTTCCATATAATCACACTGGAAACTTTAATTCTCACCTTATGAGCCCAAGGCTGCAGTTCTAATCCTTGTCTCTCAGAAGTGTCATGACTGTATGTCTGGTCACCAACACTCCGTATTTCCCACAAATGAAGGAAAAATCAGATTCAATTGCAATCAAAGACTTACCTCTCACAATCAGTTGTTTACATGCATCACTTTTCACCCTCTACCCCAAAGTAATATTTAAAGCCCTTAGGCATTTTGCCACCCTCTGCCTCTGAGTCTCCTCATTTCGGCTGTGGACTAAGCACTGTGTTGCTGCATGAGGTGGACATTTTCCATCACCACAGGACAGACAGCTCTGCTAAGGCATCCATCACCCTCTAATGACCCAGATTTCCTGCAGGCATCAAGGGAAAGCTGCCTCATCCACTGTAGACCTGTCATGTCTCAAGACTGTGACTTGCCCTCTCATTCCTCCCTCTCCTCCCTTTCTACTCATTCACCAGGAATTCACCATGCCCATCCCCTTCCCCATCCCAGACTGGAAGCGGCAGACACAGCTGGTTGGCATCACCCACCTTCCAACTGCCTCTTTTTAAGGCCAAAGAAGGAAAAGGGGCTGTAGGTCACCCCAGCCCCCGGCTTACCCCAACCCCTTACCAGCTGTACAAACTCTCTTGCCTCAAGGATTGACATAATTTGGCACAGCACACACCAGAACAGTGCTGTCTGTACACATGCATGTACAACACCTCACCAAGTGATCCTGATCCCAGAAGGGCTCAGGCACCACCCTCTGACATCATGTTGTATGTGCCTCATCCCCTGCAATGACACATCTCCGTTTACAGTGAGAGGGGGGATTCTAGCACTAATTTGTCCTTGTTGGTTGAGTGAAAGAAGATGGAGGATTTTTTAGCTCTCTGGAAAGGGGCTAACTGGGAAGGGGGGACAGGGAAATGGTCTGGCAAGATACCTGCCCTGTGCATGAAGCAGATGGCACAGAGGCATCAGAGAAGCCCTGTAAACAACCAGTTAAGCTTTAGTCACAAGCCCTTTCATCTGCTTCAAATATAGGCTCTACCACCTTCCAGCTGGGGCTGGAAAACATCAGGTCTGCTCTGCCTGCAGGGCTTTGTGAGTTTGTATGTTCTGAACTCCTGCCAGGAGTAACTTTGGTGCTGGAGGGATCAATGCTGGGCTCTGTGCAACACATCCATAATGCAGTGACTTATGCATGGAGGAGGGATGCTGGGGAAATTCCCTCCCGCTATAAACTTTTCTTGGCTCTTTGCATTAGTTGTCAGCCCTTGGGAATATATTTTCCCCTATTCCCACTTTTCTGTGGTCTGCATTATCATTTGCTAAATATTAGCGTGTGCTATTTATCATGAGGTCCACAACCCTTGTCCACTCCAGGGAGTTTGCAACTAAGTCACAGCAATAAATTTTCTGATATTCTATGGGCTTTACAGCACTAAGAGGAACACAGATGAAATCATTATCTCAGAGCCTTCAACCCCTAATCTCACAGTGAAACACTCATCACCAAAGGCAGGGAGGATGCACACGAACACAGGTTGTTTATACTCACAGCAGATTCAGATTCAGGCTCCAAGTCTGCTTACTAGTAATGATGATTACTTCAGCTCCTCTGGTTTTATAACATGTTTGAAATGCTCAGGGAAACCACATTCTCTGCAACTTTCTTTCAACAGCATGTTTGGTTCATAAGAGCTGCTGGGTTAGCAAAGGAAAGGGTGTGTTTGTGGACTGGGGATCTGCTGTAATAATATCATGGTGGCCAAAATGAGCACCATGGTCTACAATTACTGCTATCCCCCTATGTTTATTGCAGAACAGAGTCACCCAAGACCTGACTCAAAACCTGTTGATTCCACTGAAAGTATTTTGCAGCAGGTCTTAGGAACTGCTTGGACAAGACACCGTCTCTTACTGACTTGCTCTGCCCACTGTGTTCAGCAATAGCTGTTATCTAAGAAGGGATTCGAACCTTGACTAGAAAGGTTTCTTCAATATCTCCATCTTTTGGATCCCAAAACCCTTTCAGAGTCATTCTTGGTTAATGACTAGAAATGTTCCAGCTTCTCTTGGCTATAGGATCTGATCCCAAGACCCTTCAAAGCAAACCAGAGTTCAGACTGAACTGGGAATATTTCATGAAGATTTGGAGGGGTAATTAAAGAAATAAATTAAATGCTACTAGAATGTGCATGTCCAAAGGAAACACTGGTCTGAGGAGTCTGTATTTTTCCAAGTTATCAAATTAGCCCAGGCTGGTTTCCACTGCCAATCTAAATAATGATGGATGTGGTCCAATCTCTTTTCCTTCCAAGTAGGCTGAGAAATCATGGACAAGGTCATTAGTATGAGAGAAGAGACATCCTCCTGCTCTGAATGTCCCAGACAGAGGTACATGGAACAGCTGCTCCTCTCTCAGACTTGAGCAGCCAAGTGGCTGTGTCCTGTGCACGGAGGGAACAACTGGCATTAGCTGGTTTTGCTTTGCCAACCTTATGGCAACAAAAACAAGAGAAAGAACTGGACAAAAATATTTGAGAACAGCCTAAGAACAAAAAATAGGGCAATTTCCCCTGCAGTGCCAGGGCACAGCCCTCTCCTCTGTTCCTCTCTTGCTCTCTCACTGTGATGGGAGGCAAGTTCAGGGTTCACTGGCCATTCCCTGGCCAATGCCAGACTCACTCTCCAACACACAAGGGCCAGACAGTTTCAATACATCCCCTGTATTTTTTGCAGCCCCATAGCCCTTTCTGGCAGTGAAGCTGTGTTGATCTGGAGCAGGGGTGTTTTTTAGCATGTCAGGATCATGAATGCCATAGCCTTTTATCCCAGAAAGACTGAAGAATAAACAAAGAGGGACTGCAAGAATAATGATCAATAAAACTCTTTGATCTGAACTTCAAATCCAGGATATATCTGTATTAATAAACTAAAGGGCTCAAGCACTGGCTTGGAATTGTACACAGGTTGTAACTAATAAAATTTCCAGAGATGTTTTGGTCTGTTCTCCACCCTGGCATGGCCCAGGAGACAGCACAGCCAGGGACTTAGCAGCTTGTTTGAGTATAGAGAGTTCCTCTATTCAGATGTGAGCTATGCCTTGCCACTTTACCTTAGGGCCAGGGAACATTTTTATTGTAGAGTGTAGCCCATGGGGACTCTCTCCAAAACACAGGTACATCTCCAAACTGGCTGCCCAGAATAAGGGATGCCTGGCAGGTCACATCTGCCTCCTTGATGTGCTCAGACTCATCCCCTGCTCCTTCTGCTGCCTGGGAGACAGCAAGTGCACAGAAGATGCTGGGAGCTTCAAGGCGGGGGGGACTCACCCTGGCATAGGAATTTCCTACCAGTAGGCACTGAACCAACACCAGCAACTCCCAGGACACCTCCATGGGGCAGGGATAGTGGAGTGGCCAAGCATGGCATGCTGCAAGACTGGCTGATGGTACTAATGGGTTTGGGGCCAGCTGGAAAAGGCTCTAATTAGGCTGTGTTGGCTTTTGCCAAGATCAGGGCTGGGTAGTTCCTGTAGAGCCTCACAAACCACACAGTCTAGTTGGAAGCTGCATGCACTAAACACGGCTTAGAATGGAGAGCTTCCCTGTGTTACTGGAGGTGTTCACTTCACTGGAGGGGCCTAGTCCCTTCATCAGGTGACACAGGTTGTCCAAGCAAGCAACTCCTTGCAGGCGTGGCTGCAGCATGTCCTTCAAACCAGGCAGAACCTCCCCTGCAGAGCTGGGCACACAGCCTGGCTGGGCAGTCAGAAAGCAGGAGGGATGTGGAGGTGCTCGTGGATCTGCTGGTGTCACCCCAGCTACTTCCATGTGGTCAAACACCACACAGAGCTGGTGAAACTGGATCTGCAGGAGCATTCTCCCTGATACAGTGCATAAACACCACCAGGAGCTTTGACAATGGGACAAGTTATCATTCTTGTATTGGTTCAAGGCATTTCTGGTTGAGAATTGCTATGTTTTCAGTGTTACAAGCTCTAGCCCTAACAGCAGACTCCTGCTTCTGAGTTGGGTAACTTCCACTAAAACAAAGGATTGGGAAAGGTTTTCTTTTCTCACTAAGTGGGAAAAGGAAATGTACTCCAGAAGGACATGGATTCCTTTGATGTCTCAAAATAGAGAAGAGGTTCTTTGCTTTTCTGTGCCATAAGAAGGACATCATTGCCGTGTCCATTTTTGGGATCCGTTGTTTTCAAAGATGGGTAAAAACAAGAAATAAATAGCAACACACCTCTCTCCTGCATTCTTGCTGTCCTTCACAGGGACAGCTGCCAGAGCAGGGAAACTATATTAAGACCACTGCATCCCTCAGACAAAGATAAACCCTTCCCAAGGTTTCATCTTTGCACAGTGACAAGAATCTGGGAAGTCAACATGTAACTGTCCACATAGGCATTCTGTGTGCAAGATCCCATTATTGTCAGCACTGGTCCAAGAATAATTCAGCTGGTCAAATACCCATGATCCAGTTAAATATGACTGTTGAGTGCTTTTGAAAGGCCCTAGGCTGAAACATCAAAGATAGATTGTGCAAATATTAGGCAGGATCTATAAATAAACCAAATTGTCTAAAATATCACTTTATGTGTATATATGGGCAACTGAGCCCTACATATCTAGTCAGTACAAAAACAAATTTCCTTGGCTACAGCAAGAGTTGTGGAACCTCTGGGCAACTATATTCAGAATCAGAATCAAAACCTGAGTCCCATCCTGCAAAACTGGGTTCAAACCCACCAAAGGCTAAGAACTCTTCAGAAGATCTGTTATTTACACAAAGCAGATATTATTTAACTATATACTAATTTTCTACTTTTCTGGTAATAATATCTGAAACAGTCAAAGACTAATAAGTTGGGAAAAAAAAGAAATTATTTGAAGCATTTTAGTCAAATTGTAATCAATAGTGTGCTTGAAGTTAATTTAGACATCATGAGGTTTGAAGACTTAGGAAAGTAATGACAAATAGTTATTGAAAATAGAAAATTTTCTAGAAAACATATTCAAGATAAGAACTATCTGGCCTAACTTCAGGTGTCAACACTGCAGATATTCACATGGTGTCCAGTCACCACGGGTTCCTTTAAAAATGAAAGAGAGAAACAAGCACTTGTAAGGGGTACCTGAGATACCTATTGAAAATGAGATAAACTGCAACCTAGAAATGCCTTTTTCTTTTCGTATACTGACTACAAAGGGAGGCCAACATATCTAGTCCATATGTAGCTGATTATACTGTAGACAGCTACATCTGGTCAGCATTAGAGCATGTTTAATAACATACCTGTTTGCAAATGCATTCCTATTCAGATCAATATGTCTGTGCACTCAGTACTCCAGCCTTCCACTTATACTCCAGGTTGCTAATCCGAACCTTTAGTCTTGAACTTCAAAGTGGGTTGGACCCAGCTACACTGAGACTTACAACTCACTCAGTAAGGTCCCTCAGGAAAACACAACTCTCCAAGCCAGGATGAGACCCCTGAGACACAGAGATACAGAATTCCCTTCAGGAAGTCTGCAGAGGAGCACTTGCAGAGAAACAGAGGGATCATTACAAGTCCCTCTACATAGGAAAATATTTTTGCCATAACCAAAATGTCAATGCTGATGGTTAAATACATTTCCTTGAATAAAATCTGCCCAAGACTTCAGGAAACACATTTACGAAGAGCGGTCGTGCCAGAAAGTAAAGCAGTTTGTATGACCTTGGGTTCAAGAGCCCCAGGTATGTAAGGAGCTGGTGAACCTTTTCTCAGTCTAGGACAGCTAAATCATTTTTTGTACCAGTCTGACTTGAGAGCCCAAAAGCCTGGCTCAGCCATGAGTGTGTCGGCATCCCGGGTGTGGGGCGCAGTTTCTTGGCCAGCTGCAGAGGGAAGGTAAGTCAGTCAGCCAGCCAGATCCATAAAGCAGCAGCTCACACTGTTCTTAGAGGCCTGCCTCCCCATCTGGAAATTAAATGCAAACATATGCATATGCCTAAGTGTTGCTTAAGAGAAAATCACTACCCTGACAACGCTGAATGTGAACAGGAAGGAAAGAAAAACAGAAAGTACAAACCAGTATCTGTGCCTTCCCCATTTAATTTTCTGTACCCTCATATTTAATTAAGCACAACTTAAAGGACAAAGAATTATGAGGTGAGGAAGGAAAGAAAATCCATTTGTTTGTTAGTACAAGCTAAGAAATATCTGACAGAAAATTTACATTACACATGTTCTAACTCAAATTTACTAGGTGGCTCGATCCTCCCAAAAGAGAGCCACAACATGGCACCGACATCCTATACTTCATTCTTCACTGATACCCAAGACATCTGCAGAAGGTTTTGATCTCTAATAGCACAGAGGAGAAAATTTAC
The DNA here is from genome assembly GCF_009650955.1 of Corvus moneduloides. Classification (NCBI taxonomy): domain Eukaryota; kingdom Metazoa; phylum Chordata; class Aves; order Passeriformes; family Corvidae; genus Corvus; species Corvus moneduloides. The sequence continues at coordinate 7,005,445 of NC_045478.1, forward strand.
CTTTCCTCCCTGTAGGAATCATGTACAGCTTTCACGCAGCAGACCCTTTGATCAATATGCAGCATGTTAAAAAATGTGTGTTAGTATATAACCCTGAGTTATATCCCTAATGATTTGATTTTTTTTCACTGGAAAAAAAAGTAGACAGGAAGAGAATTTAATATTAGTTATTTTTCATAGTAATAAGAATTAAAACAATAAGAAACAACAAAAAAAAAGTAAGATAAATGTGAGACAGTCACTGAATTCATGACTGAGTGAATTATCCTGACAGCAATGGACATGTCAGACAGGAGCTTAACACCTGATTGTTCCGAAGCTTCATGTCAATAAAGTTCAACAGCAACTGTAGGCACTGAAAGCAGAAACTCCTCACATCTGTGTGATCATGTCTGCACTCATGCATAAACCCAAACCCCATGGGCGGTGGGGAGGCTGCTGCTCTCTCCTGCCAGATGCTGAGCAAACAGCCCCAGGGCATGGGGTCTAACCACACCAGGCAGGAGGAAGCCCAGTGTCTGCCCAAAGAGCTGATGATTGATCCAGGTTAAGCAGAAAACCTCTCGCCATTAGGCCAGTGCCCCTCCCCTGGGCCGTGCTGACTACCGTGCCTGGGGAAGAGATGTAGTAGGGGGTTGCCCTTTTGTAAGCTGTTATTTTCTTTCTAATTCTTCATGGGCCATTTTAAAATAGGCATTTCTTGTCCATTCGAAGAGGTATTTTTTTCTTCTAAAGAAAATACTTTGAGAGCTTCATCAAAGTTTGAAGGGAGTATATATGATCCAGGGACTAAATAGTGCAATCCCCTTTTACAGGTTGGTCCTTGATGCATACTCCCTGAGTGCCTGCAAGCTATGAGCGTCCAGGCTGGGGCAACTTTTGACCCAAAACAGGTTTGCTGGACTCCAGATGGAGCTGCAGTTTTCTGCCTCTCCCTGAGGCTTTGGCTTGAACCAAAATGGAGTGACACCCATTCAACAAAGAGACCTCCAAGACTCTGCCCTCCCTCCGTTGCTCCTTCCCCTCAAGGCACAGACACCAAGGTCCATCTGCTGGGATTAACCAGCCTCCAGAGTCTTTACATGCAGCTGTGAGATGGCTTTCAAAGATAAGAGGTGGCCCGGGGTGGGCTCATGGGTTAGGAATTTAGTTAAATATCTTTGAAAGGGATCTAGTAGGATTTGCTTCGTTGTTTATATTATGGAGTATCAGTCATCCTTAAGACCCCAGGCGTGTGTGTCAGTAAAGCTGGAAACACAACCAGCCAGCAAAGGATCCTGATGCTGTTCCCCATGATCCTGTTTTCCCCATACAGAAATGCTTCCCTACTCTTACATTCAGAAATTCCTACATTCTTTGGCTCAGTTCACCTAAATGAGGGATAATAAGTGAAATACTGAGCAGCTGAATACTTGGAACTGAAACTCCAGAGAGTCAGCTTTTCTTCCTGGGTAATGATGCTGCTCCTGCCTGATGCTGAAACAAACTCATGGCTAATATATGGCGAAGAGATTTTAAGTCTCTGCTGGCTCCCAGAGGGAAAATAATCATAAGCCTGCTCAGTGTTTGTTAAAAGGTACAGGTAATTGAGGAGAAGAGCAACAAAAAGACAATTGAGTGGCTGGGCAGGTTGATTTATGAGGAAAGATTAAAGGAGCTGAACATGAATGGCTTAGCTAAACAGTGACTAAAACAGGACATGAAAAGTAGCCACGGTCAACAGTATTTGAAGTGTCTGTCTGAAGGGGCATTAACTGTTTGGGTGTGGATATTTTGAATAAATGGAGGTCTCGAAAAGGAGGTCGGAAATACAAGTGCCAGATGAATGTTAAAGAAAGTTTCCTGAAGAACAAGACTTCCACGGCAATCTCCTCCCCACTGTAAGGTGGGGTGCACCCCAGAAGTTCGTCTGTGCTGAGCAGACATTACCTAAGGAGCTTCTGGGAGGTGTCTACTCTTAAATGCCTCACTGGCATCCCCATCTCTAAGCACCAGCGCAGAGACGACCAGACACTGTAAAAGCCCACTCCAAAACTTCCATACAAACAGAAGATAAAATATCCATGCCTCAGGCCTCAGAGATCAAGCAGAAATGAAAGAAAATCTCCAAAGTGAGGGGGAAGAGTGATCCTCTGGGATTCTCCCATACTACTGAAGGATGAAATAGGGCAGGGTTTGTTCACAGGTAGTGAGAAGACTCATAAATATCCGCATCTACACCCTACCATTACCCTACCATTGGCCTCTCCCAAACAAGAACTTGAACTGGAATAAGGGAAATGCTCTTTAGTGATACTAAAGAGACCCGGGTTGGTCATCATTCAGCTGTTATAAAGCACATAACTTACATAAGGCACAGCAGCCTCCTCCCTGCCTAGTCCACACAGGACTAGTGGCTTGACCATGGAGAGCCAGACCTCAGGTTCAAAACAGCAATAAATTAGAAATTAACTTGCCATATCTTACTGCTTTCTTTTTGTTTCATATAATCAAAGATTGCACAGGAAATACTGTATGGTGAGAATTCCACCTGGAGAGCAATGCATGTATCTACTCATCTAACAAAGCCAGCACAGAATATACATTGATAAGAGAGTTGATAGTTCTTCGGTTCAGCTGGCATGACACAAACCCCTGTGTAAATGCTGTCTCCACACCCAAAATCAGACTAACACTTTCTCCAAAGTTTGGCTGATCCTGCCTATGTAACATCACTCATAGCAGGAAACGCTTCTTAGCAAGTGAGTGCATTGCACAACAATCCATGCGGAGGCCTGTAGGTGTGGTAACACTCACAGAACCATCAGTGCACTTCCCAGCAACTAAATTACACATTTGGTCGTAGAATCATAGAATCATAGGATCATTTAGGTTGGAGAAGACTCTAAGATCATTGAGTTCAACCGTTAAGCCAGACAAGTTCATCAGTAAACTACATCCCTCAAATGTACTCATGCCCATGTAGCTCTCGTCAATGGTCTATAGACACCCCTGAGTGCCTATTTTATCGATTTTCTATTACAGCAACATCTCACAAACCTCAACTGTACCAAGAGACACCACCACAGAGGTCATGTATATTTGCATCTTTGGTGACTTTCAAAAAATTGCAATTTTTTTCTTCTCTCTGTCCTGGTTGTCTAATTCTCTTTTCATGGTGTGGCAGGGCATATCACCCCTCTCCCCACCACAGGTGGCTGGTGCAGATCAGAGAGATAACCCAGGTGGGCAAGGCCCAATGGGTATCATCTCCTGGTGCCAAGAGGTCTGCCGGCTTAACAGATGTGGGAAGAGATAAAAAATGTATGTGATCAAAAGGCCTGTTTTTACACTATAAAAGTATCACAGTTTATCACACAGAAGTCTCTTACAAACTCCTTGGGAAGGTGCAAGACAATTTCTTCCCGAAGCTTGGGTGCAACTTCGTGGTTACTTTTCTGGAAATTGAGGGAAAGGATTTCGATGTGTGCCCCTTCAACAATTTGGTGCTAAGAAACATCGGATCCTAAGTTGTATTATTTCTTCACTAGCAGTAAAATTAATAGGTACCTTTAACCCCACGTGTAATACTAGCTGTCTCTTTTTGTCTTACTCCTGTGTAGTAATAGTCTGTTTTAAGTCTTATGTCTGTTAGTTTTGTGTCTATTAAATAAATAATTCATTCTATAATAGTCTGAATCCACCATTATTAAAGAGCTTATGAATGAGAGTGGGTCTTGGGGTGCTGGCCACCTCAATAAAGCGACTGCCTGCTGCCAGAGGCCTGGGCAAAAGGCAGGGACTTATTTAAACCCACATGATCCATTCATAACAATGGTCAGGAACATATTTTCCAAATTTTCATTTTCCAAATCCCAGAGTATTTCCTGTTTGTTTCACATTAATGTGGAGAGAGAGCAGCTAGAAACCAGCAGGGCAGTGGTAGGTGCACAGCAGAGAAATGTGCACGTGCTGGCAGAAGGGCACCAACTGTGAATCCTTCTATAAAGGGTGCAAGGAAATATCATTGTCTTGATATGTTTTTAAAAAGGAAAGGCAAATATATATAAATGCAAATATATCTTAATCGGTCATGGTGTCAAACGCTCCCTTTAAATTTAATCTAACGGGTGTTTCACTGAGCTGTCAGCAATCTTCAGTAGCCTCCAGGCACTAATGAGTGAGCATCAAGGTGTCAATGCTTCTGGCATTAACCTCAATTAGGAGGAGTTAAGGTGAGCACTGAATCAAGGGTCAGCCATTCATTGCTGAGACATTCCTCTGGCTGCAGCCTGCAGTCTCCTGCTTGAAAAGGGCTGGCAGACTGGCTGCCAACCTCCTCACCGGTAAAGAACTCTCATACCTGCCAACATTACTGTTAATTACTATATTTGAAATCTGCACAGGTCTCAACAGGAATGGAGACACAATAGTAACCCCATTTATGAGGCTATTCAATGAAGTTCCCAGGTAAAAAAATAACCTGTGGTATTAAAATTATAAATAGCTAACACTTACTCATGGTCAGAATTTTTATAACATCATTAAGGGCATCGATACGGCAAAGAATAGGAAGTCTGTACTGCAGGGTTAAGCTTGCAGAAAAAAAAAATCACCACATAGACAACCCATGTAACTTTAATTCTGCTCCACTTCTCTCTCTCCAGAGCTCCTCAAAGATTTCCTTTAGACATATGACATCCAGATGTCACCTTGCTCAATCATTTTCAGGTAGATCTGCTTTTCTGGGGTGAAATCATGGATGGTTCACAAGTGATTTTGAGGCTGTACCCCTCCTATTCAAACATGGAGGTCTCAGAACCGCCAGACAAAACCCCCCAGATCCACCCCAGGCCTGAGATCCTTTCTCTAGATGGAAGATTGCTGTTCAGCCTCAAGGACATGTGCATATTTATGCCAGAGGAAATCATTCAGTGAGACAATCTGTTTAGTAATCTTGAAGTTGTGTCAGCCACCATAAAATATTGGTTATATTACAGTTTACTATTATAGTTATTACAGTAGAAACTCCAGGTCCATTATAAAACATTTCCTAAATTTATAAAATTATAAAATATATGAATAATACCAGAATGAAAAACAAAAGTCCCACCTGCCTCCTTCCCATCACCACTCCACTACGACAGACTGACCACCCTTCCCTGCAGTCTTCTCCTGTGACTTTTAGGCCATAGTCCTTACCAACTAAAACAAAACACAACAAAACAAAATAAAACAAAACAATACAAAACATAGAGATAAAAGGAATAAAGGTCTCAGGTGCACACACCTTATGAACAGTGCAGGTCAGGGGCTGCAGAGCACTTTAGTTATCTCTTTATGGGACATTTTCCATAGCAGAAGGTCTATATGTCTCCCAGAGTTGAGAGACCACAGCAGCAGACTTGCAAACCCTGCCTAATTGTAAGGTAGCACTTGTCTTACAGATCATTCTGCTTAGGATCATCATAAAAAGTGTCCTTTGAACTCCCTCTGTGCTTCCTTCAGCCCCGTCTTCCTTCCTCCCCATCCCCAAGGCAATGATTTTTATCTGCAAGCCTCAGTTTCTTCTCTGCAGGAATCAAAGGGTTTTCAAGCCTTTCCCTTGAGGTGACAGCATTACCTGTTCCTCCTCCACCTGAGATGTAGAGCTCTGCTTCCTCAGAATATTTATTTGCCCTAATCTGTGTCAGACACAGGCTCATTCTGCTCTGGTAATGAAGAGTTGCTGTGTCTGAGCCAGCCAGGCAAGGCGTGTTTGGAGTCTCCTGGGGTGATTCATATCAAGTGACAGAGAGCTGTACAGTAAGCAAACAGGAGCAGCACAATGACAGCTTTCAATTACCTGATTTACCAAGCTTCATCTTAAAACTAATGAGGCTGTTTGTGTCATGTTTCACATCCCAGTGCAATCACCAATGTTAAACATAAACAGCTCTTTGTCCCTGTAGCATGTCCCTCCTTGGTGCAGGGTGGCAGAGCTGCTATTGCCTGTTATGAGCAGGTACCTCCAAGCCCATTAGTAAAGCACGTGCCCCACTCACTTCAGCACTGGCCAGCAAAAGAGATGGCATCTTGCCTTTACCCTCAGGTAATCCATGAACTCCAACAGATCCATGCCATGTATCCAAATTATGAGTCTTGCTGACTGAGGGGTTTCCTCTTTGCTTCTCTCTGAGATCCAGGAAACTGCACCCACAAAAATTGTTAAGTCATCATCGAAGGTGATAAAATCACAGCCTCAGAAGTCAGAAAATGTCAGCCTTGACCTATCTGGTCACCCATCACAGTGCAGTCTTTAGTTACACTGCCAGTGCTTTTTTAACAGGTACTGTGAAATATTACTAATTCTGAATGCGAGGTCTGAGTTTCTGAAAGGACAACAAGCTCCTTGCTTTTCCTTCACCTGGATGGAAATGGGCAGAAGTCTGGAAGCAGGTTCAACAAGTCCGTTTGCTTGCAGAAACTGGTGATGTAACAGATATCACATCACCAATGAAAATCTACTCTGCCCCCTCTCCCATACCACCAGCTGCAGTCCTTGACAGTTTAGAACAAATCTGACCTTGAGAACAAAAGTCCAAAATGAGAACAACCAGACAAACAAAGAAGTCAGCAAATATACTGACCCCATCCTAGCTCCTGGAAACATTTAGGGAATTAATAAAGATGAAATGCAGAAAATGGACCTCAATTCCAATGCAAAACCAATTAATAGGAAAATCCCTCTCCAAACCCAAGTGTAGAGATCGATATAACCTTGAGCTGAGGTGCAAGACACCAAGCTGCTATTTGAGAACTTTTTCAGCAATAACACTCATGGCTAGAGGTAATTCCTTAGGAACTTAAACAAACATCCTGTTCCTCTCTTACTTGGATAAATCTATAACAGGGGGAGATCTGTCAAACAGTGGGAGTGGAAACCAATAAATATAAGTAGAAAACACTGGTATTGTCATTATGTGGCAGTGATAATTTTGACCAAAATAAGCATTTGCATAAGAATATTGTGGTTGAAAGCACCTCACCAGATTATAGAACCATGGAATCACAGAACAGTTTGGGTAGGAAGGGACCTTAAAGTTCATCTAGTTCCAGCCCTCCCCCACCATGGGCAGGGACATCTTCTACTAGAGCAGGTTGCTCAAATCCCCATCCAACCTTGCCTTGAACCCTTCCAGGGACGGGTGGATGTAGATGTAGATATCTGCATTGTAGAGGCTCTACATGTAGATAACAATATATCAGCTAAGCACCAGGAGCCCCTTTACAGTCAGTACAGGAGAACTGTCACTTCAAATATGCAGTTCATCTCTTTCAGGCACTTACTTTGGGATGAGATGATTTGTGCCTCAAAAGCAGCTGCTTCTCCACATTACCTGTAAAAGGAATTTGTCTCAGATGGGAATGTCTACACTATAAATCTCTATGGCTTATATGTCTACACTTGGTCAGATGATTCCCACTTCATGAATTTTTCAATATTTGTAGTCATTACATGAGGACAGGATAGCTTTTTAAAAAATACTCTGTAGCTTGAAGAGAAGCATAGGCTTGATACAAAAATTAATGGATAAACTTCTATTAACTTAGGAAAATAAGAGAAATTATTTGAATAGATGTCCTATCTCTGAACTCAGTGTCCTGACAATGAAAGTAGCCACATGGAATTGTATCATATCATTATTCTGTTCTTTATATATTTGGTAGGTCAAACCTACGTGGCCATGAATTTCAAATCTACATGTCTGTGAGTTCTGTTTCACAGCATTATACAAGAAGCCCAGTTAAACAAACATTATCAGACATTATACATTCAGTGGAACATCCCTAGAGCTAGATTTCCTACAATCTTTATTTGTTTGTAAACAGCAATTTTATTTCAACTTTTGAAGAAAGAAAGTCTGCATCACACATTCTGCATCTGTCTTTCTCTAGCAAGACCCTGCCTGCATTGCCCTGTTTCAAAGGGGTGTAAAAGGCTTTTGTTTTTTCTTGGAAGTCTGGAATTGCTTCTCTTCTATTTTTTCATATCTTGGAATTGAGTTTTATCGCAACAGAAAGCACTTTTGCAGTGATAAAAATACATTTTCTACATTCATGAATTCATAAATTTTAAGAGCAAAAGGAACCATTACATTCATCCAGCCTGAGGCATTGATAGATTTACTGCACAGGAGCTAATGGACCAGAGCACAGTCCCTTTGAGATGACAGGAGAGAATTTGTGCAGCTTTTTTGCCTCCCTCCTCATCACTGTCATCATGAGGGCAACCACCTCAGAGCTGCCTTGTTTAACACAGACCCTGCCTCTACTCCAACTTGAAAGAACATTTATTTAAACACAACATTTTAGAGAAAGACAGGCTGCTTTCCCAAGCACTCAGAGAAAGCAAAGGTCAGCACACCCCCATCACCCCAGAGCACCTCAGCCACCTCTCCTTGACCCCGTTTGGTCTCCCAGCAGCACCAGACACCCCAAAGCAACAGTAGCTGCTGTCCCTGTGCTCAGGCTTTGTTCTTTACCTGCACAGTTCTCTCGTTGGGATGTGAAGCACTTGGCCCCTGGGACTCAGCTTATTGCCTCATAAAGCAGGATGGCAGGATTATTAATGTGGCAGAACTGCAGGATTTTCCAAGCAATTTATGAGTTACCATGGCAGTTCATTAGCTCTCAGCCCAATGACTCCTTCCTGGTGAGCATGAATCAAGCAGGAGGCATGCACACATCTAAACATACGACAGATATTCACATCAAAAACACATCCAAGGCCATATTTCCTCCATTTTGTTCAGCACGTGTCCAACCGCAGCACTAAAATGTCACCAGTTATCAGGACTGATAACCAACCCACTGAAACACATCTAGACACAAAGGAATTCACAATCCCCATCCTTTTCTTTTATTCTCATCAAGCCATTTCTGATGGATGCCTGCATTTAAAGAGCAGCAGGTCCTTAGCAGAGGGTTTACATTTGCAGCCTCCATGGACTGCACAGGGAGGCAGGTCTGGCACTGGGGAACAGTGGACACTCTGAATGGCTACCTTGACTTTCAGTGCTCAGAATAAGGTTTCACTTTAAACACAGACAAGCCCCTCATCCCCACTCAAGGAAGGATTTGAGGAAATATTTAACTTTCATGGTAATTATCCATAGGTCTTAAAATAAAGCACACAATTCAACACTTCCTTGAGTCCAAGTGGCACTGTGTGAGTGAAAAAATTCCACAGGTTTTCATGCAGTGCTGAGTTAGGACTTCAGCACAGGCCAAAAAAACAAGTCTAGCAAGCTAGAGAGTAAAGAGATATAGAGAAATAAAGGGAGCCTTTGATGTTAATAACCGGACAATTAAGAAAATGAAAAGATCGTGAGCACAGTAAGTTTTATCAGTAAGTACAAAATCACTATCAAGCTACTCACAAATATTACAGTGTTTTATACCTAAGAAAGACAGAGAGAAAGAGAGATGCTTAAGGGGAAAGGAAACAAGGAGAGAAAGACTTCTAGTAAGTCTTTTTTGCATTCTTTTTCTCAGTTGCATTAATGCTTTTTTATTTTCTTTTCTCCTCTAAGATTTTCAGGGTATTTTAAAGAAAAGGCAGAGCTAAAATTTTTTATCTGCCTCTATTACAGCTGCCACACTCAGAACTCAACCTCACCATGCCTTATGTGCTTCCCAGAATTAACTTGCCTTTTCCTTTTTTGAAAAAGTTATTAATGTATTTATTAGTGCAGTAATGTGACCCACATACTGGAAAATCCCACCTTCCACAACATTCCATTAGCTAAATCTGGCTTTGGGCCAAAATTTCGTATTTCAGCTCCTGCCAAGATTCAGGTTTGGCATGTTTTTTTGTTGGAGGATTTTTCATCTGTTTCCTTGGCTGGGCTAATGGGACCCTAATGCAGTCAAGAGATCTCTATCACACCAGGCTGCCGGGTACTTGTTTGCTTCAATCATCTCATACATACACACGAGCTGGTGGCATTTCCCTCTCAGCTAAGGGATGCCAATAGGTCTTGAACCCACGATGCAGAGGGGTATCATTTGTTAATGAGAACTGCTGACTTGAGACATTCCCACTGGCTGGAGTAATTACAAACAATATTTTAAAAATATACAGCTGTGCAAAAAGTTAGATAACACCTTTATTTAATAACAGATTCATCAGCACAATCGTGTGTGTCTGGAGGGAATTCTCACGTCCAAAAAAAATGGAGGCTAGAGGAAGGAACCTCCAAAAAATATGGCTATGGCTTAAAGAAAGCAAAGCTGTTGCTTCATCCATTCATCTCTTGGAGATCTGGAATAGGGCCCAGCTCCTGTTGTCAGGCTAGAGAAGAACAGTGTGGACATGATGACCTGAGAGACCTTGCAGAGGTCCTCCTGCCAGGACTGGGAGATAAGACACCTCACCAGCTCTTCACTAGGCATTGGTCTACACAACCACCAGCCTGTCACAAAGTCCATCTCAGTCTTGATTTCTGCAAACAACTCATGAGCTTTCAGTTAATTTTACCTTTTGTCACCTCATTACTTACTTCCTCAGCAGATTTTTTTTTCATGAGTTGCTATCAGAAGAAGACATATTGATCTCTTTCCAGTCCTTCCCATGCTTTAGCCCCAAAAGCAGAGCTCAGCTGCTCTGTCCCCATAGTTACTGAAGTTCTTCACATGTAAAATGTCTGCATGAAGACTCTTCCACCCACATGGCCACATGAATAGCTGTTCTTGCTCTCACCACCTCTTCCAAAGCAGCACAGCAGGTCAGTAACACTGGTGAAGGACACATGGCAGTTTTTCTCACAGGTAAGACCAGTGACACATGGCAGGACATTTCTGACACAGTCTGGCAGACGGAGAGTGACAGAGAGGAGCAGACTGATGGCACTGCCTGATCTCAGAGAGTGATGGGGTCACTTATTTGAAGCAGCAACAAAAAGGGTTGAAGTGATGCTGAGAGAAGCCCATTTGTACACCCATCACATTTCCCAAGCTATGCCGGGGTCACTGCATCTTTCACTGCTCTCCAGGAAACAGCAGCAAGGGACAACATGTTTCCAAGTGCAAGAAGTGGGAAACGGACATGTACTGAGATACAGGCCACAGGGAACTGTCCATTTGTCACAGCCTGTCCCCTTTCACTCCCACAGGTTTGGTGAAAGTAGGAGAGCACTATACCAGGAGCCATAATGTGTGCAGCTTTATGGAAACCTGAAACAAAGAGACAGCCAGCATGAGGTTTTCTACATGGCTATCATCTCTAGGCCATAAGAATATCAAATTGTTTGGTTTTATCACTTCTTCTGAAAGAATTCCAGGACATAGTTCTGTCTGGCACAAGCACATGGAACTGGAATTTGATTTCTTGTTTATTTCATTTTCCATTTTGAAGGACTTTGCTCGTTGAGGCGAGAAATATGTGTCTGTTGATCACAAAATCCAGCTCAGAGACATGTCTGAGATCATGGTTTTGAAAAGGAGCCATGGCCACCTTCAAAGGATGAGGCAGATTTCACCCACGGAAAAGCAAAACATGCCATTTTGTGCTCTCAAGCGTGACTCATTTCCTAATGCAGTTAGGCTTGGACTAGAGAGTTAAGGTCAGATTAAGAAATCATTAGTGCCTTTTGTAGTGGACTTTGAGACCAGGACCAGAATGCCAGAATAAGTCTGTGGAGGCCTTTGAAGGAGAAATCCTCTTGGAAATACATAATGGGGATCTGTTTGTTTTCCCTGGATTTTTGACGGATGGAGCTCCTGTTTCTCCTGCTACATTGCCTTCATTTCTGTCAAATCCCCATGAGGATAAGCTTCTCTCCAGTCTTTTTATGAGAAAAGTGATATAAAAACATCACCTTCCTGACTAGAAAATTCACAGGGCTTTGCACAGATAGCCTTGCTACTTTTTGCCGCATCCCTTCGAACAAAACCCAACCTTCCTGCCACTCCAGCCAAATGAAACAACAGCCAGACAAGCTGAGAGCCTGATGCTCCTGCATCAATGTCTCTGCTCCTCAGGGCACTGCACATCCACCATGCTATAGCCACTACACAAAATGTTATGGTGACTCCATTTCAAATTCTTTCTGTCACACTCAGCATCCTGCAGTTACCCACGCAGAGTGACCCACAGAACCATTGTTGTCTGAGGGCACAAAGAGCTTCTCCTTTACTACATGTCCCACTGTCTGCTCAGCACATTCAGTACAGCACCAAAATTTCTACTTCTAGATGGATGCAGAAAGGAACACAGAGAGAAAGAGAGACTGAGCTAAGCCTAGCAACAACTATGTCAGCAAAACTCTGAAGGAAATATTTTTCAATATGTCAGCTACAAATGACCAAAATGTCATCACAGTAAGAAGACATATGTTGTTTTTATACTACAGGACTCAGTCAGGAACAATTTTTCCTCTGTTGCAAAATAAGATGACTACTCAGGTAAGAGCACAGTGTCTGCTCAATGCTATGACTTAAGCTCCCAACTGAGAGCTCCAACTGTTTATTTATTTTTTTGTAAAGAACAGTATTTTGTTAGAAAAATTGTTGCAATGTTTACCTGAAGATTTTGGGAGTGATTTCCTACTAACGCAGTGGATGAGTATGGATTGGTAATCACCTGGTTCTATGGTACAAAATGAAATAAAGACAGAACAAAGTAATAAGGATCCTACTGATAACCACAGCTTTGCTGCAGGATGCCAACATTCAGTGTGTAAACATCCACTGAGCAGATTAACCTCACCACCCAATTTTCCTGCCTTGAAGAAGCACTGAATGGGTTAATAAAATACCACTTCCACATTTTTTGCTTTTTTCCATCAAGCCAATGAGTACAAAAAGCGACAGAATTAAACCACTCTGGTGATCCAAAGCTTTTGCATGTTGACCAAATAAGAATCACCACGTTCCACCACATTGAAAAACTTTTAAAATCTTGTTGTTGTCTGCACATCATTGTTCAACAAACATAGACCCCAGTGAGAGTTAGAGAATTTTGTAACTTACCACAGGTGTAGATGACATTAAGATGCTTTTGGATGCCTGGGTAACAAGGATCTCCAAATTCATAGGTGCTGGCATATATGCTGCAGCTTCTTTTCCCATGACAACGCTTGATCATGAGCTGGAGAGCAGTAGCTGACTGACACTCTAAAAGGGATAAACAATACCTATCCATGAATATTTGTCCATTCACAACAGAAATTGCCTAAAAATAATTTACCAGTTACAGACTGTGAGAGTATATACAAGATTTCCATATTTCAAAGTCTTTGTGTTTACATGGGAAGGTGTATCTGAGTCTAACACACCTCTAATAAATTGAAAGAATACTGAAGAATCAGAAACCTCTATACATCCGTAGAAAGAAGGCTGAGAATAAAAGATATTTCATCTTTGTAACAACCACAAGAGGTGTCTCAAATCCCCCTCTCTGGCCCCTGCTGAAGACAAAGGTGGTCAGTGTCCCTGTCTGCTCTCACATGTAATAATTATATGATCATCTACCATATAAGTAGAAATACTGTTTTAATCACATTTATTCCATACAAGTAGAAACACTTCTCATATCAGAAATTTAGAATATGGGAAGTTCCAAAAGCAACTGTTTTCCCAACTATTTTTCTCTACCTGGTGGTTTTGCCTGTTTTCTTACCTAGGGTGGGAACAATTTGCACAGATAAGGTCTTGAGCTTTTAAATGCAAGACTGACAGTTTCCTTTCACTGTCCAGCCAGGACCAAGCTCAGGGGGAAACTGGCAAGCAGACATTTTTTCAACACTGAATTGTTGCTAAAAGGAACAGGACAGCTACAAAGAATGGAATACAAACCCCTTTAGGTCACTAATCAGGAGGCAGGGAAAGGGAAAATGGACCTCAAAAGGTATTGAGTTCTAGAACCAGCATAACAATAAAAGCCATGAGAGACACAAGAAAGCCACAGAAAACCAAGCCCAGAGGGTAACGTCTTTTTCTCAAATCAAAGGCAGAATTTGATTTCACATGCTGCAAATGACTAAAGAAGAAGGCTCCATGCGAACGTTTTCATACCGAACCATCCAAGCTTCCTTAGGGGATTTTCTGATCCAATGAGTGTCAGAGGTTCCAGTGGAAACATCTGGCATGCAGCAATCCTGATTCATTGTCTTTTTGCGAATGTCCAGTTAGAGAAAGTCATCAAATCTAAGTGCTGCAGAGGATTTCATGGAGGGTGACTATTCTTTTTACTTGCTATTGTTCACACACAAAACAGCGAACATCCTACAGCTGTCTGCTCAGGGGCCTCGCCCTCTGGCACAGAACCATACTGTGTCCATGGGAGTGTGGGGAATTACCCATTACTGGTTCTGTGAGAGGCACAACAAGGCTTTTGCATCCTGCATCCCCAGAGATGGGCAGCCTCTGGGACATTCCTCATGCGGGAATATGTATGCACAAACAAACTACAGACTCTGCTTTCCACCTTAACAGATTGAATTGACTCTTCAGGTGCCAAAGCTGTAGATTCAGCACACGGAAAACACTTCTAAGAGTTTTATTTGTCATATACCCTCACACTAACATTGACAGCTTTTCTAGCCATCACTAGTCACATCCTGGTATTGATGGCCTCCTTCCTCCCATGCAGTTCTGAGCAGGCCATGGTCTCCATCCAAATTGACTTTAGCAGCATCTGTATCAGGAAACCAAAGGGGCTAAATTATGGACACACCTTTATTCCCTTTGTTTAAGCGCTACCCTTTACCTTGGAATGATTTTGCCAACTAGCATTAGTCCAAATAGGTAATACAGCCTGAGATACAACAGGGCTTGTCCTAATAGTCAATTTGCAGTACTATGTGGTGGAGGGTTTAGTTGCATGGACATGAGGTCAGCCACCACAGGGCCAGGCAGCAGAGTCTCTCTCTCTGTATCCAATACAGACTAGCTGATGTGTCCATGGGAGGTGAGCACAATCCCAATGTTACCTTTATCAGATAGTAGATGCATTTATTTTCCCAGCCCTGTCCATGATACCCACTGAAAATAACAGGTCATACTGCCCAGAGAGAGCTGTGGGACCCTGCTCTAGACCCTTTACCATCCCAATGACCAGTGCAGATGTAGCTTGAGTTATAAGAGCCTCTTCCACGTAGCCCAAGACACCCAGATTCTTCTAGGTAGTTCCATCTGCCAGAGAAGATCCTAACACTGCAGTCCTTTGTGGCATTTTAGCAGTGCCCAGGTCCAGCCTGCACTGTTTGGGTGCACATTCAGTGGTAAAAGAAAACTTACCTGGAGTTTCTCTGGCCCTGAGGCCAGCTGTGATAGGACAACCCACTATTAAACACTCTTACTCTCCAGATCAGAGTGATGATACCCAGTACTTGTCCTACAACCAACTTCAAACCATCCCTGGAACTGTTCAAGGCAAAGTTGGATGGGGCTTTGAGCAACCTGGTCTAGTGGAAGGTGTTCCTGCCCATGGTAGTGGGATTGGAACAAGATGGTCTTTAAGGGCCCTTCCAACCCAAACCATTCCAGGATTCTATGATGTTTTGGACCAGGAGAGAGTTGTCTGGGCCAAGGCAACAAACCATGCCATGGATCATGCTACAATTTCACAGTACAGACCTATTTCCAGTACCTGTGCCCCTGGTGCTACTCATTTACCTGTATACATGTAACCCTACATACTCAACTTCTTTAGGCACAGACCAGGCCCCATATTCACAAGTATCACCTGTGAAGTCCTCAGCTCTGCAATTGCCAGGCTGCTCCACCTCAACCTATACCAGCCAAAATGAAGAGCAGAAGGGCAGAAGGGACTCTCTATGCTTCAACTACAGGTGAAGATGAAAGCCCCTCACTTAGAAAGTAGGGCATCAAGATTTTAAAAGCCTCTTTTACGTGTACTTTTTGCAAATCATAGGATAAAAAATATATCCAGGGAGAAACATCACTTGCTGGGACTGCAGCACATAAACCACCCAATAATTTAGCTGAAAGCAATATCTGGAGCCTATCCACTCCAACCTCCTGCCCAAACAGCAGGCAGATTTGATGTTACATCAGGTTGCTCAGGAATTCGCTCAGACAAGTTTTGAAAATCTCCACAGAGAAATATATCCCAAACTGCTTGGACACTTGATCCTGGGTTAAGCCCCTCTCCAGGTGAAGAATTTTTTCCTTGTATGTAATCAGGTTTCTATTGCTGCAACTCGTGTTCATTGCTTTTGGTGTTCATCTGATGTTTTCTTCTATGTGTTTCCAGGAAGAATCTTCTGTAGAACCACCTATTCCTTAGTAAAAAACAGAAATAAGATCCCACCCTGAGCTTTCTCTTCTGGAGACTGAACAACCCCATGTCCCTCAGCATTCTCCCACATGCTGTCTGCTCTAGGCCCCTGACCAGCTTGGTGGAGTTTCACTGGACTTGCTCCGGTTTTTCAACATCTCTCTTTACTTGGAGAGCCCCAAACTGGACACTACAGTACTCCAGTTAAGCTGTAGCAACTGTTGTGCCCAATTTAGTACCACCTACAAACTCTGTCCCATTATCCAGGTCATTACTGAAGATTTCAAGCAATCTGACTGCTTTTAAGTGGCTGCCAGCATGACTTCAATAAAGCACAGTGGAGGTTTCTTGTAGTACTCCATTTTCTTGGCTCTTGCTGCAAACAGTCACAATTTAGGCACGTCTTACTGTTTTCCCTGACCTCCAGACCCTAATGAACACCAAAATCTGGTGAATGCAGGAATGGCAGAAAGTCATCTGAGGCACCCATGTAACAAGATCCAGCTAAACTCTACTGACAACAACAGGCTCCCACATGGTAAATCCAAATACTCTTCTCATTTTCCCCATGGTAAGACTTGAGCCATTTTCTTGGAAACAGTGATATTTTTCCAGCGCAAAAAAAAACCCAAATGGGGTCTAAGCACAAATTCTGACCAAGTATTTGCTTCAAAGACTTCTTTTGCTCACAACGAGGAATTTTCCCTGGTTTTGCCTCCACACAATTTCTAAGCAAATGTGCCTTGTGCTTTCCCATAAAGGCCAGGGCAAGCAGCCTGCAGTGCTTTGAGGGAAGACTGCGCCAACACTGAAATTAGCTTTGTCTCTGGTCTTGGATTTCTTGGTCTGTCAACAAGTTCATCCTCCACATAACACATTGAACTGGAAAATGTAAAAGCAGCAATCAAAATCTCAAAATGGGACCATGTTCCTTACACCTTTCAAAGGGTTTGTGATAAGGAGTTCAATTAGCTGGATGCCAAAATGTCATATTCAAGCATCTTTACTCCCTTACTAACGAGCACTGAAGATGTCAATAGTACATCTGAGAGGTGGCTGAGTGACAGATGAGGCTACAGCACCTTCATAAATCACAGTCACCACCATGCCATTCAGAGCTCTAGAGGGACAACATGGTATTTTCTTTCACCCCTGTGTCTCAGGCTTATAAAAACACTGAACTTCACTCCTGTTGGATGTTATAAAGTGCACACAGGTAACTTAACTTCCAAATGTAAATAAGTCCTTGGGGAGCTCATTGAAGTGAGAGCTCCAATTATATTAGTACCTCTTCAGGAGGTGATTCCAGGTCAGAAGTCTTCCCTTCCAGGTGCCCATCCTCAGAGCTCAGAGAGGCAAGAAAACACAGGGGTTTTATCCATAAATCATGCAGTTAGCCTGCCAAAAATATGCAGGGAAGCCAAACCAAGCAATGTGGTGCAGCAGAGTTGGGCTCTGGTCCCCTTCAGCTGGCCAAATTCATTTTTTCCAGGTCTTCAGAAGTGGGAGACTAGACATGGCATTTATTGTACCAGATGCCATGCTCATTCAGGGCAACATTACAGTTGGCCTCAATGATCTTAGAGGTCTTTTCCAACCTTAATGATTTTATATTCTATGATCTCCTTTCTTCTGCTGCTTGTTTGCTTGCTAAATGCAAATTCCAAATGTTTTATGAGATACCACCCTGGCACCAGTGACAAACAAGTGATCCCATGTGTCAGAGATGTGGGAAGGACGCTCACAAATGCCAACATCATATCACTAAGTCTGAGGTAAGTACTGCTAAGCAGAGCCAGGCCCCTGCCAAGAACCTCTTAAAGTCCACAAAGCTCAAATCCCATGGTAAGGCAATAAAAACTGCTTTAAGACCTCATAGATGATAGAGAGCCCTCTTGAAGAGGTCGAGCCAGAGCTACCCTTGGCTTTTATTAGTCTTGGATTGCTTCAGTAGACTGCCAGAGAGCAAATACGATCCTGGCTATGGTGAAATTTTCACATGTGAAAGTGTTTAAAGGTATCAGCTATGCTTTTTGAATAAGGTATTTTCAGCTTGGGGCTGGGGAGGGAGTGGGATCAGCTCACTTTATTCTCTTTACCTCTGGCCCCACTTTCTAGAAGTTGCACGTCCCTCCAGCCTTGCCCCTGGTAGAAGGCGAATTCCCTTTCCCAGGATCACTTCACAAATGCAGACCACTGGCCAGTTGGATTTCTCAATAAGCCCTCAGTGGGTAATTCATCTTACCAGTTGCATTTAGTATGATACGACTCCTTGATCTACTCCATCAGCCCAGCCTCTGTCAGAGTGAAAACCCAAATGAGGGCAACAGAGCCATGATGGAGGATTTTACCAGCTGCAGCTTGCAGACAGAATTGGCTTTAAAACTGGAATTGGTCTCGGTGATGTAATGTCCATATCATCAAGCTCACCACAATGAATGGATTTTAGTCAGTCTAAGGCTGCTTCCCAGCATGACTATTTCTTTATTACCTCTTTCTGGTGAAAAAAAAAAAAAATAAACTGGAGCCAATGCCTATTAATCATATCCTTAATTTTGGTTACTCAGTGTTACTTGTTTTTCTCCAGCAAGGGTGACACATCCAAATCTGAGATCTGAGCCATATATCCCTGCTTTTGATTGAAAAACCTATCTGGGTTTGAAAGAATGTTTCCAAATTCTTTAATTTTTGCATTTTGCATCTTAGATGCTCTGGTGGAGATAGGAGCCTCTTCCAAGGCAGCAGCCATCACAGATGGATCCACAAACAGATTTAAACACTGAGTTTTGAGAAGGGTGACTAATCCCACAGTGAAGTTGGGCTCATTGCAGATGTTTGAGAACATCTGTTCATCTGTTTATCTGCTCAGGATCAGACTCACCTGGCACAGCCACGTTGAGCCTGCAAAGGTGGGTTCCTGCACAGATGAGACAGGCTGTCCAGAGCAAGCAGGATCACACACAGCTGGACAGGTGAATATGTGAGCATGCTGTAAAGCTGCCAGGTAGGAGTTTTCCACAGGCTGTCCATAGATCTGGAGAGGCAGCAGGGCATGGAGCTCAACCCAATACTAACATGCACACACTCCAAAAAGAAAGAAAAATGGAGCCTGAGAAAAAACTCCACCTACTCGTAAGAGGATGAGTCAGACTGTCTGAGACTGAATTTTCAAGAAAAATGGGGCAACTACCTTTTGCAGCCAACAAAATATAAGACCTTGAATTGTCAAAAGGACCAAATGACTGGCCACAATTAAAGGCTTCAGAAAGAGAATCACTGCCTAAAATACTACGCCTAGCAGTGCATATGAGGTAAGTGATTAGGAACTGGAACAGGACTGGTGGTACCTGATCAAGAGACAAACTCTGTGGGATGCTTTGGCTCAGTGTAAAGGCATCGGGACATCAGTGTAAAGACCCACATCTCTAATTTAAACCATCAATAGAACCCTAGCTTTCCTTGCTGTCTTTTGAGGACCAGGTGAAAGGATTGACTTAAGATAAGTTTTCCCTTGAGGAAAGACATTTACAAACAATGGACAGCTCTAGGTGGACAGTCCTCCCAAGCAGAGGGCAGGATTTTTCTCCAAAACTTGCAGCCTGATTTCCTGCTCAAGAACAAGAGAGGAAAAGTTACTTGCTGGGAGCTATGAATACAAGAGGACAGAAGGAAAGATGGAGGGAGTCAGTTAACTAAGAGGGGAGAAATTTAGTTCCTGCAAAGAAAGCTGACAGATGTCTGAATCAGTGCTGTGGTTATCCACTTGTCTGCCAAAAGAGAAAGCAAATTTCAATGGAATGGCAAAAAGGCCACAGGCAGGAAGTAACTCCAACCTTGCACGTGAGGCAACTGCCTAAATTCCTTCATGTTTTACCTAGGAGTGGCTGCCTCAATCTGCAAAATAACCTCTATCATAAGCAGGATGGAAGGAAGCTCTCCTGGTTTTAGGCAGTTTCTCATATATTTTAAAGATGTTCCATTAACTATGGTTGTTACAAACATCAGCTCCTTCATAAAGGGGCAGCTGCTAGAGGTGCCTAAGCCTTTGCTTCAGCCAAAATTAGCCATCCAGCAGCCTGTGAAGGATGTCTTCATTGAATATCAATGAATCAGTCTGCACTCTGTGCAGTACATCAAACCCCAGGCATTTTCGACTTAGCCCATGCCCATTAAGTTTGATGTTCTCTTTAAAAGCCAGTGCAGAAGACTGTTAATAAAGATGGATTTTGTCCACTTTCTCTCTCAGTTAGCAGCCCTGGGAGATAATTTCTTTATTAGTGTAAAGCTGTCACACAGTTTCAGCTGGGGACAACTGAAATACATTGGATTTCTCCTCCCTGCAACGGCACACAAGCCCCTGTAGAGGACACAAGAAGTGAGTTGGGTCTAGATCCACAAGACAAGAGGGAAAAAGCCAATCTATAAATACTTAAGTATCCTTAAGACCAATGTGAAGTTCAACCAATAGAAACCAAAGACTGCCCTTAAACAAAAAAAGCACAGAAGCAGCAGTGTATTTGCATACAGAGGAAAATGAAGCTCAAGACAGAAACCCAAAATAATTAAAAACTTAAAGGTGAAGTTCCCCACTGGTATTAGTAAAATGATAAATGGTCAACATCATCATTACAAATAGCAGCAGAGAATTTAACATTGATACAGCTGTATATAGAATGTATGTCTCGTACAATGTTGCTGAAAACAGCTGGCTAGAAAGGAAATCTATATCCAGACATTAGAAGGATGTGCAGAGAAGGCCAGCTTTACATTTAAAAAGTGTGTTTTCCAGAAAGAGAGAGAAAAATCAGTCACCACACAGTTCATAAAACTTTGGAAACTTCAGCAGTAGGCCAGAAAAAAGAAAATTATCTTAAAAGAAACCAATCACATTTAGAGACTGCAACTGAAGGATTGATTACAGGTTTAATTACAAATCCTATAGTTACATTTAGAAACACTTGGTTTATTAATGTGAACTTAAATCATCTTATCACCCTTGTATCTGGAACCAGAACTCATAAAAAATATATGAGACTCCAGTTTTGCAGGGACTGACTTAGAGTGTGCAAAGTTGACCAAATTAATAACATTTCTCAGGTTTGGGGGATGAAATGAGAATCCAAGGACAGCTTCAAACATGGCTCCAAGAAGTCTCAGAGAACAAAGAAGTTTTGGTCTGGCAATGGCAGTAAAATGTTATTATTTAATTTGCAGCCGAGTTGATTGTGGTCTGTAAGGCATTCAAGATAAGAAGCAAAGAAGGTAGCAGCTTTAGCATCACTCAATAGAAGATAGCGATGGTGCTTTCAATGCATCTACTGCCCTGTGAAGTCCTTGAGTACATTTCTATTTCCTATTCATTACAGCCCAAAAAAAGTATTTTCCTGAACATGGGGATAGTCAACATGTTCCTAGACCTAGGCTGAAGCAAGGTCTGAACTTCAGAAGCTGCAGGACTGGCCCATTTTCTAAAGAGATTACCCAGCTGACACAGCCTGCAAGTCACTTCTTGCCCTTGGTTCCTAAAATAAAGCACAGCGTGCCTGCAAACTCACAGGTTTCACATTACCTTTGTTATTCAGGTTCAGAATTCACCAGCATGGCAATTTTTCAATATTCTTGAGAGACATCTGAATTATTTTAAGATTATCAGTTTTGAACAAGTTACACTGGTTTTCATTCAGAGCAACTCCATGGGAACAAACTGAGATGCTACAGATTTAAATCTCCTAAATTCTGCCCTTTTATTGTTAGGATTATATTTTGAGTTTGCTTTTAACTAATAGTTGGGCAATAGGCATCTTATAAGATCAGCCACTAAAGAATTTCATGTTACTGATACAAATCCTCACTTTACTTCTTCAAATATCGTTCCAATAGCATCACAGAGCCTGCTAGTGCTATTTAAATTACTAGTCTCAGAATTTTTAATTACAATCACTGCATGGGGTCATACTCCACTGTAAACAGCATTTCAAAATCAACTTGAACCTTGGTTTAGAGAAAGATCTTGTCCAGACTCACATTTGAATGGACTTTTTCATTAAAAAAAAAAACTATTGTGTGCATATAAAAACCACTTCATATAAATCATTTTTACAGCTCTATGGAATCCAACAATAGTTGGAGTTTTCTAGAAACAGCTGTAAAGTGATTTTAATTACCTCCTGGTGTTTTGAGACAAAAAGTGAAACACTAAGTATCTAAAATTGAAGAACAACTTTCTGAAAGCAGGCTTTTTCCCACTTTAATTCAGCGTTTAAAATGGGAACTGCATTTCAATTTAAATTTAATAAGGTAAGATATGTGAATTAAACAGTAAATTATATTTATTTGGCCTTCAGATTTGGATACTTGTGGGTTTTATTGCATACAAACAGATTGGCCTCTAAAAACATGTTCTTAATTATGAGCTATACACATAATAAAGTAGTTTCTGCCCTGAATGTAAAAGAAGTATACACAGAGTCACACCTACAGGAGGGTGCTTTGGAAGCCTGCTATGCTCTATAGAGAGGAACAACAGGGTCTGACCACTCCAACTGCTGCTCATCCCACAGACCCAGCCTTGCAGCTGCTTTAAAAGCCAGACAGGGAAACCAGGATGAAGCACGAGAGTCTTTCAGCCACTTGGATCCACTGAAGGTCAGCTGTGCTACATGGCATTGTCTGACCAGCACAGATTTCCATGGATATCCTGTCCCTTCTCACAGTCCCAGCCACCCTTCCCCCATTAGTGCCAGGTGTTACTACTCCTCATTGGTCCAGCTCCACACTTTAGGCACTTTTTATTTTCAAGCATTTGTCTTAAGACCAAGATTAGAGCACAGCCACAACCTTGTACTGATGGGAATGGGATGGAAAATGGTCATGGGTGGTGAAGCAGAAGAGAGACAGAAATGCACAGCTGGAGGGGCAGCAGTTTCTTAAAGCCAGCTCTTGTGCGGGCAGGAACATGTAGCCTGGAATAAAATGGATTTTTTACTGCATGTATTTCATATTAATTCACATGCTAGATCTGATCACAGATAAACAAACTAGAAGGGTCCATTATTTATATGGTGTAATAAATATTTATATGAGGACTCTGCTGCAAGTCTTATATACATCTGCATTAAGAGGGAGAAATCAAAACAAACTGGGTTGGATCACCTTCTGTCACTGCATTAAACTGCCAGGCAACGAGCACCTAAAGCACTGGCTTATTTGCTGAACTCCTTCCTCTGCTCTTCCATTATCAGATCCTATGAGTTAGAGAGTGCCACTGACCATCTAAATTTCCTCAGGGCTTTGTAAACACATTCATTTTTCCCCTTTACAGAGGCACAGGAGAGAGCTTGTATGTTAAGTGGCAAGGACATTTCACTCTCAGCAGAATACTCAGCTTGACCCACACCCCAGGACCCAGAGCAAGGCTGTGGAACTGGGGTTCTCACGATCTCGCACCGACTCCAAAACCAAGCCCAGATTCCTTCTACCCAGGATGAGAAATTAAATTGCTTTGGGCTTTTTGTACACATGATGGAGAAAGACAGGGTCCTTGAGAAGGAGTCCAGGATCCTATGTTAGAGTTCATCTGAATGTGTCCATCTCACTCTGTGCTTCGGGGGGGAGCTACAGTAAAAATGAATAATGTGAGCAAGTCAGGTGTCCTGAATATGACCAAAGATATTGCTCCACTAAGCAATAAAAATGGTAATAATTTTACATTCAAGATCTTCCTCCTCAGTCTTCTGATTAGATCACTACCTTGCACTCAGATACGTGTAGGAAAAGGACATTTTTTAAATTGCTTCTCTTGGAATAAACAAGCCACTTGGAGATGCAGGCAGAGACAGCTGTAAACAGCAGGAAAAAGGGGCAAAGGGCTCACTTGGCTGAGGGATATTAATGGTTCATTGCTTGTAAATAGCCCTTTCCCCAGAGACCTCCCCATGCTCTGTGTATGCTCTCTGCACACGCTGGCAGCAAAGTGGAGGCTTTATTAAGAGAGTTACAAATAAGGTCAAATTCTTTTAGGAGCTTTTCAGAGTTCGCAAAGCATTCAGGGAGGGGTCCAGCTGTTTGCAGGGGTTTCCCATTGTGGTCAGAGACACAAGTTTCAGCATGTTTGCAGTTAAAAGAGGATCCTGACAGATTTTCACTTTAACGTGACAGGGATAGGATGGAGCTCTCCACCATAACTTTCTCTTCACAGATGCTAAGCACATTCATATAGACATTGTACAGAGAGAAAACATGTGTCTGGCATGGCATGGCAACTTGGGGATCTTTTATCACCCAAAAGCAGCACAGTAATAGCTGGGTTAAAAGGACTGCAACACCAGGATACATCGGAAACCACCTGAGCACCTAAGGGAGAATCCCAGGAATTCACTGCTAGTGGACTTTATCTCCTCAACACTTCTGCAGGAGTATAAGGTCTTGTTTTTCAAGGCAGAAACAACACAAATTGAATTGGTTCACCTTACATATGCAAAGCTCTATTAGGCCACCTCTTCTCCCCATCTTAGACCTCAGTTCTTTAAAAGCCTCACCTGCAGATTTCTAAATTCAATCCAAATGTGCATTTTGTCCACAGAAAGAAAAATGGAATTAAATTTTCTGAACTATCTTTCATTAGAAGAGGAAGAAAAGATAATCTTCACCACTTTTGGGGCAGGTATGACTACTTCTCTCATCAAGTAGCTCAGGCTGCATGGATATAAATAATCACTGTGAACTTGTGCAGGGCCTACTTCTCAGCAAAAGGCCCTTTGCCAAGGCTCAGACTTGACACAAATCATCAGTCCATGAAATTCGAACATAATAAATCTCCCTTATTTAAACCCTCCTTGGGTTCTGCCTTACAGGAACTGGATGTTGCTGCAAAGTCTGACTCATACGGTTGTGTTTGTAAGATCATCTCATTGTGAATGTCTGGGATCAAAGGCTGCCATGGAGCAGCCCTTCCCACATTGCAGGGCTGTGGAAACATGCAGAGAAATGTTCTCCAGCTAGCAAAAGCTTTGATTTATAAATTGTGATGTTTCCACCTGCTCCTGAAGGAACAGAGTTGCCTGCTGGGCTAGACAGGCCCATGAGAGGAGCACAGTTTCTGAAGCAGCTTGGGGGATCCTGAGTGCTGCTCCACAATCAGTCATGGCAGCTGGGAGCACAACCTGCTCCTGTCACTGCTGTAACTGGAGGCAGGAATGGGAGTGTTGCAGGGTGCCACATGGAAGGATCCTACAGCGGTTTCTCCTGTGGGGCCAAGAGAAATGCTAACAACTCACCTTCCCATTCCTGCATCCCCGGAGTTCTGCCCTGTTGGGTCAGCTCACACAGGTAGATGAAGGGAAGGTCATGATAAGCAGAGACTGCCTCATGCCAAGGGGATCAGTGAGCTGTAGCTGAAGAAACCTGAACAACCTCTCCCAAACATGACTGGGATTTAAGAGATGGAGCATGGTGAATTGGGGATGACCATCTGCTCACCCCCAATTTTCGTTTAGTTAAGGTCACCCCCACAATTCGCTCAGGAGTTCAGCATGCAAGGAAACATCAACATCAGCAGCTATAGTCTGTCTTTCACCCTACACACACAGTGCCCAAATGCCTGAGAAAGCCTGAGCAAGTCACTGCTCCATGGTGAGTTCCTCACATCTCTCCAGCCCTGCAGGGCATGCAGCCAGCAGATGTTCCAGACAGCCTTCCCAGCCTCCCTTTGCTGTTATGCAGGCAGGACATACCTACTCCCACAGCACCCCAGGAGCACCAGACTGACTTAAGATACTTGAGACCCCAGCAATCCCAAACATGTGGATATTTGCTCCTGTCCAACAACTTGGTCATTTTTAGCATCAATTTACAGCTTAAAACCTTGAGCCAGATTTTAGTGTAAAGCTTCCTCAGCATTCCCACCCCTGACTTGGCATTACACTCTCTTGTACTGAGCCTGCTCATGTAAGTAGTATCCTTTAGGAGCTGCCACTGGAGGAAGGGCCCTGCCTCATCCCAGCAGCAGACTGTGTGCTGCACTCTAGGATCTGACACCTCATTTCCTTGGGCAAACACCCCAATTTGTAGAGCTCACAAGGCCAATTTGAGAACAGCAGGGCATACAGGCTCTAGAGATCCTATGGCGCGTGTAGCCCTGCTGTCAGACCACACTGCTTGTTCTCCCTACCTGTGCCTCCCGTCCTGTTTTCTGGTGCCACATACCCTGCTCTCAGCCAGTACAAGTTTCATGACTTTGCAGCTGGGCAAAGAAGAGCAAAACTTTACCCTTTGTGGCTTCACATAGAGTTTTGTTTCACGCTGACATTGAAGAGTGGGTCCGTGTGCTGGTGCCTTGTCCCTGGTGTGTGCCTCTTCCTGCTCTCTCAGCATGGACAATGGAGTGGGGCACTCAGGTCTGCTCCAGAAACCCATCCTGTTTCACTGACTTGGCAAGTTCTCACCCAGCAGCCCAAACACCATAGCACCCAGTGAACACACTCAGCCCTTCCCAAACACCACACCAAAGAGGTCCAGGCTAACCTGCCATACACATCTCTTTTGGCTTCTGCTACCTAGCAACTGGGGGACTACAGAAGCACATCTAGGAATGCTGGTCACTTCAGGATACTGGAGATAACTTTTTGCAGGATATTGACTCTGCTGTCATGCACCTCACACATGGGACTGGGAAAGAGACCCTGCACTACTCAGCTGTGCTGCAAGTGCTCAGATTTTCAGAGCTACAGAAGTAAAACGCCACGCTTCACAAATAACCTGACTGGCCTCATTCCACCTCCGGGTTTCTATTGGCACCCATCATCTGCGTATCATATTTCCAAGCACTCACTTGACATGCTTCCATTTGAATACCATTTAACTCCTTAAGGGCATTGGATCAGCAGCTGTGAAGCCAAAGATCCCCAGATACAGCTGAACAGATCCCAGCACAGCAACAGCACCAGATCAAGCTTCCCTGTGCATTCTCCCCTGAAGCCTTTCCCTTTCTGGAGGCAATTCCTTTGGGAAAACAGTTAATTCCCTCTCAGGTCTGCAGAGAATTATGAGGAATGCTGAGCACAGGATTTTATGCTGTGATTGTTGCTCTCTATGTCACAGCCTAAAATACTCAAAGTCATTTCACATAGGTTCAAGAACAGACAGTTCCAGTGAATGTTTTTCAATTATTTATCTTTAACTCATGACTGTAAGAGACTCTGATAATCTGAGAGTAAAGAACCTACTGAAGGTACTGTAAGCCAACTGTAACATGATGAAACTTAACAATTTGCTTTTTGAATTTGCTCCCTTGCTTTAACTTCGGTAAAAGTTTAAATGCAATGTCAAGGCTTCAGTGGCTGCAGATGGTACATGACATCCCCAGATAATATGGTCCTCCATATTACAGGCAGAGGTTCAGTGTATGAACCACCACAAAGACAGAAAATGGAACAAGAAATTCAAGCACCTTCAATCATATAATCAGATGAATCTGTGAAAAGCCTGTGGCTTGGTAACTCAACTAGCACATACAGCTGCACCTCAGTTTGGTGCTCATGATGAAGCTCACTATGGTGCCCCACATCAGGAGCACCACCTTGGCAGGTTGCATGTCCCAGTCCCGCTTTTCTAACCAGCATCTGTGCCAGCTCTGCTGTGATGACAGTAAATGAAATCACCCTGCTCATATCAGCCCGTCATCAAGCCATCCCCCTGCTTACCAGTCATGGGCATCCCTAGGTTTTGGTATGGGCACTCCAGGCTGCCTCCTTGTGTCCTCCCAAAGACAGCAGAGTAAATGGCTATCACCATGCTCTTCTTACAGCTCAGCCTCAGCTTGTCATCTTCACAGGCTACTTTACTCTTGTATTCATCTGGAAAGAAACAAACACTTAATTACTCAGCTGATCCAGAGGTGGGCTCTCAGCAAGGCAAGACCTTCTTATCTCCTCATGGGGTAAGCTCGGCAGAGGTAGAAGTGATTCTGGGCCCAGGGGTGCACATCAGCTCCCAGCACAACCCCAGCCTGAGCACAACCCCAGCCTGAGCACTGCATTTGCTACAGGAGCACTCATCTCTCCCACTGAACATTCCCTCTCTGGCATTATCAGCACATTTAATGAACATATTTTAACCAAGCACATGTCAGTTCTATTAAATAGCCAATAATTTCATTTTGCAGACCGGTAAGTGAGGAGGTGTGGCACTTGAGTGGTTTCTACATGGTAATATGGCAAGGGAAGGTAAAAGCCAATCTTCAGGAACCTATCTGACCCATGGAGCAGCCCTTTATGTGCCAAGCATTTATTCTGTATCCCAGCAGCTCAAATGCAAACACAATCATGCTCCATGGCTTTTTTTTCACAGCACTTCTTCCACAGCAGATACAATAGAAGATATATTAAATTTGTTAATTATGG
Organism: Corvus moneduloides; assembly: GCF_009650955.1. Taxonomy (NCBI): domain Eukaryota; kingdom Metazoa; phylum Chordata; class Aves; order Passeriformes; family Corvidae; genus Corvus; species Corvus moneduloides. The sequence goes on from NC_045478.1 coordinate 7,034,107, forward strand.
AAGCTGCTCCCACCTGTTGCAAACACAGATATGCAAAAGCTTGTCCCCAGATCCTTCTTGAAACGGGCACTCTTGCTCTTGTAAACACAGAACAATCACTCAGTTTACATCTCTCAAGAAGACTGGACAGTCATTTCATGAGAAATCACATGTCATTCCCTTCTCTTTACCATTATGTTGGGGTTTTAGTTTAGTCTGTTTTTTTCTCTGTTAAAGGAATTTTCTCCCATATGCATGTTGCTAGGGGACAAATAGCTGTACTTAAGAAAGACAAAAGGGGAGTGGGGCGGACCTGGCTACTCCTTTGTCTACACCTGGGTGTGAGTTCAGTTCGCTCTGAACGTCCGGAGAGAGAAGCTGCAGAGAAAGGAGCTGCTGCTTCTTTCTTTTTGGCCGTTCTTTCTTCCTGCTGGAAACAACGCCGGGACCCCAAAAGCCGCTTTCCCTGCCCTGCTGGAGACCGAGCTGTGGCTGCCCTGCCCCGCTGCTGCTTCGAGCTTTCGCTACGCTGTAGCCCTGTTCGCCCTGCCTGCCTGGGCCTCCGTGGGTTTTTCCCATCTGGATACATCTCGTCTGCCACCCGGGATTTGCGTTCGTCCCTGCCGTTCCAGCCTGCTGTCCCTGAGAGCCCGGGATCAACTGCCCAGCGGTTTGTGAAGCCTTTGTTCCATCCCTTCCCGGGATCCCCGGAACACCGGTGCCGCGTGTGTCCCGAGCTCGCTCCGGAGCGCCCCCTGCAGCCGCGGGGGAACCATCGCACCTGCCCTGCTCACCGGGAGCCGCCAGCGCCCCTGCCGGCTGCGAGCGGAACTGCACCCGAGGGGAAAGGGTCTGACAGCCGAGAAGGCTGGCACTGGGTTTGTGATTGCTGTTACTGCCAGAGTTGTTGTTGTTTTGTTTGACTGGTTATATACATATATATATATATAGTAAAGAACTGTTATTCCTATTTCCCACATCTTCGCCTAAAGGCTCTTGATTTCAAAATATAATAACTTGGAGGGAAAAGGGGTTATATCTGCCACTTCAAGGGGGGCCTCTGCCTTCCTTAGCAGACACCTGTCTTTCAAAACCGAGACACATTATTATTTGGATTATGGGAACCTCTAGAGGACCCAGCCTAGAACAGGCCCTTCCCATGTGTTCCTGCTAACACACCACAGAAAACAAACACTATTTTGAAAAGCTGAGTCTTTACAGCAAGAAATTTACATATGTGAAAGAAAAAGACTAAGAAAATGGAAGTGGCATAAAGAGACTAAAAAAACTGAAGTGGCATGTCTATGGACACCCCAGCCAACTCAGGGCACAGCCAGGAATATAACCTCAACCTGCCCAGCCTCTATAGAGTGACCTTCCACTTGCTTGTGTTATTTCCCATTTGAAATGTAGCCACAACAGCATCCAGATTGCTAAATGGAAAGGGTCCCATGGTAAAATCCTAAGCATGATCAGTCATTTCCTCTTGAATGCCTCTACCTGGACCAGGTCAAAGTTGTGCCATAGAGCACATGAGCATCAGCCAGTGCCTGGGGCTGCCCCTGGCCCTGTGTCACTTACTGGCATAGACATGATTTTTGTCCGTCCCTTACATGGTTCTCTGTGTCTAATATCACACACACAGATATATTTATGAGAACTTATGCAAAATCCATACTCATAAAATTACTCAGCAAATGAGAACACTAGCTAATAATTAGTTTATAAGTTAATACTTAAGTCTTTAGACCATGGCATTTAGCACTTAATGTGACTTTTTTTACTCTACTGTAACTCTAGGTTCAAGAATCATTTTTCCTTATTGGAGATGGAGGGTAGTTTTTCCAAGTTGAATCATAGAAGAATTTCGGTTGGAAGACTTCTCAGGAGGTCATCTGGTTTAATCCATGCTCAAGGAAGGGCTAATTTCTACCTTAGATTAGACTTTTTCAGAAGAAAGTGCATGGAGAAAACATGTATTATAGCAAAATGGGAGCATGCTGATTTAAAAGAAATATCCCAGAGCAAAATGACTCCTCATGCTCAACTTGGAAATTCCTACTTGAAGCCAAAAAATAGCCCCCTAAAAATAGCCTATTACTTGGTGATGAGAGCATCAACTGGAATGTGAAAACCCTGGTCCAAACCTTCACAGTCCAGATGAGAAGCTTAACCTTGGACCCTATTCCAGTACATAATTTTCCTTCACACTCTGCAGCCTTTTCACAAAAACCTCTGAACATTTCTAGGTTTTATCCCACTGCAGAGAAACTTTCAAACCTCTAAAATATTTAGTGAATTTGAAAACACTTTCTGATTCATCCCTCTAGAGGAAGACACAATTAAGACCTCACTCATTCATGGGAGGATGTGTGCAAAGAGCAGACATCCCTCAGCAGTACCTACAGGAATGAACGACGACCAGCTGAGTGTATAAAACAGTGGCAGGGATCAGAAATAGAAGCTGTCTGCAACTTCAGAGCATGTACAAAGAGAGAAACCTCAAATACCTGTGAAGACTCAGTGGTGGACTTGATAGTGTCAGGTTAATGGTTGGACTTGATGATTTTAGAGGGCTTTTCTAAACCAAATGGTTCTATTACTCTATGACTGTTTTATCTATTTAGGTATTTCATCTTCAATCACCATTAAAGCATCTGAAAGATTCACTGAACAGACCAAGGGGTTTCATCTTCACCTGTAATTGTCTCCCGTAGGAATTTTGTTCCTTCTATGAGGAAAATTAAATCAAAGCTTTAACCTGCCCATACAGTAGAAAACTTAACAGAGTATAATAAAACTTTATAGACTTAACAGAATTTCTTTCTCCAATAGGGAAAAAACATGGATTCAAGCTAAGAGCACAAAGACACAAACTCTCCAATAGGACAAGCTATACGTAGTTTATGTTAAACCACTGTCACAGAAAAGAATACTTGTGACTGGCTGAAGTGGTTGAAATATGAAATAGGTGACTGAGTTTTTAAAAAGAACAATTATGAAGTCTCTAATGAGGGGGTCCTCTGTGAAGGTCTCATTTCTTACAAGGCACTAACTCAATTTCCTCTTTCAATTTGGTTACTATTAGCTACATCTCCCCATTAACAAGTATAACTGCTTAACCACACATCCTATGGTCTCATTTAAGGTCCTTAGATTATTTATTAAATTCTGCTGACCATTCAAAGTCAGGGCTTGTCATTTGGAAGCTTGCCTGGGATTTAAATACAAAAAATATTGCATTGAGCACAGTATATCCTGGGATGGACAGACATCAGCATCTTTGCTGAAGATCAGTCCAGCAGTCATAAGACAATTAAAAACAACTTCTTCCAGTTCCTAAAGGGCTTACATGAGAGGCGGAGAGGGACTTTTCACAAGGACGGGTAGTGATAGGACAAGGGGGAATGGTCTTAAGCTGGAGGAGGGCAGGTTTACACTGGATATTAGGAAGAAATTTTTTACTGTGAGGGTAGTGAGGGACTGGAACAGAGAAACTGTGGCTGTCCCATCCCTGGAAGTGTTCAAGACCAGGTTGGATAGGGCTGTGAGCAACTTGGTCTAGTGAAAGGTGTTCCTGCCCATGGCAGGGGGGTTGGAACAAGAACAAGATGGTCTTTAAAGTCCTTTCCAACCCAAACCATTCTATGATTCCATGATCGTATGAACAACAAAACACTGTCTCTCACATTCGCCGTTCTAACCTTCACAGCCGCTCTGGGAAGTTGGGTTCAGGGCTTGTGGGGAAAGCTGCCTGATGGAAGGCTCAAGAAATCAGCCTGGGGAGGTGAACCTGAGTGCAGGCTCCTTGGAAATAAGGAGAGTTTGTGGATGATGTGTTCCTGGTACACTGAGGTGTGGAGTAAGAGGGTTGTGCCACCTGAAACAGATGTCACCTCACAGTCACTGAATTCTGCCCCAGGAAACACCTCCTGGAGCTGCCAGTTCCCAAGGCTCTGGCTGAGTCCAAATTGGTTAGGGCTGCAGTTGCCTGGGCAGGCACAGAGAGAAGATACTGCTTTCTTAAAAGGAAGGAAAAAAGAAAGCATGAAGTGCACAGTAGTATTTCAGACTCTCAAAAGGTTCCCTAAAGCTTGACCACTGGAAAACAGGGAGTCTCAGTGTTTCTGGGCAATCTGATAGAAATCTGCATAAACAAACAGCTAGAAAGTGATGCTATGGAGGACACAAGTCCCTGGAATTATGTTGTACTTCATAGCATTGCCACCTCCATTTCAGCCAGGATGAACCCAAGCCAGACATTGATGGCTCCCAGGCACTGGATGACAGTAAGGACTGTGATTGATATTAAAAAAATGCAGAGCTAAGCATCATCCATATATTTACTGGTACTTCACACCATAATAGCCTTACATAAATATTGAAAAGAAGCAAGGCAGCGTAAGTGACATAAGAGAGCTGGGACTGGGAATAAATATGAATTTTTCTCTCTCACTCTCCCCAGCAGAACTGGCCTCCTACAGATCACTCACAATCTGGTCCTAAGCCTGCTCTAACTGTTACAGTCTGGATATAATTCAGGCCAAATGCAAACATTTGTATTAGTGGGTTTCATGTTTCACCCTGAAAAATTAAACATGCTTAAATGGCCTCGAAAAGGTGGCAGTGATATTCAGCAAATGGCTTACTCCACTCTAATCCCCCGTGCAGTCATTTGTAGGGCAACAGAGATTTACCATGATTAAGATATTTGCTAAGGATAATATCCCTTTTATTACTGCCTGGTTTCAGAGACACTGGCTTAAATATAAGTCAGTAGAGAGAACCCAAGGAGGGAACAGCTGCAGGCTTTTCTAGACACGTTTTTAAAGGTCAGTATATGACACAATTGTAACTTAGCTCAGACAATTACAGGGAAACAATTATAAATGTTTCTAATAGAAAAATGGTCTCTCTCAAACAGTAAAGTCAATAAGAAGACCTTTTGTAGTTATTGGATGTGTACAATAATACTAACCTGTATGACCAATAGGAAATATTTATCCAGTATCTTAAGAACATTTTCACTTAGGGCTTACAAGAATTTTCTGAATGATCATTATTTGGAAGCTCAAAACTAAATGTCAATGCCTCAATCTCTGCAAGACCTTAGAGATAAAAGCTCCTGAGGAGATTCTGCTTCTAACAAAATGATTAAGTGCATTAATGCCACCTTGCCTAAAATGATATTTTTGAACAGAACTTGTGGAAAAAATTATGAAATTTTGCTAATCAAAGTATTCGTACTTCACATAATCAGTGCATAATAGCTGACCCTATTTCCCAGATCAAAGAGCTGGAAATACATGTAAAGAGAAATCTGTTTTCTTCACAAAATCCTAAAGGACTTAAATCTTAGAATTGAGAATGTGAGCAAAGAAAGTGAATTTGTAAGAAACAGGGATGGTTTTGCCCAATTCCTTATCAGGTCAGGATTGTTTCCCACAGAAGACTCTCTTATCTAGGTTAAAACTGTTAAATTAACGTGACTGCACCCAAGATGTCACTTCAGAACTAAACTGCACTCCATCTAAGCCAGTAATTTCTCTTTAACCCAATTTTTGCCTTGCTCACTTCCCCACTCAGCCACTCTCTCCACAAGAACTGTGTTAATGGCAGGTACATCACCAGTGTTCTGTGTCACTCTTCCCTCCTCCAGCTCCTACTGCACCTGTCAGGCATGGATTGATTGTAAAGTGGAACAGATGAAGTGCACAAGTGGAATACACAACCTTTTAGCAACCAGCTAAAATTCAACAAACTTTTACAGACACTGTAAGACATCCCCAAGTAATAAAGATGTTGATAATGCAAGTGGTGAGATTTTGGTGATTTCAGCATGGTCTAGGCAGAATACTTACATTGAAAAGTCACCACATAGCAATTTTTTGAGTCATCCTAAAGAAAGAAGCCAAAGTAAGGGTTAACCTTGGAAATTTGAACTTTTTACTGTGGATGTAGTCACTCCAGACCATAATTCACTGAGTCACTGAGGATAGAAAGCACCTCTTTCATGGAGAATGTCTGGGTCAACTCCTTGTTCAGACCAGAGTCAACTAGAGCAGCAGGTGGCTGAGGGCCATACCCATTCAAGTTTTCAACACCTGAATGATTGAAACCTCACAACTTTCTTGGGCAAGTTGTTCCAGCTATCCTGTTAGTCATGTGAGAGATGACTACAGTGAGTACCTGTTTCCATCTCTTCTGTGGGAACTAGGAAAATGAGTTTCCAAGACAGGAAACCTATTAAACACTAGGACAGACACCTCTAAGCAGCATCCTTGAATAAGAGTGCTGTTCACAGGACTGCCCATGAACAGCTCATCTTGGAGATATCCATTCAGGACCCTTCCTGGTAATCTGTGACCCCTGTTTTTATATTTTCTTTTTCTCCACAATCAGCTGATTTCCAGGAACTTCTGGAATATTTTCTGTAGAATATTTTTTATTTAGAGAATATTTTTAGGGATAATTACAACTAAGTCCATTCCATAATTAAAATAAGAGAGTGCATCTCAAAACAGTGAGAGCAAAGGTGCCTCGGACAGCATTCACCGACTATTACACCCTGCAGAGAAGAAGACAATTGTAATAAAAGAGTATTTTCCAGTTGATGCACCACCTCAAACCTTCTCCCCAAGCTTCTACCCCTATGTTATGTATTTACTTACTTTTCATTTCAAGCAAGCCTTTATTACTTCAGTACTTTATCCTCTTTTGCTCTTTGAGAGATATAAGCAGGTTCTGGCCTTCAAGACCCTAAATGTAAATCAGAGATTCATAGAATCTTAAAATGGTTTGGCTTGGAAGGGACCTTAAAGATCATCCCATTCCAACCCCCTGCCATGGGCAGGGACACCTTCTACTAGACAAGCTGCTCACAGCCCCATCCAGCCTGGCCTTGAACACTTCCAGGAATGGGGCAGCCACAGCTTCTCTGGGCAGCCTGTGCCAGTGTCTTGACACACTCAACGTGGAGGATTTCTTCCTAATATGTAATCTACCCTCTTTTAAAGAGTAGCTTTAGATGAGATATTTGTCCCTATCAGGGGACAAGTCAACATAGATTGGAAGTTTCTCCCAGTGACAAATGCCTACTATTTAGACCAGTTCACATTGCAAAAAGCTCCTTCCTTTTTTGTTTTCTTCCAATTTCACTTAGGACATGCTCTTCATATCCCGAGTTCCAGAGCTTCCTCCTAATCCATGTGAACTTGCTACTAATGAGAACTTTCTGTTCATATCAGGATGTGAATAAATCCATATCAATCCAGTCAGCATTCCCTTAGGCAGGGTTGGATGGAGGAAACCTTTCCAGAAGAGCAGAGGTCTCCAGAGTCCTCAAGTACAGCCCTTGCTATCACTTCCCCACAAGCATTTTACTAAGGGCTACCTGGTGACTCCCTCATTTCAAAGGAATCTTAAAAGGATTTTACCTTTAATTTGGAGCATTAAAAAAGTTGGAGTGTCACAAATTCATACATTTGCATGGAAATATCTTTTAACATTATTTCAGTTCAATTTTCCCTTGAGAAACTTTTTGTGAAGATGGTCTAATTTAAGTTTTAAGAACTGAAGTTTGCCACCCTCGGCAGCCTGGCATGCACCACTTACTTCTACAGGAGATAATCTGAAACTCTGAAAGGTACAATTCGGATGACAGTCCAGAATTATATTAAATAGGCAGCCTGCCAACTTCAAAAGTGCCCTGAAAACTCAAGAGTGCCAAGTTTTGGAGGTCTGAAACCCTTTCAACAAGAAGATTGTTCTTTGCAAATGACCTTGTCAGATTCCTTTAAAATTACACTTCTGATGCACCCATCCAATTTGCAGTGTTTAAAAGGCACCTCTCCCCACTGTCACTTTCATTAGTCTGAAGTAGTTGTCCTTTTATATTCTGCTGTGGAAGGGTTAGCAGTGCTGCAAATTAACTGCTAAATTTCATTTCCAATGTAGAGTTCAGATGCACCTAGTTGCACTTTCCTGTTGGACAAAGAGGTATATGGTTATCTAAGGAGGAAAAAAGGAAAAAAAAATCAAAATATGTGCTCTAGACTGTGAGATGGCAGTTAAAAATAACACCTGGGTGCCCAGGACAAATTTAATTCTCTTCCTATTTCTTCCATTAATGAAATTGGGCTGATTTTCTGAAGCAGCTGTGACTTACCGGTGCTCTGCTGCCTAAGCCTCTGCCTCACCATTTGTTAGTCCTGCTTCCAAGGACTGACTAAAGTTCAGTGAAATTTGACAGAAACATTGATTTGACAAATGTAGTGAAGTCCCTGTACATTTCTTAAGAACTAGTAGCCAATTTCAGAAGAGAGCCAAACCAGTGCCAAAGCTGGTTGTAATCATTGCACTGTCCCACCAGTCAACCAGCATGGATTTATGACCTGTAAACCAGCCAACTAATAAACTGTAAACTTGGCCAGCTAGCATGGACTTAAATCTGGACTAGCTACACCATAGGAGGCAACATGGGAAGCACAGCCAAAACTTTTGTACTCCAATGAAAAGATGGGAGAGATGCACTAAGGAAAAGTAACTTAAAGATGTATAAGGAAAAAGACATCATTAGCACCACTGCTCACAGCAGTTTTGTTTTGCCCTTCCAGTGATTGTATAAATCTGGATTAATGCTGCTTAAAGTTACTATTAAAATAGCTGAAAGGGAGAACTTAGTCTTATATCATTAAAATAGTCTTCTCCAGATATTAAAATAATGGTGATAATAATTCTGACACAGGAACATTAAAAGGATACCTGATTGATATTTTTACATATAAACCACTGGGTTGTCTAAAGCACACAATATGAGAAAATGAGGTCTACTAGAGTAAAAGCTAGCTCACTACTGTCTAAAATAATTAAATACACAGTATTCCCTCAATGGCTTTGCCTAAGAAGAAAAAAAATGTAGCTGGGAGAAATACAGTAACCAAATTTTCAAAATTCATCATGGATGCTTTAGAAGTCCCAGTTCACAAAGATGTGAATAGGTGACAACCTCCAGTGCCTTTGAAGTAGTCAGAAAAATAAGTGTGTGAGAAGAGCTTGATACATCATTAGTATGATAAACCACTGAAAATATCAGGAGATACCTGTTTTAAAAATGTAAAGTTAATTTGCAAACCAAAACTAGGACTGATATTGAAAAAATAATGAAGAAATTGGAATTGAATTGGAAAGAGTTTATTACCATGACAATAACCCAGCAAAGATTTACTCTTCTCTGTTTTTTTCATTTTATTATTTTTTCTAAAAGACATCTGTTTGAGGAGAAAAATTGATCTATATTTTCTGTCTTGAATAAGTCTATATATAGGACCTCCTGCAGAAGCTCTGTATAAATTTACTTCTCTGTTCTGTGAGTCCTACACTCATGGTTTAAACTGTGGAGTCAAAACAACAGATCCAGACTTGCACAGAAGTCAACCTTTGCAGCATCTCAGTTTGGTTTTAAGAATATGGCTCCTGGGACATGCTTTTCATCTCAGTTCTTCACCAGTACACCAGAAAATCTTGAAATCTGTTGTTCAGAGCTTGCAAACATCTACCATAGTAGGACTGTGTTGGAATTTAGACTTACAGGCTCCATTTTTCACAACTTGGTTTCCTCGTGTTCTGGTTAATCGCTCCAAGGACACTCCTTGCTTTTCTGAGGAGACTCCCAGATCACTTTGCCTCTGCCAGCAGCCAAAGCCATTTCTGACACCTGAAGGACCAGCCACCACACAGCCCTCCACTGTCAGCACAGAAAGGTGCCACAGGTGCCAGAGTGCCCAAGGATGGGCTGGATCTCCTGAAGATCAGGGGGAGCTCCTCCTGACACTGCTGTTGACCCACCTATCCCAACACTGAAAGACCATGGTCTAACACTTCCTCGTCCTTCACTTAAAATTCATTGATTAAGAAAAGAATATTGTTATCCCTTGTTTGTGTGGGTTTTTTCCCAGGATCCCACAGAAAAAAAATAAATGACAAGGACAAAGAGGATCTGTAAAAGTCACAGCTCTAGGATTTATAAAATTTAGGCAGATTTCAGAATTTGTCTTTTTTAGTGGTTCACATCTGGATACTGGAGACCTGATCTAGCAAAGGGAATCCTTATATCTACATGGTAGGAAACACCATGGTTTTTCACTGACTCCTTATTACATCAATCAGGGCTGACTGATTATGTTTGAAAGAAAAATGGGATTCTTTTTTGATTCTTTTTTTTTTTAACTCTCCAAGGTGCAGCAGCAGTTTCCTTCTCTGCAGGGGCAGGAAATTATGGTTATAATAAAAATAGTGTAATATAATTACATCAGTGATAATAACATATTTCCATTTATTATATTAGTTAATCTATTGTATTAATATTACAATCATATTTATAATTAAACTGACAGCAATCTCTGTATTTGCTGACAATGGAATCACACGTTCCTCTTAATCCTCCTCCTGGCAGTTGAGTGATTAATGTGCTACAGAGATAGGGCTATTTGACAGCTCCTGAAAATCTCTGTGCATCAACAGCTTAAAACAATATTAATCATTAGCATTAGCATTTCTCTGGCCCCAGTTGGGGGCTGATAGATCTGTCCTCTGTTATTTACAACGTTCCTTTATTTACACCTTTTCATCACCACAGCGGTCGCAACCTGAGGTTTTATTGCCCTTATAAATTTCCACTCCCTGCACCACCTTAACAGTTTTGAAATAATACAGATAAGTAAGAGAGAGCTGGTGAATGCAGGAGGCAAAAGGCTCACTCTGTTGCCTCTGTGGCTGGGCCAGGGGGATGTGCCCATTAAACATTTCCAACCCCATCGTGCTGCTTTGGGAAGCCTGGCCCACCAAAAAGCAATGCAGCAAACAATGCAGTGAACTTCTCTTGCCACCAATAAACCTGTCTGATGAAGGAGATAAATGCTTTTCTGAAAGAGTTGATGACTACTGAATTACTAATCTATCCCAGCACTAAAATCAATCACCAGCATTAAAGCAACCAGGAATACATTTAGGTCCCTCTTTGGTCTCGTCTGAAACTTCTACAAAACCTCTGTGCTTTCTATAGCCCTCTGCCTTGCTCACAGTGTTTTACAAATTCTGTCTGGGGAATGAAAACCTTGAGGATGTGTGATGAGATGAGGCTTTTCAGGCTGCGTTCACTGAATTTAACAGAAAAGGTGCAATCCCCAGCCAAGCAAAGCCAACAGCAAAGCCCACACAAGATTCAATACTGAAGGAATGGGTTGTAGGGAAATTAAAAGTTGAACAAGAGGCACTCACTGCAAGCCTAGGTGGTCCTTCCAAAACCTCCTTTCCATAATTTTCAGCCAATTCAGCTGTAATCTGATGAGCAGACCCAACCATTTCACCAAGAGACATGGAATCACAGCACAGAGCAGGACTTTTCACAGTTCTTTAATAGCTGGAGTAGCTCTGGCAACACTAATGGTATTCTGCTGTTTTCACAGGTTTTGAAGTATCCCTGGCAAAAAAATTACACATCCTCACCAAAAGGCAGACACTCCTGGGACACAGCATGGCAGCTCTATCTCTATATGATAGAGAGCATAAATTTGAAGATGACACTTTTATCAGAAGGTGATCTAATTGGAATTAATTCCTAATTGATTTTTAAATTCAGTTGCTTTCTAATTAGAGTTGCCTGGGGCTGTTAAGAAAAATAAAGTTATCTGAGTAAGATTTTGGTAAGGACATCAGGATCGGCAATTCCATGTTTGAAAAAAAGCCATTGACTTTTTACAAGAATTAACTGGGCTTCTTACATTTTTATCTCACATTTTATCAAATCTATGGTGAAGAGAATGAAAGCCTGTTCTCTTCAAAACATGTCCAGTCAATTCTCAGCCCAAAGGTTTTCCCAGAAATCAAAGCTACAGGTTCCAAACCAGAGCGAAGTGACCTCCCTCACCCCCCTTCCTCCTTCTAACCCCTCTCAAACTTTTGGCACTTTACCCTTTGCCAACAAACATAAGTTTCCTTCCCAGATACATTTCTCAGAGCCTTGATGTGCCTTTCCCAAATATGTTTTTGTATTGTTACAGAGGGATTTCAGCTGAAATTGGAGCCAAGGTCACAATCCAGGCTTTCTGAAACTTCAAAGGCTTTAGGCTTACATTTATGAATAGAAGGTAGAGCAGCAAAGTTTGGATTTACACTTTGTTACATCACTGGGATGGTTAGTACAGGGGGGGGTTTCATACCCACCATCCTTCAACTATCACATCCAGCTGCTTCACTCAGCATTTTAAAATGAAATAAAAATAATAATAATTTTTGAAAACATTGGATGGAGATTATCCCTCCCAGAGTCCTTGAAGTCATAAGCTAAAGTAGTAACTGCCCAAGAGAAAAGAGGGAAAATATCACTATAGCATTATGGGAAGCTGCAGCTTTAGGCTCTTCAGAGCTGAGAATTAATCAGTGTATCCAGGATGGTATGGCAATGGCAAAGGAGGACACAAGAGAAAGGAACTGTGTGGGGGTCTCATGGAATAAGTCAAATAAATAGGGTAGAAGCCCTCTCCTTTCTCAACAGCACTGCCAGCATATGGCCACTCACACAACACATCCAAAGTATTCCCTCTGCAGAGCAGGGCAAACATTTATGCCCCCATTTTGTTCAGGGGCATTGACACTTTTGAAACAGCAAAGCCAAAAAATAACCAGACGACCAAAAAGTCACAATGAGCAAAGAGCTGCTGTGCAGGGACAGATGGATCTCCGCTGGTGCAACAGCCCAGAGCAGCGACTAACCCCAGTAAAATCAGCTGCAATGGCATTGCTGGGGTGCAGAGAGGTGAAGTTATTTCTTCAGCATGACTTGGGCAGCCCCACAGATCCTGTTCCCAGCCAGGATTAGATCCCATAGCCCCTCCAGAAAGTCTGGCACACAAAGCAAATATTTCCTAGCTTACAATAACACACGGTCTTACACGGTTCTGTATCTCTGAAGTGAGGGGGATGAACAAACACTGAATTGTTTGAATAATATTGGTGAATCCAGATTTCAGTTAGAAGGAATTCATGTTAGACCAATTAAATAGTATGTCAATTCCCTCTAATTATCTGTTCCTGCAGCCCACACGGTAATTACACTTAATAGGTCTAAATCAAATCAGCATGTTACCTGGGAATTAATTGGATTTATGTGCATTTTTTTAATGATCCTGGATGGTACCCTGGAGATTGAAGTCCTCTGTGTGTTCAGGGTTTGATCCTAAGCTTCAATGTGCTTTGGATGTGGATCTCAGGATACATTGGCCCTGATAAGTTGAATTCCCATTCCCTGGCACCGAGGCCCACTGGCATGGGACCAGCATTCTCATCAATTTTTTTAGCTTCCAAAACAGGGTAGTAATACCCAGACTTTCCACTGGAAACCATCTCTGGCCAGTGCTAAATCCCAAACTACATCTACACTAGGAGAGAACAACTCCAGGCTTCAGTTCTGCAGCAACACATCCCCACCTTGAGCTGCAGGGACCCTGCAGGGGCTCTGCTGAGGCTGTGGACAGCAGGAAGATTTGCAGAGGCATCTCCAAGGTTAGAAGCAGAAGCTGTGCTGTGCTGAGACCTGTACTGTGCCTTTGAACATCCCCCCAAAGGGTGGTGCACGTTAGAAACTAAGGCACACATGATATAGAAAAATAAAATCATAAAATCATTGAGGTTGGAAGAGACCAAGATCATCGAGTCCAAATTTTGATCAAACACCACCATGTCAACTAGAAATAAAATCTAAGCCTCTATACACTTTGATGAATCTTGGCCCTCTAATCACATAGCAGTTTTAAGTAAATCTCCCTTGTCCGAAATTGACACAGAACAGAGCATTTTATTGATCATTTCTGATCTCCTTAAACATCCTAAATTTTAAAATTGAAAGTACACACACATATAGCGTATTTATTTATTTACAGGCACAGAGAATATGCAGGACTGCCAAACTCCTGACACTTAAAAGCAGTTCCATGCGCATATCTGAGTCCTGTACATGCAGGATGAGTGTCTATCAGATCCCAGATCCATCTATTGGATCAGAAGGAACTGTGAATAGCACAAAACTTCCCAAAAAAACACACAAGAAAATTCATTTCTCACTGCTTCTAGTTAAGTATGCACTTCTCTGAACTATTTCTTTTAATTTCTAGAGGAGGTGAGCCACAGTACCTCTGCACAACTTTTCCCTGCTTCCACTGAAAGCAGTCTCGGAGGGATGAGCACAGGAGACATACCCTCATTGCCCTCTCCCCCAGAGCTCCACCATCTGAAAAATCTTTGTCTTTCAGGTTCAGCATGATTTACTGTCCTCCATCTCCTTGAAATTCTGCCCACAAGAAACCAAAATAGCACCCTGCCTTGTGCATGAACCCCACACAGCAAGCGAGCATCGAAACCACTCGATTTCAAGCGCAGGGGACTGTCAGGGAGACATAACTGCAGTGACAGTGGCTCGAGGGGGTGACTGCACCGTCTCGTTATTCTTCAGCAAAGGTACAAGCAAATGCCACTAACTTCAGTTTTGCTTTCTTTGAAGGAAGTCTTTCTCTTTAGATAACTACCTCTGTTCAGGGGCCCTTTGAGGCTCCAGCATGACTCTGACAGTGGGAGGGCTGGGCATCCTTATTTTGCATTAAAGATGTCCTGTCCAAACTCTACAGGCCACTTCCCAAAGTGCCTCTAACACCTGTATACAAAAAAAATCACATTCATTTTACCTAGATAGGTGCTAACCAAAACAACTTCTTCAGTGACATGATCACAACAGGCTCCTTCAATAAGCAACAAAAAGAAATTTATATCCCTATCAATTCAAGACAATTCAGACCTTAAACAGCTTCTTATTAAGGTATCTCTGTTACGTCTGCTGTTAAGAAAGACAAATTCAGAAACAGAACCCAAAATATTGTATTTGTTTTTTGATAAAGTTATGGATCAATCCCTGTGCCAGGCACTGAGCTCTTCACAAAGACTCTCTGATTACAACTCTGTGTGCTCAGACTTTCTGGAGCAGCTCAACACAGTTTTGGGGTTCAGCCTTTAAGCATATATTCACTTACAGCTCATAGACAATACTCAAATAGTCAGTAACCCAAAAAGCCAACCAAAATTTCTCATGGTCCTGTATTTTGCATTCTATGGATGCATCATTCCTCAGTCCCCTCATTAGCCTTCTCCCTACAGAAAGGTGGAAAGGCTTATTGAACTCACAACAGCACTAGGTACTGTTTGTGAGACTCAAAATTAACATTTTGAATTATCAGGGAAAGCCTGACCATGACCTGGTGTCTCTGGGCAAAGCTAATTCTCATGTATTTCAAACACCATTGTTGACCTAGTAGGTTCTGATTAAAAGTTTGCCCAATCACTAAGAAACAATAATTTCTGTCAGATTACCCTGTTTCACCCTGCAAAATTGGAGCTGCCTGAAAAATGTCTTGGGGAAATGTTTTCAAGCAGCTTCCCCTGCTCCCTTTCAGGAAAATCACTTACTCTACACACTGACAAACTCCTTCTTTTCTACCATATCCATAATTAGCAAAGAATGCCAAGCCATAAATATTTATGCACAGATGGGTCCTGAAGTACCTTCAGAAGGTCAGCACAGGCCTCAATAGTCAGATTTTTCAAGCGAGCTTTGATATAAACCCTGCAGGTTCAGTAGGACTTGTCAGAACACCCTGCTAGTCACCCCTCTCAAAACGATGCATTTCTCACTCGCGAAAATCCCACAACAACTGCAGGTGCTTCATTACCTACTTCTGATTTGAATTCCTCACAGATCTGGCCAGATCCCCTCACTTCATTAGCACAGGTCTCTGCCTGCTGGGGCAAAAAGTCTTATTCTGTGCTGCTGCTGGCAAAGTCTGAATGTTTCTGCTTTTGTTTCAAACCTTTTCTGAAGTCAGATCTGTTTTTCTCCCCTGTGCAAATGGTCCTTTTTTGTTTCTTCCCCAAAAAATTTTGCTGATGTGATGCCGGGACCACGTTAGTTATGTCATCTAAAAAACTTGAGGCTGGTCTGAAATGCTATGTCGAGGCTAATTGCCATGTCCAGGTAATTCATAGAATCATTAAGGCTGGAAAAGACCTCTAAGATCACGAGTCCAACCATTAACCCAGCACTGCCAAATCCATTGCTAAACCATGTCCCTAAGCACCACATTTACACATTTCTGAATACTTCCAATCACAGTGATTCCACCACTTCACTTGGAAGGGTGGAACAGGGCAGTTTGTTCCAATGTTTGATCATCCTTTCAGTAGAGAGATTTTTCCAATTTTTAGATCCTATCTAAAGCTCCCCTGGTGCATCCTGAGGCCATTTCCTCCTATCATTTGTTACTTGGGAGAAGAGACTGACCCCCACCTTTCTACAACCTCCTTTCAGATGGTCACAGAGAGTGATAAGGTCCTCCCTGAGCCTCCTTTTCCCCAGGCTAAACAACCCCAGCTCCTTCAGATGCTCCTCATCAGACATGCGCTCAAATAGAAACAGGTCCTGTTCTCCAGCTGACATCAGCTGGCACAGTTTGTCCACATCAAACATGATCCACCTCCACACTAATGTGTTTGCTTCCAAAGCCCTGATGGAGAATGGTGTCTAGGCTGTGCTAACTCCCCTGCTGGGGCCAGGAATTGGTTGTCCTGAGCCAAAGCTGCACTGAGCTCACTCCTCTGCAACACGCATGACTGCACTCCCAGTATCCAGCCCCATTTAATTTCAACACAGCTAATGAGATCATGCAAAACACAGGTTAACATTTCCCAGCCTGATCTGGGAGCAATTAAAAGCTGGCTTATGGCATGGTGTGGGCAGGTGAGGTTCCCATCACACCACCATCACCAGGGTCTGCCTGAGGCACCCAGCTCTGAAGGAAGACTTTGCCCATGTAAGGAGCTCCCACTGCCTCTGGAGGGGCTGGCAGAGAGGGGACAGAGAGGGTCCCTCTACCCCACCAGGGCAGGAGAGTCGCTGCAGAAGGGAGCAGGAGAAGCCCACCCACTGCTGACAGCATGAGCTCAGTGCTGGCAAAGGCTGGCACTGGCACCTGCAGAAACAGTCTGCAGCTCAGGCTGCTGGAAAGCAGGAAGGAGATGGAGCAGCAGCATCCCAGCAAGGCAGCAAGTGAGGGGGAAAGTGGAAATGCCCCACACCAGGGGGTTATCTTACACTGAAAATAGAGGTGGAAGGGAACAAGAAGTCCTAGAAGGCCTCTCTGGTGAGTATTAAGTATGAGAATGCCTTGGTCTCAACAGAGCAAACAGACTGGATAGAGAAACACTTACTTGGCCTACACTTGTACCACACAAGGAGGTACTTGCCAGTCCCGGGGCACGGATCCATCCCGAACAGCCGGCTGTTGACGAGGAACTGGCAGCTCCGCCTGTCCTGGCACTCATCCAGCATCTTCTGCAGCCGGGAATGCACACAAGAAACAGAGAAACAAAAGCACATCAGTGTCCCCACTAAAGGGAACGTCAAACAGAGACAAACTGGAGAAAGGTGAGGCCATCCTTGCCTCCACAACCAGCCCTGGCACAAGGCAGGTGATGGTTCTCAACACAGTGAGTACCACAGGAGCCACGGACTCAGTGCTCCTTGCACTGTTTTAAGGAGCAGGTTTTCATCCCCTTGCATGGGTGCAAAAGGGAGGACTTGCACTGGGATGGTCACAGAGATTTTGAAACACTTGCATGCCTTTTAATCATAATATAAGACAGTACAGTCCCAGGAAAAGCAGCTTTGAGGATATGGATCCACCTTGATAGTTAAAAGTAAAGACTCAAACTCTATCACCACCAATCTGCTTTAGATTTCTCTGGAAATGCACAATTTCAAGAGAGCTCTTGTCTCAGTCATATAAAAGCTGGTACAAATATATATGTATATAAATTGCTGGTATTCCAAAAATTAGTAGTTGTGGTGGAAACACTGTTATACAGCCAACTTAGTCATTTTTTAATAGGGTTCTTTCCTCTTCCCCCATGATTATCACATTCTTTTAGCTAAACTCAGGAAGGGGCTGTGAGTCAGAGGGTTCTGTCACCACTGGCATTTTGGGTCCTATCCCCTTGTCTGCTTTTCCTCTAGCACTTGCTCCCTACTCTCTCATTCATAACACTCACAAAAACTCCATCTCAGAATCCACAGGGGCAAGGCATTCTGTCTCCTGCTAGAAAATAGCTTCATTAAGGAAGATTAATGGTTTCTTTTAACCCTATGATCCTCTAAAGCAGTGGTGTGGGGGAGAATATTATTGAGTGGGGCAGTAATTAAGTTTTAAATTCAGCTGGATGGCTTTGGTGGTATTTATGTACTCCTGGAGAGCCCCTAAAGTGCTAAAATTACCATAATGTTTGCCTGACACACATGAACCTGTCAGAGCATTTTGAGACCTCAGAGCGAGGTAATCCACCAGCCTCATTAAGTCCCTGTGATACAGAGCTGTGAATTCCAGCCCCAAAACAATTAATTTTCACTTGCAAGGAGGCACTGGAAAATCCTTCCTCAGAAATTCCCCATGACTCCCCTGGTCTCTTTTGTCTTCTCTCTGTTCATTTTTCTTACACCCACCTCGATATTTAGGCTTTCCCACAATCTTCTCCCTGTGCCATTAACATAAAGGCTGCTCCTGCTCTACCATGAGCAACCCAAACCAATTTTCTCTCTTCTTCAGTGACTACTTTCTATTTTTGAGTTCTCCCTGAACATAATATATAGAATCTTTAGCATTATAACTCTGAATGTTATGGTCTGAACAACAGCTGTTCCAGTTTCAAGTGCAATTTGAAGCTGCCTCATTTGCGGTTGCTCATAACTTCCTAAAGCTTTCACTTTTTGGGCTGACACATGCAAAAATTCATGCCTGCCTCAAGTCTGACCTTTATTTTAAAGTTCAAACTAAAACAATCCAGGCCTTTTCTAGCGGGCAGAGAACATATGCTGTTGTTTTCCACTTACAAAGATAATAAAATGCAGGCATCTCGTTTAAAAATACAGGGTTTAGGATGGAAAGGCTGAAAGGTGAACACTGAAGGAGGTGCCCGGGAGCACTAGCCCCAGCTTGACCGTCACGTTAAAATGCAGAGAAAAAGCATACTCTTTCCTCTAGGCTCATAAGGGTTGGCTGCTCACTCAGCATGTGAAATTCAATTTAATGCAGAATCCAGTGAGTTGCAAAGGAATTTAAGTGAGGATCCAGCACAGATATCTCTTTTCATCTCAAAAAGCAAAGAACAACTAGAAACAGCTCTGGAGGGCTACACATATGGAGAGAAATTCTCTCCAAATCATTGTGCACCTGAAAGGATTGACTGGCACTAGACAGCCATGGCTGTGCTTACACACAACTAGAGCTCAGAATATGGAGCAAAGGGAAAGAAGAAGCACCCCAAATGTTTCCTTTCCCTCTAGAGAAGCTTTCTTCCCTCAAAGGCAGTACACTTGGGGTTTTTATCTACAAACCTATTCACAGCAGACAGGTGAGCATTTCAAGAGCCTTCAGCGCTGTGTAATGGATGCTATTAGAACTGGTTGGAAAACCTGCCTGGGTTTCAGCAGAGACCAAGAAAGGCCAACAAGAAAACCACTTTGAAAACCTCAGCTGAGATACCTGGGCAGCACTTGCTCATCTGTCCTTAGGCTCAGCACCAGGAGCAAAGGCAACAACTCACTGACCTCAGGAACCATGGACAAGGGCAGCCTTCAGGTATTGCCACTTTGTCTTGGCTCTGCTCTAACGTTTGGCAGCTCTTACTTTTTCCTTGTATTCTACGTAAGTGAAACCTCCTGAGTTTACTTCCTGTGGTATGCAAAGGGTGGAAAAGGGCAGCAAAGAACAAAGCCCTAGGGAGAAATTAGTAACTAAATTAAGGAGCAAAAGTCATCTATGTCATTGTGAGACCACAGAAAAAAAGTGAAGTGTTCTTGGGGTTCAGTGTGCCTTTTACTAATTTGTTGTAGTGTTTAGCTACAGTTCCAATTTAATTTGACAATAGCCATGTCTCTGAGAAGTTTCATAGAGGGAAAGAAATCAATATTTCCTTTTCATTCCCATAACTGTATTTTACCTCCCCCAAAGGGCAATATTCTTCCTGAAAATATAAAAAAAATCATTAAGATTTCTGATTTCCTGTGCACTGTTTGAGTAAAGTCTTATGCATAATGAAATATATCCATAAAGAGTAAAATAAAAAAAAAATATGTTCAATCCTCAGTGAAATACATCAAGAAAAATGCAAAGAAAATTAGCAGTAGTTGACTCTGCATTTTCTTGATTAAAAACAAAAATAAAAATAAAGTTGTTACACTGGTCTTAATGTTAACTTTAAAACTTGCACGTATAATTTTTACCTATCCTTGCATGCACAGAAATCTTCTTTCCCGTTGCTTTCACCAGTATGTGCTATGTACCATCATCTTTTTAAACACTGTGCAGAACATGTGTGACCAGATGATCCCCAAAGGTACAGTTCCCTGCAGGTCCAGGGGTTCTGGTATCTACCAGAAGCCAAGAACTTGGCTTTCTGGCCTTACTCTCAAAAATCATATGTCAAGGCAGTTTCAGAGCTCTGGCAAATGTCAGATGTTGTTTCTGAAGTATTTACAGATGATCAGCTACGCTGACACCAGGAAGGCTGGGAGCTCACTTGGTAGTGAGGGAATGTCTTGAGCTCACATGGTTTTTGCTCAATGGATGGAAAAATGTAGGCAATTCATTCTTTTCCTTGTTGTTCTGGTAGTCACTGTCAGCTGTAAAAGTGGGAAAACACAAAACCAAACAGAAAGAGACCCACAAGCAATCCGAACTTGCACAGGAATAGCAGTAGGCCCCCACAACCCTCCCTAGCTGGGATGTACAATCAGCTCCTTATGTCTCCGAGTCTGGTAGGCCCCCGACTAAAGCCAAAAAAAGTCACCTCGGATTAGATTATATTATAAAAATCACTCCAACTGAGGAAGGTGGAGGAGGAATTCAGGAATTCCTGTGTGGCGTGAAAGGGGAGGGAAGAACATTAATTGCACTGTGCCATTTTATAATTGCATTACAGTGGTAAATCAGGCCTGAGGGCTGACAGCCAGTGCTCAGGAGGGAAGTTGCGGCTGTTTAAACCCATTCCAGTCCCTGGTTCATGACTGAGCTAAGAAGCTGCAAGATTTAGAGGAGATAAGAGAGCAAGAAATGTGAATTCAAGTAAAACAAACACTAATCTAACACCTGTGATTTATGCCCTGGATTAATCTCCCTGCGGTGACGTGGGTCTTAAAGCAAGGGCAGCCTCAAGCTCAAAATCATGTCTTTCTAGTGGCCACTGCAGATGAAACACATTTCTCGTGCTCATTTTGTTGTGCTCATTAGCTAAGTAATTGCTTGTGCTCATTAGATAACAACCTCTTAAATGTGGAGCTGGATGTGAGCTCTTGCAAGGAGGCCATCCTCAGCCATTCCCAAGGGTGCACTCGTTTTTAGCCTGTCTCTTCAAATCACTCTTCAAGAAGTGCTTCCCCTGCACGAGTAAAACAAACCACAACTGAGCTTAACACCCAAGGCAACTAAACTTACCTCAGTTCTTGGTCCCTCGGAGCAATTCATTGATTCACGCTTAGGGTGAAACTTTGGACCCATAGAAGCCAATGGTGAAACTCAACAGGAATGAAGACTTTGCCACGGGGCTGCTCCCTGTACAGCCTCCATCTTCAAAGGAGCATAAGGATGACTGCGGGGCATGTCAGTCATGCATGAAATTACAGAGAGGAGCCCAACTAAATTGCCCAAATTGTGTGTTGCTGGGGAGAGTAACTCACAGAGCAAGCTGCATGAGTGTTTAAGAGCTGTGTGCAGTCAAATGAAGATGGGCAGAGATTTGTACTAAGAACTTTATGCAAGAAGATACCAGTAATTTTATGCATTTTTAGGTCAAATTCAGTCCATGCATGGCCACTATGGCAGAGTTACACCAACACTTACATTGGTGCACCTTCAGAGTTTTTGCAATGGGAAGACCTAAGTACAACAAACAAGGCAGAAGGAACTCTCACTACAGCACAGTGCATTCATAATGCCTTCATGTCACATTTCATTTGAATTTTGATACTCTTTTATGTACCCTTGAACACTGGTAATACTTTAAAACTCTCTATAAACTTAGTGCTTTCAAGATGAAAACTTATTTACAGGTCCTGTTTCTGAAGACTGAACATTCATCTCTATTCATTCATGCAAATTACTGAAGTCCATGGAGCGAGAAGATTTTCCAAGAATCAGCAACAGGGAAGCACAGACTACATGAGGAAGTGAAATCCATGCTGATGAGGTGCAGGTTACCTGCCTATGGCTTCATCAGGCCACCTTCCCAGCCTGCTCCTCTAGAAACTCGTTCAGCTTTGCCCAAATTACTGCATTCCACCTGTGCATCACTTGAAGAAGAGATCAAAGGCCCTGAATCCTGATCTATAGCAGGTTTTAGTGCTCTACTAGCTATGTCCTATTGCTCTCCCTTGGACCTTGCAGTGCTCACAGCAGAGTCAGCAGAAGAGAACTATGCCCATACATTTGGTGATTCACATAAACATGCCAGACTGTGAAATAGAGAGCTGAAAACTGGGCATGCATTCCCTGTCACCAGCTCTGCTATGGGAGGAGTAAATGCCAGCAGGACAGTAGAGCAGACAGCACTCGGCTGGGATGTCAAAACACCAGCAGGATTCAACAGTGCTCCTCTGGCAGGGTCTTGAAAGAGCCCAGAAACAGAGATTCACAAAGAGCAGGAACATATTCACCGAATAGAAGGACCCAATAAAAGCTGCAGTACAAATATCACCTAATTAACATTACCTACATTTCCTAACAGTAGGAAACTTAATCTGTATGCAAGGTCAACTTCAAAGGGAGAGGAGGTCTAAACTGAAGAAATGCAAAAGGGTGCATAAACAAAAGTCATGGGATTAAAGAAAGGGAAAGCTTAAAACACAAAGTGGAAAAAAATCCCTGAGAGCAAACTATTACACTGTCAAGCACGGTCTTAGTGGCAATGATGGAAGCCCCATGACTTGGAAAGTTTAAATTTAGAGTAAACAAAGCATTAGGAGGCTTACACCCCGGGGAGCAGTCCTGCCTCATCAGGGAGACAGGCTGCACTGGCCACCTCTGCCTCCAGTGCCTCTTCTCCTGCAGGACATAATCACTCTGCTCTGATGAGCTATTTCAGTCAAACCAAAGATTTCAAAGACACAGCAATTTAGAGATTGTCTATGACCTCTGCATCCAGAAGTTCTACAGCAAATAATTAGCTGGGGGAACCACTTGCCAGAGAGTTCTATTTCAGGCAAGATTCATGAATGAAACTGCACCGGTTCTGTGATTTATAACAGCAACTTTGGCAGTGCAGTAACCTCTTCTGGACCCTGAGCTCACTGCTCCCCATCCTCTGCAAAGTAATTAATATGGTCTGAAAAAGAGTTTCCCAAACTTCTCTTTAATTCACTGAATTTTTCAGACTGAAACTTTCCTTCTTCAAACTGCCTAGAAACCGTGGAGGTCTAATATGCAATATAACAGTGGGTTCTCCTCCCAGTGGTACTGATGACCATTATTCTTCCTTTCTACCAATTTCTTCCTTCTTTCCCCCTGACCATCATCATTCTATAGATGTTAAGAGTCATGAGAAAGGGCCCTTTCTCATGCTGAGGCCGCTTAGGTGTGTGACATCAGTGGGACCGTGCAATATCCAGTGACTGGGCATGTCAGGAGCCATTGTCCTTGGCCTGCCAAGAAAGCTGGAGCAGTTGGGAATGTTTCCTTCTACTTGGTATTTTACTTTTAATCCAGAATAATTGGGGAAAACAAAATCCACTTTGGAAAGAGCAACACCAATCCTCTCTTTTTGTGATCAACAGCTGGCCTGTGCTTTGAGAGCCATTTCTGGAAAGCTCATCTCATCTTTCTATCAGCGAAGAGTCAGCTCACTTTTACTTCTTTTTTTTGGTTTCACAGAAATCTTCCTGGTGGGTGAAAATAAAAAAAGGGGAGGAAGGGTTCAGGGAATTCTGTGGTCAGCATGCAAGGAATCTGCTCCCTTTTGGAGGGCAGCTGGAGTGACAGCAGGAAATGGTGGCAGCAAAGGTGTCCTGTCTCTCACCCAAAGGGCAAAAGGAAATACCACATCAGCAGCACTGGTGATTCTTGTCACCAACGACTGGTTGTCCTGGAGAGTGTTGAAAGAGACCCAGGGCACAGGCCATGCCCACAGGCCCTCCCCAGATTAGCTAATCTTTTTAAAGAGAGTCAGGATTCAGCTCCGGAGCACCTTCTAAGCACAGCTCCTCTTGGGGAAACGAGTCACACTCACACGGTCAAACGTTGCCCTTGAAAGAGCATTTATCTGCTAATTTCAGTACCTGTGCATATTAAGAGAGAAGTTAGACCACAATGTTGTTGATAAATTTCAGGGGGCAGAAGCACAACAAATTAAGTGGCTCTCCAGGGCTTTCTGTTTTCCTTACAAATAAGCTGTGGTTTTATTTTCTGCCAATTTATCAAAATGAGAAAATTGCAGGTAATCAGCTGTAAAGTGTAATATAGTTTTGTGGTAATAAGCAATAATTTTAGCCGACCATTAGACATTCTTCCATATAGGCCTCGAGTGATTAATTGCTGAAAACAAGTGGCATCAGAAATACTGATCCAGAATTCATCCTTCCAGTACATAAGGGGGGCTTACAAGGGGCTTACAAGAAGGGTGTTCAGTCATACAACAAGAGGGAAAGGCCTTGAGGTGAAGAAGGGCAACTTTAGATTACATATCAGGAAGAAGTTCTTTACTCAGAGAGTGGTGAGGCACTGGAACAGACTGCCCAGTTCTGGCTGTCGCATCCCTGGAAGTGTTCAAGGCCGGGTTGGAATGGGCTTTGGGCAACCTAGTCTAGTGGAAGGTGTCCCTGCCCATGGCAGGGGATGGGAACAAGATGATCTTTAAGGTCCCTTGTAACCCAGACCATTCTATGAATCTGTAATGATTCTGTGAATGTCCAAATTCTTTATGCATTTGGAAAGCTCCCACTGAATCTGACATTACAGTGCTAGAATAACAGAAATGTGTAGTCTGGGGTCACTGGGTCACTGCCTTAATGTCTTGGACATGCTCTCCCAGGTGGTCTGTGTTTCATTCCGTGCAAAAACAAGTGACTAAAGCAAGGAATCCTGGCAGCCAATCTCATAAAGCTGAATTAGTAGAGGTTGTCTCAGTGCGATCAACTCTTTCTTTTCCCTTTTTAACACAGAAACAGTGTCTGAACTGGACATTTACAGTGGAGAGAGATTCTAAATGGGAGTTTACACTCATAGCTAGTGTTTGCAGGGAACAGAGTTAATAAATACCCCTTATACTCCCTCCAGGCCACTCTCCAGAGAAGCAGCAAATTTATACAGTCATGGGTTTGATTAGACACAGTGATTTTATATACTTTGTTTTGAAGGGTTTGCTTTGGTTGTTTTTTTCAATTACTGACAACCAGAATACACACACAATTGGTCCTGCCTGTAGCAGACAAATATCTGAGTTGTAAAACCACAAAAATACATGCCATTTCCTTGTCTACAGCTTTCCAATTTTCCTACATACATGCATTTCCTACCAGCAAGCTGCAGGCAGCTTGCCATTCCACTTGTAGAGTTCCTGGCTTACCCTTCAGAGAGGCCTCACCCCCTCCAGGACTGAGAAAGAAGATGAGATTCATCTCTGGCATTCAGACTCGTCCTACCCTGGGCAAGCACAACACATTAAAGGATCAAACCCACATTTGTGGGCACCAAAGAGGCTGTGAGTCTCCTCTAAAAGGACTCAGGAGCTTGCCAAAGGTGTCCCAAGAAATTTGTGGCAGAAGAGAGAATGTCAGCTACTTCCCCAGCACATCTGCATCCCCGAAATGGGTTAATAATAGTGTTTTGGTCTCAGTCATGTAACAAATGTACTGCACAAGGGATCTACTGCAGGACTACCTACAGGGAACACAACTCTCGCTCTGATGAACAGGGATTGGGAATTACAAGCAGCCTAGAGTACTGAAGGCAAAGCTAATGGGGAGCAGCTCTGAGGACATAAAGAGCTAAGAGAGGCAGGTAAGGATTTCATTTCAATCCCTCTTACACATAAAACCATGAAATGGAAAGCCTAGGGTAATATCTTCCCTCTTCTCAAGTTCTTCCAGATGCCTTAAGTGGGCCGCTCGCCCACAAGGGTTGAGGCAATGCTCATAGCTATCAATCACCTTGGTGAATGAAATGTTGCAAGTAAATTTTTCAGTAAATCAATAAAAGAAAGGAAGGCTAGACTCTGTCAAAGCTTTTTCTCCATGTTCTCCCTAAACAACATAGCTGCCTCTTGTCTGTTGCATTATGAATTTTTGTTATCGGATCTGGGAAAACCTTCCACTGATAAGAACCACGTCCCCCCATACTACAGCTCAGTCCTTTGCTGTGCAGTGGAAGTGTCTTGAGGGCAACTTCAGATCTGTCAGCTTAAGGGTTACACTACAGCCAAACACCAACCTTGTGCAAATTCTTGAGAACTTACCACTGACATTTGGAAGCCAAAGCACTCATATCAACTTTTTAAAAAATGCTGTAAATGTCTCTTAAAAACCCTGGATGCAAGAGCAAAAAGTGATGTGAAAAGTACGGCCTTTAGCCAAATTGTAAAAGAAATTACTCACTAGCCCTGTAGGTTCATTAATCTAGTCTGCTACAAATTTTTATTAAGAGTTATCATTGATTCTTAGCCATAAACTCTGCCTGAAAGTGGATGCCTGAAAGATTTGCCCAAAAGTTTTCACAGTCCCAAATCTGGCAGTCGGAAAAACTTGTGCTTACTTCAACACCCGGGAGCAGACCCTATTTATCTCAACAACATCAGCCAACTCATGTTTCTAATTTTAGTTGTTCCTACTGAGACCTGAGTAACACTGGCACCTTCCAAGTAATCCTTTGATTTCCTGACGTCACATGTACTCTTGGGAGGATACACAGAGACAACATTCCCTATACAAATGGTCAGAGCTGATTAACTGCTGGGGGATGTTACAAGTTTAAGTGATGTATGACCACTTACAGTGGCTTAAGAGCCAAATGAGTCACAAGAAGTAAAGCCAAGGATTCTCTCTGGGTTTCAAGTTACCAAAGTAAAAGCCTCTTGAAATAGGATCTAAAGCAAAAAGAATGCTACAATCATCTCTGAATGTGTTGAAAAAGCTAATCATTGGGAAAGAAAACTATAAAAATAATGCTCTTCAAACCCAGTCAAACATACTGTAGTCTTGAAGTGTAATTCTCCTTCAACCACATTCCTGAACTGTTACTGATTAGAGTTGCAGGAAAACTAAGACATTTACCAGCAAAATCTAATTCAATCCTGTCTAAACTACAAGGATGAATTATCCACTGAGCTGTGTGAGACATCAGAGCTCCCATACTGGGTAGCCCTGCTAAGACAGGTCTGTGCAGCACCAACACAGAGAGCTGCTGCCTGGCCAAGGAAAGGTGAAGTCCAAAATTAAGAAATGCATTTTAACAATACCTGAAGAGAGGTGCCAACTGAACAGGTAACATCTTCTTTAATTAAAGTTGCATAGGAGTGGGGATAGCGAGAAGGACACAGCTGATGACTTGGTACAATTCGGCCATAAAAAGAAGACTGGATGCTGATGGTGGTTCTGTGGGGACATCTCAGGGACACATATTCTCCATCACAGGCATGGTCAGTGTAATTCTTTAGTACCTGTGATATGTAACCTGCAAAAGCCATGACAAAAACCATCATTAGTGAAAAGTAGTTTATATTTAGGTGATTTACGGCAGTGCAGCCAACAAACACAAAATAACAGGCAATGAGGGATGCAGATTTTATTATTCGAATATCTCATAAAGGTGCAAAGGAGAGACACGATGACAGGGAGACTAGGGATGCTTGGTGATTTGATCTTCAGCCATGTTTCATATCCTTATGGAAGCACAATCTGGATGCTCCAAACTCTTAGTCGAATCACACAACTTATTTACATAAGCATATCTGTCAAGTTTACAGGAAATGCAGCTGAGCCAGACTCATCATTTAGACTGCATCTAAATGCCACATGCAATTTTTGGCCCCCCAAT
The DNA here is from genome assembly GCF_009650955.1 of Corvus moneduloides. Classification (NCBI taxonomy): domain Eukaryota; kingdom Metazoa; phylum Chordata; class Aves; order Passeriformes; family Corvidae; genus Corvus; species Corvus moneduloides. The sequence continues at coordinate 7,062,255 of NC_045478.1, forward strand.
ACAAGACAGATTTCAACAAACTGGAGTACAGAAAGCCACCAAGAAGGCTCAGAGCTAGAGCATTTTCCCTGTAAGGAGTGGCTTCTTCAGCCTGGAGAAGAGACATCTTTGGGGGAAAATAATAGCAGCCTGCCAGTATCCACTATGAGGTTATCAAAGAGATGGAGCCAGGCTCTTCACAGTGGTGCACAGTAGGAGAATGAGAAATAACAGGCACAATAAGAAATGAGAGTTTCAGACCAGGTATACGAGGAACTCCTTCAGAGAGCAGTCAAGCAGTGGAGCAGCTTGCCCAGAGAAGCTGTGCAGTCTACATTGTTGTAAGTTTTCAAGACATTACTGGATAAAGTCCTGAGCAACCTGGTCTGATATTCTAGAGCAGTAGGTTAGACTAGAGAACAGCAGTCCTTTCCAACCTCACTTTTCCTATAAACTAATGATCATGGGCAAAAAGGCCGAAATGCAGAGTGACTAAGGGGAAAGTTGGGGTTACAATTGGTTGTATGAGGTCCTATTCCATCCTGACACACCAGGCACATCTTTGGTCTCCTTTCACATTATACCATTTTAATTCTTCTGGCTGCACCTTCTGTTCTAGGCCTCTGACACTTCCTCAAAGCTTTGCTTTCTCTGTAATTCTGCAAAGTCACAATCTTTTTAGAAGGAAAACACTGTGCAGAACCAAATCTCTCCTTGTGTCTTAGAGGATTATGTTATCCGCTATAATGAAGTTGTTGACAAGAATAAAGCAGGGGGACAAAGTCTCATTAAAATTACACTGAGTCAGAAGGGCTGATTACAGTTGGGTTGCCATGGGAACTCCCAAACAATCCTGGCTTTGCCACACTCAAGGAAACCTCCCTGTTGCTGATACAGAGGCATCCATACAGGGAACACTACAGCATGTCCCACATCAGTGTCAGCCATGGTCCCACTCAACCCCACAGATCTCCTCTTTGCAATGGGTTTGAAAGTCCCCTTCCCACTACTGCCACCAACACAAGCAGCCACCCCACCATGCCTGTCCCTATCTTCCTCTTCCTCTGTGGAGGAAGACCAAGAGGACATGGTGGGATGGCTGCTGGTAGACGCTTTTCTTAAGAGATACAATAGAGAAAAAAGACAAAGCAATTAAAAGAAACAAGTAATCCCTGGACAAATTCCCAAAAGGGAACATAAAACTTGTTTTTTAAAAATAATGACTATTCTCTTGGTGACCCATAATCACAGAATTACTTAGGTTGCTGGTTGCTAGCTCTGCAAGTCATCTAGTCCAGCCTTCTGTTCAAAGCAGGGCAAACTCCGTCCAGGTTTCCCAAGGCCTTGTCCAGTTCTGAACACCCCCAAGGCTGGAGCCTCCACAATCTCTCTGACCTTCCTGTCCCAAAGCTTAACAATTTCCATGGTGAAATTTTTTTTTTTTAATTCCATGCAATTGGAATTTCCCATATTATGACTTTCTTTTGTTCCCTCTGGTTCTTTCATTGGTACATTTTTGTACCCTCTGGTACATTTCAGAGAGAAGACTGGTTCCATTTTTTCTATAGCTTTAGGTACTCTAAAACAGTAATTAGACCCCACTTTCCTAATTTTTTACTTCTAGATGAACAGACCAGTTCCCTCAGTTTCCCATTATTCACCCCATATTCCAGCACCCTTCCCATGGCAGCCACATGCACTCTATCCAGATCTTCAACACCTTTGCTGCACTGAGGAGCCAGCTTGGCTCGCTGTTGTAACCCTCCATACCTGCAAGGTGCGCTGCTTCCTCACACTCACCATCCTGCCTTGCGAGACATGACAGTGCCTCCAGGGAAGCCCAGCTCTTGTGGTTTGAGAGAATTCACATGGATTGCTCATTTCAGTAGCAACTCTAGCTTTCCTTGTAGACACATCTGTAGGGTATATTTACTCCAAGTTAAGCACTCCCAGGGTTTTTTCTCTGTCCCTAAAGCCATATCCAGCAACTTCCTCCTAATCTCCAAAATTATATGACTTATATCCAGAGCTTTTAATGGGAATAGCTCTTCTTCCATACCAACACCAAAACCTAGCTCAGGAGTTCTGTGAAAGACCACCACTGTCAACAAATTTCAAGGTGTCTGAAACACCTACAATTACTGTTCTTAGAGAAAACCAACACACAGTAATTTAACTTCAGCATTCAAGCTGCCACTGTGGGGGCTGGATTCTCTGATTTCTCTAAATTTTAGCCTGTTGTTCTTACTCAACAGTTCTGTTGCTGCAGTGCCTCGAGGTGTGTGCCAAATAAATGTTTACTCAAATCAGCATATTAATTTGCACATCCCCAGGGCAGCATTTGCTCATAAGAAAAAAGCTGAGACACAGCCCCAGTTATCAGAATGAGGGACAGGGCTGCATCAGATCGGGAAAAAGCACTATTTAATTTAGTGTCTTTATCTCACTTGTTCAAGGAAGTACTCTGGGATAAAATGAACTGTTGGGGTGGACCTCCTTTCCCAGTCAGTAGAATACATGCCCTGGGGGATGCTGCACACCTAGTCCTGGAATTAGTTCAGCTCTCTCCCTCTAAAGTAAGGTAGCTATGCAGGATGGGCATCAGGACAAGCAAACTACAAACAGAATCAGAATACAACACAAAATATTGAAACACACTGTTACTCCAGTGCATTAGGACTTTTCCCCCAGGCCAACCTATTAAGGAGCCAGAGAAATACAACTGAAGTGCAGTCAAAACTCTACTGTCTCCTCTGAATATTCAATTACTCTGTCAGAACAGCCATCCTACGGCATGCCTTTCATATTGCCAATTCAGGATCAGGGAAGGTTTCAGCCCCTGCAATTAGTGCAGATCACTTGTTGAAACAGCTCCTTCCTCTCATCTTCCATCAGCAATCTCAAAATAACTTCGGTTTGCTCAAGCTCAAGATATTGAAGGGACTGAATGCTTTGATGGTGACTGACTCATAATAAAGAACAATGTCTGAAACATCGGGCACTGACCACTGTCAGAAAAAAGATACTGGATTAGGCACGGGCACGGTCAGGGAGGTGATGATGTTCTTCAAAGAGCAAAAGAAAGTGGCTGTAGAGAATTATTGGTTTGGTTTTTTTTTTTTTCCTCTTTAAGTGTGTCAGATTTGTACTATTTCATTGGCATTTCTTATGAAAGTGTTGGCATTTCATTACCCATTGTTTCACGGTTCAGTAACCCAAAATCTGAATTGTTTTCAGGACCCTTGTTGAATTTTCGGTAAAAAGGCTCCAGGTGACCTTTTGTACCATTATATGTGGTACCAGGGAGAGAACTACTGCGATTCTCTTCACTGAATGAAATACTTAAACATGAAGCCAATGGCAGGTGTTTGAGGATTTTAATGGCACTTGTATACCAGGGTAAGACAGTGCTAGAGCAGGTGGTAATTTGAGCTTTTTTTAAAAAAAAAGAATTTCATTTGAAAACATGCTAAAAGCAACAAAGAAATCAAAAGAATTAAGCCCATCAAACCTTTTCTAAATGCTTCATGTTTTGAAAACCTGGGATAACAAAAACTATCTCAAAATGTTTTGGGTTTAGCACTTTTCTTTTTTTAAGGATTGTGTTGAGGACATGGAATCTTTGATAGTGGGCTTTCATACTCCCAAATTAAGTCAATGTACAGGACTCCAGAGTGAAATGTCTCCTTGATTTAAAAGACCAGTGTCACCACCAAAGCAGGGATTTACACTCTAGAGACAGAATAAACAACTGAAAGAAATGCTTCACAAAAATGATAGACCATTTTTCCCTCAAAAAAGAAGGAAATGTTCCCTTCAAACACCACTTCTAATTTATTTTTCCACAGTGCAGGGTTTGCCTCCTATCAGTCATCAGCAATTATTCTCCACTACTCACCAAACACAATGTTTAATGCTGACTGTAATTTTATCCGTCCCAGCAATGTCAGCTCCCAAGAATCCTTTAAACCATTACCTCTCCAGAAAACTGTTGATCAGTTCTCATCCAACAGTCAGTTCTAAATTTTAACACATATGGAGGAAAGCGAAACATAACAGCTTAGTACAGAATATCACCATTTTACAGGAATTGTAAATCTAAACATCCTCCTTTATTACGTTCATGGAGCTACAGCCCTTCCTTTTTGAAACCAAAGCAGCTGATGGAGCAGTTCACAAAAGCACAGATGGCACAAGAGCTTTCACCCCATCCAGAAGCAGGCTAATTCAACCTCCAGTACATAAAGGGGCTTTACAATAAGGCCAGAGAGGGGCATTGCACAGGGACATGAAGTGATAGACAAGGCAGAATGGCTTTAAACTAGAAGAGTCTCCTCTTAGAAGGAAATTCTTTACTGTGACGGTGATGAGGCCCTGGCACAGGTTGCCCAGAGAACCTGTGGATGTCCCATCCCTGGAAGTGTTCAGGGCCAGGCGGGATGGGGCTTGAAGCAACCTGGTCTAGTGGAAAGTGTCCCTGCCACGGCAGGGGTTTGGAACAAGATGATCTTTGAGGACCCTTCCAACCCATGTTATTCTATGATTCCATGAGTCTGTGAGTCTGCAACTGTTCTATGATAACCGTAGAGCTCACAAACATTTATTCATATATCCCATTTGCTTATGGCTGTCTAAAACCAGCAAGTTCTCTTCTCCTGCTTCCACAAAAACCAGTTCTAGTCTTTCTTGACGTGGCACATAGCAACGCACCAGCTTGCAGAACACAAATTTCATCTTTCACCAGGGAACATCTCTGTAGGAATGTGCTGGAAGAATAGAGACAGTCACAATCATAATAGAACTAACTCTTTTTACAGTTTGGATGTGATCCAAAACTTTTAATAAATTACAAGAAAATTCAAAGGATTCTAATGGTTAATGAACTACTACATATAATTAAAGCCAGAGGTTCATAAACATCTGCATTGAGCTATATCCAAGCTATTGTAATGTCTTCTTAAAATATCCCATTTTGAGCTCTTGTGGTTACAAATACAGGAGTGCATACACATCATAGAGAAAAATCAACCGCATGAAAAAAACTACTTTATACTTAGAAATAAGTTCTTTCCCATTATCTGAAACACATGGAGTCACTGCAATTAACTGCTAGTGAATTAAGTTATTTCCTTGTTGCTGGTTGACACAGATTCTTTTGTTTTTAATCCTCTTATTTTCCAAATCCATAATGGTTTTTTCAGTATCTGCTGCCACTTTCTTCTAGTTTCCTCAGCTTCCTTGCAGAGGTTTTAGAGACACTGAATTCAAAATAGAACTTTTTTCCAGGGGATACTTTAATTGGATACTTTTCTGGGGTTCAGACAACTGCTAAACCACACTAGTTTGCAGGCAGGCTGTGGACTGGAGAATTTCAGCTCGTTCTTTATGGGCAGAGCACTGCTACTCGTAACATCTCACAGAAACAGTGCTGAGCCAGTGGAGTCGAGTGACATGCCACGAGGATGGACCAACAGGGCTGAAATGTGACCCCAGGCAAGCCTTGAAGCCAGAGCAGGGAACTCAATGAATGCATTTCATACCAGGCATTACTGATAATCCTGTGGTTGTAGCAGTAAAAGCAGCTCTCTCAAATCACAGAGCAGCCCAATACAGACAAGCAGGGTTTGTTTTGCTTTGTTACTAATGCTGGAGATTAAAACGTGCTATTACAATCCTTCTACAGAGAGATTTGCTTTCAGTTCAGCTACTCCCCAAACCTTTCAGCTTTCAGATACCATACAGCTCTGAAAAACCTGAACATCTTGTAAGCATATTTAGGAAAATATTTTTGTTTTAAGTCAACAGTTCCCTGCCCACTATTTGATCTTCTGTACCGCAGTTACAGCTCCAAACAGCATCCAGTGTTAACTCAGAAAAAAGGTTTTGAAACAAGAGTGAATTTAGAACTACAGCTGAGCGCCAGCATTTCAGGGCTAAACAAGGTAAGGTTTTGTAAATGCTGATCAGTATTTCATAGGTCTCCCGAGTTTGTGTAGGGATGAGAAAGTACTGGAAGTTAGATTGGTGAAGGTGACAGGAATAAAAACACCGTCATTTTCAACTCTGCAGGCTTGAATATTACACAGATACTACTGAGGATTATTGCTAATTATTCCCTTAAATTCCCTAACTGTAAACTCCAACAAATTTAATAAAACACTACAGCCTTTCCGCAGATTGTTGGAATTACTCTGGAGAATTTAAAAAACAACTCCAACTGCAAGTATTTTGGGTCTAGGGCTTTAAACAATTGCTCTGAAAATTCAATACAAAAAATCTTTTTTGATGTTTGAATATCATCTTAGATGATTTTCTTTGAATGTCCCATAAGTCCATAGTTTCTTGAGAGCTTACTGTTTTCTAAAACAAGGTTTAAAAGCCTTTAGAGATATGGAGAATTATTTTTTCTGATATTCCACATTTCGAAAAGACAAATTTACAGAGTTTAAAAAATAATCTTTTTTTTAATTCTTGAATCAGGGAATATTTATCCTGGAAGGGCCTCCTGCAGGTCACCCAGCCCAAACTGGAGTAGGGTCAGTATCAAAGTGAAATCAAGCTGCTCAGCACCTTGTTCAGCCCTGAGCAAGGGCTGCCAAAGACAGGGATTCTCCAGCCTCTGAGGTACCTCTGCCAGGGCTTCACCACCCTTGTCATTAAACTTTTTTACAAATTTTTTTTTCAAATAAGTGCTCAGAATTTCCCCTGTCACAACTCAGGTTTCTTGCCTCCTGCCTTGTCAGTTTGCACCTCTGAGAGGAGCTGAGCTTTGGTTTGTACCTACACATTTTCAGGAAGCAGAAGGAAGAATCTGGGTTCTGTCTAGGTTTCTCTTCTCCACCATCCCTCCTATGCCATGTGCTTAAGGCTCAAACTATCCTCCTGGCCCTCCAGCGGACTCCCTCCAGTTTGTCAGTGTTTCTCCTGGAATTGTGTACCAGTATCATGACCTGTAATTCAAGGGGTTGACCATCCACTTCCTCTGCATTTCAGGAATTTTTTAAAAACTCTTGTTTCATTAGCTGCATGGTTGCAGGCAGCCATGATGTTGCAGTGCAGAAATCTGACAGTACAGAGAATTTGGTTGGAAGGCGCTGCACCGGGACTTCACGAGCTTGCAACCCTCTCTCCAGCTACTTATTCTTGCTCCCTTATTCCAGATCTAAGACTCTCCCAATGATTTGTGTGCATGTGGTGTATGGAGGTGACAGCAACCAGAGCTGGAGCACAGGTCAGAGTGTCCATGGATATGTCCTGCCAGCCACTGGAGCAAGAGATGGCATGCACAGTGCATAGGTACATCTGTGACCACTACTATCAAGCTGGGCTGGCTGGAAAGTAGAATAAAAGCTTTGGGAGGCAGGTATGAAAGCAGCCACAAGACAAATACTGCAGAGACCAGAGAGGCTGTGAGTTGTCTACAAGAGGTCCAGGACAGCTATGGGAAGACCAGGAGTCAACAGAGAGGCCCCTCTGCCTGCTCTCATCAGTGTGAGGTGATTAGGGATCACAGACCCGAGTGCCACATGGACTCTCTGGGGCCAGTTTCCAGAGGATCCACACTGAATGTAAGTGCATATTTCCTACTAACAGGCTTTCATCCTGCTCAGCTGGAGAGAGGAACAGGATGAGGCCACTGGTGCTCTGTTTGTGTGGAAGCCAAGTGTTTCTGCCTGTGATTGGAGTGCCCTGACCCACGCACGCTCTGTCAGGAGTAGCTGCTCAGCACCACAGCTGCCTGCACCTGGGGACACGGGGCTGTTGCTGCTCTGCCTCTATCAGGCTGCCAGATTTGGCAACTCCTAACCCTTCCCACTAAAAATTCCATATGTGTGTACATCTGTGCATGTATAAATACAAAAAATATATTTATATGTCGACACACGCACACACACGTGTGTTAAAAAAACAACCAAGCAGCTTTGCAGAATATTTTACCTAATTTAAGTTGCAGGAGACCCTGAACCCCCCTATAACTGGGGAGTTAATTTTTTGTAGTACTATATTTCTTAGAATGCTTTGTTAAAGTAGTGTCATAACTTTATAAATATTAATATATTATATAAGTAATATCATAGTGTTGCAGCATTATAAATATTAACGTCTTGCTTTAATTGAAAAGAGAATAACTTGCAGTAGGATGTATTATGTGTCAAATACATTAAGTATTCCACACAGCACAATCAGATTTATAAAATACATCTTACAGCATAACCAGGTTGTCTTGGGAAGCCTTATGGGGTTTGTTCAGTACTCAGAGAATGAGAGCTGTAATTTTGAGAGAGATTTAGAGTATACTTCCAACAGCCCCCAAAGGTTAATTCCACACACTGTGACAAGCTGGGCACTATTTCATTCCAGAGATGCAGCTGCAGTATGGCTTAAGGTCATCACTTTACAGCTGAGGGAACTGCACGGGTGGCACTTCCTGAGCAGCTTCAATTGGCTCTTTCTCCTTGACTCTCAACCAAGTCCTTTCCCAAATACAGTCATGTCACACATAAATCACAGCACTGCTCACTCTGGCCTTGCCATTGCATTCTAAGCAGCAATAAAGAACTCACACCACCACAGCCATGTAGCTCTTCTAAATTAAGTTATAACAGATTTATTTTATTCAAACAAGAACAGTTTTATCTAGGTGGTTTATATACAAGAGATTTTAACAGCAAAACTACAGTGATATAATTAGCGTGCCATAATTATACCCATGTAATTCTCCATAGTACATGCATAACTATCAATTCACCTTTCCTCATATATAAAAGTCTCACTAGTGTTCACTTGGACTTGCATTTTCACAATAAAGTCCTTTTGATCCCACCCCTTCAGGTGACAATTCTTATGGAAAATTCAACCTTGAAAATCAACATCATTACAAAATTAAAATGGAAATGGAAAGAGCCTAGCTAAGAAAAAAACAATCCCAAAGCTTGGTGTCTTCCTGCAGCCAGGCTTAAGAGCTCAAACAGGATCTGTCCCAAAACTCAGACTTTTCTACAAACATCTCTGGGCCTGAGGGCAGGAGATCTAATAGCTGTTCTGCACCTTCTGGTCCAGTCACTAAAATTTCTGAAATTTGTGTCATTTGGCACCTCTATCTCCATAAAATCCCTTCTTGGGCCCTCGTCAGCTATATCAGAAGTCAATGCTGGCAAGCACAGTGCCTGACAGCAACCCCTGCTGCACCCTCATGCGCAATGAATGCACCAGGGGTTTTTTCTCTAGTATTTAGAAAGCATGGGATTTACCATTTCACCACATACCAAAGAAAATTTGGTCCCAAATCTCCTCTGGGAATAGGAAGTGGTTGGCATTTGTCATGAAAGCAGATGATGTTTATCTCTGGTAAGGTCTGTGACAGCTCCTTCATGTCCTCACACAGTGTGACAGCAAGAGACAGAGCACCAACCTGGGAAGTTTGGGAAGGGTCCAATTTGACCAAAACCCAGGCTTTCACCATTGCAAACACAGAGAGAAAAGCTTGTTTTTGTACCAGTAACATGCAGCAAGGGAATTATAAATCAGCCATTCTCTGACTGTGAACTACAGCAGAAGATGTGACTAAAATCAGCCTGGCCTTTGCCCACAGCTTTTCTGGGAGTGACAGGGAAGTATCCTGTTACCACCCAAATTAGAAGAAAGCTTTTGCACAGCATATCACACTGGGACAAAGAAAGTGGTTATTTGACCACACAAGTGACAGACAAGACTTTAGGCACACTGACCAATCCTTTAAGCAAATCAGGAACTCAGCTATGACAATCTGACAAGAGCTAAGAAACACCAACACTGAATAAACAGGTTTCTGCCCATTCAGAAGAAATTATTCTGACAAGACTATGAGTACAGGGCAATGGCAGATTTATTTAGACTGGGGCAAATGGCAGGAGCAAAGGCAAAAGTGCATAACCCCACAGGAGCTGCTGCTAAAGCCATCACAAGCAGATGTGAGTGCTTTGCACACAGTGCCAGGAGCCAGCTCTGGGGCTCTCAGAGTGATCATACATCCCTGAAAAACGTAGATTTCAACTGGCAGGTGAAAATGTTGCACAATTCTCGTGATCCCAGAGAGGAAATCTAAAATCCTGTTACTTTGCATGAAATAATACAGTGTGACTTACATGTGCAAATACCAACTTGTCAGGGAAGAGTTTTCCTACAGGAAAATTCTTCCAATCAGGTTTTAGTCTCCCCCACTGATTTTAAAAAGCAGTTCAACACTACAATGGTTATTTTTATTAGAACCATTTTTGCCTTGCAAACTAAAATTCAAGGCCTCTCTCATTTGCTGCTGTGCAATGATGTGTAGGGATAGGCAATCTCCATGCTCAAGGAGGTCAAATCACTCTGGATTGCTTTCCCACCTGGCAATTTTTCCAGTTAAGAAGCTGAAAATTTTGGAGGGTGTCCTGGGGTGATGTTACCAAGCTGCTTTATTCTTTAACCATCCACTCAATGCCCAAGGACTTGGTGCCCTTAAGATGGACCCAGGGGCCGGAGCCACGGGCCGAGTGCGGGTCGGTTCAACGGCTCGGCCCGAGGGCTCGGGAGGGATGTGACAGGAGCGCTGTGTTGATCTTTGGGTTTCTTTTGTGTTTCAGCTAGCTGGGAATAGGTTCTGTTGGTTTTTCTTGTTCTTTTTTCCCTTCCCTACCCCTTGCCTCACTGCCTCCCTTCCCTCCTCGCCAGTCCGGGGAGCCTGTGAGGTGGGTCCAGCTGGTCCGAGCCTGGGGGTCTGTTCCCTCTCCAGGAATTTGTTGTATTTTGAGGTTTGTTGTTTTTTTTTTTTTATCCTGTTCTACCCTGTTTTGTTTGGGTGTTAATAAACAGTTTGCTTTTTTTCCACTTTCACTTGCTGTGACCCACTTGTCTTAGTGGTGGAGGAAAAGGGGATGCCCTTTTCCCTTCGGAGGAGACACTCACTCCAGAGTATTTCCTCCTGAAGTTTTGTCTCCAAAACTGAGACAGAGGGTAATGACAAATCACAGCCTGCATTGGGAAGGGCAGCTACTGCTCACAGACATACAGCATGAGCTCTGCTGAGACACTGCAGAGAACCCACATTTGTGATTTCCCTCCAGACTGGAGACCTTGTGAGTAATTCTCCCAGAACTTGCCTCCCAAGACAATTCAAAAGTTAGTCAAAAGCTTGTTTCCAGCACCAGGATTTTCACATCTACTTTTTCCTTCTGCTTTACATTCCATATTTTATTTATTTATTCTTATTGAGGGTAGATTTGTCAAATTTAATGAAAGCAACAGCTCCGAAAAAAACTTGCATCCTTTTCCCCAGGACCTGCAGTAAGAACTATAATGCTGCCCTCTGCATGACCTTCGCCTGTGAAAAGTATATTTCTCTTTTCTTTGGCCAGGCCTTGGCAGCTTTATGAACCCCAAGAGAGAAAAGAAAATGAGTAGAGACTGAGACAAGATAGAAAAGGCTAAACAGCAAAAAGATAAAGCAGAGTAAGGGAAAAAGAAGGAAATGAAAAAGGGAAAACAAAAGGAGACACAGGTTAGAGTAGACATATAAAAAAAAAAAATCTCTTTATCATTTTTCAGTTAGAAGTGCAGTCCCAGGAGCTTATCCTGACAGCAAGAATCAGCTGGAAGGATTCTGGAGACTAGGTCATTTTAAACTGGAGGAACAGAGAGAAGCCTTAAAACAGTAAAAAGGAGAAAAGACAAAGATTTTGAGCAAGACTATCCATTTCTAAGTGACCTGTCTTTATGTCGTCATGAGATCAAGCTCCAAATCACACCTGCTTGCAAACAGGAAAAAAAAAATTATCCAGGAAAAAATGGGAGCTCAGAGAGGCTGTAAAAAGGAGAGGGGGGCGATGTCAATTAAAAAGCAGGTTTGCATAAGTCTTTCCTAATTTCTGATGTGCTCTATCTCTGATGGTCTGGCTACAAACCACAAGTATTGCCTTAATAGAACATGCAGTGTGTTGCATCTCCCACAACCAGGCAAAACTGCCGGATCAGCATCTGCTGTTTAAGCCATTGACTTATCCAAGAGGGAATTTATTATTCATCAGAAACTAGACAACTTTAAGCCATGATAAACGTTGTCAGGATAGCAGGAACAATGATTTCACAGGTGAATTTCTCTTTTATTGTTTGATATAAACAATACTAACAAGAGACAGGCATCTTGAGCATCACCAGTCCAAGCTGTAACACTGCCCAGCCAGCCTGAAGTCACCTAACCTCAATTTACCACATGTTCCTCCTGGAAAAGACAGGAAGTTAGCACTTGGGAGTAAAGGCAGGACTGTCTCTGTACCTTGAACTGAAGATCAGGTATTAATGCAGGGGTTTCCTTTCTACCTGCTAAACAAGCTATACCTTCCTGGTGCTCAACTGAAAAGCTTTGAGCAACCTGGTCTAGTGGAATGTGTCTGTGCTCATGGCAGGGGGTTGGAACTAGATGGTCTTTAAGATTCCTTTCAAGCCAAACCACTCTCTGATTCTGTGATCTGAGAATGGTCACCTCTGGCTGGAAGCCACAGGGCCAGATGGAGTTCCCAGAACACTTCATCTGGTATCAGTTTGACCTGCACTTCAGTTTTCCAAATATCAGCCAAAGATGATTCCACATCTAAATCCATGGGAAGACCAGGAAAAAAAAAAAATAAGGGCCTGAGAATGTGAAGTAGCAGGGGTCACAGAAAGCCTGGGGATGAAGAGATATAAATGCAGACTGATTTTTTATTCAGGACCATTCAGTAGCACTTCAGGATGTGACAAAGGGGATGAAAGGATACACAAAGAGAGGGAACTGCTTAGTCTGGAATATAAGTTAATAATAATAGTAAAGACATCTGACTAACAGAGAAAAGGCAGAACAGCCCCATTCTACCACATCACCCAAATAAGCTCTATAAAGGCAATAAGAGAGAACACAAAAGGTATTTCTCCCCACCTCTCACTGAAGCCATTCCCCATATTTGCAACTTCTTTCAAGGACAGAAATAATATTTGGCTTCCTTGGCAACGAGGAACAAAGGGACAAAAGGAAGCCGACAGTGGAATTTATGAAGCCGAGTACTGCACTCACCCCTTGTATGGGGACAGCAGTCAGGCAGGGCAGGAAGGCCCCAGCACAACAGCAGCTAGAAAAGCTGTTTGGCTAAAAGCTATTTGTGCTGCTTTGACACAGAGCAGTTGTTTTGACTAATAGGTTAGAGAAAGGGATTTCTTTAGCAGAGTAACACTTTGAAGGGCTCTTTGCCTCACAGCTGTAACAGCAGCTACATCCACAGTGCACGTTTTCCTCGTACCTATTGTATTCCAGACCAAAACACACCACAGGCCCAAACAGCTTCAGGGGCAGCTGCTGGAAAAGTCAGTGAGAATTGTGCTCATATATGGACAGCATTACAGCTAAAGGCTGTGAGTAAACTTCAGGACCCGGGAGCATTTCCGAGTTGCACATCCTAGCTGTATCCCAACCCCATGCTGGATTCAGACACATCATCCCTCCCCAGAAAAGGTGATTTGTTTTTAATTTTTATTTTTTCTCTTCAGGCACCTGAGGTTGAAGAATATCCCCATCCTACATTATCCTGGTTTGGATCAGGACAGGGAACTGGTCCCAGGTTTTCTGCTGTTGTAGCTAATGTTGTGTGTTTTGTTTCACTAAGGAACACCTCTGAAGCTGCGCATGGCATCTGCATATTTGCAGATAACACAGAACTGTTATTTGCAGATAACACAGAACTGGAAGGAGCAGTTGATAGACCAGATGGTTGTTCCATCATTCAGTGGGAATCTTGACAGTCTGCAGAAATGAGCAAACAGGAATCTCATGAATTTTAACGAAAGGAAAATGCCAAGTCTGCTCATAGGGAGGAGTATCCTTGTGTACCGTGTTGGGGCACTACAGGCTGAAAAGCAGCTTGGTAGAAAAGAACCAGGGTGCCCTGGCAGATGCCAAGGTGGCCATGAGGCAGCAATGGGCCCTCACAGCAAAGCCAGCCTTTGGCAGGAGCATCAGCAGCAGGACAGGAGAGGAGAGGAGAGGAAAGCCTACCCCTCAGCACTGGTGAGACCCAGCTGGAGTGTTGTGTCCAGTTCTGGATTCCCCCATGCAAAAGAGACATGGACACTCTGGTGTGAGGTCATCAAAGGGCCAAAAAGCTCAAGGGATGGAGCACCTGTTACATAAAGAGAGGCTGAGAAGCTGGGACTGATTGGAGTGGACAAGAAAAGGTTCAGGGGGATCTTGTCAATGTGTACAAATAACTGGTGAGACAGGCAGTAAAGAACACAGAGCCAGACTCCTCTTAATGGTATCCAGTGAATGAACAAAAGGCAATGGGAACAAAATAAAATAAAGAAAATTCCACTTAAACATGTATATGTAACAGTGAGAGTGACCAAACTCTGAAGTGGGTTGCCCAGAGACATTGTGGAGTCTCCAACCTTCCAGATATTCAAAATCCAACTAGACAGAGCCCTGAACAACCTGCTGTAGGTGACCGTGCTCTAAGCAGATAGGCTGGACAAGATGCTCTTAGAGGTCTTTTTTAACTAAACGATTTTATGATTCTGTGATCTTCCAGCCTCAGTCATTCTGTGATATAATCCCCTCCCAGGATGCATTGACAAGCCCCAGTCTCCTTTAAAACAGCTTGAAAAACAGAAGCTTTATTCAAAGGAGCTCTGTTTGTCGTGACCTCAGGTGCATTTCAGCATCATCTCAGCTCTGCTCACACAGAGATGCTTATTGGTTATACTTGAACTGTCCTGCAGCAGAGTTTGGGGAAGCAAGAAAAGACCCTCCCAGGTGCATCTCCTGCCCAAGCAGCATCACTGACCTTTATATACAGCGTTATCATTCAAGCAAACTGCTCCTCCAGACAATGGAAATGGCATTTGGCACCCTGACTGCTGAGTAAGTGCTGTAACAATATCACCTTTCAGGATTTTAGTCTTCACATCTATGTTTATTGATTAGATTTACTCTGATGCAAACAGGGATAGTGCTACAAGAACATAGTTTTAGATAATAAAATCTGAAATACTTGTTGTACGGAATGACTTAGTGTCCAGATGTTTCACAACCTACAGCATTTCCTTGTAGCCTGCTTGACTACTTCTTCTGAAGTTCTGTCTCCAAATCTCAACAAATACCTGGATCATCACAAGCAATATCTCTACAGAAAGGAGAAAAATCAGGCAGGCATTCCTGTAATTTATTATGCTAAAGCATACATCCAGCCCAGGTCTGAATCATCACACACTGAAAGCACTCCCAAGTTTACTGCAGCTACTGAAGTTTGTTGAAAAATCCATATAAAAGTCAATGTAAGTAAATACAAAGTAGCACGTGATAATTTGCTTGTGAGTAGCAACAGTTCGGTGAAAATGTAAAAACCAATATTCACTAATAACCAGGGAAAAAGCCCTAGGAATTGTTAGGAATGAGTAGAAGCCAATGCAGAAACCACCATGGTGTCACTGTATAACCATTCAACACTCATACCCAGAAGAGTGTCTGCATTACTAGATCCTCCTCCCATCTCCCTCCCCACTCAGAAATCATGCAGAGAACTCAGAGACATTTAAGAGAAAGGTGTTAAATTGCAACTAACCCTCTTCTACCTGGAAGACAGACAAATGGGAGGTGAGACAGACCACACAGAAAGTGGAAGTGAGGAAGGGAGATGAAGGGATTGAAAGTGCTGTTTCTTTCAATTAAAATAAAAAATGTTGGTGAAACAAAAGGAGGAATTTTCTTACCACCTGCAAAGCTGAACTGTGGCACTTGTGGCCACTGTGCACCTGCAGGTCTCAAACATTCACACGGATCAAAAACACCACAACATCAATGAATGGAAGAAAAACCCATCAAGAACTGGTGAACTCACACACAGCTCTTGATTTAAGAAGTTCTTGAGCTGTGAGGCTGGTCAGACACTAGAACAGGTTGTCCAGAGTGGTTATGATGGTCCCTTAGCTCTGGAACATGTTTAAAGTGCATACATCTCTACAGTGCCTATGCAGAAAGCCCAGGATAAGGATCTCAGGTATAGAAATCCGCATGGTACACTCAGAAGAAGTTAGGAGAGAGAAATCCCAAGCCTACTTTGCACTGAGTTTTGCTCTCAAGCTACCCAAATTATCAGAAGGTAAAAGAGCAATAATAATCATGATAATAATAAAAACAACAGTAGTTGAAATCTCTGGAAATAAGCTGGAGCATATTAGTTAACATATTAGTACAGAAAAAAAGTCAGTAGGCCTCTATTATTAGCAGATACAGAAATAGTGGAAAGGGACATCTTTGTCACAGTCCCATGAAGACTGGCCTTTGCAGAGTGCTTCAGAATCAGGTGGCAGGTTTATTAACTGGGTCTGTCAATCTGATTACAGTATCTGTCCCCATTTCCATAGCCTGGAGTTGTGGATTGTATTAAGCAGAGTGAAAGACAAAAGAGGGGGAAAAGTGAAACTGGAGAACACTGGAGAGCATGGAGATGAAAGACACACAGGAGGGCACTGGATTAATGGACAAGCATTTATGTTGTGATCAGCTAATGCACAGAGATTAGCATACAAGGTATTTTCTGAAGAAAAAAAAAATAATGTCCTGTCAGCCACAAAGTGATATACAAAAGACAAAACAGCCAAATGTCTAGGAAGCTGTAACTCCATCTTCTTTCCACTGTCTCTCACCCTTGAGGTGGGAGGGAGGTAAGCCAGGAGAAAGGTCAGGGGATAAAAACAACAATGGGGAATTGGCAGAATGCCTCGGGTTCTGTGGAGCAGAACTGTCCTTCCCAGAGGACAAACCAAGGGCACAAATCTTGGGTTTCCACAACATGCGCCGTAACAAGGAGAGAAACTTCTTGGATACAATTTCAGTGTAGACATTACTTTCCGTGCATTGAGGAACAACAGAACTGTTATATCTTGGCTAAGCAGTGGGAAAAAGCACCAAAACCCTTCTATATATTGTTTTTAAAGTCATAGGGGTCAAGCAGAATTATTCTTCAAAGGAAAACAGAGCATTTAGGTGGGATGGAAACCTTCCTCCTCTGGAAAGAGTAGGACAGCAAGGAATAATTCCCAAAAACAAATTAGCAATTCCAAAGAGCAGCTTTCAGAGCTTAGTGACTCTAAGATCTCACAAGACTGAAATAATTCCTCCCAGCAGCTCTTGCCCCACAGGAAAAGGAAAAAATAGTAGGCTCCTGGGATACTTAATTCAGCAAACCCATCTGGGAACAACAGCTAAAAGAGACTGATTTGCTACTCAGGGCCTCATACGCAGCTCTGTGATCCAGGGATTTACAAAACCAACAGTAATACAAAGAGCCTTTCAACAATCTGTCCAACCCAGGCAGAAGGGCTGGTTGGAAGAATATTAAAGTCTGTTTCTTTCTGTCAAGTCACTAGACCTAACAAGAGTGAAATGGAATTATTCTTCATCAGGCTTGACCCAGCCTGGGTATCAAGATGTTTTTCAGATGAGATGAAGGGGGACAGGATCATTAATATTTGGAGCAGCTCTCAGCGTAGCTCATGTGCAGACAGGACACATGGCTGTCATCAGGTTCTCGTGGTCGCTCCAACCCCTCACGTAGTTCTCCATCAAAATCTCAAGGGAAGATTGAAGGGCACAGTCTTCCCAAAAAGTGCTGGAGGTAGCTGATCCATGGCAATCCTTCCAAAGGTAGAAGGAAGGCTGGTGTGAGCCAGAAGCTTTTGAAGTTCTTAACCAATATGCCCATCACTGAGAAGGGTAATATTGACTCAAACCCATGTTAATGTTTTCAGATGACTTGGAGCTTTAAAAATCACAAAAATCCCCATATTTTAGCACCACATCACACTCCTCAAAATCACATCTGAGAACACTTCAGTCACCAGATGAAACATCCACTCATCTGAAAATCGGTGTTCTCCAGAGTAAATACAGGAAATGGGAATTTACCCTGTTCTAATGCGAATGATACAAAGTTTACCCACTTCTGCCTTCCCTATTTGGAATACTGAACACATTTGCTGCCACAATACCCATACAACATCCTCATTCAAACCTAAACTCCCACACCAATGAGCAGAGGAAAGCATACCTGCTTTACCCTGTTCACACCTGACTTGCCACCTACCCCTACAGAAGCAGATCTAAGCTGATACAGACTGTGTAAGGATGTTATCTAGCAGGCATCGACCTCATAATAGGGCATTTAAATTTACATCAAAATCTGGACTATCAATGTTTGTATCTCTTTAACGTAAACTGAAAAACAGCCAACTCACAAAGACAATTTGTGAGCTGTCCCAGATCCTTTTACCATGAAATTGTGTAATCTCTGTTCTTGGTGTTGCTCAAAACTCAGCTGAACAAGACCCTGAGCAACTTCAAAACCTCTGTGGTTACAGCTTTGTTCCAGCTCCAGGAAAGCAGTTAGAGACACTCTAAGCATGTGCTGAAATCCTCCTCACTTCAGCAGCCAAGGGACTGATGATTCGTATCTCCCCAGCACTCACAGAAATCCCAGTCAGACAGAGATGCTGAAAAACTGAAGAGAGCTCACCAAAAGGACCATGAAGATGATTAGAGGGCTGGAGCACATTAACACAGAAGGGTAATGAAAGTCTGTTTGTTTAGTCTGGGAAAGATTAAGGGCAGGACCTGACTGCAGACTTGCACTTCCTGAAGGGGTTGGTTATTGAAGAGAAAGCCAGATCCTTCCCAGAAGTGCACAGAGAGAGGACAAGACACAAAGGTCACAAGTAGTAACAAGGGAAAACCCAACCAAGCTAAATTTTTCACCACCAGAGTGGTAAGTCCTGCAACAGGTTGCCCAGAGACCCTGTGGAAGCCACATCTTTGGAATATTTTCAGGGCATATCGGGCAAGATCACACCACCCTAACACAACTATGAGGTCCATCTTACTTTAAGCAGGGACTTGAACTACAAGACTCCCAATGGTCCCTTCCTCCCTAAATCCATTTATGATTCTCTGACTGAATTCCAGTCCCTTGAAAGTGTTTAATTCTCTCATATAGGCATAACCACATGGTACAGCAGCTCTCCACAGGACAGGTGTGATTTCCTGAGTCAGGGAGCTGTTCCTTTATCTCCTCTTCCCCCACAATTTTTAATCAAAGTTTCCTTGCCAAAAGATAGAATGTTTTATTAAATGTGTTTTGGATAATTGGAAGAATTAAAGCTTGTAATAGTAGACTAATTTCTCCATCTCCTGCTCATCTTCAGGTAGCTCCCAAGATTTCCATAATTATCATAGTCTTCTCTGCTGGACTGCTGAGAATTAGTTATAATCTACAAGCCTTAAAATTGTATTTCATACTGCACATTGCATTTCTGTGAGGGAGGAAGCATTTAGTATGTTAGGAACCAGCCCAGTGGCAACAATAGGAGCTTTTGTACCAGGGAATGGGATGTTGCCTGGGAATGGGCCAGAACAACAAATTGATACGACAGGCTTTGCCTGCCGTGGAAGTTTTAAATCTCAGCTAATAGTGGAACTATCACCTTTCTCTGAAAAGCACCATGATCTGAGTTATGCTGCCCCTTAACATAAAATGTAAATGACCCATGGACACAAGGGGAGGCTGGTGTAAGTCCTATTCAGCCTGGAGGCTGGGAAGGCCATTTCCTAGACATCTCCTAAAATTAAGCATAACAATATGCAACTCTCCCAGTCCCAGACAAGTGAGTCTCTGGAGCAGGGAAGCACAGAGAATTAGATTCAGGAGCACAGGTCCTCTCACAAAGCCTGTGTTTGCACATCAGTACACTCAAGTCAGCTCCCTCATTAAAGCCAATGCCAGGACTCCCTCACCTTAGGGCTATCAACTCTACCAAGGCACACTTTGCAGAAGGGTAAGGGCTGGCAGATTTAGCTAAAGCAGCAAAGCCAGTAAAATACAAAGTCCTCAAGGATAACTGAGCCAGTGTCACTCATGTCCCTCTCTTCTCTCTCAGCTGAGCTAATTGGAGTAGTTCAGGCCCTGGAAACACCCTAATGCTCACACCTGGACCCCCATGAGGCAGCTCAGCAACAAGGAGTGTCACTGGCTATCCCAGCCTTAAAATGACTTTTCCTCTGCCAGCAAGGTGAGGGAATGCATTTGGCACTGCACTGGACATGTTGCAGTCCAGGACTTCATGCTCACTTTAGGTTAGGGAGAAGCATTTTTTAGGTATTTGTAAAGCATCTCTAAAACCAGCATTGCAGTCCTGGTCAGGCCATAGCAAAGTGTTCAGGGTCACCCATTTAATATCACCCATCTACTGAGGTGTGTAGGAGTACCATCACCCCAGAGTCCCTCTGCCATCTGTGGCAATAGAAGAGCACTTCAGCAGGGCTTTTCAGCCAGCCTGGGATTCAAGTCGGCCTCTTGCCCCTCCACAGATCACAGGGTGTGCCCAGGACACATGCCTTCCTAACACAGACATTGTCTTTAAATACAGGAGTGAGCAGGTTACTTCCCCCAGTGCTGTTTAAGCCTTTGACAGATGTGAATTCATCTAAAGATAAGAAACATCATCTTTTTCATGTCTGAGTAACAGCTTCACAAATCTGAGCCATGACTGTTTTAAATCCCACCCAGGTATTCCTAAGCATCTGGATCTAGGACTGATCTAGGATTTAGCTCAGGATTTCCTAGCTTAGATCCAGGACAAGCCACCATGTCCCTGCTCCTCAGAGCGGTATGTGCTGAACTGGGGTGAGAGGTGAGCTCATGGAGGAGGAGAAGCAATTACCAAACAACTCTGCCACAAGACCTGGATGAAGCTTCAGAGTTATATCAGACCCCTGGCACTTCATCAGAAGTGCACAGTGAAAGGAGATTGAAGCAGTTTGGGATTTTAAAAGAAAAAGGAGGGGGGGGAAAGAACACCAGCAACACTGTCAAAATGCACATTCAATGTTCATTTATCTCCTAACTCTTTGTCTTACTCCTTTTTCAGGAGAAAAGTCATCTGAGCTAAATTAGTCCAAAGGTTTATGAAGGAAATAAGTAAAGCAGACAGCAGAAAGAGACTACTCCTTAAATCTGTAGAGATAACAAGGGAAGTTTCCCTCAGCAGTGACCATAAATTTCGCAGAACCAACCTCTCTTCATTTTATCACTGTGACCAGCAAGTTTCCTAGAGTTCTTGGTTACAATGGGAAAAATATAATTAGCACATAGACTGCCTTTAATTAGCATATCTATTCAAAGAAAGGTGCTCACTTACCAAGTGCTCATGAGAAATAATTGACCTTTTTCTGCTCCTCTAGGTGTGCCCCCACCTGATCCCTGTGGCAGGGAAAGGAGAAGGTAGAGGAAGTGTGGGCAGCACCTGTACAACTCAGACTCTTTCATCCAGCCCTTTCCCAGGATGAAAACTGGAACAGCAGAAGTGAGAACTAAGGTAAAAGAAGGATGTGAGGAGACAGTGAAATCTGACCTATTTGTTTGCAAAAAGAAAGCTGTAGGTTTCATCAGCAACGTGCGAATTCACTATCCACTCTAGGCAAAGGACAGGACCATCTAATTTTCTCTCAAATCTCTCCCTCCCTGTGAAGATGAAGGGAGATTCACAGCTGAGATTTCCACCTTTTTTAAATCCCATACATGCCTGAGACATGCAGCTCATGAATTATAACTCAGACAGGCTAACTCACTGCCCTAACTAGTAGGTCATCAAGAGTACAAAGAGCTGATCTGGGCAGTCAGGCTCTGGTTCCTTGTACAGACAACACAGAGAAGCAGAGTCCATCACTCAGACCATCAGAAACAAGTGCCAAATGTATCAGTTATGGGAAGTTTTCTCCATTGGCTAAATAAGGCAGTAATGACAAGTTATCCCAGAGCATCCACTCATACCACAGCCAGTCAACAAAGCAGAAGGGGCAGTGGGAGTTGTTTCAGAGAAGGTTTGTCTCCCAGAAAATGGCCAGCTTGCAGGAGAAGCGAGAAATGCGGTTTATAGCAATAACAGAGGGGAGAAGACTTGGCCCTGCAACACCAGAGCTCTTCTTCAAGTTTGTTTTGCACATTAATAACCCCACTCATACAGTAAGGGGTTTGTGGCTTCAGAGATTCACTGTCTTTGTATCATATCACATCAGGTACAACATTTACAGGCTTTAAAAAAAATCAGCCTAAAAGCAGCACTGGTCTTTTTGGAAGCTCTTGCCAATAAGGCAGCCTCACAAAGACTCTTAGGAAGGGGGATTTGCAGGGGATTAGGATTAAGCCAGTTTCAGTTACTGAAAAGTGAACTTCTGCCCAGGGAATTAGGGCTGGGATAGCTAATTATTTGGCTTTCTTTTGCTTGTATCTTTCACTACCAAACATTAGAGCATGCTAGGGAGACACAGAAAGGGAGCCAGACCTTCTGCAGTCAACAGGGCCACACACTGTCTGAATGAGCATAACATGAATGGGAAAAAGAAACCCTCAGAGAATGTCCCCATCGAGGCAAGAATCCAAGGGGCAGAGAATAGCTCTGGGTCACTCCCAGGGCAAGAACACTTTGAGGCTGAGGGAGAAGTGAAATCAACCTTCATCACTTCTGTTTGAAGATCTGCAGAAATTGCCTTGAACTTGGTCCTTACAGAGACCATGAGAGCACGAGAGACACTGTCCGAGGTTCACTCGTGACTCGGCTCACTCCACACCACATCACACGTATTGCTGCTATGGCTGCAACCTTAATAAAACATGAATGTGCCAAGAATGGGCCATGAATGTGCCAAAGTCTAATGGTTAAAGGGATAGGCTGGGTTTCTGGGGCTCCAGCCATGTCACTGAACTGTTTTGTGGTGTTCTGGAAGTCTTCCTTCATTTCATGTAACTTCCCATTCTGTCCTCTCCCATTATGCTCCAGATTTTGTGCCTGAAAGTCTCACCAAGTGCTCCTACAGCACCTATTTTGCCTATACGATGGCTATACTATACCTGTAATATAGGTATACCTGTATTACCCAGTATTAGAGTACCAATACCTGAGCATCGACATTAATAATTTTTGAATCCACTCTCTGCTGCAGTTGCCTTTACAGTCTGCAGCACGAAGAACACACACCCATATGAAGACTAACACTTAGATTCTGAAAGCAACTAGGCAGGTTTTGGAGAATACATGAGCTAGGGGAGTCACAACAGGGAAATCCAATCTCTCATGATCCATCCACTCTTTGCAGGAGGGCTGTGTCAGGCATTGCCTTCTGTGCAAAGGTGTTATGGTAATGGAAAAATTTGAAGTTCAATTCCCAAGTTCAACAAAAAAAAGTCTCCTGGTTTCAATAAACTTCCCCTGCTTTTCTGTGCAGTGGAAGTTTTAGCAGCTGCCCACTGTTTGTCTTTGACTTTCTCACTTGCAAGGCTTTATTTCAAAATCCCAGTGATAGTCTCTTCTGCTGTAGGTACAGTGAAAATGGCCTATTTAATTGAAATTAACCAAAGAGAAATTAATTTCACTCATGTAAAACAGCTTATCATGGCAAAGTGAAAGCCTAAGCCAGAAAGGTTTCTAACCTCATAAACCACAAGACTCTAACGGGAAGAATCAAGAGACTTTTATAATCCAGCTCTTTGCAAGAACAGCCACTGGAGTACATCAGGCCCCCTGAGCCACTCTGGGAGAACAAAACCACAGCAGAGCAGTTTGAGGAGCTAAAACTTAACAGAACTGAATATTCACTTCCAGAGCCTTATAAATATGGATTGCTGGGGTAGTCATAGCTTGATCAAGTGTTAAGTTCAAGAACTGGCATCATTCCTGACAATAGACACTTCTTCAGCCAGAATCTAGTGCTACTAGGTCATTTAGGTCTAAATACAGGCAAATATTTTATGTATTTGACCCCTGACTCAGGCAAGATAAACTACTTTTGAAAAAGTGAGTATGCATTCACTCATGTCTCGATAGACCAGGGCCTTGGTCTATGCAGGTCTGAGGCACTAAATCACCATCTCTGCTAAGCAAGGTGAACTCTGCTGCTTCTGCCTCCCAAAGAGGAGTCTGTGCAGATGTATCTGTTACCTGAGTCAGTCTAAGAAAGGCCGTGCAAGACACCAGCACTTTAATTCCACAAGAGCTGAACTAACCCCCCACACCACACAAAGGTCTAAACTTCTAATCATCTCCTTCATGCTAATACTACTCGTAATTTTACAACAACAGCAACAAAGATTACAAGCTCGGCTCCAGAACCTGCTCTTTGGCAAAAAATGCCACAGCTTTATTACAAGAGTGGCAATTTTCCACAGCCAAATATAACTGCACCGCAATGTCTTCTTCCTTGCAGATGTCACGTTAACATGATCTGACTGATGGCACTCAGTCTCACACATGCCATGATACCTCTGGTGTTCCATCTTCCCTCTCTGCCTCACACGGTGAGGAGTTCAAGCCTGCTTGGGGAGACTGTGGAACTGTGTCAAGAATGAGGAAGAAGGGAGAAAGTAGGATTTTATCAGACAAATCCACAAATCATCCTAGGCATCTGCTCCCATGATTAGACTTAGAGAAAACATGAGGCTGTTTCAATCTTCTGCTAATTAGAAGTGTAGTCCAAACTGGGATATGAAATAGGGAAAATGCCAGACAGCTACTATGCTGATCATTCATTTCCACGTATGAAGAAGAAAGCCAGCACAGCTGTCTTGCTTATCATACCACACAGGTAAATCCTCCCGACTGAGTATCAGCAGTCCCTCCCCACACCAGCCTCTCCCAGCACTTGTTCCCATCTCCAGGCTCTGTGTTTTGTCTAGCAGAGAGCAGGTGAGATTGGCTGTGTGGTCCCATAAAACAAAGTAATCTTTAGCCCAAACTTGCCTGTTTGATCCTTCTGCCTAACAAAAAGAAATAATTCAGCTTTCAGCCTAGTTTACGTGAGTGCTTAGACGCATTTTGGTTCAGAGAGCAGCAGCTCAGGTGCCCCTGGCAAGCAGGGCAAGAGATGTGCTGCCCTAACTGCCCCAAAACAGAGGCTCTGGGGGAGGCATTCACATGCAGCCTTCGGCTGTTCTTCTGTTTCACCACAGCCTTCCACATGACCACTACAGCAGTCACAGGATAGGGCACATGCAAAATGTGGTGACATTTAAAATTTAGGTGTGCCTACCTGCACAGCTGTGGGCTGAAAGAACTAGAACCCATTTAAAAAAAAACAAAGCTACTTCTGTGGGTAAGGATCCAAATAAAAATGCAATATTTCCACACTTCCAAACTTGTTCCCATTATTGTTTCATTTTGATGGGGATGCTTCCTGACTCTCAAAGCAAGGTGCTAGAGGAGCTACAGCCTTAGGGCAGTTGATATGGAAGTCCCTGGGCTGTCCTATATGGGATTGGTTCTTGTCCATGAATTCTCTATCTTGGGCAACATCCATAATGTGCCGGTTTGAACAAATTTAGAAATATATCCTCTGAGAGAAGGCAGGTCACAACCATCCCTCCCCCACCAGGTTTGGGGAAAAAAAAAGAATTTTTTTCCTTGAAGGAAAGTGAAAGAGATAAAAACTATTTATTTAACAAACACACCGGAAGAGGATAATGATGCTAAATAATAAAACCTCTCACTGTGGAGAGAAAAACCTGGGAAAATTTCAGAGTCCTTCTGTAGATCTCTCTCTCCCCCTCCTTGGAGCTGGGATGGGATGGTGGGCCCACCTCCAGGGCCAAGGCCTCGGTGGAAAATCCTCCCAATGTATTCTGATGTTGAAACCATCCAGCAGAGAAGAAGGGAAAAATCAGAGTCCCAGGAAAACAAAGTTCAACCCTCCAGAGGAAAAGGAGCTGAAAAACTGGCTGAAAGCTGGCTGAAAAAAAAAAGCAAGCAGGGTGCTTTCTCCCACTCCTGCCGCTGCTGAACACAGAGAGGAGCTTTATCTGTGTCCTTGAAACATGAAAACAAACTGCAAACTGCTTTGAAAGTTTTGCTCGATTTTGTCTCTCTCCCCTCTCAGGCTCAGTTTAAAGGCATAGAAAGGCACAAAAATTAATTTCTGGGCATAAGGCAGCGATATGGGATACACGTCATAAAGTCACCCCAAGACACATAACTACTGCAGTCTTATCACAAAGTCTTACATTGGAAAAGACCTCCAAAACTGTCAAGTCTCTTCTTTGACCAATCACCACCTTATCAAATAGACCACAAGGGCCATGTCCAGGTCATTCCTTGAGCATGGTGAAGATAAGGTAATATCTCATTCATAATATCAAAGGGACATTTCACAGGATAGAGCTTAAGCTGGGGGATTCAAAAAGAAATGGACTCTATATATTGAGCCTTCAGGCACTTGAATATGGCTCTCTCAGCTTCCAGGCAAGTATCCAAAAATAAAGTTCATTCTAGACACGGGGGTAAGGGGAAAGAGTTAGTGTCTCTGACTCTGAAAAAGTTAAAGGATCGTCAAAGTCAAAAGCCGCAAAACTTCTCATGACATAGAGATTTTCTGTCCCTTCCTATCCAAGAGGTCTCAACATCCCAAATCCCCATTCTGCCTTCGAAATACCAGCCTTAACTTACATGAGCCACTGTTTTCCACACATCAAATTAAGTCAAGATAATTAACTGAAGAACAGTGAATAAATACCTGCTTAGATTAATATTGTTCTCTTTCTCACACAGAGAGGCCAAGTTAGCCCAACATGAATAACCCCATCTATCACCAACAAGTTGTTCCACACTTACTGAAGACTTGATCATGGGTGACTAAGTGGCTTGTTCAAAACGGGGACAGCATTGATTTGAAAGTGGAGAAAAGATCAGAGACCCCCATTAGTATTCCCCCTGCCTGATTCCCAGCCATAAGGGAAGGAGGATTTTCTCTGTGTTTTTTCACCTCCCTGTCACAACAAGAGTTTTAACTAGACTTCATGTAATGTTTGGATGCAAAACAGATGTCACTTCCTCCTCACATCCCCCTGAAGGAATTCGGTGCTGTTTTCATCTGTACTGTCTCCCAGGATCCTGGGGATATCCAATTTCCCATTCAAACACAGGCAATAGAAAAAGCTGAAAGGCAGATTTTTGTGGATTTCTCTTCTGTCCCATGCCTGAACCTGTAACATGAATGAGGCTTTTGGTAGCTTTGTCCTTCCTTTTTAATAACTACTTCATTTACCTCTTACAAAAGCCAGTCTTTCCTCATTGCAACCTCCTAATAAGATTCCTCCCACATCACTGAAGACCAGTTGTGCCCAGAAACTGGGTTATTCAGGAAACAAAAAGTTTGAATTACAGAACTATTCCTGCTGGCATTCAAAGCCACTGCACCCCACCCCACCCAGCTCAGCTCTTCAGCTGGTAGTGATCCTCTTCCACACTTCCAGAGTGGCAGGACAGGCTGAACAGCCACGTACTTTCCCTCCCTGCCCAGTTTACATCTTTGGAAAGAGAAATCTCTTGGATGAGAAAGCAAAATTCTGCCGAGCCAATTGGCCGTTCCACCTCATCCAATCACTACTTTCCCCTGTCAGAAGTCCCTCTCCAGCTTTCTTGTAGCTCCTTTAGGTACTGAAAACTGCTACAAGGTTTCCCCGGAGCCTTCTCTCCATCAGGCTGAACATATACAGCTCACTCAGCCAGTCTCCACAACAGAGCTGCTCCAGCCCTCTGACCAGCTCATGACCTCCTCTGGACTCATTCCAACAAGTCCACATCCTTCTTGTGTTGGGGCCCCGGAGCTGGATGCAGCACTCCAGGTGGGGTGTCACAAGAGCAGAGCAGAGGGGGAGAAGCCTCTCCCTTGACCTGCTGCCCACACTGCTGATGCAGCCAAGGACACATTTGGCTTTCTGGTCTGCGAGTGCACCTTGCCAGGTCACATTTGAGCTTTTCATCCACCAGCATTCAAAATCCTTGGCCCCAGGGCTGCTCTCAATCCATTCACTGCCCATCTTGTATTTGTGCTTGGGATTGCCCTGATCTGGGTGCAGGACATTGCACTTGACCTTGTTGAACTTCACGTGGTTCACATGTGCCCACCTCTCAAGCCTGTTCAGGTCCCTCAGGATGGCCTCCCTTCCCTCCAGCGTGTCACTTGCACCACACAGCTCAGTGTCACCAGCAAACCTGCTGAGGGTGCCTCAGTCCCACTGTTCGAGTCATTGACAAAGGTGTTAAAAAGTGTCAATCACAATACCAACCCCTGAGGAATCACACCCCTCACTGGTCTCCATTTGGACATTCAGCCATTTTTCATAACTCTTTGAGTGTGACCATCCAACCTATTTTTTATCCATTGAGTGGTCCATCTATCAAATCCATGTCTTTCCAGTTTAGAGACAAGGATGTTGTGTGGGTCAGTGTCAAATTCATTGCAAAAGTCCAGGTAGATTACATCAGTTGTGCTTCCCTTCTCCACCTCTGCTGTAACCTGTCTTGGGGTATACCATCACAGAGAGCCACCAAATTTGTCAGGCATGATTTGCCTGTAGGGAAGCCTCATCTTTTGAATTCCCCCTCCTGTCCCAGGCTCCATTTCAAGCCACCAAGCTGCTGTTATGAGCAGCTGAAAACCTGCACCTTTTTTTTTCTTTTTTTAATGAGTTTCCCCCTTTTATCTTCTTAAGGCAAGTTGCCTCTTTTTCCATGCCCAGATGCATTAAATAAAGAAAATGGAGGGATTTATTACCCCTGTAAGTTCAGGGTCTAACTCAGTCTTACCATCTGATTCAGAAGAGACAATAGAGGCAAAGAGGAAGAGGAGAGACAAAGAGAGATGAAATGACTTAGGGAGTTCACATTGGAATTCAGTGAAAGTACCAGGGAACAGAAGCCCAGCCCTGTGCCCTCCTGATACTGCTCCACTCATCTAACCATTAGACCATGAAATCTCCATTTTTCATGGCTGAGAAGAATTTGAGGGCTCTAAGCAGTAATAATAGGAATAATCCATTTGAGTATCCTAATTACAAACTTTGATTTGGGCTCTTACTGCAACAGTATAGCTGTGCCAGGTCACGGTGTTTCTGACACTGTCACTCGCAGACATTAGTAATAACGAGCTCACTTCAGCCCACTTCCGTCAGCTTTGATGTGTTCTTACAGCAAAAAATGAGTCAAAAGGAGGAGAGCATCATTTGGCTATTCAGCATTTTGGCTGCTTTGAATTTGGCTGCTCAGTGCAACCCTGACAGCTTTGTAATAAACACAGCAAATGTTTTGGAATGACAGGCAGGACTTAGTGCTCATTTCCTTGATCTTGGACTGTTTGATATCCATTTATCACACTCACACAAAGCAAGGTGTGTAGACAATGCAGGGCAGGGAGAAGACTTCAAAGCAAACTCCTCTCCACAAGGGAGTGTGGGGTCCCCTCAGAAAGGAGCTGTTCCACTTGTCAGGCCAATTAGTGGCAGCTCTATTGCTTTGGTGGGAGAAGTGGGGGAGAGGGTCTGGTGAGGAGAGGAATGAAACCCCTTCATGATTCTTTGAATCACCCCTGAAATATCCTGGGAAAATCTGCATGCAGCAACATCTATTTCCTCAGACAGTCAGCCCATGTGAGGAGGCTGCCAAGAAACACTGGGTTCATAGAAAGCCCAGTTCATGACTCTACATTGACAAGCAGTGAGGGACCTCCTCTAGAATTTGCCATGGAAAATCAGAGAGAGAGGTGATGCACTTCAAGTGCTTTTCCACACCCCCAAGCCTTTGACAGTTCTCCCCCAAAAATAAACATGGATCAGTGATTCACAAGGAGCCAAGCACTAGCACCTAAATTAGAAGTCTTACAAGGAACAGCTGAGGGAGCCAGGGGACTCAGCCTGGAAATAAAGGAGGCTCAGGAGGGTCTTTATTGCTCTCTACAACAACCTGGAAGGAGCTTGTAGTGTGGTAGGGGCTGGTCTTCCCCACCAGGTAACAGGTGACAGGATGAGAGGAAATGCTTCAAGCTGTGGTAGGGGTGGTTTAGATTGGATATTAGGAAAATTTCTTTCACAGAAAAGGTTGTAAAGCATTGAAACAGATTGCCCAGGGAAGTGCTGGAGTACCATCCATCCCTGAAAGGGTAGAAGAACTGTGTGGATATGGCACTTGAGGACATGGTTTAGTGGTGAACATGGTGGTGCTGTTGGGTTGATGGTTGGACTTGCTGATCTTAATGGTCTTTTCCAACCTTTACCAATTCTATTCTAAAAGGGGCAAAGCAGACCAACTTCTTGCCAACCATTAAAACAGCTGAAGTAAAACTGGTACTTGCAAGCACACCGTGGAACTAAGAATGGCAGCTATGAGGACCTCTGACCCTCTGGAAACACTCGTCCAAGCTTTTGTGTGGCACCAAGTTATTTCTTAAGCAGTCTGGCTCCATGAATATGTGACACTTGGGACATTTCCTCTCCAAGTTGCCCTTAGATCATGAGCAATGGACCAAAGGAACTATTCCTCCTTCCAGAAAGGACAAACACATCAGAGCTGAAGGCTATGTAAAATTAGCCCAATCCCTGAACTCCTGAAGAGAACACGTTAGTGATTGTGAACACATGATATTACCTGTGTGCACACAAGGGCAGCCTTGGTGCTCTCTTTGAGGCCAAATTTGAGGATGTCCACAGAACTTCACCGTCTGCAATGGCAGCACCAGTGGAGCTGGTGGTGTTTGAGACAGCCTCAAGAGCATTCTAAATTTTAGATTCTGCTCAAGGCCTTGCGTATCTCACCACTTTACATTTCTGCCCATCTAATCCCATTCACCTTTGCTGTAATGCCGTAACACTGATACTGCCTGGAGATCTTCCTAAAAGGGAGCTCTCACAGCCTCCTGCAAGAGCTGGAGAGATCCACAGTCACTGCAATTGCAGCACACCCGACACAGAAACACCTTCTCCAGGTGCCACAGCATGCAGTCACCCATGGGTATACACAGCCCGCACCAGTGTCTGCATCATCTTCAGCTGACCCAGGTGATTTCCCACCCTCTTTGGGCTTTACATATTTGCAATATGACAAGAAAGGATGCCCCAATCATCCATTTTCCTTGTACAGCCTGAAAAATAATTAGTGGTGGGTGCGATTCTCTTGCCCTGAGACAACTAGCCTGGCCTTGGCTATGTGGTTAAACCCTTGTAGCCTTCAACGCAGGCCTCTGGGCCTACATGCCCATCCTTCACTCCAGAAATTGTACAGAAACTGTTTAGGAAAGTGCCAAGGGACCTGGTGTCAGTGTGAAGGACTATCAAAACACCTTGGCACCGTGGTCACGATCCATGATTTCACCCATAAATCACAAGGGAAAAATAAGCCATGGTATAGCCAATGCCAAAACTATGGCTTAGCAGGAACTTCTCAGGAACACTTCAGTTGTTACTGTACTTTGTGCAGAGTCTAAAAGTGACTGGAGGATATCAATCCTCAAAATCTACAGCAACCAATAAAATCCAGAGAGAATTATGGCTTATAAAGACAGAAATCAGCAATTCAAAATATCACCTGCATGCTGAAGCATTCCCACATTGCCAGAAAATAACATTAAAGAACAGTGATATTGCACTCACAAAAGCAGGTCCCATTGTCTGAAGGTACATCTTAATTTCTGTATTATTCATCTTCAGAAAAAGGGCTGTGAACATTTCCAACAGCATGAAGCTGTCTGTTAATTTGATTTCATCCCCTAGATGGGCTATTATTAGGGTAGATGTTTGGTCTGAACTTGTAAAAACATATTCAGGGTTCCAGTGGGGTATATGTGAACATTTCTGCCTGTGCAAGCAACAGCTATTTTTCAGGCTGAACTGCCATCTTTTATAATCTTCACTATTGATTTTAGTGTTGGTTAAAAAACTCCTAAAGCAGTTAAAAATTCATTGTGGCCAAAGGCCCCTATCTGTCTTAGATTATTAAAAATTAAAAGAAATTGAAAATGTGACTGTGCACTTCACTATTGATTTTTCTTATCACTTCTTCACTTCTTTTTTTTTTTAAAAAAAAGGCTTTTTGAGAAAAAGGTTTTTTGTTTGTTTTCTTTGTTCAAATTTGTCACCTTATTCAAAATTTTCAAATTCAAAAACTGAGGTGGGAAAAAACTCATAGGAAAAAAAGAACTTGTAGAACCTGTTTTCCTTTTCATTTAAAATAAAAACTGTGTCTGTTTCTTGGCATTATGTTTTACAGTGAGATGTTTTTCCACCAACATGATAATAATTGACACATTTGAGTAGTCATTTGCTAAATAGCTTTGAACTATTTGGCTGGTAGTCTGTTAAGGCTGAGGTGAAAGTCATGGTCCCTCTCAAGAAGCAAAATTTTCCATTAACCTGTTTGCAAAGAAGTCCAGCACTGAACAGGCTGAATTTCTCTCCATCAAACCTCCTCCCAGGATCTGCTAAGCTTCATTTGTGCACAGCCAGCTCTCCCTTAGAAAGCAGAGCCCTTTCCAGGCAAAGCCCTGCTTTCCCAAAGGCCACGGGAGAGCACATCCAGGCCAGGCAGGGAGGAAGCAGAAGCAGCCGGGGCAGGGGGAACAGCAGGGGCACAAGAGCTTTGCTGCCCATGGGTCGGGAGGTTCCCCTCTTTCAGGACTTTCTTTTGAAAGCTGCCAGAGCCAAAAGAGAGTGGCCTATTCAAGTTCCAAATGCAGAGGGTCTCTTTGGCACAAGTTTTTTAATCAGTAAAAAGCAAGTCTTAGCACTGTGTGCAACCCAATTACAGAGGTTTCAAAGCCAAGCAGTGCCATTAAGGCTCTTTAGCCAGACCTCCACGGTAACACAGGCCTGAGGTGTTCACACGACAAACTTTTCATTGAAGCTCAATAACTTCAAAAAGAAGCATTGCACTTCGGATTGAAAAGCTCCAAACAAGCAAAAAATCTGTGGCATATCTTCATAAGCTACACTAACAGTTAATTACCCTCCTCGTTAAATGCTCATGTCTTGTTTCCAGTGAGCATTACTCACAACTGGATACAGGCCTAGGCACTCTCTAGCTGAGGTAAATTAGAGTATTTTTCTCCTCTCCGTTCCTTTCCCTACACTTCTGGAATACAAAATGAGATCCACTCATGGTGATTGAGCTGTTGACAAGTCTTCCCAGCCAGGGACATAGAATTAGTGCTGCTAACCTTCATAATTTAAATTACAAACCCAATGGTAATTGGTGTTTTTCTTGGAGCTCCATCTCCAGGAGACAGGTGATTATGGGAGAACCTGTATTTCACTTCCTTTCAAAGTACATTTTAGACACCGTGGAAAAATCTAGAAATGCTTTGAGTAACCCTAGCAGAAGTATGGGTACAACCACAGACAGATTGAATTAATTCTAACTTTACTTATTTCTCAATAAAGTAATTATTGTTGCTATAACAGATGTCATGATTTGCTGGTATTGAATGTTTGGAGTGAGAGAGACTGCAGTTATCCCCAAGACAAGTAAAGGCTGAGAATATCAAAAGAACCAAAAAGCCCTTCTTCTGGGGCTGAGAAAAAAAGAGGTGACCGTGAGTTTTGAGGCTTGGACAGTCGCCACTGGCAGAAATGACACAGGCACCAAGGGAGCTTACACCAGCACTGCTGGTAGCTGTGGAAGATCAAGCATCAACACTCACCACTGGAAAAGTCCAAAGACTGCTTTGCCAAAGGAAATCTTCTCTAGCCAAGAAGACCTACCAAAACTCTTCCCTGTGAGGGTGGTGAGACCCTAGCACTGGTTGCCCAGAGAAGCTGTGGATGCCTCATCCCTGACAGTGTTCAAGGCCAGGCTAGAAGGCATTCTGGGCAACATCATCTAGTGGAAGCTGTCCTTGCCCTTGACAGATTAATTAATTAATTAATAATACCCTTAATTATCTTTAAGGTCCCTTCCAACCCAAACCATTCTGTGATTCTATAGCTCTGTGCAATATCAGCTGAGACACAGAAAAATCAGCATGCTCCTGATCTGAACATATCAAGGCAGATGCACATCCTGCATATTAAAAAATCCTGATATTAAAAAGCAAGTGTTGGCACAAGACGTGCAAGTTCTACACAGCAACTGAGAAATGATGACTACTGTAAACTATCATTGACACTATTTACTGATGATTTATTCATTGAAAAGTATTTGTGCTACTCTATTATTTGAACTAGTAAGTTTAACAGAAGATAACTGAGATCTAATTGAAGCTTCCATACAGGTTGGTCCATGCGGATTCTAAAAACCAAGACAAACACCTTTTACAACACAGGGTGACCTCCATGTTTAATAAAAGGCAGCATCAACTAATCTACAAGAGCATACAGGATGTTCAGCTTTCACATTCCTCACATGTTTTTCTTCTTCTGAATCTGCACCGTCAATGTTTGTCTCCCAGTTCAATTTGCCTTAAGGGTAATATAACAGTCCTCGGATTCTCGATGCACAGGGTTAAGTCAGGCCAATTCAATCAGTCTCCCACTGAGCTCAGACAAATAGCCCACCCCAGGCAGAGGGGAAACCCACTACTCTGAGAATGACTTCACACTATTAGTAGCAGTTGACACCCTCTTCTATCAATAAAGTGACATTTTCCAGTGTCTGCAGTATACATGGAAGGTGTTTTCTCTGGGAATTCAGCCCCCCCCCGCTCAGTAGGAGAAAAATCTTAGTTCACATATAACAAATTACTGCATTATTTTTGACTATTCAATGAAAATTTCTATTCACTCAAGGCTTGGTAAACAGATTATTTCCTGAATTAGTGCTCTTCCTTAGATGCGGTCCCAGGAGACAACGTCAGAGGTCTCCTCTGAGTAAATGCTGATTTTCAGCACTGTAAATGCTTCACCCTTTTTGCATGTATTTGCTTTCAGTGTGTGGCAGGCAGAAGATAATCCCACAGCTGGGATGTAGTGCATAATCTCACCATGTTTTTGTGTGATTTTCCCATTTATCTCTGTCCTGTACAAAATACACCTGACCTGCTCAAGCCTCATCATTCCCAGAAAAATTTCCCCACTGAGTCTTCACTCGGATGAAATCTCCTTCATAACCCTTGGTATTCAGATTACACATATCTATAGAAGGTTTAATTGTCCTTAATTTATTAACTCTGATTTCCCCTTATCTCAAAATACAGTCCAGGGGGAAAATAACTAACTTCCACCTATGCTGCTTCTTCAGCAATGGCATCAAATACCAGTCTGCCACAAACCTCTCACTTACAAGCCCATTTTAAAAGCACCAGTTAATCCTGTGAGAAGTTTAAAAATAAGTTAAATATTAACTTTATATGTACATGTTTTAAAAAGTTTATGCTCCGTTGGCTTTTTGTTTCAAAAGTGATTTTTGCAAAAACAAGAAATGTTTTCAAATAGGAAATTCCAATTTGATTTGGCTGAACCACTGCCTGTTCTTTGTAAAACTATAGAAATAATTTATTTAGTTATGATATATGTAATTATATTTATATATAATAAATACATATCTTTTTAAAATCCAGATACACACCAAAATTTAAGATTTCCAGAGAATCATTAAATACTGAGTTTCAATCTCCTTTACAATCGCAACAGACAGAATAAATACCTCAAAACAGAGAGGAATAAGTGAGGAATCCAGGATTGCTTTTGAAAGTAGAGTAAAAAGAATGTATCCTCCTCCTAGAACTGTCAGATGGTATCAGCTTCTGGCTACATCTGCAAATGGGAAATGATAGTGCAGAATGACACTCTCTAGCTGCGCTTGATCAAGACAGCATTTTCAGCAGTGACAGCTGAAAACACAGCAGGATTGATGGGAAAGGCAACCTTCCCAAAGGCATGTGCAGAGGCATTAGGCACCTGTTTGCTTTATTGACAGGGCGGGCTTTGTTCCAGAAGAATAGCAGGTATATTTAATCTTCATGCCAAAAGACACAGTGGCATTAAAGGGCAGAGAGCTACCTCAGGAACAAAACTACAATCTTTAATCATCCCAATCTCCATTGTCTGGTCACTGGAGCTGGATTCAATAACTTCACCCTTGTGCTCTTACTCCCCACTTCCACCGCACTGACTTAGAAAGGTCGGGGACTTCAGCCCTCATTCTAAAGGTGGTAATTACACAAAACTGGCAACAC
Source organism: Corvus moneduloides (assembly GCF_009650955.1). Lineage (NCBI taxonomy): Eukaryota > Metazoa > Chordata > Aves > Passeriformes > Corvidae > Corvus > Corvus moneduloides. The sequence continues at coordinate 7,098,253 of NC_045478.1, forward strand.
CAACAGGTTCTCAGAGTTCCAGATCAAGTAACACCAGAGAATAAGAAGGAGATATTAATTATAGAGAGTGGATAATTGCTTCCTTAGCAGCTAATCCTCCCATTTATCCACCCAAAAGGTCAGATACAGAAACCCAACACCCTTTCAAAGTACAGTGAATAATCTGTCCTCGTGGCTCTATGCCAGAACTCTTGGCTATGCCTTAATCTGGACTACTCAACAGCAGAGAGCCTGCATCAGCATTTAAAGAAAATGTAAACACTCATCTTTCTTCCTGGCCGCTTGAAACAGGCACCTTCAGAAACAGGCATAAATGCAATTCATCACTGCCCTTTCTGTTGTTTAGCCAAGACAAGCAATATTTCGGTGTCTCATTATGCAAAGACAAGGCAAAACAAGAGGGCTGCCAGTCTGTCTCCACATAAAGTGGTGTGAGGCACGGCAGTGTTTAAATAAAGATCTGCTGGCTGAGGCATTAATTTCCTATAATGAATCCTATTGATCAACCACCTTGGATGTACAATGTGTGCAAAAAGCCACAGCGAGGTCTTTCAGGCAAAATATTCCTGGTCTTTCACCACTCTTTGAGGAGCCCATCACATAAGCAGACTTGCCTCATTATCTCTAGCTCTTACCTCCAAACCACACGCTCCATTTTATTTTGGTCTGACTATTCTTACATCCCCATGCACAGGCCGTCTCCCATGGCAAGCAGAGGGACAGCAAGCCACGAAGTGGGGGAAAAGCCATGGGGGCAGGAAACAGCTGGAAATCTGCTCTCTGCTGTGATCCCTTCCACAACTCCCATATGCATTTTCCTTATCCCAACTGCAGAACAAGACCACACTTCCAAATTAATATTAAATTAAACCCATCAAACTCACTTTTAACAACTTTGAACACACAGAGGAAGTTCTTGTATTACAATGCTCAGCATTTTGAATCGCAAAAGCCCTAAAGTCAGATTTCCTTCTTGGTAAGATTAGACTCCCACAGCAAAGTTTTGTTCCATTCCGTATTCCAAAGCCAAACCATCCCGTGACTTTAAGACTCAGATCAATACAATATTTGGCTCTCCAATCCAGCTTGGAATCCTTACTTCCCACCAAAACACAACCAAGAAGCCAGGAGTTTGAGCAAGACCTGAGATGCTACTTGGTTAAGATCCAACTTAAGTCTCAGTGCTTCAAAGTCCATTTGGAGGAACTGACTCCTGGAGCTGTATCTCGCTCCTTGTTGCCCATTAAAACAACTATAACAAAACTGAACATGGAAGAAGCTAAACTCCAGCCCCCCAGGTAAGGAGGCATCATTGCAAAGCAGTATTTTCACACAAGAAACCACCTCAGACCAGGGAAGAGCAAGCCAATTTTGCTTTATTTCCTGTAACATCTAAACAACTCAAATAAGCCTCAACAGATTTTTATACAAAATTGGAGAAACAAAGTAATGGGGCTCACACCAGAGAGGTGAATGAATGCATCAGACAGACAAAAGGATATTCTCCATAACATTTTTAAATGATGCAATATAGTTTATTTCATTTGTTGACAACAAGTCTCATTTTTTTTCTTTCTTGATGGCACCTTTTCTCCCCACACAGATCAGAATATCGATTTGTTACAGGAAAACAGAAACTTTTTGCTTTAGATATTTAATATCAGCAGTTGGTTTGGCTGGCATGGACAGTATTCTAAGGGCATATTTCCCAGTCCCTGCTGAGCTTATTGATCAGAAAGCGACTCTGAAGAGCTGGGGAAAGCTGGTCCCTCAGCAGCAGCTGAGATACAGGCAGAGATACAGCCTGTACTTCCCTCTTTAGTTATGTCTCTGCTGCTTTGGAAAGAAAGAGCAGGAGGGAAAACTTCACAGCCTCAGATTTGGTAGGATTTCCTCTTCCCTTCAATACAGGAAACACCATAGAATCAAACTCTGTAAAAAATAAATCAAGGTCAGTTTTCAGATACAATCCTGTGGCAAAAAAAACTCCACTATCTGAACAGTGCCAACTCTGTGTCTGAACTACATGTTTAAGGTTTACCCCCTAGTTTTAAACTTTTAAAAACTCCTTTTCCCACCCTACTTGTGAGTCACTCTCTGCCTGCAACTTTCCTCAGAGAAATGCCTTTGTTTTCTTTCCCGTGAGGAAAACGCCTGCCGTACAGCGGGCACTGCCACAGCCTGGTAAGTTGGCACTTTGTTATGCTTTTCCACTCCAACAGCTCCCTGCAAGCCATCAGCTGCAAAGCAAGCTACAGAGGCTGCCAATTAATTTACTGGGCCATTAATTGATGTATTCTATACTGGTAACTCTCAAGCAGGTGAAAGTCATGCAGGACTAGAGCAGAGCTGCCAGACTGCCCATGCTTGGCTGAGCTGTTCTTGATTCAGCTTCTTCTGAGGGTAGAGAGGAAGAGGAGAGGTTGGAAAGCAGCTGGGAGGGCTCCAGTAGATGTATGATGGTATATTAAAATCAGATGGTTGAAGCTATTTTCCTGCCTCCTCTCCTTTGACAGAAACATCCAATTCATCCCAGAAATAGCCAGTTCTTACTGTGGTTAGTTGAAGAGGTGCCCAACCTTGGCTAGGGCAAGTCAAACAGGCTGCTCATTCCAAACAGCTTTATTTACAATGTGAGCACAAACCAGGTGCAGGGCAGGACATGAAAATCATATGTGAATCCAAATATCCATGTTTCTGTCCTGTATATACAAGCAACAGAAGCATTTTTTATCAAATGACACTTGAAGAAGTACCTATCAGGTGACATGGAATCAAAAGAGTCCCTCTGTAAGACTGGCGCAGGGAGCAGGTCACAGTCATAGTTCAGGTGACCAGAAACTATTCCCTGTCCACACACTGAGGCAACTCAGGAAAGAGGATGTCTGGGAGCAGAGAAGGTCAATTTTCCTGGCAGAAACCTCCATGTCAGGAAATTCAGGACACATCTAAAGGTCTGCCTTCCTGAGCACAGGTCCCCAGACACGCAGCATATTTACATCTCGCTGGGGGCTGTAAAACCACTGGGGCTGGCAAAACCTTACTCCAGGTCGCTGGGCTGGCATTGAAGTGTGGGAACCCTGCCCTGTCCAGGTGAGGAGCACCTTGCACCGTGCTCAGGCTGCAAGGGCACAGGGCTGGGCACAGAGGTAACCTACTTCAGGCACGTGCTGGCAACCACCACCCCAAATACAGCCCATCCCTTCTGCAAGGGCCCCACAGTGCTGAACAGCATCATCCCAGGACCACCTATAGAGTGCTCATGGGGGCTAACTCAAGTTAATGTTTACGTGGGGTTTAATCTGACCACTTCCTTCCAGGCTTTTACTACCAGCCCAATCTGAATTTCCACTGTTCATGGACACAAGCGTTACCAGAGAGAGGAGCATTGAATGTCTCCAAGCCCATTTACCCTCCACCTCACATGGTACAGGGGTGAGTCCTGTATAAACAGGTTTTTTGTTTGAGGGAGCTTGACAGAGCAGAGCCTGACCTTTCCCCTTCAGGGGAACAGCAGGCTTCAATCAAACCTTGCTGAGGATTGGGGCTATTTTCCTTTCTCCAGGGTCAGGGTGATGCTTGAACTCTCCTTGCCTCAGCTTCCCCACCCACCCCATCAATCTCCCTTCTGGCCCTCATGACATCTGGGGCCAGTCTGATTTACAACAGGCCTCCCCATGGCTGCATCTTCATGGGGACTTTCCCTGACACTGCTGAGTGCCTCTGCTCACTCAGTGTCATGTCCCCTTACAGCAGGAGAACTCATATCCTTTACAGAAGGAAGAAATCTCTTGCCAGATAAATGTTTTCCACATTAAATTCTGTGTCCAGCACATGGACTGCTGGTAGGAAGGCATTGGGTTGGAAATGGCTCAGCTGTAGATATTGTGTCAAAGTGTCCCCATGTGCATGGCATTTATAGGTTAAAAAAATGTATTGATTTTGATCCATGATAATGTAAATAGGATTCAAGATGGGAGCTAAGAAACTACAGCCCCTATTAGTCTTTGGGGATGGAAAGGATCCAGCTATTTTAACCTGAGGCACTCTCAGGTCGTACACAGATCACTATCACTGCACCATCGCTGCCATCAGACCTACATTGCTGTCCATTTGCTGAAGATCCAGCCCGAGAACTTTCCTAATACCAAACACACTAGACCACTACGAAAAAGTTCCTCCTTTCCCTTCTGCCAGGAAATACAGCTGCTGACTGGCTGTGTCCCAGTTACAAGTACATTTTTCAATAAGGCTTCTTATCATAAATACACTTTTCATTATTTCACAGCCAGATGAAGCCTGGCCACTATTCTGGACACTGCTTTAGAGACTAAGAGCTCTTATCAGACTGTTCCAAGTTTGGGCATTCCTCAGCAGAGCTTTCATAATGGCCCAGAGCCCAGAACAAGATTTTTCCTACACTGGATGCTCACTAAAAGAAAATAGCACTGGGGTGCTGCCAGGTAAAGTGGCCAGAGTGTGCAATTGGATTTCCTCAGCTTTCATTTTAGGCCATAGAGCCAAGCTTGGCAAGCCCTGTTTATTGTTTTTTTTCCTGGAAAAATACTGGTGACAGTAGGTGACGGAGGTAAGGAATGAGTGCTTGTGCTGAGTGTGGAGCAAAGCAGAAAGGAGAAGGACTCCATCCAACTTCTCTCCACTTACCTTTGGGTATCTCTTGGGCCATAGCCCTGCAGAGAGACTCTGGATGGGAAGTGCCTCAGTGTGTGCTGGTACCAAGAACACAAAAATAAAGGAGCCACTGGGTCCTTTGTGAAACCAAAACCTGGTGACGGTGTCTCAGGTTGGGCCAAGCCAAAGCAGAGATGTTCCTGTCTCAGAGGCGACTCTTGGAAACTACAATTTTTTTCCTTCTCTATTTTTTTATCCCCCAAACCTCTATCTCTTGCTTACTCCCATAAGAATGAAAAGACTGGTCTCAGAAAATGAAGAGCTGAGACCAAACAAATCATTGTGCTGAAAGAGCCTACAATCTCATCCCAAAAACAAATATCAGGATTTCTGAAACTAAAACCTTGCATATTTGTGGATAAGGGGACACCAAAAACACAACTTTCCCTACAAAAATATTTAAATTATCGGCCTCTTCTAAAAGAATGAGATGTCAGGATTATTTCTTCTTGCCCAGCCACTGATCATCCAAGCACATCCATATAATGCCAGCACCTCTTTAATTTTTGCTGGAGGACTGTCTCTTACTGCCCAAAATTGGTCTAAAATGCAAAAAAAAATACGGCAGGCCTGGGGCCTGGATGGATCCCAATTCAGCTGAGAAATCACAGTTTTTTAGCTCAGAGAAATCACATGCCACCTCTTCCTATGGCTTTTGTTCCTCAAAGCTACTATTGGCTCTCCTTTCTCCCAAATTAGTGGAACCACTATGCCAGGCCATCTGGCACATCAAAATTCATCTTCACATTTCATTATCCAACCCGATGGCCCCAGTGTTTCCTCCCACTGACTAATGAGATAAGCCCATCACCTCCTAATTGCAGCAGTTACACCTCATCTGCTTTACAACAACCAAAAAAACAATTCCCCAGGTTGTTTCAGAGTAATGAATGTCATTCTGTTCTTTAAACAAGGACAGCATTTCTAAGAATAGGGGATGGCACATACATCAAAATGATGAGTCCTTAGGATGGAAAGTGAAAAATAGAAAACCCAAATGCACTCATCTCAAACCACCGAGGCCAGCATGGCTCCTTGGGCTTTTTTAGCTCCATCAAAGCAGTACAGGGAGTTTTACCTAGTGTTCCTCAGGGTAAGGGAGCAACTGCAAGAGCAGTAATCCTGCACAGACATTCCTCGTAAGGACACTGACAGAGGGAGGTATTCCAGCTTCACACCTCACACCGCTAATAGGAAGTTTCCTGAAAAAAGTGTCCTAAAAAGACAGTCAGAAGGAACCAGCGACTGGGGATGGGATGCCAGTGATCTCTAGAAGTAGCTGTAATGCAAGTCAGATGATGCATCCCCTAGAAGTCCAAAGCAACAACTTAGGTGAGATGAAGGTCTCTGGAACAGTTGAGGAAAACAGAATTCCACTGCCGATGATACTCTCTCTGCCTCAGTTTCTTCATCTACAAAACAGTGCCGTTGGTATTTATTCTCTACTGCCATGAATGATCAATGATCTCTAACTATGAGTTCCTCTTGATAGATTTATTGAATGTGTTTGAACACATTAGCTGAAGATCTGCTGGAAATTCAGGACTCGAGGAAGGAGTGGGAAGAAAAATTACACTTTCAAGTAAAGCTAGAAAATTTAGTTAAGCCACAAACAAAAAGCTCCTGGTCCATCTTGCCTTGGAGGCACACCAAGCCCCTAAGGTGTTTAATTCATGGCCTTGCCTTTTACTACTGCAAGTTTTAAGTTTCCAGAGCAATCCTAAAAGCCTCATTATACACCAATAATTATTTATCCATGAAGTACTAGCATGAACAAGCCATCAGACTGAGAATAAAACAACCTTCCTCAGAGTGTTGAAAATACACCAAGCTTTGCTTGTGCCTGGGCATTGGGAAAGCTGGATCCTCCCCTCACATGGCCAGGCAAGATTAAGATGGAGAACAGTCTGGGAGAGTAAACTTTCACCTCTGTCCACCAATTTCCTGCACACTCAGTCTCTGTTTAAACACACCATCAGACAGATATTTCCCTACCTCTTCCCACCACATTTCTGTCATAAGTGCTCTTTCCCCATGCCTAATGTCCAAGAAAACTTCTTGCCCTCATTGCACATCCCACAGGGGCTGGAGCACAGCTGAGCTCTCTTATCACATGAGCCAGACACCATCTACATGTCAGCTTCTCCACAATGCAAATCAGGCTCATTGTCACCAGTGGAAAAAACTCTAAATGAAGTGATTGCCCCTTGATAGCCACTCCCCCAGAGCAGAAAAGGGTGTTGACCACACTCTTGCTCCTCCACCACCAGGCCAAAGAGGAAAAGGCCTAATCTCTCTCCCCATCCATCAGTGCTGCCGTAATGCCGATGACATACAGCTGGGATGGAGGCACTCTGATGTTCTTCAGAAAACTATACTAGGAAATGGGCCAGAAAGGCCCTGAAACAAGGGACTAGGCATCTGGCCAGCCTCCCTCCCCATCCAGCATTCTCTAGCTTGGGCTGCTTTGGCCAGCAGACACAGAAATGCAGCTCTGCACTAAACCACCAATACCGACAAGGCTGAGGAGGGCATTATAAGGCAATTCCACATCCAACATGCACGGATGCAAGGGTAATACCTTCTCACTCAGGGTACTAACAGCATCCTGCAGCCCTCTCTAACCCTACAGAAGAAAAGTAGTTTTCAACCCACAGAAAAGTTTTGCAAAAAGGGACAAGTCTGAGTTTAAAAATAATTCTGAAATCTTATAATCACAGAATGGTTTGGGTTGGAAGGGACCTTCAAAGACCAACTAGTCAAACCCCTCAAACATTTTTCACTAGATCAGCTTGCCTAAAGCCCTCTCCACCATAACCTTGAACAGGGATGGGGCATCCACAGCTCCTCTGGGTAAGCTGTTCCAATGTCTCACTACACTGATCATAAAAAAATTCTCTCTTATGCCTAGTCTGAATATTTCAGTTTAAGAACATTACTTCTTGTCCTATCACTACAGGCCTTGGCAAAAAGTCTCTCTAAGTCCCGTTCAAGTACTGAAAGGCTGTGACAAGGTCTCCTCTGGGGGTCAAGGTGGGTCAGGCTGATCTGATCCTTAATAAAACAAAAATAAAGTTTAGATCAAGATAATTCTGACACTGCACTGGGGAACAGAAGAGGGTAAACCACAGCTGCAGTAGTGAAAAAAAGTAGAAGTGTTTAATTCTCTACAACCTCCACAAGAGAGATGTGGGGACACTAGAAAAGGTAACACCACCTATCATCAGGCCAAGCTGACAAAGAAAATGCTCCCACCAGCCACATCTGCCTGGTACAGGCAGGCAGCCACCATCAGTCTTAGAGGCTGACAACACTTGCTGCAGCTGTGTCTTATCAAAAGCATTGCAAGCACACTTCACAGATGTGGAGATTCAACCCTCTGAATGTTACTTTTGAGCCTAGTCCAATGTTTGGGACTGCAGCAGTGCAAATAAAGGCACCCTTTCCAGGAGAAGCTTCATCGAACTAGTCACAGACAGGATCACTCACTCGAAAGCAGAGGACAGACAGGGCTATCTATCTGACCCTCTGTCTACTTTGGGAGACCTTTCTGTATCAGAAAGTCTTCAGAGAGGCAGCGCTGTTAATGGAGGAGTACACACATCCTTCAACTTCTCAGCCCCCGAACTACTCAGAAGTCACCACAATTCAGGTAACTGTGGAATCTGGGCTCCAAGAAAACCAGCAAGGACTCAAGCTACAGTGAAAAACTTATGGAGACAATCAGGAATCATATAATGACAAGGGACTGGCATGAAAACAGAGGCAGAGTCCCAGAGACCTCAGGCTCTCACAGGGAGCTTCAGAGCTCTGGAGGCAGGGACACAGGAGTTTTGTGACAGTTTCTTTAATCACAGGCTCCTCTCACACTTGACCAAGGCTTGGAGCTACAGCCTCAGACTGCAGGATACCCAAGGATTGTGGCTCCCATTGACTTGATGATATTTCATCTCACTGCATGTGATTTCTTTCCCACATGCCTCATTCCCCTCTATACACATAAAGAATGGAAACCTTGGCAAAAGGACTGAGAGAAATTCAGGGTGGGCATTAGTTACTATTTTCGACAGCACTAAAACAATATATGAAAAGGGATTTTTGTTTTGGTTTTGGTTTTTGCTGTGATTTGTTTTCCCTGAGTTGCAGCTTAGAGGGGGGAAAACAGAAGACAATGTCCCATCTGATGCCTGCCTGATGGAGTGACAGAGGCTGGCTCTGCCACAGCACTGCAGAATTTGTGCTTTTGGGGAGTATTGTTTTTATTTCAGAAGGGGAAAAAAAAAAAAGAGGAAATGAGCAATCCCAGAAGGAAAGGGTCTGAATGCTTCCTCAGGCTGCACCATGAAGAAAAGAGATTGCTATTGTCAAAGGGTGTTTCATTGTTCTGGTCTTTCTGAGAAACCTTAAAATATATCCAGAAATGTAACAAGAACAGAAAACAGATCTGTTTCTTTGGCCGCCCAATTGCAGTCTGGCTGATGAAGCACAGACCATAGCTTAGCAGGGTTAGTTACCCTGCTTAACCCTTGTTCTTGACAATCACATTTAATAAAAATTTTTTAAAAATAACTTAGTATCCATCAGGAGTGGGCATGTAGAGAAGCCAACTTTCCCTCATGTGAATAGCCCCACTGATTTTTAGTGAATTACTCACCAAGTCAGGACTCCTCACCATTTCAGCATCAGCCTCCAGGCTATTTAATAGCAACTAGTTACTACAATAACTGGCCAGGCTCATTTTTCTGTTGGTGCCACTTTCAAATATCGCACCCACAGTCTTCTCTCCCTGCTAGATTACTTCAAGCACAAAATTCCATCCAGGAGTCAAGCTCCTGGCAATACCTCCAAGATCAGAGAAGTAGGACATATGAGAGATGCAAGGGCACTAGGATTTCCTTTAGGATCAAAAAATGGAAGTCAGGAAGCAGTGGGATTCACCCCTCTTAGCATCCTAATCAAGGCTCCATCTCATGGGAGCAGCTGGAATCAGCCAAGGCTGTACCTCTAATCCCCCAGAGCTAAGGAGTCTCAGCAAGAGGAAAAATTGTTGATAATACAAATAGATAGATAGATAGATAGATAGATAGAGATAGACAGACAGATAGAGTGGATCCAACCACAGCACCCTCATAGCTCAGCACTGCTCCTGAGCCACAACATCTGCCCAGAAGCCTTTTGCAGGCATAGCCATGCTGCTCTCCTGCTGGCACTGGTTTCCACAAACCCAGCTCAGGGCTCTCAGTCCCACCTTCTTGATAAGGAAGCTTGGACAGTCTGTGGGTGCAAACAACCACTCAGGAGCCAAAACTGGCATGAAGAAGGACAGACAGAAAGAACACAGGTCATAGGTGAAAAAGTTTGTCTTTCTTTGTCCCAAAAATAGAGTTTCCTGTATTCAGATGTTGTGGAGGTTGGTGTGAATATATCCAGATTTTCTGATCTGTAGATGACAGCAATGCTGAGAGGCAGAAAAGGATCATCAGAAAAGGCAGAACAGGTCAAAGCAGTGACAATTGGCCCTTAATCTTCAGTACCCTGTAATAGGCAACTTAATTGGTCTTGTGCTCCAATGAGTTAAATCAAGATAAACATTTTAAAAACACTTTATCATACCTATTGTGATACCACACCGACCAACCAGCCTATTTTTCACCCCTCAGCAGGCTTTGCTTGAGCAAAATCACCCCCAGCTCCACCACACAGATGTAGGAGCGATGGGAAAACGCAGAGGAGGCTGAGTGAACAAAAGGCACTTCAGGCCTGCTGGGGTCAGAGTGTGTATCTGTACGGGAGGTTGGACTCATCACTAATCCAGCTCTGTTTCTAATGAGATTGGTTCCCATTGTAGCAAAAGGAGATCCATGGCTTAATTTGCCAAGAGGACCATTGTCATGCAGCTTAGGGAAGCAAAATAATCTTATCAGTTTGAACTTGAACCTTGCCCTCCAATTATGTGAACAATATTTATAAAAAGAGATAAAGAGATTTTCATTTATCCAGCAGGAAAAATGGATTGTCTAACAGCAAGCATTCCGTTTCCTGCAGCTGCTGGTAGACCTTTACAATCCAGCCACTTGGCTGTACCACTGCCAAATGCACTAACTACTATCTGTGCACATTAACTCTGGACCAAACCCAGGGCAAATGGCACTAAACATATTTATAGTGCAAGTTATTGGTACAGCAGAGTCTCTGCTCCTGTAGAAAAGCCAAAGTGAAAGCCTGGGGCCATCAGCTAAAGACAAGCAAACCCAAAGGGCTGAGAGAATCGGAAAAAATTTTCACTCCTTCCTGAGTGTCTCTGTGTCCCTCTCCAATCCATCAGCTCCCCTTGGCTGCTACAGAGGCCATCCTCTTCTGGGAGTTCTGCATCCCCCACATTGCAGTTAAAACAAAGAACATTATGGCAAATAACAGCCAGGCTTCATCTATTCTTTTTTCTATACAATTCATTCCATCAGAGTTGTTTAGCCGAACAAAACCCCAGCGCTATCCTTTATTGTGAGGCCAGCAATAAACTAACATGTGAGCACAGCATGGGTCACAGATGTGCACACTCCAGCATCAACTGTGGAGCCACTTCCTTGCCCAACTCACTTTTATAAAGCTTTAACCTCTTTGAGCTGGAGTTCAGATGAGCACATAAACCAGGAAGCAAAGAGTGTTAACACAACAGAAGTGGCCCCTGTACAAAGGATATATGAAGAGACAGACATGCTTTGGAAACAGTCAGAACAACAACCTTGGTTTCCAGGGGGTTCCCACACAATAAAAATCCAGAGAGAAATAAACTGAAAAAATCGCAGAGGCTCTATTTTTAGCAATATCACTTGCATTGCAGGATCTTTACTTGTGCCTTTGAATAGACACATATCCTTTTTTTCTTCTTCTTCTTCTTCTTCTATGAGGGGACAGAAGCAAGCAAGCAAAAGAAAGAAATTTGGAGGGGGGAATGTCTTCAAAATTAATTTTTAAAAAACTTTTAGAATGTGTTTCAAGGACTGACCCCAAATTTGTAACCCAATTTTAAGTACTCTTATCTCATCCCAAATAAAATAACCCTCAAAGCATGACTGCTCTAGGGAAAGGAAAAAAAAAAAGGAACCACAACAAAAACTATGCAAAACCAGACCCTTCTCACAACTGCACTTTATGGCTCAGATCATATCTGCCAGCTGAAGGTTTCCTACGATAGCAACCTCTAGCTCATATTACACATAAAATACAGGTGTAATGTTGCCCTTTCCTCAGCGTACTGTGTCTGGCTGTGATGGAGTTAACTTGTTTTTTTGTAGCAGCTTGTATAGTGCTGTGCTTTGGATCCACAACCAAAACAGTATTGATAATATATTAATGTTTTAGCTATTGCTGAACAACCTTTGCTCCGCATCAGCACTTTGTCTGTCCCTCACTCTGCCCTCCCAGCAAATAGGCTGTAGGGAGCACAAGATTTTGGAGGGATACAACCAGGCAGGTGACCCCAGCTAAGCAAAGAGATATCCCATGCCATGGAGTGTCATGTTCAGCAATACAACAGAGTGGAGCGGGGTAAGTCAGCTTGGGAACTGGTTGGGCATGAGTCTGCCTGTGGGAGGCAGTGAGTGATTGCCTTTCCATCAATTATTTTGCTTTCTTTTTTATTTCTTCCACTTCTCTTTCATTATTTTTATCTCATCCCATGAGATTTCTTGCTTTTACTCTTCCCTCCCTCTTCTCCTATCCTACCTGGGGGTAAGAAGGGGAGGCAAGAAGGCAGCTGGGTAGTGCTTGGCTGCCTACAGGTGTTAACCCACAACACTCAGTTATGTGCACTTGACTTTGCAACTGAAATGTTCATTTTAACCTGTGCAGTCCATTTGCATATAGATATTATAATATTGGAGACGGAACTGTGTACTGAGTACCCCACATTTCTTCCTGCTTATCACAGCTTAAGAGACTAGGTAAGGGGCTGCTCCTGGAGAAGAAGGTAGATACTGAACAATCCGAAGTATTGGTTAGTATCAGCTCTGGATGCCAATCTCTCTGCCTCGGATCCTCATCTGTGCAGTGCAGGTAACATTCCAGGCTTCTTCCAGAAGGGTAAGTACATCCCTGTAAGTACATCCCTCACAACAAGCAGAATAGGGTTTAAATAACATTATAGGATTTAAATACCATTAAACATACAGGAAATAAGGCCCCAGGGCCATAAAGAACTGGAAGGATGAAGAAAATCATTTTAAGGCCACTGTTTTGTGCCCTGTACAAGACAAGAGCCCCCCAGAGTATGTTCTCATTAAAGTGTAGTGTAAAAACCCAAAGGACTGGACTCAAGTAGTTAAAACTACCTTAATTTTAATATTTCTTAACTTCCAAATGTTTGATTTTAAAGTACAATACTGTTATTTGAATGTTTCACACAAAAGCTAAACTTTTTCAAAATCAAAGCGCAGAATTGTGTCCCACAGCCTCCTATGGGCACTGCCAAGACCACAGCAGCACTGCAGGTACAGGCACCACACAGACCACAGCAGGAAGAGATTTCCCAAAGACTGAGGCCCAAAACAATAATCTGTAATCCACCCATAGGAGTTCAATTTACCACCTATCACTTTAATTGTACTAAATGTCTGCACTCTTGGCCCAACACAACTTTTACGAAAAACATTTGAGCCAAAAGCCTTTGCAAAATACAGTAAACATGGGAAATTAATGTCAGGAATTGCACCTGCTGTAGCACACCCTTGATATCAACACCAGCCCACAGTGTGATATAAAAATCACAGAGTAAACATTAGCAGAAAATCCCCACGCTGCTGTTTGTTTTCATATTTACTAGTGGGAGTAAAAGCCCACTTTAAACCCTTGAGGCTGATACAACACATTGATAATATCATAGCAGCAAAACCACAGGCATCTGATAACAGATGAAAATAAAATAACACAAGCACACAGGGGGTCTCAGAGTAGGTGGTCTTAATGGCCCCTTCTTGACAAGCAGCACCATCAGGTACCCAGTCTGTCAAAGATTTAGTGTATCTCACCTGAAGTCAACTCCCTCATACCCTGAGGATTCTGATTCTTTTATGGGCTGCTGGAGGAGTGAAAAATGTCTCTCCTGGCAAACAGTGAGTTGATATCAGGTTAAAAATCGATGCACAAATGTACATAGTGAAGTTCTTTGATTGTAAATGGCTGATGAATCTCCTCTGGGTCTCTAGGCCTTCTTCTCTAAATCTCTAAACGTAACATTAAAAAAAGGAAACATGTTTTTTAAATCTTTCTTCCTCATTGTTAAGGATGTGGGATACTTTGCCAGCAGCTGGATGTCAGCTCTCCTGCCCACCAAAACTAAAGTGCTTGGACAACATCTACTGCAAACTCTTCAGGAGCATCTACATTCATCTGTTCATTCAAACACACTTCTGACACCTGAGCCCTCGGAGGGTTTGCACAAACTGCAGGTCACACACACACTGCTCCACCTTCACGCAAGGATCCAGACGGATCCAAGAGGGGTTATTAAATAGCAAGCCTTAGCACCCAAAGGAGCCCCATCAACACTGACACCACAGCATCCACCAACATAGCTCAAGAGCGCAGAGTATATCTGAAAAGACTCGGCCAAGATTTATTTTCCTGTGCAACCCAGAACTACCAAGTCATCATCATCTCTTTGACATGAGAAGACACACAGTGGGCTCCAGGCAGCCAGGCACTGCATATGCTGAAAGAGCAGACATTCATAGTTTTAATTACTACAGATAAGTTCATGCCCTCAGTGAGCTGAGCCAGGCACATTTGGATTAGCCCAAACCCAGGCTGAGAGAGTCACAACTCACCATCCTTCCTCAGCCAAAAGGAGCAGCTAAGTAAATTAATTAATGAATAATAATAATAATAATAATAACAACCCAAGCAGCTCTCTAAAATGTGTTCCCAATTATTACTTCTACATTAAATTAATCTGGAAGAAGATGAGCCAGGATTAACTTCTGTGCTTCTGTTCATTCTGCACAGCTCTTGGCAAGTCAGCAAAGTTGCCTCACAGCTGAGCAGATTTTGGCCCATGGCTGTCTTTTGGAAAGCACACAAAAATCCCAGACAACAGCAGTGCTGGATCAGTGAGGCATAGCACTGGCAAGGACACAGGGAGCCTTGTAGCATGGTACCAAACCAACCTGTCCAAAAATCCTCTGAACCACTTTAAGGAGCACATTGGGTCTGTGCCTGCAGGCAGTCACACACCTTTCAAGGGACAGAATCTGTGAAGATCTTGGATATGTGTATAAAGGAATTACAAGAGCACAAAAACCCAAAACAAAACAGGGGTAGTTTCTTCAAATAGTCCTCCCCGCCCAGGGATTTGGATTGCTATTTTGGAACAGAAAGAAGTTCAATCTATACCTGCACAAACATGCCAAGCATAAGCAGCCAGTCCCAAATAAGACATGTAAACAGCCCTGGTGTTGGCCAACTAAATCACTGCACACCCACCTAAACACAGCATAGGCCAATCTTCAGCTCTGAACACCAAGCACTTTGGGAGATCAGGCCGTGTTTAAATTAGCATCAACAAAAGGATCAGCACGAATGCCAAGTGTAAATACACAGTTTTTCTCCTCCTGCAGAGACTAAGTTTATTCTCCACACTCCACCCCCCCCCCCCCCCCAGATTAAATTGTGAGTTCAGCTTCTAAGTATCTCAGTTGAAAAAAAGGGTATGTCAAAATTCTCACTTTTTTTTTTTAATTGACCAAACTATTTCTGACATATAAAATCTGCTTTCACAGCACCTTAAGTCAGGGAAAATTTTTACCTGAGGACATAAACAGTTGCTTTCTTCAATTCTGCAGCATTTGTATCCCTATTAACACAGAGACATAGGAAGAATGCTGCAAGGACAATTTCCTCAAATTGTCTATGCATCTAGTGGGATACTGGGATACTTTGAAGGATTAAAATTACCACTGTATATTTTTTTCCCTTTTTTTGTTAATACTACTAATTAAATAAAGTGTTCCAAGTACTAACAAAAGTTTTCATCAGTTTCTGGGCCCCTGCAGTTAGTAGATACTATATAAATATTGCCAGTCATCCCATAGATGTGCGGATCCCTGAGGTCCCTTGGCTCTTGCTGACAGCTGTGATGGCTAAACCAGTGGATTTTCATATGACAGGAGCCAGATGCACACATATGGCTCTTGAGCTTGAAGTCATTGCCTACATGAGGTTTCACACAGACCCCTCATGAGACAACCCGGCACCCACAGCAGCCGCATCCATCCCTCCCTCCCAGACTGTGTCTCCTTTCCCTGGTACCACAAACACCAACAAGCAGCTGGTTTTTTGCAGCAGTAACAGCAGTGCCCCTGGTCACAACCCAGGACCACAAACACACGGAATTGGAAACACGTGTTTGTCTTCCTGAAGCTCAGTTTGGTCCCCTTGGCTGTCAGTAAAAGTAAATGCTGAATATTTTTTGAGTCGGCAGGCACAGACTCCTCCCTCACAGCATTTTCATCACAACTGTTGGGAAATCCACAGTGTTTTCTGGAGCGTGCCCCCAGACAGGGGTGGACAGAAACCTGTATCTTTGCTTAACATGGTATTTAGTCTTGGTAACATGGTCCTGCTGATGCCATAAAGCCACAGCCTCGATGATAAACCAAAAAACTCTCTCAGGCACCAAAATAGCCCCAGCTTCTGTGCTGATTCTTTTCCTGCTTTCCCAAGAGCAGCAGATATGGCACTTGATACCCACGCAAACCCCTACTGATTTCCTTCTCCAACACCTCCCAGCTCTTTGTGGTCTTTAGACTCTTTTCCGCTGGCAAACAGACATATGTGACACAAACCCCAGTTGCAGCTTCCCCCTGTGAGAACGCCTCAGCCGTGGCTCCCAGACCCAACCACCCCCTTCAACTCCTGCCCCGTGCAGCCACATCTCTAGAACGTTACCAGAAGGGGCCAACAGTGGTTTTAAACCAGCTTTGATGAGGTTTTCAATTTTGTCAGCTCTGAGAAGGAGAATTTCTCTACCCCAGCACAGGCAGCTTGCCCTCAGTAAGCCAAACTGCAGCCCAGACAGATGTGACAGATGGGGTGGCACAGAAGGCCTCCAGCTGAGGAGGAAAAGATCACCTGGGGCAAGGACCTCTGTAAGCAGCAACCTGAGGTCCATCCTACCTCATCACTCAGAGCCCTTTCCCAAGACAAGGTATGGAGGTGGCCTGGATTTGGCCCAGTCTTTAAACAAAGTCTAAAGCATGTCTGCTTGCCCCTGGGGTCAAAAACTCAACTCTCATTACTGAGTTACAGTTTCTTTTCCAGTGTGATGGTGTACCTGCCTTTCTCTTGAAAATGCCCTCTTTTACAGCCTGAAACCTTCAATACATGGAAATCATAGATCCCTCTTGACACCATGGACCCATTCAGGGCTATTAGGCATTCAGAAGCTGTTAGCATGTAGATTTTGGTGATAATTTGGTGAATGGAGTTGTCAAACAAATTGCCTTTATTATGGACTGATTAAATGTAATCAGGGAGAAGTGCCTTTCCCCTCCCCAACTCCAGCCTTCATCAGCTCAAACAAACACACTGAGCCAATTAGCAGGGAGGTGGCAAAAGCAGCTTTCACTTGAAACCTGATATTCTTGGGGAAAAGAAAAAACAGCCAACCACCACCACTACTAACAACAACAACAAAAAAAATCTCTGTGCTTTCAAAACCAAGATGGGCCTCCAGGGAGAGGTTCCAAAACCTACCCAGGGCTCACCTGCAGGGTGTGGATGGGAGTTATCAGTATTTATCTGGCTCGATGCCAGATCAGCTCCCTTAAGCAAAGCACTGCTCACATCCAGCTTGTGCCAAAATCTAATGCAAAGAGCACAAACATTAAAGCAGGCCCAAGGAGAGCAGCACTACTGGGGCTGCTTTTTCCTTCAGCTGAGTTCTCCTGTGTCAGAAAAGGCATGAGCTCCCAGCCAAGCTATTTCCATGCCTAGAAACCTACATTTTTGGCTGAGGTCCTTGCAGTGGATTCTCTGATGTCTGTAAATGCTTGAGTTCACAACCCTTTCTGCAGTAGTGGAGGGACCTGTCTCCATCAGCATTAAACTCGTGGCAACCACACAGATCTGATGCCACTACCCTTCTGCCCAACATGCCTGAAATCAGCTAATGAATGGGAAAATCCTTGAGGAGAATTGGAGCACGGCATGATAACGACATAAGCTTAATTCCTTGCAGGTATGCAACTGGAAGTTAAATGGTCACCTTGGCAGCAGTGGGCAGAGCAGAATTCAACATGTATTTGCATGATTTAGCTTCAGAGACAGGAGCATCGAGGCTGAGCACAGAGAGCACACAGGATATGAGCAACAGCTGTTGACTGAGATTTCAACACCTGTATTTAAAGTTAGCACCAAAGCCTACTTTTGGCACCATTTTCATTAACCTTGTCCCTCTAAGGAGCAAGGCCTGCACACTGCACATGGATCACTGCCTCCCAGAGCCTATGCAGAGGAACTATGGCATAGATTCCCCTGGCAGGGCAAGGACATTGCTCTGTCTTGGACTCTCACTAAAAATAGAAGGGGCCTAAAACAAAGGTGAAGTTTTATCTAACAGCAAGGATTTTGGAGAATTCATTGCTGCTACTGAGATTAGGACTAGAGGTTTACAGTTATGTACAGAGATTCAAAAGATCAGACTCTTACCCCACACCTCATCACAGTCCTCAAGTATCACCTTGAACATAAGGGGTAAGTGACACATCAAGACAGCAGGTTCTAAGCCTTCAAACAGTCCTGAGCACAAGAAGAGATCACAGAATGAGATTAGACCAAGAGTCCAGTCTGCAAGCAGCCACAGAGAAAAAGTCAGGGTCTTCTTAAGAAGTGGCTGCAAAGTGCCTGATAACTCCACTCTCTCCCTCAGGACCTGCTTCCTACCCCCACACCCTGCTGCAAACATCAATGGTTAAAGAACTATTAAAGAAAACAACTTCAAAACTCTTCACATAGTTCAAATACTTCACTTAAAAGGAATTTGAATTCTTACATCTCAGATTGCACCAGTCCCCAGCAGGATACGCACTGCTCATGTTCACATTGTGGCGTTTGAGCTGTTCAAACAGGAGGGATGGAGCCCCAGTGTGAGACCATGTGCTCAGGGGTTAGAAATTCCCACCAGCCCTGCTTGTGGTCCCTTGTGACAGACTCAGTCCACCACATCTCTGGGCACCTTCTCAGGGTGTGCCTTGCCATGACCTACGTAAAAATGAAATCTTCCTGCAGCCGAGAGACACATATCTTGAAGAGCCAGACAGTGGGACAGTACTGGGATGTGGTTGGGTGTGAAGTTCTTGGTAAGTCTTTCATCCAGCCCTACTGCAGAGCTGCCACATGAGAGTCAGTCAGTGCTGCTAGCTTATGATCTGGTTAAAGCTCAAGACTGGCTGTCCCTGAGCTTTCCTTCCAGGGCTGGATCCACACACTCTGGCCCACCACCATAAGGCCGTGACTTATTACAAACAGCAGCACCTCCCTGGTAATGCTGAGTTGAACCAAGTGGAGAAGCCAGAGAGGTTTTGCTGCTAAACAAAGTCTACAGGACTGAGTTTTAAACCCCCATTCTTCCCCAGAGAGCATCAGCTGCTCTCTCTGGACAGTACTGCTGTTCATTTGCAAGCTGGAAGAGCCTTTACATCCCAAAGACCTATGTCATCTCCCTGCAGCACCAACTGCTGCAGAAACCTCTGTGGGATTACAGCCAGCCTTACATTCCTCAGCAGTAATACCCAATACCAATCCACTCATCTTCCTGGGGTGCAGAAAATTTATGTTTTGGATGCACCACCTCTAGGTGGGATGGCATACAGTAAAGCTATTAGGCTTCCCCAAAGATGTTCACCTGCTCAATTCCAGTCATGCCAGAGAAGAACTTAGAAAACTGTGAAGTATAGAAAAGTGTATAAGAAGCCAGAAATAATTATAGTCAAATAATGTTAGAAGGCTGCCTTCCATTCCTTATGCCAGCTGACAATTCACTTATAGGGGTAACGGGGACAAACGAGATGCTCCATCAGGTAGGAAGAGTTACCTGGGCCACTGCTCCTTCAGAGAGGCACATGGTGCACACCCTGATGGCACTGGAGGGAGGCAAATGGGGTCTCTGCAAAATGTGCTGGGAAAGCGTAAGGTGTGATTTGGGAAATGCTGTACTTTTTCCTGCCCCCTTTCCTCTTGTGGCTACTCAGCTCCTGAACTTACAAAACTATATTTGAGCTGCTACATACTGGGTCCAGCCCTTTCCTGCAGCAAATCATGTTTCCTGTCCTGCAAGGTACAGTCAGTTCAACAAGACTGGGGACATTCG
This sequence comes from Corvus moneduloides, assembly GCF_009650955.1. Classification (NCBI taxonomy): domain Eukaryota; kingdom Metazoa; phylum Chordata; class Aves; order Passeriformes; family Corvidae; genus Corvus; species Corvus moneduloides. Next base: position 7,118,309 of record NC_045478.1, read on the forward strand.
CCAAGCCTGCTATCAGAAAACTCAGGTTGGACTTGGCAGAAGGTTTCAGCAGTTATGGAAACTCATGGGAGTTTGTGCTGTTGGGATTACAGACCCTGCTTCAGAGTACAACCTTGCTACACACATAGACACAGAGATTTAAGCCACCCCTCTTCTCCCAAAGCATGACAGTACAGTTGGATGTTGCAGAAAAGATTATTTTGTTATCAGCAACCTTCTTATCCATTTTTTAAAAGAACAGCATCTGCTCCCCCTGCCAGCACCACTGAAGCCTATCGAATTTCCTTGCACTGCTCCAGCTATGTTGTACAAACACAATGTAAAGCACCTTTGCCCTGGGACACCTGTACACATTTTAACGCTTGGCAATTTGGCCTGGCTGGGAAAACTTTATCTACATTTTAGAAGGACAATTCCTTTCCCCATTGCAGCTTTTGCTCCTGTTGTGCCCACTCCATACACCCCTTCTGCATCAATGTGCTTGCAAGCAGGAGCACAGAGAAAGCTCGGTGCCAAGAAAAGGATAAAAGCACACTAGAAACAGGGAAATGCCTCAGCCCTTTCCATTCAGAGGCAGATCTGCCTTGAATGGGAGCCCCCAGGACTGATCTGCCCCCAAATGAGACTGAGTCACAGGCAAGCCAGCCCCCTTCAATTCACATTAAGGTTTCAAGCTACTGTATATATTCTTCCCCCACCTCCACCACAAGCTCCTCCTTTCTAACAAATTTCTCACAGCATACGGACACATGCACTCCCAGGCAGTGAGCAGCAGTGCTGGGATGTGTTGAAACCCAAGTCCAGTGAGGTTCTACGCTTGCAATGACACTTTTTCATCAGCAAACTATAATTGGCAGCTCTTATCCACTAAAAGAGTTTTGCAAAACACTCCTAAAGAGTATGCCAGACTAGTTCTTCACACTAAGGCCCAAAATTAGAACCAATATCTTAAAAGAAAAGTGGCTCTCACTGGCATTCCCGAGCAAACTAATCAACCCTACTGAAGTTGCAAAATGAGATCTGTTATGTTTTCACAGATCCACATGTTCACTCACAAAGAACAGAGGCAGAAACATAATTTTAAAGCTACTGATGCAGCTATAGAGTTATAAAACTTACATGGGACTCCAGACCTTCAAAATGCTGGGTATTTACCTGCAGTATATGGCTCAAAACAAATGCTATTAACATTTCTAGATTCAGAAAATATTGAGAAATGAGACACTTTTTCTTACAGCTTAAGAAAACACAGGCTCAGGATATAATTCATTCTGTGCATGCAACATCTCTATCTCAGCTCAGGGGGCTTTTGCAACAATCAGGAGCTGTATGTTAAGAGGAGGGAATCTGGTCCACTACAAAATCATTTAATCTTGCTATGTTAGCCTTAATTTATGTCCTAAACCTTCCCAGTCTCCTAATCCACCTCTTTTCACTCCTATGAGAAACACAGCACAAAACCTGCTAAAAACTTTCACAAGTTAATACCGTTCCTGCTACAAACTTACACAAGTTAACACTATTCTTTTTCTTGTTCCCAAAGTTAGTCAGACTAACTCTTTTGAAATAGTTTTGCTAATTATTGAGAAAGGCTTTTTAAGAAACTCAAAATCCTCTTATGGAAGACACTTTTCATCTTCAGCTTATTTTTAAAAGATTAAAATTACTCCCCACATAACTATCCCAGATCTGCTCACATCCACTTTCCCTGAGCTGCTCCTGAGCACTGGAATCAGAGTTCCCGTGTATGAGCAGCACACGAAAGGATCAGCGCTTCTCCCTACCTGAGAAGTCTGCAGAAGTCTTGGCAAAGTTGCTGAAAGCTGTCAAGCACATGAGTCTTAGGAGGAAAGTGGAGGTGAGAAACACATCTGGGCAGCACATCCTTAGGTGTCCTCACAGCTTGTTTTCTTCCAGAGGAAAGGAAAGCGGTTTCTGCCCCAGCCCAGCACTCCTCATTGCGCGGAGAGCAGCGTTAGTCCCATTGCTTGGAAGGCTCACAGCCAGCGGCGGGGAAGGAAAAGCACTCGGCGCACACACACACACACACACACACACACACACACACACACACACACACATCCCTGGGAGTGAATGAATCCCGGCTGACGAATGAGACAGACCTACCTGAGCCTTGGCGGAGTTCCCAGGGTCCTAAAAGCCACCTCTTTGCCCAAATTTGCTGCAGACTGTTCGTGTGTAGCTGTCCAGCTGTGGCACTGCGAGCTGCTGGGGGGCAGTCGGGGAAAGGGGTGCCCGGGGGGCTGGGTTGGAGTAGCCCGGCTATTGTTGGATTAGATATCCAGGGATCTTGTCTCTCTGGTGCAGACAGACAGAAGGACGAGCAGAGTTTTCAAAGGAGGGAGCCCAAAACAAAGCACCTGAATTCACACGGAGTTCTGGTATGATGGGTATTTGTAGCTGCTGCTGAAAACAGTGTGAGCAGCGGTGTCCTGCCAGACTGGACAATTCTGTGTCCCCTGTTGAGAACGATCCTACAGTGGAGGAGACTTTGCAGAGGCCCAGGCATCAAACCCTCCTGGATCTCATTGCAGGACTGGGACTGGTATCAGCCCATATCCAAAATCCTCCTTTCTTTTGACAGCAGAAAGCCATGCCAGGCTCCCTCTACCCCACCAGACCCCTCTATCATCCATCAAACTCAGCAGATCCAAACCTGTGGTTTTCATAGGATCGCGGAACGGTTTGGTTTGGAAGGGACTTTATAGATCATCTAACTCCAACCTCCCTGCCATGGGCAGGGACACCTTCCACTAGACCAGGTTGCTCCAAGCCCCATCCAGCCTGGCCTGGAGACCCAGGAGTCCTGGCTACTCCCATAGCAACTACTTTAACCTCCAATTAGCGTGGCCCTAGATAATCACTGAGCACTGCTTACCCTGCAGTTAAAGGAAGGCTCCAGCTCACCTGGAAGCCCATCCAGTATTTGATCCTGCCTGATTTTCATCCTTATCCTGGCAGCATCTAGTGAGTCATGCTAACTTGAGAGACCTCAGCACTGGGGACACAGATGGGTGAACTCTGTTGTCGCTGGGCACGGGAAGGAGGTCTGGGGCTTTGGTCACCAGCCTTAGCTGCAGCTCAGGCATATGTTTGCATGTAAATAAGGGACATATCCCACATACCCAGGCTAGAGCAGAAGCCGAGTGTTGGTGCAGAGAGAGGAGGATGTATTTCACAGGCAAAGCCAACACCAGACATTTAGCAGCATGTGTATCCATATATCCAAACCTCCGGAGCAGCACTGTGTGGGGCTGCCAAGGGGAGATGGGGCCAGGCTCACACACAGCTGCTGAACAAAGCTGCAGCTCCTATCCAGCAAAAATAACCTCAGTGGAAACATCCAAGGAAAACCACAAGTGGTTTTTACTCCTCTGTCCTGTTCATCCTCATGGAATTAAGTGAAACTCTCCAAAAACATTGATCTTAGAGCTAAAAACAAGTGTTAGAAACTTCAGTCCAAAGGGCTCTGGGGTTTTTTCTGAGTTGAGTGAACTTGTAAAGTGTTTCTTATTCTGAAATTTCTAGCAAAGTTTCAGCTGTTCTCAGATGAATATCAGACTGGCTGCCTAATTATATGTGAATGACACTTTCAAGAATGCTGCCATGAGCAATTTTTTCCACCAGAAGTCTGTCCTGGGATGGTCTGTGTGCTAGAAGCAGACGCCAAGGGGAGCTGTAAGTCCTGTGGACCTGTTTGCCTTCTGCCCATACAGCTACTTGCTAAGTTCCAATCAGCCACACAGAGGATGAGAGCAGCGTGGTAAATCTGGAGTTTGAGCTCAAGTCCTGTCAATGACCATGGTAACAAGAGTCTGTCCTGGCCTGATCAGCACCTAAGCACCTCCTTCCCACAACAGCTCTTCACACACTGACGGTCTCCAGTGAAGCTGCAGATGAGTCTCCTCAAGGAGAGTGGTGACTCTGGGTTGACCTGACAGCACAGACACAGCCTGAGGTCCAACAGGCTCTGTACAATCCAGCCCCAGTCCCTTCTCTCTGCAGACAATTCTGCCACCTTACTTTTTTGCAGAGGGCTACTTAAGCAAGATCAAAAAACCAGGAGCTTCTACAGACTGCCTTGCTCTTTATTTCACTTGATACTTTAATCCCACCTGCCAGAACTATCTGACCCATATTTTTCCAGGCTTGACCTAAGTTTTAAAGAGAAGATACCAGGAGATTTGACTCCTGGCATCTATGTATAATTCTTGTCTCACCTAGTTCTGCTGCCCTTGCCAAGAGGAAGATTCACCTCTGTTGCCTTACAGGCATGAGATAACCATACCCATTACCAGATTATCAGTCAAAGCTCCTTATCAGCAGGACAAAGAAACAATAGGACCCCTGGAAATTTATCAGCCTCTGGAAAAGGGAAGAACTATTTGCTGAAAAGAGCCCACCCTGTTAGCAGGTGTTGATTTTACTGATTAAAGGGTAATTAGGTTTGGCTGACTCAGTATACGGGGAAGAAAAAAAACTTCTGGTGACAAAGGGTTTAAGGCTAAATATGGGCAGCGTGCTCGAGCTTTTAGGTTACTGTGAATAAAGTCAAACCAAAGGGGAGGAAGTTTACATCAGTGTCCTGTCCTCTGAGGGCATTGATTTTAAGCAAGCCTGTATAGATGCCTTCCAAAAGGAAAGAAGAAAGCAACTCTTGCCAAAAAGAAAAAGAAAGAAAAATTTGCGTTTGAGAAACAGACAATTCAGTTAAAGCCCATCTCCATAATGCCCTTATTCCCTGGGGCATGTGGGAACATCGGCTGTGTGTTTGGAAGGCAAAGAGGCCACCTGTCCCAACGCAGCACAGACAAAGGATGGTCTGTCATGGACAGTCTCATGGGGTAAACATGAATCAAGGTGACATCAAAATGGAGCTTTACTTTTAGGAGTAACAGCCCTTGAAATCCATCCATGCCTTCAAATATGTCTCTGGGGATAGGTAATAACACATATAATGACACACATTCTCTTGGATCCCTTCTCCCCGAAGCCACCCAGAAGTGGGAACTGGCCAGTACTGATATAGTCCAGCATTACATCCTAGCTTTGAGCAATGATATTTGCTCTCTTTCCCTCCACAGATTACCTGTGGAGAAGTCTCACTGAGCCTAAGATGCTTAACAACTGTAGCTCAGTCCTCCTTTTTGACTATGATACTTAAGTGCATTTTTCTCTCCTCCATGCTCCTCTCTTGCAGATCTTCTCCTCCTGCTGCACATAAAACTGTAATATCTGAAATGTGCATGGAAACTCCCAAAGTGCAGTTAAGTACAACTGCAACTGGGGAAACTGAGGCAGTGAGAAGGGAAGCATTTGTCATTCAATTTTATGACCCCAACATTACCCAGCTCATAAATGGTAATCAGGAATGGACCCAGTTAGGATGATTCCCAGTTTAATGCTGTATGTGCTGATCTTCCTTCCAGGGCTGAGTTTTGGTAATGCTTTTCTATTTTTTACTGACTCTGCATCATTAACCTCTTCCTTGCTGATTAAACCATCAACAGCTAAAAGCTGGTCAGTAGAAGAGCTGGACCAGGAATAGCTCTCAGCTAGAGAACTATTCTCAGCTAGATGTAGGACTGAAGTCCTGTTTGTTTACACAGTCACAAGCAGATTTATTAGTACAAATTTTCTTAGACTAGTCTTTTTTTCTAACCCTAGTAACATTACTCACTTCTGTTTTTTTCCATAAGGTCTCAAAGCACTCTCCAAAAGGCTGCTGTTGCATTCTGCCACTTTATGGATGAAGAACAGCCATATGTTTGAGGTCACTAATTTTTCAATGTCAGCCAGGGGAAATTGACAGAGATAAGAAAATACTAAATACTTTTTAAGTCCAGCCAGAGCTCTTTCCACTTGGCCAAGTTCCTTCTAAATGAATGTAAACTAATAACAAAGTATATGTGCATTTATACCTACAGAAATATATGTAAACTGGGTGGTCAGAACTTCAATATAAAATAGCAAAGCTTCCCAGCAGAGTACAGCTCTTTGTTCTCTTTTGTTTTCAAATCTTTCCCCTAAGAGTGTCTTATGGAAACAGATGGGGTTACTCATGGAAGTAAGCACTGTTTGCTTTCATCAATTTGAAGGCAGACTTCACATAATGCAGTTTTGCAATACAACACCAAGTATCTCACAAGTAAAATCCTCCTCTCTCTCCATATTCAATGCTAAACAACAGCTGTGCAGAATATTCAAACTGAAAAGCCTTTGAAGTTTTCACATTTTGTGTCACTCAATCACTTCAGTTTACAAAACGAACATAAAACCTGGAGGACTTTGCTCCTTACTGGGACAGGTTTGGAGTGGGGGTAGTGCTTCAACCAAATTCTGTGTAGAGCAAAAGCCCCAAGTGATGCACTTATCCCACTGAAACATTGGGAAACACTAAACAAAGCATTGCAAAATCCTCCAATACACAAAAATGCCAAAAATAAAATATTTGGAGACTACAAAGTGATTCACAACAAAGCTGAAAACTTTCTCCTCATGTTGCACCAAGTAATTGATGTTGAAACCTCTCTCAGTTGGCATTCTCTTTATTATAATGATTCCATGTTCCATGTTAGAGGATACTGTGCAGTCTGGTGATTTTTCTGGGATTGGCATATCCACTTGGGTTTAGTTGGTGCCTTGTGCACAGGATGTTCTTGGGTTAATCACATCACTAGAATGACAGGAAATTTGGAGCCAGCTTGATCTTTGTACTACACTGCAAGTCACATAAGGGTTTAAACAGACAAGGATTTCAAGGATCAGAGTTCCTCAGCTTTGAATTGGGTCCTTCCTTTTCACTGTGTTTCATCTGTCCCGCCTGCTTGGATTTGCTCCCTGAGATTTGTTGCTATGTTGGCATGTAGCACCAGCTGGGACCCTGAAGTTCACTGAGACGTGCAGGACCTGCACTGTCTTCTGATATCTGTAACGTGAAATTATTCTCCACTTGATCTGGCACAAAAGTAATCTTCTAACAGTTTTTCTGGGTAGATTTTTCCATTAATTGCATGATGGTATGTACTGGCTTTACTATATTCCACCACTATCTTTCCATCAGTATATTCAATAGCTCTCTGGAAGTGCTTCTTAGGTGACAGGCTGAATTTGACACCTGAAGATATCTATCTGACCTGGCTGGTCTTGGCTTTGAAGAGCAGAGACATCCCATCTGGTTCAATGTGAGCAACAGTATGTTTTTCCTATTATCTCACCTATGATAATCAAGGGAGAATTGTCTCAATCCTGCTGTTATGTAGGCATGAGTCACTTCAGGTTACAGACTCCTTTAATCTGGATCTCCACTATGTTCTTCCCTTTTGTTTTTCCTGTTTTACTACCAACTCACAGATAATTTACACTGTCCTTAATTTCCACAGCAGCCAATTCTTTTTCAGATTAACTTGTCTAGAAGTTCTCTGCCTGTCCTGTGGGAGTAACACACCATGATGCTATTTGAGAAAAAATGGGAATCATATAAACATTCATTGTTAAAATGCTTCCACAGGCATTTATCCCAAACCTCTGTACTCCACTTTGAGGGCATGCAAAGGCAGTAGCATGAAGGACAAAAAGAGTCCTTTAGCACTCTCCCAGGTTCTTCTGTCCCTCATGGGCACATATCCTCTACACACAATCACAGCCCATCCTTATGGAAACTACTGTTATAACTTACACTGGAAAAGCCATTTTTGTTGCCAGAGACCTTTCCCACAAAAAGGATTGTTTCCAAGCATTGTCATAAAGCCTTTTCATAAAATCCACCTTTATATTAATAGGCTGAACCACGTAAGGGTCTGGGCACAGGCACTGACACTCACGTTTTGGACTAGTCCTTGGTTCACTTTTGACCCAGGCCACCTGATATCCAGAACATTTCTGAGCATGGCTTGGGAGTTGGCAGGAACTTTGGCCATTCCCAATAGGCAGGAAGGAATCCTGCTTTGGAGTTTGATGGCATGAACACAACCAAGATGATGTGTTCTAAGAGACCCAACAGTGTTTCAGAAGTTGGTAAGAGCCTTGGTGAAGACACAGTGGCATGGGCTGAGAACTGAAAAAATAACCCCAGACCCAAGGCAGACTGTCTGTCAGTGCTACAGCATCTTCTCCATCCTGCTACCTTGGCAAACCTGATTAGAGCTGCCCAGGAATGACAGTGCATCCTGCAGGCTCCAGACTCCAGCACAGCTACAGCCCAGGTTGCTACGTTTGTGCTCCCACCTATTTAGAGTGATCAGTAGGACAGACCTTTCCTTCAGGAGCATTCAGCATAGACTGTGCCTAAGTTTGATCTGGAGAAGTCAATGAAAAAACCTTATTGGCTTCCCTGGTTCCAACATAACTCGGACAGATCAGCTTTCACCTTGGACTTATCATTGCCTTGGAGCAAGGTATGTATGTAATTTGCTGTCTTGTACAAAACCAAGGGAAATACCCTTGGTTTTGTACAGGCAGCAAATTACACAAAAAACCTCTGGCTCACAGATCACAAACTGGTAAAAAATCAACAGGAATCAGAGGAAATGCTTTTCTGCTGAATGGGGAAAATTAATCCTAAGCGTAATTTCACTGGCGTCAGTGCAAATTCAACAATGAAATACATCTACCATTTGCAAGAAGAACAGGTTTGTCTCCTTTCACATGTGCTTAAACATACATTTTCCTTTCCTCTTTTAAATCTTTTCCATTTGAGAGGGCTGTTTCAAGAGTAACCTCATGCTTTCACATGCATTTTAGTACTCAGCCCAATAATATCACCAGGTATTTGTTTCACAGCAGTCCCAAGAGACTATCTAGTGACCAAGTCCAGGTGTGCTGGACAGTGCACACAGCACTGGACTCTGTCATCTAAAACAGCCAAGGAACTTACAATGGCATTGAAGTCCAAGCCACCCAAACCTTTGCACTCTGTAGCCACAACACTGTCATTAGGGAGCTCCAGTTAACTTGCTTCTAGGGCAAGAGATGCTTCCCACTGCAGAAAGCTCATACTGAAATTTGACTGCAGTCATTGTCTCTGGGCACCTGGTTCACACAGCACTGATCCCTGCTGTGGTAACACTACTCACCAGACCAGCTACATAGGATGCAGAGGAAGGAAGGAAACTTAACAGGTTTTTACAGCTTTTTTACAAGAGATTTGCAAAGGTCAGAGTTCACCAGGCTGGGCAGTGCCTGGACAGACAGCAGTGTTATGTGCAGAGCTGTGTGTGTGCAGGCATATCTTAGTGGTTGCGGGCATCCAGGGACTACACAAGACTAGTATAAAATGTCTTTTCTAACACCAACTACTTGCCTCAGAAACACCTTAGCGAGGTAAAAAGAGACTAGAGCCCACTTAGATTCCAACACCTTTTAAATTTTTGCTGGACTATCCCTTTGTGCCACGCCTTTGTGCTGGCTTTGACAAGCCAGCATCATCCTCCCAGCCTTTCCCTGCCCAACACTCTGGTGCTGTGCTCTGCTCTGTCCTGCACTTATCCTCTGGGTGCTGTTTCATGCACAGCCCTTCCCTGGTTGTCCTCAATCTCAGATGTCAAAGGAGAATCTCTTATATTTATTACTACACTGCTGGTAATTTCTTGCTGCACTTGCTAACTCCATCTTGGACGTGCAAAACTAATCAAATCCCCTTCTCCTTTCCCACAGTAGCAGGTAAAATCATTTTTTTTCAGTTCACCAAATCTATCCCAACACAGCACACCAGCTCATCTCCCCCTAATGCTCCCTCTGTAAAATGTACCTTCTGATATCTGATGAAAAGCAGTTTTGACCATTAAAAGAAGTCTGATTTAAGGCAGTTTGGTTTCCACCCAAAGAAGATGGCCACAAATGATGCTGTGAATAACTTGGAGAGCTGAGGCCTTCTTCAGCTGGTTGAGGAAGCCAGTGTCCAGAGCTGCTGCTGCTTCTGGGGTAGAAGAGGCAGAGACACAAAGCTGTTAAAGCCCAGTTCTCAGGTGAAAGCCCTGCTGTGAGTCCAGAGGGAAGCAAAGTGAGACATAAAACAAAGCAGCAGTTTCTCTCTCCCACCTATCTTCACACAATAGTACTGCACACAGCTGAACCAGTGCAGTGGAAAATAATGTTACGATTTCTAAAGGGGTTTTGCAAAACAAAGGATATTGGATCACATTTTCTCTTCAGGTTAGTCACTAGTCACACAATAATGAAGAGCAGAAGTTGATTGGCTTTGTTAAAAATAATGAGAAGCCACGGCTTTGAGTAATTTGATCATAAATTTTTACTTGCTTTTCCTCCTGCATATGGAGATTGAGATAGTAGATATAATTTACTATGACAAACACCAGCATTAACACATTAATTAAGAAAAACAAATGGTCCCTCTTTGAAATCTCCTGCCCACCTAGAGAGAGTAATGGGGTTATAAATGGAGAAAGAACAAATATTGACTCTATGAAATGTAAAGGTACCTGGGAGTTCACCCATCAGTCTTTAGATTACACTTGCCTTTCAAGATGAATGGGATTTCTTTTATAATCCATTTCAATTGGCGTTTTTTTTAGCATCTCAGGAAAAAGGAGGGGGACATCAGTGGTCTCTTTAGGTTCTCAAGGTGTTCCAGACTGTTTCTGAAGGACAGTACCTCCAATTTCTGGAATGGGGTAGATGCTCCCAATCCAAGACATGTCTTTCAGTTTGAGATAAGTACTGAAGGAGCTGCCTGGACTAATCAATGAGTGGTGCTTCTGGTGCAGCTTTCTGTAGGATGCATCCAGAACTCAGCCTCCATCACCCAGACTATAGAAGCTCAGAGGCACAGACAAACCTTGGCATCTGGACACACACAGGACTCAAGAAGACCCAAGAATTTACTTCCTAAGGGAAAGACCTCTGGCATCACATACTGAACTTAATCTTACCTTGTCACACACTCTTCATAACTCTCTAAACTTGTAACATCTCACTCTAAAGCAATGATATACTTGTCCTCAACACAGATTATTGGGTTATTGGATTCATTTCAACATTGGCTTCCATATTAAATACAGTTCCTCTTTAAAATGTATTACTAAATCAGAAAATTAGGAGACTCGACTGTTTCATAAATGCTGAGATCAGCCAGTCTTGCTGTCCCTTCTATAACCTGTAAGGGTGCCACAAGTCCCAGAGGGAGCTCAGTTCTGAGTGGGGACATAATCAAGAGGAGCAGGGACATAATCAAGAGCAAAAGACCCAAGAAAAACTACAAAGACAGTAACAGCTCAAATTCTCAATTATCTGAAAACATCACAGATTCCAAGAGGAATTTAAAGACACTTCTGACTCTGAACACAGAGCCAGTATCTACTGAGGGGCTGGCAAAGCTGCCAACAGACCAGTTCACATTTCATACATCCCCTGCACCCAGATAGAAATCATTGGCACACAGTTTTTTTCTTCTCCCATACAGGTTATACAATAACAATTTACCCTCCAGGGCTGGAATTCAACAAAGGGAAAAGGAAATGGAAGAACATAGGTTCCATGATGTGCCATGGCATAGGTCCTATGGAAGCCTCAGGCTCAGAGGAGCAGATGTGTGCACTTTCCCAGCACTGTACACAGAGGGGAAAACATTCATTGGCCTGGCAGGGTTAACTGTGTGTGGCTCCAGCAGGATGCACGCTCCGAAACAACCGAGGAGGCCCGAGGCTGTTTTGACAGAAGGAGCAGAAGATTTTCCAGTCCATCGCTTTCCTGAGCTCAGTGCTGGGGCGCTGTGTCTGAGGAACAGCTCTCCCTCTCCCCTTTGCTTGCTCTACAGTAAGGTAAAAAATGTAATTGTGGATGCTTGATGGCCACCTTAATGAGCAGCCACTCTATCCAGAGGGTCTGGCATCTGAGGTAATTTTAAGCAACATTTTGGGATTTCTCTGATTATTTTCAGCTAGGTTAACTCACCTTCAGTTAACCAACAACTCATGTCTCATTAAAGGGAAGCTTCCAGAAAGACTAGAACTGCCATCAGATTGTTTAAGGTTCTAATAAAATCCAGTATACTCAAACCTTTCCAGAGCAGTTTATAGAGCTGCTTTGGTACCTGGGATAAACAGGACACAGAGGGATCCAGGCTTAGCTTTGTGTCTGTGCTGACACAGGTTTGCAAGAGAGCCTGAAGGATTCAGATACCTCCGGACAGTCTGAAAGGAGCTCTGTCTGCTCCACCAGCCACCAATAGGGCTACACCAGCTATGAAGGGCTTGACAGGTGTTCTGAAAAGGGCACAATTTAGCTAGAAGATGAGGTGGAGAGGCCCTCCATGAGCCAGTCCCACTTCTTCTGTAACCTGGGGACATCCAGCTGCCTCTTCTCAACCCTGAATGGACAACAAACCACATCTCCAGAGCAGCTCAGCCCCTTGTAGACATCTCTTTCTGCCTAGAGACAGAGTAGTAATAACAACAGGTGTTACCATTTTTGCTGTGTTTCCTATAAAAAGACATCCTAGTTCCCTTGGGCAACATGAAAATTCACTCCCTTCTTCACACCCTCTGACAGGCCACAGGCAGCTGTGTTGGGGCTGCTGCAACGTGGCTTCAGGTGTTCAGAAGAAATCTCTGGGATTCAGACTGCAATGCAGACTGTTTTGGAAGGTGATACTGGCAGCCCTGATCCTGGTGGTGCTGGAACTGAAGCACTGCATTCCTGGAGACATAAGCAGGTTAAATCCAGACAGGTAAGCAGGTTAGCTCAGGTTGGTACAATCTGTTGGGCATCTCCACACCAGAAATGTGCACTTCTTCCTTACCTTCCAAATGCAGCATACGGTCTGAGAAGGTCTGTTCTTCAGGCTTTGCTACAACAAAGTCGAGTAAAAGCACAGAAATCAAAAATGAATGGCTCAGAGTGACAAAGAAAGGGTGGAGCAAAACACAAGGTCTCCTTCATCCTTAAACATCAGCCTTTTTTCCTCTAATGAGCAGGACCATCATTCAGTGAAATCTTTAACAAGGAAGTACAAAGAGGGATCAGTTGTACTGCTGACCTGGGAGAGAATCTGTTAACTTTATTGATACGACTGCAAGGACACATCAAGGGAGGAAGACACTGAAAAGCTGATGTCAAAAGAGATTTGGGTTTCAAATAGGCTGGAGGTGACAGTATGTCCAGCTGGATAACTGAGGGTGTTTGGGGTGACTGTGAGCACTGCTGAACTGCCGTGTTCAGTTTTGAAACAAATACCTCAAGAAGGTTATTGAAATATGGGAGGAGACTTCAAAGACACTAACATGAAGGATTACATTTAATGGAAGATCTTGGCCACATCCTACTTACATAGATGAGAGGGGATCAGGCTAAGCACTATTTTCTACCCATCCTGCTTTTCTTCCCAAAGAAACTCAGATGTGAGTAGTAAGGAACCATAAGTGAACTTGCCCAGGATTGGACAGGAGGGACTAGAAATATGTTCAACTCAATCAGAATTAATTCAGAGAAGTACCAAAGTCTGTTTAATCACAGAATAAGCTGAGTTGGAAGGGGCCCTCAAGGATCATCAAGTCTACCATATGCCTGAGAGCATCGTCCAAACGCTTGAATTCTAAACTCTTTAATTCTGTCAAGCTTGGTGCTGTGACCACTTCTGTGTTCAACCATGCTCTGGGTGAAGAACCTTTTTCTAATATCCAACCTAAACCTCCCCTGACACAACTTCAGGCCATTCCCTTGGGTCCTGTCACTGGTCACCACAGAGCAGAGATCATTCTCTGCCCCTCCTCTTCCCCTCACCAGGAATTTGTAACTGCAATGAGGTCTCCCCTCAGTCTCCTCCAGGCTGAACAGACCAAGCATCCTCAGCCACTCCTCATACGGTTGCCCCTTAAGGCCCTTCACTATCTTTGTTGCCCTTCTTTGTTATACCACCTGAGAACAGTGATGCTTTTCATTTACAAACCTCACCCTACTCCAGTGATTATAAAGTGATCCAGACTTTCATGTTATATAGGCAAGAAAAGCAGGGAGGCAGCTCTTTTCCTACTCTGATGTGACAGAATGAAGAAACTCAAGGTGAGTGTCTTGTACCTTTATTTCAAACTCAAGAAAACTGTTCCTGAAAAAAAGAGACCAAACAATACACGATCCTGTGTCTTGATGCTAGGGTGCCTCAACAACCCGCGCACGAATTAGACACAGGGGCAAGGTTATCACACCTCAAGAGAAGTGAGGTTCACTTGGGAAGCCCTTAGCTCAGGGCAATTCCAGCCTGCCAAGATGGTTTTGTTAGCCTGAAATCCTCAGTGGTCTGTCAAGGAGTTAGAAACAGCTCCCTGACACTGAAATATCCAATTCTCTTCTTTAAAGACAGTTGCGAGCTACAAATCTGCAGTTTTCTAAGTCATAGCCCACACATCTCCTTACAGCTGTTTTGTTATCTCCTCGATCACCATTAAGTTATTGGAATTACCCCTACGTGATAATTCCGCACCCCTCGAGATACATTTTTTTACCTTTTTAATAGTGCTTACGTAAGGGATAAGAACAGTAAAAAAAGAATAAACTTGAGAAGGAGTGGCGTAGTCGGTGCTGGTGGAGATTCTTTTGCATTTTAAGGGTCAGAGTGCCCTCTTCTGTTCCATCCATGTCCTGATTATTAACTCACTGTTAAATCAGCAGATTGTAAAGAAAAACTGTGCCTTGTCTTCTGCGCACCTTATTGTCTTCTAAAGCACAGTTAAGAAACCAAGAACCAGACCACAAAGTCGGAAATTACTCTTGTTAACACGGGGGTTTGGGCAGTAAGCTGCAACCAATAAAAGGGGTTGGGGGAACATCGGAGGCAACATGATGGAACTAATTAGTTCATGAGGTCTGGGATATTTTGAAGTGAATCTCTGCAAAGTTTAAACAGTGGGGTGCTATTTATAGACCTGCGTTTAAAACTCGCCTTTCTCCTGCCTCTCTGGCAGCTAATTGAATCCAGACTGATGGCCACAAAAACCTGACTGACACAAACATATTGAATGTACCTCAATAGTACTTTTGCATATAATAATTTCTAAATTAATCTTGGTGAAAAGCACTGGGACTGCAGGATATCTGAATTACGGACAGAGATAACAATGGCCTCGAAAAAAAATTTTAGTTGAATGTTTTTATCGTGAAGACACACAGAAGTGTGTTTCTGGAAAACGTATCACCATTTTCATGCAGCAAAGCCAGAGTTTATTAACTGTGGTGGATCCCTGTGGTGTCCAAGGAGCTGCTACGAGTGTGCCTGGCCCGTGCTCCCACCGCCGCCGATGGTCCCAGGGGATGCACTGGGAGCTCCAGCTCCGCATCCCAGGGACAGCACCTGCCCCTCTCCCCTGCTTTAGGGCCGCGGTCCTTCTGCCACACCCGAAATCTCCCTGAGGGATGGAGGTGAAAGGGGCCGCTTTGTTTCCTTTCATCCCTAAATCACAGAACGGTTTCGGTTGGGAGCGGAGGCTCTTTAAGGTCCCTTCCAGCCCCAGCCGTGGGACACCTCCCACTAGACCAGCCTCATTCAACCTGGCCTTGAACACTGGGAAGTCCACAGCTCCTCCGGGCAGCCTGTCCTAGCGCCTCACCACCCTCAAAACGAGGAATTTCTTCCCAATATCCAACCTAAACCTCTTCCAGTTTAGCACCGCCCCGTGAGGCGGCACCGCCGCCGCGCTCCGTCCCGACGCGCTTTGTCCCGACGCGCTCGCCGTAGCGGCAGCGCCGCGGCCGCCATGGCGGCTGCCTGTGGGAGGCTGGCGCCCAGGGGCGCCGCCATCGCCCTGCCCGGCCGTGAGCATCGCCTGGGCCCTCGCCCTCACCCCCTCCCCGGGCACCCCCGAGCCTCCCCCCTGCCCGGCGCCCTCCCCCTGCCCTCCCTGGCCCACAGAGCGGAGGGGAGGAGGGCTGGCCTGGCGGCGGGCGGGTTGTGGTGCCGTGTCCTGCTTTGGTGTGGGCGGTTCAGCTTGAAATCACGGGTGCTTTAAACGTTGTTTTGAATTTTACAGGGTGTTTTTCTTTATCGGGGTACCGAGTGAGCAGCGATGGAAAGCCACCGAAATTCCAGCCGCCTCCGAAGCCCGTCATTATTGACAGGAAGACGCAGAAGGAGGAGAGGAGGTGAGGGTGTCCCAGTGCTCACCTGAGCTTGTAGAGCCTGGGCTTGTGTCCAGCGCTGCGCTCAGGCTGGCCACTGTGTGAGCACTTACTGAAAGAGTCAAGGCATTATTACACAAAAAGAAAAACTCAACACGGTTTGTAAAATTCTAGCAAGGATCATTTGTGTTGAAATATGTTCAAAACACCTTAAAATACTGTTCCTGGTGTTCCTGAAAGCAGTGAAATGTGAAAAAAAATGTAGAGCAGAAAATACTTCTGCAAATCTGGGGTTAATGTGGGAGACTCAGTCTGTTAAGGGCATCTCTTTAGTTAAAGGTATCGCTTTAGTGTGCCAGGGGTGACAGGGACACGGGTCCTGTGTCTGCCTTTGCCTTGGACCTCGAGACCAGCTGTGAGCGTGTACATCCCTGGTTGTGACATGGACCTGCTGTCTCTGGTAGCCTTCATGAGACATCTCATTCTGGGCATTTTTGATGTCACCTCAATCCATTGCATAGAATCACAGAATGGTTTGGGTTGGAAGGGACCTAAAGATCATCTGGTTCCAAGCCCTCTGCCATGGGCAGGGCCACGTCCCACTAGACCAGGTTGCTCCAAGTCCCATCCAGCCTGTTCATCAACACTTCCAGGGCTGGAGCATCCACAACCTGCCTGGGTTTTAAACCCAATTTGCACTGCTTTAAATGACCCAGTGGTTCAAACTGCAGTGCTGTGTCTGGAAGGAGAGTGGTGGTACTGTATTGTTCATTTGCCCCCTCCAAAAAACCTCACTTTGAACATCATGAGTAGGTTTGGTGTTGTTTATTGCCTGCGTGGTGCCTGTGGGCAGCAGCACCAACCAGAACTTCTGTGGTGCCCCCACAGCCCCCATAAGGTTTGTAAGGCAGTTTTGCATTTGTTCTCCACTGTGTTGGGCACTTCTCTCCTGGTCAGATCCAGGACTTTTAAGATGAATCTGTACAAGTGAATTAAATGAGTCCAGCTTCATCCATCAGCTCTGAGTCCAAAGTGGTCTCTCCATCCAAACCAGAGTGAGCATATTCAATTATCTGTTGGAAATGGTTCTCCGCTCAAGCCAGTCCATGTCAGGAAGTGTGCCTTCAACTCAGCAGTCAGATAAGTGAGGCCCAGGCCATGGGGAAATTCCTTGGCATGGTTTAATTTTTTTTAGCAGAAAATAGTTTTACCAGTCCCTTTAAGCTTTTGTAAGACAAAAGGAGATTTATGTGGTGTCTCCTGTAGAATCAGTTTGTGAAAACTGTAATAGATTCTTCCATATCTGTTATTATAAAGTCAACAAATAGTGTTCTGTCATGTGGATTACAACTAAACCATGAGATAACCTGTTCCTAAGCTGTGACAGCACTAACTGAACTGTCCTCCTTCAGTCAGCTCCTCTGAGACTAACATGTATTACTGGTTTGGGAAAAAATCTGTTTAAAAGAACAGCAACAAAACAAACAAACAAAAAAGTCCACAAAAAGACCCCCAAACCAACATCAAAACCCCACAAAAATTCTTTTTGGATTAAAAAAAAAATAAAACAAAATTGGTGACTTCATGGACTGCAGTTAATATCTCTGAAAAGGCAACTGGTGGTGGTTAACCAGCTGGTAATTTTTAGGCCAAATACTTGGAATTCTCTAGTATTTTTTATGCCAATGCTTTTGTTTCGTACTTTTGAAAGTGTGGCTTTTCTTACAGGTTCCTGAGCCCTGAATTTATACCTCCCAGAGGGAGAACAGATCCTCTTAAATACTATATAGAAAGAAAGGATATGATACAGAGAAGAAAAGTCTTCAACATCCCAGAATTCTATGTTGGTCAGTTAACAGCACTAAAACTGTCATAATTCTGTCAGTATTTTACATTGTGTGGGGTGGTAGATAGTGTGGTCATATGTAGAATAGCATAAAACATAAAGTCTCAGGTGTGTTAGATCAACTAGAATGTGTTTTTATAAGATAGTATGTCGTATTTTAATCTCATATATACATCCAGATTCATTAAAAGAATAATCCTAATGTGTTCCTTTATGTGGGTTTTTTCAATCCTGGCACTTGAGCATATGGTTTACCAGTAAAGCTAAAGAAAAAAAACCCAAAAAACATTTGATTAATTATATTCAATTTGGATAGGGAAGAGCAAAAAAAATAAAGGTGAAGAAGGTTTGTAGTTCACCTGCAGAATCCCTTCAACCTGTATCAATTCAGGTCATGTTAGCAGTTTTTTGTGTTTGTAGCAGTTCTGATGGGAAACAAAAATATTTTCAAAATGCACCTGAATAGATGCA
Source organism: Corvus moneduloides (assembly GCF_009650955.1). Lineage (NCBI taxonomy): Eukaryota > Metazoa > Chordata > Aves > Passeriformes > Corvidae > Corvus > Corvus moneduloides. Next base: position 7,136,712 of record NC_045478.1, read on the forward strand.
CTTTGTCTGACTCTTCCCCACATTTTGGTACATACTAACTGGGACAGGCTGTTTATTTTAATCCATTTTTTTTGGCAGGCAGTGTACTAGCTGTGACAACTGCGGATCCCTATGCCAGTGACAAGTCCAAGCGGTTTGTTGGGATCTGCATTCACAGAGGAGGGAAGGGACTCGGCGCTACCTTTGTCCTTCGAAATGTCATAGAAGACCAAGGTGGGGTTTCAGCTGTGGTAATTATGCTACAAGTGTTCAGCAAAAAATGTGTTAAGTTGCAAAGTTTAGTCTGTGGGGTGGAAAACAGCAGACTGAAGTGAAATTGTGAGTCTGCCTGTTAAGAGTACTCTGCAAGTTTAAAACTGTGTACACAGAAAGGTTGATGTGCTCTGTACTTGATGGCATAGAACTGCACAGTAATTTTTTTGTCTATGCACTTGGTGATTTTTACACATTCTGTGATGGTTGTGCTTATGTCTGAGCCTGGACTGTCTGCTGCCATGTAAATACCAACCCATTTTGAGCACAGTGTATTTGCATGAACTGGGAACGTAGGCGTGAACTGTTTAACAAGCAACAAATTAGAAGAGTTTTATCATAGGATCACATGCTGGATTATGACAAAATTGGGGGCAATGCAAATAGTGTAATTCTGAGGGCAAATCTGAAAGGGGTGGGTGTCCTTTCATACACACTGCATGTACACTGAAATGGGTAATAACAGCCATTGTAACCAAAAGGGAGTGAGGTTTAAAACCCAACCTCATCTTCCTTAAACTCAAGCCATTCAAGTCTCTTAAACCATTCTGTATCAAAGATTTGACTTACAAAGAAATGTGCAGACACAGTGCACAAGTACCATCACAAGTGCACACAGCACTGTAGGTGCTCTAAGAACTAAAAAGCAGATTGCAATGATACAGGAACTGAAGCAGTACTGCTTGGGTGTTGGTATTTCTCATGAATTTGGTTCCTTAAACCAGGCTTTCTGTCTCTAAGGGGTTGAAATCTGCTATGAACTGTACAGTCCTCGAATCCAGGCGATTGAGGTTCTGAAGCTGGAGAAGAGGCTGGATGAGAACCTGATGTACCTGCGAGATGCCCTCCCCGAGTACAGCACTTTCGATGTCAATATGAAACCTGTGCCTCTTATGGACCACGAGGAAATTCCTGTGAACAAGGTACGAGCCACGTGGTTCAGAGGGAAAGCACAGGATTATTTACTTAACTTCCATTTATGACTGTTATCCTGGCAGGCTGTAGCAGCTTTTGCTGCATCAGTTACCAGGGTGACAAAAGTAGGTAAAATCAGGCAAGTCTTTGTGCCATTTCTGTAGTGAAAGAATGGTGAGGATGTAAACACCTACCATCCTCAGGAGTTAATTTTGAAAACATGCGAAGAGTAGCAGCCTCCACATTCCTCTGTAGAACAGTGCAGAGGGGAAAGCTTTTCTTACAGAAACATTATTGTTAATGTGGTTACTGATTCAGGAGTGGCTGGTGTCAAGAAACAAGGTAAGAAAGATCGAAGGCTCAGCTAAAATCTGCATGTCAGGAAAAATCCAGAGACCAGCACACCCTGCCAGAGTGTTGTGTAGAAACTCAGTATGATAATTCCTCCCTTTCCCGCCATCATGCTACTTTTATTTTTCCTTAATAAAGAGCAAAACTGCAAAAGGTGAGTTACCTTCAATGTATGTTTCATTTAAGGACTCTGTGATAAATCAAGACCGTGTTAACTAAAAAGTTTCTTTATAACAGTCATATAAAGTAGTAGTTCCTTAACACACTGACAGATTGCTCGCTTTTCTTACTTCCCTTCTGTTAGAGCAGCACTTGTCTCACCTTTTGCTAAGCTCACAATCAAAAATCTAATTACTTAATACCTTTTGGAGTTTTTTTAAATTTTTTAATCTTTCGCTTTAGTTGCAGGTACGAATGAAACCTAAACCATGGTCAAAACGGTGGGAAAGACCCAAATATAATATAAAAGGAATAAAGTTTGAGCTACCAGAACATAAAATGAAAGCAGCACAGAAGTGGAGCCAGCCATGGCTGGAATTTGACATGCTGAGAGAATACGATACTTCAAAAATAGAGGAAAAAATATGGAAAGAACTGAGTGAAGAACTTGAAAAATAATAATGTTTTTTGCAGTCTAAAATTAGTGAGAAAATGAATATTTTTAGTTTACTGTATGGATGATCAATTGTCAAGTTTTGTATATACATGGGCAAAGCAAACAATAAAGTTAACCTTTCCAGATTTCAGCGTGAACAGATTTCTGTGGCTCAAGTGGCCACTGCCCTCCCACTGCTTACAACTCATTACAAGGAATCTTTCTTCCAGAAACAAACATGTACAGAGCTAAATTGTGATAGAACATCAATTACATTTTTGTCATAGCACAAGGCTGGTGCTAGAGACAAGCTGGGATGAGACAAAGCAGAACAAGAGAAAAGCAATGAGATCATGAGCTTGTGGGGATTGCTGATGAGCAGTTGCATTTTTGTTGGCATTCTGAGAGGAAAAGCAACAGAAATTGATTATTAGAAAGCAGTATTTATAACATAAATCCTAAAGCTACTGAAGGTTAATGGAGCTGGAGGGTTTTTTTCTTCGTACGTCTTAATAACATTTTTGTCACATGTTAAGGAATTGAAGAGTCATTACCACAGTATTTTATTTTCAAAATAAAACAAATTATTTTTAATCTTTTGTCTGTAATACTGATCAAAGCTATTTACAATTAAAATATTTTACAAAAATATTTTTTTAACTTAAAAAATATAAAAAGAAAGCATAGGGATTAAGTCTGCTAGAGTTAAATTCTAGTCCCAGAAGATTTTGGAGAAATAGTCACAAACATACAGATTCTGTGATGCGCTACAGTTTTTACAATGAAACATCCTTGTTATTCTCTAACAGTATTTATTGCAAATATACAAAATTAGAAAACATTAGAAATCTAATAAGGATATGAAGAAGTAGAGCTCTGTAGAGCTTACTGGGAAGCAATGGGAGATTTCTAGAATTCCAGTTACTAGAAAGTAACTGAAGCTGTTCTATTCTTCTCATCATCACCATGGCTGTGATGGAAATCCTGACTCCTTACCTGCACACTGACTCCCCTTGTTTCTGTATCAGCAGCATCATGAACTCTTTTTCACTAGGAATGGTTTAACAATAACCTTACCAAAAATCACTGTGGACCACAAGTCAGAGGAGCTCAGTGACTGCTGAGTCAGAATGATACTCAGCAATTAATACTGAAAATAACTCGTCAAGTTGTTTACTGGCTAGCAGTGATAAAAGTTCACAGGCACTTTCTGTTTGCAGGATTCCTTCCAAGAAGGATACAGCAGTAAAGCACTGTCACACATTTTAGAATGCCTGAACCATTGCTTTGACAACTGCAACTTCTAAATACTCCCTAATCTAGGAGTAGATGGCAGTAAAAGACATTGGAAAAAACACCTCAAGTATTTAACACCCAGACAGTGATTACCACTACCTCTTTGAGTAGGCAGGATCCACTAATCCAATTTCATACTAGAACTGGTTTAGTGTGAATACCAGGCTTGTTTCAGTAATGTAAGCATTGTGTCAAAAATTTCTATTTCCTAATCATTGGTTTAAGGTGTTCAAGTTCATGCTCTTCCATGAAGCCTTCTACGATATGCAGAGCTCCAATTTTCACCAGCAGGAGAAGAACTTCTTTTATTTCATCACTATTTAAGAATAAAAGAAAAAAAAATTATAGCAGCACTTCTATGAACCTGACTTAAGTACCATTTTTGTTTCATGACCTTGGCTACTCTTGGCTACTCATTAAAAGCATGCATCATCAACCACCTCAAATGCTCACAGTAAACAAGGACTGCTGAAATGCTCCTTCACATTAGACTCCATCTTCCGTTTCAGATATAAATATATATATGACATGAACATACTTTAAAGTGCTAAATATATGATATTTACAGAATTTAAAAAGTTCTTAACACAAAGTATTTGGGGAATCCCAAGGACAGCCTCATCCATTACCTGTGATTGTCCTTGTGTAGCACACGGGCACATTGCAGCAAGTGCTGGCTGAAGTTCAGTAATTCAGGGAGAGTCGATCCTCCCTTGAGATCTTGGAACCATCTTTCTGGGAGGCATGCAACCACCTGTTGATACCATAAATATTTGGAAAAAGTTTAACAAGCATTTCAATTTAACCAAGACACATCACTTCTGACAGGAACCTTCTGGCAAGTTTAGCTTATTACTGTGCTTTTTCTTTCAAATGAGCATTATTTCTCCAAGTTTAAGAACTCTCTCCACGCTTAAGAACCGACAGACCAGAATTTTCTCTAAAATGCTCTTATGCAGCAAGGTTGTTAAAAAAGACAATAAAACAGATTTTAAATGTTTAAATTTTATTTTTTTAAATGTTTCATCTTCAGTTTTGACCCCTACTAATGAAGAACAAAAGGCTTTTAGCATACACCCTCTTCCAATGAGCATGATCTTTTACCTTATTACACTTTTCTATATTATCCAGCCCTAGAGGTGTGTTTAGGATGTTCAGGAGAAGGTAACGATTCAGCAACTTGTTCAGTCCCAAATCACGGACTTTGTCTTCCTGGATGATCCCATCCCAAAGAACAACATTGGAGAGCAGCTGCAATAATGAAGAAACAAAGAATCTGCATAACTGGTGGCTGTGAGCTAAAAATATTAAAAGTTTCATGCAAGACAGAGATAAAAAGATAATATGTGCACCCAATTCAAGTATTCAGACCCCAGGATTTACACTCTCCAAACTTCTGGGCAGTTAGCCACTAATAATTTACTGCATATAGTAAATAACCTAATTAATTTTAAAAGTGCATCTCTATATATGTATATATACACCTGTATATGTGTATGTATGACCTCCCAAGGCAGGGAAGAGCATTTTACCCTTCTACGAGGTTTAATAATTTGCTAAGTACAGAAGGCAACTAAAACTGTCAGAGAATCCAAGACAGAAGTGAAAAAGTCACTACATCTGCTCAGGACAAGACTACACATAGTCCCTCATAACATCATGATGTTACAGTTTGTGGCACCACAAAGATTTTTTTGTAGTTCATGTCAGTATTATTATGTAATGGTTTTTTTCTGTTGCCTCTATCACTATAAATCCTTACAAATGTCATTTCTGAGTGTGGTGTAAGGCTATGTCTGTGAAGGTAAAATACCCTGAGGTTAAGTTACCTGAAAATGAACCTGCTCTGAGTCAAGGAGGAGGACAGGCAAAATGAATAGCAGGGAAACTGGAATATTGTCTGGGGTTTTAATGTTTTCAGTGAAATGAATTTCAAAGAAAACAAACAGAACAAAACCAGCCCTATTTTTCTCTACCTTAACAGCTGACCAAAACCGTCTTTCTTGAAATTTTGAACGTAGTGATGACTTGTCTTCCACAGTGCTGGTCATGGGAAGAAAGTTAAAATAAGGATTATTTTTTGTTTGATTTAAAAGAAGATAAACAGACATCTGATCTCTCAGCTATGGATATCTACAATATTTCTTTTACATCTATAGGGGAGAAGGGTAGAGGAACTAAAAAAAATACAAATTTAGGAGAGTCACAGGGTCTGCTTACCTTTTTGGATAAAGAGGAATAAAGACATCTTCCTCTACAGATTTCTTCATCCTTAGGACAACTGTGTTCATCAAATCCTATTAAAAAAGAATAATAATGTGTCCTCAGAAGAAAGACTTCATATTCCATTTGTAACAACTGCAATGGTTATTTAGTTCACCCAGAGGTCTGATACCTTAGAGACAAGTGCAGCTGCCATTTGTATATAACACACATTGAGATCCTGAATAAAAAAATAGAAACAGCAGACAAATCACAGCTGTAATTATCTATAGGCTTAGCCTAGAGGGTTTTGCTATATCCCTTATATCCCTAAGTGAGGCTTTTTTTTGCATGTTAATCTGCAGTGCAGCAGGAAAACTGTACATATTAAAACCAAACTAAGTTATACACATGGGATCTCCATTAAAAGATGTTAAATTCTATGTAAAAAAAAAAAATCACCATAGCTAGGATAGTATGCATTTTAGGGCAACATGTTTTCAGGTGCCAGAGATTGCCACCAACCTTTTTTTTGAAGCCTATTTATTTATTTTAAGTTCTGGCTAAGATCAATTGTATCTCTTGCCTTTAAGCCATGATTTCAAAACAGCAAATTTTGCAAGGCATAATCATTTTCTTTAAAATATTTCTTTTCATATTCAGGGCTCAAACATCTATCCCATTTCACCAGTTAATCCACCCCATTTCCACTAGATAAAACTCCTGATTTACATCAGAATAAACCCAGAATCAGGCTAAGAAGGGCCTGCTAGAGTGACTGTATATAAGAGTAATTATTAAAGGATTTCTAGGATTACATAGTAGTTTTTCTCCTCACCAATTAACCAACCTTTGGGGATTCTCAGGTTTTAAAATTCTAAGCTTACTTTATAAATAAAAGCTTAAGGAATGGACCACTGAAGTATTACAAGCAGTTAAAACTCAAATTTGGAAAGATAATTAATGCAAATCATTGTTATTGCAGTGAAGAAAGATTAGATCTAGAAACAGATTCTGGATAGATACAGGCAGAATTTTTCTACGAAAAGGAGCTAATTTCTGCCTCATCATCTTCAACAATGAGAGCATCAGAGAGCTGGAAGTTTAACTGTTAAGTCATCTTAATACTAAGTGACAAAACAAAAAAGTAATCAGAACCAAAGAACTTCAGGACAATGTTCTCAGTGCCCAGAGAAACACACACAAAATTACACGGAGTGGGTGAAGTTCCCCTTTCTCACTACCACAGGAGCTTTTACCTCTCTTGCTCGACTGGATTCATTTTTGGAAAGGATTTGTCTTCCAAAGATGTTATTGCAAAGCTGTACAAGGTTCTTTGTCTGTGAAGTAGATAAAGGATCCCACACACTCTTCACAAATGCTGAAAAAAAAAAATACGAATTTATTTCATTCATAATATGCAAGTACATATCTGTCCTAGTTTCAAGCCATTACAATGTAACAGAGGTAAACATATAAAAAGCTCAGCCTCTCACAATAATTTTAAAGAGGCCACCTTAGCCTCACTCTGTGGAACTATGTAATCACTACATCTTGGAGCACTGTGATATCACCAACATTATTTGATATTATAATTTTTATTTAATGTTTGATTGCATAGCTGCAGTGAACATTTTCGATACAATCTTATCATACCTGTAATTTTAGGAAGGATAGTTTTTTCAATCACTCTAGGCAAAACTTCTTTATCATGATCATCATCCCTTTTTGATTCAGATACATTTTCTGCATCACTGAATTCTTCTATAGCTCTGAACCAGGGCATCTCTTCCAGCTCTGTAAAATTCTGCTGAAAGATGACTCCTGTTAGTTGTTCAGCTGGTCAGCATTAAGAGAAAAGCTCTATCCAATGACACCCCAGATTCCCACTTGATTTCAGATCCACCCTCATCACTGAATGGGCCAACACAGCAAACCAGCAAAACTAGATTTAAAGTTAGAATTTAATGGGTGGGATTGTTCAAGTGTCTCCAAAAGAGAGAACTGTTTTTACAGGTGGTGTTGCAAAAGGGGCTGGAGGTAAAAGGGAAAAGTTAATAAGATTCCATGTGCTTCAATTTTTTGAGACAACACAGTAGCTTTCTTAATTTCTAATGCATTGTGTTATGTATAGGGGAAAAAAATCATTTTTCAAATTAATACATAATACACAAACACAGAATTTTTAACAAAAATGTCAGCTGATGCACCTACCTCAAGAGGATTCCAACTTATTAATTGAACTCTGATCAATGGATTTAATAGCTTAGGCAGGCAAAAACTGATGTAAGCATCACAGTAGGAGTCAGGAAACTTCTCTTTCCATTCCTGGAATTTCAACAGGATTTTTCTGATGTCACAAAAATCTGCATGTACATCTTCAAAGATTTTCCTACTATCCTCTAAAACGTTATCTATGGATAATATTCATTGGGAATAAAAAGAAACAATCACAGAACTTATTGAGGCATAAGCTAAAGAGTTTATGCATCTATAGGACCTAAGAGATATTTTTATGAGAATTGCATTTGTTATTTGTCTTTGACACATCTGACATTGAAATGGTTTAAAAACAGCTCCCAGGAAAACCCAGTTTTAGAAAAAAATGGTGTCAGAAGACCAAGGAAAGGCAAGTTTCTTCATTATCTATTTCACAGATTTATAAAAGCACTAATGTTTCAAACTTTATTCCAGAATGATAAAATTTCAGGCATGAAAACCCTTCTGCTGTTATGTGAAGAAAATGTATTATGCCTTTCCCTACTCCTCTTCATCTATTCACTCAAGATAATTAAAACACCAACCTTTAACTCACTCTCTAGCTTCAGGAAATAAATTGCCTTTATGAAACAAGTTGCAGCACTGCACTGAGTACTGTCAGATCAGCTTTGGCATAATCTGACAGATCTTACCTCTAGTTTAAAAAGCCATGCATAATGCTGCCACCACATAACTGACACCAAAAGAAATCTACAACCATTCATTTATTCTTCCCAAGTCATTAGCCAGAACTGCCTGGGTACATTTTTTTCCTACACTGTGCAACTAAAAACATGGAACTCAATTGAAGTATTCCTCTACCCTTCCTTAAAAAGAAAATCATTAAAGAAGTATCAGCAAGAGATCTTGTTCTAGGACATTACATTAGGACTGTCACCAACCTTTGCTCTTCTGGAACTCATCCACCTCTGTGGGAGTCAGCTCCTCGTCACTCGACAAGCCCTCGTGGTGATCTCCTTCTCCTGATTGTTCCCTCGCCTGCCGCCTGCAAGTCCTGCATTTTGGAATGAACTCAGATGAGTTATCCTCTCCTGTGTGTGCAGGAGAAAGCTTAAAGAAAAATAATCCAACTCCAAAAAATGTACTTAAAACAAGCCATGAGAACAACAGCCTAAGGAGAGGCAATGGGCAGAGCAACAGTAACTACAGAACCAAAAGGACTCCTGAACTGTGGAAGGAGAAGGGGATTTGGGAACTGAAATCCAAGGGCTTAGAGCAACATCTCTGACCTCTCCCACAAGCTGTGCAAAAACCTTCCCTTCACCTCATTCCCACTGATGAGGCAAACAACTCATCCCATCTGCAACACCAAGCATCTGGCATGGAACTGGATCCTGTCTGATAGTTTAGTGTGTAGTAAACAACTGAGACCTCAGACTGTCCTGTCAGTCCTGGATCACTTGTTCAACAACCTACATGAAAGAGGTGATAGCCCCCATGTGCCAGTGGGGTTCTAAAAACTATTGTACCACGGCATCAAGAAAAAGAGGCTGCAAAATCAATGGCTTGAATTTCTACCACAGAAAGATGATACATGATATGGAAGTGATATTGCATAAATACTTTTAAATAGTTATTTACATCAATTAGCAATAAAAGTTAACTGCTTTGAGTGGAAGTTGGTATTATTATATCACTTTACATCCATTACAATTCCAAGGCACTTGCTGCTTCCAAGTACAGTTATGAGTTAGTTACCACTGCAACTGTAAAACTTTCAAAGCTCCCAATAATATAAAAAAAAATGGTACCAATCTCTGAACATCCAAAATGTACCGTCTGTCTGACCTACGCTGATAGCAGACCTGGGGGCTAGAGGTTGATTTGCTTCACTCACCACCACCTCTCCAGCAGAAACAATTCTGCCCAATTTTGCTATTTATACAGTAATACAAAAATATATTTCTGTAAAAGTTCCCATTATTAATTAAAATAGGAAGAAAAAAGCTCCCCTCATAGTTTTGTCTCACTTAAGTCATTTTAATTTAAAATATCCAGCTCTATTAGCATTCAGTTTCAAATCAACACGAAGAGAATGACATTAACACATAGATGGCTTCCAAGTACTTCAAGTTTTGGAAAGCAAAAACTGAAATATTTTTAGTGCAATCTCATTTAGTAATCCTCCAGGTTTACATTCATGACTGCAGGAATGACAGGACATCAGTGCACAGCACATTTATCAGAGTTAAGTGCACCTCTACTTAACAGTTACCTTCGATGCTCACACATTTCCAGAATCTGGGTCTTCTCATCACCTTCCAATCTACTTTTTGTTGGTTTGTCATTCCCACCTATGAGAAGACAGAAACAGCCAAAAATAAAGTGGTACATTTTTAAAGTTCCTGTTTTGTTTTCAAACAGGAAACAAAGAATCTCCTCCTATTGTTTTGTTGTTTGGGTTTTTTAAATTTAGAAAATAGCCAACAAAAGCACAAACCTAATCAAAATTCTAATAGTATCCAGAGTTAATCCAGAGTAAATTCCTTGTAGCACTAATAAGTGGCTTATACATGCAAAACATGCCAAAGCAAAAGGGTGTACTACTACTGAAGTACTATCATGTAAGCAAAAACAGCCTTTCCACTCTATTAAATACAACTAGGAACATAAAAAACAATGCTGTGTGCTGCTAAACATGCAACCACAGTCTCATTTGTAATGAGCTGGAGGTAAAATCATTTTTAATAGCAACTCTTGCTATGGCATTATTACCCTTTTCTCCTTACACCTGCTGTCAGTATGCTACACCATTTTACAAAACCATCCAGATCTGCTACTTTCTCTCATCAGCAGTTTATCCCCTGAAGTGAGAAGACTGAACCCATATGATTTAGTATTTACCAGGATCCAGTGCATCTGGCCTCCATCTGTTCCAAGCAGCTCCAAGCATATTGCTCTCAGGTTTTCCTAAACAGTTTTAAAGAGTTTGGTTTTGGAGGTCTGGTTTGTTTGGGTTTTTTAAATAGCAGCAGCTAGAGATTCACACAGCATACAAACAATACATTGGAGTGGAAAGAAACTATGAGCTGAGAAAACTGTACTAATTTTTCCTGCAGTGACTGAAACACAGTTTTCTTTTAGATAAAACCCTTACACAAAGTGGCTTCTCTCTTCATGCTTTGCCACACGTGTGTCACCTCCTGGTTTGAAATCTCCAATTTGAGCACATACATAGCCTTACAGACACTCTCAGGTAAAAATGATTTTTCAGATATTGACAGAATATAATAAGCAAGAATTCTCCAACTTGAGACCTCTTGGAAAACTGACTCCCATTTCTCTTTTTAAAAATTGATGGGAAATTGCTGAGTTGAACAACTAAAAATTGACAATGTACTTGGTCATGTTATATTCAGAGAAATTAAACCAGAGAAAAACAGTATCATGGGCATTACCAAGGTAAGAATTTTGAATGAGGTACAGCAGAACACACCTACTGACAATGGGAAGGGGAAAGGAGAGCAAAGGTGAAATTTAAAATCAACCCAAAAATTAACTATTTCTGCTCGAAGACAGAAGTTATTTTCTCACTGAAAATCTGAACTTCATACTCACTTGTCAGATGCTGAACATAAGCAGATTCATTTTTCAGCTCCTCTTGCCTTCGCTTCGATACTCTCAAGGCTCGTTGCTGAAGAAGTGCATGTACAGCCCATTCCAGTTCATTAATGTCCTTCAGCTGAAATACAGTAAACACTAATCAGGTTTTCAACTGATTTAAATCTCATAAGCACGAACAAAAACCAATTTCCATGGGTTTTTCATATAGCTGAGAAATTAGAAGAGAAGTATCATAGATTGACAAGTAAGTTACTGGTCACTGGAGTTTTTCAGGCTTCTTTTATAAGGCTGAAAACACAAACCAAAAGCCAGTTACTCATCAAGGTAACAATTTCATACAAAAGGGTTCACTAGGACAATATTGGTGCCCCTTGTTTTCTGTCAGTTTGCTTTTGAGGCGCTAGCCGTTGAAGAAAATGTATTCACTAACTAACATCTCTTCTCTTTAGAGTTACCTGAAGAAATTCACAACTGCAAAGTGACACAAGATTAAATTTGATTCTGATAGAACTGATTTTTAACTGGGTGGTATTCCTCATTTTTCATAGACAGAATATACCTTTATCATCTCAAAAAAAAAGGAGGAAAATATACATACTTTTTCATTCAAACAGTTTATCAAGTTTTCTACATATGTTTTCATGGCCCTGTAGAATTTGTAATTCAGAGCTGCTTCTGAAGACTTCTCTAATTCCTGGACAGACATCTTTGAGCTCTCAATATCCTCCATATATTTTTCATACTCTCTCTGGTGGGCACGGTGCACATCCTGTAATGATGTGATCCTAAAAGAGAGAAAGCCAGGCAATCAGAACCATTGCCAACTTAACAGCTGATCCATTCCAAAACATTTTTCCCATTATAATCACATAAAAAATCTTTGCCTGTGCTAATAATAGCGCTTGCATTTGACCTGAGCAGCACCGAAAGATTTACCCATGCCAACATTTGCAGAAGCACAGGCTGTGGACAAACATCATGCTTTGGAGACCCAAATGTCATTTATGTGGTGCTGGTTTTGAAAGCACCACTGATATTTTACTTGGACTCCTCAATACACCACACTTCTGAAAAACAAAAAAGCCAAATTATGTGATTATTAAATAGATTTTACCCAACATAATCTGGGGAGAACTACAGCTCACATCAACATGTCCATACCAGTGTAACACAAGTTGCATGGACAGCAGTACCTGTAAGCATTCACAGTGTGCTCACTATTAAATACAAACCAACTGAGAACTCTTACTAGTATATGATAAAATCCAAAAACTTCGGTCTACAGCTGTCACTATTAGACAGGTAGCACACTAACATTCACATATATTACAACTCTGCTTCCTCTCTTTTTTACCCCTTCCCTCCTTACACATCCCAAGTGTTTGCTCAGCTTGAGCAAGCCTGTAACAAAATCAAGACAAAGACCACATCTTACTTCACCTCCCTGAACTGAACGCTTCCCAAAGAAAATAGCTGGACTAAGCTATTGCATTCTACTGTGCTACAAATTAAAAAGAAAAAAGAATAACCTATTTCAGCACTTATTATGTTAAAAACATCTACAAAGTTTACACCAAACAGGTTCCCCTTCCTCTTCTTGCTGTTTTCCAGACAGGTTTCCCACTCTTGACAGTTGTATTCTTATTTTCCTTATTTGTACATAAATCTGTACATAAATTCCTACTTCAGTTAACTCAATTCCCTTCAGATAACTAAAGCTAAGAAAGCATACAAGTTCAAAAAATATTTAGTCCAACTTAGCTTCAATTCTCTAAACAAATGCATCAATGATGGTCTGTACAAAGCAACGCATATCCAGAGAGAGCCTGGTGCAAGTTCACAGCACAATTTATGTTTCAGTTGTATTAAGTTACTTGTCTAAACTTATCTGAACAGCTGCTTCCCAGTGCTGGGAGGGATGACAGGATGGCTTACCTTGGGATGCCTGACCCCAGCTATCCTTCCCACACGCCCTCTAGGAGGTTCCCACATCCAACCCAGGACACTTCAGCTGCCCACACAGCAGCTGAGCCGCTCAAGAAAAGTCACAGCCTGGCACACAACTAAAGAAAAAGATCCAGGCACGTTCTGAACAGCCTGTAGAGAACTTAGGCTGCTTTAGGAAATACTGGGTTATTTTTGCAGCTGGTCTAAGAATTACCATAGGAGGGGTGGGAGTGCCAGCTCCACTGCCCGCAGTGAAGTTCTGCTTGCTGGGCAAATGAAACATCGAGCCAAGGCTCCTATCAAGAACTGCCAGCAAGCATAAAAAGCTGCTGCCAAATAAATAAAATTTACTTCCTAAAGTTCAAGTGGACAAAAACAGTCTTGGAAAGTCCAAATGCTCCCCTAAAACAAAGCATTGCCACATAAAGTAAAAAATTTGTGGTACTCCATTAGACATCATTACACACGAGAACAACCCAACAAAAGCCCAATACTCTGGAAAAAAGAATAAGACTTTGAAGCTATTGTCTCATTCTGTGACAAAAACTCAGACAACTCATAAGTTAAGGAGTTACCTTTCAGTCAGTCGCTTCTTCACAATTTCCAAATTCACAGGTGGTAGAGAAACAGAGGTATCAAATTTGGGTTTGGCTGGTTCATATTTACGCACAGAGGCATCATCACAAATTTCCTACAAGAATTAAGTGTCAATTTTTAACACACCACTTACACCATTTCTCCCTTTGCAACTCTACAGATCAACAAGACATCATTTGAATACTGGACAACTGATATAGATACATATTTCAATCACAAAAATGTCTAGACAAAACCCAACCAACTCAAGCATGAGGTCCATAACTAACAAGGTCTACTGCTAAAAATTGCTGCTGTTTCCTGAAGAGCAGAATTAACTTTTCCATAAACAAGTAGAGTATGAGGACCTAAGAACACATATCCTACTGGATTTGAACACCAGTCTCAGAAAGATGTAATCTTCTCCCACTCCTGTACTCCCCAAATTGGAAAAATTTCTACAACTGTCAATTCTGATAAAGAGCTGGTTATTCAGATGCTCCGAGACTGATCCAGAGTAAGTGATCCAAGCGAGAAACAAAACTCCCAGCACATCAGAATACATTTTATTTTTGCCAGTTACTTACTGGGAAAAAGACAGCATTCTGCTGAACTGTGGAGACATCTCTCAGATTGACATTCAACAGAAATTTAGCAGATTAAAAGAGTAATTTTTGCTTTGTGACCTTGCAACATTTGTATTACTTGCATATTCTTGCTTTCAAGACCCCTTGCATGGCAGAGAGATCAGAATTTTCTTCTCTGCTTCTTGCGATCTCTTATCACAACAGGTACCTGCCTTTGGGGCTGTCACCACCATGTTGCTCCTCAACAGCCAGACAGAGATTATAGATTTTCATTATGATCTTCCCATCTTTCTAATCATCCTTTCCCTAAAGAATCAGGGAATAATTTCCTAAAATCCTTTCTAATGAGAGGGCAGGAAGGACATATAACAGTTCCCCAGACAAGCTCTCTTGCCTATGAGCAAAAAGCAACTTCCAGTGGTTAGGAAAGCATGTGTCACCTGAGAGAGTTTAACAGCTTTCTTTATCTGCTGTTCTTCCCACTTGGCTTCATAATCACTTGATCCATCACCCACAGACACTGGAAGTTAAAACAATCATTATTAGATGGAACTACGCCCTTTTTTTTTTCCCGTCTCGTGTTCTCCTCCATCTAAAGCAACAATGGGTCTCCCAACCACTACTGAGAATTGATACACCCAAAAAATAGCAGATGAAAAACCTGCAGATGGAGGACTTCAAAACTGAAAGGCAAGGAAGGCTTGGAAAAGGCTACTGGGATTTGTAGAAGTCACACTAACATTAATTTCCCCAACTATTTCTCAGACAACTACTACTGCAGTAGGAGGCACATAAACATCTTGTTTTTATGTCTCAAAGCAAAGCTGTGTATAATACATGCAAACAACAGTATAAGTATAGACACTGACATTACACCCAACAAACCCTTGAGCATTCCAAAACATACACTCTACTACAGATACAAAAATCTCATTAGCATTAATTTGAATGGCAGATTCTGCTCATAGTTATACATTCCTTATAGCCCTTATTCAAATAATAAAGTAAACCTGCGCTTCATAAACAACACCATAAGAAGCTCTAAGAGAATAAAAGCAGTGGGAAAGCCAATTATGTTGTGCACGCAGTACGTTTGTTTACTTCTGGAGGGCTGGAATACTGGCTTGTTTGTTTGTTTTTCATTTTTCAAAACGAGTTATAATGTCACTGCAGGGAGAGCACTTAGAAGACCAGACCAGAAGCAGGAGGCAGAACTTACAGTAATTTTATTCACAGTAAATGTGCCTTCTACAAGGCCATTCTTTTTGCAGTCAACAAGGCCAAAAATAATTTTTTTAATGTTTCTCAAAGTATCCTGTACCCCCACAAGTGAGACCTGAACCAGGTTAATGACCCATATAAACCTCAAGTACCAACTGTACAGACTTTTTCCAAGAGCAATAAGGACCAAAGCCTCACTCCTTACTGGACAAATCCCACATGGTTCCAGACGGTAAAACAAAGCCTCTGGGAGAAACAACACAAACTCACCCATGTCTTCAGTCATCCTCTGCCTAAGAGTTCTCATTTTAGGAGCAAAATCGAGATTTGTTGTTTCAGACTCATCTTCACTGTCTAAATCACTATTTCCTCTTCTCTGAGGGACCAGAGGACTGTTTGACACATCCAGGGGAAGATAATCATCCTCTGTCCTGGCTAAGTGACGCTTCCTCCGAGCAGCCTCAATGTGAGCTGCACTGGGGATATCGCCTGCTTGAAAGAGAGAGAAAATCTAAGCTAAAGACTAAAAGCAACACTCTACACCTAATGCCAATCATCACAACTGTTCAGCACCACTGTACCATTTTGGATACAGGACACAAAATGGTTTTCTACCACACTGAATTCAAAGAAATGGAAAATGCATCCTTAAAAAGTAGTGCTCATTCCAAAAACAAAGCTCAAACATTTTTCTTTTAAATAAATCGGTGTTAGCCTGTCCTCTGTTTTTCTGTCTCCCTAAAAGATCAGGGTTAGGTAACTCAGTGAGCTTACAAAGGAATCCAGAGTTTACAAATCAGCCTCGGAGTGAAGTTTTATTTTCACCTCATGAAGGGAACTGTGCATCACTAAAGAGGAATTTTCTGCTGCCTTTCTTCTATAACCAATGCTCATAACTTCTGATCCATTTCCAAAATTAGCACAGGAAGACAACAAATGTTTGCAACTAAAAATACAGGGGAACCATCACTATTCTTCCAGAAGGGTAGGCCTGACTCAGGATAAACTGATGCCTATACCTTAGGTGGTTTAAGCTGAGTAGGACTTATCTTGCTCGTCATGTACTTCAAACACAGAATGTTCTAAAATAGCTTTCTTAAAAAAAAAGGGAACTAACGTGGTGATAAATCCTTTCTCCTCTGTGGAGAGCTGGATTCATTTTCAGAGTCTGAGCTGTTGTAGTCTTCATTCAGTGAAGAATAAGTTTCATCCTCATTCTCCTCCTCCTGCTCTTCACAAGTGCCTTTGGTGTCGCTAGTTCCAGGCTCCAACTGCCAGATTTCTGTATTAGGGGGGGAAAAAGTATGATCCATTATTTCAGTTTCAGCTGCTGGAATATGATGTGCCATAACTGGTTACCAGAAATTATTTATGCCTTGCTGCAGCAAAGGCTGGTCACTTGTCTATCTCCACCTGTTCCCATCAAAACATACCAAATTGTATCATTCCAAACAGTCACTTACAAGCCAGTTCTTGTATTGAATAAAAGCATCTTTGATGATGCTTCCCATAGAAAGACTACGAGTCCTTCTGAGACACAGAGCATATTTACATGCACAAAAGCAATGAGATCAACTCCCAGATAACAACTAATTAATATTCTGATTGCTTACAGCATATTTGGATTCTTGACTTGAAAAACTGCATTTAGAAAGCACTTTTTTAAAGCATTAACAATGAGGGAGCTCTTAGTTAAACTATAAACTTATATCTATCTTGTCTCCAGTTATTATCAAATTGTTTTAAAATATTTATTTCTCTTCATCTGCCACTATACTTTCAGTACATCATCAGATTACTGAACAACAGAATGTACAACCTTTTATAAGAATATGATATGCTTTTATAAGAAGTTACTAAGAAAATTTACCATCTCATCTGAATCATAACCTCAAAGGGAATTATTCTTCAGTCTAATTTTTTTTTATCTAACATTAGCAAATATGCTATATCTGTGAATTGACAGAGGTGTCAAAAGGGGAATACGTAAAGAGAACTTTCAGACACATTTGTTTCTAAAACACACAAACTCCAAATATTCCAACAGGAAACTTACTACAGAATGGCTTGGGTTGGAAAGGACCTTAAAGATCATCCCGTTCCAACCCCCCTTCCATGGGCAGGGACACCTTCCACTAGACCAGGTGCTCAGGGCTCCATCCAACCTGGCCTTGAACACTTCCAGGGATGGGGAGTCCAGAGCCTCTCTGGGCCACTGTCTATAGTTCAATGAAACTAGGGATACTACCAGAATAATCAAAGCTATTGACTGCATTCAATTAAAATATTTAAATGCTCTAAGAGCACACAATTTAATAATGCTTACATTAAGTTTCATCAAACAAAATGCTACTAAGCTCACATTTTCCCTCAATGCCAATACTCAGATCAAACTGCAATTTGACAGCAATAAGCAATGGATACCTGGCCCATAGTTTGAACGATATGATGTTGAGGTATAAACTTATCAGAACTTTGTTAACTTTGATGTAGTACATGGTTCTGGATAATCAGGTTTTCTCAAGAACAGCCTCCAAGTTCTGATAATCTTTTACCAAGGTCAAACTGAAAATAATTTCAGCACAAATACATTACAATTATAAACCTGTAAACTAACACTGTAAGTATAATTCTGGGTTCAATTAACATTTAACAGCAGTATTTTTACATCACTCTTCACTTCTTAATACATTTAACCAAAAAAAGGACTTACTTTTGCTTTCTTCAGCTTCTGTCTGTGCAGGCAATAGGCTTTCCCTCTTTTTAATTCTAAAGGTTACTTCATTGAAGGATGGCTTTTTAACTTTAAAAAACTCTTCACCTACCAGATAAAACAAAGTGATTCTGAGTAACATTAATAAAGCCAACAATATACACACATATATATGTATGTACTACATATAAAAGTGCATGTAATCTCTATGTGTGTACAGCATAACTTCTGAATCACAGAATCAATGAGGTTGGAAAGGACCTCTAAGATCAAGCCCAACTTATGACCAAACACCAACATGTCAACAAGACCATGGCACTAAGGGCCACATCCAGGCTTTCAGTTCTGACTGGATTAGTTCTAAATATAACTATGGCTTTATCACTCATAATCCATCACCACTTAGTTAAAAATTGTGCAGCTCAGCTGTCTCAACACAGCAATGTTGCATTGCTGAAATGCAGGGTCTCTTTGCAGCTTATCTCCACCAAGGTGGCCACATCTTACCATCAACCACAACAGTAACAGCTCAAAAGTGTCAATTAAACACTTAGGTTTCATTTATTTAAGCTTGTTCATCATTAACTAGTCATGGCATCACACAGTACTTGTTCTCTCTGGTTTTCTCCAGCTGTAAGAAGATTTCAAGTGTTTCCCAGCCAAAAGAACATGGACATAAATTGTCAAAGTACTTTTCACAGAATCACAGAATTGTTAGGGTTGACAGGGACCTCTAGAGATCACCTTATCCAACACCCTGCCAAGGCAGGGTCACCTGGAGCAGGTAACACAGAACATGTCCAGGTGGGTTTGGAATGTCTCCAGAGGGGGAGACTCCACCCCTTCCCTGGGCAGCTGTTCCAGTGCTCTGCCACCTTCAAGGTAAAGAAGTTCTTCCTCAGGTTGAGGTGGAACTTCTTGTGTTTTAGTTGGGCATCACTGAAAAGAGTCCGGCACCATTTTCCGGGCATCCGCGTTTAAGATATTTAGATGGAGTGATGAGACCCCTCTCAGCCTTCTCCAGACTAACCAGGCCCAGCTCACGCTTTAGTATGGGTTTACCGTGCAAGCCCTCCCCTGACACAGCACCGCTGGCTACGTTTACAGCCAGAGGCAGGAGGGTGCCCGGCGCGGGGCTCGCTGAGGCGGGAGCCCAAGGCAGCCCTGTCCCGGAGCTCCCGGCCCTGCCCTCCGGGACACACACACACGCACGGTCCCTCCTCACCTTCCCGTTCCTCCTCGCCGCCGAAGCTCAGCAGCTCCTTCCCGGCGCGGCCCGGCCCCGCTGCGGCCCCGGTTCGGCACTGCCCTGGGGCTGTGCCCGCCCCTGCTCTGCGCGCCCGGCCGCGGGAGCTGCGCGCCGGCTCCTCCGCGGGCAGCGGCCCCTCCGCGCCGGGCCCCGCGGGGGGATCCCCCTCGGCCTCCGCGTCCCGCTCCGAGGGCGAGCTGGCGCCGGAGTCTGGGGACGGGGCGGCGGCCGGCTCCGGCTCTGGCTCGCCCTCGCTGCTGCCGCTGGAGGCTGCGCGCCGCCGGCCGCGGAAATTACGCGGGGGACGGCGGAACATCGCTCCCGGGGAAGGCTCCCGGGAACCCGCAGGATCCCAACCTGGGCCCCGGCGCGCACGCGCGGCGACCCCGGCGCACCCCGCCCGCGGGTGGGCGGGAGCAGGGAGGGATGGAGCGGGAGAAGGGAGTCGGCCAAGGTGTCCCGTCAGGAGAAAGTAAAAGGCGTTTTTTTAGTGTTTCATTGATGCCTAAACATGTCATTTGTTTGACGAACCGTGAACCGTTCAGTGCAAGGGGCTGCCGTGCTGAGTGGGTGCTCCCCCCTCCTCCGCAGTACCATCGAAATTTTATGGGGTTCTGGTATTATAAAATATAATTTATAAATAATATATGATAATATATTATTTCAATATGCATAAGTTATATGTAAATTGTATTGCCATCATTAGTGATGAATATTTATAAACTTCTGTGATTGTTAGGTATTATGTAAATAAATAGTAAATTGAAATGTAATTGCTAATGCCTTACTACACATAAATAAAACAGTTATTTTAGAATTAGTAATAGCACACAGTAATAGCAAATAAATACACTTTATAAGGCCAGGGTGGAGCTCTAAGCAACCTGGTCTAGTGGCAGATGTCCCTACCCATGGAAGGGGTGTTGGAATTAGATGATCTTTAAGGTTCCTTCCAAGCCAAGCCATTCTAGGAGTCTATGATTATTACAAATACAAAACTGATTCTGTAGCTTGTTGTCAACAAGTAATCACACATTTCTCTCCCTTTCCTCAGGCTGAGCTCACAGAAGGAGTCAGGCAGGTGCCAGTGCTGGTGGAAGGGGAGGGGAACATATGGCTGGGAACAGAAGGAAGGTGGGAATGTGACAAGTGATGACAAATTGGTTTGCTTGGAGAGGAGTTGCTCTGTAGCTTGTACCAGCCTTTGATTTCTGCCGTGCTGACTTGAGCTATGTGTGATTTGCTCTGTGGAAAGAAAGTACATCCCACTCCAAATGAAACCATGAAACCAGGCAGAGCAAGTCCTTCAAGTAAGCCTTTGTGTCCCAAGAGAAGTATCCAAAAATAGCAAATGTTTGAAATGTTCTTGCTTAAATTGCTCCACCTTTCTGTCCTTCATCTGCAAGATGAAGATACTAATATTAACTTGCCTCAGGAATCTTGTGAAGAAAAAGCTGCGTTTGTGAAGCACCAGTTACAGTAAGAATAACATAAAAACCCCAGAGAAAATCAACTAAAATATATTTCTCTTCAGCACTGCTTCTGAATGTTTATTAAATAAAACCCAAGGCTAATTATTGAATAAGGAAGATTATAAAAACTTTAACAATTCAGGAAGCACAATTCACCTTGCAGCATTATTCATTTTCTGCACTGAAAAAGGGTGGGGGTCTGGTGGAAAAATAGTTATGCAAATGCTGAAATAAACCTGTCCATGGATTTGTGCTTAAATTGACTTACTGCAGGCTCTGATTCAAAGCTGCCTTATTGCTGTGGAATTGATACGGAGTTTCCCTGGGTAGTTTCTCTGACTGAAGGGTGAAATTGAGGATAGTCTGGGGATGCACAGGTGTATTGAGTTGTTCCATTGTGACCTGGACAAAGCAGAGTTTGCTGATATAGATTTACCTGGAATAATGCCGGTGAGGTTTCCTGTTTCTCATTTACCATCCAGGACTGATGAAGACTTCATGCCAAGCAAAGATGTTATGAGTTTTACCAGGAACCTTTAACATCTTTATAATAGCGACAGAGCTTCTTTCCCTGGTCGTGTCTCTGTATTAAAGTGTTTCTTCTCTTTCATCTGATTTTAAATCCTGACAGTCTAGTGAGTGCTACTCAGGCAGGACTGAGCTGGCTCCTTGTAAGACAAAATGGCCCAGGACCTCATCATGGCAGAAACATGGGACACAACTACAGTTTCAGCAGGTTGAAACTGCCATGTTTGCAGTTGTCCCTTCAGTTAATGTGCTCACTAAGTGCCAAGATAATAATCTAGGCAGTGGCATCCAATCCATGATGATCCCAGTTCAGAAGAGGAAAAGCAAATTCAGCGGCAGCAATGCAGTGCAGCATTTCTTGGATGGACTGCCAGTGCCAAGTGCCAGTGGATTTATCTTCTTAGGCAGTAAAAGCCCTTTTCCTGACATTGCTGACACAGGACAAAAGGATAATTTTGCCTTAAACTATTTAGCCATGAAGGTTAAAGGTAACAGACAGGTGAGGGTTATTTGTCAGAAATAGTAGAATCATTTGGTTTTTTACTATTTTAGTGACTTCTGCCAAACCATTTCTCTGGCAAATGAATTTCCAGAAAGACTCTGAGTAGATCAGTGAAGTAGATCAGCAAATTGTTATAGATTTCCCTTTCCAAAGCAAGAAGCAGGATAAAAGCCAGACAAGCCTTTCATGAAAATTCAAGTGAAGCATTAATGGCTGATAGTATGATCTCTTTTCACACTCCATTGATTTCATCTCTGGCTTGATCTCTTGTTAAACTTTAATATCAATGTAAGTTACAAAGTGACTTACTCTGACAGACTTACCTCTGGTCAAAATCAAACTTTCAACTGCAAAAGAAAAAAAAAAAACCAAACCTTAATCTAAGAGGACAACTCAGTTTTGGGAAATGACTGCAAAACGAGATCCAACCCTCTGAATGCAATAACTTTGTCACTGATTTGAGGTACAGCACAACGTTATTACTTGCAGCTAGTGGAAGAATTTGCCTTTGCTTCCTTTTTTCATGGAAAAGTCCAGCAGGATGTCAGGCAGATGGGGGCAGCAGCAGCACCTCAAACTGTCAGCGTTACACCAGGCAAGCAAGAGCCACAGTCAGGGCAAACCTCTGTGTTTCATCAACACAGAGCTTCTGTGTAGACTTTCATAAACCAGCTTAAAACCACAGTGATCTGTTTGCCCTGTCAATGAATCCCTGTTTTTATTAATTATGTTATTAATCATACATTTACTTTACTGTCTTACACAGTTTTGCCTATCTTTATCATAGTATATACTTGCTCTATAGCATGCCTGCATCTTTCCAGAAGTCTGTGAATCTGAAAAAAATTTCCTTTTCACAGCAACTCACAAAACATTCTGAAACCTGAAAAGATTTATTTCAAATTTTCTCAATGTTTATGTCATTCGTCCTTTAAAAGCAATGTGTAATTCCAGAGAACCTCACAAAATTTGGTACGCAAGAGGTACACTATTCAAAACTAGTACTGGTCCACAGAAGCCAACGGTATGTAGCAAATAACAGGTTTTTAGCACCTAAAACGGAAAGATTTGTGGGGAAAAACCCACATTTGTAGCAAATGCAGTAGGGGATCCCAGCCTATTCGGATTAGACCGGCTTCTTGGCTTGCATCAAAACTTGAGTGTGGAGAAACAAATGCATCTGAAGTGAACCTGCAACTCTGACTTACCAAAATATTATTTACTAATTATGGCAGAGGGATTGCAAATTGCAACAACTAACCTTGCTTAACCCCATTACTCTGTTATTGTCAGCACTTGACACTTGTGAAATTTCTGCGTGCTTGAGCGTTTCTGCCTGCACTGCAGCTAGGGATAGCAAGTAAAACCCTTGTGTCTGCTCAGCAGTTGGCAAAATTTTATTTGCCATAATTCAGTCTGCATGAGTCAGCACTGCCTCCCTTCACAACATGGTCTGGCCTGTCTGGAAAGCTACTTTCTCTATGGTTACATAGATGTTCTGTAAATCTCAAAATAATTTCAGTGCGGTAGGCAAAGAAGCCTTTGCCACACTGAACAAATACAGTCCAGCTCCCCATCCACTAGTAAATAATATCAGTGCTTGGCAGGGAACAAAGTTAGGACATGAATGTTTTATTTTATACAGCTATGAAGTAATAGAAAATCCTGCAAAATTAATAAAGTAGCCATTTGTTATTTTAAAACCTGCGTGGGCTTCTGGTTCAGAAACCAAACCAACATCTCTAGAAGTTCTATTTTTGATCCAGTGCGTGTTTTGTGCCTTCTACGCCTTTTTGATAAATTGCTACTCAGAATTAATATCAGAAATGCACCACTCCTGTTCTGTCAGGTGTGGAAAGCAAATATTAACTTGTCCTTTTGTTTATCCTGTTGTGTTTTATGCCTCAATTTTTAAATAAAGATGTGGGTTAAAAGACAGTATCTAGCATTTTCTCAAAAGGAAGAAAGAGGTTGAACACTGCTGTAAATATGAAACCTTCAGCAGCACTGAGTGAGGGCTTATTGCTTCTGTGTTCTCTAGAGGGAAAAAAAGGAGGTGCAAAAGAAAATTTAGCATGAGTAATAGACTTGAATCTAATAAGGAGGTCAGAGCTGTCACTCATCAGGTAGGTGTGGCTGTTCCTAAGTAGTTCTTTATAGCTGGGACAACAAGCTGGACTCTCCAGATGAGGAAATGCCGCTCATTAGGAAGCAAAATTAAACAGGTCAGTACAGGAGCAACATGTGCAGGTTACAATTGAAAAATTACTGCTTTGTGACCACTCAGAAATAGTTGTCGCTTTATGTCCCTTGATCCCTGACCAGTAACTGTGCACAAATCTTGGCTTATTCTTGCAGTAACTGATTTCTAGTGTCCATTTGGTTCTGGCTTAACTTTATGTGTTTTAAACATACGTTTGCAGGAAGATGTCTGCCAACAAGCTTAGACACTGCCTGGTCAGAGGGCTTGGACAGGGAGTATAAAGCATTCACTTCTGATGTGTTTTCTGCAGCAGAGCAGAGAAAATAAACAGTATTACGGAGTAGACTAAGAGCAGAGAAGACGTCATGTTACCTACTGCCCTTCAGTTCAGGCTAAACAACTTTATTCATGATCTTTTTTGCTGTCAGTGAAGATCTTTCATTATTAATCTAAAAATATCAAAATTGCTTGTAACAGGAAACTGAGGACTGAGTACAGATAATGATCAAAGAGTAACACCTTAGTGTGAAAATGGAGTTGCTTTTAATAGTAATAGTTTCTCCGTCTTCATTATATCTTGTTAGGCTTTGCTGTTATGTGTTGGTTTGGGCTCAGACATGAGAAGGAGATCATAGAATCATAGGATGGGTTGAGTTTGACCTTAAACATCATCTAGTTCCAACCTCCCTGCTGTGGGCAGGGACACCTCCCACTAGAAGTGTAGGATAATAAATGATGCCATAACAATCCTAGAAGATGAAACATTATATATAGTAAATCCTACTTCTTTTCTGCTCCTCCCATACTTTCACCTTAATTGATCTCTTCTGAGTAGCTGTTGTGCTGTAAACGTGCCCCTATGCCTGGAACGAGCCTGTATCTTATCATACCATTGGTTTCTTATCCTTTCAGCTCCCTTTTATATTATCAGTTATTATTAAGCAATTTCTCTTAGTTTAGTGGCTTTTTGAAACAAACTAATTAATTCCTGTTTCTTTGCCACTGTCTACTCATTGCTACAAGGGTACTATAACCAGAAGGGACTTTTATTTCACCTGGTATTTGACATCAGCCCCGAAAACTACATGTTGAAGCTTGCAAAAAGCACTCTCTCCAAACCCCAAGATGCCCAAAGGCAGTATCTGCAACAGTGCCTGTAGAAACTGCACTTTCATAAAAGTAGTGCTTTTCTTTTGAACCTACTTCAAGCAGTAGTCAAGCTCTGAGTGGAAACAAATTTCATTCTCCATTTTAAAGGTATAATACTAGTTTGTGCCTCAGACATTAGTAATGAAACATCTCTGTAAGATCCTTAGTTTGAGTAAGAGTTCAGCTTTACTTCAAGGATGCATTTTTTAGTACCTGACACTAAACTTTGGATGTCTACATACCCCATTTCCAAGGAAGAGTGACTTGAGGGACTGCTGCATTCAAATGTGTCTGCACAACAGGTTGTGAGTCCTCCTCCACTTCCTGATAATTAATCTTACAGATATTTATTATTCTAATATCTCTGATCACTTCCAGTTCATTGTGATAACATAGATAAAACAGCATTGAATTTGTGCAGAATCAGAGTACATAAAGCTTTGATGTGCTAATTTTTTTATACCAGGTTATCTCGCTAGGGAGTCGGCTGAATTTTTAATTCCCTACAAGTCCACCCTTCCTAGGCAACAGGTCAAAAGAGGTGATTCTGTGACCCTATTGGGTGTCCAGCTGGGGGGTCCTCAGCACAAGAAAGGTGTGGTCCTGTTAGAGTAGGTCCAGTTCAGACCACGAAGATGCTCAGAGGGCTGGAGCACCTCTGCTATGAGGCAAGGCTGAGCGAGTTGGGATTGTTCAGCCTAGAGAAGAGAAGGCTCCAGGGAGCTCTTATTGTGTCCTTCCTGTACTCAAACAGGCCTATGAGAGAGATAAGAGGTATTTTCACTGGGCCTGTTTCAACAGGAGAAGGGGTAATAGTTTTAAACAGAAAGAGCGTTGATCTAGATTAGATATAAGGAATAATTTTTTTACAGTGGAGGGGATAAAACACTGTCAGAGAGGTTGTTGGTGCTTCATCCTTGCAAACATTCAAGGCCGGGTTGGACAGGGCTCTGAGCAACATGATCTAGTTGAAGATGTCCCTGCTTATTGCAGGGGGTTTGGATTAGATAACCCTTAAAAAGTCCCTTCCAACCCAAACTATGCTACCATTCTGTGATTTTCCTGGCCTCAGTTTTGTCAAAGGAGGTGTTAGGCAACACGTAGTTACCTCAAATGAGGTACACTGCTGCTCTCCTATAGGGATCTCACATAACATTAATAAAGCAGATGGGTCATTCCCCCTCTGTCACGTTTACAGAATCAAATATCCCAACGTCCTTTATACATTTCCTGCTTGATGTACTTTGTCGCCTCAAAGCCAGTGGTTAAGCACAGACACGGCCCAAGTCCATTTGCTTGTGGGGCCTGGCAGTAACGTTAATAACAGAAGAAAGGAACCGTGAGGTACCTTGAGAAGTCACATAGTTCAATGTTCAAGGCATGATTGACTAACTGTATTTACCAAACTCCTCAGATATCTGTCTAACCTGTTCTTAGAGACTTCCCTTCACAGATTTTTACACTGCCCTTCCCAATACTTAACTACTGTAATCAGTAACCTAATGTTCTTTGTCTTATGAGAAGAAACATATTTATCTGGTTTATTGTTATCTTAATTCTCTCTACAGTGGCCTTTATGAACCAAGTAAACTGTTATGCCTGATGCAAGCACTTGTCTTCAGTCCAGAGCAGGCTGGAGGTGTTGCCAGCACAACAAAGTCACATTTAGAACTGCTATATCACTATAATGTGTACTAAACAGATTAAAGGCTGCATTTTAAGGGGTGTTAAAAAGTAATTCAAGTGAAAAATGTCAGATGAGAGACTTTTTAATTTGGCTTCAGAGAAGCCTGTTCTTGACCCAGGGCTGCTTTGTTATCCCAGTCAATTATTTGGAATTAAATGAAGCACTGCTCATGAAATCTGCAGATGACTTCAAAACAGCCCAAGGCCACCTGGGCCCCTTGAATAACACATGTTTTAATCCACCTACACAGCAAATACCTGTGCATCAAAGCCGAGGTTGAGTCTGAGCATAGGACAAAAATACAAAGCATGGGTTTGGGCTGGGTGTGAGGGAGGAGAATGCTGTATCTTCAAAAGCAGTGAATCAGATGAGGGCTGAGGAGGTCACGAGGGGTAAATTCATGAATGCTGCCAGTGCAGTGCAGCAGCTGCAACAGCAAATGCAAACATCGGGTGTGTGCTAGGATGTGGCCATGGCCATTGCATGGCACAGGAACGTGACTGTTCTGGAATCACCGTGAATGATAAAAGGTGTAACAAACTGGAAAGGCTCATTAGGAACCCAGAAGAATGAGTCAGTGGAAAAATCTGCTCTGTATGAAGGTGATAGGTAATTATCTACCCAGCAAAAGCATAGCAGAAAGGCACTGTAATCATCTGTGCACGGCGAGATCCACTCACTGGAGAAGGAAAAAGTTTGGTGTTTAAAAATGATGGCATTTTCCACGTGTTTCCTTCCTACCGGATTCTTTAATTTTTGGAGAGATAACCCCCCGAAACCCTACGTATTTCAGTACACTGAGCAGTGCCAAGTGTGAGCCAAATTTAGCTCCTGTTGCCAGCCCCCTCCGCGCTGGTGTGGGCGTCCCAGCGGGACACTCTTCCCATGGAAAAGCACCAAGGGTGCTGTTACCTGCTCCCAGGTGGAAGAATTGTCCTTATCTGGGACGGGGCCGCACAGGGGCCACAGCTTTTCAGCTTCTAGTAAAGGACTGGGATACAGCCGGAAAGCTAAAGAAAAGGTAACTTATGGAGCAGACGAGGAGACAGCACTTGGAATCGAGTGGGACAAATGTGAGCAAGGACGGGGTAGATCCTCTGTCAAGTCTTTAAGCAGTAGCTGTTACCGTGCAGCAGCAGCACCGACGGGCTCGATGCCGACATGCCCGGACCGCGGCACTGTTTGGCGAGCCTGGCCCAGACCCGGGGGCTGCACCGCCGGGCACAGCGACCCCTCCACCGAGCTCCGAGAGCCCCGTCCCGGCTGCGGCGGAGCCCGGCCTCGGGCAGCGCCCGCCCCCGTTTCCTCCCCCGCCCCCGCCGCCATGTTGTGGGGCCGAGCGCCGCGGGAGGCGCAGGGGCCGCGGCCCGGCGGAGCCGCCGCTGAGGGCAGCGCAACAGGTACCGGGGGCGGGGGGCGCGGGGCCGCGGGCGGAGCGGGAGCGCTGCGGCTTACAGCGCTGCTAGCTGCTTTACTTGTCTTTTATCCCCTTATCTGAGTCTGGTCTCTTTTCTTTTTTTAATTTTTCTTTTTCCTTTTTTTGGGTGGGGGCGGCGTCTGGGGCTTTGGGCGGTAGCGGCGGTGGCTCCCGCTGCCGGCGCTGCCGCGGCTCGCCCGCGCTCCCTTAGTGCGCTGCGAGCGGAGAGATCCCGGTGCCTGTGCCCAAACAGCTCTCGGAGCGCCCTGCCGAGGTGAGGTGACTCGGACGCGTTTGTAGAGCCCAGTTCCTTGTGGTGATGGTGATTTTGTTCCGGCCGGTTAGCTGTGAAAACACGGAGTTTGGAGAAACCGAGCTGGTTTCTGCAGTTAAAGTTTGCAAACTGTTCTGTCTGTAAATAGACTGGCTTTTCTCGGTCTCGACTTCTCACCGCGGCATGTAGTAATTCAGAAAATAAAATGAGGCTGCGATACGTGATTCGGTTCCCTAAACATTAAGTTACCATTTTGAACACAGTAAATGGTTTTCACGGCAGCTGAGGCTTTGACATCTGTCACATTGCAGAACTCGAAAGTAGATCGTGCTTTAAGATAGTGCCTGCCTTCTTTGAATTCTTGCAGCGGTTCTCTTAAACACCGGTCTGAAATTCCCCGTCTAAAACACGGCAATGAGAAGCCTCAAGTTTCTTTGCCCCTTGTGTCCAGGCTACCCTATCGTGTGCGTTGCTCTTTTGGGAAAATGATGTTTTTTAAACTCGTTTGCTGTTGGTGCTGGCCTGTGGTGGCCGCAGCTCCCACGCCGGAATGTGCACAGGGAAAATCGGGGGGTGTGTGAAATAGAACGTGGTGTGGGTAACATCGGTGACACATAAATTGCAGCTGGCTTTGAAGAACTTTAAATAATTCATCTGAAATTTTCTTGTAACAAACTTCTGTATCCGCTAATGCGATGGTGACATTTAAAAGTGATGAGCTCTAGGAACTAATTGGAAAAATAGTAGCTACGTGAGTTTCATTCTGCTACCAAAGCTGGTTCATTTTTGTTACCTTGTTTCCACTCTACCTCCCCTGTTTTTTTGTGTGTATTTTTTTATTCTGACTCAGCTGGGAGGGGCATTCACACCACCGTGCCTCTGAGAATTTAGAGAAACCCTAGTTCAGACTCTGGGCTCCATATGATGTGAACTGCCTGATGCCTGCAGACATGGATTTAGGCTGCTCCTTGCTCTCTGTTGAACAGAATTTTTTGTCGGATTAGCCTCCTAACTCAGATGCCTAAATTAGATCAAGTGAATATGCTTATCCTTTTAATTACTATCCTGAGGGAATTGCATTTACTTTTTTCTCCTCCATCTGTACAAGATCTGGGGTACGGGATGTGTCCCTGGCTGAGTTGTAGCTGTCACTGTAATAGAAACAAAGAGGATGTTCCTGTAGCAGTAACAATAACAAAATGGGGTGCCTATGGTTGGTTTGTGCTAATCATAAAAATAATGAGGTTATCTACCATAGGTGCTGGTCAAAGCACCTCAGCTTTATGGCTACTTATTTTTTTCACCATTTTTGTAGACAGAATGAGATAGGTCAAGGCTGAAGTGACATGTGGATGATTTTGAAGTCTGTTATTGAGAAGTCTTTATTGAGATTCAGGTATTACAGTGATTTTTACCACAACAGTACTTACAGCAAAGTTTTTTTACAAATATTTCTGTTGTAGTCTTTAATGTTGAAAAATTAATCAATTTCATGCCATAGGAAAGTAGCAGCTATGGAAAATAAAGCTAAGTCTGGAGGTGATAGTATTTCTTCACTGAGCTGCTTGTCAGGAGCTGGTGAGGAAAATGAGGCAGCATTTGGAAAGTGAAAGGTGATGTGCTTGCTTTGCTTGGGGCATTATCAAAAACCTTCACAGCCTTTGAAAATAGGCATCAGTCCGGAAAATACCTTGGGATTAGTTCCTGAAAGGCAGTGTAGTCCAGATTAGTTCCTGTCACAAATTGAGACAGATGTCTCTGGTCTGAGAGATAAACTGTTAGTTAACAGTTTGCAAGTAAATTAGCTGCTGTTGCCTCAAAAGATTTAATTTGATCAACCTGCAAACTACGTGAAAAAAGCATTTCATCAGATTTTTCTTTTAAAAGCCAGAGCTGTTCTCTTTGCCTTTTTAAAACTGGTTCAAAAATTTGACATCTTTATTTGTAATGTTAATTTCTGGCCTATTTTCACTTGAAAGGAAATGTCTCCAGTATCTTGTTTTTTAAAAAGCTTTTAACTCTTTCCATTTTTTTTTTTTATTTACCTCAAATGTAGTTATAGAATAATATTATTTTGAAGGGACTTCTGGAGGTCATCTGGTCCAACCCTATGAAAAGCATGGCTAACTCAGGTCACTCAGAGCCATGTCTGGTTGTGTTTGGATTACCTCTGAGGGTGGAGATCCCAAAAACTCACTGGACAGCCCTCTCCAGTTTGGTACCCACACTTGCAGTACATCCATCCCATTGCCCAGGCTATCAGTGAAGACATTAAACAATACTGGCCATGGCATCAGCCCCTGGGGAACATCATTAGTTCCAACCAGATGGATTTGAGACTGCTGATCACAGCGCTCTGAGTCTGATGGTCAGGCAGGTTTTTCACCCAGTTTACAGTCAACCTTTTCAAACTATATTCCACCAGTTTGGCTCCAAGTATACTGTGGGAGACCTTGTTAAAAGTGTTAAAACAAGCTGCTGTGCCATCGTTCACAGAGCCAGTCATCTCAAAGATGAGATGTGTCAGGTGTGGTTTGTCCTCAGTAGCCACATGCTGGCCATTTCCTATCACCTTTTTCTTCTTCGAGCATCTGTAGGTGGGTCCCAGGAGGATTTGCTCCATAATCTTTCCAGGGACTGAAGTAAGACTTAGCAGCCTTCTGTATTGGTCAGCTGTCCCTCTTGCCCTTCAGATGGAAGGTCTGATGTTCACCTTTTTCCAGTCACCAGGATCCTTGACCAGTCACCAAGAACCCCCCAAAAATAACAGAGCTTGCTCTTACAGTGACATTAGGCAGTGCTCCTGGCAGCACTGGGGCTGTGATTTGTTCCATGTATATGTATGCAATTGTTCTACTTCCTTGTTTTCAAGTTATTTTGACTTTCAAAAGCTGCTTTCAGTTCAATGTAATGTTACACCTCTTGACAAAGGGTGATGATGGATCCTGCCATGTTTTCAAGTTTTGGGGTGAAGTTTGATGTAGACAGTCCTGTGAAAATCATGAGAGCAGTAGTTGGCTGACAGAGAGTTTGGGGTGTTGCTTGGATTGGAAGGTTCACATTATGTGGCTGAATGATGTGTGAAAGTCAGTAACCCTTCTTAGGCTTTTTTGTCTTAAGTGGTGATTATAAAGATTACAAAGATAAAGTCATGCTAGTTACAGAGTTCTCTTTTTTATGACTGACTGACCTATTTCAAGCACTATCGCTTGTCAGTAAAACACTTAACACAAAGTGTACTTTGCCGTTCAGAGGTTGAACCTAGCTGTGGGGTGAAATAGGGTCATTACAGTATTCCTTCTACCTTTAAAAACATACTATCACCCTTTAACTTCACCTTTTAAAATTTCATTTTTCTTGTGTGCTCTGGTTGGTGATAGATGACACATCAGACTATTTTGAGGGGAAACACTAGCGTTAGAGTGCCTGGTTGGATTTCTAGAAGGGCTAAGCAGCTGTTTTAAGTGATCCTAAAATTTTCAAATGCTTAGTTGCAAATATTGCAGGTAGCTGAATTACCTCTGGAAATGGTGTGTTTGAATCCTGATCAGTGTAGAACTGGGAGATTTACGACTACACGTAAGTTCAAGTTCTTTCCAGTGACAGACCAATGCAAACCAAAATTTTAAGCCAGCTGTGAGCAGTGAAGCCTTGTTTTCTGTGGCATTGGCTGTCTGAGTTTGATCAGATGTGAGCCTGTGTTGAATTTTTTCTCGCGGTCAGTGTATTTAGAGCAGCTTTTAGCCATGTGGATCTTCTGATGTCTAATATTGGTACTCAAACATACAGCAGTCCTTCTCTTCCTTGAGGGTACTAAATTTGGTTGTGCCTTCTCTGTCTGGTTGCCTGTTTTTTATGGATATTATAGTCTGTTAAGATCTTTGCAAAGGGCACCCTTCTGTTAAGCTTGGTCCATGTTAGGCGATGGGATTCATCAAAACACGTTAACTACTCATGTCTCATACTTTTAGGCAGAGGAGCTAAGAATTCAAGCATTCTGGTTGCTTGGTTACTATAATGTTACTGCTTTCATTAATTCACTTATCAGGATGGTGGTTTTTATTTTGTTTTTTTTTTATTCTCAGATTTATTTAAGCATAAAATAAATTTTTCTTTAGAAAAAAAATAGGGGGTTTTATTTCATGAGGAGGAGTTCTTACTTCTACACATACAGTGTTTTATTGCCCTTTGCAAGATGATACAGGGTCTGTAGTAACTCGTTTTTCTGGTATTGTGCCATTAGCACCAAATGTTGTAAAGGTAAGGATTAGGTCACATAAAAATTATAAGCTAAAAATGAAGCTGATGAAATGCCATTTTTCTTCAAATGGACAGTATTTAGAACCTTGTCAGTATAGGAACACAGCCTGGCCAGGTTGGTTACTTGGATCCTAGAGTTAAAATAGTGGATTGAACATTAATATATAGAGGAGCACAGTGTTGTGTAACTCTTATTTTCAGAACAGCACATGAAATTCAAATGATGTAACATGATGACAGTAGCAGCACAAAGCATTGGAATTACCTAATAGAGGACAAGTACCTGAGAACTATTTTTAAACATTTTGGCACTTACAGATAGTTGAAAAGGCGTGGTTGATCCAGAAAAGTCACAGCTTCTTTGGAACAGCAATTCTGAGAGCCAGTTTAACTTGAGACACTTTGATATGAGACGTTGTTGCTTCAGAAGTAGCAGATAATAATTCTGAGCCAGCTCTACTAGTGAAAATGTTCAAGGCTGATGCAAGTGGAGCTTGTGAAATGCTGTGGCATCAGTCATGAGCAGTATCTGCAGTCAGTGATTCAACAGCATACACATGAAGTAAGAGAAGAAAAGGAAATGGGAGTTAACTCTTCTTTGTTTCTAAAAATATTACAATTGGAATGTGAAAAAAAAATACCTATTATGGCTATACAAATAAATGTATCAAAAAATCAGAGCATATTTAAATAATACTTTTAGTCTTATCCTTCAAAGGTCAAGAATTTTACTAATCAAAAGCAAAAACTTTATAGCTTTTTCCACTACACTGTAACGACTTAAAGGTGGGACAAGTGTCTTTCTAACTGAAATAATTTTGCCCCTCAGGATTTTACATGATGTTGAGATGTTTGTCTAACACAGGTGATAACTGATTCTCTAAGATCATGAAATTCAAATTTGGTGGTCAAAACATTATTACTGTATGCTCTAGAGCTCAGTGGTAAAGGTTTAAGAGACCACATTTCAACTGGATGATTTGAAGGACTGTTCTTCATAATATAAGCATGGATGAGATTTGCAGATGGGAGTGGGGTCAAGAGCAGGAAGCTTCATCTGGGGCAAGTGAGAGGTGCTGTGGCCACACTGCCTGTGTCCTGGGTCCACCTCAGGACCAGTGTGCTGGTCTCAGAGTTCCTGTGCTGGGCAGAATCTCCGTTACAACCACACTTCCCTGTGTCACTTTGGGGAAAGCATTTTTACCCATCTGTTATCAATCTGAAATACTCCTACCTAGTTATTTTTTTTCTTGTTGGACTGCCTTATGCTGATCTTTACTTCTTCTCCCAAGAAGTTTCCTTGATTTTTGATTCATCTGAGATAAATACCTTTTCTTTGCTTTAAAGGCCGCTTGTGGCTTTTCTCCCCTCTGCTTGTCATCTCATTCAATTTTGAGAAGTTAAGCCTGCAATGGTTTTGTGCAGCTGCCCAGCTTGAAAGCAGATACCTAAACTGTAAATCCAGTCTCACCGAATGGTTTATTTTCATTAGTTTTACAGATAGTCAATGATTGCTTTCTGCTGAGCACAGAGGAGTACTCACGTATCTTTTGGTTTTTGCTTTGTTGTAGCAGCCCATTAGATGTTCTGTACATTTTGCACTGTTATCTGGGACTGAAAACTGAGCAGCAAGTTAAGTAGCATCTATTCTATCATAAGGAAAAAATAATTAAGCATTCTTCTTTTAGTTGTGGTTTTTTTTTTTTTCTCTGTTATCATTTTGCTTGTGCTCCTGATGGAAAGACAGGAGCAGGCTCAAAACTTTCCTCTAAGGTGGCAAGATTTCAAATGAATAAGCTTAAAAGTAATATGCTCTCAATGTTTCCAGTCATGGTTGAAGTAAGAAAATAATGAAAAGAAGACAACTCATCAAATACTTGGGTCTCGCCCAAGTCCGTATTGACATAAATTAGGAGTTACAGTGTGAAAGTGGAGAACTGCAGGTTTCAAGGTGTGTGGACCTCACCAAACAGCATTTAAGGGTGCTGGTACAATGCTTGCAAATAATTAGATGTGAGAATTGATGTCTTTTAAAACAGAATCTAGAAAAAATGGCATATGGAGTAGGGAGTCATGTGAATTAGAAAGTAGGAAGCAAAAAAACCACTAAGAGTATTTTAAGTTACCACCCCTTGAGGAGCAAGCATATCTCTCACTCAGCTCTCTGGAAAGGTTACAATATGCAGCCTGGAGTTCCTTCTTGAAGGTAGAAGCTCAGAGCCTTTAAAAAAAAAATCTTATAAATAGTCTACCCTCTGCTTTTTGCTTTTTTTCATTTCCTTTTTAAACAAAGCAAGCAGAGGTGGTGATGTCTGTCTGGGATCAGGTTAGTGAATGTATTCTTCCAGGGCGTGACAGAGCTGGGTTCAATTCCCATCTTTTCCTGAGGAAGTTTGTGTCTCCTGGGAGAAGGGCCAGGGATTTAAATAGTGAGCTTCCTGAAGTGGGATTCTCATTCTCTCCTTCGGAATAATTTCTTCCTTGCAAAGAAGATTTGAAGCTGGAAGGGCATGGACAGACAGAGAGGAACCTGTGCATCTGTGCTTTAATGTAGAGAATTTCTTGTAGGTGGTTGAAGTCCTGAATTAACATTACTATTCCAATCACTGTTCATGAGTTTCCTTGATTGACTGTGCAATAAAATAGGGGAAACCATCTCCTAGGAGGTGGAAAAGATCAGTTTTAATCTCCAGAAACAGAGGAGAGAGCTGAACAGTGTCTTGATACTTTGAATGGGCGCTTTCACAGCTGAGCAGCTGTGTAAGAAACAGAGTAAACCCAGCAACAGTGACCACACAATTCTGTTTTTTGAACAGAAACAGAGATTCTTGTATTTTTGATGGTCAGTATGTTCAGAAAGCCTATTAGTCAGGCAAGGTAGGCAGAAGGATATTTGTCAGAAAAATACTTTTTGTGTTGTGTCTGGATCACTGTTGGGAAGGAAGTTTCTCTTTCACAGTGAGCAAGGAAAGGGCTTTGTAGCACAAGGTTAAGAAGTAAAATATTTAACCCTTTATTTTTTCCTTCAAATGTCAAAATATTAACTAAAGCTTGCAGTACTGTTATCTACAGTAGCATGGGGAGCAGGAAGAGCCAGCAATGTGCTACCCACAGTCGACTCCTCCGTTTTGTCACTGATGTCATTCGTTTGTTATCGGAGTGGGTGGACTTTGTAAGCTGGCCACAGTGCATTTTGAAAAGGCCATGTGGCTGTGTATAGCTGTACTGTAGAAATGAGATAAAGGCTTGGCCTGCCACAATGTTGAGATGTTTTTCTTTTTTTTTTTTTTTTAATCAGTAGAGTCTCATACCAGTATGTCTTGAACCAAGAGAAGTTCTAGTCTGTGCTAGTTCGTAATGCCTTACTAATGCTTCTTATTATCTCATTTTTAAGAGAGTACTCCAAAAAAAGCAGGAAACAGCTACATGGGCTATTATTACAAAGTCACTGCTTGCTTTGCAGGTACTAGTGAGTCGTCTTTGTGTTGTCCATATCTACAGGTGTTGCAAAGAGTAAATCAGGTAACTGGTGCTGTAGTCTCTGTTCTTGCTAATTGGCTTTTGCAGCAAAATTCCGCAATATATCTTCCTCCTGCCATGGAGAAAAGGAAGAGTAACAGGGTGACCACACATGCTGCTTCCATGGTATTTGCTTTCTTCCAGACAGAGCCTGGTGCACCAGACCTTCATTCCTACTAAAACTATGTGGCTGTGGTTTTTCTGAGAAATGTTTTGAAAAAAATAATTGATTCAAGTATAAATATTAACAAAGATTGTGGTAAAGCTGCCCTTCATAAAATGGCAATATGCCTATGACAGGGAAAAGAAAAAGCTTTTTTCCCTCTGTGTGCAGTCTGCCCAGCCCTAATGTTTTCTAATGCTTTCAGCATGGTCCTGATGTGTTCCCTGCTTTTTGCAGTCTCCTCATTTCTTTTCTCCACTTGTCTCAACTGTAATGAACACTGAGAGAGGGAACAGAAGTTGCAGTTTGGCAGGTCAGTTTGTGAAAGCAATTAGTGCTCTAGAGATTGGGGCTAGTCAGATGTCTTGTTTACAAGAACTTGCTGTTCTGCTGTTTAAATGTAAGATCCAAGTTTTCCTGTTTTCACTCTAAATGGCAGCAGGACTTAATGTCATCTACAGTGTTCATAATGATGTTTGATCCTGTTGTTACACCTTGGATTTCATGCTGTGTCTGTGACAGTTTCTTCCGACTCATGACTGAGTTCACCAAGCACATCTAGAACATTTTGCAGAAACAATATTTTGTGAAATATTCTGGTGGTGAAGGCCATGATTTCATCAATATCATCTGTTTGGGACACTGGTTATAGTATTTTCTTGATTTTTATTTTCTTTCTTCAGTGAACATTTCTATATGGCATTGTATAATGTGTTGTGTAAAAAGGGTCCTTGGAAATTTACAGCTTTCACCTCCATTAATGATTAGAAGTTAGCAGAATCATTCTAAAAAATTCTAAGTTTGTCTTAAAGTGAGAATATTTTGTTGAGATTTCCCTCAGTAAATAAGTGGTTCACACTTGTGTCCTAAAGCTTTAAGATGCTTTTACACCTTTGTAGGTCTTTATAGATGGTGACTGCAGCAACTTTATTTGCAATTTATGAAAATAAGCTGCTTTTAGCTTTGATGTAGGCATAATCTCCAAGCCTTTGGGATGTGCTGGGGAAATGCAGAAGACAGAATACTTGTTGAGGGCAAGCTCCCTTCTTTGAGAAGGATTGTTTTCACAGACTTCTGAAAAATGTGTGTAGATTTCAAGTTTACTGAACTGTTTCCTCCTTCTTTAAAAAAAATCGAGTGAGGGGAAATTATATTGCAGCAATACTTTAGTTCTTCCTTTTTTTACTTCTTGGTACAACTTGAGAGTCTGTCATTGGAGAAGTATCTGTGCTTGGTGTAGTCCTGATGTCTGAATGAAGTGGATCTGTGCAAAGGGATAAGAATGTGTTTCCAGTGCTGGTGAGATATACAAAATCCTGTAAAAGGCCTGCTTATGATTTTTGGTTGCTTCTGTAAGGTCATAATTTTCTCCATTTGTAACGGTTACTGTAGGAGGGTTTTGGTCCCCTTCAAGTTTAGTATTTATTTAAAATATGACAAGGTCTGCATATAGACATAATAGTGAGACAACAGAGCTAAAACATGATTAAATCACATCGCACTGCTGTAACGTACTCTCAGTACAGACCCATTGGGCAGTTCCCTCTTCTTTTTGGACCTTGGGTGTTGGTTCATCTACATGGCAATGCCCAGCACAGA
Organism: Corvus moneduloides; assembly: GCF_009650955.1. Lineage (NCBI taxonomy): Eukaryota > Metazoa > Chordata > Aves > Passeriformes > Corvidae > Corvus > Corvus moneduloides. Next base: position 7,175,233 of record NC_045478.1, read on the forward strand.
TTTACCAGGCTGGTTCAGCCCAGATGTGAAAAACTTGGGGAATTTTCAGGTACACTGAAAAATCCTGTGTTGATAATTAGGGCAGGAATGCTCATTATTTTGCTGATGAAAATGAACCAGGAACACATGTCCTCCATAGATGCAGGGCTTTCATAAATAGGAATGACCCCCACCAAGCAAAAGCGACATCAGAGTCCTCAAAATTTTTCAGTTGAAATTGATTTTAAAATGTGGTATAGTTGTGACTCCTGGGACATTAAAATGAGGAGAAGGTATTTCCCCATTTTGTGTGCATGAAGCTGCCTGGGTTACTTCTCCCACTCACCTGCTCAGCAGTTGAGAGTTTGAAAGCTCAATCTACACAAGCCATTTCAGCAAAACCAAGGCAAAATGTGACTTTCTCTCTAACTGTGAGACATATAAAGTATTTCAAAAGTATATCTTAAGATTTGGGGTTTTAAGAGTTAATCAGTTTGCTATCAGACCTGTATTGTCTGATAATTATCTGACTTGTATTGTGAGGCCTCCCCTCGAGTACTGTATCCAGTTTTGGGCCCCACACTAAGAAGCATATAAAAATATCAGAACATGTCCAAAGGAGGGAAACAAGGATGGTGAGAGGACTAGAGGGCAAGATTTTTGAGGAACAGCTGAGAATATGAGGTTTGTCCAGTTCAGAGAAGAGACCGAGGGAGTGACCTCATTGCTATCTACATCTTCCTTATGATGGGAGCAGCAAGGGAAGTGCCGGTCTCTTCTGGTGACAGGACATGAGGGAATGTCTTGAAGCTGTATCAGAGAACATTGAGATTGGATGTAAGGAAAAGTTCTCCACAGAGAGGGCAATTATGCACAAGAAACTCCCCAGGGAAGGCGTCATCGCCCCAAGCGAGTTGGTGTTCGTGAAATGTTTGGCCAAATGCTCTTCAGATACACCGGTTAACTTTTAGGGTGTCCTGCGTGGAGTCTGAATTTGGACTCAATGATCCTCTTGTGTCCCTTCCAGCTTGGAATATTCTATGTTTTTGTGATTACTCATTAAAAAAAAAAAACAAACAACTAAAAGCTACCTGAAATTAAGAGAACAAAGTGAGTTGGAGGAAAGATCAAATGTGTAGCCCTTAACCAGTAAGACTAAATCTGGAACAAGCCACATGCAGGTGGAAATCTGCTGATTCTGGGGGTGTTCTCCAGCATCCTGCTTCTGTGTCGTCGTTTCAGGTTCTCTTTTAGACCTCCTTGACAGAACAGCTTTTGCAGAGAAATGTGCTGTAGAAGTGTTTAACAACATTGGCAGCATTTTTCAGGAAGGCTCTTTATAGATCTCAAGTGTCTTCTAGTAGGCTGCTTGGTAGGTCCATGTCTTGGAGCAGGTCCATGCTTCCTTTTTTCATCTTTCTGTGGTTCATACCTAGCGTCATTGTGAGAGATCATTTGGACTCACCAACTACTGCATTTACTTTCTTTAAGTAGATATGTATACGTGTGTGTAGCCACAGATGTATGTATATATGATAACGATGATGTGAACTATACATAGAGAATTGTTAACAAATGATCCCAGATATTTTTAATTTTATTGAAGAAACGTGCAATAGATAAAAAAAAAAATGCTTACCTGTCCTCAGGTGGTACTAGAGGGCTTTCCAGTTGTGTGATTTTTGTGCTGAGATGTGCAGGAGTTTCTTGGCAGGAAGGGACTATGGGGGACGTGATATTTCTGTACTTAATATTAAAATATGTGGCTGTATTGAGAGGTGAAGGGTTTTTTTATGTGTGTGTGTCTGGGTGGGAGGTTAGATGTCTGAAAAGGGGGTGAGTGAGATGTGACTCATGTATTTTTAAATAAAAATAAATATTTCATTTTTGTAGCTTCATCCTGTACAATAGTTCCTCCACATAGAGGACAATGATTATGATGTATAGATTTCAGTATTTAAGTATAATTATCTCATCCAAAGCACAAGCTGACTTAATTGTCTTAGTTCTATGTTCATAAAGCAGTGAATTGTTCATGCTTTTCCCTCAGATAAGTATTAGTGAATATTTTGCAATTCTAAAGTGTTCTTTATACAGGTACTCTTGAAAGGATGCATACTAGAAAAACGAAATCTTAGTACTCTGATATTTATTATAAAGTAAATTCTATTGAGACATCGTTTAAATGCTGCTTTTGAGTCTTTATGCAGTAGCTCAGGAGAAGGAATAACTTCATTGTGTTACTTCTGCAAAACTGTCTGATGACAGATTTTTATTGGGACAAGCCCTTTCTTCAGAATACATCATGTAAGAGTGTTTTCTTTGTTAATGGGGCGTGGAGTGGTGGAATGGATGAATTTGAATAATAATTGGTTTCCCACTTTGCTCAGCAGCAGCTTTGGCTCAAGGCGCTGAGCACTGAATTTTTTTTTTTTTTTTTTTTTTTTATTAATGAAACACTAAGTATTTACCGGGGAGAGCTGGCAGGGACCTGCTGGGACCCCGGGCTCTGCTGTCCCCAGCCGTATGTCCCGGCGAGCCGGGGGCAGTTCGTGTGCATCACTCCGAGCGCTTGGTACTGTTTTCCTTTAAGAACTGGCACAACGTTCAGGACTGCACCGCATACCCTATACAAAATAAATAAATAAATAAATAAATAAATAACCCCCCACCCCCTCGCCGGTGTAAATGCCGCTGGTTCAGCAGCAGCAGCAGCCCCGGGCCGGGCATTGTTCGCTGTCGGAAGTGGGGCCGGGGACGGACGTGCCCCGCTCGGCTCTGCCCTTGTTGCATTATTAATGCACGATGTTTTCATGTTGCAGATGGCTGAGGGCTAGCGGGGCGCACTCGGGACCATGATGGCTCAGTTTCCCGCAGCCGTGAATGGTGAGTAGCTCCGGGTTGCTCAGGTAGGGCTGGGAGGTTTGGATTTTTTTGTTTGTTTGTGGTTTCTGGTGCCCGCAGCAGCGTTTGGGTCACTTTGCTGCAGATCGCTGCCCGTAGCCGAAGCCGGCGCTGTGAGGCTGGAACAGCATCACTGCAGTGTAATTTGGGCTACGGAGACGCCTGGAGTGGCTGACAATCTCTGATCATTTCCAGGGCTGAGGAATGTGTGAGTTGTAGTGCGAGCACTGCCTGACTTCAAGCAGGGAATATGCTAAGTAATAGTTGATTAAACTCGCATACCTTTACTGTTACGTAATTCAGCACAAAACGTGTTCCATTATAGTCCATTACGCTGTTTATTTGAAACAAAATATTTGAATGTATCAAGCAGTTTGTGACATTGATGAAAACAAGCAGTCCTCAAAAAAAAAAAAAAAAAGAGAGAGAAATAATTTTCCTCTTGATTGTGCTCCTTCCACCACAGAAACTTTTGAATTCATTTCTTAGTAATTTCCTTTCAAAGACATACGAGAGTTGGAACCTTAGTATTGTTTTTCTGTGTGTGTATGGGATGGAGCTCTTTATTTTTAGAGGAGTCTTACTTGCGAAGGCACGATTTGCAAAGACCTGCTAAGAAATTTGACATTTGTGTGTTGTTATTTACAGAGCTGGCCAAAGTGAAAATACAAGTATAGAAGCAATGTTTTGTACTTCAGATACTCCTGACAAGGAGTATTTCTCCTGATAAAAATAGAAAAACAGGAATGAGTATTTATCTCAGTTATCTGTGAAGGTTGCTGCAGGACTGGTCTTTAACTAATTTAGAAAATTGTCACTGCTGAGATAAACTGGGAAAGGGGTTTTGGGTTGGTTTTTTGTTGTTTGTCTGGTTTTTTCCCAGAACAACATTCAGATCTCAAATTAAACCTCTGTTTTACATACCTGTTTCATTGGAGCATAAGACATTTTTTAAAGAAATAAATCCGTGTAATAAATACTTTTTTTTTATACAGTCAGCTGCAGTTTATTCCTGACTTTGCTTTACAGACATTAGAATAAAAGCCAAGTAAAAGGAATCAATATATAATAGGGGAAATCTATGTGCCAGATTATTTTTTTCACTTAATTGAACATAATGGAATATTTTTTATATTATTGCCACATGATTTTTGCTTCTCAATTTAAAATAAACAGTCAGAAGCTCTCTCTGACAATACAGGTTTATGTTCTTGGTTCTCTCTGTGGTTGATGTATGCGTAAGTTATTTGATGTCTTTTTGTTTTGGCTTTTTTCTCCTTGGTTCTGTTGGAGGATTGCAAGTGTGTTGTCAGTAACCACATACATTGCTCTCACAAGCCTTACTTTGAGAGAGAGATCCTTGATCTGAAATCCCTTGGGCAGTAGTCTGCCACTCTCAAAAGGAACACTGCCAGAGGATGCTGCCTTTCTCCTCTCAGAATTTTACTGTGTTGTAAGGCATAGTGAGAGAGAGAGCACGAGGAAGAGAGACACCAGGCAACAGTTCAATTATTGCTCCTCACAGAGTAGTTTGGATGACTCTGTGTTAACTTTGTGTAGTCTTGCAGTTATATTTCTTCCCAGAACTGATGAAATTTCAAACAAGTCAGGTGTTTTAAACAACAGCTTTAATGTGATTTCTAGGTAAATACTGACCTATCTTTGCTGTTGAAGTTGTTCTCTAATATTTGTTCCTCTTCCCTGCTGCTTAACCACTTACAAGCACTGCTGTAATGGTTGCACTCAAACTAGTTCACCTGAATTTGCCACTCATTGCAGGAAACCTCTAATTATGTTGTTAGACCTTGGTAGTGACTTGAAGCATGAGATGAAGAATGAGGTTATGTGGGAGGCAACCAAGCCATTAGGCATTGCTGCAGCAATGGAGCACTGGCTGCCTGCCTCACCTTTGTATTAGCACAGCATTGACCCTTCCCTTTTGTATCCTACTGGGGGAAATAGTGGGTTCCTTCTGTGGGAAAAAACCTCTTATTCTTATCAAGGTACAATATACTTTGCTTTTAGTTCATGAGTACTGTAATGCATGAAGTAGTTTCCGTTTCAGGGTTATTTTTGGCATTCAGTGTTACAGAAAAGTGAGTGAATGGCATGGAGCAGATGTGTGTAAAAGTATGTGATTGTGTGACACGGGGTGACAATGAGTCTGAGAACTGCAGGGTTAGAATGACAAAGCATGATACTAAGCCTCAAACAAATGTAAGTGGGAGATACTACAACACTTTATTAACCAGCCTAAGCAGAGAAGGCAATTCTGCACAGGATCCTGCGAAGGAAGGGGAACTGAGCTGTGTGTGCAGCTCCAGTGGAGAGACTCAGCTTCATTGAAGCACCTTCAGAATGTACCTTGGCTGAGCAGGGTCCTGAGACTGTCCAGCCCCAGCACGTGGCTGATGGCCAAACTGCTGTACTGGGAGCTGGCGTGTTCTTCTGTGGTCACGTGTAAACATTGGGTGCTCTAGGGGCATCTGCTGTTGATAGACCTCTCTTTAAAGTCATGAAAGGACACAGTGCCCAGAAAGGAAATCCCTTTGACTCTCTGTTGCTGTCCAAGGTGACCTTTGTGGGTGCCTTACTAACAAGCTGAAATTCAAAGAGGAAAAGCAGGACTAAAGAGTGTGTGTTGATTTTTCTGGAACTCAGGGTAGACCTGCTGATTTTTACAAACTTACATCCCATGTAAAATGTAAAGGTTGTGGTGACATTTTACATGAACAGGCAAGGCTGAGCAACGTGTTTCTTATATATAAAGTCTGCCAATTACAGCACCAGATGGATAACAGACGTTTATCTATGTGGAGTCCAGCTCTATCAAAGAGCCACTCCAGGCATATCCTTCTCCCCAGCCTGCAAACAAGATTGAGGATTCCCTACTGAGAGTTTAGTTCTATCCTGTAACCTGAATATTGATCTTTATTCCTGTGAAAATGGCAATATAAACCCAGTTTATGGTAGTTGATTCTTCTTACAGTTCTTCATCTGGGCAGAACTTGCTTAGGAATTCATCCTAAGTCTTGCAAAAGCTTCTGGAAATGGCATTTAGTTACACTAAACAATAAATATCTTCAGCAATTGTGTTTCTAAAGAAAGAGTTAATATACTAACTGCAAAAGACATTTAATAGGATAAAGGCTTTAAAAGGTTAAAATGTACTTCCATCTAATTTGTCTCAGTGATTGCTGCCTTTGTCACAGGAAAAAGTATCCTTCACTGCCATGGGATGTGTTCTTTCCAGCTGGAGAGGAGTTGCAAGATGTTTCTTTTCCAACTCCCTTTCCTTCTTCGGTAGGCTAGATTTGTTCAGGGTTTGGTGTCCATGCTGATGGATCTTGGTTTGGGGAGATTTAATCTTAAAGGACCAGCTGGAACAAGGAAAGCAGTATTTGCTGATCAGTATCTTTCACATTGTTTACTTAAGTACCATTGGAATTTTTGGGCTGTGCTTTTTTTTTTGTTTATGTTTTTATTTGTCATTTCTCTTCCCTTCTACCACCTGTTTCCTTTCGATATAAATTTTCTGTGGTCCAGCAGGAAAATATCTCCGATAAACTGAGGTGTAGAAAGTAATAGTTGTAACTCATTTCACATGCTTCTAAACCTTCATAAGTAGAACTGGATTTTGTGCTGCTGTGAATAGAATTGAGTTTTGTATTCTCACACTTAGGTGTGTTGGAGACTAAAGCAGACGTGAAGCAGTTCTGTGAGGTCCTGGTTCCACTGATGTCATGGGTAAAACACTCACCAACAGGTTCTGCTGCACCTTCTCTTTAAAAAAAGTTAGTCTCAAGCTTTGCAGTCTGAATTTTTTTCAATTAGGAGCAACCCTGGTCATCAGAGTTCAATTAAAAGCTGCTTGAGTGCAACCTAACTCTTCACCTTGTGTGCACTGTAGATACGGAAACTGTAGACTTGAATATCAACAAGCGTAGATAAAGATACAAAGCTGAATTAGACCTTGCAAAACAGCTATCAGGACTTGTTCTCCCATCTAAAAGTAGGAAGAGGAAAGAAGTTATAAGACAAGAGCAAATATTTTCTCTGTCTTTATTTATGAATTAATCCTTCCTTTCAGTGGGGGCAGTGGTGTCAGTTGATACGGAGCAAAATTCATATGCTCAAGTCAGAGGGGTGTTTATCTTCCACTATCACACCCTGCAAAAAATTAGATTTCCAGTGTTTTTGCCATATTGCATATTTTCTTTAATCTAGCAAGTCAGAAATAGTGCTGTAGTGTTGCAGAATACAAGGTCTCTTATTTATATTTAATCGTGAGGATAATATGATTCACAAGGAAGATGTAAGAGGAAATCTTAAGAGGAAAAAGTAGTTAGACGTGGAGGTACATGTTAAATGGAGTAAATGGAGTTAGGTTTTAACCAGGGAAGGTTGCACTTTGTGCCTTCTTCAATACTTGAGTTTTGTAGAAGAAGTGTAACAGATCCCATGATTGGATTTCCCTAGAGAAGTAACTGGCTAAAAGGGAAAGGAAATGCAAGTTTAAGACCAGAATGCTGTAGTTGTGATATTCTTCATGGATTTTATCATGATGCCAGTCTTAATGATTATTTATAGCAATATCATCAGCAAAAAGCAAACGTATGCTGGTTAAATTGGGAGATGACAAACTCTGGAGTAATTTTCCAGCCAGAATTACACATTAAGGTGTGCATATAATTGGTTAGATTTCATCACATTTCTGCTGTGCTGCCTTCAAATAGCTTTTTAGCCATACCATTATGGGCTAGAAGAATTTTTGCTGTATGCTGGGAATTCAGCAGTTGTCTGTGACTAACGAGAAAGACAACCGGATGTGTTAGAGGATCACATAGTAATTACGTGATTTGAGGGAGAGGAAATGCATCCTAAAATGTGGTGGATGAAATAAGGAGTGCTGTGTACTATTGCTCAGGCACTGGTGAGACATCTTGTGGGTTATAGGGTAGAATTTGGGTTATCTGCTTAAGAGGGGGAGAAAAAACCCAGGAAGTGAAATAGACACAGAGCTGGGCTTTAGTGTATTTAATTAAATACTGAGAAAGAATAAAGGGATTGCCTTTTTTAACCTGCCCAGATAAAAGCTTACTGTTTTGTTTTGGGTTTTAATTTCAATTTCATTACATTTCTTATTCAGTAAATAAATTTGCTCTTTATTTTTTCTTACTGGGTAGAACAGCATTGAGGAAGGATACTAACTTGTCTTTGAGTACAGTGTTACCACAAGGGTATAAAGAGATGAACCAGCTGTTGATGCAGTTGGTCTGGAAATGGGAATGGTTCTGTCAGCAGTGACATTCTGGACCATGATTAAGGAGGAAATCTGATTGCCTTAAGGCAGAACTTGAATTTTAGGAAGGAATTAATGTATTAGAGTTTCTTGGAGAAGCAGCAGTCTGCACATGGTGACCTTGGAAGTCCCTTCCAATCCTATGCTCCTGTAATGTAGTGAAGAATTAGATAATAATGAAGATTAGTGTTAGATCTTGAGCTGTTAACTTACTCTAAGCCTATAGCTTTCTCTTGCTAAGATTTTATTTTGTTAGTATCATGTGTTAGCTTTTATAAGGTAAGTTTACACTGAGTGGGAAACCCAGGACAGATTTTATCTGGAATAATAATACTATAATGCAAGCTATTTTATTCATTTTGAATGTCAGGGAGACTCCTGGTGTTTTTTCTTCAAAGCATACAAAAACCTAAACAAAAAACACAAGAAGATCTGCATACTTCCCCAAAATGGAGCAGAGGGCTAAAGGCTTAGCTGAAAAGACTCGGAAACATAAATCTACCACATGGCCAAGTTTCAAAGGGCTCTGACTGTTAAAATGTTAATTTCCTTGAAGGTTTAACTCCAGAGTTTGGGAAATACACTACTCTGATAAGCCACTTCATGTGGTTGTTGCAATTTAGGGTTGATGAGCATTGTGTGAAGTGGCACCATCTTAACATCTACTAAATCCCAAATCATCTGTGATCATCACTTTGAACAGGCCATAGACGATACTAATTAGTATTGGCAGAATGAGTTCAGGTTTAGCCCACTAATTATAATGGCAAGAATAAACACATTTTTCAGGCATTGTGGTCTGTCAAATATATTTATATAATGCCCTATTACTTTAATTAGGAATCCTGTGTGTTCAGGCTTTCCACTGCATCAGTTCTTTCGGACATCTGTTGTTTTTCTGACAATGGGACAGTAGCCTTAAATCATCACTGAGAGAGCTGGAAGGGGCGAAACCCTGGAAAGCTGAAAGAATATCAATGTCCATGGGACTAGCATTCATGCTGGGTACCTTCAGAGAAGATATTTTAATAAGCTAAAAGCATTTGTGCTTTAGTGGGATGTGAAGTTCTCTGTATGTGAGTCTCAAGAACAGATAAGATTACCTGAACATCAAGAACTTTTACTGCTCTTCTTCTTAATGAAGTAATTTGCTTAAAAGTTTCTTTTATGTGCAAATATAAATAATAGGTGGTATATTTTAAATTATGCACCGACATTTTTCCCTGCATTTCTTCTCATAAACATGATTTAGTACTGAATCGCGATCTCTGCCGCACAGTTGTTTCTTTAGGAAACATGTCTTTCCTGAAAAGTCCTGGTTTCACTGTTATGGAACTCTGCAACTGTTACAGCGTGTGTTGATGCTTGTATAATAGTACTGAAAAGGGTACACTTCCATTTTCTTACCAACTAGGAGTGAAATTTGTTGTGCAACAGATAAAAGCACTTCCACAGTGCTTTGTTTCACAGGAGATCTTCAGGCTTGGGGAAATAAAATGTACAGGTGTGAGTTAATGTATAAACTGTTTCTGATTGAGATGATGAGGGTTGGAAGGCCAGCAGAGTTATTCTGCTCCTCTTATTTCTCGTGTTCTCTGTATTCAGATTGGATTAAGAAATACACAGACAGTCCCTTTTAACCTGACCTGAAGATAACATTCACTAAGCTCGCTTTTCTGGAAATGATCCACTCTGTAGTTGCCAGAATCTGTTACACGAAAGGATCTGGAATTATACACAAAGTAAGGATACCTGTGAAAAAGGTGGCCAGAGAGAGGTTGTGGCTCCTGTGCTGAGGGAGACTAAATGGATGAGAGTTGTTTAGTTTAGTTTAGAGACAGCTAAGGATAATTCAGAGTTTTTTTAGAAACAGCTAAAAACCTGTAAAGCCATAACAGTATAGAAAATGCTAACAAGAGAAGGCATATTCACTGGTTTTTTTCATAGCTGAAAAGCAACACAATGCCTAGTGAAATGACTGAGTTTAAGCTAGCAGAAGAAAATGGGTTGGTTTGTTGGTTGGGTTGTTTGTACGTTCACACAATGAACAACTCACAACTCATTTTCAGAACTCACGGTCTTTAAGATGTTTTGGAACCAGTACATGGAATCAAAACTTGAGGAGGAAAGATCTGTGCCATGGCTATTAAATGGTTGCTGCCTTTTTTTTTTTTTTTTTCCTTCCCCTTTGGGGGCTTTTTTGGCTCAAGAAGCTTGCCAAATTGGTGATTTCTGGCAATTGAGAAACTGTAATAACTGTAATACCCAGGGAAGAATTCTGTTCCAAATTCTAGCCCCGAAATGTCCCTATGAGCCACTGGCGAGGCAGAATTAGGGACTGTGATATAAACTGATACCAATGGTTGTATGAACATAAATTAAACAGTTTTCAATTTATTATATTTCAAATCAAACCCCCATGCGTGCTAGGAAAGTAATATTGTATATGTGCTGGATATAGTTGGCAGGTTCTGTTAATAAGTAATTTAACCTTCTAAGGAGTGCTGTTTAAGCAAACTCTTATACTTGCTTCTGTTTCCTTTGTGTTTTCTTCCAGTTTTCCCTCCATTTTTTCTTTCTGCCAGGACTAGAAGTTACAAAGAGTATAGTAACAAGTGATTGAAGATACAGAACAGCTTCCTTATGTGGATTAATTGCATTGACTAGACATTTCAGCTTGGAAAAGAAAGGGTGGGGATGGTGGAAACAGTAGATGTCACCTTCCCAAGGTCATCCATTATTTTGTAGGCAAGGGAATGGTAATTATTCTCTGATAACATGAGGATTAACCAGTATCAGATGAAAGTACTATTGGCAGATATCAATCATACAGAGCACTTTGCACAGTGTCAAATAAACAATGAAAACTGTGACAAGCTGACAAAAGGTCGTGGATTCCTTAAATTATTAGAGAAAGGTAGATTTTCCTTCTACTAATGAGGCACTACCTCTGGTTCAGGAGCTGCCCTGGGGCTGAGGAGACTTCCTGGAGCAATACCACCACATGGTTGGCTCAGACTGTCGCTCTGTGCTGGGATCTCAGCTGGGGGAATATTCAGTCTCTGCTGGAAGGACTGTGTTTTGTTTCCTGAATTATCTCCTAATTTCATTTTATTCCAAGATCATTCAGGAAATGCTTCTTCATATTTTTCTTCTCTCCTACCCTTCATGTGTAATTTTTTTGTTGTTTTTTTTAGTTCATCTGTTTTCCTCTTCTCTTTCAAGTCTGTATCCTAGTCCTCCATTGTAATTATAACCCATCAGCCTTCCTCCTGGTCCCAGACTTCCTCCTCAAGTCTGAGAACCTAGAAATGTGGTTTTTACTCAAGGACCAGATAGGGACAAGAACTACAAAAATTACTAGAAAGGACCTGATATTCCTGAAACAGAATGCCGTTCTGATTTTGTAAGTGTATGTCTTCGTGGGAGAATAACTTCCTTTACTGCACCTAATTTCAAGGTTCATTTTGCATCGTCTTGCCTGGTGTTTTTATTGCCTGCATTTCTCCTGGTGCAAAAAGATTTATTTGCTGCCACAGATGGAAACTCACCTGAATCTTATTAGTTTTGCTGCACTCCACAGAGATTTGCTAGACAATAATTAAACAAATTGTCCTTTTGTAAATTTTTAATTATATTATAGGGGTGTTTTTTGAATGCTGGTGAGCAGCAGCAGCATAAAATCGTGGAAAGGGATTTTCCAGGATTAGAAATGTTTTGTATAAGCTCTGGTGGTCTTTTTTCACAAACATGGTAACTAAAAATTTTTATTTTCCTCATGGAATGCTTTGGTACTATACAGGTTGATGAGTTTACTCAAAAAAAAGCTTCTGACTTTTCCTTAACTGAAGGATAAGCATCTCTTCCATCTTCTGTGTCAAGCTGGAAAGGAAGGCCATGGAGTCTGTGAGCTGGAAGTTTGCTCACCTTAAAAGCAAATGGAGGCAGGTCTTAAAGCTAGAGAATTTGGCAAAGTATGATTATGTTATGCCATGATAATATTGCTCACTTGACCTTTTCATACCTGCCATTGGAAAGATCCTTGTTGGTGTGATTTTTTTCTTCTCTTCTTTCCATTTCTAAAATCCATCCAAAAGTATGAGTTGCAGGTTTCGGGAAATGACCATTCCTCTGTGCTGGGCACCAGAGAGGATGTACCTCAAATCCTGTGTCCAGTTCTGGGCCCCTCAATTTTGGAAGGACACTGAGGGGCTGGAGCATGTCCAGAGAAGGGAACGGAGCTGTGGAAGGGTCTGGAGCACAAGTCTGGTGAGGAGCAGCTGAGGGAGCTGAGGGGCCTCAGCCTGGAGAAAAGGAGGCTCAGGAGGGACCTTCTGGCTCTGCACAACTCCTTGACAGGAGGGTGCAGACAGGGGGGAGTCGGGCTCTCTTCACAAGTAACAAATGACAAGACAAGGGGAAATGGCCTCAAGTTGTACCAGGGGAAATTTAGATTGATTATTGGGAAAACATTTCTTCACTGAAAGGGTTGTTCAGGCACGCTGCCCAAGTGGTGCAGTCACATACAAAGATGTGTAAATGTGGCACTGAGGGACATGGTGTAGTGGTGGGCTTGGCAGTGCTGGGTTAATGGTTGGACTTCATCTTTAGGTCTTTTCCAACCAAAATGATTCTGTGGTTCTGTGATTCTGGGCACAGACAGAGCTGTCATTGGATAGAAGAATGGGCTTGTTTCATGTGCTGCATCAGTGTAACTCAGCGACTACAGCTGATTTCAGTGTTATTGCTTCTCCAGAATTAGGCAGAGAATAATTTTATATTAATTGCTGGTATTGAATCTAGATCTGGCAAAGGCTTAGGTTAGGCCCAACTCTGTGTGCCAACTTTTTCATGTAAGAAAAGGCAAAGTTAATTAACTCTTAAGAAAAAAGGATGAGTTTACCAACATTGCATGCTACAGTGATTGCACTTTTTGATGAGAAGTAGGAAACTTGCTTCATTAAAACTTAAAAAAATCATATTGACTAAATTGTCAATAATTTTACAGAAAATTAGCATAAAAGGTAGCATGTTAATTTGCAGTTCAGAGTACTGTCAAGTTTATACACATTTCTAGTGCACATTTCCTAATGTACTTTTACATTAGTAGAGCTCTAACAAAACTTTAAAGCCAGTTTTTGTTGGTTGGTTGGTTGGTTTGTTTTTTTTTTTTTTTTTTTAGTATTTTGCTTCCTTAGTGTGTTTTTTTTCAGGGGGGTTTCAGGGGAATTGGCAATAATTTCATTAAAAAGGATCTCTGAAAATGGATAGCCTTAATGAGCTAAAAGATTCTGTGATACTTATTAAGTGTAGAAATACTATCCTGCTGTTATAAATTGATAGTTTAAGTGCTTTGCAATAGTCAAGTGTGCTGTACAGTTCAGAAAATAATTGGATCTATACTGTTAGCATGGCTTACACTATTATGTATCTCTAAATTGTTTTAGGGATTATACTCCTTCTAAAAGCAAGGATTATATTTCTACATTGAGATCATTGCATGGCACAGAGTGTTCTGTGTTCTAATGTTCCTCCTTTATGGGTGGATTTTGTGTATCAAAGTGGGGGCTGCCAGTGACAAGATCACCAGGCAGAATTCTGAACCACATCTCACAGGAGCAGGTGGATAGTATAAACAAGCTCAGTATCTTGTTTTAGTGAACTGCTCAACCTGAAGGTTCCCAGTTTGCCAAATACCTGGAAACTCTGTACATAATGTAAAGAATATGGATTGTACCCTAAAATGCAGTGTGGCTGCTGTTGCTTTGTCCACATTTCTGTAAGTTTACTTTTCAGTTGAACAAGTTTTGCTTGGCCAAATCTTGTAGCTTTGCCTGTGTGTCTTGGTTTGAAAGGCAAGTGTCTGCTAAGGAAGGTAGGAGCCTCCCTTGGGGTGGAAAATGTAACCCCCTTCCCTCTGAATTGTTACTATGATTTTGAAATTAAGGGGCTTTCAGGCAAAGATATGAGGAATAGGAATAACAATTCTTTACTAGTACATATAACAAGGCAATAATACAGAAACATTGGCTTGACCTGACAGAGTCAGGATATGACCTGACACCCTGCCGGGCAGGGTGGTGGCAGCAGTCTGATTAAGGGGTGGCTGCACTTCTCTTGAGGTGATAGATGTGGTTCTGTTGAGGCAGTGATCCTGTAGAAGGGTCTGGTCCTCCTCTGAAGGTCCAGTGGTGGTTATGTAGCTCTTGTCCTCTGGGAACCCAGTAGGTAAGGGCTGAGTGTGGTGTTCCAAACCTCAGATAATATCCAATGCTTGGTTCCTCCCCTTGGGCAGAGCTCCTCCCCTTGGGCAGAGCATCTCACAATGGGATGATGTAATTTTATGGGCCATGCAGTGAGGCTTGGTGGCCCATTAGCAGAAGAGGAAGTTACCAGGGATGTGTCATGGAAGAGATAAAGAACCCTGCCCCACCTGGTTTTAACAGCTGGTGATAGAATACATACTTTTGGTTACATCTTACATTGTCACTTAAGACAGTGTGCCTGACACTATTTAACAACCTGTCTGCAGGTACCAGTTATTTTTGGTTAACACACCAGAGATGCTTGAAAATCTTTAACAATTCTATCAGCTTCAGTGGGCACAATTCTTGTAAATTAAATGAAAATACAGAATTGAAGGAGAATCATGTTTCCCTGTGTTTAACATGCTTTAGCTACAAGTTTTCCCTTTCAGCTCTGTGCACACTAAAAGAAGTTGCTGAAGTTACAGTTAAGCACAGAGATAGATACTCTTTTCCTCTGACAGCTGCCTTCGTGTTGACTGAGAGCCTCCATGGAGCATTTCTGGTAGCACAAGTAGTGGGTGGATTAATGTATGTATTGTGAAAGGAGATTGTATGTGGCTCCTGCCATGGCCTCAGATCATGGAAGTTGGGAAGAGCAGGTGCAATCCTCAAGGAAGAGCAGGTGATGCTTTGGGATGGACCCAAAGCCACCACAGTAGTAGTTCATAACACATTAGCACACCTAAATAAGGATAAATGCTGATTATTAGTAATTTTTCTCCTGTGTTTGATATATAGAATCAACAGAGAAGTAGGGAAGCAAATGTTGAAAATAGCAAGAATACTGATAAGGAATCTCAAATTCAGACTAATGGTAAAATGTTCTGTCCATTTTCCGACTCCTGGAGTGTTTACTCACCCCTGAGAAAAATTAGAAGTCTGATTCAACATCTCAATTGGGAGCATTAAATCCAATCTGTAATAAATACTTCTGTGGTAAACTCATCTGCAAACACAGAAAGACTGGAATTATTAGATTTATCCCAGTATGTCCTAGACCAGACAACTCTCTGGAGGCTCCTAATAGGAGAATGTAATGTGATTGCTGGTTGCATTAAGGAAAACCCGTTGTTTGGGGTGCCAGCTTGAGGCACGTTGCTGCATGTCTGTGCTGAAATTTCCCTGTCTTTAAACACAGGGATAAATATTTACTTAGGGTCATTATGAAGTGTTATGCTGAGGTTTTTTGATAGTTAAAGAGGTGGTGGTCTAATCCTCGTGATTTATATGTACAAGGAATGCTCTTTCAATTTAGGTTTATTATCTCTGTGGAGTTAATTAACTTTGTAGGTCGTAGGAGCATGGTTTTTATTAGAGAAAAACAAGCAACAGCTGTGAGTGAGAAACAAGGACAGTTCTTTGAAGAATGTGAAAAATGTCTTATGGTTTTTCCTTATTAGTAATCCTGCCGTTCTCACTATAGCTACCCTTTGCCTGTGGGCAGTACTAACCAGTGGCAGAGGTCTTACAGAGTATTTTCAAATCTATATACTTTTCTTCTAGGACTGCACCTTCTTTTCTCCCCTCTTTTTCAATGGTAATTACCATTTTAAGGAAAGAACAGTGTTTGTTTCCCTTTTGATGTTGGCAGCCCGTCAAAGCAAGTCCTTTATGTTATTCAGAAGGTTATCTGTCTGATGCAGTGTTGTAAAGACATTTCTGAAGCTCTCCTGAAATGCTGTGATCCTGCCATAAGCAGACCTCCCTACTCTCACCTAGAGAGGTGTCTTTAATTTAAAATTAACTTGAAGGAGCTGAAGACGTTTAATCACCAGCATAGTTGCTTGTTTCCAAGACTACAAAATTGTGAGTGCTGCCACACTGAATTACAGAACTACCTGTTACATGAAGGTGAGGCCAGCATGTATGTTTTCATCCTTAGAGAAGTCTTGAAATAGGCTAAAATCTTATTTAGCTTTCAGTGTTTGGGTCTTTGTCATTCCACATGGACTTTCTACATGGGCAGACTCCACATGTGATGTTGAACTCTTGGATGTGTTGTGGAGTTTTGGAGTGGGCAAGTAAAGGAGCTTTCATTGTTAGTCTTCTGTTTTGGCATAGGGAATCTGCAGAGACATTTCTGGACCTCAAGTCTAGATTTCCAATATTTGGTATCGAGAACAAATGCCAGTGCTGACATTTATTCAGTCTTCTCTGACAGTACCAACCTTCTCTAGGAAAGAAAGAAAGAAAATTTGACCTTTGTCTTCCAAAAGTCTTACTAATATAGACATGTGGGTTTTCATAAGCCAAAAAAAGCAGGTGAAGACAGTAGTTACTCTGTTCTAGGGAAAGTCTTTGTGGAGAAAATCTCTCGAGTTCAGCATTTCTTGAGTTTTGATTCCTGAAAATGCAGGGTAGTCAAATACAGTGTTTGCTTCATCCAGGTCGCTCTTCCTTCATGTATGAAGTTGTAAGATGACACAACAGTAAGATTCTAAAGTAACCTATTTTGAAGAATAATGAATTAATGAGATATCTTATTGTCAGAGAGACTGTACTGTTTTTCCCCTCCAAAATTTTATCAGCTACAGTTGGGAAAAACTATTTAGGTCTTGAAAATGTCCAGGAAATTTAAGCTGAGTCGGAAAAGTAGTAATGCACTAATCATTGTCTGCAGAAAAGCCTCTCATGGGAGCATGTAGTAGAAACTGTATTTTGATTTCTGCTGGGGAACTGGTCTGTAAAAGTTTTATAGTTCACTGCTGCTTGGAGAGCCAAAGGTTCAGCACTGCTCCATCAAGGAAATTCCTGCCTCTTGCCCATCCTATGGTGAGAGAGGTGTCTGTGAAGAGCAGACACCTGCAGTTTGGTTTGTGATTCATGCATGACTTGCCATGAGTGAGGACTGGGGCCGTGCAGAAGGAAGAAGAGCAGAAATGTCTCTATGCAAAATTCATTTGATCTGATTTACGGGCAAGACGTTTCTCAACAGTGGAACTGAAGGTGTGTTAGTGCAAAAATTGTTGAGCTAAGCCAGATAAGTTTAGATGATACATCTTGGATGGCAGATGTTTGACTCTTCCAGAAGTTTTGCCCTTCCCAGAAAAGGAGTATCTTCCC
Organism: Corvus moneduloides; assembly: GCF_009650955.1. Classification (NCBI taxonomy): domain Eukaryota; kingdom Metazoa; phylum Chordata; class Aves; order Passeriformes; family Corvidae; genus Corvus; species Corvus moneduloides. Next base: position 7,192,789 of record NC_045478.1, read on the forward strand.
TTCCTCACAGTTCAGCATGCGCAGAACGTGGTTGTGTGTAAACCAGGCAGTGTAACTCTTCTCAGCAGTCCATTTTTACCACTTGTGGTAGTTTGGGAAGAAGTCACAATATTTGTGAGGATTGTAGCATGATTTGATGGTGCTGGCACAGGAGAACTGAGTTTCAGACTAATTTTGGCTGTGTTTTTGTGATGGTCTTGGTTGTGCTTTAGGTAAACACAACAATTACTTTAGCAAATGGTGTTGCAATGTGCTTTGTGGAATTGCCAAGACCTTGTGAGTCCCGTTGTTCAAAGTGTTTGTTTCAGATAGACTGGTATGGTATTTTCACATGGTATTTTGAGGAATCTTAATATGAGCTTTTCTGTATGCAGATTTTACTTTTCTTAATTGTATCACCAAGTGGTAGCATCAAAAGAGCTCTGAGCACCTGGTTAAGCTAAATATAACCCCTCACAGTGGTTCAGCCTTCCCTCTTGTGCTGTGCTCTTTAGCTTGTTTCTGTGGCATATGGGGTGGGAGTTGAAAAAAACAGTGAATCCTTTAAATAATAAGTGTGGGTGGGGTTTGACTGCCTTCACTGTGGAACCCTACCAGAAGCATTGGTGATTTTTTTTTTTTTAATTTTACACAAATACTTTCATTGTCCAACAGTTATTAACCTCTATTCAGACAACAATGGCCTGTTCTAGTTCAGGCTGCAGATGGCAGACATTCTCTCTCAAGTGATGTTAGGGTAAAACTTAATTTTCTGTGACTTTGTTCAGTTACAGACAAGCACTAAAATTTCTCTATGAGAGCTGTGCTGACTTAAAGGTGTGTTGTTCTCTAGATCCTAATTCCTGCTGTAATTATTCATATTTTTAAAAATCTATATTTTTATATATTGGATTTTAAGACTTACTGCATTTTCTTCCATGCCGATAAAGAAACCAGCAGAGAGCATATCTTTATGGAATTAATCACCAGAAAAATAAGACTTTCAGTTTCTGTCTTTAGGGAAAGGGATAATCTGAAATTGTTCTTACTTTTGAAGATAAATTTTTAGCAGGTTGGTGTTTTCTGGGTGTATATTCAGTTCCCTGAAGCATTCTCACAATGTACTTTTGGTAATGTGTGTTTGTAGTTATTGCCATTCCATGACAGCTGCTTGCACTGACTCACTTAGACTGTGGAAGGCTGTAGAAGCACTTGTTGATATAATAATGTGGTTTTAGTCAATTTTTTTTTTAATGACATTTATACTTGCAAGATACTTGGGGTTGTTCAACCTGGAGAAGGCTCCAGAGAAACCTTTTTGTGGCTTTTCAGTAGGGGGCCTGTAAGAAGGATGGGGACAAACAGTCCATCAGGACCTAAATTGAGATAGGAGAAGGGGTGATGGTTTTAAATTAAAAGACTGTAGATTTAAAATAGATGTAAGGTAGAATTTTTTACTAGGTTGGTGAGGCCCTGGCACAGGTTGCCCAGAGAAGCTGTGGCTGCCCCATCCCTGGAAGTGTTCAAGGCCAGGTTGGATGGGGCTCTGAGCAACCTGGTCTGGCTGAAGATGTTCCTCCTCCTTGCAGGGGTGTTGGACTAAATCATAGAGTCACAGGCATGGATCAGAAAGGACCTTAAAGATGCATTTCCAGTGGTAAAAGTGTGCAAAATATCAAGTGTGCAAAAAACAGTGATGTTCTTGGCTCTGTTAAGGAAGGCAAAAATGAGAATGAAGGGTGAATGTGGATCTTGAATCACTTTTTGAATGAGATTTTAATCATCATCCAGCTACAGGTGTGAATTTGGTGATTTACTGACCTCTGCAAGGTTTTAACACATTTGAGACAATGCTGTGTAAAACTTTGAATTTCATAGTTGGAGAGAAAACATAATTTACCACATAGTAAAACAACTCTTTGAATACAGAAATATATTAGATTTCCAAGATTGATTGCCATCTTCTTGTTTAATTTATGACATATAAATAAGAAATTGTGCATATATAAACAAAAGTTACCTTACCATGTAAATTGGGTTCTCTAGAGGGGCTATGTTGATGATAATAACTCTGGTCAATCAATTGTTACTGTGTTTTTATCACTTTGCAGCCACTGACCATGTGAATATATTGTGGTGGTCTTAATGCTTCTGTTGTTGATATCAAAAAGGCGAGGAGTTTTGCAGTAACCTCTTTCAAAAGATGTTCAAAGAGGAGTATTAAATAGAAGGAAAATGTAATATTTTGGGTTTTATTATTTTATTTCCTTCTATTAAATAGAAGGAAAATTGTTAATATTTTGTTTTCCATAAATGAAAAAAGTGGTCAAGTTCTCTGAAGTTGCTGGTGGGCAGCTTTAGGAGCATTTCTTCATCTTGTCAAGACAATTTCTATAATCATAACCGCATTATATCTTAAAATTAGCACTTTAAAGAAATCTAAGTGCTGCTGATTTTCTGAGTGCTCTAAATTTTGCTGTTGGGTGTAAGTTGCCCTCATTTGTGTCTTACAGTAATGCTCACAGTGCCCATTGACTTCTAGGCATCTGATTTAGATTTACTTCACTTTATTATCAGTATCTAATCTAGATTTATTTATACTCATTTAATCAGAAGAATAAAAACAAGGGGGGGTTGGTCTTGAAGTGCAATTTCACATGTAATGTGCAGGAAGACCCTTTCCTTGATGCCACACTAAAACAAAAATTGGTATATCAAGAGAGGGAAGAAAAACTCCAAATTTAAGTGTAGAGAGGTTGTATCCTAATGCCCTCACATCTTTTCTGTTACGCATCGCCCCAGTGAGTTTCTGTTTTGTTTTGGTCTTTTTAACTATTTTATTTCTCTACTAAAGTAGCAAGAGTGAACAATTAAATCTGGACACATGCAAGGAGAAACAGTTTTAACAGGACCTTCTTAAGAGGAGACATTAGGTCTTTTTTTGAAAATGTATTTGTTTATGTAGAAAAACACAGATGAGAGATGATTAACATCATTACTGTGTCTATATTGTCCAGTACATCAGCTTACAGTCCCTTCACTTTGCTGCTATTCTTTGAAAAACAGTGTAAAAACCTCTTGAAACTTTGGAGGTTCAAAGCTTTGAAGTAAGGTTTATGTGGGAAGAGGAAACATTTTATAGTAACTTTCTTTCAAAGTGCTATGGCTTTTAAAGCAAGTTGTTAATATCTTATTAGAAGAATTATTCATTCCCTTGACTGTTTTTTAGTGAGCAATACAAACACTCGACAAATTAACAGATCTTTGGAAGTAGTAATTCTTAGCAGAATGTAATTTTAGAAGTGTTTTTTCATGTAATAACCTTTTAATGCTTTTCTGAGTGGTTCCATTCAGAATTTTGGCTAATTCTTGCATTCATTGATTTGAAAAATTAAATATTTGTCAAGAACTTCCTGACTAAAACTTCCTCCTACTTAAAAAACAAACCAAATTATTTCTGGCAAGCTGCTTTTCCTGCAAGGGACACACACCCTGACCTTTATGCAGCAGGTTGGGGCATTTCTGAAAGTCCGTCTGGTTCTGCCTGGTATTACCAGCACCACTCTGTAAACACAATTATTCCCTGTAATTTCTCGTTCCTACTGTCAGGCTGTAATATTTTATACTCCATAAAGTACTGAAAAATGTGAAGTGGAAATTGCATACTGTTTTAAAAAAAAAACAGCCCAAAATGTCACTCCTTTGTCAGACAAAACCAAATTACTGTTGTTAGCAGTCCTAATTTTGTTTTTAGAGTGTTGGAAAGACAAGTGTAAATCTTTTTGTCAGCTGAAGGGTGTGAAAGGTGCATGAGAACCTGGGGGACACCGAGATTCGTCAGTGGGCCAGGGCAGTGTTTGGCTCACACAGGGGATGGTGAGACACATCCTGCTCGGGCTGCAATCAATCAGCAGCAACAGGAAGCTGCTCTGCACCAGCTCGAAGGACGACAGAGCTTGTTTGAGAGCCGAGGGTGAAGCAGTCTGGCTGGGGGATTGTCTCAGCTCGGCTTGCACATCTGGGAAGCAGGTCTGTGTTGCATAACGTCCTTGCCAAACTGGTAGGAGCTGGGTGTGTCCACATCTAACTTTGTCTCTTGAGAAAGCCAAGCTTTTATTTTGTAAGTGATGTGCTTTATTTTTGGAAGTTTTCAATCCATTTGGTTGTTCACTGGTTTTTTTATTGGCTTGTTTTGGTTGGTTTTTTTTTTTCCCCCAGGAGGGCCAAACATATGGGCCATCACCTCCGAAGAGCGGGCCAAGCATGACAAGCAGTTTGATAGCCTTAAACCCACAGGAGGTTACATTACAGGTTGGTCTGAGGCTCTGCATTACACATTAACTTCTGTGTACACATACCTATCTCTGTAAAACAGTTTGAGAGCTGCATCCTATTTCTAGCCCTTTGTTGTGTGACTAATAACCATATTCTTCAGCCAAACAGCCACAGGTTATTAGTAAACTTAACAAGCTTTCCTCTAAAGTCGGGCACAGGAAAGCTGTTTGGTTTAACCCTGTCACTTCTGCAGCCATCAGCTGTGTCCTGCCATTCTGTCTAGTTTCAAAAACCAGAGAGTATCAGGCAAAATCCATGCTCACACAGGAGGCTGCCAGGGAGCTCTTACAGTAGCTGTTGTGGCAAGTGACACCAGACACACCAGAAGTGGCTCTCCTCAGTCTGAGGAGAGAATGCTGTGCTGTTTGGTATCTTTGTTTGGGAGGATGAGGCAGGGAGAGGGATGCTGACAGCTTGTCCTTGTTAGCAGCTGCTTGAAATTTATTACCCATTGGGGCTTCAGCAGGTTCTGAGTGGACTAACAGCATTTTGCAGGGGCCTGCTGTCAGTTCCAGTTGCATTCCGCTGCTTCTCCTCTGAAACAATTGGGTCACATTGCTATGCACCTCAGAATTTGCAGGTTTTAAATTTAAAATGTGCTTGTGATATCACAAAGGAGTCAAGTTCATTGGCAAAGATGTCTTAATTTAAGAATTCTTTGTGTGTGGGTGGGCACTAAAGACCAGCCCTGTGGCTCCTACTTACCCAGCTGTCCATTAATGCCCTGTGTAGTTGCTCCACTGGCCCTGCTTTTCCTCTTTTGAGGCTGGAAAAGACTGAGGAGAGAGTGGGAAGTTGTCTGTATGGAACATGCACATCTTCTGGCTAAGTAGCACCTAACTCCTGCTTCGGCCAAACAGTACTGAGAGGTTGGTGTTTACCTCCAGCTGAAAAATACGCTGTCTCAGGGACTACCCTTAGGCCACATCTGGGCTCTTACCTGCACCTACATCTGCAGGTTTTGTTATTTATTTGACAAATGCTTGAAATAAAAGATTGTGTATGAATATAAGGGAAGAGAGAGCTGAAAGAGTAACCTGAAGTCTTAGCCTTAAGCATCTGTAATTCACTCAGATGTAGGCATAAACATCACTGTCCCTGTTTTGTTATGTGTGCCAGTTGATGTGGAACTTGGTATGGGATTGCACAACAGTTCCCATTCCCTCACTGAAATACTGAAATGGTGGGTGTTCTCTGACAAAACAGAATATTGTTTAGAACATGGTGTTTTCCTAGTTTTTCTAGAGACACAATACTGGCCCAAGTTAGATGGGATAGAGAAGGAAAGAAATGGCATGCTCATCCTTTCCTGCATAAGTAATTGGGGACTAAATTTTCAGTCATTCTTTAATTCTTGCATCTTTTAAGATGTTGGCAGCCATTGATTTGTGACCTGTTAAAGTTTTCATAGCTATCTGAAATTTCTTCTCAGAGCAAAGATTGGGAATTATGTAATACATGGGTGTGTGACAATCACTGTCACCAGCATGAAAAGCTGGACAAAAAACCCCGGAAAGCTTGGCATCCAGCATGAGGATTTCTTTCAAGAACCTGATCCCCCAAGAGAGTGCTGAGCTCTTCAAAAATCTGTCTCTGGTGTGAAAGTCTGTCTTTTCTCCCTTGTTTATCACAGGTGATCAAGCACGTACCTTTTTTTTGCAATCAGGTCTACCATCTTCAATCCTTGCTGAAATATGGTAAGGTATTCTTTACTGTTCGTTTTTCTTTTTTAAGATAGGAGATGCATAGCATTCAAATACTACCTTTGGTGTGTTGTGTTGTTTCAAAGAGGCTTTCAGCAGTCAAGGTAGAGAGTGTTGTCTGAATCATTGTTTTAATTTTACTAAATTTAGAGGAAGGATTCAGCCCATATTAATTAAAAACCAGTAATTTTTACATCGTTATTTCAAACTGGATCATGCTGAACGCAGCCTTTTAATACTGTATTAAGTGCTTGAAATACACTGAAAGTAGAAGACAAGAAAAAAGTCCAAGGTGACAGAAGAAGTTAGTAGAAGGACAGTTATGATACATGAGATACCAAGCAGTGCTGTTAATACAGGAACTGGGAAAAGTGCTGTTCCTTGCAGCATACATGTGCTGAGTGCAACACTTGAAACATTTTCTTCTCTGTAACCCCTCAGTCCTCACTAGAATCCTGTGCTCAGTTTTGGGTACTTGGCTGTTACCAAGACTTGTATGTGATAAGAGATGTGTTGAGGCTTGTAATAATTAAAAAGAACCCACCTGTGTAGAAGTATTAAAGAAAATAACTAAATGCAAGTCAGTTTTCCTTCAGACACATAGAATCACAGAATTGTTAAGGTTAGAAAAGACTCCTGGGATCATCAAGTCCAACCAGCAGCACCACCATGTTCACCCCTAAACCAGACACTTCAGTGCCTGGGAAAGAGGGGCAAGGAAATTTTTCTGTGGGGCCTTGGGGTTTTATACTGAACAGTAACAAAATCAAAGGAAAAATGTATCTTAACATCAGTCTGATTTTTTTTTTTTTCCTCCCAGTTTTATTTACATTCTTGTGCTTGGTCCTTTCATGTGTAAATATTAATAAAATTTAGTATTATCTGTATGACCAGAAATTTTGAGGTTATGTATGCACTGTTGAATATGTTTCCTGTTGTATTTAAGTTTATTTGAAGAAGTGTTGAAAGAACTCAGTGTGGGTATCAGGCTTAGAAAACCTCACCACACTGTGAATTAATGAAGTTTTCATAGCAGTGTATAGTGCCTTTAGGAGGTTTCTGCATCCTCCTGCTTCCTGTTCCAGATTCTTGCATTAATTCCTTACCTTACCAAGGATTAATTTAAAATAATTATTCTGGCTAGGAGCATAGAGAAAAGCATGGCAGAGGCTTGCAGCAGAGGCAGCAAGTGTATCCACTGGGCAGGAGACTTCTGCTTTCCCAAATGTTTTCCTGCGTTATCAGGAGTTAAGTATTTAATATACAGCAAACTCAAAACTGAATTCTGCAGATGACAAAGTGGGTACTCAAACTTCTGATCGTATGACTGTTGTCAAAAGAAGAAAATTTACTTTGCAATAAATTTATTGTTTTCCTGTGCAAAACCAGTAAATAAATCTGATAGGAAAGCTTCTCAGTAATTAAAAAAATTAAATTTCTATTTCCTCTCTAATTTTATTTTGTTTTGTTTTAAGGACACTCTCGGACCTGAACAAGGATGGAAAAATGGATCAACTGGAGTTCTCTATAGCCATGAAACTCATCAAGCTGAAATTGCAAGGACAGCACTTGCCTTCAGTTCTCCCTCCTGTCATGAAACAAACTCCAGTATTTTCACCACTAATGTCAGCTCGCTTTGGTACTTATGAATATATAATTACTTAGTGTTCAGAGGTAAAAAAACACAGTTAATTGCAGCCAAATAAAAGCATTAATCTGACCATGAAAGTTTAGTGAATCAGTGTGAAAAAAAAAAAGATATTCTGATTTAGGAATTTCACCAGGTCACTTTCTTGATATTTTTGATAATTTGATTCTTTGAAGACTTTTAGTTAAGAAAAACATTTATAAAATTTTGACAGGAAAGCCATTCACATCTGCCATCTGACTTGCAGGCTCTCATTTTGTACTGATGGTCTTTTTTTGTCTCCCTCCTACTCAGCCACCTATTTATACTTGGAGATTTTAAAGTTAAATTTAATCAAAGGTCAGAGTTTTGGTAGAAGGGCTATTTTACATATTTTTTTCAAAATGAATCAGATTGTCTATTTTGGTTATATGATTAACTGAATAGAATTACTTTGACCTTTTTTTTTCCTAATGGTGTCTGGGGATTCAGTGCAAGCTTGTTATTGTGTTGTTTTGTAGCACAAAATATTCACAATGACCAGCTGGATTACAAAATAAGTGCACACTTCTATGCTGAAATTAAATGTATGCATATATTAATTACATACATGATTTAAAATGTCTGCTCATCACCAAATCTCATGTGTTTGGGTACAAGGGCATGCATTTACAGGGAGCATTTACAGGTTGGCATACAGTTACCTCTATTAACTTTCCATCATCTCACCAGCACTGTTGTCTTCCACAAGATGCAGCCAGTAATTCAAGTGTCCTAATTTGCCTCAGGCAGCTGCCTCTGGAAATCCTTTGCTAAGCATGGGTGCCTAATAGGGACTTTTCGCCCCTATGGATTCTTCCAGGGCTGATACTTGCAAGAGACTTAGTTCAGAAACAGCATCAGCTTTTCCCTGTAGAGCATTGTCACAGCTTTTGAGGTTGTAATTCTCTCTCAGGGGCCAGGCTTGTTGAGAACTAGGTATAGCTGCAACTATAGAAAACCAGATCTTACTCTGTTGTGAAGTAGTAGCTAAACCTACCTTGAGAATGAATTTGCTTGTCAAGATATTTCTTTTAAAATTCCTGCTCTTCAGTATATTTTCTCCTGTGAGCTGTCTTGCCTAAATTAAGAGAAAAAGTAAATATTGTACATGAGCATCCATTTTAACTCATTGCATTCCAGACAACAGCTGCTTTGTGTAGTTTCTGCCTCACATAAGTGACCCCGTTTCTTGCTGAAGCCTCTGCCATGTTAAACCATGAATTATTGGGTTTTGCTCTAGGAATGGGTAGTATGCCAAATCTGTCCATGCCAACGTCTGTGTCTGCGATCACACCATTAGCTCCCATGTCTCTGACCTCCATGAGTTCCATTCCTCCTTTGGTTATCTCTGCTCCCCTGGTGCCTTCTGTCAGTACCTCCTCGTTGCCAAATGGAACATCCAGCCTTCTTCAGCCTTTGTCCGTACCTTTCTCCTCAAGTAAGTATAGCACAGTCCAGTACTTGCTTTCAGAATTGTGAGTCTTATTTTCCCTGTGGCTAATTTCAGACAGGAATGCTAACACATGCATGTGAGTTTAAAAAAAAAACAACAAAAACCCAACAAAAAACCCTACAAATGTTTTTTCTCCAAAGTTCACATTTGTTAATTCTGTTCTAACTAGTTAATCATAACAACAAGACACTGATTATCTTTTCTTACTTCTATCAAAGTGAATGTTGATTATGAAGCATTATCTTATACCCAGTTGCTTTCCAGTTCTGGGGTTAATTTCTTGTTTCTGTTTGTTCCAGCGCTGCCTCATACTGGTTCTTTAGGCCCCATGGCAGGAGGATTTGGTGCTTCCAGTATGCAGAAGGCACAGTCACTAATTGATTTGGGATCTAGCAGGTATGGAAGTTAAGTTTAAAATGGCTGTATCTTACACTTAAGTAGTATACGTTCCAAAACTTATGGAGCATTTCTATTTTCAAAGTACGTTTATTAAAAATTAGTCTATCTAATATGACCTATCAAGTCTGAAAACAGATTTTGTTTTTATATGCACAATAAGTAATGTTTTCAGTAAATTGACAAAATATCCAAGGTAGATGAAGAGGTCAGATGAGCAGTGCCAAAAAGAAGGGAATGTACCTCATTACTAAATAGAAACAAATCTTACCAAGTAGTTATAAAAGCAATGTTTATGCATTATGTGCTCATTCATTATAGAAGGCACCATGTAATCAGCAGGCACATAAGAATAGGATTTGTTATCAATATTTATGTGTGAATTTATTTTATGAATAATAGAAGGTTATGAATCCTTGTAATCAGCTGCTCTGGTTCATGGATTTTAGAGCTTTGCCATAGACTAAAGTGAGGGACTGGGCGTATCTATCCAGCTGGGCATCCAGGGGTGTTTCCCAAAGGTAGTCCTGAGGGCATCTCCACCCCAGCTCAGTTCCATAAGTGGCTCAGAGGCTCTTGCACCTCCATGCTGCCCATTCAGGACATGTGGGGTGCATGATCCGGGCTCCTCACACACATGATGTCAGCAGATGTCCTGTAAGATGACTGTAGGCTTGGCATGTGCCTGGAATAATCTTTTTTGGGTTATTTTTTTGTTTGTTTTGTTTTGTTCTGGTTTTTTTTAATTGGAAAGCTTTCTTCTGCTAGTGCTGTAGCTTTACAAAGGAGCACTTCTCCAGTGTTATTGTTGACAGCATTTTCACCATCATGTTGTCTCATTCCATGCAGGGGATGTCAATCCAGCATTGTGCTGGAGAGGCTTTTTTTTTGTCAGCATTCTGTATTGCCTTGGATAACACTTCAAGTAGTTTTTTTTACTTGACAGAGCAGGGGATTACCTTAAACAAGGAAGGCTGGATTCACCTGAGTTTATCTGATTTTCAGAGATGGGACACTGAAAATGCTGGGAGTTTAGATGGAAGTTTTATGGGTATATCTAAACCTTCCATCAGCAGTATTCTGCAGAAAATGAGTTGGAAAAGCTCCACTCAGCATGTCATTGTCACTAACAGAAAGAAGAGGTAGAGCTGGAATATGGTGTCTAAAACAGCTTTAGAAGTTGCTTTTGGTTATGAGTTCATCAGATCCATTTTTATTCTCATGGTTATTCATTTACATGCCTCTTAAAGTTACTTAGACATGGCCCAACACTTCACAGCCCTTGTAAACACTTGTAGGAAAGTTGAGGTGTTTTCTTGTGGTTTCCTATACTGTTATTTTACAGTGGTAGAACAATCAATTATGTGCATAAGTGCCTGTGATACCAAAGGAACAGGATTTTCAATTCAACATGTTGTTACTTTATAGATAGATGCCCCTACTTTCACTGTAAAATTCCATATTTGTGATGAAATTATTTATAGCAAGTTAGCAGAAGTAAAACTTCATGGAAGTTGTTTCATGTTACTGGAAGATGCTATATATCTTCTGTTCCAATGCCTCTTTATTAAGCCAAGTGATTTAGAGTTATTTCTTTATCTCTTTTTCTCTTTTGGTTCTCTTTTAATATTTGGTTGGTTGGTTTGGTTTGGTTTTTTGCTTTGTTTTTTTTTCTGTTTTGTTTTGAAATTATATTGCAGTTCAAATTCTTCCTCTAGTGCATCACTAGCTGGGAATTCACCAAAGATTACGTCCTCAGACTGGGCAGTTCCTCAGGCCTCCAGATTAAAATACAGACAGAAATTTAACAGTCTTGATAAAAGTATGAGTGGATATTTATCAGGTGAGTATGGCATTTGGTATGGTCTGGGAAAACCAGAGTGTTTCCTGCCTCTGAACATCACAGGCTGAGGGATGGAATCCCAGCTTGGGATTTGACTTGCATGTGAAATAAAAGCTGAAATGTTGGTGTTCAGACCTGTGCAGGAGAGAGTGGGTTTCAGCCAGCCAAGAAATGGAAATAACCATCAGTTCATTGACTTGGGCTTTGTGTTAGACCTGGAAGAGCCAAATACACTGGGGAAGCTACAGCAGCTGTTGCAGCAAAGAGAAGCCTGGCGGTGCTGGGATAGTGCTAGAGGAGCCTGAGAACCACAAGGCTGTGAAATTCAGCTCTGTAAAGTCAGCAGGTGTTTTTCAAGCATCACTCTTTGGACTGAAACTCTTTCTTGTGAAAATGGGGGACATTCACCATCATTTTTGTGCCATGTGTTCCTGTACTAGACAATGCTCAGATACTTGGGCTTTATCTTTTGAAAGAAAGCTATTTGGGAAAGACACTGCAGAACTGCAGCCATTGATTGGAATTTTTCCAAAGTATTTTAGGAGAGTCATTCCTTGTTGGCTTCCAGTGACGGCATTATGGTGGCTTCAGAAGACTTCACACAAAGTTAATACAAGGGAAGAGTTTTACAGAAGTTCCTATAAAACTGGATCCCTCAGTGTAATGCAGAGAGTAGAACACTGACCAAGCAGTCAGCAGGTGTAAAGTCAATATGTGTGTCTTGCGTGTCTTAGTTAGATTTCCCATTTTGAATGAGCACTCTGCTTCAGTTCCCTTGCCTACAAAAAAAGGAGGACAATTCTTTCTTTCAAGAAATGAATGCTGGTTTTGTTCAGTCAGTTTTGGGCTGAAGGTTTCCTCAACCTGCCTAGAAATGTATATGGTTCTTTGCTACCAAGGAAAGCTCTCCAGGTGATAGCTGAAGGTTTAGGCAAACAGTCAGCTGTGCTTTTGTGACAGCTGTGGGGATTACCATAAATATCTATTTTTCATGTCAGCTTTTCTGTTAGGTGCTCTGAGTGAAAAAAGGTACAGGAGAATACTCACATCTTCATTGTGTTCAGGTTGTAATGCCTGTTGTTAAGCCTGAAGTAAAACCAACAGATAAAAATGGATTAGATTAATATTAAAAGGAAACATGCCCCAGTTCGTGACCCATTTTTTGCCTCATGTGAATCTTTGAACAAAGTGTTTATTTTAATAAAAATCTTCTATGCTTTCACTAAGGATTTCAAGCAAGGAATGCCCTTCTGCAATCAAATCTTTCACAGACTCAGCTGGCTACTATTTGGTGAGTTTAATTACTGATTCAATGTGTTTATGGTGTTAAAAGAGGAAATGTACTTTATTAAATAAGAAATGATGAAGAGACACTCTAGATCTAAAATCATAAACAGAAACAGAGCTGCTAGTTAAACTAAGTTTATTCACTAGTTACATTTCTAAAAGACACCTTGAGATAATACAATTTTTCGCTCTTTGTGTGTGTTTGTTAAACTCCATATAATAGAAGAGATGCTAACATCAATTTCTGATCCAGGGATGCACTCGCTGAGCTGAGCTGAGGGCTCATTCCTTTCAGAAGTAGGATTCTGAAGTCTAGGTGGTTAGTTTTAAAGTAGGGAGGAGGATTAAAAATTAAGTAACCCTTAAGCTTTTTTTGAGTTTTACTCCCATTTCCATAAAGATATCTGCATATTACATGTTTGTTAAGACTTGCCTTTATTGTGCTGATGAAAGTGGTGAGAGTTGTTGGAAAGCTTGAATGATGTGCCCTGCTAGATAGGGTAGTTTAGGTTACACCTTCAGACATAATTCAGATGTTATACATGAAATTGAGTGGCCCAGCAGAATTCACAACAGCTTTACATCTCCTCCTGAGTTCCCTTTCTTCTTCCTGTATCCCAGGACAGTCATTTGTGTCCTTAGCAGCAGCAAAGCTCAGCTTGTTTGGTTTCATGCTGTGAAGATAAACGTGGAGTGTGGGGCTGTATTGCTCCTCTCTGGAGCATTGGGGGCATAAATCAGGCGTGCAGTGGCTCTTTTCCTTCTGGGTGTCTATCCTGAAGGTATCAGGAGCCAGTGCAGGGAGCTCTGTGTGCCCCTGTAGAGAGGATTAATAGCCAGAGTTTCAGTTTTGCCCTAAGAAATTACCAGTATTTCTCTGGGTGCTTATGCATGGTAATTACTGTAATAATGGTGCTGTTACATGTGAATAGTGCTGGTGTGTGAGCATAACAAATATCTCATTTCATCATCTCCTGCTTTTGTTTTTTACTCTGTGTGTGTGTGTGTGATGGGGGTTTTTGTGGTTGTTTTTTTCTTTCCTTTTTGTTTTTCACAGAGGTTTTTTTTTTTACTGCTTATTTATTGAACTATGATTTTTATTCAGCTTTTTGCTTATGTGCAGTCTAAGGACACATTTCAGCAATTCTATCTCTATAGATAGTTCTTTGAGAAAGACTCCTGCTTTCTTGCATTTGACTGGTTTCACACAAACACACCCACTCCATCACCCCCCAGTTTATGGGAAACATTTTGTAGGCTGATAGGATCTCCTTCTCCTTAGAGGGGGTAGGTGATCCTTTTCCTGCCTGCTATGAGGTACTCTGGGCCAGCTCATGTTTTCCCTGCACTGTCAAGGAGACACAAGGGGGAAAGAAGAATTCTATGCAAAGCTTCCTCTTGTAGAATTTGATGTAATTTTATGTAATGTTTTCTTGTGCTGTAAAAAAACTAGTCGAAAAAGTGGTTTCTAGTATTTTGAGCTGGTTAAGAATGGTCCTGGAATCGTTTTCCAGCTCTTCTGTTGGTGATGCAATAAATCAACCATTTCTTCTCCATTTTTCAGTATTTTATGGAAATGTAAGAGAACTGGGATTGTTCAGGCTGGAGAGGAGAGTTTCAGTGAAGCTGAAAAGAAAGCTTCACCTGAAAGGATCCTAGAAGAAAGATGGAGAGAGACTGTTTACAAAGCCTTGTAGAGACAGGACAAGGGGGAATGGCTTCCTACTGAAAGAGAGTAGGTTTAGATTGGATGATAGGAAGAAATTCTTTGCTATGAGGGTGGTGAGGCCCTGGCCGAGGTTGTCCAGAGAAGCTGTGGCTGCCCCATCCCTGGAAGTGTTCAAGGCCAGGCTGGACAGAACTTTGAGCAACCTGGGATAGTGGAAGGTGTCCCTGCCCATGGCAGGGGGTGGAACGGGATGATCTTTAAGGTCCCTTCAACCATTCCATGATTCTTTGATCTGAATAACAGTACATGATTAAACAAAATAATATCTCCCTTCATCAATTATTTGTGTTATTAACTGGAAGTATTTTTACCAAAACATTTCACAGGAATTGTCAGTTTTAAAAATTGTTTCTCCACGGTGCCTTGTTTCAGCTGTAATTTGTGAGTGATGGAGATGTTTGGTTCTAACTGGTGCTGCTGTTGAACCCCTGCAGGTCCCTGGCTGATATAGATGGAGATGGGCAGCTGAAGGCTGATGAGTTTGTGTTGGCCATGCACCTCACAGACATGGCCAAAGCTGGGCAGCCACTGCCCCTGACTCTGCCCCTCGAGCTGGTGCCACCTTCTTTCAGGTAATCACTGAGGGCAGTGAAATGTGATGTATTTAACACAACTGTGCTATTTCTCTAACAATGGTGGGGTGGATTTTTTTCCCTCCAGGAGTGGAAAATATGCTGAAAATATAAATGGAACTCTGCCATCTTACCAACCTGTGCAAGAGGAGGAGCCACAGAAAAAACAGCCAGGTAAAAAACAGGGTTCATGTTCTTAATGTGTGGGGCTGTTTTTGAAGGGCACCGAAACCTTTAGAAAGTGGAAGAAATAATCAAATCCATGGAGAATTTCATTTCAGGAGATAGCTCCCTTTTAACTTGGATGGTAGGAAGGTTGTTAAGTGGATGCAGTCAGCCTGTTACATCTAATAGAATTGAGAAGGCAGGAACAGGAGCTATTTTTAGCTGTAGGAAGGGAAGAGTGTCCTGATTAATAATGTATTCTGGAAAACAAACCCTTCATGGCCAGACACTGTCAAGCTACTGCAAATTTTTTTTCAGTTGAAAGTTCCTGGCATTACTGGACATTCTGAAAGCAGGGGAGCCCTATGTAGTTTAGTTCTTTGAAAACTGGAAGCAATTTGAACATAACATCAAATCTATTACTGACAATGTTACAGGCAACACTGCAAGACAGGACTTGCCTCTCTTTTTGGAAGGGTGGCTGCTGGAGGCCTAAACCATTCCTTTGTGTCTCTTTTTATGCTTGTGTGCAGTAATTGAGCTTGATCCTGTTTTGGTGTCTGATAGTTTTAACTCCAGGAACTCTTACAGGGAACACCCTTAGAAACTAAGTTCTTTATCCATGTGTTAATGTTTCCTGCACATTGGAAAACCTTTTTAATAGTGGTGAGTCTTCTCCCAGCTTATAAAAGCTGTTCTTTTATGTTTTCCTCTAGCATTCTTTCCTCTTTCATTCTTTAGAGTTAGAGGCTTTCCTGTAACATTCAAGTCATTTTTGTAGTCATTTTTAAACTGGAACTACTTCTTCCTTTTTTTTTTTTTTCTCCCCCCAGTTGGAATATACTTAGGAAAACTTAGAGGTATTTTTGAACAGAAAAATAATACTTTAACAAATGCAAGATGCTTACATCATCCATGACTGAACAACTTGAGCTTGCCAAGAAGTATCTATCTTTAGTGGCATAACTGAGGTCCTTGTTTGAGAGCGGTGTTTTGCACAGGGCAGAAATAACGACCTTTCCTTATTTTAGTGACATTTGAGGACAAAAGGAAAGCCAACTATGAGAGGGGAAATATGGAGCTGGAAAAACGCCGACAGGTCCTGCTGGAGCAGCAGCAGAGAGAGGCTGAAAGGAAGGCTCAGAAAGAACGGGAAGAACAGGAGCGAAGAGAGAGGGAACGCCAGGAGCAGGAACGGAAGAGGCAACTGGAAATGGAAAGGCAGCTGGAGAGACAACGAGAGCTGGAGAGACAAAGGGAAGAAGAAAGGAGGAAAGAAATAGAAAGGCGGGAGGTTGTTTTTTTAACATTATTTTTTAATGCTCTAAAGAATGTGTATGTGCATGCAGTGTCCACTGAGCAGAGCATCCAGGATTTGAGTGCTGGCTTTGGTTCTGTCTCCTGGCCTGGCTGATGTCAGGTTGTCTGGAGAGAGAATATCATTTCTGTCTGTTGTCAGTGTTGGTATAGGTTAAAGATTTTCAGATACATCATAGGACAGATTAGATTTTCTTGGGCATATTTCTGGCATTTTTGCAAAAATTCATATTCCAGCAAGACTATACTGAATTCATAATTGGTAACATTTTGACAGCCGAACTCGAGACAAATTTGCTTCTACTTGGTGTCTCAGTGCATGCATCACACTTCCATATTTTATGTAATTCAGTGAAATACTCAAAGGAGGTTACGAGCAGTATCTGTTAATGTGCTGGTTTATGGGCACTATTCCAAGCTGCAGAGGCTTTCTGAATTGTGAAGCTTTTTTCATCCAGTGTCAGGAGTGTGGCACGAAGAATCTTGTAGGATCCCTTCCTGCATTCTTTGGTGCTGAAGTGTATAACAGCACTTCAGGGAAGACATTATGTTGTGTTGCTGTTGTGCTGTTTAGAAATAGAGCACATTATATCAAATCATGGTCTCTGAGCTCTGCATCTCCACTGTAATTTAAGGTAATGTAACTTTTCCTCAGGCAGCTAAGCAGGAGCTTGAGCGCCAGCGACGACTGGAATGGGAGAGAATCCGTCGCCAAGAGCTTCTTAATCAGCGTAACAGGGAACAAGAAGAAATTGTCAAGCTGACCTCTAAAAAGAAGAGCCTTAATCTTGAATTAGAAGCCCTGGTAAGACAGGAATTTCACTACACATGCTGAAATACAGTATCTTAAATTATTCAAATCTTAATATCTGCATTAATGGCCCACTAGGAGTTCCACTCTGTTTTGGATGATGAATCTAAAGCAGGTATTTTGGGTTGTTCTAGAGAGCTGATTATGCCCACAGGTTTAGCATAGGGATTTTTGCCATATGTGGTGTAATCTGTCTCTGCTTTCTTTCCAGACTGACAAACATCAGCAGATCTCAGGCAGGTTGCAGGATATTCGTAGCAAAAAGCAAATGCGAAAAACTGAGCTGGAGGCTTTGGATAGGAAATATGACCAAGGAATCATGGAAGTCAAGCAACTACAGCAACAGCTTGAGGTGTGTAACTTTCTGTTAAGGTTGTGGTTTTCCCTTACCATATTTTGTGTTTCCGTAATGCTGTTGATAATACAACCCCCTGGGGAGGAATATGGAGTCAGTTGGATTGCAGTGGAGAGAGGAAATAGGCAAGACTGTCAGCATTGCAGAGGCTTTTAGTTTTGTGTGGTGTTAAAGAAATAATTATAGGTACTGAAATGAGCTGATAGTTGAACGAGAACAGCTGTGAAAACCTCAGCTATTCTTTTGTGAACCAATAATGGTGACTCCTCTTTAATTTTGAATTCTTTTATGGCTCCAGACTCAGATTTTTTATGAGGAATGTTGTCCTGTGTTGAGAGCAAGTTGGTGTTTAGGTTGAATTACCTTGCTGCTCTTTTATCTTCTTCTTTTCTCTATTTGAGTAACAAGACATTAATTATTTTGAATCTGTTGACTACCATAAATTATCCTCTGCTGTGTTTTTATGTGATGCTTCTGTTCATCAGGGAAACTTCTTATCATGTTGTTACTGTTTTGTGTTAGGCTTGTGGCAGTCACCTTAAATGGCCTTGTGATAATATTTACACTTTTAGCATGTTTGTTAAATATTTTTCCAGCTGTGTTAATGGTTTGGAGTCAAAGCTTTCAATCGTAATATTATTTCTATTAAGAGTACAGAAGTAGTATTTTTTTATCCAGTTATGTAGTAACTTGTTATGTTATGAAGTAACCAGTTATTTATGATCACTTGCATCCTGTTTCATTAACATGAGCTGAAATTATGTTCGAAAATTTACCAAGTTTTACTTAATGATTCATAAACAATATTTAAAATTTGTTACGTTCTCTTCAACATCTACAGGATTATCAGAATAAACTGATTTATTTAGTTCCTGAAAAGCAGTTGTTAAGTGAAAGGATAAAAAATGCTCAACTTGACAACACTCAGAGTAAGTGCCTGCACATGAGTTCTGTTCTTGATTGCTTTGCTGATTTCTCATCCCTCGTAATCAAGGCTGAAAGGGTACAGAGGTGTTAATAACACCTTCACTTCTACATCTTTCCAGCTAGAGCCATTGTCTCATCTGCCTTCCATTATCTCCTTCATGTTCCAGATAAGGGGCAAACAAACATATTTTGGCAAGAAAGCACAGATTTTGCTTAAAACTTTATTTATACAGACTGTGTAGCTCCCAGATATTACTACAATTTGTCCTTTTTTTTGGTAGCGTAAACTCAAGGGAGTTCATTTATGTAATGTTTACACTGGTCTTTACTTCAAATTGTGCTGGAAGTCTTTATATAGAGAAGCTTGGTATGAATTGGTCTGATATAAAAAAAAAAGAAACAAACTTGCAAATTATTCTGTATGTGTAACGTGGAATGCCTGTGTGCTTCAGTTCAGTGCTGGGGACATTTCTTCCTCTTGTTGTATATGAATAGAAAGGTAAATCAAGGAATTTTTCTAAGTCAGGAGGTTTGGATTGTGTATATAATAGGGAAATAACAAACTGATTAAAAACTGGGAAAAGAATTTGAAAAAAACCCCAGAAACCCGTGTAAAATCGCTCGTCTTTCCTTATGCAGTTACAGGAGTCAATTCAGTGCACAAGACATCCCAAGAAAAGGAAGAATTATGCCAAAGACTTAAGGAACAGCTAGATGCCCTTGAGAAGGAAACTGCTTCTAAACTTGCTGAAATGGATGAATTTAACAGTCAGCTTAAGGTACTTGTGTTATCTAAATATCCTACAGCTGTAAGCACTGTATTTTATTTCTTCATCCAGTCATAAAGATTGGTGCCACTTTCACCAGACTTCCAAAAACTTTTTCCCAACTTCCAGTGTCAAGTAAGAATTACCAAAAGTCTTGGAGTAAACAATACAATGAAAATGCACTTAAACCTATTGCTAATGTACTAAAATATGAGTCTCTTGCTAACTATTGCTTTGCATGACTTAACTATTGCTCAATCTCACCTTTTGCCTTCATTTTGATTTAGAATTAAAATTTTTCAGGCCGTTGTACATTCTGTCCTTACAGTATGAGATCATATTTGCTGCTATTTTTGAATTGTGTACTGAACACTTGACTTTAATTGATAGACCTACATAGTTTCATAGTACACTGTGCAAGATCTGGTAGCAGGTTTGGGTATGATCCTAAAAGTAAGTGTAGGCCACTTATTTGTTAATATTTGTTAATTTGTTGTAAGTTAAGAGTTGTTGACCAGTGGCCCTGAATTTTTGTTTCTGAGGCAACTCTTGGCTTGACTAAAAACAGGGTAGCTCTCACAGGATAGCACACATCCATTTAACTTTATCTGCCAGCTTGCTCCAAGTGGCACTGATGGGAACTTTCCTTAAGTAATGGATTGATGCTGGGCCAGCACGAGGGCTCTGCACTTTCCAATAAAAAAAGCCACAAAAGTTTGTAAACATGTAAGGAATTTATTTTGTTTTTAAAAGTGGCTTCATGCAACGGCCATTTTCAGTTACTTCTTTATTGCATGGCTTGCTGTGTTCAGTGGCTGCACCCACAGCTCAGTCTTCCCTAAAGTATGTTTTTCAAAATACAGTGCAAAGATTAATTGGCTTTTTATCTACCTTATCTTGCAGTGTGAGAATATGGATGATTCTGTTCTTCAGTGCCTTTTGTCTCTGCTAAGCTGTCTCAACAACCTCTTCCTCTTACTTAAGGTTATTTTCTAATCTTTGGCTTTTTTGGTTTTTAATTATTTCGCAGTTTTTCTCTGCTTACCCTTTCTGCTTGGATGTACTACTTCTCTTAAATACATTTTCCTAAAAGAAAACCAATAGGCTGTTTTTCTTTCTGCTAGCTTTTACATCCTCTTAATGACTTAACATTTTTTTACCTGCTTAGAAATCCAAACTGCATAATATTGAGAGCAAAATGCTTACTTCTCATTTCTTAATGGACTGTTTTCTAAGTTGTTTCACCCAATTATTTTTCTTGTTAGTTAAGGTAACGTGAACCAAAAAAGAAGTCTCAGATGGAAACAGTGTCTTCTCCCACTTTTCCATCTGTTGCTCTGTACCTGTATCCATACATCCTAAGCTGTGGTTCAGGTATATGAGTTCTTGTCCAAGTTTAAAAGTCTAGAAGTAGCATCAGAGTGCAGAATATGGTATGGCAAACACAATGCTGTTAAGCCTCCAGATTAACCCAGTACTAAAACCTACTTGCTGTCTTTCCTCAACACTGCTTTTGTCTGCTGAGGTCAGAAATACTTTTAGAATAATTTATGAAGGAAAAAAAAAATCAAAATTACCCAAGCTTTTCATTTTGCTTTGCATGAGGGTTTTTCTGTCCTTAAAGATGCGAGAGTTTTTCTAATGTAAGTTTGCTTCCATAGTGCTTCTGAAATTCGGTGCAAAATCAGCTGGGAATATTTTTCCTTCTTCATATATTTGAGGGAAAATTGTAGTCAATTGCTTGATTTAGTTTGTTGCTACAGACACTTTCAGTGACACAGCAATCTTGTTATCTTGCCTTTGTCATATAAATTGCACCATATCGCTTAGGCAACATGATTATTGGTAGAAGTGCATATTGTAGTGGGAATGATTCATTCTTAATTGCTTTATTTGTATTTGTGAGATCCGATACAAAAAGGGTTTACCTGTTGCATTGCTCAATGTATATCAGCAGGATTCCTAAGAAAAAAGACTGAAGTGTCCCAGAGGTGTTTTGCAACATGGTGAAGTACAATCTACAGTAATTCTATTATTGTTGATTTTTTTGTTCTGTAAATTTAATTTTCCCAAAGATTCATGCTGATTTTTTGCTGTGATAAAAAGGTTGTTCTCAGAGGGATGTGGAATAGGAATTGATGAATGTGTTCAAAAAGAAAAAGACTGAAATTGCAGAGTTTACAAGTACAGGAAAACTCCAGTCAGAGGTAATGTCTTTAAGCTGTGGCTTCCCACAGGGGTAAGCCTGCTAGGTATTTTTATGAAGTTTTTCTGATTTAAACATGGGACTGATCACTCAGGAAGCATCAAGGGTGAGCACCCTTCTGCAGGATGCATTCTCAGGTTATGGTACAGCGTTGGCTTTCAGCTGAAATTTGCCTCCTTGTAGTTACTTGAAATACAATTCGCTGCCTTCAATGCCCCCAGTAATGTTGTGTTTGATCTGTTAATGTTGTATCTTCCCCTCTCCTCTGTCGTATTTGGCATTTCCAGCAGCTGTAGGACTGGAAGGGCTCTTTGAAAGCCCAAATTATGTCACTGACTTTGCAAACTTGCCATCTCCTTTTATACTTCTGTTGATTTGACTTTCTTTGCAGTGACCTCCAAGGACTATTAATAACTTAGTACTACTTTGGCCATTTGTATTAAAATTTGGTTCAAAAAGCATTAGATGCCTGGATGCTTTTCTCAAAGATTGGCTTTGTTCCCTTTGATGTATTCCATTGTTCCCTCCCTAGGACCTGAGGGAACGTTACAGCACACAGCAATTAGCCTTGGAGCAGCTCCACAGGATCAAACAGGACAAAATAAGAGAGGTACAAAAAAGAAGAGCTGAACTTGCACAGAAGAAGCGACTGGAAGATGAGGCTGCAAGGTAACCATGGCTGAGTGTATCAGTGTTGCAGTTCTTAAAACAAAATAATGCTGTGATGACTTCTAAGACAAGATGTATTTTTTAATGTAAAAATACATCCTATTGATTGCCTTAGAGGAAGCATTCTATATGGAGTACCACTTATGTAAGAGGGTTTGATTTTGAGATTTTCAATGATTTATATTTGATTTGACTAAAGAAATAGAGCTAATGACCTTGTAGTGTGGGTGATTCGTGGGCTTTGCTCATGACAGTGTTTTTCTGAGTGTGAGGAAGTTTTGTGACATTTGTGACAGTCTGTTTAAGAGAAGCATGTGCCATATGTGTGGTGATAGCCTGTTAATTTTTTGGTTGGACACAGTTGTGTGATGGAGTAACAGCATCACTGCACAGCTCCTACTGAATCCTGCCATGTGCTTGGAAACAGTAAAACGCCCAACAGAGGAGTGGAAGTCCTACAGGGAATAGGTGAAAAGGTACCATCTAGACATAGTCCCTCCTGAGAAGATGGCCCAAAGGGTTAGGTCCTCTCTCTTCTTGACAGCTAAAATATTAAGTATGTTGAATTGGATTCTGACTTCTTTAGACAGCTGAGGCACAGGATAACATCTGAATAATTTCAGAGAATACAGTCAGGTTTCCAGATCCTGCCTGCTGCAGTGTGGTCCTGGCAGGGATAAGCACATTGGATAGATTACAACTGCTGAAGGCAGAAGTACCAAGCTGCCAAGATCAGTATGCAAAGGCTATTTTTATCTATGTACCTGAGTGAGATTAATCTGTTTGGAAGTCCTTGTTTCCAGTCAGGAGATTTGGATAATGCCTTGCTGGAGAGCTTAAATCCAGCTTGTTCAATTATCAGATCAGTTCCTGCTCATCAGGATGCTGGTGGGCAGAAGTGCTTGTGAAGGCACTGCACAGGTGATGGATTAAAAGTCAAGAATTTTAATCCATTTGTTATCTTTATGTGGAATACACTGGCACTCATGTTAATACATGGTCTCTGGGAGAGCTGATGACACTGAGGGCAGAGCAATCAATGTCATAAACTCAGTTTTGCTGACAAGTGTCACTGATTACTGTAGGAACATAATCTCATTCATTTTTGTGTCAGTGTTCCTGTCTCATTCCTTTCTTCCAGGAAAGCAAAACGGGAGAAGGAGAACCGATGGCAGGAAAATATCCGAAGGGAAGAGGAAGAGAAAAAGAAGCGACTGGAGGAAGAACGAATGCAGGAAAAAGTTCAAGAAAAGCTGAAAGCTGAAGAAGCAGCTGCCATGATGAGAGAAAGGGAAAACAAACAACAGCTTCTTGCAGAGGAGGAGAAAAATAGACAAGCTATGATCTTGAGGGAGGTGGAACAACAAAGGCAGAGGCAACTGGAAGAAGATAAAAGAAAGCAAGAACAAATAGCAAAGGAAGCTGAGGAGAGGCGCAAGCAGAATGAGGAGATAAAAAAGATAAAAGAAGCAACCAACTCTCAAGCGGTGGAGAAACACACTTCTAAAATAAACATTAATGAAAAGTTTGCAGATCTGTTGAAACCAACAGAGGGCAAAAGTCTTAAGCCACCCTGGAAAAATGAAGGTAACCTCAGTCTGTTAGATTTTGGGACTTTTATTTTCCTGAGTGTTATTTCACTCTTCAAGTGTACAATTATTAATGTGAGACAATGGCAGACTTACTGCCTAAGATATAATTTAAACAAAAAACCAAACCAGCAATGTTTCATGTCTTTTGTTACTTATAAATGATCCTATTAACGTAAGTTACCTCTGTCAGTTTTCAGCACCTATGACTGATGACCTATGACTGATCATGGTCAACAAATAGCAGTTGCTGGAAACTTAATATTTTAGGTTTTTCATAAGACTTGCACTTTCTTTCATTAGAATAGAATGCTAACATAGAGGGGGTTTGCTCATTGATGAGAGATGGGCAGGTAATGCTCAGCGAAGTAGTTTATTAGCAGTGAAATGTGGTTTGTTTCTGCATCACTCAATGCCTCAGATGAAAAAACCAAAGGACTGAATGATGAGACCTAACTCTAGCTGAGGGACTTGGAAAAATAGTGCTTTAACAATATTTTCACTAAAGGCACGTTTGATTTCATCCTTCATTAGTTCTTGTCAGTTTTTATTAGCCACTTTTCTCACTGAGCTCAGCAAGGATCAAATTAGAACAGGGCTGAAAGATACTTGCACACTTCAGCTAAACCTTGTAAAACATTCCCTGTTAGCAGCATCAATCCCTGGCTTGGAGAACAGAGATGCAAAGAAAATCAAAATCGTGATATTTTGCTATTTTAGGTTTCTAAATAAAATCTTCACACATGCTGCTGAATACTTATTGTTGCAACAGTAGGATCTTCTCAACTTGGAACATTATAGTGGTGGTAAATGAGGCTTTATTAAAGCACTGGCTTAGCCAGAGCAATGTGGCAAGGAAAGAGGAGAAGATAAAAATGTCATTTTTAAGGATGTCTCGCGGAAGGTGTCCCTGCTTATGGTGGGGAGTTGGAACTAGAACCATCAAGGTCCCTTCCAACCAAACCTCTTCTATGTTTCTGTGATGTTTTCACTGCAGAAAACAATGCATTTTTACATTTCCATGATTGCCATGTTAAACTGCTGCCCTGGTGATCTCCTCTGATGACCTGCTCAGTATCTGGGGCAAGAACAGATATTCCTACCCATTGCTTAGAATGATGGGGCTCCAGCTGAGTGCTTGTCTCTCAGCTGTGTCAGAGTGATAACTGCGTTTCTTACCTTCCAGGCAATGCAGTTGGTGCTGCAGAGTCGAGGAATTCCATTGCCTTGGTAAATTACAGAGCTTTGTATCCATTTGAGGCAAGGAACCACGATGAGATGAGCTTTAATACTGGAGATGTAATTCAGGTAAGAGTTGCCCTTCACATTTAACTTGCAAAAATTAACGCTTTTCTCTAGCCTTGAGATGCAAAAAGTTTTAAGGGTCAAAAGCATTGCATTGATATATTTAAAGGTTTACTGAAAAATTAAATTGGATTGCTGCTTTAAATTTTTTTTTTAAACAGGTGAAATTAGGATTAGTTCAGCCAAAATATTTCTCTGAATTTTACACATCCTAGATATGTTGAAAACATCTTTAAAAGTAAGAACAGTTAATGCTAAACATAAACTTTCTAAAATTAGTAGATCAGAAATGATGTAGTTGTTGCAGTTCATGGTACATGTACAAGTTGGCTTCTAAGTGTTTGCTTGAAATACGAGCATAGTAAATAGAAAAATGAATTATTAATTAATGACATTTGAATTAAAATCAAATTAGTTATTTAACAAGTAGATGTGAAAGGTTCTTTTGAATCTTAATACTGTTTTCCAGTGAATTCCTAACACAGATTTCTGCCTCTCTGAGCAACCTGATTTAGTGGAAGGCGTCCCTGCCCCTGGCAGAGGGAGTGGAACCAGGTGATCTTTGAGATCCCTTTTAACCCAAACCATCCTCTGAATGTGTGATTCTCTTTCTGACTGCTCTTTTATCAATCCTCGCTCAGGCAGACACTTAGAGTAATTTATTCTGTGTCCGTTCGTTGTAGAACTTTTGTGAATTCAGCTGAATTTGCTGTCTATAATATTACGGCAGGACCATAAGATTGGAAATGCCTTGTGGCATCTCAGTTGAAATTTGTGTTATTTCATGTATATTAGTTATTAGCACTTGTTTGGAAGTCTTTGCCTGCAGGTGAATGTGTGAAAACTGATTTACAACCGTGGTAATACAGTTTCTAATGTCTAAGTATGTATGGTTCCTCCTCATTCAGACAGTAAGTGATACAAGTAGGTGATAAGGGAGAATTTATAAAGCAATGTGGTACAAAATATTAAAACACTTGACTAAATTAGCTTTCAGTTTGACAGTGTTAAAGCATTTATTTGCATTTTCATACCAATGAACCATGGAAGAGGGAACAAGAGAAGTAGGTTTTGCTTTGACTTCTTTCTCAGCTATAATTGTATCATTTAAATGCTGATAACTGATTTCAGAAATAGGCTAACAGCTGCCACCTCCTCCTCCTCTTACACCCCAAACCCCAGCTAAGCTAACTAGCTGATAGTATTTGATGGGCTGCTAATTTTTAGCCAATTTTCACTAACTGGCTAATTTGCAGCATAATGGAAGCTTCAGTATTGCTGCGAATGTTTAAGGATGCTCTATACTTAATCATTTAGTAAATAACAGAATTTTTGGACGTGTTTTGGATGCAGTCAGCTGACAGAGTTAATTATATCTGTGAGCAGAACAGCAGCAGTTGTTTCCTGCTCTGCTGGGCTCACCAGCCCCTGCCTCTTGGCTGCACATTCAGCAGAATCCAGCACAATGCACTGTCATTTTTGGCAGGACAGCATGGCTCAGATGCACTGCATGGTCCCCATGTGCATGTCTGGGGCCTGTTTGAAGGAGTCCAGGGTCCCTGAGGTCTGTCTGTACCTGTGTCTGGAACCAGTGCAGCTGCATCATCACAGGGCAAAACCAGCTGAGTGCTGCCAGGGCAGAGTGAAAATGCTGATCCTGGTGTGGGCACTGCCCCCTGTCCAGGTCAGAGAGCCAGCAGGTGCTGACACACCAGGCTCCCTGCTTGCTTCACGCTGCTAATTCTGTTTCCTTTGTATTTCTCCTCCTCTCCATAGGTTGATGAAAAAACTGTGGGAGAGCCTGGTTGGCTTTATGGGAGTTTTCAAGGACATTTTGGTTGGTTTCCGTGCAATTATGTAGAAAAAATACCAGAAGGAGAAAAAGCTTTATCTCCCAAGAAAGCCTTACTTCCTCCTACAGTATCTTTATCTACTACCTCAGCTGCTTCAGAGTGAGTTTTTGTTATGTTTGTGTTTAAATTGCTTTTTCTAAATTTAGCTAGCACATAATGTGCCGTATAGTTTCGCTTGGTGTTTGTTTTTAAAATATAAAGGCAGAAAACTTATTGAAGAACCTTCTTTATAAAGAAAAATTTTAATTTTAATTTTAAATTTTAATTTTAAATCCTTCTTTAAAAAGAAAAAGAAAAATGGAAATTTTAAGTATTTGATAGTGTACTTTGCACTGTATAGAATATCAGTTTTATAGATGTTTTAAAAAAATTCTCTGTTTGAGGTACTTTCTAAATGAAAGTTATAATTTGATAAATATGCCTTGTGTTCAACTTGCAGACCACTTTCACCAAGTAAATCTGCAGAAGAATCTGATTACCAAAACATCCCCTTTTCCAGCCTGAATGTTAACACAGCCTGGCAGCAGAAATCAGCTTTTACTCGCACTGTGTCCCCTGGATCTGTTTCACCCATTCATGGACAGGTACCTTGTGCAGAATTTGCTGTATTTCAGATTCATGTTAATGAAAATAATTTAAAGAAAAACCAGAACACCACACAACTTTGCTAATGCTGGGGTGCACTAAACAGGCTGGAGGATAAAGATGCTCATCTAATTGTTCCACTCTAGTGTCCATTGATATAATTCCATATATTTCCAGGGAACACTGTGCAAGAAGACTCATCTTTCATAATTCTAAAATAATTTTCATCTATAATTAGACACAGAAGTTAATTCTAACAAATAAGAAACTGAGTTGCGTGCATGTATTAACGTAAACAAAGTAATTCAGCCATTGCTTAGGAATGAAGTTGCTTACACCAGTGTTTGTTTTTAACAGTTAGACCAGTTTGGGGCAGTGTGGTCAACCAACATCACTTCTGTCTTACAGGGGCAGCCTATAGATAACCTAAAAGCACAAGCACTTTGCTCTTGGACTGCAAAAAAAGATAACCACTTGAATTTTTCAAAGAATGACATCATCACTGTCCTGGAGCAGCAGGAGAACTGGTGGTTCGGAGAGGTACATGGAGGAAGGGGTTGGTTTCCAAAGTCCTATGTCAAGCTCTTACCTGGGAGTGAAACCAAGAAAGAGGAGTAAGTGTGACTTTTGTTGTTTATTCAGCTGTTTGCAAAAAAAGGTGGTTTAGAGTGCAAAATTCTTGCAGTGCTTTAGTGTGCAGAATATAAATGCCATTTACAATTTACACTGTGTCATTTTAGGTTTTTATTATTTCATTCTGGCAGGCCAAGTAATGTTGGGCTCACTGCTGTGTAGTTATAGACAGTCTTGCTAAGGCTGAGTGCTGTGAAACATCAGTGGTGTTTGATTATTCATCAAGGGCCAGGCTTTTTGTTCATTACTAAGTCCCCTCTCTTGCAGTGCAGTTGCATTCTGCCTCTAAAGGTGCCAACTTTTAAGTGACCCAGAACTAATTGTGAACTCTGCACATCTGACAGAAGTAGAATGTTTTTCTTCACTTGAAAAGATCATTATGTCTGTTCTAATCCTCCAGGGTAACTGTTCACGTAACAACCCAAAGTCTGGTTCCTGCTGGGGTGGCTGCATCATTGTGGATGAATTGTTCTGTTCATGCATTCTGCTAAAAGTTCTAAGAAATTCTGTAGAATAAGAGAATTTAGTCAAAATCTTTACTTCTTCTGGATAACATAATTTGTGAATGTATCTCTTGCCTTTTATCATGTGATTTTTTTTTTTTAAGTGGCGTGCTCTTGAATGCCATAAATATATTAAATATCAGTAGTATCTGGCACTGTTTGATAGTCAGGGAAGTCTTTGCAGTTAATTCAGAGTCAATACAGCTCCAGCATAACCAAAGTGATCTTAGTCTCATGTGAAGTGAGAGATTTGTTCTTGAACAACCTCTTGGTTATAGAAACCTTGTTTTTTTTCTTCTTTCTGCAGACCAGAAGCTATTTATGCAGCTGTAAACAAAAGGCCTAATACCCAGAGTTACACAGCAGGAGAGGGTAAGACAGGATGAAAAATGCCAACTAATGCTACAGTCTGGTTCTGCTTAATGACACGTAAATATACTTTATTTGTGAGGAGTTTCTGAGCAGCACTTCGAGTGCTTGTCCAAAAGACACAGTCCAAATGTTCAGCTGTTGATACAAGAGTTCTAAAACAGGAACATAAGGTTATAAGTAATTCAGGCCTGGGGTATTTTAAGACTTTTGCTTGAGCATGAATATATTTCTGATAACCCATAAAGCAGAGTTCTCTTCGTGCTGTTCTCTGCTGTGTTGTGCTGCTCTGTAAAGACATGAAAAGGGATTTTTAATCTCCTGAGGATGGATCATTCTCTTATATTCAGCAAGGAGTAAGGAAAACAAAGATTACTGGAGAAAAATTTCTATTGTATCTCCATGCTTCCCCGATTATACTTTAATTTCACCTGTGTTTTTCCACTACAAAGTTCTGTACCTGTAAGAGTAAATGGGATTACAGTCAAGTAGGTAGACAGGTCTGTTCATAGACATGTGAAGGTATGGTCCCTGTTATGAACATACTATTCTGATCCCTGTTATGAACACACTGGTGAATGCTGATCCCCCTTTATCTGCATCTGATGTTCCTTTATCCCCATCTGAAGCTGTTCCCTGCTCTGTGTGCTCTTTACACAGAGTACGTTGCACTCTATTCATACTCAAGCTCTGAGCCCGGTGACTTGACGTTCACAGAAGGTGAGGAGATCCTGGTGACCCAGAAGGAAGGGGAATGGTGGACTGGGAGCATTGATAACAGAACTGGAATTTTCCCCTCCAACTACGTCAGACCAAAAGATCCAGATGTGAGTTCCTATTCTGACAATTAACACGATATTTTCTCTCAGTTTTATTCTGTTTGCACCCAGCTCTTAGACAGTGATTTTGAGCAGAGGTTAATGTGCTTGACAGAAAAGAAAATCAGTAGTAGCTTGAGTGCTAAATCAGAGCTGTAGCCAGTGTCACACTGCCTCTCTCTCTGTACAGGATGGTGTTTTGTTAAATATGGGTTTAAAGTTAAAATCTCCATGTGTTTTAGTGTAAACTGCACTAGTTTTTATTGCACATTAAAGGTGGCTGTTGTTGTGTCATTGTAGGCTTCTAGCTATGCTGGCAAAACTGGAACAATAAATAAGAAACCCGGTAAGTATGTGATAACTTTTTAAATGTTAAGGCTGTTTTTTAAGTAACTCTGAGCATTTAGGTTCATAGCAGTGTTTAATGGTGGCTGATGTTCTTAGCTGCAAGTCATGTACCAGGATATATATGTGCATCCAGCTCTTAACTGCAGTGAAAAAATAACAAATGCAATTACTGTTTTCTTTCCAGAAATTGCTCAGGTTACTACTGCCTACACTGCATCAGGAACTGAACAGCTCAGTCTCGCTCCAGGACAGCTGATACTTATTCTGAAGAAAAATGCCAGTGGATGGTGGCAAGGAGAATTGCAGGTAGTGATTCAAGGAGAAATAATTGTGACTTCATGAATGGCAAGGAGGTGCTCTCGGGTTTAATTCAAAAAAACAACTGAGTATAAAGTTACATAAAAGCTGGCCAGAAAGTTATTTTCATCTTGTATAAACCAAAGGGGAAAAAAGTTGTGTGGTGGATTTTTTTTGTTTGATTGGTTGGTTGGTTTTTTTAAAGCTTGGGTTGCTGGGGGTTTTATGGTTTTTGAGGAGTGGATTTTCTTGGTCACATAAAATAGTAAAACTGTCAATTAACATGTGCATGGGAGGAGGAAGAGACAAGTGACAGTTACTTAATTGGTTAGGATTTAATTGGTGAAACATAACTGTAAAGTTATTCTAATGAAAGAACAGATGGGTTTGGAAGCTGGAGTTGGAAGCTTGTTTAATGCAAAGGTGGCTGTTCCCACTTTTCTACTTTCCCTGCTTAGATTTAAGAAGAATGTGCTGTAAAATACCCTTAACCTCATTAGAGGCTCTGGCTATGATGCATAGGTGGAATATTCATAGAACAAATTTTCAGCCCTACAACTGATGTACTCTGAATCTCACTTAAAAATTTTGGATGAACCTGTTTGCCAGAACATGTTAGGGTACAGCTTTATTTCAGTTGGATTGTTTTATCCTTTAGTCAGATTTTTTTATCTTTTGAAATTCACTTAGCAGGTGTTTGGAATCCTGACTTCTTGTCTTTTGTTGGCAAAACTCTGTGACATATTTGTTGCATTTTTTCCAGTCTACAGACCATTTAGTTTTTCAATTGTGTAATAACCATTGTAAATATTTGCAGGCAAGAGGGAAAAAGAGACAGAAGGGATGGTTCCCTGCCAGCCATGTGAAGCTTCTGGGTCCGAGCAGTGAAAGAACCACATCAGCTGCTCCCTCAGGTGAAAAAAAAGGCCTTTGCATTTCATTTAGAATATTTAATGTACCTATTTCAGCTGTTCATGTATCTGTGAGGGTCAGCATCTATCTTTTATGGCTTTTTAATTTTGCCCCAAAGAGTCACACTCCTCTCATCTGGAAATTCCATGTTTCCAAGTGCTAGCAAAAATCTTAGAGAGAGCTAGCAAACATTGGCAAACCACGTGGAATTATGTGCACTGCTCCTTACAAAGAGGGAGACTAAGCAAATTTTCAGGTTATTTCTAGGTTTTTCCATTTGAATGTTTGGGTACAAATGAGGTTATTTCACAGAAAAGGAGATTTTTTGCTTCTGCATGCTTAAATTATGCACAGCTATGAGTTGCTTATACAACAATTTCCTGGATTTTACTGGACAAAACTTCCCTGTGACTAAAGCAGCAGCCCATGATTAGCTAACGTGCATTTCCTCTTCCTCTGCCACATTTTCCCCACAAGTGTCTGCAATAAGATAATCAAGCTCACTCTCTTTTCAGCCAGTAAAATACAGAAGCATACTTGATTATATTTTGAAGTGTTTAGAAGGCCAATAGATGCAGTCCATTCATTATAAAAGTTCACAGATATGTATAGTGGAAAGAAGAATTACTGGCTGGCTCGATTTTAAAAAAGTAAAAGAAATGGGAAGACAATTCTCTATCAAGATAAAATCATGTGACATTTTTCTTATGCAACAGTGCATGTGAAATGGTTGTTTCTTTCCTGTGGTTTTGTAAAACACTAAGAAAACAGTTTTGATACTTGTATAACTCCATTCTACTCTTTTTTTTCCTTCACAGTGTGTCAAGTGATAGCCATGTATGATTACACGGCGAACAACGAGGACGAGCTCAGTTTCTCCAAGGGGCAGCTGATTAATGTGCTGAACAAAGATGATGCTGACTGGTGGCAAGGAGAAATCAATGGTGTGACAGGTCTCTTCCCCTCAAACTATGTGAAGATGACCACAGATTCTGATCCAAGTCAGCAGTGTAAGCAACCTCTATTTTTGATTAATTTTGTTGCTTCATTTCAAAGGTGCATTGCTGTTCTTCTGCTTTGTGCTTGGAATTTGGAGTTCCAGGCATCAGCTGAATTGATTAGTTCTTGAAATACTTTATTATAGTACAAGGTACTTTGAATCCTTTTCTAGTCAACTTACAAACAACCAGCACATTGCCAACCAGCCAATGTGGGACAGCAAGAGTGCTGTAGGGTGAGCTAAAAATACTGGATTTGGTAGGAGTTCTCCTTCCAATAAGATGCTGATAACTAACATGGACTGGGAAGCAGTGCAGACACGCTGCAATTATAGGACTTGCTTGAGTTTCAGAAAATAAGGAAAAGCGTCTGCTGTATTAATTTTAACATGCTTATCAGTTAAGTAAAAATACCCATAAAAAGGACAGGAAAAAGGTTTTGGCCTTATCAGGTTGTCTGTTCTAAATATACTTGTCCTGGCTCCCAGCATTCCAGCTGTCATCCAATCCTAAGAAACAAGATGTATATCAGGAGAGAGGTTGAGGTGGAAGTTACCAGCAGCAGGCTGAGAACTGAATGCTAAACTATACACCTGACAGTCACCATCTTCTCTGCCTTTTGCACATGAACACAGTAAAGGTTTCTGGTGTCCCTTACACACACACCCTGGTTTTTGGCCCCTGTCCCCAGAGAAAATCCTTCTCCCAGAGAAATTTATCCCTCAGTTTTTTATCCTGTGATTAAGCCAACTTCTACATCAGCCCAGTGGGTTTGGGAATATACCATGATGCCAGAGTTGCTCCTTTGACACAACAGGCCTTGTTCCTTCGCTTTCTGGTTTTCTCTAGGCATCGTTTGGAGTTCTTTTGGGATAAAGACACCCATCTGGAAGCCTGGCTGAGCCTCACTCTTACTAGCCTATAGCTACTCTGTAGGATCAGTTTGTACTTAAGATTTGATCAACATAGTCGTGTTCTTACAGAAAAATTCACAAACTCATAATGAAGGTACAGCTTGAGTTGGAAAGTTAAAGTATTTTCCCTGGGTAGCTTTTTATGGTTCCTGGGCGAAAGAGAGTGTGCACCATTCTTGAGGTTTTCTTTTTAGCCAAATTACTTCTGAGCTCACGTTTTTGGTAACACGTTGTTCTGGCTTCTTTTTTTTTTTTTTTTTTTAATGCCTCTGGCCAATATGGTTGAGATGTCAAAAACATCTGCATTTAGATTGAATTTAGCCATAGCTAAATAATTAAAATGGTCCTTTGAAAGGTTTCATTTGTTTTCAAGTCGCACTTTTGAAGAAACAGTATTGACTACACCAGATGGGCTGTAAAATTAAGATTCTGGCTGGGTATTAAAACTTAGGAATTTTCAAAAATGATACAGGTAACAGCTTGTCACACCAGGTGTGTTGCCATTTCAAGTTATGTGGTTGAATGTGACAAGTGCAAGGTGATCATATAAACCACTGATTTTCAGCAAAAGCCATGCTAAGGCCACATGGTAATTGGAAACTTTCTGGATGATGAGTAAGTTTTTCTCATTGTATGCTGATACATCATTAGGCTTTCTCTCAGATTTCAGTGATGTGGAATAAGAGTATTTCCATCCACATCAAACTGGCTTTTGACAAAGGTTAATCAAGTGAGCAGATGTGCACCAGGTCATCTGTACCTGGCCATTAAACTTTTGTCTAAGAACTACTCTATGAAGCAGATCTACAAAATCCACCTACTGGTGAATGAAGAGTATGTTGAATTTTCTATCTTTTAAAAAAAATTCTCTGAGTATTTCAAGTAGGCAAAGTTATACACCAGTTTTGTGCTGGGCTTTGCCACTCTGTTGTGCTATTAAAACATGTGAATTTGGAAACTTAAGGAAAAATCCTGCCTCAAGCCCAAAGCCTGCACAAACCCAGCACAGCTCAGTAGCTCCAGCACAGCACTGTGCAAATACAATTTCCCAGATTTCAGCTGGGCTGCTGTTGCTGGTCAGTTGGGTCAGCAGTAAGCCACTGCTCTTTCCCTTTTCTGTAACCAGAGGAATGTTTAAATATGTCCTGAATTAACTTTCAAACTTCCTTGAGTTTCCTTACAATATTTTCGGCTCTTGATTAAACACAGTACAAAACTATCTTGAGTATTCTTGAGAAATCACTAAGGAATTGTCCCACAGGAATGTTGATGTGGCCCTCTACAGAACAGCTTTGACATATGACAGAATGTAATTTTAAAAATGCATTGTTGCATTTTAAAGAACTGCTGATCTGAGTATTATAATGCCTCTGTTGAATAATAGCAGCTTTCCCCACTGTTTTTTCTAGATCAAGTATAATGACATTGGAAAGATAGATTTGGTTTACTGAAATAGGTTTGTGGCTTAGGAAAATTCTTGTTTTCCCTCAAATTTAAACACACTTGTATCCAAAGTCTTTTCTGGGAATCACTAGTTACAGCTGTAATGGCAACCTCCCCTAGCAAAGAAGGAACTGGGGTCAGTGAGATGTCCCTTCTCTTAAGTTGCTGACATAACTCTGGGAGCAAAAAAAGATCACTTTCTGTCTTGGGGTAGCTGCACATCCTGGCATAGGACCCCTGCAGGGAAAGAAAAAGAAAAGCAAAATGACTTCAGGGTGTTGTAGGTTTGAGTGTTTGTCTCTTAAACATGCAGTGATTGCAGAACACAGAACATCTGAGTCGTGCTCCTGGGGACTGTGGTGGTGGTTAGACTTGCTCCTGTTTTAGTGACATTTTAATAGCCCTTTTTCTAATGTTTGCACAAAAGTAGTCATAAATAATAAATATGATACTCAGGAGGCTTCAAAATATAGATTTAAAATAAAGAATCAGTCTTCTGTTCTTCAAGTGCTTGCACAACCATTCAGGATCAGATCTTGTGTGTTGCCAGTACCTGTCTAGCGCCAGCATCTCTTCCCATTCTTTCCAAGGCGTGTGTAAGGGGGGTGGGCATGGTGCAGTTACCACTTCACAGTTCTTCCCACTGGCCTGTTCTGGAGATAATTTTGTTGTTTTGGCCAGTCTTCATCTGCTTTGCACTTGGAAACTTGTTCTCTTATTATTTGTTGGCTTTTTCAGTGAGATACCTTTTAAAGTTTGTTATCCATGGGACCAGTGTGAGCCTTGTCCTTTTATTCTCTTTAGTTGTGATTTTCTCCCTTCAGGTAAATCTCAATCATTGCTTAAGGGTCAGGCACACAAGGTTCTGACAAGAACACATCTACCAGGTTGTCTTCCCATTCTTCCCAAGGGATGTTAAAGGTGGGGTAGGCAGGAGGGAAAGGTAAGGAGAGAAAACAGCTGCTCCAGCTGTGTCTTCACACTTGGTTGCTGGATGTCTTTTAGTGTTAGAGATCAGTTCATCCCTCAGAGATGTTCTTGCTGAGGGTTGGACAGCTCAGCCAGGTGGACACACCTGTGCTCAGTGTGCAGAGAGGCTTCTGGCTCATCCTGAGGTGTCTCATCTCTGTGAGACTCGCGAGCTGAATGTTGTGCCAGTTCTTTCTACTCTAATGTACATGTATTGACTGTTTTCTGTCCACTCTTTTTGCTTTCCCTAACTGCACTGCTGCAGTTCCTCACACACCAGAGTTACTCCTTCAGGTGCTCAAGTCTGAGCTCCAGGTTGTTGTCTGTAGTAATATCTCTACAGCTACCTCATTTTTGTCTTCCCCAAACCTTACTTGTAGATGTGACATGTTGGAGACAGAAGGCAAGTCCTGCAACAAGGATCTGTATTTCCAGAAGTTTATTTCCATGCTCAAAAGATCTTTAGTAACTCCTGTTCACACTGTCTGGTGGGTGAAGCCAACTCACTTTCTGGGGTGTTTATAGTGAAAAAACTTCTGAACTGACATGCTCGTGGCCAGTGCATTTCTGTGTCTGTGTATGGACAATACATTTTGAAGTTCTCTAGTTCTTGCCATGTAACTTCTCTTTGTGGAGTAACAGTTCATGGTAGTAGTGGCTTTGAGGTGTTGCCTGTTGCAGTTCCACATTTAATCTTTGTGTGTCAAAGTATCATGATTTATTCTAAGATTTTACTCAACAGCTCCAGAATTTTACCTCTTTTACCAAAGATCAAATATGAAATCAATCCCTTAGTTCATAGTGACATAGTGACTTTGTATTTCTAAAACTATTTGGTGAATGTCAGTCAGGCTTGATAACACTTCCAGGTTGTAATCCTGAGGTCTGGAATAGTCTCTGGATTGTCCACAAGGTGTGTCCCTCTTCAGACCATGTAGCCCTTGGATTCTGAGGGATGTGGTACATCTTTTCCACGGACACGTAAGACTAGAGGCAAGGTATTAATTTCTGTCCGGTTCAAACAGAATTGAACAGGTTAATTTTTATGTGCTGATATGAATAAATTCCAATAAGATTTTTCTTTACAAGTTTAGTTTTTATCTGATTTTCTAATGTCCTATTAGAAGTTTCTCAGGAACAATTCTGGTTTTGTTGAAATATCAGGGAATTCTGCCATTGCCTTTAAAAAAACCCTTAGGGCTTGACCTTGTGTTGAGTCCACATGACAGAAGTTTTCCTTGGGAAGAAACTTTTTCTTCAAATGAATGAGCTGCAGGGGTTTCCAGAGTCAGTGATGGCTGGTCATGAGTTCTTAAATCTGTGTGTTTATAAATATGAAACTGCAAGGGTGGAAGCTTGTGATGTCTGTTTTCAGAAAGTTGAATGTTCATCATTCCTTTCTGATCTTTGTGGTGTTGTTCTGTCTTTGTCCATAGAATTCATATGTTTCACTCTTCAAATTTATGTTCATTTTATCCTTCATTTTTTTTTGTTTTTTTTAGGACCCAATGTTGTCTTCCAGTGTGAAAGCACCTCAGAGACCCACTATCCAAGTTTGACTAGCGTGGAGGCAGGGTGGCCAGCCCTGCTCACGTGTCTGACACAATCCTTTTGCTTCGTTTGAACGTTAGATCCAATCAAGAAATTAGGTTTTTGTGGGTTTTCTTCTAATCTACAGTTTCAGTTGATTTGTAAAAGCAGAAAGGATAGTGGGTCTTTGTGTGGCTTTCACTGCTGTTCATTCTTGTTTCCTTTAGTATTTCCTTTGGGATTGATAACCGTAGTCATTAGCATGCATATCAAGCTATCGTTTGCATGGTGGGATTGCAGACACACAAAGACCCACTATTTGCACAGTTTATCTGAGCTGTTTTGAACGGGCACTTGTGTTCTTTTAATGTTGTAATGTACATATTTTGCAGAATTAAAATGTTCATGAATTATTGTTCTAAGGGACTTGATTTAATCTCTTACATATTGAGCTTTTAAAATTGGCAGCCTTCATGGCTCATCCAGAAACAAATCCTACCTGTCTGCTGCTGATAGTCACTGTGATTACAAACGTACTACAAGATCTAAGGGTTAGATCTGGTGCAGTCCATCCAGCCTCTTAACACCCTTTTTAATGGGGGAAAGAACTATTAAGCATAGAGTGGAGGATATTTTAATTTTTTATCTTCCTTCACAGTACTACTATGGCAGGAATTCAGGTTGTTTTGGCTCAATACATTCTATCCCTAAACAACCTCCTTCCTTCAAATTCTGGTCATTCATATTTGCTTTCAGTTTCGGCAAACATGCTTAGTTGCTGGAGTAAGTACTTGCACAGCCTCTGTGTGACCAGGCCCTTCCCCTGCCCCTTCTCTGCATTAAATAGTTCATGGTACTGAATTGTTTGTCTCTGGCTGTGGTCTGCAGTGACTTTTAAAGTACTGTCTGAAAGCTGCTGCTTTTCCCCCGGTAAACAGAGAAGCAGCCTAATGCAAAGGTAACCTCGCTAAAGAGGTGTTGCCAGGAGAGACACTAAAGAGACACCTGGAGTGAGGGCAGAGCATTTGGGTTTAGGATGGAACTGTGCTCCTCCATCCACAGTCCTGGCCTGTTGGAGATACGGTGCAGTATGGGCTGCCCATGTCTTATTATAATTTTTGGAGGAAAGGAGGGACTTATAACCTTGATTCCCCTTTAAATAAAAGGATTAATTTGATCCCGGACTACTTCTCTGATTAAATAGTTCTGTGCTCTTGTAACAACAAGAGAGATCTCGTAGACAGTATTTAATTTAGTTGGTTTCCTGAACTTGGTTATGAAATAGCAAAGGTCACTTATGCAATCAGAAATGTTTACAAAGCAAACTGCTTGTTACTATATATATATAGATGAATGTTGTGAAGGTACTATCAGGAAAAGGTTAATCCAATTGCAGAGATGTAAAAGCCTTTCTCCAAAATCCAATGTTATGTATTTAATATCCTTGATCAAATAATGTATATGTGCCCTTTAGTTCAGAGATGTATCTTCTGTGCAATACAGACTACGCAATGTGCCTACAGAAAACTACAAATGGATTTTTATTCTGGATGTATTTTGTCTGAACCAGTATTTTGTTATAGAATGAAATCATGTTGTAGGCAAATAATGTGCTAGATAATCCTTTGAGTATTCCAGATGACTTGATTTCCTTCTGAAACCACATTTTAAGTGTTTCTGCTAAAATACACTACTCACCCAGAACTGCCTTCTCTGAATATCTGTCTTGGAAAGCCTGTTTAATACAAGCTGAAATGTGTTGTGCTGCACCAGTGGTATCGAGCAGTCACTTACTGTAGTCTAAGAATTAGGTGATCTTTTAAATTACATAATTTCTAAAAGGCAAAAAGGCAGTGTTAACCTGTGGGATTTGAGCCACACTGACAATCAATGTTCAGTCAGTTTTCCTTGAATGTCAGATTACTACTAAGTGTCTTTGAAAAATTAAAAACAACTTCACATCTTCACTGGGGTATTTGAGGACATAATTATGGGGAATTTTCCAAAACCAACTGGCATTCTACTGATTTTTTTTTTTTTTTTTACTGATACATTTGGAGATTATGGTACTGTTGGCAAAGTTTCACACAGGTAGCCCTGTGCTGGCTGTGTACGTATGAGCATTGATAATTATTGAAAAAGCTGCCTCTAAGTCTGACCTGAAGAGTATTGAAGTGAAGCATTTTGTGCTTTCACAGCTACCTTTTCGTGTTTCAGTATTACCTGAATATACTCTAAATTCTCTTTAAGTGTAATAATAAATATAATAATAATAAAAACACACCTTAATAATGCTGATTGAGAGAGACTTAGTCCCTGCCTTCAGTATTTATCTCTACTGCAAAAGTCTGCCTAGCACAGTTCCAGCACAGTTGCCTGAGAGTTCTGCTCTCCTGCACAGTGGCGAAGAAGGAGTGGGATACACGTCAGATTATCTGAAGGAAAGAGTATGCCAAGGATGTATTTACAGCAAGATTATTTTAAAATAATATTCTGTATCAGTGAAGCAGTGTGGCTATTGGAACCTGGGTTAAAACCAGATTTTTACTTTTAAAAATGCTACTTTTTCTCTGGTTGTGTGCAATCCACCCCTTTGTTGATAAAAGCCATAGAGCTGAGTTCAGCTGGTCATCCCAGCCAGTCAAGTAGAATCCACCCTTATTTGGGTGGAAAAGGTTGGCTGTGGAACTAAGGGCAAGGTGGAAAATAGAGTTCTTTGCTGAACCCGTGGTTCCCAGGCAAGAGCTGAGAGTCTAAATGTTGTTCAGAACCATACAAGGTTAAAAAGTAAAACTGAAGCCAACATGGAAAGCAAAACATGCTGTTTGCTGTTGCTTTCAGTGTGGTACTTGCTAAATGTTGTTTCCTGTGGGCCAGCAGAGAACAGGGGCCCTGGTGTCATTCGGGGTGAGAACCAAGCAGTGCTGTAAATGCACAAGAACAGGTACCAAAACACTTTCTATTTCTGTAACTGGTTTGCATAATGGACTAACAACCTACAACAGCCTAGTTTGTCACAAGCTTAGTTTCTGATCCAGAGCTAGATCCACCTAGGAAGTTCTTGTGCCACCACTGGAACCAGTGGCAGGGCTGGATGTGTGAGGAGTCCGTGGTGGTGAGGGCTGGGAGCATGCAAAGCGCTTTCTCCACGTGGTTAATGGTGCAGTCAGGAGAGCAGAAGGCACAAAGCTCTTTCAGAAAGTTACACACAAGTAACTGAAACGTCTCCCTCTGGTCACTGAACATTTCTGCCATCTCGAGGCTCTGTCAGACCATGTCCCTGTGTGATTCTCTTGGGCCAGGTTGGAAACACCTGTAAATAAGTCTGCTTGTAGGAATGCCGACAATCCTTGGCCTGCAGCAGCAGTGGGAGCTGCTGCAGGGTCGTGCTACTTCACTGTAATGAACCAATAAAACTGCTGCGTGCTGGTGTGTGCTGCCTTAAAACCCTTTGTTGTCCTTCCCAAGCTTGAGTGTCCACGTGTGGGGATGGGTGTTGAGACACGCGAATGCAGGCTGTGCTTAGCATGAGGCAATTGTTCACCTTTGGTTTTGAACAAAGTTGTAAGATAACTATGCAAATGTATTTTATTAAAGGGACACATAAAAGGATCTAGTTTGTCTGTTGTGGTTTTTTTTGTCCATCTGGGGAGGATTTTTTTCCCAGCTGAATAGCTTGGAATGAGCATTGTGTTACCTGCAATGGAGTGACTTGATTTTGCTTTTTAACTCTTGAAAACTGTTTCATAAATTTCCTCTGTTGTAGCAGAGTATCCTGTGTTTACTGATTAGGGGAGACTGGATAAAAGTGTTTATTATTTCTCCCAGGGCCTGATGGAAACTGCCATCTCCACAGTAGCAGCTTTCTTGGATTAGTTCCTTTTGTGGGTTTCAGAGGCTGCTGACGGCTCCAGGAATGACAGGAGTGTGTCCCAAGTGCATTGGCCTTGTGTGTGCCAGCAGAGCTTGTACCTGGCTGTGGTGGTGTCCCTGATGCCATCAGCTGCTCTCTGGCTGTACTGAAGGGACTGTTCTAATGCCAGCCCACAGCCCTTAAGGGGGGATGCAGCCTTTCTGTGCAGCATGGCAAAATAAAGGCAGGAGAAAAACCCCAACCCCTACCTGCTGTCCCCAGCCATGTCAGCTGGCTTCAGAGTCAAACAAACAATTAAAACAAACAACTCCCTCCAAGAAAACCCAAACAACCACCCCCCAACCCTAAACAAACCAAGATATTTCCTTTTAAAAAGCAGTTTATATAGAATCACAGGATCATTAAGGTTGGAAAAGACCTCTAAGATCATCAAGTCCAGTCATTAACCCAGCACCACTAAGCCACATCCTAAAGTCCCATATCCATATGTTTTTTGAACGCTTCCAGGGATGGTGACTCCATCCCTTCCCTGGACAGCCTGTTCCAATGCTTTATAACCCTTTCTATGAAGAAATTTGCCCTAATATCTAATCTAAACCTCCTTTCTACCCCTAAATAGTCTTCATTGGTGACCCAAAGCAGTTGGTGCCTCTGGTGTAGCTAGATCCTTCTGGACAAGTGCCTGAGCTCCTGTTGGAGGGTTAAGATGTCTTTTCAGAGCTGTCACTTTTAATGGGTGTTTTTCCCCTGTCCATTGAGTGGGAAAGTCTTTGGGGAAATAGTGATAGGTGTTATTCATCTGTCTTTCATTGGAGGATTTCCTTTCTTCAGAAACTGCCCCTCTTCCCCTTGAACGTGCTTATTTCCAAAATATATCAGTAATTGGAAGGGTTTTCTCCCCCAGCCCCCATGTTTTTCAGGGATTTGAATCTCCTGCAGAGGAGAACATCTTTTGACTGTGGAACTCAGTAGTTTTCCATGCAGGGGTAGTTAACGTTAGTAGGAAAAAATATTCATTGTTCAGGTATATTTAGAAAATGTGATTTTAAATACAACTTTAGAGACTGGGATTTCCTGTTTATAAACTCTCTAGGTTGTTTTACCCTGGCCTGGTGAGGCAGCTGCTTCCTCAGCTCAGAGAGCAGGATTTAGCCCAAAGGGCACCACAGTCAGTGTAGGCATCTCTCTGTTGCTGTGCCCTGAGTTTCCAAGGTTCCAGACACCCCCTGCTCGATCTGGTGAATCTTCTGGAGAGGGAGATGGGCAGGCTGTGCCCCAGGCTGGCTGAAAGCCTGACACTGCCTGCTCTTGGTGGGAGAGGCAGGCTGGCTTCCCTTCCAGAGGTCAGGTATCCCTCTTGGTCAGCAGAGCAGGTGAGTAGCTGCAATTCCCTGCTGCAGACACTCCCAGAAATACCACTGCTCTCCTGAGCTGCCTGGGGAGCTTGGGATGAAGCTTCACCAGAGGGAAGTCAAGCCAAGAACCTTCTGCTGCCAAACAAGGCAGTTTTACTGCTTCCATGCACGTTCCTGGCTGTTAAACCAGCAGAAAACTGCTGGGTTTTTCCCCCCCTTGGGATTTGTTTGTTGCCAACATGTGAGCAGGGAGTCAGATAAGTGCCAGAATTGATGCAGGGAAAGGAGGGAAGAGCAGCATGGGAGGAGAAGGGGTAGAGATGTAGGTCCATCCTTTCTGTACCAGTGAGCCCATGGGTGGCTAAGGCCACTTAGGAAAAACACTGGCAAATGCACTTGTTAGGCTGGTTTATTCTCTTTTCAGTTTTCTTCCCTTCAGACTCAAATGCCTGAATTCACACTCTAAAATCAAATGTGGGGATTGCATAATGTGTTTTT
This sequence comes from Corvus moneduloides, assembly GCF_009650955.1. Classification (NCBI taxonomy): domain Eukaryota; kingdom Metazoa; phylum Chordata; class Aves; order Passeriformes; family Corvidae; genus Corvus; species Corvus moneduloides. Next base: position 7,235,765 of record NC_045478.1, read on the forward strand.
ATGCCAGTATCATCAGACCTATCAAAATTGGGAGTGTTTTCACTAGTAAACACTAGTGTTTAAATAAAATTATATAAAATACTAAATACAAAATAGCACTTGTCCCTTCATCCCAGAAGCTGACAGTCAAAATAAAAAGTTAGCACAGGAGCCAGTTAACATAACTGCATTTTTTGCATCTGATAGTGAATTTATAAACCAAATCTATTTTAATGCATAAATAATGCCCATTTCTCTCTCAGGCTTTGCCCCAACTCTCAGTGGTCAGCATCAGACAGACTCAAAGCCCAGCATGCAGGTTGTTCCAGCAGCTGGGACACAAGCTTCTGCCCATCCCTGCTTCTGTCACAGGAGTGTACCTTGCAATAGGAAAGGGAGCCACTGGTCAAAGCTGAGACTTCCAGATCTGGACAATTAACATCTGGTTACTGTGCAAGCCCTCGATTAACCTAAAATTTCATGTCTTAGTAACCAGGTAGGCTTAAACTCAGTCTTGTACAGACTGAAGAGTGACAAGAATCCAGAAGTAGCACACCAGTAGTAGTAGAATTGGCCACAGACTGTCTCAACGGACTAAGACGACAAAATTTGCAAGAAACATTTTTATCTGTAACTTTACGCCTTTTTCTCATCTAATTTTGGCCTGGTTGTAGCTTTGGGGATAACTAAGGCCAGACGGAGCATTCTGTGTGATCAAAAGAACTGCAATCCCTCATCTCTTCTTAAAAAGTGGTGTTTTTTCAAATCTTGTCAGAAAGCTTAAGATCCGTGATCCTCCTTAGGGTGCAAAACAGAAGTGAAAAGTCCTGATTTTCAATCTAGCTGTTGTCTTGCTGTTTTACTTCTTTGTGTTGTTCAAAGGGTTTCCTTGTTAGAATACTTGGTATAGTGTCCTGAAATTTCACTTGGCAAGTTTCTCTTTTGCTGACAGTTGCTCTTTCAGAGCACCTTGATGCCCGTGCAGCAGGAAGCTCAGGAGCCTGTGAGGTTCCCATTAGGCCACTGTCACATCAAGTTCAGCCTAATATTTAAGTGTTTCTTGGTTGTTTTCCCCTCAAATTTATTACTAAGTCGCTTTCCTATGAGCAGATCTATACCTTGGCAGTGAACAGTCACATCCTTGTGTGCCAGGAGTGTCAGGGTGACAAGGGAGACGCGGCTCTTCCTGCTGTAGGTCATTCTGCCTTTCACAACTCCTGTAAACCTTCATAAAGTATTGTTCCTCTAGAGCTGCCGGATCTCAGTGAGTCCCTGCGATGTCCTCTCTGCTATCCTGCAAAACCCACAGTTCACCTGGTACTGCAATCCGGTGCCATCAGCCCAGCGATAGATGGATGTTCTCAAACGCTCTGTAATTGTTCCTTTTTTTCCCTTTTCCCTCACCTGGATGCTTTGCAATACTCTGCTGTGTGACGGCTGACAGAGGGATCAGATTGATTTTCTGTGCTCTCCTTTACCCAGCTAAACACATTCACCACTTTTGGTTCAGTTACTAAAGTTTGTACACTGTTGTCTTGTTAACTAACATGCAGTAGAGACAGAGCCATGTGAAGCTGCAGGGTCTGCATGTTCTGACAGAAACTTGGGGTTTGTGTCATTGACTGTCGGTGTGTTCCTGTGCATGATTTGGATTCTTAATCCTTGATGCATAAAAATAATTCAATACATTTCCAGCTTATTTTGAAAAAAAAAGTTGTGCAGCTGTGAAGTTACACAACTACAATGTTATGTGTTACAGCTTTACAAATTGTTGGTGGTGGTTTGTATCATAAATTAATAACTAAGGCAGAGAACCTCAGAAATGGGGTGGGGAATTAAAGGTGTAATGTCCTAAATCAGGACCAGCCACATTTTCAATAACTTCATCTCACAAAAGACAACTTAGAATCATAGAATCGTTAAGGTTGGAAAAGACCTTTAAGATCATCAAGTCAAAAAAGACATTGCACAAGGTAAGAGAAAATCAGTTTCAAATCAGTGTAGCAGAAGAGATGAGAAAAGTCATGAGACAAATGGAGTGGCAAGAAGTCAGGAACTCTTACTCTGCATCACAATACAAAGGGTGTTCCAAGAAATAAAAAGGTGCAAACTGAAAAGTGACACAAAGAAGGGAGGGAGTCGATTGCTGCATCGCTTGATTTTGAAATCTGCTGCTGCTGCAGAGAGGGTTTTCCAGTGTCTTTGTAGTCTGAGCCATAGACTGCTGAGTGCTGGTGCAATTTTGTTAATTTGTCAGGTTTGATGCCTTGAGTGGGATCTAAACTCCTGACCTTACTTCCTGCAGGGTGTGCTGATCTCCAGAGCCTTGACACCATGCAGCCCATGGAAAGGAAAAGGCAGGGCTACATTCACGAGCTCATTCAGACAGAAGAAAGGTACATGGATGATCTGCAGCTCGTTGTAGAGGTGAGACATCTTGGATGTGAAAATGCATTTGGAAAAAGAACACCTCTGTCCTGAAAAATAACAATAAAAGGATTCTTACAAAGCGTGAGATGATGGAGGAAGAAAGGTGTGTGGGTACCTCCCTCTCCAGTGAATGTTATGTGGTTGCTCTCCAGGCAAAAGCACCACTTTGTGAAACCCATCAGCTTACAAGGACCTTCCTGTTTTCCAAATCCTGTTTGTAGGTGTTTGGGCTCAGTAAAAACATGATGGGCTGGGGCCAGGTGTCGAGCAGAGCTGCATAGAGCTGTAGACACACCGTAAGAGCTTATCATGTGCCTTCTCCCCAGTTTATTTCCGGACACAAGATCATCTCCCTCCGCAGGGCAGGGACAGGCCAGCATTAAGTGCTCTTGGGCATCTAACGTGACCTCTTTGTATAAAACAATGGTGTGGTGAAGTGTGGCAGATGTTAAGTAGTCAAGTCACACAGGTGCTCTGCTCCCCAGAGATGAGGTGCTGAGGGCCCCTGAGAGGAGCTGTGGTTCTGCACACAGGTGACCCTGAGTGCTCTGGATCAGGGGAGAGGAGCAGTGCCTGAGTGTAGTTTGTGTAGTGATTGAGTCTGAAATCACGGGAACGTTCTTCTGCTGAGCTCTCAGCCTGCAGGTCCCAGTGCTTGTCCTCGCTTTGCAAGTGCTGATGCCGGTGTCAGAATGGGGTCACACGCTCAGGGGAAACAGCTGTCACAAGTGCTAGTAAGGAATTGCTTTTAACTGCTGAGAAATTACTGTGCATTCAAAAAAAGTCACTGCTGGGCTAAACAAGAGACTGAACTACTTCTGTTCTCTGAAGAATTGCTCATTTTTTGGCTGCAGGTTTTCCAAAAACCAGTGGCTGATTCAGGCTGTCTCACAGAAGTAGAAATGGGGCTGATCTTTGTTAACTGGAAGGAACTCATCATGTCAAATACGAAGTTACTGAAGTGAGTACTTACCTGCAGTCTTACATTTTCCTTTTCATTATTCTGTCGTTCCTTTCCCCAGGAAGTTTTCTGGGTTTGCAGTCAATGTTCTGTCCTTGCTGATAATTTCCTGTGCATGCTTGCATTCAGAACAGCTAAATGCAGTCAGACTGCTTCAAAAGGAGTTGTATTAAGAGAGAAGGAGAAATAAACAGCAAGAACAGATGCACATTTGCTGTAATACCTTAGAAATAGAGCCTACACAAAAGCATGTGCATGGGAGGTTTTCTTCCCAGTTTTCTGCAAAACAACCTTTTATTCTCTAAAAATAATCTTTAGAAAGATAAAGTGGCTAATAAGTTACTGAATGGGATGCTGATTGAATATAGAGATTGATGCTGACTCTCCCAGAAACCTCAAAGGAGAGTCCCAGTCCCCCAGGCCCCACCAGGCAGATTGTTCAGCTCAGGATGTTGTGTCAGTGACTTCCTGGGGGTTCAGGCAGGACCCCGGCACCTCCTGGAAGCACCTCCTGTGCTATGTAAGGAAATTCACCTCCCAGGTCTGTGTTCTTTCAGAGGCGGGTCTGTACGGGTTGTGGTTTAGGCCTCACAGACTTGGCAGCAAAGTTGGATGGTGATTTCTTTCCTCGTCTGCAGAGCCTTGCGGGTGCGTAAGAAAACCGGGGGCGAGAAGATGCCGGTGCAGATGATCGGGGACATCCTGGCAGCAGAGCTGTCCCACATGCAGGCCTACATTCGGTTCTGCAGCTGCCAGCTCAACGGAGCGTCCCTGTTGCAGCAGAAAACTGATGAAGATGCTGATTTCAAAGACTACTTAAAGGTATTGGATTCAGTAGCTTTTGTGCCTTCTCCTTTCCTCAATGACAGGAGCCCATCTAACCAGCATTGACCAGATCAAAATAATCCAGAAGAATAAAATCCTGCAAAAATAGCTAAGAAGCTTCCAAGGTGTATTTATATGGTGACCATGGCTAACACTGTGTGTGCTCTTTATTTACAACACTGTCTTTCTCTCTGGCTAATTTACTTAGGCCATAAAAGGAGAATTGCCAGAACAGTTGACATCAGGCATTTGTTTCTTTCATTGCTCTGTTCTTTTTCAACCTGAGTGGAGCTTGTGATGTCAAAATAAAATCTGGAACAGTTTTGAATGTAAGGATTCTGCATGAACAATGACCCTGTGATTTATGCTGGCGAAGCGTCTGGGTGCAATGACACTGCCAGCTTTCCTGCTTTTTCTGGATACAAGTAGTGTTTGCTTACTGAAAAAATCCAGGATCTCTTCGAATGCCTGGAAAAATGAATCTGATGACAGAATTTTCAGTATTCAGTGTCAGTGATGCAACTGTTTTCTGATGATTAATGCAATGTCTCTGTTAAATCTCTGGGTTGCACCACAGAAACTTGCCCTGGACCCTCGCTGCAAAGGAATGCCCCTCTCCAGCTTCCTCCTGAAACCCATGCAAAGGATAACGCGCTACCCTCTGCTCATAAAGAGTGTGAGTACCCCAAGGGAGGTTTTGTAGCTGAATGCTTTGAGTTTGATCTCCATAGCAAAAGCCAAGATAAAGGCTTGTCCCTTCATGAGGATTTTTCCGACAAGCACTTGTGCTTACCTCTGCTTTATCTTGTTTTCTCCCCTCTTTGATCCCCACCAGATTCTAGAGAACACTCCAGAGAACCACCCAGATCACAGTAACCTCCGGCTCGCCTTGGAGCGTGCGGAGGAGTTGTGCTCCCAGGTGAACGAGGGCGTGCGTGAGAAGGAGAACTCGGACAGGCTGGAATGGATCCAGGCCCATGTCCAGTGTGAAGGCCTTGCTGAGGTACCTGCACTGATGCTCTGCAGGGCTGGGGCTTTTCAGTGTCATTTCAGAAAGGCTGGGGAGGGAATGGGGGTCCTTGCTCACATCCCTTATTGGAATGTGATCCACTGCTGAACTCTAGGCAGGGAATCTTTTCTTGAATTCTACTCACAGCCATAACATGATGAACCACTGTTTTTGCATGATTTTAGTGGCAGAGAAATCTTGATTTATCAGCATAAAACCTGATACCATTTAGACTATTAAATGGACAGAAATAACTCTTCTCTCTGAACTCCTGATCATGCTGCCACTGGGCTAAGTCAGGTGTTCCTGTGGAGGATTTCACTTAGTGTGTGTTTCCCAGGGTTTTCTTCAAGCAGGAACATCAGTGCTAGATCCTCCAGGATATGCGGTGTTCAGGCTCCTGTACCTTTCAGGACAGCCTTCAGACTGAGGTGTGTGTGACAGTTCTCCACTGTCTGCATAAGGAACCAGGGCTTGACAGGGCATGGTCTGTCCTGGTTCCATCACCTAATCATCTGTAAGAGGTGACCTGCCTGCAGCCTGTGCAGCCTCTTCTTAAACACAGCTTCTGGACTACACAGAAGTGGCCATGCAGTAAATGCCTTCATCTGGTCATCCCTCTGTGTTTTTGGTAAAGCTTAAACCTGCTCTGAGGTGGGAGTTGTGCTGTTGCCATGGCTGATTACATAACAGTTCCCTTCTCTTCATTTATAATGGCATTCATTAAACAAGAGAAGAGCATTTTGAGCAGCTTGATCAGTCTCCACAGTGAAGAGGAGCAGGAGCTGATGTCTGCACAGACTTGCTGCTGCTAATGGGTTTTGTCTCTTCCCAGCAACCTGTGTTCAACTCCCTCACAAACTGCTTGGGACCACGGAAGCTCCTGCACAGTGGGAAGCTGTACAAGGCCAAGAGCAGTAAGGAGCTGTATGGATTCCTTTTCAACGACTTCCTCCTGCTCACCTACATGGTTAAACAGTTTGTGTCTTCCGGATCTGATAAACTGTTCAGCCCCAAATCCAACTCCCAGTTCAAAATGTACAAAATGGTGAGTGAGTCAAGGTGCTCCATGGTCATGTTGGTACAGTGGGTCCTGGCTTCTGATTAGGAATGCTGCTCTCCCACTGGGATTAGCTGTGTGGCCCCTTTTGGTGTCACATGGGCATGTTCTGGCAGACAACTTGAATGAATACCATTGGCTTAGTGCCTGGAAAAGGACAGACTTCTGTGTTTTGGTTTAACAAACACTTCCATCCACTTTGGGGGGAAAGGGCAGAAGTAGCATCATGCCTGAACAGCTGAGTGGGATGTTCAGAACCAGGAGCCTTGACTTCAGTTTGCACAGGTTCCTGCATCCACAAGAAAATTCCTGTCCTTCAGGAAACAGTAGAACATGCAAAATTTTAGTCTCTGTGCCCAGACAGTGTGTGTTCTCAAGATTTTGAAACTGGAGATGTAACTTTAAGTATCAGGGCTGCTTTCCCACAGACAACCTGAGAGATTCCTGGGATTTCCAAGCTCCACACTGCAGCTCTGCTTACACAGTCCTGCCCCTTTCACAAAGCTCTTTGCCTAGGAAAACAGAATGGGGTGAATCGACAGAGTAGTTTTTCTCTCAGCCCTTTCTTGCATCCTTTACACAGTGATCTCATTGTTTGTCCTGTGTCCTACTTTCATTTTCCCTACCACAAACCAGTGCATTTAAACATCCTTGTAGAGTTTCTGCCACAGTGACGTTTGCTTTTCTTTCAGCCTGTTTTCCTTAATGAAGTCCTTGTGAAGCTGCCCACAGACCCTTCAAGTGATGAGCCAGTTTTCCACATATCACACATCGACAGAGTTTACACACTTAAAACTGACAACATTAATGAGCGGTGAGTAGTGAAAATGCAAATCTGAGTTTAAACTTGTTGATTGATGCTGCAGGCTGTGTTTCCAGTGAGCAGACACAGGGGCTCTGAGCTCAGGAACAGAGCTGGCTCTTGGTCAGGAAATAAACTCACTCGACTCTCATTTGAATGAGAAGTTTTCTCTGTTTTTGTTCTGCTTATGTGGCAGCTCTTGCAGCGGAATCCAGACACATCTGCTTCTCCTTGATGTTACAGTTGTATAGAAGAATAGTTTAGGGCTGCAAAATCCAACATCCCATAGACTCTTCCCCAGTCCTGGGCAGTCTTTAATGTGACCCAGCAGTCTTTAATAAAACAGCAGCTCCATGTCCATTTATTTAGGCTGATTTGGAATGTGGCATAAGGTTGAATCCAAAAACTCCATCGCTTTAGTCCATGAACTGACTTGATTTGTGGTGCCTCTGAAACCTAGGGAGGGGAGAATGGCAGAAGAGAGTGGGGTAGAGTCACTGATACTGAAGACTTTGCTGCCTGTGGGATGACCCTGACTGTAGGGATTGCTCTTTACAGGACTGCCTGGGTCCAGAAAATCAAAGCAGCGTCAGAGCAATACATTGAAACAGAGAAGAAGAAACGTGAAAAGGCTTATCAAGGTACCCACCGAGTTCTGTATTTTCCTCTCATCCACCTGGGTACAGGGGCAGGGCATTTCCTGGGGAATGCCAGTGTCTGTGTAGGATCTCCCTCTTCAGATCTATTGCCAGTTCTTAGAGTCCCAACCAATCCATTTATTTCTGACCTCTTTGTTCTCAGCTCGTTCACAGAAAACCTCAGGAATAGGACGCTTGATGGTGCACGTGATTGAAGCAACAGAACTAAAGGCCTGTAAGCCCAATGGTAAGCGAGGGAAACAGTCTCAGATCACTTTTATTCCTGTAACATTTGGAAAGGCTTGCTGAGAGGAGTTGGTCATTTGGAAAACACTGTGGTTTGTCTACAATTTCTTTAAGAAATAAGCATTCTTTAGCTTCAGAGGACTGAGTGAAGAACCAGCTCTGTGCTGCTCTGGGATATAGGGATTGCCTGATCCCCATCTTCTGGCAGCAGCACTGATATGTATCCAAGCAGGCTCCAGATGGAGGGGATGTTTCTGCACTGCAGTGGGGTTTCACTCCCTGTTCTGTGTTTAGGGAAGAGCAACCCGTACTGTGAGATCAGCATGGGCTCGCAAAGCTACACTACCAGGACCCTGCAGGACACCCTAAACCCCAAGTGGAACTTCAACTGCCAGTTCTTCATCAAGGATCTTTATCAGGATGTCCTGTGTATCACCATGTTTGACAGGGATCAGTTCTCACCTGATGGTAAGTGTGAATATTTAGGAAAAGAATGGGTTTTTGTGAGCTGGGGTAGCCAGTTCCTCAGCAGCAGTTTCAAGAACCTGGAGGTCTGACTGCTGCCTGAGAAATGTTGGGTAAAAACAATGCCTTAGTACTCAGGAGGTTCAGTAGCCTTCCAGAGCCAGTAACTCCAGGCAGTCAGATTTGATCCCAGTCTGGCTTTTGCATCAGACACAGAATTACTTTCTTGTCAGACTGAGGAGACAGACAAGTTGAAAGCAGAAGTTCTACTCACAATAGGTGCTCAAAAATAAGGTCCTGGGTTATATTTGCACAGCAACAGCTTGACTGGCTTTCTTGTTGCTTGGAAACTGAGCACGTTTTTGGCAGTCAGTTGCTTCTCATATTCTCTAAAAGGTTAAGTGCTTTTTCAGGGCTCTGACACACAGTCAATTATTGCAAATTTGCAGGGAACTGCCTTGACCTGAGATGCCATGTGTGTAACTATAGCTCAGGCTTTTCTCCTGTGAGTTAACATGAGTATGACTGGCTGCTTCTTCCAGCTGGACAGCTGAGTCTTGTTTTTGGTCCATGGAACCTTTTAATGAACACACACACAAAGATGTCATATAAGAAATAGCCACACAGAAGGTGTATGATTTCTGAATGGGACTGTAAACCTACTAGTAGCAGTAATTGTTGAAGGTTGTTGTTCTTGTGAAAAGCACGGTATATAAGCATAATTAAAAGTTGGCTGAGCCAAAATAGTTGATTTTTTTATTGTCTTTGAGCACCTCAGCTGATTTGCAAACAGGTTCCATTACCTAACTCTGACCTACCAGCTCTGAAACTGAAGAGCATTTGAAATTGTGTTTCCGAAAGGGTATTTTCTAGGAGTGTTTTAAAAGCCCTTAGCTCAAACTGTGATATCCTAATTCCATGGCATTTTTCTCTTCTAAAAAGGCCCTTTTTTATCACTGCTGGCTGGTTTACCCAGGGCTGGGGTCCAATCAAACCAGAAGCCTGGGAGCAGTGCTGTGGAACTGAGCATGTACCACACAGCATTGCATTAACCTGAATCACTCAGATTTTCTAAGGTTAATGTCTTCACCTAATGAAATTTCTTATTCTTTTGCCCAACAGATTTTTTGGGTCGCACTGAAGTTCCAGTAGCAAAAATCAGAACAGAACAAGAGAGCAAAGGCCCCACAACTAAACACTTACTGCTGCATGAAGTTCCAACAGGAGAAGTGTGGGTGCGCTTTGACCTGCAGCTCTTTGATCAGAAAACACTCCTCTAAGAACATTTTTTTTTTAATTTATGAAGGACAACTGAAGCTGACAACCTGAACATCTTTTGCTAAAAGACTCCTTGCCCCACGCTGGTTATGAAACAAGAGTTCCTGCTGCTTCCCTCTTTCCTCTTAGTTCCTGGTTGTGCTTAGTTCCTTGCAGTGTTCCGAGTTGTTGTTGATCTATGCAAACACAAATGTTACTGTAAATACAGTACTATAGCTCAGTGCCTTTTTATGATGTTGAAATATCTTGGTTTTGCCAATGTTTCCATTTTCAGGGCTATAAAAAGTATTATGTAGTAAATATGGAACCAAGCTGTTTGTATATTTTACCACTTAGTCTGACAGACAGACTGAGGAATGGTTTAAGCTCAGCACTAGAACCATTCCATTTGAAATCTTAAAAGTGATACCCACTGGAATTTTCCCATCTCAGGATGATAGTTTTAACAGTTAAATGCTGAAGAAGCCTTAGCACTGGAGAAGTCTCCCATATATTGTATATTCTTTAAGAATCAAGTATAATTCTTTACTTGACTTTAGTTCTGCACTGGAATCAGTAACTGCTACTTGATTTTTCTTTCTGCTTCAGTTTGATTTATCATTCTCTGCTGAGACAATGTGGTTGTGAAGAATAACTAGAAAAAAAAATAATTTAAATACTGTGACCCACAACAATGTGGCAAAATACTCTTCAGCTCTTCGGGTTTTTTTCCTAAATATAAGTTATTTGTGTACATTTCCTTGGTCTTGCAGACCTCCATGTGAATCTTGAAGCTTTGACATTGCCAACATGTATATAGAGAGTAAAATATAAGTTTATTAATTTGTCTACAGATGTTTATTGATGCATAGTGATTTTAAAAAAGTATATTTTATTGTACAGGGGAATGTGAAATAATGAGAAAAACTTATAGGATTTGTTCAAGAAAAGTTTATTACAAGTTTAAAAGGTTTGCTCTGGGGAACTGTCACCCCAATATAAACCTGTAAAATGAACTGGTTGAAAGCAAAAACTTTCTCTTGACACCAAATCAGGGATGGTTAAAAAAAAAAAAGAAAGTTTGTTTATAAATATTTTATACATTGTAACCATTTTACTGCCTCCTTAAACTGCTTTGTTGCAGAAGCACAGCATGTAGTTCTGAGCAGCCTGTGCCCTTGTTTGCCACGGGCGCAGAAATTCCTCCTGAAGTCTGGCAGTTTCCCACCCAGTTGCCATCTGTGCACCCTCCTGTTACTGAGTCAACCTCTATTACTTTTAACAGTTTTCTGTGGTTCAGTATTTCTAATCCTAAATAAAACTCAAATCTTGGCAACTCTTGAGAGATTGTGTCTGTACAGTGGGAGTTTGGAGGACAGAGAAATTCTGTTTCCAGGCTTTGAGCCCAGAGCTGCTGAGCAGCCACACCAGCAGGGAGATGGGACTGCACTGGCACAGGAGAGGGACTGGTTTGAAGGCACTGGCAGCAGCTGCTGCTCAGCACCGACTCCCCAAAAAGCACCAGATGTTTTGTACAGCATCACTTCCCCTCTCCTCTCCCCTACTTATTTCCTGCCTTCTCAAAACACCAGTGTATGTTAAAAGTTTGATTTACCTCTTGGACATTGTCTCCAGGAGGGAACACCAGCACTGTCTTTATTGAGCTCAGCCTAAGTTAAACCTCCTAAAAAGCAGGTTTTGGCCTGTAGAGCATTGAACTGGAGCTGGCAAGAAGAAGAGCAGCATCTCAGACATTTCTCTGGCTGCTGGGTAACAACATTTCAGAACTGCATGTTTGAGACAATTAGTTTATTGCAGTTTCCCCAAAGATCTGGCCTGTTCTCACTTGCTTTGGCAGTGCATGTGACCTATTTTGTAAAGGGTACCTTTGATGGCTGTGCTTGCTGCTCTGGTCAGCTGGAGGACAGGTGACATCATTGGCTCTGTCATTGTGCTGGTTGGTGACTTTCATCCTTGAAAGAGAAGGAAAAACTGTTGCCATGCTTCCGTAAAGATCAGCTGAGCTGTCAGGTTATTTCCTGCTACAGAGCACACACCGAGCTTGCCTGGGAACTCTCCAACCCTCCTAAGACAGGACACCCCCCATGCTGCCACAATGGATTTGAAATGAGGAAAACAAACCTCCCCCCTGCCTTTGTTAGTGTGCCGCAAAAACTGGGCTTAGTATGGATCCAGACTGTGTTCTTGGTGAAAACCATGCCCAAACACCCTTGGGCTTAAATGCAGTAGGAGCTAGTTAGTAAAACTAGAATGTGCTCCTCTACAGTAGCCTCCCAGCAGCACACCAGTAAACATGCTCTATTAACTTTCTGCTGCTCCAGTGGGACTCCAAACCTCCTCACACCTTCCAGCAGTCTGTGCACGTCTTCTGGAAGAATGGATCATACTCTGATGGGTCATAATGGTCCAAAAACACATAGCCCTGTGGGAGAAGCAAGTACTGGGTCAGTTCTCAGAAGCTATTGGTGGTACAACAGTGAGAGCAGCCAGGCTGGGCAGCCAGCTTCTGGGTGGGACACAGCCAGGCATGGCATGAACACAGCACCAGAGGTGGTTGGAAAAAGGATTCCAAAATTTTCACACACTGCTCCTCAGAGAGAAGGTGGCTGAAGTGTAACAGGAAAATTCCTCTATCTATTTTAATTTATCACAGGCATAAATACATAATAAATTATTTCATGAAGCATCCAGAAATAATTACAGGCTAAAATGCTGACCTTAACTAGGACAGTCAAGACAATGGAAATTTTGTTTATTGGAAAATGTTTTTCCAGAGAAGGAAGCCCTGAGATTGGCTCAGTTGGTCAGAGCCTGGTGCTAATAATACCAAGGTTGTGGGTTTGATCCCAGATTGGGCCATTCACTTAAGAGTTGGACTTGATGATCCTTCTGGGTCGCTTCCAACTCAAAATATTCTGTGATTTCAGCAAAACAGATATTAAAAATAAAAGAAAAAACAGGAGCAAGTAAGCCCTCACTAGCCACAGTCTTAGACAGGTCATTGGTCTGCAAGATGCCAGGTCCAAGTCTGGGTTCATGAGGTGGCTTTTCCACCTATACATTAGAATAAAGACCTGAACCCACAGGTCATGGTCCAGGCTACAGCTCCATCTCATCAACAACCCTGCAACAGGATAAGGAGAAGCCTGATAACATGGAAGAGAGCATGAGAAAATGGACAAAAAGAAGGGAAGAAAGGAAAAACACATCCAGAATTAACCATATTAACTAACCCACACAAGTGTCTCAAGTTCTGCAAAATTTATCATATGCTGCCACAGTTAATGCAAACTTATGCAAGTAAGTTGTCCTGTAACTATGAAGGGCCTCAGCCTGCTTTTCAGACTTGCTGGTGACAGACCTGACACCACACAGCAAGGAGAAAAGGTAGAGGCTGATCACTGGTGCTGGTGCTCCCCTTCAGGCAGAACACATCCCAGTACATCAGCCATTGCTTCTGGAGGACACCCAGCAAATTCCTAACCTGACACAGAAGCTTGCAAGGTGAATTGATGCAGACCCAGGTATGTACAGTACACCCAAATATCCTAAATCCCAGGACTTCAGCAGTAGGACTGGTTCAGTTGTTATTCCACGCAGTTTAAATGCACGGGTCTGTCACATCAGGCCTTTGAAAAAGAGATCATTTGGTCTCATTAAAACAACACAACTCCCATGACGTTTTCATTTCTGGATGAGTAGCTTGCTTACAGTCTCACAACTCCACTGTGCAGTGGTTTCCACAGACAACAAATGCCTGCTCTTGACAAAATACCATTATTTTTGTGGCAGATGACATAACCACTTTTATTTTTCTTTTTTTCATTCCTGAGGTGCAGGAAGTTTAATAGTGAGATCTGATACTCAAGAGTGGTGTGAAATTAAGAGCAAAATGAAGAAAACTAACAAGTATTTCTTACAGTGACTTCAATTTTTGTGAATACTGGAACACATGCACCTACAAAATCCATGGGTTGGGTCTATTACCTGCATGCAGACTTAAGAAAATTGTATTCCCCCATTCCCATACTTTTTTCTTTTATGAAGCTTCAACAGTAGCATCCAAGACCACAAAATCATTTCACTTGTGCTCTGCCAACGGAGAGCAGTACTGTGTAAGCTGAACTCCTGAGACATGAGAGTGCAGCCCACTCCCTGCTCACTCAGCCTTTGGTTTCAGCTGACAGCTCAAGGTTTTTCCACTAAATGGTCCAGCCCACAGAGGGAAACACACCTCAGTAGGGTGTGTCATCATATTCAGACCCCAGCACATGTTCACTGCACCAAGCAATGCTGCTGTTCATAGCTGATGGTGAACCTACACAGTTGTAACATCACCATTACAGAAGTCCTTGGGAAAAGTAAGTAACAGGCAAGGTGTATCTCAACTCCAGGTTACTCAACAGACAGAAGTAACAGCTAAACCCCTGATCTTATCTGCAACCCTCTGTATGCAACCCTCTCCATGACAGAAATGTGCTTCTCATTGATACCTTCTTTGTATGGTAGCTTAAATATTGAGAGAATTGTTCTTGTCTTCTCTTCCGCACTTCTTCCTCTGACTGGCTGTCCATTTGGTTCTTCATTTTCTGCATAAATGGCTCTGAAACATCCTCAATATATTTTTTGTAGAGGATCTCTGTCCTTCTCAGATCTAGGAAATCACTGTACTTCAAATACCTGTCCACCTCCTAAGTAAAAAATGGAAAATAAAAAGCATACGAACTATTGGCTGATGACATTAAAGATTCCACAGGTGAAGGTTTGCAGCTTGGCTGATCTGACTGCTCACTGCTCCAAGGCACCTGTTTTCCAGCCCTTCCTTCTGCTGCTCCCTCTCTCTACTTCCCACCACTTGCTTCCAAGCTCACCCTTTCAAGAGCTCTGGAATTCAGACCTTTAATTTTTGAAGCTGTGGTGCAACACTGGCAGAAAATGACTCACTTTTCCCCATCAGGTTATTGAGCTGAAATCACTGCAGAGCAGGGGGCTGCAAGCACCAGACTGTGCAAGACAGGCAGCAGGAGAAGGACCTTCCCTGCAGCACTGGCAATCTGCTGGATCAGATCAGAGCAGCCCTCCTGCCCTCTGCTCACGGCACCACTGTCACCAAGTAACCACACCCACAGAACAAATATTAGGTGCAAACAGGCAGTTCAAGTCACCTGTGAGTCACATTTAGGGCTACTACTTCAGTCCTATCCAGAGGAGACTGAAAAGATCAGAAGCTCATACCTCCAGATTAGTTTTCCAAGAACACAGACAGCTAACATTTTCTCATGAATCACTGATTGGAAACTATAAGCATTGGCACGCAGGAAGGCACACAGCAAATTCTTACCCTCAGAGAATTTTCTCTGTCCAAGATGCACTGAACAGAAGCAATGATGTCTCGGCTTTGATCAGGTGCTGCCTAACAAAACAGCAAAAAAACCCAACATGAGGTGAAAGCAGGACTTAAGAGTAGGTGTTAGATTTACTTTTGAATTCAAAATAATTACTGTTGTCGTGATTAAAGGCATATTATACCACAACCCAGCTGGCAAATCCTTGCAAGATTTGCTCTGAACAGTTGGGTTAAATAGCAACAGAAGAGTGTTGGAAGAACTGGAAGGAGAACTGGAATGTACATGCTCAGACCATACACCTCCTTGGCTGTTCCTCACCATGACCAAACACCACTTGCTCCTTGCCACTGTTTCTCAGCTGTGCCAAACAGGTGGCTCCTTAACTCCTGCACTCCAGCCAAGGAGTACAGGCAATGCAGACCAAATCTATCATTTGGGGATGGAATGCATTTTATTACTAATTTCCACAGAATGGAATATTAGCCTGCTACTCCCTGTGCTTAATACTGATTTTTAATTCCAATATACAGTGTAGTTTTCAGTCATGTCTGCCTTGGCCCACTGACCAGCTCCACACTCCTAAAGGTTTATTACACTAAGATGAGCAGGACCTTATCAGAGCAAGCAAGTAAGAGAGAAATAGTACTAAAAAACCCACCAAAAACAAATGAGAAAGAGGAAATCTAAATTTCTGGCATGTTTTAAGACCCTTTCATCCTACTATTTGAAACAACTGGCATGTTGTATTATGCCTGATGGATTTACTTCACATAGTCACAGATCCTTTCTAAAGCCAGCACTGTAACAGCAGCACAAAGACATGGCCAGCTAAGAACACTCCAGCTAAGAATCATCACTGGTGAACAAGATGAAAGTTTTCCTTCAAGATGATACATATTTGAAGAATCCCTAAGAATGGAAGGAGTTGGGTCTCCTTTGGCGAAAGGAATTAAGTCTCTTCTCCCTGGAAAAGCGCAGGCCCAGGGGGAGCCTCAACCCAGTACTACTTACAGGGCAGCTACAGAGAGGATGGAGGCTCTCACAAGCTGCAGGAAGAAGACAAGGGGTAAGAGGTACCAAGTTGCAT
The DNA here is from genome assembly GCF_009650955.1 of Corvus moneduloides. Lineage (NCBI taxonomy): Eukaryota > Metazoa > Chordata > Aves > Passeriformes > Corvidae > Corvus > Corvus moneduloides. Next base: position 7,251,893 of record NC_045478.1, read on the forward strand.
TGGCAGATGTTTCATCTCAACATAAGAAATAAAATTTTAAGTGAGATCAATCATTCACTGAACAACCTCCCCAGGGATGTGGTGGAGTCCCCATCACTGAAGGTTTTCCAGGTGCAATTGGACAGGGAGCTAGATACTCTCATCTGCTGTCTCTTTCCCATGAAAGGCTGGACCAGATGATCTTTCAAGGTCCCTTCCAGCCTGGGCTGTTCCTTGAGTCCATGATTCTAACTAGTCACAAGCTTGTTTCGGGTTTTATGGGAAACTTTTCCACACACCAAACTGCAAGTAACTCAATAAAGCTGCCTCAAAAGGATTCAAGAGCTCAATAAAACCCACTGAATCCGCTGCTATTTCCAGAGTTCTCTGTTTTTCTTCTCCATGACAAACACCTCTCAGATTTTACAGAACTGTGGAAACAACAATTTTTCATTCTTCCCTTCATAACTTCGTTTCCTTCCTCCACTCACACCTTCACATGACAGAAGCCCTTCCTTCTGTGTTAGCCAATCTTTGGCAATATTTTCCTTCCCAAAATGTCTGCTGCAATCAAAAGTATTGGCTGTGCCACTCTGCTGGTGCTGAGGAGAACCTCTGGATAAATGTGGATAAATGTAAAGAAAGGAAAAGGTCAGCATAAAAAGGCAACCTTCTTTACAAAGATCAGGTTCTCATCCAGGTTCCACAACCAAGCCACAAACTGGGATGGAATGGTAACAAGTAATACAACTGCAATAGCCATTTCTGAGGGTGCTGTGGAGGGACAGACTGAAGCACAAAGCTCCTGCTCAGGGCTCACAGACGAGTTCAGGCACATGCCAGGGATGGCAGTCTGGGAGCACAAACAGCAAACACTGTCCAGGATTTCAGTTCCAATACAGGTCCCAATTACACACAAATACCAGTTACAGATACTGGTTTTCTGTGTTCTTCACAGTAGAACCTACAGCTGAAGGAATGCTGGGGGTCACTCACCTTCCAAGGCTGTTGCCGACTGGGTTTTCTCACGGGTTTCCCATTTGCAAATCTTTGTAGCCAGGGACCCTCTGGGCTATTCACACTACCCATGGCTAGATTACTCTGGGAAACACAATAAACAGTCAAAACCATATAAAACTATTGTATTAACAGCAAAAACTTAGTTTTCTTACAATTCCTACCAATCAGTGAAACAAATCTCTAAAGGAATTCTAATTGCTGATACCAGCAGCATTTTCCTGTCACAGTAAGAGAGATGAAGTATCAGGTTTACAGTCAGATACTGCCTCCTGTGGGACTGTCTGTCCTCATCTCCACAAACCATGGACAGTACATTTTGTTTCAAAGAACACTGATTGATAAATTATTTGAAAATGCCTGTCAGCTTTGGAAACATTTCAGAGTTATCAAATTTCACCTCTGGACTATTATTATTTCTTTCCTTTGTGCCTTTTTCAATCACACTAAAGTCCCTTTCAAGTAATTGCTGCATCCCACTCCAGGGATGGCTACATTTTAGTGGTTTTTGAAGTTAGTTCTACCAGATGAAGCTTATGCTGAAGTGCTAACTCAGCTCCAGCCAGAAAATTCCATCTTCTCTCTTGTATGTGCATTAGGATATCTGGGCTGATTTGTAACAGAGACAGTGGAACCACAGAGGCAAAATGCCCCTTACAGGAACCTCCATTTAAACCCCTATTTATTTCAGATTCACTGGAGACACACTGCTTCCAGGAAACAATGGATTCACAACATTACTTAGGTAAAGAGTGGAACAAAAGAAAAGATTATTTCTGCAGAGATACTGACCCCAAGTCTTCAGCCAGATTTTCCAGTTATTAAAAAAAAAAAAAATCTGGTCTTCAGTTAATTTTTGCAGCACCTACTTAAAAGAATCCACAAAACCTCTCGGAATCGGGCATTCATAAAACAACATTTTTTGTACAAGACAACATTTAAGAGTTTATTCTGTCTAATCCAGCACTTTAATGAGAATATCTGACTCCCAGCTGACCTCTCTTGAGTGCAGATTCAAATTTCTTACCATCAATTCAAGGTAAAGTCTGTAATCCAGATCTTTATTTGTTTCTGTTCATACTCCCTGTTCTTGTGCACTGACAGAAGTATCTGCTGGGATATTCCTGCATACTCACAGAAGTGCTTTCCTGTCTTTTCTGACTGAAAGGGTCAGAAACCACAGGAAAGCATATGTTGAAAGGGACTTCAGGAGGTTACCTGGTCCCAGTGCCAGCTTGAAGAAGAGCAAACCTCACAGAACCAATTTCTGATACAAAATTAACAGCAAACAGCAAGGACTGAAGAGCATCCGGGTACCTGAAGTGCTACAGATTTGGCATAACACAAATCCAACACATCTTCCTATGAGCAATACACCCCCCCTACATGTGCAGGTGCCACGGGCTCCTACATCATGCCACCATTTACGGATTTCCTTCCACTCCAAGCAGTTTTGTTCTCCTGAGACAGGGACACTGTAAATCCCTAGACAAGCTTGAGATAAGGAAAATACATGTTTTGGTATTTCTAAGCTTGTAAAACAAGTAAAACAAATAAAAACCCAACCATTACCCTCCTTTCTCTGTTTTTAGTAGCTAGTATTAAGACTCCATCCATCTCACAAAGAAAGTCTGAGCACAAAGCAAAGGAGGTGTTTGACCTCCTCAGAGAATTGGGGCCCCAGGGGAGACAGAACAGAGCAAACACAGAAAATCTGCCTCTGCAGTAATCTGCCTTCCAGAGCCCACAAGTGGTAAAGACTCTAGCTGCAGATTCCACCCTCCTCCCACACCCCTCGCCCCCCCACCCTTCATAACTCAAGCTGCTACTGAAAATCCTTTCTTTTTCTGCTGTCTTTGGAGTCTTGCTAGGAGATGCCAACTCTCCTCTCTGCAAAGGCACGGCTCACTGATACGAGACAGCAGCTGTTTTGCAGGTCTTGAAACTAAAGGCTTCATCACAGGCTTAGACAGAAATAGAGCAAAGGATTTTCCAAAATCTGAGTGGATAAAACAAGCATTTAGTTTGCAGTCTGCAATGATGCAGTCTGCAGATGCCAAATCCCATGAGCAGGTTGGCTGTTCTGTATTAAGACATTCGTTTCACTGTGCCAGCTCCCTGGAAGTGTTCAAGGCCAGGCTGGGCCGGGCTTTGAGCAACCTGGTCTAGGGGAAGGTGCCCCTGCCCATGGCAGGCAGTTGGAACGAGATTATCATTAAGGTCTCTTCCAATCCAGACTATTCTGTGGTGATCAAACCTGAGAATAACCTTGCCTAAAAATTCTTGCTAGGCAAACACGCACCCTTCTGTGCTGCCAGCAGTTTAACTCTGCAAGTTTTAAAGACAGGTTTCTCTTCTTTCCTCAGTAGTAAAGCAAAAGGTTCTCCCCCAAACACCCACCTGCTTAAATTCACACTCTCTGTGCCCAAACACGAGTCTTTGCAGCAGCTTTGAGGAAACACACTAACCACTCTGTGACAAATGTAAGCACCTTCACACATGCTTCAGTCCTCTCAAAAGCCCCGTTCAGCCATGTAGGCTCACGTGTCACTGCACGATGTCACCCTGCATAAGCACAGCTGGCTGCCTTTACTGGTGCCTTGGTCCCCTCCGATTGCCTCAGGTGCAGGGAGAGAACAGTAAGAGAACCAGTCTCTAGTGCGAGCAGGGCAGCTCTGTGAACACAACCTTAGACTGTGAATGCTGAGCTAACAGATAAGGCGCGTATGCCCGGAGGGTCCTGGCCTGGTCCTGCAGTTCGGAGGCAGCGAAGGGCTCAAGACCGGCGAAAGGGAAAGGGCGAGCTTGCCCCGCACCCTGCTGAGGCGGGTCCCGCAGGCCTCAGGGATGAGGAGGCAAAGCTCCACTCCCACCACCCCCGTGCCGGGATCCCTCATTGGGACCGGTGGGCACGGCCTCGGTACGCCCCAGAGCTGCGACTGAAGCCACAGCCACCCCACAAGACCCCGCCCCGCTGACGGAAAAATGGTGGCGCGGCGCGCCTTGGCGGAACCTCGCAGAAACCGAAACGCCCCTCTGTGACCTTCCGCCGGAAAAATAGTCCCTCATCCATCACCCACACCCCCTCGAGACGACGAGACGCCGCCCATGAAAACACGGACCCGGATACCCGTGGGGACAGGGACACAGCAGCCCGTGGGGACAACGGCACGGCAGCCCTGATCTGGCTCCTAAGAGAGACGGGGCGGAGGCACGGCCGGATCCCTCCGCGCCCGGCGGCGCAGCGGCCCGCGCTGCCATGGCAACGCCAAAGCGCGCTCCCGCTGGCAGGGCTTCCCACCAATCAGAGAGGGAGCGCGCGGTGAGTGAGCCAATCAGCAGCGAGGACAGCTCAGCCGAGCCGAGCGGGGCCGAGCCGGGCGGGGCCGAACCCGGCGGGGCCGAACCCGGCGGGGCCGAACCCGGCGGGGCCGAGCCCCCTGGTTTATACAGAGTTCATTAAATTGTATTGTAAGATTTCACACATCATCCTGCAGTGATGACCATGACACTAAATTTGAAACTGGAATCAGCCAGCGATACCATCAGATGAGGGGAAAATGTCAGGGTTTTTTCCCCCAGCAGTGCTCTGGTCTCACCATAGAGACACGCAGCTCTCACTGTAACTGTGAGACCACGTAGAGGGGATGTTTCCTCGAGCCCTTTATACTTGATTTTCAAAATGTATTATTATGATGGATTTTTCAGTGCCCCAAGCAACACAGGACTCTGTGCCCTACCAGCCTGCCAGTGCCCTGGAATGGGGATCCCCCTGCACAGCCCAGCGTGGGTCCATTAACCTGTCCAGGGACCTTGTGACAGCAGCGCGTCAGAGTCAAATCCCTCACTTCAGTCTGGAAACAGAGACCCCCTCCTGGCTCACCTATGCTCTCAGTCTCTGTGTTATTAATTTAGTCATTTTTATCCACTGCCAGTGTCTGCCAGCACCCTTGAAGGACTCAGGCTGAGCAGTTTAAGGAATAACACACTTTATTAACACATACACTGGTCACAGAAGACTGTCACAGAGTCGGGACAGAGATTGTCACTGACAGCGCACTGACTGCAAGAACAAGTTTGACACAATGCACAAACAGGCTCTGATCACCAGTGAAAGTTTGAGATAATCAATCAGCGTGCATAGAGTAGGGATCCTACCCAACAGGTCTGCCCAGGGGGGAAAAACCAGGATCAGCCCATCAACTAATCCTAGAAGTTATGTGGAGCCTTTCCTAACTTCTCCCTCTCTTAACTCACTGTTACACTTAGGTGAAGGCTGAGTGACTCTAGTCACACATACTTTTGTTCCCGCTTGGTGTAAAATTCCCTCACTTTGCTCCTAAAGCTATAGTTAATAAAATAGAGAGCGTGTGCTCAGGGAGGGGTGGTCATACTTTGAAGGTGGGTAATTTTGGGATGGGGGTGTGCGACCCCACAGTTGCTGGTTCAGGAACAGGACATCTTCTCCTCTATCCTTTGGTTGGCAGCTGCTGTGCAGTTTGTCAACTACGTGGTACCACCAAGTTCCCATTCCTGCAGGGATTACAACAGAGCCTGGCCATGGGGTCTCCACCCCACTCCACCTTAGTTTCATCCCTCCTTAGCATCTGCTTCAGGCTGCAGGGGGTGTTGCATGGGGAACTATCATGGAATGAATTCCGTGCTTGCTCGCATTCCCTCCTAGAAGTAGCAACTGCATTTTACCCTAAAATTTCCTAATGTTACACCTTCTCTTAGAATGTGACTATAGTCTCAAGACTTTTTCCCCAGATGTCTCTATAATTTTCCCCCATTTTCCCACTTAATCCATCCCGTGACTGTAATCATTCAAGCTTCACAATATCCAAATGGAATTGAAGAATGTGTCATGCATTTGTATTGCATGGATCATCTGATGTTTGTAGGGGTGGCCAATAGGCTAAATGCCTCATAATAATACAAACTTTAACATACAATACCTTTATCAAGACAAAAAGCAAAAGGGTTAGTATCAATAAAACCAATTCCTGTAGCAATTGGTGATCATCCAAAGAGGGTATCCCACCAATGATGTCCTGCATCTTTCTTGGCTGGTTCCAAAACGTGATGTATTTTCTCCACATCATCATGGACAGGGATCAGAGTCCTTTGTCCATTCGATTGAGCTTGTTTCAGCAATTGTTTTAGATCTTCATGTTGTACCAGTTTTCTGCTCAAGATGAGATTCATTCCAACAGGGGTGGGCAGCAGCTCTTGAATCAGCATTTAGTAAAACCATAACAATTGGTAAGATGTGACAGGAGATGGGTAAATAAAATCACATCCTGTAATTTCAATGAACTCCCAAACACAAAAATGAGTGGTTACTTGTATCTACACTAACATCTATGAGTACGGAATCACAAAGACTTCTCATGCTTCTGTCACCAATGTGTACAACTAAAAATGTTTTCAGCGATTTCACTGGGATGTGTCTCAAAATGACAAACATTTTTGTTCAGTGTCAAGACAAATGTCTTGAGCTTTGAGCGTGTTACTTTCAAAAATGACTCTTAGTTGCTCTTGCACAGTGACATCAATACCTTGCCATTTTTTTTCCATCCTTTTGGGCCCATAGACTATGCTCCAGGAGACAGAGTATGGTCCCACTGTGATTTAACCCTCACACAATGATTGGGTAAATAATACATACCCAAGCATGGTGTACAGTTAACACAAAAGCTGTGGCTGTGCTGTCAGTGGTATCAATGGTAAAATTGACTAAATACTACCAGGACTGGAATTTCTCTCCAAACTCAATTGCATTATCCCAAATCACTTTTAGAATTTTAATGGATAAGGTACCTTCTTCACCCCCCCTTTTAATTGTGGCTGTCATCAATTGCATCCACAGTTGGGCTTGGATACAACTAAGACCAAAGAAGCATTGTTTTGTTCTACACCAAGTTCACCTATGATCAACAGGTTTTTTGCCCTCCTGCTGAATTAATACATCCAATAAAAGTCATTGGTTACTTCCCAGAGCCAAATCATGGAGGGTGTTTCAATTTGTTCAGATCATTAGTTACCATGAATAGTTTGTTCATTAATCCTTCAGAGTCTATGCTATTCTGAATTCCCAATCCTGTTCCCAAGATGCCAGGCACATCAATTTTTGCCCACTTTTGAGGAAAGAGGGTTCAGTTACGCAACCATGCTGTCCATTCTGCATAAGAGGTCCTCAGGAATGGGGAACAAACTGGTTGGATTGTAGAAATATTAGTTTGCTTCAACAATTTAACTTGAGAGACTATGGCAGGTCAAACAACAGCTGTTGTTGACCTGTATTTTTTATCACATATGGTCCAATATCAGAGACTTATGGATTGCTCAGGGTTGGATGGCTGGGTTGCAGGACTACATTTCATGACATTTATTTTAAACTCCCCCAGAAATCTGAATTTCCTGTTTCACACATCACTCTAACAGATTAGATTAAGCAAACAATCCTGATACTTGCTTTCACATGACACTATAAAATGTTCTGGTCCAGTTCCATAGCTACAGGTGCATTTAACTGATTGATCTACACTTCCCAGTAAGGTCAGGACCAGACCAGGCACTGTGGTAAGAAGGGTATGTCTCCATCACCACTGGTCAGGGTGAGGAAGTACTTTCCTGTGTGGTTGTTATGTGACTATGAATGAAGGTAAGTTGCAGTGTCAGGGTACAGAATGATGGCACAAGTCTGGCCTGTATTACAGCTAAGATTAATGACAGTATTCCCTGTACACATTTAAGAGTAGTGTGGGCTAATTCATCCATCCACGTGCAATTCATCCAAAGTTCCTGTCAAAAGAGAAAAGAAAGGAAACATGCTCGCTTGAAAAGGCAACCAGCGGGGTTAAGTAAAAGGACTGTGAAATCCATCGAGAACTGATTCAGTGCATTTTTCCTGAGCAATCTGCAGCATCCCATGCATAGAGATTCTTGGGGGTGACTAGTACCACTGGCACTTTTCCAGTTTGAGGCATTTGTACCAATACAGGTCGTCCAGCATAAAACCCAGTAGGGTAGTTCCAGGTTTAGGGTGGACCTCTGGAACAGTTTTGTTAATGGATGTGCAGGAAGGTTCCATCTGTTGTTCAGTCAGTAAATGGTGTCAGACAATCCCAGAATCATGGGTTTTATCAAATCACTGAACCAACCCATTAGTACATTTAACAATACCATTGGGATTATATGGATTGTGAAATATGCAGCAGATTCATTCTTCTTTGGCCCAGTCTTGCACTATTGTACCTGTAAAGTGGGTCCCTTTATCCTCTGGAAGGAGAGATGTACTGAACCTTGAGACACACCTTGAGATTACTCTTTTAGCAGAGGTGCCTCCAGAATATGGAATGGTTGACTTGGTGTAGGTAAAAACAACAGCACACCATCAATGTCCTTTTGTAATTTAGATACTTTAACATTCCCTGCAGTGATTGGCATGATGTCATTAATGCCTTCAGCATGCCTGCAACTGGCACTGAACCTTTACAGGCTGCATCTGGAAAGCTGAATGATCTCATTCTGTCCTCTCCTCATCTGTTCTGCTTGTTTCACCACTTGCACCAAGGATAGAAAACCTTTGTCAAGATCTGAATATCTCATTTTGGTGTCACTGAAAGAGTGGGTCAGCCAAGTGGACGGGACCAAGCTGTTGGAATAATCTTTTGTTAATAATTCTAATGCATTCATATGATGGTCAGCCCATTCCCATGGTTTTCCCTTTTTTAGCAAATTGTAATCAGGGAATATGGTTGCACCAATAATGCAAAGCTCCTAAAACTTGTGCAGCTCTTTTGCACTAGATGGATTCTGTCCATGTTCTAAGTTTTCTAGGGTATCCTGGTGATGCCGAGGCAACAACATAATGCTTGAGCTATGCAAAGAGCTGTAGCCATGCAGAAAGAAGTATTTACTTTGTAACAGGGTATGTGAATGAAGCACTTTTTAGAAATCAGCAAATTTAGCAGAACAAGCTAACTGCAAAAGCTAACCACTGGCTATTTGAGCAGACGATGTTATAGAGCCTGTGCAGGAAACAGGGGTGAAAAATTCAAGCCCAAGGAAGACTTATGAGCCTTCATGAGAAACGACCACCAGGAGTTCGATGACACCTTGTGCAGAAATCACACATGTGCTACAAGGGCTGACATAACCATGTGATTGGAAAATACATTGCAATATGAAGGTCAGGAAAGTATAATGTGCACATTAAGTAAAAAAAGTATAAAAGCTAGTGCTGTGCGAAGAATGGACGAGTGAGTTTGTGGTGGAGTTCTCCCCCTCACTCCCGGCGTCGAATAAACAAATACCTGCCCTACAGGCCTTATAGTATGGAGTACTCTTTTCTTGCCTCGTTTTCAGGCACCAGTCTGGAGACCCTGTGGCAGGACGGGACTCTCTGCCCAGCTGCAAGATCCATTGGAGTTGGGGACTCCCTTGGCGCTCCCCGAGAATTTCTCGGAGGGACTCCATGCTTCACCAGCTCTCTGCGGGGGTAGACGAGGACCAACTGCAGGAAATTTAAGGCATTTGTTGATTGTTCTTGAATTTTGTTTCTGTTCTTGGTTAAGTAACTCCCATAAGATGTGGGAGGTGTTCCATGCAGGGCACTGTATCACAGGTGAAATTCCTGAAGCTGATACAAGGGGTTAGAGTCCCCAAAAGAAGTCTAATGACTTCTGATAATGGCCTTGGCCTTGGAATTTTGGGTTTGATTGTGGTATATTTTGTATTGTAAGGGTAGTAGTTGTTTCCCTTGTATGTTTTAAGAAGCTCATTTTGCATCCTATCATACCCAAATTCCTTGTGGATTGTGTGGAACATGTAACCCATTTGTTTACACTGCTTGTTGGTAGTGTAAAACAGAATATTGGTGCCAGGTGACTCAGAGACGCCCAGTGTGTCTTAAGTGTAGTATACAGGGAATAAAGATAAAAGAAAGGAGAGGAAGTACTAATGCATACTGATAAGTGTGGAAATTGGATAACACTAAGAATAGGTAACACAGGAAGTAAAGATGTTATTAAAAGGAGTTCAATAGGATGTATTTTAGCACATTGGAAAGATCTGGGAGGAATCTGAGGGGGTAATTTGAAGAAAAGTAATCTGATTAAATACTATAACCAATGGTGGCCTTTGTATAAATTGGAAAGTGGTGAAAAGTGGCCCCCTAATGGAACTTTAAATTATAATACAGTGTTACAGTTGATGTTATTTTTAAGAAGGAAAGAAAAATGGGATCAGGTGATATATGCAGACATGCTTTTTACCCTGAGGAATAAACCTGAGTGGCAGAAGGAATGTGGCATTAATTTGGCCCCACATGATCCATTGGTCCTAACTTTGGAAAGAGATTACAGGGGGAAAATAAAGAGATGTTGTTCAGCATGTAGTACAGGGCAGAGATGTTTGAAGTTGGCAGAAAAGCATAAGGAAGACAGTGTTACAGATGTCCAAGACTTACAGCCGAGTTACCCCAGGCCAGCTGTACACTCCCACCCGCTGCTCCTCCCCCTCAGTTAAGCCCAAGTGGTAGTGAGGATGAGATGGATGATCCTGGTGAGGGGACAAGTTCAGGGACGCTCAGTGACAGCACGCACAAGGAGTAAAACTAAGAAAGCTCTGCCTTTAGTCGCCCCCTTAAGACAAGCAGTGGTTCCCACAGGAGAAGCTGTGCGGGTGAAGGTCTCCTTTTCTACTAGTGACCTGAATAGCTGGTTAAGAAGTTAAGAATTATAGAGAAGACCCTAGCAAAGTAGCAAAAAGGTTTGAGCTAATAGTCAAGACTCAAGACCCAGATTGGGGTGATACTGATTTAACATTGACAGAGCTAAGAGAAACAGAAAAAGAGTTAGTGATAACGATGGTCAGAACACATGTGCAGGGACAAACTGCTAGTGCAGCCTTACAAGGTACAGTGGACCAGTTGTTCCCTATTGTAAACCTTTTGTGGGACCCAAATGATGCAGGTAGCTATGCAATGTTAACTAGATTCCAGGAGCTAGTCAAATTTGGATTAGAAAATGCCATTCCAAAAGCAGTAAATTGGTTGGTAATGTTAAACAGGGACAGCATGAGTCACCCACTGACTTTGTGGACAGGCTCTGGGCAGCCATGCATAAATACACAACCCTAGATCCCTTGTCAGGTATGGGAAAGCAACAGTTAGTTTCCCTGATGTTAAGGCAATCTAGCCCAGATATCAGGCAGAAACTTCAGAAGCTGAAGGAGCCTGTAAATAGAGACTTAGAGGCATTAATGGGAGAAGCATGGAGTGTGTACAATAATAGGGATAAAAAAAAGAGAGAACTCACTACAGCCATAGTGGCAGCTCTGGATCAGCACCAGAGGGGAGGACGTGGGTACGGACAAGGCAGAGGCAGGAGTGGAAATACCAGAGGCAGAGGAGGTTCAAACCAGCTGCAGACTAAGTTGGGGCCAAATCAATGTGCATATTGTAAGAATGAAGGATATTGGAAACTCCAGTGCCCAGAGTTAGCAGACAAAGTGCAAGAAACTATTGTAGCCACTCTAGATGATAATGAGTGACAAGGACCAGCAGGTCTTACCCTAGAAGACCCACTGGTTAAAATACAGCTAGGGAATGATAAATAAGTTGAATTTTTAGTAGATACTAGAGCCACATTTTCGGTCTTGAATCAAGCATTGATACCTAAAAGTGAAAAACATATTCAAGTAACAGGAGCCACTTCCCAGACAGAAAATGCATTCTTCCTGAAACCACTTAAATATAAAATCGGGAGGAAGATGGGAATGCACCAGTTTCTTTATTTACCTAACTCACTCAAACCTCTGCTATGTAGGGATTTGCTTGAAAATTTAGAAGTAACAATTGAGCTTAAAGAAGGAAAAATGAAATTTTAAGGTACCTGAAGACAAATTGATCTTAGCATTAAGACTGACAATTTACACAGAACCAACAAACAAAAAGAACTACTTAGAGCAAATATTGAATCAGTACCCAGGAGTATTGGATCCTGATACCCCAGGAAGATCAAAACGGGCAGACCCAATTAAAATCAAGCTACAGACAGGAGTTAGGCCAGTAGTCAGAAAGCAATACCCTTTAAGGTTAGAAGATAGAAAAGGAATAGAGCCAATAATCAATAAATTCCTGACATTAGGATTGTTGAAAGAATGTGAGTCAGAATTTAAAACTCCTATATTACCAGTAAAGAAACCTAATGGAATTTATAGACTAGTGCAAGATTAATGGGCAGTTAATGGAATTGCTAAAAGTATTCACCCAGTAGTTGCAAATCCCTGTACCTTGCTAACTGAACTTCGAGATGATTTTATTTGGTTTTCAGTGATAGATCTTAAAGAAGCTTTCTTCTGTCTGCCACTTGCAGAAGAAAGTCAAAATATATTTGCTTTTGAATGGGAGAACCCTAGAACAGGCAGGAAAAACCAGCTTACCTGGACGGTATTACCTCAGGGGTTCAAAAACAGTGCCACAATTTTTGGGAATCAATTGACTAAAGAATTAGAGCAATGGCAGTCTCCGCCTGGAGAAGGAACACTCCTAAAATATGCAGATGATTTGTTAATTGCTACTGAAACTACTGAAGAATATTTTGAATGGACAGTTAGCCTTTTGAATTTTCTTGGACTGAATGGTTATCGAGTATCTCAATAGAAAGCACAGCTGGTGCAGCAACAAGTGACCTACCTCGGATATGAGGTCTCCAGAGGACGATGGTCCTTGGGAACTGCCTGTGAAGGAAGCAATTTGCCAGATACCTAGACCACAAACCATAAGAAAACTCCCTGCTTTCCTTGGAATGACAGGTTGGTGCTGACTGTGGATATACAACTATGGCTTGATTGTGAAACCTTTATATGAGCTCATGAAAATTTCTAAAAATACCATGATATGGACCCCCAAAGCAAACAGGGCCTTTGAAAAATTGAAGCGTGAACTCATGAGGGCCCCTACTTTGGGGCTTCCTGACATGAGTAAGCCATTTTGGTTATTCTCACATGAGAAACAGGGAATAGCTTTAGGAGTTCTGGCACAACATTTGTGTCCTTACAAAAGAGCAGTAGCCTATTTTTCTAAACAACTTGATACTGTGAGCAAAGGCTGGCCCACCTGCGTTAGGGCAACAGCAGCAGCAGTAATCGGGAACATTGAAGAAGCAAGGAAGTTTACACTAGGACACTAAATGACTGTCTTAGTGTCACACACGGTGTCAGCTGTTTGAGAACAGAAAGGGAACCACTGGCTGTCTCCCTCGAGGTTTCTAAAATACCGAGCAATCCTGGCCGAATCTGATGATATTGAAATTCAAGTGACCAATATCATTAATCCTGCCTCTTTTCTGCACAGAAAGTCTGAAGCTGAACCGGTAGTACATGACTGCCTAGAGACCATGAAAGCTGAGTACTCCAGCCATCCAGATCTAAAAGAGGAGCTGCTCCCAGATGCCGTGAAGTGGTTCACTGATGGCAGCAATTTTGTGAGACAGGGAGTGCGAATGGCAGGGTATGCTGTGACTATGGTCTCAGAGGTAATTGAGTCAAACCCATTACCAGCAGGAACTTCAGCACAAAAGGCCGAGCTGATAACCCTCATTCAAGCATTAGAACTGGCAAAAGGAAAGAAAAATAATATTTGGACTGATTCCAAATATGCTTGTGGAATTGTTTATGCCCACTGAGCCATATGGAGGGAAAGAGGACTCCTTATTGCACAAAAGAAGATAATCAAGTATGCAACTGAAAGCCTCAGGCTCCTTGAGGCAGTGAAACTCCCATTGCAAGTGGCAATTATACATTGCCAAGGGCACTCTAAAGGTAACACTCTCCTGGAAGCAGGTAACAAATTTGCAGATTATGAAGCTAGAATCACTGCTGAAATAAATGAACCAATTGTGGCAACTTTAATACCTACTGCAATATCAACTAAGCAGCCTGTAAAATACCAACCTTATGATTATAAATGGATTAATGAAAATAAAGGAAAACTTTTAGAAAATGGTTGGAGACAATTAGAAACATGTCAACTAATAATACCAGAAAAGGTAATGAGACATTATGTAAAATCTGAACATGAAAAGACTCACTGGGGAGCAGAACCCTTACCCCAATACCTAAAGGAACAAATTGCAACCCCAGGCTTGCAGGACGTTGTTAAAGAAGTAACATCACAGTGTATGACTTGTTTGAAGAATAGTCCAAATACAACAGTTAGGCTAGAACAAGGAGTTATTAGCAGAAGAGGTTTTCCTGGAGATTTATGACAGATAGACTTTTCTGAACTTCCAAGGAAGGGGGGGGTTTTATATTTGCTGGTACTGATACTTTCTCTGGGTGGCCAGAAGCGTTCCCTTGTAGGACAAAGAAAGCTAGAGAAGTGATAAAAGTATTGTTGAATGAGATCATACCTAGGTTTGGTGTACCTAGAGAAATATCCTCTGACAGAGGATCACATCTCCGTGCACAAATTGTGCAAGCTGTCAGCAAAGCGTTAGGAATTCAATGGCAGCTTCACACACCCTACAGACCACAAGCTAGTAGTCAAGTAGAAAAGATGAATCATATGATCAAACAACAGATAGGTAAAATCTGTCAAGAAACGAATTTATATTGGTATCAAGCTTTACCTATTGCCCTTATCAGACTCAGAATAAAACCTAAGTCTAAAGAAAAAGTTAGCCCATTTGAAATTCTTTATGGCAGACCTTATGGATTAAATGTTACTCATGATGAAAACTTGGCTCAAGTTGGTAATCAATATATCTATTAATATTTAATGGCTATAAACAAACAATTGCACTGGAAGTTTAATACCGTGTTTGAGAATCAACCTAAGCAGCCAGATCATGAATTGCATACAATTGATCCTGGTAACTGGGTGTATGTTAAGAATTTTACAGGTGATCCTCTGCAAGAGAAGTGGGACAGAACCTTCCAAGTGCCCCTGACTACCTTTACATCTGTTTGAGTAAAGGAAAGGTTTGGGGCATTTACTTGTGAGTCACTTACTGCTAATACCTGGGCAGGGTGGCTCGTTGCTCTCCCCAGGAATCTGGGGGTTTTGCCATGGATTCCATCATATCAATTAAATCCTGTCTTGCTGAGGAAGGCACATGCTCTTTCTGATACAAAAACTTCTCCTGAGGTTGTTTTTCCTCATTCCTGCTATTTTTCCTCGTTGCAGTTAGAGACTGAACCAGCTTATGGATGTCATCCCTGGAAGCACCACATAACCAGCACTTAGGTACTCCCAGCTCTAGGGCCTGGCGCCACAGGTCACACTGTTCTTTATCGAATTTGGGTCTCTCATTAAACCTTTCATTAAATTTGGACTGTGGAGTGTTAAACTGGCAGACTCACCATGCACAGTCCATCGGCTTCTCCACAGAGGAACTGATCCAGCCTATTCAGTGCCCATAACTCACCAGTTCTTGTACAAACTCATACCAGGAGCTTTGCTGACTGGGAGCCCAACCACGACTGGTGTTTGCATTATTCAGAGCATGAGCAGCGTGCAAGTGGTCTTGGACCTTGGCAGCAAATATCTCAAGAGTATCAGGGAGGCTTCGGATGAGAGGAGTTAATTGGGCCGGGTCAATGGGAGCCTGCATGGGAGATTTCCTGCTGGGGTCTCTCTCATACATGGTCTGTATGCAGGCTGCCTTCTGCACTGAGGCTGCCAAGCCAGAGATGCTCATAGTTTGAGTTACCAGTGGCTGTCCTCTGGCCTGAGGCTCTGCACTGCCTGCCCAGTACACAGCCCACACAGTTAAGGAGTAATCATCATCTCCTGGCAGGATAGTGAGGGATACTCCTGGTCCCCAATAGCCTCGTGCTTCCTCCTCATTCAAAATCCTGTCTCCCCCTGTAAGGGACACTCGCCACACATATTCAACTTCAGATTCTTCCTCTCACCTTGAGTATTTTTCCTGCAGCTGCACTAATTCCTCTGGCAACCAGAGGTTTGTATGTGCAGGACTACAAATTTCACTGTCAGCACTGATCTTGGTCTTAACTAATGGTCTCAGGGAGACCAGACAAGAGTCAGGATCAGAGGTCTCCACAATTTCAACATCATTACCAGCACACCAAATGTCCCCATCACAAGGCTCAAGGTCTGTACACTGTACCGGCTTGTGGAGCCATCTATCTGAAACAGGAGCCTGTTTTTCCAGCGACTGTTTCTCTCTGCATTCAGCTGCAGTGAGCAGAGTTCTAAGGTGATCAACCTCGGTTTTAAGATGGTTATTCTGAATCACAAGTTGATCAACTTGGGTTCCCAGTTTTTCTCCTGTCTCCCTCTCAAAGGCTAAGGACTTTAATGCCTCATTTTCGGATTTCAACACAGTATATTCTACATCCGAAATTTGTCTGGAAACACAGGTATGCTTAGATTCTTTTGATGCATGAGAAAAACATGCTCCTAAAACTGAACAAATGGCATCATTATCTTTTCCCACTCTAGATTTTTGCTCAGCTTTACATTGTTCAATGTATTCTACTATTTTCTCTTCATCTTTCCAAAACTTTTGAGCCTGCTCCTTCCCAGCCTGGGAAGGGACATATTTTTGTTTTCGCAGCAGCCTATCCATGGCAATCCGACTGACCGTGCCAATTTTCTGTCAGGTAAAGGCAAGGGGAGGGTTTCCTTGAGTCTTTTATATTTGATCAGTCTGTCAGGACCCCGGGAAAGATGAGAGCCTTGTGCCCCACCAGCCTGTCAGTGCCCTGGAATAGGGACCCTACTGCAGACCACTGTATTGAAG
This sequence comes from Corvus moneduloides, assembly GCF_009650955.1. Taxonomy (NCBI): domain Eukaryota; kingdom Metazoa; phylum Chordata; class Aves; order Passeriformes; family Corvidae; genus Corvus; species Corvus moneduloides. Next base: position 7,268,668 of record NC_045478.1, read on the forward strand.
GGTGGGTTGAGTAACCTCTTCAGAGTCAAAATGCCAATTTCAATTTAGAGAGGCCCTTCCTGGATTCCCCCTTCTCTTAGTCAGTATGTTACCAGTTTTGTGAAGTATGCTACCCATGCCAGGGCCCTTGAAGGACTCACACTAACAGTTTATGGAATAACACAGTTTATAAATATAACAGAAAATTGTGACAGGTTGAGGTTTGAGGATTGCCAATGATAGTAACTGGCTGCAAAAACTTACTCAAAGCAACACACGGACAATCACTGTAACAAAAGCTGTCTTGAGATAATCAATCAACATGCAGAGAATATGGTTCTCACCCAACAGATGTGCCTGCAGGGAAGAAGACAGGTTCAGCCTGACAGCTGATCCCTGAAGTTACAAAGGAGACTTCCTGAACTTCTCCCCTTTCTTTACGTTTAGGTGGAACTTGAGTGACTCCATACAGCAAGGGCTGGTCATACCTTGGGACAGAGGAATGCTCAGTGTTACATACAAGGAGTGATTTGCCAACAGCAAGACATCTTCTCCTGTTTCCCTCAGTTTGTTGGAAATGGTGCAACTTTTAATATTTTTTTTCATATAGCTTTAGTGAGGGGTGTACTAGTTTGAAAACAAACTAGTGGGAGACACCAAGTCAGAATAACAATTTAATAGGGAAATAAAAGGAGAGGGGAAGAAAAAATAAAGGCGGATAACACTGGGTTAAACTGACAGAGTTAGGATACAACCTGGCACCCTGTTAGTCAGGGTGGTGGTAGCAGTCTGGTAGAATGGTGGCTGCAGTCCTCTGAAGCAGTGATCCTGTAGAAAAAGGGTCTGCTCCTCCTCAGAAGGTCCAGTGGTGGCTGTGTAGCTCCTGTCCTCTGGAAATCCAGTGGAAAGGGCTGTCTCTGGTGTTCAGCATCTCAGATTATATCCACGACGGGATGCTTGGTTCCTCCCTCTGGGTGGAGCATCTCACAGTGGGGTAATGAGTCATGAGGCCAGGTGTTGATTAGGCTCATTAACAGAAGATAATCTGGAGGGAGTTATCTCTGAGTCAGGCGGCAGGACAATGATGGGCCATTAACAGCAAGATAGTCTGGGGGGAGGAGGCAAGGAAACACTGCCCCACCTGATTTCAACGGCTCCTGAGGATGGTGATAGAATACACTGCAACCCAGGACAAGGGGTTTGTTCATCTTTGCCCAGGGGGAGGAGAACTGAAGTTTCTCTTCAAAAGACTGTTCACCAGGTAAGGCCTGATGAGCTTAAGATCTACAGATTTGGAGTAAGAAGAGACAGCGGAGATAAACGAGCATTAACAAACATCACCCTCTGGGGCGGTAGGAGACACCTGGTCTGGGAAAAGATTGATAAGAGAACCAAAGAATAAGGACCTAATTAGCATCAAAGGTGAAGGGATCAATAACCAATAGGAGATCGAACACTAAGAATTGTGTAATTTAAGACCAATGAATGTGAATTTCTTTAGGTTTGTATGTATAAATGTGTGAAAAATCTAGTAAAGAACCATGTGTGATGGAATGATTTTCACAGCACAACCCGGGCATGTGTGAATGAAATAATTTCTATTGCACATCATAATATCCTGGCCAGAATAAAGTAATGCCTTGATTTTCTAACACTGAAAAGATGTTGTTGGAGAGTTTCTGTTCTTCCTGTAGTTTCAGTGACAATGTGACTATAACCTTAGCCTCAAGATTCTTCCCAGTTTTCTTTAACTTTCCGCCAGTCATTTTCCCACACTGTGCTAGTGCTGACCATGTAAAAAGAAAATAATTTTTGGTTTGGGTCAAGCCCAGGCCAGAAAACACCCTCAACCCCCTCTTTCTGCTCTGATTTGGTTGTAGGAAGTTTAACCTCACTTCTTAGTGTTTTCACTGTGGACTGTTTTGTCAGCAAGATGAAAATTTAATACCAGGGGAAAAAAAAAAAAAAAAAAAGCAGAAATACTTACACTATAAAAATGTAACTGGACTTTTATGGCCTTTCTGGGAAAGAGGACCATTTTCCTGCTGGTCAATTCTGGTGTGTTTTTATTTTGTCCTTTTGCTTATCTGAGGCCTTCTATTTCTTCTGCTGAAACTCCTGAATTTCACAAAGAGGAAAATATGTTTTCCAAAATAAAAGGGAAGGGGAATGAACATTTATACATCTATCTTTTTACGGAACAGAAGGAAAATGAACCAACTGCAGGCTTTGCTGAGTGACAGCCTCGTCAGCTCAAAAAGTATGTGGAAAACAGTTATCATCAGAATAAAGGAAAGACAGGTCTGTGCATCGACCTTTGGCTTTAATGTGAGAGACCAAGAGCTTCCTGGGAAGTGACAGCAAAAGTAGAAACTCTGTGAACCCAGAGCAAAAAGCAGCAATAATGGCAGGGAGCACAGCACTCTACTAAATCTACTTGTTCTCTCAGCCTCAGAGCCCAGTGCCAGAGTACAGCCCAGCTGACTTGCAAGGGTGATTACTAATTTCACATCTTCAATTTTTGGAACAAAGATGCCATTTAAGTGGCATTTTGAAGGAGTCCTTTTTAACCACTTTGTGCTCAGTGATTCTGCCGGTAAAGCAGATGGAGGTAGGTAGGTCCATTCTCTGGCCTGAGACGTGCAGAATGGAATGTGCTGTGCCCATGCTATAACCCCAAACCTGTGGTTGTACCAGGATGCCTGTGGGGAGCATAGATCTAGATTCAATACCAGGAATCAATATAAAAGTATTTTCCACCTAATTCTGGAGAAACAATGCCAGTGAAACTACCTGTAGCTACCAAGTTACTGATACAGCACATGAAACAAGCCCATTCTTCTATCCAATGACAGCTCTGTCTGTGCCCAGAATCACAGAACCACAGAATTATTTAGGCTGGAAAAGACCTAAAGATCATCAAGTCCTACACCATGTCTGTCAGTGCCACGTTACGCGTCTTTTAAATACCTCCAGGGATGGTGACTCCACCACTGCCCTGGGCAGCCTATTCCAGTGCTTCACAACCCTTTTTGTGAAGAAATTGTTCCTAATACCCAATCTGAACCTCCCCTTATGCAACTTGAGGCCGTTTCATCTTGTTCTATCACTTGTAACTTGAGAGAAGAGCCCGACCGCCACCAGGCTTCACCCTCTTGTCAGGGAGCTGTAGAGAGTGGTGTGTTCCCCCCTGAGCCTCCTTTTTCCAGGTTAAACACTCCCAGCTCCTTCAGCTGCTCCTCATCAGACTTGTGCTCCAGACCCTTCCCCAGCTCCCTTCCCTTCTCTGGACATGCTCCAGCCCCTCAATGTCCTTCCTGGACACAATGTCCAGAACTGGAAACAGCACTCAAGGTGTGGCCTCAGCAGTGCCCAGCACAGAGGGATGGATGGTCACTGCCCTGGTGTCACTGGTCACACTATTGCTGGTACAGCCCAGGTGCAACTGGTCACCTTGGCCACCTGGGCACACCTGGCTCATGTCCAGCTGCTGCCACCAGCACCCCCAGGTCCTTCTTCACTGGGCAGTTTTCCAGCCACTCTGCCCCCAGCCTAAGGCAGTGCAGGGGTTGTTGTGACCCAAGGGCAGGACCCAGCACTTGGCCTCGCTGAACCTCAAACAATTGACATCGGCCTATCAATCCAGCCTATCCAGATCCCTCTGCAGAGCCTTCCCACTCTCCAGCAGATCAGCACTCAAGCCCAAACTGGTGCTGTCTGGGCACCTACTGCAGGTGCACTCAGTCCCCTCATCCAAACCATCAATAAAGACATTAAACAGAGCTGGCCCCAGAGGTGAGCCTTGGGGAATGAAATTTATTTAATCTAACAACTAAGCCTTCCCCTTTAAGCTAACCTCAGACTAGTTCTGTGCTATTGTTTTCTGCAGAACTACAGAGCTGAAGCAGGTCCAAAAGGTGCCATTGTGTTATTTAGCCCCAAGTGTGCCTGGCTGGCTCAGTAATAAATTCAGGAGCCATATAATATTTGATATGAGCTTTTTTATCTGCTACACGAGGAAGGCAGAAAGTGTAAAGCTGGAAGATTGCAAAAAATGCCAACACTTTCGAAATCCTGTAACAATATCCATACATGATTTGTTCTTGCAAATAGTCACATTGTTCATACCTGGCCACTGTTCCTAGCAAAGAATAACGCTAAGTTTTTCCAGGGCCAGATTTGCAGTAGGTATTCTCTGGGGTTTGCCCCTGTTGTTCTGGATGATTTCTTTGTGGAAAAAAAAAAAAAAAGAAGAAGTAACTTTTCTGTGCATTTTACAAGAAATTTCTGAAAATTATTTGAAGTGCTCGGTGTGTATTCTTTAGAACAGCTAATACTTCATGAGTATAGGTATTAGTATCTTTAATTTTCAGATAGAAATAGCACTGTTGTCATTTGAGTGCAGTATAGTGTGAGGGGGATTTGAACTTGAAAAAAAGCATCTCCATTATAGCAATTCTATATATGATTTTTATAATAATTGATTTAATTTTTTAATTTATGTCCTTGTGTTATTATAGCAGACTACTTTAGAGAGAAAGGTAGGCGAATCAGCAGAAAACTTGGACTTCATCAACCTAAAGAGTGCTCATTAGGAAATAAAGTATAGAAGTTTGAAACTTCAAAGTTAAATAAGAAACTGCTGCTTTACAGCATTCCAGCTGCAGAGTTCCCTTCAGTTCCTTCAAGAACACTTGTGGGCTTGCTGCTCATAAAAGGACTACCCTATGTATCTGCCCTCTAAGTTTCTTAACTGAATTGAAAGTAATGTCTTCAATATTTGGTTTAAGATGCTCTGCTTTATCTTTCTAATGCTGTCACCCAAGGGACAAAGGAAATTGCTACATTAACACATTTTCAGGCTGTCCTGTACATCTTTGAGTAATAAAATATATTTTTATCATGTGAATTTGCATTGTCAATGACTGCAATAGAAAGTTATTTTAAACTGCAGTGGATTGCAAAGTTGTCTGGGGACAGTGGAGGAGGGACAATGTCACTACCAGGACTGAATCAGGCTGAGTGTACCATAGACCAGGCTTCATGATCTTTTCATCTTCAGAAACACATCAACTATTAGCTCTCCAAGTCACATGAGAACAAAAGAATTTTTAGCTATACTTGATTCTAAATTTGCTCAGTTTCGAAGAAGAGTTTAAAAGCATGAATCCAAAAATCTCATTATTACTGGAAAAAAATCCACAGAAAAATCCTACACATATGAGTTACCATTTTTGAACAATCTGAAGTGTCACTTTTATTCCCTGACAGCTCAAACACTCAAGAGCTGGTGACTAGGACACAGAGAAAGGCGTGATCTGATCCTTCTGCAAACCTCATGGAGATGCCATCGGGCTTTTAGAACAGTAATGATTCTGATGCCAAACCATCAGGTAGAAAGGCAGAGAGCTGGCAGATGTGAACCAGCGAGCTCCGAACGCCGCGGTCCCCCAGGAAGGGAGCCCAGGGCAGCCTCCCCAGTGGGTTTGTGGTATCAGGGCTGGCACAGCTCCCACACCCTCAGTGCCAGTGGAGTAAATCGGGTCTGAGACACTCAGTATTCTGAAATCAAAGCATCTGCTCAGCTGGAGCACACCCCATCCCACACACTGGCACAGCCACGGGCAGTAGGCCAAGCTTCCCCATGTGCTGGGGCAGCAGCTGATCTCTGCTGCAAGGCCAAGCGGGACAGCAGATTTCTGTGCCAACCCGTGGAATAATCCAGGTCGTTCACAGAAATAATGGTGAGCCCTGCTAATATTTCTGACTCCTCATATCTGTCACTCCAAAGTAAAACAGCCTCGCCCTGTTCCTCCCCTTGTCTGCTGGGGAGTAGCCGAGTGCAAGGGCAGAGCTGGGAGAGGAGGAGCTGGGATCGGACTCTGTTCCCGAGGACATGCTGGGTTTGTTCCGGGGCACAGAGTGTCCCTCCTTCTTTATAGGAAAAAGGTGAGCTCGGGGGTTTGCTCGGGAGCCACACAGCTTCTTAAAATTGTTGTTTTCGGCCACTGCTGGCAGATCTGAGAGCTTGAAATGGTTGGAAACTCGTGTTTCAGTTCCTGTGGTTTTCTGTGCATATTTGAGAGTAATGTAAATATTCAGGTCCTCTCGGGTTTTTTGGTTGGTTGGTTTGTTTTGGTTTTTGTTGTTTGTTTGGTTTTTTTTTTTACATTTTTGTGGGCCTGCTTCTAGCAGCAGTGACAATAATTTATAAAAACACAGGTTAATGAACTCTGATGGAAGAGAGACAAAAGCTTCTTTCACATCTTATTTTTAATTGACTAAATTTGGAACCAATTAAGACAGCAGAAACAATTGTTATGGGCTGTATCAGGTGGGCTTCCCATTGAATTTTATTGCTGATACAGGCAAATTTTGTGGGATTGGATTAAATGGTTCATCTGAAAACAACGAATAGACAGCCAGCCTCAGAAAGAAAAGCCTTTAAACTGCATTTTATATGAATAATTGGAAGTGTTTATTCACCATAAAATAGCCATAGAGCACCACCCTGTGGGGATTGCCATTCCTGAGGTTTCAAATTGTTTATCACTCCACATTTGCAGTCTTACCACAAATAATTAGGTATGCACTTAGCTTTCCCTGTGCAGACATCAGTGATTTTTACAGAGGGCAGGGTGGTCTGTCGCTCAGTCATGGTTACTTGGAGTGGCTCTGGCCTGCAGCCCATCCTGAGCTGCATTCAGTGTAGTACCAGCTCTCAAAAACTAACATAGTTGTTCCCGTTGTGGTTCCCTCTCCTTCTCATCTCCTTCCACCCAGTACCCAGGGAGCAGCGAGAAAACTGTTCCACATTTGATTTTACCAGGCAGGAAGAGGCTTGACAGCTCAGCCCACCTCAACAGCTGCTGGTGCCAAAAGGATCCCAGGAATAGCATCTGAGAAGGTACCTGAAAGACTGCTGCAGCAGTGAGATCCTCTACCATAGCAAATCAGGCACACAGGAATTACCTCCTGAGGCAAGGGAAATAAATAGGAATTTTTAATAGCGTTTCTTACCTTTCATTACTGAGATTTTTCCACTGCACGTAAGTGTGCCTGCATTCATGCAAGGTTTTGTCAGGTTTGTTTTGGTTTTTTTTTTAGAGAAAATGTTTGCAGCCTATTTTGATTGCCCAGGAGGCCCAGAAAATCTCTATATGAAAGAAGTGATGAAACCAGATCCAGGAGAAGGAGAAGTTCTTGTGAAGGTCTCTGCCAGTGCTCTGAATCGGGCTGATTTACTCCAGGTAAATGTATGTTAAGCAGATCTATGCACCTAAAAACAACACAGATTTTTCAAGCCCCTCTGTGAAGTCTTGACAGATCTAATGAGCTAAAAGAGTGTGGACCTGGTGAGCATTTGGATGGGAGAGTCCATAGGGTTGAAAGAAGACATGTTTGTTGATTGAGCAGATAAATGTTTTTGTCTCAGAGCAGTGCTGGGCTGGCATGGAAAGGCAGCTGCCTTTCAAAAAAACATGTAAAACCCAAACTCTGGTCTTTCTAGATCTTAGACCCTTTTCTGGGCATTTGGGATGAAAAGGAAGTGTTCCAATGGCACAGTTCCAGTGGGAGAAAATCATTCAGATTCACATTCAAATTATTATTTTGAGCTGCAAGCCATGCTCTGCAAATGGAGACCAAAGTACCTCCACAGTAGGGATTGGCCTGGACAAAGGAGACTCACAAATATTTCAATTTATTCTTATTTTAAGAATAAAACTTAGGAAGAATAATACTTAGGAAGCAAGAAGTGTTTCCAGAGGATAGAATATCCTCAAATTACTGCAACATTTGCACAGTGCAAAACCAGGATGAAACAAATAGGAATTTAGGCTGGTGACATGTGAATGAAATATTGCGAGTCATTACACTCACTGATGTTTGGCTTTTCCTTCCTTGCCTTCTCTTTTTATTTTAGAGGAGAGGGAAGTACCCTCCCCCCAAAGGAGCAAGTGATATTTTAGGCCTAGAAGCAGCTGGGAGCGTGGCTGGGCTGGGTCCTGGCTGCTCAGGCCAGTGGAAGATCGGCGATGCAGTGATGGCTCTGCTCTCCGGGGGAGGCCAGGCACAATACGTGACAGTGCCCGAAGGCCTCCTGATGCCAATTCCCAAAGATATGACTTTTACTCAGGCTGCAGCCATTCCTGAAGCCTGGCTAACAGCATTTCAGCTGCTCCATTTTGTAGGTGAGAGGCGCATTTGCCCATTTATCCCACCGAAACAGCTCATCTTCCTTTCTGTTACAAAATCCTCTCTTTGTTGCCTCCATCTGAATGTTGTTTGCTCTCAAAGAACCTTTTCACTGTCACTTTGTCCCTATGGGTCAGAATCTGGTATGCCAGACACAAATCCTTGAATCTTGACCACCTCTCCCCAATCGCAACTGACCCTGCTGATTGCATATTTACAAGGAAGGATATGGAAAGATGGTCAGGTTTCTTTTCGTCTGTATTTTTCAGCTTGAATCACTGAATGGTTTGTGTTGAAAAGGATCTTAAAGATCATCTAATTCTACCCCCCTGCCATGGGCAGGGACACCTTCCATTAAGCCTAAACCCTGAAATTATTCATGTTCTCCACACACCTGAAAATACATCTTATTTCTAAGGATTTGGCTTCACTGCATGCATGACCGTATCATGAAGTTTACCACTAATTGCCTGTGGGTGTGCAGTAGCCAACATCTTGTACCTGGTTCAACAGAGATATTAATTGTAGGTAATTGTAGGTAAAATTCACTCTGAGCTGATTTAAAACAGACAGAAGCTCACATTCTTAATTTTAAAAATGCGCTGCCAAGGTAATAAACAGTAGCACTTCCCAGGGTTTTCCTCAGATGAGAAATATCCTTCTTCTACACTCTTCAGCAGTAGCATCTAAAAGATCCAATCAGGAACAACAGTTCCAAACATCCCTGCAGATTTGCTTTGAGAAGTGTTGCTTCCTAGGGGTTAGTGGGAGGCTACTTGGTGCCTCACTTTCAGTAGCAATCAGTGGAACACAAATTAATGCAACTGATAGATGGTAAAATGATTGGTAGGACTGGTCCTTAATATTAGCCAGCATTTCTGGTATTTCTCCATTGCTGAGTGCCTGATTTCTGAGTGTGAACATCCTCCAAGTGTGTTTTTTACTGATGATATAAAAAAGCTGTGAGTGCACTTCATTAAGCATCTTGGTCACAGATGCCCAGAACTGCACAGGGCCAAGACAAAGTCCTTCCACTGAGGCTGGTTAAATGATGTCCTGTCAGCACACCTCTGCTACTTCTGGATTTGTCTCTTTTGTGAAGGCTATGAAGATGTAAACAAAGCCCAACCAAGGGCATCTCTTTCAACCTCCTCTTCAGTTTCTTCCAGACTGTTCATGTTTTAATCCAAAGGTGATGCCAAAGGGTGACCACTTTCCTTATGGCCTCCTCCAGGTAAAGTACAGGAGGGCGAGACAGTGCTGATCCACGCTGGAGCCAGCGGGGTTGGCGTGGCAGCCATTCAGCTGGTGAGACTGGCAAAGGCTATTCCCATTGTGACAGCAGGAACTCAGGAGAAACTGGAAGCAACAGCAAATGCTGGAGCAGCTGCAGGGTTCAACTACAAGATTGAAGACTTCAGTGAAAAGGTCTTGGAGTTCACCCAAGGTAAAAATCTCTCTGTGAGAGGTGTGAATGAACCTCCCAATGTGTGCACACACAGTTTCAGCTGTCTCTTGGTGAGGGAGCAGACAGTAGCGACCCTGTTAGCACAACCTGACATCCTGTTCAGCCCAGAATGGGCCTTTCCTTTGTTTAATTGTGGTGTTTTCTGCATGGGCTCTCTTTGTCTGTGTTCATTTGGGCATAAATGTTGTGCCTTGTTATTGCTGCTTCCCAAGGAACTGTGGGACCAAATCCTCACACTTCGTGTTTGAATCATTACAGAATCATAGAATGGCCTGGGTTGGAAAGGATTTTAAAGATCATCCCGTTCCAACCCCCTGCCATGGGCAAGGACACTTTCCACTCAACCAGGTTGCTCAGAGTCCCATCCAAGCTGGCCTTGAACATTTCCAGGGATGGGAATCCACAGGTTCTCTGGGCAACCTGTGCCAAGGCCTCACCACGCTTAATTATTGAACAGTTAGAAAAATGTAGCTTTTCTAAGTATTTGGGGTGGTTTCTGCCTGAGTCTGCTTCTGGGTAACTGATGATTCTTTTTTTTGTGCCTGATTCTGTAATTTCTTACAAATCACTGTGCCAATTCCTAATTTCAGTAGAAAGACTTAAATAAGAATTGCAGGGTTGATTCTGCAATAAACCTATAAATAACAAGGTCTTAGTTTTGCCTGAAATTATCCTACACTGAATGCAGCTTGACTTCACTGCTGAAATCTCTTCTGTTTCTACTTGAGGTTCTGGAGTAGATACTATCTTAGATTGTGTTGGTGGCTCATACTGGGAGAAGAATCTCAACTGTCTGAATACTGATGGCCAGTGGATTATTTATGGACTGCTGAGTGGAGGTGAAGTCCATGGGGATTTGCTGGCAAGGCTGCTTTCCAAAAGAGCCAGCATCCACACGAGCCTGTTACGGTCCCGAGACAAGGAGGCAAGTAGTGGCCATAAGCAGTGTGTGCAGTTTGATCTTAAAATCATTCATAGTTTTGAGAGCTTTCTTTTAAAACCAGTGTTAAACACATTCTTGCCAAAAAAGCCCCACCTTGAACTGTTACTACATACTTTGGAAAATGTCACAAAACTAAGTTAAAATGTCCTTTTTTCTATTTTTATCAAATTCCTCCCTGAATGAGAGTAATGACACCCAGGATTTCTTAATGTGCTTCATGAGTACCATCGTCTAGATATTTGGCCTAAGAAAAAATAAAGGTCCAGTGATTGGGCAGATTCTGTGCATGGTTTAAGACAGAATATTTACAAGAACTTTATATCAGTTTGATTTAAATGGCTCTGCACTGAGCTTACAACACTTGCTTTGGAGAATTTCATTCAACTAAAATGCAATAAATCTAAAAAGCTTTCTTCTTGTTTGTAATTTAGACCGGTCAGGTGTTTTTATCTCCATTTCACTATGAGAATGTCAGAAGGTGTCTCCTTGAGGGCTGTGTACGTTTTAAACGCCGCGCTCAAAGACACCTCAGTCAGTGAAATGATGGGAAATAACCCTGAAGGTGTTTTCTCTCCCCAGTACAAGGAGCGGCTGGTCAGAGCCTTCACAGAAAAGGTGCTGCCCCATTTTTCCGGAGGGGCTTCCCCGCGTCTCCAGCCCCTCGTGGACAGCGTTTACCCCCTGCACGCCATCGCCGAGGCACACCGGGCGATGGAGGAAAACAGGAACATCGGCAAAATCGTCATCGAAATTCCCGTTTGCTTCAAGAAAGGGCCGCTGCAGTAGCTGCTCTGGGACAGTCACTGCGGGGACTGCACTGCGGTCATCCTGCCGCTCCTGCTCCAAACCAGACCGATTCGTGTGGGGGGCGAGGAAGGGGAAAGGCTATGGAAGCGTTTATTAAAGATGTATCTGTCGCAATTCTGGCACCGCGGATGGAAGGCGCGGGGCCGGGCCGGGGCCGGGCCTGAGGCACGGGGGGGGGGCGGGGCCGGGGCCGGGGTCACGTGGGGCTAGCTGCCGGGGTCACGTGGGGCTAGCTGCCGGGGTCACGTGGGATAGCTGCCGGGGTCACGTGGGATAGCTGCCGGGGTCACGTGGGATAGCTGCCGGGGTCACGTGGGCTAGCTGCCGGTGCACGCCGGGATAGATCCGGTTCCGTGAGGGGAGCGCGCGCTGCCCGCCGGGATAGATCCGGGTCTCCTGCCCGCCGCTCCCGGTCCGTGCCGCTCTCTCCGTTCCAGGCTCGGTCCCCGCCGTTGTCTCCGCTCCAGCCTTCTTCCCCGCCGGTGTTTCCGTCCCAGGCCGCGGCCCCCACCCACCGCCCGCCGCCATGGCGATGCAAGCAGCCAAACGAGCCAACGTGAGTGCCCTGCCCTGTCCCGTCCCTGCCGGGGTGGGCTCCTGCTTCGTCCCGCTTCAGGCACCCCGCTGCTCTGACGGGAACCCGGCAGGAGGGTGGAACTGGGTGATGTTTAAGGCTCCTTCCAGTCCCAACCATTCCGTGGTTCAGTGATTCCATGATTTAACCCGTAGGCTGCTGGGTTTAAGGTTTGTAATACGTGCCTTGGGTCTAACACACCGCCTGTCCTTCCCCCATCAGATCCGGCTCCCTCCGGAGGTCAACCGGATCCTGTACATCAGGAACCTGCCGTACAAAATCACGGCCGAGGAGATGTACGACATTTTTGGGAAGTACGGGCCCATCCGGCAGATCAGAGTGTGAGTATTTCAGGTTTTTTGGGCCGTGAAGGGTTTCACGTGCTCCAGTGTCAGTGTTCTTGCTGCGGTGGTGGCAGCTGGGTTCCACAGCTGGAAAGGTTCAATGCCCTGGAGCAGCGCCCCGAGTGCCCGAGTGGGATGTGATGATGCTCTTAACAAATGAATTTGTTAGAAAATTACTGTGCTGGGAGGTGGGGAGAAGGAGCTTAAATTTGAAATGAACTTGGGGATGTTGATAAAATATGAGAGACTAGTTTGCTTAAGTTTCAAATACAGCTGAGGTTTTACCTTGATTTGGGGTAAAAATAGGAAAGGCAGAAGTAGAGCACAAACAGTATTCCTGCTTTATGAGTATCCAATAATTGATCAGTGGGAAAACAGAGATGCTGCTCTTGCTGGACCAGTGAACTAGAAACAAATACTAGGAGCAACCCCTGTGTGCCACAGACAGGATGTCCTCGAGCCAAACCAGGTCTGGATAGTGGAGATGTGACTGTGCCTTTGGTTCTGAAATGCATGGAGATTGTACATGCCTGCAGCAGCTCTGAGATTCTTCTCCTGGTTAGTTCCAATGTTTAGGACCTGAGCTTTGATCATCACAGGAGGGTTGGCTGGGACCTTAAAGACCAGCTCATTCCAATCCCCTGCCATGGGCAGGGACACCTTCCACTAGACCAGGTTGCTCTGAGCCCCATCCAACACTTCTAGGGATGGAGCATCCACAGCCTCTCTGGGCAGCCTGTTTGAGTGTTCACTGTGTAAAGTGAGTGTTACAGATTTGCCCTCAGTAAGCAAAGGACACCAAGGGGACGTGTGCTGCTGGTGCCATGCTAGGAAGTGACACTGGACAGACCCTTCTTGTGCAGAGAAGCGCAGACTGGAGAAGTGGCTGAAGGAACAACGGGCAGTGTAAACACTGCCTGACTAAATAGATGGAATTCTTTGCTAATGAGCATAAAGAAGAGCTAGTACTTGAGTTTTCTGAAAACATGTGGGCTGGAACAGCATGACAGTGGGACCTGTTGAGAATTAGGACTTACCAAGAGTTTTCCATTGAAGCAACGTGCTAGCTTGTGCATCCAGTGGTTTGTTCAGAGCTACTAATTAACATTGCTTCCCACAGAAATCCCAACGTCATCAGTGACAAGGCATAACGTGTAAGCCCCTTTGTGAAGGCTTTTGTGCTTTGTGCAGTTTTTATCCCATTCTCCTCCTCACTTTTGCACACACCTCAGTGTGGATATGTGTGATAACCATTTGTCCTCAGGAGTTCTCAGAAGCACCTTAGAGACAGTTGTTCTGATTTTAAGTCTCTGTAGGTGTCTTTTAGTTGAGACTTTTGGGATCTGTAAACTCTGCAGCCCCTGTGGGCTCATTACTGTTACGTGTCCAGACCTGTGTCCCATCCTTCAGGCAAAGGGCATGGAACTGCTCCCATGGGTGATGGCTGTGCCTTGGCTTGCACCAGCAGGGCTGTTCTGAACCTCTTAAATTGACTTTGTGATATGCCAGGAGCCCTGTTCTGTCCTAGGGCCACATCTGATCCAGCCAGCCACTAACTGACAGCCAGGTCTTGTAACATTAAGTAAAAGCTAATTGCTATAATAAAGACTGAAATTACTTCCAGACATATGACAGCCCTGACAAAAGCTACTGATAGTTGTTGCGGAGAGGTGCATTTCCCTTATGGAGCTCATTTTCCTGTTGTCTCTGGCTCTGAACTGTTTGGTGTGGAAAGCAGGGATGTAGTTTAATACCTAGAAAAAAATAAAAAATTGTTTTTAGTGAAGTTGCATTAGTTCAGCTAATCTCAGTCACTGTGAAATAAACAAACTATTTCTTGTTCATTTTATGTAACCTTGAATCTGACCTTTGCTCTGCAGTGGAAATACCCCTGAGACCAGAGGAACAGCCTACGTGGTCTATGAGGACATCTTCGATGCCAAGAACGCCTGTGACCACCTGTCGGGGTTCAACGTGTGCAACAGATACCTCGTGGTTCTGTACTACAATGCAAACAGGGTACGTGCACCTGGGCTGGGGAAGTCACCTCTCAACAGAGCTGTCACAAAAAACCAACCCCAACATCAGTTTGTAAACGCAGTTGTGTGGGTATTTCTAAGAAATAAAACCCAAACTGTTAGAGGGAGTGAATGGGATACATGGTCAGTTTCACATTTACTTGGTGACTTGTGTGCAAAAAAAGTACTTTTGGACAAAGGGAGTGAAAAACATGTTTGTGAGGGATGTACTCTGGAGAAGAGGGTGCAGAAGCTCCACAACTGCACAGCTGCAGCAAGAGGTGAGGTCTTGTTTATGGGTAAAAAGTCTGCAGTTCTCGTCCCTGTCACTGACGGTGTCCAGGGCCCTGTGACATTCTCCAGGGCAAGAATCAAACAGCGCTCTCTGTGTGTGTGTGATGGTGGTGGGAGTTCGCAGTGATGTCTGCGATACAGGGAAATAACTTGTCATAAGATGAGACTTCTTTTGTCTTCTGACATTTTTTATTTTCCTAATTACAGGCATTCCAAAAGATGGACACAAAGAAGAAAGAAGAACAGCTTAAGCTTCTCAAGGAAAAATACGGAATTAACACAGACCCACCAAAATAAACTGATCTTTTTTGGAAAACTGTTTTCAAACACTGCCGTCGAGTTCTTGGCCTAAACATAGGAATTTTTAACAAAGTGTCATTTTTTCTCTTACAAATTTGATAAGCTGCAATATGAGTCTTTGTATCTTCAGATTAGAATTAAATTCATGTAGAACATGGGGAGATCTGCTTTAATATTAAATCCCCCAAGGCAACATGCCTTCTCTGTTCTGAGGGTGACCTGGTAAAGGCTGCATTGACCTGTTTTGAGCAGGAGCTTTCAGAAACAGACCGAGCAGGTTCTGTGACTGAACAAAGCAAGCCCAAGCCCATGTTTGTAACAAAGTTTCTTTCACAAACTGTAGAAGACCAACAGCCTTTTAAAAGGATCCAGCTGATATGGGGACTCCAGACCAAGTACCTTGTTCCCAGGGATGGTGCCAGCTTTGATCAGCTGCAGTGGAACAACCCAGCTCTCACAATACAAAAAAAAGTGTCTGGGGGCTTTGTTGTGTGTCCCAGGTTTGACTGAGGATTTGGTGTGAATTGAAGAACACATGACCAAAATGAGGCAGTAGATGAAGGTTTTCATTTTGATACCTGTAGTGCAATTGTTTTCTACTTGGCATGGTTGAGCTATAACACATTTTCTGTACATACCGTTTTAGGTGTAGCATCTGGTGGAAGAAAAACAAATTTACCTTTTTTTTGGCTCTTTTTTTAGTACTCATGTCCTGTGTATAAAGATAAGTGTGATCCACAGTGTGCATAACTAGTATCTTGGAATTGGGAAAGAATAACGTCTGTCTGTGTTCTGAACCAGCTGGAACATGTGTGAACATGAGCAGTATCCTGCCTTGGGAGGATTTATTTGCATGAATGTAATGTTTCGCTCCCTGACCAGACAACTTCCAGCCAGTGCAGAACCAGGACAGATGCAAACATACTTTGCTTGAGATTTGTAATTCAGTTTTGTTTTTCAGTATATCGTACTGTGATAAAGAAATGCTCCCATTTTCTGAAATTAGGTTTTTGTTGGATTCTGTCACTTGAGGAACAATGCTGTGTCCATTTGATGAAAATATAAATGCATATTTTGCTTTTTTTCATCAAGGCTTGCTTCATGCTGCACTCCTCCTGCATGTAACCTGTCCTGTTAGAAGGGAGTCATTCATCACCCGAGTGTTTGGTGCAGGTAGGGGCTGTGGCACTTCTGTCTCCGTGTGTACAGGGGTGTCCGTGTGTGTCACGGGTGACGGGAGGGTGCCCAGCTGTGGGAACAGTGTCCAGATCTCACCTGGAGGAGATCCCTGGCAGCTGCCCTATGCTGTGCGCCTTGTTTAGCAGCTGGAAGGGGCTCACAGCAATATTCACATTTACTGTCTGGAACCAAGACAAACTAAACGCTTGTCATTTTGTACTGAATTGTCCTATTTTCTTTGTTCTTAAAGAAGCTATTACAAATTAATAAATCAGATGCTACAAAGAAAAGTTCAGTAATGGCTCATGGAGAGTGAGCCCCAAGCCAGCTCTGGGGGAAGGCAGCCACGATGGCTCCCGTGTGATTTCAGCTTGGGGTGGGTGCTCAAAGTCCCAGCTTGTGCCTGACCCAGGAGCATCCCACTGGAGCAGATCTGCCCTTGCACACAGGCTTTGGGGATGTGAGCCAGAGCCACTCTTGGTGTGTGATTCCTCCATCCCTGCATCCTTCCCTTAAAACTGATGCCGCCTTTTGCAGCAAGAAACCTTGCAGGCCACAGTGACCCTGGCTGAGGTCGGGAACAGGTACTGGGAGACCTGGAGCTGGGTAGCTGGGTTAGGTGAGCAGTCCCTCCATGGCCAGCCTGGCTGCCAGGTCCTGCCTATCAGATTAACACAAACTGAGAGTTCTCAGGCAAGAACCAGATTGCATTAAAAATGTTAAAATTAATGAAATCCTACTGGGGAATTTGCTTCTATGTGAACATCCACAGCTTTTCAAGGGTTACAAACTGCTCTGCTCCCAAATATATATCTTCTACATATATAAATATATCTATTTATATGAGCCATGTATATATGTACACATCCATGTACCAAACGGATAACTGAAATCATTTACACCAACTGCTGGGCATTGAGAAGACTCCTTGCTGTAACAGGAACTGGAGGTGCTTGTTGCCATGCTGGATTTATGGTTCTAATAAATAATGAACACTGATAATAAATATCAGAGTGACAATAATGGTGCTGGGTGCTGCCAGCCTTGTTTTAAATCATATGCAAATACCACATTGCTTCTGTCAATAGCAGAGAGCATGGTGCTTGCACTGCAGTGTCTGTTTTGATGAGGATTTGGTGCTGTTTGAAAAACACATATAAAAAGCAATTCTTTAGGGTAATAGGATTAATAAAAATTCCTTCAATGAATCCTCAAGATCAGCAGCTTTTGATTTCTCTGAGAGCTCAGCTGCTGCCTTTCATTAAATATTCCATTTCATAGTTTTTCTTCTAGTGCCTGTTCAGGGCTTTCAGTGTCCCTGCACATGTAAAATGAAATAATAATTTGTACCTGCAAGACAGGGGGAATGGAAATGGAATGCCCGGAGGACTGTTTTGATGAGATCTGCTCAAGATTTTGTTTGAAATGTAATATCAAAGAACAGGGAAATGAGTTCAGCTCATGAATGGCAGAGGGGCAGTAAATAAAGCAGATGTTACCAGCCTCGGCACTCTGCATCTGTGCTGGCTCTGTGTGTGCTCACTTCCCGTTTAATTTTTCAGGAAGTAGGACATGAAATTAAGACTGGAAGGTCATTTTTTTTTCCACTGATGCTGTTTAGAAATTAGTAACAAGAGTATATCTGATTACACAAGCAATGACGGTAAATTTTTTCCAATCTATTATATAGGGGTAATAATTATATGTACTGTGTTGATTGATGATACAATTAAATAAATTAACGCATTTGCAGTCAAATAAAGAGCTGAAGATTACATTTCCTTGAAGACTTAATTTCCCTAAGTATCACAAAGCACAATTAGTTTTCCTTTCAGATTTTTTCTTTTTAATGAAATTGGCATGAAAAATGTAATAATCCCTGTTTCCAACCAAGGTCTCTGCAGAGAGGAGGCGATGAGGGAGAGCTTCATCAGCCAGCTGTAATAAGGATTTTACAGAGTGGGTAATGGCTGGTTGTACTGTGAAGGCAGAGGGGAAGAGCATAGCAGCAGCTCTGCAGATAGAGGGGATAAGATTGAGTACAATCAGCTCTCAGAGCCCAGCAGGAACGTGGTTTCCCTGGTAAGGAACTTGGAAGGGCAGAGCCGTGCCCTGCCTGTTGCCTCAGATGCAGCAGAAGCTCCCAAACAGCAAGGCCAAGTGGGGATGGAGGGAGCACAGGGCCATTCCAGGGTCACTCACACAATCCTTGGCATCACCATTCACCGTTGGGGCTTTTCAGGAAAGGGCCCAAACCAGGTGCCAGTCTCTGGTGAGACCCCACCTGCAGTGCTGTGTCCAGCCCTGGGGTTCCCAGCACAGGGAGGATGTGGACCTGTTGAAGCCACTCCAGAGATGGGACACCAGGATGATCAGAGGGATGGAGCACCTCTCCCATGAGGAAAGGCTGGGAGAATTGGGATTGTTCAGCCTGGGAAAGAGAAGCTTTGGGGTGACCTAATTGTGGCCTTCCAGTACCTGAAGGGTGCTGACAAGAAAAATAGACTATTTACAAGAACATGTAGTGACAGGACAAGGGGGAATGGCTTCAAACTAGCAGAAGGTAGGGTTAGATCA
Organism: Corvus moneduloides; assembly: GCF_009650955.1. Lineage (NCBI taxonomy): Eukaryota > Metazoa > Chordata > Aves > Passeriformes > Corvidae > Corvus > Corvus moneduloides. The sequence continues at coordinate 7,287,347 of NC_045478.1, forward strand.
TGTATTAGGAAAAAACTGTACTGTCAGGATGGTTAGACCCTGGAACAGGATGCCCATGGAAGCTGTGGATGTCCCATCCCTGGAAGTGTTCAAGGCCAGGTTGGATGGGGCTTTGAACAACCTCATCTAGTGGAAAGTGTCCCAGCCCATGGCAGAGGGGTTGGAATAAGATGACCTTTAAAGTCTCTTCCAACCCAAACCATTCTGTGATTCTGTGATACTTTGGATTTTTTTCTATTTTGTAAAAAGCAACTAACTTAAACTGGACCATTGAGAGGAACAGCTTAGACCAATGTGCTGAATCAAACTGTGTTTGACAAGCACAACAGGCCACACCACCTTTAACCAAGACTTTAGGAGGTGCAGTCTGTGACCCAGTGGTGAAAGGAAGGCCAGCAACAGAGGCCAGGGCAGTGGCAAAGGAGAGAGGGACCTTTTCAAATTATTTGGGAAAGGTGGTGGACATCAGATCCTGACAGATCTAATTACGAATTTTTTAACAGGAAATTACCCTGTCCTAAATAAAAGAACTATTAGTGGACGTTGTAACACAGCTGCTGCAGTGACCTGAGATTTCCACCAAAAAAAGGGTTCTGAAAATCCTTTCATTTCTTTATGGAATGCAGAGAAAAAAAAAATTACACTGCTCAGTGTATAACAACCTGTAAGATACAGATTTATGGGTTTATTAATTAACAAGCTGAAATAAATGCAGCTCTGTGGGTAAAATGAACATCTGGAAAGAGAAGACCACAGGCCATGGTCCCTGGCCAGATCATCAGTCTTGCTGCTCTGTGCTCATTCCCTCTCCCATCTCCAGGAGGTGGCACCTGGGGTCACCTCTGTAGCTTGCTGTCTGAGTGCTGGAGTGTTCTCCTTACACAGATAAAAGAACACAGCACAACTGTTTGAAATATTCCCATCAAAACATCCATTAGTAGAAAACCATGCAAATAGTCTATAGTCAAGTTAAAGAAAAGTAACATCAGGACCCAGTGATGCTCTGGTTTTTTACAGCAGAGAGGAAAAATGAGCCTAATGGAAAGAAATCAGACTTAGACAAGGCAAAATAACAGCACAGAGAAAGCTTCACTGATCAGGTCCTGCTCCCAAATCCAGGTGAATTACAGCCTACACATCTTCCTGTCCCCAGAGGAGAAACCAGCATTTCATGAACTCATATAACCAGCAAATGAAATAAATATTGCTGAGTCTCAAGTGCCAGAGGCCCGGTGCACAGTAAGTTTGCAGGCTTTGTAAACAGCAGCAGCTGATGCAGCCCAAAAACCCCAGAGTGTTCAGTGGCCACATCATCCCACAGATTTCTGTTGAAAGGTGGATGCACAAAATCCTGCTCTTTTCTAGCCTTGCTCAGCTCCAGTAGAAAATATTACAGTAGTTTTAGTGTTGTAAAGGCACAGAATTAGACCAGCACTGCATCTCTTTGACAAGCAGCACCTTCCACCTCTTCAGCAACCAGATTTTGGCCAGAGTTGCGGGGCCATAGAGGCAGGGAAAATGGAGAGTCAGGAAACCTCTCTGTCCCAGCAGCCCTTACTTGCATGTACCTCTGGTCCCACAGAGATCTTCCACTGGGCCATCTCTAATAGAAGCAGTGCATGGAGCTACATGTACTTCATATAAGAGGAATAACTAACCAAAGATGGGTTGATGGTTGAAGAACTCCCTGTACAGCAAAAAGTATCCTGGTGGCCGGAAGAGAAAAACAGGAAGAGAAACTGTAAAGTATCAAGATTTTATTGTTTTATATATATACTTATAATTCTTAAATGAGACAGTATTTTTTAAAACAGCAGCAAGCAGAACGTACAAGTTGAGAAAAGTGGCAGCGCAGGTAACTCTGTTTGGCTAATGCCCATTCATGTACAAGGTGTACATTGGATTTTTTTTTTTTTGAGCACCTTTTGTGGTTTTTATTTTTTCTTGGTTTAAGTGTACAGTAAGGCAGTGGTTTTTTCAATAAGGAATATATATATATATTTATATTTATATATATTTTCAGTCATCACCGTGAATTCTTCGTACATGCAAATTAAATAAAATGTACAACTTGAAAATGTTACACCGGGAGACGTTTTTCCTCAGAGCAGAGCTTCTATTAAAAGGCAAATACGGACACCACAAAGTTATAAAAGAGAAGGAAGGCAGAGGAAATCAAGCGTCAGGTGCTACTGACAGGACAGCTCGAGCAGGGAAGGTTGGGATTCCAGTGAAGATTCCTCCCACCGCTGGCAAGGCAGGAAGGAACGGATGGTTATTAACAGATGTCTCCAGCCAACTCCCTCGGGAAGGTTCACTCTAACCTGAGAAGCTCCACGTCAAAGAGGAGGGTGGCATTGGGAGGTATGACCCCAGGGTGGCCTGTGGCTCCATAGGCCATCTCAGGTGTGCAGGTCAACTTTGCTCTTTGTCCTAAGCTCATCTGGGTTTTGGATGGCAGAGAAAGGAAAAGAGAAGACAAAAAAAAACAGGATTAGGAGGAAAACAAAATAAAACTCCCACTACTTGGCAGATTTACAGAATCAAGGAGGGTTGGCATCACCAGATTCACAGAATTGTTTAGTTTGGAAAAGACCTTTAAGATTATTGAGTCTGGGGCTTGGAAGGAGAAGATCTTTAAGGTCCCTTCCAGCCCAAGCCACTCTATGATTCTGAATCCAAACGGGTTTGCTTCAAGCTGAAGCTGCCACAAACAGCTCAGACATGGGCCTCATAACTGCTCTGGCCTCTCACAGCAGTTATTTAAACTGCCAGAACCGCCTGGAAGTGACACAAAGTCTTTTTAACACGGTGTTTGGTCCATCCTGCCTAAACTGGGGCCGGCTGAGTTCCTTCTGCAGAGTGCAGGGTACAAGGAACACCATCAGCAGGCACTAGGAAAAGGCCCTCAGAGCTCTCAGAGATCAGTGCCAAACACAGCCAGGTTCAGCACTTATTTCTCTAAACTCAGTCCAAGCCCCTGGGCAGGCATCTCACTTATGCTGCTTATCCAGGCAGAGAGCCCTTGTCCCTGGGATGGGCAGGAATGCTGATTTCCCTCACTCCAGGCTCGCTCTGAAGGGAACTGCTCACTGAGATCTGGAGTTATCTTCTGAGAATTTTGGAACATTTTCAAACTTCTGTTCATGCACCTTACACGGGTGATGGAATATTTACTGGCCTTGAAGCAGTGATTTTAACTCAGACCTCTCTCCCAAGATCGGACACATCACTGGACTACAGATTATGTGATAGCTCCTCCTGAGTATTTTCAGGTTCTATAAAATATACCAAAGCTAGAGAGTCGATTACTTTGGGTAGAAGAAATATGTGAATATTAACTTTCCCACATTCAAGGAGTATTCATGGCATGGGACTGAAAATGTCCAAGCCGATGACCTCCCCTGGTCCCCACAGAGATTCTGCATGGGGCTCTGTCCAGTGCTTGGATGTATCCCTGCAAACCAGGCAGCTGGTAGGTCGTGCCTGGGGCTTTAGGGATGAGGCAAACTTGAACTGTCAGAAGCTGAGCAGAGGAATGCAGACCCTGCTGACATCTGACAGTCATTACACCAAGGCTTGCAAAATCCACATGCTGGATATAGGGAACTGCCTTGTTCCAGGAGAGTCTGTCCATCACACTCCCCAAATCCCTCAACCCCTGGGGTGGAAGGAGACAGCCACGAGCTCGACTTGTGTCAGTGATCCACTAGGAGGAGCAGCAGGGCAGCGTGTGGCCACACAGGTTTCTGGAATGGCTATCAGCCACTCATTTTCTAAGGGACAGGAGCCGAGGAGTGAGAGTGGTCAAGGAAGGGATGAACTGATTCACCCAGTGCTTGATGCTGCTGCTTTATCCGTACTGGCTTCTGGTTCCTACAGCTCTACAGTCCTGAGCTCTCTTAGGCCTTTCTGCAAAGCAAATAATAAACAGTCCAACTCAAATCCTTCAGAAGAAGGTGGTATTTTTCACAGTCTAGGATTCCTCAAATGGACTTCTCTAGCTGGAGGGAAGGGAATGTTTGCATTGCTTTCTCCACAGGGCTGGAAATGCTTCTCTCTTCCACCTCCCTCTGGAAAAGCATGGTTGCACCATTCCTCAGTGGATTGTTTCTCATTTTGCATTCTTCCCTTCTCTATTTATGCATCACAAGTTGTTCCTGTTGAAGCTGTTCCTATGAGAGTATTTGAGCAGTTGCCTCCTACACTGAGCTCTTGGATCCTGAAATGGGAAGTCAGGAGGAATTTGCACCCTGATCTCATTCACTCATGCACTTGAGCAGCCTGATCACACTCCTCACGTGAGGGGAGCCCTCACAGCACTGCACAAAAAGCAAGACCTGGCAGTGAATTGTATTGTGGGGCTTTTATTGTGCTGGCACTCAAAACTGTAATTAATGCAGGGCAGTCTTCTTTCTCTCAGCATAGGGTTGGCCAGTGAATGTTTTGTAGCTGTGAGTCTGAAGTCATAAAAATGTTAGCAGTGCAGTTTGGTACCTCATTGAGTAAGGGTCAGAATCTGTAGCTGGGTCATGGATGTCATCAAAAACAGCAGCTTGGACTTTTATGGAGTAGCTGAATAGAGGTCGTCCCATAAAGAGCTGCCACCTCAACATTTTAAAGGCCACTGCTGTCTGTTTGTGGAGCTGCCCACAGGAGAGAGACGGGGCTTATAGGGCACCTGGGGAGGGGACTTCACCTCTCCCCTCCCAAATGCATACCATGGGGAAAGGCTCATGAGCAGAGGATAGCTGTGGGTGGATGGATGGATGGATGGATGGATGGATGGATGGATGGATGGATGGATGGATGGAAACTACAGGAAATGCTGTGCTCAAATGCACCACACTTTCACAAAAACACTCCATGTCCTACACTGTGATTTCCACTTGGTCTTGTCACCACTGCCCTGGACATTGCTGAGCTCACACACTCTTCAGCCAGCTCCAGGTTCAACCAGAACAATTTATTAGTACCTGTGTAACCCCTTCTTCAAATCCTTTAATGACTTCTTGCCTGCCAATCTTGAACCTGAAAGGCTTGTTTCTGTCTCTGGAGGAATCAAACTTCTTTCCATTCTGTAGCATTCCTGCCAAAACAAGACACACAGTTTCAGTCTGAGTTACATCTAAATTCAAGTGCTGGAGGAGAGGGAAGGAGTGAAAAATTGATGTCTTGGTCACATCAGCTGCTCATTTTCATTTTCACTTTGAAGCCTCATTCAAAATGGCTAAGCCAGAAGAGGCAACTGCAGTGGTACCCTATTGTTACCTTTGCCTTCCTGTAATTTAGGGTCTAACATGGAAATACATTATTTTTATTATTCTCAATGCAACAGATTATAACCCATACTGCACCAAACATTGCACAGACATACAGAAGAGCTGTTGTTTGCACAGTGGAGCTCCCTGCCTAAGCAGATAAAAGCAGGCAAGGAACAAGTGGGAGGCAGCAGAAGAGTGAATCCCAAGGCAGATGCCTGATCCAGGGCTGCCCCTAATAACATGTGTTACACAAACGGGGTCATCCCACACCATGTGTGTGAAACTTCCACACAACGTGACAAGTGCATGTCTCCTCCTCATACAGAAGGAACAGAAGAGACTCTGCATTCACAAACATGAAAACAGCAAAGACATTTATATGAATGTTCTACTACCCTGGTTCTTCGTGTTTTCATTCAGCCACAAGAGACGGTCACAGAACACGTTACTCATTCCTTTGGATGGGCACAGTTTCAATCCATGGGTTTTGAACACATGCCCAGATTCCTCAGCAAATGGACAAACCTTCACAGAGCACTACATGATTGGCTATTCTTCTCTTTTCAAATGGTGGGTAACTATGGTAGCTTTCAATTTATAAGTACCTGGTACTTAAAATGCTTTTCTCTGGATATTGCAAGGTTGGGCTGATATTTATGTATTAGAATCAATCCTTTCTTTGTAGTGCTGTAGTGCCAGTGTTGTGGGCATACATCATGACTCTCCTATGCAAGGGCTTGTACAAAGAGAAGTTCATTCATCTGAGAAAGACTCTGGTTGAAAAAAACATTAACAAGTCCAGCTTGGAAAAAAAAGCTGAGAAAAAGTGTCTTTAAGATCCAATATCAAAGATACAGTCTTACTAGTTTCTTTCCATTGAAGCAGCTATCTTAACAGTTCAGCTTGATGCACAAATTTTATTTTTCAGTGAAAACCATCAGTTATTGTCCAATAACAAAGAGGCATATTTTGCTTGCCTAAAAAGTCTGTACTACGAATCAAAGGTAAATATGAAGAGATGTGCCAGAATGAAAAACAGAGACTAAAAAGGTAGGACTCACTTTACCAACTTTTAGGCTTCTAAGATGTAGCCAGCTATTTCTGAGCTAATTACTCAAGTCAGAGAAAATAGATAATCAAGTCAGAGAAAAATGAACTTTCAGGGAGCAATTCATCTAACCAGATCTAGGGATGTACATTAGGACATAATGAATCACATCCTAGCAGTGCCTATTTCTGTGCAATGAATAAAGGGAAGTCCAAACAACAGCTCAGACACAGATGTCTCCAAATTCATTAGCAGTTAAATCAGTGGCAATGGAGTTCTGGACTTGCACTTATGAGCACACAGTGTTTGATTATTCAGTGGGGTTCTCTGTCCAGATATTTTACATCAATATTAAAACCAAATGCCATATTAAAGCAAATTAGCCATTAGCCGAGTTCAACATTTGTCCAGGTTGGTCCTTCAGACACACCTATGTGTGTGCCTAAGGCCTTAGAAAGAAAACTGTGGAATAACCTGCCCATAAGGAATGTTTCATAACCATTACCATTAGTGCCTGACACAATCCTTTAGTTTTTCACAGTAAAATAATGAAGTACTGTATGCGTGCTCTGATGCAAGTGCATAGAATCACAGAATCAATGAGGTTGGATAAGACCTCTGAGATCATCATGTCCAACATAAGACTCAATGGCCACCTTGCCAAACAGAGCATGGCACTCAGTGCCACATCCAGGTGACTCCACCACCTCCCTGGGCAGCTCATTCCAATATCTAATCACCCCTTCTGTGAAGAAATTCCTCCTAATGTCCAACCTAAACCTCCCCTGGCACAGTTTGAGGCCATCTCCTCTTGTTCTGTCACTTGTTACTTGGGAGCAGAGCCTGACCCCCACCTGGCTGCACTCTCCTGTCAGGGAGCTGTAGAGAGCCATAAGGTCCCCCCTAAGCCTCCTTTTCTCCAGACTAAACACTCCCAGCTCCCTCAGCCACTCCTCATAGAATTTACCCTCAAGACCCTTCCCCAGCTCCACTGCCCTTCTCTGGACTCACTCCAGCCCCTCAATGTCCCTCCCAAATTGAGGGGCCAGAACTGGACATAGAACTCAAGGTGTGGCCTCACCAATACAGGGGGAAATTAATGTACTATGCAATGTATCAGCTCAGTGATATCCACAAACACCTCCGGGCAGGCTGGGAAACCACAGCAGGTCCTGCACAAGGTTTTCCAGCTACAGACTGAGATGGATTCATTTGTAATATAGAAATTCAGCATGTACTGGGGGAGGGCAGGCAGGGAGAAGCAGCTCAGGGGGAACTCTCAGGCATATCATACAATCCTTTTTGAAGTATTTGATCTTAAATTTAAGTGACAGTCCTTCCTCACAGCACTTTTATTTTTAAACACATCATAAAACCTTATGATTCTATGAAATGGAAGGAGACTATTACAGAATCCCAGCATTTAATAGTTTTAATACTAAAACTTAGTACTGTCATTACAGTTCACATGTTCAAAGCAATATGCAAACATTAATTATTCATCACATTAACCCAAGGAGGTAAAGAAAATATTTATTATAAAATAGCCTCAATCTGAAAGTTCAGATTCAGATGCAAAGTTCCACAACACTTTAGTATGCATTCATTTCATTTTGTAACTAAATCCTATTAAAACTCTTAGCTTAAAGCTCTGATGGTTTACTAAACACCCCACATCAAACCAGTGGCAGAATCAGAATTAACTCTTCAGAGATTCTGACAACAGCTCCTGGACAATGTTTCCAATTTAAAATAACGTTTCCATCTGCCCATGAGCTTGCTAGTTTGATACACCATTTAAAAACAAATTCATTTCACTGGAAAATGCCCAGAGAAGATGTGTTAGGCCTTGTGTCATGGTTTAGCACTACACCTTGTAGAAGAAATCAGGCTTTTCTGTATTTACGGCAACATCCTATTTTCAGCAACAGCTGAAAATTCATGAGGTTATGGATTCATAAATGTAACTTCCTCTGTCATCACCTTACTGCTTTTGGAGGGCAAAGCGGGATGCAAAGAGTCAAATGTGTCTGTATTCACTGGAGGTCTGGCAGGAGGGTCAATTTTTATGTGAGCGCCCTTTAAATGCACATCCAGTCTAGAAATGAGTCAGACACTCCACATGCCCTGAAGAAGTTCTGATACGGATTTAGACGTGAACTTCAGATCTTTTTAATCTCTGTTTCTGAGCGTTAGCGTTGGCTATGCGGACTCCTGGGAGCTAAAACAGCACAATGCTGTGTTTTCTCTCTTGCTAATGCACCAATCGATTTTTTTTTTTTGTGAAAAAATTGATTTAGTTAATATTCTTCAACAAGGATGGAAGCCCATCTTCAGCCTGCATCTTTATTTATCTAGCTAACAGCAAGGAGGAAAAAACACACAATCTGGAACTCAGCAATGACATTGTTTTGCAAGTCAGAACAATCAATAAGAGTTTTGACCGAGCAAGGACATCTACATACCCATATGGTTACTTGTTAAAAAACCCTTAGGTTTTTGAAAGGGAACAATCATTGTATTAACATAATTACTTGTACAAACTTGGTTATCAGAATATGGCATGGATTTGAAAACATTCTGATCTACAAGGCATCCTAATTGAAAACCAGGTTTTAAAAACTGAGTGAGTGTAGAAAAGGAGACATTTCAGATCATGGGTCCTACTGAATCACTGATGTCCAGCTCACTGATGCTGCAGATTAGAGGGTAGATGGATCCTTTTGTTAAGGAACATGACCACGGATCCATCTAACTGCCAGGACTACAGTGCCATTTGGGCTAAACTGGCACTGAAAACACAACTTCAGGTTCAAACACAAGTTATTACTTCTTATTAAAACACAGGTGTGTCTGCAGCTGTGTCTGCACTACTTTTAACACTGCACTACTTTAGCTAAGATCCCATCACTGAAGTCTGTTTCCTAAGGGGAGAGCTCTAATGAAATGACACTGTCTGCACTTGCCTAATAACTTCTGAGTATTTGAGCCAATTTCAACCCCATTTGGCAGAGGAATAGGGATCATACCAACATTAGGATCCTATGCATGCAATGAAAAAAATCTGCGTAGAAAGAAGAGCCTGCAAGAGCTCAATCTTTATCAGAGAAACTCTTATTATTGAGGAGAGGCCAGGAATGGAAAGGCTGGACCACAGACTAAGTTTCTTTTTGCTTCCTCTTCCTCCTTCTGAGAATGATTCATCTGGGAATATAGGCAATCACATAGCACAAATCCACAGAGCCAGCCCAGCTATTAGACACCTAATACACCTACTGTCCCAACAAAACCCTGCCCCAAATCAAGGCCAAATTATTATCCATACAAAGGATGGATGGAGAGAGAACACTGAAGGCCATTCACGGGTAGTCTGTCAAGCTTCTGCCTGAACCTGGAAAATTCATGTGTAAATTCCACTGCTAATGTTATCCAATTCAAAGGTAGAAACTGTGTCTCAACCTGTCATCTAGGCTACTCCTATGGTTAATGGAGAAAGAGAGGTATCTCCAAGAATGATTCATCCCACCTAGATTTAGATGTTAGGGCTGAAATAATCACCTGGAACTGTTTATCATTCTCAGTCAACCACCTTACAAAAGTTAAACCAAGTGCTAGGCTGCCAGGTTTTTATAGGGCCCTAGTGAGGCAGTATTAACTCAGCCATCCATCCCTAAATGAAGTAGGCAAAATTGCATCCCAGGTTTCATTGACTTCAGTGTTTAATAACTTATTTGTCTCTGCAGTGTTGACAAATTCTGGGAATCAGAAGACAAGATCCTAATCCAGGACAAATCCCTTGATTTCACTAGCTGCTCTCTTTTTATCCTGTACAATGGGATTCACTTACCTCACAAGTAGTGATGGGACAAACTGAACTAAATAGGTGACTTTCAAAAAACAGCATCATTCATCTATAAAGTATTCCCTTTTCAAACAGTAGTTACCTATGGAATATAAAGGCAATACATATGCTTGAAGACAGCTACTTCCTGAACACTTTTCGGCAGCAGAAAGAGGGGCAGATATTCAGAAGGTGTTTCTAGGACACTATCCTGTTTCATTTTATGTAGACCAAAGGCTCTTCAGGACAAGGACTATATTCTGATGCTCCTCAATGCCATCACCTTTCCAATTATGCCCTGTAATAAATCTGTGCTGTTAGGAACATGTCATTGGGTTTGGTTCCTAGGACTTTCCGAGGAGTTAATGTTGCTGTGGATTAGGAATTTTTCATCTCAAGTGTTTCTTTTTTTTCCATATAAACTATATTGTTTCTATGTCAAGATATGCCCATATTCTGTCAGGAGAATATCACAAAGGCTAGAAAGTCTGATCTTCCCCCATTTACAAAATGCAACTATTACTAATATCCACTTCTAGCCTGGAAAATATATTATCAGGAAGGTTCTAGTAACTGCACGAAGTCCTTGTGTCAACATTGATGCCTTCCCAATGTATAGAGGAAGGCACAGTTCAGCACAATTGCATAGGAGTAGTGGGAGAAACACATCCATAAAGTCACAAATCACATCCCAGGCTGATTCATACCAGCAGAACTCCACTGTGGTGTTGCTTGCATTTTACATTAGATAGATCAGCTCTCTTCAGGATTCAGTTCTGACATACTGTGGCAAAGCACTCCCTGCATTCAGTGGTTGTTCCCACCTTAGCTTGTGGCTGAGTCTCAAGCTAACACACCTGAAAAACATGTGGTTTCCCATCAGGAACAAAAACAATTCCCCTGTGTCTTGCTGTTAAACGCAGAGATCCGGGCAACAGTTTTCTAAGCAAATACAGTCAGTGCCTTGTGTTTCTGCTTCCCAGTTACCTAACTCAGCTCTCCAACTCATTCCATCAGAATCTAGATGTGCATCAGACATCTGATACTTCTTCCATCTTAATTTTGTTATTATCTCAAAATGGAATTCACTGTTTTAGACATTTTTTTCCTGACAACAGCTCCCTGTAACCTGGCCACGAGCCTCCTCCTGCCACAACACAGTGAGTAGCACACACCGCTGATTTCCTTGATTTGACTTCCAAAACAAACTCTTCTGGATAGATTTGTCATCTCATCAATTTTTCTGATGGCCATTGTAATGGAAACAAAGAGTGTTAAATGGGAGCTGGAAGATGCTTTCATTCCCTATGCTATGTTGGAATAGGGGCCATCTTACTGTGTCCTCTCTGGGGACTTTGGCAACTGAACAGTTTTATCCTGCTAACATTTCCTCTGCATAATATAAACAAAGTCTTATGTGGAGAAAAGGACTTACTGCCTTAGACTTCATTTTCCTGACAGTTTGCAGCCACTTAAGAAAAAATTATTAATATCTTAAGGGAATTTTCAGTCTAGAGGGATAATTGTTGAAGAAAAGTGGGGAAGGGGAGATGCACAACTCTGCATCATATCAGCTCTTTACCACAATTATTTTGTTTTGTCTAGAAAGGCAACAGCAAGGACTTGAATGTGCCATTTGTTGCCATGACAAACAGACTCAAAGTGAAGAAGTGGGAAATGGATAGCAGTGGTGGGCACTTTCCAGTTCCTGCTACCACAGCACACTTCAGTAATGCTTCAGCTTTTGAACACAGGCAGCCTTGCTGCTTCATTTTCTTTGTGTATTAGATACTCATATATCTTTAATGTGGAGTAAGAGCAGCACCATCAATTATTTATTATGCAGCTGACAGCATGCAATGAAGACGCAACAGACAACTCTTCAATAATGCATCACCGTGGGCTATGAATCACTGTTGCGTACAACCACAAGACAATATGAAAGAACCTTGCACTTAGCTCGACTTCACAGCCAGAAAAATTACCTGCAATTGTCTAGTTAACTCTGCTGAAAGGCATTATTCTGTCCTAGTGGCTTTAGGGATTTGCATACTTTTAAGAGAAGGAAAAGTAGATTTACCTTCAAGGGAGGTATGAGGCTCACTAAGCATATTCTACATAAGTTGTAAAGAGACCAAAACAATTCCTCTGGTATCCCATCACCTTAAAACAGTCATTGTATTTTAGAGTTTGATTCTGTTATTGTTACAAAGTTCAGCTGGTAAAATATACAAGTACTGCAGCATAAGGCAAATTTCATTTGAATAAGCATGGCAGAATCAGGTCAGTGTGGGCATGCTAATGAGGGAGACGATAGATGTCTAAAGCAGCGTTTTGGAGAGAATATTAATACAGAAATACTTTGCATCTCTTGTGCCTCTATCCCTAAACACCATGTCCTGTAACACAGGGTCTACAGGGAAAGGGAATGTTCCTCACTGGTCTGGGTCTTTCTGTCCCTGCCCCCCGGTAGCAGCCCAAAAGCACAAAGAACAGTTCAGGCATGGCTGTAATACAAAGAAGAGTCGGCCAGATTTCCCACACAAACACAAGCAGCAGAGCTTGCCCAAAGAATTCTGAGCACCTAGTGTACCATTAGAACAGGGCATTACAATAATCTCTCTTTTTTTAATCACGGTTTCATTCTTGGTCTCATCCTATGCCACATGTATTCCCTTCCCTCCTCCCTTTTTGTTTCATGGTTGCCTATGTTCTGGGGGTATGGATTTGACATTTTAGCCTGTGGCACATACACAACTGTGCAGGTGACCTCCCACTGGGAAGTTACACACTTCTGTATGAGGTTAAACCTCACTGAACTAGGTGTGAATGTGATAGCCACTGTCTATCAGGTCACGGCACAAGAACAGCCCAGGGTGGGACTCCAGAGCTTCTCAACACAGAACTGGGTGCAGGGAGCACAGAAAAACACCAAAAAAGCATCTTCAGAGGTTTCTTGTGAAAGCTCTGAGCATGGCTCTGAGATCACATGAGAGGGGATTTGGGGTAAAAGGACTAGGTTCTTAATGCCTCCTCTGCTCAGGGAAGAAACTGCCAGAGGAAACACCTTCCCAGCCCAACATGACAATACTCATCAGCAGTCAGGTGTGCTTTAATGATAAGCTGTTCTCAGATTGGGCATTCTTTGGTTTTCAACTGTCTAGACTTGTAGTATGTTTCCTTCTAAATAAATTTGCGCTAAAAATCTTAAATTAAGTGAAATGCTTCTGATTCCCTTGGCTTAAGCTAGCAACAGCCTGGTGACAGATCTACCTACCTCTAGTAGGGCACTGAATTAAGAGGCTATGCAAAGAATCATAGAATGGTTTGGGTTGGAAGGAACATTAAAGATCATCTCATTCCAACTCCCTGCCATAGAGATTCCACTAGATCAGGTTGCTCTGGGCCCCATCCAGCCTGGTCTTAAACATTTCCAGAGGTAAGGGAATCCACAGCTTCTCTGGCCATACCCAAAGACAATAAATTTGAGCATGAAAAAGTATATTATTTATGTGTTACCACTTAACACCAAGATGTTAAAATGGTATATTAGCTTTTAGGGCATTTGGAACTGAAAAATAATGTTTGTCCCCACATCCCTGGTAAATGAATGCTCTTTCTTTCCCATAGGTCCTTGTTTACATGGTTCTTTATTAAATCCAACTTTCTGAATGCTCAGCATGGCTACAGCTCCTTCACAGAGGAGTGTTTTACTGAGACCCATCTTGACAAACACAGCAATCATCTAACCGTGCAAAGGACCTAGCAGCTACTCTGTTTTTAAATAAGATGGAGAAAAGGAAAAACATTCTTGGAAAAAGAGAGAGACACACAGGACACAACCAGAGAAGTAAACAGTTTATATAATGGGTGTTTACTGAACCATGTAAGAAGGCGCAGTCAATATGCCAAGATTACATATACTCTAAGTCAGAGGCAGACACTGCTGTTCCACCATGATCTCATATGTACATAAAACATACATAATGCACAAGTCCAATGCTTTTCATCCAGAGTGTCCAACATTTTGATCTAGACTGGTCAGATATCCCTGTAATATGTCTTATTTCAGAGATGTGGTATAACCTTCCCGGCTGGCATTATGCAACAGCCCCTCCCTTCTCAAGTGTTTGGAGAATTCCTGGGGAGTCATCTCCTCTGCCTGCAACTCCATGCAGAAAAATGAGACATTACTTCACTGACACCATTTGAGGCCACCATGGGGCCTCACTCCAGCATAACACACAGAGTTTCCAGGGTGATCAGGTAAAACACACTGCTGGGATGAGTCCCTTGCTGGGATGGAAAAGGCATCTTGATGCTGCACTCTCTCCATTGACATGGACAGACTGTAGACTTCTAGGTAGCTAAAGACAGTCAAGCTTAATTCCACCCAAGATTACTTGATGACAGTCAAGATTAGCAGCCTAAAACCAAGCTGGTTTTGATTTGTCCACCAAATGCCTTCTAGTGGATTATGCTGCCTGAGGTTCTCTAGACTCGGTGACCACAGACCTAGCCAGTCACTTAGAGTGCACCAATACACACAGCAACCCTGCTGTACGAATCACAGAAGAGAAGAGCCCCTTCTAGTCTTTGAATGAACTCTGAGATGGGCTCATTAACAAGTTACGTATGGGGAAACTCTTACTGTTTTGTCAGAAGTTCAGCCTACCATTAACATCAGATAAACCCAGTACTTTGCTGAGCAGAAGCTTTGTCATTTTCTGCAGCACTCCAGTGGAGGAATATCTTATTTTACTTTTCTAGACCATCATTTTAAAAGGTATATGAGATACACTCATCAAAGGGACAAATCTTTCCATGGATGTATAGTTTGCTCTTCCCACTTACTATGAATGCAACCGCTTTCATTAAAAAAGGGTATTTTTGCAGTATTGTTTTCAATGTAAACAGTGTTTTACGTGCTCCAAGGCAGACCCTGTCAGCGTCATAAATATCATTCTGCCCGTAAACTTTGAGTTTGTTCTGAAATAATATTAGTATGAGATTAATTTTTTTGCCTCATTTGTTTCCTATTTTTGTTCATCATTCCTGATGTTGCAGATTCTCTTTGTTGTGAACTGGCACAGTTCCCCTGATATTAATGAAAGCACAAAAACATATGTAGCAGTTTGAGACTTGGATCTCAGTAATTTAAATCTGTGTTGAATCACGCACTCAGCACTATTCTCCAGAGCAGAATCCTGCAAGAATATGGAATAGAGTAGATTTGTGATCAGAGGAAAAAGCTGGATGTCAAAAAGAATAGGTTGTGTCACCAGACGGCTGCGTAAGTATAACTCACCTTCATTTTATTCCCTATGAAACAAGCATTGCAGTTTCACCAAGGTCAGCCAGTCAATAGCATATCCAGCAATAATATTATTAACTAATATACTTTGCCTTGGATATCCTGAAAGGTTTCATTCAGTAAGCCTTTAAAGTACCTTCTGAGCCACAGCAGAAAGGAGCTATTAACAGCACAGTTTAGTTCTTATAAATAGGTCTTTTCCATCTCTAAGTTTTGATCTCAGTGATCTTATAAACAAAGTATGGAAAAAGTGGCAGCTGTTATCTTGACAGATGAGTCTCAGGCATTGCTCTGCTGGAAAACAGAGCTGTCTCTCTGAAGAACAATAGGAATTTCCAAGTGCCTGTATCTATTTCCATCTCCTTAATAAGCTACTCATGTCTTGGGCAGTGAAGAAGCAAGAATGCAAAATAAACATTTTAGGGGACACATCTCAGAGACAGGGGTAAGAAGAGGGGTTTCACCTATAAGGGACCTTCCCCTTGCATTTTACGGAAGTGAGAGACAGAAAAAGAAACAGAAGTTTCTTACAGAGGCAATAGGGACAAACAGGCACTTCCAGAAGGTGAGATACAGAAAGCCTGGGCACCAAGTGAAGTGCAGCTGATAGTCAGGTAGCAGGACACAGTAAGTACAAGGATGAACCTCAATTTTAATCCCTTTCTAAAATTTAGCATCATCATCCATTTAGGATGTAGAGCTTTGAATCCAGTTTTAAGCACAAGGCTGAGAAAGTTCATCCTTTTTCAAGGGTGGTTGGGAGAGATGGCACTGCCACCCACCTTTCCTATCATAAACACTTATCAAGGCACTAAGAGTTCACCTCCGCCTTAACCCTGAATTTAAAATCATGTTCTTCACCTTTTCTGATAGTATTCTCATCATCAGACAACCAACCACTCAGTGGGATCACCCCCTATGCTCCCTCCTTGAATATGTACGGTAGCTGGAAATGGAGAACAATGGAGTTAGGAGAAAACTAAACAGGCAGTAATTACAGAGGTCAGTGGCATGAGCAGAGATCTGGATCTCAGTTCACAGACTCATGGAACCATAGAATGGTTTGTGTTGGAAGGGGCCTTACTTAGATCACCTCATTCCAATCCCTCTGCTATGGGCACCTCTCACTAGTCCAGGATGCTCCAAGCCCCATCCAACCTGGCCTGGAACACTTCCAGGGATGGAGGCAAACAACAACCTCTCTGGGCAACCAATCCTTGCTCCCAAGACCTTTTAGATCAGCAGTGCCTGATGTGCAGGGTTTGTCCCTACGTTGTCCTCACTGCCTTTAGTGGGAGTTTGAGGATGGACTGCACAGACCATAACATTTTCCCAAAAGCAAAAGTATTTCCACACTCAGGACTGCTGCAAATAAAAGATATTGTAAATTAAGCCAGTGTAGATACTACAAATAGAAATAGCAGTCAGTCCATAGACACAAACAACAGAAATAAACATTGCCCAAAATACCTCAACAGCACAACAGAGTGGAGAGCAACGCAAGTTGAGTGTGGACAAAACAGCAAAGCACTACATAAACAAATGTATTACTACACCAACAGTGAAAAGCCTGAAGATTTCAGACTCTACAGTGAAATGTGCAATATTATAATCTGTAAAAGCAAAGACTGAGATAGTGCATACATTGCATAACTCACAGGGACTGCTGTAGACCAGACTGTGCTCTCTCCCAGGTCACACTATCTTTTATAATCCCAGCATGTGTAACTGAAGAAGTAGCATCTATATGAGCAAATTACTATGTGAAGTCAATAAAAATATGTTTCTAGCAGTCAAATGGCAAAAACATTCAAACCACAGTATCAAAATTTTTCTGTGGAAAAGATAATCAATGCCCTGTTCAATTCAAAACTCCAGAGAAAATACAGTTCAGGGCTGAATGGAATGAAACATTTTGCTTTAGAAAATAATAAAAAGAAAAGGCTTATGCTCATCTGAAATTCATTCTAGTGAGAGTCCATTCCTTAGTTTTCCGATTACTAGTATTTAATCTATATTAATCTATTTAAAATTCAGCTTTGATGAGGTCTAAGGAGTTCTTGAGCATCACCACCTTTCCAATTACATAACACCAAGTATTGTTTAGCTACATCCAAAGTAAAAGACACCAGAGTTATTAAGTAGCAAATACAAAAGGAAAACAGAAAAGTTTAAATTCCTAAGAAGCTTGCTGAAGTGGAGGCATATCAGATAAAATTCAAGTATCCAGACAGCCAAGCCAGACAAAAGAAAGGCAGAACTGACCTAAAATTTGGATCAAAGGAACTGAGATTTATGTGAGAGGGATACAGTTATCTAGCCTAAAATAATCATTCACCCAGACACTTGGGTATTCTACATTGCTTTTAAAAATAATTTAACAGATCTCCCCAAACCAGGTAACCAGGCTCACTCAGTAATCCATAAGATCTAACATTATGGAACATGTACACATTCCATTCATTTAAGTTGCTGCTTCCATTTTCCCATTTTGCACAGCAAAAAAAGAGGCTTGTGGCAGTTAATTTCTCTCAGTTTTGGGAACCATTTTAATGCTTACACACAGATCTGCTGATTTACTGGCTGCTTGCACAGGGAGTTTCAGTGATCCTGCTCACAAGGGCAGCAATCACCCAGGATACTGGGTCTTTGGAAATCATTCATCAGACTTTTAAGTATTCTGGCTGTTTGTGTCATAAAACACTTGCCAAGAAAAAAGAAAATAAAATGGAAAATTACAGCTATTATAATATTTACTGTATCAAAAGTCTAAGACAGCCATAACAATTCTGGTAATTCAACTCTTGATCTATGCATATTTCTGTAATTTTTGTGTGCTTTGCCTTCCTCAGTCACAACATCATCTGTCTTGCCTGTGCACTGTGTGACCTAGTGCTTGTCTTCTAGCACGAGGATTAAATACTGCCTTCTGTCCTTATGGATCCTCACTTCTTTACTTGCTGCTCACAGCCTTCTTGAAGAGGTGACCACACATTTCAAAGCCCAGCAGGGCTGCTACTTAGCAGCCAACTCTCCAAGAAAAAAAAACAACTTGAATATCAATTTTTGCACAGCTTACAAATGACCCAGCGAGCCCTTCTGTGATCTGCCCTTAGTACTAAGGGCACAACACAAATAGCCTTCCCAGCAAAAATCTGAACACCCGACTCTGGAGATCATGACACCAGACCCCGAGACAGCAAATCCCAAATCGACATTTTGCTAAACAGTTTCAGAAATACATCTTCCATCATTGTTTCCCAAGGGTTTAAAAGAAAGTAGCATGATTAAAAAAAAAAAAAAAAAAAAAAAAAAAGTGATTTGTAGCCACATGCATTTGGATTGCAACACTGCATTAAGCAGAGAAGTCATTTTTGGAGCAAATAGAACAGTCTCTTTCTGTTCAGGTGTAATATTCTTGTACCTCTGTTACACCAAATTATGTGTTTAATACAGGCACAGTGCACCCTGCAAGCAGCCAGAACTCCAGCAGTGTTTAGTTGCATCACTTTGCCCAAACTCCTTTGTAGGACCATGAAACCTAAATATTGGTGCATTGCAGATTGTCATTTTTAGCTGCTGCAACACCCTGTCTTGTTTTGGTCCCTACTGCCAGATGACATCATCTTGTAGCAACTTTTTCAGTGGAACAGCCAATGCTGCTTTTCCCAGGATATTGTTGACTAGAAATCCAACAATAGCATATTTTCTCTTTTTTTTTTTTTAAGTCTTTCTGCTGCAAATAAGACTGGAAGTATGGGAAGGAAGAGGAAATTACAGAATCCTATCAGCAAGGAAGATCACAGGGGGCCCTGCAATCTTGTGCAGTGATGCACTTACTGTTGTAGTGCAGCCTGAAGGTGGATCATATCTACACCCAACAAACACACAAGCAATATCAATTCTTCAGAGCTGGTGCATGTGTGGATAAATACAATTCTATTTTCTCACATCAGCTTGAGCTTTGTGTCATGCTCTCTACGTAGTAATCTAATAATGCCTAGAGGCGAAGGCCTAGCAGTGAAACAAAAAAACAAACCACCAAACAACAAAACACAGAAAGGTCTTGTTTGCCATGCTGCTAAGATGATTTCTCGTACAAATGCTTCACAGGCTGAGAGCATGACATCTGGCTGTCATTTAACATGGAGTTATAAGACAAAATATATTTGTCTTGTCCTCCAAGTTTGATAAACGGGATGCACTGTGCATGTTCAAGTCAAACACCAAATTTCCTCTGGGTGAGCTCCAAGACCTGTGCTGACTCTTGGTATTGCTCAATAAAAAGGGGAGGAAGATTTAAACTACAGACTTCTGTATTTTTTTTCAAATGGTCTAATGCTTTGCACAGCCATTAAAGAACACGGAGTTTCACACATGACATGAAGCTGACAGTGAGCATTTCTATCTATGGCACAATTATGTTTTTACTCTAAGGCAGACAGACTCCATCCCAGTGACTGGGAGAACATGTTATCTGATCCCTAATTGGTTTAACAGTCCATAGAACCTTTTTAGGCTGGTGCCCAGATATGATCTTTATTTCTGTCTTTGTGGTGACAGTGCTAATCGACTGAGTGCCTTGGGCCAAGTCTCAGTCTTGAGAGACTGGTTGCTTACATCTCAGTCATTTCGGCTCAGAAGAGAACACAAATCAGCGTCACCTGTATTTTTAAGGTTACAGGAACATGTAACCCTTGTTCTGATCTTGTTCAGAGCAGCTTCACATCCTGTAGGCTCTGCTAAAGTGTTACAGAATGCAAAGCAGGGGCTCTGCTTTTTTATCTGCTTCAGAAGCCTTTGTGGAGATTAGGAAGTGTTGCTCTGCTCTCTCCCACCTTGCTATCTGGACACAGAAGTTCTATGCCACCTTGCTATCTGGACACAAAAGGTCAGGTTTCAAGCTGGGGTAAATCAATTGAACCTCAGAAAGGTCAATAGAGCAATGCAAGCTCATACCGCCCGAGGAGAAATTCTCACTGACCCATTCCAGAGATATGAGACTTGGGACACAGGGTTTTCCCATCATACACTCTCCTATAGCTATTTTCTATCCTCCTACACAGTTGCCCTAGCTCCCTAAATAGTCTATTCAATTTCTTGCTGTATTTTTTTTCTCACTCACTGTATTTAAAGACAATTTACCTTCCTGGAAGCCAGAAAATAAACACGTTCTAAATCTTGCACCACAAAGATTTTCTAATATGGAATTACTCTGCTAGACCCAGGACTAATAAACCTTGGTGGGATTACAAAAGATACAATGAGAATATATGCCCACAATTTATTCTTAACAGTAAGAAACATTTTCGTCGTTTGTCCTTGTACCAAGAGTCTACTGAGAGGGTAGGAAGGAGAAATGATAGAGCTTCTCTCAGTGTCCTTGCACATTCACTTTGAAAGGACCACAATACAAGAGAGATCTTTGTGATTTAATTTGTGTGACAAAAAAATAGACGTGTATGAGACACAAAAATAGTTAGGTTTCAACACTTTTTACTGCAACAGCAGAACATGACATAAAAATTAGTGTGTTGGCTGAGCATGGTATAAAATGAACATGTTTCATTACCTTAAGATAATGACTGTACTTTTTTTAAAACACAAATTCAGAGAAAACTGAGCCAGGTTTTTTTTGGCTGGGTTTGCTGCATTGCATAGATTGCTAACTATAGGTAAATCAAACCAGAGCTCCCTACTCAAGTTTGACCCTATATTAATAGAAGCATGAATGACCCCGAGACACTCCTACATTAGTTAGTCTGAGTCAGGCCAGACTCCCTGACTCATCCAAATTGCACTTCTCATTTTGGGTAACAGTGGCATGGATGTCACAGGAGGGGCAGTAAGCGATACTTGTATTAACACCTTCATTTTTGGAAATTCGGTGTGCCTGCTACAGGCAGCTTGAGGAAGGAAGGCAAAAAATAAATAAATCAAACTCTGGCTTGTATAGAGAGACAGCCATCCTTCCCCATGGGTGGGGGAAGTGCCAAGGAACGAATTAGATCGTGTGTACAAAGGGAACAAAACCCCTCTATCCTGCTGTTTACTTGTGCCATTAAATGTGTATGCCTTGGGGGAATGCCAACCTGCCCCCAGGAAAATCCAGCCCATCTCGAAGAGGGTCATCATTTACCACGGCAAAAAAAGAAGGAGCAGGGGTAGTGAGAGGCTAAGACGATCAGGTTTAACTTTCACTGGCCCGAAGCCAAATATGCAAGCAAAGGCTTAAGAGAACTTTCTACCGACGTCTCTGTGCCAACAATAGATGTGGACAGGACAAATATTTACAGACTGAAAGTGGAGGAAGACTAAATGGGGGGAGCCAGACTCTGCCTGAAGTGCTTATTATCCCGCTCCGGGGCCGAGGTGACTGCAGGCGGCAGACAGGAGGGCTGACTCAAGCCACAGGATGTCTTTTCACACGTCCTGTGCCATGCCCGCCTCCCTTTCCCCGGGGGTATTAATAGCAGTGCAGACATACTATACATTCTACAGAATAACCACCTCGCTCTGAAGTGAGCCCAGGCAAGGCTGCCCGTGGGTTAAAACATGTTCAAAACAAACAAAGTGATCCTGGAGACCCGGTGGAGGTGTTGACTCTCGTGCTCCATGCTCTAAACGCTTTCTCTTTATCCATCTCTCTGAGGTCACCTCACTCTGTAAGCATCTCTCCTCAACACCCAAACGTGTCATAACATTACAGGAAAATTAGTTATTAAATGGGTAATTTGGCTGAGAGATGCCTCTCACTTTATTTGCCTTTGAAAACATAAGGTAAATATCATAGTACTACATGTGTGTATCTGTCTCCCTTCTCTGTTTTTTGTTGTTCATCTTCCTCAGCTGTCTGAGAATAAGAGTTTCTCTTAATCCATTTTTTGCACAGTTAAGCACAATGGAACTCTTGAATGATACTACAATACAAACATAATCAAATTCTCCTTTTTCTGTTCCAGGAAACAACGACAATGCTATAAAAAAAAAACCAACTCTATAGCAGTGGGGAGGACATTTGAGAGCAGAACTTTGTTCAGAAGCATCTGCACTGAAGGTAACCAAAGAACCATTAAAATGGTTGTTTCGTTGTGATAACTGGCTAGCTCATTCCTTATTTTTCCAGAGCTAAATGTGTCAGTCACCCTGGAGAGCAGTTTACCACTGTGGATAAATTTAATCTGTAGATCTCCCCAACTTTGCCTTCCTGAATATTTCTGTCTGAAGCCCAAGAACTGCCACTGGCTGATCACTGCAGGATAGATCTTTAGCAAGCAGAACTGTGAAATAAATAGCCACATCCTGAAGCATCTGATTACAGGACTATAACTGCATTATTTTCAACCATTTCAAAAGCAATTATTCCCTTTCTTCCTACACACCCATGTTTACTGGAATAACTGGAAGCACAGTCAGAGATGCATGGACAAACACAGAAATTGTCTGAAAAAGCAGTTACGTAATACAGGAGTAAATACAACTCTTCAGATGGATGTTAAATAATGAACTATCTTCTGTTTCTCAGTCACTTTGAGCATTAATGCCTCAATGTCCTGATGTCCAAGGCATGCTCAGGTGTACAAATGAATAATTTTCTATTTACCTCTTCTTCCCAGAAAATAAAATCAGTAACGTAACTCCACAAATGTCACAAACAGCAGCAACATGCAGCCTTCAAGAAGTAGATGAACATTCTTCCTACGTAGCCCTAAGGAGACCCACAAAGCAAACACAACCCTGTGTGCTCACAGATAAAACACTGTTTACCTGCTGTGACTCTCACATTGCATTGCAGAGTACCAGGAGGGTATTCCTTGCAACTACTCTGCCATGCCCATCAAACGCCTTGCTTTTTCTCCCTCTGGCCTGTACATGCCAGAAATTAAAACAGGCATGTCCTGACCATCTGCAGGAGCTAAATCATGCATTGGACATTCTTGTCATCAGGTTCTCAGTCTGCCCGAAGTAAGATTAAAAAGAAGATGCGATAAACTGCCCTGTGAGGCCAGTAGCAAGCTCTGGGATTGGCTCCAGAGCCACGCTGAGACCTGCGAGTCAAGCGAATGCTCCGATGCGCAGCCTGGATGCTGCTGCACTTTGTGCTGCTGAGCACTTTGCGTGGTGCAGCCAGGAAGCAGCTCCCCAATAGTGCATCCGTGTGTGGTATTGCTACTGCCAAGACACATGTAATCATTCTCAGTCTAATCCTAAAAACCTTTCATTCTTTTCCTTCTGTTTTGAGATCTGTTTCTGTTCTCCAGTCAGAAATCTCTAAGCAGGCGCTGACCTGTCTGATCCCAGCTGGGGTCTGAGCCAACATGGATTAGCACCAGTGGAGAGCTACAAAATCATGGCTGGGGCATATCGAGGTCATGGATGTTTCCTCAGCTGAAATTGCTCTCTCTTTCCTTTGTAGCCATGTATCTTCGACCTAACTTTGCAGCTTAGGGAGCTGTCTATGCTCTGAGACTTCGGGTATTTCCACATTGCATGCCGGGGTCACCCCAAGGCTGCCCTCCGGATCAGACTTACTCTATATTCAGACAGTGAAACACAAGTGCAACCCCGGGCACAGCCCAAGGGACTCTGTCTAAGTCTGCCTGGCAGTTCAGAACTCTGCCAGGCCCCGGGCACACGGCAGGGGCAGTCTGCAGCGTGCCTTGGGGCAAGCCTGTGATCAGGAGCAGGGGCTCACACACCTTCCTGCTCCCAGCCCTTGTCAGCTGTAATGTAGACACAGCCTGGGGTGCTGGAGAACAGGAACGTGCTTGTCTCCGACCCAGCAGAGCCTCCCCAGCCAGGGGCTGAACGTGCCACGTCTCCTACACCTGAGAATCACGCACATGTACATAACAGAAGGCAGACAACATCTTTATTAAATAAACTAGCAAGTACTTAAAACTGCAAGCCAAATGGGACTAATCTTCATTTAATGTGGCCAGACCTGTCTCCATGATTCATAACATCAAAAAGTCCGGTAAAAGCTGAGAAACACACGGTACCTGCTGCAGAGCCACTCACACAATCTCCTTTAAACTGAAAATGTATACAAAATGCAGTAGGTAGTAACCAGATGAAAAATGTCACACCTACCAGGACAGGAGAATGTAATATCTGGTCTCATACACACTTGCTGTTATATAAAAATGATGGTTGAGGACACAAATTTCTCCCAACACCTCTGCAATGCTTGCATCAACACACCCATATCAGAAACACAACACTATGACAATTGGCACAGGTTTCATAATCACAGAATCATTTAAGATGGAAAAGACTTCTAAGATCATTGAGTCCAACCATTAACACTGCTGAGCATTTTTTGCACATAAACACAGCATAAAGGGCAGATATTTGAAGATAATTAGGTGTCTAAAGATGCAGTAGGTCATACTGTGGGCATTTCAAATTCACCTGGGCATCAAACTCCTTTGATTTCAACAAAATTATTTTTAAAACTTTTCAGCTCTAAATATTTTCTTACGTTTTCCCCTGACATGAAGTGTAACTATCACAAAGTTACAATAATTACCATCACTTCAAAGCCCACACGTCTCTTTTAAATGTTTAACTTCCTAAGCTGTTCAAAAACATCTGACATTTAACACTTAAAAAAACCCCCAACTCTTAAAAGTGAGGAAATAGACAAGTCAGAACATTGCAAAGTTCATCATGTCCACACAGTAAAAACCATGTATTTTATTATCCAGTATGAAGAACTCACACTGCATCACAGCAGGCAGCCATAATTCTGATACTGAAATTTCATATCGTTCTTCTCAGCTTTGGTGTGCAGATACTGGGTAGTGGAACATATCAGTTGATGTGTGTAAATGAGACAGTTATCATATATATTATTCATGCTTATATTTTGATGGAGTATTCATAAATACTAATTCTGAGTCAGCTTTGACCTGGCAATCCCCAGGGAACAGACTGACATCCTACTTGGCTGAACTTGCTCACAAGGCACATCCGTCCTTTTAAACCTGAATGTATTTCTGCCCTTGTCAACCTGCTATCTCCTTATCTCACTATTCACTCACAAAAGAAATGATGAATCATGAACACTGGGGTACAGGGAACCAAATACATTCAATAAAATTAACCTCACTATGTCAGTTGTGAGTAGCATGATGAAAATCTCTGAGGGTTACTCCAACACAAGAAGAGTTGCGTTCTAATGAAAATAATGAACAGATACTTCAAGAAAAATCAGCAAAATCAGGGCTACAGGTGAATTTGCATTTGAGGAGTTTTGCTGTGTGACATTACCAGATGAGAATTGTGACATCTTTCACAAAGCTTTTGTTGTGTATTTGGTTTGATCACTAGGTCTAGAAAATATACAAAGTAGGTAGCATTTTATATGTAAACAGAATGAAACTGTTACAAAATCAGGTGAAAACTCTTACACCCAAACTATGCACAGGATGAGGCTGTATTTTACCAATAACAGAGGCTATCCATGTTGTTCCTTGGAATGTCTATGATGCAGGCTTACACTGGGAAAGGCATCAAGGTGCTCAGTATCACCATGCACAGACTGCACCACTGCCACCTGCACTGCCCAGGCATGTGCAGGCAGTCCCAGGATCCTGCTGTGCCCACACAGCCCCAGCCATGTACCAATCCTGCACTTCTCTATGCAGTGATACCACTACAGATCATCTAGTGACCCCAGAACTTGTCCCCAAATCACCTCCAGTGTTAGCAGGACTTAAAAATCAAGGTGAACTTCCGAGCAAGGTACACATGGTATTTCTAGATGGGATCATTTTATTTTGCAATCACTCTGTAGGGAATGTTTCCGTGTTCTTTCCAGTGTGGCTATTTTTATTTTTCCCATACACAGATGTCTTTGAGGTATGCTTAAAGCCCAAACTATGAACGCTGTTTGCCAATGTTGGGTTTTCCTGTAACACGACACAGTTCTGATGTGTGACACGGAGAACCTCATAACCGCACACCCTGTGGGCAGGAGCACACGGCAGAACGAGAGTCAAAAAGTCCTGCTGCAGAACAGGGCAGAGCTGACAGTGGGAGAGGGCTGCAAATGGCCAGTGTCCACTCCCGAGAACAGCTGCTGCTGAAACTTGCTTTGCCTGCACTATATTGATAAGGCAGGGTTTTCCAAAAGATTCAATCAAATAAAGCTTTTAAAGAAGAAGAAACTAGTGGGATGTTAATGAAATGAGACGTGATGATTGCAAGGGGATTTATGCAAACAGTGTTTGTTACCCTGAGCAGCATGATGGCTTGTCAGTCTTCCTGAGCTGTAGATGTTTCTGTGTGTTGCAGATTTCCTTGGAACTCTCCCTCCCTCCTTGTAGGTGTTGCTGTCGTCTGCTGGGCATGTCTAGTACTCACCGTTTTTTATAGAAAGAGCCATTACAGCTGTCTGGTCAGATTCCCAGCACCAATCCAAAGTTTCTGCCCAGTAATCCCCACATCAAAGGAATACCTTCAAGTCAAACACCCATCTGTTTCAATGCAGCTATTTTGGTTTTCATATAAAATAAGCACTATCTAATAAAAGTTGTTGCAACCAAAGTGGTCTAAAAACATAATTAAGACCTCTGGCTAAGCATGGAAAATTACTTTGAAACATGATCCTACACTTTGTAATTGATCAAGCGGTTCTTTAATATCCCTTTAATACACTTCAATTACTTGTGACCAGTTCTAAGGATGTCCAGTGCAAGCTGGTGATCAGAATGCAAGTGGACGCAAATGGTTCCAGAGCTGTACCAGCTCATTCTTCACAGTACAGAGCATCTCGTACAAAATGGTGACTGTCCTCTGCTGTCCGTGAATTCCACCCATGGGAAGGCATCTTCTTGGTGATGCCAAGCAATAGGACAAGAGGCAACAGGCAGAAACTGAGGCACATGAGAAAGAACTTCTTTACTGTGCAGTGACCAAGCACTGGAACCGATTGCCCCGAGAGCCTGTGGAGTCTCCCTCACTGGAGATATTCCAGAAATGTCTGGATGCAATCCTGTGCTATGTGCTCTGGGATGACCCTGCTTGAGCAGGGAAGTTGAATCAAGATGACCCTCTGTGGTCCCTTCCAACCTAACTCATTCTGTGATTCTGTGATTTATCTGACCATCACCCAGAAGCTGAAAAAGCAGGTAACATTTTGATCGACACTACTTTGTAGTTGTCGTTCACATCTATACAGGCAAAGGTATCAAAGGTCCGGACACACAAAAAAATGAAATGCAGAAGAAGAATAATAATTGGCATGATTAAACCTAGGGAAGCAAATGAGTTCAAGTTCAACATTGGTATGCAGGGAGTTGGACTAATTGCCAGCCCAGCCCTAAAGGCCACGAATCTAGGAAGGATGTGAAGCCACTAGAAAGAATCTACACAAGGAAAAGAATGCAACCAAAGCTTCCAAAATACATGACAAAACTAATTAATGTACCTATATGCCAGAGGTGATCCTTGCGATTTTTTCTTCTGACTTCCTACTGTAATGGAGGCTGTAGGATTTTCACAAAATAATTCCTGTTTGAACTAGAGCTGATTTAAAGATTTCTCAGGGCTATGAAGTGATTGCAATTATTGACTGGTCCTAATTTATAAATCAGTGGTGCCATTTCAAATGTATTCCTTATTTTAAGGTGAACTTGCAAAATTTCACTTTCCAGCTATGATATCTTTATGTCTCTTGGTGAACTAACAGATCGATTCAATTGTCCTATCAATTTTTTATTCCCATGTAAGTAGCAAACCACCCCTCAACCGCCGCTGAATAAATTAAGCATTTTATATTCAGAAAGGTCTCCCAGCACTTCTACCACCCTCACGTCTCTTTCCAGCATTGTAGACTGAGCATACTATTTTTGAAATATCTGTGTGAGACCTTTGGCCCTCCTCTCTTCTCCTCAGTGCTCCTTTTCATATATTCACAGATTGCAGTCAGTTTCTTGGCCAAAGAACAGGTCAGAACATGTGTTCAGCTGATAACCAACCACCACTCCCCAAGTCTGTTTCAAAGTCACTGCCTCACATGACAAAGCACTCCTATTTGTAAGCACAGATGTCACTCTGCTCTTCCATCTTCAAGTTTGTAAAGAGTTCTGCAGAAACCGAAGCCCGTTATTTATTTGTGACAATATTACACAGTGATCCCTATTACTGTGTATCAATGACCTATGGGATGAGACCATTTATTTAGCATATATCTGTTAACTTTTATCACCTTGATATCTTTCTACACTGATAAAAACATAATAGTGGGGCTGTCCATTTTAAGGTCTACTGGAAAGTCCTCTATTCAAAAAGCCAATTTTATATCCACTGGCATGTTTATTTTGTACCTTTTTCTTATACAAAGTACCATGAATTCCTTGTAGATAATGATGGAAAACCTCATGATACTCTCTAAACATTATCCAGCCATCCACATACCTACTCCTGGAGAGCCAGTTTGACAAGAGTTTCTACCGATGACCCCAAAATTGCCTGTCAGTGTTTAAGAGGCATTTGGATGATGCCTTTAATAACATGCTGTAATTTTTGGTTAGCTCTGAAGTGATCGGGCAGTTGGGCCAGATGATAGTTGTAGGTCCCTTCCAACTGAAATAGTCTATTCCATTTCTATGCCAGCCTAAATCAGAATTTTGTCACTATTACTCACCAAAAACACAGATGAAAAAGACCAGCTGAACAAGGTACAACACATTACATTTCAGAACTGTAATACTGAGACAAAACAAGAGTCAGAATTTATTTTAAAATGTTTTGAACACTAAAAACCCACACTCACTTTGACCTGAAGTTTTTAACATTATAATCTAAGGTCTTTATACTTATACTATCTTTATACTGTGGCACACATACACCTGTATTAGAGATGTCTCCCTCAAATACATCTAAAAACAGGAAAACAAATTGTAAGAATCCACCCTAATCCACCTTAAATATATAAGTTTTGATCCCATATTTAAGCTAATACCGCATTCTGTTGTATAAGATATGCATCACAGTTTAAAAAATATTTGGTATGCTGATTTTTTTTTTTTCTAAGTTGTTTCCCCAGCTCTCTGGCAAACAGCAGAGAGAAAAGCATCCATGGGTTGTGGCTTCCCCCCGTAAAAAGGTCCTAAGTACCTTCCTCATATGAGGGGCCAGTCATCAAATCCATCCTCACTCAGCTTGGCCAAAGGAAGCATTTCTAAATTAGCAAATGCTGCTTCACAAGCAGCAGTAAAAGGAAGGTTCAGCAAAACCATTTTTTGACTTTTAACCTAAGAGCCATGAATTTTTTGTGGGGGAAAAAATAGTCACGTTATCTTGTGCAGCACTGTCACTATTTCAGTGTAAGCTGGGTTCTTTAAATACTTCACCCTGGTAGTGCCTGTGACATCCAAGTTGTTACCTTCATCAGGAGCTAATGTTAGTTTTGATGAACCCTGCTCAGTGACAGGTTTATACAGTTCATGCTCAGAAGTTACCTTGGCTAGTGACACTGACTGATTTTCTGATAAGAATCTAATTACAAAGGTTTGAAATTTGAAATTGCTCAGCAGAAGGGCAACAATACTTCCTTTAAACAAAGTCATGTAAACTGCATTACTAAATATATTTAAAAAAATAATTCTTTCCCCACGTATAGACCCTTGTCTCCCTATTCAAAGTAAAATGCTCTCGTTGTGCACCACAATCTCAGCCCTAGAATGACTGTCCACCCACCATTAAATAACTGTGCACCAAAAATGTTCTTTAGTACCAAGTTTCAAGTAGAAAATTTTTTGTCTTCTTTTCTTGTGGAAAAAAAAAAGCAAGGAAATTTATTCTGAGATCACTTGTATAAACAAATAACAGCACCACTAGAGAGTCCTCACCACAGCAGTGTTATCCATATAGACCATGCTAACAAGACAAATTTGTCCCAGTACATTATTGCAATGGAGAGATTGAGAGTTTGCTATGGGAGGGTCCCCAAACTGTGCACTACTGGGAAGCTGGACCAGACCGGAATGTGAGAAGGAAGCAGAAATAAATGCTCTCTCTTGTTCCCACAGGCAAGTCTTCTTTTCTCTTCTCTACAACCACTGGCTCCCTACACCACTGCAAAACTCCAGGCCTGCAGCAGTGCCAGATCACAAGCGTGGCTGTTGCTCTTTGCATCACCCTGCACTTCCATCCTGTTGTCCTGATGTCCTTCACAAACACTTCTTCCCTCCTTTTCCAACTTGTTTTTCTTTCATATCAGATTTTCAGCCCACTTCACAGTGCAGCCACTGCAACATTTCTACACACAGGACAGAGTGATGCAGAGGCAGGAGGAAATAGCTGGGAATGTCCCTGCATCTCCTGTTGCAGCCCTACCTATTCACACTGTACCACCTTCAGTGTCTGTGATAAGCAATTATGCTGCAGCATAAGAAACATTTTCAAATCAGGGCTGCACTGCACTCTTGGATATGCTAAAAATCTCCACTGCTTCATCCTCCGAGAAACAATCTGAAAACAAGTCCCAGCTTAATGTACTGCTAGGAAGTGCTTAAGAAACTGCAAAATGAGTAACACTGAAAACTGTAATAAAAACTTGCATATGACAAAGCAAACAGACTAGAAATTTTTTTCTAGAAGTCTATTACAACTTGTTGAAGTATTGAAGAAAAACTAGAAGAAGAAGAAGGGTGGTCCTATGCACAGTAAGAGAACAACAGGAGGGTGCAGTGGAAGGGCACATTGGGGATATTCTTTTATTCATGGTGTGCCAGACAGTGTCCGGTTCCCCTCGCCTGGCAGGCTCCTCAACATCAAACCCAGAGAACACTTTGCATTTGTCTGACTTTTATCAGCTGACACCCTCTTGGCCTGCATTGTACATCAGTTTCTCAAGGGAAAAAGAAGAGCTAAGATAAGTATTGCCCTAGTGCCCCCTGCTTTTTCAACACAGCTACTTGTCCACAAGACGTACAGAGGTGTCTGAAATCTCAAGTGAATGTGGCAGGCACAGAAGACTGGGAGCTATTCTTATCTCTCAGCCCTCTATAAACACAATGGCCAACACTGTCCCTTACTGCCTCATACAGCTGTCAGCATCGAAATGCTTTGTAGCCTACAAATGGGCCAGTCCTACAGTGACAGACTGAACATAAGAAAGATTACAGCTTGTGTAACTCCATTACAGTATGGAGGTGCTTTGCAATCAATGTTTCTTCTCACACTCCTGCAGGGAAAAATCCCAGCCCAAGATTTTACTGCTCTTTTGCTGTAAGGCAAATTATTCCTCAGCTCTCCATCACCTCTGGCCCCTGTGTTTATAGCTCCACACTCTCTCAGGTCCAGCCTACTTTGTTTCATATTGTTTTCCCAAATGTTTTAGAAAATTTTGAATCTGAAGAGGAGCTTTGAATAGCAAGTCTTAGGAAAACACTTCAGAAATGGCTCTGCAGTTTTAGGGAATCAGTGTACTGCAAGCTTTAGTTACTTTATTGAAATACAGTGAATTGTTACAATCAATTCCCCTATTCTTTACAGCAGGGAAGGATTGAGCCCTTATTCTGTCTACAATGCTTATATAACCAATCAAATCAAGACTGGTCAGAGAAGGACAGAAAACCTAATAAAAACTAAAGTACATCATGATTTTCCACCATTTATCTTAATTTAAATAGTTTGTTCCCAAAAGGTAAACATTTTGAAGTCTGGAAAAAAAAAGAAACAGCTCTTCTACAGAGTTGGCATAGCCTATATATAATATATATAGGTGGGTAAAGCAATAGATAAGTAGATAGGTAAATGTAACAGATAAGGAATTTTAAAGCCCATGAATTTTTAACCTCAGCTTTTCAGGAGGCTTGCTGTGTTCCCTGGACACAGCATTTCCCTTCTGAATGTCCCTGTCTTTTAAAGCGGAGTAAATAAACAAAAGGTTTCCCTTTTCCAAAGCAATTTATGAATGAAGTGAGTAGCCCTTTGATCAGACTCAGCTTTCTAAGTTGTCCACAGGGAACTAATGATGGCAGTTCTTCATGACTGTATCAACTCTGAATTTGCATTTGACTCATATGCATTAACTCCCACACCCTCAGCCAGGGATTGCAAAAAATGTTGAAAATGAGATGAGCTTTGTAACTGGTTTCACACAGAACAAGTCTTAATGGCACAGGTAAGGATCATTTTGTAATGAGGCATTTCCACCCTGTTCCAATGACTTCTTATAGTTACAGGCTCTGGAAGTCCTCAGTGTTCAGATATAAAAGGTCAGGACTCTTGAGTTCCAGGCAGGAAAAGGGAGGACATGACAAAACAGGCACAGTCAGATGACAGCCCTCAGCTGTGCTGTGCACTGACCTAAGCAAGCGTCTGAACCTGTCCCTGCTATTTATTTGACTGAAGATGAGGTGCAAATGATGGCAGAAGAAATTCAAAGGACAGAATAGACTGAAAGCTATCGATGGGGTTGTCTGTGTCCTCCAGGAACTCCCCTGACAGAGTGGGACAGATATAGCCATAGGTTTTCCAGAGTTGTTGCCAGCTGGCCACTGCAGGACACAAGGGTGTGGGGAGCTAGTCACCCAGGCAGAGTGACAGAAGAGAAGCTCCTGCTCTCATCAGTGGAGAGACACTGCCAGAGAGTGACCTCAAGCCCAAGCCAAGGTCAGGTGTTTCAGCATGACACTGCAGAAAAGACTGTCTCTGTGAACGGCTTATGGAGCCCTACTGAGAAGGACTTGGAGGCACTGGTGGATGAACAGCTGGATATGACCCATTAATGCACACTTTCAGCCCAGAAACCAACCACACCCTGAGCTGCATCAGAAGCATGGCCAGCAGGTCAAGGGAGGTGATTCTCGCTCACTGCTCTGCTCTCATGAGATCCCCACCTGGAAGCAGTACTGCATCCAGTCCTTTGGTCGCCTGTACAGGAAAGACATGGGCCTGTTACAGTGGATCCAGAAGAGGCCACGAAAATGATCAGAGGGCTGGAGCACCTCTCCTGTGCAGACAGGCTGAGAGAGTTGGGGTTGTCCAGCCTGGAGAAGAGAAAGCTCCAGGGACACCTTACTGTATAAGTTTCAATACATTAAACAGACAAAGAGACTTTTTACCAAGGCCTGTAGTGATAAGATGAAGGGCAACAGTTTATACTGAATGAGGGCAGGTTTAGATTAGATGTAAGGAAGAAACTCCTTCCTGTGAGGGTGGTGAGGCACTGGCATGGGTTGCCCTGAAGCTGTGGATGCCCCACACCCACACACTGGAAATGTTCAAGGCCAGGCTGGATGGGGCTTTGAGCAACCTGGTCTAGTGGAAGGTCTCCTTGCCCATGGCAGGGAATTGGAAGTGGAGATCTTTAAGGTCCCTTCCAACCCATGATCCTATGATATACATATGGAGTTGGCAGCAGCCTATGAATTTCAGACTCAGATCCTCTATCTTCAAAACAAAATCTCTGGGAAAGAAATTACACGTTTTACAAATGAAATAATTTATTTCAGTTCTTCAGGCTAAAAATTGTACATTCCAGTCTGAAAATGGCAACATTTGATGACGATGCCTCAGAAACTTGTCCACTGTGTGACTCACCTTCTGTTTTCTTTTATGTGTTCTAGATATGCTACATTGGATCTCCAAAAGTATGATGCCCTCCTCTCTCCTTGAAAATCCCTGCTTGTAGCAAAACCAGAAATTCATCCACAGAAGAGAACAAAAATGTAAGTTCCCACAACCGTAATCCCTATATAGTATTTTAGTGTAATTTCCAAACAACTACTTGTTTGGTTTGTGTTTGGGGTTTTTTTTCCTAATGCAGTGTAAAAAATTTCAACAGAAAGCTGCTACTTTCAAAGTCGCAACACCAGCAACTTCAACAGGTTAGGAAGTAGCAAAATAGCATTTTCATTTTGGTCATTAAAAACTAGATAAAACCAATGCATCCAGGAGCATCTTTTTTTGTAGCAATCACCGATTGGAAAATGAACTAATTGTTAGGTCTTTTCCTCTGTCCAGCAGGAAACCACCTTCAGAAAACAAGTCTTTCATTTCTCACTGAGAACAGAATAAGAGAAGACAATCTTGCTAAATCAAGGTTGTCACATCATTAAATGTGCAAAGGGAAGTGAATTAGAGCAAGAGACAACTAAGAACAAAGTAACTGTGCAGGATTAAATGGGAAATATCTGGAAGGACTAACCAGACGGGATATCATAAGAAGAGACGGAGGGAGATCTAGAAATCAAATGTACCTCACAACCACTGATGTAACACTGAGTTACAGGGTGTTGGATGGGAGATAAAAGACTACACTGCGTAAGTACATGGACCTGCTGCCTTAGCTACAAAGATCCTCTGGCTCTGCCTGATGACACCATGGCTAAAACATTTAAGATCCCTCACACTGAGTGGTGTGCAAGGGAGTACAAACTTGTGCTGCCAGAAGTCCTGTGGAAAAAAAATTAAGGAAGATTTACAATGCCCTTGAGTAAGTAAAGCTAAATAATATGTCTCAACTGAGAGATGTTGCTTTCAATATAAAGCCCCCCCACCCTGGCCCTGGTTCAGCAAGACTCAGCAGAACTCCTGCCAAACCCAGCCGCCGCCTCCCGCGGCAGAGTGTGCATCCTCCGAAGCCGCCTGCTCAGCTGCTTCCCAGCGCCAAAAACAGGGACCATGTGAGCTCCTTGGCAATGCCCTCCCTGGGAGCTCCCATACACATCCCTGCAGCACTTGGACCAGCACAGTGAGTGCTGAAGATCACAAGCCTGCAGAGATCTCCGGCTGCACAGCATCCGCTCAGGTAACACACCTGAGATGAGGTGTATTATATGTGTCCCTGTCGTGCATCCACTGCAGAGGGATGACACCACGTGTTGTCTAATTTAGAAAATATTCCCCCTTCCACGCTCCCTGCCTAGCTGAGCTGCCTGACCTGGGAACCGTACTAAGCTCTTTATCTAATCAATAGAAAGAGAGGCATATCCACAATCTAACTATTTAGGTAACCCAAGGTAACTAAGCTCTCAATTTAGACTTCTTAATTAGGTAAATACGGTGATGTCAGTTCTGTTTTGTCAATAAAGGGAGACAAGCCTATCACTGGTGCCAGCTGTTTCTCCTTTGGCTGAGGTAGGATCATTTGTACATTTTACATTAACAAATACTATTCATTACACAGTTTTTTCAACAATTCTTTGATTTTTGGCTGCATAAATTACTAGAAAATGATGTCATTCTTGTAAGGACCTGGAATTCCAATGATCAAGAATTGATGCAAATCTTTCGGGTCTAAGTCCTCAAATACAGGTATGAGCTGTAAGCAGGGCACACTGGGATCATTGAAAATAAGTGCGAAGAGGGTCCAGCAAAAATACCTTGTTTGAAACAGCAACCTAATTTTCTAAAAGATAGCACTTCTTTGGATCAGCTCTGAGCTTTTAAAAACTTGATGAACAGAGGCTATTAGTTCTTTGGTACTTTAGATAATCTGCTTTGTGAGCTTTTTTTTTTTTTCAATATCTTGAAATCCACTTCTTCAAGGCTTTTGTGAGGTAGAAGTAGGAGGTTTAATTATTCGCTAGCAGTTTCATTTCTGTGCACAATAGGAAGAGAGCATGATGCTACAATCCCTCCATGAAAGGAAATCCTGTAAAGGTTAGCAACTGTTCCAAATTCAAAGCTAGCAGTCACCAAATCACTCAGCATGTCTCATGCTGACAGAGAAGTCTCTGTCAGGGGAAAAAGTGTCTGTGTATGCTATCTTGAAGAAATCTATTTATAATCCACTTTACTCTGCAAGAATGAAACTCATTCTGTCTTCTTCCCAAATGAATGTAAGACAGTGTTCATGGGCAATCCTGAAGCCTTCCCTTTCTTTCCTCAAAGCATATCAGCAGCTGTCCAAATAACACCTCAGTGCCATGGGGAGCACCCTTAAGGGGACAGACTTCCAATTCTTAGTCAAACCAAAGCTTCACAGCTGAGGTTGCCGATAAGAACACTGTTGAAACAGTTCGAAGTCCTCTTCTGATTCACTTACCCACATTAAATAGCATCTAACACCACAAGTGATTTCAGTGAACCAATGGGCACCATACACAGCAACACAGCAAAGGAGGAGCAACTGAGAAACTTGATCTATAGTTTATTATACTGATCCTTTTCCATCACGCAACAATCTGGTGTGTTCAGTTTAAACTCACTCACTCTGCCGCTGAAGCTGCTACTTTTTTCTTACAAATCTCTGAACATTTTTATTCATCAAATCACTTTTTCACATCAATAGCTTCTTACAGTGAGTCTCACTGCACTTGCAAACATTAACTGCATGACAATTTTGAGAGGCACAGCCCCTTTTTCTGTCAAATTTACAAAATGGAAGAGCAAGTAATAAACCTGACGTCAGTCACTAAGCTGGCAGCAAAATGTGTAGGAGAAATCTCTTCTACTCAGACTTTTGCTTCTGGACTCTGATCACTATCATCACTATCAGGCCGAAGTCACTGCTGAAACACTTCCAGGGATAACTAATCTATATTTAATAAGCAAAGATGAGAATTCTTCTCCCGTTATTGACAGAATTTAAGACTTGCAAATTGTTTCTAAGGGGCAGCAGAAGACCATGTTCCTCAGGGAGGACTAAAACTGCTTTCTGCAGTTATGATCCACCAAAGGAAAAAGATGTTTCTAAGTGCTTAGCTGCCACCAAGATCTCCACAGAGCAAAAGGCTTTCATTCTTTCAAATCAGGGCATTAAACAAAAAAATACAAAAAACTGGCAGTCCCCAAAAGATGGGCAGACACCACACTCCTCTGGTATATTGTATCTTGGGAACAGGCTTCATTAAAGGCTTAATTCTTAATCTTCCAGGTAAGCAAGATTTAGCTGGCCTTAAATCAAGGCTCAATTATAATGTCTGTTACAATACAATTCTTATTAATGATAGTTCTAATTGCAGTGTTCACTATCCTCTTCCAAAACCAGCTAGACAGCCTCCTGGAGACAAAGAATTTTGATTAAATGCCTTACTTAGTTCAATTTTCCTCTCAGCTACACATGCAGAGCTCCCACTTGAAGGGAGTAGTACAGATGTTTCTGAAAGTAGGACCAGAGAAATAACATCCCCCTGTACTCACCTGGCACAAAGTGCTTTCACAAAGCTGATGTACATCAGTCATGCTCACAGACAAACAGATGACACCCTGTAAAGTTACTGTGAACTTACATTAGTCTTTTTGAGAGTATGTCAGCATAGACAAATCTCTGGCTATTACTACATACACTTAAGGCTGGGTTGATTTTGATCCAAGAAAAATAGGCAGATCTTTTTAGCAAGAGGTACTTCAAGGGAATTGCATTACATTTCTATTGTGTTAAATGGAAAATAGTTTTTTTAATCATGATAAATCAAGCATATTCTATGCATTAGTGTTCATCTGTATCTATGCAGTATGCTTTTGTTATATAAAGAGCTTTCAACTTCACAGACACAACCATAATTCTCAACACTACACCACTGCCAAAGCTAAAGAACAATATAAAGTAATTCTGGCAATACATGGGAAAAGATGATACAAATTTGTCCTCAGACCACTAGGAAAAGAGCAATTCATCATTTGTTCTGCTTTAAATAAAAGCCTACTTCCTAAAACAGAATTAATTTGTACAGCTCAGCTGAAATAAATGGAGTAGTATTCATTAATTTCAATGTGGAATTTCACTTTAAGCATTAAAGAAATAATAAAAAATTAACTTCTCTGTATTGAAATATTGGAGAGGGAGCTGCTGGGCTCTTCTCCCTATGATCCAGCAACAGAACATGTGGGAATGGTTCAAAGCTGCTCCAGGGGAGGTTTAGACTGGACATTAGGAAGCATTTCTTCACTGAGTGCGGGGCCCAGCACTGGAGAGGTGGTCAATCCCCCAAATCGGTCAGTGTATAAGAGGCATTTGGACAATGACCTTCACAACATACTTTAACTTTTGGTCAGCCCTGATGTCATCAGGCAGTTGGAAGAGATGATCATTGTAGGTCCCTTCCAACTGAAATATTCTATTCTATTGGAAATCTATTTAGTGCAATTTTGGGGCCATAGTCCTAGCCTAAAAAGTCTATGAAAAATCTTCTGAGAGAAGTACAGTTTAATATATAATTAATGATTTACTATGTCTTTATAGTTTCACTCAAATAAGTCAGTTCCAGCACACGACAAACACTGGTTATCATCAGTTCCTTAGAAAAGGTAATTGTATTATAATCAGAGTTTTACAAGTAGCCAAAAAGATGAAGAGGTTCAGAATTCAGCTCTGCCATAAGCTACATGGGACAACACAAGAGAATGTAAATTCTGAATAACTTGGGAAAAAAAGCTGCCCTCTCATCACGAGCAGATTTAGATTTAGTACACACAAAGCTTGTGTGAAGGCATACTATCATCCAGCAGAAGGACCGGGAATGGGATTCAGCTTCCTGGAGTGCAGGTTTTACCTCACAGTCTCCAGACAGAGCATACCCCTCCTCAGGAAGCTTTTATTTTGAAAGTCACATTTTATATCATCTTCATAAATCTTTGAAAATTCTACACTGCTAATTCCCATTGCCAGAGTCAACAAATTTAAATCACAGGAAACAAAACTGCAGAAAATGCCTTCATTCCTTTTATGCACTTCGGGATTAATTAGTTTGCTTGTACCACTGTCAATAGCCCAGCATAACCTGAAGACCCAATCAAGATTAGGTTGCCATTACAACAGGCATGAAGAAGGAGGCAGTTTGTATCTCAAACTCTCTGCAATCTCTCTACAGGAGGCAGACAAAGTCCAACTATCATTTTGCAGATGGAAAACAGAAGGAGTAAGCAGATTGCCAAAGGCTTTCAGAAGCTTGCTCAATGAAATCTCTGACAAAAAACATGACATAAAGCAGTGCTGCTGCAAATGCATTTCAGTGCCAGTGCTCTGCCTTACCTATTAATCCCATTACTGTAATATTGTGTCAGGTAACTTTTGAGACTCAACATAGATTCTGGATGCTAAGAAGAAATTATTATATTTGTTAACAAAGATAAGCATACAGGAATCTGACCACATTTTTCCATCATATACTAAGATTGGGACTCAGTTTCATGTTCTATCACAGTCCTCCTATCTAATCTTCTGCAATGATCTGGACATCTATTTGTGTACTTGAACCAGGCTGTGCAAAGCTGAAAAATTAGCAGGTGATTTACGGGACCGAAGTTAGGTACTAAGGCATCTTATGAAAGGGCGATTAGGTCCTTTTGAAGGGTAATCCAAAAATCCTGCTCTAATTGTAAAGCAGCTGGGAATTACTCCTACGGGGGAAAAAAATAATTAAAACCAATTTGCTTGAACTAAGAGGTCCTTTCTAAACTGCTCCCTAGTGAGGCTGCACCTTAACTCCTGCTGCCACTGGAACTTAGGTCTGTTCCTAAAGGCATCACAATGCTTTTGGGAATCAGACCACGCAGTATCCTGAGATTATGCATCCAGTTGATCAAGGAGAGAAAGAGGAAAAGCTGCCACATGTAACAGCCTAATAGCTGGAATGCTGACAGCAGAAGTGTAAAACTCACTCACAGTTCTCCTTCATCTTGAGGAGAATCCAGTTCTCACTTCCCACTCCTCCAGAACATGCAGGGTTGTCAGACTAGAAACTACCCTGCTGAATCTCTACCTTGGTGATGAATCATAAAATCCTGGAGGACAAGCAGACAAGTCTAAAGCTCTGCCAAACATCTGGGGTCTCAGCCTTTGGTCCTCTCTGGACTTTTCCTGCATGGACCACCAGGACAAGTCATACAGACAGCTTACTTCTAACAAATGGAGGTTGCTACAGGCCTTTTAGTCCTGCAGTGCCAGCACTCCCTTCCTGTCCACGCTCTCTGCCATCATTCCCCAACACACGGTAAATGCATGCCTACGAGAGCAAAGGCAAGAGGGGAAATAAGACACTATAGAGCCCACAGCCCACTCCTCATTGGAGTCTCCTTAAAGATTCATAACTTGCTCTTGCAGAAGAAAACTCATTTTAGCCTCTCCTGTCCTGTGAGACAGGAATAATTAGTGGGCAGGCAATGTTTTTTCTACACATGTACAAAAAACTAGCCCATCAGGCAATCACAGACCAACCACATTTGTGCTAAGGAGCTGTATCACCACAGTGTGTGTTGGTATGAGAGCAGAAGGGCTGCTGCAAGAAGTTACACGGCCTACCCAGCTGGCACCACCACATGGAAAATCATAGGATTAAAAAAAAAAGTACTGAATTAATCCCCAAAGACAGGGATTGCACTACAACTCCTTCCATATCCCTGCATGAATGCCTGCACCAATATTCACCCTCTTGCCTGCTCCTTTCCTTGCCCATGGCTCTTGCACTCTTCACTGCTGAGTGTCCCAAGCTAAACTGGAGTGAGTGGGAAATTTCAGCTTTCTTCACCCCAAGAATGTAATGGCTGCAGTTGAGGATGTGGCAAGCAGTGTTATGACCCGCTTCTATTGCAAGAGCCAACTGGGGATAGGTTTGCCATGTCTGAAACAACTGTTCAGCTATAACACATCAAGTGGGCTCCCACAGGCTGTGTTTTTGGCTGAAGGGGGCTGTCTCTGCTCTGCCTGATCCTAGATTCAGAGCTGTGCTCCAAGCACTCCAGTGAGGTCAGGCTTTTCTGGGGATCCAAACAATCTCTGGATCTTGGTGGAGTCAAGTCACTGCATGGTTCCCTCACTTCCTGTACCACAACACCTCCTCACAGGTATCTGTGCCCAGCTCCAGAGTGATACATAGGCTGAATATGGAGATAACTTGAGAGTTATACATGCTATACAATATTAAGCATCTCTGAAAAGCAGAATTTCTGGATCATGTCCTTGCACCTAGGTGTCTTTAGTTTTTCCTAACTCCCATTTTAGGTGTCAAGACAGAGGTTCTGGATTTCGCTGTGGACGTCCCTGTAACTTAGCTACCCAATTCCTAAAGCAGGACTCACAAGACTGTGGTGAGGATAAGTATTAAGTACATTGAGGCCTAATAAGATCACATAAATAAGACAGAGATCCAAGATAAATACCAGGCATATCCAGAATCTCATCAGTACAAAAAGAAACTGTACTGGATTCAGATAAAACAGTTTTAAATTAAAACTGAACACTTACATGTCATCTTACCCACATGCTTTATAGACAACTGGAAGGAACCACTTTA
The DNA here is from genome assembly GCF_009650955.1 of Corvus moneduloides. NCBI lineage: Eukaryota > Metazoa > Chordata > Aves > Passeriformes > Corvidae > Corvus > Corvus moneduloides. Next base: position 7,329,012 of record NC_045478.1, read on the forward strand.
TCCACTAATCATGGGCTCAATTAAAAAACATTACCACCAAAGACTGCTGGCACCAGCAGTGGAACTGAGGTGGTGAGCTTCCCCGATACCTGTTCCAATCTGGGAGTCAAGAGAGGTTGCACAGCACCAGCAGCAAGATATATGGAGAAAGCACAGCTTACTCTAGAGCTTGATTTAATGAGTTTTTATAAAGTCTTTTATGTCAAAGCCAGTTATGACAGCCTCATCTAAGATACTATCTAATATCAATAGGAGTATGCAGCATCTTGTTATCTTTTCACATTTACCATTCACACTCTCTGAAGTTATCCAGAAAAAATGTGCTTTGTGGGAGATACCAGGCTCAATTTTTTTTGCTTATTTCAGTTCTGACATTTAAATTTATCTTGAACTAACTAGGGGTGGGAGGTGACAATTTTATTTCATAAAACCTTTTGAAGTTTGGACAGGAAGAGAAATATATCTTTCAGCATCTTCACAAAAATAATTTCAAAACATCTATTTTCATATCAAGTTACAGAGAAATGTCTAAGAGCTGAGACTGGCATGGGAGATCCATGTGTTTAACAACTTCTAATTCAAACTAGAAATCCTCATTAGATCAAAATACTCTGTATATATTAACGTACAGGAGCTTAAACCCAAACAACCTACACCGCAAGCCAGTGCACTAACTCTCATATAACCTTTTAATGGTAGTATTATTGAAATTATATCAAAAACTTTATTGAAAATACAAACAGGTTTACTTCATTAGTTGTATTTATTGGAAAATGTTCCCATCTTGCTCTAGCAGTAAGCAACAGAAGCAAGTACAAAGCTGAAAGAAAGCAACAGTTAGTTACCAGAGAGATCTTTCCTATCATCCTGAATGCTAGAGGAAAACAATACCTCATTATCTAGGCCCAGATCAGAAGCTTCAATCCCTACAGAACCTGCATGTTGGCTTCTTAAGGAAAATATCTCATAAAATGGCAGCTCTTGAAGGGAACTTCCCAGTCGGAGACTTGGACTGCAGAGATTTTTGCATCCTTTTGACAACTTATATAACTACATACAACGCATAACATCATAAACTGATTTAAAGAACATTTTCTTCTTCAGCATAAGCAGCTCTATTAACCAGCTCACCACTTAAGATTCACACAAGTCCATAAAGCAGGTGTTTAAACAGACCTTGTATTGATCTCTTCAATCTGGAATGAATTTTACTGCCAATACATGGACACATGCTTCTAAGATATATACAATCATTAATTGTCTGTGTCAAAATCAGAGGCTGTAAAAATATGAACCCAGCATTTTGACTGTTTCATGCTTGATTACATTAGCTAGTAAAAAGGCTTAATGAATCAGGTCTGCAGCTTCTTCTGCAAACCCCTCACCACCGAAAGCTACCTGTGGCAGATCTGCCAGCCGGCACATCTAGGTACTGTAGCTTGAACAGCTCAGCTGGAAGTGAAATACTCAGGAAACCCATCCAAACATTATCCAATGGACTATGAATGACAGAACAAAGCAAAAAATACAACAGACATCTGAAATGGAATATTGCTCTTGATTGTGAAGCAGTTGTTATCGAGAGAACATCCAGAACATGCCTTACCTGTGTAGTGCACCACACACGTCTGACCCTTCTTTGGAAATGTCCGTCCTGTTAAAATTACAAAAGGTTACTCTTTTATTTTTTCTGATGGACCTGGCTATGCAAGTTTATCTTTTAAGAGGAAAATGCTGACCGGACATCTGGTATCAGCCATTTGGTTACTTTAGGATACCTGAGACATCCACATGACAGCTGTAGATATAAGTGGTTCCTCATACAACTTGGAGCACAAGTATTATGTGGAGTGGCTGAGGGAGATGGGGGTGTTTGGCCTGGAGAAAAGGAGGCTCAGGGGAGACCTTATTCCTCTCTGAACTCCCTGACAGGAGGTTGTTGTAAAGAAGGGATCAGTCTCTTCTCCCAGAAAACAAGTGGAGGGGAAAAGCCAGGGAAAAAGTGAGGGGAAATGGCCTCAAGTTGCACCAGGTTAGGGTAGATTGGATATTAGGAAACATTTCTTCACAGAAAGGGTTGTAAAGCATTGGGTTGTAAAACACTGGCTGCCCAGGCAAGTGGTGGTGTCACAATGCTTTGAAGTGTTCAAAAACCACGTGGATATGGCATTTGAAGACACGGTTTAAAGGTGAACATGGTGGTGGTTCTGGGTTGATGATTGGACTTGATGATCTTAAAGGTCTTTTCCAACCTTAACAACTCTAGGATTCTATGACTATATGTTACCAAATCACTAATATGCAAGACAGGAATATGGGATGGTTTAGGGTAAAAGGTCCCATCTTGGCTCCTATTTAGCTCTTAGACCAAGTAATATTTTTTTTAGATAACTCTCCCTATATATGTGTACATTACATATGCATTTACATTCTTTTAGTGCAAAAGGGCAGTCAAAACTTCATGGATTATAACTTTTAATAATTCTCTGAATGTTTTTGCTATAATTTTTCGAATAAAGTCTCAGCCTGACATTGTCAGAAAATCCATTTGTATTCACATCTCTAATGCCTTTCACTCAAGAAAGACAGCTCTATGAGGGCATCTTTAATTAGCAGGGATGAGTTTTACAGGAATTTTCACAGACAAAAGCAGTTTAATTTTGTACCATCAGGCAACAGTAAAGCAGTAGGACACTGAGTTCTTTTAAGAGCCTGGTAGGTCCTTCTAAAATGTTGATAGTTAAAGGAAAGAAAGCTGAAATTATTTGCTTGACACTGGAAAATGAAATTATCATTTTCATTTTACTTGTTCTAGGTACTGCCAAAGGGACTAAAAGCTAAGGGATGACTTTCCAGGCTCAATTAGGTGCCCATGGTGTATTAAAGCTGCTGACCTTGATTTCTCAAGGTTGGCCAGGCAAGTGCCCAGGTTCAGGAGAACTTAAAAGTATCAATGAGGTCAATTATTAAGGAACATCCTTGACAGAAAGCTAAAAACTGGGGATTGAGGTAGGTTGCCCAGAGAAGCTTTGGATGCCCCATTCCTGGAAATGTTCAAGGCCAGTTGGATGGGGCATGGAGCAACCTGGTCTAGTGGAAGGTGTCCCTGCCCATGGCAGGGGGGTTGGAAAAAGATGATCTTTAAGGTCCTTTCCAACCAAACCGTTCTATCATTCTATGGAACTGAGGCTCATCTCTTAGCTGGCTTTCTGGCCCTTTGGTCAGAATTAACATGGTAACAAGTTCTGCATAACAGGGCGCTTCACGGGGTATAAACCAGCAGGTGACACACAAGCTACGGCCTTAGGGCTTACACGCCAAAACCACATGAGCAGTAAGTGGCAGGAAGGCAGGCTAGCATGATGAACCAAGATTTACAACATAAAAATTGAGAAAGTGGTGCTTCCAAGCACCACCTGAACAGCCTCATTCATTGGCTTGGCTGGCTGGAATACCCCAGTATGTATCCAGTTAGTACAGTATGTATCCAGTTAGGGCACCATGGTATGCTAAAGTGGGATTCATCTCTTTTAAATTCAGCCATCTAAACCACAGGCAACTATCGTATGCCAGTCTCCTGGGCTTCCTCTATTGACAGCAAAGAATTAGCAGTGCTTTCTGAGAAAGCCAGCCTATCCAGGGAAAGATAAGATGAATTATTCTCTGGAGATGACCACAGATAAAACCCAGAAGACTGCTTTAGACTAGCCAGCTAACCTGAGAAAAGTTATGTGAGATGAATCCTACCCTCGGTAAAGCAGGTATCATTAAAGTGATGCACTATTATACAGAGATCTGAGAAAAGCAGTTTCAGACCTTATGGATACACACACTGCAGTGTGAGTGTACCACCAGCAAAGCCAATGAAGCTACATAATTTCACATCAAAGCCAAATTAAAAGCAGAGATTCGCAAGACCACTGATTCACTGTGGCTTAAGAGAGTACCTAAAGCCATCTGATTTTGATTAAGACTTGCAATCAAGAGAACTAATCCATATAACCTTATCTGGAATAGCATATTACAATGACAGTCTTGTTCTATTTAAGAGATAGAAAGTACTACTATGAGGTAGTTCCACCCTCCTTCCTACTCCCAACTCAGCACCATTACTTATGTGGGTATAAGTACTCTTCTTTTACATCTGTGTAACCAAGAGAAGAATTCTATCCCTAGAGCTAAACAGCACAAGAGGGAGAAGCCAATTTAAAAGCATACACAAAGAAAGGAAAGATACTGGGCCAAGAAACTTAAGCCGCAATCAACTTGAACGAATTATTTATGGTTGTATATCACCCAAGGATGAATCCGGCCTATTCTACAGCTACATATGTATGTTAGAAATTACGTTCTCTTAAACCCAAAACACAAAAACCTTACGGAATTATATTATAATTCCAAAGAAGAGCACACCACCGCAAATTGGCTCTGGAAAGGCGAGCGTGCGCCAAGGGGAGGTGACTGCCACCCGGGCTGGACCTCAGCCCTCGCCAGCATCCCACGCTAGACCGGGAGGCGGCTGTGCCTTGCCGGGGGATGCTGGCACGAACGGCCGGTGCCCCCGGCGAGGCCGGGCTCGCCACCGGGGAAACTTTGGGCTCTCCGCCGGGCGCCGGCGCTGACCCCGCGCTCGGGCTGTGCAGCTGTCAGCGGATGCCACAGAAACCCCGGCCCCTCGCCGCCCCCGCCGCCGCCGCGACCCCGGGCGGCCGCCTCGCCGCGCTCCGCCCCTCCCGCATCGGGGGCTCGTGCCCGGGGGCTGCGGGGGCGGCCGTGCCTCCCCTCCCGCCCCCGCACCTCCCCGCACCGCGCTCCTCACTGCCCGCTCTGCCGCCGGCGGGGACGCGGCTCCTCCGCTCCCGGAGCTCCCGGGTGCCCGGCCGGACCGGGAGCCCCCGTCCCCGCACCGCAGGGCTGCTCCCCCCACGGCCTCGTACCGTCTCCCGGAGAGATGGTCTCGATCTCCACCCCCATGACGGCAGCAGCTCCACTCAGCCCTGCTCAGCTCGGCGCAGCCCCACTCCCCGGCGCGGCCGGACCCCCAGTGCGGGCAATGCCCCTGGGCGGCCGCGGGCAGGGGCCGCCCCGGCTGCCCGTCAGCGCCCGCAGCCAATGCAGGGCAGGGGCGGGGAGGACGGGGAGGGGAGGGGAGGGGTCCGCCCGCCCCCGCTCCGAGCGCCCGGGGGCCGCGGGGACGAGGAGAACCTGGCGGCGGGGTGGTCTCCCCGCAGGCATCGCCCCCACCCCGGGGCCGTGCGGGGAAGGCTGCTGCCATCCCCCGGGCAGGGTTCGCTTTAGCGATGGTGCCCCGCGGAGCGCTGCCCCGGGGGTCTCGCCGGCGTTTGCCCCCCGTGTGACCGTGCCCGTGCGGAGTCCGAGCGGCGGGAGGGCTCAGGGCCTGTGCGGGAGCGGGGACGATCGGTGGGGCACGGCTGCGGTCGCGCCGGGCAGGCAGGGAAACCAAGCGCCGCGCTCCAACCATCCAGACACCAGAACGGGGCTGAGTGCGAGTGGAGGGTCGGCATTTCCCGTTACAAAGAGCCATGGAGGAAAGCATTCGTGCTCGCACATTACGTGTGCACACTGAAGGGAATGTCCCCCGGATTCTGTTGGTGAACAGCGGCACCAGGGCAGTGGTACCCACCGCTGGTGGCCCCACACAGCAGCAGCAGCAGCAGCGGCAAGTCTCCAGCAGGCTGGCAGTGACCTTGAGTTTCAGTGCAAAACAATTTATAACTTCTTGTTCATATCCATGTTTTAAATAGGAAAATCCATGTATCTATGGTGCTCCCATGATGTGAGATTACATATTTAACCTTGCAACAACTACCTCTGAGGAGTGTACTGAAATAGACTATTTCGTCATAACCTTACTGTCTATTTGAATCTCAAGAGTTTCCACTGCCTCTAAAGGAATAGTTGTTTGCAATTCTGTGTTTTCTGGGTTAAAAATAAAAATGGAACCATAACATCATCAGTTTTCCGACTGAAAGAGCTGTCTGTATCCATCTAATTCCAACCTGCATTTCTCTGACATTGCTTTTTCAGGATTTTTATCTGTTACAAACTGGGTTCTCTTCAGGAAAAAAGATCTTCCTCTATATGGGCAGTAGTCAGGATGACTGAACTGAGGAACTACTGTGCTGGTTTGTAACTGTGGTAATGTGGCCCTTGCATGCCTGCTCTGAACTACACTGACCATCTTCACACAGCTTTTCACACTACTCTGATCAGACTGTTCCTTCACCTGAGTGCTCGATTGTATCCATCTTTCCTTGTGGGTCAGACACTCTGAAATACCAGGGCTGGTTGGCTGAAGTTCCCCAAAAGTGGGCAAGTGAGGAAAAGCATGAGCTCACACGAGTTCAGAAGCAGTAATGAGGACTGAACAGGGATTCCTTTTGCCTGCCGCCCATTCCAGTGAATTCTGCATCTGTAGGTAGCACATACAGAATAAGCAGGCACTTATTGCAGTTTCTCAGAGCAGATCTGTAACAGTGCAAATTCTGAAAAGGGATTCTTTTCCATTGCCAATCTCAGAGTGTCATTTGATTTCTGATCAGTAGAAAGATACTAAAAATGCATTTGAGAAATAGGAAAATGCCTAGGTAGGAGCTAAGTGGCCCAGAGGCATTAGGAACACATGACCATTGCTAATTCCAGAGGTGCCTCTGAGTCATTACAGAGCAACAAGGACAGCACAAGAAAAGCTGAGAGCATAAGGAGAGTTATAAAGGGAAGTTCCAGGTACATGGTGTCTTAGTAGAGCTCTTGACTTTACAAGAAAGCACTGCTTTCATCCAGACTCCAGGTAGATGTCTTTGTCCTCTCAGATACTCAGAGAAGGCATAAATCCAATGAATAAAAGCAAATTATACTTTGCTGCGTTCACTTTAGCTTTTATAATTACATGTTTCCTTTGATCAGGCCGCACATCTCTCCATTAAGGGAGAAGAATAGTTGTTCTGAAGTTGTGTGTTGTGACAGGAGATTTGACCTAATCACATAATAGACATAGTTCAAATGGGATCACAGAATATCTGCTTCAAGTGTCATCACAAGTAACAGGCCTTAAACACAGACCATAGCATCCTCAGGCAGACTGACAATCATGATAAAAAAGCAAACCCCACCAACAGCAAAATTCACAAGCCACAAGATGGGATTAAGAGGGACCAAGATGTGACCTAGGTCTTACATGCTGTGTCTACAACCATCCTATCCCATGGCCTCTTGCCCCATGGGGACACTCTAAATGCTTCTTTTGGGCATGAGCTAATTAGATCCCCTACACTAATATTACCAAGACCATGGAAATAAAGGTGAGGCCAAATTCCAAGACAGAAAAAAAGATCTGTAGAGGTTATCTCAAAGTTGTTGGATCGATATTTTAAAAAATCTTTGACACCACAGATATTGAACAAAAAATAATGTTATTTTCCCTGTGACAGTATTCACTGGAGGCATTGAGATCCTTAAATACATGTTAACAAGTCCACAGCACATGAAGATCTTGGAAGAGTAGACTGAAACAAGGAATGTTCATATCTTCAGGAAAGCCTCTGAAATACAAGGAAAAGTGGTTTAGAATTGGCAGGAAATTGGAGGGGAAACAGAAAGCACAAAGGGACTAAGAGGGAAAGTTCATGACCAAGGAAGTGGCTAAAATCAGATTATCAAACCAGATTAGAATGCTCTTTGAAAGTCATTGCATGTCATCCACCTCCTCCACCTTTGGGACCCAGCATATCTGTATCAAGGGTAAAGTCCAGTAGTCTCTCTCCAAGGCTCTGTAGAGCTCATATTCCTGAACAGTTGTTTACCACAAGACCTTCCCACAGCACATTTTTCTATCCTGGCAACAGAAACAGCGGGCTGGAAAAGTGGGGGGTTTCATCACACTCCTTCCCAAATGTTTTGATGGAACCACATGACTCCAACATCTAAGATTACTCAGTGGTCACAAAGAGGACACGTTGCCACAGTCATTATGAGAAAGACCCCAAACCTTAAAGTTTAGCAGATGACTATCCCATTTTCTTTTGTGAAAACCCCTACAGCCAGCACTGTTTAGAAACTATTTATGTATTTCCACTTTTAGGAAGACAAACAGTTTCCAAATTTTTAGGGTGTTTTACTTTAGTTCATAGTTCCTATATTGTGAAATCCCATTCTTCATTGTTTTTCAAATCTACAAAGGATCTACAAATCATGTGTAATAGATTCCATATGCACATGAAGAACACCCCTGGAAGAAAAAGCACTAAATTGCCCATAAACAGAAAGTGCAAATTCTGCAAATGTAAAAATTCATGGAAGCCACAAAAAACTCCCAACAATACACATTTCCTTCACCAGCATCTGTGGATAAATAATCAGCATTACTTTGAAACCCAGCCACTGTTCTATGAACAGTGAAAGCAAACTAAAAATGTGTTACCAATACTGACCTTTCCATTCAGTGAACCAACATGTGAAACCAAGTAATTTTAATCCCAAAGTGTACAGGTCATGCAAAACCAGTGCCACACTGGAAAAAACCCTGACCAAAATAAACACCAGCCTGCAGAGCTCAGCAGGTTGTGTCACTGTGAATGTTCCTGTGCATCACGAGCATTGACAAAAGAGAGTCAGCCAGAATCCATGATTCCTCTCAAAGCACATGCTTAGGGTAATTCTGACAGCACACCCGCACTGACAGCCATGTGATTAACAGATTAAACCCAAAAATCTCCATGTGCCTGTCTCACTTCTCACTGCTGCTGGTCACCACAGGTCTCCAGCACAGGCACCTCCTCCCCAACTGATACTTGTTCTAAATGCCCCGAAACAGAATAAAATTTCATCCTGAAGCAATTACTCCTAATACTCATCTTCCTCTTGGAACTCCTTATCCACATCTGTATCTATACTATCCTCTTGCAGCTGTAGCTGTGAGTGTAAAACTGCAGCTGGATTTTTTCAGTAGCACTAAAACTGCCTTGAAAGCTGCCACCTCTCTCACCAGGCTCTTCCTAACTCAGATATTCACATATTCTCTCTCACAATGCTTTTATGTGAGTCATTATGAAGGTCTTAGACCTGATCTTCAAAGCCTTTTACAGGACCAGGTGAGGTAGCCCCGGGTATGCACAGGAAAGAGCTCCAGCTCATCAGCATATACACCACCAGCTACTGGAGTCAAGAATTTGTTAGCTTAGGTTCTGGAATGGAGGCAAAAATTCCACAAGGCCTGGACCTTAATAATGGAGCTTGCTTCCAGAAGAGATTAATGCAATTTATCTCTTCCAAACCCACATGGGTTTAGACAGACTCATGGTCTCACAGACTTGTCTCCCCAGTACAAGGACGTAGTGGAGCAAGCCCAACCATTCCAATGTTGTTAATGGTTGGAGAATATGGAGAGGAGAAGGGAGCTGGGTTTGTTCAGCCTGCAGAAGACAGAGAGAAGAAGGATCTCAGTTGCTGTCTACAACTACCTGATGAGTGGTGGAGAGGATGGTGCCACACTCTTCTCAGAGATGCCCAACAAAAGGACAAGAAGCAATGGACACAAGTCCATAGCAAGAGAAATTCTGACTAAATATAGATTAAAAGAATCTTCACAAGATGAGTTATCAAACAAAGCCTTAAGGAACCTCAACAAACTGATGTCAGCCCTGTTCCAAGCAAGCTATTGGACCATATGCCCTTCAAAGATCTCTTCCTCTAAACTGATGTATGAGTCTGTAATATTTGTCATGCAACATGAAGAAGACAAGGAAATTAAAAAGTGGTAGTGAGGTTAACCACAATTCCAACATTGACTGCATGATCCTTAATCACTTCGGATCTGTTTGCAATGCATAATGCTCCAAAGTGGCTAATACAAAACTAGCGAGAACCTCAGATACAATATAAATATGAAATTGCATCATCCATCCAGACTAATTAGCACACATGCAGATTGCTGCAGTGATATTGCTTCACTGCCTACTCTTTTGAAGGCAGCTTGCTGAATTGTAGATATGCTCTGAACTGCTCTGTGCTTCAGTATTTAATTTATATAACAAGAACAATCATTGTACCTTGTCTGTTTAGATTCCAAACACTTAAGGGGAAGAGATTGTTTTTTATCATAAATAAAAGAGGAACCTAGAGCCTAAACTCAGGGTCATGCAGTGCGATCTCACAAATAAAATTTCCAATAATAATAAGACAGTCCAAGAGGATTAGATTTTCTTTTCCACCCAATCTTTCATAGCAAAAAATGGATTAAAAAATGTAAGTAAGTCTATCTTTCAAACTGTGGAACAGTACTGGAATTACATATATTGCATCTATTCAGTAAGCAATTATTCCAGCTCTGTCATTTCCTTGCCATGGAAGTTACAGAAGGATGTCAGTGACTTTGAGAAACTTTGTATTTACAGGGAAACACATTTTCTGCTTTCTTCAGTAAAACTATTTCTCTATAGTTTTGGTATTTATTCTGCTTGGTGGAGAAATGTCACTGGCAAGATATATTGGAAGCAGTTCAAACAACAGGAGAAAACCAAACAAGCCGCAAATATTAGCTACAAGCTTTTGATTAGTCTTTCGATGATTTTGGAAAATGTAACTGTGGAAATGAAATTAACTGGCATTCTCAATCCTCCAGATAAATGAATCAAGGGAGCTGGCTAATGGACTCAGAAAATTAAGGTTGTATTTGTTTTCCTTCATTCTGCATGTGCAATTATAACACTGTTTAATGAGTTTCTAGAACCTCCTGACCAAAATGATCTGAAGTTATAACTAAAAGTTCAGCAGCCAGAGAGGCAGATTGTAACATACCAAGGCAGCTACAAGTAGGACAGAACAGAAAGATTGCAAAAAGTTGGGGGCTTTTTTGCATGATGCTCCAGAGACAGCTTTAATTCCAGGTAAGTATCAACAGATCAGCAACAGCCACTAAAAATCTCGGCTTTTTACATTCATCTCTAGGAGAAACACAAACACTAATCTCTCTGGTATTCAGCTCCTCATCAGGGTTGACCCAGCATTTGGCCTTTAGCTCTCTTTGAGAAAAACAAGGCTGAATCAACCATTTCAGGTTGTGCACCTATGGAGTCAAGGTGGCTGAACCTGGAGAACAGTTATTTAGGCTTAAACTGACCTTCGAGTGGAAACACTTCTAATCCTTCCTACCAGGAAAGCAGGAAAAAGTATTTTTAATTTTATTTTCCATTACATTAAGATCTTATCTAAGATAAAAAATAGGGCTAAAACAGAACCATCACAGCCTTTCAGTAAAAATGTAGACCCCACAGGACCTTCAATACAATTCTAGCTAATGCTTCAACTATCTTACGGGCTGTGGATTAAAAACATCATCCACTATAGCTCAGTTTCAGCCTACACAGACAGTTACAGGTGAATTACTTAAACAAGCAGGTAGATAGCAGCACAGTGTTATCACCATTTCATTTTAATTAGCAGGTTTGTGTTGGAATACATTCACCAATATTTTTGTCTATATCAGGGAGGTAGGGAGATCCTATTAAGTCTAACTAGCAAGAACATTTCGATGGGAGACCAAGTTAAAGGTGTTTTATTATGAGGCTTTCCAAATATAGCTGGGAATCAGCTTTCTTCAGACACTTCTGAAATTGTCCCAGGTAGAACCAGCAACAGCAAAATATTCAACTGTCTTGGGCATTGGAATTGTTATCATCAAACACACCTCATACATCAAGCAAAATAAGAGAGAGCCCAAAATCTTTCTCAATCAATATTGTCAACCACAGTTTAACTGCCTGAATAAATACTAGAACCCATGTGATTCAGAAGTAATTAATTTTGATATAATTTATAAAATTTGCTTTCTAGTGCACCTTCCAAAACAGGTATTACTAAGAATCTGACTCTGTCTACATTGTCAGCTAACCAGTTTGGATACAGGATTATGTCCAGCTTATGCTGGCCTGAGTTCCTTTACAATAATAAAGTATTTTCCCAGAGCCGACAGAGTTTAATGACCTTTTCAACTTATCAAGCTGGGACAAATATAAATCTGCTAAAAATGTTGCTATCCTTTGTTCTTCTTCAAGTCTCAACGGGCTTTCAACTGAGAGTGATCTAACTGACTATCCACACTGTGGCAAAGAGCATTTAGCCATGCAAGAGGTTCCTAAGTTATCTGATGTGTCTGGTGGGAATTATAAAAATACCACTTCAAGGGTAAAAATTTACATCATCTTGCAAAAAAGAAGGTACTAATAAGAGACATCTTCAAAAACAAATACATTTAATGCCTATGAAAGAAAAAGACTGTCACAATTGGGAAGCTGAATGTTGACTTACAGATGGAAAGACCCATTAGATCATTCATTCCCTCTCTTTGCCAAGACAGAAATATATCCTAAAGAACATTTCATGCTCTTCTGCCCAGTATAATTTTTGTAACATAAGTGCTGGAGTTTCTATTGAAAACCCGATTGCTTTATAAAGTGTGCACAAGAGACTGGCATGTACATATGGGAGCATTAAGTCAAAAAACAGTGTTTTGAGATACAGAGGGCATTCAGCAGTGGGAAGGCTGTGGGTAGGAATCATGTAGCTTTAGAAAGAGGTATTGGTGGGCTGATCATTGATAAATGTTCTAGTTACAACAGACATGCATGTAATGACTATGCAACCATTCCTTGGCATTCATCTGTCCATACCCATTTCCTATCCGAGTACTTCAGCTAGACTCATAAAGCAAGAGTTATTAATCTATTTTAGGTACTTTACACTGATAGAATGAATCATGCCCTAAAAGTATCTATTTCTCACCACTGACTTTTAAGTGAATCAGGAAGCAGGGTCTGACTTAGACAACTATAGCGTGTATGTGCAGAGATATGTTAGAGAGCTGAAGCTCCACGTTGTTGCCTAATAGGAGCTTGGGTACTACCTTCATATAGGCATCTATACGTATTCACTTCAATGCGGAAATACTAATCTGTAGGATGCATCCCACACCTACAATTAAATGAGAAATGAGTCTCATTCTCTGTGACCATATTTGCATAACCATCCTGCTTTCCTTTCTAATTGCTCACCAGTTTTGCTTTAGCATTTTGAAGGCCAGAAAAACATTACGCCCTTGATGAGAGTGAGAATGAAGTGGCCTTCTGAAAATATTTGGTTCTCTTCTCCCCACTCCAATGAACTACAAGAGTCTCACTCTAAACCACAAAAGGGAAGGCTTGGGTGATTAACAACTGCTTCGTCAACTCTACTCCCCCAGATGTGCTGGATTGCTATGTTAGAATTACATATTTGCCTTTCTGTTACAGAGGAGAGGGAGTTCCAAGAGCCACAAACATCAAGACAACTGTTCACAACACTCCTGCAAGAGTGATGGACAGCTCTGGTTGGAATGATGTGATGGAGCACCTCTGGTGCCTTCCCTGAGACCCAGGGGAATTTCAGAGAACCCAAGGTCCAGTGTCAGAGAGGTCACTGCAGTCAGTTATACACGTGTGACATTTGGAGAGTTGCCATCTAGCAGCATATCCCTGAGGGTGGAAATGAGCTCACAGAATTTATAAACATCAAGAAGAGGCAGAATTTTTGTCTCGCTGCAGCAGTGTCTTGTCCCCATGCTAGGTGCCTCTGTTTACAAATGACAGATCAAGACAGCCTGGTACCCTTGGCACAGGCAGTTGCTCCAGAAAGGTAATACCAAGGTTCTGCACGTATGAAAAAAGTAGTCTTAGGAAGAAGTGGTGACTTTCTTGCCTGAAGTCTCCTTAGTTTGAATGTAGCCTGCACAGAAAAGATGAGTGGCTTGCATTTACACAATAATTTGAATACATGTTTTTTTAATTAACCAAACTTCTTAACAATTTATTAAATATATTTCTGTAAAAATTACAATGTTTCATTAGGTGTTTCCCACTTTACATGACATACGTACAAAAATGTGTAGCTGGTGAGTAAAATCCTATTCTGAGAGCGGGAACAGAACACAGACCTATCCCTGTCAGAAGAGCACTGATTTACAAAGCGTGGATCAGTGGATCTGCTCTGACAGATTATGTACTTCATTTCTTTATTAACTGTGCATAATTTTCACATTCTGTTCCAGTTAGCTTATGACAGATAACTACTTTTTAAAATCAGATCTCAAGGAAAAGAAATGTCAGTGTGGAAAAATAAAGACATTTAGTATGCATTTATTACGTAAATAAATACTCAAGCTTCTCAAAAGTGTTGAAGTAAATGACACATCTACTTAAATTGGTGAATTCATGGTGAGTAGCTTTAAATAGAAATACTTTTGAAGTAAAAATACCACGAAGTATTAGACATTTCATGAAGTTGAGTTAAATTAGTATTAGAAAAATTATTATTCTTACGTTCTTATTACATATTGAGCTGGATCTCTCTTCCTCTGAAGTCACCAGGAATATTAACATCTATTTAATTAACTTGAAGCAAGATTTAGCCTGGAAGAGTTATTTTACCATGAGTAAAGGAGAAAATGAAGTCTGAAATCCAGCTTTTCCAGCAAGGCACTGAACTCAGATCCACAGAGATATTCAGATACCAATCTCCCACTAGAAAAGAAATAGACAGGTAAATATATTTAAGAACCTGGAACTCATTAGCTCTGATCCATTTGGACACAAAAAGTACTCACTGTTTCCCTGAACAGCAAGGAGAAGCAATGTGGAAAAACATCAATATAAATCAGTATTATAAAAAATGGCAGCTCACTTCAATGATGAAGGCTGGATTAATTTTCCAACACTCATGAACCATGGGAACTCATGTCTACCAGCTGGCAGCTATGCGCAACTCAGAGTTCAGTTTTGGACTTTCCATATGACTTCTAAAAACCATCTCCTCCAAAGCACCAAGGACTGGCTGGCTGGAATTACTCTGCAGGAGAGAGCCAGCCACTAGCTGAAACACCTTGTTTCAGCCATAGGTGGCATTCTCAGTCACACCAGAGTTAATCAGAGGCACAGAGATGCTAATAGTTCAGAATCTAGCTCATTGTAGGTGTAAAGTCTGTGGTTGCTCACTGGAGTGTCTCAGATTTCTAACTGTAGTAATTGCCTGTACAGTTTTCAATTACCAGCCTTTATTTTGAGTGTGTGCTATAAAGATCTGTGCATGCCAAGGTGATGGAGAAATAGTATTTATATTTTTTTCTGGAAAAATGTGCTAACTGAATGAAGGGAACTTGTTTTTTCCTCTCTATTTTTATCCCGTTTTTAAAAAATGAGGCTGTGCTGAACAAAAGTTCAACGTCTCTTTTATTCACTTTGCACCTTCTTTGATCCCCAGTACAACTTGTTTAAATTCATAATCATGGCATAACTTAGGTTTTATTCTTTGTATACTTATTTGCTGTATGTTTTACAAGTCTTCCATTATGTACAGTTTTTTAAGGAAACAAGCTGACAGATAACCTCATCTCGAATGAATTTTGTCATATATGGTGTTTATGGGGATTCTGTTCTCACGGAAGTTCCTTGCCCACATTATTGCCTCCCACCAAAAACCAGTCATCGAATGAACCACAGGAAGGAAGGAACCAAAGGAAGCTTTGCTTGAGATTCTCAAATGTTATCCCCAAATGGAGTCTGCGGTTCCAATTCAACTGCTACAGAATAGAGCTTGCAGTGTGTCCAAACCCTGCAGATTTCAAGGAACACTGAGCCTTGGAGAGTTTTCAAAAGTCCTCAGCAAATTCATGCTCACTTGGCTCCCCAGCTCACTACCATGCCAGTGGAACCTTGTGGATGTTGTCATCTTTGTGTCTGTGTATCTCAGATAATTAGAAATAAGTATGTTTCAGATGAAGTATAACTTCATATATGTGTCATTAGTATGACTTTAGATGAAGTCCTAATTCCTAAGGCCTTCAGAGATAGACAAAAATCTCATTGTAGCTCTGTTGCAAATATTTTTCAAGACTTCAGTGTTTGTGAGATGACCTGAATTCCAAAATTGAGGATGATTCTCGTACTGGCAAATCTCACATATTCAGCCTTGTATCCCACTCTGATAATGTCACAGACACTGATGAAAAGCAGATTCTTTATGAGATGATGAAATTAAAAAAAAAAACCAGACTAAAAAACCCCAGCAAATAAAGTCCAGTGTTCCATGTGAGTAGTCAGTCCATGCTCTCAAGATGTCAGCGTAGCTGGCAGAATACACATTATCCCTAGCGAAACATCTGAGCATTTCAGTCACACTGAGGCAGAAGTTTCTGCATCCCAACCACATTTTAGGTTGCTAGAATGCAGCTGTGACAGAGTTTTGTTAGGATATTTAAAGCACAGCAGTGCAGAATATAGAGGAGATGCTGTGCCAAAGAATAGCTTTATCACTTTCAGCAAAATACACCCAGAAGACAACAAAGCAGTGAAACACCATTCTTTTAAAGTAAAACAAACATATATTGTACAGACTCTGTCAATTTGTGGAGCTGCTGTGATTGTATTTTAATGTAATCTATTCATTGTAACTGCTATGGGTAAGAAAGTTTCACTAATATGAAAAACAATAATCCTGCTACAACTTGGAGGAAGTACAGAGTAGTCAGAACTCCTAGTGAAATAGGTATGGCAGTGTGGCATCCCTGCCACAAAGGGTAAGGTAAAATCATTAAAAAACATGGTTTCACCACAAGCACAGACAGAGACCAAAGAATTTATGAGTCTTGCATAAAAAGGGATCTTCTAACCTGCATATTTAGCTTTTTCATTTTTACCCATTCCAGTCATCCTTGCTGGCTTGTTCTTGATGCATATAAAAAAGTTTTTATTTTGAATGTAATCTTAATGAAATAATTCACAAAAGGAAAAAAGGTAGCTGTGAATGAGCATGTGATATAATTACATCAGTATGGGAGTTCTTTAGTGGTAATAACCATCCTCAGTAAATATACCTGGAAAAAGGATATTAAAAATTCTTACAACAGAGGTCTAACTGCCTTCAACAAGACGTTTGTTTTCCTCAGGTGATAACATACAAATATATAAAGTATAAAAGAGCCAAAGATGCAGAATGTGTATTGTTAAGTCTTACATTTTTAACCAGAGTGATTACATTGATAGCTTTGCCCAGGTTTAATTTATTCACTCTTTGTTAATGTAAAAAGCAAGACACACAAGTTACATGGAAGCTGAAAGGAGATGCACTGACAAGACAAGAATTACAGAGAGATGCTGAGGATGGGATCCAGTTACCTGTTTATAAGCTTCTAATGCCATCTTAGGCAGTCCAGGGGGCTATCTGGGGATCATCTCTTTGTTGCCAGCTGCCACTCCAGAATGGCACTACTCTTCTCTAAGTCCTATGCTGTATCTGCCAGCTCAGTGTGGCTGTCTCAGATGTCTTGGGGCACTGAAAATAGTAATGGTTGCTTATATTTAAGTAATTAATCCCACCCTGACTGTTTAGGCTCAGCCATACGCACACTCTGTCCAAGCTAACCCCAGAGAAGGCTGCGCTGAGGAGGGAAGGGTGGAGACGCTCGAGGCAGTCCATCTGACCCAGCTCTGGGCCTGCAACAGCACAGCCCACCCAAACTGCTGTATCCTCACACGGCCCCACTGTGTTACAGCAATTCATTGGTTGGGTCTTCTGGGTCTTGGGCAACTCAAGGATCTTGCATGATATTATGTTACATATTGTGGAAAATGCAGGGTTAGGAGAAACAAGAAAATTTCGGCGTCCTCTCTGCATTTTGTCTGTATAATGAGGGAACAGCCCTCAGGTACAGGTAGCTGGGAAGACCAAGAAGGAAACCAATATATATTTGTAGCTAGGAAGTATGTCCCAGTAAAATGAACACTGATCACTAATCAGCTCTCTTTGCTTCTAGACTATGTACTTGATGTTTTTTAGTTTGGGTGTTGTTTTTTTTAAAATCTCACTTTCCTTCGTTCTCTTGTAACTATTGACAGAACAGAGCATGATTTCCCTTTTCTACTTTCCTTTCATAGCTATTTCAGATCTTGTCTCTTTGAAAGATGCTGCCCATCAGAGATTGCAATCTGCCTTGTACAGTTCTCAGTTATGTTTAAATCTTCTTTCATCCTTCAAAGGCTGGCTGAAAGAAGTGTCAGGTCATTATTTCAGGCTGTAGCTTAATACTTAGGCTTACCAGTGTATTGTTGCATGATTTCTCTCTTTGGTAAAGACCTTCATTCACTGAAGGTCAAGGTATTAGTGTTATTTTTAAATATATTCCCAGCACCAAAGAGTTAAAAATAGCCCTCTACGAAAATGCACAGTAATTGGTTAAACCTTGCTAGCAATCACATGAAGATGATAACTCCTCCCAGGAAAAGACATAGCCAAAGCAGCTTTGACATGGATTTATACTTAGAAGAGCAGCTGCGGGCCTACTGAGGAGTTCACAATATAGACTGTTGGATTATCAGCAGAAAAAACAGCTTGATGCTGGAAAGGAAGGGACAGGAGACACGAGAAAAAAATTTTCTCATGGTGATCTGCAAGTGAATTCCATGGATTCTCTACTTTGGAACAACCACTATTAGAAAGAAAGCTTAAAAAGATGGATCTGGGAAAGGCAAAGCTGCTGAGAACCGGCCTCAATGCTTTATATCAAGCTATCCACCCTGTGCATGGAATCGCCTGGACAGATGGGAAGCAAGTGATACTGACTACCTTATACTATCAAAATGGAGAGCTGAAGTTTGGAGACTCCAGCATTGTTGGTCAATTTGAACATGTTCATGGGCTTTACTGGGGCCCATGTTGCTCTACAGACACCCCAGCTCTGCTCGCTGTTCAGCACAAAAAGCACGTAAGCATTTGGCAGCTGGTGTACAGCAGTGCAGAGGAGAAAAAGCCCTTGATTTCTCAGACTTGTGAAGTTGGTGAGCCATTTCCACTGCTTTCTCAGGGCTGTGTCTGGCATCCAAAGAAGGAGGTCTTGGCTGTGTTTACAAAACGAGATGCTTCAGTCTTGCATGCTGTCCGTACTGACAATACACGGGTTAAGGCAGAGATCAAAAGCAGCGGACTCATCCACTGTGCTTGCTGGACTAAGGATGGTAATCGTTTAGTAGTTGCTATAGGCAGTGCTCTGCACTCCTACATATGGGATAATGCTCAGAAAACTCTAAATATCTGCTCCTTTTGCCCAGTTTTTGATGTGGGAGGTTATATCTGCGCTATAGAAGCCACACTGGATTTCCAAATTGCTGTAGCTACTGAGCTTCCTTTAGATAATATCTGTGGTTTCAATGCCGGCATTGCATTTGATGTGCCCTCTGGTACAGAAGCTGGTTCTTTAATCTCACACGCTGCTCTGGTGCTTGGTGATGAGGAATACTCCATGGACACACGAAGAAAGTCCATAGATTCAGATAGATCAGGTGTTGATTCACTTGCCTCTTCTTCATCAGGTCCTGTGGATTTAACCCATATCCTTGCAAACCACCGTCGGTCTGATCCCAGTCCTCTCATTACTCTGAAACGCAAAGACTCTGCAGCAGCAAATGGTCAAGATTCTTCTCACTTGATCTTGGTGACTTTTGAGAGGAAGGTAACGACCACCAGAAAAGTCACGATCCCAGGTATTCTGGTTCCTGATATAATGGCTTTTGACCTTAGAGCTCAGATTGTGGCAGTAGCCTCTAATACCTCTAATATTGTTTTGGTGTATTCAGTTACCTCTTCCTGTATGCCTCACATTCAACAAATCCAGCTGGAAAAAAATGAAAGACCAAAGGGCCTATGCTTTTTAACAGATAAGCTCTTATTGATTCTGATTGGCAAGCAGAGGTTCCCTGAGCCTAATCTCATTCCATCTTCAAGTTCAGACAGGTATATAATACGTCTTATGGTTAAAGAATTGATGCTGGAAGAAAACTCTTCAGCATTGCCTGAAACTAAGCAGAATATGTTTTATAATTTTGAATCCTCTATTAGTATACCTGGAAAAAGAAAATTCTTTGAGAATCTTGCCACAGAAGACCAACCTCAAAGCAGGGAGTTGTTAATACCAAGAAGAACAGTTATTCAATCTCCGAGTGGCAGGAGAAGACTCATTGAAGAAGTAAAGAGCCCTAGTTATGAGCAGAGCTCTTCATCAAGTGTGAGTGACCTGGATGAAAAAAGGCTCCCAGGTGACTCTTCAGTGGCCTTGGAAACATTGGATGCTGAACCTACAAATCGCTCAGTGTCTCTTCGTGGTTTTGGATCACCTAGCCGGATTTCCAGCAGACCAACATCCCCTAAAGTGCAGTTCAATGTGATCCAAGAAACATCAAATTATCCTAAAAACAACAATTTGCCAAGTGAAAGGGGCATGAGTCACATATCTAGAAATTTAGAGAGACTTTGTGGCAGTTTCAATGAGTTACAGCTGAGTCTTTCTGAAATAACAGACTTTGCTAGGAACGGGAGGAGGATATCTTTAGCCTACCCATACTCCCAGGAACCGCCTGTTGTGCATGTCACTTACCAGGTAACATCTTGTCAGCTTAGAAATATTGTGATAGGAACCAAAATTTTAAACAATCTTGTATTTATTTAGCTTCAAATCAAGAGGATGCAGTTTATTCTTATCAACCCATGAGAAATGTAACCTAGATTTGGCATCAAGCTTAATCTAAAATGGAATTATAATTTGTCATTGGAACAGTAACTCAGGATAATATGGGTAGTTTATAGGATACTTCACATGGGAGATTTGTCTGTTTGTTCTTTGATTATGCACAATTGTCTTGGACAGTGGCTGATTTTGTGTGCATCTGTCAGAGAGAACAGAGCCAGAGCTGTTATTCTACAAAAAGCTTGTATTTTAGTTTAGTTTAGTAAGAGATAAGCTGATGAATATGGGGCTACAGTAGCTCACCAGAAATGTAATAAATTTAAACCTGAGCTCAAATCCAGAGTCTGCAGATACCAGACTCACAGAAAGACTGAAACAAAGTATTGAATCTCAATTTATGGAAAATTTAAATGGACATGACATTAATTTGGCTTATTTCTACTTTGATTTCTCAGCACTATTCTCTGCAGAATCGGACATACACAATTTGTAAAACGTATGACCACTTAAAATTTTCTGAAGAAAAACTCTCAAACAACAACAAAAAAAAATCCATCAATATCTAATTATGATTTCATTAAATAAGTATAAGAATGTCAAACCATTTTCCTATCTACCTTTGTTTTTGGCAAATTTCCTACTGGCTTCAATAAGAATTTCAACTAAGGAATGTAGGTTGGGTAATTATTTCTATCTATTATTCTCAATATTATTCACAGGAATACTAACATTATACTGATCAGATTTTTGAATATGCTGATGGTAGTGATAAAACTGGTTTCCCTTTCAGGATGTAGATGCCAATTATAAATGCATTCTTATCTACTGCAACATAAGCAGCATTATGTCAAAATAATATAGTGCATTGTGATGATGCCGAAGTGTTTATTTCTCAAAAAATTTTACTTCCTTTTATTTTAAAGGAATCCATACAGACATCTAAGTAGCCCTCCTTAAACACACATTAAGGGAATGGTGACTCAATTCAATCATGTTCGTTACTTTTTAGCAATTGTTTACTTGTCATTTAAGCAGATTCTGGTATGTTGGGTTCTCTAGATAAAAGCAAAGCTTTTGATCTGAATTAGTCAGTAATTTAACTTGAACATGTTATACAAATTCTGGTGAAAAAGCAATATGTCTATTTTAAATAATTTAGGATTTTATTGGCCAAGAAGCAAGCCCTTCTGTTCTCCAGTATGTTCAAATTAATTTTGATTTCTTACCATACATCAACTTATTTATTTAGCAAGCAGCCCTATTTCTAGGATTCAATTGGATTAACCTTTCCCAAGAGAAGTTTTATTTGTGACACGAAATATTAATCTAAGATCTGAAGTCACTGTGCACGTTTGCTTGCACAAGAAGTAAGAATTGGTTAACCTGTATTTTTCTTTGGAAACAACAACAACAACAAAATTAAGTGCTTCTAAAATACTGCTAGAAAAACTATGTTTAGAAAGGAAGACTTATTTATCTGAACAGGTTAGTTTCACATTAAGCCAGCAGCAAGCACTGCTAGCAGCACATTATAATGACTCAGAAAAAGTGCCACTAATGCCTTCCCACACACACAGCTTTCCTGGGGAAGGCTCAACTAATGCCTTCCATAGTTCAGCCCCTCTACTGAAATCTAACAGGATCACAGCATGATGCCAAAAAAGAATGAAAAATAGACTTGGCAAAAAGGTCTACAGACAGGGAAATATTTGCTTCATAGGCAGCTAATAATTTTCAGAGAAATAGTTGTTTTGATTAGTTTATATTCAGACATCTGAACCTTGTTCCTCCTTCAGGAGCTGTTTAGTGCACTGTGAGCTCAGAGACCAGCTGGGCTGTGGGTTTCAGCCAGACTCTGTGTTCACAGAGCAAAAAGTCAGGAAATAGCTTTATTGCCTTATGATATAAATATCAGCCAGTGGAAAACATTCTCAGCTTTAGGAACACTGCAGTCCAGTCAATAATATGGCCATTATCTTCCAGCCCTTTGTGCCAAGTGTATGTCTTCTTAAGTGTCTGTATAATCCCCAGCACAGCAAAGGCTCAGTCTTGATTGAGAAATATATGGTACTAAAGAATATAACGATCAGAACTGCATAACCCTATTTATGCATTTATAAAATAAAATGAAAATTTAAAATATAATAGGTAAAAATGTAGCAATAATTAATGAGCAATTACGAAAACTGTTGTGCAGAAGCATTACTGACATATTTATATGTATTTCCTGTTCTGCTTAGAAAACTAAAACAAGAAAACAAACATTTATTACTTAATAATTCATAATGCCTGCTCACTTAATAGTCTTCAAAACCTTTGTTTATCCTGTTAGTGCAAGCCTGCCTGTCACTCCTCTGAAGTCACATCTATGCAGTGCTATCAGAATTTGTATTCATTGTAGCCCATAGCCATAGAAGAAAACCACGATCATTCACACTTTGGAAATGTCACTGCACTATCACTTGTGTAATAGCATTCAGCCACCAGAGGTAACTTGATCATTCAACCCTGAAAAGCAAATATTATTGCTCTTTCATCACATACAGGCTTGTGATTCAGGGGAGTGTGGGAGGGCAGACAGACAAATGAAATAAGAAGATATTATTTAAAAAGAAAAAAAAAAAAAAGAGGATCTGTCACAGATTTTTTTCTGTTTCAGTTTGCAAAAAGATACTTTTATCATCCTTTTCCCCCAGAAAGGAAACAGCTGCAGAATATTTAAACTACTCTCATTCAAAAGCTAATTACAGTGGAAATAAAGCCAATCTGGATCTCAAATTAAAGTCATTTAGGCAAACCTCTCCAGGAGGAATAAGATTCATCTTAATCTGAAGAATATCTTTAAACTCCTACATTTTGCTCACAAGCAGTATTATGTCAAAAGTTTATATCAGAGAGAGCATATATTGCATAATTAAACAGGAAATAATATCTTTTCAGTAATTAGTCACAATGATTTTCTTTTCTTAGCACTCACCAATAATTGTATACAAGTCAATTTGTACTTTTATAGTACCTTCATGCAATTTACCATGGGAAACTTTATTGCCAAGGTCAGCTATAAAATAAACAAACTTTTTTTTACACATATCTGGGAGATGAACAGAAAGGATCCAAACATATGGCAGTAAAGTTCTGATAGAAATACATGACGTAAAGAAGGGGAATATAAGGGGGGCACAATAAAATGAGCGAAGACCAGGCTTCAATGATGAGCTGTAATAAGACCATGAACCTTTCTGAAATCCAAAGGGCAATTTTGACTCGGGTTGAGCCACAGAAAGTTAAGTCATGAAAATGATGGAAGAGGAAGCTGATATGACTGCTCCCCGGAGTAAGAAACTAGTCAGCTATCCTGAAATTTAGAAGGAAGAGATTTAGGATGACTGTAAAAGAAAGACCTGCAGTCGTCAAGAGGAAGTGTGATTAATGCATGGATAACATTTTGAGCAAAGGTTGAGGAATTTGTTATGAGCAAATTCTGTCAACAGTGTTCTGAAACTGATCAATAGCAGACAAGCATGCTTTGTAGAGGAGACACAATTCCTTTTGTTAGAGCAGATGATTTGTTTGTTGGGTACGCAGACGCAAAAGGAAAGGAACATGCAATGTCAAAAATGAAGCCAAGTTTTCATACTGCACAAAGAAAGTAAAGATCATACATAAAGATCATGGAAGCACAAGCACAAAAGGTATATCTTAGATGACAGTACACCTGAAACAGTAGTTGCAGAACTATTAACAGGGAGCCAAGAGGAGAGAAATCCCAGCATCACGTCACCTGGAATGCTGCTGTGCCCTATAAATGCAAACTGCTCTGGGATTTAAGCACCTCTGAGCACCTCAGATCTCTTCCAGCGTAAACATTTTACAGGCTTATGCTTCTCTGCCAGGTTAATTAAGGTTGCGATTGGAATGTCCCACATAAGGAAAGGAAAGATACAAGTATCTCCACCACAATAAAAACAGAATCTACCAAAAAGCAAGCAGGAATCACAGCAACAGCAGAAATAATGACAGGGAAGGGGAGCAGTGCGAGCTGCCAAACCTAATGAGCACTACCTGTGGCAATGCTGCACAAGGCTCGATGAGACACAGTACTCTGAATGTAAATCGTAATTCTCCTTCCTCTTCAATGCTCTCTTCCTTAGCTGTTTAAGTATCTTTTCATTGTCTTCTGGCACAGAACCCCCACATCTAGCTAATTTACTAGATTTTTCTCATCTTGCACAATGAATATGGGGGGCAAGGTAAAAGCAGGCTGACTAATGGGTACTAAGGTATCAAACTTGAAATCACCAGAGGAGGACAACACAGAGAGTTGAAATCAACAACACAGAGAGTTGAAATCAAGGGTTTAAAAGAATGAAAGCAGAATCCTACGCAACTACAGCACTATTCACTGTGCAATACATGTACTAACCTGATACCTTTCCCTTAGAAAAGACCAGATTATTAACACAAAGGAGATGAAGAATATTTAAAATACCTGTAATTCAGTACAGTACTTGAAATCAAGCCACTGGGGAAATAATTTGTTCAACAGCAGAGAATAGGGATTAATAGAAGAAAAATAAGATGCTTAAGGAATTAGCTGCAAGGGAGATAGTAATAGTTATAATAATACAGAAGAAAATGGAAAAAAATTACTAGTGGATTTTCTCATGATGGATTTTCAGGCTCATCTAAAAGTTTCATTAATGATCTGCTGAGTTATGCTTATAAAATCTGCATACGACATAAAGTCAGTAACATTTTCAGTAAAGGATCAGGATTTCACACCTGTAAATTGATTACTATTATTTAACATCTAGAATTTAAAAAAAAAATAGGATTGAAATGAACTAAATGAACTAATATAAAGTGCATAGTAATATATTTCAGGATTAACAGATGAAATTTCTGCTTTAAACTGGATATTCATGAGCTGGAAACAACCAAGGATGAGAAAAGCTTGTACATGTTAAGTGACTACAAGACGACTGTGAATCCAAACTACAATATTGTTATGAAAAGAACAAAGGCAGTGTGTGGGCACATCAGTGAGGCACATCCTTCAGCACGTAATGCAGTACTGGGCACACAGCTGTCAGGTCTCATCTGAAAAACATTTTACATTCCTAGACATCCATGGGCAAGAAAGACACAATCAGACTTCAACTGATCGCTAACCCAGTGTCAGTAAAACAATTCTGATTGGTAGCACATTCTCATTTACTTCACTTTTTCATCAGTTGTTGAATTGAAGTTCCTTCAGATGACCTCAGCATGCAGGCGAGCGTAGGCAGTGCATTAGGAAATACAAGACGAATGAAGAAAAGGTCAAGAGACAGAACCAGCTGCAGCAGACTGCTCAGTGGGGTTAAAAAAGGGAGAGAAGGCATGCTCATTTATTGTGCAGACATACGGTGTGTAACATCTCATCCAGGAATCCTTTTTGCCTTAGTAAATTATTTTCTTCTCGTACATATTTGCAATCCAAAATGTGGGTTTTGAAAGACAGTTTGGCACTGCTGCAATGGGCTGGCTGCTGCCCAGAACACCCTTTATAGGCTATAAAATCTGACCGGGGCAGGCTGACATGGGTAAAGGAAAACAATTATTGAGTTGACCGTTCCTTTTTGTTGGATTTTTGTTGAAGGAGAGTTGGACTTGACATACTGCAGGAAGTTGGCTAAAGAAACTTAATCTGAAAAAATTTGTTTCTTCCGTGATTAACGTGTTCTTAGCCTACCAATAAACTTTGATCTAGGATAAAGCAACTAACACATGGGATTTTAATCCAGAAATTTCAAATTCTCTAACTCCTACTAGAGATAAATAACAACATAGCAAAAACAGATGTGGATTTTGGGAAGAGGTGGATTAAATCTAGATTTGGCTAGAAAAATTGACTTTTGGTTAAGGCATAAAAGTGGGAAGTACTAAGGCAAGCTTTTAATTGTACCTCTAACTCTGTCACAAATTACTTCCATGACCTTGAGTAAATCTCTTAAGCTCCCTGTGTAATGGCATGATCATCTATAAAAAGGGGATACTAAGAGTTACCTGCCTCACAAGAAGGTACAGGCTTAAATCAGTTAATCTGTGATGTGACATGTGTGAACACATTCCTCAAAGAGAAGGCACATTATCATCACTTAAACTAAACATTAAACAAAAAGGCTAAATAATTAGAAGATTATAACAAAGTAAGATTCTTGACCTGAGAAAATTTGTAAAAAGTCAAAAATAAATGTATAAGATGATAAAATTTATCATTATAAACAGAAGTATATTACAAAGACAAAGAAAATAGTTCATATGAACACTCACAAGTGATGCAACCAAGACTTGATCTTTCAGGTTTGTACTTGAAAAACTGTTTAGGATAAAAAATAGGTGTCGTGCAGTTTTGTGTATACAAAAATGTCTTCTATTTCCGGTGGCTGTTCCAGTAACAATGTGCAAGGCTAAGTAGGAAACAAACTAGAACAAATTCATCCTGAGTATACATTTCCATTCAACTGATTTCAAGTCAAGAGAAACAGAGCTGGATTATTTTCTGATAATTCCTGAGTTGGAGCATATCTACATGAAAAAATGGACCACTTGGACCAAGGCAGTGAGCCTGTCTCATTTACAGTCCATTTTTTTCTATAATTCATTAATTGAAGTTCCAGTTTGAATAAACTCTGCTATTTTAAACTGAACTCAGGAAAATTAAATAGTTGTTAGATGTGCTAGTCCACAATCTGCAGCAATGACAAAACTTTGCACAAATACCTGCACAGGCAGAGCATATTTGCAATGCCTATGCAAAGCACATGCTCACTGCCAAACATTCAGCCCATGGAGTTTCAGGTGTGTTTAGGTTCAACAGAATTTAGTACTACTTAATTTGGAAATACCTAAAACTTACAAAAAAGTTCTCTTATATGGTTACAGCTGTAAAAAAAAGTTGCTATAGGTTTATGACTAAGAAAATAAAAGTTCCTTGATGCATTCCTTAGGTATAGCCTTTATTAATTATGCAGCAACAAATTTCTGCTTGTTTTGAATGTGGAAAAAGATAAGAAGACCTTAGAAAGTTGGAAAGTTCACGTTTTTAATGGAAAGGTTTTTTTATGTTTCTTACATAAAAAATCAATCATAATAAATAAATAAATAGCAATCAGCCATAGACTATCTGCATAAGCAATTTATACCAGAGTGGGGAAAAAGACGTTTGCAACAGACAGATATTCTGATTTACAGAAACCAATGTGGTTGCATGACAGCACAAATACTGTGTACAGAAAAGTGAAAGGGATTTATTCAGAAAGGTTGTTACACAGCAAAGAAACACACGTTCACTGAGAGAGCAACTGTCAAAAGACAGCACAATTAGAAATGAAGACAAGCATTACAAGAGACATTTATTTAGTCAAAGGTTAGATTACTGTGCACACAAATAGAAGATGCAGTTGTGAATTCATTCAACTGTAAGTTTTACATTAGCAAGAAAGATTCAAGTGTATGAAGTAGACACAGGGTAGGACTAGAAGAGGAGCTGGGATAGATGAGATCCTTTCAACCCATTCTAAAATATTACTTTGGATCCATTTTGAATGTACAAAACACAAGGGTCTAGGAAATTGGATAAATAGACTGTTTATTCACATAACAAATATGTAAAAACGGGGAGTATTGCAAACATAAAGATGCCAAAGAAAAAGAAACAAAGCAAAACATAACACATGGAACTACACAGGGAGAAGGCATGGAAAGAACAAAATGAAATTCACAGGACAAAGTATAGCAATATTATTTAGAAGAAGATGTCTAATTCACATCTATTTCATAATGACATTGAGTCATTGGAAAGTTTTTAATGTTAAAAGGACTTTCAAATGATAGCAGACAGGAAAATGTAAATTCACATATATATCCACTTCATGACGATAGCAGCTCAACTATTTTGTATCCATGCACCTTGTAGTAACCAGAATGATGAAACACAAAGATGTTGATTCTCAGGGCCACCTAAATTTCATGAAGCACAAACAAGCCACCTTTATATTCAAGTGTGTTCTTTCAGTGAATATCAGAGTAAATTCCAGGGTTGTAAATCCATACATTCCCTCTCTCTCAAAGCAAGTCACAGGATTTCCAAGCTACCTTGCTGTGACAGCTTTTCAGAGAGACTGTTGCTATGTCCAGTCTCTCTGCAATACTTCCTGTGCCAAAATAACCCTGAGGTTATTTTACCAGGGTGGAATAGCTGCCCAGTGGCTCTCAAACCCACCCACATATACTGCTGAAACTGAGCAGTGTACTCATTTACTCTGGCAGCATCTGGAACAACATTATTCCAGGTATTGCCTTCCACTTAACTGGCTTCAGGCAGGGAGGCCCAACAGATGCACAGATGCACACCCCAGGGCAGTTCGTATACAGGGCTGAGGCAGCTTTGAGCTGCAGAAACTCACAAAGCAAAAACCAAAGAGGCATTTTCATCCTCCTCACATGAAACTGTGAGATTGTGCTTAGAATGGCCCTGCATGATGATGTCATCTATAAACTGTAGGAAAGACAGACAAAGAAAAGGCAAAATAACTAAAGAACTTAAAGGAATAAGAGCAGAGGAATGGTTATAATAACTCAGGCTCAATGTCTAAGCCATTAACAAGATCTTTTCTTTTATATACATGCATATGAAGAAAAGCTTTCCGAATGGATCAGTTACTGAAGAAACGAAAGATGTTCTCCTCTGTGATGGCAAGATCCATTTGAGTTTAGTCCAGCAGCTGTTTGATCTGCCTGTTATTGAAATGAAACATGGTATGTTCTTTTTATTTCTGCTATCTGGTTTCACCTGAGATTTTTAGCATAAAAGAGACTTTTGTGGTAGAATAATTACCCCAGACTTTAGTAAAGTGAGCTAACTAACGTTTTTTGGCAAGTGTGTGTTTTCCCTTGTCTGAAATACAGCAGAGTCTCTTGAAATCATTTAAATGCTAAGTAACTACCTGCAGAACTACCTATTAGCAGAGTAGTATGTTAGGTGCCTCTGCAAAGGAAGGCTGAGAAAATAATCAGTACATTGTGTTGCCTGGAAGTAGAATGGCTTCTTTGAGACCCTTTGGCATTTTGCTTCCCCCATCCTTACAGGAATATCTCAGACCTGGCAATGGAGTGTAGGCTGGAGAAAAATTCACTCTTAGAATATGATATATATTTATGTATCAAGTAGCATTTGGGATTATTTTAATGTAAGATTAAAAATGAAGCTCAATGTTCCTATTTGCCAGTCTTGCATTTTTACCAGTCGCCACTGAGCAACTCGTAAGGACAGAAGCCATAAGGGGAACCCTGGCCCCAGACTGGTCTCTGAATTGCCTTGTCCCTGCCTGTTCTGTGTGACACCTTGTCAGCAACACTGCCATTTTTTAGCCATTTCTTTATAATGCTTCTGGTGGCTTTTCACAGTCTACTATGATCCTCTTTCTGAGGCTGTTGCAGAAGACAAGGATATGCAGGTTCCATATTTTTGTCAGGAATCTTCCTTGACTGTGCAGTGCAGTGGAAGCATATATCCACTCCACCTGCTGTTGAGGCCTGAGCTATTTCCCAGCAGGCTTCTGCAGCAACATGATGCAGCGCTGCAGGGCAAGGAGGAGACCATTTTTGGCCTGTATTTCCAGCTCTTGATTTTGGAAAGAAATTCCCATAATAAACAAGGGGACTCAGAAAACCTATTTTCAGCTCTATAGAATAGTTGAATATTTAATTAGCAAAACACCTCTCCTCAGTTTCATGTATTAGACTTCAGAGATATCAAAAAGATAATGTCTCACAATCATCCTAATGCATCCCTCTTTCTGCTCCGATTTTCTGATATTGAGCCTGTTTGCTTATAGCAAAAAGAAAAACTGAAACAAGAATCTTTCTAAAACTCATTAAAATTCTGCAAAATTATAAGGTTTGGAGCAGAAGTAGTTGTGTAGCTGTTTATGCAGTTCTGGCTGCTACTTGCTTATATTCCTAAAAGTTTCTTTTGACACAAGACATAAATATTAAATGCGAAGTTTAAAAATATCACTCCCATCATTTAATACTATATAATTAAATGGGATGTAATGAAGAGCATGCTTGTATTATAATAACAGCCTGGCTTTTTTTACTGTGAGTAAACACTTAAGCATTAATACATTGGAGGGAAAAGCTTCAAGACTGTAAGCTAAATTCATGCCCACAGCAATGCTGTTAAGATCATCAGAGTTAAAAGAGCAATGAGCTCAGCCTCATTGTTTGCACTTTAAGCCCAGGACTGTAATACCATTACCTGAGCTAAAAATAGTCTGTTGTGTAGTGCCATGGTAGCAGCACACAGGAGTCTCTCTTTTTGGCATATCATCATCATAATAATTGTTCACAGTAAAAGGGTACTATACTCTGCACAAATCTTTTCCATTGAAATGTTCCATGGGATATGCTTGAAAGCAAGTGGTACCAATGACACTGAGAATTTCCAGCATTTCCATGGATGAAAATAGGAAGTCCCAAGAGTCTGACACAAGAGTATGCTTCATCAATTTGACAATTGTATGTAATATCCATTTGGAAGTAGAACTTCCACTTTCAGGCCCACTGCTCATAGAATCTGAAGTCTGTCCAGATTTAGAAAGAAAGTATTAAGAGCAGAAGATAAAAGATTCATGGTTTGGAAAGACAATCTTCTTATGATGTAACATGGTGACATGACAACATACAACCAGCCTGGAAAAGTGGTTTTGAAGTAGTTTAAGAAGAGGATATTTACCTTGCCCAGGAGCATGCTTTGTTACGACTGAAAAAAATTGAGGATGGTTCATTTGGATTTTCTACAGTTTCTTTTTTTCACATTCCGTTTAAGAAACAGTTTTATATCCCAAAATTTAAAATCTCAACACAGAACCTACCAGGGTTTTCTTTCCCTCATATCCCAGCTAATGCCCCTGATCAATAATGGCAGGATCTAAGGACATGTTCTAAGAAAAGTGTGTCATACAAGGGCTCCCAGAATGCTTTTTAGTTGCCACAGATTTTTTTTTTCCCATAACATGTCAAACTGAAAAACAAAAGACAAATAGAGAATTCACTCTTTTCTATAAGAACTGCAATATCCAGCCAAAAAGAAAGCCAGATGAATCACAAAAAAAAAAAAAAAAAAAAAGGCTTCATTTTAAAGCCAATTTGCTAAGAAAAGTAAAAAACAAAGTGGGGGGAGTTTTCTTTTCAACTTCTATGTAATACAGAAAGAGAACATAAAAGGTTTTGATGTATTTTAGTTTTTAAATCTTGTCTCTTTTTTTTTTTTTTTCAGAAAAAAAGAAGGATTAAAAATGTCATCCATATTATGTTCATTCTCTTTATGAGAAGATTCAATAAATAATTAAAAGACAGGAAATTTTACCATAGCAGCTTTTGTAAATAATCTTTTGTAAATCATCTTCAAGGTCTATTTGCTTCTATTTTCTACATGAATTTGAAAATATACCAAACGGTTTGACAGTAAAGGAGATGGAGACCCTTACTCCCTTCTAGAACAAGTACGGCACAATCATTTTTGTTGCCAACATTTCCAGTTTTTATAATCTCTTCATCATTTGGGTAGAGCAGATGAGTGAAAAGGCTGAACAGAATTAGATGCCACGAGAACAAAAGTCAGCAGGGAAAGGCTGGCTGAGTTTTCAGAAGATGAAGATACTTGCAGTTCATTAGAATTAGAAAAGATGCACCTTGTGTTTGAACTTAATTTAAATAAGAGACAAAATGCCTCAAACCTTGCAAGACCTTTCATTTAGCCCCTCACTGCGTTTGCACAAAGGTGTGTTGAGCACGGATTGTCAGACCTTAATGTCATTAGTGTAATAAGGGTTTAGTGCACAAAAAGAACCCGTGCTCTGCCTGCTTGCTGACTTTTAAAAATGTGCTTCTACATTTACGTAACCAGAGCAGTGCACTCATTTTCTTTTTCTTGCTTAATTTTTGTAGGCTCTTCTTGGATTGTGCTCACTGCAGACAAGGATGGCTTTGTGCCATTAATATTCAAAGCCACACAAGAGATAATCATAAGGGATGGAACTGACAGTTCAGAAGTCTGTGGAGGTCACTCCTACAAAAAAAGCATCCCAATGCGACCACCAAGCAGAGTGACATAATTTCTGAACAAAGAACCCCAATGACCTTCTTTTCTCCTACGATACAGAGACATTCTGTGGTCTCAGACACTGAGAGAGTAGAAAGCTCTCTTCACTACTTTCTGTGTGTTGTAACTGTAAAATCTGTGGCATGGTTACACTATAGCTACATCCTCAGGTTGGCTGGACCCTCACCATTTCTTCTGAAGGACTGGACCTACAGTGAAGTTGACCACAGCTGCTGTTATTAATGGCTGTCCTGGACTGGAGCAGAGAGACTATTGTCTACTTTGATTGAGGTCACGATGTTCTTGGAGGAACACTATTACGCTAAAAATCATGCAGTAATAACAAATCTAGCTGGTGCAGGTGTACAGTCAACATAAAACCTAAAGAAAATACAACTAAAGAGCCTTTATATTCATTAAGGAAAACCAGGATAGGGAAAGGGGGGGGGGGGGGGGGGGGGGGAAAGAAAATTGCTTCAAGCTCTTTTCTGTTCCAGCTGGATCCCATGGAAACCTGCAACATTTTCAGAAATGCTTAATTTTTATATGAAAATGTTCAATTACTAAAAAGGCTGCATCACTGTCTCCTGTAGTGTCTTACACAGCATGTAGATTTATACATGCACACAGAAGAGAAAGAAAAAATCTTGCAAGATAAATTAAGGATCAAAGAAGTTGAATGTAAATTTCATTTGGCTAAAGGCAGGTGGCTACAGTGAACCTTTCATCTACGCTCCTGTATGATCAGTAGAAAACAGAAAAGCACTTCTACAGCAGATTACTCATGCCCTAACAGAGATTTCTAAAAACTGATCATGGTGAACTATTCCTATTAAATAAGTAAATAAGTGCCTGTTCCTTTCCACTGACTGCAAACACAAGCAGGGGGACTGGTTTGAACCCAAACATTTACATTTAGCCAGGTGAACCTCACCCTCAGAGACAAGAGGCAATACAGATACAGGTGAGAGTCAGGCAGGCAGATCCATGGAAACTAAATTGTTGTGATTATGGTGAGAGAAATAGGCATAAGGGAAGAACTGAATGAACTTCCTAACTTTTCCTCATTGAAATGCAAAGGATAAAGTATAGCGTGCAGCCATGTGTGCAAGGGCATTTTGTACTGCCGGAACCGTGGAAAGGCATTCCTGCTTCACCCTGTACAGCCAGGGAAACAGAAAAAGAAGGACACTTAAGTTACTGTTAGGAGTTATTTTTCATACTGTGCATTTTGGATCTTGTTAATACTCCTGGGGAGTCTTTTTTCCCTTCCTGGGAACCATGGCAAGCCCGTTCATAGGGCACAGATACTGAAATCCCGTTACAATACTTCACCCCAAATGAAGGCGGGATCGAGACGGTAGATCTACACTCTGAAGGACTTTAATGGATTTGGAGGTTTGGCATTAGTATCATTCCAGTGATGCAGCCAAGAATCTCATAAGTTTCAAATCTTGAAATAAGTAAACAGTTTAATTTCATTGAATTAATTGTCTTCTTCATGCAAGTATCCTCCCAGGGACAAAGGAATCATCATTCTAAATCACCTACAACCACAGGCATGCAATACAGTGGTGTATATTTGTACTACCTTGTTTGCAAAGTTCTCTTTAAGTAGACTCAACAAGCATTCCTGATTGTAAAAAACATCCCCAAACAACAAATAAATATGACTTTCTAAGTATTAAAGACATCAGTTACTTTATAGTTACCGGGTTAATTGGATTTCCTGCTTCTTTGCATTAGAATTGTGTTCAAATGGGTATTTGTATTACTACTGCTTTAAAAATTTGGTTTAAGTCATGCTTTCCTTCACTGAAATCAGCACAAATCACTGAAATCAAATAAGTAACACAGAGGTTCACAGACATAGCATGGTGAGGGAAGACATGATCAGATTTCTAAACAATGTAGCACATTTCGAAGGCGCAGATGTTTCTAATCCTGCAAATACCCTTGAATAACATCCTTGTGTCTCACAAGTCTCGGGTATTTACAATGATTATGTTATGGCCAAGCAAAATAAAACTTAATTATAACTAACTAGGATGATGGGAGGATGTATTTTAGAGGACTACTTAGGCTCAAATAAAGTAAAAATGACAATGAAATTTTTCTCACAAATATTATCTTCTATGGGTGATATTCCCATATTTTGGTCCACTTGAATTGAAGTTAATGAAACACACAAAATGTTACAGGGGAACTCTGGGAAGGTGAAAATCTGAACTAGCAGAGATCAGCAAGTATCCAGGCATTAAAGATGCCTCAAAAGTTATAACTAGACATTTGTTAGTCATTCTGTCACATTACCATTTTAGTTTTTCATGCATTACTCTAAAACACTCTGAGTGTTGAGGAGATCAGGAATGAAAGGAGATTCTTTGAACAGCTGTCAAAGTTTGGTTTGGTTCTGCTTGGTGGAGCCAAAAAAGGACAAATAAACTTTCAGATGATGAAACAATTAGTTTCAGGGAATAACTGGCTGTAAAATTAAAAGCCTTAGTTCAGTGACGCTTAACGAATTTCTGTGTTTGCTGTATTTCAGTGACATTGCTTTCTCTGCTGTATGATTCAAAGATTAAGTAGGAGCCAATCTGCCTGAAGGTGCCATCATCACACAGCACAAATAGTCTGGTAACAAACAAGGACTCCAGTTTATCCTGTCAGACACTTAAATTTTTTTAGGAAGGCTTAGGAAAAAATACTATACATCAATTAAAAATGCATAATGTTAAAGAATAGAACTGCTTCTACATTTATGAATATGTTGTTATGCACATATGCTTGAAAACAAGTGTATAAATCATATAGCTATACTCTAAAATGGACAACAATTGAAAAAAGAAGTATTGTTTTCAGGTAATGATTTAGGAGAACAGCGCAGTGCAGAGCTACCTTATCTAGTGTCTATCACAGGGCTGTAAAGTTAAAATTCAAAGCAATAAAAGCACTGGAAGAAGTGCTGAAGAGATTTATGCAAAGCAGAGGATAAATTTTCAGCTTCGGTTTGGATGGAGAACAGATGGAGAATCAGTGAAGGAGAGAGATAAAAGACGACTGTTCTATTAAGCACAAGCTGTATGGAAGATTTTTGCAAAAACAGTGATAAAAGCATGTGGAGAGAGAAAAAGAGTTTGTACTAAACAAGTTTAGCAGAGAGGAGGCTGTGAAAAG
Organism: Corvus moneduloides; assembly: GCF_009650955.1. Taxonomy (NCBI): domain Eukaryota; kingdom Metazoa; phylum Chordata; class Aves; order Passeriformes; family Corvidae; genus Corvus; species Corvus moneduloides. Next base: position 7,364,900 of record NC_045478.1, read on the forward strand.
GAGAAAGCATAGACTGAGAAGTATTTACCATCCTCCACAAATGCTATTTTATAGGGCTGAAATTGATCAGTTTAGGAAAGGGGAGTTACTCAGATCGTCTAAATGTCATGAAGCACCAATCCCCTTTTTAGCTGCTTCTTTCACCAGCAGAAAGGACAGTCACCAGGGAGGACAGTCACCAGAAGGGACAGTGTCCTCTGGAAAGAATAAAGAGACTACTGGTGCAAAGCTCGTGTCCAGAGTCACCCAGCAGGGAAGTCTGTATTCTGTAATTAAACCAGAGGAAAACTAGGAAGACTAGGAGCTTAAATTAGAAGTGGAAGCAGAATGACCACAGTCAGTATGCCACACCAGTGGCACTCAGAAGTCTAAATGGGGTACCAGCTCCTCCAAAACATTTCCCTCGTGGGGAATAAACAATATAACACAAAGTCTAAATTTCCATTTTAATTACTTGGCATCTTTATCCAGCACATTTATACGCGTCCCAGTGTATTTTTAGGAGTTGCTATAGCTTTACTTAAAAGTACAATCTGCTTCAAAGTAAAGTTAAAACTTACCTTACACTTTCCATAAGTTACCTGCTAAGCATGCAGCAGTCTACTTTCTTTTCATGTTTTTTTTTTGTATTGGCCCACTTCTTGAGAAAATGCTAACAACAGAAGTTCTGTATTCCACATAGGCTTTTTCTTTTTTGATTTTGAAAACAGTTTCATGAGAACAATAATAAAACAATATACAAATGAAATCCAGCAAAATCAAAGTAATCTGAAATTCTGCTGGCCAATTTATGATACTGACTTTGCACAATGAAATATTATTTCACTACTCTTTATAATAGCTAAAAAGTGAGAGATCACAGCAGGAAGTGTATAAAGTAGGCCCTGCATTACCCTCAACTAGTTCTTCCATTTTTCTCTCTATTATTCTAGAACAGTATTTTCTATACTCATGTGGATTTCTTTAATATCTTTTCAATCACTGAAATAGCATCAACAGTATCAAGCCTAACTTCCTTTCCCCTGATTCCCATTTTCTTCTGTGTTTTCTCAGCTTGGACAATGAACTTAATTTTAGCTATTTTTATTTTCAGGTTTTCCTGCCTCAACAGAAAACCACAAGCATTGGACCATTTTCCCACCCAAAATGTAGCTGCAAAGTCCATCTCTCTAACCCAAAACAGTGCCAATTATTCTGAAGTAACTCCTGTCAGATGTTTATTGAACTTGTTCTTAAAAAACCCAGTATACAGTACCTGGTTGCACTAGTCCATCCTTTAGAGCTGAACTCACCCGACCTGACATTTAGGCATGTGAAGTTAGGCAAGGTAAATCCCAGGAGTTATGAAATTTCACACATGCAAGTAGTATTTTATTTTCCATTGTCACATGCAACTGAAATTAATTTATGTATTAGTGGTTTATATGTTAATAGTAATTTTATATGTTTATGTCTATATATCTTAATTAGTCAATGTTGTGGCTTCATTTTTTCAACAGACACACAATTTCACAATCTTGATGTTAAATACACACTCCCTTTGCTGAGGTTCAGTAGTTCTTGCTAGTGCTATTATCTAATGGACAAGGAGCGAGCTGCCATTACCCCCATCTAATGACATTGGGGTAGATCTCATTCGAGTCTCCAAAACAGCAAGGATCCATCCCTCTTGTGCAGTATCCATGGCATCTTACCAGCCAAGGCAGTGCACAGCCAGGAGAGCATCCAAACACCACAGGGTGACACTACAGACAAAACCAAACCAAAACTCCAGGCAAATGCAAACTTTAGTTTACTTCAGAGGCAACAGTCACTTCCTTCCAATCAAACATACTTAAAAATTTTAAAAATATAAAAAAGGCGGTATAGAAAGACACAGTTCTCAAACATTATTTTTAAAAAATAGTACAAAATTCACAATAATGTACTAATTTCAGCAGTCAAACAATAAACTTTTGCTGTGTAAGAAAAGCTCTAATGTCCTTATGGAAATTTAGCAGGAGGTGAAGTTTTCCAAAACAATACTGGTGACAGGACTCCTCATTTTCCATCGGACCCCTCTTCATTCATCCTGCAGTCACTGGATGGAAATACATGGACCCAAATATTTATAGGGCTAAAGATACCTACCAAAACACTTAAAGTGGATCAGTTTCTCAATCCAACCCACAGCTCAGCTACACAGTTGTGCCAGCATAGAAGGCACACCAACAAATGCTAACATGGCCCATTTCTATTGTAGCTCATTCCTTTTATCTGGCAGTGAATTCTGTGTTTCTCTAAATATCAATAAATTTCTTTTTAAGTGTAACACTTCAGAGCATTTTCAATATTGGTCATTGCATTTGTTACATGTTTCCTACCTTAGACAGCATAATTAATTTGTATGATGCTAATTGCTTCCCTTGTTATCTTTCCCTCAGAAACTTCACCTAAGTCAAATGAAGAAAAGTCAGAATATTGGCTCTACTGCAAATTACTGACAAAGTTTCCCTTGAACTTCAAACAAGTCACAATTTCATTCAGTTTGTAAATATTCTTATGCTCATGTAACTCGTACACAGCTGTCATCTATATTTCCATGTCTACCTTTCGTCATTAACATTTTATTTAGATATCAATTATATTGTTATAAGCACAAAATGTAGCTACACTGATCTTCATTGATACACTGTTATCTCAAAACACTTGTACCTGTTAATAGCACAAAAGAAAACTGCATGACAACAGTGTGCCAGAAATGCAGGATTAACCTAAGCAGCAGCAAAGATCAAAGAAGTACTTTTGCAGATTAGTTACATAAAAGGAAAATAGAAAATGTGTCAGTAGGAGACAGAAGTATCTAGGACTGAATTGTTTATAGGTACAGGAAAGGGTTCTCACAGCAAGAAGAAGGGGAAAATTTGTGTATATATGTGGCACAAGGAAAAGGAAATCCAGATGCCTACAGGAAAGATTAAGATTTGAACAACCTCTTTCACAAGATATTGTTAAATATCTTTAATTATGTGATTTGTGTATCAGCTTGGTTCTGCATTAACCACGGTTACAAGGATGTGTAATTTAAAAGAAGATATTATTTGCTCTGAAGATGTATGCTTGGAAATGTCCTTGCAAAGATTACTCCAAAGGAACACTGTCATATCAAAAATCCTTATTTACAACATGGCTGGTTTACACAAATCAATTTTAAAATGGAAAGACTATTAAGAAGCTATCTTATTTTCAATATACATTATGCTATTCTGGTTTTGCATGTTATTTATGGTATACAACAAACTCAGAAGTCAGGAGACTGACTTTTACTTTGCAGCACTTCCACAGCAGCACAAGTACATTAGGTTCACATAGAGCTTTATTCCAGTGTCTTTATTCCGGGTCTGGAAGGTCTGTTTTCCTGCCTCAAATCAGAGATTTTGACTATTCACAGTTTAGGTCCTTGTTTGCGGCAGCTGTCTTAAACACTTGAAAACTGTTCTGTCCTTTAGGTCTCCCTTGAGTCTCCTTTTCTCTATGCAACACCACTCTTCAGCTTCTCTCACAGACATCCACCCTGGACCTTATTTCTCTGCCCTATGCTGGCATCCAGTGTCTTTCCTGAACCGCAGCAGAGTGGGTAGAACCCAGCTGAAGGCCTGTTTCAGACACAGAAAAGCACTGGTGCAGGTTTTACACACACAAAAGGTAGGCTGTCACAGCGTGAACCACTGCAGAGGGCGATAAACGTTCCTGTGAGCTTTGTACATTTCCCATGCCTTCTTCCCGGGGTCGGAAACAACCGTTTGAAAACTAATAAAAACAACATCCTGAGTCTCCTCTGTTTCTACCAACAACCAGCAAAGTGTTGGACCTGTGCAATACAACCTGCTAAGGCAGCCTTCAGGAGAAGTGCGGTGGCAGCTGCTTTAGGAGAGGTGTGGTAGCTACAGCTGTAGAGAAAAGCAGCAATTGTCACTGTTCTAATCCCCAAAATTTGCACTACTCCTCTCCATTCCTCAAAGCCTGGAGCCACAAGGAATCCCCTGCAAGACTTTGTAGTACAGAGCACAAAATTCGTTTTTGCCTGTGCTGTGGAAATACTGTGACCCCATCTGGTTGTACTCAGCCAAGCCGAGCAGACACAACACAAGGATCCTGTTCACACACCCCCCAGCATTGTCTGACTTCTTCTGACATCATGATATTGACTCAGGACAAGGCAATTTTCTGCAAAATTGCTCATATTATATTATCTTCATTACTAATCAGCTCCCAAAATGAAGAAGAAACATTTTTAATCTGATAATAAAAACCACATAAAACATCTGTATCTTTTAGCTACTCATCCTAGGCTTTACCACATCATATTTTAGAGGTCTAAATTACATGGTAGTGCCTCATTAAGTTTTCCCATTAAGAAATACGATTATGAGATCAATTTGCTCATTCAATAGTGTCCGTAGCCTGGATTAAATATATGTATTTTTTTAAATGATGCTTATGAAGCTAAAAGAAAGTATCTTCAAATTATTCTTTTTCATTGTAACATCATGTTCTTTAAATGTGTACATGTTCAGTAAGAGCAAAGAAAAAATCTACAGAGTGCAAAAATAAAAACTCTGCATGTCTCTTCATTACACCCATTCCACCTTCCTGCCCTGCCATTCCCTCCCTCTAGCAGGTATTCATAACTCTTCTGTCTCAGACTCTCCTATATTCTTATTAACGTTGTGTTTCAACTAATTTGAAAAGCAGACACCCAAATGATACAACAAATTAAGTTATGAGAAGGCAAATCTGCTCTCCATGCAGGGCCTGAGAACAGATTTGTGAGTCTGTTCAGTGTTTAAGGATAAGCCTGACTCAATGCAATCACATGTTTTAAAAAGCTAAAATGTATGCTTTAAGTGAGCATGACCACAGGAAACGATTTCTGCAATTTCAGCCTTTTAAACACTTTTCCTTGCATAATTTCATTGACCCACTTTCTACCTTATAGACATCTCCTGAGGGGTTCTGCATCGTTGAAGTCACAGACACATCGTATGTATCAGCAGTGAACAGCTTGGAAAGTCTGGAAAAGAAAGAAAGAAAACAAGAGATGTTTATTTGCAGTACAGCCGCTGAAGAATACCCACTGTGCCTATGCACATCGTGGCTGTGTGACCAGCCATGGCTCGTGGCTGCTGGCCAAGCAGCCTCCAGCCATTTTCATGCTGCTCTACATGTCAAAATAACCAGGCTGTGGTTACACAAATAAGACACACACTGTTGGGCATGGAAATAAACAACTGGTGTAATAATAACTACCTGCACACCATTCTGGCTCTCTGGTAGGTTGAGTCAACTCCATTTCAATGAAAATATTATTTTACAGATTTTCAATTAACTCTGAGTTTTTGCGATATTTTCAGTTCATTTGTTGAACTCTTTTACCAGTTTACATAGAACATGACAAAAAAAAGTCTTTAAAAATACTTAATTGTATAATTATATGCATAGGAAACAAAAATAAACATTTACTGTGAAAATGTCTTTGAGGCATTCTTAAACTGTGGTCTCTCTGTGGTTTAAATGTTTATTTGTGTCTATTAATATGGACGGTCAATTTAAGTTTTATATGAAAAAAAGTGAAATCATTACTGTTCAACACAATTCTTTGTGAGACTGAAATTATAATCAGAAAACCTTTCCTGTCTAATAAAGCCAGCTGGTGGCTCAGGGTCCCAGCCACCAAGTGACAGTGCTGCTTGGCCAGACTCACTGCTGAGAAAAGTAGATATTATGAAACTAAGAGTAGAGTAAACATTTGTATGCAGAACTTCTTGGGAAATTGGCTTGAGTGAGCTGTTCAGTTAAGACAGTGGTGGGGAGGAAGGAGGTGGGATTGTCTTTTGCCAAAGGGTTTCAAGGCCAGGCTGGATGGGGCTCTGAGTAACCTGGTCTACTGGAAGATGTCCCTGCCTGCTGCAAGAGATTGGAACAAGATGATCTTTGAGGTCCCTTCCAACCCAAACCATTCTATGATTGTGTGATTACTACAGGAATTTTTTCAGATTTCCTTTTCCATTCTGTTTTGGCTAGTTTTGGACTGTTCTCTCTACAGCTGCATCCTGTCTGTTAGTAATGACAGAGGATTAATAGAGAGGACAAATCAAAATCATGTTTGTTCATTTTCTGTCAAATTCTCATACACTTAGAGTGTATTCATGGAGCACCACAGAGAAGCTGGCCTTAAGGTCCCCTGCTTATATTTCTAAACTAAAAGCATAACTTTGGAAATCTATTCATTACCTCAAATCTTGGTATAATTTATTTATTTACTGCAAGTCACACCATCAAGTGCCAGAAGCTGGCAGAAAGACTCTTTTTCATTTCAAAAATCTAATGGTTCACATAAAACCTATTGTCCACCTCTGGTCATCCTGGCCTCTATACCACGGGCACATCTGCTGGACAAGCTTCCAAAGGAACCTACAAACTCATTTCTTTCAGTTTGAATGGCAGGATTTTTTCTTCCATAAACCTGTGCCAGTACAAGCACATAAGAGTTCTTGAAACCTTCTCCAACACAACAATCTGCCTTTCAGCATCTTGCAGGTGCACTGTTAGGTATGAAACAGTCAAATTATGTTGAGCTTTTCCGGATACAGTATCTGGAATTTTACCTCGTATTCCATAGATACCTAGGTATCTCCAATCTACTTATTGAGCGCAGGAATTTTTCAGAATTTTTTTCAGCAGTTTTTCAGAAATTGAGGCAAAACCTGCATTTAAAATGGTATGTCCCTGAAAATCACGAAGTTTTAATGTGCAGTTGCTCAGTTGGCAGTTTGTTCCAGTGGTCAGCCAGACTCACAGCTGTGTCTTACATATTTGAATCCATCCATGGTTCTTGTTAAACCTTCCTTCACTAACTTCAGGAGCTTTTTAGTGCTTTTTTTTCCCTCTATACAGGCACTCATGCAATATGGCCAAGTCACCACCTAGTGTTCTTCTTTTGCTAAGTTTGAGCTACTTACATATTTGACCTTGCAACTATTTTAAGCATTTTTTCCCCACACCTTTGCCAGCTCTTTTTACGGCACCTTTTCTCGTGTTTCAACATCCTATCAAGAGTGTGGGTTTCAAAAATGATGATCCCAATGCTCTGCAGTGCTGAGGAGTGGCAAAGTGGCACAGTCACACAATATAATTAACTTTTAAAAGGACTCGGAGACTTATAAGGAGCTATGCTCGATGCAATAAATTAGGACCAGGTAAGTCGTGCTGGAGTAGTTCTGCACTGAATTTAGACGCCTTCCTCACTTCAATGTGACCACCTCACGGGAGGGGATACACCACACTGGGGACCTGATGTGCTCCCACTGGAGGAATCTCTGTTCTTCTGTGCCACTTCCTCAGGCCTCTCCAAGAGCCACACAGGTGTGAGCAGGCTGGGGGTGCTGCGTGGCAGTGTCACACAGTGGATGACCCCTGGGGCGATGGAAGTGACGAGAGCAGGACAATCACCTCCTTAGACTGGCTGGTGATGCTTTGCTTGATGCCAGCCACGCCCTGGGGTGCATCAGGCACAGCCCCGACAGCTCGTCCAGGGAGGGGATTCTCCCTCTCTGCTCTGCGCTGGTGTGGCCGCATCTCGAATCCTTGTGTGCAGTTTTGAGTGCCACAATATAAAAAGACATCCAAAGGAGGGCCACGAGGATGGTAAAGGGTCTGGAAGGGAAGTCTTATGAGGAGCAGCTGAGGGCACTTAGTTTGTCCAGCTTGGAGGAGACTGAGGGGACACCTCATTGTGGTTTTCAACATCCTCATGAGGGGCAACAGAGGGGCAGACACTGATCCCTCTGGCAACCAGTGACAGGAGCTGAGGGAATGGCATGGAGTTGTGTCAGGAGCGGTTTAGGTTGGGTATCAGGAAAAGTTCTCCACCTAGAGGGCGGCTGGGCACTGAAACAGGCTCCGCAGGGCAGTGCTCACAGCACCAACCCTGAGCTGAAGAAGCGTTCTCAGGTACATTGTGTGATTCTTGGGGTGTGCTGCGCACAGGAGCTGGTCTCGATGATCCTGGCGGGTGCCTCCCACCTGGGGATATCCTACGACTTGTGAATCCCCGTCTCCTCCCCCCGTCCGCTCAGGCCCCGCAGCTCCTCGGAGACGCTGGGCGGGAGCCGCGGTAGCAGCGGTAGCAGCGGCGCGAGGCGCCCGCCCCGCGCAGGCCGCGCCCGCTGGGCCATAGAGCGCCGCCGCCGCCGCAGAGCGCCCGGGCGGGCCGAGCGGCGCTGGCGCCCCCCGCGGCCGGGCGGTGCCAGGCCGTGCTGGGCCAGGCCGTGCGGAGCGGGAGGCGGGCCCAGCCCTGCGGGAAGGCGGTGCCCGCCACAGCCCAGCGCCGCCGGGGCTGCGCGGCCTCGGGACCGCCTCACCGGAGCCGGGCCGGGCCGGGCCGCCGGCAGGGCGGGTGAGCGAGGCCGCGGCCGTGGCGGGGCGGAGAGGCGGTGGACGGCCCGCCGGGGAGGCGGGGAATATCGGTGCGGGCGGGCCCGCGCAGGGAGCGGCGGCGCAGGCGGGCGGTTCGTGCGCGCTCCCCGGCCCGCTGCTGCCGTGGCCGCCCGGTGCCGGGGGGTCCCTGCGGCGGCTCCTCTGCCCCTGGGGCTGGGACGGGCACTGCATTTCGCCGAGCACCCGGCCTGTGGTGTGACTCCTGCCTGGGGAGCTGGGGCTGGGCCGGGCGCTGCCGGAGGCGGTGTGGGTTTGGGCACAGGGCACTGGAATCCGTTGACCAGTGGGTCTCTCGCTCTTTTTGCTTTCCAGATCCGCTGGGATAGTGCAAACGCCCCTTGTGACACAGAAACCTCTCCAGATGGCCCAGGAGGCTTTAGCATCTTGGTGTGTCTTATGAGGCACATTATCTCGTATCTCCCTGCCACCAGTAAGTATTGCCCAGCAGCGTGTGCGGTTCTGAGCACAGCGAACATCCAATGTTCATTTTCCTGGAAGTGGTGGCTGCTTAACAGGACTGAGGTTGATTATAGAGGAGAGGCTGGGTAGATGGTGGACAAGTTGCATTAGAAGTATCTTGAGTGCTCTCCTGTGAGGCAGGATTCAGTGTACTTAAACTTATCCCTGACAGACATTTCCTTAATTGGCTCTTACAGATTATGAAATTAATGGAGTGCCTTTCCCTCCTTTCCAAGGTAACCTGCTTCCATGCTTAGCTATCACTTATAGTCAGAATTTTTCCTTAGTAGCTGACCTAAATCTTTGTTGAAACTAAGCTGATTATTATCATGCACTGTCCAGAGTATACCAGGAGAACAGTGGATGGATGTTCTGTCATTGGGCTGGTGGATGTTCTCAAGTTTCGACTCACAGTCTTCTCCAGACAGAGAACCCACTTCCTGTGTTTCTCTGATCCCTGAGCTTTGTTAAGCATTTCCATCATCCTTGAGCTCAGAAGTAGGTGCAGTGGAGATACTGTTAGCAATGAGGAAGTGGGGTAATTATGTCCCTTGTGTATGGCATCCCTCTTAAAACATTCCAGAACTAACTATTCTTACTTGGCAACATTCTTACATTACTGAAATACTCAGTTTGTGATCCACTGTAAGCCAGATCTTTTTTTTGCTATACCTCTACCTAGGGAATTATTCCTGGAGAGGTATCCAAGTTGGTGGGTTTTTTCTTTACTAAGTATATTATTTTGCATTTGTATTAGGTTGAGAAGAAGCTACCTTGGCCATAAAAAACATAACTTTCTATACAATTTGAATCTTTGAAATCCACTCATGCAATCCTCTTCCTGCAAGTTTAGGGTGGTCCACAAATAATTAAAATACTGAGTGGTGCCAGGCCCTGCACATAAACTCTTCTAGTTTGACAGATTTTACTTTCTAAGAACCTTTCTTCTTGTTCTTCATGTTTCCTACTAAAACTGCAACTCATTCTGTGCCGTGGCTTTGCATCTGAGCCTAATTGTATGAAGATCTTAAATTAGGAAACCATCAATTCCTTTGAACTGGCTTTTGTGCACAGAGTAGGGATTGCTCACACCTCAAAAACTAGAAATATGTGTAAAATCCTGGAGTTTTCCATAATGTTGATGCCTTGTGTATGTCTTCTTTTAAATTCTTTTCTTGTTCATTTCCTCAGAAAAAATCTGCTTTCATGCTAACTTTCTTCAAAACTGAATTTTCTTTCTTAGAGAGATTTCTGGGATAACCATCCAAATGCCTCATTCTCACACACTTAATACAGGATCAGATTTGTAGATAATACATTAATGCTTGGTTATACTTGTAAGGCATTACTTCATCTGACCACAAATGGTCCAGGAAGTTGAGAGTGAGCAGCAGCGGTATTTTGAGAATTGTTGATATTGAGGTAATTAGAAAATATTCTGAGAACAGCAGCTTACTGATTAGAATGAAAGGACTGGTCTTGTGATGAAAATGCAGAAATTTGATGGTAAGTCTATAGAAATAGCAAAGTTTTTTTCTCTTAAAATTGCATTTCATGGTGGAAACATCATAAACAAAATTATTGGGCTGGGAATTAAGCATAGGTGAACATTACGTGTATATTGACTTCACTGGAAGGGGAAGTCCAGCACTGGCAGGGTCATAAGCTAAATAATCATCCAGGTATTGTCCTCTATCCTCTGCAATAATTTATTTTTTCCTTCTCATTCTTTTCCGTGTAGATGTTTCACTTTAAAAGTCATGGAGCTGGGAAAGGCGAAGCTCCTGCGAACTGGCCTCAATGCCTTGCACCAGGCCGTTCACCCGGTGCTCGGGCTGGCCTGGACGGACGGGAAGCAGGTGATCCTGACTGCGCTGCAGCTGCAGAACGGAGAGCCCAAATTCGGTGACTCGAGCGTGGTGGGTCAGTTTGAACACGTGCACGGGCTGTACTGGGGCCCGTGTCCTGCCGAGGCCCCGGCCCTGCTGGCGGTGCAGCACAAAAAGCACGTCACCATTTGGCAGCTCTGCTTCAACGGTGCCGACAGAAACAAGCTCCTGGTTTCCCAGATCTGCGACATCAGCGAGCCGTACCCCGTGCTCCCCCAGGGCTGCGTGTGGCATCCCAGCAAGGAGGTCTTGGCTGTGCTGACCACCCGGGATGCCTCCGTCTTGCCCTCTGTCCACCTGAACAGCTCCAGAATTAACGCGGACATCAAGGGCAGTGGGCTCATCCACTGCGCCTGTTGGACCAAGGAAGGAGATCGCTTGGTCGTTGGGGTGGGCAGTGCCCTCCATTCTTACATTTGGGATGATGCTCAGAAAACACTGAGCGCTTGCTCTTTTTGCCCAATCTTTGATGTGGGAGGCTACATCTGTGCGGTGGAAGCTACACAGAATTTACAAGTCGCTGTTGCCACCGAGCTCCCTCTGGACAAGATCTGTGGCTTAAATGCTGGTGTTGCCTTCGAAGTTCCATCAAGCGTTGAAACCGAGTCCTTCCCCTCACAGTCCAGCTTGTGTGGGGAGGAAGAGTATTCCTTGGATGGAGGGAAGAAGTCACTGGACTCTGAGAAGCCCTTGTCTGTGGTTACATCTCCCGTGGATCTAACTCACATACTTTCTAGCAAACAGGGTGTTGATTCCAGCCCTCTCCTTCACCTGAGGCCCAAGGATTACCTGACGGGAAGTGGCCAAGATTCCTCACACCTCATCTTGGTGACTTTTGAAAGAAAGGTTACCTCTACCAAAAAAGTGAGCATCCCAGGCATTCTGGTTCCTGATATAATGGCTTTTGACTCCAAAACTCAAACTGTCTCTGTTGCCTCCAATACTTGTAATGTTATTTTAGTCTATTCACTGACTTCATCCAATTTACCCAATATTCAACAAATTCAGCTAGAGAAAAGTGAGAAGCCAAAAGGTTTGTGCTTCTTGACCAAGAAATTGTTACTGATACTGGTTGGAAGACAAAAATTCTCTGACCCGGCTTTTCTTCCCTCTTCAAGATCAGACAAATACATGATCCGATTGATGATTAAGGAGCTAATATTTGAAATGGGTTCTTCAATGCCTGTGTCAGCTGACGGCAGCTCCAGTTTGAACCTTTCCAGTGTTCCTCATGATCCCTCTAGAGAGGTCCACCCTCTCAGCCGTGGGCTGCTGATACCAGATCGCTCTGCCCTCCAGTCTCCCACGAGCCGAAGGAAACTCATTGAAGAAATCAAGAGTCCTGTTTATGAACAAAACTTGATGTTGAACATCAGCAACCTCAAAGACAAAAAGATTTCCATGAATTTTCCTCCAGCTGTCGAGACTCTGGATGCTGAGCCAGTTAATCGGAGTGTGGCACTCTCTAACGCTTCGAACAAGCCAACGTCCCCAAAAAGGCAGCCTGAGGCAGCTTCCAAAATACCCAATTCTTACAAGAGTAACCTGTTCAGTGAAAAGGAGTCTAGTTACTTTTTGAAAAATGTGGAAAAATTGTCTGGTAACTTCACAGAATTGCAGCACCATCTCTGTGAATTAACTGAGCTGCTAAAATCTGGGAAGATAAATCTTCCAGTGTACCCATCTTCTCAGGAACCCTCTTTTATTAACATCACCTGCCAGGTAATTTTAATATTGGGCACCTTAGTGGTGAAACCTGTTTATGACTGTATGTTCTTTGTAATGCTCAAGTAACAGTCAGTAGGATTTCCATCCTGTTCCTGCAGGTGGAACTATGGTTATAAATCCCATTACTCTGCAGGCTTCCAGTGTTTTTAAAGCAGTGGGATACCCAAGAATGTGCAGCTCCCTGTCCCCACCTCACACTGGGCCAAGCCCCTCAGCTCTGCACAAAGGCTGCTGGGACTCCAGAGGACCCACATGTGGCAGCTCAGTTGCAGAATTAAAGCCCTTTATGGAGTTCTAGGAAGGGAATGCTTTTCCTAGGCAACTTTAAATCTTGTTGTATAGAAGTTTAGACAAATGAAGATTTCCATGTGTGGGAATTGGTATCAATCTCCTGCTGTCCTGTGAGGAAAACTAAAATAATGAAGACTGTAACAAAAGCAAATTGCTTTGTCTTTGAAACAGAAATGTTGCTAATTAGCATTGAGAGCACCATCCAAGGAGGAAAGACACCCTTAGGGACACAATAGATAATTCCATTAACATAGCTTAAAAATGGATTTAAAGTGAAATTTCATGTGAAAACCACTTTCTTTGGCTGAAAGATCTGCTCTTGCAAATCTCATGCTAGAAAGGGTAAATTACCTGATTATCAAAACCTGGCACAGATCTACTAGGTGGCTTCCAGAATTCAGATTAATAAACCTTAGTCAATATTCAAAGTAATTTAAACTCATTTTCCTTTCAATTAGCTCTTACTTTTAAACTTTATTATTGAAAAAATTACCAACTTTTGTAGCATTGAACTCTTAAGTTCTAGGTCATATTCCCTACTCTCTTCACTGTTTCCCATTGTAAACATTTAATAATTGTAATAACAGATCTAGAAAATGCTTTGTTCTGCCCTACTGGGCATATTCTTCAAAGACTGTTTTTGGATTTAAGGCTTGGGGCAGTGATGGTCAGGGGTGGGACAAACAAGCCCTTCTGAGCTTGTTCCTCACCCCAACATCCATGAGCAGGAGTTCTCACCTCTGAAGTTGGATCAGGGATAGGTGGGGGGACATGGGGGTGGAAAACCTGCAGCTTTACAAACTCCCTGGGGAAATGTCCCTCACAGATGGAAGGATGAGGATGAGCATTGTGGTGTGGATGAAGCTCGTGGTTTCTGCAGCAGCAGTGCGTGATTTTCTCTCCTGTTCTGACATGCTGGATGAGCACTGTTCCTTGCTGCTGTCACTCACCCATCAGCACTTTGAGAGCTGAGACTTTAAAGGATAAATCTTGCAAATGGGTCTGAATGTATGTAGCACTTGACTTTCTGTAAATGATGCCACTGAAGACACATCTGTGATCCTGTTTTGGTTAATGCCATTTTAACTATACATCAAGTAGCTAATGACTGTTCCTTGCATTTGCAGAAGCAGCTTTCCAAAAGTGATGCAGATGAAAGTCGGGCTGTTCTTCTCTGTGGTGGTAAACTCCGCCTAAATATCGTCCAGCAGCTATTCAACCTCTCCCTTGTAGAAATGCAGCACGGTATGTTGGGATCATCCAAGAGTACAAACACTTCAAACACATTGCCACAGAAGCTGTGGCTGCCCCGTCCTTGAAAGTGTCCCAAGGCCAGGCTGGATGGAGTTTGGAGCACCCTGGTCTAGTGGGAGGTGTCCCTGCCCATGGCAGGGGGATGGAATTGGATGAGCTTTAAGGTCCCTTCCTACCCAAACCATTCTGTGATTCTTCGTGACATTCTTAGGGAGCAACAGCAGTATGCATATTCCATCCAGAGAAAAACCCAAGGAATAAATAATGAAAGATTAGTAAAGTTTTGCCTTTTTTTTTTTTTTTTTTTATAATGTAAAAATTCTTCTCTGAATCTTCTTTTACTGAGAAGACTCTTTACATTATAAAAAAAAAAGAGCAGAACTACATATTGATGCCCCCTTATCACGTAACTAGTTATACAGGAAAGTTACTTTCAGACAGTGTTTTACTTCTTGTCATCTGTTTTAAAGAGAGAAGTCTGAGTAACAAGGAGGGTGGGGTTGACTGGTGGTTTTGGGAGAACAGCGTTCTATATTTGAACCTGTAGCTCCAGTATCTAGTCTGCTTTAGGAAATCCTGTAGCACAGAAGCAGCTCTGTACACTTCAGCAGAGCATTTCACATCAGCTTTTTCTGTGAAGAAAACTGCCTCTCTTACTGCTGTATCTCCTCTGCTGTTACCAGTTCATGCCATGCCCATCCCATGTGTCTGTGTGTGTGTCAGTTCTGAGTGTCACACTCTGGGCAAAGGTAGAAAACACACTTTGGGATATGATCCCTCACTAGTACAGGTATTCCCTGTGCTGTATTCCATCTAGTTGCCCCCTGTATCTGCTCTCTGCCTGCTTGCAGATCACTGAGCAACCATCCCAAAGCCTATGGCTGCTGTTCTTGCCATTGTCCAAGCTTTAGTTCTCCTAATGAATTGTTGGTGGAATGTTTGTTTGAACTATACAGATGAAAAGTAGGAATAGTATTTTCAAATCCTGAGTTGTATTGATTTTTGACTCAAGTCTGGTCCAAATTAAGCCAAAAGATTAGAGGGTTGTGTGCTTTTAAGCTACAATCTTTCTGTGACCTCACTTGTGATGTAAAGTTACATAATGTAAATTTACAAACAGCTGGAAATGCTTCTCTGAATTCCCTTACCCACCACGAGCTCTATTTTCTTGCTTCATCAGCTTAATGGATAAAAATAGAAAAATTTTCTGGTTTATCTGTATTGGTAGAAGTCAGGGTTTCAGATTCAGATTGTAAAACAAATGCTCATGATGAAGTCAGATAGCAAATGGACCAGAGATGTTGGATTTGTACAGTATTTTAAAGTATTTCTTCCTTGTACTTCTTGGAATTAAGTATAGTGAAATTATGTAATAAAAGCAGTTTCTAAGTTGTCTTTATTACATTAATTTGTCATTTAATTTACTAAATCTCTGCTTTTTATAGTATCTACACAGCTTTAGCACTGTGAAATAGCTTATCATTACCTAATTAAAACCAAGTGTGGATGCTTATGAATTCTGTTCAGACTTTCATTCCTCCTCATTTGAAGCGTGCATTTATTGTTGTCTCATTTCCTAGTGGCAAAATCCATCATAGTTACCAAGTGTCCTTTATTTTTGAGATTGTACAACCTGTATCTTTTCTGTACAACCGGTATACTTTTTTTTTTTTCTAGAAAGCTGTAAATATACAGAAGCATTTAATTCTAGAAGAAATTTATTTTTTACCTTAAACATACCCTAATTACACAAAAATTAATCAACAGCCATGTGCCTGTCTTCACAGGTTCCTCTTGGATCGTCCTCACAGCGGACAGCGAGGGCTTCATCCCGTTAATGTTTACATCCACACAGGAGATCCTCATCAGAGATGCCAGTGCAAAAGGCTACAGTGCCTGCTCCTCCAAAACTTTGGACATCATCAGTTCCACACAGGGGTGTAGATCCACTTCTTCTGAAAGCCTGGACATCACCAGTTCTCTGGAAGTCTTCAGGGACTGCTCCTCCAAGACCTTGGACAGCAGCAGCCCTTCAGAGCAGCCCAGCAATTAAAATGTAGTTTTTGACAGTGGTTTTGCAATGCCTGTCTGATGATGGGAGGCTTTTATGTTTACTGTATGGGACTGCAAATTATCAACAGTCTCAAATCTCTGTACAATTTCTGTAATTTTTTTTGTTGCATTGTAAATTATTTATTTGATCTTGGAAACATTAACTTTTTTTTATACTGAGCAGTGTTTTTTAACTATGCCTCTTGCAGTACAGATGAGATTGAAAATGTGCATTCTTACAAGTTTCTGAGCTGAAGTTTCCATCTTGGTCTTTAATACATTGGTGTTTTTAGGTAATAGTAAACTTGGATAATAAAGAAATCCTTCAAAATGCTGCATTGTCCCGTTACCTCTCTTCTGCTAAAGCCTGAAATATTACACTGGTGTTATTTAGGAGCAGTGCCTGCAGAAGTGTACCTGGGTTTGCACTGGTGTAAGCACCAGTGTAGGGTCATGGAGTTTGGTATAAAGTAGGATTATGTGGAACTTCCATATTGTGTGGAAGTGAGGTCCTTTTCCCCTCCTGTACCTGCCCATAACACCTCTCTGCTTCCATCTCTGTGGATTTGGGGAAGTGGTTGTCACGTGTCTCATCCTTTGTGATGGGAACATCCAGTTAAAGTCTGACAGAAGAAAATGGTCTATGGGCTTTTGTAGTGAGAGAGAGAAAATGCAGAGGGGAAATTTAGAAAAAGTTTATGTAAGCACAAGTTTATGTAACATGGATTGCAGCACTGAAGAAAAGACTAATCCAAGATTGCTCCCCATAAAATCACAGCATGATAACATTAAGCAGTTTATCAGGCTTTCACAGTGGCACTTACTGTGTGAAAAGGCATCAAGCAACTAGATTATAGAATCGGTGCTGCTGTCTCAGGACTAAGATAATCTCTTATTTTTTCATTGCCTATTTGGAAATTTAGCCACTGTCAAAAGAAATCTGTCCACAAAAATACTGTATTAAACATGCAACGCTAGCAAAAGCTGCAGAGTGCACTCAGTGTTGGGTGGTGAAACTGCAAGTTACAGCTTTTGACAAACAGGGGAGGAGGGAACGAGGTGAAATAATTTGGCAGTTGTGGGCTCAATCCTTTACATAACAATCATCACTTCTCAGTAATTGTCATTGTTTAATTAGAAGGTGGACCATGATTACACCTGTCCTTACCAGAAAGTCACTGAATCCAGAGCCTCAGCATTGGCTGTGGGTTCAAAGCAGGCTGGATGCTGGGGACGGTCCATGTTTCTTCACAGCTGCCTGATAGTCCTTTTTCATACTTGTTCCTGGTTCCAACATCTCACTAACCCATGGGAGGAGATGGTTAGGGTTGAGCGCTCTTGGCTCTGCAGACCACCTTGACCTTGAATTTCTCATGCCTCAAATGCTGCTTCTGTAATTTTGTTACGCAGCCAAACAGTGTATAAAAACTAGCTGCTTATTTTGGAATTGTTACTATTTGTATTAGATTGACAAAAGACAGTGTCTCCCACCAGAAGTGTGCTCATCTCAGGTTGCACCAAACAGATCTGAGGAGTTCTTCCAGCTCCCCAGGTGACCACCAAGGACTTAGCTATGCACAGGACATTGCTGTGTGGGGTAACTGGAGCAGACACAGCAAGTGCAAGACACCTGCTAAAAGCTCTTAATAGTTTGGTCAACAGATTACACTGGTTCTTCATGGTGTGCTCTCTGCATGTGGACAAATACTGCATTTAAAATATAACCCTAGGAATACTGGAAGAATGAAATCCTTATGTTAAGAGACTTGCTTATTTCATGGAATCACAGTGTTCCAACTTGGCCAAATTTAGAAATATATCCTCTGAGAGAAGGCAGGTCACAACCATCCCTCCCCCACCAGGTTCGGGAAAAAATAAATTTTCCTCGAAGGAAAGAGATAAAAACTATTTATTTAATAAACACACAGGAAAAAGATCATGCTGAATAATAAAACCTCTCGATCTGCTGAGAGAAACCTGGGAAAATTTCAGAGTCCTTCCATAGATCTCTCTCGCCCCCTCCTTGGACCAAAGAGCGAGTTTATTTTGGAAACACAAGGGAAGCCTTCGTGGGCTGCAGCCAGTTTGAACAGAAACTTCTCAGCCAATGTGAACCTGTTACATCATCACAGTGACAAGCCCTAGGCAGGCAAAAACATCCTCTAGGTAAAACAGATGAAATTCCATGATGATTCCACGTATATCAGCAAAAACAGCCTGGCAGGGGATGGGTGCTGGGCCTCCAAAGTGGAGCTTTATCAGTGAAGCTGAGCAAATGACCATCAGTTCCATGAGACCTGAGCAATCCTGCCTCACCATCTACAGCAGGGCACAGCAAAAGTGAGGACATACAGCTGAAGGGTGTAGCTGAAATTCATAGTCTCATCTAAGATCATTTGGGGTAAGAAATAGATCAGGAAATAAGGTTTAGTTCTGCTCCCACACTTTCAGAGCAAACACGCATGTTTCCCTATCAGCCAGCAGTGCCGCTGCTCTCCAGCTGGGGTTAGAGGCTGCTGCTGTCTAACATCTCTAAGTGGTACTGAGGTCCCAACCCCTCTGAAAAGTGCCACAGCTTAAAAGTGCCCTCTCTTTGTTCAGCTCTGTCGTGCCCGTTTGTGTCTTCAGAGACTGCAAATTCTCAGGTGCAACTTAGCAAAAAGTTTCCTTCTCTGCCTCAGGGACAGGCAGATGCTGCCGCTTCATCTTTTGAGTGAAGCTTCTCAGTGAGTCAGCATCTGGTTTGTGCAGCAGGTTTGGTGCTTTGTGAAGTGAAAGCCACCTGATTTCATACTTTAAGCCTACAGCATACACACATTCTTGTAACCCTAATACTCAGCACTCTTGCTGAACATCTGAACTGTGGAATTGCAGAGAGTAAAGGTAAAAAAAACACACAGTGAAATTGCACGAAAACAAAATTCCCTCCTGCACCCACCAGTTGTATGAATCCAACTGACCTTCCTATCAATCAGTCTAGAAGTTTTCTTAAGGAAAAGGCTATTATAACATTTTGAGACTGTTTTTACGTAACTATGATATGAAATTTATCTGAGGTTTATGATTGACCACTAAACAGCTGTAGTCTCTTGTACGGGACTTTGAGCTAACTTGCCCTCTCTTCCTCATCTTAGAGCTGGACAACAGATACCAGGTCTGAAAGGACATGAGTTTCCCTGGTGGAAACTCCTCCTCTCAAGAAGCTTGATTTAATTCTGTGTTTTCTGTCTGCAGCCCAGAAAGGCAAGCAGAGAAGAAAGTGAACAAGTGATACTTGGAAACAAACTCTGAACCCAAAAGCAGTTTGCTTTAAGATGTTATCCACTTTGACTATTTTCCTTGGAATGCTGAAGGTGAATAAAGATGAGAGGATGCAGAAAGGATTGAATCAAGTAGCAATTCTTTTAAAGTGCAGGAGTGACTTAAGGAATTAGTACTCAGAACTTCAGAGCCCTTCCTGAAAATCCAGTGACCTGACACAGAAGGTCTCAGCCTTCAGGGACTCCCCAGGGACAGATGTCCGAGGTAGTGTCCACCTGTTAACGTGGGGGACTTGACACAAGGGAACTAATCCAGCTAAGCCAAGGCTGGTCAGTGAGCTCAGGGGCAGGCAGGGGACTGTGAGGCAGGAGGGGAACTTGGAGGCACAGCTGGGGACCCCCAGCACCCTCTCCATCAGTGCCTGGTGGGAACAGCAGCTCGGATATGGGGTTACCTGATCACCAGCAGGAACTCTCAGGGAGGTGGGTAACCTTGGAAGGTTTCAGCAATATTGTTAGGCAGGAAAGAGGATCAAACTGGGAAGAAAAGACTGGGTTGATGGTTAGACTTGATGATCTTAAAGGTTTTTTGTAACTGTAGTGATTCCATGATTTTATGACTGGTGACCAGTTCAGCTACTGACTGCCAGTAACCAGCCCAGTGTGGAAGATTTGGGCTGCCCTTGCTATACTCAGCAAGGACAAGGAATTGGACATGGTTTGCATTACAGAGCACTACCCAGTACACTTAACTCTGTTACCCTTCTCTTTTCTTCCCCTATTTGTTGGAATTGCCTGTGTGCAGGTGGGGAAGTGCTGTCCATTAGGCACCCAGCTGGTTTAATCCAATCTCCCATATTCTTATTACTGTATTTGGATATTACCTGAAGGAGAACCCCTGGAGACTGAACCTGGCCCCTGTTACTGTCAATCAGCAGGAAGGCAAGAGGTTTACATTAGATTAGCATTTAATCTGAATGGTTGTCAACATAAGAATTTGCTTCTTTCAGTCACATATTCTGAACATAAGTCATTCAGTCACATGCCTGAATATAAGGCATAGACATCATTTAAAACTGACAAGGAGACATACAAATCTCATTCATTTTACTGCACCAACACTGAGCCCTAAGAAAAGAAAGTTACAAAAATAATCTTATCCTGCACTTAATCATCCATTCATTTGACTTACAAAAATACATCCATTTTCTCAACAAAATTACAACTCTGATAGTGAAATAAAATAATGAGATTTTCAAAATAGAAAAATAGTCTGCTTCACTTAATCTACAGAAGCGTTCTCTTTTCTTTTG
The DNA here is from genome assembly GCF_009650955.1 of Corvus moneduloides. NCBI lineage: Eukaryota > Metazoa > Chordata > Aves > Passeriformes > Corvidae > Corvus > Corvus moneduloides. The sequence goes on from NC_045478.1 coordinate 7,385,624, forward strand.
GCAGTTCCCATTGCTGCTACCATATGCAAAGTGAGGACTGAGTACATTTCAGTGAGATAAAGATCACATTGTCTCTCTGGAGAAGAAAGAAAACAGTTTATAATCAACCAAGTTTACCTTCCAAGAGTCTGAATTCAGACTGGCTGTTACACAGTTTTAGAGGCAACTGCCACAACTGATCTAGAAATAATAGCTTAAGCCACATTCAAATGACTCCACTCAACCCCAGCCAGCAGTTTCTGCAGCCCTTTTATTGCTGGACTACGTATTCAGTTTATATAAACCGACACAGACTCATTGCCTTGTAGCTACAGCTTTGTAACAGCTGAAAACATAACCCATTAAAAAACATTAACAGCCTTTACTGGGGATTCTGGTTATTTTTAAACATGACTATTCAGAAATACCCAAATATTACAGAATAAATTGAATGCCCTAAACTGCTCTCTGTGATGTTTTGGAGCTATGTAATATTGCTACATAACTTACCTACTTCCAAATGCAACAATCTGCTATTTCAAATTCCATCAGACTCAAAATTGTAAACAGGCTTATGGTTTTTATTGTTGTAAATGCATATGCCTCAGGCATACCTATCTTGGTTTGTCAAAAAACCAAAACAAGAAAAAAACCAAAAAGCCCCAGCCTTAGATGGAAACTCAACAGAAATCTTAAATGCAGTTAACTTTTACCCACACACACTCAAAATATATCCTTAGAAGCTCCTCATGATTAAGTACTTTGCTAAATTAGGACAGTTCATAAGGCCTTTGACTTCAAACTTGCCTGACAAGGTTTCAGTACCAAACTTAATGAGACACTCCATGCTTGCATTGATTTTACTTCACAGTGCCCTTCAGCAAAAGCTTTCTCAGTTTCCAGTCCCAGCACTGTGAGCCACTTCCCAGATGGCCCTGAGCAAATTACAGGTGGCCACTTCCACTTTCTCCAGGTGCTCCCTGACAGCAGCAAGCTCATTCTCCAAAGGCACTTCTGGTACAGCAAAAAGGCACCTCTCACAGAGACACACAGTGAAGGCAGTGGGATGAAATTCCTGTCTTGTCTTGCGTTTTGCTAATTTCTTCAAGGTGAACAAACCTCTTGGATTCCTCCCTCTTTCAGATTTATATATGTCCTCAGAACCCAATCATTTTAGCTTAAGCTTGGAGCCAGTTTCTGGAGGTCTCTGTACCTGCACTGATTACAGAAGCCAGGAATGAACAGGTCTGAACTGCAGTGCTCCAGAAGGTGCCTGAGGTTTGGTGTGTCTTTCATATAAAAACTGTGCTCAACAGTGTACATCTAGAAATGAGGGTCCAGTTGATGTATCTAAAGCATGATACCATCCCTAACTGAAAAAAACCACCATTTAAAAGGCAGGTGTAGCCTCATTATTACAAAATAGGTGCAAGCTGAGATTAATACCCATGCCATGGTGTTTCCTGAGGTAGAGAGCCTACACCATGTGAGAAATGGGTATCATGATTACTTAAAGGCCAAAATTTAAAGATATTTAAATTACATAATTTTGGGAAGGGACTACTGATTTTGTATATCCTATGGGGAGATGCTGATTTTGAAAATGTTTTCATTCTCTGACAGAGATCAGTTTATAGGTTTCAGAAGCAAGAAACATGGGTAGTGGGAAATGTAGGGTTGTATTTCTTACAGAGTCTATAAACTTAAATTACCTGAAAATCTCTTTCAAAAAAAATGGAAAAAAAAATCATCAGAACATGTCCGCACCAGTGATTTGCTTCATTTCAAAACAAAATAAATCCTAACTTCATATAGTATACTTCAGGTTCCCAAGTGCTTTCCAAACACAATAGTGTGCGATTTATAGGTAGAGATTGTGCTCAAAAGCCACCCCAGCCTCCAAGGGTGAAGTATATTGTGAGTTAATATTTGGGCGGTGCATCATGAATTGGACTCCATGACCTTGTGAGTCTTTTCCAATTCAGAACATTCAAAAATTCTCTGGTCACATTTACACTTTTTTTCCCCTTGACCTATAAATGCATAAAATCTCCCATGAACAAGATCACAGCTTCCCATTAATCGTTGGAAAACAAACAAAAAACCCCCAAGCCTTCAATAGCTTGCATTTCTGAATGTGTGTAATGTCTTTTTTAGCACAGTGCGTGGAGTTAGGTGTATATTTGCACAAAGGTGTCCTCTCTTGATTTCATTACTGACTATATCAGAATCATCCTTTGTCTTTTTTGATAAAACGCAAGCAGAAAAAGACCTGGGAAACTCTCACAGAGTTTTTTGGTGGGATGTAAGCCTGCATTTGGGAAGTTCAGAGCATTCAGACAGAGGTGTCCTTTTTGTGGCTGTCCAAGTTATCTGTGCTTTGATGGCTCCTCCTGTTAAAAGCAGAACAAATGATGCATGAACACACTTCTGTCTTTCACTGCTGACTAATCAAGCTGAGCATGGCAGTCTCCAACAGCTGAGAACCTCCAGCAAGGTGTGGTTGTTCTGGACACTGAAGTTCCTGAACAGAGGGACCAGCCCCATTTTAGATTGTTTACCCTGTCTCCTCCAGTCTGCAGAGAGGCCTGTGTCATATCTGCCAACCCCACGCACATATCTTGGATATCTTGGGGCATGAATTGGTCTCAGACACTCATGCTTAGGTCTTAGAATGGATTCCTTAGCATGGAAATCAATTCCCAATTCCAGTAAATTGGGATAATAAAATCAAGACAGAGTAACAACCTATTTTTTTGGTATTTTACCCATCAGTCTGCCAGGAGTGTACTTACGTATGTCAAGGACTCAAGACTTGACAGAAGTGAATGAATTTGAGCTAGACAAGATTTTCTTTGGAGAAGGAGAAAAAGGGAGGAAGGAGAGTGATAGTGTAATAGGAGAAAGAATAGCTCAAAGCTGATCTCTCTTTTTCTCCCACAGTCTTTTCTGCCTACGTCTCTAAATGGTTTGGATATTTCTTGTATTCCATAAACACCAAGAATGCAGTCAACAGTATAATTTTCTTCTGTATAAAAGTAAATTGTAACTATTCACATTTTCCCCAGAAATTTAATCTATGTAGAATATTCCTCATTTCTGGCCTGAAACAATGTACCACAATAGTGCTTTGTGAGCCACTCCAGAGAAAAAGTAAAATAGAGCAGCTGAAATTTCTGATAAATGGTCTTCTAAGCAGGTTGTACTGCACTACAAAAAAAGAGATACTGGAACATGTCATGGCACCATTCCATTAATAATTTGACTAAGAGCACATTGTTTTATTTTGTTGTAAGGAATATCTATATTCTTATTATAAAACAATAATTTTCCCATTATGATTAAGAGGTGCAGTGGTGGCATTGCTGCTGTTTTACTGCCAGTCCAAACCTACCTTAGCTCTTCAAGGGCAAGCTTTGTTTCTTTCCGACTTTCTTCAGTGATCGGGTAGAAAAGGAGTATAAATAAACCTAAAAGGATGAGGATGGCAGGGACTGCTCCAATGAGGAGTTTCAGAGTGAGGATCACATCATCTGACTGTCTGCATATCCCTGGCTTGTATCCAGTAAACCTAAACAAATGGAAACAAGTGGTGTGTGTATATCCAAAGCTAAAAGGCTGTTGTTCACCTGAAGGCTTCCTTCTCTCCCCCAACATTCTTCAAGACTTTTCTCCCATTTTCCCTAAACCTCTCTTTTTTCCTTCTTCCCACTACATTTCAAATAATGTTTTTCAAACCTCATTTTTGTGCTTGACTTCAGATAACTGCATTACCTCTGTATTTTCTTGTTATTATATGTAACATTAAAGTTAATTGTTGCTGTTGAAATTGGTCAAATTACTTGCATACTTTTAAAGAAAGGATTGTGGAATCCCATGTAAGGAAATAAACTGATGCCCAGCAAGTTCCACCTGAACATGAGGCAGAACTTCTTTCCTGTGCAGTGACCAAGCACTGAACAGATTGCCCAGAGAGGGTGTGGAGTCTCCCTCACTGGAGATATTCGAGAACCATCTGGACACAATCCTGTGCCATGTGCTCTGGGATGACCCTGCTTAAGCAAAGAAAGTTGGAACCAGATGAGCCACTGTGGTCCCTTCCAGCCCTACCCATTCTGTGATTCTGTGATTCTGTGGTTCTGTGGTTCTGTGAAGTTAATCTCTTACATGTTTCCTATTAATATTCAGCAAACTATTCAAGCTCTGCTTTAAAAGCATGCAAGTAATTTGACCAATTTCAACAGCAATAATTAACTTTAATTTAAACACACACTTAAGCACTCGTCTCAAGATAGACAAATTTACTCAAGTGCTCCGAGTTAGGTACACACACTTCATTGATTCAGGGCTTCCATGCAGTCCCACAACTGTTGATATACTCAAATTCCTATTCCAAATTTGTGGAATGAGTTTTTCCTCTGAACATCCACCTAATGAAAGCTACAGCTCATTTGGCATCACTCTGTTTTCTGTGTTCTCCCACAAACATCTGCTTTGGCAAATTGCTGGGACCCAACTGGAATGCAATTGAAAAGGGGCTAATTGGGGAACAGTGAATTGTTTGAGGGTTTTAGCAATAAGCAGCTAAAATTCCTAAGCCCAAAATGTTCAGCCAAGCATTGCCTGTTATTTAGCAATTTCCGCTTAAGGCCCCAAAGCATAACATTCTGGTTACCAAAACCTAATCTGGAGTCAAGGGCTAGATTTCCCTTCTAAGTGTTTATTGTGTGCTGCAGCAGGGACAGGCACAGGCCCTTTCTGCCAGGTCTTGCGCAAAGGCAGGGCAGGGGATGCCTGGCCACTTTCTCAATCTGGTCAGAACAGACAAGACAAAGTGGAAAGAGACCATAAACCATCTCCCAAAGTGACATGGTCTAGGTGATGGACAGAGCCGTGAGAAAGGCTGCTCCTGGCTCTGATCAGTATCCAGTTCCCTAAAACCGTGCAGGAATTGATCCATTTATGAAATGATCCTTTTATGCTGAAGAGGCTACTGGCACCCCTGAAAGCACTCAAATCCATGCAAAGACTTACAAGCTCATAGAGATAGTCCAGTCCAGATGCAACAGGGAATGCACAAAGCAGATGTATCACCTGTGGGGAAACTTCATCTGCTGCACTTTCTTGTTTAGTTCTTTATTCATATAAGCCACTAAAATTTACATGAGTAATTGAAAAGAGGAAAATCTAAAGGAAAGTCAGGTTTTTCTGAACAGAAACATGTCAGGGCAGGTAACCTAATGCTCAGTTGTCTGGCCTAGATGGCAACAATCCTGTCTTTAGTGGTCAGCCATCTGGAGCTGCTGGCACTTTCAAGCTCAGGGCATGAAGGCAATTAACTCCACAGGGTAAAAGTGCTGTAACCTCAGAATGCTTTCAGAGTAGATCCACTAAGTGGAAACACAGTGTTACTTACTCCAGTCCTGCTGCAGAAATTCCTAAGCCAATTCCTGCTGACATCTTGGTAAAAAAAACATAAGAAGAATAGAAAATGGTTTCATGTCCTTTTCCATGGGGATTCTGCAGGCGAAAGTTATCAACAACATCAGGCAGCATTGACCTAGAAGTGAGCCAGATAAAAGAAAAACTCAAGCCAAAATTTCTTTTCAAAGTCCAAACTTAATGAAATAGAGCACAGCCCTCCTCCATTTTTAAGCTGATTGATGTAGTCATGCACATGAAAGAATCCAGTTCAAAAGGTTCTACTGCTGGAAAGGAGGGCAAAAAGAAGAAAAGCGTGGCCACATATTAAAATGTAGAAAACCACAGAAAAGCCATCAAACACTTGAGAGGTGACAGAATTTCCTGGTCTGCCTGTCATTCCAATCAGAAGTTGTGATGTTAAAAAAAGAGCAACAAAAAACCCCACGTTTCTTAATATTTCAAGGGACTCTGAATCTCTGAATAGTTGCACTCTGAAATAACTCTTTTGACAAGGTAAAAACATTTTCAGAGACCAAATGAAACCTATTCTCTCTCTACTTCAAAGAGACTGAATTTGGTAATGGGGAATTAGAATGGAAGCTGCTCAAATGTCAATTGCGAATTGACTTTTTATTTCCAATATATATAATCATTTACAGTTGGAAAAAAAGGGCTTCTCAGCCTCTGTGCAGAAAAGCTTATGTAGTTTGACAACTTATTTCAAACTATGTATGCCATGATCTGTTGGAGTTTTCAGGGCATTCTACAAACAGATTATGAAAAACAGTGCCTTCAGCAATGGTCTTGCTTTCTGGTTAATGTGACCTCAATAATAATTATTTAATCTGAAGAGGAAATGTCCTGCCATGCTTATCTTTGAGTAGTTTTTCTGCACTTATTTTCAGTCCTCAAGTGCAAAGAACCTTAATTCTTGGTTTCTTTTAATAACCTAACAATAACCTCGTGTTATCTGATCTGTAACAGAGGACTGCTCAAGCAGGGATACACAGAATCATGGAATGGTGTGACTTTCCATTTGAAGGGACTTTCAAAGATCATCTTATTCCAACCCCCCTGCCATGGGCAGGGAGACCTTCCACTAGACCAGGTTGCTCCAAGCCCCATCAAACCTGACCTTGAACACTTCCAGGGATGGGATATCCACAGCTTCTCTGGGCAACCTGTGCCAGGGCCTCACCATCCTCACAGTAAAGAAATTCTTTCTAAATCATAATTTAAATCTATCATCTTTCAGTTTAAAGCCATTTCCCCCATTGTATAACAACGTGCCCTTATAAAAAGTAAGGTTAGACATAGTTTCCCTTGTGTGTCCTCTGCTACATTCTTAATTGCTCATCATTAACTGATTTGCCTAACTTCATAATTCCTGAAGCAATGTTATCACACATTCTGTAGTTACTTAGATTATTGATTAATTTACATACTCTTATGTACAAAGAGCAACTACAGTTACAGTAGATGTAATCTGTTAACAACAGGGCAACCAAGCTCACATCATTGCAAATAGCATCCACTATAAAACCAAAAAAAGATTCTTGGAAGATGTGACTCTTGCCATATTCTTCCTCTTTCAGAGGCAAATTCCATGGAGTAGTACATACATTTAACGCAAAAATACATTAATTCCCCACCTCAAATGTAAAATTCTCCTACCATGGCAACAGAAGAGATGCTGCAATGCTCAGACCAGAGATGAAGGCCACGAAGTAAGCCAGGATCAGGTTTGGAATGGTCACTAACATGACTGCAAAAGGAATCATCCACTGAAGAAGAAAAGCATTATATCTGAGTTTCAGCATGCACTGCTCAACGCTATACAGATTGTTCCCTTCCAAATACAAAACTATGTTACAGAACAGTTCACACACAACAATGTCTCATACTTCAGTATTTTGGTGAAATAGCATTTCCAAAGAGCCCTGAGTCAGTCTGTACTTAACTATCCAGAATAATTGGAGAAACGTAGGACAAGTGGTAGTAGTGTTGTCTCTGTCAGCAGTATTAGGGCTACAACTGAACAAGTAAATTAAGCAGACCCAAGAGCCTATTTACCAGTCTTGAAGCCAACACACAGACCCTGGCCACATTCATACTCCTAAACATTCATGGTCTCCAGAAGACCTACGGCCATATAAATACTTTTTGTAAAGAGCCCTGAAGTGGTTGATTCCCAAACTGTGCCCAGGTAGAATAACAGAATGGTTTGGTTAGGATGGGACCTTTAAAGATCATCTCGTTCCAACCCCGCTGCCATGGGCAGGGACACCTTCCACTAGACCAGCTTGCTCCAAGCCCCATCCAAGTGTTCAAGCCCTGGCCTTGAACACTTCCAGGGATGGGGCATCCACAGCTTCTCTGGGAAACCTCTGCCAGAGCCTCACCACCCTCACAGCAAAAAATTTCTTCCCAGAATCTAATCTAAACCTACCCTCTGTCAGGTTAAAGCCATTCCCCTTTGTCCTATCACTCCATGCCCCTGTAGGAAGTCCCTCTCCAGCTCTCTTGTGGCCCATTTAGGCACTGGAAGGGCCTCTAAGGTCTCCCCAGAGCCTTCTCTTCTCCAGGCTGAACAAACCTAGCTCTCTCAGCCTGTCTTCATAGGAGAGGTGCTCCAACCCTCTGATCATTTTTGTGGTCCTCCTTTGGACTCACTCCAGCAGGTCCACATCCTTCTGAGGTTGTAGGTCCCAGAGCTGGATGCAGCATGGCAGGAGGGTGCTCACAAAAGTAGAGCAGAGGGGCAGAATCACCTTCCTCAGCTGCTGCCCACGCTGCTTTTGAAGCGTTTAGTTTTGCAGGCTGCAAGTGCACATTGCTGTGTCATCTTGAGTGTCTTGTCAACCAACACCCCCGTTTCTTTCCCCTCAAGGCTGCTCTCAATCCATTCTCCACCCATCTTGTATTTGTGCTTGGGATTGCCCTGATCCAGGTGCAGGATCTTGCACTTGACCTTGATGAACTCCATGAGGTTCCCACAGTCCCACCTCCCAAGCCTGTGCAGGTCCCTCAGGATGGCCTCCCTTCCCTCCAGCGTGTCACCTGCAGCACACAGCTCAGTGTCACCAGCAAACCTGCTGAGGGTGCCTCAGTCCACTGTCCATGTCACTGACAAAGATGTTAAAGAGAGCCAGTCCCAATACAGACCCCTGGAAATGACACTCCTCGCTGGTCTCCACTTGGACATTGAACCATTGACTACAACTCTTGGGGCGCCACCATCCAGCCAATTCCTTATCCACTGAGTGGTCCATCCACCAAATCCATGCCTCTCCAGCTTACAGACAAGGATGTCATGCAGGACAGTATCAAATGCTTTGCACAAATCCCGGTAGACACTGTCAGTTGCTCTTCCTTTATCCATGAGCACTGATAATTCTTGGGAGACTGCTAATCAGCTTGGGCAAAGATTTTTCTGCCAGTTGAGTAACAGAGATGACCAAATGTCAATTTCTATTTTAGGCCAGTGGAACTATTTAATTTACTATTAGAGACGATGCCTAAAAACATCCTCACACTGCATTTCAAGGGGAGTAGCAGGGCTTCAGTGGTCATTTTAAACTGTAAATATACCATTTCACAGATCACCTTCAGTCTTGTATGAGGAAGAATTTGCTTTCATTTCCAATGACTCCTTTAAAGCCATATACATACTCAGCAATAACTAAACCCAAAATTCAGGGTGTTTTACTCCACTCTACACAGCCGGATCCACTCAAGACATTGCATGCCAAGTCACAGAGGTTACCCTCAAAACCAAATTAATTTGGGATGCTTGGGATTTGTGTTCTGGCAGTAGTCATAGTCACTAGATTTCTTCAACTTCAACTTGAAGCAATGGGCTTACAGGATTGAAAATCCACTACTTTAAATGCTGATTGAATGCCTACTGCCCAGCTGTCCTATACCCATCATATGCTCCATCTCCCACGCCTGTGAACAGGCACAGCAGCACATGTAGAATCCTGAACCAGGGGCTTATCTACAGGGCTTTTTAATGATGGGGGATTAGTTTAACATTAAGTGTTTCAATCCTCTACATGTGCAGGTTGGGAGCTGAGGGTATGAGAAGAGCTTTCACAGAGAGTGATTCCCCTAAGCACTGCTATTTACAGTTCTGTATGATAAGTGATTCTGGGAGTCCTGGAGCCTAATCCATTATGTTTATGTTTTAAATGCATTTCCCATCTAAAGCATTTGCTCCCAAGTTAAGGAGGCAGAAAATAACCTTTCCTGACTGCAAGTTCCCAGCGCAGGCAGATAATCCTTGCATTAGCCCAGTGTTGTGGCAAAATCGTTATTTCACCACAAGAGAGCACTCCAGCAATACAAGATTTTATGTTGTCTATAAGCAATTTTATGACTGCCTTATGCTCCCACATGGGGCACCCACTCAGAAACCAAAGCACTTAAACAAAATTCTAGATCAATAATAATAATCATTGTAACTGTAATTTCCTAGAGAAAGAGAAGCAGGGCCAGCAGGACTGAGGTTACAATGCCCTAAAGTCTTGCTCGTGCAGCGGCATCGCAGTCGTGGGGGCAGTGCTCCCACTGCAATAAGCAGCTAATGCAGCTCCTTCTTTCTTACTTGTAAAGCAAATACTCTGTTATTGGCATCTGCTCCCTCATCACAGGGCTGCTGCCCTCTGAGTTATAAACAATATCCTACAGTTATCCCATGCCTTCCATCCGTTCCCTGGCAGCACTGTGGAAGGTGACCCTGCTGGGATGCTGAAGGTGGTACTGATCTGTGCAGCAGCACATTATGAAGGGCAAATCAGGAAAAGGTGCAGGGAGGATGTGAGTGGAAACAGGATGGGAGAGTGGAAACAGGATGGGAAAGTGGAAACAGGGCTGCAGAGCCCGGATTCATCCAAAGGCATCTCTCCATGCTGCACAGTGCTCATAGATGGCAAGTAAACAATTGCATATCTGTGAAGAGGTGTTTTTATTTTTACTAAATCCTCCAAAACCCACAGCCAGAAGGTATTATTGGCTAGGATGGAAGCTGGAGTTGTGGGAGAGAGCCGTCTTCTGCTTTTAGACACCTTGCCAAAACTATGAACCAAGAAGACACCACACTTCTAAAAATTTCTCATGACAACTTCACCTCCAGTCACCATCTGAGACTTATTGAATGTAAGTTCAATGCTTGCTCCATGAGGGCAGAGCAGACACCTAAATGAACACAGCATGTGGAAGCTGAAGGAAATAAATAGAAGAGAATAATTTCTAGCCTGTGCACCCACCTGGTTGTGGGAAGAATGCTATCAAGGATCCTACTTGGGAGCAGGATAATTCCTGATAATTCCAAAAAGTCTTTAGATATTTAATCAGTAGTTAGACTTGTTGGCCACGGCTTGTGGAGGAATGGGTAAAAAAGGAGAAATATCAGTGGAAGAAAGCCAAGATTCTTGTTGCTTATCTACCAGCTTCTAACCTCTTTCAGGGTTCTCTTCAACATTAGAATCACCTTAACAGGAAAAATTAGTCTGGAGCACTGTGACTATTTCTTTCAGGAAACTGAATTTCCAATCACATGTTCACCCTGAAAACTGAGTGAGGTTTTAGAGAAGAAAAATTTGTTTTCTCCCCTGTCTCCTTCCCTTCCAGTAGACCATTCCCCAATGACAAACTCAGAAGCCTTAAATGATGTGCTTTTATTTCATACTGGGAGAGAACAGGTTAGTTGTACAGATCACACAAGGTGGTAGTACAGGAAGCTCCTGTGATGCATTGTCAGACACTAAATCCATCACTGAGCACACACTGAGTCCCCTGAGAAATGTCTACAAGGTGAAAGAGAGAGGTGGCTTTTTTTCAATCCATCCCCCACTTAGACCATAACAGTCAAGCAACTCAACTGTAAAATTAAGTTAAACCATGTTTACAGAGGTGCTGACAGGCTTTCCAGTCATGTAAAACTAAATTTGTAGAGCCAAGTTGGTTGAAGAAAGCATTTTTTGTAGCCAAGTAGACAGAGGAGGAGATTTCCTAAGGAGGAAATCTGCATTCTCAGGTCTAGTCAATGGGCCAATAGTGCTTTTGGCAATTCTCTTTGCTCAAGTGGTAAAAAGAAATAAGGATGGGGCTTGGATTCCAGATGCCTACTTCAAAAAACATAACAATTCAGCATATTTGGAACTTGGGTCTTAAAGTTACTTCTGATTCTCTGGAAGTCATTCCAACACAGCTTTTAATTTCAAAAATTATACCTGTTCAACGCTATTCAACAACTGTCACCAGACCTAAATTTTTCAGCTTTGTTCAGATTTTGACATATAGCTTTGGGCTGGCTTTTTCAAATCCTCCTGCTTTGTTGTGCACAAGGCAATTTTTCTTTCCTCTTTCATAAGTAATTGAAGGTAAACAGGGGGAAAATGGTGAGGAACCAGCCTATACAATAACTCACCGAGGATGATGACAGAAAATTGCTGCTGTCTGCACTAAGTAAGGGACTTAAAATAATCCATCAGTGACAAGGGCAGGCTCACTGAGCTGGCTTTGCAGAGTTGTGTCACAGTTAAACTAGGCTTCTTTTCTCAGGTAGGTCACCTTTTCGTTACTTCACTAATAACTGTCCCCCCCTATTCAGAGGGATGGGAGTGCTCCTAGAGGAGGACGTGTAACAGAGTTTTGTTTCCTTGCCTGGGACTGAATTACCAATGCAAACACCTCAGCACCATATAACAAGGACAAAACAAGCCTTGTACAACAGATAACTTGTCAACGTGAGGCAACTCAGATCTGAATTTATAAAACTTCACTAAGACTCAGTTCTGAGAGCAGTCAAATGAGGAGAGCTTCTGCAGATTCTTAAATAAACTGGGACCTCCCTATGGCATCAATTCATTTCTCAAAAGTTTCCCTTGGAAACTTGGAATCTGTCTGAAATTTGGTATAATGATTTAAAACAAACTCGGAAACGGAGCAAATTCACATAGATTGAGCTTATAAGCACTTGAAAGAGCTCCTGAGTGGCTCCAGTTGTCAAATGAAATGAGCACAAGCAGAATTCTTTTTCTCAGAGCATTTGCTTACCGAAATCCCACATGCTGCACACTTCTTGCCAAATCTCTGCAGAAACTTCTGCCAGAAGGGAACGCTCACAGCTGCTGATACCTACAAGGGACAAAAACCGATATCTGTACTGTGCTTACTGCCACTGTCTTCTTCAGCTCTAGAGTTCACAGGCATCTTTTTGTCTAGTACATAAAGGCCTGAAAGGAAGGTGAACATGAAGATTACTGGTTTTCCTCATCCTTTGAGTGACTTTTTAAAATTCATTGTTAAGCTATACATGAGAGGGTTTTCCACAGTCAAATATCAGAAGACAGTGTCTTAAAATTTCCTTTCCTAATGCGAGCCACAGCAGTCAAAGCTGTGCTCAGTCATTGAGGTTCAGACATACTGCAAATAGTCACACTTTGTGCTAATGCCTTTTGCCACATTGCCTGAACCTGACAGATGATGAGTGAATTTAGCTCTACCCCATGGTACAGGAAGAAAGATGAAGTGCAGGATAAACTTATCCTAAGATATACTTAGAGTTAGCATTCCATACTATGTATCCCTTATTAGGAACAATCTGTAAGAGAAATAGTTGCTTGCAGTAAACATTGCTGTTTCAGATACTGAAATACTCACCCATAGCAGCAACAACCACATGCAACATAGTACCAATGCACTGAAGTACTGCCACTAATGGCAGCCTTACACTATACCTTTATTTAAATGTCATCTAATTGTTACAGTTATATTTCAGTCTTTGCTTACTTTAACTCTACTGTCTCTTGTCTCTGTTCTTGGTGACCATCACTTGCAGAGCCTTAAGATAACCAACACTCCTCTTTTGCAGACCCTTAAGATAACCAACACCTTGGTTTTAATGTTTTTGGAAAAGATATGTCTTATAATTTGGGAAAGGATAAGTATCACCTAAGCAAGCAGAATTCTATCTCTGTATGTCAAGAAAAAAGGTTCTGTACAAGGGTCTTTTTATCATGCTGCCAATTGCTCTAGAGAGGAATCTTCATATTTCTGGATATTTTAAATATTTATCCTTGCAAGCTGCCTAGCCCAGAAGAGTCGTGTGTATGAATATGCAAATTAAAGTTGTTTAATTTTCAGCACATAAGATTGGGGAAAGGGAAAAAGCTGGTAAAATTCCAGACCTCCTTTCTAGAAGCAGCTTTTTTCCTTTATAGGAGCAGAAAATTGCTTACAGGTAAAAACAACCAGGAATGAATTAAAAGTTCCAAACCACTATATTTTTAGAAGTACAGCAGGGAACACCAACTTTATTTCAAACAGACAATGCAAAAGAGAGTGTAGCTTCCTAACAGCTCTGCTGAGACACAAAACACTTCTTGTCTTCTGTTACTTTGTGCCAAAGCCCAGTGAGAACCAGGTAACATTTGGGAGAGAAGTACAACTCACCAAGATGGTCACCACCAAATACTGGAAATGATTGCGGAGGCCAGCAGCGTGAGTGCAGAACAGGACAAAGTTGCCCTGCTCCAGCTGTTGAAGACATTTGGTGACCACCAAAAGAGAAAGGAAAATTTAAAAAAAAAGACAAAAATGACATCACATGACATATTAGTTAAATACAGTCGGTGACTGATGTGTTAAATGTAGGATTTGGGAGTCTCATTCATCCCTTGTTTGCAACAATTTAAAGAAGCAGTAACTGTCCCGTTATCACTGGAATAACGTGCCAGTAATGCTGGGGTAAACAAGAGGTAAACCACACCTAACAGAGCATAAAACTGACCAAAACAGTAATGGCCCTATGAAAGGATTCTGTCTCGAGGCATTATTCTCTATGTCCCATGTGCCTTTTGTTGTCACAGCTACAGACTACTGCAAGAAACCGCCCTCTCTTTTCCGCAGCAAGGCCATGAATCTTTCTCTAGAAGCTCTGACTCTGAAACAAGTAACTTTTCAGCTGCAGTAACACTCCTGCCAACTTTCTGTGGTAAAGCAGCTGGTTTTGTATGCAGCCTCAGATATGGAGTGTAGCTTTGGGTCAGGTATCTCCCTACGTCTGAATCCTCATCAGATGGAAGGACCTAACTGCAGTGTGTTATATGACAGGTGAAGCCAGTGCCACCACCGTGCTTCTGCAGAACTCAGGGGACTCTGAACACCTGAATGTGATGGAGGGCCAGCTCCAGCAATTCTGCAGAAGTGGAGTGACAGAGGAGAATTTAATACTCATGCCACAGCAGCATGATCAATTCTTGCTCCTTTGTGTGCTTGTAGCTTACAGGTGGCCAATCATATGTATACAAATTAGGATATTCAAAGAGTTGTATCCCATTTGTATTATCACAAAAGCCTTCCCTAGTTTGTGTCCCTGTTTATGCTGCCTTAATTTTAGACATAGGATATCATATTCTGGAATTATGCCAATGCATCTTTACCTTCCCATTCCTTTACTGATCCATTCTCTAAAGTCCACAATATCAGTGTCCCTCCCTCAAATAACAGCAGCAAGGGTTGCTCATGCTGGCTGAGCTGGAGTAACATATCTTCCAGCTTCTGCCTCCCTTCACGCCTTCCCTTCAGTCTGCACAAATAGCAAAACAAAGAGATATGAACTGACAGAAAATCTTTTCCTCTCTGGGTGTTGTCAGCAAGTAGTTGGCTGCCAGCAACCAGATGTGCTCTCTATCCCTGCTGACTGAGTGGATGCTGGAAGGATGTGGACAATAAGGGACCTTTCATCTTTCATCTTCTCCCTGTCCCTGCAGCTGGTCACAGTACCTCCAGCTCCCAGATATGAGTAGAAATAACTTCTGCTATTGTTTCTCACCTTTCAGTATTCCAGCAAGGACTAACAGATGCTGTGCCCAAATCCAGGCCAACAAAAAAGTTCAGTGCTTCTTTGGCAAACAAACTTTTAAGCAGCCCTTCTAAGGAACTTAGTAATTCACCAGGACTTCTGGTGAGCACAGACTGCTCTCTTACATGTCATACTCCTGCCTTCTGTCCTGATATTCATTTGATCAATGGTTCACGTGACTAAGAGTCTCTTGGCAAAAATGTGACAATTATTTGCTTTTCAAAATAAAGTAAACTTCAACTGATATGTACAAGTTCACATCAAAATAACATATTCACTGAGTTGAACAAAGCTAAAAAATCAAGCTTAAAAAGCCTCCTGGACCTATGGGGAGTGAGGGTTCCTTACTGAGTGGCTTTTCTACAGCTCCTCTCTGGGAGGATGCACCACATCTTTTCATGAGAGCCACATCCAATTGCAGGTCCTCATTTCAAAATGGGCTCTACCTAACTCTGACACAGGAGAGACCTCCTGCCTTTGAATGTCTTCTTACTCTGACCTAATGCCTTCCATCACAAAAGATTCCACAAGACCTAGTTCAGCCACTATCTGAGGGCAGCCACCTATGCAAAGGAAAGGGGCAGTGGTTTAAAGCAGGGCACACACAGAGAGGAACAGACAGAAGAGAAAAGGCATTTTCTAAGCAATTGAAACCACAGGAAACTGTGGATGGATAACACAGAATGACCCAGTTTGGGTCACTAGGACTAGTTCTTCACCTTTTATGAAAAAAAAAAAAAAAGGAAAAGAAAAGGAAAGGAAAAAAAAAGAAAAGAAAAGAAAAGGAGAAAAAAAAAAAGAAAAGGAAAAAAAAAAGTCTTTAAATGGTCATGACTTTGGCTTTGCTTCTCCTTTTTAAGAACCATCTCCAGCCACACAGGACCCCAAAAGAGGACTCTGGTTCCCTACTGATTTACAGGGGAAGGCAACACCCCCTAGATCACCCCTCCAGTCACCAGCCAAAGGTTATTTGCATTTCAGACTCCCCCGTGCTGAGAGTGGAATGAGGCCAACACACAGACTGAGAGGGTCTGAAGTTACCTGAACCGCTGTTGAGATGAGAAGAAATGAAGCTGTAAGCTTCACATATGGACCATGCTTCATGGTGAGTGCAAGCCCCTTACAAAAAGGAATTGCTCTGTCTGAGTTTAAGGCATAAGGATCTAAGAGAAGCAAAATACATAAAATAAAAATCTTTTCAATAAAGGAATGTGAAATAACTATTATTAAATCAAGGCATATTTAAATGAAACTTACCATCCCTTTCCTTTACTCCAAGAAAAAGAATGACAATTCCAAGAAGATATACACCTGCTATGACCCCTGCTGCAATCATGTAAACTTTTGCCTTTCAAAAGGAAAAAAAGACATTTGAAATTGTGACAGGAGAATGACATGTCATTATGAAAATTTCAGTCCCTTCTTGGTAAGGCACCTGCAAATGAAGAAATGCCCATCTGCATACAGCCAACTGCCTGTCTGCTGCCTCTCTGAAAAATGTTCACTTCTGCAGTTTGTTTATAAACCACACCTGTCTTAGGATAAATTCAGGGCATATAAGTATCTATTTCTTGAAGAAAAAAAAAAAAAAAAAAAAGAGGCTGTGAACAAAAGGGTTACTGTCTTGGCAACCTGAATGTTTTAAAAATTTGCTTATATTGAGACTAACTACAGACACACACAGTCACCTAATCAAAACCATGCATAATCCACAGAGGGATTCTAATTTTCAGTAAGTCCAGTTGATCTGGCTACACAGACTGCAGTCTGGAACTTCATGGTGGATGGGAGAGTCCTCAGTACTGATGTAAACATAGTTACTACAGTTTTTGCATTTATACATGATGATAATAATGAATTTTAGAAATCATACTTACATGCCAATGTTTTGAGTATATGGTAGCTTGCATGCTGGTTTTCCCAGTTATTTAGGGAAATATTCAAGCAAATTCAGAAATCTTTGCTTCCTTTTATCCAGGGGAGCAAAGCCTCCAAGGATACTTCCCACACCACAAGGTCTCATTTATTATTTCTGACTACACTGACTTTGGATTAAAGCTTTAAAAAATATTTTGCTTTAGTATGATGTAAAAATTTACTTTAGAGTGTGTTATCAAAGATAAAGTAAGTGCTGGTTAAAAGCTTTATGACACAGTGATTATTTGATAGGAAAACTGAATTCCAAATTACTGGTTATATATTGTAGATGAAATTATTATAATTCTAAGAAGAAGGTGGTAAAAAATGCAATCACAAGAATGTACTTCCAAATATAAAGACACTTAGTAGAGGTGCAAACATATTCAGATGAACCATGTAAGAATAGAAGATTTTCAAGAAAACAGCTTTTGTTAGGATGTTTACATTTCAGAAAATAACATGGTGAAATAAAGGAATGTTCTTTATATGGGATAAAGGTGAGGGATTTTTTTATATCAGAGATATAAATTAAGTCACAGAGTACTTTCACACTGCTGGTCATGGCCTGCACAGAATACAGAGAGCAGTAGTGGAGATGCCTGAATTCACTTAAACAAGGCAATTTCAGCCTCAAATGCAGCCTAGCCAGAAGAGAACGGTCTGAAAAAAAAGGATAGTAGCAGGACTCCTTTGTGAATTTTATATTTTATTTTTACGTATTTGTTAATTTGCTGGAAGCATCTGAATTAAATATTGTATTTCATAGGCCATCATTAAATGTAATTTGAGCTTACACTATCAAGGATACTCATGGAAGGCCAAATAAGGTTCTCCAACCCTGAACAAAACTTGTTAGCCCATCTACAACTCTATCAGTACCCATGCTTGGTTTCCAGTAATAAAGATACATTCCTAAGCTTATAGTAACAACTCCAGGAGAGCTTAAAAATAACCATTTCTTCCATTTCCTTTTTTTCAATAATGAGCAAAATAATATCAGTTGTTCACTAAGTGGTTTTTAAAACTAGATGTGCTCTTGAGCAGAGAAGAAATAGTCCTTGTAACAAAAAGGGTCAGGGCCATACTTCTGAAGGGCACTAACAGAAAGTCAAGATTCGCCCTCTTCTAAATATTTCCTGATGGAGTTTCTTCAAGTTCATATAATCTAGTCCTGCCTCAACTTGTAACTTAGTGCCCATCAGTCATACAACCAAAATTCAAGATCCAACATCTCCTGTTTACTGTGCAATTAATTAGGTGCATATTCTGCTGTGTGTGGTGTGAACAAGGGACAGGTTTCCAGTCACACTGCAACTTCTTCAGATCTGAAAAATGTTTGTGTCTAAAAGCTTTCCCATAGTTTCCCAGTTTTAGTATCTAGTTTAATGAAAGATAATGCCTCTGCCTACAAACTCTGGCTACTTTATGCTATGGATCTTTACTAGTTTTAAAAAATAAAAAATGACTTGACATTCAACTCATTGTGAAGTTTCTTTCTCGATCTCCCTCCTACCTCAAAAAGGACAGGAAAGCACAGGTGATTAGACAGAAAGGAAATAAATCAAGATTGTGTCATTTTTTATGTGAAAGCCATTTCAGAGATTTCAAAATAGCAATTGGGGGTTTTAGTCTGAAGCAGATTCAGACAGGGAATCTGCTGTGCAATGAAATTCAGCTTGCTCCATGACTTGTCAAGCTACTCATCTTGACAATTCACAGAGGTATAATAAACACAATAGTGTTTTACATCAAACTATTGTCCCAGAAGCTAAAAAGGAAGACAGGATGATGTTCTGTGTCTTGTTAAAACACACACTACAAGTTACCAAACAAGCATCTTCCAAAACACATTAATCAGCCATAAAATGGTATGGCCACTTAGAGAAGCAGCCCAGGTGTCCTCAGACAGTTGCCCAGATCAGCTCTGTGAGAAGCCTGTGCCAGAAAAAGTAAGGAACAGAGAAAGAGAATAGCGTCTGGGAATGGGGCAAGGCCAGGACTATTCCCTTTCCTGGACCACCAGTGTTGATGCCAGAGTATGCAAATTCAAAACATAGATAAAAACATGCCTTTAGCTTGTGATTTTACTGCTGCTGAAGCATGATAATAGGAGCTACTCAAACACATTAGGAGAGCACAAATATGTACTTCCTCATTTGCAACAAGCATTTGAGATTAGATTCAGGTCAAGGAATCTTTTTCATAGGGTATTTTATATATTGGTTGGTACTTGCACTGACAGAGCAACAGATGAAAGCATAAAAAGAAAGGATGAATCTAGCAGTTGGTAAAATGGAACCAACAATCTGCTGATTACACAAGGTAAAACCCACTCCACAAGGTAATTGTTTGATTCAGGGCCTGTTTCTAGACCACTGGAAACAATTGAAGACTATCAAATTGTGCTAACTGAGGTTTGGATCGGGTTTTAGGTTTTCCTCCCAGATATAAAACCTTCTTTGTTTCTCAAAAAAATATAGAAGTCAAGTACGAGGAGATTAATTATTTGTGAAAAATTACAGGAAAAGTCTGCCATGGCAAATTAAATAAACAAGCATGGATCCCTAGGTTCATTCCACATGTGAACCATTGAGATCTGCCCCCACTAATTGCCTGTTACCAAACATTTACTTATAACAGCGCTTTGTACCTTCACAAAAGTACAGATTCCAAATAGGACTTACAGTTTCATTCACAAAATTGCCATTTACCTGTACAGGACATCTCCAGTGGTAACTCCTTTGGAAAGCAGTGTTGCTGAACTGAAAGATCCTACTATAGCCAACATTTTTTCATAGAATCATAGAATGGTTTGGGTTGGGTGGGACTTTGAAAGATCATCTTGTTCCAACCCCCTGCCATGAGTGGGGACACCTTCCACCAGACCAGGTTGCTCTGAGCCCCATCCAACCTGGCCTTGAACATTTCCAGGGATGGGGCATCCAACAGCTTCTCTAGGCAACCTTGTCACTCTCATTGTAAAAAAAATCTTCCTGGTATCTAATCTAAATGTACCCTCTTTCAGTTTAAAACCATTCCCCCTTGTCCTGTCACTACAAGCCTTGGTTAAAAGTTTCTCCCATCTTTCTTAAAAGCCCCCTTTTTGTACTGAAAGGCTGCAGTAAGTTCTCCCTGGAGCCTTCTCTCCTCCAGGCTGAACAAATCTCAGCCTGTATTTACAGAAGTGCTCCAACGTTCTGACAATTTTTGTGACCCTCCTCTGGCTCTTTAGCTTTTCTTTCTAAGCTTCTATAAACTGTAAATCAGCCCCTAGTGAAAACAAAGGATGGCCATGTCCCTCCCAGCTACTTTATAGGTTTGGCACCCCCTGCAAAGCTTCTCAGAGAAATTATGCTGTCACACTGAGGAGGGGTTGCAAAGACAGCAAAGATGGGAAGCACTGTTTGCAACAGGGTCACCGCCTCAGCTCCAACATCACTGATTTCAAGGAAGTCGCATTTGTGCTCATCCAGATGGATATGATATGGTATTAGAGGAACATCCCCACCCTTCTCTGTATTTTATACATTTCAATGTGTTCCCATAGACACTTACTTGATGAGACAGGGGATCTGAGGGGTCTGGAATGCTGGGAGCGTCATGCCAGGAGTCAGTGGTGTTTAGTGAGGGATTCACAGTGCAGTGGGGAGAGACATGAGCACTGGCCACAATCTGCCCCTGAAGTGCAGCTCCAATCAAGGTCCCAAGAACTTCCATGGTCATTCCTAAAAAACGGAAGCACAAATGTGCACTGAGGATGAGAATCTTGCTCATTTGTCTCACTGAAGAGAAATGTCATCAAACAATTTCCTTTTACAGGAATCAGTAATGCAAAGAACAGCAGAACTGGAAGATCAGTAATAGAACAGTTTCAAGGAAAAAGAGTTTTGTCATTTGTTTTTCTGATCAGCTTTGAGAAGAAGCATCCACACAAGCTGCATGAGATGCTGAATGCTGAGATTAAGAGCCACAAGGGGATAACGTGGAGATCTTTCATCTTGAGGACCAGAGTGGAACTACTTTTTAAATGCCATTTTCTCCAAAGCAGGACTTGGAGTCATGACATCAGACTATTCATCTCAAACTTGACAGTAACTTGTGAAACACTTATCTAATCAGACCTCTGAGTCCTCCAACTGAAAAATAAAGTGATACCTCAGGTTTATGGAAATAGTACAGCTACAAAACTCTTGGAAACAGCAGGTGCTGTTCTTAATTGCCTAACGCCAGAGTCAGGCAGAACTATCTACCTCTACCTCAGAGAATGATCCAGATCACTAACTCTCACCAGAAAAAAAAAAGATCATCTAAAAAAATAACCAAAGCCTCCACTTAGGAAAGCAAAAATCTAACCACGGGCATCATCTCATGAAATTGATCAACAAACTGACCACATCTTGCAGCTCTGTTGAGGCGAATGGTGAGAAATTTGGGTTCTAGACCCTCCTCACCCTGAGGGATTTCGAGCCTACCATGCCCGTTTCCCTGCAATATGACCATACCCAGCATCCCCATGGGCAGGAGGTACTGAATTCCTGTCCTAGTTCCAGAGACTCTCTTTACACATTTTGCATAAAGATATATAGGGCTGACTGCATGAACAGATTAACGACAGGGGCAAAGTCTCCCCATTTATGAGGGAATGGACTTCTCATTGACCCAAGATTCAGGCTTTTTTTCTATTTTTGCTCTTTCAGTGGCTCCCAGAGTCCCATGTTCCTTTCTCAGAAGCACCACAGGGGATTCTGAAGGGATGCTTCCAGAGCAGGTTGTGTCCTGGTGGCTATCATACTCCCCTCAGGAAGTGACAGGCATTTCAAAAGCTCCTAGGCTCATGTTTATTCAAGTCTCCTGATCTATAACAGCCTTCCTAGATGACCTCAGACACGTGGCTGTTTGTGTGCTCCTGTAAAGGAATAAAAATTCTTCACCATCTAAAGGGACGGCAACGCACACAGACTGCGAGGGGCTCAGACAGTGCAGAAATGCAGGGTGTGTGTGGCTATGCAAGATCCAGTAAGGAAAAGGGAAGAGAGGCTCCCTAGGAGACTTGGACCTTTTAAACTATTGCTACTCTCTTCACAAACTGCAAATGCTTTTGAGTGGAAAATTTGAGGTGCCATGTAATATTAATTTAAACCAATGGGAAGTAAAAAAAGCTCCTTGCCCAAACTTCACATCCAATCTTACCAGCAGCGTTGCAATTCAGTCCATACACACAAAAATCCTGGCAGATGGTGGAAATCTGTCTTGGGGTGACCTTATGATGTGTATCCCATATCGCTGCTTATGCCCAGAAATTAATTCCTGTGCCTTTCTATGCCTCTAAACAGAGGATATATTTCTAAATTTGGCCAAACCGGAACAAAATCTAACCCAAATCTGGTCTGAAGTGTTTGGACGCAAACTGGTCTCAGTTGGGCGTTGCAGAGCTTCCAAACTCAGTGCAAAGGCAACCCACTAAAATCACCCTTTCATTTAAAACACCACCTACACATTTATAATCTTTGTCTAGGGCTCTACATCTTATCAAGCCCTTGTATAGAATAAAACTCAGAAGCATCATTAGAGGCACCAGAAATGCAGCCAGCATGAAACTTTATTTTCTAAGTAGTAGCAAGAGCTGAGAAGCAGGTATCCTTCAAAGTTCTTGTGTGCTCAGAATTTATGATGTACTACTTTCCACATCAGCCAAGAAAGCTGATCTGCCAGCTGATTGTACCTTGAAGTAGGTTATATTTTGGCCAGAATGTAAGTAGGATTTATGTTAAAGCAACTTGGGAATCCAGTATTTCTACCTTGCATTCATGATAACAGCAGAATAAAATTTATAATAAGTAGTTCTTCTTGTCTCCAGCAGAGGGTAATGGATCCTCTGATCCCAACCTTATTTTTAAGAGCACACTTCATATTGCACAGTTGTTTTTCTTTAACAGTTGAAGAAATGCCTGAACAACTGACTGCATCCAAGGCAGTTTATCAACAAGAAGAATCCTCTATGAAGCCCAAAGAGAGGCAAAAGTGTTTAAGTAAAACACTTGCCAAAAAAGAAAAAGATAAAAAACCAAGGTTCTCACATAATCATAACCATTACAAGAAAACTTTGCTCCAAACAAATATTATATCAACATACACAAAAATACCAACACTTGAAAAGTCAAAACTATGGTTCATTCCACCACCTTTATTTGGTTTAGGAGAGCAGCTGTACACTCAGAAGTTAAACCCTTTCTGAACAATAAAATTACACTATATATTTGTGACACCTCTCAGCCACGGAGTTCAACAGCTTTTATGAGCACAAGTTTCACGTGCCTGTGAAGCCTTGCATGGGACTAGCAGATCAGAAAGCACATTCATTTGGATCACAGCCTCTGAAGACATAAAACCAGACAACAGAAAACACTAGGTACAGGGATTTATTTAGAATTTAGGCCAGATGACTCAGAATACAGTCAGTGCCAAAGAATATAACACAACTGGAATCTCCTGCTGTTTAGTCCTGTCCTGTGACTGCCAGCCTAGACTTTTTCTTAAAGGTAGTTGATGATAATGCAAATTACAACTGTTCCATGTGTCTGAACAGGGATTGGGTTGCTCAGGGGATATCGTATCTAGAATTTTTGACGTTACATTTTTATCTTTCTGTCTATTTCGCTGTGCCTCTGTGGGTTTCAACATAATCAAGTATGCTGAGGGTTAGAAGGACTAATGGAAGAGAAAAGGGATCTTGCCAGGAAGAGAAAACAGATGCAACAAAAAAACCTACAAGTTATTCTAAAGCAACACTGAAGGACAAGTTAAGACATAGAAAAGTCTTTCATGTAATATTTGACTTCTTTCTCTTTACCTTGCTTAATGCAGCTACACAGGAAAGAAGGCAAGAAAACAGAGTTGAAGAGAGCAGGAGGGGAGCAATTTGTTCTTGCATTCAATTTATGATCTATACAGGAAATCTCGAAAATATTTTCACTGCACTTTCTTTGGTCTGACTGATTTGCTTCAAAGGAAAAAAGTTTGTCTGGTTTTTGTTGTTGAAGAGCCAGAGATATGGTCGGGAAAGCCTCATTCTTTTAACTAATACAGTCAGAGTGCTAGTTATATTACAACAAGATCTGCCCTTAAACTACCTGGTGTATGTCAGAATTAATTAAAAAAACACAGATGAAATGAAAAAAGAGATTTCAGTTGGTGTGAACATGCACACAAAATTACTCTCCTTTTTGGTGAGGTTAATTGTCTTGGTTCTATGAATTCTCAATTTTTTTTCAGAGAAAACAAGTTTGGGATTTGAATATAACATGAAACACATAAATCTAAGGAAATATGAACTAAAGAAAAGAAGGCAACAAAACAACAAACCCAAAATAAAACCAAAACAACAAACTCCTCACAATGACTTTCATACCTACTTTAATTGAATGTTTCTTGCTTTTCCCCCTACAAATCACCTTTAAATGAAATCATTATTCCTTGCCCTTGCTTGGTTAAGAGTGATTTTTATTGTTTCCTCTGGCTAGCAATAAACCAAAAAGAGTTTTATAGCTAATCAGACAATTTGAGACAATGAAATATTAATGTCTCCTATCTAGATAGAAAAATGCAATTCCTTTGAAGACAAATTAATTTTCATCACATATTAAAACATTCTTATAAAAGTTCAGTTTAGGGACACAAATCATGAGGAACTTCCTATAGATTAAGAATGATTTTCAGTAAAACTCAGTCCTAATCCCCAAGAGAGAGCCCAGATCACACTCACGATATGCTGTTGCAGAATCTCTGTCCTTCTGGTCTGTGCTGAGAAACATGGTGAGGGCAGAGTATGGTACTTGGAATAACTATGGAAAGAAAAAAGATGACTTAGGAAATGTCAGGGTAAAACTTCTGTATTCCTTTGATATCCAAGAAAATGGTTTAATGGGACCTCAGAATTAATTTAGAACATTCATTTAGAACATTTAGTACCCTCAACCAATTTTTTAGCACAAAGACCTGCTTCTGTCTGGTTTGTAAAGGATATAAAAGGAAATCAGTATTTTTCAGAAGACAAATAATAAAATATGAAGAGGGTTTACCTTAATGTTGGGCTCCTTCAGTTTCCTTGGGAAAACATCCTTCACAGATAGACTCTAAAGAATTTGGCTTTCTTTGCACTAGGACACCATCATGTTCCTAGCTTGAGCTAACTAACAGGAAGCAAAGCCATAAAGAAGAAATATAGTTTTCCACTTTATTCAAGCCAGAAGACTACACATATACCCAAAATATTTCAAATATTTGTCTAATTATGTAAATCCAGGAGATAATAGTGAAAACTACTTTGTCTTCAGCACCATTTTGCCACACACTCCTTAACTTAAGAATAAATTAAGAGCACTGCAGGGGAACTGGGACATAAACCTGCTAGAACAATCAAGTTCTCTGTGGTGTTCCCACCACCCCAGAGATCTGTAGCCAAACTAAGTCTTACAATGTTTGTACAATATGGATTTCTGTTCACCTCCATCAAACATGGCAAGTGTGTACATTTTCAAAACTCCGCCATGGAAAATCTGTGCTTCTCTTTCAAAAGAAAGAGGGAAGAAGTTGTTTAAAACCATAATGGACGTCTTCTGGACCATCTTTCTACCAGGGGGAAAAAGGACCTAGAGAAATATTGATGCTTAACACAGGAATACAGAATTCCTAATCTGCTCCTGAGAACAGAAGTTATGAGAAGTTGGATGTCTAACTGGAATTAGGAATCTAAACTTCTATACAAGAATGAGTTGAGGGCACTGGTGGTAACCCAGATGAATTAGCAGTTCATTTGCCAGAGAAAGCATTGGCAGAAACCATCAACCAGCAGGAAGTTTGATAAAAGAACATCTGCCTGTCCCTTAAACTCACTAGAAATTGAAGTAAAATGTGAAAACAAGTTTACTGAATAGGAATGCTTTAATATAGACAGACAACAAGCGAGTTACTGCTGAGAACATCATGAACCTGTAGTCTACTTACTGTGGTCAGTGCTTGGAAAAGGCAGTGGAAAGTCAGGTACCAAGCAACTCTTCCTGATACAAATGGAGGCAGGTACCACATAAAAAAATAGGACACTATCGTGAAGGGTGTACATGCCAGCACCCTGGAAAGAAGATTAACACACATCAGGAATCTTAACATAATGATAGCAAAGCACATTAAGTTTTCCTGCTAATAATCAATATAATACAATTTATTTTATGTGCAGTTTTTCTAACTGAAGTAATGTCATGCTTTTAAATATCAAAAGTTAGTGTGCATTAAATACACAGATTAATATAAAATACATTAATACTAATATAAAATACATAAATACACATGTCAATACTTCCATAAAGTAGAAAAAAACCAACAAATCTGAAAGAAAAGAGCTGCACTTAAATTAATATCCCTCTCAGAAGAGACAAATTTCCTTGCACATGCACTGCAACAGCACACCTACATTGCCATTCCTTGGCACATGTCTCAGATTACATATTTATTAGACAGAACCACTGAAAACTAAGGTCTGTCATTATGTCTCTGCATACTCTAGCAACTTTTACATGAGCTTACTTATTACTGAGATTCCCTCTTCTAATTTTAGCACCTTTGGTTTTCCCCTGAATTTAGTCTCTTCACTGCTACTTCAAGCAAGCACAAATATGTTGATAAACTTAAAAATACTGAAAAAAGGATAAGAGACAATGGAAACCTCCTACACTCTGTATCTAATTGGGTATATGATCATTTCCTCCTTTTAACTCCTAATCACTTCAAACACAAAAGGATCATCTTCTGGAGAAAAAGGTGGCTTTAAAAAAAAAAAAAACCACAGAAACTTATATTCCAGACATTGCCATTAACCAGCAATTAATTACATTATTCTAAAACCTATTTCAGGCAAATAGCACTTGTCAAACTTCATGACACAGAATTAGTCAGATGTTATTATTTCCTAAAAATCTGAGCTGCAGCAGCATCAGGGCTATCCTGTATTCTTGTAAATCAGGCATCAAACAATGTATTTAGATGACCAAGATCCTAACAAAAAATTTCCAAACACATAAAAGAGAAAACAGATTAATCCCTTCACAACAGCACTACTGACATTGGGGGTCAGCTGATTATTTTGCAATCGTGAACTGAAAACCTGGAATACAAAAGAGTAATGTGGGTAAATAGTTTAGTAAAACAATGGCTTTCCCACACTGCTCTTTGGGATGGACAGCATCACTGGGACCTGAACATTTACCAGGAAAGTGTCAGGTTCTGGTATTCTCTGTCCCTCTGGTCCCCAGCCCACAGTTCACCCACAGCAATGGAAAGCATAAACAAGGGTAAAATCCTAACACATCTCAGGGAATTTACCTTCCTCTCCAAAAGCCTGAGCTCTTCCAGATGGTTCCAGGCAGAGTCACCACACTAAGTATCTTCAGTCACTTCTTCGTGCAACTTTTTATCAAAAACCCTCTTAGCACTGTTGTCCCCTTTCCCATATTTTCCTTTCCTCTCCAATGCCAGGGAGTTTTCAAAGCCTTGCTGGAGTTGCTGAATATTTGATTGTCTGCTATCATCTCTTTTGACAAAATGTTCAACCAGTATTTCAAGTCAATGTCTGCTTCTGCCTTTTAAAGCCATTAAATAAGTGATTGATGACTTTGTATTATATTGAGGACAGTATTAAGTGACAGTTAAACATTCACCTCTCTTACGAATGTTCCTGCTTTGCTGGCAAGCTTTTCTGACTGAAAAAATTCCATTGCTTCACTCTAGATTATTAAGAAGTCAGAAAAATTTCAAACTACTG
Organism: Corvus moneduloides; assembly: GCF_009650955.1. Classification (NCBI taxonomy): domain Eukaryota; kingdom Metazoa; phylum Chordata; class Aves; order Passeriformes; family Corvidae; genus Corvus; species Corvus moneduloides. The sequence goes on from NC_045478.1 coordinate 7,413,631, forward strand.
AAGTATTTTTAAGCTAAGGGAAGCCCCATTTTTTGCTTTGTATAAAAATGGCCTGAGTCTCAAAGTCTAGGAATAAAACTCCCATGAAAATACTAGCATTACCAAAAAACCCCAGATAAAATCGTTTGTAAAGCAAGCAGCTGTTTGATGAAAGGCGGGGTTAGATAAGCACTTTTCCTTTAAGAAGTGCAAGATGTGCTGGAGCTGGTTTACAGTGAAAAGGGCTGATAAGTTCATGCTTGTGCTTGGACAGGAGTAATTCTAACAGCAATTTAACACTAACAACAAACACATGCACTTGCTGTATTTTCAGAGAACTTAAAAAAAAAAAAGCATCAGAACACTTCTAATGGCATTTGTATAAAAATTTCATTACATTCTTTTTGAATAGCTTTCTTATTTGGTTAATTCAGTGGTCATTAAAAACCACAGCATTTACCTGGCCTCCAACCAAATCCTGAAAAGAAAAACAGCAGCAAGCTCCTCTTTTCCAATGAGACTTGACAAAAAGCTTAAGTTCAACCTGAAGGCCCTGTTCCTACTGGGCAAAGAGCATCTGATCTCAGCCTTTTTCCAATATGTACTTGCCTTCTCTCTTTTGTCAGATATAAGCTGCCCATGGACAAGTTTCTGCAGTTGTAAAAATGCACAGCAGCAAGAGAGCCACCAGCTAAAAACTGGGGGTTTTGCCGTGAAATTCCAACTTCTTTGCTTAGGACACAACATTTACTCTTAGATTTTTGTTGTAAATCAAGTTTGTGGGTTATATAAATTCAAAATTTCCAGTTAATTCAAAATATCTTACAGTGCTTCCTTATAATGTATGAGATAAAGTGATGAAAGACTCCCTATTTCACAAAGTAGTCAATCTCCCCATGACTTCCAAAATACTAAAAAGCCAAATGAACACATGCCTTGTGGCACAGATGACCTTGAGTTCCTTTAGCATGGCCCGATCTTTTCCAAGTGAAGGCACTCTAGGACATAAGTAGAAATAAGTTCCAACTTTGTGGAAGACTGAAGTCCAACTAAAGAAATCTAGACAGAGATGAAAATTCAACCACAGATTTAAGAAAAGTTTTAGATCTCAGCTCCCAGTTTTGTTAAAAATATGGTCTCTTGGCTTTATTTGTTTGTGTCTCCAGTGTTAGAAAATCTCTTCTGTGTTTTCATGCGTGAATAAGTTAAAGATGACATGACAATTTTTTGGTTTTATTTGATATATGTGGAATGAATACAACCCTTGACTACTTCAGTGAGGTGGCTGTATGATCACAACACTCAATATTCACATATACATGTAAATACATGTACACATTTATGCTTACCAAGGCATGAGCCGGCCAATTTTTGTCCATCTACTTTTGCTAATAAAAAATCCAGCAACAGGATCAGTAACTGCACCTGAGGCTTTGCCAATGAACAGCACCAAAGAGGCATGAAATGGAGTAATCTGAAAGTACAGACAGAATACAATAAACAAGATCCATTGTTTCACAATACAATGAAACAGCATAAAGCAACTTTCCAGAAAAAAACACCTCAGTGTTTTAAAGAATAATGATAGCTCGTTTACAAAACACATCTGCTGCTGTCATAGAAATTCCTATTGGTTACCCATAGCAAACAAATGAGACACTGAGAGAGGTGCTGTGAATTAAGGGATTAGAGGGGAAAAATGCAAGGAAGGGAAGATCCTGAATGTGTTTAGGATGAGGAAAATGGATCAGATAGTCAAACAGCATAGTCCTTGTTTTAGTCATACAATCTGACAGAGTCCCTCTGTAATTAGCCACTTGTTTTTTCCCCCCACATCTCCATCTCCTCAGATCTTTATCTTGACCTGATCTAGAAAATGGTGGAGGGGGTTGTTTACACGCACTAATGCTTTTTTTCCTCTCCTGAGATTAGCAACAAGGCTGCCAACTGGTGGCATGTGGCTGAGGAAGAGGTTGTTGCACAACAGACTTTATCCACTCGAGACTGAGCGGTGACAACTGAATTGCATAAGGCACATCTGTTCAAATCAAAGTTGCCAGCACGTGTCCATCACATCTCACTTGAAAAATGTTCATGGATTACGAAAGAATAAAATGGCCAAGAAGAAAAACCTCTGAAATTAACCCAGGAGGACCTATATAGAAATACAGTTTATCCCAGGCAAGGCAGTTATTTCTTCACATATATCTGTGCAGAGCTTGGGAATTCCCATCACACGATAGTTAAAAAAGGTGAGTTCTCTTCCAAGTGCTCTATTCATGTCATTGCAACAACAGTCCTGAAAAAAAAGCAGTCATTGAAACCTATACAAATATGAATGTTCCTCACACCAGTTGTTGAGAGAAGCTGCTGAAACAGCTTATGTGGCTTAAACAGCAAGAGCAGACAAGATCTCTTCCTCTCTGTGCTTCATCACACCAGTGCTACCATGCTGGACAATGCAGCTGATACAACACCAAGCAGGTGTTGAGCAGGTATCCCCTGGTTTCCTGCACAGGATATTGTCTCCCAGGCAGCATCACCAGGCTTCCAACTGGTGCAGGTCCCCTGCCTGCAGGATTTGCTGTAGGTGTTCTCTCAGAGGTGAAAGAAGGAAGCAGTGACCTCTAAATGTCCTGGATGAACAGGACAAAAGGCAGGTGCCACGGACTTCTGTCATCACCCCTGTTACATTTTAGCCCAAATCAGGTGAAATTGCAGTGGCAGCCAATCTTCCTGTCACCACCAGCTCATCACCTTTGCTGGCTCGTGTCCTCCCACAGACAGGGTGGCAAGTAGCCCACCAGCCTTGAGGCAGACTCGCCGTGGGGGCTGCACCAGGACAGCCCACAGGTTACTACTGCTCCTCAAGAGACAGGGCAGGCAAAATAAGCACAAAATAGCAGTCAGAAAGATAGAGGGGTTGAAATACTGCAGTTGTGAGGGACACAAGAACACAAAACTACAAATTAGGTGAGTTCCACATTGGTGTTTTGTTCAAATAACTCGAAGAGACAGAAAGGAAGTGGATATGAGATACACAGAGATGGAAAAAGCTTTGAGGAAAAAGCAAAATCTCTTTCATGTTAGGAGTGGAGTCTGCATAATCACCCTGTCTTCATCATTGGTATGAGCTTATACATCCCTTGGCTGCATTTTCCTGTCTCCTAAACCTAGACAGTGTCTGTCAGCACCAATGCCAGAAACTTTCCAGCATTAATAAAATACAAGACAAAATATGCTAAATTCACCCATCTCAAAAGGAATAAAAACCAGGATCCTTTTATTGAGAGGTTATTACAGAGAATTTTGGTGTTTTCTAGCAATTTGACTCAAGGATCCTGTGTGGTTTGGAGTTACATTTATGTCTGTCGTCTATACAGGTAATTTAGGTGGAACAAGGAATTCAAATTGAGAAACTGTAAGTTACAGAAAATTAATAAAAATATAATTTTCTTAGGATCCAGATTATGTATGAAAGATTACACTTGGTGACTTCCACATTCTCTCAAGAAGCTAAAACAGTTCTGCCCTCTAAATGGGCAAGAAATAAATCCAGGTAGTGACTATAAAATTACATCCTCACCCCTGAAAACGTGTGGAAAAGAACATAGGATTTCAAAGCCATTTATCAGGCCTTGAAATAAATCCTGTCCCTGCACGACTACTTCAGAGAACAGACTAAACCATCAGGGAACAAATAATTAAGCCCCTTAATGAAAGTGTAAGTATATTACAAACATTTTGCAAAATTATTGGGTTTCAGTAGAAGCTTGGTAATAAAATTAATATTTTGATGTCACTAATTTAGGTAGTGCCCAAAGATGCATGGATGGGACCCCAGCTTTCTGGACAATGCACACAAACACATGAAGGAACAGTCCCTTGCTTCAAGAATTTTCAATTTCTGTGATAAGCAAAGAATGGGGAAATTGCCATATTTCTAAGCACCCTGGGAAAATGGTGTTAGGGTTTTTCTCATTCAGTTCCTGCTTCATCATCTCCAATGTCTTGTATTGCCATCCTTGACGTCAGTGGGCAACAGCTTCAGTCAGAGGGGCTGCACCTCCCTCCTGTACCCCCAAGCTCCTTTTTCTGCCTCCAACTGCTCTGATTCCACACCATCCACTTGACATCTTTGACACTGCTGTCCAAAACTGGCTCCTTTTCTACATCTTGTGACTTTGATCTCAAGACACTCATGATGATCTCAGTTGTACATGCCCACCTTACTGTGTTGCCAATTTTATTAAGTAAGTCGCAAGTCAGTTTTTAATACCGCACTTTTATAGGAAAAACATCAACCCAAACTTCTGGACACCTCCAGTCATATATCCTGTCTTTAGACAGCGTGGGTAATGATATCTGACCCAGAACCTTCTGGTTTTTTCCAGCAAATAGGAACAGTCATCAGTGCTGAAGTCCCTCATGTAGTTTTACACCTGTTCTCACAGTCCCTGCAATTTGGCCTCAACTCCCTAAAATCCTTTTTCCTATCCTAATACTTTCTCTATCCCACCTAGTAACCATGCAAGCACCCAAGACAATCCAAAACAGTAAAAATTGCTTATGGATTGATTTTCTTTGTGTCTCTGCTGTTCTGAAATCTAGCTGGAGCAGCTGAAACTCAGATGAATGGGATGACTCCTACTGCTTTGTTTCACCAGGTCTGATTCTGCACCAGAGAGCCACAGACTGGAAGCAAAGAACCTTCAGAAGGATAACTCTGCTTTCCTTGCCACGAAATTACCTTAGACAAACCAAATAAAATTTGTGTGAAATGATGTTAGCTACTAGGTGCAACTGGAGTGATTTTTAACTAAACCAAATGAACAAAACTTCACAACCTCAACATGGTGCTATTAATGTTTTCAGATGTCTTGTGTCTTACACTCTTTGACTCTTTACACTGAGAACTCATTTTCCTTGTGTCTGCAAGTGTGTGAGCTCTACAGCACCCAAAGTTCTAATAATGCTCCCAAACTAAAAGCGAACAACAGCCACCTCAAGACAGAAAGGAAACCAGTGGAAAAAAATTAATTCTGGACACGTTTATGTGGTTTCCAGGATGCTGAACAGCTAGAGGCAATGACAACAAGACAATTTGAAATATTTATTAGCTAATTCCCCTTTTATCATTCCAGGGACATCGCTGGCAATATCAGAGTTAAGTCTACAGTCTGCAAATGTTTCTTGTGCTACTTACATGGGCTATGTCTAGCAGGTAGATTTGCAGGAAGAAAGAAGCAGCACTCCCTGCCACTTGGTTTGGGGCACCTCCTATGGCATAACACAGTTTGCTGCACATCGAGAGCCTGTATTCCTGTGAGAGGAAGCAGAACAAACTCTGAGTAAACCAAGGTGCACAAGTTAAAAGCTACACAAGTGATAAGGTTAAAGTCTATAGTTAGCACCACTTTAATGTATTTGCTTCACAGCTATTCTGCTAATAAATCCATATGCCCTCAACCCCTATCATCAACAGGCATTTGGGTGCTCATTACTTTGATTTTTAATGGGTTTGTTCTCTAATTCAGCCCGTGAAAACAGGTTACAGTGTTCCCAAAAGTGAGTTGTGATGACCCTCAGGCTTACCTACCTTCTTCTCACAAGCTATTAAAAGGAAACAAGTCTACAATTAAGCAAGAAGCAGCAGGGAAGTGCTACACTATTATCTGAACTTAGTTTTGTCTTTGAATGTTTAATTAATATTTTTTAGGGTTGAAAACTTTTACTTTTTTTAAAAAAAAAATTATCATATTAATCCTTGAGATAATAATAATTGATAAATACCCTCATACCACAGTAATTAAACAACATTCACAGAAAGTTCCACAGTCAAATGCAGACCAAACAGATCCCAGACATTTGTGCTTTGTTCCCTCCTTTGTCACAAAATGCTGGTGTGACACTGGCAAAGTCACTTGACTTTGCATATCTTCCTTTTGACTTGACTTTTTACATCTGTGTGAAAATTGGCATAATATGGAAAGTGATTTTGGGCCCAAGTCTTCTTTAGAAAATCACTCCAAGTGTATTTTAAAAAATTTGCAAAACTGTGCTCTCTCATTCACCTTTTGATCTTTGAAAAGTACCATAAGCACCAAGAATATTCTTGAATATAACTGCCAAATAAGAATAAGATAAATGTTAAAAATAAGGTTTCATACCAGCAATTAAAATACAAAAAATGCACAGTTTCTTATAGAAATCCTAATGAAGAACACTTCTTTTTCTAACAGTAGAAGTTCAAGAATACTGGAAAGCCTTTAAAAAAAAAATCCTAACATTTAATTTTATGCCATAAAATTTAAAATAAAGGAAGAAAATGACTCTTTGTTAATCCTGTATTCCTTTCAGAGGGATGACACATCAAATCAAAATTCTGACTTTTAGGCTTTTGGTCCCTCTTTAAAATTTGCGGTCAGCAGCTGTCAGCAGAAGCCAGGAGACATGAAGAGGAGCAGAAATATTAATCCTGAATCTGTCTTCTCTCTGAACTGACTACACAAGCCCGTAATTCTTATGTTAGATCAGGATAAAAATAGAGATATGGAAATGAAATCCACCACAATGATGATATTATGACACATTACCTAATTTCTGAACATTTTTAAATTTACTAACCCATCATCTTTACTCTGTAACAGCTTTGAGAAGTTTTACACTTCTAGGCAGAGCCTTTCATCATCTAAACATTTCCCTTTGAACTGTTTTATCAGACTGGGTGTGAACAAACAAGCACAAGTATCAGGACTCTTTCCTTTTTGTGTTTTCCCAGAAAAAGACAGGGTGGGATCCCATTGCTACGCCCAAGGAAAGTGCATACTGTCAGGGCATGAGCTGCAAAATGTTATCAGCACAGCAGGCCTCACTTTACTCTGCATTGGCAAGTTTCTTCTTTGCAGGAAAAAAAAATAAAGAGCGATAAACAGTCACAAGACAGATTTCATCATAACAATATACTATTTAATTTGATAAGTGATTGCAAACACAACAAACAGACTATATACATATTTGCTGTACAAAGTAACTCTCCTTTTTCCACACGTAAGTCCTTTTAAATATGAGCTTTACTAGACTTGTGGGGTCCACAGAATTTTGCTAGCTTGACCCATTGCAGTCTCCTTGAGCTTTGGTCCAGGGGCTGTGTATTTCATAACTTCGTCTCACTTTTTTAGTTTTTAGACATTCCCTTCTCCTAGCCTCTCCTCCATCATCCACAAATTAAATTACTTTAAAAGTTTTCTTTCCCTTCATAGCTCCCCTCTTGATCTCTAAGCATTGGTAAGATGACTTTCAGATGAAATCAAGAGACGTAAACCAGTGCTACACAAATCCTGTATCCTATTGCAACCTCAAAAACGGAAAAAACCTTTTAGATCCCCGATGCTGCTTTCATAGTTATTTTCACTAGTAATTTTCATAGACTCATAGCGTGGTTTGGGTTGGAGAGGACTTCTAAAGACCATCCAATCCAACCCCTCTGCCATGGGAAGGGACACCTTCCACTAGACCAGGTTGCTCCAAGCCTCATCCAAGCTGGCTTTGAACACTTCAGGGGTGGGGCACCCACAGTTTCTCTGGTCAAGCTGTGCCAGTGCCACAACACCCTCATTGTAAAGAATTTCATTCTTATGTGCTTCTTTTAGTTTAAAACCACTGCCCCTTGTCCTTTCAATAGCAAAGGCTGTGGAAAAACAGAAAAAGCAAATGCCTCTATATAATTTACATGATTCCAAAATGGTTTTAGAACAGAAAGAATGTCAAGTTCTTAAGAATTAATCTAATTAAAGCTGTGCTACACTAAATGGTCAACCAAGATCTAAACTTACAGGCTGAAGGTGGTACTCCTGTCCTTACAGCAGTTTCATGGTTAGAAGATTTACAATCTTAGTATATTTTTTATGAAATCTCACTGCAATTCCACACACATCCAGAATGCTGCTCAGCTACTCTCTGAACCATGCTCCCAGATCACCTTGAAGCAGAGTTAATACTTTGGTCACAGCAGTAGTTAAGTTTTAATTAAATTTTGGTTATGAATGTTATTTTCAGAATAAAACAAGCTGTCAGATAGATGTGGCATACAGAAGTGTCCTGTTTGGTCATCCACAGAAACACGGGGAATCTGCAGTTCATGAACTCCCTGGAAGGTAGGTTACATCCTCATCACTGTTCCATACCTCTTTCCTCTTATTTTGCCTAATTGCTTTTGGAACTTGTCTGTACATTAAGCCATAAACACCACAGCAGTTCTGCATGGAAATGACACATACCATGAAAGGAAATGCCAATGTCACTGCAGATCTGCTGCCTGGTAATTTCATTGAGTGTCTCTGAGCTTCTAGTTGCTGAGAAGCAGTCCTTCAGACTCTGCATGCTGGTGTCTCTTTCCAAAAGAAGCAGCCCATAATAGATTTTTGCTTCTCCATGCTGAATTTATATGGTAATGACCACATTTTCTGCCTCAGTACGCAATGGAAAGGGGTAAAATGAAGGTAGGACTCTGCACCAGTAAAGCTGAAGCATTTTCTTCTCCCTAACTTCCTACAGTTAAGAGCACAGAAGATGCACGTGGCAGCTGTTACAGGATCTACAGGAGCGAGGCCCCAGCCTTTGTTGGCTTTGCATGATATTGCTCACAAACGCTGACAGAAACTGTCTTGGGAAGGATAACGCTGAACAGGGCTGCGTGGCCAACAGAGCGCTGGCTATCAGCAGCTCACAGAGCTTTCCTCCGATGGCTGGGTGTCCCTGCTGCATTGCCTCCTCAAAAAACATGAGGTCCTTGATTGCTGTGAAATCCAGTAAAAGCTTCACCTGTGCAGGTTTGTCAGCAAGCTGAAAGTACTCCACAAATCACGAGAGATCTGAATGCACAGGCAGTGGTCAAATAAGGAATGAAACATAAAAGTACAATGACAATTTTGTTTTGAGACCCCTGTGGTGTAGTTGCATGCCAACATCAAATTGCTTCTACAAGCTTTAGGAGAAATGTGAGATGATGGCATGAGATGTAAGAGGAAGGAAGGTCAAATGAAGTTACAATTTTTATTTTGTTCTCAGATTAACTTGACAATTTCACACTTATACCTGCTCCCACCATATCAAATTTAATTGTGTTTCAAGGCAAACCAAGAAAGCATAATAGCTGAGAAATTTGATTTTGCTCCTTAAATAGAAAGTTTAAACATTGTTATGGAAAATTAAAGCTTCTCCTACACTGTAGTTCCTTTATTTTTAATTCCCTTGTAAGTTAAAACCATGCTTGTAAATTTTCCCTTGCCCAACAGAACAGAAATTGAATACAATGTTTATAGGAGACCATCTTATTTCTGAAGAAACTACTTTAGCACATTGAAAACAACTCTGCAACTGTGTTATGGGCATAAGAAGCAGCCGCGTTTTGTAAAAAGCTATTCGTTATCAGCCGCGTCCAGAACTGAACCAACAAGTAATTTAAAAGCAGTAAGAACAGAGAGCAAAACCTGTGACTCAAAGATAAATGCTAGTCTAGGTTTATCTTAGAAACAATGAAATGTAGCTAGCGAGGAGCAGCTTTTGAGTCAGCTTTTCTCTTAACATGGAATTAACACTGGTAATGTTTCTGTTCTGTGAGTGACCAAACAACTGCCTCTTGAAAGCACGAGTGCAGCAGTCACGGTGGCATCCCAGGTCCCTCACACCGAGCACCTTGAGGACTGGTTTCAGGTTTCTTAGTGACATCAGCCCACCCTTGAGTGGAAAAAAACAGGAGCAGGGCTTGCGTGCAGACACCTAGAAAAGCGATTATGAGTAAGGTGGGATACAGTGGTGCTTTCTCAGGATATTCTTCCTTCTGTGAAACAAAGACGGTGTATCTGTGTAACATCTTCAGACTTCTGCCACGGATTTACCCAGATGCTTTCCAAACACAAAAATTAAAGCCCGAACGGGACGTGCCTGGTGTCTGACGATCTCCATGGGCTGAATGCCCTCCAACATGTGGAGGCAAACTCCTCTGTTTGGAAGCTGTCTCTTCCCAGTTTTACCTGGTGTTCCCTCAAGAGCCAAGGAGTGGGGGAGTCCTCGCTCACCCTCACCTCCGTCCCAATCCTACCCCGGCGAGCACCGAGTCTGAGGAGGCAGCATGAGATGCCCTCGCTCACATCACAACACACACCTGGAAATCGGGGGTTGCTGAGGCTCCGGGGGCAGCAAACCCCTCCTGCCTCCCGCATCCCACCTGCCTCGGTCCGGGAGGCAGCCCCGGAGGGGACAGGAGGTGGGAAGCGAAGGCGCTTTTCCCTGGCACCGCAGCGGCCAGTGAGTAAATCCCGCGAGGTGCATTCCAGGGAAAACACCGGGGCTGCGGCGCTGCCCGCGGGAAGGGTCGAAGAGCTGTTCCAGGTACTCGCCGAGGCCGCGCACGAAGCCCCGCACGAACCTGGGCGGGCTCAGCGAGTCCGGGCTGCCCCAGCCCCCCGAGCGCCCGCGATGGCAGCGAAACGCCGGCGTGGCGGGACCCGCTCTCGCCCCGGGCCGTGTCCGAGGGGATCCCCAAGCCCCCCGACGGCCGCCCTGCCCCCTCGCAGCCCCCTACCTCCTGCTCGCCCGCCGGGGTGTCCCTCGCAGCCCCCGCCATGGCACCGCGAACATCCCACCCCGTCCGACACCTGCACGCCCGGGGCGGGGCGGCGGAGCGGAGCGGAGCCGAGGGAGAGCGGGCGGTGTCCTCGCTGCCCTCTCCCAGCGCCCTGGAGGGGCGAAGGCGCCGGCGCTGCCCTCCCGTCCGGGGACGCGGGATCGCCGCCCCGCCGAGCCCCCGCGCTCTCCGTCCCTCCCCGGCACCTCCGCGGGGAAGCGCCCGGCGGCTACACCGCCGCAGGGTGCGGGGCTCAAGGACGGGGCACGGGGGTGGAGGGGGCCGGGGCTGTTCTCATCCACAGCCCCAAAACGCCAGCTCTGCCTCTTTGAAGAGATGCGCGGTTTCCCGACGTACAGGGATGTAGAAGCACGCCGAACAGCAACGCTGTCAGCTGGACGGAGCTCACACACCACCCGCCCGAGCAGCTGCTCATTCTTCCTTGAGGGCGGTTAGATACGGTAAGGGGCTGCTCAGGGAGGCGGTGGAGACAGCGGCCCTGGAGCTGTTTAAGGAAAGCCTGGATGCGGCACTCAGTGCCATGGTCTGGTTGACAAGGCGGTGTTGGGTCATAGGTTGGACTCCGTGATCTCAGAGGTCTTTTCCAACCTCATTGCTTCTGTAATTCTGCTGCCCCCGAGCCAACACTCTTATCTAGGATACACGAGTTCACCACCACCCTGCCCCTGGGAAAGTGCTCTTGCAAGCATGCTCTGCATTAGAGGAAAGAAATACAAACTTCATTTTGAAGTATGAATCCTTTCAACAGTGAGACAGCCTGAGAGAAGAGCATTTAACAAAGGCAACAGGACGACTTGTGACCTGCTTGTCTTGGGGAGATGATGACTAATCAATCTCTATGCCCAGGGCTTTTTGGCGTGACTGATTGGAAGAGCTCTGCTACTGACAAGGGTCACCTGGTGGGTACTGGGCTGCAACTGCAAACCATGCCATGAAATACTGACATTCAAATCCCGTTTGGTAAGAATAATTAGAGCAAATTTGCAAAATTCTGAAAAAACAAGGCATTGAAGAATTTTCTAAAAACCAGACCTTCAACTGAGATTGTGGCCTTAATACACCTTATTGAAAACTCTCTGAAGCTTTTGGGCTCCAGTGGGGGTCTCTAGAGGCTGATGCCAGATGAGCCTCAAAACAGAAAAACGGATTACCCAGTACCAAGCTAAATACACGATACGCATCTAACATTCAAATTCAACATTTAGGTTCTTTGTTTTCTCTTTACACACTGTCCTCATAACACATCCAATCTTTTTTACCTGCATTTCCATGTTTCTTCACAAAGCGAAAATCGACAGAAAACATTTCCTTTTGTTGTTCTTTTCTTGGCTATTTCAATTTTGCTGTAGAATATCTTAAGGCACAGGGTTTACTCAAAATAGCAAAGGCTTGTGATGTAACAATGAATAACTGATAGTATTTGTGTGTTTCACAAACTCTAGCACTGATCAAGCCAGTTTTGCTGTTGTTTGACCAATGCACAATTGCTGCCTATAGCACTGAGCAAGAGATTAGGCTGTCTAGACGCTACAGGTAGCTAACCAGACTTTACAAACTTGACCAAAACCAATTAGATTTAGGAGAGTCCTCTATTCATTCCGAAGATTTTCTCCAAATTAGGACATAAGTTACTCAATCACAGTTCGTTGCCTTTTTTAAAAGGCACTTTCTAGTCTAGCATGGGATTAATGCAGCCAGCATCACTTCAGACTTTTCAAAGATTTTCTCTCATTTTGTAATTAAGATAATGACACTTTCAAACTGCAAATGCACACTCAAGTACACCAAAGCTGCAGACACAGTTGGTCTTAGTAATGCTGTAATGTAAGTAATCTTAAAATGCTGGTAGCGGACGTTGAAATACAAAATACTTACTGCTCCTTCCAAAGGATAGCAAGCAAAATGGATTTACCCACTTCAAAATTTTACACTCCCCCCTTCAATTTCAATCTTACACTAATTATTTCTTCAAATTTCTGTGCTGCAAATGCATGAATAGTAGTACACTATTACTTTTGGTATTTCATGCACCTTGTAGATAGTACATCTGAGCTCACAATCAAGCACATGTGATTTTCTAATACTGTTGTACACTAAGACGAATTCGAAAGCACTGATTAATAAAACGCCCTGTTTAGGAAGCTCTGGGAACTGAGGGTTGGAGCTGTGTCTGTAGGTGCTCTGTCTTTTCAATTTTACTAGTGGATTTGTCTGCACATTTATTTTTGTTTTTCATAAAGGAGTCAATGCAAGAGCAAAGAAAATTTAATTGTACCACTTGCTACATAAACCTGAATGATACAGTAGCACAGGAAGTTTATAGCACTGGATAGTGTATAAAGGCATCCTTTTCAGAGATTTGCTTTCTGAGGACACTGAATAGGTATTTGCCCAGTTGACTTTTACTTCAAACACACCATGAGAGATGCTGAAGCAAACCAGTTTTATATCCCTGGGAATGAAGGAGAGTTTGAAGCCTCACTACTTTTTAGAATACAAGTCACTCCAATGAAGTAATTTTCTATTTAGAGCTAAACCAGGAAAACCCAAATCCATCTTTCACTTAACCACACCAAAGAAGTACAACCCCAACAACCAATCCTTTAGCACAGGTAGCACAGAGTCAGAACCCACTGAAGGTCCTGGGATATGTCTTACCTGGATATTTTAGTTCCATTCACAATCCCACATGCTTAGTACACAGTACAAAATATTTAGTCTTTATGTTGTTTTCTCTTTTAGCAAAACATGGAATAGTTGGCTAAAAACTTTATGCCTTGAGTACATGAATAGCAAAATAAAAGATTTGGATGGAAATAGGGCAAAGTGGAAGGAAAAACTTCAGTTTTCAAGTAAGGATTTTCAACATCTTTGAAACTTGACCACATGCAACTAGTGTCTCAATCAGCTGGGCAGTTCAGGACAGAGGCAGATAAACAGTACAAAACCAACTGTGTCCCTCTAAACATTCCTGCATGGTGATGGTCAAAAAAACTTTAGTTTCTGTGTGATAAAGCTACAAGTGGCTCCCTATGCTAATGAGCTAGGTAGTTTAACATCACCTGATCTGCAAGACACTCGTAGCAGCCCAAAAGAAGCAGAAACCACTTCAACCATTGGTAAGAACAATTCCTTCAGAGCTTACTTTGAGGCACTTCATATGCAGTATGCACCAGACTACCTCATTTGTATCTTCTCACACACGCACCTACCACCATGTGAAGGCTTGACAGAACATTATTACATTGCAGATCCTGTGATAAAAGTTACATCATGAAGATTTTCAAGTTAGAGTCCAAATGTGAGCTTGCCTGCAGTATTGCTTGTCTAAGAGTTACTGTGAGAAGAATGCAAACTGCAGCAGTTTACACTATAATGTGAAATGTTTCACTTTAGTCCAAAGTGCAAAAATAAATACTATTTTTCCTTAAAAGGTGCTATCAGTAGTTAAGTCTCAGAGAACTGTTCCACCTAGACCCACCTATTAAATAACTAAGAAGGTTTTACCTAAGGAAATTCTAAGGATGGTCTGCTGTACCATCTGCCACATTATACAGCCAGGCTCTGACCACCCAATTTAGCTGAAAATACCTCTATTATAGCAGACAACAGCACAGCACCCATTCTGCTCTCTAAGAGCACAGTGCATGAGGATGTGAGGCCACCCACATATTGCTGGTTACATTTTTGGTTTTGCCTAGTTCACCCTGCAGATAGATTTTGGTCAGTTAAAAGCTAATTTGATCTTGTACTATTGATAGCAGTTTTTTGCTCATTCTTGAGCTGTCCATTAGGTGTAGCAGCAGTTTTGTAGTCATTTTCAGGTGCTTTTATCACTAACAGTCTGAAAGGCTCCGTTGTTTTCCGAAGTCTCTGAACAACAACAGCATTTTGCAACTTTGCCTCCTCGAGTGTGAGTGTCTCGTCCTGCAGCTCTCGAAAGGGCAGGGAGGTCGTCAGTGTGAAGGGAACACTTCCCTCAGATCCTTGATACTTTGTTATGAAGTCTCTGACGTGGCTGATTCTGAGAAGAAAGTAAGAAAACTCAGCATTAGAGTTCCAGCACTGCAATCCCCACACACGTGCATAACACAGCCACCATGGGATAGGAATGAAACCACTTCATGGAATGCCTGACAGCAGAGAACTGCAGCAATATAGATGAGGTGGTATCCTGAAATGCCTGATCCACTTGGGAGGCAAGGACCAAGATCTGCATGCTCTGAGAGTACTCCCAAGGGAACACGGATGAGTGTCTTACTCTGAGCACTCAAATGCAGCACCGTGGCTCAGATGGTAGTTACCCAAACCTACCATTTCCTAACCAGCTGGTGGAGCTCTTACCTGAGGGTTCTGCAGCCAAGAGCTAGAATAAAGATGCCTCCAGTTTGTGGTTCATGTAACGGAACCATAATAAAAATGAAGAAAAAGGGTTTGAAAAAATTATTTGGACAGCTGATACATTAACTAGGTCTAAACACAGTCCCATCTTCTCAAAGCAAGGGCACAGTGAATTCATTAAAGATTCAAGCTGTCTTGTGTGAGCAAGACAGAGGTTTTCCTGTGGAAGAATCAGCTTCTTTCATCAACCAATTTAATTAGAAAATGAAGATGAAAAGATACATCTGTATGAATAAAATTAACACAGTGACAATGTCCATTCTTTGGTCCTGAGGCCAACTGGCAGACTGGCTGCTGGTAAATGCCTAAACTCATCCTTCCTCTCTCCCATGCACAGGGTCTTCCATGAGGTTTACTGTCTCCTGGGAATGGTCCAGGACCTGAGCTAACATCTGAACCATGGCTAGGTATTGACTGAGGAAGTGCTGGCTGGCTTGGGGCAATGCCATCCCAACAGTTTAGCAGCACAGATGCCCAAGTATCCATGCCTTAGCCACACTCACCAGGACAGATACAGCCAGCAAAATAAAAACTAATTCCTGTGCACTCAGGCCTCAATACAGAGACACTGCTTGGTCTTACAAGCCAAGAGCTTGAAAAACCTCAAACAGGACTAAATTTTTGGTTGGACATTTACAGGTGTCTACATATGCATTATATCAAAGTTGATTGGATTCCAAGAGCAAATCAGGCAATTAGCCACCAGCTCCCTACTTCCGGGTGAAAAAGTTCTTTTCCAGGCTCCATACCTGATGCTCCAGGGTCACACTAACCTAGCAAGTGCTCAAGAGGGGACACAACTCGATCCAGGACACAGCTCTGTGCGCTATTCCTACAACTCTGCTCTCCTAGTTGCTACATTCCCATGTCTCAATTCCCCATGCTGCAACACTAAAATGCTTCCCATGCTTCCACTTCAATCTTTCATCAGTAATCAACTCATATCTACAGCAGCAGTTACTGTGGCACCTACACAATCTAGCTGCAAAAAGCTAAAAGTAATCAATTTACCCAGACACTGCAATATACATGCTACATGTTATTAATCTATATGTTAGTTAACAAATAGCTGACTGTCTTCTGCACTGAAAGGAGTCCTGTGCATGCAGTCATTATGCTTAAGGATATGTACTCTAAAAGGATTTCCCTCTAGTTCTTACCAGCTCATACACAAATCCTCTGTACAGCACAAACGTCCTGGTCTTGTGGCAAGGGGCTATGCTATGATGGAATATTTATTGCACACTACTTCAAAAAGAGCATTACACCAGTAAAGCTTTGGTTCTGCTTATCTCAGATGGTTTTTTTCCTCTCAAAAGCACTTAGAAGGTGTTCAAACTGCTATATACTGTGAAGACAAAAAGCTTGTAAATATACTTAGATGTGTGGGACCTGGAATAATTGAGATATTAAGCCCTTCAGTGAAGTATTTATAATTAAAATAGCAATTTACCCTTCAGCAGTACATCATAACAGTGTTTCAGTTCATATCTCAGGCCACTAACAGTAATAAATTAGTACAAGTCAAAGAAAAAGCTACAGTCATTAACCTTCAACAGCTGAGCTTTCCTTCTGACCAGCCACAGATACACAGAGTTTATCTTGACAGCAGCCTGGGTTGTATTAAATCTGTGATACCTTTAAATTGCTTCACAGAGAAGCAAAGGCAACATATTCTTTCCACATGACATGACTGTATAGCACTGGAGTAATTTCTCAAATTCAGATTTGAGAAAGGTCTCTGAAGACAGTAGCTCTACAATTTAAAGTGTTAATCCCACTTTCTCAAAGCTCCTGCATACACGCGCTGTGCTGACACCTTCTGACATTATGCTCATTTCTAAGCCTCTTTGGGAGCCAGAAATTTTATTAATTAAGAATTAAACACACTGTGTGCATTCCATTCTGTCCATGTTGACATGCAGGGGATGAACCTCCCGGCCCAGTGCACCGACTACAGCCCTCCCCAGAGGTTTCTCCAGCTCAACTCTAAGTCTCTTTCTCCAGCTCCCACCTGTGGTGCTGTCTATGCCCAATGACCAGCAGGCTTTATACTAAGCCATTTGTTCCAGATGTAGCCGTTTTGTGAGAGATCCATCATGTTAAAAGCTATTTCCTCTAGTAATGAGTAATATGTACACCTTAACTTTCACTAACCGACAAAGAACTCCTACAGTGTCCTTAGATTTTCCTTTGTGCTCAGCTATGAGACGACTTTTAACATCAGTTCACTTTCCTCTTATGTTCCTCTCTTGTCAGCTAAAAGATTTCTCAAGATTTCAAAGGTTTTCCAGATACAACTGAAGAACAGTCCAATGCTAAGTGAACTGAGGAAATTAGAGACTTAAGTGTACAGGCATTAAGACAAATAGTTCAGATGCAAATACACATGACAGTGGTAAAATAAATCTTACCTGTGAGAAACATTGAATTTCTGAATTATCCTTTCCCCATCAGCTAACCAGATCTGGACATTGGTGATAGGCTCCAAGTCATTCAAGGGTACTAAAGGCAGGTGTCTTTTGTCATCAGGTCCTTGATGATCATCTCTTACTTTAGAGATTATCTTTGGAGTAGCACTGAAAAGAAAAGCCACATGAGGTTATGGCTTCTGTGCACACATGTAAGCTTGAACCTCCCTTCAGACCTCTGCTTTGGAAGCTTTCTGCCCTGTGACAGAGTACACTGATGACTTCTTAGTCTAATAAATATAGGAATACTGACATAAAGATCAGTTTTTTTCTTTCTTCCTTATTTTTTTTTCTACATGTATGCCAATATTTTCACTTAAAGACTAAAACACGCTGAAGAATTTCAGTTCGCTTAGGAT
The DNA here is from genome assembly GCF_009650955.1 of Corvus moneduloides. Taxonomy (NCBI): domain Eukaryota; kingdom Metazoa; phylum Chordata; class Aves; order Passeriformes; family Corvidae; genus Corvus; species Corvus moneduloides. The sequence goes on from NC_045478.1 coordinate 7,431,489, forward strand.
TTTTATGAGATGGAAAGGAACTTAAATATCAGAGGATTAAATATGAATATACAAGAGACAAAACTGTCTGAAGATTCTTCATGCATTTTTGTACTCTAATCACACAGGTGAAACTTTAAGGGGGTTGACTATTGAATTTGCATACTCAAAGTTAATTTTCAGCATAATGTGATTACAGTAATTCAATTTAACTGAATGTTGTTAGCCTTGATTTAGACTCCAGCATCATCTATCTCAGCTTAGAAGAATTACTCATCTATCAGAGAAATTGACTTAATGTGAAAAATCCAGACTGATGCACACAGCATTCGGATTTTTTTTTTCCCAAGGCACTTTAAGCAGCTGACCCAACCACAGGGGCAAAGATTCATAAAATGACTTGACAGAATACATGGACCTCAGTCCAGCTGCATGGTCTTAAAAAACAAACAATAAAAAAACTGCTGGCAAAAATTTTTATTCTGAAGAAGTGTCTAGACCTTAGTGCTTCTTTCATGACTAAGCTTGTTCAGCATGTACAGTTTAAGTCCTCATTGGCCCTGATCCAATGGGCACATTCTCAGCTCCTGTGAGCATAACCAGATGTTTGCTTGCAGAATAGCAATGATTTAAAGAGTTACCATTTCTCCTCTGAGCTCAGCTGTGGTCACTGACTACATGAGCACCCTACACGGCAGTTTGCAGAAAAGCTCTCTTAGCACAGAAAATTGGTGAGTTACAGTTTCCTGAGAGAGAAGTGGGTAACTGATGGCCACAGAGTAGCAGTCTTAACTATACTGCACACCTGCTTTGCAGACAAACCCCATTTTTATGCTCTTGTACCTGTCTTAGTTTATTCATAAGGCAGTAAAGTCACAGCTCATTAATTATTAGCTAATGACTTAATACATTCAGGCTAATAAAGCTGGAGTCTTAAGCGCAAGTTTAGTCAGGTATTTCAAAATCTTTTATTGCCCAGTTAAGTGCTGTCCGAACTTCTAGGATATCAGCCAGTAGAGGCACTTTTTATATGTTCCACAGAAACTCAGCAAAAAGAATGAGAATCAAGAAATCTCATTTATTATGAGAGATAATGAGATTCATTCATAAGAGAGATAAGAGATGCTCACTGTGACTGGAGACAGAATTGTTTTGCATTACACAGAAATTAGCTGGGGCACAAGGACTTGGCACATCTGTAAAATATTCTATTACAAGTACAGGTGATGTACTACCATCCACCTGCCTCACTATCTCACAGACAGCTTCTGTTCATGCCTGACCTCAATATGAAGTAAGACTTAATTGCCCTCCAGATCAGGAAGAAAAGCCTGAGTTAACAGCAAGATAATGTTAAACAGTCTTGCAAGCAGATAAAAAAAATTTAAATTTCAAGTCATACTTCAGTCCAGCAATGCCCAGCTCTTGCTCCCTCCTTGCTCAGTTGCTGGTTCAGACACTGCAGAACTTGTGTGAGCGAGCTGCCTCCAGGACAGCAGAGGCTGCAGGGGTGCTCAGCCGTGGTGTCTGGCTCAGGCTGGGCTGGGCTACATCAGTCACAGCTGTAGCTCAGACAACTTCTTGCATGGACACAGATTTTAGTGTCATTCCCAAACCAACTCCCCTCACAGCCACATCTCCATATGCGGCAGGCACTGGAGGTGATTCTTTCAGTAGCAAGTGTGTGTGAGACTGGAGCCAATGCATTAAATGAAGATTTAAGAGAAAGTTAGAATATCTGTATTCACCAAGATTTCAAGCATTTCTATACGTAAAAACTTTTCTCTTGCAGAACTGACAGATAAAGCCATCTAGTGGTAGGAGATTTGACTAAAGCCAAAACTCAAGAATCTAAGCCTTATTAGCCTGAGATCGAAGCATTATAACTCCTTTTAAGGCTTATTCCTTTTATAAGATTATCAACAGAAGATGTAAACTGGAGATTGAAGAGACATAAGAGCATCCTGTCAATTTTCTGACAAGAAAAAGCCCAGGAGTTAGGTATCATGCCTTACCCTGACTGATGGCTAAGCAGCTTGACACACAATGCTTTACCCTAATGAGGTTACAGAGCAAGCTCGCTTTGCTACAAGGGATTTCAGTCAATAGTTTAATTAACATGTTTCTGAGGCAGTCTCAAAGATGCATAGATTAGCTCAACAGAAGAGTGGGGTTGCAAATCTAGTCATAATCCCAAACTATGAAATGCATCTGAACCGTGATACATAAAACAGAATATACCATTAGTTACAGAGGTTCACACGGTACATTGGAAAATTTTGATAAGTCTTACTTATTTCTCCTGTAAAACAAAAAGGAAGAGGATCAAGCTTGTCTGAGCTATATCAACATATATGTTATTTCTAGATCCTCCAACAAAAGTTTTGAGAACCAGTCAATAGACCAATTCTTAATGGTTCATCCATCATAAAATCCCTCCACTTGGAAAGACTGACCAAGTATACACTATTAATTTTATAAGTTTATTTGATAAGCAGAGGTTTAGCTAGGCCATCAACTGACGTGAACTCTTCAGTCATTTGTCTCTCTCATTTCTGACTAATCACACAAGTGCTACTATAGAAAAGGAGTTCTATAGCTTAAAACTTGTTCCAGGTCTCAGCCAGCTCTGCTACTGCCCCACAAAGCTTTTCTGCTGCAAGTGTGGTGTATACATGCAATGGAGATTTAGTAACAGCAGGAAGTGAGCACTACTTCATGGACTAGGACCGCTTACAGCTCACGTTTCCAAGATCAGCAAAAATATTTACTTCTCTTTAAGGAAAAGGCTTTGATAGCATAGCACAGAATAGACTAGCAAGAGTAGGAAAAAAATAAAAAATGCTGAGCAAGTTGTAGGATGTCTCTGTACAAGACCTGTCAACCAAAATTCACAGATTAGCATGTTCCTGAAACCTCACCTGCCTACTGGGAAGCAAGATCATTACTTGCTGTAGGCATGGCAGAGCACAACAAGCGACTGAACAACCTACCCAGCACACTGAAGATCTTTTGGTTTTGCTATAAACAGGTCTACTTGTAGATAAAATAAGGTTAAGTTCTTGACCCCCATTTGCTCAGGATTTCTGTGCCACCAAAAGCAAGTCTTGCAGCATCTCATCCATGTCTCAAGGGAAGCTTTTCCCTATCGATTGTATCTACTCGAGCACGGAGCAACTGAATGGACTGTGCTACAGAAACAGATGAAACTCATAAAACAGATATTTGCTTCTCTAAATCAGCCTGGAACCACTCATCCTTTACCTTTATCAGTCTTTTGCTCTGCACATTACCTTCTTCCCCTGCCTTAGCTGTTCCTGCCCAGGTCAGGCTTTCCCCCAGCACAAGCTCTGGGGCTTAGCAGCCAAACCCTTTCCAGTTAATTGAAACAAGCAGTTCACCTAAGGCTGCATCACATCTTAGCAACCCCAGTCTGCAAGCCTGCAGGAACCCCAGGCATTCAGCAGTGCCACCTGTGATGCATCCTGTAGGCTCCTGGTCACTGAACGTGTCCTGTTCCTTCAGCTGACGCCTGCTTTTATTCAAGTCTTGCATGACAGGGATACATAGCAGATAATGTGGCAGGAGTAAGCAAAAGTCACAGGGATCAAATAAATGAACTCCTGGCTTGTTGCTCTACAACAGCCTTCCAAAATACAGTTACTGTTTGGTTGTAAATCAAGTCCAGTATTAGCACTGGCATGAGTGGCTGACACTCTCCAACTATGAAAGAGACATGGATCAGTGTAAAATGTAAAATGCCTTACTGCAACAAATACATGCTTAATTACTGAACAATTTTAAGAAAAGGAAAAATAACCTCTTACTTCTTCAGTTCCTTTTATGGGATTGTCATACTCCCCCCTCTTCTCAAACTATTGCACATAGAGTTTTAAAAGAGATTCTTTTCTCTAAAATCACAGAATAGAAGAGCGACAGCATTTCAGCTGGAAACAGTTCTGCTATTGAGACCTTGAACAACAAAAGCCAAGAGCATCCTGGCTGTATCAACACAGCCAGTGGATTGTGGGAGCCAATTATCCCCCAAGCTTCATGGAGAGACACCAAGATGCCTGCACGATGAAGCACTCACTCTGCCAGCAATTGTTGGAGGAGAGCAGCTTGTTCAGCCTGTGGAAGAGATGGTGGTGGTTGTGGGGCACCTAAAAGCAGCCTGCCAGGGTCTGCAGGAGGGGGTGATGCTCTTTATGGTGGACAGAAATTCCAAAGAGAGGCACTCAGATTGGATATAAGGAAAAAATTCTTTCCCATGAGGACAGTCCAGCACTGAAGCAGGCTGCACAGTCTCTGCTCTTGTGGGATTTCAAGACCCAATTAGATAAAAGCCTGAGTAACCTCATCTGTCCCCACAGATGACCCTGCTTTGAGCAGGAGCTTAGATTAGAAAACTCCAGAGATCACTTCCAACCTGAATTATGATCCTTCACCAGAGGTATAGTTCCCTTCAGTTACTCAATCATATATCACATCAGTCTACTCACCTTCCTAATCTGTAACCATGTCCAGAAAAGGGATGAAATATGGGCCTTTTCGACGACAAATACACCTTATCTTTTTTATCTTCCACTTTCACTTCTATCTCCTCCTTATCAAAAACTTTTCGTAGCTCAAAAGGCAGTTCCCTTAAGAAAAAAAAAACCCAGTCAAAAAAAAAAAGTACTATACTGTTTTCAGTATACAAAATAGACTAATGATTAATAACTGTTCAACATTTGGCCTTTCAAGGACGATGCTTTTAAAAAAAACTTCACAGGTATTTACTAAGAGTTAGGTTAAGTGCATACATATTACTTCGAGCTCCTGAACTGCAAATTAACTACAAAGCATGTAACAAAAAAAACCCCTTATTATGCAAGTTGTTGAGTGATGTTCAAATTTACTCAGCAGTTACCACTCTAAACACGTGAGGTGTAGGAAGTTCAGTGTTGCCATACACTGCTGCAAAAGGTTCAATTATTTTATCCCCACAGTAAAACAAAAAGAAAAAGGCTTTTAAACAGGAAGAACTGAGTTTAGGCACAATGTATTTATTGACAAATAAACACAGATCTCAGCTTCTAAAAATTATATTATCGCTAATAGCTCCACTCTTCAGTGCAGTAACGTCACCTTGGTAATGCTTTAATTGTATTAAGCAGAACACAACAATGCCTTTCTTTGTCTCTGAGCTCTGATGCAGACAGCACAATTTCAGGTGGTGTGGCTCAGCTGGCACAGGGGCTTCTCTACCATCAATGATTATGCAGAAACCATCTCATAATTAGCATCTTCACAGGCAAAGAGTGGAATAAAAGTGGCAAACTTTTGATGAATGCACACAAAGGGCTTTAAACAGCGCAGTTAATTGCTGTTACAACAAACACAGGTGAAACCATACAGGAGAAATAGTGTAAAAGTAGTGTTTTTGATGGCCTAGCAAAATATGAAAAAGAAAAATATAATGACTTAGTAATCTCACATGCTTGATAGGGAGGTATTAAATTGCATTATCCATAAAATTATATTCTCCTCTCCATTCGTGTGGGGTGAGGAAACAGACTACAAATTAAAGGCTCAAAATCACACTGCTTTGTATGGTCAAACTTTTTTAAAGCAACAATTGCAAATACTAGCAAAAATCAGGACAGCATGTTAACTTTTAACACAGGCAAAAATGTAAGACGGCTATTAACACAGGGATGAATGTAAGATTGTTATATGTACACAATAGCAAGTTTGTACTTGGAAAAATGTCAGAAATTTAAGACTGATCAGAGTTTCTTGATGCTACACAGAACATCTGTACCCATTTAAGGCTTTTCATCAACAAAAAGAAAACAAAGACCATAAAACCAGAAATGCTCAACCCCTTGTGCATTGAGTTCATTAGTCAAAATACCATTTGATTTGTAGCTCTTATTGGGCACTGATTTATTCTTTATTTCATTGTGTACCTGCTGTGCCCCCTGCCAACACTGGCTTTTATCTATTCATCAGCAACTGTACAACTACTGCCACTGAGAGCTGTGTCAAACCTGTTGATGTTCCAACAGCCATTAGCACTGCAGGAAGGAGACTGGCAGGGCCTGTACTCCTACAGGGACACTGCAGTGCAGCAAAGCCACGTAAAAAATTTAGAGCATAAGCTAAGCGCTACCCAAAGCACATTAACTCTGGCTGGTTAAGAACACAAAACTCGCTTACCCCTTTTTAATGGACTCCAAGAATTGCTGGTTTGCAACATCAGTGTAGCTCCGAAGTTCGCTGTCATTTACCGTAAACCCATTTTTCCAAAGTTTAATGATTACATCAACCTACAGAGTAAGAACGATTCTCATTATAACACTGATGTAAAAGAAGCTTGGTATACCCACATACCCTGTGATTATAAATCATCCACTTCATAGACTAAAAATACTGAGAGCAGGCTCACTGTAATCTGCCTTGGCCCCGTGCCAACAGGCAGGGCAACTGCAAGGGGTAAGTGACATTTCTAAGTATCTTCTGTCAATCCAAATTAGAAACAAACCTTCCCCCAATCATTTTGGCTTCCTAGGTCAAGAACACTCCTTCAATTCAACAGAGAAAAAAAATAAAGAGCTGGACTATCACAGCCAGCTGCAACTCTTCAAGAGCTAATTTGAGAGCACACATGCCTGGTGTTGGAACACCAACTGCCAGAATAGTCCAGCTGGGGATTTACTAGGGTAAAGCCTTCTTCCGATCATTCAGGAGGATCTTCTCAAAGTAAAGGCATTGAGATGATGCACGCAGAAGCCTTTCACTCAGGAAATGAAGCAAGTATCAGAATATTTACTTTCAGACAGTCATATGCTTCTGTTACCCTGGAATTCCAGGGTGTATTCAAAGCTTTGGTGGTTAGGGGAATGAAAAAATAATTTCTCAGTAATTCCTTAACTTTGCCAGAAATCATCCACTACTCCAACTTGTAGCTTTTGCACTGTTTACTGAAATCTCTCCAATTGTAAGATGGATATTTGGGATTGTATTTTCATACTAATGCATCATGCCATTTAAGGAAGCATTTAGTTATTCAGGTGCCTGAAATAACATTGTCTTGACAGATACTCAGCCACAGATGAGGTATAGACAAATGCAGAATTCAGCTGGAAATTAGTTTGAACTAGGCTGACAAGTTTGGAGGTTTTTTGTGAGTTTTTTTTGTTTGGTTTTTTTTTCCAGTTTGACTTGCTAGGTGATTGCTACATAAATAAATAGCATGTGCAAACTCCTATTTAAAATAAATAAAATTCCTTCTCTTTCAGTTGGGTAATCTGTCAAAAGAAGAAGACAGCACTCAGCAAGATTAGATTCCATCAAAAATTCCTGTGTCTCATGGCACCAATGCATATGGAAAGAGATCTAATTATGGGAAGGCTCCTCTACAGTGAGCCAGTATGCAAATTTAACATGGACTAACTATTCCACACCAACTTCCTATTTAAGCATTGACACAACTAATGCCATGGAGCACTATTTCAGGACTGCAATTTAAGGTATTGTTCCTGACATTTCATTTCTTCCAGGGTCAGTTAAGGATCCATGAACATAATTTCTAGCAATGCCCACTCCAAATTTCTTCTGTCATCTTTTCTCCCTCCCCTTACCAGTCTTTGATGAGTAACAGAAAAACATGAAAAGGACAGAATCATTGAGATACAAACCCACTCTGAACATCCCACTACAACCATAATTATATGAATAAGAGCAAATGAAAAATATTTGGGCTATGCCTCTGCATAAAAAGGCTGCAGCTCCTTAAATAACTTTCTTATGTAATAGTATTTGTCATTCCTTGAACTCCTGCACACCTCACTCTCCTTACTAATAAAGCAGAAGTGCACTAGCCAATGCCAGCCTTGGTTCTAGAATGACTCTAAACCCACTGTAAAGCACTCAGCAGCAAAGGCCTGGCTTACTGGGAGATGGGAGGTTGTTCCTACAGTTCTCTGAATTCTGTGTGCACTTTTTTGGTGATGTACTGGAGAAGACTGGTGGACTTCTGGCATCTATTTTCCAAAATAGTCCTGGAGGGCTGTTGTATCAAACATGAGTATTTTTCTTCACTGCCTACCTGGTTCTTGACTGTGGTTGGGGGCACACACATAGCACCAACCTTCTGAGCTTCTTCAAATAGGTTATCTACAAAGTAGTCACAGTTTTGTTCTGTACCGTTCAAAATCTGATCATCGGTTCCCGATTTACACACCCTGCAGAAAAAATAAGCAAAAATGACTCCTCAGAGGACACCTTAGAAGACAAATAGGTACCTCAGAAGCTCAGTACCAAGAAATACGGAAGCCACACTCCCCTGTACCCAGCTGCTACAAAACATCAGGTCAACTTTGCATTGTGCCTTTTCTATAGACCTCCTACCAATCTCTAACTGCTATTATTTCCACTTCAAAAGCACAAACTAAAGAACATAATCAGAAAAGATGAACAAATCTATGCAAAGCTTCTAAACTTGGTACCAGAGCAAGGAATGCAAGTTAGATGATTCATATTTCTAACCATCATACACCTAGTTGCATACCAACGAAGGGCTTTCCTTAAAGCATTCCTGTGGTACAAGCTTGGGTCTCTTTGCCGTAAGTTTTAAAAAATACAAGAAAATTGTTCTAGGATTTACACCTCCACCCCCACTTGAACCTCCCCATTCCCAGCACCATCCCAGAACCACCATGACTGTTTTGGAAAGTGCATTAGGGCAACTCAAGCGACTCAACACCGCTGGAGCACACTGAAGAAATACACTAGAAGCCTTCAACACTGTGGAGACTGCCAGGGTATTAAAAAAGATGCATCAACCACATCTTTTTATAGAACACTGTATATGTGACAGCTGTTTCTGTTAGATTTTCACCAGTCAAAATGCAGAAATATGCAACCTGAATAAATGATTATCTCAGTACAGGTTCCTTGCACAGTAAGAACATTCTTTTGTCTTTTCATAAACATTGCAGGAGTTACTCCTACTGGAGATTCAGAAAAGTCTATTTTAAGCAATTCAGAAAATAAAAATCCCAGCTCTTGAAAAAATATCCAATTTTACATAAAACTCTACATTGAATTCAAGAGCAGCAATGCTTACTGGAATGGTAATTAGATACATTTGCATAAAATGGAATTGTTTGCAGTGCATCTATGCAACACTAAGAATCCCTGGAGATTAACATCTTAAACAAAAGAAAACCTCAACAACTTTAAAGAAAAAATTTCAAAAGTGTGCTGTCCCCATTTTACTTTTCTAATGGAACAAATGAAACTTGAAGCATTAATGTAGCTATTCATTATGCTTTACCTCAGAAACAGAACTGGAAAAGCAAACACTTCCACATCAGATGCAGAGCTGCACAGTGAGTTAGCAATTTGAAGGGCCGCCTTGCTATTTTATATAAAAATATTTACACAGCTTCATGCATCTAGGAAACATTTTAGGTATGTGAAAAATCTTCCAGCAAAACAATAGAATTTTTTAAATTTTCAGTATATGTGGAGCAGATGAATGCAGTAAAAATACTGTATTTTAAAATTTAACATAAAGTTTGAAAAGTAATGACAGGACACACAAACAGCAGCAGGAAAAGAGGAAAAATGGGGATGGGAGAACTGGCACCTACCATTCTTTCTTTACAGTTTTGATATTGTCCATGTCTTTCATTCTGGTGCTTCCCCTAATTACAAAAAGAAAATGGTGTAAAACCAAACAAAATACCCATCACACTTTGCCTCCTTTTGTAACTGAAGCACTCTCTGTATCTTTTTCTGTGTTGATAATACATTTAACCAGAAACCTCAACCTCCCCTCCCACCAAGTCTCCAGATGGTTCTTTGTTTTCCTGCAGTTTCTAATTTAATGACACATGAACCACGCATCTGTTCCAGACGTTCAGAAGCAAGGTTACTTTTTCATAAACGTACAAAATACATTCCACAATAATCACAGTGTGTTGTGAACATACACGCTCATACTTCTGCAAAGGGAGAAGAAATATCACATTCCTTTCCTGAGTGGCATGGTTTAAACTTCCCTGGTTTTACATAGCATTATGAGATAATTGCAGAAAAACTGCAGTGCCACTGCAGGCATTTGAGTGACCTTCACCTTAACTGTGCATTACTTAAAGGGGCAAGATTTGTCAGGTTCCCCTTCCTATCTTACCTCAAGACATTGTTGCAGCAACTCAGAAACTGTGAGTTACCATTCCTGGCCTACTGTTAGCTGACAAGAAAAATCCTGGATTTGTAAGTATTAAATATGCTATAGGATGAGTCTGCTGAGTCAAAAGAAGTGAAAAATCCCACACTGATCTCATTACAGTCACTTCTGAATGCTTGGGAAAAAGTCACAGAAAGTCACAAAAAGCCAGAAATTTCCAAAACATCCTCAAAAAACCAAAATCACTCCAAAATTGGAAAAGCCCACAGGAAAATGGAAATTTTAAGTTGCAACTGTGTTCAGAGAGTTATCCCTGACAACCACGGGTTACACAGATGATGTTCTGCTCCTGGCAGGTTCAGGACTAAGTCATGACATTGTGCCTGTCTTTCAGAGCATCAAACTAAAGCAGTGATAGCCATCACACTCCTGAACAAAGCAGTATGCAGAGCACCACTAATACATATTTTAAGTGATCTTGAGATCTAACTTAACAAGATGTGAAATTTATGGGAAAACAACATTCACTGCAGCACTAACCAAAAAAAACCCCACCACATGCAGTACTAATTCATGCTCCTTGGGACTTTAATATTGGTATTCTTTCAACCTGGAAGTTAAAATCCTTGTGAGAGACATTCTACGGAAAAATATATAAGCCTCAAAAAAAGCCCTGTAAGGGTCAGCCTTAAATTTAACTGGTGCTGTTATGCATTAAGTCAAAACATTATGTTTTGCACATCTTTGACATGTCACACAAGATGAGGTTCCCCCCCCCCCCCAAATGGTCTGCCAGAGCCCTACATCTATCAGGCAAGCCCATGCTAGTACCTGATGATGCTATATGTATATCTGTCCATTGCTCTTGGAACTTTGGACTGCACTTGGGAAAAAAGAACTCTCAGTATCAAGTAAGCAGAGTGAAATTGGAATGCTTACAAAGTGTAATTTTTTCAAACTTCTCTCAAATTCAGTTTTAACACACTCTGGCACAAAGGGTTTTTTTGTGTTTAGCCCAAAGTAATTCTTTGTGGTTTGTGTTAATGTGCTTATCTTCTAATCTTTTACTCCAGTAGGCTGCTCCCCAAAGCAACAAGAGCCACCTCCTGCCATCTGCTTTTGTTGATCCTCTGTGACTTGTCATCAGAGCTGTTAAAAAGAAACAGACACAATAAAGCAGCTCTTCAAATTAGCTCTTTGGCTACATTAGGCTGGCCTCAAATGGGCATGAATAGTATTCAGAACTGGTCAGCTGTGAAAGCTGCTGTTCCTTCTAAAGTACAACAGCAATTACACTTAGAAGAAATGTTTGTGTTAATCTCTCAAGGTGAAGAATCATCCTATACAGCATATTGATGTTTATTATGGCCAAAAGCCATTAGGACATAGTGATCAGAGTGCACTGCAAGCGCTTTAGCTCAGCATGTCAACCCAGTCAGCACAAACCACCTCCTCTCACCAACTTCTGACAGACATCCCTAATTGGCACTTAAAATGTTAAGAATTTTGGTACGTAATTTTTGCGTCAGTGGCAAAAGGTACCTCAGAACTGAACTACCACCTCCAGAAACTAAATTTAAAACATGGGAAGAAGCTGCAAATGCCAGCAGCCCACCACAGCTACATCTATTAACTAGTGTTAGGATACTCCTGGCTATTCCCACACAGCCCCAGGGGCTTTCCAGCCCCAGGAAGATGGGCCACTGACCCAGCAGTGGCCTTTCACAGCCAGAGCTTCCAAACAGGCAGCCCTCAATAGGCATATTCGTTTTGGCAAATAATTTATGGTCAATACTGTTGAGCCCACATTGCCAGTTATTTTAATACAAGAAAAACAAAACAGAAACTACCCGTGAGGCTTTCCTTGGTGTGAAGGGCAGCAATACCCAGAGAAGCACATGCAGCCCCCTGCCCTGACAGCCTGCTAACCCCTTACTAACTTTGGCAGAACAAACTCCTCCAGTTGAGAGCTGCTTGCAGCACAGCACAGTCTGCCCCTGCACAGAAATTACAGCTGAAAATTGCACTGTAGCCACAAAGGGACAGGAGGCTACAGAGAAATGGCAAACGCAAATTAATAGCGAGATGAGCATCAAACCTAATGGCCTGAATGTGACTGATGTGCTCAGGTACAAAGCACAGCATTTGCACTTCCTCTCCAGCTGGCTCAAGGAGCTGTGCACTCGGAGAGAAACCTGTCCCCAACCTTGATATCCAGGTGTTAGGAAGATAAATTACTTGTCCGTAGAATTGCCTTGTTAAGGCTTAGGACTTGACATGCTTCAACGATCTTAGACCTAGGGGGAGGTTAACAAAGCTCGGGATGAAGGATGTACCAGTGATAGTGGACACAAAGAACGCAGCATTCACAGGCCACAAGGACATTGGGTAGAACTTCCACGATAAGGAAGAAACTAATAAAGCCAGCTCAGCAACTGTGTTGAAATCACTTCCAAGTGGGTAAAAGGTAATTCCGGCAGGGCAAAATTGTGACCAGCAACTCACACACCACCCTCAAGAAAACCCCCTATCTAACAAAAGAGAAAGGCTGAGCACGCAAACTACTTAGCATGAGAAGCAAGGGAGTAATTTAACCGATAAAAGAGAGAACACTCATTAACAAGAGAACTATGTAAACTTGTAGCCAATGAACATTAGTGCCTTTGCTTGCTAAAATGTATAAACAGGGCAAAGTTTTGATAGTCGTCGCGCTGGCTTTGTGGATTTACCATCCAGCCCTTCTTTCCGCTCAGAGCTGCAAAAAAATCAAGTACCTTGGCTCTGTGCGTGGATCATGCACAGCAGGTCGAAGAATCTATTTTGGGACAACTCCGCGGCTGCAACACCGGAACTTACCCGCACCCCGAGAGCCAGGCCGGGCACACGCTCCGCGCCTCCCGACGGTACCAAACCCGCCCGCCGAGCGCGGCCCCCGCCCCGGCGGCCAGCCAGGAGGTATTTTTAGGCGATGAGGCAATACCGCGGTACCGACGCGGAGGCGGAACGCCCAGACCGCCCCGGGAGGGGCCAGGCCAGGCTCCCCGAGGGCCGCTCCTGCTCCGGGACGCGGCCGATTCCGAGCGGGGCTGAGCCGCCGGGCGGAGGCAGCGGGGAGGCTCAGCCCGCCCGCCTCAGGGACAGCCGCGGGCCAAGTCCGAGCGCCGGCAGGAGCCGAGGAAACGCCAGCTCTGCAGAACGCGCTCCCCTTGCCCGGCCTGTCCCCGCAGCGAACTCACCCGCCCGTCGCGGAGCGCCCAGCCCGGCACCGGCCGCCCGCCGCGGAACTCCTCGGTGTCCCGCCTTGAGCGGCGCAGGCGCGGCGGCGCCGGGCGGCGCGGGCAGAGCTCCGCCCCGGTACCGCGGGGGGAGCGAGGGGTGTCCGTAGGGATTCGCACCCGCTGTGCGGGGGGGGGAAACGCGGCTTCCCCGGGGGCTGCGCTGCCCTACTCTGCCCTGCCCTATCCTCCGGGGAGAGGCGAGGGCTGGGGGTGTTTGTGGCCCGACGCGGCTCGCCTGAACAAGCCGGACCGCCGCACCGCTGCGGCGGTGCCCGGGCAAGACCTGGTGCGGCACAGCAGAGATAAACATCCCTGCCCGACCTGGGAGAGACTGCGAAGGCAGCTCTGTCCCGACTGCGGAACAAAGGACGCGGTCTGTGTGTCTGTCTGTCTGTCAAACCGCGGCATCCACAACAGTGGGGAATGGTCCCGGTGTCTGGGCACCCACCCGGCCCTGGAGTAGCCCCGCGTCCCCGGCAGGAGCAGCCGCACTCTGAGCCCTTTGGAGAGTGGGAATGGCTCCTTGTGCGGCGAGCGCTAATTACGGGCGAGTGTTGACATTTGTGAAAAGGAGCTCAGCCGAGGCCTCGCATCGAGGACAAAAGAGCGGCTCGGAGCCTGGGAAGCAGAGCTCCTGAGAGTGAATTAGCCGGGAAAATGGGATGGGATCCGCGGGGGAAGGAAAAAAGGATTGAGCCGAGTTCCCTGCGCTGTGTTGGGCCTTGGAGAAGCCGCTCTGCGGGACGAGGAGGTCCCGTGGTGCCAGGAGCTATCCAAGTATCCAAGGCCAACAGCGCGAAGAAGCTGCCAGCCCCTGGTAACACACGGAGCAGAGTGAACACATCCCTTGCACCTGCGGGCTGTTTAATAAGGGTTGGGGGTTTTCTCCCCCCAATAATTAGCGATGCACTGTAAAACACTTGGAACTAACCTAAACTGAACAGCCACAACTAGCTAATTCACACTAATTAATGGGAAATCCACTGCGAATTTACAACTGCGATCAAAGGTAATTCTAAAAGCAGAGGTAATACTTCACTGAGTGTCATCTTCACGTGGGACACGTTTCTGCAATCCCTTAATTGCAACAATTAAAATCACATTGTTCAGAAATATTAAAATAAGATGCTTAGTCTCAAAGTTCCGTGATGGGTGAGTAACAGAAGTAAAATCTGACATTTGACAGCTATAATTTCTTTCTCTTTATAATGTACGTCACAATGCATTGAACCTTTTGAAGGCAGTTTGGATTAATCGTTAAGTTTTAACTAGATGAGATCTAATTAGAGCTCCTACTTATGAATCTTCAGGGAAGATAGTAAATTTGCCTTTTGTTTTGGTTAACATACATGGAGTCTTAAATTTCAAAACATGGATTCCTGAGATTCTATTCTCCCTGGTTTTGTTTAATGTTTAAAATACTTTGACATTTTCGAATAGAATGCACTTGTTTGTTACAAGTGTTACTGATTCTGTTAAACAAGTTCTATATATTTAGAACTTAAATCATGGATATAATTACACTGTTGAAAAGTTCAAAGAATTTACAAAACCCTAGCTAAAACATCAGAAGGTTGTTTTGCAGTGCTGGACTGTTTTAAGTTTTCTTTCAATATTTTAAGTACACCGTTTCATTAAACACACAAGTTCGGTAATATGCTTAGCCCTTCCCTGGGAGCCCTTTCTGCAACAATTTGACAGACCCAAAGGTAAGCATAGAAGGAGGCGAGGTTGGACTTACCTGGTGTAATGGTGCAGGCGTCCTGGCTGCAATCACATATTGATTTAGAATATTAAGTCTCTTACTGGAAATCAGAGTACAGCTGGAGACATGCTGACCTACTACAACAGGAATCAGTGTCCTAGAGAATTCAGTGGTTTCTTGAAAGCTCTTCTAAGTAGTGCTGTCATCGCTCAGGAGTCAAACTGTTGACAAAGCATAGGAGTAACAAAAACCTTAAGAAAGATCTGCAAATCTTGTGTAATGTAAAAAATATTTTCTTTAAAGCTGGAAATTTTCAAGTTAGAGTGTTGTTTCAATCAAGACATCACTAAAATTCTTTTAGACTCTGTGCATTTCATACAGCTTATTCTCTGGCAGTACACTAGATGAACAGAAGCAAATGGTCCTTTTCTTACCGTGTGGTGAATAGAAGAAAACAGCCCAGACTGTGTCTGCTGAAAAACCTCTAGCAGAGTATTCATGAGATAAATACGACCATCTCCATGCCCCTTTGTCAGGGGAGATCAGATGCATTGGCATGGAAGATAGCGACAACCCCCAAACTTGTTTTATAATGTAGGAGTGAATCTCAGTGTTGACAGAGTAAAGCAGGGTTTTAGCTGTCACCGCCAGTCCTGTCAAGGTCACAGAAGAACCAGCACACACAGGGTATCTAAAAACAACCAGAAAATTAATTTTGAAGGGATATTTTTAAACCTTATATTTAACAAGGTTAGCCTATGCCAGAGGACACTGTCAGCTACCTATAATTAAACATCAGCTGTATTGATTGACCTTAACTTGAGAGAGGAGTTGTTGTTGCCTGAAGCCTTTTGTAAGTGTGTGTACACAGAGCAAGAACAGACTGTGAGGGAGCTGGGACTGCAAAATAAATAGGAGAACAGGGTCTGGTTATCCTGTAAATGGCAATTCCACTGATTAAGACAGCACGTTCCTCTGCATAGGAGGAATGGTCCTTGAAGGAATGTTAAACCTTCTAGGCTGCCACACAGGGGGGAGTAGCTTAAGGAACTGATTCTAGGAAGTCAGCTGTGCACTGGAAAAGCAAGTCGTTGTTTCATGGGTGAATCAGCATTCACTAAAAGGCTATTATCCCCATGCATTGCAAGGAGTATCCACACATTGCTGGACTCTTGGACTGTAAGTACACAAGAAAATTGAATATAGCTTCAATTTTAAAATTAGCATGAAATGCATAATCCCATGAAAAAGTCAAGGCAGCCTGAGCAACTGTTTGTACCAGATAACACACATTTGAAAATAACATATCGGGAAAAGACACTTTCAAGTGAAACTACAATGATGACATGGTAGTGTATTTTATGAGCTCATTCTTGGATCTGTAACAAGAAAACACACTTTGAAAGCTAAGATTGTGTGTGAGGACTAGGAAGATTTATGAACCAATAATGTTTTTGACGGACTTGCCATGTGATCCTAATCAAGCCATTATGCATTTGTATGGTGCTGAAGCTTATCTACACATGTGTTCATAAATGCCTATTTTTATTGTGAACATTTTAGGACAGAGTCTGGTTTTTACTACAAAGCTATTCATCACCCAGCATAGTAACAGGCTGGTGGTGCTACTTTCATATGATTAATGATCATAAGCACCAAAGTGAGATGATTTGCCACTTTTGTCCAAGATGGAAGTAATTTACAGCCTGAATGATAGTGAAAAACAGACCCTGCAGATGCCTGGCTGCAATATCATCAGCCTGTGAATTTCACACAATTATTATTATTAGAAAAACTATCTACTGTGACCTTAGCTCAACAGGGAAAATGTTATGGAAGCTAATGGCCACATGTGATGGGAGGATAACTTTGAAATATTAGGAGGTAAGTTTTACCACTCCCTTTTAATGTTATCTAAGAAACCTGTTTTCTGATCCTGCTTCAAGTTGCACTGATGTTATCTAGTGTGGAAATCAATCTTCAGATAGGTGTGCTGATAATGGGGCTGGACATTAACTATTTAATTCGAAATCATAACTGTTATCCATTTTTAAATGACAATGGTAGTCTTCAAATAATGAGCCTTCTTTAATAACATAGCAAAATGCCTGCAATGTGGAGTGATTTTATCATGTTCTGTGTTCCAGTTCAAGGTAGTACCAATCCTGATTACTGGACAGTGCTTGTTTGAAGTTTCCAAACTTATATCCCATAGGCATATCTTCATAATGGACAGTTCTCAAAGGAATAACCACACAATCTTAATTTCCTAACATCCCCCGCAGGAAAAGGCTTAGGGTGGGTTTACAAAAGCAAGATCTCTTGTGAATCTTTTTTTATTTCAAATTCAACTGAAACCAGGAGGAGTTGACAGCATGATTGAGAGGTGCACATATGAGCTTATAAATAGAGGCCTGAAAAGATGATTTGATTTCCATTCTTTGGAATGTTACTGCTATTCAGAGATATTGCAAAGTAATCTCTGGTAAATTACCCATGATTGAAGCAAATAGTAACTCACTGAATAGAGCCCTCTGGTCCTTACTAGGAAGAAACTCTCTGCAAAAGTTCTGAATAAGGGATGAAGGACTTTTTCTTTTGTTGTAACCCATTCCTGATTTCCTGGTAAAATAGGAACATGTGAAAACAAAATCTTCCATCTCCAAATATTTCTTGTGTCATTAAATACCATTCACGTAGCAAACAAGGCTTTTCATCCTTGGTAATTTTTAAATGTCTTTTTACATCATGATGTCCCAATATTACTTCATTCCCCAACTCTTTTTTAGTGGAAAGGGACTCTTTTGCTCAAGTAATTTTTCATATTTTTCCAATTTCCCAGAGGTGTACCTGCCTCAGCAGATGGTATGGCTTCTTCTTAATACATTTTTCAGATACCTTAATCTCTTTTCTGAACAACTGGAGATAAAAGGACATTGAACGCTGCTGTAAGCTTCAGCATTCATTATAAACTGGTTCCATTTGAAATATGGTCCTTCCCAATGGATTTATTTGTAGAAGCATTTAGACATCTGTCTGTAAGACCAAACTACAAATCTTGAAACTAAATCTTACTGGGAATGAGCTCTACATTTTTTTTTAATATAATACTTACTGGAATGTGGCTTCAGGCCTTCTCCCCTTAACTTTTTCATTGTCTTTCACTACTCCGAGTTCTTACTTTTTTTCCCCAAACATTTTCTGCATGTAGAGTGCTGAAGGGAGTCTAAATAGGTTTTTAATGCTGTTCTGTCTTCATATGACACTTGAACCAACAACAGATACAGAAAATGGGAACAAGTAAATTCTTGGATTAGTGAAATTACTCTAAATCCCTCTCTACAGTAATTCATCTTTCATTGTAAAACTACATTTAAATCTCTGTGTGTGATACAAAATATTAATCCTACGTTAACATGTTCTCTGCATTAAAAAAAACCCAAAAAACATCCAATCAAAGCTACCAAGCAAACCTTGTAACTTATGATTGATTTTTATATATTGTCAGTGCTAAAACTGGTGATGAAGCTGAGATGGAAGCTATAAAGCCATAAGCTATTTGAGTCAAAATAACCAGCCACACCTTCTAAGAGGAATAAGACAACCAAGAAACCTGTAAATAAAACCATCTGTGAAAAACAACACAGGGAGTAAACATCCAAAATGAAGCATGTCTTTCTGTGTTTCCTACCATGCTAACATAACGAGAATGAAGCACTACAAATGTTCAAAGCAGAGATCAGGGATTTTGAGCTACATCAATCTCTCTACAGTAGTCCCTCTGGCGTCATAAAGAGTGCTCTCTGCGTGTGGCTCACAGGAATGAGATCAGAACACTAAAAAAAAAAACCAAAACAAAAAAAGAACACAATTGTGCTATAACTATCTAGCAAATATAAAATAAATAGCTTTTGAGTTGGAGAGTTTCTGTTATTTCAAGCAGATCTGGACAGGGACCCAGGAAAACCAAATTGCTTGCATCTTGACTAAGTTTATTTTAGTTTTTAAAAGTCATCAGTGTATATGAGAGGAGGAGTGCTGGTTTGAATCAGGCATGTTGCAAGCAGATGTTATGCAAGCTTCCCCAAACAGCCCTGCCAATGACTGCAATCCTGAGTTATGACATTCACTGTAACTGCTGCAGCCTGGGCTCTTTTTTGGGCCACTCATCTGTTGGTTTTCCCAAAATGGGGGATATTTTTGTGATGAGTACAACAACTTGAAGATCAACATACTGTTCATTTTCAGACCAACAGAATTCGAAAACCATGTCTGAGTTTCATGGCCTATCAGTACTACAGGACAGAAATGTTAAAGTACATTATTTGTCATTATATTTATATGAAGTGATACTGTTACTGAACATATCTCCTGGTGTTTGGTAAGGGACAGTCTCTTGCAGTTTCCTTCTATTCCTACTTTTGAAGGCTAAAAGGATGTGATTTCCAAATACCATTCTCAAACTCCCTTGTCGGTTTTAAATTAAAATACTCCTTAAGCCTACAAGTGTATGAAATGACTACATCCTTTCATAACCTTTAAGCAAATAAATGAAGAAAAAAATGATATGAAACCTATCAAGACCAATCTCATGGAGCAGAACTACTCTGCTTTTCAAAGACACTGCAGATTCTGGGACAGGAGATGAAGTACTGTTGCTAATACAGATTACAAACTCTAAATAGAGAATGTGAGATGAGACATTATAGTTCCTACCCTGAAATGCACTCTATTTTGTAGTATCTCATAAAACTAAAAATTTGCTGCTATTCACAGTAAGATTTTTTTTTTTGCTTGGATATTTAAAAAGCTGATTTTCTTATTATATATCCTGATGTCAGTGTTGCGTATTTTCTATTTTTAAGTACACATTCTCCCATACTTTTACAGACTGTAATTTTGAAAAGAAAGATGTGGGATGTATGAAAGATGTATGCAGGTAAAACAGAATAGTAGTTTTTAAATTAATTGTTCTTTACTAAAACATTATCGTGCTTTCCATCCTTAAACAATAAAAGTACTTTGATAAGGCTTGCTTGAGCCTAACAGTCAGAACCACGTGCTCAGTAATTTCATGATATTCTTTTTGGTTAAAGAAGTAAGAAGCACTGAAATGACTTGCCCAGCAGTGCCAAACCAGTCAGTGTGAAAATTAAGAGGTTGAGACTCTGTCACCTACAACTGTGTGCTTGTGTTTCTCAGCTACGTTTCTTTCACAAAGCTTTTGTTTCGGGGCTTACGTGCAGGCACTGCGGTAAGTTCTGTATAGGGCAACAAGTGGTGAGAGAATGATTCTTGTATCGGCGAGAAGGTACTGCGTTCGTGAATAGGCTGAAGGGTTATAGTTTGTGAATAATCTGAAAAACATTTAGGCATCCGGTGTAGGGTAATGCGTTGTATTCTTCGCCCATCTGAAATGCATGTGTGATAAGGAGGAAGGTGGGGAGAAAGGAGCTTTCCGAGCACCGCACAACGAACATCAAGCGCAGCAACGCTGAAGCAAAACACAGGAGACGCTGCCGGTGACTAGCGCGATGGGAGAAGCAAGGGCGCACTCCCGATAGCCTGGGAGAGCAAAGGGATTTCTTAATATTGAGGCTCATCAGACCGTGAAAAGTTTTCCACAGGAAATTATGGAGATCTCATCCTTGGGAGAGCTGTTCGCCCAAGCTGTCCTGTCAGCTCCTGGCACGACCCT
Organism: Corvus moneduloides; assembly: GCF_009650955.1. Classification (NCBI taxonomy): domain Eukaryota; kingdom Metazoa; phylum Chordata; class Aves; order Passeriformes; family Corvidae; genus Corvus; species Corvus moneduloides. The sequence continues at coordinate 7,452,332 of NC_045478.1, forward strand.
CCCTGAGCGAGCAGAGCCTGCGGCTCCAGCCTCCAGGGACCGGGGATTGAGCCCCTTCCCGGGTACCAGCTCTGCCCTTCACCCCCCGCGGCCCCGGGCAGCCGCTCCCCCTGCCCTTGAACTCCCCAGCCCTCGGCTCAGCCCTCAGGGGGCGGCGGCGGCTCTCCCGCCCCGCGGGGTCACGCCGGGCCAGGCCCGGCCGGTGGCTCGCCAGGCTCTGGCCAGGCCGCGGCGGGGCCCTGGGGCTGTGTGGGCGCTCGGTCCCCGCCGCGGAGCCGGAGCCGCTCCCGGGGGACCCGCGGCCGCTGCCGCCTCCCCCGGGCCGAGCCGGGCCGGGCCCATAGAGCGCGCGGCGCCGGGATAGAACGGCCGCGCCGGGGCCGCAGCGCCCCCCGGCGGCGGCTGGCGGGGGCGGCGCGGAGCGGGCAGAGAAAGGGAGCAGGGACAGTAATGGCGGCCAGTTAGAGCCGGGCTGAGCCCGAGAGGCGGCGGCGACAGCGGCGGGAGGAGCCGGCGCGGCTCCGACTGCGCCTCTGCCCGGCGGAGCGGCTTCCCCGGAGGGCTTTTCTTCCTTCCTCCCTCCTCCCCCCTTTCCCCCTCTCCCTCCCCTTCCCCTCCCTGCCCGAGCCCCCGCCTGTCCGCCCTCCCTCCCTCCTCCCTCCGCGCCGGCGGCGGCGGCGGCGCCCCCCGTGTCCCCCCTCGCCGGGGCCATGGTGAACACCAGGAAGAGCTCTCTGCGCCCCCTGGGCAAAGCGGCGGCCGCGGCGGCCGGGGCCGGCAGCCATTTCATCTCGTCCCGCACCCGGTCTTCTAAGAGGGGCACCAAGGCAGATGCGGCCGGGCTGGAGGAGGCGGCGGCAGCGCGGGTGAGGACCGCGGGATCCGCGGGGGACCGGGATGGAGGGAGGCGGCGAGGCCGGGGAGTCGCTGGGGACAGCGCTGTTGGTGCCGGGGGGGGCGGCCGCGGGCACGGGAGCCGGCGGGGGGCGGGTGCCGAGACGGCTGTCGGAGGGACGGCGGGGCCGACGGGCAGCCCGTGGCGAGGAGGCACCGCGGAGCCGGCGGGGACGCGGGGGGCGGCTGCGGAGAGCCGCAGTCCCTGCGGGGCCAGCGCCGGGGCGGCGGGGGCCGCTGACAGGGGCGGGGGCGGCGGGGACACGGGCGGCGGAGTGGCCGCGGTGCCGGTGCCCGGCGGGGTCGGCGGCGGGCGGGGGTCCGGAGGGGTCCGGCGGCGCGGGGCTCCCCCTGCGGCCGCGCCCGGCGCTGCCGCCGCTAGACAAAAGTTGGGAGCTGCGCCCGCAGCAACTTCGCAATAAACCTCGGCCGGGTTTGGTTTGTGTGTATGTGTGTGTTTGTTGTTTTTTTTTTTTTTTTTCCCTTTTCCCTAAATGACCTCCATTTGGCTGGCGGCTGCTACGGGAGGAAGCTGGTGTTCGGGAAAGCTCCCCGGCCCGTTTTTGTGGCACGGAGGGTATGATTTTTACCATCAAGTTTAAGTTGAATGCTTTCCCAGCCGAACTCTCTGTGGTAGCTTTGGTTAGACGGGCTAACGGCAAGTGAAATTCTACAGCCCGATTTGGGGAATTACCATTTGGTAAACTCTAACCGGAAGAAAGAATTCGGGAGTCTCCTTTCTTCCGTGTCTATAAACAGCTCTGTTGACAAAACGTGCAAATTTTTGTTTTTAATTATCGAAGAATCACAGAATCAATGAGGCTGGAAAAGACCTCTGAGATCATGGAGTCCAACCTATGACCCAACACCACCTTGTCAACCAGACCATGGCACTGAGTGCCACATCCAGTCTTTCCTTAAATAGCTCCAGGGCGGGTGACTCCACCGCCTCCCTGGGCAGCCCGTTCCCAATGTTTAATGATCCTTTCTGTGAAGAAATTCCTCCCACAGGAGGAATTGTAGGCAGGACTTTTTCTTCGGTTGATGCAACTTCGTGTATTGCTTTAAAGGTTTAGACTAGTATTTATAGCTGCCTGCTCTGCGTGTGTATTATAAAAACAATATAAATATGGAAGTGAAATTGGGGGGTCCGAGTGTTTGGCAGTCCTGCACTGACTGACCGCGTCCCTGCCCTGAAAAGGAGGAAGTTAATCAGCCGAGTAGAAAAACAGCAGCAGCAGCAGCCAGAGGCAGATCAGAAGGATGACACCTGGAATTCTCAGAAAACCTTTTACCCCATCCATTTGGTCTAAAATACTAAACCAAATACAAATCACTTATGAGATATCCTATACCTTCTATGCTTCTCTTTCAGTCCTTTCATACTTCACCGTTTTTCCCTTCCCCCATATTTTCCTTGTTCCCTATCTCTTCCTTGTTTAATTTCAGTGGACTCCTGGGGATGCAGCACCATAGCTGTAAAAAGCTGTTCTGCTTGTTCTAGTGTGCAGTTTCTGTTTATTCATATCGTGGGTCTTGTGGTTTGTGAAGCAAAATTTGAAGTAACCCTTACCGGCTTACTTCTCAGGGAGTTTACTGGTGCTAAGAAAACTAGCTTGGGCTTCTTTCCAAGTATTTTTAATTACTGAATGTGGTTTTTTTTTAACTACAAATCACTAAAATGTTTACATTATGTTATTGTCATGGTGTAAGGAAAGGAGATAGTGCAAAATAGTGTAAAATATTGTAAATACTTCCCAGGATATTGCCCACACTTCTAAAAGAGCATTTCTTCTAAAGTTAAATGTAAATTTTGGTGTGTGGGAATGAACTTGTTTCACTTCACAACAAATCTCATGCGTTTGAGGTGGAATTTTTCTTTCCTTTTAAGATGTAATTGCCAAATATGAGCTGAAGTTATCCAAGAACAGTTTTTTTTTCTTATTTCCCCCATCCAGTGTGTTTTATAAAGTATATATATATCTCACTGTATTTTAAAGTTCTTTCTGTATAACTCTTTTTATTCTTTAGATGTAAGAGCTGTCAGCAATACAGTGTCTTTCTGTGCTTCTGAATCTTCTTGAAGTAGTGCCAGAGAAGGATCTCAGTGATTAGGACATGAATAAGTATAGCAGTAAGGAGACAAAGCCTTTGCTTTTGGAAGTGAGTGTTGGGAGACAGATAGTGAGGCTGTGTTCAGAAAGCGTGCTGGGATCATCTTCATGCAGTTGTATGTAATTTTTTTTTTTTTTTGCAGTTGACTTGGAACAGTGTGTCCTTTTAAAATCTTTTGGGTGTCACATCAGGAAACCAGCCTTGCTACCAGCAGTTAATCGGGTTAATAGGCAGCTTGAGTTTGGAGCTCTGGCAGAGATGGGATGCTTCTTGTTTGCAGTGTGTGATTTAATTTTCTTGCATGGAGCTTCTGACCTGGACTTCCTGTGAAATGCTCTTCAGTGGGAGTGCTTGTAGCCAACTTTCAGAATGTGTTTTAAAAGATCATCTGTCTGTTCCTTATTAGCAACAAAAACTGAGTTAATAACCTAATGGCATCCTGTAAGATGCTGAGTAGACCAAATGAGGGGATAGGACTTGCCTTCTACCTCTTCTGTATCTATTTCCTTTCCTTCTTATTTTTTCCTCTTGGCTTTTCCTGATACACTTTTTTGTGTGTGTGTGGTTTTTGGTTTTTTTTTTCATTTGTTTGGGGGTTTTTTTTGCATACATTTATAAGTATAGGCTTAATTCTCTCCCAAGAACTTGAGTTTCTAGTATTCTGCTTCAATATTATGCTGAGTTACATGTGAATGGTGTCCTTTTTTGTTTGATCTGAATCTGGAAGCAACACACATTTTGTGGAAATGGACTGTAGTTGTCTAAATGCCTTTATCATGTTCAGTGTATTCCCTCTGTAGTACTTGCTCAGCTTGGAGAAAGCAATGACATCAGGCTTTGAAAAGTAAACTGGTTTGAATTATTGATTGGCGACCATGCAGTCAGTGATGGAGATGAATACGTGTGTGTCTGTCTGCTGACCAGAAGCCAGATTAAAATGAACAAAATCCCTCACTAAATGGATCAAGGAGCCAAGAAGTTTATTGTCTGAGATGATGTCATAGCAGAGTGCATAGAGAGGGTACAGAGGGGAAAAACTGGGCTTTATTTTCTTCCTGTTTCCAAGACTGACTTACACGCTATTTAGTAGATGTTGAAGCTATGCTTACGTAAATATATATTCTATTGTTATACAAATTATACATATATAAAAATACATTTTTTTTTCTTTTGAGCATTAAAACTTGAGAAGTTTTCTAGCTTTATACTAAAGCTTTCTGAGAAGAAAAACTCATCAAAATCTTCTACAGAGACATAGAATTTTATGGCTTACAGATCCAGTGGACTTTATTCGTACTGTGAAAAAATTTGGGATCCTGTGACCATAAGTGGTTAAATTTGCACTTTGTATCTACTAATGTCTGATGTTTTCAGACACTGAGTTGCGATTGCTGGTAACGCTTCCTTGGCAATTGAAATGATTTTTCTTACACAACAAATCAAAAGTGTTGATCAAGAATTTATTGTGTAATAAACACTCTTAAATCACGTCACTGTGCTAGTTAGACATTTTAGAAATGTATACAAGGTTAGCTTAATTTAATTAGCCAAGAAAGCATTAGCAATGCCTTAAGAGATACTTGAGGGCACGGTGATAATTGTAACACATGATCCTCACTAAAAGCAGTGCTGCCAACATCGTTCAACTTGCGCAGTGCAACCTAGAGCTCTCCATTGTACTTAATTGCTAATGGGAGCGAACAGGGGCTGCAGGAGTGACACCGGGTGCTGGAGTGTGGGAAGGTAGAGAGCTAAGCAGCATTTTTGTGCCCTGTGATGCCCGTGTGTTTCAGTGTCTCTCGCTGTACTTTCTCAGTCTGTAGCAATAGAAATGTTTTCTGATTTCTGGGCGATAATGCAGCTTTTGTAGCATAAACTCGTTGCTACATTTTACTCCTCGAAAAACCTTTAATGGTCAGCTGTCGAAAACATAAAAAACTAACTTTAAAAACTTACTATAATTTCTCTTAAAATACAAGTTTTAAACGTAACCAGTAGAGCTTTCTAAAAATTAAGTTTTCCTTTATGAAAGATGCTAATTAGCATGTTTTCTTCATTGTCTGTGCAAAGTGTCTCATGGTGTTCTGGATGCTCTGGTGTTTAGTATAAAGCTATAGAAAAAGTTAGATTTTCCTCCTTATACTGGAGAAATGACACTTGCCGGCCACCTGCATATAAAGCTCTTCAAGAAAAAAGCTCCTGTCCAATATCTGTGTTTTAAAGAAGTGCATTGCCTTCCTGTTTGAGTTTGCAGTAATATCAGTAAAGGTGCTGATGCTAATGCTTTTACAGTTCTTTGAAATGCATCCTGAAATATAAAGCCTTGTGAAGTTATTCCAAACAATTTAAAGGAAGATTCCCAGGAAAGCTCATCTTTTTGGTGTGCAATAAAATCTCCGGTTCTTTCTGGTTTAGTGGTCTGCTGCTCTTTGGGGACTTAGCAGGGAAAAATCAGTGTTCTAAAATGAGTCGTGCAGGCCATTTCTTGGCTGTGTGGTGTTAATACAGCTGCGAGCAGTGGGAAATGGAGCAATTGTTGGAAGCAATCTTTGTTCAGGGTTCTGTCAAAATACCATACAGTTGGCATTCATGATACTTTTGTGGTTCTGAAAGGCTATCCTGAGTTTGAATTCTTCTTACATATCCTGCCATATCAGTCCGGGCTGCTTTCAGAAGTCAGGACACCTCTGAAGTGTCCATGGTTTGTTCTGGGAGGCAGTGGTGCATCCTGTTAAAAGCTGGCTATCCTTGCTGTCAGGCTGTTCCAGGGCCTTCAAAGGAAGCGATCTAAGGGCTAATCCAGTGAGTGGATAAGACCTCCAAAGAGTACTCAGGAAATGGTGCTGAAGTTTTGTGTGCTGCATTGCTTCCTCTGAATATTGAGCTTGTCCCAAAGTAATACTAATAAAAGCTACTTCTCCATCTACTGTCTCTGTTTGAACTTCAAGCAGAAGGTTTGACCCATGTCTGTGAGACAGCCCATTACAATTTTGCAAGAGTTTCATACAGCTTGGGGTTATGCAAGATAATTAGCTCAGGTAATTATATTCTGATCACCTCCATCCCCCTGCAGTTTCAGTTGCATGTGGTATGGTTTTGCACATCCTGTCCTAAATTGTTGAGTGATTGCTATGCTGTGGAAAAGTTCTAATTCCAATCTAATGATGCTTTGAATGATTTCTCTGTAAAACTATAAAACCTGTCTGGAACCAAAGCTTTCATTGCTGTGAATTTTGTGTGCTGTTTTGTAGCTGTGACTCTTTGAAAGATTACTGATTGTTTATTAGATGTTTTAGCTCTAATGGATTACTTTTTCTGTGGGTAATATCACTCATGAACCCATTTATTGCAAAGGGAGCTGACAATATGTTTTTATCCTTTTTTTTTGTGTACACTTCATGCTTTGCTGGTTTTTCTAAACAATTTTTCAGTCTGACTTCACTCTTGAAATATTGTCTTCATTACCTTTGATGGGATTTTCATGGTTTATTTTAACCATTAATTCTGCTTTAAATTGTTCAAGTGTTGGTTTGCATTTATACTTGCTTGGACTCTTTTTATGAATAAATTCAGTTTCTTTCTGCTTGCTAGTTACTAAAACAGGCAACTTTTCAACCAGTTGTAAGATTAATGTGTAATCTTCTGTAAGCCTTTTCGTTTTGCACTGAGTGTGCGTATGCTGTAATAGCTTCAACTCTGGCTGAATTGGTATGAAGGAGGCGGCTTTAGTTCTCCTATTAGACTTACATAATTTAGAAGCTTCTCCAAGTTCCATGGTTCTTGTAGCCTGTACTGAATTTTGTGGTTTCAGCTTTATGCTTCTAGTAGTGTCTGTTGATGGCCTAACTAATGTAAAGCTGTGATAGAATGTTTGTATCCAGTTGCACTTGGAGCAGATGCTTCGGTTTGGGTGTTTTCATAGTTTGGGAGAGGGGTGTTTTGCTTTTCTCCAGCCTCCAGTCAGTTCCTTCATTTAAAATGGATAAATAGTTGAGCCAAGCTATTTAAATAACCTGAAATGAAGAAGCTGTTCATTTTCTACATGTGGAAGAGATTACTTGCGGTGAAATTTGTTGCCGTGCTTCAGCAATCCCTCATTCCAAATACTTAATAACTATCCTCTGTTATTTCTCTGATTTATCTTTCAGGCTTTGAATTTTGTTTTTATTATGATTTAAATTACAGTAGATTAATCTTAAGATTTCATGTCACAGTTATACACAATTTTAATTTCTTTTTTCTCTTTTGAAAATACTGTCTTCAAGTGCATTTTAGCTAGGGGTGATGAAGTGTTTTTTAATCCCCTTTTTTTATCCACACAGAAGGCCACCTTCCTGTAGCTTCCCTTGCTACAGACACTTCCTTGCTTAGGTTACTTAGCCTATTTCCTGGTCGTGTTCAAACCTTGGGGAACAGTCTGGTCCACGGATTCTCACTCTGTTCTCCTCTTTGCTATCCTCATTCAGATCACTCTGCTTCTTTATTTAGGCTTATAGTAGTGTTGAAGGAGGCCATGTCTTATAAGCTTTGTTTAGGATGTGACTGTTAAGCAGAAACAGAATGGACTTTTGAGGACTGAAAGTAGGAAAAAACATTTGAATGCTTTCGTTTTTTCCACATCAGAGTTGTAATCATTCTTGATTCTCAATCCATTACATAAATATAATTTGTGCTTTAAAAGTCTTTGTTAACAGGGTCTAAAAACTCATAGAAATGGTTAACGTAGTTCTGACTAAAAATGTGTTGCTTTTAGTATTCCTTCTGTGTTAAACAAGGAGGATCAGTGGTTTTAAAAACTTACCTTAAATGAATCTACTAGAAAAATGTCTAAGTGAGGTGTGGACCCCATACAGCAAGTAGAGAACTCTTCTCAGTGGACTTGTTCTTCTGCAGGTGTGTGATTTCACATGTGCTGTGAGCTCTGGCTGTGAACTCTGCAGTTGTGAAAACAACAGACTCGCCAGTATTAATGCTTGCCAGGCCATTTGATCAGCTGGATCAGGATCACGTTACTGGTCCAGCTGAAAATAATCCTCTTCTCCACATCCTCTGGCTTCACCTTGCCTCCCCTCCATCCTTCTGATTTGATTATCAGCTGAAATTTCACAGTGTCACCCTAATTTTGGTGAAGGCACAGAGGAGAAGAGTGCTTGTGGTAGAAATGCTTGGAGTGGGCTGCTGATGATGGGAGGATAAACCTCAGCTCACTATTTATGGCCTCTGTCACAGTTTGGCAGAGGCTGCACTGTAGGTCACTCTCCCTTTCATTCATGAACCAAGTAACCTGTAGATTGCAAGAGTTTTTTGTGTGTCACAGTGAAGCTGTTGACAGGCACTCCCTCAGTGTGGATACAAACAGGTGTCTTTTTCTATAACAGACAGAGGGAATGGTTGCAGGTGTGAAAATCCCCAATTAACAGTGCTCATATTTTTAACTTGTAAACTTTTAACTTTTCTCAAAAGCTTTCTCATTTATTAAATAACCTGAATTCTAGGGTTGAAGAGTTCCAGGAAGTAAAATGGAAATCAGTTGAAATAAAAAAGCAGATCTTCCAGTGCAAGAAATATGTTTGGCTTTTTATTTTATCTGAACGAGTGGGGAAGAATTTATTCTTCTGAAAAAATCTAGATGATGGTATTCTTTGTGTTCTTAATGGCTATTATTGACATTAGCATTGTTCACTGAAAAAAAATACAGAAGCTGAATGTTAAAGTAATTCAGATCGTTCTGCAGTTGAGGCATTCTTTACTATCATTACCACTAATGAAATACATCGTTAATAGTTGTTTATTCCAAGATCATCAAGCACTTAAGCATGAATATTATTTTTCCTTAACACCTGTGGAGAGCCAATGTCTGATAAACGACTGTGTGCAAACAAGTGGAAATTAGAGAACTGCAACCAGGAGATGCGTTCTTTTAAGCTGATGTTGTCTTTTTTCAAGCTGTCAGCAAGGTTAACATATCAAGGTCTTCATGAAACTTGGAGTTCTCACTAAGGTAGTTAATGTGCTCTAATCCCAATACATTTATTTCTCAGTTTCTTGTCAGTTGGGCAGAATCATAGAATGGTTTGGATTGGAAGGGATGTTGAAGATCATCTTATTCCAGCCCCCTGCCATGGGCACGGACACCTTTCACTAGACCAGGTTGCTTAGAGCCCCATCCAATCTAGCCTTGAAGTAAAAGTGCTCTTACACTGCAGTTTTAGGACACAAAGGTAGATATTCAGCCTGCAGCAATATGTTGTGTACCATCACAAATAGAGTCTGCTGTATTGTGCTCGACCTCAAGTTGAGTCATGTTACCTTCTTTCCTCAGACAAGTGTATCAGGTCTTTCCTCTTCCCACCAAGCAGTCAGTCAGTTCTCCCTTACAAGAGAGGCTGAGGGCATTTGCCAGGAAAATGTGGGTTGGGGTGGGGACGAGAGGAGCTTGTGAGGTTGTTGGTGCTGGAGAGAGTGGTAGTGTGGTGTGTCATCCTGAAATTAGGGCATAGTGTGGATGTGTAAGGCAAGGTGTGGTACCTGGTTTGAGCATGGTCATGAGAGCATTTCAGCTACTGAACATTTGTACCAAGCATAAGGAGAGTTTTACTCTTTTTTTTTTCCCCCACTCTTTTTGGTGAAGAGTGGTGAACTTAAAAAAAAAAAACAAACAAAAAAACCAAAACATGGAAATAGGATTTGAAGGAATTTATTAGATACCAGTCAGATGACATGATGGCAGTCATGAGAAAATTTGTTCATCTAGTAAATAGAATTCGGAACCAAACAAAACTTAAAATATCTCGAACAGATTGTGAAACCTTCTGATTTTTTAAAATTGTTTAGTATGCCTAGCCCAAAAATGCATTCGGAAGGATACCTAAGCTCTTCCCTAACTCTCATCAATAGATCTTAATGCAAATCTTTAATGCTATTAAATTTTTAGGAGTTAATGTTTTAGTCCATATTTTTTACCTTTGCAGAAACTGATACACAAGGGAACAAGTGGCTTATCCAGAATAAGTGGACAGACAGCTAGACAGTGGTTTTGCTGTATTCTGTTGGTGTTTGAAATGTGTTGTAGTGTCAGAGAAACCAAGTTATTTGTTAACTGAATAGTTACATGAAGGCAAAGATGAGACATGAGCTTAACTAATTGGGGTGCTGGGGATACAGTCACATTTTTTTCATTAATAAAAGTTACACTTTGGAAAGACAATTTTATCTTTTTGTACTGTGGGATATAAAAGTTTATTAAATGCACTAAATAGCCTTGAGTATTTTAGATATTTTAATGGACAGCCAATTTCTAGAAGACTAGTCCATTTCAAGAACTTTGAATGAACTGGTAGGAGAAAAGGCAGACCAGATTTTTTTCACATGTATTTTTAAAATAAGAATCCAGATTAATATTCTGGGACATCCAAGAAGATGTGTTGTTAATCACAATATGTATTTTAAATTAGAATATAGAAAGTTAGAAATAACCAGAGGACCTGGATTCAGGTTCTCCAAAGTTAGTAAAAATAAGATTGAGACATGTTTGAAGTCGTTGTCTTTTCATAAAACGAAGTGGAAAAAGTTATGTTTCAGTACCAGAAGCTAGGATTTGACTAAAGTTAGAGGGAGAGGCTTTTGAAAACCTATAGCTGAAACAGATTTTTTTGAAAATGTTTATTTCATTATTATTAAGAGAAAGTAACTTTCAGGGTTTTTCATGCTTGTTTAGTGGGTTAAAAAGAAAAGCTGTTCGTGCATTTCACAAAACGCAGAGAAATAGGATTGGTCAGGTGAAGACTGAATGTCAGTGCATTAATTTCATGTCTTAAACATGGGGAGAGGCCATAGAAAAGAGAAAAAACAATTGCTGCAACATTCAGGAGAGTGTGTTGAAAAGTTGCCTGAGTGAGGAGCTGTATGAGCAGTGGTGCGAGTGTTCAGGGTGTGGCAGACAGTCAGCAGGGTGTGCCCCACAAACTGTATGGCGAGGACAGCAAGTTTGACCATGGTGGATAACTCAGATATTCATGTCTGCATGCCTGTGTCTGAGTATAGACGAACCTGTGGCAAACCAGACAGAGTCTTTTTCAGAAACTGCAAGGTGTGGTTGTGGTTTGAATGTTATATCATCTCTTACTTGAGAACTCTGTGAACTTGTGTTCACATGCTTGCAGATGCCAGTGGTAGAGATGGTTTGTATTCGTCGTCTATGTCCAAGACTACTGGATAGGATTATTTTAGGGTGTTCAGATCAGCAGTATAGTGAAGACTTCTTTGGTTATTCTGTTGGGCAGGAGATTCAGCTTAAAACACAGAAGAAACAAAACCCCGCTACCCTTTCCCCTTCAAGATGCTATAAGTAATCTTTGTATTTTAATTTGGGAATTAATCAAATGTCGTGCTTTAGCCAGCTGGTTCCTGTGATACACCTGAAGGCACCTGTCAGTGAGTACTCCCCCAGTAAGTGTGTTCTTCAGTCCTGCTGAAAGACTGTACTGGTTAGTCACTGTTCTAAGAGGATAAATTGAGAAGGAAAAGGTCAGTTTTATTAATTGATTTCTAGTTTGTGTTTTCCAAAACTTAAGGACTCTACATGTTATAAATAAAGCTCTGTTAGAATCAAATTAGTGTTTTGAAATTTAGGGATGGATAGAGAAGAGACTACAGGTGGTAACATATACCAGGCTATTTGTAGCTTGCTCATAAACGTGTATTATAATAAACAGTTTTTCTGTCTTCTATTCATTCAAAGCAGAGAAAGCATACAGATAAGTATACAGCTATATATATTTTCTTGCTTTATATTCATTTTAGCTTTTGTTTCTAGATTTATCAGTACCATCATTCAAGTGCCTTCAGTGAAGGTGTGTTACTGTCTTGCCTCACTGTCTCTTCCTAAATTGAATGTTAGCTCAACAGCTGATTTGTGGTACTCATTCAGTTGTCACATTCCATTTTACTCTTGAAACCAGAGATAATGAAGACTGTGTTTTGCCAGTCTAGACCATGGATGGTATCCTGTTAATGCCAGTTATTTCCTTATCAGGAAGAGTGCTTTCTGTAAGAGGTGGTCCTGGTTGTTCTGGATCACAGCTGGAGTTTGCTGTGTCTCTCTTTTCTGTTGGATCAATGCGGTTGCACTAAATTTTGTTTCTCTCTTTGTACCTTCTGACACTATGTAAAGTCATTTTTTGATTCTTCTGTGCTTGCTTTTTCTTTGTTGCTTTGGTATGCTTGAAGGCAGTTTCTGACATGATGAAGGTTTTATTAATTCATATTCTCTGTGTTCTCTCAGCATGTGAGTGCATTTGCTTCAGTGCCAGTGTTTCATTAGGAGCTTTGAGTTCAGTGCATTGGTTCCTTCTTCTGCAATTGCATTATTAATTTCTTAATTTTTAAGTTTGATGCTTGTATCATACCTTTCTAGTCCCAGAACATTTTCATGATATCTACCGTTAAGTAATAAGTTTCTGGGTTGAAACTGAAGTGCTATTTTTAATCATTAAAGGTATAAATGGTTTGAGACCCAGTTCCTTGAGGGAGCAAGTTGAGTGCTGTGGAATCATTAGACCTATTCTGCTATAAATGGGAGGAAGCAGTGGATAGACTGCTCTCTGTAAAGGCTTCCCAAATTGAAATTAATTTCCTGTCTTGTTCTAGCATATCCCAGTTTGGGTAGTCTCTTGAGTGTTACGAAAACTCTATCTCCATATTTTGCTGTGGGTAGGTGAAGGTTCTGGATGGTAGTCTAAGTGTGATTTGATTCCCTAGAGCTTGAATTTTTAAGATTGCCTGTTAACTGGAAAATGAAGCTTGGGTTCTTGGTAATCTATTTAAAATTTCTGTGATTTCAACTTTGTAGTGGAAATTGTGATTTCAAATTTGTCACTACTTCATGGTAAAACATTTTCTGTGTTAGTGCATCTTACACAGCATGTATCCTGACATAGGTTAGTATTTGGACTTGAGTATCTTAAATTTTAACTTGGTTTGTACTTGCTGAGTTTGTGTGTAGAGTTAATATGCAGACAAGTGAGGCTCAGCTGAAAATAACAGCCTAAACAAAGAATAACCTAATTAAATAAACCCCTTAATTGCTAGTCTGGTTCCTTAGGCAGCTGCAAGGAACTGATCGCTCATGTGATCACACTGACAGCCTGCTCTTCCAGTTTCTGAAGCTATTTGCCAGTATATGTTCATTTGACAGCATTAGAGATCTCAAAGCTACTCAGCTTTTATAAATTTTGTGAATATTGGTAGCAGAGGGAGATCTGAAGTAGCAGAATTTGTCTCCATTGCCAGTATTTTGTTTTAGCTGCCAGCTGACAGGACAAATGAGGGACCCTAGCCGATCATGAGACCAGAGGCAAGGCACTGGAGGAAACATAGAGAAAGGTGATGATAGGAGACTCGGAGGAGTTTGGCTTTTTGCATGGAATGGGGTGGAGATGGACTAAAGGAACCTGTGCATTACTAATTTCACTGCTGGCAAAACAGCTTTAATGTTACCCCTTGTAAAGCTTTGTTGCATGCTGCTTCATCTTTCCTGGTTTCATTTTCTCTGTCTCGCTTAGCCGGTTTCAAACTGGTTCTGTGGCTTACCTTGAAACTCTGCTTCTATCCTTTGCAGGGGAGCTTGTGTAGTTTCGGAAAGTAGTTACTAAAATTGACTTAAGCAGGGTTGTATTTCTCTAAGTCCACAAGTAAACTCATTACTGAATAAAGCAAAAAGTATATACACAAATGCTTATAGTGTTTAGAAGTGAATATGCAGGCTATTAAAATTTTGTAAAAAGTTGGTAATTTGTAGTTTCAGAGTGTTATGGAAAACAGCCAGGTGCTGTCCATGTATTTTATAGTGCTGTGCAGGGTGTGGGTGTTTTGTATTTAGGAATGCTTGTTATTACTCTGCTACCACTTTGACCAAGTCTTCCTTTTAAGTACCAAATTCTATTTCATCTAATTTGAAGTTCTAATTATGAGCTTTTAGTATAGATATTATTTTGAGTTACATTGTTTCATGTCCTGAAGAAGTGAAATAATGAGGAAGAAAAAAGTAAGATTTTTTTTTTTTTTTTTTAACTAGAGTTAAGTGAGTCTTGAGATTGAATCTTCGTATAGACCTCTTTCTTCCCTGGATTTATCTTGACAGGCTAAAAATTACCAAAGCTAAATCTACTTTTAAAATGACATATGAACGTGGGCTGGTTAACATTTAATACTAGTTTTCAGTGTTTAGTACTTTTTAGTATCATCAAAAGTATTTATAAGTATTATCACCTTAACATATGTAGTAAATAAATACTATATCATAATGAATACTGTATTAATTTATTAGTGGTATTATAAGTATTTAGTTAATATTTGTTAAAAATATATATTTGGGACAAAATGTTAAGGTGTGATGCAGACAGCCTATTTCACTTGAAGCTTTCTGTTTCTACAGACAGTGGTCTTGTCTTCAGCTTGTGTTTTTTTCTTGCACTATATTTTGTACTTGTCTGATCCCTCATGAAATTCTTAACATCATTGACAAGGTAGGAAGTTCATGTAGCAGAAGGAAAGTGAGCTTTTGAAGCTCTAGTGAGCTGGTCTAGTTTATGGGTGGGTCAGAGAAACATCAGAAGATGATCAGAGGACATTGGAGAGGTGCTGTGTAGTCAGGCAGAGGAGTGCATGGACTCTCCCTGTGTCACAGTGGTGCTGAGTTGTCTTGTCAAACTGCACCCATACATTTGGATTTCACTTTCTAAATACTGTGCTGTGATATTGTCCTCCTCTCTTAAAAATTAAGCATTTTCTTTTTTCGTTTTCTTGATTACATGACACGTGATGTTGAAGTATCTGGAGTATAAAGCAGATTGTTGTTGTTAATAAGCCTGATGAACAAATGGGACTTCTGTGGTGATCTCCGTGTGTATAAATAAAATTATCTTTTTGTCATAGTTGAAGTGCTTAGTGACAATTCCTGGACCTTAATATTTGAAAATTGGTTCTCTGTTGTTGCAATAAAGGATATTCAGATTTTTAACCATAGAATCATAGAATGGTCTGGGTTGGAAGGAACCTTAAGGATCATCTAGTTCCAAAACCCTTGCCATGGAAAAGGACACCTTCCACTATCCCAAGCTGCTCAAAACCACATCCAGCCTGGCCTTGAACACTTCCAGGGATGGGGCAGCCACAGCTTCTTTGGGCAACCTGTGCCAGGGCCTCACCACCCTCACAGGGAAGAATTTCTTCCTAATATCTAACTTAAACTTGCCATCTGTCAGTTTAAAACTATCTCCCCTTGTCCTGTCAATACATGCCCTTGTTAAACCATCGCTTTCCAGCTCTCTTATGAGCCCCTTTAGTTACCGGCAAGTTCTAGGAGATCTCCCTGGAGCCTTCTCCAAGCTGAACAACCCCAACTCTCTCAGCCCGTCTCCACAGCACAGCTGCTCCAGCCCTTGGATTATCTTCCTGGCCTTCTCTGGACTTCCTCCAACAGTTCCATGTCCTTCATATGCTGTGGGCCTCAGAGCTGGACACAGGACTCCAGGTGGGATCTCTGGAGTGGGGACATAGGCAGGGAGAATCCTCTCCCTTGACTTGCTGCCCATTTTGCTGCTGATGCAGCCCCGGACACTTTGGCTTTCTGAGCTGCAGGAGCTCATTGTGGGGACACGTTGAGCTTCTTGTCAAGTAATACCCCCAAGTCCTTCTTCCGTGGGCTGCTCTCCATCCATTTTCCACCCAGCCTGTACTTGTGCTTTGGATTGCCTGGACCCAGGTGCAGGACCTTGCACTTGGACTTGTTGAACTTGATGAGGTTTGCCCAGGGTCCCACTGGATGACACCAAGACTGTTTTGATGAGCTAAAATTTGTAGTTGATAGAATTCTGGTTTTATGTTTTGTTGCAGTAGTTCACCTCAACAGAAGCAGATCCTCTGTAGTTTGCTGTCTTCTCATTTCTTGTGTACAACTCTGAAGTAATCCCTTGCTATGATCTTTGAGTTTCTGTCTCTGTTACCTTCAACAGAAAAAAGGTCCCTTTTGGTACTCTTTAGGTGCTTCTTAAAAGGTGTTAAGAGTAAGCTGTTTAGTGTGCATAATGCTGTTAATGAACATGTTGGACACCTCCTGGCTGTGTGCTGGACCGTTTGACGGGTAGAACAAGGTACTGGAAAACTTACAAGAAGGAAGAGTGTTTGTTTAAGAGTTTTAAAGACAAAGACAACATCAATAGAATAAATAATTGCTGTGTTTTTAAGTATCTTAATTTTCCTCAGTTGTTTTCTCTCCTTATGGCATTACTAGCTCTTTTGCAAGTAAGGTGAAAATAGCAGTGTCATGTTATGATATAAAAATTACAATGGGTTATAGAAACAATACTTGTTCAGAAATACAGAAAAACTATTATAGAAGTTTAATATTTGAAATTAAATATTTTCATAGTTTCTGTTAATGTTTTCAGAATAAACACTTTTAACATTTTACACAGGTTGGTCACTAAGAGTTTGAGAGAGACTTTCCTTTTACTAAGCTGAAGTTTACCCTTTTCCTGTAAGGATATCGGCAAATGAGCCAATTAAGTATGATCTGATGCTTTTTTTCTTTTCAGAAAGATGAAGGTAGTGATGCTAGTTTGAGTGATAGCCACATATCTCCTCCTGCCAAACGTACCTCAAAACATGCTGATCCTGTGTGCAAAGACAAATCAAAATCACGCAGTACTGGGCAGCGAGAGGAATGGAGCATCTCAACTGGACAGTCCAGGTAATTGATGCCAGGAGAAGAAGGAACTCATACCAGTTTTTCCTGTTTTGTTATCCCACTTACACTACTTCTGCAGTCAGCTGCAGCTCAGGAGTGTACTTCTGAAGCATGTTATTTTCACACCATTTTCTTCAGTTTAAGACTCCAGGAATGTGGATTACATCAATTCTCTCATCTCTATTTCCTTTCTATGCATATTTGTGCAAAAAATAGAAAGTAATTTTATTTGAGATGCTGTCTGAATGTTAGGTTCTTGATGCATCCGGATTTAGTAATGTAATTGGTATTTTTATGTACTCAAGCTTTTTGACGTTTTAATTAGGGAATCAGTGTTACCATCTTTAGGGAATAGATAACGGTCAAGTTTATTTCTATTGTTGTTCAGCCTAGTAAGTAAATTTTACTGAATATAGCCTCAGTCCTGCCACATTTTTGTAACTTGAAGCTGAAGTGATTAATTTTATTTTATAACTCTGATTTAATAGTATTTTACAAAGCATTCTTGTGTTCATAAGGTTCTTCACATGATTACAAGTAATTATGAGACAGTGTACACAGTATGTTCCTGATCCACAAACTTTCAGTTGATACTGATTCTTTTGTAGATATGTATTTCATATTTATGTACATGTCAAAATCATTCTTGTAATGCTTTGTATAATATAAGAGTGACTCTAAATCACTACTGGACTGCTAGGATGAAGTTTGCTTAAAAGCTTTGTAAATCTCAAAATAGACCTCTTTTGTTTATTTTGCTCTTTAAAAACAGAATGAATTAAATCTATCATATTAATGTGCCATGGTCATTGGGAATGTATTGAAACTCGTGCACCTTCTGTTTCTTTTGTTTATAAGAGTAGAGTTGTACTGGACCTCCTAGAAATGTCAATATACCAAAAGAAATATTTAATACAGCCAGGAGAATTTAGATCATTGTGTCAAATGAAATTTGGCCAGGGTGCTGAAAATCATATTGTTGCTCATTTAGAACCCACCGCAACATGTCTTTGCATCTGAAGTTTTTTGTTGTTTCTGCCAAAATCCAAAGCGCTGTGCTAAACAGTGATCTTGAGTCACTAAGACTTTTCCCAAAAGTTTTGTTACTTCTATTGGTTTATCTGAGGTGTTGGAATGATGGTTGCCTTTGGAGAGCTATACCAAGGTTCTGTTCTGAAATTTAAGGGGAGAGTTAACAGGACAAGGGCATGAGGAAAGATGAGGGAGATTAATCAAAGAGATGCTTTGACAGTTGGGGGGATTCATATAATTGGTATTGAGCAGTTTTGTTTTCACTAAGGTGTTGGGCATGAAGCAGACTCTTCCAAGGCTACGTCTCGCAAAGGTTTTGAAATCAGAGTATCATGGAGCATTTTACAGTCAAAGTTCTATTTTCGCTGTGTCTTCTGCTTGACCTAAGGAATGTTAATGTGATTTGTGTGTCTGATTGTTTCCTAGGTTAACTTCTCAGCCTGGTGCTACACTACCAAATGGACGTAGCTTATGTAAGTGAATTATAGCAAACCTTTTTGTATCAACTTTCACATTAAACAGTTTTATGTCAACAATTTTCAGTGACATACGTTTTTGATAGTTTTACTGATTACTTTGACCATTTTGACCAGAAAAGTTAATGTTTTGACTCAGTTTTCTCCTGTCACCATCTTGGATACTCTTTGTGGATATGGGGAACATTTTTAGATGAAAATCCATTTCTCTTCTCAATTCAGACCTCTTGGCCATGATCTCAGTGTTTTCCTTAATTCCCAAATTACTGTTATGAACTAATTTTGGCCTTCCTTTCCTAGTTGGTCTCTTTAATTTACCTACTCTCTTTGCTCATCTGAAATTTGGCCTTCTGTGGTTCTTAACATTACTTGACTCTGCTATTGCTTTAGAGAGACCTGCCTTGTCTGCAGCTCCTGCTACCTTGAACAGTCTTCCTAAAAGCTTGTACCTTACAAACTTGCCATTTCATTGCTTATCTCAGCTAAACCCACTTGGTCTTATGTGTCCCTTTTTCATCAGTTCTGTCTTGTTCTGTGTTGACTCTGTGTAAAGTGTTATTTCATTAAGCATATTTGGTACTTTATTATTTATTCTGGTGCCTAAGGAACGATCAGCAGTGGGATCTCTTTGTTTGGCAGTGTACAAAGTAGCTGGTGTAGATTTGCTTGTGAAGTCAATATGTTGTATCTGACCTTTTGATACTGTATTTGAAAGACTTAAGAATTGAAACTGCGGGCCAAGTGTGCATTTTAGTGTTGATGTTAACGTAAAAATATTGAATGCTTAACTGAATGCCAAATTTTCATCATAAAATAAGATTATCATCTAAGGAAATAAGCTTGAATATGCAGAAATAACTTTTAAAATAACTTCTTTAGGAATAAAAAAATACAGTTCTTTAGCTCATACTGTGCTTAATAACTTTTGGTTTATTGTCCTTGCTAAGTATTCTCTTACTAATTCTTGTTTGTGAAAATGTTGTTTTCTGCATTTTGAAGTAGTAATACAAATTTCTCTTAGCTCTCAAAAGCCACCCCCTTCGAGGGGAAAAAAAGGGAGATGGGGACCATGCTTGCATAAACGGAGATATAGAAGTCAGAAAAAGTTGTCGGTCCAGGAAAAACAGATTTGAAACTTTGAATCAGAGTTTATTGTTTGATCAGCTAGTAAACAGGTATGTGGGGATACTACAGTTGTATTCACCAAGCACCTTAATGATTTTTTAAAATTAGAAACCCCTGTGTTCCAGTGCCATGTCTCTGTTTTACTGTGGGGATGCATTGAGACAAGCTAGATTGTGGTTTGAGTTACAGCTGGGTCTGTGCTGTGGCTGCCATGGTATCCATGCTCTAAATGCAGAGCAGCTTCCCAGGCTTCCATTGAAGAGTAAGTTACTCTGTGTTTACACCTGGATAAGGCTGTATGTTGGCAGTTACTGGAGAGTGCCTGAGTGCTGTAAATCCACACCCTAGTTTGTTTCTTGGTAACCTGTTTATGTAGTGATACCTTAAATGTCATGTAAATTGGTGATTAGCAGCAGTGCTTGGAAGCATTCTAGATTTTGCTTGTATGATTTTGATCATAAAATATCAAAAGTTTGTAGCTTTCTTTTGTTTTTGTTTTTTACCATTTGTTAATAATTCACATAGGGTGGGTGTCACTTTTTGACATTTACTGTGCAGACAAAGTAGGTCAGACAGGGAGGCATGGTCTGGTCTGAGCATAGGAATGGGAGCCAGAAATGCTTATTTTTGAAATACTATTTCTCTCTAGCCTTGGGCAGGTCACTTAATATGTCCTGATTTTCCCACCTGTAAAACAGGTTTTAACAGTCACATCTGTGAGAGACTGCTCTCTCTAGTGCCGTAAAATGATTTAAACATAAGCATTTAATTGTCAAGTATTATCTTTATTGTTAAATGTATTCTGTTGAATCTTTAATTTAATTTTCTTTTTCATCTTACTCAGTAACTATTTGGTATCAGTTTGCAAACTTACATTGAGTTACATTTATTTTTCTAGTTGCAGTTGAATCTCCCTCTCTTCATCAACAGTAGGAAAAAGTCTACCATGAAGGTTGTAATTTGATAAGATCATGGTACTGAAGTCTCTATATGAGCTTATACTGATAACAGTGTGTCCCATAATCATTGGAGGTTTTTAAGAACAGGTTAGACAAAAGTCTGTCAAGAACTGTTTAGGCATTCTGTAGTGTGCTCTTGCCTGGCAGAGCACTTAGACTTTTCCAGGTCCCTTTCAACCCTATTTTCTTTGGTAGCAAACTGCAGCATGATTTTACTTGAAATGGTTCTGTCACACATCACAGATATTTTGAAAGAATTGTTTAAAATTGAGAGGAGCTCTCATAATGAAATCGTGACTTTACTGACTTATATCACCAGAACTTCCACTGTCTTCTTTCTAGGCAGGCTTTCACCCTTTAGATTTACTTTTAAACAGCTTGAAAAAAAGGAAATGAAAGTTTCTGTCTTACAAATATTATACAAATATAGTAAAATTCCAGTTGAAAGCTACTCTAATCACCATGGAGAGCAGTAACATGGTCTTCAGGACAGGTGGCCAAATAATTCACTTGGCCTGGCTAGTACTGTGTCGTTCTCTTCCTTAGCAGTGAAGCATCTTGGCCAGGGTTATTGCTTATATACCACCATTGTTTTGGCAGCTGTTTACAAATACTCGAGAAAATGAAAATGCTGACTAATTAAATAGTAGATGAGGAATGGTAGTGAGGTCAAATTCGGAACAACGAGATTCTAGATGTTACTGATTTAACAAAAAGAAAATCCTTTATGTTCTAGTGTCTTTCTGAGGCCATGGTAAGAAACTGTAAAGCTTATGGGCTGGAGGCATTAATTGCATTCCCAGTATTATAATTGTAGGTAAAAAGCTTTGCTTTCTTATTTTGCAAATTTAATCTTACCTGACACCTAATCTTATGTCTAAGCAGTTGCAAATATATATGCTACAATTTATACTGAACAAAATTTTTTAAAAAGTCTTTTAAAATGCTACTGTCTAATTTGAACTCCAAACTTTAATAGCATCAGCATTTCTTCTTTTACATACTTCTTAGTTTATATTCGTTCAGTTTTATTATGGTTGGGTTTGTAGTTAATTGATAGACAACTTAAGATGTTGGATGCTATGTCAAAAGTTCTGCATGTTACTGTTTTGACTTTTTTGTGTGTGTTAACTGTTGCATATATTTTAGTACTGCTGAAGCTGTCCTACAGGAAATGGATAATATTAACATCAGGAGGAACAGGCGATCTGGGGAGGTAGAGCGGCTACGGATGTGGACAGATACAGAATTCGTAAGTGCAGAGTTTCTGAGCTCTTGGATAAAAGGCATACCAAGGCAGAGCATGTTTGTTTTTGCAAACACCGTACATTTGTCTGTAGCTCTATCTAAAGGTTTCTGATTTTCTTCAGTGTATACCATTAAACTTGATAAACTAAACTTTGATAACTAAAATTCAGAACTAAATTAATGGATATACACGACATTATGTTTTCTTTATTGACAAATTCAGTCATGCTGTCATGCTGTGCTGTGGTGGTTCTTCTTTGGTTTGAAGCATACTCTGGTAGCTTGGAAACAGGACCAGGGACTATCATCATCTTTTTTCATGAAAATGGCTTGATACTGATGTTACTCTGTATTAGATGGACTAGGTTCTGCCTGAGAGACTTACTTTAGCACTGTTAAGTGAGTGCTTTTGTAGTCTACCTGTGGAGAGCTCTGCTGGAAAAACACTTGAGGGCTAGGGATTGTGTGGAGCATTACTTACTGCACTAAGACTGTGAGTGACATGGGACAGTGCTGATGGGAGTACATGTGAATTTTATTCCAGGAAAACATGGATATGTATTCTCGAGTGAAAAGGAGGAGGAAATCACTGAGGAGAAATAGCTATGGGATTCAGAACCACCATGAAGTGTCCACAGAAGGGGAAGAAGAAGGTATGGGTTGTAAAAAATTGTAGGGGTTTGTCTCAAATACTTACAAAACAAACTTCTTCACATAAGGTAGCAATATATTGCACTACAGAAAGCAGAACAATGCCTGGTTTCTAAATGTTTGTATACTACATTTCCTTCCTTCCATTTTTCATAACACTAAGTCACTGGAGCTTTCCTTACATCCCCTGTAACAATCTGGTGTAAGCCAAGATGTGATGAATTTAGTCTACAACTATGTGTGTTCTAACTGACTTGATGTTTCTCCTGTGCTGAGTGGCAATTACCAGAAAGAATTTGTAATAATTAGGCTTGCATCTTTCCTTTGGGGGAAGGTATTAATTAAAGTCTGTTTTCTGTCCATCGACATTTTAGAAGGCTTGTAAGGGCACAGCTGTATTTGAAATTGTACTTTACTTTAAAAATCTGAGTGAAACTGGTCAATAGGTTCCAAAATTACTGGGAAAGAAGGGATTGTGGCTGACTTTGATGGCCTGATCAGCATCGTGGTTGGCCTCCTTAAGAAATCAGACTTAAACTTTAGGCATCCGTACAGGTTTCAGCATAGTCTCAGTTTTTAACTAAAACTGCTGTGGAAGGTGTGGTGTGTCCCAATTAGTAAGAATGCAGTCCTAGTTCTGAGATGCATGGATGGAAATTCTGATCCTGTTAACAGATGGGCCTAGGTTGTGCCTTCATACACAAAGTGTATAAAGTGTATTTCTGTGTTCCTTTGCTTTGTGTAAAAATGATGCTGTAAATCATAAAGTACTATTTTTCATGCTGTGTCAAATATTTGATTTATTGAGGCTCCTATGGAAAAGAAAAGAAATGCATTATCCTTAATTTGAGGGATAATTATTGAAGGAAAAATACAGCAGATAGAAGTGATGTTTGAAGTATTTTCCAGCTAGAGCTGTTTTGAATACATTTATTTTTCTTTTACCTTTCCAGAATCTTCTGCAAAAAACTAGAAGGAAATTTAACAATGTGCTGTAGATTTATTGTGGTCTTCAAATTTCCAGTGATTTGCCAATTAGTGTTAATTAATATATAGGCAGTAATTCTCAGTGACCGTTAAAGTGTTAATTTTTTAGGATGAAAGTAGCTCTGACATGAAGTGGAAGTGTTCTGAAAATATTTTTACCCCCCAACAGAGTCTCAGGAAGAAGACGGAGATATAGAAGTCGAAGAAGCTGAGGGGGAAGAAAATGATCGGCCGTATAATCTCAGACAGAGAAAAACTGTTGAGAGATACCAGGCCCCTCCAATAGGTGAGGAACCGGACAGTGCTCATGCTGTTCTGCTCTTCTGACCTGCGGAATACCATGGATGTGGGGAGGGAATAGTTGGATGGCTACTCTTCACCCCTGACCGAGTAACAGGGATGCAGCAGCACTGTGTGATTTCCATCCTGACCTGTTGTGGTTCACCACATGGATGGGACTGCTGAGACACAGTCTGTCAGTTTGTCAGTGGTGGTGGCATTGCTGCCTCATTGAACTCTGCTGGGCTCAGGGTTGGAGGTGAATGGGGTTTAAGTCAAGAAATACTTGGCAGAAAGCAATCTATTAAATTAGGTGATTACATAGAAAAAATAGTTACTGTTATGCCTGCTTCTCTTCTTCAGTAGTAAGCCTAATTCATAACTGCAGATAAATAGCATAGCAGCAGTTATCACAGATGAGAAATTTAAAGTATTTCAGTTGGAAGGAATCTACAGTGATCATCTAGTCCAGCTGCCTGACTGCTTCAGGGCTGACCAAAACCATTTTATTCAGGGCATTGTCCAAATGCTTCTTATGACAGGCTTGGGGCATCGACCACTTCTTTAGGAAGCCTGTTCCAGTGTTGGACCACCCTCTCAGTAAAGAAATGCTTCTTCCTGTCAAGTTTGAGTTTGCCCTGGTGGAGCTTTGAACCATTTCTGCAAGTCAAGATCATAGAATGTGATTTCTCTGATAGAGAACTGCTGTGGTTTATTTGTTCAGAGAAATTTCAAAATGTCCCATATTATCAGCTATGAAGAGGTTTCTGTATGGAGTTTCATGTCCTGCAAATAAACTAAAAATGCTAGTGCCCTGAATGAGTTACATTCTGTGCCATGACAGACACAGCTCTGATAATTTGAGAAGGGTGAGGATGGAATTCCCATGGCTGCATCCAGCCAAGTACAGTGATAGTGACAAAGTCCCCTGCCCAATTACTTCCTTAATTTAAGCTTTTGGAGAAACCAGTGATAACCTTATTGATGAAGTGATAATCTAGCACTTACGTGCTACATTTAGATTAGTTTATAATTCTTTTGTAATTGATGTTACAGTGCCAGCTCATCAAAAAAAGAGAGAAAATACACTATTTGATATTCACAGATCTCCTGCAAGAAGAAGCCATATCAGGTAAATGTCAGTCTTTTGGTATGTAATTTGTTTGCTTTCCTTTAGTACATTCTGGTAGCTTTTGATTTTTGAACCATTCCTGAGTGAGTTGCACAGTTCATTTATGCATGTGAGTGGGTCTTGAACTGTATCTTAGGTTCAGACCCTGATCAGCATCCAAACAGGAGTGTCATGGCACTTCGTAATCCCAGTAGAAGCTTTGTGCTAAACAGAATGGAAACAGGTGTGCTACAAGTACTGGAAGGAATTCTGCATGGCACAATGTAGCTTTTTCTGTAAGGCTGTATATTTAATATTTAAATCCAGCACATCAGTTTAACAAATATCCCCTTTCTGTTCTACAAAACTGAGCAAAACAGGTTAATGTTTTTTGTTTTCTTTCAGTTCAAATTCCATCCAAGAATTATCAACAATTTAATAAAATATTTAGCAAGCATAATTTTTGACTCTTATGTTTTGTGTCAAAGAAGTCTGGAATGTACCAAGTTGTCTTGGAAACTGTCGGTAGGCTTTATGTAACAAAACAGATGAGATTACAGCTTAAAACATTTTTTAAAAAATAAACTTAATAAAAGCTTCAAAAAGACAAGTCTGTCCATGAACAGAATCCAAGTAAATGAATACTAGTCATAGCTGAAACTCTTGTCTTACTGCTTAACTTAATGGCATAGTGAAAATACATAAAGTAAATAAAGTAGCGGCTGAATGTTAGGATTCTAAAGTTTCTTTTTAATACAAATAAGAGTTGTTTTTTTTCTCCTTGTGTGACTTTTTTTGTAATCTCTGGACTTGTACTTACTATTTATATATGAAGAGTGTGAAAGTTATTACCCCTTCAGTTTTAGCCTGCTCATTACTCAGCCCTCATTTTATCCCTTCTTGTCAAGGCACTGTCATAAAAAGTCTTCCCAATTGCGTGATACTCTCTTTGATATATTTTGAAATGTATCTCATTTTTGGTCATTGAACAGTAAAACTGATAGACCATGTTATCCATTGGCAAAAACCAGTTAATTCAGTGCATTATCATGTTCATACAGATGATGCAACTCACTATATTCACTTAAAATTGAAGACTTTTTACTAGTAGCCAACTTCTTCATGCAAGAAAGTGCTGAATTTTCAAAACCAATATCAAACTCAACACCTTTTTGTACAGACGATTTAATGTACATTCTGTTGTATTTCTGAAATACTCAGTTTTCTGAAATACTGTCATACTAAAATAAGAAATGATTCATTCAGACTTTGGATAGTAATTTTACATGGATTCAGATCAGAAGTACAGGTATTTTGAGGGTCTGTTCTGCTATTCAGAATTAATAACCTCATAAAAAGAGACTATATACTTTGTGAAGTATGGAATTTTTTCAAAGAATATTTAAAGGAAAAACCAAACTGAGTAAGGAGATCTTGGTATGTCTGTTATGTTAGAGGTGCCTAAAGTGGTTGGAAGCTTTCCTAAGTACAGTTGCAGCTTATTGATTGAATATTCAAATCACAGTGCTGAGGTGACGTGGACTGGACCACACTTCTTATGGGGCTCTACTGTCCTAGTAATGTTCATGTTGAAATCAGATAATCGCTGTGGCAGTAAGAGCTGTTGTTCCCCTCTCAGATTATTTTGATACTTAATGAAGCTAGAATTTGCAGGCATCTCAGTACTTACACTACTTACTGATCAGTACTGTACTTGCCATTTCAGTTTCATTTTTATAGAAGGACCAAAACATGGCATTCTACTCCAAAAAAGACTGAGTTTTCTGTTTGTTTTGCCACTTCCATAGGAGAAAGAAGCACGCCATTCACAGCAGCGATACAACCTCTTCAGATGAAGAACGTTTTGAAAGAAGAAAATCTAAAAGCATAGCCAGAGCAAGAAATAGGTATCAGAACATCCTTGGTCTTTAGAATGGTTTGATTTTATTATTTATCAGAAAATAAACAGAACTAGACTGTAATGTTTTATGAGTTCTGGAGACTTTTGATTCTGCCTGTAATTACCTGCAGACATGGTTTAGGAGGAGTGCTGGTTATATATTAATACAGATTTTGGAGTCTTATGAGTAGATTAATTAATACTAGTGATAAAAAGATGGAAATACAGGAATAGCTGTTTGATTCAGTTGGGTTATAAAAGATAACTCCTGTTGGTTAAAATATTATCATCGGTGTAACTTGGTCCCAGTTAATTCAGTTGTACTCCCAGCTCTTCCCTCTTCCTCTTGTGTAACAATTCATGCGTTCTACACACCCAGTGCCTATTTTTTTGACCTTACATGTATTTAGCACTAATCTAAAAGTGGAAGATCTGTAAGTAAATCTATTCACCTCCACAGATACCTAAGTAGGAAAATTCCGCAGGAAATAAAATTTTCCTCAGCTTTTTTCCATCTCTTCCTGTCTGCCACATTGCTCCCTTTCCGATCACAAGGAATTCAAGCAATGTACCAGAAGTGTAGTTCTGAGTGTAACCTGTGTCTTACTGGTACCTTTCTTCCTCCCTTTACCTGTGTAGTTGGCCTGATGTAATATCTGTGTAGGGGCTTAAAGGAAGGAAATACTGTTTCATCTGTGTTTAATCAAAATAATCTGTCCAGCCTGGTTCTTCAGATTGAAATATGTGTATAGAAACATAAAACTATATTAAGGAACTTACAGATACGTAACAATGATTGCCACAAAAAAATAGATTAGTTTTGTTTACCAATCTGGGAAGGTTATCTCTTTATGTAGTAAAAGGCATTTAATCTCTTGGTTCTTCTCCTCCAAGCAGTGAAAAAAGAACTGTATTTGTTTGGTGTTTGTTTGTTGTTGAACAGGTGCCTGCCTTTAAACTTCAGAGCAGAAGACTTAGCTAGTGGAATCCTTCGAGAACGTGTGAAAGTTGGGGCAAGTTTGGCTGATGTTGACCCTATGATTGTTGATAAATCGGTAGGTTTTGTTAGAGCTTTTTATCTTCCTTCCCTCAGTTATGCATAAGCAGAATTGACTACAGCCTCTTACTGAGTTTGAAGTAAATTCATAAAAAGCTCACTGATATTTTTTATTTTATTTTATTTTATTTTATTTTATTTTATTTTATTTTATTTTATTTTATTTTATTTTATTGTTACCAAAGCTTTTGTCTGTGTTTTTTGGACTACAAAGCATTTGCTCTGGGACTCAGGCTGGATCTTTGTAGATGTCCAGGTGTCCCTGGCACAGTTAACTTGCAAACCAGATAAACCTCTTGTGGGCAGCCAAGAGATGATTTTCTCAACTATTTTTTTCACACTTCGAAAATTCAGGGAATTCCTGTTGGTCAATGCAGTATTTTTTCTAATTTGTTTTCAAATGTTTTATAAATAAAGGTGCTCTTGTGGAACACTGTTACAATATAAACTTTGTATGCTTTTTTTTCCCCTAAGGTGTGTTTTGATAGTATAGGGGGATTGAGCCATCATATCCTTGCACTTAAGGAAATGGTAGTGTTTCCTCTTCTCTATCCAGAAATATTTGAAAAATTCAAAATTCAGCCACCAAGGTAGGTGTATGTACTCTTACTGTTGCATTTTTTTATTAAGCGCTGAAGAATTGAAAACACATAGGAGATTGATTCTTGCCCTGAAGGGTTTTACAGTTCAAATAGATTTATGTGTTTGCTACTCCACTTGTCTCAGAATATGTAATAAGCAGGATGAAGAGTTAAAAAAATTTAGTTTATTTTTCTTGTGGTAGGACAGTAAACTTTGTGATTTGGTTAAAGAAAGAATTCTCATGTGTTCTATTTAGTAGTACCTTGCCTTTTTTTCCCATTATGTTATTAAATATTTTACTAGATCAAGCAAAATGCTGATGTTTTTCTCAGTAATATTATACTGTGATTTTAATATTTATTAATCAGTTATCTTGCTGTGTGATTTAAATGGATACATGGTATCTAAGTAAATTGACATTGTGGGGATATTTTTGTCACTTAATTACTTTATTCCAAAGAAGTAACAAACGCTGATTAAAGTGTTACCTAACTTCTAATATTTGAAGAGGTGGTATTTAACTAATGTAAAAGAAGACTTTGGAAACTTAATATGCCTTTGATTAATGTTCTTTGCAGATCAAAGTTCTACTGATTTGAAAGCATAAAACAATCTTAGATTTTATGAAGTCATGCTAATACACAAAATAATAATACAAGATCTTAAGTCTTTCTTCTCCAGGCTCCCTGTCTTCATTTTAAAATTTGACTTGGAGTTTTTCAGGAGACGTAAAATAAGTTTGTGACTGTGTTGATCCATTTATCTTCAGGGGCTGTTTATTCTATGGTCCTCCTGGAACAGGTAAAACCTTGGTAGCTAGAGCTCTAGCTAATGAATGCAGTCAAGGAGACAAAAAGGTGGCTTTCTTTATGAGGAAAGGAGCAGACTGTCTCAGTAAGTGGGTTGGTGAATCTGAACGTCAGCTTCGACTCCTTTTCGATCAGGTTAGAACAAAATATGTTTTTTTCATATGATTTCTCTGTATGTTGTATTTTGTGGTTTAGGTAGCCAAAGGTATTTGCAATTGAAACAAATAACTACATTTTCATAAATTAAGCAGGATTTTACCAAATGGCATACTTAGACAATAAGAATAGAGGAATTCTGAGTAGTTTTTCTTTCTCTGGAAACTTAGAGAAAGAAGTCTCTTGACTTGTCCATTAAAGAAGCAAAGTAGTTTGGGTAAAAATTGGGGAAAAAAAAATCAGTCAATGAGTTTGAGTTTGACTGGCATGTTCAAAATAAATGCTACAGGGGGAACTGCATGACTGCGTTGGTTGTGTGTCTATTTTAATGTTCTTTTTTGGCTTAGAAGAGATTGGACAGAACAGAGAATCACACAAAGCAGTAAAATGCAGTAGCTCAAAGAAAAGTAGCTGTCAGATAGAGATGTCTAAACAAACAGATTGTGAGCAGATAAGATCGTGTTCTCTCTAACTGACTGGAAGGTGTGTGTTTGTCTTTAACCTGTGCAGCACACAGTAAAACTGGTACACTGGTGCCATCTTGCTTACTCGAAGCAGACTGCACTCAGCTTTGCTTTGAAACACTGCTGAATTGGAAATTCAGTTTTCATTTCAGACTTTACACTTTTTAACAAAGATGTCTCAGTATGTGTGTTAGTTTAGCATGTTAATGCTTTCTAGTGAAACCAGTTTTCAGTGTTGATGGATAAATCAGGAATTAACAGTGAATTCAATTTTTGTTTTATATATTGCATACCAGGCATACTTGATGAGACCCTCTATAATCTTTTTTGATGAAATAGATGGCTTGGCTCCAGTTCGTTCTAGCAGACAAGATCAGATTCACAGGTAATATTTCTTCTATGCTGCCATTATCTTTGTATAGGGTACCTTATCTAGGTGAACTCTTAAATGTAATTTTACTCATTTCCCAGGAAAGGTTTTTACTTTTTCTGAAGCCCACTTACACTAGAAAGGACAGATTGGTTTTCTGGTGTTGAAAGTCATCTTTTCAGTCCTTCTGGCAAACTGTAATTTGCTGGGAATTGAATTGCAGTGACAATTACCCTTGAGCCACATTATTAACTGCAAGATTTCCACAGCCATTCCTTGGTTTGCTGTTTTGTGATGTAAACAGATTGTCTGTTACCAGCCCAATAGAATAACCAGTTGAAAAATTTTATTCTAACATGATGAACTGTAATGTTCTATCAATGAACTGAACTCACCTGTGATTTTGATTCTAGATGGTGTGATGTACAAACATGTCTTGTGTTGCTATAGTGTCATTTTTAAAAACATTTTTTACAAAATGTTTGCTGCTGGCTGAAATTCTTCATAGCTGCTTTCAATCTCAGTTTTGGTTCTGGGTTTTGGGCTCTGTTTGGCAGCACACTTGTACCTGTCATTCTATAGGTGGTAGTATCTATGTGTCCATCTCTGCTGAGAGAAATAGGACAGAAATTTGGGGCCAGCAGACCAGGAGGTCAGTGGAACATATGAGACTTGAAACTGTTGTGCACCTGTTTGTAGCTTAGCTTTTTTTCTTTTGAACTTACTAATGTTGCTTTTGAAAATGCAAAAGTTCTTGCAGTGTTCCCTATACTTTCTTATTCTGAAAACTCTCTTTTAGCTCTATAGTGTCTACTCTTCTTGCCCTCATGGATGGACTGGATAATAGAGGTGAAATAGTTGTAATTGGTGCTACAAACAGACTGGATTCTATAGATCCTGCACTCAGGAGACCTGGTCGCTTTGACAGGGAGTTTCTTTTCAACTTGCCTGACAAGAAGGTAAAACCTGGAAAGGAGATTTATTAATCAGCATCTTTAGTATATTAAACATTTGAATGCCTGACAGCCAAGCTTATGAAATAAAAATATTTATTCTTGCTTGTAAGAATGTTTAATTTTAGTAAGATATTTTTAGTACAAACAGATTATATACATAAAGTTGTATTGAGCTTCACATCTTCAGGATATAGCTAAAACTAAACAGAGGTAAATTATTCACAATAAACTGAATTGCTTATCTGAAAACTATGGATTGGTATAATGAACCCTATTTGGGGCTTGAAACTTATGGTAAAGGAAAATAACTTTAAATCTTGTCGACTTCTAAGCACGTAAAAAATGTAGATGCACAGCCAGATTTTACAATGTTGACAACAGAAACATTTCAGTTCTTTATTCTAAACTTACATAAACTCCACCATAATACTTCATGAATTTATACTTAGAATTAATTTTATTTTCTTTCTGGATAGATGTATTTGGATTTTATAGAACTTTTAGCTGGAATCGTTTTGGGATTCATGTTTATGTGCTGTGCTACTCAGCAATACATTAATTGGTGAGGCCTTTGACAGTAGAACCTGTTAACCATAGGTGCAGTAATTAAAAATGAAATTATAAAACTATGACAATTCCTAATAGAACATGAGTTTTGATCAGTTCATGTATAATAATGTTGATTAAACAGAAAATAAAATGTGGAACTGTTGAAACAAATACTGCTTATATATGGAATTAAAAAAGAAGGGAAAAGCTTTGCTCTTCAGAGACTTTTGAGTGCTAAGTTCTATTTTATGTGTCTCAGTTACATCAAAAGCAGGTAAAGTAACTATAGATGCACATGAATAAATAATACTTTTTTCTATGACATGGTTTTGGCTTGCTAGTTTTTTTAATCTCATTTTCTTTTTTTTTTTTTTTAAATCAGGCACGAAAGCACATTTTGCAAATTCATACCAGGGATTGGAACCCCAAATTGTCAGATCCTTTCTTAGGAGAACTGGCTGAAAAATGTGTTGGTGAGTATTATGATGTTAGTACTTTTACTGTAGAGGCTTTCTCTTCTGTGTAAAACTTTGAAGGTATGTTAAATGTGTCAAGATTTTCTTTTCTTTACCTTTCTAAACTTCTGTACTTTGAACAACACTCTTTTTGTAGTAACAAAATACGTTTCTGTCTTACTAAAACACAAAATGAGTCGCTAGTAGTGATTTGAAAATACAACAGTGTTTCCTTTCTGTAACATCACTGTCCTTATATAGGATGCATACCCTTAAAGAGAAGCAAAATGAAGTTGGAATTGGAATCTTCAGGTAGACTTCCCATTAAATTAGATTATTACAAAAGAGATAGGGGGACTTGGGAGTTTTTCTGTCTACTTGTTGAGGAAAAAAAATCAGTACTTGTGTGTGGGGTTTTTGTTTTTTGTTTGTTTTTTACTGACTGGCATGCTCTCCTCTGACATAAATCCAGCAAACTAACCAGTCTTTCTCAAGATGAATTTTTTTTCCAGATTGCTAGCACAGAACAACCTCAAAGTGTAGACATAGGTAGGGGAGAAAAAAAACCACCACACCTTGAATACATTAAATACACCTTTGGAGCTCACAAAGATCTGCTGTACTGAATGGAGGTTGGTTGTTCAAGATAAGCCTGCTGTTTAAATCTAATCAGAAATAAACCCAAATATTTTTATTGTGAATTTAACAGAGGAAATGACCTTAAAGCACACACCACAATATCTTCTCAACAATTTGTCATGCAAGGATACATTCTCTGTCAGTCATCTGCTTGGACAAGCACTGAAGTTCTCAGAAAAAGGACAGTCTCAAATATCTGTGCTTTGGAATCCATCATCAGGGAATCTAAGAACTTTAAGTTGAACATCAGTCCATTCAGTCAGCTACAGTACATCCGAATTATCCTCTTCATCCACAGGGAGATCTCTCATCGAGGCAGCATCCCTCCGCTTTTGATGCACAAAGACCTCAACATCTTCTGGTGAGGAGAAAACAACTGTCCAGCAAATTCCAGTTTAAGCTTTGCCGGGTATAGGACAGCACATGACAAACCCGTTCCATGTAAATTCTGCTTGAATTATGCAAAGATGTGGTGCTGCTTAGTGGGAGAGAGGGGAATAGATGGGAAAAGAACACAGATGTTTTTTTAGAAGTTCACCGTATTTTTTCATTGAGGGCACACTATTTTAAAATTTCAGACAATAGGGAAAGCCATTTGTACATTTTATTGGAATACCTTCTTTGTGCTCCGTAAAGGCTGTCAGTTCTGTGGAAGTCAGCTAACAAAAAGAAATACCCTTTTCTGTTTTCCTTGGCTTTCCTGCTTTCCAGATACTGTATACTTGACTTCCAGTCTGTATCTTGGAATTTAAGTGTTTCCATATGTCCAAGATGAAAATCTTTGGGGTATTACAAAGACTTTTCAAAACAGCTGAAGTAAGACTGGTGTATCTTCTTCACCTTGGGATTGCCTCATCATTTCTATAAGTAAAAGCTGCAATAATGATTTAAACAGACTTTCCAGGTTCTTTGTGGCCATTACCAATGGGACTCATTGGTACACTTATATGTCTGTGATACAGTTTATACCAGTCTGCTATTTCCCCTTGTGTGCAGGTTTTCTTTAAAAACAACCAACCTTCCCCTCCAAAAACAACACTCCCTCTTCCCCAAGTAAAAGCTGCCTAGACTTTGCCAGGCTTTTGGCACAGCATGGTTGATACCTCTCTCCAGTTCAGCAGACTTGGCAACACTTAACTCCAAGCTTTTGGATCCTAATGAAGAAAACTGCTGAAATACTCCCAAAGCAAATGATTTTGGGGAAGCAGGTGTATGTGCGACCCAGAACTTCTTAAGATCCAGGGTTGTAATTAGAAGGAAATTGGAAGGGAAAAGCCCCAGGACTTGCCAGAAATAGGTTATTTCCTGAGGGTTGATTTTTGTCCCAGGTGTTATGGATTACAACGTTTTAGAGGATTTCTGAGTATGTGAGAATTAAAGACTCCACTTCCCTGAATGGCCTCATGACTGCAATGTGTGTGAGATGAAGTGAAGCAGCTTGGGGACAGCACAGCATTGCTCAGAAGACCACACACACATGTCTTATTAGCACTTTCAGTAAACACACATAATTACTATGTTTGTTCTCCTTACTGGAGACGTGTCCCAGATACCCTGAACTTTATAAATCCTTTCTTATCTCTTGTGCTTATTCCCTTGTTTGGAATGGTAACTTTCTGTAGGCAGAGAGACATACCTACAAACTCAGTCTTGCAGAAAACAAAACATACTAGCAACTAAAAAAGCGTGAATTCCTCCATCTGGCATCTTGCAGATGAATATTTTTACAATATAGTAAGGGTTATTTAAATAACATTATTAAATAGAATTATAAAGAAGCAAACTATCATGCTGAAGATGCTTGTTAAAAATATTCTGTGCTTATTATTGCAGGAGCGTTTTGTGGCAAAAGGATAACGTTAGATTTTTCTTTCCTATCCTCATGTAATGATGAAGGAGGAGATTTTGGCATTAGCATTCCTGTTTTTCACAATTTTTTAAAATAAGCCTAGTAGTTATTTTTTATCTCTGTCATCTTGCTGAATTGTTTGCCAACTCTCTTTCCCTACAGTAATTTTGGGAGTTTAGTAGGGAGTTGCACAACATGAAGTGGAAGAAGTGATCAAGATTTTTCTACCTAAATGCTTCACCCAGTTCAGTAGCGCTTTGTTGTGGGTTTTAGGCAGAAGAAATTTTAAAGAGGACACAATTTCTGCACAGTAGAGGTGGAAGAGGATGGCTGGAAAATTTTGCTGATCAAAGTGCCTTCTTCGGAAACCTACACAGGTTTTTGCTGTCCTGCTTTTTGAAAATTGTTCTTCAGAAATGTTTAGCAGAGTGTGGTGGTGCTGGGTAGAAGCAAATGGGCTACTTGGCAGGAATCCTCATTTTGTTCTAAGTTAAGGTGTGCCAGTACATTTTTCCTGGCAAATTAAACATATTTTGTGAGATGCTTCAAAAATGGAAGCAAATCCACTGAACCCTGAGTTTATATTACAGGGTCAATTTGGGTAAAAACTAAATCAGATTATTTACTGTAGGCATGATACATTTTATTTTGTTTTGACAATACTTCACTCATGTTTTTCTTCTGCTTAATCAGTGTGCATTTGCTTCTTAGCAATAAAAAGCTCTTTAATGTTTCACAAGGTACAGGATTTTTGCAGTTTCCTTGTCACTGAAATGGATGTACAGTATGCACAAGAGAGTCCCTCAAAAAGAGATACCAATTATTAGTCTTCAATTGTAATTGCTCCTGAGAAATGAGAAGTAGAAATGGAGACTAATTGTGTATCTGATCACCTGAGAATTTAATTTTAAAAATAGGCTACAGGCTATTATTTCCTAATTTTGCAATTCTTTGGAGATGTACAAGCAGTGATTAAAATGACTGTTAGAAAGCGATATTACAGAATTTGTTAATAGAAAAGTTGGGAAGGATATAGCTCCTGAGCTGTTGAATCTTTTGTCACAAAGATACTAAACTAGTTTCTAAGTTGACAGGCATTCAGGGTGTTGCGTATCTCCAGCATATCTTTGATTTAAGCTTTGGTTTAGTGTTCCCCCCACCCATTTTTTATTTAATCTAGTGTGGTTTTTGGATGAGAAGTGGACCAATTTAAACGGGAATGTGATACCTGATACCTAAAGAACAAAGCAAAATTTAGAACCCTGGTTTGATTTCTCTGTTGCACCTGTAGCTATTGTCTAATAGTTTCACATGGTTGGAGTGTGCCTGCATAGTTTTTATTTCCTGTTAAATTAAAGTTAAAAAAAACTCAAACGCATAGCTTCAGTGCTGAAAACAATTAGTTGTCTGTTGATTAATATAGTGGATATATCTGAACATATTTCAAATGTAATGTGTATTTATTTCAAGGTAACTGGGACTGTAAATTGCTACATATGTTTTAGATAACAGTCATGGTGTGGTCTCATCAAATTTACACAATTGTAGCTACTAAGCTTTTTATAAAATTGCAAATCTTGGTTTAAAAATTGCAGGAATCATCCGATATTTATGGTGATCTTCCATGTGGGTTTATTTTTGTTTTGCCTTTTTTTTTTTAAATTATTTTTAAGTATATATAAGAAAGGTGCGTTTTGAAGTCTCATCCAATTTCAGTCATCTTTATAGCTGGAAAGTGGGTTTCTTTTATTCTTATCCCCCAAATTTATATATCTTAAAGATGGGGATGGAAAAGTGTCTGTCTTCCATATTAATTGCTTCCTTTTTTATTTTTAAACACTGTGTATGGAATCAGCTTTGTTCCTTATTGCTGTATGGATTTTGGAAAATATATGTCCCAGCAGCACTGAAAGAACAGCAGAGGCTAAAGAGAGAGAAGCAAGGCAGGCGTCAGTTTTGGGACTTGATGCTGCCAAAAGACCAATCTTCTATAGAATCATAGAATGGTTTGGGTTGGAAGGGACCATAAAGTTCATCCAGTTCCAACCCCCATGCCATTGGCAGGGACAGCTTCCAGCAGACCAGGCTGCTCAGAGCCCCATCTAAGCTGGCTTTGGATACTTCCAAGGATGGGACACCCACAGCCTCTCTGGACAACCGGTTCAAGTGCCTTATAGTAAAGAATTTCTTTCTAATATCCCATCTAAACATGCCCTTGTCTTAATACAAA
This sequence comes from Corvus moneduloides, assembly GCF_009650955.1. Lineage (NCBI taxonomy): Eukaryota > Metazoa > Chordata > Aves > Passeriformes > Corvidae > Corvus > Corvus moneduloides. The sequence continues at coordinate 7,488,972 of NC_045478.1, forward strand.
AAGAGAGTAGAAAAAATGCAACTAATGTAAGACTTGGTGGGGAGGAGGAAGTCTGGTAAAAAAACAGTTGAGTGAGAATAGTTTTAACTAAAGAATTGATTAATTACCTTCTATAAACACTTCATTACAAACCCATGAACTTTTATATGGGAGTACCCCAGTGCAACACATTTTCCTATAGTGACTATAATTCTCTAAATGACTTTTCTCACTGGAATATTGTTTTACAGTTTTTGAAAGGTGGAGCTATGGTGCTTCAAAATACAGAGGCATATTAATGTCTCTTGCTGAGAAAGATGGAAAAATTTGAAATCTAATTTCTAGCTCTGGGGAAAACCCCCAAACCATTAGTACTGCAAAAGACTCAGAGGTATTAAGTCTCTCTGAATTTCATAATTATCAGATCTGTGTTTTTCACTAGTGATGATTAAGCAATTATAGGTAGCCACCTGTAGATACTTATGAAGATAGGCTAAATTAAAATTCTAATGCATTTTAATTTCTACTTTTGATTATACTAGTAAAGTTATGAAACTCCTAAAAAGTATGAAACATTTTTCTTGATAGTAAAAGTTAACATTTTTCCAGGAATCCAGAGTATGCTTTTTTAACAAGAGATTTTATCTTTTCCATATTCTACTCATGAAACATTTTTCTTTATACTGCTCATTTTCTCAGACTGTAAAAGTTTAAAGTTGGTGATGTTCAGTGTAACAAAATTACTTTCCTATTGAAGAATATGTTCATGTGGAGGTATTAAAGGAAAAAAGAAGGAGAGTGACTAGCCTGTTAAAATTGCACACATACTTTGTACAGTATTAAGGGAAAAGAAAGAGCAGTAACAGACCTATAAACCAGGACTGAAAATACACTATGTATCATAAGATATAGTGAAAATGTAGGTAATTTTAACCGCAATGTGGAATTAATTTCTTAGTATTATCTTAATAAACCTGATTTCTTGGTATACAACACTGTCACCAGATTATGACCTGATACCTATTGGCAGGTGCTTTGTGGACCCTGACAATGAAGTATTAATTAATTAAATAAGCTTGTTTTTAGCTGGAGGCATGCTTGAGACAGGTGTGGCACAGCGGTGCTGTTTCATGGAAGGTGTTTGTGTTTCTGTGTGCACTAGGGTACTGTGGAGCTGACATAAAAGCACTTTGCACTGAGGCTGCCTTGATTGCCCTGAGACGCCGCTACCCCCAGATTTACATGAGCAGTCAGAAGCTCCAGCTGGACGTCTCCTCAGTGGTCCTCAGCGCGCAGGATTTCTACCACGCGATGCAGAACATTGTGCCTGCCTCCCAGCGCGCCGTGACGTCTTCGGGACACGCGCTGTCCCCCGTCATCAGGCCGCTCTTGGAACGGACCTTCACTAAGCTCCTCGAGGTCTTACACAAAGTGTTCCCTCACGCTGAATTCAGCCAGGGTGACAAAAGTGAAGGTATGTGGTTTGGGGTTTTTTGCAAATGCTGTTTCACTTTGCAAGTATTTCAGCTTCTCCACCTAGCCTTAAATCTCATGTGTATTTCCTTCAGTGTTGTTAGGATGTAAATACCACTTGCTCGAATGTTGCATAATTATTTCTGCTGATTCCAAGTTGTTGTAGAATCTAATGACCTGACCTATATAGAGTAAGGTCCCATGTGTGTAAGTGCCATCCAAAAAAAGAAAAAAGTAATTTACAATTTAAATACAAGAAATGATGGGGCATAACTAAAGGTCAGAACAAAAAAAAATAGTGAGACAATGTTGCTGAGTGTAACAGGACCTGAAATTGGTGCTCCTGTCCTGAACATTGGTTAGCTATCCCTTGTCCTGTGCTTGCTGGTGGTGCAGAAGCTTTGGGGGGCTCACTGCTCAGCAGGTGTTTAGCTGAGATACCTGAGCCTATGTAATGTCATGTGCTGATCTAGAAGAAAGTCCTGAGACTTCCCTCTCCCTGAACTGGCCTGGTGCATTCCTGATCTTCCAAGCTGATTCTGTTGGCTTAGCAAGTGGAGAACTGTTTGCTGTTTTGTCAAGTTAGCTTTTTTTGCCAAATTTGTGAGTAAAATCAACTCACTAAGGGGTCGGTGAATGCCAGAAACCTGCTGCAATGGGAGCAGTGTGAGTGCACCAAGGAAGCCGGGAACAAGAAGGAATGTGGCTGGCTGTTTTGACTGGCAGTGAGTCAATAGGTGCTGGGGTTTTTTTACCCAACTGTTCTCTGAGACATGCTTTAATAGTTACCCAGGTCATTTCTTGGAAGTTAAGTGTTGAACAAGATACCTTGGCTTTGAGATCTGTTTATTCTGATACAGTCTACTGTTGTTGTCTGGGATCATTCTCACCCCCCAGTTCTTGGGGTTGTGTGTGATTAACTTGAAAACAGCCCAGTCATAAAGCAAATCTTTCTTGACTTTCTTCTCATTCGTGTTCCAGAGCACGCTTTCAGCCTGCAGCCCAGGCAGCTTAAGCTGATCCTTATGGTGGCTGCTGCAGTTCTCCAGCCCAGCTGTGCATTTTTGCTCTATCTTTTCCACTTGCTTGAGTAGATCAGGTCCTTTGTTAAACTGTTTTAGCCAGAAAACTCATCCAAAAATGATGTACTTACGTGTTTTCTGCTGACTATGGGGTAGCAGGAGGTTTTAACAAGTGTTGGAGTTGGCCAGAGATGGGCCCTGGGAGCATGTGGTGGTAGGCAGGGGGAAATGAGCTGGCTTGCAGCTGCAGTTAGATCCTGTTGGGCTCCCTTGATTGTAACCAAAGTTATTTAAGATGCTTGAGTCTCTGTATGCTGATAACCTGTTGGTAGCACCCAGTTTAGAGATCGTCATTCTTGTTGAAGAATTGGTTTAAGTTCAGAGTATTTTCTTTGGTTATATTTTTTACATTCCTATTTATTATTGCTCATTACTGCTAACAAATTGAATTTGGAAGCTTTAGTTGATTTAAATAGAAGTTTTACCTGATAATTTGCTGCTATGGGTACTTTTAAATGTTTGTAGGTAATTGATTTTGAAGATGTGTGAACTGAGGTTTCTTTTAGCATTTCCTTTAGTTTTTTTCTTACTCCCTTAAGTCCAAGAAGATATTGAATAACAAGCTTAATCTTTGTTAAAACCAGAAGAATCCACTTTCAGGTACAACAATTGTACATTGTGCAATGTAGATTACACAACTGGGCTTCAAATTTTCTTGAATTCAAAGCTAAGTATACAGCACATGCTTACAGATGTGCTTACAATCTGCACATCAGGTTTTCTGCATTTCACTAAGAATTCCTGTTTCTTGTAATTCAGTGAGTCAGATGCTCAAGCAGAGGACGTCACAGAGACTTGATGCTTGGGATTAAAAGATGAGCTACCTTTTAAAATAATTGTGTATTTTAGGAAGTGAAAGCTGTGTCCAGTGCATGAGCATAGGACTTACTTGTGCCTACATTTGGTATACTGGAAATCCTGTCTGTTTTAGGGACTGTAGTGAGCCCAGAGGAAGAAGGCCTTTGTCCAGTTGATTTGGAGGTCTCCACCCTTAGCTTTAGCTAAATATCCAGCAGGTTCTGTGCCATGTTTTCTTGCTGTGGATTAGCTTTTGGCCACTGCTTGGGGTCTGCAAGCCTTCTTCATCTTTGTTCCCTGAGGAGTGATTGTCAGGTGTGTATCCCTTGACAAGGGATAGGACACATCCTCCTCCCATGCCAGCAGAATATCATTCCAGCCCAGCCTACTCTGAATCCACTTTCTTACATCACACGGCCAGCTAAGGGAACCTTTGTTGTCTCTTAACAATTTTTCCTGGAACTCTGGGACAGTTTTTCCTGTGGCTTGGATGGCACCTCCATCCAACTCTTAACACTGCCTTGAAGGAGATTACTTTGTCCCATGGTGATCGTCTGATCAGTGTGGCAGGACCTGTGCCATTGCCTCATGTTAGGCCAACAAGTCATGCAGTGGACTGTGTATTTGAGAATAATACTTGGATCTCTCTGTACTTCACACTTTCATTTCACAGCAATCTCTTTTCATAAGTGTCTGTGGCCGACTTGAGCTGCTGTTGGGATGTCTGGTGGTTGTCCTGAGCAGCAGTGTGTTACAGTGACTCTGGGCTGCTCTCAGGAATGCTGCCCATCCATTGCAGAACGTTTTCTTGCTCAGCAGAGCTGGCCTCTGCAGTGCTCCTGCTGTGCAGCTGAGTGGCTGTGACCATTTTTATCCCATCATTGCACGCTTCCTTCCCTATGGGACTGAGAACGAGTGGCCTTGCATCGGGCAAAAGCAACTCAATTCCTTTCCAGGGGCAAATAAAGATCTTGCAGCAGCTCTTTTCCATTATTAAATCACACCCGGTAACTCTTAATCCCATTGCAGCTCTGGGAGCTAATTTAGCTGTACCTGATTTTCAACTGTTACCTGGTTGTTTTGTTTTAGTGCCATATTAGTATTTTTGCAGTTGTTAGTCTCTGCAGTGTGTCTTGTGAATATAATCAGTCTTTGAGATTTTGCTTTTCAAGGTCTGTATAGAAAGTACTTCAGTTCATTGTGTTACTATATTAGCAAAGGAATTAAACTACGTAAAGGTATAGTATATGAATATGGAAGGCATTGAACTGATTTTGATAAAAAGTAATTTGATATTCTTCAGCAGATTATCAGAGGGTGGAAAACAATTCTTCATAAACACGTCTAGGTAGTCATGCTGAGAATAATTTTGGAAAAAGTGTACCTATGAGAATTTGGACACTTGGTACAAGTAAATAATTACAAAATTCTGTATAGTCTGAGGAATTACACATTTTATAGCTTCATCCTTGAAAAAACCTCTAGCTGTAAAATAAACCCAAAGGAAGTATTTCATAACAAGTTAAACTTTTTCATATTTGAGAAGTTGTTTAGCTTGATTGTTTAAAAAAATAAATTGTAATTATGATTAGACTTCTACAGCATTTAATTTGTTTTGGTTTTTGAAGTAATAAGTACTTATTCCTAAGGCTGATACTTAGACAGTTTTAACTAATTTCTTTTACATTTGAAGATTTATTATAATTGACACAAAGAAAATTGTAGTATCTTGTCTTGTTTGTTGTACATGTACTTAGAAGTGATAAAGTTCTAATTAATACATCTCTTGGAACAGATGTACCAAGTCTAATATTAGATGATAGTGAAGATGAGAATGCTTCATCAATTTTTGAGACGAGCTGTCACTCAGGATCACCAAAGAAACAGTCATCAGCTGCTATACATAAACCCTACCTTCATTTTACAATGTGAGTGTTTCTCTAAATGCGTATAATTAGATAGATAAAACCAGGAGACTCTTACATCAGGAGAGCTAAAAAAGTTGTTTGCTTTGGGGTGGCATTGGTGTTCTGTAATGAAACATGTAAGTGCACAGATAAGAGTTTTAGATGTGGGGGTGTTCTTGGGAAAGGCCACATCCTACACGCAGGAATCAGAAATGTTTTTCAATAGTAGGTTAGAAGTAAAGATAATAACTGCAATTCTTAATTTTAACAAACTACTTCAATTTGAAAGGTTAAGAACTGAGAAGAGATGTATGAGGGAAAATATTGGAGGGGTTGTGTGCTTTTTCTTCATCCAAAGTATGGTTGAGCTTTGGTGTATGCATCGGTTTTGGAAGCATTTTGTATAATGAATGCATTCAGCATTTTTACTGTGCTTTTTTCATTGTTTTTTGTGGAAAGTTTCAGGAAAATGGGAATTTAGAAAATATGTGTGAAATTTGGATGAGTGTATCTTGTATAAATTGGACTGGCTACAGTAATTAACAATAATGAACATTTCTTGGTTTCGTGTTAAGAATAGTTTTGGACTACTTTATGTGGTAGTTTCTGCAGGGAGTTTGCTGAATAAAGTAAATGAAGTTAGAAAAACTGTTCATTAGTGGCACTGTTTAGTAGAGCCATCTTGTGGAAAACTGTTAAAATTTTTGTGCGAAATAATAATGCCAGAACAGAATTTATGGATAGTTGAGCTTAAAAATAAGGATTAAAGTTCAAACAGTTGGAGGGACATAGTTAAATATTCTAATGCCAAATTTAAGCTTTTGTTGTGAGCTTGGGAAGGGGGAAGTCAAACCCAGAACAGCAATATATATTTGTGTGGATGTGTGCCTAAATAAAAGAATCACAAGGCTGTGCTTATTTTTGCAAAGTATGTAAGCCTCCCCTAATCTATTTTCTGAGCATTTTTGATTGTTATCTGTGTGTGTAACCACCACCACTAGAACTGAAAGCCAAAGGTCAGCAGTGTTCATTCCTGTCCCAAAATATTTAACATGAAGTAATACCAGCAAGTCTTGTTCCACTGCCCAAGTTCACTGATGGGCAGATAGAAGTGCCTTAATGAGAGAAAATGCAAATTAATTAAAAACTTTCTTGTTTAATAATCAGTTTTCTATAAATGGAAAGGACTTTTAATGGAAAAACTTAATGCTTTTTTCTTCTTGTCTCATTTGTCCATAAAATTGGGCAAAAACACCAAGAGAAAGGAACAAACACAAAATCCTTTGTATGTACTGCTTAGAGTTTCTTCTCAACAACAAAAAACCAAAAAATAAGTTTTCCTTCTGTTCAGAAATCTACTGACTAGAAGTGTACAAATGCTAAAACAAATATGTTAAAATACGTGACACATAGTGATTTTATTCAACCCTACTTCAGGTCCTTTTTCTTAAATAACCAATGAAATGTTCATTGGTTCTTGAAAATCTTGGGCGGCACTTAAGGGATGAAAGGGTTGACCTGGGATTCCTGAGGCTACCGAGGAGATACTTTAGTAGTTAGGACTGACCTAGACATGATTCAATTGCTGTCTTTACTGGATGTCCAATAAATTTTCTTATATGATCAAGGAATTACTTTTAAATAAACTGGTTATAATGAAAATTGTTATGAATTTAGTATATATCATAGCTTCACACAGATGAGTTTGAATTAAATGGTTGTGGAAACAAAGATAAGACAAATCTTGAGTTACTGGCACCTGAAGTAGTTTTGAGTGATAGTAGTGTTAGTTGATGTTTTCAGACTGTTGTAGGAAGCTATTACCCAATAGTGAAAGTCTTATGGATTCTAAAATATCTCCTATATATCCATCCATTGATAGCATTGGTATGTTAATTGACTTTTGTAACTGTTGTTCTGTTGCAGGTCAGCTTATCACCAGCCAACCTCTTACAGACCAAGATTACTGCTCTCTGGGGAAAGAGGTTCGGGTCAGACTTCGCACCTCGCTCCAGCACTATTGCACACCCTGGAAAAATTCTCCGTACACAGGCTCGACCTGCCAGCTCTTTATTCAGTCAGTGCCAAAACGCCTGAAGAGTCATGTGCACAGGTGATATTTCAGATTCCCTTGTAATGAGTCAATTATGTAATTCTGGTTGCATCAATATAAAGACAGCCAGATGGAATAATGTAACTTAAAGTCCAGGTTTTCATATGCTCCTTCTATTTTCCTGTTTAAAAGAAAAAGGTCTCTAGGGGGTGATGGAGATCTCTCTAGTAACTAGTGAGTGTAATTACATTTTTAACCTGCCCCCTCATCACATACCTAGTGCTGAGTAAATTTAATCTGGGTGTTCAGTGCTTGATGTTGTGTATGGATTGTTGTGCTGTGGTTCTAGATTCATTTGCTTAGTTTTAAATGTTTTACATTTCCAAATAGCTTGTGGTGAATATTGCATGAATTGCAAAGCAGTTTTTAAAACTTAAGTATTTTTAAAACAAAGTCGTTGCTTTGTAGTCTCCCTGGCACATTGACATTAAATATTTGACTGCTGTAGCTGAGTCGCAAACACTTGTTTAGAAAGTCTTTAGATAATTCTATTCTGCTGGAACATTTGTCCATAAAATACCACAAAGATGAGTCATTTTCTAATGCACAAGAACTTTGTTACTCACAACTGATGGTAACAATTAGTTCCTTAGTTGAAATGTCACTGTTTCTTTTAATTAGATCTTTCGTGAAGCTCGAAGAACAGTACCAAGTATAGTTTACATGCCTCATATTGGTGATTGGTGGGAAGCTGTCAGTGAAACTGTGAGAGCTACTTTCCTAACTTTGCTGCAAGATATACCATCTTTCTCACCTATATTTCTACTGTCTACCTCTGAGTCCATGTTTAGTGATTTGCCTGAAGAGGTACGTTTATCATGAAAGGAGGAATTGTTAGGGAGTTCTGTGTTCTTCTGAATGTTTTAATCATGTAAAATCATTTTGTTTTGTAGTGGTTTTCTAACTTAATTTAAAATATGTCATACAGAAAATATGATAATAATTAAATGTTAGTAATTTTCCTTAATGTGGGATGTATGTCTGTATTACTGATTTTCATAAGCTCCATGCTACTCTTCTGGGAAGACAAAATCGTTCATTTTGTCAGTTGTTCTTTTTGACAAATGACTCCATTATAATTAAATGCAGATTTAGTCTAAAGGCCTGACCTTGAGCATTACATTTTCTGAGGCTCCAGATGGGGGAGGGTTCCTGGTTTTTCTCCTTAACATTTTCTGTGATTATTTTTTTTTTCTCCTCCTGCCCTTTTATTCTCCTTTTACTGCAGAAGTGGCCATTGTTAGGATCATGGGATACTACAAGTTTCATTACTTTAGAAAATTCAGTGAGAATTACAAGTATTTGTCTTCCCTTTGCTGTGAACACAGCTTTAGGTAGAGTTTACTGTCTCCTGTCATGTGGCTGATTTTGAAAAGTTTGTGACTAGTATTACAATATGGTCATTGTTCATGTCTTTTTCAGTGGGCTCAGTTTTCTTACGGCTTTTTTTTTTTTAGGTGAAATGTATTTTCAGAATCCAGTATGAAGAGGTTTTTTATATTCAAAGACCAAGTGAAGAAGACAGATTGCGATTTTTCAAAGGCTTAATTCTTGATGAGGCAGCAATGCCCCCACCAAGAAGGAAACAGGCTGGTAAACTAAGTTACAGTAAAACCAATAATAATGTGATCCTATTGTTTTATTTTGTGTTCCTTTCCTTTTTAAAAAGGTGTGGATAGTTAACAGTTAGTGTAATTACCATGTGACAGCATTAATCAGTGCCCAGAATAAATTTCAGAGTTACAGTTAACAGTTGTGGAAGATGGAGAGTTGTGGGGTCAAGGATGCAGTGATAGTTAGATCCACAATGCATATTGAATACATATAATGAAATTGGGAGTGGCATAATCCCAAGAGCCACTGTGGTGTTAATGTTTCCATTGTCTGACTTCTTGTTTTTTTCCCTAGCTCTTCGTGCTCTGGAAGTTCTTCCTCTTGCACTGCCGTGTCCTGCCCGGGAGCTGTCGGAAGCCGAGAAGCAGCGGATGGAGGACCAGGAGGAGAACACCCTGCGGGAGCTGCGGTTGTTTCTCAGGGATGTCACCAAGAGGCTGGCCACAGACAAACGCTTTAACATCTTCAGCAAACCGGTGGATATTGAAGAGGTCTTGTTTCAGTAATGTGCAAACAATGAAGTTGAAAATATTAGAAAAAGAATGCAAAATAAAAAAAGGAAATGGCTGAGTTAATTAGAAAAATAGATGTTTTATTCATGATCCGTCCAATCTAAGATGCTGCTTTTTAGCTGATGATACAGTCACAGCCTCATTGTCTATGATGCAAGGATTTGGAGCATGTTCTATTACCAGTGGCCCCAGTGCATTCCTGTGCTTTTTATAACTGAAATGAGCATTTTAAAATGCCAACACTCCTGTTCCTGCCAGTGCTCCTGAAATACTTGAAACCATAAATAAAATTCTTTAATAAAAACTTTTACAGCATTGTAATCATAAACATGATAATACTGGGAAAGTGATCTGTGTTCTGTAATGCATTCAGCATTAATAGTATTGTTGCATAATTTCAGCAGCAATGCTTGTGGATGCCATTAATCACAGATGGTAGCACATTATAAGGCATTAACTGGTCGATTATGGACTGTACACACCTAACTGATGAGACAGTTTGATCTGCAAATCTATTTTCAAGTGCTGCTGTATGAATAGGATTGTGTTTGGTCTGACTTTGAGATCAGATGCTGGCCCCCTGCAAGCATTGCACGCTTGCTACCTGCAAAAAAAGATCCCTACTTTTTTTCTGAAGAGAGAAGCAACTCTTTTGGAAGACATTAAAAGATGAATATGGGACATCAGAAGTCCATCATTGTAAAAAGCAGATTTGGAGTGTAAATTCCTTGCAGGATGGAACAGGCAGAATGGAACAGGCGTCTTTTATGGGCTGATGCAGTCCTCTCTTGATTTGAGCTTTCCATAGTGTTCCATAGCTGACTGTTTTTGAAAGCCTGGTGAGCTGTTTAATGTGGCAACCTACAGTGTGAGCATGGTCTGAGCAGTAACTTGGTTTGATTTTTCCTGTGAAACTGTTTGGGAGGTCCATTATTGTAGGAAACTCTTCATACTTGTAGTAAAGGTAGTTCCTTTCTGTCAAGACTGTGGTCTAAACTTACATGAATAAGGGCACATAGAGAAGGAATAAGTCCATGTTTTGTAGATGGAGAGAATAGAAATGTGAATTTGTTATTTGAAGACTTGCCAGAATGCTGCTAATATATCACAGCACCAGAAGTCAAATGTAATCCTTTTTGTCCCACCTGCTGCATTCAGCACAGGACTAGCCTTTCCTTTTCTACAACAGCTTGTCTGCTTGACTTCCTTAGAAAATGTGTTAGGTTTGTTCCACTCCTACTTGCATTGCAGAGAATGCTGCTGTGTGATAAGTCAAGGATTTTCCTGACTAAATCAGCAGCAATATTTACAGCTTCCAGTGAGGATTTTCTGATGCTGTGCTAACAAGAAAAGGAAGCCTGTGCCTTGGCTTTCCAGTCCCTGAACCAGATATCGTCATGTTTCTGTAAAGGGAGACCAAAAGAGAATTTTTGCCATTTTAATTTGTCAAAATAAATTTCAGTATCTGTATTTAAGGAATTAAGTGACACATTGCTGTCCACTGAAATAATGCATTAATATTAGTTTATGTTGTAATATCTGTCTGCAGCCACTATATTAAAAAAAAAAATTTACAGAACCATTATGGCTTGATCTGAATATGTATTTAACTCTTAAGTGCTTTGGCAGTGACCATCATATGTGGGTGATTTAAAAAGAAAAAAATGCAGTACTGTTTTAGAGGCTGCCAGTGTTTTTAATTAATTCTAATCTAAATCACACTGAAACATTCAAATATATATATTTTTTTCCCCTTGAAGTAAATAAGAAATTCATAAATTTTTTGGGTGAACTTTGTAACAGCAGCTGTGCTGTGATGCATTTGACTATTAAGGCTGAAACCCTTATGGTATCATTAATTCTGTTAAACACTTTTTAGTGTGCCCTGGTGGTTGCTGAATCTCCAGTTACGATCTAAGCTCATAGTAAACTCTGACACAAGGCTTTTTCTTTGGATTGTCCTTCTGTACAGCCAATCTAACATCTGCAATCAATAAAACCTGACTTTTCTTTGTTTAACAAGTGATTGAAGAAACTATTTTATAGAAGGTATTTAAAAGCTGATAATTTGGCTGTTTAGTCTAATGAGAACCTTACCTACAAAGTGAACAAAATAGAGCTTCCCTAATTTTTCCTAGGGCTTCAAGTTAGTCTGATGGGTTTTGCTTTTTTAGTACATGACAGTCTTATAGCACCATAAAAATCTATAACTAAATCAGTCTAAAATGAAAAATACATTTACATTAAAGTGTATTCCCTCAAAAATACTATTTAATTAATTTTGAAAGATAAATTGGTGAGCTCCTGAAGGAAAGCAGCTTTGGAAATGCCATGTTCTTAGCCTGATAAAACTTTCATTTTTAGCATAAATTTGCTTGGAAATCAAAATGTTTAGTTAATGTCTTAGAGTTAAGCATGTGGAATGAATCCAAGTATAAAGATGTGATTGTCATTGTTCAATAAGAATGCATATGGTCCTGTGTCATTTCTGTGTGCTGTTTGTTTATAGGTTTCAGATTACCTTGAGGTTATCAAAGAGCCAATGGACCTGTCAACAGTAATAACCAAAATTGATAAACACAACTACTTAACAGCCAAGGATTTTCTAACAGACATTGACCTGATCTGCAGCAATGCATTGGAGTACAATCCAGACAAAGATCCTGGAGGTAAGAATCTACTTCTTTTGGCCTACCTAGACCTGAAAGCCTGGTATTTAATCCCGTATTTTGTTGCTATTCTGGCATTTAGATAAGCTGCATGGTTTGTGATAATTAGGATAAGCAAGTCCTAAGGGGTCTGTGCTTTTAGTATTCTAAGGCATGTAGTGCACCTGGGGGACATTAGAAGAGCAGGAAAACTACAGCATTCAGAGCTGTTCTCTAATAAATTATGTTTTGTAGTTCCCTTTCAAATTTGATAGCTCCTTTTTCATATATGGACTCTGTATATGCAACAAAACCCCACTGTAATTTGGAGAGCTCTGTAGAGAATCCTCACACAATCTGGCAGTGGCCTGCTGTATTTCCATGTTAGCTTAGAACATGAAATTCGTACACAGAAATTAAAATCTATGTATTTGGGGATAGAAATAAAACAGGATAAATCACCAGGCAAGGAAGTCAGTTGCAGCTGATTAGGAGACATTAGACAGTATTGTCTTGACAAAATGTGATGGGATGCTTTCAGTTAAAAAGGAATTTGTAGACTGAAATGCATGTAAAACCTGTTCACACTCCAAACTAAGGAAAGAACATCATTGTGTGCTCTTTGCTAGGGCTGTCTTACAGTGCACATTGCCAAAAGAAAGCCTTTCAGCCAGCAGCTTCAAGAGTCATCAACAAAGCATCAACACAAAGCACCCTTTCAATGTAGGGTTCTATTTAATACATGTGATATTTGGACATCAGGGTTGATCTACACATGTAGTCCAATGTGTTAAAAAGTTCCTCATGAAATCTTATGAAATTGTTTTACCAGGTTAAAGCCTGATTTTTCTGTATTTTTCTTCTCAAAATTTTTGATTTTCTGAGGCATTTTGCCAGTGTCTCATGTGTGGCCTAGATATAGTATAGTCTGGTCAGACTTGTTTCACGTTGCCTTTTGAACACAGTTCATATTCGTAGAAGATAATTTTTTCAGTTTATGATGCATTATTTTCTTTCAACTAAAAAAAAGTCCATTTATTTTGTGTTCCTGATAACACGCTTTCGAGGACTTCTAATGGGCAATTGATATGAACCAATTAAAGCCTTTGGTGGGCCCTTGGCATTCTGACTGTATCTGAAGAGCACCTGTTTTAGGGATATTTTGATTTTCCTTGCTGTCAGAACTGAGCTGGGAGAAATTGATCTGGCTCTTCCTAGGTTCAGTTTTGGATAGGAGGTGATGAAAAATTGTTCTGTCCTCTGCTATTAACAACAGAGCATGTATTGCTCTTCTGGCATGTGGGATTTCTTGGGCTGTTGTGTGAACACACCTGAAACAGCACATTATGGCTGTTCGGAGGAACCATTCCATGCATTCAGATCTATTCATTTAATGAATATTAACCTATAAATGTACACATTCTTTAAAGCTGGGCATATATGCTTGCTTCTGCTTCATGCTTGAATTTGCAGAAGACTCATACTGTACCTGCTTCTGTCCTGTTGTTAAGCTGGAAAAGCAGTGGGAGGACCAGACTAACTGATTTTATCTGCAGTCTGGATGTCAAAAACTGGTTGCTTTGGGCTTTTTTTCCTGGTACTTTGCTATAAAATTTCAGACAGGTTCTGTAGTAATACATGTTGGGGTTTTCTCCCTCCATTGTTTGACTGGGAAATGTTCTTGAAGGCATGGAAACATAACCACTGTATGTTGGACATGAGTGTTTGCCTCTTTGAAGCACTGCTTGGGGGAAAGCCTTGCCCATCATAGGATTAGAGGAAAGTGGTGGTTTAGTCAAACACCCTGATTTGATTCCTTTTTTTTCCTCTCCCCTCCCTTCCCTTCCTTCTTTGCAAGGCCTTCTTAAACATTATTATCTCTCCAGAACTTTGAAGCTTAATATCTCAAAATTATGTCTGGAATGAATGCAGGGTGGTTTTTTGGTGATCATAAACCATAATGCTTCACAAATATGTGGGCAAAACCTTCCAACTTCCAGTATATTTAGTGGGCAGTAGTTTTCCCCAGAAAACATTGGGCTCTTTTGAGGTGGATACTGGATAGTCTTTCACTCAGCAGTTTTTCCAGCTGTAAAGTTTGCTGTTTCTAGAATTACAAATATTGCAAAATAAATATTTAGTGATATTCTTAATTGTTGTCTTTAAAGATTATTAAAACATTAAGTCTGCCAGTTGTAGAATATGTTTTAGACATGAATGTTGATGGCAACTGTTGAAGTACCTGCAACAGCTGCAAAAAGTAATTCAGTATGGATGGATTGACAAATGAAATATGTTTGTACTGAAGTTAAACAATGAGTGTTGTAGGTTTCATTGAAAAGCTACATTCTAGATGTCAATTTTCTCCACATATGGGCTTAGTTATTAAGTTACGATTACTTTTCAAATTTCAACAGTGGAATAATTTGTTTTGTGTGTTTCAAAGGTAGGGGAACTGGTCTGTTTTTTCCTGAGTTGCATTTAGGCTTCCAGCATGGGCAATTTAGGCCTGAAAATGTAGCACACTTGAGGCTTGTTTCTTGCCAGTTTTTTTTTAATGGATTAAAATGAGAAACAGCTACTCAGTGTAAGGAATAAAAGAATGTGTTTTAGCACGGTTTTGATCAGTTGTTAAATAATAATTAAGCAATAATTTTGGGTTAAAGAAAAAAACAACAGGGAAAGAACATAAGTGAGCCAGATCTACCTTACAGATGTAGATGATGTCCAGTGTGATTTTGCAGTCAGTATAACTGTGAATATTCCTAGACCCCAGTGGGTAAATTAATTCCTGGACAAGTCTGTTGTTACTTTGGGACTCTTTGCACTCCACTCGATTATGCTGTGTAGATCTGCCTGTGGAAACTGGCTACACCTGATAGCAAGTTGATTTAGGTGTGTTCATAATTCACTATTTGCATTTGTTTATAGATGCCAGCATGGATTAAAGTAGCAATTTATACTTTTGAAAACTCCTATATCTCTTCAACAGCTGGGTTGTGATTTTTGAGTGTACTGTGGTTTTGATTGATCTGCATTTTCATACATCTGTAATTTTTCCCAATTACTTCTGTTTCTATCAGTGTTGTAATATACAATACAAACCAACATAGAAATGCTAAGGAATTTTTGTAATTGTGGTAAAAAAGTGTGCTGTCCTGTTTTCTAGATAAAATAATTAGACATAGAGCGTGTACTTTGAAGGACACTGCTCATGCCATCATTGCTGCTGAACTGGATCCAGAATTTAATAAGATGTGTGAAGAAATCAAGGAAGCAAGAAGAAAAAGAGGTATGTTTAACTTCAGTTATCGTAACACAACATATATAGAGGTCCTCTATGGACAGATAGGAATGGCCTCATATTCACAAGCCCTGGATCTTGTGGACCCAGTATTTATTGAAGGGACAACACAGCGGGGCAGAAGCAATTCAGGAGGTTTCTAGAATGAGTAGAGGACAACTTCCTTCTCCAAGTTACAGAGGAGGCACCAAGAAGAGGTGCTGTGCTGGACCTTGTTCCCACCAACAAGGAGGGGCTGGGGAATGTAAAGCTCAAGAGCAGCTGGGCTGCAGTGACCATGAAGTGGTGAGATTTGAGATCCTTAGGGTTGCAAGGGGGTTGCACAGCAAAGCTCAGTACCTTGGACTTCAGGAGAGCTGGCTTGGTAGAGTCCCATGGGATAAAGCCCTGGAGGGAAGAGGGGCCCAGGAAAGCTGGTTAATACTCAAGGATTGCCTCCTCCAAACTCAGGAGTGATGTTGCCCAACAAAGAGGAAGTTAGGCAAACACATCAGGAGGCCTGTGTGGATGAGTAAGTTGATTCTGGACAAACTTAAACACAAAAGGGAGGCCTGCAGAGAGTGGAAACAGAGAAATACAGAGGGAGGAATACAGAGAAACTGAGCAGCCAGGGATCAGGTTAGGATCTCAGCTCTGAGAGAATTCAGCCTGGCAAGGGACAAGGAGAACAAGAAAAGCTTCTGTAGATATGTGGGATAGAATTTACAGATCTCAATATAAACATTTAAATTTAAGATGAAGTACAGAATGCATCTTAGATTCAGATAGTGCAGGTTAAAGGGTGACTGACCTTGAAACTCTTCTACTTTTTTCTATTGTGTGAGCTGGTCTGATAAAACACCATCATTCTTCTCAGAAGAGGGATACATTGCCTGCTATTACAGACAGTATTATAGAACCTGGTGAACAGGTAAATGTTGGGTTCTTACATGGATGTGGTGGAACCAGAGCTGTGTTCTGAAAGTGTGTGTAATACAGTATGATAAGAATTATGATAAGGGAGAACAGCATTTAAACCACTGGATTTTCGGTTTACCCTGGCATGTGTACAAGTGTAGTTTTGGAGATAATATATTGATTGTTTTTTAATAAGAAACAACCCATACATCCACATTAAAGGGAGCATGATGTTGACAATCCAACAGCCCAGAACTGGGAGATATAGCCACCTACTGAGTTAATGGAGTTGGTTTCAACTTGTAGTCCAAAGATGTCCAAGTCTGTGTACAGCTTCTAAAGTGACCAGGGAAAGTTATCAAAAGTCCAAACATATTCCTGGTGTGGAAACAGTGCTCTGTTTACATGAAAAGAGTCTACCTCCATGGAAAAGTTTTAAAGTTTTGAAAGTTGAAAAAGGTTGAAAATCACTGAGCTATAACATTAGAACAAAATTTCATGCTGATTTAGGGATTACTGATTTCAATAATTCCAGCTTTACCTTGGCAAGTTGTTTCCTGCTTTGGTATAAAGCTCCATTATTTGATTTCTAGGCTGAATTGGCTGGTCTTAACTTTCAGCTCCTGGTTCTTGAAATACTTCTGTTGGTAGACTGAGGACCCTTTATTAATAAATTTCTTTGAACTATGCAAGTGTCTATAGGCTTTCTCCAGGTTAAAATGGATACAGTTCTTTTTATTTTCCTATTCAGTCATTCATGTTTTTGTCTAATTTTGTGCAAGCTTGCAATGTGTGTCTTGAATTGTGGATAAATGCACCAATTGTAATCCGCTGTGGTTGTAAAACAGAGCTAATATAATGCCTTCATTTCTTCTCTGTACTTTTCTATTAGAGCTATAAGAATATTCACAATTCTGGCTGCAGTGTCATGCTGTGAGCTGTGCTTGGTTAATTATCCAAGACCCCATGACTGTTAAAGGTTATTGCTTCCGAGGTTAAAGTAAATGTTTTTAAGAGCTCTTTGTTACAGAGAATGACTCTGTGGCTTGTAGCCGTTTCTTGCAAGTTTGCAAGAACTGGAATGCTGCCCTCCTTTTTGTGACAGTGGCCCAGTAATAGATATTTCTGGGGACAAAGCCTGCAGATTCTGTCGAAAGAAGGGCAGTGTCTTAAGTCATAATTAAGGCTGATGGTATCATGCAATGAACTTGTTAAATCAGTAAAAGAAGGTACCATTGGTGTGAGATGCTGGTAAGTTGGCCTTCAGGTAACAAGTGCGTGATGAGCAGCACCAGTTTGTGGGAGAAGACAACTCAGAGACAGGAATGGGCAGGATTCAAAGTGGATTCAGTACATTGGCATGGAAAATGTTACAGTGTCACAGGTACTTGCAGGTGACACTTGAAGATGCTTGTGCTTCTGGACAACACTTGTTGGTTTTAGTGACAACTGAGCTCTGCAGTTGGTCCAGCTGTAGAATGTGCAAGGCTAAGATCACTGATGGGATTAGCAAGGAATGCTATCCAAACCAAGTCCAAAAGACTTGGAATGCGTGGAAGAAGCTGTGTTAGATTAACTGTTTATGAACAGAGGAAAATATATCAAGCTCTTGAGGTGTGAGGAAGCCTCATGCTGTAAGGCAAACACAAGGGATCAGGAGTTGTGTCAAAGATTGTGGTGGTGCAGAACACCTGGATGGTAACACTTCAGGAATGTAGTCTTGGCACTGGTCATTGTAATGGATGGAAGGGATGTGAATGCTCTGCCGTTATTCTCATTTTGCTCTGAAGAACATCCTCAGCAAGACAGCAGATCAGGACAATCACAGTGCATCTGCTCATCTAGAGTTCGACATGTGCCTCTTTCAGGGCAGTTTAAGCAAGGGATGAAAAAGGCAAAAAAGCTCCATATCCATTTTCTTCACAATTTTATTAGCAAGTTATTTAGCAATCTTACATAGTTGTGAAATGGAAGGTATTTTCTACATTGCTTTTTTTCCCCCAACTTTTCTGGTGGTTTTGTGGGGTGGTATACTTTTTTTCATTTGTTTGTTTTTTTAACACATCTGCCGTTTTTACTTAGTACTGTGACTGGTGAGTGATCTCAAAAGTACTGCAGTGTAACAGGAAGATAAACTGTACAATAAAATCAGTATATAGAAGTCAAACTAGAATTTCTTGTTCCTCTATTACTGAAATGAGGTGCTGTTGTTGAAAGATGTTAAACCTAAGGACAGCAAGTTTTAAGTTGGTAAATTAAGAACTGTAAATAGATTATTGAAACCTGCAACTTCTTGTGGAGACCAGCAAATGAAAAGGTAGAAGTGATAGTTGTTTTGAGTAATGAAATGTGTTTGATACACAGTTTAAAATTTTTAGAATAGTACCTAGAAACCTATGCTGTAATTATTAATTGTGAGATGAAGGTTTCTGTGTGAATCTTTTAATTTCTGCATCCATCAGTTTTGGAGCTTCTTGATCACTTGGTTTCAGTTTCTGCTGGAGACATAGTATGACATTTTGAAGACCATTTTAGTGAATGGATAGGAAATTCTAGTTCACAAATACAAAACTTCAGATATGCGTTTATATCTTTAAAATGTGCTTAACCAGTATGAAAGTTTGCCTTTTTAGAATTTAATTAAAAAGCCTATGAAGCAGTAGAAGCAATGAGATTAAGTTATATTACAGGAAGCAAACCATACTTTTTGTTAAAAGCAGAATTGCATTTTCTTAATTTAAGAGCTCGTATTGACTCTGAAATGGATCCATTTTACATAACATAGATCACAGTGGCAATACAAGGTTCTTACTCAGGTACTCTTTTTGATACAGCATACAATGCCATTATGAACTGCCACTTATTTTTGAATTATCTGTTAAAAATAAGGAAAAAATTGAAATGGTCTGTAAGAATTTACTTGTAGAGGAAATATGGATAGAAGAGTCAATCTTTGGGGACCCAAGTGTGAGAGACAGTCACATTTTTCTAGTCCATCAGAGCTGACAGTTCAAGACCATACAACCAGTAAGTTGTTTTGTCAGTAGAAACCAAATATTCTTGATTCAAATCTTTATTTTGAATGTCCAGCTAAATATTAATGGATGTATTCGTATTGCAGTATGGTGTTCCAAGTTTCTTCTTTGCTTCAGTTGTTTCCTGCAGCTTGGTTTATTTAAATAGGTATGGTTGTCTTTTGCATGCAGGCTTATCAGTGCCAGCAGAACAGGTAAATCCTCATGGTTCCACTGTACGGAAAACAGAAGCCAGAGTTGAAGAGGCATTTCGGAACAAACAAAAACCCACCATGGCTGTGTGGCCCAACTCTGCAAATAAATGTGCTTGTAAGTACCTCGGGTGACAATTGTGCAAAATTAGAGGTCCTTTCAATGGCAGACATTTGAAATGTGTCTCTGCTGCTGCTTACTGATTATCTCCAGAAGTAATTGTAGGCACGAAACACATGGAACTTTAAGAAATATTCCTTTTATGAGTACATAAAATCTCTGCCCAACATGTAAAGAAGCAGGATTTCTAATTTTGTGGTAAAGCATAACTATTTTTCTAATGCAGTATGAGTATTTTGCATTCTTCATTGTAAAAGACTGTTTTCAGTATGACAGCTCAGATCCAGTAAGAACACCTTTCAGTGGTTTGATGAGTTTTCAGGTTTGTTTACTCTCTGTGTATTAGCAGGTAAATACCTCTACACTGCTTAATACACTCTCACTTGCGCTACATTCAGTTCCTGCCTTTAATACATTCAGTGTCATGCTGAAAGCTAGGGAAGAGATTGCAAATTTAACTGTATTTTCCTTCATGGCAATGGTTTTCAATAGTCAGTAACCATTACTGGAAGATGTTAAGATACACTTCCTGGAGCCTACTGAATTAATCCAGTTAAGTGATCAAGATCTCTAGGGTTGTGAGGTGTGATTGGGTAATCAGAGGCACTGCTAATTATTTTCAAGAGGTAAGTTGATTAGAGCTGGTAAATACACAGCAGATACTTTCATTATAAAGAATAAGACTATGAGAGAAAGTGAGTATGAGGGACATACTGATAGTTGTTCTTGGCTTTCCTGCTGAAGGTGTGGAGTCCATTATTAATATATTATTTTTAGCATTATCAATTATTGCTGATTGGTGGCAAACTGAGAGATTTAAGCAGACAAATTTTCCTTTACATCTTTGTGCTCTCCTTCATGGTGCTTTTCCTTGATGAGAAATCATTTTCTAGGCATGGTGATAACTGCCCAGAGATGAACATTGTTTATATATGAATGATAGTGTTGATGTCAAATGGTTTAATTAATTAGAGGTGTATGATTTTATTTCCCGAAGCTGTAATTTCTTCCGTTAAAGGAATTAAAGTCAACTGTATGGAATTATGGTTAGAATAAATTGTTATATAATAAATTGATGATTTGGATCCAAGCTGTTCTTTATTCATTTGGCAGCTCGTGCAAAAACAGAGAGTGGAGGGAAGGGATTCCAAATTTATTTTTTTCCAATTCCTGCAAAGTCCAGGATGGAGATTCTCCGTCTGGCTGCTCTACAGAGCACTTTGCTGGCTGTGCATGCTGAGCAGCAGACGGTGGGGTTTATAGACCTCCAAGCTGGACATCCCTTGGGAAGGGGGAGAGCAGCCGTTGCTGGTGACTTGGATCCAAAGCAGCTCTGCTACCTCACTCGCTTCCCCTCTGTTGTCAAGGCAGCAGCAGTTGTTTGAAAACTCGAGCTATCAGCTGCAGGAAATTGCCAGTGTCTCTGTGCAAACAACAAAGTTACTGTTAAGGCACTGATCCTGTTGGTATTTTCGTGATCTAGCTTGGAAGGCAAGAAAATTTGAGGCTTAGTGTGTTTGGGACTATGATCAAATGAAAATATGGCTTTTAAGGCCGAGTCTGAAAAAGGTAGCTAGTCCAGGAGGGATGTGATGCATCTAGTAATCAGGAGAGAGAACCAGGAATTGATGAGCAATCAGAAATCTGCAGAAAGAATTCCGGTAGTACATGGGCACTCTTGAAGATTGATGTGGTCAGTTCAGCAGAGACTGGAAATGAGGAAGAGAAGCAGTCTTAAAAGGGTACTTGGAGGATAAGCTAGAGAAGGGTGAGAGCAGAACTGGGCAGATTGTGGGGAGCTCAAATAGCAGCAAATGAAACTGTGGATTGTGATTGTTTGAATGGAAGAAGTAAGTTTAGAGAAGGGATTTCTAACAGATTATTTTAGAGGGAGAATGGAATTTTTTTTATGGTCAAGAAATACTATTTTTTATTTTAAGACTGCAATGTATTGCACAATCAGAGTAACAAGAAAAATCGTGTAAGTAATTTAATTCAACAGGATAAAACTGTACTTTTCAGTTAATAATTCTGGAAATATTGCATGTTTTCTGCTGTTTGAACTTGAATTAATTTTTTCCCTTAGAGGACTCTAAGGAAAAAATCACCAATCATAACATTATTTTCTTGATAAGTTATTACTATTTTTTAGGAGCTTTGTTTTCACAGTATTGTAGAAAATAGCTGCAAAAAGGTTAATTCAGATGACAAACCCGAGAACTCTAAAAGAAATTATTGTTAAGTATCTTCTCTAAAAACAGAGTGGACTGCAGACAGTGCAGCAGCCTGCCCAATTTAAGGACCTGTTCAGGGCAAGTACAGTAGAGAGTGAGAGTTGGGATTGTGTTGGTTTGCTTTCTGAGGTTATATATTTTGTATAAAACTTTATTTAGTTTTTTAGTTGCCTTATTTTGTGAATTATGTAATTTTTTCTGATGTATTTTAGATATTTTGTTAATTGGATTAGACCAGATGGGCTGTTGGAAATGGGGCACACAAATAATTTTTCTGTGTGAAGGCATGGTGATCCATGTTCCTGAGTTACATTTCATCTGCAACTTCCATTTCCCTTGTTGAAGGTACAGCTGCGGGGATTGTGTCTCACAGTATAGATGAGTTTTAAAAATATTGCCTTACTAGGAGTTGCTGAAAATCTATTTGGGGAAGTTCTGCCACAATTTAAAATATTTCCATTACTGACTGTATTTTGAGAAGAGTGCAGGTATTGTGGTGGGAACTTAAAATGGGACATATGTCAGAAGTCTGATACAAGCAGTTTTATGATTATAGAATCACAGAATTACGGTGGTTGGAGGGAACCTCTGGACATCTTCTGGTCTCGCTCCGCTCAGAGCTGGTTGCTCAAGGCTTTGTCCAGTTGTGTTTTGAACACCTCCAAGAATGGAGGCTCCCTGTCATGCCCGGGGAACTTCTTATAGTGCTTGGCCACAACCAATAATTTATTTATCTTAATTTTGAGTGTCTTGTATTTCAGGCTGTTCCCATTGCCTCTGGTCACTGCTGAGAACGGTCTTATTTTCCCTTTCTATGGAGCTGTGTGGAAAACACAACCACCAGCAGTCTGCAGTTTGGTGTGTTTGCTAAATTAAGTGGTTTAGACGCATGTTAGCTCATAAAGCATTAGCATCTCTTTAATCATTGGGATCCTGTATAATAAAACTGTATCCAACTGCTCCATTCTGCCAGTAGATGGGGCATGGTACATACCATTTTACTGTCTTGCACTTGCTTCCTTTAGTGTTACGTATAAATAAACTCTGTGGGGAAGATTTGGCTTTGCATTCTTATCTTTTTTTTGCAGCATTTAATGATAATATACTGTAGTGATAAACTGCAGATTTTATGTTTTCTTCATACAGAAGATGTCTTTTGTGCCATATGATAAATAGCATAGCTGTGAAAATGGCATTTGGAGCAAATAAAGAAAATTTAAATCCTTTGTGTTATGCAAACTATTAAAAATACAAGTTTTATAGAAAAGTCATTTTATGAAATATGAAGTAAACACAGTGCTAACTTTTCCCAGTAATTTAAGTGATTAGTGGTCTCTCTAGAAAGAACTGTAGGGATACCAAGCAAGGATCTATAAAACTATGGCAGAAAATGTTTTTTCTAAATAAGTAATGTTTTCTGTGCTTTTTTTTGTGTTGGACTTTTTTGGTTGGTTGGTTTTTGGTTTGCTTTTTCCCCCCCAAATGGTGATCTTTGCTGTCCTATGGAACACTTTGTTTCTGCTGTATCATGGAAAGGCTTTTGTTTTGCCTGGACTACTTTTTAAAAAGATTTTTAGAAAGAAAAGGTCTTTCATTTACAGTCTTTCTCAGGAACCATTTTATTCTCAGTCTTTGTCTGATTTTTATCTGTTTAGTGTCTCTTCTTTGACCTCTCTGCTACAGTGGTGTCAGTGATTGCACTTTAGGCTTCTGTGACTGCAGCAATGCCTTATCAAAGGACATGGCAGACCAGGTACCATATGGTTTTGGTTATTTGAACTGTTTTCTCCCTTTTGGTCTGGTTCTGAGTTTGGACTCAGAAATTGGATATTGGCAAATCAACAGTCATCCAGATGCTAACATGAAATTCCTAGGAGCTGCTGTTTTGTCGCTTATTCTACATTTGCTGCTCTTTTGTTTTCTGCTTCTGCCTTCCAGATTTGACTTGGATTAATTCTCACTTGATACAGAGGCAAGTACTGTTACTTGATAAACACTATTAAAAAAGATTTTCTGGAATGTGAGGATATCTTTACTCAGAGCTGGGACAACTGTCTCTTTTTGTTTCTTTGTCATTTTGTTCTGGGTAGCGTAGGAGTTGGCATTCTGGATGGGAGTAGTTTGATCTCTTGTATCTGATGCTGTCTTCAACCAGATGCTTTAAAAGAAAGTTGCAAACATTTGAGAAATATTTTTTTTCATGCCTGAGTTTGAAGGAAATACCAGCGTAGCTGATAATTCCAAGTTGATTAACAGTTCTTTTAAGCCCCATAGGCTTTTTAATTCTTCTAATTTAAAATGCAATTTAGTGAATTTGTGGGAGTTCTAATAAATCTTGACTGCCTGTTCTTTTTTTGGGATCCCATCAAACTTTTGAACTCGGTGATACCTAGTGACAAAGAAATTTTCTTTCATCACTATTAAATACCTGCCTGTTGAATTAATCAAGTGTCTTTTTCCTCTGACAGACGACTAAGTGGGTTCTACAATTTACCTGATCAGTGACTTTTTTACATTCTCTTGTTCTCTTCTTTATAACTCAGTAACGCAAGATGGCTCAGCCTCTCTTAAGGAGGTGTCCTTGAAAGCATTATCATCACCTTTCTTATAAACATGGTAAAAAGATCTTCTGAAATAGTTTGGGGGTTTTTTTCTTTCTAAGTGGTATGTGCAAGTGTTGTAATAAAAAGTTTTCAGAACAGATAGATCCCTTCCTTCCTCTGTTTTGAAAACTGTGGCAATGTTTGCTTTAAATTGTTTTAAGACTTAATGTTTCTGTCTGCAGAAGTTGTGGATTTTCTTGGGATTATTACCCATTTATTAACTTCAGATTTTGCCTCCTTGACAGAGAAACCATCCAGTAGCCATGATTCATTCCTTCTTGTGTTTGTTAATGGCTCTCTTGCAGCAGGAAGGTGTCATTCCCTAGTCCTTAAGAGCCAACTGAAGGTACCAAGGATTTGTATAGCTGGAATATTTGCTATTGTACAGAGCTAATCAGCAGAGGGGAAATGAGCAGATCTGTAGAGGTGGAAAGTCTAAAAATTATCTCCACAGGTGACATTAATCTGATTGTCTCTTCTCTTTTGACTTCATTTTCGTCTTTAATTTTCCAGTGTGACTGTCTTGCCATGTGTTTTACTAACATAATTACTCTGGTTTCATGTAAATTATATTTTTATCTTGGTTTCCGAAGAAAATCATACCTGTGCTCTCTGTCCATCTCTGCTCCCCTAATAACTTCTGAATCATTTAGCAGAGTTCAGACAGATTTGACAGGAGTTGAGAGCTGAAAGATTAGGTTCCTTCAGTTTTTGTGAAAATTGGTAGCTGGACAAATTCACGTGTCTACTGCAGGAAAAGGTGATAGATTGAAAATGGTAGTTGAGCAGGTAAAACATGGCATTGGCCAGGCATGGCATGCACACCTCAGAAGGGAGTGTGTCCCGTGTCCTGTTCAGCTGGGGTGGGGAGGAGCAGGAGACACTGGGGTAGTTCCACGAGAAATACTGGGAAGAGCTTGAGTGGAGAGTATTACTGGGGATGGTAGGGGAAGGCAGTTGATCGGGGAAGAAAATACTGGGAATGCTGCAGCCAGGATTGGTTTGGTACCCATTTCAGCTCCTCCTTATGAAACTTGATTCCTCCTTGTTGAGTAGAAATGCAGAGGTTCTTCAAGTATTTGTTTACAAAACATAAGCTGTTATATAAACTGATAAAGATCATAAGTATGTGAAGTTGTTGTATGCAGTTCTTTTCATGTGTTTGTCAGCTCTGTGCCGTGAGTGCCCTCCATCCTAGGTGAAGAAAATGACATCTTTTAGGGATTAGTTCCACAGTCACTTTAAGCTGGTAAAACTGCAGGTCACTACTAAAGAGGCTGTGTTGCCTTGTCACTGGTGGCATATTTCCATTGTGTTGCCTGTGGCAGCACTGTCATTCATGAGTTGGAAAGCTCAACCAAAGATGTTGAAAACTAACCCAGAAAAAAATCCAACAACCTAATGTTTCAGATGGATTTAGTTCCCTTATCTGTTTTACTGCAGGAACAGTAGTGCCGGCACAAATTAGACAGTGGAAATGCTATAGCTGGCTTTGGAGGGAGAAATGGCTTTGTTAGTGGAAGCTGGCACCTCACTTTGCTTTTTAAGCCATTGTGGAACTGTGATCTGTTCTTTCTTGCTGCTTATCTCTGGCTGCAGTTTGGGGACTTTGTGAGTAGAAACTCCAGAGACTTTCAAGTGGACTATTTAGTGCCTCTTGGTAAGGAATGTGGAGCTACTGGAAGCAGCTAAATTACTGTGGCAGGTACATAGATATCCTGGATGATGCATAAGAGAGTGTAAGTTGCTGGTTATAAGTGCTTTCTCAAGCAACCTCTTTGAGTTACTTTGCACACAAGACAAGAAAGGTGTTGAGGATTTTGATCACGGAAGAAAAACTTAAAACATGTCAATTGCTTTAAGTGGTTCTTGATACTGAACTAGACTGAAAATCTGGATCCATGGTGAACTTGCTTGCCATGAGAATCTTCTTTGGGTTTTAATCCTCAGGAATTCTTCATGAAATAAAGTAACAACAGAGAATTTACTGTTTGATGGATGTCAGTTTTATCATTTACTGACAGAGGAAGAGGAGTCACATTCTCTGATGTGTTTTAAGCAGTGTGGAAGCATGGAAGGGTCTTTTCTGCTGTGCATAAAATGAACTTGTTAGCATTGAATACTGTGCTGCACTCACTGTACTGTAGTAGTCAAACTACAGAAATTTCAAGAGAAAGATCTCTGCTTTGCTGCCTCTTATTAGGGCTCTTCCACGTTAAGGGAAGCAGACTTGCTTGTTAATAATTGACAGTCTTTGAATCATGTAATTATGTCTGCTTTCTTTTCCAACTGTTAACTTCATTTCTCTGTAGTCTACAGTTTTGTCACTGTGCTGCTGGATTTGGGGGACAGCAACAGTGCATACCTCAGCTCTGAAGCTTCTGTACCATTTACCCATGTTTTTATGATTTCATTTCCTGAGACCATACTAAACAGAAAGGTCACAATTATGTCTAGGTCTTGCAGAAATGCTTCAGGAAAGTGGGAAGGAGTTGAATTTTTTTGGTTCAAGTTGTTTAGGTTTTTTTTTGGTTGGTTGGTTGGTTTTTACTATCACTTTTTTTTAATAGCCAAGAACTGTGCTCTGCTCTGGACAGGGTTGGTGCTTATTTCACTAGATGTTGTCATTACTTAGTGTATCTGACTGGAGGATCTCCAAGCAGCACCTGTCAGTGGGCAAGAATTCAGAATTTCTGAAAGTCTGCTACAGGTTTCATTTTACTTAACAGACTAGTCCTTCTGAAGTAAGGACAGTACAGAATTTCTTTTTAATCACACCTAGGGGAAATGCCGTCTGCCTTGTTTATGGGTCTTTCAAATGACTCTGAAATTGTCTTAATGTAGGAATAGAAGAATTGAGAAACTTCACCTACTGCTTAAAAAAATGTAAATTTGTATTCAGGATTAGTTGTATTGTATTACATAGCACTTCAAAAAATGCTGTCTGCATGGATTGTGCAGCTTGAGGGAAAAACGAGCAGGGGAAATTTGGTTTTGATACCAACTTCATGTGAACCCAGGTGAAATGTTAGGCGTGACTTGTGGTCAGACAGATACTTATTGTCATTAAAAATGCTTAGTATTGATTCACAAAAAAGCAAACCAGACAGAAGCTAGAACTGAAATTAAGATCCCTTTGGCAAATCTGTAGAGGTTATGTGAAGATTATAGAATGAATAGTTGGCCAATTTAGAAGGCAAGTGAATGTATTCATGTGTGAATAATTGGTATTATAATAGTTTGAGTTAGAGAAACTCAGCTCTATAAAGCGGAACTCTTCTGACAATAGTATTTCCACTGCCTCTGGCACAAATAGTGCCAAAAGACTGGGTATCAATGGGGAGTTTTCTGATGAGTAGTTTTAAAAGGAGTAATTGAAAAGGTGTTAAGGCGTTAAGTTGCAATTGTTTGTACTTGCTCATTTTTTAAACAAAGTTCACCTAAAGTTTTTCTTCTGTAAATAGCGGTCCCATTCTGTTACCTACAGGAAGCTGATAGTGTGTCATGAATCATACTGACTAGAAAATAAAACGTTTTGCATTCTGCTCTTGATAGTTTACAGTCTTCTAAAATATAAACGTTAAGGTAGCAGCAATATGTTAACCCGTTAGTTCTTCCCCACTGGGCCTTTAGTTTTGCATCAGTTTTACCCTGTGGTAGCTCTTTCATCCTTTTTAAGTCATATTCAACTGTCCTGCAGGATTCAGAGATGTATTTTACTGCTTCCTGCTTCATATGGCAGCTTCTCAGGTCCATAATACTCTTGCAGTATTGCCTTTTTATTTCCAGTAAATATAAAGGGAACCAATATAGGTGATGAAATCTGGTGGCAGTGTCTACAATTCGTCACACGGTTAACACTTCTCTTGCTTGTACCACCCTTTTAACTTACCTGGAGGAATTAAGCAGAACAGAAAGACTGGTGGTCAGTTTTGTTTTTAAATGTTGTATTCCTTCCCCAACTTTTCACTCATTTAGAGGCTTGGCTGTCTGTGTGAAAGAAAAATTTGCGTAGCAATGTTTTGGTTGTTAAGGATCTGGAGCCAAAATTTCCTCTCTCATCCCAAAAGACGTTGCTGCCTCACTTTTTGTTGTTGCTTTGTCCTAATTAAAAACAGCAGTAAAAAACAACACACACAATGTTTGTTCAAAAAGTAGTGCATGAAACATTGAGCTGGACTTGCTAACTCATTTGGGAAGACCAAATTTAGAAATTTAATGAGATGGGTAACACAAGGATTAATTCCATTTTGCTTTAAAGTGATTTCTCTCACAGCTAAGAATTTTAGGAATGTACTTGTGTGTTTAGGCAAATTATGGATTCTCATCCCAGGTGGAACTCACAGTGTGAACAGAAGGGATGCCACCAGTAAAATATTTGAAGTACAATTCACTGATTTAAAAGATACCAAATATATTTGACAATATATCTGATATATCTGTCTGAATTACAGCAAAGTCAGCCTAAAAGCCAAAATCGGTGTATCTTAAAAAATTTCAACTTACTTACTTATACATTTAGGATGTACTAGATTTCCTTTAAAAGACTTTTACTCTCCTGTGTTTTATTTACCCATCTTTGCAGTTGCACTGAAGCTTCACCCATTGTCTAATACAGGATTATTTTTTTGTCTGTAAGTTTACATTTCCCTGTTTAGTTTCTGATTTTCTGCTTGAGTGATTAATGAAAATCTCTTGCACAATCTTGGGGAAAAAATACATGAACTCCTGAAAAGTTATGTGAGTAGGTTGTAGTTCATCAATAAAAGAGTGACACCGACTGTAGAAGTCATTATCAAATTGTGAATATAGTTGGAGAAAGGGGATTTTTTTTTTCCCCTCAGATCTTGCAGTTCTCCATAAAGATAATCTGTAACAATACATACAGGTTCCAAGTGAGACTTTTTATTGCAGTGTGATTGTATCTTTAGACAGCTTGCAAGCTAAAAGGTTAAGATTTATTCCTAATGTAGTGGTTAAATTACCTGCTTACATACAGCACTCATGGGGAGATGTTCTGAAGTACAACTGTGCTTCTCTGCGTGTCTGTGAATTAATTCCCAACACTTGTACCTGCATAGTGCTTGTATCTTCAAAGCAAGATCTTTGTAACTGTGTGTGATTGGCAGACACAGGTGTAGGACTTAATACCCCATAAAACAAAGTAACTTACAAATACAAAGAACATTATGGAGGTGCTCAACATAAGAAATCATTTTGAAATGGAAGGAAATTTGTCAGTCTCTGGTTACTATTGGCTGTGATTTTCATTTATTGTCACTTGGCCACAACTTCAGCAATTTTGCAAAATTAGAACAGTCTTCATCATTGCTTGAATTTGAACATAGAAGCTTCACTTTTCCCAAGTGTCTTCCTTGGTCTTCTGAGCTTTGTGTAGTGCTCTTGAAAAGGATGTTGACAATAGCATTAGGTTTGAATGGTCTTCCTTCTGCAATTGCTCATCCAATTACAAATGTGCACCAAAGCCTTTTTTTAGGTCAGTGTATCTGTTAGTTGTATTTCACTGCAGATAGCTTAATAAAATAAAATGGCCTTCTGAAAAATAGTTTATTATGTAATTTTTCAAAGGCACAGAAAATACAACTAAGAAATAAGAAAGAGTAAGGATGCAGAAATAATGAAAAAAGGATCACATGCCTATGTTGCTTCAAGTTGAGTAACACAATATGGCCCTCACAGCTGACCCTGGTTGGAATAATAGGTTAGAGGTTTCCTTGTGGCCCTTCCAACCTGAATTATTCTGTGAATCCTTGGGTTGCACTTTCATTTGTTTTATTGTATAAATTTATTGTATCAAATCACTGAAGATCTAAAAAGGGAGAATGAGAATAACTGTCTTTAGACTCTCCATTACTCAAATGAGAATGAGTTCTACATCATTGCTTAGCTGTTTTAAGTAGGAATTGCTTGTTTCCATAGTTCAGGAATTGAGTGTCTTGACTGAGGGTCCACTCCTTATACTTCTAAAATGCCTTGTTACCTCTGATTTGCTCACACTGAAATCAACAGACAGCTTATTTTTCCTTGAAGTGTGAAGATATTTGATTGCCTCACACAGCGGCATATTCTTATATCCTGGTCTCTTTGCTGAGGGGTACCTGTGCATCTAAAAGTGTTTGTTTGTTTTCAGTTCGAATACGGAGAAAATCGAGACGGCGCTCGCAGTGGGGCAAAGGCATTATTAAGAAGAGGAAAGTCAATAATTTAAAGAAAGATGAAGATGATGCAAAGTTTGCTGACGATGAAAATCATGGTGAGGACAGTAAATTGCTGGAAAATGGAGAGCTAGAGATCAGTGCTGACTGCATTGAAGAGAATGGAGAGGAAACAGGAGACCTCTCTATGACAAATGATGAATCCTCCTGTGATATTATGGATATAGATGCAGAGCAGAGGCTTAACAATGGGACATCAGGAAAGGAAAACAATTTTGCATCCACAGAAGAAGAGAGCTCAAATGAATCCCTGTTAATAACTGACAGTGTTACTCTGGGTGCTGAAAAGGAATTAAGGAAGGACTCTACATTGAAAGGGGATTGTGTGAATGGAGAGACATCTGTACACAGCTCTGAAGGTGTACCTGTTTCAGCCTGTCATAATGGTAAAGTAGAATCACTTGATGCTGTTTCACCCTGTGAAAACACTGATGGGTCTAGTAACAAGCAAAAATCTTTATCTGAAGATCAGCCAAAGGAGAAAATGGAAGCTTCCAGTGAAAGTCAAGGAAGTGATCTGGTGAAAGCCGAGTTACCACATTGCAGCAATAATGAGAAAACACTACAGAGCACAGACATTGAAACTAAAGATGCTGAAGCAGATAAAGAAGGTATAACTTGTTTTCAATGTTTCTGTCTTTATCTCAGTATCCAAGTTAATGTGTGTATTTTTCACTGTAATATTTTATTAATTGCTGACTATTTATTTGAAACTCTTAGTATGCTTACAGCATTTAATTCCACATAGAAAAATCAGAAGTGCACTCTTGACTTGCTGTATTTTTATCTTAGGCAAGAATTTGTATCTTCATACTAACACTAATATACTCTGTTTATATGTGTCAGCTTTGTTGGAAATAATGTAAATACTGAGATAACATTAAAACAGTAGTTATATATTCAAAAATATTATAAATTGAGATAAATACAATACATGTTTTGGTCTGTATATTCTATCTGATTTGTATTTTGATCCACATAATAGATACTGAATTACTCTGTTAGAGAATACGATAATAGTATCATTGACATTGGATAAAAAAGCATAGTATTCATTTAAAAACTTGCTTGTAGCAAAAGCTGAAGCAGTTTAACTCCTAGCAAAAGCCAGATAAACTGTTGTTTATCTGTTGAAGAAGGTATCTGGCTTTGGAGTCACAGTGAACACAATAACAGTGGAGGAAAAAGATAAGAGAAGGAGAAGGAAAATCCTGGTGGTGTATAAAAGAAGGGGCCATGTCCTTTGAAGACGAGAGAGATAGTTTCCTCAGGGAACAGAAATAGAAGCCTTATGCATGATTGCCTTTTTAATGAGCTTTTCAGAATTATCTAAAAGAATGAAATCTTTACTTCAAAAGTAAGTGCTGAGATTTACAAAGTAAATGAGCTTTAATGAGATATCTGAATTATGAGAAGATTACTATGTACATGTTGGCTGTGTTTGTACATACATATTTTCTCTAAGGGTAAGTAGTAGAGTACAAGAAAGGTCCTAGGAATATCACAAGAAGAGCATGATGTGTTAAGAGTATTTACATTTCTGAATTTGGTAGGTGAATTTTGTATACTTTAGGATGGTTACAATGGCAGGGGTCCTCAGAAGAAAAGGCATTTTAAATAGTTGAGGAGAAAAATAGTGAATGAACGTAGGGAGAGAATAAGGAGATATGAAAATATTTTGTTCTTTGCAATACCATTGGTCAATAACTTGAATACAAAGGTGAAAGAAAACAGAAATGTGTAACAAAAGCATGAGGATTTGGGAGTAGAGCAGATGTTGGAATACTGTGGTGATGAAGACATGGGATGCTTTAGAGAGAAAAATTAAGATTTGTTTCACTTGAGCAGAAAGAATTTCAGCATTTGCTTAGTATCTGATCTTGTCTTAGAAGCTGTTTAATTTGTTGTTTCTGTTGAATAGAAAGATGCAATGAGAACTCTTAGTGGAATTCAGTTTTCATTCAAAGTTGGCACTTTGGAGTTGGGTTTTAAAGATTTCCAGTTTTGTGTGTGTTTCTGAACTGTGGGTTTGTGCACCTGTAAACATTCAGAATTCAGCAAAGCTGATGAATAATCTGCACTGCTACAATCTTGCTTGATTCAAAACAACCCAACAAACTAAACAACCAAAGCAAGCTGAAGTGAAGAAATAGGCTGCATTTTGTGAGACTCACAATCCTGATAATTGTTTTTCAAATTACAGGTATATTCAAAAGCAAGAAAACGCGAAAAGTCGCTGTGGAGCAGTCAAAACCCACAAGTTTGGAGCAGGTTCCAGAAGAACCTTTGGATCCCTTACCCTCTGTAGTTGTTGACCATGACAGACTAAAGGTAACAGAACTGAAAAAATAAGTTGAACTGTTAATGGACTCCATGAAAAATGCTTCCTTTCTTTGTTCTGAAGCAGTATTTCCTTTATGTTTGACTGCAAACAAGTATTATGACAGCAGTGACTTTTGGAAATGATTTGTCAATTGGTGTTTCTTGGATGGAAAGTTAATAAAACTACTGAATCCTTACTGTCCCATCATTACTACCCTTATAATCCAGTAATGACACAGCAGTCCACTATTTTAATTGCCATTTTTGCCAGTACTCATATGTGTTAATTGGCCGTGTCAGAGCTGCTGGGTGCCTGGTAATTGGGAGCTAACATCATCTTTTCTCTTCCTGTGGTAGGTATACTTGGTGGAGAAAACTTAGTGGATTGGAAAGGAAATAGGATTTTGTGTTGATGTTTTGGCATCATAGACTGCTAATTAATTTTCTTTCCATTTTTTTTAAGCAAAATTACAATAAAATTTGCTGTCTTCTGTTGTAAAAAGTAGCTTGACCTACTATGACCTGTGAAATTTAGATCCCATTTTCTGTGGAGTACAGATGATAATCTCTTTGGAAACAATAGAATTGTTTGACTGGAAAAAAAAAATCTTAAATGTCACTCTTTGCTACTATGTAAAATACTTTCACCTTTGTTATGAGAAATTTTACATGTGTTGTGTCCTCCTTCCACACCCTTCTCTTATTTTTTTTTTCGTTTGTCAACATTTGTGGAAGTCCAGATATGTTTTCATGTGGTGATGCTTTTTTTCCTGACAGTGTAAGTTCTTAAAAATGTCTGCTTTAGCCATCAAGGCAGTTTTTAGGATTAGCTTTATTACAATTAGTGTCCAAGATGAAATAGGATGAAGTAGCATTCCAAAATAACAAACATTGCCCTAGATATACTGAGTAAAAGAATTTTAAGACAAGAAGAAAAGTATGGGTATAAGTGGAGAAGTGAAAAGAGACATTGAGTCCTTTTTGTATAAATACTGAAGCAGTGGCCTTGCTGATACCCAGGTGTGGTTCATTTCATTTGTATGTATCCCTCCGAAGGAGGACTTCAGAAAGATATTTCATTTCTGATTTGTCCTTAAAAAAAAAATTTTAAAACTGCTTATAAAAACCCTCTTAACTTCACATTCTGTTGTTCCAACAGAAACTGCTTGATTTGGTGGTTAAGAAAAGTGACAACCTGACTGTTGACCAACTTGAGAGATTGTATTCACTCCTCAGTCAGTGCATCTACAGACACCGTAGAGACTATGACAAATCACATCTTATAGAGGTGATGTTGTACAGCTTCTTTTATTCTTTATCTGAATATTGTGAGATAGGCTTTTCAAGAACTGTTAATCTGTCAATTTACTGTTCTACTAGCAGGCAAAACTTTTAATAGACTTTGAAGAAGGTATCTATAAAAAGAAAAAAGTTTAGTGTAGTAACTTAGAAACTGGAGGTTGTTTCCAATAATGTTTTCCTCAAAAGAGGATTAAGAATTTAACCTAAAAAAAGGGAGGGGAAAGAGGAGAGAATACAGCAGCATGAAAAGCACATACTAGCAGAGTAAAATGGAATAGGAGCAGTCTCCATGTTTGTGGCATGACTGACAGTGCATGTAAAGTGGTGATTTCATA
Source organism: Corvus moneduloides (assembly GCF_009650955.1). Classification (NCBI taxonomy): domain Eukaryota; kingdom Metazoa; phylum Chordata; class Aves; order Passeriformes; family Corvidae; genus Corvus; species Corvus moneduloides. The sequence continues at coordinate 7,523,678 of NC_045478.1, forward strand.
GGCACCCTGACCTGGTATTGCTGCAGTGGCCCTTAATTGTGTTGGTGTAACTAGGCCAAAACCAATTACTCCCTCTCCTCCATGCAGCATGCCAATTCTGACTTTCATACAAGGCCTTAGAAGTGTGAACACTCTCTAGATCAGTAAGCACAGCCTTGGGAAGGTCAGTGCAGCATGGTGGAAGCCAGGTGTCTGCCTTGCTGTCATCCTGTGCCACTGAAGTGTTTGCCCTCAGAGGCTTCCTGTACACGAACAGCAAGTTGGTCATTTCACCACTGGCACAGGCTGATCCTGACTCTGGATGTGCATTCCCTCTGTCACCACTGTTCTAACTGCAGAGGAGTTTGGATCAGCTTGCCGATTCAACTGATAACCAGTCGTGCTGAGTAAAAGACAACAATTGCTACTTTCCAGTTGGATCACTGAGCACTAAATATTTTTCTCCATGAATAATTTACAACAAAACCTGGAAAAGCCATAGTGTGGGTTTTTGTAGAGTTCCTGCAGAATATTTTTCAAACCATTTTCATGCTATTCCTCTGCCATCTTCACCTAAAAATATGTTGAAAGTCTGTGCAGGATGTTAGTTAGATTAAAAAGGGCTTTGTCCAGCAGGAGTGTGTGGAGACCAATCTTTACTTTGATTATCCAAACTGTGCAGAGATGTGGTTACAGCTGGGTCACTGTTGCAGTGACCGCTTTCTTCAGCCCGGCCAGCACCTGCGGTGTGCGGCAGGAGTGGGGAGCAGCCGAAGGCTCAAGGCTTTAAAGCTGCTCCTCTGAGTTCAGCTCTGCCCATGGGAGCTGAAGCCCCAGGTGCTGTGGCTGTCAGCAGCCCTGACTAGGGAGAAGGTAAAAGATTGTGGGGAGGCTTGCCTCTGGATACAGCTTCAGGTTTATTGTCCAAAGGGAGTCCAAGGAGCACCAGCACAGACCAGACCTGTGCAACAACTTATAAAGGGAGAAGTTACAACGGGGATGGCCCGACAGGGGACCAATAGGGGTCTTTGGGAGAGGGATATGGATAGGGATAGACATTCACGCGGATGAGTAGTCTCAAGGGGTGGAGGAAAAGGGATCACATGCCCCAATGGGGCGTCGAGGTTTCAGAGATTTCCAGAGGGGCGGTATCAGAAGGGGCAGGATCTCAGGGGATTGACAAGGACCATATAAGGGTAATTAGGGAGGGCTTAGGTGATGGACACCGAACTTCAGGGAATAACAGGAGGGGTTTGGGTGATTGATGCAGAACCAACTGGAACAAGGGGAGGAGAGCAACCATATAGGGAGCACTGGGGAAGCGGCTAGAGATCAGGGTGTACCAACTGGGAATGGGGGCAAGGGAGTAACCGGGTTAAACCATTAAAACATAGAACCACATCACCACAGGTCACCAACAGCATAAGTGTGAAGTAAGACTTGAATTCATGCAGTGTGCCACTGCAATGCTATCCTAATATATATTGAGCACCTTAATTACATAAGTGACCCTAATAAGCCTTGATTTTCTCATGGACTGTCATAGTAGAGTGCTTTTCTGCATTAATACTCCTTTAATGAATTCCCTCTTTTATCATATTTTTCTAGCAGATAGCAGCTAATAAACAGAAACATCTGTTTTCATAAATTTATTTGTTCATATTAGAAAAAGTAACACAGTAAGTGCTACTACATAAAGTAACTCTATTTCTGGCTCTGTGTATTTATAAATAGTTAATGGTCTGTGTCTCTTGCAGGAGATGGAAAGAACAGTTCATGTGTTTGAAACATTCCTGTGAACTCGTCAAGATGGGTGGGTTTATCCTCTCAAACTGCTCATGGGAGAGCAGTCCTCTGAGCCATTCAGTTTCCATTTGCACCAAGTATGTGCAGAGCCTTGGTCTTAAGTGCTCTCTCTTTTTGTTTCTGTTGAATTTGGTGCTATTGTCTCAGGTACCTGAAACCAACCAGCCTACAAGAACCAAACGGAACTTCATATAGTTGTATCTGATATAAATAAAGAATACAATGCCACAGCTTGGAGATTTTTGGTGCTACAGAAACTGTTCTCATTCCTGCTCTTGTTCACTCTACATGCGTTATCTTTGGGGAAACTTCAGGCAAAGTGAAGACCAACACATACAAGAGGACTGGAAAGAGCAGATCTAAGTTGAATATTTTTAAACAGGCAACCTTTTTTTAATTTTTTTTTCCAATTTTTCTCTTCTCTGGGGTTATGGACAAAAAAAATCTGTCCTAAAGAAGGCAGTGATGCATTGTGGTAGGAATCTTGAGTAACTGGATGTACAGTAATTTGAAGATGAGGCTCTCTAGAACTGCCTTTAATGTGCCTTTTAGTCAATTGAGAAAGATAAGGCTAAGCAATTTGTTTGGATTATAGCAAATGGCAATGTTAGAAAGCTGTCTGCAGAATGAAGATCTCCAAAAGGACGAATTGTATTCTCTTCATTGGATGGCAACCAGTATTATGGTTCTATAATGCCTGTCTTACTCTACAGAACTAAACTAAGACACACTGAAAAAGCCACATACTTTACCAAAATGGTGAAATTCCTTTTTCATTGGTATATATTTTGTTTTAGAAACAAGTTACACAGTGAAACTCTTCTGTGTTGCTAAAAATGAAGCATTTCCCCCCCATGGCCTTGTTTTTCTCTAAGGAAAGCAAGGTTAATACTGGCAGGTTTCATTGGGAAGGTCTGTGTTTGTAATATAGCTTGGACTGTGCAGTGCAGGTAAGAAGACATTAGAGTTGGTCAAAGTCCTGGAGCCCAACCTCAGTTGAAAATAAAACTTCTCTTATATTTCACGAGTTGTTCTGTGCAAAGCATTGTTACTGTTGGAAGGATTGGAGGAGAGCCTTTTGAATCCATCTGTTCTAAGAGTTCTCTGGGTCTGAATTGTGTAGTTCAACACCTTTCCTTTCTGGCAACTGGAGAGAACAGTCTAGGCAGTTTTTATGTTTTATCACAAGCTCGGTATTAGAACATTACCTGGGCTGGTTTATTTCACACCCGTGTGGAAAGTGTTCTAGAGCAGTTGGCTGGTGTTCCCATCCTGAACCATTCATTGTGACTGTCCCTACGTAGCTGCAGAAGTGTCTGTCCAGAAATATGCAACGCAGTGTGATTAGTTTTTAATTAGAGAAAACAGACTACTGCAGAGATACTGAGCTACCTCAGCTTTTTGTATTTTAGTTACCAACAGTGTTTATGGAGGACTGTAATCACGCTGCTCCCATGTACAAACCCAGGCTTAGGGACTTGTCTCCACCTCTACGGCTCATCCCACGGTAGTGCTGCAGAGAGAGAACACATGGGCCTTGGGCTACTGCAGTAATCCAAAGTGCTTTGTCCATTATGGTTAAACATCAGTCTCTCTTAGATCTTTTTCTCCCCTGGATGCCACTGTTTTTCTTCATAGGTAATGGCAGAAAAAGGTTTTAAGCATTCATGTACATCTAGTTACACCTAAATGCAACCCATGCAGAAACACTGTATTTTTTAGGTGGGAAAGTGCGATTAAAAACAACAAAAACAAACAGAAACCACATTTTGAATGAGATTCTTTGATCTCAGATTTGATTATGGGATTTTTTTCCATGTTTCATTTAGTATTTATTAGCATCATACCTGTTTGAGATATTTATGTGTCTGGTACATTAACAGCATTTTGTATTTTGATGGAAATTGTTACAAACTTTAAGATTTGATTAAATGAAATGTAGCAGATTTTTTGTAGCAAGTTTCTGATAAAAGGGTTTTTTGCAAGTCTCAGGTTCTTGCTGCAGAATTTTTTAAAAATATTTATTCCAGTTTCACTTACTCAAAGAAGTTTTTGTTCAAGTAACAGCAGCACTTGTGGAAGATAAAACTGCATTCATTTTTAGAAGATAATAAATTTATATAAACTAAAATAATTGAGAATTTTAGTCACCAGTGAGTGTAAAAAGCAAGTTTAAGCTGATGCCTAACATTAAAAATGGTTCTAAAAGGTCAGGTTTCTAAAGGAAAATTTATACTGTCAGTTGTTGATTGGGAAAAATCTTTAAGAGGCAACTTTACTAATTGAGGAGCTGCCATATTGTTTTAGAGAAATGTAGCTAATATCAGATGTTCTAGTGGACAGCTTACCTAAAATGATATACTCGCCTTCTTAGCCCAAATAACCACACTTCAGTTTTTGTTTTCCTTTACAGATGTCTGGTGATTATAGAGTTAAAACAGCTGTTAATCGATCCATGTGGTCTAAACTTGTTTACTCTTTGTATGTTTTTAATTTTTTTGCTACATAGCACTGGCAAGAGTTTGTACAAATTGACCTCTCTTCCTTGTTTCTTGTTGTGAAAATTGCAAATAAACTCCTGTGTGAGTCCTTGTGCTGGACTCTATGGAATGTGGCCAGCCAGGAGGAGGAGGTTTCCCTGGGGGCCGGGGGTGGGGGGCTGTCTTGGAGTGATAGAGTTGCTCTTGGGTGAAGTTGATGGCTATGGAGTTAACTGTATTTGCAAGCTTGAATCTCACCTGTGATTATTTTTTTTGGTTTTGTTTTGTGTCCTCTGTATTGTTACTTGATTTCGTCATATGCCAATGTATTTATAGGATTACTGGGTTTTGTAATATCTTGTCTTCCTTTTTTTGTTTTTTTTCAAATAAGTTGGTGGGTCAGCACTGGTTTTCCCTTCAGTCTCCTGAATGGCAGGTCCTGCAGCTGATAGTCTTTTATTTTGTTTTTGTTTTATTTTGTAATCACAACATAAGCTTGAATTTGGGCTTGTACTTGCATCTTTTGTATCTCGTACATTGGGTTATTTAGACATTGGGGCGTCCTGTTTGGTTTCATTAACGTGTGTCTACTTTGTGGATTAAGTAGACTTCCTTCATCAGCTATGGTATATTTTGGATTCTATAGTTTTATTCATAATTGTGTTTAAATTGATGTTTTGCATTTTGACTTCATTTTACGTTAGTTTGAAGTAAGTTATTTAATTTTTTTGAACTTCTGGAAATTTTGAACATTTTACTGTAATTTGTAATATAACTGCTGTGAAATACTTGAATAAAGATGACAAGAAAACACAGCTTTAGCTCCTTTAAAAATGTATTTAAAAGAAATGCTGCCTCCTGGCTGATAACAGTCTTTTCCTTACCAGACATCTTTGGTTTTGCAGTTTAGATGTGACACTTTGGGATCTTGCTGTGCAGTTATTTTGAGTAGTTTGGTCCAGCTTCTGCTTTCAGTGTTTGTCCATTAGAGAAATGGCTTCTAATTAGAGTTTTTTTAAGCAAAGGCTCTTTCCTTTCTATTTATCATATTTAGCAAAGTTGTTCTTAAAACTTTGGGTTGTTTGTTTTTTGTTCTGTTTTTTTTGTAGATGAACCCTTGAGGTGTAGGACACGGAACACACCTGGACATTTTCCTCTTTTCCTTTCTGTGTACCTTGAACTGTAGGGCTCCTGGGCAAAAGAGTAGTTGAGGACGGGGTAGTAGTAGCTTAACTTTATGTCTGACTTTTATATGCAGCTTTGAAAGCACCATTAGATACAAAATTTAATACCTGTTGTATAATAATGAAGTTGATTGGTGAGAGCCTGGGCTCAGCATGGGCAGATGTGTTTTGACCTGAATGGCCTTGCAGGTACCAGCACCACACTTGGGTTTGCAGTCTGAATAAAGGAAGCAGAGTGAGGTCTTCAGGTCTTGTGTCTCTCTTGTCTTTCACGAGTGGGGATGGCCATGTTAACAGAGAATAGATTCAGGTCCAGTGGCTGTAAAAATAACCAGTCAAAAGAGACAAAATATTTGGGAACTGACAAAAGGATTCTTGTAAAGATACTTAGTGAACTTCAAGTGGTACTTCAAAAGCATGAATTAGTGAGAAATAGTTACGGTGGGTGTTCCTAAAGCTTGTGCAACACTCATATTTGTCAAGTGTTCTCTGCTTAATGCTGCTTCCTTCTGCTGTTGGTTTCTGCCTTGAATGTACTTTTGAAATGCAATTTCCCGTATTTTCTTAAATTTGCAGTGCTGCACATTCTCTGTTTCCTCCTTAGGCTCTTCAGATAATTTATTTAAATAAATTAAAAATGAGAGCCTTTTCTTCTGGATCTTGGGTAGGATTTGGACTTGTAATATATGGGGTTTTAAGCCAGCACTGCATGTGAATAAATTCTGCAAGCTAAATCAGTAAACTTATGAACTGATTAATGAAGGCAAACACTTTGGTTTTTTTTTTTCCTATTCCTTTTATGCTTCATTTATGGTCACGTAACTATTATGTAAAAATGAGGGATTATAAACTTTAGCACTAATTAATTCAGCCTCATTCCATTTCTAGGTGATTCATTTTTTTCCAGTGTGAGCATTTGCATAGGGAGTATATTTTGGTTGAACCCACTGCCAGTAGATGGTTGTGACTACTATGAAATTCCATTTATTTTAGAATTGCATTTGAGTTATGCTGTACTTTTATATCAGGAAAAATCCTTTTCCTTTTAAAACTATGATAAGCTGCTAAGATTTAAAATGGATTCATAATTTTTGGTGGAATGTTAGTGTGAACCTGGCCATTTGCATTGAGGTTGGCTGGTCTGGAAAGCTGATGTGGAATAATGCTGCTTTCAAGATTGAGGTGCAAAAGGTGATGTGAAGTGGTGTTTGAAGGCTCCTCACATCCAGTTACAGGGGTGGGGCAGGTTGAGGGGCAGAGGTTGTTCAGGCTCCACATGTGGGGTGTCAGTGATGCAGCGCCCAGGATGCGTTGGTGAACAGATGAAGCGGGGGTGGTTCTGCTGTGCTGGACTCCTCTGGTTTGCTGGGTTTGCTTTCATCTTTCAGCAGTCAGGATTTTGGCAGAGTACATGTGAGAAATGTACAGGTCCCTTGGACTGGGTGGCTGCTGGGAGTGCTCACACCATTTTGTCATCCTGGCTTTGTGTGGACATGAGAAAACCCCTTCGCATCAGTGTAAAATCTGATTTGTGCCATAACCCAGAGATGCTTGACTGTGTCTACATGAAAGTAGGAGTTTGTTAAAGATGACCTGTCCACTTTGGGACTCTGGATTGGGAGGAAGGAAAGACTTGAGGTCAAGTTTCAAAAGGACTCCCTTTGAAGTATTTATTCATCAAAGGGAGCGAAACAGATTATAGAGGATTAATTCATCCTAGAAAATATGTTTAATTTGGACTAAATTAGTTTTCTAAGAAGGAATATCTGTGCTGTAGAAGGAAAAGAAAATAATGTTTTAGTTAAGAACCTGTTTGTCATCTCCAAAGCCCCAGCTACAGTTTTGTTATAAAGATCTGGCATTCTCTTGCTGACTTCGTTACACCTTGTAGAATCCCCTCGGTGTGGAGGCTGCCTGGAAGAACAGCGATACCTGATTTTGGTGATAAGGAAGGACAAATTGCTAATACGTTTTAGGTTTCTAATGAACATAATTTTGGCTTAAGTTTTGAAGTGATCCTCACTGTATTCTCTGTGACATGACAAAAGGTTTAGTGAGGTAAAGGAAATGTTAACATGGATAGTCACATGTTATATGTGACTACTAACATCAGTTCAGTAGTAAATTACTGTTTTCTATAGACATTTGAAGTATCATAGATAAAAGCATGTAAGACTACATTTTCATCAAGCACCGGAGATTTAACTGGTTTAAAATTCATGTCTCACCTTTATACTGGGGTTAGACTGCTTCAGAGTCTTGCTCTAAAATCTAAAGCATGTCCAGCAGGCAAAAAGCTTTTTTTAAAACTAAAAAGCTTCCTTTCCACAAGACTCGGAGGACAGCCACGAAAGCACAAGCTGAGCATAAATTTTACACTGTTAATCTTTTCAGTGCATGAGAATAAATTTTGGAAATGGAAATGAGCTGACATCTAATGATGATTTAAATGTTCAGCAATTTGCTACAAAAATTTGGGTTTATTCACAGGAAATAATGCCAGCAGAAAACACTGGTTTGTTGAATCGGATGCTGTGGCACGTATGATTTAATCTCCTGCATGCCCAGGGCCTGCTAACATCTGAATGGCTTAACAGTGTTTTTGGGGAAGGCATTTAGTCTGCAGAGTACATCTGCCCTGCTCTCTGAACTTTTCATGGAGTAGTTAAACTCATGGGTAGAAACACGTGCCTCATTCATTCGTTTTGGTCCAGCTTCAACTTCCAGGCAGTGCTTCTTGTCCTCTCTTTATGTTGTAGACTGTTCATACCTGTTTTTCCCCCCCATGAAGACACTAATGCACTGTGATCAACTAGCCTTTCCATCTTCTTTTTGCTGAAGAATAAGCTTTTTATGGCTCTCACTGCATTTTCTCCAGCCTTTAAGTCAATTTTGCGGCTCTATTCTGCAGTAGGTCAGTTTTTCAACATTTTCTAAAACATTTGTTCGCGGAGGAAATAGATGTGATATTCCAGCATAGGTCCCACCAGTGCCATTTATAGAGCCAAAAATCACTGATTCCTATTCCCTGTCCCCTTTTTTGCACATCCAAAGATCAATTTAAGCCTTTTATACCATGAAATTGGGTTGGGAACTCTTGTTGCTTCTCAGACTTGCAGCTTTTCATGATGCAGTTCTCCAGTCTGAACATCAGGCTTCCCCATTCCCACCTCTCTGAGGTCCTGCTTAGCTTTATGAAAAGTTTTATGAGTCCCAGCCAGCCAGAGGAGCCAGCAATATACGTATGACTTGTTCAGGCCTCATTATCTTTCCCTTGGCTAATCTCCTTTTCCACAAGTCTGTGACTAGTGAGACATGTCAACATTTTCCTTCAAGAACTTCAGGAGAAGAGGATTCCCCCATTAGAAACACTCTCACAGTACCAAATTGAGAATTACTTGAGCAGATTAGATATTCCTCAATTAATCTGCCTTTTCTTAGCCTATTTAATATTTGCTGTCTGAATACTGTACAGTGAGGAAGTTGAAGTATTTTGTCACATGCTGTTGAAAATCTATTACCTTATCAATCAAATGTGTAATCCTGTCAGAGAATGAGATCAGTTTTGTGTGATACAGCCAATTTTCTAGAAAATCATTGTATTTCTTGTTACCTCTTTGATTCATGATCACTTTAGTTAGATATCATCTTTCCATTTTTACTTGGGCTTGATGTCAGGTGAATGCCCTGTAATTACCCAGTCATTTCACTTGCCCTTTGATAACTGTCACATTATCAGCACTCTCTGAAATACCCACAGGTTATTAAAAATGAATGTCAGCAGGGCAGAGACTTCTGGGCTGTCTGGAGATGGCTGAGTGTTGTTAGGTTACCTCTGGAATTCAAAACCCCTTATCCAGTTGGGAAAGTGTAATATTTTCTCCAGGTAGTAAGCAATCTGGACATACTGATCTCCATAGGGGCTACCTCTTGCCAAACAGAAGACAGAAATATGAGCCATTCCCAAGCTCACATTCCCAAGCTGACCCATTTCCACTCCTAATTTTCCCCAGAAAGGCTGTGTGTGGCTTTTTTATCATAGAATCAGAGAATGCTAGGGATTGGAAGGGACCTTAAACATCTAGTCCCAACCCCCTGCAGGGACACCTCCCTCTAGACCAGGTTGCTCAAGGCCGTATGCCACCTGGCCTTGAACACTGCCAGAGTTGGGGCATCCACAACGTCCCTGGGCATCCTGTGCCAGTGTCTCACCACCCTCACAGAAAAGAATTTCTTCCCAATATCTAACCTAAGTCTCCCTTCTTTGAATTTGTACCCATTTTCCCTTATCCTATCACTACAGTTCCTGATGACGAGTCCCTCTCTGGATTCTCTGTAGGCCCCCTTCAGTTACTGAAATGTTGCTATGAGGTGTCCTTGCCACCTTCTCCTGGCTGAACAGCCTCAGCTTTCTCAGCCTGAAAGGTTCAAGTACATAAACAGGCAACTTGGAGGAAAGCTGGGCCTAAATTGAAGCAGGTAAAATTGAACTTGATGTAACAAGTAATGCAGCACTGCATTCACTGGACATGAAAATATATAACTTACTAAAAGATGATCTCTTTTCATGGAAATGATGCCATGAAGATTTTTTGCCTTTTCTTTTATACCCGTTAGACCTTTTTACAACTTCTGTATTCTTAGTGCTTTTTGCCTACATTCTTGGACTGGTTTGTTCAGCTAGGAGACTGAACATTTTAGAAGCTTCGTAGTTAGGGGTCAGTCTGCCCCAAACCCCAAGGTCCTCTCCAGAACACATTCTGTAAACTAAGATAGAACTATCCAGGGGAAGGTTCCTTGGGGAGGGAGGGCTCATTCAAGCCTCTCACTGGGGAATTTTTTATAGATCTGCTAATTAGTAAAACCTACAATGTTATACCAGGGGGTTTTGGGGGGGAGCATTGCGATGTGCATTTGACCTGGATGTAGTGCACCTAAGGATCCATAAAATAAACACCAAGGTAAAATCCCCTTTTCCCTTCTCACCGTGTTTGACTCTTGATTTTAAGACCAGGAAAAGGCATCAGAAACAGCTACCAAAATTCCAGTGGGCTTGGCAGTTTAGGCTTGCTTTGTGAGAGCTGATTATTGTTTCTGTGGTAGAGGGACAGTGATTCTGGTAGAGCATAAGGCTCAGGATACTCTTAGAACATTTGGTGTGTCCCCTTCCCTGTTTAATTCCCTGATCCTTATTTGGATGCTGTCCACCAGCACAGGGACATTGAATTAGAAATTAGAGACTGCTTAAGTTCCCAAGATGTGGAGAGGAGTTGGCTCATTTCTACCTGTAAGAGTTATTTTTATTAACATGTATTGTTTTTAATGAGGTGAGAAGCTGATGCATCTGTAGAAGTTGTCACAGGTGACCTTAGGTAGGTGTCTGCTCTTCAGCCACAAAAATGTGGGAAAAAGTCACTGATGCTGGACAACAGCAAAGGTTTGATACTGAATGTATTTTGCCAGTATGAATCTTGCTGTGTGGGATCTGGGGTATGTATGAACTCTAAAGGAAGAAAGAACACTGCTCAAAACCAACATATTATGAAATTAAAAGCAGGAAGCCTTTCAAACTTTCCTTATACAGACCACCACTAATGAAAAATTCAGAGGCAGATACAGCTTGATGGCAGGACTGGAGCTTCCTTTTCCCAGATAGTAACTGAGCCAAAACACTCAATTCTGCATGTAAAGCTGCTGCCGACTGAAGTAGAATTTGTTTAGATAAAGAAAATTGGAATTTATTACTCTGTAAGAAATCTGCTAGCTAAACAGGACTTCCTAAAAGTAGTGTGCGTTATCAAAAGAAAAAACACTGGTGACTAGCAAAGGGAGAGTTGTTTTTCACAGTAGTCTGCCACTCTGGTTTTTGTTTCCAGGATTCCAGAGCTCAGCTGAGGAGCCCGTGATGGCAGCTCTTGCTCTCATGAATTCTAACCTCAGCGAGTGTTTAATGATGCCTCAAACAGCTTGGCTTTTCAGAGGAAAAACGGTGTTTCTGTTCTGGTATTGCTGTCCAGCTTAATGTAATGAGTGATGGGAACACCATGCCTGGGATGCATCCATCTGCCTCCCTCCAGACCATTTTCTTTCTGGCTTTTTTTGCAGTCTAAAGTTATCAACCCAGAACACTTGCTGATGATGGGAACTTGCTGCTGCCTTCCTGTACGTGCTGGCACCTCTACCTCAGCTGAAAGCATGCTTCAGCTCCTGTTTTTGAGCTGACTTAAAATGGGTAAGAAGGCATTAAGGGGTGAGCTTAAGGGTATGACCCAGTTTAAAAGGCTTGTATTAGCATGACAAGTTAAAAATGTCCAAGTAGATACAGAGTCGGTGTCTTCTTACAGACCTGGCACAGGTTGCAGCCTGCCAAGTCCTGACTGCCTATGCTGTGTGTCGTTTTACCCAATATTACATTACACTGTCACCTTTTTTCAGTGGGGATAGAGAAGCAGTGTGGTTCTGAGACCGTGCCCTTGTACTGGAAACAGCAGAGAAAAGCTTTGGGATCAGTTCCCTTTATTTCAGAGAAATACTTCACGAGAAGCTGGGAGGGTGGTTGAGTACCTGAATATGATTAAACATATTTGTGCTGGTGGAGCCGGGCGGGAGCAGCTGCTCTCCTGGCTAATCCCCGTGGCTGCGGAACGCGGGTGCTCGTGCTGGCGATCAGTTAGTCTGGACTTCTCCAAGGGCAAGCTGGAGTGTACCCAACACTCTTAATTAGCTGCTCCAGTTGCACTGTGCTAAGCTCAGCTTTAACACCTACCTGCAGTTAATTAAAAGATGGGGTTGCTGAGGTTTTATTAGTACAATGAGTTTGCCGCTAGATGAAACAAGGGGAGAAAGGAGGATGGCTTGTGTAAATTGTCATGGGTAGGTGATTCCCTGAACACAGTGAACAGCCCCATTTGGAGATCACTGTCCTTCCCAGGTGAGCCAGGGGAGAGTCACACCAGTGAACAAAAGAGTTTTTATCATCATTAGGCTGCTGAGCCAGCCTGTGCCCTGAATTTCTTGAAGCTTTTAAGAAGAAAAATCTCTGAGCAGATACGTACGCATGATTCATTTGGCAAAAGCACTCAGCCAACTTCCCAGAGGGGAACTAAAATAATTTCCACATACAAGTAAAGTAAATAGTCTGTGTCTTGTTCATCCTACCAAGTATTATTGACTAGTGCTGAGTGAGAGATCCTTGCAGAGCCTTGATGAAAGGTTGGCAACTCACCCCACTTGGTCTGGATTATTGCAGCATGGTTTTGTAATATTGAATTGCAAGGCTTTTAGTAATCTTCACAGGCTGTTCAACCTGAGCCACTAAGCCTAAACTAAAATGTTTAAAAACTGCAGTTCAGACTCTTAAATACTCTGTAAGAACCAGAGACAATTTCAATAAATGTTAGGCTCTTTCTGTTAATGTGCAGAACAGAAATTACCTCCTCAGATCTGGCTGAAACGTTCCACTGTGGTGGTATTTGAGACTAGTTATATTTGGCTCATCTTTGTTCCAGATCCAGTTTTACAACTACCAGATGATACCCTAATGAAACATCAAAGAAACCATGAACAGTTGCATGGAATTGCTCTCTGAATGATGTATCCAGTGAGGTACAGAGCTCCCACACTGGATATGAAGGAACTTTGACCATAGGGCAAATGCAGCTTTCATCTTTTAGACATCGCAGCAGCAGTGCAGCACAAATTCTTACTTTCATTGAAAAAATAAAGTAAAAAAGCTGTTTATCAGTGTTTTGTTTTTTGGTTTTTTTTCAAGATAATTTCCTAAACTACCTTGAGCCTTTTTGTTCTTTACTTAATAGTACGTTCGGGAAAATAGATGAACAAAAACCACTCTTGCTGAATAAAATCTGAAATTACTTCTAAGAAAGTTTTTCTGAAATGAGAATGAAAGTACTTTGGAAGCTTCTGAGCATTTAAGTATTAGCAATAAATTTTTGGATTTGCAAGAGAAACTAGTTGGATGGAATGAATAAATTTTTATCCCTGGCTGGGTTTGAAACATCAAGTCCCCATTTGTGCAGTGTTTTTTCTTGATCAGTCATGACAAAATTAATCCAATCTGGATACTGAATCTAGATCTATAAATATATTTATTATAATATAACAAGAACTTAACAGTAAACATAAACTATATACAATACCATTACAGATAACCCTGTTTTTAATATTATTCACAGAAATAGCCAGTTTTGTTCCAGTGTGAGAAATGAAGAAATAAGCTAAATTGGAAATGTCGAATGTGTTTCAGTCTTGTTGACAGGTAGCACCTCCTTTGGAGGTAGACACACACCAACACTAAAATTAGTCCTGCCTCAGGCAGTTAGAAACTTGTGCTCCAATCTTTAGGTTCACACTTGCACCCTGTTTGACATAAATACTTTAAATGACATACTAGTATATAATTTTGTTGTGCTTATTATTTTTCTTTTCTTTAAAGAATAAATAAAACAACTGCATAACAAAGGCTGGAACCTCACTGTCAAAATGAGAGGCTTGAGTCACCCTATAGCTTGACTCAGCTGACTCGAGCACATTTTCTTTTAATACTGCAAGATACAAATTTCTTTTTATTTTATTTTATAAATGATTATTAATAAAATAAGATGATTAGCTAACCATCTGTATTGATTTCCCCAAAACTGTAGGCAGACCTCCCTCCGTATAAAAAGGCTACTGTATTTGGTATGAAATTCAACTAGATATTGAATGCAAGATCTTACCCACACCCTGTACAGGACCCTCCTTCTTGAATTACAGCTATGGCATTTGGGATTTGAGTCTGCAAAGGCAAGTATGGCAACTTTTTTTCCTCTACTTGGAGGGAAATCAGACAATCCTTAGCTTGGGGTTACTTCCTACTGGTGAATTTTAAGATTCTTTCCCCTGCTCCCTCTATGTTACCCGGTCCATCTCCCATTTGTTCCTTTTATGTATAAATTTATAAAGAATTTCCACATCACAATGCTCTCTGGATAGACAATATTTTAATATATATAAAAATATAACCCCTGTGCTGTGCATATACTTACAACTCTACATAGCAATAATTTGAAGTCTCTTACACTGGGCTTAAGTCTATGCATTTTTCTACCATGGGCTTTAAATTTGTGTTTAAAATCTGTAAATAAGAAGTATAAGGCTTCCACACCTAGGGAAGGAACTTGAAAAATAAAGTAAAATAAAAAACTTCTCAGACTTTACATAAAAGATAGTGGCGTGTATCCCAACGTAAGGAATTTTGGTTGAGAGCCAAAAATGAGTGCGCAGCCCCAGGAAACATCTTCTGTGTTGGATAAACATGTGGCAAACCCACACTATGCTGTGCGTTTTACTGCGATTCCAGCCAGGAGTGAAGAGTGGGTTTATCAGGAGAATGCCTCTGGAATCCAAACTGTTTCCGTTTTGCACTGTGGGAATCGAGTGCTGCCAAGTGCATCAGCAGAAACCCAGAGGAAAAGGTTTAGAAGCCCCCCACCCCGACTGTGGGCACAGCCACACGTGTCCACATGAGAATCACCAGGAGCAGAAACTCATCCAGCCCAACAGACCTTTTTTTTTCATCATTTTACATGGAATTTATTACCAATGGCTGTTGTTCTTCTCCCCAGTCCCCACCTCACCCTGCTTTTGGGCTCTTCTCTAGAGAACTGAAAGTTTTGTTTGATCTGATGGAAGACTGACATCAACGTAAGCCATCTGTCACACAAGATTTCTCCCAGTCATTGGTATTGAAAAGCATGTATTAAAAACAAATGTAGGAATCAAAGTGGTAAGGACACTTTGACCTTTCAAATAGATTGATGCCTAAAGTGTAATAGTAAAACTAATCTGCATGGTTATTTTAAGAATCAAGCTTGAGCTCTAAAGTAAAATGCAGATTATTTTTTTCCTCTCCTCCCCAGCTTAAAAAATATGAGAAATTCTATTGCACCTGGGTTGACCAAAAGCCGATGTCCAGAACAAGTGCCACTATAACATCTAGTGACACCCTTGCATTATTAAGTTACAATATCTTACATAGCACGGAGCTCTCTGCTCCTTGTTCACCAAAAGGTGAGGATGATTTTTCTACATTCAATGTAGACACTATTCAAGACTTTAGAGCAATATGTTCACTGGCTGGCTTTGCTGCTTTTGTTCCTTTAATAATTGTATTCCTCTTGCCTGCTCTCAACAGGTACAAACAGGTCTCCATCCAACTCCTGGGGAACATCAGCCGCTCTGAATGTACTTCTTGATTGCTACGCAGCCGTGTCGGAAAACGGGGCAGGGCATATTTGGTAGAAGTGTCCACGTATTTGTTTTAGGGTCATAGGCTTCCATGTTTCCCAGGGCAGGTCCTTCGCTGCTGACGATCCCACCAGTGGCATAGATTTTTCCATCCAGAACCACAGCACTGTGTTTTTCAAAAAAAAGTTAGTTTCAGTTAGTTGTCTTACTGAACAATTTTCTTTTTAGGCTTAAAACAAACCTAATCTTTTGTAACAAGAGGTAAACAATGAATACACTTTTTGTTCCTATCTGTATAAAGCTGTGTGGGCCCTTCTCTTCCCTCTCCCTTTCTCTCCCCCAAATTAATCCTTTTTGTGTTCCTACCAGGTAGGTAACTGTTGTCTCTAATGTAAACAACAGATGAAAGTCCAAGTAAGATGTTTCTCCAGCCCACACAAGGGATCTGCAGCAAAACCAGCAGGGTGGTGTGTCCCTGTAATATTTTGCACATGCAAAACCAATCCAAGCAATTTGGGGTTCCCACCACCTCAGCTGGAATAAGCTCTTGCTTCAAGTTACTCCTTTAATTGTCAGTGGATGCTGCAAAATGGTGCGGGGTAAAAACCTTCAAAATATGTTCTGTTGCTTCAGCCCTTTCTGTAGTCATGCCTTGGCATGGGGGCCTGGAGGTCCTGCTGACTTTTTTGTCCATGTTCCCAGAGTTGTCCATGGGAAAGTGGATCTGGGGCACACAGATCTGAGAGTTGGGGCTGTGCAGCTGAGGGAATGGCTGCAGACAAGAGACCTTACTGCTTCCTTAAAGTGAAAGTGTTTGACTTCAGGTATCTCTTGTAAATCAAGAATAATGGGGCTGGGCTAATCCCATGGTCCATAGGCTCCTGTAAGAGGGAAGTTGCAGAGGTAAGGAAGGTATTTGAAAGAGAAATTGCCCCTCAGCCTCATCTCTTCCTCTTCCTTCCACTTTACACCTTGGCCTCTCCAGCAGTCGTGCACAGGGCAGGACACTGCTTTGGGCTGATGAAGATGGGGCTGGGCTCCCACATGTGCATTTGGAAATGGCAGAGCATGGCAGAGGCATCTGGGTGGGAAAAGCAAAAGAAGGCTGCCATGTGCCCCATGATGCCTTCCCACTGCGTGATGGGGAACCCAAAACTGGGGGTGTCTCTGTTTTCCATCTGCCAGGAAGCCCAAATTTGCCTTCCAAGTTGATTTAAAAGATGTTCTTAAGATGGATGGGGTTGGCTGTGGCTTTTCTGGTGGCTAGGTGTGTTCTGAGAGCAGCTGGTGAATAATTGTGTTGGGAAGGAAAATGGAGACTTGGAGAGTACGTACCTGCCAAAGGATAGCAGGGAGAAAAGGAGGGAGGGGAAGATGAGAAATTAATTGCAACCAAGAAGGTGGCCTAGATCTAACAAGGTGAAGTGTAGTGCTCCTCTAGGCTTGGTAAAAGCAAAGTAATTTCATATGGCTAATTTTGAAGTAGGGGGAAGAGGAAAGATAAAAAATGATAAAGGCAAAAGCCAGAGAGCGCTGGAAGACACAGGATGAGCTGAGACTAAAATGGCACCAACAAAGCCACGTGCTTCTGAAGAACACAAGGCTCTGATGTCCTTGTGGAGAAGCAGAGCCTGAGGTTAAAAATAAACTCACAATGACAACAGTGAGGACTCAAATAAGCCTAGTCCCTGGGTACTGCCAGGAAATAGGAAATAATGAGAATCTTGTCAAAATAACTGTTAATCTGAAGGGAGGAGGAAGGAGAGAGAGAGACTTGAAACACTTGATTAGAGCCTATCCACAAATCAGCAGGGCTGGATGATGCATAGCCCAGGGTCCTGAGGGAGTTTGCTAATGAACTTACTGAACCACGGGTAATTATTTTTCAAACGTCAGGGAGAAATGGGGAAGGACTTGAGTAAAGCAAGTGTCATCCTGAAAGATGGCTTTGAAAGAGAAGGAGCCCACCTCCAAAGGAGCCAGAGCTGGTGGCAGAGAGGCACTGCCTGGCAGGAACTCCTGCCAAGGCTCAGTCCCTATGCCAGGAGAAGGCAGAGGTGGCAGGACCGGCCAACCCAGTAAATCAGATAAATGTGCGAATTAAACCACAGTTTCAGACTCAGGATATTTGCTGAGGGGTGGGAGGTCCATTTCTGGACAGGAACAAGTTACTATTTAGGCAGGCTGGGAATTACAGCTTGCAAAATCTGGCCTGAGGAGGGGAGGGGGAAGGATTGTCCTACCCCAGGCTCCTGATGTGGTGGAGGGGCTGCTGAAATGAGCAGTTGAGAGATGAGGCCCTGGGGCAGTGGTCGCTGGTTTTGTTTCACTTTTTTTTTTTTTTTCCCCTGGATTGTGAAGTTGAAGAAGATGGAAGCTTCTTTGTTTGGGATATGGTTTGGGATGTGGAAGAGGGTCCAGTGTCAGAAATGGACTGTGGTACAAAGCAGCTCTGCTACCTTGGTCCTCTAATGAAATGCTGATTACTAATTAAAACAGCCCTCCTAAACAATGCTTCATGCAAAAAAGAAATAAAAATTAAATGGGTTAATTTATCAATTTTTTTGGGTTAAGTGGGAAAAATGAAACAAACTCCAAAAGATCCCCAAGAAAGATCTGTCTTCAGAACTATCAATAATGGGCAATTGAAACAAATATTAGTATGGAGCACAGAGTCTGGGGCTGGTTCCATCAGTGCTGATGATCAAGGTCTGCTGCCCATGAATGGCCTTAGTTTTAATCTACTGGTGTGGACATGCTGGTGTAGATGGCAGCACCTCACACCAACACAGAGAGGGTCCCAGTCCTCAGTCACCACCGACATATGGAGCTGGTCTACCACTCACTGCTCATTAACCAATGAAATTCCTCGGTATGGAGCTTTTGATCTGGATGGGAAGAATGGAATGACCAGAGGGAAGACTCTACAGGTGACCATGGGAACAGGAGCCAAGCAGCCACCAGCCCTTCCTTGCTGGCTCTGCTGCACAGCTGAAACCTGGCCTTAAGTGCCGGTATCCCCTCGGGCATCTCACGTTAGGTCTCTAAACAGGGACGTGGGTACTTTACAAATTCTTGTGTCACATCTTAGCCACCCACATTCCTTCTAGTGAAATCTTCTCTGTGGCATGTTTAGTAGGAACTACTCTGAGCCAGAGCTGCTGCCACCACAGAGCAGCTGAGCAGCCAAGGAAACTTTCCTAAAATGATCTGGGTCTGGGCTCCTCCCCAGCCCATGCTCTGGATTTGGGGTTACAGTGAGTGGGCAAGTGCTGCCCTTATTCTCTGGAACCTGGGCTACAGCCCTGGAAAGAATTCCTGCCCAGCACCTGGGACAAGCAGCTCAATCCTGTACCTTCCCATCATGGTGCTAATACAGTGGGGAAGAAATGGATGCTGAATTCCACCCTCTGGAAGACTATGAATTTTAAATGGTGATTAGAGCAGCTTCTGCTCCCTCCGTATGCAATTCCCGTAGATAAGGCTGGCATAATGCTTAGCTTGTGAGTCATGCCTGAGGTTAAGCAAAGCAGTGAGCTGCTCCTGCCATGAAGAAGCAGGCAGTTCTGAGCACACAGTGGGTACTTAAATGTGCAGGGGACTTTGGAGACATTCAGGCATCTCTGGGGCTAAAGTGGCAGGTAGGTGCTTAAGATAATTAGGAATTTAATCCTAGATTGCTGCTACTTTGCAGTATTAGGACAATCATCACTAATTTCTGGGACCTTAGGGAATAGAAAACTCAAGTGGGTTCTAAAACCTTCAGAAAAGTGAGTGGAAAGGCGTATGCTCATTGCTCTTTCTTCATTACTGTGACAATATTTCGTTTCTCCCCTCCCTTCCATCCCATCAGCTGTAAAAACATCGTTACCAAGGCTGACATACAAAGAAAGAATTACAATAATTAGGATACGAGTTTATTGCTTGGTGCCATTAATCCTGAGAGATAAAATGATTACAGGCTGTCAGAGCCTGGGAAGGAAGGAAGGAAGCTCTGTGGCACAGAGCCTTGCTGCAGGGACACAAACCCTCTGGTGGCTTTGGGGCAGTGACTTCCTTGGCTGTGGAGCAGCCAGACCTCCACCTCTCCAGCAGAATGCCCAGGGTGAAGATTATGGGTATCCAAACCCAGATCACTTCAGCCACTCCTTCCAAAAACCTTAGTTTCAGCGAATTATCACTGTGCAGACTAACGAATGACCCAGCTTTCTACTCTGCAGGTAATTACTGCTGCTCACTAGAGAGGCTTCTCCTGTCCTGTGACTGATTCTCCTGAGGTGCCTGGGCATCCTTCATTTCCCGAATGCTCAGTGTCAAAAGGTCATGCTGTGACTGTCCCCTGACACTGCCACAGGTCATCTGATCCATCTGTTGGCCTCCACGAAGCTCTGGATCACGCTCCCAGGAAAATCCCAATAAGGCTGAGGTGTGCCAAGGGCTGGTGGGGACCTGGCTGTCCATGACTGGTGTGCTTGTGTAATCTAAACACCCTTTGCCTCTCTTCCCTGCCTATCCACCTCTCACTCCTTGCCCAGTCTGAGCAAATGGCAGAGAAGGTCCCTCTCTGACAGCTGCCTGTTAAAAGACTTGATGGACAAACTGAATCACTGAACCAAAAAATGATGGAACAGCCCAGGCAGGAGGGAACCTTGGAAGATCATCTATGTGGTCCAACCTTTTGTGGGAAAGGGACACTAGATGATATTATCTTGCATCCTGTCCAATCACACCTTGAAAACCTCTAGCCCTTTGATCATCTTCACGACCCTCCTCTGGACCCCCTCCAGTCTGTCTGTCTTTTTTGAACTGTGGGAACCAGAAGTGCTGCCTGGCAAGAGCTGAGTAGAGTGGGAAGATGAAAGTCTCCTGATGGGCAGTAAGCTTTGGAAGTGGAGGATTTCACTGGTTTTTTTTCTGTATGTTTGAGAGGTGAATGCCTGGGTGCTCTTGCTCCAGCACTTCCCTCTTCCAGTGATATGCTGGACATACCATCAAGCAGCGGGACTACAAGGAATGTTAGTTTTGTTTATTATTGCTCAGTCCTAAGGATCACATCAGCCTCATCAGGAAACGTTAAAAAATAATTTTAAAAAATTCTGTCTTGTAACTCTCAGGGTTGCAAAAGATTTGAAACAGCTGAATTAGTGTATTGTTTTGACTGACTGAAACTTAGTGTCTTCTGAGGCCTCAAACAATGCTCTTCTCTCTGCTCACTCTTGGCTACGCATGCACAAGCACACACTCATTTATTTGGAGCAGTTCCACAAACATTATTGAGTATTATCAGTTAGGTTGACACAGGATCTGCTTAAAAGAAGAAAAAAATATCCCTGCATTTATTAGTGGATGAATTTCCTTCCTGCCCTAAGATTTCAGGAGGGCTTTACTGGAGATGGAACTGAATTACGCTAGTGGGATTCTTGGGGTTGTCCTGTGCAGGGACAGGAGTTGGACTTGATGATCCTTGTGCATCCCTTCCAGCTCAGGACACTGTGTGATTCCAGGATGCTCATTGACTGGATGGAGTTGGCTTTAGGACCAGGGAAGCCTCCAGGGTCCCAGCCCCTGCGGGCTGTAGCTCTGGGCAGTGCCAGGCAGAGCTGCAAGTGCCCCTTAAGCTTTCTTTTAAACCAGGGACCTTTCTGAGACACTTGCATGGTAGTTTGTGGTGCTGGAGAAAAAGGCATTGCTGGCACTGTGTCCATGGGTGGTGGCAGTCAAGGAGCCAAGGCTCTGTCCCCTGTTTGGTGGCAGTGCTGACAGCCCCCGGCGCCGAGAGCGGCCGCACTGGCAGCCAGGTTATGTCAGAGAAGGCTCGAGCTCGGGTGGCCGTGTCATGCTGCCAGAAGTGTCATCTTTACAATGAGATGGATAAATGAGGGTCCAGATTAGTCATGGTCAATTAGGAGGATATCATGCCCCTTCTTGGAGCAGGATTATTAGTGTGGGTATTTTGGCCAAGCTCCAGTTATATTCTCCCCTGCTCTGCGAGCACTTTCCCTTGCTAATGATCCAAAACCATCATGTGGCATTGTTACTTTTGCTGAAAACCAGCAGTATTTTACTCCGAAGTCCACAGCACATCAGTAATGGCCTGAGTGCTCTGTCTATATTGTTATGCTTTAATGCCCACCACAATCCTTCATGTCATCAGCTCCTACAGAAGTTGTTGCCAGTAGTCTGGTGCAGCAGTTCTCACTGCTATCTGTGGAGGATGGCCCCACACCTATGTCTCCTTCCAGATATGCTGGAAGATTTTGTTTTACCTTCTGGACTACAAACACCTCCAGCTGCAAATGCTGCTGGCTGAACACACCAGCCTTCCTGTCTGTAGGCTTGGGAAGCACATGGCCAACCCCTTTCAGTGCCTGGAGTTGTCATGAACTTTGCAAGGACGAAATGAGCCAGCCTGGGGAGGCGGTAGCTGGTGTTGTAGGTCAGCAACGCCTGGCAGGTCAGCACAGGAGACACCATGCTTTGCTGTTCAAGAACAAGGCCTTACTTGAAAAGAAGAGGCAGGGGGAGGTGGGGGGGAAGGGGGGGATAAAATAATCCCCAAACTGACCCTGGTTTTGTGCTGTTCAGCCTGAGTCAAAGTTTTATTAAAGATTTCCATTCAGCAGAACCATCTAATAAATCTTACTGGTTAGCAGTCATGGGAGGAGGAAGAAAATGCTTTTCTGGTGTCTGTTGGGAATTGCTGGTACTAAATTAGCTTCTCTGGAATTATTGCTGGCACCACCATGCTGCCGCTGTTGCCCCGTGGAGGCTCTCTGCAGCACAAGCCTGTTTGCACGCTGCCTGCATCCTAAGCAAGCAGAATATGGAATTTTTAATCATGCACAGGAATGTATTTGGTATTCTTTTCACTTGTGGAAAAATAAACGCTTGAAGGGCACTGCAGGAAGGGAGAACTCCCGCCTGCAAAGGGAGGCCTTGCCACATTGAAAGGGAGGGATATCTGCAAGTCTTTTTGGAGGGAGGTGTCTGGCAGAGCGAGGTGGGATCATCTCATCCTGGCTTTTCCTTCCTGTTGGCTGCTGTTCACCATCTCAAGATCCTGCAAATGAATAGGGGCTGCCAAACTGAGATGGGGTTTGTGTGGCAAAAAGCTCACACTTGCCTGATGTTTTGGAAATGTCAAGTATGTCCCTCACCTGTTGTGTGGAAGGTGTTTAACCTCTCAGTGAATTTTAAAACACTTCAGGCCTATTATAGCTCTTTTTTCATTTAGCACCATCTTTCAGAGGGTTAATTCTACATGAGCATGAATTTCTTATTGACTTCCATCAGGCTGGGCTTATCTGAAAATGATCCTCAATTTGCTCTTCTGTTGATTGTGAGCTGGAGACCCAAACCATTTATTTTTCATTTTTCATTAAAAGTAATTTAACTAGATATTAAAACCATTTGAACGGACCTTTAATTTTTCACAGGCAGGGAATGTCACACACATTTCTTTTCCCTCTGCTCGAGGCTATCATGCTCCCTCATCACTAACATGTAGAAACAAAGCAGATAAAAATAAAAGTGATGCGGTCAAGATTTTTCCCAGCAAATTCAGTATCAAGTGATTCCTGGTGAGAGGAGATCAATAGCATGCAGTTAATTTTTAAGTTGTTTATGTTGCTGCTTTTAAACCATGTTTTTTGTGATCCATGCTAATGAGTAGAATGAGGAATTTATAGATTCACAGGCTAAGGTCAGAAGGGACCTCTGTGCTTAGTTAATCTGAGCTTGTGTATACGCAGGCCATGGACATTTCCCCAGGCAGCATCTCTCCTGGAAACGTATCTAATCTCCTCTTAAAAACAGCGAGTGTTGGTGAGTTCACCCCCTCCCTTGCTGCTTCTCTGTTTAATTATCCTTGCTGTTGGGAAAGTGCTTCACTTTGAGGCCAAGATGTGTAACTTGACTTTCCAGCCCTTGTAACCTGCTATGCCTTTGTCTGCAAGGCTGAAAGCTTCTCCATTTGCTCCCAGTGATCAAGTCACCTCTCAGCCTTTTTTTGATAAGCTCCTTGAGTTTCATGTCAAAGGTTTGATTTGCAATCTGGGGTCATTTTGGCAGCTTCCCTTTGAACTTCTGCTGCTCTTTCCACATGTTGATGCAGGACCCAGGACCTGCACTCGTCTCTCCAGCACTGTATGTAGCAGCACTCACTCTCCCCAGCTTCAGCTTGTTTTCATTTTGGTGTTAGGGCTCATTTTATATCTCCAATATTGCACTGACCTTTTATCCAGAGCACTGTGATGCGAGCTCATGTTGTGCTGCTCTGAGTGATCTCCTTTATGTCCTCCTTTGAGAGCCTGGCTTTCCAAGGGAGCTGGGCTGCTAAGAGTGTGCTTCCTCCATGTCTTACTTTGTATTTAAAATACCACTGCTAGCTTGAGACAGTACAACTCAGATACTCAGGTAACTGCTAAAATAGCTCCTTCTGTAATATTTTGTACCCAGAAAGTGTTATGCCACCTGCAGCCTTTATCAGGAGAGATTTTCTATTACCTGGATTATTGGTAGATGTATTAAATAGCATTGAAGAAGAAGAAATGCTTGCTACCAGTGGCCTTGCTCAATGATATCTTCTCATTAACAACTACATTTTGAGATCTGTCATTGAAGCAGATTCAATCTCTGTGCTGTGCGCCTTGTTAATTCCATATAATGCCAGCCAAATACCTTGGAGAAATTGCAGTATATTACAGCGTCACAGTTGTCTTTAGCAGCCAGGCGTGTTGTATTACAAACCAAAACAAAGAACCAGGCTTCCCAACACCTTTGGTGAACTTAGCAGTGTCAGGTTTATGGTTGGATTCGAGGACCCCAAAGGTCTTTTCAAACCTAAATGATTCTATGACAACAGGCTGGTTTAACAAGCCTCATTTTCCAGAAAAGTGCATTGATTGATGCTCATTATTTTATTAGCATCTAGTTATTTGTTGATGAAATCCCAAATTAACCACTCTGGTATTTTGCAGAGGACCAACATGAGGCTAAGTGAGACCACTTAGCTTGATGCTGGTACTTTGCAAAATTAATTGCTGCACTGAAATTCTCCTTTTCACCTTTTCAAAATATGGAAATACTTTGCCAGTGCCCTGATCCATCCTCAACTTGAAAAGTTATTAAAAATCAACATTAGTGGTTCAATCAGCTTCTCAATGAAATCTCTAAAGACACCTGTGTCTAAGACAGCTGGGTTGCTGGATCTGAGAATATAATTTCAGGGTTCCCATCTTTCCTTGCTGCCAACAGTGACTGTTTTCGGTCCCTTACAGCAGAACATGGAACTGAACCTCCTTGTTCCCCTCCAAATACAGATGAGAAACACCCACCCAATCAGTCTGTATTTTACTTTGCTACCTCATCAGTCTCATCAGCAGTGGTTTTATAACTGATTAAAATTACAAATCTGATCCCCAAAGATTTAAAGTGCCTTTCTTTTTACCCCTATTAGCCCTCAGCACTGGTTCCCTCAGCCTCCTTGTAGCAGCAGCAGGTTTTTTAACCTATTTGTAACTGCTGAGCCCCCATATTTCCTATTTCCATACATTCTGCTTTATTTAGGTTTTGTCACAGGCTTTACAAGTCCTTTAGGCTGAAATATTTTTCCTTGACTGTTTCCCAGGACATTCAAAATCTTTGAAATGGTGCCTTTTTTGCTTCCAATTATATCTACTTTTTTTTGGTGACCATATATAAATGTAGGTTTCCTGTCCACTGTTGCTTTAGGCATTAGAAAACAATCTAAAAGCTTGAATTTACTTTTTACAGACAGATGGCAAATTCTACTTAAACAAAGCCAGTATATTATGGCGCCTAAGCACTAGAGAATATTTAGATCACCAGTTCACTTTCCTTGGTCCTTCTGTTCTGCAGGGTGCAGAGCAAAGCATCCCTTCATGTTAGAAACCCTGGGAAGTTTTCAGGTGAGGTGCTCAGCCAGCAGCTGGAATCAGCCATGCAATTTCTCTTGTATATTTACCAGATGTTTGTTACTTTTTACAAACCCAAGATGTTCAAAGAGCACCTCATCCCTCTCTATGATGGATGGGAAGATGCAGGAATGTATCAAATGTCCAAGTTCCTGATGTTTCATTTTACTTCTTAGGGCTCTGATCCTGAGCGGTATTGTACCTGTTATTTCTGGTTTTCAGGAGAAAAATACCATTATATGCTGCCTGAGCATGGCACTCCTCATCCTGCTTCGCCTCCTGCTAGAGTGGAGGGACTGGGAGGATGTGTCCTTAGAGCAGGGGAACAGGGCAGCAGCCACTGGGATGGAGCTGATGCTCTGACCCCTTTGCTTACAGCAGTATCAGCTCCAGCAGCCAAGAGAGGGTGCCCCTTAAATTAATAAAAGGAAGGGAAAAAAGGTGGAAATGAGAAAAAAAACAGCAAAAAGAGAAAAACCGAGCATGATTTCTTAAAAGGCATTTTCTCATCTGCATCGAAGTGAAAGGCTAAATCCAAGTTAAAACATGGAGGTGTTTTCCAACTGTAGCATGGGGGCCAGGGACAC
Organism: Corvus moneduloides; assembly: GCF_009650955.1. NCBI lineage: Eukaryota > Metazoa > Chordata > Aves > Passeriformes > Corvidae > Corvus > Corvus moneduloides. The sequence goes on from NC_045478.1 coordinate 7,549,897, forward strand.
CCCTGGAGCAAGGTGCAGTTGGCTGAATATTTGGAAGATGTGGGTCTGCTGTGGGCCCTGCTGCTGCCCCATTGCTGCTCTTCCTCCCTCCCCAGCCAGGGTTTTGTCAGGACATTGTCTGGCATATCGCCTCTGCCCTGGCTTGGCTCAGTGCCTCAGAATGCTGCTGCGTCAAACATGGATAACAAACCCTCACCTGGTGCCTGTGGCAGTGTCTGGAGACCAGCAGTGGCTTTTCCAGGGAAATCAACAGCTCAGCTCTTCCCCAGCATGGAAATCTGCTCTGTGAAGGGCTGGCTGTGCACAGCCCAAAACAAGCCCGTCTTTCAGTAGCAGCCATGTAAAACTATTTAAAAGGACTTTAAGTGCTGCCAGTACCTGCAATGGCTGCCAAGTTTTATTTTTGTCAGACAATTTGTGAAATTTGTTCAGCTTGTGACCACGATCAGGGAAGCGAGCCCGAAAAGCAATCAAAAGCACCTAATAAATAATAGTAATTAATATCGGTGTGTGGTGCTTACTCAGTATTCTTTTTCATTCAGGGATCTTTTAGCTGGTTAGCAAAAACATGTTCCACATTATGGTGGTCTCTCCTACAGAGGGTATTTATCATCCTGTAGTTGCACATGGCAAACTGAGGAGAACAGCATTCCTGTAATCACTGGAGGAGCCCAACACACATCCCTCCCCGTGATCCATCGTGCCTGAACGTGAGGAGACGTGAACCACAACAGACTGCTGAATGTACACTTTGGGAAATGCTGTGTGCCTGAACACGTACAGAAAAGAGATGAGGAAAACCCCCAAGTGGTTCACACCTCCCTTCCCCTCTCCCCTTCATTTGTAGTAGCTTACTTATCAACAGAAAATGTTAAGGCACCGGTTAATTCCATTTTAATGGTTTTTCTCACCTGCAGAACTGCCTGGAGTGGTTCATGTTGGGACCTGCTTTAATATTGCCTTTCTCTGGGTCATAGATGGTGGTTGCTCGTGCATAAGCTCCTCCAAGAATAAAGATGAACCCATTGAGAGTGACTGCAGGAGCATATTTGTTATCTGTCAATGGAAAGCAACACTGAGATCAGTTTTAGGCTCAGGTTTGGAGACTGTTTTTTTATTTATACATTCCCCTTATTTATAGATAAGTCACGTTTCTCTAAACCTCCAAGGCTAGGGAAGAAAAATGAGGAAACCTTTCCTGGTTTTGTTCTCCTCTCTCAAAGTTCTCAAAGGCACTTCTAAAGTTCATCACTTCTTCATCCCCCAATGGGATGGAGTCACCATGAAAGTTCCACAGTTACATATGAAGTTAAGATGTCAAATTGGTTCAGAATTTTGAATTGCTGCAAGTTTTAGCTCAGATGCTTCCCATGTCTGTGCAGCAGCTAAATACAGCAGAAACCCACAGCACAGAGACACCCCCAAATAATATCCAGTAACTGATACTCTTTTATATTGTGCTTTTGCTTGTGGGAAGGTCACCCACACTTCCAGAAGATCTTGTGAGACCTGATTTCTTTTTCACCTTTATCTGTCTCATAAATTCACTTGCATTTTTATTTTCAGATGTGTGTGTATCTCCAAGCAGTCCTGTAATTTAGCAACAAACTGTGTGAGGCTGGGAGTTTGAAATTAAGCAACTCTCTCATCCTGAGTCAAGTTCAATCAGATTTTCTGAGGACGCTTTAAAATTCTTGTTAGCTGCGGCATTATTAGAAATATTAGTAAAACTAATCATAAATTATTGAATAAAATAATTCTAATCTAATTAGTTGGCTTGTCCCTTATGCTGCTAGCACGCCATATGCACATTATTAAATATGAGCCAGTTGGGCTGAAATTTCTCATGATGATGTCTGTCTTGATGAGATACAGTTTTTTTAATCAACATTTCTGCAAAACCAATCAGCAGTGTCTAGGAACAAAAGATGGGAAAATGCATTGCTTTGAGTTAAAATAAGCCTCACAAGCAGTTCTCTAAGCAGCACGAGCCTCAGCCCTTTGGGGTGTGATGTTTCCTGGGAGGCCATCCTGGGGTCAGGAGACACATAAAAATTCTCTACTCACAGCTGTAAGTTAAAGCCTTTCCAAAATCTGCATTTTCATATGCTCAGGAAAGGTTGATCCCCCTGCATCTCCAACAGGGAATCAGACTGGACACAGTCCTGCTGGTTTCAAGCCCCTGCAACCTCCTCCAAAGCGGACCCAGGGGCAGAAGCTGGAGAGGAGGTGTGATACCATCTTCACTGTGCTCTTACATCTCTGATAACAGCCGGTGCATAACACTGAAGGGGTTAGTATGTTCCTCCCACATCTACAGCATTATGACTGTGTCCTTTTAGGAACACAGAAAAGGATGGGCTTAAACCAGATGCAGCAGCTTTATTTTGGGATTTGCTTACCTCTTGCATGATGCACTGTAACGCTGAGGTTCTTGTAAAACTACCTTATTCCATTAAATATTTAACAGAGACTGAATTTGACAGGAGTAAAGCAAAAGCTGATGAACATCTCCAGAAGAGAGATAATCTCCTTAATTGACATTTGAACTGGTAAAACTAGAATGAAAGGAATGGTTTTGTGCTGTCTGCTTCTGTCCCAGCATGGTCATGGGGTAGTCTGGCTCAGTTCATCCCACTCCATGCTGGCACGTGCCTAGGGGGACCTACAGGGATGCAGCACCCGGCAGGAAAACAGACAGAACCCATGTGATGGGTTAAAGTTGAGTTCCTACTACGCTGAGTATCTACAGGCATATGTCAAAAAACACGGCTGTATTAGGAAAATGTCACTGATCCTTGGGAACAGATGGGAAGAAACTAATTCATCCAGAAAATAGAACAAGGAGTATTCAGTTTCTTCACGGTGCCACTAAGCCACTATAATTCATCAGAAAGGCTTATCTGTCCTAACAACCCGGCTCGCATCCCTTTCCAAATCAGACTTGCATATGTGACATTTTTTCCACTTAAGACACTCATCAGAAATTTTCCATATTTAATTAACACTTCTTCTTGGGTTTTTTTCTCCGACTAGCACAGTTTTGTAGAGATTGAAACTCTTGCACTAAAAAAACCCCTCAGCTCCCAAATCTCACAGGGAAATTATTTGGGGCTCCCTCATGGCAGAAACAGTGACTTCTCAGGGGACTGAATCACTGACTTAACATTTCTTTTTGTTAAAGAACGAGAGGGAACCCCTTGGGTATTTTTATAGTGACATTTTTTTTTCCTTTTTGAATAGGCAGACAGTCTGATATTCTTTTTCTTCCTTTTTTAAGAGGTAATTGTGTTTGCTTCTTATCAGTTTTTCAATACATCTCCTATCTGTTGTCTTTTTACTGCTTTTGTCTTTAGCTATAATTTCATAAATTGGTATCAAGTAAGTCTGAGACTGAGAAACAGAAAAAAAATTCGCTGCTTCTTTCAGGAAGGGAGAAGTTCACAGAAAAGTCCCTTGTTCCTGATGAAGATATGGCAAAAAGACATGAGGGACACCCTTCCAGAGAGGAGGGTAGAGAGGTAGAGAGGAAACAGTGTATTTTATTTTTGTTTTGTTACCATGGGGACAGAAACTGTTCATAGACACCAGGATTTTGGGAACATCAAGTCATCATTCCTGATACTTAGGTGTGGATGACTACCTTCAGTCTTTAACCTTACTTCATCCCAGGTGCAACCCACACGATTCCTGTGGGGTTGTCTTTTTCAGGGCTTGGCATTCTCATGCAAACTCTCAGGAGTCTCCAATTTCTGTCACTGTTTGAAATCCTTAACATGGTCACAGTGCAAGGCAGCTGGTGGGGAGCCTAATTTTGCAAAAGCATTTTCTGGTTTTTCGTGCAGCAGGATGGAGAGGAGGTGGACAATGCTACTGGGTGTGAACATGAGCTTCTACATGTCAGAGGCTTCAGTGGGATACAGCAGGGCCACTGGGTATTTCAAAAGAAATACCGGAGAAAAGGAGGAGAGGGGAGAGGAAGCATGGAAACAGAGAAGCAGCCTCCTTTCCTCTCCAAAGTTCAAGTGTTGAGGCTGTTGGATATAGTAATCCATTTTAGGCTGGAAAATCTTAAATGGGATTTGTCGAGGTCAGCAAACACACTTGAGATTAGAAGGCAGAATAAATGTAAATGAAATAATAGGTAAAAGGTGATGTCTGCAAGTGGATAATGTGGTAACATCACTCTCCTTTTCTGTTGCTACAGTAAAATAAGCCAGTAGTTCTATTCTGTGACAGGCCATTGGAGGAAGGAGTGTGCACTCCATGACAGTGCTTGAGCCAGAGGTGTCCTTCACGTGGGGTTGATGATTTAACGTGCTGCTGTGCCCCTCAGGAAGGTCAGACTGCGCTTGGGATGTGTCCGTGGCTCTCACATCTCTCCCTACATTACATGGCCAAGCAGCACAGTCCTGCTTTCTCTTCTGTGATTGCTCAAAGATCTTCCACTGCCTTCGGTAATGCACTCGGTCAGGGACTGAAGGGCCACTGCAATGAACAGCAGCAGCACTTCATACGGAATGAGGTTGTTATAACCAAGCTAGTTAAACGTTTTTACTGGGAGAAAGAAATGCAGGAGTGCCACCAGTCCAGGCAGAACTCCAACCAAATTGTCTCCTGGCAGGTGTGGCTGCCCAGTGGGGAGGTTGATGCACTTGATAGATCAGATTAGAGAAAGGAGTCTGGTTAATACAAACTAAGCCTGCTTTTAATAGTAAGTGCCTCTTCCTCTCCTTGAACACTCGGCAGACAAGTGTCAAGAATGGCACGGCATAGGATAACCAGGGGACTGTGATCTGATCCTTAACACAGCTTGTGAGGCCCAGATGAAGTTGCTGCCATGAACAGTGAGGGCTTGGATGTCGCCCTGCAGGCTTGAACTCTCCTGCAGGCTGATCTCCCCCAAATACACAACTGGCCACCCAGCCCTATGGCTTCCCCACTGACCCTTGAGCAAACCCTCCTTGGAGACCCCAAAGTCGAGTGTCCTCACTTGCAAACACCACATTTTGTGTATGTGTGGGGGGCATGGCCCATGCCAAAGCAGGAGTCTCCACCTGCCACTGCAGGGCAGCTTTAGCATCAAATTTACAGGCGTGAGGTTGATGAACTGAAGAGTGTTGGAAAAAGAACACCCATGGAGATGAAGGAGAGATAGGAGTGAAAAGGAGGACATTGGATAAACAGCAACACAAAAATACTGATTTTGCATGGCAGAGGGCAGAGAATAGATGGAGAAACACACTGAGGAGTGGAAAAAGTCATTCTGCAGGAAGGACATAGCATATACAGAGGAGAAAAGGGTGAGATAAAAATTCAAGCTTAGTAGGGTGAAAAACACTAAGAACTGGCCAGGGGAAGAAAAATACACTGAAGAATGAGAGGAAACAATCATTGCTTTGGGACTTGCAGGTGAAAGCCAGCCATATTCCCCTACAAATACCGAACTATTGGCCTTGGGAGAGGGCCAAGACATATATCTGATTTTTCTTGTAAAGTCAAAAAATAAATTCTTAATATGCATTTTAACCAAAATAAGCCATGGGACAGTGCAGTAAAAATGCACAGATGCTTCTAGTGCTGTTTTCTAGATAGGTCTTGCATTCTTAGGTCTGTGATTGTCTCACTTTGGTCAGACAAATCACTGCAGAAGTAAATGCTATGGTGAGGAACTAGATACTTGGGCTAGAAACCAGAAATACTCACAGGACTTAGACCCTGTTCTCTAGTTCTCACCAGATTTTAAAATTTAATAGCGGTGGTAATTAACTACTGGTTTTCTTACAATCCAGAAACATTAATAAAACCTTGTAATTCCACACTAACTATTTAGAGCATCAAAAAAAGGTATATTTTAGTGCCCTGTCATGAAGACACAACGTGAACTGAAAGGCAGCGACCAAGTAATTAGGCTTACTTAGAATCCCTGACTTCAGCATGTCTATGGCCATCTTGTTAAATAAGACAAAGCTCAGGAAGCTGGGCATGGAATACATTTTTAGCACAGCCATATAGGACAGCTTGTCCAGAAATGGAAAGGCAGGTGCTGCAAGTATGTAGCCCGGGTTCACTTACTCATATAGGACTTTTGTTTTTACATCTAAAAACATGAGAAGGAGATGTGCAAGGTTTTGGTGTTTACCAAAAACACGCAGTGTGAAAGCCCTGTGAGGCTCCATTATCCCAGTAACTTCCAGCTGTGGGCTGCACTGCTGCAGGAACATCTGCCCCGTCCAAGGTGGGAAGGACTGACACAGGGCAAAGGATGGGGCACTGAGAAAGGCCTTCTCCTCCCCAAATGTGGATGTGTGTGACCAACACCTGCCCAAAGGCATCCAAAGCATCCATGTGCAGCATGTCAGTGAGCCTGGTGTCAGACCTACTGCTCACAGGCATCCACATCCCAACACCTCCTGACAGCTGGAGTATGAAGAATAAATGGGAACTGGGAGTGAATTCACTGCATATTCCTAGAAGAAATCCAGGCAGAAGAGAGCAAAGGCTGAGCTGTGTGGACTTGCTATCAGTCCCCAGTCTGTATCTCCTGTGCACAGGCAGGATGTCAGTGTCCAGCCTGCTTCACCTTCACAGACTGGACAAAACACGAGCCATGATTGATGCCAGTGTTGCCGTGGGTTAGGCTGGCACGTGATGCTTTGAAAGAGATGGATCTGCTGGCTTCAAACGTGTGCCACACTGCATTCAACTCACTATCATAAAATACCACAGTGAACTGAGACAGGTGCTACTCATCTAAAAATCTCCATAGACCTTGGCTGCTTTCAATACCTGCAGCTACTGTTGCAAATCTGAGCATGCTGGAGGCATTTTTAAATAAACTGTTGTCCTATTTGAGGTCAAACAGGTTTCACTGATCTCTAGGGTGACTTTGTAACAACTGACCATCAGAGATCTCAGTTGCCTTAGCTCAGAGGTAAACCTTAGGAATTCACAAATCAACACAAAAAGGCTCTGAGGCTGTCAGAGGCACCCTGGCAGTGATCATGACAGGATTGATCCCAGCTCCATTTTGCAAAAGGCTCCTTCTACTTCCTCTTTCCTTTAGACTGTACTGTACCTGGCACTGCATCCAGTTCTTGGGAGGATACTTTAAAAATACAGGAGATGCTATGGTTTTTGTAGAGCTGAAAATATTGAAATGTATTTCCAACATTCCCACTGCCTTGTAGTGAAGATCAGGCATCACATCAGTTCACGTTCTCAGACATTCTCCACTGGGGTGCCATTTTTCAGACTGTGTTATTTTAAGTTATTTTGAAGTAAATTCACATTATACATTACCCAACAAAGAACTCCTTGTTTTATTATATATTTTATTGTTTTATTATATATTTTATGCCTTTAGCTTAACTAATGAAAAAAACCATAAATACCATCTTTTAATTTCACAAGTATCTTTCATGTATTTTTGTACTATTAAGAAATAATAGTACAACTCTATTAGAACAATGGGTGAAGAACCCAGCTCTGGGATGGTTAAGATGATTTTTTTTTAAACACACATGATGTTGATGCTTGCTAGACCCTAACGAGCCCAGGGGAAGACTCCTTAGCTCCTGTGGCGCTTGCACTATTATGGTAAGGAATAGGAATACAACTTTGCATAATGCACTCGTTTTTGCAGTATGCTGTGAGTCCAGGAAAACCTCATACTGTCAGTCAGTGGATTAAAGGAGCAGTGATAGCTGTAGCCACGTGATGGAAAAAGCCAGGCAGTGGGGTTGTTTGTGCTGCTGTCTTACATAAGCACGCCTTTGGCCGGCTAGCGCCCTCCCGCTGGGCGCTTCCTGCGCATCCTGCGCGTGTCACGTCGTGTTAGAGCACACGGGAGCAGCCGGCATCCTCAGCAGGGCAGGCTGCGGCCACGGAGCGCCAGCTCCTCGTCTCCTGATCTACCAGGGAACCCAGCAAAAGGGTCGGGATCATTGTAACAAGCTGCAACAGAAAGAGCAGCTTATTCTAAGTTTCTGAATATGCTTAGGCCTTACCTGAATACCTTACAGCTGTCCTATAATTTCTTACTTGCTACTCCTATTGCTCTAAGGTTCAGTAAAAAGAAGATGATTTTTTAAAAATGAGGTCACAGCGTCAACACGACTAAAAGGTTCAGAATGCTGAAACACTGGAACAGGTTGCCCAGACAGACAGTAGACACCCCATCCCTGGAAACTTGAAGGTCAAGTTGGACAGGGCTCTGAGCAAACTGAATTAGTGGAAGACGTCCCTGCTTATTGCTTGGGTTACGTGACCTTTAAGGGTCCCAAACCACTGTATGACTCTCTGAACTCGGATGTGAAGACAAACCACTCCAAAAGCAGCTTCTCTACAATGATTGTGTGTGAGTTGTTTCTTTGGCCACTTGGGTGCAGCCAGACCGAAGGCTGGCACAGCCCAGTGCAGAGCGCACGACCCAGGTCAGCTGTTGCCTGCAGGAGCATCCTCTCTGAGCTGAACACTAAATCTCATTTCCAAAAGCAGCCTAAACACTCAGGGTGCAAATTGCCACAGAAAGCAAGTAAGTTGCAAACTTCTGAGCACTGTTCTAATTTTGGAAGGAAGTCATCACCTCTGACATTGGCTGGTGCATTGGAAAATTTGGTTTCTCATCTTGCTCTTTATGTTTGGTGAGCTCAAGGGCATGATAAACTAAAACCCACAGTTTTAATAAATTACGTCTTGAAGATGTCAGCCTCCGAAGCACATATGCCTGTGGACACCACTGATAAATCCCAGTTCGGAATGCCTGTCACTTCCCACAGTGGGAACATTTTAACAAACTCATGAGTGAGTTTTAACAAACTCATGAGTGATGATCCACCACTTGAGCAGTGCTGTGAACCCACATGGAGCAACACATGATGCCAGCATGAAGTTTCACTGCACTTGGAGATTGTTTTAATCTAAAATGTCTAATTGTTCATACCTTTCCTTTCTTCTCTGCTTTGAACTCTTCACTTCTAGCTGGTAACTAGTCTGTATTAATGAGTGACAATTACCTTCAGTGGAGATCCAGACAACTGCTTCTCTGGTATAGTAGCCATGCATTCCTGCCAATATGTTATAGGGATATCCCCCCGACCCCACAACTCCTTTGCTTTCTGCAAAGGCATTCAGATACCTGTAGCACAGAGGTTTGCTCTGACACCACGCAAGGCTTACCAATCATCGGTGACTCTATGAAACTCCACGAGTTGGTCTGAGGGATGTAGGACTGCAAGACCCCCGCAGCTCGGCCGGCTTCGTTCACCCCTCCGAAGACGTAGATCTTGCCCCCACACACGGTGGCCGCGGCCGAGTGCACGGCCTTGGGCAGGGGGGCGATGGTCTCCCACTGGTTGGTGATGGTGTCGTACCTGGGGACGACAGCAGCGCAGTGAGCTGAGGTGAGCAGCACTGGGCAGCACAGACAGGCACAGAAAGCAGGCTGGGGCACAGAAAGGCAGCTTGGCAAGCAGAAGAAAAGCAGAGGTGGAAAAGCATTTTTTTTAACATCTTACAAATTCAGCCACTTGGTAAATGGTGTAATGGATGCTTTTCTCTAAGGTTTTAAAACATTGATAGAAGCCCAGAGAAAGCTGGTTCTGTTTTCTGTATATGCCTCTCAAATCTCATTATAGTCCAAGGTGCAGAAACTTGAGACATCTTTATTGAGATGTCTTCCACTGATTAATTTCTTTTAATGAGTATACAATGAGATTATTCTTGCTAATCAGTGTGGAGATATCCAATAGTGACTGTGGGCAAGCAACTGTTAATATACTTCAGTTGTTCAGCTTGTGGAACACATCTCACCTGCAATATAATGCAACATGATGGTTCCTTTTACTCTAGTTAACTGACCAGCAATGCACATTTTGTGCCAGAATAACTTGCTTTTATTTAATTTTCATTGTGCAAACCAAGCTACTGTGCTTCATTTCAGGATGCTGCAACTGTTAATGCTGGAGTAAGATTTCACCATTGGTTTTGTATTTGACATGAATCAAACAGAAAAGAGTACGCATGAAAGTGCTAAATTAGTTTTAAGGTCATCAGCATCTGATTTAATTAAGTCATTGACCATAAGGGAAGTGCAGTTAACAATCCATGGATGAAGATTCATTTTAGACAATATCACAAGTACAGGCATCCCTTTTTTTTTAAAGATAATGTGGCAGGGATCCAAATAGCTGCTCTAAAATGAGTCTTGGAGACAGTGGAGAATAATGTGATTTTTAGGTTTCTATATTTCCATGTAATGACAGATGCAGTCAAACAGGAGTTTCCCGTGTAGTGATTTTTCAGAGTTGTTGACTGCCAGAACAGAAGCCCTCATCACCCATTCAGAGCTTTTGCTCTTAATGGCAGTGATATGCAATATGCAAACACGAAATGAATTGATGAACATGAACCCTTGTGCAAAATATGATTTGGCAACAGGGGAATTCTCCCTCTGTAACATGGCCCTCAAATTTTCACTGCTCAAACTTGGGGAAAATAAAAGGGAGGAATGATAAAAATGGCAGAAACAGTAGAAAATAATGTGCTTAATAAAAATGCACTAATGAGCTTCCAAGTAATAGAACTGAAAGTAATTAACACACTCATAAAACTGAAGCAATAGCAAGAGGGAGGCAAACTCTAACTAAAAAAAATTAGGAAAGTCCCTTATAATGAGCATGGAGAACTGCCTTGTATGATGCTCTAAATTAGTTACAGAGAAATTAAATTCATCTACAACAAGTGATCAAAGGGAAGAAATATAACAAGATTAAACAACATGGTGCTGGAAGCATTCAAGGTGACACACCTTTGCTGGGCTGATTCTTGTACCAAACCTGAGCCTGAAGATGCATTTTGACTGCACAAGCAGCTCCTCCAGGTAAGTCACCACATGCTGCATCTCTCGCATTCGCCCACAGCACTCGGAGCAGCATTCACATCCACCCGAGCAGATATATGAAAATTTCACAAAATATAAAGTTTCACACGTTGCTTTTGGGACATACTTTGCTAACTCAGCTACTGCAATAATTGGTAATTTAATTCTTGATGTCTTGTTAAAACATTGGCTGTAATTGGTTATGGAATGGGAAAAACAACAGAGCTGAGAACTGACCTAGTGTTCCTTCTCTTGTTCCTTCTTTAAGACAAATTCCACCTGTCGACTGATAGGTTTTGTCTCACACCATCTACTCTGAATTAGCACCAGGAACATATGTGGGCAGTCAAAGTGGTCTGAGATGGAGGTGGTGAGCAGCCAACTGCCTTCCCTGTTGCTGGCAGAAGTACCTGGCACAGCTCAGCTCTCAAGACAAAGATGATCCCGACAGTGGCTTTCTGATTGTCCTACTATGTTTTTGAGAAGAAGGGGTTATATCCTTCACATATACTGGGGGCTGGGTGTGGTTGAGAACCACAGCCATAGGAATACTGGAGAAACTTCAAATTACAAAAACAGTCATCCTTTTTCTGGATCAATTTCCTTACTGAGGTCTTGAGTCCCACAGACTCCCTTTTTCACTCACTTTCACTGCTCTCTGTTTATGCTCTATGATGACAGAGCTGGTATTTTTTCCTACTGTCCTTCATCTGCCACTGAGAAACCAGAAATGACCAGTTTCACTTCATCTGCTGAGACCCAAAGGCCGAAAATCTACTGGATACAGGTGAAGCTTAAAACCCCACTCTTTTCTTGAAGGTCATTTGGTTTAAAAAATCAGTGAACCATAAAGCAGGCAGAAGCAAGTCCCGGTCCACTTAGCATGGGCACCTAACGTGGGTTTTACACGGGCTGCTCAGTGAAGCAACTCTCTTAAGTGAGCATCTACACAAGCCCTGAGGCTGAAGAGGAGAAATTGATGCCTCAAGGCTTCCTGATAGCTGTCCACCACGTCCTTCCATCCCCTGGGAATTTATTCCTCCAGTTCACTCCCTCCTTGCAAAACGGTAGACCTGATTTCTAGCCTGTTTTGCTTCAGCTCCCACCCGCCAGAAAGTTTGTTTCTTTTTCCCTGCTGGATTATAAAACTGTCTGCTATCAAATCTCTCTCTTTCACATATGGACGTGCAGAAAATAATAAAGTCAACTCTTCACCTTCTATGGGATAAACTAAGTAGTCTAAGCTCCTTAAGTCTCTGCAAGGCATGTTTCCATCATTTTGGTCTATCTCAAGTCAGCTCTTAATGTGTTCACACAAGGATTTGCACCAGATTAACTAAATTGGTTTAAAAATGAATGAAGGTGAACCTTTGTAACCTTCCAGGACAGAAAATACTGACACCTGCTTTACCTCTCTACCCTAGGGCTTTTCCATCTGTTGTGTCATCTCTGGCACTGCCATCACCCCACGGCCACTGGTGCTCGTGGGGCTCCTGGCTGCCTGTCATACCAGCCCTGCTCAAGGGCCAGCAGGGAGGAAACTGATTTAAAGAATAATCACTTTGATCTCTTTCCATTAGTCAAGCTTTGCATTCGAATCCCCTGTTTGAAGCTGTAGATGGAGACATAATGTGAGCTGGCTTCAAGCCAAGCAAAGGCTTTTCTTCCCTCTCCTGCACCGCTCCCTCCTGGTGTGTCCATGCTTGTCCTTGGCTGTGGGCCTACCAAGCCCATCCAATTCGCTGAACTTGAATCTTCAAGGACATCTCCTTTCCCACGACTGATTCCTGGTCTGCAGTTCTTGCACACCATGGTCTCACGTGTGGTTTTACACACTTGCCCTCACACTCCTCCCTCTGCCCCAGCAGCCTGCTGGTCCCCGGCCCTGCAGGACACGTGTGTCCCCACCTGTCACTTCACGTGTCACTTGCACCAAGCACAGGGATCTCATCTGACCCTGCTGCACTCACTACCTGCTGACTTATGTATTATTTAAACATACACCTTATATGTTTTTGTATCTCTTATATATGTGTATATGCACATTATCTGCATATATAATGTATATATGTATGTATACGTATAATTTATATACCCATGATATGGCAAATGATCTGAACCCAGTAGAAAATACAGCTTAGCCTTGAAGAGAACACAAGCAGAAATAAAACCTTGCTGGTTGCCACAACTCCCCCCTCTTAGGATTTCATCTGGGGGCTTCATCTTCCCCTTCCTTCCTTCATTTCATTCAACACCTCCTTCCTTGCTCTTTCCCTACCATCTCAGTATTAACAGCAGAAAACTGTTCATTTCAAGCTGTGCCACTCGCTTCACTGCCTTCTTGACTTTTGATCTCTTCAGTACCTGAAAATAATATTTTTTTTTCTCCTCAGTCTCTTAATTTCTGTCATCCTAGGTTAAACAGCCCTATGTGTATCTTGATTTATTCACATTATAAGATCCTTACATTATGGTCAGGCACTTACACACTGACCATTTCTGTCAGTCTGCAAGAAATCCTTCAGTTATTTAACCATTATTTAATTATATTTGCAGGAAAGCTTCTATTTAAACTAAAGCTGTACAGTGTCATATTGAACTGTTCTTCTGATGATTCACATGTTTAAAATCACAGTAATGGATTACTATTTTTTGCCTTCTTTTGTTTTCTTCTGATGGGCTTAAGAAACTATCCTAAGACAAGGCAATATATTTAATTTTCTTCTGTCTAGGTAAGATAACATTTTTAAAATCACTGAGTCCAACCATTAACCTGGCACTGCCAAGACCAACACTAAACCATGTCCTCAGTGCCACATCTACATGACTTTTAAATACCTCCAGGGATGGTGACTCCAATGCTCCCCTGGGCTGCCTGTTCCAGTGCCTGGCAGTCCTTTTGGTGAAGAAATGTCCACCTTCCTTGTGGGAGAACCCCTAATTCCTACATGATCATGTCTCAGTAAAACAATAGGTTCTGAAGCAGTTTCTAAAATGTATAAAGCTTATTCTTGGCACTGATTTTTTTCAACTGTCTTCAAAGTATGCACTGCCAACAAAAGTAATCTCCCAATTTTAGATAACCCTGTTGTAAAAGTACTGTCAGGTCAAGAGGATTCATCTTCTTCTGTCCTTCAAACATATAATAACCACAAAGCACCCACATTTCCACACTTCCAGTCACATACATTGTCTTGTCAGCATACGCAGCCTTCTCGGCTCTCAAATTGCATATATTACAGGGCCCATCCATTATCTAAAGACCTAGTTCGTGGATCCACTTCATTTCGCCAGCTCCCAACTCAACTCATATCTCAGAAGAAGACAGAAAGTGTAATACCCTCTCGCCTAACACCTAATGACTTGCTTCCTGTCACACAGAACCTTGCCAGAGGGGTTTGATGGAGAACTGCAGCCACCCTGTTATTTCCCTAAACACTCATTGCTAAAACATAACTTTCCCTGAACATATACCCATGCACAGCCACCAAAATGGACTTATAACTCAGCCCCTCTGGCACATGGATATTGTTTTAAGATGAGTAACGAATGACTCCTATTCATCTGTTTGTGACTGATAGTCCCATAATATTATCTATCGAGACGGAATTTTTGCTGCCTCCTTACAGACAAATGGCAGATAAAGGGTAAAGAATCTCAGCCCTGTCAAATTTGATGAGAAAACACCCACTGTTTTAAGTGGCACCAGAATTTCTGGGTAAGGCTGCACCCTTCAGCATCAACGACACAACCAAAAGCATGGAGAGAGGGACACAGGAGCTGATGCCATAAATCATTAGGAGTCCAGTGGTCCCTACTTGCTTTAATGCTTTGTCATAGTGCAGCAGATGTGTTAAGTGCAGGCAGGTGGCATTATGCATAGCTAAGGTGGTCTGACATTTGTTTTTAAAAAGCAAAATGCTGTATAAACATCTTTGTAAGATTTTAACCATTTAGGATCAAATATTACAAGAATTCCACGAAAAACAGGTGGAGAACAAGAAAGAAACTGGGAGAAAATGCTATGTTCTCTGTCTTCAAAGACCCACTGTGGTGAGACACCCTGTAGACTTTATGCTCTGGGTGTGCTAACTGGTGAGGTCAGGGTAAGTCACTTTGGACTGGAGACATGTCCTTCACCATGCCAGACGACACACGTCAGAACCTGGCCAGAGCTGGGCATGTCACGCTTGGTCTGACTGAGAAAGCAGAATGCAAAATGTGGTTGGGAAAGATAAGCTGCATATGCACCAGGGGAGGTGGTAGGTGGTCCAGCGAGGGAGGATGTGCAGTGCCTTGCCCTTCACACTACACTGGTGGCACAGCCCAGGACTGCATTGTGTGTCAGGCATGGATAAGCCCCTGCACCTCCATCTGGGGGATAACAGGGCTATAATCTCAGAGGCCTCCTAGGAGGTGAAAAACTACCCCAAACCCAGGAGCGTGTTTCTGCAATTCCACATTCAGGGGAGGAGTGATAACGTTAGAGGTAAATGTAATTTTTGGCATCACCTGACACGGACCCTATGACCATGCCACTTTATTTTAATTTAGTGCTTTTCTATGACCTACTGGAATGACAGAGAGGTTTCCCCCCTACTGAGAGACTATATCACAGTGTCTCATCCAAACTAACACAGTATTTGAAGAGGAATGTGCAACCCACATAGAAATATGATGGGAGAAAGTTGGTTTCTTGTAGGTCTAGAGGAGGCGGGGGGAAGAAAAGCAGAGTCAAGAAGTGGGCATTCACTGCTCATAAGACAGAAGCCAACTCAGCAATTAAAGTGATTTTAGTTTGTATTTTAGTGTGTTTCTTCCAAAGTTGCAATCCAAATTCAGAAATCCTCACTGCTTGCAAAAATGGGTACAGCGATTTATTTAAATTCCTGACCCCTGCCTTGTCCAAATGTGAAGTGCTTCAGTGTGAAAAGGCCTGACTTTGCTCAGCACAGCTAGGAGGGTCAGCCTTCCCTCACCTGCACTTCTGACAGCAGACCCTGAAACATCCTTTCCAAAACAAAGCTTCAGTCATGCTGTGCTTCACTTCTGTCACCCCCTACTACCATTTTAATACGAAGAATAAAAAAGGAAACATCCCCAAACTTCTCTCATTTCCTGGCACAGTCCAAAGGAGACCATGTTGCACTTTTTCCATGACTCTGCCTCACAAGTCACTCTATAGACAACAGCAGATTAATTATAACCACGGGTTTAGCAAATCCCCATGACAAGACATCCTTATTGTGGCTGAGACAGCGTGTGCTGAAATGATAGGGAGGAAATCTGCTCCTTTCCCACATCCAAGTCTCTTGGTGGGCTCAGTACAATGGAAAACCAGCACGGCTGCTCTCACTGAACCAAGCAGGGGCTGCCGAGGGGCCAAGTGTGAATTTGCAGGCTGCAATTTCATCTGTGGTGAGGGCTGCGGTGACTGAGATGAGAGGGAAGGAGCAGGGGGGACTCTGCTTGATTTGGTGTCCATTCAACTGAGCAACATTTTGGATGCTTTGATAAAGAGAGACGATGAGAATAGGAGCAGAGACAGAGATCAGGCCCAAGGAAAACTGAAAGATCATTTAATCAATGGCAACTATCAAGACTCCTCAACAGCATTATTTTGCTGTTCATCTTTATCAAGAGATGGAACGAACCAGCATCTCTTTCCTGGGCTCTCTCCTTCCTGTGTTCACAAAAATAGTTGTCTTGGGATGACACAACCGGCACAATAGTTCTGCTAGTCAAAAATTTACTGACTTAAATGATGGGACAAATACCTGTGATACCAGAAATAAATCTGCTGGAAAGGGTGAGATTTGCTTCAAAGCAAGTCCGGTGCACAGTGCCCGCCTTATGTTCTGGATTAAGGAGGGAAGCAACGTTCACATGTTGCATTCACTGCTATGATTTATCATTCATTCCTTGCTGTCTGCATTTCCCTGATTTGCTGAGAGCATCATCACCGACACCAGTTCCTAACCTTTTGAAAAATGTGTTGTTTTTTTCTTCCCCTGCAATCTTTCCTAGTAACCTCTCCCTATTTGTCTTGGTTGTTAATGCAACTTTTATTGAAAAATGCCTCCTTCAAAATGTTGCTGAAGAAGTATTCAAATTCAGTACTTAAAACTGACAAAAATTTTTGGTTGCCACATACACATAGGAAAAACATTTCCCAAAAATGTGTCCCAACTAAGTGTTTGGGGAGGGCTAAGACTGTATCGATATTTTTGGAATAGAATATTCTCATAAACTGCACTTCAAAGTGAATTCTATTTTTTAATGAAAACATTGATATACATATAAAATCTATGGCTTTACTGAATGCCATGGGTGACAAGAAACTAGTTGGTTTTGGAATTTTACTTTGTGAAATACTTTTGTTGCACTTTTGTTCCTTCCTGTTTTTTTAAGTTCCATGTGAAAAAAATGAAAAAAATTACATCTGGAGTCTACTTGAAAGGAGAAATTTCCATTCTCTCCCATCTTTGTTCAGCCAGGAATTCAAAACTGTTTCCATTTATTGGTTGTTTTACTCTGAACTTGGCAGGTTCCAGCCCCAGGCCAAGACCACCAAAGGGAGGATCTTCCAGTCAGGTCAAGGCTGAGGTGCTACACCAGGAAAACACATACAAGAAACTTAACTTTGCTGTTGCTTTTTTAGGATTTAAAAGAAAAAAAAAAGTACTATTGTGGTCTGTAAAGACTTTCATCAGTACTAAATTCAAAGGGAGTTTATTAATTCATTGTATAACCTGGAAAAATGTCCCAAGAAGCTTAATTCCTCTCTTCATTCCCCTGAGCAAACCGAGAAGCTGGCAACTTTCCTCTTTGGTTTTGAAACAATGCTTTCCACTAAAGCTTTTAAATGAAATCTAATCCTGCCCACTTTCCTACTTTCTTAGCTGTTATAAAAGCTTATTTTAACACATACAGTCCATTTGATGTGTCCTTTAAAAGGCAAAGGGTCCTTTAGCATAGCATGAAGGAAAAGCTCCAGCAAACAGCACGTGTTTTGGGTTTTTTTTACCTTTCCACATGGTCAACGTTGCCTGCCACACCGACCCCTCCAATGGTATAAATTTTCCCATCGTACACCAGACTGTTATGTCGACACCTTGGGACTGTCATGCGGGACACGAGGTTCCAGTTATCGAGCAAGGACATGTAACACCAGACATCAGCCAGCGTGACACCCGACTCCATGCCGCCTGGCACCCACGGGCGGGCGGGGGAGAGAAAAGGGGAGAGTTACGTGAGATCCTGGAATGGCAGCAGCTCTGCACACAGCAATCAAAGCCAGTTACAAAGTAAAAACTCTTCAAATGACATTTGACTAATTAAAATAAATCACCCTCAATAGTGAGCATCTGTTCCGATGATGCATATCTGTGTCATTTATTCATGCGCCCCAAAGGCTGGGGTTTTTTTAATAAGATGACATGAAGAAATCAAGATGTCAGACTACGAGAGACACATACATAAGGGGATAGACCCTTCTCATTGTTCATAAATAACTTCCAGTCTATTAAATTACTGCAACACTTGCAAGAAGGTGTCAGGAGGCTGAGTCTATCTTGGCTTGTGAGACACAGGCCAGCCTGAAATCTAAAATGCTTAATACAGTGATGGATTGAAGCAGCACAATAAAGCCAGTGCTTGCACTGTAGGCTGAATTTCTAATTCTCAGGGACAAATTTCTTATTTATTTTCATTTGCAGATAAAAGACAGAACCAGCTGTACCAGTCCTGTAAAACAGTTCAAGATGATCTTGTGAAATATTTATATTGGTCACTTTTTAACTTCTGCTTGAAGCTTCCAAGGTAGCCACTTAGTGGGTGTCTTACTATCCTGTTTTGAATCACAAAGAGGTGAAATGATTTATTTGGGACCACACCAGGAGTCAGTGGTCAAGCCAGGAAAATGAACTAGACACAGTTCCATGGTTTAATGAGAAAACCAGACTTCCTCCTCGGTATTTTGCTCTCCAAACCTATGCTATGCAGTGCAGGGTCCAGTACTTGGAGCTTGCAGAAGGCCATTCTCACTTCTCTTGGTTCCCCTTCCCTTTTTCCTGTGTCTTCTACATTTGAGCAAAACAAAATATCAAGTGAGTCTTAGCTACATTTTCAGCTCTCCTTATTGCAGCCACCAAATACCATCCAATCACTTAGCCAGATTCAAGGGGAAGAGCTGAAATGAGCTTTGAAATTAGGATTCCAAGCTTTTTTTACCAGGTATGGCACAGCCTAAAATGGCTGTACATATTGGAAAGCACCTCTGCTAAGAATAACTAAAAGCCAACATCTGACAAAAGCCTCCCCAGAAGACTTTTGCTCCAGCTGCTCTCAAGCATGGGCAAACAAGCATGGGGGAAAAAACCATCAAGAAATAATTTCCAATCAATTCTTAGGGTCTCTATGCAGTATTAATGGAATTTAACACCACAGGAAGCAATTTACTGCAGAAAATGCAGTGAGAGAGCTCGGCAAGGGAAAGGCAACAGCTGTAACCCCTTACTGGTACAGATGCCAGGTGCATCTGTGCTCCCAACTACATCCTTGGATCACACACATCCGCACCTCCCTGCCCAGCCTCCTCTTTTAATCATCCAGCCTCCACACAACTGCCATCAGAGCATCCTTGCATTGTCTGGTGGGAATTGCTTTTCCCCCTCCAGCCAAGCAAAAGTACCAACAGACTGCAAAAATCCAGATACTGCGATGCTCAGGGCATGGTGTCGACAGATACTTTGGGAGTTAAAGCCTTTTAAGGAGTGTGGTCTCAGTTTCATCAAATCTAAGAAGATTATAGGGCTAGTGACTACTGTCAAAAGAGAGGTTTCAACAAGTACGAAACATGAATGCTCCTGTAAGCAAATACTTTAAGTGTAGGTCACATATTCAGCAGTTCAGCCTGTCTGTCTCAAATTCCATAACCTACCATTTAGATTCAACTACAGCCAGTATTTTGAATTGTGTTTCTATGGCAGTGAAACCTCTTTGCATGCTTGATGGTTGT
This sequence comes from Corvus moneduloides, assembly GCF_009650955.1. Classification (NCBI taxonomy): domain Eukaryota; kingdom Metazoa; phylum Chordata; class Aves; order Passeriformes; family Corvidae; genus Corvus; species Corvus moneduloides. The sequence goes on from NC_045478.1 coordinate 7,569,798, forward strand.
CAGACCTATTTTCTTCACGTTGCAACTGCAAAATATTGTTGTTGACTGCTCTGAGAGAACGTTAACACTGCAGAGACGTGGAGAATGATAAAAGCAGGGAAATCCCTTTCTCCCAACATCCCTCCTGCTTCTTTTTTTCTTTTTTTTCTCCCCAGGAGCAGCTAGGTAAAACTCTGGCAGGTCCTGCTTTGTCTGGGCTGTCTGTATTGTAACTTTTTTCCCAGACCAGTAAATCTGGGGGGTGAATGGATTGAGAACAGCCCTGTAGAGGAGGAATGGGGAATACTGGTGGACAAAAAATAGGAAATGATCCAGCAGTGTGCACTTACAGCCCAGAAAGTCAACTGTATCCTGGGCTGCATCAAAAGCAGCGTGAGCAGCAGGTCAAGGGAGGTGATTGTCCTCCTCTACTCTGCTCTCATGAGATCCCACCTTGAGTACAGTGTTCAGCTCTGGGGTCCCCAGCACAAGGACATGGACCTGTTGAATTGAGTCCAGGGATAGGGTATGAAAATGATCAGAGGGCTGGAGCATTTCTCCTATGCAGACAGGCTGAGAGATTTGGGGCTGTTCAGCCTGGAGAAGAGAAAGGCCTGGGAAGACCTTATCATGACCTTTCAACAGTTAAAGGGGGCTTATAAAAAAGATGGAAAGGGGCTTTTTATCAAGGACTGTAGTGACAGGATCAGACGTAAGAGTTTTAAACTGAAACAAGGTAGATTTAGATTGGACATAAGAAAGAAATTTCTTACATTGAGGGTGGTGAGACACTGGCACAGGTTGCCCAGAGAATCTGTGGATTCCCCCTCTCTGGAAGTGTCCAAGGCAAGGTTGGACGGGGCTTAGAGCAACCTGGGATAGTGGAAGGTGTCCCTGCCCATGGCAGGGGGTTTGGTTTAGGTGACCTCTAAAGGTCCTTTCCAACCCAAACCCTTCTATGGTTCTGTTTCTACGGAATCTGCTGCTTACCTGAGAGATAGATGTTGTCTCCAGCGCTGACCACGCTGAAAAACTCTCGATCATAGAAGGGCAGGCTGGCCAATGGGTACCACTTGTTGTTTTGAGGATTTAAGCAAGTGACTGCTGTTAAAGCACGTTGGTTCATGCCAATCATCTGGCGACCCCCAACTAAAACTATTACCTCGGCTACTCCTAGGATTCAAGCAAGAAAAATAGTATTGTAAAAAAGTGGCATCTCTCAACCAGGCAGGAACCCATCCAAAAATACTCATCAGTCAGCGAAATTTTAATGTATCATATATAAATCTGTTTTACAGTCTGCAATCAAACCATGAAGGGTGAGAAAAAACAGGAATGTGTGTGTAGGGGGAGCAGTGGGTGAGGAATGACACTATGAACACTCTTGGGAGAACTAGGGAGGGAGAATGCCATCTGGGCAAAACTTGGGGGCACAGAAATAAAAAGGCAGTTCCATGTAAAGATGTCCATTCATTTCAACAGTCTTTGAGTGAGACTTGCAGGTAGCAGATTTCTCTTCCATTGAAGAAAATGGGCATTTTGTCAAGGATTGTGATATCTTTGGAGCTTGGAGCCTATCCAGGAAAAGCATGTTTGGACTGTAATCTAAAGAAAGTCTTCTCACATTAAAAGCTAATGGAGTCTGGAGAAAGTGAAGCTAGGGTTACGGATCTTCACCCCATTACTCTTTCTGCATGCACTCTATTAAAATTTTTTTTTTTTTTTCTTTTCCCAGAGAAAGCAGATTTTGTAGACCTAGATAACATGTGCTCAAGTCATGGATCATGGTCTTCCTATACCAGGTGCTAGAAAACGTGACAGAGATGGCCCCTGCCTTAATAGTTATTAACTGAGCTTTATCTGTGCTTGAACAGCTCCCCCAAGCCCATAACATGCAAGGTGTCCAGCAAGCCAAACTCTCTGTTCATGCAGCAAAATTTTTGCAGTCCACATCTCTGAGATCTTATTCCCACTTCACAGCTGAGTCATATCTGACCTCTGTGTTACTCCAGACTCCTCTCCAGACTCATTCCCACAGACATGGGTCACAGCGTAACCCTGGGATGTTTCCTGGCTCCATCCAGGAGTCAAGTGCTGGGGATGGTTTGGACTTGGCATTTAGCTGAAGTGTTAAAAACCCTTCTGCAGCAATTGGAAGCCCCTGTGCAATGTGTTGCCAGGAGAAGTAGGCTCAGAAGCAGGACCAGGAGCCCACAGGCTGGAAGGAATCACCATTTCAGGAGCTGTCTCCTGGCTGGAGCCATTGCTGTGATGTGTCACAGTTCCCAGCCCAGAGACAGCCCAGAGACAAGTGTGCACAGGTGCGGGGCAGGAGCGAGACTGCCAGCAAGAGGGATTAGGAGCAGCAGCAGAGAGAAATGCGTCTGCAGAGTAATGGATTACCGTCATTCCTCATTAGCATTTTCAAAAAATAAATTTGTGTCATTCAAGCAAGGTTACTCTCTTAAAAGTTATTAAGATAAAGTGCTCTACGGTTTTAAATAAATATTTCTCAGTAAGAAGAGATCATTATTTTTGCGCCGTAGCAGAAAATCTAATCACCTGTGCAAGACATAACTTGATTATAATCAATGACCTCGAGAGGGCATGTGACACACAGCAGTGAGTCCACAAAGGGTGTTTAGAGATCCTTTGTGCCTCCATGAATGCTGTTGATATGCAAAATAACATGATTCTATATAATTAGACTCTGACCTAAAAAACTATAATCACCCTCCTTTACCCTGAGAGAATCACTCTTCCCTCATCAACAAGCTTCTGGAAATGGATCACATTACGTCTACAATTTTATATACATAAAATAAGCACTTTTCAAAAATCCCTTCAAACATCACGCCAGTAGTCATCTTCAATGAAAGACTTTTTAGGGTAGATTGTTATTGAAAGTCCTCTACACTTCGTCCTTCTGAAAGGTGCCTTGATGAGGCAGTCTCCTGAAGCTGCAAATGCCGTGGTTTGATATGCCATCTCCGTGCCACATTAGCATCAGTGGCAGTGACAGAAAGTTTTGTCTGGCTTTCTGTTGTACTTATGGGAGGCAGAAGTACAGGCAGCATGTTAAAACAATTCACCTGCTTCATCAGACTCCTTCTTGGATGCAGTTTTCCTACATGGCATTTGCACTCTCTGTTCAGCGGATATTTAGGATATTTCTCACATCACCACAATATGGGCTTGGCTGGCAAGGTGGGCACTTGGGGTTTTTCCACGCATTTTTTCAAAAAGGAAAAATGGGTGTGAAACTTCTTAAAAAGACTCAGTTCTTCACAGCTGCTGGGTTTTTAAAAGGGAATATGTTATGTGTGATCCATTTGTTCTGGAGGCATTAAACGGCCTGAGCTGGTACTCATCAGTATAAAAATACTACATTTACACCAGCCTCACCATATAAAAATATTATATTTACAAAGGGCTGTGGAAGTGAAGGTGTTTGATGAATATTAGACAGATCCTCCCAACAAGAGGCTCAGTGGCAAACAATTAATTATTCACCTATTTCTGCAGCTAGAGAAACTGAGGCAAAGAGGGTGAGGGACTAACTTTCAGGACAACAGAGGAATGTTCCAGTCTGACAAAGATAACCATTCCTAAAATTTAGGCTCTTTTAAAATCCCATTTCAGGAGAATGTATCAGAACATCCATGTCCACCCATGGGGAGAGGGTCCTAAATGCTTAAGGAAAGTAACAATAGAAAATTGAAATATCACCAGGTTCTGGGAAGGAGCCAAGAGAAGGAGCCAAGGTCTGTGCCCTATCCCAGGGCACGTCCAGGGAATGTGGAACCAGGGGGCTGGTGTTGCTGAAGGACTTTTTGCTTTACCTGCAGAGAGCCTGGGCCGGGTCCTCGGTGTCTGCATCTCCTGGCGGGCGTGGGGCAGCATGTGATAACGTTTGGCTTCGTTCACCAGATCCCGGCAAGCCTCCGAAGACTTTATCAACTCCTCATTGTCAACAACATTCAGCAGATAGCTGGGATGGATGAAGGGGAGCCTCACCACTGCCAGCAGCTCCGCAGCATACTGTGAGGGGGGAGAAATAGTAACACATGCAGCCTTCAAGTCAGAGTTCAGCCACTTGGCATCTCCATCTCCTTCCCTGTAAACCATCCTCTGTCATCCAGCCTGGAAAGACACTTGTCATGGATGCTGCATACAAGCCCTGCCTAGTGAATGGGTAGGACAGAGACAATGCAACTCTCAGAGCTCCCTAGCCCAGGCTGGGTTTGGTCCCAGAGACTGAAAATAATCTTTAAAAGGTGGCAAATCCTGTTACACAGCACTGTATGGAGGAATTTTTTGGAAATAAAAGCTCATTCTGAAGTCCGGTTGAATGTAACACCTTGTGCAGTGGCGATATGGAGTAAGCATTTGAGTTATCTGAATAAACTTTGAAATGTGAGTGTGGTTGTTGTACTGTAATAAAACCCCCAAACAAGTCTTTTCTGGCATTATAAATGTGAAACAAAAGTAAGTAAATAGGGTAGATTTCAACAGCTGTGGTAAAGCCTGAATGATGTCAACCAATTGCTAAATATCTTTCATTTAGCAGAGTTTATTTGTTGGTGAAGAAATCATGTAGCTCTAGCTTTTAGGGAAGTCTGACTCCAGAGGGAGCTATAGAAATACTGACTAAGTTGCATCTTCTAAAACAAATACATTAAACCTCAGAGAGTAAAGGACACCTGAGCAAATGAAGCTGTCTGTCACCAAACACGGCTTAAAGGAGAACAAAACCCCAAGATAGAAAACTGCAATCGAAAAAGCAGGAGTCCATCCCCAGATTATTCTTTTTATATGTAGTTGGGGATATCACAACAGTGCACGAGAATACAGTGAAAAGCAGAGCAATGGGAAAACACAGAACTCCATAGGCAAGGCACACAAACAGGATGCAAACAGGGTGAGCAGCAAGAAAAGATAATCATCTGTTGCAATAAATATTCATACAGCGGCAGCATCCAAAGATCCCAACTGGGATTGAGGCCAGGATGCAAATAAATATTCCTGAGGTCCGTGCTGGTCCCAAGAAACACTGGGCGCCAGCAGCATCTGCTGGCCTGCAGATGCCTCTGGTCTTCCAGAAGCCACTTGGCTCTTATTTTCTTTTTCAGCAGTGTGCTGTCCCTGCAGTGCGTGAGAGCCAAGTCACAGCAGGAACAGGAGCAGGGATGGAAATGGAGCAGGGGCATAGTGAGATGGGAGTGCAGGATATGGCCTGAACTGGGTAATGGGCTGGCCAAGCAGGTGGAGGATGCAGCACCTGTGAGCACTTCCAGGGCTTCCCCCTTCCCCACCCAAACCAAAGAAGCAGGCTTAATTTAGAAGGAAAACAGAGGATGTTTCCTCCAAATTCACACTGCTCCCCTACTGGAGAGCCACATCAGCCTGCTGTGAGCTCTGTCAAAGCAAAAATGCAACAACCTGTAGGGAGCTGAGTCCCACATATGCCTGCAAATCTGTAGCCCCAAGGAGCTGAAGGGTCTCAGGCTGACTCCCAGTCCCCTGCTTATCAGCCCTCCTCAACACTGGAGCTGGCAATTCTAGGTACAGCCTGAAGAACTGAAGCCTGGCCACCCTGCAATTGTTTGGGGATAAAAAAGTTGTTTGGTGATGGAAAAGGGATGCAAAAAGTGACAGTGCTTCTCTTCTGGGAAAAAACACCCCTGTGAGCAGTAAGTTCCTGACTCCTCACTATTACCACTAGTGTGGCACAGGGCCAAGTAGGGCTTCAGATCACTTCATCAACCTCAAAACATAAAAAAAGATACGCCTCCCTTGCTGAAATCCATTTCTGAGGTGCCTTCTAGGAGGCACAACGGCTGCTCCTTCCCTGGAGCCACAAACGTCAGGCACTTGGCTGCAGATATCTTAATGTCATTACCTTATAAGAGAGGAAGCAGTGGACATATGGCAGTGGGTGGCAAAGCTCTGACTTCAGGAAGTGCTTTTTTTAAGAAGGTTGGAGGCGTTTAACCTTACAAGGGAGCCAAGACAAAACGTGGCATCGGGACAGGGGAATAACGCGGAGAGAGGGTACGCTGGGGATGAGCGAGACAATCCCACAGGGCAGGTTAATTCCCACTACAGGCTGCTCAGGAAGCAGTACGAGTCTCTGAAGGGCAGTTTAAATAAAGTTGGAAAATATATGGAGTGTACAGAGGAGCCAGCACCTTCCCTTGGTGCGGTAGGACAAGCCAGAGCTGCCCCTGACACTCCCGAGGCTGGTTTGCACTGGAAGCAGCCACCACACAAAGCAGTGCCAAACACCAGCACAAACAGGTGTGCCACTACATGGGGACATGGGGTTCCACAGGCCCTACCATGTCCCAAAGCTACCTGTGAATTAGCATTGGGAGAACGGCTCCTTTCTGTCAGGAATGGGACAATTCCCATGGGCCCAGTAGAGTTACCGCCTCCATTTCCCACCTTTCCCTGAATAAATGGGGCAGCACTGCTCCCTGAGCACAGTGAGCTCTCCCTCTCGCTCACCCACCTTGCTTTAATTAGATAAGTGAGAAAATGTGATTCTCTTTCTCTCCTGGATTACCCCCCTCCTTTCTCTCCTCTTTTGTCTGAGCTCGTGGCTTATTTTGAAGGGGAATAATAATTAGAACATGTTGCTCCCTTTCATCAGCTTGAAAGTTGATGTCACATATCAAAACTGATGTCACTTTTCACTCTTATTCTTCCCTTCGCTCAAACAGCTACAGAAAGCTGGCTCTGTGTGTGTGTGTGTGTGTGTGTGCACGACCATACACAGTCACGACTCGGGCTTGGTGCTGAGAGCATTAAGGGTACATAGAATTGCAGTGTTTTTCATCAAGGGATTTGAGGAGTATGAACCATGGCAGCATCTCCACAAGACAAGAGAAGCTTTTATAAAGCAACCTCTTTTCTCACCAGCTCTTTTAAGCACTATAGTCAAGGGTGAATTTCATTTAGCCTCACTGATTTAAGAATATTCAAGTGATTTAGGCAATCAGCAGCCTTTTTCTTTTGGATTCTCCCTTATGAAGACTTCCCAGCTCTGTTAGCTATGATTGTACTAAATATCCTGTTACTATTATCCTTTTCATTTAAGACTGCAATAAGCACCACAAAGCATTTCAACCTCCTTACCATCTGTTATTTGCTCTCCATTCTCTCTTGTCTTTCCGTTGTGCCTTACACAGCTATGAAACATCTCCGTCACCTACTGATGTTACCAGTTATCACTAAAGCAGCAGAATACATGCACAGGGCACACTGCCAAACTCATCCACCTCGGGTGCCTGGAGCTGTGCTTTGTGCCTGTAACCCTGGGGACGTTTTCTTCTCCCTGCTTGGCTGCAGGCGCTGGCTGGACAAGTAGAAATATTTCTCAGGTCTTTGTTGGGAATCACTTATGACTACTCTACAGCCTGCATCACATGCCAGAGTGAAGGAGAGAATATTAATACCCCTTCTGGGCTTAAAATTAGGAATTACCAACTCATAAACATGGGAGACCACGTCTCAGCTCCTTGAGAATGGACACCATTATGCAAAAATCAAAATATTTATTGTTTAAAATGCTAGGAAGTTTCTGAACACCATCAGGACTGTTTTTTCAGGTGATGCGAACCGCAGCACAGCTCCTGTTGGATGAAGGGAGCTGCTCAGGTTTTGCACCAGCAGAAGACCTCATCCATAAACTCCTTGCTGTGTGTGGTGATGCTGCCAGATACCCTGTGCATGGCCATGGTGACTCTGCAGGAGCCAGGGCACTGCTGCCACATGAGCAAAGTCTTTTTGGACAGTCACTGGGGACTGTAGAGCAGAGATTTTTGAGAGATGCTATCTGCCCTGCTTCAAGGCACATATTTCAGTGATTTTTCACTGATTTCAGTGGCTGAACAGAAAGTAGGATCTTCCACCAGCCTGCAATCACAAGTGTGTTTCATATAAAACAGGGAGTGAAAAATCTTAAGAGATCTTATCTTTCTCTAATTACCTAAACATTTCTGGGGAGAGATTCAGCTCTAGATTCAGACACCTAAATGGGTTCATACAAGCCAAATATTTACTTGTCAGCCAGACATGTGTAAACTCATGTTATAATTAAGAGAGATTTAGTCAACACACTTAACAGTGCCCAGAGCAAGGTAGCTGAGAGGATGCATTGAGCACCAGGGGAAGCAGAGAATATCAATGTCCCCTTCTGGGCCACAGCTGTGAGCCATCAGCTCCTGGGAAATGGAGTGTGTTCCCCAGACCATGCCTCAGACCATGGCACACTAAGAAGTCTACAACCACATGTCAATCCAAATTGGAGGGTGATTAATTCTACCCTCTGGCGGGAATTTTTGTGTCCACTTGTCCTCGGTGCTGTGCTCAGAAGGTTGTGATCATGCTGTGAGGAAGCCTAAGTGTTACCATTGGGTCAGTGTTGACTCAGAGGAATATGTGATCAACATGACCAACTGTACCTTGAAGTTGACCCTCTCAGGCCTTTCCCTAATAATCTGTTCACACACAAGTTACTCTCATCTCATTAGGCAGGCCAGTGCTTTAGCAAATGAGACTACAAAAGCCTCTAATGCTTTTTTTATTCCTGACTGGTAGTTTGAGTGAGAACATTTACTTTGCTAAACTTTTTTATGACATTTCTTCTCCTACTGATTACATCAGTATTATGAATGCTTGCTCGCAAGTGGGCTTTGTTCTGGCATCTTCACAGTCTAAGTTACAAATCCCACTTCACTATCACATTAAAAATAATCTTTTTATTCTCAAATCTCTAATCCAGTAAAATCCTCACAAGTATTCTCCAAAAGGACTCCGATAGTACTCCTGCAAGGACTTGGGCCACGACAATATACAGTTAGGTTTTAAAGGAAGTATGTCTACTGCTACAGAGTCATATTTCCTGCTCCTTAAATGCTCCACTGGAAAGCTCTCAAGATTTTTAACATTTTTGAAGTAATGCCCAAAGAGGTCAAAATAATGTTTCCCTTATGCCTTATAATTCATCTGTCTCTCTAGTTTACTGTTCTCCCTACAAAGGGCCCTTTGTACTTTCTGCCTAAAGAAACAGGCTTCAGCTAGAAATATAAATATAGAAGGTAGATTACCCACATTACGATAGGGTTTTGCTCCAATAAACTGCTGTTTCAGCCCTTTATGCACAATTACAATAGTTTTCAAAACATTATGAAGTAGGAATATATTTAATTCATCTGAGAGCCTTGAAGGAGATTTATGTTGTCTCATAGGAACCCTGGGTTCAGACTTGCCTCATGGCGTGCACTGTCCCAGTGTGACAGCAAGGACCTCCTTGGATGGAGGAAGCCATCGGGGCAGATCTGAAGCAGAACCAGTTCCCCACTGCATTAGACTCCTTTAAATGAGAACAGGACATGCTAATTAACAAACACCTGGCTGTGGCCAGGTAACAAACTGCCCAGTGACCTGTGCTGATGGTGATGACTGGAGATGTGGCGTGCTGGCCATGCATACTGGCATGCTGGAGAGGAGACATGAGCGGTCCCTCCTGATCACCATCTCCAGCCCAAACCAGGCTTACCCCACAGATTATCCAACCTGATATTCAAATTATTGCCGGCTCTCAGTCTCCAAATGCAGGCCCAACAGGGAACTGGCTGGTTTGGGGAACACTGATTTGCCATTCTCAGAAATAAGCTTTTTTTTTGGCTAGATTTTCCCAGTGCTGCCCTGCTACTTGGTAATGAGGAGACTTGCTTTGATATATCTAACCCCTGGGTATTACAAAGACACACTGTGTTTCCAGTAAACTCCTGCACATTCCTACACCCAAGGTCATATCCAAGCCCAACTAAGCTTTCTGCTGCACTTGGAGTACTTACTAATCACCCACATTGACTTCTTGGAATTGTAATGCTGCCTTCAGATTAAACCCAAAGGCTTGGTAGCATGTCAGCCGACAGCCTCCTAATATCATGAGATAAACATGTGGCAGAAAATCTGGTTTGCAGGCACTGTGTTCAGCTGGTAGCTCAGTGGCAGGATGCCACATGCATAAATCTCATGCCCAGCAAGAAGGAAAGAGCAGCCCCTCTGTCTTCCTGCAATCAGGTTTCAACGTGACATCTTTATGGCAGCACAGCTGACTAAACACTGTAATGTCACCAGTGAGCGGCTGTCCTGTTCTCCGAGCTGTTTGCAAAGCAGCTCTTGGGTCGGTATTTCCAGCAGGAATATGAAGAAAGGCTTTTAAATGCACAGGATGATAAATCATTGATCCATCATACCTGCCTGATACTAAGGATTAAAAAAAGCCCCACTCCTACCATGCATTCTCTGGCTTGCTGACTAACTGCTATGAAATAATCCCTCAAAATTCCCCCACAGGGTACCAGCGGTAAGTGGTGTTTCTTTTGCTTATGGGCACTCACCTATTCAAACATAGCAAACAGATGCACCCCAAAAGCACACTGCCAACAACAAAACAGCTGCAGCTTCTCAGGTGCTTCACAGAACCACTCATACCTCCGCCCCTACAACACACAGGCACGTGAATCCATGTGCCATAACTCTCCAAAAGGCTTCTTGACTATAATATAAAATAATTTTGTTTCTGGAGTTTGGTCCTGAATTCTGGGGCCACATGCAGCACAAGGCAAGGGAGCACTTGTGAGGAGCTGCTTGTGGATGTGGGTCTTTGTAAGGCCGTTGCTTCAGCAACAGCGAAGAAAGATTTTGTAAAAAACTGAAAAATGTGTTGGAAAAGCCACAAATGAAGAGACTGAGCAGACTGAGAGACAAGGGAGCTCCTCAAACCAATTAAAACTTCAGAGAAATAATTCTGTAGATTTTCTGTCAAGGGTATCCCTTTAAAAAAACGTAAAAGTTTAGTAGAGAGGGATTTTCAGGAACTGCTAATGCCACCTGCATCCTCTTTTTTATTTAATGCAGTTTCTTCCTAAGGCCATGTTCCTGCACTGATTCCATTCCTGCTGCTGCCTTTTCTTCTCCCTCTGTAAGCCCGTATGGGAGCTGAGTGTCTGCAAAAGCTTCATTCAAATTGGAGCTCTTTGAGCAGCCCATCCCCGGGAAATCACAGGGGTTACCGCTCATCCCTTGCGTTTTTCACTTTCAGAGAAATTGAAGCTTCTTGTACTTTCATTATGGCATCTTTCTGCATTTGTCTGCTCTTCCCACAAATGGATTTCCAAGCACCAGGGTAGTGTGGGCTTTTCAAAGAAGCCTAATTGAACTGTTATAGAGTGGTATAGAGCCTAATTCACTTAGGCTCCCTTGGAAGCATCCTTTTTCATATTTATTCCAACACTCTTTTCTGAAACTTAATGCCCTTGAGTATATTGATTGATCAATTAATTTCTTGTTATGATGAACTAAGTAATTTGTACATGCTGGTATTGGGTATCAGCTTCTATCATTACCTCCTTGTCATCACAGAGCAGAGTTGGAATTGTCATTGTTACCTGTCAGATTCTCCATTTTCCTGAAGCAAACTGCTCTTCTGCATGGAGGCTCTTTAAAATGTGCCTGAGAAATAAGGGATCTTCCATCTGCTCTCTCACAGTCACCAACCCTTTCTCCTCTGTAGCATCTTGCCTTTGAACTGCCACTCTCTGTCACTGCCAAAATATAGCTCATGGGCATTTGTAGCTTTTTTGACATAAATCCTCTTCTCCTTCTCTCCATCACTTTCCTTACCCTCACTGACAGATACAGGGCTTACAGGTGGGCTTTGTGCTTGCTTAGTGTTAGACTAATTTGCTGATTGTTAGACTAATTTGCCAAGTCTCAAATTCATCCCAGTGGTCCTTACTGTTGTTATTCCCATGCATCCTTCCAGGCAACTCCCCTCCTTGGGGCTTCAAACACTTGTAGACATTTATCCCTCTTTAGCTGTCATTAGGCCAAGTCATGCATATTCACATCTTTTAATCTTTTTTTTCTCACATCAGTTCCTTCAGTCTTTTAATCATTTGTGTTGCTCTTCTCTAAATTACCTCAAATTTGTCTACGCATCTCTGGTTCTCAGACACCATGAAGATGCTGTTTAGATAAATCTGCCTCTGAGGACACAAGTTCATAAAAAGCTTGTTAATGTCTTTATGGTGGAGACATTTTGTATTGCTGCTGGACACCATGATTTTAAAGGTTTGGAAAAAGGGCACTTTTTTTTTTTTTTTTTTTTTTTTTTTTTTTTTTTTTTTTTTTTTTTTTTTTTTTTTTTTTTTTTTTTCCTGCAGTATCTGCCCCTCTTCTGGCACTTCTCTTGGCAACTTGTTGAAATGTTTGCTCTCTCCTCATGTCTTGTCCCTCCTCAGGGTGAGAGGGAATCTTCATACAACAGGGACTCTTGTTTTCCCAGGTTTTCTGTCATTAATAAACATGGTAGTAGGTTTTTTTTATATCAGAGAAAACAGATATAGTTTTGGACTTGGAAGAGAAAGTGGGAATGTTTCCAATGAGCTTTGGTATGTCTATGCTTTGGGCAGGTAGCAAATTGCTACACATCCAGCAACTTGCCATCCTTCCCATCCCATGTGGACACTGGCATGACTGCAGCTCTGAGCAGCTTTAGTAGCTGTCAGTATCTGTGGACAGTACGGCTCGTTATCCACTGGATCTTCCCAACAGCCCTCATGGGAGGCATCACTTCCCTCCAGCTTATAGTGTAAGAAATGGGGGCAAAAAGGTGAAACAACCTGCCCAAGGCCATGTAGAGAGCTGGGGGATGTGCTCAGGTGAAGACTGCATGGGGCCTGGCAGAAATCTTTCCTTGTTTGGGCAGCTGAGACTGCTGGTTTCAGACAGCAAAGCCTCCATTATACAATATATTTTTTGCATGAGTTTGCTGGAGTTGTAATGAGCTTATCAAGGGGATAACTGTTAGGATAAACCCTACAATCTCGTCCATCAGTCATGAAGAGAAATAAATAGGAAAAAAAGAGTAGATTCAGCCTTCCCAGATGTGTCAGTCAGATGAAGGCTCTGCACTCAGTGACAGCAATCAGAAGGACTCCTACAACCGGTGCTCTGTGTCCAGGGGCACGCGAAATTACCTGCTAGTCCTGACCTCACCTCACAGGCTGCTTCTTCTGGTCAGACCAGTTTTAAACTGCACTACCAGCAGCACTAAATCAGCTTCATAAACGTTACCCTATGAGCTGAGCACTGCTCCAATGCACTAGGGGGATACAATTATTTACCAAATCCTGGTTTAACATGTCACTCTCCGAACTGCCTCTTTGTCTTATGCAGATGATCAGCAACCCTTAAAGCACTGCTGTTCTCTCTTTGTAACAAGGCTCAGGTGCTGTCTTTTGTAATGCCACAGAGCACTTTTATGAGCACTGTTCATATGAGCACAATGTGCACAATTAAACATCAGCCAGAGTGCAGCTTTTCAACTTGCCTTCCAAGAAAATCCTGCTTCCTTCCCTGTCACTGCCCTCCAGCCTGGTGGGGAAAGAATTAACAAAAGCAGAAACAGACACCCGAAGAAAAGCTTTTAGAAAGGCAGAGAAGAGCAGGTAGACAGCAAACAACGCCCTTCCAGGGGAACAGGAGGATCTGTTGAAAATCTCCTTCCCAGAGGCTTTCAGCAGGGGATCGGGCAGGAGGGGAGGCAGTGATGGGTAAGTTGCTGTAAGAGCACGGCATGAGGCTGCAGTAGGGGAACACAAGGGGTGAGATTTACTGTCCTCAGGCACTGCAGAGTGACACAAAGCCATTACAGCACAAGGAGTTCTGGAGAGCTGCAGCTGCCCTGGGGGCAGAGGGTGCTGATTCAGAGAGAAACTCCTCTTTGGGGATGTCTCTGCTGAGAGAGCCCCTGCCAGGCTTTGCCAGCGAAGACGGACATGAAGGTGAGATGAAGAGCACAGACCTTTCCCTGTTTGTGCCAGACCTCCACCTTTGGGAGAATCACCAATGCAGGACTTGGAAGAAGCTGCCAAAGAGGCATTTTAGTCACCTGCCATTGGAGCTATTGAAAATAAAAACATGACAGTAGAGCCTGAACTGTCAAGGTAAAAGGAGATGGGGAGACCATGAACAAAGTGGGGGCTCTGGAAATCCATGCCCTGAAGGATTTAACTGCCAGCACTGCCTCTGGGAGAGAGAAATAAAACCAGACCGGGTCACCTGAGGAGTGCAGTAGAGCTGGAGTGATGGGACTGCTGCAATTCACGGCATCCATCAACTCTCCCAAGAGACCCCAACAGTCCCGGTGTCCTCCACCCCAAAGAGTCTAAAGGCAGCTCACAGAACCTATCTCCAAACTCTGAATAAAATAAAAATATCCATGCACAGCTCCTGCAGGAAGGTTCATCCTGTGTTCAGTGTTGCCACAGCTGCCCAGTTCTCCAAAGCTCTGAGCAGCCTATGCATCTCACAGGAGCTTGGGCAGCTCTTGGCATGGTGGGCCGTGCTGCACACCATACACAAATTCTTACTCATCATCATCTTCATTAGAAATAAGATTATTTAGGTCTATCTTCCTTCCTATCCACCATGGAAGCTACTTGTTCCCAGGCTCTGAAAATGCAGACTCATTATGGTAAAGATGGTACTTTTCATTGCAAGTGTGAGCTTCTACTTTTAAAAAATAAGTACCTATTTAACTGAGAGCTTTATAATAGATCAAGCAGTGCACAGAGTACTAAGAAAAGTGAGAGCCACTATTTAAATAAACTAGCTTAGTGGTAGAATTGGGCAGGAAAATAGTTTCTTCTTGCTATCTTTAATAGTAACTTATTCAAAACCCTTATCTCTGGATAAACACAAATTAAAAATTAAAAGCTCCTGTAAAGTAATGCATGAAACCAAAGCACCACAGAGAAATCTGGAGAAGCAAATAAAACTGCCATCATAAACTACAAAAGCACTGCAGAACCAGGACAGAGGGGAAGGAAACTTGGGAATAAAAAAACCCAGAAAAGCACCTCAACTGCAACATGGAAGGAAGGGAGGTGGGGATGGTGGTGGTGGCAGCAAGAAAGACCACCACTTAAAAAAAAAAAATTCCCAGCATTGCCTCAGCAGCATGCAGAAGGAAATATTTAAAATCACAGTTTTGAGACCGTCTGGTGAGTGACACCTTCTGCTGGCACCAGGCAAGCAGGCTCCTGGCACAGGGTTCCCGAACTCCAGCCCCTGGGAATAGTCCCCGAGGTGGTGCTAAGTTCAGAGTGGCACAGAGACATCAAATTTCAAGCACTCAGGGAAAGACTCAGTGAAACTGTGTTTTTCAAGGCCAGTGAGAGCCAAAAAGGGGTGCACTTCAGTAAATCCATGATACTGTGTGAATGTTTTAGGCAATAATAACACTGGGCAATGCCAGGTGGCACTGCTGGCACATGGAGGAGGTGGTCAGAACGTGGGGTGGTCCCCAGGCTTGTCCTGCTGAGCCACATCTCCTGGGCACACAGGGCAGGAGCAAGGCCTTGGGGGCTGCAGGGTCTGGCAGGGACCAGGGGCTCAACTGGTGGAGCAGCACAGGCAGCAAGGCTTGGCCTGGCATGCAGTACCCCACTCTCTTTAATGCCCTTATCCAGCAGCCTGGGGAGAGCAGGAATTCCTATTTCTCCTACTTTGGAGGCAAGGTGTGGATGTGCAGCTGCTCTGGATCATATCCAATGATGCATTTAACACCCCACTGCATGTTTAGGTGCTTGAATTTACATTTCAGTCAAGAAGGTACAGACTGTCATGATGTGGGATGGCATCAGCAATGTTGCCAAGTGTCTCCCTGAGATCCAGTCTGGTCCATAAGCAACTGTCCACCTTAAAACAGCCCAAACTGTGACTGGTGGTCAACAGAAACAACTGGCCTCCAAAGAAGGGGACAGAGGAAAACAACTTTCTCCTTATGGGGTCTGTGCAGAGAACTGGCCTCCAAATGGAGAGGTTTGGGGTTCAGACCACAGAGTTGACTCAAGGCAAGTAGCAGGTTTTTAGGTATCACCAGGGATGACTTCTGGTCCCAATGACAATCAGCAGCCTCCAAACAGTCATTGCTTCCAGCTTATCTGGAGACAGTGCCAGGCAAAGTTACAGACTCAGTTTCTTTAGGCAAGAGCAGACTGCATAGCTCATACGGTTGAGGAAAGGCTAACTTGAATAAATATATAAAACCCAAGGCATTATCTAAGCAGCCAATAAAGATACAGAATCTTTATTTTATGAACTGGAGTTATATCATTCAGTATGTGGCATCAAAAGAAATACACATTTTCTGACAAATTTTTTATTTCCTGCTGTTACTAAAATGCATCCCCTTAAAGCAGCATCTCACACAACTGTAATTCTTCCCAATTTATCTCTGACGGAGCCTGCAGTCAACAACTGGAGACCCCAGCTTTGTACTGTGCATGTCACAAATGAGATTTTCATTCTAAATGATCAGATACAGGGATCAGATTTTGAAATTACATACATTTTGTGCATAGCCTGCATTCCTTTTGTCTTTTTTTTATCTGAACTGCCCATCGCATCTCCCACACACCCGTATGTTTAAAATTGCATGGAGATGGTTTCTATTCTAAAAGAGGCATTCATGGAAAGGGAGCAGAGTGAGGCTGCTGAGATTATTTTTACCTGAGCTCTGATTGCGGCGTCCTTCTTAATCCACTTTATCACTGTTTCATACACTAGCTCCTCTGCTTTGGTGTTCAGGCTGTCATTGGACATGTAGGAAATGAAGTCATCTTTTGAGATATTAAGGATCTCTTCTTGGTTTGCCACCTCTGGGAAAATTTGCAGGGCATAAGCTTTGGCCATGTTGTATAGTTCAGTGCACTGCATGGCTTCAGCCATGGCTAATATTCCTAAGCAGTTGCTAGCAGTCAGCTGTTTTTCTAAAAAGGGAAAAAACCAAACAAAAAAAGGCAATTGAGAATTATTAAAAGCAAGATTCACATTTGTTCTGAGACCATGAGAAAAATAAGTGTCACGGACAAACCTCCAACTCTAATTAATTTCAGGGAGTTAACTAGAAGCAGCACCCTGGGTTAATTTGGAATTGGGGTTTGAAGTACAAAAAATCAAAGTCTGCCCAACAAGTGAGTTGGGGATGGAGAGAGAAATGCACTCTCTGAGTCTGCTTTTTGTGTAAGCCTCCACAAAGCACTGGGGAAACCTACTGACATAACAGTATCTGGGGCTTCCCAAGGGATGGGAACCCAGCCAAGAGACTGCCGCTGTTCCTACCGCCTACAATGTTGCTTTAAGGAACAGCAAGGATGTAAACGCCAGTGCAGACACTTACGAGTAAATGCAAACAGCACTAAGGACATTTCTGAGAATGCTGCAGTCATTTTATGATAGTTTTTGCCCTGTTCAGCTACTAAGCTACTTCAAGAAAAAAGAAAAGAAAAAAAAAAAAAATCCTCCTCCCTCTTATTTTTTCAAAGGAACTTTGTTGCTGCTGAATGTGATGACATCCCTTATGCAAAACACAGATTATACTAACGCCTTCTGTTAAACGTTGTGTAGTGGGTTTCAAAGAAAATCACGCACAGAGGAGACAGCATTATCTCCTTCCCAGCAAACAGAAGCAGCAGCACAGTGTGTAGCTGTGTGTTAGAAGTGTGCTGCACCATACATTTGACTGTACTTTTTTCCTTTCCAGCTATTTTGAAGAAAAGCCCACCAATTTTAGACATTTATAAGAGGAACTCTCAGATTCTTCGCAGCTTTTGTTAAACAAGCTACTACTAATAAGAAGAATATATTCTTTTAACATATAGGACTAAAAAAAAAATAATAATGAGAGAGAGACTGCAATAGATCACAAAGGCATCAGTACCAGTGGCAGGCTCCTGTGCTGTCAGAGAAGTCTATCACATATGGCACTATGACAGAGCACTGGACAGGAATTTGCAATAGCACCATATCTCTTCAAACAAAACCCTCATCAGATTGCTTCTGCTGGAAATGCTCAGGGATTCTTCCCTACACCCAGTTTGTGCCTTCATCAGATTGAAAACCTGAACACAACCTATATGTGGCTTTTAATAAAATGGGATTATGAACCACCTTTTTCTTTTTTTTTTTTTTCAAACCTGACATGAGATTAGGAGTTTTGTGAGTTTGTTTTGCTTTCTTCCTCTCCCAACTCTTCTTATTTTCTTTTACAGATTCAACAGTCTCAAAACTAGGTTATCTCATTTTGCATCGGTTGATTGTACTGACCCCAAGGAGCCCATTTCCTCAAGCTGACTGCAGCAGCGACACTGTTTGCTGTCAGTAGATTTTGTCACTCATAGACTGCCCACAGACAGGTTGTAAACTGATAGCTGTGAAGCCCAAAATTACCAAATTTTTTTCTTAAAAAAAACAAAAACAAAAACAAAAACAAACCACCACAAGAAACCCCCAAAAGACCAAAAACCTCTTCCAGGTTCCTTGCTTCTATCTGCTGGCACAGTTTCATGGTGTACATACAGCTGGGAATAAAATAATCATCTAACAGAGCCCAAAACTCTCATCATCTCTTGGCAAACTCTCAAGTCAAAGGACAATCTGCCACTGTTCCACCTTATCCTCACAGGGTTAATAATGAAGGGAATAATCAATTTTGACTCATTAAGCAGCATATGATGGTAAAAACTTTCAAGAGTCTTTCTCTTCAGAGGACTGGGTTTGCCTCTATCAGGAGACATCCCCATACCATTTCCAGCTGAGCCTGTGGTGTGGGGCAGAAAAAACACTGCTCACAACTGATTTCTTCAGGTCTGGCCAGGTTTCTCTACCTCTAACAAAACTGCTAGACTGATGCAGCCTGGTACACTGGTCCAAGCAGGTCCATGTTGGGCCTTGGAGCTTTACTCCCTTCTCTTCCCTGAGAAACCCCTCCATGGCAAATTCCACTGATGTTCCTGTCTGGTTCAGGAATTATTGTGAGGCCCTCTGGAGAGGGGTCCCAGGGAGATGTGGGATGTGGGACTAGGGAATGTGCAGGAGGCTGGCGACACACTTCTCTTTACTTCACTTCTATGTGATGAGCATCACAGCAAGGTGGCAACAGCAACATCTGTTTAAGATGAGGGCTGGCATGTGAACTAGAGGGATTCATTGCAGGTGAGCAAGACAGACCTTGGGACAACAGCTATAGGAGATATGGAAGATCTTTATCCTATGAACATGAAAACACCACCTCATGCCTCCATTTTTTATCTCTGACTCAAAATTTGGGGGCAAGACATATGTCTCTTGGCTTCAGCTGTCTGTGGTGCAACTCTGCATTCACATTAATATCCCCGCACACCAACAAACAAACAATTCCAAGTAGCAATCTGGTAATCTGGATTAATCTGGTAATATTTTGGATGACGACTTCAGGATGAGCAGAACCCTGCATTACCAATGCCTGTTACTCCTCACTGACTATAAAGGGAGCCTATATAACTACTTAGACATAGACTTCTGCTATATAACATAGCTCATCCCAAATGACTGCAGTCCAGGGGTACTTCTCAATGCTGGCATGAAAAACACAGCTAAGGACCAATTCTGTTCCATCTGTTCCTGAGCTGAGTTCCTTTGGACACTGGCATGTTTACAGTAATTGTTGTTTTGCCACAGTGACACTGGGCTTGTAAACAACACATTTTTGTGAAGTTTCACCTTGCCTCCATTCAGAACACAAGTGCTGACTGCTAAGCTATTCCCAATGCTCAAGGGCAGTTTTTAACAGACTCATGAGCGGACTTTAAGGATATCAGATGTAATCTTGTAGGTTCTCACTGGTTTGAGACAGTGCTGGATAGCATATTTGTTGCTATGTGTGTTACAATAATGCAATCAGCAGCTGGTACTTTCCACTGTGTTAGATGTGACTTTGGAACAGGATCCTGTGTAGCATCACCAGGAGACAATCAGCCAGGCAGACTGCTCCATCTGCACTTCTGGGAGTGGGGAGACTTGAGATAAAGCCAGAGATAAATGGTATGCAGGAAGGATTACTCAGTGAGATTGTGGTAACAGTATGGTGGAAGCTCAGTGGTGGTTGTACACTCCCTCTGTGTGCATTAAGCACTGCATTTTCACTTAGAGAGGCTTTCTAGATGATGAATTGGATATCACCAAAAATAGTACAAAACGTGTACTTCCTTGTGGTACTCTGTGTACATTCTGATGAGAAACTTACTCCTCAGGTATTCCTACTAGTGTCAAAATGCACGTGAAGATGGGAGATAGGTCGAAGACTTTTGGATGCATTCATTGTCTAATGAACTGTCCGAAAGATTTCCCTTCCCCTGTGAGAGTCTTCTTCCTTTCTCCTATCTCCAGGTATAGTTTAAGTTTATTAATCGTTTATATGAAGTTTATATATTATAGTTTCTCCAGTGCTGGGCAGTGCAGTTCTCCAGCTGGCTCAAAATGCTCCACCTTGGATGAAAAAAAGAATTGCCCATAATACTTTCTCTTGAATTCATAAGGACCATAAATGCCTCTTCTTTCCTCAGGTGCCTACTCATGCAGGTCTTATCACTGGTCCATTGTTCAGTTTTTCTCACTGCTGCCTCTAATACTCTTTCCAAATTGATTTTGTGCTCTTTGCTCAGGAGACTAAGAAAATTCAGAGCTCCTGCTCTTTCCTATTCTGTTCCATGAAACTACCAGGTTCCACCAACTTCTTTAGGCTTAAGGATGAATACTTTTACTTTATCAGCAGCAGGCTGAGTACAAGCTCAGAGTATTTTCCTCCTATGATGGGTGTCCGTGCATCATGGGCTGAAACCATGACACTGGTGGTGTGTGAAACCCAATTCAAGCCATGACTGTGATGATAGTGTAAAACAAATATGGAAAAAAAGAAGAAAAAAAGGCTCAAGTCTTCAGCCATATGGGTGGAGGAAATACCTATGACAGCCTGACCAGTTTGCAAACATTTGCCCAGTTATCATATGGTGCCTGCATGAACCTGTGACCATCGTTGCATCAGTCAGCAGAAAACTGTTGTCATTTCTCACGGTCTAGACAAAAGCCGAGGAGACAGCATGTGGGGAAGAGAGAGAACATGGCTATAATTATCGCAGGAAAGCTGGTTAAGAAGTCTCCCATTGAAATGAAACTACTTTCCTGACACATTTTGCTACATCTTTTCACCAGAAAGTACAAGAAAATTTGGGGTGCCTCTGCCCAAGGCTGCTGAGAGGACCAGGATAGGGACACAAAAGCTGTTTGGACATCAACCAGACAGGACCCTCCTGGATCTTCCTGGCTGAAAAAGGATGATCTGAACTTCATCTGAGATTGTGCTGTGCTATGCTGAACAGACTTAATAATTTGGGGCTTTTACTTTGAACTTCCCTTCTCTCCCTATTTTGACATGGCCACTGATGGCAAAGATTCACTGTTTATACTGGTGAACCCTCCAGAAACGCTGCAGGAAAAAACCCCCTGATTTTTACCGTATTTTTGCTTTGAGTAGAGCAGAGGTAGCTGAGGTGAAAAATAAAAACACAGCCACAGAGAAGACAAAATGCTTTTCCTTAAACTTTTCAGATGGCAAATGCTCTGCTGTCTCTGTAACGTAATCGAGTCACAGTTATAAATAAAAATAAGCAATTACACTCCGTGAATTCTCCAAATGAGAATACAAAGTTCCAGTGACTGTCCATATATCACTGAACTTATAACCAACTCTACTATTTCATATCATAACATGGTTCACTGAATTAAAATATTAACTATCAGAAAAGAGAACTCTCACACTGATACAATGAAATAAGTGTATTTTGGTTTTGTGGCTGAATCTTCAGTGATAGCACAACTTAAACACATCCTGTGTTTCTGGAGAGGCTGCAAGTTCTAATCACTGTAAAAAGGTGGTGAAGGGAAGCTGGGAGCAAGCAATACCAGAGCCAAAGCCTCATTCAAATTGCACAGTTTACATGGTAGGATTGCAAAGCATAAATTTCACATCACCAGTACCCACCCATTTGAGAACAGACTTTGAAATAAGGGGCATATAAAAAGTTGGAAAGAATACAATGCCGGAGATTCTTTACTGATGCCTGCATTGTACCAGCCTAGTCACACCACTCATCTTGCCAGCAGGCTGGCTTAGCACTGAAAATTAACACAGCAGTAAACTGGACTCATTTGAGGGTTTTTTGTTGTTCTTGTTTTTTGAGTGCAACATTTTGTAAACTCTCATCTTCCACGTTCTGTAATAGTAGATGTCAATTTTAAATGAGAACTTCCCAGGAAGAACAGCTCATCTGGGCTTCAGAGGAAATGATGTCTCCCTCACCAAGCTGGGAGTTGAGGAAGCCCAAGCAGAAATCAGATGTCAAAAAAAGGTTATCTGGTACTTATACCTGGGAAGTAACTCATATAATATCAAGATCAATTTTTTTTTAAAAATATATTTGTGTTAATAATTTTAAAATTATTACTGTCTCATAAACTGATATTACAGCTATGACAGTGAAGGAGTGGCTTGTGGTACAGACAGGAATTTGAACCAGTGTGTTTCAGCTGAGCTCCAGTTCTGGCTCCTCTTCTGCTGTGCCTGGTCTGTCTGGTTCCAGTTCAGGCCAGTAAAGCTTAGCTGAGCTGGAAATCTTGGACTGTTTTGAAATACTCCCTGCTGGAAAGCAGAGGGAAAGTGAAAGGAGCAGGATGATACGGTGCTTCTGGCAAGAAGAATGAAGTTCTCATAGCCACGAGAGGATGGACCGAGGCACTGATGAAGATGTTGCTCTGTAGACCCTCACTGAGACAAATGCTCCCCATGCATACAGGGCATGCCAGTTACCAGGGGTGGGCACAGCAACCTTTCCTTCCACCCACCTTTGGGATGACATCAGGGCATAGCTCTGTATGCAGTAACAAACCCCATGAACATTGAACCTGGAACACTGGACATGTAAAGGACTTTCTCACAAATGCAAGAAAATTGCAGATATTGCAATGCAGTCCTTCATTTTTTTGCAGATTTGCAGGAGTTCTTCATCCATTGGAGCCCACCTCCAAACTCTTTTTGGTGTATGACCAAGCTGGCCTAGTGTAGAACCCCAAATATGCTGTCACAGTTATAAGCAACCTGTGTGTTACAGCCTGGTATCTATGCAGGTATATCCTCTGGGAAACAAAATGTCACCAAGATTGCAAGTACAGAACAAGATTCAACAAAACAGGTTATCCAAGATACGAAAGCTGTTGCCACTCAAGCAACAGGCTACACTTCTCTAGACCATTTTCCACTGGCCATCACGTCAGCATTTGAAAATCAAATCACAAATCAAATTAATGATGCTTTACTTTATTTTACTCTGTTTCATCTTGGGTTTCTTCCTTGTCTTTTAAGAATTGTTCAAAGGTTTACAAACATTAACACAAGATCTTAAAGCCTCACTAGATGCAGTGATTCTTACCTAGAAATGAAACGCAGACTTTACAGAAAGTATGAAACTGGAACTTGCTGGCAGCTTCCAGTAGGGTTTTTGCATTGGCTGAATCTATTATCAAAGAACCTGTATAAACAAACTCCAGGAGTAACTCCAGGACATCCGCAGTGAGGTTGGACATGGCCAATTCCAGCTTCTCCCCACTTCTGCTGCTGTCTCGTGGTGACCTGGTAACAGCAGACAATTAAATTATGGACATTACACCATCCCCATTTTTTTGGCTTTTATTGATTAGTGAGGGCTAGAAAATCGCTTTGCACCTCATTACATTTCTCCATTATTTTTGTTTACGGAACTGAAGAATATGAATTTAAAATAACTGAACTTAAAAACTTTAACTGGATCTGAAAGAGAAGAGTCTTAAAGCAAGTCTTACAAAAAATCTGTTTATTGCTACTTTGCATTTTCATGCAAAAACAGTTGCAAAATAAAGGAAAGGAAAAGAAAGGAAAAAAAAGAAAAAGGAAAATGAGTGATCCAACATTAATGAAAATGAGGAATGGGCTTAGCTTTCAAAGGGAAACAATACATTTTAACATCTTGGTTAACATGTCATAGTCTGTGAATAATATAACCGTGAAGGAAAAACCACTCTCCAATTTC
Source organism: Corvus moneduloides (assembly GCF_009650955.1). Lineage (NCBI taxonomy): Eukaryota > Metazoa > Chordata > Aves > Passeriformes > Corvidae > Corvus > Corvus moneduloides. Next base: position 7,593,800 of record NC_045478.1, read on the forward strand.
AAGAGAAAAGGTCATCCACTTTTTCAAGAATCCAGCACTGGAATAATTTTAGATGTCATGTGCACTTAAGGATACATTTAAAGACCTTTTCATTAAAAAATAGTAAAAAAAAAATACAAATTCCTATTTAGCCTGAACTTCTCAGTATGTTATATTAAATTATAGATATGATCAATTCGATATCTGTGGTATACAGATGGCCATATATAATATAATATATGCTTATTCTAAAAATCTATTGTTCCCTTTTAGGCACTAAAAAAAGGAAGCCCTTCATGGCAATTGCTTTGAAAACTGAATACAAGACAAGCTAGACAGACAAAATGGTTAGAGCAAAGAAGGGAGAGGGGGGAAAACAACAACCAGCTCTGCCACAGGAAGCCAGCAGCCATCCTCTAGGAGTTTCATGACTGTGGCCTACGGTTTTTCCTGCATGAAGTGCTGAACAATTTGGGGATCAAAGTATCTCCTGCATTTGAAGTGTGCATTAGTGCTTGTGAAATTATTGGACAAAAAGAAAGTAATACTGAATTAAAGTAAGGGCCCAGTTCTTAATGCATGGCTGATGTGTCTGCAACACTAAACACAGGTTACACCTGAAAGACAAAAGTGATGATAAATTTGGTAACATCAAGGAGGGGAGGGGAAATCTGTTGGAGTAAGAAAATAAACTCTTTTAATGGTTAGGACCATCCAGCACCTTCTCAAAGAAACATGAGCTTTGTGTCTGCCACTGGACAGTCAACGTCTGCTCGCTCCAATTCTGCTCGAGTACTTGCAAAAGCCATCGCACGAGTGACACAAAACTGGCACACAATGCAGCGTGACAGATAAGGACTGGCCAAAGCATCACTATTCACAGGCAACACCAGCTTGAAGTGTGAGTGAAAGCTACCATGAGCACTACCAACCTCTTGGGTTCACACAGCTGCCTACAAAGGCGATGGTCAGACCTCTACTACCATCACAGAAGAAAAATAAACAACATACGAGGTTCAGTTTTCTTCCCACACAACACCCCAACCACATGCCCCAACAACATCTGAAGTTATTTGGGAAAATGCTTAAAATTTGCAGTGGATGCTTTGTCACTGGTCTTCCATTGACCAGCCCTGGTCAAGTCAAGGGCACAGCTTTAATTCATACGAATCTCTGCAGGATCAAGGCTTTAAAGAGGTTTCATCTTCAATGGAGGATCAGCTAGCAGTCCCTAATTTCACAGTCTTCTGTAAGGTAGTGAACAATGGTTACTCCCATTCACAGGAGGAAACTGAGGCACAAGGAGACAAAATCATTTGCCTATGATCACAGAGTCAGGGGCAAACCAAGGAATTAAACCCCGTTTTTAAAATTCTGAATATTGAACTGTCCCTTTGCATAGCAACACAGGTGTGTTAGACCCTATCCCACATGCAGATGCTAAGAACACATACTGATCATGACACTTGTTGTACACCTACAAGCACAGAGGTGTATGCTACCCTGAATCCTTATGCTTTATCACACCACAGTATTCTTTCTGAACTCTTGCACGTGGATTCGATTCTGCATCCGAGGCAGAAAATCTCCGGTGGCAAAACAGAAGAGTTGCCATTTCCTAGATCCTCAAGAGGATGTGACAAAATGTTGGGTTTTTTCCTTTCTCACACTCCCACCCCAATAATATGCCCCATATCTGGTTTATCTCCAGTTGTACATACATCTGGTACTGCACTCTGGGCTGTCAAAATACCTGTTGGCACTGATGCAATTCTTGCTGAACTGCTCCCAGAAGTGGTTTGTACCTGACAGTAAGCTCATTTTCACATGGGCTGGGTAATAAACACACCACCTAAAATTTCAGGCGTACTCAGGAGGTACTCAGCAAGCGACAGAGTCGAGCTCTTTGCACTGTGGGAAGCCCTACCATAAGCAATTATTTATTTAACGCCACTAATTGCACTGTGTTGGCACTGGCTGCGGGAAGGACTGCGTGTGATCCGCTGGGAATCACACAATCGCACCCAGCGCGGAGACCAGGAGGCACAAAGGAAAGGATGATGTGACACCAGTGTCAGCGCAGACACGTACCCATGCTAGCAACAACTGCAAGCTGCTATTTTTCACAATAATTAAGTAATAATCTCTTTTACTTTGTAATACACCGAGCAATAAACTGCTGCTGCAATTGATTAAATGCCAAAGAAAAGCTAAGGTGTTTAATCAATCACTAGAGCCACTTACGGCAAGTATAATACAAAGCTACAGAGATTATTGATATTACACAATGAGCCAGAAATGGGAAAGAAAATTATCGCTATTCCTGCCTCTGCAATGCCTTGAATGTGTTGTGCTGTTTTGCTTGTGCTTTCTACGCAGCGAGCCCTTTGGCTCCACGTTTGGCTGGATCAAATACTGAGTACAGCCTGGATACAGCCTGCACAGGGAAATCACAGCTACCCTGGCTTCCACACCAGGGATCTGGCTTGGTATAGGCTGGAGAATGGGCAGGGAATTGGCTGAAGCAGGTCCTAATGGATCAAAAATAAGCATTTGAAGGAAGAGAAGACCATAATGTGGGGAAACAGACTGATGTGACTGAAAAGGGAAATTCCATAGACTTCTTTATGAAATTATTTCAGTGAATTTGGTTGTAGCATCCCCCTCAAAGCCTGACTAAAGGTTTCTGTGCTCCTTGTTTTCATACATATTAGAATATCATATGCCCTGTGCATAATGATGTGCATAATTCATCTATTTGGGACAGAGTCTTCTCTCGGCTCCTCTAGAGGAACTGCAAGGAAGTGGCTAAAGCTGTATTACAAGAATAGAATTTAGTCTTGTAAATGCATATGCAGTGGATTTAGGAAAATCTGTAGCAATATATAGAGTTGTTCCCCAAATAGCTCATCCTGTGTCTCAACAGGAGGAGTTTTGTTGGTGACATCAGTAAATGCAAACATTTAGAGAAGTCTGTTACCAGAAAAGCCCCGACTTCCTGCCTTAAGGGCTGGGAAAAGTCACAGTTCTACCTGGTACATACACTCCTGTTCCCCAACTCCTGGCACAAACATCAGGTGTTTTGGGGATTGAGAGCCTGCCTCCTTCATGTTTCAGTCTCACCTGAAGCCAGCCAATGCACTCTTATCGTCCATGGACATCATTAAATGTGGCACATTCTGCTATTCGCCTGGCGAACTCTAAAGTTTAAACAGAATGATGTCATTTTATTGGCCTTGTAATCATTGCTTATATTATAAAGGTCACACATTTCACATTGTGGCAGAAAATCAATAGCTCTCCCAACAGCCTCTGGGGGAAAAAGTTTTGCTTCTGAAGAGTAATATATAATAAACAATTTTAGTCCTTACTTTATCATGGCTATAATCTTGGAGAAAAGCTACAGTAAAAATCTGGCAAAGGCTGATATATAAACTCATTAAAATTGGGAAGTGATTTAGAACAGGACTTTTAAAAAGATTTATCTTGAGCTAAACAGCAAAGAGATTTGTTTAGGTCTACATTTAAACAAGCTCCAAGAGCTCTTTAACAGCTTAATTTTATGGTAGCTGTTGGGGAATTCTTTCAGATTTACAAATCATGTATTTCTCAGCAAGGTGATAGACCTGAGCAATGTGCAAGCAGAACTGAACCTGCAGATAAGCAGGAAGCACAGATATACTCTGAATGGGTAAGGGGGGAGTTACTGAAAAATATTCTGCATTGTCTGGAATAATTAAGTCTAACGAAATCAAGCCAATGCCTTTGAACAGTCTGGCTACTTATCCTTCAATTTAATTGCTTCAACTGGAGAAGACAAAGGCACAGGGAACCCTTTAAAGCAAAAGATGGCTTGATTACACTCTCAAATAACAAATCAGAATCAGTGTCCCTTTCTGTTAGCTAATATATAGGAAAGAGAAAAAATGTTTAAATACTTGATAGCAAGAAAAATAACCCTAATACCCCATCTGCAAGATCTAGTAGTGGAACTGACAAAAGAAAAAGTAGAGGAATTTACATTTTTTGGTATTCATTTGTCCTTGAAAATCATTTCCAAACATGTAATACACATAGACAAGAATCAGCCATAGTGCTTTCATGCTTAATAGTGATGCAACTGAAGTTTTCTGCATCTTGAGTTATGAATAGATGTGTATCGATGTGTTTCTCCTGCATTATTTGTATCAACACATTCCCATAACAGAACGTCTGTGTGATTCTGTTCAAACATTTAATAGTGAGATGCCTTGATTTGCAAAGCCACATTTAGAGTCTGGCTAAAGTAGCTGTGTAAGTGAAACACCGCGAGCGCATCAATTTGTCAATTTATGGACAGCGCTACCGCCTCTCATTCAGCCTTCCCTCATGGTTTGGATATGCTGCCTTTAACTGGCTTGCAACATTATTTTGACTGACTAATGGTTTGGCTACAGCTTCACTCAATTTTAGATCAAATACGAAAAGCTACCTATACCCGATGCAGATGCCAGCCAATGCTCTGTTTACAAGCTACAGTCGCAAAGTCAAAACAAATTCTGGATGTTCAAAATGGAGCCATCTGCACGGAATAAACATGAAAAATGTGAAACATTTTATGTAAATGTACATTACTGCCTAGGAACAGTTGGTTCAGCTTCCACTCAGGCTGCCTGGTTGGGAACAGGAGGACTGACACAGTTTGTGACACCTATTTACATTCGATGCCATATGACTCACTGTGCCGTAGACTCAGAGGTATGACGTATATTTAAGCTTTGTGCTCCAAAAGGGCACTGAAACAAATGATTATCTTTTAAAATAAAGACACATTAAGAATTGTTATTTGTGATATTTCCCTGGGCAAGTGGGACTTGGTGTACATCTTTTTCCTTTTGCCTCTCCAAGGTCCCTCTGTGAGCCTACTGCCACTACCTGCTTCTCCCAGCAGGAGACAGCAGCAAAGAGCTAGCTCCATAATATGACCACAATTTTCTTCATATTTCACTCAGAATCTATCTTTAAGAAACAGGAAAACATGCTCATTTTGGTAGTGTAATAAAAAAAAATTGTTGTCTTTGACTACTTATGGCTCAGGGTCTCACACAACTCAGGGATCTGAATCTCATCCACTAATAGCACATGTTTGAGCTGATTGGAGGCTGCAGGATTGCTAGCAGCAGGCAGGATCTCCAGCTCTACCCTGGACTGAGGAAACTGAAGCCCCTGTTTTGGGGCTGGTCCCTCCCTGCATGGACCAAAGCAATGGCCTGTCCTGTCACCCAGATGCCTTCTAGCCTCTCCACCCCAACACCCTCCCAGGATTTGCTCTATCAGCTCAACATCCTGATCTTGCTGGCTTGTTTTCATAATTAGGAATATAAATGTTTACCCTACAGTAATTGTGTTCCCATAATAAGAGAGCAATATATTTTCTACCAAGATAGACAGGATAATAAAAAAAAATCAAATTAAATTGCTTTGTTCCCTGGACAGTATTTAGGACTCCAGAAAACAGGAAATCCAAGATTTTCATGTAAGATGAAGCACTTAACTGAAGAAAAGCTACTTCTTTTTATCTCTGTCAAATTATTTTGATTACCAAAGAAAGGACTCCAGACTGGGGTAGACAGCTTCTCATGAGGCTTAAGAGTCTGTTAGCTGGGTGCTCATTAGAAACTGCTGTTCAAGTTGACACAATTTAGACTGAACATCTTGTTTATTGTGGAACTTTATACTTTAATCCTTAAAGCACTGAAACTCCAGGCAAAGAAGAGAGTGCAATGATGCTGCATCTTAACTGTCCACTATTTGATTTTTTATGGTCTTCAGAGTCATTAATGGTTCAAAACCCATATGTCTATGCATCTTGGGAGAAGCAAAAAAGAAACTTTGATAAATTATAGCCAACCTTCAGCTACGTACAGATCAGACACAGCATTCTACATGAAAAGTCGTATTTCGTACTGAATATCTTGATTTATCGTAATTACATGTTCATGAGATATAAAAGCATAGATGCCCAAACATACAACACATATTTCCATGACACGCACCAAGAAACACGTGCATACTGAGGTAATAGGTTATTTACTGAGTTATACAAGTTTATGCAGCTTCAAGGTAATCAATCATGTAAATGATGACAGGAAGGGACATTTGTAGAGCAACATCATTGCAATACGTATGTCATAAGGCACTGAATGTTTTATTAAACAGGATTTAAAAAAAAAAAAAAATTACTACCCAGCATCGCTTCTCCTTTGGAATTGTTTTATCAGCTCAAAATGTATTAACTTGCAAATCTCTGCCTTCGTTATTCTATCTTGCAGATAAACATTATCTTTGAGCCTCAGTCACTATCCATCTGTCTCATGAGAGAAGAAAACATGTACTCTATTGGTGCTGTTGTATGATTACAATAAAGAACTAGTAAAATCACAAGATTAAATAAATTACATTGTTTAAAAACAGGCTTGCAAATTCATCAGGAAAATTTACCTGACCAACAAATCCATTTGCTCACTTTTTATCAGGATGTTGATACAAATAATGTTCCTTGTTCCAGGCAAACAAAATCTGGCAAGACTAGTGTAACTTATTAGAGTCAAATGCTGCCGGTTTGCACCTGCTCTATCAGAAGAAAATCAGGAAAATTAATGGCTGTGTGCTTGGGCACGCACCAGCAGCTCCTGCTAATTCACCATCACAGAAATGATCATTACAAACCAAGACGAGCAATGGGATTAAGAGCAAATGCTTTTGTTCATGGACAACATGGCCAGAATAAAATAAAGCAAACAAAAGAGCCACGTTTCCTATATACCCTTAATGCCATTCACTGATGGAACACAATCTAAATGCTCAGCCAGGACCATTTCTAAAGGCGGGATCAGCGGCAGCCTGTAACGCTACAGTGTCGGAGATCACAGTCGGAGGCGCAAATCTGGCTCCCTGCTGAGATTTAAGAAAGAAGATGACGAGTTTGAAGATGCTGGCTTAAACGACTGGCAAGTGAATGAAGAAGTGAATAGCAAGTGCCCTTGGAAGAACAGTGTTTCATGACCTAGACTTTTGCTAGGGACTGAGAATAAACTGCATCTCGCAAGGTACTAGTGGAGAAGCAAAAAAACTGGGCCAACTTATTAATAGTGTGGGATCTAACTTGTTCCAAGTATCTCTGGCAGCCTAATTCAGTGGCAAAACAACCTGGGTGAGAGCTACTATTTGTTAAAGGTAAATAAAAAATGCAAGCAGGTTCTAGGGGATTATATAGGAAGGAAGATTAAAAGTAAGTTGACAGAATAAAAAATTTATTCTCATCAAACTTAAAGCCCAAACCCTTACCCAACTCCTATCTGATTTCTTTTAATGATATTTATTACACCATCAAAAACCAGCTTAGCACAGAGCTGGCATGCAGCTAATAAATCTATTTCTTAGGAATGTGGTGAAATTTATACAAGTAATTATCTAGGTAGTCTATCCAAGACTCTTTCTCATCATTGCAATGTCTAGAGGGAAAACAATAATAAAATAATGATAACCACGATTATTATTTATTATTACTACTATGATTATGGCAGTGCCCGAAGATCCCAATCAGCATTTCAGTAATTAGAATTAATTCTGTCAGGCACTGGCTCTTTCTCCTGCAGCTACAGGGTGTTGCTAGTGCTTTTCTACAGTATTTTTAGATTCAGAGACATCAGTGAAAGGCACAACAGCACATCACCTATGGCCACAGTATAGGCAGGAAAGGGCACGTGGCTCTTCTCACCCCATCAGTCCCTGCCCACCCACACTGCAGAGAACTGTTCTGAGTATTTCAGACACCAAAGCTCAGCACTGTGCAAGCAAAAAGAGGCACTGCGGTCAGATATGATCATAACCTGGTCATATTAATTCAAATTCATTATCCCAATCCAGCAATGGCTAATCCTTGATGATATAAATGAAAGGAGGGAACTATTGATCCCTGGAGCTATCTACAAGCAAGTTGGAGTTGGAGATTTGATTACCCTTGTTTTAGAGCAAGACTGGCTTTTGGAATTGGCCCAAAAAAGACAGTTTTCAAGAACATGGCTCCTGTTTCTATGCCATGGAAGTTTTTTTTATCTGTTGTTTTTGATTCATTTATCTCGAACTGCACCTTGTTAGGTAACTGTTCCCTTTCATCCCTAAATTTAACAGAGTTAAGCCTAGGCAGGGATGTGAGATGTAAGTAAGTACAGATAGGTCACCTGCACCACCATTTCATGCGATGTTGCATGACAGCTGCGTGGCTTGTGGATGGGTACAGCTGGAGCAAGAGAGGTGATTAGTCTGTCATTCCTTGGGTAAGATTTGCAGAATTTGTGGTTGAGTCTAGAAATTACAGGAGCAAGGAGCCCCAGCTACAGTAAACAGAGAGATGCTGTCAATGAGAGAGAAGAGTGAGAGGTTCAGGTATCTGCTTTGTGCCTCTGTGAACTGCTGCCATTACACAGCAGCAGTTTAATTTCTGTGCTGCACCTTGAGGCTTGAGAAGGAGCTTTTCTGTCCTCCTTGCCAGGGTTTCTCTTCAGAGTAGGGCACATTGCTCTGCCCCTCCTTTCAGAGCAGCATCCAGCCCAAGCCACTCACCCTCCTAATCCAGAGCCACGCTTCAGGGCTGGAAACAGCCAGGCTGTGACACCTGCGGTGGGTTTTGTGGCAGTGCAGAACACCACTGAACATTTGTAAGCTGCCATTCATTTATGTAGAAGACCATACATTTTTGCTTGATGAAAACATGTTTTCCAAGGTCTGGCAGCTGCGAAATTTGAAGCCCAGCAGGGAGCTCCGAGGGGCGGGCGGACGGCTGCCTGGGCAGGCAGAGCGAGCGTAGCGCTCATGGAAATGGGCCACCCAGAGCAGGGAGCTGTGTCCTATGACAAGATCTGGTGCCCAACACACAGCAATTATCACTGCCTCGTTTAAGAGAGAAACCTTGTCCACAGCACAATTTACACCTGTCCCCTGGCAGTAAAGGGTGAAGGATATTTTACACTCCCAGGTGACCTCCTGTTCTCATGGTTTAAATGGTTTCACAGAAACTCCTGGTGCTCTCTCTCTAGGCACAATGCAGCTCTCCTGGCACTGAAACAAACATCGTATCTTTAACTCCCTGTTTCTCTGTTTTCAACTTCACATTATAGTTTGTTTCCACATTCTTTCTGTTCTACAATGGAGCTGAAGTGTGCAGATGTGGAAATGCTGCCTGCTCCTCTCGCAGAGTTAAAAGCAGGATTCTTAATAAGCAAGAAAACATGAAGGGGTCACCAAGAGTGGAGTTTTCTTTCATCTGCTATTTCTCATTTTGGGTTTTTAAGAACGTAAACACAAACCAGACAGTCTGTTTTCCAGACACCTAAATGCTTTTGCAGTTTTGTCAGGCTGTTTCAGATGGATAGTGGCAGGTTTCTCTGTTGTGCATCCAAATGCTCCCTTTCCACACAATGGTGTAAAACGCAGAATGACATCCTCGTCTTCTGCGTAGGTGTAAAGCAAGAGGAATTTGGTCTTCTCACCCTAAATGCTTTACTTGTCCTGCCCTGCCTTCAAGCCCTCAGAGTGTATATACAGCCCCACTCTAGAAAAAAACCCAACAAAACAAACAAAAACTCTGAAGACTTGAAAAAAAGGCAAGGTATGGTGGAAAAGCAATTTGGCCATGAAGTCACTTGCTCTGCTTTGCAGGAAAAGAAGGATGAACATAGCACGGCCAGATTACAATGCATCCAAAATACTACTTCTTGTGACAGAATCTCTTTGTACATGTGACTTACTGCTCTGTGCCAGTGGAATCAGGCACCCAAGATGACTTAAAAGATTAGAAAGCATCATTAAAATCTAATCTTGAAAAGATAAAGCTGGAGGACAAGATCTGTGTATCTTTAGTAAATGACCAGAGAGAAGTCTACTTGTAAAAGCTTGCTTATAAAAGCAAGCATTTTGGCGAAGAAGAGACTTTTATGTCAAGTGCTTCCTTTTAATAATGTCATATTTAGTAGAGATTCCAGTACTCTGGGTTAAGAAGAAGAAAGCAGCAAATTAAAATGTTCTGGTGAAACATTTCTTTGTTAAGGAAATATCAGAAATTCCATTTATTCAGCAGCTGCATTTGTCTATCCCAAATACAGCTGGGAATAAAAAAGATGGCTCTTCATGAGATTTTCCATTCGTTCCTTCCTCCCAGAACATACACACCCACACCCACCCGCCTTCCACCATTTCTTCTAGGGCAGATACAAAACCAGAGCTCATTTCTTTCCTCCCCAAAAACCAAGAATGTTTTAAATCAGAAAATCTGTGCTCTGCAAGAGGCACATTTTGGAGATGGGTTTTTTGATGGATCTGGATCTGTCTCTTTTTTTTCTGTGTACACATATAAGCATAAGTATGTGCCATTAAGAAAAACACTAGTTTCCATAAGAAATCATTCATGTCCTTTTAGTCAACTATGATTCAGGTTGGTCTTTTTCTCTGGGTCATGAAAAATGAGCACTTCCAGAAGGCAATTCATGCTATTTATCGTAAGGTGGGATGTATCGTCCTGCAGACAACTCCTGTCTTTCCTCCCAACTGCAGAGAAGTCTAGACAGCCAGCTTAGGCTGGACTCCTAAGGGAAGGAATGGAACACCCATCATAAGTTCACTGTCTATGCAAATCACCCTCTCTTTTATAGTAAAGGGGGATGGCTCCTCCTTCACCTTATCTCTTAGACACCTATTTTGTGGGGACAGGAGTTGCCTCTTTGACAGGTCTGTCTCCCTCTCTGCAGACTGTAGCAACAGTTGAGAAGGTGAGGTTAGACCTAGCCCGTCTTAGATGCCAACCTTGGACCTAAATGTTGGTTACCTAATGCGAGAGATAAGCACCTCTCATTGGTCATGGGGACCTGCCTACACATAGGAACCTGAATTAGGAGAAAAAGATCCTTCAAGAAGCCTTCAAGGTTCTTATCTTCATTGTTTGTACCATAAATTAAGCCCTTGTTTTGAAATGGCTGATTCCATAAGTAGCCAAGTTGAGCAGGCTGAAGTCAATGTGGTTGGCAGTGCACTCAAAACATACAAGGTGGCCATTAGGGGAACAGAGCCCCAGTTCAGCTGCTGCTATCATCCATGTTCTCCTACACTGCAGCAGTCCTGTATGGATCCCCACCCTTCTGCTGAACCTTACCCTCCTCCCTTCATGGACACAGCCACGTGGAACAGGTATGAGGAACATTTCACACCTGCTGTTCCTAATACACCCAATCCCTTACAGATGATTTTGCACTGAAAAGGGCTGAGATTTTTTTCCGTGGTCAGTTGCTGTTGGAAGGGAGATGAACACCAAGTCCTGGCTTAGGCTTGAGTGCTGTGCAGCTTCTGATGGGGATAACTTGTTTCCAAAACAGGTGCTTGGTACGGTGCTGAGCTCAGGCTCAGGACTGGACTACCCAAGCTCAAAAGGGATCATATATTTGAAAGATAAAACACATGGAATGAAGAATTTTCTGGATGAGGAGCAGAATGCTCAGCACAGGATTAGCCATTTTCTGAGAAACTAAAGGGATTTCAAAGTGCACTCTCATTACCAAATTTGTTTAGTAAATAACTTTAGAATTGTTTTGGACAATCAAACCTGCTTATCATCTTTTTATCAGTGCAATAAAAACAACATATTTTCTTCTCTGCTATGACTAATTCTCATCAAATAGCCTTCCTCAAGATGAGCAATAAGTCTTGTCCTATTATGTTTTTTATCTGTATTTTGGTTTTATTTTGAGAAGGAAATAATTGATCTTATTTGATTTTGAACATTTCTCTTTTATTCTTTTGAGACACTACTTGCTATTCTACCATCAGATACCAACTTGAACACATAGTGGAATCAATGGCAGAATATGAGGTTAATAATAACCAGCCTGTGGCAAATAATAAGCCAAAGTAAATACTCTGAAAGATTCTATTTCTGCATGGTTCAATAGATGTACATAGCATCTTCATGAATAGATCTTCTTATTGATGTTTCTGGTGACACATTGGTGCCTTTGGTTGGAATGACACTAGGGTTTAACCCCGGCTTGCAGTGATTGAAATGGCCTTTCTATTATATTTAATATAAAGAGATCTCTTTTGTTCTTTAAGAAAAACTGCCATTTCTTGTTTTGATTTCTGTAATAACACAAGGAGTACAATATAAATCACGTAAAGCTTTAAGCGCTGTCTCAAAGGAGCTGCTAACAAATATCATAGAGGATTCTAGATGTATCGTATCTATAAACAGTCTAACTCTATGAACTATAATGATTCTGTATTATTAAGGGCACAATCCCACAAAAAATTGAGTGCCTCTTGCAACCTGAGCCCTTGACTTCCACGGGATTTGAGAAAGGACAAGGCTTTACACTGCAAATATCCTACAAAAAGCAAGTCTTTAGAAATTCCACCCCATAGCCCTGAGTTTATTGTTTTGCAAAGACACATTTGCTCAGTTTACAGGTGAATATTTATTTTTCTCACCTGACAGTTTTGCAAACTCAACTTGACATCAAGCTGAATTTTTTCTTATTCAAGCATCATCATCAGTAATAAAGGTATTTTTGCCCTGGATACACCTGTGCAACTCCATTAGCCTTCATCAAGGTTACATGTGTGCAATTGAGGTTATATATGGAAGACGACTGGGATGGAGAGACCTGATGGTGGACACAAATCGACCTCTGGAATATTTATTGCTGCTGCTGATGTGAAAGAAGGCAAAAAGTGGTGAGTTTAGCAAACAGGCTAAACCGTGCACTATTTTTTTCTTGTAATGCATTCAAGCCTTATGTGGGCAGCTGAAAGACAATACATGCTGAAACCTAGGCTTTTTCTTTCACAAGATCTAGGGTTTTAATTTTTTTTATTGCTTTAACTAAGTTCATAACAGAGCAGTGCTCAACCTAAAGTATATCTGCATTTGACAACTAAATAATAAAGCAGCAAGATTCATCAGTGTGTGTGCTTCTAGAAATAGATGCTACCTGGTGACTTCTGCACACAAGCAGATGTCTTCACAGCAAAATTCAAATGACAGTCTTTGGACAGTCAGTGATTTATTTCTGTAAGTTGGTTCTAAGATTTTTCTTTTCCTGTAGAGGAAATTTCCTATTCTTTATCACCCTGAAAAGCATATACTGTAGCCTTAACAATTAAATAATAATGAGCAGACAGAAGAGAAAGGACAGGAGAGATCTGGCATAGCTACTGCTAGCTATCATTAGATTTACAGAGGGGAAAAGACATGCTTCCTAGGCCAACATATTTTTTATGAATAATTGATAAGGCAGTCAGTACAGTTATATCATAGAAATGTAATATATATCCATAATTATAGAACCAGCTTTGTGCAAAAGGACACAATACACTGAAAGGAGATACCAGCCAATATGCCATCCTGAAATAAAATACAGTCACTATTGTGTTAGTTGGCAAAATTTAAATACAGGATTTGAAGCAAGCAAAATGTTCTTTAATCCCATTTTTTAGCACAGTCCAGGCTCAGTCTGCTCAGGAAAATACTGCAAGGCAAAATCAGCAGCTGCATTAATTTGCTGATGATTGAGGGAAAAATGAAAGTTATCCTCATGGTTTTTTTCTCCCTACTTGCTACTCTAACTTAGTAATAATACAAGAGTACCAATTTACTCCTATACAAGTATATGAAGCATACAAATTGAAAAATCAATGTAATGGAAAAAAAAAGATTATCATGCACTGTTTAGAATCAATCAGCTAGAAACGGGGGAAAATGCGAAGGTGGAGACATGACGTTTAGAAAATGTACATCCTGTACCTACCCTAAGCTGGAGTGTTTGTATGAAAAAGCTACTGTTAGTCCAACATGCAGACCGAGCTACATTTTGACCAGAAAATCATCTTATTTCCAATCTTTTCTAGAGAAATTAATCAGTTGTCTTTTCTTCTTTTTAAAGTCCCCAAATAATAAAAATATCAATCCCTTTGCCCATAAAAGCCACACAAAAGCATGTAACAAAGATTTCAGGGTGAAGGGATTACAATACTCCAAATGCTTTATTTGCATGATGTCTCAGCACCATTCACCTGAACGCTGATGGCTTTTTGCAGCCTGAAGCACAGACTTTTGTTGTGTGTGACAGAGTCCCTTGCAAACATCGACAGCAGCAGTTTTTAGTTGTGGACTGAATCACCATTAGCAGTGGAGTTTAAATCTTAGATCTCTCAGTGGTGGAACACTTTCTTCGGCCAAAACCAGCCTCTACTCATCAGAAATAATTACACTGTACGAGTCAGATGTGTAACAAATGGATCTGAGTCTCAGTTTGGAAATACATTCAGAGGAGGTGGAAAGAATGGCTACTGGCTCTGTGACAGGAGATTCAATCTTCATAAACCTGCAAGAGAGGGGAGGAAAAAAAAGCGACACAAATGCGCCCTACAAAAGAACAGAGCAGATCACAGCTGGAAGGAAGGCAAACCTTTTAATCAGGTCCTTGAAATACAAGCTGCAGGAAGCTAGAACATTTTGGTGGACTTCAAACTCTTTGCCTTCAACAATAATTTTCAGGTCTGTAAACTCTTTCGCTCTGCGTTGCTGGTTCAACTCCTTCAACATTTCTGCAGAACAGAGAAGACAGACAGTGCCAGGGTTCCCATTAAGAGTTTTTTTTATTTTTACTTTTTACTTTTCATTTTTTTTTTTGTAAAGAAGTAGAGAAACAGGAAACAATTTATATTTTTGTTGGTAAGATTGGCTCAACACAGACAGTCAGAAGTTACAAATGTAACATATTAAAAAAAAGAAAAAGAAAAAAGCAGGAACCAGTAGGTCTAAACAACTGAAATATATATACATAGAAAAAAAAGCAAAAACAATTCCTAAATTTGGAAGGGTTAAAAATGAAAATAAAATATTTCAGCATTAGCAAATCAGAAACACAGAGAATGCATTATCACAGAAAAGTTAAAATAATTTGTTATAATCAAAATCAAGAGCTAATGAATTTCTATCCAAATGGAAATAAGTTTTGAACATACTAGAATAATATTAGTAAAAATGGTATTATGATGCAATATGAATTGGATATGGGTCAAAATAATAAAACCACAAGACCTGCAAAAATAATTTATCCTTAACATTGTAAAAATGTGTTAAGCCTCTCTGGTAACAGAATAAAATAGCAGTTCTAAATAATATATAAATTACAGTGCATAAAAAATTAGCTAAATTATCAATGCACCTTGCCATATACCTCAGCTATATAGACTACAATTGTATATGTTTCAGAATTAGCTTAAAAGCATCCTTATGATAAAGAAGAATCTCATGCAGAGAATAAATTACTGCCTTTTATAGCAATTCCCATTTTTCGCACTCCAAGGATTTTTACCATCACAGCATTTTTATTTTTTAGCCTTCAACGGCTTCATTTACAGCAACAATCAACTTTCACACATCATGAAAGAATCATAATGATTAAAATAACCTATGAAAGTGTTTCCATCCTGCAATAAAGCACCTACCTTGCATGATGCCTCCTTTTATAGAGCCTATTGGTGCTAACAGTATGAAATGATAGTGTGCCACGTCTCCATGTGGGGATGCGAACTACTAAGCAACCTATGTGTTTTATATGCTGCCTGGACTTTTAAGGCTAAGACTTCCCTCCAACTTTGCAGACCAAAGTGGCTATCAAGATGAATAATATACTTTTCACCTGGGCAATAGCCTGGCAGTTCAGAAGCTGGTGATCAAGATGACAGAAGACCTGATTTTAAATACTAAAGGACTTAGGGTTTATTTTATGTTTGCAATAGGTCAAGGTTCTCATTTCCTCAGTGTAACACCCTGAACACATTTCTCTTCAGACAGATCTGTAAATCAACAACAGTTCCTTACATCGAGTCCTTACATGAAGCAAAAGGGACCTCAAGGGTGTGTAACTCTAACTGTGCTCAAAGCTACTGTCAGGCTTGAGCAAGAGCTGCCAAAGCACTGCCAAAGGGTCTTATTGTGAAACACAGACCCAAATAATCCCTGGGTTCTCCTGATTCCCCAAGGAAGCTCAACAGGAATCATTTCAGCAAAGCACTAGTGTTTAATGACACAAAAGCATGCAAATATGCAACTGTTTCATGAAAAGAAACTGAAGCTCTCCCAAGCCCCAACATCTGTGGTGCATATTTTTCAGGCCTAAGTAAATAAATGTCACCTTGCACATTTATGTCTATTTAATGGAAACACAGTAGTGTCTGAAAGGCTAATTATTCTGTGCTGAAATGGGTCAGTGCTCTCCAGAGAGCAAGCAGATCATTAAAGAGGGCACAGAAATAACAGCAGGCTTTTGTCAGATCTATAATAGGGGAAAATAAACCACTCTGTCCTGTGGGTGCTATAGCAGGGACTATTTTTAACAAATTCAGCTGAGGTGAAGCACAATGATACATTTTGAGAAAAACCCAAAATGGGATCTGAATGTTCACTCCTGTGCAGGGAAGTCTCAGGCTTTTGCTGGAGGTGTGATGCCTGGGGTCTCACTGCACAATGAACACTTCGGGCCTCAGCTAAAGACGGAGGATGGTTTGGGAAAAAGGGGTGTTCTACTTGACTGGGGGCCAAAGTGACTGAGGTCTCTGGTTTCACAGGAATAGCACCAGGTGCTTTATCAGTTGCATGTATTTGTGGAGGAAGCATTTTTCTGTCCTTTTTCACACATGAACAAATTTTTTCCTTTTTCTGTCTTGGTCCATTTCCCCACTTTCATTTACAGCAACGCCATTTTCCTCACACCAATTTTCTATCATTTCACGTCTTAAAGACTGTTACTCTTTCCTCTAAACTTTCTGATACTCTCTCCCCTTTTCAAACTTACCCAACCACTGTCCTTCACCCCCATCTGCACTCTTCCTAAGTTCCTATTGAAGTTCCATTTCTCTTGTATCTGTGACTTTACAACCTTCCTTGCAGAAGCCTTTCAGGGCAAGGGCTCCATCCATGACTAAGTCATACAAGTCTAAGATTACGCTTACACAAAGGGTCAATCTCCACCTCACCTCATTCCATCTCCCTCTTTTAGAGCTCATGATCAATTATTATGGTGTTCAAAGGGCACAACTGTATGAATAACAACTGCACAGATGAATCCTGTGCTTTAGAACAGGAAAGGAGAGGAGAGGAGAGGAGAGGAGAGGAGAGGAGAGGAGAGGAGAGGAGAGGAGAGGAAACAGATTTTAGTTATACTCTTGAATGGGCTGGAGGTGTTGGGAAGTGAGCTCAGAGTAAGCAGGACAGTACAGACCATCCTTGAACTCCTGACTGTGGCCAAGATTACTGAAAAGCAGGAAACAAAGCTCAGCCACTGCACCTGTTGATGTTGTGCTCTCTGTGCTGCCTCCAGCACTGTGAGAGCTGGTTTGAGAACCTTAAGTCCCCAGACAGCTCCCCCAGCTAATGGGCTCATTATTTGGACTTGCTGAGCACCCTTTATTTACACTCAGTCCTGGGCACAGCTTCTATCTATGCTCCTTACACACTTGAATGTGCTTTATGCTGCATGCATTCATTAAGGGATGCAAACCAGAAAACAGGTCTGGAGCAGTGGTGCAATTTGGCTCATAAAAACCCAGAAATGAGAACAAGTTCTAATCAGAAACTGAAACTCCTCTTTTTCCTACAGACATTTGGAGGCCGTGATTCCCTCCTTGTTCCCCTAAATTGTTATAGTGCTGTCTACAGAGAGATGACTATGAACAGTTCTGAATTTTTGCAGCTCAGTATCTGAACTAGAAAGAGAGGCAGGTGGAGAGGAGAAGGAAGTCAGGAGACTGCATTGATTCATCGATCTTCCTCTCTCAGGCTCCTTTGTATTACTAAATAACTAGCAGGCATTAGTATTGGACACAAGGTTATATCAGAAAGGGCCCTCATTCTCAGAGTATTTGTAATGCTCACACTGTGCTTAGCCAGGCATTAATGATTTATGAGGACTCAGGATGAGTTGCAAAACAAATTTTTTCACCAGGTAATAATGCCTGCCGATGAGTTGTAAAAGAAGAAACAACACAGTGCAGTCCTGGCAGTGAAAAATGACCTCAGCTGTCTCCTGCTAGTCCCTCTTCTGGGCTCTTCCTAATTTTCAGCATTTCCTCCAACAAATGGAATTTCCTGAAGCCTTCAAAAAGGGATGTGCTGGGAATTTCCTACTGGTTATTTATCCTTCTCGTTTCTTTGTTCTAGCACGCTTTATTTTCTTTGGTTTTTTTTTCCCCCCTCATTTGACTTTTTGTTTTTTTAAGAGATCCAAGTAAAAATGAAGTGCAAGGACAGTTAAAGTGCAAGGTTTCAGCAGTGTGAGCACTGATGTTCCTTCTCCTCAGTGAATTACAGCCAGTGCTCTACCCTAGTGCAAGGGATTTTCCCTTCTTGCCACAGGTGCACACACACACTGGAATGACAGAAACCAAGCCAGTCCTTTCTGTCTCCTTCATCACTACTGATGCTAAGTCATTCTCAGTGAAAGACTGGTTGAGTACTTTCTTCATAAAGAACTGCACAATAGACACCCCAAAATTACATGAGCTATGCAGTGGCTGAACCTAAAGGAGACTTGACCTGAAACCTGCAACTGAACATGAACCTCTCTGTGGAGCTTGTGAAAGGCAGCACTTTCTGTCTTGCCATTATCAGCATCATTGGTATCATTGCTTGGGGGCATTTAATGTAATTATGTTGAGAGTCCCAGAGATAATATAGGTCAGAAGGTATAAGTGACTTTCCTCAGGTCAGGAACAGAGCCAGGACGAACTCAGAAGCTTTGATTCTTGGTCCCCAGCTCCAGTGATCACACCACTTTTTCTCCCTCTTAATTAATGGACAAATTACAAATTAAACTAAAGAGCCCACAAGCCTTGGAACAATACAGGATCAAGCACAACTCTGTAATAGTGTAGATCAAGTAAAGGGAAAAGAAATTATATAGTGAGTATTTTTTTAAAAATTACTTATGATCAGAAATAAAAACGAACAAGGAACTTATTCCCAAAGTTTATTTATTCTGTATTTTAAGCACAGTGGAGACTGGATACTTAAAGACCCTTTCTAATGCACATTCCCCTGGCACAATGGAAGCTCTCGGGTTTCTTTCCATTTTTAGTAAAGAACTCTTTACTTAAAACTGAATAGATAAAGCTTTAAAAGGGGGCAGCAACAGCTAAAATATAATGAGCCATAAATTATGGAAGAACAATTTTTGCAAACAGCATTTTAAAAAATTTACTTGGGAAAAACTAACCTCTTATAAAACTGCAAAGGGTAACTCATGAAACATCACTAATTATTCTTGTGAAGAATGTGCAAGAGACCAATGCTTGCTCACACAGGCTCATGCTTTCATGATTGGGACAGAAAATGTGGGAAAGCCAAGAAAAGTTACTAGGAGGAAAATCCAATTACCTTCTTCCCTTAATAGGTATGGAGATTAATTCCCAAGGTTATGCTCTAGTTATGCAAAACAATAATTTTAACCATTAAGTGCCAGCACTGCCCACACTTGCTTATTTTGATAGTGGTAGAGCATGTGTAGATACAAGAAACTAAATCATGAGGCAGAAGATGTAGGAGTCAAACTAGAGCTGTGAGTGACAGGAGGGAGTTTACCATGGTGAACCCTTCCTATGTGAACCACACAAGAACTCAGGATTTTTCCCACTTTGACAAGTCTCTCCTTCTCCTCACCACAACATCCACAGACACACAGAGAACCCCCAAGCCTGGAGAGTACCCCAAGAACCTGCTGAATGTTCCCTTGTGCTGTTGATACATGGCTTGAAGCAGCTGCAGAGAGGCAACAACTCAATATCCAGCTGCCTCATTAGGCCAGGCTGATGAAGTTAAGCAGCCACACTCGGCACTGCAGTGGCTGATGCTGTTCTCTACTCCTCCAAACACCCTGACCTGGCAGACCAGGATGAACATCATCCATCCCTTAGGGTCTCCCATGATGTTCAGGATGGGGGTTAGTTATTTCCCAGTGGACAAATACAAAAATCAGCTACAGCATATTCCATGTGGTGTGAAGACAAGCGCACACCTCTGGAGAACAGCTTTCTACTTGGGACTGAGGATAAGAAATACGTCTTTTAACCTCTTTTGGCCTGAAAGGAAGAGGGAAAGGGAAATGAGTGAAGCCTGGTGAGATTCATTAACAGATGAGGATGTTTCAGGAAGGGACCCACAAAGATCATTGAGTCCAGCTCCCAGCCCTGCACAGGACAGCCCCAAGAATCACACCATGTACCTGAGAGTGTTGTCTGAACACTTGAGCTCTGTCAGGCTTGATGCTGTGACCACTGCCCTGGGAAGCCTGTTCCAGTGCCTGACCACCCTCTAGGTGAAGAACTTTTTCTTAATACCCAATACTACCCTGGGATCTTCAGTTTCCTTCCTGGACCCTGAAGATTATACATTCAGTTACCTGGACTGTCTCTGCAATTGAATAGAGACGGAGGCCATCTCAGGCACAACACAACCTGTTCTGTGTGCTTAGACAGGTAGGATGTAGTGTCTCTCCCCAGGGATTTCCAAGGGAGATTAAATAATTAGTTGGGACCAGACAGTCATTTCTTTTTGCAGAAGGTGAGAACTAATCGGTTGCAGATAAAAACTTTAACCTTTTTTTTCTTATTGGATCTCAATTTTAGTTGAACTTCTTTATCAAGAGCAGAAGGAGAAGGGGGTGTAAGAAAGCAGGGACTGCCTATGCAAGGATCCTTTATTGGAGAGGTGGGGGAGGCAGACAAATGGTGAAGCGCTCTCACTCTGTACTGTACTGCAAAGAGCCAAGGCTGCTCAAGGCTTGGGATGGAGGTGCAAAATACTGTCTGCATGATACTGGTGTGCCCAGTCCTCCTCTCACAGTCTCTATTCATACAGGACACCATCCCGCACCAAACACATGTGAAAATGCTTGACTGGTTCTGGCTACCTCCTGCATATTTTGCTTTCCTAAGCCATTAAGCCAGATAAAATGAGCTGAGAAAAGCTCAATACTGACTGCAGGAGCACTGTGAGGCCGTGCCCTGCCGAGCCTGTGCTACCCAGCTACACACCCTGGCGAAGATGGAGCATATGCTGATGGAGAGGTATCACTACTGGCACAGCTACACCAGCCCCTGAACAAAAGGCAACGAGAGTCATCTTCTGCTGGGTTTTGTCAGCACAGCAATGTGAAATGCAAGGTGTGAAGTTGTCATACTCCAAGCTGATACAGCCACGGCAGTAGGACTTTGTAGTGCAGACCAACCTGTCTAGATCTTCGTTGTGTTGACACTGTTAGACACCTGTGCTGCTAAAGAAAACAGTAACAGATGCTGCAGAGTTGGAAAATATTTTTAAATCCTGCTGAATAACACGTATGTGGCTGTATATGATAATTCTACTCAAAGGATTGTTGGCAATGAGATGTCCTGTTGTGCTAAATAATTTTTTGTTGTTCACATAGACAAATTCTTCTCACCTTATGATGAGAAAGGATCAACAAATTTAGCTGTGGTGATTACTCATTTGAGGAAGACAACTGCAACTCCATGTGTGAATGGAACCTTTCTAAATATACTAAAAACTCAGGGAAGTCACTATATCATGTTTTGAAACTAATTTTCAGGCTATTATCATCACTGGAACTGACATTAGGAGGCACCTCAAGGCTGCCTTCACACATTACAGAGTTGATATTTCCCTGTATTAGGCCACAGAACTATTTCAACATATTTTCTGAATTTATTCAGAGACTAACTATACCCTTAATCTCTAGAAAAAAAATGCTTTAAATGCAACTTTACAGAGATTTTGGTACCACAGTTATGCATTAAAATAATAAAAAAGGGAATCTGGGGGCTAGAATGCCTTTGCTGCTTTGATTTATGAGGTAAAGTCTTCAATGGTATCCATGCCTGCTAATTTATAATCAAACAGGGTTACAAATGCACAGTGAGCATATGTGACCAGGTTTGAAAATGAACTGCGTTTATATTACATATATGGATGCAAAGAATGAGAAAAGAATACAGTGACAATTTTGTCTCTTTTATTTTCCAACACACACTGTGATCCATGTAAGGACAGGCAGCAAGACCAAAGGACCTAACATAAAAATACACACTGAGATGTTGAGATAAAGATGTAGCTTCCTATATCAGGATCCGGGCTTTTTCAGGATTCACCCCTGATTAAATACAAAGTTGGCTGTAGCCTGTTCTGTGTTGGCCAAGGCAAACAAAGCCCAGGAGATCCCAGCAAACTGCCAGTCTGGTCCCCTCTCCACATATAACATGCCACTGTGTCAGTTAGCACTGTAACTTGATTTCCAGGCAGACAATAATTTTCTCTGGAGACAAAATGAAAGAGACAGGCAGAAAGAAAAGAGAAAAGAAAAAAAATCGGTGAGCACTGGAAATGCAGAATAGCCCAGATCCAAAGGGAAATTTAGTTCTGATTGTTTTATTTACCAGCAGGCAGCCCTGAATATCAATCCACTCTTATGGGAAGGCTAAAATATTTACTACTACGTGGTTTGGGCTGGATTCAGTATTACCCTAATTGCTTGTAGCAGAAAACTAGGAGACAGCTTTTGGACCTTTTGGATCTCTTTATGTAGTGGGAGGCATTAGCTAAATGTTTTTGGGTTTTGAAGGCTTTGAACAAGCAGCACCCATCTGTGAAACTGATGGTGTGATCACCAACAGGTTCCTGACACGGCAGCACAGGTGAAACACTGGCCAGTTTTGGTGCCAGTTGTATGTTAGCAGCAGCCACAGGCACATCTGCACCACCAGCCAGCAAACAAAAGACCTGTGTTTCAAAAGAAGAAAATATAAAAAGACAGGTTTCTGAAAATAAATCAGTGATGTACCCAGAGTAAATTGCATCTATTAGAGCAAAAAGAAAAACCCCAAACATCACAACTCTAAGGGGTAACACCTGGCAATCAAAGACTTCAAAGCACTTAACATACATTAATTAGCAAGAACGAGGCTGCTCCTCTGCCCACTGTAAACGAAGTAGTGCTGCCCAGCTTCAACAGGGGCAGGGCTTAGGTTTTTCATAAAATGTATTAAAGTGTAATTAACACAATTCTTTGAAATAAATACATTTTTTACTGGCCAGTGGTAATGCACATATTTTCTAGCATTCACAGACTGCATACATGATGCCTAATGAAAGCAAATAAAACCAACTCAAATCTTGGGCACTGAAATCTCACCCTTGCAGAAGATAATATACATCATCTATAAACAATAAAGTATTAAATCTCAGTATTTAGGCCTGTGTACTCCATGGATGGTTTAGTACCAGGCATGTGTGATGCACTGGGTTAAATGGTTGTGACAGCATTTCTTGGTCCACTGGACATTTCATATCATAGAGAACTGCTTTTTGCTACGGACTGTGTCCCCACAATGAGTCTTAGTGATTCATTACACTATCAGAACAGATAAGTGTAATCAAATACCGCAAAATTAAAAAAAAAAAAAGAAAAAAAGAAAAAGAAAAAGAAAAAGCTCTCTGTCAAATCTAGGCCCTCCCTGGGGTATTCTGCAACCCAACAACTCCACGTTAGCAACTGGTTCCCTGCTCCGTAGCTTCACCAGGTGTGGAGGGCTGCAATCATGACTATTCATGACTACAGAAGTTATTGTAGTACTTCAATACAGGGCTGTATTTAACTAAGAATCATAAACGACTACAGGTTTGGAAAGAATTATAAATAAGCTATTTTTTGGGCCCCCTGAGCTTTAAGAACATGGTATTTTAAGTTAAAAAAGCCATAATTTGTGTCAAGATTTCCTTTGAACATCTTCCTACATATAATAATTTCAAATCTCTAGATTCTATCTGTCCTGAAGATGTGAAAGACTTTATAATTGTTTGGGGTTTTTTCCTACATTTTTAAGCACTGTAAAGTTTTCAAAGTCTAACAGTGTTGTAGCCGTTCAGGAAATATTTTGGAAAACTTCCGTCTCATTTCTACATAACTCATATTTCCCTGTAATAGAGTAAGACCTTGATTTTTAAACCTTTATTTTTAAGCAAAATTTTTGGAAGGTATTTCCGTTATTATTAAGTATTTTTGTAAAAATTCTAGTAAAGTCACTTCCTAGTATCCATGTTCCCTGAGCAGGGGGTTTGTACAGTACGGCAAGAGAATATGAGCCATAACTAGCTGATAATGAAAGAAACCATTTAACTGCAAATGTTGTTTCTATTCATACAGAATTAAGTTATCAGGATGTGCTTAAGTAGCTGCCTTACCAAACTCAGAATTAAAAAAAAAAAAAAAAAAAAAAAAAGAGGCACTTTTAAGAAGTCTGTTGAGATTAAAGGACAAAGATTTATTTAATGAGTATTAAAATTTATGGGCTAAGAATTAAGCAAGCTTGTAAAGACTATTTGAGAGCTGAATGGCTTTCACATAATGAAGATGGTTGATAAGACTTGGCTAAAACATTTCAAATACAAACGAAAACAAAGGAACACCTCAGAAAACATGGTGATTAAGTCAAAATTTCAACAGTGAAGGCAATATACAAATTTCACAATCATTTCATAATCCAAAAATGCTACTACAACCAACCCACAAAGGTGCTGAACCTATGAAAGGATGACAACAGGCAATTTTGAATCTAGACAAGCATGAAAGAAGCATGTTTTTCTCCTTCTGTGTAGTTATGGCAACAGAGAGATATAAAACCCCTCCTAACTGAACAAGGGCTTTTTTCCTCTCTCTGCTCCCATCCGCAACTTTACAGCTGTCACCACAAGTCATCCCGCTCGCTCTGGCACGCCAGGCAGCGAGCCGGCATCTGAGGCGAGCAGAGAACAAAAGAGGCTGCAACACAGCTCCAGTTCAAATGACAACCTCACCAGGGCTCCAGCCTGCACTGGGAAGACGAAGTTGTAAAGTTTCACAAAAGAATTGAAGATTTCCCACTAGGACATCTCTGGGAAATCAAAGATCTATTTTAATTTAAGGTACTTGCAGCTTCTCTTGCTAATGACAGAAATATCTAGAACACAGCTGCCCAAGAGTAGTTTGCAGGTTTGCAGGGGTCCATAAAGCCACTTGCACTGATTTGAAAAGCCACATACACAGGCAAGCATAAACTGTTTCCCCTTTTGAATCCGGGCATTAAAGATAGCTAAATGTAAGAAATGTGGAGGGCTGGGAGGTATCTTTGAAAACTATTGTTGAAACCATGAGGATTCTGGAGAGGGGACACGTTAAAGCTTTAGGCAAACAGAAAATAACAGGATTTAATTTAGATAGAAGATTCTTGATGGGAATTGATAGATGTTCATCCATAAGCTACTTCACTGATCTGTGACACACAAAACCAGGACTTACAACCAAGTTCGAGGAGGACAGCCTCTGAGGTCCTCACAAAGGGCAGCCTTAAACTTAGTGATGAAAGCTCTGAAAAGGAACATACAGAACTGGAAATGAAATGACCACCATTTATTGTCAGTGGCCTTTTGAATTTTCATTTTGCATTCCCCAGGAACAAAACAGTTAGCGATCATTTACTTTGTCTTCGATGATATTTTGCCCTATGACACAGAGTAGAATCTGGTGTCTCTAATCAGCATGTGCTGTGTGTCTGAACCAGTTTCAGGAGAGGTAATTATTATAATTTCATTCATTTTTTCTCAGGTCTCCAAACCATAAATTTTCACACACACACACACACATATAAATATATAATGAAAATGGTGGTACTTCTAATTAAGTATATGGCAATAACAGTTCATGTGTACAAATTAACAACCCTGGGAACAAACTCATTAAAAATCTATGGCTAAACTTCAAGGGCTTTGTAGTTTCACCTCTTGTGTACTTGCCCTCTCCGCTCTGACAGCAGAAGGCCAAAATGTATTGAAGAAGAACAAACATCTACCTGTGCAAAAGCTGCCCTTTATGTTTCACATGAAATGTCAATATTTCAAAAGCTGGTTTTGTCTTTCTAAGTACCTGTGACCCTTTCAGTGGACCAAAGATTTCACGGACAGAGTTTTAAAAATGAAAATAGTTCTTAATTCATTTTTTTTTCATTTGTATGTACATTTTTACTTTGCTGTAGAAAATGTCATTAATAGTGACAATATGGCACAACTGTCACATCTCAGTGTGCTGACGTCTTTAGGTTAGTTTGGAAATGTTTTTCTAGGTCATTATTTTTAATTAATACAACGAATTAGTATATTTTTATTCAAAATGTCAAACTGTTTTAATCATAACACAAATATGAAACATTGACCTAGAAAATAGGACGTTTTTATGGTACTAAATAGCAACAACATAATTAAAGCATGACATTCTAAAATGAAAATAGTGTATTTGACCATTTTACATCTTAATGAACTATCATATCAACTTGCTATTTAAATTTCATTAAACTGGATAGCAAATATAAAATACATTTTGAAACAACATCATCTCTCATAACAAATTCTGGAAATATGTACCTTTTTAATGATGGTTAAATGACTTTTCTAATTAGTGTGGTTTGGAAAAAACTGATTGAAATGGCATTTTATAGGAAAAAATCGTTTCAAGGCCAATTTATTTCACTGAAGACACTGTCAATACTCCATCAGGCGGTACCTACTTAGCCATAATCAGAAACTGCTTTAGCTGTGTGGCTGTGCAGTGTCTTGTGGAGTTAAACCGACACAAAGCCCTTTTAAGTGACACTGAGTATTTCCCAGTTCTAACCAACACACCTGTTCAGCTGAGAGCAGAATTTGGTCCCCATGGCTGTACAGTATAATAATTACAGTTATAGAGACACACACTTGCAATACCACAAAAGAAACACTGTTTCTTGATTTCCTGATTTTTAATGTTAATTTTCTAGTCAGCTTAACTTCTGTCTTGGCTTTTGTTTAGTCTTCCTTTTTTCCTTCAGCTGTTACACTTTTATTCAGCTCCTTCTTATACACTGGTGATTTTCTCCTAGCAATAATTTTTAAAGGTAGTAATATGTCATTGAGAATGTGATTGAGATAATTCAGTGCATTCCTAAGGACACCAAATTGCTCAACTGAAGTGTAATTTGGGTAGGCTGCAACTTTATATTTAAAGATTCATAAATGCTGCAAATGTAAAATAAAACTGAAGGTGAAGCAGCAGCTCTGGGGTCCTTGTCTGCAAGAACTCACAGAAATGAAAAAAACCCAAAAAAACCCCAGAAAATGTAGATTAATTTTTTTCAAAATGCCTAAATAACTTCTGAGCCTGGGATTTAACAGCTCTTGAAAATTTAACCTATCTGTAATTTTTCATAGAGACAAACAATGATTTCTCTTGAAATAATAGTGTTAAACTGCTTTTGACTAACCAAAGTAATGTCAAAGGTTAAAAAGATAGAGCAGGAAGACAAGAACCTACTCTGTAAAACAGCCATTCATCAGAGCTTCAAATCTCTGCTTGTTCTCCAGGGAATAGTCTGCAACAACTTCACATAAAAACAAGACGTCCCCTTTTTTAGGGGACTATACCATTCTTGCCTTAATCACGCAAATTTAACATCATTTTCACACCAATCTTTAATACTGATTCAAGTAAAAGAAGTCAAAGTTCAGAACTTTGGAAGTTTGGAAATGCAAACTCTAGTCATTCTTATGTTTTCTTTCCTCTGTAGTTGATGGACCCAAGAAACAGCCCAAACCATTCTTTTGTGGTTCTTAGTATTCATTCTATAAATGAGAAAAATTAATGTAACTCCTTAAAAAGGAGTGCAGTATTGAATAGAGCTTCTGGAAGGAAAAAAAGACATTCAATAAATGTCTCAGTTTGAATCTACTTGAGAAACAATCTTTTCAAGTTCTTTTTGAAAGCAAAAAGAGAACATGGCTGCTGTGCACCCGCTTATTTGGTGGTGCACCAAAACAATGCCTTCCCTATGCCAAAAAATTAGGAGGCAACAAAGATTTCCAGTATGCTGAACTTTAAAGAAAAGTAAATTTTTTTTTAATAACTAGCAAGCCAGCTGCTGTGACTTGTATGGAATCTACTGACAAACAAGGCTGCTGATCACATTTTTGGGTTATTTTCTTTTTTTTCTTGGAAGAAGAAGGCCAAGTAGACTTAGAGGCAAAATTCAGATGAACAAAGACAGGACTAAACCTAGTGAAAAGACATCTTGGAGCAGAATAACCATAAACAAAGTAAAACTGTAAAGCAAGAAAAAAAAGACAAAAAAAAAAAAAAGAAAAAGAAAGGACACAGAGTTTTGAGGGCTTGTGCCAAGCCATAAAAAAATGGAAGGCAGGCTTTTAAATGCCAAAGGTAGAGGTCAAGACTACAAGGAAAATCTGACTCTATTAACTGTGCAAAGCATGGCTGTTTCAGCACCGCGCCAGTGGCAAAAATCAGCCTGCAAATGATCAAAGAAGCTGTTTTATGTTGTAAAAAACATATACTACCTCACATACACATAGTAAAAGGGATCCAGGAACATTAATAGTAGTCATTCTGGAGTTAAATCCTCGTAGAGCAGGCAAACTCTAAAATAATGCAAGTGTAAGAGATCTTTAAAAGTTATACAACTTGCTAAGTGACAGGTATGACAAGAGAAACCCTCTGCTAGTTTGGACCTTCCTCAAAGAGACACTTTTTCTCCCATGAAAACAGAGTTATAACTATGCAGATGTGGCAGATGTTAGTATATGAATATTTATAAATCCAGAGGATATTTTGGTCTACCTCACCAGGCATGTTAATATTTGAATAGATTAATCAAAGCACTGAGTACACAAAACAAACTGCCCCCTCACCTCCTCCGAGATGGATGTGGTTCATACTCTGAATGATGTGATGCTTGAGGTACTCAGCCCCAGAGCTCGTGCCTGTATCACCCTCTTGGGGTGCTCTACAGGCCTGTATCACCTCATGGGGTACCTCCAGACCTCGGAAGGGAGAGCAGGGCAGCAGCACTGGGTTTCCAAAGGAGCCAGGGCATGCCAGAACCACAGCCCAACACAGCGTGGTGGTGTGTGGGCATTGCTAGCTCAGGGCCGAGCTCTGGCCTGTCTGGTGGGGCTGTGCTTGAGCTTACCCAAGGGAACTCATCCCTCTGGGAATGACTTCCAGCAGATCACAGGGGTAACTAGCTTACACTAGGACCTGTAACAACAAAGGCCCCATGGCACAGTACAGCACAGTTTGACCCATTATCTTCAGTGTCCTTGAACTCAACTGCACTAAGTCACCTTTCTGGCACCTATAGCCAAGCACCACACATGGCCCAAAGCATTGGCCATGATGGGTTGGGTAGAAACTTCTCCAATAAACCTTAAACGCTTTTTTTTCATGAAGCTATAGAAAATTTAGAGTTTACATGAATAGCAGCAACAAAACATTTTTAACCAGAACTGAATGAAGTTTCTTTTATAGAAATGTTATGTATACATCCACATACATGCAGAAGGCACTGACATTACTGTGGGAGGAATTAAAATTGCACTAAAGCAAGACTACATCTCAAATTGCTTTTTGTGCCTTAAAAGCCAGCAAAGGAGAACAATGTTCTACTCATTTCTACTAGACTGGAAAGTAACACATCTTTTGCCCTTTTATCAATTTCACATGTATTTTGTACACCCATTTTCAAGTTTGTAACTTCACAGATACACTATACATGCACTGGCAATATATATTGTTAAGTCTGTCTTTTTTCCAGTATTAATGGTATCCCACGTGGATCAATGTTTTTAATAAGAAGAATAACACTGGTCCTTGAGTGATGGAAAAATAAGGGCATTATCTTTATTAAAATATTTTTTTCTTTTTTTTTAAATGAAAAAGGTGCTATTCTTGGAAAATCTGGAAAAAATTAAGGAAAACATCTGAACAGGTTGTTTTTTCTCAAGGCTGTGTAAAGCTAGAAAGATCTTTGATGTGTCAGCTTTGACAGTTATTTCAGTCCATCTCTGTTAGCACTGCAGCAGACGGCTGAGGATGCAATTGCTTTCCTCACCAGTCCCTCAGGTAGAGGACAGGAGAGCCCTCAGCAAAATTAAAGTTGAATTGTGATAAACACACTTGCATATTTTTGCAGAGGGTACATATTTTGGGCTGAAATTTATCAAATCTACATTTAGCTGTGTAAAAGGCATTTGGCCTTAATTTTGATCTCTAGGCTCCTTCTGCACACAGAAACAGGCAGCTCCAGTGTGGGAGTCTTCTCACTTCCTTGGACATCTGTTTCAGCACAGCTGGGTTTCCCCAGGATTGTCCATCTCTCACTACTAAGTACAAACGAAGGGGAGCTGATGAGCTTTGATTAGCTGTCCACATTCTTCAGCTCCTTGGATCCAGCTGGGCTGATGCTCATCTACTGAAAGGCAGACATTACTGAGGGCTGCCCCCATTGCTCCCAGTGGCTGGGGAGCACCTGGGACAGGAGCCACTGACATGAAAGACAACATGCACATGCTGGCAACTGATTAGGACAAAAAGAGGTCTCCTGGTTTGGGGGAAAATCAGCAGGTGACTTTTCACAATTTGGGAGGTCACCAGGAGAAATTGAAGAGGCTTCTGAAGCCATAAAAGCTATGAAAGAAAATGAATGTGAACTGAATGCAAAGAGGGAAATGGGATTCAAATAGAAAGAGGAGGAAATTCAGGGTTTATTTTAGACAACTAAGCTGTTGAAATGGGCATAACTGAGGTGGAAAACTGTTATCACCCAAAGGCTGGATGACTGCTTTTGAATGGTGGTTACATAAAAGCAATCCTTAATGGGTACTCTTGGGTTCCTGGACTATTCTAGTGTAACTTTCATTACAAAATTGCCATTCAGGGCCTAGGAATATTTGTCATCCAAAATCACATTGGAGAAATAGACTAATAATTCATATATCCACAGAGACCGAGGAACTGCAGCAGCATTTCAAGAAGAGGCAAGAGCTAGGTATGCATAGAAGGCCATTTATTTCTTTAAAAGCATTCAGGAATGGTTGTCTTCAATCTGAGCTACTTCTACCAAAAAATAATAATCTGAATGACTGCTGAACAAAAGGCAACTCAAGACTTTCATCTGTCTATGTGTTTGTGCCACCCCACTCCTTGATGGCTTTTCCACCCCCTCACACATGCTACTGGCTGATTATCTTAGGAGCTGCTACTCATCGCTGTCACAGTTGGGCTGTGATCCTCAGTATGTTGCTATCCCAGAGCTGCGACCGTGCTGGCACCACAGCCCTTCCTGCAACATTTAGGACAAGTAGAATGACTTTAAGATGAAAGAGGATAGATTTAGATCGGATATTAGGAAGAAATTATTTACTGTGAAGGTTGGTGAGGTTGGTAAAATTATTTACTGGCACAGCTTGCCCAGGGAGGTTGTTGACACCTGGAAGTGTCCAAGGACAGGTTGGATGGGGCTTGGAGCAACCTGGTCTAGTGGAAGGTTCCCTGTCCATGGCAGAGCACTGGAAGGAGATGATCTTTAAGGTCCCTTCCAACCCAAACTATTCTATGACTCTGTGATTTCTAGGATAGGCACAGGGCAACTTCTGCCACCTCATTTGATGGTGAAGTTGACAAATGACCTGTTCACTCTGGCTCTGAAAGTCCAAATGCGGTCTCCACGTTTTTGGTCAGCAAAGCAGGGTGGCTCTGTTTGCCTCAGAAACCACCTATACATCATTTGGAACACTAAGAGCCCCAGCCAGCTCGGGACTTAGCACTCCAGCTTTACCCTGCAACCTGAATTTCCCAGCTGACAAAGAAATGCTTTGCTGCTGCTCTGCCAGGACATAATTTTCCCTTCCACCCAGCAACCGGCATGAAGGCATTTGAAATCCCACTGTAACCCTGACAGGTGCTCTGAAGCCTTTCAAGGCCAGCAGAAAGAAAAGACAGAGAGGGACTGAAAGAAAGACAGAAAGAATATGCAAGGATGGGGAAACTACACTGAATTAGAGTTAATTAAACCCAAGCTTTGACAATGTTTAAATAACAGGATTCTACACCTAGCCCTGGAACGCCTGTACGAGCTGTCATTTAATTTAGAAGAGCACAATAGCTAAATGTCAGTCTCTAGGCAGATCTTTTGCATCTTTCTGATACTGTATTAAAAAGTTATTACAAAGCAGAAGTTCAGGATCTTTTTTTTCAGAGTTTGATAATAGCCTTCTCAAACTTCCCATGGCAAACACTCCATCTAGCATTTGTTCCCGTGAAACCAGGAGGAGAGTTATCCTGGATAGCTCTAAGAAACTGAAAACCAAAATCTCCTCAGCTAAGTCTCAGTCTAATCTGCATGTACTAAGAGGAGAGTATTTTCCTAGCAAGACAAATCATCTAATAGTAATATGCTCCTACAATAAAATCAGTTTATAAAAAAGATCTGAATCGTCCTCCATTTGTAAAACATTTGATCAAAACTTAATGAACATTGTATTGCATGTTTTTAAAGAATGGTGCTAATACTCATTCAGGCTTTCATTTTTGACCTGCTTTAAGAATGATGGCATTAATTCTCCCATATCCTATTCAGTGATGGTTCTGGATCTCTTTTTAACTGCTAGTTTTCAAAACTGTTTTCTCAGCTCAAATTTATTTGAATTAGCATTTTTAATAGAAATTGAAACAAACAGAAATTAACTACCATATTTTAATATAAATGTCAATAAAGAAATATATTTTAAGCTACTTTCTTGAAAATTGTGTATCTTCAATGAAATTGGGCTATTATTTCTTCAGCTATCAAACATCTGAAATTATGCTATATTCATATTTGGTTTTAATAATTAATCTCATATCACTCACAAGAACTCAAAAGCAGAAACATGTAAAATTATGAAAATTCTCAAATCAGTGCACAGGAGTTATATGGAAGAAAAATATTTAATCTCTCTAAAATGATCTTAGTATACTAAGAACAGCACAATGGGGTCCTGATGAAAAACTTGACACAGCTATTTGATTTTGTTTTTGATGCAATTATTAAAATAAAGTAAGGTCAGAGAGGTAATCCATGGCAGAGGCAGCAGTTTGGAAGAGATGGTAATTTAGAAGCTTCTGACTCTAAAAAAGCAGAAAAGAACCTTATTTTGCACTAGTCAGCTGGAAATATCACATTGGTAGGTGCCCTCCAGATATGAAATAGAGAATGGCAGCTGAGCTTCAAGTGATCTTGGTATAGATAAAAGAAACAGGATACCTGAGTTCAGCCAGGACAAGCAGAAGTGTCATCGCCAAGGACAAGATTCAAGTTGCCTGAGGACTCAGGTGGACACAAGCCCTAGTGTAACATAGAAAGTGAGTGCATCAGCACTACCTGAGAATGGAGCACCCAAAAACTCACTGGGAATTTTGCTTTTGAGGCTGCAGCTCCCTGGACACCATCCCTTCGGCTCTTAGTCCCAAGTCCCTGCTCAAACCCAAACAGTATGGCATCAGCCCAGTCCCAGGGCCAGAGGAGCAAAGTCAGGAGGAAACCTTCTCTAAAGACAATGAATGATTGATTTCTGGCTGAATATTGGAGCCTGTGTTCAAACACGGGACAGGTTGAAAGTAGGACTTCTGCAAGGGTTGTTTTTGAAATTATTAAAATACTAGCAAAAATTAGTCAAATGAGGTGGATCTGCAGATTGTCTGATGGTAATACAGGCTGAATCTCACCTTTCCAGGATGCATTTAAGTGCATGGATAACCCTCCCTTCCTTTTGGAGGCTATCAAATGTTAAATAGATGATGGGCTGAAATAGAGAGTGCTCTTTGTGGGAGAGTGCAACATTGAACTCTTAGCAGTTCTCCCTCTCCTGCACACCTGAAAGAATTTCGGTGTTGTACTATAATATGATGGGGTCACTGAGACACAACATTATCCCCACTGTGAACCACGGAGCTGAGCAAAAGGTGCCAGGAAATCAAATACTGTGATACAGGACAAATGACATTTCTAAAGACAACAAATAACTCTTTCTTTCAATCTGGTGGGAGCAGAAGAAGAAAGGGACAACACACTGGGAAAAATACAGGAAATGAGAAAAGCCTGGGCTATTAATAGTTTCAGTGCAAATTAGAACAGCACAAAGAGAAATATTGTTTTCCCCTCTGTTGGGCTCTACTGCCCTACTAAAAATCTTATCCCTTTAAGCAGTAACCTTCACGGATCCTAACATGGGTCTAGATTTACTTGTGTGCCTCTCTCTTGCTGAGAAATCTGTCCTTCCTAATTACTTCTAGAGCAGTGACAAAAACCTTGTTGATCTGACCAGACAAATTCTGGCAAATAAAACATTCAGAAGTGTAACTATGAACATGCTGACTGCTGAGAGACGGAGATGATAATAGCACTGTTGATAACAATAAAAGGGACATATAGAAGGATGAGAACTTAATTTTTGGCCATGTTCCATTTAAAGCAACTACAAAAGACATCGAAAAGAGATGTCAGAGGCAGAGGCTCTGACAAGACATCTAAGAGGAGATGTCAAAGAGGTAAGGAGCTGCTTACAGAGATTTCAGTACCCAGCTGAAGCGATACAAACTTCCTTCTGGACTGTTTCCCCACAGATTGAATATAGGTATAATGATAAGCAGGGTTTTTTTTTATTTTAATTGAGGAGGCAAGACAGCTCTAAAGTATCTTGACATGATATATTTTTCTTGCAAAACCTCATGTTAGGAAGTGTGTTGCCATCATAAGCAAGTACTCTCTCCCTTTTCTCAAGGGAAAATATGCAGCGGTTCTGTGGTTTATTTTGGGGGGACACAGTACTGGAAATGCTTCGATGCTTTACTATTTATGCTTTAAATAAAAAAGATAAATTTCCATCACTTTACATCTTTGAACATTGGATCAGATGCGCTTGGTCTATTCTCTGCAGTCTGTTACAGCATTGTAAGATACATACTCAAACACAGGTCCTTAGAATCACAGCCTAGCTCTCCTTCCTCCCTGCTTCTTCTCCATCCAGAGGCTGTTGTAACTTGAATATTGTCAGCATTTCAGACGACTCATCATTCTAATTTATTGATATCATGTCTCTTCTGTTTAAAAACAAATGCATGAATACCACCACCCTCTTTGAAGGGACTTGCTGCTCTTCCAGCTCACCATATGGCTATCAATTTTTTAATTTCTCCCCTGTGCTCTATCAGTCAACTCATCTGGGATAATTCTGAGAAGATTTGAATATTTATTGATGAGGAGAGTGAGACTAGGGCATGGATATGAGGCAAGAGCATTGGAGAGGCTGTTTGTGAACCTCACTGTACTGCAAGAAGCCTTCATCAGCAGGAGACTAGGAAGGGCTTGACTGTAACAAGAGATTGAGACTGAGTCACAGGACTATCAGTGATTTTGGGGTTTGCTTCTCAGAGTTAGATAATTTGTAGTGACTGGTGCCTTTCCACACGGAAGATTTAGAATATTTCTTTCCTCTATTGGTTCTGGAGTCAAGATTTGTCCGTTCCCAGGACGAAGCCAATACCTTCAAAAAGTGAGGGTTAAGCTCTTTCTGCACAGGAGGTGCTGATAACACCCCACATCAGTGCCCGGGTGCAGACCAAACTGAGAAGCATCAGTATCAGGAATGGCGCCAGTGACAAGAACAGCAAATGCACCTCCCAGAGGATGAGCAGTTAGTGATACACAGCTGCGTCCTACACATGGCTACATTCTGGGGAACCTCCCTTGCAGTACAGAGACTCTGTGTGCCCTCCATATACCTCAGGAAGGAACAACTTCTTTCCCTATCTCTAGGAGAGTCTTTATGTATACTTTCAGTTTCAGTTTGTCCTATTGCTCTTCTACTGTCTTGGTCCTGTCAAGCAAAATGTTGATGCCTTCTGGACTCTTCTACAATGACAGTTTAACCAGGAAGAACAAGTTTCTTAGAAAATCCAAGGAAAGCACTCCTACTCTCTGTTCTGCACTTGCTACAGTGAGGAAAGCCTGTGACGCCCACTCAGCTGCTCTAACAGAGTTTTCCATAGAGTATGAATGTACAATGTACAGCACACAATTTTTACAAGAAAACAGTCTTTATTTTCAAATACCATTTAAAAATTAAAAATATGCACCCATTTAGCAGAGATTCTGTTATTACCCATAGGATTATGTAGCACATTGGGGAGCACCACACCACAAAGAACCCTTTCTGTGGTTTTTCTTCTCAGTAATTCTCCAGTTGCAACACAGAATTCAGTATTCCAGAAAATGCAAATGCTGCTGAATTAGTGGTTCTGTGGTACTGAAACACCCCCTGAGCAGTATAACAGAGACAGCCCCCCACACAGATATTTTCAGTGACTATGTTTTACAGTAAAGAAGTGATGAAAGATGCACTGCTTGGATTCTAGTCTTTGCTAATAATATCCAATATATATGAAGAGAATGAAACGTTTAAACTCAGGGATGGGGGATTAAAGGATATCCATGATGAATGAGCTGTAGAGCTGAAGAGAATTTGTTGTACATCCTGACCAATATAGCAGTGAAAGTAATCAATCCATTACCTCTCTACTGAGAGAAATGGAGGAGAGATAAGAGGATAATGAATGCCAGGCACAATACTGATAAGAAAGACACTTAAAATGACCAGCCAGAATATATTCCATAGTTAATAGTGCTGACAAAAACAGTGACAAAGTAATAATTTATTCATGGAATAAGAGCCATTCCTGTGAAAATCAAGGTAGCATTTTAAATTAAGGCAACTATTGAAATCAGAGTAGCCTTGTTAACTAGTAGCCATAAATGAAGCATTGTACAAAAGAATACTTTTAAGGGTTCATTTTCCCATTAACACATGGGCTAAATTGCAAAATCCTGTTACTTACAAACGTAGATTTTTTTTTCTCTACCAAACCCTTCTGGATTTTTCCTTAACCCCTTTCTTTAATGTCATAAAAATTCATATGAAGCTCTGTATATTCACATGCAGCTTGAATGGCTAATGCTTTTGCCCATGCTGACATGCCCCTATCCCAGAATCTTCTGAGAGACTGACCTAGTTTTTTGAGTCCTAATAATAACACTGAGTATTTCCAGGACTAAATTTAAATATATTTGATGATTTAAAATGCAACACTTAATTAAGAAACCACACCTATCCAAAAGTGATTAGTTTTTCTCTCTCTGTGCCTGAATATTGTGCAGTAGGAACATAATGTGCAACATGAAGTGTGGGAGATATATAAGGAACAGCAGTTACTGTGTTGAATGAAACAAAATCTGCGTCTGCTTCAAATGGCTGAGGTTATGACCAAGACCCAGGCTGTTCCATCCTGAATTTCTTTTCAGATTTCATTATACCATTTCCTGAATGTCTCTACTATTCCTAAGAATACTTGTGGTAATTATCTACTTGGAAACTGAACCTGTGGCCAAATATCCTGGTTTTCCTGGTACACAAACCAGGTTTATGTGTGTTACACAAACCACATAACCTTCTGACCTAAAAGGCTGTTATTAAAACATTAAAATTTGATTTTCAGCAAAAATATCTTTGAACTATTTCAAGAACCTCTTTCTCATATTTCAGTTGTGGTGCCAGACAGAGATGGGTTTAGAGGGTTTATCACTTCCCACAGACAGTAATTTTCTCCCTCTATGTCCATAACAAATACATGGCTGTACTGTCAGATTTTTTGTCTCAGATAAAATTAAAACATAACTTTCAGGGACTTAACAACATTTTTAGAATTCTATTTTTATATAAAAGCAATTTTATGTATCCATTATAGATATGAAATAATCTATGCTAATAAATGTGCCCATCACAAATCCTGTCCAGGCAATTACAGTTTCCTACTTCTTTCTAATAACGGCGGTGGAAAGATTTTTGTAAGCTTAAAGTATTTCTTAATCAGGTCCTTGATTGGAAAGTGTTTCAGGGAGAAAATAGTCACTAAATTAGGTAAAGGCTTCTTTGGTGGGGGCAGCACTGAAATGCTTAGAGGACAGGGAAAATAGTCTTTAATGTACATACACAGTATCTCCTGTTGCAGTAGAGCTGACAGAGCAGATGGCTGCAAGACAGAGCGAACAGGCTTTAGATCCCTCAGCTGACGGTATTAACCCCCAGCCACCAGAAGTAAAAAAGGGCTCACTTGCTACTCTGAGCACAAACCAGACTTTTATTCAATTCCATCTGAGCTCATGCAGAGATAGTGACAGTTTTCTCAAAAGGGAACACAACTCGCCTTCTCAGCTCCTCAGCGTCGGTAACGAGCCGCTCTAATCGCCTTAGAGTGGCTCAAAATAACTGGGCAAAGGAAATACGACTAAAAAACCTGCTGAAGTAACCCCTGTTTTATGCTGAGACTGTGCTACTTTGTCATGTTCTGTTCAGGATTTTCCACATAGAATTCTGCCACATTCCCATGGGTAGATGGGGAATTTTGACAGACCTGATAGTTCTCTTAGGCTGCCAATAACCCGACTGATCAGACCCTTATGGCTACAGAGCCTTCAAAAACCTGAATACTTGATCCACTTGTACCCTCAAATGGGGATTCAGAAAGCAACTGACAGACCCTTCCCACCTTCCCTCCCACACCCCCATTATCTCCCTCCTTCCACTGGCCTTGTTTCCACCTTTCCCTATTCTTTCCAAGAATCTCATATTGCTTTTGCAGCTCGTATTCCTTCTTGTAATGGCAGAAGTTGGAAATAGGGGATTTTGTGGATTCCAAGGGGAATTCCATCAGTTTTCCCTGCATTGTGGATATAATCTCCACTGTTTCTGAAGAAGATGCAACCCTTCACCATGATGAGGGCTGTAAGGGAATTCTGTCAGGAGCACATGGCAACCATCCTCCCAGTACAGAGACTTGAAGTAAATCATCTCTATGAGGATTATTTCAGTTTATGAGGAATGAAATCACATCTCGAGTGAACATGGCCTTTTCTGGTTTACTGTGAACATAAGTTTTGATACGACTGGGAAGAATGATGTTTAAAATGCTCAGTGCTCATCAACACCAAGCCACTGACAATGGTTTCCAGCTTACAAAGCAAGACACGGAATAAGAGGAAGAAATTAAATGAATAAAATTAAAATGTCAGCA
Source organism: Corvus moneduloides (assembly GCF_009650955.1). Taxonomy (NCBI): domain Eukaryota; kingdom Metazoa; phylum Chordata; class Aves; order Passeriformes; family Corvidae; genus Corvus; species Corvus moneduloides. The sequence goes on from NC_045478.1 coordinate 7,632,880, forward strand.
GAGAAAGTAACTAATCTCCATCAAGTCTCTTATGTAATCCAGACCATTTTGCTGCTGTTATTATTCAAAACCCTTAGGGAACCAAGGATCTAGGTCATCTGCAGGATAAAGAATGTACTATCCAGGAATCAATATTCACAGTAGTAAATTAAATTATAGTCCTCTCCACGCAAAGAGTTTTATTATTACAAGGAGTGTTGACAATTTAAACTCAACAGGAAAAAATAAGTCTAAGTCATCAGACAACTTTTTCACTATGGCATCATCCTACATACCATGCTGTCACTTAAACCGTCAATAATTCTTTAACTTTCTGTGAAATAGGATACTGCACTTTCTCAGTAAGCATACGGCTACTATAATGATAGGCCTAGATAAGCCACTGCATTTGTTAATACTGACAAAGTTACACTGCCATTAGCACTAAAGCAACATCAGCACCATGGATGGGGCATCGGAGACATCCTACAACACTCAATTGCCATTTGCAATGGGAATTTTAACCACAGCAGTGTGATAACAGAATTTCTAATGCCTAAAATAACACAGAGAAGTTGGTTTACAGGAATGCTGGTAAAACAGCCTTGCAGCTTTAGGAGCTGTCAGCAGCTATGTCTTGGTGTAGTCTCCTACTGTTTCTTCCACGTTTCGGTGGTCAGATTGTATTTATCTATGACCAACACCCACCCCAATTTAAGACACTGCCCAGATGCAAAAGTCAAATCTCATGATAGTTTTCAACCTAATTGAAGTTGATAGCATATGATTTGGAACTGAAGGCAATTGTATAGCACTTACCTAAGCAGCCACATTTCTGTTTTTAAACCTCCATAGAAAAGCTTCTCATTTCATGGTATATTATGAATCTCACTCATTGCATTAACTGATGAGGAAGGCAGACTGGTTTGATTGATTGCTTAAACTGGCACAAGTCAACTCATCTTAACTGCAAACTCCAGGGCACTCATGTGCTGCTCTGCACTGCACAGGGGGCTGGCACAAGCCCCGTGACCTCCTTTGGGCCAAACCAAAGCACAAGATACAGAGCTTCCACCTTCTCTCCCTAACAACATGCTGTTTCCTCGTCTAGCAATGGCCACAACTTTTTTGACTCAATTTCCCTTTGTAATCTGGTAACAAAAAATGAAACGTGTAGATCAAGGAGAAATGCTGCTAAAGAAATGCAGCACTATTCATTTACGAGAATCCACTGATGCCTTTTCTCAAATGTATATAATCCCACACAAAAGCCTCTATTAAGCCACATAACAATGCTACTTTGGGGATACTTCAGAAACCTGAAGTTCAGAAAACTGTGAAAATAAAGTGTTATGATCAGACTTGAGGAAGGAGAGAAAGAATCGCTTCATTTTAGCTCAGCAGTCATTCAAGGTTCCAATACATCCAAGTGCCAAAGTCACAGTTTGCTGGTTTATTACTGAACACCCGAGGCTCAGCTTGCACTGAAAATTAGGAAGGTTCTCCCTAATTGTTTCCCGAGTGTACAGATGACAACACATAACTACAATTAATATATTCTTCTGCTTAACTTGGGAGGTGGAAGACATTACTATGAACCACTGCTTCTCTTGCCAAACGAACCAGCAGATGCAGCAGGCCCAAGAGATACTGAACCTTCTGATCCCAAAGACAGCCAAGTTGTCATAATGCTTCAGCAGCATCAGATGCCTTTGAGGAACATGAAAGCACCAGGCACTGCATATCAACACGTGAAACAGGCTTTCACATGCCACTCCAGCCAAAAGCATTTGGGAAATAAACACATGCCTGTCCTTCCAAGTGTGCGCTATCATCTCGCTCTCGTTTCTGCAGTGCTTCTCCCACCATTCCCAGACAGAGGAGTGCTGAAACCGCAGGACCCACCACACCTGTCAGGACAAAGAGCTTCTATCAAGTGCTTCTGCTGATCATAATTAAAGTGTCACAAAAGAAATATTTAGAAAAATGGAGCAAGGAGGGAGCAGATGGACGGAAGTCGGAGCGGGTGGTTCACTTCTGGCTGCTTCTCCTCAGCAGTCAGATTGCAGCCATAACAATGGCCTTTCTTTCCAGATCTGATCCTAGCCAGATGATTAAATACCCCTTTTGGCCACTGCAATCTCCTGGTGACTGAGATCTGCTCTGGTTATAGATGAACTATTCCTTAATCACAGTGGAAAAAAACCTCCAAAGCTGCTGCATTCTTTAGCACTCCAAATTCACCTATTTGCTGAGAGCAACATAAAAAAAATGTAAAAATAAAAAGCTCTTGCACATTAGCCTACCTGGCCCATGAAACACATGTTTAAAAGACCATTATAAAGGACCATTATTATGTTTGAGCAAGCAGCACAATGTATTGCCAGAAGAAAACTGATAGAAAAAGTTGAAGAGCAGCCAGAGCTGTCCGGAATCCAAACCCTACTCCTGGTTTATCCTCTCTTTATCAAACCCAAATCACACTCCCTCCAGCTCTTTCCCTCCCTGTCTCTACACACATTGAGTTAACAAAAAATTTCTTGTAGCTGTTAATGAAAGCTTATAGCCTGCAATATACTGTTGAGCTGCCCTGATTCTATCTAATACACATTTTATTATTTCAGGATTAATAACACGAACAACCGACAACACTACAATATACTTACACGGAACCTTAATTTGAAGATTGCAAAGGATATTACAAAAGACTGAATAAGTATTAATATGTCTTTGTCCCTGGCTAGCAGAGAACACTGATACACACACAAACAAAATTCATTTGGGATCTGAACAAAGAATCCTCAGCTCTGAGTGAGCAGGGTGTCCACAAGCCTACTTGCATGCATAACTTTAATTATGTATTAAACACACCTCTGCCTCATGGCTGAGGTCAGCATGCCAGGCAGGAGCTAAGCCGGCTTGAAGTCAGTCTGGGGTGGCTGCAGTGGGTCGTGCCCCACAGCAGCGATCCTGTGCTCTACAGCACCGTGAGCTACTGCCAGCCTCACCTTTACTGCAGTCACCCTGGTTTGCATGTTTCTTGTATATTTTATGGATTATACAGTTGAAACCAAGGTTAGACTATGGCTTTACAGTCAAGAGTTAAATGTATGGCACTCATTTATTCTGTGCTTTAGGTTTTATCAGAAAGGTCTGATTACTTATCAGTGCTGATGCCATGTGAATTACATCAAGATGAAGAATTTACATGAAAATAAGTCATCAGCACTTTGTGCTGAGTTCCATATGACTTCACAGAAAATTATAACCTTTCTATATAATTTAAAATTTCTCCTTTAAAATCTCTTTACCGTATTCTATAGGATGGATGAAAACCTTTCCCTTTCCTCTTCTCACTCCTCCACCACAAAAACACAGAAAAGGATGTTATTCTCTATTAAACTAGGTAACCAGATAAGTTTACAAAAGCACACATACTTTTAAAAGAAATTCACAATTCTTATAATCCAATTGGACTACAATAATGTAGAATTTTATAGGCTTTACCCATATGATCTTCTACATTAGTTTAAATGTGCAAATACTTGCAAGCTAAAATGATCATTTTGAGCACACAAATTGTGATATATTAGTACAAACTTAGATCATAATATGGCTGAACTGCAGTTTCCTTTTTTATGTGTAAAAGAGAAATGTAACCTACATTCAGAATTTGAGTGAAATGATCAAATACTGAATTGTACATGTGCATACAAATATACAGTTTAATTATTTTTACACTGAATTTTTTCATCTTTAACAGCATTTATATGAGATTTAAACCCAGGTAATTTCTGAATATTTGGAAACAGTATCCCAGGATAATGAGACTCAAACACGTGTTTAATTGTGCGCTTTGCAGCCCACTTTAAGTGAGCATTTCAAGTTATTGTCATCAGCAGATCTCCCATTTCCAAAGGAAGGCAGTCCCATAAAGCACAGAATCTGTGCCCACTGGCTGCTCTACGGACACGTTAAATATCTACACAAATCATTGTAGGATTAGGTTCAACTCAGTTTGGAGTTCAATTACTGACTGAAAGTTTTCCTTTCTGCAATAAACTAACACTCAGCTCATTAAAAATGAACCCCAAACCAGATTCCAACATCATTTGGAAAAAAATTCATCTGGTCTAACCCTGTTGTACCACAACATGGTAACTCTAAAATGGCCATAGGGAACATGGCACATTTGAAAATGCACCACCATAAAGCAAGCAAGCACCCACTCTTACAGGCCAAAGCCCTGAAGGGAGGTAGTTTTTCCCTGAAACAATTATAAATAACTTAAGAAAAAAAAGGTTATGGTCTGAAAATGCCTCCTACACAGCCATCCCCATAGAACTGCTAATGTGCTGCTGTAATGCTTTCTGTCAATGGTTTTAATTTCATCTTTCACATACCTGCCAAGTTCAGTCATTTACTTCATTTAATTTAAAAGTGATTACAAATAACTGTTTGAAAAATACAGGTAAAATGCTACTTTATTTTATTTTTCAATTTTATACTTTAATTTTGCCTTTATGCACGTCTTCCTGTTCTTCCCCCAGAGAGACACATCTCCCTCTCCTCAATTTTCTATGAGACTTGTCACTCTATTACTCTTAGTCTGGACTTGGGAGATAATAGGGCAAATTTGACAAAACCCATGCAGGAAATGAACACTCATTCATTTATTAGTGAGTCTCACTGGGCACTATTAAACTTGTAATAAAAAAGTTATTGAAAAGAAGGGAACAAACCTACTGAATTAGAAACACAGATGTTGGTGATGTTTTCAGCTTTTTCACTAATTCCCCATAGGTTGCTAACGGACAGCATTGCTCTGAGCCACAGGGAATTAAGGAGTTAACACTTAAGGCTGACAGGGAGAAATTATGATTCCACTGCACAATATTATTTGCTCAGTATTGCTGCCAAGGGGCAGCAAAGGTTGGGGAGCAGTGCACTAGTCTTATTTCATAATTATAATATTACTTTTCAACCCATTTCTGGGAAATCCTGAGGCTCCACGGAAGGTGTAGGTGACTGTAGCAATCTGGAGATAAGCACCCCTGACTTTGGAAGTTTCATTTCCCTAGCCTAGGAGTGATTACACAGTGTAATTGGAGATGGTTAGTGGAGGTTTGTGGATTCCTGGTGTAGTGCTTTGCATCCTGCATTTTCAATTTACAGGATGAGTACGTGAAATACTGAGACTGAGTATCTTGGGAGATTTTATCAATATAAATAAACAAAACATAGTTTGGAAAGCAAGTTTGAAAATAGTTTTCATATTCAATAATAAATTACTTTTTAAATATTCATGCATTTTATGATTAATGCTATTAGTTGTTAATTAGCTAAATAAATATGATTAACTGTGTGAATTTCTCAACCTTCCTATCGGTTGCTTAGACAAACAGTTACACAGAGAAAGCTTTATTACGTACATAAAAACGTCTCATGTTATAATGCATAAGTACATATTGATGCTACATTTCTTTGCTGTGATATATGCATTAAGTCCCAGGCCACTTTGAAAAGAAACTACAGATCTTAATAATTTATGTTCCAAGTTTTAGCCAGGATTATCAATGGTAGGTTTTGAGCTTTTTCTTTTAGCAACATAATATATCATAGTAAAAATGCACAGACAAGCGATGTGTCAGTTTGATTTTTTCCACCTGATTCAGCAACCCAAAATTCAGACACAGCAGTTTAAGCGGAGTTGCACACTGAAGAATTTAAGTCTAAGCATTTAATCTGTTCTTTCCATAAATTTCTGCTGCTTGTGCTATTATAATGATGTTACCAGAGGAAGTTTATTTATATCACAGATTTTCAGCATCAGCACATTCAGAATACAACAGCAATCATTCATTCAATAGCTAACAGCAATGTAATAATATCATCACTAACACTCTAAATATCAAAAGAACATTTAGAGAAAAGACAACGGAAAATAAAGTCACTTTGAACAATCAGTAACACAGGATTCACTAAACCCAAAATGTACGTTTTAAATACATGTACAGAGAAGCCAGCCCAGAAATAAATACCAATTATGTGCAGCTATTTTGGAGCAACAGGTTGCATATAATTAAACAATAATAAATAAGGGGATCTTTATGGGCCCATTAATAGGAACACACACTCTAGAGAGCAGCATTTAAAGATCTTAAGCCTTGTGCATCCCAAAACACCTAAAGAGATTTTGTTCATGAGCAAACTATAGCCAGCACGACTGTAAAGCAGCAGGGGCAAACCTGACACTGCTCCGTCTAGACTGTGCACAACAGGATCACCCTATGCAAACATGAAATGCCAAGCCCGATGGTGACAGATATGAACCAACCCCCCCCCTTTTTTTTGGGACTACGCACCATAGCTTTTTTTAACAGGCTCAGATCTACCATGAAAGCTCTTCTCCCCGCTGTTCCTAATGTATATTGTAAAGAGCTACCAAGAACAGCACTTTAAGAAGTCACTTGTCATTCTCTCTTCCCTCCCCTGCCTGCTTCCCCAAGTATTTAGATAATAATGGACCTGGTTAAAATCATAAAGTCCAAGAACATACTGCTGGGGGTTCAAAAAGCTAGACCTGTAAAAGCACAGATAAAGACTTCTATTGAAAATGATGTTAACAAAGCAATACTCTCAAGAGGTGAAGAAGTGGTCAATCCTGCATGTTGCCGTGTTTTAAAAGAAAAAGTAAATTATTTCTCCTTATTTTTTGTAGTGTGTGTGGGAGGGAAGTGCTGCTTCAGAAAATGAATGGGTGAGCACTGAGAAAGGCAATGCAAGTCAGAATAAAGTTTGTTCAAGCAACAGGAAACACGAACACCAACCTTGTAATGGAGTCCTACAGAGCTTCAGTTAAAACTGAAGTGTAGATAAGGACCTGCATATGGCCAAAAGACTGCCTGGCTCGAGAGCAGAAGTGCCTATGATGGGACTCTTCCAAGGGGACAGGCAGCCCAAAGGATGTGTGTGTTAGCCATGCACATGGAGGTGTCTATGGGAATGCAGCTTGTTTCTAAGTACAGATCTAGAGCTGCCTGTGAGTCTCTGCTAAACACGAAGGAGGAGAGATTTCCAGATGAATTGGCAGGACAACTGTGTGATGCTCTTAGGGGTGTTTAGTTTCCTGGTGCAAGAAGCAGCATGGGAAAAGACAGTGCTGGGTTGAAAGCAAAAGAGATGGTGTCTCACATATAATGTCTGAGCACAGTAGCTTCTTCAGTGACCAAAAATTGGTAGACAGGAAAGACACAGACTTTTAAGGACCTTTATTGTGAATGCAGGTGACATACTTGATGAAGCAGAATTAGTGAGGGCAATAGAGAGATTCATCAAGTTGGGCAACCTCATGGCAAATCTACAGTCCTTCCAGTTAGCTTTGTGAAAGCTCTGAAAAGAACAAGGCTGGCCATGTCCAAGTCAAAGAATATGAAACTTTAGTGGCTGAGATATAAGATGAAGAGAGAAAGTAAAAGAGCTCAGGCTGTGAGAATGACCTGGAAAGCCTGTATCATGGAAGGGCAGAAAAAGCAGCAAAACTGTGAATTCAACCAGACTGCAAAGAAGGCACACATGTTGAACATGATACCTGGAAAGGGCAGGTGAGATGATTTTGCTGCTCACAGCAACAAAGTAAAGGAGGTAGTAAATCACTGGTTTTGAGTACAAGTGTCTTGAACTGATGGCAAGACATCTGTAGAGTTAAAGGCAAAGATTTTAGTAGGACATATAGGCTGTGACCTATCTGACTTGGTGTAGATATCTCAAGCTGGGCTCTCAACAGACAGAGGAGATGTAGTCAACAGAGCCAAAGGAGCCATGTACAGTTCGCATTTTGTGGATCAGACTAATCGTCACAAACTTGCACTTGTCTAGATCTCCACTGGTGGAAAAAAGAGCCTCAATAAAATACCTCAAATGTTAACATCCACCCTGTAGACTGCCTGAGGTGAGGTGAGATGAATCTTACCCCAGGAAACATGTCTGGAGCCAGGGGAGATCCAAAAATTGCTAGACTAGATACACCGCTTAACAGCTTTTCAATCTTGCTGCAGTGTCTTCTTGGGAATCTGGGGATCAAGTGGACAGTTACACATGGATCCATCATTGCAGATAGCAAGGATGATAATATATCATGACAGAACATGAGATTCAATATATTATGTGCTATGTCTACTTAAATAATATGAATAAATCAACCTAGCCTAGCCTAGGTACTTAAAACCATAGAACAAAATAAATATAACTGTGTCCAGAGAAAGCAAACTGCCTGGAAGGTGCAGGCACAGTCACATTGAAAAATGCCACCTCATAAGGGCAGTAATCTCTCTCAGACAGATCTTCATTATAGCTAATCACTATTTTGCCAAAGGCTCTTATAGCAACATATTTCTAGGGGAAGGAACAGGAAGGCAGCAGGGAAAAGGAAGAAATTTCTCAAGCCCCTGCCCTCTCACCCCAAAATTGAAGCCCAATGAGAAAGTCAAATATTTCACTTCAGCTGGAAAATTCTAAGAAAGAGTTCAAATGGAATATTGTAGCAGGTGAAATTGAAAACGGGGCAGATAAGTGGTTGCAAGGCATATACTCCCCTCTGGCAATTTTTAATCAGGAATACAGGACTCTTAGGTGGAGGCAATATCATATACTTACACTGGGTTATATGGTCCAAGTAATAACCTTGCATTGGTAATAAATTAATTTTTTTCCTATAAAAGTTGGTTTCATTTTAACACAGATATCTCCGCTGAGGGGTATGGGTGGATGTTTCCACATCAGCACACATGCTTAATGCAAAATGAACAACTGTGCTCTCCCACTCCCTCCCGATGAAGCACAGATAGTCCAAGACAAAGCCTGGTTAATAAACCAGTTGTAAACAATCAGGGGAGACAGGCAGTGCACTGAGCTGTGAATTGCCTTCATACAAACGAGGGGATTGCAAGGTAGATACGGTGTGAGAGCCACCTTAGAACCAAGGTAAAAGAGACAATAAAAGAGAAAAAGATCGAAGACAGCAGACAGACAGAGAGCAGCAGGAATATAATTTCCTTTAAAAATAATTGCATTCAATTTATGCTCTTACCTTACACTCCCAGTACTAAGTAATCTAATCAGATGCATATGGTTTTATTCTACAAGGTACACATGACGCATGCAATAAAATCCCCATAAAACATGACCTGTGGCGACTCACTGCAGATTTCAGAGGATATATCTATTTTTTTTTTTCTCCTCCTGTTACCCTTAGCAAAGATCTTTTGCAGCCTTGTGGTCTCCTTCCACACCCCATCTCCCATGAAAATCTCTTCCCTTGCTTTTAAATATAGTTTTGCTTACTCGCTCTTTCAGGTTTTTTCTGTTTAGAGGCACTGGAGTTGCATCTATTTGCTTTAGGCTAGAAGGTCTAGCTGAAGGACCTTTGCTCATGGCTGTGAAGCAGCCATCCTTTCTGAATCTTAATTTTGCACAGCTTCCTAAGACCAGCTTTTTACAACACTGACAATTCCCTTTGATTCTTCCCTAATTCAGTCTTAATGTGGGAGAACACATAAGCTTTCATAAGGGTCTAGCAACACCTGTAAAACTTTCTTGTCCTTTGTCTTGCCAGTATGACTAGGACAGTTTCTTCAGTAGCAGCAATAAAATCTGAAGTCAATGTTTTCCTGCAGGAAAGCTGGACATGTATTTCATGTGTTTGATTTAGAAACAGAGCTTGCAAGTAGCCAGGGCACAACTTACACTCTGTGAAATAAAGTCAACAATACTGTAAATTTACTAATTTATTTATCTCAGTTGTGTATTATAAAATATTAACAGATTTTGAACCGTAACACGTTTAAACTACAAAAAACTCTTTAGCAGAAAGTATGCAGATCAGGCTGTATTTCCCAAACTGATTTATAGTTGCTCTCAGATTGCCTGCGCTTGTTCAACAAGCTTTGTACCAGACCCGTATTAGGAGGCAGGACCTGAAAGCAGCCCAGGTACAGCCCCATCACACAGAGATGTGACATTTTGATCTCATTTCCAGCCGCTATGTTCCAGAAGGCAACGCTTGAGGCAACCTCCAGTGTGCCAGTTTTCTGCCTCTGAAATCTTCACCAGAAGTGCTTCCCCTAATTTCATCTGTGATGCCCACACATAAAAGAAGGGTGTCCTTTAGACCTGCAGACCACAAATCACGTAGGCCATCACAGATAACTATGAATGTTTTAACTCACCCCTACAACCAAACATTTTTCAGGGAATTCACAAAATCTGATTCTTCCAACTGTGCTTGCTGAAAGCTGCAGCCCCCTCCTTGTGCTGCTTAGCAGTTCTCTTTATGAGTAGCTCCAAGTGTTTGTTTTATTTATTACTTTGGGTTATCTATTAACTTATACAAGACCCCAGACACCCTAACACTATTAAATATATATGCGTATCTCACGTTACATTAATTATACAATATATATAATTAAAGTAAATGTTGGCAGCCTTAAAATTGTCAGTTTGACAGGATCTCAGTCACCTAGGAGCCTGTTTCATCTTCAAGGTATGATAGCCTTAGCCTTTCCATCAAATCTTTCTTGCACAGATACTGAGAATATCACCAAGAAGTTCGGATAAAAGAGCAGGAGAGTGATACCCAGACTCCTAACAGACGGTCCTGCCAGCCGGATTTATGACAGGGGGACTGAACTGGGAGCACATCCAGCACACAGCATAGCATGCCCCGGGGGGTTGGATCATTAGTGAGGGTAAAAAAGGGAAATGGCATCACAGTCACGATCATTAATGGGAACCAGCAGGATGACGACGCCTAGATCTACCCTTAAGCATGGCTCCTGGATGGCCAGTGGGAAGGGCCCCTGGCTGAAGGGCCTGCTGCTTCCCCATAGCCACACACTGTCCTGTATTTCTGCCTTCTGTATTTCTTGCCTTCTTGCCTCACTCCTCCAGGAAATGCCTTGTGATCTGCACTTAAACCAAGCCCTGTGCTTTTCTCCTTTGCTGCCAGCTGTGCAACTTTCCTGTTTGCTTCTGCCACGAGGGAGGTTCTAAGGGTGCAGCTTCTTTGTGACATCTGTTTTCTGCAGAACAAGTCCAACAGCCCCAAAGAGGGCTCTCTCCCACCCTCACAGATGGTTTAGTGGGCTACAATGGATCTTCCTACTTGATCTTCTAGCTCCGTGAGACACAACAATGTAACATCAAGACTGTCCACCCCAAGACTACTGAGTCTGGCTGCTCTCCAGAGAGGTGGGAGACATGAGTCTCTAACACAGAGGAGGGGACTGAGCCTGGGTTTCCTATTTTTCAGGCAAAGTGTCTACCCAACAGACTGTTCTTCCTTGCCACCTCCCCTCTACTTGGTCATACATGAATTAAAGGTCTAAATGTGGAGCTTGAGGGTGTGAATCCACATTTCCAAAAGGAATCCAGGCCTTCAAAAGAGGTGAGATTTTAGAGGTACCATTTTCTTTGTTCTTTCCTATTACCTGTCCTACGTGTGACGCCCTGCTGTGCCAGCTGCCCCTTGTGATCTCTGTCCTTAAAGCCCAGCTCACAACTGCTAACTGCAGCCCAGAGCCTGACTCCGGTGCATTGGTGTGCTAATGCCTAAGCCTCTCTGGGGACAGGGGGACAGAGAATGGTCAGGGTAAAAGAAAATGAACACAAGCAGAGAGAATTGCAGTGCCGGGGGGGGCAGCAATGGCACACTGAAGGCTGCAATTGCACACATTGGAGGGCAGCAATGAGACACACTGAGGCTGGGAGGAAGCCACAGCAGCTCAAAGGGGTTGCATAGGAGTCACAGTGAAAAGAGGAGGCAAGGCTCTATAGGGATTCAGGGAACAAAGGAATGGGCAGAAGGGTCTAATTCAATATCTAGACCGTGCAGAGGTACTATAGTCTCTTTTTTTGCTGCTGCATACTCAGTAGCTCCCTCAAGTTGTATATTTTCCTTCTAGGTTGCCTGATAAAGCCCATTTCAGAGTTAAACATTTTTTTCTCTTTAAGTAAAAACTCACTTTTTAGAAAACAACCCCATTCACATACCCTTTTTTAAAGATTTTGATCCCTTTTTGGTGTGCTCTTGTAACAATTTTGATTCCTTTTTGAAATGAGAAAATATGAGGGAAATGTAGTGCAGTATCATTCTTATTTTGAATTTAATAAATGATTTATTTTTAAATATGTGGAATTTCCAAGTTTTTTCTTTTATGTTGTTTTACCCACACACATGATTAAATCCATTGCTCTCTTGGCAACAGCAAAAGTTAGAAGAAACAGAGGAAAGGGTCTGCATAATGAAAGCATGGACCACAGCTCCACAGATTTGTAAGTATTACAATACCCAACTGCTGGAAAATACAGAATGGCACATGTTTCATTTCTAGCTCTAGTCTGGGATGTAAGAGAAAGCAATCACTGAATACCTTAAAGAGAGCTCTCTGCAAAGCAGACTGTGGTAATGGGTCTGGAATTCCTGAGCAGTCCATAACTCAGTTTTTACATTAAACAAAAGGAGACAGCAAGACACAATGAAAGGGAAAGCCCATGGGGAGAGCTGACATGCCATGGACATGACTGGCCACTTTGTACTCCTGCTGCCCTCCAGTAAAAGAAGGCTGAATGCATTGTTTTAAATTTCTGAGTAAATATTGGTACTTGTAGAGGTTAAACAAGATGCTGTACTAGAACCTGCCAAGCCTTTATTTATACCTAGCCAGGGGACACTGACAACCTCTTTTAATCCAATCACAGAGAAACCACCACAGAAATGGAAAGTAATTTAGCAGGCAAGCTTGTCTGACTTGTCCTCATTCTCTACACTGAAGATTTTTTATTTACTGTCATTATAGAATAAGAATATAAGCACGTAGTGACAACATAATACATTAGCATCACAGACCAGCAGAAACTGTGGTATCAAACCTCAGAGAATACATTTTCAGAGAGAGAATAACGAACACTCATTCCACATTCAAGATTACTCAAACAAATGCAGCCTCCAGAAAAATGCAGCAGGATCCTGATGGATAGTTTGCAAAGGCAGCTTGAATCATTTGGTCAGTAAAATCATGAAGTGCCACCTACTTCAAGTCCCTAATCCTCCACAAACATACATTCCCTGCAGAACTCCCACGTGCCAAGCTGAATGCCCGCAGAGTTATTAGGGGGTCATGCAGGACTGAGATGGTAGTTACTCTGTCCTAAGTGAGGGAAAAAACAGAGCATGTGTGGGAATAATGTGAAAAGTTGAAACCCTGCTGGTAAATCAACATTAGGGACTGCGATCTAAATGAGTGTGTGTGAGCATGTGCTACTCTCATTTCAGAAAAGAGGAGCACATTGCCAAGACCAAGCACTGTGATTCAAAGCTGTGTGACAGATCTGCTCTGTGAACCTTAGCAAGCCACCACAACTTTGTGTCTTGGCCTCCTTGTCTAAGAGTGGGGGACTGAGTGGGAAGAGACATGTTCCAGCCAGCAAGCGTGCTGGGGCTATGCACAGTGTCAGCCCTGTCAAACTGTTTGCCACCTAAAAGTCTGATAGCCCAAACAATGGTAAAATATCTCCTCTGCAGATACTTAACTTCAAGAAGCTGCATTGCTTTTCCTTAACTAAGATTTCTTGGAACCCTTGCAATTAATTGTTTTATGCTTTTTAGTCAACAATCCAAATGCTTTACTCAGTATATCAGTGTAATAAAGTGGAGAGCAACATTTGACCACTAGACATCCAGCCAAGAAAAACATGTCGGTCTGGGAGTATGCAAGGGTGGCTTTCTAGGGACAGAGCCTTGTGGTTGCGTTTTCCAGTTTTCAAGATGACTCTGACAGAAGTGAGGCTTTCCTAATGGTCCTGAGATATTCCGCATTTCCTCAGTGGAACCTATGAGGCAATGCAGAATCCTCTCTTCTCTATTCACCAGGTATTTAATAAAATTGGGAGAAAAATTACAGTCTCTGAGAACAGGAACTCTTTGCAAACTTTGGCTTATATGGGCTAATCAAATTAAAAAACGGGAACAACAGTGAGACCCACTGATTGTGTAAGTTTCAGACCTTATAGAAGTCTTAGAAATCTCTTTCAGTTCTCAATACAAAATGAACTGATTTTGGATGAAAGCGAACATGCTGAAATGACAATAACATAGAAAACCTTTATAAAAAAATCAATCAAATCCTCCCTACTCCCAGAGAAACCCTACTTACCTTTCCAGCTACCCTGCATAAAAAGTAAACAAAGAGAAAATCCCGTTATTCTCATCCTTCTGCCACAAGGATTTCTTTCTACTTTGAAATTATGAAATATTAATAGAAGGAGATTTCAAACGAAAGCAATAAGCTATATAAGCCTAGGAAAGGCCCTACAAGTGCCTCCTGCAGAATTTCTTCTACTTTTTTTCTAAAAATCAGATCTAACTACAGTACAAGACATGATGGCAAGGCAGACAGATCAGAGCACTGTTTCAATTTAGCAATTTTTACTCTCCTTTAACTTTTTATGTGTAACACAGGTTGATGAAATAGAATGTTTGTTTAAAGAGATGAGAGAATCACAGAATCACAGAACAGTAAAACCCTACAGTTGCCTTTAAGGGTATCGATTCCACAGGAGTGGCAGTTAATCTGGTCATATCATAGTGTGAAAACTGGGTCCAAAGAATCAGTAGATAATTTTGCATATGCATGCTACCCCTGAGGTCTTTAATCCTCTGCCACATGCATTACCATCAAGTTTACATACTTAATTCCTGTAAATCATGCATACATTTTTGTGCACATCTGCTTCTGAGACTTATACCCATATATATACACCTTTGCTTCCTTCAGCTAAACAAAAAATAAAACCCTTGTGTCTGTAGGCTTTCTCTCCACCTCTCATAATCATAAATGAGATCACCTGCACAATTAGGTAGGACTATAATAGCTCTATGCCTTGTAATGTAATTTTTCCAGTAAAATGCTCCCTTAGTTTCAATAACCATAAATAATTAGGCAGAAAGACAGTGTATTTATTCACTCAGCTGAATTTCCAGTGTTAGATGCTGAATTCCTAGCACTTCTTTGTGATCTCCTTACATCCCACTGGCATTCCTGAGCCTCTGGTATCCCGACAGACTGGGGCCTTCCAGAATTCTGCTCCCATTAGTCTATTTCTGGAGACTTTTATTGCAACCTTTGATGAACAACGACATGGAAACTGTAATCTGAGAGCTATGTCTTCCAAATCTGTGTGTAGCTGGTGGCATGATGGGTTCTAACAAAGTAAGAATGATGGTAGGGAAGAAGGAGGAGGAGAAGAAGGACAAGGAGGATGAGGAGGAGGAATCCACAGTCAAAACTCTTCAAACTAAGTCAGGAAATATTCTGGCACTCCTCTGCTGCTTCAGGAACCTTTGTCAGGTTGGGGGGATACTATTATCCCAGACCCTACAACAGGCATTCAGGACTCGTAACATCAAACAGATCTGCCTGTAGAGCTTTTCATCCGAAGTAATGGCAACCTAAAGCAGCAGCAGCAGAACATGTCTCTCCATGACAGTATACCTGGATTTCTCGGAAACAGATGGGCTAAACCAGATGGCACATGTACCACATTTCACCATTTACCTGCACTTTTCCCATCACTGCATTCTGACAATAAATGCTTGTACTGGTGCTGATACACGTTCATTTCTCTCTAGTCCTTTGCATGTTGGCCCACGAGAGAAAAGCTCTTTGTGCTTTAAATGCTTTCATGTTTGCCTTCTCATACTGGAGCATCCTCAGATGGTCCAGCCTTCTCTGAAGTTCTTTGTAATTTTCCCAGTTGGAAATGGCTGTTTATTTTAGACTAATGGCTGTCGTGAAAGCTTAGTGGATGGGGAGAGAAAGCTGTTTGGGCACATGCACAGATCACAGTAAGTTCTTCACAGAGTGTATTTTGATTGGAAACCATTTTGTACTTATGTTCGTTAAAAAAGAAGCTTTGTTTATGTTTTTCCCATGTACACAAAGACCAGTCAGTGAAAAACACAGAGATTTCTCTAATAACAGCAAATTGCTATAGAAGTACCAATGGATTTACTTCTAAAACCATAGTCTTAATTCACAGGCATAGAATGTTCTTTATTTTAAAACAGAAAAATTGTTCTTATTAAACCTTTCATTTGTCTGATATGAGGTGGAAGACTGTCACACTGACACTAAAGAAAACTGAAGATGTTCTTCAGGGGAACTTTTAGAATCAAGATAGAGCAATGATAAGAATTATTTTTTTGGTTCAAGTGAAAAGTCAAGTTAACCATAGGAAAGGAAATAGCAGGAGCTGTCAGAAATTGCTCACATTCTGAAGTTTAGGGATAATCCTCTAATGACCTTTGTAAGTATAAAGATAATAAAAGAAGAAACTTTAATAGAAAACAAAAATGAGAGTTAACCCAGAGATTCAAAGGAATAGTCACTAAAGGGATTCTGAATCTATACTGAGAAATTCCAAGATGTGTTGGATCTCCCTTTCAGATGTAGAAAGATCTAAAGGTCTTTAAGGCTGTATGATAAAACCTCTTTGTGAAGATGAAAGAAGTGTACTTTATATTACATTTTGGTTTGCTCATGCATCATCACGGGCCACGCTGTGAAGCTGAGAGCCCTCAGAAACCCCACCACACTTTCAAATGACTGCTGCAAGTTTTAATGAACTGGGTGGACTTTTAAAATTTGTTTATTATCCATTTGCCTCAAATAACTTGGGACTAACAAATCACAACCCAAGCTTGCAGACATTTTATCTATCACTAGCACTAGCCCAGGGGAAGCAAGAGAATGTCTTTGAACAAGGATTGATAAGATGGCTATTGACTGAGGATAAAGCCGAGCCACACTGAGAAAGCAAAGTAGTTCATGGTGATTTCAAACAGCTAATGTCTGATTGGTGAAAAGGCGCTTCTGAAACACTCCAAAATTAAATCTGTCTCAGTGGCATAGATGGATGCAAAGTACCATTAAACATAAGATCCAGGCAAAGCAATGTACCCCCACAATGGCTTCTGTAAATCACAGAGTAAATACACAAATGCTTTGTATTAGGTCAAAATTATTTTGCCTCCAAGACCTGGATTTTGATGATAAGTAATGTAATGAGATTGGACTGGGATCACCAAATTGTTTTCACTCAACATTTTTTGCTCTTGAGCACTCATGTACTCTACTGCTACAAAGCTCTGGCAACTTGAGTATTTGCTTTATTGAATAAACAAGTTTCCAAACACATAGTGTTGCCATCTACATATTTAAATTTTATTTTCTCTGGTGATGGCAGAAAGAGAAAGAGGCCAAGTGTTATTTTTGCTTTTAGTATATGACAGGCAGTAGGAGACAAAAGTTAAATTGAAAAAACGAGGCATTCAGGACATGCTCTGCAGCTAGAATGCATATAACTTCCTGACTTCAGGCTGTCAGTTACCCCATTAACTAAGAGAAAACTGAGTTTGACACAGACATGAGACAGACTTAACTTGAGGGACTTTCACATTTAAAACTATAACTTACTTAATTTCTGGGAACAAAGAAAGCCCAAAGGAACAAAGCCCTAAGAGTGGTCACCAATGTACTCATGCTGAAAATGGGTGTTGAGGACTAAAAGAGGCATTTCAACATCTTTTCAAAGATATAGTAATTCATTAAAGACTTCTAAGGAAGTCTAATAAAGTATGCTGGAAAAATCAAATGAGATGTTAAGATGCATGTATATTTTCTTGGGGAAAAATGCCCTCAATCTATTTTCCCTAATGACTTTGTCCCACTTCCTCAGGGTTGGTGCCACAGTACTGTCAGCAACTCCACAGCTGGGGAAGGAGGGGAGGACTAAGCACAGACTGTGCCTGTTTTTTTCCCTGAGGTAGGCACTGAAAAACATGCTGCACTGGACAAAGCTACCTAAACTCCAGGTCCCTCAACCCCAGAGGCAAATCTGTCTGTGCACTCGATACCGACTCCCCTGTCCAGCTTGGGTTTCACTCGAGGAATGGTGAGAAGGCTGATGAAAAACAGCTTCAGCCATTTGCCAGTTTTAAAAACAAAAAAATAAACCCAGTGAGACCAGCAGGAGTAAGTGAGCCAAGTCAGTCCCCATTCTGGCCTTTTATTGTGAGGTTTATTGCCTTGGAAGCTCATGAAACGCTTTTGAAAGTGGTGCACTTTAACATATAGCAAAATAAAAATGCTAATCGATAGTCTCTCTATAGGAGCAACTACCTTATGCCAATTAAAGTGCCTTAGAGAAAAAGAGACTTCTAAAAACCAATTTTATATCTTACAGTGGGGTTTCAGGTTCGGAGAGGGGCTGAAATCCAATTTCCCCTAAGGGAAGATTAGCCAAACACGATTTAACAGCAAGGTCTGCATGTAAAAGGATGCAGCTAATGTGCCTGTCTAGCTGCCATGTTGTAAGCCAGGCTAACGGCATTATAGCATCCATTAGGGTGTTGCACACAAATGTTATGGTTTGATCAATTCCCAGTGCTGGCAGTGGATTTTCAGTTTTGAAAGCAGGAAAAAAAACCCTTACATGAAATAACATGCCATTGCAATGTTTGACTGCCTGCTTCTGCTGTGCTTAAAGCTATGGAGGAAGAATGGCTGGAGAATTTTGGCTGAAATGAACCCCAAAATCCACTATTTCATACCACGCTCAAATGCCATATATTCTGCAAACACGGTGACAGTTCACTAGATGACCCATTAAACAAAGCCATGAGACAGCATCTGTGATGAACAGCCCATAACCAATGTCCCAGTAAGGATGCAACAAGTGAGGGTTGTATAAAAACTGGTCTTAGTTTATGGAAAAGGACTATAAAAACTGGATGTTAAAGTATATAAAACTTTGTACACTACAAAGTCTGTAAAAATAAAATAAGCTAAGTCTTTTCTGCCTCCCTCTAGTGGTTGATTCACAGAAACCATGGTGGTCAGTCTACACTTGATTATTTAATTTGGGCAAAGAGCCAGGATTGGAAGTTAAAGGTTCAGCTTCTCTACTGGCAGATGGTGTTACAGAGATGTTGTCCATCTGATGCTGTCCATATGCGGGCTGAAGGAACAGCATGCTGTCACTCCTAGTCCTAATGAATTAGGGAGATTTGATGGAAAGCATCATAGAGACCTTATGAAATAATGGGTCAGAATTTGCAACAGAACAAAAAATAAACCATTTTAAGAGTGAGTATGGGAGAAAAACAAAAAACCACAAACAAATAAAACAACCCACAAAAGCATCCACAGAGAAGAGGGAAGACTGTGCCTTTACTTGGAACTCATGAATAGGCATTTGTAAGCTTAGGCTTCCTGAAGATACATCTGTATGAGTAATTTCAACATTGCCAGGGAACACTCTTCTGCACTAGAACTCAGTTGTCCCTGCCACTCATGCGGTTTTGGTCTGGGCCAAATAACATTCTCCTAACAGGACAGGGATCATTCCCAAGAGACCATTTACAGTCAGGCACTCTCATTGAGTATATGATTTTAAGAAGAAGGATGCAAGCTGTTCTGTGCCAGCTGGATGTCTGTACCAGGGACCCATCACATACATCCCTAAGTTATTAGTGTAGATATGGTCTGAGGGGCTTAATTAACCCAAAATATCCAGGTAATACTGCCTTCATCATCAAACATACCAGCTACATACAGAAACATATAGGAAGTCTAATGGGCTTTCACACAGGAAGACAGTGTCTATTAGATTTGTGTCCTGGGCAGCAGCCCACCCCCCCCGCCCCGAAAATATTCCCAGCGTTTTTTTCATCTCTAAGAACCTTATTTGCCAAGAGAGAGCAAATGGGTCTTGGAGGGCAAACTGTGCACAATTCAGAGAGAAGCCAAAGGGAAACTTTCAAAGAAGAGATTGAAAGTAGCTCTGTGACTAGCTGAAAGTCATGCTTTTCCCTATCTAATTTTATTTTTAAGGAACTCTTAAAAAATTTAGACTCATAGAACTGCAGAATAATTTAGGTTTGAAGGGACCTCTGAACTGTTCAAATAGCTTCTAATAGAAATACAGAAGCCCAAGTCTTGCATTTCCAAAGAAGAACTTGAAATCTAAGGTAACCATAAAGCACCTCTTCCCCTTAACTATGGGTAAGATAAGGAAATTGAAATCTGAAAGGCAGTCTTCAAGTATCAGGCTTGTAGCTCAGCATCCAAATGACAACACCTCTACCCCAAGCCAGATGCTAAAATTTGCTGTACAATCAACAGAGAAGATGACCAGTCCTGTAGCAATGCTTTTGTTCACCGATGATAGATGGAGAGCAGTTGGTGAGCTACTCAAGAGGTAACAGTGTATCTGGAAAAGCTAGGACCAGCACTTAGAAACAGATTCAAGGACCTAATTGTAATTTTCCCTGCTGTAGCTGAAGTAGTTGAAGTCTCGTGTAACAGTGTGGGTCCTGGCTCTGCAAATGCTTTTGATCAGGTACAGCAGTTTAGGAATGATACAGTCCACCAACTTTAGTGAAAAGCACTATTTTTGGCTGCAGGACCAGAGAGGTGCTCATAATTCACAGACTGCTTGGCGCAGCCACCTTTTACTTTCTCTTTTTGTGTTATAAATGCTATATGTAAATTATTTGTATGTAGGCAAAAATAATGCAACAACAGTATAAAAGAGCACCTGTACAAAAATAAACAAGGTAACTTGCAGGCAAGGTGTAAAAGTAGGTAGAGGCTGCAAGTTTGATGGCCCTGCTAGGGATTATTATAGAGAAGTTTGTCTGAGTGGCTTTATATAAAAGCTCCTAAAATACCACGGTTTACTGAAATCCTCCTTCCTTTCCTTATACCTGGCTCAACATACAAAGTTCACAGAATCAGAGAATATGCTGTGTTGAAAGGGACCCACAAGAATAATAGAGTCCAATTCCCTGTTTTGCACAGGACCATCCCCAAGAGTTACACCATGTGACATAAAATTGTAATATAACTCTTTTTTACGTTGTTCATGGGGTCTCTGAGATTGTTATGCTGGAAACAATGGAAAAACAACACAAATGTCAGAGTTAGAAGCCAACTCTCTTACCATTTTGCAGGCCAGCATCCAAGATATCAGAAGACTAAAAACTATGTATTTAAAAAAAAAATCTTCTCTAAGGCAAATTTAGGAGAAAGATAGCAAAAAGCCATTCTGAGGAAATATTTTACACATTCTGAAAATCAAGCTGATGAATCAAGCTTGCAAAAGCAAACAAACCTCAACTGGGTTTATTTAAGCTTCCAAGCAGACAGACACATGCAGGTGCATCTGCCTTTGGAGGAACAACAAACCAGAGATTATTACTATTTGCATATGGCAGTGCCTTGAGGTTCGGTCAAGGATCAGATGCCCACTGTGGGAACTGCTGTCAAGACATGTGGCAGGAGGCGGTCCTTTCCTCCCACCATTTGTGATTTATTGGCCCAAACTTGCAGCAGATGCTGAGGTTGTGAATGGAGAATATGATGCTTGCTCAGCACTGCTTGTTCCTGGGCCTGGGTTATGCTCCACAGCAAGGTCAAGTCAGGGAACGAGGTAAAGTGAGATGGTTGCTGTATGTAAAGACGAGGAATCTTTGTGTCCATCTAAGTGTTGTCCTTGAAATGGAAAGGAACACTTCTCTTGAGCTCTGGATGGTTGAACGGTGAAGAGGCAGTCCGTGAAACCCTGTATGGAGACAAGGGGTCTGCGCAGGCCTGTGGAGCTCCTGTCACCTCAGACCCTTTGTGTTAAACTGAACCCTAAGGCACCTTTAGGACCACACCCACTACTCCCTCTCCTTGCATGGTGTTTCACACCTAGTCCATTTTTCCCTCTTTCTCAGCTTCCTTTTTTGTCTCCTGTCTAACTAATTCCAAGCATGACCAGCTTTGGAATTAATTTAGCTGCACGATATCATCACCACGACAGGCTCAGCCAGCTTGAGCTGCTGCAGCCCAGTGTGAAGGAGAAAGGGTGGGAAGAGAGGAGTGAGTGCTGGCCAGATGTCCTCCTTGAACGGAGAGTGACAGCAGGGCCAGGGGCTGTGGATATTGTCTGCCCTGAGCCTCTGTCTTGTGTACATGTGCAGCAGACAAATAAAGCAAAACAGGAGTCTTCCTCCCTGTTCTTCTTACCTTCTTTTGTTTTGTTCATCTGAAGAATAGGGATAATCTTCCAATCTGCAGCTGAGCCTCCTTGACTTGACACTGTTGTCTTTCTCTGTGAGGATATCTGGAACCACCTTGAAGGCTGGCTAAGCAAAGAGGTTTGCTTTTCTGCTTCTTTTTAACAGTCCTTCAGCTAAAGCAAAAGGAACACTCAGACTCTTCAATAAGGGGACATGTAAATGCCTTGGTGAAATTAAACTACTGCAGATTATCACAATGAAAAATACTATCTTTCAGGTTGTCCTTCCTTTTGCTTTACTTGCTGATTTCAGTTGAAGATTAGAGAAGGTTGAATGTCCTTTTCAAACTCCATCTGTGCTAAATCTGTATAGCTTCATATTTAAGCTTTTCACAGCATTTTTGCTATTAAAAGCACTACAAAGAATCAAGTCAAATTAAGGACAACATATCTCAGCAGCTATATGTGACTCGTAGCAAGAGACAGGGTCCTCACATACTCCTCCAAAACATTTCAGAAATGACACTCATTAATACAGTCAGTGCCAAACTATGCTGGGCGTTATCTGAGGCTGATGTAGTGTGCAAATGTAGGTGCAGTCACAGACAAGAGAGAAAACAGAGGGTGTAAATGCCTCCAATTCCAGATCACTGCAGGGCCCTCCTCACCAATAAGAGCTTTCAGTGCTGCTAGACTCGTGTCTCGCTCTTTCCCTTTCCAGTTGGATGTGGCATTCTTCATTTCCTATTTTTAACCACTGCTGCCCAGCAGCTGCTGCCTTTTCCCCAGGAGCTGGTCAGCTGGGTGGATTCTAAGAAAAGTGTTTAGTGCCCAACAGGTGCTGGATCTGGACTCACATCCTTCAGTGCCAAATGGCTGCAGGCTGCTACCCAGTTCTCTAGGACAGGCACGTGCAGAGCCACTTTGCTTTACAAGTCTCTGGTTTGGGTGGATAACTGAACAAAACTGAACAAGTTCCTGAACAGAAAACTCTGAGAATCTAAGCTGCTGGTGATGATCTTGAGTTTTCTCCCTGTCTTCCTTTGCCACAGTACAACTGTGCGTTTCCATCTTTCACTACAGGTGACAGATTTCAGAGAGGAAGGATTCTGTGGCCCCTGGTATGCACTGGAACGTAAGGCAAGTGATCCTTGGACTCTCCTAAGAGACGTTTTGCACAAAGTTACCCATGACTGCAGAAGATGGGACACAACAATCCAGGAGGCCCCTTCTAGCCTTGCATTTCTAAAAGCAACTGCAATCCAAACAAATATATAAGAATAACAACTCATCAACTTTGCAGCTTCCTCCAAAAGAAAACAACATATTTTCTCCTATTCCTCCTGGTTTGACTGGATCCCTGTTTATACACCTGTGTATTTTAACATATATACAGTGTTTTAATGAAGACTCTGTCCTTCAGTTTATTTCTGGCATCTGCATGATGCTTCCCACACTGCCACCAGCTGCTTCCCCAGCTGCTTAAAAGCATACATACTTGGGGCCACTGCAGCTATGGTCCTCCCAGCCATTCCCAGGATCCACTACAGGAAGACAGTGGCTTCGAGTATCTGCTGGTTTTTGAGATGCTATGTAATAAATAATAGAAACTGTGTTTGCATATAAGGGTCATTTGTATGAAGGCAAGTGAATCAGCACATGTGGCTCAGAAGAAACTGAGGCCAGATAGTGGCAGTTTCACATGGGATTCCTGGAAGGCAAACTAAGGAAAAGGAATTCCAAGTAAGATGAACTATTTTTTCATTATTAAACAAGTTAACAATAAAGCACAGCCATAGGAAGGCATATGTTTGAACAATTTGGAGCAGGCAAGATTCTCAGCACAAATCAGTGAAGGTTCATTGCTTTCATTACATTGCTGATGGTTTACACCAACAAGAGCTGCCCACTGTGCATAATTTCTCTGGACAGGGGTGGAAAAAACATTAGGTTACATGCTCTTTTAATTGCTAATGAAACTGCAATCAAGACTGCTTCCAACTGGATTTCAAAATTATCTGGTTCCTTTTTCAAAACAGCAAGAAGTTGGACTCTTCTACCACCACCAAGGAAAGTTTTAATAGCACTAGGAGGTAGGCTGCAACAGATATTACACTGCCAAACACAGCAAAGATTTAACATAGGAGAAATGCTAAGAGGTCTATAATTCTTTGAAGTAAAAGTCTACCATCATTTAATAAGGCAGTTATGTTATTGTGCATTCTGAATGCAGCTCCTTCTGCATTGCTATAGATAGCTACTGTACTTAAAGTGGACATTAATGCAAATTTACAATGAAATGCTGGCTGAATTACATATCACATCCCCATGAGACTATAATGAACTCCCCATAATTAATATTATTAATCATGGGCCTAGCACAGAGGGCACATATCATGCATTTCATGTCAAAGGTTCTTATTAATAAACATTCCCATTTTCCCAGATGGTGAGGGCTAACAGCCTGCCAGAACTCCTTCTATCATTCAAACCTGTCCCAGCTTCATAACCCATAATAGAGCTTGGCTCTGTACAGGTATCTCTTCCCTCAGATTTGGGGTGGTCAGCACTTTGTGGGAGTCACCAGGCAACCTGCATGATGCTTCAAAGCTCTGTTTTCACCGAAACAATTCCACAATAAATCTGCATGGGGTCAATGGGGCCCGAGAAGCGACCTCTACAACCCCATGTGGAGAGACATGAAATGCTGAAGATCTGACTCAAATGCTGCAGAAAAAGGAAGTTCAAAACAGAGGTTCCACTTTGATTTTAACTCTTGCTGGTATGCAGGGGTCTGTGCAGTAAGTCAGCAGCCCAAAGCTATCATGTCATCATAGTCAAACCCATTTCTGAGGTGCAGTTTTGCTGCAACGGATAACTTTTAAACTGCTCCTATCAAAATCTTTCAATGCCAAGAACTGAAAAAATTCCAGATTCTTTTCTCCTAGCTGCCATCAGAGGTGAACAATATTTTTTAATGTAAAGCTTTTTGTACTTTATTTTTCTTCTGGCTTCCTCTTTACTTTTCAATGGTGATGTGATGTCAAATAATAAAAATGTCACTAAATTCCATGTTCTCTTATGAAAAATCATAATAACTTCTGCTAAAGATAGCTCTGCACTCTGTATCATTGACAAGATAATGGTTTCATTAATGTGTACTTTGGGACCCTATACTTATGTATCTATCTGCATGCATCCCTGAAGTTACTATGGCCTGTGTCAATGCCTCCTTGAGGAGCTTGGAATCTGTGGAATCCAGAACAGCTCTGTGCATCAAGACTTACTTATATAAATATTTCTCTTACTAGATTTTTTTTTACCCCCAAGTTATTATTCTACTGCAGTCATACTGTAACTCTAAATTTTTCTCTTTACTCCTATGACAATGTGCTTCCTTCCTTCCCCCAGCCTGACCTTTATTTCCCATAATTCTCTCCAAGTGAAAACTACTAATGGGGTCATAATGGATGTCTGGTCATGGTGGCTGCATCTGGCTCAAAGTGGACACAGATAACAACAGGTAAGGGCTAATCTGAGCAGTGCACCCACCTAACCACAATGCTGAACCAGGTCGGACTCAAGGAAAATTTGGGAGAAGTTAATATGTGGTTGGTATGGAAATATGACTATGAGTCAATTATCTTGCTCCATAAATAGTGGAAAGCTCAGGGCTTGCTGAGCTCCCCTGCCTGGCAGCAGGCTGCACACCAGGATCTCCCCTTGAGTAGGGACACCTCTCAAGGTTACTCCTCATAATTGAAAGATTTCTTGCCACAAGAGGTTCTTGGTAAGTGATTAACAGCATGTTAAACTTTGAAATCTTAGCTACATAATACAAAGGATTGATTGCACACAGATAATTCTTTAAGACATCGACTGTTGGGACTTAGGCTGGATCCAGCAGTACCTGAACTCCTCTCTGAAAAGGAGCTTAGACTGCACGGGGGTCCTTTCTGATCCTCATGACTGAATGATAGGGTCTCCCTGACAATTTTGTCTCACCCCGTCCTCTCTATAGTAAATAATCAAGTGCACCTTGCCACTGGATTTTGTTAAGCCACTGCTGCATTTACTACCAAACTTTCTAAAATCACTGTTTTATATCAAGAAACATATTGCTGCTTCGCTCTTATGAGTGAAGCGTGTCACTCATCCACAAGAAGTCACTCTAAGTACCTTTGTAACAGCACAATTGCATCGATGCTGAGGAGCTGTGCTCTTCTCACTGCACAAATGCAATTAATCCAAAACTTCTAGAAGACAGGTCCTAACAGCCCTTCTCAGTACTTGAATATTAGAGATGGAAGAAGTGGGTTTTTTTCAGTGCACAGTCAGGGAAAGATCAGTCTGGTTCTTACCTAAGCTGCAATAAACAAACCAAAAAATTTCACTTATGAGCCCATTTTGTGTCTGCTATCCATCTTTAAGATACCATTTTTTCAGAAGCTGAGAAAGGAAGGCTGGCTTTGCTTCCCAGTCCGGGTTTTAAATGAAGAGGGGCCTGTTGCTGAGAAATAGGAGAGCTCTGACCTCACATCAGCCCTATCTGAGGAATCTGTGATGGTTGCTAACTGCTGGGACTCCTGCATCAGTGCTGAAAATGATCTGGCAAGATAAAAAAGCAGTCGGGACCAAGGAAGTGCAGTCAGCCAGGCTCAGACTTCATCTCAGGCATGCATTCGCTCATGGTGTTAAAAATGGCAGCAACCCAACACGTGGCGAGCTAAACTGCCTCCATTAGGACAGCTGCTGTCACCCTCCTCAAGCACAAACCTTCTGGCCAGCACCTGCTTGCCTGTTTCTGCTGACCAACACAGTTTGCTTGAGAGTTTTTAGGGCTATTTGCAGAGTTTCAAGAGTTCAAACCGACCATTTTCTCTGCTCTCTGACATCCTTCCAAGAACCCAACTGGGAGAATAACCTAAAATCTGCCAGAATATACAGAGAGTTTTCTAATCTGTCCTACATCTCCCAAAATGCCTCTCTGAAACAAAAGCCTGTTTACAGGAAGAAAGAAAAAAAAAAAAAAGAAATCCAATGTTGGCAAAGGGAAGTGTGAGAAAAGGGAGGGAGAGAGGGAAGTGGAAGAAGACAAGCTGTCTCTTAGAAAGTACAACTGTTATTCCCTTTGCTGCCTTCCTTTATCCTGTCCTGTGGGCATGTGGGCTAATTACCATGACTTGTACATGCCTGCTGCTGTATTACATGGCATTTATTATACACAACTCTTTGTTGAGAAGTCTGCCTGTGTGGGAAGCAGTTGGATAAAAAAAACCAAACAAAAGTCAGAACTTTCAAAATCGAACTTTTCCTGCTTTACTAGCAGCTAGCACCAGCTGCAGAAGCCAATGAAAATTAACCTTCCCCCCTACCCCTTGGATATCCAGTAAACTCTGATTTGATCCGGATGTTCTGATTTCCACGCAGCTAAAATGCAATCAAATGCTTGATTTTGGGGGATAGATTTGCTTAAATTGTATTAATTCACAAGGATAAACACAATTAGTAGAGCTCATTAGCTTGCAAAATGTAATTTATTTTCTTGAATATACCCATTTCCTTGGATGAAGAGCTCCATTAGGTTTATTATATTTGCAAAGCTTATATAAAAATCCAAACCATGGTAACAAAGAGAAAATTGTTACTACACAGTCACAGCAGTCACTTTTCCATGTTAAATAAGTTTGGCATTTATTTATATTTAAATGAGAATATCTACCACTATCAAGACCAGGATATGGGGCAAGTACTTATACAGAATATAATTAAAACTAATTCAAGCAACAAATGTGGCCTGAAATTAAAATACCCCCCAACTTCTTTAACTGAAAAATGATTCAATGTTCTCCCTCAAAACCCCTGTTTGCAATTGCTTAATTACCATAACCAGCAATAGCAAAGGGACGCTGGCTGTTTATAGGCTCATCAGAGGGGTCTGCATTTAGGCACGTCTGGTCTGCTTAGTGCTGTGCTTTAATTCTGCTGTAATATAAAGGCTAGAGAGTGGAGAAAATGAATACATGGCAAAGTACCTGTCATTACTTGTATCATATTACTGAGGTATTCTATGTGCACAATATGAAGGCGGCCGGTCCAATTTTCACACTGTTATCATTTTTGATATTATACTGTCTAAAAGCAGTGACACACAAAAGAAATGCTTTTATCATTCTCAATGCAGGGATGATACTAATTACATCATCTGTCATCATTATACAGCTAAACAAAACTTTTCTTTCATAGAAAACTGCCATTTAGCAAATTAACGGGTAATGACCCATAATATACAGAAGATTGAAATTTGGGAATTACACTCACATTAGTTTGTTTTCTGCTTTCCCCTCAATTTTATTCCCTGATACATCATGAAAAGGAAGAGAGATGGAGAATTTCTTCAACTATTTAATTTGCCAATAGCCCTGCCATCCTTTTGGAAATTGATGCAGGATCATCTCCGTCCATATCAATGAATAGTTTCGTTCTACTTAATGATACAGACAGTCTGCCAAGCCAGTAAAAGCCAGATGTTAGTACAGTGATGCACAGAAACCTGCTGCTGGGGCCAGATTTTCAAAATCAGACATGAAACAATGAGCCTACATTTGCTGCCAGATAATGGGTGGATGCTTGGAAACCAGGTACTGGGATGTGAGTTGCCTCCTGACCATGTTACACAAGATGATGACACAGAGGAGGCACCAGAGGTGTCTCAGCCAGGAGCCCCACAGTGAGGCCAGGCAGGGTGAACATCCTGCAAGAACCCTCCTGCTGCCTGAACACTGCTTTGTGCCTGGTGTAACACTGCAGTGAGCTGTGTTTGGGAAATATTTGAGTGTCACTACTGAAACAGAGATCCGTAGGGATTACAAGAGGCACAAACCTTTGTGGATGAGTCCTTAGTGCAAACTTGCATGCTTTTGGGATAGAAGAAGAAGAATAGAGACTTTGTCTGTCATTGTATCTGATCATGCTACATTCTTTAACATAGAAGCAAAAATAAACATAGGATAGCAGGTGAATAACAGCACAGATTTTCGGTGTAAGGTACTTACTACCAAGACAAGGTAGAAAATCCATCTAAATCCAGAAAAGTACATTTTAGACAGATCTTTGCTCAATCTGAACTTCTGTGGCCCAGATCAGTTATTTTCTTTCATTGTGCACCAGCTACAAAGTGGGGAAAATAAAAAGGGAAATTCCAAGGTGAATTAAGAATAAAAATAATGGCAAAGACTAGTGAATTTTATACGAACCAGCCATGTCAGTGGAAGCTTCAGTCATCAGTAGGTGCTTCAGATACAGTAAGAGCAATTAAGCATTTGGCTTTTCATTCCCATCGTCCACATCAGCGTGTTTAGGACTCTTCTCTTGCCCATAAAATGATTTCCTGACTTAAGTGAAATTCTGAACTGAATGTATCTGTAAAGTAAGAGGAGTTCTCAGTTCCAATTTATCATTGTTAAAGTGGATTAAAGGATTTTTTATTAGTAACACTTAGAGCTCACTTGTTCATGCACTTGGAGACTTCTACCAGACGAAACCTTCCCCAGCAGACAGCCAGGCCAAATCAAAAGCTGAAAATGAGCATGTGATGAGCACATTACACAGGCTGATGAGGACTGTGATGAGCTGGGAATTAGTGAGGAAGCCTTTGAGAAAAGACCAAGTGCTGGTGGAAACCGCAAACACGGCACTCGTCCTTTTCTGAGTCACCGCTGAATGAAAAGCTTAAGCCCCCTGCGGGACACCGTGCTACTGCAAGTGATGTCTCCTGAATGAGGTATGTAAGCCTCTCTCTCAGCCTTAACCCTCTTAGCAGGCCTTAATATTTTAAACACTGTAAGACAGCACTGGAAATTGTGTGAGATAACAGTGTAAGTAGAAGTTTAGCAAACTCTGAATCAAAACTGTTGACAATATATGCCCAAATTGTCTTTAGAGATGCTAATGAAATGATGCCGGTAAATGACTGGATGTATCACATTCACAAGTAGCTCTCCATGGGCAGAGGAGGAAAGCCATCTTCATCTTAAAAAGGGACTAGATGTGTTTGCTTACCCCACCCAATAGGCAAATACTGTATTAATTTTAGGTGATAACCAACATTACCAAAATGGTCTCTTAATACAACAACAGTAAAATAAATCAAAAGTTGTACTTTGTTATATTGCCAGCTCCTCTGACAGAGGAACTATGTTCACAGTGAGCTGTCCATCTGCTGAGACTCTTGACCCTATTTCTGAAATTTAAAATGGGATTGATGTTATAATAAGATATTTAAATACAAGTGCATTCAAGTTGGTTAAGTGTGTAAGTGCCTATCACATCTGTGGAAACCTAGTCAGTGTAGTAAAGAACCAAGAGTGATTCATCTGGGCAACCAGAGGAGCCCAGTGCAGCTGTTGACACACTGGTCCCTGGTGACCTTTGACGTGTTCTGGGATAGCCAAATTCTCCCTAACAGCCAGAACCTATGGAAGAGCTCTGTTCTCCCAGTACCAAGCAACCACAAAAGATGTAGTAACACATCTAGGATCCATATGGCCCTAGCTGCCTGTGCTTGAATGACTGAGTGGCATGCTGACTTTCTAAATTTAAGTAAGGGACTTATTTAACAGACCTGATTGCTGGTTAGGGCTCTTTAAACCAAGGCTTCAGTTGTGAATATATATGATTTATCTTTCTCATTTACTAACCACATAATAACAATCCAAGACACTATCATTGTCTTTTTCTTATTACAATGTCTTTTTCTACATATTCTGCTTTCCATTTAAGACCTTAGGTAAGTCTCTTCATCTGTTTTTGGGACATAAATTCAAGATTCAAGGGAGGTTCCTTCAAATTTCCTGGTACTCAGTCCACGGCTGATAAGACAGCTACCAATCCAGTCAAACACCATCTCATATTTCTTCCCTCCAAACTTGAAATATTAATTTCAGTGTCTTTGTATAGGTCCAGACTATGTAATTATAATCTAGATCCAGTCTGGAAAATTATAAATGATATCCTTAAAACCAGCTCTCTTATTTCACTTGGGAGGAAATATGGGTACCCCTTTTTTGGGGGGTACTTATGTGGTCCCACTCCACTCCAGGGTGGCTACCGCCTAACTGAGTGAGAAGTTATATTAAAACCCCAACATTCTCAGTGCATTTGAAGGGGTAGAAATCAGACAGTGTTACCAATTCAATACATGCAAAATGACTTCACTTTTTCAAAACAGACCCCTTCTCTTATTAAAACATATTTTGGTATTTAGAATTTGTTTTCTAAATATGTTAACACATTATTTCTAGACAGTTACATAGATTTTCAATATATAAACAACCCTTCTCTACTTTCTTTACAACACAAAAAGAAGACTGAAGTCTCAGGATATACCAAATCTTACTCAAATACTGAATCTACCACCTCAACATCTACAAATTTGGACAAAAATACATGATAAAATACTTTCCTGTCTTTAGTAAAATTCCTGATTGAGTTTACCCTTAAAGCCAAGAGGTCTTCTCAGCACCACTTTATCTCCCTGGAAGTGAATTAAGGCAGCCCTGACTGATAACACCGAGACTCGCTGCACAAGGTTTGCCTATATGGCAGTTTTGAGAGAAAGAAAAAAATAAAAGAATAAAGTGATGACAGCTTATCCAAAGGCATAAGGGCACTTCCAGCAAAGGGCTGTGGAACTCATTTAAGTTCTTAAAGAAGAAATTCTTACTGTTGTGGGGTTTTCACAGACAGGCTCTTCTTGGAATGTACTGAATTTCTGTTTGTGAGCAGATTTGACTGTCCTTGAACAGCTGATCCTTGGACAAAATGTCAAATCTGCTTGTACTGTTCCAGCAAGTAAAATACATGAAGAACTTGTTATTCTGGAGCTGAAGGAATATGAGCCCATCTTCTTGATACATTTCTACAAATAAAAGAGAGATTCATGTACTTCTTCAGAGTGCAATGGTTATTAAATATCTGCATCTGTCTAAACCTGAAACCACTTGAATGATTCCTGCTGGAGGTACCTGCCATCCACTTAGCAAAATTCTTCTGAAATGCTCCTAAAAAGTGCTTCTCTGTTTGGATGTTCAACGTGGCTTCTGAATCAGAGCTCTAACCATTGTACAGAAGAACAAACAAAACCCTCAAAGAAAAGGATTGTTCTTAAAATGGCACAGTATGGCCATGACAGGAGAATATCTAGCAGAAAAACATCTTAACACAGCGAATTCAGCCATCTAGAAAACCTGCATCTGTAACAAAGTTCACACAGCATGCTGGAAAAGGCCAAGAGCAGAATCTTGTATTTCCTAGGTTACAGGCAATGGGAATCTACTACCACTGCTCCTCCCTCTGTTTTCCACAGGATGGTGGTGTTTTGTGCAAAATGATCCTTGTTTTAAAAGATCCACAGCTTGGGGATGCAAGCAACATTTCCCTCTTCCTTCACAAGGAAAAGGCCACACAGAGGAGTTGGATTTTATATTGGATTTTGATACTCTATGAATCAGTCAGACTGAACAGGAGCGTCAGCCCACGTTGCTCATAAGACTACTTCCATTTTAGCCAATTTTGTCTTCTTTGTACCATCTTCCTCATCTTCACTCAAATACTTCAATGTGCAGACTGACGAGCAAAACACATTTTGTCTCCCTCTGAAACATCAGAGCAATCATGAATAAAAACCATAATGTTCTCTTTAATCCTACATTCTTATCTTTTTATTTAATTTGTGTAATGCCAATGAGCGCTGTGCAAAATATAATGTACAAAGTCTTGAGGCAAACCCTCCAATCTGTTGTAGCATCTTGGAAAGTACTGCACAGTCATATTGTGCAAACTTGACTAAGCATCTTGGCACCTTCTCTAGGCAAATATTTCTGACTTGAATAGTCCTGATCAAGTATTTCTCTTCAACCTCCTGATTTTTTAGCAGCCCAGACAGATTTTTCCAGTACAGTAGTAAGTACATAAAACACTTAATGTTGTAATTTTCTGAATTTAATCTGACAAAACTTCATGCCACTTTTATTTGCACATCTAGATGGTGGAATTTTTGTCTATGAGCAATCATTTCTGCAAGCTTATGTACCCCCTTCCTCGTTATGATTTCAAGCCCCGATGACACTTTCCAGAATACCTAGCTTGGGAACCTAATGTAGTGATTTGTAAATATTAAGGTGGAAATATACACAAATACCTTTTAACCCTCACTTGGTACTACTAGAAACCTGTATATACATGTAACAGTAACCAGACTGAGTGGAAGAAGCTTAACCAATCCTCCTGTGCACAATGAACTTAATGACATAAGTTTTATGTCCTCAAAAGCACTTTGAAGATTTGAGGTGTTATGTAATCCCACAGTATTATTGCTATTATTATTATTCTTGTTGTTATTGACCATGGCCCAAAGCCTGCCTCATTGCGGGACAGTGGAGCTTATCATCAGCAATCTCAAGGCACAGCAGGGTTAGAAAAGTCACTATTTGGAAATGTTTGCATTTCACAAATCTGTTTAGATTTTTTTTTAATTTAACAGGGGACAGAATGATTCTCATTCTGAACGCAATGAGACAGAAATTATTCTTCTTCATTCAGAATTTAGATTCTGCTCCATGGAGGACTGCTGATCAGGAAAAACAAAAAAAGCATTTCCTCTTTCTTGTAAAGAAACCAAAACCCATTTGCAATTTAATAAATCAGCTTGTCTGGAGATCTCCAGAGGTCACAGAATAGCCCATTTTGGTAACATTTAGGTATATACATAAATGCACAGTCTGGCTCTGGATGGACCCAGCTTGTTCGGTTTGCACTGAACGTGATGTCCCCAGTCTCTGCTGACACTGTAGTAGCTATAACTTGACTGCCCACGTTTTAAGTCATGATATCAAAGGAAGTGGAATTATGCTGCTGTGAAGAAGAAAAAAATCTTATGAGGAAATTTTGGGAAAAGCCAAACTCGTGGAGCAAATTGCATGCTCAGGAAAGGTAGCTTTGAAGTGGCTCCAGGCATAGGAGGACAGAGTGAAAGGGAACTGGTATGTTTCCCATTGCACCCAAACGGATGGATGCAGACAAGGGCTGTGCCCAAATATGTGTCAAGAGTAGAACAAGACAGAGGACCAAGGGAAGACGAGGTCAGTGATACCAGATATTTAACATGAATTCTGCAAGTAGAATGCCAACTCTGCAAGTGTTTTGGACAATTAATAACTTTTAGAACATCCAAATGCAGTTCCAGCTACCTGCAAGGGATTGTTGGAACACTATTTGGATGGATGGGTGGATGTATGAATGGATGGATGGATGGATGGATGGATGAATAGACAGCCTGCCTGCAGATCTGATCTGTATTTATAGAGTTGCAACTTATGTATTCTGTGCCAAAAGAAAGCCTAGATTTTGGTTATCATCCAGCTCCTGAGGAATTTTGCACTTAGTGAATACAGTGTTGTGTGGACGGGAGAGAAAATAGTAATTCAACAGAACTGTGCCGCCTCTCAGACTTATGTTGAGTGCATTTGATGGCCACTATCATGGGCAAAACTGTATTTGTTAAGAAACCACATTCTAAGCAAACCATATCTTAAGACTACAGAGTGGGAAGGAATTCAAGACAACTTCAAATGTATCACTGTCTAATTAACTAGGTGGATCTGCAAACGATGACGTAATATCATACAACAGTAGAATCAAAGTTCTTCAGCTCTCTATTTTCAACAGATGAACTACAGTTGCAAATCTGACATTTGTTTAAAAAACAGAGGTATAAAAAATAGCAGCACGGACCAGATGACTTTTAAAAGCAGTTTCAGGGAGTTTTGACTCACTTCAGCAATGCCCCAATTTTTTCAAACAATAACCCACATAAAATACTGGTGGTGCTGAAAAGATCCTCCTCCAGTTGAAATGTGGAAATCTCAAGTCACTGACATACTGAAAGATGTCAATCAAAAGAGAATTCAATCACCTTTTTTATGCTTTATGTTTAGCAAGGCAATGTTCTAGGACTATTACAAGCCCTCTTTGACTCTTCAGTGCAGTAAATCACTGTCTGTCATGACCTGACCGACAGTGACATTAAAAGGACAGAAATTACGGAAAACACCCTGCCTGGACCACAGAAAGGTGAAATGTATTTCATTCTCACTCAAGTGGTGATTTAGATACCCTCATCACTTCTCAATCATGTTAGGATTGTATTAATGAAAGAAGACGGTAACTCATTTTGATAAAAATTTGATTTTAGAGGACTTGTTTGCTTTTAGTTCATTACTGGGCATGAGCAAGCTAAAACATGAGTCAGCAGTGTCATCTTGCAGCTAAGAAGGCCAGTGGTACTCTGGGCTGCATTAGGCCAGGTATTGCCATGAGATCGCAGGAGGTGACCCTGTCTGACCCTGAGTGTCGACTCAGCACTGGTGAGGCCTCACTTCAAGTGGCATGTCCAGTTCTGGGCTCCTCAACACAAGAGAGGCTGGAAAGTCCAGCAAAGGACCATGAAGATGACAAACCTCTCCTAGGAGGAGAGGTACATACAGTTGGGGCTGTTCAGTCTGGAAAAGAGAAGGCGGCTCAGTGGGATCTCATCAGTGTACATAAATTGAAATTATATGAATGTATATAAATTGCACCTGAAGGAATGGTACAAAGAGGCTGGAGCCAGGCTTTTTTCCTTGGTGCTCAGTGTCAGAACCAGAGGCACTGGGCACAAACTGAAACACAGAAAGCTACCTCTGAACATGAGGAAACATGTTTCTGTTGTGGGGGTGACCGACACTTGCTCAGGGAGTTTGTGCAGTCTTCATCCTTGCGGATATTCAGAAGTCATCTGGACATGGTCCTGGGCAAACAGCTCTAGATTGCCCTGCTTGGCAATGGGGCTGGACCAGACAACCTCCAGTGGTCCCTTCCAGCCTCAACCATTCTGTGATTCTGTGAAGTCTTATGCATCATTATCAAGTTGAGCTTACAAATGACCACTACTTATCTGTACATTGGTACCATTTAGGCCATCCCAGGAAATCACCGCTGTCCTAAGGAAAACACAGTAAGAGTCATGCACAATGCTTACACTTCCATTCTAACTTAACTGTCCTACAAAAAATAGGAGAGAATGCAGTTATTTCTATTGTAGATTTCCTTCTCTATGACTATATGCATACATATCCATATGTATGTATATACATGTACACAGACACTACACAATTTTATGTATAATTTTATATCTATAATTTTCATAATCTGTTTATCTCTCTACCTTTCTAGACAAAAGGGAGATTTTCCTATGGTTACACAGGCCATGTAGTCTGGTGCACGGTAGAGAATGGAAAAGAAGCTTTCTAGAGCCTTCACCACACAATACCCTCTAACTAATGCTACTAGAATTCCAAATGTTAGGTTTCAGGAAGAATTTAAACATTCCCCAACCCCCAGCATTCACGTCTAGAACTAGATACACTCACAGAAATGCAGGTCAAGCTGAAATCCCTTTGAAAATTCAGCCTTTTCTGAAGAAAAAGTTGATAGTTATTGACAAAATGTTGTACTCTGCCTTGTTACTATTCATGATTAAGGAAAGTAAATATTGTCTGAGGCCTAATGAGAATTCCAATGCAATAAAGTCAAGTGTGAAAGGTGCAATCAATGAGTGATGATGCAACAGTATTCATTTGTAGTTTTGTTATTGTTTAGTTCATGCTATTTGCTGATGCTTGAAAATGAAGTGTTAAGACATTAGTGCTACAAGGATTAACATTCAGATTTTATTTCTGATATTGTTATGTTTCTACAGTCATTACACTCTGAACACTAATTAGCATCTGCTTTCTTTTCCCACTAGTTAAAGACTGCAAACCAAAGAATTATAGAACAAAAATACTATGGAAACAAACATCAGTATTATCCACGAACATCCGCAAATTAAACACCATGATGTCCACGGTTAATTTTACACTGCAGGAGTAAGTACTGCAATAAAGTACTGTATTTTCCTCATTTTTTGCGTTAGCAGCTATGCTTCGAAGTATATCAAGTTTATGAAGAGAGGGTATTTCCAAATGTGTAACAGATCTCAGAGTCCAAGCTGGAATGTTTATCTTCTGCATATGTCAGAGCTATCCACCAAGGGTTCAGTTTTGGATTTACAAGTCTTGACTATAAGGAAGCATACTGCTCTAGGAAACAGTCAAGGACCAAATCTCAGTTACTCAGTTTCTGCAAAGAAACCAATCTCTTCAGACTGATTAATTCCTCTCTGTTTGGGCTCAGCTGGATTGGCAGGCACATAGACATTGGTCTCTGTCACTGTGCCATGGCAGGGGACACTGGTACCTTGTGTCAGATACTGAAGGGATGATTTTCTCTCTTCCCTGCAGGCACATTGTACAAGTGACAATTTGTGCTGGCCACATCGTGTAGCCTGAAGATCCTGAAAATATGTTTGAATAGTCTTTGCAACTCTGTAGTTTCTGAAGAAGCCACGTAAAAATTTGGCTATGAGAACTACAGTGGATCTTCGCCGAACACATTCACAATGAACATCTTTATGTTTCTGAATATTCTGCCTTATTAATTGTTCTGGCACTTTAGCTTATAGAGCAAGATTCAGGACATGGATAGAAAACAAGGGCTGGTTCTGCCATAAAATATTTGGTTACATGTCTGTGTTAAGGTGTCACAGGTTTTGAAGTCAGCTAGGGATACCTGGCATATATCCTATCCAAATGGAAACTACAGGCCAAACCAGATGCCTCCCAAAACTCCTGCTGATTGTGTATGGTAAAAGACCCCATGCATTTCACAAGGCATCTCCACAGTTTTTCATACACTGCTAAAAGCAATAACTACTTTGAAACTTTATTTATGTCTCTTGTAATGTAACAACTTTACAAATTCACCAAGTAAATGGATTGTGTAGCTAAAGTTAACTCGTACTTAAAGAATATAACCCATCCTGACCAAGCAGATTCTCCAATCTGTGCACACATTTTTTTACAAACAGTTTCAATGGAATTAGGTAGAAATTATCTGGAACACTGGAAAATGACACATCTGTTTTCTATCATGGTTCTTGTTATCAAAATGCATTTTTTGCAGAGCCACGTAAATGACTCTTTCAGTCACGTAAGTGAGATCTCTTGACCTATTGCAAAGGAGACATCACACCTGCAGTGCCTTTAACTTTTGTCAACTTACTTGTATACGTGTATTTAGAAACAGCTGAGTAAGAAACCTGGTTCTGCATGAACACAGCATAAAATGGCCCAAACATACATAGCCAAAGGTAAGATAATCATGGGAAACAAACATAATGTTTCAAATCAGCTTCCTAAAAAAATCAAAAATGTAAGAAACCCTATAATATTAACCAGCAAGAACTGCTCTTTCACTTAAGGGATAGTTGGGTAATTATTCAAACCTGGACAAGACTGGATTGTCAAGTGAAATAATAATTCAGACTTCCAGAGGATAATGAGATAGATCTCAAGGCCATTAGCAGTGGCCCTTATTATAATACTGGCCAAGGTTCCCCAAGAAAGACAGAGAATATTTAAATGAAACTTGTAGGGAACTAGTTTGAACTTGTATATTTGAACGGCTTAGCACTGTCTCCATTACTGGAGAGAAAGATATCTATCATGTAAGACTGTGAAACCAGTCAGGCTTTCGAGACTGAAATCCCTGAGGGCAGAAATTAAAATGTAAAATAATTAGAAAATCAAGCCACACTGAAACTCACAGAGTTTATATTAACAATCTTATTCTAGTGAGATTTTAAGGTCTGGTTCAGCACTCAGTTGTCTCCCCTTTCCTGATTGTTTCTCTCTCGTTCAAAACAAGCAAATCCAACATATATCTTCTCTGACTTCAAGTGTGTCATGAAGAATTATGGCTTTAGATGTAAGGGCTTTTTAGATTGGAAACAGAGGAAGGGATTACTTTATCTCTATAAAATAGGTCCTGCTTATGAGACATTTGTATATGCATGCTTCATTCTGCTCTGTTTGTTTGCTTTTAACCACTGTGGGAATAACTCAATAGCTTATGGTCACAGAGAAGCTCCCTAATCCCTGGAAAAACAGTTGTCTAGCCTGCAGTTTATAAGGTACAGTACAGCTAATGTGTCAGCAGTTGCCACGGATTAGAAATACTGCTTCTTTTAATATTCTCTTTATGATGCTTCTCCTAGGTACAGGGGTTTCCAAATACAGGAGCAGAGCTAGGGCTGGCATGCCTGGCATCCTCCAGTGAGGAACTCTGCTCTGCACCTTAATGAACATCTCCTGGGCTGACTGGTCTCTAGGGTGCTCGGACTATTAGGCTAGACTGGGGTTTACAGCAGGTTAAGCAAGAGGGCTGACTAAGAATTTGTCAGAATAAATCAAATATTAAAGACTGATTAAATATTTTACGATCTTTTTACTTAGGCTTTGATTTGAAGTTTACTTCATCTGCTAGCCAGAGATCTGCTGAAGGTTAATTGATGGAGGAAGAGTAAATAACAGCTGATGCTGCTGGCCCTAAGTATGCAAGGCATTTAGGAGTATTCCTAACCTCAAGTGTGCAGTCACTGATGTGCTCATTTGTCTCACTAGGTTAGTGTCACTAGGGCTCAGATATGTGATCAAATTACTGCTGTGAAAGTGGTTTAAGCTTATGTGTTTTCCCTTGTATTGTATATTTGCACGTGTCTCCAGTGACACCAAGTAATCCTTTAAATTGTGTTAATTTGATCATGCATCCGAGTACCCAGTGCAGCAAATTGGGATAGGTGGCTATGGAAAGTGGAGATGATGCCTCTTAGAAGACAGATAACTCCTATGGAGGAGAGAGACATCCAGCAGAACTCAGTCTACCAGGATTAGAGTATAAATCTCTCCCCTTTCTCCTTCTACAAAATCAATGGTTTGTAACTTATAAATGTGACCTAACAAATTGCTTTTGCAGACTTTGGGCTTTTTTTCTTATTTTTGTAAAGTGAAAGAATTAACGATACTCTTAAAATTGTTGGTTAATTTTTGGCTACCTGACTGGGCCAGTATCTCTTAAAGTCCATCCAGAGAGAGCTCAAAAAGCAATTCAGAAGCTCACCATCCAGCAAGAGCCCCCATCATATTTGGGGTTTGGAGCTGAAAACTGAAAAGCAATCCAAATATTTAGTTTTAGGGAAGTACTGCTGAGATTGTATCTGAGCTCCTTTTCAAGGGAACTTTGGTAAGGGTTTACACATACCAAAGTACAATTTATGTAAAGAGCGGGAAGAGTTATTGGACTGATCATTTTTAATAGAGATTCCTTGTCTTTAATACAGAGCTACACAACAGAACTTAATAGCTTGTGGCAAATAAATAATTTACACATGGATTGTGTCTGAATACAAATGCATACATAAAATATCACAGACTTAATGAAGGTGCTGGTTTTTTAGAAAATCAATTTAATTGATTTTGCTGATAGGTCTGCATTAATATTTTCGTAAGCTCCATTTTGCTTTACCTGTACACGTGGTACCAGTTGTGATTTGTAAGGGAGGAAGGGAAAACTCTGCAAATGCAGTTGGAAACTCAGCACACAGAGCATAGGTAGTTTTGAAGTGTCTGGGGTAAGACATTCAGAAGTAACACTCCACCGTGACCCAGTGGAGGGGCTCACTTACAAAGTACTCCTTGGAAAAGGTCAACCTCTCGGAACACTCATGACTATTCAGGGTGTTTTGCAGCATTTGAGCCCAATGAAGCTGGTAATGAAGAGTTTTCCCCTTAACGCTGAATGTGTCGGGTTGTTCAGCTGCAATAAGCTTGACTTGTGTTTGGCTTGGGCTCCTACCACAGCAGGGAGAAGACAAGGGCTGAAGGAGGTGGTCATTGTTGTGGCAGATGCACAACTGCAGCCAGGAGAACAGTGGTCGTATGGAAACATGGGGCATATTTCACAGGGAGAGGCATGGGATGATGGCTGCTTTACCCTTGGGAACACCAGCTTATCTGATGGGCCTGAAAGCTGCTTTTCACTACTTTTCACCCAGAGCTTGTCCTACCTCCTGTTGACACACTGTTTTTTATTGTCAGTAACTCACAAAAGCTCTGCATTTTAGAAAAGCGCATAGGCAGCTGCCAGGGCTGGGCTGGCGGGCCCACAGAGAGCGGCGGGGATGCCGAGGGTCAGCCGCCACCCACCCCTGCTGTGCGCCCCACGGGGCCGAGCCGGCCCGCCTTACCTTTGGGGTGCCAGGGGTCCGTGAACTCGTACTTCCCCACGCCGATCGTCCGCAGCATCTGCACCCCATTGGTGTTGTCCGGGCCGCCTGCCGCCGCGTTGGGGGGCAGCGGGGCGGCCGCCTGCCCGTTGGTGGTGGGCGCGCTGCTGGGCAGGGCGGCCGAGGGCAGGGCTGGGGGCGGTGGCGGCAGCATGGGGCAGGCCAGGTGGCCATTGCCCGCCGCCCCGGGGCCCGGGTGGGCCACCGGGCCCACGCCACTCATGGAGGACATGCTGAGGGGCTGGCTGTTGGTGTACAAGGGCTGGCTCTGGAGGTTGACCACCATGTTGCTGAGGGGCTGGGAGGGCTGCGGCTGGAGCTGGTAGTGGCCTGGCATCAGTGGGAGCTGAGGGGTGACGTGCGGCGGGAGGGAGGGTGTGACTCCGATGACTGGGGCCTGGACGTTGGCGGCCGGGCTGAAGGTGGGCGGCTGTGTCATCCCGTAGGAGTGCGTGATGAGGGTGGGCTGGCTGCCCGCTGCCACTGTGGTGACCCAGGGCGCTGCACCTGTGGCATGAAGGAAGGGTGGCAATGGTGGTGGGCTCGGCATGGGCGAGAACAGACATCAACACCCTCATCCTTCCCCTCCCGCACCCGCGGATGACGCCCACACGCCCCGCTGCACAATACCTAAAGCAGTTCGGGATCTGGAGCCGTTCCCAAGCAGTAAGTGCATAAAATTGCTGCAGCGATGTGAGTGCAATTGTTAAAATACTCGTCAGGTGACATGCGGCATGTTTGCGGTTTTATGTATTTTGCACTTTATGCAGCTTAAGTGCACGCTTCCAAGAAAATTAACCTCTTTCCCTGCTGCGCTTTCACGGCTCCCTGACAAACAC
Source organism: Corvus moneduloides (assembly GCF_009650955.1). Taxonomy (NCBI): domain Eukaryota; kingdom Metazoa; phylum Chordata; class Aves; order Passeriformes; family Corvidae; genus Corvus; species Corvus moneduloides. The sequence continues at coordinate 7,675,081 of NC_045478.1, forward strand.
TCTGTGTGTATAATAATGGTGCTCCAGCCACTACAAAGACATTGTAATTAGACGTCTGGCTCAGTAGCACAATGTATGATATGTGTCTGGAAGCTGGAAATCATTTCAGGTAGTTCTGGACATAAAAGAAGTCTTAAAGTATTACAGAGTGCCTTTTCCCCTAGTGAAGGCAGAGAAGGAGAAAAAAAAAACCCGCTCTAATGAACTTGCAGCATCTTAATACATTCATATCAGCCCTGGCATAGAAGAAACTTGAGGGGTCTTTACAATGAGGGAAAACCCCTGCTAAAGAATAAAGAAAGGGCTCACAATGAAGTGTTATTTACAGAGGTAAGTGGAGATAGTGCATTGAATTTGCTTTGAACGATTTTCCCTGCTAGAATTACAAATAAGATTAGAGACATACCTGGGTTTTCATTCTCCCTCATCTGTTTAGATGGCGGCTCATCAGTGTCCCAGGGCGTGGACTGATTGATGGGTGTCTGTCCCCACCTGACACTTGTTGCAAGTCCTTGAGGCTGATTTTCAGTCTTGGAAATGCAAGGTGTCTACCAGAGAGAAAGAAAAATAGAGAATAAAAATGTTTTGACTACTGGGATTAATTACGGTTCCTCATAACTAGTAGCTTGCTTGTTTGTTACAGTCCGAGAGGATATCCTAAGATCTTTAAGTATCATTCATTTGGGGGTTGGACTACATGATCTCCAGAGGTCCCTTCCAACCCTAACAGTTCTCTGATTCTGTGATTGTCCTCCAGGCTTGCATGACATGTCCGTATGGAAATACAATATATTTGAAAAAAATTCTTCTGGAAATTTAATACAGCCACCTTAAAAAAAAAAAAAAAAAAAGAACCCACAACAAACTAATATTTTCAGAAATAAGTCGCATCATTTTCCATGAAAATAAAAAACCCCAACAGAACACAAGCCAGATATGGTAATATCCACTCAGTGGCAGCTACATAAAATAGGACAATCTTCTGTTTGCTCAATCTCTTCCAAAAATAGTGAGTTTTGTTTAGCAGGAGGCAGAACAAGAGAGACTTATTTACAACTGTAGGACAAATTACTATAGAACAGTAAAGAGAAGTCTTCGTATTTACTATCTGTCAACCCTTAAAATTGAATGCCAATAAAAAAAAGCAGCATAACATCACTGGCTGCTAAAGTGGGTATGTTGGCAGGTCTTCAGAGAGGTTAAAATAACTGTAAAGTAGGGGCTGAATAATCATCAAAGCAGACATGACCTGAAAGAGATCTCTTGATGAAGAAACTATCACATGGATTTAAATGCTACACCAGACCCCTGCTGCAATTTTAGGGGACCTTCCCAAACAATCATGCCTTTGCTGAGAAAAGGCTTGTAGAAAACAAGGGTGCTCCAAAAGGCTTGTAGAAAACAAGGGTGCTCCAATAGGTCTCATTTATTTAAGTCTGCTGCGTATTTCATTGCTGGAAGATTAAAAGTTTTTTGTTTTGTTTTGTTTTTACTGGTGTCAGAACCTCTAAACCAAGCAAACGGAACCAGCTGCCTATTGCTGAATGAGTATTAAAGAGTGAAGCCATAAAGAACAGGAGACCAGTCTGAGCGATTGCTTGTTTGCCTCACATCTGGGAAATAATTTAGCTCAGAGATGGGGGTACAGCAGCTCCATAAATGCCCTGGGTCACATTGCACCAATGAAATCTCTGTCAACACCAGCAGCCTATTCACCCATCACCAAGTACCTCAATCACCCCATGAAAGGAAGTCATTAGCAGACCCATTTATGCCCTCTGCAAATACATGCACACCCTCCCCAAGCCAATCAGTCATTCCTCCTGTCTTTATATCCACCGGAGGAGCCTGCTTCCTCCTGCCCTCCCTTCTTCCCCACCAGCACCTCCGCTAGCACCTGCCCTGCTCCAATGTTCCCTCCTTCACCCAAGGGCCCCTGAAATCTCCTGACACCCACCCCCTTTTCTACCTGAGCATTATCCTTGGTGGGCTCTTGGAGTCAGGAGTTGTGTGTGCAGACCTTGACAGAGGACATGGGTTTTGCTGTGCTGCTCTCTTTGCTCACAGAAGCTACAATGGGAATATTTCCCCCACTAGAAATGCTATACTTTGTTAAAAGCAGATGTTCACAAGGAAATGTTATTCTTAACATCTTTTTTCCTATGATTGTTATTTTTTAAAACTCATCAGTTTAATTCTTTTCTATAGTTTGGGGGTTGTGGTTTTGGGTTTTTTTAATGTCATTTCTCCAGATTTTTTTTCTATTCTAATTGCACCAAGGACAACGATATTCTGGTTTTAGATTCACATTTACTTCTGTCCCCACCATTTCAACTACCTCTATAACTTTTGCAATTGATATAAAAATGAGTCAGAAAAGACATAAAGAGAGGACATGCAGACAGTCAAGAGCTTCAAGAGCTTTGCTCTATTCATGGTGAAGAAAGGGCAGGAGGGGAAGAAATAAGTCTCAGTTTTGAAATGCTTTCTATTTATAAATTGTCCTGAGAAAATGATTATTCTGAATACCTTTAGCTTTTACATTATACAGGGTCTTTGACACAGGAGGATATAACGCTGCTGGTGGTTTACCAGTTCCTGTTAGCAGTATCCATTTGGATCTAGCTAAACTGTTTAACAGCAGCCAAAGCACTCCGCAGTAGAAAAATAAATAAATAAAAGAACCACCAACATTCTCTGCCTATATATCAGCTAAAATACTTCCCCCAGAAACACCAGTATTTATTCTAAAGTAAAGCTTTAAAAAAACATAAATGCAATATAGAGAGATGGGCATTTTTAGGAACCTAAAGGAGGATTCATGACTCAAATCATGCTCTGTGTGTTCCACATGTGCATCTGTGTGTTGCATTCTTTGTTGTATGAACCGGGTTTTACCAGTGGGTTTGAAATACACACTTCTCGTTATTGTGTGGCATTGTCAAGACAGGCAGCATCTTGTTTAACTTTGTTACATCCCCAAGCTCCTTTAAAATGGTGTTGATCTAAAATAAGAAAAAAAAAATACTCCTCTACCTTAAATAATTCAGAACCACACACACATGCTACAATTTTAGAAGAACCCTTTGTGTTTTGTCCAGAATGGGTAAAGAAGGGAGTACGTGATACAGCTCTCCTAAATCCTATAAAAATCCAGTTGCCTATTTTGGAACTTGTTTTCCAAAAAACCTAGAGCACCAGACCAGACACGTGTGAAAGTGGTAGAGTCTGCAGCCAAATCTAGATCTAAATTCCTTACTTTAAGCATTAAAAAAAGAGGAAGGAGGTTATCAGGTTTGCTATCAATAAACAATTCTCCTTCACTTTCACTAAATACCAGACCTTTCACTAAACATGCTCACAAACACTGCTTCTTAGAGGCTCAGTGGATTTAAATGCACAAATCCAGTAGGTTGCTTTCAAACTGTACTCCTGAACTTGTGTTTGTTTGATCAGAAAGTGCTTGAGATCAGCTGGTATTGAATCATGACACACGTCCATGAAACACAGACAGTAATGGTGGTGGAAACAGAGAAACAGCTTACTGAACTTCCTTTTAAAATGTATACATACTTCTGGTCTCTGATCTAATTTATGCTTTATTTTTCTTAATACATGAAGGGTTACATTACAAGTGTTACATGTCTCTGATCTGATTGCAGCAATTACCCATTTGCGTCTCTGGAAAGCGAAATTATTTCCAGCATTATCAAACAAAGGAACTTTCTGTCCATTCACTCAGGCCCATGACAGTGCTCTATTTGATGCTTTTAATGTACAACACAAATGACCAAAAAATGGCCTGTATTATGCTAGTTGTGCAGGGGGAAGAGCTGTGTTCCATTAGTGATCAACAGACTTCACAGAAACTAATTGTACTATGTTACACTTTTATCTTTAGCTTTCATGTCAGATGCTTGTTTGAATTAAACATGGAACACATGAAAAGACCAAAAGGTTTCTAAAAGGTCTGTTGAAGCCTGGCTAGTCAACAGCAACATTGGCTAGTTAATTGCCTGAAATTCCTGGCAGACTACAAAGACTACTTAAGGAAGCATCAGCATCTTTCTAGCATCTGTAAAATGTTCAATTTGTGCTCTTTGTCATGGATAGACTACCCCAAAACCAAATCTGAGCATTTTTTACCTCTTTAGTTTGAAGCCACCATTAAGAATCAATAAAATCTTCAGCTGAAGTCTGCATTTCACCACCTGCCACTTTGAACTCCAGCAGGGAGCAGTCTCCCAGTTTTAAGGAAATTAACCACAACACAGATTTACAGGCCGAAGAGAGAAAGACGGAACAATTCTGGAATTACATGAGACTAACACAGTCAAGTTGCCAGACTGTCAATTTTTTGTAGCTCAAGAAGTCATAATTGTTGTACAGCTGGCCCACTGAACCTTATTATATTAACACATTAAAACTTTCAGATTCATGGGGCTTTTCAGGATATCCACAAGAAAGTCTATCAGTTCACACCCATCAGCTGGTGCTAAAGATTGGGAATTACTGATTCGGTCTATACAGCATCAGTTTACATGGCTACTATTAGGTGTTGAGGAAGCATAGCTACAACTAGGTCAGACTTTAAGGCCTAAGCTTTACAAATCTTTAATGAAACGAGACCTAAACTTTTAGTAAGACCTTCTTTACAACAATGGAAACATAAAACCTATTGTACTACTTACAGCATCAAAGAGTATGTTAGTGATCTTAAAAACCCCAACACAACAACTACAAAAATCCAACAACAAAAATTCCAGTACAATCTTCCCCAGGCTCAACACAATCAAGCACTTCCTGGGAGGTCCTTAGAAACACACTTGAGCATCTTCCCCAAAGCTTGTGGAACCACTGACATACATCCTGCTATGGCTCAGAGTGCTAAGACCTATTCTAACAGTTTCATGAGCAAAAAAGAACTAATCTGGAAAGAGGGATACTATTTGTGATTCCCAGCAATAAAAATTGTTTTACCAAGACCTTCATTTAAAGTGATGGATGAGAAGTAGCGAATCTCTGTTCCAATTTTCCAAAAGAGATTGGGAATGGCAGCTTAATACCAAGATAATGTATCCAATATGCAACACAGTCTATTTTCTCTCCCCATTGAAAATAAAAAGGTTAAGATGCATGCATGCACAGAGGCAAACATTCCCTCCCACAGATTTAGGTTTTATGGCCTGTCATGGGTAAAAGCAACTTCAGTTTAATGAGGGAGTTCCTTTTAAAGCTGTTCTCTATGCCTCTAACCGGTAATGACTGGTGGCTCTGGTTAGGTTTAAAGTCTGAATGTATCTGATGCTCTAAAAAGTTCAGTGGTCTCTGCACCAAAGAGTGTATGGCCTAATTTGTAGTTCACACTGTTAAATATTGCATGAAACAGATATTGTGTGCATGAAACACGCATGTAAAATCTGAACTGTACAGGGATAAATCTTCATCTGGAGTAAATTCCTATATGGCGCTGGACAGGACCCAAATATATTTCTGAGTTTAGTCCATGGCCAAAGAAGCTCTTAAGGACAGAAGCAGAGCTTTTAAAGATGCAGTGATGATAGCAATATCTCCATAGCACTGGCTGTGTGGCTGGGCTACAGAAATTAAACTACTGTTTTAAGAGATGGATGTACTGTAATGTATTAAAAACCTAAGAGATATTGACAAGCCAGTGTGCAAGAGGAACAGAAAGAACAGTCCTGCAGTAAAACCTCACTCAAGAACTTGCTCATGGGTGGAGATAAGAACTCATCTACCTTACAGTTCCCATCACCAGGCAATTCTGCAATGACACAGCGTTGTTTTTCTCTTCCCAAAACTAATGTGGGAGCCACAAGAAAGAGAGTAATACAGTTAACTCATAGGAAAAATGTTACTACCCTGCATAAAAGACAAAAGAAGTCTTAGTTCCCTCTTGAACAGAGAGAATAATTCAATATTTAAACTCCTTAAACACCATCCAGCAAGAAGCCACCAGTTAGTGTGAGCTCTGGAGCACTATGGCACAGCCTGCAGAGACACACGGCTTAGCAGTGGGGTAAAGTCTGCACCTGCTCTTGCTTTGCAGAGGATTTAAGAACATCCCCACCTCGAGGTTAATGACACAGGCTTGGAGACCCCCAGGTGGGCCCACATCCCTGTGATGGATGCACTCCACCCCTTAAACAAACTGTGGTAGTTTGGTACAGGCTGCGAAGGAAGTAAAGGTCTGATCCATGTCCAGGCCAAGAACTTCTCTAGTTTCAACTTGTTCTCTGAAAAACCATGAAGGAAACAGTGACACAAGTGAGCATCGATGCACATGAGCTTGGAACACTGATCATGTGATTAACACATGAATAGCTGGTGGCTTTTTCAAGACTCATTAATCAAGGAGCAAAGAAATTTGCAGATACAAGGAGACTCATGCACACCTTTTCCATTGCATGCAATTTGACTATAAGCCAACCACTTTATTCCATATATACGACAGCCTAAGTGAGCCTTCTTGAGCTCTTCTGGCCAGGCAGCCTGGTTGCTCGGTGGTGATCTTTCCTTGAGCTGGGACACCTCTTAAGGAGGCTCCTTGAGACAGAGAGACCTTTAACTAACGGCAGATCTGTCAGGAACCTAAATTAATACTAATGAAATATTACTAATTCATGTAGCTGCTCAATATTAATTATTATAAACTTACTATAGATAATTCCATTAGATATGCCCATTGTCCAAGTCTGAGACTAAGATTGGACCTAACTGCACCAAGGCTCCATAAGGAGTTTAGAAAGCAAGCGGGTCCACTCTGAACTTTGTGACTCAACAGGAGGCTCTTCCTCACTCTTTGTATTTCTTTCATTAGATATAGACCTTTGTCTAAGTCTGAGACTCAGAATGTTTTGCACAGAGACCAAGGATGCAAAATGGTAAGGAAGACTCTCCCAATGGGTCATGAGGTACAGAGTGGTGGAACTTGGGTGCAGCCAGGTGCAATCTAACTTGATTCTAACTCAGTTTGCATCTGTGCACTTCTTTCATGCAGTAATTAGTAAGGTGAACCTCGCCATCAAACTTATTTAACCTTTGTAAACCACTGTTAAACTTTTTAAAATTCCACTGAACTCACTGAACTAACTCAGTGAAACACATTGCTGCTTCTCTCTCGAGTGAGGCGCATTCCACCCATTCACAGGAGTCCCAGACCAGCACAGCATCAGTACCTTTACCCAGCTGTGATCCTGGCTCCATGCAGAGCAGAGCTTCTCACTACCCAGTCTGCGAGCTGATAAGAAGGCACAGGTATGAGCATGTCCAGCTTCTTCCCACCACCAAAATCAACCCCAGCTTTCCTGGACTGAGCCTTGGCTACTCTCATAAATAAGACAGCCCAAACTCCCAAGCTTTGACAATGCAGTGGAAGATAACTCTAAACGGGGAAAGGGTCAACTGCTTCTGTCTCATTAACCCTTTCTAAGGCTCATCATCCACATTAGATGCAGGTTAATGAAGGAAAGAGAAGGAATGAGATTATGGAAAAGGAGACAGAAAGAAGGGATAGAAAAAGGTTGTGAATTGACTACAGGTGGTATCTATTTCTTTCTGGTGGCTGACTGCCCAGTACAACCACTGCTCTCACACCAGTGCTCCAGTCATTAGCTAGGAATGAATGCAGGACCATGGAATGACAAGAAGTGCTTCACAAATGCTACTTTGTATTCCGTCTTGGCAAATTGCACCAGCAGAGGCTCAGGTACTCACCCAGCTGCCTTCATTTCTCAGCGAGAACATCAGGGAACGGAGCTGAGGTATCGAACCAAGGTCCCGGCTGCGACACTTGCTGCTCCAGGACACCAGGGACATCAGCGCACGACACTGGGTTCGAGCACAGAAGCCCCACTTTAGCCTGAGCAGAACCTCCTCTGCTAACACGGTCTGCATGCAGATCAACCCCAAATCAGAGCAAAGCTACGAATGCAAAATCATCTCACGACGGAGGAGAAAACACGCGGCATCGGGAACAACGCGGCAGCTACAGAGAACATGCACTGCGCAATGCGAGAGGGCTCTCAGAGATCCTGCAGGCATCCCATGGCACGGGCAGATAAATACAGTCCATCATAAGTGCTTTTGTCAGAGGGCTTAAGGAAATATGGGCAATAATGGAGTAAGTGCTTGTCAGACCAGAATCCCAAGGGTGCACAAAGAATGTTGCCCTTGTGTACTGGCAAAGCTATTGAAGAACAAGCTAAAGGCAGACTTCTTGAAAACTAAACATCTATCTTGAATGCAAATACTGGCCATTGCTAGGTTCAGAAGTCACTCCATATGGCATTTTCATGCCAAATTTCCCATGGAATTCTTTTAATTATCCAAACAGGACCCCAAATTTCATTCTGGATCAGGGCTGAAGCATTAGAAAGAGAGGAATACTTAGGAAGTAAAAGGCTCCAATCCCAGTATTAAGTTACTGCTATAAAAGTTCCTTTTTGTTGTATTGGATGCCGACATTTTACATTCAAGCCCTCTGAACTCAATGTTTCAATTGTAGTACACACTCCGTGGCAGGAAAGTGCATGTTCTCTGCCTACACAGCAGGCACATAAAAAGAAAGGGGAAAAAAAAGAAAACCAATATAAGCCTGTGAGTGTTGAACAGTGCTGTGTGATATTACTGATTTATTAAGTTGGCTTGATCAATAAGGCTATCATCAAGGGCACATTTAGTTTGCACATAAATTTCACTTTCTAACAAGCACTTTTGTGTGCTCACTTTATTTTCCATAATCTGATCCAGGTCTCAGGAAGCTTTCTTTAAGGGAGAACAGAGAATTCTTTTTCTAAAAAAAGGATCAAAGTATACTCAGTCAACTCTCAAACAAAAGGACAGTCAGTACTGTAGAAACAGCATGCTTACCTTTCACAGCACAAAGAAAAATAAGCCTATAGGTCTGGATTTATCACTGCCTTAAGTTCATCAACATCAACTGAGCTATTAAATCGTGGCTGAATTTGGCTCACAGCAATTAAAAAATTTCAACTTTCTCTGAATGACTTCCATCAGTAACATGCTAATTTAATGCATAATTTAAACTCTGCTGTCCTTTAATTCAGCATTTGTAAATAATTAAAAAAGAACTAAAAATCCTTTTGCATTTATAAAGATGACCCCTTCCCTCTTTTTCTACTGCAAAACAAAAATGACTTTTCAATCAAGAATTTATTTATTCTTTATATCTGAAAGTAAAAGCCATCGAAAAGATGAGAAACTGATTTACAAGATAAAACAATTAGCTCTGGGATATGTACATTAAGACTAATAAATTTCACATCATATTTTAAGAAGTGGAGGAGGAATCCCAGATATATTAGACTTTATTCAAATTCTACTGAAATGTTCAATTAAGACTGTCTTATGAAGGTAAGTTATGCAGTCACTAAAATGCAGATGTGAAAAACAGCATTAGAGTGCTATTTCTCTCAGAGACTATACACTTTAATATCCATCCCTTTTTCTACACCCAAGATAACATCTAAAATCTGGGTATTCCTGTAATTGCACTGGTCTTGTTAAAATTTTTGGTTGTGTAGGAGAAACACAAATGTATTCCACAGTAAAAATACTACAATAATATACTGCGTTCCCTTTTATCCCAAAATCAAGTATCTCAATGATTCTTATTAAAACCTTTTTTCCTCTTCTATTAAAACCATTTTCTCTGTGCAGACAGATGAAAATGCCTTTTAAGACTCAAACAAGTTTGTGCAAAACCAGCTCAAACCCATCAATCTCCTAGCTAGTTCCTAAAAGAAGGTAAACATTCCCCAAGCTGTTCTGACCAGATGTGACTGGCAGATTCTTTTTGGGAAGGAGGTCTCCAGATACAACCCTGTTTCCATTCAGATTCAGAGCTTTAATAACACAAGAAGTTCAGTGCAGGATCAGTCAGTGAGGCAGTCCTTTACAGTAGAGTGCTAATATATGGTTTTGCTGGAAACACAGTCACTGTTTTCTCCAATTTTTCTGCTCTGTAGGTTTTACATCAAAGCATTCTTGCTTGTTTTGTTTCCACATCTCCATGCTACCAGTAGGAAGCTGCCCAGTCCTCCTGTTCTCCTTCAGCAGAACGGATTCGTAGACTAGCATGACTGCCTCAGGTGCCTCAACCACCATCCTTCTAAAAGATTTATGGCAAACATTGCATCCCAAGATATAAATCTACCAAATGGCTATTAGACATACTTTGCTGTCCACAGCCACATGATTTAAAGCAAAACTGATAATGGTATAGCTTGGGCTAGTGTTAGTAGTATGCCTGTCAGAATTGTGCTACATTGCCACACATTTTTTCCAGACACCTCATTCTGATTTTGGGTGTGAATCCTTCAGTATTACTCTTTTCATGGCAACTCATGATGCTAAACAGTCCTCTGTCACCCAAGGATAAATGGGTACTATAACGATTAAGCTCTACTTACATTTCCTTCACTGCTTTACATTCCTTTACTTTTTATTCTTTTAAGATTGAATTCTTCTAGGCATCCAGTTTGAACCACTGGACTAACTAAGAAGAGGAAATCCAGCAAGGTTGGGGAGTTTTGCCAAAGACTTCTCTGTTTTGGAAAATCCCTTGTTATGTATCTTTTAAAGAAAATTCATGTTACAAAAAGCATAAAACCTCACACTCTCTTTGCTCCCAGGAAGTTAACACAAAGTAAAACCACCTCTAAAAATAATCTCCCACTCAAGAAACTTCAAGGTGACAGGGAGAGAGAGAGGGGTTATTGTAAGCACTAAATAACACAGGTTGGTTCTGTAAGCCATGAAGGGAAGGACAAGCTAAAATTAAATGACCTTTGGTAGGGATACCTCACCTACAACAGCAAGTTGTTACCCGATCTTCCTAATTCTTCTCCTCTGCTGTTGCAGGTCATGGTCCATCAGAAGCTGCTATTCCTTCTAGGATGGGTGCAGGGCACACAGTGTCCTTGTGTCCCCCCAGGGTGAACTGCCAGGCATGTCAGCCTGGGTCATTGCAGGTAATACCCCTTAAGAGGCGGCATGTCCCCTGCTGAACCTGCTGTGCCTTTCAGAAGAGGCAAGGGGAGTTCTAGCTGTTCTTGTGCAACCATTGCCTCCAGAAGACAAACTGAGCCTTGGTTTGTTGTAATAAAGCTTCAGTTATAACACAAATCTATAAATATCTAACAGTGCAGATCAAAATGGCCGACTCTGGTCACAAGTATTGATCAGCATGAGAGAAGAAGCAAAATGGGGCCACAGACCTACTCCAAAAAAAATCCAAGAAGGATGCTTTCCACACAACAGATAGAGATCAAAATAATCTTTGTTGTGAATCCAAAATTCCTTTCCACCTATGGCACAGTTTTTGGAGTGACTGTTAGCTTCAGACAAGCTCTGATTATACCAGCTTATCCACATGTTATTAGAACAAAGCACAGAGACATATCTTGTTTTTTATGCTTATCGATGATTCTGTGCCAAATTCAAACACTGATCACATGTTGAGTTTCTTAAAATCACTGAGTTACCAAGAAAGTTGAGCCATTAAGCAAGATCTTCCACCAAGCACACCTGTCTCAGAAAGGGTAACTGAGTTTGTGACATTAAGATGCTTTGAGAGAAGATATAAAGTTGGACTGAATGGTAACTGTAGGTCCCTTCCCAGTGAACTACTTCCATTCCATTCCATTCCATTCCATTCCATTCATTAAACAAGCATATGTATATAGATGTGTATGTATCTCTTCCCCTTTCTAGTACTGAGCTGTGGATGTTACAAAATGTTCATCTTCTAAAAGTAGTCCAAGCTTCATGTACTGGGGAAGAAAAACAAGAGGTAAAAGCTAACAGACCTGCTGAGGGCCTGCTTTTCTAATGCTGCATTTGATTAATTATATCATTTATTTTCAATGACTGGTTCAATCAATTCTGATCAAATTAACAAAGACAATGATCAGAAATACCAGACTAAAACACAATACAAATTATTTGGTTCCAGGGGATCCAATCAAAGGAAACAGGATTAAATTAACCAGTGATCAGATTAAGGAGAAGTTGCTGTATAAAGTCAGAAATGTATTAGTACTTCAGGCCATTTGCTGTGTCTGTAGGTTGCCATTTCCCTCTCTTCCTAGAGTTCTCAATAAGCTTTAAACAAAATTGAGTTTTCTGGGTATTACAAAGTGGAAGAAATAATAATAATAATAATAATAATAATAATGCCATTACTATTATTTCACAGTACCACAGTATGTGGGGCTCTGCCACAGTAGGCACCCTCTAAAGAAAAATACATCCCCATACATCCTCCTTCCCCAGCAGTCTGTACCTCAAGGAGTTTACAGTCTATGTGCACTACACAGAGATCAAAAGGTGACAGAGTATCAGGATACAATCAAAAAGACAGAAAAACCCATTTAATTCTACAACGTTAGTAAAGCACAAAGATGAAAAATCTACTGTTCAACAAGGAGTGTTAATGAAAGTTGCCAGTGATATAGCTGAAAATGTAGTTCTTACCTAAAAATGAAAGTAAATACAGGTACCACAGGAGAAGTACTTCTATTTGCTATGTACTAAGCTAAATCTCAAGTAGCTGACAAGGTCCTACAGCACTGAACAGAGATTTACCTTCAAATGCCTTGGGCTCATGCTGGTTCAACTGGACCCATCAGTGACCAGCGGCAAAGGGACTTTGTGTCTGATGTGAGGCAAAAGAAAGGCTGGGGACGTCAGGAGCCAGCTCATTTGGAAGTAATTGGGGAAACATAAATGCTGAGTTAGATTGAAACCAAACTCAATTCCTGCCCTCTTTTTGTGCTAAGAGATTCATTTAAAAGATAAATGAGGGATGTGGAGAGGTACTCCCTAAGGACTGTTAATAAAGCTACTTTAGAATGCTGGCACGCTGTTCTGCTTGTGAATCCTGGCCCCACATGCTACATGGGATAAGGAAGGACACTGGCCTGGATGTGCCGCTCACATGGCAGCAGTACTCAGCAGCACAGTGAGAGAAGAAACCTACACTGCCACTGATCCCACTGTGCATACTGGGGGCTAAAGCAGAGGGTTTACCCAGCTTTCCAAAACGGTAAGAAAAAGAGCTGCTGTAACCTCAACAGAAGCCAATGCATGTGTAAGCAGGTCAGATCCAAATCAACAAATCCAAATCTTTGTCTCTTATGAAGCATTCAGGAGCTGTACAGGAAGACTCCCCCACTATCACTTGGTACAGTGTCACTTCCATCTCTAGGTATGCTCTGTTGGTAACTGCCAGCAGACAACACGCCCATCCTGTCATCCAAGAGGGCACTTGTGATCACCCCCGGACTTTCCTTGCATGCAGGGAACAGGCCAAGCTAAGTGTTGTGAGTGGTAGCTGACCTCTGGAGCGTAAGATGGTCTTTGTCCCGAATGAAGCCACCGGAGACATGAGGCAACCACTGCTGGTCAGCAAGGCTGATGTTCACCCATGGGACCTGGTTTGTATGACCATGACCCTGTGGCCTTTCCTTGCAGCTCACTGTTTGCACCAGGTATTGATGCTGAAGGACTGTCCTTGCAAGACTGAACACTTGATGAGCTGCTTTACTTACTGAGCTTGAGAAGGTATTTAGAGAAACATCCATCTCTCCCTTCCCACAACTTAAAGACTTAATATTTTATCTTTGTTTTCAGCTATGACAATGAGTAAATTTTAAAGCATCAGCTCTTCTCAGCCAAAAGACATTTGGCACTATGATTAAGAATGTATTATTTTGTCTCTTCTGCCCCCTTAAAGAGTAACTTATTTGTATGTACAGGCTTTTTCTCACGCTCTGCCTTACTACATTCTTTTTTCAATCTCATTGCAATTTTTTTTATGAGTATTCTAAGTTTCATTTTTTTACTTTATTTTCCCCATGTCTCTATCTCTCTCTTCACCCTTTCTATCACGCTCTCTCCTAAGTGAAATGAGAACCCAATTATATTCCTGTTAGAACTGAACTTTCAAATCCATCATGTGCTAGTGGGCTCAAAATTAGGCAAATAAATTCCCTCAACCCTACAAATGAAATTGAGTCATTGCATATGTTCTTTTAAGAGCACAAAGATGTCAAGTATTCACCCAGCTGTCACAAAATATGATGAGCAGGCTCTTTGAATTCATATACATTTTCTAAATCATTTGTCAGATTTAACAATAATGCTAATGGATCCAAAAGTAAATTCTAATCTATCCTAAATATCTGGTTATTATTTGTATTACAGTAGGACTCGGAATTGTCAGTTGAGAATCAGGGCACAATCTCTATGCATTTCATGCACAAAGATACTTTGGATGATGTACAGGTATTATTTTGCACTTTTTCAAGTTTTATCTCATTATTTTAACCAACAGCCTCCTCATAGGTGTACTCAATTTCATTTAAGAACAAAAGTGCCAGCAGCTTGTAAGTATCACTACCTAATGTGTCGGCTGTTGAAACCTGGGTCTTACATTTGGTAAAGCCAGCAACTGTCTCCCAAAGGCAGAATTTGAAGGCAAAATCTTTCACACAGGTCAGGCGTTGCTCACGTTTCGTTTTGGTCAAAGCTCATGATGAAAAGAGAGCAGAGCCAGATCAGCCTCAGCACAAGGATGGGCACCTGCAGAGAGCTGCTGATGCCAGCAGGTTGGACATTTCACAGCGCACCTGTACCTGGTCTATGTGGGGCCAGCACCTCCCAAACATGTAGGACTCGCTGCCCTGGCATTGAACACTGGTACAGGACTTCTCCAGGGGCCAACTCAACACACTCAGGGAATCTGTGATGGGGTGAACATATCCTGGGAGTTGTTCTCTACGTACTACCCTGGCTGCTTTTCTAAAAACCTATTAGGGCACTGCTTTAAGCAGGAGGGCAGCAGATCCTGGCTGTCAGTGATAATCCACTACCAAAATCAATATGGTTGGCAAGCTTGCTTCACAGATTTACGATCAAAGAGCTCATTTCCCAAGAATGTGCTGTCATTCCCGTTGTCTTGGCCCAATTTCAACTCCAGTAATTACATTTTTGCCTGCCTAATATTCGCCTCTTGCTTTGAGGAGATGCGGGAGCCCTCTCATCCAGTCCCATGTTGTTTCACTGCATCATGGCCACATTCAGCATCAAGCTGGACACGTGGAAACAGCTTTCCCTGATCACATTTTATACAGCAGTTGCTGCCTAAAAAGCTTTGTAATTCTTAAAGAGGTGAAAAGTGTAAGATACTCTTGTTTCTGTTACTTAAAAATGATTTATTTGCCTCTGGAACTAGTCATCTAGAGACATATTTTAATTTCCTTCTCTTTCATGAGTAAATTTGTACACTGAAATTATTTACCAAAGGTTGAACGAGGTAGGTCTCGGTTTTATTTTCGGTTTTTTTTTTTTAGATTTCATTACTAAAAGTAAAATAGCTATAAAATGTGACTCTCTACAGCTTTTCAACACCAAGCTTGAGGGAGTTCAAGCCCTTTCAGAACTAGCCAGGAGAGCTAACTCCACTGGTGAACTAAAAATCTGTCCTTCTCAGTGGAATAAAATTCCGGTTTACAGCTGCATAGGGCATAAAACAGGAGGTTTAAACTTGTGACATTTCATGTCTGGAAAAGCTGTCACACACCCAGCACAGCATCTTACCTCGAGCTCTAAGCCCAGGGACATCAGTAGCATTATCTGAACTGAAAGAGTACCAGAGGGAAAGAATGGTGTATCTAAAACACTTTTAAAACCTCCCAAAATGTTTCCTGTATTCAGAAAACAGGCGTTTCCCCGATGGGAAGAGAGCTCTATTTCCAGCTGTATGTGTTTGCAATCTTACTTCTCAGAAAACATCTTGGTAGTGCTCAACTGACCGACTCCTGCCCCTTGGAATTTTTCTTGGAGAAGATCTCTGAACCCAGAGAGTGAGAGAAAGCACTGGGGTTTTATTTAAAAAAATATTTTAAAGACTAAGCAACTGTTGGAAGCTGCTCTGAGCCAAAAACTGGTCAGATCAGTGCTGTAAACATGGCTTTGTGGGCAAAGGAAGATGTGCTACATACAAGTCATCATCAGTCGCTTTCGTCTGTATTCCCTGCACTCCTCTGCCTTCCCAAAGGGACCATTTGGAGTGTTTAAACAACTGCACTTTTAAATAGACACCCTTAAGCATATTTTGCATTAAAATGTAAAAAATGCCAAACAAAGCAAGCCCAGCAAAAAATAAAAACCAGAGAAGTATGCATATGAGAAAAGACTAATAAAGTATGAGTGCATTCATATATTCTGGAGCATTTGCATGTGTCAGAGGGAGCGGAAGGGAGGTGAGCAGATGATGAGAAAACAAGAGATGAAACACAAAGTGACAGAAAAAAAGCACCAGTTTGCGAAAAAAAGAAGCACAGAAGGAAAAGGTTGTCTTGCAGATAGGCAAACCCTCTGTGTGCAACATGGGGGGAATTTTTTAACACTGAGCTTTTATCCACTAGCATCAACAGGGCTATTATAACTAACTTGGTAAGATCTAAGGGTGGCAGCTAAACAGTGTAATACAGGTACCTAATTTTGGTGTCATGCCTACTTCTCTCTGTCGGCTCTGTTAGAAGCTGGAGTCTGGCAGCCCTGGATAACAAGTGGTCTAAATTACTCATCACTCTCCAGATGGTAGGAGCCATTGTAAACTCTCTGACTATGCCCCCGTGTGCACTGCAGCAGAACCAGAGGGAAAAAGGGAAAAAAATGACAAAGAACATCATCCAGCTATATTACAAGCAGAAGAAATAAATTCAGGAACTCTATGAAGAAAATGATGACCTAAACCAAAGAAGATGGGATACTGGAAGTTAAATTATCTGTGCAGAAAAACTGAATGTAAAAAGATTCAAAGGAAAATACACTCTATGTAGCTGCAGCCTAGTGCATCTACAGGGAAAAAAACCAATGTCCTCCCCCCGCAAAACACCCTAAACTAAACTAAAGGGAGTACATAGGAAGGAGGCATGTTTTTTTTGTTTTGAAGTATCTAGTTCCTAATTTAATCTTAATCCACTCTGACATTTATCCTCATGGATAATTCAGTATACAAATTTAAGGCAGAAAAAGAATCTATAAAAATAATAAAATAAGAGCTGCTTGCAAGGGCAGTATCAGCAAAAAAATTGCCCTTGGGTAAAAATAGTTCCTACTGCTTTGTGTCCCTTTCAGCTTCAGGCAATGTACCAAGATCCCAGGAACTACTTTTTTTCCCCTTGTGCAATCATTTGTGGCTCTCATCCAGCCTCTGATTATGCTAATTGTATTTGATGGAATTTGTATGTACTCTCCTTTGCTCTCATCTCAGCTGAACATACACAAGATGCATTTTTAATTTTTAACTCTTCAAAAGTAAATATATAACGCAACTTTCTCCCCAAGGTTGTGTAAAAGTCAACCTTATTACTACTTCTAAACAGCAAATATACAGCCTTTATTACTAGCAAAACAAATAACCCTTTCTATATTAATATGTTACAACAAAGCTTTTAGTTAGTGTGAGAGGAATGTCATAATGTAGGAGTTTGCATAACACAGTCTGATCATGTCACCTAGACACAATTCTGTTTGCATTCAATTAAATCCACCATCATAAGAAGTGCAACTTTAATATAAAGATACAGGCAAGTTGGCTAGATCAAGAGCCTACATCATTTTGAGAGACACTCAACACTAGAGAGACTGTGAGCTGTTACAAAACCTTTCCCAAGGGTTAGCAATAAAGCCCAGGACTTAAATTCCGGAATAAATGACTTTTTTTCCTTTAAAAAGCATTCCTTACCAAGTTGCTAAACATCAAAACCCACTGGATTTTACTGAGAAAAAACCAGATGACCTTAATGGCCTCAATCCTAGTTCCTTGACTGTCTTCAAGGTCCCCAAATGCAGCAGTGACTGGGTTATTTCATACTTCATGGAGATCCTCTGAACCTCTAAATTATTCTTTCATTTTACTAACTGTAAGCTAAAGAAAAATGTAACTGCAAGAGTAAAAGACTTCCTTCCTCTTGTAAATCAAAACAGGACTGGCTTTTCATCCTTTATTTAAGTGAATTTTAGTGTAAAATGCTCAGTGGGCCAACCTGTGCACCAGAGCTCCACTCTTCCACAGCTAAAGCCTCCCATTCCCTGAGGGACAGGACACTCACCTCCCAGAGCACCTCAGTATGGGACCATCCAGGCTGACCACCACAGCTGGCCATGCCTCCTAGGGCCACATTTCAGGGGTAGTCAGGTGTCTTTAATAACACAGGGAGGCACCGTAGGGATTTCCATAATAGCCGAGGTAGAGAGGGCCCTTGATTTCTGCCTAAGTCCACAGAGATGGAGTTAGGGTGGCCAAACCTGAAGCTTGAAAATCCAGAGGCACCTAAGGGCCTTTGAAAGCCAGACTTGGCGGGCTTGTCACCTCCAAAAATGGGACATGGGTGCACTGGAATGTCAGCAGAAATGAGGCAGGGGATGCAGGTTGGACAGGGGGTTTGGCCACATTCCCTTTTGCCTCCCAGCCCCAGTATCTGTGCATGCCCACAAGATTTGGTGTTGATGTCTGAAGGAAGCAGTGGTCAGCCATCACTCTACTCATACTAGAGCTTTGACCAAATCTTTTTGTTATTGTCCAGGCATCTGGTGGGCCTGTGCACATTACTGGTGTAAATACTAGTTCTGGAGGCTGGGTCCCCAGCCACCCGCAGTTATGGACCCTCACAGGAGTAGTTAGCCCTTCTGAGATGGGCTCCTTGAGCTGTTTGATAGGAGTGAGAGCTCTCTGCATGTCAGAAGCTGCCATGTGAATCTATCCGTGGTGGAATTGGCTCTTTTCCTCAGTCTCTGTTTCTTCATTCTCCACCCTTGTACAATGAACTGACTGCCAACCACTTTTCTTGCAAGGGTGGCTGCACTTCACTGGTAAAATGTATATAATTTATTTGGAGATCAGTCTAAAAGTAACTCTATTAAACAAAAAAAAAAGAAAAAGAAAAAAGAGATTCTTCAGAACTCTTGCTATCCCTGACAAACTCTTAGAACACAATACAGCAGCTAAAAAACATAAATCACCCAAAATAACAGAAACACTTCTCTCCACCTCTTGTCTGCTACTACCTAAAGTCTTTGTGATTCTTCAGGCACAGTTGTTATATACATGCAAATTTTAATTAAGGGAAAACTTGGCTGAATACTAGATAAAATTATTTGTTGTATCGTATATTTGAAAAGCAATGCATCATTCTAATAGATTATCCAACGGATATTTGCAAACTTCTATAGAAGTGTTTAGCTAATGCAAAAAAAAGAAAGATTAATTGAATAATTTATTTGATGGACAACAGCATTATTCATTAAATACATTATTCAACCAGTAGTATTCAACCAGTACTAATTAATTAAAAGCAGAGAGACAATTGCTTTCAAGTACAACTCATTCACATCCCAGTTTTGGCTCCATTAAAAAAAGGGCTTTGCAGAGCAATGTCTCAATGTGAGTGTAGATGGTGCTGATATTCTTTGTGCTAAAGGAACCATGTCCTGAATCACAGCATCCTTGACCAAAAATATCTGCATGACTGTGGTAGGATTTGCACCTCCTAATGAATTGCCTGGCTGTACTGGGTCTGGATTTGAGCATCCTCAGATGTGGAGGTATTTTAGTACATGGAATAGATTAAATGAGACTATTTAATTTGCAACCTGCAGGGCAGGTCCAACTTGCTAACTGCTCCAGCTATGCTCTTCTTGGGAGCTTTCAGATATGAGAAAGAAGCAATCTGGCATCCCCTTTGCTACTTGGTTTCCCAAGTGCTTTGCAAACACTCTTCCATCCCGTGACTAAGACCTGCAATTAGCTGATAAAGGCACAACAGCATCCTTACCCAGCCTGGTGACATGCCATGCCTATGTCCCACTGTGCTACAGGACTGCAGAGCATTCCAAGCATCACCTACCCAAGCTGCCGTGTCACCAGCCGTGTCCCCAGCAGAGCCCATGCTGCTTTGCCCTGCCAACAGGGCACTACTGGGACGAGCCAGTGAAATCACCTGTGCTTCAGAATTTCAGCTTCTTCTGCTACATCAGCACAAGCATTTTAGAAATTTTTATTCAGCAAGGAACAATGAAGAACATCAGGCCTTAAGAGCAAAAGGCTAACAACAGACGAGTCCACCCCATCGAGGGAAAAGGCAAAGACCGTATCTTAAGTCCTGAGTAATTACTTCCTAAAAGCACACAAAAGTGGAGAAATTCTTATTCCCCACAGATGGGAAGACCACCATCTGAATAAAACCAGCCTCATGATCGTGACAGAAGGTACATTTAACATAGTCTGCACATGACAAGGAATAAATATCATGCTAGGACTTTATAGACATAATAAACCCTTGTTAAGTGCCCACCAAATATACCGTGGAGAAAGCAGCCATAAAAATTGGCAAATAAAGACCCTCTTAAAGTTTAGCAAGCATCTAAAAATATTTTACTATTTAACCAAGTATCTCTCCTATTACGGGGGGGTTCTAGGATAATTTTCAGGGAACAAGGTTCAAAACGGTATGAGAAGAGTTTGGATCACACTGACTAAGTATTAACTGAAACAAGTTTTCTAGCTTAATTTACCCTACTATTTTAAGCAGTTTCTTTTAATGATTCAAGACACATTTCCACTCTAATCCCCTACTCCCGTTTGGAAGGAAACAGATGAATGTGATGAAATGCAATGAAGATGATAAATTCATGCCACTCGAAAAGTGGCAAATGACATTTACTGGTCTCTCAGTTCCCATTTCATGATTGATATGGAACTATAAACAAGAAAATAAGTACTGTTAAAAATCTTTCTATACAGCGGCAAGTAGGGTTTTAATGGTGGTTTGCCTGTGCTTATTAACAAGCCATGGCAGTTGCTGCACACTGATCAGTAACCGCGTGAGAGCTCAGCCTACTGTGGAAGTCCTGAGTCTATGTACTTTCAATTTTAGAGCATAACCATCATACGCTCCACAAACCAATGAAATTTCTAATAATACAAACCAATGATGTGTTAAATTGAGACACTTCTAGCTTGAATGCCAAAAACTTCACTATGATTTAAAGGATCTGTGCTTACCTTTCTCTATCAATTTACTGTTAATTTGCTACCATTGGAGCAATTTACAAAAAGGGAAAAAAAAAAGGTAATATTTTATTTAATTTCTAATACCAATCCTGGTCATTTCCAATACATGCTCAAATGCCATTTATTGTACGAAATGCAATATAGTTATTCAAGAGGAATAAGAGATGCAATGAGAAGTGGTACGGGGGAGCAGGCAAAAAGAAATCACTCTGCAAAATATCTGCATTTAGAAATAGGTGGCAATCCTCACCGCTCCCCTTAGAAGAGGCAGAGGCATTAACAAAAGTTTAGGTCATAAATGTTTGCCTGTTTCAATTATACCAAGCACTCTATATTTTGTTCATTATTTATTACACAGTTTTACTACTGTGCTGGTTATCATCAAATTATAGCTTTACAGATAATCTGTATCAAACAAGATGACAATGGCCTATGAAAACATGGGGTTTTCTTTATGTGCCTTCCACCTTATTTCACACCAACTTCTCAAGACAGAACCTAACAATTTATTTATGATTCTGTTTGTAGTTTATACCAAAACCAGACATTTAACAGGTTTTTTCCCCCAGCATCTTGTTCCCACTCTCTATTCAGATACTAAGATATATTGTAATGACCTTGCATGAATCACACTGACGTCAGGCAGACTAGTCTGTGGAATAATTATGAAAATACTGTTCAATCTCTGTCTCCAGGGACTCTCCAACAGTCCCTTAAAATCTTTACCACATCTTTAAACAGGTGGATAGGGAATGGCTTTAAACTAAAAGAGGAGAGATTTAGATTAGATGTTAGGAAAAAATTCTCCACTGTGAGGATGGTGAGACATTGGAAAAGGCTGCCCAGGGAAGCTGCAGATGCCTTATCCCTGGAAGTGTTCAAGGCCAGGCTTGATGGGGACTCTGAGCAACCTGGTTGAATAGAAGATGCCCCTGCCCACAGCAGGGGAATTGGAACTAGATGTTCTTTAAGGTCCCTTCCACCCCAACCCATTCTGTGATTCTATGATCTTTCCCCTCTCCAACTGGCTTTTGGAGCAAATAAAAGGTCACAGCTTCAAAAAGAATGGAAAGTGATCAGGGTGAATTCAGGCGCCTTTAACACAGAGCATTTAAAATTGGCTTTGCCATTAAACTATTGTTTGGCCAGGTGAGATGTGGCCTTCAGCAAAGCAGGATACACTGAAACCACTGTAATTCTCTGTGCAGCAGCTGCACTGCTGAGCAATTCCAAAAATTTCAAGCTTTGCTACTAGACAACAGCAGAGCATAGCTCAGGTCAACCCAAAACCTAGCAGAAACCTAGTGAAGGCAGCAGCTCTACCACGTATAGATCTGACCCTTGGGGTTCAGGTACAAAGTTAGAAATTGATGAGGCAATTGTTCAACATCAGAGCCTGCAGTAAAAGCAGTTGCAACAATTAAATGTTAACTTTTTATATTGAGGGACAGCAGGAAAGATACCTCACCCATCAGCATCTCCTCCTGACCTCCAGCTGGCTTGGTATCATCACTCTCAGACTACCTTTTTACATGCCAAATTCAGTGCACAGTGGAGAGAAAGGGCAACCAAAGATCTCAGACCTCATTTGTGAGTAGAAGGCTCTAAGCACTCAGGCTGTCTTATGAACATGATATTTAATCATCTGCCCTGGAATGCTGCTCCATCTGTTCTTGGTTCAACATCAGTCCCTGCACTACTGGGAAGTCCATTAAAGCAGCACAGTTTACTCCAAGAAGATACCCCTAGGGTATGCTCAGCTCCTGCCCTGGAGGGACATCTGCTGAGATAAGGAGATTGCTCACTCTCCCAGCAGAACTCCCCTGGAAAGGCAGCCACTTTTCAGTTATGGCGAGAAGACAAACCGAGAATCCTCTGGGAGACCCTATGCAGAGCCTTTGTAACCCACTGGCCTTTACCCTCTGACACCCACCCCCTGTATCCCTATAAAGCCAGCCCCCTGCCCCTGCCAGGGCAGAGAGAGCTCGTCCCTGGCTCCCCTTCGCCGGACCAATAAAGCTGCCTCGTGCAGAACCAGCCACACGAGCCTCTCGTCTCTCTCTGGTCTGGCCTGGGGGCTGCCCTGCAGAGCTGAGCTGAAATCACGAGCTGACAATCACTAAAGAGCTGACAGCTTCTGCACGGGCCCTCCTGGCCAGCAGCTGAGAGAAGACACCAGGCCCCGGGAAGATGATCCTCCACAGGACCATCTCTCCGGACCGGTCACAGCTTCCTTGGTCAGAGCTACTGACCCCTCACCAGCTGCCATAGGTACCTGCAGGCATTACGGCCCCAGACACAAAATAACAGAAGAGACTTTAAAATAGATCCTGCTCTGCCCCAAAGTCAGTGTTAAGTGTTTTACATTTAAATGAGAATCCGGGCTACTAGAGATGTTCCTAAATATAATTTTTGTCCTGTGGTTTATAAAATCATAGCAAAATTTAAGATGGAAGGGTCACTTTAAGGCCGTTTGGTCCAACCTCCTGCTCAAAGCAGGGCCAGCCTCAAAGACAGATCAGGTTGCTCAGGGCTTTACCCAGTGGAGTCTGGAATATCTTCAAGGACGGAGATGGCTACACCTTCTTTAGGCAGCCTGCTTCAGTATTTGACCACCTAATTTTGGTTTAAATATCTAATTGAAATTTCCCTTGCTGCAGCTTGTGACTGTTGCCTCCTCTCCTCCTGCTGTGGTCCTCAGAGAAGAGTCTGCCTATGCCAGACCCCTGAGGAACTCCCAGGAACCAGTCACCAACTTCATGCCATGATCACAACCATTCAAGACTCATACTCCAGTCAATTTTTCACCCACCTTACAACACGACTATCCAAAATCCAGAAATAGCAGCTCCAATTTGCATACAAGGGTACTATGGGAGACCTGTCAAAAGCCTTGCTTAGGTCACAGTGACTGTCACTGCTCTCTCCTTGTCTGGTGCCGTGGGCTTGTATATGTCCAGGTGACTGAGTGACTCCTAAGTCAGTGTTCTTCTACCATGGATACTAATTTAGTTCTCCACTCTGGCATTAGGAATGGAGCTGGGGAACCTGAGAGCAGACCCTCCTCGGATGTAGTGCTCTACTACTCATGCTCTGAGAGTGTGTCCTTGTGTGAGAACTTCTTGGGGAAAATCTGAGATTAGTCTGGGCTTGATGAGCTCCCTGATTTCTAAGAACGTAACACCCATCCACAGAGACAAAACTACTGTGTGTTTCTATCTAAGGAAAGGCACTATTCACTGTCTGCTGAAGAGAAATAAGCACTATGGGACACATACAGCCTCAAATCTTTCAGCAAAATCACTAGAGTATGAGGTAATTTGGTGAAAGCCCTGTATCACTTGGTCACAATCTATACCATGGGAAATGTGGGCGCTAAGGCATAAAGATCCCTTATGTTTTTTATCCATACTGTGCTGTTCCTTTGGTAATGCTAAGGTGCAACCCCTGTGAGACTCCTGGGGAAGCAGGCCCAGCACTCAGTGAGGGAAACCGGAACAGGAAAAAACTGAGTAACAGGTTCTTTAAAACAAGGTATTTTATGGCTGTGAATGACACGGATGAGTTTAGGTGATCTTACCTGATCTTTCATGAGTTTTAGATGCTCCGTAGTCTAACTGAAGGCTCCCCTACTCCTTTCAAGAGGAGACACCTTTTGGTTTCCAGTGCTGTTTGCCACTGTGCGTCTGCACACACATCTGTATTTATACACACAAATGAACCCTGGTAAACTACACTTTTCTACAGCAGATATTCCTTCTTTGTCACTTGCAAACATGCAACTACCTAAGCATTAATTCCTGACCAATTTGTCAGTATTAAACACAACAGTTGTGCTGCCTGTATTGCTTTTGCCAACTGCTGAACTTTTCTCTGGAAACAAAAGGATTTAGAGAAGCAAATAATAGTCACCGGCCGCAAAGTCTTAACTGTACCTAACATTTTCTTACTTGTCTTTTCTTTTTTTATTATTGAACACCAACAAATGACCTCTTACAGGCAGGGAGGTGATGCTGATTGCCTACTGTAAACTTTGATTCAACAAGTTTAACTGCATGCTCTGCCTCCAGCTAAATGGTGAGATTTTTCATGAGCTTCAGCATTCCAGATGTCAATGTTTGTGTTTTGACACACATTCTGACAGATGAAAGTTTAGTCACAGAAGAATAAACTTCTAAATGGCTTTAGTTATGTCACAAGCCACAAGATTTGCCACTAAAGAAGTTTCTCTACTGTAAAAATAATATCAATAAAAATGGTGAGAAACAAACTTGGTTACAATACAACTCAACGTTTCTTTCAAATTTTTTCTTTTTAACTTAAAAGTTCTTTTCATTTGCAATGAAATTTTCATCTGTGGATGCTAAAAGGCAGGAGCAGAGGAATTTTCCAGCTGCTGAAGCATTTTGCAAAGTTTTTCTTTCTCATGCTTTAGCTGAGAGACAGTGAAAGACAGTTTTGTAAACTAATTCTCTATCTCTGTACCTGGGTTTATTTCCAGCCTTGTTTTGGTACTCTGGAAAAGATACTTTGAATGGGTGTTAGAGAATCTCAGCCAATCCCTCTACGGGGTGGCTGGTCAAGCGACCAATCATATCATGCTCTCTCACGTACAAAGGTATATAACCTAGCTTGTAAATAATTAAATAATTCCTTTTCTCCTTGGATTTGGATTGTGTCGTTTCTCGCCGGTTCTTGATAAAACAGCGACATCCATCCATCATGTACCCCTCTAAAGTCATACAATCATTAAGGTTGAAAAGACCTGGAAGATCGAGGCCAACAGTTAACCCAGCTGTGTTTACCACCAAACCACATCCCCAAGTGCCACATCCACACACTTTCTGAACACTCCCAGGGACGGTGATTTCACCACTTCTGTCGGCAGCCTATTCCAACCTCTGACCACATTTTCAGGGAAATACCCAATCTTAACCTCCTCTGGTGTAACTTGAGGCCATTTCCTCTCATTCTGCCACTTGTTACCTGGGAGAAGAGACTGACCCACACCTGGATATGACCTCTTTTTAGGGAGTTGTAGATAAGCTCCCCCCTGAGCCTCCTTTTCTCCAAAATTTCAAAGTGGCTTTGAAATAAGATCAGCCACACATATTCATTGGAAAAAAAAAAATCTTAACATTTTTTAAAAGAGGAAAGAGAAGTCCTTATTTCCGATGTCTTTTTGTGTGTTATCTTTTTTTTTATCCCCTCTAAAGAAAGCTATGGAGGAACATGGGTGCTTTGCTCAGCAGTGATGACTGTGATGCAGAAAGAGAGAAAATATCCAGCACTTCAGCAGAAATACCCTGGGATGTTTCTTTGAATGCCTTTCACACCTCTTCCATCAAACACTCTTCACCCTACTTAAAACAGTAAGCTGCCTTATAGCAGGTCTTGCTCCCTGAAGACAACCAACCAGTTGCCCTGCCATCCCTCCACTCTTCCAGAAAAAGACCTGGAGCTAAGAATTTTCTTGTTTTCTCATGGAGGTGAGAAGACTTCAGACACATGACAAGTTCATAAATACTTTTAAGCTACCTTTGAAGTAACCAGTCCTTACTAAAATCGTCTGTTCTAAAAGGTAAAAGCAAAAGCAAACACCAGCTCTGCACTATTGAGATACAACAATTCTTTAAATCTTAATGACTGTAAATACAACCTACTTTCTAATACACTTTGCCCTTCTACACTGCCATCCCATCCTCCTCTCCATCACCACTTAAACCTCTCCAGATGCTCTTCTTACCTTGATATACACCTCCTGAGCTCTTTTCTCCTTCCCTGTCTTTAATATCAGTGTCCATTGACTGCCCCATCTTGCCAATATATGGAAAACTTCAGAACATTACATGCAAAGCTGTTTTTTGGATGCTTTGCTTGAGTAGTTTTTTGCCACTCACCATCTCTTGGTTTTTTTGGGCATAAATCACATTTTCAGTTGGGTCTAGGCAAAATTGTACCAAGAATCACCTGAGCATTACTGGACCCAGACTGAGTCTGTTCACTAACACTGCTTAACTTAATGGCAAATGTGCCACCTGCACTTACTAAAGAAGTACATTTACAAGCTTTAGTCTCTACGCACACTTTTACCATGAGACTGCTTTTCCTACCACAGATACTCAATTGCAGCATCACTGTCATTTTCCAGAATGTAAGCTCTCAAAATGTTAGCTGCTGTTAAATTCTAAAAATGGTCCAAATAATAGCTGTGTTTGTAGAAGTTCATCTTCATTTATGGATTCTGAAAAAGGGTGTGTAGGCTTACAGCTGTCTGAAGTGACAGAAAACAAAACCTTGAACCAAACAGATCTGTGGATTCTCATTAGAGCTCCAACAAGTGAAAAGGCTGTGGTGTTGGCACATTTGAGGTCAGGGAAGACACAAAGAAAACACCCCATGAACATAGCGACTGTTCAGACTCTGCAGAAGAACCCAGTGCTGAAGAAGCTGAAAGAATTTTAATATGAGCAGCTAAAGACTTCCTGCACTGAGCCTGGCAATGTCTTCCTAAGCTGGAAAGACAGAAGGGCAGGCAGTTTATGCAGTGTGCACCCAAAGACTAATTCAATGCCCCAAATTCTTCCCCACAGCCATTTCAATGACTCCAAGGGAGCTATTTTGCCAGAAGTATTATGAGAATATTTTTATTTCGATAAAATGTCTACCTTGCCAGAATTAATTCCAACAGATGTTTCAGCAATTACAAAATCACTTAACTAATTATCTCAAATACCTTTTTGGCCATCTCCACTATGATAAACACCTCAAACTAAATTATACTGAACAAACTGCAGTGGGATTGCACAAAACCTTCGCTTTGGGAGAGACAGGATGGAAGTTAGTGCTTGGCACTTAATGTCATCAGCATTATAACAATTCAGCTGAAGTATATATAATTTTGTTGCTGACCTTACATTATTATATAATTAAGGTAATTTAAGTAATTACTTGCTAAAAAGACTAATTTTGTTCATCAACGTAAAGACTCTGAAAGCATGGCAATATGAGGGAATTAGATTCCAATACAGCAATTTGGGAAGAACTAGAACCTCCAGTGAATAAAGTGAAATGGGAGTAAGCAGTAAAAGGGAAGAAAGGACCGTGAAAGTTCTGGAAACTTGGTTACTGCTCTGTGTTTTGACACAGACATCACCTGAAACTCCTAAGTATTCTAAACATAGTAAAAATTTTCTTGTCACATATAAAATATCCGTTGTGAGACTTGAAACTGTAAACTTAAATTTAATAAGGTGCTAAAACTTTCCCAAGGTAGACAAGCAAAAATCTTTCCTGTCTATAATCAGAATGACTACATGACTCTACTGAAAACAATTTTGTCTCTCCCCTCCAAAATAAGATTATCCTAAAAGATCCCAACAAATTAACTGTTTAGGCATGCTGAGAATGCAGCAACATCAGTTATTTCAAGCCATAAGCTCATCCATAAAAATATCCCACCTAATTCCTGCACAACAATGTAACTGTAAACCACAGAGTTTCTCCTCTGAAGAATGACCATATAAATGACCATATAAATGACATACTGGTGTCTTTTGCAAACTTACCAAGAATTAAGAGGATGTCAAAGGAATGCTACATTTGAGAAACTTCAAGTGAAATTTTTTGGCTTACTGTCAATTCATTATCTCTTAGAGGTGATGACCTCCTTGTTTATCCGTGTTCAGACTCTTCTCAAACTTTTTTCTGTCTCTAAACTTTGTAAAAAAAATTCCTATAAGCGAAAATAATTTATCCAGCTTTAAACCTTGCTTGTGGTTTAACCTTGATGCTATTTTGAACTGGATGATGACAGGTACCCGCTTTTATGACCGGAGGAAGATTCTGTTACAAGTAATCAATATTTTGTTTGTTTAATAACTAAGGGATTGCTTGCGTATATAACTGAGGAGTTAAATATTTGGCAGGGCTATGAAACATGTTAATTAAAATTTTAAGTTACATGAATCCTACAGAAGGATTTAATAGAAGAAGTTACACTTGAAGAGACCATTTTAGTAATTCAAGCAAGTGTGCCATGCTAATAATATAAAGTTTCAAAGTACTTTATCTATAAAGCCAGGAGACTTTGATATATACAATCTATATTTTTAATGTAAGTGAGAGAACTTTCAAGCACTCTTAAGAATGTCAAGCTTAAGAATTTATGGGACTGCAATGATATTGCAAAGGATAGTTTTTCAAAACAAAATTTCAAAGGCACTACAGAACCTGGTGAATTAGGAATGGAAACTACTGCCCAATTCAAATACATCACTGAAAGCAGACAAACTCATCACTGACCATATATTTAAGAGAGAAGAGGCAAAAGGAGGATCCCAAAGAGCCCCCAAATTATCCAACTGCATTTTTGAAAAAAAAGCTGCCACCCAGACTCAGACATGAAGAAATGACAGCACTTGCAGTTGTTTTACATGTAATTGATACTGGCTTTAGTTGAGCATTAAAATGTGGTTGTAACTTGAGTTTTTTTAAAGGCTTCTCGCATTACCCCCAAACAGCCAGACCATGTGAACCAAAAAGGGTAATAGAGAGTCTGTGCAAGATCTAACTTAAGATGCTTAATTTTCATTAAACTTTCTGTCTCAAGTAATTCTTTAAACAAACCAGAGGTTAAATGAGATTGAGATTTTAAGTGAAAACTTTCAGAGCTGCTTCATCAAGTCAAAGAATTAAAGCTTTCCTCTCAATTACAAAGCTTCCTGGGATTTACTTTGTCTTCTTGCAAACATTTTTAGTTTTGCTAGGTCAGAAATAAGACCTTTTTAAATAGACTTGTCATTAGAACTAGCTGGATTATCTATGATAATTATCTGTGCTCCATTTTAGGATTTAATACCTTTTCCTCCACAATAAATGTAGGTATGATTTGCGTGGGTGATGCAGTTTGCATCTTTGCCGGGGAATAGTGGAACAGATGAGGAACTTTATTGCTTATTTTTTGACACCTTTTTTATATGAAAAAAGTAAAAAAAAACCACCCAGTTTTGTGATTAATAACTTTTTTTGCTTACTTCTGTCAGGTTCTCCTCCAGGGCATATAAGAATCTTTACAGTATGACACTAAAAGGACTGTCATGTCCCTGAAATTGCATCGCATAAACAATTACATGTAATTCAGCTCATGGCTTCCTCAGAGGCTTCCTCAAAGGCTACATTATTTGGTTTCTGACTCTAAAATATCTTCTCTGTCATATCTACCAACATTAAAAATTATAAGAGGAGACTTTATCAAAGTATAGCACTACCTTACAATGGGAAAAGCCTTTTAATTCTTTAACACAGGGGACAAAGACTAAAGGGATCCAGTTGTTGGGAGCTGTAGAAGGGTACATTCAGAGGGGAGATGAGGTGAAGGTTTTGACATTAGTTAACCACTGGAACATACTGTTGAGGAACAAGAAGGATTGTCCATTATGAATCAGACTAAGAATGAAGCATATTTTCAAGCAATGTCCTTTCTCCATCATGAAATATGGGATCTGTTCCAGGATCACTGGATCAAACTCTATTGCCTTTCAGAAGATAATCGCAGGCATCATTTGTGGCCCCAAATTCTGCAAATATATGGAGGAACTAGGTCTATTATATCTTGGCTGAAGTAGCTATGAGGAAATAAAATGTGTCACAGGCTACAGAGACAGTCAGTGGTAAAAGGAAAACAACGGAGTACTAACAAACACCATTGTCTGGCTTCATGAGGGTTCATCTCCAAGTGCTTTTCATCGGAAAAAATGGTGGGTAAGTTTGGCATGATGAAACACAGTGGAAAGCTGTGATAGGTCTGAGGAGTAAAAAGTCTGGAGAGCTGTATTAAAACAAAGGAATACTAAGGGATGAACTTCTGCTGTGGAAATGGTACCTTTTCCTTTGACCCCCAAATAATTTTTAGGAATTTTAACATCTGTGTGAAATAGAACTTAGGTTATTTTCCGTAAGCTAGAGAAGATTTTCTCCCCTAAAATGTATTTGTTTTTATTGTCTTCTTGTGAAGTAGCGTTGCTCAAGTATTTCCTTGTGTATCAGTGTCATCACCTAAAGAACATGCAAAGATCCTGTTTGAAAGATTCAGTCCTTTTATGCATGACTGAAGAATTGAAGTGGTTTGAGAAGTACAGCCAGGTCTTATGACTGCCATCTACTAATACTTGTGTCTGAGTAATGATAGGCAGCATTAAAGAGAAAATGAAAAAAATTGTGTAAAACTCATGCAGTCCAGGTTTTCAATGTGAGCATTAATGTGCTCATCATTCTTCAGAATTGAGCCACTTCTCAAGGAAGTTCAAAAATAAAATACAGTAAGCAGGATGAAATATTTTCAGTCATGAAATATTTCCATTGCATCTTACAACTTGGGAATCCGCTGGATGAAAAATACATTTCCAGGAGTAAAATAAAATAAAATGACAATGTGAGAAAATGATTGTTGTACAGTATTTACTCCCATCCCTGAGCATGTAAGTTCCTGCTGTCCTTGGTGGGGATAAATTTGACAACCACTCTAACAAGTAATGTGAACAAAAGGTGTATCATATCCACCGGTGTGAAGAAACTGTCTTCACGACACACAGCCAGAATGTCTGCTGATGCTGATTTTTTCAGCTAATTCTGTGTTCTCCAATTGACCCGCAACTTCCTCATTTCTGGAACTATTAGCATCTTCTCTATGCCTTCAAGGCTATTTCCTGAAATTGTCCTTTTTATAATATTAGTCTAGGAAGACTGGCATGAAATAAAACCCTGGCAAGAAATCAAAGAGTAAGTTATTTTCTAAAGGAGTTTCCCTGGAGAATCAGGTCAAAAGCCTACTTCCAGCCTTGAATACTTGGAAGACATGAAAGAAAGCTTTGTTTTAGAAGCTCAGGTGTCTACACACAAAGATGATAATTGTTTTCTCTTTTTTTCTGTTTATTGCTTTTGAAGAAATTCAGTTCGAGACCCGGGATGCATCAAAGAAAAATGTGTATTTGGATGAGCTCTGTTTGATGGCAGGAGCTTTTCCTTGTTAAGTCATCAAAACAGCCCAGAGTGAGAAGGTAGCAGAAGCCCTTCTAGAGAAAGAGTACCAAGCATCACTGAGGACAACCATGGGCACAGAAACTCGACAGCTTTTATGTTCTGTCCTTTTATGTGCACACAATTAGGTAGCCGGATGTCACACACGTGAGGAGCCAAGGTGTCTGATCCAAAACTCATCAAGTCAATATAAACATGCCCTTTGACTTCAGACGATCTTGGGATAAGCCCTCAAGGATTTTAGCAGCAATGAGTCAGAGCTTTTCTGACATCATTTGGATAATCTTCCAGGTGGGGGTGTTGGAGGGTGGTTTCAAAAGCAGATGTGAGCTCTGTGTATTGGTTGTGCCTTTGATGAAACAGGGATGGCTTTTCCTGCATTCTTTATTGCAGTGCAAAGTCTTTTATGGGAACACCAGCACACACTCACCTACCAAACTTCTTGTTGCAACAGTCTAGAACACTGATAATGTGTTTGTTTCTATGTTACAACACACTCTCAGGGCTTTTGTTCCATTACAGCCAATGGATGTTGCCTATGGAGTACACAGGAACATGCTGCCTATGACTTCACTGCCAATATACAGAAGGATTGGGCTATTCCCCCAATTCTCTTTAGTCTTATGAGCCTGATGCATTAAAAAAAAAAAAAGGAAAAAAAAAAAGAAAGAAAAAGAAAGAAAAAAAAAAGTAACTGTATAACCCAAACCACTAACTCACAGTTGCAGTAGAACATTTCTTTCTGTTGCATTCAAACCTAAGCCAGCTCAGCTTGTACCAGTCCATTTTAGGGGCACATAACGAAAATGCAACGATGTCCTGTGAGACTGTGCAGGCAAAAGGTCCAGGCTAGACACTGTGTGTGTGTCTTCCTAGTGAAGCCTTCATAGGCATGATGTCACAGAGCTTTGTTTTTCACTCAAGTTCTTTTTTATTTTCTGATTTTGTTTTTGCTTTTGAGAGATAATCTCCATTATCACATTCATTCCTGCTCAACGCTTTTTAATGCATGTATTATTTATCTTCAGAAGATCTTTTATGCTCTTGTGTGAATTCCAATTGTTATGGCTCATTTTAATTTCCTTTAAGGCCCTTGGCCACTTTTTCTGTTGGAGTATGGCTGGTTCCACTTAATAGAAGCTTTGTTATGCAGATACATGAAGCTCCTGTGCACCACCTTTGAACTTCTGAATAAACAGTGCCACTCCATCTGATATATTTTCAACAGTCAAATACAAAAGAGATGACAGAGACTAAAGCATGAGCAAAGTCATGCTTAACTCTAGCATGTACAACAAACAAAAGAATATAATTTGGGATAGGTGTCAAGCAATTCAATTTTCAATTTATTTTCCTTTTGTCTGGTTTGGATGCTTATCTGTATTGGTGGTGAGGTATATATCTATCATGTGGCCATGAATTTGGCCCAGATAAATCTTGTTATACCCAAAAACCTTCATCAGAGGCACGCTATAAATAACAAAATTCTATAGCAAAGGAAGATGCTTCTCAAACTCAAATCAGCCTCAGAGGACTTGATCTCAACACCGTTTCTGACGAATACTGATGTCTGAACATTAGATATTCAAGCAAATGGTACTGTTTGACAATACCAGTAGTAATTTCAAGTGTTTTCTCCTGTGTAATTTCTTTTTCCACAGTTTATCATATCAAAACAGTTTGAAGAGAGAAAATAGCCATGACTTTTCTATTTAACCAAACACTTGTTTTCTCTCATTTATTTGTTGCCTCTAATCATGACACAATAAAGTCAAGTATTTGGGTAAAGGCCCTTCCTTTCATTGCGTGTAACATCATTAGGGACTGTGTGATTTGGATTTCCATGTCTGAATAGAAATAATTAGAAAATATGATTTATACTTTTTTTTTTTTGTCTGGAAAAGCTGTAGGGATAAATTCTCCCTTGCTCTGTGTGCGGTGAGAAAAATTACATTGGGTAAAGGGCTCAAAGGCAGTCTAGACAGCTGTACCCAAACTTCCATTTAGCTCCAATCCCCCTGCCCTGGGCAGGGACACTTCCCACTAGGCCAGGTTGCTCAACGTCCCATCCAACCTGGCCTTGAATGATCCTAAGGATGGGGAATCCACAGCTTCTCTGGGCACTGCCCTAAGGACGGTGGTGCACCAGAATAAACAGGGTTGTATTCGCTCAGGTTTTAAAAGTTACATGATTTGAAACGTTTTTACAGCCATGTGCCTGCCTATGCATGAGGAACCTGTCAGAAGGCAAATGTAATGCTATGAAGCATTTGCTCCTTATCTAAACGCGTGCGAGTTTGGAGCCTACATTTATGTTCTCCAAACGGACATCTAAAATATTTTCATAGGCACCCCAGACCATAAAACTGAATATACACATTTTGTTCCCCAGCAGAGGCCAAATTCAATTCAGTGTGTTCTTTGTGATCTTTGACCATCACAGTCACCTTGCAGCAGAGCAGAACAAGAAAAAAATATCATGCCTCAAATCCCTGAGATTTTATCAGAAGGAAGAAGATCACAGCACTACTGAGAGAAACTCAAGTGTCAAAGTCAGGTAGAAAGGACCACTCTTTGGGAGCCTTCAAAGCAACTGTTTCTCCCCAGCGACTTCATAAGGAATTTATGCACTTACTTTATAGGGACATCTTCACCAGAACATAAAATTTAGGTGCAAATTAGGTGTCTACATTCCTTCATATGATGTGTCGTTACTGGCTTGGCATAGAGATTTGCAAGAGATTGAATAAAACAGCCTGAAGGACGTACAAAATACATGCATATAAAAATATACAGGTAAGGAATGTTACACTTACATGCACAGACTCCTAAGACAAAACTGACTGCAGCACAAACGCTCACAGCAGCCAGAAATAGGGACACTCAGATTTGGAGTCAGGCTGGACACATCTCTCTGCATCCTGAACATGGGAGTGGGGGACACCAAAATCCTTCACAACACTATCAGATATCTGTTAAGTCCAGAAAGAAGAAAGGGTTTGAAGTCAGGGATTCTGGCCTGCTCCCTTTCTGGCCTACTACCTCATGTTCAACCCCAGTGCTGCTGATTTTTGTAAGATATCCAAAGACAGATACTGAAGAACGAAGGGAGGAACTTGCCTCAAGGCTACTGAAATGTTCTTGGTAATAGGTTAAAAATGTGAAGCATTTAAAGTGTCTGATGTTCCTTTTGATATTCTCCAGGCAATTTCCTCAATCAGCTTCAAATTTTAGTCATTTTCAGCTTTAAAACAAGCAGCGACACAAATGATTAAAAGAAACAACAACAAAAAATTAACACACCCCCAGATGGTAACTATTATCTGAGCCAGAAAATAGAGACAAATACATCCACTTAGGGCAAACTAACATATTGTATTATATCACTATGATGTACTGTAATGGGATATGATTTACATTAAAACTTGTGAATTAGAGATTTAACTTATGGCCTTTCTCCACAAATTACAACAACAAACAAGAGCAGGAAAATCAGCTCTAATAACAGCATGCATCCCATCACAGTTTGCTGGATTATTTCTAGACCAAAACCATGGATAAAATATTCAAAAGTGCAATTTTGTAACAGTATTCCAGAAATGTGATTTAAGTGAAAATCCTGGTTCTCTGCAGTCAGTAAAGGTTTTATGGCAATCTTCCCAAGAACTGGGGTGTTTTAGGTGAGAATTTGACTACAAAACACTCCAGAAGAGTTAGGCAGATGGTGTGACCATGGCTTATTATGTTAAATGTAAAGGTCTCGGTTGTGCTCCCTCCATCTGTTTGCTCATCCACCTCTTGTCTTGTATCATAACCTCCTAAGATACTGATTTTAGGGACTATCTTCTAGCTCTGTGTGCTGAAATGCCCAGCACAAAAGGAGGCAGTGCTTTGGGCTTCTCTTTGTTAATGCAACTGAGCTAAACAGATAAACAACTTGACAGGGATGAATTTGCCAGATTTATTCTCTGTCACAAATTGTACTTCTAATTGCATAAGGTTCTCTTCCCTGCATGCTGTCATCTGGTTTGTGATGTGGTGCACCTCTTAAGCACTGCAAAATCCCTCTCTGAGACAGCTGCATTTTGTGATGGATACTACACAAACATACACATAAACACAACATGTTTCAGTTCCCTAATTTATATAACTGCTTCCTACAAAGATCTTAGGACTGAAAGTTACTCTGAGAGGGAGAATGACATGGTAAGTGGATTCCAATGATTTGAGGTTTTTTCTCCCTAAGTGACTTGCCAGAGCCAATCTCATCTGTATGCACCAATAT
The DNA here is from genome assembly GCF_009650955.1 of Corvus moneduloides. Classification (NCBI taxonomy): domain Eukaryota; kingdom Metazoa; phylum Chordata; class Aves; order Passeriformes; family Corvidae; genus Corvus; species Corvus moneduloides. The sequence goes on from NC_045478.1 coordinate 7,711,530, forward strand.
TCTCTAAATAATAAAAAAAGGGGATAATGTTTCCTCTCCTGACGGATGTGCACTCAACTTTATCCACATTGTGCTTTAGCAGCTCTGCAAGAATGTAAAACAGCAATCTAATACCCTGCTTAAATTTGCTAGAAACAATCACTGAGATCACTGAAGGCAACTTCTCCCTGCTGAATGTGTGCCTGCGTGAAAACTTGAGACTGGGAGGGGAATGATGAGTACCCACCTCAGTTAAAACAGTTCTATTCCTTCCTGATCTGTTGCAAAGAGAGGGGGGAAAAAAGAAAGAAGATATTTGGGTGATAACTGGGAAGCAACTACAACTGCAGCACCTCCAGCAGTACTTGAGCCAATGTTAATCTCGCTCCTTGGGTACCATCGTGATGCTGGATTCTCAGCCACATGGTGAGCCACAGATGACATTTATCCTGCTGCACCTCCCCTGTTTTTGTTACAAGCTGCTGTGATTAAGGCTCGGATGGTGACTTGTACCACAATCACAGCTCTGTTTACAGCACAGACTGACCTTTGCTTACTGACTGTAGAAACATGAATGATGTATTTCTAAATGTTAGCCCTTCAAAAAAAAAAAAAAAAAAAAGAAAAAAGAAAAAAGGAATTATATAGCTGCTTGTGTCTCCTTGGCTTTGGGAGAGATTCTCCCAGTAAGTCATTCCTGAAATGAAGATGGTAAGAAGAAAGAGATGTGCAGAGAAGGGTGAACAAAATCCCATTTGGGATGGGTGTATCAGATACCCAGGCTGGTGGGACTGCTCTGCTTGGGGGAACAGCTGAGATAACTTTCATTTCTTTGAAATTTGTGGAATTTGTGCTCATTGCCAAAGGAAAATAAGGGAAATGACAATGAAACAGAGATAACAGTATTATGAGAAGTATGCCAGCAATGAAATGACAGAGAAAACAGTAATGGGAAGCAGAATACGTCAAGGAGAGGTGGCAGATCATGTCACTGTGGTTTATTCTGCGGCAAAAGAGAGATCAAGTTTCGCAATGCTCAGGGTCAAGCAGTAATGAGGTAGGAAGCAAAGCCACAGAAGTGACTCACAAGCAGGAGGTTACACTCTCCTGTGAAAACTGCAACTTCTCACAAATTTCGTAGTGCCAAATCCATTTTTAGCAATTACCCTGCAGACTAATTTCTCTCTCATTTGCAACTGCCTAATATGCTTTTAGTAAGTGCAGCTCTCCACGAGTTAAAATAGCAAAGGCAGAGATTTTTCTTGTTACCATTTTTAGCATTTTGTCCTTTTTGGATGAAATGAATCATAATGTTTACTACGGTCTTTCATTTTAGTCCCCTGTCTTATACTCCAGCTGGAAGTGGGTAGGATAACCAGCATCTTGCCCAGTTAACTCACAGTTGGTGTTAAGAGAGGACATAACACCTGAAACAAGATGGAAAACACGTAGGAAGGCAGAGAGACATGCCATGGGGATTGCTCCTTTGCTGTTACGCTCAGAGGGACAAACTACTGCTCAGCAGGGTGATGGAGACCCACGAGCTCTGCTGCTGTGGCTCCTGCCGATGGCAGTCTAAGTGTGGACGCTGCCAACCTCCTCATGGCATCAACCTTACTCCTGCTACAACAAATTAAAAGGACGAAACTCAGGTAAAATTTGGCTCTCACCCAGTTTCAATGGCAAGCTTGTGCTTTCCCCCCACCGACTAAGCAAGATGTGTCAGAAGAGCAAGGAGTGGTGTCGTGACAAAGCTTTGTCACAGATCTGAACTGCCAGCTTTGCATGTGGAGGAAGTATTGGTGCCAAAGAGCTAAAGAAAAGCAAACAGAAAGCAAAATGATATGAAAAAGAAAGAGTAATGGTAACATGATTTAAAAATACCTGATGTAACTGAGAAGAGCGAGCAGGACTTAACGGATGCTACCCTTGTTGGTGCTGTATAAATGTCTTGTTCTGTTCCATTCTGGTGTTATTCCAGGGTCAAGTATATTCAGTGTCCTTTATAATCAAGCTGTCAATATACAGTCTTGATGCTATACATTGATTTTGTGCCACAAGAAAGAGGAAGTTAGCCCTTTGTGTTCAGCACTGTCGCAGTGACTTGAATATTTTTTAGCCCACAGTATTCAGTATCACCACCAAGACCAGGGTATCTGCCTGGCCCCACACATTTTACCTGCAGTTTCTACACATGTAAAAGTTCTTTACAAACATGTAGACAATGTAATGTAGCAACTTATTTAGAAGCAGTGGGAAATCTGTGAGGTTCCAGTTTGTACCAATAAACTAGTTATACAAACTTCTGTGAACTATAGGGAAAGGGGCAAGAAAATGCCCCTGTAATCCTCTTAATGAAGATACAAAAATGTAACACTTAAATAAAAAACTGTGCACAGACTAAATGAGAGTAACAATAATATTTAGTACTTACATGGTTCTGTCGCTCTAAATTACTCCAAAACTTCCCAAGAGAGATCAGACTTGGCCTCAGAGAGGCTACGTAAAGCGAAGAGTTATATGACTTGCCAAAACCAGCATATAACACAGCCAAGAAAATTTGCACTTTCAGCCCCATAATACTAAGCAGGTTGTTTTCTTGTCAGTTTCCCCACGTCTTTTTAGCAATGAGCAGGGATAATACAAGGGCTCTTCCACCTGAACTCCCAGCTACCTAAACTGCAAATGAAAACCTGTAATGCTTTTCCTATCTAAATGTTAGAAAAAGCAGATGTCACCAAAGTGGTTCTACAAGCACAAAAATTCCATCATAATTGTCAGGTGTATTTATCTATTCTGTGTCCAGACAGTATTTGTCAAGAAATAGGTTACAAATTAAGGAAGATGAATTCAGCAGGAACGGAGATGCAGGGCTGAGCTTGCACAGTGCCAACACTCTCCCATTACAGGTTGATACTGATATGAGCCCAGCCTGCAAGGTGTTATCTGAAAATGGAAAAGCAAAAAGCTGGAAGGAGCTCAACCAGACACCTCAAAGGTGGCAGCCACAAACACAGCCTGGAATACACACCTCATTATCATAGAATCACAGAATGGTTTGTGTCGGAAGGAACCTTAGAGATCATCTAGTCCAGCCCTCCTGCCATGTGCAGGAAGACCTTCCACTAGATCAGGTTGCTCAAAGCCTCATCCAGCCTGGCCTTAAACATGTACAGAGATGGGAAGTCCACAACCTCCCTGGGAAACCTGAGCCATTACCTCACCACCCTGAAAAAGCGTCTTCCTTACATCTAATCTAAACCTGCCTTCCTACAGTTTAAAGCCATTTCCCATTATCCTATCACTGCAAGTTTTTAAAGGTCTCCTGAGAAGACAATTCAAAACCTTGCCAAGGAGCCCAATTCAGTGCTTAGGTGTATTTGTCACCAGACTTTCCTACCAGCTGACTTAAAACTCCTACTTCAGTATCGCTTCCCAGCCAGCGAACTCCCCTTTCATATTTGTGCACTTCGGTGTTTTTTTTTCCTTCCTACTTCCACTTCTATGTACAGAATTGACTTGCACTGATAAACCAACCAATTAACAGAAAGCCACCTCTGTATTCTCCAAGCCTGCCTCTCCTCCCCATGAGGAGATCATCCACATGTGAGTGCCTGTGAGACAAGGAGGGGACAGCCTTGGCACAGGCCAGACCATATCTTAGGGTTGTCTTGGGCTCCCTCTCAGCTTGACCATTCTTCCTTGGTTTACTTGAAAAGATGTTACATGTGACCATATCACAGACCTTATTCAAATCTCAACATACCAGCTTCACCATTTCCTTCTCACTGGCTGGAGGGTGCCCAACACCCTGCTACATGCAGGCAGGATCAGCTGGTCTTTCACCTTGTCAATAAACCCCAGTGAAGGATCACTAAGTCACTCTCAGTGAAAGGTTTCTCAGTACACTTTGTTTTGTTCAATTTTTTTTTTTTTTTTTGCTAACCTGAGAGATTTTAATTTGCCAACACCAACTCCTCAGGGAGCTGGCTGACTCACAGTCTTCTTCCAACAGGATCCTGTAGGTCTCTGGATATTTGTCATAGGTGGTTCCTATTCCCAAAATAGACACGGAAACTCTTTGAACGACATCCACAGAAGAGTAAGATCCATCTGCCTGAGTAAGATCCAGCTGAACTGTTTCCAGTGATTACAAGATATTTCAGAGATATTTAGTGGCCAGTCTCACTTGGCTTGCAGATAAACTCTGAGGTCTACTTTTTAAACAGGCAGAGTTCAGATGACGGATTTTTAGCATTATTATGAATTATGAGAACTACTACAAGAAAGCAAAGTTGGGAATACATGTATATGTATTTCATAAAATAGGACCACACACAGGTATTTTGGGATATGTGACTTCTTGAACTACCAACTGTTGGCATGCAAGATCAGCTGCTTCTCCCTGGGGCTGTTCTGTTCAGAGCAGGAGGATGCTGGTCCCCAGCTGCCAAGTTACCCATCCTCCCTCAGCACATTTCTCATGCAGCTTTTTGGCCCAAGCTGCAGTTTTCATCACCTTTCCATTAGGCATCACCGATTGCGAGTGATCACCATACATGCTGAGTGGCACATTAAAACTACTTTTTAATGTCTCACTATTAAACTTGCTTTCAATATCAAACAAAACATTAAAGATCCATTATTCCTCCATGCCAGCTAAAGACTTTTTAATGAGATTAATTACAAGAGAAGAACGTATTTTTCAGAAGATCAGTTTAATAACACGTCTAATGTTTAGTAACTTTAAATATCGTCTATTAGAGCTGATGTTATTTGAAAAATGCCTGCGAGTATTTACAGTATTTCAAGTTGTGAAACATACCCTAAACCTGCCTGAAATAAACCTGCCCATTTTTGTCAAATGCCTGTTGGAGCTCTACAGCTTTCACAAGTCTTTTAAATAAATCCATGTGCATCTTGAATGGGAAATTATTTGATTTTGCAGAAACCCATAAATAAATGTCCACCGTGACCTATACACAAAATCTGAGATAAAGTAGAAGTTATCAGCATTAACCTCTCTTGTTCTGCTCACAGAAAAAGACTGTTTTAAAATGGCTTTGTAAGACGATGTCTCTGTCACGACAGTGACAGACTTCCTGCATAAATGGCCAAATAGCAGTTGAGGGGCTGTGAAGAAAGAAATCTATATGAAGAGTAGAATTTAAAAACACTGTATGCAGGCAGCAAAAAAGAGTATTTATGAGTTTATTTTTTAATCTCATTTTTGGCAGGGAGAAAAGAGACCAAGGAGAGCTAGCACAGGGGAAATGATGCTTCACTTGCTCACTGAATCTCCTTGAGGATACCACAGATTTGTTTGAAAAAAACCAGCAAAGATCACCTATTCGGATTTCTAACCTCCCCTCAACCTTCTTTCTTGCTAAAGGTTAATGACTAAGTGAAAAGGAAAATTGACATACTTCTATAAAAGCCTAAGGTCAAACATAAAGGGCAGTCTCAAGCGAACCACAGAATCACAGAATGGTTTGGGCTGGAAGGCACATCCAAGATCATCTCATTGCAATTTCTCTGCCATGGGCAGAGACAACTTCCACCAGACCAGGCTGCTCAAAGCCACATCCAGTTGGCCTTGGACACTTCCAGGGATGGGGCATCCACAGCTTCTCTGGGCAACCTGTTCAAGTGTCTCACCACTCTCATAGTGAAGAATTTCTTTCCAAAATCCAATCTAAATCTACATTCATTCAGCTCAAAGCCATTCCCCCTTGTCCTATCACTACACCTTTGTAAAAAGTCCCAGCTTTCCTGTAGGCACCTTCAGGTACTGGAAGATGCTCTAAGGTGTCCCTGAAGCCTTTTCTTCTCTAGGCTGAAGAAAGCCAGCTCTCTCAGCCTGTCTCCACAGCAGAGGTGCTCCAGCCCTTGGACCATCTTTATGGCCTCCTCTGGACTCACTCCAATATGTTTCATATAGATTCTCCACTCAGCCTAAATCTGTGCTTAGGACTGCCCTGATGTATGTCCAGGATACTTTTCCAGACAGAAAAAGCTGCTGCAGAACAGCAAAAACACCATGACTTATTTTTACTGGTATTTTTATTATTAAAACAATCTGTATCTGTATGAAGAGTTCTAATTTCACCAGAGATGATAAATGAGAGAAAAGGAAATTATTAATGCTTAAGGACTAAGCATCAAACACCTGAGCACAGGCAACTTCATGCAAAGCAGCACAAGACTGCCATAGTTCCTGGGAAGAAAGATCTAAGGACAGTAGCCTACTTCCTACATGCCCAACTAACTGAAAATGTGGCTAACCTGTTGTCATCAAGATACAGAGCTGAAATGCAAGTTGTATGAGGAAGACAAATGGCAATGGTTAAATGCAGTAAGCAGATGGAAAGCACCAGTTTGGATTCATCTGTACAATCAAATGGGCACCTGTCTTGAGCATTAAAGAACAGCACAGCTCTTTGTGGGGGCCTTGGCTTTAGACCTTTGACACAGCCAGATGTGAAGGGTCCACGGGGCTCCCTGGTACCAAACCTGAGCCATGGAAATTTATTTCTTAGGACATGCAACTGCTTCTCCTACATAGTTCAGAAAGAAAAAACCACATTCAGGGCACTTTTAATAGATCTTTGGTATTAGCCAGTGGGAAAAAAAACCACCAACCAAACACATCTCCTCACAGCTTCAGTTTCACAGCTGAGGTTTTCAAGCCAAATGAAAAAGAGCCACAACCTCCCCTTTCCAAACCACATAGTAAGGCAAAAGTTGCAATCAAATCACAAGAACTGGCAAACATGAAGATATTTACAACATTATGAATTACACTGTGTCTCAGAGACTTGAATACCTGGGAGAGGCATGTATTCCACAGCCTAAGGATGTGGCGGTGACCTTACTTTAAGAGAAAGGACAGTGCCAAAGCTGACCGGTCCCTAAATTAAAATCTAGTCCAGAAAATATATTTTTCAAATGTCCACCTGATTCTGGAAAAACCTATCAGTCTGCCAAAGCAAGGGCTTCAAGATTATTAAAGTGCCAACTACAATTTATGCCCAAGATACCTTGCTGGCGTTCTCTCATGTCACATACTACCAAGGCTCTCTGTCACCCATCCTTTGGGGCCTCCCAGTTTAATCTGATTGAGGTCAGGTCTACTCACTCCAAGGACTCTGATGGCAAGGCACCATCCCTGACCATGCTTCCCAGTTTCTTGCTTCTTTCTTCTCCAAAAATTCAGCATAAATCAAGCCAGGTGGGCTATTCCTGCCTATTTTAATTTTCTTTCTTTCTTAATGCCCCACTGCTCAGTTCTGGGGAGTTGCAAGAACATCTGCTACAAGAGCAGACTTGTATTAATTGATACTTACTGCTGTATGGTGCCATGTATATGTACAGCATGTTTTATGTGTTTGGTGCACAGCAGAGCTGATGTGAAATGGGAGAGATTAAAGGAAAACAACTTCAACATAGTCCTCTCGAGAGGTGGGAAACAGGCTTAAGCCTTGCTGTTGACCAGCTCTGAGGCAGATGCAAATCAAGGCCTTCACTTTTCAGGAAAAATGTCTAAACTGCCATGTGACTACAATTCACTTTGTGGAGTCCGTTGAATGGAAATATTTGCACTTTTCATCAGAAAAGAGAATATGGAGGTGTGACTAATGCCATGGTGGGGATGTCCCCCCTGCTGTCTGAGTGCCCAAACCCATGGCAGGGGCAGGAGGAGGAGCAGAGTGAGTGCACAAGGCTGGCTGCTTACAGGGCGATGGATCCAGGTGGTACCAGATAAGAAAGGGATGGAAATCCGGGTCAGTGCCACCCTGGGCACAGAACTGAACCGCTGAGCTACCAGGTGAAAGAGCAGCCATGCACTTCTCCCCCTCAGTGAAGTCTGTCTTTCTCTCCCCCACTTCTCTTCAAAGGACTAAGCCTTTTCTTGAGTGTGTTGGTCTCCTTTGTTTGACAGTAAAGCCTCATTCTCCTTGTACTTTCTTTTTCCTCTTCATTTTGCTGCTCTTGTGTTGATCAGAAGAAATAGACCCAGTGCTGTTTAGTCATCTACAAGCATTTAACTGGCATTGGTGACGATACTTTTTCAATCTGGCAGTCTACCAGATGGATCAATTATTTGCCAAGCCTTAATTTTAAAGCCATCCACTGTACAAACCGCAGGTCAGGACAGTAAGGGTTTATTTTGCAATCAGCTTCTGGGCAAGAGCAGGATTCCTCAGTATTACAATACTCTGGTGGCTCTTGAGCAGAGAAGCAGCCGTGATGTGCAGGCACACTCATGAGCACAAACAAACTCAAAACTCTCAGGTGGTGGTGTTGCTTGGTCACCTCACAGATTAGCTGCTGTTTTAAGTAGGCAATATCCCTTGGAGACAGCAATTTTTCATGTATTTAAATATCCTGCTTGTTCAAGAACAGCAGGGACAACAGGCAGAAAAGCAGGATGGCGAAATAGGCCTGTGGGCAGCTCTAGCAGCACAGTGCTGCTACTGTAAATTTACAACTTCCCTTTTTTCAAGGCCCCTCAGAGCACTGTTTGCATCTACACACACCTGCCCTGCAAATACTAACACTGTTATATCAAAACCAGCATACTCACAGACAGAGCAGGGCTGTCTGCTTCCACTGCAGCTCACACTCTTCTGGTACTGCCTTGATGATTTCCACAAAACCACTCATTTCTTTGCAACAGCTACCTAAAATACCCCATTTAGCTTTATTTCACTCCCATTGGGCAAAATCCTCGGGATGCTTCATGCAACTCAGCCAGCAGAAAAGAAACAGCAGGGATTCAGGCAGGAGGGGAAGAGGAAGCAAATAGCACGTGACCAATGTGCCACCTCAGTGCCCTGCTACTGCCAGGAGTTTGGACACATTCGAGGTGAGCCTGGCAAGAAGGCTGGGGGGAAACAGCTTCACGGTGCTTACTCAGTTTAGCCCTGCTTGGCACAGCTCTGTGTCAGAGAATAACAAGTCCTTTCCTTCCTTGTGGGGATGGTGTAAGATCCCCCTCATCCATGGTGGGTTCAGCTCACACGAAGTGCATCAGCCTTCTTTCTGCTCCTCACCTCACCCTCCATCTCACCCAGTCCCCAGGCTTAGAAAAAGAAAGTGGCATTAGAGACCAAAGTGTTGTCTTCATCAGAAGAAATTCCAGCCTTTCCAGGAAGATTATCCACAGGGAATCTGTAGTTGATTTTTAGCCTGATTTTGTGCAAGTTGAGCTCTCACACACCGAAGAATGCAATTGCAAAAGCTTAATGGAAGCACAGCAAAAACATAATTTAAAATTCAGGGAAGAAAGCGAGGAGAGACAGTCCTCAACTGTGAAAAGTTTGGGGTTGTTTTGCAATTTTACTATAGGATGCAGCAGACAAATTCAGGTGCTATTATTTATTGAGAAGTGTCCCATGTGCACAGCAGGGCTTTGCAAACAAATGAGACAGTGTCTGCTCCAAGCCGAGATACAAACAGTTTGACATCTGAATACACCAGAGACAAGCTCTCTGTGAAGTGGTGTGGATATTTTCAGAGATCATTGCTGGGAGTCTTAAGGGAAACGGGGTGTTTGCAGGCAGAAGGCGTTTCGTAGAGAGAGGCATTTCTTACTGAATACATAATGCACATGAGTTTCAACAGTAAACAGGACACAAAATGGGCAGGTAGCAGACAGATTTGGGGGAAAATGAAAAATATGAGTATGAAATTGTTAACAGAGGGAAGTTAGGAAAGAAACTACTTAAAGGAACTATGAACAGAGGGCATAATTGAAAGAGACATTGGAGAAGTCACTGTGACATGACTGAAGTGGTGGCCAACACTGACCATGGAGCTCAATTCAGGTCTGATGTCACCCATGAGCCAGGTGTGAGATGGGTGACACCACCCCAAGATCTTCATGGCAATGGGCTGTCAGGCTTTGCTATTTGTGAAGCTGTGAGTGCTATGGACAGGGCACACAGGAACATGGGGCCCCCATCCAGTTTAGAAACTCTCTGGAGACCAGGATTTCATGAACATCATCTATATTTAGACAAGGCGCATGTGGAGGATCACTTGTGAGCCCTCCATCACCCCTTGGCTCACAGTGGATATGTCCATCATGAAGTGTTTGCCAGTGATCAGTTAGGGGTTACAAACCCTACAGTGCAACAGCCTCAATCTCTTGAGTCCAAGTTTGGCTTTTTCAAATTCCAACTGAGGAAGGTGAGAGCATCCCATGACAATGTTACAGGGAGATTGAGACATGAGTCCTGATGTCCATGCAAGGATCTGTTTGTTTATGGAAACCCTTTCCATTTTGGAGCTAGCAAGTGCTTGCAGCAGAAGGAAATGCTGTGTGAGGTCAGGCTGTCTGCCCAAGGATGCAGAGGCCAGCAGTGTGATGAGCTGACAGCTGCCAGAAATTGCTTATGAACTCCTTGGTATCCAACTCAGACCACCCACTCTGTTCCAAAAGAAGCTCTTTGTACAGTTACTTTTTTCTAGCAAACTTTTTGCCAACCCATGGAAAAGTAACTCCTAGTTCTAGCTGGATTTTCTGGGTCCTGATGTGTGGGGAAGTATGGGCAGCCCCCTGCCATCTACCACCATCTGCAGAGGACCCATGATTCACAGGATGCACTATCAACAACCTGACCTCTTCAACCCCATAAAACTGAAAACTAAAGCACAGGAAAAGAGCATGGGAAATTCTTCTCTCCACAATGAACGCCCTCAGAAATGGACATTTTAGCTCCCATTTGAATTTGTCCAGTATATTTATTAGCCATAATGCAAACAAATGCATTTTGCTGGAGAAATGCAGAACCATTGGCTCATCAGGCTGTAGCAGAATGGGTGACACCACTGAGTTATCTCGATCTGCTCTGGCTGAGTGGTGCACTCAGGCTTCCCCAGCTTGCCTCATCATCTCCAGGGCCGTGAAAGTTGCAGCCGTAGGTGTGGAGCCCCAACTTGAAGAGCTGCTTCCTTGCTATTTTTAAGCAATCCATGCAACTAAGGGTGGAAAACCTCACAAAATGACCTCCAGCCATCAACCCAGCTCTGTGAGTTGTGTACTGCAGTTTTTGCAAGGAACTGTTTCTTTAGTTTAAAAAATCCCTTTCAGTATTTCAGCAGCAAAGACTGCACATCTCAGAGGGACTTTTTGTTTATTTGTCTTGGCTCTTCCTTTCTTTGGGAGAAAAATCTTTGATTGATACAGGCAATTCTTAAATGCCAATACACACTTTCAAATGCATGGTCCACTTTAGTGTCACTTCAGGGAATTGACAGGACATCTGATATTAATGAGTATTGATGTGTGAACATGTGCACACACAGAGTGATGGTGCAAACCTGATGGCATGAAGCTTTGAATAAATGTGCCACAAAAAATAATAAATCAATATTTAACATGGCAATAAATTATTACATGTCTTCTATCTTGTTACATCAGGAAGACCTTAAAAGGCATTACAACTCAAGAGTGACTTTTGTCATCCACTCCTAAATAACCTCAGGGGCTAAGCCCCCCCCAAATCTAGAGTTAAAATATAGCTTAAATAGACATAATGAAATGCAAAGTAGACCAGTTATGAACAAAAGTGCTCAAGCTGCTGATAGGAATCATGAACTAAAAGTCACATGGGTGCTCAGCTCCAATCATCCCGACTGAAGTCAATGCCAAAGCTTCCTGATTTCAGCTGGGCAAATCCTGCCCTTAGTTTTTATTGAAGCAGCACGATTTCTGTACTTGCTGGGGTCAGAAAGAAACAAAACACCAAGAGGAGCTCTCTTGATACCAGCACAGCACTGCTTGTCCCTCTTTTAATGGCTGCACATCTGGAAGCGGAGAAAATTCTGAGACCCACTGAAAGTCTTTCATTCCCTCTCATTTTGGAGCTTATTTTTGGCTGTGGAAAACATGGCCAAGGAGCTTGGCTGAACTAACACCTTCAAGCATTTTCTGATGCTGCCCTGGCACTGCCTTTGCAGACCTCAGAATCCCTCTGTGTGTCATTTATAAATAACCCTGTCTATTACAAAAGGTGGGCGCATCACCCCGGCTGCACTGGGAGCACACTGACCAGCTCCTGGCCTTCCCTGTTGACCTGACAGTTAACTTGGAGCTGCTGCCTGCCTGGAGCATCCCCTCCATGCTCTGTTTCATGGTGAGAGCAGAGAAAGCCGAGAGCTTTCAGTTCTCCATTTCTACTGCATGGGTGGGAAAAAGGATGATTTGGAAAGGCATTCACAAGTCAGGCTGTATGCAAGGTATTCCCACAATGCTGCAGGAGCATATGCAAGTGAAAATGAGATGGTGAGGGACATGACAAGGCATTTTTACCCAGAGCAGCTCCCTCTGAGTACATAGCAATCAGCATACAAAGGCGTGGTTTGGAAGGGACCTTAAAAATCACCTTATTCCAACCCCCCTGCTCTAGGCAGGGACACCTCACACTAGACCAGGTTGCTCCAAGACCCATCCAACCTGGCCTTGAACACTTAGAGGGATGAGACATCAACAACTTCCTTCACGTGCCTGCTGCACAGTTTTGCTTCTGCTTCTTTGAGCGAGCCATCCCACAGCTGTGCTCACTGGCGTGCCCCTGTATTTACAGGGCAAACTTAGCAGGATGCTAAAAGCCAGTGCTGGAATAGACAAAGGAGGAGAGGACATGCTGCCTGGCTCTCAGGCTGCTCTTAGGTAATTTTAGTCCTTTCCTTGAGCACCTAGGTGGCACGACAACCTCAAACTGTGGCCACCACTGTTAGCACAAAGAATTAAATACATAAACTTCATTAGCTATAATAGTGTTATAAGGTATGAAACATCTTACTAGGGAATTGGAAATTTAAGCTGATGTTTTCTTTTGCAGCAGAGGTAGAAAGCCAAGACAGCACGTTAGGTGGTGAAAGTTAGAAGGGAAAAAGAACAGCTTTTTTCAGACGCTTACTGCAGAGTGCCTACAATATTGTACAATAATAAGCTGAAAATACAGACTTTATTTCCCTTTGGAATTCAAACGCTTGTACATCAACAGGGCATCTCTAATATCTAAGTAATAAGCATAGCTGCTCCGCAAGGACACTATTGAAACCCAAATTCCCTCAATACAATTTCAGATTGAGAGTGTGAGCTCAGGGAAAGAGAACTTTATTACATTTCATAAGGTTCTCTTAAGCATTTTCTGAATTTAAAGCTAAAACCACAACCTCCAGTGGGGGAAAGTACTGCACTCTCCTCCTTTAAATCTGCATTCCTTTATCTGATACACTGGACAAAGTAAAAATGCTTTTATTACATCTGCAGACTTGAATATTACATTGAAGAGTTCTGAGGACAATGACTGTGCAATACATATGTATAATGCTACTATTTAGATGTTCAGATTTGTCTGCTTTGCTTTGGTACATATAATGCACCAGCAAAGCTGATGAAAATTTGTATATTTTCCCTTTCTTTGTGATAGCTGATTACACCAGGCATGTCTGGGCAAAAAGCATTTGCTACAGTGCTTGAAAAACCCAGGTAAAAACAATTTGTGGGGCCATTAAGTTATGAGATTTGTTAGTGAGCTGCAACACTGAAATAAATGTCCACACAGCAGTAATTGAGGAGTTAATGTTTTTCAGTTGTCCCCAGATGAGTGCAATATTTCTGTATCTTCTCAAAGTTTAAGATTAAACAAGTTAGGAGTTCAAAGTAAACAAACCGCCTAATCAAACAGCAGATGCCACTTATTCTCTAAATAAATACTATAGCATTTTATACCACTACCTCCAATAGCACTGAAACTCTTTTATTTGTTTATGGTATCCCTGGTTCAAATGGCAGAACCTCCAGATCCCATTTAAAATGCTGAAGAGGTCACTTAGAATTGTTGACTGAACACGGATCAAACCATAAAAGAGACTTTGTAATGAAATAAATATTTACTAATCAGATTATCTACCCACAGCAACAATCTTTGTTGGTAGGCTGCCATTTATTACGCTTTAAATCAACCCTGTGGCTTCTAATAAGCCGTGTTTTCATGTTTCCCTTAATATAGAACTGCTTGTCATTCAGGCTGGACAAGGTTTTGTTGTGCTCTGGGAGAGCTGCAGTGCCCGGGGCCAGAGAAAGCTGATGGAGCTGCTTGGCTCCTTCTTCTCCCAGACTCTCTTCCAGCAGCTCCACAACTGGTCTTGGCAGGACCTCCAGCATGTCTCGGCAGGGCTCAGGGTTCGTACAAAAACCAGTCCCCAAAATAATGTTAGGCTGTTTTAGAGATGCAAAGGGGGAAAAAAAAAAGACTGCTGTGGAGAGCATCCTTTCACCTGTGCAAGGATGAAAGTGTTATTATCCATGGATGAAAGTGTTATTATCCACACAAGGCAGGGACGGGCTGTTAATTAGGAAAATGAGTTAGGAAAAGGCTTAATGAGGTGCATGGGTAACGATCCAGGTGCTCCTGAGTATAAAATATGCTGAGAAAAATGAGCCCTCACAGAGTTTGAGGAGATGGAGTATCAAAAACACCCAGTTGCACTGACAAAACATACACATCTGCTTTGCCAGTACAATTAAGATTTCTGCGCTCATGAAACAGAGTGGGATAAATAATTACACATCTTTCTGATTATTGCTGTAAGAAAATATCTAATACTTAATATTGGTTCCACTTCCACAGTAAATGCATCCATCCATGACATGGCTGCTGACTTGAGTTGGAAGACGCAAATCAGGCCACCTGAAAATTTCTAAAGTCACAGAACTACTAGAAAAATACTCCCTACCAAAATAGAGCGCTCCCTGCCCAGAGAACTTAACTATTTTACACATCCACAATTAGTAGCTTCATGGAAATTGCCTGCGTTTCTACATCTTCAATCTGTGGATTTGAATCCTGCCTCGTAAGCCAGCCACAGACAGATCCAGCAAGGCAGGCAGAAGGCTACAGCAATGTCCTTAACTCACCACCGCGTGTGTCAAAAATCCTACAAGCTCATCAGCGGTTAATCCTTCCTATCGAAAGTGCCACCGTACGCTGACAAAATTAGAAATACAAGTTTGTTATTTTAATGAGTCACTGACATCTGCTGCTTATTCTTAGTTCTCAGTCGCACTCCCCTGCTCTGACATCACGGTGCATGTGATTTTATCCGGATACCCCTCTCAGCACTGGCTCAGTCCTTTAGATTACTTTGACAGCGTTTCTCCTCATTCATTATTTAACAATAACTTTTGCTTACCAAGCACATTTCAACACAACTAACTAAACTAAAAGCATGTCCTAATCCTTAATGAAGCCCAAATGCTTCTCCTGGGAGGCAGGTAAGTATCATCATCATTTTCTGGATGGGAAAGTAGATATTAAGTAATTTGCCAAGGTCATGCAGCCTGGCTGTGGCACAGGTTGGGAATTAAGTGCTCTCAGGAGCTCTGACTATCTGCCCCCAGGTGTAAGTAACAACCTTAACCAGCTCAGGCTACCCCAGACCCAGAGCAAATGCACAAAGAAGGAGGTTCTGCAGCAGGGTCACCTCGTCACCAGAAGGCTGTGAGCCTCCGCAGCTGGCCAGTGACAACTTTCATTATCAGATCATTCTGAAACAAAGCAGTAAGTGCCCTACTCAGGAGCCCGAAGGTCTTGAGATATTAACAGCATTTCTTTTTTTTTTTTTTTAATTCCTTCATTTCTTAGTCTCTTTTCAACTCCATGTTTTTAACAATGATGTTATTTAACACATGCCAGTATGAATAAGTTTATTCTTTATTCTGAGCTGCTCGTATAAAAGAAGCTTGTGTTACACAGACTGCCTATAATTCATTAAGCCAAATTCCCTTCCATCTGGAGGCTTATGCAGTTGTTGAAAAGCTGTCACTATAACCTATTGTCACTGCAACTTTTTATGAACCAACCTACATTTTTATGTCAAAATTTATCTCAACAACTTTGCTGTTCTTACTTTCAATTATTTCTATATCATCAGCCTTTAGGTAATGCTGCATTCAAGATGCTGGGATTAACTTCTCTCTCTCTGTCTGTGTTCATGATGAAAATAAATGCAGTTTAGGATTTCAACAAGAGCTACACAGAAGTAGACAGAGCTTCATGTGCACATCCCAGTGGATGCACAAACTGATGGCACTTACTGATTTCACCCAGTCCCAAATGAAACAATCACAAATAAATGTAACAGTCCATGTGAGAAAGAAAGAATTTCTATAAAAATGGAATTTTTCTTAATGAGAAGAAAATGAAATTAGGCTATCCTCATTTCATTTTACAAGAAAAAAATCTTATAAGCATGAAAATTCCACATGTTGATTTCTTGAAGAGCTGTCTCTGTATGTTTGCTTTTTAGTATGTTTTTAAGATAATTGGTGAAGACACATTCAGACAGATGAAGCGTTACTGTAAGATCCTATGTGATGGACAACTCTAGGTCGTGGCTGCCCCATCCCTGGAAGTGCTCATGGCCAGGTTGGATAGGCCTTGAAGAAACCTGGTCTAGGAGAAGGTGTCCCTGCCCATGTCAGGGGGATTGGAATTGGGTGATCCTTTAATGGCCTTTCCAACCCAAACCATTCCATGATTCTACAGTTCTATGATATTCCAGAGGGTAGATACACAGAGCAATGCACAGAGGTAACAAGGCCAAAGACCAACAGCAGCTGCTTCATTTAACTCAAACTACGGTCTATAGAAAGATCTGCTTTCCGCCCAGCATCACACGCTCTGGCAGACCCACCTGAGACCCAAGAGGAGATTAAAAATTCAGCATGCAAGGAACCAAAACATCCTCAAGTTCTGGCCAGCTTGGGAAGGGGCCCTACTGACAGAAATTCCAGCAGCTAGGCCATGGCCCTAATCTTAAAACTCTGCAATAAAGTCCTTCACACCACTTTTTCCTGATCTTTCATAATGGCTTTAAAACAGACTATGGCACTGCCTGTACAAGAGGGTTGTCCTGGCATAAGCTGTACTGATTTGACCAGGACTAATTCTATAGCAAAGAGAAAGCCAGAATGTTCACATAAAAATTAGAAACAACACAGAAATGGAGCTGATGGGTAGCAAAACAGGTTTTGGCATGCTTCTCCATGACTAGATCAGCCAAGGTGTATCTGTGTTCATAATATGGCTTCATCCCAACATCACTATGTTTAATAATAAAATAAAAATCGCAACCTGAACTGACATATAAGTCTTGACTAACTCCTTGAATTAAAATACAGTATCAAAAAGGGGTGAAGTATCAGCCTTTTTCAAAAGCTCGGTGTTGTCCAACTGAAATAGTTTAACAGGCAGGACTGGAAAAGGAAGTGTCATTTTTGGAAACGACAAAGATCAACACGTCTCCAATATGGTATATCTGGCAAACTGCTGTGCAGTAAAATTAAGCATGACACATAACTGCTGAAGCAGTCTCGGGCCAAAACTCACGATTCTTACTCATCTCGCACTAAAACAAAACTCTGTAATTGAAATGACGGCAAGAAGCTGAGCTGCCTGGGAACAGTAGGGCTTGGCTCATGCAATACATATATATATGTATGTTCTGTTGGTAGCTCAGCTGCAGACCATACAAGTAATTTAAGGTTTTATTTCTCTGGTAGAAGTATGCATGTTTGGGTGGAGAACAGAAACAGATGGAACTAAAGCGATCGCTGTCAGGTCGTATGTTCTTAAGAGTATCTGTCTGGATATAGACACAGACACCCTCCCTGTGTTACTGCATTTTCTTCTGGTAGCACCTACTACCCTTTGAGCTCAGGAGCAAGGCAGTATTACTTGAAATCCTACACCGACCAACAGCAGCAGGATGCCTTGTGTCCCTGTATCTGAAAGGGAAGAACAGGACTGTTCAAATTCTCTTGATCAGCCTTGGAACAGTCTACAAGAACAAGCAAAAGCCCAGTAGCTCAAATCTTACTCATCACGGTTACACTAAAACTGCGGGGCCTCATTTTATCAGAAATGGGAACAGAAATTCCTTAAATCTATGGATCAGGGATATCAGCCTCTCATGCTTGCCATGGTATTGGTTATGTGTTCAAAGGCCTTTCACCTTGTGCTGGTTTGGGCTTAATTGCTGTGGTTTTGGATCCACTTTAAATGCTGAACCTACATGGTCATTTCAAGGACTGACTGAGCTACAGAAAAAACAAATGGGACTGTAATTGTACTCATGGGGGTACCAGGAGTGCGCACACACACCTGCTTTGGCCTCATGATACTTCCCCCGCTGGGCAGGCTCTCCTGGCTCTATTCTGGATCTTGGCACCAGACATGCCATGAGCCTGCTTGGTTGTTGCACTGAAAGGAGTAGGAATAGGGAAGAGAAAAATATCTCAGTGATCTCAAAAGTGCTTCTCCTTTTTTCTGGTTTTGGGATAGTACCACTCTCAGTTACAGTTCTAAGAAGGAGTTACACTTTGCCTTTTGGCTGTGTAATAATCCAAAGAAGAGCACACTTAAACTGGCACAAGCGGATTTTTTTCCTTCTTTTCTTCATCCAGAGAAATCTCTATGCAGGACACCCTGAGCAATTTTCCTACCTTCTTCCTAACACTGTAACTGACATGCTGTGGGCTCCTTTCAAGTCCATTTTTCATAACTCTGACTAACAACAAAACTGACAGGATGTCAACAGCAGCAAGAGAAACAAACAGATTAGATAATCTATTTAATATCCCCCTGGTGAGCTCACCAGGTCTAAATAGCAGTGTTTTATAACAGATATAACCTCAATCTAAAAACTGTTCTCCATCAGAGATAAGTCCACAGTTCAATCTGGCACCATGGAAGGTAGATCTTGTAGAGAGCACATGGCAAGGAGCTGACAGGAGAGAGATAACAGCATGAGGTTGTATAATTGCTCTCTGCTAATAGAGGGAGTAAACAAAAAAAGAGATTTTCTTGATAGAGAAAGGTCATGACCTGAGATTAAACACACCAGCAGAAAAGCAGAGTTCTGAAAGGGCTTCTTTAGACAGTGATGGGGATTGAAACTCCTCCTGGTCATAGCACTTCAAATGACATGATCCCATGCAATGTTAAGGGTTTACAGTCAAGGCACAAAGATCCTTTTCAAGTCTTCATCCTATGGGGGCAAAAAAAATCTTGCCTTTTAGAACACTTTTAGACCAGTTTCCATATAAATAAATGGAGATCCATGACCAAGGGAGCAACTCCCTTTAGATGGTTTAATACTCCTAAACACCAGAGGAAGCCCAGCTTGGATGTAATGTGGCTACAGGCTAGCCCATTAGGCATACTTAGGATAATTCCTCAAGCTTTTTCCCGCTAGCTCAATCTCACCACAGAATTTTTGCATAGTTTAAAATAAAAAGACATTATAAAAATCTTCTTTTAATTAGGGTAACTGATGTTCTGTGACCACAAACCCCACAGGTTTCAAAAGAATATGCAGACCTTTTTGGAAATATAAGGGAAAAAAAAATCCAGCATGTGCTCTCTAGGGAAGGTCCTTTCTGGCAATTCAACTTCAAAAAACCAAGATCAAGACCTTAAAGGAGCACAGGGAAGCCATCACCCACAGCCTTCTCAATGAAACAGCCTTATCTACAAAAAGATAAGATTATTCTGCAATATTTGAAGGGGATATTCAAAGGAAATAGAACAGAAAGATTTAAAAAATTATTTTCTTTTGCTTTAACAATGAAAAGATCAGAAACAATGAGGATCTGTGAGGTGACCCTTGAAGGCCAGGAGCTGTAGTGGGAGGTTCTGCTGCTACCACAAGAGAATCCTGCTCATCTGACAGTTCAGACAGTCTGTAGGAAACGAAAGGTCCATTCTGAAATGGATGTTTGCCTTTGGCACTGAGTGGCTCCTCTATGTGTCCTCTAAACTACCAAACAGAGCTGCACTCCTTACAGGGATGCTGGATTTTGGGAGGAGAATCAACTGGTGAAACAAAGGAGATGATTTAAAATAACACTGTTTTCTTGTTATATGTGATGACTGCATCAGCTTCTGGATGTTCTAAAGAAATGACAATCACAGATTTTTTTATCCCTTGTATCCTCTCCTCAATGGCTGCTGAAGGGTGAAGGAATCCAGGGTCCTCTGGGGGTCTGTTAACATCTTTGACCTTTGGTGACACCAAGTTCTCCAGGAAGCTGCAGTTCATCCTCTGCTCCAACAACCAAAATGTAATCTTGTCTTTTGGCTAAGAGTGTGGGATAGGCTACAACGAAACTCTTTTCTCTTCACCAGCATCCCCTGTCCTTTGCCGGCCTGAGTTTACACTTCTACTCCCACTGTGATCAGGCAGCTGCCACCAGCCAAACAGATCAAGAGGCACTGACTGTACAAAGAGCCCAGAAGGCAAAACCTTTTGCTTGAAACTCTCTCGTGATGAGGCATAACCCCACTTCTTTCACATGCAAGGGAAAATGCTATGAGATTAAATTAGAAGACAAGATGAAGTGAATCCAGGAGGCTGGCAATAGCCAGCTTTGTGTTCCACACAGCTCAAAGAGATGGTTCCTTGTGATGTGTCTCCATTGAGGGCCTGCTGCAGGAAAGCTGAGCAGGGGGAGCTCATATTTTCCTGTAAATACTCAAAGAGCCCAGAATGAATGTAACTGAAGAATGGAGCAGTATATCTCCAACTGGTTTCAAGAGGAAAAGCTGCTCAGCAGAAACGTGCCTGAAATAGGAGCATATCCAGAATTTTCAGAGGACGATGTCTGATAAACATGATTAACATTAACTTTTATTGCTAATGAGAAGTTTATAAAAATAAATGTCTTCCACATAGGCTTAGTAGCTAACCACTCTCCTTCCTGGCCATGATGGAAACAGGTCAGACCTTTCCCTCTTCAGGGCACACCCCAAACCCCATCAATTTGTCAGGTGGTTTCCAGAGGCATCTTAAGCATGGAGGAACTTGGTTAATTATTGTTGCTGAACAGCTCTCCTCCCTTCTTCTCTTTGGATGGAATTTGTCATTACTTTTGCTATATTGTTGTTTTCTTTGCTACAGATTTTTCTTGCAATGGCTGCTGGGGTGCTTCAAACATTGAAGGCATTTTTTAAAATGCTGAAAGGAAACTAATAATCATAAATAAATAATTCTTTAATTTCTCTGAGGAGTTGTCCAGCAAAAGGAGAGAAATTGCTGAAGTAGTTCAAATGTACAAAATAAGACAGGAGGAAGAAAAATGCATTCCAGAATGTCCCTCCAGGCTCTCTTTCAATGACCCATTGCAAAAAACCCAGGGAAAATAAAAGGGGAAGAAATATGATTTTTCGTTTATACTGTGAAGGTGATCTACTCAAGCCCAAATTTAGGCTTGTTGTGTACGATGGAAAGCAAACAGAACCCCAAAATCCCTTTTGGCTTATGGCTTTACAGACTATGCAGCCAAGGCACCAAGAGGATAAATCCACTGTGGATTTGAGGGGAGAATAAAGCAACCCAAAGACAGAGATGCTGCCTTTGAAAGGCCTCTCATGTAAAGGTGATAAGGAACATGTATTATTTTTACTTCACCTGATGTAGTTAGTCAACACATGGTTCTTGTTTCCTACATTCTGCAACTATCACTTTAAACTAAGCAAAAAAAAAAAAAAAAAAAAAAAAGCAATAGCCAGAAGTAAAAATAGTCTCTAGCTAGAAGACTTCTACCACTGCCCATCATTCAGAGGGACCTCTGTTTACCTCCCTGCTTGAGGATGAGCAGAGACGGAACATGGGTTAAACTGAAGAGACAATAAGGAGCTAGCGACATGAAATCAAAACATATTTGTCTGACAGCTGGAAGCTGTTAAAATATTTTATTTTTTAATTGTGTGTTAAGATTTTGGCTATCAAATCTTAAATTCTATGTAATGGTAGATTTTATGGCACTCATCTTTCAGTAACAAGGATTTTTTTACCTGTAAAACAATTTGTGTTATCCTTGATCTACATTAACCAGTATGTCTCATTCCAGTTTAATTCTTCCACATCAATCCTCTGCTTTTTTACCCAACTGACAGCACAGACATACACATAAAGTTGAAAGGGTAAGACTGACACACAATACAAACAAAACAGCACCATAACCAGATCTACAAAGGCTGAACTGAAATGAGAATTTAATGGAATTTTTTGGAATTACTATAAATTCTTCTACACAGGATGAAGGTTATACACAGATGACCACAAGCAATTGAGTTACTATAAAACAACAAGCAACAACCAAGCTGCAGTAACATATCATTGTTTTCTCTTAGTGTGCCCCTCTGGAGAAGCAAAATGAGCTTGAGCCACATGTGTACATTTAAAACTTAAGCTAACTTGTTTGCCTTTAGAAGTGAGGCAGGTTAAAAAGTGGCTTTAAATTCCCAAGGGAGCTGAAGCAGCCTCAACAGAAAGCCAGTGAAGCACTGAATTAGGAGGTTCTGCTATTGCCTCATTTATTTAAAAAACCCCCTTCATTTAAAAAGGTTTGCTTACCTGTAGTCTTTATATGTGCAACCTCTTAGAGGGCTCTTTGTTTTTTATTTATACATGTGGCCATGGCTTGAAAAACTGAAGAATTAACTGCAGTAACAAGGGATCTTCCTGTCACCTGAAGGGAATGGACTATTGTCTCTCCCTTTGGAGAACAACGGCTTACAAAAATCAGCCAAAAGTGAACAAAGCAAATAAGCCAAATAATTAATAGATGACTTCCCTAATTCAGGAGCTGCTTTCTCATTTTGCTCAAGTTCTCCCAGCCCCACCTTGTTCTGATGCCTTTTTCAATCTAGTCAGGGCCCAGATCTCACTATTGAATTTCAAAAAGGGTAGCAAAGACACTTTGGAGAGCACATTTAATTCTGCATGTCTCTCACTAAGATGGCTGTTTATGGTTTGTGTTAAACAATTTTTCATTCCTTTACTAGACAACATACACGGAAGAAATTTCAAACTCCTAAGAAGACCAGGGCCATCCCAGAACAAATTTTATACCCTGCTTAGGAAACCCAAAGTAGTTTCTCAAAAAAAATCCTGAAAACACTCAATCTCTTGTCCTAAATGTGCACTCCATAAAATACATACAGGGCTCTCTCCTCTTCTTAATATGAACAAGTTCTATAAAAATGTAATTTAATATTTCAAGCTTCCAGAAGGTTTTTCAAAATAAACAATGAAGTTGTTTGCTATAAATTTGCAGGAGTTATCCGCAACTTACATTATGTTCATTCAATGTTTACAAAATCATACTATTTAAAAATTATTGCATTTAATTGCTACATCTTATAACCACTGTAATCAAATTAACTCCAGATTTATTCTTCAAGTGCCACCGAGATATTTTAAGTATTCTAAGTAGGTGCAATAAAACAAACCATGTATGAGGACACTGATCAAGCAGTAGGATTATCTGGGTAAGAACAATAACAAACAAGAAAGAAAATAAGAGAGGTGAAGCAGACAGTAGCAGCTGACTTACTTTTTGCACTGCCTGAAAAGGGAATCACCCAAATCTGATGGTATAAAAAAGAACATTTCTGCCATTGTTTGAATTCTGCAGCTTACAGAATTCATGTGAAAGAATTCTTTGTAGCCTGAAGTTGGAAGGAAAACGTTCCCATTCAAAAAATTAAGTGATTTGCTGAATTACAGGGTTTTGCCCAGCATAATCTCAGTCTTCATTCACTACAGTGGATGATAGTGTTGCTACTGTGAAAAATATTCTTCAGGAACCCTTCTAAAGATCACACAACCTTTCTATAAATGCACCTCTAATAAGTCTATGAACAGGTGTAGTCAAGGTACAGAGTCATTCTTCCTACCCTGACACAGCAACTCCAGGAGTCTCTCTGTGCTTGCCCAAACACATGGGATGAAATTCTGACTTCTACCAAGTCACTGAACCCAGCTGGGTTGGGACTGCACTTCCACAGGTAAGGGCTGCATTTTGTCTTAGCCTGAACAAACCACAGTGAAAACAACGATGGACATATAAATCCTTACAGAGTCTTCAACCCATCCTAAACCATCCCAAATGGAAACCATCCATTTGGATGGAAACCACCCCCCAATGAGCCTTGCACAGCGCACCTCTCTGCACAGCTCCCAGCAGAGCATTCAGCATACATTTGGTATTCAGCTCATATTCGGCACAGGCAGGCGGCACAACTCAAAGATGTGTGCGCACTGTTATGGCCTCCTTGAGTGTGGGAGGTGGTTTGGGGAGTTCATTTGGTTTGCTACATTTTTTCCTTTGCTCTTGGATTTCTTGTGATTGTATTTGTTGCTCTGTGTGTTTACACTAGAAAATGCAAGCAGAAGAAATGCACCTTGCACTGCAGGCAGCATAGAGATGACCTGATGTGTATCACCTCCCAGCTACTGCCAGCAAATGCAGCCTTACTGATGAAACAGAAGTAATATCCTTCAGAGCCACCTCCAGCTTTTAACTCTACACACACAAAGAGGTCTGGAGGTTCTGAGAAGACTCCCAGATGGACAAAGACTACAAATGTGTATTCAAACCTCACTCCTGAAGCACTGAATCCACACATCATGACCTTTAACTTTTTGGGTAGAGCTGAAGTGAAGGTGCATTATTGCTAAATAAATATGCAAGGCAAAATTCTCTGTGCATTTGCAGCAAACACCCTCTGCCCAATGTTGCTCCTGCAAACACAGGATATCTTCTCCATCTCCCTGTTTGCTTTGCATTATACAAGAAGAAGCCAAACAAGCATATACCCTTCCCAGAGGTTCACTTGATGCTATCTTACCTATGCAAGTGCTTTTGCAAAAAGGACAGGTAAATTCCAGCAGAGCCATGCTTATCACTAAGAGTCTGGCAGAAACCTAAAGCTTGAGGGGCATTTTTTTCCCCAAACATTTATGTGCACACTGCATTTTTCCAAAACAAAACACAGTAGAGGATGTAAGGACAGAAAGGTGTTTAAGTGCTGCTCCTTCTGCAAGCAGAAACATAAATATTCACAGAAAAAGGAAAAAATCTGGGGTGAACTTGCATCAGACTCCTCCACCCTGCAGCTGATGGAAATGTGTGGTATTTAAGCAAATATATTTTTAAATACAACTATTTTCAATTATTCTTATTTGCTAGGGGATTAGTACTGCATTAGCACCTCCTCATGCAGTACTGGGCTCACCCAGATTGGGTTTGTGGAATCATATAAAATCTTTAAGCTGTGGGGATCTCCTTCCACCAACCTGAGACAGACTACAAGTGCCAAAGACCACACGTTCTCCTTAGCCATGATGCCAGGTTTCTTACTACTGCATGAGATTACAGAGGATCCCAAAGGCAACTTTGGAATGACTACTTTGTATCATGTATTTTTTACACCTGACCTTAAAATACTTGTTTGTCTCTTGGTCACCATGGTGCTTCCTGTAGATTACTTCATATGAGGCATCCTTAATTACAAATCACATCCTGTAGCAGGCAGGGAATCCAGAAATCATGTTGACAATAAGCAAATACCAACAAGGGCATCTTATCAGAAAAGAACCACACAGCCCTCATGTACAACATAGCGGTTTTGTGCAAATTATCATAAGAACTTTTTAAGATGGGTGTACCCTTGGAAAGAACCTGGTGATGACAAAGAACTTTAGGATCCTGTTCAGACTGAATTATTAAGAAGGGGGTGATGCACAGGATATACTATTAGAATTATAAACTGTCTTTTCTTCCAGCAAGGAAAAATAAGCCTCCAATTTAAACCTCAAAAAAAACCCCCAAACCCAAGAAAAAAGCCCAAGAAACAAAGACCAAAACACCCCTAAAATATCCATATATAAGCACTTCATGTTTCTACAACAATTAGAAAAACATTAATAGCTGTAAAACTGTACTTCCCAGGGGGTTTCAGCCACTAGTGTTTGCAGTGCTAAGGATTATGCAAGTTCTTCCTCAGATGCATATTTGCAAACACTTTTCTTTGGATACAGACTTTCCATATTATAACTGCTTGATTACATTTACACAAATGCTAAGATGTTTTATGCATGTTTTTATTTGATGCTATAAACAATTTCTAATATGAGGCACCATCCGAGCATAAAACATTGTGTTAACTGGGAAACTAAGACAAGAGACTAAGAAGACAAGGAAATAAGACTGCAAGGAGCCATAAGGAAAAGAGATATAAAATATTGAATAAATAGTCGAGTTGAAATTTAGAAAACTTAGACATCTTACTTTCAGAGATGCATGCTTAATTCTATGGACTAGAGTGGGGTTTGATTCGAGTAACCCCTGACAGAACCAAAAGGATAACTCTGAAAATGTCCTGATCAAAGGAAAGAGGGAAAGCTTTCCACTGAAGGAACAAATGCAATCCCAACCCTGCTGCCGACTCACCCTCCCAAACCATATCCAGGAGTGGAAGAAGGTTGTGAACCAAACCAGAGGGAGAGGAAGGGCATGGCTGGGTCTGAATTCAACCAACACCTTGACAGGTGACTCTGCAGCAGAAGTTCTCTCTGAACTGGGGCAGTGAAGAGCAGCTGCCTCATCAAAGCTTTCCTTGCTTGGCGCACTCCAAGCAAATCCTCTCCAACAAGAAACTGTCATAACAAAAGACCGAGTGGTGCTACCAGGAATCAGAAGCCCAGCACTTCTGCACCTCCTTAAGAACACTTAGGCTTCAGCATCACTGGTGAGAAGGCACTTACCAAAGTACTTCTGCTTAGTTTGGGTTTTCTTTGCTTCCTCTTCCCCCCCCACTTTTTAACAGCTTTGTAAGCTCCAATAAACCATCTACTTTTAATTTCTTTTTCACTGCTTTTATAATGGCATACTGAAATATCTTTGCAATTTAACAGAGTAGCAGTTTTTATTATTCTCTGTCAAATCCAAGGTTGCGCAGACTATTACTTCTCAGAGAGGGAGGAAGAGCAGGACCTTTTGAAAAATAAGATTATTAGTACTAGTGTGTTGACTATCTCAAAGGCTTCTTTCAGTGCTTCCCTCGAAAAAGTTCCTTCAGTCTCTGCAAGTTAGCTTACCTCTACATGTTTATAAACTGATTAAAAAAGAGAAGTTCTGCAATGAAATGTAATCTGGATTAAACTAAAGTTGATTAAGAAAATATTGACCCAAAGGAAAAAACAAAGTGAAATTCCATTGTCATTCTTAACTAAGTTAATAACAGTGAGTTATTCTGAGGTGGCATTAACTGCTGATTTTGGAAATAAGATACTTTGATCTAATATAAGTTAATTTAGACTGTGCTTAAGGTATAATCTCTACTTGAGAATTTTAATAAAGAGATGTGAAGCATCTCCAATGAAGAAATGGGAATGCAACAATTTTCTGATCTTCCACTTGAAAATCCTTTTCCTTCCTTTTTTAATAATAAAAAGCTGCATTTCAACTTGTGATGAATCTGCTATGCTTCAGCCGGTGAATCACCAGAAGGACAAACAGAAATGTGGGTGATAAATAGTATTAATTACATCTTTTAATTATTACCAGTAGGGATAATTACTGATATTTAGCCGACCACATCTCCTACCTCTGGACCACGAATGTCCAGAGCAGTGCTCTGAGGGGCTCAGTCATGGGAAGCTCAGCAGCAGAGAAGCTCCTAATGGCTCACACCACCTTCCCTGCAGAGGGGACAGTAACTGGAACCTCAGATCAGCAGTGAAAACACGGTTTCCCAGAGAAAACTCAGTTTAGACATCGCTTCTTCCATGCTCACTCATGACGAGGAGTAACTCACTCCCTCGAGCATTCCTGATTTTCAGAGTGATAAATTCCACTGATTCAAGGTAGCTGTAAGGGCTACCCCTTGGTGCAAGCAGTGGAGTTGATACACTCTGCTAAAACGCGTATTTTTAGAGATGCAGGGCCCTGTATTGGTATTGTCTCCTGGGGTTGTGGAGACATGGAAGGACTGAATATTAAATCAAAAGGCAGCAATGTTTATGTTAAGAGATGTAGAGTCTGCTGGCAACCTGAACTAAAAGGAAAGTGGAGACTATCAACATTATTAATATTCAGGCTATGGAAACATTTTTGTAATCCAACCTCCTGACACACCTACAAGGGTAGCTTTGATCTGATAGAAGTGGGTGATTAAAGTGGAGAACACGCATATGACCTGGAATAAATGTGAAATGGACTCTCCTGGAGTACAACCAAAGCTGTAAATAATTGTTTTAATTGACATGGATGAGCAGTAGTAAACCTTCATAAATTTAAAAACAATACTTTATTAATAACATGAACAAAAATGTAAAAGTTCAGTTGCTAGCAGCTATCCAGAGTTACATGAGTAGCACCAAAATAATTAAAACTACTTGTGTTTCAATAATAATAAATACGTGTCATGACCCTAAGCAGCAAAACAACATGAAAATCCATTTGGTATGTAAATTCACTCAAATGATAACAAGTCACATACCTCAAAAAAAGAAAAGAAAAAAAGAAAAAGAAAGAAAAAATTATTTACTACATAAATTATGAAAGGAAAATCAAAGAATGTAAAAAGCTCAGTTGTGTCTCTACTCATTATTTTGCTTTAATTTCATCTAACTTTGTGAAAAGCCCCATGGGCTAGGGACATTAATTTCTTGCTTTTGCTGTTTTACTAATTCCTAATGGAGAATTAAAAAAGTATTTCAATCATGGGAAGAATTGGAATCATGGGAGGGAATGGGAGAGAAAATTGAAGAAAACTGCAGGATATCCAGAAAGCTAAAAATAAATTAGTATATTCTAAATGCCTTTCAAAAAAGGGGGGGGAAATGCCCATGTCACATCCACAATCTGAGCTGATTTCGGCACCAGTGAGACAGAAAGAAAATAATCTAGAGGAATTTAAAAGCAACAAATCTCTACGACCAGATGGAAGTTATCCTGGGGTATTAGAGAAGATCAAGGAAGGAACTTTTGGGCTACTGGCAGACATCATGGAAAGGCTGATAAGTTCCAGATGGAATACAAGAATCAGTAAATATGGCACCAGATTACGAAGTGATATGAAATAACATTTTAGTGTGAAATTAGCAATAAATATGGTTTGTAACAGGGCAGCATATCACAATTTTGACATAATTTGACAAGTTGCAATATAAGACAGTGTCAGAAGCTATCAAAGCAAAACAAAACACATCTCCCAGGTGGTTTGCTGGGAGAAAAGCAGTTATTTCACTCTGAGTTTTCACACAGTGCTTCCCAATTTCCTCCTGCCTAGGCTGGCAGTGTATTAATGTATTACTGCTTTCAACATGGCTTGGGGTCCAAATGTGATCCCAGTGGTGCTGGGCACTGGCACAGAACTGCAGGAGGCCACCCAGCTCCAGTCCCCTTTTGTCCTAAATGGGTGAGATGGACAACTCCCAGGAGGATGTGTCAATGCCAGAAGTCAGGCAAATTTTTCAAGGTTACAGAGCTGGTTTGAGGCAAAGAACTCTTATTTTCTCAGTCTGGATGACTATATCCAATTGTCACTGCCTATGGGAGCATTCAGTGACAACCCTTCACTTCCTCCTTTTTCATAACTATAATAGTATCTCACTTCTGGCACTCTCTCCACCATAGCAACTTCTATTTCTGAATCAGAACACTCAGTATAAAGATGGTATATGGAATAATATTCCCATCTTTTCAGTTTTCTCCTTGCAAAATAAACCACTCCCAGAAATCTGACTTCTTTATCTCCTGCTGACTTCCCCATCTCTTCCTCTGCTCATCACCTGCCATGGTCCCTGGTAGCATGACAATGCCACTGCTTCCACTCCCCCTCCCAACAAGGACAAAGTCTAAAACAACGCAGAGTGTCCACCATTCTCAAGGGCACACTGGATAAATTCACTGAAGTCTGTAACAGAATTTATGTGACTTTAAGCTGAGGGACATCTATGTAAAAGGGCTTCAAGCATGTGGGTAAATGATCAAGAAATGCAGCAATTTCTGGTACTCCACTGAAACTGGGAAACTTTGGCTTGGATTTAATTCCTAAGCACCAGAATGAAGTGTCCCAGGCATGTTGTTCCCAAAGCTCCCTCTCTGGTCAGTGATGAGATGGGTCAGACCTTCACTGGGCACCCTCCAATGATTATATGGGGATCATCCTAACTTTGGGAACTCATATAAGTGTCTAATTAAATGGGATGCACCTGAGTCTTGTGAAGCACGCTGTGAAATTCCCATCACAGTATGATATCACAGAGAAAAGCACAAAAAATAGACTTGAAGCAATTATTCACCACCATGATAACCATGGGGTGTAGATGTTTCATCCTAACCCTCTACCCTAGGCTGTGATTGATGCCATGTTTAAAAAGAGTAAAAAATTAAGGACTTCAGTGCTTGGCAGCAGAAAGAGGGACAATGAGGAAGAATCATGAAGTTTTTGTGAAAAAAGTTTGACAGAAATATAAAGCAATGCACTGTGGTCTCTGAAGTAGGAAATACATGTCAAAAATAAATGGAATTGAACTTGACCACAAGAAGGACTTTGAAAGGGCCCTGGAGTAATAGCAGAATTCACTCTTGCAAACACCATAGCAGTGTTAGGGAAGAGTCAAACAGCAGAGCAACCGGGAGGCAGAGGGCTGAGGCACCAATGTCAGATGCAAAATAAAAGCCAAAAAAAGCAGTCCATCATGAAGAAGCATACTCAGAATAATGTTATGGACTGTGTTTAAAATGAAAGAAGGAATCTCGAGTTAAGGGTGATAGTCCTGCTCTCAAATTAGCTGGAAGTCACATTTTTCAAGTTACTAATTTTGGGACAGAAGAAGGTAAGATATGGACCCTAATGAAGTGAATTCATAGGAACACTGATGGACACATTATCTCTACGACGTAGCAGGTTCCCTCTATCTCTTCTAATGGGAGAAGCTGTATCATAGAATATCACACTATCAAGACAAGACCTTCTGATCTATCACCATCCTCTCCTGAGTCTGCCAAGTCCTAGCCTTGTTTTCAGTCTGAAACCTTCCTCTTTCCCCTCCTAACAAATGTTTTAACTGATGTTAAGGTACAAGAGAGAACAAAGCTGCTTTCAGGATTAAAGAACAGAATCTATGAAAATCACTCCAAGAAGCTTAATTCATGTAGCTGAGGAAATAAATGAAAGATATAATAAATCTACTTAATTAAAAAAGTCCTAAGTCCCAATCCTGAACCATTTGAAGACACTAGAAAACATATAAGGAATATATAAGGATCAATCAACCCAACAATAAACAGAACTGTGATCTGCACAGAAATACATTTTTCAGTGATGACAAAGTAAAGAAATTGTGACTGACTGAAAGGAGAACGTAGAGGTTAGGTTGTACCAACCCCCACTTCTCTCCTTCCACAGGAAATGTGGGGAAAGGTACAATTTAAATGTTCAACTGCAACAAGAAATGTTTGATGGAAAAGAAAAAAAACTCTCAACAATTATCAGGGGTTCTGAAAAAATGAAATGTCCATATGGAAGTAACAGTTACAGCTTCAAGATCTACCATAGCTACTTTCAAGGCTTTTTAGCTGCATTGATAAAAATAAAATCACAAGCAGCCATCCCATACTGAGTTTCTAAAATGTTTCAAGTTTGTGACTCCATTAGAAACACTGAAGTACTGCATCAGGACTAATGTATTACATACTGCTAATGTGTTCTGTGCCTCGTGTCAGAGCATCATAAATTTTACTTAGCTACAGGAATCATTCTGAGCTTGGTTATGCTATGCGATACAAACTTTGCCTTTTCTCAATGTGATGTTTATTCTCAGAATATACAGACATATTTTCCATGCATGAAGCTTTAAGATATTCTTCACACTTCTCAATTAATGTATTTTATTAATTGCAGCTTTCTCAGGATCTTGTAAATCTGGCAGCTGAGCACACTTATTTATTTTCCTTCAATGACCTCTGTGTAAGACTTGCTTAGTTTTCTCTCTGTCAAGCACCTTGGGATCCATATTTCAAGCTGGATAGTTTTTTCTTCTTATCTCTAGTTATTATTATTTGTTTGTTTGTATTACAGCAGCATCTTACAATCCCAGCTGGGGCTAGACACACCAGGAATACATATGAAAGAGTACCTGCCTCAGGAGGAAGTCTCTAGCTCAAAAAAATTACAGAAAAATGAAGAGATGGGGAGAGGATGGCAGAGAAGGAGATGCAGAGAGGTGCTATGGCTTGCCTCATGTGATACACACGTAAGAGCTGCCTGGGCCCCACCCTATCGCATATACACTGCATGATGAGCCTTCAACATCATTAATAAAAGTAATTAATTTTAGACTTTTTCTGAACTACATGTGAGGATGAAACTCAGCTTGGCTGTTCTATAGCATGTCCTGCAAAACCAACATAAGAGATATATTAACCTGTACTCATACTTTGGAGAAATAATCACAGTGTCTTTACTCAACTGGTGATAACAGTCCTTAATATTACATATCCCTGTTACTGTTGTTTTTGTCTCTAAGAAATATGTCTCAAAATGAGCCTTAGCCCACATTTCTCTCAGATCTGAGGTGGGGTTTCTGCACTGTCTTCTTCAGCATCCACAAAACTGTCTCCAGGAAATATGTGTTTAAGGGAGCAGAAGAACAAAAAGACTGAAGTGAAAACAAAGAATAAAATTAATAAATAATAAAAATAATGTCACATTGCCATACCTTTTAGGTGACTATAGATACTAAAAACAATAATTAAGAGATGCTGGGGCTGCACCACATACCCTGTTCTGTGCCAGGCAGTACTTTTCTGGAGGTGCCACGGCTTTCCAGCATAGAGTGACAGTAAAACCACAGGGAATTCTGCTGTTCCTCCACTTGCCTTCAGGGCATAGGGCAGTGAGCACCATGCCAGTCATTACACACTTTGAGTGACCTGCAGCAACACAAAATGCTCCCTGCTGGGGGACACTGCACAGCAGTGGTGGCTGCAGCTCCAGGTGCTGTGCACAGCACCAGCACCACCAACCAACCAGCACAGGGATGGGCCAACACATCCTCTCCATGTCTCCTATTTCTCTTTCTCAGCAAACTGGACTTTTAATATGAGGTCTTGGCCTCTGTCTGAGCTGTTCCAGAGCCTTGTTCCTGAAAACTTGAACGACTGAGCCAAGTTGTTGAATGAGAATGGCAGTCAGGCACTCAGCTCATCAGGTGAAGGAAATGGCCAGGAAGCTGCAAGAGGGAATCCTGCCCTTCTCCAGGGCAGTAGAAAGCATCACTACACACCCCAGAGCAAGTTCCTGGTGGAGGGTAAATTTCTTTGACCTTGTCATCACCAATGGAGATGACACTAGGGTAAACCAAACAAAGTAAACAAACAAGCCCCATAGCACTGCAGAGTACATGCTCCCCAACACTGCAGTGTCAGCTGTACAGGAGATAAAAGAGCAATTCACAGGTGAACTAAGTGACATAGGACTTTGGAGCTCTACTTTAAAACTATGTCTTCAGAGACATCAACAGTGAGATAAATTGCAACCCCATGGGTTATGAATACATACTTAGCCTACCAGAAACAAATTTTATTTGTGTAACCTCACAAAATACAGTGTGCTTGTCTCCAGCACAGCTGCAATTTCTTATTAGTGTTTTGAACAATCTGCTAGATTTCTTCAAACATGCTTTTTCAATTCATTTAGCATCAGGCAAGAGGAGAATTGTATTTTATATATAACTGTGATTTTTTAATGGTATTTTTTTTTTCATAGAGAAAGCCAGAAGGGACCTCTTGAAATTACCCAACCTAACCTCTTGCATAACAGAAGCCACAGAACTTCCCTGAATTGATTGTTGTTTGATCTATAGCGTATCTTGTAAAGAAGCATTCATATAAAAGTCAACAGTGATGGAGATTTAGTGCAAAAATTCTTTGTATGTTGACCTCTTGGTCAATTGTCCTCACTGTTGAAAATCGAGGCTTAATTTCTGAATTTATCTGCATTTGTCAAGCTTCAGTCTCTCAACACTTTGTTTGGCAGACATTACTTTTGTTTCACAAGGGTAACACGTGCATTGTTTATAACAAACAAGGCAGGCAGAAAAATGCATCTTCTTTCCAACAGCTATGACTAAATATGGATACATTCCCAACAGCTGACTCATTCCCACACTTCAGTCAGGGCTGGTGCTAACAACTGCCTCCCTGATATTTCATGTCAAATAATCTGCTGTATCAAACTGAAGGCATGGTTCCACTGTGGTTATAGTGACTCTAAATCTGCTCACTTGGTTCTGGTCGCAGCCCGGCCGTTACACAAGAGGCTGATGGAGAAGGGAGGGAGGAATCTGCTGTCTCAGACCAAATATGGGCTCTGTACCCTGTGTGGTTGCAGAGCACAGCACACAGGAATAACCCAGGATGCTTTCTACAACTCAGCTCACACAGGGATACAAAATCTGAGGAGGTGGTGAAAGCTCAAAGAACTTGGCAGCAGCCACAATTAAGCCATACCCACAGAGAGGAAACCTTGCTCCCTGCTCTTGGCACCTTCTGACTTCTCACCCCAGCTACAGAAACCCAAGGTCCCTCAGTCGTGGGGTGCAAGGACCGACTCTCCTGGCCGTGGAGATTTCTGTAAGCGTGAATACATCAATACTGAGTGGAACTGGTGTGGCAAGGCTTGTTGGGTACACTTCCATCATCTTTGGAAAAATTCTTAATAGTCACCAAATTGGTACCTAAATAGCAACATCCAGTACAACAATTAACAAGGTACAGTTAAGAACAGACCTTTGATCTTGGCCAAGTAACTCTTTTGTTCACTGCTCTAAAAAGCTTCAAAATTAAGCCTGCCTTTACCCACTGCTTATCTTCAAGTGATAACTGCTCTCTGCTGAGTTCAGAGTAATCTTCCCTCTATTGCTTTCATGCAATACTTTTTTGCTGTTTCTTTTTTTTTTCTTTTCCTTAGTTGGAAATCTGTTTTATTTTCCAGGATTAAAAGATGAACCAGAAGGCTCTTACACCTCACCTGACCAGAGTTCCAGTTTATTTTCCCAGAACCTACTGATGAATCACCAACACCTAAAACAAAGCCTGACATGGATCCTCTGTGCAGCCTTGGGCACTGGTGATTCATCAAGCCCTGCACAAGATGCAGCATCACTTTCAAGTCAGGACTTTACAAATGCAGAAAATGCTGTTTAAATATTTTGCTTTAAAACACACTTGCAAAGTTCAAGGCTACACAAATATGCTGCTAACAATCTGAAGCATTAAAGTATTATTTAAAAAAAAAAAGTTATTTATTGAAGTGATTTCACTGCATTGCTAAAGCACTGGCTGGCTGGTTTCAGCGAGGCTATTTCTCTTTGTGGATGTGCTGGTTTATAAATCACTCATTCATCGTGAATCCTGCTGGATACCAGAGGAATCCTATTTAAGCTTCTGGTAAGCAATTTGCTTGGTTTACTAAATTTTCCAGTCACGCGTCTATGCAAAAGCCGCTTTCGCTTCCCACTCGAATTCTCCTCTCTGGCCACTATTTGTCTTTGCCACATCTGTGTTTATTGTGTGGCGCAGGTGATGCCATGCCCAGGATCTGCCTGATAACCACTACAGATCTTGGCTGCCTCTCAAGGGTGACCTGCCAATCAGGTTGCCAAATTTTTTTCCTTCACTTCAGGCCACATGAGCCAAACGCCCCAGCAGAGAAACAAGCAGGAGGAAGGCAGTGCCTTGTTTCAGCTCCTCCTCTCCGTGGAGGGCAGCTTCACCCAGCTATGGCTGGCTGGCTCCGGCTGCGGCGTGCCCCAGAGCGCAGCAGGCAAAGCCTTGGAAGTTCACTGTGGCCAAACTTTCAGTTTATTGCTTAAGTTTTCTCCTCATGCCGTGTGCTTCAGTGTTGACAGTTAACTCGCATTTAAAACAACCCTGTGCAACAGAGCTGTCAGCCGGAGATGTATCTGAGCCACACAGACCCTTTAAAATTCTTCCCTGGCTGAAGGGACATCAGTCAGCCAGGAGACCCTAACCTCTGGGTTAGGAGTCTGAGGGAGATACACAGCGTAACCATTCAATTTTTTTTGGGGGGGTGGATTTTTTTGTTCCAGTGTGACTCTGCAGAAAAGCTTAAAAGCAAAGAAAATCAGGTCAGGGTGTGCAAAGAGAAGGGAGAGCACTGACCATGTTCTGGGGGAAGGCTCTGCCCTGAGCCCACCACCTTCACCCAAATGCTGGTGACCAGCTCCAAGCCTGCTGATGGGGTTTGAGGCAGCTAGGCCTTTCTCATGGGTCATTATTTTACTGAATGGGGACATTTTCAACCCTCTTAACATAGTCTATCTCTGCAGTCAGCCTTCCGCTAGGGTTCACACAAATAACTACAAAATAAGAAACTTGCAAAAGGCATTTTGTTTGAGAAAGCAGCCCAGAAACTGAGAAAAAAGTGTTAAGGCAAGGATTTCTCTATGTTCTAGAAAACACATCGACAACATCTACTACAAACCAAACTGGCCACATCAATAATTAAACATAGGTTTTTCCCCCTCAATTTTACCTAGCTGAAAACAGTTTGATAAAGTAACTCTTAATGAATAATCAACAGCAACAACATTAACCCAGTAAGCTATAAATAAAATAAATGAAAACTATAGAGATCCCTCTGACACACACACACGCACACACACGCGCGCGCGCAAGCCACTTGGGAAAGACAAATGGAGACAAAACCAGAAGGTAGGTATTTTTCTGTAAGAACATAACTGCGTTAAAAAAAAAAGAAAGAAGAGAGAATGTAATACAAGGAAAACAACAGGAACACCTCCAGCTATCTTTCACGTCAGATCTTGTCTTGTCCAGATGCAACAGGTGGCCTCACACTTATCATCGAGTGTCCTGTAACCTTCCCTGACGTCCCATCCCAGCCCCGTCAGGCAGCAGTTTAATACAAACCAGCACTGACAGATACTGTAGGCATTTGCTGAACGCAATGAGAGGCTCTTTGGAGCGTCTGATCTACTTAGATCAGGGGTTCTGTGCTCTGATTATTACTTCCCGTTGCCTCATCTACACTTTCTGAAGATTAAGCGATAGAACCAAATACCCTCGAACCCTCAGGAAAACAAACTCCTGTTAAGCTAAAAAAAGAGAAAATTCCTATAGCAAATTGTTGAGGGTGCTTTTTGCCTGTTTGCTTTTGAGCAGTCTTTTCTTCATCAAAACACAGGGTGAGATATTAACTGGATCTGATTTTTAATATTTCCAACTATTTGGTCTATTTTAGATGTATATTTGATAGATCAATGTAGAGTTGACCTATTCCCATATCAAACCCCACTTGATGCCCTATGAATCTGACCTGACTTAAATAAACTCCCCACAGTCTTCCTGTCAACACTGTGTTAATTTACCAAGCTTATCTTTAAGAATAACAGAAAATTTCCAAATATGAAACACTCTTTCATTCCCTGTTCACCAATTATATTCCAGAGCACTGCAGCTCCACACAGCACAGACTGCACAGCACAACAGGAGCTCTGCCAGTAAACTAAAATATTCATGAGACATAGGGTTGTGCAGGACTGTTAACATGACTTGCCTCTCATTTAGCACACCACTGGGCTGTACTGATGGCAATGTCACCACTGGCTCTTCCAGGAGCCAGGAAACAAGGCAAGGAGGGAAGAAACCCTCCACGTGCAAGCGCAGGGCTCAGGGAGAAGAGCGAATGGAGATGGGTGTGTGGGAATATTTAATGGCTGTCTCCTCCTCTTTGTACGTGCAGAGCTGCAGTCATGGATCACCTTAAACCCACAAGAATAACCAATTCCCTACCTAAAACCCAAGAAAGACGATTAGAGGTGCTGAACACACAGCAGTGAGATGGTATCAGTGTTCTGAAGACTGCAGTGGCACAAACAAATGCATCAGCAGGAAACATTGGGGGAAAAGCAAATGTCTGTAAAAGTCACATTCTGCTGCAGATGTAATGGAGGAAAAATAAAACAACTGAACTGCTGGTTTCCCAGTTGGCAGGTATTTTAGAATCTAAATGGCCCTGAAAACTTACTAGAGTATAAAATTGCTGTAATTTAAAAGACTTCTAATTAAAAAGCTATAACATTAACTTTTGGTCCTCTCCCAACCCTTTACTTCTTTTCTTTAAATATTTGCCTCACCAGTACAATAAAAATGAAATAGAAAAATGTATGTAAGGAACTACATCTGGCTGAAGACTTAAAAGGAGAAAAGTAAAACATGCCAGAAAATACACATAGGTTTAAATTTACTCAAGACTGCTAAAATGTACAGCAACCCAAAGTCTTAGTCTTCCAAAAAATCCACTATGTAATTTCTTTTTTGCTCATTCCACATAGAAAGCCATTAACTTACCCAGTTCCCACTGACAGTGTGGGATTGTCTCCTAATATGGGTTCTTCAGTGATAACCCACCTAATTATGCAGTCGTAAGTAATAGGGCTCCCTCCACATCGCAGTAAAGCTCACTATTAGCAGCTTTCCCCTGACTTGGACTGAACTTGTCCCCTTTCCAATTTTTCTTCAAGTCCTGAAAATCCCACTGCTCACTGGGGGAATCTCAGTTGCCCCTCTGTGAAGGACAGAGACGGCCATGGTTGATGGCTGGCGGAGGGGACACGCGGGTGCCTCACTGCCATGTGATTCACTCATCCCAACAACCTGCTGACTGGCTGCATTTCTGCTGCCCTTGCAAAAGGCTTCACAATTTAGTACAAAATAAATTACCAGTGGTGGAGGTTCAGCTGCCTATACTTTAGAGTCTAATGCTGATTTAAATGCCTGAGGTAACTGGCACATCTGCAGCAGTCTGGATGACACAGCACAGGTCCTACAGGAGATCTATACCCTTGAGAAGCTGCAGACCTGGTGGGGTTGCCTGCTGCATCTCTAATATCTGCAGGAACTTGTTTTTAAGGAAACTGAATCTCATCCTTTCTATCTGAGGCAAAAAGAGTTTATTTTCAGTGAAAACCTCAACAAATTATCTGTTGAGTACATGCTACACTAACACAGACCTTCTCTGAGGTACATGATGATACAGCTGACAACTGAGATGAGCTACATTTACAGGCTGGAGAATCATCACAGCTGTACACTGCATCCCTTCAAATGATTCACGGGGTTATTCCTCTGTTTGCACTTATCCAACTCATGTTGCATTGCCCTTTCTGACCTGTCCAGGTTCAATGCCATTTATTAACACAACTGCATTACCAGCTCTTCAGTCTCACCTTCTAAATACCATGTAAGCCCTGCTGCTTGGGAAAATACAGGACTGACTGCTGTATAAACAGTGCAGCGAGATGCCAATTTACTGTCTTTACTGCTTTGCCCACCTCAGTCCCACACCAAACTTCTTGTACAGTCCCTTGTCTTTTCCGTATGAGATTCCACTGGATTTACCAGTATCGCTAGGATTACATGCAAACTGCTCAATGTTTTCATTTCCTGTTGCATTTTGATGGAAGGCTCTGAAGGTTAGACACTAAAGCCTGCATCTAGAATAACCAAAGGCCATATTTAGGTACCTAAATGAATAGTATTCTCACCATCTCAACCTCATAACATCAAAGGCATCTAGAGTGGGATGCAACAAATTGTGGGTTTCTACAAAGCATAGATTTCTCTACATCTCAGCAGATGGGCTGCTTCTGAGCTTCCCCCAACCCCTGTCTATTCAGGAAACTTACTTTAGTTGCTTTCAGCTGTATTAAAATCTTTTGGTGAACCCCAGAGTGTAGGACTTGCTTGAAGAATTTTCCATTTATGAAACACTGACCATGTCCCTCTACCAGTTTAGCTGCCGTATGTACTCCAGACAAGTACATTAAGATGTTTGTACTAAGTGATTCTGCTAAAAGTTTGGTTTTTTCCCTGTTGCACCAGAATTTCATTTCATTACCTGGCAGTGTGCTGTACATGGACCCTTGCCAATCACAGAATGATAGAATGGTTTGGATTGGAAGGGACCTTGAAGATAATTTAGTTTCAACCCCCCTGTCATGGACAGGGACACCTTCCACTAGACCAGGCTGCTCTGCCAGTTGCCTCCACTGATAGAGATGGAATTATTAAAAATTTTAAGGACACAGAAAAAAAACCCCAACAGTCAGGACTTCACTTTTACACTGTTCTTTAAAACACAAATAGAAAGTCAATGAGAAATTACAGCTCAAGTAATTTCTTACAATCAAAAAGTAAAAAACTGACACTGATTAATCTGTTCCCATTGTGGAAGTGGTGACAGCAGCAGGATAGAGGGCTGAATAATTCAGTTTCATTTGCAAGGTAACTTTCACAAGATCACATTTAAGAGTTTTTAATAAACTCAAAGACTTAGTTCCTGTGGCCAGAAATATGGACCAAGAAACAGATCTTCTACACATGCAATTAAAAATATCCTTGAAAACCCCTCTAAATAAACTCAAGAAAGATCTGAACGGAAACAACACAAAAAATGAGGCAAAAAGTCAAAGCTCACAGCTTTTCATCCCAAACAACAGAAATTCAGAGGCAAAAGTGTTCTTAACCTTTAGCTTCCCAGTAGCACCACTAATCCTTATCCATTCTCCCCTCCTGCATCCAATGGCCAGTGGCTCGTGCTCACCTGCCCCAGCTCCATGACCCGCTACCCTGTCCTGGTGAGCACCTGCATCACTGTCAGCAGGGTTAAACTGGGAAACACAGACCTCCCTACAAATATTCTGATGCTTGTTTCTAGTCCCTTCTAGGCACTATTTGATACTGCTGCAGATTTTAACCAGAAATGCTCTGAAACCAGAGCTTTAGATATTCACTGCTGAAGATGTGCAGGACTGGGAATTGGAGATTATTTCTGTGGCTTCATCTTATATGGAAGGACACAGGATTTTTGGACCATGTTTGCTTTATCCATGTTTTCCTGATCCAAGAAGAGCCCAGAACTCTGTGTCAGGCATTTGGACTTCATGTACTGTTTGCATGCACATTTATATACATATATATATGTATGTCTCACAAAAGGCAGCAACTTGAGATGAAAACTCTCAAAGGCAAGAACCTCATTAAGTATCTGCAGCCCAACAGGAAAGCTGAGGGAAGGAGTGAGTCTCAAATCCTCCTGCACTTCATTTAGGGTTGTGTGGCTCTGCAGCCCCACTGTGGGATGGGGACCTCAGAGGCAGGTTTCTGTCGTTGCTCTTAGAATACTGAATGTTGTTCAGAAACATTGCTGTGTTATGAAACAACCCTGGAGACTTAGAAGTGTGAGTCTGAATCTCCTCAAACTGAGGAGGCAACTGAAGTAGGTCTTCTATTTCATAAGCTAGTGGTCTGATACTGTGGTTATTTTATAAAATTAAAGGATTTTTTCGTACTGCTTCAGTACTTGTAACAATCTGGGGCTTGACTGGGGCACTGAGAACTTCTCTGCCTCTAACAAGAGCAGCCTGGCTGCTATCTACAGGGAAATGCTTCTCTCCAGGGCCCAGTACCTTGTGATGCCAGCTCTCTTACAAACCCTTGTTATTCAGATTGAGATAAACCCACCTCCCAGGGTTGCAGGTTCCCCAACGCATGCCGCTGTAATTGGATTTTTCACCTCCAAAGGACACATGCATCCTGGATTTGCAAGCTTCAGTCTGACTTTTAATAACACACTGACTTGAGAGTGAAAACATCACAAGGATATTCTTGCAAGACCGAAAGTGTTATTCCATTATTTGCAAAGTCAAAACCATATTTATAAAAAAAATCACCATAACCCACTGAAACCAAATGTATAATTAAAGCTAAATCCTTTCTTAACGATATATTACAAAGTTATGTGCCATATCAGTTTGAGTGACTGAGAAACAACTCAATACTTTTACCTTTATTTCACTGTCCATAGGACCTGAACCCCAAAATTGCCCTGCAGGTCCGATGCCTTACCCCAAGACTATGTGTTTTGGGAGACTACCTTTTTCCTTCTCTTGTTTTAATAAAAGATAATTTGCTGTTGCTTTTGTTGTTGCTTGGTTGGGTGTTTTTTTCTTTTGTTTAACTTTTTGTTTGTTTGTTTTGTTTAATTTTTTAAACAGCAGAATGAGGCTTGCAGCTGGGCTTGCCTTCCTTTTGTCAAATGCAGGACATATCCCTTCATTCTTCTTCAGACCGTGGCTTTTTCCTTTCCCTCTTAAATATGAGCAGAGCATCCTCTGCCAGGTCTTGAAGGAAAAAGCTTCTCCAGAGAGCACACACCTGATGCCAGAGCAGAGATGATGAACCTGCAACTTGGAATGCTCTATTCAAAAGCCTTGTTCCCCACCATTCTTGAAAATTTCAAGATCTCCTGGTGCTACACTGTTTGCAAAAAAAGAAAGCTGCTGCTGACTTGAAGTCTTGTATTCAGATTTTCTTAAATCCGTTTTTTTTTTTTTTTTTTGGAAGGCATACTCTGAGAAATGCCACTTTGTTGATTTTGGAAAGTACTACTTGGTTTCCACATCCCAGAAAAGTTTAACTGTAAGGTAGGGACAGGTCTCACACATACAGATTTTTAGCTGAAGATGTCACGAGTATTCCAAAATTTCAAAAAGTAAGCCATCTAACCACTGGGTTAGGCAGCAGGAAGTTTTAGAGTTAAAACTTTGGATTCTGGTTTTGAACTTTGCTTCTCTCTCTCTCCCATCCCCTCAGCAGCACCTTCTTTTATGGCTGACTAGAAGTGATGTGGCTACAAATGATTCCCAAAGGCCACGTCTGTTTTCATTCAAAAAAAGATAAACATTTTTCAATCTTGACTGTTACATGGAATAATGAAATGCAACCTGACCATACTCCAAAGCCTCAGAAGTCATAAAGGATACAAAAGCAACTCTAAATTTATGATGTTATAAAAATCTTAAGACTTTGAGGACTTTGTCACAGCATTGGAACAACTGGAGTTGGAAACACTAGAAATCATGAATGCTAACAGGATGAAAAATGTGATAAAATAGATAAGCAACATGCACCTCAACAGGGCAGGTGCTTGAGTGTTTTGTAACTATGTAAACATTTCACTGTTCTGAGACTAGATGAGATTTGTCACGACTTTAAAGTCCACATTTTTAATGCTGTCACAACACACCCACCAAGAAGGCTCTCAGAAGTTTGAACCTGAGACACGTCAGGCCAAACACAGAGAGGTAACAAGGCAAAATCCAAAAGCTGAATGAAGAAGCGTTTTGAGCCCCAAACTACACTGTGTCATGTGGACCCTACGTCCTGCTCACCATCACCAAATGCCAGTCACTGCTGCCTTCAGTGGTGTGACAGTGCCTAAAATGTCACTGCAGTGTGTTTTCACATCCCTCTCCTTTTGTACCCAAATCTTACAGAAAGACCTACATGGGTTTACATATTGTCAGACACAAGGAATGGTCTCCCTGGTGCCCCACTGTGGAATGATCCTCAAACATGCAGTGCAATCTGAGTAACTGCACATTATATTAACAGTTAAATGAGTGTAGCCTTAGTTACCATGTTACTGATAGTTAGATAAAATGAGTGCTATGATTAAAAGAAATATTTAAGAAACCTGAAGGCAGGGGAAAAAACTGGGAAGAAAATAGTATTACACAAATAAAAATGGTGGAAAAAAGGGAAGAAAACCAATATAGACATTTAGCAACTGAGGACTGGACATTTGCAGTAGACCTGGCAAAAAAAGTGTGGTAAAGTGCTAAGTAGGATTAACACAGCAAGCATCTTTCTCTAACCATAATTTTAGATTCCCAGCAGTGCTGCAGCTACAGGAATTTAATTTTCAGCCATTTTTCCTGAAAGAATTTCAGCCACTGACATTGGCTCATTTGGTCAGAGCATGGTGCTGACAATGCTGAGGTCATGGGATTGATGCCTGCATGGGCCATTCACTTAGGAGTTGGACTCGGGTGATCCTTGTGGGTCCCTTCCAACTCAGAATATTACATGATTCTGTGAGGTCACATCATCCAATAATTTAGCATCACGAGAACAGTGGTCTACTGCATGCACTGAAATCTCCAGAAGGAACAGTAAGAGGTTTAAAACCAAGAGTCCTCATGGCAATAAATAAATAAATAATTTAAAAAAATAAACTTGTTTCCCACTCATTTCTGCAACTGACTGTATTCCAAATGAATCAGCTAAATATTTATTACTACTGCAAAATAAATCTTCCAAGTG
This sequence comes from Corvus moneduloides, assembly GCF_009650955.1. Taxonomy (NCBI): domain Eukaryota; kingdom Metazoa; phylum Chordata; class Aves; order Passeriformes; family Corvidae; genus Corvus; species Corvus moneduloides. The sequence continues at coordinate 7,755,598 of NC_045478.1, forward strand.
AAGACCTCCTCAAATGAAAATCTTTCAAGAGGATATCAGAAGGCACCACAGTACCCAGGTGGAAGACTGCAGTCCTTTAGTCATCTAAAAGTGCAGTTTTTATCAAGTGTTCTACTTCTTCTAGATTCACCACCTAAGGCTGGAAGGACTCATAGGATCATTTGGGACTACTTGATTTCCCAACACCATCTCACTGCTCCTTAGAGTCACTCAGTATTGTTTGCAAGGTTTACATGCTCTCCACTTCATCTATTTTTCCATTTGTCAGCTCCTAAATAATCCTCTTCCAACCTCCCTTAGGAAACTGAGTAGACTGAAACACATTTTATGGCTTATTCTCCAGGCCTGGACAATTTTTATGGTCCTCCTTAAGAACTGTTTTAGTATTTTTCCATCTTCTTCAGTCATGAATGTTAGATCTGGGCAGAGTATTTAAATATCAGCCTTACTAATAGAATAGACTTTAATCAAAGAACTTTCACTGCTTTTACTTGGTATTTCTCCTTTGCTGTCCCTCGTTAATTATTCTATTACACTGACAGCTAATTTGGAGGGGATTATCTAGGAAACTCTGATGCCCTTTCCCGAGGGCCTTAAGAAAGAAGTCCTTGTGGTTTGAGCCATGAGGTCCTAGGCACTGCTGGCTCCAAAGTCCGTCTCGTGGGACAGCAAACAGAAGGTGCATCCAAGCTTCAACTGCAGCAGCTGAGGACACTGGCTCTATGCACAAAGATGGTTTTCTACTCATAAACCAAATCCCCAGCATGGGCAACCAAGCTGGAGTTACATATCCTCACCCTGCAGTCCTTGCTCCAAGGGAATCCGTGGCAAATGGGCAGACAGCTGACATAGTTGTGTTTAAAAATGGTGCCACTGTGCTTCCCAGGGTTCAGAAACTCTTCCCAAAGTCTCGAAAGCCTAGAATAATGTTCTTGCAAACAGAACCATCTGAAAGGCATGACAATATCTTGGTTTCTTGCTGTTTTATTTTGTGTTCTCCTGGACCACGGAGTGTGGGGTATGCCCAGCCCCTGCCCTGGAGGGACATCTGCTGAGATAAGGAGAGTGCCAAAACCTCCCAGCAGAACTCCCCTGGAAAGGCAGCTACTCTCAGTTACGGTGAGAAGAAGACAAACCGAGAATCCTCTGGGAGACCCTATGCAGATCCTTTGTAACCCACTGGCCTTTACCCTCTGACACCCACCCCCTGTATCCCTATAAAGCCAGCCCCCTGCCCCTGCCAGGGCAGAGAGAGCTCGTCCCTGGCTCCCCTTCGCCGGACCAATAAAGCTGCCTCGTGCAGAACCAGCCACACGAGCCTCTCGTCTCTCTCTCTGGTCTGGCCTGGGGGCTGCCCTGCAGAGCTGAGCTGAAATCACGAGCTGACAATCACTAAAGAGCTGACAGCTTCTGCACGGGCCCTCCTGGCCAGCAGCTGAGGGAAGACACCGGGCTGAGGGAAGACGATCTCTTTTGGGACCATCTCTCAGGACCAGTCACAGCTTCCTTGGTCAGAGCTACTGACCCCTCACCAGCTGCCATAGCGGAGTATTCCAGATTACACCCCTTTATTTTCCCAACTCCCTTCAGTGAGCCGTACTTTTTTCCTAGCAATGGTGATATACCTTCAACTGATAACACCTGGCAGAATTGGAATCAATTTACCTTCATGCTGCTTATACAATTTGTTCTTGCACTGTTCAAAAACTTGAAAACACTGGGCCCATGCCCTGTCTGACTGTTCAGGGTACAAGTATGGATAAAGCCTTGGAGTCCCTCATCACCTTTAATGTGTTTGTCCTCACAAGTACCTCCTTGATGTGGCTGCTTTCCCTTCTCCTATGGTCACCAAAACAAAACACTCAAGTCCAGCTCCACCACTGCCCACACCTAAATTTTAGTGAAATTGGGACACAACAGGTTTTCACACACCCTGGATAAGACCGAGACCTCTGTAAAGAACACAGTCAAGAGCCAAACACAAACCCCTCAGATCTCCCACTGGTTCCCTCACCACTCCATGACCACACCAGTCATGATCCTTCACTACCAGGTAACAGATATGGAAAATGTTTACCTGCCTTTATAGTCACGGAGGTTAGATATTTAGAACAAACAACTGCACCTCCTGCAAGTGTTATTCAGCATGGTGGGCCATCAGACAACACACACTCTGGAAAGAAACACAAGCTGTGATTGTTGCAGCTGAGTTCCCTCCTTAATGCTTCGAAGCCATGCCAATAGTCTGGCTTATTTTTGTCCCTTCTCAGTTTGAAATCAGTGTCCCATCTCCTCAATAGCCTAAGAACTCCATTGTTCTTTTTTATTCATTTTCCAGCTCCCCATGGCGTCTACAGATTCTCCTATTCGTTTAATATATTCCTTTATAGTCTTCCCACAAAACTGAAAATGAGCAATTTGATCAGAGATGGCGAACTGCTTTATTTGTGTGGTTTTACCTCAAAATCTTGAGGTTGAGTGCTGTATCTGCAGAGAAAATAGTTTTCTAACAACAAACTCCAATGTGATAATGTCACCAACAAGCTAGAATGAAATTTTCTGACACTTTTCTGTTCATAAGAAAGAGCAAATACCTTGTTTATACCAAGCCATGTGTAATGGGCCAAGCACTTCCTACTAGCATCGCAAATGAGAAAAGTTTGCATTAATGAAGAACAGCAAAAGGAAAAGCAAAATAAAAAGGGGAAATAAATGTATGCAGCGAAACACTGGGCAAAGCTTCTGGCACTCAAATGATTCAGTATAGGCAAGATGTGATCTTCTGTTTCCCTCAGCAGGTGGATAATAATAATACTGATATTAATACTTAGAGTATCAATAACCATTTGCAGAACGTGCATTCATTTCACATTTAGATCTTTAAGTACTTATATAGCTTTTGCTGCCACAGATGGATAAAATGATAACGAACATGAAGATAGGCTTCATTTCAACATCAGATTTCCAAAAGTGATCTACAGGGTCCCTCTGTATCCAATGGGAACAGAAAAGGATACCAAAGGAGACCTTCAAACCACCTCCTGTAGGTTGAGAAAAATCATCTTTTGGAGAACGCTAGTCCTCTCTGCTGAATAAAAGAAGGGGCTACAAGCCAACTGTAGATAGATGCCCAACATTTGGATGGATAAAGATATATGCAGTGAATCAAAGCTTAAAGGATTCATCAGAAGCTGTCAGGTGAAACAGGATCAGGCTCCGTGTTTCCCTAAACTTCTCCTTATGCCTCATCTGCTAGACTTAGCCTGTTTCAGGTACCCCACACTGTTGGAGGTAAAAATAAATGGAAATGGATTGAGAAATAAATGGAAAGGCATGGAAATAGATGAGAAGCAAAAAAAGTGCATTACATATGACAAATCTGTATAGTAGGCACAAAAAATAAAGCCTTCCAAGAGCAGGAAAGAAACAACAGATGAACCAGCTCATTTATGTCTTACCTATTTCATTTTTAGTGCTTAAGTAATAAAACAAAACAAAAAAGATCAATGAAGCAATTTGAGATTTTCTGATCTCGTACAAGAAATTTCATTAAAAAGAAACAGCTTTTCCTATTTTTTTTCTTTTTCATTAGGAAGATCGCAAATCCAGCTGAAAGACTTGATGAGTCAGGAGAAAACTCAGCAGAGAGAAGGGACATTCTGTCAGGATCGGGAGAGAGGACGCAGATGTGCCGAACGGCCCAATGGGCAGCAGAGAGATTGCTGTCTGCAGGAACGTCACTTTTGCCAGGGAAACACTGCCAAGTCTGTTCGTTCCTACCATGAGACACAGCCCACGAGCTCAGTCTTTCAGCTGACAGACACAGCCTCCTGGCCAGGCCTTCAGGACTTGGTCTTGATGACACGGTCAGCTTCTCAGTTGACTTCTCAACTTCCCAAGGACTGACAAGCCCAACTTGGGCAGCAGAGCACGGCATGGAGCACTGCTGCTCTGCCACTGACCTCACGTTGTTATATTTCCCGATTTAAAGACAAATGTACTTGCAGCAAACTTGTACTTTCACAGACACTTCCCTCAAAGTATCTCCATTTAGTTCTAGACAAGCCTTTTCCAAAGCAAGTCTGTAACAGTACCCAAATGTACAGAGAGCATCTAAAATTACGTGGCCATGGTCCTGCCCTATGTCAAGTAGAAGTTTGCTTCCTCTAGTCAATCTTACAAAACACTTATGCTTGTGCCAACTGACTTTTCAGGCTCTTCAAAAGACCTGCCAGGATGGAAACACCCTGAAATGTTCTGAATATCAGCAAGAACTGGACCTCTGGCTATGCATGAATTTCAAAGGTGTCCCTATTCAAATAGCTCATAAGAGCTGCTCAAGGAATCCAACAGAGCCAGAATGAAGAAAAGTAAATAATGTTAGTCCTGTATCTGCAGGAGGTGGAAGCTAAAAAATATAATTAGTGGGAGTCCTCAAGGACAGTCACTAGCTACTTTCCCTGAATCCTGCTGCTCCAATATTGTGTTGTGCTGCAAATGTCATCGATTTTCATTTTCTTCCTCTGAAACCCCAAACCTGTAATATTAAATAAGACTGAGGGAATTTGATTTTGTATCCAGAATACACTAAGCAGACAGCAACCCACTACTGTCTGTCCTAGCCCATTAACTTTATTAAGAAATTCAACAGAGCTGATTTCTGAAAAACCAATTTATCAGTCTGCAGTACAAATATGGTATCAGTTGAAAGTTATTTTATTTGGATTTAGGTGTTCCTTGGCCAGGATGTACCATCAGACTTTTTAAGCTTGTCAAGATTGATAAAAAAACAGGTCAAAAGTGTATGACATGTATAATTGCCTTACTTCTCCTTATCCCCCCTTTAACCAAAATGCATAAGCTTGTATTGCATTTCGTTAAAGAAGAAGATAATTACTGCTGTCACTGCCACGTTCACTTCTCGGTCTTGATAACAAATGAATTAAACCTGGCACCTGACCAAAGGTCCTTCAGTTACCCTGTCAATGCTAATTCAGGATACCATACATTTTGCAGAGACTAGAGAGGGAAAGGAAGGATGGATCTAGATGTTATAAAGTTCAGAATTTGTTTAACATGGAAGACTTTGGGCCCCAGTTACACTCTGTGCTCCAACACAGTAGGTGAGTCTCCAGAGGGAGGGGGAAAGAATTCAGATTACAAGATTCCCTGGATGTTAATGGGTATCTTATCACCAAATCCTGAAACTCAGTTGATATACATTGCCACCACACTGTTAGACCTCTTTACACTTAGAAGTCCAACAGGTAGGTTTTGGATTCTCAGAAGCAGCCAGATTGCAAGAGCAGCTTGATCTGGTTTATGACTTACTGTGGTTACAACAGATAAAATAGACTAGAGACAAAAATAATCACAGCTCATGTTTGAGAGTACACATTAAATTGACAAGGAAATCTCCCCTTACTCAGTTTGTTGCAAATTTATTGAAGACACTGCAAGTTTTTCCCCAAAAATTTGTAGCTTTACATACAAACTACTTAGACAAGATATCACATATAGTCTATCAATATTCTGTCCAATACACAGCAAGTTCTAGTTTTCTGAACACATATTTATCTAAGCTTTTGGCAGTGGCAAACTTTTTAAGCAGCTGCAAGCTTTACTGACAATGTAGAACCAAATAAAGGTTTGCCTAAGAACTGCAATTCATAACTTGATGCCAAATTAGCATAAGTGAAATATGAGTATTTAATATAATAAAACATGAGCCGCAAGCGCCGAGCCCATCCCAGGAAAAATGTGAAACCAGAAGGTATTTTAATGAAAATCTGGAAGCAAATATCACAGTCTAATATTTAAAAGCCATAAGAGTTAATTTTAGTTTGAAAGGAAATCATTTTTCAAAGTTCTGTATTCTGTTTAAAAACAGATTGAGCACGTTTATTAAATTAGCAGACCACTGCATTTATGAAATCCATAAGTCAGATCAATGGTGCACAGTCAGCTCTACAAAGTAATTGCTGGCTTCTCTCAAAATGGACAATCCAAAAACTTCCAAGGACTAGTTTTTCCCTTCATTATTTATAACGAGCAAAACATGGTGCAATAGATTGTAATTCATAATGCTTTTTTAATGTTTTTATAGCACAACACTTGGACTCATTTCTAATCTCTTTGAATGACAGGTTGCCATTATTGAATTTCCATTAATATGAATTATGAGTACAATATATTCTACCCAATATTTTCTACCCCAGGACTAACGTGATTCTGCAGTAAAAAAAAAATCCCACAGTCAGCAGTTTTTTTTCAGAAACAGAAATCACAGCCCTCAGAGATTAGTCTTCCTGCATCACTATGTATCTGACCTCAATCTTGCATCCATTTGACTCCACAGAATCATCAGATGTAATTTACATGTACATTTATGGCCACAGAATCATAGAATACCTGAAAAGGACCCACAAGAATGATTGTATTCAACTCTTAGCTCTGCACAGAACACCCCAAGAATCCCACCGTGTTCCTGAGAGCTTTGTCCAAATGCTTATTGAGCTCTGTGAGGCTTGGTGCTGTGACCACTGCCCTGGGGAGCCTGTTCCAGTGTCCGACCACCCTCTGGGCGAAGAACCTTTTCCTAATATCCGACCTCCTCCTCCCCTGACACAGCCTGGTTGTTAAAATGCCAGTACTTAGGAAAGTGTCCAGCTATGGCTTCCAAGCAGCAAGTCAAGGCTGGCTCAGCAGGCTCTCCCTCCTCTGCCTGGGAAATTATTTGGTCATTTGGTCCAGGGAGTACCAGATGGACAGACATGACCAAGTCCTGTCCTTGTGCATGCCTCTAGACACTGATGTGAGCCTGAGGAACTCCTCCCTTATGAAAACAGATTTTAAGGACCAGGCAGATTCAAGCACACTTCAGATCTTTTCATTTTGCTCACAGCAGCCACCTGCCACGGATATCTCTTGCTAAGAAAGTACCAAGCCATCTAAATGACTAAACCCATACTAAACAGCAGGGATGAGGATAGCCATCCTGAATTCAATAGGGCTACTTGTTGCAGGCAAGCCTATGCTTCATGTTTTATCATATGGCATAAAGACGAAGATACATGTGGTAAATGAAATCCCCAAGGTGCAGCTGTGGGCTGTACATTCTGGAGAAGGATACATCCAGTGTACCTGCAATATCAATCCCACTGGAGGCAGAGTATTGAGCTGTATGAATTCACAGCCTCACCTACCATGACTGTTCTTATCTTTTACAAACTGATTTAGGATTAGCAGCATAAAACATGCTTTAACATTATCACAATATCACAATACCAGTGAAATACGGCAGCTTCTTTGAAAACACCTTTTTTTTTAATGGTCACTGTATTGGTTTGGCACAGCCTGGTTTTAGGTAGCAGGGGGCCACAGAGATGCCTCCTGAGAGGAGCTCCTGGAAGCTTTCCACCATGTCCAGCAGAGCCAATCCCTGATGGCTCTGAAAGATGGACATGCTGCTGGCCAGAACTGGGCCAATGAGAGAGGTTGGTAGTGCCTCTGTGATGACACATTTAAGAAGAAAATCAAAGTCACAAGATTTTGGATTCTAGTCAGAGAAGGGGAGGTGAGAACATGTGAGGGAAACAACCTGGCGACACCAAGGTCAGTGAAGAAGGAGGGGCAGGAGGTGCTGCAGGTGCCGGAGCAGAGATTCCTCTGCAGGCCGTGGTGATGACCATGGTGAAGCAGCTGTGCCCCTGCAGCCCATGGGTCCATGTGGGATGCAGAGATTCCTCTGCAGGCCGTGGTGATGACCGTGGTGAAGCAGCTGTGCCCCTGCAGCCCATGGGTCCATGTGGGATGCAGAGATTCCTCTGCAGGCCGTGGTGATGACCGTGGTGAAGCAGCTGTGCCCCTGCAGCCCATGGGTCCATGTGGGATGCAGAGATTCCTCTGCAGGCCGTGGTGATGACCGTGGTGAAGCAGCTGTGCCCCTGCAGCCCATGGGTCCATGTGGGATGCAGAGATCCACCTGCAGGCCGTGGGGAGGTGCCCGTGCCAGAGCGGGTGGATGCCTGGAGGAGGATGTGAGTGGTGGGAGTCCTGGTGGAGGCTGGAGCAGCCTGGCCTTGGAGCACTGCACCCTGTGGACAGAGAGAGCCCCGGCGCAGCAGTTTGGGAGGGCTGTGTGCCCGAGGGAGGGGCTCAGGCTGCAGCAGGGGCGGTGGGGCTGCTGCTCCTGAGAGCGGACCCATGCTGGGAAGATCACGGAGAACTGTTTCCCGTGGGAGGGACCCCACGGCCTCACAGGGGAAGGACTCCTCTCCCGGAGCAGTGGAAGGAAATCTTGGGAATGAACTGACCAAACCCCCATGTCCTGTTCCCCTGCGCTGCCGGGGGGAAGGAGGGAGGGGCTGGGGGGAAGGTATTGTAAGGGCTTATCCTCCTCTGATTCTGTTAGTAATAAATTCACTTTGCAACTGAAGTTGAGCCTGTTTTGCCCTTGAAGTGTTTCTCCCAGTCCTTATCTCACTCATGAAGTGTTCATTAATTTTTTTTCCCTTTCCCTCCCCTGCCCAGCTGTGGCAGGGGAGGGTGAGTGAGCGGCTCTCGTGGGTGCCTGGTGCTGGGCCAGTGTCAAACCACGACAGTCACCAATGAACTTTGCACAGACCTTGTGGTACCAGGGTAGAAAGGCAACGCAGCATTTTTCTTTGATTTTCAAAAGACATGTAGCAATAAAAATGTATTAAATGAAACAAAGAACTTCCCAAATGCCAAGAATGGTCTGGTCCCTGACCTGCAGAGCTCACATCCAAAAATGACAAGAGAACAACATGTGATGAAAATAACACAACAAGCAAGTAGATGACAGGTAACAATGTTGAGTAGTACCATATGTGTTTCTGCACACACACACTCCCAAACAAGTATTTGGCAAATCTGCTCCTAAATACAGATGCATTCAGAAATACTCACAATCCAGCCATAATCAGAGGATTAGTCTTTGCCAGCATCATGGTGGAAAATAGTTCTTTAGGAGAAATCCACGTACAAAGAGGGCGAGGGGCTTGCAAACAATCTCTGGAAGCACATGCCAGGCATAGAGGATAAACAAAGCATTTATCAGAAAAGCAAACAAAAAGGTAATCAAAACTGGAGTCCTTGGGAAAACAGATGGCAGAATTGGGGACACAAAAAGATACATGGGTGGAAGCCGAGTAGGGGGTTGTTTCTGACAATGCTTCTGACATTTCTTTAAATGTCAGCTCATAATTATGACATCTTCACCACCACCTTGTAGGTAATACAGCCTCTTCTAGCAGAGACCTCACATTTTGTGGAGAGCCGCACTTTACCATTTCGAGCTTCCGTCATGTTCCCATCTTTTATTCTGGTGAGAATGAACAAGCAAACATCAAATGCCCACTGAACACCTACTACTTCTGTTTTCATTCCAAGGTTTCCTCGTTGTTCAGTTAAATCTCTGGGTGTACTATACAGATTTAGATGAAGAGCTACACAGTGAGAAGCACTGGTAGATAAGTGAGAGAAAGGGCAATATTTAAAGAAGTTTGGAGCACACAGCATACTCTACAAACACTCTGCCAGAGAAGGGGAAATGAGTGGGGTATAATCTTTTGCGTAAGTTTACATGTGTAAAACCTGTGTTAATAAAAATAAATCCTTGTTCACTATTTGAACACAAATCCCATTAATAACTCCATTAAGCTATCACTTCAGCTCATTATTTTACCTGTTTGCACTTCACTATGTTCACTGTCAGCATCTGCTGCTTTCCCTGGGAAAGAGGGCAGGCAAGGCCATGCAATTGCATTCCTGTTCAATGCTCTCCCCTCAGCTTGCTGGTGAGAGGCACTGAGGGAAAGGGCATTTCCACTCTGTCCTACCCAGAAACAGACTACATGGCCTTCCAACACAACCAGCCTCCATCCCACAACTTAACATCCAACATTCATGCCTGAATTCAGATTGCCCAATTATCAGAGCTATTCAGCATGCTTGCTCTGTACTTTACTAAGCAGATATTTTAAAGAGGAGAGGGGAGGGAGGGAAGAAAAGGAGGACTGATATACAGACAGTAATACATAACAAGCAACATAACTTCATATTTTGCAAGTAAAACTTGGAGGGAACAGGAGACACAGGACAGACCTAGAGAAAAAAGAAAAAAAATTCCCCCAAAACCAAGCCCCACAACACAACACTTTGATCATGTTAAACATTCAGGGAGGCAACAGATAACATAATCACAGTGCACAGCAGGGTCCTCAGTGAGAAATTCATACACGACTCTTCAAAGGTTATTACAGCAAATTTAAGCAAACCAATTGCACAAAGACCAGAGAGCAGCCAAACAGAAGTTTCCAGGTCTTGTGTTCTGATCACTGAGGTTCATTCCAACTGGCTCAATTTGATCTAACAATCAAAAAGTCAAATGATACGAAGAAAGGTATTTCCTCCAGTAAATTGAAAAAGGTAGAGGGGGAGCTTATTTAGATTTGCTTCTTGCAACTGCATTTCTTCCTTTCTTTCTCTCTCCAAGCAGTGTAGCTCTTGTAAAAAGGCTTCAGCAGTGGAATGCACATTTGCACATCGTGCATCTCTGTACTTTCATTCTGACCAGGAACACTCACCTCCAAAGGAAAAGAAAACATCCAGGGCACTGAACACAATGAAGCAGAAACACAAAGGGAAAAAAGCTGAGAAAAAGAAGCTCATTTCCAACAGTAGTGAACAACTACCCCGGGCTAACAGTGACTTTGACTGAACATTTGACTGAACCTGACTGGCAAAACACCCCACTATTAACCCCTAAGCTGCTCATCAAATAGACTCGTGAACTGTTCTTCTACAAAGGTATGATAGATTTGGCAGATTTTATGGTTGACTGGATGAAGAAAGTGAGTCCCCCAGAGGTCTTCAAGATACAACACCACAGGTGAGGTATGCCAAGCTTTGTTTCTATAGCCTCTTCTGAGGGAACTATCCCAAATACAACATGTGGTCATGGATTTCTATACAGATGCCACCATAAATGGACCATTTCATTTGAGAAATGCTTCAGATAAAAGTATCTGGCACTGAAAAGTCTCCAAATTTGTCAGCACTGGTGGAAAATCAAGGCCAAATCCACCCCATATAAAGACACATATAAACTGTGCTGCTTTAATTTTGTTTGCCTATGCTGTGGCTGTGCTAGAGGGAGTGTGTGGTCTGAAAGAGCCATATGTGGGAACACTAATTTCGGTTAATATGATGACTAAAATGCTAAGGTGAACCAAAACCTCAGGTCTCTCTTGTTGCAGTGCTAGTCAGATGTGCCAGGAAGGCGGTCTGGAGCTCTCTGCTCATGGAATCAGGCAACTTCCATTAATAAAAGGCATTCATAATTTATCTTGAAAAACATCAAGATGCATACATAACTGTACCTCAGGCAGCTAGAAATGGAAGCATGAGGATGAAAGCAGGGCAGGACAAAAGGATATAACCACACTTCTGGAATTTCCCCAGTCCTGGCAGCTAGCATAGGTTTATTGGGCTTTCATTGCTAGAAAGCAGTATTATTTTCTATTCATTGCTGTGGTGAGAAAAGAAGAAAAGAGACAGGCTACTAAATGAAAAACCAACTGTGCAGGTAGTGAGAGGTATTTCTACTTCAACACTTAATGGCTATCATGATCTTTCATACCAGATGTATGTTAACATCTGTCCAATAACTAACACCATCTCTAATTTCCAGATACAACTGAAAATATAAAAATCATTTCCTGGCACCAGGCACAACTACAGAACATATTCATTCTGATACAGAAACTCAATTTGCCAGCAATTGGTGGCCCATGTGCTAAACCTTGAAAAAGATTTCTGAAAACCACCTGACACAGTCACTAGAAGATACACTTCTAGACTCCCTTAGATTATGCATTTCTATTTTTAATGGAAAAGTGAGTCCACAAACTATTCAAGTTGCTGCGACAATTTATGGCAGGGTCAGACCACACCATCTCAGTGCACAGGTACACTGGTCTGAAGAAAAGACAAAATGGAGATGTGCTTGTGCTCCTTATTGTTCAGATACAACTCAGTCAAGTTTGAAACTGTGGAGTCAAGTAAAACCAATTACACTTGCCTCAAACACAAAATCATCCCAATAACTAGAAAACAAAACAGAGCCAGGACCTGTTATACGGCTCTAAGGCCAAATTATATGGCCTGGCCACGTTCACAAGACTATACACTTTTACCCTCCAAAGCAAGGTGGCTATATCCAAACTGCCAGTTGGGAATGGCTGCTGGCTGTTGCTAATCCCCAGGCCATGCCTGGGAATTGTTTATGACAGCACTAGCTGGTCCAGGCTGAGTGCAAGGCAGAGCCCGAGCTAACAATTTAATGGTATAGATGGTCAAGTTCCAGCTCTTGGGCCTGTGCCCTGGCACCGCTTGATCTGCTCGGGGAGACCTTGCCAAACACAGTTGTACTGTGAACAGAGCCGGCTGGAACACAGACAAAAAAAGAGTATCCAACCAAATTTAAAATCTTTAAGCATTGTCATGATTCCCTTCCTTATTCTTCTGTTTGTTTTTTTTTTCCTTTGCTTTCCAGACAGTCTTATTTCCACTGAGGTGTTCCATTTGCCAAAACAACAAAAGATCAAAACAGTTGTGAGAAGCACCCAGTGTGTTTCATTTCTTACCATGATTTAGTGACAGTTGCCAGCAAGCGATGGTGCTTCCAGTACAGTCAGGAATGCTGTGGGAAGTGTCAGAAGAGTTTAAATCAAGTGTCTGATGGAAAATGGGACAGGAGGAGAAAGATGTTGAGACTGAAGTAGAAAGATGAAAAGATAAATGAATGAAATTAATTGGTCCACAAACTTTGCAGCATTGCCTAAGCTTTGCTTTGTGTCCTAGTTCAAAGAGTTGGATGCAAAAAGCACACTGCTCAACAACTGCTGTGATTGCCTTATCTCTCTCTGGTTTTGAACCACTTTCTTTGATCCATACCAAAAGAATGATACAAAAGGTCTTTGCTGCAAATTCAGTCCCTTAACAACAGCTCAGAAGATGAGGTAAGCAAGACTGCCTTTGCAGACTTATAGCCAAGGTCAAGATAACTTCCATAACTACCTTTGTGTGGCATGTGCCACCTCTCTGTTCTCTGAAGGAAACTCTTTGGGAGAGTGTAGACCGACTTTTCTCCAAGACTCTTCTCCACAGCTCTTTGGAGGCTTTCACCACCAGAAAATAACCTGCCTGGTTTCATTGGAAGGGGCTCTGGAAAGCGACCAGGTACAGTCCCTCCTCAGAGCAGGCAAAGACAATGCTGGATTGCTTGGGGCTTTGTCTACTTGAATTTTGGGTAACTCCAGGGTATGCAGCAACATCTCTGTGCACCTGTGCCAGTATCTGGCTACCCTCACTGTGAGCCATTTTTTCTTTCTTTCTAACCAGAAATTCCTTTGCTGACTTGTGTGCATTGTCCTTTCCATTTCCACTCCTGAGAAGACTCCACAATTTTACAGGAAAACCACACCGCACAACCTGAGGAATGACATAACCCACAGGGAACTGAAGAGGAACACAAAGTAAAGTGGTCAGTTTGGGTCTGTCTGGGTGAATTTAGAGGTGTCTTGCTCTACTCTTTGACTTCTGGTTATTTTAGAAGGGTCCTCTGTCACCGCACCCTGTGCACTGCATCCAAGAGCATCCTCCATTTTCTAAAGAGCACCAACACCAGACTTGGGTTGCCCCGTCCCTTTGCAAAGCAACCATTGGCAACTTACAGGAAAACTTGGGAATTATCTACCTAACATGAAAATGGAATGAAGGCTAAGAGAATTGGGATTGTTCAGCCTGGAGAAGAAAAGGCTTTGATGTTACTTAATTGTAGCTTTCCAGTACTTGAAGGGAGCTGACAAGAAAGATGTAAGGAGACTATTTACAAGACCATGGAGTGACAGGACAAGGGGAAAGAGCTTCAAACTTAAAGACAGTACTTTTAGATTATGGATTAGAAAGAAATTCTTTACTGTGAGGGTGGTGAGTCACTGGATCAGGTTGCCCAGGGAAGTTGTGACTGCTCCATCACTGGAAGTGTTCAAGTCACACTGGATGTAGCTCAGAGCAACCTGTTCTACTGGGAGGTGTCCCTGGCCATAGCAGAGGGGTTGGAACTTTAAGGTCTCTTCTAACCCAAACCATTCTATGATTCTATGAAGATGGATTTATTGTAGAACTTGAAACAGCTGCACAAATCACAGCTGAGATGACATGTAAAAAAACTTGAAATAACATTATCCTGCACTGCTCCTGAGCTAAACTTTATTGTAAAGCAGTTCATATTTCTAAGCAGAGTGACAAAACAAGGTGAATGGCAGCTTTGTACATTTGCAAACAAAGCATGTGTGATCCATATCTTCAAAACTTGTACACATCTGTGTCTTAATCAAAGCAGTGCATCTCAGATAATTATTCATGTGCATGGTGACCCTAAAAGCCATCAATTCTACACATCAGACACTTTGGTCACAGGAAAACTACCAGTAGGATTATTGTGAGCAGTGGAAAAAATGTTTATGAAATGGAGTTTAAAACTTCATAAGCAAGAATGGAATTAATACATTCAAATTCTCTTCTATAATCCAGCTTGAAGAACCTTGCAAAGATAAATGCTAGACCTTTAAAAGCAGGGATGATAAAGATAATTAATGGAAGCTTAGAAAGATAATAATGTCTCAAATCCATGTGGGGTATAACTGTTGCTCAGCTTTTGAGAAAAAGGAAGATAAATTATTCAGTCTTACTCCATCCCAGCATGAGGCAAAAATTCTGAAGGAAACAAGCTGTTCAAAAGCAAAACTGTGATGACTATGCCAAGATAGGAGTTAGGCTCAGAAGACCTAAAATAAATCCAGAGTTCTGGTATTTATTGGCCGATGAGGATTCTGGGTATTGTTTTAAAGCAAACCGTCAAAATCTCTGCCTTGGGAAATATATTGAAGAGCTGATTCAATTCTAGGATTTTGTCAGGATATTATAGAATGCTTTCGGTTGGAAAGGACCTCTGCAGATCATTGGGCTCCCCCTCCTGCTCAAAACAAAGTGCACTTTGATGTTCGGTCTGAGTGTTCCTGGTCACATGCAGCTGAGTTTGCAGTGTTTCCTACGGAGATCCTGCAGCTGTATTGGGACTTTGCTCAGTTTTGGACCCTGCACCTACACTAATGCCCAGCATGGGCAACAAACAGGAGGAGCTTTGTAGCAAGGTGGGGATCAGTCTCTTGTCCCACATAACAAGCAATAGGACAAGACAAAATGGTCACAAGTTCCACCAGGGGAGGTTTAGATTGGATATTGCGAAAAATTTCTTCACTGGAAAGAATATCAAGCATTGAGAACAGGATGCCCAGGGAAGTGGTTGAGTCACCACCCCTGAAGGTATTAAAGGATGTGTACATGTGGCACTTGGGGGCATGGTTTAGTGGTGGCTGGGCAGTGCTGGGCTAAGGGTTGGATTCAATGATACTTCAATGATTCAAAGATCCTTCCCAACCAAAATGTTTCTGTGATTTGATAAACAGCAAGAAGCACTGCTTTACTAAGAGGGCGACAGAGCACTGGCACAGGTGGCTCACAGAGGACTGGAGTCTCCTTCCTTGGAGATACTCAAGGTCCTCTGAACACAGTCCTGAGCAGCTGGGTTAAGGTGAACCCCTGCTTGAGCAAGGGGACTGGACCAGACAATCTGCAGAGGTCCCTTCCACCCCCAATGATTCTGTGATTCTCCCTGTTCCCACACACTTCCTTTGCTCATTTGAGCTTGCTCAGGATTTCCATGTTCTGGCAAGATGGCCCTCAGCCATCCCTGCTTGGCTTTTGCAGAGTGACTGAAAAATTCCTGTGCCACCAGGATGCTGTTGCTGGTGAACAACAAGATCCTTCTGCAGGGTCTTATACAACAGCTTTGCAAAGACTGGCACTTCTGAAAAAGAACATGGATTTCCAGTGGTCAAATTCTGCCCAGCATCACTCTTTGGGGGTGTTTCACTTGCCAGCTGACAAACATTCCTTGATGCATTACTTCAGTGGTTTTGAAAGCATGGGCTTTGCATAACACTTTATGTTCCTTTGGAATTAAAGGATAACTTTAATTATATAAAGTATTATAATATAAACAGTATAAAATCTTAAACATTCAAATTACACAGCCAAGAAAGCTTCTTTTTCTGGACGTGTTTGTGCAACATCTTAGTAGCAGTAAGTATTATTCACATACTTCTCAGTGCTTTGTTTCAGGATTACCATAAAAGACCTGGGATCATAAACAGTAAGAAATAATGCGATGATATGAAGAATTTATTACTAGTTATTATTCATTATTTATACAGTGGGTACATATCGTTTTACACACAAACACCAGTTCACAGACAGCATATATTTCTTTGCAGAACTTCTACAAGCTTTGTTTTCCAAAGTGAACCAGTTTAGTCATGCTAAATTGTAGTGGGTAACAACCACATATGCTTCAACTTGACAGGAGCAGAGAAAAACCAAAACCAGCAGAGGCAGACCAACTTTAGGGAGAATTTGGAATAGTTAGTTCCTCCAAACCAAAGTAAACGTGCATTTTGTTTCCTGAAAAGTGCCTGCTTCATCCAAGAACAGAGGGTTACAGCAGCTAACCATCACTTGAACATTTAGTAATGCCTCAAATTCCAAGTGAAAGCCCAACAAAATAACTTGGATGCCCCTAAATTTATCCTTTTTCACATGCTTCTCTTAAAAGCAATGTTAGATTATAAATCTTCATCAGAGCTGCTTTTACAGAGTGAAACTAGAGTCAGGGAAAAGTGTGAGGAGTTCCTTCCATGGTTTTCCCTACAGGGCCCTCACAGGCAGCAACAATCAGCCTCTGTTTTGCCCACTCCCAAGGAACTGAGTCGGTGCATTTCCATTTCTGCAGGAGGTGTCTGCACCTTGTGTGCACTGTGGGGATGGATGGAGCATCGCTGCTGTAACGCGACTCCTGGCACTGCCGCCCTCCCTCTCAGCAGCCAGGGCTGCCCACGCTTCATGCCACAGAGTCACAAGATCCTCATGCTCCTCTTCAAGGTCTGGGCATTTTTTCAAGAGGATTTTCAGGATTGTAGACAGGGCAGGGGTGATGCTTTAACGTCAGTCTGGAGTGTCAGCCCTGGCGGATCAGAGCTTCCCAGTAAGCCCAGAGCACACCAGCCCGTGTCCAGTGTTTGAAGATGCAGCATTCCCAGTTCAAAGAGCCAGAGAGCAGTTTAATGTCTGTTTATCGCTCCCAGGGACAAATTTATTTTTGTGTCTATCACCTTCACCGACAAGTGTTGTATCAAGCAGGAACTCAAGGCCCATGGAAATCATAGGGAGAGGTGAAGCTTTTCTCCCTTCTATTTCTTTCTTTCTTTTTATTCATTTGGTTCATTTGTCTTGCAAGCTGAGGAAACCAATGCCATCAAGAAAATATTCCATTTGTCACATAATGCATTTTCCTTCTGCTATGCATTAAAACTGTGTTTTTTAAAAATTACCATTGTTTTTCTGTTATAAGAAAAATTATGGTATGCAGTCATCCCACCCGAGCAGTAGAGCAGCCCCCTAACAACCTGTTTGCATCAGGCTCCTTTTTACCTCAATCCAGCCATCTCTTCCCTCAGTGATTTCTCTGACATTACCCTCTTCATGCAACACCAAAATCAGAAATTAACTTGCCGAGAAAGGATCAGCTTTCTTGAAAATAATTTCCAGACCCTACCTATTAAGCATTGACAGCAAAAATAGTAGGAAACTGCCAAGTGATTCCTTGTAAAATTCTTTGTGGCTGTGTTTGATGGTGACAATAGCATTACATCCCTAAACGACAGCAACCAACCTCAGGATTATATGCACCTATGACTCAGGGAACCTGCCCTCCTTTTAGAAGTGCTGCTCCGTGGAAATAAACCCTCTAGTAACCCACATCAAATCACAAGAAAGGCAGCTCCCAGGCTTTTTTAGCCTGACAGGAGGCTGGGACGAATTTTATAATGAAACACCCGTGACCCCTGAATGACAGAAGTATATATTTTGCTTTATTTTGAATGGATAATCTGCAACGAATACATATGAAAATGAAGTAATGCTGAGAAAGAAATAAGAAAATAAAAAGAAATCCAAATAATTTCAAAGAATCAAGCACTTAAATCCTGGCCAACACAAATTTTATTTAGGTTCTGTGACTGATATTTATCCTTTTTGGAAGTCAAGAGACTTTTTCATCAAAGTGCCAAAGCCCAGAAATACTCCTTTTTCTTTATCCAAAGCTGTCATGTTTGTGACCTTGTAAGTATTTGGCGATGTCAATTAGTGCTTCAAAAATGCTGCCTTTCATCTTCAAATGGAACTGGGCCTAGAAACTGGCCAGACCTCTTAGCTCTTTCAACAGATGATAAACACACTGCAAATGAAAAAATCCAAGCAGCTTTTTATGACTTTACAGATTAATGAGCATGCCAGGGCTTTCCAACCAATTTTGGTCCAATAAAGTATCTGCAAAAGTTAACAAATTAAACCCACATTTTGTATGTTCCAATTTCTACACTATTAAAAATACGTACAGATACATCTGAGAAAAAGTACTGAAATGAGATGGTAAGAGGAAGTGGCAGATCATCAGCACAGTTTAAGCCCTCCCTAGGGCTGCAGATCATTAGGAATAGCCTTTTAGAGAGGAGTCTGAAAAACACCTGAGACATCTCCACTTCCTTCAAAGGAAAGAACTGGTTCCTCTACTTCAAAGCCTTCATCACGCCAGTTTTGGAACCCACCACTGATCTCCCTTTGCTCTCTTCTTCCCTGGTGGTACAAATACTTCCCAGGAGTTGTAACTTTTTTGTAGCAGCGTAATGCGATTACTTCAGCAGAAATCATTGCTGAGTTCAATTCACAGACATTTTTTGTCAATTTATATTTAGAAGAAATAAAAATACGTCCTGAGAGTCAATAACCAAATCCATCTGTTTCCTCCTCTCATTCCTGGTACAAGCTGTTGGTTCCTCTAATGCAACTCTTAAAGGAACTCTCTGATCTGAGGATATAATACTATAATGGTACTTTTTTGTGGGGCACCCTGCTGGTTTCAGCCTAGCTGGGCTGGTGTAATGGCACGTCATGGCCAACTCTGTCTGTCTCTCCTTGCTTGCAGACTACTCACAAAAGGCTCAGTCTGGAAGCTGCAATCCAGTCAAGTGGTGTGTCAGCCCAAAAGGTAAATTGTGCAAAGCTTACTGAATTTTCAAGCCTACAGAACAAGGAAAATATGATTTGGGTGCCAGGGAAAACCTGTCCTTTTATTCTGCTACTAACCATCGATGTTACATACTCCGCGCATTGCTCTGATTTCCTAAACATTCATGTCATAGTCTGCCATAATCACAGCTTCATGTGCATCAGATGTCTCTGCTTAGGTGGGAACAGGCTTGCATCTAATTTACCAATGAAACCAGACATTACTCAATTTAAAAATGTATCCATAGGTAAAAATGTGCTGCTGGAAAGAAATCACTGTTACAATTTAACATCCAGCGACTGAAGCCTTGTGTACCATCACAGTTATTTGCCAAAAGACTCTGAGGATCTTTAACAGCTTTTGCAACAATTGCACTTGGGCCCGAATGCTGTATCATGTCCAGATCGAAGAATCACCCGGCTACTATCTGAAATGGTGACAAAAGCATGCCAACTCTCAGTACAAACCCTAGGGGAGTGGAAGAACAGCTTTCACAGGGAAGCTAGAAGAGCAAATCCCATCTATTTCATCACCACATGTTTTGACTGTTTTCTATCAACTGCTGTATTCCAATATTTATAATCTCTCTCTTTACGCAAGCATCTTATGTTTTATAATAAAAAGAGTACATAAATTTCAGTTACCGCAGCAGAGCAAATTGTTGTATGTAATTAGTCATGTACAACATAAGGCGTAACTTGAAAAACAATTCGTGTTTATTCTTCCTCTGCTTAATCAATATTTTAAATATTTGTGGAAGCCGTACACCAACTTAGCAAATCACCACCTCCTAAGCGAGAGAAAAAGAACAGACAACACAAATCCTGCAACCTACAGCGAATCATCTGCATTTGACAGGCTGCTGTTAAGGGAGCTACATTTTTTTGGCCTGTGAAGGAAAGAAGAATACAACATTTTACTTCTGTGCTGTTTCCCTTTATTTCTTTT
Source organism: Corvus moneduloides (assembly GCF_009650955.1). Taxonomy (NCBI): domain Eukaryota; kingdom Metazoa; phylum Chordata; class Aves; order Passeriformes; family Corvidae; genus Corvus; species Corvus moneduloides. The sequence continues at coordinate 7,775,819 of NC_045478.1, forward strand.
TACAGTGCATTCCTCAGCCACACTGACTTATTTTTCCTTTACCATAAGAATTTTCTTCCCCCCCCACTTGCTTTTTAATGCTATTTAGTTGCACTGATGCACAAAGACAGTGGTGGCTACTTCTTCACCTGCAATTCTTGCCTGACTTTCCAGAGAGGTTAACAAATATTTTATCATCACTATCTTCCCTCCCACATCATAACTGTGGCTAACCACAGTGGGATAAACTCTGGTAGCAAAAACACACAAGTCTTAAATGCTACAGGAGTACTGTGAGAACAGGAGGCCACGATCACGCCTCAGTGACACTATTTAAAGACTTAAAACTGCACAGCTATCCCTGAACTCAACTAGAAAAAAATCTTATCAAAACTGAAGACTGGTGTTTTTGTAAAATTTGTCATAGGTTTAACCTTGAGAATAACAAATCATTAAGTGTTGGGGGGCTGAAGAATCAATTTATGTCCCAAGCAAAGGGTTTTTAAAATTAAGGTTGAAAAAAAAACTAGATCTCACCTGGTGGTGCACAGATTCTGTTGATGTATCAATCTTTTCAGGCATTTAAAAATAATATAGAGATGATAAAAGTAAATGTTCTATAACCAAAAAATCTCTTGGTAATAAAATTTCAAATTACAGCCCATGACAACACTTCTAAATTGAAGCTGTGATACAGGAGCTTTGATGGAGAAAATTGTACAAGTAACTCGCAAAGTAATTTGGAAAAGCAACAAAGAATGAAGGTGCTGCTGAGATGAACAGAAAACATAGCTTGAATGGTGTGCAGCATCCTTAAATGAATTTCAGACTGTTTTGTTGCCAATATCTTAAGCAGTACTGTAGTCTTACAGGGACTTCTTTGATAGCTTCCTTCGACCAATAAATAACCTCACTGCAGGAAAAAACCCAAAACCCCACCAACGTACAGAACCAACCCTGAGCTCAATCATCATACATGGCTGAGCTCAGACTGACAATTGATCCAAACATAGAGTTTACTGGTAAAATTTACCCTTTCCTATCGACTACTGGTAGAGGGGTTGAGGAAGTATCTCCAGTGAATGACTCATCCCTCCAAACAGTGCTGCCTCTGGGTGCTGGTCTGTGGCCCAGCTCCTTGGGTACAGAATCAGGGTAGAAAAACCAAATTGAGTAAAAGAGCTGAAACTTTGCTCATAGTGGCACAGAATGAGCAGAAAACCCAAAAATCACTACCTCTGAGTGCCTCACTTTCCCTGTCAATATACTGGGTGTGCAGCATCAAACCATTTTTCAGAGGTTGATGAAGTTTAAATAGTTTTTCTGGTATTTTCTGGCAGCCTCCAATGAAATGGGTTATAGCAGTGCAAAGTCTCATTGTCATTTTGTTCAGCAAAAAAAATAAAGCTCAGGAAAAGACAGTTTTTCTGTTTAAATAACTCAGACCAAACATCCTTAACCACTCAAAGGGGGCAGATCCACTAAGTGTGATTTGTACCAAAGCATCTGTGGTAAGAAGGTTACAGGTACGCTTTGAGAATAAATTTCAAAGGTCTGCAAAGTATAATTAGTTCTGAAGTTCTCCTACACATTAATAATTAGTAATAAAAACCTTCTAAAGTTCTCCACAGAAAGTAGTAAAAAGCTCTTCCAGAAGCATGAAAACATAGACCTTACCCAACCCGCTCACAGCTAGTCTTACATATCCTAAGCTTCCCCCTGAAGATGGTTTTATTTTTTTCTCTCCTTTCCAACACTTTTTCTATCCATATCACGTAAGTCATGGCAAAGTCTTTAATCTTACATACATTTACATAATTTTAAAGACTGTGGTTCATCCAGATTAGGTAGACTAGTGGTCCTTAAAACAATTTATCTATGAATTCCCTGAACAATCCCATCATGCAGCAAGTCTTACAGTCCAGTTACATGTCAGAGAGAAAAGAAGTTTTTTCCTCCATTTTGAATTTGTCACTTTGGGATTCAGTTAACCTTGAGCTGAAGGAGAGAAGTATGACCAATATCTGCCAATACAGGTACCCAGAAGACAGATCTTGTCAAACAGACTTCACTTCAGTCTTTGACAAGAGTATGACTGTTTGATAGCTTGTAATTCAGGATGATGCCATGTATATGTATTTTTAATAACTACTGACTTATCACTCTGGCAAAAAAAGTGTGGAGCTGTACAGACATGGGAACGGAGGGAGGGAACAGTTTTATCCCCATGCAAGGGAATGATGAGTCTGATGCTGAAAGGATGCATATGGTTTGGGTATCTAAGTTTCAGCGCTCATATTTTCAAAGGCAAATGAAGAATGGAGGGGATGCAAGGGATACAGTTATTTGGAGGCTACTGAAACTGGTCAGCAGCAGGAAACTACAGGAACCAAGGACCAAAGGACTGAAGACAGACTAGATGATTTACAAAAAAAACCAAAGCAAACTTTTAACTGGGAGGATAACTAATAAGTAGGAACCCAAACCGAAGGGCTAGAGATGGTAGCCATCTGTGGTTTGAGATCTCCAAACCAGCGCTGGAAGATATGCTAAAGTCAAAACTGGTAACTGGCCAGGAGAAAGAGTCCCTTCTGTCCTCAGCCCGGGGCAACACTGCTGGCTGTACCCATCTCCTTTGACAATGAGACAAGGACAACGAGGTCATCAATATTCTTGCTTCATGACACCTTATCTACTGTGCTGCCTCTTGTGTGGGGCACACCCTTGGCACTGAGTTTAATGACACCCCCATCATGGTGGGGAAGGCTCAGCCTGCAGAAGGGCAGCTAAGCAATCAAATATCCCACTCCCAAAACACAACTAATAAATCCAGGTGTTAGATGTCACCTGTCCCCCATGAGCTGTTCCCCATAAACATGCTGACGAAAATGATTGCCAAGGGTAGGTAGGCTGTGATCTCTCCACAGCTCAAGGCAACTTAGCACATGCTTGGTTTGTTTTTAAAGTACTGTTATATTTTTGTTTTTAATTTTCAGGTTTTCATTTTTAAAAGAAACCAAGTGAACATGTTGTTTTTCTAACTTGTGATCTCTTCGTGATATGGACGTAATTTTTTATGCCTAGCCATTAGCTGGATTCTACCAGGGAAAAGCCTTGGCTGGTTACACTGCTGACCACAAGTCATCTGTTGTGTGTGAAGGAGAGAGACACAGTCAGGCAGGGTGAACAGGAGCGTTTATGAGCACCTGATGTTTTTTGTGACACTATTTCACATTGTTAGTTGGAAGCTTGCTAGGCACCATACCCTTACATCTCTGTTCATCCCACCTACCTACCTACCTACCTACCTACCTACCAACCTCACTTCTTCACAGTTTTTTCCTCTTTAATACATGGAAGTTTGAATTTTTAGTTAGACCTGCTTAGTTGATTCACAGCAGAAGAAGCCAGGGCAAAAACTCTATGCATTTTTACACATTTATTTTATGGGAGATTACACAGCTGATTAACAGTTCTCAGAATAAGAAGTGTCTCCTGTTACCTCCATTCTTGTCTATTTATTGCTTTTGATCTATTCATGCCAAAACATTCTTACTAATGAAAATCATCAGAAAATTGTCTAATAAGGTAATTTAGAAGACAGTTCACATCTAACATATCATCAAAAGGCACTTAACTTGCTGTTCCTGCCTCCTCTCTCCCAATAAACACATGGTATACTAGCACTGATAAGCTGCAAAATGGTTTTGAACATCTGGGAAAAGGGCTGATCAGCTCCTGACAATTGTTGGACTCTAAGCAGACCCAGGAACAAAGGTCATGATAAATGAAACCACTGCTTTGGCTCCAAAATTGCCTCAATCATCTCCAGACAAAGCATGATTGAAATGCATCTATCAGTGGATAGCATCTGGAGAACTCTAAAAATGTTTTGATCAGAATCTGAGTGGCTTCTTTCAAATGAAAATAATTTTAAGATGCCATGGCAAATTTTTACAACCAATCACACTTTGGGCTAATGTTTCCTTCTGCAGCATTGACCTTGTTTTTCTACAGTGTGAGAAAAATCAATATAATAATGGTACTGCAGCAAAATTTAAGCTTGCTCTTGGCTTACTTTAAATAACTTCATTGTCTCCTTTCCCTCTGTCTACATCTGTTGTATTTGGCACTTCCAGTTATTAAAATGAAACCAAGTTGAAAGAAAATGTTAAATATCATGAAAAGAAACCCAGCAGCGCTTCTGTCTCACTTTGCCAGTGCTGTGGTCACCTTTACCATTTGCCAGGTTTTCCTGTTCCCAGCTGTCCTACCTGAATCTGCATGCAAAAAGAAACTCCAATTTTCTCTGAGAATATCAACCTGTACTTTGCAGATCTAAAAGAACTATTTTTTTTTTTAAAGGAAAACTCACCCTCTTCCCTCAATAATATATTGGAACAAAAGAGCCCAATGATTTACTAGTGACTTCCTTTCTTTGGTGTTTAACATTTTCTCACTCCTTAGAGTGCATTTTTGCACAAATGAGCAAGCCTGGTTATAGCAGTTCCACAGTTTCACTCCAACCTGCACTAAGAATGATCCTTTGAGAACCTTATAGGAAACTATCAACTAAAGAGAAGAAAAAACACTATTCAGCCAAAATTATGACCTTTAGTCACTTTCCACTCCCTCTGGATGAGAACCATATCCACTTGCTGTCAACCACAGCTCTGCCTTGGTCAACAGACAAGAAGAGAATTCCCAAAAGAAAACATTCTAAAGCCCAAACGGAGGCAGTGCTGAAAGGAAGGCAATATTTGCTCTGCCTGGGCATCTCAGAAGCATGGGGACACTCAGGCTCGGAGCAAGAAAGACCTACTCTGGGATAGGCATAACACAGAAGAGAATTAAAAAGACACAGCCTGCCCATAGAAATTAATTTTCCTACTCCTGGCTATCCCACCAACACAAGCTTTACAAAGGGACAGATGATGCTCCATCTCTAACATCCCTTCAACATGTCAACCCCATTAAAACAAAACAAAACAAAACAAAACAAAACAAAGCAAAACAAAAACCAAAACAATACCAAAACAAACGGAATTCTTACTTTGGTACTGGACGCTGGGGAGGAGTTGGCCACCAGGCTGGTGATGACATCGCTGTTGCCGGTGGTGCAGGCGGCGGTGGCCGGGGTGGGGAGGCGCGAGGGGACGATGGGCAGGGGCAGCAGCCCGGGGCGGGAGCTGCTGTTGGTGCTGGCGGCGCTGCTGCAGCTGGTGCTGCCGACGTGGTTCCCGTTGGAGCTCCAGTCCCGGCGATCCCACCCGGCACGGTAATCTCTTTCAAACCGGCTGTGGTGCCGTGACATCTCGGTGGAGGGCAGCTGCGTCTCAGAGGGAACTCGAGAGCCTGCCTGGAAGATCAAAGACAAAGAGGAGTCAGGGATGAGGTCCCAGCACAGTGACCGTACTCTGTAACCACCAGGGCAAGACCCTGTCATGCCTCCTCTGCCTTAGGAGAGCACTGTTTCTCCCCTTTTCCCAGCTAAACATCAAGAGGAAGAGAGCAGTGTCATAGTGAATATTGATCTAGAACACAAATGAGAGAGTTTAGACAAGTATAAGGACACAGTGGAGAGCCCAGTCCCACAGACCTGAAGAAACACCATCTGCCCAAACTCCTCAGCAAAGTAACAAGCAAAAGCACACAAACTGTGAAAAGCCAAGTTAGAAGAAAATCATAATTCAATGTTCTGACAACAGGAAACATTCCCAACAGCTCCATTTTGCAGTTTCCTCAGTAGCCTTCATATCCTTTCTGTAGCCTCTTTCCTGCACATGACACATGACCAAATATTGATCCTAAAGATCAAAGATAAAAAAAATCTACCTGCTAAACCTATCCATTTCTTCTCTATTTTCAGAGCCAAATACTGCTTCACACAGTCCCCTTTTCTCCTTTTTGCTGGACCTCCTCACTAGAAGCTCCTACAGGAGTATTTCTCTCTGTGACACCTCGCCACAATGAGGATGCTCTCCAGGGCAGGCCAACATGTTCTGTCTCCTCCCATGCTTCTAGCTAGACTTAAAACACTTAATACACATAGGTGATCAAATGACCAAGTTGTTCTGTGTGATCACCCTGTCCTTATCATCCCTCAGTCTTTGTTATCTACAGATTGTATCTGCCAGGTGAGAGATGTCTTAACACAATGTTGGGAGTCAAGACTCCCAACATCTAATCTTAGTTCTGATAATTGTAAGTTACATAGCCCAGAGCAGTTACTGAAGTCTTCCTGGCAAGGTCTCCTAATGTGCAGAATGGTGGCAATAGTGCTATTTTCCCAGCAGAGTTCTGAGTAAGTGAAAGTTTACAGCATTTGCAATAGAAAAAACAGTAGGAATAAATGCTAAATGTATTTATTTCCATAAATGAATAATGAGTATCTAGGTCACTGCAGCACCTGATTTATTTTATTTGCATTACATGATCCACTAAGTTCTTTGTAATAATGACATCAGGTCAGTAGAAGCAATGTTGTTTCACAAATTCTTAGGTACAAAAATGGATGGTAAGAATATCAGTTTATAAGGACTGTGGAGGGAGCCAGATCTAAACTCACCCAGAAACCTAAAGATAAGAAACTTCTTAAGAGAGATAAAACTTAGAAGCGTTATAAAACAGTGTGCCTATCAACAATGTTAGTTATTGCCCTGGTAGAAATCAAAAGGCAAACAAAACCAATCACTTCCTCAGTTAAAAATTCAATAATATAAATGTGTATTACAAAACCCCACTGAATTCCCTCCCACCATCATTATGTTCAACAAAAGACCAAACCAAGTCTCCCAAGAAGCTGCATTTTTGATGGTTACATTGTCCCTCTGCAGGAACAAGCACCTCTAGCAAGAGCCTATACTGGGGGCCACACCATACTGTTGCTGGTATTGACCACAAAATTAACATACCTCTTAACCCAACTACTTTTTTCTCTAGTAGAATGTGATGCAACATTTGACTTGATTATTTGAGGGCTGATGGTTCTGGTATTAGATTTCTCTGTCTTGTATTTTTGCGGCCATCTGATACTTTCATTCAGAAAGCTAATTCTGTATTTCCCAGAGGACCATGCGAGCTCAGGTGTACAGTGACCACAGCAAAACCCAGAGACACCAGTGCTGTGAAAGGTGCTGTAGTGAAAACAGAAATTTTTCTTTCAGTAGAGGTGAAGAAAGCAAACTTTTTCTCTAGTGAAAACTATCTCAGAATAAATTCAGTACCTCAACAGTGTGTCTTTAAAGGTTAGAAATTCCACAGGTGTAACCCCGCTTTCATTTGTTTTATAACCATTTTGCTAAGTCAGGCACAAATGGAGCCTGCAAACTGCAAGCTGCAATTTTAAAATATCCTTTATTATTCCCTGCCTTTGAAAGAGTTTCTTTTTAATCCCAACAGCCTCCACTGCTGTATGAAGCTATCTTTTGTGACTGCTTGGATGGTGGCTGTCAAATGAATGCCCTTCTCCTTCCGAGCTTGAGGATCTCCGTTAGCTGTATTAGTGTACTCCCTGACAAGGCAACCAGGGAGAACCAAATCACATCTCCCCCACCCACCCACACTCCTGAGCACATCTGACATTTAATTCAGCGGAGAGCAGCAGCACACAGGCACACAAGTCAATAGAGAGCAGTTTTTGCCACACGATCCAAGGCACCCTGCCCCCAGCAATTCTACTATCAGATGAGACTGACAGGCAATTACGTCAATAACAAGCAGGAAAAAAGCCTGTGACTAAGCCACGCATTAAGAAGTTTACTTAAAACCCAATGCCCTCCTCATGAGCACATCCATTTCTCAGTCCAGCTACTGTATTTCATGGTATTTCCAATGAAAAAAAGAAAGCTGGGGCTGAACATCAGTCTTTTTTTTTTTTTTTCCAATACACTGCATTAAATATACACTAGTTGTTTCAACATGTCATTTTTGGCTGGGTACAAAGATACTTGACAGCAACAAGATGTGCAGAAAAACCGGAGGGGATAACTATCTAATAAATGAGTATTCAACTGCTAGTGCTTGCTATTTAAAATTAGAAAGAATAGAAGATGTTTTCATAAATAGCTGCTGGGTGAAGTAAGAAATGAGTTGGGAACAGACTAGCTAATTTTTAAATATATTTTTAGATCCAGAGTTTATGCTTTGTCTAGACTATTGTTGTTGAGGATCATAATCAAAATAATAATGCTTTCAACATATTCTGTACTCAGAAGAAAGACTTCTCCAGCAGTGTGTCCTGAGTCAAGTGTAATCATCACATTCCTCTGCACAGAACTTGACACAGGGCAGCATAAACCATCTTGAGAAACAGCAGAGACGGAGGCCAGTGGAAACCTCACACGAGCAGCAGGGACGGCAGTAGTTACTTCAGTCAGAGATCACAGAATCCCTACAGTTGGAAAAGATCTCTAAGATGATCGAGTCCAGCCATCCCCCTAACGCTGTCACTACCAGTTCCACAATAGCTGATTTTAGGCTGCAATTTTCCAGACGTGTTCTTTTGATATTTTTTTTTCCTAAGAATAAACAAAATAAAATAAAACAAAAAAACCCTTTCTGTTGGGGAGACAGAGAGAAGGAGAAACGTAAGTACCTAATACTTACAAACAGCAACATCAATAGCTACAATTAATTCATGTGCTTTTACCTTTTTAAGGGAAGTTTTCCTCTACATTGATGTGCAGGCATTTTCTCTTACCTAGCTTTAGATCCCTATAAACAGCACCGAGGAAGAGAAAGAAGATTTTTTCCCTGGTTTTTAGACACTGCCCCAGCTAAGTCTTAGCTAATTACAGATCTACCAACCTCAGATGTGGGGTTGATTTTTTAGCTAGCGTGATGCTCCATGCTGCCACATGTAGGAGCCAGTACTAGAGCAGATAAGCTTCGAGCTATCTGAGATACGTCTACCCTACATCAGAGCCATAAAAGCACGATGCAGACACAGCCAGCAAGAGAAAGAATGTATGATTTGTGCATCTCAGACTCGTAGTCCATGAGGAGGCATACTGCACACTGTTACTGATGAAAATCCCTCTGTACACTCAATTCAGCTGACATACTATCTTGTGGAGGTGGTAAAATCAGTGAGACAGGCCTTCCCTCACCCTCTACTCAAGATGTAATCACTGGAGTAGCCGGGTGTCTTTAATCTCGACTAGAAAAGGAACGTGTTCCCGTTTGTCACAAAGAATCAAAGGATTTTATTGTGCAGCCAAAAGGAACAAAAACTCTCTTAAAGAGGAAAAAATCCCGCACCGTACTAAAGAGAGAGAAAAGAAGAGAGAGAAGCCCATAGAAGTTACTGGATGAACTGATAAATTCAAAGAGAAAAAGGAGATCAAATTGGTATTAAGGGAGGGCTGCAGAAAGGACTATAAGCTAAAGAAGAGAGATCGAGCAACCAGAGGTAAACACAAATCCCGTGACAAATCTGAAATGAGATTCAGTGATATGGCAAGGCAAAAAGTCCCCAAGACTGCATCACCGTGCATGTGCTGCAAAGAGAATGCCAGAACACAGCCCACTTTGCTTCAGACAAGGGTTATGCAGGAGCCAGGCATGGGGATTATACCTGCACCTGACCCATTCCCCCATCATTAACTTTCAGAGAAAGATGGGCTTGGGAGGGTAGATCAGGGGAGGGTAACAGACTGATCAAACAATACCAAAAACCTTCTCAGGAGTGGGACAGGATCTGTCCCAACTCTACAAAGCCAAAACATGCAATCTAGCAGGTGAGAGAGACCATAAAAAGTTACTTTAAATCAATTCCTCTCAAGGGAAAATAAAATGTGAGTGTACCCCTGCTGGAGAACATGACTTTTTCTGCAACCAGGAATTTTGGAAATATCTCATACCAACAGTTTGCTCAACAATAATATTTGAGAAAGTTTTTCTGCAAAATGTGAGTGTCTTTGGGACTCAAACGTAGGGCACTTACACAGATGAAAACATCCAGCCTCCAAATTTACCCTGAACACTTTGTCCATTTGGAAATCCTCCTACCTTCTTAGCACAAAAACACCTTCCTCCTGGTACTAATTTTTTAGCACATCTCTTATGCAAGCTCATTTGTTCCTTGTTTCCACGGCTTACACACACACACAGAGAGGAAAGGAAAAGGCCAGCAGCGTGTGAGATAGCAGCGTGCTGTCCTCAGGCTTCTTACCAGGTTGAAACAGATCATTGCTGCAGATTTATTAAACTCAAGTGGTTAACATTTCATTTTATGCTCGATACATTTAAGCACAGCCCATCCTCCCCCAAGCCCAAAACACTCACTGTTCTGCAGAAAAAATATTTCCTATTCGTGTTCCTCTAAATGACAGTCCGGCTCGAGCCTTGGAGCAGCTTTTTCCCTGCTTTCCACGCTTATCTAGTCAAGGTCTCCTTAAAGCGCCTGTCCCCACAGATATAAATATAAGGAAAAACAGGCTTTCCGCCAGTCTGAAGCCAGAGAATCAGATTTCTTAGACTATTAGTCAACTTCATTAAGTGACTTCAAAAATAAAGGTCAAGCTTTTAATTTAAATTTTTCCTGGGTAAGCATTTGTTTCTAAATTTACCTTTTAAATAATAACATTACAGAAACACGATAGGCAAGAGAGGTTGGGAGACAGCAAAGGAAGTAGATACATGGTCATTAGGGAAATGGCAGAAAAGGAAAAAGAAAGAGCCTGAAACTTTAAAATAAGCAGCTAAATAAACTTACATGTTTTCAGACAGGATAAATGGAAGTACAGGTAAAATAGCCCATTAGAGAGCTTCAAAAGCAGTTAAGTGCATGTAATGCCTAAGTATTTTATGAGATCCACACATAAAAGAAAAAAAAGAAGAGGAAGAAGAGAGATTTGCTGGAATCAGATCTAGCATGAAGAACTGTAACTGATAAAAAGGAAGATGTGTAAGTACCTAAGCTTGAATGATTTCACATATACGCTGCAGGGGAAATGTTATGGCATGCAGTTTTATCAGAGCCTACTGACACAACAACCTCTCCCCAGGCACAGGTCTGAAGACGTAATTTATGCATATGGCACCAAAATCACGTTGAAATATATCAGTATTACCATAAATTCTGGATGTAACTCAACCATCAGGTCATACATGTACACATCTTTAAGAAAATCAAAATAAAACAAGGTACTAGCAGTCCTGGCAGCTTCAGGGGCACCTCTTCAGCAATGTGCCAAGCAAAATGTTTTATTCGAGCTCAACATTTTTTATAACCCACAAAGACTTTCTCAGACACATATGGAATCACTGTTACAAGCCTACATGGATGTGACTAATCCATTATCACAATTTTTACCTCTTTTTTTTCCCTGTTTGGGTGTCTTCAATGAAAGAACGCTGTGTTAGACAAAGGCAGAAGGAATGCAATCAAGAAATTCTGTAAAGCTGAACTACAAGCAGCTGTGTAGAAAGATACAATCCAGAAATATTTGAGGCAAGGAAACAACTTTATTATCAAGCAAGGTCTACTTTTGTAAACCCCTGATTTAGTCTTGTAAACAGTTGTAAAGCTCTTGTAAAATCCAAGACAAGGCAGAGAGACTTGAGCTGCTTTGCTACAATCAGATCTTAGAGAGAAGAAAAAAAAGGAAGAAAAAAAGCACCCAAATCCTAACCCTGTAAGTGATAAAGGAGCAGTAGATTTAAAAGATTATATAGGATTTAATTTTCCAAATATATGCTGGAGGAGGTGATGCTTTGGGACATATTAAAAAAAAAAATCTGAGCATCAACCAAATGGTGTCTTCTCAGCAGAAAGTTCACTATACAAGAAGCAAAAATGAGACTTGCTTTGCTATCTCAAAATACTGTAGAAAAGTTTGGGCACTTTTTTATTTCTGAGTACTTCAGATGGATATGGAAATCTTCCCTTTAGGTAAGTAAAAAGATAAACTAGACTATCCAAATAAAAAAGAAAAACCCAGCCATGATGCAAGTGAAACCATACCTTACAGTTTCTTTCCTTCACAGTTGACAGAATATGACCTTCCTAAATAAGGGGTTCCTAAAAAATATCTAAATCTCTATGTGTATGTTTTATTACTAAGCTTCTAGGAAATTTATCTTCAATATGATAATTTCCTATATATAGTAATTTGCTTTTTAGATACTAATTTTTTTTTACAATCTGAGCAGAGTGGGTAACACATCCTTCAATTCATGAAACATGAGCACTGGCAGGGTGAGAAAAGTTCACGAAGATTGAGAGTGGTCCCAATGCTCACACTGCTGGAACAAAAGATGAAGACGAGTCCTGTCTTGAATCCTGTTCCTTGCCAAAGCTGGACACACACAAATTCATGAAGTTTACAACAGGTGCAGGGGTTTCCTTCTGGGGATGCTCCTGACCATACAAGTTTCTTGAACTATTCTAAAAGGCCACTATCCACATCCTCGTACTTATTGTCAATTATAAATTGATAGAAAATATGTCAAAATATACTGGTTTGGGATATGTCTTCAGATAAAATTCCTAACTCCAGGGGAAAACTACTAAATCTATTTCTCTCCAGGCTTTTATTGGAAAGATCTTCCAGCTGATCTGGTTCTCCCCCACGGCTCTGTTGCAAACCATCCCTACAACCTTACAAAAAACAACTCAGCACAAAATTCAACCCTCACCACCCTCCAGACCCCAAAATCAATTCTAGATGCCACTTGCTACAGATTCTTGGTTTTTCCAAGGTGCTTCTACAGGAACAAGACTGGAATTTTATGCAGCAGTTTTGTAAATGAAATTCCACCAGAACTTTACACAAAGGCATAATAACTTCCTCAGATGTCTCCGCAGGGTCCAGGGTAGCTGGCAGTGTCTGGAACCCAGCCTTGTTAAAAACGGAGAGAGAAAAAACCATAACATCCCTCTGTAACACTCCTGCTTGCAAAACACTGCCCAAAACATTGACTTCCCTAATTAAATGATCTCATTAGCATGAAAAGCAAATGAAAGAAAACCAAATGCCAAGAGCTGCCGTGTTAAAGGCCAGTTCATGGAGGGTTTGTGCAGGAGGCCTTGCATGGCAGAGCCGGTGGCCAACACCTCAGCACAGGGGCTGGCAGGATGACAGCTGGTGGCCACAGTCCAGGGGTGCCTGCCGGGGACAGGTGGGGATGGAAGACAGGGGCACGACTGGATTTCTTCTGGGGAAATGGGCCATCTTCTCAAAATGCATTAAGTGGCTGCCAGGACCTGACATACCTAATCTTGCCTAAGACTTCATAGTTAATAAAGCAGAAATGTAGAATAAGCTACTGTCAGTGTTGCCAAATGTCACAAAATAAATCACTCAAAATTTAATTAGCAGGATTTTGGTTCTTTTGGGGATGGTTTCTTAGGTGGGTGGGGAGGTGGTAGGAGAAGGTGACTAGGTCTTCAAATTACATTTTGGACAAGGCAGGAGAAATTTCCTTTTATTTACTGCTATTCTCAATTTTCCAGGCCCCGAGAAAGACTGATCAATCAGTCAAAACTATTACAGGAGAAAGCTCCCTGCCAAGGTAAGGGTTAAATGCAGCATATTTTACGACATAAGATCTCTGGATCACCTGCAGTGCTGCAAAATGCTGTAATAGAGAAAACATACTTCAAATTTCCCTCTTAGAGAATATTTTTGGATCATCCCTCCCTGTCATTGTTCATATTTAAAAAGCTTCAGCCAGCACCAGGTGAAGTAATAAATTTTCTCTTCCACGACTGATGTCCTCTGACCACACAGAATCTTCTGACACACATTTTGTTAAAAGGAGACCTGTATCACTCCCCCAAATCGAGAGCACACGTACACTTGCAGCACGAAACAGTCCCTAACCATCTGGTATATAAAAAGAGCTTATTCCATGCAAAATGCTTCAGGAAAAGGAAAAAAAAATAAAGAAAGAAACATTAAATCAAAGAATCAGAGTCATTTAGGTTGCAAAAGACCTTTAATATCACTGAGTCCAACCATTAACCATTGCCAAGTCCACCACTAAACCCTAAGTGCCACATCTACATGTCTTTTAAACTTACTGAACATGAGACCAGCACAGCGCGTAGCAACAGGCATCCAAAGACCTTCAAGGCTTTAACACGATTCAAGGCACACTGACGTATGAAGGCGCAGTTATCCCAATCCTCCAGTAACAAAGTGAATTCCCAGAGACTACACAAGATCCCTGACCCAGGGGAAGTAACTACAGTTTTTCCAGTTTCCAGTGCCCTAAATGTGTGACTGTCACTAGCCTCCACTCACAAAGCCTCACAAGCTCACTCTTCACTTAAGGAGACACCTGTATTCTTGCCGTACTTTTAGAGGTCATGGAGAGTCTGGAGAGGAGTTTCTCTGCATATTTCCATCTTTTTGCTTCGTGGCACTGGTACCATTAGTACCGGTCCATCAGTACCAGGCAGTCCTTTTCCTGGCTGGAAATACTGGGCTGCTCACTCACAGAAACCTGGGGCTTTCGGATCGAAACGTTCCCTTCTCAGTGCATGTCACTGGAGTTGGCCAGAGCCCACGTTATCTGTCCATCTGGAGTCACAGCTCATCACCTCTCGTGGCCTAACCATGTTTCATAAAATGGATTGACTTTATTTTCAGCTGGTTCAATAGAGTATCACTTACATCCACTTGCTATTTTTGTTTTGTTTTGAAAGGCGATGCGTCAAGAACCAGACGGACAGTGCCACCATCCTAATGAATTAATACCACAGTTAACTGCATCTCTGCTTGCTCCTCTGCCTCTTAAAGCTATTCCTGTTACCACTTCTTCCACCACCCTTTCTTGCTTCTCACTTAAAACTGCCCCAAGTGACTCATGTTTTATCTTTTCAGCTGTTGGATGAAGGCTGTGTGCTGAATGCAGGAAATCAGTGGCCCACCTCTTCTAGGCCAGAGGTCTGCAGCTTTTAATTAGCTGTTTTAGAAATAACAGGATCAGATAAGAAACAGATAATGAACCACTCACCATATCCCTCTCAAGATATGTTAGGTGATGTAGAACCTTTAAATACTACAGAGAAATCAAATCATGTTTGGCAAGCACTTTTAAAAATATGCATTTAAGAATACCAAGAATCTATTAAGAAATAACTTGAAAACTACTAGATTTGAAAGCACTGGCCAAAATGTTTGCATTTTATTCTGAATAGCAATAATTCATTTTCATTCCACCAAAGCTGTCAAAAACTCTATATGCAGTCTTGTAGAGAGGCTGTTATATACATGCCAAATGCCTGTATAGCAAACATCTGGACTTGCTTCTGTTCCAGTATTTGCCAAAGCATAAGTCTATCTATTGTTTTTTCTTGTGACTTTTATTTTTTTTCTCTCTCTGCTTTGCCTCAGGTCGTTTCTCTTAAAATGAAATCATTAAAACAGGCAGAAAGAGTGGAGGAAGGAGGAGTAAGAAGAGCTGTAGCATCTGAGTAATCTTCCAGTGGGACTAATTTTACTAAGTATTTGTGCTAGTGTTACCAGTCAATCACTGCAAGTATTATTGAGAAGCAAAAAAAATAAAAATTAAACCATATCTAGGAAAGAATATTGGCATAGAAAAAAGGAAAAACACGTATGCTGTTCTATAAACTAGAAGCTCCATTTACTGAAATGTCCTCAGTATCAATATAAAATGTATTAACCTAAAAACCCAACTTGCTGTTCCCTTATTTTGCATTCATTTTACATCCATACCTCTCCGAGGCAACAGATCAGAATGGTGCATTGCCTTCCCCTCAGGCCAAGTGTAATAAACAGGCAGGTGTAATATAAGGCTGCAGTGTCTCAGCTCTCCTCCCCAACAATTGATCTTCCAGCCCAATGGCGTAATTCCGTCTTGGTAGCTCCCTTCACATGCCTCATTCCTGATCGGTCAATTATTTCAAATCAAGCAGAATTAAAGTGTTATTTTTGTGAGGGAGGATGATATTCACCAGTGACCAACGTGAAACTAATAAACTAATTTCCCTTCACTGCCTTGGGCAAAACAGAAAAAACCAGGTCTATGGGAGAAAGACAGCAGCTGTTTCATCAGTCTGTTGCCCAAATGTGTTTGCCATTTACTATCTTTAAATTGAATTTTTGCTCACAGGACAATTTTGGGAACAGAAGACAACAAAAAGAAAACAACAAAAAAAGGCAGTGGTGAGAGTATATGACTCTTCAAGACAGAGATATGCAGTGCAAGCTTCCTGAGAGGAGGGGACAGCACTCTGCTGTTCTCTGAAACAGAGCGTATTCCTCCTGCCAGTAGCAAATTTATCCAGTAGATGTCAACACCAGCAAAAAATATGTGTAAAGCCAACCTTAGCAGCAACAGTAGTCACTTCAATTTACAGTGGCGCGTCAGAGGACAGTTTAATATTTGGTAGCATCACATATTTATTTGCTACCGTCCCATCCCTGCATCTTCCTGAACAGATCCGACCTGGCTCATCTGTCCATAAACATATGTAGAGCAAAATAATTTGTTCTTCACTTTTAGAATAATTTTGTCTGGTCTGCTGAAAAATTGCTGATGAGTATGTGATTACTTTCGGATTGGATCAGATGAAATTTTTCTGAGGAGGAGCAGAGAGGAGGGTGGGAAAAATACTATGTGATGCAAAGCGACTACTAGAAGCAAAATCTTCATAGTTACTAAATATAATCTGAAGAGGTCTGTTCCCTTCTGACCTTCCACTTGCGTGGTTAAGCAATGCAATGATTTCATGGATTTTGCTCCTTCCTCAAGAAGTTCTCAGCCTACAAGAGTGACCTGCAATTCCCATGCTGACCCCACGTCAACAGATACTTGTTCCTGTGAGGTGTTTTCCTTGTTTCGCAGTACACCAAGGACAGTCTGTAGTAAGCCTTTTAGTGTTATTGTAATTCAAAAGACTGCATTTGCTGACAAGTTTTAACCATGCAAAAACACAAGGCCATTGCTGTTGACACTTTTAAATCTACTATTAAGATCTGACTGTTTGAACACCTTGTGTGTAGAATCTGAAGTACAGATTTCTGTTTCCTTTTTGTTTATTTTTAGATAAACCTTGTGTTTCTACTCTGCAGTGTTTGCATTTGGCTGCTGAGCATGCAGTAACTGCAAACATTATATGCATTGCTTAGAGACACTTTGCCTCGCAGCCCATCAGCTTTTTGGAATAGATGAAAAGAGAAGGGAAATAACAGATCATTTTCCTGATTGATTAATCCTTCTTCACATTGCCATTTCCCCATAAAAATGAGAAGGATAACCAAAAGTATGTTGTGACATCTAATAGCGAGACGTTGAAGCGAATTATTTTAGTACTGCTACAAAACTTACTACGGAGTTTGTTTTCAGAGATCTAAAACATAACAAGGAGATATAAATGAATATATTATGGAGACATCACCATGAGCAGTTATTCCTCATGTGCAAACCTTACAGCTTTTATGAGAAGCATCCATCCAGTGATGCAGCTGCAGCTTAACTAATCAGTCTGGCTTAAAATTCAGGCTCTCTGTGAGAGCACAAGCACTGGTCAAAGCCTGAGACTGTGAATTACCGTCATCTAAGCAATTCTTCTTCAACAGAAGCAGGCACGGGAAGATCAGGCACAGGTACTGCGCTCCCAGTCAATAATCCGAACAGATGATGGCACTTGAGAGAACGAAGTCAGAGCTCTGATCACCAGGGAAAAGCATCAAATGCCAAATCCAGCCCCATGAGGCACGAGGCGCCAGCAGCACATCCCCTTTTGGGAAGCCACGTCCTGCTCCACAGCTCTGGGTGCCGGCATGTACTACTCAACACAGAGCCATAAACAGTTTGGAGATAAGACGCATATCTTATGAGGCACACCGCAGTTTCACAGCCAGGGATGAGCAATTCTTTTAATTACTGTCAGCATTTTTTGCGAATCCCCGTCTCAAAGAAGCGATGGAAACTTTTGATTTGCTGTGACACCTTGATTGCCGCACAGATGAGTCACCACACCACTCCTGTTAGTCTTACGAATTTATAGATTTTTAGGCCAAAAAGCGCAGGAGGCTGTTACAATCGCTCTGCTCTGACTCTGAACAGCACAGCTCTCCTGTCTCATCCAGCAGCCTGCCTGCCAGGCACAAACACATAAAATTGTAATACATGCCTAAGCTTGCCCGTAAGCACCACAACAGTTCCCTCTCAGAAAACCCCGAAAAAATGTAAAATCATTGATCACTGAACTCATGTACCTGTCAAAACCTTTCTTTCTAGCAGTTTCTCTGACCTGGGGAGGCTGAAGGGATGGTGCCAAAGGGGGAGGCAGGGGTGGCCCTGTGCATCTCACAGCCAGTTCCATGTCCCCACTGCAGGGAGCCACAGAGCCCCGCAGCCAAACTGGTGGGGCCTCTGTGAAACATTCCTAAGAAAGGGCAGGAACGCTTCACAGGCAATGAGGAATAAGGAAAAAAAGTGTAAGAAACAGCCCTGTTGAGACCAACGTCAAAGAGAGAGGAGGGGGAAAAGGTGCTCCCAGTACTGGAGCAGGGGTGACCCTGCTGCCCATGCATGGAAGCTGATCATGGAATCATCATAAAATGGTTTGGGTTGGAAGTGACCTGAGAGATCCTCTATTTCCAACGCCTCTTGCCATGGGCAGGGACACCTTCCACTAGACCAGGCTGCTCCAAGCCCCATCCAACCTGGCCTTGAACGCTTCCAGGGACGGAGCATCCACAACTTCTCTGGGCAACCTGTGCCAGTGTTGCACCACCTTCACAGTAAAAAACTTCCTAATATCCAATCTAAACCTGCCCTCTTTTAGTTTAAAGTCATTGCACCTTGTCCTATCACTACATGCCCTTGCAAGACGTCCATCCCCAGCACTGTTTTTTTTCCCCCAGATATCCACAGTGCAGCCTATGCAAGACCTCTCCTCATGGAGAGGAACCCATTTTGAAGCAGGATTCAGGCAGGAGCTGCAGCCTGTGGAGGAGGATCCATCCTGGAACAGGTTTATATGGAGGAATTGCAGCCCTGCAGAATTTTAAGCTTTTTCCAGAATCTTCCAAGGCAGTTCATGCATTCATCCTATGTAGTACCAGGCAGGAGGGACAGAAAGGACTGAGTATCTCTGTATCTGCAATATATTAGTGTATTTATGAAAGGCACCATGGAGAAGACCTCCTACATCATTTCAAAGGCTGGGTTTGCTTAATTTCATGCTTTGAAGATACGTGCATTCCCAGTTTCCTTCAAAATTTTTTTCCATGCATTCTATTATTATCTTTTTGCCCATCCACCTGTAAACAATTTCTAAGCTGACCTAAGTGAACGAGCTGCTTGGAATGATCTTCACAGATGGAGTGCTCTACCAATTGCTTTCCTGAATAAAGTACATATCCATACCATTTCCTTGATCTTCTAGGTAAGTAATCACATCCACTAAGGATGGATTAGACACACACTTCAGAATAACGCCTGTCTACAATGTAATGTAGATGTCTTATTTCCCAACATTCACATAATGGCCCCATTACATGCTTGATTACTGTGGCCAGGCTAAATAGAGCCATTTGTTTAGAACTTTCCTTTCTTTTCTTCTTTATTAGCAGAAAAGTCCAACTTTGTTTACTGAATCTATGATGTTTTGAAGGTATTTTCAGTGTTCCTGAAGACTGCCTCTGCTAATTCTCTAGAGACAGACTCACCAGTGCATTTTGTTCAAAATTCTTAATACTCAATTTTGCAAGATGTCCTTTCTTCTCCTGCTTTGCTCTTCATTCCTAAAGTTACCATTTCTAGCAAAATTTTCCCACACAAGGTTATCCACTTCCTTGTATTTTAAGATAATGATAAGCATTTTTGTGGCACTCTTTGTCTTCAAAACACTTTACAAACATTAAATATTTAATGCTCATGGCATGCCTCTTACTCTCAACCCCATTTTCCAGGTAGGGAAAGAAACTCACAGGTTAAGTGATTTTGTTTCAAGTCACATCACAAGTTACTGACAGATGTGAGACCAGAATATATGAGCTCTGATTTTCAGTTCCGTACTCAAAACTAGACCAGCCTTGTTCTTTCACTTAAAATAACATAAATAATAATGGAAAAAACCTTGCTCTTGTTCAGAGAGAATTTCTCTCTTTGGAGGTTCTAAATACAAAACAAAAAAACCCAGGAAAAGCATCCCAAAATGAGCCAGGAGAGCAGCTACCAGCTTTGCAATCTGTATCTTCCCTTGCCACTGTTCTAGAGAGAAATCCACAATTGGACATTATCAGGAAAGGGGCCAGGGTGTTTTCAGACACTTACATATAGCCATACACACAAACACACACATATATTCTCAACCACTGCCTAAACCAAGAACAGAGACCTTCCAGCCAGAGAAGAATTTGCAATTTAAAAACTGAAGTACGTTTCAAAATGGCATCACTAAAGAGCTTCGGTATTTGATAAGAAGATTACAATACATTCAATTGCACACAGCAAAAGCCTTTTAAAATAAAGTAGAGGAACAGTGAAGCCAGGCATTTGCAACTAGATAACACGGAGCTAATCGGGCAGTGCGAAAGGTGTGCCCTGCTGCAGGGAGCATGCAGGAGCCAGGCAGCTTTTGGAACTCAAATAATGAGGGGTATCTTTTTTAGCTTTAACATTTTTCATAATCCAAGCAGGAGGTCTAAACACAGGCTGTATGCAACACTAACTGTATTTCCCTTTAACAGGCTCCTATGGGAACAAATGTTCAGTGTCAGGCTGGTACTATACGTCCATTTAATTGAGCTGAGAGAACTCTACTGCCCTCGAAGAAAGCTCATCTCTTCTCTCCGTGGATGTGACTATAGAGCTAGCAGATAATATCTCACTCATTATTTATACAACCACGTAATTATCTCCCAGAGACTGCCCATTTTGTAGAAGTTTCTTCTTTGGAAACATCATCTGTTGGCTGAATGGAAAGCCAAATCCAGCCTCAGATACTGTGACAGTGAGCATCCTTTGCTACCACACGTGGGAAACAGCATGGGAGTCTGCAGTGCCACTCACATGGGGGACGTGCTTCTGGCATTACACTGGATCTGTTTAAAATTTCTCTTGCAAAACACAGGCATGTGTGCAAGATCAACAGTACACAAAACACACTTTGAATTCTAGAGAAACATGGCAGTGGTAGGAGCCAAACATAAACGAAAAATAAATCTGCATATTGCACAATTGACTCCTTTATGCCACTGGGTTCTGTCTTACTGCTTGCATTGCTCCAGTGCCACCAGATCCAAACATCCTTAATACCTTTTTAACCACAACAGATTCTTCTGAGGTCAAGAATGTTATTATTCCTCCTCTTCAGCTGGCGAGCTGAGGATGGAAAGAATATGGGCCAAAACTAGAAGATGCCCTCAGGTAGGGAGAGCAGACCTCAGACATTGTATCGAATTTAAACATGTGCAAAACCCCTCTAAGGCTTATGTACCTCAGAGTCTGCAGGAAGCCACATTATTGCTAATAAAGCTATTTAGGTGCCCAATGTCCCGCTGTTGTATAAACCAAAGGGAAAATCATGTGGCCATTTATCACTGCAGGAATGCTGGAAATTCCCAAATGTGGTACCACTGCCCAAATACTGTGGTGTCATGTCATGAGCTCCTCCAAAACAAAGGGATGCTTCGAGCTGAGCACCAAGGGGAAGCAATACAGTGTGATCCTGCTGAGGGATCTGGTTTCCAGCTTTGGCTCCCTATATAACTCAAGCACAAGGCATTACAGAAATCTGCTTGGCTCAGTTTCCATGCCAGGAACTGGATGCCGATGAGCCCGGCATGGCTATGCTCAGCACTGGGGCTAAAGCTCTCTTTCAGGTGGTGCTGCTGGTTTTTAACTCCAGCTTTAGACCCAAGACAAGGAGTGGGTATAATCCTCTGCTCTTTGAGATGTCCTGCGTGACTCCAGGCTCAGCTCAACAGAGCACTGGAGTTCGCTGGAGAGAGATAAGAAAAACAACCTAGGACGTGCCAAATGAACACCATGTCCCCACCACTGTTCTAACAGAGATTTTGGGCAGGCTTAGCCAACCCCCACATCTCAGCCAAAGCTCCTGAGAGAGGGCACTGGCGTTTCTGCAATTCAGCAAGTGTGCCATTACCTTCCTCAGGCAACCCCACGCTCAGCTTCTGCACAGGGCACAGCTGCCTTCCTGCTATGATAGAGGCTGGTTTGTTTTTTTTCTTTTCCCCATTTAATTTTGAAGATTATAGGATTTACACTTATTCTGGTAAAATATTTTGTAGCCCTGCCATGAAAGAGCAGAGTAGAGGCAACACACACATATGATGAAAGCTCTGGCATTATAATATGTACGTTTTCTGTTATAAATTACATTGACCAGCTAAAGTACAGGTTACAGTAAAGTCTGCACAAATCCATATTGTGTCAGTAAAGCACATATGGAAGGGAAAAAAACCAATAATTTTCTTGTGCATTTTAATACACTTAGCAAAACGGCCAAGATTGAGTTCCTTGTGAAGGTAAAGCCAAACCTTATTCATGAAGTCACCGTGTTTTGGTTTTTTTTCAGATGAGAAAAACAACTATGCAGTTGTCACAACTGGGGAAATACCACATACCACTGGATTAAAGTCCTTTTCAGGAATGTACAAAACACAGTTTGCTGTTACTGCGTTTTTTTAATCTTTAACCACTGTCTCTCTGAAGCAGCCAAGAAAACTTGACTATCCTATTTGCTGGCCCTACAAGCCCTTTAAAAGGTACTGTGCCCATCCCTGCAGCCCTCCAATGCCACGATCTGGGGCTAGCTCAGGGCTCTCTACCCTGGCAGCAGTGGGTTCCCAGCATGACAGGAAAGGCTTGAGGAAAGCTCAGTGAAGGAGATCCCAAGTTAGACTGGAGGAGGGTGGGAGGGTGAAGGGGCAACAGCACCCCACCTTTGGATGCAGCTTAAAACCAGGACTCTGCAGCCCCCTGCTGCCTTTCCCAGTTTTCTCCCCCAGTGTTAATTAATCTTTCAATCAGCTTTTCCCCTGCATTCTCATCACATCTCCCATTTCTACTCACCACCTTCCCTTCCACCACATCCAGGTCCCCTTCCCTCCTTGCTTCATGTCCAAGGAAGAGTTCCTCCAAGACCTTCCCTGGTCCTCAAACAAGATTGACTCAAATAGGTGGTTTGCAAAACTTTCTTTACTTGTGTACTCATACCTTTTTGACCTTGTTTTTTGCAGCTTAAAATCCCTAAGTGAAATCATTAGGTGAGCAAGAGTGACCTGATGCACCAAGAGTTTGGCAAGCCGACACCATTAAAAAGAAACAAAGGACTCGTATCCTATTCGCAGATGTAGAGTGGAGGAAACGGAGGTGAAGAAGCAGGTGGAAATGAAGTGGTGATAAAATGGAAGTGACAAGCTTATAATTTATTAAGTTCCTGAGTCTAGTTTCATCCAAAAACTAGGGGCAAAAAAAGTTCCCTCCTAAATAAGGTATTGAGCAGAAACCTTTAAGAGAACCAGCAACCCCATTCTGTTCCAATTCAGCTGTCTACAGCTAACCCCTCACAGGGGACTTTAGTTTTGGACAATTAATTTTATTAGCTTAGGAGGGAAAATGTAAGCAACCAGCAGGAAAACCTGCCAATCGACCAACCATTTCTATTTGTGATGGAATTCATGGAGTTAATCCCACAGTGCAGTTTGTTCCAGGAGCATCCCTGCCACATCTCAGTGCTTGGGTGCAAAAGAAGGGCCAAAACAGGAGATTATGATTTTGTAAGCAAAAACAAAGCACTGGGTCTCAATAGAATTGTTTTAAGGATGGCATACATTAATTTATTCTCTTCTGCACTGCCTCTGCATACCCGCTGCTGGCAATGTGACAACATAAAAGCACTGAATGTTGTGCTTAGTAGCTTAAGAGCTCCAAGACAGATTGTCATTTCGCTCATTCTTCCTGGGCCAAAATGTGTTTTCCCAGAAAAAAAATAAATAAATTCCCTCTTCCCAAAACAAATACACCTCCCTTCCTCCCCCGCAGTCATCTTCAAATTTTGAGAAGAATTGGAGTGGCACCACCCTTGGAGAAGGCAAAGTAGGGAACACATCCTCAGGAGGTTTTTATTCTAGACAGAGAGCCTCTCCCCAAGACAGCGTTTTGCCAACACATGGAGAGTTTTGAAAATGAAGGCAAAAGCCTGCCATTGGAGTGAATTCAATGGGAAGGCAGCACGGTGCACGGAGCACCGGGGCAATTTGCTCTTGGCAGCCTCTCTCGCTAAGTAGGTGGGCTGCGCTCAGCGCCAATTAGGGGCTGACGCTTTTCCTCAGGTACAATGCGCTGCAACACGGCTCAGACTGTTCCTCCCTCCCTGCATCTGTGTTTACTGTGGCTGTTCATTTTCCCCATTGGCAAGGGGGATGCTTAATAAAGCAGGCCATTCCCCAGCTACAAAGGCGTTATATCATCCTTGGGTGTATGTACACATATGGTATGAAATTGAATGCAGCTAAAAGTCAAAGCAACTCCTGCCAGAAATTTTTGATGGCAGCATTGCAAAAGCAACGTTGGGGCATGATGCAGTTCTCTGTTTTATGATAATGGGTGAAAAGGGGAGAGACAGCACAGTGGATTTAGCTCTGAAGTTAAAAGGGGATCATAAGAGCGAAGAAAAAGAAGCAATATTCCGATTTCTAAATTCCCTGTTCCCAGTTCAAGGTCTAAGTTTTGTTTTGGCTTGTGCTGCTCTACAAATGGAGCCAAAGGGGTTCTTGATCCAGCTTTTGATTTCCTGCCGTGCTAAGCTACAAGAATGTTCACATCTAGGCTCTGCTTTGGCCCTGTCTCTAATTAAGGCAGCTTATTTTTTCAAACATGCTACCTGAGACCTGCTGATGTTGCTTCAGGTCATGCAGCCATGCTTCAAACTGCTTTCTAATATACCTAATAGTGCCACAGTGATATGTTCAGCTTATTACTGTAACAGAAGCAGTTGGGTCATGGTATTCTCTGCAAAATACTTCTGTAATGGAGTGGATTAATTTAATGAATGCCATTTACTGCAGCAGAAGTGACAATGATTTGATGTTTTGTTACAATTAAGACTCATTAGCCAGTGACTTTTTTCTTAGTTGTCTGACACTATAATAGATGTAACACATCTCAGATACAAAAGTTCTGAACTTCTTCCTAGTCATTTTTAATAAACATGAAGGAAGTGAAAATGAAAGTCTCGGCACTGGGCTGCTTGAAGTGACCTGTTTGAGGGATGCCACAGACACCTCCCTGCCCAAACTACAGAGAGGAAACTGCACCAGCTTCCAAGAAATCCCTGGATCATACCTGGCACTGAAACTTTCAACCAAACAGCTGGAAGTTTAATCCAAAACATCTCACCACCTGGCTAAGACACAAAAAGGCTTTTGAGAAAGCAGACAGAGCCAGGTCTTGACACTTTTAACAAGATCCCAGAGCTCTGCCAAGACAGGAATCCCTGCATTGGAGAACCTGCTTGTGGAGGGCCCAGTGTGCTCTGCCATGGGACTGATGGAAAAAACCCCTCAATTTTAGTAACAATCTCTCCTTTCTCAGTCAGCATCTGAATGCTGAGGAATGATCCCCATGCTCTTCTACCAATGCAAAATCTTTTGTTCCTTGGGAACACAACTCCTTTGCTTTTGCAAATCCTGAACAGCAGTAGGCAGAACACCCAGAAACAGAAACAAAATCCCTGATAAAGAAAAAATGCACTGCCAAGCAAAACCAGTATTGCTCAAACCAATGTCACTAGACTCCAGGTTAAGCTTTCAGGCTACAAGAAACCAAAATCCAAAATAATATTTCTGCACATGCAGCATTCCCCAGCATTGCTGGGAACACAAGATCATGCTCAGCTGTACAACCTGCAAACATATCTTACTCAGCACAGAAGGGAAGCTACCAAACTAATTTAGTTGTCTAAGTCAACAGCATTAAAAGTCCGGATAGCACAAATGGTATCTATATTTATAAAAAACACCATCACTCCACAACTATTCTCCCAAATCCTCAGAAAGGCTCATAAATGTAAGAAGTTTAATTTAAAAAATAAAATAAGGTATTAATTGAAAAAAAAATTTCTTAAAATTGCACATTATGTATTATTCCATTAATATTCAGCAACGACATTTTAAAAAATGTTTTCTGAGTAACAATATTTTTTCCTTAATCAAAAAAAGGAAACCTAAAATTTTTAGCTTTTAGTTAAATCAAAGTAATTTGGTTTCACTAGGTGCTGTATAGAAGATCACTTCAGAATAGAAGGCTGTGAGCGAATAATGCAGCAACAGCAAAATGCACATGCCCCAAAAACAAGTGCAAAAGAATGAGAAGTGGCTTATTTGCCTTTGAAACCTAGAATAAGAAGCATGGAAAAAAATATATAAAAGCTGGGAAATCAAGGGAAGAATCAATACCATGTCTTATTGTTCTTATGCAAATTCAGTACCATTCCCTCCCATTCTACCTGGGAGGGACACATATACAGACATTAAAACACACTGTGTTGCCAAAGTTCCCAGCTGATGCTGCTGATGACTCCTTAGGACCGACAGATCAAGCCCTGGCAGTGTTAAGATGTAAGAGGAAAGCAACAAGTAGGGGAGAGGGATGAGGTGACTCAGCAGGCAGGACTGGAAGCCTGAAACCCAGATGTTTGACAGCAAAAAGCATCATGTGGGGAGAACTTTAAAGCTTCTCCAGCTCTTCTGAGCACGACTTTGGCAGGAAAGATTCTCCCTAAAACTACTTGTAGAACCGGGTATTTAGACACTGCTGACTGCAACCTGAAAATTCATGCAAATTCCCAACTCACTCCCACCTACCTGCAATCTCTGTTAACTCTCCCTTGCAGAAGCAAACCTGAGCAGTAATGAGCAGTAATGTGCTAATGAATGGAACACAAAATGTGGTTTTCCCTTCTATTGTAGAGTGAGGATAAAAATCACACTCCTGCTCCCTCATCCCGTGCCAGAAGAGTTATAACCCCATGAAAATCACTTGAGTTAAAGATAAGCTGGGAGCTTCAACTTTATGTTCATTTTTATCAAATCCTTGAAACTGCTTCATGCGGTTTATTTTAATAGGTATTTCTACTAACAATAATAACCCCCCTTATCTGTACTAAGGAAGAGAAAAAAGCAGATTGCATCATAAATCTTAGTCATGCCAGCTAATAATCTTCAAAATCATCCTTTTAACATGGATGGCACCTACTAAGTCAAAGCACTTTTATCCTGTCGGTTTAGGAATACAGTCTCATCCCAGCTCCTGTTATGAAAATGAAAGATTTTCAAACGTGCACTGGCAGCTGCAGAATCATAAAATCCTTCAAGGGCCTGTGAAGCTGAGCTGTAAGCATGGCACCCCTTATCTGTAATTAGGGAACGGAGAATAAAATCTCTAGAATGCTCTGTATAACCCCCCAGCCCCTCACGGCAGGGCCTTGCACCTGGGTTTTTCTAATAAAAGAGTTTTAAGTTTTAGCTGCAATGTAGTCTTGTTTATTAAAAGCAAAAGACTTATGGCAATGACTGTGTCAAACCTGAACTACAAAAAGGAACATGTACTTGCAGTCTTTTTACATAAGGCACACTGATAAACATCATTTCTTTCACAATTGCCTATGATATGCCATACAACGTACATTTATATATGTTTAAAGCAATTTTATTCCAAGAGATGCATATCTGATTTTGGTGGAGGGTATGTTTTCCACGATGCATTAAGGTCTAACTAAATTTATTTTGTAAAGGAAGAAGTGCAACTTATTACAACAGTGCAAACTATTATTGTCATAACAATGTAAAGTACCCATGGATTTAATACTACAATGCTCTATTCATCACAATCTCATTTGGCAATAGTGTCATTTTACAGTATTTTATTACCCAAACATTTCTTCAAGAGTGATGCCATCTCAGAGCAGAGGTGCAAAAACCAGGGCACATTCACTCCAAAGTATCTGAATTGTAGTTCTTTATCAAATTCTTTGAAAATAAATAGTCACTCCACTAGCATTTCATTCTTCTTCTAAATATAGTAAGGATGCAAAGTCTTCAGCTCTAGAGCATGGAATATATAATAAAAGCAGGGCAGATTATGATATTGGCAAGATGGAGAAACTGAGGCAGGGAGTGAGTGACCTGCCCAAGTCCCAAACTACGTCATGAACAGAGTGACACAAGAAGTTTGAGATTCAAGTCCAGCCACTGGGCCACACTACTTCTTCAGCTCTCAGATGTTACCAGCTGTATTTCCATTAACTATTTCTAATTAATGCATCGGCACAATGGACTAACATCAAAATCTTTGCTGTAACAGGGCGATTTGTTAGGTCATAATAGCATGTAATTGGGTGATTTATGCAGGTTAACAGGTGATATGTGCCACTACTATTGAAACTTCTGTCATTTCACTGGTTCTCTGTGAACTGACTTTCTCCCATGCCAAGCACGAGATACTCAGTATCCCTATGAGGAGCACAGGGTAGGGATTGCATTCACAGCCATGTAAAACCTTGGGAATTACCACTGATGCTCAGTGCCTGCTACACCCAAACTACAATTCCCCTCAACCAAAAAAGGACCCTAAAAACAAGGGAGCAGTCTGGGACCCATTCTTCAGAGTAAGCAAGTGGGTCATATCTTTCTATCACTTATGTAATTGCCGAAGGTAACACAGAAGTCCAGGTCGAAACAGGATCTTATGTCACAAGACTTATCTCAAATCATTCAAAAGAAATTTCCACCACGAGGGAGAAAAATTGGATCAAGACATATCAGTAGAAATGTGAATGCCAATATCTGAGTGTGGAAGTATTAACTCTCAGATATCCTCTAAATGCCCCTTTTTTAAAATCCTGGGGGTTTTCACAGTTTAGGTGCTATGAACTATAGTGCTGAAATTATTAAACTGGATCTTCTTACCACCTTTCCTCCAGCCTTAAACCCCCCTGACATACATGCCAGGCATCTCAGAGCTCAGACCATGCCACCCTCTCCTGCAAAACCCTGCAGGAGGCTGCAGCTCCCCAGTCTCACCTTCGGGGACCCACTCTCCTCACCCCCACCCAAGTCTCCCCCTCCTTCCCTGCTTGCTGGCTGCTGTCAGATTTGCTGCTCTCCTGCAGCGCCCTTCCCACGTTTCCCTCTCAGATCTCGCTGCGATCATGGAGCCTAGCAACGTTAATCTGCCACTCATTTATCATATTTCAAGCTCAGATATACAAATCCGCTTTCCTTTGTCCATTCGGATTGTTGTGATTCCGCTTTATGGTCTCGATTCCTCTTTTCTAGTCCTTTGCTTATGGCTGTTGTTTATTATTATTTTCCTATCTGGAAGTTAATCTCTCTGAAGCCAGAGTCCTTGCCGCTGCCTTGCTCCGTTTCAGCATGAAGCGGGTGCTCTGTCAGGGCTTGATAAAACATTTGTCATTCAGGTGGCGGATAATGCGGCTGCACACACGCCCATTTTAAGCAGCATATACTAAAAGCACTGAGAATAAAAGTGTTAAAATACCACTGAAAGATTTATAAATATATCTGGATTTTTTTTTTCTCCAGGAGAAAGACTGAAGGCAGGAGCTGCTTTGCTGGGCCAGGCTTGAAGAGGTATTTAAAACTTGCAGCTCCTTGTTGTTCCAACGAGGGCTTCAGCGACCCTGGACTTCTGCATAAGTCCCCCTTTTGAAACCTCTAGCTGGACAACAATAATTAGAAAGACACATGAAAAGCCAGTATTCTTTCTCAGCTTCTTTCCCCATACTGTAGAGTTAATACTTCTCTTTGCTGTCCACCCATGACTGGAGGTTGAGTTAGTGAATGGCTGGGAGGGGACAAGCATAAAGGACCAACCTTAACTAGAACCATTTCTCCCTCTATGTCCTGGCAGTAGCAAGGGTGGCACTGGCAGCTCCCTGCAGGTTAAACAGAAACTTCCCTTTGACACTAATAATTCAGTTGTTTTCTGTATTCATTGGACATCACCCTGTGTCATGTCACTGTCTGAGGAATTAGTTTTATTTTCACACCATCTTATCTACCATCTGACATGGCCAATACTTATGTGTTAAATATCTCACAAACCAAAGGAGACTTAAGAGACAAGAAAGGCTCTTGCTTTAATTCCTGCTGTGCAGGAGAATTATGGATCCATTCAGAGATTTCTGAGGTGCCAAAAAAGGGGAACTTTTGAAAACATTTGTTGAATACTTTCCTAGCAGCTCAGCCCAGGAGGAGCTGGAGAAAAACCAACCTCCCACCTTGGTTGTCTGCAACTGTCAGTCCAACTAATGGGTTTTTAAGATCCTTTTAAGAATATAAAACCCAAATAAAACCACCAAACCCAAAGCAGAGGCAGCTAAAGCAAATGATGTGTTTTAAACCAGAGTTTCAACTTGAGTTGCCTGATCACTTTTGTCACTGGCATGTTGGGATGGCTATGGGCAAGTACAGCCAGAAACTAGGATACAGAAGGACAAAACTTCATTTTCAGAGATTTCCGGAGACTTGTGGTAAGCAAAGGCTTACTCAAGACCCTCAGGGAGGAAAAAAAAATTTAAAAAATCAAAACAACTGTGTTCAGGTGTTATGAAGTTCTCCTTGATATTATCACCAACAGGCAGAAACCTTCCAAAAGCAGAAGCTGTGAGGAAAGTGCCCATGGGGTCTGGAAAACAGAGACCAGGGAAAGTGCTGAGTTAGCAGGCATTTTATACCATCCGCTTTAATTTCACCAGGAAAGAGGCTGGGACTTCATCAAAGCAAGATATGCAATACATTCAAGTATTTTTCGTTCTTGGTTTTTTGTTGGGTTTTTTTTTTTTTTGTTAATTTTTAATAAAGTCTAGCCTTTGCTTTTCCCTTTTTACTTGTGACAATCTGAGAAAAAAATGACAAGGAGGTCTGAGAGCTTCTCTCTGTGCTTCTAACATTTTACGTAAGGGAGTAAGACTGCAAATGCTTGAAACAGGTTTTTCAATTAATACAGTAGAACCATTATTAAAAAAAAAAAAAATTAAATAAACAACCTCCCACCCTTATTACTGCCATAGGAACATATGAGGACATTCAGACTTCAAAACCAAACTGGCCACAATTTTTTTGTTCGGAAAGTGGATTTTTACCACCACAATACAGGCTGTATTTATTCTGAAATTAAGGCCATCTGTACACAAAGTTGCACAACTATAATGAAACTAATTTTTTGAAGTCCAGTTTAATTGCTTTGGTGACAAAACTTGCATATCAGCTTTTAGTTTTATAACTAATTAAAAATGAAAAATTTACCTTTTAAAAAGCTCTTTCCTTGAAGTAATTTGCATTTACAACAGGCATCCAGTTTGAGTTTCTAGTATGGGTTAGCTATCTGCTTCAGCCATGGAGAGACACGAAAAATATCTGCTTTAAATGAAAATTAAGCCATCCCTCAAACTATTCTTACATGCCTTTTCATAGGCATTTTACTTTGTATCTGGAACATTCTCATATATTACAACATACATCAGGGGCACCCAGAGGTTTGGATGGCCACTGTAGTTGACATTTATATGAGACTGAAAGCTAAACAATAAAGCAAATGAAGAAGTAAAATACAATGTATATCCTACTTTATCCTTCTTGCAGGTTTTACCAGACAACTGGACTATAAAACCCAATATGTTTAATTTTCTTTGAAATATGAAGACAAATTCTAGTAATTTTTGGCAGTGTTCACAGTAATATTTTTTTCTCTAGTAAAAGCTGTGTGAGGTTGTGGAAGAACAGGGTCAGATTTGGTTTGTGAAACCTAAAGCTTTGGCTTTAACAAGTCTACTCTCTCTGTATCACACCAGTGTATCTCAAGGTTCCTTCCCTAAGTGCATTAAAAATGAGACTCATGCTACCACTGCGCTGGGTCAATTACGCGTATTTTGTCCGAATGCTGTAAAAGTGATACTGCTATTTCTGATCAGCTGGTTTTTAGTTCCTTCTCTTTAAAGTAATCCTATACTGATTTCGCAGTTAGTACTTGTGAAACCCAAGGTAGGGGAGAAAGGCTGGGGAACAGGTTTAATGTATGCACATCAATTTTTAAATAGTTTTTTTATGTTTCCCGGGATGAAAGCGCATGCGGCTTGGCTCATTTACGAAAGTTACAACATCCCCCAAAGTCTCCTTCCCCCAGCTACAGCTGTGCCACTGGGGCTGTCTCACTGGAAATCTCAAGCCTTACCAAGGTCAAGAGCAGCAAGGCAGTAGCCTGGCGATCTCTTCAAACGGCTGCTACAGGGATTATTTTCCCAGACTGCTTGCCCTCCCCGTTCTCCACTGTATCACGGTGTGTATCTTGGCTCTCCATGCCCTTGTGGACTGTTATCCCCTCTGTGCCCCTGGCATGCTGACTCCCACCTTTGATCAGCCATGTCAGTCCTCACCACCTCACCACAGTGCTCCAGTAGCACTCATCTGCAGCCCACACTCCTGCCACGTTCACAGAACAGCTTGTTCCAGGGCACAACAAAGCAAAATCTCTCTCTTCAAAACATTTTGTGCCACGCGCAGAAGATGTGACCATTTGACACAGGGTGTGCTCTGGCTCCTGCTTATCCTTGGTGTAATTGCTTTGCTGTGCTTCAGCTCACATGCCACCCTTGGCCATGCCCCGCCCACCTTTCCTGCATTACACTTTGCACACAGGATACTTGGAGGGAGCTTGAATGCTGGTTTTACTCCATGTGCACACTCCATCTAACATAAGGAACCCATGACCCTGGCTTGGGGGATTTTCCGTGGGATTAAGTAAAGAAAATATATAATCAACTGTATTTACTATTAATAAAAAAATGTTAAACAAGAGCAGGTGACACCTTCCTCTGAGCCTTTTGCACACCATTGTAACCTTTTTCTCTGGACACAGCATCCAATCTGGCAGTAGGGAGTTTCAGCTACTCCAATTCCATCAGCAGCTGACTGACTACAGTGATCTCTGCTGCTCAGCTAGATGTGACTTTGTGCTGCTCCCCAGTATTAAACACCTTTTATCACAGATTGATAGAATATGCTGAGTTGGAAGGGACCCACAAGGACCACAGAGTCCAACTCCTGGCCCTGCACAGGACACCCCAAGAGTCACACCATGTGCCTGAGAGTATTGTTCAAATGCTTCTTGAACTCTGTCAAACTTGGTGCAGTGACCACTGCCCTGGGGAGCCTGTTCCAGTGCCCAACCACCCTCTGGGTGAAAAGGTTTTTCCTGATATCCAACCTAAACCTCTCCTGACTCAATGTCATGCCATTCCCTTGAGTTCTGTCTTACCCTGCCTCAGGAGTCATGGTGTGCCTGTTGTGAGACTCACTACGGAGTTTCCAAAACGTGCTGGGATCTCCTGAAAAAAAAAGGAAACCAAGAGGAGCTGGAGAGCTTGGGGGCTTGGAGACCACAGTGGGTCCCAAGTATCTAACTGTGGTACGCCTCTCATTTAAGTAGACTTGGTATTGCTGCTGTCTTCCAAATAAAGTCAGAAATTAAAAAAAAAAAAGTAGAGCAGAAATCCACATGAGTGAATGGAAGCTTGTCTGTCTCAGTACTACACTGTGACATTCAAAACAAACTCAGATTTACTAAATAAATATAATATTGAGTTCTTATCTTTAAAATACTCTGTAGTGTGTACACACATATTAAAAGTAAGTATGATTCTAGGGTAAGTACTGATTAAATGTTTCATTTTTGCATTTCACTCTGCTTGGAAAGTACACTGCTCTGCTCCAATTCTATTCATAAGTGGTTTCAGTTTCTGTCTTTTATCCAATGGCACAGCTCTACAGTCATTAATTTTTTTAAATATTTAATGTAGCTGAAGTGCTATAATATGGAAGAGGTTTCCAAACTGAAACAACAATTGTAAATATTTTCCTAAAGGAAACTGGAGGAGAGCTCTCGCTCGGAGAAGGCATTTCTTTAGTGTGTGGAAAAACTGCTGAAGTCCAAACAAAATATCTTCCATTAGTTCAATTTTTCCATTTTGCTAAAAATTTGTTTTTAAACTGTGAGTGGGAAGAGGGACTTTCAATGATTAAAACCAAACTTGCAGGCCAAAATACCGACCATGGCTGTTTCAATACTCCAGCATAGACATCTGCTGCCCCTGCTAAAGGAAGGAAGGCTCTATTGGATCACCACAAAGGCATTGCTACGGAGTGAGAAAGGTGGAGTTTCTCCATCCACAGCTTAACACTATTTGTGAAGAAGAGGTGGATCACTGCAATTCCTGATGCATTCAGCAGATGCTGTGAGGGAATTATACCAAAGATCACAGCATCTTTTGCAGGAACTGAACTCCGTAAGTCTGGACACAGAAAAGCTTGAAATGCTGCCACATCACTGAAATGACCTTTGACACATGGCAGTAGCTGTTAAATTCCAAATCCTTTATTTGACTAAGCCTTAAGAGTCACAGAGTTGCATACAACACAGAACTGCAGAGGCTGGGAGGCACCTCTGGAGATAGTTTAGCCCTCCTGCACCACACAGAGCTAGGTCAGATACAGCAGGTCTCCCAGGGCCATGTCCAGTCAGGCTCTGACCATATCCAAGGACAGAGACTTGAGAATCACTCTGAGTAACCTGTTCCAGCATTTGACCCTCCTCATAGTAAAAGGTTTCCTCAAGGTTTAAATGGAATTTCTCGAATTTGCCGGCAATTTTGACCTGAAATTCAAAGGTATCCTTTATGTTGAGAATATAAGAACAGCTCAGATAGGCTGCACAGCTCTCCAACAGGAAGGGCTGATTCCATTACCTTAACACAGGCATTTAGCACCATTTGTGACCCTCTAGGGTATATGAGACATCTTCACAGAGCCAGCAAGGCAAATATGACAACACACCCACAGGAAACCCATACCCATATGGCATGGCAAGCTGGAGGCACCACAGGAGACCCTGAGGCGTCTTAAATGGCACTGGATGCCTATGTTGAGCCAACTGAATTGGGACCCAAGCATTCAGGTTCAGAAACTACTCATTTATTTATTTCAAATGCTCTTACGCTTATACTATTTACAGGGTGACATTTTCAAGTTCCACTCCATGACCACATGGCTACAAACCAAAATTCCCAGCTTTCACCAATGCATTTTTAGCACCAAGACACAGAAATCCAGAAGAGTGAACAACAGCAACAAAATATTGAGACTCAGTTTAAGCATCCTGAGCTGGGTCCTCCAACACATTCTGCCTGAACATGGTTATCACCACTGTATATCCCTTTTAATCAGCTTTCTGCAGACTGCCATTTGAGCAAGCACCGTGGGCTACCAGCAGGCCCTGCAGTCCACCCTGCCAGTATCTGCGCCTTGCGACTTTTTCACTCATTCCCTTCAGGAGCAAACATCATGGAACACGATTAGAGAGCTACATGGTGAGTAAGTATTAGTTATAAGCTTCATGACCTCACCTCCAAGTTTGGACACATCTCTGCATTTAGATACCACGAGTCCACATTTCTTTTTGTTTTGTCTTTTTAAGTGAAATTAATCTCTCTGATGGAATAGATAATATGGCTGTGTAAAAAAGGAGAGGTTGCACAAGAGGGGTGAGAGGGTAGAAGGGGAAGATGGACAGGCTGCAAACTGCAACACAGGAGCTGGAAGAACCTCTGAACCTGCCCTTGAGGAAATGCAATGCAGAACTACACATTAAAGAACACTGCAGAGCTTTGAGACATCTGAGTTTGATTCACAATGCTGGCTTCTTACAGAAGGGCTATGCCTTCCTCTGTGAACACACACTCAATGTATTGCTCCCAAATTATAATATTTGCTTCTCAGTTGGATGAAGAGGCTTTTTTTACTATGCTCCTGCCTGGAGATATTTTTCCCTACCCCTGCTCCTTTCCACCCCCCCCCCCCCCTTTCTTTTTAATGTAAACATTACTTGAAATTATTGCAGTACAGATGAATAACTATTAATTAAACGTGAGGAAGATTTACTGCATTAGACAGCGCTGCTGTAACAGATCAAACAGCAGAAGGATATGGAGCACAGTGTGCTGCAATTAGAGGCTTAATGTCTTTTAGATCACAGCCCTGTGTGTTTCATGGGTGTCAGGGTGCGCTTGCACCCCGCCATGACTGGGTTCCTTGCCTGCTTGCAGATAAACCTATAACATAAAACCATGGCTTATGAAGAAGGGTCAGATGGAAACACACTCTTACAAGAAGGCTGCAAGAAAAAAATATCCCAGCTGATTCTGGAGCAATTTCCCGTCCTTGTGTTCACTCTTACATTTGGCGTTAGGAGGCTTTAGCAGCCGATGGTTTCATTACTGGGGGTTTTTCAGCAGTGTGATCCACCCTGTGCTGTGGAGAGCTACGGAAGATTTGCTTTGAGCTCAAGTGACAGATGCTCCTAGACCAAAAGCACGGGGCTTCAGAGCTGTAGCCCCCGTGCTGCTGCTGTGCATTTGCAAATAGCTCTGGGCGCACATAATGAGAACCTGGCTGGCACTAGTTGGTGAGGCTTTTTACTATGCTGTTCCTGCAAAACTGCTGCAAGATCTATCAAGAGGTTTTAAGCAGCTCTGATGCCTGCAAACATACAGAGTGCTGGCACTTAAGACCAGTCATCTCTTGGCAAAATGCAGAGGGTACCTCACTGTGAGCAGTGCTGTATCACCTCGGTGAGATTTGGGCATGAAACCTCAGGAACAATCATCAACCTCCACCTACAGCTACAACACAGAGGACAAAACAAAAATCCCCAGATTAAGCATTTATTAATCAAATAGGAATTCGGATGATGCAAGATTCCTGATTAGATATCATGTACAGAAGCAGTAAGCCACATGGAAAAAATCAATTTCCGAGATTAATAAAATGATCAATCCTGGTCATTAACAGCTGTTAGGTCTCTAAGACAGATACTGAACTGAGACCAAACACATTACCCAAATGGTTACCTATCAACCACAAAATGGGAACAACCTATTGTTGATTCAGCTTAGATCTGGGGCTAATGATTTGGGGGTTAAAGAGCCATCAATCTCACGATGAGTTCATTGAGCCATTCTCTGACAGTTGTGTGTGTGGGAAAAAAAACACTACTTCTGTTCCTAACAAAAAGCAATGGTTTTCTACAGCTAATTTGTTATCTGCCCTTTTTTCCCTGACTAACACCATGTGCCGAGAAGCCAAGACCTGTTTCCAACTTGTGTGCTCACATACTTACTGCGGTGACAACTCCGAGCCTCCTCTTCTGAGTGTAAGAAAATGTCTGCACATATGCGAGGCAAGGAGTTATTAATTCTTCACAGCTTCAGCTTCGCTATTTTAAAGCTCACACCAGCTTCAAGCTTGGGCATGCTGATGGCAAATGAGAGTTACATTTCTAATTATCTTCTTCCTTACCAAAATAAATAAAATTTACAGATTCAGGGCTATGTATGCACAAAAAAGATACTGCTATTAGAGACAGGAAGGCTGTGCTAGAACACCCCTAGGCAATCAAAACAATTCCTTTCTCAACCCTCTCTCCTCCTTCCAAAGACCTTCCCATTTATAGCCTGTCACTTACAGACACACTTCCAGCATTTAAAAATACTCCTGGTGTTTGTGGAACCATTTTCCAGAACAAAACGTTATCATTCATCAGGAGCAGAGCTGTTTGCAGTGTGAACAATTCGCTTTCGTTAAGTACCATATGGCTGCCCGTAGGAAAATGCCAACATGTTTCAACTCTACAGCTGGGCCACGGTTCCTTTATTCATCGTGCAGATGGTTGTAATTGACACCACTACTAAAACAGGTCTCGAGCACTTCTGTAGGATCATTAGAGTAATTAGTTATTAAATACAGTTACCATTTTTAGAAGGAAGGTTTTAAGACTTGGCATGTAAAATGCAATATTTTGTTATAATGAAAGAGACAGGCTAAATGTTACAGGGAGGGGTAAAGCTTATGTGATCCTTTTTAGTATTTTATCCGAGAAGCTATAGAAATTGCTAGAGCAAAGTGAAGCACACAAGATTATTTGCTAAGGAAATCAGCTGAAACCAGGAGTATTCTTAAAAAACCTCCTAGCACCACTGCATACTAAACTTCTGCAGAAAACAACCCCAAAATTCCAGGGGAGTAAAGTGAAACGTCGCCTATCACCAAATTTCACCACTGAACCCAACCCTAAATGCGGGATGTTAAGTACAGAAAAGATGACTATTGATTCCATATTCTTGATAGTCTGATGCACATATTTTCAGGATTAAAATCCAAACACATGGGTTTTTTTAATGGAGTTGTAGGGTCAAATGAATGCATATTATTATATATAATAGGTCTGCAGTGTAGCAAGACAAGATTGGCTAAAGCACCTTTCACTCACAGACCAGCAAATAAAATTCCTTGTAATAGAAATCTGGGTTTGTTTTTGAGTAAGATGTTTGGGTAAAGCCTCACAATAAATCTCAGTGGGAAATGCTATCATCAGAGTCACAAAGTCACATCTCAAAACTCAAAACTTCAGCAAAGAAACGGGCAGCCTTAAAGAGCAGAATTATACATGGCTTCTGAGTGCTGCTGGTCTTCAGAGATGAAAGGAGTCAGACCAAGCAGGCTAGGATAGCAAAACTGTTACTGGTAATTGCAGTAGCTTCTACTCCAACAAAAACTCAAGTTTTTCGTTACAAACCGAGTACTGGGTATTTCAGACTATTTTAAACATTCATTGCAGGCATAAATCTGCTAAGGACTCTCAGACATAACCCAGGATTTTCTTTCATGGCTGATGAAAATAATGTAGAATTGCAGGCCCTGACTGTACTCTACAAAAGATACTGAAAAAATAACACTGAGAGATCATGTTATAAACCTCCTCTAAATAGAATTAGGTTAGAAACCAGAAAACTTCTAACCACAAGACAGGAGAAGAGTGGAATAGCTTTCCAAAATCAGTTTTAAGCTGAAGAGTTTCACAAGGGAGCACAGTAAGTTCATGACATGGCTCTCTCTTAGCCAGGACCTGGAGGTTCAGGAGCTCTCCTCGGGCTGCCTGTTTCCATGTATTCTACTTCTCAAATCAGATTGCGTTGAACTACATTACATACAACTTTCATAATGAATATCAGAAAGCCTTTATATAGCACAGTAGACAGTAAAGCCATTTGCTAAGGGAAAAGAAATGCTGTTGAAGTGATGTTATTTATCTCAGGTGGCTTCTGTTGAGTGCTTGCTACTGGATTGGGTTTTGTGACTCTTCTTCAGATGAGCTGTCAAGCAGAGATTGTGAACCCCACAGGGAGGACAATGGTAATTATCCTGGGAGCAGCAGCACTCACCCCAGCCATCCTGGCCAAATTTGTCTTCTGATGATAACCTTCTGTTCACCTGAATTCCTCACAGTGGTTCAGCTAAAGGTAGGGCTCCTGCATTGTCCACCCTGCACAGTCCCGCAGGGTAGCTGGGTGCTGCTCCAGGGAATGCCGTGCTGCTCCTCTGTGGGAGCTCCATGTCTACCATGCCACACTCCTGAGCCAAATGACTGCCACCTATATAATTCACACCGCTGGTGCACATTTTTCTTAGTTATACATTTGCTTATTAAAAATTGCTAATTTTTTTGTGTCTTTGCATAAAAAGGACTTTAAAATGTAGATTTTCAGCTTTGCATATTAAACTTTTTTAGCAAGTCTCAATTCCCCAAGCAAAAAATTATGGCAGGATTTTTAGCGTAAACACGTATTTCTTGCATGCAGGAATTGAACTGACTGATGTAAGAAATATCAGTTCTGCGTATTCTACTATTTACTTGGAAGCTATTATGTGTTTTTCAAAGTTTCTAGCAACTTTCTATCAACTAGATCTCAGGAGTTTATATGGCTATGATAATCAATATTAAACAGAGCTATCATGGTAGGAGAATTCTAATATTCAAGCCACCCCTTCTTCTCTTAGAAGAGGCTGAGGAAATCAATACTCCATTGCTAAGAAGGGGTTATCATAAATTACCAACTGAGCATTAGATTTCTACGCAATGTTGCAGTTATGCAGTTGAATAAAGCCTTCAGTATGTAGGAAAAACATATAGAATTAGTAAAGCCAGTACTGCTGTCTCTATTACAAAACAAAGAAATTAAATCAAAAAGTATTCACTAAATAAAATCTGAAAATGCACAGAAAACTTGGCTTATAAAGGACAGGCTCAAGAAACACAATGTTATTGAGAAGGAGGTTAACAAGGCTGTTGATCAGCACCTCTAAAGACAGGTCTTTAACCCACTGCAAGATTCAATGGGAAGACAAAACCAAAATTAATACCAAGACAGAAATAGTTAATACTTATTAAATACCAGTTGGTTTCATGCAGTAATTAATCACTGGGAAAAAAACCATAAGGATGGTGTGGACTTTTAATCGCTCAGAATTTGTAAACCAGACAAGTTAATGTCCTAAAAGATCTGCTATAGCTCAGACAGAAATTAAGGGTTTGAGGCAGAGATTACCAGGAAAGTACATTAGACTTTCTAATCATTAGGATGTTGATTAGGTTTGTGCTTTGGGATTTGAATGAGGCCCTCAAAAATAGATTGAGAGGCATTTTGTTGTTATTGGGGTTTTGGGGTTGTTTTTTTCCCTTTAGTCTTTATTATTCCTATTGGGAAGTTAATGCAGAAACTTGGTAAAATGTGGCTTTCAAATCTGATTTCCCATTTCCAGTCTGAACTTTATTCAGGATACATTTGTGCACTGATAACATTCACACAGTGCAAAAGTAGCTGAGATAAAGACATAAAACATGCCAGGGTGTAAGCTGAAATGTCAATGATTTATTACAGGATGGAGATCCACCAGGAGTGACTGGACATAGTGACCTGAGAGCCCTTCCATGCCTGGCATTCCCAAGCCTTACAGCCTGAAAACTTCATGGAGAACTTCAACATCTCTCTGCTCTCTTAAAATTATGTCTACTCTGTGAGACACAAAGCAGTGAGGCATCTGCACCTCTGCACCTTCAGGCTGTTGAGGTGTAACTGACAATTTGACTTCCTGCAGAATGGTTTTCAGGCCATGGAGAGGGAGATTAGAAGGGGAAGGAAAAAGATCATGTCTCATCTGAGCAAGTTAGTATAGGAAATAACAGGGAAGGAGCCCAGATTTAGACCCTTGTTACCTGAACATGCAATGCAAGGCTTACTATTTTGACATTAATTCCAAATTTGAGGTCTGATTTACTCCAAAACAATGCAACTTTCTAATTGATTATAGAGTGAACACAGCCTGAAATCAGAACAGAACTAGAACTGTTAACACAAACAAAAGCCAACTTAAAAAAAAAAAAAAATAGTACCATTATAGCCCCTTTATAATGTCAGAAGGAAGTTGTTAAGCTGTCATTCCACAGATGTTCATCCACACATATACAAGAACACAAACAAATCTCATGGGATCCCTAACTTCATGTGTGGCATACATAAACACTAAAATTCTTCCATCATCACACATTTCCCAGTCCTCCTGCTGTGACAACAACACAGGGAATAAAAGCAAGCCACTTCCAAAAAAAGGATTAATCGAGCTCAGGAAACACGGACTAGCCTGTGAAAGAGCTAATGAAAAAGCATGGCCAACCTGGTAATGCACAAG
Organism: Corvus moneduloides; assembly: GCF_009650955.1. Taxonomy (NCBI): domain Eukaryota; kingdom Metazoa; phylum Chordata; class Aves; order Passeriformes; family Corvidae; genus Corvus; species Corvus moneduloides. The sequence goes on from NC_045478.1 coordinate 7,817,413, forward strand.
AAAAACTACACTGAAATTACAGAGGAAAAAATACTGGCTTATAAATATGGGCACAGCAGCTATTCTTAACTACTACAGGTCTGCATATTCACATCTGTTCTGATAGGTGTTTCTTTGTCCTTAAAGAGAATAGCAAAAATTTTACTATATAATTATCTTCTTTCCCTTCAATAAACGTTGATTTGATTTTTTTTAATTGCAGGTAAAATGACAAAGCTCAGCCATTTAGGCAAAACACCTTAGAATTAATTTCCTGGTTTAAAACACTGGCAAACAGTAATAAACTTCTCTACAAAACTTTCTGAACATCAACATCTCTTTGTCCTTGTTGGCGATACCACAGAGATCATCAGGGAAAGAAAATGCTTGTCATTGTACTCAGGACACAAGTGGTAGAATTTGGGAGAATTTCTCATCAGGAAAAGTTTGGAAGCAGGTTTTCTTAACTTTTCAATGCAGGAAATTAATGAAGAGAGTTGGAAATCATATCTCCAAATTCAACCATTTCATCAAGTTGCGTGGCTGCTCAATGAGAGCAGACTGCAAGGCTTAGTCCTCAAATGACTTCAGCTACCCTGCCATAAAAATCACTATTTCTAGATAACAAAAGATGCTCTCATCAGTGAAAGAGAAAAGCTGTAGCTGGAAAAATTTCCCCGTAGGAAGATTTGAAGAAAAGACACTAACAACAGTTGACCAGAAAACAAGAAGTGTATTTTGATGAAGAAAAATCCCCATTTCCTGGGATCAAAAAGCTACTGAACCCCAAACCTGATGGCTTCTTTGGTTTACATATTCCCAGTGCGCTGTTGCATGTCATTCTGATCCGGTACAATTTTTGCACTGCCTCTCCTTAGGAGTTTATTAATCAAATCCTGTAGCAGTTGGGACTGTGTGAATAACAGGGTTTAGAGACAAAATTGGTGGCTAACCAAAACAAAATGCAAAGCATAAAGCAAAAGAATGCTTTCTTTTTTTAAAAGAAAATGCTTGGTTTGGCTCAGTTTTAGTAAAAATAGAGACACTCCTGGAAAACTCCCCCCTTTCTTGGGCACGTCCTTCCCAGACTTCTGCTTTGGAAGCATCTCTGCTCTGTGTAAAGGTGTGGGAACAGCCAGCAGCAAAATCAATTGCCCCAACCCTGAGGCTGAGAAGTCTCTCATTTGCTCCAAGTCTATAAATGCAGAAACACCGTATGGGAACTAGAACAGCTTCACTGGCAGAGATTGACAGAGGCTGTCTGGTGCTCACAGTGCTCTGCAAGAGGTGTGAGATCTCCCTTCACATCCCGTCACGGACCCACACAGAGCAACCATCTCTGTCTGGCTGTTGGGAGTTTTTTATGAATGGCACTAAACTGTCCTTTTCTCAGAGATTTTAGTCAGCCCAGTGCTGTCAACAGTATCAACACCGACTTCTAGAGGTGTGAGGGCAGCAGCCTGGTTAACCCCACATGGCAACTCAGCCCCACACAGCCACTCCACCACTCCCCCCGGTGGGGTGGGGGACAGATTAGAAGGGTAAAAGTGAGAAAACTCAGGGGTTGAGATAAAGACAGTTTAATAGGGAAAGCAAAAGCCACGCACACAAGCAAAGCAGAACAAGGAATTAATTCACCCCTTCCCAAGGGCAGGCAGGTGTTCGGCCATCCCCAGGAGAGCAGGGCCCCTTCATGTGTAACAGTGACTTGGCAAGACAAACATCATCACTCTGAACATCTCCCACTTCCTCTTCTTCCCCTCAGCTTTATATGCTGAGCATGACACCACATGGTCTGGGATATCCCTGGGGTCAGTTGGGGTCAGCTGTCCCAGCTGTGTCCTGCCCCAGCTCCTTGTCCATCCACCCCCAGCCTCCTCACTGGTGGGCTGAGGCACAGAAACAGCTCTGACTCTGTGGAAGCCCTGCCCAGCAATAATGAAAACATCTTTGTGTTATCGGCACTGTTTTCTGCACAAATATAACACAGCTCCATACCAGATATTCTGAAGAATATTAACTCTATCCCAGCCCAAACCAGCACAGCCAGCTAAGGAGCATTGCCCTGCTCTGCAGCATGAAAGTCAAATTTATAGCCTCCCTCCTCTCAACGAGAGCACAGAGCTGTGAGCTCAGCATACCCTCACAGCAGGTGGGAAAGCTGAACATCCAACCAGCCCAAAATCTCTAACAACAGCTAATAAGGCCTGGAGAAACTCTGATGTGGGGATGGCGATGTTGTCCAAGCTTTTATCAAAGGGTAAGTAATAGTCTTGTAGATTGAGATGCTCATGACACAGAAGGAGAAGGTGAATTTTACCTGGTGAGACTACAGAGTAGCAAAATCTTTCCTAGGGGCTCATAAGGCTGAGCTAGGCTTGAGCAAAAACACTGGGTTTTTTAATGTCTTGTGATAAAATAAAAAAACTGCTGGTCCATGTCAAACTTGCAAAAGTAGTGAAAAGAAAAAAAAAAAAACCACGCTGAAAAAGGAGATTAGAAACTGCAGTCCGGCTGTAATATTGCCTAAAGCTATTTGGAAGTTACAATTGTAACTAATCAATGAAAGCAAACAACTTTCTCCTTAATAAGAATTATAAGCTCAGGAGACCTAAAAATAGCGTTCAGATATTTTAAATCTGAGTTTTCACTTCAGAATGCCATTACTGAAAATCAGCACCATACAGACCAGAGAAAAGTCCTCACACAGTCTAAGAACTTAATGAGCCTTTTAACAAATGACCAAGTCTACTGTTCACTAGAAATTAGATCTGAAAATAACAATGGGGGGAAAAAAAGGCAAAGCAAGATAGTATCTGGGAAAGATGAGGAAGAGAAAAACTAGTGGATAGTTCCCTGCTTTTAATTCACAGTTAAGTATTTATAGATGGCAAGGGTCACTGGTAGTCTCACTAGTAAACAACAGCAGGTGGTTGAAACTGTACATCTAGGATTTCATTCATTTTTACTGCTGATGAATAAATTCAGTGAATCAATGCCAATGTAATATAGTGGCTACACAGAAGAACAAAAAAAAAAATTCACAAAAAACAACTTTAAGGAATTGCAAAGGGAAAATGCCATTATGACCATACCTGAGTCCATCTATTTCACCTGGATTTAACTCCCTATATATTTAAAGCCTTTCTTGTGAAGTTTTCTGCCTTGCAGCTGGTTTGGATTTTTGGGTTTTGTTTCTTGTTTTTAAAAGCAATCACCAAAATGTATGTATTTCTGTCTGTATTTTTTTTGTACAAGAATTAACCCCCAGCATTGCTGACCATTCCCTCCCTGCTTACTCACTCTTACTTACTCTTCTAATAACCCTCATGACCTCACTGTCTCCCTCACACCCAAATTAGCAGCACCACGTTATCTGATAGGGAATCTCATGTTTCACTGTTTAATAGGTTTGTGCTCGTTATCCACTACAGCCACTTGCAGTAAAGCCCCAGGCACAGTGACAGTCCCTTCTGGAAGCGCTCAGCCTCTCAACAGTGAATAAAAACCTTGCACATCTGAAGCACAAATATGTGAGTAAGCAAGTAGTGCAACTGATGGCTGCCATCATGGCCATGCACATAGCTAAAGCACGTGAAGATAGTGATTTAACAAATATAGGATGCCTTACTCTGCAAATACAGGAAGATGATGCTCTGGAAGTTTCTAAAAATGACCTGAAGCTTAAAGCACTTGTTTTGAGATGCAGGAGAAAAATAACCACTGAAGAGCCCCACTCCAGTGTAATTTTCTTGGTAGAGTTGGGGTTTTTTAATACGTGTGTCTGTGTGTATGACACAAGTAAAACTAAAAATAAATAGAGAAGTAGCTATTTACAGAGCCTGAATTGGCTATTAAAAAGCAAGGCTCCTGTGTGCGGCTGTGTCACCACATCCGTGAGAAGCAGACTCTGGAGTGGGTCTGAGCACCACTCAGATCCTTCCTCAGCTCAGGGAAATCTGATCTAGAAACTCAGGCAAGATTACGGATCTTGCCTGTCCACCACAGAAGATTTTGCTCTGGAAGCAGCACTTCATGGCAGGACACCACCTATCTGTAAGATGCTGAGCAAATGGATACTACTCTTCCACGCGAAAGGAAAAGGCGCTCCAGTGTACGTGAATAAACGGTATGAAGGTAAAGGTCAGGATTGGAGTTTTAAGCTGTGAAGTCTTATAGAGCACTGAAAAGATTTCCTGGGACACCCAGAAAAAACCATCTCATGCCCATCCCATCCCAGTGGCTGCCAGCTGGGGTTAACCACGTGTGGTTTGGCAGGAGGCAGAGCACAAACAGAAAGCCTGGCACCAGGAAAACCTCAGAAGGAAGTGGCACAACAGCACAGTGCTGCATATCCCCAGCAGCTCCGACCTCTCTGCATTGCTGCCCAGTGGTGAGAGGAGCACTGATGCCCTAACCTGCTTCTATACACACCAGCATTCTGGAAGACTCTGGCATCATCCTCTCATGCAAGTCACTTTCTGAATGTGGATTTTTTTTTCATGTTTTTATCCTGCCCTTCCCAGAGCTAATACCTAGAGAAAGCAAAGCAAGGTTTGTCTGCCCACAAACTTGACACTGCTCTGCCCAAGGAAGTGGGCACTGATATACTGGCTTTAAACAGATGGGGCAGTGCAGGGGCTACACCTCTGCACAGTTCAGGCCATGCCTTTAACTTGTCTCTTGTGTAAATCTGGCAGTGAGAGCAGGCAGGGATAAACAGCACCTCTGTTGGGCTCCCTGTGGCTGTGGCACAGCAATCCCGCCTGCACCACAAGATGAAGTGACAGTGGGAACAGCAATGGGCTGTTCCATCCCACAGAGGCACAGTCTGCCCCACAGCACCCACCCTCCTGTGCAGCACAAACCTCTGTGCTGACAGCCTCCTCTCTGCCAAAAACGGGAACCAGTCTGGCTTGCACCAAGCAAACCCAGGGCCTTCCCGTCATTCCCATGCAGCAAGAGCCTGGTCAAAGCAGGCCCTGGGCCCAGGCAAGCAGCAGTGAGCTTCAGGGCTGCACAGCTGTGCTGCAGCCATATGGCCACGGGTCCCCAGCGCAGAGCAGGCAGCAGGACCTGGTGGCACAGGGAGAACCAGCGTCTCACTGCAGGCTATTCCCCGGCTCCCAGGATTTCAGGCCACTGGACCACGGTGTGTCTGGTATCACTAAGCTGCTCCTGAGCTGGCCCAAAGTCAGAGAGCATACCAGCTTCTTGGCTTGCAGCAACCAGCACAGAGCAAGCATCAGCTCTGCACCATACCCAGAGCAGTGACTTCCCAAAGCATCATTTAAATTAAGAGACCAAGAGAAAAAAAAAAATGAAAAAATCCACTCTTGGGTAGCCAGGCATGAATACTGAAACAGAGCCAGTGCTGAGAAATCATTACCTGGCCCAAATATTGCACCAACTACTTTTTGAAAGCATAAATTAAATAAATGAATAGGATTCTCAGTCCTTCCTTTCTCCCTTTTCCCTGCTCAAAAAGAAGCCCCGCGTCAGTGACCAGCACTGGCCACACAGCAACTCTAAATGCAGGGCATTAGGCTGCTCACAGAAAACATAAAGACATTTTTAAGAGAACAATTCCATTTTTTCTTCAAACAGACCTGCTGATGACACAGATTTGCTGCACACTGTCCACTAGGTCAGGATGCTCAAAGCCCCATCCAGCCTGTCCATGAACACCTTTCTCATAGCAGTGGTACTGCCCTGGATCTGCCACAGCCTTATGGGTCAGACACACAGAATAGGTGGCACAGTAAATATGAATAACACAATCTCCAATGAGGGTTAATCAAATGTAAAAAAACCTGAATTACAAGACTTACCCTGTTTTTTACTCAAAGAAGCAAAATTCCCATCTTTGTGCTTTTCAGACACATCATTGTTGCACCCATGAGCTACAGCGGCCTCTAGACTGTGGGAAAATACCTGGTATCACCACGGGTTGCCAGTGGGCACCCACCATCAGGGTCCTTGCTCTTTTGCATGGAAAACATTGCACATGAGGGATGGTGAACACAGTGTCAAGCCACTTCCAGGACAGGCACTGTATGCAAGACCCAGGAAACGCTACCAAATCCAACAAAATAGTGCCCAGGACAGCTCAGTGTCCCTTTAAGTCATGTGTCTGTTGGCAGCAGACTGGGGACTGTCAGTCAGACCAACCCTGACAGTGGAACTGTTCACCTAGAATCCACAGCTTCTGGTGAAAAGCAATGTCCTGTAACTCGTACAACACTTCCATTTGGGGAAAAATTCAGGCATTTTCTATTTTATTCAAAATTCTGCCATATGCACATTACTTATTTATTGGTTTGTTTATTTAGAAGGTATAGTATGTAGCTGGAAACTCTAACCTGTGTTCTTCCCCTGGAGGAACACCAATCACAGTCTCCCTTGTGCTGTTCCTGGCTAAGCTGAAAGGCTGTAATTCATCCCTGCTTTTGTTGACCTTTTTGCCACTTTACTGCCTCTGATATTTTCCTCTCTCGTCTCGCTTTCCTTTCCAGGGTTGCTTGTTCAGCATCTTCTCAAAGAGAGAAGATAAACAGGGGAGGCTCTTCAGAACCAGAATCCAGGGGGACCAGAGGGGACCAAGAGCAGATCACAGGCAGGCACTACTGCTCCCGCTTGGGCTCGTGGGCTCAGTGTTTCCAAATGATTAGAGAGGGGATGTCTGTAGCTACAGCAGTGGGGTATGGGATGGCTCATGCATATGCAGCTCCCAGTCCACGTGCACAGGAGCCAGGTGTGTGCTTCAAATCACACTAAGAAGGACTTCAGCTCAAGGTCTCTCATTTTTTATTTCCCACTGTGCCTAACCCCAGCAGGGCAAGTGCTGACTTCTCATGTTTACAAGGAAAAAGAGACAACAGAAATACAAATGGCCACTTGTGGGATGCTTCAAAGCTACCAGACTCTGCTTTTATATGGATAATAAAAATAGGAAGACAGGTTGTAAGAGGACAGTAAGTGGTAAGTAGCAAAATCAGGAAAACGGAAAGAAAAGGTAAAAAAAACAAAGTTGGGAAAATGTGGTAGAGAGCAAAACTTGAACTACAGCAAGGTGGAATACCCTCTGAATCTGTCAGAGTGGAATACCCTCTGAATCTGTCAGACTCTGAATTTGAGAAGTTACTGGAAATCGCTGAAATTGCAGGATTGCATGTAATGAGAAAGTAAATTTGTTGTTAAAAGTGGCACCAAGAACGTGAAAAGCAGGAAACCAGTGGGGGATCTGCAGTTTGTGCCTCACGGCTTCACATCAATAGGGTTGTAGGGGAGGAAAAACAGGAAAATCCCACTTAAGAATGGCTGTGAAGGGAAACTATAACAAGTTAAAAGGAGAAAAAGACTGGGATGTTTCAGGTCACAGAATATGCAGGAAAGAAGCCTACAGCATGGATCAGAGAAGGAGATCAGAAAAGAAAGTGTGCTAAAACACCAAGGTGCAAGAAGATGCCAGTTTCAAAGAAGAGAAAATTCATTACAGTTTGAAGGTCAGGCCAAGGTCAAAGAATAAAATCAGAAGAAAACAGGAAAGAAATGGCATACAAAAATCAGCAGAAGCCATGAGGGAAAGTGGTGCCAATGGACAAAAAAAATGAGAAGGAAGAGGAACCAAGCATGGTGCTGAGGAGGAGGAGAAATGTGATGCTGAAGCAATCAGCAGTAAGAGCTGCTGAACAGAGCAAGAGCTACATAGAGACAGATGCTCACCAGCATCTGCAGGCAGCACAAACCTCAGCTTATGCCGGAGAAACATTTCACTGTTCCAGAACAGAGAATTTCTTCTGGTACCTGATACCATTTCTTCCCTTTCTGAATACAGAATAGATGCACTTTTAAATAGGATTTAAACCTAGCAGCAGCAAGTGTTAATATTTATATAACTAAGTGGCCTTAAGCCAATGGAAAAACTACGCACCAAAAAATGTGTGATTATCTGATATTTGATAAAGGTATTAGAGGTTACCAAGTTTTTAAAATGACTTTATGTCATTAAGTAATGATTCTTTCAAAAGCAATGAAGAGCAGGCACTAGCTGAGGGCAGTAATTAGCATGGCCTTCTTTAAGTGTAAAAAAATCCCATGGTCCACCTTGCAAAACTGGCTGTGGCTACTCACAGACCAACCAGCTCCGGGGCAATTGGCAAGTGCCCAGCAAAACCCAGCCAGGCTCCTTGGAAGCTGGACAAGCAGCAAGCCTGCTGTTAGTCCTCCTACAACACTACATTGCCCCAAATGCCTGTCCTGTCCAAGAACCTTGGGGATCTGGATCTAGAGCAAATTTCTACCACCGCAATATGAGCCTGCAAGTCTGTGGGAAGAAGAGGAAAAATATCCACCTTCCTCAGCTTCTAGGAAAACAAAAAAGCTAAACCCAGCAAAGGAAAAGGAAGAATGAGGATGTAGATAGAACAATGAGAAAAATCTTGCCATAAAAACTTTTTTGTTTTGCTAGTGAAATTTTTTTGTTTCTTAATAATAGATATGATTTAGATGAAAAGGCTCTCAACTTGCCTTTGGATATCGCTCTTCGTCTACTCAGTAAAATCTAGCCCATCCATGCATACGCTCACCAAGATGTTTTGTAGGAGGAGAGGTGTGAAGAGCTTTGCCTGGAGGGACCAGGTCTTCAGCTCCAAGCCAGATCCCCTGGCTCTGGTGTTGTGTTTCCCTGTCACAGTGCTCCGCTCTGCTAGCAGCTGAGTATAATGCACTAAAATCCTAATCTCTAAAGCACTGTGTGCCAGGGCTTCAGAGATCAGCATTTCAGTCAGTTTTACTTTGCTGCTGCCACGCACACCAGAGTGGCACAGCGGGGGAAAAGCAACAGAATGCGCAGCAATGGAGAGGCACGCTCGGCCCAGAGGGGTGGGGGGCAAGAGCATGGTAATGCAATAAAAAGGCATAGGGAAAATAAAAGAAAGAAATGGGGGAAAACAGGACTATTGTGCATGAATAGGAACCTTGGACCCTCTCCTTCCCAGCAGCCCTAACAGCAGGATGTCTCCAGCCTCAATAAACCCGGCGTTTTCTGAGCAAAGCCCTGAATGACCTGCAGGGCTTTTTCTATCTCTTTCCTTGAAAATGGAAAGATTAGGAAATCTTTGCTACAACCCGTCTGTGCATGTGAGTATCTGTGAATATTTTAAGATTACTCCCTCCTGCCTCTACCATGTGCTTTAAAATTAAAAACAAAATGATGCTGCAGAAGCTGGAAGAGCTGAAATCTGACCCAGATACAATCTGAGTGCAGGCTATTCTGTCAGCTGGACCCAGTCTGGCACAGTGCACACAGGGACACAAATACTTGGCTGACCGAGCAGAACACTTCCAACTTGAAGGCACAATGGTCACAGCTAAAGGAAAAAAGCAACACCTCTAAGTAATAAAACAAATTCTATAACCAAACACTAAAACAGTCAGGAGGATCAAAAGTAACGGGGTAATAATTTTAGCATCACAGAGTTCACAGCATATTAACGACTGAAACCCGCTTGGGACAAAGTCTCGTTGCCATCAATCAGAAAAGCAAAGTAATTTGAGGAAGTTTTTCAGGCTATCAACTTTGACAGCATCTTAATGTCTTTGCTACACCAGCATGGCCAATCCATGCCACCAAAATCTACTTCACGGTACCTATGTCAGGCTAGAGTACTGTTACATGGGATTAGTGCAACACACTGATAATGCTCTTTGGAGTAAAAGCTGATTGAACTTTGTCCCTTAAGAGTGTTTAGACAGTCTAGTGGTCTGCTAACCCACATGGGCTTGTCCATGGCTCCTCCACTACAAACAGGCAGAGAGCATCTCTGAGCCTCTTCTGCAAACTCCTCCTCATCCTCACTTATCTGTCACGCAGGTAAGTAAATGCTCATCATCCTCACCCCAGAAGCCGTTTAGTCACTGATTTGGAAGTCACTGTGTAAATGCTGTATCAGTTGATGTCCCTTTTGTAATCCTGCAGAAGGATGTTACCTTTTATATCAGGGTGTTCTGACAGATATGCTCTTGCAGATTTAGTGTCTGTGGTTTAAAACATTATTGCTCTGGCCTTCTGCAAAGGTTACTTTCTCAGATCAAGAGTAGCCAAATGGGATGCGTGTCTCTGCCCCAGCAACCACAGCAACTGCTGGTAAAGGTGGAGTTGAAATAACCTATCAACTGCAGAGCAACAGCACTGAGATACCAAAACAGCAGCTGCTGCAAGTGCAGGAATTGTTATAGAGAGGCAGGGTAAGAACATCTGAAAACTTTTATAGCGAGGTGCATCAAAACCCAGCTGTCAAGTGGGAAGCCAACATTCCTGGGGGGAAGTTGTTTTATGGAGTTCCTACATCTCCCCAACTCTCTAGTGTCTTGTTCCTATCTTTGCACATCACTGTGTCGTCCCTCGATTTGAGCTGTTGCAACCACCTGTGGGTCATCCTGCAAAGTGGTGAACTGATGCAAGTAGAAAAAAACCCCACCAGCCCTGGATTATTTTTAGCCCAGACCAGTTGATAATCTGGCTCACGGCATGTCTCAAACTACAGCATCAGCACAACTGAACAGGCAGCTTGAAAAGGCTGCGGGGAGGATAAATACACAGAAAAAGGGTGAAGTCTTTAAACCACTGCTGCTACTGAGGCTTTTAGACTGCAAAATCAGGGTACTTGACTGGTACCTTTAAACTGCCAAATAATCCACTATCCAATAATTAAGCAATCCATCCAATCCAGAACTCCCAGATTTCCTCAGCTCCTGGTGCTCTTCATTTCATTCCATGTAAATGTTTTTGAGATCAAGGCTACAACCAGTGGTGGAGACAGTAAGCCCAGACTGGGATGACTTTATAGGGAAAGAATTAGCCAACAGTCTAAAACTGCCGGAGATGGATTTACATCTAAAGGCGTCTCACACGTGGTATAAATGTCACTCCTTCCTTGCTGCCCCCATTCCTCCCAAAGTCACTGGAAAACAAAAAACCCACAAAAAAATTTGGAGAAAGGAAGCTAAAAGTGGAACCAAACCAAACCAAAAGTAAATAAAAATGTTTTACCTGGCTCCCCTGGGCAGGCAACAGCAGGCCTGGCAATAATGAGAGTGAGGAATGAAATTTTAAAATGAATGCAAGAGGGAGAAACTGCAGAGAAAACTGAGACAGAGTTTCAGTGTTATTTATCCCAGACAAAGCATACATGCTCAGCTCTGAGCAATCCATGGCACAGGAACAGCTCCAGGATGGAACTCCGACACAACTAATCTTCCTTTTCTATTCCCTTCTGTGCTTTTGAGAAGGAAAGGGGAGAGAAAGCAATTTAGTGTAGTGATGCAACTTGTTTACTTCTCTGTACCTGCTCAGCTATGTTGGCTGAAGTATACTCTGGGAGGTGCAAAGGGAAGGAAAGAGAAAGGAAAGGAAGGAGAGAGGGAATTACAGGAGTAGAAAGAAGAGAAAATTGTAGGACAGGCCTCCAATTTTGCCACTGCCCAGTGGTCCATGCAAGCAGCGTCCATATGGCCACCAGCATGCCAGCAGAATTACACGGGTTAGTTATCCAAGCCTTGCTGTGCTTGAACCGTTTAAGCTCTGGCTCATTTGAACACGATGGAAATGCCCAAGCGAGCAGCTTAGATGGAAGATCCAATGGGGCACCGTGTGCCTGGCCTGATCTACCATCCCCTCCACCATGGGGGCTCCTCCTGCTGAGGCAGGACATGCTCAGGCTGTTGGGAATTCAGCTCAGGGCACGGCTGTACACAGGGGCATCCTCAGCCTTGGCTGCAGGGAACACAGAGGGAGGTTATGGGTCACCCTCTGCTCCCTGCTCAGGTCCCAGTGACTGCAGAGGGAAGACGGATATGCAGAAAACGGAAAAGGGGGAAGTTTATAAGCAAATGCTCTGTCATTTCGCCTGTCATTCTCTAAAGCTTTTACCTTGTCCCTAATAAAAACTAAATGTTATTACAAAGGCAGAGATGGTCTCCTAGGTGAAGAAAACAATAAAACCTACAAAATCACCAACTTCTGATTGCTTTATAAGCCCCTCATTAGAGCTGATACACCAACATTTACAGGACAGAATCCTTTTTATTAGAAGCAAACCATTCTTAAAATACATTAACAACCTACATACTCACTGGCTCCTTGTAGTTTGCCTAACACTTCAGAATGTGTTAAAGTCACACCTAAAAGTTATAGTAGCCTAACATGCAGGAAATAAGAGTCCTTTAAAGGTTTAATTCAACCACTAATGGATTTTTTCCCAAGTTAGAAAACATTCATATATTGCTGATTTACTGCAGGTGTGGTAACTGAATTTGGCTTTACACATACCAGCTGCAAGCAAATCAAGGAAAAGGCTTCATAAATCAGTTTAAGGCACTGTAGACTTCATGGTGCTTGGACTGGGACAGAATTTCCCCACACAAGCACACAAAACAAATGGGAGTTTATAATTTTCTCTGTCATAGCTCGTAACTTTTAAAGGTTAGAAATCAAAGCACCACACAGTGGAATTTTATACATCTGAATGGGATGCACATAAGGCATGCCAGAAAATGATTTATATCATGCCCTCTTCACACAACTAAACAATGAAGTATGCAATAGTGACAAAGGCATTGCCTAATTATGTTACTCTGTAAATACCTTTTCTTGAAATTTCTCTGGATAGATCAAGATTTTTACTTTCTCTTTGTTTTACAGAGACTGGTCTTCAGCAACTACTCCACCTTTGAAATGCATCTTCCAACACACTGTTTTTTGCAGGGTTTTTTTTTTCAACAAGTTGCACTGGCTCAGACTCAGACATTTTAAGACAAAAAGCCACAATGACTTTATCCAAGAAATATGAGGTGGCAGAGATCCAGTACACCCAGCACTCAAGGTGAAAAGAACGGCATTGAAAAAGATTCACAAATTAATTGTCAATTACGGAAGACTACTGGAGTGAACACTAGATGCATGCACGGGATAATTTACCCAGGCACCTGCACAACTGAGCTGGGGATAGTGCTGGAGCAATTACTCTATTTTTTAAAAGAATGAGATATCATCATCAGGAAAGGACATAAAGGAAAAGGAGTAAGTTTAATTTTTTCAAAACACATAAAATCAGTGTCATTAAATCAGCGTCAGTGCAGTTAAGCACCAAAGACCCAAGTGGACGATGGTCCTCTGGAAGAAGGGGAGGTTGAATACCTGACTGAAAGAAGCTGCCTGTAAGGAAGTGAAATTAACTGCTCATACAGTTTTTCCAAGGCATGCAGGCAAGCCAAACAATGTTGTACCCACAGCTCCAATATGGGCATCCTGTGGCAACAGGTGGAAAGCACTAAGATCTCATTTCCCATACTGTATCTCAGGGAAGTCCCCAGGTGGTGAGGGCTTCCACCTCCTCTGCCGCAGGTGGCTCTGACAAAGAGCCTGGGTGTGCTACACAGCCAGCTATCAGTAATTCCTGGACACACTGCACTAACTTTGGATCCTTCATGAACAAACATCAGTGAACCATTTCTTGGCCTGTGAGACTCAAGGATGACATAGCAGATTCACTTCTGCATCTGCGTCCTCCACACGGCTCCTTGGTCCTAGCTCCTGCTGGCATGGCACAGGACTGGGGGAAGAACTAGAGATGAGAGGCAGGATAGCAGCTGCTCCTCCTGGCTCTTTGAATACAGGGAAAACAGCTTTTGCCCAATGCATGGGGAGTGATATCATCAAGTTAGCAAGCCAAGAACAGAAGGACTACATCAAAAAAGAAACAGGAACAAGAACTTCCCCTTACAAAGTGCAACAGTCTTGCTTTTTAGAGCAAAATCTTTGCCTAAAAAGCCCTCACAAAGCACCTCATGGGAGTTTTAGACTATTTTCAAAGGCTGGAAGAAAAACAGTCCTGGGGTTAGAGTGGTAACCTGGATCTGGGGAGATCCACTTCAGTTCTTTTCTCTGCCAAGCGTTCTTGCATGACCTTAGGCAAAAACATTGAAGCTGTAGTTAGTGGATACCTTGGCTTCAAAGGCAGAGTCAGCCTAAGAAGTTCTTGCCTTCCCCCGCCTGCCATTTGCTGCCTCCACACTTGCACTGTCCCAAGAGCCCACAGGCACTACCCTGTAAACCAAATTACTGAACAGGATGATGTTAAAAGCAAGCTTAGGTTGTATTTTACAGGCAGAAGGGCAATTTTGCATTGGACTCATTAAAGGATCCACAATCAATCAGCTACAGCAGCAGAAGAGGTGAAGCTGGGAAAGGCCATCCTTCATGGCAGAGGGGCTGGAATAAGCAGGAGGAAGGCTGCAAAGACAAGGTGCTGTTCAAGACTGGTGAAAGAACCTCCTCAGCAATGCCAGATGCACTTGGACAGTGTCAGCCACTGGTGTTTGTGACGAATGTGGCTCCCTCTCCCCAGCTGTCTCCAGCCCCTTAGCAGGGATGGCTGCCCTCCTAGCAAGGACAGCAAAAGGAAAAGATATGTCAGCACTTCACCTGCTGCTGTCTGGAGGAAGAAATAGCCAGGAATTTGCTGAAACCAGCACTACCACTGGTGCAATGCACTGTTTAACCTCCTCCCTAAACCCTGGATTCCCAGGCATCACTTAGCTGGGGATAGCAACACCCCTCACATTCCCAGGCTGTTGGAGGGGATAAATAGAGTCAAGGTGCTGAGACACCCCAGGTAAATGGGGGCCATGGGGAGACCAACAACGGAAAGCAGCAGCCAGGCTCATTTTGGTAAGCTCCCATTTTAAAAGCTGACATGCAAATCTCTACTTACCCTACATAATATGAACATTCTCCTACAAACCCAGCTCCTGATTAACTCAGTACATCACTTGCCAGCGCTCTCTGAATGAGCCTGTGAGCCCAATTAGCAGCAGATGCAGCACTAACACTCCTCACCTGCTGTGCTTACCAGTCTTCAGATCAGGAAGGGAAGGGAATATATCAAAGACTTGCGAAGGGAAGGAAGCTTAGAAAAGGCTCAGAAAGGATGAGGGAAATAGATGTCTGCAACAGTTCCTCAGGCAAGGAAGCAGAGCCCTACACAAAAGGGAAAACATATGGGCCTAGGGAAAACATTACTGCAAATCATGAAAAACATCCAAAGGGCTGCTGGAGTGCCCCGGGAGTGTGGTGCAGGGTGTAGCCAGGAGTGCTGCTGGAGCTCAGGGGACCTTTGCCTTGCCTGAGCCCTGGGGAGCTCTGCCACATGCAGAGCTTCTCTCCATGTGCTCTGGTACATCAGCACAGGCACCTAAGTCATCCTACATTTTCCATGAGTCCTCCTTGACCTGTCAGTTTTCTTTAGTGTCCCAAAGAATAAGAACAGAACATCTCAAGCCCACAGCTGCAATACTATTACAACCCAGACAGGAGCCACTTAACTAAAGTTTTCTGAACTCCCAAACTGCACAGCTGCATCTGAGTTTTATTTCTGAGCATCTCTACCAGTGAACTGGCTGCTCTTACTCACCAAAACATCTGTCAGCTTCTGAACCTCAACCGCTGGCATTGGTTTTGTAACAATAAGAGAAAAGAACATCACATACCAGTTTGGATTTTTGGTCAGAGGAGTAGAGAACCTCCCTTTGGGAAAGGTCCAAAAAAAAAAGGCTAGGAGTAGATGGATGTGAATTCCTGAAGCTTTGACATGTTGGGGAAAATCGATTTAATACTATATTTAATTCTATAGTTTTCTAGCAACCAGCAGAAGGCAGCCATATATACTCAATGCAAGAAGCCTAAATCTCTCCAATGTGTTGGGCAAGGAGAGCCCAGGCATGACATAAACCAGAGGTCAATTTAGCAGCAACTTCTACATGTCCATCTTTTCTAAACTTCAGCTGTCCCAGGAGAAAAGAATAACAGATTTCTTTCTTTTAGAATAGTAAACATGTATCTTTTACATATATAGCACACATCTGGTGAACCTTTCTTGTTGTTATCCTCAAGACAGTCGTTGTGGCTGTAGGATATAGATATAACAGAAGTACTTTGAAAGAACAGTCCTATTCAAGGTTTAGTCAAACAGACCACCTAAGGACCCTGAAGTTGTACAATTTTACTGATTTCTAGATATTAAACTAGTGGCCTCCAGTGACTGCTGACCAGCTCCCAAGTGCTGTCCCCATGTCACCCACTGGTTTGACAGCAGTCTCAGTGGAGAGGCACCACCCAGTCTGAGCAAACTGGACTGTGCAACACAGAAAAGCTTCCTGCAGTTACTGACAACAGTTTCCATAAAAAGTCTTCCGGTTTCCAAAATATACCACAAATGGCCGATGTTTCCAAGGAATGCTCCCAACAGAAACAGTGAAGGAGATGGTTTTGTTTTCAACGGATGCATTCCCTTATCTTTGAAATGGGAATGATGCTGCATTTTCAGAGAGAGGAAATTAATGTCTCTGTCACCGGGCTTTACAACTGTATTTGCTTTTCAGACATCTTTTCCCCATCTTCAGCATGTGAAACTACTGCTACAGGTTGACAAAGAAACCTGTCAGTGGTGACCATGCCACCAGAGTGAGACACTCTAAACCACATCTGAATTTCACCCTGGCAGATCTGGTACACAGATCAGAGGCAGGAATACAGATCTAAAAGACCAGAAGGAAACAAACACTGGGAGAGATTTTTTTTGGCCAATACAACAAAGACATTTTAAAATTACTTTTCTAATCTAGCCTTTCAAAGCAGAAAGAAGAATGAAATAATGAAAGAATTCTAATTTAAACTGGAAAGTGAAGGAAAAATCTGTCCTTAATACTGAAAATAAAGGAGAAGAGCTGAGGCAGCACCATGCTCTTTAGCTCTCTAGAGGACAAATAACAGTGTACAGCAGGTCCAGCCCAAGGTCTCCCATGGGATCTCCTGGCTGCTCCAGGAGCCTCAACACCTGGCATGCCCATGAGGGCTCCTCCTCTTTGCAGAGGGTGTGGTGTACTTTGGTTTTAAGTCTTTATGTTCCAAATTATTAGGATAAATTTAGCAGCTAGTGGCATGGAGGAAGGGACAGAGAGTGGACATCTGCAGGCACCTCTGGACTGCATATGTAAGACAGCTGCTGCCTGACCTTGCACAGGACTCAGTCTATGTGGTGGCTTGTGACCTTACATTTCTTGGCATACCTGTCGTGTACCTGAAGAGTCTGACATTTTTAAAATCCTCTCCACCAAGTACCATTTCATTTTCATGGGACAAGAAGATGCACAAGCATCTGTGAAATGAATTCCACCCAGCTGAGCAGATAACATCATTGTGCCATGCCTCCAACCTAGACCATTAGCTTTAGCTGCAATTTCAAAAGACATAAGTAGGCCAGTCGAGCTTGGTAAGAGTCCAAACCAACCTGCTCCTCTTGCTCTTGGACATGCTGGTACATTTTTCTTGACCCAGCATCATGATCAAATGATTCAATATAATTTGTGTTACTACCAGGCAGGTGTGAATCTAAGGGGCAAATATTGGAAGAATGGATTTCAAAGGTCTGACATTCAGATTGTGCCAAGTATGCTCCTATAAGGCAGCGGACATTTAGATTAAGATCCACAAAAAAATTCTCATTTTAAGACAAGCTATCACAACGGTCCAAACTTGTAATACAGGAAGCATTTTGAGTTCAAAGGAATTTGGGTCATGAAACTCTGAGGACCAAAATTCCCTTTCACAGGGCCTACCCTTCATTGCTTTTGATTTAAAAGCAGAGAAGTGCCTTCAGTTCCCAAAATGGTCTTTTCAGAAGTGATCCTCCCCTTCCCTCCCCTGCTTCTGCAGAGGGTAAAGGTGCTGCCCCCGTGGCTGTCCAACCCACACCACCACCAAGGTTAGCTCCTACCTAGTCAAACACCTGTATCCTGACCTTCCCAGTACAGATACAGCCTTAAGAGACAAAAAACACACATCAACCCCCTCTTTTGGTGAGTAACCTCGTTCCTCATCTTGTAACATGCAGGTTTTATCCATAACTGAAACCATCTCTCCTGGACAACAGTGAGCAGCTCTCACTGAGTCAACATCTCAAATTCTTAAGGATTCACTTCACTGTGTCTAGCCGGTATGAACATGGATGACTTCTAGTGGACCATGTCCCTGGCATGGCAGGGGGGTTGGAACTAGAGGATCTTTAAGGCTCCTTTCAATCCAAACCACTCCATGATTTTACGACTGAGTCAGCTGGCAGAAGTGTCACAGCCACCAGCCTTGGCCAGCACCACCACTACAAAAATGAGAACGGGGCAGCAGTAAGGCTCACCTAGTATCAAATTAAACCCTGCTCGTGGTGGATCACACTCTTCTGTTCTTGACTGTTGCGACTGCCAGGAGGATTGGGTTGTTGGCTGCTCTGAAAGCATGAAGTGTGACACTACTGGAGAAAATCAAAATATGTAAATATTATATCCATATTTTTCTATCCCCACAAAAGAAGTTAATATATTATAAACAGTAAATAAATAATAAAGACACGAAGCCAAGCACGCCCAAAAATATACAGCTGAATATATCTGAGCTGAGACTTTACAGCCGCAACTTGGGATTTTACACATAATTTGGGCTTTTCTGTTCTTCATTCCTCATGTGGAAAATAAAAAAAAAAAGGAATGAGCTCTAAAGTGGACTGCTAGAACATGGAAAAAAAATGAACTGTACGATCCATTTGCACTTGGCTTGTTGATTGTTGTTTTTTTAATCAGAGAGGGAAAAAGATCCAATTACTGTTCTGAAATGAAAGATTCGCTCTGGATAGTCATTGACACTTGTCAGACTGCACTTTATAGCTTTTCTTCATGACCACCAGCACAATAAGCACTCAGTGTTTGACTTTCAGTGCAAACATTTTGAAACATCAAGTACATGGAAACAGTCTGCACAGAGTATGTTCCTGATAGTCCCTAAATGTCCTCCAATGCCATTCAAAGCAAAATATTTGTTCCGAGATATGTAAAAAAAGGGGAAAATTTGATGTGATGCTACTTCAGATTAAAATCAAGCAATTTCATTTTATGTTTTATATACTCTCCAGTGCCACTAAGTATAATTATAGACTTCTGTCTACTTAAAAATCTCTCTATACAATGGAAAAAGCAATAAACACAGGTTCTGCCAGCAATCAGATAACACTTATCGTAAACAATAGCTTTTACGATCTATTTGAAATGGGTTCAGCTGCTACAACTTAAGATTTGGTTATTTTTGTTTTCTTGCTGGATTTGCAGCAGGTGGTAAGGACATGATAGAAGTGTTTAGCCACAAGAGATTTTGAAAAGGGACTAGTATTGCATTGCATATGAAATATGACAGAGATTTATTTTATAAAATCAGTTTTCCATCTCCCAGGGGCCTCTAACTAGTTTGTAGTGGCTACTTCTGAAACTTTGTTCTTCTTGGCTCTCAGCTCTGCCAGCACCACATACAGCCTGATGCCACACAAAGGGTGACCCACATTCAGAAGTGACTCCTCATCAGCTCTGCCAGTTTCTTATGCAAGTGGGAAATTGTACAATGCCTCGAAGTAAATGTTAACTGCTGACAGGAGCTCAGCAAAGATGGATCAAATTTCCTGCAATTCACAGAAGTGTGATTTATTGTAGCTCTGGAAAGCTGGAGAAGAGCCCTCAGAAGCTCAGAAGTCTACATGTCCTGCTCTAAGCAAATATTGCACCATGAAAATGCTACACATCACGACTGTGTGTGTAAAATATCACAACAGTGATCCCAGCAGGAGATCAGTCAGATACAGGGATGTATCTCCAAAGAAGACACAGGCTTAAAAAGAACCTTAAAGGCTGGGTGGGACAGGGTAGTCCCCTCCATGGATCCTACCCCTTCAGAGATGCAGTTGTTCCACCTTGCTCCCCACAGATATGATCTCCTACCCATCTGCTCACTCCCAGCAGCCCCAAAGGTGTCCCACATGGGACACAAAAATGCTGTACACACTCTCCAAGTGAAAAACTGCTTTCTGTCCCATTTTCTTAGTCTCAGGGAGAGCAGATCCAATAGGTCCATTGACAACTTCCAGGAAGACAAGGGATGTTAGCATCAACATCAGTGGTGAAAGATTCAAAACTGATGAAGCCACAAAAAATTACTGCATTCTAAAGTTATCTCTCTCCCTCCAGGTAGGTATATATCACTTTGAGTTGCAAGATACTTAAGGTTTGTACTTTGTTTATTTTCCTAAAGCAGATTAGCAAGAAAATGGAAGGCTAACAGAACATTAAGGTCGAGAATTTAAATGAAGTAGTTAGGAAAAACAAGGCTGTAATTCTCCTAACCACTCTACGTCAACCATCTTGCACATATTCAGAAATTAGTGTTGTTGTAGAGGCTGGGAAATTTATGTTGCAGTATACCTGTAATAGGAGAGTCGCATTTATTGCAGGAACTTTTAATTTCCTAACTTGTACATTAAATTCCCAATAAAGCTTCATGCTAACTGTCTTTTGGTGGTGGTGGGTTTTTTTTTAAACTGTTATTCCTCATGCTTTTAAAATAAATTAATGAAACAGTGTTTGAATACTGAAATAAACACAGATAACTTTTGCCAATTTTTACATACAATTTACAGACTAAATGTATCAATCCACCTCACATCCAGCCCTTTCAAATCAGTTACCGAAATAACCATAGTTAGCATGCAGAATCCAACAGCACGTGTAATTGGAGCCTTGCATATTTACATTCAGAGAAACCTTATGGATGTGTGACTAGAACCTCAACAACTTCCAGAATTACTTCAGACAGCTCAAAAGGACACAACACAGTTAAGGTTCAGGGTGAGAGACGGGGACTTGGAAATCCTGAAATCTCCACCCAGAGAGAACTGGTTCATGTTATGTTAGCCTTCCTCCCCACCCTTCCCAAAACCCCTCCTCAGAATCATGACTAATACAGTTTCATTTGACAAGTTTTTTCTGTAACTGAGTTAATAAAGTCTGTGGGCCAAGAACACAGCAGCAGCCGCCCCAGCCAAGATGCCACCTACGCTTGCTTGAGAAGCACTTGTTGCCTTTAGTGACCACAGCTTTGACTTGAGGTTTTCCCACCCAACTTGAGCAGGACCCTTTTTGCATAATGCACTTAGTAAGGAATTTCTACCCTGATTAAAACTTCTTGAACCTCCTGCAAATGGCCAGCAAAATTCAGTTAAAAATGCTCTTTTTCTAACAACTCAGTGAGCAGGCTTTCTTCAGTAAGACATCAAATGCAAATATCTAGCACAAATCATTTCTACCCTAACTCATATGGCTAAAGGGAGAGAAAGCCCTATGGTTCCCCCTCCCGTCCACACCTGCCTTTGGGTCAGCATCCCTGCCAGTACAGAATCCTCACTCCTACACACTCTGCTCTTAAGTTCACATTTGTTTCAGGAAGGAAAAGATGTATTAAAAGAGGGATCCAGGACAAACACAAGACCTCATAGCTGACATAACCCAGCAAATATCTTCAAAGCTTTGTCCTTCCAAAACTAGGACTAAGGAACAAAACTATTTAAAAGCTATTCTTCTTCCACCCAAATTTTCAAGCTAGTCCAAACAGCAAGAGAACAATGACTCTCTCACCTCTCGCAAGAACGTATTTCAGAAATGGAGGTTAGCAAGTGACAGACATTTCTATTTTGCAGCCTCGAGATGCAGAGCAGATCCCAAACACCATTTAACATTGCCACATCCGTTCATAGTTCAGCCCAGCTTCAACAGAGGCTCTACCTTTGAAATGACTGCTATGGCTCATCCTACTTTCCCAGACCAAGGTTTAAAAATCCCAAAATAGCTATAGCAAATGTGCTTGGTACAGACATGGGGAAGGGCAATCTGGGTCGTCTTCTCCTTACAGAACGATGCTGAAGTCTGGCCAGACTCCAGGAATGCACATTTCCCTGCAGATGGCTACAGCCACATTTAACAGTAGGAACCGTAAAAGACTTCCACTTCTAATTATGTGCATTACGATTTTTTTTAAAAGGGTGGGCTTCTTCCCTCCACCTTTTTTTTTTTTTTTTCAATCCTATTTAACAGTAGTCACCACATGCTTAGATTTCCCCTTTTGGAATTTATTTAGCTTTAAGACACCTTAGGCCAAACAAATTTAATCTGTTCAATATATTAGAGTCCGGTACACTTCAGAGCAGACAGAATACTGCCACAGTACTATGTAAATCAAACCCACATGCTAAGGAAAACAGTAAGGAAATGCAATGAGTGCCAGTCCACAGTCATTCAGCTTTAAGTGTCACTCCCATGTTTACCATATGAATAGATGAAGATTCCCTCAAAGCAACAGAATCTTAATTCTCTCCCCAGATTCAAATGTATGCATTCAGGAACACTTCAAACATCAATATCTTTTTCTCCTAAGGCACACTTCTTGTCTGTAATTAGTTTCCATTGGTCAAGTGGGTTTGCTTCTATGTATCAGGCTATAGGAATGTTTTAAGTGATGCTTTATGATTCATCCTACACTGTCTAATATGATTTTTTTTTCCTGTTAACCCAGAATAAGAAGGAATGGAGAGAAAAAGAAGAGAAGGAAAAAAAAAAAAAGATTGCCTGCAATCATATTGTTACACTGTGCACAGTCTATGGCTGGCTCACATCCAGTTTGTGGTTGTGATAAGAAATGTGTAATCCTATTATACAGAGAGGAGTCAGAATGTACAAATAGGTCCTGGAAATAGGAACTTCTGTAAGATTATTCTTCTCACCGTAATAGTTCTGCAAGTAGGTCTAGACAGGAGCTCTTCGCTCTTCTCCCCACTGCTAATGGAAAGCCAACTGTCAAAACAATTCACAGCACAGGAGCTGGGATTTTTGCAGAAGACAAAAAGAAGTGGTTCTGTGCATTTGTGTACAACAGCAACGTTAATCAGAACAAGGGCTCCGAGCCCTCGCAGGCTGGCACGTCAGGACTGTATCCACCACATTAAGGGAGCCCAGCTTGCTCCAGCGCTGCCACATTCTGTGAAGTTGCCAAATCCTGCACACTCTGCAGTTTTTAAGAAACATTAACTGCTTATCAATGACAAAAGCTGGTTCTCATGGCATTTTGCATTGCTGCTCCCTTAAAAAGACACACTCAAACCATTCCCCAGGCACAGGGCTATTGGGCTGCTAGAAGTATTCTTCTTGCACTGGAAGGAGAAAACCAAATACCACCTATGCAAGTCAGGATCCCCCTGAAGTTAAATTCCTGAATAACTCCAGCCTGATTATCTGTTTTTCTCATTTCTTTTGCATGACAATACTGCATTACTGTGGTTGTGATTCAAAAATGGGGTTTTGCATTCCCCAATGTGCCCCACAGGCATAAGTGCTTTTGACGTAAGTGAGATAAATTAAAATACAGGACAGTGCTCTCCTGAAAGATCTCTTTACAAGGACCCTTGCAGCAGGGAGGTGATAAGATCCATGCCAGAAACAGCTGTGCCCCCAAGTGAACCAGGTCAGTGATTAACCTTACTTCTGTCTAGCCAAAAAATAAGTTCTCAGAAAGAAGGGCTTTTGAAGTGCAAAATTTTAAGAAAGAAAGGCTTTTTCCTAGGCAAAGGAATAAATAAAACAACCCACCTTCAAGTATGTCATGCAGGAGTAAAGGAAAAGTGATAGGACAAGAGGCCTCAAGTTGCACTAGGAGAGATTTAGAGTGGGTATTAAGAGAAAACTCTTCACTGAAAGGGTGGTCAAGCATTGGAACAGGCTGTCCAGGGAAGTGATAGAATCATCATCCCTGGAAGCATTCAAGAAACATCTAGATGTAGCACTTAGGGACATGGTTTGGTGGTGAACCTGGCAGTGTCATGTTAATGGCTGAACTCAAGAGGTCTCTTCCAACCCTAAGAATTTTATGATATGGTCATATGGTTGCAAGGTAAATACAAGCACCATAAATCAGCTGAAGCAGCAGCAGGGTACACCAGCTTATTATGAACCTCATCAGATTGTGGGTAGAGTATTACAAGCTTCTGAACAACCTGGTTTGGTGTATTTGAAGATACCAAGCTAGCCTGGGTGTATTTGCATGACATTGCAATTCCCTCTATGACTGCAACATCAACACACTCAGTAAGTACACACAAAATGCCTTTAGCATCCTGTTTTCCAACTTGCTACAGCAGCAGAGCTCACAGGTAGAAAATGTAATTCTCTTCTGGGTAGAAAAGGGAATCTGAGATGAAAAAGGAAATACATAGTTCTATGAAAATCAAGATACTCTACCGTTACAGGCATAAAGGACAGTGACTAAACGATGTCCTAGGTCAGGGTTGCACACGCCCATTTCCATTAAGGATTGCAGAAGGATACATGTGTAAACCAGAATTTAAGCATAATAAGTAAGCAAGGTATGTTGTTTTTTTAACCTTAAATAGTACTCTCCCAATAAGATTTTCTGGAACCAAATTCCAGATTTTCTCAGCCGCTCCACAAACCAAGCATCAGGCCATGCAGACACTGAGGGCAGCCTTAGGTTGGACTGGATATGAGGGGTCTGCCAACATTGGTGGTTCTGTCAATCTCTCGTAATTAAATAATATTTATTCCTTGGAAAAAAAAGTTGAATGTCACAAATTCTAAGTGTAAAATAACAGCGCAGGAATCAGATTCAAATGATTCTGCTGAGTTAAAGTGGGCAATAACGCATATGTTGCAACCCAATTAGCAAAGAAGCTCACCCAGATGTCGTTAAAGTGCCTTTTGCACCAAACTACATTCACCTGATCTGACAAATGGCAAATTACCTGATGTAGCCGGACTCCGTTGCACATTAATTAGAAGAAAACAGCAGAAGAAAGAGATGGAAGGGAACTGTAAAAAAGCTGCATAATTTTCCCATTACTATGACGGTAGTGTGTTAATATGAACCTAGCAGTTTTCAAAATCCTTCAGTAAGAGGCAAGTGATGAGTAGTTCAAAGTAGAGAAAGACAACAAAAAAAATCAGAAATCAGCCTGTTAAAAAAAATCATGAGACTTATTAAAAGTGAAATATGGATTCTTTATTTCTTCTGTGATTTTTAGGGTGTTGTTTCATTTTTTTCCCAGCTTCTTCTCACCACAGCTAGTGCTGGCACTGCAGAAAGCAGCAGCAGACACTGATGCATGTTCATGCAAACACAAATCCTCAGCCATTATTCAGCAAACAAAAGCAATGACGTAGCTGCCCTGTGTGGTAGGGCACTTGATCAAAACAGCCCTTAAAAAAAAAAGAGTAAATCATAATCATCTCCTGAGGGTCACTCACGGTTTCCTGCAAGGCACACATGCCTATTTGTTGATCCAAGTGCCACTTTGGAGACAGTTCAGGAAGACCAGGAGGGCAACTGGCAGGTCTGGGAGGGACAGAGCAGCTGACTCACGTGGTAGAGGTCCAGTGTGAGGACAGCACAGTGACACTGCTCTCCCTGGGCACGGGGCACCACAGCACTGGACACCTGCTGTGTGAGTGACACACAGCCCACAGTCTGGGGGAAAACAGTGACACTGGAGCCTCAAAAAGTCTTGACCGCCACCCCCAAATGTTTCAGACTCAAGCTGTCCTCTCCGTATCCACGCAACACCATCTCCAGTGCACACCCCTGGTACTGCCATGAATGTGGCACTAAATAAAGGTGTGCTGTTTGCAGCTAAGCTGAGTCCCTTTGCTTCCTTGTACATTCTCCATTCCACGAATGACCTCCTGAAGACCACTATGCAGCAGCAAGAGGCACTGTCATGATGACACAGAACAAGCTGTCACCTGGGAGGTACTTACAGTAGTATTTTTGGATGGAAACCACCGTATTTTGCTGACGTGCTTTCTTTAAAATGCTTCTATCCTTGCTTTGGACGTGTAAGGATGATTAAGAGTCATCCTCTGACTTCTGCTTTCTGTGCTGAAATTACACTGCTGTTTTCGATATCTGGCTGAAGTGTAACTGACGTCGTTATCAAAACAGAGCTATAGAGAAAATGGAATCCACCCTTTTGCAAAATCCTTCAGTAAGGATAAATCACATTGCCTCTGTGTTCTATGTTTCACAGATCAAAATGAACACAGACAGAAACAAACCAGCAGCTGGGGCTCCAGCATAGTGCACTCACAGAGAAAGATCCTTCCATATCTTCTCCATCATTTCCTGACAAACAGGCAGGCAGATAACTAGAAATCTTGTCTGAAAATTTCCTGATGATTTGGAAGGGGTTCCTGGTACCTTCAATGCTGCTTAGTCTGTGCAGGAACAAATACTCTGCTTGTACAAGCTTACAAGATCACAATACACCTTTTCCATGTACGTTGGAATGGGAAAGACCATTTACTTAATTCTTAGTCCGTACAGAAGACTAGAAAAAGTAAAGGTGTTTGCATAATTACAGGTCATTCAACAAGTCATGTTACACCAGGAATGCCTAAGGAAAGGCAAAAACTAATTGCATGGTTTAAAGACAGTGTGCATGACTTTTCCCTCTTCTTCCATTTGTTCCCTATTTTATTGTACATTCTGTAAGCATGTATTTTGATCTCTGTTTCAACTGTATAGGAAATAAAAACAAAGGGAGGACAAAAATGCAGAAAATAAGTAAAGGATGCCATAAGAAGTGTGAGGTTAGTAGTTAGTATTGGAAGGAAAAGGAAAAAAATTGTATACTGATCTATGAAAAAAACCCCAACAAAAACATACATGAGCTAAGAAAAATTAAAGATTACCAAAAAGAAGTCAGTAATTAACAGCAGATTTCCCACTGACCAGTTCTGATCTGTGCAATTATGGTACTAACAACCAACTTCACTTCTTCATTTATTCATTTAACAGCTAGAAATACAGGAAAAAATCTTCAGATGGAAGCACTTTTCTACAAGATCTCTTTTCTCTGAGAAACAATAAAAGCAGAGGTAGCCTATTAAAAAGCCTACTCCTGTTCAAATTGCCAATATGAAGACTTCAGCCCAAGAAAATTCAAGTATGAAGAAATACCTCCCCACTTCTGCAAGCCCAGCCAAGTCCCCTCCTCATCAGTCTCCAAACCAAACAATACCGTGCGAGTCTACCCAAAAGAATGCTGCAGTTGCACTGAAGTCCCAATGCAGTTTTCATACGGTTCATTGTTTGAGCTAATTTAATTAAAAGAGGGTCCAGATGATGATTATCCTGGCAAAAGGAAACTGTACAGACAATACAATGGCAGACTGCCATGATCACTGCATCTTAGCTCTGAACAGAAAACAGAACTTAAGGAAGAGGAGCCCACCTTGCTAACCTTTAAAGCTGACATCTTGCAGCCATTCCCACAGGCTGGAACGAAACTCAGCTGTTGCCTACTCTGCTAATTTTTGGCACCCTATTAGGTGCTGTGAACATGACCATGATCAGTTTAAGCAGGAAAATCTACACAACATGCTGCAAAGACTGCTTAGTCACACACACCCTCCACCCCAGGCACTGAAGGTGGCATTATTTATGGTGCAAACCCTGGTGTGAGGTTCAGGTGGTTTGGGTACCACTCCTGACACCATTGTACAATTTCCTAGGGAAATGTAGTGCTCGCCTCCATCTACAAGAGCAAGGTCATATCAAGTTTATAAGGTCTGTATAAATATTTAAATATAATAAAATGATAAAATTTTAAGGAATATATAAAGAGTTCAGGGCTTGAAGTTCAGCTGTCTACAGAGCTCCACTCAAATCAGAAGCAGAAAGCCTTCTATGGAAACCTTTCTGAAAACCATTCTTGGATTAGGAATATTTCTTAAAACTCTATGGAGGCATAAATCAGTGCTGCTGATCTGCACACTCTCATAGTTCAAAGTCTAGTAGTACCAATTTCACTGGCTGAGAATAACTATTTCCATGAGCAGACATTTCTAAATTAGGGATGCTTTTGGGTTTTTTATAATGACTGGAAGATATTTTTGCATGCAATTTCAATTCTCATCTACACACTCCCAACTGAAAGTTTTCCTGTTAATGTTGTACAAGAATATAAAAAGAAAAGGAATAAACAAACAAATTCAGCCTCTGCCAAGCAGATGTATGTTTTTTAATAGAAAAGCAAAAATGTAAGAAAAAAAGGTCAAATGATTTGATCAATGCCAAAAAGCAAGCTAGCGGGAAAGGTGGGAGTGAAGTCGAGCACATGATTTCAGCTGTAGATTTCAGAGTTTGAGGCCAGCAGCTTAGCTGATGGACCTCCTCTTGGCTCTTGGGTATCTAAATGCATACTCCAACCTTATAAATAAATAAACCTTCCTAAACCAGAATGAAGACACTTTGGTTTAATGCCTGAGAGAAAACTAGCTACTATAGTGAGAGGAGGTTCAAACCTATTCCTTCTCCAACAGCCTTTGGGATACCACACAAATGATGGGACAGCCAAAGAGATCTCAATAAAGCAGTAGCTGATAACTCTTTGTTTCAGGTACATCTCTGCAACAGAGAAAAGAGTTCACTGCCCCCAGATTAGGTTTTACAGGAGGTACACTGAGCAACTCCAACATGATTGTTTTGGAGGACAGCTACTCCAACCACTGACAGAGCCTAAAACACCACTGCACGATGAGGCAGAAGGAATGCACTTTAAAGCTGTAATAGAAATAGTCCTTTCAGATTCATGTAGTCAACCTGTCTGTTTGTCTCAGGTTAGAAAAACACAACATGTGGAAGAGAGACCATAAGGCAACAGGAGCAGCCATCAGTCATCTTC
The DNA here is from genome assembly GCF_009650955.1 of Corvus moneduloides. NCBI lineage: Eukaryota > Metazoa > Chordata > Aves > Passeriformes > Corvidae > Corvus > Corvus moneduloides. The sequence continues at coordinate 7,846,065 of NC_045478.1, forward strand.
ACCTCCAGCTATTGCCCACTCCCAGTTTCAAGTGCTTTCTGCACTAACACACACACCATGGGCAGCTGCTGAAGCTGCTACACCACCACTAAGCAATTCTGAGTGATGGGAAGGAAGAGAGACTCCTGAAGACATACCCTTTCCCCAACACACCTTTCATACAGCAAGAAGTTTGAGACTTTTCTAGCTCAGACAATTCTTCAACACAGCATAATAAAACCCATCCACACAGCCAAGGATCTGCCCTCAGCCTGCAGTAATTAAAATTAATCATGCACAATTATTTTCACGGGCATGTTCAGAAAGAGACACCGCCAGCTCGCTGACTCCTCAAAGCTGACAGACCTTGAAATAGGCTGTGGTCAGGTACAGCGCGTCCCTGGGTTTCAAACAGTTAAACACATGCTTTGCATATTGATTCACCCTTCCACCCACAGTGCTGAGAGCCAGAGCCACCTCTGCTCTTCAGCCCAACACCTGAGCTGGCATCCGTGAGAGGGATTGGTAAGAAAGGAGATTTTGCAGGGAAGTATTGCTATGCCTATCATTATTGCTGCCCTACGGGAACTCAGAGCCCTATGAGTGCTAGAATTTCTTATTCTTGAATCTCAGTGTCTTCTGAACTCAACATTCTTCCCATTTTCCACACATTTGTATTATATTTTTAATCACTATCTTCTTCTCTTTCAGCTTCACCGGTCACTGCTTATGCTATTCTGAGGTAGAGAGGTTTCTAAGGTACAAAGTAGCCTGAAGGTTATCAGTTTCCATGCCTCAAAAGCTACTGAAGAAATTAAAGAGTAAAAGAATGAATGAAATTCAACGTAAAGTATTCGACTGTCACTTTCTGGAACACTATTTACTTATACAAGCAATTTTTATGGGACTGAACATTTGCTCTTCATGATAGCAGCCTTGATCAATTCTGCTCCTTTGAAACTTACCATAAGAACATAAAAGTATCTGTCTTATGTATATAAACCCAAAATGTGTAAGCAGTAAGACCAAGATTGTAAACAGTGCAAGGGGAAAGCAATCTCACACCTAACAGTCTGCAGATCCCTCAGCATCCACCTGCATAGCACTCCTTCCTTCCCAGCGACTTGAATATTGATTTTTACAATACCTACCCTAAAAAAAAGATTTTCAGCAGATATAGTGAAGGAGGAGCAGGGTAATGGTATTGCCTGCTTCCCACCACCTGTGTTCTGTAGTTGGCGCTCAAAGCTGAATTAAAAAAAGAGATGGTGGAAGATCCAACTTCTTACATAAATCAACTCGGCATGGCTTTCAGTCAAAAGACTTGAAAGGAACAGATATTCTGCCTTTGCTAAAATAGAAAATTATCTGATAAATATGCTTTCCTTTTTAACTAGAGTGATTTTCATAAGTAGGTATGATGTTGTGCAGGAAACAGGAGCACTGACTGGAGAGTGAAGAGTTACGCAGGCAGGGCTCAGGAAATCTCTCTCTTTAGGAAATTATAAAAGGAGGTAAACAGAGTAAAACAACAGCAGCACTCAAGCTCAAAAGTCTCTCTGGCCATCAGCAACACTACAGCAAATCTGAAAACATCACCCCTGACCTCTTTATGTTTTATGCAACTTAATTTTTCCTATATTGTTTATTTACCCCATCCTTCTCTTGTATTGTTCATCCCAATTTTTAATCATCACAGTTTCCTAATTCACACTAGATCCTCCTTAAGCCACTTTCTCACTGAAGATGTCATTAAAGTCATTAGGACCCTAAAATTTAGGGCCCCGCCCTCAACCTCTCCTTTCTGCACCAAGAGCACTGTACTTGCACTTGTAACTTCAGACATGATATTAATATTGCCAGCTCCCAGACTGGCTCCCACTTCATCCTCTCCTTCCACAGCCATGAGTATTTGCAGCTCAGAAGAGCAGTGGGGATCAGTGTCTCCTGCCAGGCTGCCAGGGAAAGCCCAGCCAGCGTCCCAGCTTCCTCCCTGCCAGGGCATTTGACTACAAAGCCTAATTTTGACTTGTGCACTTTATAAGTTTATTGCCTCACCTCGCAAAATTTGAAAGTTATCTGGGAGAATGAATTCAAAGGTGTGAAGCCAAGAAATAATTAAAAAGGGCGGGAGCCTGATTTCATCATATATTATGAGCACTTATCCCTTCAGAAAGTCAAGACTAAATTAATCACAGCTAAAATATTTTACAAGCTTGTACAAACTCAACAGGGACCTTGACTTAACTCCAGCATGTGTGGAAAAGAAAAACAGAGAAAGTGGAGAGGGAACTGTTAGAAGGAGCATGAAGAGCCCCAAAACAATCTTGGGAAACCAGAAATAGCGTAATAGAATGGATTGGGTTGGAAGGGACCTTAAAAGGTCACCTAGTTCCAGCTCCTCTCCCATGGGCAGGGACACCTTCCACTAGACCAGGTTGCTCAGAGCCCCCATCCAGCCTGGCCTTGAACACTTCCAGGCAAGGGACAGCCAGACCTTGTCATCAGGAAATAGCAGAGCAGGGAGAGCAGCTGGGTAGGCACACGTGTACATGGGGAAGATGCAGCTCCTTGAAATTTCCTGGCTGTTCAACATATAAAGAAAACATCCCAGATGTGCAGGCATCAACTTGCTCTCCCCTGAGCAGAGATGTGGGGCAGCACTGTCTGAGCAGAGATGAAAGCCCTGTATCCTCTTCAGACAGCCAATCTCAGTAGTAATGGATTAAAGTGATTTAAGTAACTATACATTTAATAAGGTGAAAAGGGCACCGACACAGTTACATCTTGATTGTTTTGAACTACATATTGCTTTGCAATTTTGTCGTGTTTTAAATACAAAAGTAGCACTTTTTGCCAGAGCTGACATGGTATAAGGATATAAGCAAGGCACAGAACACAGAGAGAAGTACCATCTTTTATTTGTCCATTGTCAGAGAATACAGATGAGCTTTCAGACACCAGGACCAGCAGACATGAGATCTTCACAGAGCAAGGACCATTGCTCTTTAAATACATAAAAACAAACAGACATGTTTATATACACACACACATAAAAACTTCCTACCTTGCTTTAAAATCCGAAATGTTTTCTCAGTGCTGCCAATAACAAATAAAGCTCAGATTTCCATTGGTTGCAGAAAGAAGATCACAGCTAAGAAAAACAGACCATGGAAGACCCCAGCAGCAGCAGAAGATGCCCTTAGCTATTACCTACTGTGATTAGGGAAAAATGCTATTTTTTTACTCTGCAGCCTCTCCTTGCCATTCTTTTCATCCACCTTGAAAATGATTCTAGGATTTAAGTAAATAGGGTCATCTGGGGGTTGTGTGCTCCTGGCTAAACATCCCTGGCCCCTCCCATGGGGAAAAAATAAAAAATCAAAATCAAGCAGCAACAAAAGAAGTTTTCAGTTTTCTAATGTTCCCTTCCCCCTTTCCTAATGCAAATTCAGAGCAGTTCCTGTAGAGACTGTAAACACCCACACTACTTTCCAGGTGGGGAAAAGGTAAAAAACCTCACACCAGTAAATCTACAACAGCAATTTCTTTACCCTTTCTTTGCGATGTCATTGGTTATAAAATCTGTTGCTGCCTCACAGACTAACACACACAGAGCCTTTGGCACAAGGGAGAGATGTTTCAGGGCAGTGTGAGGATTTGATGGCTGTCTTAGCTTTCCTTGCCCACTGAGCAGTCTGCATAACCTAATAGCATTAGCTTACTAACAGATATATTAATAGGTGTGGGGGGAGGGAAGGGAAGAGGGGAAAAAAAGCTACTAAAACAAATTCCACCTACACATCTCACTACTAATCATAAACTCAGGTAGAAAGCAAATTGCTTCTCCAGGACCAGAAGAAGAAAAGAACAAAAAGGCTGAAGGGGGGAAAAGCACCTATTTTCATCGTTTTCTGGAAATATGCCAATCACTGTATTTATCCATGACAAGGAATGAGAAAGTAAAAAAAAACCCAAAAAACCAAACCTACAACAACAAACCAAACCCACCCCCCCAGAAAAAAACAAACCAAAAAAACCAAGTGAAGAACTACCACAACATCTTACAGTTTGCAATTTCAGAATGATAATGTTGGCCTCAGACTGCTAGAAGGATTAGATTTAGCTGTAAAACAAGTAGTGCAGTTAACAGTTGCTGTTGGGTCTGGTGTTAGGATTAGAAAGCACTGCTAATCACAAGAAATGTAAAAAGATTAAGAGTTGTTGGTTGCCAGTAAGGTTTTAAAAGCATGTAAGTGCTCGAATTCATTTTGGGATTAAAATTCCTCAACTGAAAAAAAAAAAAAAAAGAAGAAAAAGAAAGGCTAGATCACAAACAGCAGCCAGTTCCACCTGCACTGCCCACAACCCTTTCCCAAGCATTAGAAGAGTTAAAAAGTGTGAAAATGTGAAATGTATGCCATGGCTCACAGCAAATGGTCTCACGGCAGCTTTAGTGAGGAGAAGCAAGTACTTCTGTTCTGGTATCTATGATATATATACCTGTATCTGGCAATCTAAAACCTGTTTGAGTTAGGAGATTTTGCTTACCAAAAACCTGCCTGGACACAGTGGAACTTTTAAACGCACTGTAACAGAAATGATGATGGCATCTTGTATCTGCATCCTTTCAGAAGAAAGGGTAAGATGACATGTTGATCTCCTAGTTTATTTCCGGCTTGTGTAAATTCATTACTAAGATCTGTTTACGCTCTTAGTTACCAAGGATAAGCAAAGCTCCTCATATAAAATAATGTGGAGTGTGCAAAATGAAACTCCCCAGGGGGAAAAAAAAAACGAAACAGAAAAGAGAAAAAAATTAGTTTGCAAAGACCTCTAAGTAAACACTAACTTTTAATACACAAATTTGAATTTTGGATGAAAAATTTTACTAAAAAGGCATTTTAACCAGTGCAGACCACAGCATCCTGGTCAGACTCCCTTATGACATTGTGGTCTCCATCAGCATCCAGTGCAAAGTTCATTGCTGGCATCCTTGGCCACCACCACCCCAAACTGCACAGTCACAGTACAACATCTCGAGGAGAACGCAGACTTCTGCAAAGCCCACCAGGTTCCCAACAGACTCAATGAACAGCCAAAAGGTGGCTGGAGGTGAAACCACCTAAAACTTGTCTCTCTCCCAGTGTCCCAAACTTATCCCATGATTCAGAGTAAAATTCGAGTGCTACCAGGACATTTTGTGAGCATTGGCTCTGCACAGATGCATTTCCTGCTGTGCCTTCAAGGAGCTCAGATGCTGATTCAGACCAGCCTCTCTTCAGTCATTACCTTCTGTAAATCTGGACCTTGCTATTCCTGGGGTTGGGGAGTGGTATGGACTAAGACCACTTCATCATTTTCTACACAACTTTCAGTTAAGTGTTCCTGGTGCACCTTCCTGGATTTTCAGACTCTCTAAGCCTGCTTTCCCTTCTGTTGCCCCAAAATGAACATTTTTTCCAGATGCCTGTGGCAGCAGCAGAAATAACCATCTTCCAAGAGTTATAAAACAGTCATATTAAATAATAGAGGTGAAAGCACTGTGCATTATTTCTGCAGAAGTCTTTTCAGTAGAACAGATAAATTTATTCACTGCATTATGGAACAGTTTGAGAAAACAAGATCATACAATGTACACTGCCTCTATTTAAATTGTTTCATTTCTATTCATGAGTGCTCTGATTAGATACACTGAAAATATCATCAGTAAGAAATAAATAATTCTGCCAAATTAATAGTTGTTGATTTCTTTTACCTGAAAATGTAAGTAGCATCTCATTCACACTAGACAAAGCTACTATAATTTGGATATATAGATCTTGTTGGTTCAAGTCCACAAAACACACAGAGACAGGTGTGCATCTACATTTTCTTAATATCAAGCAACTTCTACAAAATTTTAAGTTCTTTCATGAGTGGAGAAGGGCTAATATGCACTTTGCATGGAGAGGCTTAGTAGACAACCAGGGTTTTTTTTTTCCTGTAGCTGTTTTCGCCAAATAGAGGGTTGAGAGAAATAAATTGCTTTAAATGCAGAAAATTGTTCAGAAATGGTATTTTAGGGAATACAGGTGAATTTTCTGTATTGCACAAAATTAATCCACGCTCAGCAAATGCTCTGTAATTAGAAACACCTTTAGAAAGGAAGCAGCCAGATGTAACCCTCACGAACATCTTTACATTAAGGGAGCTACTAACCAACCCCAAACCAGCTTCCCCAGGACCTCCCTCCCTGTAAAGTATTTTCCCGAAGAAGCGTGGGAAGGGGTGGATTTGTGCAAATGGAGCAGAATGTATTATTTAGCAGAAATATCTGACTAATATTTTCTTTAGGAAAAAACAGACTAAAACACAGAGTTAATATTTTGTTTTAGACACTACAGAATGATGGATGACGAACGTCCACTCAGCTTAAGAACATCCAAGAAAAAGCCCTCTACATTTTGAAAAATTCATCCAGTTTGAGTCAACAATGAATTCTTCTTCTAAGAATCAAATATAATTGCTGTAACATTTCAAAAAAATTTAAATGCACAGCTCACTACCTTAAGAGCAGCCTGTTTGTACAGCAGCCAAGTGATACACCTCAGAGAGCTACTGTTAGCTACTGAAGGGAAGATAAATCAAGAAAATGCTGAGTTGAGGTGCCATTTGACAGTTATTAGCAGAACAGGAGTAATTTGATGAAGGAAAAAAATCTGACAAAATCTCAGTTCACAGCAACAGATTTTGGAAGCCTATTTGCACATAAATTGGAAAAAATAATTCTTGCATTAGAAACTGATGAAGATGAAACAATATACCCTAAATCCTAACATATTTGAAATTATTTTCTTTGATTCAAAGCTGATAATCCTGTAACAGGCAGTAACTAAACAGGGGCTTTACCAGACTTGCTCTGCATGTTGAAGAGACTGCACAGCCTGATCCTGATCTGGGGCCATTCAACTATCAGAATAACTGGATTTACTGCTACTCGCACCTTTGTTTTTGCCATTTGAAAGCATCTACAGTGCACAGAACACTGGGCTGTGTTTTAAGCATTAGCAGCATAAATATCCCCTGGTGTACCGTATACTTCACCACTTCTGCCTTCCTGTAAATCAAGCATACAGCCAATCATCTTTTTTATGTTGGACGCTAATGGCAACTCTATTATTCAAATTCAGGCTGTATAGAGCCACCTCTCCCGGGGATGTGAAGCAGCTCAGGAGCAGGCTTACTACTGAGCAAAGGAAGACTCAAATCTGGCCCTGATCTTCCCACTACAACCCCACCACCTCTTCCAATTCATCTGCATCTTTCATTTCATCTTTTCCGTGCAAAAGGCTTTTTAGAAAAAAACAAAACACCAAAACTCCTATAAGCAGGAAAAACAAATTAGAAAGCCTTTTCTGCTCTTAAAGAACCACCTCTTTGTGTCCTCATAAATGTTCAGTGTAAATGTTTTTGCTCACATACTCGTAAGCAGAGAAGCTGTTCTTTACTGCATTACAATTAGATGCATAGATAAGAGAAATCTTTCATGTCATTATATCAAACTCTTCTACAAACATACAAAGGGATTTTATAGACTGTTGTCTTTTCTGCTTACTACTGAATTCTCACACTCAGCACAAGATGCAGTAAAAGTGAGCAGTACCTTCGCTGTGTTTATCATGTCCTCCAAGAACCATTAAAAAAAACCAAATAAAACAACGTAGCTATGATTTCAGCAGCAGAAACTGTTCTCCCATGGGGTTTCTCTTTTTCCTCCCTCCCTCCACTCATCTTTCAGTTCATGAAGATAGGGAACGTGAAAACTAAATGGACTTATGTGTAAATAATTCATCTTTTCAGGCACATCAAACTAATACCTGAGTTCATGCAAGGGGCTGGCCAGATGTAGCTGATTCCAGTGGTATTTTAAACAGCATTCTGGAGAGCTAAGCACAAAAGGTTGTGAGGAAATGCTGAACAGCTGTGTTGATAGAGTTGTTTTTAAACAACACGTGTTGAAACTCTACCTATCCTTACTGAACACAGCTGACGGGGACACATTACCAGCCGTCCTGAACTGCCACTGCGTTTTGGAGACTCATGTCTGCACAAGAGAGGCTTGGTGAGCAGGGTGAGCTCTGGCACATCTTGGGAAGACGATGAGAATTACAAAAGCTGAGCATCATTTTCCTGCCAAGTAGCAGGAAAACATGTGGCAACATAAAGCATCTTTAGGAGCACGAGTCCCACAGGGCAGACATCCACACAAGCTGAGCTGATCCTGTGAGCCAAGCTGCTTTAAAACAAAGTCCCATGGGGACTGGGAAGTGAAGTGGTGGTAGTAACTCTGCTTCTCTTTAAGCCATGAAGGAAAATAGAAAGTATTTTGTGTATTTTTAAACATCCTAAGCACAAACAATGGATTAATTTTTGCGGGAAGTCCAGCAATTAACCTTTACTACCCTTGCAAGTCAAGTCATGTTTCTTGTGCTAAATAAACCATACCAAACTCCGGCGGCAAAAAAGAGCAAAAAGAAAATCTAGGGACTTGTGGTTTGGTTTTGTTTTCACTCTTTTAAAAGCCAAAATCTAAACCTTTACATTCTGCTTGCTTTAATAACAAAAGTGGTCTCTCTCCTGCTAGAAGAGGCATCTGCAAAAGGGGACCAGGGAAATAGGGCTTGTGCACAACGAAGGTCTGTTCTTCTGATTTACAACAACTTCTCATTGTACAAACTGAATTAGAAAATGCAGCAAAGAAATACAATTAAATTTCAGGATAAAACAACCATTTTAGTAACAGTACTTTCCCTGCGTAGGAAGTGGTTGCTTAAAGTGAAGAAATCATTCTGCTATGTGGAAACCTTGAGCAGGTTAGTAACCCACTACTGTACCAGAGATTAATTTCTGCAGTCAGGTTTGTATCTTCAAATTCACTGAAGTGGAGATTTATTGCAACAAAAACAGAGAAAACCACTGGAGGGATATGTTGGAAGTGCAGCAGGGCAAAAGGAAAACTAACAGAAAATACAATATTCTTGGATTTGCAGTGCAACCTTCACTGATTTATTCCAAGACAGTTTGTGTTTCCAGTTGAAATTAACATGGCTCATATGACTATAACTTAAATCACACAGAGATAAGATTTGGTGAAGAGTAAAGTTTTGCAGCATGTGCTTTGGATGACTTTCATTAGAAATAGCTCAAAATAACTTAAGAATTATCATCTTAATGACATGCTTACCCTTGAGGGGAAGTTTTGAGCCCTTCAGCAGAAAGCAACCTCACTGCAAGCAGGATTTTAATGGCTCTGAGTTACTGTTTATGCAGTGGGAGCTCTCCTTATCAAACATGTTTAAAAGTGTCCTCGTCCTAAAGTTGCCTTTACTGGGCATCCCATCACAAATTTATGCCTTCATGCTTTGCAGAGTAATTATGTCCATAGACCCACATAAGATGTCTGTGAGCAACATGGACTCTTCCACCTGGGTATTCTTCCCACATTATGTGGAAAAATTAAGTGCCTCATAGTCCTTGTGTGTGGAAGCCACTCTAAACCCAAATATACAACATTTTCTGTCTGTAAGGTATATATAAAACACATGTGATGAGGAAATGTGCATTAATTGATTCTGACAAAGAACCACCACAAAGCAGTCCATCATCATAATGAAATGCTTACAATAATCCCTTTCGAATTATAGTTCTGACCCTTGGTGATGTGGAAAACAGTATTTGTTTCCTTACTTCAAAAACCAAAAACACTTGCTGCAATCTTTTGCTTGAAAGTTCAAAACCGAAATTGTTCTCACTCCAGCCCAGCTGACAGCATTAATTGTGGAGAAGCTCGCTTCCAGAGGAAGTGGAATGTAAAAACAAAGTTGCTGTGACCTTAACAATAATCCTGTTTGCATATTACAATACATTTTCCTACTATAACAAGGCAAAGTCCCTTGTGTTCCGGTCAGAAAAAGTCATCTTCCAGTAAAAGCATACTGTGATCAATAACATTTTCTTAATATATTATGTTATCTCCCACTGAAACACTTTTTCACTTGGCATTTCAGGCTGCCGAGTAGGGGAAATTCATGACAAAACTAAGATAGTAAATGAGATACTGCAAATTAATTCCATCCAAGAGCAATCTTTTAGTTCGTGAGCAATTTGACAAGCCAGTGTTGTCTGACTGCAGCAGAAGCTTTCTCAGCTTTCAAATATACATGACACAGAAGAATCTGCTCCACTACCATACCGAACTTCACTTCAGCCTGCATAATTTTGTGTTAAAATACATTAGAGTTTCAACAGCCAACTCTGAGACCAGAACTGGCGGGGCATACTTTAAATATTAGTTTAGAAAACAGACTAAGAAGTCTGCCACATCAATCCTGTGAAATCCTGTTTTCAAGTTACAGCCCAAAGCATGGCAGGGCACAGGAATTCTGTGCTTCCTTAGAGGATTTGCCACAAACTCTCCTGCAACCTGACCCTGAAAAGGCCCAAGTGATGACAATGCCAGGTGAAGGATCTCAATTTGGTACTGGTAAGGTTCAAAGACAGCTTTATCACAATGGGCATTATAGTGAAGTGCTTCTCCATCTGCACATCTGAACTCGCTCTTGCTATGATGAGTAGCAGCTTTATTGCCCCCTTGGGGTTACTGTCCTTCCACAGGTTGAAAGGCTGACCTGCTGGCACACAGCCAGGAGCAGAGCCCATCATCATTTTAGCAACAGAAGCTGTGGATTTACTGAGAGCAATTGGTGTTCGGCATGGTCCAGGAAGGTGTGATCCCACAGGAAGGCTAGGGTGCATGCAGGATATTGGGATATTGTCAGTAGGATTACCTACACACACCTGATCTCCGCACGATTAGGTGCAGAATCACTGCTGTATTAATATTTCAGCATAAGGAATAAGGGGCAGGCAGCTGTTCAATATTTATGCCGTAGCAATGCTCTCTGTATGAATTCTCTAGCAGGAACATGTAAAGGCTGCACCATTACCCCGAAGAGTTTACCAGCCAAAACCCCAATTTAAGAGATCCTTTAGCATGTACCCTGTTTTAAGCTCACAGGGCAGGCTCACTGACTAATTGTATTCTTAGAGTGAAGGATGCGCTCCATTTTTTTACTAACTCAAGACTCATGTTGAAAACAACATAAAAGGAGTGGGAGAAAACAGATGAAAATTTAATTTATATCTGCAAATCCCAACACCTCACAAGATCAGAAACATGTAAAGGGCCAAAAAACTCATCTACCCAAGAAGTCATTCATAAAAGATAAACATCCTTTTTAAATGTGGAAGAAATTCATGCAGGGAAGATGCACAATACTCAGCTACAAAATAATTCCAAGAAGCTTCATGTACATTCGTGAGAAAGAGAAGGCAAAAATAAGATTGGTCCCACTGATAAGCAGGAATACAGATGGCATTATAAGCAAACTAGATGGGAAGGACAAAATAATCAGGGTTTTGAAGGACAGGACTAAGTTTATGTGGGTTCCTGGTTGTGGGTTTTTGTGGTATTTTTTTCTTTTAAACAAAATAAATTAGGCAGCAAATCTTCATGTAAATGAGCACTTCTAAAACAGCCTTTCTAGGTGAATCATTTCTTTTACGATTAATAAAATCTGCAATCTGAGCAACAACATTCTGATGACTTTTTGCCATTTGCAATTATCGCTCATCCCAGCACCAGAAAGCTCATTATTATTAAAGCTGACAGAAAGAATGCTTAACTGCTTTTATGAAAGGACTTACTTTTTAAAAGAATTAAGTTTCTAAGCTTTGTTTCTACTTCCAAATCTTCTGTGTGAAAAAAAGGCTATCCTAACAACCCTTGTGCTTGCCACCTTCGATTTCCAACACATAATTTGGATAAAAGCATCCAATTTGTACAGTAACACAAGACATTACAGAATAACACTTCTTAGGTTTAAAAGCAGCCTACAAAGAATATGGAGTTAACATAAAGCTGTGCAACTACAAACATATAGTTTATATCATAAAAATACATATTTTAACTTTTTTATAGCACTTTTCTCCTAAGTTACTAAAAGCATTTAACAGTTACTGTAGGACTTGTAGTACTCTTGTGAATAAGAGTGAATAATCTCTATTTTAAAGGCATGGAAGTCAAGGCACGACTATTTCTAAGACAGCTGTGGAAGAGACAGGAACAGGAACCACATCCAACTCCAAGCTCTGTGACTAAATCCACGTCTATTTGACATGTATTATCTACAGGCAGAAAGAAACACAGGTGTTTTTGTTTTGGCACCTACAGAGATGTTAGAGTGAGTACTGTCTGTGCTTCACTCCATCCTTGCTCCCTGATATAACAGCACAGTAAAATCAGAGCCCTCTTTCAAAAAAAAAAAGAATAAAAAAACCTCAAACACCAACACAGATGCTGTTAAATGGATGCAAACACAAAAAATACTGCCTGATTCATAGGTGCTTGGGAAACATTGATCTGAGCTCTTCATAATCATAGATCTCCAGTTTGTCATGATTTAGTGGATGGTTCAACGTCTGGAGCATGTGGTGAGCCAGGATCTTTCTAGGGTGTGCAGTAAGAGAGGCGACAGGTGCAAGCTATATGAAGGGAAAATCTGGTAAGAGATAAGGAAGAAGAATTCAGAGCAGGTGGTTAACCAGCAGGATGGCTGTGTGGGGAGGCTGCAGAGCCCTCATCCTCAGGAGTATTAAAGGACTTGCCTGGACATGGACACAGTCCTGAACAACCTGCCCTGCCTCTGCAGTTTGCCTGCTTCAAGCAGGAGTTTGGACAAGATGACCCCTCCAAGGTCATTCCCAAACTGAATTGTTCTTTGAATACCATCCCAAAGACAAGTGAGGTTGCTATTTGGTTTCTCTGCTGCATCCCAAAACTTATCACAAATTCACACAAGAAGTGTGGCCCTGGATTTCTGGACTAACTTTTTCTACTTTATTCAGCTTGCTTCTTCTCCTGAAAGGGATAAAATGGAACAAATCCAAATCTTTGCTTTCAGCCACTTGAAAACTGTGAAAAATGAAAAGCAAAACACAATCACTGTGTTCAAGCTCCTAAAGACACGTGGTCATTTGAGGTCTCGCTTGGAGTTTACACACCTTCCTGACCCTCCCTCCTCCTAAGAAACACTCCAAAAAACAATCAGTCTGCTGTGCAGGGAGACCCACAGTTATTAAAATAACTTCATCACCAAAACAGCTCTCAACTTCATTTCAAATTCCTTCCCACCATTCGCACTGTTGTAAGTGAAAATTAATTCAGTTTGAACCAGAAAACACTGGGGTTAAGTACTTCTTCAACTGGAATACAAAATCTGCAACCACACGTGACTTTCAGGATATACAGGGCTACAGTCAACATGCAGAAATACTTTTTATATCCTTCAGAGAAACTGAGTTGAAAGGTCTTTTAAGGGGAACAGCTGAGTGAGGAATATCCAAAAATGGGTGAGACAGACAAGTGTGCAATGCCTACATGCAGCCCGCTACCAGAAGGAGACATGGAGAGTCCATCCTGGAACTCAGGCCCTTTTCAAACAACTTCTCACATGCAACAGAAGCCTCCAAGAGGAAGCCTGGATACACCTGCCTTCTCATTTCCAAATTACTAGTTTTCAAAATTCTTTTGTTATATTATATGCTGTATAACCAGATCATAGGCACCATAGCAGAAACGCCCATGGGCATCCCACAGCCCAACAGAATCACTTTGCAGTAAGTGGATATTCAGCCTAAGATTATCCCAGACATTTCATACTGATGTGACTAGGAAATGTGGCAACTTATCACAAGCCAGATTTACTAGACATTCCCCACCACAGAAAGTGAATTAAACTGTCACTCATTTCTGTATGAGCTGCACTAGTGTAACTACTTCTTCTTGAGTTGGACAACACTTCTCTGAATTAAAGCCAAAACACTTTGTTGCAAGTTAAAAGTCTTTATCCTCCTTTCTGTATATTTTCTTTTCCTTTCCACTGCTCTTACTTTCTGCTCAATTATTTCTTCCCCTGACTTGGTATATTTACCCCTTTTTGCTCCACTTGCCCCCCACCCCCCCATTCTTTTGCTCCCCTCTTCAGTAGATATAAACAGAGGGATCTGGACAGGAGCTCCAGCCACGCTGGCCAAACTAGTAATTATGATGTCAGCACTGAACTACTGCTGCCCTTTTGGTCCTTTCCTCAAAGTATCAGTCAGCAAAGCTTCCAGGAGCACAGGACTATGTCTCCTTTCCCCAGGAACCATTCGATCATCATGTCCAAGCTAAGGCTGAGACTGTATTCCTGAGTGTTTGTTCTCTAGCGTACCTCCCAACATATATACTCTATTAAAATACAGGAAAAGTGGATACATTACTCATTGTGAGGGTGACCAAAAAAAGAAAAAGAGCAGAACTACCACTACAATTACAGTTGTTGGCATTGCAATTTGTAGCATCACACACACACATACACATGCAGGGACAAACAAAAAGAAGGAATATAAAATATGTCTTGTTCATAAATCAGATTCAATTTCCAGAAACAGTTTCATATATGTATTATTATTATATACACTATTTATGGCTGTGTACTGGCAGTACAGAAAAAAGCATTAAATACACTCTCTCATACACACTTGTACACACCTAAGCATACACAAAATTTCCTGATCTATTGTGAATAACAATGGTAAGAATTGAAAAAAGGATTCTAAATTATCAGAGCTACATGTAAAGCTTTAAGCTGGCTGCTCATGGAAATAAACACATTTCCAAAAGTGTTTCACTGTTTCCAGAGTTCAGCTCACGCACATTTATGGGAAGAGGTTGCCAGAAACACTATGACGAGGATGCACTGGGGATACTGAGGTGTTCAATAAGGAATCCTGTGAAGAAAGAGCAAATGCTGGAAGTAGGGAATGCATGACAGTGTATGAGAAAGATTAAACAGACTGAAAAAATGAAAAATAAAGTAATATGGGACTTGGTAGTCTTGACAGACAGTGGGTACAATTTGAGCCAGCAACGTGCCCTTCAAACCCAAGCATGTCCATTCTGGGCTGCGTTGGTGAGACCACAGCCATCAGGCCCAGGGAAGAAATCCTCCCCTCCCCTGCAGGATTTGTGAGCCCTCCAGAACAAGAAGGCTTTGACATACTGGACAAAGTCCAATGGAGGATTACTGGTGGCTAGAACAGAGGTCTCTCCCAGATCTCACTATGTTTTCCAATTCCCCAAAGGGAAGGTGCAAAGAGAACACAGTGAGCCTATTCTTGAAAGGGCAGCAATATGACAAGAACGAAGAAGCTGCAACAATCAAAATTCAAATTATAAATGAAGAAAATATCCTTCATCAGGTAGTGAAACATGGTAACAAGGGTCTAACAAAACTTTGGAGTCTGCACCCTTGCAGATACTCAAAACCCAACTGGATGTGGTCCTCTGCAACCTGTTTGAAGTGATCTTGCTCCAAGGAGGAGATTGGACTAGACAACTGCAGTTGTTTTCCAGCCTGAATTATACCAGAAAATTACGTATCTGGATGGAAGAAGCCAGATAGCTGATAAAAGGAGGCCAGGAGGACAAGAAATGGCATAAGAGGGTAAGATTAGCTCCATAACGAAAAAACAGAGAGAAGTGCAAAAAGAAGCTAGAAAAGGGAATAAAGCAAGAAAAATAGCAGGTTGAAACAGAAGGTGAAAGCAGAGGATCAAGACTGAGGAAGAGGCAAAAATAAAGAAAAATCAAATCTCTGTTCACAAAACTGAACTTCCCTCCTGTAGGCAGGAGGTGAAAAATTCCACAAGAGTCATTCAACAATGAAGTATTAAAGTTTCTACTGTAATGTGCGTAGTAGAATTGGATAAGAGAGGGAATCAGTTCTTTCTTTTCCCTCCCCATGACCCCAAGAAACCAACTAACCTTTAATCTCCCTTTTCCAAATATTTGAACTCAATCTTGCAAACTTCACGGATATTTTTACTACGTACACATGTCCTGGGGTGACGTTACGAAGCCGCTTTATTCCTTAACCGTGCGCTCAATGCCCAAGGACGCTGTGCCCTTAACATGGACCCAAGGGGGCAGTTGAACAGCTCAGCCCAATGGCTCCAGGGGCTCGGGAGGGAGTGGGCTGGGAGTGCTGTGCTGCTTTTTGGTTTCCGTTCTGTTCCAGCTAGCTGGGAAAAGGTTCTGTTGGGGTTTTTTTCTTGTTCTTTTTTCCCTTCCTTTCCCCTTGCCTCACTGCCTCCCTTCCCTCCTCGCCAGTCCGGGGAGCCTGCGGGGTGGGCCCAACTGGTCCCACACATTCCCTCTCTGGGAATTTGTTGTTTTTTGAGTAGTTTTTTATCCTGTTCTACCCTGTTTTGTGTGTTAATAAACAGTTTGGTTTCTTTTTCCCACTTTCACTTCTTGTGACCCATTTGTCTCATTGACGGAGGAAAAGGGGAGGCCCTTTTCCCTTTGGAGGAGACACTCACTCCTGAGTGTTTCCTCCTGAAGTTTTGTCTCAATGACCGAGACAACACACTATGAAGAACATTTCACTTGGAATATAAAAATACATGCACTTTTATCAGCTTAAAACTCCAAGTTCACGACACCCAAATAAGCCTCTTACAGCTTTTTACAGTTTTATAAGATATGGTCCCATGAGTCTAGGCCTATATACACAAAAAATTTTGCTCCCTCTTGGAGCTACACCACCAAATTCAAATACTCCTGATCAGGTTTACACCATTAGCATTTATCATGTTACAATATTTTTCTATTATAACACAGATGGTCAGTTGCACGTGCTGCAATAGGGACTTGCTGCCACCACTGAAAGTGAAAGCAGAGCCCAAATTGTGTTTGTGTAAGCAAGGAAGAGACCATGACCAAAAACCCACAAAAAAAAGAGACATCTGCACACTTACCCTGCGATATCCAGAATCTGTATCAAAATCAGCCTCAGGTGTAACAGTCAGTAAACAGGACAGCAAACCCTTGCATTTAGCAGAAGATTTCCGGGAAGCCAGATTACCTAGAAAGAGTTGAAAAGAGTTACTTTAATACACAAAGATGAGATCACCTATGCATAATGAGAACAGGCTTCAAATGAATCACAGCACCAGAAAAAAATAAAAAAGAAAGCTGCTCAATGGGAGACCACCATGATCAGCATGGAGAACTCAAACCCCAGAAGACGACAGAAAATTTGTTACAAAGCACGGAGAGTTAGATGCTGATAGACGCTCAGGGTTTAGCAAAGAACATCTAATACCCAAGATAACATGGTGTTAACCCTCCAATCAAGGATGTGGAGGAGACCAGAAAGAGCACGATATTTTGCTTAATTAGTTGCTATCAAAGAGAGGATGAGTTCAAGCACTTGCAAAAACAAGGCAATCTAAGACTATTTAAAAGTTTAATAGCATTCTAGAGTCTTTGGTAACACACAGTTTGCCCATGAAATCAAAATAATCCCTGGAGATAAATTTAAAGGAATATATCTCATTTTAATGCACAGAGTAAAATGACTATTCATTAAAGCAAAGCAGTTTTATCCCTACATTCTCCATCTCACATGCAATACATATTGAAGTAATCTTTATGACAGGAAGTGGCATGTAATCCTGCAAGAATGAACTGCTGTTGTTATCTGTAAATCAATACAATTTTTTTTTTTTTAAGTGGATATAACAGTGCCTATTGATTTCATGTTTTTAGCACTGGAGTTTCAGTTTCTACCAAGAAGATTCTTACAATGACAAGATTGCTGCATACATGTAATTGAGTTGATACAATCTGAATCTGAAGTTTACAGTGCACTTCTCTCTGCAATGCAATCAGGGCTCCTGTCCCAATGCCTCAGCTTAAGCCTTTTTTTCCTTTTATATAATCTTTATATTTTGTGGCTTTATAATAATTTTGAAGTGGTAGAGTAACACTTCACTAATCCAACCTGCAAGCTATGGAAAGTTTACCATGCAGAAACATCCCCTTGGAAGTTATCTCCCTATCCTGCTAGGATATTATTTCGGAATATTTGTATGACTTTTGTTATGTTTAAATATCCTGACCAAATAATTTCCCTTGTGAAAGCCTGAAACTGGTTCAGTGCTGAATATCTACAGCCCAAAGAGGTGTGGTGAAGTTGAGGATGGTAAGGGTACAAGAGACAGAAGCACACAGAAAAACTAAATGACTTATCCAAGGTCACTTTGTGGATCAGTCAGGCAATGAGCCCCATTAAGAGTTTAATAAAACTGCTAAATTCCTACTATATTTCTGCAAATGAAGCATATAGCAACTTTGGCTTGACTAGCTGACCAAATGGCTCATGCTGCAATGAATGATCTGTAATGAGAGCTGGCTGAGAGGCACAATGCACCATCAGCCTGAGAAACGAGGGAAAAAAAAAAGATCAGACCACTAAAAAAAAGTTTAAAAGGATGAGATTAGGGCTAGATGAATAACATCCCAAATCAGGTTAGGAAAGCTAAAGTGCTGAGAGAATTAAATCTGGCCAAGGACATCAAGGGCAACAACAAATGCTTCTATAGGTATTTCTGTGACAACAGGGAAGACTTGGGAAAATGTTGGCCCTCTCCAGAAGGAAATGGGAAATCTAGTTACTTGGGATATGGAGAACATTAAGATAGTCAGTGACTTTTTTGCCTCAGTCTGCAGTCACAGGCGCTCCACCCACACCGCCCGAGTCTCAGGCAGGGACTGGGGGAGTGAAGAACCATCCGCTATGGGATAAGATCAGGGTCAAGACCATCTAAGGAATCTCAAGGTGTTCAAGGCCAGGTTGGATGTTGGTTAAGCAACCTGGCCTAGTGGAAGGTGCCCTGCCCATGGCAGGGGGCTTGGAACTATATGACCTTTAAGGTTCCTTCCAACCCAAAGCATTCTATGATTCAATAAAACACATAGAATGTTTACATGCAGAAAAAACTGAGAGCTGTCTAACCACTAGCCAGCTACGCATTAGTTTCTTGAAAACATAAAATAATAAAAGAGGAAGCACATGAAAGGCTGGGGAAGGTGTGGATATGTAAACATCTTAACCACATTATTGCTCATCATTACAGTTCATTCCATCATACAGAGCTCCACGCTCTTCCTGAGCCTGTCTTCTTCACAGGTCTAGATTCACTTTGGAGCTAAGGCTTTTCACATAGCTGGTCTACGTATTTATGTATTTAACACTTCTTGAATACATTGTTGTGACTTTTTAATTGAGTATTTCTGACTTTCACAAGATGACTAAGGAATATAGCATGGACTGCCTAAAAGCACTCAGACAAAAATAGAATCTTTTCTTAGTTTTGCTTTTAGTTTGTTAAAAAGAGCATTGTTTTCATGAGGCAGTTTATGGAAAGGAAAGAAAAAAGGGGAAATTACTCAGGGGAGTAATTTCTGTTTTGCATGGTGACTCATCACATCATAGTTACCCTATCATCTCCAAGGGCAACACTAGGCCAGAGCTACTCTGAAAGATCTCCTTAGGGAAACACACACTTCTCCAAGCCACCTCAGGACTCTCGCTCCAGAACTTCACAGAACAGGAAAAAAACCTTTGAGAGTAATAAAAATAAAATGGGTTTCAGATAGGGAAGAAGCCTGAGAAGCCAATGACAGTTTTGCATGAAGGAAACCTTCTTCTATCTCACCTCAATAATGAAAGACATGAAGAATATTTACAAAGCATATTGCAGGCTCTAGACAGTGATATAGAAAGGCAAAACAGAACTCAGAGCTGGATATGGGACATCTGAAGAAAGAAGAATCAGAAGGAAACGAAGGAGCAAGAAAGGCAATTACTTGTCACCATGAAAATGGTATGCAAAGACATGCCAAAGTTCAAAATCTGTTTGCTTACTCTTGGGCACACAGTTCCAGAGAAGTGCAAAAATTATTTGGGGAAATACGATGACAGACTTAATGGTCTTTAACATACTGCAATTTACATTATTTACTAGCATTTGGGTGAGTTTTGCTTCCCCTGCGTTAGAAAATCTTGGCTGTTTATAGGAAGGGATTTTAAGCTCACCAAAACTTTACTGCAGTTACCATTGAGGGGGAGCAACACCTGCCAGGCAGTTCTGAACCACTAAAATAAAATATTGAAACTGGAAAAGGCAGAAACACAGCAAGGAGCTTTCAACAGCAAACCCAAAGGTTGTCTCTCATCATAGCATACTATCCTGCACAGAAGTAAAACCTCTATTCCCTCCATTTGTCTTGAAGGTGCCTTACAGAAGCCTACAGCAGCAGCCTCATCTCTCCTTCGGGAGCCTAACTACTGCAAAATGGACAGGTTAAGTATTCTGTCCTGTGCCTAAGCTTCTAAATTAAGTAACTTGAAGCAACTGGATCTAAAGCTACCTACTTTAGACACTGCATCTCTTCCTTCCTGAAGCAGAGAGCTCTTACTTCAGGTTAAATCAGCTGAAGGCCATGGTATAGAAGGTTGGCATCAGCTCACCTCTCATCAACATGAACATCTTCATGAAGGGATGGAATAATCAAAAGTGCCTTTGGGATGAAAGACCTGGTCAGTGAGAAGCAGGTCTGGATCTTTTGGAGAGAGCAGCTGTTATCAGTTGGACTCCCCTCTACAGATCTGGGTTGGCTAAAGAAGAATTCTCATCAAGGAGAATTGCCCCAGCAAACGATGAGATATGGTGACAGCACAAGCAGCTAGCAGAAAGCTCAGCTCTAAGTAGTAAATCAGAAAAGAGGGTGAGGGAAACAATGATTTCATATGATGTCAAGCCAAACCCACAATTTTTTTATGCAGCAAGACACTGTTTCAGAGCTTCTCTGTCACAGACAAAGTATCCAAAAGCAATACAGCGGATCTGAAGAAAGGTAAGGAGCAGGCAGCAACATCTGGCAACTCAGTACTGTAGTGAGGAACTCATTGTTCCAGAGCCTCCCTGAATAAGAGATCACTTAACAGCAGAGGTACACAACATGGACAACACTGAGGATGCAATGCTTCATGCAGTGCCTTCCCACATCTCACTTGTGGTTGAAAAAAGCATTTGGAAAAGACGAAGGATAAAGCCAAGGATGTGGATATAGTTACTGTAGGTTAATTAACCAGAAAAAGTTAACACAAAAATATTTTATGAAAGCTTGCCTGTGCAGACAAGCTATAAATCAACTCTGAAGCACAAAGTGCTTTAAAAATGCCCTTTACAAGATGCTCTGCCCTGTGAACAACCTCCCCCATGTCAGGTGCCACAGCCTGGGGCAGAGGCTGAAGAACAGGAACGAAATACTGGCCAGCGAACACCCTCTCTTTGCAAATAAACAAGGCAAAGGAAAGCAAATCGGGGGGGGGGGGGGGGGGGGGGAAGACTCCAACATAAAGTACAAACTTCCTAGGCAAGCTATGTAGAAGTTTCATAGGCAGCAGAAGGGTGCTATAGGCAGTGTATCTGCCAAATCACAACAGTCACTGCACACAGCCGAGCTGAGCACGCCTGGGAAGTTGTATGGACACGAGAGGTAAATACGGACCAACACCCCCAAAGCTGTCAGTGCTGCCAGGTAAGGGACAACTGTGTGCTGTTATCTTACTCTGTTATCTTTGGCATGTTTAGCATGAAAAGCTCTATAATGCCTGGTGTGACCTGTTGTCCTACTGTTGCCAGAACTGAGCAAGTGGTCTGAGAAGGGACTAATTACAGATCCCACAAGAAGCTACACAGAAGTTCACCAGAGCTGCAGCCAAGAGCTGCAGGCTGGGATAGAAAAAATAAAACGCAGGGCTGGAAATGAAGGATGCATCCATTTTCACAGTCCAATCTGACTTTACTGGAAGGAGTGACTGTTCTGCACCATGATGTCTCCAGAATACTATTGTTATGTTTACCCTAATATATTATTTATTACAGAATTTGCAGCTCTCTCTTTTCCCCAACTGACAACCAGCCAACTACTAATTTGCAAGCTAAAATGCTGCGAGGTCTGCAGATCCCAGGGCATTTGCAAGCCATAAGAATTCTAAAATGCTTGGGAACAGCCTGGCAATGCTGCCAGTCCTCACTAAGGTCCAAAGAATTTAAGCCACAGCCACCTAAACTAAGGAACTACCTGAGAAAAAATGACTTGAGAAGAATGTCTGCACATGCACAATGTTCAAATATTTATAGAAAACTTTTTAGCAGCAACAAATGAGAGCAACCCTGTACTATCAGCTCTGAGTTTGAAATGGTAATTGCTGGATACCTGAGGCTATTTGGCATGTTTTACTGAAAGTTTCTCACAATCACACTCACATCTCTGAAAACAGGCTGGGAACTGTGAACAACTCTTTATCAAAGATTTACACACACACAGTAACCCTGAGGTCACTCTGTGCAATAGCTGAAGTCCTCCAAAATCGAATGCTGGCCTGTGCCTCAAAGCGTTAAGAAGTGGAAAGGGAAGGGGGAAATAATATTCACATATACACTGACAAATAAACTCCTCCTATGACATCACATAACTTTTGAGAAAACATTTGTGGTTTAGAACTGGCTGTTGAGTTTGTATTCCTGCCTGGATAATCACTTCTTTAAAAGGAAGTATACACCAATAATATTCACGGGGAGCTTCATAAGAGCTTGGCAAACAGTTCTGACAAAACAAAAACCTCAAACAGAAGGATTACTCATAAAATGCTACATCAACAACTCTTGACAGACATCTGGATTATGCTGCTCTTTAAAGGGGAAAAACAAAGATGTCACTTCGAAGTTTAAATGGAAACAGTGAAATATGCCATTAAAAATACCACATCATAAACAAAGCTATTTTTGCAAACTCAAATGCAATGAGCAATTACGACAAAGTTTGCCAATATAATTTACAGATGCATTTTTATTTAAAAAATGCTTTCAAAACACTAAAAGATGTACAGATATTACAGGTTAGTAATGAGTTTATAGACCTTGAGGATCAGATAGACAGCATTAATAACCTATCAAGTCCCATCTTTTTCTTTAAAAAAGAAAAGTTGATGCTGGAAATGAAGTTAAAGCATACACACTAAACCAACTGAGTTTCAGAAAGAAATGCAGAGAGACACTTTAGGAGCCCATCCTCAGAGCATGTAATTCACTATCCCTCCCCTAAACCACGTTAAACATAGAATTGCTTTATCCAGATGACATTAAGCTCTGTGGTATGCTGTACTTAAGACTCAAAATGAGATCACTATGAGGATGCAAGTAAAAACTTTAACTCATTTCAAGTTTATTTGTTTTTTAATTCCCATTAAAAGCTCAAGGAAAGCTATTGATATGTCTGGGCTTCAAAAAAAGATATGTAAACTATTCCCATGCAAAAATAAAGCACTGAAAAGACTGTTTATTCAAAAATTACAGGGCTCTAATGGATCATGTATGTTCAGTTAAAAATTCTTAACCCTGATAGTGAGGGTTCTTTGAAAACAAATACATACAGTCTGGAAAAAAAGGTAGATTGCCTTAGAGTCAACTTCACAATTCATTGAAGTCCACTACGTTTGCTGGAGATTGGATGAAGGTCACAGAATCACAGAATGGTTTGACTAGAAGGGACCTTAAAAATCATCTCATCCCACCTCCCTTGCCATGGGCAGGGACACCTTCCACTAGACCAGGCCGCTCCAAGCCCCATCAAACCTGGCCTTGGAACACTTCCAGGAATGGGACAGCCATAGCATCTCTGGGCAACCTGTACCAGGGCCTAACCACGCTCACAGGAAAAAATTTCTTTCTAATACTTAATCCAAATCTGCTCTTCCATTTTAAAGCCATTCCCCCTTGTCCCATCACTGCATGCCCTTGTAAGAAATACCTTTCCCCTTCCTTATTGCTGCCTTCCAGCACCTGAAGGGGGCACATAAGGTCTCCCTGAAACCTTCTCTTCTCCAGGCTGAACAACCCCAGTTCCCTCAGTCTTTCTTCACAGGAGAGATGCTCCAGCCCTGTGATCATCTTTATGGCCCTAATAACAAGATCCTTGGTGACTTTAAGCTGCAAGTGCACTCTGCTGGATCATGTCCAGCCTCTCATGCACAAGCACTCCCAGGGCTGCTCTCAATCCATTCTCCACCTGTCTTGTATTTGTGCTTGGGATTGCCCTGATCCAGGTGCAGGAGGACCTGGCACTTGACCTTGCTGAACTTCATGAGGTTCCCACAGTCCCACCTCTCAAGCCTGTGCAGGTCCCTCAGGATGGCCTCCCTTCCCTCCAGCGTGTCACCTGCAGCACACAGCTCAGTGTCACCAGCAAACCTGCTGAGGGTGCCTCAGTCCCACTGTCCATGCTGCCAACAAAGACATTAAACAGCACTGGTCCCAAAACTGACCCCTGAGGAATGCAGCTCATCACTGCTCTCCATTTGGATATTGACCCCTTGACCCCAACTCTGAGTGCAACCAACCAGCCAATTCTTTATCCACCAAGCAGTCCAGCCATCAAATTCATGTCTCCATAGTTTATAGACAAAAATGTCACATGGAACAGCATCAAATACTTTGCACAAGTCCAGGTAGATTACATCAGTTGTGCTTCCCCTATCTACCACTGATCTTAACCCCATCATAGAAGGTCACCAGATTTGTTAGGCATGACTTGCCCTCAGTGAAGTCATGCTGGCTGTCACCAGTCATCTCGTGATTTTCCATGTGCCTTAGCATAGTTTCCAGGAGAATCTGCTCCATGACCTTGCCAGGCACTGAGATAAGACTGACTGGTTTATAGCTCCCCATGTCTTCCTTTTTTCAAATATTTCTTTTTTTCCAGTCAGTGGGAGCTTCATGAGACTGAAAAAGTTATCAATCTGATGCATGGTGGTTTTAGTGACATCATCCACCAGTTCCCTAAGAATCCGTGGATACATTTCATCAGGTCTCATGGACTTGTGCCCCTGCAGCTTCCTTAGATGTTCTCAAATTTGTCATCTCCAACAGCAGGTGGTTCTTAATTCTACCAATCACCGCCTTTAGCATCTGCAACTCAGGCAGTGTGGCTGGAACACCTGTCCGTGAAGACCAAGGCAGAAAAATCACCTGTCCCTGCCCTCCTTTTAATTCTGTCCCATAAGCCCCCCCAATCAGCTTCTCACCACTCCCCAGGCAGAGCTCCATGCCCTCCAGCTGGCCATTTACACTTCTTCCTCATCTCCACTTCCTGCACTTCCTAAAGAGCCTGCTTCCTTCTATTCCAACACTCCAGCCACAGGAACCAGCCCGGCATGTCTCCACAATGCCAGTAAGATCATGGCCCTGCAGGCATGCACATCTCTAACTCCTCTTGTTTATTCCCCTCGACACATCTGCACAGTGGCATTAAGATGGGCACCTGAGGAAGCTGGCTTGGGTTCAGGTGCTCTCCTGCAGACCTGCAATCCCTTCTCCAAGCTCAGGGCATTTCTTGCTGGCACTGCCATCAAACTGACAGGAGTGGGATGGATTGAGGTTCCCCTCCACTGGCAACTTTAGTTTAAAGCCCTCTAAACTTCTAGTTTAAAAGTAGCAGGCAAGTAAGCACATTTGTTGAAGCATCTTTATTTCTTTACTGAAGAAAAGACCAGCAAAGATACCTTCTTCTGAAATAGTTTGAAGGCATTGAGATTAAAAGACTGAAAGTTTTAGGACAGCTTGGCTAACACATTTTCCCAATGTCAATGCTTCACTGAAGCAGCTGGAGAGACTCACAGTCAAAGCATTGAAACATTTGAGACTGAGAAGACCTCAACTTCTTTGACACCATGAACTGACTTTCTGCAGTTCAATGTCTTTTCCAGATATTTGTCAAAAGTCAAGAGAAGCAGAACAAAGCCTGTTGGTTTGCCATTTCCTGGTTGCTTTTAATACAAAGTCCTACTCTTCTGGTAAGACTCTCAGAGACTGCTGGGGAGTCAGGTAACTTAACCAACTGCAGGTGATGTAAGGGCAGCCAGATCCTGCCTTTTGCAGTGTGGGAGAAATGCTATTAGGCAGCTGGAGAGCAGCAGGATAGGATCAGGCTGCTGCAAAAAAAAGTCAAGATGGTGGCAAAGTAAGTACTTGGCTCTTCAGAGTCTTTGTGTCCCTCCTCGTCTTACGTGAAGCCCTGCGCAACGCCAAGAAACCAAGCAGGAACTGCACTTGGTTCACAATGTACCAGAGACATGAGGGATGATGACAGCTCATTCTGTTGAGTCTGATGCTACAAAAAGGAAAGTGAGAGCAAAGTACCATAGCTTGGGAACAACAGCCTGTGCTCAAAAGGGCAAAAGCAACCATTTCTCTTACGATATGAACTAAGGTACAGAGTAGTCTGAAGGGTGAAAGGGCAACCAAGGTGATAACACTGCTACAGTGTAGTATGACCAGCAACATGCTACATCCCAAAAAGATTTTCAAAACCATCAGTGTCTACCTAGAGGATTTACCCTTTGGATATAGAAGGATTGACAGACGTCACCTCTGATTCCCTAAAAACAGGCTATATTTTTGTAACGAGTCTGAGAGCTTGACCAGAACAGGGAAAACCATATCCTCTTCACAGGGACCAACATACTTTTTACAGACTGCATAATTGTAGCAATCCTTTTTTGACTTCAGTCTGATTCTCTTGCGTATTATAAGGCACAGGACTTAATTTGTTGCCTTTTTCAGGAAGAAAAAACCCCAAACTTCTAGTGATGCCTTCTGGGTGCTGGCAAAAGATTTTAGTGATTAATTGTTCTGGCTGTCAAAGCCTATTTGGGTTTATTATTATTACTATTATTATTATTATTTATTTTGAAATTTCTTGGCTTTCATTTCTAGACAACGAATCTTGCTATATTTTTGTTTAACAGAGTGAAGACTCTTCCTTTTTTAAACTTTACCAAATAGGTAAATTCTTCCTCTTGGATAAGGGTAACGAATGTCAGCAAGAAATCCCAGTGGCTGAAAGGCATGTTTTTCCACCCTTAGTCATCATGATCTTCTACTCTACCTCTACTCTACTCACTATCTGATCCACCTCCTAGAGGTGCAGACAGACCTGAACACAACATTCTGTGAGTGTCTGCCGTATGGTCAGACCCAGATTTAGCACAGCCTCCCTGAAGTTCTCCTATGGATCTACACAGATACTGTTGACATAGGCAACAAAGTGCTTTGTCCAACAAGCTCATGTTCCCCCTACTGTCAGCTTGGGGTGGAGAAATGGCCCTCTCTCCTCTTCCCTGACTTCAGAGGGAGTCCAGGACAATTGGCTTAGGAAAGTGTGCAAAACTGTGAACAGCTGAAGCTGGGCAAACTCAGTTCCCATCCCTCACACCTGCCAAATCAAATCATATCTATGTTTCTATATTGTTCCTGTTTCTTAATCAAATTGGTGTCACCAAGTCAAATGCCTTGTAGAAGCCATAAATATCAAACTTGCAATCACATTAAAAACACTTGATAGGTATCAGCTTAGCTTGACAGGATTTATTTTCTATAAGCACACGTTGACCGGCATTAATTATAATTCTCTTACTCAACCCTTTACCAGCTGTCCCATTTATTACACCCCAATTCGCTATTAAAATGACAAGACTCAAACCCTCACATCTTTGAGGCACAGATCTTGGCCACTCTTCCAAAGTAATGATCCAAACTTCCAAAGCTGACTGCCAGTACCACACCAAAGCAATGGAGCCCTAAATCCCCTCTCTCCACCTCCCAAACCCAACACTAAAAAAAGACCTGTGGCTTAATTTAATTTGTGATCCCCAAAGAAACAGCAGAACAAACAGATCAGTTACAAAACATCCCCTTCAGAGTAAAGAGAAGAAAGCAAGCAAAAACAGAAGAGGAAGTGTGGGAGGTGCACAGGTTACAGTCAATCAAACTTTGGATTCCATGAGAATAATTAGAAAAAGAAGCAATTCCTTCACAGCGAGAATTTGTTCTCCAGATGCAAATTGTTAAATTTAGCACATATGACCATCACAGAATTCATTCAATTGTATGAGGAGATCATGCTGATAAAATTGAGCTGCTAGATTTAATTTAAGAATTAGGTTATATAAAAACATAGGGCTTAGGCTTTTTACATATGGTAAAAATGCAGTGGGTAGCCTGAGCACTAACCTTCCCTAATGAGAGTCAGCACTGCTTGTAGTCATCCAGATGCCTACATACAAGATAAGTGGAGAAAAATCATTTTCCTAGAGGATTTAAATTATCCTGGCCATCACATATTTTCAGTTGCACACTTGGTGGGTGACACGAGTGCTACCTCCAGCACCTCCCAACTAGCAAGTTTCCTCAGTAAGCTTGGAGGACAGTTTCCACACAACTACTCTGAATTGAGGCATTACAGCAAGTCATTTTACATCATTAAATTACTGCCATCTTCCTCATGCTTTGCCATATCTGTGGAGACAAAGTGTAGTGCTTCCTTTGATGCTCCCATTTACAGCTCTGGCTAAAACGTGCAAGTTCAGCAGCTACACAGATAGCGGAGAGCTTGCCTGTGTCTTAACAAACCAGCACTAGCACAGGCAGGAAGATACTCATTTTTACAAGTCAGATAGCACCCATGGAGAAGACTACTGTTATTTGTCTTACAGCCTCAGGCAGTGTCCTACAGCCTGTCATCAAAGGCTTTAAATAAGACTACCATACTCCCATTTATTGACATAGAGAATATGCTGACACAGAGAGTATGTACGATGATCATGCTCCAGCACCAGGGAATGCTGCTGTTTACATCCTTATTTTTTAACTCATGGCCTAACAGCAATGTCAGGATTAGTACAAAAGCCTACTCTCCCAGCTCCAGCTCTCAGGTGATGTACTTTTCAGGTGGAAGCTCTCCATCTCATCTTTCACCTTCATCCAAGTGCTCCTCAATCAGTGCCCTCTCTTACGGTCCACATTTGTCACATGCGTAATTCAGAGACTCTCGAAACACTCCCTGCCTTCACATGACTAGTCCAGACAATGCTCTGGTCCTAGACCACTTCCACAAATGCCTTGCTAGAGGTACACACTGTTGAGGAGAAAGTCTATCAAAACTGTTTTGCTGAACAGCATGGTTTCTGCAATAACTAGGATTCATAGATGTGCAAAATAATGAATTTTCTAACACTCCATGGATGTTGTCCATGCTCTAAAGAATTTCAAATGCGTTGGTCTCTCATGACTCATCAAACAGGGAAATCCAGTTAACAGTATAACAGAAAATGCTTCTTGTCTCATGTTTAACCAATTCTTCCCTCCTACACATCAAATGCCATTGTGTATGTCAATCCATCAGTTATTAACTCCCAACTAGATTACTGCAACTCCTATGGAAACATGGACATGACCTCATACCTAATAGAA
Organism: Corvus moneduloides; assembly: GCF_009650955.1. NCBI lineage: Eukaryota > Metazoa > Chordata > Aves > Passeriformes > Corvidae > Corvus > Corvus moneduloides. The sequence goes on from NC_045478.1 coordinate 7,875,354, forward strand.
CAAAGTCAATTTATCTCTGGTATCTCAAGCATAGAAGTCACAGTTTGACACCAGGCCCTCAATCTCATACTGAGATGCACTATGAGCAAGCACCCATCACCAGAGAAAAACACTATTGCTCCAAATTCCAGAAGTATGACTGAAAAAATGGCCATTTTAATCAAAATGTCAGGGACAGTGCAGGATCTTAATCTACACCTCAGCTGATATGGATCTCTGGACTCACCTGTTTCTATGGACTCGTTCTCCCAAACTGCAACAGACAGCCCCGGAATTAATCTTTGTGATTGCAAGGGTAAGTTCTTACCATGAGAACAGTGCGGCCATAGGTTATTAATGAGAGTCCTGATCAACTGCATATTCAGTCCAAATCATTTGCTGAAAAGTTATCCTCCTATAGGCTATATAAATACATAATACATCTACATTAACCTGGGTGACACTGGAGCAGCCTTTCCAGCAATCTGGACTACTTTATCTCCAAAGTAGACTCTTATACCTCATTTGAGTGAGTGAGCACACATTTTAAATAATGACGAGAGACTCCAATTTTCACATTTTCATGGATGCAGTGTCAAATCTATTTGTAATAGGATCATCTATTATCTGTCAGTACTGAGCAAACTAGGTGAGAAAATAATGGTTAGTAGTATATTGTCTGGAATCCTGATGAAAATTAGCAGGAGGTAAGTGAAGTTGTTGAAAACAAAAGTGTTACTTGTTGATTGCTTAATGCAGCCTGACTTGACTTAAGCTATTTCTAATAGAAGATCAGAAGTGATTGAGGCTTTTTTTGTTCAGCAGAAGTTAATTTTCTCCGCCCATTCAATTTTAAACATGGAATATTTCATCCACTGAAGCACTCCTGTTCTTCACACAGTAGACCCGTTTCAAGCAAAACTTAGACCAGTGTCAGAGAGGAAGAAATGCTGTTACCAACTCATTAGAGAAGTACTGAATCTGCAAGTTTCACTCATTTCATTCAGGCCCTTTATGGCTGCCATGTGGACAGATACACTGCTCTTTATCCAGACTCCCCATAGGTTACAGAGAGAGCTGGAAGGCTGGAATATCTCCTTGTTCATTTTCTCATCTCCAGCCTACAAAATCAAGGTGAACACAACACACTTAGACTTACTGCCCCAAGGTTTTCCTTCTTGGAGAGAAAAAAAAATAGATCAGCACATATGTGTGTGTTGATTAGCAATACACCAGATTATGGACCACTACAGCCCTCAGTGCAGCATCAGCCTCTCTGAAACCACACAAAAGAAATACTCGGTGGTAAGGACACCCATCCCTCTCTTGGTCTCTTATCTCTTCTTCATGTTCATAAACTGTGTTCAGGTGTGAGTTTCATACCACTGTCACCTCCTACCACAGCTCAAGTCTTCAACTGCTTTCAGGGCTGCTGCTAAAAGCAGTGCTGGAAAAGCTGCTGGAAGCCAACACCGAGGAATTGGGCTTCGTTTCCTAGATCCACTCAAAGCTTGTGCTGGCCAATGGAAAGAGGGCGAGGAATCCACACTGAGGGGGAGGACAGGTTTCCTGCTGAAGTTACACATGAGAACAGTGGAAACAGTACCTGAATACATAACGCATGGTCTTTTCTTTGGTTTGCTCACAACATAGTCAAGAGTGGGGAAAAAAAAAGTAACCAAAAAAACAAACAAAAAAACCAAACCAAACCAAAAAAAAAAACAAAAAAAAAAAAAACAAAGAACTGGATAGCAAATGGAAACATCCTGCTTTGAAGTGGATATGAAATTTTAATGGAATTTATTTTGTCAGGGCCATTAAAACAATCTTTTGAGTTATGCAAAAAATACTTTTATTTTTAGTGGCTATAAATTAAACAGTCCAATAAATGGAAATACTATTACAAGACAGTAAAATGATTTTTTTCCCTTAAGAAAGCATAATGAAATTCATACTAAATTGTATTAAAACAAATATTTCTCAGTTACATGAGATTAAAATGTAATAATTTCAATTTTCATTTAAAAAACAAAGTATTAAAACTTTGGTTTAATATAAGGGTTTAAACAGACTAAGGTTTAAAGAAAATTTTATTGGATGTGTTAGATGATCTTTAAAGTCCCTATCAACCCAAACCATTCTATTATTCTATTTCAGTGAATTCAGATTATGAGCAAAAAGATAACAACCTGAAATTATACAAAAAATATCCATGGAAGATCTCCTTGACATCTAAGGTCAACTCAAGCATGTTTGTGTATTAAAATCTAAAGGTCAAATATATAGTCATACTATTACTTTTATAACTGCTAATATATTTGTCTTTCCCTTTGGTAATCTTTCTCAAGAAGTCTGTTTTTTCCACCTTGGCTGTCCAGAAGCATATTTTTATTTTGTTTGTTTCAACACAGCCAGCTGTTACTCAGAAAGTATTTTCTTTACTGGGACCAATTCACCGAACTTAAGACCAAGGAATGCGAGTTTCTCAGTTACAGGCTGAAAAAAAGGGAACTAAGTGGGAGAGAAAGGTATTATAACCGAGTATCAAAGTCTTACAGGCATGAATCCCTATAATAATCACTTTAGGTCCCTAGAACTACAGGCAAGCATTTTTTTAAAATCTCACTACAGCATCTCAGTGCACAGACACCAGAAGTTTACACAAATGTAATTCTCTGGAATCAATAAAATTTAACTCTAAAGCCTAGATACACAGAGGCTATGGGGTAGGTTTTGACCCAAGGAGGACACTGGTATTCAATACACAATTTTGGCAAGTTTTACGAGTTTAAATCCGTGGTGACTACAGTTCTCATCCCTCTGGAATATTACAGAAGCAGGGATGAGACCCCAGCCTGGGGTCTGGTGCCATAACCATCAGGTCCTGTGAGTCATAACCACCAGTTCTACCTTGTTCTGCATCTCTCCCATCTCTACTCAAAACAAGGAGTTTCACTGATTGTAGCTGTACAAAAAAAAATAAAAATATGGCTTTCCATGGATTAATCTGTTAAAAATTTAATAAAGGTACATTATTTGTTACTTTGAGAATATAAAGCTTTAAAACCTAATAGTGTGCAGAGATAAAAGCATATTATTACAATTAGCAAAGAGTGGTATAAATTTAAGGTATTTAGTTGCAACTCATAACATTTCAATTATTACTAACTAGAGTATATTATGAAAATAAGTTATATGCAATACAGAACAAAAACAAATCAATTACTTCTATGAGTGTTTCTCTGTTTAAACCCTAAATAATTCAAATCCTAAAGACTGCAGTCATTTTGATTTAGAGCATTTCACCCTGACATACATTTGGCATAAAAAACAGAGGAGAAGTAAATCATCTCTAAAATAACTGGGTATATCAAGACAGAGAGAGAAAGGAACTATGCTAGAGATTAAAAACACTTCAAGAAACTATCAAGACAAAGAAGAAAAAGCTGGACAGGATGTCAATAAGAAGCAGCTTCACCTTAATCAGTGAAGCAAGAGCAGGAAGGAATGATGATTCTGAATGAACTGCAGTGGAGCACATGTGGCCTGTGTCAAATTCTTGGGGTCCATCACCCTCTTAATGACCCACTGGAGAGGAACAAAATGTGCTTTTGCTGAGTGCACACCACAAGTGACAGGTGAATGGAGGTCTGCAGCTTTATTTCAAATGTTTACCTGAATGCTTAATGGGTCAGAAAAAAAGCCATTTGTGGAGTTCTGCATTATTCAGTAATTTCTCTAATTATAAAGTGATTTCAAGCATTGCTATTGTTGCAACCAGTCCTTTCCTATTAAGGGCCATTGTTTAAGAAGCTGTGTGTGAGCACTGAGAACCCCCGCACGCCAAAGTGAGCATCTCCTACGTGTCACTTCCACCCAACCATCACTCCTCCAGCAGGTAACGCACGCATTATCTATGCTGACCTCTCCTTAATTTATAGCACCTCTATGTCATAAAACAATTATCCGCATTCGACACGAGCAGCACTTGCTAGCTTGAAAAGCAATTAAAATTTAGGAGCTGTCTCCTGCAACAAAAAGGCATTCAGAGAAGTAGCGCTCCAGAAAAGTTGCGGCATGCCAGCCATCAGTCTGATTCTGCCTCTATCAATCACGCGAGGCCTCGCTAAACAGCGAAGCACCGGCAAGCAAACAGCAAATGTTTACGAGGTGCAGCTGGTGGTACTTACATTAACAGCAAAAGCAGCATCAGTTAAATTAACATTCTTCATTCTTTCATTGCTCATTATGGTTTGACAGACATACCCGCAGTCCACATAAATGACTTAGAGCAAGAGAGCTGTCTAGCATCCTGCCATGAAACAAGACCACCTAATGGGAGCAGCCACTGTAATTAAAACTCTGAAAACCAAGATTTATACCAGTTTAAGGATGCAGTGATGGGTATTATGACCTACTTTAAATTTATTAAAGGAATCGTGAAAGCCTGAGCCATTACTCAAGTGAAAAGTTAAGAGCCTACCATTTATGATATTTGTCCGATAAAAGGGACTCGAGCGGTCCTTTGATCTAGGAATCATTTCTGTTGTTTCAGGTCTGAAGATGCAGGGGGAGAGGAAAGAAAAAGATATTACTGAAGTATTAACTAATCAGCTTCCCCAGGAGAATGCTCTCCCTAAGTCTTACTCATTCAAGTCCACAAGATTTTCTTTGATGGAGAATTGCAGCAACTGGTTCTGCTTAAAAATTTACAGCCACATTTAATCTCTTGGATCAAGAAAAGTTAATTTCATCAACTTAAGGCTGTATTTCATGGAACCGTGTCAGAAATTATTACCATACCAGAAAAAGGGGATGAAAACCCACCAGTATTTTCTAAAAGCACCTCAGAAGCACCAGAATGGGATTTGACCAAGCAACAGAATCAGCTCAGACAACTGGAACTCAAGACTGTTAAGGAGGAATTAACATAAACATCAGGAAAAGTATCTTTTGAAAAAATTAAAACCACATTGATCTGTAGTTATACACCACCCTTAAAACTGTGTTTAACACTCTTAGCTATTAAAACAGATTAGATCACGAAAGATGATTCAGTGTTTGCAGAAAGTGAGAAGCAGTGAGGAACTTGCCCTGTGGCAGTGCAGTGCTCCACTCCCTGCCAGGCACCATGAGGCACCATGTGAGGCACACCAGGGCAGGGCTTGCACAACATGGGATACTGGGTGGCCAGGAGACTAGCATAAGCCCAGGAAATACTATGGAGAGGAACAAATAGTGAAATCTGGCCCTCTGAAGGTAGGTAAAACCCTCACTTCCATTTCCCAGGAGTGATCTCCCTTCCCCTCTGCCAAGAGCAATAAAAAGTGAAGCTTTTTTGCCTTTTCCCCTTAAGCAGTTAGAAAGCATCACTCCCCTTCCCTTCAACGGCTCAGTGGTTAAAGCACTTGCCTTAAAACACAGACATCTGTGCTTCAAACCCCTCTGCTGCCTGAGACCTGAAATCCCACCTGAAATCTGAAATCAGCCCCCAGGAGGCAGCTGCAACCACCAGGCTATCAAAGCATGGTATGGGATGTGAGCATACACGTAGAACTCTTCCCACTTCTCCCAGCAGGGAAGAAAGCAAACCTGCTCCCCACCACAGCACTCCCACATGGGGCAGAAACAGCTCTGCCATCTCATATCACACACCTGTATCTACATACACATGCTTTTGAGCTCCAGGCATCAAAAAAACCCCAAAACAGAACATCAAAAAGGCTCTTCACCTTAATAAATATATCACACCAGTAAGATGCATTTAGCAGGTCAGTGCCAATTCTCTGGTACACTGCAGCTCCCCATTCCAGTTGCCCAAACTCCCCTTCAGGATGCATTTCTGTCCAGCCTGTTTCCACAGATATGCCCACACCTGAGCATGATTTAGGGAAAGCCCTCATCCAAGAGCATGTGAACATCACCCAAATGCACAAGTACACTTGAGGCTGTGCCCTGACCCTGTTTAGTTTACTAATACAGATGCAGCAATACAGAATCAAGCTAAAATTAAAATTACAGCCTTTAAAGCAACCTCAGGAATATAGAGCCTAAAGAGGGCTGTAACAGCAAGCACCTGGACGGCCTAAGTCACAAGTGAGGGCTTCAGCCCACGTTGCTTTAACTGCAGCTTACAATCGTTAAGGTTGGAAAAGACCTCTAAGATCATGGAGTCCAACCACTAACCCAGCACTGCCAAGCCCACCACTAAACCATGTCCCTAAGCATCACATCTACACATCTTTACTTAACACTTCCACAAATGGTGCTTCCACCACTTCCCTGGGCAGCCTGTTCCAATGCCTGCCCACCCTTTCAGTGAAGTCATTTTTCCAAGTAATCAATCTAAACATTCCCTGGTGCAGTTTGAGGCCATTTCCTCTTGCCCTATTGCTTGTTAGCTGGGAGAAGACAAACCCCCACCTGCCTACAACCTCATGTCAGGGAGTTGTAGAGAGCAATAAGGTCCCCCATGAGCCTCCTTTTCTCCAGGCTAAGCACCCCCAGCTCCTCCTCATAAAACTTGTGCTCTAATTTAATGAGGCCAGTGCCGGGTGAGGAACAAAACCCCTCAAACTCCACAACTGTTGTGATAGCTGCTCTATTTCCTGTGAAATATTCCCACTTCTTGCAATACATACTAGGCAGGGAAGGAAGTTAATTACATAAGGGCCTATTGGTGTTTTAGAGCTCTTCTGCAAGGACCCTTTGCTCTCTCCCCTGGCCCCGCTGCTTCTCACCCAGAAGACTGGTTTAGAACAACCACCTTCCTTACACCAGAGGGGTGAGCAAAAGCTCCCTCGGGAACTTGTTAGCACCACTCTTGTTTTCTTCCGTGGTATCTCCAAACTGCTGGGCAAAGGCTCTGGTTGCCTCAAGGGAGCACATGCAGCATCTCCTCAGCAGCTAGGGTTACAGTCTCTTACGCCTAAATGGAATTCCCAGCTAACCTCCACATAAAATATACGCAATTTAATTCACCAAGGGAAGCTTTCTTTTTTTTATTTCCCCTGGGAAGTTTAGCAAGTGCGAGGAAGTTTCTTGCGATATTTGCCTGAGGGCTGCAGAGAATGGATCCAGAGTGACTTGCTCCCACTCATTCCACTGAAATCCCATCATCAGGGGCTTTGCTGCATGGGAGTATAGTTTTGCTTTACCACAATGAAATGACACAAATATCTATAGATGAATGCCATTTGGGACAAACACGGGAAGAAAGGCTGGAAAATACAGAAGTTTGTGTTAGTTTTGCAATATAGCTCATCCATAATTTAATATAGGTAATTCTGTTAGAAGAATGTTGCCTGTCACAGAAAGATATGAAGAAACAGTGCTCTCCATCTGTTTTATTACATTGTTGTGGTTTGCTTTTTTTCCCCAAGAGATACTTAAGAAGAACTTAACCCGAACAACTGGCATAGTACAACTCCTATTGTATATTCCTCAGCAGAACAGATATAGTCTGCTTCCTAAAACCATGTTTACTCAGTGCTGGAACATGGAAATGCTATGTATTGTCAATCAGAAGACTAAGCACAGACTTAGATATGTAAACTCTGAAGATTTATGTTGTCCCCAGATGACATATTCAAATTTCAGGGGTCATGTGCTAGAAAGCCATTCCATTTTTTTTCCCTCTCCACATCAGTTTGCAATATTAGAGTTTCCCCAAATTCTGCCTTGCTGGCATCTTAGAAGCTCATAGAGATACTACCAAGAATCCTATATAAAGTCAATATATTTCTATTAGTAAAATTAATAATCCAAACTGAGTGGGGGGATGGGTGGTGGGGAACAAGCAGAACACAGGCCAAGTTGTTAAATCACTTCATTGTTTCTAGCATCATAGGACCTGATCCAAAATTCCCAAACATAAAACACCCTTTTCACTGATTTTAAGGAATGTCTGATTCAACTTTAACAGTCCTTTTTTGTCTGCAAAAGAGCTGCTTAGAAGGACCTCAATAACTGCTTCATGGACATTCAAAGTTGATTTAATAATCCAAGTTCTAATCAAACAATTAACTGATTACAGCTACAAGGATCCTCCAGCAAGGAAGCTTTTTTTGTTATAAAAAATCCTCACACCTACAGTGGCACCTCATCTTCTGTCTTCCATTTGTGACAACTGCACATCATCACTGTTTAAAAGACAGAACATACCTGCATTTTAAACTTCTCCAGATTACTCAATTTAGTGACCCACAAGCACCACAAAACACGTTTCAGCTTCTTTCAGAGGCAAAGTACTGAGTACCTCAGCACAGAGCAGGAATCAGCTATTCAAACTGAACCTCATAACCCAAGAGACAAAGCAGCACATGCTGCTTTTTTTTTTTTTTTTTTTTTTTATCCAGGTGCAAGCTTGTGGAAATGTGTTATCATGTTGCTAATAGCAATCACCAACTGGGATTTCATAATAGGACAACTAGGCTGAGTCTGCCTCAGAAAGGGACTCATGAAAAAGCAGGCTAAGGAAAGAAAAAGCACTCAATGTAACAAACAACAAGAGATAATCCTCTGCAGCAGAATCTCAACCTGTGATTACATGTGCTATCACTAATCTGTAACACTGTCCAACATCCCAAGGAAAGCTAGAGATGCATGCCTGCACATTTTTCCCACTGAAATTCCCTGTCACATAAATGAAAAAGACATTCAAATAATACTCCTGCTGCATTCAGGAGACACTCTTAATTTTTTATATATATGACATGTATATATAGCTTTATATGTATTTACAGACTTAGAATGACAGCCAAGAAACTTACGCGTGGTACTGGACTGAAGATCAGCATCCTGTACTACATGACAGCAAGTCAAGCATCATTTTTGACTTCCTTAATAGACAAATTTCACAACTGCAATGAGAACAGGTATTTTCCTGCCATGCACACAAAGCTGGATCTAAAAATAATAATAATTTTAAAAAATATAAAAATTTTGCCATCATGGCCACTGTCAAAGTTCCTACTTTTTGTATAAAAAGGCTGAGCACAACCAGGAATGGGAAAGCATCCATCTCTAAGTAGAGAAAGATATAATTTAGAATTTTACATCATCTGGGCCAGCGGTATCTTCCTGAGGATCTATGTGTGGACGTGGCAGAAGAGACCAGAGAACACCATGGGAACCTTGCAAGCTACACCAAGAACTGCAACTTTCTCCAGGCTAAGCCAAGCCAGGCATGTCAAGAAGAGCAAAGACCACATGAAAAGCAAATCATTTGCTGTGTTTCAAACCCACCAACTTCCAGTCACCCTCAGGAGTGAGCTGACCTGATGAGCCAACAGAGGTACCCGAGTAGGGCAGGTTAACTCAACAAGCCAAACAAGGTTGGCTCTACAACAAACCATGCTAGAAGAATATCTCAAAGACTGAGCCTTTAGAGAAATTACCTAGATAGGAAGGCTATGACAAGTCAGTTGTGCCTGTGGACATTCACAAGCAGCTGAAGACAGCTACTATGCTCTGCCACTCATAATAGTTACCTGTCAAGTAACATTTTCATCTCTACTGTGCTTTGCAAGCCTCTCCTTGCCTGGGTTAGTCAAATCCCTTTCAGTGACTTCTCAGGCGAGGCTGGCTGACAAAACTGGATGCTGAAGTGCTCCCATCTCCCATTTTACTTGCAGCACAGCACTACACAGCTGGGGAAGGCACAGAGGAGTGGCAGTAGGATATTCCAAATGCAACAGCAATTTCCAAAATGAGTGGTTCTCTACCAGCTACAATTATAGTTCTCCAGGATACAAGAAATCAGCAAGGTCAAAAGCTATCCAAGTAACAGAAAACAGATGAGTGTGTTCTCAAAATCCACAGCTTATGTTGATGTTGAGGAGTAGGTTAAAAGCTATAAATTTAAGAATTCATCACAGAAATGATGAACCAAGACAGGAAAATGGTTCTCCCTCCCTGCAGAAAGAACATTAAACCAGGATTTCTAATGCTGAAATGCTGCTGGAGGATTGGGAGCCAATTAACAGCCAACTTCTGCATTTCGCATGTGATACCGGAAAATAACAACTACAGGATTCTGCACACTGACAAACGACTGTGCTGCTGAATCTCGCCGCAAACTGTGACAGTGTCCTCAGCCGTGACACCTGCTTACACTGGAGACCTGACAACAAACAGCATGAAATTCACAAGCATGCTTGGAAATAAGTAAGTAAATAAACAAATAAAAATAATAATAATAAAAAGTCATGATGGCAAAAGACTGACAGAATCGCTCTGGAGCTTCTTGTTGGTGGAATATTCACTCCGCTAGTAAGATATCTACCCATAGATCAGATTAAAAACCTGTCTACTGGAATGAAAACATACCTCAACTTATCCAGGATATTAAAGTGTGTAGTGCAGCTGACATCTGATCTGATTACTTTTTATGCAAAGCAAGAACAAAACCCAAACTTTAAAAAGGCAAAATAAAAAGTACTGAGAGAAATCCACGTTGGAGGACTAAATACGATTACAGCAGCAATTTCAGATCAATATCAATAAAAGATTTTATGGACTGCAAGATGCATATCCAACACAATTCAGAATTGACATGTTTTAGGCTGTACACCAATCGCTTCCCACAATGGAAATGAATTTTGGAGACGCAGAAATCAGAGGCAAGAGATATCTCTGTAGGAAAGATGATACAACACATCCAAATTCTCATACACAGGTTGAGAGAAATACGCAGCTGACATGAGGAATAAATTGAAAAGAAAAAAAAGCAGTCTGAAAATAAGAATTATGTAGTTAACTATACCAAACTGGTAGTTTTTGAAAGAAACTAAAACAAAATGCCTTTTAAGTTCAGGGGCCTAACCCAGAAATCTGCTATCACCTACAAAGTGAATGCCCGCACCGAAAGTGTGAAGGGAGGATGTCCACTAACTTTGGAGAGGTGCTAAGCAGGCCAAGTCTATTTAAAAACATCAGCTTTAACAGAGAAATTAAACAGTCATGGCTAAGCTGCTTAACATTTCACACCACAGACAATGGCACGAAAGATACAGTAACAGCAGCTTAAGGGAAAGCTGCCAGTGGAAACCAACTGGAGAAAATGTTGAAACTCTGGGACAGAGAGATGACTGATTAAAAAAACCTAAAAATCTCCAAATTCTTCCAGATCTGGAAAAGCACACAGAGGAAAAACAGGAAAATTAAATTATACTCAAAATATCAACCCAAGATGACTTGAAGAGATATTTACGCTCCTTCCAACAGCAAATAAGGAGTTTCTTCCAGCATCATCTTTACCACTGAAAAAGGAAGCAGAAACCCATTGTTAACCCACAGTCTTCCAGCTCAAAATCTAGAAAAAGCATATCAAAAGGAAAATGCTCTCTCTCTTTCCTGCAGCCACAGAGGCAAAATAACCCCCCAGGATGCCCTTATGTTGTTGTAACACAGAACAAAAGTAAAACATCACCATCTGCATTTATCCTGCACAGTTCAACTAAACTGAAATTCAAACAAATGGTGTTAAAATAGTTACTAGTGCCAAATCCCAACACCCATACACCAAACCAGCCCCAACACCCCTTTCTCCCACCAGAAAGGCACTATTATCCCAGATCTCACTCCAAAATGTATGAAAAATTACCCACTAGTGCACCTCAGTAACACCTTGAGTGAGGCCCTAGCACAGGTTGCCCAGCAAAGCTGTGGCTGCCCCATCCCTGGAAGTGTTTAAGGTTGGATGGGCCTCTGAGCAACCTGGTCCAGTGGGAGGTGTTCATGGCAGAAGGGTTGGACTAGGTGATCTTTAAAGGTCCCTTCAAACCCAAACCAACCTGTGATTCTGAATAGAAGAATGCAATTTACTCATAAACATATATTCTCTGAGTAATAACTCAGCCAATGCAGAACTAAAGACTGAAGCGTGCAGGGAAGGGGAACCCATCCAGCATTAAGTATTAACTGAATTTATTTTTGTATTTGAATTTTGAAATTTTTTTTAACATTAATTTGCTGCAAAATGCAATGATCAGTCTCAAGTCAAACATTTTGAAAGAAGGGAGAAGAATACAAATACACAAACAATTCATCATGAAGAAGAAACAAACCCTTGGAGCACAGACAGGACACATGCTGGCATGATCTGGTCACTGGAGGAGGGGTAAGGGTGATGACTTACAAGTTATTTCCAGCTTACTGTCTGGCAATGAAAGCAAAATCTGAAACTACAGCTGGACATTTGAATACCTTCAAAACAAATCCACTGGAAAGGATCAAGTATTAAAATAAGTGAAGTCAATGAATAAACAAGAGTCACCAAAATTGATATTTCCCAGGAAAAGATGAAAATATTTCAAATCTCTCATACTGATAAGGCTACAACATCTGCCAATATCTAGATGTGTGGGTAAGCCACTATGGAAAAATGCAGAAATGTCTGATAAAAATAATTCTGTGGCACCTAAGAAGTGATTGTTATTTGGCAAATTGAGACCAGATCATATCAAAGACTGCTGGCCTTGATGGCATAAGAAAGAAGCAAGCCTAAGATAACCTGGAATGTAGGGCAATAAATAGATTCACATCCAACAGACGTACAGGGAGCTTAGGTGCGTGGCAGGTTTCTGGTTCCCTTCTCCATGCTTTTAATTTGCCCATCTTGAGGAAGGATGGCCTTCAGGAACTTGAGCTGGAGTCAGAATGGACAGCTGGACTCAAATGTTGTGGTTCCTAACTGCTCTTCTGATAGACACCGAAACAGAGGCTCTTTGAAGAAAAAGCAGTAGACTCCAGTATCTATAGCTCACGTTCACATTGAAGGAGAAACTAAGAACATATCTATTTTAGCCTAACTTATTTTAAGCTGTCAACAACAGGGAAAAATAAAAAGGGCATTTCTTTGCTTCCAGAAATTTCAGTTTATAATTAGTGAGCAGATACCAGATCAAATTTAATAACTTTCTCCTAAGATTAATGCAATCCTCAGCATTTCCATGGATTTCCACCCCTAGCAGGATATCTTTGCCCAAACACATTTTGTTTTAATGTTAATGTAAAAATGTCCTTCTTTTTAAAAACCTCCTGGGCTGTTTCCTAACTAAATGGAAGACAATGATGCCAGATAACATCTTTCATCACTGAGCTATACCAAGTGGTAAATGAGAATGGCAGATTGCTCAGTGAAATTACTGTTGTGTCAGAAGAAAGTCAGTTGTGAGGAAGTGTGAGCTCTGAAACCTCTCAGCTATCGGGTACACATTTTTTTTAGGATAAGAAACCAACAGAAAAGTACTTTCTTTTCTGTTTTAACCCACACCCTTCCCCTTTATGCCCCTCCATTCTTCCTGCACCATAATTATAAACTGGAAGACTGGAGCTGAGCTGCAGGTGGGTGCATCCTGCACCGTGCAGAGCCCAGCAGCTCACACTCTGCTCCACGTTTGTCGATTATTATTCAGTAGCATCAGTGACAGGACTCCATTTCCAGCCTGTGATTATTTGTTACTGTTGAAAATTATTTTCAAAAAAGGACAGGTAAAGTGCAGACCCAAGTGTTGTCTGATAAAATGATTGCTTATAAAAATGGATCAAAAGTTGAAAAAAAGTAGTTATCTGTGACAACACAGTGGCCCATTTCTACAATTTATATAAGCCCTTCCAAAGATTTCCCTCTGAGCATCTCATTAAATCTAGGCTCCAAAGCTAGAATTGAGTGCATTTATATATTTCAGCTGTTGAATGCTGTCAGGATTCAAAGATAAACTACTTTTTCCAGACAATTTAGATTTTATAATATTTGTTGTCTTCACCAAAGATGAAAGACAGTTGTTGTTTTAAATCATTGCTTTGTACAATCTGGTTTGCATACATTTAACAGGGAACCATTTACAGTGCCATCAATGTTTGGAGCGTGGCAAGAGAAAGGTAAGCTGCAACTAGTTACTTTATGATACAAGAGCTTGATTTTCAGACAATCTCTGTTTACCTGAGTTATTTCCCCAATTTGATTATTTGGAAGAAAGAAGGATTTTGTTTTGGTGTTCCTCACACATCTGCTTTACTGAGGGTATGATTCAACCCACCCATTTTTCAGTCCCATTAGCTTTTACTTTAGAGCACTCTTAGCAGGTACAAAAAACCCCCACCACATAAAACCAGAGCTCTGCATCTTCTACAAAACAGCACTTCAGGCCAAAACCAACCCATCAACATACTACTTGCACTCATTTAAATAGCAAGTGACAGGCAAATGTAATTGCTTTCCAAAGGACTTCAAGTCTGCTTCATCTACTCCATGCACTGAATCCACTTCCCAACTACAGATGTTTTTGAGGCAGCTCCGTGCTGAGCCACTCGTGCCTCAAGTCAGGCAAGATGAAAACAAGCCATAGGGTACCAGACATAATCCTTCTGCCCCTCCAAAGGAGAAAGCAGTGAGCATGCAGACTTGATACTGTCACAACAACCCCTCTGTTACGACATTCATGTGAAATGACAATTATATGAAAACAAAGGTGAGGAAAACCCCTCTGCTTCCCACCTCTCGCATCACGCATTCCATTTTTCCAAACAGTGACCAGCCACTGGGAAGCATAACTTCCCAAGCACTCTGCCCTTGCTTGTATCTGTTCCCTACAACTGCCAGAGACAAACTGTAGTGTCCAACCACAGGTCACAGAAGACATCTTCCCTTTCTGTATGAGCAGCCTGAAAGCTGGGCTGGTGGCCGAATTCCTCGCAACTGTCCGCGTTTCCTCAGGAGCACACCTAGAGCTGGACTGAGGCAAAACTCAAGGAAAACCTCTTGTGCACCCATCCTTCCAGGACACCTGCACTGCCTTCTCTGCCCAGCCACCTCCAAGACTGCAACATTCTGCCCGGGCACCTCCACATCAGCAGCCTTGGAGACATTCAGCAGCTCAAGCGACTCCCTTGTTTGGGAAAGATGAGGACGCAGCCACGCCAGTGCCTCTTCTGGCCTGACTGAGCGTTCCCTGAGCTGACAGAGTCACAACACCTCAGAGAATGTCTCTCCAGGCCCTTGAAAAGCAATACCAGCAGCTCCCAGTCACTAACGAGCACTTACCCATGAGCCAAAGTGTAACGTTTGATAGCCTGTGAGAGAGAAGAGATTAACTTCTTCATTTGACCAGGTGCCACTGAGGGACTTTCTGTACTGAACTGAACCCTTATCAAGGCCAGTTTCTAACATTCTTTTTTGATACTGCACAACTTCGGTATAAACAATTAAAAAAAACCCCAAACACATTAATTTTTAACAATTTCTGTCAAGCCACTCCCAGGCTTTAGAAAAAACTCTTTTCAGCTATAGGAAAAAATATTACATTCAGGAAGGTTTTTATGTCCACAGGTCTTCAATTTTTATTTACCCTCGCAAATCTGTCAACATTGTGATATGTGTATGGCCTGGATGGCATCTGCAGCTCTTCAGTCCCAAAGATCTGGCTGTCCACTGAAAAGCTACAAGCTTTTTTTGGTGGACAACAGAACCTTTATTTTTCCTTTCTACTTTATTCTATTTAAATGAAAAAATATTCCAGCTTTAATCTTCCCACTTGTACTTTTCTTGGATGGTAACTTCTTTTTCATAGAAAATCTTATTGGTTCATTCATAGAGTCTAATGTGGCACTACACTGCATTTCATGTAGTTTTAATTAATAGCTTAATGGAGCTGCTCGATTTTTAATACTGTGAGAAGCTACAATTTTCCTTCTTTCATAACTGTTGCAGTATTTACAGTACATTTGAAGGCAACTTCCAACAGCCTTCTTCCTATGACCTAAATATTATCCTTTCTCTATAAAATTCTAGGAACTGGCTCACTGAAAATAGCTGGAGGAAAGAACAATTTTCCCATTTTTAAAAGGAAAAGAATTCCAGACATTAAATTACAAAGAGTCTGCCTTTGAAAGAATTATGTCAACATCTCTTAAAAAAAAAAAAATCTAACAAACCAAACCCATGGTTCTCTTCAGTGCAACGCAGTCATTTCAGCTTGTGCGTCTGGTGAGAAGTTGCTCTCTTCCCATCACATATATCAATAGAAATATGTATTAAATTAGCATTATTTGAATCAGAAAGATCAGTAAAAGGTTACCACTCCTGAAACAGTGTTCATCTAAAACACTGAAGTCAAAGACTGATAGACCTTAAGAGCTCCAGTGCTTTTGCTGCACTATCCTTATTCATAAAACCCAATCCTACAGAAAAGAACCATACCCAGCAACCAGCCAGGCTTATTGTACATTTACTACCTATGTTTCCATTCAGACTTCATGTCAGACAGATGGGGTGTTCACAGACCCAGCAGGATCACTCTCAACAGCCACAGCAACAAGAAACCTAAACAACAAGCATCTGGACAAAGTTAAATTATCAAATTAAACACAGGATTTGCAGGACCTCCTCAATGACCTTGCAGATGAGTAGGAGAGGCTGAACTGAGAAGTGGCAAACATCACCTGAGAGGAACTGCCTCTTGCTCTTTTATGGGTATTTAGATTTTAGCTAGCATTCTGCACTTACTATTTTCATGTTAAAATCATTTGGGACAAACCACTGCTATATCTTTATCCGCAATGCACAACTGGCACTGCCTGCTCTGTAAAGCCCATCAAAACAGCAGAGATGGCAGCAGGTGCAGAAAGAGAGGCAGACCCTACAAAAACAAATGGTAACAAGCTTTACATGGGTTACGTCATTTTGTAAATCCTGTTTTATTTTGTTGTGATGTTTCTGAGGCATAGAAAAAAACAATGGGAGGAAAAAATGACACAGGAGGGGGGATGAGAGAAGGTCAAAAACCCATGTTAATAAAAGAGAGCCAGCAAAGGACACTGTGGGAAGACTAGAGGAAAGGACTCCAGAGATACTTCCTCTTGCCAACACACAGCTTCCAGGCAGCTTCCCATAAGCTCTTGCTGGGAAAGGCCACCCCCAGGATACTTCTCTATCGACAACCTCCACACTTTTCTACTGGACAGTGAACATCATGTAGATCTCGGTCCTTTTCTCTCTTCTAAGACATGTTACTTCCAAGGATCTTGCTGCAGCATCCTTGGAACAAGTGCTTCCCCTGGGTTGCTCCTTGAGTAGGATTTAATGCCATGGAACCCTTCCCAGAGTTTCCTCTGGAAGGGATTACGAACTTACCTATTTCACAGCTTCAAAGGCAGACAGACAGAAAAGTTAATGAATTATCATAGGCAGTGGTGGATTAAGACTCATGAGCTAATGTCTCAGCTGTATGCTCATCCCTTTAAAATGCAGAGTCCTGTTTAATATTAGAACCAGCCTTGGCCAGAGATTTATGGTCAGCACCATATCTGGTGGTGGGTTATGGAGGAAGACCCTGCACTTACTCATAACCATTTACTACCATTATTCCCTCCCATAGACATTATGCTTGGGGCTTCCATTTGTTGAAATAACATCACACAACTCAAGGAAAAGCAGTAAATGTTATTTTAGTTCTGTAACAGAGTTCAGTATCACTTATCTCATTACTAAGACTCTGGCTTCATTTCCACCCCAACTCCCAAAAATTAGGTCTGGGTGCTTAACAAACCACAGCCTAAGGTAGAAATACAAGCAGGTGGCACCTGTCATGAAGAATCCTGCCTGACCACTCATTTTGGACAGAGGCAGCATCGCCTTCATAAACATCCCAACAAGCAAATCTATCATTTCATAACTGGGTCTCATGCAGCCAGTTTTGTAAAGACTTTTGCCAAAAAGTGCCATTAAATTCATGCCAATCCACCACCACCCTGCAGTAGTACATGAACTTCGCCACACGTCCCATAATGTTGATCGATACAGAGTGACCAAAGAGACCAGTTCTCACACTTGTGAAAATTACTATGAGTCCCCAGATGGTGGAATCATCAATAGTTTTTTAAAAATCCTTTAACGTAAGAGGAAGACTGTTAAAAATCCCACGTTCACAACAACACTGTTCAGACATGTCTTTGGGAGCTCTTCTGCAACCTGTAGGATACCATTATTGTAGGTAAAAGTTAAAACACAAACCCAATTGTAATTGCTACAATGAATAACTTAATGAAACAATTAAGTGAGATGATGGAATCTAGCAGAATAGTGTCTTCTAAAAAATACTAGCAATTAAAAAAACCAATGTTTTCCTTTACTTTTTTAATACAATTTAGGGCATTTATTGTTGAAATACTGCAAATATCTATCAACAATCACAGCTTGATAACATGCTCTTTTGTCCATTTAAAACATGGGCTTTCAAAGCCTCTGTTTATGCTTCCATTTTGGCAGGTTCTGCAGGATTATTTTATTTCCCCAGTTACCACAGCAGTGAAATTATTACAACTTAAGAAAAAAATTCCTATGCTTTGGCTCAAGAGAAAGTCCTCCAACCTTCCCGTGACATTTTAAATGAATAACCACAAAATTTCCAAGTAATGACTTTAAAATAGGATGCTACAAACTAAACTTCATGTATTGAGGGGGAGATGGGGTAAGAAAGGGCACTGAAGACAGACGTAAATGCAACAATAAATACATATTTAAGGCTGTGGTCCCTCTGCCAGCTGTCTGCAGACCCTTAAAATTACAACCTAAGGGCTCAGCTTCTTTAGTTACCTTGAAAATCTCAGCTCAGCTCAATGACATTCTTTTCTTGTCCTAAAGTTGTGTCCTACTTAAAAACTACTTGGTTTTGCCCCAGAGACATCTGTATTTCAGTTTTCTGGCTAATGACCACAGGGACTAGGTTATGTTGTATGACCTCCATTTGTAGCTTGTAAAGTGCTTTGGGCTTGTTTAGAATAGGTGGAAAAAATAAAAAAAAAAAGGAGGAAGGGGCTGTGTTTAATTGCTAAGTCTAGGTTTTCAAAATGCCAATATTTAATGGGATGGTTGGATTTCTTTTTATTCCTATTTTTTTTTTTTGCTTCTTGAGGGAGAAGCCTTTAAGGCACAAAATGGCCTGAATTCACAGAGAACTTGTTCCACAGCCTTATCAGCTGAAGGCAATTTTCACAAAATGGAACATTCCAAATAGAAGAAACTAGAGTTTCAGCTTTTTTCTTCTTCTCTTCCCATACTCCAAGCAACCAGCTCTCTTCCAAGTGGACTGAAAACAAGATTTCCTTTGAGTGTACATGGACGAGGAGGGAAAAAAAGACTTTAAGAGACTATGTGACATTCCAGATTTACTGTGATTCCAGGCTTCTATCTCAAGTCTCAGTTTCCAAGTAAAAGATGCTCTCTCAACATTCCCACAGCACACTCCTGAGTCATGCTGGACTCTTTTCTCATTGCCCATCACTCCCAGTAGTGCTGGGACCATGGGACCCCTGCACATCCCCCTGTCCCCACGGGGCTCACACGGCTGCCGGCGAGGCACAGTTTGGAAAGTGGTTGGTAATTCCCATTCCAGAATCTGCCAGCCCCCCTGGATCAGTGCTGTGCTAGCTCGGCAAAACCAACACGAGCAGAAGCACGCATCAGGAAGAAGGGGAGAAGAAAATAGGAAAAATAGATGCTGAAATACAGGCTAGAAACAGACCTGCTGAGCAAGACTTCACCTTTTTACAGTCCCTTTTCTGACAGCAGTTATGTTAATGCTTGTTTTCCACTTTCTAGAAACCAAAGCTACTATTTTTTTGCTTCTAAACAACTTAAGCATCTGGTTTTGGAGTTATCAGCTAAGCAATTTTACCAAGGGCTTTTATTTTTTTTATTTTGCAACTTTAACATATGCTACATTTTCTGCACATCACTGGGACTTCACAACATACATATTCACTCTGCTTAGATTTATCTAAGTTGAATAGCATTTTGTATACAGCAAAGCTAACTTTAAGAGTCCTTCATAGGTCAGCAGGTAAAACCCTGCTTTGATAGAAGTAAACAACAGTACACTTAAAGCTCTTTCTGCCTTAAAGGCAGTAACTGAATTATGTATCAGGAAAGAGACAGATCAAAATTACAGAACAGGAATGTATTTTAGTATCAACCAAATAAATATAATTTGTTTCGCACAACTGCTCAAACTAAAATACCCATTAAAGAATAAAACTCCACAACTACCACCAGTTTCATACCACTTATAAAAATATTATTAGCTTTCCAGTATAAATGACTTAATTTCTCCAACCACACAGATTCTTGATCAAGGCATTGCAAGTCACCACATTAGCAAGACAGGTTCCCAGCTGTATCCTCTTAGCTTGCAGGGAGTAAGGTAGCCTTTAACTGCTGTCTTCTGAGCTTAATTCCCTTGATCATGCTGCAAATTCCACAAGCAACTGCCACAGGCAAGATGATACTGCTACCCGGCCTGGATAACAGCCAGGATCACCTGAACTGTGTCAGAACCAAAGAATACCCATGGTGTCTCAAAGCCATGCTCCTCTACACACTCGAGATGTTGAACATCCTGCTTTCCATCAGCTTGGGAGGAAACAGAACTCATAGGACTGGGTTCTCACTGCCTCTTTTACCAGGGTCTGTGGGATTTTGAGCCAGGCCACAGTCTCCCTGCTGGCCTCATTCCATTGGGAACAGAAATACTTCCTTAACACCTCAAAGGATGAGTTGATGTGCTCATACATTTTATAAATAAAAGCACTCTAAAAGGTTCTACCATCCAAACATCTCCTAGTATTTCCTTCCCCACAAATATACTTTTTTAAAGCAAATCAGATCAAATACTTGTCCAGACACTACGTTCCATGCTGCATTTCAAGAGATGCTGCTCTTTAGACTCTGTGGTAAGGATAGGAAATGGAAATAACTAGTGTATCATCTTCTGAAACCAAAGGACTAGGAGAGACAGGCCCATATATTGCAGAGACACCAGCCTGCCAAAATACAAATATTTGCAAGTTACTGTATTTGGGTTCCTCATTAGCTAAATTGGTATCATTTCCCGCAATAAGGAGAGGGGGAAAGTTGGAAGCAGTGATCCTATTAGGTTGTCATACTGGCACGTAACAACATAATGTGGTAACATTTTTCTGAAGACAAAACATTGATGTTAATTCACACTGCAGACAGAGGCATGAGCCAGAGAAAGTATTTATATACACACACTCTCTCATATTGCATTCAAAACAGAAGCTCTGGAAACTGATATTTTTGTTTAAAATGAAGTGTCAAGCTTTTACGCTGCCGAGAACACCGGGAAGGCTCGCTGGAAGCAAGCGGCACCAAAGAGGCAGCCAGAGCAGAAAGTTTCATGCTGAATTTGTACCAAATGCAGCAGCAGCCCCATATCCAGTGCAACCACAGACTGACACCAGAGTGGTTTTCTCTAAACCACCTTTTTCCCCTCTGACTCATAATTTTTTTTTCTTACATGCAATCTAAATCTGCCCTCCTTCAGCTTAAAGTTGTTACTCCTCATTCTGCCACTACAGACCTTGGTAAAAAGCCTCACTCCAGCTTTCTGGTAAGCATCCTTAAACACTGAAACACCACAGTAAGATCTCCTCAGAACCTTCTTTGCTCTGAACAAGCCCAAGTGTCTCAGTCTGTCTTTACAAGAAAACCCTTCCAGCCCTCTGACCATTTTCACGGTGCTCCCCTGGAGTCACTCCAATAGGTCCATGTCTGTCTTGTACCCAGGACCTCAGAGGTGGACACTGACCTCCAGAGAGAACAGAGGGGCAAAATTCCCTCCCTGGACCTGCTGGCCATGCTGCTTTTGATGCAGCCCAGGACACAATGGGCTTTCTGGGCTGCAAGCACATGTTGCTGAGTCACATCCAGTTTTTCATTGACCAACACCCCCAGGTGCATCAGCCAGGCTGCACTGACACTGGTGACGGCCCTAACCCATGCACTGCACCTTGCACTTCGCCTTGCTGAACTTCATGAGGTGAACAATAGGGAACAGGTCACCAGCACAAACAGGCTGAGAGAGAGACACTACCACCAGCTTAAGCTCAGCACCAACAGTTTCACAACAGCTCAGCACCAACAGCTTCACAACAGGCACACGGACAGGGCAATCTATTTCTTTCTCCTGCACATGCAGGCACCCTGGGGCAAGGAGCTTAAACTTAGATGTCTGAGGTAAGGGGAGACAAATCCCACCCTCACTGCCTCAAATGCAAACAGTTTTTATTTTAAGAAAGGTGATCAGTGCTAGAATGTGCTTGAGTCACTCTCGCAATCCAAGGCCACCTCTCAAATTCTCCTCTGGACCTCCAGCGTTAGGACAGACTCCCCCAGCCTGTCTATGCTTCCTACCATGAGACATTACCACTGCCCTGTGCATCCCTGTGACCAACACCTGCTTTACCAGGACAAACCACCTGCAGCTAGGGCAGGATGCCGGAAAAAACATTTCTTTTTTTTAAATGTATTTCTATTTCAGATCTGTCAGCTACAAAATTGTAAGCATCACTTATATGGAGTGTTTACCAGAGGCAGGAGAGCAAAGGAGCAGGCTCTCACTGATATACAATTTTGAAGCACATTACTTACCACTAATGATAGCTTTGTTTCTTGTAGAAGTTTAATTTCTTTGCCCATTACAGAGAAATACACGCTTTCCCCAGGCAGGTCCCTATAGTCTGTGCTCATGGTGCAAACCATAGCCACGTGAAAGACTCTGCTCCATAATAACATTAGTGAGATCAGTCAGGATGACGAGGTGTATCTGCAAGACTTCATTCATGCAGAAATCATTCACTACTGTGGAATATATTTCAGGTAACTTCATTTCTCCAGGTATAGTACCAAATTGATTTGCTCTCAAAAGCCAAGCAGGGCATATACAGGCTTGCTCCTACTGCTGAGAAGGTTTTGGTCAGCAGAAGCCAAACATGAGCTTAACAGTGAGAGGTGCTGGGTTGCAGATGTTATAAAAAATAAAATTAAAAAAAAAGAAAGAAAGTTGCAAGAATTCTCACTGAGACTTTGTACAGAGCTAGCCTGAAAAATGGCTAAAATCTAGTCAGAGCAGGCTGGATAGCAAGTGGGTCAAACTGCCTGGGCAAGGTGAGTGCACCTGAACTAGCCCTGTGCAGCCTCTTACACCAGCTGTACCTCCTTCAGGAGCAGCACAGCACACTCATATTTATACATTCTACTGACCCTCAACCAAAAGCACCAACACACCTGCACTGCTCTGTGCCACTACTTCCCCTCATGAGCCAGCAGGTTCCTGTTGTAATCCTCGATCTTTGCAGGTATTTCTGATCATTTCTTTCAGCTTCACACTATTTGGGGGGGCCCAGGGAGGAGGAGATGAGGGAATAAATCTGCAACCTAAATTGCGACTGAGTGAAGAGGACACTCCAGTTTGGATTGCTTTTACCACTTAGGAAGCTCCATGGCAGGTGGAGCTGTCATTAATCACACACAGTGACAAGCTGCTACTCTCAATCATGCTTTGTGATCAAATTCTGCACTAATCAGGAGCTTCAGAGCAGGCTGACTGTTCAGGAAGGTTAAAAATTCAGATGATACTTTCCTTAAGCTTCCTCTAACATTTAGTAACAGAATCACTGAGACAAAAAAAAAAGCCCAAACAACCCCCTGCTAACAAACATCCTACATGTGACAAGGAGCAGCTATACCACATGCTTTCAGCTGGACTCTCTTCTATCATGCACACAAAGCTCTTAAATTGACCAAAATTTGTCTTGTAGTTTTAAGGGTAATCAACAACCCTCTTTCAAACCAGTTTTACAGCTGCACTTAAAGAATAAACAGGTTTACTTAAAACTGTCTTTTAAAAAATGCCATATTCTTATAAATAGAAGTTACAACAAAAATATTTTTGTCAAGTCAGTATAAAGGGACCTTTATCTGCAATTTCAAGGTAATTAGGTATGTCAGGAATCATGTGTAACACAAAGCACAAATACACAGTTAGCAAGTTACCTGTCAAAAGGTATTTATTTGTCTCAAGAGGAAGAACATGCTGTTCTCAATGGAGGGCCACATTTTCGTGGATGAGCTGCCAGCAGGAGCAGCCCTGTACAGCTTTCTCATCATAGGTGGTTTACAGAAACTCAGAGTATACAGGTTTTGATAGATCAATAGCTAAGTTTCAGAAATAGCTAAAGTAGAAAGAAAAAAGTATCTAGATATCTTTGCTTGGAGGAAGCATTCTCTGACAAAGCCCCTCTGAAGGTGCCTGCTTTGTTGGCTGTGCCAACCAAGAGCCTGCATGTGCCAAAAGGCTGTGGTAAGCTAAGCCTTCAGAGAAACAAAACTTTACTAAATAAACACAGAGAACAAGGGCTCAGAATGGCAACATGGACATGAATGCCATGATACCGCTGCTGCCGAAGTCATCTTGCAGGTAGGGACTGTGGTGGCCAGTGAACACACATTACAAGGGACAGCGAGTTTTCAGTAAGACAAGTCCCTAGTACCACAAGAACCACTTCATGCTAGGGTGACCAGAAAGGCTTCTCCCAGGATGCTTGTTCTGTTATGTTAATCTGTCCCACTTTGGATTCCCCGGTTGGGTGTCGGCCTCTACCCCTTGTCACTCCCCCAGAGTTCCCCACTGGCCCCCGTTCCCTGGTCCTGCCTTTTCCCCGCCCCCGGATAAAACTGTGAGCTTTGGGATCATGTTCGTATTTGCCTCTGCACCCTTCGACAGTGTAGCAGCAATAAATGCTCCTGCCAGAACGCACACAAATGCCCTTCTCGACTCTTTGCTCCCGACTGTAACACTGAACCCACCCGTGCGTCTGTGGGGGCACGCGGCACCCCACAGAGCCGGGCAGGGACAGTATTAAGGGACGACACTTAACACGTAACTCTTCCTTTTTCAATTCTTCTGTCACTGAATTTGGGTCCATCACTGACACAAAACAGGAGGAGACCAATTTCTCAAACGCTGTTTTCTCTACCCATCCCTGTAAAGGGCATCCTGCCACCGTTGAGCCACTGTTACCCACACAACTCAAACACAAAGGATGGAAAACTTGCAGCTTAAAGAATTTTTCTTCTAATTTCTCTGAGAAAGCTCAGGTGAGCCAGAGACAAGTTTTAGAACAAACACTGCCATGGTTTCAACTATTTTTATCACCAATTTACCTGAAAAGTCAGAAATTGAGTGACTTAAGATTCATTAACAGCTTACTTACAGGATTTTATTTTGGCTTCTTACTCCTATATAGGGAACACAGTAACATAATTAAAGCAGATGATCACAATGATTGCAAAAGGCTGCCTGCCCAGTTGGGGTTTTTACCAAGCCACACTAACGAGTTGTAGGTTACAGCCCTCTGCAAGATCTTGAGTGACCACTCACCGACTCCTCTTTCCAAGTAATTAAATTAAAGCCCTCCTCCCACATATCATGTCTGGAGGGGAGAAAAGCAAAACAAAACCATCACAGACAGTAATGTCATGAGATCATTTACCTCATCAGCCAGTTACTGTCAGCTAACACAGCATACAGAGGACTAAAGGGGAAATAAAACCCTCCAGCAACGAAACTGCTAGCACTTCAAAACAACAAAAAAATAATAGAGAAAGGACTGTGACTTCATTTAACACAACACTCACCCCTTTGGTTTGCAAAGCCATTGCCGGTCACATCCTGCTGGTTTTGCTCTTTATTTCCAGCTACCAAATTGCATTTAGAGACTTACTTAGCATGCTTTCTGTTTGTGCATCCTCAGGAATAACTGACACACATTCACAGATTCAAGTGGAACAGAACAGGACTGCAAAGATAAAGACCTTACACTACAAGCATGGAGAGAAAAAAAATCACAGAAACCCAGGGCAAGAAGGAAGACACCAAAGACAAGGCCAGGCTGGATGAAGCTCTGATTTTAAAGTGTCTCTTCCAACCCAAACCGTTCTATGACTCTGTGACAGGAGCAAGCATACAGTAACATAACAAGACCAGATAGAGATGTGAGGAAATAAACACCTTCAGAAATTCAATTCTGCTAAAATTAGTTGATTCTATTTCATTATATTATATTCTTTTTGCCCCATAAAGAGTGACCACTGAAATCCTAAGACCCAGACAGCTTTTTTATTCATGCAGGTCTTACTGCTCTAAGACTTGGTAAGCCTGTGTTCTCCAAACTAGAGTAGCTTCAGAGCCCTGCTGTGGGAGAGAATTCCAGGGAAATAGGGCAGAAGGCAGGAGTCAGCCTGGATGTGTCCCTCTTGGAGAGATAAACAGACTCATTTGCACATGCTGCATACACAGCTCTTCCACAAGGGATTTACATCTTACAGGTAGGTACTGCTAACTGGCATTTTCAAAAAATCTTAGTTCTACTTAAAGACATTTAGATTTTCCTTCTATTTTGGGGGAAGTTTGCTACAGATTGTTTTTTTAAGACATGGAAAAGGGATGAACAACGACAAAATCTATGGTACTACACAAGGCAAGGACAGTAACAATGACATTCCTGAAATGCCCAAGGGAGTTCGAAGCCAACCAGATACCAAGAGGTGCCACAGGAGCAAAATGTCGTAAAATTAATCTCTAGGACAAAGTTTCCTTAGGCCTCCTGTAAACTGCTCTTGGGATCATCAACAATGCAACACCAATGCAAGTTTCTACATGAAGTCTCTGAAATATATGCAGGCTCCCTTCCGCTCTGCAGAACTCCAATTAGTGTCTAATCAATAAGTTTATTTGCCTGCCTAAAAGTATGATCCAACTTCTGGTTTACGTGGGAAGCATTTTTAGTGAGGCAGGCTGATGCAGGTACTCTTTCTGGAAGGTAAATTGTTCTTGGAAACTTTCCATTAAGAGACAGCGGAAACTCCACCACTAACTCTTAATTAAGTGCTCTATTGCTTTGGGTTTGTTTTTAATTATTTTTCTTTGTAGATAAGTCATTAATAATTGAGTATCTGCTTGCCTGAGTCATGACACTGTGAATGTACTGAGAAGAAAACCAGTGGCAGTTGTCCATTTGAGCAGCAACCAGTAGAGCTTTAAAGTGGTCTAGAAGGCTTATGTTCCTCCAAACTAAATTTAATCAGTTTTCCCCCACCCCCTAAAAATAAGCAGAATGGAGAGGCTTGTGCTTTGGAAACAAACTCACCTTGTCAAGCAATGCACACTGCCACAACTGTGTATTTATTTTTGCCACTGTACAACAACAGGCATCCACAAACTGCCGAGATGCTTTGAAGATAGATGTGCACAGTGACATCTCCATGTCAGCCACCTGAGACAGTTGTACCCACAGGAGCATGTGCTACTGCTGCAGGAGCAGAAGTGCACCTTGCTCATACTGCACCTCCTCCCTTGCTATCTAGGTTAAAAAAAAATAAGTATCTCTACTTAGGACCTAAGCATCTAGGCAAGAAAAACATTTCTTCTCTTTAATAACCTACTTCCAGGTATTAGTCTATGCAGGACTGTACATCCAGGACTTGATCACAAAATTGCTCCGTAACAGAAATGGTGATGCTCTCCCTTTGTAAGGGACAAAGTGGATTTTGGGAACCACTGCTTTTCAAAATTAATATTCTTCTACAAGTAAAACAGTCTCCCTCTCCAACAGACAAAAAAAAAAAAAATCTTTTCAGATCCCCTCTTCTGGTCAGCCGTACTAAGCTGTTGATGCTAATGATTTTAAATGGCCTCACAGAGACAAGCCTGCAGGTTTGGTTAGGGCAGGAGGAAGATGCTGCTTCAGTCACTTCATAGTGGCTGTATCATTTGACACACAGTTAGCCAAAATGCTATCTATTCAACACAGTGTGCAGCTAATCTAATCTAAAGCAGCATGCAGGCACTGCTGTGCTATGGAAACATTCAACAATGCAAACATGATTAGCCACATAGGTGGAGCTTTACATGCAATTGTTTTGGGAGAGAGATTTAACACTGCCACAGTGACAACATGGCCTCCCTCTTCACATCTGTCTTGTCAACACTCACTTTAGAGTAGGCTTCAACCTTACCAGCTGCAATTTTCTTCTACTTCTTGCTAAGGTGTGGGCTCATTTTGCATCAATTATGGCAATTTAAAAAAGCGAAAAAAATACTAATAAAAGCATTTGCTGTTTGTTATGTTTTTGGCCAGTCAAGTTGCACTAAAGAGTGCATAGATTGTATTAGGAAGCTATAAAGTACACACATATCAAGAACAAAAAATACTTTTGTCATGTAACAACAAACACAAATTGAAAAAACAGGCAGTAACCCACTACTCAAAAAACTCAATCAGACCTAGAAATTAAACAAGTATGTTAAATAAAACACTCAAGGCTCTGATTCAGGAATGCCCCAGAGCTATGGGAGAAGTGAAAGATTTCCTTCCCAAAAGTCTGTGGTAAGGCAAAACCCAAGGATTTCCAAACTCAGAACTCAAAAGAACTAGTGCTCCTTCTGTAACAGTGTTCACCTGCCACCATTCTGAGATGCACCCATCTCTGTCAGCTCTCCAGTTTTCTCAAATTACTTTTGTAAATAGCATCCAAAGGGTTGGGTGGCCTTGAGCTCAGTCCACTTCAGCCCAGCTAAGGCAGTGATGTTAGTCAACCCCAAACCTCCAGCAATAAGCCTTTTGGCACACCCTATGGGTATTTCCAGAAGTATGAGCAGCTTTATACAAGGTGCATGTGTGTGTATTTAAGGGCTGTTCCTAAGGTCCAGCCAACCTCTACCCCGAGGGCTGGCTAAACATGCCACAGTCCAGATCTCAGTCATCACAAAACAGGTTGTGCTCGTCTTCCCAAAAGGCAAGTCTCCCTGCAGTTGTGAGCAGTCTCGTGCTGCAAACTGACTTGAAAATATTAAATGAAAAAGATTAAAAGTTCTCAAAGAGGATTTAAATACAGGCAGCAAGTCAGCACTTCACTTCCTACAATCCCTTCCGAGAGAGATTAGGGCACAAGGGCTCAATACCTTGAAAGTAAAATACCTACAAAGACTGTTGATTTTCTTTCCTAGAACAGTGGTCGCAGAAGATAAGAGGCACAAGTACTTATGTTTTAAAACTGAATATGGAAGTATTTAAGAGATAATGCCAGTGAAAGTATTAAAGAGACACCGTCAACTTCACACCTGGATTCTAAAAAAATATCAAAACTTTAAACTAGAATGTGGGCATCTTTTAATTTATCATTAACTTTGTGGGCCTTCAGTGTATATATATAGACCCATAAATACATATATGTGTATATATAAGCATGCAAATAGGTGCACACCGAAAAGGTGGTATCAATGATATCTCTGGAATATAAAATGAAGTCCCTGAATTTTCACAAGAACAAAGTTCAAAGATATCAGTATCTACTACTTTACTGTTGTTGCTTATTAAAAAAAAAAAAAAAAAAGGCAGAAATAAAAGGCAGCCTATCCTCTCACAGAGTAAATGGGACATTTTCTAATATAAGAGGCAACTGTAGTCCCTGGATATAGAGTGAAAATAGTTGAAAATATTTGCAGAGTTCTGCCAACGCAGCATTAATACTAAAGCAGAGCACTCTTTTATTACTCCCAATCCCCCTTTGAAACCTCTGCCATTTGGACAGCCCCGTTCACTATCCTTTTATGCCAAGAGACCCACAGGAAGGCAGCTTTAGAAAAAAGGTGACCTAAAACATCATCTTCATTTTGACCTTCTGCACTTCCATGACGCCCTAGCAGCAGCTCCACTGGCCCGATCCCTCAAACTGTGTCATGACAACTCCAACCCCCTTCCTCACTTGTGCCACAAATAAAGCAGGAATTACATGTTCCCTCTGCCATCAGACTAAGCCTACGGCAAAGAAGTTCTAAGATACCTTAATCCTTTTGGCTGCCTTCCGTCACGCTGCGCCTTCTTGATGCTCACAGCTCTCCCCTATCACTCTATAATAGTGCCAGCTGGCCTCTTGTAGCCAGCCTTTTTTTTTATTAGAAAATTCACAAATTTAAAAAAAACAGGCAGAAAAACAAACCCTTGAATATAATATTTCATTCATGGGTTGGTTCTTACCAAGTTGTGACTCGTATAATTAATCATAATTCACGGCAGCATAGCATAGGAATAATTATTTAAACATTTAAAAACAAAGTGGGTTGCTGGCTCTTTACAATGCTGACATATTTAACACCCAAAACAAATCCTTTTACTGATGTCTTTAAGACAAAGGCACACATTTTTCTGCAAGTGAGATCTCATTTTGCAGCACTTTCCATCCTCCTGCAGGAAGGCAGCTATTTTCAGCATCCAAATTATAAAAGTGGTTTTACTGGGTGAAAAAAAAAACTTATAGTTGCATATGCAGTTGTTGATAATCCCCTTACACCACTGAATGAGAGCTTTCAAATAAAGGTGAGGGGGGAAGGGGAGGTGTAACAAATTGATAAATATTTCCCTTCTACCCACCATGCAACATTAGGAAGGGGCAGACTTTATTTTTAGCTGATTTTCTTCAACTACCAGTGGCTCTTTGAATACATTTCCTAGTGGTTAAACTACACCATTGCTCCAGCTTCTATGCTCATACTGGCAACTATTTATTTAGGCATTCTGTCACCATGGGAAGAGCAGATCTCTATTCTTCCTTTCATCACAGAGCTTTCTGGAGCAAGCATGTTTACTTTATATCCAACAGGGTACTATCACATAGAAATAAAAAGTTGTGGAAGGGGGTAGAGGGTAGAAAGGGAAGAACACACCATGTACTCCTGCTGATAAACTCAAAGCACTCAGCAAGATTTAAATGACTATGGAAAAGTCCCAACTTGATATTCCTGGTGCAGAAGTTGAAAGCATAATTTTAGAAGACCAGAAGAACTACGTTCAATTCCACAGAGTCTAAAAATTTCCTCAAAATCAGTTTGGTCTCAGTTTTGGTTTTAATTTACACAGAATAAAGTCAGCTTAAAAAATCCCAGAGACTAGATCAAGACAGGAACTGATGTGCCCCTAGTGAATGGGTTTTAAGAATCCCAACTCCAATGGCTTTTATTAGAATAATTTTAATATAAAATTCTTGCAATTATGTCCTTCTTCAGTGTTTAAGTTTTTAATGACAGCTACAAATATCAAAGCCCAGCTGAGTCCAAATGGTGCCAAAAGGCTGATGCTACCCTGGTGCACACCCTAGAAGAGTCTCACTTCTACTTTTCCACTTATCAACTGGACCAAGACAGGCACCTGCAGCATTTTCACAGCACAATGGGAGAACTTATTTAACTGTTCCTATGCCCAGTTTATCTCAAGGACCTGAGCTCAGAAATTCTTATGAACTGCGAGGCAGGTGATTCTGCCCCTCTACTCCACCTTCTTGAAACCACATCTGCAGTGCTGCATCCAGCTCTGGGGCTCTCAGCACACAAAGGCCATTGACCTGGTAGAGCAAGTCCACAAGAGGCCACAAAAATGACTGGAGGGATGGAACACCTCTCCTGTTAGGAAAAGCAGAGTTGGGTTGTTTATCCTGGGGAAGAGAAGGGCTCAGGGAGAACTTATTGTGGCCATTCAGTACTTGAAGGGGGCCTATAAAAAGGATGGGGACAAACTCTTTAGCAGGGCCTGCTGCAATAGGACAATAAGCAATCATTTTAAACTAAGAGAGCTGATTTAGATTAGATATAAAGAAGTTTTTTACAATGAGGGTGGTGAGAGGTGGTAGGTACCCCATCCTTGGAAATATTCAAGGTCAGGTTGCATGGGACTCCGAGAAACCTGACGTAGTTGTAGACATCTTTGCCCATGGCAGGTGGATTGGACTAGACTTTAAAGGTCCCTTCCAACCCAAACTATTCTGCCATTCCTTGAAGTGCACTCAGTATGAGTGTATCTAATTTGAATATTTGTATTTCAACCATATTGGCCATGCACCTGACAGCTCAGCATTCAAACATTCAGCTCTGCGTAACCAAAGATGGTCTGGTTAAGTGCTGGCCATCAATCACAGCAAAATAAAAATACTCATATGGAAATGATGCAAGAAACCTTCTCTTAGGCAGGAATATCAGCCTTAACACAGATCCTGGTTTTGCTGATAAGCCTTGTTAAATGAACCATGTTTCCAGCATGCCTGAAAAAAATTCTCACAGACCAGAAGGTCCAAGCAAGTTGCAGCCTGGAGTTGATCCAGAGGATTCCCCATGACAAGGGATAAAATCTATCTCTGTAGACTTCAGTGATCCCCGAATGGCTTGAGATATGACATCATCCTGAGTTCAGTTACACACAGATGACTCTTCCAGAGAGTTATGACATCCCATTGCTCTTCATGCTCTAGCTACCCCAAGTTACTCATCAATCTGGTTTACCACAGGTCCTGAAATCAACTTGCGCTTCTTCTAAAGTCATTGGAAGTACTTCAGCATTTTAGAGTGAGGTTGTAATACCCTGAAAATAAGAACTTCAGCATCAAAAATAGCTATTTGTAATCTTCCAAACTTGCCAGCAGTATGCAGCTAATGGTGCACTGGAGACCAAGCATAATCAACTCCTTCAATGTGGTTTTCTCATCATATTTCTCTAGATAAAGAAGCTTCTTAAAAAAAATATCACTAAATATATATGCCAATTATATTTCTAACAGACGTTAAGAGTTTGGTGACAAAACTTAGAAGAAGTTTATTAGAAGCACACTTCAGATGAGATTAATTAAGAGTATACAAGAAAGCACCAATTCTGTGCTAAGTTTACCAGGACAATATAAAGGAATGCATCCCTGGCCACAGACGGTACAGACATCTATGCCAGGCAGGAGACACTGGTCAACAAGTGCTTCCAAGAGAGCAGCAAGCTTCTTTATCTGCTACCTAGAATGAAGAAACAACATTCAGGTATGAGTAAAAATGGCTTCTTCCTTGACATTCTGGATGTTAAAAACATTAAGGAGCTTCTGCTACATCACCTCATAAGTGTCTTTTGCAGTCTTTTCTCGGCTAGAAACCTCTGAGGCTCTTGGCTTGGGATCACTGTACCGATCTCCTCGTTTGAGTCCTGCTTGGTGAAGCAGGAAGAGGTAACAGTGGCACAATTCGTGTTTTACTGTTACCCAAAAAAAATTGCTGAGATACCTAGGAAGACATATGGAATTGTGAAATTCAAACATCTGATTAAAATACAGTTCAATGAATTATGCAGTTTCTTTCCTGTACCTTACTCATAAGAAATTAAAAAAATCAAGAGGGAAACCTCCTTGATACAGAGGGAGAAGAGCTCCACCCCACCTAATCATTCACTAAGAATTAATGCATTTGCCAAAACAGGTCCTCTGCCACCTTCAAACACATGTAGAAGCCTCCCCTGTTGCAGGGATTTGGCTTGTGACTGTGACACAAACCAGTGCCTCGTTCTTCGTGTCGGTAGCATGGAAACGCTTCAGACACAGCCATTACCTCTCCCAACAGCAACATGAGAATTTCTTCTACAGTCAGTTTTCACTAATGGTATTCACAGCCTCAGAGTCAGCAAAGGATTTGGCAAGACTCGCCCTAATTTCACTTTGTACCTTCTGGAAAAGCCGTGGGTAACAGGAGAGGCAGCTCCGAAGGGTGGAACACAAGAGCGGCTGAGCTGCACCACTCACGCCCCAGCACGACAGGGAGAGGTGAAAGCCAGACCCTGGCCCAGGCTTGGCAGCACAGGAGGGTCTGCAACACCTCTGGCATCTTCCAAAAAATCAAACCTGAATCACAGAGCAACTGAGCCGTGACAGACAACACAAGTTTGCTGCTGTCCTGGTGGGCTCCAGGTAGCTGGTTCTACCCTGTTAAGGAGGAAAGATTAATGCCTTTAAATTCAGATCAAGCCAAAGAGTGCTTAGCAGTTTACCGGGCCTGGCCCCAATAACTCGTTTCCTTTTCTTTCCCTCTTCTAAAATTTGCGAATAAGTATCACAATAGAATCTAATTAACATTCACTAATGAGTGGGATACCAATTGCTAATCCAAAAGAATTTGGTTATGTGCAAGTAAGCAAACAAGTTAATGTACCATAAACTGTGTTTTGTTCATTTATTTTGACAAATGTAGTTTGCTTTTAATTATGATACTTCCTAGCAGACTACTTTGCCTGCCTATTTTGCTGAAGTTTGCTGAACTCTCATTGCTATTATACTTTTCCTCAGAGCTTCTATTAAAAAAAACAACAAAACAAAACAAACACAATAACAAAAAAACCCCAAACAAACCTCCACCCCAAAACCAACTGATCCAGCAAACACTGGCTGCCCTCTCTCACGAGAAATGTAGTAGTACAAGATCTCAAGAAAACTGCTTGACTGATGCTCCACATTTTGTGTTTCTGAACTACCACTGAGGGGAAGGATCCACTACTGATACTACATTGTGCTGGAAATGTTTTCATTTCAGGAATCTTTCCAGTGGGACTAACAGCTCTTTGCAGAGCAGATTTGGTATCTACCTGTGCAGCTGATTTTCTTTTCAAGCTAAAGATGTCCAGCTGGGTTCAAAAGGAAATCCCTTTCTGTAAAAAAACACATTTCAACATTTTCCTCTAACTTAAGTAAAGATTTGACTGGTTTAAGTTTTTAAATAGTTTAAGCAAGCTCTCCATCAGTGGGAGTTTCCCTATTGCTGCCCTGCTTAGAATATTGCTTAAATACTGAACTTGCCAGAAGTGCCCTAAGCCAGTAACACACAACATTTCTGAAAACATTTAGCACTTTCTTCTGAAGTGTGTAACAGGCTTTTCTGGACTGTCCAACAAGTTTTTAAGGGATACCTGCTTAGAGTGTTGAACTACTGATTTTAGTTTGTTGATTTTTTGGGTGTTTTTTACATCAAAAGCAAGGAGTGCAATCCGTAACCACAAACTTTTATAGGACAGTGTAAACCCTGACCTTTCTCATGTTGAAAGCACAAACCTTTGCCTCTTAGTTAAGATGTAGGTGGAAAGCTTGCATAGACAAATTATTAACAGTAGATCTTGGGTGTACTTTTTCAAGATTATAAGCCAGGCAGTTGGCAACTACAGAGGACCAGCCCAACTCCAGGGGTTGGCTTCCATTCTACGAAGAGATTGTGGTCTGTACTCCAGAGCTACCAAACACACACATAATTTGGCACATACAGCTTTGCTGGTTGGGTGAGGTGTTACTGCCAGATGAAAGAAGTAGGTCACTTCAAGAAATGCTGCCCTATGACAGCCTCTTAGTCCTGTTCTCAAGTGGCAGTCAACCACAAGGAGCCTAACAGGGAAATGGGACCTCATGACCTCTCGATCCTCAGGTCAGAGCAAGTCCTGCCAGACCACAGAAGTGTTGGCTTGGTTACAGGGAGTAAAAGAAGGTGGCCCATCCAGTCTGTTAGAAAGAGCATGTTCCCCCAAAAGGGTGAAATACTTTTATATGTTTTCTCCCATAACCACCATTCAAAGCTTGAAGGCTTGTCATAACAGCTGTATAATTATATTCATGACTGATGGGGAAAAACCCCATCAAGTCAAGAACTAGGTGAGAACTAGGAGATAAGGCACTTAAAGAAAGTAACTAAAAAAGGAAGGTAATTGGCAACATATTCTCAGGCTGGAAACAGGGTCAACCTCTATGAAAATACAGCTGGAAGACAGCTGGACAGTAATTTCCTTCTCAGATGGTTTTAAAATATGGAAATAAAACAATTCAAGTAATGCAAAGGCTTAATGGGTCTCAGCAACAAGATGAGTTATGAACAATGTCTTCAATTGCTACTTCTTCCTTTCTTGAAGCTTTTCAGAATTGCATAAGAAACACTGCAGCCTATCTTTAACTGGAAGTCACTTATTCCATGCAGAAAGGAAGCATTTTGCTCTCTGTAGTTGTTCTATTCTCCACAAACCAAGTTCTTCCTTCTTCCAAAAGGAGTAGTGTCTCCACTTGGGCCATCCATGTTGCATCCCTCTATCAGCAGCTGGCAGCTATGCTGGGCAAGGACTGGTGCATCACTAAGGCAGCAGTGCAGCAGGTACCTGGCAGCTGTCACAGCAGATTATCCTCTTAGTTCTCCTTTAAGTGCAAACAGAAAAAGCTCTATCATCTCCTTCCTGCACATCCCACTTTCCTTTTGTGGATGTTTCCCTTTTGGACAGTGCTTCAGATTTCCAATACTCTATTTCTCTGATAGTCCTGCTCATATCCCTTAACTCTGGAGCAGTATCACCTACTGCTGCTCTGAGGTCTGAGCTCCAGCCCTGTGCCCTAAGGATAGATGAAGGAGAGGATGAGGAGTTTCAGTCCTACCCCACAGCCCTCGCTTTTCTGTGCTACTGAGAAAGAGATACCTGATAGCTGCTGCTGATGTCTGGGCATCGGACACCCAGAATGGTGTAAATAGCTTTTCCTACCTCATGACTCAGTTTTTACAAGCAAAAACCCCACCTATGGGCAATACAGAATAATCCCCACAACCATCCAGCAGCAACAGGATGAGGACTACTCATCAAGACAGCTTCTGACAGACCATGGC
Source organism: Corvus moneduloides (assembly GCF_009650955.1). Taxonomy (NCBI): domain Eukaryota; kingdom Metazoa; phylum Chordata; class Aves; order Passeriformes; family Corvidae; genus Corvus; species Corvus moneduloides. The sequence continues at coordinate 7,911,671 of NC_045478.1, forward strand.
CCTGCACTAATTCCATCAGCTCCATTCATCACTGTGCCAGTGCACAGGCTCCTGCACAGCACTGGTGCTAGAGGTATGACTTTGCACTCTACTGCAGATTAGTCACCCACATTCTTCCAGGTTACCAGAACACTGCTGACTCCTTGCAAGAGGCATCTCATTTAAGGAATCAAGCAGTTTGGAGTAGCTGCCCCAATTCGACTACTCACACTAGCAGAAATTATCTAAGAGACCCAAACCATTTAGGACCCTGTGGCTCTATCTATGCTAACATCCTATAATCCCCAAGCCAAAGACCATGAGTTCCCTTTCAGCATGACGACAGTTCCAAGGCAACCTTCATCGCAGCCTCTTTTGACAAGCTCAGAAAAACTTGCCTCAGTCACAGCTTTGAAATAATTTTTTTGCCTGCTAGGGCTCAATTCCATAGTATTTTTGCTACTTCTTTGCATATGGTGTTCAGCAGCTCCCTGGCAAGGTCTCTGGGACTGTCAGCCATCACAGAGGCACACACTGGGGCAGACTGAGGGCATTGCTACAGAAGCCTACCACATCCTACAGCCCAGTGTACAACTGAAATAAAGAACAAGTATTTCACAAAATAAAGTGGCAAAATTCAAGTGTTGAAAGCCACAGGCCTTGTTGTGGCAGCGTATGACAAAGAAGATTTCTCAATGCTTTTGAGGTGAAGGATCATTTTGCTTTTAGAGAATAAAAAAAAAATTATAAAACATTGTCTTGTCTCTGTCTATTCTATGATGACTAGGATGGACAGGCACACTAGAAGTAAATTTCATCTTTAAAAGGCCAGCCAAGTCCTTGGCAGTGGGGCAGATGTGGTTTTATTATCGCCACTACAATGTGCTCGAAGCGCAGGCAAAGCTTCACCTCCCCACTGCAGCCAAGGGCCACCAACCCATCCCTGGGGGCAGGTCACCTTCCAGACTGCCCAGGTACAAACAAACAGTGCTGCCCTACAGGACAACAGATTACTGGAGCCTAGAGAGAAATGTGCAAGTCGCAATTTCTGCCACCAGAACTGGGAGTACATTTGATCTGAGCGCCTCAGGCAAATCCCTTCTCTTCACTGCATCTCAGCTTCCCTGTTCCTACAGCTTTGCAAAGCCTGACATGAAGCACTGCAGAAATGCAGAAAGTCACAGAGCAGAAATGCAGAAAGTCACAGAGCAGAATGGCAAGACGAGGGCCAAACAGACACGATCACCTCAGATTTCCTGAAGATGGTTATTTGTTCATTCTCACAGTGTTTCAGGAGTGCTGAAAGTCTGATGCTGAGAAGCCTTAACTGTGATAAAGGTCCAACTGTTGCCAACTGAGTATTTGCTTTAATCACATTTGATGTTGTTCTTAAAGCTGCCTGCCAGCTTCTGGAGTCATTTGATTATATACAAGTATTACTTCAAAGCAAACAAGCAATGGATACATTTTTATTTGTTTGTTTCAGTGTTTATAAGTGATATTTTCTTAGAATTTCCAGTGTGAAGGAAATGTTCTTATGTTTGGATCTAATTTTCATGAAAATTGAATAAAACCAGAAAAATACCAGCCACCAAAATCGTTTCTACCCCCCAGTAATTAAGTTCCCATGAAGGGAGAAAAAAAAAAAAAAAGAAAGAGAAACTAAACCTTGCTATTCAGCCAACTTTGTTTAAGATATATTTCATAAATCAGCTGTGTTCAGCTTAAATCAGCACAAATGAACAGAGAAGCAGAAGCCTTGAGGCAACTGTTCAGACACCTGAGAAATGACAGCCAGAAGCTAAAGCCAGAGAGGGAAGTTGGGTTTGAGGGGGGTTTTTTTATCAAGTTTTTTTAAAGAAATTCAACTTGACTCATTATAAAGGCAACACAGGAAAATAGGTGGGATGGGGATGAGACATACAAGCAGAGATGAGCATTGCTCTGCTGGGGGAATGCAGCACACTCAGATCTGTAGAGGAGGACTCAAACACAAGCCTGTCAGCACTGAAGATACCACTGCTCTGGCCTGAGCTGACAGAAACCTCAGGGACTGCACAGCTTGTCAGACAGAGAGGGCATGCTGTACACTGAGTCATACTGCTCATTCTTCCCCTCCTCTCCATGATCTGTTCCTGAGAGTAAAACCAGAAAGAGACTAAACTTAGTGTCTAATCCTGAGCACAGTAAGGGAAGAGCCAGACTTCAGCAAACCACCATCTCCCGCTGATGCAAAGCTTGGTAAAGAAAGGAAACCTGTGGAAATCCTGGACCCTTGATATACATGTGAGAAATGAGAATTTCTTGACATTAGCCTAGTTCCAAAAATAGAATAAGATCCAATTCAGATTCCCCAAAATGTCCTAATATGTAAAATAACTCAGAAGAACCACTGATTTTTGCGAAAGGGAAACCCCCAACCTTAAAAACATCAAAAACCTGTATTGAAATAAACAGAGTAGATCAAGTAATTTAATTTCAAGGAGAGCTATCCAGACTTTCAGTCCTTCAGCTAAATTCATATGGGCACCATTCTGGAGAGGTCAGAGAAAACCCTGAAACAACTGCTTGGTGAAGCAGGGAAAACAATACCCAAGAAGCCTTTAGTATGTTCGGTTGAGGAATAATGCAGTTTTGAAGTGCCACTATCAAATCAACAGTATTGCTTCCTTACTCTGTGCTAGGCACCCAAATCCATGAGAAATACTGGAGACTCAGAGGACCATAACAAGAGTATTTTGGATGTGGAGAAGCTTATTTGAAGGCAGACTGAAGACTGGATAGCAGACTTGAGAGATGAAATAAAAATGTAACATCATGACTAGCAGAGAGAAGTCATAACTTCAGTTTCTCTCTTCTTGGTTGCATAACAAAGGGAAATTCAATAAAAACTACAAGTTACAGAAGAGATAAAAATAAGATAGTCTCAAAAATGTCTAACCAGACTGCAGAGCTTGAAGTCAGAAGCTGTCAGGGACAAAAAAAGCAAGAATTGCACCAAAGCACACACACATAATTAAGAACTTCAATAGATTTAAGAGTGTATGATAAAACAAATCTTGGTACAAGGTATTTAACTTCTGGGATAACCCCTGAAAGGTACTGTGAGACAAATATAATTACAACAGCCCAAATCAAAATATCATTTCTCCTTTTATAAACAGTTGGCCTTGGGAACTGCTGGAAGTAGGTACTTGATTACATGGACTGGAAGTCTGGTAGCTCCATGGTCGGCTTGTTCTTAAGCTTCATTTGAACACAAAACATTTAGCCCTTTAAAAGCAGTGGATATTTTTTTCTGAAAAACACTTTTTTTAAAAAAAACGGAGTATCACAGAAACTTAAATTCAGACAAAAAACCATTATCATATTTCCCATCTTTCTGGGGTCACAACTGGACCAATAAGACCCATGTGATAAAAAAGCTCTTTACTCCTGATGTATATTAGTTAACCACCTTAGCTGCTCAAGAAGGTACAAAAACTGTAATATTAAAAATTATGTCCTCAAAACATATCCAGTTCTCCAGAAGCAGAACTTACTTGCTGTTTCCTAAAATAACAGTTTATTTTAGCAGTCTTAAACCTTGCCAAATTCCTATAATACTTATAATAACAAACAATACATGCAATCATCACCATATAAAGTTAGTTACTTTCAGTGCAGAGGCTACAAGTCAACCTATGTAAAAAGTTCTTGGGTTGAGTTTTTTGGTTGGGTTTCTTCAGTTGTTTTGCTTTCTTTTTGTTGATTTATTGGTTCTTACATTATTTTGAGAGTTTTCTCCTTAGCTATACCAAATAGCCATCCATACAACTGGTTTTCCATTTGCAGTTGATCAAATTGATCAAAAAAGTTCAGATTAGACACTAAGAAGAGGTTCTTCACTGAGAGGGTGGTTGAACACTGCAACAGACTTCCCTAGGGAAGTTGTCCCAGCACCAAGCCTGACAAGAGTCCAAGAAGCTCACCTTCTGCACCATTAGTGGGCTCTCCTGCTCCCCAGGGAGAGGGCCGGTCAGATAAAACATTGGAAACAACTGGTTTGGTAATTAAAAACACATGAATTTCCTCCCATTCTGCTCAAAGCTGAAAGCATCCAAGATTCTTCCCCAGGCACATGCTGCCAACTCCTCAGCTTATTAGTGGACAGGCTGCCTCAAAGCACAATAACAAAACTAGGGAACTTGTCTTCTGTTTGCTTGATTCTGGAGCTCACAAAATGCAAAGACAGTCTTTTGCTTCTCAAAAATAGGTTTCAAGCAAGGCGGTCACCTGGCTCCAATGCAAGCATTTCCTCCCTGCCCCCTCCAGAGGTGCCTCTGGTGTCAGTATTTAACATCAGACTGAGCAAAGCAGCAGAGTAAGCAAAAGGTGACAAGTAGTTTTTTTGGTATGAAAGGCTTCTGCTGAGGCACATTAAAATACCAATTCAAATACAGAATAATATGCATCTTTATAAGATTTCAGTCTGGTATTGGCTACTTCTGTCAAAAAGCACTTGGCTGTGTGGTCCTACTAACAGAACAAATAACTCAGGGCTTTGCCACAGACCTATATGCCACAATGAAAATACGTTGAAGTTACAGATGTCTTTGAACATACTTTGGAAGTAAAGGAATTGTTTCTGATACAATAACAGTAGTGCTAATAAGTTAACGCCAAGATACAAACAGCAGTCAGGTCAAATCCTTAAGTCACTCTGTAGGAAACCTAGATACGAGCTTGCTTTAGCTCAGAGTTACCCTGAGACCTCATATGGTCCTCACTAATGAAATAAGAAGCAGCAGTAGTATCTGCTCCCAGCATAACAGCAGGGAAACCAGATTGCAAGGTTCTTTTGCTAATATGAGTTACTATCATGTTGCGGGAGTTTTGCACTGTTGCAATAATTGCAGATTTAACAGGCTTTTTCATCCTTCTCACCTTCAAATTCTCTCTCCTTCAGAACAGCTTAGTGCTGCCATCTACTTTTTTTATACCCTGTTGATTTCCTCTTCCTAACAGGTTTGGGGTTTTTTATCCTGGCAAAGTTCTTAGCAGACTAACTCACCCACTAAGACAACACTCCCTCACTTAAGTCTTTACAGTCAGGTCTAGCTCATCACCACAGGCAAAATTAAAACCAAAGGAAACAAAATACAGAATCACATCCAAAGTCCCTTTAACACTAATTTACTCTTGAGCCCTCAATTATTAATAAAACCCCACAACTCCCTCAACTCTTAACCACAAGCTATCTTTTACACCCCTTGGGGATATTAAGCTACTAAATTCAGCAATGGCAAGATGGCAAAGACATAGGTCTTTATCAAATCATTTGGACAGTTCTAGAAAGCAAATTTATCTAGCTAAAAAAGTTATTCAAAGTTTTAGTCCTAGAGAATTAATAAAATTCTTTTATAGGTCATTTATTTGCACAGGCACTAACACTGCTGGAAAAAAAATATTTCCTGGCTAAAGGATATATCATCTGAATAAAGAGGCTGAAAAACATTGAGGTAGTTTAGTATGAGACTGCCTGCTGCTGATCAGGCAGAGCTAGTCTTGATTAATCCTCCACCTCACTTTTTCATTGCAATCATTTTAAGGTCTGAGCAACTGTTTCCACATAGCTCCCCAACCACCACTGGTTGAGGGTCTTCACCTTATTTTGTATAGAAGAGTGTTCAGACCAGAGCACCACAAAACCCTTGGAATAAGGGGAAGCCAGAGCACCTTCTGCCTCCCCACTAACAGCACAGAAAAAAGACAGTGAGTGCATCCATCCCTACTGCAGCCATCTGCCCAGAGGTTGTGCTCCAAAGAACTATGCTCTTGCCTTTTATCTTTGCTTCCGTTATCCCAAACAAGATCACTGTATCCTCTGTGGATAAGGGCCAGATTCTCAAAGATCACAAAGTCTCCAAACCTCCACTCAAATAATTCAGAGCATGTGCCACACACATGCAGAGAGAGTCCCACACAGAAAAAGGCTTTTACCACTGTTCTGCCTACATGTCCCAGCACAGGCTGTTCAGAGCCCTGCCCAGGTTTGCAGCTTGGTCTCACATGACTCCAGGCCTCTGCTGAGGCTGCAAACAAGTCACAGGGGCTCTGCTGGAGAGAATATATTTATCCATAGGGAATCGAAGGGAATTAATCACATTATATGTGCTGTATCAGGCTGACGAAGGTCAGACATCTGAACTAGGGCAGGCCAACCTTCAGCACAGATGCCAGCTTCATGAGGAAGCACCCTGAAAACTGGCCAGAAAAGATATTTTCAGGAGCAGATTTCTTTTTCCCTTTCTGCAGAGCTTTATTTCATAATGGAAGCTGGATAAGAAAAAGAAAGCAAAAACCAAAATCAAAACACAGTTTTTAAAATAAAAATTCATTTCCTAGCTGTCATCCTTGGATTTTGCATATCATGCCTTAGCATTAACGGCTGCCAAACACAAGATGTCAGGTCCATCTGGCAGATGTACACTTCCCCAGCTGCCAAGTGCTTCCTTTAGATCCAGGGGCTTTGCTATTAACTATATTCGCAAATTCCAGCCTCCTAAATGAGTAGGGCTTCTGAACAGCAGCCTCTGCTTCTGAGTGCCCTGGAGAGGGGAAGCAAGGCTACACTGCAATCATCCAGAGCATCTGCTGCACTTGTGTGGCAGGGAGGGCAGTCTCCTGGTAACCGATGGCTATACCAGCTGTGGGAGAGCTTTAAGGAATTCCTTTCTCCCCAGATTATCCCTACATAAAATTAGAAAGTATTTAGGAAGCAGAGGGGAAACCCAACCATTCAAGCTGACATCATTACTTATTTACATATAAATACAGCCAGGAAATAAGCATATGTATTTATATATAAACAAAAAAGCTATCTGTACAATGTTTCATACATTGCTTTCCCATCCAATATTTACTACTTTATTCATGACTTAAGGAAAAAAACTTTTTCCCCGAGAAACTGGTGATAAAATGCCCTCTGGTGGGCGTGACTGTGGACCTCTACATCAACAACCACCTCCAAAATAGTTTGGAGCCTTCGATATATTCCTGGGATTACTATTTTTAATGGAGTGAGACAAAGCACATACTTGCCTTCCAGAAGAAACAGATACAGCCCTGACTAACAAGCCTGTTTTACTGCTAAATATCTCTGGATTAAAATCATCCCAAAGTTAAAAAAAAAGTACTATTAAAATAATTTTAGGAATCATGACATGTTTTAATGTTCATTTTACCTCTCTAGGATATATTTTCATCTTAAAAAATAAGCAATTAAGAGAAACAGAAAAGTGGCATTAAGTTCTGCTTTGCCTCAGCATAACAGAATCTTTGTCGACTGAAATGGAGAAAGGAGGGGTAGAGAAGAACAGCATTTTCAGAGCTTATGAATCATTTTTGTCCTGTTAAAGCACCAGGCACTACTAGGGAGGCAGCTCTAACAGTACAGGAAAAAAATAACAGCCCTTGTTCCAGAAGAGTTTATTGCCAAAACAGAAAAAGCAAAAATGGAAAAAATCCTTCAAATATAAACTGAAGTTAACAGGATGAGTTTTATCCTTCAGATGCTCAATAATTGTGGGTGGTGCTTTCATTAATTTGAAACATGATGAATCTAAAAAAAGAGAGCTTAAGGTTGAAGATGCAGTGACAGAAGAGATAACACAGCAACTTGGGGTCAGAGAGCATGTACAGCTACTCTGAGAATATATATATATGTAAAGCAGACTGCTTTGGCAAGCCAGCCACACTGGAAGAGGAGAGCTACCAGGCAGATGGGACTGCATGAGCCTGACCCTAATGCAGCCAAAAAAAGCTGCAGTTACACACAGAACTCAAGCTGACCCCACATACTTTCTAAGGATCTTTTTTTTTTTTCTGTGCAACAGCAAAGCTTCAGAGTGGCAGCTAAATAGAAGGCAGAACAGAACACTGAGGTCACATGAAGGAAAATGGAAGAACTCCACTGCTTTCCAGAGTTCCCTGGAAAGTCTTTGTGCTTTCATTTCATACAGAATACAGCACTTTCTCAGTTCACCAGGATGGTTAGATATTTGTTTCCAGCTTCCACAGTACAATCTGCAGTTAACCAACTGCAATGCCAAAACTATTTGCAACTTCCCTCTATACATGGAATGTGAAGCATTTCTGTCTTTTTATAGATGTTTCTGGGCAACAAAACTTTGCTCATGAAGTTGTTCTGGGGTGTAAAAAAATTATATGATTTAACATTCATGCCCTCAAAGAAAAACAAAAAGCTGTCAAAACCCACTCATTTATTTGACACATGCCTTTATCCAAGTCCTGCATCCCTGCTCTGTATAGAGCTCCTTCCCTCTCTAGTGGCAGACAGGTCAGATACCAATGCTTAGAGCCTGCTCTGGGCTTGGCTAAGATCAGTTTTTAGTTCCAAGTTCTTTTTTTGCTAACAGCCCACACAGAGATTCAGAGTTACATTTACCATTTCTTTCTGAAGACAGAGGCCATGGGTTTCACATAGCAGTGCTGTCACACGGTGTTCTCCTGTATGAGCTTCACGATCATCATTCTTGCAAGGATCTCTGGACATTGACTGCAGATACAGTGAAACATTTGTTTTATTACATAGAGCAAGCCAAGATTAAATGCTCTATTTGTTCATGTAATAGTTATACACAATACCCAGCCATTAATCCTAAATTTTTGCCTAAAATTAAAAGTAACATTATCTAGGTAAAGCAAGCACTGATATTTCTTGGATCTTATCCTGGTGGCTGATCTTGGGTTTTTTTATCTTTCAATTTTCTAATCAAGAAGATGTCCCAAGGCTGAATGGTTCTGATTGTTGTTAAATTTCCAGTCTTTTTTATATAAAAAGATAAGGGGTTTATGCTTTGTTTCTAGGGTAGAACTATCCTCTTAAGCCAACCCTGAAGTGGCTATAATCAAATTCAAGAGATTACTGGTCTACTAAAAGCCATGAACCGATACCTTGTAAAATTAGAATCTAATATTTAGACAGGAAAAGACTTATTATAAGTCATATGTGATGTCACTTTAGTAAATATCTTGAGGAAATCTGAGCCTGCTCATGTTTTTCTAAAGTTGAATAACTGCCTGATAAACAGTGCAGCCTACAAATAGGAAGGAAATGGTTAACAAGGACTTCCACTCAGATTACATACAGCAGAAGTCACAGCAGCCCCCCGGCTTCTCCAGATGAGTGCCTGATGATGCCCTGGTTAACCATCACCTCAAGCAGGAGATGCCTGGGCTCAAGCTGCACCTGCACTTCCATCATAAATTAGTGTTTTAAGCTTCTCAACCTGACCCAGCCGGGTGTCATTCTTGATCTCCAGCCCAGGCTACCTTAACTCTGCCATCAGAGCACTGCAGCTGTACACAGTTCTCTGAATAAAGATGCCAGCATGACACAAAGGTTGGGGGTTTTTTTCACTTATATTAGTCTTGAAATGCCATACTTCAATAACTTAGCTACTGCAACAACAATATTTGTCTAAGAATAGTTTTTAGAAGGCTTGAAGGATGCTGCTGTGAACTGTTCAAGTGTGATATTGAAACAGTGCATTTAAGGAAAACTTGCTTCAATTTCTTTTTTAGCAAAAACATACCCGACACACACACAAATGGACTTCCAAAATTTCTCTTTGAGACAGGGGAAAAAACCAAATAAACCAGAATAAAGAGTATTACGGCAATCACAATTCTCCTCTTCATCTTTGGCTGCAGTTCTGTATCCAAATACCACTTTTCAAGTCAATCTCACATTTTACGGACTTCAGGCAAGCCTTATTATTTCCTTAATTCCTATACCATTTCATGCTCTGTTTTTATCTCCTACAAATAACTCAAATATTGGCCACAACTTCCCATTGCCTTTTAGTTCCCAGAGAGATAAGGTTGTGATGTTGCAAAACTCTAACTGCCCAGAAGTTTAGTCATAAAACTACACATTTTTCTTCCAAAAAGGAAAAATGTACTAGGAAATAGGCTTTACTTTCGGACATTCAATAAACTTAAAGAATGGGTAGAACATTTATCTAATGTCTTCAGGGTACCAAATGTAACTTCATTTGACTGCACAGATCTGGGCCAAGGACAAATTTGGCCCATTTTATATAATAAAGAACTGAGGGGAAAGAAGAAAAGGTATTGAAGCACCTAGACTGTACAAACCAGAGACTAGCAAGCAAGTATTTCCTTCCCCCTCTCTTACATTTGCTGTCATCTACTGAGATTTGCAGACTTTTTCTTCGACCTCAAGACCTTCACAGTTGAATTTCACAAGTGATTTGTTCCTCAGGGTAGAGAAGCACTGTGCAACATCAGATACATATTGGAATATGTCAGCTCCACAGGTGTTAACTAGATCAGGATTTGGTCTGCAGTTCAGCAGCTCTTGTGACAATTCACACATCAAGATCAACTGAGAGATTCCCCAGGAGGTCCCACGCAGCCACAACCCACGCTCTTATGTGCTACAGGCAGCTTTTAATCACATCTCATTACATTTGTTTGCAGTCTTAAGGCTCAGACCTCAGAAAGCAAGCAGGTGGTTTTTACTTTCAGTCTCATACAAAGACCATAAGGAATAAAACATTGGCAGAGACAGCCAAAGCCTCATGAATTCTGAATTTGAGAACGGGCATTCAATCCAGCCTGCAGAAAATCCAGACTAGCAACAGTGTAAAAGAGATAAGAGTTAACTCACCAAAGATCAAACCCAACTTTTATTTATGCCTATGCAACATTGACTTCTGTTAACTACATGTGTGTAACCGGGGGCAACATTTGATCTGAAGCCTGGTACCCTGATGCCCGGCTATTGTAAAACAGAAGCAAAAAGGTAACTACAAACATTTGACTGATGTTGCCTGCAAGTAGGGCACTGCAGACAGCTCTACCAGCAACTCATATTGACAAAATTAAGATGGGGCACGGCAAACCTCCCTAGTAGAAGTAATTGCACAAATATTTGGAGTGTTCTTAAAAAAAAAAAAAAAGAAAATATGACACTGGGGAAAGGCAACACAAAGCCACAGACCAAGAAATAAGCTACTACATGCAAATACATGCAAGCTTCTCCCAAGTTAATTCTCCTCTTAATGGAATATTGATTGGTATGCTAAATGTTTAGAAATGTGAAACAATGTGGGGGAGAGAAGGAAAGGAAGACAGAGCAGTGACTTTTGTTTAAATGATACATACTTTCCTCATATGATCAGCCAAAAATAGCATAATGAAGAGGGCAGTGCAGTACATTTAACATTTTGCCTTGCATTTTATTAGCAAGTCTGTCAGAAATGACCTGGGAGTGTTAGTCACACACTTTTTGTGCCCTTCTACAGGAAGAAGGCAAAGCATTTTTCATAACCTCTCATCACACAATATCCTTAGTGTATCTGGTATTTCTCTACTCCAAGTAGGATGGATTACAAAGTGTCTGTGGTAGTACGGAGGCTTTTCACATGTTATCTATCAAGTTTGCACAATTGGGGAGAAACCCGTTGTTTGGGGCGAAAAGCAGAGCAGTCCATTGTCATTAGGAACACCTGGCTAAGCTTTGTTGCACCTACTCCTATTCCCAACTGAGAAGAGAGGACAAGAAAGAAACAGTTGCATCTTTGAAGGAGAGCCAGTTTTTAAATAAAAATATTATATGATCCAGTTTTTAAAAGAAACCCTTAAATATAACCAGTATCTCATAATCAAGCAGCCACTTATTTCAGCCTTCCAGAAATTTCTACCTACTCCAGTGACTACCAGTAAAATTTTAGAAAAAGCGTTTCTTCTACCCTTTTCCTTCTTTCATTCATGGAGCCTTCAGAGATATCCCTTATAGCCTCCAACTCGTTTTCTAAAAAGCCACTCAGTAAGAGGGCAAAAGTAAAAAACCAAAACCTCAATCAGAAGAGCCAACTTCCACGGCCATCAGAGCTCCTAGCCCTGATAATCCAAACAACAACATGCTAAATAGCTCTGCTGAGCCATCCCATATTAAGGATACACTTAAGAATACAGGCACCGTCAAGGAGCCATTTCATTGTGTATAGGTTATACACATGTATTTTTGTGCTCTACTGCTTGTACTAAAACATAAGAAACTTCATACAGCATAAGCAGCCTCTCTGCCACTGCTTTTCCAAACTTTATGAAGGGTTAATGAATAAGCTCAAAAAGATATTGCTTAGCTTGATTCTGTAGCATTTCATATAGTTTCAAAAGTATTTTCCAGACATTTATATACCTGACAACATTTTGTAATATGAAGTGTTCCAATTTGGCATTGTTCCACCCTTGGCAGGCAAGAGACAATAAAAATCAAGAGAAAGTGAAAAATGAAGTTTCTGAAGTATACAATATGTTAGGAATAATTTAATGAATTCAGGTGCTCAGCAAGCTACAAATCAACCAAACTCTGCAATACATATATATATTTCAAAGCACAGGTAAACACAGCTGCATCCACTTTAAAGTTATTCCATGTTGTGTGATTATTGCAATGAACTTCCTGAACTCTTTCACCTCTCCTTTTGATCTGGGGTTTACCTGTGGCTGGAAAAACTAACAGCATTTAAATTCTTCTCCCTCTAATTAAGGGAGAAAGCATATTTAAGCCTTAGACTGAGAAAAGAAACCTTTCTTTGACTAGCTACAGTATGCTGCAATTGCAAATCTACTAACATTGCTTTTGCAGACCAAAACCAAAACCCTGCAACAAGGTCTGACAAAGCATATCTTAGAGCAGAATTACCCGATTTAAATATTAATTACTCATCAGCATGGACTTTAAGAAGTGTCTGAAGCAAAAGGCTTTAAATCACACTTTAAACCCAGGATTTCTAAAGTCTGCACTGTCATGCAGACTTTGGTTCTGGGATGGAGGTTTTTGGATTTGTCTGGGGGGCTTTTTAAAAAAAAACAAACGACAGGATTGAATATTGATAATGAGTCTTTCTCCAAGATTCAAAAATATGAAGAGACATATGAATAGAGTCCAGCTCAACAAATTAGGCAGATCTTGAATTTGAGTCCTGCTACAAGACAGTGTTATTGCCTCAGATACCTCTGTATCAACTTGAAAGATTCTTCACAGTATCTCTCAACTGCACTAACAGTCCAAGAAGCACTCCTGCCAAGGCACGCTTAACAGGTTTTAGTTAACAGCAATGTTGCAGAGGAATTTTATCAGTGGCAGATTTTCTTGCAAACTGCTGCACTGAACAAGTTCAAATGCACACCTTGAGATATAATCTGGTTCCCAATCAAACTGCATACTACCTGTACTTATGTAGAGTTGAGCTCTAAAACTGGAGACTGACCCAAGAAAAACCAAACCTCAGCAGAAATCCCAGCACTCAACATCACACATCACATAGCATATTGTAATGGATGGCAGTGAATTAAACAAAAACACAAATCACAGAAAGCTACAAAAGGAACACTGAGTTCATTTTAAAATAAGTCTTTGTCTGTAGTTTCAGACTGTTTCACAGAATCAGTATTATTACTGCAAGCCAGCACTACACATTACCTGAAATTTAAGACCACAAAAAACCTGTGTTTTTGTGATGTTAATGCCAATTATGGCCAAAACCCAAGTAGAGAATATCTGAAAACCTAAACCTAAGCACCATAGATTAAAAAAAAAAAAAAAAAAGAAAAAAAAAGAAAGCAGCACATAAAAATTAGACAAAATGGTCCCATGTTCCACATATCGTAATCCACAACATAAAATTATTTATGGAAGAGTGTGACTAGGAATTCAGTTACCGTCATTTATCAGATGGTCAAGACAGCTCAGAGGTAACTGGCTGCATAACAACAGCACCGGGAAGGCTTCAGGGCACCGCTTGTACCAGGTCTGGTTTCACTGTACCAGGTAAACGATGCATATTCACACCCTGGGAAGCTCTGTTGACTTGCAAAAACCTGACAGAAAGGCGTTCCCGTAAGAGATTTCTAATCTATTTCCTTTCAATGTCTTTCTTTATAGCTGAGGAGGAGTTCTTTGTACTTCTGGTAACAAAGGAAACACAGAAGTGACAGGAGGATGTCAAAGCTGTTTATGCTTCATACAGCCTCACACTCGGAGTTGCTGTTGGCAGTTTACTTCTTGGGAAGAGCATCTTAAACCTTCAAATAGGAGCTCCACCTTCCTACAAGCAACTTTATGGAAGAGTTAACTGCACAAAGGGATGTTGAAACCATTCCCCACGCTGGATAAGCCAACATAAAACTAGAAATTTTTTTAAAACGTGACAAAGGGCAAAGGCAGTTATTCAGTTAACCTGCAGGTATATTCAAGCCAACATCATCTAATTTGTATGTTCATGGGCTTTAGGATATACGTTTTACACTTTCTTCCACAGAGAAGTGAGTACATCAAGGAAGTGATTAGATACACAAATAAATCACAGAATCTAATGATACTATGTCATATTTAAGGTCACTGAATCAGCACACTGTGCAAAATAGAAGATCTGGAGAGGAAAAAAAAAAAGCAGAAGGACCACATAAGTCACTAACTCATGCTGAGATTTTTAGCTAGCTACAAGTCTCGACTGCAGCACAAAGAATTAGTGATCTGAAAATGATGTAGACTTCAGTGCTGCACTATGAAGTTGAGGCTCTGCAAATAGAGCAGCTTTGGGATCAGGCCCTCAGCTGTCTGGGCTCCCTGGGTCCATAGCCTACGGCAGCAAATTCAAGTGATCGATGGAGTTTAGTGGACAAGTCATTACAAGAACTTGAGTAAGGCCATGCTCAACCTAAAGAAGGGAGGATAAAAAACCTCAACAAAAATATTAAAGAGAGACCAAAACTCCAAAGTCCAACAGAAAACTCCAAATGAGTTGTAAGATTAAAAAATAAATTGCACAAAAGAGGTATGATGCAAGTTACATGGGTTAAACAAGATGGGACAGCCTGGAATTTCTCTCTCCATTACCAGATCATGGGGTACTTTTCCCACCCTAATGCTGTGTGTGAGTTTCCACCACAGCACACAGAGGCAGGAAGGGAAGGAAAAAAGAATTTTTTCTGGCCCCTTAATTTTTTATTTTCTTTTTTTTCTTCTGTGCTTCAGAAGAACTGGGTCCATCAGGTACCGGAACTAAATTAAAAGGTCAGGAAAACAAGTAGGCATGGACAAGACTGAATTGCAGATGAGCACAGAGAAGGAGAGACACAGCACTGGGATAAGCGCCAACAACTGCAAATAGTCACGGTCCCAATTCTGGTGGTTGCCAGCACAGTCCAAACCCGAGCGACTCCCAGGGACACCACGGATCGCAACCTGGGAGAGGAGGACGCATGGGAGCAGAGCAACATCGCCAGAGAGACTCTCACAGCAAACCTGGGCATAATGAATTCTCCTCGCAAACAGGCACTAAAAGTGATAGCACCAGATACAGTGCTCAGTAAACCCAAAAATCACATCTAATTCCTAGGTCCATGCTTTCCTCTCCTTTGATTGAGAAGATTTCCAGTCAAGATACACACTATATACTTTTTATTATTGTTTGAAGAAGAGCAGCAACACTGGCAGCATGCTAATCTAGAAGCCGAGACAAAACAGAGCTGGTTACTTTCTTCCCTCAAGATTTCTGCTTCGAAAAAACAAATGAACAAGGGTTTGTTCCTGCACATCACCACTTTGTTTCGTTTCAGCAAGACTGTGACAAAATCTAATTCATTGTGCCATGTATCTAATATATTGGGTACCTGAAGTATGACCATCACTCATTAGAAACGTAATTAAAAAGTGGCAAAACTAGATCCCCCCCTCCCCAGCATGCAGATGAAAACCAGTAACCCTGCCTCTATTTGTAACCATGACAACTATAGAATATTTTATTTCGGTAATATAATTCACACTGAACATTTGCTCATAGGTTTTGTTGTTAAGGGAAAGGTTGACACACTGTGCACACATTTCATAAGCTACTGAAGACAACAAATGCCGGAAACTCAGGCAGTTTGAGACCAAGAGCCCAGTTTGTATTTCGGAGTTCATTTAAGACCCTTTATTGTAAGCAAAATGAACATGAACAAAAATTCATCCAATTTAAGTGTTACAGGTCATTACTTGCAAGACAACTACTTGGTATGACAGTATGTTTTTCCAGTTTTAAATAAATCATAGTGATACCCTCATATTTTCAAAGAGTTAGTTACTCAAACACCAAATGTTAATTTTCAATTAAAATACCATAAGCATTATTAGGAAATATCAATATGGATGTTATGAAAAAAAACAGCTACACAAAACAAGGCAATGAAAAGCATAGTTTACACATGCAGACTAAGTCTTATTCTGGATGGGTCACTAAATTGTTTGCATAGCTTCTATATTTCATCTTAAATTGAAGACAACTTCCAGAAATACACACAGTAAGAACAGGTTATAAGAACAAACAAACAAAAAACCACAATCCTGAACACTATTCAGAGAAGATTAAACAATCCCAAGCATAACTAAAGTTTGACGCAGATAAATGTCAGAGTAAAATATTGCTGTACTTGATTTTTCTCCACATGGGAAAAAAAAAATAAAGCCATTAGCAGTTTAAACCAGAATACAACAATAACAGACACACTGTTGCTTTGGTTTGGAGGCAAACAATAATAAAAAAAAAGAATAAAGCTTGCTGGAACAATATCCCTTTTCTCACATAGATCCTATCTTTCAAGGAGGATTTAAAGTTTCAGCAGATTGCTAATTATAAGAAACAATAATACTGTTATCTGCAGTCACCTTAAAGCTACAGTAGTTTGGGTTTTTAAAAGTCCCTCAAAAGAAGAGCCTGATAAACATGTTTAAATGAGTGCAAGAGACTCACACGTGCCTGCACACACACACACACACACACACTTGCTCAGTTGTTTTCAAGACTATCAGGTAAAAGAAAGTTTCTTCATTTATCGGAAATATGCTGTATATAATCTTCCATTTAAACAAATAATAAGCCTGCAGCAAACATGCACGGCTTTTTCCTTCATTGATGGAAAAGTGATTAAATCCCCCTTAATCTAGTTACCAGAATGCTGTATTTTTTTCTATGCAGTTTTCATGTACAGTAACAAAAGATAAGCAGCCAACTACATGACCAGGGCTCCATAATTTTGGGTTGTGGTGGGGAGATAAATCTGTCTCCAGCGTTCAAGGAGTATTTTCAGTTTAATAAATGAGACCAGAGGAGGAAAAATAAAATAATCTTGAAGACGATGAGCACACACTGTTTATGAAGTGTACGACAAGCACCACCATCCATCCCCAGAAGTCCCTTGCTCCAGACCCTTCTCCACCCTCCGGGAAGGCACAGGGACCTGGACCCAAAATTCCGGGAACCACAGACCTGCATCCTCACACGACAAGGACAGCTCGCCACATCCACTCAATGTCAAAACACAAAGTAGCTTTTCCCTCCCAGCCTAAGCCAGACCTTCTGAAACCCGGTACCCAAGGGATGCACCTCTGTGCTCCGAACGGCACCAGGCAGCAGTTGTGTTCGGAGATAAGTTACAGGAAAACAACCCTCAGGGAAAAAAAAAGAAAAAGAAAAAAAAAAAAAAAAAAAAAAAGGGGAAAAAAAAAAAAAAAAAAAAAAAAAAGGAAAGCATCAATGGAAAAGCACAGCAGCAGCCAAACAAACCTCACACCGGCGAGGACATGTCACCAGCACGGGAATCGTACGAAGTGCTTTAATACACGCACACACACACATATACATATTTAAGCAATACTGTGCCGAGAAGTTCCTCGTATGCATCACGCGTGGGGATGTGGAGAAGCAAGAAGGGGGGAACGGGAATGCATGCCAGGCACAGGGAGAGGACGGGGCTGGCCGAGGCGCTTGGGAAGCAGGCAGGGAGGGAAGCAGGCTGCCTGCGGGGTGCGCGCCGATCCATGCCAGGCAGTTCCGCGGCAGCTCCGGGCGCGGGCCCAGGGATGGGACGGAGGATCCACCGGGACAGCCGCCCCCAGAAGGATGGGGGTCCGCGGGGACACCGCCACCCTCGGGACTGGGGCGGGGGGGGCAATTGCGCGGCCGCCGCCGCTCCCCGAGCGAGCGCCTGAAGTTGTGCGTGTGCGGCGGGGGCGGAGATCCCCACGCCAAGATGAAAAAACCCTGGAAAAAACCCCAAACCTTCACGGCAACATTCTGAGGGCCCGCTGGCCCCCGCACGGCACCCCCCAGGCAGCGGGAGGAACGCAGGAAGTTTTTAATGCGGGCAGCGAGCGCAGGCGCAGGGCAGCCCCAGCCCCGCGATGCCCGGCGCGGCGGGCGGGCGGCGGCGGGGGCTCGGCGGGCGCAGGGCACCGCCGCGCCGCTTACCTCCCTCCGCGGGGGCGCAGGCGGCCGCGTCCTCAGGCGGCGGGAGGATGCGCGGCGGCGGGAGGCGGCAGCGGCGGCTTGTGCATCGCAGCCTCCGCCGCTAACGCAGAGCCCCGCGCGGCTGCGGGCGCCGGGAGCCGCGCTGGAGGCCGGGCAGGGAGGCGCGGCGCGGCGGCGGAGCCTGCTGCGGAGCCGCGACCATGCTCCCGTCTGGCCGCCTTCCCCTCACCTACTGCCCGCTTTAGCCGGGGAGGGAGGCGGCCTGGGCGCCGGGGCGAGGGGCGGGCCGGGCCAATCACGGCGGCGGCGGGAGGCGGTGGAGCCCGGCCCGGCCCGCCCCGTCCGCCGCGCCGCCCCCGCGGGAGGGAGGCAGGGAGGATGGAGGGAGCCCCGGCCCCGCCGCCGCCGCCCCGCGGGGCCGCCCCGCCGCGCTCCCCGCCCGGGCGCAGGTGCGGGCGGCGCGGGAGCCCCAGCGCTGCCCTCGGCCCGCAGCGGGGCCGTGCGGGGGCACAGCGCGTTCCAGAGGTCACCGCGCTCCCACTGCATGCGGGAAAGTAGCGGGTATTTGGAAAGAAATACTGCTCCGCTTTATGGAATCACCGCTCCCCGAGGGCGTGATCCCGGGCCTCTCCAAGTCCGCAGGAGTGTTGGAATACGTTGCTGCCATTCTTACCCAACAGCGCAATTTTTTTTAATTTTTTTTTTTTTTTTTAAATATCCATCACGTTCGGAGTCACTAGAGATTTTCCGCGTGGAAATCTTCATCTGTCTCTCTTCTGTATAATCTTGTATCTGCGTGTGCTGCTTTGTAGGGATCTCTCTGATGTGCACACAAGCTGCATATGCTGTAGTTTTAAACATAGAACACTTTGTCTTTTGTATTTCCTGTAAGCAGAAAAATAAGCTTAATAAAATTCTTTTCTCCTTACTTTGCCGTTAAAAAAATGCATCTATGCTCAAACGTGTTGGAAGTAAGGCAGTTGTGCCAAATACCAGCAAAGGGAAGGGAGGGAAGCACGCAAGCCACAGAAATAGGCAAATCCATGTTTTTATTGGAAATGGGACACACGCTGCCCAACGCCTGGAGGAAGCAGGGTGCAGCACTAACAGAGCAATTTCACTTTCTCTCTTCCCAACCTCATAAACAAATGAAAATTATTGCAGTGGACTAAAACATTTCTAAACCCAGCCATCGTCATTAATATTAGAATGCTTTTAGCT
Source organism: Corvus moneduloides (assembly GCF_009650955.1). NCBI lineage: Eukaryota > Metazoa > Chordata > Aves > Passeriformes > Corvidae > Corvus > Corvus moneduloides. The sequence goes on from NC_045478.1 coordinate 7,931,200, forward strand.
GAATATGGCCGCACGCTGGAACAGGCAGGCTCCATACATTTTTGTCTGTAACATATCATGGATTAATATTGAAACCTCCAGTCCTGTACATCACAGTGGAGTGTGAGGGTCAGAAGTTCAAAACAGCTTAAATCTGAATTATTTAGCACGTGCATACACGACACACTCTTCTGATTTCCACGCAGGATTTTTCCCCCTTGGTTTTCTCCCTTTTGAGCAGGAGAGCCCTGCCCATTGTTATTTGCCCTGGTGCAGTGTTATTTGCCCAGCATATATAGTTGACCCAGAATCTGACGAAGCCAATGAGAAGAAGTCTCAATGGGACTGTTGACCTAACAAGTAGCATGTCAGTCTCCCGGTGGCATTTGAATGTTCTCACAGCGAATGCTTCGAGACAGGAGAGAGCATAAAGCAGAGATTCTTTGGAATCCTTAATTAGACACAGCGATTTTGGAGTACTGGCTTCTGCTGCTATCCTCCAGTGCCTAGTACTTTGTTTTGTGACCTTGAGGTTAAGGATACCAACGAGCCCTGTTTATTTTTAATAAAATCTTACAGTCATATGAGACAGTTCTAGGTTTTATTTATTTTTAGCATAAGTGCTTCCATCTTATCTGCCTCACAGGTTTATAGTAAGGATTTAGCTAATATTTGGACAGCACTTTTAAGCTATGAAGCTCTATATGTGTATTATACTGACCATTTTCTGCATTTTTCATTTTAGGAGGGTACTTTCGTACTCTTTCACTTCAGGAAGATAGAGTTCAAATCTTGACTTCAGTTTTCCCATCAAATTTTGTCAAATACCTGATTACAAATGCTGACACAGGGTCAGATTCTGCATTCAGTTACAGGTAATGAATTTCAAATAATTTCTTGATCCTCGGTGACTTTACTCTAGATCTAAACTAGTTCGACTCAGAATTAGCATCACAATTTCATATTCATGAAGAATAAGCATTTGATTACATTGAATATACCATTATACTTTAATTTTCTTGCTCCAATTTTATTTTAGTAACTTCAGTAATTTAAGAAGAAACTGCTTCATTTTATTACTTTTTGAATGACATTTTTTCTCTGCTCTGATTCTGAGAAAAAAGCTGGTGGGTTTTGTAGAGAGGGTCAGGGGGCTGAAAAGTTTTTTGGGGGCATCCTGCTCCTGGTGTAGTAAAGTAACAGTCTGCAAGTTTTTTAAAAATTGAGATTAATACCTGCCTCTGGAGAAATTCCCCAGTTCTTGGCATGCTATTCCTGCCTCTGGAAAAGATCCACTACTGCTCACATCCTTTCTCAGCGTTCGGGAAATCCTGTCCTCCTCTTACTTGTAAGGTATGAAAACCTATGTCCACGTAAAATCACTGAAAATAAGGATACTTCGAATGCTAATGAAACGGAAGATCCATTTTCAGAAAAACAAATATTCTAGGGTGGGGGGTTTATTTGGATGGGGCTGTGGGTTTTTTTAATAGAATTTGTTACAGGGTTGTACTTGACAGGCTGAGGATTGTTTGTAAGAATCCCAGTTTTGGATTAGGCAGCTGATAGCCTGCAAGACTTTGGGGGCTGGTAAAGCTTGCTCCTCTGAAAGAAGAGATTTCCTCTTTTAGCAATAGATCATTATGTTACAAGGCGTGTATTAGAATGAGAATAATACAACTTCCCCGGTCTTTGCTGATCATATCAAAACTAATGGCATCTTGAATTGTCAGAGCATCAAGTCCATCTTCTGATAAAATATTAGAAGACACGCAGATCTATTCATCTTATTGGAGATTTCATTTTAGTCTGAAAAATATTTGATGGCAATGCCATTAGATTAACTGTGGGCATGTATCACATGCACCAGCATAGTAGTTGGGTACTAGGATTTTTCAAAGGGGTTTCCATAAATATTTCCCACTTTGTGGTAAAACTTATCCCCTAGGTTTGTACATGCTTAAGGGAGTGAAATTCTTATTTATCTCAAGGGATTTAAAATATAATTCTTTAGCTTGTTACAAAAAAAAAAATCTTAAATTTTTTGGGTACAGGTTAAGCCATTTCAAAGATAATGAAATTTCATCTCCAGAATTGTTGCATGAGATTTTTGTAAGCCATAGCCAAAGAGGAATGTCTGCTACCCGAACTTTAACTGGAAGGTTTAACTTCTGCTTTCAGCTAATGAAGATCTCCTTAATTACAGGTTTACTACATAGATCTAATGTCAATGCATTAATTTTCTGCTGTCTGAAAATGTTAATAGATCTGGTAGAATATATAGAAAATATGGTAGTAGATATTTTTGTATATTCACAGGGTTAAGGGGTTCTGAAAAAGTCAGTGGAGATTTGGAAGATATCTTAGGGGGTTTTTTTCAATCATCTATTTTTATTTATTTGACGTATAAAGACTGTTTGCTACTACTTTAGCATTCATATGTACCTATCCGTTACAATTATCCTTAGCATTTAACAGAAAGATAATGCCCAAAGGAAGCAGGAAACAACATTTAAAGTAATTTTTATAAGTGGAGCTTGAGTTAATTGCCAAAATATGAATTTAAGATGGATTAAAACTGCCAACCTGTGGAATTTATTGAAAAACATAATTGCCGTCTATGGGCACACCATGTTAAATGAAACACCTCCTTCCCTGAGCAAATCTTTTATCTTCTGCTGAGTAACCAAAGCTGCTATCAGGGGTGGGAAGGCAGAGCTGGCAGGTACAATGTCCTGTCACTGGGAGCTGGTTAGAAAAGGATTCTGTCCTTCATGCCTCCCAAACCGTGCCCACCTCCATGTCATTTACAGGGTAGTCATCAAGGTAGGCAACTATTCTTGTGAAAAGAATCAACCTTCAGACAAGAAGAGGAGTTTCAGATCATCACTGTTTGGTTGATAACCTATAGAGCGACTGAAATTATTGTACCAAGAGATGAGGAAGATATGTGATCAACTCCTTCATATCTGACCATATTCCTGTATTTTTTTCACAAGAGGATTATATTCTAAGTCCTCCACTTTGCATGTCTCTGATTTCCTCAGGCATTTAGCTTTTTAACCTGACCACAGACTGTTTGCAGACACACACACGGCTCTGCAGGCAGAGGTTATGAAGTCATTTGCTTGGAATTGGTGAAATAAAGATTTGTGTGATTTTAGGTGTATGAGCCAAAACGTCCTTGTCCCTGACTTGTCAAGGGAATGTGAAGAGTCTGATCCTCTAAGAGCAAGCAGTATATTGAGTTGATTTCTCTTAGCTATGACAGAACCATTTGCTAAAATTTCCCCCAGAAGACAGAAGTGGGTTCTGCTGGAGTTGTGATTGTGATTTCTGATGGGCAGTAATAAAAGTAAGATCTATTTAACTATACTGGCAGAGTCTAGAGCGCTGTCTTGAATTATTTGAAAATATGTAATGGTTAGGGATAGCAGAGAAGTCAGGTTTTTGTTGGACTTTTTTAAAGTTTATGAAGGTTCTGCTTAACAACTTTATTTCCAGTCACCTCTAGTCCCACTTGGTCACATGGAGAGGCATTTTTATTGCCATTGAAGTCATTGCATCAGCTGCTCGAGTTTTATCAGAGTAACTCCACTACTCTGGTTTATGAGGGAGGATGTGGGAGGAATTGGACTTTCAAGGTGAATTTGGAGGGAGTTGTGTTGTTTGATTTGTTTGCCTAAAACAGTAACAATGTGTTTCCACCTATTCCTCATAATTATACAGGGAAAACTAAAATACATGCCATTTTGAACTGAATGTCTATATTAAATTGGTTTGACTCCTATTTTCTGCCATCTGTGGCATAACTAGAACAGAGAGTGAGAACAAAAAATATAAATGACTCAGTCACATTTCCTTTAGGAGAGGCATCATGCCCCCCATTCTTGAAAATTCCAACTCAGACTATTCTGTGATTCTGGTAATTTTAATTGTAAATAATTCATTTAAGCTCTGAATGAAGCAGTATTATGACACCCTGGGCATGGAGAAGAGATGTTGCTGTTGTGTCATTTAATAGAGGGACCCAAATATATGCTATAATGTTTTGGTTCAGCAGCTACGCATAATTTTTCTGTTTATTTAGATGGGCTCCAAAACAATCTCAGTGCAATGCTGAGATGTAATTCAGCTTAATTAAATACTGAATTTTTCCTGTAAATGTTAAGTACCTCATAAACCTGACTGTGGAAAGAACCAGAAGCATGTTCACGGAGAGGAAAATGAGACAAGTAGGTGCTGCTGAAGCCTCTCAGAAGACTTAGTGGCCACCTGCATTAGTTGCCACTGATAATACAGGGAATCATATCCAGGCTCTGGAGTGAGATGGACACAGTCTCCGCAGTCCTTGTTTTCATTCTATCCAGACTGACCAGAGAAGGTTCCTTCAGACCCATAGAAAACTTGATAGAGGAAGGTTGATTGTATGTTGGGCTTTCCTGGGGATAGAGCTGAGGTACAGCCAGGCATGCCAGCATACCTTGGGAGCCTGGAGGCACTCAGAGGTCTCACATACCTATAGACACCTATTTTAGAAGGTCTGATTTACCCCAAGTTTACATATGAGGTAGGTCTTTGAGGCAAACAGATTGTCCCTTCTGTACCTTACAGGCATTAGGGGCATTCATCCCCACAACACCCTGGAAGAGGGTGGCATCACTGCTCTGACTATACAAGAAATTTTCGTCATTCTTAGTGTCTTCTAAAAGTCAGTTTACAATGCCAATGGTGCTTCTGGTTTTTATTTGGTTAGTGCTTTTCACATATTCTGAACATTATATAAAACTCTTTTTTAATGGATTCCTTTAGGAATCAAGTTTTGAGCAAAGGCCAAGTGTTTCTATCACTTATCAAAGAAATTATACGGAATCACCTTTACATACAGCACAGGTTAATGGTGAACAAATGGAAGAATAAGTAATAAAGGGGCAAATTATTATTGCTGAGTGACCTGAAGTGTTTAATCATAGAATCATAGAATGGTTTGTGTTGGGAGGGGCCTTAAAGGTGATCTAGTTCCAGTTCACCTGCCATGGGCGGGGAACCTTCCATTAGATCAGGCTCTGCAAAGCCCCATCCCTGGCCTTGAATAATTCCAGAGATTGGGCAGCCACAGCTTCTCTGGGCAGCCTGTGCATCACCACTCTCACCATGAAGAATACCTTTCTAATATCTAATTTAAACTTACCCTGTTTCAGTTTATGCAGAGGTCAAAATAAAATGAAAAAATTCTGAACATTAGGTTAGTGCAAGGTTGTGTAATAAAGCATGAAGACAAGAAAGCTATGCAGGGCAGGGGCTCTTTTTGGAAAACAAGGGCTTTGAAAAAGATTTTGGATTCTTTTTTGGATAAACACCTCAAAATGAAATCTCACTGTAATTCTGTGGCTAAAAGGGCAATACAGTCCTGAGATGTAAAAAAGAGTAATATGAAGCAGATAAGAGGATTTGATGTTGCTCACATGCACAACAGTGGTAAGGCAACTGTTAGGAACCGTGTCCAGTTTTGGTGTTTGCAGTTCAAAAGCAATGTGGAAATAGTAAGGGAAGTTCAAAGGAAAGGTATGAAAAAGGATTCGGAAAACAAGCATGACAACATGAGGCATAAGCAGCTCAACTTATTTAGCTCATCAGGGAAGAAACTGAGAAGTGACTTGGTCACTGCAGGTAGGAGCTGACCCATGGAAAAGATACCCAAGAGTGAGGAGCCATTTTATCTACCTGACAAAGGCATTACAGGACTCAATGTTTGCCAGCTTAAGTCAGACAAATCCACTCTTGAAAGAAGAAATGTTTTCCTTGCCTGCAGAGCCCTAAATAATAACACTGTTTGCCCTGTAAAATCTGTCGCAGGTAATGATGTTTAAGAGGATGCTAAATATGTATTTTTAAATACTTTCATATGCTTTGTGGAAAAATCTGTGCATCTTTCTGTGCTTGTGTGCGTGGGAGCCCTGTCAGAATGGTGGTGGGGGTTCCTTGTCTCGCAGTCTGAGCACCTGTTATTCCTCCTATTCCTCAGTCCCTTGTGAGGCTCTGGGGACCAGCACTGCCAGGGTTGTTCTCACTGTCCTCATAACACCTGAAGTTTCAAAAGAGAATAATTATTAGCAAACAATCACTCTCTTGTTTTGTGGCTTTAGTGAGGTCTTTCAGACTGTCAGGAAGGATTTAATTTTTTCTCTTGGATGAAACTGGCCACATATTATCTTGGTTATTTGGGAATTGTTTCATTTTCCTGCATTCATCTGGAGCATCAGAGATGAATGGGTGGCCTTGGGTGGCTTTTTACCACTGTTCTGCACTGCTGCAGACTCACCCTCCTCTCATCATAGGTGCCTCAGTGGTGTATTTTCCTTTCATATTTATGGTAAAATTAATTCCAGTAGTTAAACTGATTAGGTCTTTTGCCTCTGTCAGATTGGCAGGCATCCTGAAGGTTACATGGCTTCTCCAGTGCATAAGGCACACTGTTCATACTGGAATCACCTAGATGTTTCTCATTCAGTCCATTTGTGCTTTTGCAGACGTCTTGAGATTGTCGACAGGTTTTTTTTGTTTCATACATAAATGTATTCTCTCAAGGACTAAACTGCTGTGTTTTAATTTGGGGGTTTAAAATAGGGATAAAACATATTGCTTGGAGATCTATAGGAGATCAGGCTCTCAGCTCTGTTTTTAAATGCTGTGAAACTTTCTGTAAATGGTTTGTATAGTCAATAAGGATATGATTAACAATGTTGTGATGAATATTCTGCACAAAATTTTTGCATTCAGAGGCTTTTGTATTCAAAAAGAGTGATGTGGTGATCTTTCTGCCTTCTTTCTTTGAACAGTCTATAGAATTTCCCCTGGTAATTCTTGCATGGGGCATAAATCTTACAGATGAGCTAATGAGAACATTTACAAACAAACAAATGCAAACACTCAAATCTTGCTTCTCTTATAGTATTTCTTGGAAACTCTATTGCATTCCTGTCTCAGTTATTTGGAGTAATAATTAGCCAGGTTGATTTTCATAATGTTCTCTAGGACTAATCACAGCCCCGTGAGCACAGACTAAAATCCTGGCACCAACTGAGCTGTATGAGGGCTTGGTTATGAATAACCCTATTCAGTCATATCCCTTGTGCAGAGCATGGGTTAGTAAGCTGGGGTATGTACACAGCTACACACATGTAAATAGTGAGAACCGTGCCAGGGAAGTAGAATTCCTCCGTATTTAGGAGAAAAAAACATTAGCAAGAGGAATTTTTTTTTCTCCTGCCTACCCCTTTTGAAGCTTTGTTTCACGGTAGCCAGAGGGAGAAAAAAACACATTATATGAGTAAATTGTCTGGAGAATGTAACCAGGGCCCCAGTAAACACTGAGAATGAAAACCCATGTGAGTGTGTATTCAAGCAAGTATGTGCAAAGATGGTGTTTTCTGTGAGCACTCTCTCGGATGAAAATTCTGTTCTGTAACTAAATAACTGGGGGAAAGTCGGGGTTTGGCTGAACTGCCTTGCGTTGGGATTTTCACTGAGGTCCCCTGACCTGCCCCTTTCATTTCTCCTTCCCTCTGCCCCAGCATAATGTGTGTCATTGTGCCCAATACCCTGAAAAAATTCAGGTGAAATCTGAGATCCCTGATGACCAGCACTGATTTTCAAATGATCAGACTCAAGCTGTATGATTTTGGAGTGGTAGAGTTGGGATATTTTAAATTCTATTCTGTCAAGGAATGATTAGGACATTAATTTGGGCCATATTAGTACATCTCCCCTGTGTTGATGGGAGGATAGACCCCCTTTCATGTTTAATCTAAAGAAGGATTGATGACTGCCGAGGTTGTCTCACATAGGGACATCTGCCACTGAAATAAATGATGAGCTCAGAGAGTGAAAATGTTTAGGCTGCACTCTCTAAATGTGGATTCCTTCTGTGCCGAAGGCAATGAAAGCCCTTAGGTAGCAGCTCTGTAGATTTTTCTCATTGTGGGCAAAAATAAGGGTTTTTTTTATTATTTGTTAGCCCAAGGCTTCTCTCTTGAAGTTGCTATGAGTTGTTGATGCTGATTTCACGTTTCATAAACAGCCAAGTCATGTTCAAGAAGCAGAAAACTGACCTGAAAGATGACATAACCACTGGAGGCAGAGGGAAGCAGCAGCATTGCTGCTGAACGATGGTGAAAGAAAAGGGCACCTTTCCTGAGAGTTTGCCAGCAACTTTTTCTTGATGTGTGAGTTTAGTATGCCTGTGTTAGAAGAACAGTAAAGTACCTTTGAATTAGAACAGACTAGAAAAGTTGCTTAATGTGCTTTTTTCGCTCTCTTACTTTTAACCCACCACTGCAAAATTCCTTCTACCTGTAACGAATAATTTAATTTGGAAAGGCAAATAAGAGCTCATTAGCTGATGCACTGCTGCAAAGTAAGTGAGCAGGTTTTATGCCTAGGGACAGACTTTTACAACCATTTTGAAATGGCACAATACAATGCAATAAATCCCATGGCCTTTTCAGTGAGGAAGAGGGGAACACCCTCCTTCCTGTTTTACTTGGATGCAAGTTTTCTGCATCTTAAAACCCTTTATATTTGAATATTGGGGAAATAGATATGTTCCAGGGGATCACACACAGACGAATTAAGCATGAGTCCTGCCAGCAATGACTGTTGTGTTTTCCATTACATTCTCTATGCATTGTGGCTGGACAGACTCACCTTATCTGAGAGTTCTCCATCATATGCCTCAAAAAAGAGGGGGTAATATTTCTGCAAAGTATTTTTCTTTGTGTCTAGTTCTATGTCTGGATATTTTGGGAGATGTTGTGTTTCCTTCTGTCTTGAAAAGATGGCTTGTTTCTAGTCTGACTTGTTTAGAGTGAGTGTTTAATATAAATCTGTCTCTTCTATAATAGATGTTAGAAGAAGTAGACAATAATAACACATCTAATAGACATTGTAAGAACTTCTTTACTGTGAGGGTGGTGAGGCCCTGGTACAGGTTGCCCAGAGAAACTGTGGATGCCCCTTCCCTAGAAATGTTCAAGGCCAGGTTGAATGGGAATTTAAACAACCTGGGCTTCTGCAAGGTGTCCCTGCCCATGGAACAGGGAGGTTGGAATGAGATGACCTTTAAGGTCCCTTCCAACCCAAACTATTCTATGATTGTATGATTATTTTCTACAAGGAATCTGTCTTTTATCCCAAATATCTTAGTGATTTTCAGAAGTAATTAAGTGATTTTTGTGAACACCTACCTTAGTTTCTGGCAGTGATTGCATGTAGATGTAAAGCCCAGGCAGAAAACTCTCAATAGTGACTGGAAATCACAGATCAGGACTCTCAGTATTTTACAGCATCAGGTCTGTATGTTATCACTAAAAATTTCAGTGCTCAAAGGATAGATCTCGAAGGTATCCAGAGGCTCAGAAATCATATTAGTGTCTTCTAAAAGTTGCCTTTAATTTAAGTTTTGATTCAGTAATGCATAAAATATTGAAACTACAGTGACTTATTACTCATTGGCAGTGGCTGAAATTGTGGCAGTTTCCATCTTTAGTGGTTGTTTTACCATTACCCCAGATCCACGTGAGCACAGCAGATTTATGACTTGTGAATCAAATATTAGCATGGAGCACATCAGGCACTCAGTGCAGCTTGGAGCAGGTTTTCTCCCACTTGGGAAGCCAGACAGGTATCGTGGCAGGCATGACTGTGCTCACAGGTGTCGTCCCTTTGGCTTGAATGGAGAGTTTTGTGTGTGAGCAGGTGTTTGCTGGCTGGAGCCCAAGGAAGAACCTCTGGGAACCCTTTGTTTCACATAGTCCTGGGGCTGTAGGCTTGCAGACCCTCACTCAGTGTTAAGAAATAACTGTAATAACCTCTCACATTCCTGAAAATGGAGCATGTTTGGCTGCTCTGGCAGGCGTCATGATTGGCAGCATTTCCAGGCATGTGACAGCATCACCTCTGCACTTGGGGCCAGTACAGGCAAATAGCAGGCGCCGGCTTCAAAACAGCCTGAGGGAGCTCTGCTCATGATTTGTACTGGCCAGCTCTCGATGCAGGACATTCACAGCACCACATGCACTGAATGCCAGGAGTCTGTGTGGGTTCAGAAGGGGCTCGGATGAATTCCCGAAGGCGAAACGTCAGTGGAGAGATGCTGAACACAGAGGCACTGTCACTGGCCTAAGAAATCCGTCTGCTGCGATTAGCTGGAGTGAGGGAGGGCATGCTAGTGAGCTGTTCCTGCATAAGCTCCCTGTTTTATGCTCTTCTCTAGGCATCCTCCCTTGGCCCCTGCCAGGCAGGGTACAGCCAGACTTCTGATTTTAGATGGTAACCTAAACCTGAGAAAGGCTTTTGGTGGTTGTACTCTTCTGGGGAAAATACAACTTTTCAACCCAGTTGTGGATGCCCCATCCTTGGAAGTGTTCGTGGCCAGGTTGGATGGAGCCCTGAGCAGCTTGGTCTAGTGGAAGGTGCCCCTTTCCCATGACAAGGGATTGGAACTAGATAAGCTTTAAGGTCCCTTCCAACCCAAACCACTCTCCAGTCTTTCCACCAGCATTCCTCAAGGACAGTACAGGCTGTCTGGAGGTGCAAGCAAGGCAGTAGGTCTGTGCTGCAGGGATGTGGGATGCAGACATTTCAGCAAGAGACATCAGGGAGTGAGGGTTGTTCCTAGCTGGGATGCTTGGCATCTCTAGAAAGATGATATTTTGTGGAGCCAACTTGTACTTCTGGGAGAGCCACTATCACCACCCCTAAAGACATCTCATTAATTGTTAGTGGCAGAGGTGGCCCCTTTAAAAAGAGACACTGGCATTTTCTTGCAGATCCCCTCTAGCACAAAGTGTGACTTTTCTAGAGATTTTGAAGCATAAGAGAGTGAGTCTTAATTCCACCTATATAAGGCTATCAAAACTTATTCCAGAAAAAAAACCAATGGGGAATATCTTGAGTCTTATCCTTACTTTGAGGTCATACCTTCAATGTATTTTTAACTGTGGAAAAAAAAAACAACCCTTCAGTTTATTTCCCTTTCTCTGAGAAACTCAGCATATGAATAACTTACCTAAATTACTGAGGAAATGCAGCTAGGGACATACTAGAATAACTGCTTTGAATATGATTTGATTGGAATTACACAGTGATTCTAGTTTAAAAAGACAGCTTTAGCACAGTTGGCAAAGAAAAAAAGATCATTGACTTTGATATTTGTCCTATGTCAAAATCTTATTTCCATTCTGTTCTGCTCCTCCGTGACTTCTTCCCTTGCACCTTGGCATCACACGATTTCCAAGTAATCCCCACCATTTTCAAGAACTGTTTTAAAATGGGAATGCTCAACTCACTATTGAATTGTGGACTCATAATTTGAGGCTGAATCTGCAGACCTTAACAGAGATAAAATCCGTATTGACTCCAGGCCCTTTGATAGCATATGGCAAATGTCACTTGAGTTATTAACAGCCAAACAATAATGGGCTCTGTTCCGTATTTGAGGAAGCCTTTACCAATGAATTGGAGGAGATTTCTTCCTAATCCCAGATGCCTATTAGTTTATATTCTGATCCACACGGTTTGCTAACCTTTATGATTTTTATACTAGCTAAAATGAGTGCAGAAGTTGTTATTCAGCCTATAAATGGCTAATAATTTTTGAAATTTAGGATTAGAAATGTACATTAATATGTTGAATTTAAATCTAATCCTCTGTTCACTCATCAGTGCAGACTATTTCAGGATATTTGTTACTACACAGAAAAAGATTTTTGGCTCTCTCAGAATTCGCATTTATATTTCCTATTCTTGTGCACCAATGACTGTTTTAAAGAGCAATATCTTGTTAGGCACTAGGGATGAACCTAATCCTTTTGTCCTGGGAAGGTGGGATTCCTTTCTTTCAGAAACCCTCAGCCAGAAAAGCACATTTGTCACTTGACTTTCAGGAGTAATGCCTTGGTCTTCAGCTAGAGTTAGGCACATGGGTTAGCCTGTCCAGGGCTGGAGTCCCAAAATTAATTCCTTCCAGCTCTGCTTTTCGCAGGACAGTGGTGTTGGTAGAAATGGAGTGCTAACATGATGCTTTCTCCAACATGAAGCAGAGGGAAAAGGAAACATTTTGACATTAGGGTCAGTGAAAACTACTGTGTTATCTTTTCCTTGTGACATTAATTATTTATCAAGACTCCAAATCAGGCTCATCAGGGTTTTTCCCTTTAACACAGCCATTCCCTCCCTGCCTGGTTTCAAGGCTGCTGTCCTGAGAACTGCATTAGCTGTGGGCCTGAGCTGTTCAGTTGTTCACCCAAACCTTAGGGTTTTTTCTGACTGGTGGCAAGCTGGATATGTTTCCATAAAACAGGGGTGCTTCTCTCTGGGAAGAAAAAAAGAAAAAAAGAAAAAAAAAAAAAAAGTCATTACATTATTCCAAATCCTAAAAGTCTAACATGTTTTCTGCCAGCTCCCAGTAGTATTTTGGTAGTCACTAATAAAAATGATTTACAAACCAATGTGTTTCAGTGCAGTGTATTCCGATGGTATCCATGTGAGGAGGACAGGGCACCTGACGGTCGACTGTGAAATGTGAGATTGATTTGAGCACAGACAGGGGATCGTGTAGATCTGTATCAGGTCCCTGAGCTCTAAGCAGTCTTCTGAGCACAGATGGGGGGTCAGTGGTTGCAGGGGAGGAACTTCATGTGTGTCTCAGGTGCCTGTGTTGCCCTCCCACCAACATCCCACACGCTGGCACGTCAGATTTTTAGCAGTAATTCCCAGAACCTCTGTTGGAGTACTTTGGAAGAATGCTGTGTTTGCTGAGATGTGCAAGGGGTTAACCCCAGAGGAAAGATCCTTTATCTGCAGAACCCTTTGGTGGATGGGAATCCCTCAGGTGAAGCCATTCTGTGAGAGGGTCAGCAGGAATCCCTTAGGTGAGTTAAGTTTGTGTAATTGTATCTGATATACAGAGCGTTTTTCCATCATTCTTCTTTGAACCCACCATGTGCACGACCCTGCCATGTGAGGTAGAAATAGACTTGTTCTTTCTCTGAACAGCGGGATGTGAAATGCTTTTGTGATCTCCTTTCCATAATGGACAAATGCCCTGCATAGAATTTCAGCAGCTTGTGGTTCCTTCAAAGCAGTCTACTGGGGGTGGGAAAAAAGAAAAACCTGCTGGAGATACTGAGTTATAAAATATTTTAAAACCAGAGAATTAATTAAATTTTTTTTTTTTTTTTTAAATAGAAATGTCTGTATGCTTTCAAGATGTTTTCTCTTGGATTCCAGAGAATCCAGAGGGAATAATTTGGTAGTAAATTATATTCACAGAACAGTAACCAAATCCTGGGTCACTACATTCAAGGAAAGCCAGATGTAATCTGAACCAAAGTGTGGCCTGATCCGAATTCCCTGAGTAGTCTAGCCTACCTCAGTTGTGCCACTGCTTTCCATAGAAGTTTTGACTGCTGGGAAATTCTCTTAGGTACAAATTTTATGTTTTTATTTATTTATTAAAATAATAATGGTGGAAAGGTTTCAAAGTTATGCAGGTATTGAAATTTCTAATTAAATAATTCATATCTAAGTCAAAGATGAAAAATCCAATAACTGTAATGGTATATAAAGCTGCTGAAAGGTGTTTTAAATATATGCATCTATAAAGCTTCATAGCTGGATTTCTGGCCCAGCTTTCTGTACTCAAATAAATGCCTCTCTTTGCTCTATGTGTTATCCCATCTTAGGTCTGTCACAGAGCGCTGGGCTGAGACAGGCGCAGGGATCCTCCCTATAGACGCAAGCAATAAAAGCACTAATATTTGATCTTTTTTAAGCCTCCAAAGTCACAGAAAGTCTGCTGACTGATGAGTAAGTGTATGGCTCCAAAGATGGTTTGTTTTATAATACTTCCCTGGCTTTATTGTAGTTTAGAATTTAAACTAGTCACATATTTGCTAGTGAAAACATTTTTTGACAGAAAAATGCAGTTGGAAATGAATGGGGAAGTATCTTCTTTTGTCAAAAACTTTCTTTTTTTCCCCCCAGTTTTCAGCATTGACAGACTTGGAAAATTTTCCAGTCCTTTTCCTTCAGAACATTGTTACGATGAAGACTATATAAAAATTGAAAGTGTGTACTAAAAGACAGATTTTCTTTTCCTTTGGTATTTTTCATCTGCTGCAATATACTGTGTATCTCAACTCCTTTGAAGTCAATGAGAGCCTTTTCATTGATTTTAATGGCAGCTGGATCAGACCTTTAGTGAAAAGCAATGTACAAAGGCGCTGAGCTAACCTCAGACTAGAGACAAATCCTTTCAGGTGAGTAGCACCTAATGGCAGCCTGGGCTTTGCTGCGGGAGGATGATGCCTGCTGGGGCACGATTTGTTTCCACTTTCAGTGCTGGGCTATATGCAACCAACCTTTTGCTGCCCAGAGCCTGCTTATTTAGGATAGGAGATAGAAAAGACTATTTTTTACCAGCAAGTTGAGAGTGAGTCTTGAAATAAAATAGATGCAGGAGACTAGTAGGGTTATGGTGAGGGCGGCTGTATGGGGAGAGGCTGTCTATAATTGAGAAAGCTTTGCCATATTTGCTTCTGGGAAGGGTGTTCTTTCAATGTGGTGTGTTTTGATAAGCGGTATGAGAATTTTTAAAGTCAATAACTTGGTTTATAAACTTCAGCTCAGCTGGACTTAATCCTGCAGCTAGCAAATCCACAGACCAAGTAGCCCAGCTGTGTCCTCATTTGTTAAGATCTTAAACCCAAGAAGATGTCTGGGATGCTGAATTTTTTTTTTCTTGCACATTTATAAAAAGCTTAATAAAGGCAGATAGGAATAAGATGTGCGGCAAACACAGCTCTTTCAGCAAAAAGAGGGAGAGGAAAGAGATGCATTTAAATAATATTTGGGTTGGCCCAAATTTGGGACCTGTGTCTGTAAACCTTATCTGTGCCTCAGGGAAAATACAGCAATCAGGCTGATTCGTGAAGCACTTAAGCACATGCCTACGGCTTCTTGTCTTAGGTGTATTTTCCTAAACAAGGGTACTTTACTGATTTAAAGCCTGTGCCACATCATCGTATTTTTTAGAATGAGACTCTCACCCTGTCACTCCTGAGCAAAATCTTTGGGGATAAATCCCCGGGCTTGTGTGGTTCTCTGTTAAATGAAACTGTGCAAATTTGAGCAAGCACACAGCCCATGACAGGGCTGAGGCTGTAATGAAATCTTTCTCCTTGCAAGAGTGAAAAATTATCATTAATTTAAATTATTTTATAGTGCTGTCTATATTGTTAATATTATAGATTATTTGCTACAATATATTAATAAAGGCAATAATCACTAAAAAAAGAGTCTCAGCATGCGCCTGTTTAAGAAAGTCACATATAGTGCAGCTGTAACTTTTTTTTTAAAAGCCACCCATTATTTGTAACACTTTTTAGAACTGTTTATTGCTTTATATTTAGCAAATGCTGGTATATCCTTCTCTCCTTCTGTTTCCAGCTATGTTAATATGGCATTTTTTGTTTACTTCAGTGCAGATGGTGAGATGTAGAAGGACAGCTTATACACACAACCTACTCTGGTTCCCTGTGAGATCCATATGAATTTTGACCACTGACTACAATGACAGCAGTAGTGGGCCTGGCAAAAGAGATTGCAGTGTTGTTTCACTTGTAAAAGAGAGACTGGATGCAGATATTTGTGATTACAGAGAACACAAATAAAACTGGAGCAGCTATTTTATTTTTCACCCCACTCTTTTCCCGAGGGGAAGAGAAAAATAAATGTATTTCTTTGAAGTAGGTTGCATATAAATTTTAAGTCAATGGAAGGAAATATTTCCTCTCACTGCACTGTAGACAGGCTGTTAAGATAGTGGCTGCTGTGAGTCAGAAACCCAAAGTAATTTTCAAAAGTATTCAGTAATTTTGGGGCTCATGGTCCCTAATAGTCAGGTCTCAGACTGAAGAACACTGAATAATTCCTCTGGCAGTAGTGTCTTTCTTCACTTTCAGAAGGGACATCACACACTTCTTCAGGAACCTAGGATGAAACCTGGCTCCCAGACAGGTGAAAAATTGTCTTATTCTCCATGGCATAACACTTTCATGCCCAGAAGTTGCCAGTGCGGGCTAGAGTGATACCAGCATAATTTGCTTGGAAGAAAAAAACAAACCATGAACCAGGCAGTTATGGATGACTTAGGATTTCTGTCTGAACTGTAAGAATGACCCCACGAAGTTATCGAGTAGATAGGCAATTAGCTCCTTGCTGACTGAATGCGCTTCCACCAGACTAGGGGCAGTAATTCAGCATTAATGATTGCTAGCCAGGTGCAGGCAGGTGTTTGGTGAGCTGAAACTCTCCAAAGGCAGGATGAAAACTACAATTCTGGCTGAGCTCTTGGAGTATGCTGCCGGAATTAGTCAACAAAGCTGTGCAGAGCCTTGGTTGAAAGGTGTTTTAGTCAACTCTGCTAATAATCTCATCTGGCCAACTTGGCCAATCATCTTTTTTGACCAACTTGGTCAACTTGACCAAAACTTTAGTAGGTGGTTGTTGCTCATCTCCTCCAGCTCATAGAAGTACTGTGGGTTAGGGTATATTTCTATGAAGGATAAGGCAGACAAAGCTGCCCAGACAAGGCCAGTGGAAAGTGATAGAGCAAACTGGCCTTTAGCAAGGACCAGTGGGTTAAAAAAGAATGTTTGGGTTTAGCTGGAGAATCCTGTACTCATTACATGCTGCCCCACTGCCTTCAAACACAAGGCTTTCGACCTCAAGAGCATCTGCATCGCTGGCATTTGTTACAAATTGTGCTTTTCATTGTCTGCATCTGGAGAATTACTGGAGTCAAAATAATTTGGAGTAAAGGTTGGGATCAACATTTTTGTTAACTTCTGGCACAGGGAGAAAGGGATGTGAGCAAGTGAGTGCACTTACTCCATGTGTTGTCTGTGCATTTGGTCATTTTATATGGCCAGCAAAAAAAGCCAGTGGGTTTATAAAGAAGGGAGAGGGAAATGGAGATTACAGCACACTGTTGGTCAGATTATAGATATTTATTCAAGTAGGTCAAATTTTGCGACTTATCTGCTTATCAGTACCTCTCAAAGAATTAAGCAGAGCTTTAAAAGTTACAGCATTTATGCTAATGTAAAAGTGACTGGAAGATCACTGGCTTTTATTTCACCACCTCACAGAAATGATAATTGCCACAAAACCCTGCTGTCTCAACAAGTCCTTCCAGTGTCTTGTTACCCTGTTCTCAGTGCGGCCACGAGTGATGCTCAGACAGCTCTCCTGGGAGGCCTTGCTGAAATCCGTGTTTGTGAAGGAGTCTGCACACAGGGAGCTCATTGTAGGTCTGGGGTCTGAAGCCTCATTATATTTAAAAAAATCCAAGGTGTTAGGCTATTAAATATCAACAGAATGAGACTCGGCTATATTTCCCAGGATAAATGAGCACATTTGCTTTAATATTGTCATGTTCACATTTAGATTTTCTTTCTGCAGTTTTATTCACTTATTTTCTAATTCAGAAAATTCACTAATTTGCAGGTTTGCCCATTCCTGGTATGAATTAGGATGCTTTTACTGGGTAGTAAAATTAAAAACCACAGACTAGCAATAATATCTGTGCTGCAAAACACCCTCCTTAATTAAGCAATAGGACATGAAAGGCTGTATATTTCTGAGTCATTATGGCACACCTCATGTTGTTTTATAAGGCATGAAATCTAATGCAGAGTGACCACCCAAGAATTGTAGTAATTGCCCTAAAAACACTGCCTGGAGTGCCTGGTTGCTATTGTGAAATGCAATCAAGATGTAAAAATAAGGATTAAAGAGACACCTGTGCATGAAAAGAACCCTCTCAGCTATTGCTGTTGCCCTCCACATCGGCTTCTCACTCCAGACCTGTCTTGTGGAAAGTTTTAAAGAATGTAACTGAATGGTGAAAGTGCAATTAAAGATTTGTAAATTCCTTGTAAACAGCAAGGTGTTCTTGACACCAAATTGTTTAAGGGAATAAAACCCCCTTATAGACAGGATCTCACATGCTCTCCTGAATTCTTTAGGTTTTTGTTTAGCTTTTTACAGACCCTCCTTGTTTTCAAGTTTTAGCTAGGATTTTTTTTGGCATTTAGTTAATCACTTCTACATAAACAATAATTAAATGGCCATCACCTTGGAAACTGGCTGCAATGTTAATCTTGAACTCAAATATAGGGTCTGGTACAGCCAATAAAGCAATTAGCCTAATTTGTTCAGACCGTAAATACAAAAGATAAAACATTAAAAATATCAAACCTTAGTAGAAGCAAACCTAAGCCATATTTTTCAAGCAGTTGTGTTCTCTGCTAGTCCAGGGAGTGCTCTGGTTTTGTATGCTGATGTGTACAAAGTAATCAGTAAACACCCATTCTTCTGGGCTGTTCAGTTTAGAAAAGGATATATGGAGTCCTGTGTAGTTGTGGTGGATACCACGGGGTGTTTGAACCAGACTAAGAGTTAGGAAAAATAGTGATTACAGCCTGCTATGGATGGAATGACTACTTTTGATATGTTCTAGTAGCATCCTGCCGTGATGCAGCCAAAGGCGAATACAGGTAAATGTAGTTTACCTCCTTCTAACCTGGGCAATGCTGAGTTTATACTAAGTGGGTAAGGATATCTATTTTTTGTTTATTACTACACCACTGGAATGGTGACATTAGTGTTCCTCCCAAAAATTCTGCAAAACACATGTCAGTTTAAATGCATGCTTTAGACTTCCCTTCAGGAGACAGGAAGAAAAAAGAGAAAGTGTCAGACAGCCATAAATACCTTTGCTGGAAACTTTCAATCCAGCCTTTTTTCTTCTTTTTTCCTTCTCCATTTTCGTTTTGAATTTTCTTTAATTGAAACCTCTGTGGCAATTCTAGCCTTCATTGAGCATTGAAATGCCAATAGACCTGCTCTATAATGGAGGGCTCTGTAGCAAGACTGTACAATAATATCCTGGTGCAATATAACAGTAGGTAGCTGGGGAATGTAATCAATTTCCAAAAGAACTGGAATGACCCTCCTCACAGACATGCAGTTCTCCCAAACTCCGCTGACTCCAGCTCTGATCAGTTCTGGTTCACTTCCTTCCTTAGGAGAAGGATGTTTAATCTTATTGAGAGCCAGTATGCAGCTTTTTTCCCTCCCTTTTTGCTTTAAATAGTGCCTGCACCATTATGTCATCATCTTTATTTACCTGCCACACTTCACCCAAATGCCTTTATTGGGGTATATTTATATAGAGCTGTAAATGTCAATACTGGAATTATTTCTTTGTGGGATAGTGATTGTGGTCTAACACCAGATGCCTTCAGTTGAAAGAGGGGAGAATGAAGCAGGTACTGAAAAGGGAAATGACTGAATTTAGGAGAATCCAGGATTTCTACCACATGCATCCTGCATTTCTGTACGAAGGAGTTCTGATCAGGAGAGCTGTGCTTCCACTAGGAAAGGTCCTTGGTTGTGCACTAACTTGTAACCTCACTACGTATAAGCAACAGCTACAAAATGGTTCTGCTCGGTTTTAATGTGTCTTTCAATTTTTAAGAACTTTCTGTCTGAGGTGTGCTTGCTGTGGGAGACACACACACATAAATATTTACAGATCTGAATGAAATTTTTCATCTCCGTATGTATCCATACGCAGAATCAGGATATAAGTAAAATTAAGGGACTATTCTTTTGTTGTTTTTTGATTTCTTGATCTCTACACATCCTAAAAAGGTCTTCGAATGGGCAGTACAAACCAGGGCTTGATATTCAGAAAAACTTGACAGACCTTAAGATGTATTTTAAAATATTTATTTGAATTATAGGCAGCAATGCAAAGTATCAGAGTGGTCAACATTCTCACCTTGTAAATACCCCTTGTTTTATAGCAATATAGCACCGTCTCTCTTTAAATGAGAGACATTATGAAGCAGTGCTCCTGATTTACAAAGATTTTGCCCTCACTTTCTGTTTCATAAACATGATCTTCAGGTTTTTGAAATCTCCCCTTACACGCAGAAGTGCTGTCAGTTCCCTTTATAAACAGTTAAATGTATTTTAATTTCAGATAAAACTGTCAGACAAACCAACTCTCCTCTTTATATTCTGGTTATGCTGCTGCCTGTGATAAATAGAGGATTTATTATTTCCTGTTTGTTTTCATTTTCCTCACTTCATGCCACAGTCACCACTGCCTGTGTCTAGACTCTGCTTGCTTAACCTCTGCTACAATCAGTGACATTTAAATGACGTCATAAGTATCACCTTTTTATAAAGCCCATTTCAGTCGCAGACTTGAAATTCAAAAGCATAAACTTTAAGTTAAGACCAAGAGGAACACTCTTTGCCTTAATTTGGCTCCCTAAATATATCTTCGTCCTACAGAAGTATGAAAATGAAAGGATTCGTGTTTTTTACAATTTTTGGCCATTTCAAAGTGTGTGCAAAGCTCTCGTTTTAACCAAAAAAGGGTAAAATAGTAACTAAAGAAAGGGTAGAACACCCCTTGGTGCTGTTCGGCTGTTCTCCCTCTGCTTGCGCGTCCTGTCCGTGCGGCCGGGGCGAGCGCCGCGCTGCGCACTGCGGGCTGCGGCCGCCAGAGGGCGAGCGCCGCGCTGCTGCTGCGGGCCCGGGGCTGCTGCCGTGCGCGGTCCGTCCTGCCCGCTGTCCGTCCTGTCCATCCCTGCCCGCTGTCCATCCCTGTCCGCTGTCCATCCCTGCCCGCTGTCCGTCCTGCCCGCTGTCCGTCCTGTCCATCCCTGCCCGCTGTCCGTCCTGTCCATCCCTGCCCGCTGTCCGTCCTGCCCGCTGTCCGTCCTGTCCATCCCTGCCCGCTGTCCATCCCTGCCCGCTGTCCGTCCTGCCCGCTGTCCGTCCTGTCCGCTGTCCGTCCTGCCCGCTGTCCATCCCTGCCCGCTGTCCGTCCTGTCCGCTGTCCGTCCTGCCCGCTGTCCATCCCTGCCCGCTGTCCGTCCTGCCCGCTGTCCGTCCTGTCCGCTGTCCATCCCTGCCCGCTGTCCGTCCTGTCCGCTGTCCGTCCTGTCCTCTGTCCGTCCTGCCCGCTGTCCATCCCTGCCCGCTGTCCGTCCTGTCCGCTGTCCGTCCTGCCCGCTGTCCATCCCTGCCCGCTGTCCGTCCTGCCCGCTGTCCGTCCTGTCCGCTGTCCATCCCTGCCCGCTGTCCGTCCTGTCCGCTGTCCGTCCTGTCCTCTGTCCGTCCTGCCCGCTGTCCATCCCTGCCCGCTGTCCGTCCTGTCCTCTGTCCGTCCTGTCCTCTGTCCGTCCTGTCCGCTGTCCGTCCTGTCCGCTGTCCGTCCTGTCCATCCCTGCCCGCTGTCCATCCCTGCCCGCTGTCCATCCCTGCCCGCTGTCCGTCCTGCCCGCTGTCCATCCCTGCCCGCTGTCCATCCCTGCCCGCTGTCCGTCCTGTCCTCTGTCCATCCCTGCCCGCGGTCCGTCCTGCCCTCTGTCCGTCCTGTCCGCTGTCCGTCCTGTCCGCTGTCCGTCTTGTCCGCTGCCCATCCCTGCCCGCTGTCCATCCCTGCCCGCTCTCCATCCCTGCCCGCTGTCCGTCCTGTCCTCTGTCCGTCCCTGCCCGCTGTCCATCCCTGCCCTCTGTCCGTCCTGCCCGCTGTCCTTCCCTGCCCGCTGTCCGTCCTGCCCGCTGTCCGTCCCTGCCCGCTGTCCGTCCTGTCCGCTGTCCGTCCCTGCCCGCTGTCCGTCCCTGCCCTCTGTCCATTCCTGCCCTCTGTCCGTCCCTGTCCTCTGTCCATCCCTGCCCGCTGTCCATCCCTGCCCGCCGTCCGTCCCTGTCCTCTGTCCGTCCCTGCCCGCTATCCTTCCCTGCCCGCTGTCCATCCCTGCCTGTCCTCTGTCTGTCCCTGCCCGCTGTCCTTCCCTGTCCACTGTCCTTCCCTGTCCTCTGTCCGTCCCTGCCTGTCCACTGTTCATCCCTGCCCGCTATCCTTCCGTGCCCACCCGCTGTCCATCCTGCCTGTCCACTGTCCTCTGCCTGCTGTCCATCGCTGCCTTCCCACTGCACTGCTGCCTGCCCTCTGTCCTCTGTCCATCCTTGCCTGTCCACTGTCCCTGCCTGCCTGCTGTCCATCCCTGACTGCCCACTGTCTTCTGTCCATCCCTGCCTGTCTGCTGTCCACCCCGACTGCTGTCCATCCCTGCCTCCCCGCCGTCCACCCTTGCCTACCCCTGTCCATCCCTCCCTGTCTGCTGACCATCCTGCCTGCCCATCATGCTGCTGCCTGCCCTCTGTCCTCAGTCCTGTCCATCCCTGCCTGTCCGTTGTCCGTCCCTGCATGCTGTCCATCCCTGACTGCCCACTGTCCCCCCCGCCTGCCCGCTGTCTTCTGTCCATCCCTGCCTGCCCTTGTCCATCCCTACCTGACTGCTGCACTGCTACCTGTTCGCTGCTCACTGTCCATTCCTGCCTCCCCACTATCCCCCCTGCTTGTTCACCCCCTGTCCCCGTCTGCCTGCTGTCCACCTTGCCTGCCTGCTGTCCATCCCTGCCTCCTGTGCTGCTGCCTGCCCACTTCCTGCCGTCCGCTGCCCCCTGCCCACCCCACCTGTCTGCTCTTCACCCTGCCTGCCTGCCTGCCTTCCATCCCTGCCTGCCTGCTGCCTGCTGCTCTCTACCCATCACCCATGGGTGCTGATCTCAGCATGTCCCTTGCCAAGTTCAGGGTCAGGGACGTGAATCCATCCCTCGGATCATTCCAGTGACACCCCGAGCCTCCCTCCCCCCTGCCCCGCTGTCCATCAGGCACTTAATGGGTTCACGGTGTGTTTTTTCCATACTAAATAAAGGTGTTCAGGGACTGAGGACCTTTGCAAACCTCATCACCTCCCATTTTCCTGGGGACCTGCTTCTTTCACCTGCCTTCTCCAAAATAAGAATGGACAATTGTATCAATCTTCTCCTTTCTTCTGTGAAAATCCCAAGTCCTTTTAAAACAAAATGTTATGCTGCACACACAGTTCACCTTAATAACAAGAAAGAGAAGATGAATGATACCTGAGAAGTATTTATCATGTCACTGGTAGTGCTATTGGTGAGCAAGGGGCACTACAAAACTACCTTGACTAGAACAGAATTAAAATGTGCAAATTTCCCTTTGTTTAGGGAAATGGGGGAGCATGAGGGAGCTGCTGGGGAGTGTTTTTTAAGAATCTGTTTGCAAACAACTGTTAGAATTGCAGGTACATATTTAATAGCTTTAATTCAGTCTTTGAATCTCCCAGGATTTGTGGGTCAGTTAATAAGGTACTCTGCATTTATCTTCAGAATTAAACCTGAATACTGACATTTAGAATATACTTCTGTATAGAATAGTCCCAGTCTGGCACCCAGCTCATTGGAATTGGACATTCAGGGTTACACAGACCTTGACAAATGTTGCTGTGTAGCTCTTTACTGATGAGCTCTGTGCTACAAACCCAGGGTTTCAGTCCCAAATGTCATTATTGTCCAAATCTTCCTTTCTTTCTGCAGGTGGCCAACACTCTGTTTTCTGTTTTTCTGTCTTCTCCATCCAGAGATATCCTTGTGGGTATAAAGCCTGTAAAACTTTTTTTGGGAAATGAACAACGTTATGCAAATTGTTGCTTGAAAGAGAGCACAGACCTATGCAGTGTAGGTTCAGACTGAGCTCTCACTGAGATCAACTGTAATGCTTGTCTAAATACCAGAAGGGTTTGCAGAACTGGACAGGTATGCTGCATTTATTGATATAAGCTTTTGGAGACCAAAAGGTGAATTTCAGTACGTCAAATGGCAGCGGAACCCTTTCTGTCTGTCAAAAATTCTTGTTTGGATTTAAATTATTTCTGTTTACCTTGCTCAAGTCCCTCCTCAACCTGCTGCAGCCCTCAGGTTAGCTGATCACTAGGAAGTGGTCACTAGGATGTGACCACTAGGAAGGACAGACTTGTTGGAGCAGATCCAGAGGAGCCATGAAGATGCTCAGAGGGGTGGAGAACCTCCCCTATGAGGAAAGGCTGAGAGAGTTGGGAATGTTCAGCCTGGAAAAGAGAAGACTTCAGGGAGACCTTATAGAACCTTCCAGTACCTAAGGGAGCTGACAAGAAATCTGCAGAGGGACTTTTTACAAGGGCATGGAGTGGTCAGACGAGGGGGGATGGCTGCAAACGGACAGAGGGCAGGTTTAGATTAGATGTTAGGAAGAAATTCTTTACTGTGAGGGTGTGAGGCACCAGAACAGTTTGGCCACAGAAGCTGTGCGTGCCCTGTTGCTTCCAAGGAGGCAGGGGGATGGACAACCCGGTGTGCCACGACCTTCCTATAAAGAGTGTCCTGCAAGGAACAGCTCTTCCAGGGACGGTGGCAGACTTCCCTGGGCAACAAGTGATTTCAGCAAGTGTAGCGATTTCTCAGCTACAAGTGATTCCAGCTCTTGTGATTCAGCTCTTTGTGAAATCACCCAAGGTGAACTCGGGGACAGAGAGACAGGAGCCTCATTTGGCAATTCCACAGAGGTCCCCTTTATTGTCCAGCAGCCCTGTGAAGGGCTAGCCAGGAACAAAACTCCCTGCATCAGGGCTAGGGGGCAGAGGTTATATGGGGTAGGCAGGGGGTGGGGTAGAAACCAATCAGCCAGCTGGGTGCTGGGTATTACCACACAGAAACAAGGCGTGCTGGGGGTGGTTCACTTTCTCACCATGACCCCTATCTCTGGGGAATATTGTCTGCCCTTGGGCCACTCTTCTCCAAGGGAGAGCAGAGGGCTCCTGTGCCAAGGGCTCCCAGTCCTCCACAGTGCCCCTTCCCTAGAAGTGTTCAAGGCCAGGTTGGATGGGGCTTGGAGCAACCTAGTCTAGTGGAAGGTGTCCCTGTCCATGGCAGGGGGTTGGAATGAGATGATCTTTAAGATCCCTTCCACCCCAAACCATTTGGTGATTCTATGTGAAAAATTATGTCTCCAGGTAAGAGCAGCCTCAGCCTCGTAGGACAAAAAGGACATGAAAAGTTTTTGATGTTATTAAACTAAGCAGCCTTAGTCATCATGTGGTCAGAAAGCACCTGCAGGAATTGAGTTTTGAAAGAAAACAAGGTTAATAAAGAACTTTTGAGATAGGACATACAAAAGGGTAGAGGTTATACAAATTAGAGGTGCCTGTAATCTTGGATCAGTGCACTCAGAGGAAAGGACTGGCTTTTGTATTTCTTCAGCTGAAGTAGTGAAAAAAGTAGAGCATCAGTCAGTTTTGTTCTGATGTGGTATAGCTGCAGTAAGCTGGAAATCATGTTTGTATCCTAAAGGTGCTGCCCAGTGACTTCTTGTGAAACCATGTCTGCTTAAAATGATGAAGAGAATAATCTTGTTTGGGGAAATGTAAAAATTTGCTAAACAAAACCTTAAAATATTGTGCTTCTGGCCCCATTAATTTACATATTATCTCTTCTCAGAGTCATAATCTTTATTAACAGTCCAGATGCTAATTTTATCTGGATAGAAAGAGTTGTCACGGAACAGGCTGTCCTGTTTGAGGGTATAGGATCTGAAAGGGTAAAGGCCAGGACTGTGCTGGCCAGAGAATGTCTGAAGCATGGATTGGCACTGCAATTGGATTTCCTGACCAATCTGTGATTAGTTATTCAGCTCTAAAACAAGCTTACAAAGGGCAGTTCTTGAATATTGCAATTTGCTCAGCAAAAATATTCAAGTAGGTTTTAGGACATTGGGTGGCTGCATGAAGAAAACCTTCTGTGAGGGTGGAGTAGGTCTGCTTTTTGTGGACTTCCTGGATATATTGCCATTTACAGTAGTTGATGCAGCTGATTTCCATGGTTACCACACAGAAGGATTATTCACCTTGTTTATAATTTTGGTTGTATGTTTAGAGAAAGAGAGAGGGAGGGATAAAAAGCATATTTGAGAAGTGTAGCCTGTACTTAACTCATAGGCGTCTTGTAAGGTTGAATTAGCTAATATTTTCTGCTTTGCTTTGGAGACGTAAAAACTACTTATGCTTTATTACTGTTATTTTGTATTTTTTATGTGGACAAATCTTGCCAGGTTTAAGAAATCACATTTCTTAAATAGCTTAACCTTTTAGACCTGCAGGAAGAATTTTATATTATGGAAAAACCTTCTAAGGAAAATACAAGAGAGATGATCCAGTAATTAAGGTGCTGAGCTGCACCTCAAAAAATCTCAGTTAAGTTTCAGGTTGTGAGAAACCCTTCTTCACAGTAAGTCACTTTATCTTGGACTCAGTCTACCCTCAGTGGAGGGTAACATTCTTTTCTCACCTGGTCTACTTAGATTGTAAACTCAGAGCCCAGAGACCACCCCTGACTACCTGTTCACATCTGGTGTGGCTGTACTAAGAACCTGACCTTAACCATGAAGAATGAACAATTTAAGGATGAGATAACTATTTTGCTTGAGGTGTTTAGCTTCCTTCAGTGGACAGTGAATAAGGCAAAGGAGATGCCATTGTAAATTAGCTACTTTTTCTGACTTAAGCTGTACAAACATTCATAGTCAATGGACTGCAGTTTTATTACAGAGTCATGGGAGCTATTTTACTCTGGAATCTTTAAATTAACCAAGGTGTTAACTAGGCTAGTAAAGATAATGACTCTTTTAGGCTTACTGAAGCTCTGTGCAGACTGGGAAGCCAGAACCTCTGCTTGCAAGTGCTCATGGAGCATCAGTGTCATCACTTTCCACCATCCAGACAACTGGCTCAGTATCCTGATATTAAAGGATAGATTCTCACTTTAAAACCTTAAGCAAAATGGAGAAGGGATGTCTCAATTACCCTGATTCATCTTTAAATTGATATTCAGAAGATTAATGAAAGCTTTTGTAGATGTGAATGGGAAGGTGGGTAGAGAAGTAAGCTTTTTTCAATCCCTTTTGTGACAGAGTTATGCTAGAGGGACACAAACCATTATCCTATCTTGGAGATGCTGGGCAGGATTTATATGAAACATCAGGAATATGATCTGTCCCAATTCCACAGGGCTTGCTTATGCTGAGCTCTAAAAGGTAAAATACAGTCAGAATAAAAGCCAGAAACCAGGGTACAAGTTGGCACATGGGATAAATTGGAAAGCACGTGAACTCCCTGTGCCAGGCAGAAGGGTTAAAAGTATCACACAAATCCAAGCTGAATGCTGGAGGCCTTTTCTTCCTTTTTCTCCTAAGCAGATCTCTGGTAAAAATGATTTCTCTGCCACCAGAGAGCTCCAGCAAGAATGTACTCTAAAAGCTGATCTGGTTGAATATATTATTTATTGGAAATATTTTAAAAATATGTTTTTATTTGGTCTTAGTAAAGTAATGTGAAAGTACTAAGTGCTTTGTGTCTCTGGTATCTAACCTTGCCTCCAGACTGGGCCGACCAGGTCTACAAAACAAAGAGAAATACATCCATGTGATCCCTCTAAAAAGCATGAATGTATTATCCCTGATGCAAGTTATTCCAAAAGAGAAAATCTTTTTTTATCCTGTTAGGAGTAACATTATATATGGCACTCCTAGTAAGAGTTTCTGAAATAGCTATGCTGTGTTAAAAGGTGAGAAGGATGAATAATTAGGTCTAGGCAAAGAAGAAGTCTTTGAAAACATTAATCTTAGAGCTGCATCTAAGAAATGACATCCCAGTTTTAATTTGTCAGTAAACTGGACAACTGGATGCCAAGGGATCACTCTCACGGGACATGAGTAGTCCAGCTGCCTTTCCCTGCACACATTGCAGTGAAATTTCATTTTTTCTCCCTGCTACAGATGCATTTGAGTCTTTGTTTCAATTACATTATTCAAAATTAATTGTGCTTTTGAAGTTCTGCAGACAAGAAACGGAGGATAATCTGCCAACCCCATGAATGATGATATTAATATTCTGCGTAAATATTCCCAGGCTTGTGCTGAGGAGGAGAAGGTACCTGATCAGAGGGTTTTCTTGGACTGGAAACAGAATTCCAGGCCTCTGAGCAGTGGAGTGGTGACTGAGCACATGGCTTTGATGACTTTAGTTGTGTCTCAGGAAAGAGGTGCCAGAAGGTGAGGCAGGGCTGAGAGCAGAGAGAAGCTGTTTGGGGTCCTCTTGTTCTAATTGGAGACTGATCCCTCTCATTTGCCATGCAAAGCTGTGGTCTTATAGGTAGTGCAAGGGCTTTTGAGGCAGCAGAGCAGTGGGAAGGATGGCTGTCCTGGTTGGTATGGCTGCAGTGAGGTCACTGGTGCTCCCCTCTGGCAGCCCAGCTCCCCTTGTCCATCAGCTCAGCCAGATGTGCCACCTTGGCACAGAGGTGTAGAGGCAATTCCAGCTCATGCTGGATGCCTGTGGTGTGTTACCTGTATTTTAGTCCAAACTTTCACACTAAGGGTCCCCTTCTAAACACTGAATTAGGTGGACTCTTTCAGAACTTCATGGGTGATAGCTCTGGAAGTAGAAAGTCGTCATGACTCACTGAGTATTGTCTGTGAGGAGTGATTGAAGCCATCTACTCACAATCCCACTAATCCCTGCCATGTCCCCGAGACGGGACATCAGAATTCCTCTGACGGCTGTATCAAATGCCATGCTCAAGTCCTGCACAAGGAGTTATTTTTCAGAGTTCCGATAAAGGAAAATGTAGGTTATTATGAGAAATGGATATAAATTTAATAACAAGGTCTGATATAAGCAGGAAGGTTTTTTACATTGTCTGTTCTCCTAAGATTATGGACAACCTCTGTAACATGATGTGCCAGCAAAGCAGAAAAATGTTCTGTGCTATTACAGCCTGGTGTTGGGAGTGCGGATCTTCCCTTTTAAGTCATTCAAGTGTAGTGGAGTGATATTTGTGTGCAAATAGCAGAAACAAGCAAACAAACACAAATTCAATATCTGGGAAAATCTTTGGATACTGTAACTGTTTTCCCAGAGAAGCTGGTAAAGTGTGCCAGAGAAAATGCTCTGAAAATCTAACTGTCCTTTTTGAGTTAATTCAGGAATGTCACTGATTTAAATAGAAAGCTCTACAGGTAGGATATGGCCTCTTAATATAGGCCTTGAGCAGTTTGCTATCTAATGCTCTGTGAATGTTTGCAGCTGTGATGAAGTTACTGACGGCAAGAGAAACAGATCCTGTTGGAGTGTTTATACAATTGGGGGTTTTTGAGGAAGAAATACTGTTGAAGTAAGAAGGAATAGCACTCCTTTTGTGAAAAGGTTGATTTACATTTAAATCAGTAGCCTTTGCGCTGATGATTGCTACAGAACATAAATGTAGCAGTTCTGCTGAGTGTAGAATTATTTAGCAAAATCTTTCAAGGTTGTGTGATATCAGACCAGTGTTTCTGGTTTGAATTCAATGGATTCTGCAACAGAACACAGCTGGGTTAAATACAGGAATGAAATCAACCTCAAGAACACCAAAACAAATGATGACCAGACTTCAAGCAAAGAAATTAGATGGGAGACCTTTGATAAATATGTGGAGAGACTTCCGTTGCTGTTGTACAGTGAGTTGGGTTTTGTGACCACCTGAAAGAAACAACGACAGAACATTATGCAATTTCATAACAGAGGAACATCCCAGGACATCTCAAAAGAATGTGAAGACATCAAGGTGAGGTACCC
This sequence comes from Corvus moneduloides, assembly GCF_009650955.1. Classification (NCBI taxonomy): domain Eukaryota; kingdom Metazoa; phylum Chordata; class Aves; order Passeriformes; family Corvidae; genus Corvus; species Corvus moneduloides. The sequence goes on from NC_045478.1 coordinate 7,960,842, forward strand.
ACTGCTCAGAACTGGCAACACTGTCTCTTCAGCTCCTTGTTTTTATTGTGTCATGCTCTCTTTCAGCAGGACCCGTTTTCCAGAGTGAGCCAAGAGGGGCACAAGTCACTGAATTGAGGAGTCTGGTCCATATATGTAGCCTCAGTGCACAGGGTAAGGTACCCATCTCATGTACTGAACACTAGTCAAATATTGTTTCAGAGTGTTTTCCCTTCCTTGTAGAGGGATGCTTGTCACCATCGTGTCTGAGTGCCTGATGTATGTTGACAATTTTACCCTTTCCACATCCCAGCGAGCGCAGGATGTGGTATTAAGAGTATTTCGTATACGAAGGACAAAGACAGTGAGAAGGGAAGTGATTTATGTGAGTCCATTCTGGAAGTCTGCAGCAAAGTTAGAAAAAAAATACCACTACAGCTGTTTACATTAGCAAGTAGTGGGGCACTGCAGGAGTGGGCTGAAACACTGAGAGCAGCGATGCTGAAGACCTGGCATCCACACTAAAATTGGTTTGGAGGCTTTACTTTGGACTGGATCTACTCTCACCCAGGGAAATGAACTCATTGGCAGCTGGAATGCACCTGGTGCACATCCTTTCGTTTAATCCAACCATCCAAGAGGCCAGTTTGCCTCCTCTGAGACTACTCGTGTCATGAGCCTACAGGTTTACTTCTTTACTTATCAGATTTACTTCTAGCACACAGTCCTGAATGGAGCTAAAGCAGTTCTGTAGAAAAACCCTCTGTCTCCTTTCATACTCAGTTCCTCTACAGTATTTAAGGTGAATCCCAGGAGGCACCTCCCACAGAGTCTCTGACATGACGTGTAAAACCAGGCAATTACTTGCAGATTATTGATACTGTCCTTGGCTCACTTTTCTCATTTAAAACCTTTCTTTCAGTGAGCTTGTGGCCTCACATGGCTTCAGCTATCTGCTTTGCATCAATGACTTACAAATCTACCTGTTCTCTCCTGACCTCCCTGCCTCCATCAAGCCCAGCGCCTTGTCGCATTTCTCTCTGAAATTTCCCTCTGAATGACTTGCCCTCCATTTAAACTTCATGTGGCAAAAACATCATAGCTCAGTGAGCTGCTTGAAGTCATTACAGCAGGAGCCCAGACAGCCATTAAACATAATAAAATTTTACATATGTCTTAGGTTAGTGGTAGAAAGAAAAATGTTTCAGCTAATTGAGCTAATTTTTTATTAGGTATTTTATTACAGTATTGTATTATATAAGTGTACTTCAGTAACTGTTCTTTAAGTGTTTCATAAATGATAGAACCAAGTTTATCTGATATAATGTTTAGTTCAGTTTTTGAGATAGATTTCTTGGGCATCACAAAAGGCAGACATCCATTCTCATACTTGTGGATCCCTCTGTCATGTTTGACATTACTAGCCATGAGCTACATCTGCTTATCTCAGGGAGGCTGTGAGCCCCAGGGTAACGAGCTTAAATGGTGTGAGACCTACTGCAAGGCTCAGTTGCTGCAGACACTGACAGGAAACAGCAGTGCTGTCAGGAGACCTCTCACTGATACGATCCCACACAGATTCCTCTCTCTCAATAGTACTATTAGTGATTTAGGTAGCTCTGAATCTGGGATCTGGGGTGACTAAATCCTCATTCCTGCAATGCTGACCAAGGTTATGTTGCCATAAAAAGGCTGTGGATTTTCACCAGAGAGCAGGGCCATTAAATGACTAAAATGGAGTTACGTATCTTGATGCTCTCAATGGTAAAAGGCATGTCTGGGGCAGTGGCAGCTGTTCTGTGACTCATGATGAGCCTGGAATGGAGATCAGAAAGGAGGAAAGGACCCAGAAGAGCCAGTGCTATGTCCTGGGGCAGCAGCTGTACCCGGCCACCCAACTGTCCCATCTCCTTGGGGAGCCCTGCCAGAACCTCCCAAACCCACCTCCTCTACTGGCAGTACTGGGAGTTGTGCAGAAGGTGTTGTATTTCAGGAATTAGTGATCCTGCACAGGCCTTGTCTGCTCCACTGGCCACTGTATTTAGGGCCTGAGAAATCCACATGTTACTGATATAATCTGTAAGTTATATTTGGGACAGGAAAGCTCTATATGGATCAAGTGGTGGATAGAATATATTGATCTTGACTGGGAGACAGTTGCATGTTGTGATAGTTGGTGACCCACACAGCATATGCCTGAGCAATCTGTGCCATGCTGCCTGTGCTGCACATCCAGGGTGGCCTCCAGGCTGTCTTGTGCTGCACAAACCCCTGGTCCAAGGACATCCTCAGCCAGATCACTGTCAGTGATCCCACAGGCAGCTCCCCCCAGTGCCAGCAATTACACTGCTTGCTCAGCCTTTCCTTTATCAAAAAGTACAGTGAGAAGCTGTCATGCAAAAGTCCTTTGTGAATAGCGTGGTTTTCTATTAAGAAAATTACATATTACCTGAAATGACCAAAATGATGATATTTGTTTTCCTGGATGGGATCCACTCTACACAGTGGGCCATGGCAAAATCCAGCCAGGGTGTGTGTGATGCTGCACAAGCAGAGAGTGTCAGGACAAAAGGGATGTAAGATCTATTTGTTATCTGTATTCCTCTTCTTATTCTGTCTTATTAAAGCAGCTATTGATCTGCCTTACCCAGCAGCCTGATGATCACTGAAGTGCTGGCCATGAGGGAATGTGAGCTGTCACCCACATCGTGCAGTGGCAGGATTGTCAGTTTTGGACAACTTCTGTAATGAAAGATTTCAGGCAATTTTTCCCAGTTCCTGAATAAAATGTCCCTAGACCCTCACAACATGGCCAGTTAAAGCAGTTTCACTTCATCTCATGAGTCAGTACAGGGTGCTGTTCCCCACCAGTCTCCAAGAGACCTACCTTGTCCAAGCATCCCGGGCAAGGCGTGTCTCTGGGTACTTCTGTTTGTCAGTCCCTCAACTTGCTGGTCTTTGCCTCAGCAGGAGAATGTCTGCTGCGATTAGTACAGAGAAGAGTGTAAAAATCTCTGATTTGGCAGAAGTCCTCCTTGATTGATTTCCAGATCACAAAAGACAGCCAGCTGCCAAGCCTCGGGAGCACTCCAAGTAAGTATTCACACAAGCAGACACCACACGTTTGACAGATGTTAGTCACATTGCTTAATGCTCCACTGGATGCTACAGATGTGAGCATGGTATAAGAACCTACAGAGGAAAAAAAGAGGATAGAAAAAAACCACCAAATGACAATTTCCCTTAAGAGATCGTTTCCACACTTCCTTGTCTAGATTCTCAATGCAGGTTCTGTTGTATAATTAATAGCATATCACCTTTATTCTCATACCAGCCTTATACCTTACAGGCTGTCATCTGAAAACACAGACACAGATTTTGTGCTGTGCTAGGTTTCAGCTAGGAAAAGGTTATGGGAGAATGTTAGAGTCAGGTAGAGAATTTAAATTTCAAGTTATTAACCTATATATTCATATATTTATTTATATATATATATATGTATATATATGCAATAAGGCTAAGCAGACCCATGGTCCTGTCTAAACCTTTGCCTGCTAGAGGCACCCATAATGATTTTCCTTAGGTACTGGTAGGGAGGTGAAGGAAGGCAGGAGCAGATTGTGTCTACTTCGTTTAACAGTTAAAGGCTGAGAAGAAGGCTCAGCCACAGGAAATGGGTCGTTAACAGTGTGGTGGGCTGACCCTGGATGGACACCAGGTGCCCACCAAAGTCACTACATCACTGCCCTCCTCAGCTGGGCAGGGCAGAGAAAAATATAAGAAAAGGTTTGTGAATTAAGGGCAAGGAGGGTTGTGGGCAAAACAGACTTTACTTAGGGAAATTGCTTTAATTTATTGCCAATCAAAGGATTTATTTCCATTATCAAGGATAATGAGAAATAAAACCAAATCTTAAAGCACTTTCCCACCTCTCCCTTCTTTCGAGGCTCCACTCCCCATTTTCTCTACCTCCTTCCCCCAGGCAGCTCAAGAGGACTGGGAATGGGACTGTGGTCAGTTCACCACAGGTTGTCTCTGTGGCTCCTTCTCCTCAGGGGGACGACTCCTCACACTCTTGCCCTGCTCCAGTGCGGGGTCCCTCCCACAGGAGATGGTCTTCTACGAACTCCTCTGAGTCCTTTCCAAAGGCTGCAGTTCTCAATGAGCTGCTCCATGGATTGCAATTCTGCAGGAACAGGCTGCTCCAGCACTTGTCCCCCACAGGGTCACAGGTCCTGCCATCAACCCTGCTCCAGTGTGGGCTTCTTTCTCCAAGGGGCCACAAGTCCCTGCCAGGAGCCTGCTCCAGCACAGGCTGTCCATGGGGTAAGAGCCTCCTGTGGGCATCTGCCTGCTCTGTTGTGGAATCCTCCGTGGGCTGCAGGTGGATCTCTGCTCCCCCGTGGTGTCCATGGGCTGCACCATGGACTGCACCAGGGGCTGCAGGAATCTCTGCTCTGGCACCTGGAACACCTCCTGCCCCTCCTTCTGCACTGATGTGGGTGTGTGTGGGGCTGTTGCTCTCACACATTCTCACTTCTTTCTCTGGCTGTAACTGAGCAGTTGTTTTTTGTCCCCTTTCTTAACTCTGTTATCCCAGAGGCACTGCTGCCATCTCTGATGGGCTCAGCCTTGGAACCATCCTGGAGCTGACTGACCCTGGCTCTGTTGGACATGGAGGAATCTTCCAGCAGCTTCCCATAGAAGCCACCCCTGTAAAACTCCCACTAGCAAAAGCTTTGCCGTGCAAACCAAATACAACCGGCACCCTGGGGTTTCTTTGAAGCTCCACACCACAATTTATATTCCTAAAGTCATGAGAAGACCCCATCTTTCCTGAAAACAGCTCTTGGCATTCTCCAGTTGCGCTTGCCATACCTCAAGACAAGCACAAGCTGTGAACCCTATCATGCAGGACAGAGATTTCAGATGTTGGTATCCAGCTGTCTCCTGCATCCTTTTCTTTTTGAGCTCAGAACAAGGGCTTTAATGACATAGCCCAGGATGTCTGGAAGGAAGAATGACTGATGTTGCAAGTTCAAAACATTAACAGGTTTGGGAACATAAGTTCTGTTGTACAAGTATATCCCTAAATTTTATACCTTGTACCATCATTACAAAACACAGTGAGATCTCACTGTTAAATATTTTGCTCTGTTATCTGCATTACATAACGCTCTGGAATAAAATCTCAAACAATTTAGCTCGCTTGTGTGTAGAGAGCAATAAACAGATACAAATTCAAAAGGAAAAGGAGAAAAAAATGCCCTCAAGAAAAGAATGAATGAGCTTGAAAAGGGCAAATAAATAGCATAGACATTTATATTGGTCTCTCCTTCTGCTCTGAACAAAACAATTATGAGATAAGAGAGGCAAGAATGGGAGGAAATTCTTTCATTTTTCACATTGGAAGTCCGAAGGATCCAATAGCCTGTTTATGAAGAGCAATAAAGAAGATACATGAACTCAGTAAAGATGTTGTTACAAATATATTGGCGTGTTTGGAAAGGCCAGGAGTTTGGGTTTTTGGGGACGTTTTTGTTGGATTTTTTTGGTAGTGTTGTTGCTTTTTATAAAGAGCTGTGGAGGTTTTTTGTTGATAGAGCAATAACTGACAAGAATTGTTTGTTACAACTAGCAGAGAGGACTAATGCTTTTATTTAGGATTTGGAAATGGTATGAAAAAAAGGTAGATGGGAACTGGAATTTAATGAAGCTTACATAAGCAAATATAACCTTGGTCAGCTTTTAAAAAATGTTTAAACCAGCTATTCCTTGTTTCTAATATGAAGGCTTAAAAACCAGAATGCATTTACCTGGTACAATAAAAAATGGTGACTGATACTCAGAAGGGAGATTGATCACTTCCTCTGCTTTCTAGTCTGAAATGTGTGTTCTTTTGTAATGGTGTGGGGAAGCCCATCTTTCTACTAGTTAAGAGATGATGTTCACAGCATAATGGCACTTTAAAAGCAATAAAACTAATGTACATATATTTTTTTCCTGATTTTTTCCCCTCTCTTGTTTAAGTATAACAAAATATTCCAGTACAGAAATGTGAATTTTTACCAGTTTACTAGTGACTGCATTATCCTGTGGAAGAAAGTCCAGGCTTAGGAACAATACTAAGGTCTCTGCTACTCTGCCACTGTTCCCTCTACCAAGAAGCTTTTTTACTTAGCAAAAGCTAGCAGTCTAAATTATGTGAGTGCTGCTATAACTTTTACTAGTGCTGTATTTCTCATTCATAATTAGACATAAAAAATGTTTAGACCAGAAATCTCTCCAAATCAAGAAATAAAAAATTAAATAATTCCATAATCTTTAAAAATTATTATTGATGTAATGGCCCCCTATGGGGATTAACTACCTTTTCAAAGCCTGTGATTAAAGTTTTTTAGTCCTTATCATTGTTGAGTTCTGTTTTCAGTGGTTTATAAGTTTGCCAGACTGTAATAATTTGGAATAAAACTTTCCAAAAATGTGAAAAGCGCCTGTGTTTAGCTGAATATTTTAGGAAGCTTTAAAAAAAATGAATCAGCACTTTTTAAAACTGGGTCAGGGAAAATATGTTTTTCTGCCAATATTAAAACAAAAATCTTACAGTTGTTTTACTAGCAAGTTTTTGCCTGTTCTGCTTTTAGTTGTTAATTCAGGCAAGGACTTGAAGCCTGGCAGATAGATTGCCTGTGTGTCAGGGAAGTGCTGTCCTTGCATACAGCTACCTCCATTTGGCCAAACTGTTAGTTTCTGAAAAATATTTATATGCCTTTTTTTTTTTTTTGGTCACAGGAGAGCTATTCTAGGTCCTAAAGATTTCAATCCCAGGGAGCAAGCTGGGTGAGAATGTGGGGCAGGCTGGGGTTTGCTGCAGCACGAATGGCTGGGACATGAAGCTCAGCAGGAAAACAGACATAGCCATAATGGTTGGGATTGGAAGCTCCAAGGTGGGTCTGTGCTTTGAAAATGGAGGAGCAAAGTAGAAAAGCCCCGATAAAAAAAGGGGAAAATATGTGAACAGTACCTGGAATCAGCAGAAGAGCACTGGGGGAGGTATTTCATAGAATCATGGAATCACAGAATGGTTTGGGTTGGGTTGGAAGGGAGCTTAAAGATCATTTCATTCCAGCCTCCCCACCACAGACAAGGACACCTTCCACCAGGCCAGGTTGCTCCAAGCCCCTTTGTACAAGGACAGCCTGTTACACTTGCAGGTCAGTGTCAGGGCACATGGAGTACTGCAGTTTATTTTGTTACATTTTTTATCATATGCCCTAGTACAGTTTTGGCTTGCATAAATCATCACACTCCCAAATTCAGCTCAGGCATGGTCCAGTGTTAGCCTGTGCCAGGGACTATTTGCAAGAGGCATTTTTGTGAGGGCCTCTGGTCTGGGGTGGTGGGGAAGGTGTGCTGTTTTGAAGTGAACCATGCCATTCCACCTGTCTTTAGTTATAAATCATACTGGAGAAAAAACCAACCTCTTTTATTTGGCTTCATCTGCATCTAGAGGATGAAAAACAGGGGCTAATGTCTCAAACAGTCAGCTGCTCTCTTGCCTCTGCTGGCAGGCTCAACAGAGCAGATCTCAAGGTTTTTGCCAGGCTGGAAGAGAGTACAGGAGGCAATGTGATGCTGTGTTGTTTTACAGTTCTTTTAAAGACTCGAGTTCTGAATGCTTCAGAAGTTACATACAAAAAAGGTAACCCACGGGAAAAGAATATTTGGCTGCAAAAGGAAGCTGATGTGGCAGGGAAGAGTGAAGGAGGCCATGCCAAGCCAGACTGTCTGGGCTGGCTCTGACTCTCACTGCCATTTTGTCAGAGTTGCCCTAGGACAGCAGAGTTAGGCAAATGCTTGTGCTTTTGTGAGCTGTAGCCCTCAGGAGACATCCTGAGGAGTCTGATGGGTGTGTTGGCCACCAGCGCTTCACTCCTGGAGCAGACCTGGGCCCAGGGAGCTCCCAGGGCTCCATGCTTTTTGTTGGGATTGCTGGCGTGGTCTCACAACCTCCTGGCAGGGCTTAGTTCAGGCACTGGGTGAATGGACTACAAAATGGGTGGCCAATAAATAAGAGAGTGTGTTGGTACTTGGTTACTAACCAGCTTGGCATCTTCTGCAAAGCCCTTCCCCAGGCTGCACATAGATCAACAATTGACTGTGTATGCACGTGTAAATAGCATGGCTGGGAACTGACCCAAAGAGGTGCTACCCTAGGAGTCTTTTTGCTCATTTTATTATTGAAATTCCCTTGAGGAGAGATGTTATATTTCAAAATTTCTGAACAGTCCAAATGGGTGTTTGTCTAGTTTAAGGAGAACTAGATTTGAATGCCAAAGAGGTGGTGGCCCGGGATGGATTGCATGGTGTGAATCTGTATTTTGTAAACTTTATTAACTGTGAGGTGTTTCCACATAGAAGCTTGTGAAACCAGAGATGGACTTCAGCTTTGCTTAAGGACAAGTTATTTGTTTTTTTTCTTTTCCTTTACAAAAATCCCAGCAGATATTCCAGTCAAGCTGTAGGTTAATCTGTTCCATGTATGCTCAAAGACAGAACCTTTTCCACTTCAGTGTGTGTGTTTTGTGGATAGTTTGTGACAAAATTTGCTATATTCTCCAAGAACAGTGTAGAATCAAATAAAAGTTCACAGAGGAAATAAAGCAAGGAGGCAGGAAGAGAGACCTTGTTGCTTGCAGTGATGGGTGGAAATGAAAGGGTTTGGACAGCAGGTCTTTGCTTCAAGAGGAAAGACCTTACCTTTCCTTCACTTTCCTGAGCTGTTTGTGAGCAAGATAACACTGTTGTAGACAAGGCTGGAATATAAGCAAAGCAAAGGAAATAGTTTTATTTCTGATGATGGTTGAATAGGTCTTATTTCCAACAAAGTGGAAGAACATCAACACGGATACAGAATGGTTTTGTGTATTGATAACATAGGTGTGCTAGAAGTGCCAGTATTGCTTTGGGTTGATTTTACCTGTTGGTGGGGTTTACCTCTCCTCTGACAAAATGGGGACAGCAGTGTCATTTCCATCAGTTTTATCTATTTGGATTTTTAATTATGAATTATTAACTCAGATCTTGGGTGCCTGTTGTGTGTGCGCATGTGCATGCCTGTGCGAACACATCTGACCATCTTTCGCATCAAATCAGAAATCAGAAAACTTCTGAATTATTTAAGACTAAAGTACAGTAGCAATATTTTTTAAGATGTAGTTGTGCATAGAAAGGACTACAGTGCCAGAAGTGACAGCAGAAGAATTAATGCTTTCTCCAGGCCCTTTTTATCTTAGAAATGATTGACAAAGTAATTTTCTTCTTGTACTTTAATAAAAGTGTATACATTATACACACCAACAAATCCTCACTGGGCCAATTACACATCATATGACTTATCTTGACACAGCACCTAATAGCCAAACAATAAATTAAAAGGTATGCTTTATATGCAAATTTGCATATGAGGATGTTTTGCAGTCCCCAGACTCAATTGTCTTATGAACACTACAACATACAAGAGAAAGAAACAAGCTGGCTAGGATTTGTGACTAATAAAACCTGCCTGGTGGAACGAACTGCATCTGTATGACTTACAAGGGTGTGCTGTATAAGTAACATTTGTTTTACATATTGAAATTATATTGGGAGATGAAATACTGAGCAAATATTAAAGCGCTTCTTTTCACACGAGGTATTCTGTACACATGCAAAGCTATATATATGCAACACAGTATATTTGATACCTATTCATACCACTCTGCAATGTAAAGGGACCTTTCCATAAATAAGAATCTCACGTTTTTTTCATTTTCAAGTGAGGATTTTAAGGGGAGGTGGAAATGAGAAAATTTGCTTGCATCCTGGTGGTACCTGCCGGACTTCTAGAAAGCTTTGATTAGATCTGAATGCATGGTTTCCAAGAATTGTTCTGGTCTAAAGGCATGGGCATGGTGCTAGGTTTTCCTCAATGAGGGGTATCAGCCCGGTTTGTCCTAAACGAAACTGTTTCATAACATGGAGGCAAAAAGGGGACATTCATCTTTATTTCCACTGTCCTAAACACATTCATTCAGGGCATCTAATGCAACATCTGCAGCATTCCTCCCATCTTCTGCTGTGGAGTGACCCATGCATTGTAGAGAGCAACTTCATTGAAGGAATGACCCCCATGGACATGGGGAGGTGATGGATTATGTCATGGTTCTGCACCTCTGCAGGCTTGGGCATTGCAAGGGCCTGAGGGGGAAAAAAGCTGTTCAGAATAATGGAGCTGAGATGGTTGTGCTGGAGGGAAAGGGGGAAAAGATTGTGGCCTCTGAAAACAGTCCATTTCCCCTTCCCCTCTTTGGCAGTGAATTATCCCACTGTTCCTCCCCTGAGCTCCTGGTAAAGCTGCAGTTTAGTCCTTTGTGAGTCTGTGAGTAGAATTAACCACTTAGGTGCAGTCCTGTTGGTCAGATAACTTGCCTAAAAGTCAGTAAATTGTTAACCAAATTTTTGGGGTATGCATGATAGAATTTTGAAAGTATACAGCCATTTGGTATTGGAGTTTAGACTTTGCTGAGGGAACATAGAAACCCAGCTATCATACCCCACTTCATATCAATAAACACTCTAGAATGCTGGCCACAACAGATTGCTCTTCTTACCCTTGCCCCTTTAATTGACCCAGTCTGCTAGTTCAGACTCAAAATGTGTTTAGATTGCTGAGCCTTGCAGTTGTTTTAGACTTGTGAGTTGCATTCTTCTGGATCTAAATATTTTATTCAAACTACTGCTCTTACAGAAACAACTTCAGGGCCTAATCATTTCAGTGCAGAAGTACCTAGAAATAATTAGTTAAAATTAATTGGCCTGGACACTTAGTTGCCCAACATTTTGTCATTTGCTCAAAACTGCAACAGGTACAGGCTGAACCTGAGTGATGCATATGAGATCTCTCTTTTTATGAATCATGGATCAGAGTTGCTTGATCTCCATTTTCACAGAGCCAGCAAAGGGAAATGTGGCCAACTAGTAAGCCTCCTTCAAGGTGCAGGGGAATGTGTGATGCTGCTGTTAAAGAAGAAAAGAAATAAATGAGGAGTTTTTGGTTTATTTGCCACTAAAGAGAAGAAAAAATGGAAAGGAAAAGTGTTAATAAAACCTAGTCTTTTTGCAAACATTTTAAAGGTTGGTAGTGTTTCTACCTAGTTTTAGACACCAATCTTTGGAACTTAAGTTATGAGATGAATATCACAAGCCTCTTTTGCTGATCAGTAGAGAGTTAGAAATTCCTTCAAAGGATGAATCTGCACAGCAGTTGTTTTGAGGTGCTCTTCAGAAAAGCCAGTCTTTCTCCAGCTTCCATAGTGAGAGGCTTGGATTACCAGCCTTGTTCTTGGGCACCTGCAGTAAGATGTCTGACTTCATGACAGGTGAATATCACCAAAGACTTCAAGTTTTTAAGGCCAGGCTTAAAGAGGAGCTCTGGACCCGCATTTTCTATTTGTAATGCCCGCCCACTGGTTCATAACAACAATCCATGTCATGTCATACAGACACTAATTTATGATGTTAACTTCCAGCACCTAATTGAGGGCAGTCAATAGAGCTGTGTTGCTAACTGCAGTGTGTCACTTTCCTACTGCACCATTGACTTCAACCAGCAGTCAGCACTTCACAGCCTGTTATGTGATGGTGAAATCTCATTCCATTGTGCTTGGCAAGGATAACATATTTTTGTTTATTGTGAGAGCACTGTAGGGTTTATGATGTCTTTTTCACTTCATTTTCTTGCTTTTAAGATTTGATATTTTTAGCTAAGCTTCCTAAGGAAATGAGACTGACGACATCATGCTGTCTGTCAACTCCTTCCTTGTATCTTCTGAAGCTGGGGACCAATTTCAGCTCTGTTTGACAGATGAATAAAGGTTTCAAAGATACTACATTACTACAAATTTTGTGAAAATCAGTGGCTTGGTAGATGTTTATATATCATTGCTCCGGCTGAAGTCATGTCAAGGGCCATTCAACCATTTATTTGCTCTGTCTGGCAATGGGCAACTGGCCATTCCCTGTGCAGAAATACTGAACTAATCACAGCCAAAGTCAACTTTCACCTGCCTATTAGGCAAGCAAAATTGAGAAAGAGGGACTGAAGGTGGCTCTGGGAAATTGAGAGGGATTTTTTGCTGTAAGAAATGGTGGGGAATTGTGATAGTGGTATGTTTCAGGAGACGAGGAGGAACAGCAAATGTTCTGATGGGAGGGATTTTGGAAACATCACTGTGAAGTTCATTCAATGAACTTCTTATTCTTCTATGTTTTATATTCTGTAATTAATTCTGGAGTTGTAGTATACTGATGGCTTAAAAATGGGGCAGGAAGGACAATCACTGGAATAGAATGAGATGCAAAATTCTAACAGTTGCACGTTTGTAAAAAAAAAAGAAAAAAATTAAGAACGTGTTGCAAGCAAATTTTTACAATGATCCATTGATCTCCTGGTCTATCATCTTTTCATTACCCATAGATGAAATTAATTAGCAAATAATCCATATGGAAAATAAGTCCTATTAGGTTTTGCTTATCCTTTTGCCTCCAGTAATGAACTCCTGTAAGTTTTCTAGCAGTGGCATGTTAGGATCAGAGGAACAGCAGCACAGAACCTGCTAAATTATTAGTCTGTTCCAGCATCCACACTCCAAAAGCCATCATAATGAGATACGTCTAGGGAGGATGCAGCTAATCTCCTAATGAGTAACTGTAACAACCAGACCGTTGGGGAGATTTCTGCTTAACCCCGAACAGTCAGCAATGCGCTTGTGCCCTGCAGCAAGAGGGCTTATGTCCATAATGAATCTATATTTCAGTTATTTGGCTATGGACAGTCTCATTAATAATATAAATGCAATAACTCAAAGTTGGGGTTAAAAAAAGGAGAAGAAAGTGTAGGAAAGAAATTTTTACTGCTCAGTGAGCACAAGGGTGGAAAAATTGGAGTTTGCAGATGTGACAAAAACACCAGTGTCTAATAATATTGCTTTTATTAGCTTAATTTGCCACATATAGTGCAAATATTTAACTTGAATGAGGCATGAATTAGTAGAAAAATATGTGCTGTACCATTTAAAGTGCTATACTTGAATAAAATAATGTATATCTTTTCATATGCAGTCCTTGAAGTCACACTACATACATCTTTAATTTCTTCAATTAAGAAAAAAATGAACAAATGGAGTTAGATTTTAATTATTCATAGTTCATTTGAGAAAAATCTTTGTAAATGAGAGGAAGGAGAGTTGTGCTATCTATCACAATGAGAAGGAGAAGAGATAGAAAATTCACTCTATGAACTATTTGACAATACAAAAGCTTCTGCCTTCACTAGGTACTGCAGTCTGATGCATAAAGGAAGAAACATCACAGGAAGGACTATTTAGGAGCTGTATCATGGAGACTGCACCCCAAAATACCAAACTGCTCCTTGGCAAGTAACCACACTGAACATTTGCTAGACTCCTACCGAGGGATGTATGTGTAGGCATGTCCTTTAATCTTATTTTTGAAAAGATGGGAATATATGAAACTGCTCTATTATATCAGTCTTAGGATCCATTCAGACCATCTTTGTCAAGGACCAAACCCAGCTGAGTCAATGTTTCCCCATGTGGGAATGCTGCAGGAGAGGTGTTCAAGAAGTCCATAATCATGGTTTGATTTAAACCTTGGAATATTTAATCCTTCTAGCATACTTTTTCAAGCTGTTAAAAAGTTTTGTTGTCAATAAGAAAGCTGGTTCCTTTTTGGGTTTTACTGGACTATTGATCTCATGACTGCTTTGCTGCAGGGAGTTGCACAGTCTTAGCATGTACTGGATGAAAAATTATTACTTTCTATCAGCTTTGAATTGATTATCTTTCATTTTCATTGAATGTCTCCTTGGCAAAGGAGAACAGAGCTAGCAATCTACATTTTTGAGAAATTCATTATTTTATATGCTTTTGTGTAGGCTTTCTACGTCTTCTAATTTGCAAAGTCAACAATCCCAGTCTTTTCATTCTGATTTTACGTACGTGACCTCTGTGCTCTTAATGATTTTCAACTTGTCTCTGAACATGTAATTTTTAATAACTTTTTTGAGATAACAGGGTCTGTTTGGATACAAGTTTATAATGGCACATCATTATTTCATATACTAGTATTATGAATTTTCTTGTTATTAAATTGCATTTACTTGTTTAATTGCAAGGGCCGTCTTTGTTACATGGTCACAATTGCAACTGATCTCTTTCCTAACATAGGCTAAAGCAGTGTATGCTGTATGTGTAGCTCAGTTTCTTTCAGTTTGATAGATCTTACTTTCCATTTTTCAGTGGTGAACTTTTTGGTGTTCATTAAGCTAAGACCTGTGTATGTTAAATTTCTTTGAGAATCCCTGAAATGGTAGCCAGATCTCGGTGGTGTAAATAATATATTGTCATTTGCAAGTTGAGATACTTCACTGTTCATCTCCTGTTCCAGGTGTTAACAGGTATGTTAAATAATGCCAGTGCCAGTGTAAAATCTAAAGGCATCTGCTGTTAAATTTTTAACTTGGCCATTAATTCTAACTTTGTCTTCTGTCTCTTAGCCATTTCTTAAGTCACACTGGTACTTTGCCTCTATATGACTTTCTAAGTTCAGGAGTACCATGTTGTTGGCAACCCTGTCAAAAACTTTGTGCAATCAAAGGAATGTTTTCTCCTTTACCTGCTAATTTATCAACACATTCAAAGAATATTAATAGAGTAGTGAGGCATAGTTTCTCTCTGCAGAATTTGTGCTAATTAGATATTGTTTTATCTTGATTTGTAAAGAAACATATTATTCTATATGCAATGATTATTTTAAAAAATTATCAAGATATACCAATGTAGAAGTCCAGCCTTTTCTAAAGTATAGGTGCAGTGTCTGCAATCGCACGAAAGTGTAATAGGGTAGCTATCTTGAAAGAGAGGTTTTGTATTTTTCTATCAGCTCAGCTGCTTTATTCCTAAAATCCTTGGAAGATTTGAACTATAACCTCCTTTGTCCAGGAAGTCAATCAGTACAAAGAGAGAATCAGTATGAAAAGGGGTTTACAACAATGGTTCCTAAAAAGCAAAATGCACCTAAAATATAGCTGAGGCTTTGAGTAAGGCCTAGGACAACAAAATCCATTCCTGGAGAGATGAGTGTGATCATTTCTCTGATACATCCAGTGCATCAGCCACCTTTAGGAAGGGTGATTGTGGCATCGCTTGTGGGAACAACTGGGAAAGAAAGCCCGTGCAAAATGCACAAATACACCTAGGAGCCAACACAGCTGGAGCACGTGCACTGCTGCCCTGCAGGCTGCCAGGCTCCTACCCTCTGCCAAGGAGAATTTGGAAAACTGGTGCCAAGAGCACAGCTCCAACCTGTTTCCTTGGGAGAATATTTTCTCCTCACCTTCCCTGAGCTGGGCAACTGAGGTTAGCAATAAAGTCCCATCTGTATGGAGCATCCTGTTGGCTGTTTTTTGCCAGAAGTGCTCTGATCTCCCCTTCAGCTCAGATTTTCTAATCCGTTTGACCTCCTGCACTGGTGTTTGTCCTGGAGAAGCCCAAGAGCTAAAGTTGTAGTTTCTGTGAATGGTATTTTTGAGGAATGTTTTAAGATGACCTACTGGACCCCGATATTTGGTCTAATCAAAAGAATTTTTGTTGAATTACTTTTTAATCTTTCTTTTTGTATTTTAATTAATGTATGTGGTGCCTAGAGCAAAGGAGGCCAGGCCCTTCCAATTAAATTAAAATTAATAGTAATAAAAGGTACCGAAGAAGACTGGAATTAAATCAGAAGTATAAGGATTGAAATATATCACATTCTTCTTGGCTTTTTCTTACCATATGTAGAGCACAGTCCATGTCCAATTTATAATATATTCTGGAACTCTGTCAATTTTCTGCTAATGGAGAATTGCAGGAGTCCCAAACTCTGTGGTGGTCCCATAGCCACATTAAACTAGATAATTATGGCTTTCTCCAGCTGAGCTAGCCACTAGAAGGAAGGTACGACTGTGTTTTAAATTTTCCAAAGTCTGTATTTTCTTGGAGTTTTGTTTTGTTTCCCTGAAGACTTCATTTTTGACAGAAATGATGCAGTTTTCAATCCAAAGGCCACCCTCATGTGCCTGAGAATAGCCTTTCTGCTATGAGTGGATCATCTTGTATGAATAAGAACATCCATTACAAACAATTATTTGTCATATTTCATCCTAAATGTATTGAAGCAACCGTTGTTCCTATTTTGAAGAGACTTGAAGTAAAGTAGTGGGACAAAAGACTATATAAAAATAGAAAGCCTTCTGTGTGAAGTGTGTGTGCCAGGGGGATTATTGCTCCCTTTTACACACACCTTGACTTGCGCAGACATGCAAACACACAAATAATCACTCACAATGTCATATACCAGTGGTAATGGGATGCTGAAAAAGACACAAAGAAAAATTAGTAATGCCACAAAAAAAACAACATAAGGTTTTCAGAACAACACACTGCGAAAATTGTTTCTCAATAATGTAAATTATGAGTCCTCATGCCCCAAACTAAATGTTCATTTTTAAGTCAGCACAATGGAAGTTTTGGACATCTTAAGTAAAAGACGATGGTGACAGGAGTTACAAAACAGTAACTTATTTTAAAAATGTTCATATCTTACTGTCTGAAATGATAATATACATCTGTTTTTAGGAATATGGATGTAAGTGTTTTTAATAATTTGCTAAAAGTATCACACAAAGCAAACTGTGTCTGTATGTGTGTGTGTGTGTGTGTGTGTGTTTTCCAGAAAAAAGTACAGCAAATCTGTGTCCTGGAAGATCATATTCCTTCATGAGGAACTTAAATCTTAGATCACTACCTCTCAAAGCAATGTTCCTCCAGAGTATGACACTGAGCCCTGCAGGTACTGGAGCCTGAGAAGCTGAAGCTGGGGATGCCTGGAGCAGAGGCAGATGCAGTAGGAGATGTTTGTAGGTCCTCCATACTCTAACTGATATTGCAGCTGTTGGTTTTAGATTTATGTAACTCCATCACAGACTGAGAAAACAAAATACAAAAATAATAACATACTTTTGGCCTCCTTTATATGTTTTCTGTGTGCACGCCTCTGAATTTTTTCTGCCTTACTTACATCCTCTTTCTTTCTTCAAAGCCTTCTTAAAGTCCTTTCATGCTGTCTTAGCAACACAAACATGCGATTTTCTGTCTCTGTAGCTCTTGTCATTTAAAACATCCTTCTATATCTCTTTGTCTTCTTGTTGCTTCATCTAATTGTAAAAACATGTATTTTCTCCAGGCTCAGAAAAGCCCATTGTTCAGCCACCCAGGACAACTTAACAACCAGCCTGGACAAATGTAATTTAATTGCTTCTTGCTCACTGGCTAAATTGCTGAACTGCGTTTAAAGATCCTGCTTGTTCTCCAACCTCCATCCAATACTGAAAAGAAAACTAGATTCCACCTCAGTTTCTTTTAAGTGCTGCCTAATAGCAGGAAAAGAAAGGATGGCTTTGTTCAACCAACCATTTTCTCAGCTTCTACCTCTGCCTTGTTCGCCCAGTGAGTCTCCTTAGTAAAATAATGACAGTACTGACATATGTCACAGAAGAACCAGGAAAGCTCCAGTTCTTTGCCAGAAAGCAAATTTACAGATATCTTCTTTGGGAAAATCACCTGAAAAGAATGCACCTGGATTTTAACTGATCTTTCATTCTCTTTCAAAATGCAAATTACTTTCACAGTTTCCTTTAACCTTACAACAGGTTTATAATCATTAGCTCCTTCTGGCCCTCTCCACATCTTGTGATGGGTCAGGGACCTTGCCTAGAGTTTCCAGGTCTAGTGGGAAGAAATGGGTGATCATGCCTCCTTTTTCTGTCAGATCCACTAAGGACTCAAAGTTTTCTGCTTCCAGTCCCTGGTCTCTGTGAAAGGAAGGCAGCAGTTCCAGGGTACTTATTCCTAAAATTTTTACTCAAGATTGTTTGACGATCAATTTGACAGTGTCTTGAATAAAACATTTCTGAAATGAAACTTAATTGTGGTAATCACTTTATTTCCAGAAGCTGCAAGACAACATCTTTGGTCAATTATCATTAAGATGGGAAAAGGGTATTTATGAAATTCTGATTCCCTGATTCTGCTACCCAGGAAGGAAATTATATCTAAAAGGAAAAATAGCTTAGAGGTTGCAGGGTCTGTCTTGGATGTTCTGAAGTAGAAATGGCTTTCCCTCTCAGTAATGTCCTGTGTAGCCTTGGTCAGCCCCTTGGGCTTTGTCAATCCCAGAGCTCACACAGACAACTGCACTCAATCTGGAATAATTTGCAGCTACTGTGGGTAAGCTATCTCACATTGTGATCAGATCCAGCTGTAATTTAAAAGCACAGATCTGTGCCTCAGCCTGGGTTTGTAGGTGTGTTTAAAATCAGTCTTCCTGAAATCAGTGGCATTTAGTCTTCCAAATGACTTGGGCTTGCTGACTAGCTCCAGGCAGATGGAGAAATGTGCTCTGCAGTGATCCTGGTCCTTCACCCCCCAATATTTGGGATCTGGATAGGATATGCCACAGCCCCTTCCAGCCTGCAGGCTGGGATTTCCTTTTCGGTGAGGGCACAGGAGGCAAGGGGCAATGGGACCATGCAGGGCTCTTCCCAAGCTGCCACACTCCCCTGCTCAGACACGGGTCTCACTGACTGCTGTAAAAGGGTGATACTAATACTGCCTTCTCAGCCTCATAACTGGATGGGGAGAAAAAAATCCATTAACGTTTGTGATATACTGATATACTATGGTTCTGGGAGCCACAGAAGTACCTAAGATAGACAGCTAATTGTTACAATTTTGGCAGTACATCCCATGATGAGGCACGCTGTGAGCTCTGCGAAAACTCTTTTTTTAATAGATGATTTACTAAAGCTATTCAAAATATACAACTTTATTGTTTGGTGCATTCCAGAAGCCTAGAGGCCCAAAATGAGCTAGAGCCCATTGAGCTTCATGCTGTCCAAAATGATATTAAGAGATGTTCACGCACAGCCCTGATGAGCTAATAGCCGAGGGTGGCTTGTCATTGCAGTTTTATTGATGAGCTGAGATGCAGGAATATGAAGCCTAAGTCCCAAGGTCACAGAGCAGGACTCAGCACAGCTAAGACCTGTATCCACTGCTGTGCCAGAGCTGTGGTCAGGCACAAGACTATCCTTCCAGTACTTTTTTATTGGTTTTTTTTTTTTTAAATAAGTTCTGAATTGCAGTGCTCCCAACTGTTGCCAAAAGTATACATAATTAATCACTGTTTCTCACTGCATTTTACTGGTTCTTTTGCCTGAAGCATAGTGTGTGATGTGTCAAAAAACATTAGAGGAGCCTTTGGTCATGCCATGATGACTTCATGAAGTGGCTCCATCTATATGGCAAACTGAGCAGTGCTAAGGCCTCTGGCTGTAGATATGGCATGATAGTGCTGGTTCTTTAACACAGGGGAACTCATCTGATGTGCCTACTGGGAATGGACCATAGCCAATGCTAAGTCCTAAACTATGTTTGCAAGGCTCTTTTTGAAAAAGCATGCCATGTTCAACCATTTAACAGGACAGCCAGTTGGGCTCCCTGGTCTGTTTAATTTAGAAGTACAGATGTAGCCAGTAGACTGAGCTTGGGTATCCTAAATACAAATTCTTTTTGTCCTAGGCACATGCCATCCTCAGACAGCTCCTGTTGTGTTTCTGTACTTTAGATCAAGGTAATGGCTGATGGAGTGAATACTGAGATTCATCCATATTCTCCAGGTAGCTTTGAAAATCCAACCCAATTCTTAGGATAGAAAAAACAATCTAAAGAGAAAGAATATGAGATAATTTTAGACCTTGGGCACTGTGATTGCTTCAAGCAGTGCAAAGCTGTAATGAAAAACTACATTTTCTTATGCTCACACGCAGGCATAGGTACATGCAGAGAAAGTATGTAACAGATACATCAAGAAGCCTAGTGCTAGTTGGTAAAAAATGTCACATTTCACAGCTTTCACGTAATAGCCATCTTTTTTGAAACTGAAATACAACATCTAAATGTCAGCCTACTCTGAGTATCTTCAAATCCCCTTTTGATTTTTTATGTGCTATTGTTCACGATATTGCAGTTTTTAGTTTCCACTTGCTGTGATACCGTGGCATTTGATTTTGTACTGGCCAAGAGGCCAAAAACTCAATTCAGTGTCAGGTGTCTCACTGGTCCATGGAGTTGCCACTGAGACACCATGGATGATTGATAGAGCCAGTGTCCCGCCTTGCATGCAACAGGAACCTATAACCCCCACTAGGAATGCATTCTCCACCTGATTCGGGGCCAGAAGTACAAATCTGTTGTCATCCTCATGTCTTCTGACCCTTTGACCCAAAGTCTTAGTACATCTTTCTTTGGGTTTTTTGAGGGGTGAGTTTGAGGGGTTTTTCCCCCTTAAAGTTTTAAAGGAGGGGACCTCCTTTAGTGTATTTCCTTGCCAGGTGAAAGACAGGAGCTTCTTGTTTATTTTTATGAGGTTTTTAATTTTCAGTTTTTAAGCAGTGTCTGGTACCTTTATATAGAAAGCAGTACATCTCTCCCCTTCTTCTCCCTTCTTAATGGAAAAGTAAATGGTTATTCTTTCCTTCTACCTGATGTATGCCTTCAAAATACTATAAAGATATGAAAGTGATGGAGGTTCTAAATTATAAAGCAGGAGTTCTTTTATATTACCGTGAATAACAACTGGAAATCCAGTTCTTTATAATAAGTTATTTATTCTCCATTTTGAGGTTTTATCCACACCCCAGGAGGTGGCCATGTATTTTTCAACAGGTGCTGCATCAAGATTGCTATGATACTCTCAAACCATATTAGATTGTATCCAGTGGAAAGAAATGAATTTGAAAGGAAGACTTACAGGCTGATGAAAAACGAAAACCTTTTCTCTTGTTGAATGCAAAATTTTCTATTAGGTTCATAGCTGTTATCAGCATCAGCCTCATGTAAATACATATTTATGATCTAATACGGAGCACTGACAGTGTGTCTGGGAGAACAAGAATCTGTGTGGTGTACTCTGGCCAGAAAATTTACAGAAGCTTCCCAAATCTTCTGAAAACTGTAACAATAGAGTTCTAAAGGGACAAAGATGGTGGGCAGGAGGAGACATTGCAGTAGAATCACAACATGCCATTGTTATTTACTCACTTATAAGGAAAAGTGAGCACATCTGTTTCTGATTCATGACAAGAAGTCAGGAAGGAGAGAGGCATGAAAAGAAATTATGATCTTTAGAGGAGAGATGAGATGTCATGCTGAAGGAAACTTTTTTCTAGATTGAAGGGTTCTCAATTTCCTGCAAATGCAATGCCCCTAAACCGTGACATTGTAATAGGAAAGGGACTTAGTGATTTTAAAACAGTTTCTAATGAGACGTGTGTTAAAGTTTCTGTCTGTGGCTCATGCAACCCGTCTTACCAAAGTACAGAAACACTTCACAATCTTCAATGCTCTTTTCCTTTCGAACCTGAGAAAAGCTTTTGTCCTCATCACTGCAGATGAAGCACACAGACAGAAGGGGCTATTTCCATGTAGTGACTTCAGGTGGGGTATCTGATGCCTCTCAGTCTGTCTCCCTCATCCCTGAGTCTCTTGGGGTCCCAGATATCTTCTTCTTGTGAAGTATCCCTTTCTTATGTAGCCAGAACATGATCTGCAGAAGAGAATAACCTCTTAAAAGGTCTTTTTTTCAAATAAATCTTTAGCCCAGAACATTTATATTTCTATCTAGAAAAGACAAAGCAATGTCTACTTCTGAGCCTGCTAGGGCTGAACATATGCACGAGGAAATTTGTTGCAGCAGACATTTCCACAAAGTGGAAAAGACTCTTGCAAAATAAAGACCTGAGATCCTTAATTCCTTCCACCAGTACAGTAAGATTTTCTTCTCTTTGTTCTTTTAACTTATAATTCACTGCTTTTTATACAAACATATATCCACATACATATAAAATTTGAAATATATAATCTAATTTTGATATTATTTTTTGAAGTGCAGACGGCTCTGTTTCACAACTAGATTCACAAGAATGATAATAGCAAAGGCCTTATGTCTCTGTCTGTTTGACAGGGACCAGGAACCACTGTTCCTATAGACCATTTTTTCCAACTGCCTACCTCTTTCCCAACAAACTGTACTAAACGGGTGGGGCAGATTTGGAGATTAGGAATCTCAATTTATTCATCTGTAGGCAGATGCCTATAGCTACTAGGCCACCTGTAGATACTTTCCCAGACTTGATATTCAGGAGAGAGGTAATAATGGGGTCAGTGCAGTCTACAGAGACATTGAGATGGCCAGCAGCTGGAAGTGTAGTACTGTTGTCTGTGCAGACATCCAGTGACATCTGAAATACCTGCAGTATTTTATCTGCATGGCAAGGCTGTGACACTGCTTTGGGTCTTGTGTCAGCCCAGTGAGGCTCTCTTACATGGCGTTAGATACCTCTATGTTCCTGTTCCGCTGCCTAGGTGTAAGTATCAGGTGTTGTCTCACGTGTCATGGGCTACTCCTCTTCCTGTCATCCATCTTATGGTGTGAGGGTCCTGACCAGCTTGAACGGTTGCAAGGAGCTATCTGAGAAACAAGGAACACAGCAGCTCCCACCCTTCTCTTAGGAGCTGCATTTAAGTCATCTCTTCTTGACCTTTGCTGACCTGTATGATGATGAGCAGCCATGCCTGTGGCAGCCATGCCTGTGACTGGCAAGTCACCCTACTTGCCTTGTTGTCATCCCTGCTCCCAGGGACCCTTTACTTGTGGGAACAGCAGCAGCTCTTGCTGTTCTCTGGTGCATGTGCTGTGTTGAATCCCTGCGATGTCTTAGTTGACACCTTGTTTAGTCAACTTAGTTGAACCTCTGCTTACTTTGGGGTCTGCTAAAGCAGCCTCTAGGTGCCATTCTCTGTACCGACTTAAGGGGAATGAAGTCATTGTACTGACTTAAGGGGATTTTCCATGCCATTCTGAAGCTGTGGCTGGAGATATTAAGTCCTCAGGCATTTTAAATGGGAGTGGAGACTTATTATGAGCTACTGAAAGAGCCTACAATGCTGGCTGACCAGGAAGTTATTCCAGGTCGCCCATAAAACTGGGCAGGAAAGATCAAATATAGGAAATGACTGAAAGGTGACTAACAGCAGAAGCTTAGAAACCACTCCCTTAGAGTAACCTGAACATTTTTGAGATGCCTTTAAAATTAATTACAATCTTTTGTTCTGTTGCAACACATCTAGGAGATATGCTGAAACTTTACATAAATGATAGGCAGAATCAACTTTTTCTTTGGGTCAAGGAATCTTTTTCTCTACTTATCTGAAATGTGCACAGTAATAAAATGTGGGATTAATGTGCATTAATGAAACTTCAGGCATACATATTTATGCACAGATTTTAGCATAATGATATACAAAAAAAATTTCCAGTGAAATAATAAAAAAAAGTCAACTAATCTTTGCATTGTTTTTCCTTCCTTTTTGCTTTTCTTTTTTCTTACTTTTTTTCTGTAACTCGGGGCACTTATCCAGCTATTATTTAAGCTTCATGCCTATTAATGTCATTGAGGCTACTCACATGAACAAAATTAAGTGAACACCTAAGTGCTCTTCAGGACTGAGTTTTCTGCAGCAGACTCCCAATAGGCATGCATATTTGTTTTGATTCTGAGCATCTGCTCTACTTGGCCACAGCATCACCCATAGCATTTGTGGGAAAGGTATTTCCTTTGCTAAAACTCTTGAGGAGAAGTAATACTTTTTGAAAGGCTGGGAATCTGTTTTGGTTTTGACAGCTGTATGGGTATCCAAATATCTCTTGAATGGCCATGCATGTGGAGCTTGCCTGGTTAAGACCAGTGGGTTTAGTGAAGCTTAAAACATGGGGCAGGCATGATTGAGGCAGTAATGTACATCTGCTTTACCATGAATTACAGGCATCCAAGAGATTGAAGGGATGGGATAAAAGTGCCTGGGATTTCTTGAATACTAGCCTTATAGGAAAGTGACAAGGTGATAATGTCAAAATCCCACCATCCTTTTTAGGGTCTGAAACCAAACACTATCCTCTTATCTTTTCATACTGGGAGTTGTGGACACCTCCAAATGCTGTTCTGTTACGGATCCTAAAGATTCTGTCCTGCTTTGTACGCCTGTACCCCATGTCCTGTGGGGCATGTTTTGAACCCTCCTCTGCCTTTCTGGATACTAGAAAGGTGTGAAGAAGAAGCCCAGAAGGAGTGTGCAATGTGAAAAATGTTGTGCAATGTTAAAAAACCCAGTAAAATCAAGCAGATCAAGCAGGACCACCAAACAGTAGATTTCTAGATAGGTCTGCCCTGAAAAGCATCAGAGGGAGAGGGAAGAAAGCAGAGGATGTGAACTGGAGGTGGGCACTTGTGATGAAGAGTGCAATGGACAGGTAAAAATCAAAGTAAAATTTGATTAGGGCTTGGCAATTCCCCATTCCTCCTTTACGTAAATACCCAGATCTACATGCAAAGAAAGATAATCACATAGAAAGATAGCTGCTATTCACCAGTGGTTATTTTTTTGTTGGTCTAATTAAATTTTTTAAAAAGTTAAAGCTATCCAGTCAGGAAACAGTGTCAAGTGATGTAAGTGTCCTTCAAATCCTGTGAGAAAAGAATTGCAAGTAATGAAGGAGCTACATCAGCTTCCTCCATCTTGGGGAACTTTTTTCACAGAGGTGACTTAGAGAATATTTGCCAATAATGGATATGTTTGCAGGAATCAGGGCTCCTTTGCCTGCTGTTAGGAATGATGTTCATGAAACACAAGAGTGACTAAATCACAAGTCACCTCTGTGACTGTTTTCAGTTTGTGGTCAAAGTTGTCTCCCATGAGCTCTGCAAGTTAAGATGGTTTACCAGATGAGGCAAAAAAATAATTCTGAAAACCACTGGAAGGTTTTTCAAGAGTGTTGCTTTGCATTTTATCCAAAGCTCTTTTCAGAAGGCAGGAAAGTACAGTGATAGACTTAGCTGTGCTGTTACGCTGAGGCTGTCAGGGTTTAAGCATTGCTGTAATGTATCATGAGGAACACTGTACCATTTGCATTCGATATGTGTCAAAGCTCTTTCTTTCTCTCTCTCTCTCCTTTTTTTTTTCTCTTGAGCTGCAGAAGACAGGAGCATTTGTAAGCCATGAAGTACAAAAGACAAAACAAAAGCATTTTTATTACTATAATTGAGAATTTGGAAGAGGGGAGTTAAGTGCGTGTACCTAATTGCACTGCAATTACCCTGTTTAATCCAGCAACAGTCTTCTTTCAAGCCTCATCACTATACCTGTGTAGAAGAATCTCATTTCACCACTTACAAAGGCTTGTCACTTTGGATATTAAGCACAATAAAGCTTCTCATTTTCTCTGCCTCAATTTTCCATAGGGATCATTAAAAAGATAAAGACAGACAATGCAGAATGTGACCTCTTTAATGACATTGTACCAGGAATGAATGGGATTCAATGTCTGCAATATTTACAAACAAGTAAGACACAAGTTATTAGTGTCTGATTGTTTACCTTACATTCATTGCTCATATGTTCATTGCTACTGGTGTAAGCAAAGTCTTCATGGGTTTCTCTTCTTAAAATCCTAGCAGAGTGAGGTGCTGCTATCCCTGATTTATAGATGGAGAAATGACATTGAGGAAGATTATGTCTGGTCTTTTGAGGATATTGTCTTCTATTTACGTCAGCAGAAACAAGGTTCCCATGTTGCTCTGTGGATCTGAGCCCAAAGTCATGTACAAACTGAGTTCCAAGGAAGTCCTTTAATGATGAGTCTGACCCTCCTAGGTATAACTTATACAAGATCTGATTTTGTTTTCACTCTCTGCCTGAACAACACAGCCTTCCTCTACTTCCTCGTCTTACATCTGTTTAGGAGTACCTGATATGATCTGTCCTTTTCTCTCTTCCTTCTGCATGTGAATAATCTAACCATTCATAATTCCACTGATGCCCCAGTCATGTGCTATCACCCTCCTCCCCCGGGCTGTGTAATGTCCTCAGTCACCCCCCAGACGCTCCTCAAATGGGCTCTGAAATACTTTGCTCTCTGTATCACAATACAGACAGCTGTCTGTCTCTCACTTCTAATGGTTCAAATTATTGTAGCCTCTCAAGATCATGGAGAAACTTGAGGTATAAATAGGGCTTTCTGCTACTCAACTTGAATGGTTTAAACCTTTTCTCTTTGTGCATAGCCTTCTTGTTAGATAATGCTCTCTTTGAGCCTGATGGGATAAACTGTGGTGTTCCTCAGCACTCTACTCTGGCTCCCCTGCTCCTTAGCATTCGTGTGTTGGGATCCCACTTCCCTGTCTTAAAAAAGTTTGATATCACCTAAGTGCTCCTCCCAGCTGAGAAGGCAGTCGTGTCCTTTGTGGTTTTGCTGCGCTGGCATATCCAGGCAGTGTCATCTTTACAGCTCTTTGATGAATGCTGGACATTTGAGGCTGAACATTTGAAAACTGGCTCAAGATCAACTTCCATAAAATGTGGATTTTACTAATAGAAAAAACTCTGGTTGTCCGTTGGTAATTTCTACATTTTAAGGATAATTTGGTTTATCACTTCAATGATAATACATAACCCTGCCTTTTTATAATGTCCTGTTTCTCAAAGGATAAAAAAACACTTCATAAACTCAGTCTAATCTAATCCATCTCTTCCCACAAGAATGAACTGCAGACTCCTTTGTAGTGGAACAAAGTGGATGTCTAAGAACACAGAACAATGCTACTGAGGAATTTGGGATGGGAACACTGTACAGGCATATAAAGAATTACCATATGGTAATATGGCTCATTGCTGCCTTTTGATGGGAAGTGGAAGGCAAAATCACTTGGAGAAGCAGCTGAGGTTTGGTCGCTGTTGGTGATGACACCACAGGTACTGCAGGAGCAAAGGAAAGGCCAGTGATATCTGGGAGGAGGAGAGGGGACAGGAGGTAAAGCTAATACCATGAAGCAACAGGAGGTAGGGGCTAATCATGTGAAAGGCCAAATATCGCCAGTTTTCTGAAGTGAATCTTGGACATGGCAAAATATGCTGGACTAGAATAATTGGGAATAATTAATTGGAACATCCATTCTCCGTTTTTAAACAAAGTCTGTTTTCGTTCAAATTGACTCCAGTCCAGTAATTTCCCTCTTAACACTCTTTCTTGGGGGAAAGGTAAACTGCTGTCATTTTATCTTCTTTTCTCTGATCTTTTGCACTGCCAGATACTAACCATACTCATACTGTCTGTGTCTAACTCACTTTTGTCAATACGCTTTATTTTTACGAAGACCTGTAGTTCAGAATTTGGGTAAACAATGATCTCACACTCATGGTTGAGTGATAAAGCCACAACATGGTTGGATTGAATTTCACTCTATAGTTTGCAAACAGTTTATTTCCAATCACCGTTCCTTGAAGCTCAAGTTGAATATTGCACATTAGCACTTAATATGTGTGGCTTTTTCTTGCCATATGAAAGGGGTTAATTCATCAGTGAATGACTCTCCAAACATATGTTTAGAATGTCATTTAGTGTAGCTATAGGTATCTGCCCAAGCAAATATCAACAAACAAGACAGGTAATCACTATTCACCTTAATTATTGTAATAACACATCCAATATTCAGGAGCAGTCTGGCTGTACTGTCCATATTTATTTTATTACTGACATAGGTCTTTGAAGTTGTGTGATTAATTAGTGCTTTTACCATTAACTTCAGTATGTCTACTGGTGGGAAGGGAAGTTATGACACTGAGTTTTCAATCACTTTTAGGTTCTGGGATATTATTTTCCTTTTTTTTTTAACCACAGAAAAGCTTTCTGACTCTTCTAAAAATTTCCTTCTCTATTTTGGCATTAGGGAAGAGTCTGTGGTGTGAGCCCCAGAAACCATTTGGTGTCTTTCACACAAAATGGGCAATGAGGAATTCTGGTGTAGGAACGGGAGGTGCTGATACTTTTGTCCCACTCAAGGTTGGCTCTAAGGGACAGAGTTCGTGAAGGTGTGGGGCTTCTGACCAGCTTACAAGGAACCCTGGATAGACCTGGCAGTCCTAGGACTATTTTAGATTGCACTTGAATAGCTCACATCCCCATCCATCTCCCAGGTGGTATAAAACCGTTTTTACTCTACCATCCGCTAACCGTCTGCAGATCTGCAGCTCATCTACAGTGTGTTTTAGGGACAATTAGATAATTCTGCCTTTTCAGACATGCTCTCAGTTCCTCCCTTGATGCTTTCAGGTGGCTGTGTGTGCTGGTAAATGTGCCCAGCACTATTCGGTGACTTTGCAGTCAAGTAGAAGAGAACAGACCATGGCTGCACTATCAGGCTTTGTAACCACACAAAATAAGATCACTCTGTCCAAACAGCTTTCCAGGAGTGTGTTGGGGTGGGTCAGTCTGCTCTCGGGCTGAAACCATCAAATGTCAGTCACCAGAAGAGATCACTCAGCTCTAGGTTACCTCCCCCTGGGTGGCCCCCAATCCTAAATTACCTCCCCCTGTTCCAGAAAGTTCTCCCTTTTTTAGTTATTAATTGGTTCCCTGTTATGACTCCTGCCTCCCTGCTTTCCCCATTTGTTCTGAAAAATTGTATCCTCCCCTCTGCTTGTACCCCATTGGTTGTTTTCCCTTTCCCTGCCTTACTCCACCCCCCTATAAAGGGGGCTAACCCACGTCTCTTCAGGGCTTTTTGCTGGTCCCTGGTCCTTGCTCCGAACAAACCTGTTGGAACTCACACCAGAAGCCCCTCCCGCCTTCTTTGCCTCCGGGCTAACGCCAGCCTGATCATCGGCTGCCCGACGTGCTTCCTCTGAGGAGGAGCCAGGCACGCATCCATCTCACGCCGATTCCACTGAGCCATCCAGCGAGGACGCTGTGGAGGCCAACGCTGCGTCCCCTCTGTCCGAGGGCACGCCGGGGCTTGGGGTGACAAACCCCCGGTTGCGTTAGGAGTGGTTCCTGGTTCCTGCTAATGCCTTCACTGTGCCCATGACTAAATGAGCTTGTGAACCCAAGCCAAAACCATGCAAGCAACTAGTGTAACAATTTGAAAGTATAGATTTAATATCACAGGTAATTATTGTAGACAATCATAAAGTACATCGAGACAATGGTCAAGATTTATTAGTATCAATCACTCAATTGCCTCAAACATAATTTATAACAAGGAACTTGGAACAAAATAATCTTCTCTGTATTGACAAGGAGGTGAAATACACAGGAAACCAAACTTACTTAAGGATAGTTTTGGTCAAAAGATGGTATTAG
Source organism: Corvus moneduloides (assembly GCF_009650955.1). Taxonomy (NCBI): domain Eukaryota; kingdom Metazoa; phylum Chordata; class Aves; order Passeriformes; family Corvidae; genus Corvus; species Corvus moneduloides. Next base: position 7,990,236 of record NC_045478.1, read on the forward strand.
CACATCAGGAAAATGTACAGAGGGCTGTGGTAAATGTCACAGGGCATATGGTCATCCTTATCAGCATCCAAGTAAGAGTACAGGTAAAATTAATTTCTAGTACAGACTGCGCCTAACTGAAGGGATTATCAGTGAAATTAGTTTTTGGAAACGGGGTATTTTTTATTAAATTCTTGTTTTATCTGAAAAGCTGAGCTTTGTGAGATGGCATAGATAAATACTTTCAGTCTGGACACGTCCTTCAGTGCTGCTTGATGGCCCCACAGGAGTAGAAAGTAAAGTATCAATGCAGAACAGAAAATGGCACTCATTAGTTTGTAATTAATGACAAGTGAGATAGGATAGCAAATGGAAGTGTGGGAGTACTCAAGGGAATTCTTCTACAGCTCTTCCAAAAATATAATTTAGGTCTTTATGTTTCTGAATTTTAGTGGAGCAATTGCATTGGTTAAATCACCAAATTTACCATGACGTTGATAATTCATGGTAAGTTGTATTGAAAGAATGACTAGGAGCCTCGACTAAAATTTGTTACCATTGTGGTTGGTCTTTTGTGTAGGAAAAGGCAAGGTCAGCAGAAGGGGAAGAAAAAGCATTTATTTCCTTATTTTATAGATCAATGAGGAGAGTAATATAGTTTTCCCAAGGTCAGGCTGGAAGTCTATGGAAGTGTTTGAGAGACTCTTTCTCTTTGGGGACTAATTCAGTCCCTTACCTGTAAGAGCATCCTTCTCTCCTGCACAAAAGGTTGAACACTACAACCTGTGTTTTCAGTGTCACACCAAGAAACACTGACCCAGTGTGCTGGTTTGAGACAAATTGGAGGAAATGTCCTCTGATAGAAAGCAGGTTTCAGCTGCCCCTCCCCCACCAGGTTTGGGGAAGTAAAAGTCACCCCAGGACACCCAGTAAAGTGGAAAAAAAAAAAAGTGCCTTAGAATGATTGAAGCTGAGCATTATCTTTGTCTTGATCAAGGACAAAATGTAAATCTTCGGTGAAGGTGTGAATTCTTAGCAACAAACAGTGAGAAAAGCATTCAGGAGATAAATGGAATTTATCTGACAGTGTAAGTTCAAACTAAAATCTAAAGTAATGCAGTGAACAATGTTTAACAAGATTTCAGTGACTCCTGGTGCCTTTATAATCTGCCTAGGCTTTTGAAAATGTTTCCTTTATAAATGTTTATCCCAGCTGTCTAGTGAGATTAAGAGCTTTTCTCCTTGAGTGCCATGTTCGCCAACAGTTCGGGATTTATTTGCATTGGCAGTTCCTCTGGCATCAGAGTGTGGTCACTGCCCCAGGCTGTCATCTTCAAGGGGTCATACAATTAATTCCCACAGGAACAGCTGAGTCTTATCTCTTCATTTTGGAAGAGCTAAATCTTAATGCCGATGAAAGCACACATTTGGTCAGAGGTCAGTCGGGTCTGCTGCCCTTGACAGTTTGTTCACACATTGTGTTTGAATCTTGACCTATAGAGCTGGTGGCCTTGCACGAGGTGCTTTCTGAGAAGTCTCACAGCATCCACAGCTACTGCACAGGCTGGCAGATGTGTTGCAATCTACAGGGAACCTGTGTCCTTCTGGACTGGCTGGAAGTCTATGGAAGTGTTTGAGAGACTTTCTCTTTGGGGACTAATTCAGTCCCTTACCTGTAAGAGCATCCTTCTCTCCTACACAAAAGGTTGAACACTACAACCTGTGTTTTCAGTGTCACACCAAGAAACACTGACCCAGTGACCTGGTTTGAGACAAATTGGAGGAAATGTCCTCTGATAGAAAGCAGGTTTCAGCTGCCCCTCCCCCACCAGGTTCGGGGAAAAAATGTATGAAATGCCTGTAGTAGCATAAGATGTTTGTATCCAAGTGGCCCAGGGGCTGGGCATTTCAAGGTTGGTTTAGACTTCCCTGACTGCACTAAGTAGCAGCATGATTCAGTTTTGTGACCAGGACACAGAATGACACATGAAGAGACCATAGTATGTCCTGGCTATTTTCCAACTGCTTCTTCTGAAAAAGGGGACTCTTGCAGATCATGTGCAAAGCAAAATCAGGATTTTACCCTAACACCGAATACTTTTAATATTTGGTTGGACATGGTGCTGGGCCATCTTGTTTAGACCATGCTTTTGCCAAGAAAGGTTGAATCAGACGATCCTTGAGGTGCCTTTCAACCTGGCATTCTATGATTCATAATCAATTCTGAAATGTCCTTTTTACAAACTGCTGTGGTGAGATGCCAAAGTTGGATTTAAATACAGAATTTCATCACCTGCATAGGACACTGGAGTTGAGTATCTCCAAGATTCAGGCTCAGCTTATTGTCAATTGTCCTCCCCTATTGTGGCTGGACAGCTACTATTCAAGGGTAAAATACTGTACACCAGAGTTTCATATAATCACTGGAAGATCAAGTCATAATCAGAAATATAATCATAAAATTGTTTGGGTTGGAATTAATCTTTTAAAAATCATGTAGTTAAACCCCCCTGCCATGGGCAGGGACACCTTCTACTAAACCAGGCTGCTCAGAGCCCCATCTAACCTGGCTTTGAACACTTCTATGGATGGAGCCTCCGCAGTTTCTCTGGGCAGCCTGTGCCAGTGCCTCACCACCCTTAGCACAGAAAATGTCTTCCTTGTGTCCAGTCTAAATATACTGCCTTTTTAATGTTGGGGTTAAGAAGCTTTTTTATCCATGACTGGATGGATCTCTCTCTGAAGCAAATCCTTGGCTCAGGTATGAGGTGGTATTGTATCAGGTGCTGAACTTTTGAGTTAAACTGATATACAGCCTCTTAAGTGGAATGTTGAACTAGATTATTGCAATCATTGCTCTGCTCTAGCTTTGATAGTTATTCAAGGGTAAGATTGATGCTAATATAGAGATTTTTTAGCACTGCAGGTAGAAATTTGCCATGTGAATGCAAAATGAAATCAGTTTTAATCATGTCCTTATGTGAAGACAGACAGTTAAATGTCAAGCCTTGATATTAGCAGGGTGGACAGGAAGACTACCTGTAAGTATCATAGCAAAAATTGAATTTTAGGTCCCAACCACAAGAGTTAAAAAAAGACTTCAACAATGGCAACAACTTGGTAACTTGGAGCATAAATTGATTTATGACCTATATAAGAAGGGGATTCACTGGGACAGGTTATCACATCAAAACTATTAAAAGATTTATTTTTCTTCCTCCAAAATTGGTGATGCTGTTTACTGTCGTTGGGGAGCCAGGATTAGATGGACCTCTGACTAGATCAGGACAGTAATTCATCTATCAGGTATTCAAGATAGAGAAATTTTCCTTAGGCTTTGGATGGAATTTAACCCCTTAAGTTGAAAATATACTTCTTCTGTGTTATGAGTTAGAAATTGACTGTTACCTTCAGAAATAAGGCACTGGGGCATTAATCAATTCTACTTTGCCAATGGCATTTACAGGGTTAATGTTTTCTGAATGCTCCGCCTGGTAAATTACTGCTCCTACACTCAGCTCAAACTCAATTTCATTCCTTCAAGGTTTCAGTAATCATATCACCAGGCAATAGCTGAGTTGAAGTTTCCTTTGAATCTGAAATTGTATAATTGAACTTTTGAACTGAAGTCCGCCCATCACTTTCTAGCCACACTCCTTGGTGAGAAAGATATTTTTCTTTAGTTTGATGGTAGCTGACTACTAAACCCTTGGCTTTTTCTTTACTTTTAATGCACCACGTGGTATATTTGTTTGTGATTTTACTTCAATCACAGTAATCTATTATCCTTGGTACTACTCCTTGCATTTACAACCCACCTTTCACTGCAGGCTTTCTAAGCACTTGAGAAGCATTAGGCTCAATATGAGGCCTATAATGAAGATAAACAATTACATTGTTATATGTCTGGGGCAGAGACTGTAATTTTCCATATCTTATCAAAACACCAAGGAATGCTGAGCTGGTTGGCCTCTAGGCACTATTTCTCTAGACATTATTGCTATATATTGAGAACAATAATGTGCCAGCATAAAATAGGTGAGGAAACGGAGGTGCTAAGAGCCACTACAGAAATTTACAGAATTCACAGATTTCTAAGGATTAAAGTCAACACATGTAAGGAGACAGAGCAGCATTTGACATCTTGTATAGACACACTTTCTCTACTCTTGTAGCAGTGTCAAATGAGAAGGGCCTCTCTCATTCTAAGACAATATATTACTTTTAAATATCTCTGCAACCGTTTTGTATCTTTTATCTCATTTTTGTTTTAGTTCGTCAGTTTCCCTTGTCTGTCATTAGCGAGATCAGAAACCCCTGGAAATGGAATAAACTATTTGTCACAGGTACATTATATTAACCCTGCTTTTGGTTTCCAGTCCTGTTAGGCGTTGTGCTTAAGAAGAGACGTTTTTCTATCTAGATAGACCATAAAGATGTCTACTTACACAAGTAAGTTCGGATCTTCAAGTAGGAGGCAGGGGGAAGGTTGCCTGACTCACATTCTAGAGCCCAGCCTGGTCTGTGTAGTTACTCACACAGACCAATATCAAAAAAATCTTCCTCATGCTGCTTTGCAAATGCACTTCATTCTCAAGGAAGAAGAAATACAGAGATCATAGGGAATTGGGGGTTAGGATCCAGGTGTAATCTCTGGCTGAGGGGATCAGTGCTAATAAATAATGCACTTCTTCCAAGCCTTTTCAAAAGATGTCTTCAGCTACCACATGGTTTGCTTGGTTTTTCTCCTGGGTTATACTTGATATACACTGAGCACAGGAGAAAGCTGAAAAAGGCTGATGATTTCAGCTGCTGCTTGGGGTGTTTCTTTAACACTACCTGACTACCATTTATCCAGAAGCAGTTATTTACAACACAGAAATTATTGAAAAGCTTCATCCACAAACGTTTTGCATATATATAAGGGAGCATGATCAGTGGACAGGTCACTTGTGAAGTGAAGGAATCTATTAATTACAGGACAAAGAGATGACTGTGAAAGTAGTGCCCTTGTATGTGCAATTGTAGTCACAGAGCCCAGCTACAAATAGGCAGTAATGGGATGCCAGGAAGCTGCAGGCTCTTTAGAGGGAAAATCATTCAAAACCAGCAGCAAAAGTGTTGGCTCATCAACATGATGTTGGAAATTAAGTTAGCTTCTCCTACCTTCTTATTTGGATCTACAGTTGTCTTGTCTCACCATCTTTAAGAAAATACAGTCATTGTATGGGACTCGGTGAGATTGGTGAGCTCCAGCCAGCCTCCTCTGACTTAGTCACTGGTTTGATGATGATGGTGGCTCATAGATAAGCATTTTCCTTGGCTTTAAATTTGAGTCAGATGGAAACCATGAAGTCATCTAAATGAAGAGGAACTCTGCTGATTTCCCAATGATGATCACTTTGATATTACACATGCGAACTTAAAACTGTTACCTGGCTTCCTGCTGACTTTGGGGACAGCAGGTGATAAGAAATAAAAAAAAAAAACCAAGCAAACCAACAAAAAACAAAACAAAAGCCTCCACCACTACCTAAGGAATGCAGGAGGTCCTATTTCATTACCCTTTTTAGGTCTGTAATATTTTTTGGGTAGGATTTGCAAACATGATCTCTTAAGAAGGGACCTAATTTGGCTACTCAAGTCTTTCAGCAAATCTCTCAGTGCTTTTCTTATGGTCAGTGAAGACAATGAGTCTGCAGAGCACAGCTGAACACATTCTCAGTCTCTCTTGGGAAAAGGACATTCTAAGCTTTTAGTCTTTGGGCCATTTGTTTGTGTGTAGCACAACATAAAAAGAGCCTTGTTCCACTTGGAGTCCTTACATACTTCTGTAGAAGGAGTAGCTAATCCCAATGATTCATTGCAAATCATGTGTGCAGCTGTCAGTTTCCACATGCACCCATTTAAATATTTGGGTGTGCAAATAAACCGTGGTGCCCTACTAAGGTTTCAGAAATGGATTTGGTTGTCCTTAGAGAATGCAGCCTTTGGGAAATATTGCTCCATTGGAGCATCATCCTGACACTCCAACAGCTTTAATACATGTTCTTTCTCATTATTACTAAATAGCACACTTTCCTTCCTTGATCAGGGAGTAGCCCTCTACATCTGACTTCATCACCTTTCTGACTTCTGCATTACTGAAGGGCAGAGTGGTGAGTTAACCATCTGTATTGGGAATTTTTCTTGCAATTCATTGTGTCCACATTCTGTTCTTTTATGATTATAAATGCCATAGAATATCTGGGTCAATGATGTCTAAAGTTCTTTTGCTCACAACTTTAATTGACTAAACTTAAAACAGGCCCTTTTAGGAACATCTTTGGGCTGTATTGACAGCAAATTCTTTTAAAGAATATGTCAGAGAATCTTGCTTTCAGGATTGAAAACACTTTATGTCTTATATGTGTCTTAAACCATTTTACTCAGATGGCGCTTGAAACACACACACTGCTCAAAATTTGAATGTTTGGATCTGCTCTCTACTTTGTTCCTCCTTGTCTGTGTTTTTAAACTTTTGAAAGAAAAAAAATTTTATGCTCTCTCTCTGGTACCGTTTGAATTCATTTATAGACTGCTAGGATCTCACAGAGATTTACAATACTAATTAATTAACTTTCACATTTCCCCTGGGTTGTTGGTAAAGATTATTATCCCCATCTTACAGGGGTCACCAGTGCTCTCCTCTTACTCAACCTTGTGTAAATCAGCAATACCACCACTAAAATCAATAGCCTTATACTGCAGTAGAATTGATATGAGACAGGGAGGAATCTGGTGCAGAAAATGTACAGTCTGAGCTTAAATGTGTTTAGTTATGTGTTTCCTTCATGGGACTTCAGTACCTGACAGGAACCTACAAGAAAAATGGAGAGAAACTATTTGCCAGAGCATGACAAGACAATGGGAATTGGTTCAGACTGAAAGAGAGTAGGTTTAGACTGTGTATTAGAAAGCAATTCTTTACTGTGAGAGTGATGGGGCACTGGAACAGGTTGCCCAGAAAAGTTGTGGATGCCCCATTGCTGGAAGTGTTCAAGGCCAGGTTGGATGGAGCTTGAAGCAACCTGGGATAGTGGAAGGTGTCCCTGCCCATGGCAGGGAGGTTGGAACTGGATGAGCTTTAAGGTGCCTTCCACCCAGACTATTCTATGATTCTATGATTCTATGACATTGAGACATGAATGCAGGGGTCTGTCGAAGTCTGGAAGAACCCATATGATTGGGGACTGAGGGTCAGCCAGGTCCTGCAATGTTCCTTGGGAACAGAGGCTGTTGGAACAAAGAAGCTCCAACCAGCTGTCTGCACACAACATTGGTACCTGCAAGCCTTCTAAAGGGGCCATGAGCTGGGATATGAGATCCACAAGGCTGAGTGCAGATAGAAGTGAAGCTTGCAGAGGGATTTTGTAAAAGCCTGGTCTCCCTCCAGGATTTCAGTGCTGTTCGTGCAGATGAGTTCTGAGTGTGATCAGCCGGTGCCTACCCATAGCGATGGTGTGATTCACAGCCAGAGCAAATACAGCTTTGAGAACAGATGCCACCCTTTCCATTCATAACAGAGTACTTTGGCAGGCTCTGCCCTGGGACGAGAAGCACCTTCTCCGTGCCTGCAAGAAACAACAGTGTTGGCAAGGCGTGTTTCTAATGGCTTTGTTAGTTTGGGAACAGACTGGTCAGTACTTTTCAGATCTAAATCCAAAATAACTTCTCCAAGGTCAGACAGCAGAACAAGAAATAAATATCGGCTCACATTATGTTGGCTCTTGCTTTTGGATTCTTTCCCTAAGTCTTTCATTTAATGTTCTTGGTCTTGAACTGTGCCTGGTAGTGGTTTGTTTCTGGACTCTCCATAGCAGCTGTATTTATGGTGGCTCCACAGGCACCTCTTGATCTGCCTCTCCCAGTGGAATTGTCTATCAGCAATTTTTATGTGCTTCTTGATTTAGAATATGCATTACGAACTTTGTGAGCACTCTCTGGACAAAGACTTGTTTATGGTGCTCACGTCATTCTTAGTTCAGAGTGTTTATGAGCCCAAGTCTCCCTGTCACTATATTACTTTGGAATAATATAGATCTTTTTCTCCTGTGTTCTAGCATTTTCCTAGCCATGCAGGAGACATAACAACTATCCAAGCCTTAACAACTTTTCCATTAAAATATTTTGCACCTTTTTTCACTAAATCTGGCAAATACAATAAGGCAATTCCTTCGATTTATATGCTGGACATGCATCTGGACATTTTATCTACTCCTTCCATTAAATTACTGTTGCTTTTTCCAGTTTATATTGGTGCTATCTCTGACTGCTTGAAAGATAAGGCTGGCAAATAAGATTAAAAATAAACACAATTATTTTTAAAAGCCCTTTGTGCATACATAGTTTTTGAAATCTTGGTACAATTAAGCCCTGTTTTCTTCAAAGAATTCCTTCTAAGGCATGTTATCATTATTACTTGAACTTTACTGAGGGCCATTCTTTCAGCTGGCAGTCCCGTGATGCGAGGTGCTGTATGAAGAAAGAAGAAAAGACATCTTGAATAGACACAGAATGTATTTTGATTTTTGTTTTAGTTGGGAAATTGAGGTAGGGATTTTCCCCTGATTGCCAGGAGACCTGAAGCAAGATAGAAATTGAGTGTTCTTGAGTCCCAGTCTAACACCTCAACCACTTGACCAGGCTTCCAGTTGGGAATGGGAGATAAGGGCTTTGGTGGGCCTTGTGCAGGCTACATCCTTGCAGTTGGCATAGAAGATTCTGCCACTTGTTTTATTGATGTACACAACTTGAAGGAATGAGGTGTAGTAATATTTTCTACTTCTTTCTCTCTACGGCTGCAGTTTCTCCACTGTCTCGCCTTTGGCTTTGTCAGCTGTCCTGCCTTTCTTATTGCTTATCCACACAGTCCATGGGTCTCCTTGTAATCTTTCCTTCTTGCTTCCATGTAGAGGGATACATCTTACAGTCCTTACCCCACTGTTGCTTTGTGACCCTGTAGTTCTGTACTGCAATAAATACCTAGGCAAAAAATATGACTTCTCTCTGATTATTTCATAATTCACATCACTAGTCTCTTTGTTCATCACTGACATTTTGATCCCTTTCAGAGAGCTCCTCTATCTGCTGCCTTAATCTCTTGTTGCTTGCTCCTTCTACTTTCTTCTGCTCTTAATATTTCTGCTCACAGTTCACTCTGTCCGAGGGGAAACTGAGTTAAGGTGACATCAGTCACTGCTACAGAGCCTGAAGGAGGAACAGCAGCAGGAAGGATTGTACTGAAATGCACCATTTCAATGGGAAAAGGCAGTTCCCAATGCAGCAGGAGCAATGCAGGCACCTGCTTTTAAGGGCAGTTGCTCTAGGATACAGTGAGCATCCCATGGCTTTTGAGGTGGCTTAAAGGTTGTCTTCCTATTGTATTTTACCCACTGACACTCTCTTAATTAATTTTCCAATTTTCCAATCTTCCTTACTGTCCCTGCTTAAGCATGCCAACAAAGCTGCTTTCCTGCACAGTGAAAACCTCCAGCAAACCAATTCTCTGAAGTTCAGATGATAAAATGATGACTCTTCTGGGCTGGCCAAAATAATTTTGGACAGTGCCCAGCACCATGGTGTCATAATCTGTCCTTTTGGCTCCTGTGCAGTAGGTCTGTGGCTCGTTTCATCTAACTTTTATGTATCTAAAAACTGTCCAGTGAAGTATTACCTAGGCTTCCTTTTAGAGACAAGGCAAGTCCTCTTATCAGCTTTGGAAGCCTGTGTGCTCTTGGGATAAATCATTATTTTGGACCTTCCCATTTTGATTTATATTGATGGATACTGGTTTTGTGACTTCTTGGGTGATTATGACAGACACAGACTTTCAGAAGTCTATGATGTGCAAGGTGTCAAGGTAGAGCAGGATCAAGGGCAGTAACAATTACAACAAAAATGGTGATACTATGTTAGGGATTGGAATAATTTGAAATTAGAAAGACCAGCCCCTCTATAAAAATAACAGGAAAAAAGAAGGAAAACAAAATGAAGTAAAACAAACACAAAATCTAGATCAGAGCCTGCGGGAGGGGGGACACTAATGTCACTGTACAGTGAAACCATTCAGTGTAAATGGTCAGGGTTTGATAGCGCTCTGCTCACCAAATCCCCTCTAAGTGTTAAAAGGTGCTGTTTTGGATAAATCATTTAGCTGATGAGGCTTCTGAGTGCATCTTTAATGCTGTGTCCTTTGTGGTTCATGAAAAGCTAAGCCCATACTAAGGCCTAGGAGAGAAGTGAACCATTGTGTAACTGAAATTTTTTATGTTATTTACAAAATATCACAAAATCGAGAGAAGGTTTTACAGTGCATATTAAGCTGTCTGGTGAAAAGAATGGCACTGCTAAAGCTGTGGTTAAAATAGCTGCTACTCTGGAAGAAAAGCGAGGATGAATGAGAGGACTGGAGCAAGTCAGGCTTCTAACAGAGTGCTCCTAACAGCCCCCTGCCCAAGCACACTCTGTAAGCTGTGGAAGCTTTATTGCTGCTAGAGAGCAACCAAGCAACCTGTCTGGGAATAAGAGAAGGAAGAGAGTGCAGCAACAAGTCTCCCAAGAAGATGGAAATTTGAGGGGAGATGTAAGCAGAGGCACCAGGACAGCCTAGAAGGAACCTTCATTTCTTTGCATAACATTGCTTCCAAATTTGCTAAGAGGTTTAAATTCTGCTTTCTGAGAATAGATAACAAACTAGACCTATACTAGTTATCCCAAAAGCTCCAGATCCTCAAGGCTAGCTGTCCTTCAGACCTAATGTCAAAGTTTGGACACATCCATACCATTCCTGGGAAGTTCTCTCGTTACCAGAATGGGAAGGCTGGCTGAACAGACCCTGACCCCCTTGGGGAGCAGTAGCTGAGCATGCCAGGGATCTCGCAAATGATTTAACATCACAGATAACCTGGCTCTGGCTCCCATGCACAGCTGAGTTGCAAGGTGTAGCAAAAGTGATCCCACTGGATTTACTGGAAAAGCAAATCCAAGTGGACAAGTGACATCTTCCTTGAAGTATTAAATTGAAATATATAGTGGTGTCTGAACAACTCTTGGAACATCTGAAGACCATGAAGACTTTAAGAGATGCAAGAATAGCTCCTGTAAAGCAGAAGGATCAGTGAGGCCAATGCTGCCAAGTACTGCCTTGGAATGGATTTCTCACTGCCAAGAGAGGGACCACCTTGGAGGAAACAGGCTGAGGTTTCACATAACCACAAACTATCATCTGGTTCTAGGCAAATCCCAGATTTGTTTGTGTAAAGGGGCAAAGAGGAACACAGAAAAGACAACAGGCAAGAGTCAAAGCCACCCTGGAAAATATTAGCACCAAGGACCTGGGAAAAAAAGAAAGAAAAAGAAAAGGAAAAAGAAAAATAGTGTTGTGGGCGGAACCCAGAAAAGTGTTTAGACACCAGTGTTGTTCAGGGAAATGATAAGTTGTGTGCTAGATTTGGGAAAAAGCCCAGCCCAAAATATGATTGCATAAATGGTATGTGATTCACCATCATTTTTGTTCTTAAGGGATCAGCCCATGTGCCCTGAAATGTGAACTTCTTGAATACAAAATAATATTCTCCGTTCTCTTGACGCAAGGCCTTTACAGAATGTAGTTCCTTCTGTTCCTGGCATGATCAAAAGGAGAACTGAATGAAATGATGTGGCAACTGATAATTATAATTAATGATATACCAGGTCTTGGCAATATTTTTTTTTTGTCAGTCTTAGAGAACATATTTCCTAAAATTCATGTCTTGCATCACCCTCACAGAAATGATGCACTCCCTAAACACTCCCCGAAATTTTATGTGATGTGATCACATCCTGTTCTCAGCAAAACCATCTGAGCGTTACCAAGCAGTGGATGCTGGATGTGCAAGGAGAGGCAAAAATTTCTTTCTTTACAGCAAATATCCCCTCTGGTCCCAGAGTTGAGTGTTTTGCAGACTTGGTTGGTGGAGAGATGGACCAGAGGAGAAGAGAGGAGATGACACATGGCATAGGAGCACATACCTGGCAAGTCAGGGCTGTTTAAAGTTAAATCCATGTCTTTTTAATTTTGCATGATGCAATAAATCTGCACCTCTTGGCAAAAGGAAGGTGGGAAATTGAGCCTCAGTGCTGCATGTTGTAAAGCAGATTTAGTAATAATAATGAAAGAAAAATTGATCCACTTGTGTTGCAAGATTTGGTGGTTTATGTATGTGCAGAGATTTAAGGAGATAAATGTTGAACATTGTTGTTATTTAACAATGGATTCCAACAGGTTTAATAAAACATTTGCTTGTCAGTTTATGACAAAATTGCTTTTAATAATGTGCAGTGAAAAGCCTTGTGTTTCAGGGATATATAATATTTTAGTGCTCCTACATTTGGAAAATTCAGCATAAACTTGTCTTTAAAATAACTGCATTTCCAGTCTGGCCTCTGTTCTCAGTGAGGACAAATGTCTCTGTCAATTTTGAAGAAATTACGAGACAAGGAAACATGAGAAATTGAAGAAACTCCTAACAAGCTGCATAGGATGAACTGGCTGGATACATTACTTAGCCTTTGCTTTCTCTGAGCACAGGTGTGTAAGGAAATATGTTCACTTTTAGCTACATTCAATATGTAATAAAAAAGAATTTGTTTTTGAGTTGCCTGAATGATAAATGCATCTTTCACGGTTAAAGGACAAACATATTTTCCTGCTGTAGTCTAACTCAAATACAATTCATCTACCTGCCCACCCTGCAGTGGTTCACCCTTGTGCTCAGTCAAAGCAGTGAGAAAATGAAGCCTGATAGGAATGGGATTTTTTAAAGTTATGAAGGATAAAATAGAGACCAGCAGAGCATTAACTTTGTTGTTAAGACATTGGTGTGAGAGTTGGGAAATTTCTCTACAGTTCTAAGCCTGGTTACCTCAGGCAAGTGAATTAGTCTTTCTTTGCCTCGGTTTCCCATCTCCACCATCCCTCTTTGCTCACTCTTTGGATATTGTCTATATTTAGGCTGAGGTCACGTTAATTATTTTTGTTAAGCATTTGTATATCGAGGAGTCTGTCTTCTCAGTGCTATTTTAATATACCTCAAATAATTGTGAAAAGTGTAATTCAACTGCAAACATTCATTCAGGGCCGCCGTTCATGCTGTTGTTTCTTTGGCAGAGGAACCCTCTGCCTGAAGGTAACTGGGATTTCAGTTTTGTTGGCTTGTCAGGGAAGATTATTGCAAGCTTCTGAAAAACTGGGCTTAAAACTTTCTAAGCCAGGTGCTTTCCATTTCTGCAGACTTGTGCTTTTGCAGGTGTCACAAGCCTTGCAGCTCTTTACAGACTGCGGTGGGATTGGATGTGCTCTGCATTATTGGATGTGCTCTGCACTGAGTTCCATACCTGCTTAAAAGCACTGAGAAACAGCAAGATCCTTCTGACAGTTTTATTCTGGGAAGATCTCCAAGAATGGATAGCATGACTTTTGGGATGTATTTTTCCTTTCGCTCCCCAAGTTTTTTAAGGAACAAAGATGAGCAAGGAGAAAAGTTACATTCTATGTGCACCACCTTCAGTAAGTGCTACAGGTTTTACCTCAAGAGTTCAATGCTGTGAAATGATTTGACATTACAATGGAAATAGCACATTTGGAAAAAAATCACCAAAGTATGTTTTGATCTTGTAGTAAATCTCAGTAGTTTGGGGACAAAATATTAGCTTCTTAACTTTTCCATGGCTCATCATCCTTTGTAAAATTAAATCAATAAAATTCTGACTTATTTAATAAAAAAAAATGCAAATATTCTTTAATAAAGCATGAATCTAGTTCTGAAATGAATGAAGAGGATTCCCTCAACTTCTGTGATATTAAACAAAATTGTAAGAGAATTTTTCATGTATCTGGAAGGTATAATAATTTCATTGTTAAAAATGAAGTTGTAGGACTAGATCCTATGTGAGCCCTAATTTATTTACTGTAAAAGCTGCATATTCACTGTTGAATTAACATATAAAAGGTGTGCCATATTTTAAAGTCTTTCCACTGGAACCCCTTCATCAAAGCTGCTACAAACTAGCTGCCCGTGTTGCTCATTTTCGTCTTTATCCCACCTCTGGTGTTTTTACTACCACTGGTATTTCTGAAATAATTTTGAATTGGCTCTTCATGTCATTCCTTCTCCTCTAAAGGGTGAATTTTGAAGCATAATTAAGCTTTTCCAATTCATGGTAACTTAACAGAAATATACCCTAAATTATCACATCACCTGCTTTCAAATGCCCTTTTAAAAAAAGTCTTTTCTGTGGTGCCCTCAAAAAGGAAATGAAGGTTTGACTTTATTTTCACTAACTCCATCTTCATTCATAATGAACAACTTCTGCCTTATCATTTTCCTATGTTCTTCCATCAGAGAATACCCATCTGCTGTGTCCTGTTTTATATTCTGATTATAACCTCTTTAACACAGGAACTATTGCTTTCTCACTTCTTTTAAATTATCTGGTATGATTTTCATCTTGTCTGCAACTAAGACTCAAGTGTTACGGAAAGAAAATATAGTTATTAAGATGGTTTAAACTAAAAAATAAATCATGGTTAGGTAGGTGTCTATTTTGAGTGTGTTTCAAATTTGGCTTTGGATCAAACAGGTTAAAATTACAAGTCGACTTACTGAGAGGATATTGAAAAAGGTCTCTAAACCCCTTTTATTTAGGAGACTTGCAGTCTGATAGAATTTTCCAGGTAATTAAGGTGGTTTTGCAAGTACTGGGCTGAGTCATCAACATTCCTAAAATAGTTGACATTACTTCTGTCTTTTCTCTTCAGGATTTCTCTAATTCCACTCTTTGAGTGGCTATTCAGAGAGCTTTTATTATAGCTCCCCCCCCCACCCCCTTCATTGAGTGTTTTGTTCACAAGGAAGAAATTGCATAAATAGAAGTACCTAGTGCCATATGAGATGCCCAGGACATCAGTGCTCATCTCCAGCTGATGATCTGGAAGGGGCCAGGTCTCCCAGAAGTCTTAGTCTTGACCTGAAGTGCCTCATCCAGCACTGGGTGTCTCAGCAATTGAGCCTTGCTCTCAGTGCCCAGTGGCTCTGTTCATGATCTCTGGTTACATTCATATTCATGTCTGTGGTTGCATTCATGTTCTTGATCTGTAGTTACATTCGTGTTCATGTAGGCTTACAAAACATCAACATTTGTGTCTTTCTGGCAGAGTCTGCACTTCATGCTACAAGGTGAAGCCATGAAAATCTTTCATAATTCATAGAATCACAGAAATATTAGGGTTGGAAAAGACCTCTAAGATCACCAAGTCCAACTGTCAACCACCAAAATGTTCTCCACTAAACCATGTCCTCAAGTGCCATATGCACACATTTTTGAACACTTCCAGGGGTGGTGACTCCACTACTCACCTTGGCAGCCTGTTCCAGTGCTCGACAACCCTTTCCATGAAGAAATTTTTCAGTGTTCAAGAAGTGTTTGAACAGTACTTTTGAAAACATGGTTTAAATTTTAGGCTGCCCTCAAGGAGTCAGGAGTTGACTCAATAAGCCATGTGGGTCCCTTCCAACTCAGGATGTTCCACGACTCTGTGTTTCTTGTTTACTAGCTGAGATATCTGTTCCCACCATTTTTGTTCTGCCAGGAGAAAACCTACTACCAGGCAGGTCCCACCTGGATGCACCTTTTTTGTGTGCTCTTGGTGCCAGCAACAAACATCCATCCACTGATGTACGTTTCTACAAATGCTTTACATCTCCTATACTCTATGATTTCAATTTTCAAAAAATTGTATCCTCCTAGCCAAGCTCTGAGAGAAGTTTCATTCTGAGCAGCTGTGATGGGGGTCTCAGCTGGCTGTCCCAAGCCAGTTGTTTGTTGCCACTTGGGGGAAATGCCACCAGACTTCTAAGGAAATTTTGCTCATTTTCCATGTAATAATTCTGCCTCTCATCTTGAAAATGTGCGTGTGCTTTTTCCTCGTATCTTCAAAACCAGGTGGTTTATTTCTTTTGAAATGTTTAGTCAGCTGGTTTATTTACTTTGAAATGTTTAGTCAGGGGACATTGTTTCCTAAACACAAGACCTTCAGTGCTTTTCTACTCCCTTCTTTTCTGTGTCAGCCTGGCAGCATCTGCTCCTTCAAGCAGACCTCGGGGTACAGCGAGCTGCTTCCTTGCCAGCCTGTCTTGTTTCTTACAGAGCATAAGAAGTGTCCTTGGTATCGGAAATGGAAACCAGAATGAGGGTAGTATTTTTATTAACTCATTTGGAGGAGTTATTTACATTTGGAATTTAGCAAATAGAGAAGGCAAAATAAAACTTGAAAAGTTGGTTTCCTGTTCGTGTTTCATGTTACTCTTAATAATGTCTGGTATTCCTGTAACATTAGCGATTGATCGAGCTAACATTTTAGGAATGCTAAACCTCTCAGAAACCAGATGGGATTAGGTTTTGGTTTATTTATAGGAAATTTCTGGTAAAAAATAGACAATGAACCAAGACCACATGGCAGAACAGAGACATTTTTTTGAAATCCCCTGTTTTCTTTTCTGATTTAAGGTGTTTTTTCTCCCCTTCCTTTCTTAATAGATATTTATTGCTCTGCAGCACTTCAGGATGTAGCCCTGATAGGTGGAGAGTATTTAAAATTTGAGAGACTATTTAAAATTTAAACTTCAGTGAAATTCATTCATTTTCAATTTCAAATATATTTGATTCATAATTCTTATTGGATGAACATGCAATCAGACACACTATATTTAGAAAAAGAGGAGGGGGACTACGTGGTCTGTATGTAGCCTGAGTACCCAATACCTTTGAAAAAAAAAAAGTTTTTTATCTGAAAGGCTTAGGATTTTATGTTCCTTAACATCGAGTGTGTGATCTAAGCAACTGTCTCATGGTGTCCCTCTGAGAGAACTAGCAAAGTTCAGCTATTTATAGTCTGAAATGAAACACACCTTTACTAACTGTCCTTTACAGTAAATGGCCTTTCATAAGCACAGGGATATGAAAGAAGAACCATTTTGAAACACTTTGACTTATTATTTTCAACACAATAAATATCCTTTTAGAGATCTATGTGAATTTCATTTGCATACTTAACAAGGATAGACCTCAGGGCTAAACTCTGTTCTTTTCTTTGCTTGCTTTTAATGTAATTTTTAAAATAATGGCCATGAGCTACTAAAGCAACAGAAAACATCCCATGAATGACCCTCAAAACACTTTTGTGTTTAGTGAATTTCTCTAATTTTCCTTTGCCAAGTCAGAACTTGATAAAACACCTGAGAAACTTGAACGGTGAATCTTTATTTGTCCAAGCTCAATTCTCCCCTGCTGAGTCCTCTGATAATTTACAGCCTTTTGAAGAGATGTCATGGTGGGTGTAAAACAATGACATTTGGTTTAATCATCTTTTTGATCCAATTTGGTTTCCTTTTATCTGGCTGCAGATGCACAGGCAGGGTGCCTGACAAAAGAGAATGATTATCACATTGGGGAAAAAAAAATAAGGGATTTGCATACTCCAGATTTGGCAACACCACAGCAGAAAAAAATGATGAGTGACTGACCTGAGCATTATCTTGGAAGAAGACCTGGGAATCAGGCTGCATTAGAGCAATATATTTGAGAGCTTTCCAGAGAGGAGATATGGCTGGGAGCAGCTCAGCTCTGGCTGGGTCGACACGGGAAACTTGGCAGTGTGACCTTTTGTTACGGGTCTACCTGACAATTTACAGCACTGAAATCAAAATGAGGTTCAGAAAGATAAAATGGACCAGCTTTTAAACTGACTAGGCTAGAAAAGACGCTTGGAGTGCAGAAAGAATAGTACATTGGCACAAAATTGTCTGGATTTGAACCGGAGAAGGTGACAAGTACAAGAGCCAGTGTAGCGTGTGCATGTGTGTGTGTGTGTACTCAGGTCTGAGGTATTTTCATTTTGAGGAAAGGGACAATATTTTAGTAGGCTTTCATCCTTCTGGCACTTAGATCAACCTGAAATTGCCTTTTAGACACTTTTTGCCTGAGAGCTGAAATTTCCAATTTATCTTATTTATTTTATGTAAATTATGAACATTACTTTTAAGACACATACATGGATGTTTATGAGAATGCCAAGATTTTTGTCTCATAAACCAGCCAAAAATGTCTTATATACATTCTGTGCTGTAGATTGGCTATTACAATTGCAAGATCAAAATTATTCTTGGAGGTGATAGCTAACACAGCAGCCAAAAACCTTTTGTTCTGTTCTGTTTCTTTTTCTTACCAATTATAATACTTAATAGAGGAAGTCAACATGTTCCTACCACTGCAGAAAATGGATTACTGAAAAAATTCACAGCTTTGGTGTATTTAGGGACTTAAGCTTAAAAGCATGAGTTCTTGTAGTTTTTCTTTGATTTTTTCCTTTTTTTTAAATTTAGATAAAACACTTCAAACTCCTACAATACCATGTAATTGTAAAATAGAGTCTAACCCTGCAGAACATTTCAGATGGAATTCATTTCAGCTGAGTTTAGCTATCCAGTGAGTCATCTACAGTCAACAGAAATATAGGTGGGTGATTCACTTTGTAAGACAAGTGTCTAGGATAAACAAGATGGATTAAATTCTGGAGGTGCTCTGGAGTGTGTCTAACCTGCAGAGATTTGTCTCCAGGGCAGCCAGAGGATGGAGGGGAAATTCTCAAGTTTTAGTGGGGATATGAGTGTGGCCAGTGCCCAGCCCTGAGACTGCAGAAGCTGATGGTCCTGGGATTTAGGTACAGATGCTGTCTCTTCATTATCTATAGATGGAGCATAAATATAGTCCACCAAGAGATTGAATGCTGAAGCTGGCTGTGATGGTTCATTCCAATCACTTCCCTCCTCCTGTGGTTCTTACCTTGCAGCCCATCCATGTCCTAGTCCAATGCAGAGAAGCTCCATGTGAAGTGGTCTGGGGTCTTCTCAATGAATGGCCATGCTTGCTTGGCCTCATCATAGATGGGGGTAAGGAGCATCCTTCCTCACATGGGAACATTTGTACATTTTTGTCTGCATGTGCTATGTGCTGTATGTGCAGTATTTATGTGTGTGTGTGTGTGTGTGTGTGTGTGTGTAGGGGCAAGTAAATGTACCCTTGGCAAACAGAGGACAGGAATATTAGGCGATGACCTGACTGATTCCAAACATACCTTTAGGGAAAGAGTAACATGAAGGCTTTACAAGTCTGCATATGGATCTGAGTAATTTTTAATTGTTTAATTTCCCATTTAAGCATGGGAAAGGCAAAAATATCCTCTTAGGGTGCCCAAATATTTACAGCTTTGACAGCATTGCTCAGGAATCTCTAAATAATGTAAGTTAAATGGCCAAGAGATTTGGGTATGTCTGTAGAGAAGTAGAAGTTCTGTGGCATGAATCTAGACTTTTATTATTTCCCCCTTCCATGAAGAGCACTTTCCTTTACAGATGCCTTCCAGTACCTGAAGTGAGACTACAAGAAAGATGGAGAGAGACTATTTACAAGGACATTCACTGATAGTGGTATAGAATGACTCAAGATCTGAGTCCCTCAAGATTTGAATCAAACTGTGCAATTGTTTTTAGGTGTTAATCAGTAGCTATAGCTGGGCAGTTACAATTAGGTAATTGCATTCTGAATGTTGTTTTAAAGAAAAAAAAGACAATCCCAAGATGAATGGGCTGTCTGGATAACAGCCACCAAGAGTGAAGTCAGCAGAACCAAGCAATAACTGAGGGAAAAGTAATTCTGGCCGTGGGAGATTGTGACCACCCTAACCCTAACCCTCGTTGATCACCTACTCAGAATGGACCCCAGACTCAAATGGAGGGAAGAACTGCACCTGGACTAATTAGCATGAGAAACAAGATACAGAACTAGCAAACAGGATTTGGTTACCAATTAATAGAAAAGTTATGTAATTATGCCTTTGTTAAAATGTATAAATAGTGTAAAGTTTTGATAATCAGGGAGCCAGCTGGGTTACCAAGCTCCCTACTATGCACAAACTGGAATAAAAAATAGAAATACCTTGCCTTGGTATATGAATTGGTGCTGCACAGCGGGTAGCTGGTTTAAACTGAAAGAGAGTAGGTTTAGATTGGACATTAGGAACAAATTATTTACTCTGAGGGTGGTAAGGTGCCTGCCCCATCCCTGGAAGTGTTTAAGACCAGGTTGGATGGGTCTTGTAGCATCCTGGTCTAGTGGAAAGTGTCCCTGCCCATGGCAGGGGGGTTGGAATGAGGTGATCTTTAAGGTCCTTTCCAACACAAATAATTCAGTGATTCTATGATTATTTTAATTTGACAGAGCCACAGAGCAGCTGGAGATTGGACTGGGTGTTGGAGAGAAGTGTAGATGTCAGAGCTCTGGTAATAAAACTGTATTAACCTCCTACCTGTGTGTTGTGCCTGGATTTACTACTACAAGAAAATATACCTATTAGGCTATTAAGGTCTTCTTTGGTTCTACCTTCATGGCAGCCCAAACAAGACAAGGTTTACCTGTATCTCAGCCTGCTCCATGCTCATTGTTTCTCCTGATGAAAGCAAAAAGGCTTCAGCTTTTTCTTTGCAAAAGAGAAGGTATCAGCATGCCTCTAGCTGTAGATCTGAGAGTTTGTTCCAGCTGCTGCGAGGCCTTTCACAACATGTTTGGAAAAAAATTAAATAACCCCAGGAGATGTTTTTTTCTTTCTCCTTCAAGTAGGAAGAGGGCTAAGCTTGCTTTGTGTCAATGACATTGCAAAGCAGTTAGTACTTCATAAAACTAATAGTTAATGCAGATGCTGGTGGTCAGAGGCTGCTTTCACAAACACAGCTTTCAAACAAAGCATCCTGCTGAACAGAGGCTTTAATAATGGAGTGCTTGGATGGCCAGCTGTCTGTCAAACCTCTCCCTCTGCCTGCTGTAATAAACTCATTCTCTTTGGTGACAGGCCAGGCAAGTTAGGCTGTGCTCTGCCTCTGTATCTGCCCTGAGTTCCAGTGGGACTATTTCTTAAAAGCAGTACTTTTACTAAGTCTCAAGCTATGTTAGAAGGAGAGAAGGGTTCTTAAAATTCTTACGAATTTGAAGAAGGTGCCCTACCTTTTTCTGTAGGGATTAGAGCTGTATCTTTACACAGTCTTCTTGCAATTTTATTTTTAGCTGTGGTCATGGCCCACTGATTTCACTTGAATGTCCCAGTCTGTAAACAGGATGCTTGCAAAATTTGGCATCAGAGTGCAAGCTGGAAATTTTTTTCCAGGAGTTCTTACTTTTAACAGCTCGTCTGGATCAGTCATTTTGACTATCCCTGATTTTCAGCTCTGGGGAAAAAAAAAATACTTAGAAATATCTGCTTTTATTTCAGAAAGCAGGATTGTATCCTGTGAAATTAACAACAGTCCAAAGAAGCAGCCTGACATAGTACACAAATAAAATCTAGCTGTCTTTTTTTTCAGCTTTGTTGTAGTCCACTTCAGAAAAAAACCCCAAAACAACGTATTTTTAAATTCACACCTATAATTATCAAAACACACATGTAATTTTTAACCAAAATCACTGGTGAGTATGAAGTTGAGGACTTAGGAAACCCAGCATGAACCCACTGGGATACAGGAATGTTTTCAGGCTCCCAGTTGTTCTCTTTTCCTACAGGGGCAAGAGGGGAGCAGAAGCAGATAGTAGCCCTGGTTTGGCATCTCTCAAACAGATGCTTTGCTCCTAGGCCAATACAAGAGGTGCTGTGATTTCCACCCAGGATATGGTCACATCAGTGGGCTTGCCAATAAGATGACATTAAATCTGTTTCTCTCTGCTGGAGTTGCACAATACAGGTTTAAGAGACTGGACACTCAACACCTTTCACCTGTAATGCTGTGGGCTGGCACCTGGTGACTTTAGCATGGGCAGGATGCTGCTCTAATAACCTCTCCTCAGGGGAGGTACAGCAGAAGAGGCTGCAGCGCATCCAGTGCCTGATCATCAGCCCCAGCGCAGTCTGGGAAAGGCTGATGCATCTGTCAAGGTGCCCTGTTGGTGTATTGTATGTTCAGCACTGTAATGATACACAGTCATTGCATCAGCCATATATTTGATACCAATGACCTTAATAAACAACTGCAGTACATATTGAGTCTCCCATAAATACATTTCTATAATTTTAGTGGAGACCTTCACACTTAAATGGTATAACATTTTTTACAGTTAATCAGAGAGCATAAACAACCAATGCAGTGGTGTGTACGTGTAGTGAATACACAACTCAGTCTCACTTGTGGAAAGAAAAATCCTCCCCCAACCTCAAATCTAGTAATTCAAAACTCTCCAGATATAATAATCAAAATGCCAGTTCTGCTCCTACCTGCCACATCCTCAAGTGCTTCCCTTGCTACATTTCCTCAGTATGTTGCATAGACATGACAGAAAATTGATCTAGGCAACCATTTATCGATTTACCTTCTGGTATGAAAAATTGTGTATTAACCTGAACTGAACTGGTTCATCTTTCCTTTCCTTCTCTCACTGACATTCCAGAGAGAGGAAAGACCTCTCTTGGGAAAAAAAAATCCTAAATTTCCATGATACGTCATCTATTTGTAATTCTTTATCCTGATTTTCTATTGTTTGCATGAAAATGCTGACCAGTGTCAAGCCTCGTTACAGAGTGGTGGGGATTTCAAAACAGATGAGACTCAGTTGCAGTCTGAATGAGGAAAAGGCTGTGGAGTGACTACAGTCCAGACATAGGACAAGCCACATGGATGATTATCTTCTATGTTGCAAAACAGAACGTAGATCTTAGTTGGAACATACAATTTGTTACACATCAGGAGGTACAACCACAAGACATGATTTCTTAAGGAATAAGGCTTTATTAGTTTTAGTGTTCATAGTATTAATAACTAACATTAAAAAAAATTGTTAATTATTAAATTAGATTATTAAATAATAAATAATATCATGAAATGGTGTTTCTTAGAAGATGTAGATACTGTAGCTTGCGGGAACTCTTTGTCACAGTTGACACGTGGATAAAAAAGGGGAAAAGTAGAATTAAATTGGGTTTTGACCATTTTTTCAGATGACCCTTTAATTGAAAGTAACATATGAGTAATTAACCTTAGGAGCATGGAAGATTTAATTGATGAGAAACCCACATAATATCAATGAACTTTTTTGGTATATTTTTGGCTGCTCTTTATGCTTCTGACTACAGTCAACCTATACTAAAGATGTCCATGACAGACTTTGAAAGTTCTGAGAACAGCCCAGACCTTGGCCATTTTAACAAGACTAGAAGCAGCCAGGGAAATGTGTTGAGAGACACAAGGAAGGTTCTTGTTGATCCAGGATACTCCTTGGGTGGTGCAGGTGGGATCACTAACTCTAGGCCACCCTGTAATCTCAATGGAGAGACATGTTGCAAGACAAGGTGAGCACATAATTTTACTGCTTTGGCCCTAGAAGACCTTTTAGGTTAACTGTACATCTGGTGCCCTTTCAGTACAATTGGGCTTGGGGAAGAGGAAAATACATGAGCTGCTGCCAATTTTTGTCCTTAGCTGTGTGGAGTGTAGACAACAGCATCATGCTCAAACCTACCACCTCACTCCTCGTTACTGTGTTGGTAGGAGTCCAGAACAGAACTTGCTCTCTGTAGTTGCCCCTGAAGAATAATGATTTTCACAGATAAACCATAGTGGATGAGTCTTTCTGTTTTATTACTATGGGTGCTTAAAATTAATCAGTATCTAAAAGGTAGAGGAAAACAAAAGCTTGATTCTCATCTGATGTAAATTGACGCAGCCCCATGGAAATAAATGGAGCTCTGCCAAGCTGCACAAAAGGACAATATTGTCTGAGCCCTGTGCATATTCCAATCTCTTGTGAATGTACAAAGAAAAAGAACTCTTATGTGTCCTTTAAAAGAAAACACTTTTTAAAATTATTAAAGGAACCTCATGAAACCTGGGGAATTGTAAATCTAGGTTAGTTTATAACCACAAAATGTTAATTTCCTCAAAGTATTGAGGTTTTCTTACTATAACTACTATTCTCTACATGGCACATAATATAATTATGTATATTACAGTAATTATTATTAGCTATTATGCTGTACATAGTATTATAACTTCCAAAATGAAAAGACTTGCAAGCAATGGATCTGGAAACAGAGGCATTGAGCTGGCACAACCAGCCCAAGAACACAGAGCAGATCGTTGACAGAGTGGAGATTAGAAAAATGTCCCCTGGCTGCTGGGCTAGTGATGCTTCATACAGAAGTGTTACTGTAATAATAATAATAATAAATAGGGGTGGGATATATGCCTTTGGCTCTGGGAAAGGATTATTTTCCTTGGAAAGGTGAACATCACCTTTAGTACAGCAACTTTTTCAGGAGGCAAATGTATCTAATTAAGTGATTGTCAAGTGTATTTTAAGTTTAACAAAGCTCACATCATGCTTTATTTCCCTTTTACATTCTGTACAGTAATTGTGTAAAGTGCATGATTTACTGTGGCAGCATTATTCAAACTTAATTATAATGTTAAGAAGCAACCATATCTTGAAAGAAAATAGCTCCACTGCTGTGGGGATCCACATGGCAGCTCTATTTTTGAAGAAGAAATTTTTCTTTTGTAAAGAAAATAAATCATTTAGAAAAATTTTTGGCTCGTAAAATCACATTTAAGATCAACTTTCAGTAGGCTTCTTAAAGGATTGAAACAGCTACTTTGTCAAGGGATTTTAGATCTTTCTTTCTTTATCTCCATCTTGTGATTCATCCCTATACATACACCAGATGTTGTCCAGTCCTTAGAGGTATATTCTCTTATATGTGGGGCTGAATCCTAAGAAGGAAATAAAAGGATTTAAAATATTATTCTATAGCAATAGCAAGATGTCTCTGGTGGATCAATATGTCTGCTCCATAGAATACATAGCAGACACCATTCATTTGAAGTACCACTTTTATACCAACTAGGGGGAGATCTAAAGAGATTTTACCGACATTTTTTTTCCCTTTTAATAAATGAACTTTTTGTTTATGAAATTTTAGGCCTCTTTTCCCTTAGCCTTCTAAGGTCTTCAGTCTGTAGTAAATGATAGATCCTAGGCTCTTATTTGTACTTTGCAGGGTAGATCTTAAAGGGAGACCAGGACATCATCCTTGCCCCAGACCCAGAACTGAATTTTCATTCTTTAATGTTTTTGGTGTTTGAAATCAATTGAATTTTTGTGAAATTGAGACATGCCTTGTAATTTCAAACGGCCATTTGTTTTCCAAGTATCCCGAGTGGTGCAATGAGGTGCTTATGGCTGAGGTAAAGTGTAGGCTGCAGAGCCATCAGCAGTTTACAGGCACTGATCCTGAAAATCAGGACCTTTGTTGCACCTTTCATATTGCCACCTGCAGGTGTCATATTTATTAAATCTTTAATGACACAGAGATGTAGATGACTTCCTTAATGAGGACTGTGTTGATAACTAGTGGCAGTAAGATCTTGGTAGCAGGATATGGTTACTAATGCTTTCTCCATTTCATTTTGTTGTGATTGAGGGTGCTGGAAAACTGTTTTGGGGTGAAGAGCCTTTTTGTCCCTCATGATGTTATATGAAGGGAGGGAATGGGTTCAGCAGAACTCAAACTTAGAAAAGTGTGCTTTAATTTGGGTTGTCACATTTAAGAAAATGTGAAGTACTACATCTTAAATAAATGTATCTAATATTAAAGTTTAAGTGCATTCATACGACGCTTATTCCATGACCAGGTTTCATTTTTGAGCTGTCCCTGTTCCATCTGATAAGGGACTATTTTCTGCTTTGGGTTCTGCTTATAAGTTATAGTTACTCTCATCTTCTTTGGAGAATGATGACAATGTGGAAATTGATCAAACCTCAGTTTAGGTCAAAGTCATATATCTGCAAAAGGCCATAAAATTTGCTTTTTGAGTTGGGCTGTGCTCATCTCCCATAGTTTTCTACCTGCCTATTTCTGTGAACAGACAAAAAAATCTATACCAGTTCATATACAGTGCATTACATGCATTTTCTTGATATAATTAGTTGAATCTCTTGGCTTGAGAGAACTTTTTTCCTTGAAGAAAATTGATTTTTTAAGTTATCTGATTTGTATTTAATAGTGTATTCAAATGTCTTCCTCTAGAATCTATAGACCATCTTGCCTAACCTACATCAACAATGAACTTCTCAGAATACATTAATCAAATACACTTTCCTTGAATTAAGTGCATTTTTCTTATTCCTTTCTAAAATGAGTGACATTTGGTCTGTTTTTCCATTCAGCTGAAAGTCAAGTTCTCAATTTCTCTGTTAGTTTAGAAGCTGAAAGTGCAGCACAATAACATTATATAGAGAGCAGTTCAATATGCATATACTGATGCATATCTTTTGTGTGCATGTTATCCCACCTGCTCTCTAAGTATGGGGATCACACAAACATTAAAGTGAAATGCACAGGTGTTTTCTTGCAGAACCAAAGGTCATTTGTACACTTGGCAAAGTGTATATTCCAAAATTCACTAGGATTCACTGCCAGGATTCAGGAACCCCAGGCTCCTCCTGCCACTTAAAAATATTTCATTTAAAATAAAGATTGCTACTTTTTTTATCCCCCAAGCAATACTTTTTCCCTCCCCATCAGTGCTGATGTGAAATGCATGGGATACTGATCCTGGAAAAGGATGCTGCTGCCTGGAAAGGTGTCAGAGGGACTGGGTGTGTCTGCACAATTTGGAAATCAGTTTCCACAGTGGAGACAGTGATCTCTCAGTGCCCCATGCAGTGCCACATGCAACTGCCACATAAATATCCCAGAAAGGTGTCTGCTCCAGACCATCCAAGACCTCTACTTTTAATGACTTTTTCCCATGGTGTTCCCAAGGTGTGGTTGGGATGTCAGTTACTTTTGTTCAGCTGTCTAAAGCCTAGAAGTTAAGCCCAAGTTGTTTTCCTAGCTTACTCTTGCAGTCACTAAAGAGAAGCAGGGATATTCAGAGTGGAGAACAAGGAATTTTTTGACAGAGGTGAGGTGAACTGACTTCTGGCACTGTCAGTCCCTCTCCTTAGGCTATTGAGGGACCAGATAAGTAGTTTGAACAGGATCTCTAAATCTTTAGGCAACTTAGATGCATTTCACTACCTGTATCACTATCTTTTATCTTCTAGCATTTACAGATAAAATATTGCATATAAAAAGCATTTTCAGGTAAAGAGGAGTCAATTAGGACTAAAATCCATTTGTTTTCCTCACAGAATGAAGCTCTTTACCCTCCTATGTTTTCCCTATATGCTTAAGTTCCTGCTCCTCTGATCCCTGCAGGATATTTGATCCAGCAATGAACTGGTTTTACCTGGGATATAGTTGAAGTTCTTCACTGTAGCTTTTAAGGTGCTATGCTTTGGATTTATGATAAAGACAGTGTTGACAAAGACAAGATGTTCTTGTTACAAGGAGTTGGGAAGGGACATAGGCAGGACAGCTGACCCAAGGGACATTCCATAGCGTATAATGCTGTGGTCAGCAATAAAACTGAGTGTGTGTGTGTGTGTGTGTGTGTGTGAAGGTTGGCTGGGGCTGACACTGTTGGGGACTGGATGGGCCTTAGTTAGTTGCTGGTGAGCACTTTGGAGTTTTTTGAATCACTTGGTTTTGTTTCTTTTCTTCCCTATTTGTTCATTTGTTTTTATTTATTAAACTGATTTTATCTCAAATAGTGAGGTTTCTCACTTTTACCCTTCTGATTCTCTCTCCCATCCTACTGCAGGGGTACTGAGCCTACCAAGGTTAAACCATGACAAGCAACAAACTCATTTCCTTCTTCCTCGTACTTCTTCAATGGATCAAAATATTCCCTGGTGTCTCTGCCCACAGCAGGGGGTTGGAACTAGATGATCTTTAAGGTCACTTCCAACCCAAACCATTCTCTGATTCTATGATTCTGTGGTTCCAGAGTTAGAGTCTTACTAAAGCATTTTGAAAATCAGCCTCTGAAAGTATGAGAAACCGTTAGACATTGTACATAAAGTCTTATAAGCCTTCACACAAGGATTCTGAATTTCAGGAGTACTGAGTAATTGGTACTGCCATATTGTGTGGTTAGCCAAGCTGTATCGGCTGCACTGGCTCCTTGGAGGAGACGTGGACCTCTGTGGAAGTAACACAGGAGAGGCAATCCCAAAGGAGCTGAAGATGGCTTTCCATTAACTACTGACGTTCTTTGGAGTGGCTTAGAGGAAGGCAACTTAACGGTCTGAGAGGTGCAGAGAGGGAACATTGTTTAACTTTCTTCAAGCAGAGAGATTGCAGTGCCTCCTTTGTTCTTCCTTGAAGTCTAGAGAAGGCACCAAACTGCCTTTATCCACGTTGTGCTCCTGTAAAAGGGAACAGAGAAAATGCCCTAGATCATCTGCAGGGGAAAGCTAAAGGCAAATGAAAATGACAATCTTGTTCACTTAATATGCAAAGTAATTCAGTGGGTGTTGAATTCATTTGAATAGATATGATGCAGTGTAGACACCTGCTGCAACTGCACCTTGCATCCTTGTTACATGAGTGATTTCTCCTAGTGAGAGCCAAGAACATGCTTCAAAACCCTCTGCTTTGAAGTAGTGGTGATACGAGGCTCTAATACGCAAGTGTTGCTTGTTGAGGAAATATCTTAACATATTTAAAATGCTTTGATGAGGAAAAGAGAAGCTTAGAGTGTTGTCATTGTCATCTGCAGGGCTGACATTTACATCCAAGGTAATGGGTTTCCATTCCTTGTCATGAGGTGCATGTGCAGGATTAATGATTAAACTGGTTTACACTTGACTTCTTTGTGCCAGACCATGTTATCAAGCTGGCTTCTCTTCCTTTCTTGCTTGTTATCTCTGTTCATTATCAGGTGGCACGGGGGAGAGCAGATAACTTTTAGGTGCCATTTGTGTTACTTCTTCGTTGCTCATTCTTTTTGAGGGGGAGTTGTGGTGCTGCTGTTTTGCAGTGGTTCAGAGGAATCAATCTGACCACCTGAGAACATCCATCACCTGTTCGATTAGACAATGCAGTCAGTGAGTGGGGAAGAGCATTATGTGGCACACATCTCCTTTTCATGAATCTTCAAGAAAAGAAGAGCAAGCTGGAAAGCAGAATGTGTCAAATATAATTGGTTCACTTTTCTTGGAAATGGTACTGCATAAGACACTTCCATTTTTAGAGCAGAAGTCAGAGAATCTGAAAAATTTGGTTATCAATGTAGGCCTTCTACCAAAAAGGAAAATTTCACCTACACTGTAGCATCTATCAAGTTTTGCTGCCAGAATGAAGTCTATTTATATTTAGATTAATGATGAAATCTTTTTTAAAAGGATTTGGATTAATTTTTTCAAGAACTCAATACTTGCTCTGTTTAGAACTCTGATATTTAAATCAATTTAAAAAATAATTTTGACATAGTTGTCTGAGATAGTGACAATGAAGACACCTGTCTCATTAACTATGTAGAAAGGATGGAAAATTAGCTATTCAGATGTTTAAATGATGATTCTGACATTTGAGTTCAGAAATTTTAATTCCCATTGAAAGCCAAATTCAAATGGGCACACAGTAAGCCATAGAAGTCTCTTTTGTGTGTATATGAAATTTTTTGGCAGTATGAGAATGAAAGGGTGGTGCAGATATATTTTATTGCTGGTTGTTGCTGGTAAACTCACTTAGCATTAGATAAAATGCTTTTCTTGCTACTGTTTATGGAAGAGACTGTGGCTTTATTTCAGACATACACTGCACGGAAGTATTCCACAATTATCAAAGATTTACTGGCTATTGTTTCTCCTAGAGTTCACATGGAGCATATTTCAAGAAGCCATAGAAGAGGCAAGAAACACCTATCCACACAGTTTGTGGCTGTCAGGTTTATGTTTTTGTAGTCCCTGTTACAAATATGTAATAACAGGGAAATTTAGGGAGGGATTCTTGATCCGTACACAGGCAAATTTCTGCCAAAGTAGGAGTGTCAGCTGACAGAGGATTGGGTGGATGAGAAATAAAATAGTAAGGGACAGTTGAGGATAATGAGGACAACACATCTCTCCAGCTGACTTCTGCTTTATCTTCCTCTCTTTCTCAGGCTGGGATAAGATAATGAGAAATCCTTCCTTTGAAATCTGGACCCTTCGCCGCATTAAAACAGGTGCAATGGGAGGAAATATGACTAATGAAGCCACTGAAAGATGTGTTTTTCTTTGAATCACTTGGTTCTTTGCACTTTGAAATACTTCAGGATTTTTCCCTAACGGATGGCGACTGGTAGGATTTACTGTGTTCAGCAAAGTATGGCTGGGCCAGCCAATGAAGCTGCAGAAAGATGAAAGGGTTTTGTATATTCATCCAACTTTTCACACCCAGCCTTGTCATAACTGAAGTGAGAGGCAGTGCAGTCTGACAGACACGGTGTGCCCTGGGGTCTGATGAGAACTTTGGGCATACTGCATCTGGGAAACTCTTGTCACATGAGTTTTTTTTCCTGTCCTTGGATTTTCCATTATTTTCATTTTTCATAATTTATAATATGGGTGAATCAAAGGTCTTGGTGAGAATTGGAATCCCACTGTGCCTAGCAGTAATTAGATGTGCCTGCTTGTGTGTTTGTGTTTGTGTGTGTGGGCACCTGCACATACGGAAGCACCCCTGAGTGGAGGAGTCTGGGTCTAAAAGACACAGGAATAACTGAACAGTAGGGAAGCAGGGAAATGACGTGGGAATTAATCATCGGGCACTGATTAATACACTTACTTAGTTGTATCATGTTTGGTTGTTTGTATTGATATATCTACAAACAGATGGTGATGTTTAAACATTTGTTGGTATTTAAAAATGTACCACAATGTTTTGCACAGACAAATGTTGATACCACTCATTCTGGGTGCATTCAGTAAACAGGGAGTCTATGGTGAATGACTTAAACATAGAAGACAAATTTTCAGTACTTAATTCCAGTGAAATGGGTTTTGACCTGAACATAAAGCTGTGGTGATTTTGACGGGGATAGAGTTAATTTTCTTCACAGTAGCTGGTACAGGGTTGTGTTTTGGAATTTTGCCAAAAACAGGGATGTTTTCATTACTGCTGATCAGTGCTTATGCAGCATCGAGGCCTTTTCTGCTCCTCATCCTACCAGCAAGGAGGCTGGGGGTGCACAAGGATTTGGGAGGGGACACAGCCAGGGCAGCTGGACCCAAGTGACCCAAGGGTTATCTCATACCATGTGGCATCATGCTCAGCAGATAATGCTGAGGGGAAGAGGAAGGAAGGGGGGCTGTTCAGAGTGATGATGTTTGTCTTGCCTAGTCACTGCCACATGTGATGGGGCCTTGTTCTCCTGGGGATGGCTGAACTCCTGCCGGTCCATGGGAAGTGAATGAATCCTTGTTTTGCTTTGTTTATGTGTGTGGCTTTTGCTTTACCTATTAATCTGTCTTTATCTCAACCCATGAGTTTCCTCACTTTTATTGTTCCTGTTCTTTCCCCCCATCTCACTGTTGAGGAGTGAGCAGCTGTGGGGGCTGAGTTAGCAGCTGTGGGGGCTGAGTTAGCAGCTGGGGTTGAACCGTGATAAGAGCCCTGTTCCAGTTCCCGGGTTGCCTAGAGTTTGCTCTACTGGGGGTCACACTCCCACTTCAACCCCCTTTGCTGCTGCCAACAGCTGATGTTTTGAAGAGCTGCATTAGAGGAGACATCCGATCTAGGCTGGAGCTTATCCTAAGAGACTTACCAAGGTTTCCACAGCGAGTCCATGAAATATCAGGGATTTAAGTACAATCAATTCAAAAGCATTTAAGTCCCTAACTAGTGCTCTGAGAACTAGAACTGGCTCCTTTGTGTATTCAGTAGATAAGACCCTGTTACCCATTACACAGACTAAGTCAGACTTCTTTCCTGCACTGAATAGTGTCATCCTGGCACCATCTATACCTTGAAGGGCACTGCTAACTCCTGCTTGCCTCAGGGAAGAAGCAGTTGAGAAACAGAAAGGTTTTTTTTCTTAGTCTGCCATTGGATATTGCACTGAGCAAGTTAAAGTTTGATACAGGTTGTTCTTACAGCTCTAGAAGGGACATAATCTGCTGAGACATGTCTTTAGTACAAATGTGCACTGTCCCTTGTATGAACAACAAAGCAAGATAAGTCACAGAGGATGGGCCTAGATTGTCCTAAAGGGTTGAAGTGCCAGCAAGACTGTCTGCAAACTTGAAACTGGGGGCTTAAAATTATATGAATTAGAATTAATTATAGAATTAATATGCTAAATGCTTTACTGCAATATGTGGTACTATAAAAGGACAAAAAAGTGCTGCAGAAACAGATGCAGAGCATCTTATATGTGCAGAGAAGTACTTCAGAAAGCCTAACATGTTATTGAGACATTACTGGTGGAATAACAACATCCTTCCCCCCTCTTTGGAGTATCAAACTCAATTTCTGTTTCCCTGGGCAGAAGACCACTAGGTCAGCATGGGATCACCCAGAGAATTGTTTTGCACCATCATATTAAATCACGTCTCATTGTCATTGTTCTGTGAATTATCACGTGGAGAGTTGAATCTGAGTTCATTTGTCTTAGGTTAAGGATAGTTCCAACTTTGGAAATTTATGAGGTTTTCTCCAAATTTATTGCAACTTTTTTTCTGCAGTTCTACTGCACTGAGATTGAATAACATGGACACGGTAATCTTTCATAGACCCAAACAGCTGCAAACCTGAATATTCAATTTCCTTCTACTTTTCAGCTCTGTTTAGTGTACCTGGATAATATATGCTCTCCACAGAATACTTTAAGTAATTTTCAAATACTGTTGTGCTCCACACTGACTACAGTGTGGCACATGACATGTCCTCATCACTTCATGATATTAAGATAATGCTCAAACTGTGTGCAAAAATCAGGCCAGTAAAAGCAGTGCTTCTGCAGTAAACCTTTGCTGTGGATGCTCACTGATGTTATAGTACTGAGCGGGTTTTGATGCATGATGGGCGTGTAAGTCTCTGGTGGCACTATGTCCTTACGGAAGGTGAAAACTTGGAGGTTGTGATCATGAGAGTGCATAGGAACCACCATGTGGGGCAGTGCCACGTAAGATGCCATGCACATGGAATAAACCTGTGGTTGCTACTCTGAAACAGGGCTAAAAAAAGCTGGATAAAATGATTCTGCCTCAAATGGGTTGGAAACATGTTAGGAACAAATGCCAGGAAGTGGATTTGGAAACTGCATACATGTCTGGAGGGTGGTTTAAGCAGTTCTATTTTTGCTTTGAAGGGGAACAGAAGCACTTTCTCTGTCCATTCTCAACTGACAGGATCACAACTCTTAGGGGGGAGGGGACGGGAAATGAATGTTAAGGCTTAGTAGCTTATTAAATTGTTCCAGTTATGTCACTGTTTGAATATGGCAGAAAGCTGAAGTAATTTAGATGCCTTTGAAAACATTGTTTTTGGTGGGTGTTTTTTTTGGTTTTTTTTTGGTTTTTGTTTTTTTTTTGGTTTTTTTTTTTTTTGTGGTGTCAAGTTTTAGGGCAGATTTCTGGGCTGATTTAACCTTCAGAGAGGACAGATATTTCACATAGATCCTGATTTACAATTTCCCATAGGTAGACTGTTCTTGCCTAACGACGCCTTTCCTAATGGCAGTGCTGGGTACAAATTGGGAGGTTTGCTGGCAGCCACCTATCAGCCGTGGATTACAGCAGGATTAGATCCCAAATAACAATCATTTCACCTAAGTTCTGCAGAATTTACAAAGATGGCGCTGTTAGATGAAGACATAGGTAGGACTGTGTCTTATATTTACATGTGTTGTGTTCCACTTTGCTTTCCTTGCAAAAAATTCAGGCATGAAAAATGTTTTGAGATTACAGAGACAACTGGGTCTTTCATGTGGGCAGAAAACAGAGCTGATCTACTCCATTTGGGTACATGCCAAAGCTCATGGGTCAGCAGTGGGTGTGAGAAGGCATGAGAAAATGCAACATCTCACTAAGTCAGAGACATCCATTCCCTGCTTAACTGAACAAAGTGATTTTTCTGCCTGCAAGATGATGGCTTTGAAGACACTTAGTTTTCTTTGAAAACAGTAACTCTGGAGCAAATACAGCTAGTGGATTTTTATCATAGCTATATCATAGGTGTATCACTTTTCTAATCTTAGTTCATGGGCAATATCTTTCATGTGGCTGGACTTCATGATATGATAAACTCTGTTTCTAACTCTGCTTGTCTCGCTGTCTCATTTGTAGGGACTGTGGTATTACAAACCAAGGAGCTGACATACTTTTTTTTTGGTGAGAAGTCATCCAACATGGGGTGAAGAATGTCTTTCCAATGAATTAATTTCTCTTGCATTCCTATCAGGGACAAGCTGTTGACTTTACTCCTTCTCAGCTTTAAAGGTAAGATACTTGAATGGCTCTGTGAAATCTATTTTTAATCATATGAGCACAAAGCACCTGATTTAGCTCTTGCTGACATTGGTTTAAATTAGAAGGATATCTGTTAAAGTCATTAAAACCTATGACGATTTGGGTTAAAACCTAAAATATAATGAAACTAGGCTAAAGTCAAAATAGCACAGACTTATGTAATTGCAGACATAATTGTTCCACTGAATTTCCTAAGTCATGAAATATGCTACTGTCTGAAGTTTTTCTATAGAAAAGTATCAACACCATATATTATCTGCAACACACTTATTTTTAGAAGACCATAGCCTTTTTCATTTCTTTGACATAGTGGAAAATCTGGAAGTCTAGGTCAATTCGTCTTAAAATCAGGGCACTGAGCCCAGTCCTAAACTCTGTCTCTCTTTTATTAGGCCAAATAATCCTCCTTCTTCTCTAAGTACAAATTTACTTACCTGGTTTTACATCCATGCATCCATCCATATGCTAATAA
This sequence comes from Corvus moneduloides, assembly GCF_009650955.1. Taxonomy (NCBI): domain Eukaryota; kingdom Metazoa; phylum Chordata; class Aves; order Passeriformes; family Corvidae; genus Corvus; species Corvus moneduloides. Next base: position 8,025,202 of record NC_045478.1, read on the forward strand.
ACCTCTCATCAGTGCAGGATTTCAGGGCTCCAATGAATATTTCCACTAGTCTTCAAAAGAAAAGAGCTTTAGTAACCCCATTTACTGTAATTTCAGTGCTGTAACTGAACAAGGTTCAGCTCCGTGTTTTCTGCAGAAATCTGATCACATCTGGATAAGGGTAATTTAAAAGGTACTTTCTCTCCCCCTTGCTTCCCCTACTTATCTGATGCTGTTAAACATTCAGATTTGTTCTCTCTCTTACTACTTTGTGACTTTGTGGCTGTAATGGCAAATCACATTATATTTCACCTTCTCCTTTGGTGTGGCTTTCTGAAGGTTTGCATTCTTCAGAGCTCCCTGTTTTGATCTCTCATAATGCCATGTGACTGAAGGGGAAAATTATAAGCAAGAGACTCTCTTTAAACTGTCCCACTGGTGAATTTCTGCCCATCTGCTTTGAAATACATGATAATGATGAATGCCTCTTTGCCTAGAACTTCTGTACCTGGGGGCTTTATACTATATTTTTATCTATAGCAAGATAACATTGGATAACATAAAGTAAGAAAGTAAGATAACATTAAGATGGAGAAATAGATACAGAGATAATATGAATTATTATTTATTTTTAATCTTATATAAAACCACAGAAAGGAAACGCAGTGCTTTCTCACCCTATAAAAATGTTACTCTATTTGGTTACTTTGTAAAAAGTTTCAGACTCTGACCAGTATTTTTGGAGCTGTATGGACATCTAATGGTACAGCAAAGGATTGGTGAGTGTGTTTTTCAGCAATATTCCCTTGTCTTTTAGAAAACACCCATGAGTTCTTAACTCTATTTTTAGTAGACTACCTCCCACTCCAAATAAAACCCCAAACACCTATTCCAGTGAAGAAATCAGCAAAAAGATTGACCACCCTAGATGGAATTCGGATATGTTTTTACATAAAAGGATATCTGACCTCTATTCCAGCTGTTTCTCCACTGGGTTGTCCTGTCGGTCCTGAAAGTCTCTGCCTCTGGTCCTGTGGCATTTCTGTAGCACCGACAGAATCCCCCAGACTCCCCGGGGCACCCGTGGTTAGGCAACTGAATTACTTACAGAGTTTGCTCTGAATTGCCCTGTGGCAATTTCTCAAAGCCAGGATCATATTCGAGGGAGCTAGGGGAATTTTTAACATCAGTTTCCTTGGAGGAAGACATCCACAGTTAGGATGAAAAGCAGAGTTTTTGAGATTTTGGTGACATTGCAGGTGGAGCGGGTGTGGGTGCCTTTGTGGTCACAGTGACTACACACTGTACTCTGGGTGAAAATCCTGTGCAAAATGTTGCTGACATTTTAATTTTAAATATGAGGTAATATAAAGGAGAACCGAATTCTGCCATTTGGACTGAAGAAAATACTGGTCTACATGTACATAGATCTGAGGAGAGCAATTGGCTCTGATATGCCATCCTCCCTGGCTGAGTAGAAAGAGAAAGCAGCCATATGACTCATAATTTCACTCATCTGCTACTAACCAGATCTCTCCTCTAACATTACAGTGCAGAACAGCCTCTTAAATGGAAGGGAAATCCCTCCTCTGGCATGCATGGGCTCTGTCATTTAGGTCCTTTATTTCAATACCTTTCTCTGTAGCTTAATCTATATGCAGGAAACAAAGGGATTTTTTAAAGCTATCTACAATCTGAGGAGCCATTTGGGGTTTGGTTCCAGGGGTCTGGAGACTTTTCCAGCCTCAAATCTCTCATAACTAACATGGCATAGAACAGGCCTCTGCCTGTTCTACGAGAGAGGGTAAACCAGCACTAACTCACTGCTGTGGTGGGACACAGCAAATGTCACCAGTGGGCATCTGCCCCTTTCCCTTGGACAACCCAGTTTTGGATTGCCTGAAATGCTCACTTGTGAGGGTGAAGCATGCCCTGCTATCCAGTGCTGTGGGGATGTTTTGTTTCACATGCACAGTGGCACCATTCTTAGGTGCTGATGATGCTCAAGAAATGTAATTAAGTCCTTCAAAAGCAACTGTTCCAGGAAAACAACTCTTTAGATATATCATAGAGCTCAGAGTTTATCTTGCCTTCTTATTTCTGCTAGGGACAAGCATTCTGCTTGAGTTTTCAGAACAAAGCTGATTTCTTTGTTTCTTGAGCATCATCAAAAGCAATAACAGCTCTGGAGAACACATTATATAATAGCAACACAGTGTGCTCAGCACAGCCTTAATGTTATGCAGTCGTTTATACCTGTGTGAACAGTGGCTGCAAACTGGCTGTAAAACTCTCCTCTGACCTATGCGTATCTGTGGGGAATTCTGCCTTGGGAGCTTTTTATACAGTTTTCATGAAGTGGAGGAAAAGTTCAAGGCAGTTGCGTGTCTGCCTTCCCTTCCTCCACAGCATTATTTTGCATTTAATCATGCAACTCTGTTGTCTTGAAAGCACGAGGGACTCTGTCAACAATTGTATTTATGATGCACAAGTACTAATAGATTCATCCCCATTCTTTTTACTGTGCTGCCTGGCAAAGCTAAAGGGAGTGAAAAGCAGGAACTTATTTTTGCCAACAAGTAGATGCATAATCCCCGAATGCACTAGGAAAGTTATCCATTGAGGAAGAAAGCAACATGTTAGCAGACTCCACGCACCAATATCAGGTGATTTGTTAAAGCTGTCACTGCATACAAATCTGCCATCCTCGAGGACGGGGATTTTTGAAATAGTTGGCTGTGGACTTTATTCTATCTGAATGGAGAATTTTTTTTTTTTTATTAAAATGTGCTAAAAGCCAAAATACAGGGAAGTTAAATTATGGTGGAAAAGAGCCCTAAGATTCCATTTATTTACTTCCCTAAATAATTATCCATCTCATTTTTAGTAGCATGACTCTATTATTGATTAGACTGTAATATACAACCCTTACCTTAATGAAGAAAATGCAGATCATTTGTCATTACTTCTGTTAATGCCTTCAGCTGCTGGAATCTGGGTTTTGTAATGCTATACACAGAAAAATATCTATATTCATCTGTCTATGTTGCATTCTGATTTTTAGCATCAGTAGCCTAAACAAGATTGGAAGTAATTTACATATACATTCCTTTTCAGCTAATCACCTGAAAACAACTCACTAATCATAAGTTAAGCTTCACAAGTTTCTGGTGAGTGGGGGAAAGACTTATTCTGACTTTGCGGATGCTGAAAGCTTGATCGCAGAGAAATTTTCCAGCTTTCTTCCAGCATCCGCGTGAAAGCCTTGCTTTCACCTGCACGCTGGCTGGGAACAGTGAGAGGTTTTTGTAAACCAATCTCTTATCTTGCAGCTGTATGCAGTTTGTTATGTTACTGACTGGAGAAATATTTTGAAATGGGTGTGGTAGGGTTTAACCAATCATTCTAAGAGGTGGATGGTCAAAGGGCCAATAACCTTATGCCATCCAAGCGAACAAGGTTATATAAACGAGTTTGGAAATTAATAAATAAATTCCCTTCCTCTGGACTGAAGTCTATGCTGCTTTTCTCACCATTCCCAGTACAACAGTGACATGACTTCACATGTGGTATAACTGAGGAATATAGAAGATGTGGTGCTTGTTAAGTCCAGAAAGAAAGTCTTGTGGAAATGGGGATGGAATGCAAATGATTGGGCTTTCTGTCCTCTTTGTTAAACATAAAACATCACTTCAGCCTGGAGGCATGACTGTCAATAGATACTCTGAGGTTAATGGCCAAGTGACTGTGAATCATAGTTATATTGTGAAAAGGATGGATATCACTAAAATATTTGTCAACAGCTGTTTCATTTTTCAAAAGGAAAAAAAACCACCACCAAAACCCAGCAATTCATCAAGGACTTGTGGCTTCTCTATGTAGTTAGGTGACATTAATCTTGTGGTTATTGTCTTTAGGGTGTTTCTAAGTGCTTCTGACAGCACAGGTTGTGCTCCCTTCTGATCTGTGTTGACATGACAAATCTAGGGAGGATTTCCTGTTGGTGTAAGTCAGAATAGCTCCAGTTGGAATAGCTTGAATACACAGATGTCAATGTGCATGATATTTGGATATTTTCAGCATATTTTCTCATACCACATTTTGTTTCCAGATGCCAGCAATTGATGTTTGATTTCTAGACAACCTCTTAGAAAGCAGTTTCATTGCTGTATTTTCCTTGAGACTAATTTTAAAGAAGGCTGGCAGTCTGAAATTTCATTAAAATAGGAGAAGAGGGAATGTGTTCTTTTAACAAGTTAGAGAGCAAAGAATCTCCGGATTGATACAAAACTTATTGGTTTCTCTTATATGATTGATTGGACCACCTGGTGCCCAAGGGCATCTGCTAAACTATAGAGTTGAACTAACTTTGATCATGCAAAAGAGAGATTGGACTGTGCTCTTTCCTCCAGTGACTGGAAAATGGTTACCAAGAAGGGAGGAATTGGCATATGTGATCTGTTTCTACTGTGCTGCTTGACTAGTTACTGATAATTCAGCAATCTGACAAGCTATGGCTTGGGAGAACCACACAGTCATCTTAGATTATCTCTTTTAGCCTAAAATGTAACAAGAGGAAATATAAGAAGTTGTGACTGAAGTGAAAATAAAATAAAATAATAAATAAAAGCATAAATGATATCACTCTCCTAAAATGAAAACCTCTTGTCTTTTCATTGTATTTAATTTGTGAAGCATGAGATAAGAAACCTGGGATTGCCAAGTTGGTTCAGGAAAGAAGTGGAAAAATGGATTGCAAATTTCAGAAAATTTTTTCATGCTGTAGAAAATGACATTTTAAAGAACGCCAACAACCAAAGAGTTATTTTATGTGACGTGCAGCCATGGCTGTTACTGGAACTGGAACCTGAATGATTTTGATTGATTGCTCTCCAGGTGTTGGGGAGCCCTATAGGAACATTTTGGAGGACAGTGCAAAAGCTAAGGCAGTATTATCCTCACTGACAAATCAAACTTCAAAAAGACAAACTGTTCTCTATAGCACAAGGGTCATTGGTTTGTAGTGAGTCATCACTGCAGAGGCAGGAGACAGCTGGTGGCACTGGGAAATAACCAATTCCTTTAACAACTGGGTGCTGTGTGTTTAGTTTGGCGTGCATATATATACACATAAGTATACACTGCAGTACTTTAAAATCTGTGTATGTCTCTGTGTGTCTGTGCTTATTACTGTCATCTTGTGAAATCAGTCCTTTCATGAAATAATTAAAGGTTTCAGGCATTTTTTTGCCAACTGACTGGCATTACAGGTGTTCTGGATCATATGCCTGTTTCACTTGGTTTTGTAAACTGACAGAAGGTGAATCCTGGCATTATCTGTGCGCTTTCACACTGTGGTTATGTGGGAAATAACGTCTCTAGCCACTTCTTACTATTCAGGGAATTAATAAACAACAGCAGTGATACAGGGCAAAAGAGCAGTCATGCATTTTTCAGTCTTTTGGAAATTCCCTAGCCATGGGACCACATGCCCTTTTGTTGACTCTCCTTCTGGGAACTTTTTACACTGAAAATGTCTCTGAGTAGGTTGTCTCCTTTTAATATCTGTATTCTTCACAGGCTGTTTTTTTCATTTTGTTCACTGGAGTGTGAAGGAGAAACTGTTCTTCAGGTGGAAGTCTCTTCTGAAGCTGCTCCTATGACTCCATTTCTTGTCCATAATCAATTAAAAATAAATAATAATAAAAAAGGAATCAAAAGGCCAGAAATCTTATCAATCTGCATTGCTTCTGGTGGACCTGTCATTGGATCCACTCCTGTTTTCCTTCCACTCCTATTGCAAATAGATCTTCCCTCATTTTGACAGGCAGTGAATACTCTGCCACAAAAGCAGCACTACAGAGGTTTTGCAGCTGGGATGGATCATGGCCTCCACCTGTTTCAGGTGGTCATTGATGGAGTTCAGCACACCATCAGCTGCTCTGTGGGTTGCTCATTCATGTGCTGCTGACAGGAAACCTTCCCTTAGCAGGTAAGTGTGGGTTGCAAGGGTTAAACTGTCAGGTTATCACTGAAGGGGGAATGCCTTCAGCAAACCTCCTTCCTCTGCTCTCTGAACCCCTGTAATCCATTTTAGGGTGTTTTTTTGAAAGCGTCTATTTTGTAAAATGGACAGAAATAAAATCACTTTCTGAAATAGTCTCAATTTTGAAAATAAGTGTTGGCTCTTTGATGTGTATTGCTATGTAGCTTTAGGCACAAATATATCGCTTTAAAAGTAAACATAATAAAAGCATTGTTTCTGTTGTCCCATGATCCAAGAGAAACTAGCTTTTGGCACATTCCACAGTGTCTATCTATGATGTTTAGTAATTTTCTGGAATAATTGAAAATTTTAGTCATATCTGGGATTGAAACAGGCATTTCATGAAATGACTGAATATTTTAGACATTTTTAAAAACTACTATTTTACTGTATGGCTAAAAAATACACACTTAAAGATTTACTGAGGAAAGAAGGGGGATTGGTGGCTTCAGTCCTCTGATTACTCCATTTTCTTCTCTCCATCCTCCCCAGCCAGGCCTACTCTTCAGTGCTGTGCTTCACAGGAGTTTCCTTTGGCTTTAGAACAACAAAATGCTGCCACTCTTTGTGGGTTTTGTGATAAGTTCTACCTCCACTCATACAGAGACTGGGGTCCACGTGCTTTTTGCAGCTTGCTGTTTGTGTGGAGCACTAACCTGTACCTCACTTTTACTTATTTAAGTCAGACCTGCTTCTGTGCTTCCTTGCTGCAGCTTTTTCAGCAGAATGTGCTACCCTGATTATTGGTGAGTAAAAGTATAGAGATTATTATATTGAAACAAACAAAATTGTGTGATTTGGGTCTGGCCCATGAGAATTCTTTCAAAATACTCTGTCCCAAGAGGTAACGTGTCCATAAACAAACATAGGGCTTGACAACTTGTGTGTGTTTCCCTGTAAGGCTAATCCATCATAGCCTAGGGAGGGATATGATCATGCCCATGCTTTTATTTGACAGACTTTATATAAGTAGGTTAGGGAAATTAATATTTTAACCAAATCCATGTATCTTTTTGGATTCTAGTTTACTTCAAATATTTTCTCATGGATCCTGGGATGTAGGGGGAATTCAGTTAATTTACCAAGAATTATTTTCCAGACTGAAGTTCTTTTGCTTCAGTCTTGCTCTAATTCTGGATATCCCTCTACTTCAAACTACAGCCAGATTATATAAATTTGAGATACGGACTTAGTAAGTCTCTGGGTTGTATTGATTTTTGCATAAATTTGAAATGCAAATTCAATGTCTTTCTGGTCCAAACAAGAGAAGTTATGATTCTGCTTAACTGAAGAAGGAGCCATATTTGGCAGCATCTAGGAAGGATAATGTATTCCAGGTAATCAATTCATGCTTCATTGGCTCTTTCCAGTAAGATAATGAATAAAGGTGCAAGCTTTTTTTTTTCCTGAAGCTGATTAATTATCTCCACAAAATTTATTTTATTCATGTAGTGATCATCTGACGTTAAACAAATCCCTAAGTATTCAATGTACTTGTACTCCATTAAGAATGGATCTATTATCCATCCATCCACACTTTCATAAAAAAATTATGGTATTGTTATTGGCAATATTTGGGCTAGAAGCAATTAATCTTGTATTACGAGGCAAGATGAAACTGAGGAAAACCAAAAAAAATATTCACTAAGATAGGGTAAGATAAGATCAGTTAGATAGGAACTAAAAATCTCTGTACATTTTTACATTAGTGTCTGACTCCTGATACAACACCCTAACTACCTGAGACCAGATCTACAAGGTCATGTAAGTTTGTAATTGATATTGATTTCAGGGGAAGCAGGAAAGTCTAAATAAATTTCTGGATGGGAACTTTGGACCTTAAATTATTTTGTATAAGGACAATCCTTCTGGAGACTGGTATAAAAATGGAGTCCAGGTCCATCCACTCATTGCAAGTTGTTGATGTTACCTGGCCTGATGGTCACATTTGCCTTATTTTTTTCAGAATAATGTGCACTTTAATGTCTGAATATCTTGGAGAGACGATTAACACAAAATATTATAATCAGACTAAAACACCCTTCCCAAATAAAAAATATGAGAAATGCTGATCCATTTAATACAAACAAATATCTATTCGATGCCACTCATAAAAGAGATCACTGTTCAGTGTGGCCAAAGGAGTGTATTGGTATTATGACTAGCTAAGTCCTATCTATAAGAGATCCTTTTTAGTCATAATACATACAGAAAATATAAAGGACAAACTGTGGAAGAGGACTTGCTGTCCTAAAAAGCCTTAGGCATTTCTGATGAGTTATTAATTTGGCTGTCAATATTTTTGCTATGATTTTTATATCTGGATTGTCCTTATTACATGCAGCTCTTATAGACCTTTCTTGCGTAAATTATCAGTTAAAGTTCCAGCATCTTTTGAAGTCTGAAAGAATCTTGCAGATAGGGTGTGTGAGCTTAAATGGACATAGTCGAGTGAAAATCCAGAGGAAGAACCCCTCAGTCTTAGGTTTCCTTTTAATTCAGTTGATGCAGACATTAAAAGAATACACCCTTTGGCTAGATCTGCAAAGATGCTCAGGCTGAACTTACAAATCTCACAGCAATTCCAGGAATACAAATCTAAAATCCTGTATTAGTTCCCTCATCTGAGGAAATGGCCTCAAGTTGCTCCAGGGGAGGTTTAGATGGGATATTAGGGAAAATTCCTTCACAGAAAGGGTTGCAAAGCATTGAAATGGGCTGCTCAGTGAAGTGTTGAGTCACCATCCCTGGAAATGTTAAAAAAATATTTGGATATGGTGCTTGAGGCTGTGTTTAACGGTGAACATGGTGATGGTGCTGGATTGGTGATTGAACTTCTTGCTCTTAAAGGTCTTTTCCAATCTTAATTATCCTATGATTCTGTGAAGGAGGAGCAGAAGGCTGTTTGTACTTGTGTATCTGTGTCTCCACAGAGAGAGTCAGGGAATGCACATGGGTCAGAAAAGTTGCCTGGCGGAAATGTTCATGTTCCTCTGTTGGCTGTGATGCTGCTGGGTTAGCAGTGATACCTAATGTTAAATTCGGCAAGATGCATCTGTGCTCCTTTCAGAGCCATCTGCCATACAGAGATCCAGATTCCTCCAATCCAACCTTTGATGACTCTTTAGGAACCCTAATAGACCATGCTAGGTTTTGTTTATGGACAAGGGAAATTATACCAGGCTGACCCCACCCAGCAGAGGTGAAATTCCACTTTTAAGTTGCTGTGGACCGAAGAGGGATATCTTGAGAGACATGCCTTGTCTGAGAGTCAGAAGCTTGGAAGAATCTGGCCTGAATATGATGTTTATAATCAGCTAATGGCTAGCAAATCTGTCTAGAGAGGTAGTTAAATCCCCTTGAAACCCAACAACAGTGTAAAATTGTGATAAGTTTCCCACAACAAGGTGGTCCTTATTATAAAATTATTAAATTTTTTTTTGATACCCTATTTCTATGCTGACATGTCTTACCTGAATGGCCTGCACATGTAAGTGTCTGAGGACATGACCCCCATGGGACTCAGCATGCATATACAGATTTCTATTAAAAGTCACAATTTGCACTGTGGAAATGGTGAATTTCTGTCAGGTAAGGGAATGGAGGTGGGTGGAACACACACTCTGAACCTCATACAGCAGTACAAAAAGACAATGAAATAATAATAATTGAAAATATTTTAAGTTTTGGAATATGTCATCTAGATATTATTACATCAATACAAACCAACACTGAGTTCTTAAATTTCCAGATTAAATCCAAAGATGACATTTAGACCTCATTGAAATTACCAATAATCTTCTCAGAGAACTAAGATTTTGTGCTGTGGGTTTTCCAAATGCTTAGTACCACTGAGATTATGGCCTTTGCATCGAGTTGTCATCAGAATAAAGCATACTCTTCCAAATATATTTATGGTGTCTTCTAAGTGAGATGAGTTTTTAATTTAAAGTATTTTCCTTTGAATTTGAAATAAGGACCATTGATTTTTCTTATTTTCAGCTGTGATAGAGAAAAATAAGTAGGTGAAGGTTGTGTACCATTAACTACAAGTGAAGGGCTAGTTGACCTCAGCTGAGCCATTGATGAGGGTGAAGCTAATGGGAAAAAAATTGATCTCTTCATAATTTGTCAAGTGAAGTGTGGTTAGCTAAAAAATCTCATTATCAACACTGTTCTTGGGAATAATAAAAAATATCTGTTAAGTCAATTTTATTAAGCTCTTCCTAGGTGTAGAAGGAGTCTCAGTTGTTAGTCACTATATAACCCAATGTTGCTGGCATGTAGGTGTCACACAAAGTGATTGGTGATGCCATTCTCAGGTTTCTAGCAAAGGAATAAGTAAACCCATTGCCTCAAAATAAAGAGATGCAATTTAATAGAGGGCCTTAAGGATTGATCTTCAGGGGAGATCTATGAATTAATCTGGGAACTCACATGTTCTTTGGCCTCTCACACAGTACAATGAGTTTTTACTTTCTTTCTTTTTTGGCCATAAAGCATTTATCATAGGACTCATTAAAAAATCCTATTAAATTATGTTTCTGTAAGCTGTGTCCCTCATGCACTTGGGAAAAGTGTGAAATGTCTTTTCAATTGAAGGAAATTTTTGGTTTATATGTGTAAGCTTTCTTGCCTGGGGAAACAAATGATGTCTCCATAGGGTGCCTAGCTCAGCATGGAAGCATGATCTCTACGTAACCCTGATATGTAGGACACCACTGGAGAGTGTGCCTCGGATATCAAATGCAAAACGTCTGTTGATTGAGTGAAACGGCTTACCCTCCTGGAGGCAGCTATAGCAAAAATATTCTCTGCGGATCAAATGAAAGCAAACAGCAAGTCTTGGATGGAGGTAACACTTCTGTATGGCAGAACAGGATGGTTGGGGCTGAGTTGAAGGCTGTCCATGCTGTTAAATGGTCCCTGGGCGCCACTTTTTTCCTGACCACCTATTGTTTTTGCTAATAATTATATAGTCAGAGCTTTTAGAACATTCTCCTCATGGTATGGGTTTTGCTGTCATGTCTTGGAAAATAAGAGAGTTTAATGGCATGGGGATGGCCAGCCCTGAGCTTTATGCTAGCAATAGGAGTAACACATAAAGCCTTTTCAACAGAAATATTGTTGCCCATATTGTTCTGGATTAGAACTTCACTTACCAGGTCTGAATTCCTGTCATGGGTTAGCAAGCATAGTCCCAGAAGTGATATTCTTGCAAAGAGGTGCTTACAGCTTCCTCTATGACCTAACAGAACTTATCAACTGTCTAGTTTCAATATGGACAATTTTTTAAGCCACTTAGAATTTTGACCGCCTCTGTGGTACACATTTAAGAACTGACAACTTGTGAGCAAAAGCACCTGTGCTGGAATAAGCAAATGCTGAAGCAGCTCTCATTTGATGAGAAATTTGAACAGGGAGAGATGGAAGCGATGAGGACTCTTGCTCCAAATTGGAAGGAGAAGACCTCAGTTCCTAGAGATACTCCCAGAGATAGTCCTAGAGATGAAGATGATGAGGACCTTTTTCTCCCAGGAAAAGGGGAGGGCCTCTATTCTTAGAGATGAAATGCTCCCAGAGATGGGTGAAAAGAACTTTTGTTTCTGAACAGCTCAGCCTTAAAATGGTACCCCAGTAGCTCAAGATTGGACCCTCGAAAGCAGTTGTGGGAAAACCTGTAAGTCGGGGGAAGGGACTCTCACATGTGAGCAGAGAACCAACCCGGGCGGCTGTCTCGTGATATTGAAACCATGAGAGAATTTCTTGTAGAGATGTCTCCATAGCATGAGCAAGAGAGCCTCCTCTCCCTAAATGAACTCAACAAGGTTATTATGGAAGTGGTAAACAGACTGAAAAATCTCAAGGGCTGTCTTTTTACAGTGGGAGAAGGGGGAAAGGTGGGGCGAGGAGAAGTGTTCTGAAGGTGTGGTATGATTTTTGGGTTTTTTCCTTCTTTTAGGTCTGTTATTAAACTTCTTTATATTCTTTCAAGTTTTGTGCCTGCTTTGCTTTCTCCTAATTCTTATCTCACAGAAGGTAAATAGTAATGAGTATTTTGGACCAAACCACTACAATTCCCATCCTAACTCAGCTGCTGCTTTTTGGCTTTGGTCAGATCCCTTCAATACCCTTTATCAGTTGACTTCCTCTACATATTTTTGATAACTGAAATGAATGTATGTCACAGATATATGAGAAGTACATTTATACATAAATATATTTATACATATACGTATGTATGTACACACATGCAAAAACGTATATGCAATTAGGTATGATTAGGTATGATAATTGCAATAGTCTGTCATTTTCAGTGTAATTATTTTCTCCAATTATTTATTACAAGCAATAACTCTTCTTTATTATGTACAGGTGTGCCCATGGAGCAGATGCAAACATCATTCATGCTAAACAGTCTTGCACTGTCCTTAGGAAGTAATTAATTGTACAAGTTTAGGCTTTTAATTCTTTCCTTTGAAGAGGCCAAAATAAATTTCTTTTTATTAATTGAAAATATTTAGTGAAGGTTTCATGTGAACATAAGTGAGCCTATAGGTTTGCCTCTGATCTATTCTAATCACAGGTAGCTTTAGATATTTGACTTTAACTTGGATAGCCTGATCACTTCTGTCACATGGCTTCCTTTCTATGTTGTATTTGTAAAGTTAACTAAAAAGGAAAGGACAGGTGTCATTTGTGGTACAGAGTGGTTTGCAATAAATTGTGTTGTATATGTATTTTATAACTATTTGTGTTACTGTCACTGTGCCAATATTATTTTAGATAACATGTGGAAAGCAAATACAGTCTTGTTAAGCTAAATCAGTGATTAACTAACAGAACTTTCGCAGATGCCCTTTCTGCACTTCTCTAATGAGTGGGGCGAAGTAATGAGAATTCCTGCAGAAAGGATGGCATTGCTTCTTGTTCTGTTCACAAAGTGTCCACCAATACTCCCCAAGGGGACTGGTAAAGTTGCTTAAACTCTCTCAAAAGGCAATAAAGGGGATCACACTTTTAAAACATAGCCTAGGGAAATACAGCAGCACATAAATTCCTTTGGAAATTGCTTGTCAGGTTCATTTGGAATGCTAAAAGCCAGAATGAGCTTCCAGCTAATAATTATTTCTGAGTGGGAGGGTTGTCGGTGCTCTGGGGAAAAACAAAAGATTTGAGTGCTAGTAGTGAATTTGTTTCTGGAATGCTTTGCAAAACAGAAAATTTGTGATTTTTTTTTTTTTTATCCCCACCCACACTTTTAAAGTCTGCTGCTGCACTGGCTGCAGCCACAGGAGACATTATCATTGAGTTGGCAGGGTCCTGGATCAGGTCTGTAGACTCCTCACAGTCAACAAGAGAAAAAAGATCAGATTTTTCAGTTGAAAAGGTGTGTGACCTCTTACAATTGGCTGTTTAAGTACTACATCTATGCAAATGCCATTAAGAAGCAATGCTATGCAATTATCAATATGCAAGACTTAGTGACTTGGTATAAAAACCAAAACAAAAAAATGCACTTATGATTTGTGAGTAATAAATACAGCTAAATAGTTCCTTAATGGGGATTGATTCCCTTTTGGTGCCCAGTGAACTCAGCAGACAGTCACAGTGATTTCACTGGGCTTTGATGGGTGGGATTCATCAGCCTAAATGTAGATGTGCATCTGACCTATAGCTTACCCTGGCTTTATAGTCAGGGAGGGTAAAGCAGCTTTTTTTTATGGTTGGGGTAGAAAGCAGCTTGGTTTAAGATGCATTTCATCTCTTCCTAATTTAGATGTTTGAAAGAGATTTTGTAAATTCTGTCCTAAAACTATGCATTTGTCTCCATTGGCTCTAAATGGAGCCAGAGTGACCAGTTGAGATGGAGATGAATCCCCCTCTCAGTGAGTGAAAAGGTCAACATCTGCTGTTTATACAAGCTGCTCTTTGCTTGAGTTGTGCTATAACCCCACCAGCTTGAGACTCTTCTCCTTGCACAAAGTGCCTCTTAGTGCCCCAACAGCATATACAAGGCAAACTAATGCAAATGGACAATTTTCTCCTGTCGAAGTTGTGCCATTTGGTGGTAAATGATTCTTGGACCACACAGAGGTATTTGAAAATCTAAGCTCAGCAGAAAAACTAAAGCAATTTTTGAAAGTGTAAAAATACTTCAACACTGAAAAAAAATTTGTGATTTTCCATGTCAGTGACATTTCATTTGGAAACGTAGCAAACTTTAGTCTTTCAAATTTACTTCTAATCAATGACTAAAGCACCAATATAAATCAAAGTTTTTTCATTATCTGAAATATTTTTAAAATTTTTTAAAACATATTTTTTATGACATTGTATTTTGTATTTTTTTGCTCCACAAAAAACAAAAAAAACACCCCACAAAATCAGATCTTCTGTTTCCTTGGTGCACAGTAATGTGTGTTAAACCCCAACAGGATGCTTTGTCCAAAGTTAATGTATTTGTAAAACCTGTGATGTGTTTGCTTTATCTCCATATTTCAGCACTTGTGTAGTCTTTGCCTAGAGGCAGGTTTTCATCAAAATTTCTTGAAGTGCTGTAGCAAGGGACTACAGCCACAAATGGCTTTTAATGTTACTGTCCTCAGCAGGCTGCTGCAGAGCTGGGACAAACCCATACAAGTCAGTGAGTTACCTGAACTCAAAACTCGTGTAGCAGTTTGGGACATTAAGTATGGAGATTTACAGATACCCACTTGGTTCAAGTGGGGACAGTAAATAGCAGCACATTCACTGCAGTTAAGAGAGTCATACTCTGGTAACACTTTCGACTTCTCACTTAGTGGCAGCACAGTTTAGCCTTTTCCACTCCTTATGGCAGGGCCTGCCCCTGATCATGCTGTTGGCAGTCGGGGGAAGCTCCTTATTCTGGAGAGAGGATGAGGTCTTGCCTGTTTGCCTTCTGTTCAGCATTGCTCTGTGGTGCATGCAATAACTCTAATGTATTCACTCAAGCAAACTTCCCAGGGAAGCCCATATATCCTTGAAGTCAGGAATTCTTAGTTTGTTTTGGGTTTTTTTTTTCTTTCTTTTTTCCCCTCTTTTTTCCTTTCTAGAAATAGATTCATTCTCTGGTAGGCTGAGAACAGCCATTGACTGTGTTCCTGTGCTGTTGAAAACTTACTGTCAGAAGTGTTTGCTGACATCTAATCAAGGCAGAGATGAGGGATTTCTTAAAAGCAGTACTTCTGATGCATGTCAGCTTGCTTTGCTTGGTCAGTTGTTGTCACCTCAGCTTTAAAGAATTTTAATTACAGTAGCTGTTATGAACACACTCCCTTAGGGAAATATCATTTTCTTATATTTGAATTAATTTGTGTGAGTGCAGTTTACCTTCTCCTTAGAGCAACTTGTCTCATGGTTTGAAATCTGAGCTATCCAAACTTTCCAAATTTGTGAGCAGATGCTACTGGTGGGACTCCCCAGTGTGCCAGTCATTTTTTTCCCCAAAAGGATATGTGCACACAGGCAGGTTGTAGGCACACAGCTGTGCATGAGGAGGCTGAATCCAGCCTCGGGAGCAGTCAGCTGGGTGGCTCCAATGCAGCCAGAAGGGAAAAATCTCTTACCAAGTTGTCATCGTCGCTCTTAGGTAAACCCCAGTGACCTTAGGGCATCTGCTTCATGCAGGAAATTCTGGAGTGGAAGTTTTTATGTAAAAATGCATAAAATGCAGTCTCCCATCTGCCTGAATTCCTACTGAAAACAGGAATTTTGTCTCCAAGCTCTCTTTGGCACTTTTGTACTGTTTTTGAAAGTTACTACAATCACTGATATATTTGCAATATGTCAGAGCTGTGTCCCTGTAGAAGTTACATCAAATTGTATTGGTGGAAAGCTAATGTAAGGGTGCCTTGATTTAAGCATTTGGATATTTCCCCTATACTTTAAGCCATTTGGCAATAGTGTTTACTTGGATCCAGAAAGAATGAAAACTTGCCTGATATGGAAAAGTGATTTTTCATTTTAAACACCTTCTCTCTTCTGCAGCTGTCTCAGATCTCAGTTGCAGATAACTGCCCTCAAAGGATGCTTTTCCAACAACTTCATATTCTTTATCTGTAGAAGTTGCAGTAGCTCTTTGGTACTTAAACCAATGACAATAACAGACTGATTAATTTCTCTTCTGCCATCCTCTACTTTGCACCTTCTATAATGCTCCTATTACCATGATCAGTACTTTTATCTCAGGGGACAGATGAATTTCCAGTATTTATGGCTGTTTACTCTGCATGGCTATTTTTTCAGAGAGCAGAGAATTGCATTTCCAGTTTATTCACCTTCTCATACCTTCAAAGCTGTAAGCCATGTTCTATCAACCATAAATGCACTTGATTCCTTGGAGTACATGCTCTGAATTTACAACAGTTTGGTACAGAAAAGTCTTTTGAGACACTAATTTTGTAATTCAGTTTATTCTACTTGAATTATGAGCCAAGTAATAAATCTACATTATTTATCTGCACTGGTGATTCCCAGCCAATTGTGGAGGCTACTCTCCGAGTAAGCTGTCTTCTATGCTGTGTCTATTAAAAGATATTACAAAGTTTTTCCTTTCCCTGATTGCAGAGTTTATGTTGTTTGAGAGGTCTTGTTCAGCCTTTCAATTGTACGTATTCCTATAGTGTCTTTAAAATTGTCTAAGCAACTTCTCCATATCCAAGCAGTGTGTACCTTCTCAAGACAGATTTAAATCTCATTAGAAGTTTGGCTTATCAAGACCTGGATCTTCTTCAGAAGGGAGAAACACCATAAACATTGGATTACAAGTGGATAGACACAGATTATAGCAGATCGTAATATGAAGACTTAGGACTTTGGGCAGTTTTTGCATCACTCTCCATCAAGAAGATTAGACATGAAGAAATGGCTGGAAAATTAACAGTAGCTAAGGGGAAGAACTCCTGTGGAAATGGAAAAGGACAGTTCAGAGGCCAAGTTAGAACAGTTGTTCTTGATTAAATCTCCCACATAAGACCTAAGAAGTGGCTATAGATGTGTGACCTCTGAGGATGGTCATCGGAGGATGGGTAAATTATACGTCAGTCAGATGATCATCCATTACCAGGAACATACTGGTGAAACTAATAGAGCTAGGCGTGTAACAGTATGATAAGGACAACGTCAGCATAACTTGAGAAGATCAAATTTTGTCAGACAAGAATAATTTGCATGTATAATTAGGAAAAAAACCAGTGACCAGGAGAGGAGATGTTATATAACTTGACTCTAATAAAATACTGATCTTGTCTAACAGGACACTCTTACCAACAAATGGGGTTTATAAATCTGTCATAAGGTGAGAGCAAAACTACTGGGGATAAAAAATAAATGAAGGGATTAAGGGCCTATTCTCAAAGTGAAAGAAAGACTGCTTGCTGTAGGGATTCTCCTGGCTTGGAGTGTATGAAATAGTTTCATTAATCACCTTGCAAGATAGAAGAGGGAGTAGAGCTGTAATATCTGCAGACTCTACCAACCTGGAAGGGGATTGCAAACTCTTAGGAGGAGAAATCTGAGAGACTGAAAACATGATTCAAAAAGATTCATGTATGTCTTGACATGCTGAAGAAAAAATCTCTGGGAAAAATAGGACAAAACTCCTCAGTGAGGAGAGGTGCAGAACATTATCCTGAGGAATAATTAATTGCATACATATAAGAAAGAGAGCACTCTTGGCAAAGCAGAATTTAAACAGACGCCACTGATTCCCTAACTGAATGTGAGTGAAGAAACTCATGCTGTGAAAAGTAAGCCCCATACTAGGGTATGTGGCAGACGTGCTCTAAGTTTTACTCCTTCCACTTTACTCAGCATTCATAAGACCTTGTTCTGTTCCCAGTTTTGAGCAGTGCACAGTAACAGATGGGCCAACTGGAGGAGTCCAGCAGAGCGAGTGCTGGTAATCCACAGATGTAGAAAACATGACCTTTAAGGTGAGATTGGAGGAATTTGTTTTGCTTAGCCTAAAGATGAGAATACTGAGGAGGACATGGTAACAGTGCTCTCTAGGTTTGCCAGCAAAAGGAAAGAAATCATCAGTTCCCTGTGTCCATAGACATGAACAGGAAATAATAGCTTAAAATGTAGCATGGGTTATTGAGGTAAGACATTAGATAAAAGCACGTCACTCTAATGATAGAACAAGCCTCTGTCTGGAATGATTTAGATATAGCAGATTCTGATTTTGGACCAGTGCTGGATAAGACAAAATTCTCAGCCAGAAATATGTTCCTTTGTGGTGAAAGCGTTACCACAGCAAATGAGGCATGAAGCACCTCGCTGTCCCAGAAGTCACACACTTGAAATGAGGCACAAAATAAAATGTGAGCTAAAAAGTTGAAAGGCACTGGAATAGTTGATGGCAAGGCTCCTTTCAAAGCCCTCTTTCTCTGACTTTAGAGCATGTCTTTACATAGCTTGATTTGGAGTGCTTATCAAACCAGACTTCCTTTTGTGACAAGGTAATCCACCTGGTTGGGCCCTACATAGAGAGCTTGTCAAATGAGAGGGCTTGGCAATCACCAACCATATGAAGTTCAGCAAGGGAAAGTGCCGAGTTCTGAACCTGGGTTGGGGCAACCCTGGATGTACAGACAGACTGGGGAACGAGATGTTGGAAAGCAGTGACACGGAAAGGGACCTGGGAGTCCTAGTTGTGGCAAGTTGAACAAGTGGAATAAGTCAGCAGTGTTCTGGCAGCCAGGAGGGCCAGCCCTGTCCTGGGGGGCATCAGGCACGCAAGCAAGGGGATTGTCCCACTCTGCTCTGAGGCAGCCTCACCTCGAGTGCTGGGGGCAGTTTGGGGTGCACCAATACAAGAAAGGCATTTAAAACTATAAAAGAACATCCAAAGGAGGGCAACAAAGATGGTGAAGGGCCTTGAGGGGAAGCTGTATGAGGAACTGCTGAGGTCACTTGGTCTCTTCAGCCTGGAGGAGACTGAGGGAAGACCTCATTGCAGTTACAGCTTCCTCGTAAGGGGAAGAGGAGAGGCAGGCACTGATTTCTTCACTCTGGTGATCAGCGACAGGACCCGAGGGAATGGCCTGAAGTTGTGTCAGGGGAGGTCTAGGTTGATTTTAGGAAAAGGTTCTTCACCCAGAGGATGGTTGGACACTGGACCAGGGTCCCCAGGGAAGTGCTCACAGCAGCAAGCCTGAAAGAATTGAAGAAGCGTTTGGACAATGCTCTCAGGCACATGGTGGGATTCTTGGGGTGTCCTGTGCAGGGTCAGGAGTTGGACAGGATAATCCTTATGGATCCCTTCCAACTGAAAATATTCTGTGATTCTGTGAAAAGTGGCACATAAATAAAATAAATAAGACCATTGTGACCATAGGCTATACAGGCACAGTTTGTTTTCTGGCTGCACATTACATTTTACTGAGAAAAAGGAGGACTGGACTGGAATACTTCTTGCTTCTCTCACCTTTAAGTTGTATTAATTAGGCTCTTTTGTGCATTCTAGAAACGTTAATTTTGCTAACCACATTCAAACCCCAATGATTAGACTCTGACAGTTTTGATATTTTTCTTTTCAGAATATGATTACAGACACAGTCTTTTTAAGAGCCGTATTTCTCAGAAAACATAGTGTGTCACCTCTTATGAAACCCTCCCACTTTGCACACAACTAAATCTTGCCCATTTGATCCCAATGATGAGAAATGTAAACCCCAGAATTTTGTAAGAAAGGCTAATGTAATTTTAGAGAGAATATCAACTAATATAATGTTATTGTTATGCTATGGCTATTATGATGATATAAACTTTCTTTCCTTAATGCAAATTTTATTAATTTTCTCAGCTTTTGTTTAAAGAAAATTATTTATTTAGACTTCTAAATATGCTGATTTCTGTAGGGTTGTGCTAGAGGACTACCTAAAGTGCAGCAAATACTTTAAGGTTGCATATAGTCAAGAAACAGTAAGTATCCTCTTTGCCAAAATACTGCTTTATGCTAGGCAGCATAGATGAGCACAGTGACTGATGGATGATTCTCCCTTATAAAATTAGAACGTATTTTAATTCTTTGTAAATACTTTTGCATAAGGGGAGAATGGTACACGCACAAGCAGAGTGTAATAAAACTGCTCTTTGAAATACTTGGAAATCCAAAGATAGTTCGGTTAATAAGAAGAATCTGCCATAAGAAGAGATCAGGTAACAGTGACTCATTAGCAAGTCAAATATTTTCTTTAACTTCATGACTTTTTCTGCTCACATGTGTCTTTTCATATGCCCAAGTCTCTCGTGTTCCCCAGACATGGCCCAGGTTATAGAGGTTCATATGAAAAACCCATTCGATCCTATATTCATATAAATCAATCTAAATAGCTTTTCTAATGCTTTAAATAAATTGCTGGTAATCTGTTTGTAGTCACTCATATTGGTTCAACATGGATCTATAACTGTTCATCTTGTACCTACATCTGTTTCTGCAATTTAGAACATCTTCTTGTGCTGTATGTGAAAGTCATTTCCTATAAACAGAATGAGCCGTGAGCTCTCTATTATGGGACATTCATTTGGAGAAGGAAGGAGAAAAGACGTAATGGCTATTAGGTTGTTTCATGGTGTATTCATGAGGAGTCAGTCTCTCATTTCCAAGGCTGTAACTCAGAACAACATTAACACACCTAAGACAACTCAGATTTTCCTCACCATATTGCTCATTTTCTCCCAGTTAAAATCAAGTTATTTCATCCCACAACCTCCAAGGGCCGCACGTATACAGTTAAGGGTGGGTTTATGAGAAAATATCACTGGTCCTAGGTTATTTTACTTTCCCAATGGGTTCTCCAAAACACAATGTTCCATGTTGTCTCTGAAACCTGTAAGCTGTAACTCCACTATATACTTACTTGCTACTTAGAAACTGAATTTTTCAGACCATTCCCACTGCGGTGTAGATTCTACTTTTATTCTGCCAGCAGGCTGAATGAACAAGTAAAATGGGCTTCTGCTAATATGAACAACTTTAATAGAAAAACTGTCACTATCAGAGCAGATTATATTATATTTCTTTATACAGAAAGATGTCTTTTACCTTTTTCTCTAGAAGCACGAAAAAACATCTGTCCAGCAGGCAAGTGATTGTTAACTCAGTTTTAAAGAACTTTCCTAATAAATAATATTTTTGCACTTTGCAAATAAAGTCCTAAATCTTTTTTATTCTATACAATTTTTGAATGCTGCAGAGTGGAGTGGTAGGACAAACAATGGTCCAGTTTCTGGCTGCTTCTGTGTGCTGTTTTGCCATTGATGCCAACATGTTGCACTGATTTTGAAACAGCAGAATTCATTCTCCCAAAAATTAGATGTCAGTGCAATCTGGGGATGCAAACTGAGAAAGGAGAGGTAGCTGTTATCAGTGCTGGTGTGGGATCCTCTCCTTGCACACTCTCTGATGAACGAGACCCAGAGACTGTGGTAGGACACCTGTTTTGTTATGCTGGTAAAAAATCTGAGCTGGTTTAACAGAAACTGAATTTAAGTTCAAGTTGCAGTAACTTATATAAGGAGAATAATACTTGCAGGCACAACTCTATAATATCATCTGCTTTCTTGAAGAACTCTATTTATTTTGTGCTCAGCCAATTTCCCATTTTTTCACGCCAAGGATGTAATGCAGACTCCCATAGCTTGATAGTTTTCCCTTAACAGCCATCTCAGGACACAGATGATTTTGAACATCTCTGGAATTTTAGCACACAAGTTAGCTGGATTTGTTACAATGTTCAGCAGTAAAATAGCTAACAATGCCCCCATTGAAATAGAGGTAGTTAGGTTTCAGACTTAACATTCTTTTGGAAAGTAAGGGAAAAACCATATCCTCAGAGCTGTAATTTCAGGTGTTTATCTTTGCAATGTCCCATATTTCACTCTCATGTTTCCACAGCCATGGCAATTACTGGTTTCATAATAACACAAAAGTAAGCTGGAACTCCTCTATAGCAATGTATAGCAGAGCATGGCTAATTTTGTGGATGGAGCTCTGCAGAGCATAGCTCAGGCTGGGAACAGATGTGCTTTTCTCAGCCCAACTCTGCTTGTGAGGAGATTACTGTGCATCAGTGCTGACTTGCTCTTATTTTCTGGCAGAGCTGATTGTGTGAGTGCTTCTTCACCCATTTCAGTTACACAAAGTCATATTAGCTTAAGTAATGGGAATAGGTCATGGTCAACCCATTTTTGTTCATTTTTCTTTTTTTTTTTAAATCAAAATGGGTTAAGGAATGACAAGAGCTGACTTGTGGAAGCTGTGACTTTTGCTACAAGAAGAGAGGCAGAAGACAGGCAGTGGACAAACCTGACTTCCAGGGTGCGCATAAAATTTTTGAACAATTTTGGATGTGACAATGGGAGAGCTCCCTATCTGCCTTCCCTAGATGAGTAATGCTCATCTGCAGCAGGAACAAGAAGTGAAATTTCAGTAAAGTGTAGCCCCTGCTTGAAACCTTGGGACAGACAAAGACCATCCACCTTTCCAACCACAGACATGCTGAGCACAGTGCTGAGAAGTGAACTGTTTCATTCATTTGAACGCTTCAGGCCAAACATTGAGATTATAATTGATAAAATTAGGATAGTGAAAATCTTTAAATGAAAAGAACAGAAAAATGTTAACAAATGAAGGGATAAAAAAAATATTGATACGGCAAGTGAAAATATGCTCTAACTATAAACAAAATATACAGTTACTCAAGCCAAAAAACACACATAGTATTTGCACAGAGTTTTACTAGAGTCAGAATCCTAATAGCAGTGGTAGAGTATCCTCAATATCCTGAAATATAAATATACAGGAAAGTTTGGTTATATGCTTTAGCTATTCCTTTGGTAAGTGAGGTGCAGTGAAATGATGTGGTTAGGAAAACGGTCCACATCATAAATTCTTGAAATAGAGAATGACAACTGAATACTTTATTTAAAGCACCATACTTCCTGACATTTGAGAAACAGACCAACAGCACATGGTCTACTTCACAAGCAGTTTTGGATAATAAGACAAAGCAAAGTAATTCCAGACTAGAGGTTTTCAATGAGTAGTAAATCTGCTGAAGTGAGAGACTGAAAAATTCAGCTAACCAGATAGAATTCCCTTTCAGCCTTTAGCTGAAAAGAATGGAGAAAATTAAACCTGGGGAAATGCTTCAGCATGATGTTTTGAAATAGAATATCTCCTTGAGGAAAGGGCAATTTTTTTTTCTACATATTTTAAAGAATTGTGTGACAGTTATAAATATGAAGCTCAAATTCATTGTGCAACTATGGTGCAGTTCAGGCCTGTCGCTGTGCAAACCCAGTGCGCTTTAGACATGAGTTCCCTGGGTGTCCCAGGAACTCCTCATCCAGCTGCATAGATTAGATAATAGGCTGGTCTGAATCAGTGGAGAGACTCAAGACAAGGTGAACTTAACCCCTAGCCTGCTTCACCACAAAGCATCTGATTAACTGGCAGAGGAACTCTCCAGGTGGGAATTTCAGCCTGTCTTGAAGAATTTTCTCGGCAGCTCCAACTGTGCTTGGACCAATCTGTATGCTCAAATGTGTTGATTAACACTGAGAGTGGAGAATCTGACCATTCCTGAAGCTTCTTGAGGTGATTCCTGCTGCAGAATTGATCAAACTAGACATAAATAAGACACTTCAAATAGCCTGTGAAAACTCCTTCAGCAGGTGCAGAAGTGGTCAGTGGGAAAGTCTCTTGTGTATGGTAAAGATAGACAAGAGATGATTTTATGTAGTAAGACCACAGGTGGAGTGTGTGTAAGTGGAGTATCAGAACAGAGGTTTTGAGAGTTTCACTCTGAATAGCTGAAGGTGCCATTGCAAGGACCCTCAAAATTCCCTCATCACCATCCAGGCTTTGACCAACCATCCTGTTTGAGAAATTTGGTTCCCCTTGTGAACATACCTTGTATAAAGATC
Organism: Corvus moneduloides; assembly: GCF_009650955.1. Classification (NCBI taxonomy): domain Eukaryota; kingdom Metazoa; phylum Chordata; class Aves; order Passeriformes; family Corvidae; genus Corvus; species Corvus moneduloides. The sequence goes on from NC_045478.1 coordinate 8,049,185, forward strand.
CAGTAGTTTCAGATTCTTTTAAAGATTCTGTCTGTGTGTTCAAGAATTTCTCATTTTCTCATTTATAAGTCCATTAAATAGTATGTAGAAAAAACATAAAAAAGCTAAGCAACTGTAGACAAAGTATCTTGGTATTTGTCAAATCCATTTTCTTCCATTTTGATAGTTTCTTCCCCTTTCCCTAAAACAAACAATTGTAGAACCTCAAATAAAACGAAATCCCAATCATACAGGAATTAAAAAAATTAGGTTCTAATCTCCCATCTCCTATTTCTGTTTGTGCACTTCATGCTCTCAACTGATTAACATGGACCGCCCCCCCCCCCTCCAAACTTTCAGATCTTTCTGTTAAATAGCTGAGCTTAAATAGAATGAATTCTACATGCAAAGCTAGCCATGTTATTGCAGGTTTTGTACTTTTTATCCACTGCCATTCTGTTTATTTAAGGGTGAATAGCTGCAACTATATGACACTTTTAGAAGGTCAAGAGAAAGTTCAAGGGCTTCCTCCAGGAAGCCATATATTCACAAGCCAGGTGTTCATAAACATCACTGTCTTCTGGCACTTTTGCCTCACCATAACCCATCCTAATCATGGTAATTGCATCACTTGAAAAAATATCCCCCAGATGTGACCCATTCCACTGTGAGTTTGTTCTACTCATACAGCATATTATATTTAATAAAGTTGTATAATACAATTTAACCAGCTGTTGATTATATTTGGTTATATTGAGCGTTGGAGAGAAAGAATGTGTTTGATGGGGTGCAGCAGAGGAAATGAGAGAAGGAAGCAGTTGAAATTTGTAGATACCTTCCAAAAACTGGACAGGCTCAACACAGCTTCTCTGGGCTCCAACACCTTGACTTCCCAAGGGTACAAAATCCAGGCAAGGTGACTGCTTGGGTTGTGCTGACTACTGGATTTTACTGACTACAAATACAACTCTGTCTTCCTGCAGGATCTCTTTCATGAGCTCTTGTTGCCAGTATCACCTATTTAGGGAGACAGGGAACTGACAGCAGGATACTGGGAAAATGTCTGACCTAGCTGAATTACTCATAGGGGTTCAAGAATTGTTAAGAGAAAAAGCACATTATCAAGTACAGCAAACCTTTTCAGTCCTACAGAGTCAGCAAACAGAAAAAAACCATATGGACTTTTCAGCCCATGGTGATCTGGAAAAACCTCAGGTACTTACGTTTATATAACATTCTGGGCTTTGTTTCAGCTTAAATTGCTTAAAAACCACTTGGGCATAGGAGAGGAAGACTTCAGAGGAAGACAGGAAATACAAATAAAAGCCTCTTCAGCCTTTAAAATATGCCTCCAAAATAACAATGCACTGAGGCAGCAAAAGAACCCCAGCTTTTGTATACAATTCACTCTGCTCTTACCCTAAAGTAACTTAGGCAAAAACCGAAGTTAGATCACATGTAAGTACTTCTTTCTTCCCACTTGCTTTGGTTTTATTTGGTTCTTACTCAGAAAGTTGCTGTGAAGAAAGCGAGAGAACAACTTGTGATTTACACCAGGTAATTATAGCTGCTGCCCCACTGTTCCCTGCACACAGTATTCCTCATGCCCTGTGTCGCATTATGAGGAGGAATTCCTTTCTTCCTTGCATTCCTGTCCCAGACCTGGCTGTATATCAATGACTGATATTATCTGGGCATAGCTTTCTATTTACATTTATATCCTTTAAAGCCAATGAAAAGCTTGAGCAATACCAAGTGTACACTGTAATCAGCATGTAAAATTTGTCGTGTGTCCCAGGATCTTTGGATGAAAAGCTTTCTATATGCATCATTGCTATTAGTTTTTCCTGCATCATTTGTCAAGATAAATACATAGTGTTGTTTAGCACAATGTACTGGAAACTTCTGACTTGCAAATTAATCTGAAACATAGAACCATATAAAAACATTTTATGCATCTAGCACTGATGATTTAATTTTTGCTCTTGAGAAACAGTCAAAAAGGAAAGTTAGCAATACATATACACAAGTTAAAAGAGCACATGTAATGCATTAAAAATCATTGCCTTCAGTTAGACATCGATTGTCACTATGGAGCAGTGACTATGATGGGAATTAAATTAGATTAACACAGCCAACACAAAAAGCTTCTATTACTGATAAAAAGAAAAGAACAGGACCTTTCAGAATGCAAAGGCAGATTCAGCCATAAAAAACATTGTAGAAATCTAATTCTAGTACTTTTCATGGAGCTGAGCATGTAATGTCTGTTCACATGTAAAGATACCCTTGAGGAGGAAAAGCAGGAGGAGGTGCTTTATGTTTATGCTTTGGGTTGTCTCTGTGGAAGGAAACTGAAGAAGTTATGAGGTTGATTAAACTTGTGGTTGGGAATTATGCCCAGATCAGAAATGAAGGTTGCTGCTTCAAGGTCTTTCTGGTAGCAGAGACGATATTTTAAATAATTTTTATATGTTCCACTTTACTCAGAAGTGTCACATGGTAATATGTTACACTCTCTCATGCTGTGTTAAGACATTTTCAGGAGGTCCACATGAGATAATAGGGAAAGAAATCTGAGACACATTATTGTGAGGAATGGCCCTTTAGTCTCTGTGAAATAAAGTGGTTTTGCTTTCTGGGAATTTCTGTCAATTGTTTGCTGTGTTCTTTACTCTGTCCCTGTGAACAAAGTTTGAATTAGCTGGGAAACAACTCTTTTCCCCTTAAGTCCTGCCACTTTCAACTGTCACAGAGATTCTCCACCCTTTTTCTAGCGTTGCTCCTGACCATAAATGATAAGCCCCTTGGGCAGCTCCAGTCTAGTGCAGCATGATTGTGGACCCTAACTATACCTAGGGAAAAGAAAGAGCAAAAGGTGTGCCCTTGTGCATTGCCAGTCACTGCCACTGACTGTGGCCAGGTGGTCTCTTCATGGCCTGCTCTCTGCACTGGATGAGAAGCACCTGCTGTCCCTGTAAGGGGGTATTTGTTCTGAATATAGATCTTAACACAAAGCAGAAACAGTGCCCCAGGGAGACCGCGAGAACTACACCCAGTGAAAACTAGATGAAGAGCTGCTGTTTGCTCCTGCTTACCCTTTTCAGGTCAAGCTCTTTGGGGAGATTCACAGGACATGTGCTGAGTCTGTTCTGGGTGGTGCAAGTCTGGGAACATTTATCAGACCCCATGGCTGAACACGCCCATTAGCACAGCAAGCCCACACAAAGACTGGACCTGACCTCAGGGGCCACTGTTTAATTTCTGCTTTTTCCTTCATCTCTCTCCGTGGTTTATCTTCTCATAAATGTTCTGACTGCTGGGGTCAGTAGATAGTCTTACAATTACACAGACTTTGTTCCTCGTTTTAAACAATTGCTAGCCCTTTAGGAGCCAGATTTGTCAATATAAATCATTGGAGTTAAAAGTTCATGGAATCGTGGGTAGATCTTTTGTGTGTGTGTTTCTAAGAGAAGGGTTTTGCCTCTAAAGTGGAACAAGTAAGAGAATGTGAAAGCTGGAGAAGAGACACCTGTGCTGTTGGCAAGCCTCCTGCCAAGCTCACAGCAAAGCTGCCAAGTCCCATTCCCTAAGACAGAGGCTCACTAGTTAACCTCACCAAGGTACCCCAGATCTAAACATTTCACCAATTCTATTCTTGTGCTCCCATAACTTTAATAGTAGTAGGATGTAATAGTTTTTTGGATCTCCATAAATCCATGGAATGAGTAGTAAATTTTGCAAGGCACTACTTTGAATTAACCTTAATTATTTGAAACCAGTTTATATTGTAACATAGCTGTCTAGGCCACTCCCTACATAACATGACTCGTCTTAAAATAAGTGCCTCAAGCCAGGAAAGAGGATCCTCAAGTTGGCCTTCAGTGAGCTGACTTAGGTAGCTAGTTTTGAGCAGATCCCTTATTTTTAGATGACTAAAGTTAAGATATATATTTCACACAGCAGTAATTTCCTATAATTATCCATCCAACCTCCTTCATTGTTGACATGGAAAAAGCACAAAATGATGGTAGGATGTTTATTCCTCCATTCTCTTTTTTTTTCCATGGAGTGCTAATGAGGAAGGGGTAATATGATCCAATTTCAGTGGTAACATTTGAATACAGTGGTTGCAGGAGTGAGATAAGCAAACTCACTTTTCACAGCCAGCCAGATACATCAACTGGGAGGAATAGGAGCAATTTATATTCCTTAGATAAAAAATATTCTGTTAAAAACACTTCTGAAAGATATTTATATGAAACTTCTCACTGACAGAATCCTAGTCAAAAGTCTATTCATCTTTCCCTAAGAGAGGTATCTAAGATAGGGCAGATGAATCACCTTCTGGAGGTGCCTGTCTCTGAAGACTTCTATTCAGACATTTTTCTTTGTCTATGTTGGGTGAGGTAAAGCTCTGGAAACTGCTGATTTTAACCCCAGTAATGAAAGTGGCTGGTGACAAACTAGAAAGAAGAGAGAAAGTAAAAGATGCTTTGTTGCAGGCGACATAAAAATGCCAGAATAAACTTAGAAATAATTAAAAATTAAATACTACCACCTGGGAAATTATTCAAGAAGAGGTCATAGGTTTTCAGCTTCCTGAAGAGATAAAGCTCACTATTCTGGGAAATCTAACATTAGTAAGAGTTTTAAATGCCAGAAGAAAGATGTCCTTGAAGAACTCTAGAAAAAAAAAGAAAAAGAAACACTTCAGATTAGATTCTCATTTACACTAACAATTTTTTTAGCATATTTGCAGTATGGACTAGCCTTGCAGTAGGTGCAATTCCACCTACTTCCTACTAATTACTAAAATGGTGTCAATTATGTTTTTTTTACATTGGGGTTTCCTACTTGCCAAATGAGAAGCTGAAACTGAATTGAAACTATGAGCGAGTTTTTATGAAGACTCACAAGAACTCAAATATATTCAGTAAATTATTGTTGTCTTTTTTTTAATAACATACAAACAAAATGTTTATCAAGCTACAATGTAGTATAGTCTGTTCAACCTGTGCTGTCATCATGTAAGTGTTCCTCATACAGAAACAAATGACAGCAGGTTCCAAATATTTTCATAATTATCTTTAAATGATATAACATTCAACAAAATCCAAGATAATGTTTCAGTTCTGTGAATTTCTAGCCCAAGCAGCCTCAGAGACCATAAAGAAATAATGGGACACAGGATAAGAAATGAACACAGTTCAGCACTGATTTATTGCCTCCTATTTTTAACCCGGCTTCCTAAGAAATCAATGCCTACGCGCTCATGCTGTGTATGTGTGCAGGTATTAAACTGGGCTTACTGGACAATTTCAACTACACCTGTGTGGAAAGAAATCTCAAAGATAGTAAGGTTGAGAGTAATCTCATGTAACTTCAGATGGCTGACAGTGTGGATATGTCCATTTGAACTGAATACCCCAGGCTCCCTTCATAGGCACTGGAAGAGAAACATCACTGTATATGGTGATTTATGTTATCTATTTTAGACATTTATTGTAGGATGGGAAAAATTTTGCTATAGAAATAGGGATGGTCTAAATGTTGCAAAATACAAGCACAGAGGCTTCCTCCTAACCTCTGTTTTCTATGAGGGTTCTCTAATAACAGCTGAGCTCATACCACATCACTTCAACTGGTGCCATTTTGTGGTTAAATTTGGATATGAAAACACTTTAATCAGAGGGACAAGCAATTTCAACAATTTCACAACTCCCCTGTGATGTGGAAGGAGTGATATGGTCCAGGCAAAAGGCCAGATGGCTTAATGTAGTGGTTGCAACGCTGATATGCAACATCCTGGAGCAGGGTTGCAGGTCCTTTACGGTCTCTTCAGATACCTGTCTCCTCCTGAAGCTGCAAAAATAGTCCAAAATCCCCACTCCAGGGATACAGAGCCACTCATAATCTCTTTGGTTCCTAAGTCGTCCTTCAATGTTTTTTATGAGGGTGGAAAATACTTTTCTGTTGACATCCTCTGAAGTTTTCCAATTTGCTATCAGAAAATGGCTATTTCACTGTTGTTTGTGCTCATGACCTGCTTATTCTGAGCATACTTGCCCTTCTTGACTATCAACAGGTTGTTGCAAGGTTTGGCTGTTTCCTTGAGGGCTCTAAAGTTATTCAAAGTCCATTCTGTTTAGAGGTTCAAGAGGTTGTTAGGACCATTATATTATTTTGTATACTTCTGCCCAAACAAAAATTTGGTTAAAGTTTGTCCATTCCTACTAAAACACAAATTTGGTTAAAGGGCTGTCTTAACAGTTCTCCTAACTAGGTTTTACTCTTGCTATCTCCTACACGATGTCATACTGATTTTTTCTCCCACTCCTGTACTCACCTGACCATCTTGCCCTCTTGCTGCCCTGCTTGCTTCTCATCAGGCTTCATTACCCCAGGTGGTCAGGGGAATATTTGTCCAAGTAGGACAGCTTTAAAAGTAAAGCCTAACAGTTTTTTGTAGGAGACTAGGGGAAAGAGAAACAGAGCTGTCCACTTTATAAACATTTCTTGCAGCCGTTTATACAAGAAAGCTGCCAGAGTGACTACAGGAAGATACAGGGGTACTCTTGGTAATCCTTTTAAATGGTCTTCAGTCGTACCTAAAATGTCCACAAAGGCACTTGAAAGAAGCTCATGGCATTTTGATTCAAAAGCTTACATTTTGTGGTAGTAATAAGTTGTGCAGAGGATCTCAGTTAAACTCTGTGTCACTGAAATCTAACAATGCAGTAGCTCTTAGGAAGATATTTATGAGAGGACTTGTTTTCATTGGAATTGCCTCAAAATACAACATTTTTCTGATGAGCTATTTAACATCATTTATTCATTATCTAGACTATGATATGAAATGTCTGATAGGTTGGTAAAATAACAAGGTAACAGGGAAGAAACCGTAGGTGTTTCTATAGCAAAACTAAATGGTTTTCTGAAAAGTATGTTTTGCTCAGACTGAAGAAGTTCTTTGGCCTGGATGAATGACAGCTGGGAGAAGGATTTGCATTCCCTGATCATGCTTTTATTCTAGGCTTGTGTAGAACTGTATTAAGCCAATGATTACAATCAAAGCTAATGGCTTTTGGACTTTACGTGATTATCTGTAAGAGTCAAGGAGGAATTTTTCCCCTGCTGCCAAGTTTTTAGTCTTTTTTTCTTTTGGTTCCCCCCCCTCAGAAGTAATAGAAATAAGCAGCAGCTGGGTATTGGATAGGTTGCTGATTTGGTACAGAGAATTCTCACAGGTGTCTGAGTGGTTTGTTTTCTCACACACTCAGAGTCGTATTTGTTTTGAGATATGTAGTTGAGAAGGAAATTTGTCCTACATTATTCTGAAAGGGCCTTCTTCTTTTCACTTTTTTCTTCAGCTGCAGATATATCTCTTTGGCTGACATACAATCAGTTTTCCTTTTTCATGTGGACCTTGTCCACCTTGATCCCTACACTGTCATACTTCTCAGGTTTTTAAGGACTGAAACATTCATTACAATTAAATATGTAGGCTATTGAGATGAAATATAAATTTCTCAGAGAGACCTGAAATCAGATTAGGGGGCCTAATTGTTCCCTTTGGCTTTGTTTTCCGTGGAACCATAGACTCTACAGAATGTCTGCATGTTGGGAGTGGATAAATTTAATCAATGCTCAGATTTAGTGGGGAACAACAGTTAATCAGATCTACTGATCTGCGGGAAAGCAATCCAAGTACTTCAGAATCGTGCTGGTAAACCAGACAGGGACTGAATTATACCAAATGTTTGGATGAACTCCCCAGGTCTTAAACCCCCACAGTGTTGTTGCATTTTCCCAATCTTTCAAATAGGTAAAGTTTTTTAAGGCTGTAATTTTTGTTCCACATTGCAATTTCTGCTATGAGAACTAGTCTGGAAGAGAAAAACAATTAGATAAGCTTCTTACCTGATGTCACCTCAAGGTCTTGTTTATTTCTACTGAGTCAAAATCAAACAGTAGTGTGCTCTCAATAGTGTAGTAGGTTCCTGTATTTGGTATTCCATTTCATTCAAGATATGCTAAATTCACTCAATTTATTTTTTTTTTAAAGAAAATATTTTAACTGCACATACTCAAAACATTACTGGAATAATTTTCCAAATGAATAAATTGTATCTTCTTCCTCATTGAACTTCAAATTTGAATTTATCTGTTTGTGCAGTTTCCTGCCCTTTGTTTCAGTGACCCTCTTTCAACCTATCTTACTCACCATAATTATTTGCCTTATCTGCCAGTGAAAACTCATCTTCTTTTTCTCAACCATAATTACTTCATTGAGCATTAAAGTGAAAAGGCCATTTTCCTCTTGTTGTTCATCTTTTCCAGATGTCAAGTTATTTACAAAGCCTTTGAATTAGTAATGTTGTGATGAGAATTTTGGTAAATTATATGTGAGAGAATTAGGCCCATTATAATCTTGAATTCTCATTTGTCCTGAAACAAATTTTATCTTCTCAGTTTCCTAGGCTTTGCAGGAGAGGTTTATTATGGTTTCAAAGTATTCTGCCTATGACATTCCTCTTAATGATAGTAGGAGATGTGACCCAGCCAATGGTACATTTTTCTGACAAGCTGGTAGGATTTCAAGTGTTTTGATCTCTTTCTTTTTTAAAGACGTGAAACTAAATTAATATGAATGTGGCTGTAAATTCTATCACTCTTAACAGGACTTAAATCTTTGATTCCTTCCAATAATAAACAAAAAATGGTTTCTTTGAAGATACTCCTCTGAGAAATGTCTGAAATTTACTCAGTTGTATCAGTTCTATAAAACTACATTTTCTCGATAGAGAAAAGCTTGCATTTTGATCTCATATCTGTTAATATTGGATGCTCCTTTCTACTCAGAAAGCTGAGAGGTTATGGAAAAATCTGATTTATGTGATTTTAGACACTGTGATTTTAGTCACTAGATTTACCCCACTTAATTTTAAGCATGTTGTAGACATGTCTGTCTTATCTCTCTGGCTGCTAAGGAAGAGCACCTGACACCTCAGGTATGAATCTGATCTCAGGTGAGACAAATAGCTCTCTGGAGAAATTGCTTTATACTGACCATAGAGGGAGCCTACAGGTCCCTTGGGAAGTATCCCACCTCCCGAAGTCTGCTGTGTGCCTGCATTTAGTGGGATGAATTTGTGTAAAACATAGGAAAAATCCTTACCTACCCTTTTATTTACTGTTTGTCTAGGATTATGAGAAAATTCCTTGGAATTTTCCCTGGAAAACCTAATTGACTTGTAGGAATAGTCATGTCCAGAGCACTGAAGAAGGTCCAAAAATACAGCTTTCATTAAAAAAAAAAATTCATCTTGCTTTTATTTAGCATATATATATATATATATATATATATATAATCTGCAGGCAACTAAATCAAAATTACATGGTTCTGGTAATTTCAGTTATTGTCTCAGTGCCACAAGAGATTTTAATAGAGTCTTTACACATAAGTTGAATTTAAATTATGGCTCTTAGAGTGTTAAAAGACACCTGGTAAAGAATAAAAGACACCTGCAAGAATTAGGTACACTCACTGAATTTTGTGAAATTGAACATGGTAATATTGTGTTGGTGCTTAAGATACCTCATATCTGTTCCTGACATTTCTTTGATGACCAAATAAGTATTTCCCATCATCAGATTTTCTAATCTGGCAGTGAAAGGGTCCCAGCTACAACTCAAGAAAAATGTAATTTTTTGACATGAGTGTCATTGTTTTCATCTAAAATAAAACCATAAAATCACAGAATACTTTTGACAGTAAAAGCTTTAAATAATTGTGTCTAAAGATCTTGGTAGTCCAGAAGCAGTACTGTAGCTCACAGAGCTTTGGAAGTATCCTGCAGCAGTTCCTGTTTTCATTCTTCATTTCTACAGGACTTGGAAAGCACAGTCCCTTAAAAATCACAGTCTCTCAGAAAAGGGGCACTTTCTTTCTATAACGATGTTATAGTGTTCATTCATTATGTTCTGTAATGAACTGTATTTTTCAGTTTTAGTCAACAGAATAGAAATCATTAGAATAAGTAAAGAGAATTGTTTTGAAAGCTCTCTATAAATCTCTGAAGACAAAAGAGTCTGAACATTAAGGATGAGACCTATCCAATGGAAAGTCTTTACCAAACTTCACTGGAATTAAACAATTCTCCAGGGTCTGTGTTTTCATACTGCATCTCATGATGGGAGGTCAGACTAAAAGCGTACCCCAACAATGCACGTGCATGAATTGCAATGCAGCACCTGCCCCATGGTGGTCTGATCTTCAGAGGAATGTGCTAAGCCACTGCTTCCTTTTAACGTTTTCACTATTTTCATTCCATCTGTCCCCCTGCTGTTTTTTCACTGCAGTATCCACTCAGCAACATTTCCTGGAGCAGTGTTCCTCTGACATTCCAATGCTCCATCACAGTCACAGGCACACATCAGGATGTGTCGAACCCGCAAACAAATCATCAGGCACAGCTGCTGGATTTTCCTGATATGCCTGGAATGTTGTAGAGCAACAAGAGACTTGGAAAGTTGCTTCCATAAATCAGCTTTTGTAACCAAGGCGCGTGGTTTTGGTATTCTTTTTTTCCTTGATTCTTTACTTTGGAGCTTGTTGTGCTATGCAATCACTTGCTCCACAGAAATCAATTAGTGCAATCTGCCCGGATTTTCTTGGTTCTGAGGATGGATGTTTTTTTGAAACTGAGAATTAAACATATGGGAAAAGTGCCCTGTTTAATATGAGAACTATGGAACTATGGTGAATCAAATCACAGAAATGTTTTTCCACTGTAATTTAAACCTAAAATTTCTGAAACAAACTGTAATCATAATTCATATATCTTCTGAACCAAAGAATATCCAACCATGGTGATTTGGACAAGTGATTGATAAAATAGATACTTTTTTTTTTTTTTTTGCAAAAGTCCATGGTATTTTCAAGATCATAAAGAAAGATTATGCAGTTTTTCCTGATTGAGACAATAGGGGCTCCTAAAAATGTCCTTACAGTTGCATAAATGCATAGCTATGCTGAACAGAGTACAAAGTTTCACACTGGCATTTTTTGCTTCTCAACTACTTAATAATACACCTCAAACATAGAATTTGAAAATCCAATCCTAAACTCTTAAAAAATTATTAGGATATATTGCTCTTTTTCAATGGCTAACTTTTTGTGTTAAATTAACATAATTTAATCTTGAAGGCACTGCGTTCAAGTGAAAAGGTTTAACCTCTACATAGTACTGATTTCATACTATGTAATAAAAGTTTAAGAGGAAATAGTAAGCTTTTATGTCAGAAATAGAAAACTGGATGGTCTGTGGTATTGGCTTGGAATTGGCACTTGAGATTTTTAATCTACAGCTCACATCTTGTTTAATTTATACATTAGTGTAATGTTTGAGTACTTTGCCACCACCAAGGGTTGGTAACTTTATACATATATTCAGAAAGGGGAAAAAAAAAGAACATTCTCACATTTACAAACTGATTGCTTTCATCAGGTTTAATTCATTGCCTTAGCAATTGTATAAAGAATTGTAGCTGGTGTTTAACTGGTTGGGTGGCTCACACCAATAGTGAGAAAAGACTGCAAACAGAGAAGGTGCAGCAGCTCCTTGAAATGGAAATATTTAATTCTCTTGTGATAATAAAATAAAGCTCAGCATGTCATTAATTTTTTGAAAAAAGTAGAGTATCCTCGTCTGGAATACTTGTGCCATCTGCCTAGAAGTCTCTGGGCTGCTTTCAGGCTATATTCTGAAGAAGAGACTGAAAAGTTTAAGTGGTCTGGTCAGGGAGAGTTATAGTACAAAAATAATTTGTATCTTTTGAACATACAAGCTTTTATGACATTCATCCATGTCTGTTTATGTTGTGGAGTAAAGGGGCATTTCCTTAATCTCCTGTGGTTGAAGTCCATTTCATGTTTGTGGATTGTATGTACATGGATATATATATTCAGACATAGTCAAAAGTCTTACTATTGGTATTGTAAATAATAAAATCAATTTAAATGGGAAAATGGTAAAACATTCTAATCAAAATCACTCTTTTTAATATTTCTTTAAATAGTTCAAAAGAGTGAAGAATTCTCTTCCTTATTTCCCCCATGGAGACAGAGTGAAAATCATTTTGAGCCATCAGTGAGAAAAGCAAGCTTTCCCAGGAATTTGAAATCCTTTTCTGACCTCTCCCTGAATCTGGGCTACAAAATATAATGGGGCATTAAGATGTGAGAACTGCCAGTCAGGACGTCCTTTCCATATATTCCCTGGAGTGCAAAGGAATACTGGGTGCAAAGTTTTATTTTAAATCAGGTTACCTAGACTGGCCCTGAAACTTCTGAGTACAGCAGGTATTAATCTCATCTACATGTGGCCTCAGCTGCAACTACTAATTCTGTTAAGTCAGGGATAACTTAAACTTGTTACAATCTGATATTTTCAGAAATGTTGAAATTAGACTGATGATTGGCAGAAAGGTCTCATAACAGAAAACAAAAATGTAGTTGTAGCTGGTCTGGAGAACATATTATGCCTCTATCCATGTAAATTGTTCCTTTATGTCAATATTACAGCATTTTGGTGGAGACCTCTGTGGAATCTTTCACTGCTGCTGCCTGTTATTTGCTTTTTTTTTACATGCATGAAAATAGTGTTTCTCAAGGGCAGAAAATTTGGCATCATTTAATAAACAACCATTATAAACACAGAGAAAAGGGATAGGTCATTTTATACCAAATTTAGCTGCTCATTTAGGGAGATGAAAAAGTAAGTAAGTGCTTATCCATTAAAATCCTACTCTATTGTCTCAATCATCTGGGAGAAAGAAGTACAAGAAAACTATTGACTTTGCTGTTTCCTTTGGGAGAAGCACAGATGTGGAAGAACAATTTTTAACACCTAAGTGAGGCAGCTTATGAACTGTGTCTAAGTTCCTTCAAAGCCCTCCAAAATATGGAGTACATTTCCACCCAATTCACATAATAACTCAGGCTATGATTCAACATAGCTTTAAAAAATGCAAGTAGTTCCTCATCTGTTTAAAATTATATTTTTGCTATGCACTGTATTTCTCTGGGGTCTTATTTCAGATTTCACTTGTCTCATAATTCTCATATATATATTTATAAAAACTACCAGCTTTCTTTCAGCACATTATAACTTTCTGTGTGGAAACTTTGTTTTTGAAAGATGTGATGACAAAAGGCAATGACGGCACAAGATTTTTCTCACCTTGCTCTACCAGCTGGATTTGTCTCTGTTTTGGAAGGGCTGCCGTTCATTCAGGAGACTGATGTGGTCTGATACAGCCTCAGGGCTTGTTGGTTTTTGCCCTGTTTACTGAGGTTGTGGGTAATGTTAGCAAACAATGCCATTTTTTAATGTTACTTTTGAGAGCTGCGTGTTCTCACTAGGAAAAGAAAACACTGAAATGCAGTAGGGTGTCAAAAAAGCCAACTTTGTCCCTGTTCTTGCATGTGGGCTTAACTTCAGAGTCTCTGGTAGTATCAAAGATGCTAAATTTTTATGCAGAGTTTTTTAGCCTGCTTTGTACCTCTGCTGTAGGAATTGTGAGTGCTGTAAATCATTGTAGAGAAAGATTGTAAATCTGAAATATGTCCAAATGGTTGAAACCATTCCCCCCTGCCCTTCAACCAGGGTTGGCTGCAATAAAATGTAGCAAAACCTGATTCTTCATAAAAAATAGAATCTCTGCATATTTTAGGATAAAATAAGTGTAGTTAGTTCCAGTCTTTTCCATGCACAGGCTGGGCAGTCATTGCCTTGCTTTAGAGCTGTGCCCTTCCCAAAAGTCTGAGAGCCAAGTACAATGCAAAGAACGCAGTCAAACCCATGGCCGCCATCACCATTTCAATACTAAGGCAGACAAAGAATTCAGATTTCAAACTCTTCCCACCATAAAACCAAGCTGTCAGCACTTCATCCAGCATAGTATGACACCCACAAGAAGCTGGTAGATGACTGCAGTATATATTTGCTGCAGTGAGGGTTGAGGAAGGACATTTCACAGGGCTGGCATTATGGAAATCATCAGAGGCCCCTGGAATGTGCGTGGAGGCAAAACCTTCTGACTTTCATACAAACCCAAGCAACCAGGCAGCACTGAACTCTTTCTGTGGAAATAGAATTTTATCCATTTATGAATTCCAGATGGGAAGGGACAGCTGTCGTGCTTATGACATCATTCCCCTTGACACTGGAGGACAGAAAGGAAAAACTGGGAGTCACATGTGAAGTATGTCAACAGTGATGACAGAACTGGGCAAAAGAATGTGAGGATGTTGGGCAAAGCTATTGGCATAATGGCTAAGACAAATAAGGTCAAGTGCACACTAAAATGAAGAGGGAGCCACAGAACAAAGGCTTAGAACTTTGTAGAACATTATCTGTCATACTTTGTGTGCTAAATACAGAAAAAAGCCATCAGGGCTATTAGGAGATTTTATGCAACAAGAAAATGATTTATGATTTTTTGTTATTTTCAAAAAGACAAAAGTCACTGTTCTTCTCTTTCAATAAATTTTGAGAACTTCATCAAGCCTTTTTTAGATTAATTTCTAATTCCTCAATATCTAGTTAATAGTTCGATTTTATTTTTGTGGTTCATTTATGTTTGCAGGGTTTGTGTGTGTGTGTGTGTGTGGTTTTTTTTCATTTTTTAAACCTATTGAAGGAAACAAAGTCTTACGACTGAAGAAAGTGATACATTTTTGCAGGCACAGAGGATTATGGAAAACTGTTTGCTCTTAATAGTAAGAGGTAAAAGAGAAAGAATTTGGTCCTGAGAGGTCTATTACACTAAAAATGAAGTAGGATTTTATGTGTCATCCTTACCCAATGGTAAAGTATTCTGAAGATCCTGGGCATGGTGGAGTGTAGGAAAGATTAATATTTCTTGCAATTCAATTATGAGAACCTTAATAATGTTCTAATTACCAAGGAAATTCTCTGAATAGCAAGAACTCTTGGATAACATGTCATTTTGTAGTTGTATTTCAATGTCTAATTCCCAAAGACAAGACTGGTGCTAGTGATGATCCAACAGAAACTGCATTTCTATGGAATAAGAAATGAAAGAAAGATAGAGAGAAGAGAAAACTTGGAGAAGATTGCTTTGCTGAATGAATTTTGACTTTGTCACTAAACTTATGTGAGTGGCAGACCTTTAGAGATAAAACAGTGTATGAAGGTACCATCTGCAGGAAGCGGGAGGTTGGCGGGTGTCTCTTATTGAGCTACAGGCATCAAAAGTGAGGCTGACAGCCCTAGATCCTGAATTTTAAGGAATACTTTTCTCCTGCAGGCACATACAAATGGTCTCTTGCAAATGCTGTATTGCAGGAAGGCACCTCAGAATGTCAGGCAAATCCTCGAGTTTCTTTCTTTTCTCCTGTCTCACATCTTCCTATCAGCCTCTGGTTAACCCTCTCCACAGCTCACACACTACTGTTTTTCAGCCTGGAATTGGCTGGGATTTCTTATGCTATTATGATGCTATTAAAGAAGCTGTCAGAAAGGTGCTATGACAGTTCTATGTTTCATCTTCAGTTTAGGGCCACTCCAAAGCACAAGAATTTCTGTCTTTTAAAAAAATATTTCGAGGAGTGAACACTGTGTCTATTACATACAAAAGCTGAATGAATAGCACACTTTTTAGACACTTTTAGATAGATGACTGAAAAATTTCTTGCTAAACACATGTAAGTTTTGTAAACATCCAACAATATTTAAAAACACAAAGTAGTGCTTTCTTAATCCCACATTAATTGTAAAGCTTACCAGAACTCTTCTGTCAAACACATAAGATTTCCCTCAGCTGGAGTACTTCCAGGTTTCAGATCATATAATTTCTTACAGAGGCACTAGTTTTATCCAATCATCAACCCCATCTCACAAACTGTAAATCTGCTGGTAAAGCTCCTTTGTCAACCTGCCATTGACCTTTCTGTTCTGTCCATAACGTTGAACCACAGTGTAGCTCTGCACTGAAGTTCTCACCCCCTTTCTTGTTGCCTTAAGCCTGCCTGCCACATGCCACCAGGTGCTGGGTCTCATCTCAGGGTGATGATGGATGGCTCCAGGCACAACTATGCTGAACTGTTGGTAATACACTGTCAAGATGGTTGTACTGCTGGTTGTTGGTGCCCCAGCTTAGCTTGCCATATAGATGCTGCCTTCTGGAAGTAAATTGTGCCAAGCTCTCATCAAGCCGTAGCACAAGCGATGTGCTGACAAGCCGTGGTGGTGTCACAAGTTGCTGATGGCAAGTCATTGTAAGTAGTATCATGATATGTAAATATATTGGCTGGTAAATCTGCGTTATTGCCACACGAGGCATCTAGAACAGTACCAGAACATGCAAGAGGGAAGATAATTACCATAATAAGAAGAGGAATGATCCCTTCCTTTAGGAATGATTTAATATTGGTGGTGCTGTGCACTAATTATCCTCCACTGCCAGGATGCTGTGGTCCTACTGTAACAACCACATTTCTTCTACATGTGCCCCCAGCCAACTCAAGGTCCTCTGACCCTGCCTGTTTGTCTGGTTTGACACTGGTATGGAGAGCACTGCTGAGAGTTACCTGTTTTACATGTCACAATTTGTTTGCAGGACAAGGAGGGATTTAGAGATCTCTTGTTAAGACCCCTTTCACAAACTATCCAAGGATGCACACCAATTTCTTAGTCATATCCTGGTCCTGTGCTGGTAAGGAAACATCATAAGTAAGTTCAAAACATCATATGCAAATGCAAAACATTGTATGTAAATGCAAAACAACATATGCAAATACAAAGCATCCTATGTAAACGGGAAACATCATATATAAATGCTAAACATCACACTTTTCTCTACCTTTGCAGGTTCGTGCTTCAACTGCTGCTCCTGCCCAAGGATAGGAGAACAGATTTTGGCACCTCTGAATTCGGATTAAAGGTGGACCTGAGCTGTTCACCAGTTCCCACAGTCAACTCACACTTGCCCTACTGCACATATCTCAGAGGCAAATCTCTTCTCCAGCCTGTATTCTCCTTAACATATCTCCCCCATATATGACACTTTCCTCTAAGAACCTGTTTTCCTGGGATGTAAATGTTATGACAGTTTGATATTTTTACCTGCCAGGACTACTGCAAAGGATAAGGACTGATGTAGTTCTTCCTATTATACACTGGGCCCCCAAAACAGATGCAAACTACTAGGCACATAAATATTTTCTGTTGCTGTGTGTGAAAGCTATTTAGTGACAGCACCTGCAAGCAAAATATGTTGAGCATTGAGGAAGGTTATCCAGGTTAAGGGTAAGCCCTGAAATCTAGGGGTGTATGTAAGAGCGCCCCAGGGACTACTTGCTACATGAGGACATTAATAACCAAGAAGGAGTTTGAACAGGAAGGGCAGCTACTCTAAGAGGACCCAGACCTCATTATTTGTGAATCACAGTTAAGAAAACAGTTTCACAGAGTACCTGCTTGTTTCCTGGGACCATCTGGAATCCCTCAGAACCTGCTGAGATTAAACATATCCCCTTTAGACAGTGATGTGTGTCAGGTTTCCTGCAGTAGTTGATAGAGAACACAAATACAGTTCTGGTTTGGCTGTTAAAAACATCCTGGCTAAAACATTCCTGTGAGGATGGGACTAGAGATCTGCCTGTTCAGGCATCTGCCCTGCTTAGCCATGTAGATACAACAAGGAAAAGGAATTAGCTAGTGTTCTTGTTTGTCTGGTGCCATGGCCATGGTGATCTCTTATGTGTTATTTACCCTGCAATTGCCCTCTGTAATGTTATCCCTAGATGCAGATGTTAAAACAATTTTCCTTCCTTTTTCTTTCCTTCTCCCCCATCTTCTGAGAGAGAAGGTGTTACCATCCCTTGATACACTTAATTTCTGAGGCAGGAGCTTTACTTCCTCCTCACCTTCCTCAGATTGCTGGTGGTGACTTTTTATAGGTCTCCTTCAGATTTTTTAACCTCAACCTTGCACAGTTTTCTAGTCTTCCCATAATTTTTCAGGCAGCAATCTACATGTGTAGGTGTAGATTTCGGGAAATGTTGCAAATATTCTAGCTGCATTTTTGTCTACAGAGATAAATACACAGGCGTCCTCTGGGGACCAGGTCTTTGGTAGGGTGGTGCCATCATATTGCACATGTGAAATGCTATCAAAGTGTGAATGTGGAAGATCTTTGTTCTGTTTGACTGTTGGAAATTCTGAGGGTCTCTGTGAATAAGGGTAAGTTTGGCTCATGCTGCAGGGTTGATTGACAGCTTTTTAGATAGAGAAGTTTCTGGGTGACAACTTGGCTGAATGAGGGAGTGCTCTGGAGGGCACTGTGAGAGCTGGGTGCCTAAGAGATATTGTTCCCTGGCTGGAGAGAGCACTCCTTCTCATGCCACACTGACAAGCATTCCAAGGAAAATACAGCATGGGCAACAGAAAATAAAATGAAGAAATGTAGATTATTTCAACTGGTATCCTCATACAAGGCTTTTTATTGGTGACTGCTTTGTGGCTATCATGAAGGTTGGCAGTAAGTGTTCTCTTGACAGCTACAGACCTCAAAAGCAGTATCAGCTTTGGGTTTGCAGAAGCCTGACCAGGAGCCACATTATATGAAAAAACCCCCTGTCAACAGCTGGTTAAAGTGAATGTATATACCCCTGTTTTGCCTCTTGATTTTCTTGCTCTTGATTCCAGATTGCAGTTTAATCCTAGAAGACTTTTCATCTTGTTCCTTGACTGATGCAGACATTGGTTTCTTTGTTCCTGACATTATATCTGACTCATACCATGTCCCTTGCTTTTTTGTCCCCTTAGGACCATAACACTTTCTGTGAGTGAGCAAACAGTATAAATTGAGAGCAAAGGCCATCTGATCATTTAGAAAACATTTTTCTATAGCAAAAGTCATATGAGTTCTGGGGTTCAAATCTTCCAGGGCCCAGTGACCCTACAGAGGCACCTGAGTCTTGCAGCTACCTCCCCAGTCTGCTGAAAAAGCTTCCATCAACTAAATTTTCCTATATAACTTCAATTAAAAAATTCCTAACAACCTGCTAAGCACATCTGATAACTATTGCACTTTATATCTAGCTCTTTATAATTGAGTTGCACTGCACTCTGTAGATATATATTGTCAGGGTATTATTTGCAAAATACATGGTTTCCTGCCAGTGCATAGTTTCCTCTTTTAGACTAATCAAAATCAAATATATCAGAATACATACAGGGGGTTTCATAAAAGAAAACCTGGTGAGATATGTACAGGCATTTAAATACAAAGGGGAAAAAAAGATACAAATTTTCATATATTATTTTTTTGAAAAACTTAATAATTTGAAGTAACTTTTTCTGCTATTGATTCACTAAAGTTAGATTGTAGAAAGCAATGAAAATAAAGTCATAGCTCCGCAAGCATTCTTATTTTGGAGTCATATCTCACAGTAATATAACTTTCACAGAATCTATGTCTCTTTGTGCATAACTTACTAAAACAATGAATTCTCCTTGAGTACAAGATTTGCGTAGCATTTTCATGGTCAATTGTTTTTAATATTACTAGAACAAAGATGTCTTAGAGGTGCAGGGTACTAGTAGTCACTGAAAAATGCACTGCTTTTCCTTGTCATCATGCTTTTCCTACCCATTTTGTCTTGAGCTAAAAAGGAAAGAAGCAACTGAGTTATGTTCTGGTTCATTCTCTCAGTTCCTCCTCCTTTGAGAAAGATGGGGAATAAATACATAAGGAAAGGGAGTTGTGAAAGGTGGTGGTAAAATGGTGACAGGAAGCATTTTTAACACAGGGCCTATAATACAGTAGGAAATTCATCCTTAGCAGTACTGGGTGGTCTCAGCTGAGAATAAAAGTTAGGAGATGGTAAAGGGAGGATGCTTGCTCTTTAAGATCTGCCCAAGAAGATACTTTATTTTTGTGGTTAGAGTCTTCCTGGTAATGTGCTCCAAAGGGCTTTGATCTTGATCAAATCCCCATAGAAAGGCTGTAGGATCACCACCCTGCCTGCATCATCATGCATTACTTTATGATGAATACCATATGGCATATTAGGAAAACAGAAAAGCTTTTAAAAATGTGTTTTAGGTAGCATGGGCTGAGATGAGTTGGCTGGAGTTAGAATAAAAGCATTTCTTGCCAGAAATATGTAATACAAAGGGGAGGAGTGGGAAACCCAGGGAGTCTTTTAATAACAAAGAGGGCAGTCACTCTAGACAAGCCATTGATTCTTCATTTGTTTTGCACTAGATCAAGACTACTTATACTGGTGTATTAAAGAAAGAGACAGAAGTTTTTCTACAATCTGAGTCAGAATTGCTATAAATGCAGGGTTCTGAGACTGTGTATTTCACCTGAGATGCACCAGCCCTGACAGAGAGCATACTATTAATAGGATAGAATTCCTGTTATATTTATATTCATGTTTTAGCACTTGCATTCTCTTGTATCTGACTACTTCTACTTCTACCCACAGATATTTACCTTAAACCTAAACTATTACATCTTTCATTTGTTTCCCTGGGAAATGTGTCAACCAGGGTCAAGGTGCCTTGTCCTCACAAAATCTTTGGATCAGTGTGGGATGCACGTGCCCTAAAGGATGTGCTTAAGCAGGCTGTCAGCAGAATGAGGCTGCCTTCTGAGCCCCTGTCCTGGGGTGACTGTATGATACTGTATTCCCTACTGTAGCCCCAAAAGACAGACTAAGATGAAGTATCAGACTGCACTTGAGGCTGGAGGCAGCAAGCACAGGTCTATGAACTAGAGGTGAGATGTTTCCTGTGTGAGGTCCAGATGTCCAGGAAGCCAAGTCTTGACTGCAAGCTGCTGTACTTGGAGCTTCCACTGGTTTTATATAATTGACCACATGGTAGTCCTTTGGTTATCAGCCTTTTATCATGTGGCTGTTCTGGATTCCATGATTAGTTAATTAATTCATTTAAAATCTACAGCATTCAGCGCTTAGAGCGAATAATCCTTGACTTTCCCAGTTCTGTCCATACACTAGGCCGCATAACTTTGAATTTTGCATTTTTATGTTTCTAAACTAATACTTTCTTCTCTGTGAGACACACTGCTCTGGCTAAGTCAGATTCCAGTATCCCTTGCTGAATAGCTTGGTTAGTCATATTTGCAACTAAGCAGTTTTTCAGATTGTGTGAGTGCCTCTCACCTAGTTATTATAGCACATTTATATCACATTGAAGGTAACTAGACTTCTTGCTTTTCCAACCTCCATAGTATTACCTTGCCTGCACACAAGGATATAGGCTGCCCAATCTATTAAAATGTGATGGGATTAAGAAGCATGACTTCCTCAGACTTTTGAAAGTTCAGGCCAGAACTAAGTCATAAGCCGTATAACTGGGAGCATTGCTTTCAAATGCAGCAACCTGAAATTTTTTGTCTGCACTGTTATAAAAGTGGGCTTAACTTTCAAAGGCATTGAGCCCTACCTAGCCCCATACAGAAGTTAATTAAAATCTTGACCTTTAACAACAACAATCATCATCATCATCAGTGTCATCATCATCTTAGTGCTTTTATTTCATACTGGATTGTTCTAACTATCATATAAATGCACACAAAAGATAGATCTCTCCCCAAACATAACATCAGTAGCCTATGCATATGTCAGTTTGCTTGTGCAAATCTGAAAACATATTACTTATGTATAAAGCTTTAAAATGTAATTTTGAGCACTGGAATAATTAACAATTTCTGTAGGACTACTGAGAAAATGTCTTAAAGCTCTCCCCAAGAAAGAAAACTGAACCAAAACAGATTTGTATGCAGAGTATTGATAGGCCCCTTGTTATAAATAAATGCAAGCTTCTTCAATATGAATATACTGTACATAGCTCATTTTCCTTGTCTGTTACTCAGGTCAGTTATCACAAATGCATAAAATGTAAACATGATGTATTATATTTTGGTTTGGATGAACAGTGAGAGGTTTTTGTCCTATTAGGTTTCTCTAATGCAATACCTGTATTGAAGTTGATTTAGGCAGCCTCCTACAACACTGAAAGATTGAAAAGGAGTGGATGTCCAGAGTAACAGCACAGGTTATAACAAGCTGATATTGTGTTGAGCCACAGATAGAACCAAATGATTAATTACATCACAAAAATTCCTCAGAGACCAAATTACTAGGCTGGATTGGCATGATCTGTACAAGTTAGACCTGGAGTTGGGTTTCAAGAGACCTCAATGTTTAGAGTAGTTTCAGTGCTAGCTTCAACTTCATTTCAATTTCTTAAATTTCAGCTTTTGGCATAAGCCAGAGTATACAACCACAGCCCCGGTTTTGGGCAGGACTTTCTCTATACTACTGGAATATGGTTGCATATTTTTCCACCTGCCAAAATAATACCCTTACTCCCTGAATTTTAGGTCTGCTAAAGGGAGTCATCAGGGCTATATGGCTACACCAAATGCACTAATGCTCAGTTAGGACTAGGGAAGATAATGTTTCATCTACTTTCTTCTCAGTTCAGGAAAGATTCCTGCCTTCTCGAGCACCACTAAACATTGTGCAGCTTTGCATGATCCTAAAAGTTTATGCTTCCTTTGCAGACTCACTTAAGCCCTCTACTAACTCTTGGGATGTTTTTCTCATCCCAGAATTGAAACATCAGATTTTGCCCTTTGCTTGCATCCCATGTCCAGCTGAATGAGAGGCAGATTTATAGACTTAGAAAGCCAAATCTTCTTCCAGGGGATGGCTCTTCCGGAAGATGTGGAGAATTGCAGATGCATACCAGTGACTGTACTTATAGCATGTGGGTGATGTAAGGAAAGCACTGATGTAGGAAGCTTTCTAGGACATATGTTTAATGTTATGCTCCAAAGGGCAGTGGAATATTTTGGGTTTGGACACCACGTAAATGTCTTCAACTTGGTTCTCAATTTTCATCTGTGGCATCTTCCTGCCCAGAAAAGCTACAAAGATTTTACAGACTATGTTATTGTGAAGAGATGTTGTGTACAATGTCACTTTCTACATTTCAGTTATAAGGGAAACTGAGGGACGAAGCTCAGATATTCTCTCATCTATTGCCACTAATGCTAAATGTCCTACCATATGTGCCTTGTGCCACCAGAGGTCCTATTGAAATCATTGTATATACTTAGAGAAAAAGATAATGATATGAGATAGCCGATGAGAACTTATCTGTTGGGGAAAAAAGTAAAGTTATTAAGGGCTTTATTATTATTAAAATAATCACATGTAAATGGATAAGAATCATATGTATGTATATATTTTTCTGTAGCTCTGCCTCTGTGTATTCTTTAGAAGATTAACTGCTGTAAGCAGTAGAGCAGATTTATTTGGTCTAATTGTTTAACACAGAATATAAAATCCTCTGTGTGCACTCTGCTGGAATTGAGACTACTGAGTCTATTGATGAACTGGGACAAAATTTCAACTATTATTCTTAGCACTTCTCTCTGTCTTTTTTTTTTTTTTAATGGATATAAATTGGTCATTTCTGACACGAGTTGGCACAGAGGGTCTTTCTTGGTTAAAATGTAAATTTTAGTGAGTGGAATAATGATAGAAATGAGCCCTTTGTCTCTTGAAATTAAAGTGCTGGTAAAGCTGAAGCTGCCAGCTTAGTATATTACAGCCTGAGGAGATAATATATTGAATCATTCATTTCCTTTTCCTATTCTTTTTGCTCTCTTCAAAAGCACGTTCTGTTTCAAGTAATTTCAGTCCAATAATGAATATAACACTGACTGACTCACCGTCATACAAGATCTGCTTTGGGATATACTTTATCGTGTTTTGTTTCTGTGCAGTCAGAGTACTTAGAAAAATGGAAAAAGTAACTTACCACTTGGTGAGCTTATGCTGCTTCTTGATGCTTTTAAACCACTGGGCCTTTGTGTGATGAGAAGCCCACCTGTGTGTGCCTAGATTACTCTAATTTTGGCTTCTATCCCTTATTACCTGAATAAAGCAGCTTTCTAATGCTCAGCCTGCACAAGAAGAATTAGTTAGATTTACTGTTCAAATTATTTTTTCTATGATAGAGGGCTGCCTTGGCTCCAATACTCTATTTTGATTAATAAGTTGTAAGGTGAAGTAGAAAGTATCTTTGTTATATTTTAGGATGGCATTTTATTGTTGGTATGCTGCAGGACAGGCTTGCAAATGAAAATGGTACTTCCAAAATAGCACAGGAAAATGGATCTTGTTGAAGAAATGCTGCACACAGGAAGAAATTAGTTGCACAAAGCCAAATGTGTTCTGAGTGGGAAGAAGTGCTGTTTGGGAGCAGATCTGCATAATGTGGAAAAGGATAGAGGTCTTACGGCACATTTTAATATTATTTTAATATTATTGCATATTCTGAAAAAATGTGCAAGCTGAAATACAGCTCAGAAACATGATTCTTTGGCTCTACTGGAGCTCAATAAACTTCAGACAAGAGACTTTGTCCAGTTTGAATGCTGGAGTTCAAAACAAGAGTTGGGTCAACTGAGCACATTAGAGGAGAGATCAGAAGCCTGCGGACATGACCCAGGAAGAAACAAGGGATGAATGTATTGGGGTTTGTCTTAAGATACTGTATTATGTTTGAGTGTCAAGGTTTTGGTTGTGGGGGGGTTAAAAGAGTGGCTTCTGTGAGGAGCCTTCTCTCCCCTGCTGAGGCACTCATGAACAGGAGCCTTCCAAAGTAGGGTGAGGGATTGTGGCATGCAGGGGGACTTCCTGAACTTGGGAAACCCCAGATAACCTCCAAGAACCCCCAGGAGCTGGCAGCTGTTTTGAGAGCAGCTGACATGATGTGTTCAGGGCTTGAAGTGGTGGTGGTCACCCTCCCCTGCCATGAAGGACAACCCTGGGGAGCACATGGAGAGATCCCAGGGCAGAGGGTGGAACTAGGAGATCTGTAAGGTCTCTTCCAACCCAAACCATTCTGTGATTCTCTGATCTTAAAACAACAGGTGTGAGCTAATGGGGATAATGAAGAAGAATTCATTGATGAGGTAAGTGTAATTAGGAGTTTTCTTAAATGTGGATGAGGACCAGTTTATTGTATATATTCTACAGCTGTACAAGATGTGGTCCACTTTAGTGGACATTCTGTGCTTGGCCAAGTGAAAGAAAGGGCAATACTGGAAGCTGTCACTAATTTGCACATGTTAGAGATTTCCAGTGCTATCCCTCTGTTTTGAGAACAACATATGTGCTGTACTTGATTACTGAATGGACTTGTGTTGTTCTTAGAAGCTGAGTGCCACTGATGAGGAGAGCAGAGAAAACAAAATAATGACCTTCAAATTAAGTTCTTATATAATAATCCACATATCTTAACTTTAATAAGTGTCTTATAGATGCTGAACTCCAGGAGAGATTGATAAGGGTGTGAGGGTCTACATATGTTTTGCAGTACTGGATTTGCACAGAGCAGATGACTATGTTTTTTAGAGCGAGGGAAATGTACAGGGGAACATAGTTCACTTATCACAAGTAAGAGCATGAATTGGGAATGATACCTGCACTGATTTGGAAGAAAGCTTGACAGGCTCTGGATTAAAATTCTCCTTAGATTTAAAAAGGGTGAATGCTATTGTTTGACTTCTGAGCATTTTTGTTCATTTCAGAGCATGATTGCATACAAAAATGTGTCCCATTTTGATTCATACTTGTCACATGATTTGTTCCTATAAAAACATTTCCAATTTACATGCCTAGCTGATGTGAAATAGCAGCCATGAGCAGATTTAGAAAGCAATCTCTAAAAATTCAGCCAACTAGGTTTGCCCTAGAGCGTTATTGAGAGTAATATGAGAACACCATGAAAAGCTACAGCCTTATAAAATATAGTGGACTTTACCTTATTCCACATTTATGAGCTGAAGTGTTGGTACAGCACTGTTATGAAGTGGAAATGGTACAAACATTCTTAGGGTTTGACCCTGCCAACAGTGACTCAATATTCTACTAGTGATTTTAATAATGTACCTGTATATGTCCAAGATTGGATCTTTAATCTGTATTTTATGTTGTTAGGCACTGGTTAAAAGGAAAGACGCATGTGAAGGGGAGAAATTTAGCAGGTATAGTGTTAGTCCAAAGGTGTACTGCACTGGAAAGTTTGAGGAAAATTGGTTCAGCTATTTTTGAGTTAGCCAAGTGTTTTTCAGCTGTTAAGAAAATTGTTTCAGCTACTTCATGCTTGGGTAACTCGGTCTTGTTTAAAAACATCAGACCTGGTTCTCAGGTAGCCTTGAAGTAGAAATGGGTATTCTGCATTGCGTGAAGGAAGCCACCTTTGAAATATTAGAGGGAATAACCATAAAAAATTCAGGGAGAAGGTCTTATTCCCTCCTATCTTCCTCTAGAAGAAGAATGCAGCAACATCTGCTCCCTCCAAGCTTTATGTATCTGAAGGTTGCCTGTAGCTCCTGAGGAGACTACCAGTATTTCATGTTAGTAAATGCAGACCAGGGGAGGATGAATCTCAAATGTGTGGATCAATTTGTTTTATTAGACCTGATTTAATATCCTATGAAGGTTAAGTCTTGCTGGACCTGGCCTATTCATGATATTGAGAGCTGCAGCAGATACCACAGTGTGTGTGTGGCTACATTATCTTTTTGACACTAAGCCAGTTCTTAAAAGTCTCAAATAGGTGTCAAACATTCAATGACGATTGAAGAACCACAGTTACCTATAGTTCAGGAAAGAAAGATATCTTTTATTGATATTGTATTTAAGAGTATATTTTTTAGATTATACATTTTTATGGACAGTTACTATCTTGCAAAACAGTTATGTTGTGGGCTAAAAGTGTGCATGCTGTGCTGAGCCAGAGGTTACTCTGCTCGGAACATATGCAGGAGGTTTGATAGCATTCTTCTGCTTTCCTGGGCTATGAATGCAAATGAATCTTAGGTATTCTAGTGGTGGAATTATTTACTGAAATCCTCTTCTTAAAAAGGAAGTTAGAGAGAAACAATACATTGGTGCAAGAAGAAGGTCAGTTTTAATCCTCACTATTCAAGAAATAGATTTAGGTTTATCACAGGAGTGTTTCCACACAGAAGAGAAAGGTACAGAAGAGACCAAAGGTATTTGTTATTTTTCTCTATTGTTCAACCAGCCTCTAGGTATTTTAAGTTCATGGAATTACTTAGCCTGATATCATTTGTCTACTTAGAATTCATTAGTGGAAACTTCAGTTGAACCTATATATGTACAACTAACAAATTTTTGGGAATTTCAGAAAAATCACTTTCTTTGGGAATAACCATGTCTATTTGCTGGCTTTAAACATATTTCCATCTGATTTCTTTGGATGACTCCCAGATCTTCATATGGCAGTTTCTTACTGGTACATAGGCAGTCTGTTCCAGTCTGCCTATTCAGGACTAATCATGATATTGTGAACATGCAAGAAAAAAAGCCTATTCTTCAAAACTATATTGTGAGTTAAAGATTGGTAAATAGGTTGACTTCATCAAATCGAAATTTTTATAACTGTAGATACACAAAATAGTTTATATTTTGTACATGTGGTAGGTGAGATTATAATGCCATACTCTCCTAAAATGTCCAGGCAAAGAAATGCTGTAGTTACTCTAGGAGGTGAAACTTTAATCTTTCAGTTTTGTGCACATAAACCCTTATTTAGGGCCATCTGTAAAATTCATACTGAAATCAATAAGACAATTATTTGTACCATGTATAACTTCAGGGAAAATTTGTCCATGAGTAAGTGGTTATGGCCTTGGGTCTTTGTCTTTCTGTATTGCACAGCCCACACTGTGAATCTTGTAAATTGTTTTCCAACACTCCACAATTCCCAAAAGGCTATGGAACAAAACCAAGGTTTTGGAAAATTTTTGTAGGTATTTGTACCATCTTTGGTGGCACTACCTATCTGTCTCAGGCATCTAAGTGACCAGTGTCAGTGTTTTTTCTCAATGGAGAGGCATTTGCTCCCTTTCAAGTGGGTTTGTTGCATAAACAGCCAAAATACGTCCTCTAAAATATTGTGCTGAGTTTCAGTTGACTATTTTGGGAGGCAAGAGAGGATATCCACACATAAAATAAGTGGTGTGAAACCCTGTTGTTATTTAAGGAAAATCTTGAAGAATACAGCTTGGGGTTAGAGGGCCTGTAGCCTCCTGTCCTGAGCAAGTACGGGTCTATGATCACCACGAGGAGGACGTGCCCATAGTTTCATGGATTAGAAGAAACTCTTGAATCCTCACACTTGAGTCAAGGAACTGACCCTTCATTTGCTCAGAAGAGATGAAACCTTTCATGTGAGTGCCCAAGGGAGGACAGATTTGACTCCCTTTTATAGAGACCAGATGAAGAGTGACATACTTATCTGAACTGATCTTAACAGGTCATTCCCACTCTGCTGCACAGGAAAACATCTGCATTTTGCTTCTGAATGCCTCAGAGACAAACTGAGCTACTTTACTCGTTCTGGAGAATATGACAGTCCTTGAGCAGCCTTCTAATTTAAATGGGAGTAATCATGAAGGGAGGTGCAAATCAGTGGGAATAAAAGGTATCAGACTGGCCTTAAACAGTACGGTGAGAGCTGGGAAAAGAAAAATAACAACAAAAATATTCAGCCTGAGATTTAACAATGTGTAGCCTGTTACAGAATTTTAAAATCAAGCATGTGCACTCTTCAGTCAAAACCATATCAAAATGCTCTCTCTGTGGGTGTTTTTTCTTCTTCTCTGCCTACAGTGTAGTCCATATACAGCCAATCTGTGTGGTTACAGACAGCTGAGAAAATTTAGTGCAATTTCAGCTTCAATGCTCAAATTGTTTTTCTATAGGCCAAGTAGTTTAAAACAGCTTTACCTCTGGTCCCAGGTGTTGCTGAGGCAGCAAAGTCTCTGTGAGCCCCCACAAATCAGCAGGGAAAACTGCTGAAGCAAGAAAAATCTTTAATTGTGCAACCAAAAATACTAACAAAAAAATCAAACAAGCAGATTTTTTTCCCAATTAAATGTTTCTGTGTTCCCATCAATGAACACATGTGAGAGTTTTTGATATTTTTTCTGTGGTACCTGGTTTTTAGAGTGGTTATCTTGGATCTGTGTTGCAAGGAATCTTAACCTGCTTATTAGAAATAACATTGTGGAGAATCTTGGATGGAATATAAAATTCCATATGAAATATATTTTAAATGTCAATTAAATACTTCAAATTTGTGTGTCCACTCAACCAGACAGTAAACCAAGACTATTTTCTGACACAAGAGTGTCCAGATAATAATATGTTATCTGTTGTTATTGGCATCAGTGAAGAGGCCTGAGATGAGGAAGAAACCTGAATGATGGTGGCAATTCACTAAAGGATCCATACAGGGTGGAGAGTGGGACCAAAGATGAGCTTGAGAGAAGGATATGTCACAAGTGCTGTCTCTTCATTGCTTAGTTCAGAAAGAATGGCTAAAGTCCAGTTTCTTTGACTTTTAATTTAGCAGTTTATATGAACAATGAATTCACTTCTCTCATCTCCAAGAACAAATGACAGAGAAATCTATGCAATGTTGCCTTTTTTTATCATGTCTTTCCACCAAATTCTTCATTCTGTCATGAGGCAAAGGAATATTGTGTCTGCTCTCTTTATTTTTCCAGGGCGATAAGAATCCAGCCAAGCTGGCAACAACAATGATGAAAAATTCCATGTTGGCCAGCACTGCTGATCCAGTTCTACAAGATAGCACTTCATTTAATGATAAATATCAGCACGATGTCATGCTGGAGGTGGTAGCCTGCACCAGGGACAGGACTGAAGACAAGGAACTGGCTAGAAATCCGTTTCTTGGACTTAAAATCTTGCCTCTAACTTTGCATTAGAAAAACAAATGAACATCCTCCCTCTTCCTCCTTCTCCTCCAACCCTCAATCCTTCTGCCCAAGCAGAAGCACATGAGAAAACTCTTTAACTAGCTTCAACTTTCCTAGTTTTCTTGGGATCATCCCTAATTTCCATAGTAGGTAGTAATGTATAGGTTTGAAGGATTCTGCCAGCAGAGCAGACCTTCATGAAGATATAACACTGGTGTGAAAATACTACCCACTAAACCTGTTTCAGACAAAATATAGCAATATATTAATAATTAGGGTGAATAAAAATAATTGTAGTAAGGTCATGTAAATGAATTAGTGTACTCTCTGATGGCGCAGAATCTCTTGAAAGTCTACTAAAAGAAAATTAATTTGCAGTGTAATTTCCTGAAAGTATTATTTGAATAAGAGTATGTTTCTGAAGGTGGTGAAAGTGCTTTTAAAATGCTTTGATATATTGATTGGTAATTTGTCACCTGCATATTGTTATTTAATGTTGGTGGCTGAGTTAATGTTTTTCCTATATATGAATATTTAATGGTCTTGTATAGTGATCATTATGTTGTTTTAAGCTTAACAAATTGTACAGACCCCTCAAGCCTTTCACAGAGGTGTTTTTGTATGCAGTCATAACAAAAATACTGTCTAGCTGCTACTCAATCTTGATATCACTGTAAGTGGGTTTCTGATAGGCATTTCATAACAAATGGATACTTTTTCAGAGAGGAAGAAAGCTTCTGGGCAGCCATCAGCATCAAATGGCATGGAAAGAGAGAAAGGTGATGGGGTGACACCAAGTCTCAGCTGTTCCAACTGGATTTTGTCATTGAATCATTTTTGTATATGAGAATAAGGCAGGTTTTTAAAGGTAAAGTGAACTGTTGGCTTATAGTCAAATTGTTATAAATGGGCCATGGATAACTTTGGATTGAAAATTAGAGAATGCTTTTTTAACATCTGGAGAGTGGCTGAAGAGTTTTGATGAGTTTCAAGCTAGATCTTGCTCATTTTGTTACTTTGGACAGCAAGATATTGCACGATATTCCTGATTGTCCTCTCATTTCCATCTTGTGATTGAAGGACTTGCATCTGAAGTACTTATATGTAATTTCATGTACATGGCAAATTGTGTTTAAAAAGTTAAGAGAGAGCAGGAGATCTATAAACAGATTAAATTTTGAACTCCTTTACCAAAATAAACCACAGGAGGTGGGATTAAACTCCTATAGTCTTAGACATCATGTGTCTAGATGTCCACATCTAGCTACTCCCCCAGTGATCCCTGAACAGTCAGTGGTGAGAAACAAGCAATTTCAGGGACTCATTTTTCTAACTTATTTTAGTTATCCACTATAGAAAGACAGTAATCAAATCCTAGAAATAGAAAATTTACTTCATTTTCTATAACTCTCCATTTGGATAACTCTGCAAGTTTGTCTTTGTAGAAATCTAAACTATGGTCAGACAGAACTTATCCGTAATAATTTTGTCAATATTATTTGTTTTATATTTTAGTGTTATGACCAAGGGTTGTACTCTATGGTCCTGGAGGTCTTTTCCAATCTTAATGATTCTATAATTCTATGATCCTTCTCCCCTCCTACAGGAATATTTACTCCACAGCAGCTACAATCACAGCCTGTCACAACCATGCCATGATTTCCCCTCTCTGATCTTTGATTTTCATACAGGTCTGGATCCCTTCAAACAAAACACTTCTAAACCTGCTCTTTTGAAGCTGATTTTCCTTCTCTCAGGGTTTGCTGTCTTGACATACTCTGTAAGAGTTTGGGATTTCCAGGGGAACAGAACTGGAAGTTATCTCCTACCATGGTAGGGTCTGTACCTTGCCATCATGGGGAACCATAGCAAGTGATCACTTTACAAGCCATTCAATTAACACCAGAAAATATAAATGGAAATGAGTCAGAGGGGAGAGCTGTAAGGCTGTACCTGCAGAACAGTATAGTCTCAGGTTTTCAAGTCTGGCATTTGCATTTAGCATGACTATTTGAAATGATCTTGAGTATCTGTTCAATAAATCAGATTTTTCATAATAAATGCACTAGAATTATTTGTATGGATCAGAGACCTCATAAACAAGTAGATTTCCTTAATTGAAACCAGACTTCTTCTTTTTCCTTATGCTTCAGAAACATTGAAAGAAACAATGAAAATCTGTAAGCTGCATGAGGAGAGTACATTCTTTGTCTGGTTTTACAGGACTTTGCCTGTTGATATCTTGGTGTATGACAGCAACACTCATAATAAGCATTAATAATAATTAGTTGCTATTTTTATGGACAATGAATCTACTCTTTGTGATCTCTTTTTAACAATGATGTAAAATTGCAGCACTTGATAATGTTGCCATCTCTGTGAAAAAAAAATTATTTAACTCATATTAAGAAATCAGTTGATTAAATTTTTTTTGAAAAGTGCTGTCAAATATATTCTAGGCACAGACCCTTTGAAAGACAAGTGGCTCCTTAAGAGGAAATTCTGTTGCTAGGAGACCATAACCATAAAGTTTCAGGATAAAGTATTTTTTTATTTTAAATAAGAAATGTTGATTAATGAACATGCTTAACAGGCAAAGAACAAAGCTATCACAGCTATCTCTATTATAATAAAGGCCAGTTGAAGCATTCAATGGATATTTTAAGAAGTGTAAAGAGGAGGTCTTCAAGGGAAGTCTTGCCAACGCTAGAGAACCAAGGAGTCCAGAGCACACTGGTGTAACAAAAGTGCCTGAATACCTGTAGGGAATATTAAATCTCACATTTGAAGTTTCTAAATTTATCTCTGCCAGCAATAAAAATTAGATTTATCTTGTGAAAGAGAGATTCTCATCTGTATTTTCTAAACAGAAAGGTTTGAATGAAATGGTCTCTTGAGATTTCTTCTGGGCCTGCCCATCTGGATTTTGCAGATTTCTGAAACTTCTCATGTTACCCATCAGTGAAGAGTAAATATTGGCCTAGAGAGTCCTTGGCTTGGATCCACTGTGAAAATTCCTAAGCATGTCAGCAATAGCTGTCTATGTACAAACATAGAAATATTTAGAATACACATGAATAATTCCAGTCTCATAAAGTGTTAGCTCATGGTAACTGAGAGTCCAGTATTGATCATTTTAGTTTCACTGAGTAGCACCTTAACCCACAAAAAAACTACTGAAGTCTCAGAAGGTTTCTTTTGGAAAAAAAAGCCCAAGTACAGGCATTAAAATCCTGCCCCACTGGCTCAATATTTATCTAGTTGTTTAATCCCACAGGTCTTGATCTAGTTTACAACAGCTGAAAATTGACTCAATAGTAGACTAATTAATAAGTTCATAATACTATCAAAGAGCAAGAAATCTTTAAAATGGCTATTTCTGCAAGGAAATCAAATTGCTTTCTGGGAACTAACAACATGAAACAAAATGCAGACCTCTTCAAAGAGAGTTACATCACTTTAAGCTGTAAAACTTTGTGACTGTGTTTTCTGCAGATGTCCACAAAGGAAATTTTAGAAAAGAATCTTCTCAGCAAGTAAACTTTGGTTTCTTGAACTACTGAGAGATCCTGGTTAGGGAGAGCATATGCCAGAACAGAGGCAGAGAAGATAGGTATTATTAGGAGCACTATATATACTATAATACTACATAAATTTTGCTAAAACTACACCTTTGCAAAAAGCAGCAACTCATCTAGGAACATTCAGAAATACCAGAAAGAAAATGTTTCAACTGTCACACATTCTCAAAAGCTTTTATGGATAAGGTTTTATTGGGAGGCATCTACCTGGCAATTCACACCTAGTCATCCTCTATTGGCTGAATCAGTCAGGGTGAAAACTTACAAGTCAAGATGTGAAAGGCAACAGTGGGACCTGAATGTCTCCCTGACTCAGGCTGAGATGTGCCTGTGAAGAGGGCCAGTGCTCAGAAGCATTACTGATCCTCTGTAAACCAGAGACCTGTGCCTTATTGCTTGTTTGTTGTTAGGATAGGAAAGCCAAGAAATATTGCAATTCTCCTCAGACTTTCAGGGGAACAAGGGACACATGCTGGATATTCCTGTCACCTCTGGCTCAGAAGGGAATACGTGTGTATTTCTGCTAACGTATATGTATGAGTGGTTTGGAAGGCTTGCATTTGAATATACACAATAGCAACGAGATGTAGAAGTCTGTCATGGATAGAAGATTTACTGTCTGATAGTGTTTGTTTAAGGCAGATACTGTTTACTGTGTTTCAGACTGGTTACAAGATTCTAAGGATGCCTTAAATTTTTGTTTTACTGAAGCTGATATGTTATTTTCTCAGAATTAACATATCCTTATCAGAAATTTGCATGAATTAATCCTTTATAATGCTTTGAAAATTTCTGACTATATGGAAGTCTGGCTTGTGATACTACAAAGAGTTAAACGCCAGACTACAGAGAGTAAAGCAGAATTTATGTATCTCCGAGCATACATAATGCCTACATTCTGTTATATTTGTATTTCAAAAATTTTAGGCTTTTTTTTTTGGAAGCCAATGTTAAAGTTACACCGTTCATCAAGCAAAACTAAAAGAAAGTGCAGGATTTTATCTCTCCTCTGTGGAAAAAAAAGGGTTCAAGAAGTATAATTCTTGCTCTGACAGAGAGGCCTGGGTGCTTTACACAAGAACAGGATCATGTCGATCCACAGCAGATTTTTTCAAAGAGAGCAACAGACATCCAAATGCTTATTAGCTCTGCGTAAAAGAAGCTTAACTACTTCAACGATAGTTTCCCACAAGGTAAAAAACACCCAAGCAAGTTGGGAATGAGAGATAAATCAGATTGCTGCCTGATAAGGATCCTTCCCAAGGCTAATTACAAAGGCTTACCGCAGGCAAGCAACGGATTAAGGATTTTAAACCTCTCTATGGCTACCGCTAAGGAATCTGGCATGGTAATTCTGCAATCTGTAGCTCTTTGGGTTGCTATCAAAAATTGTGATGAAGAAAGCACATAGATATGAAAGATAAATGAGGGTTTGCTTCCTGTGGAAGCGGTTGCTGAGGCTGGAGAAGAAAAACCCACTGGGTAAGGTGGTAGAGAAGAATACAATGAGTATGAGAGGAGGAGGAGGAGGAGGAGAGACAGCCCGAGAGAATGGGAAGAACTGTTTCCCTTCATGAATGCTTCACTGTGCAACGTGTTTAAATCCTGTTTGGGGGATTAATGGGTCCTTACATAAACTACCTTTGAAAATGATCTGGGCTGAGTGTTTGAAAGCTAATAGTTTACTTTATAGCTGTGTGTTGCCTGATGCACAGTGGCTGCACCGCTCTGAGCTCTGTCAGGCAGCTGTTTCTGTAGTGAAGCCAAATGCGTGCTATAAAACTTGCTTTTCACAAAGCATTCAATGGAAATGGAGTTTTCAATGGACTTATGTGATACATCTTCATTTGGGCTTCATTATTTAAGAGATATTTTGCATGACTTGTAGCTTCTATGTGATAGCATTTTTCAAATCAAGTTACACTGATTAGACACAATCTACAATGGAAGGGATATAAAAATGATTGATTGTGGCTGGCTGCTCTTTTAAAAGAACCAAGTATTTTGATAGCTAATGAAAGGGAAAAAAAAAGGCAGTTATTGGCCCTGTACTTTTCTACATGACCTCTGTCTGAAGACCATCACCTTCCTTCTAATAGTTTGATTTGTGTTTCAAATAAATTATTCAATAATTTCAAGCAGAGAAAGCTCTCTGTCTCTTTTGGAGTGTGACTTCTTTTTTTTTTCCACCCAACTGAGTTGCAACTAAATGCTTCACTGTGCTCTGAACCAACTTTGCAATTTATTTCTGAATTTCTAATGCTTTCACCACACATAATGGCTTTCAGAGGCAACAGAGGTGGTCCTGCAACTCACACAGTCTTCTGCTTCATCTTTTAAGGTAGTAACAGATAAAAAGGAAGAGAGCAGAAAGTTATTCAGAGGTTAGAGAAGGGCAGCGTAGATTAAGAAATAAAATGCTCACAAAGCAAATCCTATAGCCCCAGTTAATTGAATAGTTAAAATATCTCCGCTTCCATTTGTAAGTCCCAAAATACAGCCTTTTGTGATGGCTTTATTTTTTGCTTCTACAGACTTCTGCTAAGCTTGCAAGTCTGGCAAGCTGCTAGAAAGCTCTGGAAATAAGTGATTTATGTTCACCCTATGGATTTTTCCAAGATACTCTGAACTTGCAGTTTTATTCTGCATATAAACCTTATATGCAGAATGGGGCTGAAAATGGTGTCCTAGACCTTTCAGATTTTCCTGTGTCAAGAAGCACAATATAGAAGATACCTCTCTGTGCCCATACCCTGATTTGTCTCCTGCCTGTCACTTTTCAAGTAGCAATGATGGAATAGTGCCTTCCTCTTGAGAAATTCTCTGGGCTCCTTCCCTGTGGGAAATAGCACAGTATTGTGATGCAGATTTCCTGCCAAATCTCACAAATCCCTCACTGTGGGGATTTCTCTTTTCAGTCCTCTATCCTCCTGCCTGTAGAGCACTCACATTCAATACAGAAGGCTTATCACTTCCTTTTTAGAACTATAAGAACCAACATCACAGCCTGCAAAAACCCACCTGGTGAGCTAGATCTCATTTATTCAATTTTTGAATCTCACTGAGGACTGCTTTAGAGAGGAAGAGGCTCTGATAAGTTATTTGCAGTTTCCTTTAAAATATGCCTGCCTCAACTGAGTTTCCAGAGACTCCTGCTTTCATGCACCAGCAGATAGAGCATAATTATATTTGTTGCTAAATGGATAGCTGTGATGTCCGATATTTAATTAGTACCACCTGTCTAACAGGATACGTGCAAGACTGCGACCGTAAATTATGTCAGTGCCTCTCAGACATAAAGAAGGGAAAACCAGGCATAGCTGTTAGGGAAACAGACAGATTCATGGGCTGACTCTGGATTGAAAGGCAGATTCTCACTGATTGTTCAAATTAGCACCCAACCAGAGCACATGGATGTTGACATCTGCTGAATACACTCAAGCTTCCCATCTGTGACTTGTGCTTTGTGCAGCGATGCTGCGAGGGTACATGCACAGATTTGGAAGTTCAGAAGTGCTCCTGAACCCACATTTCAGACAGAGGCAAAGCTGTCATTGCAGTACATTGGTCTTGCATTGCTCTCCAGCTGTAAATAGGATCACATATGTGCAAGACATATCTCATGATGCATCAAAATGTTCTTATGGAGAATATGCCACATGCAGCCGACCAGAATTGAGAGTTAGTCCACTGAGTTTGCCACTGTTGGGTCATTTTATTTTTTCTTTTTAGCATTTGCCTCTCTTTATCTTATTTTTTTTTTTTTAATTGCAGAATTTCAGGAAGAAAGTTGAATAGTTGTGAAAACAGAATGCAAGAGCCTAAGTGTTATGAAGAATTGCAATAATATGACAATGAACAATTTAAGCAGTTAAATCCAGCTAAAAATACACTAATACACAAATGCATTTATATCCTTTCATACACAGGGAATACATTAATACTTTTTTTTAGGATAAGCCCTAATTTTGACTGAGAGAAAAAACAAAAACGAACTGAATGCAAAGTGGCTGATTGGTAATGAACATAGAACATTTCACTAATACCCAATAACAAGATGTATTTTATAATGTAATTTTCCCAGTTGCCATTTTACCTAGATGCTAAAGATAGACATAACAATGTCGATGACTTCTTTGCAGACCCCAAACAACCAGGATGTAGACCTTTTAATTCACCAGGTGAGCAACAGTGATATGGACGCCCCATAGCGTGACAGACAGAGCTCTGATTCAGCAGAGACCTGGTATGTTTCCTGATAAATTACTGTCATTTGCTAATATCTGTGCAACACCAAGACAGAGTCTACTGTTGGAATGATTCAGTTCCACCTGGTACATGCTGCAGTTTAAAAAGAAAAGTGGTCTGCCAGCAGTAATAACACTGTCATAAATCTGGCAGTCCTAAGCCTAGTGTTCTATCTTCTGCCTTCTTAAGTTTGCCAAATCATTACTTTTAACAGTTAGAGGCATATTAATATACTATGTTTTTTAGGTGGATCTCTGTTTAAGTGGGCTTAGACAATATGAGAGCAGTGTTTTAATTCTGATTATGGCCTGAATACATTTTACAGGCATTTCAGGAACTTATGAAGGGACCCTTTTTTCAGAAACTAAGTCATTTTTGCTCAGCTTCTTTTCCTCTCCTCTTTATAGTCAGGTATTTTAAGTTGGGTTGTTTTGTGTGTGTTTTCTTTGTTTATTTGTTTGTTGGGATGGGAGGTGCATTGTTTTTAATTATTGCTTATTTAATTTTTTGTTGTTACTAATTTTTTTCCCCCATGGTTCCTACAACTGTGTTAAAACCATTGTCAGAGAAGTTGTGACCGAATTTTGAATATGAGAATGGAGAGTGGGGTGCTGTGGGAGACATTATTTTATTTGTAATGTCCTCAATCTAGCATTATGATCTACCTTTATTTTTACTTTGGAGACTGCATAGAAACCTCCCTTTGACAGTTTATGCTATCTGTTGTGGTCCAGCCTTTTCTAACAGTGAGGGGAGATAACTGTTTAACTACTTGACCTTTCTGGCAATGGTCTGGTTGAAGATTATAATAATCTTTCAGCCTCCAACAGTGATAAACTAGTATCCAGGCAGTGTTTTACACTGCAATATTTATGAATGATCTGTGGCTAAAAATTCTCTAGGAGAGAAACCAACATATTTCCCATCTAAATTGTGTACTCAGATGCCATAAATATGTAATAATTTATTTTCAAACCAAAGAAGTTCTTTTCTACTGGGCTTCTGCCAAGAAAGAATGCATCAGATGATCCTTGAGATACCCTTCCAACCTGATATTCTATGATTCTGTGATTTTGTTAGCTGGTTTATTTTGGACCAAGAGTGAATAATTTCACCAGAGGTAATTGTTCTGTCAGGCTCCTTAACCATTGCTTAAACTCAACATTTTTCTTGCATGGAAACTTTTTTTCATAGTGGAAAATATCCAGAAAGGTGATATCATAAAGGAAAGCAGTGAACTCCAGCATGATAAGACTAGAGAATAATTGACACTCAAGGAGACTACTCGAGGTAAGGCACTGAGGCAGGTTAATCTCCTTTGCCCATGCTTTCTGCTCCAAACACAATATAACTACTCATTACTTGTATTTACCAAACGTTTTCTACCTATTTCTTCATTTGCTACTTCCCAAGTGCTTCTACCAGACAAAAGTCTATCTTATATTTTTTTTAAAATGTGTTTATATGTGTGTATGTTGTGAAATTAAGTGTGTTTATACACTGTAACTTTCTGATAGAGTGAATACTGTTTTGGAGGGAATAAAGAGCCACTTTCACTTAAAAATATATTCATATATTTTTAAATCCTTCTTAGCTGCAATACTTTTCTAGTGTGTCAACAGGTGCCCCTCTGCTGAAATGTTAATTACGAACTTATTCCATGAAAATAAGAACCTCAGACTAAGAAAATTATGATGAATTTGAATATGTGCAAGATTCCATCATGAATAAAGCAACCCTGTGAATAAGTTTTACTCGATGAATGACATGCTGGAATACTTGGTTTTAATTTGCTTGAGTTAAAATGCAATTAAGGGAGCAAACACTGTTATGATCTCTCTCTTTTATGAACTTAGACTGAATTAATTTTTCTGATTTTTAAATAAACACATTTATAGAGAGATTTATCTACAACCTGATTCAAAACTTTCTAATATATGAAAGACTTCTGTGGATTGCAGTGAGATCTGGATGAGTGTAGCTGCCATAATCCTGCAAGAACCTGCAGGAGAGGGAACCTCTTGAAGACTACCATAAAACTTCAGAGACCCTGTTCCCTACTGACAGTCCAGTTTAGATAATTTGAACAATTTAGACATTGTTTAGAAAGCGGGCTGCACTGGTCATACTGAATGTCTCTCTGCTAACATCTGTCTCTCTAACATTTGTAAGTTAAAAAAATCATATACAATATCTTATTCTTGATATTCTCATGCCTTCATAGGGAGTACTGAAATCCTTAGAAGGGGCTAAATCTTGGAATCCTGGAAACACAGAACTGGAAAAGTTTTCTTGTTCTTCAAATGCAAGCCTCTGACATTATGGACACAGTTTCATATATTTACTTCCTTAAGTGTTTCAAACAGTATATTAATAGTAGTCGAATGTTTTATCTCTGGCCGTTTACCTGGAAGATGATTTCAGGATATCCTTTGTTTTGTCTCTTATTGCATTACAATTCAGGTTATGGCCATTTATTACTGTATAAAACACTATTTTTGAGTATAAATAGCTCCTTTATCTCCCATATTTGTACTCTGCTTTACATACAGGCACCAATCACATCCCTTTGGATTGCAAGGTGAATTCTTTTGTCTGATTAGCTCCTGGTGCCACTCAATGGATAATGACAGTGATCCTGCTCTATCCCTATTCCACTTCATATCTTCCTTGAAAGTAAATGACCAGAATTGTACACACTCTTACAAATTAAGTCTCATTGGGACTTAGTATAGTAGAATTTATTCTTCTCTATCTGAGCTGGAAACACCTTGACTAATATATTGTAGGATGGCATTTGAGTTCTTCCATGCTTGCCATCCCTTGATAGTTTATAGCTGTCCTGTGATCAGCTTGTACACCTGTGTCTCCCTCTTCCCAACCACTTATAACTTACAAGTTCCTAGTGAATAGCAGAAATTCTTATTCATAGTCCCCAATGACCTTACTCTTTTTATATTAAACTTAATTTAACTTATGCTCACTCTCATCCTCAGGGCCATGCAGTTCTTTCTGTGAAATACCCTAATCCTCTTCAGTATTGACAGTGCCTTTTAGCTTTTCATCTAAAGAATACTTTTTATTTTTTCATCTAGTTATTTACACACAAAAAAAATCAACAAAATTGATCCAAGGCCAACCATTTTCTACCTCCCTTTCTTTTTTCTTTACTTTCTATACTTTAGATACTTCTCTACT
The DNA here is from genome assembly GCF_009650955.1 of Corvus moneduloides. NCBI lineage: Eukaryota > Metazoa > Chordata > Aves > Passeriformes > Corvidae > Corvus > Corvus moneduloides. The sequence goes on from NC_045478.1 coordinate 8,090,092, forward strand.
AGCCAATTCTTTGCTCACTTCACAGTTACAGTATTAATTCCCATCTTCCTAACCATAGAATCACATAATATACTGAGTTGGAAGGTACCCACAGGGATCGTCAAAGTTCAGCTCCTGGACCTTGATGACTGCATCATTAATGCTTCTTCATATGACATTTTATTTACTGTATTTATCACATTTACATATGACATCAGTATTTTGCTGAATCCCAACAGATTAAAACTAATGCCTCTTCTGCGTTTAGGTGACTTAGATAAAGCAGCTTGGGTGATCTAGCCTGGCTGGATCTTTCTTGAACACAAGTTGTATATATATATATTTTTTTACAACTTTAATTATAATAGCCTTGAAAATGCATATTGCATGATTTCATGGCTTTGAGATTGTTGGATACCTTGTGCTCCAAACTTTGTCATCTTAAATGTCATGTTATATATTCAATAAATATCTTTATTACAGTACTTAAGCATCATATGTCAGTGCTCTCAGACCTTTTGTGGGCCCAAAGTAATTCAGCACACAAACCCCCGGTTTCTTCAGCGCCTCTTTTGAAGTACAAAAGTTAAGCAAGGCCTTGAAAAGGAGCATTTAGACTGAAATAGTTCTTGAAGTAAAGGACAAACTTAAACTTTGAAAAATGTTTTTTGTGCTACAACAGCAGCAGGTAATTTCTCAGAGCACTGGTAATGAGGATTGTACCTAAATGTTTATCCTTTGGAAGCAATCTGTGCATGCTTTTTGAGAAGCGATGAGCATCGTTCATTACCAAACATTGAACAGGACTGCACCAATAGCGAATAAAGTATAATTTCACCAAAGGTAATTGTTCTGTCAGGCTCCTTAACCATTGCTTAAACTAAACATTTTTCTTGCATGGAAATTGTTTTCACAGTGGAAAATATCCAGAAAGGTGATATTATAAAGGAAAGCAGTGAATTTCAGCATGATAAAACTAGCTTAAAATTCTGTCTTTAATGTGTTTAATTTCAGACAGTTTTCCAAATTAAAGGTGAGCATACATTCCCAAAGTGTTATTATTCCTTACTGTCTTGGAATATACAGTGTCTCTTTGACAGTGGTACAGCTGAAATTCATTTTTACTGGCTCTATTTTTTAATTTGCAAAAGCAATTTTAAAACCCTTGAAAAATGATACAGCAAATTTCAATACCTGAAAAAACAATAGGATTTTCAATGGCAAATACTTTGCAATAAATCAGACTGAATAGACAGAAGAAAACAATACTCTCATCAGCATTAACTCGTCTTTCTCTTTTCCCTTTCTTTTATTTAAATTTTTTTACTTTTTCAAAAATGTCCTCAATTGCAATATAAACTGAATAAGGATGTAAAAGGTTGGTTCAGAAGCTGGATTATCAATTTATTACAGAGAGCAATAGTAAAAGCTAATAGATGATGTGTGTATGACCTTCACATCGGATTAGTGACCAGTGTAGTATATTAGCAAAATATTGTGCATTGTGCTCAGTAACACAATAAGATATTTTTCTTATTATAATAAAAAAAAAGAAGTAATACAAATATTCATTCTGCCTGCCTTATCCTTATCACGGATTTCCATATTGTATTTCTAGCCTGGTCTTCTGCTGAGTGGTCTGGTTTACATAATGGTATAAGTGTAAATTTGACTTCACTTTTGAAATGAGAAGGACTAAGGTAATGAAGGAGGAATAGGGAATGTAAACGAAACAGACTAAAGGGAAATTGGGAAAATTAGAGAAAGGGAGAAGAAAGTGAGACAGGCTATGTCCAAGTAGGAAAGTAAATAGGAACACATTAAAAGTAAGAAGCATAGAAGGAGAATTATTAATGGCAAAAGGTAAGCTTATTAGTACTTATATCCAAATTTGAAGATAAGATCCAATATTCAGCTCTGTTGGAACTGATTTCAGATCAGGAATTGGTATACATGCATTAAGATGTCCTTTTCTCATCGTTTCAGCACTTGCTTCTTGTAAGTCTTTACAGATGGAAATTAAAGCTGGTATATCATTTAATATTGGAATTCAGATTCAAGTGCTGACAAGTCAGATTTGTTAACATAAAGTTTAGGACTTAATGGAAACCATGCCATGTTTTGCTTATCCTTTTGGCTGTTCACATAAGAGAGCATTTATGCATTGATAACACATTTATATTAATGCAGGCTGACTTCAGTGATGATTTGGAATTACTTTATTCTCACTGAGTAGTACTTTCAACAGTTTTGTGGCCATCTAAAACTAACCAAATACTTATAGGAGTTGGCGCTACTTTTTCTGAGGATGTAGTTGAATTGATTGTTTGTAGTTTACATGTGCTAACTGAAAGAGAGAAACAAAATCTTTGTATATATTTTATTTATGTTTAGATGGAATGAAAACTGCTTCTGATTAATTTATCTTCTGCATTAATTCCTCATCCCCCTGGTGCTCATGGACCTGGAGTTAATAGATGTTAGGTCTTCCTTCTCCCGAGGACCAGATCTTTGAGTCACAGCAATATCATAAAATCATAGGATGCATATAAAATCATAGGATGCATATAAAAAACGGCCAAATGGGTTAATAAGTGGGCCACCATCAGTATACCAATCTGTCAATCTACACAAAATCAAAAGCCTTCTCATGCACATGCATGAGTTTGGCAAGGGAAATGTAGACATCATATTTGGAGCCTCTGGCAAGTGTGTTCTTCCAGAATTTCTGCTCTATGTGAGACAGAGATCGACTGGCTTATAAATGTGTTTGTGATGTGGAGGAAAATTATTGCTAGCTAATTAAAAAGGGAAAAAAACCCCCCAGTTGTTGTTGAAATGTTAAAACTCAGCTGTTCACTTATTTTCACAATTGTTTCTCCCTATCTTGCTTGCAAGTTGTCTCCCCTTCACAAATGGAAAACACAGGTCCTCAGTGTTACCTGTGTTACCAACACCTCTTCAAAAACTCATGGAGGTTTTCCAGTTGTTTCACAGAAAAGAACTCCTTACATAAGTGTTGGAAAAGGAGCTTCATTAAAAAGGTGCAATGGCATTTCGCTGTCTGTGACAACTACAGAATAACCCACTACACAGAACCTTTTAGACAATTATTTATGTTAAGCTGGTCAGGACTTGGAGCCAGCAATTTTTCTGTTGATTCAGGGAAATCAGTGCTTCATTCCTCCTGTTCAAAAACATTCTGTTCAATATCAGATAGTATGTGTATTGCCTTGTTAGACTATTCCAGCCCAGCACCAAGCCATCTGCTCTTTAATCGGCCCTGATGGATGTTTATTTAGTTTGTTCCAGTGATGGTGAGTTGAGAGCTGCCTTCAGTAATCTGTTAAACTGTTAACTATTCTTTCAGTTTGAGAGTTCTTCCTAATATCTTATGCCCCTTGCTTCTATTTAGGTCAGTTAATTCTTGTCCTATTTCTAGTGGATGTAGAAATCATCTGATTAATTTCTTTTTTGAACCATCTGTTTACACAGTTTAAAACTTACAATGTCTACCTTCAGCAGTTTCTGCTTTGTATTAATTCAGTAAAATAATTTCTGACTGGCTTCAATAATTTTGCTTTCCAGCTTTTTCTCTTTTTCTTCTTCTTTCCCTTAGACCTTTGTGAAACTGAGTGCAGGATTGAAGCCTTTGTCTATGGAAATTGAATATAATGAAAGCAGCACATAATACATCTTATGTATGACACATCTGTTTACCCACCTCAATCATACTGCTTTCTTTCAGCAGGATATGTGGAGAAACCAATTGAGGTTAGAATATCTTACTTCCAACAGCAGAGCTGTACAAAGACATTAATGGCATTATCACAGTGCTCTGCGTGCACTAATTAACCCTGCACTAGCACAGCAAAACTGCAGCTCTTTATTTCACAGTTCACATGAGTATCTCCACATGACACTGCTTGAAATGGTATAGAAATAGTTGCTTGTAAGGCACCATGCACACTTCAGGAGGAATGGGTAGGCAAGAAGTATCCCAAAAAGTGTAGCTATTTATTTTTGTAACTTGAAGTATAAATAAAACTTTATGTATTTAGAATAATGAATAGCCCCTTATTACTCACTAAATGCACTGTCCTCCCCTACCACTTTCTTAATGAATATGTTGCCAGAGGGTAGATTGCTTAGCAGTTTGAAAAATCCCTATTTGCTTAATGAATTTCACTTATTTCACAGTAGTTCTAAAATTGGGCAGATACTGGTTTTTGTCATTATATTTGTTGATTATCCTGGCTAAAACTTTCAAAAGAACTTGCATGCTGTCTGAGAGTCAATAGAAAACAGATACCTAAAACTTTTAAGAATACTTGAGAATTTTACTCAGATTGTAATTTATTCAGAGGCCAGTTACATCAAGGTCATAGTTTTAATTTCTGTAAATGAAGTAGTTTCAATGAAAAAAAATCATCCCTGAACTTTATTCTATTGCACATAGACCCTGTTTTAGAAATAACTTTTTCTCCTGAATAGTGAACTCTGAAGTAGGGTTCACAGACTTACTGATACTCCTCCACAAAAGTCTATTTCCATATTGAATATTTCTTTTGTTTCTATTTTTAAATCCTGGGTTTCTGCAGAATATTTTGCTTTAATTTTGGCCAATTACCAGTTACTTATGTAGCAAAGGATGTCAATCTTCTGGGTGTCCCTATTCTGCAGGGAAGCATCTCGGAGTGTAGACAGAGCTTGGTGTTTCCTAATGAGGGAAATGTTATTCATTTGAGTATTCACAATTCTGCATTTCATCCTGCAATACGAACAAGCCTCATGATGACAAACTGAACCAGGAACTCCCTGAAGTGTCTGTGATTTTCAATTTTAGGAATTAAAACATAAATAAGAAAGAGAGGGAAATGTCTATTTAAAGGTAATTGTTGTATGTATGTCCTTTACAGTAACAGCATTTTTTTCATGTGGTGTTTGACAAAGGATCTGCCAATGCTTAGCAAGGGCTGCAAAAGTAATTTCCTGCTGCCTGAAGCAGCCTGTACTTCTGGTGAAGTGTGAGCAGAGTTCAGAGTCATCTGTTACACGAATGAGAAGATGCACATGGTTCAGGAGAAGAGCAGATGAAGAGGGTTTTCTTTCCACTCCAGTAGCTCACAGCAGGTAGTGTAGATTTATTTCCCCTTCTCATGTTACTTTCATTTTGCTGGACTGTGTCAAGGCATTGCAGATACTGCAAATAGGGATGTTCTATCTAACTTTGGGAGTAGGAAAAAGACCAGTGGTGTTTACTTCATTCAGAGCAGTATTTTCCATTGCAGTATTCACTTGCAGTTAGAGGAAACTTTAGAGATGCTACATCACTGCATAGCAAGTAATTTGAAAGTAACCTCTTGTAACTGTAAAGTTTGTTAGTAGATCTTAAGAAAACCTGCAAGGCTCCACTTAAATCCTTCTGGCTGAACATACAAAACTTCTGCCAGGGGTCTAACACTTATCCACCACCATTTTTTCTTCCATTCTTTCAATTCCATCCCTGTTTCTTGTCCCAGCATATAAGGTCGATTGTACCTGGTCATATCTGCAAAATCCCTTCACTGCTGACTTTCAGGCACCCCCTTAAAACTAAGACTGGTCAAATGAAGAATTTTCCCTTTCTGCTTCCCTTTCCAGTCCCCTTCCCCCTCTGTCATCTCTTAGTCTGCCTCCCACCATACCCTAATACCACTTTGTCTCTGTAGCGGGTTCAGTTTGAAAACCGGGCAGAAACAACAATTTAGTGTAGTGGTTTGGTCCAAAATACTCATTACTATTTACCCTCTGTGAGATAAGAATTAGGAGAAAGCAATGCAGGCACAAGACTTGAAAGAATATAAAGAAGTTTAATAACAGACCTAAAAGAAGAGGAAAAAAAAAAAAATCATACCACACCTTCAGAACACTTCTCCTCGCCCCACCTTTCCCCCTTCTCCCACTGTAAAAAGACAACCCTTGAGATGTTCAGTCTGTTTACCACTTCCATAATAACCTTGTTGAGTTCATTTAGGGAGAGGAGGCTCTCTTGCTCATGCTATGGAGACATCTCTACAAGAAATTCTCTCATGGCTTCAATATCACGAGACAGCCGCCCGGGTTGGTTCTCTGTTCACATGTGAGAGTCCCTTCCCCTGACTTACAGGTTTTCCCACAACTGCTTTCGAGGGTCCAATCTTGAGCTACTGGGGTACCATTTTAAGGTTGAGCTGTTCAAAAACAAAAGTTCTTTTCACCCATCTCTGGGAGCATTTCATCTCTAAGAATAGAGGCCCTCCCCTTTTCCTGGGAGAAAAAGGTCCTCATCATCTTCATCTCTAGGACTATCTCTGGGAGTATCTCTAGGAACTGAGGTCTTCTCCTTCCAATTTGGAGCAAGAGTCCTCATCGCTTCCATCTCTCCCTGTTCAAACTTCTCATCAAATTACAGCTGCTTCAGCATTTGCTTATTCCAGCACAGGTGCTTTTGCTCACAAGTACAGTTTGAATGCTCCACCCCCCATGCTTTCATGAAATTACAATGGGTACTCTGATGTATCATAGTCCATCACCACCATAGCTTTACAACAGAATTTCAGCTTTAAGCATCTCCTCTTTCTCCTCCCTCAGGTTTCAGCTCTTCACAGCACTAAAAGGGTTAATCTCACCTGGGCCTTGCAGCTGGAATTTCGCTTATCGGTGTTGGTCACATGCTCTTTGTCGGACAGCGGGGCAGCTTCAGCTGAATCTTCGGCTGCACTGCAGAGGGGGAAGCCGGGCCGCGCCACCTGCACGTAGCAGGGCTGTGGGGGGGCCATGGGTGGAACAGGGCTGCATGGCTCCATGATGGCCCAGACCCGGCCCGGGCCCGCTGGGCCCTATATGGGCCCAGCCCAGTTACCTGTCCCCCAGCCAGAAGCAAGAGAGAGAGCTTCCCGGGGTTTGTTCATTTTTAAATGTGGACCACAGAGGCGGTCAAAATTTTAAGTGGCTTAAAAAATTGTCAGTATTCAAGTCAGCCAGTCGAAAAGTTCTGTCAGGTCATAGAGGAAGCTGTAAGCACCTCTTTGCAAGAAAATCACTTCCGGGACTATGCTTGCTAACCCATGACAGTCTCTTAAATCCTCCAGAAAGAGGATTGGCGTGAGCTGAGGAAACAGAATGAGAGTCCAGAGGCAGAAAATGATTGTGAACTTAGGAAAGGAGATAAAACAGGGAAGAAACTTGAAAGTAGAGGAGCAAGATGCACAGGAAATTTGTGGTAAATATTTGCTGAATCAGTTAGACAAAAATTTCTCAGGTAATGGACTATTGACAAACTCATCAACTCTTCATTGGTTTTTATTTGCTATTTTTGTGCTATGGTGACAAATATTTCCCTGCTCTTTGGCTGGATGCCTCATGGTTTTTTTAAGCATGGATATAAAAAAGAATAAGTTTCAAACATCATCCTGTGCACTGGCAGGTTATGAGTTGCCTCCTGCTTTAGCAGCTAGATCAGTGGGAAAATCTATCTGAAGCTGCTTCTATTCCAGCAGGTGCATGTGGGTCTGTTCCCTCACTGGATGGCCAGCTGGCTTGCTTTGGTAGAGTTTGTGTCATTACATCCTCTTAGCCTCCAAAACAGGGTGGTGACATCCACCTTATCTGTTGGAAATGATTCCTGATCTCAACACACTTCCAGTTCACATCTGGGAGTTTGTTAGAGCTTTGCTGGTTGTCCATGAGCCACAATGTCCCAGGGACTGTTCTAGCAATTTAACAGTCTGAGAAACTCCAGGAGTGCTCCATGCCACTGATCAATTTACTAGTATAGATTTAGTTCAAGACTATTTTTCCTCTAGAGAAAGGCCTGGGATTTTAAACTCTACAGATGGCACATCATGCCATAATCCTGCGTTAAGTTTTTCAAAAGAGAGTACTTTTTGACTGTTCAGCTAGGACTTGGCATTTTCCAGTTTTCACAAGTAATCATGAAACTTGGACATACCTGGAATTCTCAGCTGGGCTATATTGGCTCCTGCTTCATTTCTCAGATGCCAGAATTCTCTTAAAATTAAAAAAAATTGAGAAATTGTCTAACATTTGTATGTACAGCATGAACTACCTGTAACTGGACTATTTACACTCATTGATTCTATAGAGCTGGAGCAATAATTTTGAGCAGTGAGCTGCTTAGAAGAGGTCTAAATGTGTGTGTATGGGTACTGAATGTGACCAGGCTGAGCTAGCCCACTGCCCTGCTCCAGTATTTCAGATTGTGTATGCTAACATGTCCAAACTGCTTCCCAAATCCCATTCAATGCATGAAATTCTACTGCAGAAATCTCTGCAAGGCACTTGCGTTCTGTCTGGAGCAGGTCACATCTTGAATAAAATTTTCTTTTCTCTGTACCAGTTCTTTAGATTTTTTTGGTGTTCCTAATAGCAACAAGTGGAAAGAAAACCACACATTTGTAGAACTCATTGGTGGTCATATTCAGAGAAACCCACTCAGATTTACAGCTTGGTCAAGAATGAGCCTAGCAAGTAGTAGAGAAAGAAAGACGCCCTTGGAAGTATGGTGGATTTTGCTCCATCGTTTACAAAGATGGATACCTGGGAGTTATCTGTCTCCTACATAGAGCTTATTTTGGGACAGTAGAGCTCAAACCTCAAAATAAAAGGCAACTATGGAATATTTTGTGGTGGGATGGATGGGGTTTAAAATATATTTTTTTTTTCCATTTCAGTCAGTTCTACAGCTAATAACAGAGTGGCCGTCCTAATTTCTTGAACTTCAGCTTTCTTGAAGATTTAGCTGAAAACTGTGACACCTTTCCATATGCAATACCATTTAATTAGAAATCATCTACCTATGGCTGGGTCAGCATTACAGTGGCCTCAGCTCTCATTACTGTATGACAGCAGATGTGAGATGCTGACATTAGAAAGGGACAACTATTTTAACTACAAGTATTTTGTTACCTCCCTTGGATACCCTCCTTTCTCATTGCCAGCTCTATTATTTCTACTCTCTATTTTTCTGTGCTTAAATTTCCCTTTTGTGTGTTTTTAATCTTTCCTGTATTACCTTGTTTTCCATTTGGCGTAGGTATCCTCTGCTTATTTCTTTCACATTCTTTATATACCTCTGGAGAAATTACAATAGTGTAATTAATTAAAATAATTGCATTTTAAGTACATGAGAAACAAACCATATGATCCTTCTCGTTCTTGCCATACGTATTGGAACAACTTGCAGTCATGTGTTAGCAACCAGCCTCCTGCAAAAATTCTGCACAGAAATATGTACAGTGGCCTTTTAGACATTATTTCCTATATGTCTGTGTAGTTTTGAGCAAATTTATGTAAGGTTACACAGATAATTTGGTATGTATGACCTGCTTGTTGGCTTGTTTCTTCAACTCCACATACAATGCACAGTACTGTGCAACAAAATTGTATTTATATTCATTTTAGCCTCTTTTTGTTGAGGACTCCTGTCCAGCCATATGTCAGACTATTGAGACTGCAGCAAGCTGGTGAGAGAGGATTCAGACTCAGATGTTTGTGGATGCCAAAGCATTTAAAAATATTAACAGATGCATAGCCTAGTTTGTATGAGGACTGTGGAAAATGAATGAAGGAGAGAAAATACTTGTTTCTAGGACTCTCAAAAGAAGGTCAGTACAAACAGTTTGAAAGCTGCAGGACTGAGATTTCAGTGGTGTGCCAGTACAAAAAGGACAGAAATTGGAGGGAAGAGCTTACTGGCTTTTTTTTTTACGCTTTTGTCCCTCTTCTGTTTTCTGTTTCATCTTCCATTACCTGTTTCTGTCCCTTTATACCTTTCACTCCTTTGTACTCTCCTCATCCTGAAACACCCCAGTCAGAATATGGCTGATGTCAGCACATCATACTCTGCTCCCGGTTAAGCTTTTACCTTCTACAAGGGAACTCATACAAATGAAGAAGAATGTCTGATACCTCAAAGTCTTGGAAGCTCACCTTTATGTAGAGAAAACAAAGAAGAGAGTACTTAGTGACTCTCTTTTGGGATGAGTAGCAGAATCCAGCTGCTGTTGGGCTCTGATGCTTCTGGAAGCAAGCTGTGTGCCAGAATGAAACCTGAGATTTGAGCCTGTAACTCACTTGTCTTATGCACAGTAATTAGTATTGATGGGGTACTTTAACACCCCATGAATCAGTCAATATAGGAACAGAAAAAGACAAAGACTTATTCAAATTTATTGGTGACAACAGTTGATACTAATAGCAGAGAAAGCAGAAGGAGGAAGACTCTTGTAGATTGGATCATGATTGATGAAAAAGAACTACTTGGGGAAAGGAAAGTGGAAGGCAACCTGGGAGACCAAAAGTGTTAAACACTAAATCCTTGATTCACAGAAGTACAAGCTGGGAGAGTGATAAAGTTTCCAAGAAAGAAGTCCTCAGCTGACTGTTCAGAATGGTCTGCTGGAAAACAAGTATAATAAAAAGTCATCTGGATATATTTTAATGAAATAATTATGCCACCACTAACAGCATCACTGAAGGGTAAGGATAGTGACTTAGAAAAATTATATCCGTATCCTTTAAAATATGAACATTTAGCAGTCATGATACACAAGAAAAATATACTCAATTGTTAAGAGCAAATGCAAAAGCGATGCAAGTAGGGACAAAATCAGAAAGATTAGTAACAGGCAGGAAAAAAATAACTAACTGAGAAAATAGCCAAGAAGAAATATTTATTTGTTGTAAATAAAATGGTCATGTAAAATAATTTGGTGGGGAAAATTTAACTTCCTACAGTAAAGCAACTATTACTCTGAGCACTGTAAATGGGAATATTGTGTCCAAGCTGTAATCTTCTCCTCAGGGCCGATAAGCTTCCGATGGGACACCACTCCTCAGGCAAGATGGGAATCTATTAAAGAATATCCAGAAGAAAGAAATGAAAATTTTAAAATAAGCCTGCAAGCTTGGAAAAATGGGTTTGCCTTATCTTGAAAAGACTGATAGGGTCTAAAGAGATGATCTGAAAACAGCCTTCCCACACATAAATGGTAGCTGTAAGGATGAAATTAAATAAACTGTTCTGTGTGTCCACAGTTGTTAGAATGAGAACTAATGGATGTAAATTGCAGAGACGGTCCTTAGGAGGAAATGTCTTATCTGCAAAGGAGAACATTATCCAGGAAGCTGGTGGACTGTCCACACCACTGGAGGATTTAGAATGATACATTCCTATTTTCAGACTCATGGTAACCAGTTTTTTCTTGAGAAGCAAAGAACTGAAGAGTTAAGAAGCGGAAAATTGCAGGTGTTTAGGCAAAACTTCTCTCCAGTGTGGCTTTCATATTCATGGAAATTCATTCACAGAAATGTTGGAGTAAATTTGAAGCAGATGAATTTTGTACTAACTGCTGTAAAGATGCCAAAATTAAGAATCTTTTTTGATATTTAAAGGTATTGCTTAGTGCTCTGGCATTCTGGTGCATAGTTATATCAGTCTATAGTGTCTGTGCTTCTCCCCTTAGAAGGAGACTGTTCTACTGGATAGTTTATTTGTCTCAATGGCTGTAATGACTATGCTAAAGAAAACACAATGGAATTGTGACTTGCAGACCTATTGCCTTGGTCTGGCTCATGTTCACACTGAGAAAAATCTCATCAGAAAAAGTAACGTGGCTATGCCCTATCTGTCTGTTAGGAGTCATTCCTGGTCTGTGCTATTCCCCAGACTATGGCTTGGAAAAGTCTGAGAGTGTTCAGTTGTCATGGGCAAAGCCATGGCAAAGTGTGAGATACCTGTCAAGTATCATGGAAGGAGAGGTTTAGAACCACATTTGACTCAAATTCTGAATATCCCTCAATTACTTGTATTGAAGTAGCCAAAAGAATTACTTGAGAAAGCAGTTTAAATTGGTATATCCATCAGGAATCAGGGCTTATCTGCTTCATTCAAATATTAAATTTTGAAGCAGTGAGTGCTGCTTGAAATATACTCTCCCCAAAAAATGCATGTGAACAGTCTGGGAAATAGAACAGAGCAGGGCTAATCCTGACAGCCAGTAGAACATGATGATTGTGGTTTTTTGAGGGTAAAATGAGATTTTGCTGATTATTAAAATGCTTTTCATATAGACTGAGGAACCAGAAGGTTGTATGAGACACTCAGATGTAATTTTAAAATACAGTATATTTATAATGCTGCTCCTTGTAAAGGAACTGGTGAGGAAGGGAAGAGAACTATGTTTACTAAGTTGCAAAAGCTAGAGAACTTAATTTTAAAGCCAGTCTCAGAGTTTTCATTGCTTGACTCATGATTTTAGAGAACTTATGGTTGGAAACATTTCAAGATTTGTGAAACCTTTTCAGCTAAATATTATTATATCTTTAATATATAAAGCCAAATCCTTACCCAACAAACACGCTTCTTGCTGAATCTAACAGAAGCTCCTGGCTGCAATCCCCTCGGGAATTTGGCTCTGGCTTCTGATAGAAAATATGGACTTTGTCGTGATTCAGGAATCTTAAAATGCTATTACTTAGTAGGATGTCTGAGTGGGACTGAACTACTTAACATTTCTGTGATGACACTGATCTCATATAAGACACCTCACGTGCATATTTTGATCTTACTGCTACATCTAGGGAAGTTAGGCAGAAATCTCTTTCCAAAAATACCAAGGGCTGTATGAAATGCATAGACTGACTGAGCTCCACCAGACCTCAGACTGCAGAATTGTGATAATATACAGATGTTCAGTGGAATTGGGCCCTATTGCAGGGGCTGAATTTTACATCCATATGTGTGTATATATATATATGTATATATATATAAATACATGCTATCTTACTATATATGTGTAATTTTTATATATATAAACTATCTTAACATTCACCTAAAGAGGTCTTCACCCATTACAAAGTGCATAGCAGACTGCAGCCCACTTGCCACTGGCATTTGGATGCTATTTGGATGGTAGTGATGCTGATTTTCATGGTTATTAATATTCGTAGAGTTACTAGTGGTCATATGAATTAATAGTTTCAGTAATCGTGACACTCCAACATCATCTATGCCAACAACTGAGTCAGGACTCTTCAAGTAGTACTGAAATGCTAAAATAAATGTAACTTTTGGAAAAATGAAGGCCTACAGAAATCAAACTGGTGTTTGATAGGTATAGCAAAGTCACATTCTGGATTGAAATTCCCATTTTTACTGATATAATATATTGCTCTAGAGATATGATTCATGTAGTGCCTCAAAAGTTTAATAGTGTCACTTCTGTAACTATAACCAGAGTTCACGTTCGAAAAGCAGAGTTGGCACTTTTACCACATACCTGCAAACATCATTAAACTTAATACAACCTCCACTAGATTTTTGTCCCCTACCTGACTGTTCCTATCCTCTGCCTTCTAAAGGTACAGTATATAATCAGGTAGCTTGTTAAGGGGCTTAACAAGGTGAAAAATATCACTCCCCTTGTTTACAATGTCTTCACCATCCTGTAAAATAACAACACAGTCCCTGTCCTCATCTGCTGCACTGATTAGATCTATTAGAGCTTAGTTGAGGAAAATTCTGCTAAAAAAATGCTGTTCTGAATTCATTTTTCTGCCCAAAATTATTTTATTCTAATCAGAAGAGTTTGTGTTTCCACTATGGGTCTTTCCTGACTGTGTTTTCTAGTTAGCTGAGTATGATATATAATCACCTTCTCCAATTGGATTATGACTTGCCTTGTTCACGATAATTTACTTAATTGATTCATCCTCCTTGCTCGTTCTAATGATTTTTCACATGCTTCCTGTTCTGCACTGACAAACGATACAATGATAAAAGAGTGTGGTGAGCCCTATTTAAACACATTTCCAGAACCCCATGTCCTTTTTATCTTCGGATGCCCAATACCATTCTGGTGGTTGCACAGCCCTGACACTAAGTAATGTTTTTGAAGCAAATTCAGGCAAGTCTGACAACCACCATCTTATCTGACAAGAGTGGAGCAGACACTACTCAGCATTGTTTATACAGATAAATTAAACATGCTTGGGACTGTTCTTGGGTACAGAGGCCCAATGGGTTGAAATGCTGTTGAGCTTGGTCTCCCTCTGGAACAGAGGGTTTGCATCTGGCCTGCAGATCAGGAGTGGTTCCTCCTGTTTCTATCAGGCTCTGTTCTGGAAGATGTTTGCTGTCCTCAGCCAAAACCACCACCACTGACCTTCCTGGTGATTTCACTGCCTGGTCAGTTGAATTTCAGTGTCTTGGGAGACTCCCTGGCACTTTCAGAGTATTAGGTCAGACAGAGCCCGAGGATACTTCTCTCTGAGACCTACTCTAAACATAGCCACAAACAATTCTTGTGAGTCAAAACAATCCAATACAGCAGTTTTTGCTAAAACTCCATAAACATTCACAAATATTTGCCAACCAGGCCGCTGTAACCACAAGTTTTAATTAGGTTGCAGCTCCCTTGGTTGGGCATTATTGAATGATTCTGTCAGCAGTGCCGAACCATTAAGGTGACTTGAAAATAACAGGAAGGCTTTTGTTTATGCTGAAACACAGACATCACTCTCCTGAGTATATTGTGCCTGAACCTTTTTGTATTTGTTTATTTGTGTTAAAATCACCAAAATGTTGAGCCAGTGTATTATTAGATCAGCAGATGAGAGAGGAGCCCTGATAAGAACACATTTTTGTGACGTGTATTAGAGAACAGTAATAGCAACACAGGTTTAATGACAGTGCGATAAATAAGATCGAGAGGAAAGTTGAGCACATACCGGGTGTTCATGCATAATAGAGTAGGATTGCATTGTCTGCTGTACTTTTTCTATGCCAGCAAATTGCCTTTGGATAAAAATACCATTCTTATCTACTCTAGAGAAATACTGATGGAAAAGTAATGCTAGTGGAAGGATGCTTGCATGTAAACAGCACCAGCTAGGCTTTTCCAAGTCTTTGCTGATCTTTCTGCTCATTATTATTAAAAGTAGCTGAGAAGCAAATGGTTGGGAAATGAAGGAAAAAGGAAACCAGATTTCTTCCTCACAATTCCCATTGGCCTATGAGTGAGGCTGCAGCATTTCAGGGCTGGGACAAGTCGGGAAACACACTGATTCCTTTTCCATAATTTAAAGCTACTCCCTAATGAGGAAAAACTGGGGAAGGGATGCAGCATTTATCTTTGCTAGGCTGCATCCATTTGTCTAGCACAAAGATGCAGGCTGGAGCAGTGAATCTCGTTCCATGTTTGACATAAAACTGGATGCAATCTCCCCAGTGTTCAGCTGGTAGATGTTACTGTGAAACACAGGTAACAGGAGATTAGGATTTGTGGACAGTGTGTTTAATATACAAATTGCTATGGAGTAATTTGCTTTCCAATCAGTGTTTATTGAAAAGATAAAGAAAGTTTAATTTGGATGAGAACCTTTACTTTTGTCTTCTATTCACCTCCAAAGTGTGTTGCAGAAAGGAGTTTGCTGGGAATAGAAGAACCTGAAAATTTGAATGGAAGTAGAATACATTGGATAATGTCCATCCATGTTTCTTACATTATATGGCACTTCATTTCTTCATGCACCCTGTCTGGTTTTAGTGAGGCATGGAAATGATACAAACTGGACCACGAATAAATATGAAAAAATGACATAGGGTTCATAACCATGAAAAGGGTAAGAGTCCACATGGTGTCCCAGTAGGACTGCTGGGTTCAAGAACTGTCACATAAAGCTTACTGAAAGGGGCTCATTGGTACAGCTGGCCCACATTCCTAGGTTTTGATTTAATGTACACATATTTTCATGGGACTTTTATGGGTGCTTTTTCTTCTCTTCCATTTCCTTATCACCACAACTTTTATTAGTGTAACTTCTCAAGCACATTTCCATCAAAAGAAGAGCATTTCTAGGAGTGGGTAAGTTCTTCTGGGTGCAGTACCATCTATTGATCCTGATGGAGCTGTGAAGAAAAGAATGACTGTTCTTTTAGGATGCTGGAGAGCTAGGGGAAAATACATCCTGCCTTTGTTTGCTTGGAAATCAAAATGCATTATTTGCTTGGAAAATCATAAATAATGCCATAGAATGGAAATAGCACTTTCTTATCCACATGGGCCTCTATGTGAGATAAATGCACTGAAGTATTTAAATCACTCAGGCAAAGCATAAGGGTGCACAAGTCGTTTGTGTCTGAATGTTTGTCTACAAGTGAGGGAAGACCAGTGAAGGAAAGAGATGGTGTCAGGGAACGTCAGGGGCTCAGTGGGTGCCTAATTGTTTTGTTGTTGCTGTTGGACTTATGCTGTGGGACAATGCTTCAGCAAGTTGCCACTTTTTATTTCTGCCTTCCCCCAGAGCCTTTCTTGTACAAGGTGGCTTACCTTTCCCTCCCTCTCTGACTACCTCTGGTGCTTGTTCCACAGCATCTGAATATCATCTGTATGCACTTAATGACCAGATGTTCTCTGTTGCACTTCTTCCAAAACTAGGCTGGAGAGTGAAAAAAAAAGGACTCAAACTAAATCATCCAGGGATTACACTAACAGAAAATGATGCTCTTGGTATGGAAACTATTAAGGAAAACTTGATTTTGTCTTTATATACTAGGGTTCATTAACTTCCTCTCTGGTAGGGCTAATGACCTGAACAGAAGCTGTAGTTCATTAGTGATCTTTCTCTCTCTGCCTGGCAGTTGAACAGAAAAAAGAAAGAGCTGGAAGGAGACACAGAAACTTCAAGTGAGACAGAACAGCATCATGTGTTTTCAGGTCAGGAAGCAAATTATTTTTCTCTTCCTGTCCTTGTAACAGGAATGATTTGATACTAACAGATAAAATTATCCTTTATGCCAGAGTTGGTTTAGTCACCTAAAGAGGAGTTAATTTACCCTCTCTATACCAATCTCTTGTTCTGGAGCTGCCAGGATCTGTTTCCATCTCTGGAGCTTGTATCACCTTAAGGTCTGTCCTGTCTTATGTGTGACAGCTCCAGGGGTCACTGGCAGCAAGGAGGAGATGCAGGGAGGTTCAGGAATACCCTGGCCTGATCTTCTCTGCTGTCATCCAGGCTCCTGCAGTGCCTTGGCACTTTGCACAGGTGCAGGATAAGGAAAGGGTGGACAGTACTTCTGCCTGTGTATCCAGCTCAGGTGTGGTGCTGATGCAAACCGAAGCAAGTTCAGGGAGACATTAAATGTGTTTCTGTTTCCCTGTATGGAAAAATTTCCACTTTTTCAGTGTTCCTTGTGAAAGCCTCCTTTGTGGAGCTGTGATTGTCAAGGAAATCTGTTCCTCTTCAGCTTGCTGTTCTTACAGCCCAAGAAAAGTTGTTTAAATTGTATTGAATTGTTATTTCATTTGGAGGGGAGAGAGAGGAGTGGGATGAAGAAAAGAAAGAAACACTGCACCAACATTGCAATGTTACATAACTTACAAAATAATGTACTGAAATATTCAGCTACTCATATTTTCAAGGCTGTTTATTTTTTCCTAAACATCATTGTTGTCATTTATTAATGTCACAATAAAATTGATTATCTCTCATCACCTCTCATCTCTAAACTCAGCTTTCTGAGGAAAAGATGTGCAGTTTACTGTGACTTTAAAATGAACATTATGAAATGTAGCATGTGAATTCTAGGCAAGTAGCCAGTGAATTGCCTGTCACTGAAGGTAATTTTCTCTCTCCCTACCTTTTTTTTTTTAATATAGTGCTACACTAAAATATAGATATTAAATATTTTTAAGGACATTGTTCTTACTTGTAATCAAATGAAGAGAAGCAGTATGTGAAATAACTAATATTTGCAGATAGTTATTGAAATAGTAGACCTGCAAATGCAAACTGTGTGCTTTGATTTGGGTAGCTAATGCTTTCAGAAAGCTTGAGGTAAACACAAGGAAATGAGTAAGTGGACCAAGAATCAGTGACAGACATTTTTCAACCTGAAAAGGGATCCTGAGTCATACCCAACAAAATTAGACATGAAAAAGACATGTCAGACAAAGAAGTCTGTTCCTTTTTTAGTGCAGGACTATTCCCTGAATGATATTGCTTTGTCCAATCTAGTTTTAAGTATTGGAAGCAGTAGATCATCCCCGTGGGAGACTGTGACACACTCTAATAGTTCTCACTATCGAATTTTCTGTGATGTTTATCCTAATTTTCCCTTTGTTTAATTTCCTGCTGTTGTTCCTACTTATATCTATATTCTCAAGTCTTTCTTTCTTTATTTTTAATTAATTTTAACCCCACTCTGTCCATGTCCTTCCCCAAATGTGCCAAATAAAAGCTTTGGTATCATTTGTCTTACAAGCCTTTTGGGATTCAGAGTGCTCATGAGGTTGCCCACAAAGGAAGCATTGGTACCTAAGGATGAGGTGATTTACTTCAGATTTCTAGATGAGTTAGGTCCCTGGCACCCATCTGTACCTGAGGTAGGGATTAGCCCTTGAAGGGCCATGCCCAAGTGATGGGGGATGAGTTATTCCTTATAGCTAACCACAAGGAGAAACTATCCCCTAAGAGATGCTCAAGTTTATGCAGCTCATCTTGTCCCTGTTCTTGTCCCTGACAATGCTATCATCTGCTGTTTATAATTTAGAGGTTATGCAGACCAGATGGAAAATAGGATTAAGAATCCTGGCAAAAGTCCTTGATGCACTTCAAATTATTTGTCGGTTTCTGATTATATTTCCTATCTAGAACATCAATCCCTGTTGTGGACTGCTCATTTTTTAGGTCACGGATTGCAGGAATGGCTCAAACACCTGCAAAAACTGATGTTCCATGCACTGGACTTTTTAAAGGCAATGTTTATAGTCTGGATGGCTGGACAAGGACCTTCCTGGAAATCAAAGACATGAGACACTGACCTTTCTGTTAGGGTCTCATGGTGGTGGATAAGGGAAATGCAGGAAAATGTTTCCATGATAAACTTTTACAACTGGTCTTTAGTACTGAAGTATGATTTAGGTTGCAAAGGATCACTATAAATCCTGTGGTCTCACCTACATGCTCAAATCAGGGCCAGCTTAGAGCACTTTTCTCAGGGCTCTGTCCATCTCAGTTTTGACTGCCTACAAAGATGAGGCTCTTGCAGCCTCTCTGGGGGAACCAGTTCCAGCATTTGACTATCTCATGGTGAAAGAATTAATGTATAATCAGAATTTACTTTGCTGCAACTTGTGGCTTTGCATATCTTTGTTGTACTTCATGTTCTCCTGTTTATCCAGGTCTCATAAAAATAAAGCCCTTTTATGGTGTCACTTAAGGGGATTTTTATGTTCACTACATTGCTTTCTTAAATAGAGTGTTGTCTTAGTGTCATAGTTTAGCCCCAGACAGCAAACAAATACCACACACTTGTTCTCTCACTCCCTCACCAGCGGGAGCAGGGAGAGAACTGAAAGGGTAAAAGCTGGAAAAACTCATGGGTTGATACAAAAACAGCTTAATAGGAAAAGCAAAGGCCATGCAAGCAAGTAAAATAAAACAAGGAATTCATTCCCCACTTCCCATGGGCAAGCAGGTGTTCATCCATCCCTAGGAGAGCAGGATCTCATCACATATAACAGTGACTTGGGAAGACAAATATCATCACTGCAAATGCCGCCCCATTCCTCCTTCTGCCCCCTGCTTTATACACTGAGCATGATGTTACGGTGTGGAATATCCTTTTGGCCAGCTGGGAACAGCTGTCTTGGCTGTGTCTCACCCACAGTCTCCTCACCAGTGTGGCAGCACAAAAAGCAGAAAAGGCCTTAGCTCTGTGTATTCCCTGCTGTGCTGGTTTGGGCAAATTTGGAAATATATCCTCTGAGAGAAGGCAGGTTACAACCATCCCTCCCCCACCAGGGTTTGGGATGCTCAGCAATGAGAAAAGAACATCTCTGTATTATCAACCCTGTTCTCAGCACAAATCCAAAACACAGCCCCATACCAGCCACTGTGAAGAAATTTAACTCAATGTCAACCAAAACCAGCACACTTAAGTCAGTGGCAATAGTGTCATAATCTTTTATGCAAGTGGAAATTTGGGAACCCTGGTGTTGCAGTTCTGAAGTCCTTATCACCCTGTTTCCCGTCTGTAGAAGGTGTCAATGTGCTCTTCAAGTGCTGACCTGGCATACCCAGGTACGCCCTCCCACCCTCAACTTTGATTGCATTATTATAGAAATGCTTCAGGCACTGGGGCTTCCCCATGTGTGTATTAAAAATAGCAGTACTGGTCTTGTTTGTCACTGACCAAGGACCCACGAAAGTACAAGGAGAAAAAAAGTCAGCAACGAGAAGGTGCAGAATTGCTTCTGCTTTGAAGGTGAATCTCGATGTGCAGCTTACTGGCAGCACAGCGATCCTTGCCATTGTCCACAGCTCCTTGAAGGCCCATCAATCTGAGAACAGGGTGTCCTACTTTCACTGACCTTTCTCCTGTATCGTGTGACCTGCACATACTGCCTATGTCTGAGTTGCTTCAAAGAGCTGTTGGACTGCAGCTCTCCTTCTGGTGCCTCAGAGCGTCAAGTTCATTATAAACCTGAGCAGCAATTCCTGGTTCCAGGAGCGAGTTACACAAATGCCTTTCTTATTGGAGAAAGTGACACACATTCATAATTGAAAAGCAGAAATAGTTAGAATATTGTCCTGTGTCTCTGCTACTGCAGAATAATTCATAAATAATAATAATAGGGACTGGGCTGGAGGATGGAAGGTGAGCAGCAGTCTTTTGGAAATAGCTCTAATAAGAAGGATAAAAATGAAATGTTGTGGTGTTGTATGACGTTATAATTGGCCAGTGCAATTACATTTTGTTTACCTTATGGTAATGGAATTTATTTTCACAGGTACACTTTGAGAATTGTAAGTGTCAAATGTACTGCAGGAGAGACCCTGACTGCACTGATGTATTTCCCTTGGACCTCTGTGGGCTCAGGAAGAGTAGGATTACATGCAAATTACTCTTGACAGGTTATGTGGCATTGATTTGCAAAAGGGGCTGCTCTTTGATTTTCTGAGTATAATTACAGAATCTCACTGTTTTCTTTCTCTGTTATTGATGGCTGAAGGCTTTCATAGCCATGAATTTCATCTCAGGAGAACTGTGATCTCTACCTTTCTAAATTGTGATGACATGTTGCCATTGTCATTTGTACTAACGGCTTATACAGGTGGCAAGGAATCACTGCATGAGTAAGAAAAGAAATACATCTTCATTTTATTAATGAAAGCAGAAAAAGAGTTCATCTGGCTCCAGATTTATAGCTCTGAAGACTTAGGAACGTCAGGGTTTTTTAACTCAAGTGGTGGAAATTAAAGCTACTTTATACCGTCCTAGCAAACATATTCCCCACAGGAAGGCTCATGTTAGTCTGTTGGTCATTAGCACAAACTAATAACAGTACAATGTAGACAATTATCCCTAGCACCTGGAGCTGTATTTGATCTGGAAAGGCTGAGTCCAAACTTGAAGGAAGTTAAGAACTGAGGTGTGAATGTAAATTTTTTATTGCACACTCTCTGCAGTTTGAAAAGAATGTGGTTTTTTGTGGATGACAGAGAACAAATTTTTAGTTTGGGATTTTCAAAAATTTTCAAATAAGAGCTCTGTTTTCTTTCTAGCAGGATCTGAGCACCAATAACTCAGGTACTCCTGTTTTCCTTGGACTACTTCAGCCCAAAGACCTGCCAGACTTTGGGGAGGCTGTGAGTTGACACTTGAACTCCTTTCTCCACCAGGCACTGACAGGAGCTGACTTGGAAAAGGTGACATGGGTACTTCAGGTTCTTGTTGCAACATCCTTCTGCAAGGCGAGAGGAAAGGCTCTTTGATAAAAGCTGCATCCCCTTTGGTACGTGAGCACAGTGAATGTGGTAAGATAAATAAAAATAAATCGTTGTACGTCAAGTCAGCACATTGCCACTGCTGGCCAAGCCCTCCTGCAGAGCTGCAGCAGCCCTTCTCCTGCTGGTTTGTCTTGTTTGCACACAGGTCACCTCACACTGTGATGTGGTACAAAGTCATCTGCGTGCCTGGGGTTGCAGTTGGCAAACCCAGCCTGGACCTGGCTGGAGGCCAGCATGGGACTGGGCTGAAGTCAGACATCTGCTTGGTTACATTTCAGGAGATGCTTGTGTTGATTCTGGGCTGACAAAAATTGTGCGATCCTCTCTGCACCTTTTCCATTCTGATCCCTTGTGAGCTGAGCAAGAGGTTCCCAGACAGGCTTCAGAGTGAGAAAAAAATAGCAATGTTTTGAAGATCTCTTAAAGAGTTTTACTTTTTACATTCCTTGCAAGCTACTGCTGTGCTTATTTGCCTATCAATTCATTTTCTCCTTGCTGGTACATTTACTCTATATTTAGCACATTTTTAAGAGGACAACTAGATTGTACAGACAGAAAATCACACAGTAGGGTCTTATTTACTATACTCTAATAACTGTGTTCATAAATCCAACCTCTCTCCAGAAAACTCATATACCTGTCTTTTCTTTCTCCCCTTTGATTCCTGTCCTTGCCTCTCTCTCCTCTGACAGGAGGCAGTAGGAGCTGCACTCAGTACCTCTGAGTATTATGGTCCATTTACTTAAATGTGGATGCTGATATTAAACTAAAGGCATCTGAGTTCGACTCTTTTGTCTTACTTACATTTTTGTGGTGGTCTGTTGTTTATACATTTATAGTGAAAGACATTTCTGGAATATTAAGATTTATGCCAGGCAGGAAAGCTGAGAGTGGATGTTTATCTGAAATGCAGTTTCCTCGGTATCTGGGTTTTGAAGGGGTCTTTAAATGTTAAAATGCACTTAGACTAGCAGGTGATGATGTATTGAAAGCCTTTGCTGGAAAAATATTTCATAGGATATTTTTAAGGACATACACTTAATTTTAACTTTTATAATTTATAGCACTGCAGTTTTATAATAATGGTAATAAAATCTACATTGTATAATTAAATATTAAATGCTACAATATAAAAATATGCAATTTATTATAATATTTATTAGATCTATTTAAAAAAAAAGCACTACATGGATCACCTGACATAAAGTAAATTTAAAAATTGTGAAAATCAAACATTTTTGTTGGACTCAAACTTCTTGTAACTAGAGTAAATGGAGAGGCAGAGGGAACTCATAGAATGGTTTGAGTTGGAAGAGGTCTTAAAGTTCATCCAATTCCAACTCCCTGCCGTGTACAGTGTCACCTTTCACTAGACCAGGTTGCTCAGAGCCCCATCCAACCTTGAACACTTCCAGGGATGGGGCAGCCAAAACTTCTCTGGGCAATATGTTCCAGTGTCTCACCACCCTCACCATAAAGAATTTCTTCTAAACTAAATCCAGTCTAAACCTACCCTTATTTATTCAGTTTAAAGCCATTTCTGCTGTGTCCTGCCACTACAGGCCCTTGCAAAAAGTCCCTCTCCAGCTCCCTTACGGCCCCTTTAGGTACAGAAAGGTGTTATAAGGTCTCTTGGAGCCTCATCTTCTCCAGGCTGATCAAGCCAACTCTCTCAGCATGTCCTCATAGAAGAGGTGCTCCAGCCCTCTGAGCATCTTAGTGGCCTTTTGTAGGCTTGTTCAGCTCCAGATGGGCCAGACTGGAGGAACCTGAAACTAGGATTTCCTAATAAAGTTCTGTCACTGGTCTTGAATGAAAAGTCCTACACTATTTTGTGAACCATATTGGTAGTCTGTGGGGCTGTAGGCCCACAGCTGCTCTAAAAACTTCCTATAATTTCTACTGCATATGTAGTAAAAAGCTTGAACAATGATGGGTACCATTATTCGTGGTAAATGTTGAATATCACCTTATTTCTCAAGATTTTTGTGAAAATGTTCCTATGTATCGAAGATCAAACAGCCATGGCTCTGCTTTCTGCTTGAGTAGCTTCATCTTTGTTATCCTATTCATTAAAAAAAACATGGGAAAAACAGAGTATATCAGCATGATGATGTGGGGAGAAGCTGGTGAAGGAGCTGGGAACTGCTTTGTACCATCCTTTGAGAAAGCCAAAGCCCGTTTGCCTTTGCCATGGAGTGCTAAATGTGTAGCTGCTTTGGGGTAACTATTACATGTGAGACGCAGCTATTCCTGAGATTCAAGAGGGATAAAGTAACTAAACCCACTAAACTAATTTGAAAATACCAGTCTAAAAAATTGCACATTGTTTCACTATTAATGCTACCAAGAGAGGTATTTCTCCTAGGTTTTTCCTGGAATAGCAATGGTTGTTAAGCGGTTACTGATTTTTGCATGCTGCAGTGAGAGAAAACCATACCCTTTCAATAATATTCTGTGTATGTAAATGTGCTCACTGCCATGGGAATGTTTTGATCATTTTATTAACCAAGCAATAAATGCACAAAAAAGACGTGGGGAACTGAGGTTGCAGTTTTTTCTTATCAACCTCTAAGATAATCTGTTTCATAGGGATGTGTATAAAAAAGTAGGCATAACTTTCAGTATCTTTCAGGTCCATCATCACTATTTTCCTTTGGTGGTCTCACCACACTTAGGGAGATAGATGAGTATATCAGAAAATTATCTACACATAATTTGTCATATTTGTGCTCCAGTGACAACAGACTCTCTGCTTTGGAAGAGCCTGGGGTTAGCATGGTAAGGAAAAGAAATAACTCCTTACCCTGAGGGCTTAGTTCTTCCCATGCAGCACAGAGGGCAGCTGAAAGCTGTGTGGGGAAACTAAACTGCTGAAGCATTTTGTGTTTAACGTGGCATGAGAATATGCATGAGATGAGTTGGTCTTCCCCACTGCCAACCCTTGAACTTAAGATTGAAAGAAATCCTGATGGGATTATTTCAAAAAGTTCCCTTGAAGAAAGTGGAGAGGTTACGGAAACAAAATCTATTATCCGTCATCCCGTCATTAACAAAGTGGAAGGACTGCCAGAAGAATTGTTGGCCTAAACTTGAGATGTCAAAAAATAGGTAAGAAAAATAGACTGGGGAAATATTTCCTGGGAAGGGGAAGGGATTGGATGGTACTGCTAGCCCTCTTCATCTCTCATTTTTAGGAGTCTATCATGTTATTTTGTAGAGTGAAGAGTGGTTGAAATGATTAATGGACCGCAGGGCCTGACATGCGAGCAGGCGGCCAATGAGTGAATGTGTGCAGCAAGCTCAGTCACAGGAAGGATTCCTGAGTGCTGCTGGCTGGGCAGGCAAGGGTGCTGCACCCTGCAATTTAAGGAGGTGTAATTAGCTGAAACAAAACAACAATTAGCCAAGAAAATCTTTCAACACAGTGTTTTATTGTGCCTACCTTTGAGCTCTGCCAGGAGTGACACCTCACTCTGTGCCCCACAGCTGCAGTGCTGGCATCCATGGCTCACTCACTCTCTCCCAATCCATGCCATCCCTCACCAGAGTGTAGGGCATGTGCTCTGCTCCCCAGTCTGGCTCTGCAGCCCCCCTTTACCCCAGAGCCATCATGGGCTGTCTCCCAATAACCCCCAGAAAAGCCAGAAGGTGCGCTGCATTCCTGTCCTAGGTTACAATGTAAGATGTAACCAAAAGTATGTATTCTATCACCAGCTGTTAAAACCAGGTGGGGGTAGGGTTATTTATCTCTTCCATGACACATCCCTGGTAACTCCCTCCGGAGGGATATCTTCTGCTAATGGGCCACCAAGACTCACTGCATGCCCCATAAAATTATGTCATCCCATTGTGAGATGCTCCGCCCAGGGGGAGGAACCAAGCATTCCTACCTGGATATTATCTGAGATTTGGAACACCACACTCAGCCCTTACCTACTGGGTTCCCAGAGGACAAGAGCTACATAACCACCACTGGACCTTCAGAGGAGGACCAGACCCTTCTACAGGATCACTGCCTCAACAGAACCACATCTATCACCTCAAGAGAAGTGCAGCCACCCCTTAATCAGACTGCTGCCACCACCCTGCCCGGCAGGGTGTCAGGTCATATCCTGACTCTGTCAGTGTTTTTGTACTATTGCATTTATTTTTAATTTTCCTATTAAATTGTAGTTCTGATTTTGAGTCTCTCACTGGTTTGCTTTCAAACTAGTACAATCCCATACTGTGTTTAAATAACAAGGGACCATAGGTCAAAGGGGAAAAAGATCCCAGATGAAAAGAATAGGCTGGATTAGACAGAGAAGGTACATAATACCAATTTCAGAAAGGTCTCTGCAGGTATGAGGGCTCTGCTGACACCGCCCCTGGAGGAACCAGCTGGGGTAGAAGGACTTCTCCTTCATGACCATCCCCTTCTACCTGCCAAGCCAGACCAGCTACCAATTCAGCTGCAGACTTGGAGCAGGAATCGAGGGCAGCAGATGTTGCAGCCTGCTGAAAGCTTGCTGGTGGCTGAATGTTTGAACTCCTAGAGAAGAGCTCTTGTGGAGAAGGCCACTGGCTGGCTGCAGGATTGCAGCACACCATACTTTTGGATGATTTCAGTGTTTTACTGTGAAACTTCCTTATGGAGGAAAACATCAGGATCTTCTAGCACTCTGTACAACCACTCAATCCAAGTTGGTCTTGCCTCTCCACTGCCTTGCTGGAGTCTTGCTGAAATGCTGCAGTGTTGTTGGTAGTGTCTCTGTCCTGTGCCATTTTGGAAAAGTGATGGGATTTTTAAATGCGCAGTTAGATTTGAGCCTATTTGATCCCAAAGCAAAGGAGAGAGGAAATGATATTGTGTGAGCATCTTCTGTCCAGGGAGAGTGGGGGAACATATTTTTTTAAAAAACGAAAGAGAACATTATCTGGCTTTTTCACCTGTATCCTGACACAATCATGTTCCATAAAGCCTTAGATATGAAACAGAACACGTGCAGTTTACTCTTGCTTTGGGCCCACATTCTGTCCAAACAAATCTCACAGAATGTGAAACCACAAAAGCAGCTCCACTGTGTCAGACCGGAGGCTCGGCTGTTCTGGTACTGCCCTTTAACACTGCCCCATTTTGGCTTATGGAAAGGTTTCTTATCCACACAGGGGGTTTCCACAATGGCAGAATGCTGTGCTTCATTTTACCCTCTGCCTTAAGCTGCTAATTTTTAATAGTGTGTTTGTCATTTTGGCCACTGCTGAACATTGAGGTGAAGTTTTCAGAAAACAATCTAGTATGAGGCACTGCTGGTTATGTAGAGTTGTTCCTCACTGTGTTCATTGCTTGGCACTTGTTAACTCCTAATTTTGTGTGTGCTCCCTGTGGCTGGCTTTGGTTGATTGCAGGTTCTGTGAGATGGGCACGAAGCAGGGCACTGGACCTGCCTGTGATGCAGCATGATGGCAACTAAATTGGCTTTTTCTTTTACTATATTTGCTGATGAGACTAATTAACTTCATAGAAAACATGATAAAATAATATATTAATGTCATTGCAAATCTGTTTTATTCTTTCTAAAAGTTGTGATGTTCATCTCTGAGGTAAATTAATATGGTGTTTTATTCTGCATAGCAAAAGATGTGATGGATATTGCAACTGTTGTGTAATATTAATATAAATAGGGTCAGCTGTGCATAGTCTGGTTGATGCTCCTATTTTACTTCTTTGTCTTTTTTATTTTACCTCTTTAGACCTCATAGTTATTCAGTGATTTTTTTTATTAAATTATTTATTGTAGCCAGATGATTGATGTTGTTTCACTTTGGTTCTTTGTAGCTTCCCGATTCTTTAGTTGTCAAAATGACAAGTACTCAGTGATTAATTAAAACCTTGATTTTGCTCTGTTATTGTTCATCTTCAGTCAAATATAAATTCTTATGTATTCCAGAAAATAATAAATATTCCCCAAATGCAGGTTTCTAAAATTTAGATCAAGGAATACCTTCATTTATTTTTCATTATTAATTTTTTATTATATTTAATTTTTTATATATGCACACATGAATATATAAAAAAAAATAATGTGAAAGATTTTAAATTGAAAACTCTATATAAGAAACCTGCCAGCATGGCCTGATGTTGGATGGTAACCTCTGTAAACTTCCTCACAGAGCTCTCTTTTTCCTGAGAAAGGTGAGACAAATTAAGAGTGGTTCCTTTTCAGAACTGACAAACTCCCTCTCTCTCTCTGGTATTAATTGTAGTGCTTTTTTTTTTGGTGTTGTGGACATATAGCATGGTTTCCTCTCAGCTATGTTGAAGGGTTTGGTGTTGAAAGATACATCTGAATTATTTACATTAAGATCTCTTTATAGCTGATAGAAAGAAATAAGCACTCTTGAAGGTGCAATTTGTCTCATATTGAAGGAGGCATCTTGTTACAGTGCAGATACTGCAACACGCGTATCAAACAAGGAGGCCGTGGAAAAGAAATATCTATGGACCGATTCCTGATAGCTGTTTCAGAGAGATGTTTATTTCTCCAGCCGCATGGCGGGGGCTCTGCCGAGGAACTGCTCAATCACAGGACCCGAGGGTCCTTGGCCGCGCAGGGGAACACAAAACAACCAATGGGGAACGAGGCTGAGCAGGGGCAGGGAAACGCCGTGTCTTCCCCCCAAGGCCCCTCTCCCAGGACCACATGACAGGGGGAGGGCCCCAACAGCATCTGGCATGGGGTGCTGAAGTGCATCCTATTCCCTGGTACGAATAAGACAAGCCTTGACATTTGGTCAGATAATTCCCACTCAGAGATACTGGGACTCGGGCTGAGGTGACTGATCTATTTTGTGTATCTGGACACAGAGAAAGCAGCATTTCCCAGTTCCTGTGCTGGGCCTGGGAAAGGCCTCTCCAGTCCTATACTGTGTAAAAGCTTAGTGGCAGTGAGAGCTGCTGGGAATGGCAGAACAGGTTGCTTTGAATGAAGTCAAACCATTCAAAGTGCAGAAGTGCACCAGCCCAAGCTGGTCCAGCCTTTGCAGTGTTGGTGTGGGACTCTGCACAGAGCTTTCTGTGGGTGTTGGAGGGAAGATATTGTGATGGCAAAGAGACCACAGGCACTGAGTGTTCTCTACGGGTGGGCTACTTGACCAGCATGCCAATCAGCCTTTACCCTTGGAACAGCCACTCCTAATTCCTCTCGGGAAGAGCTGATGGGTTGGCTGGAAATGCTTTCAGGTATGTTTGGCTTTCTGGAATTGCTTTCGTAGACCAATTTCTTTTTCATGGGGTCTCATGTGAGAATAAACTCATTAGCTTTCTGATATGATTCCCCGGATGGCTGACTCATGAATTCTTCTAAACTTTCAAATTTTCATGAACGTAGTACATCAGATTTTGCTGGTAAACTGAATTTAGCCTTCTTTTCAGTCTTTGTTCAGGTTTTTTATCTAATTTATGCTGGTGCTTCTCTTTTCTTGCTTCCTCTGCTTAATGTTCCCAAAGATGTGATTGACTGCACCTGAAGTTACAGCTTCTTGGCCTGTTAGAAAAAGAAATGAATTGGCCCAAGTAAATTACTAAGCTAAAATTCATATGATAATACTTTTGCTGATTGGTTATAGTCTTCCATTATGGAAAACTCAATAAAATCTTAATTAGGAAAAAAAAGAAAAAGATAAGGAAAAAGCAAGTAAAACCATTTTTGAAAGCGTCCTGAAGTTCCCTATTCTTTATCAGTTCCTTTGATGGTATTGAATAGATACTAACTCTGCTTTGGAACTCTACAAATGTCATTGCTGAGCTACTGATTCTGATGAAAGGATGAGGATCAGATGAGGAAAATTCAAGGTATGAAAGAGTGTGTCCACTGCCAAAGTGAGTACCTGTGCATATTCCATAAAATATTTCTGCATATGTGATTTTTAAATTTTTGCCAACCACTCTTGTCTTCCTGATGTATTGTTATACATGGAATGACCTTTTCATGTAGTTTCAGTTGTAGAGTGTAAAGAAACCTCCCCACCATTCTGCATCGTGAATGTGCACAACAAAAAGGGATGAAGAGATTTCTTCCTGTTATAAAATCTGTTTGACTGTATTGAACCCAAAAGAATGAGAGACAGCAAGAAAGCAAATTTGAAAAGTTCCTTCCACCCCCTTTTTTGCCAGAAGAATTAATTGCATGTTTCCTATGAAGCAAAGCACAAGAGGGTTTTATGGTACATTTCTTGTGGTTTTGTTACACTGCCACAGAAAATACAGAATTTTCTGCATGTATGTGTATATGATGTTAAGCATTTCTTCAAAGAAATCTGAACAAATGCTTAGGGTGCAGGTGAAGAAGTGGTTTAGACATCATGACATTCAGAATGGCAATGTCCCCCCAGGCTTTACTAGAGACCAGGTTAGGGGCCATCCTCTGTTCATGATGCCATGGAACAGATTATTTTGCTTAGATAAACACAGTTTAACACTCATGTTACTTTCCAGTCCATATAACAAGATTTCTACTTTCAAACTACTTATTTGGACCATCTGTGGGCTGAGAGAACTCCTGGGTGATGGCCAGGTATTGTCAGGGGGATAATGAGTTGGTAAAGGCCATATTAAGGACAGCAGTGACACTTGACATGTCTGGATGGTCGCATGATGGTGCTTGAACCTGTTCACTCTATTTTCTTTCTTTTTTCTTTTATTTTTATCTCTTCTTTCCCCCTGTAAGGCAGACACTGCATCATATGGACTAAATGGGAACTAAATGGCCTAAAGTGGGGAACACCTAAGCCAAATAATGAAATCCAGCAAAGGGGGTGGTAGGGTCAATACTATGTCCTGTATTGTTTAATTAATTCCTCAATGACTTGGATGAAGGGGTAGAGTCCCTCCACAGGAAGTTCCCTGATGATAGAAAACTGGGAGGAGTGGCTGCTGTGCTGCCATTCGGAATGATCTCTGAACTACTCCTTTAATTGTGCAAAACATCTGCCCAGACATGGAATGTAAAGTTGGAAAGAAATCTTGTTTGTAAATACTCTAGGCAACTCAAAGAGTTATAAAATGATAAAGTGTTTTAATTGTTTTCTGAATGTAGGAAGCTGAATTCTATAATTAATATACTTTGATTTAAAATAGTTCAGTATAATTATTTATTTAATGAGGCATCCATGTACATTAATCCCTTAAACTTCTTTGTTCAGTTAGAGTTTTACTTTTTTTTCCCCAGATGTGTCTCAGGCCATTCTTCACAAAATCTACAGTTTATTTGTCTGCTTTCTACAGGACTTCATTCACAGTCATAGAATTTCAATTTGACTTTAGGCTGGCCTGTACAGTGATGTTAGTGAGTCCTTTGTCTCAGTGAGTAGTGATGTAAAAGATTTAAACTCACTCCATCAGCTGTCTTTATGAACATTTGAAGCTGGATATAGCTAAAAAACACTTTTGTGCCTTCCCACCTGCTGCTGTGCCTTTTCGCAAAAAATGAGGTTGCCTTGTCTTTTAAAACATTTGTGCTTTACCTTTATTAAAGATAATGGGAATTTTCCCCATATGCCAGTGGAGTATATCTGTCAAACTTGAATGCAAAGAACATGTAATTCTTCCCTGTAGGTGGGATCAGAATATTGTCACTGTACTTTCAATAATATGTTACAAAATATTTAGATCAAAATAGTTAAATACTATAAGACTTAGCATGGTGTTTGGAGATATTGTTTGTCTCTTCCACAATCAATAAGGCTGAGATCTTAAAAAAAATTGTTACATTCAAAAAATAATCATCTTTATGCACAAACGAAAATTGCATGAAATTCCCTAAGTCTAATAGTCCCAATGCTTGGGACATTTGATTTTTAAAAATACATTTTAGCTTTTAAATTGATCATTTAATATATAATTTTTGGATATTTTCAAAGATTGAAAAACATTGGTGCATGGAAACTGAACAATCTTTTTATCAAAAAAGTTTGAGTTATGAGCCTTCAGTACTGCCTAATTTTTACACCCGAGCTAAAAGGTTAGCTCAGCTTGTTTGTTATTTCACATTCTGTGGTGGGTGCCCCATCCCTGGAAGTGTCCAAGGCCAGGTTGGATGGGGCTCTGAGCAACCTGGTCTAGTGGAAGGTGTCACTGCCCATGGCAGGGGGGTTGGACCTGGATGGGCTTTATGGTCCCTTTGAACCCAAACCATTCTGTGGTTCTGTGACTCTGAGAGGAAGCAAAAATGCAGGGAAAACATGATTTCCACATCTTGAAATAACATTTTTGAGTAGAAGATTATTGTTGGAGTCTGGTTTGGCTCAATCTTGGTACCCTGGATACTGAAAGAGCTGAGGCAGATTTTCTGTGACTTCAGGAGCTTTGTGGGCAGCTTGGCCATCGCTTGCCTCTCCCAGGAGAAGGCTGCAAGGACTGAATCATGACTCTTCTGTGCTGCATGTTATGAAGGCAATGGTGTTCAGACTGTTGTCACAATTAACATCAATGACTTGCTTTGAGTACACTTTGAAATTTATGATTCTCCAGCCTTCATGAAATCCTGCTCAGGTTTGTGAAAACCCTAGCTAAAGCAACCCCAGCAGTCTCAGTATATTTTGAGAATGTGTGGAGGTGGCTCAAGTTTTGGAAGACTGGAAAAGGGCAAACATAAGAAAAATAAAAAAAAAATAGATCAAGAGGGAAGGTTATAGAATGATGAGCCAATTCTTTTTGTTGGAACATACTAGATAAAGAAATCAGTACTTTTGTAGGGCACCTAAAACCACCAAATGAGTAAGTAGTAAATTTGTTGGCAGTATGCAGTGAATGTTAACTCATTTGTCAGGATTTAACCATATCAGATCAATCCAAAATCTTTTTATCTGAAGTAAGATGCCTTAAGGGTATAGACATGATATAGCTAGGCTTTATTCAGGGTCTCACATAACAAGAGCAAGTTGGGGTTAGTGTAAAGTGGGGACAAAAGTGTCTGGGGATGCTACATTCAGAGCAGTTGCCAGTGCTTCCCTGTCAAACTGCTATGATGAATTGAAGATCTATCCTAGGCTTAGTATGTTCAATGTTTTCATTATAATCCAATACCAGGTTGTTAAAATATGCTTATTAAACCTGCAAGTGAAATGTATCTGAAAGAGGCAGCAAACAGATTGAAAGATAAGAATTAATGCAAAACTATCACAACAATTTAGGGAAATAGTGTTGAAAACAACACAGAATTTAATTAAAATAAATGCATGGTTCTGCACTTAGGTGGGAATAAACAGCTGAGAAAATACAATAAGAAAAACAGAGATAAGACAGGTAACAGTCTTGCAAAGAAGTATTTGGACATTACAGTGGGTCACAAAATAAATGTAGGTTAATTTTGTATTGTTTTTGCTTTGCAAGGTTTGGGTTGCTGACAGCAGGGGGGCTACAGGGGTGACTTTTGTGAGAAGCTGCCAGAAGGTAGCACCTCTGGGACAAGGTATTTAAGAAGGGTGAAAAACCTGTGGAACTGCAGCTGGAGGGAGGAATGAGAATAGGTGAGAGCAACAGCTCTGCAGGCACCCAGGTCAGTAAAGGAGAGGCAGGGGTGCTCCAGGTGCTGCAGCAGGGATTCCCCTGCAGCTCCTGGTGCAGCCTGTGGTGAGGCAGCTATGCTCCTGCAGCCCATGACGGTCCATGGGGATGCAGAGATCCACCTGCAGCCCAAAGGAGGCTGTGACCCTGTGGGAAGCCCATGCTGGAAGAGGCTCCTGGCAGGACATGTGGCTCCATGGAGAAAGAAGCTCATGCTGCAGCTGACCTGCTGGCAGGACTTGTGATCCTGTGGGGTACCCATGCTGGAGCAGCCTGTGCTTGAAGGAACTGCAGCCTGTGGAGGGAGCCATGCCAGAGCAGTTTGTGCAGAACTGTAGCCCTGGAAAGGACTCAGCTGGAGGAGTTCATCGAGGACTGACTTCCTTGGGAGGGACCCCACACTGGAGCAGGGGATGACTGTGAGGAGTCCTACCCCTGAGGAGGAAGGAGCAGCAGAGATAAACCAACCACAGCCCCCATTTCCCATCCCCCTGTGATGCTGGGAGGAAGAGGTAGAGGAATGGGGAGTGAAGCTGAGCCTGACCTGAGAAGAAGGGAGTGGTGTTTTAAGATCTGGTTTTATTTCGCATTACCTTATTCTGATTTGATCAGTAATAAATTAAGCTGATTTCCCCAAATGGGGTCTGTTTTGCCCATGACAGTTACTGGATCTCTCTCTGCCCTTATCTAAACCGATGAGACTTTTGTTGTATTTTCTTTCCCCTGCCCAGCTGAGGAGAGCAGTGACAGAGTGGCTTTGGTGGGCACCTGGCATGCAGCCAGGGTCAGCCCACTACACTGCTGCACAGAGGTCAAACATCACACTGGGATTTATAAACAGCAGCATAGTCCATAAAATTTGCAATGCAAGTCTTCACAACATTGTTATGGTTTCTTAGAAGTGAACCAGCTGGAGGGAGTACAGAGGGAAGCTATGAGGAAAGCTTGGGAATCTACAAAGAATGGGGTGTTTGGTGTTCTTAGAAGACACAAGACAGAAAGGAGAGGTTATATCAGTGTGTGAATACATAAAAAAACTACAAAAAGAATGTTTCCTATGGCCATGAAGAGTAAGGCAAGAAATAAATCTCAAGCTGCAGACAGAGAAGTTTGCTTAGAATTTTAGGAATGTTTTTTCTCATAGTAGGAATTGGTAAGCATTGTGGTTCCTTAAGAACCTGTCACAATGTTCATTACTAGAAGTATTAAAGAACAGGCTCAGCAAGCAGAGATAAGATAGTTTGGGAATATGACAGCTAGAGTAGTTACTTTATAGGAAGAAAAATGAACTAGATAATCAGTTCAAGTGCCTTCTAACCAGTCTATGTTTATGCAATTTTGTCTATCTAGACCTGATACAGGGAAAAAAGGTAGAACAGCAAACTGTCTCCCTTTGTTCTTATCTGCACCATCCCCTCTTCCCTGAAGGTCTCTGGCAGGTCCAGAGAGCATGAGGTCCAGAGAGTGGCAGTGCCTCCTCTATCATAATGATGAATAATATTTCTAAGTGATAACAGTAATTATAAATATATGTATAGTATATGTATAGAAAGCACCAATCTGGGCTTGAGTGTTGATCTGCTGGAGGGTCAGAAGGCTAAACAGAGGGATCTGGACAGGCTGGATTGACGGGTCAAGGCTGATGGTGTGAGGTTCAACCAGGCCAAGTGTGGGTCCTTCTCTAGGGTCACAACAACCCCTGCGCTGCCTCAGGCTGGGGGCAGAGTGGCTGGAAAACTGCCTGGTGGAAAAGGAGCTGGGGGTGCTGGTGACAGCGGCTGAACATGAGCCAGGTGTGCCCAGGTGGGCAAGAAGGCCAATGGCACCTGGGCTGTGTCAGCAATAGTGTGGCAGTGACTGTCCCCCTGTGCTGGGCACTGCTGAGGTTGCAGCTCGAATCCTGCAGTCAGTTTTGGACCCCTCTCTGCAATAAAGATACTGAGATGCTGGAGCATGTCCAGAGAAGGGAAACAGAGCTGGTGAAGGTTCTGGAGCACAAGCCTGATGAGGAGCAACTGAGGGAATTGGAGGTGTTTAGCCTGGAGAAAAGGAAGCTCAGGGGAGACCGTGTTGCTCTCTACAACTCTGCGAAAGGAGGTTGTAACCAGGCTGGTGTTGGTCTCTTCTCTCAGGTGACAAGGTATAGGATGAGAGAAAATAGCCTCAAGTTGTGTCAGGGGAGGTTTAAACTAGATATTAAGAAACATTTCTTTACTGAAAGTGTTGTCAAGTGCTGGAACAGGCTGCTCAGGGAAGTGTTAGAGTCACCATCCCTGGAGGTGTTAAAGGATGTGTTGATGTGGCACTTACAGACATGGTTCAGTGATGGGCTTGTCAGTGCTGGGTTAATGGTTGAACGTCATGATCTTCAAGGCC
The DNA here is from genome assembly GCF_009650955.1 of Corvus moneduloides. Taxonomy (NCBI): domain Eukaryota; kingdom Metazoa; phylum Chordata; class Aves; order Passeriformes; family Corvidae; genus Corvus; species Corvus moneduloides. The sequence goes on from NC_045478.1 coordinate 8,125,832, forward strand.
TTTTCTAACCTAAACAATTCTAAGATTCTATATTTTGCTGTTGGTCAATGGTCAATGAAGCAAACTGTTTATTCAGACACCTATATAAATGTTCTGACACTCAAAGGTTTAGCAACTGTGACTTCTACTGAAATTACTGTGAACTTCAAACTCTTGAGAATCTGCAGTTTAGATTCTTCTGCAGAAATATTGAATGGCCTTTAAAAGGACAAATTATTTTTATTTAAGCTGTTTCTTATGTTCAAATCAGAGCTGATATTTTGAAAAGTCAATGTACAATGAAATGCCAGAAAAATATTTGTTAGACTTGTTGTTTGTGGTCATGCTACCCCTCCTGTTTTTGTAAAAACAGGAAGATATTAACCTCATGTATGTCTGCAGTCAATGTAAGAACTCCTGTACCCTAGTGATCTTCAAAGAAAAAATACCTGGAATAAACGTGAGGGCTGTGCTATATTATAAAGAGTCATGATTCTTCCTTTAGCACAGACTTTAAGGAAAACAAGCAAACTGCAAACAAAAACCATGACAGCCTTTCTTCCTGATGTCTGTACAGGCTATTGGTGGATCTTTCTTTTGATGCTGCAATAGTAAATAACAGATTTTTCTGTATGCTTGGAAGACTTCAAAGCTTCCTGATGCTTTCAATTTTATTAAAATGTTCCACAGCCAGGTTTGTTCAATATGTTTTTTGAATTTCATTGGCAATATCACTCACTATCTGTGCTTTGAAATGTTAGTGGGTTTTTTGTTTGTTTGCTTGCTTCTTTGTTTTTGTTGTTGATTGCTTGTTTTCATTTTGTTATTTGACCATAGCACTAACATTAACAGCCAAATAAACTATGAGAGAGAAAACACTAAACCCTGCAAGGTGTTGCTATTGATCTGAAATAATTACTGCAGGTCCAGTGCAGGAACACTGGTGGCCACAAGGATCCTTCGAAGGTGAGTGGTTGGCAGCTGGATAATAAACTCTGTTCTGAATTAGTCCCTGTTTAGATCTCTGACGGAGAGGGTGAAATGGGCTTGTTATTTCCCTTTGATGGTGTATATTAGGGCCAGATATAGCTGAATTCTTTGCACATAGCAGCTTGCAGACTGCTGCCTAGCTATGGGTGGGATCTGCAGTTATGATTTGGCATTTCTTTTCCCCAGTGGATAGTGGAGTACAGTGAATATAAATGTCTATTTCACCATGTGGAGCCACGAAGTGTTCCCAGCAGTGGCTGGGGAATGAATGCAGAGACGGGAGGCTCCGTCGTGGGACTGCGGCTAAAGAAGGACTATTATGTTCCTCAGAAATCTTCTGCTGCTGTCTGCCCTTTCCTTCGCTGTGGATGCCTCAGTTTTCTGGGTAGACATCATCTGACATAATTCTGAAGTAATTTCATAGTAATGGTTCCCATATGTTGGTAAGCAAGAGTGAATTCTCAGAACTGTTTTAGATACTACACTTTTTTTTTTTTTGCAATTACTGCTTACTAATTCAAGCAGGCTGAGGGGTCAGAGACAGTTTTACAAGTGCTTATGCTTTACATGGAATGTCTTTCCTTTTCCAGCTGTTGCTGAAAGCTTAAAATTATGGGAATATTTGTTTAGGGCAGGCCTAAACTACAAAGGTTTTGTGAGGGTTTGGACTAGCAGTTTGTCGTTTTGGAAATTCTTTTAAGGATGAGCCTGAATTCCCAGGTTTATAATTATTCTTTTGATTCAGACTCATCCCTAAGTTTCATTCCTCCTTCTGTTTTTATTCTCTCATGAAAGGACAGAATATCTGAAAAAAATGTCATGTTCAGGAAAAAATCATGAAAAAACTAGGCTGATGTTCTCTTCTTCCACTCTTCCTTTTTTGAGGGAGGTATGTCTCTGAAAGTCTGCACAGGTTTTTGTGAACAAAAGAGCTATTAGGACTCTAGCTCCAGTGTTCAACTCTTTCTACAAAACTATTGTTATGGTGATGTCCAGGCTGTCCTTCTGCTGTGTATATCATACATAAGTTCTTCAAACAAAAGCATCTCATGCAATCCACAGATGTGTTACTGGTACGTGCTTTGATGTGATTCTTCAACCTGCTTGTTGTTCCTCATATCTCAGGAATGAAGATATTCGTTGAAATGTAAAGGTGATTATTTCAAAATGGGTAAAAAAAGGGAACAGACAAGCAACCCAGCATTTGAGGGTGGAACTCCTAGGATTTTAAGAGATAGATAACAAGGACCTCTAGAATACAAGCTCTTACCACCATTTCTGGAAGGAAAAATAAAAGCTCCTGCTTAAAGATTTAAGGCTGACTTTAACTCCAAGGCATTAGGCTGAAATCTTTATGGAAGCAGATTATTTTTATCATTTCTTAAAGCTTTCTCTGAAGCATCTTGTGATGGTCATGAATAGGGATAGGATGTTGTAATAGATCAACATGAGCTGAGGTGACTTTTACTGGGTAATGCAGTCCTTCCTAAGTAAGGAACAAAATGTTCTGGTTTTCTCTCTCTTTTTTCTGACAATTGCATCTTCTATCTATAATTTATCTCTGAAATACCCCAAATTGTTGATATTCAACATGAAGACAATGAGTAGGCACTGTTTTACAACTGCAGAAGAAAACTGATTTGGAGTGAAATGGAATTTTTCAGACACCATCTTTTATATTTAACAGATGATGTGAGCACTGATTGTTGCTGCTGACTGTGATGTGAAAGCATGGAAGATGTAGCATTGTCCCCTGTCTGCTGCTGAAAAAGTACTGGGAGCAGAACCTGGTCCTTAGGGAGCTCCAAGGGCAAAGAGACAAGAAGGTTCTGATACCCAAATTCCTCGGCTATCTTGTAAGTTTTTAAAAAGTTCACAGTGAGGAGTGTAAGGTAGAGGAGCCTATGGACTCACAGGGGGAAAAGCACCAACCAGAGTGGGCATAGAAAACTAGCAGGGCAAGTCCCTGTTTTGTGCAAGCCCTTGCCCCACCTCCTCAGAGGTTTCTCTATCCACTGCCATCAGTACCTTGTTATCAGCAAAAGCATTGCTTTGTCCTCCTCACAAGCTGCTTATCATCAGAGGTGGGAGCTGCACATACATATTCCAGTCCTTCCCCCACAGATACTTGTCATTAAATATGACAGGCTTCTGAAGAAGTATTGTTACTTGTAAATAAAATATGGTTGCTAAGAAACACTATGATTAACATGCTGACAATACAACCTTCTTTGATTGTTTGGGCACCAATTGTCTGCTTCTGTAATCAGCGAGGAAATAATATTTTAGAGGAGAGTTGTCAGGCTGAGTAAACTAGGGTTTTTTCAGTTTCTTTTTAAATTAAATTAGAGTCTAGTGTTTCCATACAAAGAAAGGGTCTCCAAACCATAACTCTTCTATTTTTTTTTTTTTTTGGCACATTGTAAGTTTGTGTTTCTGTTTATGTTAATTTTTCAGCTAGGAAAATAAGGTTACTGTTAATAATGTATCTGTCAAAATATTCAAATAAAGAAAACTGGAAGCTCAGGCTCATTAAAATTTTATTTTTAATTCTATATATTAATTTTCTTTTTGCTGGTTCCCGTCTCATTTTGAATTTCTCCTGCTCTCAAATTCTTCCAATTATTTGTTACTTTTGAAATTAACTTTTTTGATCTACATCTAGAAACCACCTGCTCCATTATTCCTGTACAGAGCAAGGCATTTGAGTCTTCTTTTCCATTAGGGGGAGACAGAAAATGGTGGTGATTCTTCTTTTTATGGTAGATTGACTCTGGTGCTAATGGGTGAGGCGTGGTGAAAGGAGATGAGCATGCAGAACTCATCCTTCTCAGGCTGAAAATTACCCTTCTCACCTCCTGTAACTGGATGTGTAACTGCACTTGCATATGTTGTAACAGATGGTGTTTCACTGAAGAATGGCTGAAAACGGCACCTTCCTACCCAATGTTTCTGCCTGCTGTGTGTATTTAGATCATGTCTTCTTACTACAGTGTTTAAAAAGAAGTTGTATTGCCTATTAGTCTTGCAGAGCCAACTGAGAGATGATGGGTGGCATCACTTTTCTGCTAATGTTAATGGTATTCCAAACACAAAGCACCTGTGCTAGCACATGGAAAACAATGGTTCTGCACAGGTACCTGTGTAGACACAGCCTTCAGGCAGTGAAGATGCCTGCTGGAGGTCAGTTCAGCCTGGATGTCCTCTGTAGTGGTGACAGATACAAAGATAAAAATCCCTCTTCTGAGACCTAAAAGTAAATGTTCATTTCCAGAATTCCAGAAAAATAAACTGACTATACTTTTATTTCTACTTGGGGATGGACTAAACCATAAGTTTTGCAACACAACACCTGTGTGTTCACTGTTCTTGTGTAATAAACACAGATGATTATGCCACATGTGAGAGAAGGATGCCTTGGAGAAACTATACTGGTTAAAAATAAACTTAAATGCATAGATGTTTACCTACTGATTGAAAAGCACTATGACTTTCAGAAAGAGCTGAATGCCCTAAAGGATAAGTAGAAGAGTAAAGAAAACAGGTGATTTGTAGTCTGTCGAGCCATACAAAGAAAGGTAACGGTTTTGCTGTTAAACACACAGACACAAAATCAAATTTCCCCTTCCACCAAGTGCAAACAGATTACATCTAACCAGTGTACTGTTACTTAAATAAACATTCCTGGGTTCCATTGGACAGTTGACTGAAACCCTGAGGTATGATATTTGAATACAGTCATTGGTGATGTGCATATCTACCCACGTAGTGATTATGCTGAGTAACATAGGTAATCCTGGTTATCCTACGGCACATAAATATTGGTGGTAGAGAAGATGGTATTCTTGGTTTGACAGATTTCAAGGCCAGAAGGGTGGCCTATGGCTGTCTAACCTAAATCCTTCCTCATGCCGGAGATGTAACTTCTCTGAAAAGCTGAATTATACCACCCATATCAGAAAGCCAGTTAAACCGTTCTTAACAACTCAGATAAATTGTGAGCTGGCACCTCTCCTCATAAAATTTCATTTTCTATTGTGTCTTATTTCAAGGTTAAATTTTCTAACTCCAGCTTCCAGTCATTATGTCTAATTATGATTTTGTCAGCAAGTTTGAAAACCATACTACTGGATGGTTTTTTCATGTGCAAGGATCTGTACTAACACCTCAGTCAGATTTTAGGCTTCTCTGTTAACTTAAGTTGAGCTCTTTAAGACTCATATCCTTATATTTGTTTTCCAGTCTCTGGTCTAAGTTTTTTTCTTTTTAATTTCTCTACAATTTCACATTTTATATAACTAAGGATCATATTAACCATTTTGTCAAAGCATTACTTTGAGAGCCTATTTTGAGATGGTTATCTACAATGACTCACAAGTCCTTTTCTGAGCTACTACTTTCCAGAAGAGAGTCTCACTGTACCTATAATTTGTATTCCTGTTCCCCAGATGCGTTGTTCTGCATTTGAGTGTCCTTAAATTTTGTTCAATTTAACTGTTTTAACAGACATTTCAGGTAGCTCTGCACCAGAGCCTCATCTTTGCTACCTACTACCCTGCCCTGCTCTGTTTTGTTCATATACTCTTTGTAGTCCATTGCTCCTTCTATGAATGGAGCAATGGCTATTTGAGGGGAACCTTGTAGAAGCACCTGTGCTCACTGATTTCTTTATTGCCAGTTTTGGAACACTGTGAGATATTTTAATTTTATCTAATATACAGCCTGTTAATTCTGCACAATTCAAGTTTGTTTTCAAACCCAAAGAGTTTTGTAGCACTAAGTCAAATGCCTTAAAACATTTGCCAACACATTCACCTTTATCAACACGGCCTATAATCCTGTCATAAAAGACAATATGTTTGACAAGATTTAATTTCTACAAAACCATGTTGAGTGGCATAAATTATATGTTTAGCCACTGTTTGTTGATAAAATCCTCATTTAACTATTCCATGCACATCAAAGAAATTTTTCAATGGTCGCTAGGTTATCTCTTTTACCCCTTATTAAACCCTGGAATTATTTTGGTAGACATGTCAGTATCCCAGCTTTCTAAGATCTGTTAAAATTTAAAATTAAACTAAAAGCATTCTTCAGCTCTTTAAAAAAATGTTTGGATCTAAGTTATGTGTTAAAGTTTTTTTATTTTTATAAGATGTAATCTTATGCTAATACTTTGAAAGAGATGAAGTTGACATAGAACAGGTATATAGCACTTCTTTGTTTTAGATATCAAGGTGTATTTATGACAAATGTTTCGCTTTCCTATATCGCTCTTGAGAATTCTTCCATCTACATTTCCTGAAACAAAACTTACAGCTGACCTAATATCACCCTCCTCCTAATACCTGTGAACACTAATCCTCATTTCCTGAAGTTCTAGCTATGCCTAACATTTAAGTCATTCAACTAACTTTCTGAGAAGTCACCTATATTTTAAGTTGTTGACCATTCATTTATTTCCTATTTACCTATGTTAGATATAATTTATTGATATTTCAAATCTCATTTTAAAACACTGGATTTCTTGTTGTAAGAAAGAAACTTGTTGAATCGCCTTAACCAGGAATGGGGGTCCTCTTTCCTTTTAGATATATCAAAATTAAACACCTAAATTTCAGCAAACCACTCTGAAATTTTTAACTGAGAAAAATAAGCACTTCTAGGGGGCGATTTAATTGATTTATCTTAGAGATCTTTTAGGTTGGGATGAACTGCCTAATGGAACTGCTGGTTTCTCTCCCTAGGTGCCTGGGTTAGACTTAATGCTTCTGAGTTTTAGATATCTGTGTTATGGTGCACAACTCCCACTTTTTGTTTTTAGTAACAAACTGAACCAGTTGTCCAGAAAACATCCCTGAAAATAAGGTCACCCATCATAATCAGGCTTTCTTTCTACATCCTCCAGAGAAGAATTTAGGGATGCTGAGTGGAAATGCATGCCCATCAGTAATTTTTCTCTGCTAATCCATAATCATTCAAGGTTCTGTGACTGAATCATAACAATGAATGACAGCCACCTCCACTGCTTCCCTGGCTGTTACTGAGCCTCTCAAAACTGGCATAGAAATAGTTTTTTGACTATGAAACATTGATTCTTTATAAACACAGTTCTATGACACTGGTTGGAATACATCAGTGTTTTTACCATGTTTGCAGATGCAACCTGTCTGTGCTGTCCATCTAGTTTAAGCAGAGCAGCAAATGATGCTGGGATGTATCACTGGATGGACATTTGAGAAGGATATGAAGTGTCCAGTTCTGGCACTGTCCTATAGGGAACGGTACCCCTATCATTCCTCTCTGCCTCTCTGTCAAACCCACACAAGCACTTTTTGGCCAGCTAGAAATCATTTGTAGGTCTTAATGCTATTCCAGCTGGCCAAACTTCTTCTTCCAGCAATGCCACATTTAGTTTCCTACTGATTCTTATATTCTGGCACAAAGGTCTCAGTACATGCATCCATGAGAATGTTACAGGAGGACATGGATGGTCTCCACTTGTGCTTGGATGCAGTGGTGCAGCCATGGCAGAGGCTGGGGTGTGCTCAAGCTGATAAGGCCTGCAGGGAGGCAGAATTCATTCTCTCGGGCTCAATTCAGTGGTAAATATGACTTCTGGCACCCAAATCAGAGCTGGCTCAGGGGGTGAGTACACTGAGATGGCTTCTGCCAGAAAAACACTGTGTAGACACAGCCCATGCCTGACTAATGAAGGAAGTGATGAATCTTTGGTATTTAATTCCCTCATAGAAAGTGGCAATTTGCTGTTATTTCTGCTCAATCCAACAAACAGGCAGTAAAGGCAGCAATAGTCATGACCATGGGTAAGGATGTAGAACACCTCTGTTTAACAAGTTTTTCTTTTGAAAGCTGCTCAATTTTGATTTCTTTTTGATCACTTAACCCAGGATCCTGCCAGCTCTACACCAGTTAGACAACTTTGGTGCTGATAGTTCAACAGGCTGCTGTGTTTATCTCCCAGTGCAATTCTGACTTTCTTAGATTTTCCTTCCCTGTTGTTTCTGTAGCCAGCCCTCCTGGGAAACTTTGTTCTTCTACATATTTTATCAGTTCTACTTTCTGAGGCCTCTGGGATGACTTTTGAATCCCTGAATGTAGTCATTCAAGCATAATCATTTTCAGATCCATGATTCTCAGAAACCTTGGTCAATTTAAGGGCAAATGGTCTTGGAAGAAAATAGACACATGGATTTAATAAGGCTTAATAATGAAGTGTAATTTTTGAAATCACTGTTTATTTTGAATAATGTCCATTAATTTGTTGAAGTTGTTTTCCCCACACTCTACTTCTCAGGCATGTGGTGTGATTCTTGGAACTGTCCTGTGAAGGGCCAGGAGCTGGACTTTGATGATCCTCATGTGTCCCTTCCAGCTTAGGATATTTATCATACTATGATACCTTTCTTATCATAGAACTCTTTTGAAGGTGGACCCAGGCATTGTTCAGAATCTGACAGGTGTGGATTTGTTCCATTAGAAAAGGTGTTTCTGCTCTATTGCATTTTTCTGTGTCCTGATGGCTCCTTAAACTCTGTTTGCCTTGTTCTTTTCTTGTTTTATGTATGATTTTTCTTTGGCTAAACTGTGGAAAGAGTATCATTCCTGTGGTTTATTAGTGCATCCAATTATAATTTCTAGCAATGGACATGCTCTTTCCCAAATAGGCTGATATTTAATAGTCAGGTAATAATTGCTACTCAGATCTGATGGCCAAAACAAACATAACTGTTCAATGTGTTGTCTTTCCTGGAAAAATAACAGGATGCTTTTCTCTGCCTCTGCATTTCATTGATGCTGACCTGTTGCATGTCTTAAAAACACATCCATCACACGTCAGGTTTGCTTTTTTGTTCTTTTCTTGGCCATCCAAGGACATTGCCTAGGCATTTCACATTCCAACCTGGAACTCCACAGTCTCCCCAACTATAGTTTCCTAACTGTAGGACAGAAAGTATCCTGCCCTCTGTGTGCAGGAAAGTAAGATTTAACACTGAAAAATATTAACAGAATTCCAATGTGTTTCATTCCTATTCTTATCCATCTGATTCTTCAGAGTGACTTTAATATAATCTCCAATACACTCTATAGTTACATTTTGGCATGGAAGTCCTGTCTTATGCATTCAACAGCACCCTCTAATTTTTAGTAGCCTAGAAGATTTTCCTTTTCTTCAGTTAGAAAGTTGAAACCTGTAATTCTTCCAAATACAGTAAGTAATCCCTCAAAACCTGTTCTCACAATCAAAAGTAGAGGCTAGGCAATATGCAGAATAAACACAGTAGAATTCCTTTCCCCCCAAATCTGGAGGGATTTGTTTTCTGTGAATCATGAGCTACCAAATATCAAATAATTATTTGCTAATAATGAAAGAGAAGATTAAGATATCTCTTAAGATCTGATGAGTCTTGGAGCACAGTGCCTGACTATTAAATACCACAGTGTTGGTGTGATGATGCTTAAAGTCACTTTGTGAATCTGTCCCCAGTGATGGCGCTGTTGCTGACGTCCCTCTGAACACTTATTTGTACTGTGTCCCTCCTATGGATAGAGAAATAGAAGCTGCAGAACGGTGGAATTGTGTAGACCTAGTAGAAGACAGGAAGGTCCACAGAAAAGAGTGAACTGCAGTTTGTGGCTCCCTTAGCAAATTTGGGCTGCTTGCATCAGATGGGAAAGGTGAAGGTGAGGGTGTGAGAGCTCAGAAAGGTGATGTTGGAGTCCTGCTATAGACTGTGAATAAATGGCATGATTTACTTTCAGGACTGAGAGAAAATGCTAATGTGAGCCCTCTGAGGGAAAAGGAGTTCTTACATCATTGGAGTATGCCACTAAAAAGAAAGTTTTACTGCTTTCCTCTGTCTCTGTCATTGGGGCTGGATCGAAGGATGCTGTCACACTTGTAATCCCCCGGGACCCAGCCTGCTTACAGACATATTGGAAAACTATTACCATGTGGTATGAGCTTTCCTGCTCTGACTGAAGACTCTGTAGGGATAAGAACTTGAGTCCTGTGGGGAATAATCAGGTCTCATTCTCTTTTTTCTTGCCACTTTAGCTGGAAGGCCCTGAAATTTCTCTCATCTTAAACAGGAGGCTTCCCCCCACAATTGCTAAATTTGTCCCCATAGGCAAACATTTACACAGCAGTTCTCCACTCACCCTTCGATCCTGTGGCTCAGGAATAGTCTGTCCCACCCCTTACTCCACGCTCCCATGAGACATGGAGCTTGGGTCAGATGAGGACTGAGAAATTTGCACATTGAAAATTAACCCTTCCAGTTAAGAGCTTAGTTTAATGTCTTTGATGTTGTATTTCCTTGTTCTGCCTATTGTTTCCTCTGCCACTGGAGGTCAATGCCATGCACTGTTTTGGATAGCTTATCACCTAATAGGGTTTGTGCTCACCTACACAGAATCATCTCTTCTTCTGCTGCAAGTGTGCCTACAGTGTGATTGGCACCGTGTTGTAAATAATTAGCGAAAGTAATGATATAACTCCCAGTGGTAATCTCATCCTATTTAGGATACAACTACAATCTGAACTTCAATAACACCTTTGACATAATCAAACATCCCAGAGCCCTTTACAAAGCCATAAATTACTCACCTGTAAAGTAATGACTGCAGGGAATTACAGCAGGCAATGAGTCCATTGATCGGTGCTGGTACAAAATGAAGGAGAGGACGTACAACGGAGGCCACTCCAGAACTCTTTTCCTCTGGAAATTTCCATAGCGCCTTTAATTTCTGCATGTATCTCTTCTCTTTCCCACAGAGACACAATAGGAGGAAGACCACCTTGTTCTGACAGTCAAGGACACCTTCATCCATGCTGATCTGTAAATCCCATCTGAAAGTGATGGGATTTTAGGCGGGACACAAATGTATGGGTTTATAGCCTGCAGGGAAAACTGCTCTTAGCCAGTGATGCAAATAAACAAGTAAGTCACTTCCTTAAACTTGCATGGGCCATTTCTGAAAGCAGGGTTTTAGTGCTGCTTTTAAACAAAGAATAGCAGTGATTGCTTTGGACACCTCAGATGATATGCTGCACGCAAAATCAGAGCTGCCTCACCTCTTACCTCCTCCTAAGATACCCTCTCTATGGCTCATAGTTGTCCTCACATTATTAGGTTAGTAGCAATTTTCTCTTTTATCAATTTCATTTAAAATGGGCCCCAATTCTGGAAACCTTAAATTAAGAAGTCCATATAGCCATAAGCATTCTGACTGGAAAAACTGGAATTATTTTGGTAGACAACTCCTTAGTTTGAGAAAGAATTGCTAAATCAAGAACTCTGTTATTTATAGGATAATAATAAAACATAAGGATTAAATAATTTTTGCAGTTAAGAATACTACTCTGATTATGAAATGTTTTGTATTACATGAAAAGTCTGGGAGATTTTTTTTTAACCTGAAGGAAGACAATGGGATCAGGACTTATATTTGTAACATAAATACATATTTCTTAGCACCACCTGGAGCTTTTGGTTTTGTTCTGTTCTGGGGCTACGTGTTTATTATAGTCCTATTCTGGATTCCCAGAGTATTACTGCACTTTTATGGTGCCAGCTTGACACCAGTGGGAATACCTTATGGATGCCATTGAGTGTGGATTTGAAAAGTGCTGCCTCTGAGATAACAAATATTTTGGCAAGATGGGAAAGTTACAATAGCAAATATTTTGCCTGGTTCTCCAAGGTATACTGCAGTTTTATAACTTGTGCCTTAGTTTTAAACTGTTTCGTGTTCTTAATTGCTTGTCTTGGGTATTGGACATGTTGATGGACTGAAAGCCATGGGGACTTCTCATAGAGAAAGACAGCAATGTTTGGTCCCAAAGGCTTAATTTTGAAATCCAGCAGAGTTTTTGTCCTTGCTCTTTGGATATGACAAGTTAAAAAGGGATTCTTGCTGAATTTAGAAGTCATATTTGATGGGATAGGGCTGCTTTGGAGTAACACACAAATACAATAATTTAAACTATCATAATTTAAAAAATAGGTTGAATTGGATTATTTCTTGTGGTCTGATCCAAGGAATATTGAAGCCTGCAAGACCACTTCTATTGGATTCTGTGGGCTGTGTAGCGAACCCTTAAATGTTTTTGGAGGATAAGGAACCTTTCAGGAGCTCCCTGCTGAGCTGTGTACAGTGTCTCAAAGCAGGTGCAGAAGGGACAATTAAGCTTCCACAGGACACGATGTCACCTGTGTCCTCTTTCTTGGGCTGTCCTCAGCATTGCAGCTTGTTTGAAGCAAAGGTGATCCTGGGAAAAAGCAAGGGAAAAAAATGAAACAGCCATCTGCCCACCAACTGATGTGTGTTTTTCTTCCTCATTTCCAGATTTTTAGTCTGTTATCTTACACTCAGTGTCAGATACATTACAAACATTGACAGAAGATATTGCAATTCCATGGCAGTTCGAGGATTTTTGCTGTGTTTTGCTAGCTATGAATTAGTCCCAGCACTTACAAATTTCCTCATTCACCAGCTTTGCCTTTATTTTTTTTTTTTAATATTGGTAACTTTCTTTTTCTCTGCAGTCTAACATCAACAGAACAGATGAAAAGGTAATTCTCTGAATATCAACTGATAAGCTTTGTGAGTCCTTGTCTCCTGAAATCATCCCAATGAGAGCTTTAAGTTCCAGCTACTGAAATGTGGTAATTCTCTTTGCAAACTGCTAGGTTACATGTTGATGCTGGTTTTGCATTCTGCAAGGAACCATGATGTTGCATTTATTAGCATCTTTCTAATTGTCCTGAGTTAGTATGCATTTGGTATCCTCCATGGGGACATCTAGCTAATTAGAATAGCACCAAAGAGTGATTATTACTATGTTTCATATTTAAACAAAGAAGCTCAACACCTTTTTATATTTCAGTGAGAGTGATTTAGAAATTATTAAATCCAATGAAATAAGATTGATATAAACATTTTTATCTAACAGGAAAAGAGGTAGTTATTGAAACTAGAAAAAAAGACTGCTTTTGGTACATGGGAAAACAGATTTAAATTGCTGTGTAGTATAACAGTTCAAATTTTGTAAGATGAAAAATGATAGTTTCACTATTGCCTTGTCTACTTTTGTTTTTTTCCACCTGTTCTATCCAACTCTATCTTTAGAAAGTAGTCTCTCTGGAGCAGGGAATTACACTTTTTTATTAAGTATATGGCAGGCATCCAGCACAGAAGGGCCCTGATTCCAGACCCTGCAGCTTTGCATTAGTGCAATGCAAGTGATAAATATCAATACCATATCAATTAGCAATACGGTAAAAGTTATGATTTATTATCAAGTCTTATTTTTATTTTGTATTTAAGGTGGGGGATAATCAAATGCAAAATTATGATTTGGAGAACAGCTGTTTAGGCAAAATGATGTATTAAAAATAAGCAAATTAGTATACAAGGCCATGAAAATACTGTATTGGAGCAATGAATACTTGTATCTGTTTCAAAACTCAAGGCAACTCTTTCACCACTTACCTAAATCAGTTGTGAGACAGGTGGGTGCCATGGTCATTTCCAAAGAACAAGCATTTCTGAACATGGATGGGTGAAAAAATTTCACTACCCAGGGCCTTCTAACCCAATCAGGGGAGATCTGTGGTGATTTTAGTTGCCCATGAATTGAAGTTCAGGAAATGAGTTGTACTTCATAGCTACCATGTTCTTGTATGACTTTTAGATAACTTGGATCTCATTCTTAGGGTATTGACCATAAATAACTAATGTGTCAGGAAAAAAAAAGGATCCTGTAAAGACAACAGGGAAGCAAGTAGTCAACACAAGCACTGAACAGAATTCTGTTGTCAAAAAGAGTGGTATGACCCTTTGAGCATAAATAATGAAACACTGATTGGAGAGGTGAGGGAGACTTGAACTGGAAAGAGCACCACATGCAGCAGACGTATCTGTTTTTAATGAATGTTGAAAAACGAAGACAACATAGAATAGACCCAGAAAAATGAGGTGAAAAAGCAGCTGGTCTACTTCATGAAGGGGACTGTACAGCACAAGTCCAGCAATGTAAAGAGATTGCCTGATATTACAGGTCCAATGGCTCTTAAAAAAAGGAAAAATAGAAAAGGTTGTACTTATTCTTGACTGAAATAATTTTTTTTTCTGTGATCCATTCAATATTTTTGTACATATTGAGGCATACAATTTGACCAAACAAAGGTATTCATAGTGAAGGGATAAAGAGGTATTTTTTATGTAAGTTCAGAATATTTGATCAAAAGGTATTTTTTTTGGTCTTGAAAGCTGTGGTTCTAATAAACCTTTCAGATTCCACTAACAAACTGGGTTTGAATTCACAAACTGTGGATACAAGGTTCTGTATCCTACTAAACATTGCCTTAGCTAATCAGCTCTTCCCACTCCTATTTTCAGTCTTTAAAAATGTTTATTGATCACCATTCTGATAATTTCCAAGCTAAAGATTTTTTTTTTTCCAGTGGACACATAGTGATTAAATGCTCAGGAGGAACAAAATGCAATCATGCAGGTTTTCATTCCTCCACACATGCTAATTAGAACAGATAAACCTTTTCCTACAGCATTTATAGTATTTGTGGGGATAATGTATCTGGGAGATAAGAAGGGACAATATTTCACAATAATTTAAACATGGAAAATTTTTCATCATGTATCCATGGGGAATGGTTCAGTTATCAGATGCTGAGGCAGCAGTGTACTTATAAAGCATTATTGTAAAACATATACAGCAATGGCAGACTGCAAATCACAGCAGGTCACCTGAGTAATGTTATAGCTCTTGGTGGAAAGCTATCAGTACATGGTGGGTCTGAATTGTGACACTACCTGGAGCTGCACAACCAGCACCTGCTAGGTCATTACAAAACTTGTCGGGAAATTTTATGCTAGGTCTAAGAGGAAGGAATAGCAGAGAAGTGACAGAAATTATGATCATCTTTCAGAGTTTTGTCATCTGTGATAAATCTCTTTCCATACTTAGAGGATCTCCTTTATCGTAAGGATTAAAAAATGAGAAGAAGGAGAAAGAAAAAAACCCTGAGAGCTGATGAAGCTTTATGAAACTTAACTTATGCTGTATTTTCTTTTCACTTCAAATCTACTTAAGTTCCTGGGATTACTGTAGTATCTTTTAATTTAGTTTGGCTGTGGAGAGATTGTATTTTAGACCGACAGTTCAACTCTTGAATAAAATGAGAGATGTTTCTTTTGGACATTTATCTCTAAATCAATGAGGCTAATTGAGCACTTGTTAGAAAAATGTGAGGGAAATCACTTTGCAGTATTTTGCTTTTATCCACGAAAACACTGAATGCATACATTGTCTTGTTACACATAAATCCTGAATTGGAGACATTCCATTGAACCGTTAATTTCTATTTTGAAGTATAACTCCTCCTTTTGTAATCCAAGATTGTTCTACTGGTTAAAAGAGAGAGAAAAATGCAATGAAGAATGACAAAGGAACAGTAGAAATGTGACTTGGGAATACAGTGGGGAAAACGACTAAATGACAACATGGGAGATTCTGCTTAATACTCTTGAATTAAATTCATGATGTGTGGTAAAGACATAAAGAAAAAAAAGCATATTCCCCTTCAACATCTGTAAAAAAAAAAAAAGAAAAAGTAGATTTTTGTTCTTTGTATTTCTTTATCTCAAACAGAAATTAGGACATTGAGTATACTGTTAGGCTGCCCTTGTTTGCCAGGTTCTGGTACACTGGTACTCTTCATAACTAACAGTCTATTGCAATGCTTTGAACATTCAGTTTGGGCACTCTGCACCATACAGAGCCTTTCAACTCTGTCCCCACAGCCTTTGCATGTGGAAACAACCCAAACTGGAGACCTAATAGAACCTAATTACTAGAACAGTACCTAAAGGGGTCCTACAAAAAAGCTGGAGAGGAACTTTTGATAAAGGCATGGGGTGACAGGATAAGGGGGAATGGGTTTAAATTGACAGAGGTTGGACTCAGATTATATATTAGTGAGAAATTCTTTGCTTTGAGGGTGAGGCCCTGGCACAGGTTGCCCAGAGAAGCTGTGGCTGCCCCATTCCTGGAAGTGTTCAAGGCCAGGCTGGATGAGGCTGTGGTAAACCTGGTCTAGTGGAAGGTGTCCCTGCCCATGGCAGGGGGTTGGAATGAGATGATCTTTAAGGTCCCTTCCAACCCAAACAATTCTGTGGCTCCATGATGCTATGCAAATGCTTCTATGCTGCATCACAGGCCACAAAAACACTGCTCTGTTCAGCTGCAGAGACTGCATGTCATTCCACACACTTTGAACTGAAAAAACCCAACAAACGCACAAAATAATTCTTATACTTTTGAACTGCCGTGTCCTAATTCTTGGCACCACTGAGAAGAGCCTGCCTTCATTCTCTGGACACCCTCCCTTCAGATACTTGCACATACTGATGAGCTCCATTCTCAGTCATTTCTTCTTGAGGCTGAACAGGCCCAACTCTCTCAGCCTT
The DNA here is from genome assembly GCF_009650955.1 of Corvus moneduloides. Lineage (NCBI taxonomy): Eukaryota > Metazoa > Chordata > Aves > Passeriformes > Corvidae > Corvus > Corvus moneduloides. The sequence goes on from NC_045478.1 coordinate 8,142,317, forward strand.
TCTTTGTAAGGCAGACATTCCAGTCCCTTAATCATCTTTACGGCCCTTTGCTGGACTTGCTCCTCCTTGTACTGCAGAGCTTAGAACAGGATAGAGCACTCCAGATGTGGCCTCACTAGGGCTGAGTAGAGGGGCAGGATCACCTCCCTCAACCTTCTGGAACTGCAGTTCCAATGTATCTTCAAATACTCAAGAGGAATGGATCTGGATTCCTGCTTCCTTTCCACCTCCTCAACCTGCACTCCACTATCATAAATTAATGTGCTTAGAGATGTTAGAGGTGTCAAGAAATAATTGCATTTCTTTCAGACTGTCTTTCTCACTAAGCATGATGGAAAAATATGTTTCCTGAAATAACTTTTGGAGTCGATAAAAGGAAGTGGCAGCAGTGGTTAAAGTTCTTGAAAGGTGCTGGGTGGTGACAAAATATCAAGACTGGATGACATGCTGAAGGAATTTAAAGAAAATGCTGTCAAAATAGACATAATCCCTCATTAAATTAATCAACTCCAGCTGAGGAGTTTAATGGAGAAGTATAATCACCTTTTTAAAAAGTGTTAGAAATTGTAGATTTCAGTTTTGCTTCAGTATTAAAAGAAAATTTGAATTATAAATGAAGATTTGTTTTGTTTACAGAACCCCTTGATTGGTATAAAAAGTTAAAGCAGAAGAAATATGGCTGCCATAAAAGAAAATCACACATCTCTGACAAATATTTGAACTGAATTGAAGGCAGAAGAAGGCAGTTATTATAACTAATTTTGGATTTAAACAAGCCGTTTATGAAACCCCTTGAAGAAGGCTTTCAAGGAAATGAAGTAGCCCTAATACATTAGAGGTGAATGGCACTTACGTGCCAGAAACTGCTTAAGTGACAGAAAACAAGGGGCAAATCATCTTATCCTAGATGAGATGACTCACCTTGTGGAAGTGCTTCATGGAGATCCACTCTCTCAAGGGAGCCTCGGTGACTAGTTTGGATTGCATATTCCACTTTTAGGCAGGCAAAACATTTGCTGAGTTAAACTTTACCCCTACCTTTGAATACAGAAACCCAAATGTTCTGCATAGTTTGATATATCAGTTATTAATGAGCTAGTGAAGAGATTAACTGTGTAAAATGATAACACTTGAATGTGATGCAATTATTTCACTGGAGAGAAATGAAGAATTCAACATTCAGGAGTGCTTGTTTAGGTATTACAAATGTAAATTAAATTTCAAATCCAGTTGAAAAAAAGAGAATAATTTGAAGTAATTATGAGTGAAAAAACAAACTCTAACTCCCCAAACAAATAAACCTTCTGTCATTTCTGTAGCTCTGTGATTCACATCCTGTCCTGGAACAAAAGTTACTGTGGTTTCCCCATGTGGTCATCACAAGACCCCCAGTGTGCTCTCCCGACACCTCTCACTGCTTCCTATTTCAAAGCCAGATGCTTTTTTTCTGCCTCTCCCTGCTCAACACGCTGTTTTGCACTTCCTCACTGGTCACTGGAGCTGAGCTGCTGCAGGCAGTTCTGGGACAAACCCAGGGTGAGGTGAGTGGGTTGGTCAAGCCTCATGTAGGGCGGGGACAGCTGTATCTGAAGGCTGCTGCTTTTTTTTCCTCCATCCTCGTTCTTCTCTCACTGTTCACTGAAGCTAAGGGGGACATAAGAGCAGCAAATGGCTGAGACTGCTGAAATGAGAGCAGGAGGGGAAATCTCTGCTAGGAAACTCCTGCAGAAAATGTGGGGAGATCTCCTGTTGAGAGGAGGGGTGTCCAAAGCCAAATATCACATCTTGTGCTATGGTGAGGACTTGGATGTAAAACAATCCTGAAGATAATTTCATGACATAGAATAAATCTTGATTTCCCTCATCTTGGGTACTGTGGTCTCCTGGTCATATTAATGAAAAATAAAATAGAGCAGTCAGAAAACAGGACTGAGAAAAGTCATGATAGAAGTCTATAAATCAATGTATGTTTTAAGAAAAATAGGTTAAGTCCCTCTGTTCTTTTGCCTTTCTGCATAATAGAACTAGAATGATCACTTTGCATATGATGGACATTTCTAAAGGCTCGTGGGTTTCTGCATATATGAAAACCCTTGTGATATCCTTTTGGAGTATTCAATATTTATTAATTTTATTAACACTATTGTTGTATTGTAAAACTTTGCATTGTAAATCAATAGAAAGAAGCAGCAAATTTAAATTACCACATCTCAGGTTAAATATTAGGAGTAGGCTGTACTGGTGTTAACATGCTTATATAATAGCTTGAAATACTTTGTGCTGATCTTCTCTGTTTATTAATTCTCCAACCAAACATGAAGAGAAGTAGATAATAATTTATGCCAGTTTGTATATTTTCAAAGGGAAGATTTTTCCTGTTCTCTAACAAATGTTTCATATTTGTTAATTTGGTTTTCTGCCTTTCATTCTTCTTTCAGGAAAGAGGTCATTTTATGACATTTTATCCTCAGATATGGCCCTGGAAATGGAAACATGGGCCAATCATTGGTGAGTATTTGCAATGGTTTAATTATGTATTCATTTCTATTGGTAGAATATTTAGATCAAATTATACTGCCTTTGAAGGCTAAAATCCTTTAATACTAGTATTTTAATCTGAAGTCAGGAATGAGTAGCTATTCTAAAAACATAAAAAATTAAGCTTTGTGATTGTGATGTAAGCTTCTACACACATGCCATTTCTCCCCCAATTAATGTTGAAGGTTCTAATATTTCAGTGAAGACACCGTAAGACACAGAGCAGCTCATTAGGTAATGGTGGGATAAAAAGCCTTTAGCTACTCATGTTAAAAGCAATATAAACAGCTAGAAATTTCCCAGGTCTAGTAAAGCAGTGGCATTTATATGAATAAAGGCATCTTTGCTAACAACATACCTGAAATATAAACTACATCTGAATGAACTCTTTGAAAAACAGAGACTCCTAGAAGGAAGTTTAAGTGATTTAAGTTTTCCACAGTCTACATGAAGGCATTAAAACAAAAAAGGAAAGTAAAAGAAGAAGAACCTTTAACCTTCCTGCAATATGCCAAACTAGCACAAAAAAAGATTTTTGCATAGCTTGCTTAAAATATTCCTGAAATAGATGAGAAGCCAAAACCCAGACATTTTAACAGACATAGGCAAATACTGAAAAAATTATTGGCAAACATGTTGGTGAATCTCAAACATTGGTGGATTTCCTTTTGTTGGTAACTTTTGTAGCTGAACTTTTTATTCTGTAACAATTGTATGAATTGAAGCTCACAGATGTTTACAAAAAGCAAATTTTAGATCAAGAATCAAGATTTACTTAGGCTCTGGGACAGCAGACCATTTAAATATATGCTTAACTTGGAGTCTGTGGAAACATTTGCATACTTACAGTTAAATCTATTCTTATGTATTTCGCTGTATTGGGTTTAGAATCGGAAAATCAAACTGGTTTATGATTAAATGAATCACATGGTGGGAAAAAGCAGGTTGTAAAGTTTAAGTCAGCAATCTTTCTGATAGATAACCAGTTATAGTCCAAATGCTGTATAGCACTATTAATTATTTCTATCTTAAGCAATTCAAATAATTAAAATCATTGACACATGTCACTCGTGTGGTGAGTGAAGTTTTTGAATATAAAATTGCTGCAAACCAAGCATTCCTCATTTCCAGGTGTTTACCCCAGCTTACATACTGTTAGGTAGAAAATTCTAGGACGGATATAAGACATTGCACCCAATTATAGACACACAATAGAGCTAAAATGATCAAGAATTAGGTTTATTTTGATCAAGTCTGATGAAACACCCATAAGCCATAAATTATTTAATAAAGCCTTTAAAGTTCCAGTGACTGAAGTGAAGAAGCCAAAATTGTCCTAAGGGTTGAATGAGCAATGGCAAGTTTCCTCATCAAATCAAACTGTGTTTTCCACAATGTACCTCATAGGCACAGAAGGAAATGCTTTCTGCATTCAGAACTAATAATCTTGGATATGACATTTATCTATTTTTTTAATGAACTTAAAGTCTAGTCTGCCTGAAGACAAACGAAATATTCAGATTTTTTTTTTTAATATTTTATGTATACAGAAAATATCCATTGTTGTCACAATATTCAAATGCCTTGTACTAAAACTTTCTAAACTATTGTAATATAATGGTTTTTGTAGGTTTTTGCTTGCCTTTTTTTCCATGTAGGTCTCAATAAAATAGTGAGAAAAAGTCCCAAGCATATAGCTTTATTTTTCCTAAAGGCCAGTGTAATACATTCACAGGCAGTGCAGAGTAAAGAAAAAGAAGTCAGTGTTTTTCTCACCAACTTGTCAATGAAAAATGTTCCAGTGCTAGTGAAATGACACCTCTTCAAACTTTAATATAAAATCTTGAGTAACTTCTTATCCCTTGGTGCTTTCTGTTGGAAGTATGTTTGGCATCTTTCAGAGCTTAATATCAAGGACTCAGATTTCTGTATTTCAGTCTTATCTTGGGAACTCACCTTGGTCGTTGGCTTTGCTATATTTATCCTATTCCTTCCCTGAATGCTTTCAATTAGATCATGAAGTACTGCTAGACAAGTCCTGTTTTTCTCACTTTGCTTCTCCTTTTGGAATATTACAGAGCAAACAAGAGAGCAACAAACCATAGTCACTGAATGTTTCTCTTTTCTTAGAATAAATCAACTGTAGGATCTCGTATATGCATAAATCTTTTAGAGGATGAGGTTAAATTTTTCAGAGACTTTAGATAAGACATTCACCACCCTAACTTTACGCACGGACAAAGAATTGTCCGCCTAGACTCCCTCTATAGTCAATCTGTTGACTATACAATAGTTGCTTTCAGTAGCCACCATGAGCCTCATTTAATATATATTTAGGAAGTCCAAAAGGAATCTCTTAGAATAATGTGTATCTGCACCTCTTTGATAGTGCAGGCAGTGGTGGTTCAATGTGAACCTCTGCACTGCAGTTACCTCTCTTGGGTCACACAGATTGCACCCAGGTGTTAAACTTGTGGGTGAATACTCAAACCCCCAGAGTATTATGCAGTTACACATAGCGAGACATAAAATGTGTTTTGGGAACTATTGTATTGCATCACTGCAATTTATTTTGTTTCCAGTGTTCTCTTCTACTTTCAGCAGTGAACTTGCATCATTCAAACAACCGTCCTAAAAAGCACGCTCAAAGCTTAGCTTGGTTCCCAAATGTGTGTGTCTAGTGCCATTTGCAATGTTCTAGATTTAATGAGGTGTCTGCACAACATCAAGTACATCCAAGACCTACAGAAACAAAACTAGCAGCTGGAGGCCAGTCAGGATACCCTAGAAAACTTCAAATTATCTTAAATTTCAATGAATGGGCAATTGGAATTAATAAATGAGAAAAGTCAGGCTCAGAACATGAGTGTGTCAGGAGGTACTACCTCTGAGGGCTAAAACCAAATGGGAGATATAATAGGTGAATTTCAATTATTTAAAGTAAAAAACAGAGATGGCAATTTAAAACTGAGTTCTTCTGTTTGCCTTATGAGATCTGTCCAAACAACGCACAAAAGGGATTTTCTTTTTGGTGAATAAACTTTGGCTTCATCAGGATGTGCAAATGCAGCCATGAGTTGTTCACACTGTTGAGTGATGATAAGACCTCAGGCATTAAGATGGATCTGCCAACAGCAAGCATCCCAAAAAGGCTAAGAAGGTGTTAAGTCATGCTGCCTCCTCTGAAATTTTACACATCTGGTGGGCTGGACTTGGTTTGCAGCCCAGAATCACCACTGCTCTGGGCAACCTGTTCCTGAGTTCTACAACCCTCATTGTAAAAAACTCCTTCCTTGTATGTAATATAAACCTACACTCTGCTGATTTTAAACCCCTTTTCCTGTCACAGCAAGTCCTGCTAAAAATTTATCTAATTTACCTTATAGTCCCCCTCTAAGTACTGAAAAGCTGCAATAAAATCTTCCTTAGTGAGATTTTGACGTACCTCAGTTACTTTTGTTGTCCCTCTGCTCCCTCAAATATTCTGCTAGCCTTCAGACTTTTCCAGTTTCAACTTTTTTCATCTTGGAAGGCTGGACTCTGTGAGAAGAGACCAAGGACTGCCCCATATTGGACAGAGCCAGTTCCAGACAACTCCAGAACAGACCCACTGCAGGTCAAAGCAGAGCTTCCTAAAATGTCACCCTGTAATTTTTTATTCCTGTTCCTAGCCATAATATACCCATAAAATAGGTGAAGCTTCAGTAGTGTCAAAGTAGAATCAAACACATTTTTTCTGGTTAAAATTGTATTTCAAAATAAATAAGATCAGCAAGTACATAGCTATAAAAAGTTAATTTAAATTTCTTTCCTTAGGAAATTGCCATATCAGCTGAAAACTGGCAGAAAGCCCATTAAATGAGATAATTACAGATGGCATCATATATTCAGTTGGAAGGTGGAAGGTATCGGGATCCTCCTGAGCTATGAGTTTTAGGATGATAGTTCAGGCAGAGCTGATACTGCCAGTGTCATGGAGGATATAGAACAAACTTCATAGAAATACAGAAAAAACAGAAATGTGGTAAGAAATTTCATAAGGAGATTCAAACAGAGACACAGCTGTGAATCCTGTTGGAGAAAACAATGCAAAATACAAAATCAAGGAAAAAGAAATGAGGCTGGTTTGCAGGCAATCTATGTGACAATGGAAACTATAAAAAATGGAATAGTTCCCTACAGGGAGACATGGAAGCTCCTATGCAAGAAACTAGAACAAACTGGTAATTAATCTGAATTTGGCAGATAACTAGCCTGGATGAATTGATTTCTTTGCAATAGGCATGTTCAAGCCTACATACCCCCTACTAGGTAAAGGAACCTCCAAGTTAACAGGTTTTGGTCCCAAGAAGATGCTTGCTGGACTAGAATTAAAAAAGAAATAACATTATGGAACCCTTAAGGGAAAATAAATCTGGGGAAAATTCCAAACACAGATTTACACCATTCTTTTAGTCTTCTAGTTTTGGCATATTTTCTGTATAAAACAAGCTTATAAATAAATAAAAGAATGAGCTGATATATTAAGTCAGTGAAGTACAAGTATATCTAAAATCTATTACAGGTAAACCAAGGACACCCATATCAGGTTCCTCACCCAAGTAATACTATAAAGCCTATCTGAGTCCCTTTTGGGATTTCACACTTAGAAAATCAAATGTGCCGTTTATTCCTGATGAAGACAGTTTCCCTCATTATGAGCTCTCAAAATGCTGCGTTAATCAAAATACTAGAGTTACCATAGGCTGAACTCTGAAGCTGAATTACCCATACAGTTTATTCTTTCAAATTTGTTCATTCCGCATGTGACCAGAGCATCTGAATCCCAGGCTCTCTTCCCCAAATCACCATCTAAGAATTTCTTTACAGCCTCACACTGTCACAAAGCTTTTTTTCCCTCTGGGGCTGGTGTTGACTGCCTTGTTGGCAGTATTGCTATCTTATAATATTGCAAGATAACACAGCAATAATTTTTGTTTATCTTGCATCAGCTCTGAAGTTGTTTCAATGTATACAGGAGCGTCTATGTCAGAGAACTCCTTCCAATACAATGCCTTTTCTGCAAAATTGCCTGAGCCATGCAACTCTGTCTCGCACAAGAGTAGCAGGAGACGTGTTGATTGAGAAGTCCAGAACATCCCCTCTAGGTTTTCAAGAATGTCCTTTGGGTTTTGTTGTCCATATTAAGGAGACTAGGAATTCCTTTCAAATGCCCATATAAAATAAAATTTGCAAATCAAAACTGGAATTGAAGTAATGTGCTTGCAGTGATCCTCCAGAGAATGAGAGGTTATTGCAGTTATTGAGGTTATTGAGGTTATTGTCTTCCTACCACCCATGTACACACTGCCTCCATCCAGCTGCCTGCATACACTGTCAGTGTGCAGTATAAGTGTGCTCCATTTGCAGCACAGTATTTGAATTTTTGGCCTGCTTAACATTTGCTATCAATATGCTTTGCCACAGCTGTCAGAGTAGTCAGGGCTGGGGTTTTTTTTCTGTTTTATCTGAGTTGGCTTTATTCCCAGATTCCAGATAAAAGTGATAGTATTTTGCTTGACCATCCCATTCCAAGCGTTAAACACTGTGACTTCAGGCTTGGATGTTTTAATGGTGTGTTAAAACTGTCCAATTTTTAGTGCCTGCCCTCCCCTCTGCCCACACATGCACACACATAGCAAGCCACAGGAATACATTGCTGAGGTAAAACCAATTTGTGGAGCTTCTGACTGGGAGTGTGTTTAGCTGTGGTTGGAAGTTACAGAGTAATCACTAGGGTTAAAATAACCAAAATCAAGAGTCCACGAAATGTGGCTACTGATATAAATTGAAAGCAAGTGGTTTTTTAGGATTTTCCCTTTAGAAATGGTGGGGCACTGACCTTGCACATTTTTGTGATGAGAAATTACTGAACAAATTACTGACACTCAGGTGAAAAAGAAACTCCATCTTCTGGGAAGTTTATCAGCAGGATGATTTTTGATAGACTGTTTGCATTATTTGGTATTTTATTTACCCCATTTAGGTCTCTGTTTGTTTAGCGCGGCAAACCTGGTGTGCAGGACTCTGTTAGAAACAAGAGCTATCTATAGATCACTTCACAGAACAGTGGAATTCTGTACCTCACATGCTGAACTGCAAAACTGCACCTCTGCGTCTGGATTGTTTTAACTTTCATTCTGTTGATGCCACCTATGGTCAGATATATAAATGGTCCAGTTTAGGCAATCTTTAATTTCTTTACATATAAATGGTCCAGTTTTGGCAATATTTAACTCCTTTACTCAATTTAGCTTCTAAAACTTAAATTACAGTGCTGTTCTACTCTCCTGGCTCAAAAATTACAGAATTTTTCACCATGCATAGCTTTGTTATGAACAGCTAAAACTGCGATGCTGGAGAGCTGCTTCCTCTCACCTCAATAACAAGAACATATCTGAATTTGCAATTTTAGCTTTAGCTTTTTCTTGAATCAGGAGCTCTACATTTCTATACATCTGTTCCCGAGACAGAAGTCAAGGTGCCCAGTACAGGCACCATTATTTGGAAGATATTTCTTACATTTCTGTCACCTTGCCACACGAAACATGGAAAGATTATGATAATTTTGGGCCCCCACTCAAAGAGATAACGATAAATGGTAAAGTATTTAGTGAAGGGTGATTAGGATGGTTAGGAAACTGTGGAATATGACGGGTGAACTGACTCTGATTAGGTTGGTTTGCTTAACCTGGGGAAGAGAAATCTGAAGGGGATCATGGGGATCTAATTGCTGTCTTCCACAACCTGCAGAGAAGATGGAGTCAGGCTCCTTTCAGGGGAGTGCAGTGAAAGGACAAGTAGCACAGGATGGAAGATGCAACCACAGATAATTTTATTTATGGAGAATAACATTTACCTAAGTGCAGGCAAATATTGGTGCAGGATACCCAGAGATGCTGTGAAATCTTGGCCCTCAGAGAGGTTCAATACTCAGCTGGTGGAAGTGCTCTTCTACCTATTTTATACTTATATATCTTTATATATATTATATATATATACTTTATATATATTTCACCCTGCTTTATACTGGAGATTGGATCAGAAGATTGCCAGACATCCTCTCTAACACAAATTATTCTTTAAGTTTCTTTTAATTCTATCAAAATTATCTACAGTGCAATAGCAGTCAAAATATCTGTGGCAGATCCTCTAATCTGGAAAGGCAATGTAGAAGCACATTAGCATTTCTTGCTTGTTCTTCTTTTCTTTGGAATTCCCCAGAGCACTGTCATTTGCTACTTGTCGCAGTAGAACAAAACAGTGCATCTTTTGGCACATGTAACATTTTATAAACAAAGGAACTAAGTTGTTTGGATTCAGTGGAAAGCCAGAGGGACACTAACACAACCACGCAAAACAGTTACAGAGTCAAACTTCTGAAAGAGCATCTTAATTTCAGCTTAATCAGGTATTTCAGTGAATATTATGAAAACAAGTGTTGATTATAGAAAATCCAAAATGTAACTGGGGGATTTTTTTGTCTGTTTGTTTACAGATTCTGGCCACTGCTAATGTTGAAATGTTCTTCTCTGAAGATCCTGGCCTCCATTACAGCCTCAGTATCTGTCATTTTGATTTCTTTACATTTCAGATATAATCTGAAAACACTTTCTTGTCTCCCTCAAGCTAGTATCTCATTCTTCACCCCCATGCAGTTACTAGGAATGAAAGATATGCGTGAAGAGTGAAAAAGGATCACATGATGAAAGCAAATTAAAATCCTCTTAGAACATATCATACTCAAATGCATAAATCCAGGGCTTCTTCAAAGATGGATTCTGGGCTGCAAGGCTTCAGTACAAGGTTAGGTTCTTGTATCAGTGCTTTTATTCGACTTTAAAAGAAGAATGATTTACAGAAAATGATGAAAGACAAATAAAGAGACCATATGCTAGTATATAAAAAGAGAGAGAGAGAAAATTGTTTTTTTATGAACTAGGAGCTACCTATTACTCTATATTTGAACCATGTCACTCTTAATAAATCATAAACTGTAACATCTCACTTAATTTTTCCTTACTGTTCAAAATTGATGACCAAGGTTGCAGTTCGGCTCTCCGGTCCCGATCCCCCAGTAAGTAACGTTTAGGCAGTGTGAATTCTGGTTTCTGTGCGTGCATCTCTTTTGTCATAGTAAAGGTGCAGCAAAGCTGTGTCACAGTTGACATGGCACAAAGTTTCTCCTGGCACCAGCAGACCACAAATGCCTCACTCTCAACCATCTTTCTGAGCTCAGTACATTTTCTGTCTCTCTGGACCTTAGGCTGTTTTGTCCATTGTTTTGGGGGGGAAGGTTTTTACCTCGTCCTCAGGCTTAGCCTCAGCCTCTCTTGCTGGAAGACCTTTCTTTTCTTTTTCACTTGTCTTCTGGCTATGAGAGCCACCATTGCGCTTTCCCTTCTGAAACATTTAAAACACCACAATTTCTTCCTTTCTGGCACTACCTGTGCCGTCCTTCCCCAGTTTTGCCAGGCCAGTTAAGCAGGAGAGATGGGATAGGATATGGAGGATTGAACAATTGATGCCTTTTCTTTACTGACTGGCTTAAACTAACAGGGTTAGAATTTGAGGTTTTACAAATATGAGGTTTTAAAAATTCCCCCAGGAAATTTAAGAAAGCCCATAGCTGTTTAGCTGAATCTGAAGATTAATGACCTACATATTTTTTTAACTAAGATGTTTATTGTCTGGAACTTGACTTATTTTACTGAAAATACAGAGGGAAAAAGAGGAAAAAGGCAGGGGAAGAAAGGGATTTTTTGGTAGGTGAAAGTACTTTATATTTTTGTATGATTCTAAGCATACAAACATATTAGACCTCTGCCTTTCCAACACAAAGTTGGTCTGTATTTTAATATTTTAACACAGTATATAATGCTGATGTCACTGTATGGCTACCATAGCAGGAAGGATACTTTTACAGTTACATGCATTAAAATGCTGTTCTCTGGAAGTTCATATTGTGTAATATTAGACGTCACACGTGGAATGTTCAGTACAAACCCCTAGTTTTTTGTGTGCTGGGCAAAAATCAATTTTAATGCTAAATTTGCTTTTGATATGGTCCAATAACAATGCAAAATGAATGATGACTAATAAAATAACATAAAGTTAAATGCAAGTCAATTCTTGCCTTCACTATCATTTTACCTGGATTTGATAAATGACATTGCCTGCATTCTAGACAGTATGAGTTGTCATATTTTTCTAAGATCTTGTCTAGTGGAAAAGTTAATGCATTTTTTTTCTCTCTCTCTGAATTTCTCAGTGTGGTAATTGCTATGTATTTTTTAAATTTAATTTAATTTTTATTCTTTGAGATGAGAACTTTAAGTTGTTCTGTCAGGATGTTCTTTGATGCCAGGTGCAAATTTGTGGACACACACATGGCTTAGAGACTATTCATACTTTGCACATTAACAAATGAATCATGTAGGAACCATATTATCAAATTTTCTTTGACAGCCCCAAGTTCATTTACTTGACATTAGCAGTTTTTTTTTTTTCTAAAAGGCTTATATGAAATTTTCCTTTAATCTACCCATTTGCTATGAAAGAAGAATGTGAAGAATGTAAAGAATTCAAACTTGCTGACTTTTCATTAATTCTTCTTTCTTGTCTCTCACCTCTTTGTACCAGTTTTGCAAAAGGTGTTTTAACTCTATATTAACAGAGTCCAAGATTTCTTTTTTTTAAATACTCCTAAAGATTAAATATACAAATTAAAATATATTAATAGAATCATCTTGTGTTATTTTTTTTCCTTTTCTACTATTTTGTAATTTTTTCTAAATAAAATTTCATTGAGGAAATAAATTTATCTATGTTTTCATTTTTCATTGAGGAAAAAATGTTGACTAACCTTGTAAAGAAAATGAGGAAGAGGAGCTAAGAGAAGTGTGGGTCACAGAAAGTGAAAGTATGAACAGGTTTTGGATGGGATATTAATTTTCTTCATAGTAGCTCTTATGGTTCTATGTTTTGCATTTTTGACTAAAACTGTGCTAACAATGCAACAATGTTTTAGTGATTGCTGAATTGTGCTTACACAACATCATGATCTTTGTGTCTAATGCTGCCCTGCTAAGTAGTTGTCAGGGGATGGACAAGAAGCTGGGAGAGGACACAGCCAGGACAGCTGACCCCAACTGACCCAAGGGATATCCCAGACCATGTGGCGCCATGCCCAGGGGATAAAGCTGAGGGGAAGAAGAGGGACATTCAAAGGGGTGTTTGTCTTTCCAAGTCACTCTTATGTGTGATGGAGCCCTGCTGGGGATGGCTAAACACCTGCCTGCCCATGGGAACTGGTGAATTAATTCCCTGTTTTGTTTTGCTTTGCTTGCATGTGCTGCTTTTGCTTTTCCTATCAAACTGTCATTATCTCAGGCCGCAAGTCGGGTTGCATTGTCTTCTTGGTGGAGGTTCATGTTCTCAGAGTCAAATTAATTACTAGACTTTTAAGAATTTTACATGAGAATTTTATGTCACATAAGACTGAAAACAGTAATTTCAAGATTTTTTTTTTGCCTTCTTCTCTAATGAATCACGACATACTTCTTCAAACTTGCTGGAAGCACTTAATCTTGAGGATTTGGGCACTGCCCTCATCTCCCCTGTTCCCTACCTGTAGGTTTTCCAGTTCTTTGGGCTTGTGGTCTTTTGTGCTCAAGGTTCTCAATATGACTTCAAGTGCTTGGAACCATTTATTGCAAGTAACCTGATACGTTAAGACTCCATTTCCACCAATGCCCTGCAGAAGTACAAATAGCTAGGATAAGAGTAATTGTAACCTGCTGAGGGAAAACTGAATTTGAGATATATGAGGGTCCCTTGGTAGCTGCAATTACATCTACACAATGCTTCTGCTGTGGGCAGAGCCACCTGACACCACTATTTCTCCAGGGTATAAATTCTTTAATTGCATACATGACTAGAAATGGGAATTAACCCATGTAAGTGTGAGACAGTTGGAGAGTGTAACAGGAAAACTTGCACAAATCACACATTTTTTGCTCAGAAACTGGATCTTGTTTCTTCATCAAACCAAGCCACCACACTCATCTCATGGAGGAATTCTCTTCTGAGTATGCTTGGGCTTAATTGCTGTTCTTTTTATATTTCCATGTTTGGGTGTTGGGTTTAATTGCTGTTTCTTTAGACATGTTTCTTTTGCACCAACACCTCTGCAAAGAAGTATTGTCTGCATTTGTGAAAGCCACTTCCCTTACACATGTTTAACAAAAACTTTAGTATTATAAAGAAATTAATTACTATTCTAATCAGTTTGCTGCTGTCTATCTGATCTCTTCGGAGTCATATATACTTCTAAGATAGCCTCTTTTTTTCTCCTATAAGCCAATCTTCCTTCATAACTTATGCACTCAGACCCTTAATCATTTTGCATGGCCTTTGCTGTGTGTTTTCATTATCAGCAATGTCCTTCCTATAATAGGTAGAGTTGATTCAGCTGATACTCATTAGATATGCTGTCTCCTCCAAATACCAAATGTTCCTGCAATATTCAGAGGGATTTCAGTGAACGTGGTGTGGGGAGATGAAAGTGAGGGAGACAGCCATCTAATCTTCCAAACTTAAGTGTCATTTGGTTTGAGATGACTTTGAATATCAATTTACGTAACTGTGAGTCAACTGTCATACTGTGCTGACTCCATGTATGCTCATGTCCCTTTCTAACACTTCCCCCTCAACACAATCATACAGACGGAAGAAAATTCTGCATTTACTTGATACAGTGATGTGAACTGATGGAGCCCCTTTAGTCCCTCCAAACAGATCCCAGTTCACTGTGTTGGGAGATAAATGGGACACTGATATCAGCTTCTGCAGATGCTGACTTGTTTCGCTGCCCATGGGCTTGATCTATAACTACATGACATCTCGATTTGGCCCGAATTTCTTTAGCAGTAAGACCAACACTAACAATATCAGGTCAAATTATGGCCTCTGTAATTCTGATGGCTTTAATTGAGCTGCGTTGACAGGTAAATTAATAGGAAATTTGGCTTAAGGAGACCAGAAATGCACAATATTCCTAATGTAGTCTCATTACTGCCCTATTTAACAGAAAAAGACAGTGATTATATATACAATGTAAATCCCAAGGCCTTTTCTGCTTCTGCCAAACACTGTAGAGAGGGATTTACTGTATTATCCATTATCATGTCCAAGTCTATTCTTGGTTTGTATTGTGCTTCATTTTAGGCTATAGTCTCTGTGGATAGTTTTGATCCTCCCTTCTCTCATTACTTTATGCTTCTCTATGCTGAACTGCATAAGCCAATTATCAGACCATAAACCTCATCTATCCAAAACACTTTGAATGCGTATGCTTTGTGCCTTTGTGGCTGCTGCCCTCCTACTATTTTGTGCCATTATCAAACAAAGGCATATTTTAAATATTGTCATACACGCCCCCCGGCCCCTTTCAAAGTAATTCTTAATTAGATAATGATTAATTAGATGCTTGTAAAGTACTCTGAAAAAACAAAGTGCTATAGAAGTGCAAACTATTATTATTAATATGCACCATCATCAGTGTTATTAATACAGACCTTTGCTGCGGCAGCCCTGTCACTAGGTTTGTCCTCCTGAATTGTCCGCTCTTTTCCAGAACAAACCATTTCCTTTTTACAAGGCAGCTTTTAATCCAATTCAGTGCATTTACCCTTTGTAATGTGCTCTCTGACTTAGTAAAGAAATCACTCTGTAGTGTCATGTGGCACCAGGAGCAGTTGTGAAATGCAGACAGATTCTATGACCATCCTTTTCCCATGCATTAACAATCCAGCAACATGTTCAAAGAATTCAAGCCAAATTGGCACGCATGCTTTTCTTTTCAAGAATCCATGTAGTATCACCCTTACTGGGGGTGTTGCACTATATTGTGAGTACCCCTGTTGTGCAAAAAAAAATACAGAGAACAAGACTGCTGACCTCGTCAGATGAAGCTCGGCAGGAATGCAGAAGATTGGCTTGGTTAGTTTCAGATGCTGAATTAAAAGAGAGAAAAGAGGGAAGGCACATTTAAAAGGGACAAGGCATTTTTCCATGATAATGCTCTGTTCCACCCCAAGACATCTCCCACCTAAAAGTTTACAGAGGTGCTTGCTCACATTTACCAAAAAATCTTCTAAAAGGCAATAAAATCGTTCTAAACCTAAAGCCATCTAAACTGTAAATAGCCTTTCCTGCTGAAAATTATTCTTTCAGTTAACACAATAGACGCAAATACTCACTTGGCAGTCTCTGCTCATCTACATCTGTTAGAACAGTGTGAGATCTACTTGCCTGTTGGTCAGAGCCTTGCTCCAACATACAGGTTCCAGGCAATTAAAAGTTTACATAGGCGGACTTGAAAACACTATGGAAAAATTCACTTTTCTTCAGGAAGTCCCTTCACTGTGCCAACTGAACAACATCGGAAACATATGCCAGCTAGAGTTAATTACACTAGCTTATACTAATATGACATGCAGAAGGAAAGGCAGGCAGAGAGTCCATAGTTCCTACTAGCTGCCAAAAAGAAAAGCTGTATTGCCCTAGGTGCTGCAAAGCCCATAAAGACCACATTGGGGTGTAAGCATTAGAGCCAGGTGGAAGGAAGAAATATTGAAATGGCTAATAAAAGACATTTAAATTTGGAACTTGTCCCAAGAAATAGCCAACAATCTACCAGCCCAGCACTCTGTGGTAGTCAGCAGCAGCCTTACAGCACAGGGGAGTAGAAAACAAGATCTATATTCAATAACCTTTATCTCTAGGAAAAGATGCTGAATGGGACTGTGAATAGTGCAGTTATAGCTTTGCCTAGCAGGTCAGCCATCTGACTCCTAGTCCACAGTCTAAACTGAGACAAAAATCAATAGCAAAAAAACCCTATAGCTACATGATCCAAAGCCAATAATGCTGGAAACATTTTCTGGAATGAAAGTTGTTTTGCTTTTATGCTGCTGACCTTCTCAAGGCTAAATATGTAATCAGTGATTCTATTGTTTTCTATGTTCCCTTTGTTTGTTCTAGTATGTCAGTCTCTGCAGAACTGAGTCTTTGTTCCCTGTATTAATAGTCATATTAACACTAGATGGCCTTTTAAAAGACATTTTAAAAGACACCCATATGTTTGCAAAAATAGCCTAAAACCCCCTAGACAAATTATATATATATATATCAACATGTGATGACCAAAAAAAAGCTTCTAATACAGATGTTCCAAGAGAATGAAAATCTGTGTTAGGTAAAGTCAGCATATAGGATGCAGACCCAAAACATGTGGTCATAATTTCAATGGCTTCATATCATAACATCTAAGCAGGAAGTCTAGGCTTGGTTGCTGATTTTCTTTTTTGTTTTATTCTCATTACAAATTTAAAGAAAGTGACAATCCTGGACTTTGCCAATAATCAGAAAACATGTTTATTACAGAATAACTGGTTGTTCAGTGTTTCAAAAGGATGCACATCTCATACTTTATGGCAGATGACAAAGTTAGCTGTGCTTTCAACCGGTGAAAGCTTTCTGTTCTCTGCTCTACAAACACATCTTCCATATTTGCTTAAAAAAGTGCCACAGGAACGTAACACCTCGCTGTTGCTGATTGCAGTAGATTATATTACTTTATTGTAGGAGCTCTACAGGAGCAAATATCACAGAAGGAGAAGTGCTGAAGTCAGCTGTTGTGTCGAGGATAGTCACAGGGACATAATTTGACTCTCTGCCTGGGATTTCCACTATAAAAAAAAAGTGAAGGAAAAAACAGTGTTTAATAAAAAAACTTTCAAGCTGTAGAGACCTTCAGTAAAAAATGGTTTCAGCTGAACTTCTCTATGGCACTAAAAGACAATGGATAAAATTTGCGCAAGTCCAGGTGTGTGCATTGGATTGAGTGGTACAGCCTAGTCAACTCGCATATATGTGTATTGGAGCCCTAGATAAAAAAATACTCAACTGTTAGAAATATCTAGTTGTTTATAAAGAACATTGGTCTTGTAAAATGAAGAGTGAGGATGAGTCTTGCACTGCACTGCCAAGACAGTTGTGGGTGAGCTGTGCCTGGAGCAGTGTGAAGGGTCACACATGTAAATTTATCATGGGGTCTTTATAAATCAGACTTCTTATATCTTCACCTTTATTTCTTTCAATTTATAGGTTCTATTCTGCTCTTTATCTACACATGTAAAACTTCCTACTACCTCCTTCTGGCATTTTATTGTACCCTTTCCATTTGCTCAACCAATGATTCTCCAGTTTACTTAAACATGCCCAAATTAAAAATCCACATTTATCTGCTTGCATAATGAAAGCTTATGTGCCTGGATATGCACTTGTTTTTCTGGGCAAATCTTAAGGTCAGCGTAAATTAATTTAACTCATTTTTTAAAAAACAAAGTTTTTCCTTTATTTGAATAAAGTGAATTTCAGGTCATGATTAATTTTATTTTGTGTGCATCATATTCAACAGCTGCTATTCAATTATTTCTTTCAGACATTAAAAAAAAAAATCCTTCAAAAAACAAGAATACATGAAAAAAATTAAACTCTGGGATCACAGCTGGTGGTTTTGACTTAGATAATATAACTGGGTTCATTAGATACGGAGTGTATAGTACAGATACGATGCAGTGTCTCTTGAAGGAAAAAGGTTTCCTGCTGCTTTTGTGCACTTTTGGGCTCAGCAGAGTGAAAAAAATTTCCTTTACCAGTGACTACGTTCATGCAAATGGATAGATCTTGTGGCATAGGCAATGCATATCTTGGTTCTCACAGTGAATTGATTGTCAAAACTTTTAAATGGCCGTAAAATGCAAACTATTTTTACTTGGTGCAATTTTAGTGTCTCTAATTTCCTAATTTCTAGTGTTTCTGTAGTGTCTACAGTGCATATTTTCCTCTAGGCTCTTTTGAAAAGTATGAGATCCCTTTCTCTGTGGCAAAAAAGAGAGATCTTTGTAAAGTTATAGATTGAATGACAAAAATATCCAAATACATATTAGTTGTTCGGTTTAAAAGAAAGTATTAAAAACAATTTGTCTGACACTTTTGAACCATATGATTGTTACCCAAATGATAAAAAAAAAAATAAAACAAACAATAATACATGAACTTTGTGCATAAAAGAGTAGTTTTGGTAATGGGTTCAAGCAAAGAAAGCATTTCCCCATATTTTTCCAAAAAACAATTTTGTAATAGATATAATGGAAAAAATATGAGTAAATTTAAAATAACTTTAATAAAACACATTATAGTTTCCTAAATTTTAGTTGCCTATCCTAATATTATGAATATTTCCTTTGTTGAGATACCAATGGCTGGGATTTTACATGGTACTGATTAAGCAGGTTTACTATTTCTCATTCTATAGCAAAATCACTTTCATAAACCGGTCTTATTGTACAGATAAGAACAACACATACTTTCATAGACAACAAGGACACAATCTGACTGCTCTGTCTGAATGGGATAAAAGAATTTCAGATAATAGGATTATCTCCATCTCACTTAACTTCATCCATCCAGAAATTAGATGTCTATCCAGAGGTAATTGTGTAGCCTCTCTCTGTTACCATTGTAGCCAGGGAGGAAGCAGAAGGAACCTGCAGGCAGTTAAAATTTGTTTCGATAAAAGCACTGCTTGAAAATTATTAGTTAAACTGAACAATAGAGATCAGAGTAATTTCTGAGGCATTCAAATAAAATGGTCTTAGGTTGTGTTGAAGGAGAACATAGTAGTCTCAGGACAAACTGCTGTTGACATTTATTGTGGGCTGGTTTTCAGATTCACTTTATTTAATATTTTAACTAATGTTGACTGTGAAAAGATGCAGAGATTGTTAAAAATGGGCTGATGACCTGTCCTGGTTATCCTTCCTTCCCTGGGCATACATTTTAGAGGTTCCTTCAAGGGGATTGGACATGTCAGCTTCTCTTCCATCTTACCTGGAAGTTTGGCTACAGGCAACTGGAGCTGCTTCCTTTCTGGTGGAACTTCCTCTCTGAGTCTTGCGCTCCTTCCATTCACGCACTTGTTGCATCAGACAACCAGTGGTGGGTTGTCCATCCCACCTCCTCATGTTTTCCCCACAATCACACAGGAAGAACCACATCTCAGCTCGTGGGGCATATCCTCTCTCTCTAGCTGGGGAACATCTGCATCTGGTAACAGAACCCCTGGTCTGTACCAACATGATTTGGAGAAAGTTCTCTTTAACCTTCTTCTTGAGTTCCTGGTGATTCTCCTCCCTCCTACTTCCATTTTCTGCATGTGCTGTGACAGACGTGTTTCCACAGCTGCAATTCTTGCATGTGTTGGGCCATGCACGGCATCTGCATATGCCCAGAGCTTTTTCACCATATCATGCACGGTCTCATCCCTGTCATCCTGCTTCATTATTGCTAAAGCAGAAGCATATTCTTGTGGCCCAAGTCATACGAGTTTTTGCCACATCACTGGTATACATCTTACACTGTCTGGATTCCTAATTGTTGGGTCATCTGGGAAGACAATCTCTACCATCGCCAGTTTTCTCAACTGTTCCTTGTTCTATGGTCTTCTATGGGGTTTGCTGCATATAGAGATCATCTTGGCACAGGTATCTTTCCCCCACACTTCTCAAGAGCCACATCCAAAGACTGAGAGGTTCAGGCCCCCTTACCATCCCTTGGTCGATAGCTGGATCATGTGACAGGGATCCCAAATGCCTCGCTTCAGTACCATCCAGAATTGTGGTATCGCCTGCAGCGTTGCAAATATGGACCATCCAACTTAATATAGATTCATCAGACCATCGGGTGTAATCCTTTCTTAGGCTGTGAAGGTCTTTCATGGGCAGGGACTCAATAACAAATTCTGGTTCTGAGTCAGTTGCTGGCTTTGAGGGTCCTTCCCCCGCATCATCATCGTCTTTCACTGAGCGATCGGTTTTGGTTTTGTGTTTTCTTCTTGTGACATGAGCAACTGTCAATGACTTAGGCTCTCCGTCTGGTTTGGCTGCAGCCTGAGTGACTGGGGTGTCTGCTGATTTATCTTCCTGCCCCTCTGCCTTTATCTGCTGCCCTACAGTACCTAGCAGTGTGCAATAGGCATATGCCAAGGCCCAGCATATTGCAATGAGCTTTTTCTCATTAGAGTTGTCCTTGCACTTCTCTTTTAAATATTTCCCCACCTCAGCTGGGTTCTGAATTTGTTCAGGGGGGAAATTCCAAGCTATTGGGTCAGAGAATTTCTTCAGGGTTTGGCCCATATCCTCCCATTCCCCACACCACTCAGGATTTTCCACACCTGGGTCACGTGTCTCATCAGCCCCTCTGTACATCTCAGCCCTGATTCTAGACAAGCTGCAAACCATATAGAGTAAACCTACAAGATAACACACCAGGAAAATGGTCTCTCTAACATCCAGGGGAAGCTGAACTTTCTCAACAGGTGACATACCAGATTTAAAGGGGAAGAAGGCAATGAAAGGCTGGGAAACTTCATGCCCTGCTTCTCTTCTAACAGATTGAATGTAATTACTAATAAACCCCCAAATCAGGCTACTGAAACTAGGACGGAGAAACAACAGGCCATATACATTTTCAACAGCTCCCGGTACCTGTGTTAACCTTCTATAAATCATTATCACCAAGCACATCAGTATAGCAAGCCTGATTCGTAACCCTGCTCTGTAAAAGTTACATGCCAGGGACAAATTGGTGCTATTTGTGGATAGGCAAACAGGCCTAGGGACCAGAGAGACATTATTACCTCAGATCACATGATGACTACTGACTGCTTTACCCCAATACAAAGTAATTAAAAGCACAATGTAATTATCAGCATTTTTTTTTCACTTTCCCCAGCCATGTGCTGGGCACCAAAAATTATTTGTCCCAGTTTGAGACAAATTAGGAGGAAATGTCCTCTGATAGAAGGCAGATTTCAGTAGTCCCTCCCCCACGAGGTTTGGAAAGAAATTCCTTGGAGGAAAGTGAAAAAAACCCTATTTATTTAACAAGCAGGGGGCATGCAGGCACCAAAAAAAGAATGAATTATGTTAAATAACAAAACCTCTCGCTGTGGAGAAAAACCTGGTAGATTCAGAGTCCTTTCTGTAGGTGATGTCTCTGCTCTCTCTGGAGCCATGGTGCGGGGTGGGCCCCTCAGGATGCAGTGTGGGGCCTCCTGGCGATGTTCTGGTGGTGCTGAACAGCTCCAGAAGAGAAGAAGAAGCCAAAGTCCCAGGAAAACTCCGTGCTTCAGCTAGCAAACAAGAAGCTACCTAAAAAGCAAGAGAATGCAACTCTCTTCCCTGCTGCAGAGAGCCGAGAGCTGGGGGAGAAGGGGGAGCGAGTTCTCTGTGTTTTTGAACACAGCCGCCGAAGGAATTCCACCACCTTCACCCCCCTCTCCCGGACCTAGCTTTAAAGGCACAGAACTCATAGGGGAGATGATAGGGAATAGGGTATCATAGAGTCACCCCAGGATGTGACCAAAGAGAGACGCTGTAGCACTGAGGAAGATAAAAATCTCTCAGAAACAGCTGTCTGATCTTGAGACAATTTGGCGTGATGATAAATGTACAATGTATATTAAAGTTATAAGTCTACTGGAAATTGTATCAAGAATGTTTTTTTGGCAAAATGAGGGGCCCATCAGCAAGAACCAGGAAACGACAGGAAGATCCTGAGAGCACAAAATTATTTTAGAATAACTGAATGACCATGAATGTGTGATAAATACATTAAAACATTAAATTTATTAATTCTATGGATAAGGAAAAACATTTCAAAATATTTCAGAGAAGTTTATTGACATCAGAAATTGTGATAAGGACTCTCCATCTGGAATTTTACTCAGTTCTATAGTTGATCAAAATAAAGGTTACATCTACACTTAAAAGAAACTGAAATTTAAGCCCAAAGTTGCTTAAAAGACAAATAAGTTCTCATAGGGCCTAGATAAATTTAATCTAGATATTAACAGATAGATTTTAACCACCAGAGATGTGAAGTTCTGAAGTAGCCTTCCCAGAGGAGCAATGAGAAGAAAAATGCAAAATAATTTCTTAATGGAATTTATTACATTCTTAATGAGATTCTATGACATGGTCACCTGAACAGGAAGATGTTTCAAAACTTGAGCGTTCTCTTCCACTTCTGTATATTTGTGTCCCTAGACACTTGTTGTAGGCTGAGTTATGTTTCATTACATTAAGTGGCAGTATTTTAAACGTTGTAGTCTACTTTTCCCGTGCAGGAAGGATACATCGGAGATTTCTCTCCTGGGTCTGTTTGATAAACATACTGAGCTCAGTCAAAATGGTTAAAAATAGGTGTTTGTCAGATAGGTCACCTATGACTTCTGTGGAAAGAAGCACTCTAAGGAAAAAAAAGTGATTGGGAAGAAACATTTTGGTTTAGGAAAAAGACCTGAGAGGTCTGACTTACATAGTGGATTAAGTTGAATTTCTCTTTTTTCCCACTCAAATTACATTCAATTTTTTGCATGTTTGGTATGATTTTTTTTTTTTAACTAAATTTTGAAAAATTGGAGTTTGAAAGAGGAGAGATTTTCCTCCACCTACTGTCTCCTCTTGGAAGGTGTAGCAGGAAGGTCAAAGGGAGTTAATCCAACTGCTGAAAGATTGGGAATTTATTCTCATACAAATCTTGGATAGATTTTGTATAAAATACACATAAAAATTAATTGCTTGTAATCAAACATAAGAGACCAAGCCCTTATCCTCAGGTAACATCATTGTTGAGGGTTTTCTACATGTGGAAAGAAAGAGGAGGAAAACAGTATTTCTTGCAAATATTTTCATCTATGAGAGTTTCAACTAGTCAGATATTCCACAAGGCAATTGCATAAATAAACAATTGCCTTTTAAACTAAGGCTTAAGTAATTCAATTGAGCCATGGGAAATCCAGTCCAAGTTTTGTACTAATGAGGAAGTATCATAAATATTCACATTTTCTTGCCATTAGTCTCATAATTTACTACCTACAGGTATAGAGATAGATGAAGAATCTTACACTTAAATCTTCACTGCAGAATAATGAAGAAGGAAAGAAAGAAAATTAGCTTATCCAGCTACATTTTTAGTGAGCAGCCACTAGCAACAATTGTGCAGGAACATCATTGATCTTGGGCAGACAGACCAAGAAAGTCAGAAATAGAGTGATGTAAAAAGTGGAGCAGTGGAAATATAGAGTGAATGGCTATTCTGGCAGGATATGGTGTTACTGTGAGAGGAACTCTGGGGGTGTCTATTTATTATTTGTATATGATATCATGGGGACAGAGTTCACAGAAATTAAATTTACCAAGACCAGAAAAATATTCTATTTCTGTGTCTGCACTGCTGAGGCCAGCAACTGAAATAATAATTTTGTCTTGACCCTGTGCAGTCTGCAAATGGTTTATGAATGGGAATTATACAGACCCACTGTTTTGCATGAGCATCCACTCCCTTTGTTTGTACACACAAAAAATGGTGATGGACTATCATTATCCAAATTGATAGCAGCTGTGCTTACTAAAAAAAATGTTTTCCCCAAATCTGTTGACATGTCAGTAGTCATAAAAAAAAAAAATATGTCATATGGTACACTGAAACTCCTGGATTACTTGTCACAGCCCATTTAAATGTGTGTTGCACTCAATCCAAGAAATCTTCTGTTAAATTAATATATTTGCTAGGCACTTTAGTACAGATTCTACCATTCTCTGGGGAAGTATTTTGAAGATATCCTTAAAAACCTAAATATTTAACTTCCTTTCACATTTGCATAATTTAATTGGAAGTTTTATTTTAGCTTGTTTTTTTTTCTTTCCCAAATTCCAAGTTGTCCACCATTTTGTTTCTTGAAACTAATGTACTCTCATATTAACTCACCAGGGACCAGCCCATGAACTCCCTCTGTATTACCAGGGGACTGGAAATTTATTAACACTGTGTTTTGCAGGAGGAAGCACACAGGCCCTGCTTGCAGCCAGAACTGACTGGAACCCATGTGAATAAAAGTCCTGGCTAACAACCCGGCTGTATGAAGTGCTACAAGTTCCTGTGTCCTGCCAGGGTAATCACAGTTGTGGCTTCAATAGCTGCTATTAGCTCTCTCTCAGAGGCCACCTGCAAAATATCACACCCCAAAAAAAGCACTCAGAACTGCTTGGAGGTATTTACAATGAGGAGTGCTTTTATTTCAGGTTAATATGAATTTTTGAGCTTGTGCTTTTGAAGGTTGCATTCATGGTCTATTAGATTGGGTTCCTATCTGAGTTTCTCCATAAGCACAACCCTAAGTTTCTGGTGAGATGCAGACAAGGTCAAAGGAAAAAACCAAATAGAGAAGAAGATTTTTAGGGGCCATGTTGCAACCCTACAGAAAGCACAGTATTCCTTGAAGTTCAAAAAGTGTGCTTTTTCTGAAGAAATAATTAGCTAACACATAGGAACATGTCTTCTTTGGGTGTCATTTAATGGCATGTCTGATTTGATTGCATGGTGCCTACAGTCAGTAAGTGCAATTGAGACCTTTTTCCTACTGATGCTACAGACACAGGCAGCAGATGTGTGTCCCTGCTCTGTGCAGCTGACAGTCCCAGCTGAACAGACAAGGAGACCTCAGGGAGATGAAATAACTTACTGTTGTTCAGGACCTGAGCCAGAGTTAATGATAGTCTTTCAAACCTCAGTGCAGTGATTGTCTAGTACATTGCCTTACCTCCTGTTCTCACCAAAAAGGCAAAATAAAATGTAGAAAACCAAGTGTTGTAGATAAGACAGACTCTAAAACGAGGAGATCAGAGAGAGGCAAAAAGCCATTGGAAATCTAAGTTCAAAACCGGGAGCACAGTAGAAATACAGAAGGTCACAAGCAGCAACAGAAAGAAAAGGGAAAGATATTGTAAGACAGCAAACACGTGCGTGTTTCCCATCCTGAGAACAAAATACCTGTCTGCTCGCTGTGCCCTCTCAGAGGTTTAAAACTTCAAGTAACAGAAGGCACCATTAAGCCAGTTTTACTGGCTGCATTGTGATGGACTGGCCAAGTCCTCCCTTCACAGGCCTGAAAACTGTGGCTCCCTGCTCTGGGAGCAAAATCAGGAGATGAGGTCACTCGTTACCTGATTTCTATGGCAACAGGAGGCACTTCACTCTCTCATCTGCTCCTTCTGCTTCTCCCATATTTTCTGGGAACTGAAATTTCTGGCTGTGGATTTATTCTCCAGCTGATGCTGACATCACTTCCAATGCGTTCTGGTATTGGATGGGATAGAGTTAATTTTCTTCATAGTAGCTCATATGGGGCTGTATTTTGGATTTGCATGAAAAAAATCAGAAGTGACTCCCTTAGAAAGAGTGATATGAAAAATTCAGGAGAATGACATTTTCTTTCACTAAGTAATTGACAAAAAAAAGGAGATGGTTTTGAAGGAAAGGGGCTGAGGACAGAAGCTACCTATTTTTGTCAAGACAACGTAGAGTGCAAAGATATATGGAGAAAGTATAATTGTCAGTCACTTTCCCATGAAGGATATTTTATGCGGTAATAAATGAGATAAACAGGCACTGAATAGGGCTTTATGGGAAGCAGTTTTGGCTGTTGTACCTCTGCCTCTCAGGGTGTCTCTCATTAGTCACTCAGCTGATGAATTTGCTCAGCAGTGGTGGCAGTTTCAGGAAAAGAAGAAACAGCTCTCAGAAGATTCAGCAGTTTAGTTTAAGTACATTTCCCCTCCCATGCCTGCTCCATGCTGAGCTCGTGTCTCTGCAGCTGTTGCCTGTTTTGTGGGTACCCTCTCCTTCATGTTAATCACCCCCATCCATCCCTGGAGGCAGTGGAGCCAACCAGCATCATCTTTTCACAGCCATGTCATGAGAAGAAACCAAGGTTTTAGAGCCAGCAGAGTTTATTCTGAGCCCAGAAGAAACTCAGGTTTTTGTTCAGAATTCAGAAGCATTCAGTAATTGCTTGGGATTCAGAAGTTTTGGGTTCAGGTGTGATATCTCCCTTGAGGTTGTGGTTGCCCTCCAGTGCAGCTGGCATGGTTACCTGGTAGATGGAGCCACACCTGTGTGAGCTGGTTGTGCATAAGCCAACCAGAGTCTGCTACTGCTAAGGAAAACAGAGTAGAAAAACTCAAGCTGTCTTTGTCCAGAGCTTGCACCTGAAATCTGCATAGCTGCAGTGCGTGGTGCTTCAAGTAAGGCAACCCCATCATGAGTGCTTCTTTGGCTTGAGCTGTCAGCAGTTTGAGAAGCTCTGCTTTTCTGCAATTTTTTATAGATGCTGTTTCCCCCTATTTAAAGTAGAGATAATGTTACTTGCAAAACATGCTGAGATGTGTGCTGGGATGTGAATTCAAGGGAATATTCCAATTCCTGTAATGGCTTCCTTTCAAACTCTGAAGAAGGGCCATGTGAATTGTTTCTTCAGCTGAATTGCGGGATTTAAGTCTGCTTTGGTAACTGACAAACCCTAATCCCTCACAATACAATATATTTTCCCATTCACCCTGACATGGCATTTGATAAAGTAAGCTATTAAATAATAATTGTTGTAGTGAAGGGCAGTGTATTTGCCCACTCTTAGAGAATTTTGAGATATTAATACATGGAGCTATTGCTGCAGCTGTCTCAGATGTGCCTGCCCTGTTTATGGCATGTACTGGATGCTCTAATTAAACCCATTTTCATTTAGTCAGTGGGAAAAAAAATCAAAATTGCTTTTTGCACCAGGTTGGTTATTTAATTGGGATGGGGAAAATGAGGAAGCAGAGGAAGAACAAGTGAGTTATCCCCAGCAGGAGACTAAGAATAAGCACATTTAGTTTGGAAAAATCATTGATATCAGTCATTGTCTTGACATTACTGTTACTCACTGAATTTTGGTAACAAGATAGTAGTGGGATCTAAAGATGCTGTAGGAGTTACAGAGCTGAGGTAAGATGAAGTAATTTCTTCAAAGATAGTGGTTTCCACTGGGACTTGGATAGCTAATGGGATTGAAGTGTTTTCCCTCGGGGCCATCAGTTGCGACTGAACACATTAAAATGAGAGTACAGCTCAGTGGCTTATGTAAAATGAGATGGTGGCATGAGTCCAACTATTCAGTTCACAGGTATCTCCATCTACATGCTAATACTGAGGTTTGGGCTTAGTGTGCCATGAAAACAGTTGATGGAGCAGAGAGACCACCTCTTTTCATGGACTGCAAGACTCCAGCTTTCTAATTCCAGTGACAGGGAAGACCATTTTTTTACACAATTGTCCCTATCTACATAAAAATATTTATATGTTAATGAAGAATAGGCAGAAAATTATGCATATGTCCCAGAAAATGATTCCCATGTTGGGATGTAGAGTCACCTTCTCTTTATGTTGGTCTAGGGAATCCCAGGTTCTACCATTCCACGTGAAACAGTTTCAAGAGGTGGTGCTGAGAGTACTCCTGGCCCCCTGTGTGATAGGAGATGATTACAGAAGTTCCTGAAAACCAGAATCACAAGCACCATCAAAACCATTTTGAATTCCAGGGGGAACTTTATCTCAAAAGTCAAACTCTACATTCTTTCAGTGGGAAAATCAGACCTTTATGTGTTGGAGTGAAAAGAAGATATTATTTCAGCTCTTTCTAGAACTTTGTAGGAAGGATATAATTATCAATATATACTTTACAAAGTACCTAATGATAAGGGTCTTCATTAAATTTCTAGAGTTTTCTAGAAGGGCTTGGAAAGCCCGTCTAGAGCTCTTTCTATAGGAAGTTTGGAAATGCTAAATCACCTCACTTGTGAAATGCCTCCTTCACTGCACAGATGGATGCTTGGGGAAATATTTTCTACTGAGCCTGCTGTGCAGATCCATGGACCTCATTCATTTGCTTGCTTAAAAAAACAATGTCATTGTAGACATGATGATTTAAAGCTATAACCAAGTAATGTTTTGTAAGAAAGGTAATATTGTTTGTGAGGAGAAACCTTCAAGCATAGTACAAGCTCAGGAACCACTGTTCTGAATATACAATGTTCAGTAGCTATTATGTCTCCTTTTTCTGCTCCACAGTTATCAACTGTTTTTCTCTCAATGGTTTTAATTGGTTAATAAAATAAAGCAAAACTCAAAACATTTCTTCTCTACCTGTATTTAGCTGGAAGGCTGGTGTCTCAGGTTCAAAAGTAAAAGAGCACTTAAAACCATGATTTTTTCTCTCCAGCTAGTGCAGTTAGTTGATAAATTTAACTCACCAATGAGAAAAACCTCTTCTTGGAAGCCAGACTTAAATTCTTTCCTTTTTTTTTTTTTTAAATTATTCACATGTACCACTTTAAAAAAGAAGAATAAAAATGCATTTTAATGCCCTGAGATTAAGGTCAAATGCAGCTTCACACTTACTCCATTGACAGAATCATCTTTCTGACTCTGACCCTCTAGAGGCAAACCATTTCTGAAATGTATTGTGTTTACAGGGCTTTTGGAGAAGAGATGAGACCTACTGTGTAACTGCAATTTCGTTGGAACATGCAACTGTCATGTAATGCAGCAAACAAATTATGAAACATATTACAAGCAAGGATTGGAGATTTTTTTAAAGTCAAAATACAACTTTTTTTTTCTTTTGCTTTTTAAGTGGTTGTCAGTGGAGTAAAAGGGTTTAGAAAGCTGTAGAAACACTGAATTTTATACAACTTCAACAGAGAATCAGTTTCCTTATTGTTAATGCTCTGTCTCCATTCAAAATATTGATTAAAAACTCATCCATTTCATTTGACCTACCAGCTATAATATCACTATCTCACACCTGTTCTGAATCTGTATATATATATACTTATATATATGTAAAACCTGTGGATTAATGACTTTTTGGGATGTGGTTCTAATTTTGAGGGGGATATATTACTCCCTTAAAGCACAGCTAGTGTTCTACAATGAAGCAAGGGCTGCATTTTAGTTCAGTGCTTAAACCAAACCAAAACAATACATTTGCATTGACCTGAATTGACTGTGTGGAAAAAGGAACAGTGAAAGGGAGAAAGGGAGAATTGCTCCATTCCTTGCTTTGTTAAATAAATACTTTACAGTAAATAGAATTGGAGAGATAGGGAAAATCTCTACCTCAGTTTTGACTTGCATTTAATCATGAAGGTGGTAAATGGGAAAGCTCATTGATTCAGCTTGGGAGGCAGCTTAAATCGTATAGGAGAGCCTTAATAGTATAGGAGAGCATATAAAAACTTCTTTATCCAGTTCTGACTGGCCTTGTGGAAAGCATCTAAAGCCTATGGCTAATCTGGCCTGAGAAAGCAAAGCATTTAGAGAACATTAAAATGAATCATATTAACATTTTCAGAAAACAGTGCCAGTTTTCAGTTGAGTTGAAACCATTTGCTAAATTAATCTTTAGTTTCAGTATAGTCCACAACTGCATTTTTTTATGATTAATTCATCCAAACTACTGCCCAGCCACTTTTCTGGTGTAAGGGAGAAACATTTTCCCTTAACTCTATCTAGCTCTGATGATTGCTCACATCATTCACACACTCTTATTGACCAATGATCCAAATCAAGGATCTGGGGATGTGTAACTCTAGGCAGTGTGACACCTTCCCAAAAAGACCTTATGATTTTATCTGTGAGTTGAGGAACAAGATGGATAGAGCAGAGAGATAAGGGAGAGGAAGGCAACAAAATGTGATTAACATTAGTGTTGTAAGCAGTGATTAAAGCACAGGAGGTTTTTTTAACGTCAGAACATATCCCAGCAGAGGTGACTTTTAAAGACCTCAGCACAATTAGGCTGTAGATGTCCCACAGCTCTGCTCAAAGACAAGGCTACGACTCTAATGTCCACGTTCCCTGGCTGTGACTAAGCCAGATTTGTCATCTCTGTAGCTGCAGGGGTGGAGGAAGGAGAGGACTCTTTGTAGGGGGGTGGTGGATTGTGGCAGAACCACAGCTACTGCAGGAGTGGGGCTGCACTGGGGGCTCCCCACAGTGCCTGGGGCTGCCAAGAGTACAGGTAGAAGATGGAGCAGGAGATCAGTGTGCTGCTCCCTGCTCCTGAGACCACTATTAGAGTGTGGCACCTCATCAATTATTGGCCTCGACAGAATAGAAAATAAGCCATTATGCACTTTTTATGGTCTTTATTAACTCCGAAGCACCACATAGGTGTAGGATGTGATTATAAAACCATAATATAAATGTACTTTCCTAGATGTTAGACTTTTTATTTTTTTGCATAACTGTGCAAAACTGTATTTCCCAACATAAAAGTTTTATTTGTTTTTAAATTACATCCATAGGAAACAGGCTTGTTTCCAGCTTCATGAAGGGAGAGGAACAGTATAGGAAAAGAGAAAATACTGGAGTGGAATATGATTCTAGTTGTGCTTGCTGCTGAACTATTACTTTGTGGGTTTGGTCACTGTAGTACAAGAATTTTTTAATACTTCAAAACAAGGCTACAGAAACTAATTCTAATACTAATTCTAATACTACTAACAAATGAACTAAGATATAAATTCAAGATAAAATAAACCCATAAACCTACAGCAGTCTAGAATTAGGGAGAGTGAGAAGGAAGTTAAAAGTCTAAATGGAACAGACCGTGTCAAGCCAAATTAATATTTTCAGTCATGCACAGATAACAAAGCAAAAGAAGTAAAAATGGAAATTAAAAAGGAAAAAAACCCCAACATTTGGAGGAGATATAAGGAAACACTTTTTTATTCAAAAGAACATAAACTTGTGAAGTGGCCTACCAGGCAACACTGTTGAACTTAAACACTGGGGCTATTCAAGACACTAAAAGGTAGTGTCTCAAAGGGATCATGGTATTGAAAATGTAATGAGACGTTACTTATCCCCGGTGATCTCTGATCTTACATTGTATATGAAAGCTATTCTTGCAAAACAGTAGCTGAGCCCGCATGCAGCCTTTCAGGAGCACACAAAGGCAAATCCACACTCTCTTTGTTTGTGTTGGTTTTTTTAACTCTGCTTATTTGTATCCTGAGACTTTCCCTGCCAGCTTTGCAGGGAAATTGTATGCAGATTTTGTCTTTGGTTCAGCTTCATGTACAGTTTTGGCAGGAGGTCCAACAGGTTAAGAAGAATAGATGAAATCTTAAAAGGGAAGGTTCAGCCAATGCACATCTACATCTTTCTGATCATGCTGCTGCTGGGGTTGGAGACAGGATTTTGTGCAAAGAAAAATTCTGATCTGTTTAAATGTAAAGAGTCAGAGATATGATGATAAAACTCTGTTCTTGTTAATGTGGCCTCCTGTGATTTTGATGCTGATTCTTCTCATGCTCCAACATTGTGAAAAAGGTATAGCCTGTTTAGCTTTCTCTCTCTTTTTATGATGATGATGATTATGATTTATTTTGTTTTGTTTTGTCCAAGTTGGCTTTTTTCCCTCTCTTAAGATCTGGAGGATGAGAAGTTGGCTGAACTAGTATAGGAGGGCACAATTTTCCCTATATTGAGGAAGGTTAAGTTGGAAGCAGAGAGTCGGATGGGGCAGAAATAGGGCAGGGAGGCAAGGTGAGAAGGGGTCTGGAAACACAACATAATTGTATTCAGATCCAGGAAAAACTGCCTCCTGACAGTCCTCTGCTCTGCTGTTAAAGAAAAGGGCAGGGAGATGCATGTTGTTCTGTCAGCTGAGTTACATGTAGGATAACAGCCTTCTTCTGATGCCTGGGTTAAATCAAAAGAAGGAGGCCTCTGCTCTGGTGTGTTTCATTTATCCATGTATTGCACTGTCCCCAAAAATGAAAGGTAAAATCCAGATAGCCTGCTGGTAGAGATAGTATCCAAGCCCCAGGTAGCAATGTGGAATTTCTTTTCTTCAGCAGTTTCTACTCTTCTAAGACTCAGTGGGTTCCTTGTAAACATCCTTTATGGACAGTGGAGGGAAGGCACCACTTTACTATATGTTTAGTTGTTAGGCCCAGATTTAGGAATGTCATTAACCTCCACTTCTCCACAAGGGAGGCCAAACAGTGCTCAGTCCTTTGGATGTCCCTGCTGGCACAGAGGGATGTGTTCGCTCCTGTACCTGGGGACCTGCAGTCTGGACCTTTCTCTCCTTCATGGGTTCTCAGCTCACAATTTCTAATTTCCAGCACAGTGTTTTAACCACCACATTGCAGACCAGTCTTGGGGGAAGCATTTTCTGTCTCCTCTAATGTAAGAGTTACTCAGACACAGATCAATGGTCCATTAAGCTGTTTTTCCTATTTGCGCCACTACTCCATAGTGACTGCTCAGGGATGACC
Source organism: Corvus moneduloides (assembly GCF_009650955.1). Classification (NCBI taxonomy): domain Eukaryota; kingdom Metazoa; phylum Chordata; class Aves; order Passeriformes; family Corvidae; genus Corvus; species Corvus moneduloides. Next base: position 8,175,193 of record NC_045478.1, read on the forward strand.
ATAGGAACTCAACACCTCTGTGAAGCAGAGTTCATTCTCTAATATATCACCCAGCTGCACAGCAAATGTGCAAGGGGATTTCCAAAGTGAAGTTTTCTTTCAGACCATGGGACTTAATTTTTCAAATCTATATAAAAATATAGATATATATTTATATCACTTGCTTCTCAACCTCATCTTGTGACAAAGAGGCCGATATTTATTTCCATGCCATGTAGAAAAAAGCAATTTTTTTGCTTAAACTTGTTGCTTAATCGTTTTACTGGTACCTCTGTCATTTTAATGTAACCCTGTTCATTCACTAGATAACTGTCTCATTTCTTACCCACATCTGAGTCAGCTCAGTCTGTTCTATGGAAGAGACAGACCATACTTGTAATTGCCTTTTTTTGCCTTTTTCTCCATCTTTTCAAGTCCTGATGTAATCTTTTTTAGTTGGGTGGCTGAAACTGTGCACAGCATTCTAGATGCAAGCACAGCATGCATTTACATAAAAACATAAAAATGATTTCTGTTTTGTTCTCTTTTCTTTTCCCAATAATTCCTACCATTCTATTGCATTTTTGACTGCTGCTGAGAACTCAGTTGATGTTTTCAGAGAACTATCCACAGTAACTCTAAGATCTCTTTCCTGTGTGGTAATGGCTTATTTACAGCCCATCATTGTGTATGTATAGTTAGGGGTATTTTTTCCTATGCGCCCTTATGAACATCGAATTTCATCTTCCATTTTATTGCCTATTCACTCAGTGGCATGAGCTCCTTCTGCAAGTCCTCACAGTCAGCATTAGATTTAAGTATCCTGCATAATTTTGTATGTCCCCAGCCTTTTTTACCTCTTTATTTACCTCCTTTTCCAGATCATTTTTTAACATGCTGAATAGCACAGGTTTTCTAGTAATCTTTCTCCATTGTGAGGACTAATTTATTCCTATCGTTTTGTTTCCTGTCTTATGTTTGATATTAACTCCTAAGAGGATCTCCCCTCTTACCCAGACAGCTCAGTTTCTCTAAGAGGCTTTTGTGCAGGATCATGCCACTGGTTTTTGGAAATCAAGGAGTGCTGCACAGATTGGGTCATTGTTTTCCACATTCTTTCAGGCATCCACAAAGAACTCCTTCTGAAACACAGTTTTTCTACACAGGAATTATGTTGACATTTCCCAGGCATGATGTATTTATTGCTGTCATGATTTTTGTTTTCTTTTTAGTTTTTCCAAAACTCCAGAATACTTGGTACTCACCAGTTGTTCACTTGATCACTCTGAAACCCTTGGTAAAGACTTCTATTAGACTTGCCACCTCCTGTTTCTCTGCTGTGGGAAAAAATTAGGGATAAGATAGAACTGCTATTAGTTGAGAAAGCTCACATTGAAGACCTTAGCAAACTTAATTTTCAATTTTTTTTTTTCCCTGAAATATCTGTCATTGTCCAGTCTGGGAGAGTGCTTTAGGCTTATTTCCCATACAATTTTTCTGACCTTCTGCTTCCTGAGTGGTATTTGATGCACATTGGTCACCCACTGGTGATCACTGGTAAACTTTCCACTTCTGACATGTCCTATGGTTAGCTTCTCTGCCTTTAACAAGCTGTTCTTCAAAATCTTTTCTGTCTGTCTTACTACACTTGTATATTCAGCTTCTCAAGGCTTATATACTTTTCTATTTTTCTTAAGTAGATACAAATCCAATTTTCAGAAGGATTTTTATTTCTAATAAACTCCCTACTGTTTATCTTTGCAGATTTTTTTTTCCTGATCCTTTTGGAGTTAGATTTTTTGTTTGTTTGTTTATCTTGGACTTCTACTATATTGTTTTTAAATACTCCATAGTGCCACTGTCAAACAATTTATGTTGTTACACACTGCTGATGTTTTTACAATGAACTCCCCTTTTTTGTATTTCCTCTTTAAAAGTAACTATGACTGTTGCAGATTTTCTCCTTTTTTTCCCCCTTTACTTTGTTTGATTTATTTTTATTACTTATTGATTTTTTTTTGTATAGTCTTATTTTGAAGCAGGTCCTGAAAGCACATGGGAATGCTTACTGTCATCTGGGTTTCTGGCTCCATAAAGCTGTTGTTTATGATTACTGCAAATGTAGTTTTCCAGTAACATGGGAGTTTTGGCTTGTTGTTTTGTGGGGTTGTTTGTTTTGTTAATGTGTTTGGGGTTGGGTATATTTTTTTTGGTTTGATTTGGGTTTGGGTTCTTTTTTTTTTCTTTTTTTTTTTTTTGTGTCTTTTGGAATCTCTTGGCTTTTGCTATCAAACCAATGCAGTCAGTAGCACAGCTCTGGCAATCTGCTTATCTGAGCGGGGAAATTCTGTCCTGTGATTTCTGGAGTATGGTTTGATCTTGCTAACTTATTTTGCTTTTGATCTTGTTCATTTATTTACTTTTTGACTGTACACCTTCGTCATTCATGTCCCTCAAGCCATGAGCTGCCTTTACCATCCACACACACAACTGGTTTTCTGACACCCATAGAGAATACCTTCAGTGTGACCACTTGGGCCTCCACCACTGTCTTGTGGCTTTTGGCAGTTTTAGTTTTACCTGCAGGCTTTTCTTCTCTGTCCCTTGCTTTCTATGTATCAATTTATTGTACTTTCATCCTTAATATGCAAAGAGTTTCTTTAGTTGACCTCTCCCAGTATGTCCAAAACCCTTCTGGTCTTGATGACTATCATTTCTTGAGCAGTCAAGAATGCAAGAGTGAGGATAAAGGACATCAAATAAAGGAGACTTGGAGCTTTGTTCAGGGTTTCTTGGATGCTCATTTCACATTAGACCATTCTCAGGAAAACGGAACCCCAAATCCTTTCTTCTGAGGTTCCTGACTCACTCTCTTCCCAGATATTATAAAAAGTCAGGTGACAGCCGGTGACAAGAGGCAAAAGATTTAAGTATTGCATTGCCTACTGCCTGCTTTAAAAATTATACAGATAGTGTCACTACCAGCAACAGCTCCCTGAAATTTATTTTAAGTTTCCCTTTTTTAACTTTGACCCACTATTTCTTGAAATTTTTTTCTGGCAACATAGGAAGTAATTTTTTTCATGCCTAAGGGGAATGCAAACACCTTTCAAACATTTGCAGATGGTTTCATGCCCCCTAGTCATCCCTCTGCATGCTACATACTATATCTTTTTAATCCTAAGGCACAGGTTGCTCTATAAAGCTGAAATCTCGCAAGAGAACTAGGCTATGTCTCTGTCTATTTTTTTTCCTTCTTTTTTTTTTCCTGCACAACTTCATCTATTTTCATTGACATTGGCATATATGGACCCACAGGCAGAACCTGTCCCTGTGAATATGAAGGAAGTTTGGGCCAAGTGAAGCTTTTAGTCACACCAGTGGGACCCTGTTGACTTCAGTTTTACCTTCAGGTGGTGGCCTTTTGTGTGTGCTGGATGAAAAGACAGCTCAGACAGCTCTTAGAAATATTCTGCTCTGTTCAGGGCAAAGTGCCACAAAAGCTAAATCCCAAAAAAACCCTGTAACTTGTCCATCTGGAACAGGTGTTTATAGTCATATAAATAAAATAAAGTTGTTTTTTTGCAGACCTCTACTAAAATGTCTGGCACTTACTTGAAAACCAAGCAAACCGCAAACAACAATCTGAACAAATGAGGGGGTTGGAGGTAAGGGAAGAAGAGGGGTAGTGCTGAAATGAGCTAAAAAGCCCTTAAGGATTCAAAGAGGGAAAAATATCCTGAACAACCAAATGTAAAAATTCCTGTTAATAGCACTTCAATTTCTAACTTTCTTGCAAAACTTTTTCCTCATGGCAGTATGTACAATTTGTAAAGTGAAAGTGAAGTCATCTCACACAAAAAAATCTTGGCTTTTTAAGCCATTGAAGAAGGATATCCCCATTTTGTGGAGGCAAAGGATTAGAATAAAGAGTAACATCAGAAGGAATTCTCTTTGCCCACTTTTACCCAACTTGTCATCCTCTAATCTTTGGGAAGACGCAGGTTCTATTGCCTTCACTGGATCAAGCTCTTTAAGTTGAGTTCTTTAAGCTAAGTTAAACACTATTTTCTCTATCATACCTCTTGCCAGTTGCTAAAAGACTACATGCTACTTGATGCCATAAACCATAAAACCCTAGCAAGGGAAAAAATAATATTATGTTCCATATATAGAAGGTTTTAATACCCTGTAACAAAGGTATAATAGATTTGAATGTTCAAAGTTCTGAGTTTTTATGACTCGTCCATGGTTACAGATTTGGTCTGGTATTAAATCTAGGTTTTCAAGGATGAAGGGAAAACTGGAAGTGGAAAAGGAAAAGGAAAGAGTTGAGAGACAAAGTGCTAAAGGCTGAAGAGAAAGAGAAGACAGTTTCCTGAAGAAGTGTGGACACAGTTGCAGCCTACAGATAATGACAGATTAGAGCTGGTAGAATTAAGATTCAGTGTGTCTCAATGCCTTATTTAAGTTCTGGAAACACAGTTCTTACGATTTTTGTTTTTCAAGTTTGCATCTGTAGATATAAAAGGATTTAAGTAGGGTTGGATTTTTTTTTAAGCTTCAAAGGATTCACCAAATTGAAAAGATTGGGGGCTGGTAGTTTAGGAACATGTCTACAGATACCACTGTTTTTATAGGCTCACCTCAGCTAGCTTTAAACTGGTTAATCCTGGCAGGGTAATGCAGTTGTAATATCAGTTGATTGTAGCAGGATCATGCTGAGGTATTTACCTGGATGTCAGTCAGGCTTTGCAGCCTGAGTCCAGCTTGGTGCTGCCTGACTGCACTGGGTACTTAGCTTAGCTAGTTTAGAGCTATTATGGTTTGATCCATCTACACGAGACTGCAATGTGGTTGTAACTACAGCAGCCAAGCTCTCCAAATGTCTTTAACTACTAGGATGCATTACTGTGGCTCTCCCTTTTAGCTTTTATGTGATTTTCTGTAATGTTGCACTTCTAAAGTAGATCTACTTTGGCAAACTTTAAGGCAATGTCCAGCTGAATCGAAAATGTTTACTCCCAACTTTTCATACCACAGTTTATACAGGGTTTCTCTTCCCTTTTTCACCACCTTGACAGCTGTATCAATGAGATCAATCTATTCACTGTGGTCTACAACTCCCATAACATGCTAAAGTGTCATGCAGATTTCTCATGAATTCCCGTTACCCGTATTAAATTATACATTAAAATTACTTCAACACGGTCCCTTAGCAATATTTCCAATATCTTTCTCTCAACTGAAATGAGACTTAGAGGACTTGTCCCCTGAATCTTCCCTTGATTCTTTGTTGAATCTGGGAATAGCTTTAGTACCCCTTAAGTCCTTGGGTATGACTGCACTCCTTAGTGGCCTGTCAAAAACCTTTGCTGAAGGCTTTCTTATTCCCTTTGTTACTTCCTTCAGGATTCTGGGACACAATTCATCTGAGCCTGGTGCTTTGTCAAATGTAACAGTCCTAATTGCCTTATTATCTTCTCCAGTGCAATAGCAAAGCCTTTTAACATTTTACTTTCCCCTCCAGGAGAATGTCTCTCAGTCACAGAGATGCTACATTCCTATTTTTTTAAATTTTCCTCCCCAGTTCCCCCCAATGAATAATGAGGTGAGGAATTCATTTAGGCCTGCAGCAGAATCAAACTCATCTGTCACTAACTTTCCACTTATGTTCTTCAATGTCTCTACTACCTCACTGCCTCTTGTAGAATTCTGAATATATATTTAGAATCACAGAATCATAGATGTAAGGAATGGAAAAGAGCTATTAGGTCATCCAATTCATTGCCCTGCAACTGGAGGATTGTTCTAGGAAATATATTTCTCACTTTTTTTTCAATCACTTTTTTAACATCCCAAATGTTTCCTTTGGAGTCACTTTAATGTGTCTCACAAGCAGGAAGTTTTCCCTGATGGTCAGCTGTTTTCTCTTTCTAAATATTAAGAATCTTGTCTAAATTAAATGATCCTGTTTCACATCCACTTTTTCCTCTGTTCATCTTTTGTTTCATGTTTTTCAGCTTATCAGATAGATATAGATGACCCTCCTCTTTTGGAGAGGCATTTTGACCTTATCTTCACACTAGCTTTGTGGAGCCTGAATTTCTCATAGACTTAGTATAAAGATGCTAATGGTTTAAAAGATCTTAGAATAGGGGGAAGTTGTCTCTTGAGTTGCATGCCATTTCCAGCCTGGGTGAAAGCACCACGAGTGCATTTAGAATGTCCTGCTCTGTAGATGTGCTCTGGTTCTCACGGTCAGCATGAACCACAGTGAGCGCAGTCTGCTGCAGCAGTCCTGAGCCAGGCAAAGTACTTTACAGCCCATTCCAATCCTTCTTCCAAAGCCCTGAACTATAACGTTGTGTGGATGCCAGTTAGCACAGATTTTGTATTTATCTGTTCCAGTATTAGGGCTCTTGGTGTCCAGCCAAGGGCAGATACCCAAGGCAGTGCAATGCAGAGCTCACCCATGACCCAGAAGGAAATTGCTTTCTTTCTGCAAAAGGGCTGAACATGAACTTTCTATCATAGATAATCACAGCTGGACTTGTGCCTGTGTTGCAGCACCTTCTTCACAAATGGGGTGTCTGGCTCAGACTTCCCAGTATCTAAGGCTGCCAGGCACAGGCTCCTCACACAGAGACCACCAAGCAATACCTGACATAAACCATAATTTGTTACCTACATACCAGCTCTTCACTGCAAATGGAATAATGGACTGTCTAAACCACTCTACTGAATTTGTATACTGCAACATAGAAATCTGTTGTAGGGATGAGACTGCACCCCCAAATCCCTCTGGCCTTTCTTGGAATAGCTCATGCACAAGTTATTTAAAAGTGAATACAATATTCTAGATTCCAGTTATTAGAGCCCTATTGGCAGCTTCCTACAGGCCATGAAATTTTTCTAGTTATAGATTGTTTATCTTTACTTTCTATGTTATTACGTATAATTTATTACTCTACTGAACCTTATTCCTTTTTACATTTCATAACTTTTTCAGGCTTTTCCCCATTTATCTTTTGTTCTTTGATATTTTCAGGTGTTCAGTGTGGTTCAGCAAGGTTTTAATTTTCCTCATCAAGCTGTGAACTTTTTCCTTTTTCTTTCCAGACAGCTTAATATGGTTTGACATTTCCTCACATTTCCAACAGTCTGTGTCTGCTTCTGTGTGTAGCCACTGTGATTGGAAATGACTGCATATGATTATTGTTAGACATAATATTATGATTGTACTGCTGCTGGGCATGGCTTTGAAAGAATGGGAACCCAAAAGAAAACATATTCTGCTCCCAAACAAATCAGTCCTAAAAACAAGGCCAAAGCATGAGCCAAGTAAGCTTACCAGGGTGCAACAGTGAAAAAATACTGAGCTGTTAAAAAGCAGACAGGCAGGATTACACATATCTTTAAAACCATTACAGAGTCAACCTAGTATACTCTTAAAGTAGGAAACTATGAAAAGCATGTACTCTGCATTATATTTTGGGTCTTTTCCAATGTTGCCATATCAACACTTTAATCATTCTCTTTAGGACATGTCCCAGCCCACACTGTATGTAAGGAAACTAATTACATCAAGCCTTATACGATTTGCATTGCCCCTTACGTGAAAACCAAGAGTGTTACCTGCACCACACATTCTCATTTCTTCCTGTATTTCTTCTTTTTATATGGTAGAACAGACATTTGGATAAAGTATAACCCAGCATCAAATCTGCTTGCAATTTCCAAAATTATTTGCATATTTCCTTTTTCATATTTCAGATTGAATGTAATTTTTTTCTGAAAAAATTGTGAGAAAGTATTGCCCTGTTATGACAAAGTTTTACAACTTAACTATGTACTTAATATGGAAAAAACTGATTTGTTTAAAACCTGAAACTTCTGAGCCTCAGTTAGTATTCCTTAACTCATGTCAAGAACACACAATAAAATGCCTTTTCTTGCTCACCTTTTCTATATTTTTCATACATCTGTACACCTCTGCAATGTGTCTTCAATATCATGTGCTAATGTTACTGTAAACAAGTAATTTAAAGCATTTCTTATTAAGTCAGGGATCTTTCAGCCAGGAATGGGTTTAAGTGTTGTAACTGCTTGACTCTGCCTACCAGGCTGCAGCTCGCTGTGAGCACAGTGGGGTTTCCTAGGGCCATGCAACCAGTCACATCCTGGAGTCTGGCAGCCAGCAGCGTTACAACGCAGTGGTAATGAAGAAGCTAGAGAAGGGTCTCCCAGGAGAGTGTAAGATGGCTTTATTCACATCTTGTCCCACTGCCCTTGGAGGCAGAGAGAGAGACCTCGTGCTCTGTGCGTGGTTTTGTCAGGGGCCCAGGGGAGGTCCCTGGGCGGGGTTGGGGTACAGGAGCCAATAGGGAGAAACTGAGGGAGTGGCCAAGGCTAGGGCTGGGAACAGGGGTAACGTGGCATCACAGAATCAGGGGGTTAACAGGCTACCACTTTTAAGTATAACTGGCCTGGGTTGGAACTGAGGAACCTGGGACTTCTGGTTATTGGCCAGTTGAATATGAGCCAGCAGTGCCCTGGCAGCCAGGAGGACATCCCTGTCCTGGGGGGCACCAGGCCCAGCATTGGCAGCCGGGCAAGGGAGGGGATTGTCCTGCTCTGCTCTGCACTGGGGCGGCCTCACCTCGAGTCCTGGGGGCAGTTTTGGGCACCATGATATAACAGAGAGCATCCAAAGGAGGGCAACAAAGATGGTGAAGGGTCTTGTGGGGAAGCTGTATGAGGAGCAGCTGAGATCACTTGGTCTGTTCGGCCTGGAGAAGAGGAGACTGATGGGAGGCCTCATTGCAGTTACAAATTCCTTGTGAGGGGAGAAGGAAGGGCAGGCACTGGTCTCTTCTCTGCGGTGACCAGTGGCAGGACCCAAGGGCATGGCCTGAAGTTGTTGCAGGGAAGGTTTAAGTTGGATATTAGAAAAAGGTTCTTGACCCAAAGGGTGGTTTGGGCACTGGAACAGGGTCCCCAGGGCAGTGGTCACAGCACCAAGCCTGACAGTTCAAGCGTTTGGACAATGCTTTCAGGCATGTGGAGGGATGCTTGGGGATGGTGCTGTACAGGGCCACAAGCTGGACTCAATGATCCTGTGGCTCCCTTCCAACTCAGCACATTCTACGATTCTGTGATGTGCTGGATGGTCAGACTCCTTCCCTGCATAACAGCTGGGCTGCTCTGTATTGGGATAGGCTTTTACACTACCTGCACAGTGATATCTGAGTGCAGCTGGTGCTGTGAAGTCAGAGATTACAGTTACTTTGTGCCAATTGAATAGCAGAAAGAAGCTGAGTTAACCTACTTCTGACTGGAATCAGAGAAAATTTCCAAAACCTGCAAAAGTCAGTTCGCTCCAAGAATCTGTGAGTTTAATTTACACTGGTGGAATTTGTAAAGGAGTTGATAGGAACATACAGGTGCAGATGCCTAGTGCTGAGAAAAGGTATTATCCTTGAAAGCCCTTGGCAGGGATTTGAGGGCAGAGAGAGTGTACCTGGTGTATGAGGAGCATAAAAGGGAAAAACAACATGAGGTTTGTCAAGAGGAGGAGTTAGCAAAAAGGGGTTCCCAGCTATAAGAAGATTTTTGTTTAACAAAGGCCCCGTCTTTATCATGATTTCGGAAGAATCTGCCTGAGAAGAAAGGGCACTTCATGAAGACAAACTGATGGGGCAAACCCAAACCATTCTTTTAGAAATTTAATATCCATTTTACTTGGTGGTTTCTGTTAAGAATGGAGATAAGCACACACAGCTGCAGAGCAAAAAGACTTTAAGCTAGACACGCTTATGACATGCTTACTCTGTGCTGTGCCAGACTCTATGGGAGAAGCTGCCAGTGCTGTGAGCAAAATACATCTACTTTGTACATACTAGTCAATTTAGGATCAAACCCATTTAACATCCTCTGCAACAGGGACTCAATGCACCTGCACAACATTTGGTTTCATCACAACCATTTAGCCCATTTAAGCTAAGAAGGTGGAAAAAACTCTGAGCCCTTGTGTTCAGACCCATTGGTTTTTATTATGGATAGGCTGTCAATTAGCCTTGCCTGCATCAGCATCAAAATTAACCTGGTAGTGCTAAAATGATGGAGTTGAAAAAATAATTACCTTTTACCTGCTATTTTCATGTCAGTGAAGCCAAAGACAAAAAAAATCATCACAAATCTTTCAGTGTAACTTGGCAAAGATGTAGCTACATTTTTTTTCAAAAAGCACTTCCTCTATGAAAAAAAACCCCCAAAAAACAACAACCCAAAAACCCCCAAAAAACAAAAACCCCAAACCAAATATGTCCCTGCAAACACAAGCAGAAGAAAAGTAATCCAAATATAGCTATTTAGCTCCATATTCCAACCAGTGAATCCAAAGCAATTCAAATTTAATCCAAGAGTGCATTTATGCCAAATTCAAATCCGTTCCTCCCCTCTATGTTTGATAATTTCTGTTCTAAATGTCTCTAAGTGTTCTCTCACCACAAATTCTTGCCACAATGGCAGCTGTTTAGCAAATAAACTAAAAAATAAAAATGTTATCATTGTGAAATAAGATATATTTAATTAAATAAGATAGAGAAGTGCTATTACAAGAACATAAAACTGTAAGGCACAAGATAAAACTAAATTACTACATGGCTGCTCAATTCAATCTAATCCTTGAAGATAAAGATGGAGCCAGAAAATTGCATGTATTGTGAAATCAACATAAGCCCTAAGCAAATATTAACTAGGGATATATAAACTGATTTATTATAAATACAAGTGTGAATGCTAGGATTAGTTAAGGAAATGCAAACTGAGACACAATAAGGCATAAAATGATGCAGTATTTCTCTAAAATACTGGTAAGTGTACACAAAAAATGTGCAATGCCCAGGACATAATATTTGTTTACCTGATTTGACACACTGTGTAGGGGAAATTATGTAATAGACAGAAAAATGGTACATTTGTTTTCAGCAATTTTTGATAGCATTCAATTAATAGAGTTTCTTTATGTATTAAATAATATGGTAAATCAGTGAAAAAAAGAAAGTATTCTGCTTTGGTTTTAACTGCTTGTTTTTTATCAAAGTTCTACTTGCTAAATTATTAGGAGTGCATATTAGACATTGAAGACTGCATGAGATGCTTCTCAGTATCAAAGGACCCATATTTTTGTATGGTATGAACAGAAGACTATCTCAAGCAGTTTTACTTCCACATCTTTCCTGGGAAGTCTGTACAATATGCATAAACAAGAGAGAGATAAGAGTCATCAGTGCCCATGATAATAATGGTTGCATACTGCAAATATCTATATGTGCTCACTTTAAGCTTAGTTTTTATCTTTTGGAGAGGTAAAGATGCAAAATCCTTCAGGTCAGACCTATCTCAGTCACAAAATGCTGTCAGTGAACTTTATTGCTTGCATTATACTGACCTGCAAGGCAGATTCATGCCTGTTAAACTGACCTTACTGTATCTAAAGTGAGAAAGAATTTTATATAGTTTGCAGCAGATCTTTCCTGCCCTTGTTTTTTTTTTTTGTGACAATCTTCTTGTGGAAGGATAAAAATGATAAATTGGGAGCTTTAATGGTGTATCTTGCTATCTTATTTCATATTACTGAAGAATATCCTGAACTCTTTAGAAAGACCACTCTTTGTTTGTGAAGCCGAGCCTCCAGAAGGCATTGCCACAGGTACACGCTGTGCAATGGCCAGAGATCAAATAGGCACGATGTGAGCACTGTCCATTCTTAGCCTTGAGCAAGGCAAATGTTCCACAGTTGATACCTGAGAGCAGGAGGGAACAAGGCAAGCAGGCATCATGCTGGGACATAACTGCTTTATAGAAGGGCTGGACCCTGCAGACTTTCTCTCCTTTCTAAGTGGAACCATTAACAAGACCAGCTTCTCATTGTTTGTCCTCCCAAGCTCCATCTCTGCCTTTTAACTCTGCTGTGTACACAACTCAGTTGTGTACAGCACTGATCTGTTAACACATTCAGACTCTGAACTGCATTAAGGAACTATTTTTGCCCCTTTGGCAGAAGTTGGCAGTGGGCAATGGGTTACACTGAGAGTTGACCTGAGCCCGTGTTCAAGTCAGGTTTGTGATGTGGACAGTCAGAATTGTGACTTTCAGGTGCACAACAGCAACTACATGTCCCAGGCTAACCTACCTGTCTGACTGTTCCACAGCTTTTCTTAGAAATCCCAGTTCCTCTTTCAGTTTTTCATTTATTCTTTTTGTTGGTCCAATTATGCAGCTTTCAACATTGTTTTCTAGGCAAGGACTCTTAGGAGTCCTAGGCTTCAACCTCTCAGCTTTATGCACCAACTCTTAATCCAAAGGACTCTAATCCCTCCAGCCAAATTGATCCCAAGCTCATTTTTCCTTCATCAAATTCTGGCTTGTCTCTCTTTTCTGCAGTGATGTTTAGTGCTGGTCTCCTTGCATGATCACTCTTGGCCAGCAATTGTCTTCTCTCCTCCTTATTTCAGCTTCCTTCCATGGCTGCTCCATTCTGTCCCCAAAACCCAGTAATCTCTTTCCTTCTCTCTACCATCCATCCTTTCGTTCCTGGTCTGAGAACAGATCCCTCAGCACTCACAGGAGTGCTTACTTGGGTGCCAGTTGAAAGCAGACTAAGTCACATTTTCTTTTCCTGGTTTCAGTTTTCAATCTTATTCAGCTTTATGCAGCCTCCAGAGGGAAAACCATGACTTCCTGGAGACTCGATCATATTTAGCCACTTCATGACATCAAGACTGTTATGATGTGAAAACTGGAAAAGGGCAAAAGCAGTCACCAAAGAGGGAACACAGTCTGTTGCTGTTATAATTGCAGAAATGCTTGATGATTATGTGAAAACTAAGTTATTTATTTTTTTATAATTTAGTTTTGACATTTTCTTTGGGAAAATTCAGGCATATTTTCCACAGAAGTGTCAAGAAGCATGTCAGACACAAGAGATAGTCCTTCTCTGTTTAAATTATTTTTGTCCATCCCAAAGGATGATGAGAGTTTCAAAGAAGGGTTGCCATGAGGGTTTGTATGTTCATAAAATATGTATGTACTTGTGCTAGTCTCCTTCTCACTATTAATTTAAATTTGAATGAAAATTAATATGCATGTAGAATAGTGTAGATGATGTCAACATGATAGCTGATATTTATATACTTTTACAAACGGAATTTTAATGTGAAATTTTGGGCAACTTTACTTTTATGGTGGTGTGATACAGGTTTTGTGTACTTATTTTTCTGAATTTATTGATGACGGGTGAATTCCACTTTCTACTCACAATACATGTTGTCATTCTCTGCTTAACATGTCCTGAATATTATCCACAAGGTTATTCTGAAAGTTCTCTCTGCAGCACAAAAACAGATGAAGCCCTTCAACCTTTCCTCTGGAGATTTTGATTCACCCTGGTTTAACCTAAGTACGATTCTTTGGTGCAGGGCAATAAAAAAGTGAAAAAAAAAAAAAATTGAAGTAATGCCAGATGGAAAATGAGAACACTCAGTGAAGTTGAACAGGGCCGATCTCTTGTTTGACAAAATATTCATGTCTTTTTACTGCTGCTCTCCAATCCTGATATCCCCATGCAGTAAGGTCTTAATCTTTTCTGGATTCTCAAGTTCAAACACACAGACACATCTTTCTTTTCTTTCTCTCTTTTTCTCTTTCCAGCTGTCTGTCTTCACATAACTTATACTTTCAGGATTTCTTACAAGGCCCCTAAATCTTTTTCCCAGTCAGTTCACAGCATGATTTTCTCATTTAGCCTTGCTCTGGAAGACATCCCTTTGCCATTACTATGCTTGTTATGATGAAGATAAGGCAAAATATTCTACTAACAGAAGTTAGAACTAATAGGCAATTTTTAGTTCAATTTTTTTAAACAAAAAAGAAAAAACTGAAGAACAACAAATACCCAGGAAACTTTGCAACTGGGAGAAGAAATGATGCTTCTATTGTTTCATTCATCTAGGATCTGCAGCTTTGATGTTACATGAGGATTACCTGGGTTGTTTTGTCCCAATTACTGAGAGCAAAGTTGAAGAACTTCAGTATGCATTAAGTCTACCAACTTTGATGTTATGTTGAACATTCCTGACTCAAATTTGCGTTGTCAGAATTGGCTTAGAATAACTGGATGCACATCAAAATACTCAGAATATAAACAGTGCAACATCAAAGTATATATTTTGATGTTATTTTCAAGACCAAAGAAAACAACAGTTAGAAGTGTTGATCAACTGGTTACCACTGGATTTTGTGACAAATTGCAGAAGCCAGTCCTTTGCTTCTATCTCAGCTGGATTGGTACCACCATCAGCCCTTTCCAAATACTACCAGGTAACAGGAATATTGTGCAGGCAGGATAAAGGAAGGGACTTGGGCATTGGGATACAGGTACTGAGATGTCTGGAATTTAGATTTTGAGTTGTGGGAATGGAAATTATAATGTTCAGTTGAGTTCAACACTCAGTTGAGTGGAGAAGCAAGGCCTCTAATTTGCATTCACAGCACAGGAACTGGCACAGGAAGAGGTGGAATTCAAATTCTTAATTTTTTCCTGCATTTACTAGGGTATGAAACCTGGATCCAGAACCTGGAAAGTGTTCCAGCGCCTGTGTCATTATCACCTTGGATAACATCAAGACTTCTCATGCTTGGTAGTGCCTGTAAGGTTGCATGTTATTTCTGTTAAATTATTATATGCTGTGAAGTATTCAATAACTTCTGATTTACCTTCTGATCTCAATTAACTTTAGAGTCCAAAACTACAACTGAGTAAAAAAGAAATAGCTCCTTGGTTTGGTTTTCTTTTTTTTGAGCAACCTGTTTTGCCAGAACAAATGTTCCAGCTTTCATACACACATTCTGCTTGATTTCAGCCTTCTGTGTGAATTTATTTTCTTTTTAACTGTAGATATTTACTGTGAATTGATTCAGTACATCTTGCACCGAGCAATATAAATCTTGAAAAATCTTTAGAAAACTCAGACTTTAACTGGCCAGAGCCTGGTGTTTTTTGAAGTACAGTTTTGAAGATGTGGTGCTTATGGGCTTGGTTTAGTGGTGGTTAATGGTTGTACATAAAGAATTTAAAGGTCTTTTTCATTGTAAATGACTCTATGATTCTATGATCAACTTCTTGAGCAAGCTAAATTGTCCCATTTTAATCAAAAGCTGGAAAATGGTAGAATTAATGAAAAAAACAGTAAAAATTTAATGTCTTTTGCTCATAAAATTGTGCTTTGAATCAAAAATAGTTTCACTTTTTGGAACCTTGCAATATGTACTTAAAGAATGCTGAGTACAGCTAAGGAAGACTTGCATTCCTTGGACCCCTAATTTCTGACTGTAAAGAAGAAAAAATCATTAGGACCCTAAAATTACATTATACTATGTCCTATTATACTTATATATATATTATACATATATACATATATATATATGTATATTATATATATATATGTATATTATATATATATATAATGTATATTATATATACATTATACTATGTAGGCATTTTCATTTTCATTCAAATTCTGTCTAATAACTAGCATTTTTCTGAGACTGGCTAGAATTACAAAGACTGGAATATGAGATTACAGTGGTTTATCTACTATACCATTTCTGAAAGTGGACTATATCAGCTTCTTGAGAGAAGTACAGGAGGAATCTTCTACAAAATTATAGAAAATTTCTCTATATGCTTCTTTATTTAGCCTGCTTAATTAGAATTTAGTTTTTGAGCTAAAGCTTAAGGATTTTGAAAATCTTGAAAATGTTTTAAAAATAAGGAATTCTTATAAATAGGTCTAGATGCTTCACTTTCAAAGCTATTTGAAGTGCAGCTGAAGATCTTTTTCCTCTGCTTGTCTGGACTTTTCCTGTGCTTACCGCATCCAAAAGTAGTTAACACAGATCTGATGGGTTTGTTGCTTCAAACCAATGCTGTTATTGGCTTTTTCTCCAGGTTTCTTTAGAAAAAAATAATAATCAGATAGTGAAAAAATTAGTTATGTCTAACTTTATAATTCTGTGTCTTAGTTTTAATAACCTTGTTCTATCCTACTGTAGTTTTACTCAGACTTCTGCACTCTGCTCCATTTATAATGCATCCTCTAAAATAAGTTCTGAAGAGGAATTTAGTTTTTTAACCATAGAACCATAGAATGTCTTGGATTATAACATTAAGGATCACGTTGTTCTAGCCCCGTGTCATGGACAGGAGCACCTCCCACTAGACCAGGCTGCTCAAAGCCTCATCCAGCCTGGCCTTGAACAATTCCAGGGATGGGGCAGCCACAGCTTCTCTGGGTGACCTGTGCCGGTGCCTCACCACCCTCACAGTAAAGAACTTATTCCTAATATCCAATTTAAAGCTACTCTTTTCAAAGCCATTATCCCTTATCCTGTCACTATATGCCCTTATAAAAAGTCCCTCTCCAGCTCTTTTTTAGCCCCCTTCAGGTACTGA
Organism: Corvus moneduloides; assembly: GCF_009650955.1. Taxonomy (NCBI): domain Eukaryota; kingdom Metazoa; phylum Chordata; class Aves; order Passeriformes; family Corvidae; genus Corvus; species Corvus moneduloides. The sequence goes on from NC_045478.1 coordinate 8,191,691, forward strand.
AAGACTTCATAAGGTCTCCCTGGAGCCTTCTCTTTTTCTCAGCCTTTCTTGAAGTGTTTTGAGGAAGTTGTCTAAGCCAATCTCCTGCTCAAAGCATGGCTCACTACAATGTTATATCTGGTTTTTCAGGACTGCATCCAGCTGAAATTTGAACATCTCTAAGGATGGAGGTCCCACAACCAGTAACTGACCACTCTTGCTTTGGAAATTTAAAAATAAAAATTTATTATATTCACTCTTTGGCCAAACTCCCTCTCACTTATACACACGTCAGCTTTTTGATGGAAATTAATGTGGCCTAAATTCTATCTCTGTCCCCATTCATGGTATTTCCTATTGTCTGGCTGCAGACCTTCAGAGGCACATTGTCAATAGGGAACAGCAGGGGCCGGTCCTTGGTTGAAATGTAGGGCACCCGAATCTAGACTTTTGACTCTGTCATACACAGCTGCAACTTTCTACCTTCCTGCTAAATACCAAGCACTTTGTCTCCTGTCACATAAATCAGATAGAGCCAGATTTTTCTATTCTAGCTGGGTTTGTGTGCCTTCCTCCTCACTGGGTGCCTTCCAGTAGTGCATTAATCAATACAACTCAAGGCTGTCTCAGGTGTTTTTGTTGTTTTCAGTCAGCTTCTCCTCAGAGGCTATGGCCTGGCCACCTTACAAGCAGCACAGCTTTCCTCAGCCTTTCCCAGCTGTAGGTCAGGGGGGAGCATTAAGAGAGAGGATGAAGCTCTTTTCAGAGTTTTTTTACTTGAGTGAGAGATTTTTAGTTGAGACATATCCTTCTTTTAATCTACTGCTGTCATTTTCAGTGTGAATTTCTGGGTTTGTGTTATCTCCTAGAATGTCAGATCATTGTGATGGAAGAAAGATAGATACACATATGCAGGAGTAAGGGCATTTAATTGAGACCAGCAGAAAACTAATATTGTGGTAATATTTAAAAATGGTAAATGGGACAACCCAAGTAATTATAGTCCTGTCAGGCTGACATCGATCCTTGGTGAAATAAGGGAACATCTGATATAGGACTCAGTTAGTAAAGAGCTGAAGGATGGAATTAATGCCAATCAACATAAGTTTATGGAAAATAGATCCTGTCAAACTAACCTGATATCTTTTTTTTTAGATTACAAGCTATTTTTTAAAGTAATAGTATTGATGTGCCGTACTCTGCAAGCTATTTGACATGATAGTGCATAACACTTTCATTAAGAAACTGGAAAGATATAAAATGCACATGACACACATTAAATGGATTGTAACCTTTTCTTACTGATGGATGATATGATCTAATTGTAAATGCAATGTCATCCTATGGTAGAATTTTTCAGAACATTTGTTCCTCAGCCACATGCAATTTAACACTTTTTCAGCATCTAGGAAGAAGTACAAGATTATCACTGATGAAGTTTACAAATGATCAAAGCAAAATGTACTGGTGAGGAGCATAGTTCACTTTTCCAGTGAATCTGTGAATGTTTGATGGGCTGAACACAAATCCTGTCTAAGACCAGCTGCGAAGTCCAACAGCTAAGAAGAAAGAGTTTACAGTAATACTATTTTTGTATGTTTAACGGTCAAAGGCTTTAGAGAAAGAATAAGGTAGAAGTAATATCCTTTAGTAGTCAAAAAATGCAGTTAAAAATGTGGCCTGTCTTCCTGGCTATGCGTGTGCCTTCGCTTCTCCATCTAGACCATCCAGTTAAATAAAGAAATTTGCCTTTACTCTAGACATTTCCTTGCAAAGAATGCTAGCCATACAAAGTTGAAGATTATCTCAGAGCACATCATCTTTGAAAAGGCCAGAAGGTTAATCAGTAGTTAATCTGCGGTTAATTAATCCATCACAGTCTGGTTAAGTGCATTAATGTAATTCTCAAGTATATAAGCAAAACTCCTGTGTTGCCATTCCAGCAGTTAGTTGTTATTGGTTTTAAAAATATGTTGCAAATTTAGGGTGAAATAAGGTACAGGAACACCTTTTTGTTGAAAAACATCTGGGGCTTGGATGACAATTTCTTAGCAAGACTGGATGATTTTCTAAAGCAGATCCCTGAGAAACAGAAACACAGGGTATTTATGTACTTCATTTCTTACCACACACCTTCTTACAAACCTTTCTCAGCCTTCACAAAATCCCAATATCTCAAACTGTTTTCCATCCTTTCCCAGGAGGGAATGTTACAGGTAATACTGGTATAAGGTTCTCTTCCTTCTTTTTTTTACTGACTCTCCCAAATCTTCGTACTGTTATTTCCATCAAAACCATCCCTGAGTAGCACTTTCTCCCTTTTCCTCCCCAAAAGTACATATTCTTTGGTAGCCTCCATTGGTATTTGGTAGCCACCATTGGTATTTTGGCTCCCCCTCAGTAAATCCCTTCATACTAATCAAGTTTTTACCTGTGGCACCTGAAACCTTCACAGACATCTTGTAACCTGCCATGCCATGACCCTTGAAGCACAAACTAGTGTTTATGCAGCATGGCAGTGAAGTAAATCAAAATATATTGCAATATCTGATCTTAACAGATACTTCCACATGTGTGCCACAATATGGCAACTTTAAAGAAACCTTTAAAAAAAAAAATCTAGACCTGGATGAATCAATTGACTACAGGATAGTTCTATTACTTTGGCATTTCATCAATGTTTCTCTTAGGACTTATCTGCAGTTGCAAGTTAATTAGAGCAAAGGTGGGCAGTGAATTTAAAATGAAACAACTACTCCTGAGTAAATCAACATATTCTTCTGCTGGAAGAACAGTGATATACTCATATTTAGTAAATTCATCCAGAAAATTTCCTCTTTTCCATCTGAAAAAATTCAAGAAGGCATTTCAACAGCTGTGGTTTTTGGCAGCAATAGAATGATTTCTGTATAATTTCACAAGCAAAAAGCACTTTTTTTACTTCAAAGTCCAAATCTACCTACTGGACCTACTGTGGGCCTATCTCTTCTCACTTCCACATTGCCAGTCCCGTTGGAGGTTACTCCAGAGCCACTGGCCTTTTCTTCAAATTATTTTCTCTTACAGTAAACAGCAAGAGCTCCAGGAGATACCTTTTGACTATGCTCTAGCACATCCCTTTTTAGCTTCTCTAGCAGCATTTGCTATTGAGATCCAGGGAGCTTCTACTTTTCCATCTTGCTTTATGCCATCTATTATAAGCATGTTTCCCCTGGGATAATTTCCCGGTCCTCTGTTACACTGAGTTTTCAAGTGTTTTAAGACCTTTTGGGGGAACTTTCCACAGATTAGTGCATACTATTTTATTTTCCCTCATTTGCATATCTGAATTTCCTCTGACTTAATTTATTCTCATGCTCATCATCTCCTACCCTTTCCTGGGGCTAATTTCCTTTCAAAGTTTATGGACTGAAGTTAGCTCTCTTTTTCTGTATATGGACTAGTTTTGAACTTATACTATTTTTTTTATAATTGCCCCATGGAGAAATTTTTCAACATGAAGTACAGATCATCAGTGTGTGTCAGATATCAGGCTTTCATAATTCAGAGTAAAATTGTATAAATTGTGTCTAAGTATTATAATTGTGCCCAAAGGCCAAAGAGATAAAAAACAGATTGGTGTTGTGTAAATGGATGGATAATAATTGCTTGTGTCCCAGAGGTCTTGCAATCCAAAAAATTTTTTTGTCTTTTAACTTAATTGGAAATAATTAATATTTATCACTTTTAACATCAAAATCCCGGACTGGGAACTGTTTTCTCCACCCCACTTCCCATTCTATATTCCTGTCTGCTTATTCAGTCCACTTGAGAAATAGTAGGGAGAAATAGTAGGTAGAAATAGTGCTTTAATCAGCCATTTTAGGGCACACTAAAGAGTACTCCTGACTGGGAATGGTAATGACTATCAGATTCAAATATCTATTACCTGCTACAGACCAATGAGGCTGATGAAGTTTGTGCAGGTACTGCAGATGTATTTAAGATTATCCAAGTTCAATTGAGTGAAAGTAGCTATGGGTGATTTGCCCACTTAAGCAAAGAAGCAATTTTTGCTTTTCCTGTGTCTAAGTACTCTTTAGAACTAATTTAGCCCTTATATTTTGGTTTGAATTAAAAGTAATGTTTTTAGTAAAATGATTTCTTCAATATCCATCCAGTATTATAGATGTTATAATGATGATAAGAACTTCTACCCAGTGAGCTGAACTTTCACATTTCTATAGCAGCTTTTTTTTCTGTGTGTGTGTTCTTGCAATACAGTCTATCTAGAGAGAAAACATTGTAAAAGATCCCATACTACATCCCATACAAGGCATCATCCATGATGTTGACTGGATCAGGCCAGAGGAAGGTTTTTTAGAAGTTAAATCAGGGTTATGGTAATACAAGGCAAAAATGAGGAGAGTGCTTATCTGACAGTGCTACAATTTCACGTTCCCTGTCTTCTGGGATTGTCCTGATAGAGCAGGTCACAGACCTATATTTCACTAATGAGGTTAATCAAGACCCTGGGAAATGGGTACAGACACTGCTTTCGGGCTTAGGCTATACACATGGGGTCTGGTACCAAACCTCTGCAGTGACACTTGCAAAACTCCTCTGGCAAATTGTAATTCACAGACTATTTATTTCTATCTCTTGTTATTAATCTATGAAGGACGTAGATTCTTTAAGAAATATTTTAGTGAAGAAAATGTTATATTTCTACTTCTATGACAAAAGGTTGCAGTTCCCAAACATGCTATTTGACTTTCCTGTTCTTGCTAACTCATCATCAAGTTATTTTAATAATGATAAAATTAATCAGCCTTTAAAGAAAGAGGAAAACAAACAGTCAATGATGAACCATGTTGTGTTCCTTTCTTCAGTAAAAAATTGCTTAAAATGAAAGACATATCCTCTTATTTCATCTTAATTTTAACAATTTTGACCTTTTTTTTAGGAATCACTTGCTTTTCTATCATAAGGAATTGAAGAAAGAGATGCAGTTTTCAAGATGCTGCCTGTTTTCTGAGTTTTCAGTGAAGGCTAATGTAACTGTTATTTGTTAGATTAGGATTTTTGTTTTTATCCCACTCTATAAATGGCTGATACCCTAATGTGTAGCAATCTAGGTCCTTCAGGCTTCTAGAGGAACAAAATACTAAAAATCCCATGGATACTGGTTTGTGGTAGAAATTCTGTATCATTTAGGACTTTTTTTTTATGTTTCTGTGGAGCACACAAAGTTCCTGTGGGATCAAGAACATTGAACTAAAGGTGGAAATTGTGAAATATATTTGTCCTTACACTGGAGCAGGAGTATTGCTAGAAAAATATTGCAGCCTGTGTCTTGGAAAATGTGATTAATTGTCAAATGAGGACCATCAAAAAGTGGTATCATGTATGAGAAAATCCACCCTAAATATAAACGCAAGATGTAAAAATCTCGCTATGTAAAACCAATAGAGGAAGACAGAAGAAATGGCCTGCTAGGGGGCTTTGAGATGCCTTCACTATGTAGATGTGGAAGGATGAATGAGAGATCCAGTGACATTAATGCAGTCTCTCTTGCTCTTGCTAAGGAACAGCCTGAATGGTCCAGTCCTCAGCTGGCAAACATTTCTGTTGGTTGCTGTGCAGATGATGTCAGCTCACCTGAATGCAGCCTGGTTCTGAAACACTGGCTGCCTCTACACTCTGAGTAAAACAGGCTAAAGATCACCAACTGCCAGCATAGCTTGCACATGCACAGATAAATTTCCCTAATCCTTAAAACAGAATGGCTGTGGCCAAGCTTTAGTTTGAGGATATTCCTTGGATTGTACTGGCCCTTGCACAGTGCCTAGAAATTGTCCTGAGAAGGTCTGAAAAGCTCTTGGGATTTGTGGCAGTGAATATTTCAGTAAGGCATTCACACAGTGAAGCTGATTTTGCATTAAGCATTTCCCAGCCCACTTTAAATGGCAGGCAAATTCAGAATAAGCAGAGTTTGTCAGTAGGTTAGTTATAAACTGAGAAAAGGACTACATTTGTTAAATTGGTGATTTTCTACCGGTTCCTCACTCAGCTCCAATTCTCGGCTATATCCCAGCTGTCCTGAGGGTCAATTAGTTAATATTTATGGAGCACTGTGAAAATGAAGACTGCTAGAAAGGTGCTAAATTTTTTATTTACATGGTTTATAAACAGCAGCCAGTCGGTCCCACATGGGGTTCAGCCCATCACGGTGTTTCCAAATTTCCACTGCAGGTTGAATCAGGATGGCTTTTATCATGATGTAATGTATTTTTATTGCTGTAGTAGAGCAAATGTATCCTTTAAATTATGTGATTAGTTTCAGTACAGCTCACTCTCTAGAACAGCTATCATAAAGCGTGAGACTTTGAAAGCATTGCCAAATTTAAATTTAGACTTCAGTGTATGATTTCATGTCAAAAATTTATGCACAACCTCATTTGTCAGGCAGCATTATTGATTTTATAATGTGTAATGTTTTTCTTATTGAAAAAGTGTTCCCAGGCCTGAGCTTATTAACACAGTGTTGATTACTCTTTGGGGGCAAGCAAACGGTTTTTCCATGTATTAAAGATGATAAGAAATGGGAAATCATGGTTTTTATATACACATTATTTGAATGAAAATTATGGTTACTGATTAAATAATATGAGACTTGAAAATTAAAGTATAACACAATGCTTCCCCTTTATAAAGTTGTGCAAGTTGAAAGAAAGTCTGCCTGTATTTAATAGACATATTAGGAGTGTTACCTTTTCCTCTTTTTTTACTGTGAACAAAGTTTGCACCAAAGCAAAATATTGTATATTTTTTTATCAGTGTCCGCATCAACTAAAGTGACAACACTGCCTGAGACATCATCGTGCCCATAGTGAGCATATTCAAACATGCCAGAGGATTACAGTTTTTCTAAGGAATAAACATCAGGAGTGCAGATGACTGCTAATCAACCTAAAACTGAAGGGTTTGGGGGAAGTAAGGAATGTTGCATTTGGTTTGGGTTTGTTTTTTTTTTCTTTTTCTCAAAGACAGTCATGGGATTCAGGTGCCCAGTTTTTAATTTTTTTTTTTCATTGGGATATGATGGCCTGTGAAAATCTCAGTTAAAGCTCTTACTAACTAAATAAAGAAACAGGGAGACTTCTCTCTTTACCAGCACTTCCTGTAGGATTATAATGATAAAAACTGTATAGTGCTGCAGTAGTGTAACATGGCAAATTAAATCAATGAGGTAAAGATCAAGCTTCTGGCTCTACTGGAGTCTTTCTAAACTCCACTGACTTCAGTATGGCCAAGACTTCATTAGTTATTTCCCATGACACTGCTCAGCAGGTACTCGGTCCTCGTACCCTGATGCGTGCTCAGCTCTCAGTTCCTCAAATAAAGGTTCAGATAGAAGAGATGCTCAGTTCATATTTTTCCCTAAAAGCTGTCTTATCTGCACATTCTGGTTTTCACTAGGGATATTGTTGGCAGGAGCTCCCCTTACGTTGTGTAAACACATAAATAAGCTTTGCAGCAATTAATATTGGTCCACTTGCAAGGCTATCCCCACATCTCCACTCCTTTGGAATCCATTATCAACTTTTTCATTATTAACACACCACTCAATTTGGCTTTATAGATTGCCTATAAACTCCTTATGTTATGCCATGTTCATGTTTATATCCCAAGTCTTTCTCTGCCTCCCAGAGGAGCCTGGGGAAATACGTGTTATTTTCAAAACATGCAGCACTGGGCTGTTATGTTGCAGGGTTGATAGAGGCTGAATAGGCAGCTTAGAAGAAATTCTTCATGTCCTCTCCTCATTGATAGCTCAGAGTCTTGGTCTCCTCTGGAGACTCAGTGGCAGATGGTGGTAAAGTTGAAATTAGCTGAAATCTTGCACTCTTCCACTTATTATCTTCGTCCCTGGAATGCAAAGCAAGAGTAGATATATTCCGTAAAGGAAACTGATATGGGTCTTGGGCAGGCACGGCAGGGAATTCATTGCAGTATCTTCTTGCGAGTTTTCAGCCTCCTCTCCTCCTTGAGTCCACTTGGATTTTTAATTATCTTTCAGACCCTCTTTTCATTTTGCTTGCTCAGAAATGCAGAATAAAGCCTACCCCCTGTTTTCCATCCAATTCACTCACAGTCTTCTGTCACAATTATTGTACTATAATCCTCTTTCTCCATTTTAATCCTTTCCCATAGTCAGTTTATTTCAGAATTAGGGTTCTTATCCTTTGATCTATTAATTTAGAGTTTAACCTTATGCTCTCTTTCTGCTTTTTATTTGAGGCATTGCTGAGGATTGCTTAAGTGGGGAGAAGGCAGAGCAGGGCCTTCTTATTACACATTAAGGATCTCTGAAAGGAAGGCATTAGGGGAGTCCTCCTAAGGGATGGCTACTGAGAGGAAAATGCAATTTGGATTTGGATCTGAAAGCTAAGCAGGGTAGGGAAGCTAGAAATGAAAGAGCTGGGCAGTATTACTCTGATGTTCATTCACTGAATGAAACATCTTATGTCTTGATTTGCTGACTAACTTCAAATAAAGTGCAGCTGATTATTTTGAAAAGCAAAAATCCCCCCTCCTCAATACACACACACCACATCCTGTAAATTGTTTTGATTTTTTTCCAAAGTGAGTAGCCTGCCTTTGGTATCAAGTGCTTGAGAATAAAAAACCCTCTTTTTTTTTTTTTTTTTTTTTTTTATTTTCAAAAAAGTCAAGAAATACTTGAGAATGAAGTGAAACTTTAAATTGAATGAAACTTTTTCTTTCAAGTTGAAAAATCTATTTGTTGCAGGAGCCTGTTCATGTATTGGAGGTAGCAACCTTAACGGCAATATTGTTTAATAGAAAATAGGAGAACACACAAAAAGGGAAAGACAGAATGGTTGCCTGAGTGGACAAGACAGAGAGAGCACTGCACAGTTAAATAGGTGGACCCAGCACAAATACTGAGCCATTCCAGAAATTTGTAGCTATTTTTCCTCATTTTCTTTTAGGTGCTGCTCTATGTCTCATCTTTTGTGGGAGAAGGGGAGAGGAGAGAGGTTGGAATCAAGGAACTCATTCACATTTGGATGGGCAGAGATATCCATGGGGAAAGAGTTTCAGGAGCCCTGAGGTGAAATAGTTCTTTAGCTTCATACTTCCTACATAACTGCAAGGAAGCAGTCCCATGATTCAATGCCTCTTCTACAAAATGGGAATAATACATCTCCTGCTCAGAGAGGTGCTACAAAAGGGTAAACCCAACAGTAGGAATAAGGCTTTGCAACGACAGAGGCCACTAAAACAATCTCCTCAGGACTCTTAGCCCCACTTGGCCTCAACCACAAGCTCTGCATGGTGTGGGATCTTCTCACAGCAGTGTACAGGTACAATGTTGAAGAACCAGTTATGTTAATGAAGGTTTTTTAAGGTAAATAATAAAATAGAAAAGAAAAAAAAAAGGAAAGTTGTAAAGATTGCATCAAAATGAGAGCAACAGCTTCTTCGGAGTCTCTAAAATCTGTCATGTAAATAGAAAAGATTCAGACATCTGCAAAGAACTTCTTGTACATATGGGGACACATTTCAGATTGTCTCTCCTGCGCCCAAAACATCGCACTGTGTTCTTTCGCATATTGGTGCATTTGCAGCAAGGGAAAGTGAGAAAAGCTGCAGTCACCACCCCCAATTTGTCTGCACAAATTACGTGTACTTCAAGGTTTGCCCTTAATATCTTAATTTTTTGTCCTCCTGACACACAGCACTCTAAAAGTGTGTGCCTAGAGGAGAGCAACATTCACACCCCTCTACAGGAAAAAAACCAGTTTGACAAAATATCAGACAGAGAAAAAAATCTGCCAGCAAAAAATTCAAAACTAGGTCTTTTCAGGCTGTGACTTTTGCCAAGGGGAAAAATAAAAAATCATGCATTTGCTTATCCAGATAAAAATAGTGCCATTTCCAAGAACGTAAAATCCCTAAAAATGAAAGTGTAAGAAGTGGATCAACTCCTTTTAAGTCACATCTTAAAATCTGAAAAATGTTTTGGCTTGATTTTAAAAAGCCTTGCCTGTAGTGAATTGTAAATATTTTAAATAACCACAGACAATTCTAGTGGCATCTCTTAATTTATCTGATGCAGTTTTACAAATCACTGTAATGTCTGAAAATCCTGATGCTATGATGAATTCTGATACTACAATAAATGTTTATGTGAAAATTTATTTTCAGTTTGGAGCCTCGTGCTCTCTGGTGTGATATTCTGCTGTAGTGATGCCAATGGCCAAAACACAGTAAAAGTGACCTCTGTTTATCTGGGCACAAACTTCATATAGTTTTACATATTTTTGTCAAAGTTTCTGTAAAAATTAAAGCAAGTCCCTAGACTTCAACAACTTGAAAACTGATAGTAAAGACAGAGGATTCTTCTAAGTCTGAAGCCAGCTGTGGCTTCTAGTTCTGGGCCAGGTGATCTTCATGGGCACAAGGAAGCATTTCTCTGAGTAGTACTTGTTTTTTCTACTCTGAAAATGTTGGTGGTCTGCTGAGTTTTTGCATATTGTTCTGTGACTAAGGAAACAGTGGTGCATATACTTCTGCTTTATAGCATATAGACACTCAAGGAGATGGGAAAAGATGTCCTGTAGTCTAGCCCATTATTAATACATCTGCTTCTTTAAAAGGTCAGCCTGTTTTAACAATCAATTTGGTGCAAGAAATGTTTTTTTGAAATCTTCTTATTTTGATTTTCTTAACTCCCCTGAAAAGTAATAGAGGTATAAATATTAAACATCCCATTTCCTTTACAGCTTGGATTGATTGGGGGTGGAATTCTGATGGCCAGTGTGATTCATTCCACAAAACCAAAGAAAATCACTCTGTGATAGAATAATAGAGTACATCAGGGCAGATTAGAACACACTTCATCACAGGTACCAGCCCAAAACCTAAATTGCTATGGTGTTAGGATTCAGACACCTGTTCTGCCTGGGGAAGAGCTGTGGATTTGTGCTCACAGATCATGATTTCTTCTCCTTACTTTAACCTTTATCTATTAGACTTTCCATTGGTATCTTATACTTGGACCTTGGTTTTGCATTTGAGTTTCAAATAAACAAAATTCATCAGTGGAGACCTTTTAAGGTTCAAAAATGTGTTGTGTGGGTTTGATTGTGAACCAGGAGCTAATGCTGAAAAGAGTGTTTCCTAGAGTGATTGCAAACCTGAATGCTGAGTTGATTCATTCTTTGATAAAGGACGTATTTGGTCAAAAAAAGGGAATGGTGCATTTTTCAGCAAGTACAAATACTTTTTGTTCTTTTTTTGTGCTTGTTTGTTGCAAAAAAAAATGGCTTTGATGGCTTAGAGGCTTTGAGTGGAGTGTAATTTAACAGTATTTGTCCTATCAGTTATGAGAATCTCAGGATCAGGTTGCATGCCAGGGCAGCAGTGAAATTGCTCTAATGAATACACTTATTCATCTGTGGGCTTTATTGTACAACCAAATGGTAATTGTCTGACTTCCAGAAATTGTCTGACAGACTGAGTTGTTGGAAAATGTGCTCTTCCCTCTTTTATTCCTAAATTCCTGGTCATGAACATTTTTTATTTTCAGCTGCTCGTATTTCAAAGGCTGGGGAAAAGGCTGAGGTACTTAATGCCTTCTTTGCTTCAGTCTTTAAGACCAGTTGTTCTTCAGGTACCCAGCCCCTGGGCTGGAAGACAGGGACAGGGAGCAGAATGAAGCTCCATAATTCAAGGAGAAATAGCCAGTGGCCACCACCTAGACACAAACAAGCCTATGGTGCCAGATGGGATTCACCCAGTGGTACTGAGGGAGCTGGTGGAAGAGATCACCAGGCCTCTCTCCTTCTTTTACCATCAGTCCTTGTTAACTGGGGGCTGGAGTTTAGCCAGTGTGATGCCCATCTCTAAAAAGGGATGCAAGCCTGTCAGCCTGACCTTGGTTCTGGGGAAGATCAAGGAGCAGATCATCTTGAGTGTCATCATGCTACATGTAGAGGGCTACTGGGAGAACATGCCCAGACAGCCTGGGTTTCTGAAAGACAGGTCCTGCCTGGTCAACCTGATCTTCTGTGGCAAGGTGGCCGTCGTGGTGGGTGAGAGAAAGACTGTGGATCTTGTCTACCTGAACTTTACTGAAGGCTTTTATACCATTTCCCACAACATTTTCCTGGAGAAACTGTCTGTTCATGCACTGTTCACTGGGTAAAAAGCTGTCTGAACAGCTGGGCCCAGAGTGGTGGGAAGTGGAGTCACATCCAGCTGGTGGACAGTCACTAGTGGGGTTCCTGAGGACTCAGTATTGGGGTCAGTCCTGTTTTATATCTTGAGGGGATCGAGGGCACGCTCAGTCAGTTTGCCAATGACACCAACCTGGCTGAGAATGTTGATCTGCTGGAGGTTAGGAAGGAATCTAGACAGTATGGATTGATGGGCTGAGGCTAACTGTAGGAGGTTCAACAAGGTAAAGTGCCAGGTCCTGCACTTGGGTCACAACAGTGCCACAGGCTGGGACAGGGTGGTTGGAAAGTGCCTGGCAGGAAAGGACCTGGGGGTGCTGGTCAACAGCAACTGAACACGAGCCAGTGTGTGCCCAGTTGGCCAAGAAAGCCAATGGCATCATGGTTTATATCAGCAATAGTATAGCCAATGGGGTTAGGGCAGTGATTGTCCTCTGTCAGGGGAGACCTTATCACTCTCTACAACTGCCTGAAGAGAGATTGTAGCAAGGTGGGGATGTTCTTTTTTCCCAGGAAACAAGCTATAGGATGACAGCAAATAGCCTCAAGTGGTGCCAGGGGAGGTTTAAATTGGATATTAGAAAAAGTTTCTTAATGGAAAAAGTTGTCAGGCATTGGAACATTCTGCCCAGGGAACTGGTTGTCACCATCACTTGGAGATATTAAAAAGATGTGTTGATGGTTTAGTGGTAGACTTGGCAGTGTTGGGTTAATTGTTGAGCTCAGTGATCTAGAAGGTCTTTTCCAAACAAAACAATTCTATGATTTATGTTCCTAAATCTCTGTGACCTAGAAACCTTTCCTTACTTTAGGTGAGTACATTTTGAGTATTTATTTACTTGAGACATTTGAAAGTAATGCACAGTGATAAACAGATATTCTTTGTACTGAAGTTTGTTATACCCAAGGAAAAAACAACCTTTATAAATGCTGAATGGTTTCACATAATAGGGCTTATCTGTTAAAAAAAAAAAAAAATCTGATTAATAGGCAGGGAAGAATTAAAAAAACCAGTTACCACAGAGCATTTTTCACTATTGTTCATTATGTGTGTTAATGTGACAGGTTTAAAACAAGCAAAAGATGGTTCAAAGTGTTATTCTGCCAAGTTATACTCCTGTTAAAATGCATGAATGGTCACCTTCATCTGAAATAATGGGAAAGAACATATGAAATCACTCCCAATTTGGAGTATCTCTAAGGTTTACATATGTCTATATATATGAATTAAAAAAAAAGATTGTATCTCTGTCTCATATGCCTATAAAACACACACAAATACACACACTTATGTAGATATACATGTATACATAGCTTCATACAGAAGATAATTTATCTTCATGAAAATCTTTTCAGTGTAGCCAAATAAATTTTTCTACTAAGAAATATGGCAAAACATAGTAATGGTGTGATAGAACATTGCAAGGTAGGTGGCCCTTGACAGTTTTTCACTCCAGTTATGAGTAACTCCATGTCTGGAGAATAGTTTGTTCTTCTTAAAGACTTAGTGTCCCAGGCCAGCCTGTGAGGGAGGAAATTGCATGTTGATAATGTGGTTTGGGGGCTGTGATGATTTGCTTAAAAACTGGATTAAAGTCACCATTTTATTTGTGTTATTGCTCATCAGAAGGGTGATACAATAGTACTTTTAAATCACATACAATAACTGCTAAGATGGAAATGAAAGAATTCATATTTCAGTGTGTCTCTACCATTCTTTACCCTTCATTACACCTACACAGTATTTATAAGTATTTAAGGCGAATTAAAATGAGGATTGAACAGGGTGATCTTGAAAAGAAAGAAAGAGTTTCAGTCACATTCTTTTTTATAATTTCTCAGTGAATCTCTGTAAGGTCTGTCTTTCCTAGAAATACAATGGAGGAGTAGCTGGATTGCTCTGGGATTGCTAATATGATGTAGAGTTTTTTATTTCTGCATTGTCAGTACAACGCCAGTCTAAGTCTGTGACTAAAAGTTGTTACCATCTGATGGCTCTTCATAGGGCTGTTGGAAATGAGTTTCATGGTTCCAGTTTCCAGCAGCGAGGCATCCACATCAGAAAAGCCATCATTGCACTTGGCAGTACTAATTGGCACCCTTGTCACCAGCCAAGGACTATAATGGGCTGATGGTAGTCCCTTCAGATCAGAGCTTAGGAACATTGCTGTTGAAGCTTTTATTCCTTCTCCCTGTGCAGTACATTTTTTGTGGACAGACAGAGACATTTCCAGAACTGTCAGTCTGATACTTTTTTCCACAAGTTACTATACTCTAATAAAAAACATTGTGTCAGAGAATTTTTGCAGAGATTTACAGTGTTTTTGTGTTTTATTTTTAAATACTGCTTTTCAACAAAGATGTTTAGAGCATATTAGGACTCCCTACATTGTACACTTACATGTTAATAGTTTTGGAGAGTATAATTAAAATCATGCACTATCTTGGGTACCCATGTTGCTTCCACAGTGTCACAGAATTTTATCTTCTTAATGTATTCTTGCTGTATTCTTTTGAGGCGAGAACACCTAGTCTTGTCATTTTAGAAAAGTGAAATAAGGGATGTGGACAGATATCTTCTTCCAATTCCAAATGTGCTGGTTTGTAGAAATCTGTCCTCAGCTGCCCTCCTCCTAGAAGTTACTGACTCCACCATTGCTCTGGCAGAGCAGTTTATATGAATGTCCCCCATGCTGCTCCAGGGAAAATCAGACTAACTGTTTCAGACCACACAATTATCCTACTAGAAGTAGCCTTGCAAATTTTGCCTGGAGGCACTTGGAGAAATTTCATACAAGCTTTCACCAGTGTTTACGTGCACTCAGTAAATTCTCTTTTGAGGCCTTAATTTCCTCTTCTTACAAAAATGCAACCAAAAGAAAAAAAATTTCCAGACTGGAGGCACAAGAAGCCTTACTAGATCTCTAGGGCAAAAAAGTAACTTAGGTAAGTGCTAGGCTAGCCAAATGACATTAGCACTTGGGATATTTGCTACCAGACTGATAGTTAAAAAAGATTAATTCTATTAACAGGACTCATTGCAGAGCCAAAATAAGGCCCAGTTCAGTAGGGCACACGTTTCCTTTAAGGATATTAATATTTCTTTAAAGTCAATGAGATCATTTACATATTGAATCTCAGGTACTTAACTTCCACACCTTGATGAACTGAGCTTTATGGTAATAGCAGCATTTAAAATACCTTGAAAAGGGTTAAAGGATCTTGGGGCATGGAGAGACAGAGAGAAAAAGAAAAAACAGGAAAGAAAGGGAAAGAGAAAGATGGAGATAAAAAAGAATAGAAAAAGAAAGACAAAGCCTTACATTTCTATTCTTTTACTAGAGCCAAATATTATTTAAGATTCTGCAACCTGTTTCAAAAATTACTTTTAACTTTTAGTGTTTTGCCTGTGATCAGAGACGGAAGTGCCAAAATACTATGAGAAAAGCTGTTTTAATGTTAATTTTGGCCACGGAGAGAAGCAGAAGTGTGAAAAATCTCACCAGGAGCAATCTTTCACGTTACGTTTCCTTCCAGTTTGAAGTTTCAAGCAATTAGGATTAACAGTTGATTTTGAATCCTAATCGCAATTGAACCCGAACCTTTTCAGGCACTGCCATCACTAATGAGAGTTGAGTCTGTGTTTACATAATAATAAACAGCTATTGAGAGCTGTGTCTGAGAGGATATGAGATCCAATGAACTTCCATTATATCACTCTTTCAGCAAAGTATGATAAATTAAAAGATGCAAGTCAATACTGTGAACTCTGATCAGGGTGAAATTTTTGTGGTTATAGTAAAGTCTTTTCAGTCTTGAGACTTCTGCACTCAAACTGTTTAGGTCGTTTTACAGTGCTTATAACTGTGATAGGTGAACAATACCATGATGTCTGCAAATCTTCTTTTCCAGTCCCTGACATTCATGAAGAATGAATCTGACAGTTTGTATTCTAATAATTATGATGCAGTAAACACTAATTATAGATTTTTCTTATTAAGCAGCCTATGTTATTAATGAGAATAGTAGCTGTGACAAAATTTATGAATTATCTGCACATGTACTTGAATAAAAGAAAGACAGAATGGCAAGTAACTTCTTGGAAGAGGGGGAGCTTTCTGGTATCCATGGTTTTACAAAATTGAAATGCTAGATATAGGCTTGAAAGTATTATTTGTAAAGAAAACAAAATCTGTAATAATCCAAAGTACCTTAGCAAACCGAGAAGTCCCCTCTTATACTTAACAAGGCTAAAAAGAAAAAAATTAAAAAGAAACTCTCTTTTTCCAAAAGAGAATAATTAAGATTGTAATCTCTTTTTGCAACTAGAGATAATGTCTGAATTAGAAAATTATGGAAATTGGTGTCTCCCTTTTAATAAGCAATATACAGCACACATTGCATGCCAAAATAACTACCCATGTATCTAGACCTGTTTTTCCTCTAAGTTCATCAGCTGAAGGACAATCAATCATCTTTTGTCATTTCAAGTCAGGTTCACTGTTGTTCCTGGTCTGGGTGGGCAGATCTGTCTGTATGTGTATATGTTTTGAATAAGTGGTTTTCTGGTGGATGTAACTAGTGGGAATACATTCTGAACTGTGGCACCGGTTTGACCTTGGAGTCAAACTTGAGCTGAGGCAACCAGATAAACAGCAGAGAAGAGAATGGCTTTTGTTAGAGAGGACCTTAAACACAGGCATAAGGAGAATGTGACTTGGAAATCTGCCTTTAGATTTTGATCATTATTGGTGTTGGTTATTCTGTTATGTTATTCAGACACTGACAGTAATGTGTGGGTTTTTATGTAAACTAGGGAGTCTGGTCTTAATTTTTGGTTATTTTCTCTAGCTGAGGAGAGTTACTGCAAGATGACTGAAATGCCACAGATGTGAATAGATAGACTTACAGGAAAATAATAAAGCCAGATATATAGACTTCCTGTTCTTTAAGGCATTTATTTTCTGAATGCCGTGTGCTTGCTTATTCTTTATGTCTTTATGGAACAAGTATTTTACTGCAGAATGCGCTGCCAAACTGTTGTGTATCTCTTATCACATGAAAATCCCTGAAAAACACAAGACTTGTGTTTTTGATAGGATTCTAGAGAGTGTGATGGGACTGGAGAATCTGGGTGGATGACACTCATTTCAGAGCCAGGGCACTGCCATATTACAGTCATAGGTGCTGCATGGTCTCTGTGGCTGATGCAAGACAATTCAGGGCAGCTTATCTCTCAAGAAGATTATTTACCTTAAGTGCTTCATTTTCAAAGTATTGTAAGAACAGCTATTGTGAGAAGTGCATACTCCTGTGTAAGGTGGGTTTTTTTGTGTCAGAAGTCTCAGCAAATTTCTGGTGAGTATTCACCAAAAAGATTTGACAAGATCATCAGTAATGACACCCTTCAAGCCTATGTCTTGAAATGAAATCAGATATTGAAGGTCATGATCTAAATTTTTAATATGGATATGTGTCTCATACAATGACTCCCACAGAATTATTCAAAGCTATCCATGTTTAAGGGAATCAAAGAAATTACATGATTAGCAGAAAATCTTGTAAGCAATGGCATGGAGTGAATTTGACTCTCAAAGGTGGAAACTCCAGACATTCTCAGCCAAAAAAATCCCCTTCCTTTGTATACTGCTCTGGTTGTATCAGAGGGCCAGATGCAGCACATTTTCAGCAAAAATGAGTTATTTTTTCCAGCAAAAGAACAAGTGTCATTTGGTGTGATTTCCTTTTGTCCCAGATGAGCAGAAGATATGAAGGCACTAAACAGCTCTTTTGAGTGTTGAACGTCTGAAAATTGTAAAAGGAGAAATTCAGAGCAGTATCTTTTCCTCTTATTTCTGGAACTCATAAAATTGCTCTGAAAAAGAAAAATATACTTTTATAGTAGACTAGATAGTGATAAGCAGAAAGTTTTTGAAGAAAATAGCCTAGTGGGAAGAATGACTTAGATAACTCCAAGAGGTTTTTGTGGACCATCTTCTCTTTGCCAAGTAAACAGAATACTGTGTCAAGGATGAAACATAATTTCAGAATAAAACATAACCACTGCTAGAGAATGTACTTCCTATCTCTCCATTTACCAAGGATTGTCTTCCTCCTTTATTTTGCTTATAACTGCCTCACCTCTTTACTCCATGTATTTGAACAGAGACGTAAGCTGATAGAGTTCCTTGAACTGTGTTCTGCAAGCACATCCTCTGGGGACACTGCATGGACCTGTCACATGCTGATGAGGTGACCTGGGTAGAAGATGACTTCTTCTACTTTGTTAGCACATTTCTGGTGGGAGTAGTCACCTGTTCTGTCTTATCTGACACTGCAATGACACTGCAGCCCGAGTCATGAACTGATCGTGCTTGCTATTGTACACTTGCTATCTCTTGGGACATCTTTTATTATTAGAAGACACCACAAGTTTTCCATCCCATGTTCCAGGCTACATACACATAAAATTATTTCCTAAGTCCTTTCTGAAGACAAGAGAACCTCTTATTCTCAAGCAGCTGACATTTATCAGTGTTTCTTAATGTGTGTTCTGCAGACTGCCATCAGTTTGTAAGACCTGAGATGGAGTCTGAAAAATGGCATTAGAACCTTACATTTTTGTCCCATATAAAATATTCCTACACAAGTGAGTGAGCAAGCAAACAAAAACACAAACTAAATAATAATAATAATAAAAAAAACAAACCAAAAAAACAAACCCAACAGAAAATACAAACAAGGATTTGGAAAATAGTCACCTAAAAATTAGACTAAGAGAAACTAAAAAATATGATGCATAAGTATTTTTTTAATAATAAATGGTGGTTTAGTTTAGAAAAAAATAAGAAGAAGCACTGATCTAGATGATACTGACCCATGTCATGTAGATTCATGCAAGAAAAAAGAATGATTTTCAACATATGATCTGTAGGTTCATGTGTCTGCGGCTTTTCTCAGAGGTGTTAAAAGGTAGCCACTAAAAGCAAACGTTCAGTAAGTTACATTCCCTGGCCCAGGGTTTGACCAGTGCTGGAATTTATTTAGAGATCCATACACTGAGCTATACCTACTCATGTGATGGCTCCAAAGTCAGCAATTTGCTTTTCTTCTCTCTTTTTTTTTTTAATCATCTCTTATTGAGCAAGATAGTGACCATGAACCGGGAAACACAAGAAAAGCAGAAATGCCAAACCACTGACCCCAGCTCTCATGTGTTGCTGAAAGACTATGATCAGTTGAAAAAAATTCTCCTGTTCTATCATCCTGTTTGTAGTTGTCTTTTATTGCAGTTTTTGTTTAAATACATAGTGATTGCTGCTACCTGCCAAAACCCTGGCACAGCTACCTCACCATCAGTACAGAATATCTGCCATTGTGCTCCATCACCCACTAAAAAAAGAGCTTTTCCTGCAAGGATCTCAGGAGTTTTGTGTTTATTTCAATAACTATCTCACAAGTTTTCCTTCCACCAAGTGAGAACAGTTCTGCCCCGTGGGCTGTTCTCTCCTTTAAGCCGATAATGCCACGTGTGTGTTCCATCTGCAGGGCTGCTGCCACACACAACTGGCTTGACTAAGGACAGGGACAGGGGGGCCTCCCAGCAACAGAATTAAGACACAACATGTTTTTTTCCTCATTGCTCTGATTTTTATCTTCTCTTCCTGGTTGAACTATTTCTTTCCCTTCCTGTTAGCTACAGTTTCCCCTGCATTTCTCTAGTGATGCTCACCACCCCAGGCTCATGGAGGTCATTCAATCTGGGGAGCTAATTTTTTTTCTTTGGGAGCTTGCTTGCCAAGCAAGTCTTCATAAGTTCTGAGCTCTGCATGCAACTAAAGAAATTATAGGATTAAAATCATTAATAATATGCATAGAAAAATCACTCTTCTTACAGAGGGAGCTCTGGAAAAGGGAGAAGTATTTAAATGTCTCTGATGTAAATTTCTGTGTATATCTCTCTGTGTATGTGGACATCACTAAAATAGGTTGCCCAGAGAAACTGTGGATGCCCCATCCCTGGAAGTGTTCAAGGCCAGGTTGGATGAAGCTCTGAGCAATCTGATCTAGTGGAAGATGTCCCTGCCCACGGCAGAGGGCTTGGAATGAGCTGATCTTTAAGGTATCTTCCAACTCAAGCCATTTTATGACTCAATGATTCTATGATTTATAATATATGTGTGCACTTTTATCTGTGTATGTCTGATGTCTACATACCCTGTTGTAGCTGCTGTTACAGTGTTGTTTCAGATGGAGCACTGCTGATAACAACTCTAAACCTCACTTCATATACAGTAAATTCTTTTAACACCCTGTGCTTACATAGTACAGCAGATTGTACATTCATTACCTGATGACACTTGAAACAAGAGACAGATAATGAGACTCAATTCTCTGTACATTCACCTTGTTTTTATCTTTTTTTTACTTTTTTTTTTCTGTGGATTTACTGAGCTTGTTGCTGTGAGGTCTATATAAGATACATGATCCTTACTGTATTCAGCATAAACAGTGAGGAAATTCAAATAATCTCAAGAGTAAGGAGGAGTGGGAAGCAAGACCTAATAGTTACACAGGGCTGTGCAGGCAGGGGCAAGGGGAGGACTTCACAATGTGTGTTGAAAATTGCATATAAATTTGGGCATGCATGGGTGCCCACATAGAGACAAAATTTTTTATTATTGATGGGGTCATAGTAATTATTACAAAGAATTTTAATAGTGAAGTAAAAATTAGATATTTGCTGCCATAATAATAGTCCTTAATGTAACAAAATCAAGCCAGCAGGATTGGATTTTAGTTATTCATCTGCTCTGTTGATAATATACCACTGCATAGAGTGATGCTTCAAAAAGGGTTTTGTGTCACAAGTCTATTTTGGTCTGTTCTCACCATGGTGTCTCATGATGCCTTCTTATTAAGTCAATTTTTTTCTTCTTTTTTTACTCTCAGACTAAATGTGATTTAAATATTCCTCACAGGTGTTATCCAAATTAAAAGGGATGACTACTGCTAGTAGCATGCTTATTCTTAATAGCATAATGCACACAGCATCTTCTGCTCTCCATCCTTATGCTGCATGCTGCTTAACTGTGGCTTTTAAGGTTTCATCAATTCCTACTGACACTTTACTGATAAATACGCCGTTCCGAAATTCAACTGCATCCTAGTTGGAAGGGTTATGAGGCTGAGAGGGTACTGAATCATTTCCTTGGTCTGTCTTTCACCTCCCCCAGCAGGCAAACCCCACCCAGTAAATTTTCGATGAATGGATTATAAATATTACTGAATTCACAGAAGTAGATTAAATTTCCCATGAATAGGGGAAAGAGGCACAGCTGGATGTTCTCCCTGTTTGAACTCAGACTCAGCAATGGGATGGGGTAACTATCCACCATCCCTGAAAAACAAAGCATGAAGATCCTCACCTTCCTTAGCCATGTAGGCTACTGCTGAGCCAACACTTTCTGGGACTGCCCTACAAACAGTGCAAGCCAACCAAACACCTGGTCAATGCATATCCTGAAACAGGCGTCTGACCTGAGCATGTGAGCTGAGGGAGAGATGATATTTCTCATAGTGTGGTCTGATGTCCAAGTGGGTGGGCAGAGAGGGAGAAGGAGGATTGCCACAGCCTTGGTGTGATGCCAGCCTCACATCTTGCCCCTTTCTGTTATCTTCACTTTTGGAGTGGGAGTAATTATACACCTCTGGAAGCCTCTCCTACAACAACAAATGAGAGAGGATGCACAAGTTCACAGCGCCACAGTGCCAGTACCTCCTCCTTCTCAGAGAAGGTGGCAGTCCACAACTGGGTAAAAACACTACCAAGAGGACAGTTTACATTTGTTCAGATCATAGAATTGTTAAGGCTCGAAAAGACCTTTGAGATCATCAAGCTCAACTGTTAACCTAATACTGCCATCTTCGCCACTAACCCATCACCCCAGGTGCCCCATCTAGACATTTTTTGAATGCTTGCAGGGATGGTGATTCCACCTCTTCCCTGGGCAGCCTGTTCCAAGGCCTGAACACTCTCTCAGTGAAGAAATTTTTCATGTAACTAATCTAACCCTCCACTGGTGCAACTTGAGGCCATTTACTCTTGTCCTGTCACTTGTTACCTGGGAGAAGGTATCATCTACTGATAAAACTTGGATCAGAGTAGCAACACACAGAAATTAAGTTTAGCTAATATTGTCTCACTGGTTGAGAAAGTCCAATTTCCTTTGTTCTCTATTTCTTCCCATGGTGTTACAAGATGTTTCTTGCCACAACATAGTTTTTAGGGGATTATCTAGACTATACAATGGCAGTGTGCCACATTTTTTTGCCAGCTGGGTCATAAATTGTACTGAAACCTTCTAACTTCTGATTTTTAATGACCTTTAAAACTGGCTATTGGACTTCTGCTTTTTGGGGAATCTACAAGTATCTTTTGATGTGCAGACCTAAACTGATAAAAGCTCACGTGGATAAACATATGTATAGTCCAGCATATTGTCACTTTTAATCAATTACATTGATTTATTGCCCTTATTGATTCACTGATGTACATCGAATGAACTGATTTCTTGGATTTCTTTGTGGGGTGGGAGAGAAGGGAGGAAACAGAGGCTTTTTATTAGTATCAATTTTTCTGTGAAGCTATAAATGGTAAAATGCCAGGATGCAATATGTTCTGTTGATATATTGGACACAATTAAATTGAACAATGACTTGCTTATAAATCAAAGCAAAGGAGGAATCATAAACCATTCCTAACCAAGTGACCACAGAGATTTTGAGATGAAAGGAGGAGCACAGTTGTTTTTCCCACAACTGATACTCAATTTTTTGTGCTTTGTCATGCATGGATAACAAACAAATCTTTAAATTATTTCACATTAATGTGTTCTACCTTTAAGAGCTTTAGAATTGATTTTTTTAAAGCTTTATTTTATTAAGTAGTGGTGTATATTTAGAAGGTAAATCATACATTTAAAAAATAATAGCAGCTTGAAAAATAAGCTTTTTTTTATTTAAATACCCTGAGACAAAAACATAAAAAGTAAGGTGTGTTGTTTTTCTTTTTTCTTTTCTTTCAGTTCTCTGTCAAATAACAGGCAAAAGAAGAGAAAGTCACATTTATAACTTATTCAGCAGATTTGACTCCCAGGGACAATATGTTCTAATGCAGTTGTATAATCAGTTCTGTCCTTCCTCTCCTGTAAACAGGGCATTGTGCTGTGATATAGAACAATAAACTGGTAAAAAAAAGCTAAAGGACTCTTTGCTAGAAGTAGCCTGTTTTAAAGGCAGGATATTATTGAATGGTGTCATATGCTACTACAAAGACTTTGTAAACCTTAATGTGGATAATGTCAACAAAGCAATGCATCTGCTTGTTTTATCAATTCCCTGCTTTACTAATTCTAGACTTTTTAACCTACTTGAAAAGAACAAGCACAGATTTGTGACAAAAGCATCAAAAACCATGTCAGTCAGAGGACCTGGGCTCTATTCCTGATCCTACAGAAGATTTATTGCAGAAATATTAGCTAAGCCACTATCTTCAAAGTTCACAGACATTAAGTTTCAATCACTTTTATGATCATCTCACCCAATCTTCTATATAACGTAGGCAAATAACTTTTTCAGGATTTCTACCTGAAGTCTTATTGTACTTGAGCTGGAGAAAATTAGACACTTAAATCTCAGGAAGAAGGGGCCAAGGATTTGAATCCTCTTTGCCAAAGTGATGAACATCTTCCATTTTCTTCCTGAAGTTAAAGACAGCTGTGCATGTTCAATACCTCTAAAAATAAGGCCATCTTGAACAACCTTTACCATCTTTCAGTAAGGTTATTTATATTTCTCTACCTCTCATTGGTGTTATGAATTCACTGATATTTGTAAGGCACTTGATGGGAGGTATTAAAGAAATTGAAAATATAGTAATATATCATTTGCATTGACTTGGAAGTGCTCTCAGGGAGAGAGACTGAGACAGAAAGAGAGAGAGAGAGATTTTTGTACATATGGAGACATGTATAAGGCTGTTTTTCATGTCTCCTGCTCATGTACTTATCGGTATGCACAAAATATTTAGAGGTATCAATGTCATATACAGAGGAAACTAAAATTTTCTAGGGAGCAGAAAGAGAATAGGTTAATAAGAAATCAGAAAGGTAAAGTAAACTAAATGAACTTGAAAATAGGAGGACAGTGCTGAAATGGCTTTACAGTGGGCGCCTTTTTTCTTTTGAGCAGAGGCAAAGCAGAAGAAAATACTTGGATGATTTAAAATGCAGCGTTGAAACAGCCTTGCTTCTTGCATAGGTCTTCTGAATGGGATTTGGTTCTGTGTGAAATTAAATGCATTGCATTTCTAACACCCGGGACATATTAGAAAGTGATCTGCATTGCCTTGGGATTTTTAGCCCATGCACAATTTGAGTATGTTACCACAACAATTAAAATGCAAGCATACTTTCTCAAATAAATACTTCACTTAATCTTCCATCAGGACAAAACCATTTGTATATATATACACACACATGTATATATGTATATAAATATTTGGATTTTTGTTTTTGCTTTGTTTTGAGGAGAGGTCTTGAGCTGATCATATGAAAAATATCTTTCCTTAACGATGCAGTACAAGTAAATCCCCACAGAAAACATGCCAGAATTGTCAGGCATTGCTTGGAATATCTTTAGTACAGAGCAGGACACATAACAAGATTTACCCACTGCCTTGGAGACAGAGAAGGGGTTGTCACGAGGACAGTTCTTAAGAGTTTTTACAAAAATGCATGGCTCCATCTGTCTTCCCTCTTTTCCTTGGCTACGAGAACAGCCTAGCAATTTCAATAACCCAACAAGGGACCTCATGCACCAGGAGAAGTGAGGAACAGATTTTTCAATTTGGCACCATTCTGATTTATTTTTTTTTTAAATGGCAGTTGAAATAATTATCCGCAACTACAGGCAGCTGATGGATAGCGTGTTTAATCTATGGATCCAGCTTCACGCTCTGCACTGTGTACTGAGGATAAACAGGGATGTTATGAGTGAGAGAGTTGTATGAAATAGTTCAAATACAAATCAAAGGTAGAATGGTTTGTCTTTTTACTGACTTCACTGAACGGAAACTACTGGAGCTGTTATACAGGCATCACATGGTCTTCCCAGTGTCTAAAAGAATAAATAATAAGATGCTGATGCCCTGACCCTGAAATGCTCATGTTTAAAGCCATACCCACAGCCATACATAAAATATAAATATGTGTTTAAACATATACACACAATCAAAACATATGCATATAATCAAAGACCAGCAATATTTTAGCATGAATGTATAGAAAAACTCTGTTTACTCACTGGCTAGGACACATCCAACTGTAAATTTCAAAACTCACTATCATTTTTTTTCTGATGGAGAAAAATGTGAAGTTTCAGTAACACTCAGTAAGCCAGTTAATATTTTTAGTATGGTTTTGTAGCCCAGTGGATTGTTTTTAAATTAAACCTTTTAGAAGATTTAACATGTTTCAGGATCCATCGCTTTTAGATACTCAGATCTTGAAGGATTTTATAGACTGTTTGATGGGGTAGATGGTATGGGAAGCATCCCCAAGCTTCAAATCACAGGTGATTTGTTTGAGATTTGTTTATAAGACTAATTCAAGAAATCTTCTTTCTCTCTCCAACTGATCCCACTACTCAGTTTCTTGTTTTATTTCCTGCTTCACAGATGGTGTTTCATAGTCATAGGCTTAAAGGACAGACTTCCCCAATGGCTACAATTTTCTGTCAGTGAGTTTCCTGGTAGTTTTGCAATTACTTTCCAGAAACTATGGCTTTTTCAAACAGTTCTTTGAGCACGGGGCAGAAGATGCGGTTGCACAAATTTTGGCTAAATTTTGACCTCCAGGCAGATTTCCTTTATATTTTTCTGCTGCTCTTATTATGATTTCAGCTACAGCAATACCTGGAAGATCTAGACTTGGACCAGACAAAAACCTAGCAGTTATTGCACTATGAGCTGTAAGAACAGGAACAAAATTAAGTCCTTATCTCAAAGCTTACAGGCCATATATCAGATGAGAAGTGTAAAGGACAAGTGAGCAGAAAAGTATAGTAAAAATTACTGTTTAGCATCATAGGGTCTTGGTATACCAAAATCTTAATTCTTGCAACTGTTTTCATAGGGACCAGGGTAAAGGAGAATTATAAGTGTAGATTTAAAGAAAGGTAATGAAACAGCTCTCTTCATAGGGAATTCCTCCTGTCAAGGAAAGAATAGAAATCATGCTTAAAATCCAACCCCAGTGGATGATAGAGACTGGTTTTATGAACTGATCAAAATAGACGTTTTGTCAATTTAAGATGATGGACAAGTTGGCTTTGAAAATGCAACTAATTAGCTGTTATTGGATGAAATATTGAAGGAGGAGAACAAAAAAAGTGATGAAGAAGAAGGGAGTGAATAGTGCATGGATAAATCTGAAGGGCTGGGAAAAGGATCTTTACCTCAGCCGTAACAATTGCTTGCTGTTGGACAAAGCTGTTTGCAGCAAGAGAAAAGAAGAACTTTGCAGGAGTCACATTTTAAAAGGGGAGGATCTCAGCCCCATGGATGGAGGGGAAACCTGAGGCTTGGCTGTGGTACTGAGAGACCACCTGGAAGACCCAGAGAGGTGCCTCACTAATCTCATGCCTGCACTGCAGGGCAAACATAGTTGTGCACAAGCAACTGGGTATGTCCATTGCTGCTGAGAAAAATGAGCTCTGACCTCTCCTTACAGCACAGCAGGGTTTGTATAGACAGAAAGCAGAGAGCCACCCCTGGGGATGGTGGGTACTTGCTGAGGGCACTGGCAGTCTGGCTGCATTCGCCTTTTTAAAGCCTTCACATCTGTGTCCCTGGCAGCACTGCTTTTAATTATCCTATTAAGCTCTGCCTCTACCCACTTTAGTCAGGAGAGCACAAGAAGAGATTTTCTCTCTATCTCTTCAGTGTCAAGATGGGTTGTTTTGCTTTTTCTTTCCCTTGAATATACTGATCTCTGAGACACTTCATAATCATCCCCTGTTCCAACTTTAGCTGATCCTTTTTTTCTCCTTTCTCTTTTGGTGACTAATTTTATTTGTTTGAATTTTATAAAGAGTGCTTTTTAATTATGTTTTTTGTTGCATTTTAATCATGGTTTTATTGCCCCTTGCTGCACCTTGAGCATCATATAAATATTATCACAGCCTTTTGATGTTTAGAGGATACCATGTCTGTTATGATAAAATATATCATTACTAAATGTGTCAAGAACAGTAATGGGTTTTTTTCTCACATGGTCTTCGATTGTTGTTCTGTAGCAAATTTGCTTAACAGCCCTCAGCTTAGATTTGCTGTGTAAAGAACTAGGATATAACCAGTTTCTGTTGTTTTTAAGAAGAAAGAAAAATCACAGCCTCTGGCTCAGTTGCTCAGCTAATGTAAAATGGCACAGTGTTATTAAAATCAATGAGACCTGGGCCAGGTTGGTCTAACCAGGCTATTGAGTGATACTAACATATCATACAGTATATTACATTTCTAGAGTAATAATATTGCTAGAAATTTCCAGTGGCCTCCCAAATTTTAGGCTGATTCACTTACAAATTACAGTGCTATATGAAGGGCATCAGAAACAACAGTCCTAGTACTTCTTGCAGTGTAAGTGCATATTACTTTTCCCTGGGTGAAATTCAGGCAAATTTTAATCTTTTCTGGGTCCAGCAGTGCTTCAAACCATGTCTTTTAGGTATGTGAAGGTTTTTTAGAAAAACATATTGATATCCCATTCTTGGTGCCTTTTGCACTTCATGATAGTATTTCCAGGGTTATTCTTGCAATTCAAACATTGAAGAACCAATAACAGAGCTTTGATTTGATAGCTGAGAGCATCTGGACAGAGTGCGGTGTGTACATATATGTCATGTCATGAAAGGCTATGCTAAGTGTAACACAACTTTATGCAAGAGCAGGAAATTGATAGGGGGTCTGTGTGGTCCCAACAACTTGACTGTACACTCCTATACCACTGGAACAGGGTCTCACTAAATCCTGTGTGTGAAAATTTCCTCCACGAAGATAAAGTAAAGGCCATCACAATGGAAGCATTTTAATCAACAGCACAAAAGGTAGCTGCGTGCACAGAGTCACATGAACACCTGAGACCACAGCATGGCAATGGCAACTCCCCGCTGCACAAAAGACAAATGACAAGCACGCTTTCTGGAAAACATGTCCCTGATGCTGTGCAGATTTTTTTGATGCTTGCATTTGGATTTTTGTTCTTTTGAATTTCATTATCACAGGGAAAATATTGCAGATTTTAACAGACCAATTTTAAAGACAGATTCTTCTCAGTTACTTTCTTGGTGATGGCTGGGGCTTTAAAATTATTGCATGGATTCAAATATCAAGCAGTTTGGAAGTCCTAAAGTCATTGTCCCTTACTGTAGGGCCGTGCAATATCAATGCACAAGAAAGGACTCTGTATGGGTCAAGCTGAAGATACTTCAGGGCAACCCCATCTGTATGTAATCAGGTAGACACTGTATGAGATCCAAGAATTAAAGGAAGTGTTTAAAGGTTAGTGTTCCTAACAGTAGTAGCAGAGAATCATACTTATTAACCAGACTCCAGAGATCCTGGAAATATGGAATTTCTCTACTATTGGAAGATTCCTTTTTTTTAAGAAAAAGACTTTGAAGCCAACAGTCACAAAGTCCTTCATGAAGTGTGTCCTGGGGTGACTTTATGATGTGTATCCCCTATCACTGCTCCATGCCCAGAAATTAATTTTGTGCCTTTCTGTGCCTTTAAACTGAGCCTGAGAGGGGGGAGAGAAAAAACTGAGCAAACTTTTCAAAGCAGTTGTTCAAGGACACAGATACACACTCCTCTGCTTCTGCCACAGCAAGAGCAGGGGAAACACCCTGCTTGCTTTTCAGCCAGCTTTCGGCTCCTCTTCGGGAGACGGAGAGTTGAACTTTGTTTTCCTGGGACTTCGGGGTTTTTTTCCCTTCTTCTCTTTTGGACTGTTTCAACATCAGAACACATCGGGAAAATTTTCCACCAAGGCCCCGGAGGTGGGCCCACACCGACCCAGCTCTGAGGAGGAGGAGAGAGACCACATCTACAGAAGGACTCTGTATTCTTCCCAGGTTTCTCTCCACAGTGAGAGGTTTTATTATTTAGCATTATTATTCTTTTCCTGTGTGTTTATTAAATAAATAGTTTTTATCTCTTTCACTTTCCTCCAAGGAAAGCTTTTTTTTCCCCGAACCCGGTGGGGGAGGGATGGTTGTAACCTGCCTTCTATCAGAGGATATTTTCCTCCAAATTTGTCCAAACCAGCACAAAGTGACATTCTGGGGAAAGAAACAATTTTCCAGGTCAGTCAAGCCATTCTTTCCCCATCAAGGAGACTATGTTTTGCTCCTATTTTTGCAGAAGTTTCTGCATTATTTCAAAATAAATCACAGAATCATAGAAGCATAGAATATGTTGAGTTGGAAGGGACCCATCAGGATCATGGAGTCCAATTCTTGGCCCTGTCGGGGCACCCCAAGAATCTCACCACGTGCCTGAGAGCATTGCCCAAACTCTTTCTGAAGTCAGGCCAGTCTTGCTGGGGAGCCTGTTCCAATGCTCAACCACCCTCTGGGTGAAAAACTCATAAAATACATATTAAAAACAGAAAAATAATTCTATTTAAAAGCTGAAAGCCAAAATATTGCATTTCAATAAAATATATTACAAATAAAATTATTGGAAAATGCACTTTTTGTTTTGAAATTAAAAGCAAAAAATGAAAAAAAGCCTGATTCCAAAGAATAGACGTTTTCTTAAGAGTTGCAGCACTGAGATATTTTTCATCTGGTTTTAGTTGCCGAAGTTTGACTGGCTGTTGCATTGCAATGAAGAGTTATGAAAACTTTTGTATGTGACTTCTTGCCTTTCACCTGTTTTCTGAGAATTCACCATCAGCTGGGTCGGTGTACACACTGCACTCTGATGATGTTTGTTTTAATGAAAGAAAAGAGGAAATAACTCATGGGTGAATACACTTCTTCAGTAATGTCACTCGTAATGATAAATGTCATAATTTGCCTAAGTCCCTGTGTACCATTCTTCCCCTCTCACTGCTAAGAATCTTTTGATCTAAGGAACATCCGTGATAATTTTAAAATACAGTTTCAGATGGCATAAAAATTTAAATTATTTTTGAAATTAAAATTAAAAGCATTTAGCAAGCAATCATAACTCCATTTCAGTTAACAATTATATAAGATAATCAAACACCATGCTCTAAACTCTGGCAGTGGGATGCAAAAGAGGATTTTCTTGCTTTCGCATTTTACATAATTATCTATCTTTGTTACAGATGGATTTTTAAAACCTCTTCTACACTTAAAATATCAAATACTAGTTGCAGGGTAGCAGAGGGGTGGCTAATCTTGTGTGCTTTCATGTGGCTGTAAACCATAGGACACATGGTGAATCAATGGGAGAGTTGATTGAAGAGCAATTCACAGATGGGAGATGACAATGGCTCATCATGGATCCTATTTTGGGAATTGGTGGGGCTGGCTATGCATATAGTCTTTCAAGGTCACCCAGAGATATCAGCTTCATTAGCCCCTTCTGGCTCGGTACTTGCTGTTAGCAGGCTGATTACACCCACGGTCCCTGTGCCAGCACGGCCCATTGCTCCTCTTCTGCGTTGCGATTTAGCCTTGGCATGGAAACCTCACTTGAACAGCTCAAGAGGTGCATATGGCTCAAGAGCCACATGTTGCTCACTCCTGGCCTAAGCCAATGAGACACAACATTGGTTTGATTGTCTCAACATTCCCTCATTACATGTATCTGCAGATTGATTTTTAGCACACTTTTGACGGAAATTATTTCTCTCAGCAAAATCAACAGTTGTTCAGGGAAAATCCCATATGAGAAGACTTGATTTCTTCTTTATGTGTTACAGATCATGGGCTCTTTGGGGCAAGATAGGTTCTAACAGCTATTAGTATAAATGAGCCTAGTGCCTGGTGGCTTTAGCAAGGAGGGAATGAACACATGCACAAAATTTCACTCCTTTTTTCTTTTTCTTTTTTTTTTTCCTTTTTTCTTTTTTCTTTTTTCTTTTTTCCTTTTTCTTTTTCCTTTTTTTTTCTTCTTCTTCTTCTTTTTTTTTTTTTCTTTTTACATAGGAGTTTAAAGTAGAAAGGTTCCCACATCTATCGAATTCATCAAGGGTACTTTGGAAATCCTGTCACCAGTAGGCAGGCTTAGATGCTCACAAAGAACAGCTTTATCCTTCTCTTGAAGGCATTTGGTCATGTAATTGTGTTATCAGCTCATTGACCAGTACACAATGCATATGCAAATGTATGCTCTTAAATTGTACTGACAAAAATATAATTCATCTAAAAAATAATTTGCAAATCACATACTCTGAGTATGGTCTGTTGCTGTGGAGACTTGAGGGTGTTTGACTGTCTCGCTTTGCTGTTGGTGTTAAACCAAACATATGTACTCCATGACTGAATTACTTTTGTGTCTTTGGTTTCCAGAGGGACAGAGTTAAATGCTGCCTGCCTAAGAAATGCTTAGCTGAATACTAAAGCATGGAAGCTCAAGCTGCAGTGAACAGTCACTCGTGTCTTTCCTTTTGCATGACAATCACCAGCCGAGTGGAACAGAGAAAATCTCTTTTGGTAACATTGCTACTACTATTGCATCAGGAAGACATTAAGGATGTACACAAGAGTCTCTGATCTTCCAGTGAGCATGTGAATATGGCACAATAGATACAACTCTCTTGGCTATCCAGGGTTAGGACACAGAAGGCACAGTGCCACCTGTATGGGCCAGACTGTCCTGTTACTCATAAAATCCACTGGCATCACTGCTTCCAACTCCAGCCTTGCTGGTAACTCATTGCTGTTCAAAGAGATTATTCAAGTGTTCAGAATTAAAGCTGCAGGACACATTTTCAGTTGGTGTAAACTGGCCAGGTGCCTATCAAGAGATCTCTACTATTATAAGCTTGTTGGTGGGATGGTTCTGTATGGTCTGCTCTGGTCTTCAAACTCTATAAAAGACACTTTTGACATAGCAACTTAGTTAGGAAAGCTAATTAAAGAGCACTGATGACTTGAACACATCATACGGAATGCACCTGTCCACAGATGTTGAGAAATTTTAGGCTTGTTCTCTATTTGGATGGGAAAAGAACCTTGGCAAAAGCAGGAAGCTCATTTTGGCCCCCTTCATAACCTGACAGATAGGAAGGAAGTTCCTGATATGCACCACTCAGATCTCACTCTTGGGTTGTCTGCTTTGTTGTATCCAAAGGAAATAAATATTTGCACTTGAACAATTTGGGGTAGAACTGTTCAGGAGTCGACTTTTGAAACAATGACTAAAAGAAAAAAATCAAAGATTTACATAGGTAAGTGAGCAAAGAATGAGCTGTAGCAGGCTGTCAGATTTAAGTCACAGCCGCGAAGTCCTGCAAGAAGCAGGAGTGCTTCTTTTAATCTCAGGAGCAACCATTTGCCTAATCGTACAGTCAGCACAGCATAGTATTGGATCTGCTTGCAGCATACATGCCAAGTTTTGTGCTTTGCCTGGAGTGAACTACACTGTTTACCAAATGAACACACAAATTCACACTCACACATACTCTAAGTTGGAAATACTGGCCATTGCAGTAACCTTGGAACAGCACAGAAGGTGGTCAGTGAGTAATGTGGAGACTCTTCTGAGCAGAGGGAAGGACATATAAAGAGTATGAGGATGCCAGTGTGGATAAATGTTAGTGTCTGGGAAACATCTGAGAACAAGCTGGGCAGAAGAACTCCTTCACAGAAAGGGTGGTTGGCCATTGGAATGGGCTACCCAGGGAGGCGGTGGAGTCACCATCCCTGGAGATGTTTAAGGAAAGATTGGATGTGGCACTCTGTGCCATGGTATAATTGACAAGGTGGTGCTGGGTCATAGGTTGGACTCAATCTCAAATGTCTTTTCCAACCTCATTGATTCTGTGGATGAAATGATTTAAAACTTGCTGAAAGGAGACTCAGGCAAGTGTGCAGAACCTGCTGAATGTTGAAGAAACAGCTGGAAAATATCTCCATCACCTTTCAGCTCTTTCACTTTTTCTGCTGCTTGGTACTGACATCTACTCCTCCTTCCTTACTGTAAAGTACCAAGGGACAACTTCCTTGTTTCTTTTTCAATAGGTATTGTAAGAGCCCCTAATGGCCAGAAACCTTAATTGCAAGAAACTATTGAGGATGAAATGAATATAAACCTAAAAAGAAGTTATACACTGCATAAGATACATGCTTCCTAGGAAGGTTTTAGGGCAAAATTTTACTGCTGACATTTCCTTCCTTTACAGTTCTAGTTCTTTAAGTTGTATAAATTTAAATATCTGTAGTAGGCAGTCTCTTTAAATGGCTATTATTTTTAATTAAATGCTGAAATTCTCACTTGGAATCAACACATTTTTGAATTTTCAGGATTTGTTTAGGGTTCTTAAGTAAGATCTCAGCATTGTAATTTTTGACAGGTCTTTTTGAAAATCCCAGTGTGGATAGTGTTATCTCAGACAAATTAATTCCTAGGTTAATTCAGTTTGATTCAGTAAGGATTTAGTCCTTGTGAGATTTTTTGGCATGTCCATTGCCTTAGAGACATAACTGTAGAATTAATCGTATGTAAACTTTTGATCACCTACAAATTGCATTTTATCATTACCAGTGGCATTGTTGTTTTCCA
Organism: Corvus moneduloides; assembly: GCF_009650955.1. Lineage (NCBI taxonomy): Eukaryota > Metazoa > Chordata > Aves > Passeriformes > Corvidae > Corvus > Corvus moneduloides. Next base: position 8,225,738 of record NC_045478.1, read on the forward strand.
AACATTTAATGATTTGTATAATAGTGCCACTGTGCTTGAGAGACATAGGAATTTAATGTATGTGCCATGTGCCCTTAAAGAAGTTGTGTCTTTTTCACTTTAATCTCTGGAGCAACAATTTTCCATCCCTGAGAGCAAGCATACATTCTAACTTTACCTACTGATGCTTTTTGAAATACTAGATGTTAGATATTTTTTTTTTTTTAATGGGTCCTTATTTGCTTTTCTCTCTTCTTCATGGGGCCAGGGGCAAGGAGAGAAGGTGAAAATCAGCTCTGCTGAGGGATGGGTAGGCAAGCTCCCATCCTACTAAACTCAGTGGGAGGATTGCTATTGATATGAATAGGGGTCTCTGATGCACGCAGCCCTCCTGTAAAATTCAGCAGGTATCCCAGCAAGTCAGTACAAGCTTTGGGCAGAAATGCATAATAGGGAGAGAATGCATTTTTAAAATATTCCTTTCTTTTTTACTTTTTTAAAGTTACATTGCTTATAGAAGGCAGCATACAGAATATACAGTCTGTTCTGTGTGTCTGGGAATAACTGCTGAGATTCCTGCTAGAAGCACTCACACAACAGAAAAGCAAGAAAGGCCTGATAAAAGCTCTTTAAATTCTCTTCCCTCTCATTTTTCCTCAGAGTGCCTTTATGTTCTTCTGATAGAAGCTAACTGGAATTAAATATTGAAAAGAGTTAAAAAATAGGCAACTTCTTTTCTCAGACTCAGAAAAAAAGAGATTTCAAATCTGTGAGAGATGATTTTCACCATCTAGCTTGACCTCCTGCAAAGTACAGGACATGACATTGTCAACGCTGTAAAGGTACTTGTAACCTATGCTGGACTAAGGTAGAGCTTCCAGAAATACATCTTGACTTTATTTGGAGACATCAGAGAATGTAGGATCCATTACTTTGTTTGAAAGCTTATTTCATTATTCATATTGTTAAAAAGTGGTGCTATGTTGTTAATAATATCAGATTCATCCATTGCTTTGGAAATAGTTACTGTTTATATACCTTGCTATGTGACTGTCTTCCCTCTGAGTCTGAAGCCTTAATTTGAAAATACCTGTGCCATGGATAATCCATTCAGGACAGGATTTATAGAGATCCTGTGGGGTGCCAGTTTCTGTTAATTAGCATAGGAGTTAGAAGCCAGAGAAAACCACGGGATCTGCCTGTCCGGCTGCTGGAGTAGAGAACATCCTTTTCTTCGCATGGATGCTGAGCTTCTTCACTCCTGGAGACTGTCATTACCAAGTTACAAAGAGCTTCCATCCTCATAGACTGAAATCTTGTCAAAATGGTTCCCTTGGCATATTTGCAGCCCAGTGAAAGAGCTTTCTTGTGTCACTTCCAGCTGATCCGCAGTGCTGGGAAAGAGGGGGTAAAAATGAGGCTGTGGGCCAGAAACAATGGCATTTGGAATGACAGCATCTACCTGACTCCTAGAACCAGTATTTAGGCGCTCCAATGGGGAAAATACATTTTGCAAAGTAAAGGAGAAAAAAAATATTGTACAGGCAACTGTGCATGTGCTAAGAGCCAAAAGGGAACAATTGAGTTCTGCAAATCAGAGAAGAAATGTATTTTTCAGGCTATAGTTAAGAAGCAAAAGGGGTAGAGGAAAACTTTTTCCACAGCTGAAAAACAGTGCACTTTTCAGGTGGCTGTTTGGAGTATAAGGGAAAACAATTATTTTCTTAAAAAAAAACCCCAAAAAACAAAACAGGAAGCAAAGCACACATACTAGGAAAGTGCTGTTGTAATGAAGTGGGAAAAGACTTAGTTCTGAACTGATTTATGTTAAGGTAAGGACTAACCTTACCGCTGCAGTGGTGATGGGGATGCCAGGCAGCAATATCAATGACCTCTTATCTGGCACAACGCAGCATAGCACAGGAGCTGCTCTGGATGTGCTGTGCTTGAGGTAGCCTGAGACACAAACTGGAGAAGAAAGCTGCTCAGCTTCATTCCCCTTGCTTTTCTGTGCAGGGCAGATGAGACCGTAAGGTTTAATCCATTAAATGTGTGATATGGAGGAGGATGCCATCCTCCCAAAGCAAAGATGGAAGGTAGTTTTGATCTGTTTGCCTAAAACATTAAAGCTTCTGCAGCATCTCAGGTACACCCTCTGAGCTCTGTGCTGCCATACAAGTATTACTTCCAGCCTGTTTTCGAGTATGCATGTGAACTCCTTCCCTGTTAAAACCTCAACTATCCAACAACATTTTTGGGTGGAAGGTGAGTGATGTGTAACTTCTCACTGTTGCTGCCCTCCAAACGGAAAAAGGTGTGGTTAGCATCTACTGAAGGTCACACTTCCTCCACAGTCATTATGGTGCTCTTCAGCCAGGTTGTTTGGCAGTCATTTCTCTGAGGTTCAGGTTCAAATTTACTCACATTGATTTGTCTCTCTGCTGGTAGGAGTCAGCTCTTTCTTCCATCTACAGTTAGATGAAGCTCTCGTTTCCTGTCCTGGTGCTTTCACTCACTCCTTCACTGTTGCTATCAGCAGGTGACATGGAACCTACAGGTACAGTCTGGGAAGGTATTCCTTGCCAATGTCGTGGTAAAATACTAACTAGCAATGGAAGCAATTTTTTCCACTGTACGATTTATGCTCTTTGTTTTTGATCGTTTCTCCTGGTGTCACCTTGGTCTGTGAGCATGTGGGTGACCCCCTCCATCACGGCCTTTGAGATAGTGTTGAGACTTAATCATCAGTTCCTTTCCTGCCACAGCAGCTGCTGCACTGCGGTCTTAATAAAACTGCTCTGTAGTGATATACGTATGTCCAAGACATAATCAGGGCTCCTACTATGTGCACTGCCATTGCCAAAGATTTCTTCAGTAAAATACCCTTGTGATGGCTGGGATCACGCTCACCACTCATGGCACCTGTCAGTGATATTTCAGCAGCTCCTGCTGATGAGACAAAAGTCAGGTCCAAGGCAGTTAATAACAGGACCACTGTAGCTGCAAAGGAGTGGGCATGGCAGAAGAGGCAGACCTACTAAAAGAAATAAGACTATTCAGTGGCTGAGCAGGAATTGGATAGCTAGAGGTTGGCATCAGCTAAGCATCTATCAGTTAATAAAAGCTAAAGTAACCTACAACTTCTTTAGCTGAATTTACCACTAAACCAGCCTTCACTTTTGTTGCATCTTTTCATTAGACCCTCTCTGTGTTCTCCAAGACTTTTCAAATTTGGTCAGTACTTCAGTGTTTTTTAAGGTTATCTTCTCATAACTGTCAGTGAGTATCAAACCACATGGTAGTTGAACTGGGAAGAAAAGGCAAGTGAATTTTATCAGTGAGGCACAGAACAGTATGGGAAGGTTGATGTGGGAAAGCAGAAGATGGGGTGAATGAATGATCCATGGCACACGGCCGCTAAGGCTGTACTTGGACATCCTAAGCACTGGCACACATCCCTTCTTTACAGAGTCTGGGATTGCAGGTGAGTTGCATCTTCCCGAACTACAGTTTATTGCTGCCTTCCCTTCTGAGGCCTTGAAATGTTGTCCCCCATTTTCTACAGACTGTGTCTCCTATTGCAGGTGGGAACATGTTTTTGAACCAGTGTTACAGATGCAGCCTGGGAGATGGCTGGTATGCCTTGCATGGTCTGGACTGAGTTGCTCCTGCTGCTGCTGCTTGTAAAAGGGAAAATCATCAACCACCTCTTCACACTGGAATTTTCATAATCATTCTTGAAAAAGTACCTGAAATACAGCAAAGTAACCTTTATCCTCTTTCCTCCCTATCTGCACTCACTAGATTTAATGAGATTTAATATTTCTGCCACTACCTCTTGCAGAACAGAACAAGAAAGCAGCATAATGCTATCCAAGCATGATGCAAACAGAACACATTTATTTATTTCGGTTCATTAATTAGCCTGCTGTAATGAAGCCAGTTTCTCCTCTAGTTTTTCAATAGGATTAGGTTTTCATTCATCAAATAATGATTTTATGACTTGCAAAATGGCATATAGTAAAATTTCACATGATGAACGTGTCTGCCTGTCTTCTTTGGTGGCTTGAGTTTCTGGACACACAGGAATAGACAGAACCCAGTGGAGAAATAAACTTGAATTATTTGTGTCTTGGCTGTAAACACGGAGCTGGGACCTTATTCTGTCTGACTTTGTGTGCCGGTGTCATTCTTTCTGGTGCCCATTGGATAGTGAAATCAAAGCAAAATTTCAGCAACCCAGAGAAAAGAGAATGAATAGAGAAGGGAGATCAACAGAAGAGCTGTTAACACTTCTTTGCATATTTTAAGGGTAAATGGCCTTCGTCTGACTTCTTATGTATTACAGTTGTATTTCAGCCAAGTATTTCATGATTGAATCCTGGAGCTTCCAGTTTAAGCCACCTTTCAAAGCACATTTTCCACAAAGGAAACAAGAGGTGTAAATCTGGTACCCTTCATAGTTTGTTCCAATGGCTAATCACACTCACTGTGCTTTACTTCTCATTTGAATTCATCTGGCTTTAGCTCCCATCCACTGATTCCTGTTATGACTCTCTGCTAGATTTTAATTTTACTTCATACACCCTGCTCCTTTCAGATTTATTGGCCAAGTTCTTCTAAAAATAGAATAAAAGCAAAAACAGTTGGCAGAGGGAGGGGGAGAGAGAGGGGAGGGGAAGGAAGGAAGGAAGGAAGGAAGGAAGGAAGGAAGGAAGGAAGGAAGGAAGGAAGGAAGGAAGGAAGGAAGGAAAGGAAGGAAAGGAAGGGAGGGAGGGAGGCAGGAAGGAAGGAAGGAAGGAAGGAAGGAAGGAAGGAAAGGAAGGAAAGGAAGGAAGGAAGGAAAGGGAGGGAGGGAGGCACTCACTTCATGTTTTCCTGAAGTAGAATTCATTGAATCATCATGATAGTATTCAGGGCAGTCACACCTAGAGTTACTGTTGTGAGTCAAGATTAATAATGCCATAGAAAAACTCATAAGAGTCTATCACATCTGTCACATCTGCCATATTTGCCTTAGAGTGCCCATTCTGGGGTAGCACAGGATGTTTGGCTTCTAGCACTCATAAGGTCAAAGTATTAAAAAAGTAATGATAATAACTTTAAAGATTTTTGAGATTGGCTTATTATATCCCTGCCTTCATAAATATTTTTCAAAGCCTTGGAATTTTTTTCTGAAAGCTGAGTATTTTTTAAAATGTGGCTTTGTGCAGGGCAGATTAAGAGGGACTCATGAAGTTTTAAACAACTATCCTACACCAGTCTCCAGTCCTGTTCACTGCCCTTCTTCTCCCTTTTCTGATAGGTTTCCAACATGATGTGTTATCCCTGTGAAGCCAGGGCTCAGTACACCCCATAGAACACAGCTGTTCTCCCAGATCTTGTCTCCAACTCTTAGTGGATATAACCATCTTCTCTTGATCTCTGGCCTGAGGCCAGTGGTGGAAGGGCACACCTGAAGAAGAACCCTTCAGTACCTCTGTTTATAACAATTTTAGTTGTTCAGGTACTGGAAGAGACTGTGAGATAAGCTGTGTATTTTGCTTCTGTCATGTACATAAGCAACCATATGCACTTGAAACAAGAGTCCAATGACAATGGTTCTGTTATCTTTGAAAGCTTTTAATGAGCTCCATATGTCTAACAATCTGCAGCACAAATTCGAGGCACAAATTAAAATGTGGCTTTTTTTCTCAAGGACTCATTGGCTTATTACTATGGGCCATGTTCTGACACTGGGAGGTGGATGTCTCTGGATAGTGTGACTGGTTCCTGATCCGAAGCCTGTAGCAAGCCAAGGTTTGCAGAGACAGGTAACAGCTTTTATTAAACCAACTGTTGGAAAAAGTATAGGAGGTGTCAGGAGCACAGACTTTGCTGCCAAAACTTGACTATTTTTTCCTCTGTTTGTATTAGTTTCCTTAACAAGGCCTCTCTTTCCAAAATTTTCTAGTCCTATACCTTCAGATCATTATGGCTTCAGTAATAAGGGTCTCCATGAAAAGAACTGAGAAGGTCACATTGTCATTCTTATAATGCTGTAAACATCTAGTCTTGCATAAAAATAGACCAAGTGCCATTGATAGAGATAAACTTAGACCAATGACTGTTTTCTCTGTGCATTTTTGCAAGACTACATTTGGAACCAAATTTTGTTTCCTGAGCTCATGTCCAATTACAACACAGCGGAGTTCTCTTCAGCATATCTTACAGCACGGTCATGAGCTGGCACAAGCTGTGCATGATTACTAGCTTAGAGTAGGTTATTTTAGCAATCTATCAATTTCACCAATCTACCTGGAATTTGATACAACATTTACTGGCAAAGTCTCCCCTACTGGCAACAGAGGTTCATTGTTTCTTCAGCCACCTTCAGTCACAGCATCCCAATCTCAAGCTTTGGGAATATTAAAGGGTTCTCAGCTCTCTTTGTGAGGTTATGTCCTTGCAGCACATCTGTATTTAAGGTTCCTCATCCTCACGGCTTAGCCAAAGGCACAAACAATAAGAAGTTAGCCAAGGATGTTCATCAGTCTGGAATAATCTTTGGTTCTTTCAGGTACAAAAAAAAGCCACAGATATTCAAGCCATTGGCTTCCTTGCAGTGGTAATAGCCGCAGATTTTTTCCAGTATTCTTCCATTAGAGAAACTGGTGAAATCTGGCTATTTTGCTTGGGCATTTAGCTTCAGCCAAAGGCTAAGTGACATCTCCTGCTTTTTGTTGATAGGGTGAAATAACCTCAATTTGCTTTATAGAAGAAGTTGCCTTGAGATTATCTAATGACGGTATTATTATCATTATTATGAAGTGAATAGGAAAAGTGTTTGGATAATTGGCAGAAGAGAAAATGAGAACAGTGAACAGTTACAACCCTGAGGCCCCTTGGCAACAGATACCTTCTTAAGTGTATGTGAAACAGGCAGCTCCCTTGATCAGCACAGACCTCTCTGCTGGAGAGGCAGCTTCCTCTACAAGCGTAATTGTGAATTTAAATGCACGGGAACAGAGAAACAGAAATAACAAGGTTCTTGATTTCCACCCCTCCCACTAACTAAATATGCATTTACTGCTAATTAACTTAGAGGTATAGACTGCATTCCCTGGCAGGAATTTGTCTCCTACTATTTGTTAGGATGAATAGCAAAGGAACCACTTTTTCCATTTGAATTAATGTGTCCCTGTTTTGTTTTTTTTTGTGTTGTGTTTGTTTTTAAAAAAAAAAAGAGAAACAACGACCACTTGTTTTATTGCTAGAGAAATATGTCCAGATTTCTCTAAGGAGGAATTATCTTTCTGCTGCTCCACTGAAACACAGGAGTAAAAGATGAAGCAAATATTTTAGGATAAATGCTTAAAGCAACCTCAGGCCCTGTCCGTGCGACTGCCCCTCCACTCTCAGGAGCTGAGTAATTGCATCAGACAGGTGAGAGCCTTTCAGTGCTGCTCTGTCCAGGGAGGGTGATGTCTGGTGTGAGGTCAGCTAACATCCCAGGGTGCTGAGGTTGGGTCCTTGCTTCCACTAGTGATGCTTTTTTCCATCCTGGGAAGCTCCATGTGTGACACACTGTGGATACACATCCAGCGCTTTTTACTTGACTAATTTTTTTGAATTTTTGTTTATTTAGTCTGACTTTTAAACATACGGCTCAAGTGCCATTTTTTTGGCCATAATATATTCCACCTGGCCTCTGACTGTTGTGCCAGGAGGTTATAGAGCTTCCCATGGCACCACATCATATCAGCCAGCCTGGTGCAGATCTATCCAGCACCATCCCAAGACCAAGAAGGAACCAGAGGCACCCATTTAGATAACTGATTTTGTTTCTCTGGGTGTTGTTCTGGAATCATATGTTTATCCTTCCTAAAATACTCCTGTTACTTCTCTCACAGGCATAGTTTTCAGGGACTAGGTTTTCTGTAGAAAATAGAAAAAGCAACCTGATCTCAATATTTCTTATTATGGGAAAATACATGTTTTTATTCTTGGTAGGGGCATTGTTTATAAATAGGGAATGGGGACCTAGCAGGCAAATTCATTATACATTCCTTTCCTCCTCCTTTCAAGTTAATGTGATTTTTGTTGTATTCAGAAAGCCTTTGTTGTCCAAAGTTACACGTTATTATGCTCCTAGCCGAAGCTTTGGAATGAAGGACAGTAAATTTTGACTCTTCTAATGAGATAGGAAGCATGATCGAATGTGTAGGCACTGTGGCGCTACATGGTAGCTGCTGAAATGACTGCTAGGGAAGGCAGTTTTCTACTTCATGTCCATTTTCTCCATTCCTACTCATTTATATAGGCCGTAAGTTCTTAGCATGTTCCTATGAATCTACACAATGCTTTATATAGCATCACTTCATCAGGGTCCTGAAGAGCCCCTTGTCAGAACATATAACACATACTTGCAAAGAAATGGTAATAAATTCTAATAGCAGTTAGTGCTGCATGAGCGTATCACAGAGGCACTGATTGTTCTTTCATTACACTGAGAAAAAGAAACATTCAGTCAATCAACACAGTGAGTTCAAGGCCTGGCTATCAGCACTAATAATGTCACTTGTTGCCAAACATAAGCAGAAACCTGTCAGAGGAGGAAAGGTTGAATAGCTACAACCCACCTCTAAAGCGACCCAACATGACACAGCCCACATCATTTTTCCATGTGAGATTTTCAGAGTGCTTTTCTTTTTTTTTATTGGGTTCCTGAGAATAAACCACTGTTAAAACAAACCACAAAAGCCACAACCCTCATAGATCTCATTTGCCTCCTGCAGTCTGATCACAGGAATAAAGTATGAGAGCGTGAAGCACCTCTCTAGTCAAGCTGAAAGAGAAGGAGCTGACAAGCCAGGGAAATGTTCTCCTGTAACCTTGAACTTGTATTCACTTCCCTCTGAAAACAAGATGTCTCAAGGCAGATAGGGGTGGAGGTGAAGTACTTCACAACATCAATACCATGTTATAAATACCTCAGAACTGTGGTAGCCTGAAGGTTTTGTGGGCTCCCTGGAATTTAAAATCAACCTACCACAGAGGGTTTCTTTAACAGTGAAAAAAAAAATCCAAGTTCAGCTTGTTGCAATTATAAGTTGGTGGAAAAAGAGGGCTGAACAAAGGAATAACTCCTGTTCAGTGATTCAGTACTTCAGCTGACAGAGAGCTGAGACAATAATCCGGGTGATACTCTGGAGAACTAGGGTAGGACTAAGGAGCTACACTCAATTCTTGGCACATCCACAAACTGTATAATACTGGACAAGCCAATAAGCCTGATTTGTTCCTCAGTATATCCTTTCTGAAATGGACACACTCCTTCTGTACTTTACAGCATCGTTTTGGGAATAAAAATCTTTAAATTCTGCTACAAATGATTTGCACAGACAGAAGGACTTCTCACTGCTCATGACACGCAGGCATCCTATTGGTTATCGGATAGAGGGAAAGGAGATATGACCCCATAACTTGGTCTCTCCATCCTTTACATGCTCAGCACATTATAAAGTGCCTGGAAAACCAGGGTAATTTTGGAAATCTTGTGAAGAGTGTGTGTGTAAAGGTAAACACACTTTCTTAAGAGGTTGAGCCTCTTGGTATTTTTTCTTCAGCTTTTCAGACCATCCTGAGAGAAAAAGGGTTAAAATAAATATAAATAAATACGTAAGTCCTCAACTTTGTTGTTAGGAAGAAGAACAGAGAGGGAGAGATAGATTAATAGATTTCATGAGAGCTCAGAAAACACAGACTTGGGTGAGAGCCATACAAAGGTAGGGAGGTAGCAAAAAATCTGAAAAACGTTCCTGTCTCTGGTGGTGTGAGAAGCAGATGGGCTCCAGCAGCTTTGCTGCTTGGTTTCATTGCTGCTGGTGTACACAGAGCTGTTCCCCCAGTAGGGTTAGTAATTGAAGTCCAAGAAAAGAATAAAGAGGGATGGGTTCTAACAGAAAGCATCAGGAAAAAATAGTGAAATAAAAGTTTTTTTGTGCCTCACACTGCAGTGGAGTTCATTACTGGCTTTTTTTCCAAGCAAGAGGAATGAGGATTACAAGTCTTGTTGGGGAAGAATGAAAAAAGACACAAAAAGGGTTTTGGAGACAAATTTTGGAGACAGATTGTATCTGGAAATGACATCATAAATCTTAGACACAGCATTGGAAAAGAGAGGAATGAGAGGACAAAAAAAAAAAAAAATTTTTTTTTTTTTTTACTGTGTGACAGTCAAATTTATGTCAAAACAACAAGACAGAAATATTGAAGGTAATAGGATCTTATTTTAAGGTAAGGGAAATAGTACTCTGCAAGTTCTTAGCTTTTTTCCAAAACTACTTTTACACAGCAAAATTAGGTGAATTGAATCTTACCTATGGGACAAGGCAGCAAAGTACTGTACTCATCCAGCCATACTGTCCTTTTACATGTTCATAAATTCCTCTTGCTTTTATCATCATGACCTCAAAAGATGTTTCTTAAAATGCTATTGATGGTCTAAGTTTAGAAGAAGTGCTTTCTAAACATAGGTCACAGCAGGGGAAATGTAGTGAACAAGTCACTTCTCTCACCTGCTGAGGCTTTATAGAATCCAGGAATGGGCACCAGAGTATTATCAGTGGCTGACTGCCTTATTGCCATTCTCAAAGTATCTGGAACTGATCTAAAAGTGAAACATGGATTTTAGGAAATTCATATACACTTTTATTTACGGGGAAAGGAAGACATGGGTAAGAATAAAAGCCAATACAGTGCCTTTTGTCTACATTTAGCTTCTTTAATAAAGACCCCTGAAAAGTATGAGTTGTTGTCTGTCTACTGTTCCTATGACAGTGCTGCACAGAAGGCATGTGATGGGGAGATTGAGACAGGTGTCTGACACAGACCTGCTGCAGATGAAGAGTGGTTAATAAGCAGGGTGCTAACACGCGTCGTTCAGATCCATGTAATCAGACCAGACACATTATCGAAACCAGGATGAAGCTAAAGGCTTCACTTTTCTAGGCATCAAAAAAAAAAAAGAAAAAAAAAGATGTGTGAATGAGAATGTATGCACAAAATCAAAATACGTGCACCCCCCTGTTGACATGAAAGAGACTAATTAATTATCTAACTTGTCACATCCCCAGCTCATCTGCATTCTGTCTCGCATGCACATTCTCACTCCATCAGAGGTTGTTTTTTCCTAGGGATATAAAGCAAAATTTAAATTAAACACCTATAATGCTATGTCTGATATTAGTGATCACATAATTTTAAACACAATGAGAGAAAGGAAGAAGGAAATATTGATTCAGAGGGAAAAAAACCCCCACAACACAAAACCAAACTTATAGAGGGAAAAGTCAGGGAGATGTATAAAGTCTCACAAAAACAGTACCAGGGGAAATAAATAGGTGACATGAATGTGTGCAGACACACACACACACACATTCACAAATCTCTTCTTGAGTTAATAGTGCTTTACAGATGCATCTAATATTTCTAGTATACAGCTACTCTCTACCAATTCTCTTTCTCTGAATTTCTAGATTATTATTCCTGAAATAAACAGAGCACCAGGCAGCTGTCCTGCCTGGTTATTCATGTTTAACCATAGGCTTAGTCACATCTAAAAAGAAATTTATTTTTCACTTATTTTAGCTCTGGAATTTTATTCTGATGTAGCTGTGTTTTCCTTACTTCATCAAATTTCTGTATTAATGTCCTTATCCTCTACTTATTTCATGTCTTGCTCACTGTTTGCTATGTTTTGTTGGACTTGTGAACAGCATCAGCATGGACATAGAGCAGAGTCCAACAGCTTACATTTCCCACTGACTAATGTGCAAGGATTTATTACTTTAAGATCAGATGAAAGTGAGACAGAAACCAACCCAGGATTTGCTTTGCAAAATCCCAAACTTCCTTCTTCATCCTTTAGTTTGCACTCACTTCAGAACAAAGAGTATTTCTGTTTCTGTCACAGGAGAAGAGCTTTTGTACATACTTAACTTAATAAATTTTTTACAGTTTTTTTTAATGGAGAAACAGAAATTGCACTGCAAAATCCAAGGAAATTCAACTGAAATTTTCAAACGGCAAAAAAACCCCCAAAACAAATAAACACTCTTCCCTGATTTTAGTGTAAAACAACTCCTTTTTAAAATAATAAAAATAAAAAAGACCACCATGGAAAATTGAGATAAATTGGCATAAGAAAAAAAAAGCAAAATATTTTCACAATAAGTGATTTTAAACTATTTTTAAATGATTTCTGATGTTTCATAGGTCTTAAAAAGCAACTGTGGCCATTCAAACACTGAACAATTAATTTGGCTTCATAATTCCTGTCTCAAGCCAAATAACCTGAAAATGAGCTAAAATATCTGTCACCAAAAAATATTGATATTTTTTAAGGTTTCCAGAGGCAGGAGGTCTACAATAGTGAATGATTTGGTAGTTATTTACTTGAATCATTAAAAATGAGCACCTTTATTTCCACTTTGAATTTCCTTTTCTCCATCTTCCAGTCTCTGGAAGATTATACCTGCCTGTGAGATTAAACCTCTCAGCTAGATTTGGAAGTTGTCTTCTCTTGTAAACATTCTCCCTGTTTTGATATACAAGACTATGTCTGAAAATATCCCCTTTATCATCAAAAAAGGATGAAGTATGATATAGCTCAAAGGCAAAACCAGATGTCTTTGTGACAATTTTTCATGGTGTCTCCAGCTGAAGAAAATAACACAATTAAAAAAAAAAAAAAGAGAGAGAGAAAGTGAAGGTAAAAAGTTAGCCAAGAGTAAAAGAAATTGGAAAGAAACTTGTAAGCATATCCAAAAAAAAGGGAAAAAACCTCTCAAACACAGGCATCTGTGCTCATTCCAGCATCCCTGCATGCTGCCCTGGCTGTCCCTTGCTGGCTGGTTGCTGTTTCCCTGCAGCATGCCAGGGGATGTTCAGCCCAGACTGGGCAGGGTAGAGATGCCATGAGGCAACCTCTGGCAGCCCCAAAGCCAACTCGAACTGCTGCCTCTCTTGCTCCAAGATTGCTCCCGGGTATTAAAAAATTTTATGCCATGCCAGTGTGCACCTTCAGGTTGACTTCTATCTTTCAAAAGTAACTCTGAAATCTCCCACTCAATGTCCAGCCAATACTTATTTATTTACTATGATGGGGTTTGGCAAACACACTCTGGAGACTGCTGCCCATTTTTCCTGTGTTCTTTCACACTTTCGTCCTAACAGGGGTTGTTGCTCAGGCCGTTTGCCAGGATATTGTGTTGCAGGGAGTGAGCAGCACCTGCATGTGGCCAGGTATCATCTGCAGCCTGGCGGAGCACAGGTGGTCCATGGGCCTTCAGCCACGTTAAAATACAGTTACAGTAGATATCTCTGTCTAGAGAATGCTGATGTGTAGTCAAAGGGTATTAGTGGAGAACAGTTAGGACAGAATTTGGCTTTCCTAATATCAGATGCCAAAATTTATTTGGTTGTATATAGGCAGGACACATTTTATAGGTGATGAAGAGGAATCAGCATTACTGGAAGCTGATCCATCTCAATTCTCCAAGAGAGTAATTTTAAGATGGGAAACATGTCTTTCTGTCAACTCTGAAAGAAACCTATAAATACTTGCTTTGATTTTGACCAAAAGCTGTTAAATGCCTTAATTACAGAACAGTACTACAAGCTTGCGAGCAAAGGTATTTAGAATTGTCTCCTGTTAGATTCTTTTTTCAGCACCTGTTTTGTTAACATTCCTTTTTCACAAATTCTCAAGTTTTCTAGCTCTTTGGAAAGAAACACTCTCAAAGATAGGCAAATAAGAAGGATTAGTAGGTTTGGTCATGAAGTTGGAATATTCTTCGAGCGAATTTTTACCAAGGGAAAAAAAAAGGATGGAACATAGTAGGTAAGTATTAATCATAAGGGAGTTGGGCTGAAAAAGGGAGCCAAGTTTTTTTCTGGGAATAGCAGGGACTGTCTCAGGTGTGAGCTTCACCAGAGATCCAAACCAAGAATAGGGGTCACAGCATTGTCCCATTAACAGTAATAAATTTGAAGGATATGATGACTTCTCTAATTTTCTAGGAAATTGTTGAATCTCTGTTGAAAATGTGATTTTTTATGTGTATGTAACACTTAAGCATCTACATTTATTTCCATCAGGTATTTTGCATATAATCAAGGTTTAGAAATAGTTTGAAATATGCCCTATATGCCACATCCAGTTTGTTTTGGAACGGCCAAGAAAGAAAAAGTAGATCCTGGAGCATATATTGACACAGAGCCACACATGCACAGAAAAACAAAGAGAGACTTGTTATGAGGCAGAGGGACCATGCTTTTGAAACAATCATCAGCCTGGCTTTACGTTTACATCAGAGCAAGAGAACAAAAGACAGGGGGATCATAACAGTACACTAATCTGATTTTATTCTGGCTCTTTCTCTGCACAAAAGAGACTGTTTCATAACATCTGAGAGGCAAGTTTTTTCTTATCTGTCTAAGCACTCTTTATCCCAAGCCATGTGGTTCAATTCAGCTTGAGATGAGAAGTCAGCCAAAGAGGGGACAGTAGCATAGAAGGGATTCACTCCCGGGAGAACAGCTTGCTTCAGCTTTAATTGCAAGACACACACACACACACACACACACACATGCATACAGAGATTTCGACTGCTTGGGTACCACAGAGCCATCAAAGGCTGCCTGTACTGCAGGTGGTTTTTTTGTTTGTTTGTTTGTTTCCTGCCTCTGGATTATGAAAATATTCTTTACAACTCATCTGAAACATAATCCTTGCTTTCCTGTTTATTCAGAGTAAAAAAACCTCAACCCAAACCGTAGCAAAGCACAGCATCCTGCTTTTATTGATTGTATGAGACATTTAGAGACTCGGAAAAGTGTTGGATCCTACTTTATAGCAAAGCCCTGCAAACCAGCAGACAAAACTGAGCCCACTCAGAACAAGCAGAGAAATTTACAGCCTTTTCTCTTGGATGTAAAGGACCCTACTGCTCCATCCACCTCGGTCAGAAAGGTGAAGAGGAGATGGGCTGTCCAAACAGACATCCCTCCCCTGGAACAGCTGAAGGATACAGACCTCTAACCTGACAAATGTGTTCTGTTTCAAACTTGCCTGGAGCTGTCGCACCCCTCAAGAAGTCCAGAAGTTTCCTTTGAAGGATTGCTTTTTTAGTGCCTCAGATATCGCATCTCCAGAGGACACCAACCCTTCTCCAAATCAATAAATGCAAAGCCCGGCAGTCAACTGTGTGTGGTGCACTGCAATTTCATCTCAGCTTGACTCTCTTAGCAGACTGTCATTGCTGTCTTGCAATAGGCGAACGCCTGAGGCCAGCGGAACTGGCATCTGAGGATCAGCTTCTCTTTCAGACAATAATTTTCTCTATAGATTGAGATCTTTGAATTAACATTTCTTACTTTTCTTTTAGCAGCATGTACCACATGGAGTGGTAGTGGTATCCTCAGTAACAAATCTGGGTAGGGAGTAAGGTTCATTTTTCTCCCTCCCAGTTACCAGGCAGGCTGTATAGGGGCAAACCCCATATATTTTGCTAAGTAATCATTATGCAGAAAAAAGTGAGCTTTTGTGTAGAAAGGGGACTGAAAGAGCCAAAAGCCTCACAATGGCATCTTATATATTCCCCAGATATGGTTTTATAACAGACTACTAGCAGATTTGAGAAAAAAGAGATTATAAGCATTACACTGAATTGTTATAATGGAGGCAGGGAATTTTTTGCTACCTCTAGAAAAGCATCATTCTCTTCAGAAAGGATGAGTTTGTTTCTTCCTAAACCGCCTAATGAGATGAACGAATATCAGACAACAATATATTCTTTTAATTACAGGAAGTGTTAAATAAATTAAAGCAGGGAAATATCTATTTCTCTCTCTTGTTTTGGTTCTTTTTCCTTTGTACATCAGCATTTTTAGTGTTCATCAACGTTGCCTCTAAGGCAGAAACAGAGTCATGCATGATCAATTTGTTTTACAAGTCTTCCAAAATAGTTCCCTGTCTCCATTTAGCACTGTCAAGGTTTGTTCTTATTTGCCATTTCAGACAAGATTTAGAGCTTCCTCACTTTGATTCTTGGGATGAAGGAGGATTAAAGTTTCCATTGCTTGTTTGTAATGAGGCAAATTGTAACTCTAATTATGTAACCAATTTGCTGCAGTTAACTCTTGAAAAGAACAGCCATGGTCCTGGCAAAGGTTCATCTCGCACAGATGAGGTTTGTAGCCAGTGCAAAGTTGAAAGACAATAGGATCTGGGTGCCTAAAATTGGCATGGTTTTGAAAAATCAAATGAGACTCATTGAGTGGCTGGAAAAATAGTGCAGATAGCAGTGACCGCTTAAGGCTAATGCAAGGAAATCCAAATCTCTCCGTGTGTTTTCCTTCACACTAATCCTGTTCTGAGATCAGAGGAATTTCATTAAAAGATCCAAGGCACTTAAGATCTAGCCTCCATGTAATGTATTAATCAATTTTAAGGGAATAGAGACCTTTCTGATCACCTGCATTACACAGGAGGCAGACATGCACACTTCACTTTTTACTGGAACCAGTAACTTAATGCCAAATTCATAATTTCTAAAAAGATAACTTGTCTTCTTCAAAGGACTCTTAAATATGGAAAGGTCACTGGTAAATTGCCCCAGTTTTTAATTCTACTCTTACTAAAAATGAGCAACTTTTCATTGCTTCTTGCTTGCTTCAGCCACCAGACTTGGGATTTTCTTGTCTTTAATGATACAGCATTAAAAGGACATGCATGTTTCTAGTATCTTCTTAGGTCAGTATTCTTACATTGAGGTTCAATTGTTTCTCTACATTCTCTGTCACTAAGTAAATGTAGGCCGGATTTTTTTTTCAGATTCTCATTAGAAGAGTACTTTTCAGGTTGTGGGAGAGAATTTTGGACAGAAGAGAGCAGCTGGTAGGTCTCGGTACTTCTTTGGATCAATGTTGTAGCCAATGTTGTAGCTTACGTCCATATACCTGTCATGAGCTTTTTGGAAATCCCTGTTCTTTCAAGGTGTGGTCCCACAGTTGACATGCATCCTCACTTTTCAGTCTCAGATGGATTATGCTTTGCTGTAATACCCAACAGGTTCTTTGCCCACAGCAGACTTACAACATTCTTGACTCAGTACTGATGGCTGAATAAGACTCTTAGTCAATACTCAGATCTTTATGTTATCAACAAAACTTCTTGCAATGATATATCCCTTCTGTTCATTGACCAAAACTATCTGTGAACAATATGTTATAAACACTGTATGTTGCAGGGGGGGGGTCCCGGGAGCAGGGGAATCCGGCCAGAGTCACGATACGAACACCAATATGATTTGAGCATTGTGCTCCCCTTTTATTATTCGGTTGTTGGGGTCCCTCTCCTGCCATGTAGCCCTGGGAGAGGGGCCCTGAGGGCACAGACACGGGGCTTCCCTGCCCCTGCCCAGCCTCGTTCCCATTGGTTGGTTTGTGTTCCCTGCGCGGGCAGAAGGACCCTTGGGCCCGTGACTGGAACAGTTCCTCGGCAGAGCTCCGGCCATGCGGCTGGAGAAATAAACATCTCTGAAACAGCTATCAAGAATCTGTCTGTCCATATATATTTCCTTTCCACGGGACTCCTGGTTTGATATATGCGTGTTGCAGGATCCCCACTGCAACATTCGGTTACACCAAGTTATACTTTTTCCCAAAGTTCACGCCCCTTTCCCATGAGAAAGCCTCTCAGCAGCGGGGGAGCTGACCAGTGTATACCTTTTCCCAAGGCTGTTCAAGGCTGCCAGCTAGTAGGTGCCTTGTAAGCCTGTTTTCAGCCTGAGGCCCCATCAGGGGTACTTCTGCAACAGCCCTGGGATGCCCAAGCCCTCCTGGGGTATCCTATATTCCACAAGGAATCCCTCTACAACTGTAAATAATTCGTGCTACCTGAGTAGCCAGGCACATATGTACGTTTCTGTATCTGTGAGCACTTCCCAAGTATACAATATTTTGGTATTGCTGTTTGAGTTTCTATGTGCAGAATCAAGTGCTTTGTTAAAGTAGTGTGCAATGTGGAATGGGCTTGTTGTCTTGTGGGAGAAAAGACAATGGCAAAGTTAGGTTTGCTACCTGCTGCAATACTCTTTAATTCAAGTGGTTGGATAGTGGTAAATATTCCAATGCTGCAAGTGAAAGGCTTTTGGAGCATCCTTGGATCACTCCTGAGAATACAGAAAAAGAATGAAAGATTTCAGAGACCAGTGCAATTGCTTACATTTCTTCTGCTTGTTGTCAGCTTAAAACTGTGAAAATGAAAGTCACTGTTGAATCTTTACAGAGTTCCAGTGTGCTTCAGAAATTCTTCCCTGAGACAGCCAAAGCAATTGCATAAATATATTTAATCCCAAAATAAAACCCAGAGTTCCACATTGGAGTTACTTCTTGTTGAGGCTTCATAGACTATGCTTTTACTGACAAAAAGAGTTTAGCTATTTGAATTGAGGGAGTTGTGACTGTCATTTTGAGATCCAGAGCCTCTTCGTTCTTGCCTTAGACATGCTGTGGGGCACAACAACAGGTATAAATGAAAAATCTATTCCCTCAAAAAGGAGAAACAAAAAAAGGAAAAAATAAAAGGAAGCATGAGAGATTTGTAGTAGTTTTTCAAGGAAGAGCTGGGATACTTTTCCTGTGGGTTAGTAATCTAAATAAGTACTTTCTGGCAGTAAGCATAGAGGGGAAAAAAAGAAAAAAAAAGAAGAAATATTTCCATATTATGCTGGAAAAGCACTTATTAATACCCAGAAAGCTTCACTCATTTAAGAAAAACCAAGCCAAAAAGATAGGAGCCTAAAGTGCCCTTTGAATTAAATATACACACTGACATTTAGGAAAGTGAGTCAAGTACTTGATTCCTCACTGCAGCTCTTGGGGTGCTAGGAGTTTCTTCCTCAGATTTTTGGGATTCAGGAAAAAAGGCATCCTTAAACTAACTTTTCCTATGCCTGTTGGACTACACTGAATCCAGCTGAGATTGTGGAGGTGATGTTACAATGTGCCTTGTTATGACAGACTAATCGATCATGAGGTCTTCAGGTAAGTGGGAATCCTGAGATTCAAATGTTTAGTTCTAGATTATCTCTAACATTTACTGAGGAAGTGTTTAAATACCCTTGAGACTATCAAAACAACCTTTTTGTCAGCCTGCTTTGTAATCCTCTAATTTTAATGTCTTGCTTGCAAAGTGTCCCTTCTCTTACTAGACAGTCAGAGTGGCTGTCCCTTGGCATTTGTCACAATGACACCGCTCTCCTGGAAATGGTGGGTTCAGAATATCTCCAACATCAAGCTTACCTCTTCCAAAGTTTTCTTGGTTTATCTTGGCTCAAGTGCTTCTTATTCACAAGCCACAACGATGAGCAAAAGGGATTTTCTTGTGAATTTTTTCCCCACCTACATTTGAGAAAACAGTAGGCTTGAGCTGTATTTCACAGAGATGCCGTGTGGCATCCATAGCTGTGTTCAAAAAAAATTTCAAGAAAAAATTTCAGACACTTGGTGTTGTCAACTCTTAGCTGCTGTTGGTTTTGTTTACCTTTTGTAGGTCTGGATCTGGGAGCAAAGCCCTCCTTCATCCACAGGAAACAGACTTGCTTCAGCACAGCATCTCCCACCAAAAGAAGAAAGTTTAACTTTCTGGATCTGGACCATGCCCCTTAAATGTCCAGAAAACAAACTGTGGTGGAATAGGATGAATCTATGGACATCACTGACAGCTGCAAAAAGTAAGTCGGAAAGCAGAATGGAAGGCATACAGGAAAATTGTCCCAAATTCAGTGCTGGTGTTTGTGAGAGCAGCTCCTCAGTATTGTGGTGCCTGTTTATACCAGCAGTGTATTTGTCCTGCTCTGTGCACTGAATAGGACAACAGGGATTACCATTTAGAATAGAGTGAAGACCTTTCCAGCTCTCCCTGGATGACTGTGTTGATTTTGGAGCTCCTGTAAAGTCTACTGCTCTGTCATGTTCCCAGATACTGTATTTTATTTACTGGTACTGAATGGTTGTCTATGTCAGCTCAAGTAGCAAACACAAGTGGGATCTTTTCTGGCAGATTTTTAGGACACTGTCTCTGACTGATTTAAAGTACTAAGCCACAAAGAACATATGAAATAGTGAATGTGAAATGTGAATTCTCACTATTTCTTTATAAGTAATGGTGTTCTCTCCACAGAAGCCTTGCCATGCAAAACAATGAATAACAAGCAAGATTCCCCTTCCAGTGGGTGAAATAGAACACTGATCACCTGTGGCACTGGCGAGGGTGAGTGAGCAGTGTGGCAGGACAATGATTTCAGAGTCGTTGATGGAAAACTAAATAATGATTATTTGTTTGTCATAGGTTCTTTCCTTTATGGGTGCTGGTTGCTGGGACAATATTTACTAGCTGGCTGTCATGAGCCAACTATGTTTCACATAAAGCTTTTTCAGATAACATTACAGTCTGTGTTTTCTTGGCTGCTAATATTCCTCTTGAGCAGAGCTTCAGTATTATTTGTCCCACTGTTGAAATGAATTACTTGCTATGGCATTGCTCCTCAAAACCAATAGCGTATTGGTTGTGAATGCCCCAGCCCTGAAGGTGTTCAGGGTCAGGTTGGATGGGGCTTTGAGGAACCTGATCTAGTGAAAGATGTCCTTGCCAGTGGCGGGGGAAGGAACAAGATGATATTTAAAAGGTTCCTGCCAACCCAAACCATTGTATGATTCTATGATTCTTTGATACGTCTGCAAGACAACAATAAGCGAGGACTCATGAGTGTACTGTCTCACATGACTGGTCCATATTGCTGCTTATAGGCTGTCTGCAAAACTGGGTGTAGCAGAAGCTCAAATTATTAATGTTGTATGGTGGAAGAATGGAGCTGAGTTTCTCCTGGGTGGATGCCATCTTACCAGGGTGCACTTATTCCATTCTTATTGCTAGAAAAGAACAAGTGCAGTTTTGGCCTGATCTGTGGATCTAGATTTGCTTCTGTGTCACTGGATTGGAGACTACACCTCAATTATGTCTCTCCCCTATGAGAGAGCTCCACAATTCATGCTGCTTAAAGTTTTTGTGGAAAACTGAGGTACCTATGATGAGTGGATCTGATCATGTTCTTAGCAGCACTGAGCTGTAAATGTAGATATTCCACTTTTGGGAAGTGGAAGCTGAACAAGGCTAAATATCCCTCCTGAAAATGCACCTCATTTGTAGCAGTTTATCTCTAATGGATTTCAATAATTACAGTAGAATTGGAAAGTTATGGCTATTATCAGTCCACAAACACATCTAAAACCTAGAAATGTTGACAATGGATGCATTTCTTTCAGGCACTACCTTTTGGCGGCAGATCAGATTATCTGTGTGAGGCACACAAATCACACGCTTTCCCAGGTGGGCATTAGCAGAACCATCTGGCAATTAGAAGTCTCCGGGGCAGTCAATCCAACTTTGAGCTGGATTAACTTGGAAGTTTCAAACACTGTCACTGCTTTTTGATAGTCAGAGAGGTTTTTGGCCCGTGTGAATAAGACAGCCATTTGATCAGGGACAGAAAGGATTATTCAGTTTTTTATCTTCAGCCCTATTCAACTTTCCATGAGGTCAGTCTAAATCATCTCTCTTAGAGCACATATACAGAGGAAATGTATATGCATGGCTCAAATCCAGCCAATTTTGGGGATGAGTAAGTTGGCTGAGCATGCAGAGAAGATCTGTAGCAATCTTGGAGCTTTAAGTGGTGTGGCAGACTGTGGGTAATTTTGGACAGAGTACCCAGTGCTGTTATTTCACAGAAACTGTTTAGCTTTTTCTGTATTTCAGCAGTGACAAAAACTCCCACAGCCTCACCATAGGCCCTCTTGATAACAACTGAAAAAATCTGTATCTTCCAAATACGTTATATCACTAGATGAAGTGGACAAAAACAAAACAAGTATGTTTATGACTTAGCCTGAGGAGATAATTAACTTCTGAGTGCTGAGATCCTTGATTGCATTCCTAGCATGATCTTAATTGGAAGTCTGAACTTGTAAAAGGTTGTAGTGTTTAGAGGATATCTGAAATGGTTCACTGAGAAATTGTTTGTTCATAAATTTGAAAGGTAATCCAGACAAATCACTTTTACTTTGCCTTTGTTGTAATTGTTGTGGTTGATGATGATGATAAAATTAATCTATTACAGTGGCAGCAAAAGCACCAGACTATTCAAAGAGAACATGTATCAAAATGTATTGAGCCACTTCAGGGAATTTCAGAAGAAAGAAGTTTTACAAAAAGGGCTGAATACATGCCAAATGATAATACTTTGAAATCTGTATTACTGCTCCAGAGTGTGGTACAGTACTTTGCGAAACTATTGACCTCTTGTGTGCTCTCAGCAAGAATTGTCATGATCTAAGTTTTTGGCATGGAACTATGTTGTGTTGCACATACATTACAGTAGGTTGCTGGTATAGATGAAAACTAGAAACACTTTTGTTATGCTGTAAAATATCTCTGCGCTTTACCCATCCCAGTTATAGGCACTTGGCTACCAAGAGTCCCAGTTCTTTGGGGTCAACAAGGGCCACAATTTGCATCTTTCTTTCTAAAACAGGATGAATCCATACAGTGTCCGAGAACATCTCCATCTCACCTAAGCTTTGGAGGTTGGCAATGGAAGAACACAGTCCTTGGTGCTCCCTAAAAGCAGTTTTGAAAAATGGATTGCAGGTGATTTAACATGTCTAATTTAAATTTGACAGGGAAGACATTATTGTGGCCTTTCAATTCATAAAGGGCTCCTAAAAGTAACATGGAGATAGACTATTTAGTAGGGTCTATAGCCATAGGACAAGGGGTAAGGGTTTTAAACTAAAAGGTAGATTCAGTCTAGATATAAGGAAGAAGTTTTTTACAGTGAAGATGGTGAAATAGGCTGCCCAGAGAGGTGATAAATGTCTCACCCCTGGATACACTCAAGGTAAGGTTGAATGGAACTTTGAGCAACAAGGTTTAGTTGAAGGTGTCCTTGAACATTGTAGGGAGGTTGGACTAGATGATCTTTAAAGGTCCTTTCAACCCACAGCATTCTGTGTTTCTAAATACATAAAATGAAGAATATAAATAAATATCTAAAAAGGTTGTTGAATATATGCAAAGCCCTCCCTCTTGACCAGCATAGACTAAAAAACTGACTTTGAGATGTTTGGAAATTTTGGTGAAATTACAATAACATAACATGAGAAAATTATTTGATAATTCCTTTTGATCCCTGAGGAAAAATGGCAGCAGAAATATGGGCAAGTTTCACACTACCTGTGCCCAGGAACCTGGATCGTCAAGCCCACTTGACACAGCAGTCTGCAGTAAGAGTGTCTGCTCCTGCTATCTTGCAGAAATCACAGAATGTGCTGAGTTGGAAGGGACCCACAAGGATTATTGGGTCCAGCTCCTGGCCCTGCACAGGACACCTCGGGAATCCCACCATGTGCCTGAGAGCTTTGTCCAAACACTTCTTGAGCTTAGTGCTGTGACCGCTGCCCTGGGGAGCCTGTTCCAGTGCCCAACCACTCTCTGGGTGAAGAATCTTTTCCTGATGTCCAACTTAACCCTCCCCTGACTCAGCTTCAGACCACACCCTTGGGTCCTGTCACTGGTCACCACAAAGAAGAGATCCATGCCTGCCCCTTCAGCTGCCCCTCAAGAGGAAGTTGTAACTTCAATGAGGTTTCCCCTCAGTCTCCTCTTCTCCAGGGTGAACAGACCAGAAAGAACGCCGAGCTTTCAGATGAAACAAATTAGCACCAGTGATAGACAACTAACTGGAAGGATAGAAGCTATTGGAGCAGAAAATAAACTATGGAGCTCTCAAGGGAAAAAAGATGTTGTGAAGGTTAGCTCAACAATGTATTGTTTTATAGAAAACTTAAAATTGAAAAAATTGTGCATGTCTCTGAATGGAGCCAGTATTGTCACAAGGATGTGCTACAAGGCATGGTCCCCACACAGATAAATGAGATGGGACACAGTAGTAGACCTGAGTTGGATTAATGCAGGAACAGTTAATTAAGTGTAGTGTCAATAAACAGAAAAGATCATCCGTGCTTTGTGCTGTGATTGGTTCAGAAAGTCAGAATGACTGTTTTCCAGAAAACAAAGAAATTCAAGAGACTAGGACATATGCAGATAGAATAGTGGGATAAAACAACTAGTTAGTTGTTAGTTCAGATAAGAGCTGAAGAAATTATTTTATAGGCAAAAAACCCCCACGTAAATAAAATTAAATGACAGATACAGAATGTACCCTATGCCCTGCAAACGTGGGAGATGCAGAGAATAGTAGGTGTTTTAAAATGTTACAGAACTGTGAATTCAGGGGTAGGAAACATCCTTTGAGAAGAGTCTCTAATGAATATACAAGTTTAACCTTCACTTGCTGCCACTGCTGCTGCCATCAAGGCTGATGGGGTGAGGGAAATGCTGTTGGCTGGAAAACACCTTAGGGAAAGCAAAGAGGTGTAAAGACATTATTTTTATATCTATTTACCTCTCCTGCTTATTTCTCCATATCACTTCTATTTGTTAAATTCAAGGCCACAGCCTAGACTTTAAATTAAATATCTTTGTTTCCAGTGATGATATTGGGGTTTATTAAATTCATGTTTTGCTGCAGTGGATAGTATTTATACAATTTTCCTCAAGGAAGTTAAAAATAGCTTTCTGCTCCTTAGGCTTGCAGGGGCTGCTTTTGCCTATGCTGTTAACTTGGCTTGTTGTATTTTTTAAACACAGTTAAGTAAAAAAAAACAAATAGAAAAGGGAAAGTTGGGCCTCTCTCTCTTGTACTTTTTTCGTAATTGGACATGAAATAAAAGCAAGTCAAATTGGCAGATAGCATTGTGTTCTGGGTGGTGTGAAGTGCCAGAAACTGTGTTTTGCCTGAACACAACTTGTTTTTTAATAGTCCTTTTTATTTTTCACTCATAACAACAGAAGTGAACTATTAAAAATCAAATGTTGAGATGAATTGAACTAAACAAAAACATGCCAAAGGCGACAGGCAGGGTTTAACACTCTGTAACTTTTATCTCTCTGATGTCTCTCTTTGATGGTTGACATGGCAAAAGAATTCTCACAACACTTCTGAATCCTGATCACTTTGCTAATAACAGCAAGACCACCACTGCATCATTTCTAGGCTTGAATTCCACTAGATACAATTCTTTGTTTACCCACTGATATTCAAATGGCACTATTCAGCAAAGATTTAATGAAGAAAATGAAGAAATTCCTATGGAATCAGCAGATGATGGTGTATTATTATTATTATTATTAATCATTGTTCATTTGATCATCAGTGGTGCCAAGAGAAACCAGTCAAGGATCAGTGCTTTTACCTAAGATGTAGCAGACAGATCCTCAGTGGGGTAAAGTACCATGTAAATTAATGAAACTGGGATGGTTTAAACCAATTAAGATTCTATCCTTCCAACAAGCCCAAGCAGTGGTGTGAGGTGCAGACAAGTAAATGAAAAATTGAGCATGTTTCTATAACCATTAATAAAGTCTTTGCTCCCCAGACTCCCTAGACACTATCAGTCCAAAAGATTGCAGGGCCTTATAGAGGAGTAATGAAGTCAGGGCTAAAGAGATTTCGGATGTGCTAGTAATATTCTTAAAGGTTTTGTCAGTTTTCTCTCTGTGGGGAAAAGGTCTTT
The DNA here is from genome assembly GCF_009650955.1 of Corvus moneduloides. Taxonomy (NCBI): domain Eukaryota; kingdom Metazoa; phylum Chordata; class Aves; order Passeriformes; family Corvidae; genus Corvus; species Corvus moneduloides. The sequence goes on from NC_045478.1 coordinate 8,251,460, forward strand.
TGTGAAGGCACTGAGCTAAGGCTCAAAAGATTTTCACTTCGTGCCTAGTTCATCGTGGACTACTTCTTTGATCTTGGAAAATAACCTCTTTTGCTCATGTGAAAATAGGAATGCTAATAATAAGCCTTTGCCTGTCCTGCAGGACTAGGTAACATGAATACTGTGGGGCATGGCATTCTACATCTGTGTACAAACAGAAAGGGATTGCCCTTAACAGCAGTCATCATTGACTGCTGTAACACAAAACTATCATCAGAAAATTAAAATCACCAAATAACAGAATACCATTAAAAGGAGTTTTTTTCTGCTACTTATGTTATATCCATTCAGTCCAACAAAAGCAGACATTTGGTCCCGTGTCTGGACTTGTTTTCTAAAAGTAGAAGTGAAATCATGGCTGAAGGTAAAAGGTTTTTATTATACAAGGTGAGCTGAGGTTTTCAAGCTTCTAAGAAATCAGTTGCTTTCTGCTTTTGTTAAGTGCTAGTGATGACAAGGGCAATAATGTGCAGCTTTGAAAGCCTGTATTAGAACCTTACAAGTCTTTTACACAAGGAAAACCAGATTTTCCTGTTTCAGATTGTCACTGTGGTAGTACGTAGACATATAGGCATGGTCCACTGCCTTTATACAAAATCTTCCCTGACTTGCTTGTGTTTGAGCCTTGCGTGTCTATTTACAATGGAGTAAGGTTGCAAGTCTTTGTACTCCTACCTCTCTGCTGAAGCTCTGCTTCCATTTCTAGGTAGGAAAAGCAAATCAAGGGCTATATCTTCACTGGCAAATTTAACAGAACAAAGAGCAAACCTGAGAGCTTGTATAAGATCACCCATCCTGCTAAACTGTGAACAAATTCAAAGCACTGAGGGGGAGGTCAGGCATTGGAACAGGCTGGCCAGGAGAGAGGCAGAATCGCCATCCCTGGAAGTGTTCAAAAAGCGTGTGAATGTCTCACCTGGGGACATGGTTTAATGGCAAACATGGCAGTGCTGGGTTAATGTCTTTTCCGACCTTAGTAATTCTATGATTCAAAAATCCATGACATGGAACAAACTGGTATCTGGTAGCATGACAGCAGACAATGCCAAGTACAGTGAGTGGCTAGCACAAGTCAAGAATCATTCCCAGTATCTACTTTGGGGGCAATCTCTTCCTTCTTGGTCACGGTTGGGAAATTTATCTGTTTGAAGGTGAGCTGTGCCACACCATATCTCAATGTTAGAGCACTGTCCTTAGTCTCTTTTGTTTACTGATACAGAAACAGTAAGGTGTTCATTAGTGTTTGGGGAAAAGAAACTCCTGAAAGATTTGAGTAGGAAAATTGTCATCTGAGCATCTGTCAACTGGTAACAAAGTCAGATTAAATATTTGTGTAATAGAGTCATAAAACATAACTGTGGGAGTGACATGCGTCCACTTCTTTATCAAAATCAAGTACAGTAAAAGTGTAGACAGATGTTTCTTTAGGTGCTTCCAGATGTTTTTAAATGTCTTCAATAATGAAGAAAGCACAGACTTCCTGAGTAATCTATTCTAGAGCTGAATTAACCTTTGATATGGATATTTTTTTCTTGTAATTAGCAGTTAATAATCTTCTTCATTCTTCACGTGAAGAAGAATGTTCTTGGAGTTCAATAGGTCGGCACTCTACTGCCAGTCATCTGAACATCCAGGATCCCTTCATTATTGTTCTTTCTTCCTATGGTAAGATTTTAGAAGAATAAGAGAACTGGAAAGTGAAAAAGACTTATAATAAGGAATTGGAATGGCAGCTTGTAATTTGTAGTAGGAACCATGTATTATATTAGATAAAAATAAAACCTGGACAAGGCTATATTTTGGGGTCCTAGTGGCATCATAAAATACTCTTGTTTTTTGCTTTTATGGCTTATTTTGATGTCAGCAGAGTCCTGAGGTATATATGTAGCCTTGAAATTCAAAACCATTGTCTCTTTAAAGCATTTGGATTTAAAAGGGGCACATTTGTAAAGTGGTAAAAAAAAAATCTCTCCATTGTGAAATATCAATTATTTGTAAGTGCTTGGATTAATTTATTGGATTTTATGGGTAAAAGAAATGGAAATTGTTTCTTACATTAAAAATTAATATTTTACATCCAGCTGTGTCTGGCTGGGCAATAAATCAGCTCCTTACAATTACTTATTTGTCAGTCAGCATGTTAGTTCAAAAAGCAAGAAGCTTGCCTGTGGATCCTGCTCTACTTGAAAGCAGGGAGGGTTCAGGTCAAATCAATTTCAGCCACAGTAATTAAGAAAAAGATTGAAGATCCTTCCCCACCTATGCAGTAAATATATGGAGTTACTTTTTAGAATGGATCCACTTCTCAGCAGCAGCAGAGAAGGTAGACAATGCTACTTCGGAAGACCTTTTTTAAATGCTTAAGAGAGTTATATATGAACCAAGTACTCAGACTTTCCTCTGAATAAATCTGAGTACTTCATATTTGCTAAGCAGGGAAACATTTGTCTTTTCAGCTTGTCTATTTACAGCTGAATATCATATAAACTTCTGAGGATGTATTTACAGAATCTGTCTACATAGAAGCAAATTAAAGAAGGCCAGGGTAAAGTAGTGTCCCATGATCATCAAGATCATGTCAATTGCTGATGGTATCTGTTCATTTTTTGGTCACTACACTCCCTGACAACATCTGAACATACTTCAGGAGTTATACCAGGGACCATCCTCAGTACAGACTTTGTGGACACTTATTCTGGGAGGTAAAAAAGTTCATCTATGTTAAAGGAACAGTCTGCACCCTTTAAATCCAGGGTCACAAAATGGACACGAGCTCTTTTCACTGGTGTGGCTATAGCCAGAACATTTGAGTTGATGCCAGAAGAATGAGAACCTAATAGAAAACTAGTATCTCTATCAAAAGTGATGAATAAGGCACAAAATTACATTAAAATTAAAAAAAAACAAAACCAAAAAGCTCATAGCTACTGATGCCAATAGAAAGTTTCCCTCACATATTTCTTCAGGGTCTTTTGATTTGGCAAGGCAACAGAAAATCGTGCTTAATTTTGATAGAATGTAAGTTTTTAAAGTTTTCCTTGGCCATCAAGATGAAAAATTAACTGTAACCAGAGCTCTAGTTGTACAGTGTTCCTCGTGAAGAATTCTGTCATGACAGGGAAACTAAATTAAGTCAATCATATCCAAGAAAGATAATTAGTTGCACACTTCTCGCACATGCAATATCGTATTCAATTAGAAGTAAATTAAAAAACTGTGGAAATAAGGTCACATGAACTCCTACTAGAGAAAGCAATCTCAGACCTTTGGAAGTCGCAGAAAGCAAACAGAAATCTCAGACCTCTGCCTTCCCAGACAACCTCATGTACTAGCATCATTCCCTTTCTCCTGTACTGGGATTCTGCTGTAGCAGTGCACAGAGTGTGTGGGGCTGGGGACTGAGGGACACATAAGGGCCTGATGCTGATACCAGGGGTGCATTAGAAAGCATGTTTTTCACCAGCAGCACTACAGAAACTCCCATGTCAGCTCACCCTATGTCCTGTGTCCTGTGCCTGAACAACTTGTCTAGTACAAGTGAAACTATTGTGTGTCTCTAGACCCATCCTCATGAACCCATTTGTCTCATGAAGTAGCATTTCTCTAACTAAAACTAGAAATAATATTTGGCACATAATGAAGTTTTACTGCTTCTATAAAACCTATGTATTTCTGAGGGTCAGTTACTGGCATAATTTGATCTCATATTTATGTGTACACAGTCAGTCATTTACTGAGCCTGGTGTAAGGAGAAAAAAGCTGGCTGGTGAAACCACATCATCCCATCACCCACCTGTAAAATGTAGCTAACTTGAATACATTTGAATGATTATATATGAACTAAGGACTGAGTGAATGATTTGTGAAGTTGTGGATAAATAGTTCCAAACAAGGTGGTTACAATAAATTGCCAGTAGTTGTCTCAAGGTCATGTCAAAGCTGTGCTGTCCGAATGATAGCATTAGCTAGCAATGATCTAATTAAAAACTGTACACTGAGTTATAAAGAGAGAGTACAAAAGTAAACAAGTGGCAGAGTCTAGATTTATCTGCCATGCAATGGAAGCAATCACAGCAGGATGTTGAGGTGTCCAGCACAAGGAATTAGGATTCATAAATAAAAAGCAACCTCTGCATGCCTGTGTATTTCACTATAAACAACAAAGCAGTAGCAAGAGGGTTTCAGAACGTGTAGCCACAGGCCTACAGGCATGATGATGAAGATGATTAAGAGTTATAGTTCTTTGAAAACTCCTTATCAATTTATAGAGTAATGTTCTGCAATGGATTGGTTTGTGAGACCAAAGACAAATGACTGAATCAAAGTGAATTTCACCAGGGGTGATGCAGTGGGATCACAGCCAGCGTAAGCAGCAGGAACAAGGCAGCAAAAACCACTGTGTCACACATGCTGGGAGCAGGAAACAGCCTCCCTTGGCCATGTCTCAGAAGATTATGGCACATATAAGCAATCACAGTGCAGAAAGACGGGGAGACAGCTCTGCAGTGGAAGTGGCAAAGGGCATCATCCCATTGACTTCAGCAGAGACTGGATAATTTTCAACAATCTAGCTAATGAATCTATGGTTCATTGCAAATGTATAGTCAATTAAACAGAATTAAGAAGATATTAATTACAAAATGGTGTTTTTTAGTTTTTAGTTGTATCTGATTGGAAACCATGTTATTTAAGACCTAGAAGTTAATTCCTGTTTTTGAATCTGAGTATAAAACCACAGACAGAAAAGAAGAAAAGGACTATTTTCTTTCTGATATAAACATACAGCTTTCATTGGCATTTTAGTGCTGCATTCTGTCCTGCGTACATATGATCATGTATAATGTGACTTTCTATAAGATGTCAGTCTTTAAAATTTTCTGATCTGCCATGTTACCTCAAACTATGGTATTATTATCTTCCTCTTCAATGGGCACTGAATACAGTATTTCAGACTGGGGCTGACCATCAGCAACTTAATCAGCACTTTAATTTTTATTCTGGATTCTTTTTTGTAATAAAACCAAATATTACATCTAACTTTTTTTTCTTTGGCTGTGATTGTTTTTTTTGGCTGTGATTTTGGAGTTTTCCTTTTCTCCATTAGCCCTAAATAACATTTTTGTCATTGCTCTGAACAATTGAGCTATTTCTCCCAAATACCGTATTTGTCATTGAACTGAACAATTGAGCCATTTCTTCCAATATCCTACCGACTTTTCTGTTTGCTCAAGAATAATTATTTCAGAAAGTACCTGTGGGGTACTTTTGTTCCCCACAGGTCTAATCATCAAAACCATCTCAATCTAGCTGAATCTGAACACTTTTTCTTCATTATTTCTCTATACCTCCAAGGAAGTAAGTGTGGCTCTATGGCCCAGTATTTTTGTGCACTTTTTCCTGTATCACACATCATTGTTTGTTGGTTTTTTTAAGAAGTTCTTAATTTTTTTTTTATTTGCTGATAACTTTCCTGTTCTTTAATGATTTTGCCTGAATTAATCCATATTTTGTCTCTACATCAGATTTCCTTCTTCAAATTAGAGTGAAAATAGAGCAGTCAATTTGGAGAAATTAGTTCATATATACTTTATTAAGACTTTTAAAATTTGTTGTTTCTGGATTGAAGAAGCTATTTCCATTTAAACAATGGCTAAACTGTGGGAAGCTAGAGGTCTGATAGGATTTTTCCATATATCTTTAGATTTGACTGCCTTGGAAAATTATGGGAGTATTAACACTGGAAAATAATATTTTTATAGAGGTTTCTTCACATTTTGAGTGTTCTTTGGGACTGAATACATTTTCAGACTGCACAGCCTACCTGAACAAGAGAGATGTAAAACAAAACAGGTTGGTGCTTTCTGTGCCCTCCTTAAATCTCCTTTTGCCTAAGGCTGTGAGACAGGAAGAGTTTGAGCTTTTTTGACATGTATTAAGTGCCTGACTTCCAGTTCAACTAATTCTTCCCTCAATCCTCTCTCACAAGTGAGTGATAACATGGTCTAATACTTAAGCTTTTTTTAGTAAGGTGAGTGGGTTTTAAAAAAAGCTTAAAAATATGGTAAATTGAAATTCATGATTTTTGGAACCAGTAAAATTCCCCAAGAGGATACAAAAGTGTAAAGGAAAATAAAGTCAGAAGCTGGAGGCAAGAACAGTAGTTTTTGAGCATTTAGAGCATGAAAGAAGTTGGTTATATTTAAAGCCAGCTAGAGAAAACAGTTTCTAAAGGGAAGTGAGCAGTGGGAACTAAAGGAAATAGTGCTGGTAGCCAGGAAAGATGCCTGAAGGCCATAGCAGGATAGGGGCTGCTGTCTAGGTAATTATAGCTCATCTCAATAGAAGCCCTGCATTAAGAAGTAAAGGAAGAAAAGACACTGACAGTGGCAAGGGGACAGCAAGACCTGAAGGATAAAAGGGTCCTGTACTTCACTAACAAACACAACATTCTTTGCTTCAATATTCCTATCTTAGTGTAGGCAGGCTCAAAATCTTGTCTTAAGGTGGCAGAGGGGACCTGAGTGAACTGACCAGGCTGAGGTGCTCCCCAGCTGTGAGGCAGTGTGCCAAGTGTGGATATTCCTCATTTCTATGTCCTCCTTTAAGTATTAGCGGCTGGATGCTACCTGCATGCTTAGAATCATTTTTGTCTCTGGGTACTACACAGGTATTTGAAAGTATTTTAAAGCAGTATATTTAATGACAGACAATACCACCCGGGAGCCTAAGTGAGGCTTCAAACTGCCTGAGCTAATTGGATTTCTATTATTTGAGATAATCTTATTGGGATGCTTGGAAATGAGTTTTATTCTTCATTAAAAGAACAAAGGGCTGCATCTTTAAAGAGCAACACTAATATATGCAGAGGGCAAAAATAATGTTCTCTAAAGCTTTCTATGGGCTCCTGCCAGTTGTGACTAATGTTCGTGCAGGTATTAGGAAAACACAGGCCAATGTGATGATGAAGAGAGAAGACTGGAGTTTAGAAGAAAAGTGGTTTGAAAGCTCTACTCATATTACTGTATGAAGAATAATACATAATGTGGGTGTAATAAAAATGATAATGTGTTCTGTCATTTCAGATAATTAGACTGTGATCCTGGAAGATGTTTCTTGTGGCTGAAGCACTGTATCTGGTTAAGAGTTCTGCTGTATTTATATTTTATATTTAGATTGGGTATTAGGAAAAATTTCTTCACTGAAAGTGTTGTTGAGTATTGAAACAGGCTCCCCAGGGCAGTGGCGGAGTCACCATCCTTGGAAGTATTTAAATGATGTATAGATATGGTGTTTAGGGAAGGGCCTCAAACAGAAAGAGAGTAGGTTTAGAATAGATATTAGGAAGAAAGTCTTTACTGTGAGGATGGTGAGGTGATGGAGAAGTTTGCCCAGAGAAGCTGTGGATGCCATATCCAAAGCATGGATGGGCTTTGAGCAACCTTGTCCATGGCAATGGGGTTGGAACTGGGTGATCTTTAAGGTCCCTTCCAACCCAAGTTGTTCTATGATTCTATGTTTTAATGGTGGCCTTAGCAGTGCGGTTAATGGTTGGACTCAACAATCTTAAAGGTCCTTTCCAACCTAAAGGATTCTATAATTTTATGATTTCCTGTGTTTTCAGAACAGAATCCTTTCCTGCTGCCTAGTTTGAGATGAAATAGATCCAGGCCTGAGGAGACATTGATGCTGTGATATTCTCATGGGACAAAGTCCAGGTAAGGTCCCCTGATGATTCCTGGATGTGTAGAGTGTTCATGCCCAGGCTGGGATCTGGAGGGAGCCCACTGTTTTACCATACAGCAATACTCAAGCACAGAGGAAGGGGAAAATGGGGCTGGGTCGACCTCTAATGCCCAGCACAAAATTGCTGCTGGGAGTCATGGCAGGTTCTGGTAGAAAATTGCAACACCGTTCTGCTGTCTTTCTTTTGCAAGGCTTTTGACACAAAAAGATCAATTTTGCATGCCTGTCTGCAGAAAACAGGGTGAAGTAGACACAGGAACCTACAGGAGGTCTAACTTCTGTGCAAATGTTTGTCAAAATAATTCTCTATAAGCTAGGAATCCTTTTGATGACTTTTTGGAGGCTATTTTTCTCCACAGTAAAATCTATCAGTTTGCTCATTTGTATTTTAAGTGCTTTCCAAGTATCTCCAGCAGAAGGAAACAGGACACTGTGACCCTAAGTATCAGAAGATCAGTAACTTGATTCTCATCAAAGAAAACAGAAGTAGGGAGCGTGTGATCTATCCTCACCATCTGAACAAAGCACTCGGCTCACAAATAACCCAGTGCTACTAGGTGCAGACAGAGAACTCCTTGGTGAATAACTGTGAATAGCAAATGCAGGAGATTTTGAGTCAGTCTGTGGGAAATTCCTGAAAAGACAAAGTGGGTACTTTTAATAGCAAAGGTATTTGCTAACATGCCTTGCTTTGTTTCTCTTTCTGTCAGATGCCACATTCAGCTGTGTCTGAACTGCTGACACCAGGGAGACCTGTGGTTCTCTATCCCTCTACTGAGATCCGTGGGGTATAATTTGCCTATTTGGCTTGATATAGTGGTGTCTTAGACAATATATAGACAACTGGTTGTGGTAGGTGATGAATATAGGCGAGTAGAATTTCGGTCTGCAGGTTCAATATAATTAATGAAGTGTTACTAAAGCATTTTAAGAGAAACTGGTTTCTGCATTTACAATGTGCTGTAATGATTTACTTAGAAGTCTCCCTTTAGACTCAGTATACAAGTTACAAATGATGCAAAATGTTGCTCATCAGAGATATTGACAATTGCTCATTGGTATTGACATATGCAAGATTCTCCACTGGTTGGCAGTGCAATTATGAACTGACATTAAAGAAGACCTTATTTGTCATCTAAGTTCAAAGTTTCTCCCATCCTACTCTTCAGTTGTTTCATCCAACCAATCAAAGTAATAATAATAACAATAAAAAAAATATTGCCCCAGTAAAACTTCCTTCTTTTAAATGGGGTATTTGGAAATAGGCTCAGATTTTACATTTTGAGTATGTTCCTCAAAAAAGCCTAAGTGATAGAAGAAAAAACCTCACCAGTTCTCCCACTGAACCCACAGGTTCTGATTGAGCCAGCTGGATTTCTACAAGTCCCTGTGTCCCACGTTTCTTTTCACTAGGAACATGTAAAAATAACATGGAGCCTTGAAAATAAATGTTAGGAAGACTCAGTAAGTTGCAGAGCTTTCTGAAATAAATTAGTAGAAACCATCTCTCCACTTAACTAAGAAAAAAATATTACTTCATGTACACGATGGATCAGAGAATCACAGAGAAAGCATCTCTGAAATGTACTGAATTACAAAATCATTGAGGCTGGAAATGACCTCTAAGATCATTGAGTCCAGCTATTAAGAAGGTAAATTAGGGAAAGCAGGACTGGTTAAAAAAGTTTACTCAAAGTGCACCTTTCACCTGTACTCTTGCTTGAAAATCAGGGTGCAAACTGACCAAATTTTGCTCCTTAGATCTATTTCCTTTTGTTTTTTAGGAATATTAGGCAGGGACTCTCTCAGCTGAGGTGCATTATTCTTGACACAGCCTGAAAGAAAGCATTTGCTCCTTGAGACTGTGTGACACACAGCATGCAGGCTTCTGCTTTAGAAACTCTGTTGCTCATTATAGAAATGTTAAGTTTACTCTCCACTCTGGCAGCTCTGCTTCGGCAGAAGAAAATAATACATCCAACAAGTTATCCTAACGCCTATGGACTAGCACCAATAAACAAATCTCTGTCTCCTTGTGCTTGAAACAGCTGCTGGTGATTACCCTCCTCCCGTGGAGACAGAGACACATCTGGTTTCTGCAGAACAGCAAAGAAGCAGAGAGGAGATGAGCCAAAGCAGCCATCCCTGGTGTACACAGCTGCATCATCTCAGCACTGCTGCACCACCTGAGAGCCAAGGCTCATGCAAGCAGTGGGTCAGGATGGTTATTAGGAAGAAGAGGAAAATATAAAGGGGACATTTCCTCCCGCATGTTTCCCCGCTGTGGCTGAATCATTTGGCTTTGTTTTAGGATTTCTATGTGGTGTTCACTGTTCCCATTCTTCCACATTCCTCATGATCATGTTAAAATATGACCAATATGGCCTAAATTATCATGTTTGTAATCTTTGATGAAAGTTTCCCTATGTGAAGAAGAAAAATACAACATCCTACATTCATCAGTTTCTCTAATGGCTTATTTGTGACGTGTAGAAATAAAGCTGTGGAAAAGTTTCCTTTCTGTCTGAAATGTCATTTCAATATTGTCCAGAAAAATACATCAGACCAGAAGCCCAGACTCTGTAGGTATGAGGTGAGTTTTAAAGAACTTTAAGATAAAAAAAAGAAGAAAATGTAAAATGTACAAAGCCCATATGTGCATTGCTTCATTTGTTTTTAGCTTTAAGTGGCAGGATTAAGGCTTAAAACATTTGGCAGAGTATGAAAATGAAAGGTGAAATTCTCACTTTGCCCCACATTGATGCTGAGTTTCATAAGAAATAGTAGAAAAATACTAAATATTGTGAAATAATTGGCAACATGTTCGTCTACTGTAGTTTATGATGGAACATATCCATATATTTGAATTGTCTTTTTGTCTTACATTTAATTTATGAATTAAAAATAAGTTTTAAAATTGTGTGTTCTCCTTTATTACTCCCCAGAGCAAATAGAAGGGTAAATTAAAAAAAAAAGAAGATTCTGAGTAAAAAGCCCAAGTTTTGATTATTTTTTCTTTTGACAATTGGGCCTTTGATATATAAAACATGTGCATGAAAAAGAATTTCAGTGTTTATTCAAAAATCTAATTTCTATTCCAATTGGTTTGCTGAGAAGCCATTTTCTGTCACATGAAGGAAAAATCTGACACAAGTTGTACCATATTAAAATATATTCTAACTGGAGCCAAATACGTTGATGCAAAATCAATATAGGCTGGATGCTGGCAAAGCTGCTGTAATCTGGAATCAGTATCAGGGTGAACTCACTTGACTTTACGTCTTCATATTTATCTGTTTTCTCCATTTCTTCCTTTCCACTTTTCCTCCCCTGTCAGCAAACCTTGCTTGGCAGTTGTGCAACCTTTATTATTGTAGCTCTCTCTTCTATGCCTGGCTGCTATTCCCTATAGGAAAACCTTTTTCTCTTTTTTTTTTTTTTTTTTGATTGGGTGTGGATAGCCTTGATTTTATTAGATTAACATTTGTTATCATGCCAAACAAAGTGAGCACATCAGAGAGAAAGACTCTTCTGCAGCTAACGCTAACTGTGAGAGTGATAAGGAGTATTGAATAACCTCAAATGCAAGAAAGGGAGGAATACTGCTCTATGTCTAAGAGACTGTGACTACAGACAGTGCTGAACACTGTTAATTAAATTCCTATATTTTCCTATGCTATTTGAAGCCCAAAGTGAGACTGGGTGATAACATATATTGTTATGCCATATCCAACAGAATAATGTTTTATTTTCAACAAGATTTACTTTGGTTCCAGTAGCTCTCATTTTAGTCCTTCTTTCTCCTTTCGCTTTCTCTCTGTCTCTCTTTCTCTCTCTCTTCCTGCCTTCCTCCTTTTCCTTTTCCTTTCTTTTCTTCCTCATATTATTTCTCTATTAATGATGACATGAAGCACAAACATCTCAGCAGCATGGGAGAGGTAGAGCTACCTCTCTCTCTAAGCATGGTGAGTTGCTACAGACTTATTTTACTTTATTTCTTTAAATGACTGTTTTCTCTCCAAGAAAATTGCCCAAACTCCCTCAGCTAAGAATGTGATAACTGTTGAGGCTGAATGTTTGCAAAAGAGAGGAATACAGTAGGCTCATACATTTTCTGAAGAATTTTTATGAGAATCACTTTTTACAAAATTTCCCAATTGATTTCCTGTGTTATTACTCCTCTGGCTCCCAATAATGTTATTTAGACAGAGAAATATTCTGACAGCATATCTTCCCATTTATACTTTGCTTACAGCAGTGGCCTACAAATAGGCCATTATAGTCTGGAAAAAAAATTACAGAGTAAAACTTTTCCTTCATGTTGCTTAAAAAATACAGTCTAACTAATAGTTGTCCAACATACATCTGCTATTATAATTTAAATTTTTTTTCTACCATACTAAGCATGCAGAGCTGGACTAATTTATTTAATAAATAGGTTAGAATAATAAGCAGGTAATTTTATATCCACAGTGCAGTCCTGATTACTGTGGAATATCTTTGTTTTCAAGGAAAGAGCGATGTGAAACAGCATTAGGAGCAAGCCTAGCAGACCCATTACCACAGCATGAGTGAGTTTTAGGTCAATGAGGTTAAAAAAATCTTGTTTCAGACCAACCCAAATCTAGCTAATTAGTTTAGACAAGGTAGCCAGTTGGTAATAATATGACCCCCAGTAGAACTAATGTGGTAGTTCTGGGCCAAGCTCTGCCTGTCATGTCTGTGGAAAGTAGTCCCATTAGCTTCAGTCATAATGCAATGCAAGAGGCAAATACATTAGTAAATTAATCAGAAAGGTTCCTTGGAGGAGGCAGCAGGTGGCAGATGCCTTGAGGGGCTGCTCTGGTTAGCAGCTTGTCCCATTTCCTCTATTCAGAGCATTAGTCTCCTACTGCACCAGAAATTATTGGAGACAGGGACACCTGCTGTTGTTAAAAACAAGGTTTAGACAATTGCAAGTATTCCATTGATGAAAAGGTCCTCTTCTTCTACTTGTGCATGTGGGGGAGCCCTGGGTGTTGCCATATTCTGGTTCTGAACTTGTAGTGCCTCAATGTGAAGTCTTTGGGCATAGCAAATTTTAGTTCTGGGTTTATCATCAGTGTAGGGGAAAGCTTACCTAGAATGTTACATTTATTTTTTTCATGAATCAGAGAACATGGTAACGGAAATCCTTAATCTTCTCTAACATTCAAAGACTTTTTAAGCTGTAGCTACATGATTTTTCAGCAACAGCAAGAAATTCTGGCTTTTGGGAAATTAGCAGATTTACTTCAGTGTCAGAAAATCTCAATATATTCTATGGTGATTGGCTGAGAGACCTCTGAATGGAACTCTGGATATTGGTATTCAACATGTTGCATTCACTGAATGAATGGTAAAATTTCACCAAGATATCACTCCCTACAGAATTCTGTTACGCGATTGACAGAAGGATGTGTCTTCTGTGGGATCCTGATAAATAAAACCAGTAAGGGCCTAGTCCTGCTCACTTACTAGTTCCTTTTTCACTGAATTTATTCCCTATTTTATTACTTGGAGGAGAACAGTAAGGCAGGGTAGGTAACAGAAGGCAGTGACTCCAAGGGATGCAGGTACTGGATGGAAAAAGTACACTGAGAAAACTGAGAAGGGCTGTGCCAATGAGCCAAGGAAATGCCTTGATGGCTTAGGCACAAGGAACTTTGAAGGAGAGGAAAAATGACTGAGTAATGACTGAGCACCAGCAGTGAACTCTGTTCACTCTCAAGCTGTATGAGGCTTGGAAAGAAGGCATGTGTTCAGATGGAAAACAAAGATAAAGGCATTGATTGTTAAACACAGGGTTATGGTAGACATTAAGAGGTGAAATGTCTGTATAAACTGATATTGTCACAACAACATTGTATAAACTTGCCATGAGCAAATTAAGTTGCATATTGAAGTGTTCCCAACCACCAATGTGATGCCTGAGCAGCCATCTCATAAAAATAGTTGAAGCGAGAAACCATTTTCAGAGGGAACTTGATAACAGGATTATGTGATGAGGTTACAAGATAAGATGGGCAAGATGCAATTATCTAGATCCCTTCCAGACCTATTTCCCTGAGAAAAAAGAGGAAATCAAAAGCAGTGGCTACACTGCACTGCATGTGGTGTACATGTGGTCCAGTTTATAACCTCAGTTTGCCAAGGCTAATATACTAACCTAACTAGTCTGGAAGTGTTATAATGTTCTAGTCTCCCCAACAGCCCCTACATAAGCATGTAGATGTTCAACAGACTGTCAAAAGATGCGGATTAAAATGCAGTTGAAGAAACTACTTGTCCCTCACTGTAGCAACATTCCTACCTCCAAAACAGTCTTATGCTTAAAAGACATCAGCAATTTATAAAAAAAACTCAAGTAAGATGGCACTGATGCTGCTAGAGAGAAGACAGCATTCCGGAGATTTTTTAGCTCGTTGGCCTCTTCCTAATTTTTGTTTGCAGATACTTATCAGCAATTCATCAATTTGTCAATTTGCCCCATAATCTCTGAGTGCTCTGGCGAAGCTCTAGTCTAACACAAGCAAAACCTTCTCTCCAGTTGCTAGGTAACTCCCGTGTCTGTTCGTCTGTGGTACCTGTTATCGGCTGTTCACATCTTTATTTACTTTTCATCTTGACCATAATAATGTGATATAACTGGACACAGAGCCTCCAACATTTAAAAGACTTCACACAGTTACCAGTGCTGCATCTTTGGCTGCCCTCCTCACAAATGTGCGTGCAGTTCCGCTCAGGTTAACAGGGGGGTTAGGTTCTCAGCTTTGGTTCATTCTGCGTGTATTTTAAGACTAGTTTGAAGTTGTGAATGGGAACCATTCTATAAGAAATCTGATGCTCTAGTGCAATGGATCACCTTGTAAACTGTATATTCAGCCATCTAATTCTGGGGAGGGAAATAAATAAGGAAGCACACAAATGGAAATAAAACCTTCCTTAGAAACTAGGGACCACAAACTCATCAATACCTGCTAAAAGAAACAGCAAGGCAACACCAGTATTTTCAGAACTTTTAGACAACTCTTAGCAAAAACAACTACTTTGCACACCTCCTTTGAGAGATAATGAAAAGACAGAAAGAATATGTATAGCCATATTGTTTACTGCATTGAGAATTCCAGTGAGAAAAGGGACATAAAATTATATGCAAACCAAAATAACAGAAAAACTGACTTTATTTTGCTGAATTTCAGTAGATTCTAAGAGTCTTATTCTGTCTTCTAAGAAGGAAGCACCTATCACACACAACAGCAGATAATTAAACATCTTACTCTTGAAATAATTGCTCTGACTACAAATCTAGGTATAATGTGAGGATGCAACAAATAGAGTAGAAGGTCAAGGCAAATTGTAGACAACTGTGGGAGATGGACTAGGAAATGATCAGTCTATCAGCTCCCTACCAAGATTCCAAGGTTTGGGAGAATAAGTTTTGACACATCTTTGCTGTCTGCCAGAGAAAAGTTCAGCTGGTAGTGTCTTTTACATAGAGAGATCTATATATGTCAAACTCTCTATAACTCTGTCTCTCTATAGAGAGACATTTATCAACTAAATACATATAGAATTTATTAAATTATTTATTAAGGAAGGAATGAGGAAGCAAACTCAGAATGCCTCTGGATGGAAAGGAAAGCAATCCTGTATCTCCTCAGTCACTAATTGATGACCCTTCTTTGCCTTACTTAGACAGTGAATGTACAGTATTTAACAGATTCCCTTCACAGAATTTCTTGACAACCAGGAAAACATTATGTACTTCAGGAGGATTCATCAAAATACTTTTAAAATCAGTGAATCCACTGATCTAAATATACAAATAATAGGGAAAAATTTTCAAGTGTTTTCTTACAATGTGCTCAAAGCGATAATAAACTCTTCAAATGCTAATCAATTACTTACTACAGGCAATTGGTTGAATTTCCACCCTAAACATACAGCCTTCTCTATGGAAAATGCACAAGTAAAAAGCTCTAGACAGATAACACTTCAGGATGCTCTATGTAGTCAAACTCTGTTGGCTGGTGCTAGAAATTCTCTATATCTTTTGATATTTAAATCTCCTCAATTTCCCATTTTCACACTGCTTTGCCTGGAAAACTAGAAATATGTTCATATCTTTCTCGTTTAAGATGTTACACATTAGAACACCTGGAACTTTTATTTACGTCAAGGTCTCAAAGCTATATTCAGACCTCACAACACGTTTGAAAATTATTTTCACACAATATTGTTTCCTTCATTATGGGAAAAAATGATGTCTTGGAGAAAATCTGTATGTTTTACCTTTAGACCGTCCATCCACAAAATTCAAGTTTGCCCTCTGACAGGACAATATACGTATTATGATCTATTTTTATTTATTATATGCCAAATATATATGGAACACTAGATGCGTAATAAAACTCAAGATATTTTATAGTCTAGAGCCATGATTTTATCACATGATTGAGGCCTCCCTGGCTGTGTCCACTAGGTATACTGGAGTTGTTCAACCAGTAGTTTCTTTCATTATCCATTCTTTCACCCATTACCATCTACCTTACACGCTGAGTAAAACTGAAAATGAATCTATGATAAATAAATTAACATCTCAGACACAAAAATCAGAATTAAGTTGTACAAGCAACCTTAAAAATACAGTTTCAGATAGTTGGAGTATTTGGGTTTTATCCTTGGCATAATATTAGTGCAGTGTTTTACCCATGCACATGAACACATGTACAGTGTATCACAGAGCAAATAATGAACATCTTTGCTTAGAAAGGGAGACAATGTAGGAGATTCTGGAGAAATATTTATTTTCTCTGTGCTTTTAATGAATAGCATATAATCTTTATGTAGACAATGGGACTGATAAATCATATTCAAACTGTCTTCTGTAGTTGCCCAATTTAAATGTTGCTCTACTAGAAATGCTGCTCCATCTAAGCCCCTTGTGCACTGCCTTGTAGAATCGTGACTCCCATTGCTGCTGTTCTTTCTTACCTTAATTTATTCCACATGACCCATTTTCAGCAAGATGGCAAACCTGTGTTTGAGATTAAGTTATTCTTTTTGGAGATAGAGGCCCCAGAGGATGAGAAAGGACAAGAGTTTAGTTCTTGCATATTGCTGAATGCTTTAATGACCAGAAAATTTTATGGAAGAGTCTGCTTGGCTGATTTTGAGTTGAATTCAGTGCTCTGTAGGAGTAGTACGGATTATATGCGCAGTATTAGATGGTGCTTTTGAGTTGCATTATAATACAGGCACCAATACAGCTCAAGCTCGGGAAAGGGGTTGAGATTTAGATGTCCTGGAGAACACATAATCTTATATACATGGTAAGTACCTCTACAGCCAGGTTGTCTTTGACAGCAAGTGAGCAAAACTGTTCTCTATAACTGATGCGCTTAAAATCCATTTAAGGCTGTCGCGGTCCACGGCTTGTCGGTGCCGGATAGTGAGGTGCTGCAACCTTCCTAAAAGCATCTCCAAGGCGAAGGTGCTCAGCAGGACCACCACACACTCACACACGTGTACACGCACACACACATGGACAGGTCCTTAAAATGGGTCAACAACAAAGAGACGGGAACCCCCTTTGTATGGGGTTCCACAGGAGGAGTTTAAGCCAGCCACACTCCTGAAGGACTCCTGGGACAACGAACATGGGAGGGTCCAGGTTTATATATTGGGGTGGAGGGAGCATCAGGCACCAATGAGCTGAGGGTACGGGGGCGGCACACAGGCAGGACTAGGGTAAGGGAACCAATGGGGAGCTCTGAGAGAGTGGCAATAGGGCAAGGGCCAATGGGGGGAACAGGGAGGGGAGACCCTTCTAGGGCAGGAACATATAAGGTAACAAGGGGCGGGGAGGCCAATGGGCCAACCCGGAAGTGGAACTGGAGTATATTAACATAGCAAAGCAAAACAAAGTAGCCTGGGGGAAGCTTTTTCTGTCTCCCTAACATGGGGAAGAATCGCTGGTCTTAGGGTCTGTCCCACCAGTGGATTCTCTTTGTTCTACAGGCTCACTGGCCTCCACATAAGACTGTTTTGGTAGTGGAAGCTATGATGACAGACATGGGTGATTTGTGGGAAAAAAACCCAGCAAACCATGAGAGAGGTAATGTGCTCATTCAGAGACTGAGGCATCCAGTCCAGAAAGATAAGAAGGAATATTCTAAGTGAGAAAAATGAGATGAAGTGCAGTTTTTTTGTATCAGAAAAAGAAAAAACTTAAGAATAAATTGCTTACACCTGTACCTCTATGCTACTGAATGAGATACCTTTAGATCTGTGAAAAGTGGTGGGTTGAAGTCAGGCTAAACACAGGCTTCTAAGTATTTAGTATCACAGGAAGAAAAGAAATAAGACAAATCTGGTGGATATCTTGACTGGAAATACCTAGGAGAAAGTGGTGCTTTTCCTTCTGTGAACCCACAGCAGTGTTTGACATACCCATCTTCATGGAAAAGGGATACATTGTGAGCAATTAAATGCAAAAGCACTGTCTCTGTTTCATGAATTCCCTGAGCTACAAATCACTGGAGGCCAGGAGAATTTTGGGTAGGTATTATTTCATGTGTTTTGTGGCTTCTCTGCCATCTGCTTGTGTGCTCAAGTTAATATGAACCATCTGAAATGGTGAAGTCTCAGCTACTCTCCTGGACTGTTTGCTTAAAAGGTGAAGACGTGTTCTCCATAATGAGATTTATCTGACCTTAGCTCTTTGTCAAGGATAAAAGAGTAACTGGTACTGCCTATCCTGCACTTTTTTTACCTGGAAAAGAAGTAAGTGGGTCCTTTAGGTTGATCATTCAACTTCCAGGTAGCTAAATTCAGGCAAATCGATTCCTGCTCTTAGTAACTGGTGAGTTTTGTTCCCTGATCTAGTTTTTGTCTTGCCAGAAACAAGAGAAAAAGGCTTAGCAAGACTCTTTCTTCTGCCTTGAACTTACAATGATCAAATTCTCATGATGATGACCTGTTACAAACCTCTTTGTTTTTCTCACCCATCTTTCACAGATAGACACTTCTCTTCATCCAATACACATTAGCTGCTTCTGTGGGTTTATCTGCTCAGTCTCCTGAGGACCAGCATTGCACCTGCTTTGTTTTTTGTTTTTTTTTTTTTTTCCACTGGCTGCCTTCTCTTTAAGAGCCTTAGTGAAAGTTTTATTAAAAATCACTCTCCTTTGTTCTGGGGAGTGGGATTTTTTTTTTTTTTTTTTTTGTAATGGCTGAGAAAATTCTAATAAAAAACATAGTACTCTTTGGGCAGAAGAGTCTTGGCAAGCCAGTATTCCTGGCTGTTATTGACAGTAGGACTTAGTAAATTTGGATGGCAAGATTTTTACTGCTATTGGGTGAAAGATGATCTTTTTCCTTTTCATTGCAAGTCCCACCAGGAAATATTTTGGAGTTTGAAAGGAAGGATAATAATTTTACAAGTCATATCCTTGAAAGAACCTCTATATTTTTAACTGTAAATAAACCAGTGAAAGAGAAATACCATTGATTCACTTTATCATAGTTCGTAGTATACTCATTCATAATATACCTAAAGAGAGGATTTATAATGAAACTGAAACTGTGACCTTTGTTCACCGCAATAAAAGATATCATCTTGTGTGTATTCTCTAAATGATTAATTGACCTTACATCAAATTTATTTTTTTCTCACCAGTCACATGTTTCTTCAAAAGTGTGTTAAAATTTAAGAAACATCAGTCAGCTGTTATGTTTGAGTCTTAAACGGGTTGAAGAAAAAAAGTGGCACATTTTTGTGTTTGTCTTGCAGACAGTATCTTTGTTTTGTCACTGCTGTTAACAGGTAACATCTTCAAATTTCAAGTGTCAGTCTCAAATATTGACTCTTCATTATGTACTAAAATGGAATACTGGGAATACTGTCATTTTCTGGGTTGCTGAAGATACTTGTATCAACATAATACTTGAGCAGAATGTCTGCTCTGTGCTTATCACACTGCCTTTCCTGTGATGAACACCAAAATGCCCTAACACAAAATGGTGATGATTTTTTAGTTTGTAGCTTGCAAATAGATCATCTGCAAGGAGAATGAGAGGCAGAATACAAATATGCTTATAGAAGGTACTTAATTTGGGGAGTGATCCCCTCCCAACTTTTAGTGAATTTTTTAGGTACTTTGTATAACATCTCTCTCAAAGTTCAAAGTACATAAATCCATAGGGTCCTGCTGTTCAGAAGCAAAGAAAGTACAGTCCATCAGCAGAGGAAGATGAAGAAAAATGGCACCCAAAAAAGATCACATTTTTCTTTCTGAAAATATGACTTTAGGTGCTTCTTCTTAAAAATAGTGATTTGAAAATTTTGATCAAAACTTGGCTCAGGCCAGTTACCCTGGGCAGGCTGTGAACCCAGGGTAAATATCTGGTTAATATTCTGTGGGTGCTGCTTTGTTCTGTAACCTTCTTGAGATCTTAGTCAGGAATCAGAAATGGATTCAGAGGGCAAAAAATTCCAAGCCTTGCCCTCCTCCTCACAAGGCTTAACAAGCCCATCTCACCAACTTTCAGGTGACATAAGGTCCTAAGTACTTGTCAGCCCTGTACAGACTCTCTCCAGTTTCTTATGTTCTTGAAATGAGAGGGCCCAAGCCAGGACTAACACTGCTGTCTACCTTCCAGCCTTCCTCTTGATCCAGAACTCAGGCTTCCAAAACTTTCCTCCACTATCCTGGGCATATCAACAATTTGAGCATTGTTAGTAGCACTGTCATAGTGTAATGACACTGCTGTTCTCCCCTCCTTCCTCCCTAGATGTGAGTTTCAGGCATTTGGCAGAGATGCACTGCAGTGTTTTTGAGGAACTCTCACTGCCACAGTCTTGACTTGAATGCGTGGAGTTTATTATGTCTGATTTCTGAAAGATTTCTGGAAGTCCTCCACTGGAGCTACACTGCTGAGCAAGGCTGAGATTCTGTTTTGGCACAAAAAATGTTAGTGGTATACAATAATCGTGTTAAAGAAAATTTCCCCTCCTTTTGTTAAGTAGGAAAAATCTGTGTCCCATTGCATTTCATTAACTTTGCTACTATGGGGTTTGAATTACTGCATGTTTGAGCACTAGTAGTTCATCTTCTGATTTTCTCTCAATAAAAGTGTGCTAAGAAAGAACCTAAACTTCTGCAGTTTCTCTGTTTCTTCAAGCAAAGTACTAATTGTATGAACATTCCCACCAAAACAGCCTTGGTAACTATACTTATACAGTGCTAGAGCCTGGAAATACCTTATATCACACAACATTTTCCAGAAAACACATTAAAAAAATTAAGTTAATTTTATTCTAACTGTGTAAAATGGGTGAAGTGAGAATGTGTTTTAAAAAGTCATGGATACAATCTGAATGACTTTGCACTTTATAGTGATTTCAGACCCTTTGTACCTGATAGCTAAGAAACCTGGGACATTTGGTAAGGATAAGGTATTTTTGCAGATTAAAATATCCTGAAATTTCTACCTTTCTGATATATTTTGATCCTGGCTTAAAAGTGGTAGCATTGCTGGGACACCAAGTCCCCAGTCTCTTCAGGTTCAGTCTGAAACGTACCTGGATTGTCCTCATATCTACCAGAATCCTTCAGACCATCTTAGTGGTCTAAATGTTATAATTGTACACACAAATATGCTGAAAATTTCCAAAATTTAATTTTTCCTAGGATTAAAAATATGCAGTCTCATCAAAGGTAAAAGAATATTGGCAAGAATATTTGTTAACAATCAAATAAAAGGGAGTATTACAGTGCTTTTGGAAATACGGTTGCTAATAGAGAGGCTCCCCATAGGTTGTGCTGTTCTCTGCATAAAGATGACAGCCATCTTCATCTTCATTCCAGAAACATATTTCTGAAATACATAAATAGTAATTTATATTAATGTTAATTTATAATTAGTCCATGATTGCTCTGTTTCAATGAAGTTAAAGCGTATTGGTTTTGCCTGGCAAAATTTTGAGAGCAAAGGAATAGAGGGATGCCTTCTGTGAAAAGCTGGTGGAAGCTTCCCCATGTCCCACAGAGACAACACCAGGTGGCTTCAAGAGGAACCCGCCACTGGCAAAGGCTGTGCCCTTCAGCAATGGAGATAGTGCCTCTGGAATGACAGATTTAAGAAGAGAAAAAAGGTATCTCTTGCACAGGAGCAATTGCAGCCAGAAGAGAGAGAAGTGTGAATGTGTGGGAGAAACAGCCCTGCAGACACCCAGGTAAGTGAAGCAGAGGGGAGGGAGCTGCTCCAGTCACAGGACCTGATTCCCTTGCAGCCCCTGGTGCAGCCCATGGTGGGGCAGCTGTGCCCCTGCAGCCCGTGACGGTCCATGGGGAAGCAGAGATCCACCTGCAGCCTGTGGGGGATCCCGCAGAAAAACAGATGGATGTCTAAAGGTGGCTGTCATCCCATGAGAAGACTGTGATGGAGCAGGTTTGCTGTCAGGACCTGTGACCCTGTGGGGTACCCATGCTGGAGCAGCCTGTTCCTGCAGAATTGCACCCCATGGAAGTGTTCCAAGCTGGAGAAGTTTGTGAAGAACTTCATCCCATGGAAAGGACTCATTTGGAGGAGTTTGTAGAGGACTGTCTCCCACAGGATGGACCCACACTGGAGCAGGGGAAGAGTGTGAGGAGTCCTCCCCCTGAGGACGAAGGGGTAGCAAGGACAATGTGTGATAAACTGACCACACTCCCCATTCTCTATCCCTCTGAGCTGCTGCAGGGGAGGATGCAGAGAAAATGGGGAGTGAAGCTGAGCCTCGAAAGAAGGGAGAAGTGGGAAGGTGCTTTAAGATTTGGTTTTATTTCTCACTATCCTACCCTGATTTCATTGGTAATAAATTAAATTAATGTCTCTGAGTCAGTTTTGCCCATAACAATCCCTGGTGAGTGATCTCTCCCTGCCCTTATCTCAACTCATGAGCTTTCTGTTGTATTTTCTCTGCCTTGCCCAGCTGAGGAGGGCAGTGATGAAGTGGCTTTGGTGGGCACCTGGTGTCCAGCCAGGGTCCGCCCAACACAGCTTGAGAAAAAAAATCGCCTAATTATTAAAAAAAGATTTTTGAGTATGAATGTATTCAGGCTGTCTGTAAGCAAACAATGTCTTTGTTATGTATATACTGGGTATATCTGTTCATTAATTTAGTCAAATTTATCTGGAACAGAACCCAATTTAATCAGAATATGCTGTTTTCTCATTTTTCAATATCTATTCGTTAAATAATTGCTGAGATTAATCATTAGTATAGTATTATAATGAATTACATGATCAAAGATTCTAACAAGATTGGCAATGTTTATGAGAGTGTTAATAAGTTGCATTGTGTGTCAAGTCCGACCTACCTGGATATACTACTTTTTGTTTAACTTTTTATGGAAGTGTAACATTTTACATTCATCTTTTACATTTTTATAAAGGTTTTTAATTTTAATGAAATATAACAAGAAGAAATCAGTCAAATATGCTCCTTAAGGTGACTCAGTTGTCTTGAGATAAATGTATTTTGGCTTCATTTATTTGTTCATATTAATGTACCTTGTATTTACAGTTTAGCTTTCTTATTTACCAAGGACTTTTTTTTTCTGCTTCCTGAGTTCCTGCTGTTGTCAGGGGATTGATCTCACCAACAGATAAAATTTTCTTTTTTAATGGTAAATAGATGTGACATTTTACCTTGGAAGAAGCCTGAAACATTTTAAAGCTTTTGAACTCCTTTAGGTTGCTGAAAGCCATCAGCTACCAATCAATGGGAGGTGAGAGTGACTAGCTGAAAGTAGAAAGCTCTTGGAAGAGTCTTTGTCCTGCTATGCCCATATGTGTAAGTGGCTTAGTTTATGTCCTGTACCTCAGAGTGACCTAGTGAACAACTGAAGATTAATTGCAGGTGTCAAGATCTTCAATGAAAAATAGCTGATACAGCCTCATTGTTTTCAGCTAAGTGGAACGGTACCTACTCAGTGATACCTTTTCCTATGTATTTCTTTTCCTTCTTAGAATACCTTTTGTGTCTTACTGCTATCTATCATGTTTTCTAGATCATATTCTGACCTTTAATTCTAATGCTGGATGCTATGTGATAGAGACTTTAAAGGGTGCAGTAGTTTCAAAACTTCTCCACTGCCCAAGGACCAGCTGGGAAAAAATCAGCAGTGCCTGTAGCAAAAGTTCTGCTAGGAGATAGAAGGGAAAATAACCCTGCACCATGAAATATCAGCACGCAGGTAGGCACCTGGGAAAAGGAATATGCAGGGTGGAGTACATACAGCTTTGCATGCCTTCCTCAGTGATCTGCATTGAGTCACCTGGATGCTGAATCCCAAACCTAGAAACAACCTGGATAAGACTGAACATAAGCAAAGCATAGGGTCCTGCCTTTCAAGACTCTTTTCTAAAACAAGGTACACTACCTATCTGTATTTGCTGTGTTCTAGCCTTTATGATGGTACTTTTGGCAGGCTACCATCAGAAAGAGCACATTTTTAATACTGATGGAAGTACTTCACTGGGTTATGCTTAGTTTTAAAATGCAAAATTGTGTTGATAAGCATGCATGCAACTTTTGGGTTGCAATTCTTTAAATGAGTTTTACCTTAAGAAAGACTTTTCACCTGAGTGCTTTTGACATGCCATCGGTGGGCATGTTCCCGTAAAATAAAACTTGTGGGAGTAATGTAGTGTTAGTGACACTTTATATCATGTATATATGTGTGGGGAGACTGAAGTCTTTAAACTTTTAGTGCTCAATACACTTGGAATCATAGAATCATTTAGGTTGAAAAAGGACTTTAAGATCATTAAGTCCATCATTCAACCTAGCACTGCCAAGTCCACCCCAAAAACTTGTCCCTAAGTAAGCTGTATCTACACATCTGCTAAACACCATCAGGGCTGGTGGCCCCACTTCCCTGAGCAGCCTGTTCCTTGCACAGGCACCTAGTGGTGATGCCTTAGGTTTTAACTTTCATATTTTTCAAATCCCGTACTGCCTAGTGTGTAACTCTGAAGTTTCTTGTAGCCTGTTAACTTCTGCTCTCTCATGCTAGGTAGACATAACAAAGCCTCTCTGAGCCTGCTCTCCAAGGACACTCAGACTGTCCTAGGCCCAAAAGGGGCCAAAAAACCAAAGCCTCTAAAAGGGGGGGGCAAGCTTGGGGAAACTACATCATTAACTGAAGCTTTAACTGGAGAATTTATGCTGATATGCAAATGAACCAAACTTATAAAAGTGTGAAGAACTCAGACCTGTTGTCCATCTTGGGGTCCATCTTAGCAGTAACCCCTATCTCCCCAGGTTGTACCTTTGAAGGGCCTTCAAATAAATACCTACCTTTATTCCCTCATTCTTGTCTAGTCTCTGTTTTTAGGTGGCCTCTCAAGGCATCAGTGGCAATTGAGACACTCAGAGATCCTCTGCCTGATTTCCAGCTGCTGTTCCATGAGTGTCCTTCAAGTCCTGTATCCTGTCTGCCAGGTCCAAGTAGATTTCTCAGATACTGCTGAAGGATTCAAATGTCTTTGAATGCCTTTGTTTAAACAAGTGAATTGAACTCCGTGTGAACACTTGCTCCCTACCCTGGACTTTATAGTTGAACTTAATGAATGGACAGAAATTGTGTACCTGTGAGGTAATTCTCTCATGTCATTCTGAGAGGAGTCCAAGATAGGGAGGATTAATATGAGATGGTATTTTTCCTTAGTGGTGGTAAGTGACAGCCTTGCACTCATAGTCACCTTAGCTCCAGCCATCTCCAGTGACCAACATGTTCATCTCAGCTGGTCACTCCAGGGTCCATAAATCAGCACTTAAGAGAAATGGGCACTTTTAAGAAGAAATTGGTTTTACCTACTTTTTAGTGTCTAGATGACACAAAGCAATAAATCCCACCCTAGATCCTTAACTTTTAAAAACCTTGAAACTTAGGTGAAATTAATCCTAGATATACTCTTAAGAGAAAAACTTTGCTTCATTTGTACATACTTCTCCTACTGGTTGAGCTCAGTACAGAAAAATGCAGATACAAGACCTCAGATTACACTGACTACAAAATATACACATAATGAGAGGTTAATAATACAATAATTGAATATAAATTCTGTAGGTATAAGTAGGATCCTTGTGTTGCATGGTCTGTGTTCCAGCTCTGTCTACAGGGGTGAATTTTACCTTGTGGATGAAATCTTGATTATACAGCTCCACACAGCTGTGGGATGAGAATTATATAATTAATGGTGAGCACTCAAATCCCAACATGTAGCCATGGATGCACACCTGCCATGCAGTAATGGGAGTGAATTTCCTTTTAACATGCACGTATGGGCTAATGTGGACCACACTGTGATTTTTTCCTATTTCCATTGGCAATGGGAAAAAGGAGTGGGGAAAAAAGTGAAGTCTTTATTACAATTTTTGCTAGCACTAGTCTTCATCTGCCTTCTTAATTAGTCCTGCTGGGTGGTTGAGACTCCACATAGGCTGTCATGCCACAGGGAAGACCTATATATTATAATATAGCAATTATATTATTTAACCTCACGCTTTCTTACATGAGTGAGTGATTCTATCAGTCATGCTGCAAGCATTTGTATTTGGCAGATACGTGGCTGCTGTTTTCAATGACTGAAACTTGTTTCTGTAGGGTTGGTCCACTCTCTTATCCAGTCCTTCCAGCCATGAGTGGAATAAAAAAGGTGAAAGGGGAGCAGTCAATGAAATAAATAATTTTTTCATCCTTTTTTATTCAATATACTTTCAGGATTCAAGTTCCTGGTGTGTGGGGAAATTATTACAAAATATAATTGAATTTTTGAAGTTGAGGCTTTATTTCTAAAATTCAGAAGTTCCTGCCAGGAACTATTTGGCATGGTTTTTGGGATATGTCCTTTGAGCTCTGTCACTTCCAGTGGTCTCAAATATGCATGAGATAACTAAATATTAATTACTATTATTCCTGATTTTCATCTACTCATTTTTTTGCACTGAAATGACTAATTTAGGGGCCTGTTTTTGCCATAAAGAGTAGAGATTTTCCTTTATATCTGGCATATTTTGGTACATAGTTTCAGACTTACAGTGTCTCATACTCATGGTCCAGATGCTGAACAAATCTCTTCCATGAACTTTGGTATTCAGCTTTTGACAGCGTGAGAGCATCTTCATGATTAAGTAGACTGTGAACAGCCACTAAAGAATTATGAATATCAAGAATTCATAAAGCCATGCAATAAAATTCATCAGAAACTCACAGTTAACACTTTTTATCAAAACTGACTATAAAAAGGTTTCAACCTGAGCAATATTCTTAGGGGATCAGTGAAATGTTTAACTTATTTCAGAAAGTCAGGTTTAGTCTGGGTGACTGTCACTCACATGTATCCATGTATGTTAGCACAGGATTTGTGTTTTTATTTTAGATTACTTTTTCCTTCACTAATAGAAAGTCGGATATCACGTTTCATCTTCCTAAAACCCAAAGCGAGGGAAGAGAGCGATCTCCAGTTCATATACATAGAAGCCATGCACTGAGAGCATCTGCTTCAGAGTATTATATGTTTCTGTCCTTTTTCATTTCTCTTAAAACTATTCATTAATTTTCTGATTCTCCAGATTCCTTGGGATTACATGTGAAGCTCTGTTTTATTGCATCTGTAATAGTGCACTGCAAAAGGATGAAGGTTGTCAATTCAATGATAAATACCATCTTGGGTTACAAA
This sequence comes from Corvus moneduloides, assembly GCF_009650955.1. Classification (NCBI taxonomy): domain Eukaryota; kingdom Metazoa; phylum Chordata; class Aves; order Passeriformes; family Corvidae; genus Corvus; species Corvus moneduloides. The sequence continues at coordinate 8,278,997 of NC_045478.1, forward strand.
TATTCTTTCTTCATTTTGCTCCCAAAGCTGAGCTTTCCTATGTGCCTTTCAAGCTATTCAAGTTACACTACTCTTATTTGGATGCATGCTCAACATGCCATCCTTCTACCAGAAATGAGATACTAATGTGACATAAATAGGAGATATTATCCTATCAGGGAGATGTACACAAGTCTAAACTGCTAAATTGTGTTCTTATCATGTCATCTTATAGGCCTTATCCTTTGTCCATCTTTAGGTGTAAGAACCCATTGAATCATTTCTAAAATGAAGAAAGTAAATTTGAATACTGTTGAAATAACACTGTCTACTTATAGAAGCATAATTCAATATCAAAATTCACTGAATTTAGTTTAAATACCATTTTAAGGGAGAGAATGTGACTTTTAAAAGCATTTAAATACTTGCCATTATACCCCCACCTTTCTTAAATATTCTAAATAAGATGTTTAATTTTGTTTGGTTTACTCTCGTTGGCCTAAATAGTTTCTTTAACCTAATCTTACAATTTAGAATGCTCTTTAAAAATAAATCTTTTTCATTTTAATGTTAGCGTAAACTATTTCCGTTTGCTCCAGACTGACCTCATATCAATGTTTCGGTTCATGTAAAATTTCAAACTTTTGGTTTGATTCTGAGTAAAAATGACAGTTTTTCAACTTTCAAAAAGTACATCAAGCCTACAAATTTATTTTTCCATCCCACTCCTTTTTTTCATGTGTTGTGATTAAAGGGTTACCATGGGTTCACTGGGTTCCTACTTCCATATTGTTTCCTACTAGCAAGTAGTCCAGAATGACTGGCAAGCATTAAACATCCGTCTCCTGGGTATCTGTAATCATGTGAGGGGAAGTTCATCCCATCCCTGTAGCAACTGGAAAATGTCAAGTCTTCTGTTGCCTTCTATGGAGGTGAGGAAGAAACCTGTGATATGAAAAAGTAGAATGTGGCCAGGGAATTTGATTTCTTTTCACTCTTAGACAGAATTAATGGTTTTGATGTGGAATCCACCCGGTTTTCCTAAGCAGGAGCAATCATTAGCAGAATAAGAAAGCTTCCATGGAAGAAACAGGTTAAATATATACACCTTCACTGCTTCAAATATCCACTTTGGGAGGCTGCTGAGAAAACAAAAGTAATTGTGGTGGATCCAGGGCAGTAAATGACAGGCAGAAAGGGGCAGTGTAAAGTTACAGAGCAGTGTGATACACATTGCAAGGAATTCTCTGAAAAGTTACCAAAGTAATCTGTTTTTGTGAGCTTGTGCTAAATCACATGGTCTTAGACTCTTAATACAGACACTGGCAGACATTAGTAGGGTATCCAGAACCTGGGAATCCGTGTGGAGGATTCAGCTGCAGCCCTTCACACGAGGTCAGTGTTTTATCCATGAGGTGTATTTGGTGACTCATTCCCTTGTTTGACCCACAAAGGAGTCAGCCAAATCTCTTCTATTCCTACAGTGTCTCCACCTGAGCAGCATCTTTCAGGCATCCTCATTTAAAGATGAAAATCGTTTGAAAGGCACTGTATTTTGCATCTTTACCATTTCAGTGTGCTTTTTCCAAAGAAAGGAATGAAGTCCTTTATATGGATCATAAGGTTGAAAAATACACAAAGTGGTTTTTTGTGTATATGTGTGTGTGTGGGTAGCTACAGAGGGCTGAATACTAAATGAATATGTATGCAGCACTAGGGTGACATCTGAGTGAAATCAATTCCAAGTGAGCGGTGCACTGTTCCATGTCGCGGGTTACTGATGCACACGCTCGTCCGTGGGCAGAACATTTTGTTCATACAAGTCCCGTTTGCTGTGTGTATCTATCAGCTGATCATCCAGCAGAGACTTCTATTTAAATTGCTGATTTCTTTGACTGGCCAGTGGGCCTTAACGACCTCGGGACAGAGGACTCAGAAAGCGCTCTGTATTTTTTGCATTTCTTGTACAAACAAGAGCCCCACGTTAACAAGAATCATTTCACTTCCTCTTGTAAGATGACACCCAGTCATCACTGGCACAAAAAGAAAAAGATTGCTTCAGGGGCCTGATCCTGCAAATTTGAACCTTTCCTGTGATGAGTTAAGAGCTTGTCATCCCCCTTTAGCTCCAGCACCTCTAAAAGTCAGCTTGTAGTGCTGTGAAGAGCAATGAGCTTTGCTTTCCAAACCTGAAAAGGACAGAGTTATTTACCAGATCCCTAGCAATGTATGATATCGCTTACTATGATATCCATTCCAACTGCTGAGAAAATTTAGGTAGGCAGAATGCAATTTCTCAATCTGGAATATGGCCAAGACACTGGGGATATACTTGTTACAAGGGTGATGACATTTTTAATCCTGCCTGAAGACAACAATCTTTTGTAATAGCTACTCATTTTTTTTTTCAAAATCTGTTTTTGAAAACACCCCTCAGTAGTGCCCCAATTAAAAAAAAAACAACACAGGATCAAAATTAAAAACAAAACCAAACAAAAAACCACAAAGATTTATAGTTTTTCATCTTATTTATGTATGGTCCTTCCATAGTGCTCAGCCGGTGGTGTGTTCCCTACCCTATTGTCAGAGAGTAGTTATGCCATAGTTTTAAACTTGGAATTTCCGTTTATGAGAAATCATGGAATTTTCATGTTTTCTCTTCTGAAATAAGACAACATATAGAGCCTTCTAATGGAATGAGAAGCTCAGAGTAAAACGTTTCTCAGGCATCTGGATCAAAGCAGAAAATATGACGCTCTTGAATCAAATGTAGCATTTTGGTTTCTTGATGAAAATTGAATATTTTGTTCAGACCATTCTCTGTGTCTGCCTGAATCTGCTGAGCCATTTGAAAATACAAACTGAGTCACTCTAACTTCCATTTTTTGCCCAGGTTTTGTGTTAGTGTTGAGCAACATTTCTGAAAATCATTTTCATTTCTGCCTGTTGGCACAAAAGATTGGGTTGGCTCAGCCACAACCTGTGAGATCCAGGTCTCTCCTCTCCAGCCTGTCATGGCTCCTTTTTCCCCTTAGGAGCAGAAAGGAATTATTGTTTCCACAATGATTTTTTCTTTTTATAATTGTATCCTTTCCATCCTTAGTTTAATGGTATTTTTGGACACTGGGAGCACAACAGGGACTTTTCAGACTATAAGGATTTGGTCAGCCACCTATATTTGTAGAACGAAGGTAAAAAGGACTGAATACATCAATGTTATTCAGTGTTTAAGTATTCAATATATTGATGTCCCCTTAAAAAAGGGATGTGAGCCAAAAACCCCCAACCCCAACCATAATGAATTTCAGTTCTAGCAGAAAAAACAATTGGACATCTATGATGAATCATCTGCTATAAAAAGAGAAAAATACTGTAACATGGTATTGTTTCCAGATCAGACACAGCACTGCTGCTCTGAGAAGTCCGTGAGCTGGACAGGTATTTTGGGGGAGTACTCACATGTAAATAAAACCACTGAATATTTTCCTCTGCTCTGGCCTTCTCAACACTGGAATTACCATGCAAAAGAGCTCTCCAAGCAGGACAAAGAAATAAAAAAAACCCCACACTGGTATGTTTTAAGCTGCTGAGTCTATTCAGGATGGGACCAGGTCTAAAGAGACCAAGTGCTGCAGCCTTATGTCCATCACCCACCTGCCTGAAGAGAACAATCTGTGTGTCCTTTGTTCTCATGAAAGCTGCCTCGTTAGTGCTGTGGGCAAAGCCTGCAGCCGGAATTGCTCTGCAGTATGGCTGGGTTTGATTACAGCAGGACACTTAGGGCTGACGGGATATGAGGAGAGATCTGACTGATACCTTGGGTCCACCTCTGCTGTCGTTTGATCTCGGTGATGCTGCTGTGGAAGTAGGATAATGCTGGATAATCTAATCAGCAGAAAGTCACAAAGTGGGAAGGCATGTGGGTAAACTTTAGATATTCTTTTTTGTGAATGTGGACACAGGGCTCTAATGATGGACAATAAATCTCAGTTTAGTCTCCCAGTAATTTTTAACCTCTTCTGAGAGGACAAGATTGATTTTTATTGCTACTTCAGATGCATGCAATTTGGAAGCAGCTCCAGTAAAACCAAACACATAAACTTTTAAATGCTGAAGTCAGTATAACACTGGTTAAAGGAAGAAAATATAAAATCTGTAATTCTATACTGTGCTTACAAAGTCATACAGATTTACTACTTTTTGACAAGGCAATGCTAATGCAAAGAGATGATATTGCACTTTTAAGTTAAACTTACTTTTACATAAGCTGTTAACTTACATAAGCTTATCAAACTGAATTCTTCTGGACTATTTGAATAGTGGAATTAACTTCTGTAAAAGTTTTTGATATTACTTACTATAGTGAACACACTTGAAAAAACAAAACTCTTAAAAATTTATTGAAAAAAATAATTCTTAACAGACCTTCTGATTTGAAATCTTCAGGTGAAAAAGTCAATATTTTTACCAGATTGGATTTGTTGTATTAAACTGGACTTTAAAATAGTTATACACTGATTCTCCCAAAAGGAAAATAGAAGAATGTTACTGAATCAGAAACTCTAGAAGTACTAGTTCCCAAATGTTTTTGCATGCTTTGTATGTGTATGCAGATATGAGTGTGAGTTTCTATATTGATGATAGCTAAAACGTACAGGTATGTAAATAAAAGTTCAGGAAAAAGTCTCACGAGAAGAGCATCACCTGCCAGGTTAACAAGTTCAGTCTGCCATTTCTTCGTTTCCAAGCAGATTATTAAATATCTGCCAAACAAAGACACATGATTTTTTTTGGATGCTTAATTATTTGGAAAGGAGGGTGATAAACAGGGAGTTGAAATGGAAGTGGAAGGAACTTCTGAGAGTTCAGAAATTGAAGAAAAATATTACTATAAACAACTTCACTCCCAAATTTCTATGCCACTTACTAACATTTTGAAATTGTGAAATAACCACAGAAATGGAAAAAGAAGGGACCAAGAAGCATTTATTCCACATACTACTCACTTCTGAACCACAGAACTGCCTTTGGATTTGATGTGCAACAATGGATGGATGAACATATATATTTTCAGAGATCCATTTTCCTCCATAGTTCTGTATAGAGCTTATTGTATGTATTTTTGTTCCAAAGTTCACTAAGAATTCAATTATTCAAGAAATATTTTGAATAAAATTAAATATTAATTTGTTTGGAATTCTACCCAAATAAGTGTCCATCTACACCCTGTACTTGGTACATGGCAATGCATGCAGTAAATAAATATAAGAAAATCAGTTAAATCCTGTTAATATTTTTTTTTTCTAGCACTTTTTTCTTATGGAATAAGTCAAAGGTTCAAAAGAGTCTATTTTGCTATTGAGATCATCTGCTCAATATTGACCTTGCTTCTTCTTTGGAGTAGTAGCAGATCAAAATGATTGTAAAATACTCAGAATTGCTTCAGACTGAATGTCAGTTTTGTCTTTGACTGCTCATCGTGAGGCCAGCCTCTCTTCTCATGTTCAGCATGTTCTCTGAAGATTTATTTGGAATTATATCTTCATTTAAAAATCTTGTCTTGTTGACACAGCAGTACTTCCCATAATGAAGATCGAGTTATTTTCTATGTATTTTCTCAGGATATTTTTAGTAGTGAAAAATACCTCCCTTCAGCTGAGAAAAAGTTACTCTGCAAGGTAGTAAAGGGAATAAAAATTTATTATGTTAAGTCCTTGTGTGGGTAAGAGGCCACAGAAATGCCCAGGTATTGCTCCTGTGAGTGAAAAAGAACCTGCACTTAGCAACCTGCTCAAGTTGGGAGACTTATTGAGTGTTGCACTAAGTTCTGATTTGGAAAGGCATTGATCAGACTCAGGGCTAATTCTTTCACCGTGCTTTATGGGAGTGGGATAAGTTCTCTTCCCATTGAGCTGATGGTAGCTCTGCCATTGATTTCATTTGGAGTAATAGCATCAGTCCAAGTGTCTGTTGCAGGACAATAAAGTACAGTTTATTTAAGTGCATGAGAGGATTTTATGAGACAGCAAAGCACACGGGCTGCAGAGAGTAGAAGCAGCAAATAAACTAGACAAGTAAGACAAACATTCCAGGCTTTGTTCTTTGTAATCCACCAGTTTTCTGTATCTGTTGGTTACAAATCCCAGCTTTTTCATTTCTTCAAGTGCTAACTGCCCACACCAGTACTTCTTTATTCAATCCATATTACTTGTCTAAATACTGCTTTTCTTCCGAAAGAGCTTTGTCATGTTTTTACTCCTCAGAAGTTTAATCTTTTCTTTCTTTCCTTTTTCTTTTCTGCCTATTGGGTTGTTCCACTTTCTGCTTTTTCAGGTCATACTACCTGAGTTTTTGAAATAAGGGCTCTCTCATAGCAGTGTTCCCTCTGAGCTCATCCTCATTTTTAAAAAGGGAAAAAATGAAGACCTGGGGAGATACAGGCAGGTCTTGCCCACCAAGATCTTGCCCAACAAGTCCATGGAGAAGTTCCTCCTCTAATTATGCTAAGGCACAGGATCTTCTACAGCAGGGTAACAGTGCTGGGACATAAGGAAAGAGCAACTGACATCACCTACCTCAGCTATGCTGAGTAGCTTTGAAAATCTTCCCCCGCCAATTAATGGACAGTGCTTGAAGAACAGAAACAAGAAAATAATTAATAAGATAAATAGTAACTAAATGAATAACTAAATAAAACATAAATAGTAAATAACTAAATAAAAACCCATCACACAGAACTTTCAGTTGTAAGGAAACAGAGAAGTACAGTACAGCAGAAGATGTAAGGGTTCTCTGATGGTATCATAGATATTAGAAATGGATACTGACATTCAAGAAAATGCATATTACTTTTCCCTGCAATATGTTTAGATCACCAAAATATCTCTAATTAACATTTGAGTTGTTCCTAGTCTTTGTGAAATTCTGAAAAAAGAACTGTAGTAACCCAAAGTATTTTCTTGCTCTTGATGAGATAACACGAGATGATCCATTTCCTAGGGAACTTGGATTCTTCATGGTCACTACCAACAAAAAGAGAATGAAAATTTCGTAATAGGGACTAAATTTCCCCTTTGGTCTTTCCTAGTTTTAATTTGTATTGTGTCCTTTTCAACAGCCTTCTGGGGTTTTGTTTGGTTGTTAGTTTTTTTAAATTATTGTACTTATTGTGATTAATTCAGGGAATACTTTAGAATTTATATTCCTAATCAAGTTCTGCATTTTAATTTTTTTTAACATTCTTGTTTTTATTTCTACCCACCTAATCTCTTTTTCAAATATCCATTTTGTTTTGTTCTGAAGAATGCCTGAATGAGGATTTTTTGCACTTATGAAAAAGCATAAAATGTTACTCCAATTAAAAAGGAACAGAAAACCCTGAAAATCCAGGAAAGGATCAATGTTATTTTATTTTTACAGAATTTTTTTGTATATTTCTCCATAAATATTGTCCCACAGTGATAGGATAAAATAGTAAGAAATGAAGAAAATACCACTCCTCATATTATATCATGGAGAGCTTTCAGTGTCAGATAGAAAGTGATAGAATCATAATGGGAACAATACTGGGTGGCGTTGGTGGAAATATGAACAGATATGGATAATTAATTGTAATAGCAGTAACACAATTACTTTCAGCCTACTTAGTTATTGCAAATATTACATTTATGTTCTTCACTGTTCCTGAAAACTTTAAATTATATTCAGTAGAATATATTAAGAAAGCTATAGATCATTAAGCTGTTTTGCCTTCAGTGATGTTGAGATAGCAGCAGAGATCACTCTGAAAATATTTGAACCAAAATTATGAAATAATTTCATGACATTATGTGGGTTACTTTGAATCTTAGAAGTAGGGAACTGTGGCTAAGATTATGGTACTATTACAACAGCTTAATTTTCATAAGTCTCATTTATATATCAGTGGTGGGAGATTTTAAAAGAAACGTTCTGGGGGAATACATGTATCAGTTTTAAGGAAGATTCATTTGGACTAGGAAATCTGTATTACATTAAATCAGTCCTCTGATTCAGAAATGATCACCAGCGATGAATGGTTTTGCCAAATATATTTTATCCTCTCCCCTAGTTTTTGGACAAAGGGTTTGAGAACATCACAGGTCCGTCTTGTTCTGTCTTAATAAGGTGTCATTTAATAGCTCTGTGAGGCAGTTTGCAGTGATGTAGGAGAAGTTCCCTGAAGAGCCCTGGGAGAATGGTGCTCACATAGGTACATACCCAGTGATACCTTGGAGCACATTTCACCATGGGACATTATTAATATGTTGAAGGATCTGGTGAATTGAACAAAATGTGCTGACATAAATCACTGTGTTTTAATCTTCCTTGCAGAGTAACAAAGAGGGCCATGAGCAATTCCACCTTAGTGTCTTGATAAGTTTAATAAGTTCTCTTTCTATAACTGTAAAATTATTAGAAGGAACCATGAGATATCATCACCATAGAAGAAAATAATTTGAATGCATGCAATGATAGATATTCCTTATGTTATATGCCAATGAAACTATTTCCCTCTTGTAATAGAGAGCCTGTTTGAAGCAACTGCCCAAAGATGAATCAAGATAAGGCAGAAATGAAATTAGTATGAAGGAGGAAATACTACAAAGGATTAAAAAGTTACAATGTCCTTCAATACATGGAGCCTCCTTTTTATTTTCAAAACCACTCTTAACCTCGAGGCCATCCTTTTTTGTCTCTGGTTTCTGTTGTCTTTGCTTTATTCAGCAACCAGCCAAACGGCTTTGCGTCAGCCACATTAATTATTACAGAATTGCAGCCCTGGTAGTTGTGCAAAAGGTGATTATATTGAGAATTGCAGCTAGGTTGTGATGTGGCAGTCCTCCTGCTAAGAAGCAAAGAAGAACAAGAGCACATCAACCAACTGCTTCAATCTCACCGGTGGCTTTGTAATTAATCTCAATCAAGATCAACTCCAAAGGGTTCAGAAGCGGAGTTTCCATGTACTTTTAAAATAAAAATAATGGAAAAAAAGTAAGTTTTCCTAACTTTTAAACTACTAATGATCAGTAATATCCAAGACTGTAATACAGCAGAGGAAGGTCATGTGGCAATTCTTGGACTGAAATTTAAATAGCCCATAATTTGAAAATCCTTGCATGTAATGCTTCCATACTGGGACTGATTTAAAACAAACTCGACACTAACAATGTTGAAGCTACAGCTGATTTGGTTTCAATAGATTTAAAAAATAATTTCTTAAATAATGCTCATGCAAAAATAATTTAAATTTTCTCTATGGATCATTCTGCTAGCTTAGAACTAAAATAACTTGTCAATATTTATGATATTCATGCATGTCATGAAAAATTCTTTTAACTGTTATTGTCCATTCTGAAAATAAAAATAAAATCAAGTCTAGAAATACTGCAAATTGCTTTTCTTATTATGTGCTTTCTTCTTTTCAATATATTCTAGTTCTTTCTTTATTATATTTAAGGCAAAAGCAATAAAAAGCAATTGTTTTTGTGAAAGATGTGACTTATATACATTTCTTCAGAATTGTATTCATGAAAACAATGCCTGGGAGATGGTTTAAAAGCTACATAATTTCAAGAAACACACACCTTCAGTTTGGCTTCAATCCTGTACATTTTGCAGACATTTACTTGATTTGACTTCACTGCTAATATGCTTAAATGAGGAGTGTGTATGTGTGTGCATGTGTGTGTGTATGTAACATTTGCTACTAATGAACAGGGACTTTTCTACCGCAACACTTGATTATAGAGAGCAATTACACAAAGAGCATATCAGAAATATTTTATACTTTTAGTGTGAATATACAGTAAATTAATGGGAAAACATCTTCCCCATGCTAGGTTCTGAACAGATATTTTGAGAGATTCCCAAAATAGATAAATAGAACAATTATGAAGAAAGAAGTGGAAAATAAGATTGGAAGGTAAGAAAGTTTAACTATTTGTATATGGAGCAAGGCACCACCTTTTCTCCAGATAAATCAGCAGTAATTTACAAAAGATGAGTCTTTTGAAGAAACTATGGATTCAGACAGATATCTGATATAATTTTAAAAATCTTGTAAATATTTGACTCCCACTGATTTTAGTTGGAGCAGATGCCTGAATTTCTTTTGAGAATCCTGCACGTTGCATGCCAGAGTTCTAAATGCTCTTTAAAATCTATCACTGTATAAAGAATTTTGCATATTTTTCTTCAAATAAGAAAATTATGAGTGGGTCATTCATATATATATATACACACACATTCATCTTCTCAGAACTGGGGCCAAGCATTTAAAGTACAGTACATTTAATTGAAAAAACATACAATTTGCATTGAAATTCAATATATATACATTTGATCCACAGTTCTTAGCAGAAGAGTTGAGAGTTTTCCTTTGTACATTACTTTATTAGTTGGTTAGACAGAAAATAAACTGCAAAAGACATATTTTTTATCTAATAAAATACAAGTTTTAACGTACCTTATGAAAAATTAGTTGAAATGTCAAAATGTTTTATTATAAATACTCACAGAGTTTTAGTTCTGGCCAGATCCTATTTGGTCAAGTTAGGGAATAAATAGACTTAAGATTTGGATTTATCTCAGTACATGCAAACACCTACGGTATTGACAACTGTGCTTGAGTAGTGTCCATACACTGCTTTTGAGAGATATGACAAAACATCATACTAGAACTCAGAATGTAATTAATTTAATCATGAACGGACATCTAACAAAGGCTGCAGAATATTTCTGCCTATGTCTCTCCACTGACTACAAAAGGACGTCCATATGATGAGGGTAGAAAAAGGGTTAGGAAACATAACTGACAACATCCCCTGACAGGAGTGGGCTACATTTCCTTAAAATCAGTCTGACATGCACAATTAGCAGTGCTTCATGGAAGCTCTCATTTTACCATTTCTTTGCCTGCTTGGTATGTACCACTTCCATAATAAAACTGGACTGGATTGTTTGATTTTTGGTAATTTGCATATAGAAATATCTTGGAATGAAATTTCTGGTGATGTGAGACAGAACTCAGTTTATTAGTTTTTATTTTTTTGGGAATAGAGGAGAATTTAGGAATAAGGAGAATTTATGATGGTATTGTATTTCAGAGACTTTTTTTGTAAAAACAAGCACCAGTATCTGGGCCTAAAGTATTGTCTTTGGTATTTTCTCTATTAACTTAAAGGATACCTTTGCCAGGCAAGAAAAATCACTCACTACCAGATGCCAGTCAATTACTTTAAGAACTGCTGGCGAGTTGCACTTCGGAAGAATTAACTTTTTGGCTCTCAAAAGTGACAAATTGCCTAGTATGTAACATGAAAGATCATGTGGGAAAGTGAAATTTAGCACTATTTATGATTTCCTACCTGGAAAGAATTGATTTTTTCATTGCTTTAAAAGCTGAACTGATCACCAGGTTCGTGTTCCAGGTTGAGCATTCACCACATGCTGTTGTTATTTGCTCTAAGAGTAGCATCAGACAGTCCCACTGGAGCTTGAAGATCCTGTTGTGGATTAGCCCTGCAGTTTCATCCAAGAAATGTTCTAGAATTGGGTTCTAGATTAGACAAGTAAAGGAGGGCTCTTTTATATCATTCCTCTCGAGTTCCTGATGAGTTTTATGAAGGCAAATGAGTCAGACTTCATGTTATTCAAGCAGACCAAGGTCCTCTCAGGTCTCACTTCCTGTAGTGTTGATGACTATTCCAAAACCAACCACAGTAGTAACCAACAAACCAAAATAATAAATAGCTCAGTTTAGCTAATCACAAAATATTCTAGCACAAATACTGTCGACAAAGTAAAAAGTTAAATCCTGAACCTTGGGAAAGCAAACTCAAGGACTTAAAAAATGTCTCAGAATTAAGAAATTGGCAATTCTTAAAAATGTCCATTTTGACATGTTTTTGACTATGCAACAGCACTCTCTGAAACATGAATATTATAGATTGTCTCATCTGTTATCTCCTACCAATGTGTGATGTACTATGTTCAGGAACAGACTTGATATTGATGATGATGATGGTGATAGGTTGGGATTTGTAAATAATTTTATTGAATGCTGTCTGAAAAAAATGCCCTTATTTTGTACATACTGTTGGCATTTTCATAGATGAAACAAACACCTGCATGCACAAACAGTCCTAGCCCACAGAAATGCAAAGTTTATGAGTTTGGACATCTGTGTTTGCTAACAGTTGTCACCATAATTTAGAGAGTCTTGGGAAGAGAAGGGTTATGGAATTAATCTTGACACATATTTCTGAAGGTGAGTTTTTTTCTGTAGATTGTCTGATGTATGTCAATGTGTGTGTACATATTTTATTTAAATGTACACTATATTAAGACATAAACCATTATAATTTAAACATGGATATTATTTTCTATTCGTACAGGTCTAAATTTAGGAGGACATTTAAATATTTATCTATTGTGCTTTCAATTACTTCACTTGGTGTATGTTAAATAATTTTCTAAAGCAAGAAAACTTTTTCTGTCTCAGGATCAGAAAGACTGTCACTAGCTCTGCAGTTATTTCTTTCTGTCAGTTGATACAATAAAGAATGCATATTTCCTCAAGGTCACACAAATGTTGTTCTATAAAATCTAGTGATTTCATTGGCTGGTTAATTGATTTTCAGGGGAGAATCAAAAAATGACCATCTCATTAGCAAGCAGATCTTAGCAGTCAGGATCCACTGGTTTGGGCAGAGGGACAGAAAATGTCGCAGATGGAAAAATAAAACACAAATAAACAGAAAATATTGCAGCCAATAGCTCCAGTCATTGTTCAGTTTTCTCCAACTTTTACTTTAAGGCCTTAAGGAAGGATTTTTAATCTCATCCCTTTTTGTTTACAGTGGCAGGTAAAGCAAATATATAAAATGCTACATTGGTAGGAAAACAGGTTGTTTTGTTTATTAAGTCAAAGTGAACTGTTGATTTACACTAAGAACATAAAAAAAGCAAAGGAGAGATGATTACAGCTTCACTTTGGCTGCTCAGTTTGTAATAATCTTCTACATGTAATGAGACTGGGGAATGGAGAAACCTTTTCCTGACAATGCTGGCAGCAGGATAACTTCTACATGCTATTGATTTTTCTTCATTGATTGTAATCTTCCTCTTCCTGAGCGTCTGTCTTTGCTTCTCTGACATATTGAGCACCGAATAGTCCCTGAGTAATTCTTGAACAGTTTGGGATCATTTTTATTTTCACAGGACAGTTGAGACCAATGGAGTGATTTATGTGTATTTTGGAAGGCAAAACAAAACAGTACTTCTCTGTGAATAACTACAGAGACAAAGATTATGGTTTTGTTTAAAGCATCCCCCTCTTCCCTCCTGTCCAACCCCCCTTTACTTCCACACTCCAATAATTTCATAAGTATCTGCCAAATCATGTAGAGGAGAACACTAAAGCATAAACAGCTCTCACAGCTGTGATTTCAGCCATGATTGATGATGAAATACCACTGGAGGGATAGCAGGAAAATGAATATTTATTAATGATATAAAGTGCCGCTGGTTTAAAATCCAGCAAGATCCATCATTTTATATCCATGGGATGTATGCATTGAAAGCAGAATATTCAATAAAAGGAGCCAAATACCTTAGTCAAAACATAAGTAATTCCAGTGGGCTGCTGATTGAATTCCTGTCTTAAAGTGAGATAACTGTAGTGGTTTTCATAAAGATTTTATTCCCACTTTAGCTTCCATTAAGATTACATGAATAGTAGATCATGTAGGCCTAGCCTAGAAAAAATTTACAGTAGCAACAGCTTTAGCATATTATAAAAACACATAGCTATCCACAACTATCATCCACATACTAACATGCAATTTACAATCATTTTCTGCAAAGGCTCTGCAATTGTTTGATGTGTAACAGTTGGCTTTTTCTGCCATGACTTCATTAGCTTTCATTTTATGAAGCTGATAGGTCAGATAACCTATACCACACCGCTACAGGCAGCTTTGCATATTTTTTTATTCGCTCAGAATTTTGCTCTGAATGATCCCAGTCTTTCAGAAGTTAAATAAGGCAATTTCTGGCTTATCTGATATGCAAAAGAGATTTTAAAAAAATCTTGTTTTGCAAAAGAAAAAAGCAATACAAAGCCATCCTTGTGTCTTTCTCTTTTTAATGTAGGCCCGATTAGGAGGTATTGTCCTGTGTTGATTCTTTTTTTCCCTCTGATGTTTTTGCAGCCTGTTATATGGGAAGAGCTTGTTCAGACAGTAAAAAATGTAGCTGATGTGTTGACAGCAAAGGAGAAATTGACTGATGGAATTCAGCTGCATAATTTAACATACAGCTTTCAAGTCAGGCTGGAAGTTCCAGAATGTTAAACTTTGGCTAATGGATAGTGCTGAGAAAGACAGGGTTCAGAGGAAATCTAAAAATGGATCAAAAGCGTACTTATGGCTAAAAATGCAAGAAAAATATTTATTTACTTTCTTTGAGGGAAAGAAAAAGAAAATAAAATAAGCACCTAATTGTTGCTGTTGGCATTTAGACAGTAAGAAACAATGCACGTGCTCTACCCAACAAGAGGAGGATCATTACATTGAATGAAATTAAGAGCAAGCAATGGACAGCAAGTCATCTCTCCCATTGGATCAACACTGCCCTTGTAACAAAGCTTCACCAGATCACTGGGTTCATTGTTATTTCACATGTACACAGCCCTCAGTGGAAAGCCACCTGCGTTTGTGTTTATTGTTTTGTTACCTGGGCTTTACAGTTGCCTGAATAATGTGCCCGAAGGAAAAGGAATGGGGCAAAAAGTTGAGAAAAGGAGAAAGAGCTTTGGCAGCTAATGGTAGCTAAATCCCTGGATGCCAGATGAAGTCTCTTGTGCTCAGTGCAAGGATTAGCAGCTGCCACCGCCAAGATTTGCAAAGAAAGGCTGGTGCCCCTTTCTGTGTCAGAGCTGGAGAAAAAATGCAAAAGTCACGTTTTTTTAATAGACCTGCTATTTATTGACCTTTGGCCATGTAGGCTCATTACAAAAAAAAAAAAAAAAAAAAAAAAAAAAAAAAAAAAAAGAATAAAATTAGGAGTTAAAAGGTTAAAAAGAATAAATTTTTGTAGCACAAGGAATTATTGTAAAAGCAAATGAACTGTACAAAACTTTGCTTGTCCTGACTGCTGAGCAAGCATTTTACCATTGCTGCCTTCCCAAGGTATTCCCAGTAGTTTCAGTATGCAGGGAAGGCTAGAAGTATCTTTTCTGAAAAGCACCCACTCCTGTGGGAAATACAGAATTAAGCTAGCACTCATTCGGGGAAGAATAATGATGGTGATCTGTGTTTTCATGTAAGGAGATCAGAACATTTCCTTTAGGCAAGTAGGTATATATTGCAGGTGAACTGAAAGACAGAAATCAACCAGTACTCATAATTACAAGGTTTCTGATTAATTTTGTCTAATGCTACTGTTGGGACTCAGATTGTTCGTCAAACACCTGACATCTGCTGCCGTGTGAAATGCCCTAGAGTATTCTCTCTGATTTCCCACTGCTTTTCTGGATGTATATATATCCTTAGCCACCATCCTAGTGGTTCTGGCTACCCAGGTGGGGCTCTACCAGCTTCATCAGGTAGATACAGACCCCTGGGGCATTCCTCCTTCCTGGCCTGGTAGTTGCAACATTTCTACAGTTCTGTTTCCTCAGGCTGGGTAAGTAAAGAGGTAAATATAAACAGGACTGGCCACACACACCAGCACAGAGAGGAAAGAGAACATCTACTGCAATACACATAATGGCACTCAGCACTTTTGTCCTTCACATAAAGGATTCACACCTGTGTGTCACATAATGGGTTTTGAACCCCCAAAGTAGGTTTTTTTAAGTACACCATGACAGTTTCTTCACAAACCAAAAGTCCTCTTCTCATATCTCCCATACTTAGTCCTGTAGAAAATCATCTCTCTTAGTATCCAAAGTCCTCATGGGAGAATTACAATGCCTATTCCAGCTTTGAAGGACTTTGGCACATATATGAATATTCCATAAGTTTGAATCAAATTCAGCTTGCATCACTCTGCAGCTGTCTAACTCTGGAAGTACCTACAGTTACAAAGAAGTCTTTCTGGTCAGCCAGAATTTCCCTCAGTTCTCTTATTGAATTGTAATTTTGAAAATGTGTCCCACCACTATTTGCAACTCAACTGAAGAACTTGGGGAGCTTGTACAAAATGATTAAACTCAAGACAAGGCAACAGTTCTGAGTCTGATTTTATGGTCATGTGTCTCTGGCTTTTTTATTAGGTGAGACATTGATCTGGATCCTTGTGCTTTTGCAGATAAATATGTAAGGAAGTGTAAGTCCGTCCAATTCTCTTAACTGTCTCCCCCAAATTAATAGACTAATTTACTGCCCTTCCAGGCTGAAAACTCTTGCATTTTTGTCTGCAGACTTAAACAGGCAAGATGAGAAGAGATCCATTGTACTGCAGGGACAGATAATTAATTCCTGCCAACATAACCTTATGAGAGCAGATTTTTTTAAAAAAAAGACACAAGAAGGGTAGAGACACCTTTCCAGCCTGTACTCCTGCAAGAATACCCCTTCTAAGTACCCTCTCATGTACCTGCAAGGAGGCAGAAACTCCTTATTGACACAGATAAGGCTTTCAGAAGGATCAGAGGGGTAACAGTTTCAAGGCATTTCAGCATTTCCAGAAATATAACAGAAAGGGAGATGGCAGTTGACCATAAGGGAAATAGATGCTCTAGAGGCTAAAGGTCCGCAGTGGGAAAGCAGAGCGCTAAACTGTTTTTCAGCCTGAGCAAAAGGTATCCAGCTAACTTGGGATAACTTAGTTTTTCCCACCTACTAAGGCAACTATAATAGAAGTCAGAGAAAGGTAAGGATAAAGCAAATCCAGTAGGATGCAAGGTTTAAAGGTATTAATACTTTTAAAGCTCTAATAATGAAAATCTGTCAGATTTATTCCTTATGCTTGCATATGGGTATAAATATCAGATTCCAGTAGCAAAGTGGTTAATAATATCAAAAATAAAGCAGTAGAGAAGTTGAAATAATGAAGCTGGTTAAGCTTCATTAACAGGGTTAACCCTGTTGCTTCTCACAGGGGAAAAAAGGGCTTTATTGTGATTCAAGCAGAGCAGCCAGATTTCAAGTATTTGATACTAGCAGGTAATGGGAAATTACCCAGGTTTTTCCCATATTTCTGCTCCAGCATCTAACTTGAGCACCCTACATCATTCTATTTCATGGGTTCTGACACTTGGTAAATGGGTTTAAAAACTTTTAAAAAGAAGGGAAAACCCCCATAAATTTCTTTTGTTTTGAGCTATTATAATCACAACTTTCAGAAAACAGTATCTGTATCCCGGGCTGAAGGTTTGCTACAATGGCATGTCACATCTGGATAGATCAACCATATAATATTGTTTGACTGGCAGCAGCATTGCCAATTTGAGGAAAGGCACCTTTAAGTGAGCAATTCCAAACACATTTCTTCTCCCAATCTATAACATGCACACCTCTGCCTCTTGGGCTCTGTATTGCTCCTTTGGCTGGTGGGGTCGTAAAAATTAGGCTGCAGTAAGGGAATATCCAGACTGCTGCCACGGCCTCCAGGACCAGAGCCTTTACAGAGGTAGCTCATCCATCTTTAATCTAGATTTCTTGGGTAAAATCCCTGGACTGAATGAATTAAAATAGTCAGGTTTGGGAAGACAGTATTAAAGTCATCAATAATGCTGTGAAAACTACCCAAACCAAAACCTGCTTGTGGAGAGCTGTAGAACCTTCCCTTCATTCTGTGCATGAGGGTTAAATACTTACATTTCTTCATCAGAAAAACAGTCTGATCTGCCCGCATTTTCCATGTCCCATTTCTCTAGCATATTTCTTGCTGCACACTGGCTACCAGCATTTGCTTTGAAGGCAGGAAGGGACCATTTATGAGAACCATTCCTGAAACGAACCAGAAAAATGTTCTTATAAACTGTGGAGGTCACAACTACCTTTTAATGGGCAAGCTTTAAACTGGTTTCACCTTTATTTATGAAGTTCACACAGCACATTTAATTCTAGTTGCACGTTTTGTGTCACTGTAGCCAAAACAGGGGTTCCTGAAGCCATGATCATTTTATTGAAAGAAATGTACCCACAATCCCTTGTTAAAGGCACATTTAGATGATGGTTTAATTATTTCAGATTAGTAGTCTTCAAGATAATCATGTAGCCTTAAAATTTAGGAAGTATATTCCGTGTTATTCCTTTATGTGGAAAACTGTTAAATCAGTCCTGGAAGCAGAATGAAACAATAGAATTTAAGTGACAGAGACAAATTGCTAAGAGTAAACAGTCATGTTGAAAAGTCCCCACTAATCCAGATGACGACAGATAAACCAGACCACTTGGTGTATGATGAATAAAGTCTACATTTCCAGCTCTTAATTAACACAGTGAAAATGCAGGAGAGGTTGACATCCACTTGGGGTAAGATCCATCTCATCTAACTTCAGACACCTACAAAGCAGACGTCTCCATCTAAATGGCTGTCTAGACTCCTTCTTCAGCTGATGAAGAGAAATAAGAGGAATAGACACTTCCAGAGGTTTTTAATGTTTTTTTCTTGTCATTTTGTCTCCTTTCCAACATAAGGATGAAATTAGCTGAGCTCTAGATGTGGCAATTTTTCTCAATCAGGTATGAAAGGAGTATATTCACTGGCATCATTGATGCAAATATCTGCACAGTAGGCATTTGTATTTAGCCAGATGAATCACACTGACAGTCTGTATGATTTTAACTCTTCTCCATCCTTTCTGATAAAGAACCATTTTTACTTGCATTGACAGAAAATAAGAGAATTTCATTTCAGAAAGGCATATGCATGACAGTACACAAGGACCAAGGGAAGAAACACTTGAAACAGGAGGAACCTGCAGTATTCAGTGTAACAGTTCTTTCTGCTTTGGAGACATCAAAATGAAAGGAAATTGGTATATTTTTTACCCTTCAGCTCTCCTAATCTATATTGCTAACAAATCAGATAGTTGCAGGAAGACAGAAATAAAATGTATGTGCAACATATTCCCAATCAAATTTGGAAATCTTGACATTTAAGGAAATTACATTTCATTTCCATGCTACTGTTTTAAAAGTGCAGGTGAAATTTCTCAGTTTTATTTTTAAATCAGAAGGCAAGACCTTACAAATATGTTTCAAACAAGGTTAGTTTTGCATCTAAATAGTAAAAAATGATGAGTTAAGACAGAAAAAAAAGTGGGATTCAGAGGTGAGCCTTCAAAATTTGTAAATGCCTTTGTTATCATTTCTAGACAAACGTTTTTTTGACCAACATATATGTGCATCTTTATTAACATGAGCATAGTTTTTACTTTTTTTTACAGGTTTTCTTTCCTTCTCTTTCATGAATTTTATAGCATGGATATTGTGTTTCGAAGATATTGATAAATCTGTAATTTGCTGACTTTTAATGAACTGCCTGGGAAATTTTAAGGCAGTCTGAGTATCTCATAATTAATAAACATTTTCTGTATATTTTAATTACATCAGCCCAGGACCCTCAGGTTTTCTTAATGTCAGTGTAGCAGCATATACTCATCCCACTCTTTCTCTGCTGAGCTCACACCATGTACACCTGTGCTTCAAGGGACTGTCTGTAGTCATCATCACAGCCCAGCTCAGAAAGCACATTTTGATATGTGCCAGAATCCTCAGATTTAAATTTTTGACTGAAAGCATAGAAGTTCAAGGACTTCAGTTCTGGGTGTTGTTTATGGCAGAGGCTTATTTCTGCTCAGAAAGTGAGATGACTCTTACCCGGTCCCTCGGATGAGCAGGGCCAAGCCAGAATGTTGCAGCTTTCTTCTCCCTGTGTGATAAGTAGAGGTGGTTAATAGGAAGATGACAATTATAGCTGCCTTATGGACAGATATTTTATTTTAATGCTTGCCATGTGGTCAGATGCCATGGTATAAATAAAATCACAAATAAACATAACAGCACTAATGACCTTGTGAGACAGTTTGCAAATTGAAAGGAATTTCAGCTTGCTCCTTATTCAGTCTTTTTAAGAAACTGCACTTACCTTCCTTCTGTGAGGGAAAGGAGACACCAAGTGTGTTCTTTATAGGCACCAGGACTCTCATGGGATGTAGAAAATTATGCATAATGGAGCTGTCAAGAAACTTTCATATTTAGACAAGAAGTTGACATAGTTTTGGCTTTTTGCCAGATCTTAGGAGTGCTATAATTTAGAAGGTGAAAAGTATGTGGTTTTTTTCTTCATATCCATTGGCTTTCCTTTATTTAGGCTGAACATAACCCTTTAAATATTAACTCAGCTGGGAAAAAAGAAATATTTCAACACAGGTAGGACCAAAACATCCAGTAGTTTTCTTTAGAAAACATCTAGAAAAAACTCTATGCTCTGTTCTCTAAGCTATGTTTGAGAGCCACAGCAGAAAAAAAGTGTGCCATGCACTTTTTTTACCAGTATGCTGCAGAAATGATTAATATTTTCAGACTGTTTCGCTCTCACCTGTCTACTGCAGCTTTAAAGAAAAATATTGCCAGCACTTTTCATATTGAGGGGCTGCAGGATGGCTCTGGGCCACCTTGCAGCCATATTGCTGAAGGTTGTTATTAATTTTTGTTACCATGCTTGTGCTGCTCAGAGATGTCTGATGGCTGGAACTTCATTGTGCAAATAGAACAAGTAAAGGAATATCTTGATTACTGCAGGATATGGTGTTTCCTTATGAAGTTTGAAAACTCAAGGCCTTTTCCTTGGGAGGGTGCGCACAGACAACCTGTCATTATGACCTCTTGCATTCACAGAGCATTTCTGCCTTTGCCTCATCTGCATAGTTCCCTTCCCCGGGCTGGCACCTTCTTCCTTCTATGAGATCCAAATCTGGTGCAGGTACTCTAAAGCAGTCTGAAATACTCTTACCCTCTTTTCCACTCCATGTTAGTCTGTGGGGACAGCAGTTAGTGTGCTGTGGTCCAGTAGTCCTGGACTGAACTAGAAGATAGAGCTTGCTCTCTGCCTCCCCTTTGAAATAAAGGAAAAGCACTGTAACCATTGGTCCCTTCCCAAATACGTAGTTTAGGTTTCAGCCACCAGCTCTGACTCATAGCTGTCATCTAAAGAAAACAGATTTGGGATAGGCCCTACATGAACCTCTTCTATTTACAAAACAGATGCAAAGAAAACCCTTAATTTGGATCATCACATGCTTATAATCACCACACACAGAGCTCATGGAAGCAACTACTGAATGAAGGACCTTATTATATTTTAATTTATTGTCTTTGTGTGAATCACATCTGCCTATTACTAATTCAGCTTCATAACAGTATTTGTTTTCTACAAAAAAAAAAGAAGATATCATGCCACACAATTACCCCTCAGAAAAGACTCACAGTCCCATTGCCGTAATAACTTCCTATTGAGCTGTCCAGTCCTGCACAACTGGATTCAGAAAATTAGACAGATCAACAGGACAAAATATTATCTAAAATAAAAAAAAGATTATGGTCAGCGTGACTCAGGATTTTGCCCAAGCTATTTAGGTTTTTCAATAAGATATATATGTTTTTGAACCTTTTTCTATTTATACAATAGTTTATGGTAGAGGGGTTTTCCTATCAGTAAAATTATATAATATTTTTCTCTATTTACTCCAAAGGAGTGAATTTACAGTACTTCACTTAGTCTAACTACTTGAATAATCCTGTGATGATGGAACATGTGGTGCTACTTCTTAATGTACTGTAGCTGGAGTGCAACCATTCCTGAAATAGCTGAAATGCTTTGCATGGACAAAAGGGAAATTAGGACCCAGTATTACTACTGCCACTGCTCACACCAGCAACTGAAAGAATACAATAATAGAGCAAATTTGGAAGCTATTGCTTTAAGGCATCTGGAAATATTCCTTAAACATGTTCTCTTCTGATGCTTCATTATACATGAGCAATATAAATTGCTACTATTCATATTTTCTCTACAATGTTATTCTGTGATCCTTGTCTTCCTTGTGCAGTTGCTATCCTTCCTCTGATAAGGAGGTATGTGTTAGAATTCTGTGTTTAATATATTTGCATTCTTCATAGCTTATGATTGGTAATTATACTTTCCCTATTAATAGAGTTCTTTCGTCTTTCAAACATTATCTCATTGGATTCCAGCAAATCCTTTTAGGCATACTGAAATTTTCAGGCTTCTGTTACCTAATCTGTCTTCCTGGCTAGTTTTAAAGTAAGTACTCATTTTTTTTTTTTTTTTTTTTTTTTTTTTTTGTCTTAATTTTTTCTTTTCTGTGTTTCTGGAGTGGTGAAGTATTTGAGATTACACTTCCCCTAGGTAGATACTGTATCTAGCTATTGACTTTTGCTTAATGATTGAGTTTTCTATGTGCACAGCTTGTCAATACCTCATAGCTACAAGTCCATATCACTTTTTTTTCACATGAATATCCCTTTTCTGTGTAATTAAGAAGCCAAAGAAATATAGGCAACTGGGTGTAAATGTATGAACTATTGCAGGATTTTCTGAAGGACTTTACATACTGTGTGGAGTCATTTGTATGGTTTGCAGCTGCATGTTCTTGTGTGTTGATTGTTGTAGATTGTTGTAGATTGTTGGTACAAAGAAGTGAGCACACCTACTGCTGGTCTGAGAGAAATAACCATTACAACTGGTGCTTTCTGGTCTGTAAACACCTGGGAGCCAAGGACTTTCTTCTCAAAAGAATTCTCTAACTGTTACATCTGGGGGCTGTGTGTATGTCATGAGATAAAACACAGTCTGAATTAATTATTTAGTATGGTGCAGCCCATTTTGACTTATAAGCTATAAAAAGCCCGCCCGAGAGAGAATTAATTATTGCTGGAAATAACATATAATTACAATGTTGCAGGGAAAAGATAAGAATTAATGTGCCAGGTGTAAGTAGATTAGACCAGCTTGACAGAAATGAGCAACTAAAAAAGAATTTATAGATGAAAGCTTACAGCCTTGCATCCATAGTGACTGGAAAGCATTTCCATGTGATGACTGCTTAGTGGCTTATGTGAAATGAGATATTGGCTTTAGAGTCATTGCTCAGAGACAGGTCGCTATGTCAGAAATCTGACAACAAAATGGAGTGAATTGAACATCTCATCAGAGAAAAGAGGAGAGAAAAAGCTTGGAGACTGAATTAAACTTATTTGCCTTCTTGAAATTATCTCCTTGGGCAGGAGTTGAGGAGTCCTGTGGCACAGAAGAGCTTTGTGAGGATACACCTTTCTCTCTGTGTTTCTGTTCTTGTACAGTGGAGCAGGACTATGAACTCCAGGGTGGAGAGCCAGCTGAATTTCACCAGAAAAGGAAGAAAAATACTGCTTTATTCATGGTCTATCAAGTAGTGGAGGATAAAGAGGAAGAAGGAGAAAACAAAGTTTTCCTATGGCTTACCAATATTCTTCTTGCTTTAGGAAGGAACATTTATAACCTGCTCTTTGACACCTTGGAGGTGTGTTATGCCTACTTTGAAAGCTAGTTTGTTGGAAGTGATCTTTGCCCACTGTGTGTAGTCCAATCAGGAACACCAATACCCTGAATGAACATGGAAGACAATTGTACTGATGGCTTTCTTCTAGATGGGGTTAAAAGATGGCTTCACTAAGTTACTACAGATAAGTCAGAACTATATGAAATCAAAATATTTAAGAATTTAAAGAACTGTTGTGAAAGACAAAAGAAGAGTGACTCAGTATAAACAGTCTTTGGAAAATTATGGCAGAATTACATATCTCATGGGAATGGGATAAACATCCCTGTAAGCACACCTGATTCCATCTGTTGGGCACAGGAATTTTGCAGAATTGTACATAATTTGTGTTCTTTAATTGTTCAACTCTTGGCAAAAAGTCAGTAGGCTCTGCAACTGGGTCCATCTCCAGGATGAAATAAAATTGGAGAGCTTTTTAAGGATCTTTTCTTATTTTCCACCCTAACTTAGCTGCAACAATGATTTTTTTTCTTTTGGTTTTGTAATAATGTAATATCAGACACATGGTTAACTCAGCATCTGATCCCACCTTGTCTATCACTTGCCATCTTTTGCTGTATTAGCAATTAGGACTAGGGATCATTGCAGCTTCTCTAAGATATCATAGTTTAGTAGAAACTGCACTTAAGTTACCAAATCCCTACTTTTTTTTTTTTTTTTTACTGTTAATAATTTGTAGATAAATTTGAAGCTTAACCTTTGTTTTGCAATAGAATCTTTTGGTTCAAAATTTGTTAAGCATATTTCCAGGACTGGCTAAAATAACTCACACCCAAAACAAAAACAAACCACACCAAAATGTTATTTAAAACATCCATGTCACTGTTGGTAGTAGTTTATTCCCCTTACTTCAAAATGCCATATTAGTGGTCCAGATAAAGTAGTATCATTCTATTCCATTTAAAAATTTGTCTGACTTTTATTCCATTTATGTGGAACTAAAACTGAGACTTCCAGCAACATAGTTTAGTAGAATAAAATGTGCTGGCCAGGGACAGTTCTGGCCTTGTGGTTTTGAGTATATTTCCTAGGAGTTTTGGGGATATAAGTAAAATCAGTTAATCTGCAATGTGAACCTTTGTGAAGAGGACCTCTGGAGGTTTGCTCACTATTGCTTAATACTTAAATAAATAAAATGCTAATACACAGATCTAATTTTTGGTTGATTGCCTCACAGAGATTGCTAGAAGTAAAGCACGTTACAGCATGAATCGATCCATTGTTTTGATTTCAATTTTATTGGGCCATGCATAATTATGATTGACTCTTGTGAGCATTCACAAATTCACATAATGAAGAGTTTAGTATAGCAATGAAATCAATACAAGTTGAAAGTTTTGTCAATGTTATTTAAGGCTTTACAATTAAGATCTCAAAAATATCTCAGAGAAGTTAATGTTTCAGTGTCCACATTAACATTCCTCAGCTGCTGTTTCATTGGCATTAATTTTATAACAAAAGGAGACAAGAATATAGATAAGAAGAAAACCAATACATGTTCATGAGTACACCCACATGGTAAGTGTCCTAATTGCCACTCACATAGAGATGATGAGTTAGTTGTAAAGTTTGAAACAACCCTTTTGCTCAGCCCTGAAAGGGAAAATATCTGGCAACAAGCACAGAGAATCTATATGGAAGATCATAGCTCATCTGTGCTGCATCACCAGCTAACACCATGCTGATACTCGTTGTCTTTCTTGGTTGACTGGGACACACTTGGGTGTACCCCTGTCATTTGCACAGTGTGTGTGGTTTGTAATGACTTCTTGTATAGCTGTATTAATATTGTGTCCAATGCTCAAGCCTTGCAATTTGACTTGTTGAAGTATCAAAAGATTGCAGTATTCTCTGACATGTTTTATTTGTGCAACCTGCCTTTTCCTAAACACTTCCAAGCCACAGTGCAAGAGTCAGGGAAGGACAGGGATGAGACTCACTGGGTGTTTTCCAGTGGCCCTCATATTTGGTAGGTTAGAAGAATTCATTAATGTGGATGTGGGTCATTCAATGCCCTGTTGCTCCAATGCCATAAATATGTTGCTTTATTAGAATAGCTGTAGAATATCCAAATACCAGCCAGTTTGGCTTTCCCATCTTTATTCCTTTCCTCATTTGGGTGTGAATTTCGCCTCTTTATATGTTTTGCAAGGCAGGAAATTTTGTTTCCTCAGTGTTTTTTGGTTCAAAAAGGGGCAATTAAAACCAAAGAAAACAAACAAACAAACAGACAAAAGAAAACATGTAGAAAAAGCCCTGTGTTTAAACATGCTTCACTAAAATAAGAGCACACCACTGGAGGCTTTCTGATCATCAGTTGCAACCCCTGCTGCCACTGGCACAGACACACAATCCCTCCCATAAACTGATCAAGCTTCAGTCATTGCAGTTCGGCTCTGAAGTCCTCAGCTCATTGAGTCGAATAGTTCAGCTCCCTGTCTCGTCACTGTCAATATGTGACAAGACTGCATTCTAAAAGTTCTCAAAATAAAGAAAGGAGAGGAGGAGGGAGGGTAAAAGCACATTTTAAAATGGAAGATTGATTTTGCAGATTAGCACAATTCTGGGAAGTCACATGGAGGTTTCTTCTGTAACCACAATTAGTTTTTGCTAATCATATAAGAGTATTTGGGGATGGATTTTGTAATACATGCTTTGGTGAATAACGTTATGTTCTTTTCACATAAATTGTCTAGGCAGAAGGCAAAAAATTATCAGCTTCTATAAAACATACATGATTTTGAAATTCTTTAATGACTGTCAAATGAGAGGTAGGACTCACCTTCAAAATCTGTGAGCTTCAAATTCTTATTAGGAAGTGCTATAGGTGTGTACCTATGACTTGCATTTATATTGTTAATAA
Organism: Corvus moneduloides; assembly: GCF_009650955.1. Lineage (NCBI taxonomy): Eukaryota > Metazoa > Chordata > Aves > Passeriformes > Corvidae > Corvus > Corvus moneduloides. The sequence continues at coordinate 8,305,438 of NC_045478.1, forward strand.
TGGGCATATTTCAAATGGAGTTGTGATCACAACAATACTGAGCATCCTGGTAATGCCATATTTACCCTGATTTTACATTTCTATTGACATCTGCTCATGGCCACTGTGGGAGATGGGATATTGGGCTATACAGATCTTGGATTTGTCCAAGTGAGACTATTCTTATATTCTTCCCTACTTTCATTAAATTCTGCTAAAAATCTAATCACATTCTCACTGCACAGTGACATTTTCTAATTTATTACCTTATTTGAAACTGCCTCTAACTTTCAAAAAACATTTATTTCTACTTCTAATCTCTAAATGAAGTTGATAGAGTGTTTGGTTCAGTTTAAGATTAGGAAATCTAGACTTTGCTATCTAGCATAGATGTCTACTTTTACATTAGGTGTCTGTGATCCTGTTACAATCAATGAAGACCTCATCAATACAAATCATAGAGTCTCTCCAGCTCCCTGGTCTTTATAGATTGCATTGATTGCATCTCCATTAATGATAATGGGAGCTTATATAATGATCTTGATTCAGTTTCCTAAACATAGGTGCCTAATACCTTTTGAAAAGCTATACTGTATCCCCTGGCATCTGACTGCTTCTTCAAAAGGATGCAAATCTCCTCCAGCAGGTTCCTTGTCAGATCTATGAACCCATTTGTGGGTCTCTTGAATAAACTAAAGAGTTTGAAAAGGGCAGTTTTGAGGCAGTAGAACGGATCCTGTTGTGCACAGGTGGACGCCTGAATTTGGTATGATGAGAGTCTCATCTCAGGTTTTATTGCCCATAGGTTGGTATTTGCTGCTCACAATTAAGTAGAATTCCTTAATGTAAAACGAAAAATATATCAGCCCCTCTTGGGCGCTGAATGAAATCTGAGATTTCATTTTCTCAGTTCTTTGAGTGTCTGCAGTTCTGTCATAGTAGCAAAGTGATAATGAAGATAACTGAAAAATTAAGACTAAGAAGGACTTGGTGCATATGTTTTCTTGCTGCTTCATTTAACTGTTTCCTTTTTCATGTATTATATTTGCCTTGGGGTTTTAAGTGGCAGAGTAAGCAATGTTTTTTCTAAATGTTTTTAGACTTTCCCAAACGCTAGACCCAGAAACCTTTTGAGCAAATCATTTCAGTGTGTATTAAAGACCATAATAATAATTTAAAAATAATTTAAGTATTACCCTTTGACAGAAGACCACCCAAAGCACTGTGTTGGCAACAAGCCCAGCATTCAAATATAGGTGAAAGTCCAATAGTGGCAATCTCACTCTTTGGGAAATGAGAATCAGGAACCCTGGAATTGTGTTACAGAATCAAGCATCTTATTACTTGTCTTATCGTGCATCATCTGCACTGTGCACCTCTGCTATATTTACAAGATTCTCTGTAGCCAGAGAACTGAAACTGAAACACACAAACACCTACAACAGAAAGGAATATGAGATTTCACACTGCTGGTTTCTATAGGAATGGAGGATTTAGGTTAAAAAAACCACAACTGCTATGAATATCACATTAAATTTGCAGGCTCTTGTGACACATCCGGTTGCCCAGCTCTGTCCTGGGGAATACAAATGAGTATTCTTTCCATCTGAAGCCCCTATGGCTGACTTCAGTGGTACAGCTGAGGAATTTCTATATTTAATCATAGTATATGTCATACATTTTATTTCTCAAGTGACAAATGTAGAGACTGTAACAAAACCTTCCCTATGAAGCCAAGGAACTTCATGTGAATACAACCCCTGTTACTGAGTGGGACTATAAGGCCAGAAACTGAAGCATTGACAAATGGAACTGGTTTTGCTTTCCCCTGTCATTTTAAAGTGTACTTATTTTTCAGAGAGTGGCTAATGGAGTCTGAGAAAGCCTTCCCAAAGTTTTTGAGAGCATTTAAGCCCAGAGAATTTCCCCTAAAGGCTGGGAGAGTTAATGGATAGGGAGATGGGTTGCATTTCCTATTCCACCTTGTTACTGAATGGAGGGGAAAAACCAAGATATCTTCTGAACAGCAATGGCCTTTAAACCTCAAGATAAGAAGTCAAGCATTAAGAACAGCAGTTTTAGAAAGGATGTAGGATTAGTTACCTGAAAAGTAAAAGTACTCTATCAATGTACAAAAGCTGGGGGAGTTTGCTGCTCTCACAGCAGACAAGTGGAATTTTTCCTTTCTTTTATTCTGAAAATTGAATTTTCATTCCAAATAAAAAAGTAGAAAATGTCCACATCAAAGCCCATTTCCCTAATAGGTGTCTAAATCTTCATAACCTCTTTAAAATGAAAATTCTTCCTTAACAAATCCTAAAAGACAACACAAGTGGTACTAGATATCTCTAGGATCAGTCCTGTGGTGTGGAGAGAGATGAGTCAGGTACACATTCAGATGAGCAAGGTTAGTCCTTATAATAATCTTCGTCTTGCTTTGGATCACCACAGTGTTTCAAATTAACCTCTATCCTGCCAAGTGAGAACAAATCTACTTTTCAATTATGAAATAAAAACATAGATAAGTTCAGCAAACTCTGTGTCTGACAATATCCAGTGCAGCTGTTTCCACCAAGAAGCCAGGATCCAGACAAAAGACAGCTAGACATCAGTTTTCCTCAGCACACATTTCTACTTAGCTTATGGTGGTCCAAGACAGTGAACAGTTGAATTAGGATTTAAACTACTAGCAAAACTTGCATTTATGGTCTTTATAACTTGTAAGAAAAATCCAAGTTTGAGTAGAAAAGCAATTGTTATGTATTTTTCTGCCTTTCCATGTAGAAGGGTTCAAGCTTTGCTCCAGGCTGACACAAAGAATTACATTTAATAAGTCCAGTCAGAAGCAGGTAGTCAGTCATTAAGATCTTGGAAACGAATCTACCTTGTCACATCATTTTCTTGGCTATGAGGACTGGTACACCCTGAACATCCTAGTCTGCTGTACTGACAAGTGTGGGACAGACTATAGATTGTAACTCTGACCATTCTTATTTTCTAGATGAAATGCCCATTCCTGCTAAGCTCTTAATCTCAATGTGGATATGGCCAGTTTAGCAGTGTAATTGTAAAGAAGTGACAGTGGTATAGACAGGAGGATGTGATGTCTTAATCAACAGTAGACATAATATTTCTGGGAACTGCTGATCAATGTGGGTTAGTGGTGGAAAACATATTGAGAGGATTGTGGGAAATAATGTCTGCAAACTCTCTCATGGGCTTAGAAGCACAGGCCAAGAAGAGTTTTGAAACAGAGGTGTGATCAGAACAGATAGGAAATGAGATAAGGCAGCCGCTCCCTTCAGAAATTTTTTAATTTCTTTTAACTAGCTCAGAAAAAAAAAAAATGTTGCAAAACGCCCCCTTGGTAAGTAGCAAAACAAATAGCATTAAGAAACAGTTTAAGTCTCCTTAACCAGCTGCAGCCTCAGTTATTTTCCAAAGAGGTAGCTGAGGGGGGGTCACTCTGAAGCTGTTATACTGATGACTGGATCTCCTAATTCCAGGACTTCACAGACCCTTGCTGATCTTTGCTGGCCCAAACAGGCTGGCTCCCAGAAGAAGGGAAGCTGTGACAAACAGCCCTTGCTTTGTCCCAGCAGGACATCTTCTATACCATTGAACTGAGATTACACCATGGAATGAATCCTGGTTCAAACTGGAACTGTCTCTGTTGTGTTTGAACACAGATCTGTTTTTCTGGAAATGCTGCAGCTGTATATAATAGATAAATTCATTTCTACAGAAAAAGAGGAAGGAGCAGTTAATTACTTAGCTAGTGGTTATAAAAAAGTCAAAAGTGAACCAAAAGGAAAAATTGGAAAGTTTTGTCCCTATGGCTCTTATTTAATCATTGGTTCAACCATGTTTCTCCTTGCCTGGATCTTTATCTGACCTTGTTTTCAGGTGAGTATTTCAGTATTTGTCTTGAATGTGCTGTGAATTTTGCACAAAAGGATGCATATGATGCACAGAGAGGAGCACTGTCTGCTCGTTGCCAAGATTTCACCCACAAAGAAGAAACAAGGAGCATTTGACAAGTTTTCCCCATGGTGCCAGTATTCTTTTGCTATACACTTTTGTGTGAGACCACCTTGTGAGGAAGAGATGGAGAGAGGCAATTGTGAAAAGCAATAAACTATGGTGTGGTAATGACAGGAGAAAGAAGAGTGGGTGGAGGAGACTCTTTCACTCTTCAGACTTTAGAGGTCTCCTTTAAGGCGTGTGCTACTGGTGGATAAAGAGACAAACTTGCAGTGATGTGTCTGTCAGCACTGCTTAGCAGTGAAGAAGCAAGGTAGAAAGAAATTGCACAAGAGTCTATTACTGTTGCTTTCCAGGTAGCCTGTAGAAGAGAAAGAGTGCAAAGGAAGAGCTGCAGTTTGCAGTCACAGTTTGGCAGCTATTCCCTTCCTGTCTTTACATATTTAAAATTCATTTTACTGCAAGCATATGAAGGATCATTCTCTCTGCCTTGCCACTGTGACAGTTCCTTTAAGGGAGCAAAGAAAAAAAAGTAAATAAATGATGTGTTCTGCTCTGTATCCATTTTAAATGCTGGGTGTTTTATTCTGTACATATTTCTGTATGCACGCATCTCGCATGCTTTTTACATTTCTATATTTATTAAGAGATAAATGGAGGAATCAGTCTACAAACCTGGACTACATTCCTGTTAATAGCTTGCTCCTTTTAGTTTACTCATTATCCCTGCCCTTCACCCATCTGTTTCCATCACTCTCAATAATGAATACACCCTTTTAAGTTCAATCCTGTGAAGCTACAAATTGCAGCCCTTCAGAAGAGATGACCATCTACATATGAAATAGTGAATCTTTATGCATAAAATAAATTTTTACTGCCTTATGAGTTGCTGTCTATACTGTAGCTGTGAAAGAGGTAATTTCTGATGTTTAAATTGGGACACAGTGGCCGAGGCTCTGCTGATTCCTGGATCTCCCACTGTTGTTGCTGGAGGAGAGGGTACCTATCCTCAGCCCACAGTTCTCCAGGAAGGCCACAGGGGGATAGAGATCATGTCATCTGTCAATTTGAATCAGCTGTGGGCTGGAAAGAGGAAAGAATATTTGGTAATTACCTCTTGTTCTTTTGCTCATCAGTGTCTGCTGCCATCCAGCCTTTAGAGCACTTTGGAGAATTTTGTTGTTGTGTCCAGTAGGAGGTTGGTAGTATTTCATCAAGACACTGATAAAAGGAAAGACGTATTTTGCATTCTGTTTGCTGTTCAAATGACACATAAAATAATTTATTAGAATTAAAGGATTTTTAATGAGTTTAATAAACTTAGTATAGTTTAATGCTTTTGGCAGGTAAAAATGTTGAGAGTTTATTGTGTTTTGAGTGGGTTTTTTTTTAATTTTACATTGAATTTAGAAGAAACGTTGAGGGTTTTTTGAATGAATGAATTTTAAATCCTCATATTTTACAGTCATACTTAAAAGAATGGAGAAGAAAATTAAATCTAGCTAATAGCATCTTACCTAAATGAGCATTAAACAGCAGGTATGAGGTGAGTTGACTGGTAAACAATATGTGGGTGATATTATGATTCAATAACTTCCCGATTTTGGCTTGATCTCAGGCTTTTCTCATCTGACTCTCACTGTGGGATACTTGGCAAACAGATAAACTTCTGGTTCAGTGAGCTGCTTTGAAGAGCTTGTACCTTTGCACCAGCCGGATATGCAGCTGATGTCAGCAAATACCAAACCACTAGAAATTTTTTTACAATGGCAAAAATATGGTATTCAAGGCGTCTTCTATCTAAACATTTGTATGAGAAGTTGGGAGCCTTGCTAGAAGCTATGAAATCACCTGTCTGGGTAAATCATAAAGCTTTCCTGATTAACACCCGAGTACAAAATGTGTGTGAGCAGCAAGTAGCTGTTACCTCTAACAATCACGGCATTTATTTGTGTTCTGAAAGGGGCAAGCTGAAAACTAAATATTGCCTAATATTGCTGGAAATGTAATGTCTTCTCTGTCCTAGAACGATGGCCGCTGTTCTTGGTTCTGGGTAAAGGTTGGTCAGAGAATCACAGCATCATTTATGTTGGAAAGGGCCCCTTTGGAGCACCTGGTCCAGTCTACTTGCTTCAGAGTAACTTAAAGAGTTTTCAAGTGAGATGAATGGAGAAAATGTGCCAGGGCAAAGCACCCCATCTTTAATTCAGTTTCCCCATGAATTCTTAAAAACACAATACACAGAAATTTCATTTCTTGACAGAATAGCTGTTCATAATATAAATATACTTTTTTTTTTTTTTGTCCTTACATATTTTCATGACTTTCTGAGTAAATCTCACACTTACTCAGAAAGTTCTGAAGTTATTCAAGGACAAAATTCATTTTTTGTGAGTAAAGATGGTTTGTGATTCGGGCAGAAGTGGTGAATGTTGTTTAAATAAATTTTTAGGACAGGGTAAGGGAACATAAAGGATATTACAGTCCAGCTTTCTTCTCCTCCAAATAATTAGCTTCTTCTCTTTTTCTACTGTTGGCCAGCAATTGTAATTTATGAAACTGCCCTTCACATTTTGAAAGACTAAGACATGTGTCTACTCACTCCCATCTCTCCTCTGGTGTACTATCACACAGGTCAAATACCAGTCTCTGATACAGCAATTGCGTTTCTGGACTGTTATGTAGGCACATGTTAAAAAGCCCTAGAGTGCAATGAACCCTAGCAGGAGGAAGAATCCAAATGCAGAAAGTTAATTTAAAACATGGCCAGCTTTCTGCCTCAAACTAGACAGCAATTCTTCCATCAATTTATCATAATATTTATACAACCTCTAATATTCCACTAGTTGATTACTTCACTGCCTTAGAAGAAATTATAACCAAAACATTTTTTAAGGCAGAAAAATTATTATCCCAATTTTTTAAGTAGGATAGCAAGACACAGACAAAATGAAGAGAGCTAAGCAGTTAGAGTTAGGCACATATAAGAAGAGAACAGGTGCCAAGCAGAATATTCAGAAACAGCTAAATAATATCAAAATCCCATCGTGAGCCTATTGTCATCATTAAATTCCTAAATACCTCTGGAATTCAGTTATGTAGCCACTGTATCACTTGCCTACACTCTACAAGCAGGAAGGTATCCCTTTGTAGAAGGCAGCTTTCATGACCTGATCTGATACCTCCACTGCAAAATAGGAACAAATTAGTTTCTCTCTTTTTAACTCCCTCTCAGACCCCTCCCTAAACACTTTAAATGTCACTATTTCCTCAGGAACTGAAGGTGTGCTGAATACCATGTCCTGCACAGAAATATGATAATCTCTCTTCAATGTTTGGCGACTAGTATCTATTAATTAAGAATCCATCGTTTGTACTCTGTAATTATATTTATTAAACCCTAACTCATATCCTAACTATAATTAGTTCCTGCTAATTAATTTTATCAAATCCCTCTAGATTCATATCTAAAGTAAATATTGAGTAGCCCTACACAAATTATTTCAATCAACTTGGAATGCATTTCAAATGACTGTGAATAGTTTCCATTAATTAAATTTAGTATAAAATAAATTTTCAATACAATATGTTTGTAAATGTTAAGATTTTAAGATAAAAGAGAATAAAAGACTGGTATAATGTGAAATACTCATTTGCATATTAGACCAACTTAAATAAGGCAATTCTGTCTAAGTCAGAATTTTTAATTGGAAAACACAGAATTTTTTATATGTGCAATATATGAAGAATTATGGGTGAGTACTATAATGATTTACCTTGAAAAGATTTTTCATATCCTTTGAAGTAGATGGGACTCCTTATGTTTTAAAAAAATCTATTTTAATTTCTAAAAAAATTTGAGAAATTCAATAATACTTGTGTAACTAACTTTGCAAGTAAAAACAAAACCGATAGTGCAACACTTTTGCATGAGGTGCAACATTTTTGTCAGAATGTACTGGGGGAAGCATCCTTACCTACCAGCACTGAGAGCCACCTCTCTCAGCCACAGAATCCTGGAATAACCTAATTTGGAAGGGAACTGCAAAGATCATTACCTCCAGCTCCTGGTTCCCTTGCTATTCATAACTTAACTTGGTCTATACAGGAAATGAAATTATGGTGTCAATTTGGGTTCCTTAAAGCAAAGTGATTGAAAATGTGGTAGCAACAAGAAGTCAGCATTCAGATCACAGCCATTTTGGACTCCATGGGTTATTCTTGACCTTTAGCTGGAAGGATCCTGTAGATACTGTCTTGGATCTTCAATGCATCTACAGATGTCTCAGATATTCCAAGGTATCTAAAATGGTCCTTCACTTAAGCTGTTGCAATCTGCTAAAAGTTTCTAGGCTGCAACTGAAGCTACTTCCTGGAGTTAAAATACTAAAGATTTTTGTCAATGCTTTAATCCAAGCGAGTTGTATGCCATGTCTCCATTTATAGACAATAGTTAGAAAACTCCTAAAATACTCAGAACTCTACTGTTCCTAATATTGGAAATCCATGCTGTACTTTCCGTTCTTGTTCTCCCCTAAATGAAACAGGCACTTTCATCTGCCCTATTATAGACAACTACTATAAACCAGGAAGAATCACATCCTTAAAGTGTTTGTTTCTTTCTGCTGTCTCTAAAAGGAGGTGGGGTGACCAGCACAGACAGAACCATTTCTAATGCAGATGCCTTTGACAACATTGCTCCTGCCTGTTGAGACTCTGGAGGCTTTGAGCAATGCTGAGTAAATAAGAATGGAAATAACTAGTTTTTTTATTGGTATTGTCAACTGTTTTGGCTTTCTGGAATTACACCTTTCATAAGATTTAGTGACGGGTGAGAAGAGCCTCTATTATTTTTGAAGGATGACAGTTTGCCATCATGGGCGGTTACAGAAGTTGTAGCATTTGGTGGTAAAGGGAAAACAGATTTCAGCTCTGTATCTGCCATGGGTTAGTCTTGATTTCAACTAATGTAACACAGGTCAATTGTGTAAAGCAGCTTCCATCTGTGGATATTTGATTTTAATTAGCAAAGAATACAAACTAGCAGAAGTGAAATCCTAATCCAAGCAAGCGTATGTGGTACTATGTTTCAGATACGTTATGCTATGCAATTTTTATATTTTACTAATAATTTGCAATATCACTCACTATTTGGCATTATGACAGTCATTTTGCCACAGAGATCATGACAATGCTGACTTTTTTTTTTTAAGTTTATAGAAACCTCAAATATGTCTTTAATTTTAAAATTTTATTTAAACATGCATGTACACACACATAAAGGAACTTTAAATATTATCATCTGTTTTGTATCACTGTGCATATTAGTATCAATGACTTGTTCTTCATGTGCCATTTGACACCCCTTCACCACTCCAAATATGCTCCTGGGAAAGCTTTACAGATTTTTAGGATAAAGAAACCATTATTACAACTCTTCTGATGATGTATATTTTCAGAGACTTTAGATTTCCTGCAGCTGCTTCTGTTTTGAGCTCAGTAACATGTGGTTGTGTAAAATATTTATTTTCCAGAAATATGTACAGTCTTATTTTTGATAGTATCAGCAGATGGTGAGTCTACCTCCTCCCTCAATAGTTTATTCCAGTGGTTTATCATTTATGCCATATGCTTAAAATTAATGCCACATTTCCCATCTGATTTTGCTCAACTTCAAAAAAGCTACATTAATTTCCTTCAGTTGTTTACCCATCTTCAGGCCTTTTGGGTTATTCAGGGAGAATCCAGATTGTCCTTCACACTTGAGGCAGCTGAGGTGCGCATTGTTGCCTGCAACCATTTTCTGCTCAAGCAAGCAACACTAGTCAACCCAGTATCACTCAACAATTCTGTTTTTAACAGTTTCTGTAGTCTGTGTTTAACTTAATTGGTTTTTTCTTCTAGATCTTTCAGGTATTTATCTGTCTTTCAGTTGGTTCCATCATCCAAAAGTACAAATTTATACTGTTTCTTTTTCTTCATCTCATAGATCTTGCTGGCAAAGCTTATGGTCACCAGTTCTTTCACACACAGAGATTTTTCACCTTTTTCACAGACGTTTTTTAGATTAGCACTCTGATGTGAGTGCACGCAGAAATTTTGCATTCTTAGCTGGCAATCCCTGACACATTGCTGGCAGTGCTGCCCATCAACACTGCTTTAGGTCAGTCTAACCTTGTAAGTAAGGAAGTCAAAGAATTTCGGACAACGTGTAGTCAGAAATTATTCCTAAAATAGTAATTTTTTATTGTGTCTTCAGTGGTGGCTGATTAGTTTATTGTAAACAAAATAAAAGTATAATCAACCACTTTGAATGACTGTGGTTTGCAAAATTTTTTCCATGTCATACCATCTTCCCTTCACCAAAGGTAGCCCCATTAAAACCAACTGTCAGTTTGAAACAAACTTTATTTTCTTTGGTAGGTTCAGGACAGCATTAGTTTTCTACTCTTATTGATCCATAATCTTTTTTCAGCAATGAGATTATAAAGTGTTGGCTTTATACATTACAGAATTATTTCAAGATGTAGCAAATGATTAGCCAAAGTATCACTAGTCAAGGAGGGAAGCCTATTGAATGTCATTTCACATGTACAGCACAGATTCTGGAATTCCCCCAGTTTGACATACTTGGGAAAACTACCAGAATGATACTGAATTTTACACAGATCCTCATATTGTCTAAGACTTGAGAAATGAGTGGGCTGTGCTAAAGATATGTGCAGAAAAGTGCTGAATTTGCAGGGATGTATTTGCATGTTTCTAAGGAGAATGATGTGTATGCTGTTCAGGAATAATTCAAAAGTACTTGTGCACTTCAGAAATGTGCTCACACTGCCTTCTCCACCTATGTGTAAACGCAGGTATGGATGTTTTTGTTGCAGGGCCATTTCAAAGTATGGTGAACTAGATGCTTTCTTTCTTTCTTTCTTTCTTTCTTTCTTTCAGCAAATTAGATTTTTGTGATGGTTACAGGAACCATGCCTGAAGCCTGAAGGTCAAGAGTTCTCCTTGCTGATGGCTGAAATGAAGGCTGAACAGGGAAAACTTGTTGTTTGAAGACTTGCCCTTTTTTTTTTCAGCCTGCTGGGTTACACATACGTTGGAATGTCTAAGGAAAAACCTGAACAAATCTATTCCATTTCCTCACTCCATCAGAGATAGAATTTCAGCAGTGTGTTATAATTTGAACAGATATGGTATAATCCATTATTCCTCTTCTCAAAAGGAGAAAAATGCAGTATTAGTTAACACATGGCACAGAAGCTCTGACTAATATATTTAGCTTGCTGCTTGTCTCTTAATTATGATTACTGTTCAGCACATTTTCTCAACAGTCCTTGGGTCATTGGATATGCAATGCAGCTCTTCTTGCCGCATCTGCCCATATCAGAGGAAGTTCCATCTCCTTCTGTGCTCTTACCTTTTAAATAAAAATGGGGCTGCAATAAGTAAAAAGGATTAGTGAAGCATTTCCTGCCTGACAGTGAGCCTCTTCCTGACCTACTGCTCACAGACTTGTTTGCATCCTTGTCCCTCCTGATGCTCTGCTCGTGGTAGTGTGCATACTGCACAGATGTTTCTGTCATGCTATTACATGGCTATTTTCAACCTGTTTCTCGGAACAGATGTTCCCACATTGTGCTCTCCCTCCTTTCTCTGCTGACACACTCTGTATAAACAGCAGTGTGCATTTCTGTAGTCCTGGTGTGTGGAGAGAATGAAAATCAAAACTAGCAACAGCGCCTCCCTTTTCAGGCTGCTCTGTAACAGGGCATTAGACTGGTCTTCTTCTTATCTTTCTCTCACTAAGATGCTTGAACTCTTGATTTGTGTGATTTTAACCCATTTTATGCATTTCATGGGACAGTATTTGGAAGTGCCATGTGCTTTGCCATGTAAAAATCTCCTTCAATGTGCCGACTAGTGGTTCTTCCTTCTTTCTAACCACAAATGACAGGGTAAATTCAAGAGTATGTATTCTGGGATTTAATCTAAAAAGGGAAGCATCACAGTAATAAAATCTCATCTCCTGCCATCTGTCTCCTGCATATTTCTTTACAGTCCAAGTGCATTATATTTGAGCCCAAATGTTTCAGTGTTGGCAACAGTGGCTAGTTATGGTAAGAAATCCCCCATGAGTTGAAACGCAGAAAGAAGTTGACATATGGACAAAATACACCAAATATGGTAAGGGCTGGAGTTGTATTCCTAATGTGCTGGAAGTCGTTAAGACTCCTGGACAATGGCATTGCTGGTTAATAGCATCATTGATATATTTTGCACATTGCCTTAGTCCTGTAGCTCTACAATTGAAAACAAGTGGGGAAAATAAGAACAAGTTGGGAAAATGTAAGGAAGGAAGAGAAAGCAAACCAAGCCTCAAAGTGGATTATGTTCCAGATCCTCCTGAGAACAATTAATTAGGAGCGGACACAGACAAATTGATTTTCTTTCACTGAGGAGGGATAGAGGACATTCACTTTCAAATCAGGCTCGTTCCTGAAATGGTGACAGGGAGCAATGTATCACTTAGAAATGACATGACTGTACTTTCCATCTTGCTCATTTATTTGGAAGATATTGCTTTTGTCTGTTGGGATATGTGCTTTCTAACACATAAAGAGGTATAGAAACTGGAGATAGGTCAGTCTTTGGTCACGTCAAGTCTTAGAATGTCCCAACATTCAACCATGCAGCTGCTAGGGTTATGTAAAATTAGAAATTCAACACACATAAATTACTCAAGTAATTAATCTCTACATTGTTTCAGCATCATTTATCAAGAATAAGCGTACAGATTCTAGTATTTAAAGTATTTTTTTGCTAAAATCAAGTTGATGGTTGATATAAACAAAAGAAGTACAGCAGATCAGCAGTGGACTTTTTGGTGCCAAATAGTGAACTTGTTCCTATCATGAGAAAATGAACTGGGAAAAAAAAATTGTAGCAGAACTAACAAGGTATTAGTTTATCTATAAACATACATTAAGGAAATTTTCAGTGTACGTAAGACACTGCAGAGAAGTCATAAGAGGGAGGACTGGTTTGCTCTACTTCAGGTAACTAAAAGGTAGAGATGTTACTGTGTTACCTGATGCTTTCCTTGCTTAATACACAAAAGAAAATCAGCCATCAGTCCTTGGGATGATTAGGGCATTTCTTTCTCTCTGATGGCAAGAGGCTCTGAACTGCTTTGACTATTAGATATCTAAAGTGAGATGAAATAAATCACATTATTATTTTTGGGAGTTCAGTTGAGTGACAAACTTGGTCAGCTGGGCCAAAAATTCAAAAATTGTCAAACCACATGTGATTCATCTCTTTTATCATATACTTTTTAAAAGTCTAGCATATAAGTTTTTCTCTTAGACAGTCAGAGGAGAAAGAGAAGTTTGTCCAGAGGGCATGTCAGTATATATTGATGTTAGGTGACATGAATTTTCTTTAGAAAATGAATATGAGGGCTGCAGGGACAGGCTTTTCTTCTTAACAGAGAAGTCTAATCTTTAGATGACTGAAAATAGCTGAGATGAATCTTACCCTGTGTGGTTTCACTAATTATTGTTAGATGCAGAGGTGATTTCTGTGGTGGTAAAGTGACGTGGCAGGACACTTTAGAGTCTATTTGAGAAGCAGTGGGAGATGACTCGCAGTGTATAAATAGGCTGTGCAGCCATACGGATGTTCTTATGAGCACAGAGACCTATTGTAAAGGTTGTTTTCTAGAGACTTGGCTGATTTGTGGGATTCTGACAGCAGGTGCCCAATTGGAAGAGAACAAGTGGAAAAGAGGATTCAGCTAACTGCAGATTAAAGGGAGATTGTTCAGCTACTTCTTTTTTTCTCTGCTTCAAGAAGCTGGTGTTCCTTGTGGAGAGTTTGGAAACTGATCCATTGAGACTGGGAAAACTAAATCCTATCAAAAAAAAGCTTTGAGACAGTTCATGGAGGTGTTTTAGCACAGTGATTGTTGCATTTGAGATGGTGCAAACACTTAACACTGAATCCTTGAAATGAGAAGGAAGCAGGACAGGAGGGTCTGAGAAGTATTATCTTAGCAGTACCACTGGCCAAATTCACAGGCATCTCATGGCTATAGCTGAATACATGTGGTGTCTGTGTTTAGATCAGCAAGGAATGGATAATTCTTGCAAGTATATTTTAAAATCAGTGCACAGTTTTGAAGATATTTTTGTGCCTCTTCTGTCCATGGTTAGGAGTCCAGTGTAATTTGCAATGAACTGGACTATGTCAGGCATTATGACAGGGCTGGCAGGTATCATGCAGAACTTATGGGAAACCTTGTGCCCTCCTGGTGTGGAGGAGTAGCTCTGTGAGCTACTGAATTAACCTTCTAGCAACCAAATACATTTCTAATGTTCTGCATCTATCCCAATGCTGTCATTCCCACTCAAAAATAGCATCTGCAAACAATTAAGGCTCTTGGAATCATAGAATGGTTTGAGTTGGAAGGGAGCTTGAAAGATCATTTAGTCCCAACCCCTCTGCCATGGGCAGAGATACCATTTACTGGACCAGGTTGCTCAGAGCTCCACCCAACCTGGCCTTGAACACTTCCAGGGATGGGCATCCACAACTTGTCTGGGCAGTCTGAGCCAGGGCTTTACCATCCACACAGTAAAGAGTTTCTTCCCAGCATCTAATCTAAACCTTCTCTCTTCAATTTAAAACCATTAATCCTTGTCCTGTCACTGTCTGCCAGTATAAAAAGTCCCTCTCCCTCTTTTTTATAAGCCCCTATAAGGTACTGAAAGGCTGCAACGAAGTCTCCCCAAAGCCTTCTCTTTTCCAGGCTGAAGAACCCCAACTTTCTCAGCCTGTGTTCATAGGAGAGATGCTTCATCCCTTGTGGCCCTCCTATTGTGGTAAAACCCTCTTATTGTGGTAGAATCACTGCAAATTGATGTGACCTCTTTTGTGCAAATAGAAAAGCCATTCTTTTGAAGAGTGCTAACAGCTTCCTGCTCAGGGGTCTCAGATCCACAGACAATTGGAGACATTGGTAAAGGCTGTTGACACGTCAAACATTCTGTTTCAAACACAAAGTGCTATACAGCCCCTTTGGACAGCAAAACCCAGCTGTAGGCAGCAGGAGTGACCACCTGGAGCAACAAACTCTGTCAGACAGCAGAGTAGCCAAGGTAACTCAGGCTGACAGTGTGCAGGCTGTCCTTGCTTGTAAATACACAGGTAAAGGTAACAGCATTTTAGAGGGGAAAGCCAGGAGAAGGAGGTGAAAGCTGAACTTTGTGGTTTTTGTCTCCAAAGTCTATGACTAGAACAGGTGAAACACACTTTTTTAACCTTTGGACTTCTACCTACAGTAGGATTGAGCAACCCTCATGCTGTTCTGAACTTGAGATGGCAATCCTGCCTACTCACAGGTTTTGTTAATTCAACTAGAGATCTTCAGTAACTGCTTGATTCATTGATTTCGAGTTGGAAAGGAAGCATTGCCTAGTATACTCTGGCATGCCCATGAAAGAAAATGGCTATCTGTTGCTTTACAGTTCTGTCTTGTATGAATTAGGTTTTCCTCCAGACCCCTTATGGACAGGCAAGATAATAGTGTCCTATGTTTATTGTCTCTGCTGAGGTAGAAGTGCAAAAGAGACCAATATAAATGGGAGGATTTCAGTTATGGCCACAGAATCATTTTGCAATCAATTCCCTGATCAAATGATGTCAATTTTTTGCATGGGATCTACCAAGCATAAACATGTGCAGGTTTGGAATAAGCAGAGGGCTTGCACTCCACACCGTCACTGAACTGACCATCTTGGAGACATTGCAAGTCTGACATGTTCTTAAGACTTCGTATTTGCTGAATTTTAGGAGCAGAATTTGGGAGCAGAATTTAAGAGCAGGGAGGCCAAAGGCTCCCTCTCTGCATCTGTTCTCTAAATTTGCAGTGGGCATGCACAAAACAGGCTGCGAGAGACTGCACGTTCCTGGAGCTGGTGCTGAAACCAAGCTGACAGATGTCAGGAAATCCTGGAGGAAATTCAATACAAATTCCTTGAATTCCAGTCATATAAAAATTTAGAGAGAAAAACAGGAAAGACCAAGGGTCTGTTAACACTACCTTGACTCCAAAAATTAGATTTTTCATAACCTGATTTTTAGTTTGCATGAGGTTACACTCTGTTCTACTTCAGCTTTCCTTCTGAACAAAAAATTTAGGTACCACAGATGTGACCACATAAGTACAGTTACAATAACTATGAGCTGGGAACTCTGCCCTCACAAACAAAGTGCAATTTTCATATCATCTTTCTAGGGACAGTGTTAATCTGATTATAAAGTGTTAGATATTGTGAAATAATGAAAGAAAATTAACCGCTCAGAAGCTAGAAAATTCATATTAGATTATCTAATGAAAAGATAACTTGCATTGCTTCACCTATCCAGCACAGGGACAGTAACATGGAGCATAGTGGAAGCAGTAACAGCAGAAGCAGAAATAGCAGTGGCAGCAGCTGCTGGGTGGGAGCAGGAAGAGCCTCACTGACAGCAGAAGAGAAAGAAAAGCTGTTTTTCAAACTTGCAAGTATGAGGTTAGATGTTTACCTGCTTCATTTACCACTGACACAATGTACAGATGCCAGATAATTTACATTTCGGAATGTGTTAAAGATGTTTGGGGGCAAACCTCTAGTTAGTGTACCATGATGTTTTCTTTGGATATTTTCAAGCATTGTGTTTATAAATTTTATATGCATGTTGGACTAAGGAAAAATAATATGTGCCAGGTTTAGACAGCAAGTTAGTCTTAAGAGAGAGAAAAAGCACTTTACAGTTATTTTCCATACACATGGTTTCTGAAAACCAAACAAACCCATGCTTTCAGTCATATGCTATGTAGCAGACACACAGAAAAATCAGATGGTTCAATTCTGCAAGCTGCTGAGTGCTCTCAGCTGTATTTGATATTAAAACAGCCTCGTATTTTACAGGTTTATGCTCAGAAAATGCAGATCAACATGAAAATAGGCATATAATGGGCAATTAATGTGTGTCTCCTGAAGTCCCTCCTGCCTCTATGAGTGACTCTTGTTTTCCCACATCTCATCCCTTTGAAGGCTGTCCCCAGTGGTGCCTTCCAAAGTGTCCAGTTTTGCATCCTTGACTTCCACTGACATTAATGAGGATTGCAGATGTATGCTGAAGGCAGAACAGCCTTTCAAGTGTCAGAGAGCCACTCTGTTGTTCAGCGCTGCCTTTAACCTAAGCAATACATAGCAAAGTGCTGTCAAGTAAAAGGAAAATTCCAGGTGGCTCCGATGTTAGAATTTTTTTGGATATTTCAGACTACAGATATGATTTCCAGACTTTGGAATATTCACTCTTCAGGATCAGACATATGTGATTGCAGCATGGAGGAAAACCAGCTGCTTTTGTATGGTACAAACAGAGGTTTCTTTCCTTCTTCCTGGTCCTCTGGGAGAACTGGCATCCTGAATTCCTCTCCAGTGTACCATTTGGGTAATTTTCATCCAATACATAGTTCATTGTTAAAAGATAATAAAGCCCTGAAAGAAGTTAAAGAGACCCATTAATGAGAGTTGTGGAGAAGTATAACACTGACTTACTCAACAGTTTCACAGATAAGTCTGTTTAATTCTGTAAGACTAAAACTTGGGCAGCAAAGTTCATATTAATCATACAAAATATTAGACCTCTGCAGCTTAGATATTTAGATCTGAGACAATAATCTAATTTCTCTTTCTTGTCCCTTTGAAGAAACAAGCACTTCTTTGCTACAATTCATTTCATCTCAAGGTAGATCTCTAAACATTCCAGATGACTCATGCTGTAGAAATGCTAATTTCTCTCCACTGGCTATAAAGGGAACCTGGGTCATATGAAAGTTGAGGTGGTTTCCATCCATATCCTGAAAGGCTTTTAGGACTAAAGGAAATAAGCATTTTTATCTCAGTGGAGTGCTGTGGCACGAAGAGCTCCAGTAAAAGAAAAGAGTATGAGTAGGAGCAATTATATAAGGGACATGCTCGGAGATGTACATAGTACAAATGTTACCAGGACTGGAGCATAGCTCTGGCTTTGTACTCTGAGACAAGTCCACAGTCAGTTGATGAAACATATTTGTCTTGTACTACTTGAGTTGCCTTCGGATATCTGAGGCATCCACACACAGCTGATGCAGGGTTGTGGTGGTCTCCTGCCTGCCTGGAATGGCAGCTGGAGGCCAAGGAAGATAGCTTAGCATTCTTAAGTGGCAATAAATGTCAGTGAGCTATTCTCTTGAGACCCTATTCAATACTCATTAATTAAGCAGTGATTCATCTCACCTGTTTTCAATTAACTTTTTCTCTAAGCGCTGCTGACTACCTTGACCAAATTGTTATTGATTTTAAAGGGAATTTAAATGTGCATGTGAAATACATGTGCACATGTAAGATGTGTTTTACATGTGCGATTATGAAATTAAGTTGACTGAGTTTCAAATTTGCAGCATAATTCCTTTGCCTTAACTTTAGTATCTATTGCCATTTGTGATGCTCTAGGAGAACCTACCTGGACTCTAATTTCCTGTCAGAAGTGCCACACATTTTTTGAAAGTCCTCTTCCTGTACTGTGTTATGTCTTAGATGCCTGTGGATATCACAGAGAGTGCTAGATATTTATAAAAATGAGTCAAGTCGTGTATATTTAGCTGGAGATGAATCCTGCCTTGTCTTCTGTTTTAAAAGGTATATTGAAAAATTGCAGAGATGTCAGAAACAGCTAACTATCTATCTTCGAATTAGAGAAAATACAAAAGGAAATGTTTTTTCAATCTATTTAGTTTATTGGAACCATGACCAAAGATAGATGTAATTACAGAGTAGAAATATTTTCAATAGATAGCCAGTACTTTGTACTTAAAAATAACTTTTAAAATAGAAGAAGAAGAAGCAAAGTGAAAGCAAAGAATTGATAATTTCAGTTTAGTTGTTAGGTAGTAAATCTCTTCTATTAACTAATAGGAAAAACACCAAGGGAATTGATGAAGCCTATGCTCCTTGTAGTCTTCAAATTAAGACCCGATACTTCCCTGAAGTTATGATTTGCTGAAAGCAAAACTGTGAACTCAGTATGAGGGTAACTGAGGGAAGTTAGCTGGCACGTGGTAGGCTGGAGATTAGACTCAATGGCCTGTTGATCTTTTCTGGCACTAGACACCACAAATTGTGCCAAAATAAGAAGAGTATGACATGAATTCAGCTGTGTTTGCTGCAAATCAATTATTTTTTCTCACAAGAAAATGGCAAGTAGGATTGATTTGGATAAACTTTATATAACTTCCCTCCTCCCTCTTTCCATTAATTATGAGGAAATTGCAGAATTCTCAAAGGTATTTGTTGTTTGCAGTTATTTGAATACTACACAGTCACATCTGTATTTGTTGTTAACATTCTTCAAACCCTTCTTGTTGCCTTCTGTACCTTTTTCTTTGTTTATTCACCTGTTGCACATTATACAACTCTCAGATTTGTGACTCTCTGGATAAATACTATCTTCATGCTAGTTCTTTATATCTAATACAGTGAGACATTGATTTTTTTCTTTTTTCTTTTTTTTGGTAACTGAACTTTCATTAATAACAGTAATTCAATTCTTTTCTTTCAAAGTAATTCTTCAGCAAATTGGAAAGTGAGTATGAAGATTATTCACAAACAATTGATTGATGATGAAATCCTCTATGTGTCATTCAGCTGTGTTAATGAGTGCAGAAAAAGAACCTCCATTAGTAGATGAAATATGCAGCTTTGTCTCTGTTCTCAGACTGTTAATTTCTTATTCAGTGATGCTAGTGGGAAATTATGTTACATCCCCCTAAAATGTTTATCTTACTCAAAAGATTTTTTATTTAGGTGCCTCAGCCTGTGTTTATCACCACAGCAGCATAAGAAACTGCAAGGACCCCTTATGTGTGGTACTGAGGGTGAGTTCATATTACCTTTTTGGTGCCATCATTTATTCTCATACAGGTCCCCACTGCCCACTTTGCTTTGTGCTGAGGTACAGCAGCTGGTTGCCTTGTTAAAGAAACTCAAATATGAGTTTAGGTGTTTGCACTGAAGATGGTACAGAGATCTATCTAGAAAATTCCATGGTAAAAATTCCATTTTTACTCCCAAAGATACCGTCAGGCTTCATGTGAGGTTTTCAGGAACATCAAGGGTTTTCGATCCAATGAAATAAATATGGAACATGAAATCTGCTCTCTAGGGACAGAATGAACAATTTCCTCATTTATCTTTTACACAGACCCCTGTAATATTTTAGCACTCTGAAAACGTTAACTGTTCTTGATATTCCTATGGGGGAAGAGATGGTACCATTACTATTCTACTGCCAGTCAGTAAGATGCAGCTTTGAATATGTTTTTGAAAGCCATTAAAAAAAGTCCTGATGGTTTTTTTTCAAGAAACTTTGCATTTTACTGTACGTTTCTGTTTCACTTAAGCAAATTGAATTCTAGTATTCCTAACTTTTGAATGATCAGTTCTGCGATGGTGCTTTGTCTCCTCTTCAGGTGATATTTGCTTGTAAACTACACCCCAGCAACATCCAGACCTCTCCTCACATACCTATCCCATGTTTTATGTCTTTTTGCCCTGTCCAGTTTCACTTTTTTTCCTCTCTCAACTTCAATCTCTCTATCCTTTCTTTTACTTTTATATCACATTCTCCACTCTTGTGTGTTATCTTCACTGTTGCTATATCTGTCTTCCTCTTATCAAGGCTGAATCCTCTAATCATAGTGTCTCCAGACTGATTCTTTGTCTCAGTCTACTCTCTTTGCCTTATTGTACTTTTGCTGTTCTGCTGCTGTCCTTTTTGTTTTCTAGTTTGTGCAGCTGAAGAATCATTGAAGACTCATAAGACACAATAACCCTGCAGCCATTTCCTCTGGATGACTTTAGAGGGAAAATTGCCATAATTTCAGTGAATCCTTCACCCCCTCAATGTGCTCAGAGCCATCAGAGTTATTTGTAGGGAAGCTTCAGTACGTCTGTGGTGAACACTCATTTTTTTTCCCCAAGCTGATTGCTGACTTGTGGATTTCTGTTGCGGTGGTAGAAGATACAATTCTAGTCTCACAATCACTGCAAAAAGAGTTAAGTGCTGGATGGAAAACACTAGACTAGCAGAGTGTTTTGTTTTTTTTTAAATAACTAAAAAAAGGTCACAAACTTTTTTTACAAATAAACAAAAAAGCATATCTTGTATCTACTCTTCTGGCTTAATTCCAGAGCAACTAAATATATTAATTTCACTTAACCTAGTGTAATTTTGGCAACTAAATATATTCAGTTCATTTAAACAAGTTAAATTTTGGCAAAATTTTCAGCCAGATTCTGTAAACAAAATCTTTAGATGGAAGCAGCTGAGAAACCTTACTAACAGTCAGTGTCAGCAGTCCTGTCTATAACTTGGTGTGTGCAGAAAACCTGCATGACTTGAGCCTAAACCTGTAAGGCTCTTTGGAGTAGCCATTACCATTATCTGGAATTTGGCATAGTGGGAAATTGCCTGACTGAAATATTTTCAGAGTTCTTCGGAGATTAAAAGCCACAAACTAGTGAGGTTGAATAGTTTAAACTGAAAAAAATCTGCAAATGGTAGAATAAGAAAGCCTTACATGTCCCTACCCACTCTGCATCAGAGGTGCATCAAAATTACTTGTTCTGATTTCAATACAAGAAAATTAATAAAATAATTGCTCTCTGCTTCAGACTTACTTGCTGAGTTGTGCTGTGCAGAATGGATTATTAGAAGCATATTTTAAAACCCTTGGTAGCAATGGATTTTTTGTAAAGGAAACTGATAAACCTGGCAGCCCTTTTACACTTAGTGTGCTGCAAACTTCACCCTCTGCTTTGCCTCAGATTTTTCAGCTGAATAGGCAGCATTTCCGATACCTGTCACTTTTTCCTGTGAATCCATAAAATTAAGTAAGATGATTTTTGTGTTACACATTTAATGTGGGTCCTATGTAGCCATTTACCTCCTTCTTAAGGTAAGCTATAAGTGAAATCTCCTTCACAATGGGTGTGAAAGATACACATTACATCTGACTTGCCAAAACCAAATCTAAATTTAGTAAAAAAAACCCCTATAAAATGAAACTAAAGATTCCATATGCTATTGTATTCCACCGTTTTTGCGCACACCAAGTTAAAACCTGAATCTTCCAACTAATAATAATAGCATAGAGTGAGCATGAGCTAATGGCTACCTGCTTCAAGAGCATCAACTCTCATTCCCTTTACATACATACTGTTAAAACATCCATAGGTGTTTGAAATAAGGTGTAAGGTGCAGACATCTGTCTTCAGGAGCCAGTGTGAGGGCAGTGTTTGCCATTAAGATTGACACCGTAAAACTCATGAGCTTAGTTTGCAAAGCCGAAGTACCAACATGCAAATAGCCACATATGGCTCCTAATTTTTTTTTAAGCCAGCAGCTCTGAGTCTTATAGCTGGAGATGGTAGCAAAACAGTTACTGAGGGAGATCTAAATGTTTCTGGAAGGCAGCTGGAGATCAGGCCACACAAAAGGACGTCCAAAAAGGCTGCAACTCTTTTGAATGTGTTCATCCAACCTGTCCTTATCCACTGGGTGTTCCATCTGTCAATCCATGTCTCTCCCTTTGGTGATAAGGATGTTGTGTGGGACATTGGACAACTACAACCATTTCCAATGTCCTATGGTGTCTCTAGCTGTCTCCAGAAGACATGTGTTTCATGTAAACTATGCAGTATATATGCCAGCCCCAAATGGCTTTCAGGTATCTGAGGGCCCCTAAAAGGCTGTTAGATGATCCTGCCAAATACTTTAAATAGAAATAAAACACAGACAAAGTGCATTCAGTTATCCCTTGATAGATCTTGTCTCTTTTTACTCAGGAATTAGTATGACCCTCACCAGCAACTGGCTACCAAAAGAAGGTTTTAATACAAACTGTGTTTTGTAAATATTCTGTATTTTTCAATATGTTTATGATGATGTTTGTATAAAGGGTAGTCCATAAAGAGCTGCTCAGAGTCCCACAGTGTATTTTCAGAAATAAGGATGCCACGGAAGGGACTTACTTCACCTTCAGCACTTTCCGATATATCTGGTCCTGATAGTTTCATTAGTGCTACTGCACTAAACACAGTATGGATGTCTGTAATATTTTAAGTCTTCTGCTCTTTGACAGAGAATGCTGTCACAACTGAGGTGAGTGCAAGAGGCTTTTTTCAGACCTCTTTTTCCCAAAAGATACTATGGAAAGAATAACCAACAGACTTCTTTTCATCCTTTAGCAGTCCCTGTATCATCCTTGGGTATGTTGGAACGTGAGCAATACTGTGGGAAGACTAATTGTGTCTGCACAGATTTTATTTGGCTTTTTATTTACTGTATAAACTTCTTACTTTTAACTGGTATTCCTTGGCTTTCCTCATGCCATTCTTTCTCCCTTCTTTTGGCTTGGTGGCATCACTCACTGAAAACAGAGAACAAGGAAGAGAAATGGACTGCTACACTCATGATGCCTCCAGGAAGCTTAAGAGAGGACATACAGCATTCACATCCACAGCAAGAAGACAACGAAAATGTGAGAAAAATGTTTACACTTGGTGAGAGCTTCCTGAATTGGTTTTGTCCTGTGCCGTCAGAAGAGGGGCCACAGACAGGCATCCTTGCTATTCCTCTGGCTGCTGGTGGAACAGGTATTTGCATGTTCACCTTCAGGATGGGTGAACCTATCACACTCAGTGAGTCATTCCTTGCAGTGTCCCCCATGGAGCTCTTGTTTTGCAAAAAAACAGGTTTGCTTTTCCTGCAAGTCAAAATATATTACAAATGAATAATTGGAAGAAAGAAACAAACCCAACAACAACAACAATAGCTAAAAAACCCCAAACCAAAACATTCATCTCTTTGTATTTTTAGTTCAGCCAAACTGGAGACTCATCAGATAAATTATAATTTTCCTTCCAAAGGTTTGATCTTGCAGACTACTTTTACAAAGCCTTTTCCATTATCCTCTTCTCCAACAGCTGGCATCTCATTCTACTGTTAACAGTTCCAATTAGGGTAATCACTCTAAAATTTTAGTAGAAAATGACACACTGAAAACAACTGCTTTATCTCTTTCAGGTATTTCTCGTTTTGCATAAATACTTAAGCAATTTAATTTTGCCTGAGTGCTTTCTCAAAGGAGAGTTCTGTTGAATAAAGACAACCATAAATCAATATAACCCAGCTTTCTTTTGGTAGCCTCTTCTTTTTAGTGCTCACAATAATGAGATATAGCTGAATTACATTAACAGTGATTTTTATTATTATACTCCTCTCTAAAGCATCTGTTGGCATGGTAGATGGTCATTCTTCTAAGTTAAAAATGTCAGCAAAATCCTATGAAGAAGAGTCCTCTCTTCTCTCTTCTATTTTCTCCAGTTCATCATTTTATACTGTTGAGAAAACATTGGATGTATGAAGTGATGTGTTGAGTAACCTTTTACGTGGTTTATTACAAAAAAACCCAAAAAATCCCCAAAACACCAAGAAAGGAAAATAATTATAATAATGTATTATGTTCTGCAAATACAAAACCTGAGTTCTGGGCATATAAATGCCTTTGTAGTGGCCTTCCTGGGAGAAGACATGGTTATTGAGTCACATGGAAAATTGAACATGAGCCTCTCCAGCCAACATTTATGGTGTGAGAAGCAACTAAAGCAGCAAGAGAGCCTGGCCAAAACATTTTAGTCTCCTGTATCATGAAAATGTTAATTCAGAAGTGAATTTGTAAAAAGACCATTTTTAGCTGCTCAGAACAGGCCAGGAGCTAAAGATACCAGAAATGTAGACATTAGCAAGCACAGGACATGACTATTTTTTTTGATATATTAAGGAACTAAAATGAAGGAACATGTTTTACCTAGGTCCAGAAAGCCCAGATGAAATGCTTCAATATTAATTGGGATGTTATTTACAAAACCTAATTTTACACAATGGGGTGAGACCATAAGAACTGATTTATTCTCTACCCTTTAGCCCAAAGCATTATTACTTTTCGCATCTTTACAGAACCTTGTGGTTTATCTCTGTTTATTATCACAAACCTGATGACAAACTAAAATAAGTGTGGAAGGCACAGGTAGACATCATCTATTACAACTCTGTTCCCAGAAACAGGCTTTGCTATACTTGAGAAAACCCTGGAAATACAGGCCAGACAATCTCACCTCCATACCCAGCAAGATCATGGAGCAGAATCATGGAACACATCGTCCTGGAAACCATGCTAAGGCACATATGAAATAAGTGACTGATTGCAGCCAACAAGGCCTCACTGAGGACAAGACATTCCTGAATAATATGGTGGCCTTCTGTGAGGGGATTATAGCGCTGATGGATAAGGGAAGAACTTGACACCATGTACCTGAACTTGTGCAAAGCATTTGACACTGTCCCACACAAGATCCTTGTCTCTAAACTGGTAAGACTTGGATTTGACAGATGGACCACACAGTGAATGAGAAATTGGCTGGATGGTGGAACCCAAGGAGTTGTAGTCAATGGTTCAATGTCCAAGTGGAGACCAGCGAGGAGTGTCATTTCCAGGGGTCTGTATTGGGACTGGCTCTCTTTAACATCTTTGTCAGTGACATGGACAATGGACTGAGGCACCCTCAGCAGGTTTGCTGGTGACACTGAGCTGTGTGCTGCAGGTGACACGCTGGAGGGAAGGGAGGCCATCCTGAGGGACCTGCACAGGCTTGGGAGGTGGGACTGTGGGAACCTCATGAAGTTCAGCAAGGTCAAGTGCAAGATCCTGCACCTGGATCAGGGCAATCCCAAGCACAAAAACAGTCTGGACAGTCTGGATTAAGAGTAGCCCTGAGGAGAAGGATTTGGGTGTTGATAGTCAACGTGACCTGACAATGTGTACTTGCGGCCCAGAAAGCCGACTGCATCTTGGACTGCATCAGAAGCAGTGTGAGGAAAAGGTCGAGGGAGGTGATTCTGCCCCTCTGCTCTGCTCTTGTGAAACCCCACCTGAGGCCTGCATCCAGCTCTGGAGCCCACAACCTAAGAAGGAGATGGACCTGTAGGAGTGTGTTCAATGGAGGAATGAAGATGATCACAGGGCCAGAGCATCTCTCCTATGAAGACAGGCTGAGAGAATTGCGGCTGTTCAGCCTTGAGAGGAGAATTTGAGCAACCTGGTCAGACTGAAGCTGTTCATGCATGGCAAAGGAGTTGAGCTAGATGACCGTCCCTTCCAACCCAAACAGTTCTATGATTCTGTGATTCTTTGATTCTATGATTTACTATTCCAAATATATATGTGTGCAATCTGTTTCTGAAACCTCCACCAATATAAAGGACTGAAATGAATATTCAAGCCAAACCCTCCCAGAAGGTTGAAGTTCATTTTTAGAGCTCACCACTATTAAACAACCTTGTCTCAGATCCCACAGCTAAACACCTCTTGCTAACAGGTTTTCCTCTTGCCAATCAATAAGCATATTGAAATTAGTGTCAGAGAAGCAACAGACAGAAGGGGATCGCATGGCTCTCCTCCCCTGCTCTGCCATTTTTAAACACAAAAAGTTTCCTATTTGAGAACATTTATCAGGATTTTAAGACACTGTTGCTGACACACATAGCTGGTGCTTCATTCTCACTGCATCTGGGAGAGATGATGTGTCAGAAAAATATGGAAGAGTAAGGGGAATTTTGGAGTATTATGAGTAGTCACTGTCCTAATTTATGTCTTATTTTGCCCTTGTGCTCATTTCAAACTCTCTCCTTCTAATAAAAACATGCACAAATTAGACATTATAAAGTCAAATGAGTCCTTTAAATGCTGCTTTGTGACAAACACTGAACCACTGCTGTATAGCCAGTTTTAAGGGTTTATGGTAAAAGTTCTTCAGGGATGCAAAAGCATTGTGGTAGTTATCCATGTGCTATGTAAACTTTTCAGGTCCCATAGAGCACTGCAGCTCCAAAAGTACCCATCAGTTATTGAACAATGGGCACAGAAACAGCTATCAAGTAGAGAACCAACTATCTTTTTTTATTTCCTTTCAAATTTTGGGAAATATGAAGAGAAAAATCAGTAATAATAAATGGACCTTAAAAAGAGCAATGATTAAAGTCTCTGTGTTTCTGACATTCAAGATTAATAAATTTAAATAACTTCTGATCTTCTTTTTTGTTAGATTCCCCTACCCCTCTCCACCCACAGAGAGAAAGCTTTCTTTCTACAGCAGTATACAGAAGCACAGGCATTGCTAAGTCAATCACAGGTTCTCCAATTACTAGAACCTGTCAAGTCTAGCAGACATCAGTTGATGCTTGAAGACATCAGTGCTGTTATTTATATCACTGCTCACTAGACTTGTACAATTTGGTTATGCTAAAGACTGGAATCTGCATTTTTTTTTTCCAAAGTGCATAGAGCTACAGTACTAACAGAATTAATGAACAAGCTTCTCATTTTTGTGAACGTAAAAAAATTATATACACCTTACAACTCTACCTGAGAGGTTATAATTAAAAAGGGCAATTTTTACCTGGAATATTAGTTTGGTTTTATTCAGGTCAACATTCTTACTCACAAAACAGTCTTTTGAATAGGACTGTGTTGCTGGGTCAATTTAAACACTAGAACAAACCTACATAAAGCCAAACAGATGAACAAATGCAACTAGCCCAGAAAAGGTACTAGAAAAACAAGACAATACAATGAGAAGAAAATATATAATCTGACATATCTGGACTGCCTTGATCTTATGCCTTGACACATTGAAATAACAACGGGTAAAGAGATCTGTTGAACCTGGTAGCCTGTAAGCTAATGCCCACAAATGTGCAGTGCTCAGAAAGTCATCTGGGAACAGTCACACACTGGCTGCTTTGTTCTAAATAAATCTGCACCTAGTTCAACTCCCAGTGGGAGAGTCCTGCTGAGATCAAGGATATGTTGATCAGACATCTTGGTGATAAATCTAAATTTCAGAAGCTGGGTTCTTGCCTATCCTGTGGAGTCTTTGAGAAAAGAAATGGGGAAAGAACATACAGATGCCTTGGTTATGATCTCCATGAATTGGCTGAAATTGTTTATTTCCACCATTCTTCAAAATAATGAACAGCAAGAGTATGAAAACCCATAAAGCCAAAATCCAGATGAAAACAGACAACCCTCTCCTGCCTAAAAAAATTAGATTAAAAATATCTTTGTTTGTACACAGCGTATATTAAAATACACAGGGTTTTTTTAAATAGGAAAAGCACAAGAAGTTATTTTAAGTTGTTATCTCAGAACTTTATTTTTTTCTAGGTTCAAAGTGTGAAATTATATCCACAAAAATGCTTATCTGCAAAAACTATTGTCCTATACTCCACCCTGAACTCAAAACGCTGTCAGACATCCCATACACAACATCAGTGACCAGCTGCAAGTGCAAAGGGGGTATTGGGACCTTTGCAAACCATTCGTCTTTGGCCTAATTAGAAAAGACATGGTTTACACCTCCACCCAGAGAGCTGCTTTCCTGTTCATAGCCTGTGAACATTGTTCTCTCTGCACTTTTTCTTATGCTGGCTTGGCACACAGGTGTTGACATTGCTGTCCCATATTGCCTGAAAATCATGTTCACCAAACATCCTCACACTGAGGGGCAAGAGCAATGCACGAGCATAAAAACAACCTTCCTTTCAGCACCAGGGAGGATGTGGGACGGTTATGGTGGTTTATAAGCAAATTACCAGGTTCACTCCTACAGAAACATATATATAATATTATACTATATTCTGATTTTCAGTGACCATTTCCATAGAGATAATTGATGTTGCACTTGTACATGAAGGAAGGATTTTTCTGCATTAGAATGTATGCTGTAGATTTTCAAGGAATTGTTAAACTCTTTCAGCCTTGAAAAAAATCTTGCCATACCTTCTAAAACTTCACTACCTCACAGACGTTGTAAACATGAGACTTGTGAAGTGCTGAGATATTAAACCTCAAGCCCTGTGGTCAACTTAGGACAGAAAGTACAATAAATATGCTTTTCTATGCCCTCCTTTCAGAAGAGGAAAATAATGGAGATACTGCAAATAGTTCAAGCTACCAGAAAAAAGAAAAAGGCACATAACAGTACAAGTATTTTTTTCTTCTGCTAGCTTTGAACAAGAAAGGTTATTACAAAGAAGATGGGCACAAGTAGCCTTTCTAATGCCACATTATTATTTTGCAGAGTTTTTCCCTTCAGACCACTCTAGTCTAGCTGCCAGTGATCTGAGGAAAAAAAAGAATGCATTTATTAGCAATATCATATGAAGTACAATCAGTCTCCTGAAAGAGGCTTTCCAATTCTTGGTAGGATCTTGGACACATCATCCTTCAGCTTTCTGTGATGAGTTTTAATTACACTACAAAATGGATGCATGTGTTAAATTTATTGCATATGTTTAACAGTGCCATGATATTGGTGAGTTGTAATAAATATAGTGTGATGAATTAAAATTATCTAAAAGGACCATAATTACTTTATACATATGGTTAAGAACATTCACCACCACTACAATCTACCCCTTCCCAAAATAAACTCAAATTCTTCAGAGAGAACAACCCATTTTCAAATAAACTAGAAATATTCAATACTCCTTGAAAAGAAAGACTGGGGTTTACTTGGTGTTTCAAAGAATTTGTCTCCATATGTGCTTGTCATCTCCCTTCAGAGGACCTATACAAGATATAATGGAAACAGTACTGAGGGTGAGGAAAATGCCAGAGCATCTGTCAGTGGATCACCTTATGACAGCAAGTGATAAGCCTCCTAATGCTGAAGTGATGAATGTGCCTGAATGTGGATGCTATGCTTGTGTGAGACAGCTGAAAAACACAAATATGAACAACTAGACGTGAGGACATGCCTCTGGGGAGACCCCACTGGTTTTTGTACTACTTGACTGATTCTAGAAAGCAGGACATTTTTACCATCAAGAAAGATAAGTGTGTTTATCAATACAGCTCCATGGCTCAGAAGAGGAGCAGTTGGGATGCAGGGAAGCATCAATCCTAAGTATCAAATGTGACCTTTTGTATATATTCTCCTTGCAAATGATCTTTCATTTCTGTACCTTCAAAGTTTTCATAATGCATTTGGAGTGCTTTATAACTGAGCAGTAATATAAATGCAAGCTGCCATAAGTTTATTCGAACTAAAATTGCATACATTGAAGTCAATAAAATTACCAAAGTACAAATTACTTCACTTGGAGAAAGGAAGCACAGGGCTCCTGCTTGTAGTCACAAACAAAACACAGTGTGCAAGTAAGGTATGATTTATGAAGTGTGAAGGTCTAATGCAGACAAACATGTTTACAAAGGAAACTAGAAATCTATAGGGGAGGAATTCCGTTTTTAATATATAGCAAAAGAGGGAATATTGCTGGGAAATATGAAAATATATTTCCCAAACTTAATGAGTCAAGAACCCATAACATATCTTCCTTGTAAATGTTTTTCAAAGCCTTGGAAGAGCCTTAAACACTGATTTTTTTAAGCTATTTCACAGGGTATACACATAAAATTATGTATCAAAATTATTCAACAAATTTAATGACAATAAATATGATAAGGAAAAACCTACCAGTTGAACTCCCACAAGAATTAATGTTAGTATATTGGAGATGGATGCAGAAATCTATATTACAAATGGATATAAATAAATTTATTTGTATTTCTTTGAGCAAGATGTTAAAGAAGGGAGCAATCCATATTATTGACCTGACTTTAATAATTTTTGCTTTAGATTAGCCCAGTGAAAGCACACATCTCAACAACACTTCACAATAAGCATTCTAACTTTTGCCTAAATATTCGGATCAATAGTTCCTTACGTACTAAACAAACAAACCCACCACCCGCAGTAGTCAGGTCTCAAAAGGTAACAGGAATTTTCTCAGTTTCTAATAAATAAATAGGCTGGTATTGACTGGTTGGTCATTAACGTGTTTGAACAGACAAAGATTATTCTTTGTTTACTGCTCCATCTTATTGCACACGAAAAGGCTACAGCAAGGAGGGGGGCTGGGCTCTCTGGTGCCAGGAAATGGGCAGTGCTGACGTGGCACCTATGGAGGATTGTCTCTCCTCTCAGGTGGATGGAGCAGAAATCAGGGCACTTTTTCAGCTAATTCAGGGCAAAGCTAAACAGAAGAGGAAGGAGAGGGGTGATTCTGAGGTTTAGTCTGCACTGGTAGGTGAACAGGATGTTTCCTCCAAAGTAAAGCCATGAAAGAGGCGCCTGGTTAACCAATAGAGACAATCTTCTGCTCCTCTGCCAGGAGACAAGCAAGGGGTGTTTCCAGCTGTCACAGGAGCAGCATGAGGAGTGGAAACACAAAAGGTGCATGCGGTGTCTCCAGGGTTAGGGAAGGGAGAGGGCATGGAGGGAAGGAGGACAAACCTCTGGGATGATTGAGGGCCAGGACAGTATCTGATACAGCACCATTCTCCTTTCTCAGTTCATGCCAAAGGTCACCCAACAGCTGCTGATAAAGCACCTCCATCATGCTAGTACACAAACCATGGCAGAGATCCTGACTCTAGGACAGCCTCAGCTGTTTCCTAGAGACTGTCCATCAGATAACCTTCACGGACCTAGGGGAGAAGGTCTTTTCCCTAAATTCATTTCTAGCTAAATGCACCCCTGCATGAATGGCATCTCAGCCTCCGGCACAGGCTGTGTGAGCCTCCCTAGCTGTGTGTTTTTCACCACATGCCTAATGTAGAGCTCACCTTGGAAACCCACCCTATCTTTGGGGGAGGCAGACATCAGGGCAGTTTCTGACTCATGTATTATCTCGGCATTCTTAGGCAGGGCTATGCCCAAAATTTACAACTGACATATCAGAAACACATCTACCCAAACAGGACCAAGGTGACCTTTCTCTGTGCATAGACATGAGGGGTTATTTTGTACAAGTGTGATCCTGAGGGTAGACAGAGCATAAATGTATATACAATGCCTTGTTTTACCCCATTCAGCCTGGGACTGCTTTCCTACTCACTGCACACACAGACTATTGCTCTGATAACTCCAAGAGTGAAAATCCACTGTGGAAAGACTGAAAATGGGATGCCAAGAGCATTTGAAGGGGGAAAACCACAAAAAATTTAGAAATAAGTTCACAGGTTTAGTCACCATTCTTCCCTTCTTCAGTCCCAGTATTGTCCCTATTCCATTTAGTGTTTCCCAAGTCATTGTCTGCACTCAGGGAGACAAGTTTCTCATCTGCCTGAACTATATTTCTCACCTTCTTGATACGGGTACACACCAGCTGCTCAATCTCTGCTCTCGTATGCACTGAAGGCAATTAATCAAAAGTAAAATTTAAAAATCATTTCCCCTTTTTTGCTCATTTTCTTAAAAAAAAGTGTCTCACTGAGAATGACTATGAACAATTTCAGCTTGAAAAGTAACCCTCTCACAAAGTTATAAGCCAATTCTGAACGTGACCTTTCAAACGGAAAGCTATGCAACTTTAACCAGGCTTCATGCTGGGTCCATAGAATATTTCAAAGACATTTCATTCAGTCTAGCCCATTTTTCCACCAGTCTGTGCCATGATAAGTTTGGTTTCATATTTCTTTGATCCGTGCAGCAAATACTTTACATAGTGTAAAAATAGATCCACGAAGCTCCAGCTATACTCTTTATCACTGAAAGGAAAGCGAGTTAATAACCAATGTAACAGTCTAACAGTAGTGTACTCCTTGTGATGCTCTCATTGGAACAAATTCATTCCCACTGTAACTCCACTGACATTAACAGAGCTACCAGCTGAGATGAATTTGCCACATTTTTGTAAAGTGCTTTAGAATTTGATGTCATAATTCTCAAAAGACGCCCTAGGAAAATGTCTCTTTGCCTTTCTCAGCATGTGTTCATACACATACCAGTTTTCCCAGCTTCTTGTGTTCCTTACATTTCTTTTCATAGTGTCTCCCCACACTCTTTGAGACTCTCCTGTTGAGCAGATATAATGTACCAGATACTCTTTGAAAATAAGTGCCTTGAGGTAATTATAACTCTGTTCTTGTTTTTCATATGTGAAGGTGAATTCAGCAGTAGAGACTGAAGACTTGAAACCTGTTTCAAAGACCCTCATAAAAAATTGTCCATTTTCAAAATGGCTGTGTGTTCTGTTGCTAAAAATAGGAATTGTGGCACAGGCTGGAGTAAGACACTATTTTTCAAAATGTTCATTGCTAAAATACTGATGATTTGAAATGAAATTATTGCATTACAGATCAGAAAACACAACTGAAACAGGTTAGAAAATTTTTGACATTTATTTGCTAGAAAGGGCAGGTTTTCTGGAACTGATTACATTTACAGAAAAGTGGTTAGACTTAATTTCTTTTAAAAAACCTTCCACATTCTTTCAAAATCTCCAAGTTTGTGATTTAAATTCACCTTCTAGATTTTCACTTTGAGTTAAATGCAGTACTTTTAAAGTTAGAACTAAGTAAACAATTTCAATCAAAGTAAAGATTACTTTACAATTTAGGTTTTTAATTTTTTTTTATTCCTGCTTTTTGATTCTGATTTGGGAAAGGAAAAAGATAAAAGCAAAACTAAGATGAAGAAAAAGTTTCTACATAGTTGTTTTTGTTTAATACAAGTTATTGTTTAATCTTGTTTCTCTCTGTGATTAGAAGCCACAGATTTTTGTTGACTTTCTTACTGTGGCTCCCATCATGTGGCTGTGGTTGCAGCATATAGAATATCTCCTCGAACAACTGCAAAGGTCAGTAGCTTTTGAAATGCCACTTAGTGCATTTTTTGTTTATTGCTTTTTTTTCCTATTAATTAGACCATTCGATGTGTAGATGTGAAAACTATTTTGAAGACATAATATTCCCGCTAAACCACTAAATAATCATTTAGACTACTAGAAAAATCTCCCTTTTAGCCTCAGAAGATTGTATGGTAGTACCCTTAAGCACCATGGCTGAAAACAGGCTATATATTTCATATACTGCAGGCCTGGAGCAAATATTTTCTGACACTATACAATAAATCATATTTTCTTCAACAGCAAATAATAGAACTGTACAGTACATTATATCTGCAGCAGCAACAAACAATTCATCATCTCTGACCTTTTCATAATGACAACAATTTGAGGAATAGCGACTAATTTAAATTTTTATATAATGTTTAAAATTTCAGGACTAAATCTCCTTTATACTAGATCCCTTCACATTGCTTGGGTAATAAAAAGCCTCCTTAAAAGTGAAAAAAAGTGCAATTTTTTTTTTCTCCTCAAGCTCTTACAAATCAACAGAGCATAGGTTTCTCAGAGGGCTTGGACATAAATGCAGCTCAGGTGGATGCACCCAAGCTAATTTTTTAAGTGGTGGAATGGTAACAAATACAGTGCAGCCTGCAGGACCTGAGAACCTTGGGCTTGTGCTCTGTAGTTGGCTTTGCTGTTTCAGTCACAAATCTGTGATAAAAATTATCCTCATTCTGATAGTGGGCTCCTTTTATCTCCTCACACATAATCTATATGTTGCTTTCTTTATTCCTGGGAAGGGTGGGGGAATTTCAGTTGGCAGACAAACTAGCAAATGATAAGAAACTTCCCCCCCTGACATTAAACCCAAGAAGCCAGACATGCTAGTTGAAATAATACCTCTCACTGTCAGTCCTTCCTAATGCACATCACCTCTGGCCTTTCTGAAAGCTTGGGTTTGAAATGCACACTGAGGCTCATCCTCTGAAATTGCACAGATTTGGGCTCTTTCATGTCTAAGGTTTAGCTGTTCCCAAAGAAATCCCACCATCATCCCTCTACCATCAACTGGCCTCATCTTTTAATGGAAAGAGCCTTCATCCTGAAAACCAGATGTGACTCATGTTCTTTGCAGAAACTGCGGGGGGCCCACAAAAATTTGTCATGAGAGAGATTTTGCAAACTTGCAGTTTTATAAACAATTGTTTACCTAATACAACCAGGAAAGATGAAGCAATGTATCTCAGGATCTCCGTAGCTAAATGCATATTCAGGATTACCCACTGT
Source organism: Corvus moneduloides (assembly GCF_009650955.1). Classification (NCBI taxonomy): domain Eukaryota; kingdom Metazoa; phylum Chordata; class Aves; order Passeriformes; family Corvidae; genus Corvus; species Corvus moneduloides. The sequence goes on from NC_045478.1 coordinate 8,340,541, forward strand.
GGGACTGGAAACATCAAAGTTGCTTATCATCCCTAGAAATTACCTGTTCAATACTGAAGTGAAAGGGCGATGACTGCTCTGCCCCTCACTGTAAGGGCATCCAGTGCATCATCTCATCCTGCACCTTGTTTAACCCCACAAAAGAGCCACAAGTGTGTAAGGGAGCAATCTGCACCTTTTAGAACAGATTTGAAACTGTCTGATAACTTTACCTTGGTTTGAGGTCAAATGAGATGATTCCTACCATTAAAAGAGAAAGAAATACTTCTGTCAGCCTGAATGAATTAATATTTTTCCTGTGTCTTTTCAAGTCATCACCTCAGGATATTTTATGGATGCTCTCTACAGATGGTGATATACATGGCCCTGCCTCGATTAGCTCAAATTCTTTCAAGTATTCTACACAAATAATGCCTAAAATGTATCTGATGTCTGTAGCCTTTTCTCTAATGAAAGCTCGAATGCCCCTACTCCTCATTATTGTATGTGTCCTTGTGCAAAAGTTAGTTTCTTTGAGTGCTATAGAAATAACCCCAGATACTGAAGCCAGATATTTGATTGTCTTTATTGTTGCAAGAAAACAGAGATCAAACCCACAGTTATTCAGAGAATTTTGCCACACAGAACATTCAAAAAAGAGAGAGGAAAAAAGTCATCCTTGATTATTGTATCTGTAAAATTATTTGGAATGTATACTGTATAATTAAGACTGCTTATCAGCTTAAATTTCTTGGCTTTGCTTTTTGAGAATACTGTCTTCTATGGACATGAGGTTACTGAAACTGTACACTAGTGAGGGAACAAAACAAAACAGATGGTGCATTAATAATGGAAGTATTGGAAAAAGGCTACTCTTCCAGATTTCAATGTATTCATTAATACATTTTAGACAATTTAATTGCTTCCTGAAACACTAATTGAAAGAGTTTCATTTGCAAAAACCTAGTCCTGGTAATACAAACTAGGCACAGTGCCACAAAGAGATTGAATGCTACAATAAGGAAATGAATAGAAGGGTTTGGTGTTTTTAATATGTGTATGCTTATTTCTTTTAATGAAACCTTTACAAAAGCATACAAAGTGTCAGAAAAAGAATTATTTACAAAGAGAAGCCAGGTTTAAGAAGTACTGAATGTTTAGAACATGTGAAGAGTATTTTTGTTTTTTTAAAGCCAGCTCATGTCAAGGGAGTGTGAGTTGGATTTATTGAGCAGAAGAGTCTAATGCAATTTAATTTTATCAACATTACACACTCCTAGACTTGGCATATCTATCAATCTATGTAGAGGATACCTTAAAAACATTTTCTTCTGAAGATATTTGCTTAAACTGCTTCAGCTTCTCTTCTAAATACCGATGGGAAGGTAAGTTTTGCCTGGTTTTGAACCTCCTCACCTGTTGCATGTTGGAAAATTTGAGTCAAACTCTACTGTGATCAGTCTTTTATGCGTCTCCAGGAGACTGGACATGAAGAGCAGACAGAAAGGCAGAAGAAAACAAGCTAAATAAATTCGCTAAAAAAAAAGCACTGCAGTCTGTCAAAGAGAATATATAAAGCAAAAGACCAACAAACATGCAGAGAAACCTGAAAGAAAAGATCAATAATAAAGAGAGAAAAAATCCAAACAGAAGAAAGAACAATTTCTAGAGCAGCTACTTTTCAAAGTCTTGCAGGGATGGGCACAGTCAAATGATGCAGAAGGTGGTATAAAGTAGCTTCTCTTAGGGGCTGTTGTGACAGTTGCCCACAAGAAGTGTAATTCCCACTCATACCATACTGGGGTGTAATTTTAATTCCCAGTTACCAAGGATCAATGGCTACTGGGATCTCACCTGTCCAGTTGGAAGGAAGCTAAATAATTCTTTAGAAGTTTTAGCTGTATCAGCAGCTGGAGGACAAGCACTGTCAGGCCAAGGCCAGACATGCTGCACAGGCCGCACTCGCACCTGAGCTGGACAGAAGTGTTACAATCTGAACATCACTCTGCCCTATGTGGGAAATAGCTGCTCCCTTAGACCTGCCTGCTAAATTATGGTTATGTAAAAATAATACAAAAAAACCATCACTGGGTTTTCACTTAAAACATTTTAATGAGGGGTAGCCAGACATGAAGGTTTCTTTCAACAGATTTCGTGGGTGACTGTTTTTGTTGAGGAAGTAAGGGAGAGCTGAGAAAAATACAGGAACATTTTTCTCCTATCTTGACACATCTATGCTCAAAACCACATCTAAATGCAGACTCATGCTTCAATAGACCCTGCCCACTCATTGATTTTGTGTTAATATAATGATATTGGTTAGCTGTGGGACTTTTCCTAATTATGTAGTTACAAGGGAAAAACTCTCTTAATGGATGTCATTATATCATTGCAAAAGTGCCTCATGTTATAACAGATGGCAGAACTATATGAAAAGGTAAGAGAGGACCTGGACTTACATAGTATTCCCTGCTAGGTGGTATCTGTCCTCTCAAATATCATAAGATATTTGTGAAAATCTTAGAAAAAGTGTTTCTTGCTCAAGAAAACAACTTCTTACATCCCAAATATTCATAAACATTTGACTACATAATAGTGATATTTGTATATATGAGATAAAGATTCCTTACATTGAATTTTCTTTTTGTCCTGGAGTAGCACTCAAAATCAACATATAGAATTATTTGTGAAAGATATAATTCTAAGGCATTGCTAAATTAGAAAATAACAAAATTGTTGCTACATGTTGCTGAAAAAATGAAACATTTTTGGTTTCCTAAGTTGAGTGACTTTGGCATGCTGTATGAGTTCTAATCAATGGAGTAGAAGACTCCTTTTTTCTTTTCAGCTTTTAGAAGTTAGGAAGGGGAACTTTCTATGTGTCAAAAAATACAATATGTATAAAAAAATTAGGCTAGACCTGAAAGAGAATGAAGATGTGACACATCTAAATTTCAGCATTCACAAAGTCCCTGTGATAGCTCAAATAGAAACTGCTTAGTATCACACTGATTTAGGAAAAAAACAAACAAAAAAAATCACACGAAAATCCCCCACCTCAATAAGGACAATACCCCAAAATACTAGAATTCAGGCTGACCAATTTTAAGACGTTTAGTCTAACGTAATTCTGAAAGATCTCTGAGGTTTGCAAAAGGTTAAACAGAGAGATTTAGCTCTACTTTTTCATTTGAAGGAGTCATTTTTTCCAGATTTGTTTTCAGCTTCCAGAATTATCATCTGTAAGTAAATCAAGGTAGAGAGACTGAGTCATTAAAACCTGCACCACAGTTTAATTGCCCACAGAAGGCTACAAAATTACTGGCAATTTTAATATTTAATATCCGATTTTGTATCTATAGAAGCTAAGGGCTTATCTACCTCATCTAGAAGAAATTACAAAACTAATACAAAAACATGTCTATGCCCTCCAGAGCGTTAGTAGCAGCTTGTTTTATGAATCATTACTGTCCTTTCCAAATTACCGAGAAAGAAGCAGTACACTGTTTGACAAATGCAGCATTTTAAAATCACGGTGAAGAAATATTAAAGTTTAACCGTAAACAATTTTTTTCCCTAGGTTCCTTAAGGACATTTGCTAGAGTTACATTTACAGTAGAGTCAAATCCTAGCTGAACCAGAAAATCTATCCCAAAACAACGGCTTTGCCTTGCTGTCTTGGAGCTGTCTCCACACATGCTAAAAGCCAGCTAAACTGTGTTTTGGTTGCTTTTTGTTTGGTCATTTGTTTGTTTGTTTGTTTGTTTTTTACAGAATATTGCAAAGTGTGGGGAATCTGGACTATGGCCAATGGCCACATTTCATCTCAATAAGCCAAATCCCAGTTAAGGGCCTCTCTTGGCTATTTAATTTGTAAGCATGGTCCCCAGAGTCTGACTAAGTGCCAAGTCTGATGTTTGTGTGAAATGCCTTAAACCAGGCAAATAAATAAAGTATTTTGTATTCTAGCTCTTAAACTAAGCAAATGGAATATGTTGGCTCATAATAGTTCAAATAACGTGTGGAAGTTGTCTGCTGGTTGTTAGATAAGTGATAAGAGATGCGGAGACCTCTGAGGAAGGCTGCAGAAATGTGGACGTAATAAACTGCTTGCCTAACATTGTTTTAGATAATGAGAAAGTAGAAGAAGAGATGAATAAGAACAAAAATGCCTCCACATAGTTAAAGATACTGAAAATATTTCTGTAGTAGAGCTGGTAAAGAAAATGTACATTTTCTGAATGTCATCATTATTTGAGGAGGTCTCAGTGTACCCTATATGTGAGTAGAACACTGTGGTAAGCTAAAACAAAATGAAAGAAATGGAAATTACATTTCGTAATGACACTTCAAATGAAAAGAAAGAGAAAGGCTATTTTAGCATTCCCTAGCATTGTAAAGTTGAGCTGTGTAATTCCTGATTTTTACTACTGACCTTCAGACACTAAAACTAGGAGTAGGTGTTTGGAAAGATAGGAAAACTTTCATGAAATGGCAGAGTTGCGTGTACAAAAGAAAATGCTAAAACTTCAAACTGCACAAAGTATTATAACTAACAACGTGCACATTCAAATATATTCACATAACAATAAATGAGAATAAAGAAATAAGGTCAACAAAAAGGGTTCAGATTATTATTGTTAACACCAAAAAATGTTCTATTATCTGTGGGTTGCTTAGTTTGTGATCTTTCCGCTTCTTCATGATGTCTGCCATTCCTATCCATATCTTTGCTACTGTTACTTGGATTACTGTGACATACCCTAATTTTGGGGGGATTTTAGCAATGCGGAAAATGTATGCAACTGAAAACTAGGGATGCCTGTTTCTGATAGTATTAATTACCTTTCCTTGAATTTCTGCCTTTTGTTCACATTTGCCTAATCTCTCATAGAACAGGAGCTAAATTTAGATTTCATTTTGTGGACATTTTATGTGGATGGTAGTGAATTTAAAAACCTAAACAAAACAATTTTAAAACCTCCTTAAAATAATGAAAGAGGAATTGGTGGGTTGGATTCATTGCAGAATTGGGTTAACCCCAGCTGCAAGCAACCATTTGCTCACCCTTCCAACCAGTGCCAAAATCCCTGAGTTATCATCACCACTTTGGTCAAAAATCCAGAAGACAGAACCATGCAAAATGCTATGAAGAAAATTAACTCCACCTCAGCCACGCCTAGCAGAGTTGAGCATAAAGAGCTGATTTACTTGGCATTGTCTTTGTGCCTGCTAGTCTGACTGTAATGATGATAATGGGTTGCTGCACTGAAAAAAATTACACTTTTCTTTTTTGTTTTTTGTAAAATGAGAAATTAGATCAGGTCAAATTAAAATTAGAGATTAAAATATTAGGAAACAAAGACCTTTAACAGATCTTTGTTTAACAGTTAATCAAAAGTTTCCTCTTTCTAATCCTCTGTTGAGGTTTTGCCATTGTAATTAATAAATGAGAAATGACTGAGTGACATATATTGTTGTCACTGCTTAGCCTTTTGAAGCGCTAATGGATCAATTTGGCTTTTCACATTTCTTTTTATTGTGAACCTAGTTTTGAAGAGGTAGAAAGTTTCAATAACAGTTTTAGTAATTTTTAAATTAAAATGCTTTTATTCTAGAAAGGAAAATATTGACAGTGTTAATAACTTGAAAGATATTAACTTAATTTTTAAAGAGAGGACAATTGAGACAGAGAAAAGGCTTAACTTGGAAACTGCCTGGATTTAATGGCATTTTGAATATAACTTGTAACTTTGAGGATAACAAAAAGCCACAGTATTTGAAAGACCATATAAGCTGTTGCAAGAATCCAAGAATGTGATGTCTCAGACAATTCAGGGTTTTTTCAAATATCTTCAGAGAAATTTTGCTTGAGAATAGGAAACAGATTAAATCGTAGTCTAAATCTGATAGTTTTTCTGGCTGATACCACATAAATAATTTTTCATTTGTGGTAGGCCGTTTGTGGATACCTTATTTTAATTTAGATAAAACATAATGATACAGTTTAAAACTCTCTTATATAGAGTTGTAGGAACCAGTATAGACAGGCAGGCATTTCACATAGGAAACCTCCACTGTTGTCTCACTCACAGCAGAGCAGGGTGACACAGGTTACAGCCAAGAGCTGGAGTAAAAGGCTCTTGAACCACAGCCTCCAGCAAATTCTGCAGTCATGGGTGATGATTTTTAATAATGAACTGGCTCAGAGCAAACATCTCACCTGAAAATAAAATATTCCGCATAGAAAATTTTGTTTCACTGAGAATTTCTAGTTTTCATCTTGTTATTTTCTTTCATGCAAAAATGAACAAAAAGGATTAAGTGATATTACAATGGAATTTTCTCCAGGAAAGGTATCCTTATTTTACTTAACGTTGCCTGGTTGTGTTTGTGAGAAAACCCCACTTGTCAAACAAGTTGAATATTCTCCTTATTCTTCTCCTTCCTCCTCTTTTTATATTGAGGTTTCCCCACAGCTAACAGAATAAAAATTGTGATTTGATTCACTCTGTCATATACTTTGCTTTAAAAAATATCTATTTATTGTACTTAGATTTGTATTTATTGAACATATAGGTGTTTACTGTATCATATGTGACAATCAGGACTAGTTTTTTCTCTATTTCAGGCATTATTAAAATGCTCTGAACACTGAGATACCAGAACTGAGCAGTAGCTAAAGATATTAGTTTATTCTGTATTCCTATAGCCTGTTGGGGTTTACTCCTGGTAAATTATTGGTTATTTCAGGAATATGAATACTACTCTTGTTATCTCCTTCTCTTTTGGTGTCACTGGCTGTCTGACATTTGTACTGCTTTCATTTCCTTCCTAATGTCCTGGATTTATGTGTCAGTTGCTGTGATTTCTTTCAGTGGATGAGGATGTTTTTGGAGCGCTGGCTCTTGGAATTTGGATCTCGGAACTCCAAGACCTCTTTCTATTTCTGGCTGCTTCCTCACTGCAGTAGCTGTCCATAGACAAATCACTTGATTTAGAGCTACAGTGATGAGCTGGCCAAAGCTGGATGAGGCAATGAATGTACACAACTGCAAGGAACCAGTTACAATGATCTAGGTGATTTCTTCCAGTCTCAGGCTGCAGTTTTCCAAGGCAGTATTTTAGTTCATCATTTTTTGCTATCAGCTTTTAAGCAGACATATCTTTAGTATCATTCTTTCTTCTCTTGCACCCTGCTTATCACTATCCCAGTGATTTGTTGCTTTTCAGCAAATACTGCCACTGCCTGTTGTATAATACATTATTTAGTAGGAGATTCTGTCCCTAGGAAATTTTTTGGGGCGGGAAAAGCAGCCATTTATTTTACTAATGACAATTAACAATAATTGGGTATTTTTTTACCCACTTTTCCTTTTCTCTTTCTCCCAAAACTAGCAGAAAGTCAAAAAGCAGTTCTATGGAAAGCTCTTATCAAAAAAATGAGTTTTACTTTCAGACCTGGAAAGACTTGGAGCCATACAGACCTACAGCATGAGGGTGATATTTAATCTGAATTGTAGCACTGAGAACATGTTGCTCTATACTATAATTTTCCTGGTTTTGACCAGACTTATACATATAGGTGGACAGTAGCAATCTTGGAAGTTGAGGAGTGGGGTTTTTCTCCTCTCTGCTTATTTTCTGCTACTCAGAGCTAGTTTTACCTGTTCTCTACAGTTATAAATTCATCTTAAATGAGATTGTTTCTGAAAAGACATTTTAAATGCTTGTACCGTACAAAAATCTTCTCAGGACACTGATGAAACAAGAAGTTGCTCTCAATGAACTTTTTTTTCCTGAAGTACAATCAGTTTTGAACACACATAGTCCAACGATTGCACATAATTAAAAAAACCCAAGTAAACAAAAAAAGAACCAACAAAGAATGCACACTTTCATTACAAATTTTTATATTTGTAAAATAAAGCATGTGACTGGTTTACAAGGGGCTTAACTTTATTAATGCTCTACTAGTTGAGATTGAAATCAGCCTTTTTTGCTAAGTTAATAATTTAGGAACATTCGCTTTTAAAGGAAAATAATGATGAAACTTGAAAGAGCAACAATAAATGCAGAACAGTAATTCCTGGCTTTCATAAACTTTCTCTTTACTGACTAAAAGACAATTTATAGTCACAGATTGATGTTGGCTGCTGAAGTCTTTACTTTAAGATGGACTAATAAATTGGGAATCTGTGGCCTCATTCAACACAGTGGTATCCCTGGCTGAAGGACTCCCCTAGGAAATGTCAGCCTTTATCTATGCATACAGGGCAATAAAAATATGCAATTTGGTGTTCCCAAAATTTTCTATAATGTGGAAGCTGTGTGATGTCATATATGTAATCTAATCCATTATCACAAACCTATATTTTAAGTTGATATAGTCAAAATAATTAATAGAAAATCTGTAAGGCACTTGCTGGCTACAGTTGTATGAGCTCTCAGAAACTAGAAACTAAAAAAGATCTGAAATCTTGGGAAAATAAAACGTCAATTGAAATTTAAGGAAAATAAAGGTCAATAAGATTAATACCTAGACCAAGCCTGCCTGATCTTAGCTATTCTTTCATCAGTTTAATCAGAATTCAGTTCTAAAAGATGCTGATATTCCTGTGATTTTGCAAATCGTAGTCATAGACATAGATACAAAAGCAAGGGAGTAATCCTCCCAAGTATAACTGAACTAAATGCTTAATATTGAACCTCTTGGGATAGATTCACAAATATGAATACATACATATATATATATATATGTAAATTTTGCAAAAAGAGTAGAAGAATCTTAGAAGGAATTGAGTGTCTAAATAAATAAATAACTCATATTCTTGACACTAATTTTTGTTGTGACTTTAGGTGCAGATTAGGTATCTCCTTTTTCTTTTTCTTTTTCTTTTTTTTCTTTTTCTTTTTCTTTTTCTTTTTCTTTTTCTTTTTCTTTTTCTTTTTCTTTTTCTTTTTCTTTTTCTTTTTCTTTTCCTTTTCCTTTTCCTTTTCCTTTTTCTGTTATGTTTCTCTGTTGATCCAGTGATCAGTTCAGTCTATGAAGCAGTGCTACCTGGCACTGCAAAAACTGCAATGCCAGGATTTTTTAACAACCTTTTTTACTTTTGATTTCCTACTATCAAGGCAGGCATCTTAAAAATAGCCCTCACTTGCTGCTTCTGCTATAAAACACTGTGTGTTGAATGAAGACCAAATAAATATAGCAGCTATTATTCAAGCCCTTAATTATTTTAAGTAGGAGTATTTTGTTTTAAATAGGAGCACTATTATTTCCATCTAAGCGACCTATTTTGATATAACTTAGAGCTGATTCCTTTTCAATTTAGCTAAATTTATAAAAAGCACTCTTATGTTGAAATAAGTGTCCACAAAAAACTTCAACTCAAAATACGAAAAGCTGTGATTTAGTATTGAGATTGTTATCATAGTTCCATGCATGCTTTAGATAAATCCAAAATAGTTAAAAATGAGTATTAGTAATGAATTGCACAAAGAAGAACACAGCTGAGAGGTTTCATGGGTTGCATTGCTCTGCTCCACATTGGAACTTTCCATTGATGTGTAGCACAATAAACTGGATCAGATTTCATCATATATTGATTTATTTGAAAAAGTATGAATTGTTACTGATAAATAACTATTTTATTTCTTTTGGTACAACTGCATTGTTACAAAACTTGCCATAACATTTGAGTAGAGTAATTTCTGACTGATACAAAGTTCTTGACATTGTGACTCTCAAATATTACATGTGGGTTTGGTGATTACCTAAATGCATGCAGAGTAAGACAGAAAATGTTTTATGATGACCATACAGTACGGTCCTTTGAAGAATCACTAGCTGCTTTTTCTCATGACAATTAAGTATGTGAATTTAGGTAACCTTTAGTATTTGAATTTTTCTGCTGTTTCAAATACAATCCTTGCTTCTGAGGAGCAAAGCTAAAGTAAATTATTTTTCCTGCTATGGTATTAAATCAACCTAATTGCCACAAAGGTTCAATTTATTTTTTCTCAACAGATCTTATTTTTGATGGATTATTGGGATTCCAGCTATCGATTACTGTAAGTTCAAGGTTTATCTGCAGGTAAACATTTCGGTTAAGGTTCCTAGAATCTCTTTATGCAAATAAAGGGTGTGGGGGGGGGTAAATATTCTTAGATTTCAAGTTTCAGAGTTGGGTTCTGAGCTAGGAATCAATGAAGAGGTGGTGTGCATTTCATGCTATTTCAAGTAAAGCCTCGTGAACGCAGCAGTCAATGAAGCTGATCAGAAGCAGCATTAAACTTGCCTATAATGATTGATGAGGAAATAAACTGTATGGTGGGTACCCCTGAACTATGGCAGAAGCAAAGAGGTTAAAAGGCAAAAAAAAGTCAAATGCTTTCATATTAGAATAACACACACACATACACACATAGAAAAAAAAATCATGAAAGTTTAAAAAGGAAAATAGAAAAGAAGAAAAAACAGTTAAAGAAATAATCTGAAGACCCAGTAGGGAATATCAAGATAGGATATTAAATTGGGTTTAGAAAACTGTACTCATAAGATTATGTGAAGGCAGAGATTTGAGGATCAAAAGAAGTAGAGTTAAATGGCTCAAATGCTTTCACTTGATTCTGAATCGACTCAGCACGAGCAGCTTGTGACATTCTGTCTGCCAATCTTCCCTGGATATGTCCATTCTCTTCCTAAAGCCCTCGTTGTGTTCTTTGTGAAAGAAATTCACATACTAATGATGTCCCTTAGTGTACCTTATGAAACATTCAAAATGGACTGTTATGGATATGGAGTTTAACAGGGAGCAACTAATTGTTTATGCTGGGCTAGCCTGAGGGGGTTTCATTTTAAAACTTTAAAATTGTAAGACCTGAATTTCCAGGGTAAAGTTTCTCTAATATATGATTCAATAGCACAGAGCTAGTCAGTGAGAAGCATACTGTGCTTTTTTCATATATATATATATATATATGTGACTCTCTATAGACTATATTCTCCTTATTTATGAGACTGAAGTCTGACTATGCTAATAGCAGGGAAAAAAAATCAGACAGCCACCCTACCTGCTCGCATACTAGAATGCCTGTTGTGCCACCTTCCAAGCTGCTGTTTTATTAATGATCTTGAAACTGAAATAGTAGGGCATGAAGAAGTGTTAAAATGACTTACTGATATGTCACAGACATTTGCCAAGAAAATGAAATGCACTGAGAGGAAAAAGCACCAGGGAGGCCAATGAGGAACCAAATGTTCCATATTCTGATTTGTCTGACCTTCTCCTTCCTGAGCTCTAAAGAGAAACAAAGCTGCCTTGCTTGTGCTAAGCAAACTTGGTATCTGTAAACTCTAGAACTGTGTAGAATATGTACAGCATTTTTTTATTTTCATTAAAAGAAAATATTCTTTAAATTAAACGCATCTTTTGCTTTGTTACAAGGAAAAACAGCAGCACAGATACTCCATGTTGCCTCAGACTCATCAGTGCATTGTACTTGTTTCTTTGCATCTCTAGTAACAATTTCTTAGACAGGAAAGAATTGGGAAATGCTGATATTGAAGTCAGTCACAACAGGGGAAGAAACAAGATGTGTAAACAATTGTGTAGTGTCAAGCAATGGACAGCAATTTTCATGTATTTTTTTGTCCACATAGTGATTCTGGTGAGCCTTATTCTGTGGATTCTCTGGGTAATAACCTTCTTGTATTATGTCACAGCAGACGGTGCAATAGTTCTACATCCTTGACAGGGGTTCTTTGGTGCAGAATTTATTTCTATTTTTCTAGCAGTATGGCAAGTGAAGACTTCTTCCCATAGCAAAAAGCAGTGCTAGCAGCTAATTTCCTACATCAGCTCTCTGATCTATTCGAGTCAATGAGGATGGCAAATTTCACTAGAATCTCTATGGGGATGGAGGCATTCTGGATGAATGTAAAGGACTACTTCTGTCCATGCACTTTGACCATTTGATCTCCAAAAAAAATAAGAGAAAACCTGAACAGGACGGATTTTGTCAAGTGTCTGAACTGATGAAAGTGTCCTACCCTGAATAATTTAAAAATCAGAAAGAAGACTGGGAAATACACATAAGCAAAGCAGACAATCTTGTCAGATTGTCAGAGAGGACATAAATTTTGAAGGATTTTTTTCTTTAGAGATGGATTTTTCCCATACTATCAGAAGGCATTTGGAAGTAAACAAGTCTGTTATCTTTCTTTTTTGTGGATTACACATTTCATGCCTTTTTTTCCTAAGGTTTCCCTGCTTTTTTTTTTTTTTTTTTAATCTTTTGCTTAGAGATTAACATACTTGAAGTGCAGAAGAGCATTTAAGATGAATGGATGACTTCATTTTGCTAGTGAATGAAATAATGTTTGCCTGTGTCTCACACGTGAAGTGCTTTAGGGAGCTTAAATGGCTCTGTATAAATATGCTATCTGAAATTATTGCATACCATAATGTCTATGTGGCATCCTGTAGCTCAAATGTGAGCTGTAACTCTGAATCTCTGCAGTGAACAGATATTGGAGCCACTAAATGATTCCATGGTTGGTTTAGATTCTTCTGTTTGTCAGATGGATTCGGCGCTTTTGGAGAGACCTGGGTTTTCTTTCAGAGGCAGGAGACCTTTACCCACAGTTCACACAGAGGAGGGAAGGCAGCAGTAGCATCCCACTCTGCCTTCCAACAGCTTGTGGCACCAGCTGGGTAGGTCTCTTTGAGGATGGGGAAGATGAAGCCAGCAGTTGCAGCATCCTCGCGGAGGTTGCTCTCAAATGTGACTGATGCCACTTGCTGTGTGCCTGCATGTCTAAACTGATCACAGGAACAGGGTTTAGAATCCCAGTTCATTTCTAACTGCTTTTCAGTTTGAAGACCAAGTTTTAGAAATGCCTGAATTCCTGCAAGACTGTTTGTTTCCATGAGATTCTAAAGGGTAAAAGTCAGCACAGACTTTAGCCCCCTGTCATGACTAATTTAAGCAAGGTTTAGACTATTAACTGAGAGGTCAAAGGTTCACTCTGTTATCACAACATCACCAAGCCCTCCAGCCTTTCTCTGCCTTCTGATAATTGTGTTTGGTTTCTGTTAGAGGCTCAGAATGCTTGTTAGATGCTAAAAAGGTGTAAAACATAATCCAGCAGCGTCTCCAAACTAGTACCCTGGCAAGCACAAATAGTGCATCTAAGACCATGTTAGTATTGATCTTGAGTCAGATCGCATTAGCCCTTCCTACACTACCTGGCTCGAGCCTGCCAGGGAGTCAGCGCTGCAGAGAAAGGCAGACCCAGGCAGCCAGATCGATGGATTAATGACGTCTGTCTCCTTTCTGCAATTTTACTTCCTACATATCTCTCTTGATCCCCTTGTGCCCTCCCTGGAAATGAACTTTCTAAAGGTTCAGAAGACACATAACACAATTTTGTGCAAGTAATGCCTGTATAAAAGCAAATATTAAAAAAAGAAGCATGACAGCAACACGTGTAGATCTGTGTATGCACCTACACTCACACATATATAGATTTTTCTCTCACAGTAGAGATTTTTCTTGTGAATATGTTGTGTTTTCTTACATCTTAAGCACACAGATTTTTAGGAAGAGCAGGTTATCTATGGCAGATGGTCATGTTTACATGATACAGAGAGCTGTATAGAACAATTTATACAATTTCCAGTGTGTGGATGAATAATAACATAAATTTTCCTAAAGGATTTCTAGTTTTCTTCTCATGTCTCTCTTTCACATCTATCTTCCTTTGAATTATTAGCATTTCTCATTACTAATTGGCAAGATGCATCCACCTTCACACAACCATGGATGGATTGAAAATAAGTTTCTTACACTATCAATAAATTATTATGTCAATTTTTTCTAGTTTTTACTTTTTAATTTAACACACAGTTTTCAAAAATAGCATGCTGTAGCTAAATATTTCACTGCACGTTACTCCATATGCCACTCTGCTATTTCTTTCCAAAACAAATCTCCTTTTCCACGTGACCATACTTTAAGGTTTATTCTATCCCTCTTCTCTATAATTTTTTCTCTAAAATAATATTTTTCTGGTTGAGTTACTGACAAAGCAATATCAGATCTTTCTGATTTACATTCTTCATCAGAAGGGATCTGTCAGGGAGAAATGTGTGTAAAACTTCCTGTCTTCAAATATTCTCTTGTAAAAATATCTATTTGGGATTTTTTTCTTCCTATACCGTTCTACCACCTTTACTTACCTCATTCTTCACCATTTTCCTCACAGATTTCCAGTCTGCCTTATTTGACATTATTTACATAAGTTTTACTGCCTTAAACCTATTTTCCCAACCCCTTCTGAGAATCGCAATCTTGTATTTGTGATTATTTGTATTACAGAAACAGCTATGGGACCTAGATGAAACCAGAACTCTATTTTATTAGCACAGATTCATGCTGAGAAACAATATTTACTCTGAAGACTTGATAATAGTGGGACCCAGACTTGGACACCCCAGGGAGATGTACATTTTAAGCATACAGTGAGGCAGTAAAAAAAAAAATACTCAACTTTCTCACACAGACAGTGGGAATTACCATGAAAACTGGAGCAACGTCCCCAGGGATGGGATAGAGACCCCATTGCTGAAGTTTTCAAGATGTGATTGGATGGGGTGCTAGATAATGTGGGGTCCCTTTACCACAAAAGGTTGAACCAGATGATCTTTCAACATCCTCTCATCTGAGCTGTTCATTCATTATTATAAACATGAAGCTCTCTGCTCCTCTTGGAAGCCTTTGAGGGCCTCCATCACCTTCACTGGCCATTTGGGTATGTCAAGGCTGAGTGTTTATCTTCTCACATTGGTTTGGACTTGTCCTCACAGCAAAGCCTAACGCCCTGAGCATCACCACGGTCTGTGTGACTCTTGCTTGTCTGCCTCTGGTTTGATGCAAACTGGTTCCCTCAAGGGGAAATCCCCCAGCAGAGGTAGGTGATGGGTGATGCTGGATGGCTGTTCCTACCCAGACTCCTAAAGCCCAAGACCTGAACTGTGGAACAGCACAGCAGGCAAGGTGACACAGACATTGCTGGTAGCACATTCCTAGGGAGGAAAGCTTCATTAAAATATTTTTTTTAAAGCACAGGTCAGACATTTCAGTTGTGAAGTCTGGATCTGACCAAAAATCAGTAAAGAAAAGACTAGCAAAGGAAACAGAATGGAAATGATTCACCCAATGCTGTGTATCTGGTCATAGTCTAGCGTGGAGCTGGCTGGACTCCCTTGCCTCCAATCTGACGAGCAGTTGCTCATATTTACCAAGCGCTAGACAGGAATACATTCTCTCCTTTTTCTCCCCTCACAGATTTCTTGTTTGTTGCTGTTGTTATTGTTGCTGGCTTGTTGGGGTTTTTTTGCGTTTTGTTTTTCCCAGTGACCTAACCATCTAACCTCTTCTTTTAAGGACTCCCTTCTCTGGGCAGTGTGATCATACTCTTTAAGGCTTCCTGGGCCAGCTGGGGTAGGAACGTGGGACTAGTGCAGTGTTCCTAGAGAGCTCACCACAAAGGGATGGGGAGTAAGAGCTGTGGTAGAATTCAAAAGCAAACCCAGAGCCCCTGTGACTTAAAGGTCCTGCTTTTAGAGGTGCCATGAATGTTTTTCTAGCCTATGTGGGAGCTGCATTGCGGTTTGGTGACTGGCTCATAAATTTGAATAATAACTCTGACATGCTGCAGAGCTCCTTGCGTTTCTGTTCCCCAGAAAAGCTTCATGAGAGGAAGGATGGATTCTGCCCTCAGTTATGACCATGATTACCTATGGCTTCATTACCTATGCAACAGATTCAGTTCCTTATCCTAGGAGAATGGGTTCCTATAAGTATAACTATAAGCCCACAAAGATGCTGAATATTTTATGAAATTGTATTTTAGTTTGGAAGGGATCTGCTAGGAGTGTATTGCTTTCTTCCTGCTGAACTCCCTGAACACTCTTAAAAAACTTGATAATGTTCCTGACAAACCTTTCAAGGCTAAGCAATTTCTTTCAAAACAGGAAATAAATTACACATCTGAAAATTGTTCACACACTTGATCTATCCTGATCAAAACCCCCATCCCTCAAGACTGGACAGGTTTTCTTCGAGGCACTTTATACTAGGTTCAAGTTCTTGTTAATTTAAGAAAAATGCTATAGGCCAACCATTTTTTATTATTTATGACTATTTTCAAAAACTCATTTCCCCTTTCCTATCCTTCAATGAGAACACTGGTGGCATTCTGCGTTATGGAGCTCATATTGACATTTCTGCTAAACCCGTGCTCACACTATGGGATTTAAAACTGCTGCCCCTCACAACAGCGTTTGAACACCCATTCTTCAGGGTCCTATCCAACAAGCTGCTCCTTGCATCAATGTAAAGATCCTTTGTCTCTTTCCTTATACATTAGGAAGAGATACTTTGTAAGATTTACAAATACAGACTGTTTAACATCAGAGTTGAATAAATTCCCTGGACATTGGGATAATTGTGCAGCATGCCCTAATACCCATGTTTTGGTATCCGCTGAGTTCATGTGAACCACGGTATTTTAGCAAGTGAAGGGGTGCACTTTAAGTGCTTGCAAGTATAAAATATTCATCCTTGCTAGGGCTAAGTACACAATTACAGACTATCCTGAGAATAATGAATCTGAAGAACTCCTATATTTTATATCTGTTCACCATGCAAGAGTAACTGTACAATTTGTCTAGACCAAACATGAATAATCATTTGATTGTAAAGATAAATATAGATGTTTTTGCAAGCTATTTGTGATTAAAGCCTTACTGTGCTAAATACTGTGGAGACACAGAGTCAGTCTGTGCCCCTGACCTTAAGACTTTACCTCACAAAAATAGAAGGAAAAGTCTCAAAAGGGAAAGCAGAAGTGATAAGGCTTGATTAAGATTACTTAGAAGGTCAGCTACCACAGTAAGAGTGAAAAACTGTTCTTCAAACCCAATCTAGGCCAAATCTCCGTTCATCAAACCCTGCTGCATTTTATTCCAAATAATTCTATGTACTTGCTGCGAGGCCTATTTCATTTTCTGTAAGGTTGCTTCCTACTGTGCAATACTTCTAAGATTACTCATTACTTAATGGAAAAGGAAAAGAGGATATATTTGCTGAAGCTGAAAAACAACTGGAAGAACACAAAATCTATTAGAATTCAAAGAAATCATCTAGTTTTTAAAACAGACAGATAATATTTTGGTCCTCTCATTTAGTCTTGTGAATAAAATTAGACTTTTTCTACAAAATTATTTTATTTTCCTAATTTTATTTGTAAAAATGAAATCATTAGAAGTCATAAATATCAGTTGGAGAAATGGGGTTTGGCTTAAGATGAATTACAATAAAATACCTTGTAGAGAGAAGCAAGAAAAATGAAAAAAGAAAATTTTCACAACAAGCACAATGGAGGTCCTTAAAAAATATTACAGGAAAAGGACTTGGAAGTTCTTTTGTTCTCTGACCAACCCAATATCCAAAATATATTATTTATTCTTTATCTAAACCCAAGACATTATAAGATTTCAGTTCAAGATATTAACTGGCATGTAACGTAAATTCTTTTTTGTACTTACTGACTACAGGAAAGTTCATTACACCTGGTAAAAAAAGAAACCAAACAAACCAAACAACTTGGAAGAAGTCTCAAATTTTCATGCAACAGTGATCACATTTTTACTTTACAATTCTCAAGTCCAAACCCAAAATATACACAGACCTTATCCAAGAGAAATTTCAAAATTCTAACATTTTTTTTCCCCCCAAAACTGTGCCTAAAACTTTTTTTGGTAATTTTTGAATTCATTTTAAAAGAGAAAAAATATTTATAATGTTAAATTCCCCAGAACTTCAAAGCAGTTAAGAGGATTTTACTCTTACTTTCCAGACTCATTCACTAATAAGGTCCATTTCAAACCAGAAGTAAGATAATAGAGGAAGTTCTAAGTTTCTGAAGAGAAGGTTGCTAATACCTCCTTTGCCAGGCTTAATAATAGCAGGCTCCCATGAACAATAAACTTGGTCAGCCAGCACATCCCTCAATTTGTGTGCATCACAAAGTCCCCAAACTCTGAAGGATGGTTTACAAGTGTGCATGTGAGAAGGTCAGGGATGGATCTGGGGAGACTTTTCTGTGGTGATGGTAATTTAGACCAAGAGCTCTGGTAAACTCAATTTTGAACAATTCCATTAACATTATTAACCTTTTTGTGAGGCTTTGTGTCCATAGGTAGCAAAATTCTTTGTATATGAAGATCAATCTCTTACGGAGAATGAGACAAAATAGTTTGCCCAAAATCACCTTGGAGTCGAGGGGCAGAGCCTTTGGAGGAAATTTGATCTGAGACTTTCCAGGCTGTGCTGGCAGACCTTGCTGAGTACTAGGCCATCCCTCCACTGCAAACCACACAGCTTAGTGCAGGAACAGAAATTTGGAGGCATATAAACATCTGAAGTGGATAGGCTGTACATTTTGTAGAGGTGGGAACCTTCTTCAGTTATAACAGGGACAAAAGGAGCCTAAAGCCTGATCCTGTCCTGTCCTTAGTCTCCAAGCTTAAAGCTGAAAATCTTTTCTAAGCTGTTACAGCTTGCTTAAGAATGAAGTGTTGAGATGGGGGAGCACAAATAATTTCCTAGGAAAAATAAAAAATCAGAAACTTGGTGCATTGCTGCATATAAGGAGCAAGATTAGACTCACATGCTGTGAATAATAACAATAATAAAAATGAACAGGGTAATATAAAAACCTAAGAAAATACTCTACAGCTATGACAGAAGTTGTACCACGTTTGGGCTAAGACATGACTGTCCATCAGTCAATTTCTGATGTATCCACAATATAAAAAAGACCAAATCCTTTAAATCTCTTTCTTTTAGAATACTAATGTAGAAATGAATACAGCAATATTTTCTGTTCACCTAGACAAGGAAGGTAATAATTAAAATCTATTTTTAAAATACTTGAAGATCTTCATGCAAAAGAAAATTAAATACAATAATTTCAGTAATGTTTCATCTGTAGAGAAAAACCTTAATAGAGAGAAGAGTAGTTTTGGAGTAGAATTCTGGTACTGCCTGTAATTCTATAATTTCAACCCTGGCTAATATTTTGTGCATCTGAATAATTCTCTAAATATGTGCAGATAAAACATTATTTAGAGAGCTAGAATTAATTTTGGAATTAGTATAGTAGTTACAAATTACAAGCTAATTGTGTAAAACAAAAAGAAAAGTTATTCCTGTAGTCCATTTTGTCCTTTTGGAATATGTATTCCCAGGCAATATTATATATTCAAATTAAAAAGCTCAGAGCTGAATCAGTCCAAGGTCATCACAGTTTGTCTGTTACAGTATCCCTCAAGTTTGATAAGAAAGCTACATTAATGAAAATGCATTAGATTAAAAAAAAAATAGAACACTGCTAAGTTCTTGTATTACTGATGGTAATTTTGCATTTGACACGGAGTTAAAAAGAACTTCTCTATTTGATGGTATACTAATATGTGTACTGACAAATCCTTCACCACATACTATAGCTGCCATTGCCTGGAGGAAAACCTAAGGACATTCTAAAGAGCACTGTGGAGGGAAGTTGTAAAGAAGCACTCAGTTTGGAGTTGTTAGACTGAAACCAAGAAGGAAGGTTTGATGAATTGCCAGAAGGCTTTATCTTCTCAAAAAGTTTATAATCAAACACAAAGGAGAGTCTACTGCATATTTGGTTGTTCAGCAAACATAAAAAGTTGTTTTCCTTTCATTAATGCATCTTCCTTTACACTCAGACTTATCCAAAACAACACATTCTGTAGATATTGTTACCACTCAAAGTCCAGGATTAATTCACTTCAGTGAAAGTTTGATTCCTTTTAAAAATTGTTTTAAAGCTATGTTTGGCAGAGACATTTGAATCAGAAATAAGGAAAGTGAAAATACAAGTTAATACTACAACATTTTCCAGATCGTCCATGTGAAATCTCAGAAGTACTTTCCACACAGATTATGGACCAGCTCCCTTAAAAAAATCTGGTTTAGAAAGGTAAGTATTGACCCACTTTCCATGGGGAAAATGTGGACTAAGGAATTAGTTAAAGTTATAGATATATATAAAACTTATATTTATATATTTCTATATTTATGTATAAAAGTTATATATATATATATATATAAATTTGTATGTATGTATATTTCAGAATGTCAAACTGTAAATGGAATCCATATCCCATTATCTCACCAAAAACCTTCCAATGAAGGTATAGGATGACACTCACAAACCCACACATGCACAAGTGCTCCCCCCACCCCCATTGACATTGTGAATCAGGTCTTATAATATTGATGTCTACAGCACAGATACCTTCAACTTTAGAGCTTGCTGCAAGTTTCTCCTAAAATTAATGGAGAGCCAGTTGTTTTAAGACATGACCCGTTCAATCTTACTAGGTGGCAGCTTTAGGAATGGTTAATCACAGGTCCCAAATGCCAATCTTTCTTTAGTGATGCTAAATAGAACCCAGACAAGTAGCTCAGAAGTAAAGACATACATTTAGAAAAATCTGCCTACAATGAGCACTGGAGCATTTTCTAGCATTTTTCTGTGGTTTTTTCATTAAAACCAATTGACAAGTACATGGCTATGAATATTAAGCAACCTTTTAAGGTGCTCATTCTCTGTTTTGAATGCACATAAATCAGTTAGGGCTACAGTTTTAAAGGCATTTAGACATGTAAAGCTAAGATGGAGATTATGTTTTACATGTGTTTCTTACTTTTCAGCAATAAATAGGAAATATTAATGATGTTAATGATTTAGGAAGGAAATGTGACAAAAGAGTAGGAGAAAGAGTCAAGATATATGAATAAATTATATTTGAGATATATTAGCCCCATATGAGCTATGCTGAATAATATCACCTTGGCTAGAGGATAAATTTTTTCCTGTGGCCTTACAAATTACTAACTAACTTGCTGTAAATATGCTCCTGGGTTTAATCTGCAGGCTTGCTCTTAAATGTCCACTGAATATTGTCGTAGTATGCATAGATGAAAAACAATCCACCTAACATATACTCAGTATATGTTAGAAAACTGAAAGACCTGGTGAACAACTGATATCCTGGCTACAGAAGCAAGTAGCAGAACTCCCATGGAGCTGAATATGGAGAGATTGTCTATTTCATCTTGAGTGTCATAGAGCACCAAACATGTTGACCAATATATTTAAAGAGAATAATAAATTCTGTCGGTGGAAAAAAGAGAAAGAAAAGGAAAGAAAGAAAAGAAAAGAAAGAAAAGAAAGAAAAAGAAGGAAGGAAGGAAGGAAGGAAGGAAGGAAGGAAGGAAGGAAGGAAGGAAGGAAGGAAGGAAGGAAGGAAGGAAGAGAAAGGAAGGAAGGAAGGAAGGAAGAGAAAGAAAGGAAGGAAGGAAGGAATTCGGAAGGAATTCGGAAGGAAGGAAGGAAGGAAGGAAGGAAGGAAGGAAGGAAGGAAGGAAGGAAGGAAGGAAGGAAGGAAGGGAAAGAAAGATCCTGCTCATTTCTTCTCGTTGGTTTGAGTGTCTTCAGGCTGAAAAGAAAGAAACCATTTAGCTAGTATTTAAAGAATAGGAAGAATGTATAAGAGACGTACTCTGGGAGACAAAACTAAAATGACAAAATCTACAGAGTGGGTATAAGAACCTGTATGGGATTAATGGACAAACACTAAGTCACTGACATAATTCAGTATTTTGCACTCGGTGTTTTCCTGCCTCTTTACGGAAGTGCAGACCACAGCCTCAGCGTGAGCAGAGCCTCATTTAAAGTGTCTTAATAGAAATTAAGTATGAAGGTGTGAAAAAAAGGAGCACTAGCTTCAAGCTGAGTATTAAACCAAACTTTCAGTGAGTGAAATCTGTTCAAACATGCCATAGTATAGTGCTGAAAAAGCACAAGGAATCATGCTCCTGGGAGCATTCCAGTATTGACAGATATATTACTATATGACTTTCCAGTCTCAGTATCAATGATATGATATCTCTTCAGTTTAGCTTTTTCTCCTTGCTTGTGTTGCAGTTTGTGTTTTTATGTTCTGTTAGATATGACACAAGGAGTAGCAGCTTTCTTAGTAATGACAGGACATGTGTTTACAAAGAGATCATCAATTATGTGGTCAGGGTCACAGAAGGATTAACTCACAGAGATGGCATGGGGCATGATTTTGCCTAAATGTGCTGCAGTTCTCCTGTGTGGCCTTGCGCAAGTGTTGCCTGGGACCATACTTGTACTGCCATGCATCATCACGGCTATATCACAGCATTTATATTCCAGGTTCCCAGAGGGAGTCCAGCATCCTGTGTTAGGTGCTTTGGATCCCTGTACAGTGTATGTGGAAAAGTGAACATACAAAGATGCATCCTTAAGCAAGTTGCTGCCCAAAGAAATACTCGTCTGAGTAGGCATTAATTTGCTAGATGGATGATTCCTTCTTGAAAAGATGGATTTTCCTCCATTTGGTTTTACAGCCCAGTTCCTCTGTTTGGATGTAGTGGCCCTGCTCTCAGAGCTCAAGAAGGGATTCTAAAAGAGGTTTTTTACATATTAGAGTAGCAGTAAGAACACCAACCTTATTTATACTCTGCTTTTATAAATGAAAAGTTGTAAGGAAAGACTGGAAGTCCTTTTACTTCTTCCTTCTGCATGTCTGCATGAATTCACAAAGTCTATAAAGAAAAAAACTTATTTTTATTTATTCATGATCTAATTTCTCTGTGTATGATGTAAATTTTAAGGGTCTATTCTAGCTGAGTGTTTCTGCAATAATTTAGCTCAGTGAGGATCTGTTTCAGTTAAAGCCTGTAAGCGTAATTTTAATGCAAAAGATCAAAGTAGTTTCCATATTTTTGTGGTGTTCATTACCTTATATAAACAGAAACCACATCTTGTGTTTGTTGATTTAGTACTTTGGATTCAGGTAGCTAATCCAGAAATAGTCAGTCTATAATTTTCTTAATAGACATGTGAAGGGACTTTTATATTGTGTCTTTTGACTTTTTCTTGGTATTCCTCCTGCCCTGAGTGACATTTCCTTAATGTCCTCAAATATTTGAAACTCAAAATATTTTAGTGTTCCTTGTCTCAAAAATGTTATTAGATGAATTTTTTTCCCAGTGTTCTCAGAGATTGTTAGTCTTCAAAAGTCCACATGGATCAATTGTAATATGGAGGGGAAAGAAAATTAACACACTTCTTTTTCTAAAAACATATTATATTTTGAACAGTCTGACTGTTTTCCTGACTAGAACCAGAGAATACTGAATGGATATCACCAGAGACTTAATGAACATCTTTCTTTTTGGAAAATACTTCTTTCTTCCGTGGTTTTAATCTCCTCCTTCCTGTCTGTGGCAGATGGCATTATGCTGATGAAGAAGAGATATGTCTGGTTCTCAACAGCTTGTGCCAGCAGACAAGCAGTGCCTTTCCCTGCAAAATTCATTTAATGTAGCGAAAGGAATAGAAGGCAATTATTATTAAAGAAAATGAACTCAAAATTCATCAGTAAAACATAGGAAGGACAGAGGTACTGCTGAAATACTGATATGCCTGTGTCTTGTTAAACTCTTCAATGGGGTGAAGCTCATATTGATTCTGTAGGGCCCTGAGTGGGATGTACAAAATACTGCAGCTGTGGTGCATTGTGGGAAAGTTATTCTGATCAAATAGTCTAGACCAAAGTTTTTAATTTCTCAATGAAATCATTAAATGCTGCAGGGAAGTAGATGCTTATCACAAATGAATAGCATGCTGCTAGGTCAAAAGTCTGGTTTTGCATTAAAAAAAAAAAAAATCAAAAAACCAGCTTTACTTTGCTTTCATAATAAACAACAAACTTCAAGCCAGTGAGACATTTGAGCAGGAGTCTGTTATTGGCCAGCATTATTATCTGGATGGTGCCAAATATTAAGTAGCATGACATGGGAAACCCAACAGGAAATATTTTTCATTTGAAGGCTAGATGTTTTCATATTCAGCTCTAATCAGCTGACTTTTATGAATATTATCTCTTGTTCTACATTTTAAGTTTTAAAAAACAAACCAAAAATTGCATTAGAGACTGACTAATATTGACTTTCAAGACCTAGGGCTTGTTCCTGTGTGTTGAGCTACTTTTAGAAAAAGAAGAAATCTTATCTCATACTTTTATGGACAAAGTTTTCAGTTTTCAGGACAGCCATTCAGTTTGCAGATAAAAGTAATTTAAAAAATAGTCATATGTAATAAAATATTGTCTTCCAGAAAATGAACTGATAACACCTTATATTTAATATGGACCATTAATGGGATTTTTGAAATATAATTTTCAACCTGTGTTAATCAAAATACAGAAAGAAATGTTTTATGCTTATACCAAAATGTCATATTTATTTAGCTTATTTTATTAAAAATGATTCTCATGTTATTTAAAGCCCAATGACAAGGCTAGATTTCCAAGAGAAAAACATGGGGATCCCAATGCTGGAAACACACCATGAATTTAGGATGAAAATCAGTTTCCAGATTGGGCTTGACACAATATTATCTACTGGCTAATGTTTATGTTCTATTGACTTCAGGAGGATGGAATGTTGGGCCACCCAAATGCTGTCTGATAACAATCCACTAGATATGATGAGTTACTGATGAATTTCTGAAGTGCTGCAGCTAATGAAGATTTTAATCTGTTCCACCTGACAGTAGGCTGTGAGTTCAAGTAGATCCTGGGTAATATGGCCATGGTATTTTGTTATGACCACTGTATTTTGTAGTGGTCATGGCATTTGTGGTGTGATTATGGTAATTTGCCATGCAAAACGTAACCAATGTTTTTGCTTTCTTAGCTGATTTTTTCTTTTATGAACACCTCCCCAAACCAAAAAGAACACAAAAAATGACCAACCAATCAACAAACAAACAAACAAAAAACCCCAAACCCAAACAACAAGAAAACCTAAACAAAAAAAACCCAAATAACAAAATCCAAGATAATTCAAACAGCAAAACAGTGTTCTCAGATTTTAAACCTCTCAGATGGCCGGGATTTAAGTCCTACAATTCCCCCAAAAGATTGATTATGCCCTTGCCACAGTCACATGCCAGAAGTATACTGTATTGATTGAACGTCTACTGCTTTTAGCAGTTAATAAATCCCAAGTTAGTGTTTACTGGCTTATGAAAGAGAGAGACACAATAACATTGCATATATTAATTGTGCTTTTAAAATTAAATGTCGGTAGCATATCGGAAAGGTGGAACTATTTTAATTAATACACCAGGTTGACAGCAAGTTGTGTTAACAAAGTTCAGCAAAATGTCTTCCGTGTCCCTGGGATGTTCATAAAAATAAATTAGCCTGTGAAGACAGCATGGTTCGGGGAATTCTAACACACGTAATTGTACCAGAATGCAAAGCAAGCCAACAGGTTTGCTAAGATGATTAACAGTTAACTGAGTTTGGAATATGAATAACTCTTTTGCGTACCCATAATTTATTTTAATTTCTTTAGGTTGACTACAACCTGAGACCAATTCAGAGAAGGGAATGCTTATTTATCTTAGTTTTCTTTTGGATTGTGGATGAGATCACTTTCTTTAACTACGTGGTTTCTGACCACTGACAGCACAGCCCAAAGTAAAGGTGCTCACTGATGCTGAATAGATGAGAAAAGACTGGTTATTACATCTCAAAGAACTGCTCTGCAGAGTATTTGACTCTGGGCCTTGATGTCAGTAGTCAGGATGGGAAAGGTAATTGCATTAATTAGCTTAACAGGAAAATTCTTCCAAGAACTTCTGGCTGTTTCTGAACACGATAAAATATTTTCAGGAAGGAAATATGTGGATCATTTGCTAAGTAGGAATCTTAGTTGAAGGCTACAACTTTGAATCTCAGTTAACAGGGCTGGAGTCAGCAATTTAAAAGTTGGGTACCCAGAGCAAGGTGATCAGGGAGGCTCTTTTTAGAGACAAGAAAGATGTCTTGGACCATTTTTCATTCCCTTTCTGAAGCAGGCATGTAAGGAAGATGATCTGAATTACATCAATTGATATGCTGCTCCCTTTGTCTCCAAGTACTGTAGCAGGAGCGTAAATGGCTAAAGAGGAGCACTCTACTGCTCTTCAGTGAGATGATTTTCATCCTGACATGGGTCACTGATGCATGAATTTTTGTAGCATTTATTGCATCTGTCGCGGGTTCGGTTTGTAACCGGGCGGAAACACCAATTTAGTGTAGTGGTTTGGTCCAAAATACTCATTACTGTTTATCTGCTGTGGGATAAGAATTAGGAGAAATGCAAAACAGGCACCAAACTTGAAAGAATATAAAGAAGTTTATTAACAGACCTAAAAGAAGAAAAAAAATTATACCACCTTCAGAACTCTCCTCCTCCTCCCACCTTCCTCCCTTCTACTGACAATGTGAAAAGACAACCCTTAAGATGTTCAGTCTGTTTACCATTTCCATAATAACCTTGTTCAGTCCATTTAGAAAGAGAAGTCTCTTCTTGCTCATGCTATGAAAACATTATCACAACGAGACAGCCGCCCACTTCCAAATATTGTTCAGTCCATTTAGGAAGAGGAGTCTCTCTGCCTGCGTGTGAGTCCTTTCCCCCGACTTGCAGCTTTTCCCACAACTGCTTTCGAGGGTCCACTCTTGAAGTTTTTTGGGGTACAATTTTAAGGTTGAGCCGTTCAGAAACAAAAACAGAGGCCCTTCTCCTTCCCTGGGAGCAAAGGGTCTTCATCATCTTCATCTTTAGGACTATCTCTGGGAGCATCTCTAGGGACTGAGGTTTTCTCCTTTCCCATTTGGAGCAAAAGTCCTCATCTGGTTCATCTCTAGGGACTGAGGTTTTCTCCTTTCCTGTTTGGAGCAAAAGTCCTCATCTGGTTCATCTCTCCCTGTCCAAACTTCTCATGAAATTACAGCTGCGTCAGCATCTGCCTATCTCAGCGCAGGTGCTTTTGCTCACGAGTTGAACACTCCACCCCCCATATCTTCATGAAATTACAACAGGATACTCTGATATATCATAGCTTCACAAGAGAATTTCAGCTTTAAGCATCTCCTCTCTCTCTTCCCTCAGGTTTTCAGCTCTTCACAGCAGTAAAAAGGGTTAATCTCACCTCGGCCTTGCAGCTTTGCAGCTGGAATGTTGAATTTTTCTTATCGCAGTGGAGAGGGGGGAGAGCCGAGCCGCTCCGGCTGCCCACGGCAAGGCAGTGGGGGGGGTTCCATGGCTGGAACAGGTCCATGGCTTCAGGATGGCCGTGGCCCGGCCCGGCCTGGCCCAAGCAGGGCCTGGCCGGGCCCGCTGGCCCCCACTCGGGGCCCGCAGCCACCTGTCCCAGCGCCGGAAACGAGAGAGAGCTTGGAGGGGGAGTTTGCCTATTCTTAAATGTGGATAACAGAGGTGATCACAACTTTAAGTGGCTTAGAGAATTGTCCATATTCAAACTGGCCAGCTGATAGGTTCTATCAGTTCCCAGAGGAAACTGTAAGCACCCCTTAGCAAGGACGTCCCTTCTGGGACGATGCTTGCTAACCTATGACAGCATCATATTGCAGGACACATTGTTCCACAAAGGTGGATAAGGATTAAGTGACTTCCAGAGATCTGAGCAGGTGGACATCATTATTTTTGACAATATTCTGACCTGGGTATATTATCCACTATCCTTTATCTTCTTTTCCTTCCCTCCTCTACAGAGTAAGATAGATGAAAAAAACCCAAAAAAACAAAAAAAACAATCAACAAACAAAAGACCCCCATAATCCTGTGATCAACTCAGAGATCAAATATCAAAATCAAGCAGTTAACATACACGGGTAAAATGAGATCAGATTACCAGGAGTCAGGAACATCTAGGAGCACAGCAAACAGGCCAGACTGCAACAGACCCATGATCAAGAGTATCCTATTCATATATCAGAACAGAAACTGTCACAGCTGATTTTTCTATGCTATTGCACAAGAGGATATTGGGTGGCACACTCAACATCACGATAATTCTATTTTCACCAAATTCAAAGTACTCATATTTTTGGACATGTGAAGTACCTCACCTGAATAAGAGAGTAGATTATTATTGTTAACAGTACCAAAGCTGACGAGAAAAAATGTATTTAAATGTTGATGGAAGTTTTGCTTTTCAGACTGAGAGATGACCGTTGAAGGAATGAGGTACAAGCAGAAAAGGAAGGGAATACACAGAGTAATAATATACGGTTTGCTTGATAAACATGGATTTAAATGAGGAGGGGGGGAAACAGAAAAATCATCTACATTAGAACAATTTATGTAAGGCTAGACTTTTCATTGGCCAAGGTTGTGTCCAGAATATATATAATTTCATAACTCTTTATGCAGAAGACATTATTGCAGCAAAACTCAGAACTTGTGTCAGCAATGATGTTTATGTTTCGAACACACTACTAAAACTGAAGAAAATTCTGAAAAGGACACTATAAAACATTCAGGAGCTGGAGAAACAAAGTTACAGACCTGCTGAAATGCTAAGGCTATTACATTATCCATAGCAATGATGAGAGGTGGTTTGATCACACTGTGTATGTTCTTTCTAAGACTAAAAATACCAGATATTGAAGAGTTTTTTAATGTTTGAGTCAACGGTTTGAAATTCTAACTACACAGCTTTTAATTTAAACACACTTAAAACAGTAAAATCAGGAAGAAAAAAAAACAGTACTGAGTAGAATTTTTAATTTATGAAGGACAATTTTGTATTTGATATGAGCTTGGGTGTTGAGGAAGAAAATACAAAATTACTGTCCACTTTAATGAAAAACCCTTGCTTCAAGGATGTGACATGGAATCAGATCAACAGCCACAGTAGGGCTGATATCAACTTTCTTACCCTCTTCCCTCTGCTCCGAAAAGAATGAAAAAAAAGTGCTTGTAGTAATTTTAAAGAGTTTGATGCATTTTATATATATATATATATATGTATATATATGATATTAAATAGCTTAATTTCCCTCCATTCAGCACCTTTGAAGATGTTTAGCAGTGTAATGGCAGAATGCCAATTCATAACAACCCAAATAGGTGGAAAAAATTGCTTGCTGAAAGTACCTCCTCTTCTCTTCAGCTGGCTAAAATTAGCTGCCCAGTTCCAAAATGCTGTAATAAGGTGGGATAAATCCCATCATAAAAAGAATTCAGTGGAAAATATTCCATGAGAAAGGGTATGGTCTGTGAAAAAAGCACTTACTATCATGCATTTGCTGTAATTATACTTTACTTTTCAAACTGTAATGAGCAGTCATTCATAAAAATGGTAGCTTAAAAACATGACTAATTTGTTTTAATTTCCTTCATTGATCATTTTGATATACGTGTTGTTAAAATGTTGATATATTTCCTGCACTGAATTTGCATCTCTGGTCATTGGCCACTTTATTGCATTTGAGAGCATTGATGCTTGGAGACATCCAGTAGAGTAGTACCTCTGCTTTTCTGACGTTTTTGTCCCTTCTACACTTTCTAGTATGTAAAATTCCAGAAAGAGTTCTATGAGAGGCACATGCCTACAAAAAAATCCTCTGAGAGAGGATACCAAATGGGGGAAAGCAGGAGTGTGAAGTGACAGAAGCATAGAGCTGCTTTGCTTGTTTACCAAAGGTGGGGATGATGTAAAGAAATAAACCCAGGTGGGCTGCACAGGAATGGTTGGCTTTGGAAGACACAGGCCTCTAAATAGTTCACAGGTGGAATGTGTAATACAAAAGGGAAACAAATTGGTTTATGAACTGGAAGACATTTTTACCTCTTGCTTGGGATAAACACATTCCTCCCAAGTGGGGCTGGAACTAAAAGAAATTCCCTGAGTCGACTACATCTGGCATGTGCTCATGGGAGAAGTCATGGTGTTGGGCTGCAGGGAGATGCATAGGATCTAAAGGAGGGTGTGCTGAGAGAGGGTGGATGAGAAGCAGATGAGATGAGAATGCTATTATGAAATCTCTTGGGTGTCATGAAAGCTTCCTACAATTCTGGTTCTACGTATGAGCTTATTTTAGTGACAAATGAATCAAAGTGTAAAAGACACTGAAGGCTGGAAATCCTGTTAGTATCATGGAGTATAGCTGAGAAGGCCTTTCTTTCATCTTTTCACTTCCCAAGATTTTAGCCTTAAATAGTTAAGAAAAAGAAATTCGTTCTTATAAATTATTGTTTCTCTATCTGAAATTTTCCACACCTTATCTCTTTTTTTGCTACCCTTTGTAGCAGGTTGTTAGATTATGTTTACATTAAAACTGTCTGTTTGACTCTCATGCATTGGAGACATCTGCGAGGTGGCTTTGAACTAGCTATACTTTCTACAGCTGTTAGGAAGAGAGCCATGGCAACACACAGTGTGCTGTAGGCTTTAAAGTGTGCCCTTGAGATAGAAAGGAGGACAACATAATAAACCTTGACTACCTTCCAGATTGGAGTCAAAATAGATGTTAATTTGTCTCTTCGTATATTTTCCTGCTGCTAGTCACTTGTAATTGCTGTTTACAGACCCAAGTTGGAATGAGGTCATCACTTTGCCCCCAAGCTTTGGAATATTAAGCAGGATTTCTTAAACCTGGGTTGTCAGGGTTGCTGTCACCAGCTATCTTCTGCCATGCAGCACACGTCCATTCGCAGTCCTGTATCTCATGTGTCTTAGCCTTATCTGCATAAGCTAGGTAATAAAAATACCACAAACAGGTTATTTGCTCATTCCTAATTCACCTTAGGAGTACCCCCACCATATTTTATGAATGTCTCCAGTGAGTACTTGATGCTTTTTTTTACATTTCTTCAATATTCTCCTCCTTTTTCTGATCACTTTAGGCTCCCTGATTCCTTTTCTAGGGTAAAGTGGAGTTAAACTAAAATCTCTTATGTGATAAAGAAAGAAATAATTCTAGATGTTAAAATAGGTTGTCAGAATGTTGACAAGTGTAGATAGAATGTGATTTATGGACCTTTAACTTTTTAAATTAAAATCTTATATCCTTAGGTAATACAGTAGTGCTGGTGTGCATTGAATTCTCACACTGCATTCCAAATTATCTATAGTACATTAATTTACCATAGATCTGTTTCAGTTGTTTGAGTAAAATGGACGAGATAAATTGAATTAGTCTGAAGTATAACTCTGAAGTATAAGATTGTGAGGAAAGGGAAAGGCCATGAAGACTGTCAGATGTAAGAATTAACTGCTATCACTTGAAATGTTACTTGTGGAAAAGAGACACCGGGAGACAGTAATTTGGATACTCTTTGCTGGCTGATGCAGTGGATATCCTGTTCAGGAACATACAGCTTAAGGGGATTTGTAGCATAGTTTCCTTTCAGGATGTCTCAAGTTAGAAATGGAAATTTAAGAACTTAACAGAAGTCATATAAAGTTGGGCCAATAGCCCATTACATCTGGATCCTGCCGGGCTCATGGCAGAATTCAGAGTTGTAGGCCAGAAGCCTCAGAAAATTTAATTTTTATAACAACTTACCTACAAAGAGTTTTCCTTCTTATCACACTTAATTGTGAATTTCCTAAAATCCTGAAGTATCACAAAACAAACAATCTTGATTATTCTAAATTTTAACTTTTTCTAATTCAAACGAATGATTTTTAAGTTCCAGTTTTCAATTTTATGAGCTTATGCAGTCTAGGCATAGATACTGCAAAATACTTGGAGAGGCTGTTTTTGATTTTTTTTCTCTGCAATATGGTCAATAGAAAGCACTTAAAGTACTGTGGAAGGCCTTTTTGCAAACTACTTTTAGCTTGAGAGGATCAATGGTTTTGAAAAGGCATATCAAGGAAAAATAAAGGTAATTCAAAATTATTTTTTAGGTCCTGAAACATTTGCTGAAATTAAAATTTAAAAAGAAATTTACGAACTGTGACACAGTAAAGACAGGAAATATCTCTCTTTTTTATGGTTATTCTTTTTCCTGTAAAATTTTGGACTTGATCTACCATGATTTTTGGAGCTTCTCAGAGAAAAAAAAAAAACAAAACAAAACAGATAAAGGATTATTTTACAGATTAAGATACATTTGCAGTCATAAGTACTTTATACAGCTTTTTGGGGAGTTCCAATGTCCCTAACAAGTTTTAGCATTTAGATGCCCAAATAGTAACAGATGAAAGTTAAAATTCTTTTACAAATTAGGAACTGGTGAAGCTGTAAAGTGAAATAGAGGCAAAAAAGGAAAAAAAAACCCCAAACCCGAAACAGTTCACAGCTGGATATCTGAGGATTTCAGCCAAGACTGCATTATTGATCATGTACTGTTAGTTGACAGAGAAAGCTGGTCCCTTAGGCTGTCTTTACAGGGGGTAATTATAAAGGCATTTCACATCTTGGATGTATGAAAAGGCCTTTCAGAAATGCTTACTTAACTTCTACTGAAGGAAGTCAGAAAATTAGGTTCCTACCTTAGACCTCACCAATGCACCAGATTTGAGGGATGAGCTGTAGTTAAGGTTATTCATCAGAACTAATCTTCCAGTCTAAATGGTTTGATCTTCCCCATCGCTTTGCTGTAGAACGGCTACATCAGAAGCAGACATCTACCATGTTACATCATTTTCTCCAAAGCAGGTAGGAAAACCATGAAAATAAACGTGATTATTTCTGATATTTCAATATTTTAGTGGGGAAAATAGCAGAACAACATGCTAAAAGAAGCCCAAAGAATTCAGAAAAATGTCTAATGTTGAATGTACACAGCTGGTTTTGAAGCCAAACAGAAAGTATTTAATTGTGAACATGTCTTTCTCAGTCAACCCCAAACATATTAGAGACCAGGAAGGAAAGAGATAATAAATACAAGAATTAATTTTGAAGTCACTTCAGGAGCTACTGATCTATATAAGATCAAGCAACATTCTTCTGTGACATCTGAATCCGTAAACATGTCATTTCAGCTTCATTTCCTAGTATGGTGCTTTGTTCGGTCAGTGTTTGTCTCCTTGAGATGGAAGTCTGCAGGAGGAATATTGGTAGGTTTGCTGTATAAACTTTTTGTTTAAATTCAAATTTAGGCAAACAGGCTCCTCTTCTGGAATCCTCAAATGCATTTACTTTCTACTTTAACTTTCTAAGAATGAAGGTTTTAGGAACTCTGTAGAGGCCTAAAATTTAGATATAAATATAAATTAAATGAACTCTCTAAGCTAGGAATGATCTTTGTCTATATTTCTGAAATTCTGGAAGATGAGGAACCTACCTCTGCTTCAGCAGCAACATAAAGTGAGATGTAAGAATTACCTCTGTCATATATACATATTTTCTCAGGTTTCCTGTATCTCATTTTATTTGCTTACAGTAGAAGCAATTAAAAGTATCATTGAAATTATAAACTAATTCAGAAATCTTCTAATCTTATAGTATTCTGATTCCTTTCACCCACTCCTTCTCATATGAATGAATCTACATTTTCTATGCCAAAAGGAAAGGAAAACTTCAGCTTGGGAATTGTATTGGGATGGATCTCTTTCTGCAGCAGGTGAGTTCTCTCTCTCTGATAGTTGGTTACATAACCTAAATGTCCATGCAATGGTGGCCTAGGCTGTTAGAGCAGGAAAGAAGTCTGGGTAACTCTGCTTTGCTGCAGTGTCCCTCCTCTCACAAAATAACATTTTTTTTTTCAGTATGGAGGGAGGTAATCATTAGTGCAGAGCTGTTACAGAGGGGATACTGTAACACAATGCACCAAACCAGGAGTCCCGTGGAAAAGAAATATATATGGACAGATTCTTGGTAGGTGTTTCAGAGGTGTTTATTTCGCCAGCCGCATGGCCGGGGCTCTGCCGAGGAACTCTCACAGTCCGGGCGAGGGTCCTTCTGCCCTCACAGGGGAACACAAACCAACCGATGGGGAATGAAGCTGACCAGGGGCAGGGAAACCCCGTGCCTCCCCTCAGGGCCCCTCTCCCAGGGCTCCATGGCAAGGGGAAGAGACCCCAACACAGAGCCCACCATCCCACCCCTTTATCAGCATTATCAGGTTTTATCATCTATGGCTGCTTAAATTCAGGATCTTTCCATTTTACATAACCTAAGTGGAACAAAAGGACCAGAACTCAAGACAGATTTTGGCTGCTTGTGTGCTCAGGTACCTCAAGACTATGGATTTGTTCAGAATTTTAATGTTTGTTATCAGCCAGGGTTAGACACATTTTTTTCCCTTCATCTAAATCGAAAAATGCTGAAAACATCTTGAAAAATGTTTTGCTATTTTACTTTTGGTTCAGAAATTATGCATTGCTTGGATTTGTGTACCGACAGATAATGAGGGAACATCACACAATATATGATAACAATAACACTGAAGTAATGTGAGAAAGTCATTTATCTTTCCGTTTCCACTCTGCCTGTTAGAATCTGAAAATCACTACCATTCCCATTTGAATAAATATTTTGGTGGGAAACATTCATTTGAATATAAAGGACTAAAGAGTTCAGCTATTTCCTGTATGCACAGAAGTTAGATGGGAAAGGAAGAAAGAGATGAAGTACTGCTACTTATCAGCAATATAAGCTGCATCTTTTGAATGTTTTGTCAGTATTAAAGTACCTTATGTTTATTGATAATCTCTTTGCCAGGCATGTTTTGTAAGCCTATTTCTCAGAAAGGTATCTCATTTTCCATGTCTCTCTCTCTCTTCCCCTCTTCTTCTAAATTGCTTAACAGCTTGGAGGGATCTGTCACAAATTTCATTACATCTTCAATATTTGCATGTACAGGTAGAACTAATTCATTTTAGAAGAATTATTAGAAAAATGTATTTTCTTTTTGCTCTTTATGTTGATATAGGAATTAATGGTAATTGATTATGATCTGTGCCCAAATTACATTGAAATTTTTTAACTCCAGTAATGTATCTAACTCAGGCACTTAAGGAACATGCTAAGGGTGAAGAATCTCAGGTTCTTTTGTGAGAGATCAGAAACAGAAAAACCATCTCTATCCCTTATGTCTTTTTGTGCATCAGTTAACATGAAATTAACAGGGGTCAAGATCCACTTTTATGGATGTGAAAATTGTATCGGAAGGAGCAGAAGTAAGGTGAGGTCTTCTTGTCTTATATCTGGGATTCATCAATGATCTGGAACATCTTTCTCAAGGAAATAACTGACTTTCTGAAAAAGTCTTCTTAATGGTGTCAAAGAACTGGGGTGATTTGCTCTTCATTCTGCTATACTGCAGTGCTGACAAGGGTCTCCATCTCAGGTAAGTGAAACATTTGACCCGACCTTAACCTCGATTCCGCTCATTTCCAGGTCTGGCAAAAATAGATGAAAAGAAAAAGGATGCCAAACTCCCTTCTCTTCCCAAGTCTGATAAACTTTATTATTGTTTCTTCCTTCCTTCTTTACTTTTTATCCTTGGCAAAGAAGCATACTTTATTTCTGAATGCAAGAGGGAGCCAAAAACCCCAATAATTTCACTGGTTTGGGGACTGAATGGAACCAGTTCAGGACTGTATGCAACCTAATGGTCCAAACTTGACAGGCTAGAACACTTGATTATCGTATAGTTCTTTCTCCAAAATTCATGGGCTGAATGCATCACTTTTAGCTGACAATCTGCTCTGAGTTCCAATTTAGCAAGACATTTTTTCTTCAGTTCTGTGGTTCCAGTCTGCCAAAGCCATGACACTATCTTGTGCAATCTGACTTTGTAAGGGTAGTGCCACTAATTTGTCGTGGCAAGACAGTACTACAAAACAAAAAGTGATATTTACAAATTTATCACAGCAATCTCAGCTCTGATAAGATGGTTTTGGCCTGCTAAATTTGGGCATGCCCTTTGAAGCTTACATTGAATTTAGTGTCTCAAAGTAAAAAAACAAAAACAAGCACAAAGAAAGACACGAGCAACTGGACATTTCCTAGTCTTTTGCAGGAACTTCTGGTCTGTTTTAGACTAAAATCCTTGCTGAACATGGTTTCTCTGATTTCTAAGGACAGCTTGTATTGGCAATGAGAGACACAATTACTGCATGTACTTGCCTAATAATTACTTGACAACTTCAGATGCATAAACAAAATGATATTCTTAGGTAAGTCGATTTGCAACCCAAGCTGCAGCCCGAATTTACTGTAGATAGGCATATAAATGAATTCTGAAAAAACCCTCACTTTTCTGTTTCAGGGAAGTAGATTTACTTTTCATTCATAAGTTCTAAAAGTAGAGACAACCATCCTCCTGTGTGAAAGAATTTCCTGTGAGGAGCAAAAATGATTTAAAAACAAAAATAGTTTTCTCACAAGAAAACCCTGAAATCTTAGTGTTCATGACTGAGTTCATGTTCAGCTACCTTAAAATATGAACTTGACCTGGTGCTTTGAAACACCTCTCACAAATGAGACATGAAGATGCTATACTGGGACTAAAAGCTAAATGAAGTGGTGTTGGTGGTCCATTAGTTAGCAGTTTCTTCACTAAATCTGTACTTATGACTCAGAATGAAGCACTGTGTTTCAGATGAAAATTAAAACAGAGGTCCCTGACCATTTTGTTTCATTAAACATCCAATGACAATTTTAAACAAAGCAGGGGATGTTAAGTTCAACGTTCTTACAAAATTCCTATCTGGATAATTACATCCTGCTCTACTAAACTTCCCTCCAGTGAAAATTTAATTAAAATGATTTGATGTCTCTCTGGCACAGTGTAGACAGGTGTCTGTAACATAAAAGCCACCAGCACATTTGACATAAATTGATGTTCTTCTGTGGCAGGGAGAGCAAGGATAGAAGCATTACTTTCTCCTTACAAGAAATGGACATTCCATTTCAGGCACTGGGTATATCCAAATTATGCTGTTGATAACAAAGTGCTACATTTTTTTGATACATGCCCAGAATTTCTTTAAAGGAGTAGGAACTGAATTAATAGCTCACAGCCCTTCTGGCAATCAACTAGGTTCTTACTAGGTTTTATTAATGTTATATGTAGTGATTAAATAGCTATACACAGGAGGAAAGGATGTGGAAGGCACTTTTGCAGTGCAGCTGGGAATCTGCAACACAGACATTGAGAAAGTCTTTTACATTAATAATCAAAGGATCACAGAACCACTGGGGCTGGAGGGCACCTTTGGGGATCATATAGTTCAACACCTCTTCTCAGAGCAGGATCAGCTAAGGCAGGTTGGTCAGGACAGTGTCCAGTCATGTTTTAGTGTCTTAAATGATGGAGAGTCCACAACATCTCTGGGCAACCTGTGTCAGTGTTTGACTGCTCATACAGTAAAAACCCCTGTTTTTCTTCTGTTTAAACAGAATTCCCTGTGCTTCAACTTGTGTTTATTACTTCATGTCCTTCCACTGGGCACCACTGGGCCTGTCTCCAGTTTCTTTACTCTCCCATCAGGTATTTATACACACTGATAAAGTCATCCCCTGACTGCTCCAGGCTGGGCAGTCCCAGCTCTTTCAGCCTTCCCTTTCATGTCAGATGCTCCAAGACCTTAACGAAGTTGTGGAGACCTGCTGGACTCATTCCAGCACATCCATGTCTCTCTTGCACTGCAGAGCCCAGAGCTCAACCCAGAGCTCCAGATGGGTGTCCCTAGGGCTCAGTAAAAGTTGATAAAAGAATCTACTTTCTTGTACTTCTTTCAACTGGGCAGATGACCATTCCCTGTGTTCTAAATATTCTGCACCAAGTGACAAAAGGCAAATAGTGTTTTTTTGGAGGAAAAGGTTGATAAACTCAAGGAGCAGATGGGCATATTCTCTGGACCTCATATGTCTTGCAAATATTTTGCTAGATCCACTTCCATATGACTGTCATTCTTTACCAGTTCTTAGCAATAGCTTAGCCTTTTAAAGCCTTAATTAAACTGTCTCACTAATGGACAGTTAATGATTTAAAAGGAAACAATTCACCAATGTCATGTCCCTCCATTATACA
The DNA here is from genome assembly GCF_009650955.1 of Corvus moneduloides. Classification (NCBI taxonomy): domain Eukaryota; kingdom Metazoa; phylum Chordata; class Aves; order Passeriformes; family Corvidae; genus Corvus; species Corvus moneduloides. The sequence continues at coordinate 8,378,518 of NC_045478.1, forward strand.
GTACACATTTTAATGGTTTGTACTGAATCAGTTGCTTATCAAGACCTTGAATATCTCAACAATCGTACTACATTTTCTCAAAATAACATAATGTGATACAATGTGGTTAAAGTAGAGTGACAGCAAGAGCTGTGGTTTGAATGTAAATGCTGTGTTATACCATGGCAAAAAAATGTTCCACAAATCTAATGAGTCAGACATAGCCTTGAGTCTGGATGATATTCAGCATAATGACATGGCTCAAAAGTAATTGCCAAACAGTCCCTCATCACTCACAGTGCCTACTCAGTCATCTAGACCCTGTGCAAGCAAAACTCCCAGTGACTTCAGTAATGTAATGCCTTAGAAATGAACCCAAGATTATTCAAGAGAAAAAAAGAAGTGAAAGTCAAACAGAAAAACAATCACTTTAGAATGTATACAGCTTCCATCATCATAATATCTCTGCACTTCACAATCTTTTCCCAAAATGCTATTAAGCATTCATAAAGTAGTGATTTTATGAACGGGTATCTGATGCATCCAAGGTCATGCAAGAGATGTGGCAAACAGCAATACAACAATCCACCCTAAGAGACAAACCTTGTCCCAGGATAGAGGGAATTCCAGTAGTTGTCTAATAATGACTAGGGTCTACTAATAGGTAATTTTATGCATCAAATTTTATCATTAAAATGCATGCATTACAGTCTGAATCAATATCAATACTCAGACTGATTTCCTTATTGTTATTGACAGTAAACTCCATCCTGAGATAAAAACTTTCCTAATAGCCAACTAAAATATGCCCTGCTGCACTGTTAGATCAATTGTGATTCTTTTCTTTTCCAGTTAATTATAATAATTGATTCTATTGATTCCATACTTTTTCTGAAAATGTTTTTGCGTAACTCAACAATGAACAGTCAGAACGACTCTTCTAAACCAAAGATTATCTGCAGGAGATGACCAAGGATTAAAAATAGATTTATGAATCTAGTGAATAACAAGATGATTCAGGCACCTTCCACAGGCAAAGTAGCCGTACCTGAGCCTGTTCTCCAGCTGGATGTTTTGGGTTAGTCCCAGGCAGCAGCCAAGCACCACACAACCACCTGATCACTCCCCGTCTCTTGCAGTGGGATGGGGAAAAAGAAAGACTAAAAAAGACTCCATGGGTCAAAATAAAAATAGTTCAAAAAGGGAGGAGAAAGGGAAGGGAAGGGAGGAGAAAGGGAAGGGAAGGGAAGGGAAGGGAAGGGAAGGGAAGGGAAGGGAAGGGAAGGGAAGGGAAGGGAAGGGAAGGGAAGGGAAGGGAAGGGAAGGGAAGGGAAGGGAAGGGAAGGGAAGGGAAGGGAAGGGAAGGGAAGGGAAGGGAAGGGAAGGGAAGGGAAGGGAAGGGAAGGGAAGGGAAGGGAAGGGAAGGGAAGGGAAGGGAAGGGAAGGGAAGGGAAGGGAAGGGAAGGGAAGGGAAGGGAAGGGAAGGGAAGGGAAGGGAAGGGAAGGGAAGGGAAGGGAAGGGAAGGGAAGGGAAGGGAAGGGAAGGGAAGGGAAGGGAAGGGAAGGGGAAGGGAAGGGAAGGGAAGGGAAGGGAAGGGAAGGGAAGGGAAGGGAAGGGAAGGGAAGGGAAGGGAAGGGAAGGGAAGGGAAGGGAAGGGAAGGGAAGGGAAGGGAAGGGAAGGGAAGGGAAGGGAAGGGAAGGATGCAAAAGGCTCTCCCAAGCAGCTTGATGGCCAACCAGTTTCTGAGCAATGTCTACCTTCCTCCCAAACCCCTATTCCCTATGTTTTTATTGGTGAGCATGATGTTACATGGCATGGGATATCCTTTTGTTCAGCTTGAGTCAACTCTCCTGGTTGTATACCCTCCAGCTTATTGTGGGCTCCTAACACACTTGCTGGGGGGAGCAGATTTGGAAAAAAAAGAAAGACTTGACACTGTGCAAGTGCTGATCCACCATAGCCAAGTGTGTTATAAGCACTTAGTCACAAAATCAAAGCACAGCACCACAAGGAAGAAAATTATGTCCATCACAGCCATGCCCAGTACACTATGGGATCTCATCCCAGTCTATAAATTGACCTTAGACTTAAATAAGAATGGGCACATCCATAAATCTGCTGGAAACAGGCAGTCAGCTGACCTGTGTCAACTCTCAGCACTGTTTTTGGGTTCATGGTTTTTTTTGTTTTGGTTTTGGTTTTAGTTTTTTTAATGGAGATACCTTTATTTGCCCACATCTTTATTTCCTTTTAAATTAAGAGCTCATAGCATTCATTATTTAGAATTTCTCTTTTGTCATTTTAAATTATAGGGAGAGGAAGTTAGGTTTTATATTTTAACAAAATATAATAATATTTCACTACAAATTGCTAGGATTTAATTTGTCCTCTTCCTGCTATAAATGTTTCTAAGCTTTATCACAGGCCTTTATCTTAAATTCTAAGCTTTATGACTTTAAGCTATTGCTGGAAAGGGACTTTATTACAGGATGGTCACATCCCTTACTTTGTAAACAAATTGAATTTCTTCCTCGTTTCTGTTCTGTTTGGTTGAGTAATTGTCTGTTACTTTCTTGCAACAGTTCTCCTGGTTGCAAAGCCTTGTTGCACTATTTTAAATAAAATTGGTGGACTGATCTTTTTGTCTATGACCACGTCTTTATTTCCTTTTAAATTGAGAGTGAACCCTCACATAGGAAAGAGTAATCAGGGAACAGAGTTTTATTTATTAGCATTGATTCTACGAATCACCTGGTGCAGAAAACAAACTGTATGGGCAATACAATAATTTAGCAATTCTCTTGAATCTCAGAGTCAGTCTTCTGACCCTTGCAAGTGGTACAAGGAAAACAGACAAAACAATGAGCAGCAATCACTGTTCTTCACCCTTTTGCTCCTTTATGGCTCACCACACAATAATGTAATTTACCACAAGCAGGGAAAATCCTCAGGGAACACTTTAGAGAATGGGAACTGGCCTTAGGCTTTTATGGGATATTTTAAGGGTTCTTTCTGGAGAGAAAAAACCCTACAGTATTATTCTCTTTCCCCCTTCTTCTCTGCTTCCTGATATTAAAGCAATAGGTTGGCACCAAAACCACAGCAATTAGCCTCAATTTGTAGACTGTGGGGCAAACTGTAAAAGGCATTGTAAATACGGTCTTAGGCCCAATGCAGTTTAAGATTGGTTCAAATCCTCACCTGCTTCTTCCCAGGACATTTACCTATTGGTTTGTATGCTAGGCCAGCTTCCACAGAATTAGAAGTTGGTCTCTTTAAATATCTTCTTACTCAGTGGAGAAAGATTAAACTCTTCCAGAGATGTTAAAAAAAGGAAAAAAGCTGTGATGAGGTGCACCTTGGAAGAACCAGAAGTACATAAATTCAAACTGATACTGAATCACACCTTAACTGTTTCCTTCAGACAGAGCAAAATAGAAGTCTTTCTAAAACCTGATACTAAGACTTCGAAAATATTTATCAGTGGGATATAAAAGAAAATATTTCTTTATGGTGGGATATAGAAGAAATCTACTTCACTTAAATGTGAAACTGTACTGTCAGGACAAACTGCACCAAATAGCATTACTTGAAGTGAAATATTATTTCCAGTGCCTACAGCTATGTATAATCACTAGACAGATGCTGGGACCATACAAGTGGACCAACTGATATTTGTGATAGGAGTGGAAGGAAGCTTGAAGAGCTTCAGAAAAGCTTTTATTCTGAAATGGTAACACTGAAAAGCTCCATTATGGTGGGATGTTTTTCGTCCTTTGACAATGAGGATGACAATATGTAGGACATCCATTTTCTCTCCTCATTTTGACAAGTTGTATACAAGTTCTTAGTGGCAAGACATATTCAGGATATTTGATTTCACACTGGATCCTGTCAGGCTACATTGAATAACCAGGCATTTCAGCACTTCCTTTGCAAAGCAGTGCTTTAAAGAAAAGTCTTCTGGATGCTTCCTGTGCAAAAGAGATATTCTAGATAAAGGGGTAAGAATTGTGGGAATAGTTTTTTAATACCTGGCAGTGCCAGTTATGAGCACCACTAAAACTGAATAGCATTATCAGAGGAGCAGGAATCACAACTTAAATCTGAATCAGAGCCAAATGTAAGTCACTGAAGATAGGGAGATTTAAATTGGTGACAGATATGATTTGGATTAGTGAAAGTGCCAATGCTATATAAAGACATGGACCTGCTAGAAAGAGCTAGAAAGTGCATCAGAACTGGTGAACTTTTCTTAGCTGTAGACCAGAGTTGGTAGAAGGCCCACTGTTTCTGTAAAAGCAATATTTCAAGAGAAAAAAAATAAAAATGTTGTTTGTTACATGTAGGGTGCCCTTTACCCTGAAAACTGAAGATTAGAAAACTGATCAAAAAAAGATATTCTTGAAGAAAATTAAATTTTTTATTGCTTCTGCTGAACATCATTGGTATAGTCATTACATAAAGGTTGCACTAACAAAACTGAAAAGAGTCTAGACAGCCCTTTGGACAAGGTTTTTCTTTTGCCAAAACTGTAGGGACCACTAATATTTTCAAAAGTCCACTTAAGAACAAAATTGTTGGATTTTTTCTTCATCTGTGCTATTTTAAAAAGGACAAGATTGGCAGAAAGATTTGAAGGGAGAGACACTTTTCTCCATATCTTTTATCTATCAGTGGAAAGGAACTATGACAACTGGTGAAAAGTAAGATTTGACATATATAACATTTAAAAAAAAATGATAACATCAAAAAAATTTTTACAAGACTCTTTTCCCTTTGTGTTGGTTTAACAAAACCTGGTTTGTGGGGGCAGAAAAAGAAAAAAAAAAAAGAAGCTGTTCAAAACTTCTATGTCCAGCACAGAGCCAGTCACTGAAGGCTCTGACGATGGGCAGGTTACTAGCCCAATTAGACAAGCTGGTGACGCCTCTGTAATGACATACTTAAGAAAGGAAAAACCGCGAGAAGTTCTCTTTCTTGCTCCCCTCTGAGGGATGGCAAGGGGGCCCCTGGACCCCTTCCTGGAGAGGGCGTCTGGGCCTTTACCGGCATGGAGGTTGGGGCCGTGCAGCTGGGGGGGTGCCACTGGAGCCCATCCCGCCAGGGAGCCACCAGGGACTGCGTGGCCAGAACCCTCCAGAGGCCGGGACCGTGACGCCGGACCCCTCCTGAGGCTGGAGCCACCCATGCGCTGCCGGCAGGGACCACGTGGCCAGCAGCGAGAGACATGGCGAGCAATTCCCCGATGCAGAGCCCAGATGAGATCGACCTCTCAACTGCAACTTACAGACACCAACTTTCTTCCAAGTCAGAGGAAAAGGAAAAGTGAGGATACGTGAGAAAAACCAACATGGCGGCACCAAGGTCAGTGAAAAAAAGGAGAAGGAGGAAGTGCTCCAAACACCGGAGCTGAGATTCTCCTGCAAGCTGTGGTGAGGACTCTAATACAACAAACTCTTTCCCTATAATTCATGAGGTGCGTGGGGGGGTGCAGAGACCCACACGCAGCCCGTGAAGAAGAGTACTCATGCTGGAGCATGTGGATGCTGAAAAGCTGTAATCTAGTGAGGAACTCAAACACACAGATGACCCTTGCTTTTAGAGATAGAAGAAGAAAGCCTTCGCTTCCAGACTAGAACAGCTCATGGTTAAAAGACTAAACCCCATGAACTAAAATGACCCACACTAGGCAGTTGTGGGAAGACTGCTTGGCCCATGGGAGGGACTCACATTGCAGCAGGTTTGGGTGGGCTGTTGCTTGTGACAGTTAAAATCACACGAGAAATGTTCACAGAGAACTATCTCCTCTGGGAAGGATCCCACAGCACAGCAGAAGAAACTCTTCTCTTTAAGCAGACTGAAGAAAGATTTTTAAGGAGTGAAATACTGACCAAAACCCCCTTGTTTTGTTTTCTTGCGCGGTCAGTGGAAAGAGGGAGGGACTGGGAAAGAAAGGTGTTCTGAAGGTTTGCTTTGGTTCTCATTACCCTTTTCACTTTTAATTCTGTTAATAATAAATTTTCTTTATACTGTTTAAGTTTTAAACCTGTTTTGCCTTAAAGTTTTTTTCAATAATCCTTAGCTCATGAAGTTTTCAATTTCCCCTCCTCTGCTTAGCTATAGCAGAGGAAAACGAGTAAATAGTTTTTTCATGGGTGCCTGGCGTGTAACCAGTGTCAACCCTCAACACCCTTTCATATGAGAGATTTTTGAAATGAGAAGAGTTAGCTATGAAGAGTTGACTGGTCATGAAAGAGAACAATTTTAAAATCAAGAGTCTGAAGACTAGAAAAATGTTAATGACAAGTCTAATAAGGAGAAGACAAGTAAGAGAAAAGAGCAAAACAACTGCATTTGGGAGGAAAGAACTCCTTGTACCTATCTATTCTGGAGTTAGAAGGCAGCTCTGAAAAAAATGCAGAAGATGGAACCAAGCTAGTCACATTGGGCCATGATATGAGGACAGGAGGGAATAAACTCTAAGAAGTTCAAATTTTATATAAATAAGAACTTTTTTATACTTTCTGCCATTTTTCTTTTTTTAATTACTGTCTTGCAGCGAGGCAGGTTGCCCAGAGAGGCTCTGCAGAGTTTGCCCTTGTGGGTTTTCAATATAAAGCCCAGAAAAATCTGTTCTGACCTAAGAGTTGATCTCCAGAATGTCTCTTCCAAACCCAATTATCCTGTGATTCCTTGATTTTGTGACTGCACTATACCTTAATGGAGAAGAATTAATGCTGGCTTTTATATTTTTACTTCCTTTATTATAGAGTGAACATATTGGATTAATGCAAAGTCAGTTCTTTATACATCCTTGCAAATATGTGCTCAGCTGAGGTGCAGAAAGCAGGAAATTTTCTGAGGAGTTTTGCTAATCAAAGGCCATTCCATGTACAGGAAACAGTCCAAACTGAGGTGATGGAAGGGATTGCTCAGGTAGTTTAACTCCCCCTGACCTGGTTGAAACTAACAAAACAGTGGATAACAGTGTTTTGATCCCATTGGACTTGCTGATGTTAAATCAGGCAAATCCTCTGCCATGCTCTGCATGCCACGATAAACACAGTAAATGAGAGGAAAATGTAATGAGGGATTGTTTGGCAAAGCTTAGCATAGATGTTACATCATCATTACACTCACTGTGTTCTAAAACCACAGTTGTCCCTCTCCCAGAGCTGCAGTATCTTCTGGATTAGATAAGGAAAAACATAGACTATTCTGAAACAGCCTTCAGATTTAGTGGCCTAGGTAATTCTCTCTTCTCTTTCTGTAGTTCATAGAGGTAACTGGGGTAAGAGGCATTCTGTTGGATAGTTTTACATTCTGAAAATATTGGGTGTGTGTTAACTGCAATACCTGGCCAAAAACAAGGGCAGGGAAGGCATTAGAAAAGCACCAAGGGAAGGCTTAGCACTGGAGGAAAATAAACAGTGGGTAAGGAAAAGATGAGGGGGGAAAGGAGGTCCCAAGGGTCTTGTGGGCCATAAGGAAATAGGGCCAATGAGCTAAAAAGAGAGAGAAGATACACAGTGAGCAACAGGGAGGGTTAAGTGCCCCCAAATAAATAATAAATAACAAAATCCCAAACATTCACAGATCTTCCACTGTCACACCTGTGCAGATAGTGAGCATGGCAGCAGGTGTTTCTGCTTGATGTAATTACTGCTGTAAGCCTAGAGCAGTGTTATACAAACGAGAGAAGTTAAAATTGCTCAGGCTAGCATTTTAGGCAACTTTCTTTAAGACACATTTCTAAGAAGTGCCCCTAACCTGAGGACAAACTAAGTAATGCCAGACCAAAGTTTGCTTGTGATTCACTGTTGGCTTAAATCTGGTAAAGTACCATGCCGAAGGCAGTCTGAAATATGGCCAGCCACAAACATGGATTAAATTCATCTGGTTCACCTAAAATGTAGTGTGTGAAATAAGAGCCAGTCTAGTCAGTGTATGAAAATATAAACTTTTATGACTTCAACTTACTGAACCTGGGTATAACTGAAGTGAGGAACCTCCAAGACATTTTTAAAGCCCTGAAAAAGTGACAGGAGCGTGATGCTTGGGCTTTAGCTGTATTCTTCCTGCCATCACTTTTAAAATGCAAATACTCTTAACTTTTGACTATTACTATCTGACTGACAGTGGATGAGGTATCCCTTCTCCTCCCTGGGCATCATTTATACTCACACACTGAGAGTGGCCAGCACAGTGGGAGCTCCTCAGATCCTGCAGAACAGGCATATTCCTTGATGTGCTGCAAAGTGCCACGCGCAGCACTGACCAACTGGTACAACGTGTAGCATGACTTCAGGAGTGCAAATACACCTCTGGCGTCTGCAGGCTTGGCTGGAACACTCCACCATCATGGAGAGGTTTCAAATCAGGACAGAAACCTTAGTGGCCCAAAGTTAGCTTTGGGAAAGTACATCTCCTTCTGACCCTCCAGAAAAACCTTTTAGGGAGAAGTCCATGGTCTCCACAAGCCCAGAGTGATGATTTTTGCTTTCCTGACAGCTTTCGTGGCTTGTTTAAGCTGCAAATCCTTGTGGTGGCGCATCCTCTCCCCGCCCCTCCCTCCCCTACTCCTTTCCAGGCTGGAGTGTGATCTGAGAAATATTAGGCCTCGTCCTGCTACTTCTAGGGTAGGAGGAAACCACTGCTGAAATTCTAATATTAAAAACCAAAGTGGACAAAGGGTGGAAAAGTATCTGATGTTTATTCCTCCAGGGAGAACAAAAAGGATCAGAGATTTTAAATCCACAATTATTAATGGAGTGATTATGTAATGATATGTGCATGGGTGTTACAAAAGGCAGAGCTACAATTTCACATACAGATTGAACTTCAAAAACAAGGAGAAAGCAACAGACTATGAGAAAGGAGGGACTGAAATGAAAACCAGTTGTTCCATGAACTCCAATTTTACAGTGCTCCAAAATGCACTGAGCTGTACCAACTGGCATATCATCAAAACTGGGAATAACATAAAACTGCCCACCCTTGAAGCATGACATGAGGAAATCTTGCAATTATGGAATACTGAATGTATTCCAACAAAACAAAGTTCCAGGCAGCTCATCTCCACCTACTTCCCATGCTCAGAATATAAATGGAAAAGGGAACATCAGCAAAACCTGTGGTTGGATACTTTGTCGCTGAAGGCTTTTTAAGCAACTGAAGATTAATCATCCTTTTAATCAGAAGAAGATTGAGGACTAAGGACTTATCGCCAAACAACTTACTTGGTAAATTACTCAAAGCACCTAATTAAATTGATATACTCTCTTACCAGGATGTAAACTTTAAAGTCTGAAACCCTGTAAACAGTACAAAGGTGCTTACCCATTATCCATGATTCATTTCTCTGTTGGTGGAATGGATAACAATAACTTTCTGAGAGCACCATAAAAATTAATTTAAAGAATGTAGTAGCCACATAAAGACTCTTTTCTTTCACTCTTTACATCATAAATTGCCAGATAAGGCACAGGGATTTTTAGTAGATATGAAATGGTAAACTAACAGCAATATTTACAGCTTTGTACAACATCCAAAAAACATGCCTTGAGCTGTTTGAAGCTTTGTTATACAATTATTATTGCTGAAAAAATAATTGCATCTGCTCCAAAGTTTGCTCAGTTCTATAAAAAAAAAATTAGTAGAACATGATTAAGAACAAGATCTGAGTTCATGTCATGATACTTTATTCTGTTCCCCAAGTTGTCTTTGTAGGAAGCCTAATCATGATTTTCTTTGCTGCTAATGGATAGCAGCTGGTTCCAGATCAATCTTGTTCACCAGAGAACAGGACTTGGGTCCTCTCAGGACTTTCAGTGAGCAAGTATATTTGGGTAGGATCCTTTATAGATGTCTTGAGTAGGGAATCTTAGGTCAGATTATAAGGTTAATACTTCCCATCTTTCTTTGAGAAGGGGCCAAACCTCTCTTACTGAAAAAGATGTCTAATCAGAGTATAATCAATATCATCTTCCTTTGAACCTGACCATAAATACTAAAATACTGTAATGAGAACAAATATGTAAGCAACCTTGTCTGGTGGAAGGTATCCCTACCTATGGCACAGGGGGGTTGGAATTAGATGATCTTCAAGGTCCCTTCCAACCTAAAACATTCTGTGATTCTACAAGCGTTTTGTAGCAGTGTGATGTATCTGACTGTCTGTGACAACATATAAACATTTTACATAACTATTTGAGTAGAAATAATCAAGGCAAGGGAAGATGAAGTAGCTGCTGGCAGGAGACATTCAAACAGTGATAATTGGCTAGACAAAGGAGAAGGAAACCTCAAATAATAGCAAACAGATAATCCTGCTGAACACAGGAAAGATGACTGGCAAAACCAAAAACCAAGATAAGCAGTCAGGAGCAGATAAGGCAGATGAGACTGCTTCTTTTGGGAGGGAGGCAGTAGCAGCAGTGTCACAGGGTGAAAGAAGATAAGTCTGACTCAATTCTGACTTCTCCAATCAAGTGGCTCTGAAGTCTGATCTCTGTTATGCCCATCAGTGGCTGTAGCCATAGGTGCTAAGTGTACAGCTGCGGTGCTGGGCACTCGTCTCTGATTTAGGATATGGGTACCAAAGGCTAATAGCTCTGTATGGTGTTAGTGACCAATAGTGTGCAAAGATTAACCATTAGCATCTGTGCTCTTCAGGAATAAATTAATTCAGCAAAGATTTGATTTAAACTGGACTGATTTATCAGTCTTCCAAGCACTCCCAACTTAGCCAACTCTAATTCCCTAATGGATATATATTTATATACATACATCGCCACACTTGTTTTTCCAGACTTTACATTTTCTCCACCTCTAGCAAATAGTAGGGAATTTCCCAGGGGAAAATCTTGCTGTATTTCCTGTATGCCAGCATATAATCCAAACAAAACTGTCAAGGCTCCATCACTTTTTGCTGCAACCCTGTGTAGCCAAAGATATGCTAAGTTGTTTTTTTTTTTAATATCTCCCTCATACTTTTGGTGTTATGCAAATAATAAGTACCAATAGCTATTTATAGTTCTAATTCATACTATACCATTCAGACAAATGGAAGAAAGATGAGAGTGACCAGACAAGCAGAGCTGAATTGTATGAATTTCAGACAGTGAATAAAAAGACTTGTGCTTATAACTAGCATGTCTGATATTGTTTTTCACTTATTTTCTTTCACATTTGAAAGAATAAAGAAAGGGGGGAAAAAAAAGAAATATAATGGACTAAATTAAATAACAATAACAAAAAGAGGAATATCTACTCTAGCAGTGGAAAATTACTGAAGTTAATTTTTGGAAGGTATTTTTGGAAAAATATCCGGTTGAGAAAAAGAAAAAACAATAAGATTTTCCTGGCTGTGATATATCCTGGGCTAATAATAGATCCCCTACCCATCGTACATAGTCAATAGCTTTTTACAACTGGTTTGGAGAATGTATTGGACAAAATATTCCAGAAAAAAGTTTGTCTTGGGAGAATGGTTTAGTAGGTTTATTCCATTCCAAACTTGTAAAATACCTGTAGTGGTTCGCTCCAGCTAGAAACTAAGAACCACGTAACTGCTTGCTCACTTCCATCCAGCCTCTTCTTGGGAGGATAACTGGGAAGAAAAGGTACATCTTGTGCATTAATTGAAATAAAATAAAATAATGATAACAACAATAATTATACTATAATAATAATGGTGATGATAATAACAATCATCATCATCACGATCATCATTGTAATGAAAAGGAGAGAGAGAGATAAAACCCAAGGGAAACAAGTGATTAGCACAAATCTTGGTGACTTCATTCTTATATCTTTAATTCCTTATAGCTGATTCTTGAATTTTGCTGGTTTTAGGAGTGTGATCTTTAGCTACAGAGATGGATTTTGATGTTGTTTTATCATACACAAACCTTTTACTACTTTAAACTAACTTGAAACAGGGGAGAAGGTGCTATGCATACTTATAATTTGCTGCTCTCAGCTGGGAAAGGGAGAGAGCAATATTTATGAGGGAAGAAGAAGATATATGGGCTTGTTGACAAATACGTATTTTTCTGCAGAGTCAAATTTCTGTGATGGCAAATGGACTCGGTCATTGTTTTGATAGCTTACAAATACAGCTTATTCCATCTCTGCATGATTTTTTTTGTTTTAATATGTAAAATGTGATAATATTGCAGGAAAAATTGAGCCTGAGAAAGGCAATGGAAGAGTCAAGAGATCTCTCAAGTGTGTTTTCTTTGGCATAGGAAAGACAAAAATTAAAGCTAATGACTTCTGACTCCAATCATAATACACCAGTACCTGTCCAGACCATTGACTTATTTCATTCAGAAAATGGAATCTGTAGCAAATTCATATTATTCTGTTTGTGACCTTGCACTCTGTTAGAGCTAATTGTCATTATGAAGCTGAAAATCCAACTCAAAGATCCAATGCATGTCCTGACTACAGGATAGCTGGCAAAGGAAGAAGTGAGTACAGAAGACCTGAAAAAAAGAGGGACAGATTGTTTTTCTGGAGCTTTTTTGGGGTTGACCTTCAAGAGAACCTATATTACTTTCAATAGAGGAAAAGCAAAAACAGACCTAATTTAATTTAGGGTTAGTTAAATTGGAACGGAAAATTATGTAAGGTGCAGAAAATGTCCATGGAACTATGGTGAAAACCGACCTATTTTTCAAGATTTGCACTTAATGGAAGAAAATAGTCTGGTTTACATCAAATGAGATCATGAAGGAAAACCTGCCAAAGCAAAAAAATCTTTGCTAGGTTAGGACATATTTGCACTCTTCAGTCTACACTATTTTTTTCATAAATGAACACAAAAATCAAACCTGATGTCTTCTTTGACTACAATCTTCCATGATAAAAGGGAAATACATGGACTGCCTTACTAAGAATGAGACAAGGTTTAGTTTTCAAAAAAAAAAAACTTGTAAATTACCTGCAACAAGTCTAATATTATAAAATACTTTGAATAATTTTTTCTCACGCCTGAAAATATATCACAAAATCAAAACCTCTGAGCTTCAATGACAGACTCTCCTGTTCTTGTTTGAAAAGAGAAACAACTAAAATACCTATGTACATGCACTAATGAAAGAAGATTGTAAAGCAATAGGCCAGTTTATCACTTATTTTTTCTACATAATGACTGCAGATTCCCTGCTCAACAAAAACACCCCAGCCTGTTTATTTTTTTAATGATGAGCTGCTACCCAAAAGAAACAAAGTGGCACTCTGTTGACACCATATGGTGGCTGAAAAATGGATTCCATAGTATTCTATTTGTTAGAATGTCTTCTGAGTTTTTGTATCCATAATTTATGTTGGGGCCTTCTCTGATTGCCAAAATATTCAAACGGCTTTCTCTTCACAGGGTAGCCTGCGGGGGGGGGAAGAAGGTTTTCAAAACAGCAGGACCCGAGCAATCTCCTACTGCTCAGAGGAGAAATCATTTCCAAGCTTCTGTCCTTCTGGCTGCTTTCATTGTAATAATAATTTACATCCTGTGCGAGGAAACTGTTTGCATTCAGAAGAAACCTAAAATAATAAATAAAAAGAAGAGAAAAAGCTCCAACAGTTTTGTTCTTGCATGCTAATACAAGAATTTGTGAATATTAAGCATCAATTTAAAGTTGCATTGACTCCTAGGCTCTGACGTAAGTAGAGAGCTTAGGTTTTCATATCTTAATGGAAAGCGATATGCAGAGGTTATTGAACAGTGCAGTTTCCAAATGATTGCCTCTGAAGCTGGCATAGAGAGATCCAGAGTGGTTATGGATGAGCTAAAATAATTAAGACATATTTATCCCGGTGTCTACTCAGTTATTACTTACTTTTTAAGAGGCCATAATTTAGGCAAAGATTTAAGTATGACTGCGAATTACAAACAGATATTTCATATGGTCTTAATGTGGTGTATGAGGCCACTTGCATTATGCAGCAGGATATGTCTGCTGTAAGCAGCAGGGATCCTGGAATCACGTTAAAAGACTGAACTAGTCCCTCCTTTCTCACCTTTCTCTCCTCCTCGATCTATCACAGCTTAGTGCTTGCTGCTGTATGACCAGTTCTGTTTCCCCTCTTCCCTCTGGGATGTTGGCAGGAGCACACAGGATGATGAATGGACACCTGAATGTGAGGGGAGCCAAGACCAGCTGCAGCTGGGTTATTAATGCTTAACAGAATAGGATTATAGGAGAAGGAGCCCACCTGTTGTGGGGATCTTCTTAAGAATTAGATTAGACCTCTTTGACCCTGGTCTCAGAAGATTATTTTCCTCAGGAGTAAAATGGAGTTATATGGAGGTTTTATTTCATTCCTTAGCCTTGGAAGCATTCCTTCATTCTTGATCCTCCAGCCATCCTAGGCACACAGCTGAGATACTCCAGTTGAGGTCTGTAAAAGTACTTTAGCCAGTAGCAAACTTGGATCCCATGAAACTGTAGTTTTTATAAAGAAATAGAATGGAAGCTGGATATTCTTCCAGAGCATTTGGTAAAATACTGCTGACAGCTTTGCTTATTCTGAAGATGTACTGGTTTAAAAAATGGCTTCATTGTAATAGAGATTTAGTAATGTGAATACATATTTCTTGTATTAGTCTGTTTAATGACACAATCTTAGAATTTCAGTCAATATTTAAATCTGACATATTCTCTTCCAAATCAAAAGAAAGAACTTACTCTCCTATAGGAAATGAAAGTAGAAGATCTGTGACCAAATTAAATTAATTTTTTAGAGAAGCATTATATGCTGAGGAAATCTTGAAACACTGAAAGTAACAATATTTAATCTGGGGGGAAAAAAAGGGAAATTTCATTCAAAAATTGTTTCTACGTATGTGCTACAAATAGTTTCTGGAAGAAAGAAAAGATGGGCCAAAAGTTCTAAGTACAGCAACAAAGATCTGCAAATTAGTTTGCAACTTATTTAAGATAGTCCTCTAGAGAGATTTATCCTGCCCTACAGAGAACTTCTCCACACAACCTGAATTTAGGATATCAGCTAAATTTCACTCATGTGAGCAGCTCAGTTCAAGTTATTTATGCTAGGAAAAAGACTGAGTCCCCAGTATTCACCTGGACTAATGACATTACTGAATTAATTTCCTTTATTTGAGGTTCCATTTACCTTTCAGGCATATTGTCTTTTGTGTCACAATTACTAGTCTTTATGTCTATTTTTGTATATAACTGCAGTTCAGGTTAAGGCAAGTTGACTCTCAAAGTGAAGACAGAATCTTTAATGGAGAGAAGGGTGGGAAGACAGTCTGAAACTGTCTGTCCCAAGAGTGATGCTTGTGAAAATCTACCACAGAAACCCCCAGAAGCATTAAGATTCAGCTTCAGATTAATTTAGCTGTTCAGAGGGTTGGTGTTTAGATGTAATCTCTCAGTTTAAGGTTCCGGCGTGGTTATTGGGACTCTCTGGTGGGTTTCTGTTACCTAATATGGGTCCTGCTGCTGGCTGGCTCTGGGTGTTTGAGAGATCTACACAGGACTTATAGTATGGCATGGAAGCTAGGAGAGATATTTATCCTTCTGAAGCAACAATTGGAAGCCAGAGAAAATCTGAGCATGGGATCCCATTCCAGGCAAGTAACGTCAGTGGAGGACGTTTAGCTGGATAACCTGTCTTTATAGCAGAGACACAAATTTTACCTGCTGAATGGCTTTCTAGGATCCATGGACTGCACTGATGAGCTCTCCGCTCAGTAAAATGGGAGCTGAGACAGGCAACTCATGGGAGAAACTTAGGTCTTGCTCAGCTGCCCAAAAATAGTCGTCTACTGCCATTTGAGTACCAGAAAGGTTCCTGTAGAGTGTGGAAGTATCTTTGGCAGTGTATAATGTCAGAAATAGCACTAGGTACCTCTGTTTACATCATCAGTTTGGGTTTATGGAATCCAATATGAGACTTTACATGTAAACATTAACTATTTGGATTTTGAAGCTGAATCCCTACCACCCCCAAGACTGCAGATGTCCTTTCAGCACAGAGTAACTTGAAGTTCTAACAGTACACCTTTTTTTCCCATTGACGCGGACATTATCTGTCTTTTCCAGTCATCAGGACTGTACCTGTTTACAGATGTTCTCCCTGTCAACAAAGATTCAGCAGAGCACAGTTCAGTGCAGGTAATAGCAATTGTTTTTTACTCTCAACCTGTAGATAGATTCATTGCTGGAGAGAAGATTCAAGGCAAACAAAATGAGGTGATAAGTTTTATCACTAAGTTATTTCAAGTACTATTTGTGTCTCCTCAATCGAACTTTCAGATCTTTTCTCATATACAATATTGATGCTTTTGTTCCCTAGAAAAGCTGCAATAATTTGTTATTAAGGTGTCATGGTACTTCTAATTTTGTTTCTTCATTTTCTGTTCTCCTTTAATTCCTTTTGCATGCTGCACTGAGAATAGATGATGAGATGAGCTCTAACTCCCTTGCAAAACTTTCTTCTTGTAAGCAGAGTTTCTTTTTTTTTTCAAAGCAGAACCATGTGCTCTAGCTCTAAGCCTCTTCCTCCTTTCTCATTCTTAGCTCTCAAGGTCATGTGTTTAAGTATTTCAGTTGCAAGTATTAAAAGTACTACTTGTTTAAAACAGAACTTTTCCTCCCCTCTCTCCTCTTGAAAAAACCCACCATGACTTCAGGTATTAACAGATTAGGAAATTTAAGTGTTCTTGATTAAGGATTATAGAGATGAGAATGGCAATAACCATGCAGCCTAACAATACATTCTGATCTAGGTATATTGATAAGAGAAGACTTGTAGGACTGAATTTACAAGCTGCATATGAGAATGCTGGTGTTATAATTTGGATTTAGCTTAAGACTGGAGTGATGCAGGGAGGAGCTGTTTACTCCTGACTACTGGGTTTGCTACCAAGCTGTGAACACAGAAAGAGGGCCAAGAAAAGACTGATATGTTGTTCATTAAAAAAATATGATTCGTGCTTGTGAGGTGCTTTGAAAGTGAAATATTTTGATTAGACCAACTGATACTGTTGTGGGAAAAAGACCTGTCTTTCTGGCTATAAAGACTTCTATCCATTCAGCTCAGGAAATTTCATAGGACCCACCTTCCTAGGTCTGCAGATGTGTTGAACACCAGGCCCTGATTTTCCCATCCTTTTTTCATCCATATCTGTTAGCTGGGTTGAGCTAATCATGGCATTTGCCTCTTCAGTGCACCTCCACAGACAATCATGTGGGAAGTTAAGATGGAAGATACATGTATAGGCTTTGCCTCTAAGTATGATTTCAATAACACCTAGACCTGAATAGTTTCTCAGCTATTTTACAGGGAACTCCAACTCATGACATCCATATTATTTTTCTTGTCATGAAAGCTTTATATCAGCCTAGAAAACTTGACTTTCTTATGTCTATAGACCATTATATCCACAACAGCACTGTGCTAGAAAATTTGAAACGCCCAGTAAGTGTTACGTTTTACTCTTGGTAGCATATGACAACAAACAGGGTTTTTCAGGTCAAATGGCACTGCTTAAAAGAAAAGTCACTGAGAGGATTATGTGGGTATTCAATAACTAAATCCTGAGCAAAACTAAAGAGGATGTCTGTTGTGAGGAGGGTCACTGGTAAAGCCGCAATATAATTAAAGTTCTGGGATTTTTAGTTTTTTTTTTTTCAAAGACTTGATTCTGCATTTCACAATGCTATTTTAATGCAAGGTACTCATCTTTAATCCAGTGGAGATGCACTGATGTAATGAAGAATGATTTCCAATATTATTAATTTCTATTATCTATTCCTTTTTTGTTATCTGGGAAGATTAGGAAACAAAATGATAATTAATTTATAATGACGTTGATCCAGTATACAAAGATATGCCTGCAATATAGTTTGTTATGTATTTTGAAAATAATCAGTTTAAGCTATTATTAAGAACTCCAATTTGTATGTAAAAAAGACCATTACTTGTGAAATCCTGCCCCCTGACAGCAAAATTGTCATCTGCTTAAGCAACGGCACACTTTGCTGTCACTTTCTTAGCTTCAAAATAGTTACTCTTCATTATTCAAACAGAGGGAAAGTTTTGAGCCATAAAAGACTTTCAACAAACCCTTCACCTATAGGGAATACAAGTTAGGGCCACATTCTCCTTCTCTAGAAAGACAGAAAATCTTACACACTTCAAGGATGTCTGAAGCTGGCCTAAAATTTCGTGCTTAGACTCCATGTCAGAGAAATGCTGGAAACAGGAGGACACAGCGTGGTCTTCTCCAGTCTGGAGCGACATGATAGACCTTGTACCAAGGACCTCAGCAGTGACAAGCGGAGATTTCATTGGTCTTTACATCTTGCAAAACAGTTCGAAGGCTGCAAAGCCTGGATGCAAGAGAACCTGTTTATGAAACATTTTTAGACAAATGTTTCCATTTTAAGAAGTTCATTTGTTGAATGAATTTCAGATATATGTCCAAGATTTTAAGTAAGTACCCAAACCATGAAAGTCATCTGTCACTCTGGCAAAGCAATGATGGCTTTAAGTATAATCTACACTCTCAGTAGTTCTGTTAGCAGCAGAATGCTGTACTTGTAGGCTTGACAGCATGTTTAATATGTTTTGCTTTGTAAAAAAGGTAAATATTATTATCTGTCATTACACAGAGACCAGAAGAGTTCCAATGATTTGTTCGTAGAAATGTAATTCTTCATTAATAAACACTAACTGATATGTTAATGAATGAAACAAATAAACTGGCTTCCTCTGCTTTGAAAAGAGCAAGGATTACTTCTGTAATTTGACACTTGATTTTCTTCAGTTTTGTTAAGAATTACCCTATTCTTTTTCAACCCCAATATCACAGTCCTTCATTTTGTGAATGAAAAATCAATATGTTCTGAAGACAACATGCCAAAAGCCAGGCTCATAAAAGTTTAGGACACTTATTCGGGTGCTTAACTTCCAAGTCTAAATAAACCAAATAATTTCCAGTAATCAATAGAGAGATACATGTATGGAGGCAATATTTCTCATCTGAGGTCTATTGTAAAAAAAGGAGGCAAGAACACATGCAAAAACAAAGCGGAAACAGATCGTGTTGATCTTAGCAGCTTTCTGAATTTATGAGTGAAGCAGGACTGGAAGAAGAGTGTCACTCTAAAAGATCTGGGCTTATTTGATCTCAGACTAGAGGATAGATTCATCCTGTTTATGATCTGACCTGTTTTATATCAGTAATTTATGTATGATTTGCAAAACTTCTATCTTCAGTGTCTCAGCCAAATAGTTACCCTTTGAGGGAGGAGAGTAGGGAGGAGAAAGAAGGGTGTTGAATATAACCTTTGTTAATGATTTAGTTTATTGCCAATAATTTTGTGTTGATGCTGCCTTTTCCTTATCTGGTTTTCACACATTTCCTTCATTGATATTCCTGCATCATTCTCAGCTGTTCTCCTTTTACTTATTTTTTAAGAAGCTCTCCAAAGTCTGATTTCCTTAATCGTGGTTGCGGTATTTACTGAAACCATGGGGGTTATAAGCCTTGCATTTTTTCATTTATTTGGATTCTTATTCCACTGTTTTTTTATGTTGTGCATATGCAGGTTGCTACTTTAGAACCTTTTCACATTAAGATTAACATTCAAATTCTTTGTAGTATTGTCAAGTACTCCGCTCCTGACACTAATTATCAATGCTGTAGAACGGAATGGCAGCATCATGTAAAGAAATGAAGGACAGAATTCCCTACAGAAAATAATACTCTTACATTAAAAAAAAAAAATAAAACATATAGAAGGTATGTGGGTGAACATCTTTGGTTGGTTACCATAAAACCCTTGAAGACAACAGCATCAAATGAGTTTACACTTGCTAAAGATATAGTTTGAGGTTTCTGTATGCTGTACCAAGGATAAAAGGTACTGAGATGCTAAAGGCATTCTGATTCCCCTGGTAATTCCAAAATAAGCTGTGTTGGAGAAGAGGCCCATGGTGTAAGATTGCAGCATCTTTCCAAATGCGAATCCCAGTTTCTTTGCTGTGGGACTGTTGATGCCATTTTTCTAGAAAAAAAAGATGTGTAAACCAGAAAAATCCACTGCTAATTTTAGACCTGTGGACCAAGGGTGGTATTTAAAACTGAATCCTCAGGCCTTAATTACACATACAAGTTCCATGATTACTATGATTAGAATCACAGCAATACATGCCACGATTTTATTTTGAAAAGGAATGGATTTTCATTTTTTTCCTGAGTTGTTTTAAGCCAAACCCTTAGAGCTACATAACACAGGCTGTCAGCTGTGTTTCACTTTCCTTTAAAGTCTGCTGGTCATGATAATTTTTTTTCTTCCTATCATTCTGGTTTGAGAGAAGCATCAACTATTTTAAAGACAAAAAGAATTACTTAAAAGGATGCTAACTGCTACAAAGTATGAAAACACCATGAAACTTGGGAATAGAAATTCTCCTAAAAATAATTTACAAATTTTAAACCTAATCATCGGCTTGATGATGATAGCCTGACGACAGCCATCATAGCCCAATGTTTTGATCAGGCTAATCAAAATATTTCCTCTGAATTAAAAATAAAAAATAATGACTGTACTTATTAAAATAGTTTTGTGAGTTGTCAGCTTTTTTTGACCATGTGATAAAGAACAGTAAAACTGGGGAATAAACCATAACCTATTAGATGGCCAAATCTTCATGTTAATGAGTAGCTTTAGAAAACTACTTCTTAATGATGTATTTAAGCTCTAGAATAAACAGTTTTATTCCTTTTAATCACCATGCAATGCATGGCATTGATTGTCAGTATAAAGATATGTCAGGCCTCAGGCCATCCTTGTATATCAGTTGCCATGAATTTTGCTGAAAACATCAGTCATGAAACATTAACTTCTTAAAACAAAAATCAAACTTCACAGGCATCACAGCAGATGTGTGAACAAAGGAAATCAACAGTTGGGTTCGTTAAGGTAAACCCATATGAATACACACTGAACATTGAATCGTTCTCTTTTTTCTTTTATTTTCTTATCACTAACCATCTTATCCTCAAAATTCGATTCTTCTTCTCCATGCTCCTTTTGGGTGTGATCCTTAGCAATTCTACATGCTCCAAGCTTTTTCAGGTAAAAGGAGAAAAAATATTTTTTACTGGAGGAAGTTCTACAGTTTCTGATCATCATAAAATTAGAGATACCATAAATGAGTCATACCCAAAGGAGATGGCAGAGCAACCCCTCCTTTGCTCAAGACTTCAGTGAGACCCTCTTAGGTGCACACAGTGAATTTCTCATACCTGAAAGGTCCTTCCTTCTTAGGTTATCCACTGAAAATTACAGGATTTCCCTTCAGATCCACAGGGAAAGTAAAGTCACCATTGTTTTCTAGAGTCACTCCCCTGCTTACAGACAATGAAAGTTCTCCCTGGTTTTCCAGCTTCAGACACTAACACTTGTTTTAGTATGCAGGGTATGTGGTCTGTCTAAATCTTGACCCGGATTAAGCAGGTAAGAGGCAGATTGACGACTATTGTGCTACCATATTGATTTCAGCTGAAGTTTTTTTAGCTTGCTGTACTTCAGTATCTGGCATGAAGAGCATCTTTCAGACAAACCTTCAGTTATCTTCTTCCAGGAACAGTATGATAATAATAAATCTTAGACATTCTTCAGTTTTTGTATGTGTCAGCTTTATACCTAATGGTTTGGATGTTCACCTGAAGTTTACCAGTATTAAAATTGCTTCGGGAGTCTTGTGTTGCCTGGGGGTGTTAAGGGATTCCCAGCACAGCTGTTATCGAAGCTGGAAGGGAGACTATTTCTGCCAGTTTGGTGACAAGCTTGTAATAAAAAAGACAAATATTTTTAAGGAGAAAATAAATGTCATGGATATTTGACATGTCTAATAAACATCCATTTGAATTCTATTCTAGCACTGAACAAATTCCTGTTTTGTTCAATGTGCCTGGAAGAAAAGACATATGGACAGTATGGAAACAAAGGGTTAAGGGAGCAATATTTGGACACCTGGAGGGGAATACTTGTCTTTTTTTATTTGCAGGTCAAAGTGTGTGCCTTCTAGCACAGACTGAAAGTACTGATGTCAATTTAGTGCAGATTTCATCTCTCTGTTTTGTAAGAGGTTCATATTTACAAACAAATAGAGCCAGAAAAGTAAATTTAAAGTCAGTTCTGATAGACAAATAGAACAGATGACAGTCAAAAGTGGCTGGAATGGTCCAATGTCCCAAATCTACATAGCCTGTAGTTTCCTCTACTTTCGTGTTTTCATTCCACTTGTCTCACTTGATTTTTCTCATGTATGCAATGGAGCACGTTTGAATTGAAAAACTCCAAAGGAAATAAATCTGGAACAATTTGAAGGAGGTAGTGATAAAAATGTGGTCTGAATTTGGTGGTTTTTGTTCTTTCATTTTATGCATCCAGTAGGATTACCAAAGTGAAATCAGATAAGCAGCAGTTTAGAGAATTATACATTCAAGTACAGAAGCATCTTTGAATTAGCATCTCTCTTTAGACTACTGCAGTTGCATCACAAAAACAATAACAGTGTCTTCTCACTCCATTTGCTGGCACTTCATTTCTGGTTTATAGACTTTCCAATGGCAGATACGTGTCCAGTCAGTGTGTCTCATGTTATTGGACTACTATTGTCACTGTGTATTTTAAATCTTTTCAGTGGAATTGGATTAAGAAACAACACAACTGAGGCCACAAATCTTTTGCAGGAAAGTATTGCAATGTATCAATCCTCATCCTAAAGAGACACAACCTGACCTTTAGCCAGTGTCTGGAGCAAACACAGGAGTTAGCAGGGGATGGAGGGGGAAGCATAACAAAACTTGTAGATGGTAGATTGCTAAATTTAATAAATAATAAATTTAATAAATAATAATTAATAATAAAGATAAGGACAGTTGAATTTTAAAGAGAGTATATCTCTGTAGAGGAGGATCAGGACAGGGAACATTTAATCTGGACACAAATTAGAATATGGGACCTGATGTGACGCCCTCATGATGCGCTGGGGAAGTTGGCCAATGTAAATGTGAGGCCACTCTTGCTAATTTTTGAAAGATGATGCAATCAGGAGAGATTCATGAGGACTGGGAGAAAGCAAATGTCCTATCTTCATGAATGTCAAGATGGAGGGCCCAGGAAACTACAGGCTGGTCATCATCACATCAGTCCCTGGGAACAAGATGAAGCAGTTAATCCTGGAAACGATTTCCAAACTCATGAGGGACAAGGTGGTTGGGAGCAATCAGACTGAATTTTTAAAAGGGAAGTTATATTCGATCCACCTGATAGCCTTCTAAAATGAAATTGCTAACTCAGTGGGTGAGGGGAGTTCAGTGGTTTTATTTTGATCTTAGTAGGACTTTGAGTACCATCTCCCATTGTATTCTCATCTGTAAACTCATAAACTAGAGGTTAGTAAATGTACAGTGAGATGGACTGAAAATTGGCTGAACTTCCAGGCCTGAAGTGTTGTAGTCAGCAGCACAGGGTCCTATTGGAGGATGGTCACTCTTGGTCTTCTCAGGGGTTGATAATGTGGCCAGGGCTGGGTAAGCTTTTCATTAATGTCCTGGATGGTGGCACACAGTACACTCTCAGCAAGTTTGCAGATGATAAAAAACTGTGAGGAGTAGCTGGTAGACAAGGTGGGTGTGCTGCTGTTTTAGAGACCTATACAGGCTGGAGAAATGCATCAATATGAAGGGAAATGTCAAGTCCTGCAGCTGTGGAGGAATAACTCCCCACACCCATAAAGTCTGGGGCCAAACTGGAAACCAGTTTTGCAGAGAAGGACCTGGGGGATCCTGCTGGAACCACAAGTTTACCATGTGCAGAAATGTGCCTCAGCCTTAGGGGAGACCAGGAGCCTCCTGGGCTGCAGAAAAGGGAGCATTTCCCACAGGTCAAGGGGGGTGATCCTTCCCCTCTAATGATTCCTGGCAAGAGATATCTGGAGTCACAGGTGCAGTTCTGAGCACCCCAGTACAAAAGAGAAATAGGCACACTGGAGTGAGTCCACCAGAAATGATTAAGGTTTTAGAGCATCCAATCTATATGGAGAGGCTGAGAGATCTGTGACTATTCAGTCTGAAGAAAAAAAGGCTTGGGTGGGTCTCAGCAATGTGTAAATCTGATCAGGGAGTGTAAAGAATACAGCCAGTCTCAGTAGTGCCCAATCAAATAACCAGAGGCAATGGGCACAAATATAAATACAGAAACACAATGCAAGCATAATAAAACACTTTCTTTTTTGGGAGGTCAGATAAACACTGGAACCGGTTGCCCAGAAAGTTTGCCAAGTCTCCACCTCTGGTAACATTCAAAACCTGGCTGGACATTGTCCCAAGTAATTTGCCCTGAATTAACTTGCTATTAGACCGAATGCTTTGGACTATTTGATCTGCAAAGGAACCTTCCAATACGAGTTGTTCTGGGATTTTGTGATGTAATATCTTTATACATGGCAGCTTTTTACAATTCAACTGCAAATGATACTGGATTCATTAGCTAAATGGAAGATTATATAATTACCTACTCAAAGGCTCAAGAAGCTCCCACAGAATAAAAAAGATTCCAAATGATATTTCAAATTCAGAAATTCCAGATAACTGGTGATTATATTTTTGAGATTGTGATTTTAATTCTTATATGTTTATGAAAAATTGTCTTTGTTGATCTTTGTTGATTTGATGTTATAGTGAATAGTATTTTTTTGAATATTTATGCATTAGTTTTTGTATCATGTACACAACTGAGGAAAATTGCTATTTGTCTCTCTGAGAATATTGTTACTTTATCAAAAATATTGTTGCTCCTCTGTTTGTTTACATGGTTTTCCTTTTTACTTCTAAATTTAACCTTGTTTACAGATACTATTCTGTAAAGTGGTCTCTAATCACAGCAGAATTAAGTAGTCACTAAGCATCTCTTGATATTCTAAAAATAACAGAAAAGTCACAGGAAAGTGAAAAGTGATAAAACTGATTGCAGAGTTCAAGCTGTGGGAGAAAAATATGGATATTTGATACGGAACTTGCCTTTTTCTCCTCATCTTTTCACATTGTATTTATCATTAATATTTTTAGTGAAGTTTCTATATAAACAGGATATGGAGTCCTCAGCAACTTTGATTTCACAAGTGTCTTTGCAGGACTAAGTTGACTCAGTCAAACTATCCCAATATATTAATTCTGTTTGAGTTCTATATAAAACTGTTTAAAGAGAACCATTGAAAAATTTCTCACTTCAAAATATGGCTGTTGTTTTTGTGCTGAAGAGATCCAAACAACAGCAGATCTTGTTGTGTTTAGAATCATCTAGGCACTATAAAGCAAATTAAAAGAGTAGCAACATTTGGACTGTGATTGAAACCTTTGTCTTCTTTTTAAGGGAAAAAAAATTACAAAATAGTTAAATTAATAACAGTCTCATTGTGGGCAATATCATAGATATCACCCACATCCCAGATTCACCAGTCTTCGAAGTTTATGAAGGCTGTCACCTGGGGATTCAAATCTCAGGCTCAGTTCTCTTCATTTACTAGAAAAGGAACAAGTTTTCTGACATGTCCAGTGTTAGCCAGAATATTGATACAGTGGTTTGGGTTTTTTACCTTGTCTTGCTCTCTCTGTGTTGCCTATAGTAAATAAAGTTATTTTCCCATTTCTCTAAAAGTGAGGTGCTGCTGCTTTGTGCAGTTTTACAGGCCCACTTGCATTGTCCATGGCAACTTTCTGCTGTACTGGTGTGGTGGATCAATCTGCCTTCAATGCATCTGTGCACAAATGTGCCCTTTTTAGTCTCTAGTGTCACGCAACAGAAGCTTGAATTCTTCAACAATGGGCAGATGGAAAATGAGTGAACTTAGACTAAACTCTCATCCTCTGTATTGAAGGACAAACATTTAGTATTTGTATTCTGAGTAGAACATTTTCCCTTATGTGTTAAATGATTGAAAAAAAAGGGAAGATTATCTCCTCAGCATCAATGCTGAGGCATTTTTCCATTACTGTTATTAGTTTAGTAATGTTTTTATCACTGCTTATCCCAAGATTTCAAGTTAAAGATCTTTGGCATGTTTCACATATAACTTAAGGGATTAACCAAGAATTTGTAATTGATTCTGTCTTTTTGGGAATAGAATGCAGAAGAAAACTCCTGAATAAATAGCAAAATTTTCAGCACATAAAGCTTTACAGAAAGCCCTGTATCCATACTAGCGTGGCAACATTTAGATTTTTAATGATTTTGGTATGGGGAACACTTTTTCTTTTGCTCTCCTTGCACAGTGCTTAACAAAATATGGGGATGCTACTACATGAATAACAAATAATAATAAAAAAGTGACAAGTGGAAAGGCTAATGCATTATGAGTGACTGAATCTTTGTTGTCTTTTTATTTTAATACTTTCATACTTTAAATCAAACCTGATTTGGATATTTGAGGGACAGGAGGAGGTTGTTGCTGGGTTTATTTGGTTTGATGGGGGTTTTTGGTGTTTGTTGCTTTGTTTGTTCTTTGTTTTTATTTTGTTTGGGGATTTTTGGCTTTTTTAGTTTATTTGTGTATGTGAGGTTGTTTGTTTGTTTGTTTGCTTTATCTAGGATAATTGTCTAGTTTCTCACCTGTAAAAGAATAGGAAAAGATAGTAATATGAAGAAATCACCTGAATTCTAAATTTAAGGAAGAAAATTACTCTTGCCAGATGGAATCACAGGTAATACACTTCTGTGTATCCAAACTAGCCTGTTTTTCCCAGCTGATCTAAGAAAAAATATTATATGCCTTACATCTAAAGATGTAAGGATCTTACTAGTGATACAACTTTAAGTTGCATCATTAAATAGATACTTTAAAGAACTCTAGTAAGATCGTTAGTAAGAAAACTATAGGAAAAAATTATACTAACTTAACAGAAAGAGTTGTGAAGTATTAGATCAATGATGGAAAACAGAGAACCAAAATCCTTGGTTAACATCTTGACAGTGAGGCAATTAATCAAACAAGATAGGCAAAGATATGTGACAGTGCCCTTTTCAAACAGGATTCTAAATGCAAATACAATTACCATGTATAATGGTGACAAAAGGCAATTAAGGGTAGCTTTCTGTACACTGCTATTAAATTTTGGTCTAAGTGGTTTATGTCTCCCTCCTCAGTTATTTTTATTATTATTGAAAATTCTTGCTTTTTTTTTTTTTTTTAATGGAGTCTAAATATTTATATATGTATAAAAGGGAGGACAGCTTATAAAACAAAGATTTATTTTACAAAACTGTTCAGAACTGGACTCACAATCTGGCCCTGGGACTACATGAATAATCTTACAACCTCTTTGCCTCCAAAACACAGTGAGTGCATCCAAACTGCCTACTGAGACAGGTCCCTGGTTGAGTTTACTTCTGAGCTACAGCCAGGCACTGTTTGAGAAGTAGTTTTTGCTGAAAAAAACTGTAACTAGCTGAATAATTTAGCAACACAAATAATCAAGCTCCTGCATGCAAGGTTGAAAGCTAGCATTTCTAATTTTCTAACTCTTTTGTAAACTGATAAGCTGTATCTGACTAGGAAGGAGTTAGCTTTCTTTGTGGCATCCTGTATGGTGCTGTCTTGAGTTTGTGACTAAAACAGGGACAATAACACCCCTTGTTTTGGCCATTCTGGAACAGTGTTTGGACAGAGTAATGGTTTTCCTTTCTCCCCAGTGAATAGTCTGTGAGAGGGCATAGATGGGACAGCTGACCCAAAGTGACCAATGGAATATTCCATATCATGGTATGTTCATCAATAGAAGCTGAGAGAAAGAGAGAAAGACAGAACTTTTGAGGTTGCTGTGCTTGTGTTCCCTGGGAACCATTCTGTGTGCTGAGGCCCTGCTTTCCAGCAAGCGGCTGACATCTGCTTGCTGATGGGAAGAAGAGGTTGAACAACTTATCTTGTTTCACTTATTAAACTGTCTTTATCTTGACACAGCAGTTTTCTCACTTTTGCTCTTCCCAATCTTCCCCATGGAGATTTGTAGGGAGTAAGTGGGAGACTGAGTGGCAGCTTAGATGCTGGCGAGTGTCAACCACACCTATTATTGTCAAGAAAACACCTGGTCTCCTTACATGATGCCTTTCCTTCACTGCTGTCTTCCTTAAGACAGAAAAATTCTCATGTCTTCCTCTTACTTCTAGAAAAACCTAGAGAGGCATAAAGAAAGCTGTATGACTTGGAGAATCCAGTCACAGGACTTGGTCATTCAGTTACTAAGGGAATTGCAATGATATGATTGTCACCATGCTGATTGTGGTGAGAAGAAAATATTATGGAAGCGAGATCTCTGGCAGAAAAATGAGGCATATGGAGAGATGATATAGATGGAGATCCCTCTTCCTTTCTGTGTCTGCAGGTTGCTGTAATCCCATTTTTGATCTATTTATTGCTTGAATATAGCTCACATAGCCAAATTTCAGAATATCACCAGATTCAAACAGTCCAAACCCACAGACTGATTCAAATATGTGAATAAAAGGAACGTAATTATAAGTAACAAAGATGAAAGGAACTGTATCATCTCCAGCATGTGTGTGTGGGAATGCCCAAATCTCACCAAACTGAGTCAAATTTAGAGCTTTTCCTAACTCATGGATGGCCCTTTAGCCAATAACGAATGTATCTTGAGCATAATCTTCATTTTTTTTACTCTCTTTCCAAAAATTTTTTTGGTGAGCCCTGAAAAGAGATATTCATGTATGTCCTGGGTTGCAGTGTATTCTATTATCATCCTCAGGAGCTGTTGAAATCAGGTGGGGCAGTGTTTCCTTGCCTCCTTCCCCCAGACTATCTTTCTGTTAATGGCCCATCAGTGCCATGCCACATGACTCAGAGATAACTCCCTCCGGACCATCTTCTGTTAATGAGCCTAATCAACACCTGGCCTCATGACTCATTACCCCACTGTGAGATGCTCCATCCAGAGGGAGGAACCAAGCATCCCGTCGTGGATATAATCTGAGATTCTGAATACTAGAGACAACTTTTCCACTGGATTTCCAGAGGACAGGAGCTACACAGCCACCACTGGACCTTCTGAGAAAGAGCAGACCCTTTTCTACAGGATCACTGCTTCAGAGGACTGCAGCCACCGTTCTACCAGACTGCTACCACCACCCTGACCAGCAGGGAGTCAGGTTGTATCTTGACTTTTTTTTGAACCAGTGTTTTCTTTTATTTTTTCCTTTTCTTTAATTTCCCCATTAAATTGTTATTCTGACTTGGTGCCTCGCACTGGTTTGTTTTCAAACTAGTACAATGTGCTAATACGAATTTCTCACTAGATGAGAATCCACTGAATTTCACAGAGTAGTGTAAAAACAGCCTTATGATCCCTTACCAAGTGACTTTGCACACACCTTATGCATGATCCCAAATCCATCTGTTCTGAGCACAGATGTGCAGTGTTTAAGGCGGGCTTGATTGAAAACCCAGAGATGTCAGTTGAAGATTCTTGGTTGTGCACAGCAAGGCTGTATTAAGGCATCTCTACTGCATGGCTTCCTGGAGTGTGTATGCCAATTATAAAAAATGGGATATAGCTGTTGGGAAAGGAAAATGGTGATGGTCATTTATAATGTGAATTTTCATTAAAAGCTATATGTGAATCTGAAATGTACTTCAGGTTTTTTAGGGGCAGATAATCTGTCAAGCTGAAAGATGTTTATTTAAGTTTATTTCCCTCTAACTGACTTTGGGGCCTCTGCAATGTTGCTAAATAAGAAAGTTCACAAAGTGAACCATGGCACCTGCAGCAAAGTTGCAAATAGAAGAGATACTTCAGAATTCAATTTACTTTGTATTAACTTGAGATCTGATACTCATCATCTGCTTTAACTGCATGTTTTATCTAAACTGCTAGAGTCACATGAACGGGAAAGAAAATTAAGATATTTCAAATTTGTTGCTCTAAGCAAAATGACTTCCTTATCTAATCTAATAAGAGGCTGGATGAGTTTCCCTGTTTTAATAATCACTGTGTTCCAAACTTCCGTTCCATTAGGAAAATTAACATAAATTGTCTGGAGAATTTATCTTACTATAATCAAGAAAGTTTTCTTCAATACCACCCTAAAACATAAACTTGACAGTAGGCTGACAAACTCTTGCTACAGATTTTTCTTAGCATAGCAGAATTGTAATGATGCATTTAAGATTTTGGAATAGGAAAATGTACCAGAAGGATGTAGACATCTCAGTGTCAGTAGATGATGTGAACTTGAGTGTGATTAGACTAGGCAAAGACTAGACTGTACAAAGGCAGGGCTCTTTTAAAGAAAGTCTGTGAGGAGTGTTGTTGATTTAGGTGACATTTGACTACTAAGTAGGCACAGTATGAAGTACTGAGACATAAAATCAAGGTGTTTAAAGTTTTGGTGCTCTATGTTATGATCTCACATTTAACAGTCAGAGTGCAAAGCAACCCTACTAGACTTTGGTGCTTATTCTGGAGTCCATGAGATTTAAAACTTTGTTGTTGCTTCTGCTGAGATTTAATCAGCTGAGGTTTTTAGTGTTAACAACTGTCTATCACTCATGGAAGAGAGCTCATAAGTAAGATGATTAAGGGTAGGGAGGTCACATCCTTGGAAGGAGGGGGAAACCATGTATCTCATAAACCTTGGAGCTGATTATTTTGATGGTACTCTATTAGTTTTGGCTTGGGTGTGTGACTGAGGATGATAGAGAAATTTCATGAAGGATTAAAAGACAGGTCATGACTGTTACAGTGGGGATACTGCAACACGTGTATCAAACAACGAGGCCCGTGGAAAAGAAATATATATGGACCAATTCCTGATAGATGTTTCAGAGATGTTTATTTCTCCAGCCGCATGGCTGAGGATCTGCCGAGGAACTGCTCCTTCACGGGACCCGAGGGTCCTTGCTCGCGCAGGGGAACACAAAACAACCAGTGGGGAACGAGGCTGACCAGGGGCAGGGAAACCCCGTGCCTCCCCCCCAGGGCCCCTCTCCCAGAACCACATGGCAGGGGGGAAGGGACCCCAACACATGACTTTATTTTTCATATATATATTTACTTAAGTCATCACCAAGCATAAGTAGTCTCTTTTAATGTCTCTTCCCTGCTATGGGAAGATGCTAAATTCTGTAGGGCTATTAAAGCAGTTTTTTGATCAAGCAGTTATGATATTTGCCTTGTCCTTCTAGTACTGTGTCTTTCACTGTAGGTCACGCCCTTGATAAGACTGATGGGATGTTTTATTTCTGAGGGGAGATCTTAGCTCTCTGAAACCATGGACTCCTGCTGACCCTGCTGCAGGGAATGTCAGTGAATCTGTGAATGCAGAAATGTCTTTTTTTAGCAATGTTTCTCTGTAAAGAAGGTGGAGAACAAGCTTTAATCCTGAACAACTTCTCTCTGAAAGGAAATCTCTCTTTTGACTTTTGCTGCTTTAGTCAACGCCTTAGAATGATTCCTACATTCAGTTCAGCCTGACCAACAGTGTATGGAACAGATGGTACTTTAGCAATTTCTCGGCTGCCCTCAAAATCCATAGGAATTTAGAATATTTCTCCTGTTGAATTAGTGACTGTAGTAGTCAGTAACTCACTGATGATCCTGTTTTAATGTCCCTCTCGGAAGCTACTTGGGAAGTACATACAATTCCTTCTGCCTTACTTAAATGTGATTTTAGACTGAAAACTTTCAGAGTCATGAGGTGTTCCTTATTGACTGCTAAGGCTAAGTTCTTTTAAGCCTTCCAGTATTACTGGTGAGTGATTTATCAATTCAAATTAAATTTACTAATATTTAATAAAAATAAATACAACTTTTTTTTTTAAATTTTGCCAGTCAATTCTAATAATGAAAATTACATTTTTAAAGATTTCTTCTACAAATTTCATATTTAATACCCCTTCCCTTGCTGTTCTAAGAATCCTGCAACATAGCTCAGTCTCAGACAGTGATTGGCAGAGTAATTCTTGTAATGACAGTCTTGGCTGTGATTTTTGATCACATGAAGGCTAGATTATACATCTGTGGCACTTTAAAGGGATCTGAAAATGAGAATAAAGTGAAGTTGTGTCCACCAAATGGACCATTATATCGCCATGAAATGTAAAATGGCTTTGGTGAAACTCAGAAATAGGTCTCTGTTGATTTTTAGGGATGAATAATACTTCATAATTGTAAGATAATGTATTATTTTATGAAAGCATATACTGCAGTTATGGTATGAAAAATAAAAAGGTTCAAAACTCATGAAGCAATTTTAACATCTTAACACACAGATATATAATCACAGAATCATTTAGGTTGGAAAAGATCTCTGAGGTTATTGAGTCCAACATTTGAAAGATCACCGCCTTGTCAACAAGACTGTGACACTGAGTGCCATGGCGAGTCATTTCTTGAATACCTCCAGGGATGGTGACTCCATGGCCTCCCTGGGCAGTCTATTCCAATGTTTAACAACCCTCTCTGTGATGAAATTTCTCCTGATGTCCATTCTGAATCTCCCCTGGTGCAGGGTGAGGCCATTTCTTCTTGTACTGTCACCAGTTGCCTGGGAGAACAGGCCAACTTCCACCTAACAATGCTAGAACATGTTAAATATATATGGACATGTTATGCATGTGTATTCATGTTATAAACTATATAAATATAACATGGATTTTAATATGTAAACACACACAGATGTGTACTGATACAGTTTCACACATGTATAACCTTTCCAAACCTTTGTAATTTACCTACTAATGACATTTTCGAGCTAAACCACAACCAATTTTGTGGTTTCAAAATTCACTCGTGAAAATATAGAAGGTTGTATCACACAGTTGTCTGTCTCCAGAATAATATCTTTAAAGTGATTACCAACTATTGTAAGACTTGTGAGAAAACTGCAATAATTAGCAGCATTGATTCATAAGGAGTATGGAATCTACTCACCAGAGTCTTTTGAATGTAGAGCAATCATTTAAATGAATCTTGATATACTTTATAGGAAAATACCTTCATGAATTGAATCTGTTCAGTAACTATCTGGAAGATATCCAAATTTGCTTTGAAAGCTAAATAAATGCATCAGAATTCTGAAGCAGTGACTGCAAAATAATGTGAATGTCTGCTGGAGAAACTTTCAGGCAAGAAAAAGAGTTGAACACCATTCAGGTTCAAGTGTTAAAAATGAGGCAAAATATAAAGGATACAAGCACCCTGAACCTGTGCTATTTTTCACTCCTGCTAAGGTAATATTCAGGATAAGAAAGTGGATTTATTTTATTGCGGTGGTGTTTTTGTTTTGTTTTTTTCTCCCACAAGTCTTAATGCTAAAATTCTACCTCTTTACTTGTTCAAATCCCAGCTCACTAATGGAGATTTTTGGATCCAAAATTCGAGTACATAGTTTTCTATTGCATTTTGATCATGTTGTAGTTTAGATGCAAAATATCACTAGGGAAATGTTAAGCTTTCAGGCTACTGACTCACAAAATAAACATTGTCCAAAGCCAGCTCCTGGAGGGATACACACTGTATATATGTCTATACATGCCAATAAATTTTCTACTAATGGACTTTTATCCTGATCAGACAGAGAACAGCATGAGACTGTTGGTACTTTTTGTGTTTGCATGAATATTGAATATTGTTTGTGCTTCTGTCTGTGTTGATCTGTGTGGCTGGCCATGTGTATATTTTATATGTGTTGTTTCCTTCTGTCTCTGTGTCTGCTGGGAGCATGCGTTGAGCCTTGTTAGGCTGAATGTGGGGAGATGGAGCTCTTGGGCCCACCTTTGTTGGGCTGAAAAATTCAGTCACCCAATAAAACCACAGGATAATTCAGCATATAAAGGACTGCAGTTGTTCTCTATCCCAACACCATGCTCAAAGTAAGGTCAGCTATGAGATCTGACCAGCTCACTCAGGGTTTTCTACCCTGAGAACTTCAAAATGTCTCTGGGCAACTTGTTCCAAAACTTGACTACCCTTGTGGTGAAACAGTTTTTAACTATAGCGAATCAGAGCTGTCTGCCTTTTTTCTCTCTGTGCTGTTCATTTTCTCCACAGTAGCTGGCATGGGACTGTGTTTTGGGTTTGTGCTGGAAACAGCGTGGAAAACACAGGGATGTTTTAGTTAGTGCTAAACAGTGCTCACACAGGGCCAAGGACTTCTCTGCCTCTCTTACTACCTGGCCAGTCAGGAGGCTGGGGGTGCACAAGAAGCTGGGACGGTCACAGCTGGCAAAGCTGACCCCAACTGACCCAAGAGATATCCCATACCACATGACATCACTCTCAGCAATAACAGCTCAAAGAAGGAGGAAGGGGGCATTTGGGCATTTTGCATATGCTGTCTGTCTCCCCAAGTAAACTTTACACATGATGAAGCCTGCTTTCCTAGAGATAGCTAAACACCTGACTGACAATGGGAAGTGATGAATCAATTCCTTATTTTGCCTTGTTTGCACGTGCAACTTCTGCTTTAATTGTTAAATTGCTCTTAGCTCAATGCATGAGTTTTCCCTCTTGTACACGTCTGATTTTCTCCCCCATCCCACTTGGGAGGAGTGAGCAAACTGCCAGGCAGGGTTAAGTCACAACAGTCTCCCATACAGAACTGACTGTTCTTCACAGAAGATGCCTTTTTAAGTTTTATTCCAATGTTGGAATGGCTTGAGGTACTTTCCAACAGTTGATCACTCTGACACATTGCCTGGCCTGCCACTTGGATATGCCAAGGGTAACGTTGTAGTAAATGATACATCTGCTGCACCGGTGGAGTTTAATGTATGGCTTGGGGTTTACTAGATTAAGCCACAGCAGCCAGCAATTCAGGATTGCACTGGATATTCAGAACTCTTCCATACATATTGAATATCAGCTAAATAGCATCTTCTCTCCTGCTTTAATGCTTACACAGACATTCACTACACCGGCAGCTTCAACACAAATTTTTGCTGGTGAAAATGTGGTTTTTGCTTACAGGTTAAAAGTGGGACTTCTTCCATTTATCTTTGAGGTTTGGGGCACATTAATAGGAGGATCATAAACTTGTATTTACTAACTGGTAGAAAAAGAACACAGGAAAGAACTCCTTTAAATATTTTCAGTTAAAGTCCTGGACATGTCATACCTATTATTTTGCAGTAATTCACTTTAGTAAGCAAAAATAATAGAGGCCATTAATACTGCTTGAAAGTAAACTCTCCATCAGCAGTTCCTGAAATCTCTGGTCTAGAGAAATTATATGATGAATGATTCACTATTACTAGAAATTGTTATTTCAGGTTTCCAAGCTAGCAGACAACCTACCTGTATTAAAAAAAAAAAGTTAATTTCCAAGCCATTTTTCCCAGAGCTTTCCTTCAGTGACCTGAAGACTTACTTCAGTGTTGATCTCATTTTATATGTATGACTCTATCTATTCTTCAATACTGACAAATGGAATTTTATGAATACATATGTCACGTGAAAGGGTGAGATTTTTCTCAACCCTCAGTGCAGGGAGATTTCCTTAGTGTTTGACTTGTCTGTCAGCTCCCAGGAAAGCCAAGATCCTTGTGCCTGATCAGTCAGTGTCCCATTGTGGGACCCTTCACTGAGCAGTCCTACTCTATTGGAGGGTAATTTGACTGAATTATTCGGGGACACACTCCAACAGCATAAGAGGACCCCTTCAGTGGGTCTCACCACTTTGAACTTCCTTAGGGCAGATTTTGGCCTCTTTAGGAGACTGGTGGAGAGAGTCCCTTGGGAGGCAGTGCTAAATGACAAACGATCCAGAAAGGCTGGATGTGCTCTCAGAAGGAAATCTTAGAGGTACAGGAGCAGCATGTGCCCACAGGCCAAGAGATAGGCTGACTGGAATAAGAACAGGCTGGTTGAACAGAGGGCTTTGGCTGGTACTCAGGGAAAGGAGAGTTTATGACCTTTGGAAGAAGGGACAGGAAACTCAGGACTACAGGGATGTCATGAGGTTATGGGAGGAGACAGTTAGTAGGGCCAAAGCCCAACGAGACTTTAATCTGGCTAGTGTGCTAAAAGACAATAAAAAATATTTCTATAAATACATTTGCAAGAAAAAGAGGGCCAAGGAGAATCTCCATCCTGTATTGGATGTGGAGGGAAACATAGTGACCAAGGCTGAGGAAAAGACTGAGGTACTTAATTCCATTTTTGCCTCAGTATTTAATAGTAAGACAGTGGTTTGCTGTGTATTTGGAAAAATTTCTTTACTGAGAAGGTTTTCAGGCATTGGAACTGACTGCCCAAGGAACTGGTTGAATCATCATCCCTGGAGGTGAGTAAAACATGTAGATATGCTGCTTAGGGACGTGGTTTAGTGGCAGCCTTGGCAGTGCTAGGTTACTATTAGACTCTATGATCTTAAAAGTCTTTTCCAACCTAAACAAATTTATGATTATATGACAAGTTTTTGTGATTTACAAATAGTCCAACAGTTTAAAGGATTTAAGAGCCTTTTTCAAGAAAGAGAAGAGGAAACAGGAAAATAAGTACTTGAAAGGCTATTTTGGCATTCTATCCCTGTGCTTTATTTTGTGAGCTTTTTGATCATTGTCTGAGTGTGAAGCCTTTGTTTTCCTGAAAAAAAAGTCACATAAATATAGGTATTACAGATGAAATAAGCCTATTAGATCATTTCATCACTTTTCTGGTGTATTGGGTCTGGCTGAGATGGAGTTCATTTCCCCACAGCAGCTCTCAGAGTGCTGTGCTTTGCATTGGTAGCTGGAAAGGTGTTGATAACACACCAGAGTTTTGGCTGCTGCTGAGCAGGGCTGGCACAGCACCAGCACTGTCTCTCCACATTTTCCCCCCAACAAGGAGCTGGGGGTGGGCAAGGGGACACAACTAGGCCAGCTGACCCAAATTAACCTGAGAGCTATTCTATACCATGTGATGCCAGCCAAGATATAAAAGCTAAGAAAAGGAGGCGGAAGTGTGGGTATATCTTATTTACAGTGTTTGCCTTCTGGAGCAACCACTGTACATGTTGAAGCCCTGCTTCCTGAGAAGTGGCTAAACATCTCTTGCTGATGGGAAGTAGAGAACCAAACTTTTTTATTCTCTTTTCTCATGCACATGCAAACTTCCTCTTTTGCTTTAGTGAACTGCCTTAGCTCAACCTACACGGTTTTTTCCACCTTATTGTCTCTCCCCTATCTAGCCGGGAAGTGGAATGGTTAAACGGCTTGGTGGACACCTGGTGTCCACCAAGGTCAACCCACTACAGTCCTTTAAAAAGGCCATAGTGGGTTGACCCTGACTGGATGCCAGGCACCCACCAAAGCTCCTCTCTCACTCCCCTCCTCAGCTGGACTGATGCAGCTGGTGTGGGGTCAGTAGCTCTGACCCAGGAAGTTGTGACCGGTCCGGAGAGATGGTCCCGTGAGGAACTGTCTTCCTGGGGCCCGGTGTCTTCCCTCAGCCGTAGCCAGAGTGCCTTTGGAGAGAGGCTGTCAGCTCTTTAGTGATTGTCAGCTCGTGATTTCAGCTCTTTGCTCTGCAGGGCAGCCTCCAGGCCAGACCAGGAGGAGAGAGATGAGAGACCCGTATAGCAGTTCCACATGGGACAGCTTTATTAGTCTGCACCCCATGAAGGGGAGGCCAGGGATGAGCTCTCTCTGCTCTCACAGGGGCAGAGGGCTAGATCTTATAGGGATACAGGGGGTGGGTGTCAGAGGGTAAAGGCCAATGGGCTACAAAGGATCTGCATAGGGTCTCCCAGAGGATTCTGGGTCTGTCTTCTTGCTGTAACTGAAAAGTGGCTGCCTTTCCAGGGGAGTTCTGCTAGGAGGTTAAGCAATCTCCTTATGTCAGCAGACGTCCCTCCAGGGCAGGGGCTGGGCATACCTCACACTGGACAGGGCAGAGAAAATATAACAAAGGGTTCATGAGCTGGGATAAGGACAGAGAGATCACTCAGCAAATACCATCACAGGAAAAACAGACTCTAAATTAGAGATATTAACTGAATTTATTGCTAGCAAAATCAGACCAGGATAATGAGAAGTAAAATAAGACCTTAAAAACATTTTCCTCCCACCCCTCCCTCCTTCACAGTTCTACCTCCTCCCCCAGCATCTCAGGGAGATAGGAAGTAGGGGTCACCAGCTCATCACGTTACCACACTGCAGGGAGAGGAGTCCTTCCCCTGCTCCAGCATGGGGTCCTTCTAATGGAAGACAGTTCTCCATATAATTTCTCCAATGTGAGTTCATCCCTCAGTCAACAGCTCTCCACAAAAGTCTCCAACATGGTTCACTCTTCCATGGGGTGCAATCCTTCAAGAACGGGCTGCTCCAGCATGGGTCCCCCATACAAGTCCTACCAGGAAACCTACTCCAGTGAGGGCTCCTCTCTCCATGGATCTGTAGATCCCTGCCCTTCTCCAGCACAGAGGTTCACAGCCTCCTCTCAGGCATCCACCTGCTCTGGGGTGGGATCATTCACAAGTGGCAGGTGGATCTTTTCTTCCCTGTGGACCTTCATGGACTGCAGAGGAACAGCTGCTTCACTATGGTCTTCACCATGGGCTGCAGGGGAATCTCTGCCCCAATGCCTGGAACACTTCCCCCCCTCCTCCTTCTCCACTCACTTTGGTGTCTGCACAGTTGCTCCTCTCACATGTTCTCACCCTGCTCTTCTCTGGGTGCAATTACATCTGCACAATACCTTTATTTTTCTTCTTAAATATGTTATCACAGAGACATTGCCATAATTTCTACTTGCCCCAGGCTTGGTCAGTGGCACATCTGTCTTGAAGCCTTCTGGGTTTGGCTCTGCTGGACAAGGGGGATGCTTCTGGCATCCTCTCACAGAAGCTACCCCTTAGCTCCTCCACTACCAAAACCTGGCCATGCAAAACCAATACACCTTGTAAGTGCAAGAACATTTCCTATGGTAAATTATTAGTGCAGACCTAGGCAGAAAACAAATCAATTTTGTAAAAACATCAACACTCCCTCCCTACAAATGTTTCAAAATATATTTTTATTCTGAATCAGACGAACATTCAAAATTCATGAGAGAACTAAGAAGATAGAGAGAGCAAAGTACCACCAGTGTGAAAACTCACTGGGAATTTGGAAAACTTGAATTCCTGTTTCTGACAAAAGAAGGATTTGAACATACCTATGTCACACCCTGGCCAAATAAGAAGACTGCTAACAATCCTGAATAAATACCTCTCTCTTAGAAGACTACTACTTTATAAAAGAATATATGGTTTAAGATTTTTTATTAATTTCTGGTTTAATTTTACCAACAATAATTTCTAGCTGGTCTTATTTAAACTTGGTTATACACTAAGACCACCTTAAATAATTTCTTTTTATCCTTGGTGTTTATAGCATTCAAATGTATGTAGACAGTTAACATCTCCCTTCCCCCTTTCCCCCTCCAGTCATTGCTTTGCAAGTTATACATATTTATTTCTTTTAATCTTTCACCGTAAGTCAATCCTCTCAACCCCTCAATAATTTATGTTGCTTTTCCTTGAATTTCCTCCAATGTGTCAAGATTTTTTTCTAACACTGTAGGCCCTGCAAACTTTATTCTAGACATATACTCAACTGTTTACATGGGGAGAGATAGAATAACAGTATCTTATGTTTGCTGCTTTCTGCAATTTGCATGCTTGGTGTCTGGGTTTTTTTTAGAATACCATAAACAATTCTTGTTATTTCTCTACTTAGAGTGAGTTTCTGTACCACATATATGTTCCTACACATATAATGGTCATATGAAAATGATATCACACCATGTCCTCCTGAAAGATCACCTGACATCAAAAATCTGGTAAATAAATCAAAGCTAAAAACACAACTCAGTCAGATATCTGACAGCTGTAGCATCTCCAAATGCAGAACTCACCTCTGCATGTTTTGCGTCTTACAAGATTCAAAGAGGGCTCAAGCAAATATGGCTTAACTGTTTTCAGACTTGGAAGGTGGTGTGCGCACAAATCAATCTGGGATATACTAAATGTAACAAAATAGTCTCCACAGAAAATGGGTTATGCAAGGAATTTAAGGCAGTGCTTGATTTCACAAGGCAATTTTGCAAGTTGATGTTGATGCCGGTTCTGATGGAATGTAATTCCTTCATATCTAGAAGACTCACCAGTCCTTAGGGAGACTTACTATAGGAGTTTAGGATCAACACAAGATCAAGCTCTTAATCAAAAAGAGCTGAAAATGCTGCTGAAGTAGTGTGGGATTTGGTCCTTGTGAGTGACCATGTCATCAGCTGGGGAGATCTCTGGAGAGCCTTAATCCATTCTCAGGTGACAAGACACATAAGAAATACTGCAGTATGAGAGACCAACCAAAGAGATAATTATTAGGGTCTAGCTGAGTGTGTTGGTTGTGTTTGGATTGCAAGTACAAACATTACCTCAATGGTTAATGCTAATTAGAAATCAAAGTTCTGCAAGATGAAGAAGGTACCAGGATGAACAGCAGGAAATGACAATTTGTTCCCGCTTTCAACGTCTTCATAGATGTCATTGTTCCTAAGAGTCATTTAGTGGTATTCATTATTATATTCAGTAAATTGTGTGATTAAAAAGAGATTCAACATGTATAAATATATCATCTAATCAACTACTTGGCATGTCTGTTGTCTCTTAAACAGTATTATCATTCTCAGCTGCACGAAGCTCTCAACAATAAACTGCTTATTGTTTCTTTGTTAAATTGACATGAAAATACATATATATTGGGTGCTTTGGGAAAAGTATGATATAATCCACCATAAAGCTTCATTTCAGTTATTTAGAAAAGTTTTGAGTTTTACTCTTCAATTTTAAACTATTTATGGGTGTAAATCATCTGACATTTCAAACCATAATGGATATTTACGACTTTTGATTTGTAAATTATTGAAAGTATATTATTAATTTAGAGGGGAAAAAGGATATTTTTACAATCATTTTTTCCACCCAAACTATAACAATTACAAATTTTTTTCCAAATAATTTAAAATTATTTTTTGTTCATGGTATTGGGCAATAATGAACAGATATTGAGTAAAAATTTGTTTTGCACTCTTGAATGCAGAAAGAAGACAATTTACTGCCATTAGAGAGCCTCTTCTTTTGCAATTATCCATAAATCTTCTGTATTTGTCTTTCTACCACATGAAGTTGTCCATGTTCTCTAAATAGACACCAGTTTCCTTTGGTGAAATGTTTATTTTGATTTTTTCAGTCTCAAGATTTCTCTTCTTTGCTGTTTGATTTGTGTTTGTGTATTTACCCAATGATTAGATTTAAGTGGATTATTTTGCGGCATTTAATGAGTATTTTATTTTTCTGCAGTTTGTAGCATATGACCTTAGAATAGTGTGGGTATGAGGGGACCTTTAAAGGCCATCTAGTCCAACCACCTTGCCATGGACAGGGACACCTGCAACTAGATCAGGTTGTTCAGAGGCCCGTCTGACCTGACCATGAATGTTTCCAGGGATGGGGCATTTGTCACATTTATCTGGACAAATTATTCCAGTGTTTCATCCTTCTCATTGTAAAATTTTTTTTTTTTATTTCTAGTCTAATTCTACCCTATTTTAGTTTAAAATCATTACCCATGTCCTAGTGCTACAGGCCCTACTAAAAAAAATCTGGCTTCCATAGATTATCAAATATCATGGTGAGTGGTTTGGCATGAGGGGATATTTTCTTAATTTTCTCTCTGGCCTTCTATTCATTATGTTTTCATTATAGTAAGATGCTGTATTCCAATACTTTATATTTCTGATTTTTAGGAGATTCAAAATATGCTTCCATAATGCAACTGTCCTTCTTTTTGGATAGTGACACCACTCCTAATTTAGTCCAATCACATGTTATTGTTTTACTGCCACATCATTCTCCTAAGGCAGTTTAACAGATCTACAGCATACACATAAATATGCCTGATATTGATAGCTGTGATGCTCTGCCACCCATCCCATCTATACTCCTATTTCCTTCTTGAAGTTATATCTAACCTTGCTTTTTCACCCTCTGAATGTTCATTTATGCATTTAATCTATTCCTCTAGCAAGTTTACTGACTAGAGAAATTTTTCATTTATGCATGAAAATACCTTTTTAAACAAGCTATCATACTTACAGGACACTTTACATTTTAGAGGATTTTACAGATAGTAACTAATTAATCAAAGATGTCTCCATAGAACAGAAAATAAAATTTGAGTATCTCAGTTTTAAAAAGACAAAACTGAACAGAGAGATTTAGGTGAGTTGCTCAAGGCAACACTGAAAATTAGTGGAAGATTCAGAATGATGACTCAATATGTCACAGGCAACACTTCTTTGTTCAAACATTTGAACACTTTTTTCAACATTTCCTCACTGTGCTTTGACTTCAACACACATACAAGAGCTTTCTTACAATTTGTCACATGGCCCTGAAACATATGCTATGATTTTTCTCCTTGTCAAATCATTTTAGCATTGTCAATCTACAGAAATAAAAGCTTTATGTTTTTGGAAAAGAAGAATTTGCTGATCTCCTTTTGAGAATCAGAAAATTTATGTGCAGATGTGACAGACCTCAATATATTGGATTTAAAATAGTTGGCATACGTAATATGAGATCAATACATTTTCTCTTTTAGAATTCATGTTTTTTTTGCATATAAACTTTGAAGGATGCAAAAATTTAACTAATGTCTTTTTCACAAAAAAATCCTTCTTCAAACAAGTGTGATAAGTGTGATGTTCTTCAGAACACATGTATCAGTTCAAGATCTGCAAGGGAGGAAAATATATCAATATGTCCATAACATCAACACATAAGAAAGGCAGTACGTCCCTTCTCTCAAGAACTGAAGCCCTCTTGCTCATAACTCTTCCTGCCAGTTAGTGGAGAATAAGAACATAGGAATACCTTGCCCAATCCAATATTCTCTCTACCAATGGTCAGCTGAGAAACAGGAAAATGCATTGGAGTCTGGCCCCAGAAAGACTTCATTGTGTTAAGATTTCATTGATCTCTCAAGACTGGGGATTATAACTGCTCTCAAAGCATTTTTTTTTTTAGCATTAAATATAATAGTTCTAGCTCTTCTTATCAATAAACCCAAGAAATTTTTTTCTAAGCCTAAGTTTACACTTAAAACTGTTTTCAGGGAGGGCTGTGACAAATCAAGGTTGTAAGGGGAGAAAAACCCCCGTATCCTAAGAAAAATAAATCCCATTTGAACTTGTTTAACTGAGTAAGGAAACATTTGGATAAAAAAGTTTCCCTGCTGGTGCACATTGCTTATTGACTACTGGGTTCAAATACTGAATTGAAATTGAAGTGCAGAAGTGACTGAACCTGAACAGGTATCACAGACAACTTCTTTCAGGGCAGAGCAGTGTTCCTGAAGGTCTCCACTGGAATAAACTTTAGCCCCTCTTTTGTTATTTTCCAACCTAAAGAAAGGAGGACACAAAGTGGAACAGTGCACACATTTCTTGTTCTGATGCATATTTACAAAAGGCCAAACTCTGCATCCTTGTGCACGAGACACAAAAGCATTCATCCTCCCTGCCAGTACAGACACAAGATTTGGCATTCTGTGGCAAAGTTTTACCCCAACTAAATAGGATGCACATGAAAAAGATGACGTTTAAATCTGTTTGTTTCAAGGAATAACCTTTTGTTTTTGTTTTGTGAGAAGACATACACTTCAGATGGCTTCTCTATAGTGTTTGAATTTGTCTATGGCTCATGGAAGACATTTCCAGGCATATGAAAGGCATAAAGG
This sequence comes from Corvus moneduloides, assembly GCF_009650955.1. Lineage (NCBI taxonomy): Eukaryota > Metazoa > Chordata > Aves > Passeriformes > Corvidae > Corvus > Corvus moneduloides. The sequence continues at coordinate 8,422,332 of NC_045478.1, forward strand.
TGGCTGGGAACAGTCAGCACAGGTTTTGACACAGTACGCCATAACAATTGTATGATGAGTTACGGTTAAGATAAGAAGACCATAAGTTGGGTAGAAAACTGACTGGACAGTTTTGCTCAATGTTTTGTGGTTAGAGGCAACCCAGCTTTCTGAGCCTCACACGTCCGTGGGACCACATCAGCCAATCTCCTCTGCTCACTGTGGTTTATGGAGACTGCCCACTCCACCCTCTAGACTGCTGACCTTGCAATCTCATTTGCTAAACATTTACAGTTGGATTATTTAGAAAATTTGGACATACTGGGCATGAAATGAGAATATAATTCCTCCTGTGCTCTGTATTGACTATATATTCTTGGAGTACCAGATATCTGTTTACTCTGCAAAACCTGGTGAGAAATTAACCAAGAGCTAATTTCTGTTCTCTACCGGAAGAGAATTACTGCCACTGCTATATTTAGATTCTGAGGTAGGCAACAAGCAACAAATATATTCTGTAGAAAAGTCATGAAGCAACAAAAGGGTGAATCAGTCTCAGAGCTGTGTCTCTGAGGCACAGTATCCCTTGGGGCACACTAATCTAACCTGTAGGAAAGAAAAGGTCTCTTGGCTTTTTAACTGTGAAGAAAATCACTATGTGATCTGACAGCTCATAATCTCATTGTGGAAAGATGGCTTTATTTATGAATGCATTGTATTTTAGTCACACACTGAATTTTTTAGGCAATTAATCACTGGGGGAAAAAAACAAAATTAAAAGCAATTGCCTTATTTTTGTTCGAATGTGATTAACTGAAAAGATGATATAGTATACAGTATATTAACAAAAATATCCTATGAATATTTACCAGGCATACTTAATCAACTGAGAATACATGCAGTCAATGAATCAGTCATTTTCTGAGACCTTAGGTACTCCTAGAATAATGTACTGAAGCCGACTGAACTATTGAGATGTTCTCTTGGGTCAATTATCAATTTATCATAAAATGCTAGAGTCTTCATGTGCACAATAGACAGCAAACTTGAAACCAAATTTTACAGTCTGTTGAGTATATAAAAAAAATTTAGAAATGTCCTGAACATGATAGATTTATAGATACCATGGGCAATAAAGATTTTCTTACAACCTGGAACACAAAACACACACCACATTCATGCACAGAATCATAAAACCATAAAGTATTCTAAGTTGGAAGAGATCAACAAGAATCATCGAGTCCAGCTCCTGGCCCTGGACATGACCAAACCTAAAACTGAAATCTATGGTGATTCATATACTAGACCATAATGTTTTCCAAAAGCTTCTGTGATCTCCTGGATGTTTACCACTATCCACTTACCTATCCATGTCTACCACAGGAAATGCTGGTAGATGTTATGTGACCTGCAAACTCTAAATCTTTCCACTGAGTTAAATTCATGATCCTCATCAAGTTACTTGAACTTATAAGTTTAATAGCTGGTAAAAGCACAACTGAGTACAGTTCAGTGAAAGGAAGATAAATATAAGACCAGAGAATTCGTCACTTCACAACAGGATGCTGCATAAACACATGAGGCCCTACCAAAGTTAAAGCAATTCTCAGGTGTTCAAATATATTCTAGCTTTTAAGAGAAGTTATAGGTCATTATGTTATGACAACAGGATAGATCTCCATGTTACAGTTTGCTTAATCTTTGACTTTGCATTCACTATCAGCTGGGTTTAAGCGGCTAGTAAAGTCAGTGAAGGTCCAGCCCTGACAGCTTTGGATGAGACACGGTTCTCTCATCTTAAAAAATCTTTGACTCAACCCATCAAGACAGCTTCCAGCTCCCTTCCCACTGCTGAATCCTTTATTAACATATGAGAAGTTTTTTTCAGAGTGTTATCTTGTGTGCCTTAGTTTCCTTGTGCTGTCAGCAATACCTACACCTTTATAACACAGCTACATAATATGACCGATGGGTTAAAGACTAAATGTATTAAACTGAGAGATAAAGGACTTGCCCCTGTGAGTATTTGCCTGGAGTAACAATGAAAATTGATGCCTTTCAGTCATAACGTTGATATACATATATGTACGCTTAAAGCTCTTAATCATAAACACCCTTCGGTCCTGCTTTATGACAATGAATTTCAAAATTGTATGTTTTCCTCTAGAGATAGCATTCTAAACTGGAGCTGAAGTAAAAGGCTGAGGAAGAAAGTGACAAAAAAAAAGAATTATCATCTTTTGATGAACTAGCTAAGAAGCAAAGAGCTGCTTCTACTATCAGATTTTATCATCACAGATGCATAATCATTTCTATTGCCTTCAGGTTCAAGCATCGAGAAAGCAGTCAATTCATACATGAGCTCAGAAGTGTACATTTTACAAGATTGCAGTAGGATTCTCCCATGCTGAGGTACAAAACGAAACATGCAGTCAATCAAAAACCACAAAAAAAGAAATTAAATAAGAGCCTACTTAGAAACACATTATCATTTATACTACCTGCAGTCAGGTGCACTTTTTACAATTACTACAGATAATGAAATCAGTACAGTATCAGCACCTGGATTCTGACTTCCAGAAAGACCTTTCCTAATTCTCATTTGCCTCAGAATATTTTGTTTCTACAATATTACCATTTACAGATATCTCATGAGAAAATTGGATGTATTGGTAGGAATCCTTTGATAAAAGGGTATTTGCAGAAAAGAACCCAAAGATTAGGAGATAGCAAAATTCCCATGGGAACTTCAGAATTTGCTTTATGAATTCAGAAAGAGAATTAAATTTAATGAGACTTAGCTGCTGAAAAGCCAGGTAGCAATAAAATTCCATTATCTTTCTGAAAGCTTTCTCAAGTCATAGAATCACTAAAAAACAGGGCTAAAAAGGAATTCAAGGGATCATCCAGGGAAGAGAAACCCAAGGCAAGATAAATTATTGCTGTGTCTTTTGGATAAGTACTTTTAAGTGTCCTGTAAAAGATATCTAATGGTGGAAACAGAACAAATTTCTAAGGCAATTAATATTAGTATTAAAATGTTTTTTCCTCATGTCCAGTCTAAATTTTTCTCCACACTCCTTATCTTAGCCTCCACAGATTTTAAGCACAGGTTATTTCTTCCTTTATTTAATGGAGAATTATAAGGTAGAGTTGGGTTGTGAGCTGTAAAACCTGCCTGCAGAGGCACACGGCAGCACAAAGGAGCACATGGTGGCACAGAGAGGCTTGTCTCTACTGGACCCTGGGGGGAGGAGGTGTCACACTGCAGAGCCCTATGGAGAGGGGCCTGCCCGGAGCTGACAGCAGGGTGAACAGCATGTGATCACCCCATAGAAGGACATTTAGGATGTGTGTTGCTGATGTGGTAACATGGGATAGGTCACACCATATAAGGAAATACTGTGCCTTAGAAAAGTGTATAAAACCAGCTCGTTCCTTTGAATAAACGATTCAGATTCCCTGCCGGTCTGAGTCCGTGATTCAACTGCCGACATATTTCAACACCTTGCTGCCATATATTGCAGTCGAATTTTTTTGTAGATGCAACAAAAATAGTTGGGTTTTTTTTCTGTTTTGTTGTTCATGTCTTTTCTAGATCTTTTTGCTTCTCTCTTCAGTTAGGCCGACTTACTGAAGTGCAGTGTTGGACACCAGCTCGTGCTCAAGCTGAAGTGTTCTCAGTGCTTAGTGGGCTTTATGCACTGAGTTTAAGCTTTCTGACCCTTGCTGTATATCAGAGCTATGCTGCAGTTTATAAATGTTAATAGAGAATTTACTGTCTGCTGTCATATGATGATGGCTTCCTTCTTATAGCCTTCAGATGTTCCTTGAAGAACTGCTGACTAATTAGCCATTCATGATCCTCTATCTGCCCTTGTTTTCTGCCTGAAAATAGAATTTCAAATCTTCTCCTGACATTATTTTTCCCCCAGGTTATTTCTTCAGTTTAAAAAGGTAATTTTTGGTTATATTTTTACCTCAAACACACTCAGACTCCCTCTAAAATTTTCATATCTGCATCACCAGTAAGTAGGCTTGCATTATGATCCAGTTTGTTAATTCTGATACTGAACACTGCAGCAATAGAATAGATCCTTGAGAAACTCAGTCAAGACTGATGTTAAGTCTCATACTGCTTGATTTATTCCATTTTTCCTACATGGTCTCTGCAAGAGACCAAGACCACGGAATCAGGCCTGCTTGCTCATGATTACACTCCTCCAGGAGCTGACTTTACAAATTTCTTTCACAGCACGGCGATGTGGATGGATGTACTCACCAGCTGCCTTCATTTGTTGATCAAATTTCTCCATTCTGCCACAGACCTCTCCTGTTTAATCAGCTCCATGTTTCCCGAGGGAAACATGAAGCACGTGTATCTTCTTTAAAAAATGAATAATCACTTTTTTTTTTTACTGGGATGATTTTTCCACCAAGGTTCTGGATGGTCTGTGGAGATCTCAGGTGCTCCCTTTGGACTTTTTTTTTTTTCTGAAGAAAGTAGCCTGTCTTTTTTTCTTTGTTTTGTGAGAGCACAAGCTATATTTAGTTGGTAACTGCAAATAATTTGCTTAAACAGAGGACACAACTGTCTTTCAGAATAATCCCATCAAGAGCATAGATTTTTTAAAAAAATAATATCTGCTTAGACTTTACCTCTGAGCACTGTTCTGTTCCTCTAATCACTGCTTCTGCCATGGTCTGGTGAAAGTAAGACAAAATAAATTAATTATTACATTCATCAATGTAAAATGCACATACAGGGTGACAGAAAAAAAAGGATGTTAAATTTAATTCTGGTGTAAATTTTATTTTCAGGAGATGAAGATGTTCTTTGGACTGTTTTTTTTAAATTTTATATTCTAGGTATTTTAAAGATATTTTTTCTTTGGCAAAGCTAGAAGCAGGTATGTCTTGTCAAAAGTGGTCCTAAATTTTAGGTTTGGTATGTTTTATTTGGTTATTTATTCAGTAGAAGGACCTGTTTACCCAGCAAAATATCCAGGCTGTTTTATTGATTGTAGTACTGGAAACATTAACTTCTGTATGAATCATAAAGAAAAAGGAATTTATTAATTATCAAATATACAAAAGGTATTTTTTAATGTATTTTCTTCATAAAGGCAGATCATCCTTTCTAAGTTGAAACCCTTTTAATACTGTAAATTTCTCAAGGTCAAAAGGTTCAAAACCAAGATGAGCTCAATAATGTTTTAAAAATTACTTCGAAAAACAAGCAGAATAGTAATTTTTACTTTAGATTGAATTTGAATATTTAGGCATATTTTTTTAATCTAGAGAAATGGTTTTCAAAATTGATTTTAGATAACATGTACCAAACAGTAAAATAACTCTATGAACCTATTTCAGACTTGTCCATAGAAACTTCCTCAGGAAATGTCCTTCATAACAATTTAGTTGTTAACCCTTTGGTGAACTTACAGTGGACATGAATGTGGTGGGCTTGTAATGTAAATATTTAAAGCAGCAAGTTGACTAGAGAAAACAGTATTAAAGTTTAGTTCTTACAGTCTACATGGCACAAAATAAATATTTGGAAAAAGAGAAAATACTGTTGTCAGTATTGTGAGGTGGTATTCAGATCCAGGAGGTTGATGGATGTTACATTGTCTATGTTTGTATTCCTTAATCTCCAGTTTCATGTTATGAAAACAGACAAGTTAGAGATAGGGCTGTAATAGATCATTTAGGTGACCTGTTTTTAAACAATATGTTGATTCTTTGGATATCATGTAGCATAGTAATTATCTCAAGTGGCAGTTGATTATTACCTGAAACAAATTTTCAAAAATATGGGGCTTTTTGTTTGAATCTGATTGTCCTTGAATGGAGCATTATACTTAAGCATATAACCTCTTTTGTCCATGGGGAAAGTAACCAGCAGTGGATAAGCTGAAACAGATTTTGATAATGCTGACACTGATAAGGAGGTCACTATTTAAAGGGGCCTCAAAATTATAAGGAGAGGTGATTAGTTTCAGAGGCTTAGAAAGAAGACAGAATGCAAGTGAGATGTGGAGGAACAGTAGTTACAGTGAAGAGGTTTAGGAACAGGAAGAAGCAGAGCATATCCATGATGCTTGGAAAAGGTGCTACAGGCTGAGGAGATCCTGGGCTTCTGAGACGTCTTTTACACATGTTAAAGAAAATGGAGGACCACTGGATTAAATCAGGGCAGAAGAGAATACAATTCTGTGACATCTAAAGTAATCCAATTTCTTATGATTTGTCATGTTTTTACATTGTAGGCTTCAAATTCTGTCAGTTTCCTGGGACTTAAACTGCCATTGGGTACCCAGCTCAAGTAGCCCCTGACTAGTTCAAATTACTAACACTGATGTAGTAGAGAATCTCTAAATTGTACCTCTGCATGGGTGCAGCACTCTCAGTTAATATGCTTTCCCTCCATCTTTACATCATAATATTTGGGGAATAGCTATGAGACAATTTTTTTACAAGTAAGTAAGACAAGTAAGCCTCCACTAGCTTAGGAGATAAGCTTCAATATTGTGCTGTGCTACGAATGCTCAGTAAGTCACAAGTGAAAAATACATTCTTCTCAGAAATGCAGTGAATGACTTTTTTGAGTGTTTATGAAGACTTCATCATTTTCAAGACTGGCAGGACAATTGGAGATTTTAAGTACTTTGAGCACCCTTATATGTATTTCCTTGGACTTAACATTTTTTAGCCAGGAAAGAGAGGAAAAGTGCTGAGTAAATGTAAGATGATATGTTCTTTTTGAATATTTTCGTGGAAGATACCTGTTTTTGCCCCTTTTAATTGTAAAAAGGAAAAGTAAGGAGAATAAGCTGAAACTCAGAGATTAAGAAGAATTTCAAAGGCTGGGAATCGACATCATTATAAAACTTATCCACTATACCAAGGCTAGAAACTCCTTTGGAAGCCTGTTGTTGAATTAACTTCCCCCTCTGTTACTGTTAGTGGTATGGAGTGATTTTTGCCTTGCTCCACGGGTTGTATCAAGTACACTGCTCCTTCATGTACTCAACTTCTTCGCATCCTATTCCAAAGCCAGAAGCACAAGCTTTGGTCACTGCAGATTGATTGCAGCTATGGAATCATAGAATTGCAGAATGATTTGGGTTGGAAGGGACCTCAAAGATCATCTGCACTGGGCAGAACACCTTCATAATATTGCCTTCTGTGACAGTAAGAGCTACTGAGTTTTATAACTCAGATTTTGCAATTTTGGAATAGTGATACCTGCTAGTAGCACTGTTCAACCTCTCCAAAAGTATGTGTGTATTTTTTTTCTTTCGAATGAGTATGACTTTTGCTAAAAAAGTATGAAGAATGTCACTGTCCTGCTGTACTACCTTAGGCATTTTTTCAGTGTGATCTTATGAAGCTTTTTAAGCTATTATTTTATGGAAAAAAGCCCAAGCAAGCCAAACCAAAACAGGAAATCAGTCCAAAACCATTAGAATTATCAAAATATTCTTACATAATAGAAAAGATCAACGGATAATGTGAGATGTCTTATTTTGAATGACTGATAAAAGACAAAGCTCTAGTTTAATTTTGTCTGGTCAAGGACTCTGAGGAAATGTTAGTAAGAAGGAATGTTTTAACTTTATTGTTTTGACACAGTTCCAGTTGCTTACATTCATCTAACAAAAACAATCTTGGAAGGCACAGTTTTGAAGGACATCGTCACATATTTGTATATTTAAAGTGTTCATAGAATACCATTTCTTTCAGGTTGATGGGTGAAAGGGCAAGAATGCAGTTTACTGGTGTGCAGCTAATGGCATCATTTCAAGAAGGATTTTGTTTAGAGTTGGTTAATGAAACCAATCTACCTCAAATACAAAAGGTGATTCTGCTGTCTTCCAAGGAAAGTCACTAGCAAGTCAACAGAATAAGGTGTTTTGTAGAAAAAAGTTTCTTTTTTTACTCTACTTTTTTCCTCCCTAGGGTCAAGAATCCTGAAGATAGTGAGTGGTTATATACTCAAGAACACTTCAAATAGCTTAAAAATGTGATGTTTAAAAGAAAATAGAGTAGGCTCTCCCTGCCTTTTTGAATAACTGATGAACACTTTGGGGGTTGAGGGGGTGGGAATGTGTCTTGTTATTGTTGTTTATCTGTTTGTTTTAATAGGAGCTGCAGCCTTTATCTTAAAAAAAAAAAAAATCCAGCTTTCATTAAAGTGTCATAATTTTTGTTCTCCTTTAAAGAGGTATTGGTAAATAATTTGACTGCTTTTTTTTTACTGCCTATTAAGACTGGTGATCCATATGGCAACTTTGTATTAAACAATTCACAACTTTAGACCAGAAAACCACTGAAAATTTATCATCCACAGAGTGCTGAACTGAACAACCCTTTGAATCTCTAAAGAAGATGACCAGTCTATTATATTCTGTAATTACAGTATATTTAACTGTATAATTTATAAGCTTTAAATTGTATCAACCTTCTATTAGGCTTTATAGAAATGAAAACTTATCAGATTAAAAAGTAATAAAAATAAATTAACCATATTTGGAATTTACCTCCCTACTAAATAGAGTAATTAGGATTTTAGATTTTTTTTAAAAAATGGGTTTAGCTGGTATCATCTCCTTGGATTTTTATAGTAAGTTAGATGGGGGTATCCTATTTTGATTCTTAAAATTTCTGATCTAATGCACTGTGATATTAAATCCTGGACTGTGGGGTGTGCCCGGCCACTGCCCTGGAGGGTCTGCTGAGATAAGGAGACCCCCCCCCCCCCCGGGAAGGCAGCTACTCTCAGTTACGGTGAGAAGAAGACAAACCGAGAATCCTCTGGGAGACCCTATGCAGAGCCTTTGTAACCCACTGGCCTTTACCCTCTGACACCCACCCCCTGTATCCCTATAAAGCCAGCCCCCTGCCCCTGCCAGGGCAGAGAGAGCTCGTCCCTGGCTCCCCTTCACCGGACCAATAAAGCTGCCTCGTGCAGAACCAGCCACACGAGCCTCTCGTCTCTCTCTCTGGTCTGGCCTGGGGGCTGCCCTGCAGAGCTGAGCTGAAATCAGGAGCTGACAATCACTAAAGAGCTGACAGCTTCTGCACGGGCCCTCCTGGCCAGCAGCTGAGGGAAGACACCGGGCTGAGGGAAGACGATCTCTTTTGGGACCATCTCTCCGGACCGGTCACAGCTTCCTTGGTCAGAGCTACTGACCCCTCACCAGCTGCCATACTGGACAACTTTGGTTCATTTGAGTTGTTCCTGTTTTGCACATGTAAAAGTGGTAGATAAACCTACTCTGATAATCTTTTTACACAAAATTAGAATAAGAATTCCAACAGTAGCTTATACCTTAAGGTAGATAAATCCACACTTAAAAGTTGTCAATCCAATTTCTGACTTTTAGGAAGAAAAAAAAAATTATTTTGGTCTAGTTAAAATCCGAATTTTCTGGTTGATTTTAGCTTTACTTTTTAAAACACAAAACGGAGATACCAAATACTCAAATAAAAAGGTAGATCTAAAGTAAGTGAAAAGCAGGAATTATCCCTCTCAGAAAATGACTAAACAAATTTGACTAATTTGTTCTGGACAATTTTATTTCAATTTTGCTGTTACTATTTTTTAAAAATCATCTTGTGGCTAGGTACTTACTACTTCCAGGTAAATTACTGTGTTTATCTCTGGATTTGTGGAATTTCCAAGCCCCTAGTTATTGGACGGGGAAATTTTTTATCTTTTACACAAAGACAAAACAACAGAACTCCATTTTCTCATGACTATGAACTTACACTGATTCTTCTCTATGAGAAGAGCTTCTTTTTAAACCTCTGCCACCTAAAATGGAAAGATCAGGAGAAACTGAATCTTTCTGAACGCAACATCAATGAAGAGCCAATAAACCTCAACCTATGATACCACAACTGAGAAAGGGCATTCTCTTGGGCCCCAGTCAGTCTTGAGAAAGCTCTATTAACACTGATATCAACAAAATATCTGTGGGCATTAAACATCTAATATTTCACAGCTGTACAAAACTAAACCTTCCTGAACCAGAGAACTCACTCCTTAAACACAAAAGTCAGTGAAACCAGAGTGTAATCTTATTAATGACCCCTTGTCATAACAACCATATTGGTGTATATTGTTTCTGGCTTGTTTCCCCTCTTAATTATCAGGATAAAGACTCAAGCAGCATTCTTGCCTTAGTGCAACAAGTGATTGGTGATAGAAGTATGCATGGGAATGTTTCTTTCTTATAGAATTTATCTGAAAACAGTGATGACAGGATAGCTCCTCAAATACTTAAACAGCCCCTGGGTAAACAACTTTGCTGTCTAAAAGATCACACATGCATATATTTCATAGGTTGGAAGTTGTACATTTAATCTTGAGAGCTCATGTTGTTTTCACCTAAATTTGTCATGTGAATTTGAAATATAGCAATCTGTGTCACCTTGGGATGCTTGTATTGGGATGTTTTATTGAAACCCTATTCTGACAGGGAAGAGATGAAGTATTACCTCAGATTTGAAGATTTTCAAGCCAGGAAGAATTCTACAATCAGCTAAAAGGTCTTCCTGTGTATAACACAGGACCTGCATAACATGAGGAGCTATAATTTGGGCAGGCTGCCTAATCTGGCATTCATTTAAACTTGGCAGTGATATGACCCAGACGTTTTGCTGGAAATGCTATAAATATATATTGTTCAGAATTTAGACTGACAACATTCAATCACTTTTATGGCTGATAGTGAAATAAGGTTGCTGTCTTCTCAGTGATAATGTAACACTTGAATGACCTAATAATTTTAATATGTTGGACTGGGTCTGATATTTAGGTTACTTTGAGAATTTGATATTAACCAAAATTATTTTGATTTTTTTATATCTGCTTTATGATTTTTCTATTAACAGAGATTAGTTAAAATATGTGGAGTGATAAATCTATTTTTTCTACGGATTTCTTTGCCAAATCAAGTTTGGAACCTGACAGATCCCTGAAGCAGAACACTGAGATAAAAGAGCACTCTGTGACTCAATTGGGTCATATAGAATCGTCCTAATAGGCATTTCCAGTAATATCTATGATGAAATTTTAAGGACAAAAGTTATGTATTGATTACTCTTCACAACAACAAATAGAAACTGCAGACTACTCTGGTTATTTGTTCTCAATTTAAAGTTTTCACAATGGGATGCTCAAGTGTTGTATTTTTATCACTCTACATTATGATTATCTGTTTAAAACTTATTTTAATTTTGCCCTTTTTCCACTTTTGTATAACATCTCATATCCCCAGTTATAAGTGGTCATGCTCCTTATTGAGGTCTATATTCTTGATTAGTTCCTAAACACCACACAGCTGCTTGTTCTCTCCCACAGAGTGTAATGGGGGAGAAGATTAGAAAAAAATTAAAACTCATGGGTTGAAATCAATACAGGTAGAATAGACCCTCTGCAATCCAGGAGGAAGTGGTTAGTGGTCTGCTGAGCTCAGTATTGGGGCCAGTTGTATTTAATGTCTTTATCTGGATGAGGAGATTAAGGGCATCTGCAGGCAGTTAACAGATGACACCAAATTGGGCTAGAGTGTTGATCTGCTGGAGGGTGGGAAGGCTCTCCAGAGGGATTGGGACAGGCTGGGTTCATGGACTGAGGCCAGTTTCATGAGGTTTAATCAGGCCAAGTGTTGGGTCCTGCACTTGGGTCACAACAACCCCTACAGTGCCACAGGCTGGGCCAGTGGAAAGTGGCCCAGGGGAAAAGGACCTGGGGGTCCTGGGGACAGTGGCTGAACATGAGCCAGTGTGTCCAGGTGGCCAAGAAGATCAATGACAATGGCCTGTATCAAAAACAGTGTGACCAGCAGGACCAGAGAAGTGACCATCCCCCTGTGCTGGTGAGGCCATACCTTGAGTGCTGTGTCCAGCTTTGGCTCTCACAACAGGAAAAGCACCGAGGTGATGAAGTGAGTCCAGTGAAGGGCAACGGAGCTGGTGAAGGGTCTCATGAGGAGCGGCTGGGGGTCCTTAACCTTGAGAAAAGGAGGTTCAAGGGAAGATGTTACTTTCTACAACTACTTGAAAGGAGGTTTTAGCAAGATGGGTGTTGGTCTCTGCTTCCAGGCAACTAGTGACAGCACAAGAGGAAGGGCCTTTAAGTTGGGCCAGAGGAGGTTTAGACTGGATTTTAGGAAAATTTTCCTTACCTGTGAGGGCCTGTTAAACACTGTAACAGGCTGCCCTGGGAAGTTGTTGTGTCACAACCCCTGGCGATATTTAAAATATGTGTAGATGTGGCACTTAGGGGCATGGTTTAGGGGTGTATTTGGTAGTGTTGGGTTAATTGCTGGACTCGATGGTCTTAAGGATCTTTTCCTTTCCAACTTTGATGATTCTATAATGATATAACTTCTTTCAAATAGAAGACTAATTATTGTACTCTGCAATGTAGTAAATTACTTTCCAGATTATTTTATACATTCAAATCTCTTTGGTTCCTTTCTTTTTGCTCTTATCTTTATTTTATTCCTCTGTATTTGCTTTTACTTTTTTCCTACCCGATGCCAATTGTGAATCAGGTGTGGTTTATTACCATGCTTTTTCAAGCCTTTTCTGTCTTCTTAGTTATTCTGTGTTATATATTATGATGGGATTATTATGATAATGTTTTAGTACTTACACTTTATCTTTGTCCTTCTATTTGTTCCGTCTTTGCATATATTTTGCCTTTCTGTGTATCTTCTCTGTATAGTCTTCAAATATTATTGCACAACACAGTTCTTTTGCATGATTAAAGATGAATTTTTAAAGTTATATTTGTATTATGACCATGCTATATCAAACATACCAAGATAATATAATTGTTGTAAGTATTAGATTTGTATATGTTTAAATATTATGGTTAGAACTAGTACCTCAGTGAATTCAAAGATTTCCTTTTAGAGATTCCATGATACTATTTTGTCTTAGTTTTTAATATTCCATTCTAACTCATCTTATTTTATATTTGCTTTTGATAGGTCGATCCACATACACCAAAAATGCTTGTTAACATACTTTATATAGCTTTCCCACATTGTTTGAGATCCCACTCCTTTGTCTCTGTTAGCAAGCTTTTGGTAGTTTGCATGTTATTTGCAGATTCTGAATCCACTTACCACACACTTTCTCTTCACTGCTTGTTGTTCCAATAGGTCTATAAAGATAACAACAGTGAATGTGGCAAGAAAAATAAAAGCTTATTATCTTCACAGATTGCTAATACTCAGAAAACTGCAGTAAAGCTTTGTCAGATCCTGAAAATCCTTTGCACTTTCTTCTTCCCTTGACAACTCAGTCATTGAAGAGAATATCCATGACTGCAGTGTGGACATCAGTGTTTGAACCAGCCTGGCCAGACTCATTTTATAATCAATGGAGAGAAATGAGCCTTTCTAGGTATTCATTTGTCTTGACCTAGTTTAGATATATGAAGGAGGAGGATACGAATTACAATCTAGCAGTACCCATTTCTCTCCCCAGACTACAAGGACAGTCTGCAGAACTAATTGAGTGTACAGAGGTTTGTACTAGAGATATTACATTAAGGTGAGATGAATCCCTCTTCCAGTAGTAAATGGCAATATCCCAACATAGAAACATGTGCATATCCAACATATTTGAGAGAAATGTCTTGGTTATGCAGAAGTTCATACTCTGAAAAATGATATTTTTCCGGAACAAAGAAGTGTTTCTCCTGCTTTTTCTTCATGAGCTTTTGTTCTAGTTAGACAGGTGCATGCTCTTATCTCACAAGTTTTGCAGGTAAAATGTAATAATCAGGGAGAGAACAAATTAAAATGTAGGCAACAAATGTGTGTGTTTTAACATTATTTTTCACTTATATTGTACAGCTGTATATGCTATACATTTATATTGCAAAATGTGAGACTTAGCTCTATGCATCACATATTTGCATTTTCTTCTTGTAAACTAGAATATTGGGCTCATTTTGTAAACGGAATATGTATTCACAGGCTTCAGGCTTTATTAATTTTAATTCCAGGAGGAATAATTCTGATCATTTAGTCTGACCTACTGCTTAGTCCATGCAGAAAATTTCCCTGAGTTTTAATATTTTTTGAAATAAACAACACAAGTGATGATACCCAGAAACAAGTTTGATGGGGAGCTGACTAGTAGATACATCATTTTTGTAGATCTTTATGCTAATGTTTACAGAGAGGGGGGAGATGGGCCAGAACAAACCCAAAACAAAACATAACAGCCACATACAGTTGGATCACTCATTTGTCTTACCTCCTTGAGCAGCCTTTCCCTTGCCCTACGGAGTTAAATCTCACTCTGCTACAAAAGCATATTCCAATCACGTGGATGAGATCATGCTACAACTTTCCCTCTAACCCTTCACTAACTCCCCCTTCTCAGATACATTAGAAACGAGCCAGTGGTGTTCGCTTCCAAGACTCTTGTATTTTCAGTCTATCTATCAGTTCTGTCAAACAATCCCCAGACTTCAAGTCCTCAGACTGGTTCGAGCCTGTTTGAAAGACCTCCAGAGTGCAAGAACTAAGAGCCTGCCAAGAAAATTGTCTTCATCCTTTATTATCTTCATATCAGAAAACTGATATTTATTTGCTGTAATTTAAGCCAACTATTTTTCTTTTCTGCCATGTTTATGGGGTGGGAAGGAAAGACTGCTCTAGGTCTCTGGATATTTGGGGACTATTACTGTATAATAGTTGCACCTTTAGAGACAAAATTTGGGCCATGTATTATGCACCAAACTCCAGACTTTCTTCAAACACTTAATTGCTTTCCTTCTTACTGCCTTTTAAAGCTGGAAGAACTCCACAAACAACTTGTCACATTAAGACGTTCTTTTAGCCAGGCTAACAAAAAGCTACCAAAAAAAGGCAATTCTGGCTGCTACAACCTTTTCAGCTGCTGTACATCAGAGTAAACAACATTTCTTTCCACTCATCTTGCTACTGTCTTACATTGTTTCCCACGTAGAAAAGGAGTTCTCTGTGGCAAGGACCATTTGTTTAGTTTGGGTTTACCAAACTTTAAAAAGGAGATACTTCTTTCTGACTGAAGGCCTGAAGCAGGATTGTAGTGCAATTCTTAAAATTTTTGCATCGTTCTTCTTTATGACTTGTGTTTCTATATGAGGCAAATAATCCAAAACTTAATTAGTAATATCTGTGTTTATGGGCATGTTTGATGAAGTTATTAAGATACTCCTAATGGAATGACATTAATGCCACACAGCAAATTCACTGGTAGATTTATAAATGTGCATATATATATATCTACAGATATATATGTAATCTGTGTATTTGTGAACAAGATTGAATTTTTTCAGCATGTTTTGTTAACTGTTAACAGCATCTTAAGTTCAGCTATGCTAAGTTTTGGTCCATTAACAGCTCTACTAGTATAAATAAATTATAATGATAATCAATTACTTTTTACTGTTTGTCTTGAACTATTGTACAATAAGAAGACGAAAAATAGATTGCCTTGAATTTGGATTTATTTACTAATATATGTATTTTAAAAGATTTTTTAATATTCTTAAAGATGTAATAAAAATGATCCCTGTCACTGTAAGCAACTCACACTATAACCTGACTCATTTAGTTGTACGAATAGGAAAACAATCATGACTACTAGTTTGTCAGGCAAAACCAATTGAATTAACACTGCTTCTAAAAACATGTGTGAAAGAGGTGTCAGCATTTTGTGAAATGTGAATGTTTCCTTGGAATAATAGGCATGTCAAACTGCTGTTGTTAGTAAAAGAAGTCATAGATAAAAAGTCATCCTGTAAGTACCTCACTGATAGTTTTGGTACATTGCCCTGGAGCCCAGATTCATTTATGTGTGTGTGTGTGTGTCTGTGTGTATATATATGCATATATACATGTATGTATAGGTATGTAATATACCATGCGTTAAAAATGAAGGGCTTGATTCTGAATTTAATTAGCTGCTTTCTATGACATCACCTTGAATTTTCACTGCCTGAAAGGACAACTGATTGACCCTCATGGTATTGTTAAGAGTGTTTGGAGTAGTTTCATGTATGAACCCTATGATGGAAAGATTTTGCCATGGTTTTGGTCTACACACACTATTAGGTTTTGTTCCCTGCAGTTTGGTATTTCCAGGTTGTCTATACAGACTGTGATTTTCTCAACTATATGTATTATTTAAAACTATTTGACAATTCTGCAAAACATCCTGATCTGAAAAAAAAAAAAAAAAAAGCTACAGGAGTTTTTTTACAAACATCCTGTCTATGAAGTATGATTGTAATTACACTGGTTTGGCTTTTTTTGACAAATCATGATTTTTATTTTATTTTTTGATGTCTTACTGTATGACACATAATTTAGTTTCTGATTAGAAACCTCTCTATGACAGAAAATAAGTTTAACCTAATATTCTTCTTTGCAAGTTCTTTCCATCAACATTACTTCTGGTAGGTATCTTTACCAGATTCTTCTGCCTTTACCAAGTTTGGATAGCCCTTTATGCTTCACCAGCTTTATTCACCGCTGTGTGAACACATGGAATGAGAACTTAGCCAGAACAAGCAAGTATATTCGAGCTCTTAACAGCTGAAACCTGTAATCCTGACATTTTCTGGTCTAAATAGAAAATCTGGGAGCTCAGCACTCTGAGGTCATATAAGAAGACAGTTGGAAAGAGAGGATGTGTATGATGAGGTGGTCAGTACTCGAGTGATGCTGATTGTGGATTCTGTGGTAGGATGCTGAGGATACACTCCTTGAAAAATCTGCTATTCAAAATAAGCAACATGCAAACTCCCTAAATATTTAAAAAATACTTGTCTTTTGGATGCATACATTCATTATACACTTGCATAATCACACCCACTTATCGACTTAGAAGAATTGTTATAATAATAAATTTTTGGCTTACTTATTTTGCTTATTAAAAGTCTTTAGTTGTTGAAATGAGATTTAGGGTTCAAATCAGATTCAAAATAGCTTTATTTTATCTTTACTGACCTACAATAGAAAAGCAGAAGGGACAAATATCATAATATATAAAAATGTTTCTGGACTCAGTAGTAACTCTATTGATTTAATTCATCTCACTGAGGTACTACCATAATGGCATAAAAAGTGGTGGAAAGTTCAGAGACATTAATCTTCTTATCTGCACTGAAACTCACTCTGAAAAGACAGATGAAGGAGGACTGATGAATGCTGCTTCATTAGAAGAATTTTAAAATGTAATTTGTCTTAATGAAAACGAGGGATTACACATTTCCAGCTTTCTCCTGTGCTTGTTAGAAATATTTTTTAAGCAATAATCTTTGATGCAGAATAGTCTTTATGGTAGGACAGTAATTATTACAGAAGAGAGGTATGTCCTGGTCAATCTGTTTGTGAATCACAGCAGTGGAAAATCTTAGACCTGCAGATTCAATTTTCCTAAATATGATTATGTGATATCAGAAACAAAAATTCCTTTTAACTAACTTGGCTCTGTGTTCAGTAGATTACACAGAAGATTTTCATAGTGCTTAAGGCAAATGGTGCAGGTGATGAGCTAAAACTTGATTAATCCTTGAAATTTGCAGGAATCAAAGAGCTTTATGCTAATAGAATATTGGCTGTTGGAATAACTTTGTAATAGAATAATGGATACCCTTGCTGTTACTCACACCTTAATTCCAGACGTCCTAAGAGCTTTATGACAGGACTGTGCAAAATGTGAAAGAAAATTTAACTGAAAAGGTGCAGGTAGGACATCTGGAAATAGAGATCAAAACCTGTCTGGGCAAACGCATCTTTCTGGGATAATGAGATTTCAAAAAATTGCATTGACTGATTGCTCATTTCCTGCCTTATCATGTATAACCCTTGGACATCCAGGGACCTGAAACCAACGCTACCGAAGACAATGGACAGATTCTCATTAATGAAAGTATGTAACAGACTAGAAGTTATAGCAGAGTTTAAGAGGACTTTAGTCCAAGAGTGGTGGACTTTGCAGTGCTGGGTTAATGGTCGGATTCAGTGATCTTAGAGGTCTTTTCTAACCAAAGTGGTATTATGATTCTAAGAGTATGCCCTTGTCTGGCATGATAAAATTTCCCTGTTTTCTACCTTACCTACACTTGCTTGGATTGTCAGCCTTCTGCTCAGAGGCACGCTTTCCACATTAATCTGCCTGATCCCACTTACAGTGCTCTCTATTAGAGTTGCAGTGGAAGAAAAGGCTAAGAGAGGGGACACTAATCCAACCCCTCTACTGGAGTGGGCTTTTCTACCGTGTATTCTTTTTTCTTTTTTCCATCTTTTTTTTTTAAAAAAAAAAAAAAAAAAAAAAAAAAAAAAGAAAAATTTTAATCTTTTGGTAAAATTCACAGTCCTTCTGCATAACAGAACTGTTTATTCTTAAATAACCACACTGGCTCTGCTTGGTAACTTCTCTACTCGTGGTGCCTTTCCAGCACATTCTGCATAACAATTCCCTACTCAGGCTGAAGCCTGCTCTTTTAGAAACCAGAGTCCTAATGCTGCTTCCCAGCCTCCTACCTCCCTCTTGACCTCAACTCAGTTTGAAGCTCTTGTCCATGACCACTGTCACCATGGTTGTCCCCATCTGTAAACAGTGGTTCAGGTTAAGCATTATCCCTGACTGGCCCCTCAAGCATTCATGTAAGGAAACTGTCACTGGTGATCTAGGAGCCTCCTAAGCCATCTAGCTAGTCCTATGTTGTCTCCCCACAGATGTTCAGATGGTTCAAATTCCCTCGTAATGTGAGGGCCTGAGAGTGGGAGACTGCTGTTAGTTGTTAAAGTCCTCTCTGTCCTCCTTGTGAGGACATTTTACGCTTTGTCACAGTCTTAATATTCACTTCATGACACTTAATTGTTCTTCAGTTCAAACGGTCCCAAAATTTCAAAAGGGTTAGCTGCATTCTGCAGATTATTTCAGCAGGCTTTGAGTCAGGCTGCTCCAGACATCATTAACTGTACTGGAGAAATGAACCTGCTACATACTGTATTTTTAACATGACTGTGTCACTTGTCTCACCTTCACTAAATTCTTCCTCTCCATCTCACTCCTAGTACTGTTCTCCCAATGTTTAAGCCTAGGCAGTGTTGGAAAGTAGGTGGGAAGATACTGCAAAAATGAATTCAAACTTTTAGATAAGGGAAATGGAGTGTAGTATTGAATAGACAAAAATTATTCCAGGCCTAAGCAGAAAGAATCTGAAAACAAGATGTAAGCAGCCATGCATAAAATGTCTGAAAACACAGAGGAAATAGCAGACAAGATGAGTGGTAACAAGGTGAGCAACATATCAAAGTGAAAGAAAAAAATCCCTCTAGAGGAGACAAGATGGATGAAGGAAGAAAGTTACTGTATTTGTGAGTGTGTTTACTATACTCAGCTTTGTAAGACCTTCAGGGAAAAGATCACTGATGCTATCAGAAAATTCACTGTTATTACAGACTAATGCTTCTATCAGACAAAGGATGCTGGTGTAATTACAGGTGTATCTTCTCCCTTTCCACACAGTCCATAAAGTCTCCCCATGAAAAAGATTAGCTGAATTGCTCAGGTCTGGAATCATCCACGGAGTTCAAGAAAATGTAGCATGTACAAGAGCTGTCAATCCACCTATGGAAGTGCTATAATGATGCCTTCTCCTGGTCTTAAAATCAAGAGTCAAACACGGTTAGAAGGGAAAAAGGGATTTTACCTTGATATTTATTTTAAGGATCCTTAGGTGTACCATGTCCAGGTCGAATGTACTGAAATGCACATCGCAATGCTCCCCCCAAAAAAGATCTGGTATAACATTATAGGTTTTACTAATTAGCAGATCTATCAAAAATTCCCCAGTGAGAGGCTTGAGTGAGTCCCCCTCCCCAAGGAACCTTCCCCTGGATAGTTCTATCTTGGTTTACAGAATGTGTTCTGGAGAGGACCTTGGGGTCTGAGGCACACTGATCCCTAACTACGAAGCTTCTAAAATGTTTAGTCTCTTAGATTGACAAACAAGTCCAATAATGTAGGCAAAAAGCAATAAGAATACAGAAGTTGCAAAAAGGTATAAAAGGGGTATAAAAGAAAAGGCAAAAAAAATCATTGTGGCATCATGGAGAGAGATTTGTCTCAGACCAAGGTGATAAGTAAGAGGTTACTTATTTGTTGAGATGCCTCACAGTCACTGAGCTGGCAGCTCTGACACGAGTTACAAAACTTTCCCAACATTCTGTTTTGACAACTAGAGGCCATATAATATGTTCCATGGCGGTGTATAAAAATGGGCACTTAGGTTCAAGAAGCTGAATCCCACCCCTAGCATTCCCCTAGAAATCTATATACAGGCACTTTAAAGTAAGAATTTTAATCTCTGAGTAAATCTTTTCTCCTTTAAACTAAGGAGATAAATCTTGCTTTAAACCACCATAATTAATTTTAAGAGCACAACCTTGATTCTAAACTCTGGCATATATTTTGCTTACATTGCAGCATATTCCCCATAATTTTAGCTTAGGGTATAAATTGAAAGCCAAAATAATGTCTATATACTTCAAATTAAATGTATATGTAAATTGGGTAGCTAAATCTAAAGATTTAGATTCATCTAAAGATAATGTCAAAAATCTCCTCAAACCGCTTAGACTCCTGAAATCTGACTCCACATCCACCCCTAAAATATACTGCTAATGACCATCATGCTCTGAGACACAACTCTCCTGATATCACAAGACAAAGGAGCAGACCAAGCTGCTCCTTTTTTATTTGAAATTAAAATGACAGTGGTGTGCTCCCAATCTTCAGTGTGGCAACCTACCTCTACAAAGCACATTGTCATCAGAACATTCTCTTAAGAAAACATTGCCAGAAGGACAGTGAAAAAGATGGAAATCCATCTGCTTAAAAATGCTTTGGGATTTTGTCAATGGGTTTTTCTTACTCTGCTGCAGATTGGCTGCAGGCACTCCGTGATCTCCATATTGCTTACTTTCTGCCCATATGCCTGCCCTGTGGACAGCCTGAAGAGTGGCTGCAGAGAACTTTTCCAAATAGTTCTGCTGGTGTGCTAGTGAGCAGTGGGCTCTACAGCATGTGTGGCCCTGTGCTCTGGATTTTGCTCCAGGCTTGCTTCAGGCTTTCTCCATAGAGATGTGAATCTACTCGTGAAAGGTAGCCCCGGGATATTGATAAGTGGTACTATAGGCAAATTGACTATCTAGTGTCATTTAGGATGCCCTGGAAGATCCCAGGCATCCACACATCTGGAATTTACAGTACAAGATTTTCTACTTCCTGACCAACATTTGGGGGACAACTGGAAAACTTCATCACACTTGAGTAAGAGCATTAGATACCTCTCGTCAGGCAACTATATCTCAAATGACCACAGCTCTTAGAAGAGGTGGCATGTATAAAATTAACACATATATTTGAAGCCATTATAGGAAGATGTCAACAACATGCTGTGACACAAATCCTCTGTCTCTCTTCCCTCATGCTTAAAGGTGGATCTTAGTTTATTTGCTGCTGTCATCCTTGAGAGAACACAACAAGGTCTACTAAGATTTTTGGGGAGAGAGTGATAAAATAAAACAGAAACTTTAAAGCTTATGTCACCACTAGCCTTAAATACACCACGAAACTCCTACACTTGGGTACTTATAAGGCGAAATGAGAAAGGTGGGCAGATCCCAGTATATTTGAAATGTGTAGATATAACTACAATTTAATATAGAAAATATAAGAACACTGGAATAATTTAATTGAAAAGTAATGTAGCTATCCTGAACTAAGAAATAGCACAGCTGGAGGATTTTAAAAGTGATTTGGAAGCAAAATCCTCTCATTGAATTAGAGAATAAAAATTCAGTTAGGGACCTTGTAGAATAACAAAGCTGGTAGACCTTCTATAGGTAAGGGTCTGTCAGCATTTCTATTACAAACCAGTACTTTCTGGGGATTATATTTCATCCAGAAGAGTTTGATGTGGAATGAACTTGGGATAAAATGTCTCAGCTTTTGAGTAATATAATCGTAACTCTATTATAATAAAAATCTGTATTCACTTTTTAACTGTTGATTCTACAGCATTGCTACACTACACATTTTGATTTAAAGATACCTGAACTAATGCTGTCCTAAGGAAATATGTCCACATAATATAATTTAGGCAAAGCTTTTAAGACAAAATAGCTCTACTGGAATGATGTTATGCACAAACTACTCAGCCGAAATTTTCAGCCTGTTTCATTTTCTCAGGTGAGTTTGCTTTTTCACCAGGAATATTTCCATTCTGTTTAACTTCCTCCTAACTCATCTCTGCACCTCATCTGTGTTGCTCCTATTTGTGATCATATAAATGGGACAAAAAGAAGGTTACCAGTTAAACAGTTAAAGGTTAACAATCAAAAGTAAGTCCTGGTCTGTTATAGATCTATCTAGGGAATTAAAATGGAAAAACTAACAGAAAATAATAACAGTTGTTAATTCCAATCCCATATTAATATTATTTAGTCTTAGAAGGAATTAAGAGATGTAAAAACTAGTGTGATCTTCTCTTTAGACTTATAAAATCATAGACTCATGGAATGATTTGTGTTGGCAGGGTACCTTGAAGATCATCTTGCTGTTTCCAGGAAATTTTTCTTATCTCAACCCATGACCTTTGCATTTTGTGCCTTCAATTCTCTTCTCTAGCCTGCTGCAGGGTGAGGGGAAAAAGGGAGGGCAGAGCGAGCAGTGTATGGTTTTAGTAGAAGAACTAAATTGGAGAATACCATTCCTAAACCATGACAGGTCCAAACTTATATTCTAATTGTCAGTGGTTCATCATTATGCATGACCAAGCAAATAACTTGGTTGGCTTAGGAACAAGCTTCCAGTCTGGCTGGCTTTGGGACAGCTCTGTCCTGGAGCTTCAGCACTGGGGAGGCAGGGTTGCAGAAATCATGATTAATGACAAGATTATACAAGGCCTTTATAAGTATTTGAGAATTGGAGTATTTGTATCGAAAAATAGAGATAAGATATGGAAGCAGTGGAGGAGCTAAAGATCCTAAGAGCTTAAGGTCTATTCTTCCACTTCTTTCAAAGTCCCTTTGTATCACTAAGGATTAAACTTTAAAATTTTGGAAGCTATTTAGAAATTTTCTGAGGATGAAAGGTGAAAGGAGGAAAAGATGGATGGACTAAAATGAGAAGGAAGCCTTAAGTGAAAGCAAATAATTTCTACTGATAAGGAAAGTAGTTGCATGGGAAGATGGATGTGATAACTTTGGTACATTCCTCTTTGGGGAACAAAGGAGTTTGCTGCAAATTCATAACACAACGGTCAGGAAGGAAAAAGTTCTTTATTTTTAGTGTTTCTTACTAGCATGCTACAGACTAACTCAGAAGTAAACAGATTTAACTATGAATTCAGTTTATTTACCAGAGATGGAATAACAAATATGATCTTATAGTAACTTATTCATTTTATTTTGCTTTGTCCACATGAGTTTTTCATATCTTTTCCAGGAGATATTTTCACCTCCTGAACCTATATGAAATATTCCAGGCTAATTGTTACCAGTTTTCCCAGGCAGAGAAAGAACTTCCAATCAAGGTTTTCACAATTGATAGAGAAAGCAATGTTTAAAATTAATAAACATAATCCTACTTCAGACAAAATATCCAAGAACTAAAATTTTCTGGGGACCTTAAAAATCTCTCTGAGGTTGATAAAATAGAAATAATCTGGACTATATTAGCCATGAAGTAGTCTCATCTCTGACTTTCATTCTTATCAGCCTCACATCTCTGAATCCCAACACTTTCTTCATCCACAACTAATATTAGCAAATTCTTGTCTTGTTAACTGTGTATAAATGTATAGTCTTCCCTGGAAACAAACGTACATTTTTCCCAGACTGATAGAGCAGCACTTCAAGTAATGTGGTTTTATTTTTTGGGGTGGCTATTTTGGTGGTGGGGTTTTCTTTGCGGTTTTTTGTTTTGGGGTTTTTTTTTGTGGCTTTTTTTTTTTTTGTTTACTGGTGTGTTTTTTTTCTCTTTAAGAAGGGCTTGCAAAAGGTTTTTTCCTGTCAGAATGCTTGTTAAAGGCCTACATGTGGTTTCAGAGAATGGCATGAATAAAAAAATGAAAAAAAAAAAAAAATCAATGTTCTTCCCACTATAAGGAAGAACTAACCTTTTCTTGCTAACCTTTCTCTGTTTTGAAGGTTAGTGACTAGATAAAGTAGCTTGCAAGGGAGTGAAGTTGGATTCCTCAATGACCTCTTGGAAAGAACATGCACTATGAATATAGAATAATTACTTAGGTTTAAAGGTAGATTTCAGAGCAGCCAAGATTCCAAGTCATGAATTAGTGTTGGAATTTGACACTTTCTGCCCTTCTCATTTAATTTTTAATATGGAAAATAAGAATATAATCTATTATTAGGTTCAGAAAAACAATTATATTCCTCTGTGTACTGGCAGTTCAGCTAAGATGGGACAGGTGCTCTCTTTGGCCTCACTATGCAATAAGTAATGACACTATGAAATGGCTCTTCTTCAACTGTTGTATTTATACCCAAAATGTGGAGCAATTTCCACAGGAGAAGGGAAGTGTACCATCTACTTACATGCATTCTCATTGCTGTGCAATCTGCCCAGCCAGAAAAGATGTAAAATGAGAATACTCAAACACCTTTATGAAGAAAAACACTTAAAAACTATATTTAGCATATTCTGAATGACCATTGTAAATCTGGAAGTATTTTGCAAAAACATGGTTGGAAACTCCTCATGTTTCATTCACTTCAGTTAGCCCTGGGAAGTCAATTGCTTAGGACATCGGTGTCTCCTTTCAGAAACGCAGAATTCCTTCTATTTTCTGTGAAGGGAGTGGAAACACTTAATGTTCTGCCCAGACTGTGCCTCTGAGATAAGGTGCCCTGGCTCAGTACACAATGAACACATATACCAAGTTACAGTGCCTACAAGACCAAACAAAAATTCAGGTTAGAAATAAAGTCTGTGTATTTAACAAACAGAACAATTGAACATGGGAAGAATTTACCAAGGACTACTGTACAGCTTCCATCACTAGAAATGTTAAAATCAATAGTGACTGTGTTCCTAAGACATATGCTCTACCTCAAAACGAGACTAATTTGCAGTCCTTATAATGGCCTGCACCATGCAGAAGGATACACTATAAAATCTCTTCTAGTTTTATACTCTGCATCTTTGAAGACAGATGTTTCCATTAACTGGAAAAGTAGAAAAGAAGTTTTTGTGAATAACAGCAGCGATACATGAAAGCAGAGGTTTAAATAAGCATAAATGGGACAGTTCATCTGCTGCTTCTTCTGTACTAAACATAGCAGAGAAGATGCTCATGTCCTCTCCATGGTCCATCTCTCCTTTACTCATCATGTTATATTCCTGATGAAGTGAAATACATTCATCACCTCTGCCTGGGGGTAGAAGAAAGCTTATAACTCTTCCCCAAAACTTAGAAAGCAAGTTGTTTTCCTTCCATCTCTCTCCTAAATAGATTTGTTTGAAACATATCATGAATGGGAGAAGGGAAAATTACTAAAATGTGGAAGGAAAAAGTGACAAAAATTACTTTGAGGTAGTATATTGAATATTCAAAAATATTCCAATTCATAGCGAAAATAATACAGTATGTAAGTATTGCCTTGGGATAGGGGAGGGAGAGAGAAAATAAAAGGGGGAAAGGAGAAGGACAAAATGAAGGAAAACAACCTTGAATTCACAGTAAACTAAGACGAGGTTTTGCTAATTTGCAGAGGCCCTCAAAAGGCTGCCTGTTGATGAAATAAATAAGTAATTTACATACAACCATCCACAACTCTATGAACACAGTGATGGGATCACCAGACTTTTAGCCTCCAAATTATAGAAGTGACAAGAATCCAGAAAACTATTTAGATTAAAACACCCCTTGACACAACAGATACTTGATCTTGCAGGCTTTGCAGAGGTGTTTTTTTTCTTTTATCAATGTCTGTATGGTGATATACCAGATTGCAATTACCTGGAGAGATATTAAGCATTTTATAGATTATAAAGCCAATATACTTTTATTCATGGCATAGCAGAAACAAATGTGTAAAGAATATATTTCCAGGAAAAAAGCAGAAGATATGATTATAACTCCTAAAAAGTAATAAAGTGCCAAGCCTGGTTCAGCATTGCATGTACATGAGGGCATTAGTGAAGAATTATTAGTCCCTGTGGAAAGTGGCTTTGGGTATATATTAAGTTCAAGATTCTCTCTAAAGAAAAGTTCTTTTGCTCCAATTTAAAATCTATCCATGTACTGTATTCCGAAACAGGTCTGGGAAGAAATTTTACTATGAAATTATTTTTGATGGAAAACTAAGCTTACAGAGAAACAAAATACTGCAAAATTTGAACTATGTTCCATTTAAATAGTAGTGAATTCTGAAAATTCAGTTATCTATGACATGAACGAGGCCAATGACTAGATAGTAGTCTATTGTAGATAACACCTCTATTGATAATCTGTGACTCCTCAAAAGGGGGTTATTAATTTTATGTTCAGAAAATTACTCCTTTAACCTGTACTATTTCAGACAAAATTAAAAATAATTTTATATTGAACCAATGTACTTTGGTTTCTTGACAAAATCCTTAAAAATCATCCCCAAATAGTCTTTTTTCTCCCCCTTCCCACTACCCTTCAAAAGTAGAGCTCTTCATACTTAATTTGAGAGGAAATGGCTTTCTTGCATGTTTTCCCTTGTATTTCCTTACAATAAAAGAAAATACCTAGTTCTGGTGCATGGTTTGAATACTGCTGTAGTCCAGACTTTGAAAATTTCTTTCCTCTATTTCACTTTATCCTGCTGGGTGTATACACAAAGCAGAAGCTGTACCAGTGCTTCATTTAGGTTAAGAAAAAAAAAAAAAAAATCCAGGTTAGCTGGACTAGGGGAAGCAGAATGTTACTTGTTGGATTGTCTGAACAGCACAATAGGTGCACTCTCCCCCTCTGTGTCTGTGTGTGTGGCGCTTCAGCTCCTCAAAGAACACATTTATTCTTCACAGAGAAAACAACTATTTTCTTCTCTTCAAGAAGAAAAGGTGGGGCAGAGGGGAGGTTACACTTCAGGGAAGAAAACTCTCTTCTCACACTTGAATTAGTTTTGCAAAACCAGGTGAGAGTAGCTCATAATGCTTCAACGTTAAACGAGTTCATTTCTGAATGCAGCTACTGGAGATGGAGAAGAGCAGCATGTTGTTATTAAAAAAAACAGACAAGACCCACTTTCTGTGGGGCATACCAATCATTATCTTTATTAAATATTGATTTTAAAATCTTTAAGTCACTAAGAACTTGGAGACACTGATTAAATTACGTACTAATCTAGAACAAACTGGTTCTGTTGTAAACAGTATCAACTGAAATAATGTCAGGAGGTTTCTTTATGTTATGGATAAACAAAGAAAAACAAAACTACTTCTAGGCTTACACATTAAGTTTTGTAACTGGTGAACACACAACATTTTGATAAATTCTTGCCTCACATGAATAGTCATTTGAATTTAACTCATAAATTTATGTCAGTCTGATTTTACCTCTCTGTGTAAGGTAGATTAATTTGATTAAAGATGAATTCTATCACTGAAAATTAAACACACCTGCCACTACCTTCAGTGCAACACTAAACTAAAGCAAGTTCTAGCTTCTTTTTTTGTTCATGGTACATTCTGGAGCAAGCTTTGTATTATGCTATTCACAATGTGTCTGCAGAGACTTGCAAACTGGGACAGAGGCTTAGCAGTGACAGGTATCATTTTTGAGGACTACCAGAAATCTTTTTCTAGTACTTCAATTAAAAAAAAAAAGTAATGACCCAGAATTTCAGACACAGCCCTCAAAAATTACTTGTTTCTGGGCTTATGTACTCCATTCTTCACCTGGTTAACTTGTTAGGTGGTTCAGCCTTATGTTAGCTGCTCCAGTCAGCACTTTCCCTCAGATGCATTCCCACAATGGCTAAATAAGTTTCTTATTTCATTCTTCATCTGTATAAGACAATAATAAGCAAGTACAGTTTCCAATCTTAAGTATGCACATAAAAAATCATTTCAAGCAATGATAAGTTACAGTTAGGATTCTGAATGTTTATTAGGCTCCTTAACAGTAGAAAAATCCTCAGTATCTACAGGTCCAACTTGTGTCAGAAGCTCCTCAGAGTTGTTGAATTTAAGAATATACAAGACTACTACACAAGGTCAACAAAAAAAGCCAAAACCAAAACCAAACCAAATCAAAGCAAACAAAAAAAGAGTAGATAATTTAAGAGCCAAATGCATTTTTACGTATCTTAGTGTGAAAAAGTACTGTGTTTCTTTTAGAGGAAATTTTCATCTTAACCTGCCTGACTGAAAATAAAGACTTTAATCTCCTGGTTTTATTGCAGGTACTGTACATTTCTGGCTAACTATTGATCAATTTTTTCTTTTTTTTTTTTATTTTCTTTAAACAATAGTGCTAATTAATTATTTGAGCTAGTCAGGAAAGAACTTGTAAATGCACATTTGGTGATCTTCTAAAGAATATAATCTAGCTCAGTGAAAAATCATAAAGCAAATACATGGATTACTTCTGAAATACATATATTATCTAGAAGGTGAGATTTGCCTCTATTGAGATATCTGTGAAGTCATTGCTTTGAAGTTAAATACATATTCGCTGCTTAGCTCTAGTGAAGTCAAAGGCATTTGGATCATCCCACATAAAAACTATATATTATTGTTATTTCTTCCCATTACCTGAGATCTCAATGGGAACATAACTACTAATGTATCTCTAACTTAGACTGTTGTAAGTGAATTCACAATTTTATCACCTTCTTCAGTACTGCAAGTGTTCCCATCAAGGTTGTTTTCTGTCATGTCTGTATTCAGTGTGACTGTATTCAGTGTGCACAGTACTGCTGTGATAATGTGTCATGAGACTCTAGTGCGCTGCAAATAATTGGTTTTATGCTTATATTTTTCATGCCCCACAGTTTCTTTAGTTCCTGCCAGATCCTATTTGCCATTTTAAATTTAATTTTTAATTAAACAAATGATAAAACAGCAAAGTCTTTTCCCTTCCTTTAAAAAAGCCCCATATTAGTTGTTCTTCAATGCACTTCATGAAAATTAACGATTTCCAGTAGTCTAGTAGCATTTTTGTATCTTTCTTATCTACCATTTTCTTCCATTTCTGACAGCATGGCGCCTCTTCTATTTTGAGTCCATAATTCCTGCAAAGCTCCTAGCACTTAAGACTGTCAGTTCTGTATTTTATATTCATCTCTAGTGAATCTGGTTCATCCTCTTACATATGATTAGTAGTTTCTAGGTTCTGGCCACATATGATAAATTATAGATGTACATTTTTTTCTGCGATGTCTCTTTCCTTTATCTTTTGTGAGTGAGCTTAGGTTTATCCATAATTAAATTTTCTAAGTAAAAACTAGTTCCAACTTGAGATGTGTGTGTTTATGCATTTCCATGTATGTACCTATAGGATTCTTTGGGGCTTTATTTAAGATCATACAAAAAAATACCTATGGTCTGTAGCTGCACCTTAAGTTGGGCTACACAAGGCAGTTAACTATGCTGCAGATCTGTGAGACCCTCCTGGCCTTCCTGGAGTAGCAGCTGAAGCTACTAGCTTTAGCTCCTCAGAGCACCATCAGTGATGTTGGATGTCCCCACCCAGGCAGTGGTGCCCAGGTGCAATTATGGCCTCTCATGGAACACCTGAAATGGCAGGAGACTCGTACATGGAGGTACAGCTCTACTCACTGGACACAGTGAAACTTGAGCTTATCTTGAAGGAGACATCCCAGTTGAATTATATACTGTCCATTGAGTATAAAGGGATGTTCGACATCTTATGCACTGGCTCACACCTAGATCTGTTCTTAATTTCTTTTCTCAGGTTTGCATCCCACTTAAAACTTGACACCTTCTTTTGTAAATCTGTACATATTTCTTCTATCTCTGTTAATCTTCTTTCCATTTATTTATAACTACAAATCTCATGCTGGTGTCTTTACAGTGACTTACTCTCAGCGGTATATCATTCTTCTTTTAATGTTAGAACTTTATCCAGGATACATTAGATCCATTTACTGTTGCTTTTGGAGTAGTCTGTTACAAGAAAAACCTGTTCTGGGACATTTAAATTCACTTTCAGTTTTGTTGTGCTGTTTCTAGAATAATTAAGTTTGTTCACCTTAAATTCATGATCTGTACCTTGCAAAAAATTATAAATTTAGCCTGGCTCCTCTGCCCAAATCTCTTATACCAATGCTTGTCCAATGTAATAGTGCCACAAAATTCTATACATTTGTGATAGAATACTTTTTCACTGCCTTGTCCAAATGTTTAATGATTAATTCTCCCCAAGAATGGCTGTTTGTCTGAACTGAAAAAGCCTTGACATATCTTTATTATTCATCAGAAGTTAAGTATTCTTAAAAGTTTATAGTATCACCTTGTAATGTTTCTACAGTTTTCCTGGTCAACTATTTCACACAGAGTAACTTCTTTCCTATGTAAATTTGCTATGCAAAAATAGTTCTATTTCTGTTTCTTGTAGAGAAGTCATTAGTGGAAATTTTTCAAACTCTGTACCTAAGTGTGGATTCCATTTCCTTCCCTGTGATCCCTGTTCAAATGTGGATTTTCATGACATTTTTGCATCTTTCTACTTTAAATCTATTGTGTATTTTTCTAATTTTAAAATAATTGTATGCTGATGCCGTACGAATGATATGTACCATTGATGCATTTTCTGCTTTTATTTGTCTTTGGCCCTCACAAAATGTGATGTGTTCTGTTGGGTGTCTAACAGACTTTGGGGAGCTGTGATTTACTAACACCAGCAACACTTCTACTACTCTGAACCCCCTTCTTGTGGCTACTGGTATTATTACAACTGCTACCACTGATTCTTTGTGAAGAGGAAAACACTTTATATCTTTTTAAATGGGGACCATGAAGCTCAACAGCAGAGCTGGTGTATCTTGCTCACAAAGCATCAGAGGTCTAGAGATGGAAGATTGAGGATGACATATTTGAATGCAACATCTGAGAAATCTAGTCCTCTTAGTGAATTGAGATGTATTGAATAAACAATGGAAGGAAGATAATGACTTGTTTGTTTTCATGAAACCCAAATTTTTCTTTCTGTTGCCCGTGACAGAGCTTTATCTGACTCACCTGAGAGGACAGGTGTCTCTTCTGTGTCTTCTTAAATAAGTATGAGTGTGAGAAGGAGGTTTTTTTCAGTTATTTTTATCAAGGGAGGAAGAAATTGCTGGCTGCTACACTTTATCTGAAAAGCGTATTTAAAAAGCAAAAACAACAAACTCATTAAAATTGTTGTTTTCTTAAGTGAAGAGGTAAGGGACTGGAACACAGCAATTATATTAAATCAGGTTGCATTTTAAACTGCTTTGTGCTCTCACAGGAGAGACAGGGTTTTATTCTGAGTTCTGTAAATGGGCATTTTGAAACAGAAGATTTTAAAAACTGTCATGCTTAATGATACCTACAACAGAATGCCAAGAAGAACATAAAAGATCAACTTTGTTATTCCCACTTTGGCTCTCAGGAAGAGTTCTGCAAAGTATCCTTCAATCTTTTAGAAATATCTGAAAACCAGCACTAGCTGAAAAGTTTTCCACATTTAATAACATGAAATATGTTTCAGTTAAACCAAAGTGTTCCTGAAAAAATGTCCACCATGAAGAACATCTGGTTGGGTTTTCATGAAAATACATAAAACTCTAAATGGAACCCATTGTTAGTGGAAAAATAATGCATAATATTTATCAGAAAGGTAAAAAAAAAGAAAAACTTCAGTCCACAGAATGTCTCTCCCTATGCTGTGCACACAAAAGAAAATTTTCTGATCAACATCTTCTAGAAAGTCTTAGAAATTCTATACATAGTTAGAACTGGATATTGCTAGTTTATCAGTGAACTGTTCCAGAAAAATGTCAAAACATTATTAGTGCAATAATGAGATAATTCTGCCCCAAATATTGATGAGTCCTATCAAAATCTCACAAAAGTCTATAGAAATATTTCTGCTGAATTCTGATAATGTTTGATGAACTGCATTTTATCTTTATAACAGTCTATTAGCCAAAGGTTTTAACACAACTGGAGAAACAGAATATTAGCTACAAGACAATTCTTATCATCACACTTTATTACTACAAATAGATAAATATTTTTATTTATTTAAAAGAATAATTTTATTTAGTCTTCATTTTAAGACAATGGCCATGAACCTCTGGCACCTTCTTCTTGTTGTTTTTACCAGGAGTACGAACAGAAGATCAGCCAGATACGCAGACTTTACAACAATAGAAAGATTACATTTAATGATTGTGTTGTTAAATGCAAATTTTCCACTCACTTCTAGCCAGAGTATAAGAGAAAAATTGAGATTAGTAGAGGCATATTATTTTGATTTATTGGCTCGCTGAGTTTATTCATTATTTGTGAATGATTATTTTTTGCTGCTGCATAGTTCTAATTAATTGTTAGGGTACTAAGAAGGTTTTTGCATGAACATTTTTATCATCCTGTGTCACAAGAAATGAATTAGAAAATAAAATATTAAAAAATGGTTTTATTTCAGGGTTAACCTTGATGAAGGCAGCATCCTTGTCATTTTCTTCTCCTGTTTTTAGTGTGACAACACATCTGTTGTCAGCAAAAGCTTTACTTTTGTCATTCTGTTGTATATCCTGACTGATGAGGATTTTATGATGCCATCAGAGATCTTCCTTCTGCAAAAAAACTACTCTACAATTTGAAAGAGTGAATCTCAGCTGTTCATTGTGTCAGGATTATGACCCTGTGTTGAAAATTTCTGTCTGGCGGTACATGCAGAATAGAATTTGTATAGGAATAATATATTATTTTCTAAGAGTAACTACCAGTTATGAATAAGAGCATTTCAAAACCACAAAACGTGACAGAAGTACCCTTCCCTAAACATATGCTCATGTAAAAGGAAGTGCTTCAGAATTCCTAGAAACCAGAAGCAAACACATGTCATTCTGATCTTCCAGGAGGGCAAGAAGTACCCAGGCAACTGCAGGCTGGTCATTCTCAACCTCATTTCTTGGGGAGGTGGTGGAAAAAATCATCCTGGATACCATTTTCAATCACATGAAAGTTAACAAGGTCATTGTTAGGAGTCATCATGGATTTGTGAAGGTGAAATCCTGATGGAAAAACTTGATAGCCTCCTAGGATGAGATTACTGGTTTGGTGGATGAGAGAAGTGTAGTGGATATTGTTCACTGTGAATTAAACCAGGCTGTTGACACATCCTGTCAGTGCTTTATAGGCCTTGATGTCTTCAACCAGCCTCACCTGCAGCCCCCACCCACATCCTCTTGTCCACCTCAGCCTTTAGCTCACTGTGAGTGTGATGTGTCCCAAACAGACATATGTCCAACAACACATTATAAGACAAACTTTATTAACGCAGCAAGAAAGATCAGCAACAATGTGCCCATACTGCAGCTCATCCAAATCACTGATAACAAACACAGGACCAAAAGCAAAGCCATGGAAGGCTGCTGCAGACAATCGGCATGCTGGTCATCTGGCAGCCAGTCAAGTAATTGCCTTTAAATGCAAGTAAGAGTCACACCACCCCTTGTCTCCATCAATGCCACTGTGATTTAAGAGAATGTTGTCAGCAGCGTGTTCACTCTGACAGTGTTGGTCAAGGGTCAGGCTGTCTGGAGGCAGGGTGACAGGTGGTCAGACACTGGAGCAGGTTGCCCGGAGATGATGTGGATTCTCCATCCTTGGAGATATTTAATATCTTTCTGGGCACAACCCTGGGCAACCTGGTGTAGATGACCCTGCTCTGACCAGAGGGGTTTTGACTAAGCGATCTCCAGTGGTCACTCTCAGCCTCAGATGATTCTGTATTATTTTAAGTATCTCAAAATAAATTAGAAGACATGAGCCATGACTGAGTATGAAAATAAGAAGAAAAACATGGGGAGAAATGTAACAAAAGATGAACAATGACTCATATTCTCAGGGTTATTTAAGGTATCAAAAGCCTTATCCCCAGAGATGTTCAACTTCTCTGATTGAAACTGGTGTTAATTAGATGCCTTAACACTATTAAGGCTCTGACCAAAGTAATCACTGCAAGATTAGCTGATGTAATTTTCTTTAGTTTTACAATATTATTTTCATTCCTTATTAAGACATCTGTCTCTTTGTTGTTGATAAAAGCAGTCCACCTCACTTTCCATCTTTTTTCCTCCAGTGCAGACATCCCAGTGCCATAATTTACTGACCCAGAAGAAGATACACCAACATAACACAAGGTACTCTTATTCTGCAACAAGAAATTTTTATGGTCATGGAAAGAGGGTGTAATGCCATTAAATTTTTTAATTCTCTGTTTTTAAATGTGATTTCCTTGCTTTCCTTGTCAGACCACAGAAGGGGCTTTACCACCTCTTAAGGGAAAACATTTCCCTTCCATCCAATCTTCTGTTTTTCACAGTCTTTCATCAGGCACAGTTCAGGTCTGGGCAGTCGCCTTGCCAATCCACAAGTTTCCTTTATGGCAAAACAAATGTCCACAGGCCCCTCTGGCCATCTGAGCATGGATTCCTTGGTAGGAACGTGAAAGAAGATGTCCATGGCTGATTTTTTCTGACACCGTCACAGAGCACTACGGCACATTGTTGCAGACGCAACAGAAGATGCTGTCCTGACAAGGGAAACACTGAAAGCCACAGGAAGGTTTCCATTACTTCTAAATCGTATGTGATCCAGAAGAACTCTGTGATCAAAAAAGCCCTGGGACTGAAAAAAGATAAAGAACTCATCTCATCTATTCTGCAGCCCCAATACAAGATTAGCTGTCCTCAACTGTTCCTCACAGCTGCACTCTTTAAAACACAGCTTTCCTAAACTTAGTGACAGGACTCATAGATTTTCTTTCCTTGCAGTTGAAGCTGAATGTCTATTGAACCAACTTAAACCCATTACCCTCGCTGTAACCACAGGGGACCTGAACAGTCTAGTCTTTTACTCTCTCCAGCTACTTTTTATGTTATTATGTGTGCTCTCAGTCTTCTCTTATATAAACTAAACTACTCCAATTGTTTCAAATTCTTCTCATCAGTTTTGCTTTCTAGATCACTGATAATTCCCGGTTGGTCTCCTTTAGCTTCTTTTGATACCGGTCCACATTTTTTCTGAAATGCAGTTCAGAAAATGAAGCACAGTGTGCTTGCTGAGACTGAGCACAGTATGCAGCACTGAGGAAAATGAAAGAACTATTTCATATCGTACAAATTGTATTGCTCTTTACACGCCTTAATAAGTTGTACATCATTTTTTTCAGCTTATTTTTAAGACCATTCCTCCAACTTCTCAAGAAAATTCTGGTCTGGCTTTCCAGTATATAAAGCAGGGAAAAAAGTTACTGAATCCAGACCTGCTCTGTACTAAAGGATCTTGGTCTCTTAAAAGATCAAAAGCTGAACTCAGGACATCAGTGTTAGAAGGTGCATATAAAATAAGTGTGCACTCCACCCCAGTCACTACTGGAAACACAGAGCAGCAGCAGATCCAGAGGAAGCCCCATCAGAACTTTTACTTGTTGTCTAATCTATTTTAGTTCTGGCCAAAAAGAAAATATTCTAGGTTTCCTCTTGAGTGTGAGACAGATCAGACATTTTCTTTAATCTTCCTTTGCATTGGCATCCACATAATAGAAAGCTTTCATCTTTTTTTTAACTGGCAAACATAAAGTAAACATGGTCTTGTTTTTCTGGCATTTTGAACAGGTTTAGGTTTGTTCTGGCTGAGCTCTGAGATAATCACAGACCTGTAAAGATGCTTTTGCAGAGTTTTGAGACCAAACTGATAAACCATATCCAAAGTATCAGTCTGGACTGGGCACCCCTCTAGCTCTTTTCACAGTTTTTAATTGGTTCAGTGCGAAAACAAATTCAGTTTTGCCACTACTAAGAAAAAAGCCAACAAAAATCCCCGCAAGGAAAAAAACAATGCTGTGATGCCTGTCACAGGGAAAAACTCCTCAGCTCATGTAGTTAAAGCAAGAATAGGATTGAGGCAGTTTATTGATTTATTAACAGCATGTAATTAACTTGCAATCAGTGAACTATGTATTCAGGACCTGTATCAGCAAGCCAATCGACAAACCACAATCATAGATACAGAATGTTAATGGACACCTGCAAATTTCTAAGCAACCCTATGAAACATATCCCGAGAAGTTCTAATCACACCTACGTGCACACAAACACATGGACATCCACGTGGCTCCATGAATCCCCCCAGGACACAACTCACGGTCTGCGTCCAGCACCTCTCTCTCTCAGGTTCCTACATTCCCTCTTTCCAAGGGAAATGCAGGTGCTCCAGTACTACGTGGGCCCATGTTGCTCCTTGCAAGCCCTGTGCATGTGACAGGAAGGAATCCCTGCGAGGTTGCAGGTGTGTTCCCGGGGATCCCTGCCAGCTGTTCTTCGAGGGCACATACGTTTACCTGGAGCTCCCCTCTTGCATCCAGTCCCCTTTGCCAAGGAGGGTTTTGTAGTGGTTACTTGGGGTTCTGCTGGTGCTGGAAGGACATCAGCACCTATGCTCAAAGTGCTGGTGTTTACACTGGGAAGGGCTGCAATGACACCTGGTTTAGATTTAACTGATTTTCCCTAGCAGACACACTTCTGTTCGCTGATCACCTGTCAGATTACTCACTGATTGTATTTTTGCCAGTCTCTGGTGTTCAGTAACATACTAGGTTGGCCCTTTTGCATTTCTTTTTGGGATATATTTGAAAGGAGCTTCTTTATAGTTTTCATATTCATGATTTTGGAGAGATGCTTCCTTTGTTTTTTAAAGAAGTGGGAGAAGAGACCAAGCAATGGTTTCCTTTTAAAAACCCCTGGAAATGGTTCAGGATCTATTCTTGTCGTTGAAAGAAACTGCTTTAACTAACTTTTCTAATTTCTTCTAACTCCTCACTATTGTATTAAATCACACACAAATGCCATGCTGAATCATACTTTTGTGTTGGATTGCCTTACTGAAAATCCCAAGATTATCCCTCTTTTTAATTTCTTTTTATTTTTATTGTGGAGGATCTCCAGAAGTCTGGAATATTTTGTGGGGGTTTTTTTGTTTTTGTTTTTGGTTTTTTTTGTCTGGTAAAAATATATGTAGATTTTCATTAAGGAAAATAAGTTTTTAAAGTGTGAAAAAAAGTAATTAAGAACATTTTCCCCTCCACGAGAGCCTTCTTACCCCACACCAGCGCACCTGGTTTTCTGACATTATTTCTATGTTTTTTGTTTTCTAGGTTTTCTAGTTTCAGCAAATATAATTTCTGCAGGTGTGCTACCTCTGAATTATCAGTTTTTTACTTTTGCTTTACTTATCTATTTTCTTTTCCTTCATTTTCCATTAGAGGTCAGACAACTTTACTGGCAACTTGCTGGACATACCATTGCAATTTTTTTAATCTTTCAAGTCACTTTGTATCAGCATTCTCCTCCCCATCAGCACTCGGGTTAGAATTTTGTGTACCAGGCATCAAAGAGGTACCTGCTGGGTTTTTTATATTTTTGTAATGTTATTATCCATATGAAGAACAAGCCAGGGAATGTAGCCTTAGCTAAAGGCATTGCTTCACTTCATCTATTTTACAACTCTCAGCTTGTGATCATCTCACTGTATAATTAACAAGAATCATGCAGGATCACCTGGTGGATGATAACACTAGAATTTACTGTCAGTGAAAAACAAACACAATAATCTGTAAAAGAAGGAAAATTGTTGTAAGACTTGTTGAGTAGCTGATTTCTACCAAGACAGAGAATCTCATAAGAGGGTTGGAAGTAGTCAGATGTTTGAAACTGCTCTAAAAGAGTGTGTTAGAAAGGCTAGTACCCTGCTGACCATGTGTGACTGGAAGTAATCTTCTGAGATTAGAGAAGTGAAGGGGTCTAACCAATAAATTGCTCAATGATTTCAATCCCCACTTTTGTCATTAGAGTCAAGAGATCAGTTAAACTCAGTATTTCACAAATTCAAGATCAAACTCGTAGAAAAATGGTGCCATACGTATCCCATACCATGTGACATTGTACTCACCAAGAAAAGCTCAAGGAAAGAAGGAGAAAGGGAGGATGCTCAGAGTTATCATCAGCATTTGTCTTCCCAGTTAATGCACAATGGAGCCCTGCTTTCCTGGGAATGGCTGGACCTCTGCCTGCTGATAAGAAGATGTGAATGAATTCCTTGTTTTGCTTTGCTCATGCATGTAGGTTTTATCTATTAAACTGTCTATATCTCAAGCCATGAGTTTTCTTTTTTTTGGCCTTCCAGTTCTCTCCCCTTTCCACTGGAAGGGAGTGAGAGGATGGCTGCATGGGGCTGAGCAGCCTACTGGGAATAAACCATAGCAATAAGCAAACTAATGAAAGTTTGATTTATTGCTTTTTTTAGAGACAGGGAACTGAGACCTAGACAGAGAAAGTGTTTAAATTTAAGGATATAGATACTTTGGTATGAAGATAAAATTAACAATGTTGGATTTTATCTGGTCACGCAAGAAAGGGGAAAGCCACAAAATTTAACCTTTGAAGCAAGGAACAGTTTAAGATATTAAAAAAGACAATGGCAAAGCTATGAAATATGAAAAGTTAAAGAGTAAGCTGTTCCGTAAACCTTGCATAATACTTTTTCAGCAAATGAGTCACCAATTCAGTGTGGGACATATGGACTCATTGAGTGCCAGGATAGCCACAGTGGATGAGTAAATCCCAGTTATCCTACAGACAGGATGCCAGCACAGCAAGGAGCTGTTGGATTTGGGTAGAAGGTCCTCTGTAGAGCTATAAGTTTTGCCTCCCAGATTTGGTACTGATGTATCTTGACTATTCTGCTGCTTTCACATTTGATTTGCAGTATCTAATCAGGTCCAAAGGGACATTTAGCAGTTTATAGCTGCCATGGGTTGGGGCTGCTCCTCAGCTTTTCGGCAGTGTAGTGCTAAGATAATAGGCAGAGAACGGGGATTTATGTGAGTACATCTGCGTGGGTTGTGCTCATCCTAATCTGACAACTCTGGTTCAGAGAGACTCCTTGGGATGTGGAGCTGATTAGAGATGAGCCTTTGTCAATGGTCTGTGCTGCTGCTGGCAGAGATCCCTGTGTGGATTGGTGGTGTTGGGGTGGCAGAAAGAACATCCCCAGACAGGGGGACCCATGACCCAGGGAGAGCATCCACTCCCTTCCACAGAACTGAGCCAGATGTCTGGGCAAGCCAGAGCTCTTCCGAAACAACGTTGGATCTCCAGAGAAATCCTTATTTGTTCATGTACACTCCTAACTTTTAGCTACACCTCTACCTAAAAAAATAGCTGAAAACTCTTGCTAATCTTTTGGGGGACTTGGAGATTTAATCATCTTCCCAGGCAGCAGAGTTGTTTATTATA
Source organism: Corvus moneduloides (assembly GCF_009650955.1). Lineage (NCBI taxonomy): Eukaryota > Metazoa > Chordata > Aves > Passeriformes > Corvidae > Corvus > Corvus moneduloides. Next base: position 8,461,919 of record NC_045478.1, read on the forward strand.
AAAGGAGGATTTACCACCCTCAGGGGTTTCCTGAGTTTTCCTATTCTTTTTCTTTTGAAAGCTAGAACAATCATTCCTTCAGTCAACAACCTTGTGGAGATACTGCCCCTCTCCTTTCATCCAATGTTTCAGGTTAATGAAGCACTGAAGATGTGGAAGGCCTAAATTCAATAATTATCTTTCTCTGATAGGGTAAAAGTCCCATTTTAAATGAAAGTTCTAAACAACAAGTCATAACTTAATTAGAAAGTAGCAGAAGTAATAGGAAAACTGTTCCTCCTTGAGAAGCTGTTCCCTTTTATCTCTGAACTCTGCATTCATTTCAGAAAAGTGAAAGTGAGCTCTTTCCATAGGGGAGGAGAAGTTTCTTTCTTTAATAAGGGAAAGAGGAGAGCAATTTTCCAGTGCTGTTGTTTGCGTATTTTACATAAAACATTAAACAAATAAATTAGTTAACTAACATTTCAGAAAATGGATTTGTATCCAGGTCTTCATGCTCAGAGTTACACATGCCATATCTATGTTATTAAGCTTGCAAAGGCAGGAAATTTGTCTTGCTCTTCTTGGCCCCTTGCATGACTAATTCTTCAGCATCTTTCAAGAGAGACTGAGAGACTAAATTCATTCCTGCTTCCTGGCTTTAAGATATAGTTCAATTTCTGGAGCACTCACTGAGAGTTAGAGAATTTCAAACTCTTCAGACAAGGGAGCCCCCATCTTCAGTGCCTGTTTTAATGCTTGAATACACAGATAAGCTATTAGGGAAACAGCACTTTCCTTTTCTTTTTTTCCTTTTCTTTTTTTCCTTTTCCTTTTCCTTTTCCTTTTCCTTTTCCTTTTTTCCTTTTCCTTTTGTCCTTTTCCTTTTTTCCTTTTCCTTTTTTCCTTTTCCTTTCCCTTCCTCGCTTTTTGCAGTGTATTTAGGTAATGCCAGCTGGACTGGACTCACTTATGGTTTCGAGAAGGATGGATTTTTCTGGGGACCTGGAAAGGTTTCAGTTTCAGTCAATGTTTGAGTGTCCTCTTATGACCTGGATTTGGGTACATCTGCAAAACCACAGAGCTAAAAGAGTTTTGAAAGCTGCAGTGTCAGCAAAGACTTTAGGTGATTTTTAGAAATCTGACTTCATAAATGGGACTTGGGGGGATTTTTTTTTTTCCTGTTAGTCAGTAACTTACAGAAGACTCATAAAGGAAAGTCAAGGTATCAACAATTATACTCAAATTTTCTTCATACTATTGCCCAGATTTTCCCGCCAGGACATCTTTTTCATTTCAATTATTTAATTATTGTTGACCCTAGACAAAGATAGACTAAATATGAATGCAACATGCTGAAGCTCCAGTCCCAAATTTAAGTATTACTCTGTTAATCATTCTATCAATTGATGTTTCTTTTGCAAAATAATTTGATATGATTTGTCTGAGAATAAAACCCCAGGAAAAAAAAAAAAAGAAGCAAAAGACGAGAGAACATTTTGCCCAGACTAGTTTAGCATGGGCTATTTTCCTTTGGGAGTTAGAATAAAATAATTGTAAAATAGTGTTTATAATTACCATATTGGACAAAGGTCAAATAAAAGCCAAGCTTTATTATAATAGCTTCATTTCACAAATTAAAGGGAAATCAATACAATTCATTAATAGTGATTTAGGGCTCTGGATCTCTCTAAGGTACTTATAGGGCCCTGATTAACACAGTGTCTGAGCACTTACTAATCTTTAATGTATTTATCCTCCCAACACTGCTGCAAGCTAGATTTCTAATCCTTACTTCATTTTGCATGGGAGCATATCCCAAAAGTTGTGGGGAATTGTAAATGAAGAAGAGAAATTAAACTAACCTGTGTCCTAGGACGCTCTGTCATTAGTTAATCACTGAACCATACAATGATACAATAAAGCAGGTTGGGAGGAGCCTCAAGAAGTCCAATGCCCAGCTCAAAACAAGATCATCTTTGGGGTCAGACTAGGTTTCTCAGGGATTTGCACAGCTGGATCTTGACAGTCTTCAAAGATGGACACTGCACATAATATCTGTGTATTTTGTACCAAAGCTTAACTGTTCTAATGCAGGAGACCTATACCAGCAGTAGGCTCTGGACTGACAACACTGTGTATTACATCCCATAGTCTGTACAAGCTCTAAAAGTTTAATGCTTTTTCTCTCAAGGAGTATGGTCAAAACTTACCTATATAATTTCATGGAGCTCTAGTAAGAGAGACTGATACTGATTTTTAACCCTGAAGTAAGAATAACTCAAGTAGAAGGCTCAGGTTCAGACCCTGAGAAGTAAAGGATCAGTTTCATCCATCTAAGTGTCATTGTGGCTGGGGTTCTCCTAATCCCAGGGAGAATTTTACAATTAAATCTCACAGCATGGCGATCTACATCTATTTTATATCATTTCACTCTTCATTATCTTAAGGTGGAGATTCAGCTCTCTGACTTCTCAAGATCCTTTATGCAGGAACTTTTATTACCCCAGTCCTGGCCTCCTTTCTCAGGGAGGAAAATTACACAGGACAATTACAATTGCTGAGATTTAACACTGAGCAGACCAGTTCAAGTACCCTGAGTGTTGTGCCAAAATTATTTGCCCGTGGGGAGGAGCACTGTCCACCAAAGCTGTGAGGAAGATAGTGTGCTGTGCAGAAGCTAACATTTCCCTACAGTTATAAGCTGGAAGCCTGACAGAGCAAAACCAGCTTTTGCTGCATCATAAAGACAAAGAACCTTGGAAATATATGTATGTGATAACTGTAAAATATTTGGACACTGTTCCCCTTTGCATCCCCAAGTATAGGGTACAACACACAGAAAGGTGGTGAGGATTTATGATAATAGCTTACCCTGCTGGTTTGTAATTTTTTAACACCTTTATTACAAAGAAAAATGGAATTAAAATATTTTAGAAATTGAAGGAATATTTCTATTTCAAAACACATCCCTAAACATATGTCCTTCTATTTTGATTTTTACCAGTTAGAAGGATATGCAAGGACAGGCAGAATACACACAGTATGGACAAAGGGCGACAGTACTACCTTAGGAATTCTTTATACAAGAATGAGGCAGACCTTAAGATGGGTGGAATAGTTGTCAAAGAACAAACAGAGAATTTATTAACTTTAAGGTAGACATGTTCATAAGCCAATATGTCACCGAATCGTAATAGCAGCCAAGGAATAAAGAAATAAAATAAATAATACTGAAAAAACTCAAACAGCAAATGTCAATAAGAAGAGGTGAACACATAAAACATAGGATTTAAAGTGACGAGCATCTCACCAAGAAGACAAACAACAGCTTTGTGTAAATAATAAACTGGAGAAAAATGAAGCACAATTGAGAATTGCACCAAGAACAAAAACACCCACTACACTAGGAGAAATTATTCAATTCCTACTTTCTTGTCAAAAACTACACTTGTTGGGGGGATAAAAAAATTAAACGAAAGAGGAAAAATGTGATGAAATCTTGCAGTACAAAGAAGTTTTCTGGAGCATATATTCAGGATCCTCTATTTTGGGACCATTTATATTTACTTCCAAAATTTCAGAATGAGATTGCGAGGAAGAAGTGTTTGGCATCTAGTCCAAAGCTATTGGCCAATATTTGGAATCAAGATGTACTCACAGAACCTGGAACTGAGCAGATGATAGATAGGACTTTGTGTACAAACCAGAAGAGAAGTATGGCCCAATGGCCCTAAATTTCACATACAGCATGCTAAGAGTCAATCACAGTTGCTGCTTGAAGTAGAATTATTATCCATGTCATCTATGAGATCACCACACCTCTGACCCTGTTCATCCAACCAGCAGTTCTTAGCAAGACTTAACTGCTAAAAGCTAAGTTCCCAAACCATAGCCTTGGGAGCTGAAAAAAAAAGAATACAAAGACTTAGAGAGAGATAAGTAGATCTAGGATGGTTTCTGGAACATGAATTAAACTGGAGAAAATCTAGCAGTACTTTATCCATCCCTAAAATTTTAAACATAATAAACTCAGGTTCAGAAAGTAGAGATGGATGATCCCATATGCCATATTCTTCTCTTCCTGAATTTGCACATATTTTATATCCCTTTGGCCATGCAGTTTTCATAAGGTCACACAGGTTTTTTCTGCAGGCAGTATGTTGCACACAAATGCAGTAATTTTTTGATGATGCAGAAGATAATAAGATATAGGCAGATGATTTTTTGCAGGGTAGAGGGTGAAAAACAGTAGAAGAACATGACCAGAGTTTCCTGTCAGCTCTGACGGGGTCAGAATTACTGGACTAGCACAAAACAGTGAAAAATGTAACATGTGAAATCCACCTTGAAGAGATGTTGACACAGCAAGGTGCACATAGAGATCAAAGGTAAAGTTCAGCTAGTCATTAATCTTGTCGCAGTAGGCAATGAAAGGATGCAAAGATTCACAGAAAGTACAAACAAAACAAAATATTTCCTCTACAGCAGAACTTCACAAAAAATGTCCAGGGAGACAGAGGAAGATTTGATTCTACATGCAGGGTCTGGGAAGCCAAAGGAGTTGATTAATAAATCCGCAATCATGAATGACCATAAAATCTGTGCTGTCCAGAGATTCCACTGAGAAGAAAACTAACATTACCTTTTCACACCAATATAGCCAAAATTAGAAAGAAGTGATTTATTTATCTTTACTGAAACAGGATGCCACAATTCTCAAGAAGTGCAGAACTATTAAGCTTTAGTATATGGGGAAAAATTATTTATTCACAACAAACTGGAGTCAGATGGAGCTGGCCATAAAATACCAAAGCTTTGGTAAAAAGAATAAAGACAATAGCTTATGTTTACGGCTGTATTAAATTAATCAGTTGGTGATCTATGACATATGTCATATGGTATTTAAATATGTTGTATGTTGTATGTTGTATAAATATACAGAATCACAGAATCATAGAACAGTTTGGGGTCAGAAGGAACCTCAAAGATAAAGCTCCAACCCTCCTGCCATGGAGAGGGACACCTTCCACTATACCAGGTTGCTCAACCCCATCCAAACTGGTCTTGAACATCTCAGGGAGGCGTTCTGCAACCTCTCTGGGCAACCTGTGCCAGTGCATCATGACCCTCACAGAAAAGAATTTCTTCCTAATATCTAATCTACACCTGCCCTCTGTCAGTTTAGAGTGAAATATTGATTATGCCAATGGTTAACAACTCTTGATGTGAATTTTTGTCTCCCTTGTGACTAGTTTAAAGGTCCCTTGTTGCATCTTGTTCTCATCACCTCTTGTCCATCTACTGTGCACCATGGAGAAGAGCTTGGTGTCATTTCCTCTACAATCCATAATTAGGTAGTACATGGCAGTGATTAGATTACCTGTTAAACTTCTCTCCTTCAGACTAAGAGATCCAGCTTCCTCAGACTCTAGGTCATGTTCTAAAACCTCCTAAACACACTCCCCACTACATATACACATTTTTTCCTATCAAATATCAAGTTAAAAACTGAATTTGGACCTGACTGAAACTTGGTAGTTACTAACATAGACTTAGTGCAGCATTTGACTGAAGTGCTTATGAGCAGCATACATTATGCAGGTATACAAATATCTTAATCCATTCATATAAAATAAAAACTAGCATCCAGTTTAATCTGGTTCTACTGCAAAGGATAATATAAAAAGTAAGTCTCAACCTCCACTAACTACAAAGAAAAATTACAGGATTTTGTTTAGTTGCACATATGTCATTTCTAAGATGCAACAAGGAAAATGCAGTAGAAGGATATACCAAGACTGTTATAAATGAAAATATCTTAAAAAATTGTCATTCATTTACAGCAATACAATATTATTAGAGCTGCTAAAATTGTTAGGAATGTTCTTAACTCTCTTAAGTCTCATCAGATAGCTGAAAAAAATTTAAGACTAAAAAAACTGGTCTGGCAAGAGAAATTAGGATTTTTTTATGTTTGGAAAATATTTTTCTACTTCTCCTTGATCTATATTCTCACACTCTTGATAAAACCTAAGTAGAAGATAATGATTTCCAAAGTAATGGTCACCATGTCACATTTACAGTCGCTTAACAAAAACAAAATCTCACAGCGGCCCATGAAGTGACAAGACAATCAGCTCTCTCATGTGATCTAGTGAGCTTGTGGAGAACAGTGTCAAAATAATAAAGTGTCTCCTAAAAAGAGGCTTAAAATTCAAATTTTTCTCTTTAGTTTTTAGTGCAGGTAAAATACAGAATGTAAATAATGATGCATAATTTGTTTATTAGGAAATTGATGGCAAGAACATTAAAAACTTAAAAAACCCCTTAAAAACTGGCATTGAGTCTTGCAGACTTGGACACAACATGGGTAAGATACCAAAAAGTGGCATGAGTTCATGGAGTTGCTGCCAATTCTTCAGAATAATATTAGCTTTCTTACAAAGTAAAATCCCAGTGTCACAGGACATAGCTCTGGTATGATGTTCTTAGTCTAGAGAGACACAATGTGGAAGGATGGGTATCGTGGCCTCAGAGCCATGGAAAAGGCATCGGAAGCTTTAAGCCCTCTTTCACAGAAAGCTGTCTGGCAGCAGCCCAATACCCAGGACAAGTCAGTACCAGGACCTAAATTTGTGGAGAATTAAATGACTTGCTGCTGCTTGGAAGCACCATTCCCCACACTCTGGGAGAGCAGCAATTATGTTGTCTCAGCTTCAACTTATAGCAGAGACTTCTGAATATTATTTAGTGGGTGGAGTGTGATGTTGGAATATTTTCTTTCCCCAGTGTTTACTGTTGCCTGGTGATAGCCTTTGTACAGCTGGTGACAGAGGAAGTGGGTAAGTGCACCTTCAAGTGGTGGTCCTGACTGCTGCCCAGAGCCACTCTCCATTGCAAGGGGGCTTGTGTTACATGGAACCTGAAGGACATCCATCAGGTTCCTTGTCAATCTCTAAACATTGCAAGAATTACTGAGAAACAGAACTAAATATAATTCAATCCAAGTCTTTGACCAATGCTTATATTGCTACATAAACCTTCTTGCCTTTGGGCTTTCAAAGTGGCCCAAAGCTGGAACTTGATAGAACAGCACTAATTCTGTGGATACTTCTTTTTATATTACCCTGATTTATTAAATGAAGAGAAGACATAAAATCCCTGCTATTCCACTCATAGAGAGTAAGAGGTTTTCCAACACACTATGCTTGGTGAAGAAATGGGAACAATGACTCTACTCACCCCTTTTCTCAAGAATAAAGGAATAGAACAAGGACTTTGTCTAGACAAACACAGTACTAATGAATACAACAAACTAGGAGAAAAACAAGCATAGAACTGGCAGTTAATTAATTTCTGTATTGTCAGCTAAAGTGTCTAATGGGAGAAAATAACTAATCATTATTGTTTTGTTTTTTAGGATTAGAGATATGTGAAAATACTTGATATAGTGGTGAAATTTTTTGATTTATGTTTTACTGAAGAGAAATGTTATAACTTCAAAATTAGGCAGTATTATGGAAACAGATGGGATTTTAAATGAAAAACAATAAAGTTAAGTTCCAGCATAGAAAGACTGCATGTCAGCTCTCTAGCTGAACTTTTCAGGATCATTAATAAGAATTACAACATTCTTAAATATGCAATCTTAACGCATCAAAATTTCCTATGGGCATCCTCTTCAATCGAAGCTTTATGGATCAAGCACTGGTTTGTGCAAGAACTCTGCTGTTATGGAACAAAAAGTACAAGTGAAAAATGCAAAATTCTCCCTCTGATGGCCTAACCACAAGTAAGACTGTGTCTATCCATGGATGTTGGGGCTTTTCTTTCCACTCGACTATGTTTATTGAATTAAGCTGAACCACAGAACGAAAGGATCTGTGCATGACACAGTGATTTGGTTTACAAGGCTGGAAGCAAATCAGTCCCACTGGGTTCTCCTCAGATTTATTTCAACCCCCATCCTACACACCAGAAAATGCTGTTTAGCTTCAGTCACACAAGCACTCTCATTATTTAAGGGTATTGTTCAGGACTCCAGGGGGGAAAAAAAAAGCAACGTCTCTTTGTGAAGAAAGGTTTTCTAGTTTTTCAACCCATGTAAAGGACTGCAGGTCATATTTATCATTTTTCTAAGCATGAAAATTTACAAAATCTTCAAATCTGTGTTTTAGTAGCTATCAGACTTGATGCAGATCAATTCTATCATATGCAGTCACCCTTGAGCTTTCCCAAAAGTAAGAAATCGGAAGAAAGCATTATTTCATAAGATTATATCTTTGAACTGCTGGAAAATATGAGAATTATGTTCTTTGGCCCTTTTCTGACAGTAATAGAAGCAAAAGCCTTTCAAGGATCTGGTATCATAGATACAAACACAAGTATCACCCACTGCAGTTGCAAAATGCTGCCGTAAAATTACATCTTATGGACAAAAATAAAAAACCCTGAACCAATAAATTACTGGAATTATGAAAGATTAACAACAACAACAACAACAACAACAACAGATTTTTAAAAAGAAAAAAAAAATGGAAAAACCTAGCTCTTTAACCTAGTCATATAGGAGATACTTTGGAAAAGATAGAATAAATGTAAGAAACAGATCAAAACACATATCTCTGAAAGAGGATCTCATTCTAAAGGAAATAATCCTACTGGCAAATCAAAGTAAAAATATGTTGAGTCACTGAAGAATACTTTCCAGCTTTAATTTACTTTCTAGTCATCATGTAGTTGTTTGAAATATATCTCAGCTCTATCCACAATGTGAAAACTACCAGAAGGCAAAATACCTACAGATGCTTGAAAGACAATAGAATATTTAATGTGTCTCTATATATATTTATATATATTTATAAGGCAGGCTTCAACTGATAGAAAATTTCAATGTACTCCTCATGGCAGAAGTGAGCCAAGATATCTTAGCTTCCAAAAGCCTTAACTTTCCTTGCTACATTTTAAAATATACTTTCCTCATCTCTGAGTCCATAGAGCTTGTTCTGATTTCCAAAGAATTCTTTTGGAAGCTTTTTGTGAATCAGTTTTTATTTCTTGTTCTTCTGTTGTTATCATAAGTGAGATTGAGGCCTTCCTTTGTTTCTCTTTACTATTTGTATTGCAATTATGTCTAGAAGTCCCAATTATAAACACATAAAAACCAATAACATCCTTCACGTTGAATAAACATGTCTTAAAAATATGCCTGACCCAGAGGATTTACAGTCCAGGTAATTCTATTGTGTTTAAGACATTTTATATACATTAGCCGGAGGATGATATAAATCTGGGTTACACTATTGATTGAAGTATTGCTTAAAACAAGTAATTTTGTTTTCCTATTTTTTCTCAAGAGCTGGAAAAAGAATAGCATAATATTAACTCCTCTTTCCCAGGAGATTGACAGAAAAAAATCACTACTGAATTCCTGTCTAGAGATTTAAACTTGCTAAAAAGGGTATAAATTTTAGGGCTTCTGACTATTAAGAGTTAATAATCAGCTATCAAAATGATTCATATGAGGCATGGATGAAAAAATAACAATAATTATGTTTTGTCACATATTTTAAGTTTTCAAATTTCTTTTTGTTCTGTATGTTTATAATGTCTTCTTTTTCTTAAATAATAGAGCTATTCAAAACCCATGGGGTTTGGATCTCAGCAAGCTGTTCTTCAGGTAGGTCGTGTTATAGCTCTTTTCCACCATTTTCTTTACCTCAAAATCTGTCATGAGAACTAATATTACCTCTTGAAATTACATTCCTCTAAAGTATTTGTACTAATTTGATTTATGTATTTCTGGGGGTTTTTTTCGTTTATCTCCTTATTGACTGGACAAAATTTTCCTGTGATCTAATCAAAATCTGCTGTCTTCAGCTGACTTCAGATGCACTGCATCTTTGTTTATCTCCCTGTGTATTTTTGTTCTACTGCATTTATAAAAAGAATCACATTTATATTAAGGACAGGATACAGTGTGTTTTATTTTGAATAGGTTATTTGCAGCATAATAATCCTGTGAATTACCAGTATGCTGCAAAGCAAGGGAAAAATGTGATTGTAAAGGGCATGATGGTGATTCAATTGGGTTTGTGGTCATAATGCATCCCTTCCAAATGGCATTTCAGCCTTTGTTCTGTCTTTGTATGTATTATCTACTTGTTCTCTATATTCAGACAATCTCTTCTGTAGCAGCTGTGCACTTTTTCTTTCATAAGAATGGTAATCACCGAAGTTTGGAGTTTGTTAAGGACAATGTGCTGGTGTGTGTGATCCCTCTCCTGCCAGCAGCCTTGTGAGGGAGTACTGAATTCACATCCATCACACTACCTCAACAGGAAGGACTTGTGTGGTCCCACCTCCCTCTATATCTACTGTCTTGTAGATTGTATTTATGGACAGCTCAGCTCAGCTCAGCTCAGCTCACCTCAATGTATATTTTCTTCCTTCTCCAACAAAAAGTTTGTTTCTGCAGCTTGTTTCTTTCTGTCATATCATCTGAATTAAATCAAAATGCTTAAATACTGACATAGTCTATGCATTTAGAGGAATAAAAAGGGACATCTCCAAGAAGTGATGTTAAACTAGAAATCATCCCTCCTTTCACTGACTGTAGATGGAGTCCATATAAGCTCCTTACTCTAGGACTACAGTGTAAGTGAGCATGGCTGATTCACATATCCTCTTCCCTTATTGTATCTCAAAAACACTTTCTAAAAATTGGAGTTGGAATTCTTTTCTGCACCTCAGTCCTTGAGACACCGTTTACATATTAGGTAAATCTGTGTCTGAACATAAGAATTAAAGATGCTGAGCTCTTATGGGCTTTAGTCTTATTCCCCTTTCTCTTGCCATTGCACGACATCATGTCATTTTCTGTACAACTTCATGCAGTGGTGACAAAGCAACTCTGAGCAGATAAAAGTCACTGTTAGGTTAATGTGGCTGAGGATGCTGACAGAAAGAAAAATAACTGGTATAGGGACAGTCTCTCACTGTAGCTACTTTAGAAGCTGGGAGGATATTCACCAGTCAATGGTAAGACTTCAATCTCTTTGTTGAGAGGATTTTGTTCTGGTTTATTTTATTTTTCTTGAAATGAGTGATTCAACACAACTTGAAGTTTCTGCATCAGGTTTTGTGTGGTCTGATGACTGGATAGAAACTGCTGTGTTGTAGTGCTCCTGTCATATTAGATCAGACATTTTTCTCTTCTTTTCTTGGTCAGCTTGTAGGGGCTATGAAGGCTTTTAATCCGCTCCTCTCATTGCAGGAAAGTGCCTAATTCCAACTCAATATTCAGCAGTACAATACTTGAAAAGGTATTTTAATAAATATCATATGATGATTTTCATCATTTCTAGTTCAGCCTTTCAATTAGCACAGCTGTGTGGACAAGCCAAGGTGAAAAATGACAGACACAGAATGAATGAGGGAACTGGGTTAGTCCTGCAGCTTCCACTAGATATTTTTAATCAAATAAGAATGATTACATGCAGGAACAAAACTCATTGATTAGGTCTATTTCGTAGTTAAAAGCCTTTACAACTTATACACCATGGCATACAGTAAAGTGCGAGGAGCAAATTGGCTTCCTGTTCTTGCAATAGGTGAAAATATGAACGTTGAGTTTGAGCACAGTGTTATTTATGCACTAATATCAAAATTACAGCTATGTGCTGCATGTGTCACTTCACAGTTGGAAATCAAATTATACTCCTGCTGGAATATTGGCACATTGGTATCAGCTGTAGCAGCTGCTTTGCCTTCTCTGACTTTTCTTACTGTTGCTGCTAATGAAAAAGGAGGCTGCTGTCGCTGCTCTTAACAGCAGTGTTTTTCTCTTCACTTGAAAAGCAAGCAGACAGTCTGGGTCTTTTCATGGCAGAAAAGGAAAGGTACATTTAATTGCTCCTGAAATGCTTGTACAAAAGGTCACCAAACAATACAAGTTCTTATTTAGTACTGAACTTTGAAGTGAAGAATTACGGATTGTTTGAAGTGATCCAGCAGTTAGATGATGTACCAGATCTTCAGCACATGGAAAAGAAGGAGAGAAAGAAGGCTAAATTTGATGGGAGTTTCCCAGCAGGCCAGGAACAAGCTTGACATCCATCTGTGATGGAGGTGCTTGTGAGGCCTGTTTAGGGAAATCATTGCAATTCCTCATCCAGGGCTCATACGAGCACGGAAGAAGGAGCACTGAGTGACTGACAATGCAGCAGCTGCTGGTATTAAACCCAAAAGAGTTATATATTGACAAAAACACAGCTTCTCAGAGATGACATGAGATGCTAACTTACAAGTACCTAAATACTTATAAGGCCTCTAAACCCATTCTGGCCCAAGGGGGTAGTGAATATGAAGAAAGTCACTGTCCCATTAAGTAAATTCCAAACCTTCTGGTGTTAAATCAATGATTAATTAAAAACATGGGCTGGCTTCATCTTGCAAACAGTGACAAAAGATAAATTGAGTTTCTTTACAAACATGTAATTTTGAATTCATGTCAAACATAAAAAGAAACCTTACCTAAGGGATTTTGCCTCCTTCACATTAATGAAAAATCATCTGTGTAACCAATTTCATGACAACACAAATTTTGTCTCTTGGCACTGAAATTTTCTCTTGAATTAAGGAAAGCTCTATTATTATTATTTTACTATTCTTAATATATGTCTTTGTCTCTCAGACTGTTTTATTGTATTGCTATTGCCTTTATTTTCCTGAGGAATCAAGAGACAAGTCACATCTGATTAGCATTGCATGTTTGCTATAGTGCAAAGATATTTTCAGAAATAAAATACTTATTTTATTTCCAGAGCAAATCAATCCCACAGCCTCTCAAACTCACAGAGTTTTTTCTTTCTTCTTTAAGTATTTTCCCTACTCGAGGATTTTGTGATATGTACTGTATCTTGGCAACATGCAGAGAAAGAAAGGTAAGGTCTTAACTTGGTAGGAAAAAAGCTGAAATCATTGTCAATGTTCTGATTTACACCAAGTATTTAATATAGGAAATTGAGATGGTACTTACTATTTATTCACCATCCCATCTGCCATCACCAGATAGGTTGATATGATTCCTGCTTGTAGAGATGACAAACATGTTTAGCAGTAATACAATTCCTGCTTTGTATTAAGGAACTCAAACCAGGTTATGCCTAGAATTTTGTAGATTCACATATTTTGCACGTGACATGTATTAAAACATAACTTTTTCTCATCTTCTTTATAACCCAACTAATGCAGATTTTAGAAGATGGAATCAAGAATACATTGTATTTAATTACAGGTCTTAATACTTTCTGATGACTGATCTGGGTTTTAGTTCTACCGTTTATTTTAGTAGAATTTTTAAATCCTTATGAACTTTGCATTTGCAGCTCTCTGCCCTTAGATCCACTTGGTGAGTAGGCAATTCATCTTGATCTGAAGCTTGATAAAGTCATACAGTTTATAAGTGCTTAAAATTAACCCCCTATATGCAAACTTTCCTCAATAAAAACATTTGCAGGCATGACCAGACTCATGAGACAACCACAAGAAAAACTATTTCTCTTTCATTCTGTTGAGGTGGGTATGAAAGAAATCTTCTGAAAAATGTGTAGAGAATAGGAGGATGGATTTCAACTATGGTGAAGAAAAAGGTTTTCAAATGAAATTCACGTTTTCTCAAACCTTTATGTTAGCTCTAAACCAAACTCAGTCCCTACAACTGATAAAAGTGTCTATATTTCTAGAACCCAGTGAGTTAACTCTGCACAAAATTTCATTATTCCTCTATTATTTTTCTCTATTATTCCTGTCTTCCCCAACTTGAATAAACAAAGTTTCCAAGCAGAGAGTAATATTAAAGTACCAGTCAACTAAATAGCTTTATCAGCATCTCCTTCCCCTTACACCCAGGAGGATGACTCAAGGGGTATATTCTAGAGAGCTTGTTGATCTTTTTAATGCTAATTAGCCTTTGATTAGAATCCAAGAATCAAGGTAACAGGACCAGATTTTCCCACCATTGATTGATGAATTAATTAAAGGCATCTATATGGAATTTAATGCTGGAAGTGTGCCATGTTGTTTGTCCTTTAGCATTTTGCAGGAACATTTTCAGCATTATCAATCTAACATTGTTGTACAAGATTAAGTCTTTAGGAGATGGTTTATGTGCTGGGTAGGTATCTAAAAAGGTAAATACCTCTGGGGGAAAGAGACTCACAGACTCCAGCACAGGAATGAAATAAACCTGCAGAAACCCTTTCAGTGACCTGATTTTCAGAATGGTTGGAAACCCACAGTTCTAAGTGATTTTAGTACTGCATTTTGGATCCTCACCTAGAGAAAACAACACCAAGCATATGCTAAAACAGGATGAGAACAAAGTTTGTGCAATCCTACATGAAGCAAACACCTCTAGTGCTATTCTCTACTGGTCTAAGGCCACATAGTTCCATCAAAATTATGAATACTTTGGCAATTTATACCAAACAATAAACTTACTTTATCAGTTTTCCTGCTTACAATTAATCTGTAGGTATTCCATCATTCAGAAGTACGTTTTTTGGTTTTTTTTTTATACCTGCTCTGACACACTGATAAAATCACTAATTGCCTTTAGATCATAGAAAAAATTCAAGAAAAGATTATAAATTGAAAAGAGGGCAGGAATGATTTTTTCTTTCCAAAGCTGACAGAGACCAAATAATTTACACCAAGAGAAGCAAAACTAAAGCTATACGACTCTATTTAAAATTGCACATGTGGTTCTTCCATTTTAGAATAAAAAGATATATCAGCAGGTTCTAATCTTGTACAAATAACATGCATCTTGCCACAATAGGATTGCTTTGACTGGCATGGATAAACAGTCAGATGTAAATCCAATCTTATAAAATAAATGAAACCATTATTAAATGATAGGTGGATACATCATGGGTTAAAAACATGCTGAAAAAGATTATTCTGCTGCTGCTTTTAAAAAGCCATAATGTTCTATAAACTTGTCAGAAGAATGGTACTTTTTTCTTACTTGATTTTGTCTGGCTGTGACAGAGTCATTCTTGGTATGATTACAAATATTTTTAGTATCCTCAAAGGATATTTTAAGAAACTGCAGTGTATTTGGTATAGCCATAAAACCCATATATTTTTTATACATGACAGGTGAATACATCCCACCTACCTTTATCAGTGGGATTAATCTCCACTATCTCTAAACATCTTCAGTATATCTGTACCTCAAAAAGTTACATGAGATTCTATGTGTAGCCAAAGAAGAAAAATCAGCACTATTGGAGTTTTTCATCTGTCTCGTATGTCCTGTTTTAGAGAACCAGTGGTGGATGGGATGAATTATCCCTTGAGACTGAAGGGGGAGATCCCAGCCCAACTGCAAATAAACAGTGAGGGATACAAAACCGAAAGGTAATGCGCTCAGTTCAGCTTTTATATAATCAAATATGATCAATTTTATCTAAATCAATCCCATCACTGCAGGTGAGAGATGACCAGTACAGATATAATTTGGCATAAATATGAAAAAATGTTGAATTTAGGAAATTGGAAAGAACTAACACATAAGTTTTTAAAGTTTTCTTTATGTTTCTGAAAAATTTTTACACAGCTTAAGATATTGAGCAAAACTTCACTTTAAACATATGTGCAACTTTTTATTTTAGTGATAGTACAATAAAGCTGGTCAAGTGTACTTTTTACTTTTGGGGTCAAATAAAAAAAAATGGACACTGGTCAGTTTGTCTTGAACAGAAACTAAAATATGTTGGGTTTGATGCTTTCAGAAGACTGAAAATAAATTGGATAATGAAAGTTACTGTTTCTACTAAACTGTTTTATTTCACATGGAGCTTATGCAAAATATTTTCTCAGGTCTCTTTTTCTGTTTGTGGGTTTTTTTGTTTGTTTGTTTTTGCTGTTTGTTTTTAGGGGTTTTTTTGTTAGAACTATTTCAAAGCAAAGTGTGCCCTTTTGAAAAGTATATCATTTTAAAATGGGAAAAGTACTGAATTGACACTGTGTTACTTTTTGGTGCTTGATGAAAACTGCAGAGCAGAACCTAAGAAGCTCCACTTGGTTAGGGGAATAACCATTCTTAGTATCAGCATTATGGAGACTTTCTAGATACTGCAGCTACTTCCCCGAGCTTTGCAGTTACTGTATAAAACTTTCATTTTTCAAAACTTTCAAAGACAAAATTACTTTATTTTCAGGCCTAACTGGTAGCCATTGTGTAATCTTTTTTTAATTGAAGAGAACAAGAAGAGAACAGTTTTGGAGAAAGATCACAGAATGACAGAGTGGTTGAGTTTGGAAGGGACCTTGGGGAGTTCCTGGGTCCAAGTCTCCTGCTCACGCAGGGCCACCCAGAGCCCGTTGCCCAGGACAGCTTTGAATGCCTCCAAGGAGGATGCCTCCATAGCCTTTTTGGGAAACCTGTGCTATTGTATGGTTGCTGAGGGGCAATATGACACTTTGGAATTTGACTCCTCTCACTTTTGCATAATTAGTAAAATTGTCCACTTTACTTCACTATTAGCATTTAATGTTTAAACAACTTACAATGTTTAATTGTTTCTATAAGTATTTCCATATCAATGTTCCTGAAAATTTAAAAAATAGATTTTTTGCATCCCATTGAATAGGTTTTTTCTATGGAATGCTATAAAATATAAAAAACCCAATAAAACAAAAATAGGCGAATGGAACATGGGAAAAGCCCCTGAAGCCAAGGTATGGACTGGGTTTACAATTCACTCAGTGAGTTACTTCTCTTTCAGTCATTTTTTGCATGGCATCTGGAGATGCCTTGTTACCTTATTGAACATTGTCCTGGAACAGTTGTTAAAATTTGAAGATTTTATATTACCATTTTTTCATTAGAACTGCTTCTTCATAAAATCTTCATACTGCAATAGCTAGAAATGAATACTAGTAGCTCAGTAAAGATGACACATTATAATGTTTCATATATTAGATATCCTAAGTGTGCTACAGATTATAATGTAGCAGCAGTAACAATTGGCAATATAAAATGAAAGAGGTAAAATAAAAAATCTTACCCACATGAAATGATAGATATCTCCATTCTGTAAGGATAGAGATCAGGAAGTTCACAATTTTGTGGCTGAGATGGAGAAAACTTTACATTTTTGGTTTGCCATAGTATTGTGTTACATAAACTGTATGCTACATTACTTTTTAATCCAAATCCCACATACATACTGTGTGAAACTCAACCATTGCACAAAGGGTTAACTAAAAACAATAAACATCTTTTTCATTTACTTTGGTCATGCTCCTTGTTTCAGCTATACATTCCCACCAATACTGAAGTCCAGTGTGTTTTGGTCTTTTCCGTCAGCAATTTATTTTTGACATGGTTTCTTAGAACATCAATAAGTATTTCCCCTAAAACATCCCACAATCAATGATTCTGGGTATGTTTTTAAAGTAATAACTTATTTAAATGCTCAGATATGTGAGTTATCCTTGCAATTAAAGGTACAATTTTTGAAACTTCAGGAAGAATCTCTTTTTTGGATCACTTTGAGTGTAAGAAGGCACCCTATTTACTGCTAGTGATCAGTTATAAAGGTGATTACAACAGAGAAAAATATTATTTTTATAATTAGTTAGAGAAATCTGAGATGAGATCAAATACATAGACTTTAAGTTTCAAAAGAATACCTTTGGCTCATAGTTTAAATCAACCTAGTAAACCAAGTAGTGCAGACACTAAAATCTGTCATTTTCACAGAGATTATCACAGTACTAGTACAATAGTGGCTCTGTGTATGGAGAATAATTTTATCATATTGCAATGGATGTTCTGACTGAATGATGCTCTTCTCTACAGTGTAATAAAGCAGAAAGCAATGTAAATCATTTGGTCCAATACAAATGTAATGAGAGAAGGGACAAACCAATGTGTAGGATGAATAAGAATGACAGCAATACATTCTATTTTGACAGATTAAACATAATCAAATATTTATACTGGAATGTTTCTGAAGTGTGGTATGATCTCAGAAGGAAAAATGATTTTTCAGTCCTCAGGAAACACCTTATTAGTAGATGCGAAATAACCACTGAAAATACAAAAAAGAGAACATTTTATTAAACATTATTGCATTAAACATATTTTCTTCCTTTCTTTTAATTTATTCAGCTCTTTCTTCAACAAATAAAGGTCAAGAAACTCTACTGTACTTCAATCATCCCTGTGAAGGAGTTTAAACTTAACAACCTTTCTTAGTTTAATTTAAACATAGATTGAAAATCTGAGTTTCAACAAGACATAGTCTATTTGAGAACCTATCTGTTATCCAGCTATGACTTGGAAAATGTGATCTGGAAATTTTGTAACAAGTTTATTTGTGAAAATTCTAAATCTGAAACTTTTGAGAATATTGTAATGTACACTTGAAACACAGACCTAATAGAGGGGAAGGCAAGGACAGTTAAAGAGATTACAGGAGAGAACATTGTTCCTTAGAGAAGTGAGGATTCATGATCAACCCACTTTTAAAGCATGTGAAAGATAATTAGGTCCTGCTTCAGAAGATGAAAAATTGTGTTTGGAGAAATGCAATAAAACCTGAAATAGTTTGTAATGTTTAATAAACTAATGTGACATCACCTTTATCTTTATTATTCACCAAGAGTCTTTGGATCTAAAGCACTATCATAAGGTCTTTAATCCCAAAACATGTTTTTTCTGAAGTGATTAATATCTTTTGTGGAGATGAGTAATACTTTAGATGAGTGAATAGCAAAACCTTTCTAATTATTCAATAGTTATCTAAGAAAAGAAGTTATAAAGTATAAAAATGCTTCAAAACTTACAAGTTTATAGTCAATAACTTGTTTCAGGCCATAGTCATCAGGAAAACAGAAATAATCAACTATATATCAGATTATTATTTGAGAAACGTCTCTGTAGAGACTTCTATCAGTCCCAGGAATATGATGCATAGAGAAATGTGCTGTATGAGTTCTTTAAAATACATTTGTGTTCGGAAAGTGGAAACAAGATTGGTATAAAGGAAGTATGAAATAAAAGGTAAAATAAGCAGAACACAAAATATGACTGTGAATAAGGAAAATTTTAGAATGATGAGAGATATTATAATTTTCAAATTAATTTTGAAGGAAGCAATTGAATTTCTAGCTCTGTAAAACTGGAGCAGAGGAGAGGAAAAAATGTATACATACACATACACTAAAATTCAAGCATGAGAGACCCAAGCAATGAAAAAATCTTTTGTATTTTGTGGCTAAAATACTCAAGAACATATCAAGGACCTAGAACTATGCAAGGGAAACACAACTGGAATAAATACCAATGAAATCAGCCCTTGTCAGTGTGGACGTAATCTGGGCTGGGTTTTGACAAAGAGGAAGTTCTTCCAAGCAGAAGCCTCCCTTTCTAAGGCATGATTATAGGATTTCAAACTCTTACATATTTTCCTTCCCTACAGTTATTCTTCCCAAGCTCTCTAAGACTGTGAAAGACACCATTGTATGTGATGAAAGCAGTAGGGGACTGAAGATTCTAAAGTATTTATATAGTGGGACTTTCAGGAAGCCTGTAGAAAGAAAAAGGTGATATTCTGTTAAGCCAATTCCTCTTCTACCTTGATTAAGAATATTTGTTAATGTTTTATCTCCTTCTTCATGAAATTGAAAGGTTAAATTTGAAAAAAATCTGATCTTGTGGCCTTTTGCTAAAAAAATCAAAAATCATGATATATTTGTTATACATGAAAGGTATTAAATAAGATGGCAAGAATAGAACTGAACAAGTATATTGAAGAAAAAAACAAAGAAGAAAAATATCCAGAGACCTTAGATCATTCTCCCAAAGGTTTTCTACTCCTATCAAAGTGTAAGAGCAGAGAATAAGATAGATAAAATATTACAGGATAGAATAAGGAATTAAAGTATAAAAGTTAGAAATAGCCAAAGTACTATAAGAAAGCTTTTAAAATATGTATAAAGAACACTGAAATATGCTGACTGCCTGTGCTTTCCCCAACATGTATCCATTTTCTGCAAGACACAAGACTCAGAAAATGGAGTTTTGAATATGAATGCGAAGCCACTGGATCACCAGATCTGAGGGGCTTTGCTGCAGAAAAGCTGAGTGGGGTACACAGGTCTGCTCTTTAAGTAGAGTTGTACTTGGAGAAGTGACTATCTGAAGCACTTACAAGTTCCTATTTCCGCAGTTAAAGAGTACTTCACAATTGCTAATACTTTTAGTACCAGAACATCTTGGAGAAATTGTATGGAAATCTTGTTATACATATATTAAAGACAGAGAACATAAAGGTGAAAAGGAAAAAAAAAATACTTAACCACACTAAGAAAATTTAATTTTGGGACTCAGGATACTACTGAATTTTGATCAAATTTGATCACTGAATTTTTATCAAATTTCTATGATGGGTTTACCTAAGGCCTTTTGCCTACTTTTAGCAGTATAAATGTTGATTGCCTAAATGTAGTTACTCTAAACTTGTCTTACAGTGAATAGAGAGAGAAGTAATTTCCAAAGGGCACTGCCTGTCTTACTTACTCAGGTAAGTAGCACAGGTAGGATGAATCAGCCTGTGACTTAATCTATAAAAAGAACCCAAAACATCCACTTGTGATTTTAATGACTAAATTTCATATATGTAGAAAATTATTCAGCTTCTTGAGCAGAGGTATCTGGTGCCATTTTCAATACCTGAGGGCATGCAAGCCCTCTTGCAGATACAGCACAGGAACACATGATGCCATTTGTCAAATGCCACATTAACAAGGGCACCATCTTTAGATTGAAAGTGGTTGAATTCACTTGTGGTAGAGGTAGGGCTGGGCCAGGACAATCCTCTTCCTGCTCAGGCTGGGCTACACATGACTGTGAAATCCCATTATTTATATGTCTAGTGAAACAGAAGCAAGGGAGAGACGGACCCTGAATGAGGCCATGAATAAAAACATGTAATAGGTTTGGTATTGGGGAATAGAACCTGAGATCCCTCCTGGCCATTTGTTCAGGCATCCCAGCCCTGGCTCTGGGAAGGACTGCCTGCACTATTCACTCTCAGGTCCAACTCCAAATTCTCCTGCAGTAGATCGCTACCAGGCCTCTCACTCTTTAATGCAGGTCAGCATAAGTGCTGAACAGGATTCGGTACTGAGGCTCTGTAGGTGTGTATTCCACTTTTCCGGGGATGCACAAAAATCTGGAGAGTGCGGCTCACACACCACATGCCCGCTTTGAGTCTGAATTCTAATAAGAGTTCATGAATTATGTAGGCAACACAATGAGAATATTTGAAATGGTGTTTGCATCTGCTATGAGACTTAAAATTTAATGGATTTTTAAGTAATTAGCATGAACTATTTACCACACTGAGTTTTACTGTAGGAGTAGCTGAATGCAAAATAAATATGATAATAATATGCATAAAACCCTCATTTCTTGCAGCCTTATATTTTATTTTTAAAAGGCATCACTTAAGCAGACTATCCAAATTGACAGGGAGAATATGAAATAATGTCTTTCCTCTGTTCTTTTTTTTTTTTACAAAAAGAAATCTTTTGTTATTTACAAGATGACAGACTAGTTTTATGGTATCTTTGATGTGACATAAGGCAGCACATCCATAATCTAGCTTGTCACGGCCATTTTTAATACAAATGGTATATGCTCAGTTAATCTAGGATGCTCAATGAATAATCTATTTTTTGTATTTTCTCATAGGGACCCCACAGTTCTGCAGTTAAGGAATAAGGGTGGAAGTCAAAACTGCCTGATGTTTGTGTCTCAATGTGCCATTGGCTGGTTTAAAAGGACTATTTTCTGAATGGAGACAGGCCTAGCAAAGCGCCATCTACTAGAATTTAAAGAGCATTTAAAATCAGAAATAATATGTAAATATTTTTTCAGTTATGAAGATGATAAATTATTAGGCAGAACTGGAGCACTGGTAAGTTCTCCTTATCTTGTAATAAGTGATTCTTTAAAAATGTCTCTTTCTTATGATGGGCAGTGAAGTCTACATAATAAATGACCAAATATATGATGAATTGTCATAGGTTAGCAAGCATCGTCCCAGAAGGGACGTCCTTGCTAAGCGGTGCTTACAGTTTCCTCTGGGAACTGATAGAACCTATCAGCTGGCCAGTTTGAATATGGACAATTCTCTAAGCCACTTAAAGTTGTGACCACCTCTGTTATCCACATTTAAGAATAGGCAAACTCCCCCTCCAAGCTCTCTCTCGTTTCCGGCGCTGGGACAGGTGGCTGCGGGCCCCGTGTGGGGGCCAGCGGGCCCGGCCAGGCCCTGCTTGGGCCAGGCCGGGCCGGGCCACGGCCATCCTGAAGCCGATGGACCTGTTCCAGCCGTGGAACCCCCCCCCACTGCCTTGCCGTGGGCAGCCGGAGCGGCTCGGCTCTCCCCCCTCTCCACTGCGATAAGAAAAATTCAACATTCCAGCTGCAAAGCTGCAAGGCCGAGGTGAGAGTAACCCTTTTATTGCTGTGAAGAGCTGAAAACCTGAGGGAAGAGAAAGAGGAGATGCTTAAAGCTGAAATTCTCTTGTGAAGCTATGATATATCAGAGTATCCCGTTGTAATTTCATGAAGATATGGGGGGTGGAGTGTTCAACTCGTAAGCAAAAGCACCTGCGCTGAGATAGGCAGATGCTGACGCAGCTGTAATTTCATGAGAAGTTTGGACAGGGAGAGATGAACCAGATGAGGACTTTTGCTCCAAACGGGAAAGGAGAAAACCTCAGTCCCTAGAGATGCTCCCAGAGATAGTCCTAAAGATGAAGATGATGAAGACCCTTTGCTCCCAGGGAAGGAGAAGGGCCTCTGTTTTTGTTTCTGAACGGCTCAACCTTAAAATTGTACCCCAAAAAACTTCAAGAGTGGACCCTCGAAAGCAGTTGCGGGAAAAGCTGCAAGTCGGGGGAAAGGACTCACACGCAGGCAGAGAGACTCCTCTTCCTAAATGGACTGAACAATATTTGGAAGTGGGCGGCTGTCTCGTTGTGATAATGTTTTCATAGCATGAGCAAGAAGAGACTTCTCTTTCTAAATGGACTGAACAAGGTTATTATGGAAGTGGTAAACAGACTGAACATCTTAAGGGTTGTCTTTTCACATTGTCAGTGGGAGAAGGGAGGAAGGTGGGGGGCGGAGGAGAGTTCTGAAGGTGGTATAATTTTTTTTTCTTCTTTTAGGTCTGTTAATAAACTTCTTTTTATTCTTTCAAGTTTGGTGCCTGTTTTGCATTTCTCCTAATTCTTATCCCACAGCAGACAAACAGTAATGAGTATTTTAGACCAAACCACTACATGAATCTACCCAAGCCAAGTGGAGATCTCATCACCATCTAATGATGGGCACTTGTCAGAGCAACGCCTTTCAAAGCAAAAGCAAGGAAAGACATCTGTAAAGTGAAAGGTCTTGATTGTAGCTTGACTCTCCACCCATGAGGTTAAGATAAGTAACTGAGCTGTCATTGACACATTGAATAAAAGGTAATGTATTTGACAGGAATCCAATATATGGGGATCTAGACCCTTTCCTATTTTTACAGTTTAGACTAGGGAGTTTCTATATGAACAACAAAAAAAATAAATCAGGTCCATCTGAGCCCACTGTGCTGTTTTTTTCCTCTAAAGATTGACCTTCACAATTTCAAGAGGAAAAGTGAGGAACCACGATGTGGTGTCTTGTGATCTGCTCTTAGGGCACCTGACTGCAGAATGAGTGAAAACTCATTGGGGAGGAGGCTGCCCCTCTCCCAGGAATCCCATTTCCAAAGAAAATGTGCTATTCTCCACAGCAGCAGAACCACCATGTTGTTAAATGGAAACCATGTTCCCTAATTAGAATTAGTCAAAATATGATGATGAAGATGATTATAATGATGATGATGATGACAAAGTCTGGGCTTCTCTAACAATTTAGGTGATGGTTTTTCAGCTAGGGATGTTGTCAAGCTTTCACAATTTCCTAAAATCTTTCAGAAGAATTAAGGAAAATTTGTTAATCCTGAGGTAGACAGGTAAGTTTTCTCTAAAATTGTCCAGTTCCTGGATAGATCTTGAATAAATGTATGGAGAAAATTATTCATTTATTCAAACAGTTTTGATTCAAAATTTAGCAATATAAACCAAAATATGAACCAAACCTTTAAAGTGTGCAAGTCTTCAATATGAATTCCAGTCTTCATCCTTAAAAAGATTATATAGTAAAAATTGTCCTGATGGCAGTTGGAGGAGAGTAGGAGAAATTCCAGAAGACTTAGAAAAATTATTCCCATTATATCTGACGATAAATTCTGTTCCCATTGGTATCCAGTGCTCTACAGGTTCCAATAAAATTTGGTCAAACACACATTTAATGGCATTTTGGCACATGGTTTTCCAATTTTGTGATGTTGATGACTTAAAATATTGCTTTTTTTTTTTCCTTGGGGCAGCATGGACAAATAATTCCATGGAAACACGTGTGCTGGCCCCAGAGGACTAAATGCTTTACACTCTTTCACAAAAGCCTCCTGTGAGGGACATCGGCAGTGACACTGATGGGATCCAGGAGGAAATATTTTCAGCTGCCTTTCTCGAGCTGTAAAGGTGGAGCTGTTCTGTTATAGTACCTTTTGTGTAGAGAATACAAAATATCAGTGATGTATTTGTGAGGATGCCACAGAATCCTTAAAATGAAGATGTATCTTCAGTATGCTCTCAAGTGCTAAGGATGTCTTTAGTAATTGTATCTTCCGTGGACAAATAAATATTACGCCTGGAAATAATACAAAAATAATTTACTTGTCAAGGTCAAATATCTTGGTCTAAGAAGTAAATAAAAAATAAGGCATAGTAGTAAGGATATCTATTCCAGATCTTGTTTTCTATAGTATTGTATTTGGAATTTGATTGTGCTTTAGATGTACATGATTCTTTAGAGAGGCAAAAATATCACTAATTGCTTATCTAGCCAATTTGGCTTTGGATATCCAAGTTAGGTAAACTGGGAGGTCTGAAATGACTTTTAGAATGGTTTTGTGATTTTAACATATTTTAATTTGTTAGCAAAAGAGTTTGTATCTTACACTGAAATGTGAGTGCTGGAGAAAAAAAATGGTATTAAATTACTCCAGCATCTAAAGGATGTCTCATCATAACAAAGCCAAAGGAAATGGGTGGTTAAGGGAACAGCTCCAGCCATTATACCATCTCTACCACAGCACATTTTTGCCCCAGGCAAGCAGTAAACACCCCAAGCAGACTGTTTTGCAGGATGCTGCAGCAAGGTCAGGTGCAGATTGGACATCACTGCCTTGGCACTTCAAGATATTTCCAGCCAGTAACAATGAATTCAGACTCTTTCAGACTATATTTACAGCCGCAAATGAAACAAGCCAAGGACAACACTGGCATGTTACATTTTGACCAAGATCATGTAAATTGTACTGGTTGTCTGCATCTGAGGGCTGTTGTATACGAGAAGGGAGGACAGGGAGTATGGAAGCAAGGAGAGGGATATTTCCTCTGTTCTGCAACATGTCCTCCCTTCCTGCAATCTGTTCCCTTCCATAAAGGGATTTAATCAACAGGCACACATTGTTTTTCTTTTTTATGAAACTATCTTCTCAGAGATCAGCTGACTCACAACCAGAGAATATATTAATTAGCTAAAACCAACCTTTCCCCATCACAAGACGCTACAGAGCAGAGCTCAACACTTTCTGTTTGTAAACAAAATTGCAGCATCTGTCTTGTCACTTTGACTGGGGTTTTTACTAATTTTTTGTCTTGATTACTACCATAGTCACAGCCTGGTGCCTTTTTGACCCATGAGAAAAAGACAAAGTGTCGCAGTAGTGTTTAAATAGCTCCCAAGCTGAGGATTTGATTGATCTACTCTGTGTTGGAATTAATTATTCCATTTATTAATGTTTTCTGTTGTGTTGAGCTGAAACTCTGAAAGCTGAGGATCCTAAATTAATTCAGATTGAACAGAAGACATGATTAAAATTTTGACAAGAAGTCCAGCAGAAAGAAGGTAGCAGCTGAACCTCCACTTGACAGGTCTGTGCGTATCAGATGATGAATATGGGAAATCTAGTCAGGGATTAACCTCAGCTGTTTATTGCTTTGGGGTTTTTTTCCACCTTCACATGTTCATTAAAGAAATGGCACTATGAGGAAGAACATGATCCAATACATAAAGTTTTCTTCAAAAGTGTGGGACAGTGGCAGCCCCATTGGGGGAAAAAAAAAAAAGATTAATCTAGGAAATCCCTCTCCATTACAGTGAAAGAGGCTGGAATACTACTGAAAGTCAGAATGCTGCTCCCCGTATAGCTCTCTTCATTTCTTATTTTGAATCTGTCCTACCAGTTTTTTGCATTTCTTCTTTAATAGACTCAAAAATAGTTGCAGGCGCTCAGACAAGTAATAAACCAATACTGTAGGGAGCCTACTTGGCTTATCTCTTCTCTTGCTACCTATTGTTCAGTACCAAGGGGTCAGCTCTTCTGATAGCTGCTCACATCTACTTGCTAGATTTCAAAGAAACAGTCCCTGGCTACCTCTTCAGCTTGGGAAAAGAACTTAATGAACAAAGACGCTTTTTTGTTCTCCTTTATATCCCATCTTAAAACTTTCCTTTGTCACGTCGACTGCGATGATGTCGAGTGCAGTCTCTGCTGCATGGCAGATAATTTGCCTCAGTGATTAATACAGCCTGCCTTGACTTGGTTTTTTATGTAAAGCTTTGAAACCACCTATTTCCTGAAAGCTTATTTAAGTGTAACTGATTATCATTTAGATTTCCTTCGTACACAAGCAGTTCCTGATACTTTCAGACAGTCACTGTTTCAGGACTTTGGCTTTGGCACTCATCTGGATGTTGCATAAGTTGCCAAGTTTCTAAGCTTTTGGTGTGGGTTCACAATGTTTGGAAGAAGCAATCAGCTTGAATTGACACTCCTAGATTTACCAATATAGAGGTCCCAAACTTAAGCAAATGTTACAAAAGAAACATGAATTATACATTTAAATCAAGCACTGCCACTGGGCTTGGTCTCCATTTTGCCTGACATATCAGTTAATTCTGCTAATGAATGAGTGTTAAAACTCCTGTGCCTGGTTCCTAGAACCTCTTATGGCAACAACTGCATGGTTCAACCTTGTGTGGGTCAACTTTTATCTCACTGCAATAATTCATGCTTATGAGGTAAGGAGCAAGACTGGTTGTTTCCCTCCCTCCCCCCTCTCAAATTTACTGTGCTAACCTCGTTATCAAATAACCGAAAATTCTTGAGCCCTCTGATATGCCTGATACTCATGATGGTAACCGTGATAGTCACTCAGTAGTTGTAACATTGGACTTTTAAATCCCATTTATCCCATTTGAAAGTGTCTCAATAAACGTAATGGGTTTAATTATGGGAATCCATAACTATTTAACATGTTAAAGAAAAAGACGTTTCCTTGAACTGCTTGCAATTTTTTGAGACATCTTTTCTGAGGTATCAGAGTGCAGAGTTGCTTAAGTGGGTGCTCTTCTGTGAAATCCTGGATTTTCATTATACTATTTACTCTAAAAGCATACCTTGGCAAGGGAAAAAATGATGTGAAGATTCAATATCAGCTGGTGTAAGATTAAATAAAACAGCTCCTATGAAAAAAAACCCCCAAACCTACATTGCCAGAGCAGAAGGGGTCAAACAATAAAATACCCATCGTCTCCTGTCAAAGTAAATCACACTAACAGGTTGCTATGGCACAGGCGTTATGAGATACTTGATAGCAATATTTTTAAGATGGGAAATCTATATTATCTAACAATAAAGGAGACCTGGAGAGAAGTGTTTATCTCAGGTTATGAACATGCATTTAGGAGAAGGTAGGTGACATGTATTGCCTAGCATGTGACTTTCATTTCCTGTGATCCAAGTTAGGTCTGTATTTTTCTCCTCAAATTCTCCGATAAAAAAACACTGCTTGATAATGTTGTCTGCTTTTATCCGTAAATTTAGCAAATACTTTTGATTAGTTCCTACAGTCCTCATGGTAGCACAGGAGTGGTCTGCATGGGTCTTGCTGAAGCTGAGCTACCAACTGGGCACCACTGATGAGACAACTGGGGCCCCATGAGTTCACTCGTGGCTTCCACAAATTCAGTGCTGGGTCATGAAAAATTTCTTCTCTGTTCTCCCTAACTTGTTCCATGTGACAGATATCCTTTGAAGATGTGAACTAATCAGGTCTCATAGTCTCAGTCACAGAGGGACCAACTTGATCTCTGATTCATGAAACATGTTTGAGTAAGGGGAGGAAAAATGCCACTTCCTTTCCTCTTCATTCACGAGCAATTTGGCCTCGTGAAGCCAAGCTCAGGAGACAAAATGCGTGTAGTGGTGAAGGTGCTGGAATAGGGATAGAACAAAACTTACTACTTTCTGGATTAGATTCAGTACCTTTGTGTGTTGCTTCTGGATAATGTTTATGACTGACTTTAATTTGCTGGGGCACAGGGTGGTGTTTCCTTGCTGGCAAAGGCAAAATTTTGCCATATACTTCTGCTCTATACAAACCTCATTATCCCTTAATCCAGCAAGTTGGTTTAGTCATTGGTTGTCTCTCTGTTTTGTTTCTAAATACTGAGCACAATCAGAATCTGATCTGGTCTTTAGGCAAACCACAAATAATTACTAAAGTCTTTTATTACTCTGCTGCCAATTACCAAGCTGAGGCCATCCTGTAAGGAAAACAGGGTGTAGGGAGGAAGAAATGGCAAACAGGGAATAGAATTGATTAAATATGCTGAAGCACAATGCCAGCTTTAGACATGGACCATTTCATTATTGTGATAGCTCTTTTTTTGAAATTTAGGAGTATACTGATAGTAAGGAAGAAGTGAGTTTGCATGTGTAGTCAGACTTTCTAATTGCAAAATTTTTCTCTTGAGATTTTGCTGTCTCTTTTTTTTTTCCCCCACACTTTCCCATTTTCACATCATATTTTTCACTATGCTTCTAAAACTTCACAAAAACTTCTGAGATCTCCATTCTCCCATTCCATGCCTCTTGGAATCTGCAAGTCTGAGCAGAACCAGAGTTTGCATTGCCAATAGAGCAGACATGGAAATGAAACACTTCTGATTTCTCTCACCCAGAATTTTTTAGCTGGAGTCCATCTGCTCACCAGTGCCTATTTAGGAATGCACAACACCTTTTCCTTTTTCCCTAGCAGCCAAACTGAACAAGAGTGGGTGGAAATATTAAAATGACACTTTTGAACCAAACTGTAACTTTTTATTAAATGAGAGGGGGGAAAAAAGTGACACGTCTCATTTATAGTTTCTGAGCTGTAGCTGAAAAGGCAAAATGTATCTGGAAAAATAGTCATGAGTATATTTTCAGTAGTAAATAGAATATTGTGTCTGACATCAAAAAATAGCCCTTTGAGTAAATAGCTCATATTGACTGTAGTCCATTGCTAGAAAAAAAAAAGGATCATTAAATGACAAAAATAATTTTTACATCGATTGCAAATTTCTGCTTAAAGATGGAGGGCATGACTTGGCTCTGCTGAAGGCTAGAAAAGTGATACTTTTAAAAATATGG
Organism: Corvus moneduloides; assembly: GCF_009650955.1. Taxonomy (NCBI): domain Eukaryota; kingdom Metazoa; phylum Chordata; class Aves; order Passeriformes; family Corvidae; genus Corvus; species Corvus moneduloides. The sequence goes on from NC_045478.1 coordinate 8,491,567, forward strand.
TTTTCAAATGATTAACTGAATCTAACTCTTGCATGTGATGTTTCACCCACATAAAAAAATGGGAATGCAATTTGGCACTGATTATGAAATGGCAGATAGAAGCAATAGTCAATGGGCTTGAATTTCAAATGTAAACAGCTTGAAGAAAGGAAATATTACTTCTTCTCACGTTTCTCTCACCAGTCCATTGTATCACCAAATTCAAGTACTGCCCCACTTTCTGCAGCGAATATTTTACTCCTCTTACATGGAATAATATAACTGGCATTACAAAAAGCAGCTGCTAGACATGATAATTTACTGTTGCTTTGGCTTCAGATTGCAATGGCTGCTGTCACATTATGCTGCTTTTAAAGGTGTACCTACATTCTACTGCTGCCATGCCTGTGCTTCTCAGAAGAGGTGCAAACCATAAGCCTTGTACATATGTGGTCATAAAGAATCTCATTCAACCAACTACTTACATCCTTCAGCTGTTACTGGGAATGTCACAATAAAACTCTTACTGCTCTGAATATTTTCTGAAGTCCAGGGAAAAAAAGAAAATTTTTACCAATCACCTGAAATGTGGTGTTTCAAGTTATCATTAGCTACACACCTGAAGATCAACACACCCCAAATCACTAATTATTTTTATTATGGTTCTTGAAGATCAACACTGATAGAAAAGTGGGCTAGATAAACATGTAGCACCTGTAATAACTACCAATACCAACAGTATCTTTGGGTACCTATGACCCCTTCAAATGAGGCTGTTCATTTATTCGACTATTTTTGCAATTTCACCTTGAAAATTGCATCTTAAAAGTCTGTGTAGCTTGTCTGTAGGCATCACAGCATCATGCCTGAGGTTGAAAATAAATAAAATGGCTGCCTCCCGTGATTCCTTCCATGAGAAGTTTATGTCCAACACATCCTCGTGTAATGAAACATTACGTAAGGAGTCTATGTCTGGAATTTGAATTTGAAAACACCTAGAAAAAGATCTCAGATTTTAAAGAAGAATGCAGAGGTTTATTAGCAAAGATAATCAATCTTTACATACACATATTTTGTTTGGATGCAGAAATTTGAGGGATTTGCGCATAGCTAGGAAGTTCCATTTGTATAATTGATTTCCACACCTTAAAGAGTCGCTCTACGCTGTTCTTGTAGTGTAAGTGTTCAGCCACGGAGAGATGGGTCACCCTGTCATGACTTTTGATGTGCTCATTTCCCTCCACAGGTTGGAAAAGAAGACCAGCTTGACTGGTCATCAGATGGTGAAGTCTGCAGCTGTCAATGGCAAAGCTATGGAGGTCAACCACACCTAAAATGCTCAGTTTCCATAGATATTTAGCCAGTTTGTTTGTCCAGAAGCATACCTTTTCTTTGAGATGTGAACAGCAAGCAGGTCTACATAACATATGCCAAAACATTGTCTCATTGTTTAATAGCTGTAGTTTCTTCAAGTATCATTTATCCACAGACTCACCAGATATGTATGCAATACATTCCTATGACTATGTAATGTCTCCTTTTTCCTCCACTCAAAGCTTGATTTTTATAGCAAAAAAAAGACCAAAAAAGGGAAAGATTACATTTTCTTTAGTGGGCTTCAGACACCTCAAAGCACCCTGAAAAAGACACTTTTCTTATTGAACACGTAGTCCTTGCTGTTCCTGCACTATGTAAATTGACAGTAGAATTGTTTGTTTTGAACTGCTCTTTATTCTATTGTAACCACTCTTTTTATTTGCTCTTCTGCATCAAATGCCAGGTGACAACTCCCTGACATACTTCACATTAGTGACTAAATGATAAACAAGGAAGCCAAATGATCTCTAGTCTTTCATTGTCCTTACAGTAACCCTTTGAATAGGATGTTTTGCATAAGTTGTTCTTTCTGAAAGTGTCGGGTTCCCATTCTTAGGGCAGGCAGGACATAGTCCAGGAAATTCACATGCCTCTTGAGCATATGATTCAGTGAATGGCTGGGCTTTTTCTATATATAAAATGACACGTTATCATAGTGCCATTATAGAAAGACTTGGAAAGAAGCTCTTAACTCTTACTATGGGTGTCACACTTGACTGCTGCTGTATGTAGCACTGAGTCTCAAACCCACCCTGGTGTGTTGGGTCAGAGATGCAGATGGGCATCTCTGCACTTGGTTGCTAAACATTTCTTTATAAAGGATTTCTGATGCCTTGCCTTGCAGATGTGGCACGTCAATCATTGTCCTTGAATCATGAGCTGACTACTAGACTAGACCTGCTGGAAAATCTGTCTAAGCTCTATATGAGGTTTTTCAAATCCTAATATCTCAGAGCCATGGAGTAACAGACCTTGAAAAGCCTACAGTTCTGAGCAGGAGTTTCTGTTGCCTCAGAAATGCAGGGAAACTGTTGAAGCTGAAAATAAGTCTGATGGTATCAGACAGGGTTGGTGTCTGTTAAGAACTTGGAGTAATAAGGCAATTTAACATTTATACCACATGTTCATTTACAAGTGAGGTATGTCAAGATTACTATTGTTGCTAACTCCATTTTCCAGAAGAGAATATCAATCCTGTGAAGTTGAGAGACTTAAAGTGAAGCTCTAGAGCACACGCAAATCCCTGCACAGGCAAATTAAGACTGTACTTGAAAAAGTTATCCTCTGAAACATTCAAAAAAAGGTAACATTATATATTAACAAATTAAAAAAAAGTGCAACGTAAGTAGATTTAAATATCAGTACTTACCAGATGATGTGAGGATTCCTGAGCTTGGGTAAAGACTTGTGTTTGACCTCCCAGAGAAAAAACAGAGCAGTATGGGTGAGAAAAAACGCAAATTATCTAAATGTGCATTTAGGGGCTTAATTCTCTCTCTGTGTTTAACAAAGAATGTAAGAATATTGTGCAGGGTGGATGGTTTCTCTGGCCGGCCAAGGCCAGACACATGAAGATCTGTATCTGAGTACTCTGCATTTGAAACCTTCAGGGACAAAAATGGGACAAGACACAGGCAAGCTCAAACATCTTCTGTGTCTCCTTTCTGGTAGTTTGATTTCTGTGTATTGTCTCTGACACATCTCCCATCTTGATAATAGGAGAATGAAGAAAAATTGCAATCACTGGGGAAAAAAAACAGCTCCAGTGTACAAGCCAGCTGAGCCTAGGAGATGTGCCTAAAACAGGTAAAATTAACTGTCCTATGGAGGATCCTATTTCTCCTCATTGACTATAAAAGGGTCTGAGAATAACTTGTTGAAATTCACTTACCATACGAATGTCTGAAATTAATTGCAATAAGTCCTACTGTTTAAGCGTCTTAATCCAGCCCTGACATCTCAGTTGGATAAATTCTGGAATCAGTGTTTACCAAAGGTACAGAGGTTATATCAGCTGTTGTGTCAAAAAAATATTCCTCAAACTTTAAGGACCAGCAGACTCTTCATAGCCCTACCTCACCTCTGACTTCCTTTCTGTCATTCTCCTGCTGTAGCTTTTTCGTGGTGCAAATTTCATGATCTCAAGACCAGGAGGCCACAAATTTGTAGCTACAAATGAAGATAGGATGGTTTTGAAACAACTTTGCCCTATTAGATCAAATAACCTCATATTTGTGTTTTCAGCTATAGGGTAGGGAATGTATTTCTGTTTCCTCATTTGGAAGAAATGGTTGAATCAGAACCTACAGTTATCCTCTGTCAGATGACAGTATCTTCTTAAAGGCTTTTCTATTTAGTAAAAAATCTAAATGAAACAGGTCTTCTTCTTCCTAATTTAGTATTTTTTACAATACCTTACTGATTTTGAATGAACAAATGACTGCCATGCCTTACTGTCTACTCACAGCCTATGTGTTTTCAAATTGCTTTTGTAGTAAAATATCCACAGACAGACAGGAAAGTTTTAAACTGCATAAATGTACAGTTCAAAATTTCAATTACATCAAAATAATACAAATACATTTTGGCAAACAAAATTAAAAACTACAACAACAAAAAAGAAACTCAGTTTCACATTATCTTGTCCAATTTTCCTTTTACCTTTTCTAATGTTGATCTTTCTTCAAGAAAAAATGACATTTTAAGAAGAACTTAACAAAGTTTCATTAAAAATGTCAAAATGAAATGTTATGACATTTTAAAAATGAAACATTTAATTAAAAATAGATGTAAGTAAAATATTTTTACTTTTAAGAATCCCTCCTTTTTTGTGCAAAATTATTCACTTGAGTTGATAATCCTTTATACAGAGCAATTACTATTCGTAGAAAAAATTGTCACTCAATTCTACAAGAACACTTCCTAGAGAATAGGTGTAGGCCCTATCTTTCTTTTTCACTAGTTTATGCTTACTAGTTCTGGTGTTTCCCCACTTATCTCAGTGCTTTCTGCAAATCCCAGTCTTATCTGCCGGAGTTATCCATCTGTCTAGAGTGTTGATGTTTAACTCAGAGCTGCTAGAATACTTGGCAATATTGTGTTTCAAAATGGGTGTAGCACTCCCCCTCATTTCATTTATAGTTAGCTTTTTTGGAAATAAGAGAACATTGCCAGCTCATTGAGACAGTGCAGTTAAAAATTATTCACTCAATGCAGAAGTCCAAGTTATATGAGTTTATAGCACTGAGAATCTTGCCCACAATTTCTGCTGTGAGAAGTCAGCCTCTGAAATAAATATGGTCCTTCTCACAGTTGTCCGTATAATGAACATGTTGCTATTCTACCGACAATCACTTGCTAATATTTCTCTTTTCAAACAGTCAGCATTTGGAAGGCTAGGGCCTAAGTTTTGTGTAGAGCATTTCTTGAAATAATGTATTCTTCTTCCAATTCCCTGGGTGTTGCAGAATTCTAAGAGGAGAATGACATCCTGTTTTTCTCAATAGCTAACAGATTTTTATTCACATATTATTCCTGTGAACTTTCAGTTCCATGTCCTTATGGAACGAGCTGCCACTCACATTTTTAAATGAGTCATTCTCTCCCTGGGTGAAATGATCTATTTCTTACACTGCCTGTTGCAAGATACAGCCCCTTTCTTTTAGCTACATCTAATCTTTGCAACACTCTCAGTTGCCTGGCTTTCTCTTATCAAGAATATTCATTATATTTTTCCCAATAAAAGACTTTTGCTCTATCCCAGGGATAAGTGACTTTAAACTTAGCTGTAGATCTGAGGATGCTATGGCTATGTATCCAGTTGCAAGAAAATCATCAGATAGTTTTGATTCTCCAATAAAATAGGCCCAGCTTCTAGTCAGTAGAGTTTTTGAATTGCTACTTTCCTTTTGTGAATGTTATATATTATTCATGAAGTAAATATCTGCAAAATGAAATAAAGTAGCTGCCTAGCCTGTTTACACAATCCACCTCCTCTTCCTGGACTACTCTAGTATACTTGCAAGAAGACAGCACTTGTGATTGATATTTCCAGCTTTTGTTCTCTACACAGCAAATTTTGGTACTATACACTATACCAATACCATTATATTTATAATAACAGATGTGTTCTACTTTGAAGTTACGTGGTGCAGTCTCAGTGTTTATTAAACAGAGTCAGGAGTTATACAGCTATAAATGGCTAATGGTACCTTAATAGTATAAAATGTTAACAAGATATACAAGTTCATCTTAATCATTACATTTATATGACAATAACATCAATAGAACGAAAATTAATGGGAATCAGGATAAAATGGTAGATAAGGCACATGGAGAACAGGAAGGTGGTTAGATACAACCAGCACAGCTGCACCAAGGATAAGTCCTGCCTGACCAGCCTAATGGTCTTCGATGATGGAGTGACTCCATCAGTGGACAAGGGAAGGGTTACAGATGTCATTTATCTGGAATTCTGTAAAGCCTATTTACACAGTCTCCCACAGCGTCTTTCTCTCTCAATTGGAAAGACATGTATTTGATGGGTGGACTGTTCAGTGGATAAGGCAGAGGTTGGACAGTCACATACAGAGGGTGGTGGTTAAGTGCTCAGAGTCCTGATGGACATCAGTGACAAGTGATGTTCCTCAGGGGTCTGTATTGGGACCAGTGTTATTTAATATCTTAATTAATGACACAGATGAAGTGACCAACTGCACACTCAGCAAATTTGCAGATGACACGAAGCTGAAGGGTGCTGTTGGCACACTTGAATGATGGATGCCTTCCAGAGGGACCTGGACAAGTTTGAACAGTGGGACCATGGCAATGTCATGAGGTTTAACAAGACCAAGGACAAGGTCTTGCACCTGGACTGGGGTGACCCCTGGTATCAGCACAGGCTGGGGAGAAAAAGACCAAGAGCAGCCTGGCCCAGAAGGACCTGGGGGTGCTGTGGGTGAGAGGCTGGACATGACCCAGCCACGAGCACTCACAGCCCAGAAAACTGAGTGTGTCCTGGGCTGCCTCCAGAGCAGTGGGTAGAAGGGGAGGAGGGGGATCCTGCCCCTCTGCTCTGCCCACCTGCAGTGCTGCCTCCAGCTCTGGGGTCCCAGCACAGGAAGGACATGGACCTCTTGCAGCGAGTCCAGAGGAGGGTCACCAAGAGGACCAAGAGGACCAAGAGGAATGCAGCATGTCTCCTATGAGGAAAGGCTGAGATAATTTGGATTGTACTGCCTTGAAGAGATGGCTTCGGGGCAACATAATTATGGCCTTATAGTACCTGAAGGAGCCTACAGGAAAGACGGAGACTTTTTACCAGCCTGGAGTTACAGGACAAGTGGGAATGGATTCAAACTGAAAGAGAGCAACTTTTTATTAGATATTAGGACAAAATTCTATATTGTGAGGATGGTGGGGCACCCAGTTGCCCAGAGAAGTTGTGGATGCTCCATCCCTGGAAATGTTGTTCAAGGCCATGTTGGATGGGGCCTTGAGCAACCTGGACTAGTAAAACGTGTCTCTGTCCACAGCACTGGGACTGGAACAAGATGATCTTTTAGGTCCCTTCCAACCCAAGTCATTCTGTGATTCTATGAAATGCTAAAAAGGAGTGTTGAAAACTTAGTCTGTCCAAGGTAGAATTTCACTTTATTCATTCACAAAATAGGGTCAATATTATTGTCCTTCCTTCAAAAACAGCCTTTAGAGAACATGCAGACATTTCCCTCAGGCACTATTCTTTGACAAAAACAATTATTTCCTCTGGGCATTATACTTATTTGTTGTGTTTGTAGGCAGTGAGGGGCAAGGACAAAGGAAAGGCTGCCTTTCTCATCATCAGTCCTAGTTACAACTCAAATTTGTGCTTAAGAAGTTCTGTCTAGTCCTATCCAGACCAAATATCCAGGTAGGGGGCTCCCTGGGGAGTGGGTGCCACCACACCAATGTGTAGGCTAAACAAAAACTGAAAAAATTGCTATATGGTAAAAGGAGCTTTACAGCAGCATGAGGAGATCTTGTACATCTTGGCAGACCAATAAAACAACAATTATTTTATCTAAACTATAGAATTTTGTGCTAAGATATCTGCATAGCTGTACTATGTTTTATAAATCATATTGATTTTCAGTTATTTACAGGCAGAATACATTATTCTCAGGATAGAAAACTTGAGGACATTTGTAACCCCTAAAGCTAGGCAACACCTAAAGTGTTTCTGGTATTTGAAATTTTAGACTCAGGTATTTATATCCATTTATAGTTCTAATGCTTTATCTACATGAATCCTGCCACCATGACCCCAGATCATGGCAGAGACATATTGATCTGATTTCAGTTGGGTGAAACATTGGGAATCAACAAATATGTGGTGTTTGTCAGGAATGTGGAGAAGGGCAACAGTGCTAGCAAAATACATATAGCAGAAATAGCTAAAATAAACAATAGAGGCAGACTCTAAGGCATGATACACCTAAAGGGCTTCAGATTTGGATTCTCCAGTTGTCAGCATCAGGTATATTTCTTTTCCAGCCTTGCTCAAAAGACGCTGGAGATGTGGAGACTAGAGATGACTTGTTAGGACTGGGTTGATGGAAATTAAATCACATGTAGTCAACAAGAAACTCAGGCTTAGGATCTTCACTGAATTAATATTTCTTTTGGAGGTAATACCAATCCCTGGTGTGCCTATCATCAATTTGAGATGTGCAACTAATCTCATTCATTCAAAAAAATGTATTTTTGAAGTTTTTGTAATTCTACTTGCTTCTGTGGGACTACACACCTGCTTAAGATGAAACACATGCTTCTGTGCTTTGCTGAATTTGAGCTCTGGATTTAGTAAAAGCTTAAAGACTGACAATAATAGTAACAATAAAACTGCTATAATTAAGACAGTGACACTAAGATGGTTACCGCTGTGGCTACACTGAACCATATATACGGTAACATACAGCACAGTAACAGTAATTACACACTTCGCTAGTTTTTATTGTAATGTATGCTATAGTGCAACTTAATTTCCATCCTGTGCATATTAACCCAAGATACATTTAGAGTGTTTACTACCTGGGTCGTTTTAACAGGAATGGGGATTATGTGTTTAATGTGCATGTAGAATAAAAATAACATTTGCATTACTTATATGGAACCAGGAGTTATAACAAAACCTTGCACCTCCTAACCACAGGACTTTTGAATATTAACTTATTAAAACAGCCTGCTTTGAGACTGTATTCAAGCAAAGTTTTCACTTTACAACCCTACAGCCCTGAGTTCCCAAAATATTGCTTTTGTTGTCAGGCCCCCTTCAGGCAAGATCTCATTATGTTCAAAGTCTAATCAATGTATATAATTGGAAGGCAAACAATGCTGAGCTACAGCATTGTCAAACACAATTTCACATACTGTAACTAGTTAAGTACTTGAGTGCTTCAGCAATTTATGTTATATGGAGAATCCAAGCAACTTGGCTCCATTTAAAAGAACATCATTGCTGCAACCCCCTTTTCCATCTGTGGGGTTTATAACTCAGCTTTTTTAATGTGCTTTGGGCTGAGCAAAGGTGGTATACAAGCTCTTGAGCCAGATGCTGTGATTCTCCCTCCCTTAAGCCCTGCAAAATTAAAAAGCTGTGGGTTGGTCTGCTTTTGAGTTTTTCCTTATAGAGTAGGAATGGATTGTTTTTGGCAGTTTGGGATGTTTTGTTCATACCCATCAAATATAAAAGTGCACTCATTTTTCACAGTAAGGTTGTGCAACTCAGCAGTCCTACTTAGTAGCTGATGCAAAAATTAGGATGGTAAAACATATAAACTAGGGCATGCTGATACCAGCGGTGGTAGCTGAGTTTCCAGCTCAGTTTTACCCTGTCAGCTACAAAAAATACACTTGTCCATCTTATTTCTTCAGTCTCCTCCATTTCTGCTTTCCTAAACTGTTAATTTCTTTATTTTAAAGGAATCTGTGGGTTTGTACCAGGTATTTATGGCCTTGCCTTCATTCTCAAACCTCTTCTCATTTGTGTGTATTGATTAGAAACCATGAATCATACCTTCCCAATTAGGACCAGGGTGTTTTTGCATGTACAAATATGATGACTAAAAAATTTTTTTCTGGGATTGATGGTCAATTATTTTGCCTCCCCTCAGTCATCTGGAAGACTGATAGTCCCAATAACTTGACAAATAATGCACTTTTAAATGTTTGTCACAGAATTTGAGGTCAAAAGTGAACATTTAATCTTCTAGTATTACTTCAAACTATATAAATTCTAACCACATATATTTTAATTTTCAAGAACCTCACTGAAAAGGGCAGATATCTCCTTCTCTCTTTACTTCTTTCCAGACTATTTCTTTCTGGGAGCTGTTAAGAGTCACATACTCATGGACTTTTATTTATTTGCTTACTTTTGAACACCTTCTGATTGGTTCATTATAACTAATGGAGTAGTTCCTACACACACATTTACATGCACTTAATGTGTATCATGTCATCTGGAACTAATGATCCTGTAGAGACAGCTTACTTGATAATAAATCACTTTCAGCTATACTTACACAGGCTTAGAAGGGTTGGATTTGGGGTTTTTTGCTCATCAACAACAACAAATTTTTAAACCATTTCCCAATTTTCCCATCTCTTCTATATCTTTATTAGGGTTCAGTTTGCCACTTTTACCCATGCAAAGAAGATCTAAATATAGCAGTAACGCCACTGATAACACTGGACTTGTGGGATAGAGAGAAAATTCTTCACTTGATTTGTGATTTGACATTTTAGTCCATAAAATTATTTAGGTTTACATAAGAAACAGGCTCACTTTGGCACAAAACAATGTATACCCATCTAAATATGTTTAATCTTAAACATGAGAAGAACTAATGCTGTTATGATTAATCATGTCATTAAAGGTTCTTAGTAGATTATGTATTCATGTATGTCTGTTAAAATTTTCAAGCACAATTTTGATTTGGGATTCATGCTACTAAACTAAATGGTAACTTTCCTCTTTTTTTCTCTTCCTTTTCTTTCTTCACCCCATAAAGCTGATAACAACCTGGATGCATTTATTCCAAGGTTTTTAAGGAAATATCTGGTTTAATTCTGGTTTGCCCTTCATGACAACATCTTCATCTTTTTTATATAGAAACACATCTTTCCATGCATTCAGTATATGGTCCCAGAGTTGACTGAACTAGGTGGGGGGCTGAGAACTATGCGGTCTCTGTGAAGCAGAACTAATTAGCACAGACATAAAATTGTACCAAGGCTTTCAGGACCCAAAAGGGCAGCTTTGTAATCTGCTGCCCTGTGCCATGAAGTCATTCATGTTCAAGGAGTCTTTAACACGGTGCAGCATCACACTAGGTAAACACGTGTTCTGCTAAATTTAAGACAGTAACACCAACAGTTTTCAAAAGATTTTTTATGTTTTTGTGTTCATCTCAATGTTAGCATTGCTACAGAAAAATAATGTTCAGGCTGCAGGTAGAATGCTCTCCTGCATTCTAGCCTGGTTTCTCCTGTGGAATTTACTAATCATATTTCTCTTTTGCTAAGGGGAAGGGCTTGTTCTCTGAGACTGCAATCTTGTAATTAAAGAAAGCTTACAATGCCAGTGTCAATCACACTGCTCTGAAAGTGGGTAGCAATGACCTCAGCAATGTTCCATTATAAATGTACCTTTCAGACGATGATCAGGAAAGTAATGCTTTAGGGACAGGAATCTGACTCAGCCTGTAACTATGAGTTTAAATGGTGCTCAGACTTCTGCTCCTACCCATTCTTTTCTTTGCTTTACAAGATAATATCCACATATGAAGAATGTATGAAAGACTGTTTTTCTATTTTGGTCAAAACATGCTGTGCTAAAAGCGTCCCTGTAGGACCTAAATGGAAAGGAATCATAGAATGGTTTGGGTTGGAAAGGATCTTTAAAGGTCATCTAGTTCAAACCCCTTGCAATGAGCAGGAACATCTTCAACCAGATCAGGTTGCTCAGAGCCCCATCCAGCCTGACCTTGAATGTTTCCAGGAATGGGGCATGCACCACATCTCTGAATAACCTGTCCCACCATAATAATAAAAATATGTTTTCCTTATATCTAATTTTATATCTACTGTAAATCCTTTCAGTTTAAAAACATTACCCCTTTTCCTGTTGCATCAGGCTCAACTAAAATGTTTGTCTGCATCTTTCTTATAAGCCCCCTTTGAAGGGGTTGCAAAAAGGTCTCCCCAGAGCCTTCTCTTCTCCAGCCCCAGATCTCTCAGCCTGTCTCCACAGGAGATGTGCTCCAGCCCTGAGACCATTTTCATGACTCTCCTCTGGAGTCTCTCTAGTAGGTCCACATTATTCTTGTGTTGGAGGTGTCAGAGCTGGTTGCAGTACTCCAGGTGGATTCTCATGAAGGCAGAGAAGAAAGGGAGAATTGCCTTCCTTGACCCTTGACCTGCTGGCCACACTTCTTTTGATGCAGCCCAGGACACATTTGGCTTTCTGGAGTGTGAGTGTGCTTTGCCAGGTCATGTCCAGCTTTTCTTCCACCAGCACTCCCAAGCCCTTCCCCAGAGGGCTGCTCTCAATCTGCTCATCTCAGTGCAAAAAATAAAAAAATCATGTTATATGCTAAAATTATGGTCTCCAGCCCTTTGATACAGATGACTAGGACCAAAATAGTAATTCCACAGAGTTTTCTAGAAAAACTACAACAAAAAATCCCAAACCAAGTAATATCAGAAAGGATTTCAATCTTCCCTTTCCCTTCCTCCCATTCTAGGATACAAAGAGGCAAAAGAAGACATAACTTTCTTGTGCTGTCTTTCAACGTAACAGGTTCTCACCCACCTCAAGTGAATTTTATCCTCAGAAATGTTGATCTTGACTCTCAAATGGTACAAGGTAGAGGCCTTGTCAAGCCTCTAAAGGGGGGAAAATGATGCCTTAGGTTTTAACTTTCATATTTTTCAAATTCTGTACTGCCTAGTGTGTAACTCTGAAGTTTCTTGTAGCCTGTTAATTTCTGCTCTCTTGTGCTAGGCAGACATAACAAAGCCTCTCCAGGACTGCTCTCCAAGGACACTCAGACCGTTCTAGGCCCAAAATGTAAACCAAAGAGCCTCTAAGGGGGGCAAGCAGAGGGGAACTTACATCACTAAACTGAAGCTTTAATTGGAGAATTAACCATGGTATGCAAATTAACCAAACCTATAAAAGTGTGAAGAACTCGTGACCTGTTGTCCATCTTGGGGTCCATCTTGGCAGTAGCCTCTGGCTCCCCAGGGGGTACCTTTGAAGGCCTTTCAAATAAATACCTACTTTTATTCCCTTTTTTTGGTCTAGTCTCTGTTCCTAGGAGGCCTCTTAAGGCATCAGCTAAGGAAATGCTATTTAATAATGCATCCTTCCACTACTACATTAGGAAACATGTACAGTGTGATTTGAGCATAGTGTAAAGGCAACTAAGGTAGGTGGATCCCAAGTTGGAAAATCTGCACAAAGGAGTGGGAATTTTTTAGGGTGGGAATGTGAAGCTATGTTCTGTGTTATGTGTTCTGTTTCTGAGCTCTCTGCTGTGGGGCAGGCTCCAGTTGCAATGTTGATGTGATATGGGCTCTCCCTGAGAGTCTTAAATCCATTCTCCACAACACACTATTTGAAAAGATTGCTTGTGAACACTTTTTTTTTTTTGAATTGTATCAATTTCTTACCAGCCACATTTATTGTGTAGTTTGATCTACCACTTCAGTTCTCTCCAAACACAATAGAAGCATAAGTGGAGACATGATTTTCTTAAGGATGAGATATGAAATTAGTTTCCTTCTTTGAAAATCATATAAAGATAGGATCCAAATGCCTAACATAGGTAGCTAACCTAGATGGACTGGATTTCCTTTTACAGGCCTTCAGAAAAACTTATCTTCCCCATTAACTATACTGGAAGCCAGAGAACTTGCTTTAGTAATAAAAGTTCTATTATTCTCCTATTAGGCATAGAGAATACCATCCATGAACCTTTGAACTTTTCTACTTAAGTATAAAATACTACCTGAGTTACAGGTTAGATTTTTGACCATATGATAAAGATAATGTCCATGTTTCCTCTTGGCATATGCTGCATCTTTAGATTTTCAGATGATTACTAGTGCTTCTAGGTTAAATCAGTAAAATATGTTTTAATGTTCTTGAAATTCATTGAATTCCAAACAATCCAGGGGACCATTTGGCAGGAGTAGAAATTTCAATACTATGGCATAAGATATCAACACAAAAAATCAAAGTCTAGCTGAAATACTTCTATATTTAACCACTGCTTGAAGAAATAAGCTAAATAATTTTTGTAAATATCAATTAATTATGTAATGAAAATCATTATATTTATGACTTTTTTAATGTTAAAGTAAGAATGGCTTAACCTAGGTGGAGCAGAGGATTAACATTTAAAATGACCTCAATTCACCAGATAATTTGTTCAAAATCGACAAAATGAGATTCAACAAAAAACTAATGTGCAATACCTTGTGAAATCCATTACACACTTAGAAAATAAAGAGTGCCTGACTAGGCAACACCACTGCAAAAAGCAGTGGAGTTTAAATGAGTTAAAATGAATTAAAAACTGAACATGACATCAGCAAAGTGTTGATGAAAGGGCAAATCACCTTCAGCAATACAGGAAAAGTAGTGTTGAAGAAAGACAACCAAGTAATTATTGCTCACTATGCTGTGCTAGGGGAGGAAGCATCTAGGGTACTATGCCCATTTCAAGAAGAAGAAGATAAATTGGAGAGAATCCAAAGGAGGCATACAAGGATGATTAGAGGCTGGAAAACATCACCTCTGAGGAAATGTTCTAAATAATTAGATTTGCTTATTCTAGAAGAGAGAGAATGGGGTTAAGAGAAAAGGAGGAAGTTTGCAAGAGAGGCATGTGGGAGCTGTGGTAAAATATGCAAAAGGTTACAGTGATCTGTTGTTCTCCAAGTCTACTGGGTTTGTGATACAAAAACTAATTTCCTTAATTCTTGAGGGAGTAAGACAAAAAAAATGTATTTTTTTTTTAGCTATTAGGAATTTATTTTTATTAATTTTAATATTTTTAATTTTAAAATTATTAATGTAAATATTTCATGATTTTTGATAAGTTAATTCATTTTGTTGCCCTTTCTTTTCTTTTGCCCAGTCTCTGGAGAACAACAGCAAATAATTGTTCCTTCAGTAAAGAGGAAAGAGAAAAACCTTTTTTTTTAGTGAAGTTCTGTTTGCCCTTTCCCACTCTGAAAATGTTTTGGAAGTTTCAAAAACTTGAAAAGTATAGAGGTGACCTGCATGAGGTATTGATAGCAATACTAAAACACGGAACCACAGCAGGTGTGAGGTTGGAAGGGACATCTGGAGGTCATGTGGTCCAACCTCTCTGCTCAAGAAGGGCCACCCAGAGACAGATACCTAGGACCATGTCCACTGGCTTTTGGATATCTCCAAGGACCACAAGCTCCACAAGCACTTTGGGCAACCAGCGCTACTTCTTAGTCACCCTCATGGGACGAAAATGTTTTGTGATGGTCAGAGAGAACCTTCTATGTTTTAATTTGTGCTCATTGTCCTCCTGTCAATGGGCACCACTGAAGAGAGCCTGGCTCAGTCTCTAAACACCCTCCTTTCAGGAATTTACATGCTTTGATAAGATCCTCCTGAGCCTTCTCTTTTCTAGGTTCAGCAATCCCAGCTCTCTTAGTCTGTCCTCATAGAGGAGACAATCTAATTCCCAGCTGTTACAGCAGTTTTCAATCCACATGAAATACAAAATAGAACAGAATGGAGTATATATATAATATATATATAAATATAAATATATATATAAAGATACATATAAATACATGAAAACTATAAAGTTAGCCACTTCCCTATTTGGAAGTGATTTGAGTAAATGCATCAGTACTTTCAATTAAACTTGTTGATGGAAATACGTCTATCTATGATTCAGTTTGATTATTAGACTGATAAAACCTGTGATCTTCCTCATCTCCTTCGAATGGAAACCTTTATTTTTTTTCCATGAAACTGGTAGCACCTTCTAAGAATCCAGCAGCAAAGGTGGGAGATGGGGAGTTGCAGACTCTAAGGCCGAAATCAAGTCATTTTTGAATCCAAGGACTTTCAGATTTTTATTTCCTGCCAAGGCTGAAAGCAAAAAGAGAGCTATATCTGAACTGAGAGCTTCATAATTTGGGCTCTTAGATACAATTCATTTTTATTTAGTTTAAATAATATATTTGAAACACTTAGAAATTTTTGCATAGTTTCTCTATAAAGAGAATGGGTAGTGAAAGGGGGAGGCAAAATGAGCACATGAATAACCTGTGTATATCAAATATTATTACTTTTATGCTCAAAGATTAGTCTATACAGAAATGTTCTGACTGCTAGGGGTAGAGCATTCTTCTGCATCACTGAGTCTGTTAAATACTTCTAGTTTTAGAAAGCATTACTGTGCATATTTAATTCCATCCATTCAGCATTTGCTTAGAAAATGGACTTCTCATTAGCAGGTATTCCTGTTTGGCTCATGGAGCATGCTGAAATCTTGCCTGTGCAGTCAGATGTCCACCAGAGCTCTCAGAGAGGTCAAAGACAATTATTCCTCTGGCTCTAAGCACTCAGACGTTCCTACCTTGCTTTGTTTCACTTACTTTCTCAATATGAAGAGGCGTCTCCCATTTTAAGTCTGACTAATTCTGCTACAAGAAAGATCAAGAGCACCCTGTGCAAAAAAACCCAAATACTGTGGGAGGTAGATATTTCCAAAATATAGGGATACTAAAATTACAGAAATGTTTACGTCAATACCAAACCACATGATCTATCATTTATCTGCTCTTACTATTTTTTTATTGAAAAAATATGTTTGATTGTTAATCAGATGCATAAGTGGGCTTTGCTGGTCCCCAATCAGCCCACGTGGGGCCTCCTCAGTCCCTGCTGATGGTCTTAAGGCTCCATTTCAGCTCAGCCCTGGTCTCCTTTTGCTCCTGCCGGCGCTTCCTGCATGTATTCACTGGGATGGATATCCCACTTATGATATCTTGCCAAAGTTTTACTACATATGCATTTTTCCTGTGATAGATGCTGACATAAGATGTAGGACATAAATATTAAATTTTAGGTTTTATTTCATAAATTCTATGCCAGAAACTTTTCCCTGGAAAGATAATGCAAAAGAAGGAAGAAAAAAATAAAAAAAAAGAATAAGAAATATATAGTTTCTCTGAGGGGTTATTAGTGACTTCTCTGTAAAGGAAATTAACAGAGTAGTATTGGGTCTCCCCCCAGCATCCTGTCAATTGTCTTTTCCCTGGTCTTCAGCCAGGCTAGCTTGGGTTGTGAGCTGAATTTTTCTGGTGATCTTCCTCATATCAGAGCAACAGCCCTCATAGCAAGCAATCTTTTTCGTGCAGGATGAGACGTGTAGCTTGTTCAAGAAGTCTTCCAGACATGCACAAACAGCAAATTGCAGAACACCCTTCACTCCTACATAATAATTGCAAATCACTTGGGCTGCTACCAATATTCAACTGCAAAACACCAGTTTCTTCACCCATCAGCCGTGTCAGAAGTCACTCTCACTGCTCAACTGAAATAATAATTGCCAGAATCAACTAGGAACCTCTGGGATTAGGAGTATAAATCCCACAACACAGCTGAAGAACATCCTTACTTGGTGTTTTTGCACGTCAATTATTTGCAGGGAAGGCACTGACTAGGGAGTTAAGGATGCTGGAGAAGGCCTTTTACGACAGTTATGTCTATTTAAACTCTCTTCCATACAGCCTCTGAAACACAATGATTTGTTCAGGATAGCAAATAAATTCTCTCCAATGGCCTGAAGAGAATGTCTGTGGAGTAAGGCTATAAGGGTGCATTTTTATTCCTTTGTGACTAGTTTTGAACCATTAATAATACATCCATGATAAAAAAGCATAAAAACCCCGTAGATATTTTTGCTGACTGTGTGCTGTATGGTTCAGATAAGAAACAAATTGTGTTACTTAAATCATTCAAGCTGCTATTATCATGTATGTCTTGCATCATACAATCCTGATCCACAGGTTCTCACTGAAAATACTCTTTTGGTGCCTCAGGTGAACAGGCTCTTCCTCCATAATGAGCTCAATTTTTGCATTATTTCCTAAAGTTTAGTATCTGTTATTTTACTGACACAGGGCAGAATAAGTTTAGAATTTTGTCTGAAAACAAAAAGCAAAAATAAAAAATATAAAATAATTTTAATAGATTAGTAATTTTCAACATTCCCTTTGAGAAATAAGTAGCTGTAATGAGTCTGAGCTATTTAGCAACTGACTTCGATTCCTGTATTTGCCTTGAAAGAAAGTCATTCAGTCCGTTTTACCCAATCTAGTGACTTATGCTGTGTGTGAAATCCAATCTGAAAAATTAGAGCCTGAATTTGGATTTGTTGCATGTGCCTTTATATAGTTAAGATATAGTATAGATGACTATGTCTGTGAAAGTTTGTCTGTGTCTCCTGGGATCAATGGAGAGAAATAAATATTTTTGTGGCACAATTCATTTGTCCAAATGTAGACAACTCCTTTAGAATGAAATTAATTTTACCTTGGCAATACTTAATTGTCTCTATTGATTATTAGAAGAAGCTGGTGTGACTAATTTAGATAGAGTTATCTAATTTGGTCAGGCAAGTCACACAACACTAGAGAGGGACAGAAAAACTTTATACAATCTTAGAAGAACTTTTGAGACTTCAATATTTTTCTCTTTTCTAAATGGGTTAAAATTTTTTCAGGGTTTCAGAAAGTGTGATATTTTCACCAAACCAGTGGTCACATTAATGACTTGGGTATTGTTCTTCTGGTTTTCCCCCTTTTATAATACTACACAGTAATATGAATTTTCTATTAAAGACAATTTGACCCTGGTCTATACATAAAAATAGTATAACACTAGAAAACATGAGAAGTTAAAGATTCTGCATAGTAGTAATTTCTAATATTAAAGCAATTTTTCTTTTGCTGGCAAATTCATAGGTTGAGCTTCTAGAGCTGAGGTTAATATTAAATTCAGTTTCAATATGAACAAGCTCTGCTTATTCAAAAAGATTCAAAAAGACTGGAGTGAAAACTGAATAACTATTTTCTGTAATAACAAAATTTCCAGTCAGCTTTGCACATTGAAACCACAGCACTACCAATTTCACAAATGAAAATTCAAATATCCAGAAACAATATGCAGAGTTATAGATGCATAATCTTTAGAGATAAGCTATTACCACGCAGTGCCACCTGAAATTCAGGCAGTGATGAAGCATAACTTTGTCTTCCCTTCAATCACTGAGCAGCAAACCTGGAGCTTTGCCTCTCAGAGGTACCTACTGGAAACTACACCACTGCGGAGAAAACCTCAACCAATGTGGGCTCGCCCCTGTCCTCCCTGAGCAGTCCTAGCACCCTCCAGAGGAAACCAGTCCCATCTGTGTGTCCCACAACCATCAGTATTTGTGCCCTTTAGAGCATTTTGGTTTTCTTGTCTCTCTGACACATACTCATTATTTTCTGGGGTCTGCTTATCTCTCTGTTTCAGTTCAAAGGGACAAAAAGAATGAAAAGGTTATGTCAGAGCTCATCAGAGCAGTGCTTTTGCAGCATTGTGTTTTGTGCCTTGTGCTCTTACAAGAGTGCAGACAAGAAACTGAGAACAAGGCTGGCTCAGAGGCTGTTAGCACAATACCACTCTCAAAGAAAAACAACAGTGATGTGATACACTCCCATGCTGCTGATTTGGAGTGAGTATCATGGTGATCTTGTGTGTCTTGGTTTCCTCTTAGAACTGTCTGGCTTCAGAAGGAAACTGAATTCTGAACTAGCAAACTGGCATTTAAGGGAACAGACCTTTGAAGTGAAAGCAGGGGCAAGCCAAGGTGACAAAACTGTTTGTTTGTTAGCTCCAAGTGATGCTGCATCACAGCTGTTGAAAGCTCTTCTGGCCTGGGATGGTTCCACTGTTCTCGGAGCCTTGCCTGGTTGCTCTCCCTAACCTCACTTCACCCTTTCCCCTGCAGGCCCCCTAAAGACAGAGATGAAGAAGGAAGAGTGCAATGTAGCTGGAGTAGTCACATAAAATGATTCAGACAGCTACACGTGTCAACAAGAACAAGGAAAACAGGGCAACAAGAAGAGAAAGTCTCTTTGGGGCTGTTGTTCTAGTGGATGTATCACAGCTGCCTGCTGCCTGCTCAGCCTTTCTGGCAGCTCTAGAAGCTGTTGGAACTGAAAGGCAGGATAATCCAGAATATTTTTCTTTTGCCAGGCTACCTTATCCCAGAGAAATGCAAAGGGTGGGTGCTTCTGTTGCACAACATTTCCTTTACCTTTCTCTATTCAGCACCACCTTGAGGAAAAGTAGAGATGAGAAAATTAAGGAATTATGTAGCTAAACCTTTAAGGCTTGAAACAGTAGAAATGGAGACGTCAAAAGGGAAATGACAGCAAAAATAGTATTTACTACACAAGAACTCTGATTTTCATATCAGAGAATTTGTGGATGCCCCATCCCTGAAAGTGTTTAATGCCAGGTCTGGTAGAGCTCTCAGACACCCAATATGGTGAAAGTTGTCCAGCAGGGGGTTTGGAACTAGACAGTCTTCAAAGTCACCTCCAACCCAGGCCATTTTATGATTCTATCATTAAAAGATCAACTGAATGTAGAACAAATTTTACAACAAATATACACCACACAAACACAAAAAATGACAGTCATATGGTAACTTTATTTCTGAAAATAACCTAGTGTGGAGCAGTCCCATTTTTGAATCATTTTCAGTTTAGTCACGCATAGGTGATCAGCTGTGAAACTACTTATAGAAATTTGAAAAGCACTGACACTTGTGTGAAAAGGAAACATGAGTGGTGAAGTTAGAGTGGACAAAAAGGGTAAGGTCAGATCTTCTGACTTCTGAGTGGAAGAACCAGCCTCGTCATTTTGACAGGGATAGATTTATTAGGCTTGAAAAGAGACCAGAGACAAGATATTTTGAACAAAGCACACACAGAGAAAAACCTGGGAAGTTCTAGAACAGGCTCTTGACAAAGCAATTAGTATTTGCCCAGAAAAATGCGCTACCACTGACTCCATGTCAAACAGACAAGGCTCTAGGAGTGCTAATGTTCTGCAAAGGAAACCAAAATACTGCAGAGAAAAGAAAAGAAAATTAAATCAAAGACAGAAAATAGTGAAAAATCATGCAGAGTTCAAAGTCAGAATCCTCACTAAATGTCATACAGAGATGCAAAACATCTAAGATTTTGAAAAGATGCAAGACCTGCAAAAGATTATGCTGCTTTGTGAAAGTTTGCAAGTGGAAGGCAGAATTTGCACAGCATGGACAAAGAGGATGCCAGCAGCATTATTAGTTTGGATGTTTTTTAAAAACAAGAACGGACAAAAATGCAGCAGAAAATATCTAAGCTATCAACAAAAAAAGTAAATACATTATTTATTAATTCTAAGTTGAACAAGGCACAGATTTTCACCCTGTGAACGGTAAAGCTGAGGGTACCTGTGTTCTGGGCAGCCTTTCTGCTCTTATGTGTTTACAAAGATATGTGTTACACTGGGCAGTGATATTGGAAGGCAATCATTTTTCCTTCCCCCACAGCGGTAGACCTCTGGATACACAAGCAGAGCCAAAATGTTATTAAAAACGGTGCTTTTGGCACTGAGCAAAAAGCCACAAGCCTTATGATTAAAACTTTGCACTTTAGGGAACTTACTCCCCAAAGGGAAGATGAAAACTAAATATATGGGTAAATAATGAACTGGAAAAGATACAAGTTACACTTTCACTGTGTGTGCATATGTGTGTGTATATGCTCATTTTCAAGTGGAAACAAGTTAAGTCTCTGGTCTCATCAGGGAATGAACTGACTGGGAATTCAGGAGATCAAAGCAATTGAGGATGAGTTAATTTATAAAAAATAAAAAACTCTCAGGAGGATCAGGAAGAAAACTGGCAGAACTTAAATGTCCTGGAGTTAACGAGTTTAAGAACTGACGACATGTGTGTACTTAATAGTAGGAGAAAATAAAGCCTTTCATGTTCTGTACACTCAATATAACAACATGAATTTGCACAGTTCACAGTTAACCTTCCCTTTGGGAGACACTGGCTCTGCCTGTTGTTCTATTATGTCGGTTGTAGATCTTCCTCAAACCTGAATTCACCTACTACACGAGCAGTTCAAAAGTAAATTTGCTATCAGAGAGGATTAAGCTCTTAGAGAGCTCGTGATTCCTCTCCTTAGCAGGCACAAGGGCAGGTTGTCCTCCATCAGATGTGTGTGAATTGGGCACAGGGAGGGCAGGACAAGGGACATCCTAGTTCCTAAGCAGCCATTATCACCTCTGCTCTTCAAAGAGACAAGGTTTACAGTTTTTGAACTCAATCATGGTTTATGGATATGCTTGATATGTTTAAGCATTCTCTAAAGCTTTCTTTTCAGCTCATGGCATAGCCTTGTTCACAGCTTCTTCACACAGCAGTTTGGGTTGTATTAAGAACCTACTTCACAGGAAGAAGAAATTAGTTTCTGATGGGATGTGGCTGTATAGAAGATGTTTTAAAGAAAACATGACTAATGGCCTTGAGGTCTCGGCAGTGACTGAGGTGCTGTTCTGGTGTAAAGCAATGAAGATCATAAATCCTTGAGGGACAGAAATAATGTGCCTGAGAGCGAAAGGAAAAAAATGGTACAGAGGTGTAACAAGAGTTAGTATCTGGGCATTAATATAGCAGACACAATCCAACAAATATAAATTTTAAAAGTCACGCACATGGGAAAAATAATTTGATCTTTACTTGTGGAATGAGAGACTCTAAGCTCATCTTTACCACTCAGGAATGAAATCTTCGTATTATAGCAGGATTTCTTTTGGAAACATCAACTGTACACTTCTTAATGAAAAAACTCAGTTGTACTAGGAATTATTAAGAATACAATAGAGACCTAAACAGAAAATGTATGATTATAATGTATACTGACACTAAATAATGCCATGTCCCTGTATAAATCTGGCTCGTGGTCCTATCCTCTGTAGAATCATACAGCAAGACTCTACACAGTTCACAGAATTGTAACACAGTTGTTAAAAAGCATTGAACAGCTAACTAACGAAGGTGGGAGATAATTAAGCTTGGTTTTCAGCCCAGAAAAAGAGATAGTGTGGCCATCTATTTACCCACTGCTTTTCTTATTCCGCGTTGCTCCCCCACTCTTCCCTTGCCCCTAGGCCTGGCCACTCCCTCATGTTCTCCCTATTGGTTCCTGTACCCCAACTCCGCCCATGTACTGCCCCTGTGATCTGATCATCTCTCAGCCTCAGGAAACTACCTGGACAAGATGCAACAATAAAAGTCTTCTGAGGCCTCCATGAGGGTCCCTTCTCTCCCTCCTTTGCTTTCACTGTGTTATGGAGCCCAGCTAGATGAAGCAGGAGCTCAGGGCCATCCAAAAGGACTATGTCAGGGCAGAATGGCTGCCCTGCTCTAAGCAGCCCTGTTGTGCTCTCTAGGAAGGCTGCAGCTTGCTAAACTAAACCCAGGACTATGTCAGGGCAGAATGGCTGCCCTGCTCTAAGCAGCCCTGTTGTGCTCTCTAGGAAGGCTGCAGCTTGCTAAACTAAACCCAGCACTGCAACAAATGATGTCCCAATGTGAGGCATCTGAGAAGAGGTGCCCTGGAGACCGCATCCCACAGCCACTGCTGCAGGAGAGGAGTCGCCTTTGGGAAGCCATTTCCCCGACGCGAAGCTCGCATTTCAGTGAGACAACCAAAGGGACCACCGGTAGGCTCTTGAGAAAAGTAGTGCTTTTGAAAAGGGGTTGGCTGGACAGTGGCACACCATACTGAGTGCCTTAAGTTGATTCTTCGTGTTGGCAGGCCCTGAAGAGGAGCCTGGCTGGCCTGGTACAGGAGTGGGTAGACTCTTTGTGCTGGCAAGCCTCAGAAGGGAGCCTGGAGATGGCCTGGTACGAGGGTCATTTTTTCTTTTTAGTTTAATCCTTTTGCCTTAGTTTGGGTGGAGGGTTGAGGGTGGGTTCTTGTCGAGATGAAGGGGGTCGTGCCTCCTGTGAAGCCCCAGCAAGAAAAAACCCATCTCTAACAAGAGAAGATGCAAGTTCAGTGCCCCCAGTTTGGGAGTTTTACAATTAGCAGTGCATGGGGGGGGTCCTTGTGCGCAAGAGATAAAAGGAATTAACCTTTGTTTTGTTTCATTCGGTCATCTGGAAACAGAAAACTTCGGTCCTTTCCCTCTGACCCTCAGGAGAGATTGGAAGATGTTCTGACCCTTCCGTGTCTCCCCTGTCCCCTCACTGAGCTGGGACTGATCACCCCAGCCCAGACGCTTCCCCTAACCCTTATCCCAACCCCCCCAAACTCCCACTGTGGCAGCTCTAAGCAGCCAACATGGCGGCAACACGTGGCAAGCCACGCCACACTGCCTTGTTCTTGTACTCTGTATCTTCCCGCGCGCGCAAAAACCCCTGGCCCTGCCTTAACCCCACAGCCTGCGTTGCTCAGTGTTCCTGCATCAGTCCCCTCCCCCCAAGATGCAGGAAGCTTTGTGTCGACTCCCTGCCCCGCAGCAGCGCGTGTGCCCCCGGCAGCCCCTCCCCCCATCACCAGGCGTTCCATTCTGGCCACGGCCCCTTCCCCTTCCCCCCACCCCCGCCTGCGCGGGCTGCCACAGTGGCCTCTTCCCTCCTGGCAGTGGGCCCTGCCCATGTTCATGCCCCCCTTCACCGGCAATCCCCTCCTGTCCCGTTTTGTCCCTGTCTCAGGCCCTCCCTCCCCTCTCTGCCGGTTTCCTCGTTCCCGAACCCAAAAGTGTGCGTGGAGCTGGCGCCAGCCTGGCCCGAGACCCTCCCGGCCCCCGCCAGTGCTGCTCCGCTGGAGCCACGTGGCCCACTGCGGTCCTGCCCTGGGCCACCCCCCTCCTCTGCCCGTCAGCTTGGGACCGCGGCGCGAGAGTGGTGCCCGCGCCAAAAAAAACGAACCAACCATCCAAAAAAAATCCCGGGTATCGGTGCGGAGCTGCTGCTCCACATGCCGCACATCGTAGAAATGGCAGCGCAGCACCCCCTTCCCCGTTCTCCACGCCACCTTGACAAGAAGTGAAAAAAGTAGCAACCGAAAAGACATCATCCCAGCAGCCCCAGTGGAAGAAAGAATGCGATAAGCTACAAATGCAGCTGCTGTGTGAGAACTCAACCAGCACCCATCTCCAAAGTCAACAACAACCAGCTGCTTCATCGCTTTTAATTTGACTATTTTGCATTGCTTTACCCTTTTTTCTGTTGTAAAAATTTATGCCCTTCCCTCTTCAATTTAATATGAAAGGGGGAGATGTGGTGGTCTATTTACCCACTGTAATTTATTCCATGTTGTTCCCCCACTTTCCCCTGCCCCTAGCCCTGGCCACTCCCTCATGTCCTCCCTATTGGTTCCTGTACCTCAACTCCGCCCATGTACCGCCTCTGCAATCTGACAAAACCTCCCCTGTTCCCTGCTCATGAGTTCTCTCAGCCTCAGGAAACTGCCTGGACGAGATGCAACCATAAAAGTCTTCTGAGGCTTCCATGAGGGTCCCTTCTCTGCCTCCTTTGCTGTTCACTGTGTTACGGAGCCCAGCTAGCCGGAGCAGGAGCTCAGGGCTGTCCAAAAGGAGTAGAATGGCTGCACTGCCCTAAGCAGCCCCTCTGTGCTCTCTGGGAAGGCTGCAGCTTGCTAAACCAAACGTAGCACTGCGACAAGATAGTTGAGGGGTTGGAGAGAGATCTGTGACTTCGGTCAGCAAGGTTGCAAACAGCACAGAGTAGATCAGTTAGTCACTGTCGGTTCCAGCACAAAGCTGGAGAGAGTTGGACATCAGTGGCAGAGTCAAGGTGGTCTTCAAGTAAAGGCAGAGATGTAGTGGAAATTCCTATAACAGGATGCTAAAAGTTTATGTACATTCAAGGCACAGTTGGACATATTCATAGCAAAGGAATTCCTCAAGATACTTAAATTCAAAGAAATCACCCATAGTTTAGAAAGCCTTTGAGCTGGAAATTTCTGAACTCTAGGAGAACGCTTTGAGGATGTATCACATGCACTTGCTCTCTTATATTTTTTCTTAGTCATCTGGTTTTGATCGCTACTGAAGGCAAAGTTCTGGGCTGGGTGGATTTTTGTTCTGATCTAAAATGGATGCTCTGTGTTTTTAAATATCTGCAGATGGATGCAAGTAAGGCTGAGGCCATAACAACTTGATTTCATTACCATGCAATGAAAGAACACAGGGCTGTGGGAGGGAGTGGGAAACATCCACTGCATTTTATTCTTCCTATAGCCAGTGCAGATCTAGTCAACAGAGTCTATGGAGCTAAAGGTGTGATTCATCTGGTCAAAAATCATTGGCTGTTTTTAGAGAAAATGTGTTCCAAGTTCGACGGATTGACTGGCTCTGAGCTGATGTAAGATGAGAGTGATATGTTCAGACAGAGGAACTTATATTGTAGATGACTCAGTCAGTCAATTGAACTTTGAGACCTCCTAGGCTGGCAAACTGAAAAGAAATGCGTGCCTAACATAACTGAGATAACTTGGTACCATGACTATGTAAAGTTGTTAAAAAATTGAGAAAGCAATTTTGCTCAAGAGAACAAAAAGTATAATTGCACAGATGCCTGTCTTCTCTCCCAGATGCCCAGAGCTCTGACAGTAAGAATAAAACCTAGTTATTTTTAACACTCTGAAAACACAGAATTTTAGCTCATACTTGGTACTATGATATGAGGTAACTGAGTTTCAATAGTTAGGACATTGGAGTAGAAGGAAGGAGGGGTAATAATAAAAGAAATCAAGACCACTTGAACAAAGAAGGGAACTTTGGCTTTGTTATGTCTGTAACTTTAGGAGGATAATGCTAGTGTTGACGAAAAGCACTTACTATGTTGGAAACAGGGGCCTGGTGATTGTTTCCCTTCCTGACGTTCAGGGATACAAAGACTAAGTGGCAGCTGTCTGAAAAATGTGTGAAATTCCACTGTTAAGGATTTTTCTCCCAGCAGACAGATGGATTTGACTATACTCTTTGGCAGAGCCTTACTTTATATATGGTCGATCAGACTGAGTGGAGACACTGAATGCAGCATTTGCTTTTCATCCTCTGCAACACTATGGAGCAGCACATTCAAATCTATAGAGCAAGGCTCTCCCCAAGCCCATCTTCCTTAGGAAACATATCCACAATGCAAATTTCACCTATGGATGGGTAGGTAGACACAGTTAATATTACCTATCTTATGCAAATTAAAGTTCAAATCAAAGCAGAAAATTTTCCAGATAATAGGCATCTTTTGGGAAAGTAAAAGTGGACTGGTGCTAGCTTGGATTATGGGGAATCTAGTGTAAAAAAAAAAATGTCCAAACACAAAATAATACATTTTTTTTAAACTTGATTTGAACGTGATAAATCACACTAATCTGAACACTGTGTAAAATGAAGAGTATTAGATTTGTGGTGGTTCATTTGCAAAGGAAAATTAAAGTTGTGTTGCAAATTATATATATATATATTAATAAAAAAGATAACATTATTCAACAGTTTTGGTCTTTAAAAATACACTGCAACAGAGATTAAAATATAATCTCTTTGCAGGTATTCTGTGGATGTTCAGATTGAGTTTGTGCTTAGAACAATCACCAAACTGGAGCTGCAAACCAGGGAAGGATCTGTTCTATTTGCCTGCCAATATGACAATGTACTTAAGTCTAGATGGCCTTATCATCACAAGGGACCATATTTTGCCCCAGGTACCTCTGTGTAGCTAGTGAATCAAATAAATAATTACACACTAATTAACATAATTTCCACAAGAATAAAATTTAGCCCATTGTTTTAGCAATAAAATAGAGGTTGAAAACAAGATAACAATATATTGAAGTAATATATGCATGAAATTTTCTGTCTTCTTCATAATAAAAGTCTTTTGAACTGCTAGTGATCCCCCATAATTTTCTTCCAGTCTTTTTCTCATTAAAGTGCTATTCCAAATTCCAGCTGATCTCCGTTCTTTGTTTTAGTTTATTGTCCTTTAGAGTCACTGCTGGTTTTCTGAACACAGAACTTTTCACTCAGTAGTTTCTTTCTAGCCTCACAACAGCTTTCAACAGTGTATTTGCACACAAATCTGTGATTTGCAGTTCTCATCATGCTGGACATAGGTGTCATGCCCCCAGTTGTTTTATGCTTTAATCTACTAATCATGTGGGATCCTCAATGCAACAGGAATTTTGTGTTGTCCCCATGGGCTTTGCATTGGTTGCACACGTAGTAGAGGTATATAATACCTGCTGTACTCAGTTAAAAACTCCTTAATATAACTTTCCATGAGAATATAGTCCTATTGGGTATTGATGCTGCTGGTTAGCATTCAAAATATTTTTAATATTATGCACAAGCATAACCTCCCACCACCACTGCCTCCATTGCCCTTACATAAGTCTGTAAAGGGACCATTAAAAATCCATTAAGCTTGTTAGTTTGCAGAGCTTTCAGGGAATCTTGCTGCAAGTTTTGCTATTTCAACACTTACAGGCTTCTATTAAACATAGCAATCTTTGAGCTATAAGGGTTTACTGGAATGGTCCATTAAGTGAGAGTTTTCTAGGGGGGATAATGTCTGGGAGAAGGAAGGGAGATCAGAGTTGTAATTATACAAATGGATTTTATTTTATGTATTTTGTTTTTAAAGTAAAAGTGATTTCTGTTATCTCAAGAAGCCCAAAAGCAAAATGTTAAAGAATAAATGGATGGTGTCATGATTAAAGTATTTATAAGGGATTCAGGAAACTAGTTTCAAGTATTTGACTTTAGATATCAGAGAAAAAAAAAATCACTTAAGAACTGGTCTGGAAGTGCTGAATATCTAAAAAGTTATGTCTATTTAAACCAGAGCTGTAGCTGTCAGGATCTCTTAGAATCAGACATTTTTCACTTCTGTAGTACAGAGTTAATAATACTTCCTTTTATCCTCCTGTCTATTTGGGTATTAATCTTTCTAGGGTAAGGTCAGTCTCATTTATGACCTCTAGTTTCTCATATGGTTCTAAAAAAATATTAATAAGGAAAAATATTCCTGTCTGGAGGATCTTTTCACTTGCTTAATTGGTATTCACATAGGAGGCTGTCCTAAAGAATGACTGGATACTTATTTCAGCAGCGTATGCAGCTACACCTGTTGTCTCTGACCAGTTAGTCTTGCATTTTTACATGAGCTCTTTCACTGGCAATCACTGCCCTTGCACTGCAAAAGGAGATTCATAAAGACTCATTGCAAGCTATTGTGAGGATAGATTGGTTTCCCCATATGAGGTTGAGCTTTTGAATTGTTTGTTATTTCTGGGAAGGCATCAAGTTCTTGAAATACCATTGAGCTGCTTATGGAAATATGTGGTACTTGACAGGAAAAGTAAGGTTTCACATACTTTTTGGTTGGAAAGTGATATCTGTCTCTGACTTTAGTATGCATAAAAATCTGGAAGATGTTTTCCAACTTTTAAAAGAAACACAGTTATTTATGTTTGGTGTTTTCAGATAGTTGAATGCTTTTATGTTTTGTAAAAGGAATTTGAATTTTGGCATGAGTACAGTCTTGGGGTCAGGAAGATGCCTTTTACTCTCTTCATATCTCAGATCCATTCAGATTTGGCTCAATTGTTAGCTGCCAAAAATCACTATTCTCCATCTGTGCTTTCCTCACTAGAGCTTGCTAGAGGCTGTCTGCTAAAATCCGTCAACATCCTATCAGTCCTGCCCATGCACCAACCTAGCATCTTGTTTAAGTATGCCACAAGGATGAAGCTCCAGATGGGATCATGAAAAACTGGTTCCTTTCCAGCTGCTCTTTCCTCATTTAAACAATACTGTGGGTTCATACGGAAGGGAGATTGGGCTGATAACGACAAGAGCATAAGTTCAAGTTTTGCTTTTTTTATTAAGTTGCTTCAGTTAACTCTGTGCCTCTCTCACTTCTTATTATGCCTCTTCTAAAAGCTGCATGATCTGGAAAGTGATCTCTAATGTGGAGCAGCCAGGATGAAGCATCGCTGCTCTGTCAAAAGGATTCACCAAGTCTTAACATAATTCTAGAGCACTTTGCTGTGTTGTCTACGTGGTGAGACAGGTCATGCATATATAACCTCAAGTGCAAATTTCAAACCTTCAGGTTTGATCATCTTATTAAAAGGTATTTTTTTTTCCTAAGGCACTAAAGACAGGCAGTGATTTATTATCTTTTCACATACAATTGCTTGTAGGCAATTCAGAGACTTGAAGAACACTTAAAGGGAGGACAGATTTGTGCATGCAACTTTAATTTTCACATGTACTGACTGTTGAATGCTTGATGTTGAAAATGTGGTGGCACTGATTGGAAGCCTAACCTAAAATGCAATATATTCCAGGTTTGCCTATGGCTGCCACTGATTTTGAATATGATACGTATCCCTGAATGCTGTCCTCTGCAAGGCAAGTGTGCATATGTTTTCAACTGACAATAATTTTATAGTAGCACAGCCAACCATCAGACCTGGTTTGTTTAGCTGAAGTGAAGCTGAATAACCTTGAGGCAGGAAGGAGTAGAGGAAAATATTTATATGTTCAAAATAATATACACGATGATTCAGGAGTCAGCTCCATCATTCTACTTTTGCGGTTCTGTGATTATAATTCCTGCTTGTGTGTGAACTTGCGTCTTGTTTTATGCTTTATTCAGTAAAAAGAGAGGAAGCTACATTTTTTGTGGGAATGGTTACATTTCCCCGTAGCATTCTGTGGTGCACTACACTGTGCTGGAGCCTGATGGATCTCAGAAACTACAGTAATAGGAGCTGACAGTGATGGATAGTGGGAAAAGTAAGAACCTCAGGACTGATCAGAAGAGGGTGCTGTTATTCTGGGATGGTCTTGCATCATCCGTGCCAGAACACAGACAATGCCTCTGCGAGATTCTGGAGAATGCTGCCTTTCAGCACAGATGTAATATTAAGGACTTGGCTATCGGTGGTAGTAATTAAGAGACAATAGCACTTTTCACAGTGAGACAAAGATTTCCTGAATAAACCTACATTTGGCCACTTCTGCGGATAGAAGCTCCCCTACCAAATCAAATTATGGAATTCCTCCCTTTCCTACCCTGCAGCAAACTACTGTGTATTGCTGCTCTACACTACTGAACAGCTGTTCTTGTTCATCCTACAGGCAATTGCATGTGAAAAGATAATAAATCACTGCTTTCCTAATCTTAAAAACACGTATGCGTATTTCAGCTGTAGAAACCATGCTGGGTGAATCCATGCTGCTAAATAAAAGACCACGAGAGAGCAAAGACAGTCTCTTTCCCTTGGAGATTTATATCACTTGTTCTAGCTCTCACCAAGAAGCAAAGATATCTTTGACTGCAGACTCCAGAGACTGCTCCTCCAAGGCAATGGGGATGAAACTGCATTGGGTTTGGTGCTCTCTGCCCAACATCTTTCTTCAGTACTGTCCCCACAGCCTTGACACCTTCAAATAGACACTGTCATGCATCTTCCTAGAGGTTATCTTTACTTCTGTGCAATAAAAGTATCATGCTGCTGGGCAGAAAAAGACCTTGCATTATTTCTGGCATTCTGTACTGAAGAGCACATAAAATCATGATTATGTACTAAAGGCTCTGCAGGCACCACTGGGGCCCAGAGTTGTCTCAAGGACAAGGACTGTGTAGTTTGGACACTGCCAGTCTGCTTGATAGGAAGGCAGTGAGTCAGTTTAGCACTGCCCTGTGACAGTGTAGCTACACCTACCATCAGCTACTTCTATAATAGCAAGCAAAAGAGCCCAATGATCACTCACATCCATAAGGATAAATTCACTTATCCACATCCAACAATTGTTCAACAGGAAGCCAAGACTGTGTTAGACCCCCCTTACAACAGTACTTACAGTCTGACTATGGATAGTTGTGGGGTAATCCCTGAGCATGGGCACTTTTATTATTTGGTAGTACAGATGTAAGCACAAGAGCCAATGTGTTTCGAGAGAGACTGTTCATACACATAGAATTATGTCAGCAATGGATTTTTCAATTCTGGGAGTAATATATTTGAGAAAAATTAAGGCTGAGTTTTGCTAAAGGAAAAAAAAAAGGATTAAGTGTAATTCATGTGCCTGTAATCTTTAATTAATAAAGTGTGCAAGACAGTATTTTCTGTCTCTGAAGGTTAGTGACATAGCCCAAATTGAACTGCACAATAAAATACCCTTATCCTCCCAAACACTGCTGGAATAGTCCTATCTGTGCCAGACTTGGATCTTGGCCCAGTGTTGAATGGCTTGCTCATCCTGTGCAAGGTTGGGCCGAGGAGGATTAAAAGTTTAACAGGGTGAACAGTCAGGTCCTGTTGTGTGGGCTGTGGGCCTTAGCCCCAGCCCTCTTTATTTTGCTAGTATAGGTATAATTTTAAAAGTTTAATGATCTCAGCACTGGTCAGATTTACAAAAAATCTTTAGAAATGTTAAGACAAAGTTTATTTTTTATGTTGATGTTATGTTCATATTTTAAGATACAAGATGATTTCATGAATGTGAGCGTGCTCTTCACTGTTACAGTGTGTGGGCTCATTGCTCATCTACTTTCCTGTAGCATAATCAGCAGAGGCTGGCACCAGGTACTTCAGAATAACCAGACCTTGCATGGGGTGAGTTTGTCTGAAGTCTGGTCTTACAAGTATTTTGTCAGTTCTGAAAGTGTTGTGCTGTTTTTGTTGGGTTACTGCTCAGTGACTGATTCAATATTTGCTTTTTATACATATTTATACATATTTATAATTTCTGTTTTAATTCTGCTAGCCTCTTAGCCTCCTCTGGGAACAGGTTGTTCTTAATCCAGATCAAAACTTGGTTAATTTGCTTTGTGGTTTTTTTTTTTTTTTTTTTTTTTTTTTTTTTATTAACGTGAAGCATGTTGACTTGCTCAAATTATCTCCAAAAAACTTACAGGAACATGTGGTAAAACTCATATGAGCTAACTGGAAGTTTGGTTTCATGTTATGTTAAGAACCTATATGAACAACTGAAAGTCAGCTCTGAGTCACTTTGTTTACCTTATGTCTTTTTCTGACTGCCCCTCATGTAAAAATATCTCCATATTACAGTTTATCCATGCAAACTTCCTCTAAATTCCCCATGACTGGTGCTTGTGATCTGTTCACTGTCACTGGATTTTAATGTGAAAAAGCTTTGATTAGTTAATGTCTACTGATTGACTCTGTAAAGGGGATCTGTGCTAGAATAATGGTGTCAAATAGTTTAGGCTTGAATTTGCTTCACAGTAACTTCTTGAGGAAGGCCAAACCTTCACTGCCACCTGTTAAAGTTTTGGCATAATTCTAAAAGTTATTACTTGGCACAGTATTGAACAGCAGCCAAGCTGTATGATATGGAGGATATCCCCAGACAGTGAGGCCACTAGTCATGATCTAAACTTTTCTAGATGGAATATTTACCCTACCATTTTATTTTGGATTAGGAGTGTTGGTTCTCACAAAGGAAATCAGAAATGGGATTACTCTTGCGTTAAAGGAAACAGAAGGATACTTGCCCACAAGCAAAATACAGTGAGGCCAAATCAACTCACTGAACACCCCACCTCATACGGTGTGGACAGAGGTCCTCAGCACTAGCTGCATCATTTGACAAATCCATTCTTGTTTGTGTTGCATTGATATTGTAGGCAATAGCCAATAATGGAGTGATTAATGCTGATTGGAAAATATCTGGGGAGAAAATAAAAGGATTTTGCTTGGGAATGTCATTAAAAAGCCCACAGAGAGATAAATTTAATAGCAGTTATTTTAGACACCAAGTATTAGGATCTTGCCATGATCTTCCAAACATCCCTGCTTTCTTGAAAACTCATATATGTGGATATTGGTTTGTTTTACTGAAGAGACCAGACTATGAAGCTTCGTGTCACTGAGGCAGCCAAGCAGGGAGATTGCCTCTAATCCAGAAATCCCAGGGCTTTCAGAAACTGCAGCCCAGGTTCAGTCTCTAAAAGTGGATTGTCTTTGTATTAAGAACCCTTGGACTATTGCTATCACTGAGAATTTTTGGGATTTGTTCTGAATCAAAACTAAACTAAGTTTTGAATATCAAAACTTGATGATATAATTAAATCCTCAGTGAAGCAGAACTGTCTTTCCCCTAGTATTTCTGATTCTCAGTAATTCTGATTAAGAAAGTGTGAATAAGAATAATGATTTTAATTCAGGTCAGAGGCAGTTGCATTAGTAGGGCTGTGCAAAGAATACCCCATCTACAGCAAGTTCTGCTTGTGTTTCAGTTTCACAAGCATGATATTCAGATACTATATTTGAAAGATTCCCACTCCTCCAAAACAGTATAAAAACATCTGATAGTCAATTTAAGCTATTCTTTTCACATCTCCTCACAAACAGGAGCTCTGCAAAGCCTTTTGTCTCAGCTGGAAGATGCTTCTGTTTGTTCTACCTCACGTTGAAGCTGATTGCCTCTCCAAAGTGTCTGATCTCTGTAGATTAGAAAAAAGAATAGATTTGAAAGATGCTTACAATTCATTTAATTTCAATTCCCTTACTTTCTTTTATCCAATATTCTTGATAAACAAATAAATGAGATAATCATTTCAGTGACTGTGTAATTTTCATTTTCTATTCGGTATGCAAAAAAGCCAAAGCTATTTTGTTTCAACACTACTTTTTTTTTTTTCTTTTGTCACAAATTGTACAGTAAGAAGATCTGCTCATGTCTTTCTTACAATCTGCATCTATTCCAGAAATACCTGGCTGCTTTAAGGGATATCATGATGGTGTATTATTTTCTAAATATAGCTTCCAAAAAAATTAACTGATAAAATTAATTCCAAGCTTTGGAACATTCAGCTTTGGGGCCAGAGCAGTTTTCTCTTCTTTTCTGTACATTTTCTGTCAATGAAATATAGGATTTGATTCAACCATATTCAATCAAATGTTAGATTTTTACCAACACAGATTTCTGGGAGAGCTTTAGGTTCCCCCTAACACCCATAATGGTTCAGGGTGCTTTCTAACAACTTTTGTAAGGTCAAAAAAAACCAACACAAGATAAATCAGAAGGCCGACTGGATGACTCTAATTCTATGTTACAATACTGATGCTGTCTGTGTCACAAAATGTTTCAGGCACTCCAATCATTACCACACGTCCATTGTGGGAGAGATTTAAGCAAGCAGAAGGAAAGAAAAAATACCTGCCTCAGAGAGCTGATAAATCTTCCTGTCTCCTTCCCAACACGTGCACTCTGATGCGGATTAAAATATGTGTTTATCTGAGTCTTAATGATAGTAATGATCAATGACTGTAAATAACAGGTGCATTGTTTGCCACACACTTTACATTTCTAAAATGTGAACTAAATCTCCCCCTTTTTTCCAGAATTATCAATCAGAGAAAAGAAAACACCCTCAAGCAATCCTTCTCCATTTTCTCTTATTTGGAATTTAGTTAGATTTAGGGGGTTAAACCTATTCAGTTTTAAAAGAAGGAGAAAACAGAGGATTTGATTGTTCATGACATTTTGTTCAGAATCAATCATTGTCAGCTCAGGTTAGACTGATTTACTACGAGCCTGCCATATAAAAGATTTGCCACAAATGGCAAGGCTCTGAGCTGTTTCCACCGCACTGAACATAATGATGGATTTATCATTGCAATCAAGATGGTAAAACAGCATGGTCCCCAGAGTCGTGCACCAGGCAAATTGATCACAACAGCCCTGAAGTTATATAAGGGCTTTGTTTATCTGGTCTCAGTCTGCAAGAATAGTAATCCAACTTAAGATAAGACACTCTGATCTTTACGGAAGTTTGGATGGGTTTTATCTCCTAAACCAGTATGTAGTAGAATTGTCTCTGCTGAGGAGCAAAACTACCCATCATATATATATATTTATTTTTTGTAAAAAGCAGTCATAACAAAAAGCAGAAATAACAAATACTACTGTTATTAATACCATAATCTAACAGTAGTTTCCTAATCTGTAAGTGAATTAATTTGCTGTAATATTTTTGTGAGAAAATGAATAATATGGGAAGACGAATATTTATTTTAATACATTGCCTTTTCATTACAGGCATTGTTTCTTAATTCTGTGAAGAATTGGCAATATTAGGCTTTTAGATCCAAATAAATGAAGACTAAAGGGAAATATTAACCTCTCTACAATAGCACACTGGCAGACCAGGCTTTTGTCTATGCAAAAAAATTGTCATTTTGTAGCTTGCGTTTCTGAACCCATGTTTGAAAGGGAAGAAAGTATTATTACTTGAAAGAGAGCGTTGCTGAGAGGAAGTGATGCTGTAGCCAAAGAGATGAACCTCTGACATCTTTTGATTGGATATCATCTGGGAAGACTTTAGCCTGTGGCTCAGCCTTGCAAACTACTGCTCATTTCCCCAAAATTCATGTATATATATATATCTCCTGAAATAGAACCTGAGAAATGGAACTGCCCAGTGGGATGATGATATGTTTTTTCCTAAGGACCAGATTATTTAGTTGGATCCTGCAGGAATACCAGATATTCCAGCACCTGGTTTTTTTTTCCCAAATGGAGACAGACCCTTATAAATTTTATTCAGACAGGTGTCAGAGATTTGGAGAAACTAATTTCATCCTGCATTCAGACAAGGAACACAACTGTTTTTTTATTTTCACATGAAACATGTCTGGGTGTCCTTTGGCATTGGCCTGGACACAAAATAAAATATCAATTAAGTCAGAATTTAGCATATTGTTAAAATAATGAAGAATTTGGGGGCACTCTATAGATTGAAAAGGCAGAATTAAGCTAGAGTCAATCCTCAGAAATAGCTGTGAAGGGCTGTGATATGCTCCCAGACTGAGCAAAGTCCTTAAATTCCTTAAATCCTTAAATCACATTATAAGTTCTCAGGAGCAGGAATCTATTTTCCTATTTATTTTACAGTATCTATATTGATATGAGCAAATGAACATAGATTAGTATCTTGATCTTAATTTGGAATTTAATTTAAATTGATTAAATAGTTTTCTATTTTGAAGCAGGAATGTATTTTTATAATGTTTGATTGCATAACTGGCAAAAAGATCTATTGCAAATTATTGATCCACTTTGGATACAAATATGATATAAGCTATAATTCATGGGCAATAATGGTTATAAAATTGTTATTTGGATTTAAAAATGCAGCAGCACATCACCTAGAAAATAAAAAAAAGTTTTAATTCAGAGTTCTTCAGGGCTTCCTTTTAAGCACTAAGGGAGGGTTTGTTGTCTCTTTTCACCTTAGTATTCTCTTCAGAGCACTCTCACACAGACATTGGCAGCACTATTTGACACAAAATGCATTAAGGCAAATTTACTGTCAACTTAGCCTTCAGGGTGTGCAAATAGACATATAGTAGGAATATATAAAGTGGAAGTAAAGTAGACTTGGATTGCACTGTTTTGATAAACTTTTTCTTGTTCAAAAGCAGTGGCTTAAAAATAGCAAAACAAAAATGTAAAAAAAATAATGCTTTCAACCCAAAATTCCCATTAGTAGATAAAATAGAATATCACAAGTCCATTTCTACATTAGACTATTTTCACTTCGGAATTATTCTCTTGCTTTAGCAAATAATAAAAAAAAAAGGTTCAAACTTAAAATCTTGAAACTTTTCCAATAGCTGAATTTTATCATTTGCCCAGGAACCTAACAAAGAAAATGTGCTCCTTTTTTGATTTACAGAAAATATAATAGATTATTTTATAACTTTATTTATTGGACATGTGTCTGTGGAATCAGGCATGTGAAGTCCTTGGAATGCTAAAAGTTTACCATAAATTATTTCAGAATTTATATAGAATCATGGAAACATAGAATGGTTTGAGTTGGAAGGGACCTTGAAGATCATCCGGTTCCAACCCCTCTGCCATGGGCAGGAACATCTTCCACTACACCAGGTTGCTCACAGCCCTATCCAACCTGGCCTTGAACACTTCCAGGGATGGGGCATCCCCAGCTTCTCTGGACAACCTGTGCCAGTGTCTCACCACCCTCACAGAACCTCAGTTTTTCTGTGACAAACTTGGCTGGCACAGTGTGATTAACTGTGCATATTAAGAAAGAGAAGGAAGAAAAAATAAAAACAACAAAAAAAGCATTCTGGATGAATGCCTAGTCCTTCACCTGCAACCAGACTTGACTCAAGTAGTCAAGTAATTGTTTTTCCTCCTCATACAAAATCAGGTGATATTTGATGTATTAAATTAGGACGTAAGAATCTAAAAAAAAAAAGAAAAAAACTATCACATTCCTGAGATCCCTCATGCAAATCAGTTGCTTTCTCAAACCATCTTGCCATTTTTTTAACTTTAATGAAATTACTGATACAGACTCTCTCCTGGATTGTTTGTCCCTGTGGTTTTGGCAAGACTTGTTTCGTGCATAGAGGAGAACAAAGCTGACTTCTGGTGTGGAAAAGCAAGAATGTGGTCACTAGGAGGTTCCTGTCCTAAAGTTTACTGGGACTGCTTAATACTAATGGTTTTGCAGCTCTTTATCCTGAGACTGTTGTTATAGATGAGCAGATCAAATATATAGCCATTATATCATATTTCTGCTATTTTCTTTACAAACACTGCTGTTACTTTGAAGCTTCTTTTGTCCCCTATTCCTCTTTCTTTTTCTTGTCTTTCCTTTTTTGGAGGTTAATAGGATGTAGCTCATCAGTGATCTCAGGTCAAACCGTTTGGTCATCCCTATCTAGAAGGCATCTAATGAGTGGACTAGCTCTTGATACTGGCACCCATAGGTCAATCTGATTTTGTATTAACTTGAAGAAGGTCAAATGGTCTCTAAATTTGATAAATATCCCATTTCTTGAACTTCTGATGGAGAGCATAGACAAGGTGAAAGCTAATACAATTCTGGACTTGTACATCCACACGAATAGGTACTACTGCTTAATTTGCACAGGACACAACTTAGACTTGGTTTGTGCTCCAGGAACTAATTCATGTATATCCCAATTAATTTAGAACAAATAACAACAAAGAGTTTTGATATATTTAGCCTCTCTTAGTATAAAAACTGTCTCTGAACAGCCGGATGCTTTTAAGCTGTATTTCATTTTAATCTTTCTCAGAGATCATTATCTCAAATTTTGAATTATATTTTTTTTTCTTCTTTTTTCTTGATGGATTAATAATTTAAAAAAAAAAAAAAGGAATCAGGGAAAAGTTGTTTGAATTTAATAAGCTAGAAAAGCATCAGGACAGGTCCATTTCTGTAACACTGTTCAAGCACACAAACATTGTTTCAATGCTAGGTTTAGTTTAGCAAGCTGCAGCTTCCCCTGAGAGCTCAGTGGGGCTGCTTAGGGCAGTGCGACCATTTTCGCCCTCCTGCAGTCCATTTCGGACAGCCCCGCAGTTTTGCTCTGGCCAGCTATCAGCTCTACAACACAGTGATGGCAAAGGAGGCGAGAAGGGTCCCTCCATAAGGGTTTCAGAGGACCTTTAATCTTACATCTTGCCCCAGTGACCCCAAAGGCAGAGAGACCTCATGGTCCCAGTGGCAGGGGGATTTGCTCAGGGGCTCAGGGGCGGTACATGGGCGGGGTTGGGGTACAGGAACCAATAGGGAGAACCCGAGGGAGTGGCCAGGACTAGGGGCAAGGGAAAAGTGGGGGGAAGAATATGGGATAGGAAAAGCAATGGGTAAACAGATCACCACAAAACATTTCTGGCATGAATATAGAAATATGAATAGGAAGTTTTTCTGCTTGTGTTTTTCTGACCTGTTTTATATATATATGGAGCAGAGAAAGGATTAAGATATGCTACAGGTGTATTAGAATTGAAAATAACAAAATCACTGAGAAGTGTAGAGAAAAAACGAGGCTGTGGATTGACTAGCACTTAGGAGAACACTGACAGAGGAAAAGAAAACCTAAAACAAGGAAGGAGAAAGAATAAAGACAAAATACTGTGACAGCAGAGTATCCCAAAGTCTGGCTCTCAGCTGAAAAGTGGGAAGTTTGTGACTTCTTGTCTTTTACAGTTAGAACCATCTCACTAGAGATGTGATAGCTCCCTAGGTGTCAACTGAGTCTCTTAAAATCCTCGAGGTGTTTTTTACAGCATTTTTTTTTCCACAAATGTGCTGCTAGTAAAATGCTGCAGCACAGAGGCTGGGCTAAAGCAAGCAGAAAGCTTTGAATTCAGCAACATCAAATATATTTAGCATTTTGGAGGAATGTTTTTAAATATCTCAGTTTTAATTTCCATATATATATATACACTTTTGGTTGCAAGAACAACCCTCATAATATGTTAGGTAATCCTATCCAGGTTTTTTGCTTGTTTTTTGTTTTTCATTTTTTTTTCACAGCTGATGCATATGAGGAAGATAATTCTGGCTTTACTCAAGGTTTTGTAACTCACAAATAATGTCAGTGAAGTGCCTGAAGGTTGCTGTCAGGACAGAACCTTTCATGCAAACATTAAAGCTCCTTGGGAAATGAAAAGTCCAGGTTGTGAGACATGAAGTTTCATCTGCCAAAGATAAGAGAACGTCAGAAATATTTTGAGAGTATATTGGTAACACATAAGTTTATTTACTATGAATATTGATAATATAGGTTCACTACATATCTCTCTTTCATTAGCTCATTGTTAATTTGGTTATTTTAAATGATCTGCTTTTAAAATTAGTGATAACATTTTAATATAATACTCATGCATATACAAAAGCCACTTATAGTGAGATTTAATCTCTGTGGGGGAATTCTAAACCCTCAGCTGCAGAATTTCAGTTGCTGATAACAGTAGGCTTTGAAAAGTATGAAACTGGATGAAATCAGAAACATGATTATGGTTACTGATTATT
The DNA here is from genome assembly GCF_009650955.1 of Corvus moneduloides. NCBI lineage: Eukaryota > Metazoa > Chordata > Aves > Passeriformes > Corvidae > Corvus > Corvus moneduloides. Next base: position 8,531,985 of record NC_045478.1, read on the forward strand.
ACTATCATCTTTGTATGCCCTGTGGCATATGAATACATACTACTATCACAGGAATTGTTGAAAATAACAGAAATGTTGTGATTGTGTCAAAGCTTTTGATGCAAAGAGGACTTAGTGATCCATGTCTGTATTTTGTGGGAGGGTTTTTAATTTAAAGGTGAATTTACATAAAATGTTTAAGTATGTAATTTCCATCAAAACACCATTTCATATGCTGATGCTTCTGTTTCATAGAAGGTATCTCCTGGCAGTAGCTCTGGATTACAATATCCGACATTACCTGTGTCCACCAAAGCGATGGGGTGACCTGTGAGAAATTGTGAGGGGGCCATAGTGTGTCATAGGTGAGATATCTTACAAAGAAATCTAGAGAACTTTGGTAGAAAATGAGAACAGGTACCTCAGTAGATCATCTCCCGTGAAAAAAATGCAGTGATGTCAAAGTAGTTCATACTGTGGGTGGAATAGAACTTTTTTCAGCCATTCATATGAATACCAAAATATTCCACCAAATTATTTTTTATTAAAAAAATTAAAATGCATCTTTCTACATATACATTTAAAATACCCAAACCAAAACATTTTTCATCATATTAGATTCCTCACATTGACTCACATGATTTTGGGTGGACGTGAACGCTCCAGTTATATGTGTTGAATGCTATTTCCAGCATGAAATGGCCTGCAATTCGCCAATCATATATTTTGAAACAAATGGGTAGAATTTGCTACTTTAGAAGAGGAAAACATATCCAGTAATGCAATTTACAGATCTTTTCCTTCTACTGTTCTCTGTTTATCTGAACTTTTTTTCTCTCAGCTGTTCCCTGTAAACACAAGCAGTGGGACTGAATTCTCAGGAGTCTCTCAGTGGTGTCTCTAGGCAGTTGCTTGAAGGATTTAACTGAAAAATACTAATTGGCCAATATATTTGAGGTAACAGGAAGGCTGAATATTTTCAGGAATATGGACATTTTGACAGTTTCGGAACAGATTGTCTAGTCCATAGAAATAATTTGTCTGCTATGGGTATTAAATACAGTAGGAAAAAAGAATTCTTCACCACTCTGGAAGGGCTAAAACATTACTTGTATAATTTTAAAATTCTCTTTCCATTTCATAGCAAGTAAATATTGGTAAGTTTGAGCTAACTTGAGAGTGACCTTGCAGCTCACAAGCTAGAACACTATTTTGAACACAGTCAAACCTATTGTTACAGTAAAAAGGACAGCAACAAACCCAAAAGTGACTCAGAGCAAAAGGATAAGCACAGGAGAGCACTGCTTCATGGGTAGTTCTTTAACTTTTGCAGCTTTCTCTTTGAACTTTTTTTAAAAAACAAGAAAAAAGCCAAGCTAGAGAGGATGGAAAAAAAAGAGAAAAAAACAACTTATAGAACAGCAACTGTAAGAACACTCAGCAATAAATAATACTCAGCTTTTTGTAATTGAGTGTTCTTCCAGTTGATTAAATGTATCATATCTTTTCAGAATCACAGAATCACAGAATGGGTAAGGTTGAAAAAGCTGGCAACCCTTCTGCTTCCAGCCTCAGCTTCCGCCTGGTGAAACTTCTCTCCCCTCATGACATGAGTGGCATGGAATAAAAAAGTGCTAGAAACTCCACCCTTTTTCTCTGTAATCATGACATCATCCTAGAGCACATAGCACAGGATAATGTCCAGACAGTTCTTGAATATCTCCAGTGAGGGAGCCTCCACACCCTCCCTGGGCAATCTGTTCCAGTGTGTGGTCATGCACAGAGTAAAGTTATTCCTCATATTCAGCCAGAACTTCCTGTGCATCAGGTTTTGCCCATTGCTTCTTGTCCTGTTGCGCGGCACCACCAAGAAGAGCCTGGATCCATCCTCTTGACACCCTGCCTTTAGATACTTTCACATTATGCTGAGGTGCCCTTTAAGCCATGTCTTCTTGAGGCTGAACAGGCCCAGCTTGCTCAGCCTTTCCTTGCAAGGAAAATATTCCATACCTTTCATCATTTTCATTGCCCTCCACTGAACCTGCTCCAGGAGCTCCATGTCTCTCTTGTGCTGAGGGGCCAAGAGCTGAACACAGCACTCCTGATGTTCTCCATCAGGGCTGAGTAGAGGAGCAGGATCAACTCTCCCAACCTTCTGTCAATGCTCTTCCCAGTGCACCTCAAGACACCTTTGACCTTCTTGCCCACCAGGGCACTGCTGGCTCATGGAGAGCTTGTTGTCCATCAGGACACTCAGGTTCTTCTCCACAGAGCTGTTTTCCAGCAGGTTGGCCCTCATCCTGTGCTAGTGCCTAGAGTTTTTCTTTCCCAGGTGCAGGACCCTCCATTTGCCGTTGTTGAACTTCAGACAGTTCTTCTCTGCCCATCCCTCCAAACTATCAAGGGCCTTCTGAAGGGCTGCAGAGTCTCTGAGGTGTGGGCCACTCCTCACAGCTTTGTATCATTAGTGATGGTGCTGAACAAGTGACGCACATCGTGTCATGGTAACCGTTGTGAACATGTGCTATGATACCTGTATGTGCAGTGCACACTTGTAGCATGGTACCTGATATTGTGTACTCAGTACAAAAGTTAATTTTTCATGAGTGTTTTAATGAATCGCTTTAGTGGGAATTAACAACATGCTATAAGTGCATGTTTAAATCTACTCCTGTTAATCAAAGCACTTAACTCTACATACACCTGTACCTCAAGTAAATTTTAAGCAAATTAAGCAGGATTTATGCAAATTAATATCACCAGGGTCCAGAACTACCAATCAAACACCTGTGGTGAGGCAGTGTAAATATGCCTCAGATGGGACCTTGACCTAACATGAGTATATATCTCCTGACACCTGAGATAGCTTGTTTAGCAGTAACTCTGATATCTTTCCATAAACCATCATTTTATCAAGAAAATTTATGCTAAATCCTTGGTCTGTTCCTTAAACACAACTGGAATCATATTAACACTTTCTGAAATTATTCATTCCCCAGGTCAAACTGAGTACCTAGATTCTTTAGTTTACATGCACTCACCTGATTTTGGTAAATCAAGGTGTAAGGTACAATTATTGCATCAGATCCAATCTTGGTTATTTTTCAGAGGGAAGAAAAGCGTGTATAGCTAAATTAAAGCCTTATATATTATTAATTGCTTTTAGATTCCTGGAAGGTAATAGGAGAGAAACACATTTTGCTTTTGATTGCTAGTGTTTTAATTGTGCTGCAATGTAGACAATGCATCGTCTACATTGCAACACAAACCGGGCAGCTTTGACAATGCGTTTTGTTGGGACTGCCAGTGGTATGTTGAGTTAATCTGCTAGTTATTACTCTGCAGTGTGCCCCTAGGATAAATTTTCTTAATCATTAAAATAACACATCTTACCGTTAGTCTGAGCTTTGCTGAATTCCACCTTCTGTTCTTGCTTTGTCTGCTCTATTAAAAGCCTTGTACTATCACTGCTTTAGCCATTTCTCAAATTTTTATGAGCTAAGATTCAAAAGAAGACATCTGGACCAATAATAGTTTTACAAAGTCATCCAGCCAGACCTTGGTAATGTATGCAAAGTCAGGAACCTCATCAACAATCACACTATGGATGGCAGTAACCTTTTTAGGCATTGACTTAACAATTTAATAGCATGAATCAACATGTTGAGTCTCTGTCAATCAACAGCATGTGCACTGAATAAGAGATGCCAGGTAAATCTAGTGATGCTGGCTTTATATACATCACTGTTTGCTCTCCCTGTTGCAGTTCTATTTCCTACTCTTTGTTTATAAAGAGCAACATGCTGCCTCCTGGAAGGGAATAAAGCAGTAGTTTCACCAAATTCTCATGACCTCATCAGCTCACAGAATGGGTACAAAGGCGTCAACGGATTTTTGATTACAGCTTATTTGCAGTAGGTATAAATGCCTGTGCTGAATGGCTGCTACAGTGTCTGAGACCGGTTTGTTCTCTTCTGTTATGGTTTAAACCATTGCAGAGTAAGGTAAGATATGTTTTCTGAAATTATTAGGGTTTGGCTGTGCTGGAGTATTTTCTCCTCTTTTAATTGGGCCTATGAGAGACAGGAGCACCCAATTTTCCTTGTCTTTACAAGGCAATGTGTATTACAGCACACCAAAATTTTAACATTTTAAGAATTTTTTAAGTAGAGTCGTCAGTTGCTCTGATACAATATAAGAGTTATGTTCGTTCCCTGAAGTGAACAAAACAAAATGGACAATAAATTAAAATCACCCAGTTAAAACCTTGTTCTCCTTTTCAGTCTAGTTTTACAGACAGTCTTGTAAAATGTTCTGCTACATGACTTAGCAAATAAATCTAAACAGTAGTTTGCAATTTTTAGAACCCATAACGTGAAGCCACACTTAAATTAGCTGTCACTTGAAATTTCAAGCAGCAGTAATGGGTTTATTCAAGATGCACGGGAGGGGAGAAGGTAGCTAGAGTTACTGTGATACAGACTTCTGATTAATAATACTTTTTAATGCCTGCTGCAATCATTCACCTTCATGGAGAGAGTGATGTGAGAGACTACATTCTGAAACACTTGTTAGATATTACAGAACTTATTTAGTAGCAGATCTGCTCTTGAAAATCTATGAAGGACAAATTTTAATGTCACATAATGTCTTTAATTCTCTAATTCATCCTTCTTCATATCTGATGACATGGATATTATTTAGATATTATTAATAGAAATTACACTAACTTTTAGAATTTTATAAAATACATATCACGTAGTTCTGAGGAGATCTCAGAGAAAAATAAAAAATCTCATTTTGACTCAGTTGTTAATTTGCTACACTTTTTAAAAATAGAAGTACTCTGTGTAACTCGAGAACAAAACTGAAAACCTGTTAGTTTTTTTTAAAGACTCATTTATTTTCACATTTTCTCTTCAAACTAGGTGTTTTTATTAATAGTGAGACATACTTTAGTCCTAAAATGAGCTTTACAGAAAAGAGACATAAACACTTGTTTTAAGATAACAGTAACAAGGACCTAACACACAGACTGCTTAAGAGCCTTCCCAGCAAATCCAGCCTATGCAAACCTGTTGGCACCACCTACTCAATGTGAGTGAACAAACATCCAGGCAAGTTGCAACTCTTCTCAGGCAGAGAAATTGGATTTGGAATGTAGATATTGATAAAGGACACTATTTGAGTTTCTATTCATCCTTTTAGTGTAATCCCTTAACGCTGATAGGAATTTCTTGGAGTTTGAAAAAGATGAAATGGCAAATCCTGCATCTCAGAATCACAGAATCATCTAGGTTGGAAAAGACCTCCAAGATCATCAAGTCCAACCCTTGCCTGGTCACCGACTTGTCAACTAGACTGTGGCACTAAGGGCCATATTCAGACATTTCTGTATGTCTTCCAGGGATGGTGGCTTCATTATCTTCCTGGGGAACCCATTCCAATGTTTAATAACCTTTTCCATGAAAAATTTCCTCCTCATGTCCAACCTGAACCTCCCTTAGGGCAGCTTGAGGCCATGTCCTCTCGTCCTGTCACTAGTTGCTTGGGAGGAGAGACCAACACCATCTGGCTACAAACTCCTGTCAGGGAGTTGTAGAGAGTGATAAAGTCACTCTGGAGCCTCCTTTTCTCCAGGATAAACAGCCCCAGCTCCCTCAGCTGCTCCTCATATGACTTAGTCTCTTGATCTTTCACCAACTCTGTTGTCCTCCTCTGAACACCCTCCAGCACCTCAGTGTCTTTCTGGTAATGAGGGGCCCAGAACTGGACACAGGACTCAGGGTGTGGCTGCACCAGTGCTGAATACAGAGCCATCTGTGGATGAATAATTGTATACACCAAGAAAGACTGTAAAAGTGGCTTTGTAGGAAGGTGGCTTTGCAGGAAAGACCACAGGGACCTGGGGGATAACAAGATGACCCAGAGGCAGTAATGTGCTCTTGTGGCAAACATGGCCAACAGTATAATGGGCTACATTAGGGAAGCATCACCAGTGTGTCAGAGGAGGGTATTCTTATTCTGTACTCAACGCTGCTGAAGCAGCATCTAAAGCTGTCTCTGTTTCTGGACTCCTGAGTACAAGAGGGAGATGGACATACTAGAACAAGTGCAAAGCAGGACCATGAGAATGATTAAGGGACTGGAACACCTAAGGTGCAAGGAGAGCTGAGAGGGATGTGGCTGTAAACCCAAACCAGAGAAATCTAAGGGGGATCTTATCAATGGGTGTAAATACCTGATAAGCAGAGTAAAGAGGGTGCCTGAATAAAAGACAGGAGACAATGGAGCACAAAATGAAATACGGAATCTTTGTTTAAACATAAGAAAAACTGTTTTATACTGTGCAAGTGGTTGAGCAATGCAGCATGTTTCTCTGAGATGTTGTGGAGTCTTCATCCTTGAAGATATTAGAAATGACCACTGACCACATCTTCAGTGCATGTATCTGCCTACTTAGAGAACAGACTCTTCCATTTAGCACAGGAGCTGGGAAAAATAGCAGCCACATCTGACAGAAGAGGAAAGAAAGAACCTGTTAAGTCCCTTTCTAAAAGATCTGGCTATTCTCAAAAGAAAATTCAGTCACGGTGAAAAGTGTATCTGTTGGACTGAATGAGACTACGCTTGAAGGAAGAGGAGGAAAACAGAAGAGTCTGAGTTTAGTATTCATCTAGTGAAGGGATAGAATATGACACCAGAGTTAAGAGATAAATAGTGTTTTGGAGAAATAAGAATGACTCATACCTAGAAAGCAATAGTACATAAAATATTTTGCAATCAGAGCATAGGCTGGAAGGCCCTGGTTTAAAAGATTTACTTGGAGAAACAATGGCATTTTTAAAAATCAAAGCCTGCTTACAGGTAATTCAAAAACAGAAAGGGAGGCTAAATTTATCAAATAAATTGTTTGCTGCAAATAGTTCTCCCAGTTCTTTCGTCTGTACCTAATTGGCTATCAATAATGCATGGAAATGCTGAGACACTAAAGAATCATGTAACAGGCATTCCATTATGTAATTAAGGATCATTAACTATATTAATGACTTTTCTAATTCTTACATTGTTAACTAATGAGTAATGCTTTATGTCACGAATACTTTCAAACTTCTCTGCACGAGTGAAAAAGATACATCTTGCTTATCTAACTTCTGCAGGTAATTCACACAAGAGATTTGGTCTGAATAAATCTTGAGGAAGCTCAAACAAAAAGCAGATGACTAGATCACACCACACTAGAGGATTAAGAAAAATAAAGATTGGCAAACCTAATATTTCTAGATAGTCACTAGAAAGCTTTCAGTGGCTCAAGGGGAAAAAATGTAGCTATATATGTGTATGGGCAGAATACATATGAGATGATAAACCTGCTGCAGAAGAACTGTAGGACTACCAATATGAAAATTGCAGATTTTAGCATCTGCCATGTGAAAGTGCTGGTCACATGAGTTAAATCTATCAAAGACTCACAAAATGTACATTGTTTGCTATAGAGAGAGTACAGTATTCTACCAAGAATGTCTAGAGAAGTTATGAGGCCTTCTCCCTGGAAGTGTTCGAGGCTGGGTTGGATGGGCCTTTGAGTAGCCTGGTCTAGTGGGAGGTGTCCCTGCCCGTGGTAGGGGGGTTGGAAAGATCCCTTTCAACCTTTTGACTATAGAATTTTTTTTGAGGAGGTCTGGGTCTTGAGAAGCACAGGCAGCTGAATTCATGGGATGTAACCTTAACCTGTGTGTTGAATCCAAAGGTTCAATCTTCTGGCTCTACTGAGAAGAAATTCCGTAACACAGGCATGTGGTGATCTGTTTACCCATTGCTTTTCCTGTCTCAGATTGTTCCTCCCCCCGTTCCCTTGCCCCTAGGCCTGGCCACTCCCTCGGGTTCTCCCTATCAGTTCCTGTACCCCAACTCCGCCCATGTACCGCCCCTGAGCCCCTGAGAAAACCCCCCTGTGCCGGACCATGAGGTCTCTCTGCCTTTGGGGATCACCGGGACAAGATGTAACCTTTGAAGGTCCTCTGAACCCCTCAGGGAGGGACCCTTCTCGCCTCCTTCGCCGTCACTGTGTTGTAGAGCTGATAGCTGGCCAGAGCAAGAGTGCGGGGCCGTCCGAAAAGGACTGCGGGAGGACAGAATGGTTGCCCTGCCCTACGCAGCCCCACTGAGCTCTCAGGGAAAGCTGCAGCTTGCTAAACTAAACCTAGCACTACAACACAGACATGGGTAAACATAATGAATATTCTTTGCCTAATAAGAAGAATTTTTAATCTATTCATGCGCAAGTTATTTACGAAGGGAGAGAAATATTTCTGTTTTATAGGTTGAAAAGCAGAGACCAGTGAGCTGAAATGTTTTGTCAATGGTCAGTAGGGTGGACTTGAAAGAAAAAAACATCACATCTAAATCTCATATCCCAGTACCAAATTTGCAGCTTTGTAATAATTTTTGCATAATATAATTTTGTTTGTACACCTAAGCAAATAAATAAAAATGTTACAACAACACTTTTGCAATGTGCTTATCAAGAATATTTCTAACAGTATTTTTTTCCTTAATGATTACCTTATAGAATGGATGGTGAGCTTAGGATTTTGTATTTTTTCCTTTTTTTGTTTATCTTGTCTTATATTTTCTTAATGACTGAACTTACAATCCTTTTGTCTGAGACAAGAGGTTTCACTATGTTCTGCTGCTATAGCTGTTTTGTGGATCTGGGTTTTTTCAGCTTTCAATACAGTGTTCCAAAGCAATATCAATGTTCCAGAGTTACTTTGCATTGTTTGCAGCTCCTGTGTAATTAATTACTAACCAATGAATAACTCAGAGTTGATGTTAGCTCTGTAAGTTTAATTTTTTTTGTAGGAATTGCTCAGACACTAAATTTTTCTTAAATTTATGATTGTGGCAGTGAGCAAATCGCACAAAGATGTCATATTTCAGAAGAATGCTTAAATATGTGCACAGTATTATTAACATGCATAGATCCCCTTGGCTGTACCCTTACATGTGTCTTTGTTGACACATTTTTCATTATTTGTCTTTAACAGTGGCATTTTCACAGGAGACCTTGTTTATTTTTAAATGTGAATCAAATATCTAACTCCTACAGTCCATCTGAAAAGAATGTCTCCAGTCTATATGTTGCCAATACAACAATTTTTAAGTTTTATTGAAAAATATTCATCATGAAGTGAGTTAGTTGCTCCTATTCAAGAAATATTTCTGAATACACAATCGTGGACCTTTGTAAATCAAGCCCAAGAAGGATTTTGTGTATCAAATACTGTTGTGACTCTCTGAACTAATTTCGTTGTTGCTGTTTTCTAGATATAGAGGAACAAAGTGACAAGTGTACATTTCCTACCACCAGGGATCTGCATATAGTTCTCTTCAACATTAAAATTATTTTCTCCTCTAACTTAAGTAAATAGTTGTGATAACAAAAATTGATGATTTCTATGTGTTGCCAAGTGAAAGCAATATTACAGGGATGCTTGTGTATTTTCACTAATTACTTCACTGTAATTTTCACTAATTACTTCTGACCCACAGAAAAATGAATCTGCTTTAGAACACATTTTATACTGGAAAAATCTTCATTGTGGCTTCCAGTTTGTTTTCTTTAACTTTCTCTCTAGCTTAACAATATTTTTAACTCCTCTGAGAGCCATGTCATCTTATGTGCATCATCCAGATAAACTGTGTGTTGTGGTTCAACGCCGGCTAAGCGTCAGGCATCCACGAAAAACTATTCACTTATTTTCCTCTGCTATAGCTGAGCAGAGGAGGGGGAATTAAAATAAAAAGTTCATGAGTTGAGATAGGGATTAGGGGAAAAACACTTTAAGGCAAAACAGGTTCAAAACTTAAGCTGTATAAAGAAAATTTATGAACGGAATTAAAAGTGAAAAGGATAACGAGAAATAAAATAAACCTTCAGAACACCTTTCCTTCCCAGTCCCTCCCTCTTTCCCACCGACTCTGCAAGGAGACAAAAACATGGGGTTTTGGTCAGTCTTTCTAAGAATTTTTCTTCAGTTCGTTCAGGGAAAGGAGTTCTTTCTTCTGTTGTGCGGTGGGGTCCTTCCCATGGGAGACAGTTCTCTATGAATTTATAGTTCAAATTTTCATAAACAGCAGCCCACCTGACCTGCTGTAACGAGTCCCGCCCACAGGCCAAGCAGTCTTCCCACAACTGCCTAGCATGGGTCATTTTAGTTCATGGGGTTTAGTCTTTTAAGGATGAGCTGTTCTAGGTTGCAAGCAAGGGTTCTCTATCTCTAGAAGCAAGGGTCATCTCTCTCTGTTAGAGTTCCTCACTAGATTACAGATTTTCAGCATCCACACGCTCCAGCGTGGGCGCTCTTCCTCATGGGCTGCAAGTGGATCTCTGCATCCCCCCTCATGACTTACAGAAGAATTTCAGCTCTGGCGCTTGAAGCACTTCTTCCCCCTCCCTCCTTTCACTGACCTCGGTGCCTCCATGTTAGTTCTCCTCACATGTCTTCACTTTTCCTTTTCTCTGGCTTGGAAGAAAATTGTTATCTGTAGGTATTATTGTTCTCAAGTTCTATCAATTGAAAAGTTCTTCTAGAGCTTCACAGTGCTGAAAAGGTTGATCTTGTCTGTGCTTCATGTCAGGGAATTGTTCACTGTGTTTTCATCGCTGGCACGTGGTCCCTGCTGGCATTGCACAGGCGGCCTTGGCAGCGTAGTCTCGGCCTCAGGAGGGCCCCGGCTGTGCGGTCCCAGCCTCGGGAGGGCCCCAGCCACACTATCCTGGCCTCGGGAAGGCCCTGGCCACAGGACCCCAGGTGGGATGGGCCTTGGCAGCCACCTCACCACCCCTCAGGAGAAGAAAAGAGATCATCCCACGGTTTTTCCTTTCTTAAATATGTCATCACAGAGGTATTACCAACTTGCCTAATTGGGCTAGTAACCTGCCCATTGTCAGAGCCTTCAGCGATTGTCTCTGTGCCGGACGTAGAAGTTTCGAGCAGCTTTTCTCCCACCCCCACCAAACACCAGGCTGTGTTAAACCAACACGCTGTGTCAGAATAAGTTAATAATATTCTAGCAACAGTGTGAGTATCCATCTCAGGGGTGTGGGAAAAGGCAAGGCTCTTTTGGACAACATTATGCTGGATAAGAAATTCAAAGACACTGCCAGTAAAGAAAGAACTTTAATTCTGAACCTGAGTGATAGTGAAACACTGCCAGGGTAGGACACAAAAACAAGGTAGCTGTTTTGTCTACTATTTACTTGAAAGCAAGATCTCCAACACAGCTTTTGGTGCTGCTAACCCTTTGAGCATGGAAAGCTTGAAGAATGAGACAATTTTTAACATCAGCTCTTTTCAAACAGATTTGACTTAGTTTATTTCCAATATAGCTGGAGGCTGAATCATTCTTTCACTGGCTACTGTCATAAAAGACAAGACATTCTAAACTGGCATGATCTGATTTTCCTGAGTTTCATTACCACCAAGTCTTTGATACCAGAAAGCAAGTAACCCTTCAGACAGGAGTGGAAAGATATAGAGTTGTAGATACAGGTTCTTCTTAAAGAAGGGTCCAAAGATCAGAAATATCTTGCTGGCTTGGGAAATAAGTGCTCATAAAAAACTACATCTGCTTTTGACAAAATTACTGAAAGTTGGTGCATGGATGAACAAGAAAACAGATTTTCCCTTAATGATGTCCCTAGATTCTTAAGTCTAGCAGGTGGCAAGATTCTTACTTGATTTCAAAGGATATCTCACATACAGGTGCTGAAACACATTTTTTAAAGCCCTGGAAACAAGAGCTTAAAAATTCAGCATCAAAAAAGCACCTGTAAATCCTCCACAGATATCTCATTCTCAAATATAGCACAAGAGCATTCATCTAATGCAGAGCCTACTTTTTCTTGTGTAGCTCAGAGTGCTTGTAAGTGCGTTACAACTTGGAAGTAGTCACGTAAGATCACAAAGGTCTACCATCTACATCAGCTGGATTACTTTAGGACTTGGAAAGTAGGTAAGATGGCAAGGATTCCTAAAGAAAACAGCCATTCTTGAAGACATACACAGAAAAATGCATACTGAATTCTTTCAAAATTGGCAGCTGGTGAACTTGTTGAGAAAGACCCTGAGGGCTAAAGGTTTCTCCTAAGTATTTTTTATTTTCATCTTAGTAGTCCTTATTGACAGAAATGTTTTTAATGTGTATTTTCAATTACAATTTAAGGAAACCAGAAACATAGTATTGTAGTATTCTTTCTACAGGAATGTGAAGCTGGCAGAGCTGAGCCCATCCATGTCTTTTGGCTTAAAAGCTAAGTACAAAAGAATGAGATACATTTACCTAAACTACTTATATGATATCTAGGGTAATTTTAGAGTCATTCAAGTACTCAATCTGACCTTCAGAAGAATGTAGGTTTATCTACAGTGGTGTGGCATATCTGCCATAACAGAGTAGATATATTGGACAGCTTAAGGTATCTCAAATGTCTGTGTTTGGGCAAATTATCCCATCCTCCTACTGAAAGATAGTCGGCTAAGTTTGCCAAAGTTTGTTTAAGATTTCTGATAGGCTGAACAAATTTATTTTGCGTAGCCATATGCAACAAATGTTTTCCTGAAGCACTGACCTTATCAGGTCTGTGGTGATGCAGTTCCTTTGCAGCCGTGCTATAAATCTGGTAAACCTACAATATTCGAAGCATTGTGTGTAAACTGCCCAGCTGGCACGTTCATGCCCAGCTGGTTTTGTATTCCTTGAAGGGATTTACCTTACTGTACAAAAGTTATATACTGCATGTACTTGTATTTCAGTCTGGAGATTTTGGGCCTGGGAGACCAGAAGATGGATCTTACTGGTAATAACTGAAGCAAGAAAGACTCTCAGTGCCTTGACTTTATCCAAGGCCTTTTCCACTCAGTATGCTCTTTGCTCCACTGAGCAGTGGGGATCCCTGTACTCACACTCTCCTTAGTTTTATTTTGCTGATGACATAATTATAGAAATTCTTTTCATGCTCCTGAAATCCCTATCTGGATTAATTTCCAGATGAACTTTAGCTCTTTTAACTCCATCTGTGCATACTTGAGAAGTGCCTCTGTACTTCTGGGCAACCTTCCTCTGTTTCTGCTTCTGTACAACACCACCACAGGTGTTTATTTTAAGTCAGAATTACCTGTTCATCTAAACAGTGTTCTGTGTTGGCCTGGCCTTTCTAACTTGTAAACCTTTATCTCACAGAACGGGTCAGGGTGGAAGGGACAACATTGGGTCATCTGGTCCAACCTCCCTACTCAAGCAGGATCATCCCAGAGCACAGGGCACAGGATTGTGTCCAGTGAGGAAGAGTGCACAACCTCCACATGACGTGTTCGAGTGCCTGGTCACCTCCACGGTAAGGAAGTGAAAAATGTAACCTATTCTGCCTACTTATTAACTAGATTTATCCAAAATGTAACACACAAAGCCAGTGCAGACTGGTTGTGTGTATTTATATTCAAATAATCAAGAATCAACATCTTTATTCAATACTTATAATTCTTCTATTCACATAGTTATATTAATGCTATAAAGTTTCTGTCAAAATAAAACCACTTTTAGAATCTTTTGTCCTTTCTTCTACAATGAGAAAGGGTATTTTTGTTAAAGAGACTGCAATGGAATAATTAGTGCCTCCTTACCTTGTGTATTGCCCTCTCTATGCAGGAGTTACACACAATTTAAAACATCAATAAGAAGTAAATTCTTGCAAATTACTATTCTTTCCTCACTATCCAATAATTTGCTAGAACCAATAACAATGGTGTCAGAGTGTAACCTTGGATCAGTCCTGTTCTGTAGTGAACCCATTAATTGTTTGCACAATACTAATCCTTTAAGAATACTCAACAAGCCCATGCTAACTCCTTGAGCTTTTTTCTTACCTCTCTTTATAGACCTGAGTGTTCTATTTCTCCTGGTGTTAATGCTCCTGAACATCAAGCAAACGAGAAAGAAAAGAAAAGCAAATTTAGCCAACTAAAATCTTGAGCTAAGTGAGCTATTATCACAGCATTGATATAAAATTGACTACTCGGATGATAAAAGAAAAATTATGATGACATCCTATTTCAGTTCTACTGCCTTACTATTTAAATCAGTGAAAATGAGAACTCCAAAATTTGGGGCAAATGCACATATGTGCATTTTCTGAGTCCTTGCTTGATATACCCTGAGTATATGTCTTCTTCCAAGACTAAGCAAGCTTTATTTTTGGAGATGAATTGATTTCTCAGGTCCAGGAATATACGTGGCCTGCTCAAAAGTAAGTTTAGAGGAAGAATTAGCAACTACATCTTTTCTTTCCAAGTAAATGTATTAACTAATCACACAGGCAGAAACAGCATCTCCTTTTACTGTTCTGAACCATGACGGAGAACTGAGATGTCTTCAGTGATCTCACATTTGCTGTGAGGTGTATACATGCACTCAGACAGCTGCTGTGAAGCTGCCAATATGCAGTAGCATGTTACCCTGCAGTAATTCATTTGTGTTTTGAAGCCAAGTGTCAACAGACTTAAATCAAGCGGTTCTGCCTGTAAATTGAGAATCCCACCTGCCGAATGTGACACCCCCAGCTGGTAATGTGTAGCCCAGTTCTCAGGGAAAAGGTGAAGTGTTGTGCCAGGTTTGTTGTGATTTGTTGCCTTCTTTACTGTTGCCCCATGCTCATTTCATAGCAAAAGTATGGTCTTGAAGGATGAAGAGAATGAGAAGGTGTTTCTTACTTCCACTCACGTCAGAAAAACTTTTCCATGTCACGGTCATATTGTGGATAGAGTTTTTGGTTTAAAGAAGTGGAATTTGAGAAAGGAGAATGAAATAGAGATTGAGAAATAGAATGAAAAAAGGGTTTGGGTTGAAAGGTACCTTAAATATCATCAAGTTCCAACCCTCCTGCCATGGGCAGGGACACATTTCATTAGGCCCAGTTGATAAAAGCCCCATCCAACCTGGCCTTGAACACCTCCAAGGATGGTACACCCACAGCTTCCCTGGGCAACATTCCATTAATTATTTATTTTCTCTTTTTCCTAGTTCTGGCCAGGACAGGGAGGATGACAGCCAGAATCCTGGGGTTATTAAATACCACCTCACACCATGCAGAGGGGGGATGGAGGGGTGGGTTTTTTCCCCTGGCTCATGATGTTGGTTGTTTCAGTGAGAATGCCACAAATTAGAGAATACTATCCCAAAGCACAACACTCATGAAGAAGCATTTGACTGGTGAGGAGAAGTTCTGAGGAAATTAATATAATTGTGTGCATGCACAGGTCTCTTCATCCCTTTAGCAAAGAGAGAGTACCATGCCATACTAGTACCAAAGGAAAAGTGGTTATCTTTCTATCACAGAGATTTGTATTCATTTGGAATAACTTTCACATTCTTCACTAACAAATAATCTCTTCCTTATGTGGGAGAAGGTGATAAGTGAGGAATAATGAAAGGATAGTAAAAGGAGATGTCTAGATAAGATTGGTTCTGTATTTATAGCTGTGTGTAAATTAACATCTGTGAATTTCATGATGAACACCACTTTTTTGGGAAGAATTCTATTCACTGGTGTTCTCAAAGATGAATTTCATGCTTTGTGTTTAAACATCATGTTGTTATCATGGAACAAGTGGATTTTATTTTGTAATTGAAAGAAGTGATAGAACTGTAACTTCACACTTAAAAAACCAGAACTTCACAGAACAAAATACAGTTGCTAAATGGACAGTAGAGTTAAAGGCACATCAAGACTGAATTTATAAGCCTTGCTAATTTTTTTTCCAAATTCTGTTTTGGTGCTATGGGTTTGGGGTTTTTTTGCTAATGGTACTGTGATATTCTATGAACTATAAAAGCGCTTGCAAGTGAAGCAGCTGACTGCACAGTCAGACCAAGGCAATATTTCCACCGAAACTTGAAAATCTGTATTGACAGAAATCTACTAAGCTAAAAAATTTTCTCAAAAACATCTTCAATGCCCTTACATACAGACAGCAGTACAGGGATTTTTGCAGTAGAATGTGGGGTTTTCATGAACAGCAGGCTGAAGATGAGTCAGAAACGTGGCCTTGCAGCAGTGAAAGCAAATTGTAATAGCAAGGGTTCACTCATCAGCATGAGGAAAGTGCTTTTCCCCCTCTCTTTGGTACCTGGGAAGTGTCTGCAGTATTGTGCCCAGTTTTGGTCTCCCCAGTACAAGAAAGACCTTGGCATTCTGGAGTGAGTCCAGAAGGGTCATCAAGCAGATTAGGGGGCCAGAGCACATAATCTGTGAATGATGGAAATCTGGGAAATGTATTTTTTTCAATATGAAGATTGTCACAGTTTTCCCAGAGAAGCATCTTGGTCCTTGGAGATATTAAAATTTAATTTTATAAGGCTGTAAATAATCTGATGTAGCAGAAAACTGGTCCCACTTTGAGCTTGGGAATAGAACTTGTAGAATAGAAAGGGCTTTTTTAATTTAAAGTGTTCTTTGAGTCTCTTTAGCCATATTGTTACAGTTAAGAAGAGCCCTGAACTTGAAGAAATAAATACCATGAAGGTGGTAACACATGTTTTTGAAACCTTTTCCAGGAAAAAGTGTAGCAAAGAAGATGAAGCATAAGACCTTCCTCAACAGAAGAGTGAAGTTAAGAGAGCACAAGACAATAGGCTGTGTGCAAATGGATACCTATGGTCTATACTGCCCATGAATGAATCAGTAGCAATTCCTAACATGCTTTAAGTTACTTGCCAACTCAGATTTATACCAGAGTGTGAAGGGATAAACAGCACAACATTTTTAAAAGCAGCTGAATGACTAGCAAAGAAATCCATATATTTTTTAAAGAGTTTGAAATAGTGGATTAACTCAAATGCATAGGAGTGTACAGACACAGATACTTCCATGAAAAGACTACCACTGTTGATAGAGTCAGTAGGAAACAGCAAGTGTCATCTAATGCAATACTTTTTGAGATCATTGATCATTCCAAAGCACCGGGCACAAAATCAGTGCCAGCACAGCTACAACAAGATATTCACTTAGTGAATAAAAATGAACTTAATCAATGTGCAGGTGTAAAATTCTGATGTTTAGCCATTCTATGTGATGAAGAGAAACTAATCATCATCAGCTGCTACTGGATACCAAACTCGGATGGCTCTCTGTGGAAGAGCACTCTGGAGTCTGACCTTCGGGAAAAAGTTCAAGTGCTCTTGATAGATAAGTCAGTCTTGAGCACCTCCATGACAAACAATTTCTTGCACATCTGGTTTCCTCAAGTAAGATTTTCAACAAGCTGTCTTCCTTCCACTTGCTATTCTGGAAGAGCAATGAGACAATATGATGTTACCTACAAGGCAGAGGGATTTTAGGGCAAAACAGATTGATTTTCAGAAATAAATCTTGTTCCAGAAGTGCAGGGTTTACAAGATTTCTGTTGTTGTAACCTCAGGGATCAGGGTCCCCACCTTCAGAAATGCTATCAGGAAAGATGTTGCCATCTATTTAAATGCAATGAAAAGGAAGTCTGGGTTTGGTTTTTTTTGTTTTGTTGGCTTTTTTTAAAATAGATGGAATGCTTATACAGCTGGATGTGAAATCTGTTCTTTTCCAAAGCTATGACTTCACATCATTTGTAAGTAAATCTCCTCAGTAACTGTAGTCTTCCAATGCCATATCTTAGAAGTGAGGTCTGGATGAGTTTGAGGGAAGAATTTATTGAAATATGTACTAAATTACTACTACTTTCATTACTTCTTATCTCGCCATGCCCTGAGCAAAACTGACTCTTTAGCAATGAAATTGAAGCACAGGAATTGGTTTGTAAGTGTCAATGTTTTACCATTATGCCTTGGAGCCATCAAGAAAGGCAGGCACAAGCCTCTCAAGAATAGGCTAGGCATGACTGCACATTTTCCTCATTTTTAATAGAAGTAGTACGTTCACCATCTGAAAGTGTTCCTTTTTGACATGATTTATTTATTTTTAAATGACCTTTTATGTCTTTTTCTCTGTGGAAGCTCACAATTATCAGATTACCAATGAGACAGAGTGCCAACAGTTTTCAAAAGTGAAGGTTGGTAGCAGAAACAGAGACATTGTAGAAGACCACTAAGATTTCATCAAAACTATCGATTTTGCCCAGGACCAGGGCTGAGACATCTCAGCTACACAATTTCAACCCAGAGCCCTGACTATGAGTTTCTAACACAACTTCCCTTTTTGTCCCATCTGGTTTCATGCCTTGAGCCTGTGTCAGAGCTGATACTTTCGGCACTGTGAAGCCTAGAAAACTAAGGTCTTATTCAGGATTTTGAAACTGGAGTTTTTCAGCCATGGAAATTTTGTGAACCTTTGCTTATTTCAGAAAGCATCTGTGAAGTAGAATGAGCACTTTCTGAACAAAAGTTTTGTTTGCATCAGTCCAAACAGCTATTGTCTAATTCAGCTCTGCAGATTTCAACTCTGCAATCACTGGAGAGTTTGCACAGACAATCAGTAAATTCTGTTGGAGACTTGCAAAACCTGACTGGACAAAGTCCTAAGTAGCATAGACTTTATTCACTGTTGACCCTGCTTGAGGTGTAGCTTGGACCAAACGCTACGTTCTTGGACTACAGACACAGTGATTTGCCAGTAACTGATTCTGTAATCCCTCTTTGGGATCATCAGAATCCACAGTAATATTATGAGCCTCTTTCTTTTGCAGGATATTGTCAAAAGTGAAACCTATTTCTTGACATTGTTACATAGGAGCAAAACACTTCTGAGACTAACCACTTATTAATGCTTGCTATAAAAAAAATTAAAACCATCTGAGTTTTCAATTTAGACTTGTAATTTATTTTCTTAAATAAAAAAAGCAAAACAAAGCAAAAGGAATATTCATACTAATGAATTGTGAAATATTAAAATACAATTTTGGCCCCATAGTATCCCTTCTGAAGAGTGTTCCAGCATTTACAGAAAGGGGTGAAAATATGCCATGTTTGCTGAAAATTGACTCCAAGTCCTGGCTGCCAGCTGCCATCAGAGACTGCAAGTAGCACTTGCTTATAGGCTTGTGTTGAATACTCACTTCCAACAGAAACCGTGTTGGAGATACAGTGACATTAAAGGTCATGTAATAAAAAAGCTTCTGTCCTCATCTACTTGTGACTCAAATCCTTGTCTATTAATTATGTGATTTAATAAAAGTAGTTGGCATTGTTATGTTAATTTATTTTATTCATATTTATTTTCAGTAATTTTCTTGACCTCTATGTTAATCCTTCCAAGTGAAGGTAATAATTGCCATAAAGCTGTCAATGCCTTTTTTTTTTTAACATATCCCTTCTCTTTTAATTAAAATAAAATGGAAATATCTAGCTAAACACTCTATTTATTTCCCCCCACTAGACCAAGAGAGAAAACAGCTTTTCTTTTTATATTTCCATTTTTTTTCAACAAGCTTTATGCTAGGTAATCTATTTTACACATTATGTACATTTAGCCTCAATAGCTGTCATATTTTTTACCTAAGAAAAAGATATTCTATGAATAAACCTTTCCCAAAAACTTGTTTGTCAAGAGGTGCAGTGAGACTTCTTTAAATGTGAAATGGGTGAACCTAAACAAAAATGAAAGCATGAGAGCTGGAAAAAACAAAAATTGGTAGAGCATATATATATAGGACAGAAGTTCTCATATTTCATCAGCTCAAAGTGTGATGTCAGTCATATGTTAATAGCCAGAAACTACAATTTTCAGACTGATTGGCCTTTACACACACACTGTGAATTTGCCATTGTGCTTCATGCTGCAGAACTGAGGCCATCATCTTGCTTTTTATTAAGAGTAAATCTTTTAATAGACCATCTAGGAAAAAGGCACTCTATAATGTTTTCTCATGTTTTCTTCATAAACATACAGAAATTGCTTCACAGTCAAAAAAACAATACTAATGTTAGTAACAAAGAAATAAATTATAACGCTTGATCACCTTTAAAATCACTCAACTAAGAGACACACTACTGCTCAGTCAGGCTTTCTGTGCATTAAGAATTTTGCGCTGTCCAAATTTTGCCTAGATATTTTGTTCCGCATTAACTTTTGGATTATTTTTCATTTGCTAGATTCCCACTTCCCTGGATTAAGATAAAACTGCATAGCAGGCATAAGAGATTTTCCTCACAGCTTGACTTGAAGTACTGAGGATAAAAAAAAGAGACAAAACAGAAAAACCCCCCTTTTAAATAGAAGAGTGCATTTACTATTTAACAGCATAAGTGCTATGTTTTTTAAAATGAGGCTTTACTATTATGAAAAGCAATTTTTTTTGCCTATTGTATGATTAGGTGTACTTTATAAGGAGCACTGCTGCAGGAATTGCTTGTAAATTCACAAAAGGCTTTCCTCTGGAAGTGTAAAAAAAGTTACGGAACTCAGATGTCAAGGCTCATGTGTGTATATTGTATTATATGGAGCATAAAGTTGTGAACCAGAATTACTGTGAGCTCAATAAAATAGTGAACAAACAGTGGGTATCTTTGACTTGGTCATGCTTTAGAACTGAAATTTGTTTTCATTCCTGAAATAATATTACTCTCATAGTTTTATTTCACTCTTAACAAAAATGGTTTGGAATGATTTATGCTACCTTAAGCAACTGTATGCTTCCAGTTATAATTATCTATCTTTTTAGATGGGAATTTTAAGATCGTTTTAGAAAAAAATATTAATTGGAAAAGGAGAACAAATATTCCAAACATTCCCTTCAAACTTGAAATTTAATGTGGGTGTAGCTCCACCCAACTGGAGCCCTGCTGAAGAAAAGGGAGCTGGCATAATTGCAACTCATTTAGAAATACTAGCATTGACATTGATGATAGTGTACAAAGGATAAAATTACATCACTTTCACTGATGACATGGAGTCTGTGGCTCTTCCTTTTCTGTAAAGTAACTTCCTTGATTTCTCTTGTCTGTCATCCATTTAATTCAACAGTTTGAATAATTTGAATAAATATACTCATTCAAATATATGTTTTCCAGGTTAATTACTTTGGAGCAAAGTCCCATTTTAGAAAGAAACTCAAGACAAGACTTTTAAACATACCTAAAAGGCCAAAATATATATGTATATGTGGGATTCAAGAAGAAGCAAATTTAGGAAATTAGGCATTTTTTAAGCAATAAAGAATTACTTCTCATAAAAACTTGAAAAATCTAGAGTCCAGACACGTGGAAGTCCTGTTATAGCAATGGTTATGACTTTCACATATGTCTGAATAAATACATGTGTCTATATATCTACATAACCTAAATAAATACACATAGAGTTACACGTTATGTACACATCAGCTCATATGATGTGTACATATGTAGGGCTTAATTCTTTAAAGTGTGGCTGATAATGACACAAATAAGAAAATCCTTAAGTCAGCACAACCTTCAAGCACAAGCAGTAACTGGGTTTTAAATTTTTATATTCAGATTTCTGGAACAATTATCACCTCACCTGGGTATTCTAACAAGTTAATCAGTAGCTGAATTGAAATCCTCATCAACACACTATGTAATTTCATTGAGAGTATCTGCTAACTCAGATCAACTCAATTAATCTCTAGTGAAATGAAACAAAGAAGCAGATGGTAATGTGTTTTAGTCAACACCGACTTTTTATTCTGCATACATTTTTAAGTACACTATTCCTAGGCATTACTCCTAAGGCATTGAGAAATTGCCTTACTTTTAATCTAAGGCTTTAAATAGACACCAATAAGACACACTTATATTCCATTTTGTCAGTAATGATTACAGTTTTTCAAATAAAACATTTCCCTTAGGCTCAGTTCTGCATGATACTTATCCTGACACACCCAGTGATTTCCTGAGAGCAGCAACTTCAGGATCTGCCACCACCTTGGCACAGAGGGCATGTCCTATCCAGTGGGCTGCACTAATATGTAGTAGAATGCACTAAGCACTGCTTCACGTGCTAACAGATGGTGATCAGTAAGGATGCATTTGATATCCCCTTTTCCATAATTCTTCAAAGTAAGGGTTTGGCATGCTAAACTGCTTTTTCTTCATCCTTATGCAGAAAAAATAAAGGTAAATCTCTCAGTCCACGTGATCCTGAGAGCAGCAAGACTCTCTCAAGTCTGGTGGTCAAGGCAATTGAAACGGAGGCTAAAATATGAGTGCTGAGCTTGTTTGTAGTATTTTTTATAGCTTCAAGATGCACCAAGGGAGGTTCAGGTTGGACATGATGAGGAATTTCTTGACGGAAATGGATGTTAAACATCGGAATGAATTGCCCAGAATGATGATGGAGTCACTATCCCTGGAGGTGTTCAAGAAATGACTGGACGTGGCAGTTAGCACCATGGTCTCATTGGTGAGGTGATCAGTCAATGATTGGACTTCATCTTGGAAGTCTTTTCCAACCTAGATATTTCTGTGGTTATTTATAAATTTTGCGTATATACATTTATGACACCAACATTTATACATACATTTATGATACCAAGATTATAATACAGAGAAATGGGCCAGGAGGAAGGGTTGAAACCTTTTATTTCCTATTTCCACCCACTTTCCATAAGTCAAGGACTTCACTCATGGTCCAGCTCTTGTCATCTTGATTGCTTGTCCCAACACTGCAGCAGCCGTGCCAGGAGAACTGGGCTGCAACCCATGTCACAGGAACATCTGCAACCTTGAGGTCAAGGCAGAATTGGAGATGTTGGCACACAGTTTTAAATATGGTCACATTGGGAAATAAATTAAATCCAGCTTCCAAATTCATGATTTATGTTCTGCCTATGAGTGTATTTATAACAACATACAAAACCAAACAGACCCAACTGGACAAACCCCCCCTTTTTCTAATGTCTTTTGGAGGAAATTACTGAAACTATTCTTTGAGATAAATTTCCTTGTATGCTGAGTTTGATTTCAAAATGGCTGTAGCAGTTTGGATCCATCATGTGAGATAAACAGATTAAAGATAATTTTCTGAATCCTGTCTGTTGTAAGATCTTAAGTAGCTGATGTTTTGTCCAGGACAAGCTGAGAAACAAAATCCATGTGTATAAAGAAACAAAATATATAATTCAAATAGCAGATGCTCTGCAATTTAAACCATCTTCAAAGTGAGGTGACAGCTAAGGATGGGCTACTTCATGTCAAAATTTTGGCTCCATAGTTCATCTGTTTATGTAGAGCTTTACAGGCATTATGTTCTTATTGCCATCCTTACTATGTTTTATCCAAACTCTTCATCACTTGCAGAGATACACAGAACTTTATAGTATTTTTAGTTCTTAAAAAGGGGAAGGGCAGTGAAGGTTTAGTCATGCACTGAAGACATGACTTATACTGATAGTTTATCATCATCACAGGAAGTAAACAGAGCCCTTCTGTCAGCCAGGCTCTGCATTTAAAGTTTTAGTCACATGAATATGACAGTGAAGGAGAGGTGTATTTTTTAACCTGAGGGGACCCCTGGCAAAAAAAAAAAAAAAAAAAAAAAAAAGAGAGCAATGCTCTTCCACCTTTGAACAAGATTTAACCATCCTGCCTCACTATTTTGATTTTTTTGCATTGTTTTCTACTTTGTTTCCATGGTTCCTGTGTTGATTTAGCTGCCATTTTTTCCATTTTCAATTTATGTATCTCGTGTTCTGTATCCATATTTCATCTCTTTGGCCCTCACTTTACCAACTCTCTCTTTTCTCTGCCCTTTTCCCTGATAGCCCATACTTTCTCCTATCAGTATTTTATGCACTCTCTGTTTGCCTTCCATCCCCTTTTCCAGCTTTCTTTTGCTTTGCTTTTCCCTCTATTCACTTTTTTTCCTGTCAATTGGATTGCGAAAAAATATATTATGGGAAGTAGTTACATACAGGATATTTCTCTGAAAACAAAACTACATTTCCAGTAACAGAAGTCAACACATCGACCTGCAATATCAAATTGTGGATGAATTTAATTTAATGCAAGCTAAACTAATGCATTTATAGGGTGCCATATGTGTGCCAGATCCTTTAAAAACATGAAAGACAGAGTATATGCACTAAAAATATTACAGTTGAGCATTCTCAATTTTATAGAATCTATTTCAGTTTTTGCTAGGTAACATATTTCACAAGTATAGATGAAGTTGGTGAACCGATCAGAGAAGAAGGCTCATAAAGAAGGGATTTTTAATCAAGGAGTTGAAGGAGAAAAGAGATTGGTTATTCTAGGTCATGATTTTGAAGCATCAACTCCATGCAATAACACTGGAACATCTGCATAGTCTAAAAGCAGCCTGGATTCTAATATTTAATGTTCCTCTGCTTGCATTATATAGACACAATGTATACATTTATATTATATACATAGACATATAATATTTATTCTACATCCATTACATATCTATTCTATATATGAGTATTTAATTATGTATGTTTATTATCTATTCCACCTATACTTCACTATAAATACTGCAGTTTTGTACTGCATAGATTTTTTTTTCCTTAAACTTTTGTCCAAAGAACTATCCACAGATGTTGATGATCTTCTCATCAAATTTGCAGTTACTAGATCTTCTTTCCTGGTGATTCACATCTCATCCTTATGACAAATAGAACTTGTTTTGTCTCTCATATACTCACAAAAAATCATGAAATATCATTATACGTACTCTGCCTTTAAAATATGGACTAATTAAAAATTTTGGTTTTGATTTTTTTTTTTTTTTTAATTCTGACTTGGTACTAGAAAGATCTTCTTTATTTTACTGTGTAGGCAAGAAAGGAAGATATTTATAAAAGTTAATAGCCTGAACATTGGAACAATCTTCTAAAATGGAAAAGACAAATCTTCTAGTCCCTGATTTGTCTTACATGAATTTCTGTCTTCCAAAGAATGGGTTAGCTGGCTAGACAAAACAAAAATTCTCTTTTTCTATTTTTAAAATTAACAGAAATTTATCTCTTTTTCTGAAAACAAAATTTCTAATTAGAAAGTTGTAATGAATTTAAAATTCCTACTGTTTCTAGAGGTTATTGTTATTTTGGGAGCTAAAACCCATACACCTTGTCTGCTCACATATTCTGCCAGGGTCATTAACATTATAGTTCTCCTTAGAGTTTATGTGAAACAGAATTTTCATCCAATGGAAAAATTTGATATTTCAACACAGTTTCCTCTTTCAAATAAATAAGAAAACAATAAAATACTTAGACATATCCCATCACAAGAATCTGAAAATATGGAAGTGAAAAAGAAAAAGACCATGTCTAAGTAAACAAGCTAATTTAGTGGATGATTTATTTCTTTTGCATCAATATTCACTTTTTTTTTGAAAAATAGACTCGAAAAAAATATTTCTTTAGTCTACTTCTTAATTATAAAATTTATTTCTTAATCAATCATTTGATTACTTTATAAGAACTCCCAAACACAGAAAGGAAAAGAGACATTACTGTGAAAGATTCCTACCTACATTTCTGTTCCTTTGCCCACCCCAATTTCCTTAAATTTTCCACTGGTAAAACCATCCTCTTGTTTTATTCATTCATATCACGCATTCTTTTTGCCATGTCACTAGTTTGGTTTGCACTCAAAATTGTCATTCAATGGATGAAGACCCAAGGGGCACAAATTTATATCAGTGTAGACACTGAAACTCCTTTTCCTGCTTCATAGAGTGAAAGAGGTTAATGGAAAAAATATGTTGTGAGTTACTCTTTTTTGACAGAGAAAATAAAAAAATAAATTTTTGGTGGAGAAACCAATGATGAAGGTGTTTAAAATTAATGAAAAGAACTGTTGAGAGTCTGGATTGGCCTGTGAATAAAACCAGAATCTTACCCAGCTTAAAAAGAATTCTTTGTGTCATGGCCAGTGCAAACTCAGATGATCTGTCTCCTGCACAGGTGAAATTTTTCATTTCATATCTAATAAGGTACTTTTCCTTTAATCAGTCTAAGTGACCTGACTGGCTGGCTGGTTCAATTAGATATATACCATATTTTTATGCATTAATTTATTTTATGTAAAAAAATGTTAAATCAAAAGCTTTGGAAACATTAGCATGAAAATTTGCAGTACAAGTCAAACCTTTCTCGAATGGAGCAATATCAGTGTTCAGTGACCAAATATCAACATTCTGTATTTACTCAGTTGAATCATAGGAATTTCCATGTTGAATCAGATTGGATCACAATCCATCCATTTTATTATCTTGTTCATAGCATTGGTTGGGACCAAATGTTTCAAAGAAACATAAAAAAACCTCTGCTTAAAAACCTGGAATAAAAAAGGGTGGTATAAACTTTCCCTAAAGACAGGAAGTCTCCTAAACCCTATCATTTAGAAATTGGCTTAACCACTAAGTAACAATGCTTGCATTTACTGTGAAAGTTTTATTCAGTATCTATAAACAACTATAGAAAAAATCATAGAAGAAAATATACAATATTAGTCATTTTTATTATATAAATAGCCTTTTATTGCTGCCTGAAGAAAACCATTTTCTTATTTTTGCTGCTGACAGTAGTTGTTAGTACACAGCCCTGTGTCTAGGACTAGCAATGTCAGTATCTGTGAGGTATCTTTGACAACTAAGGGCTGGATTCAGACCATTATTTAATCAAATACCTCTCCAGGTGAACATAAACCACTTCTGATTTTTGCTCAGTGATTGCATAACTACCGTGTTTATTTGGACCAATGACTAAGATTTGTTAGCCCATAGGGGATTACTCTTGAATAGCTGCTGAAAAATCCCAATCAAAACACTTTCTCACTCTGGAATCTTCCTGAGCATCTTTGTATCATTCTTGTGATGAAGAACAAGTGCTCTTTTGTAGGGGAGAGAGAAATAATGCTGCCCATCCCCTTAAAGAAATATTTTCCCCATGTGTAACAACTGTGGAATGATATACAGCTTTTAAATAGACTTTTAAAAGCTATCTGGAGACTTAGTAAAAAGCTTCCATGCCCAGTAGATAACAAAATGTTATAGTAATTTTAGTGCCAGACCTTAATTAAAAAGAAAACCATAAAATGTATAAATGGGTACTATATAGAATGATGCAGCTTTGTGGAACCATTTAAGTCTCTTCATCACAAAGATTGCAGAAATTAATAAGAGGATATAATTTGTGTAATAGTGTACTGGACACAAGATAGGCAATATATTTTTACCCTTTGAACAAGCAGTTGTTTCTTGGAATGCACAGTTTCATCTTCCCAGGTAAACTCTTCCATAAGGGATAGTCCCCAACAAGCAAGCCTGTTGTTAAGGCTGCGTCTGCAAATGAATTGTCTATAAACAAACTCAGCATCTGGCAGACATTCCAAGGTGAAAGCCAAACAGATGGCTAATTTAATATAATCTAAGTGACTTTGGATCAGATAAAGCAATTGAATTAACAGCACTTTAAATGAACATATACCACACATTCTCACTATGCCATTATGATGGGCACCTTTTTATATCTTGAAAATCATTGTTAATTGAAGTTTCATATGGTGAATGCTTAGATCTGTAAGATGTACAGCTAAACAGTCTGAAAAAAATTTCCATTATGAATAAAAGCAATCCGTATTATAACCTTTAAATCAAATATAGTTATTTTCTTCAGAACTCCTCCATACAATTTCTTAATCAAGAAATGTAGACTTAATACCATATGAACACTTAAGTGCACATACAGCAGGCATAATTTGTTATGCTTACGTACAAGCATATATATATATTTCAACTCTGCATACATATGCATATACACATGCATATACATAAATATATACACATATATAAAGCACATATATATACTGTAAGTTTGGAGAGTTTAAAGTATTTATTTATTAAATGCAAAAACCCTCCAACAACAAAACAAAACAACTTTTGAATTATAAAGGGGCTTTAATTACTATTAGCCCTTGTTATTTGTGACACTTTTTGAAGTGATATACTCTTTGATCTATAGCAAAGAAAACAAAGAATATTTTCTCTTAATTACTTTGTACACCTCCACTGCTTTGAGAGGGTGAAACACATCATGAATACTGAGCTGTACTGTTTGTACACAGCCCAAATCAAATGCTTAAAATTCCTTTAATTTGTTTTTATATACACATGCAAGTTAATTCTCTGTGCATTTTCTGGTCCCTCTTCCAGCAAAACTCTTTGTTACATTTGTGCAAAATAGGTAAAAAGGAGATGTAATGGACTTTGTGCTGTACAAAAGGAGGATGTTTGAGAAAGTAGCTTTTCTTCTTCTTTTCGTTTCTTTCTCACTTGCACAGATCTCTGAAATCCCTGCCAAGCCCACTATTGCATTAAACTCCAGAGTTAGACATATGATCTATTGGAGATGGATTAAATACTGGCCTGCTGTGCTGCATGGAGTAAGGAAGAGCTCCTTCCTGGTACTCGGGAGCTCTGAGAGAACAACCTTAGGTCCCTGGGCAAAGGGCCATCCATTGTTTTTTGGAAGTGTCTGCAAACCAATGGGAAGTTAAAATAAAGAGAAAATTCATGAACACAGTTATAAAACTCTGTTTCTGGCAATTGCAAAGGACTGATTTGATTACCCAGGGAGTCCTTCAGTTTTCTGGTTTTGCTTTCCTATACACTGAGACATCAAAAAAGTCTTTTCTGTCATTTTGGCATAGGCTATGCCTTGCTGCAATTTACATTCTAGAGAAAACATCTGAAAAACTCATGAACTTTTCCACATGCCTAACTTTCTCTTTTTTTTTTCATGAATGGCTTAACATCATTATAAGAAGCATGGAGTAAGAAGTAGAAGAGTCAAAGGCAGGTGGAATTTTAATAATCAGTAAAATAAATATGCTTGACTTGGCTCTTCTCTGTTACCACCTCTATCGTGTACCCGTCATCTGATATTACAGATACTCTTTGGATTTTACCAAGCATTATATTACATCTCTTCTCTTGCAGCAGGCAAATTTTCCTTCAAACTATAAAAAAATAATTATACAATCTAAATACACACATAATGGGCATATAATGGATTTATAAACACAAATACTTCTATTCTATTGAGATGTAAACAAATACATAAATACATGCCTGGGTCTGCTACTAATCCATACCATGTAATGTTATTTCCTCTTCAACAAAATTAACTCTTGCCAAAATCTGAGACTTTAAAGCTACCTGCAGAAGAATATCAGCCCCTAGGCATAAATCTAGTCAGAAGAACCAGCACAGATAACTTGGAAAAAAAAAAAAAAGAAGCCATTTTCCCATTTCTTCACTTTGGACATGCCCAAATCAGGAAATTTAGACATGATACTATATCAAGATTTTCAACCATGCTTCCATGCTTTAGTGGAACATAAGGCACTATTTTGATCCAGCAATTTAAAATACAATTCATTATTCTATAATTATGAGGAAAATATTCTTTTTAATCTACAGCAAATTGAACTACAGTTTAGGATTTTCCTTTCCTCTTTTCTTTCAGTAAAGGTAATTGTTGCAGTCTAAATCTTGTTATGGGCAAAAGAGAACACTCTTTTACACAAAACAAAAACTTTACTTTAGATTAGCAGTCTACTCAAGCCACAACAAATAGCTTTTACTAGTGCAGCTGTGATGATATGAGCACTTCTAGTCAAATTGAAATTGTTACAGAAAAGCCTCCCTATTAATACATATATATGTTTCTCTCTATATGTATATATATATATATAAGTATATATCTATAAAGTATATATATATATATATACAAAGAATATATATTTTTAAAATGTGTGTGTACATAGATATATAGATAGATGATATAGATATAGATTAGATGTATAAGTGCACCCTTTTCCTGGTGCTACTTGCACTCTCCCTCCACCCATAGGTAACGGGACAACAGTTTGTGTGAACTTCAGGAGTAAAGGAATAAAAAGAGGGTCACAGTGAACTGGCAGTATCTTCATTGGGCAGAATATAATGTTGGTTGTGGTGGTTTCTTCCTCTTCAGTCTTGGGTCCCCTCGGAATTTTTTTAAAAATTTTTGACAGTTGCTTGCTTGCCTTTGCCCCACTGTTTCTCAGTTCCATGTGTCCTCCTTCCTACCCTTAAAATTGGGTTTGCCTTACTCACAATGTGAGGCCTTTGTGAAAAATGTTCTGATATTTCTGATGTCACCTGATACCCTTACTCTTCTATAATATATTATAATCCTACAATCAAAGACAGTTCACTTAATCCATAATAGCTGCTTGCTGTTGCTCTCTATTAATTAGCAATAGGTGTTATGCCACACAGTGGCACAGCGATAAATTCAAGCTAAAAGAAATTTGGCCATAGTCACCTCATAACTGGAAAACTGCAACCTCAGCTAAAATAAGTTAAATTCACCTCAAGCCAGTACAAGGCCAGACAAGTCTGAAGTCCCTGTTCTCTCAAAGCCTGTCAGCTTTTACTAGTAATGTTATAATTTAAAAGTCATATTTGTTGAGCTATGCAGTCTTTGGTCTTCTCTATACATGTAAATCACTGCAGTTAATAGGATGGTTTAATGAAAATAAGCTGTAGAAGAAATATGTGTGTTGGTTGAGCTACATCTGAAGTGAAAATTGCTTTATAAGGGAGTTTGAAGTTTATTAATAGATGATTATTCATTAAAAATGCTAAATATATATGTATTTATTAATATTATGGCTTGATTACTGCCTAGTCATCTTAAATGTGGCTTATCTATATTGCACAAGTTCGGAATATACAAATTTGGAGAATACAGGACTATATACTATAGACCACAGGCTTTTGCAACCCAAGAAGTGGCAAGATAAATTTTTAAAGGATAACATTTGTAATTACTTATCCTAACATATTCCCAATATATAAGTCCATATTTTTGTATATGAGGGGTATGGACAAAAGAAGGAATTTATCTGATCTAACAAGAACTTTTTTGAAGTTATTTTTTCATTTTGAAACAGATGTTTCCTACTCCTCTCTACTCAATGAAAAGAAAAATACAATTTTCAGGAGCCAATTAGCTGAGCACTAAGGTCAGTGTTAAAGGCATATGAGATGAACAACCCCCTAATGGTTTCTGCTTCTGTGTGGCAACAGCCATCCATAAACAGAATTTATTCACCATCTCTTGACAGCATTGGAAAGGAATCCTTAGAGTAACATAACTGTGGGTAAGGTGAGAAAACAGGGTTTGCTGTTTCCCATAGCCATGAAGGAAACTGTACTCTGTGAAATATCTTCCACAACACTGACCTAGGAAAGAAGGCACTTTAGGTTAGCTGGTATAAAGAACCTTTTGGAAGATTTACCTGCATCTTTGCAGCAATGCAACCAACCCAACTGACTCAATATGACCAAGAAGACTGGCTCTAATATTTATGCCAGAAATTATAATTCATGTTTGACTGCTGTAGACGAAACTAAGAATGTGACATATGACTATTTGGGCTCCATATGTTTTTTTCACCTCCTTTTCACCTCTTTCCTAAGTGCCTAAAATTTTCAATGATTAGTCTAGTGATTAGTTTTTTTTAATGAATATAAGAATTAAAGATTGATCTTCAAAAGAATATTCCAGGGGAGAAGGAAGAGAAAGTAGGTTCATAAATCTTATATTACCTTCATCCCACCTATGATCTTCCTTTTATCCAACAATGGGATGTCTAAGTAGAAAGACATAATATATTAACAAATATTTTAGTTTATTTTAAAAGGTGTAAGTTGAGTGGTCTGACAAAGTTTTCAAAATTGTGGTTGAATTTGGAAGAAATTTCCCAAGGGAAAAAGCCAAAATGAACTAAAGACTTTTCTCTCTTACAATCTCAAAAGCTGGGGTTTTAAGTATTTTTTTGCATAATTTTTTTTATATTTTATTGCAAGCCCTTTCTTTACAAAATTAAAAAAAAAAAAAGAGAGAGAGGAGAAAAAATAAACTGACGTTTTTATTCATCACATATAATGTTTTAATAAACCTGAAGGGCTCTTCTTATCCCATTTTTCTCATTGGGTCAAATTTGCCAGCTGACTTACCTGCACTTCCCTCATCTTCATCTGTAGTCCTCTGTTAATGCCAGTGAGCGCAACTGCCAGCTCAGGAACTCTCCCTCTGAGCACATGGATTACTTCCTCTGCAATGTGCCAGTGCTACCTTTGGATGTCAAAGTCTTCACTTTGTATCCCAACTCAACTCCAGTGGATTTTGTTAAGAAAATAATTTTTAAGTGACCTTTTCTTATTCTTTAGGAGGTAAACTGAAATGAAGAGCTATTAAATCAGCTCCCACTTAGATTGTGAGCTCTGCCAAGCTTTGTCTAAGGCAGAGAAGGAAGGAGAGGCAAAGAGGAACGTTTTTTTTCCCTGCTGTGCTGATTTTCTCAAGGTCTAAACACTTCAGTTTAAAAGCAATAAAAATTCAATTCTATGTTCAAATTTATAGAATTTTTTTCCAGTAGCTCCTTCTGTGATTAATTACTATAATGGTGTAAAAATAGCTGTTATTGCAGAACCATCTTATGTTGCAAAGCTTATAGATCCCTGCTCACTGTGAGAATGAACTCATAAAAATACTACAATTTTCTAAAAAGTGAGGAAGGAGGGAAAATCAAGGTGGTTATTTTTATCTGCTACAGGGATGTGTGATTATGTGAGTCGACTCACTGCTACCTGAGGGGAGTCAGATCAAAATTAAGACTTACTACTAAATCACACAATTAAAGTTCATTGCAAGTGTTGTTGGCAAGCTGGCATTTGCTGAACAAAGTATGTGCTACAAACAGGTGCACCACTGGAAACAGAGACACAAAATTTCTTCCCTAGGATTATTCTGCTTTACTAAATCTGACAACTTCCACTTGAGCTCAGTGTCCTGATCTAAAAAGCAGTTTCTCATTTGCTTTAAGCAATTGCCATATGACATGCCAGTTGGAAGAAAATTGGCTTGTAATTTTACTCACTGTCCAGGGAAGAAAAAAAAAGCATTTCTTAAAAATCCACACTGTTCTTGATGCTGACAAATAGAAAACCCCCTTTCCCACCTTTGTTTCATTGGTTTCTGCATTTGTGGAGAGAATAATATTAAAAACTGAGTTAAAAATATCTTTATTAGTAGAAGTAAAATAAACCATTTGAAAATCTCCCACAGTGGGAGAAAATATTCAAGCAAAAATTTTCTCAATCAATATGTTAGCTCTGCAGTCTTAAAGGCTGTATAGTAAGTCATTTGGGTTAGTATGAAATGAAATTTTCTTTAAATATCTAGTTGTATTGTATGGCATCAGTCAGAGACATATTCCATAATAAAACATACTCTATGTCTTTGCTTTCATGGCACGAGTAACTTTACATGTCATTTACTTCAAATAAAGTTATATCTACTCTCTCAGTTCACACACAAACACTTATTACTGCTAATTGAAGCTATGCATAAGAACAGAAAAAACACCATCCCCCCAATGTTAATGTTGTCAAGGACATTCATACAGAAAAGGAAGACAAGGAAACCTGAAACTTGGATGGAAAGAAATGCATATCCAAATTCGTTATTTTTAAGTTCATGAAATTTGTTTAAAGGGCATTTTAGGGGGAAGTAAGTTATAGACACACCCACTTCATCCATAGGTTTGGCTGAGGATGCAAAACAAACTTTGCTGAACGTATAATAGTGGAACAAGTTAATAATTCATTATTTGGATTACAATAGCACCTGGAGACCTATTGTGCATGATGCTGCACAAATGCATGGTGAAAGTCAGTCCCTGTCTGGAAGGGTGTATAATCCAAAGAGACAGGAGAAGTGAATTGACTTTCAGGAACACAGTCATGGAAAAACAAGAAATGATTCAGAATTGAGACTGTAAACCCAAAGACATATCCATTTCAACACATTGTATTTCCAATGAATTTTCAGTCTCTTTATTCAGGTGCCACATACATCAGAAGGGAGCAAGCAATGCTCATAACATTGTAGCTAAACTCCTTTATCCCCAAAGCTACAAAAATAATAATAAAAAATTCCTATAATCAAGAGTCCCTATAACTGTATAACCCCCAAAACATTACATTTTAGCTTCCTCTGAGTAAAAAAGTTGTTTCTGATTGATTTCAAGTTCAGGAAAAGGCAGGTAAAATTCCAGGGAGAAGTCTTAAGCTCCCGTATGGACTCTGACTTGCTTTTAGTCAACTATGTGCAATCTTTGACAGATCAAACAAACTGCAATACCTCAGGTGTACTGGCTGTTTTTCTTAACTTAGGTCTATCCTCTAGATCTGATCATAACTTTTGAACACTCTGCTTTCTTTAAGTTTAATAGCAATATCATTGAGGTTGGAAGAGTATCTGAAACTGCTTTTGATAAGAAGAAAGTAGAGCAGAATAGAAAAAGGAAGAGACTCTTTAATGGGATTTGGTGATCTCAAAATTTAGTTTCATTATTTCTTGGAAACTTAAAGTTAGTATTTTGCAAAATGCTTAGGAATCCATTGCCTATCAAAACATTAAATTCTAGTATTTGAAGTAATGATGGAAATGGACATTCATTAAAAAAAAAAAAAAAATTCCAAAGCATGATCACTTCAGCAAAAAAACTAGCATATAAAATTTTAATTCTCAGAATATTTTTTTCCTCTTGCTTTAATTCAAAACAAATGTCAAAGTAAGTGAGCACATTTCTCCTTGGCATACTTGACAGAGGATGGGGAAGGCACCTTCACTCAATTTCCTATTTTAATTTTGGTGTACACTCAATATTACTACTACTACTTCTAATAGTACTGCTGCTGTTGCTATTCTTCTACTGCTGCTACTACTATTATTAACTGTAGGTATTTTGTCTGACCTTCTCCTGCATATTTAGTGAGAACTTTAACTCTGTTTAATAATTCTTGAAAGATAATGTGATTTTTGCAGAATGTGCTATAAAATCTGTCTTGAAAAGCACACAAAAGTAAGAGCTTGAGACATACAGATCAGTCTGCTCCAGTATAGCCCTAGGATAGAACAAGCAGATTATATAATGCCACTGTGAGTACCTAGACAATAATAATGTGACACTGAATAAAAAACCTCAAATGATTAAAAAAAATTATGTTACATTAACTCAATTTCCTCTTGTAACATGCCAAATAGGTTAGTGGATTGCTGAAGAGCAGACTTCAAAAGCTTTAACTTAGAGATGCTTCTCTTATTTTATGCAATGGCGTTCCCATAAATGGGACAGAGAGGGTACAAATGCCATAGTAATGGTACAAAACTGGTAGAATCACCCCCCAAATTCGCACCACTATTTCCAATCTTTAATTTGACAAACTGGTTTGCTAAAGAGAATAAAGAGAGCCTGTCATAGGTTCAGGGGTGTTATTTAATAATTTCATTAATGATTTAAATGATAGACTAAAAACAACAGTGAGTTCATTACATTTGTAGACACAGTAAAATTGAAGAAATTGTACACATACTGGAATGTGCAAGGACCTTCATCCCAGCACACTGTTACAGAGGAGGTAATGGAGAGAAATATTTGCGCAGAAAAGTGCACTGACTTTGGATGAATGGGAAAAGAGAAGACAATTGATTGGGTCAGAACCTAAATCCAGCTGCATATTTTGTTTCCTCAAATATTTAATTAACTTTTCCAACTGTGAATGAAATCTGAGGTGTTTTGGTAGCTAGGTTAGGTCTGAATTTTGCAGTTTAAGTCTTTTATCTACCTTGAAGGGATATGCTGTGACATACTGAAGTGGGAGCTAGCTCCTTGACATTGTGAAATGGAGAACACAAATGTTTAGAAATCAGATTTAGAACACATGATTAAAAATACACCTTTGCCACTAGAAAACTGAAGAGAGATAAAATCAAGGACTATGCAGGATATTATGTTCACTTAATCAAAGTAGTGCTAAAGAGTTTAACATGATGATGTCTCACTGTGGGAGGAAATATTATCTCTGTAATGCTTCTTAGAAATTGTCTGTCATTGTGGATATTCAGCACTGAAATAGTGACTGTTAAGGTAAGATTGAGAATAGTCCATTCTGAAACCATTCATTTTACAGGAAAGGGGACAGACTGGCATAGCCTTGACCCAGTGAAGATTTAATTTGTGATGCCTTTTCTTGAAAACACTGGTAAAACAAGAAAACAAGCTAACCTTCATGTCACCTTATGACATATCACAGTGTGTCACATTGCCACGTCACACTTCTTTTTTTAATAATGTTGCAATGTATTAATTTTTGATGATGACCTGAGTTTATGTATATCTTTATTTTTCATAAAATGCTGTGCCACATGACAAAAATCATGTATAACTCCATGAAGCTGCATGAGGCTTACAATACAGCAAAGGGTTAGAGAAATAAGGATGTATCAGTCTTTGTCATTGCAACTTTCAGATGATTTCTTCAACATCCATCTGCAGGTTCAAAGGATTTTAAAACCTCAGAGGGAAAGTCTGTTTGAAGTAACAGACATTTCCTTGGGTTTTTTGTTTACAATCCTTAGAAGCCAGATAATATTTCAGCTTTCACCTAAACCCATAAATTTTTGTTTCATACATGAAATTAATTTCAAAGGCATCATATGGTTGTGTCCCTTATGTAATACAGCATATGCTGTTCTCTTACAAATACAACAAACAAGAAAACAAAAAAAACCCACAACAGAGAGCAAAGTTTCACATGCCTTTGCAGATAGCTTATTATTTAACTCTCCAACTAATTAATTGAAATGTAATTAAAATTTTTAAAATTACAATAAAAATGGGTGGAGTTTTGGAATGTCCTTCATATCCTTCATATATAAAAGACATTGTGAAGATTATAAATTTAATCTGCATGACACATTTAAGAACTTTATTTGGGACACACCAGCATGAGGCGGAGGTAGGGAAAAGGATATGAGTAATCCAGATGTTCCTCTGTACCTCTAATATACAAAAAGGGAACAGGCAAAAATTTTTGAAGGCTATTTCTAAAAAGGTCCCAAAGATTTTTGCTGTATAGCAAAGACTAAAGGAATTTGGTTAATGTGAGACCTGATGTTTTGAGTTTGAAGACACAGACTATCAATTAGTGAAGTATAATCCCCGGGGTGTGATTATTCCATTAAATGGATACATTGTGTTTTCTTCTTGCAGCATTTGGTATTAGTACAGAACGGATGATTTGACAATGTTTACTTGAAAAATTTGTGTTACCTATGTATTCAATTCACAACTCTTCAATCAAAGGGGTACAAACACAAGCAGCAAGGTTTACAGCAAGAAAGTTTACCAGACATGCAGGAGTTTACATACACTTAATCATGTAGGTTTTGCTAAAACCGTAGTGATTTATCCTAAACTGCACTAGGAATATTGTAATACCAGAAAAGGTTTAAAGTATATTTAACACTTCAAAGAGGAAATATCAAGAAGGTGTGATTTTCGCACTTGATCCTCCTAATTCTTGACCACTTGTATTTAAACTTCCATCCACGTAAATCAAAGAAATCCCCAGGGGCTCTTACTTGTATCAGTCTAAGGCAAAAGATAGTAGTATTCCTCCCCAGAGAGGTATCTAGCATGGATGAACCCTAAAAATATCACAGTCAATCATCGCTGTTCAAATCTGACAAAGAATGTTGTTTTGCAATGTCTCCTGAGAGATGCAAATAAAAGATTTTGGCACAAAACAGTGCTTTTAAAAGTGTGGGTGTTCCTCAGAGTGCAAAGTTAATAAAATGAATTATCACAGCAACTGAGTAACTCACTTTTTCTATTCACCTTCTCCCAGCTCTGAAGCTGACATACCAAACACTACCATCCTGCAAGAGCCAAATTTGCCCACAAGACCATGGGGATAATTAAGTGTAAGAGAGTCCCTGGACTTCCAAAAGTAGGCTATATGGATGGATGAGTCACTGTTAATTTGGGCAGCTTTAAGACAAACACAATATGTAGGTTTCTGCTGAAAGTGCCATACACTTCAGAACAGCATATTGCAGTGTGACATGTGCATCCAGATGTGAACATTAAAAATAGAGTGAACCCTTTTTTTATTTTTTTCCTTGGAAAGTTGATGTTCTGAAAGCTATGATTAAAGAAATACAGTTGTCAGAAGCAAGAAGCTCTAATAATGATAATGCCAAGGAGAAAGTGTAGTTTAGAAAATTTACCAA
Organism: Corvus moneduloides; assembly: GCF_009650955.1. NCBI lineage: Eukaryota > Metazoa > Chordata > Aves > Passeriformes > Corvidae > Corvus > Corvus moneduloides. The sequence continues at coordinate 8,570,132 of NC_045478.1, forward strand.
GAAAAGCCATCTCTGCAAAACAGCTTTTCCATGTGTAGCAAAATGGAGTGTGGTGTACAAATTTGGATCCAGTAAAGTTTTATTTTCACTGTAATTGCAACAGAAGGAGTACTAAAATGGTGGGCACTCCAGCATTTTACACTGATGCACATAAACATGTTACTCCATCATCATTTTGGTATACTAGTGGTTTAGTACTTCTTCGCTATTTTAAGATTTTGTTTTGTTTATTCTTATCCTAGAGGCTGGGCTGTACTTACATAGCTTTCACCATCACTTATGGTTAGTCACCTTTATTAGTCGGACATGCTGACTGAAAGGTATCTCAACAAGAAATAGGGCTGGAAAATGGAAGTTCAATGAGATTAGCTAGAATGAATGCTTTTAACTGGCCCAGTGTCACTCACATTGCATGAGTTTTATCCAGAGTAGTTGACCAGGCTCGGGTGGGAGTGGTGCAGATGCACAAGGGAGGTGTGTGCATGGGAGCATGTGCAGGCACACCCAAAATTGTGTTGACAGCCCTGAATATCTGCCTGTCTTTATCAACCATCCAATTGTTCCCATTAGATGCATTAATGAATCCTCATTCTCTGTCTGGTCTATATTTCTACATCTCATAAAGGGATTTTGCATTTTAATAATGATTTATGAATCACGACCATAACACTGAATTACTGCAAAGCATTTCTCTCACCCATGGCTAGTGAAAAAACCTCAATGAGATGTTTAGATTGTCTGTAACAAACTTAGGATATAACTGGTAAAATAAGAGCTCATTTGCATGGTGACATTTTCCTTCCTCCCTGCACTCCCCCAGATATAAGCATTGGTGTCAAGGGAGTCTGATTCTATTCTGAGCCTCCAGGGCAGAGCGTAAGCAGGGCTAACAATACCTTCAGTTTTAGTCCTTTAGGGTAGAGTATATTGGAAGTGATGCTGCATTATGAATGTTAATGAAAAATTATATTTCCTTGAGTTCCTTGCCATGCTCATCAAGTTTTCACCTTATATTTATGCCACCAGTGGTCTGGCTTGGGGTTTTTTTCACTGAAAATTCTGCTGTCTAACTTATGGAAACAAATTGATACACTCTGATCTATGATAAAAATATGATTACATTAGGAAAATAATTTAAATATTATCTGTATATATAGAACTGAGAGATATAGGAAGATAAGGAGAGAAGATGACTTACTTGATGCTGCCTGGAATATGTTCCAGCTGAGGTGATGGAGAGTTGAAACCTTTTTTGGCATTTGAGATAAATACAGAGACTATCTCAGACAATTTGCAAAAATGAGAAATATCTAAATTGGGGCTATGATGTTTTGGAAAGCTTGAAAATATTACTTTTTGCATTGCAATAAAATATCAATATTTTCTTATAGAGAGGAAAAGATTTCTGTGTGGCTGCTTCACTAGATAATCTGCAAAAGTGCATGAGTGTAAAATAATATTTCATTTTATTCAGTAATGCCCTAAAGTTATATGCTTAATATTCTAAGTACAATGTGAATGCTGACTATTTCTGATTAATTTTGCGTTCTGTCTGGAACTGCTGAATTAGTGTTAATCTAAATTACACCAGGAATGTATGTGGTACTGACAGACCTGTAAAAACTCTGCTGGAGTTAGTGTAATGCCACTTTGGGTATCGGCAGGGAATGTCTATGTTTGGACATCTGTAGGCTCACATGTCTGATTTTTACCAGTTTTAAGAGCTAACAGTCTGAATGGTTTTTTGTAATTTGGATCACCAAGGACATAGAAGGATCTATTAACACTCTCAGATGTGGAGATGGCTGACTTCTTCATCTTAAGTTTAATAATCAGGTTTTTTTTAGTTAGCAATTAGAATTTCATCTTATTGAAGCCTATACACCTGGAATAAAGTTCAAAGGATTTCTCAGCAGCATTCTCCCTTAAACAGTAGCTAAAATGTTCAGGTGAAGGTCTTTAGCCTGAAATATCCAGGAGCTCAGACAAACTCTCCTAAGTATTACCTTCCTACTGAGAAATCTATGGACTAATAATGGGACTGAAAGTGTACTAAACTTCTGTAAAAAGATCTGGGTTCTTCCTATGTAGTGGAAAACTTTCTCACCTTTCACAGACACCAAACATGGCTCACTTGCTTGAATAGGGTTACATGTGAATATGTTACAATATTCATACTTGGAATTTATTCCATTCAAAGCTCTAAAGTAATTTCATAAATACACAATGTTGTAAGTAAGTAACTAGTCTTAATATCCTTCTTATATAGAACAACTTGTGTGGGGTTTAAGGTTTCTGTTGAGATCTTTTTAAAATTTGATAAATACAACTCCATCTTTATCCTTCTTATTAACTCTGTGTACAATGATATCCATCATGTTATAGTTAAAGCTCTCTGAGCTGCAAATTTCAGGAATTAATTTTAAAATAAAACACTTTGAAACAGCAACAAAGAATTTACTTACCTTAGAAAAAAATAATTGCAGCTAGAAGATAGCAATGTCATGTCTTCAAGGAAGACGAGCCAAAATTTAGAACATGACCCAATTTTAAACATGAAAAATGGCTTCTTGTGTTCATCCCACAGAGAATATCAGCTGAAGTCAATTATGCACCAGACAGATAAGATGGCCTAACTAAATCTTTTTTACTTCTTTCCATATAATGCTAAGGCAACTCACATTATTAACCTTTCATTGATAAAGGAAACCACTTTTAAGCAGATAACATCTTCTAATGATGGGCCTAAAAGCTGGAACTTAACACAAGTAAAAACATTTTATTGTGTCCTGTAAAGCATTTAGCTCAGCTAAAGCTGAGGAGCTATTTCAAAAAATTTGTTATTAATAAACACATCCTCATTTAAAAAATGATAAACCTAAAAATGTCTCCAAAGACTGTAAACACATACATCAGAAAAAAATAAAATCAGATAAAAACCCCAGAACTGGTGTCTTCCATAAAGGTGGAGGCATAATATAGTTGTAGAAGGCCACCAAATTTGTCAAGTATGATTTTCCCTTCCTGCAGCCAGGTTGGATGTCACCAATCATTGCCTCATTTTCTATGTGCTTTAGCATAGGTTTCAGGACAATTGAGGTTAATTGGCATTAAGTGAATTGTTGATGTCATATTTATAATTTACTCATGAATTTTCTAGGGAAAGAACAAGCCACAGTCATGTTTTTAGCATTAACTATATAAACATGGAAGACAAACATGATCTCTACAATACCAGAGTTCTGTGATAGTCCCAAGGGATGGTAACGTGAGGCCTCTAAGTGTACTCAAGATTCAGCCTAAGAGTACTTTCCTGTCATTAAGTAGGCCTACTTGGGTAGCTAAACAAAAAGTTATTCTTTCCTGCTTCAGGAGCCAAGGCAATGCTCAATATTCATAAGGCTGACACAACCTGGCTTAGTGACAAGCATTTACTTCTAGCTAGGGCTTTTGGGAATTAACTATATTAAAATAATTTTTTCAGGCGTCACTTATACCCTATTGATTTGTAATGAAATGTCCATCTGTTTTCATAAACAGAACATGATCCATACCCCATGCACCTTTCTACAGGAATCTCCAATATCTCTCATGTATGGGTATTTCAATGAGAGTTAAGTCTAATTGAATGATAATTTGCCATAGCATTGCAAATTGTGGTTTAACTAGAATTATGTGGAACTTTATATAAAACCCAATCAGACAGTAAAACAAATTTTTAGCCTTAAACCAGAGGTCATCCTTCCACTGAATTTTAATGAGATGTTCTGAATCCCTCAGAGGATTGAAATGTCTTTAACCCTTGCATTGTAAGCAGGTACCTGCAAACTGCAGTTCTTGAACACTCCCTAATGAAATGATATCATGGTGGTATCAGGAATCAATGTGATCTGATGCCCATTAACCCAATTAATCATAATGAACAACAGAACAACTTTCCAATGACCTTTAATAGAAAGAAAATAAGAGGATCTTTCCGTACTGTGTCACCAGGGCAGAAAAAACCATATCATTGATTAAGACAAGTCCAAAATCTGGGTGTAACGGCTTCTAGATGGTTTTGGCAGGGAATATGTATGAAGCACACACAGCTGTGGCACTGAGCAGCAACCCTGGAATTTGGGCTTAATTCTTGGTTTGTTTTTTTTCCCTGTAGACCTGATGAAAGGGTGAAACATACTGTGCATCTGTGTTATCAAGTATGGAATGCATCTGAGATAAAACAAAATCACCTGCATGTAAATTATGTTTATTTACAATGATAAGCTTATATCTGGATTTATAGGGAGTACTGTAACACTTTTGAGGTGAAAATTTCTGTGTGAGGACCAGCTCACCCTGAAGCTTAGAGGAAACCTCCTGTGTTCCAGTCTGTGTCCATTGCACCTGGTCTTATCACAGGCACAAAAGAGCCTGGATGTGTCTTTGCCCACTCCCTTCATGTGTTTATATACATTGATGAGATTCCCCTGAGCCTTCTCTTCTCCAAGGCTGAATAGTCCCGGCCTGCTCAGCCTTTCCTCGCATGGGAGATGTTCCAGTTCCTTCATCATCTCAGTGGTCCTTCATTGGATGCTGTCCAGTATGTCCATGTCTTTCTTGCACTGAGGAGCCCAGAACTGGACACAGTTCTTCAGCTGTGGCCTCACCAGTGCTGAGTTCAGAAGGATCACCTCCCTCCACCTGCTGGCAACATCTCCAATGCAGCACGATGCCGTCAGCCTCTGCCACAAGGCTGTGTGGCATGAAGCATCAGGGGGATTGCAATATTCGAGACAGTCACTCTGGTTAGCATAAATAACCATCTCGAATGTTAAAACTCATGGCAAAGATATCTAATTTGAATCTTAGGTCTTCTGAAAATGGAGCATAGAGAGGCAAAGCAATGCCCAGTGGAGCTATGAATAATAACAAGCGTCTGCACCACTCCTGCTTTAAATTTATTCAAATCAGCTTTTGAGGTCCTGGGCTGGGTTATATTTGGTTTTGTCAGAATCATTAGTAGACAAATGCAGACCATTACAGGAAAAAGGACTCTATTCTGTATGTGTGCTCTGCATGTCAGAGCTGTGGAATACTTTTCTCTTTTTTAGCCTGCAGACCTTTCTTGTGTTTGAGTAGATAAATGTAAATTGGAGATTGAGCAAATAGTGTTAGATATTTTAATGCAGGCAGATATGGTTGCTGCTGGATAAGAGCTTATGCTTCTATTATGTTCTAAATTTGAATAACTTGGTACAGCAAAATTCCTTTAGAGTTCTTAGCAAAAATAAAATCAGGAGAAAGCTTGAGCAGCTCCGAGCTTATGACCAACAATTTATCATGAAACTCAGATGAAGCCCATAGAGAATTCCTTTTACTTTACATTATATTTTGAATCATGCAAATTTATTAAATTGCCCTTTTGGTGTCCTGAGTACTGGAACGAAGACCCACCCAGTGGCAGTCCATGCTCTGCAAGGATTTATGTACCTTCTGAACTTAAAGTGTATAAAAACACCCTCCTACATGCTTGAAGTTAAACAAACAAATGATATATCATACTCAGCTGAGCTAGACCTGTGCAAAGCATCTCAGGTATATACGCTGGTGCCAAGCACACTGGGAAGCTCATAATGAGCTAATTTATCTGATTTCTTATCCCAGCTAAACTCAACACTCCTTAGCCTAGATTACTTTTGTTGCTTAAGGCCAGCTCATATATGGTTGGCTCACGCATATTTTTGACAGACCAGTGTATGGTATAGACATGCTATTTTAGCAGCTTTTGTAGATATTTTATTGAAAACTCTTTCTTAGATGAGGTTTTGATTAGGCAGCTGTTTCATGGACCCTCCTCTAAGGTATTTACAGTGGCAGCAGGGCTTCCCAGTGATTATCAGCTGGCGCTGGGATACTGCACTGAACAATATTATACTGACATCCCTGACCCCCAGGAGGTGCCTGATGCTGGGGCTGGGGATGCTCCTGCTTCATGTCCTCCCCAACCCCTGCCCCTCACTGGGGTTCTGGCACCAGCCCTGGCCATGGTCCAGCCCTGACCTCTCTATGGGAAGCCCCACTGTCCCCAGCTTCTGCTCCACAGGGATGTCACTGTGCCATGGTAGTTTTAAAAATTGTGGCTTTAAACACTTGGCAAGTTTTGCAGAGTTGCTAGGTTTAGCAAAAAAAACAGCCTTTCAATTTTCAAGGTTCCAAAATGGTTCTCACCCTTATATATATGTCTTCACATAACACTGGTTTTTGGCATATAAATTTAATGTCCCTTATGCATTTTTTCATGGACTTTTAGCCTTACGTATTTATTATTTAAGTGTTCTTTTTATCTCTGCTGCCCAGAGAAAATCTGAAATACAATAAACTGATAGACAAAATGAATCGAAGATTATATATATGTTCCCACTAGCAACAATTTTACTTTTTTGAGCACAGAGTCAAAATCTAGTCTGAAGATTCAAAGAAATGTTCTGGAAAAGTACAAGAGGAGCAGAATAATTTATATAATGTAGGAAAATCAGGACAGGCCCTAAAAATAACAGAAAAAGAACTATAGGTACCTTGCTCTTAATCATTGACTGCTCAAAGCAAAATGTCTAAAAATTACTCTACTGCTAACAGTCTGTGTAAAGATATTTTAATGAGGTAAGGCAAAAAAATGACAGGTTATGTTTCTTTGTTGATAAGAACAAAAGCCAGATTGCCATTGTACACGAACTTTTTGGGGTTTTTGTTATCAATTCTGGCCTAAAACTAAATTTGTTTCATTTAATAGCTATATGACTTTAATTTTAGAGATACTGATTCTATGTGTGGAGATTTCTATTACTTTCTTCTAAAAATCTATTTTATTTCAGAAAATACATGTGTACATTGAGAAAAGTATACAGGAGTTCAAAAATATGTAAATCCGTCAACCTGCACTTACTTAAGTAAATACTTGTAGTGAAAATAAGAGGGGAATCAACTCCATATATCCAGAGAATTACAGTATTATAATAACATAATGCTGCTTAGTGTGTGTCATGAAGAATACCATTTATTTACAACCTGCTATCAGAGCTTTTTTTTTGTTTCCCTTTATTGTACATATGAGAGACAGTCCACAGATTCTTCTTCTTTTGTATTTATTGTTATGCATATAAAACTTGACTAAATTTTTATGATTACACTTTACCAAGTTCTTATAGGTATCGTAATGAATACCAAACAAGTAAAAACAAGCCAGAATTACAGACTTTGTGGGAACTAAGACACTAAACCTACCTTTCACAAATATCCCATGGGTAGAATTTCTAAAAGCAGTTCTTGGAATAAGGTACCCAGCTGCTATTGATTTTTCATTAGACATGTAATGGATGTAGCGCTACAGAATGTTGTTTCTGTGTTTTATTAAAAAATAAATCTGAGTACAGTACAATGAAGTGACTTTCCCAACTTAGGTCCATGCAAAAGTATTGGTTGAAAAGAAATCACAGCATATGCTCTTCCAAAAAACCCCATACCATTTGCATCTCTACCTTTCACATAGTGTTTTTAGCTAATGGTTTAAATGCATACTGTGTTCTTCAGTGGTCAAAACTAAGAAATATTTAGGAACTATTGGCATGGTGTCAAGTATACTTAGGAACCATTGGCATGGTGACAAGTGCATGAAGAATTTACAGCTTTCCAGGCTGATTTTTGATTTTCAAGAGAAGGTACTATAATAAAATTAGGTTTGTTTTTAGAGTCACTTTTCAACTTATACATTTCACAAGATTCTTTAATTTAAGCTGCACATATATGTCTGCTCAGGCAAAATCCAAAAAAAGCAGAAAACCCCCAAAAAACAGATGCAAAAGAACACTCAAAACAAAGCAAAAGCCTCTAACAGTGCACCATGGCCCTAACCTGAAATATAGCATCTTGCAAATTCTCCAGGACTGAAGATAAGACAGGAAATCACTTTTGCAGATACATCAGAACTGGTTTGCAATTTAAAGCATAATTTCTGTAACGTGGGCATTCAACTTGATACAGAAAATCAGTACAAGTGCATTGGATGTTTTCTGTGTCCTCTCTGGTGACAGGTGTCCTGCCAGTACCTTTCAAGCAAGAAGACCGAAAACTAGCACAGGTAGATTTTGCGTCCAGGAGCAATGCCAGCCCCTCTGATATTCTTTCCCTGGCTTTTCTTACCCACAGACTCAGTGACCTATGAGCCCGAGATTTTATGTAGACCCCAATCATTAACTATCCTGTTGTGTAGCTGTTTTGCACTACAGAAAGATCGAAAGGCTCAGACAAAAAGGAGGCATTTAATCCACATAATAACCTTAGTAACTCTCCCAGTGTGGTTTCTGTACAGCATTATTAATTATCTCTGAGGACAGATTTGCCCTGAATGTTTATGTAAGGATAAACCTTATATTTGCCATTTCCACATTTTTAATTTAAACCATAGAAGAAGAAATTGCATATCACATTATGACCAGGCTTACCTATACCAGCGATTTGTGTCCAACAAGTCAGAAGCTATCACAGACAAAGGCATGATAAGGGTTAGAATCAATAATCAACCAAGTATGAGCTCCTCTGCTTAGATAGAGCTCCTGTCTTGATCATGGCAAAACAGGGAGTGTGTCAGAATTAATTACTACACTTTAAATTTTCACTTTAGCATGCTGTACACCAATAAACACGCCAAGGTTCCTGAAGCTGTGCTGTTCTTGCCTTCTTGATGTTTTCTGTGTAGGAACATGGAGATGGAGATGTCACAGTGCTGCTTCTGCCGGATGAGAGGATCCCCTCCTCCAAGTGGCTCTGCTCCTCAGATGCAACTTGGGCAGTGTTTTCTCCCATCTCACATCACCCACTGTGCTCTTGTTGTGTTACCTGTCACAGACAAAAACAGATATTTGAGAGATTTGCCCAATTTCTGAAGTTATATAACCCATAAATTTCATATAAACCTAGGAGCCTGATGGCATGCATTTGGAGAAAGCTCTCCACACTCAGGCCAAGGGTGAGTCCCTGTTCTGCTTCTCTTTTCAGACTGGAAGCAAAGAACAGTGCTGCCTTTCTGCAAATTTAAAGACAATTTGTCCGTTCTTATTGCTGTTTTCCAGCTCCACATGAAGAATGGAGAGACTGAGAGAAATCAAACCAGATTTATGACTAAAACTTACAGATATCATTTAGGGGTGAAATTTTGAATAACACCTCTATTTTGCTATCTCTAGCAAAAAGCCTTCCCAAGAAAAAAAAAAAGGATGAAAACCTTTTACTTCTCTCCTCCACAATAGAACTGCATCCATAATAGAGTGCTTGCCAGTGTTAGCTGTACTGAGAGATATATCTATTCCCGTAAACCTTTTACTAGTGCAGACTAGACATCAATTTCACTCTGCTGAAGCTTGAGAAATCAATGACCACCTGCAAAGACAGGCACTGGAAATAATCACTTGAGAATTATGTTAAATCCTCCTGGAGTTATGAGATTATGGAAGAAGCTCAGTCTACATTAAAATATGCATACACTCCAGCTCTTGTGGTTGCAGAAAAATGGCAAAAAGTACATGGCTAGCAAAAGGAAAAGACCAGACCTTAAAATGTTATGAAAAAGCAAGAATAAAGGTTGCTTCCTTGTTCAGCTTTTTCTGTTACCATAGTGAGAGACTGAAATAATGGTTCAAGCAAGAGGTTATGAGGCTGGGATATAACCATGATCCTGACTCTCAGCTCCTCAACCTCATCTGGCATGTAGATATCACTGAACACAACTATTTCCAGTTCTCTCTTTTGGCTCTCCAAAGCTCACATTCATTCAGAGAGAAACAGTATCCTTATATACAAATGATACATGCATATCTGCATAAGTGTCTGTCTGTCTGTCTGTCAGAGGTGAGCGTGCTGCTGCTGCTCCATGTACCCAGGTGCAACTGGTGGTGAGAATGAAGACCTATTTCCAGCACATATGTGCCCACAAAGCAGGCATATACACTATATACATACTTGTACACTAATGTCTTCATGCATATATATATGTATATAATCATAGAATCGTAGAATTGTTTAGATTGGAAAAGACCTTTAAGATCATTGAGTCCATCACTGCCAAGTCCACCACTAAACCATGTCCTGAAATGCCATATCCACGTGTCTTTTAAATCCGTCCAGAGATGGAGTCTTCTCCAATGCCCTGAGTAACCTATTCTGATGTTTGACTTATATTTTGGTGAAAAAAAAATTCCCAATCTAACCCTCTCCTGGTGCAGTATTAACATCATATACACATATAAACATACGCACATTTAAACATGACCAGGCACACAGATCAGAGACACACACTCCCAGCACCCATGCAAACCAAGATGACACCAGCAGCCTCATCCTGCTTCCTTCTATGGCTGGGCAGAGTGGAAGTCCACTACTGAAAACATACACATATGAACAGTAGGAAAGCAGGATCCCTCAAGCAGCTGGACTCAGGCACTGTCCAGTCTCCACAGCTGCTGGCATAGAAGGTCCCAAGGCCATAGCCTCTCTCCAGTTGCTGACACAGACAGAACCACCCAGGACTTCTCAGCTCCCATAGCTGACACCTGTGTGCTCTCTCCCCTGGAGATACACAGGCATTCTGACACCCTGCACTGTCCCATGCAGGCTCACTCAACTCCCCAAGCTACTCAGGGGCTGATCAAGCTTGATCTTCACTAGATCCTTCCATTTCCCAGCACCATGGACACACAGGATGTCCATCTTGTGGTCTGACTGTGGTTTCTGCAGCGAGACCCTCATACACACAGGTGCACACAGAGCAGAGAGTTGTCACTTGGGGAGGAGGTTGAAGGAAATGCAATAAGACTGCTGCCTTCCTTACCACAGCATGGCCAGACAAGTGCACTGACCAGGAAATTATTTACATGTGTCTGATATTTTTCATCCCCTCACTCCTCTCTTCCAACTTTCATTCCTCCCAAAATCACCTAAATCCCTTTCTTCTGCCTTTGATTCCTCCCCTAAATCTCACATAATAGAAATTACCCTATTACGAACTGCTTTTTCCTGCATCTTCGAAAAAGTCACACCCCTAGGCAGTGATCCCCATAATCCAAAAGTGATCTGGAGAGCTGCTCCTAAAGACCTGCAGTGATGGTTTTCGTGTTTGGGCACTGGGTTTGGCACTTGGATGGGACAACCCTGGGAAGAGTCCAGACAGGGTGGTTGTTCCTTGGGAATCTCTAATTTGGATTCCTGCCTGACATTGTGCCCTTATGCTCCTCTGGGCTTGTGCAGATGGGTATTTGAGGGGCAAACGGCTGCTGCGATGGGTCCGGAAGTGGCCTGGAAGAGCACTATTGGGATTCCCCTCCTCTCGTTGTCTCTCCGAACTCCTCTGTGGGTGTATATGGGCTTTACCATATCACTTAGCAGGATGTATATAGCACGTAAGAATACACTGTATTTAGATTGGAAGAGCAATGATCAAAACAGACCCTGATTGCTATTGTGCTATCTCATGGCCTCCCATGCTTCTAGTCAAAACCCCATGATTTGAATTCACTGCGGTACTTTCATGCACTTGGATTTGGCATATTTTGAAAGAAAGGTTGTTTAGAGATAATTTTAAGTATCTAGAGAGTGCAAAAATAGCTAGTAATGACAGTAACAAGTGTAACAGAAAGTAATGAGGAGTTCTGAGAGACTAGTGTAGGACACAGGGCCTGATCTTTGCCCTTCTTATAAGTGTGAGAGAAGGTTACGGTTTCTGAGCCTCAGAGCCAGCTTCAACACTGAACCAGTTTGGGGGATTTTAGGATGAATTTCATTGCAAGCTTGCAACACTAATGAATCACCAAAATAGCAGCATCGCCCTCTGCCCAGTGAATATTTAATAAATTTTCTGACAAATTACAAATTCTAGTCATGGTATGAACAAACAAAATTGTGACATATTCTTCCAGACTGTACATACAGTCTGTTTACAGCATCTTATCTTTTTCTTATGAGCTTGATACAATGGCAGAAGATTGAGCTTAGTAACATATTAAATTACACTTACTGGACAACAATTATACTCCTGAGATTTTCCAAGGAAAAAAGAATAAATTATTTTTTAATTTTTTTGTAGGTGACTACTATTGGTAGAATGGAAAATTACCAGGCACAAAAGAAGGGTGCTAAGGGTTTGAAGAGGGGGAGGGGTTATAAACTAGGGAAACTTCACAAAGACATCCAAGTGTTGTGTAGGAGTGAAAAATTAATATGAACAGACTTTCAAAGCAAGAAGACATCCACAGAAGTTTAGATTCCTGCCCAACAAGGTGGAGGAAACTCAAGAAGGAAATTATATGCGGGGTTTATTATTTGTGTTTACATGCTTCTTGCAATAATGGCAGTGATTTCAAAATCTGGGTAGAACTGTTGGTAAAGAAAAGATAATTTTTCTTATCATGTACTGAACATGCTGATTTTTTTTCTTGGTGAGTTTAATAATCACCTCCCTAAAGGAGTCAACTGAGCCCAGCTTTCAGTGCCAATAGAACACATGTGCTTTGGCAAGAATAATAGGTAATTTAAAGCACACCAAGTCTGGCTGGTCAGGATGTAGGGCAAATAAAACAAATAAATATATGCACAAGTATCAGTGGAATAATATCTCCCACTTTGTGGTTTTCATGTTTCTATCGATGTCCTTCTCTGGGCAAGATGTAAAAGGTGTGAATTCCCTGAAGCATCCCTACCGTTTTGCTGGGGATACCAATTCAGAGCTGGCTGTGCCTGCAGGTCTCCTATGTCCCTGCTCCCATGCTCTGGCATGGGCACTGGCCATGTCACTGACACCAACCCAGCCCTGCTCAGGCACTGGTCAGTGATGATGCTGCCTCTGCTGTGGTGGTCCCAGCTCTCTGCTTTGACTCCTTCCTGGAGCACACCTGCTTTTGCTGCTTCCCAAGAACAAGCTCTTTCCTGGCACACCTACATAAAAGAACTAAATAGGACCAGGGCACACACTGACACTGAGCTGTCCAGAGTGTTCAGTTCTTAGCCTGGTGCATGACACAGTTTCACTGACTCAAGTTGCTGTTGGGTTGCAGGCACCATTTGTTTGTGTGTGTGAACCAAGGATCATTTCCACCAGCCTATTTGGAGGGGTTCATTTTGGGAAGTAAGAGGTTGCTGGCCATGCATGTGTAATCCAGGCAGCACCCACTGGCCTTGGGGACAGAGAGAGGTTCCTAGATTGTTTGGTTTCCAAATATATTAACCTAGTTTCTATTGCCCACTGAGATATTAGGAAGAGATGGATTTCAGTGGCAACAAGGAGATGCTTAAAGGGAGACTTAAATATGACAGTAAGAAAAATTTGTTTTAGGGTAACACTAATTAGGCAGTGGGTGACCTAAGAGGTTTGTGGAAGCTGTATAAGTGGTGGATGTAGGAAGCAAGTTTGGGAGAAGTACTGGTGTATCTATCCTACCTCAACAAGATAGAGTACACTGGTATAGATTGTCCAGAGAAGTTGTGGCTGCTCCATCCCTGGAGATGCTCAAGGCCAGAATAGAAGATGTCCCTGCCCATGGCAGAGGGTTTGGAACTATGTGATCTTCAAGGTCTCTTCCAACTTCTTCTGTGATTCTTTCATTATATAACTGTTTAAAAGCTTATCTTTTTAAGGCTTATAACTTGTTCTGATACCCCTGCGAATAGGTAGATGACATAGGGTACAGGAAGAAAAATGGGGGAAGAAAAAGGAAGAAACATATAGAAAACAAAGAATATACTTGGGAGTCAAGGCAAAAAAAAAAAGGCATCTTTGAGAAATAAGAAACAGGCACAGCTCAAGGAACAAATCACCATTAAGAGAGGGAAACCCAGAATGTGGGAGGACAGGGATATTCATGTGGCAAAATTTAGGGATGGGAAACTGCTAACTTAAATGAATAAATTCATGCCAACAGCTGAGCATGGGCTGTTTATTAAGGGTTAATGAAGAGCATTTTGCAAGCAGCATTTCAGTAATTCTATTTAAAGCACTCACTTTTTCTTCTGTCTGTTCTGTCGCCTACTGAAAATTGCACAACTCTGTTCTCCAACAGTATTATGAAAAAAGCAATCAACTCAATTGTCTGGGGTTTAATGATGCTGACTACCTCCTTCCAGCATCCACAGAGAGAGAGAGAGAGAGAAAATAAGATAAATAACCTGAGACAAAACCACAAATCATTAGAATTTTTAATAAGCCTTCACCAACAGAAAACTGAAGACTGTTAGTTATATCTGCCAACTACTGCTCATGGTCCAGTGGACAGCACACTGTACAGGGATCTTGGAGATTTCTGCTCTTCTTCCAACTCTGTTGTCTTCCTGCATAACAGCTTAAACAGGCCACGTGAGTTTCAGCTTCGAGTAGTACAATGGAGATCATTAAGTAACATATAATTAGTGCTGGGGGTGCAGTATTCTGGGAAAAAAATACTCCAAAATTGCGAGCAAACTTTCTCTGTTCTTGTTCAGATAGGAATGGTGACCTTCCCAAATGAAGTGTTTTGACCTCATGTAAGACACGGGGTCATGAGCCTGAGGGAAATTCAATTGCAGACGTGGGGTTGTAAGTCTAAAAGTAGAAGCAGATGAGTATTTCTGGCAAGAGTTTGCACGAAACTGAACTAGAAGTTATTACTGTCACAACTGCAGCTAGAACTTTCAATGTACACAAAGGCCCTGAGAAAATCTCCACGAAACCATAGTTTAAAAGTCTTTTAATGCCTGTGTTTCTGGTCCATTCTTAGTTACAGTTCTCTGATCTCTCCAATTAGACTTTTCCTAGGTTTTTTTTTTTCCTCTTGGCAAACCAGGACCAGTACTTTTTAGGCTGTGCTGGAGATATAAAGAAACTTCAATCTGCCACAGACAAACTATGAAAGATTTTTTGGATAGTAGGAAAAATATCAAGTGGCAAAAGGTAGAAAAATTACCACAATCTAAATCAAAGCATCAGCAGACCTGGAGCAATGTATAAAAATAAACCTAGCACTACATCAAAGAATTTAAACCCATGCCACTTTGACTATACTATGTTTAAAGACATCATTTTTATGTTTGCCTAGATAATACATACACTTCAGCCCATCTCATCCTGCTTTCTACTTACAGACTTTTTACAGCATGAAGCACATGCTGAATTCATGATCAGTCTGTCTTGTATGTGTAGACAACAGAAAAGTCAAAATGGCCTTCCTCCTATTTTCTTATTTCTCCTTTCACAGACTAATTCTCAGCAGTCAGGTTTTTGGTATTATTGCTGGTTGTAGCTCTTTTGGGAAGAAAGCAATCTGGATAACTTGCCATATCAAGAGAACAACATGGGAGCAGAGAAGCCTGTCTGCGTCAGGTCAGTGCTGTGCCTCTGTCTCCAACAGTGGCAAAAGGAGGGAAAACATATGAACCTAGCTGCTGTTTGCATCCATTCCCTTTGTACTCTCCCTTTGAACTCATATTAATTTGTTTTTCACGTGTTCCTGTTTGGGAAGTACATTGACACTGTCCACTACCACTACATCCCTCTGGTAGTGAATTCTGAAAATTTGCAACCCTCCAGTGTGTAGGGTTTCACTTTTTGACCTTGAAAACATTGAACTGCAAATTTCTGCATATGTGATTAAAGTCATGATCTGTTTTTACTACTAGCCAACGCCTCTGTGAACTCTTACCCATGGTCAGACTTAAAAACTTCTGTACAAACATATTGTCTGTCCTTGTTTTTTGGATGGCATTATGGCATGCAGCTCCAACTCTTTGTGGGGGCGCTAAGTAAAGGGTAAAGGACAGTGTTAAAGAAAATTATAAGCTCCATCTCTTCCATAAGAAAACAGAGGAGAAACAGCACATCTACTTAACTGGGACAATTTCACATGACTGATTCAGAGCAATTCATTTCAATTACTCTGATCATCAGATAAATAGCACATCTGGTAGTGTCTGCAAACTAATCATTAGCAGGTGTGAATTGGTGTCTGCAAGCATATATTTCCTACCGTGTGGCCCTTTGTTCACTTTAGGACACTTCTTAATTAGAGACAAGCCTGAACCACAAGCCTTTAGATGTGGATCTGTTCTTTGAACACCCCCAAATTCAGCACTTTCTACATCAGGTTGTTATCTAGAGAAAAGATCTCTGGAAAAAAAAAAAAAAAATCAGTTTCATGGTTCTGAGCAAGTATTCATTGCCCAGGTCTGACTCGGCATTTGTCTTGGGTTTTGGCTTCTGCTTACAGCAATAATGGCATACATGATTTGTATGATGTTTACAGCCCATGGTACTAATGATCAAAATAACATTCATTATTGTCAAGGGCATGTAAGTAAAAGTTTCCACTACAAATGCAGAACCTTCTACTTTAATTGTTGCTGGATGACAGTTGTCATCATAAGTATTTAGTAAGAGGTATCAATAGACTTTAAGAAAGTCTATCTAAAATGGTGGAAAAATGAGAAAATAGAATTGGGATGTAACAGTATGTGCTAAAAGCATTTACTGTGCCAGGAAATTTAAATGTAGAACAAAGAATCATAGAATTGTTTCAGTTGAAAAAGCCTTTAAGATCATAAAGTCCAACCATTAAGCTAAAGATGGAGGATATTTTTCCATTTGAGTCCCAAACCTTACCTGACCTACAATTAAATTCCACATCTTGATTTTAGAGTTGTGCCTCAAGAATACACCTGTGTGTGGCCATACACCAAAGCTGTGTGGATAACTTGGCTAACCTGCTTTGAACATGATTATGTACATTCTTTGAATTAGACCATTTAAATAACTGTTAAAGTAAATGTAAAGCACTAGAATATGTATGCTTCTGCGCTTCTGAAGATTTGAGTTTTAATATGATATGAAAATACAGTTTGCATTGAACTTGTGAGCTAAGAGGGTTGGGGGACAAAAAGATTTATATAAATATTATAGTTTCATCCCTGTTTACAAGGCTTGTGTTGCCAAATACCACCTCTGCATGAAGTACAAGATGATGGTACCACTCTTCCCTGTGAGTAATGGTGCATGTCCTTCTGGCAAGAGACAGCTGGTTGAGGATCAATTTATATTACAAATAATTCCAGCACAACCAGCAAGGATTTCACCTTATTTTGTTATTTAACTCTTTTGTAATTCATTTCAGACAAAGTAAAGCAAACTCAGAATTTGAAATTTGTAAACTTTAATTGATTATTGCTGTTTCTAATTTTTTTTTTTTTTACTAGAGAAATGTACACAGAAAACCTGAAATGGACAAGAAAAGATCATGGGTCAATATTTAGGGAGAGGACTAAACTGCACAAATAAAATCAATCATGGAAGGAAATGTTTCTCTTGTAGAGCAGGTTAAGTAAGGTACTTTTAAAGCCTGAGAGGAATATCTTAAGATCACCCACTAGCTAAACACATGGTGTGTGTAACCCTCTGTAGGCCTTTTCTGACCAATTAGGCATAAATTAAGTCAGGAAACTATAAGGTAAAAGACACAAACAAGAGATCAAGAGACCACAACAACTGTAAAGAAGATCAAAGCAATGGAATGAAATGTAAGAAACCAAAGACTGAAAAGTAACTGAAACTTAGTAGAGGTCATTTTTGTCCGATGAAAATAATATCTTATTACAGAGATAGCAGTCCACTAGTCAAACTACTTAAAAATTCAGTTTATTCCTAAAAAATACCAGAAAACATGCCAGAGCTTTGGATCTGATTCTCTTAAGTTTTGTTTAAGCTTTTTAGTGTAATGTCTGGCCAACTAAGACCTTCTCCAAAATTTTCAGTCATGGTTCAGGAGTTATCACAGACAAGGATATTTCTCAGTAAGTGGTTTGAATATGTCAGCTTTGTTTTAGAAAGTTTGAATGTATACAGGACCCTGTCTGTTTGAACTCAGGCCAGAAAATAAGTGCTTGTGTGTTTTGTTTATGACAAAGATGTAGCCACAAGCTACTTAAACTTCATGCTGATCGTAAGGTAGCGAGTGCTGCTGATGTGAGCAGGAATGCTGGAGGTGTTGTGAGCTGTCAGACAATCATGATCGTATTTACTCAACCAGGCAAAATGAGTGCAAAACTGCTATTTTTATTTGGGGCATTTTACACTCACTTTACACTGCTGTAAGCATCTGTTCAATTTCCAGGAAAATTGAAACGATGTCTTATGATCCAATGATACGGAGAAAAGACAAGCTGAGGATAGAAGAATGCTAGAGAAAAGATCCCTTTTTATTCTATCATTATTCTAAAATGTCATGGGTTGCAAGTCTTTCTTATTGGAACATTTGGACATAGATCCTAGTGCACTTGTTCAATTAAAAGAGCTGGAAACTACTGGGCTACAACAGAAGACTACAGAAGCTTCATTACTGCACATATGTGAAGCCCCAGGAAGTCAGCAACAGTACACAAAATTTTAAATTTTTATGAAATTCAGATCAAGAAGGACCAAAACTTGGTTTTCAGTAAAGTTAAAAGAGGTAAGAAGTTATTAATACTAACAAATAAACCTGTATCTATTTAGTGAAAGAACACACACACACACAAAAAGAAATAAAAGAGATGTTATTTCCCTTCTGATTTTAAGCATACCTAGCATACTGCAGATTTAACAGAGTAATGGATTTCGAGCATAGTGATAGAAATTTCTTCTTCATGAGGAGAAAATGTACTTAGAAGAATACCAGAAAACCACAGAAAACAGAGCTCCATGGAATTAAATTGAGAGAATCCTTCTGGCATGCAAAGACTAAAGATGCAATTCCAGTGCAGTGAAAAATCCTATTCCTGAGGTTCTAAATTCTGGCCTTGATTATCTGCAGAATGAAATAGTGTGTGTGTGTATGAGGCAGAGCACATCATGCACTGCAAGGAGAAGAGTCAGTAATGGGTGGGAAACTACATGATCTAATCTGCAGACTGCACATTTTCAAATGCCACAGTCTCAATTATATTGAATTCAAAGCAAAATTGAAACTGTCCTTGGTCCTGCAAATCCCATCCTATCAGCCTCTATCTGGATTTGCTTGAGGGACCTTCTAAATAAATAATAATAATAAATAAAAGAGTTGGGTTAAGTTATATATATGTTTTTAAAACAGCTATCGTTATTTTGAAGCGAAATGGGGGCTTATGGCACAGACACTCTTTTGTTAAAGTTAATGTACCTTGCAATCTTTCGACTCAGCACAGCAGACTGTCAAGGGTGCTTAAAAAAATAGTCCAATATTCTCCAAAGCTCTTTCTGCAAGAGGGGTCTTGTGTGAAATGATAACAGCCACAACCCCAATATTGTTTACAGAAATACAGCTTTTCACTGCAAAGGCATCACAATGAAACTTGAGAGGAAAAGGAATATAAAAGGAGACAAAGACTAGTTCATGATTTCTGGAAGTTAATAGACCTTCAAAATTTTGTCTGCATATTAAATTTTTTCCTGAGTTCATTCAAATAGAGGTCATAGCATTATAAGTTCATTTTAAAGGTACCTTCTTGCAATATAAAAGGAACAGAACTTTCACTATATGGAACTACTGTCCCTGGGATTTTGTGCCCCCAGATGTAGGGCTGCCCACCTTCAAACCTCTTGTCTTCTTTTGTTGCGTTGAATGATCATCAGTAGCTCAGGAGTGTATTTCTGAAAAGCAGGCTATTCATATTTGAGCATCCTTATGTAGCTCCTGGATTGTTATGCAGTGCTGCAGGTCTTGCCCATTACAACTCCTTGGCCAATATTGTGGTGTGGGAGCAACAAATACAGTTGTGCTGTTTGCTTTTCAAAGCATTAAAATAGAAGTATAGCAAACAGCTTAGGGAACCCTGGGGATGGAAGTACACTTAATGTACATGAGGTTCTTAAAGTGTCTCTCAAGGAATTTCATGTTCTGTTAGTGCTCAGTGCCTAGTTCTTCAGTCCAGGAAGTGAGTGTGTGGGCATCCGTAGATTTTTGTGGTCCAGAATAAAGATGCTGACAGAACATTATGTACTGCAAAGTTGGTTTATGAATTTGCTCTCCGTAAACCTAACTGCTTACATTCCACCTACGTGCTGTCCAAAGTTGTAAAACAGATGCTCTGAATGTTATCCTTCATCTCTTTATGCTTCAATTTGCTCTACAGTAGTTGTGATAAAAAGTGTTGGGAAGAAAAGCATATAACACATTCTAGTCACTCAATTGCTGTGAAAATGGAGCACACAGTACTGATCTGTGCATGTATTAAAGAGAAAAATTATAAAAATATGAGGAACCTTAGGTTTTTAATCTTACTGCAATTATGTTCTTCTTAAAGTAGGACCCAGAAACCAAAAGACTGAATTCAATTTATGAAGTGGTCTGCAAGCACCATTGAAAAGTATTCTGCATAAAAACACATGTACTGTATGCAGGAGGCAAGAAACAACACAAAGATAAACAAAAGATCAGGAAGCAAAGGAAACAAAACAATTCCAATAGGCAACAATCTTAGTATTATTTTCAGTGTATTTACACCAAATATTTTTATAAGCATAATGTCAAAAGACAGATTTGGAGATGGGACTTGAAGGAAAGCAATGATGTTAATTTGGAGTGTTTCTTCCAAGCGTGAACAACATGAAAGTAACTGCTTGAGAATGAATCAAGTGGGTGATGAAGGGTATTATCAGTAGCTGAGTAGAAGCAGGAGAAAATCTCTTGTTTCTGAATGAGAGATAAAGTGGGATTAAGTTATGAACATAAAACAAATAACATAAATTTGATAGTGAAGAGAAGTCACAAGCAAACTGTAAACAGAGCAGCACATGATCAAAGGATAGGGAAATGCACATACACAGCAGCATTACGTAGCAGAGCTGGGATATTTTTGTTGTGTACTCAGTAAGCAGGACGCTCAGCAAGCAGGACCAGGGCTTCTTCTGTGTAGCTAGGCAGGTAAAGATTAATATTGCAGGCAGAATGAATGGGAGAAAATTATGGATATCTTGGGTTTAAGGAATGAAACAGGAAAAATCATAAGTCCAAGTGATTGGCAGAATGGCAGTTCTGTCCACAGATTTGAAAAGGAATATTAGTGACATGTCTTCAGCTAAGGAATTATTTTAATCACACTTAGCTTGAAATGTTCAGTGAGTGGTATCATGGGTTTGGCATCAAAAGGGACTAGATAGTAATACTGAGACAGGTGTGCCATCCAGACAGAGCATTTTCTTAGGAGTACCTTGCAGATGTTGGGGTTTGGAGGGTGGAGGGAGAGGGGAATAAACAGGAACAACACTTGAAGGTTATGCAAGTTCCTAGAGGAAGTTAAGCAGAATATAAGGGATTTTCTCTAAAGAACGAGCTGAAAGAACTGCTGGAGGCATACAAAAACTGGAAGATGGGATGATCATACAAGGCAGAGAAAGGCAATCCTCAGCATAAGGAGCACGAGCAACAGGGTTGAAATCAGGCAGCCACATAGGTTTCATCAGGAGGCAGCACACTGGTCTGAAGTCTTGGCTAGAGAAGAAACTGGTGACTGGTGTTGGTCCATCAACCACCAATATTGATATTGTATCGACAAGGCTGAGCAGCACATAGAAATTCTGTCCAGGGAGAATATAATGTTGTTGCTTTCTAACAGCTTCATATAAATTCTGTCAGTAAGAAGTATACTATGATATACCTAACAGAATTGAAACTTTGCTTCCATTACTGTAATTATAAATACCACACTCTTTTCCATGTTGACTCAAACATACATAATTATAATATCCATTGGTTTAAGAAGTTACTGACCTGGATTTCTGCCCTGTGTCCATGGAAAGACTGGTTGATCAGAAGATGAAACAGTATCTGAACAATGGCAGTTTATAGGTTTACATACAGCCAGGCAACTCAATTAAACATACACTGATTTAATTTTACATTTTAAAGCGCAGAAGTTGCTTTGTCATCAGTTTTGCTGTAGCTGCTTTAGGGATGGTAACTTTTGGAAGGCAGGTTGGGTGGATGAAACAAAACAGAACAGTTGGTAGGACTTCATTCAGGCCCTGAAGTGCAGCAGACGTAGGTCTGACTTTAAGGTAACATTTGTTGAATGTCCTGAAGTTATAGATCCAGTTACAGTGAACTGCAGAAAAGGGAATACAGTAAGCATGTAAGAACTGAGTTAATGCTTCACCAAGTGTGTCTAACCCAGTCACTCGACTTCAGCAGTGTCTGTAATAGATGTCCAGGGAAACATAGGCTGTGTGTAATGCTTGTGAGCACTCACTCACTCTGACTGTTTTCTGCTTAGTGGATGACCTGGGCCCACTGTATTTTATATATTTGGCAACCACTTTGGCAAAGTATATCTTTTTGTCTGGGTATTTATTGCTTCTGCCCTGGATTACCTATGAATTTTTACATGCACAGCATCCTATGATGAAGAACTCCACAAGTCCCTCATCTGTGTGAAGAACAAACTCCTCCTGCTTGCTGTAAACCTGTCTCACACCGGGCCCAGATGCCTGCACCTCATTAGACAGTGGAAGTCAACATTTTTACTCACTCCAGCCCACTCATGACTTTATAGTGCACTATAATGTTCCTTTCCATCCAACATAATGACATCAGCTGCTATGGGCCTCTGGCATTTTATAACCAGTTACTAACTTTAACATGCCATCTCTGAAATTGTAGACTTATACTAATTAGAATGGGGGCTTCTTTATTTTGTTTTCTGGTGTTATAAAACATCAAAAGGATAGTTTCAAACCCACCTATATTTCCTCTAATATCTTGGACTCTGCTTTTGTTGCACATGGAACAGATGCAGGAAATTTTTTTCATTATGAGTCCCAGCCTCTCTGTTGGTGCGTGGATTAGCTTCAGACAGCAGCCATCAGAGACTACAGTAATGTTTCATTAGAAGTAGAGTGAATTTTTAGTATTAAGGGGTTGACTTTTTTTCCCCTAACAGTTATGCTGAGGTTCACTGGAAAAATGTGGGTTTAATAACACTAAATTTTAAACTTATTTTACTCAAAGGCTTCTCTATTCTACATTTGTTCAGGTTCCAGTACAATTGTCTCTTAACTCATCTATTGGGCTAGTTGGTGCGCCACTAGAAAATTTCTACTGAAGGCGTCAAAGTCTAGGAGCAGAGTATTCCAAATATTAATTAGTTAAACATCCAAGATTGTTCTTACCCAACAGTAGGATATATTGCAACACACACAATGAATGTTTGAGCTGATGAACTCTTTCTCTCACCCAGGAACTGGTAATGATTTCACATTAGCAAGGCTAATTGACATCATGTTTACTTGCTGCAAACACTGTCAGATGAACAAACACATTTCAATTCCTAAAAAAGCCTTCTGTGCTTAAAATAGTTTTAAGAGTTTAGAAGGATTTTTTTTTTCCAGGTAGCAGAAATGAGATTTTTAATTTTACAGGTATTATCTACAGTTACACCCAAGGAAAATTTGAATCTGCAAGAAGCTCCAGACAAGGATTCTGATCCTTAGAGATTTCCTGAGACCTTGCTATGTTCTCTGGTTCTTAGAACTTTATCTCAAGCTTGAGCTTCTTATTTACTCTTATGTACTCTTCCTCTGTAGCTGAGAATTGTTTCATTTATATCCCTTAACAGGAAATGAACTGACTCCTTGCTTCTCCATGTTGCATATTCAATATTTTGCACACCTGATTCACTGTGCAGAGTTTAGCATTGTTCAGAATCTTCAGCATTGCTGGCTGGGTTTTAGGACAGAAATTAATACAAATTTCCTGAAAACTCTGAATCATCTCTTTTTGCTTCTATCTGCTTGCAGTTTATGTAGATATATTTTGGCATTTTAATTAAAAGACAGCAGCTTTTTCAGTCTAATGTCATCCTTTCAGATACTCTTCCTTGTTATTATCCTCCTAATATTCTGTCCACCTCTTACACACAATTGACCCTACCTTGTCTTTCTCATCTGATATTAGATTTTTAGATTTATGAGAGCCATTCCAAACTTACAGATTTTCTATGCTCCTTCCTTCAAGGATATTGTTCAGCTTGTAGTGTATTCTTTCACCCTTCGTTACTTACACAATTGATGCTTTTCTTACCACCTTTAAATGTCTCTTGGTTCTTTTTATAGTGTGATGAATTTCTCTATATTTGTGTCTGGTTTCATACTCCTTTGTTCCATCACATATTTCTTCTAGTGTTTTTGCTTATCCCTTTTGCACTTTTTCTGTTGTATTTATATCTGTAATATAGTTATACTACCACACCCTTTTATTGCAACATAATATAATAATACATACCATGTTTCTCTTGCTGCAAGGAAACTTGGCTACACGGGCTGAGCTTCATTCATCAGCAGAGTCCCAGCAAAATGTCACTCCCCCTCTCCAGCACAAGAGAGACTTTGAAATGCACCAGTAGTAAATACTTTCCTCATGGTTTTTTTCTGGTCATTACTTGCTGTTTTCAAGTCACATCTCATCCTCCATCCCTCACTGCTTTACACGGGCCTGTTTTCCCTCCCAGTATAAGCAAGACAAATTATTTCTATTGTGGTGGCATTCAGACTGGCACATGACATCAGCCTCTTTTGTTCTATATGTTGTTATAGTCTCTAGCACAGGAAGATTTCTCTTCAGAAGCAGACTATGGTGAATATTAAGCATATATATCCAACCTTAGGACCAGTTTCTCTTCCTTTCTGGACCAAAATGAAATCAGTGATATCCCCTAAAGGTGAAGTACACCTCGATACTTGGCTGAACTGGGACACAAATTATTTATTTAAGGTGAGATTTACATTACTTACAGGTGGATGTCTAAATCAGGGACAATTTTTTACATTTCTGTTATGAGGAAAGGAGATGTAGTCAATAGAATTAGTGGAATACAGGGTGTAATTCATCTCGCCAGGTGTAAATAAATGTCTCTTTCATCATGAGATGAATTGCTCCCAAGGCTTCATTGATGCTATTGGGTAGATCCCTATGGATCATAATAAAAGTTTAGTCAAATAGTCAGGTGTAGTGACCTTTGTTTAGCCAGAATGTCTGTGGAAGAGGTAGGAATTTAAGGTTTATCATTAGAATTTAGCCTGTATCTCCTAAATAAATAGATTATGGTTTGTTTTCTGCATACTAGCCTGATTCTTTGAAAACTGTATGTCAGCTTTCAGGTTAATACAATGGACAAAAAATGGAGTAGAATCTCTTTGCTTGTATCTGCTCAACAGGATAACAATAACATTCTCATCACTGATTGTAAAGGATGCCATAGAGCACTCCAGGCATCCACAGATTCAGTATAAGACAAAAGCTGTTAGACTTTTGCTTCCATTTTTTAATTGTTATTTTTATTATTTCCAAGGCTGTCATATACTCAAAAGTTACATTACAATCAGTTAATCATTTAATGGAAATAAGTAAGACAATTCCCTTAGAGCTAGTAAAGCCCCAGGATTAGAGAGATTTCTGTCAGGTTATAATAAACCTTCCTAACACCTACTGGGCCCAGTTTCATACCTCTTCAAAGCATCAGTTAAAATACCACCAATAAAAGGGAAAATTGAAAGAGCTTTTTAATCACTTTGTTTGTCCTTAAAATCATACAAAATACTTTCACAAGACACCAGCTCAGGGAAAAACAACACAAAGGCAAATCTTTTTATCATCTTTATTTAAGGGTATTTTAAACAGTGCACACAGAACTAGAATTACTGTACAGGTGTTTCTCATTTACTTCAAAGCAACATATTTTGCCTATACATCCCAATTTACACTCATTAGAAAGGGTGTGAAGAACCTGATGAAGTGCCACTGATGCAAGAGTTATTTTCCTTTTCTGAATTTCTTGCCACTTGAGCAGTGAAGAAGGGCTGTGACTGCAGCAGGTGACACTTAGTAAGGGTTTTCAAACCTGAACATGCCCAGCCTTTTGTTCCTGGCCCCTCTTAAGGGGCTCAGGGTCTGTTAGGGCTCCACCTTCTCTTTTTGAAGAGCAAGATTGCAGCAGCATCCAATGAAATTTATGGAAGGATGATATGAGAGGTGCCTCACACAACTGATTGCTCTGTCTTTTGTTCATTACTTTCCTCTCCTTCTACTCCATGTATTTATTCTAGCAAAATACAGCTATCAACTGCAGAAGGCTGAGTGCTGAACTGCAACCCAGTGCAGATCAATGCAAAATATGACTCTGGTCGGTAATTAGTGGTTAGATCTGAGTATTCCACTTGCATTTTCATTGCAGCAGTAATAACACATAGGAAAAAGTAAAGATTTTTCTTCTTTACCTTCATTTATCGTTTTGCAAAATGCAGCTGAATTCACTATATAGTTACAACTGCTTTTATATTTTCTAACTATGAAATCAACACGTAATATATTTCTTTGTAAAACTCCCTTAAGTACTGGGTTATTTTAGATGAAGTTTGCCAAATCAGTCTCATGCTGTGACCTCTGAAACACTGAAGAGATGTTTTGTGTATCCTCTCCGCTTGAATTAAACACTGAACTTTTTTGAAACATGCATTTTAATTAGTTTTGGAGCTAAAAATGCCACCTGTGCTGAATGGTGATGCTGAGGGAATTCCATTAGTATTCCAGAATTTCTTTGAAAGCCATCTTCCATGTGACAGATGGTAAAAGATGGTACATGAACCAAGTGAAATAAATAATGCAAATAAGTGTGGATATGTGCCTTGTGGATGTCCCTTTTTTTCTGACCAGATTGTTATAACAAAAGCTCTATGTGTCAATAGCATTAAAAAAAAAAAAATCCCCATTTAACTATTTTTACATGTTTCTAGTTATTCCAAAATAATGAACTTCAGGTGACCATGACAAATGAGGTTGATTTTTACCTTGCAGGAACAAACATGAACTTTATGTCACAGTTTAGCAGTCATTAAATATTTCCCAGAGACCACCATGCACATGACAGCATTATTCTGCCAAGAAGGAGAAAGAAAAAGCATGTTAGTCTTGCAAAGCCTAGATTTAGTATGTCTCAATTTGGGAAGGAAGAAAATAAGAAATCAGACAGGAAAAGAATAATATGGTAGATTGTTTGTTTCATGGCTCTAATGCTACATTGATCTTCTTCATATTGTCTATTATTCAGAAATAAAAATTGGTGCTGCAGTTATTGTAACAGTATGTTTCCAGTCATGCAGCACTATCCAGGTATTAGCAATTTATTGGGAAGGTAGTATCATTTACGCATCTGCTGTTCCATTTCTAATTGCCTGACACTTATTTAGTATTGAATGGAAGGACATAGCAGAGATCATTGAAGCAAAACTCCTTTTCTGCTCTGCCCCATAAGCTTGCCTGGCTTTCTAAGATATCTGCGAGACAGTCACTCACTCTCCCTCTGCTACTGTGAGAATTGAGAAACTCAGGATCCGGAAAGGCACCAATTACTGTATTTTATGGGAATATATGTTGTTCATTTTTAAGGTGATAGAGGGCAAAGAAAGTCTTTTCCTTTTCGTATACTTCGCTGCCTCTCTCTTATTAATCAGAAAACTTTTTGGCTCAAGCACAGCTTCGAATGTGTATTTTTAAGGTGCCTTATCCTTATTGATTCTTTTGTGACTTGGAGCCTTTGAGTCCATTAACATAAGAGCCAGCACTGCACTCTCATGTACCTAACCCTGCACTTCATCATCTCTCTCGAATCTCATTCAAAATGTGGGGCTGACATGGACTAAGATCCATGTGGTTAGTATTGTATAGACCTTCCATTAAAAACTGGATTTCATGGCTAATGTCTGCCTTGAACATACCAGATCAATTTTAATATCATTATTTCTAGCATCTGCTGGGGAGAAGAAGGTCGAGTAGGGAAATCAATACACTGCACAAAAAAGAAGAAAAATAAAATATATAATTAATATATTCAAAAGCTTTGGGTATCTGGCAAATGCTTATTAATCCATTTGAGTTCAGAACTGATGGTATGAACCTTTTTTTGGTGAAAGTAATCAACAGCTGTGACCAGATAATAGTGAATTTTCCTTGTATATGATTGGCCCTGCCACTTGCTGCTTGGTGTGTTTGCTTGCTCAGACCATGTCCTGAGCAGTCCAACTTAATCTGAGCTTTTTCTCCAGCTCTGCCATGAAAATTTCCCCTAATTAACTGGAAAAGTGCCTAATGGTGAGGGCTGAAAGGATGAGTGATGTTTGCAATAATGTCATCAGAACAGATTTTGTATTGAAAGCAAAGATATAATGAAAGGTAAAACAATATTTAAACCTGAAATATGCTTTTCACTCCAGGAGTTTTCATTCTCATTTAGACTTTTAGTCTATTTTGCATTATCTGAATTCTGTAATGTTTTTGCAAATTGTGTATTTTAGAATTTCAAACTACTTTTTTTCATGGCCCTGCCTCATTCACAATGTCAGGCCTTGAAAGTCTGTCATCCAGATATCTTTGATTTAATTGTATTAAGTGAGGAAGACATAGGCTGCATCCCATTCGCTAAAAATATGTATACATATCCTGTATATGAA
Organism: Corvus moneduloides; assembly: GCF_009650955.1. Taxonomy (NCBI): domain Eukaryota; kingdom Metazoa; phylum Chordata; class Aves; order Passeriformes; family Corvidae; genus Corvus; species Corvus moneduloides. The sequence continues at coordinate 8,598,627 of NC_045478.1, forward strand.
ATATGTGTTCATCTTCTGTATATGTATATATATGAAGATACTGTATTCTGCTATATTGACATTTAAATTCCCTTCTCACTTAGAATATTGTGCATTAAATGATACTCAGTGACAAATTACCAGTAAATTCAAGCAGTAGAACGTATGTACTTGGTCTTCTAGTATTGAAGCACAGTACATGCTGTTTGTTTAGACTGCAGAATAGACTTTATCTCTTTTTTTTGCCATAAGCTAATGAATTGGACTTTTAGGGCAGACTTTTAGACTCCAGACCACTTGTACCAAAATGTAAACTCAAGACAGTGCAGACAATCCTTCCTTCAGTGGAAAGGAGGGACAGAGTCTGGGAATGTGCTCTTGGTTTCCATCCAAACGGTGACCTTGTATTTGCAACAGCATCAGTTCCTGCTCTGTCCTCTGTTAATGAGCTGTCTTACAATGTGACTAAACACTCTTGTGTGATTTTCTGCTGACCAGTCATTTCCTGTGATTGCTGCCATATCCACTGTTCTGCTTCTACATGTCTCGGTGTGGGAAAAGACATAAGGTGCCCTTTTAGCTCTAAATTATTCGTCCACATGAAACCAATATAACAGAGAAGTTGCCAAGAAACCAAGACAAAGGGTTGTTTCATTTTATAGATTATTAATCTATGAAAGATTTTTCTTCAGAATAGCTTTCTCATTTGCTACTTTCAGTCTTTTTTTTGGCCTTCCAAAAAAAAAAAAAAAAACAAAAAACCCACAATTATTTTTAAAAATATGATAATTTCTCCTTCTGGTTGGTTTAATTTTATTATCTCTGCAAAAAGTACTTTTGCCTTGAAGTGAACCTTTGATCCTTGTCAGCACAGTTCTCTGTTTTAAAGGAATAGTGTGAGTGAAACATGACAAATCACAATGAGAATAGCATTTTATAAATTGGTGACTGTGTAAATGTCAATCTGTAAATGTTTGTTTTTATCGCTGAAACAGTCTCACTTGATTTCACCTCATCAAATGCAAGTACTTGAAAATTCCACAGGGAAAGCAAAGACATTGCTTATAGCTCATTTCTTCCTTTAAATGTGCTCTAGATATTCAAGCTTTGAAAGTGTCTTTTTTCTTGCATTTTTGTAAAGACAGTTTTCCTGAGGGATATGCCAATAGTAATCACTGGTGCATCTACACCATAAATTGGAAATGCACATTATTGATTCTGTCAAAATTGGTTGATTGATAATGCAAAATATTAAGCAAAAATATTGGTTTCAGTCTTTTTCTAAGTTAGTTAATCTGCTATTGGCATCAGGAGATGGATTAGGATCTGAATCTAAAAATCAGAGGAGGCTGAATCAAACAGCACATAAGGATGGAGTGCTGGTCCTGTGATTGTAGCCTGGGAATGAAGAGGAATGGATCTGGTTTGTGTCTATATCACTGTGTGATCCTAGTTAGGTGTGTCTCTGCTTCACTCCCCCTTCCCTCAGTATGTAAATACAATAACAGAAAGATGCACCATTTATGTTAACTACATCCTAACTTAAAAATAAGGGACATCTTGATTAATAAATCTATCAGCTTCCAAATTTAAGATTAAAAGAAATATAATTTTTGGCTTCTGATAGTATCTAAAACTGTCAAAGAATACAACTTGGAGAGAATGACTAAATGTTTGAGTTCTCTAAGGCATGTCTGACATGAAAAATGAGACAGACATAAAAAATATGGTTCTTGTTATGTGGTAGTATGCTTGTTCTCTGTGTGTGTGGTTTTTTCTGAGATTGTACTTAATTCCATTTGATTTGAAGCTTTATCTGTGCCTATATAGATCATAAACTAATTTTTTTTATTTATTAAATATTTTCCTCTGACAAGCAAAATGGCTCCAAGTGTATTTTTAATTAAGTTTGTGTAGGGGACTCTAAAGGAAAGGTATGTTTGATGAAAGAAAGCTGATACACAGTAGAAGTTTAGATTTCATGAAAGCTATGCTTAGTTAGAATTGACATTATAAGAAAAGGTATTGAAATACACTGATAAATAACAATGCTCTAAATTTGTTGGCCCAAGAGACATTTTTCTGTTGACAATTATCACAATGAATTGCAGCAATGAAATTTGCCTTAGGTTAAATCAAAACTTAATACCTTTAATACAGCTTTAGAAATTCATTGCCTTTCTGTGACATTGCTGGTGTGTGATAGAGAAGATTGATGTTAGAGTTTTCACGGTGGGTATGTTTCCTAAGTGTGAGTTTTTGATACATCCAAACACAGCAAGTATGAATAAGGAGATATGTTGCTGACCTTGAAATCATTCAAAATATAATTCCTATAAAAAGCAGATTATCATATATCTTGGTACAAAACTAACATGCCTACAAATGTTATAAGGGAATGATATATTCAACGGCTTCAGATCATCTGGAATAGACACACGACTGAAGATATGCTTCACACTGCTCTGCCACAGATATCTCTTTACCGTCTCTTGGATACACTTGTCTGTTCCAATCAAGAAAAAAGAGTGATTTGTTTGTCTGGCCATCTACTTTTTTTTACTATTGCTATTACTTGCAGTCTTTCATTTCTGGTGGGGATAACTTCCCTACCTACTAGAGTAGAAAGAAGAAAATGTATTACCAGGGAATAAGGGAATATCCAACAGAAAAAAAAAATAAAAGTAAACGTATTTGTACTTAAAGGAATCCTTTAAATGGAAATAGATTTAATTGAGGTGGAGTCAATGAAGTCAATTCCAGGATTTTCACAGGATATCTGTTGGAAGTAGCAAGGAGAATTTAGGATTTTGGTAGCAGACACTCACAAGGATGACAAAATCAGAAGTGGGTGAGTTTCATTAATTCATTCAGAGACTTATTCCCTCTGTTTTGGTCCTTTAAAGCTCAACTGAGAAGTATGTATTAATTTCTGGCCAATACATGTCTTAGCTACCTACTGCTTCTGAAAAAGCTTGTGACAAAGTGATTATGTAAAAAAAAAAATGTAACCAAGAGCCAGTATGGGCCATTTGCCTTCGAAGACACATCGCTTATCCTTATTTTAAACATTCATCTCAGATTATGATACTTTACAACTTATAAAGAAAGGAACTCAGTCAACATGCCAGTTCTTGAGCTTTAAGTGCAGTGGATTTTTAGAGGATTACCTTTAGAGGATTTTTTTTGCTACCTCCACAAAGGAAAGTCAGGGAAAGTGGGCTCAGGGGCTTCTGTTCAAGATCAACCACATAGCAAGATAAAGATGACCAATCTTAGAGGTTCTTTACCCACTTAATATTAAGAAACTCTAGCTACACTGGATCAGCCTTGGATATACCCAGGCCTGTATCTGAACTCTAACAGCTCCAAACAATAAATACATGTGGCAGCAATTTGAGTTAGAGGGTGTGCTCACTAGCAGCATTGTCTACTCATCAACAGAGAAAATAACCCACCCCAAGATATAAACCTGCTCTATGGACTAGCTTCACCTCATCGGCTATAAACCACTGCTGAATCCCATACTTGCAAAGCACTGGTAATATTAATTTAACTGCAAAAATGTTGATGGAAAATGTATTTTTTATGACAGCTTCTTATTGGAGAATAAATGCCTCATTAATCTTAGGCATTTCATGCTAAGAATATTATTGAAGTTAGACAGAATGATGAGTAACATTGTAGGGAGCACAGATTGCTACATGCAGGAATGCTTTCGCCCATTAGGCTCTGTCCATACTGTACAACTCACTTCTTTTGTTCCTCAGGCTGCAGGCTGCAGCATGCTGCTCTTCCCCTGCTCCAGAGCTCCTGATTTAATTAAAAGGAGACAGATGGAGTGGAGTGCATTAATATATATCCACCTGAGTTCCTTTGGTAATCTCAGGAAAAAAAAAGGTGGAGGAAGAAAGAGAAAGAGCCTTGAAACCAACCTGAAAATATTACGGACAAGAGGAAGTCTAACCACAATACCAGTGGGTATTCCCCAGCATGCTCTGTTAACTGTGTTTTCACCTTCTAATTCAGTGCTAGCCTGACAAAGCTGAGCAGGTGTAAGATGGATTTTGAAAGTTTACACTGTTTTGCTGTGAAGATAATTTAATCTATAATGGAAGAAAATATCAGAATATCCTATTGTGCCAAGATGTTTAAAGTTGTGTGAATGCTATGAGTGTAACTGATATTTTTGGCATCAAGAATAAGAAAAAGGAAGACTTGGTTGCAAGTTCTCCATGGGTGAACTAAGGAAGGCTGCTGTGACAGTCCATCCTTCTATTGTCCATTGAATGTTTTCTAAATTTTTGAAGATTTGTCTAAAACAAGCCTTTATGTATTTGATCAACAGTTTTACCATGAGCAAAGAGAATCAGAGACTTTCACAGTGAGGTTTATACTCTCGCTGTTTCAATGATGTGTGCCTGATAATGTGACTATGAATGGCAGATCCTTGCCTAGCTCAGGAAAAAGAAGGATATTTCTTTAAGCTTCATTCTCAAAGACTGATTTTAATCATGTGGTTATAAGACTTGGGGAATTACCTGTAAATCACGTTCAAAATGTAACTGCTCAAAAATCTTTCTACTGCACTTTGGGGGTTCACTAACTTCTTGGCCCATCAGATGAACAGATATAAACATGATGTGAGACTGCTGAAGCATTTGAAGGAAGAAGGAAATTGGGGGTTCAAGAGCAAATTAACAAGTGCTGTCTGTCACACTCGAGCCCTTCACCTTTTGAAATTCCAGGAGTTTATATCCAGCCTATCCAATGGGCATTGAGACTGTGCCTGGACTTTAGACGAACTTTTCAGTCACAAATTTAAAAGCTAGAGTGTTTGGAATGTAAAACTCTTGTTTAACAAAGTGCTTGCAAAGTTAAAAAGGAAGGACTGTTTAGAGGTACAAACTGCTTATAGGTAGCATTTCAGTATAGGAAAGTTTTAAAGCATACATCTCTATAATTCTGCAAAAGGAAAATTAGATCAGCTTGATGAAAGATACATTTTTCCTTTTTTTCAGTATCTACTTCACCACAAAACAGATCTGTTCTTTATGAATATTGAAATGAGTGTTTGTAAAGTAATTAGAGTTTGAAAAGTATTTTTTTCTCAGCCACATGCATCTAAGTCAGTCCAGTTAAAATTTTCTCCTGTAAACAATGCAAATTGATGTCTTTTTACTTAATTGGGAAGTTCATCCTGAGATTTACATAGAGCCACTAAATGAGAAGCAGAATATCAGAAGAACAAACAAATGATGGAGTGAATCTACAAATGGTACATTTGAGATTTGTGGTGTGAAGGTAATTAGCTCAGACTTTTCCCAATATCTCGATATCAGTCTTTCACAAGGTCTTCCATCTGCAACTTTAAACTATCTGACTAAACTCTTTTCTCACTGTGCGGTGCAATGAAATTATATTCTTATTTCAATTCATTTTTATCACTGCCCCAAATTAATTCCTGGATAGGTAAAAAAATACAGACTTTTATCAGTAAACACTCTCAGTTCATATGGGGTTTGATTGTTGACTAAGGGTTTATTTGTAACTGCAAACAGCTGTAGAGAGATACATGGAAAAGAGATACTGAACAAGCAGTCTCTAACATCAAAAAGTAAATAAAACATACACTATAAGAAAAGAAGAACTAAAACCAAGGAGGTACACACATCATTCCTATTACTCATAAACTCTTTTGAGGCTATACTATTTATCATGACTCTTTATTTTCAAGTGTTATTTTATAGACTAGACCAACAGAGTTCCAGTTCTGATGGGAAGGCCTTTGAGTAAGAAAGCAACGAAAATAGGTTATAAAATCATATGATCTGTCATGCTGCCACATTTCTAGTTCTCTTGAAAGGCATTCTGATTTCCTGAATTTGCACAACATAGATACATCCATTAAGGATTCATGCTTCAGATTAGGCACTTTAATTAAAATACTTATGGATAGGCATGTTTAAACTTCCATAAACATCAATAGATATAAATTAATCTGTATAAGCTAGTGTAGTTTCCATCAATCTGTGTCTAAAATTCAAGACTATCCTGAAAGAAAGTGCTCCAAAAAGAAAAATACTCTGCTTTAAGGTTGAATATGCATTATGTTTCACAAGGAAACATACAGTTTTAAAATATTTATTTGCAGAGAGTGCTATTTCAAGGTAGGCTCATTTGTAGAGCAATAGTCTCTTTGCCTCTTTTAGCTGGTGTTAAAAAATGCTTTTACTCAACATGTCTGCTCTGTGACTTGTGATATACACGTTAAGTGCTAAAGCTATAACTCATGGAGCACTTTATCTTTCCCTGCCCTGCTCCTGGCAGCATTTTCTTAAGTATTTCACATACTGACCAAAGTTAATCATGTTCATTGTCAAATTGTTGAGAATCTTGTGATAGTTTCTTTTTTTCTTCCTATATAAATTATGAGACTTTAATGATGAGATATGGAAATCATATGACTTCTATTAAATCAAGAAGCTGATAAAAAAAGAATATGTCTTATTAGGTAGACATTAAAACATTTTCCTGCAATTCACAGCCAGACTGCTCTGACTTTTACCTCTGGTAAAACAATGAAAGCACCCAAACTAGACAAAACAAAGGAACAAGGAAAAGTCTAATTATTGTTTTCAGCAGTACAATTACCCTCTTTAATTGCCTATCTTCAGTGATTTAAGCAAAGTCTAGGAATCTTCAGGGAGATAAATATTGTCTATTTCTGGAACAACTAAGTGAATCTAAGAAGAGGAGTCTAAATACAAACATTCAATGGGTATTCTTCCTAAAATGCATACAAAGGAAACACTGATGACCTCCTTCAAATCAACAAAAAGCAAATCCATAAATTCACTGGTATGTTTAATGAGAGTTTTGCAGTGAAATCTGTCTATCAGAGTATGTATCTCTCTTGTCTTATTCTCCTCATAGTCTTTCAGAACAAAAGTTTAACTCAGTGAATAGCTGCTCCCTGGTGTCTTTGTCTACCACTCCTTGAGGTTCAATGCAGAACTTTGTCAGTCCTAGATGGTGAGGAATATCATAACAACTTGCTATTTTACCAGAAGCTAATGTTTCAGACATATTAGTATGTGATATATCTAGAGCGTATTATCAATAGAATGTGCAGATTCCTTGCTAGACACTTGTGACACATTCATAAAGTGTGTTTGCTGATCTTTCTTTGGCAGGTGCATCCTCCCATGTTTCTCCAATATGTTCCATTGTTTACGGTCTTGCAACCAGCTCTCGCTGACAACAGATATTTTTTGCTGTTGTGGCTTCATGAGTGGAGTTCTTGCTAATTCCCTCACTAGCTCATTTTCAGGCACAAGTATAACTTGTGATTATGCCCTTTTCTATGCACCAAGTCTAACCATTTTTTAAATCAAATTTAGTTCCATGCTTTATTGGCTTTTCATGAACTTTGAAAGTACTGGATGTAATTTGTCCCATATCCCAAATAGTTTCATCATTCTTTGACAGCCAGTTTAATTAACCCACAGGCATTTGGATCTAGCACTGTAATGTGTGTCAGCTTTGGGTTAGGTTTTGGGTTGGGATATTCATCAAACTTATTGTAATACAGTCATTTTTTCCCCCTTCATTTCAGATAACACATAATTTAATGGATTGCAAGGCCAGAAAGAACCATTGTTATCACCTCTTGTAACCTCTCACACAAATCAGGACAATGAATGTAATCCAGAGTTTTTCCCACCTATCCATTTATTTTAAGTGTACCTCATTACAAGTTCTCTGAAATAAAAGGGCCACATTTTTTCTCCTATCATCTCTGTGTTTTCAGGATACTCTGCTAGTGGCTTTTTTTTTTTTTTTTTTTGGTGCCCTCTTCAGGAATTATTTTCTCTTTTTGTCCAACCCTTTTGTGCTCCCATTGTAGGCAATGGCTATGAATCAGAAATATATGGTAAAGAACACTCAATCTGTAAATATTACTGGGTCGTATGTCTGAACAATATAGTTTTTATATTTCATTTTACTAGCAGTATTTATTTTCTTACACAAGCTCTGAAGAGCAAGTATTCTTTGCAGTTTGTGTTGACTCAGTTGAGCTTATGCTGCAATCTGTAGATGTGAATAAGTTTAAGGGTAGCAAATTTTCTAGTAATGGATTCATATGGCAATGAAGGTGTTAAAGCTAAAAGGTTTTTAAAATACATGTACTCTGACAGGAGTAGGGAACATGCTGAATCACTTACAATGATGAATATTTAAAAATAGGGCACAGATGTCTAATTTAAATACAGAAATTTTCTTGGCATCTTACTAGTTGTTACTACATTTTTTTAACATGTATTTTATTCACACATTCAAATTTACTTGCTCTGATTTGCTTTGTCAACTGCAGGAGGCTGACTGATAATCCACACTTTGAAAGCTGCCAATGCCTCTCAAACAAATGTGAAATTTAAGTTTGCAGTGGGGACTTCAAAATTGTTCAAAACTTTTAGTTGCTTTGTCATTAAGTTTGGTGGGTGAAAGTGCTTTTCTGATGGATGAGAAAGAAGAGTTAGAGGGTGAAATCCTGGTGCCTTTGATATTATGACAGACCTCCCATTGACTGTAATGGGGCCAGAAGTTCACCTGCTGTTATCTGCTTAACTATCTGTCTGTACATTTTTAATGTACTCAGGGAAGGGGAATCTGAACACTGGTTTAAAGCTGGGATATGGAAATACCTCTTCTTCCTAAGTGACTCAATTGATTCTGCAGTCTGTAAGATGTGAGGAGCTGCTAATCCTTTTCGAAGCAGCTTCAAATAATGTGATATGAAGAGCAATTTAGTATTCAAGTAACCTGTTTATAGTATGCTTAATTTTCCTTTACAGCTTGATTTTAAATGTTTTATATCATTTAAGAAATAAGGTAAAATTATTTTTTAAAAGGAATTAATTTTTGACAAAACAAATGTTTTCTTGTGAAAAATTTTTCATCCTAGCTAACATTTTTCATGTAAAAAAAGATGAAAATTATCTTCAGCTGTGTTTGGCTAATTTTTTCAGCTTTTTTTTGCAGAGTATTTTTTAACGAAACAGCTTATACCTTATCTGCTTCAACAAGAACTGAAAATCAGCTTTTTGATTAGTTCTTCTCTCAAAACCTCATATTCCTACAGTGATTTCAAATTTCTAAGCAAATAAAAACCCAACAAAACAAAAAAACCCACAAATACAAACAGTAAAAAAAAGCAGGTCTGGAGCTTTTTACCTAGCACTGCAATTTGGTATACTTATTATCTAGTCATTCATATGCATTTAAAAAACAAAACAGCGAGACTGTTCTTTTAATGAGATACTATAATCAAAATGACAAAATTTGTTTTAAAGCGTCTATCAATTCCTTTTTTCATCATCATCCAAATATTAAATACAGCATTTAATGGGTTCATTAAGGTAATGCTCGTGAAGCCTCTTTCTATTCCTGATGTACACAGCTATTATTATATTAATTTCTCTAGCAGATTAAACTAAATTGTATTTAACTCATCCACACAATGCAGGAATCATAACGGGAAATTCTGTGCCATGGATCATACAACGAGTAAGAACAGATGGCTATCACATTTGGGTTTAGTACCAAAATGTATGAATCTTCATTTATTCAGTGCCTTCTGACTGGTGGAAAATGTAGGTTTGTTTTCTCTAAAATGTGCATGTGTCCTTCCATTGAACATCACTGGCAGATATACAAGTATTAATAAAATAGTTTCATGAATGCCTCAGAGAATTACTTGAGGGAAGAAACCAATGAAATTACAGTGGAAGGTATTTGAAACAACATCAAATATGTTCCTGACCTATAAGAAGTGGCAGAGTCAGTTAAATATGATGGGTGTGCTAAACCTCCTTCGTGAAGGTTAACTTATAATATGGGCTACTAACAAAGGCATTTGATTTTTTGTTGTCTATACTTCACCATCTTCTTAATCTTTAATGTGTTCTCAAAAATACAATGACTGAGCTTGGTTGAGCACTTGATGCACACAAATACATTTTGGCCTTGCTCTCACAACTGCTTGTTTTCCATTATATTCACAACTTCCCTTCTAGCTTTTTGAAAGCTGGATTATCAGAGAACCCTCTTTGTATGGTTCCAGCTCTGGTGATTATTATTTGTCTATTTTCACTCATGAACCAACTGCATTATCTTAATGCACATGCCATGAAGGCTGCAAAGCTGGGTCTTTATTTATTTAACTGATAATTCCTGTAAAATGACTCCCCTGGATGCCTATCAAGTGATAGCCATTAATATGAGTAATGCATGTAGAATGTGTAATGCGCATTCAAAGCTATACACTATTTAATTAAATATCAGCATATAAAACGGGCAGTGAACTATTAATTTTTTTGCCATTATGAGCTTTGCAGTTGATATTGGAAACAAAATGCTAAAACACATCTTCCAACAGGAAAACAAGGAACATTACTTCTGTTTATGATCTTTGTCTACTTAATTTGTGCATAGAATTATTTAAAAAAAAAAAGCAATTGCAAAATTAATAAATGACACATTTTTTATTTAAAAGTATATAACCATAGACATCTGGTAACATATTACGTAATATTTAATTTCTGATAGCTAATAAGATGCAGAGAGTGAAAGAGAGAGAAAAACTATATGCATTGGATTTTAATGGTAATAAAAGCATCAACATAATAAAACTGTGTGTTTGGGTAGGAGCTTCCAGAAATTGGGCTAAATCCTGTGCCACATAAGGTAATTGTGACCTGCTGACAAGGTATGAGGTTGTCACTTCAATTTCTCGTGGAGATACTTGTGATTTAGAAGTCTTGCAATCCATAAATAAAATTATATATTTGCCTTGATTACCAGCAACTTGTTTCCCTGGGGTATTGTTATAATTCATAGGGATATTTATATAGCATATAGGTAAAGATATTTATCTTTATTACAGATATTTCTAGAATACTATTAATTGAAAGAGATAAAATCCATTAGCAGAACTCATTATTTTTTAACTTTTAATTTATTTACACTGAGAATACCTCCTCCTCAGATGATTAGCTGCGCTATTAGTAACAATAATTCTTCTTTGCTTTCCCTTTATTAAGACAGCTAATTCAATTTTGTGTGGGGATGAACGCTATCATATTGGCTGAAAAATAGATGAAGTATGTGGTAATGAAACAATACTGGAGGCTACATCTGGGATCAATTCATCTGTGTTTCATATTAGATCTGATATAAAATGTGCATTATAATTCATATTTTACTAAGTATGCTGTTGACTTGTATAGAGTGGACTTAAATAGTAGACAGAAAATGTAGGTGAATTTCGTTGCCACATTCTGTAAAATTCAGCATTTAATTAATTTAATTAATTAAGATATCTTTTATCTCTTCCATACTCTTCAAAAGAAGAAGAGAATAAAATATTGAAAAGTTACTGAAGGAAACAGTTTAAAATTTTTTGCTGTGAGTCTTTGAGCTGTTTAATGATGTATTGTTCAGTAAATGCAGTCACAGGGTACCCAAGAGCAACTGCAGTAAACACCAGCTATACTATAAAAAACTGCAGAGTTGGGTGAGAGTTATGTGTTTTTACACAGAAATTGCATGTTACTCAATGCAAAATAATTTTTCAATTCACATTTGAGGTGATTTACTTATACTTGGTTTCTTTGAGAAATCTGCTTTGGGTTGACTGACATGGGCTTTCTACATCCAATAACATGCACATAGGAAACGTGAAGCTTTCTTGAGTCAAAAGATCTGTCACAGTCATCTATCTGTAATGTTATTCTGTACAGATTTCTTCATGAATTATATATAGGTTAAAAGAGTTTGCCATAAATAGTGGGTTCAGAGAAAGGACAGGATGAACATTTGAACTCATTGGTAAAAGGGGGAAGCCATTTTTTACTCTCTCCTCTCAACTTGCAGTCACCCATCTAATGCAGCTGGCTACAAATGTAACATTAGTTCAACATTAAAATTCAATACGCCTCTTTCGTAGTTTCCTCAACAGGTCTCGGATATTGCACAAACAGGCACTACAAGGCTGCCACCACAGTTCTTTCCAAGCACTGTGAGGAAGCGGAAAACACCACATCTTTGCTTGACTTATGTAAGTCAGGTAAAAAAAGTAGAATCATTGTTTAACCCTGTGAGAATCATTTAACCCTGCAATGGTTTTTTCCTGCTGTTTGCTTGACTGCTTGGGGTTTTTGTTTATTAGTTTTTTGGTTTTTTTTTTTTTTTTTTTTATTTTGTTTTGGGGTCTTTATCCTTCATACATTTTTTCTTTGTTTGAGAAACAAAGTGCATTTGAGAATGTTGAAAAGAGAAATACAATAATATCAATTGTTCCCAGTGCTATGAAGAATGTCCACAGACACAAGCATGAATTTGTAATTAATCATTCACTTAGTGGATAAGCACTCCACTAACGGCTAAGTGTGGGAGTGAAAAAGGGAGTTAATTCTGGTTTTATTTCCTGTGCCATCAGATATCAAGAGAGGCAACACTGTGGTTTGAGTCATATGAGCAAAAAGGAAAGTTTAGTCTGTATATATTTTCTTAGCTATAACTGTTACATAACTGTTTCTATGAGCACATTATATATGCATATTTATTAAATTTTGCACGTAGTATGTAAGCAAAGATTGAGAAAAAACAACTGTAACCCACCAGACAAATTAAAGAAAATAAGTTTACCCCAAATCAAAGATGCTACTGCAAAATACAGTTCCCAGGCAAATGGAGCTGGTTTTACCACTGAGCAAGGCCATTATAAAAATGATAGGTTTCTAAGGAGGATGCAAGTCTAAATAAATTCAAGTTTCCTAGAGAAACATTCATTTAAAGAATCCAAAGTGAGTTAAAACTATAAAATAAAATAAAGTTAAGGTGCTTATAACAAGACTATTTGTTAGTTCCTCTGGCCTAAGCTCTCTGAAGAAAAAGTAGTTTTCAGGGATGATTAGTTATGCTTTTTGAAGGGAATAGACACATCATTTTCTTACAATATTTTGTTACTAATGCACGTAAATGTATCTGAAATGAACTGTGAAAAGACAAAGAGTGATTGCATTCTTCTCCCATAGTTTTGTAAATATCACCTTTGAGGATCTGCCCCTGCACTATCTCTCTAAACTGTGTTTCTTTCTGTCAATCTAAATTGCCAAGCTTACTTTACTAATTCCAGAAATCTTAAATTCATTGTTTATTCAGAACCATTCACAACACTTCTTCTACATACCATGATCTCTCAGTCATGGCAATTTTAGATAGCTAGTTGCTTGTCTCAGGTTTCAGAAAACAGTGAAATACTGTTTTGCTTTAGCATATCATTAAGGATTGACTCTGTAAGCACTTTTTTTGTGTACTTGACTGCTCAATTGGATAGCAGACTTCAGAGGAGTTGTCCTTCTGACTTACTGCACTGATTTGATTCTGTTTTGTCTTTGTCTATCTGCATAGAATGCTTATTAGTCAAAAAAAACCCCCTACATATTTCAGAATATGCTGAATTAGACTTGGTTCGAGTAGGTATAAAAAAAAAAGATTTTTTTTCCAGAATGGTTTAGCAAACTGCAAATAATGAATATAATATAATATAATTAATAAATTTCATATGAACATTTCTGAAATGTTCATCTGAAAGCTTTAAGAGGTTCTGAAGTGGCTTTTTTTTTTGGTGAAAATATTAAAGCTCATCATAATATTTAGCTGAAATATTTTTTGGTGATTTTACTAGCCTGTGAAGTCAGTGATGAACCTGTTCAGTGAAAACAAAACATTTTGACCAGCTCTGCATGTAGTTTCTCAAAGAATCTGAAAAAAAGAACAAACAGGCAACCAGCTATTCTTCCTATTTTTTTTTTTTTTAATTTTTGTTTTCTTGTTAGTATAAGCATTTTACATCTCTGATAATGTAGTTGATTTTATAATGTGGTGGTGAGGTATTAATTTCATATTAACAGGATACTGAATATTTAAAGTATAGCACTAGGGAATAGAACTGATTTAAATATTTTTATACTTACAAGAATATTTGCTCAGAAAAATGATTATATGCATTATTAAATATAATAATTTCATGTAATTTTTTAGAATTTTTGTAGAATGTAAAACGTGAAAATCACTTGTATGTATATTTAATTAATTTAACCTAATTATTGGTGTTTCAATCTATTGCTGCAACACTTGTGCAAATCTCTACTTAATTTGATTCAGATATAGTTTAGCCCTTACTTTTTACAGTCATTTAATGTGCAAACTATGATGAAAATACCAACATATATTGATCTATTATCAAACATAGCTTCTAGCAAAATTTAAAATTTCTCATTAAACTTATTTTATTGGGTTTTCTTTTTTCTTGGAAAATTATCTTGTCATATTCTATGTGACACTAGCTGAAAGCACAGAGGACTCTAGAAGCTTCAGGGAAAATACAACTGTGTTCTCTTTTTGGTTTTTTTTCTGTCTTTCTGCCTTTTTCTTCTCCTAATTCTAGTACACAGAGATTATTTTTCATTAATTTCAGACCATTTATGAAGCTTCACCCCAAGACAGAAGCAAGAATAAAGTTTTTCACAAGCAAAAAAAAAATTAAAAGCTTTATAGTAAGTCAGTAGGTTTATGCTCTTATGTTTAAATGACAACATATAATTCACAGGAAAATAGCATGGTGTGTCAAGCAACTGTTGGCAGAAGGGTTTCACGACACGTTGAGTTCTTTTTTCTCAGCAAGAAACTTGTCAAACCCCTGAGACTCCTAAATTATATTTTCTCTAATCTACAAGAGTGGTTGTTGTTGTTGTTTGGTTTTTTAAATAGAGTTTACTTGCCAGGTAGATTTATAAATATCTCTAGTGTCTCAGTCAGCTGTAGGTAAAAATGTTGGCAAGAAAGAGCTTGTGATCCAGTGATCCAGCTGGACCAGAATCCTTCCTGCTTACTGATCTCACTCCAGCTTCCCAAGGGTCAGCATCATCCCGATCACCTCAAGCCACTCTGAATATATCAGCAAAGAACTGAACATACTGACCTAACCCATACTGATTATGTTGACAACAGACATTTCAGGAAGAGAATGGCTCATTATTTATTGCTTTACAGAAACGATGCCAGTAAAGGTGGAATAGAAGTAACAAAAAGGAAATGTCAAAAAACCAGTTTAATATTCAAGGAGAACCCCCTAAGGCTTGTGTTCTACAAACTTTCTGGAAGAATACCTTTGTTCCTAATTCTAACAGGAAGGGCATACCTAGCCCAGATCACTGGCTTATCATCTCTTCCAAAGCTACAGAGAAATGATACCTTCTCAATACCAGGTGGTTTTCTTGCAAGTAATGACCAGTAATTTTGATTCTAAAATATGAATTTTAATGAATACCACGAGGAACATGCAAAAGGATCCTTTCTAGCAGATTAGGAAGCCACGAGTTTTAGTGCCCTCTTAGGAATTCTTAACAGCTGTTATAGGCAGTAATTAATCTTACTTAATTTTCACCACAGAAAAGAATAAGTAATCTACTTAAACTAATCATCTAAGTCTTCTTTTTAGGATATGGTGAGACTGTCTCCTTAAAATGATAAGTCCTGGTTTTGGTCCCACATGTTAGGTTGGGAATGGTTTCTAAATGGCTCACATAGGGAACCCAGACAGCTGATTTAAGTACAGTAATCTAGAAAGCTTTCCTCTCCAAAGCACACCAGAGACCTTTTTTTTTTCTTTCTGTTTTATTTAGCCAATCATTGGTGGGAATATTTTTCTGCCTTTGTTTTTTTTCATTCTTTCTGTAAGAATTTGTTGCCTTGAAGCATGAAGTCTGGCATGGAGCTTAATAAAAATTTATTAATGTATGATTTATAACTTTTATTCCCCTTTTGTGATAGGCTTTTATGGTTAATTCTATTTTCAAAATATTTGTGACATTGCAAGTTAAAATAAAACAACCTACATTTTTGCTTTCTGTTTCAGAGCAGTAAAGTTTTTAGGAAAGCAATGGGTGTTTTGGAAATATCTTTCTGACAATTATGATATCATGGAGCAGAAAAGTGGACAAATGAGTTTCGCTATGACTTGACTTGAAAAGCCTATAGAATTCCAAGAGCTGGGATAGGTTGCGAAGTTAGAAGACAAAATGTGGAGACTGTGGGGAAGAAAGGGTTAAAAGAAAGAGGTGTATATCAGCACCTCAGAATAATGTGAGAAGTTAAAAAGAAATTTCAGAAACGATTTGAAGGGATATAATACTGGGGGATTTGGAAAAGCTTAGCTTGACCAAAGACAACCATTATTGGAAAGGACTGCTATGCTTCGCTGCCTTGTAATTCTTCGTGACTGCTGCAGCTCGAGAGGGCCACGGGATGGGATATATGGTGTTCAGATTATCAGTAAATGTCTGACAGTGCCATTAAACTTTATGCCTATAGTGCTGAGCCATGACACAAATGACTGGCTCATCTGATTATGAAAATGGTTAAAATAAGGAACAGGCAAGACAAAATAGGCAACGACTGGATAGAGACGTTAAAAATTAGGAAATTCCACATTCTGGCTTCTGTCTTTGTTTTATGTGAGAGACACAGGGGATGATGATGCCTGGTGGGAGCAATATCTTCAAGCCATCAACTTTCTTAATGCTCAGAAAGAGAACAATGGGGGACAGGACCACCAGATTCAAAGACAATGAAAATTCACTGGAGATTAATAAAGAACCATATGCCTCAGTGCAGTGGGTGTGAAAGAGGCCAATTTCCAGGGCTGAGCATTACACAGCAGGTCTGATTTCCATACGTGTGATCCCACTGTAAGATGGATAAATGGTAATCCTGAGGAGAAATTTCCATGTTCTTCTGTCTCACATCTCTTTTTCATGCCCATGCTCTTTCTCCACAATGAATTTTGTTACATGTATTTCTTTCTTCAATTGTAGCCAGAATATGTTATGTAAAGGAGATTTAACCAAAACAGCAAAACTAAAGAACTAGTTATACATTTCCCAAAGCATGTTTAAAAAGAAATATTTTCTAATAAATAAATAAAACCAAACAAACAAAGTAATAAAAAAAAATATTTTCTAATCTGAGTTGAAGTTGATGGACTGTAGATAAAACAGACTGAACATACTTTTAAAAGATTTGCACAGATTTTACATTTTTTCTTTTCATTCTATGTAAGTACTTGCAGGCTGATGAGTTTAAAAATATGCTTATAAAAGTACCAAAATATGAATGAGTAATAAAGCAAACAATAATTTTTAAAAGATAAATGTTTCTAACTCTTCCTTCTTGTGTTTTTTACTCCCCTCCAAAAGTGACTGGACTCACAGGATTGGTGTTTCACATCCAAGCCTAGATTTCAGGGATGTCTATTCAGTTGAAATGCTATCATATAAAAAAGAATAGTCAGAGTGATAAACACTCTGCTTTTGTTGCCATTGTGGTTTTTTTGGGTTTTTTTATCACATGCAACATTGGGATTCTGGGTTTGCAGTGAGTATATTTGATCATTCAACAACAAATAGAAATAGCATGAGTGCACAGCAGAAAACAGCTCTCTGGAAATGCAATTTCTGAATGTTACCTTTGCTCTTTAACTCTATGCACTGTTTTTAGACTCTGTTAATTTAGAGAAACAGAATAGTCCCAAAAATGATACATATATTTTTGAATTACTGTGTGGTTTTTATGAAGTACAAATCTTTTCCTCAACTTGAGTGCTGTAATGAAAAGACAGCTAACCAAGGGGAAAAATAGTCCCACTGTTATGTTCAATGTTTACGGCAATGTAAAACAATCTGTCTTCAAAATGAGTGGATACCAGGTCCTATAAGCTATTAACTATGCAGCTTTAACAAAACAATATTAAACTTGACAGGAACTCATCTGAGAGCTCTAGCAAAAGAGAGTGGTCTGTCTGAGTTGTCCCCCTATTGAACTTAGAGTGCTTAAGCAAACAAAAAAGGTCATTAACTTGCAGCTACAAGTATGCCAATTTATTGTCAGAGGAAATACTTTGAATACTCCTGACACTTTCTTAGAGTATTAAAAAACTTGATAATCCCAAGTTAAGTGCTCACATGTATTTTGATATCTGTTTTCTGGAAGAAGGTGCCAATTCTAGGTGTTCCCTGTTCTGGTAGTCGGAAGGATCTGTTTGAGTTAAGTGTTATTTTTTTGAGTTCAGTGCTCCCTGATTTCTCTGGAGGAGAGTTGGATGTATCTTAAAACTAACTTCTGTGTTTTTATTATAAACATTTGTAATGTTCATGGGATTACTTGGATCAATAATGAAACTGGTATGTTGTCAGCTGTGAAGTTACTTAGCTGAAAGTTTTCTCTGAATAAGAGCTCATGGAACTTTTCAGGAGTTTCAGCAGAGAATTGAATGCTGACCAGCATGACAGCAATGATGAAATCTGAACCTGAGGCTTGAAAGTGTTTGCTCTTCCCTAACTCTTTTAAGATCATCAGAGGTGTGTTGCCAAAGATTCTTGCCACCCAATTCAGATAAACTGAGTTCCCCTTTGCTGAACAGGGCATCTGTTAGGTGCTGAAATTCACGGAGATAAATCCTGATGAAGGATACCTAACCTGAAGGATACTGAACCTGCACAACAGCTTGGTCCAACCCTTAAATGAGCCAATAAGACATAGTGAATTCAGCCACTTCCAGTGGGAAGCTTTGTGTGTTAGCAACATCACTTCATCTTGGTGGAGGTGTTTTGTCTTTCCTCACCAGGATTTGGCAATGATTCTAAAGTGTGTCCATGTCCATTCCAGCCCTGATCCCATAATGAATGCCTCAGTTTGCCAGACTGAAGTCCAGATAGATGTTTCATATTTGCCTTCATGCTAGTCTAAACCTTTAGCTCTTGTACTTGCCACCAGAGCTGCTCACAAAATTTTTTATAAAGGAAGCAAACAAAAACAAATTATATTTAGACTATTTGATTCTAGAATAGAAATGTAGTAATTTTGGAAGATGCAAGTACAAATCCAGGCATTATTTCAATTAACTAGTCCATTAGTGAGCCTCCCATTTAGCAAAAACAGCCTTGCTTATGTGAATAGTCAGTGCTCTAAATGCATGTTTTGGCTGACTGGGCCACTTGAGGCACTTGGCATATAACACTTTAAGTATGTTGTTTTGGACCACTGACAATTCCTTCTGCAGCCCAAAAGAAAGATGCACTTAGATGAAATGTTGGCAAAAGACCAACTCCTACAAAGAAATGGCAATTTCTTGTCAAAGACACAGCACAGCTCTATTCTCATTTCCTGGTAAATGAAAGTGTTCTTGCTGTGACCTGTAAACGTATTACACACTCTTCTTCAGTTTTGTTGGTTGCAGGTCTGACCCTGCCTGATAAAAGTGCTTGATTATGGCAGTGTGACAGTAGCATGGCAGTGGTCCTCACGTTCCTACTGCCCCCAAACATGTGCAGATGCCAGTAACTAGTCTGGGATTTATCCTTCAGCAACAACGATTTTCCCCCTTTTATTTTTCAAACTGCTTTCTTTTTCTTGTCTTACTTTTTAATAAAATTTCTGTGCTTTTTCATTGTGTCATGCAATGTATTTTGCCTCTAGACAAGAATAAAGTAAGAAGGGAAGCAGAAGAAAGAACAGTAGATGGTTCATGGTATTGCATGGTCTATGTACACTCGTCTTGTTTACAAACCTCTGCCAAGTGATCCTCCTGCGCCCTGAAGGTAGAGGGGGAAACATTTCCCATTTTGTTTTGTGAATGCCCACCCCAAAGCTTTATTATTTTTGACTCTCCAACTGCTAATGTTGTTATAAATGTCTTGAAAGAAATTCTTATGGCCCTTTCGCCCTTACCTTTACCAGTTCACGTCTTATGGATAATTTCCAGTTGGTCTGAATCAGGCTGACTATTTTTGGGTTTAGTACAGATCCACCATCTCATCCCAGTGAAAGATAAGCCCATGAGTCTGAGGACAGCTTGCTTTAATTTAAATACATTTTGCTCTACAGTATTTCCTGGTTTATCTTATGTACTCAAAGTGAGTATAATTCTCACACATAAAAGCCTTTCATGTAATATAGGTGGTGTCAGACTAATTTATACTTTCCTGAGGGCTTTTTACACTGTGGCAGTGAAGTAAAAAAGGTGAAAACAAACATCAGAGTAATTGTAGTGCAGCACAACCCTGCTGAATAAATGTGTTTTTTTAGTGAACTGGTCACAGATACACCAGCAAGAACACCTTTTTCTGAGGTGACATTCAGAAGCTTACTGAATATAGAGATGGAACATACATTAATATGCTGATTCCACTCAAATTAGGGTTTCTTGGTGGCTAAATTTATTTCATATCTGAGTTGCATGGAAATAGGAATTATTGTGAGAGGTAATCCCAGAGGAAATATATATAGTCTATCAAACAGCCAGGGGGTTTTCAGAGCAATGCAACAAAAAGTCTATTGGTGAAGGTCCAGTGTAAGAAAAGGCCTGTAGGTGTGTTTTGTTGAAGAAGGTGTTTATTTTATATTATGATTAAACAAGCAAATTTGTGAAGAGATAAGGAGTTCTATGACCATTTAAATGTGTATATGCTAGCAACCTTCCATAAGGAAGAGAAATTAAATGAGATAGCACCTTAACAAGTTGTAAAATGTACGAGTCATTAAATAAAAAATGAAAGTGTTCTCTAGCTTCTCTAAATCACTCTTTCTTGTAAATCATTAAAGGTCTTGCAAATTAGAACAGTGTAAGTTGTCCTGGTTTTAGAGACCTTTGTTTTTTTGTTTGTAGGGTTTCTTTTCTCTTTATTTATTTTTATGTTGGGTTTTTTGGCAGCCTCTCACAGCAAGTCAAAACAAGAGCTGGAAATCAAACACAGATTTCTTAAGTAAGGCCAGATGTTATGGCTAAAGCAGTATGCATTTTATAAGAAAAATTAAACAGTTCTAAAATTTAATGTTCTTATTTTCTGAAACACTCATCTAAAACCATGATATTTGATGGAAATATAATTTGATAGGAATACCTGGATCACAATCCAAAGTAGCAGTTGTTTGTTTTTGAGCTTGTGTTGCCTTGGAAATGCTATTGTAAATGTTCAACTATTCATATCTGGACATGTGTTATGCCTTAAACAGGCTTCAGTTTCAAGAGCAGTCTTGGCTCTCAAGAGGAGTAGTCAGCGCATCTCCAGGAAGAGAGATTAGTAATATCTCCACATGTTATCTGTGATCCAGGATTTGTCTGTGATGGGAACTTTCTTTGTCCTCAGCATTTGCACAAGAACTAGAAGAATGTCAAAACGTAGAAATGCACCAGTGATAGTGTATTCCAAACTCAGGAAAGTCTTATCTAAGAAATTACAGAATGTGCTGAAAAGGAAAACCCCACATACATAATAGGAAAAGGCATCTGATTCAACAGGTAGTATTTCAATTTTCTGCTTTCCAAGCATATCTTGTGGGAATATAACTTTCTTCTGATGAGATGAGCAAAATTTTGGGAAAGCATTAAGGATTGCCAGGACACCTACTCCATATCCCACATCACTGGCTGAATTTAGGCATACCACTTATGAGGGTGTTTATTATGCATATGTAGAAGGTCCCTTCCAACTCAGACTATTCAATGATTCTGTGATTCTAAATACATTTTTTATTCCATATATGCAAAAGTAAGCTTAGAGGCCATAATGATGTGAGATTTTTTTCCAAAAAAATGCTTGTAAAGTGTCCATATGAGTGACATTCCACCTATACTTTTCTTAATTTTTAACATACTTATTAAAAATATACAAGAAATTTTTAAAAATTTGTTATGCCTTGGCATTTTCATGCAGACTCCCACAGAATTCAGCAGCAACCAGTTTGTAAGGAGGAATACTGCCAGACTAACTCTGTTTGTGTGGTGTATACCCCAGTGGGTGTGAACAGAAATTGTCTCTTCCTGAAGGGATGTATTATGAAGTATTCGTGGCTGGTGAATCCAAGGCAGAGGCCAAAGACCTAATCTTAATTATAGCTAAACTGAAAGCTTTATCAGGTTTCAGAGTTATTCTCTTATTGTCAGCCTGGCATCTCACACTGCTGTAGGGGGTGATAGTGATATAAGCACCACATGTAGATTTTGACCCCAAGACTTGGGTGAGATGTATTTTGTGTGCCATAATCTTTATTGTTTTTTCTCTCTATGATGTGAAAAAGCAAATAAATTAGACTTTCAGGATTCTGCTTAATGGATCTAGGCTGCAACATTAACAGATTCTGTTTCCTGCAGATACCAAATTCTGCTGTGATCCTAAAAAGAGCCTACAAAATTTTTGGGCCAACTGAGCTTTGATTTTTTTCATTTGCTTGTTCTCCCTGTAAGTGCTCATTTGTGAAAATCAGCAAAATATAGCTTTGAGGCAAACTCCACTTCCCCAGTGGTGGAGCAACTGTCTGTGCTTCTTAATATTAGAACAATGAGACGTGATAAAAAATGACAATTTTAAGACATATGTACAGACATTTTATTTTGCTGCCTCAAGCCCAGCTCTGAAAATCTACAGCATGTGCTGTCAGGCCTGGTGATTAAACATTTCTGACATCCCTGCTCTTAACCAAATTCATCATGATAGCAATACTTAATCAAGCCAAAGGTATGATTGGTTGAACATATTTCGATGTTTAAGTGTTTTTTCATTTAAGAAAAGTGTGTTCAAAATCAAAATGTTTATTAGTGCACATGCACATGTGTGTATGTATGAGAAAAAGAGAAGGAAGGTGAGCTACTGTGCAAGTATTTTGTATGGAGTAAATCCATTGATTATGCATATCACATATCCTCCCTTTAAATTGCAAATCCTAAAATCAGAAATCTGGGTGGGATTAAGCTGAAAAAAAGAACAGATGGGACTGTTGATCTGACTGCCAGAGGCTTGGGCAGAAGGCAATGAAAAATAATTCTATTTTTCCCTTAAATTGAGAAAGCTAAACTGGTGATCAGTGGTAGATTTTGGGCAGATGGGATGACTTGGAGAAAATGGTTGGCAGACTTAGTCACAAGATAATGAGAGTGAGATGAGGAGTTTTAGGGTGAATCAGGGGATCTTGAACTTTGTGCCATGTAGCAGTGTATGTTTTCACAAAAGGCAAAAGTATGCATAGGAGAACCCTTACCTACAATATGTGATAATCATTCCAGTTCTGTTTAACACACAGCACGTGTAATGCCCTGAAAACACTGTGGTAAATAAGTATTTTGGCATCCAGAATTGGAAATGTTTTTGTATGTATGTCAGTCTAAATATTTCTACTACTATTATCAGTATAATAAGCTAATCTTTTTTCGTTTCCCTCACTCCACTTTGCACTCAAACCTTCTTGCAGCCCTTCCATTTTACCCAGGTGCTCACTCTCTCAATTTCTTTGGTATGAAATAGCCACCACTGATTTGTAAACACTCAAATAGGACCAATATCTCATTGTGTTGGGAAGGAAGTAGAAAGGTGAAGTCAAAATGCTTCTTCTCTATGATAAACAAAAAGTACTAGCATTTACTACAATAATGATAGGAAATGTTAGTATCTATCTTGAAAAATACATCAATAACTTATGTGTGATGGGCTAAAATAAATCTAAAATAATGGATATTCTACTGAGTACTTTTCCAGAACTTTCTATTCTTTCTATGTGAGATGTTCAGATTAAAGATCACTGTTTATTTTGTTTTATTTTAGTATCTTTATTGGATAGAATATATATTTTATAAACAAGGAAAAAGGGCTCAATTTATAGCACATATGGAAGGATTATTTAAATATGAAAGACTGAAAGGATGATTAAATCTCAGCTATTCAAATTTCATTATTTGTTTTGCAGGGAATCTGTTTCATGTTGAAAAATGATAGCAACAAAAGCGTTGGAGTTGTAATATAACTCATGGTACAATCAGTACAGTTTGTCGTGTTTGAATGTCACCATACCTTTAAATATTGGCAAAAGACCTCAGTAGATAGACTACAGTGCCAATGAAAAGTGATTTTTTTCCCCACTGGTTTCTCCATAGTCTGTAGCAATTCTACCAGTCAAATCTAATCAACTTATACAAATAAATCTTAGCATTCCTGAAAGAATACCTTTCAGACTTGCTCTCTAGCATTTGAAGGACAAGCTGACTTCTTTTAACCAATGAACGGAATAGCCTTTCATATAAATAATGTTAAAATTTTAAAATATTCATTGGAAAAAGTAGTTGTGGTTCCAGATTACCTCACCTATAAATTGGAGCTGATTAAGAAGACCTGTAGGATCAGGGCAGGTTTGATCTCACTCTCTGAGTGTTCCAAGATGTATAGGGCAAGAGGAGATTCAGCAGCTTCTGGAGTGGGACCTGGGAAATCTTTTGTTGTAAAATGATCCTGGTCAGGTGATTTGGTACATGCTGTAGCACACATTGGTACCTGCACATTTCTGCACAATTCCTTTTATCCATTATGCCACCCTGCTGGTCTTTATCCTTTAATTTCAGGTTTCCTTCCAAAGTCAGGCCATGAATTTGAATATGCTCATCAACCCAGAAACAGCCAGAGACTGAGCTGTAACCACATGGTTCTACATGTCACTACTCAAGCCCAAGAATGCTTAAATAAGTGCAAAGCTGCACAAGCTAGACATAATGTGGATTTCAGCACCCCTCTTCTGTGTTGACTCTAGGAGTGCAAGGAAACAACCAGTGTGGAAACACAGTCTTCATCACAATCACATCTGATTTCCCTGACAATTTAAGAGTGTAAAAATTGTATGTAGCTGGATGCAAACTGACATACTTGAGTAGCCAGCTGAGACATCTCCTACTATGTTTCAGGTACTGTACAAATGTTTACACCAGAGAACTTTGTAGTACTCATTTAATACTAGTACTGCTGGAGTTCAGTGACAAAACTTTGTCAGCTGGTATGACAGTTTAATGAAGATAAAGAGGACTTTAAAAGCTTATGCTACAAAGGAACGTCCTATTTGGGGAAAATAATGAATAGATACCTTGCTTGGCTAGGACACAGAGAAAAGATGAATCACTTCTCACTGTTGCAGCATGTCACAATGGCATTTTGGCCAAACTCTCTTTGAAGGATGTCCTCATGAAATAAACTTTTTATTCTGATATTCAGAGCAACGGGAAACATCTGGAACAGTGGCAAGAAGTTTGAAATTTGAAGTCTTCAGATAGGATATTTAAATCCATAAAAAGGTATCTAAATAGTAAGTGACTTGATTATTTTGATTTTTCAGATGAAGTAATTACCAGAGGTCCTTATTTTGTCAGCATTTGTGGGAAGGAGGGCAAAAGGTAGCCAAACAAACAAACTATATACTTATATTTAGTTAATGAGAAAAGTAAAAGATTTTAGCACGCTGATGTCTATTTCAGTAGTGAGGCAGGTACTTATCATTCAGTTTCACACAATCTGAGCCATCTAAGCTGTTCATTCATGTCATACCACATGTGAGGTGCAGCCTTATTCTCTGAAACTTCATTTCTTTTTTTTTCTTCTTCACTTTCTGAAAGAAGTCACCTGGAAAATGTTCTATACCTTTATAATCAACCAACACCTCTCACTATTTCACTCTCTGACAGAGACGTGGGTGTTATCTTCACACTGGGCTTTTGTACAGCTCTCACTTGCCTCTCATGGCATTGTCAGGACCAATATTGTGCTTCACCACTGAGTTCAGGCACTACCCACATGGATCTGTACTGCACCAGCCACTCATGTTTGAGCTGGCATCCTGAAAATGGATTTGTAAGAGTTGATAAAAGTAGGTAGGGTTGCGATTACCTGATTGCCTGCTATGTTAATATTCATTCATCATTCTGGTTTTTTTTGAAGTCTTGAAAACTCTATACATGTCAATGAGAAATACAGTGTAACCTTGGATTCCAAATCTTTTTCCCACTGTATCTCTTGAGTAAAAGAATAATTTCCTTCCTTGAACCACAAAATACGTTTTTGGAGGATACACAGGTGAGATAAGCCTATTATAAAACCTCACAAACAAGTAATATTTGTCATCACATTATGTTTCAGATAAATATTTATGTGCTTTTCTGAGGTATGTGCTCTCAAATTTCTATTACATTCCCTTATGAAAAACTCACCTGGAAAACAACGGCATATTAACAGAATCACCTGCTATGGGGTTTCCCGAAAATCATGCTTCAGTTTGGAAAGGCACTGGTATCCTGTCACTGGTCACCAGAGAGAAGAGATCAGTGCCTGCCACTCCTCTTCCCCTCCTGAGGAAGCTGTAACTGCAGTGAGGTCTCCCCTCAGTCTCCTCCAGGCTGAACAGACCAAGTGCCCCCAGCCGCTCCTCATACGGCTTCTCCTCAAGGCTCTTCAGCATCTTTGTGGCCCTCCTTTGAATGCTCTCTAATGGCTTAAAGTCTTTCTCATATTGTGGCACCCAGAACAGCCCCCAGGATGAGAGGTGAGGCCACCCCAGTGCAGAGCAGAGGGGGACAATCCTCTCCCCTGCCTGGCTGGCGATGCTGTGCCTGATTTCCCCCAGGACAAAGTTGGCCCTCCTGGCTGCCAGGACACTGCTTACTCATATTCAACTTGCCAACAACCGGGACCCCCAGCTCCTCTTCCACAGTGCTCATCTCCAGCCTCACATTCCCCAAAAAATTTGGAGAATGAAGGCATTGATCCTGCTAAGTGAGCACTCTACCATTTGAGATATTTCCCCTTCCTACATGGAGCATTTTAATGTAAAAATATAAATCATATTGTTACTATGACTGAGTCTTCATCTATTATGCAAGTATCAGAGAAATAAACAGCACAAGTGTCCCATTCATCAGGAATAGATGAATATTTTGTTCACAAAATGATGATACATAGGAAAAAGATGTGCAATGGTAGCTACTGCAAAACCAGCTTATTGAACAAAGCCATTATCACATCTGTAATTACATTACTTTTCAGTGATGTTCTTCATAGCACTCTGATTCCCAGCCCAAAATGTATTTATTATAATGGGGCATCATCAGCTTATGAATAGGATTCCACATTCAGTATTTTATGTGCTACTGAGCTACCTAGCTCTCAGTGAACATCACCTACTTTATGCTTTCATCATGATGCTATGATGCTGAAAAGAGCAGTTTCAGACATATTACATATTTTGCCTCTTGTTCTTACTGAGCTTATTAGAAAAATGTAATATTTTGCTAGTGATCATTTCTAATTTCAGCTTTTCAATCCCTCCTTTGGTGGTGGAATATCTTCTCAGCTGTGTGTCTATTTGTTACAGTGAAGAAAAGTGCAATTTGTATTACACAGGTACTTTGTGAATGGGCTTAGCATTCTCCCTTATAATTTTGCTAAACTAGAATTGGCATGAGCTTTAGGAGAGATCACAGAGATCTTGTCACACTTCATGAAAAAAATAGAAAGCTAGATTTTTTTTTTTTTTTGTTCCTTTGTATGTTTTTACTCTTCGTATCAGTTTGGATTATGCCACATTGTCCCAGTCACACATAGAGACAGCTTTATGCTCAGTTGTCTATAAAAAACCAGCAGAGATTTGCTGTCCAGTCTGTTTCTAGTTTAATCTTGGAATACACTGATACGTTCTCTAACATGCCTGTGCTCATGTAGCCCTTAGTCCATTAGCTGGAACCATTAAATTAT
Organism: Corvus moneduloides; assembly: GCF_009650955.1. NCBI lineage: Eukaryota > Metazoa > Chordata > Aves > Passeriformes > Corvidae > Corvus > Corvus moneduloides. The sequence goes on from NC_045478.1 coordinate 8,626,286, forward strand.
TTTAGGAACAAAATTTCTGATTTTCCTGAAATGCTTATTTTTCTTTTTAATACACGTGACTCTCAGAGTGACTGTGGAGTGAAAAGCGAAAGTGACAGGATCTGCTACTTTCATTTCATTCTCCTTGATATTTATGTTCAGTCGTGTGATAATTGCTTCCATGGTCCCATCTTTCCAGGCAAATTGGCAAACTCACTGCAAGGTTTCAATCTTGATTTTTTGGTTATTTTCTTTCTTAGCTGTATAAAGACTACCATTAAAGGAACTCACAAGCTGGATTCATATCACCTAACTTTTGCCAGATTCAAGTCTGGCATGTGTTAGCTACTTTGCCTGGCTCCCTCACTAGCTGGTGGATGAAAATAGGTGAATTTAGGACATGAATCCTTGTATCCTAAACTGGATTTATGAAGGTACTTTTGCCTTTATTGCATGAATATTTTTGATGAACACTTATACTGGACACTAATTTTTTCCTGTCTCTGTGTGAGTGAAATAAATCCCACCTTGTAAGCTAACTGAGGTTTAAGAAAATGCAATCTCTGAAATATATATCTTAAATAGCACTGCTAATATGCTCTGTTGATATGAGTCATGCTACCCTGACCACAACTAATGACACAATGCTGACTTGTCTTCCCATTACCTAAATGAGTTACAGACAAATCTGTTAACTTGTATTTCTGAGAAACTGCTTCATAGAATTCTTGTACCAATTTTACTAAGTCTTGAAGACAAAATCTGGGCTGAGCCTTATGATTCTGTTTTACACATGCAAACTTCTCAGTCTTAAAACATCAATTTAAAAATCACTGAACTCTAAATACTGCTAAATTAATCAGAACATAAAATTGTATAAATATTGGCTCATGAAGAGACAGATGCTAGTTTGCTAGATAATGTCTTTTATGAAGAGATGAATTAATGAATGTTTCTTCCTTCCAAAATTCTGATGTTCTTTGTCTTTCTTGCAAGTACCATTAATTTTAATGAAGGGAATTCTAAGAGCAAAAAGCAAGATGAAGGTCACAATGCTAATGTGCTATTGCTGTCATCAAAGCCAATGTATAGACCCAGTTGGGTATGCCTGTTGGCCGAAGGAAGCAATCTATATTTCTGGTCAGATATATTTTTTATTTGCAGAGAAAAATAATTTAGAATATACTGACAGGTAATGGAATGTGGCTGGTCTAAAGCTAGCCCTTACATTTTAGCAGGAACTACCATTCAGAGGCTTGAAACAGAACAGATTTATCAAAGTCCACACCCAATGACAAGGTGGAATTTGGATTCATACTCTCTGTCTCAATCTGCTCAATGCTTGTCAAAGATATGCCAGACAGTAGAGAATGACTGGGAATTATTATCTGGTTCTCTGTTCAAAAAGTATACAACAGATTATCCTGTAGTTATTACTATTGTGAAAATCTTGCTGAAATTGAACAACATGCTTTAAAAAGACCAAACACAGCACATTCTGGGGAAGAACCTCTTAGCATAAAATGAGAAACTCAACCAAAAAAAAATTCTGCAAAGAAATGGATGTATTTTACAGCCTAGCTCAGATCCTCAGCTCCAAAGCACTTTGAAGTCAGCAGAACTGTATCTATTTGTCCCAGTTTGTTCATCTGATCCAATCTTCCCTTGGAGAGCATGGGGATAGCACAGACACTGTTGTTGAGATCAGCAGCACTTTTGTACATCTAAGCAGCATGTCTGCGGAGCCTCCTGGAAAGTTGCATGAGCACAATTAACAGATTGGGCTGGAAAATCACACTGTTTGTGTGATAAGTGCCCCTTCACAGGGTGCAAGCTGTTCCACATCTCCAAACTGTTTTGCTGCTTCTTCCTTTGCACAGGGAGAATGCTCCACAGTGTATGACTTAGTGGCAAACTGCCACCACCAAATGCACGCAGCTATTTAATGTCTTGCTACTGAGATTTGGGATTTCTTGATGTTCATCTCAAATGTAAAATATATCTGAATCATAATCTCTGAGAGGTTAAAGATTTCAGCAGGGGAAATAAATGGTATTTTGTCATCCTGTCATCTGAATTTTTTTATATTTCACACTACAAAGTAACAATATAAAGGGATCATCACCTAGGTGATAAACTGCCAGTTTCCAGACAAACATTTTAACTGATTTACACCTGTTTTCCTCTAGGAAAAACTACATTTTATGTGATGCATTTCTTTCTGAACTGAAAAATGACAGTGGTGCAAGTATCTTCATCTTGGTGTGAATTGACCCAGATTGTAGAAGACCAAGTTTTTACACTGTGACCAATCAACTTCTAGAAACATAAAAACTGCTGAGAGTCCAGTTTTGAAACTTTTACAATATACAGTTGGTGGCAGAATAATGTCCTTAATTATATATTTTATAGAAATGAAACTTCAGGAAAAGATAAAAACCATTTTCATTGGAGCATATCAATATTTGATTTAATGTCAAATAAGAGTCAGAAAACATAACTCAGACTCTTTTTTTTTCTTTTCATAGTCTTACCATTCTTGTGAACATCTCCAAGAGCTGTCCAAAATATGAAACCGAAATAAAGGGATTAAAAACCAGTCTGCACGTAGAATTTCAACAAATTCTTTTAATTTATACAGCTTTAAAAATACACATAATGATGAGTCATATATTCAATGAAATGTGATGCTTCTGGAATGTAGTAAAAGATTATTTTTACAAAGTGTCAGGACACAGGGAAATAAAGAATCAAAATATCTGCAGATACACAGCACTGTTCCCCCTGTAGCTCTCTTAAAGCTCCCTTTTCCATGATGAGTACCACTCCCACTGGGAATGCTTAAATTGCCAATTCATTCCTCTTTACTGCATCAGGGTTTGTGTGTGCTCTTCCTTTTTCTGCACCTTTTTTTTAAGTTTTGGTGGAAATAACTTATTAAGCAGATCGTCCAGAACAAGAGTACTGAGTATTATGATAATCCAAATAAGTAACCATGATGATGACCCACTTTATGATCATATACATGTTTTAAGATATTATATACAAATTATGAAAAAATGGTCTTAATCTCTGAGCATTCAGCATCACTAGGCATGTGTTTTCCAGTCAGCATCAGAATAGGGAAGATTATAAGGAAGTAAAAGTGGGATACATTAAAATACTCATTCACAACAAAGGTTAACTAGAACTAATTCAAGGATTATCAGTGTTAGAAATATCCCATTAGTGTAGCTGGGGAAATTCATAGGGAAATCTTAGTAGAACTGCATTGAGTAGACAGAGAAAAATCAGGTCAGAATTCAGAGTGAAAAAAAAAATCATGTGTTCAGTTGCAAGGATAAAGAACCAGAGATTTGATTTTAAGGCATTTGAGAGCTGTTTCATATCTATGGAGCATCCTCAGGTTACTGAGTCTCAGGGATGTGTTTTCATAATTAAATTAAGAAAAGACATGTTTCAATGCTTGTTACTACTTCAGTATTTCTCAGGGACTAGAATTTCATAGCTGAGGGTGGGTAATGAAGCTCTATGTATATTTAGGTTTTGTTCTTAGTAGTATATGACTTGTCCCACTATGCAGTTAAGAAGGAAATGTATCTCCTCTGAAATAAAAGCTTACAAAACTGGGACTAGCTTTTGAATGCTACACATATTTGCCTTTTTCTCAGTAACCTGTAGTTAATAATATTAATATCATCATTATAAATAATAATTAATTACTATAGTTTTAAGGTCTAGCTCAAAATTACATGAGTCTTATCATATTACTAAAGAAATATGCTTTGTATAGTCTCTTACTCCTGGAAGGGGAATAAAATTTAGAAGATAAGAGTTTTCAGTGACTTCTTCCTTTCTGCACAACAAAATCAATCCTTATTTCATCTTTCTATGACAAAATTAATTTAAAACATCAAAATTAATATATAAAAATTATGACAACCATAAGAAAGGCTTTGAAAACCACAGAAGTATTTTGCTGATTAAAGGTCTTCTTTTGAGGCATAACTACACAACACATTTACTTTTTCTCTCAGAGAAATGAAAGCATAAAAGTATGTGTACAGTTTTGATCACTTTTTCCTCTTGACCAAAAAGACACATACAATTCGCCTCATCAAGACAGCACTGTTACTTTTTTTAAGGCAGGAACCGTCCTTTTCAAAGCCACATGGACAGACAGGTATTGTTTTTTTCATCAGCCATGGAGGAATAAAGAGCGCTGGTTCTCCTTGAGGTTCTGCTCGTGTATTTGCTTCAGGGAAGTTTCAGGATATGTCCTCTCACTCCTCAAGGGCTCTGTCTGCCATGTTTTCCCTGACATTGCTCAGAGCAAGGCTCTTCACCCAGAGGGTGGTCAGGCACTGGAACAGGGAGTGGTTACAGCACCAAGCCTGACAGAGTTGAAGAAATATTTGGAAAATGTTCTCAGGCAACAGTGTGACTCTGGGGGGTGCCCTGTGCAGGGCCAGGAGATGGACTAGACAATACATGTGGGTCCCTTCTAAGGAGACTCTATGATTCCATTAAATATTTTTGCTTTGTGGTCCTTCCTAGAAGGTCCTTAAGGTTGCATGTCTCAAGGGCAGCTGTGTTATGAGATGACATGTAAAGGTCTTCTCCTGCAAGAGCCCCTCAGTTGCTGTCACCTTCCACTCAGGTCACAACATTGGAATCTGCTTCCTGATTCACACCTATAAGGGGACGGTATGGAAATATACGTGTTATAGCACATGTTCATGACACCTTTGTTAAGGAACTTCCCCATCTGACCATTCAGGAGGCACTCTGGCAGTCATACTGTCACCACCAGAGACTTCAGCTACTAGGACCTAAGCCCTTCTGCAGTGGGTGGCTCCAGTGAGCAGATGAGTGCTCTGGTTGATTCCCCGCATACCCCACTCTTGGGTAGTCAGACCATCTTTTCTTACCAGCCCGACCCCAGGTTTCCCATAGCAGAGTCTCATTTGCCTCATTCCATAAAGTAATTTATTCACAGCCTAGTAACATGAAAGAAGTTCAAGCTGCTTCCCAGGGGGGACCCCAAACAAAGGAATTCCTGGGCTTTTATACCCTCACAGTCTAAGTGCACAAAGGTCTCACTCTTCCTCCTGAGTCCTTGGCTCCTGCTGTGCCTTTAAGTGTCCAGTCTCCTGGCCACCACAGATCCCTGTGCCCTTCTCATTGTGCCAAGGGTTGGCAGTTCACAGCCTCTTGCTTTGGGCTGTGCCATCCAGAGCTCAACCTGCAGCTCCCACTGCAGCTGCACCCTGAGCTACCTGCACTCCTCAACACCTTAAGTGTCATTACATTATTGCACCCACATTAAAGCATATATTTGAAACTCATGTTGAATAAAATATGGTAGGGTGGCCTCTGATAGACTAAAGGTCCTGTTGCCAGGGCAGGCGAGGAGCTATTGGTTATTGGTCAGTAATTTCAGCTGGTCATTTGTGGGTTTCGTGGATTGATTCTTCATGATCAATGCCTTCCTCATCAAAGGCTTCTGTTAAAGATAGAGAAGATTTACTATACCATCACACTAATCAATACCCCTTAATGTTAAAGAGGGAATATATCTTTAACCTCTTTGATGTTGCAAGGAATAAAAGTCTGAGTTTGTCTCCTCAAATGTAGATGTCTTCTTGAACAAGGGTATTACAAGTAGCTACTGATCAGGAATGTGAAGAAACTACCCAGTTACGCATCAATGTACAAATGTAAATAACATTACCATGTCATAAGATTAAAATAAGAAGGCTTCATCCTTGAAGGAGATGCCTTGAAGGAGATAATTCCTTTGTTTGTATAGCTTCACGCAAAGTGCAGAGTAGGAAGGCATGTCGTCTGTAGAGCATATTTGGGTTAATCTTATGAATCTTCAAACTTCATTTCTTTTTATGCGTTTGGAAAAGTTGACTGTAAGTGACCTCACATAGAACTTAAATACATGTTAGCAAAGAGGAAAATCATGGTTCATTTGTGTCTATATTCTTTAAAAAACATTTTAAGTGCTCTCTCATTCCTAACTTCATCTAGCAAAACAAGAGGAAAGTATATGTAATATTTTAACCTTCATTATTTACTTAACTCTCAATGGTTTTTTTTCATATAATTACTTTCACACGATTCAGAAGTTCTCCAGAAAGGTGAAACTTGTTAATATATACTCTTTAAAGTACAAATGGGCTGATCTCTTAAGGTTTTCCTATGTATATCATTCTCATACATGAACAAGAAAATTTCCTATTCATGCATCCTTCTGATAGTGATCCTCCTTCATTGTAGTCTAGATTTTGGGATTTGAGATGCCTTTTGTGGGTTTTGCCACATTAACAGAGAAATGTTATTTTGCATCTCATGAATACTGCTGGGCAGGAATCAGCTGCATCTTATCAGTACAACTCCAGTTCCATTTGCTTCTTCATGAAGATGCTAAATATCCAATTTGTATAACAAATATCTACAGAAAGTCAGATTTTTCTAATCATGCTATGACCCCTACGCAAGTTGTCTCAAAGATCAAATCTTATTTAAAAGGAAAAGACAGTACAAAAGTAGTATATCTATCTTCAAATGCTCAAAGCATGTACTGCTCTTTTGACTCTGATGATTTTTAATCATCATGATTTTTAATGCATTTCACTGTCAAGAAAGAGAGGAAAATTTCAATTTTATATATAAACTGGTTCATCTAATTATATTGAATTTTTGTGAGAAAGTACAGATTTGTTGCAAGTAAATGTAAGAGCTTGGGTGAAATCTTTTATGGTGTGAGTTTCTTTCATAAATTTATATCCAACTAAGCTGGTTTTCAGACTTTTACAATCATATTCTGAGTAATTTACCTTGTCTATTCATGGCCTTGGCCTTGGCCAGTGGTGGGTTTCTCTTGGAGCTGGCTGGCATTGGTTCTGTCAGACAGGGGGAAGCTTCCAGCAGTTTCTCACCAAAGCCACCCCTGTAGCCCCTGGTACCAAAAACACACAAACCCAGCACAACTTGTTACCCACAGTGAATTTCACAATTGTTCTTTAAGACTACTGCAAACCAAATCACAGTAAACCACTCCTGATGCTTCTATATAGATACAATATTGTTGTGTCCCATAAGCATTAACATGAAAATAATGAAATGGCTTCATATAGCACTGAACTACAGATAAAATCAAGGTAAAATGTGGACATCTTATGCTGCTCAAAATTTTTTCAAGAAATGTTGACAAAAGTCTTTACGCACTTTTTTGGTTTCAAATAGGAATTTTTAAGACAGTTGTAAATATTTTAGATTGATGCTGTTTTTCATCAAAAGTTTTTGATTTAAACAAAAAGAGAAAGAAGAACAGGAATGTCACACGGACAAACACCTTTTTCTTCATTGAGTTCTTCAGCCAACACTTTTCCCATCCAGGAAAACAAGGAAAAGGTAAGGAAAGAACTCTGAAGATTTTTTTCATTTGTTTTGGATTCAGTTTTATGATAGGTGTTTTTTTTTTTTAGTTGGAATTTTTCTTTTTCACCTGTAGCTATCTGAAAAACTGAGCACCTGACATAGGGACCCTATGTTGGAGCAGGAGAAGACTGTGAGGAGTCCTCCCCCTGAGGAGGAAGAAGCAGCAGAAGCAATGTGTGATGAAGCGACCACAGCCCCCATTCCCCACCCTGCCTTTCTGCTGGTTGGAGGACAGAGAAATTCAGGAGTGAAACTGAGCCCAGAAAGAAGGGAGGAAGAAGGCAGTTCTAAGATTTGTTTTGATTTCTCCATTATCCTACTCTGCTGTTAATGGTTTTACATTAAGCTACCTTCCCTAAGATGAGTCTGTTTTCCTCATGATGGTCACTGGTGAGTGATCTCTCCCTGCCTTTATCTTGATCCACAAGATTTTCACTTTATTCTCTCTCTGTGTGGTTTATGGGGTGGGGAGATGTACATTATCTTTGATGGGTACCTAGCATCCAGCCAGAGTCAACCCATCACACAAGTTAAGAAAATATTGACTGTTGTTATAGATTGACATGGATAAATATAGTAAATAAATATAAGAAATTAGAAATGTAATTTCTCTTTTTAGCAACACATTTATTGTCATCTAATAGCACATACATTAAGAAGATGAATTAATCAAATTTTATGTTCTTCAGCTCCCCCCAGAAAATATGTGGAACAGCAATTTTGATTAGAAGTGTTTTTATTTATAAAACATATCAAACATTTTCCAATAAAAATAGAAGGTTTGCTGTTGCCAATTATGTGACTAACAGTTTCTTCTTTACCCTTATTAATCTTACTATATATGCCTCTACCACGAGTAATCATGCATTTCTCTTGCATTTTTTAAAGGAACTTCAGAAAATGTTAAACTTTATAATTGCTTGGGATTTTAATTGTATGTTCCAGAAAAATTTTTATAAATTGCAAAGCACTGACACTCAAATACTTTAAACCAGGAAAGTGCTGAAACATTTTATAACAGCAGATTGAAGTTAAATCAGCTATTGAAGTGGAGATAAAATGCTGTCAAAAGGAAGCAAATATTTTTTGCTGACATCCACTGCACTTATTTAAGAACTGATTATTTTCTAGTATCTCAAACTTTGAAATTAAGCATCTGACTTTTCAAAAGAATCAATTTCTTGGTTCATGTATTAATATGACACTAGATTAAGCATTTGCAACACAATTTTAGAAGAAATTAATTTCATGTGGGGACATGTGCATTCAAGTTTCTCCCATCTTTGCCTATTGCTCCTGTTAGAGTAAGGTCTCATAGCAGAGCTGGAACTACTTGGAAGAATTTTGTCAGTACTTATTTTGTGCTATATTGGGTCTCTTGCCCAGAGATGGACAATTCATGTTTCAAGTCCACATCTTGTACTGACGCTGTGTCTGCTAACTTGCATGTAGCTTTGCTATTCCAGCCTGAGGGCGGTAAGGAAAAATAAATCCCATGATAAGAGCCAATATGTTGCAGCAGAGGCTGTTGAGATCAACTGATGGATTGTTTCAGGAAGTGACTGAATAATTCTCCCAGGGCTACTCTGCAGCAGACTGAGCTGTTTTGCTTTGCTCACGATGAACTGCTCCCAGGGTAGGATGAGGAAGGCAAGATACCTCTATCTTAGCACAAACTCAGCTCAGCAAAAGGTTGCTAATCATTTTACCAAAGTTTAGGGGAGGGCTTTCTTCTCCTCCTAAGACAGACACTTTCATTTGTTTGGCTGGATTAATCTCTATTGCTTATAATTGGGAGTGTAGGCACATATACTTTAAATGTCCAAAGTAAGATAAAATCAATCACACTCTAGATATCTCTGATGTAGACATCTACAGCAGGGGTAGTTTCTAGGTATTCCTTTATAGCCATTGAAGAGAATAAGCACTTTTATGTGCAATTCATTTGATCTATTTTAGACATGTACTTCAGGATGAGATGAATTGCACACTAGAAGCTCTAATTTCTCTCTATTGAATTTAGAGGGAGTCTAGGGTGACTAGTTCAGGTGCAGACATCTGCATTTTCTTTTAATTAATTGAATCGCTCTGCAGTATGTCTGATGCTTCCAAGAAATGTTGGGTGGACTTAAACATATGTTTGTAGGATTTTTATAACCAGGAATATTAGATTTACTGTGTATTGTATGCAGAAAATCTGTTTATCCATCAGCCCAGAGCTTCTTTAAACTGCTATTTTTACTCTATTTGTTTAATGGAGAATTCACACATATTTCTGTGCAGTAACCCAAAAAGTAGAAATATGGAAGTTTGAAGCTGAAAGTTAATTGCATATTTTATTCCCTATACATCTTGAGTTATTCTCTAAGTGATGATATATTGTCATGGACTTCATCAGCAACATGAACTTCCTTCCAGGGCTGCATGGGGTGAACCTTGCTGGTCAGCTGTTGGTGGAAGAGAAAGGAAAATTGAAAGAAAGTATAATTTTGCTTGTTCCTCCTCTTTTCCCTGCTCTTTGAGTGCAGTAACATTTCCATCTAGCTGCTATAAATTAAATAGTGCACTTTGAACAGAGATTAAATAGTGCACTATGTTGCAACCAAAGAAATCTGTTTTAAAAATTGTCCAACACAACTCAGTTGCCATTGACTTACTTCCTTGGACTACTGGAAGCAGTGAATCTGTAGCAGCATGGACTTCATTCATGGTCTTTTCTGCCAACACACACCTAAAAGTACCTGCTGTATACCCTGCAGGGAAGCTCACTTTGGGATAAGTGAATTGTTCATGTGTGTTTACCATACACCTAAATTCAGTATATTCAGATATTTAAATGGAAGCTGTTTTGTTTTATTTTTGGAGCTCAAAGCTTTCAAGTAGTGTAAATACCTGTAAGTTTGGATGACAATTAAGGCTGAAGTATTGAAGTGAAAATCAGAAAAAGGAATATGAATCATCTCAAGAATGTCTTTGATAGACTCAGATCTTTGAAACAAGTCCTTGTTCAGAAAGAAAAGAGAAGTTGTTTGTGGGAAAGAAGGAAGGAAACTGTGCTGGGAAGTGAAGAAAACTCAAGGATATTCTCATCATAAAACTGACAGTTCAGAAAATAAATAAGTCTTATCCCTGAAAAAGCTTGATATTTCAGCAGTTTTGTTGGTTTTCTTTTTTTCTTCTGTGGCTACTGTATCTCTAGACCCAAAACACAGACTGGTAGAACTGAATAATGCATTTTCTCATAACTCATGAATATTTGTCAACAACAATTTAATTTTTTTCAACAGCTGCTACACTTCTGATTAGAGATCTGTTCTTAAGTACTTATATGGTTTCAGTTAACATTTGACAAGTGTATCTTTCATAAAGATTTTTTTTTTTAAAGTTATGTTAATACAAAAACATTTTGAAACATAATTTAGATAGTTTGAGGCATATCAGATCAACCAGTTTTGACAATGTAATTGCTTTAGGCTCTCATGGCTATGATAATAGCATCCCTTTGGACTATAGCAGATTGTGTCCCCTGAGCTGGATCAACACCATCTGTGTTGGGTTGACCCTGAGTTGATGGACAGTCTTTAAGACCAATTACGCTTCTCACAATTTACATATTTAAACCGCACAGAAAGGCGGGACTTCCCCTTTTGGTCGGAGCTCGCCTGCTGGAAGGTGGGGGGGCTCCGAGCCTCCCGGCCCCGCTGGGCCGGGCCGGGGCCACTGCCCCTTTCCCCCTTTCTCAGCACCACGGCACGGACCCTGGGTCGCTGGGGGGGACTGTCCCAGAGCCGCAGGCAGCTCAAACCAGCCATGGACTGCTCACAGCTAAACCCATCCAGCGCAGCTTCTGGGGACAGGCGGGTCCCTCTCCTCTCCATGCGGAGCCGGCGGAGCCAGCGGGAGCCGGCAGAGCCTCCTGTCTGCAGCCAGCACACTTCGTGCTGAACTGAAGAGGACACCGTGCAGCCAGCAGCACAGAGGGAGCGAGGCTTTCCCCACCGTAAAGCCCGAACAAGAACACCCTTCAACGTGGAGGCTTCAGAGTCAGAGAGAAAGAGAAGTGAGTCACGTGGGACGGAGCTGGAAATGGCGACAGGAGAGAAGAGGGCGGTGCCGCGATTCTGGCGCGCAGCTTAAAAGAAACCTTCTTGCATGCCGTGGTAAGAAACCGTAATACCACAAACTGTTTGTCTCTTTAATCCATTTGAAGAACATGGGGGGATGGAGTATCCTCGTGTGCCTATGAAGTTTGTGAAGAGTGCCTATGTCAGGCTATATAGAAGTAGTGAGAGGCTGTTAGAGACTTGTGGCGAAGAAAAGCCTCTGTGTGCAGGCCAAAATAACTTATCCTTAAAAAGATGAATAACCCCATGTGATGGCCCATGTTTTGTAGTATGAAAGAACTGTGAAATTCTTCATGGGAGAGATGTTCTACACACAGCAGACTGTTTGTTTCCGGGCGGGTGTGCTGTTGGTGGCAGTTTGGGAACCACGTGCAACTGAAGGAAAACCTTTTCTTCCTTAAGCATAAGAGAAAAGACTTTTCAAGAACTGCAACACTGACTAACATCCCATGTTCTGTTATCCCTTGTGTGAGCTGGATAAAAGGAGAGAAGTGCTGGAAAAGGGGGGGGGGGGGGAATTTACTTTAATTTTGTTTCGTTGTTTTCTCTTTACTTTTAATTCTGTTAGTAATAAAGCTCTTTCATTGTACTGCAACTGTTTAAGGTTTGTGCCTGCTTTGCTTTTCTCCTAATTCTTATCTCACAGAAGAAAAATAAGTAAATAATGGATATTTTGAATCAAAACCACTACATTTAATTGGTGTTTCTGCCTGGTTTCGAACTCAACCCGCTACACCATCTCAGCCTAATAACGGGGTAACTTTATGTCTCTAGTCCCTGATAAGTGTTTTCATTCACCTTCATTTCATTCACCTATTCATGGTTCTTTTCACAGTCAGTACAGATAATCTTAAATTTTCTTTATATTTTTTATATTATTAATATTCTTAATCCTATTTTGTTTATACTGTATATATTTGTTCTTGCATTTTTGTCACTGACATATTGCATTACTTGAACATTTAGAAAAGGATTCCCTTGAAATAATCCTCATCAAAAAGCATCTCAGTTTCTCTTTGTGTTAAAACCAGCAAACAAAAAACCCTAAACTTTTTATTTTTTTTAAAGAATTCCCACCCACCAAAAAAACCACCAGAAACAACAACAAAAAAAGACCAAAACACTGAAAATGGGCACTAATTTCCCTTTCTGAACCATTCCTCTTCTGGCTTGTTTCACTATCATCTTTGCATGTCTTGCTGATTTCAGTTCCCAATGAACCCAAGGGGGAATTTAGAGCACCTCTTTAATCATCACTTTCTGAACCTGGGGCAATGATTCTGAGAAGCTGTTTGCACTGCAATTTAAAAAGGAAAGGAATTATAGAAAATGTGTCCCTCTAATCAGCACTTGTGGTAAAATATATGTTAATAAAAAAAAAGTATTCCCATTCCATTCATAATTTATAAAGCAGATAGATGGGAACATACACACGATCTAGTGTGTGGGTAGCAGACACGTGGCTCTAATCTTTTGATTGCGACAACACAGCTTTATTGAGACCAGTGGAGCTCCTGCTGATTTACACCAGTCCAAGCAGGATGCAAATCAAGTCACTCTTACTTTAAAAAAAAACTTTAAGTGGCACAGAGTGTTTTAAAGGAGTCATCCTACTTTTACAGCTTTAATATTTTGCAACTTGAATCTCTTCTTTGTTAACAAGGTTTTTATGCTGGTTCTACTTGAACAGAGCCAATAGTCACAACAAGGTGAAAGTGTTATAGGAAACCCAGAAATCACTAAAGTTAAGATGATTGTTCATAATCATAAGTTCATAATGCAGAAGGTGAGGACCTTTGTAGATGGAAAGATTGACTTGTGTTTCCCAAGATCTGCCTCCAATATTTTTCTTAAGATTTGATCTTGCAAAGACTCAAGGCAGTGTGTGTTCATCCAGACACACCACAAAACACGACAAAATTATACTGAGAGGAAAAAAAGCATCTTTGTTGTCACTTTTCCTTTCTCTATAACTTCTATGTCACCAACTCCAGCAGAAGCATCGTGGTGAGGCACAAGCAGCAACAGGAGATCAGCTTGTAGTAGTAGTATGTAAGAGAGCACCAAGTAAATGTCTTGGGAGAAAATAGTCTTGTAAAATAATAGTGTTATTTTCAAAAACAAATGGAAGAGATGTTTTGTTTATGAATTGTAGAGTATCTCCTTGGGGCTGGATTCTCATTTTAATAATTCTGTTATTGGAGAGATGGCACTGCCTTGCAGTCAGCAATAACTCACCTCCCACACTGTCTGTAGACTTCATAGTCTCTTATTTATCCTGCAGCATTAGTATTTTTACCGATAGGGAAGGAGACAGCTGTATTCAGGCCACCTACTGCAGGGGAAATGAGTGATTCAGATGGTGCTTTATGAGCTGACAGTCTCTGGCTCCATATTCAGCTAATGAGAAGAAGGAGTCATGATTTCTAAGTCAGACAGAGTGCTTGCTATGGCTGCTTCACCCAAACATTGTGATTAGTTCTCTTCAGTTTCAAACAAATTCAGAGCACACATGTCTTCAGTCATGCAATCCCCCTTTGAATTTACATGCCACAGGAGGTGTTTAAGTGCATCTTGGGCTCTCCGCTACACAATCTGACTATGGGCCAGTGAGACTAACAACATCCTGATGCTTAGTTTCTGTGGCTGTTGGAACCCACTGCACAAAATAATACATTGATAGCCCATTCATCCTCCTTAGTGTTTGTGAGCCAGATGTACAAAAATGTGGCACTGATGCGAGGTCGAAATTAGGACTTTACCTAAAAACCAAAAGCTTTTAGCTGTACAAAGTCTCTGCAGATGTCTGCTTTTAAGCTACTATTGAATATTCCACCAGAATAAGCTTCACGTAACTGATAAAAATAGATCATTATATATAGATTATGCTGTGATTCAAACCTGTGATTCAGGATAATGTAGCTGGGGAAGCCATTGTGACAGTTGGGAAACCATCCTTAATGTGGAAGTGTTGCCTCCTTGAAATAAGGCAGAGATAATCACTGCTTTGTACCAGATCTCATTAACTATATTTAAATGTTTCAACATTTTCAAATCTTTGGCTTTAAATGGTTACATGTTACAGCAGCACTGAAAGCATTATTAGATGGGGATAGAACTTAAAAATTAAATTGCAAAATAAAAAGAACGGCAGGACAAGGTGTCATTACAATGAGCTGTAGGAATATATGACTCTTAATCTCATTCTTCTGTACTGACAAATGCACCGTCTGTCTATATGGCATTAATGAATGACAGTTTCTCACCATTTGGTGGATGCATGTGTCATCATTTGTCTAGATGACATCTTGATTTATAGACATCATTGAAAAACATCAGAAAATCTTTCTACAAGTTTGATGGGAATTCTGAATATGTGAAAGTAGGGATTTTTTTTTTTTCTGAACAGTTCATTGGGGTTTACTATTTCAGGCAATCAGAAGCACCATATGGTCCCTTGGTTGGGTTTTCACTTGGAAGATGAGTGCCTTGCACCCAGTTTCCTGCTGTACCTGAAGCTCCTTTCTGACCTTGGACAAATCATCTACTTTCTCACACTCAGTTATCTCAGCTGTAAACAAAAAAGTGATATTTCTTCCTCTTGCAGGGGTAAATAAAATCTCATGGAACATGCTAAGTGGTTTAGAGGCCGCACTATTTGTAATTCCATACTCAGGATTTATGTATTAACTAGATTTTAAAAGCAAATTTCTCTTAAAATTATATGAGGAAAACATAAGGGGATTTATAAGAAGTAACTTGCAGAAAATACTTTAAATCTTTATATTATGTACATTGAAAATATGGATGAGAAAGAAAAATTCATCTCACTCTAGAAATGTAATTCTAGCATAGGAAGAAGTAAATGGAATGGTTGGAATACCATGGAGTGTCATCACTAAGGATTGACACATATGTGTGTGTATGTGTGTATAGGTGTGCAATAATATACACAGCTTCTCCCTGGCTGCCTGTACACAGAAATTTGCACAGTTCAAATTAGCAATGTAGCACATTTTCCAATGACTGAGCATTCATTTGTAGCTTAAGAGTCAGAAAAAACCAAGCAGATATTTATAATAATTCTCCTTTAGTAGAGAATGATTATTTTCTCATGGAGCTTTTATTAATCATTCTGGCTCTACTTGTCATTCTAACACTTTTTATGTCATTTCCCCAATATGCACCAGCCCTCTGACTGTTCTGTGTATGTCACAGCAGCCTGCAGCAGACAGGATTCATGCAACATCCCTGGGTGTGCAGGGCTGGATGTCAGCCAGCTTCCACACAGCCATGCAGACACACAGAGGAGCATTTCCTGTCATCACGTGAGGCACCTGAAAGGTGTAATACTGCTAAAAATATAAGCTTTGAAGCGTAGCAAGGCAGAAAAGTGTTTCAGAATGGATTACTCTCATCTCCTGTAGGGTCTGCTGCCCTGTTAAACAGGGAAATAAGGCACAGTGACAAGACATTTCAGTTGGGCCAGGACAATCCCAGAAAACAATTATTTTCCTTGATTTCTAAATTTAAAAAAAATCTCCTGAAGTTTTTTTAATCACAGATTTTGATTGTTATTTTTTCTGGCTCTCACTATCAAGTCACAATCCTGGCAACTTACTTTTTTCCTGGGCCAGAGCTGTAGAACTGAAAACAGAGATCTCCCTCCCAGCTTCAGCTCCTTCATCAGCTTCTCTGACCAGGAAGGATGAATTGTCTTTACATCATTCAGCCCTTCTCATGTGACCCTCCCTTGAAATAAAACCAAATTTGGTTAAACTGCAGGAGGAATTTTTAGGACAGCCAGGGCTGGTACCTTCTGTTCCTTTCCAAGCAGTTGGAAAGTCATTAGGATTAATAGGTACATGCTAGCCCAGAGTGACTACCTCTGGGATAAGGATATTCTTCAGAACAAAGCATCTCATCTAGAACTGCCAACAGGCTGTTAGGGTTGCCTGCACTGTGCTCTGGAGGAGCGATGCAGAGCTTCGACTTTGCTGTAAGAAACATTTCTACATTCCCAGGACTGGCCAGGCTTGACCCCATTTAGCTACAGAGATCAATTTAGGTCAGGAAGAGAGGTCATTTTCTGTACGCTGTTCTTGGAGAGTTTAAAAATGACTACACAGAGGTAGTCAGCCATTACACTTGTCTCAGATCATCTCTCACTTCTTTCTGCCAGAGTAAGACAAGTCATATGTAAGAGTGCTTTGAAGTGATGGATGATATTGTTGAACTTTTAGTGGACAGTCTGTTAGCTGGGATGAAAAAGGCAACAATAATATATAATAAAGAAAGGACATAAGGTTACACACAGTAACTTTCAGCAATGGTCCCTGAATCAGATGCTCTTGTCTCTGTGCTTGTGAGGTGAGTCTGACCTAGAATATTGGAAAGGACTCATGCATATGAATACAAATTACGTGTCACAGCTGATTAGTGAATGATGATAAAGCACTGTGGCACTCTTTTTCTGGAATTCAAGTCTAATACTGAGAAAAGTACAGGCTGCAAAACTTTTTCCAACATTTAGAAAGGATCATCACAGAATGACAGGATGGTTTGGGTTGGAAGGGACCTTAAATATTATCTGGTTCAAACTCCCCTGCCATGGGCAAGGACACCTTCCACTAGACCAAGTGGCTTGGAGCCCCATCCAACCTGGCCTTGAACACTTCCAGGGATGGGGCAGCCACAGCTTCTCTGGGCAACCTGTGCCAGTGTCTCAGCACCTTCACAGTCAATATTTTCTTCCTTATACCTCATCTAAACCTGCTCTCTTTCACATTAAAGACATTCCCCATTGTCCTGTCACTACAGGCCCTTGTAACATGTCCCTTTTTACCTCTCTTGTAGCCCCTTTAGGTACTGGAAGGTGCTGTGAGGTCTCCCTGGATCTCTCCTCCAGGCTGAACAGCCCCAAAACTCACAGACTGTCTTCATAGAAGAGGTCTTTTTATATCTCTTTGCATCTTTATATTTAAATAGGATACATTTCTTTATTCACACACTCCTATTTCTTCTTCCAATTTTGTTGTGGTTAGGAATTTTTTAGATTCTTTTTTTTCAGGTGATCTTTTTTCTTCCCTTTTTATTTTTTTAATCTATACTTGTAGGTTAAATCAATTGAGGAAAAATCCCTCTTAGAACAGTATTCTTATGATTTCAACAGAGGTCATTGAGGGAGATAATATATAGTTTGTAGGAATGATGGAGGAGGAGGACAGAAGAAAGGGAACCTTTAGCCTGCACCTGTAATGTTTCTAACACATGTAGGGCTTACAGATACAGCTAAAAATAAAGAACCAGTAACAGGCATAGTAAATATTAAATTAAATGACTCAAGGAGCCAGAAAAACAGAAAAAGTGGAGATCCATAACTGGAGTTGGTTTAATTTGGCACCTGTTTGTTGACCTCAAAGGTGGATGCATATGAAGATCATGTGTCAGATTACAAGTGTTTGAAATGTACAAATTTATCTACATTAGGAAATGCAAGGGGTGACTTTGAATCTTCACACATAGGAGCTGGGAATTCCTGATTTCTAATAGAGACTATATTTGGGCAAACAAATGGATATTTGCAGGTAAACACAGCATGCTAACTTGAAATCTGAAAGCAGTGCCTTTGGCTTCAAGCATTTGTGCCTAAATATCAAACTGAACTATGGTCATAATAGGATTTTAAAATTAAAAACATGCAGGGTCTCATTAGTTTCTATATTCTTTTATCTGTAGTCTTCTGATAAATTAAATATGAAGACTTCCAGAAATCCAAAATCAAGGCTAGGAATGCTGAACTAATAGCCAGCTGGTTAACACAGAGCTATGATTAGTGTTGGCTGTTTTGCCAAAAGTGCAGCTTGTTTAATAAGTACAATTTTTCCTCTTATTCATTTCAGGGGAAAAAAAAATAGCCAGAATTCTGTCAGATGAGGATTAACTTTTATGAAGGAGAGGTTTCAGCAATACTTTGTAACCATCTCCCTACAGCCTGCCCTCCTCATTTCCACCTCTCAACACTCTATCTCCATACTTAAAAATAGATAATGAAAGGATTTTTTAAACTATATATTTCCTGAATGTTATTCTTCTATTAAAACCATTTGCAGAATTTCAAATAGTGCACTGCATGTTCTTATTCTGTGAAGTAAAGAGATTAAATTATGGCTATACATGTGATTTTAGAACAAATCACACACATGGACAACTCAGGGTAAAGAGTAATTTTCTACAGTTTATGCTAGTAACCAGCAAACCTTTGGAAGTCTTGTGTACAAGCAATTTATACTGCTTACCCCCAGTCTTATCGTGGTTCCAGAAGTGGGAAGCTCAGCCACTGTGATATCACACATTCTACTTTGAAGAAGTTAGTTGGATGGCAACTAATATTTACACTTGGTAACAACATATCCTAAAAAAAACTTTGCATGAAGAGACCTTGGGACAAACTTGCATTTGGCATAAATTGCCATTTTCAGTTGAAGGCAATTATCTATTTCCATTTACACCAGATGCATATTTGACCCTTCTCATATCTCAGAGCTGTAACAAAGCTGGGCATGCAAACAGACAACAGGTAAATGAAACAGGTTCATGTTTCAAGTAGATGCTATGTAAGGAAAAAGTACATGTGTAACAATTTAAAGTTGCATATAATAACAAGACCTCAGGAATTTTTCATACATATTTCAATCTTTTGAAAAGGAAATTTTTAAGGGTTTAAAATTCACCAATACAGCAAGGAGTTTTATTCAATCATCTTGGTCCTAGAATAGTTTTAAACATGTGCTGAAATATCTACCTGCTCAAATATCACTGTTTGTTGCTGACTGATAAACTTTGTACTTCGGATTAACTAGAGCAAAGACTAGTTTCGTTCATGATTTTTGTATTTGATTTTGTGGCAAATTTATTGTAAAAAAAAGTTCTATATCTAAAATAGAATATGACATTGTAAACATATTGCTTTCACAACATTTGTGGTATCATCAAAAGAAAGAGTAGAATCTGTAAAAAATAACAACACTGTAAAGTACCTGTTGGCATTTGTCTATTTAATCTATAATCATTACAGATTTTCACACATAATTTTTTTGTAAAACTTTTTGCATATTAAGATTTTATTATTAAACAAAATTGATTAGCTTTTCAGCATTATAAATGTGTACATGGTATCCATTTTATCTTTGAATTAGAGATCCTTTCCCACATGTAATTAAAATTGAAAAGACAAACAACATCAAATAAATTAGTCATGCTGCAATTACACCAATATTTTCTTCTTCTTTCTTAACTCCAGCCCACACCCCATATTTGAGTGCATTATAAGGGTCTCATATGCCCACACAGATATCTAAATTATCACATAATCTTTACAGATACAAATATAATTCTCATGTGTTGCTGTCTGCAGTTTGTGGATCTATTTTCCGATCAATTCAAGGCCAACTCTCATTAGTGCAACAAGAGCTTTCATGAATAAATCCCTCATTTTTCAATGATAGAATAGATTCTTCATTATTGAATTGCATGCACTCAAGTGGGATCTATCTGCATCTAAAGAAAGAAAGTCATGATTTTTTAAATCATAACAAATGCCCCAGTATATTTCTTACCATTTCGTTTCTTTAGAACTGCATCTAATTTCCTGAGTATCTTTGATAAACATTGGCTTTTTGTGCCTTCTTGGTTAATGAAAACTCAGGAAATATTTCTAAAGCCTATTAATTAGGGATGTTTGTGTATTTTCTAAGCTACTCTGAAGAGCAAATGATATCCACTGATATGAATTACCCCCACAGTCCAAGACAGAATATATGGGTCATCATTAACAAAATGACAAAAAGAGAGTCTGTGAGTGTTGTTGGCAAGATCTCTATCTAGTCAGTGGTAGACACAGTGCAAATATACATGGATTGTATTGAAACTTCCTTTTCTTACTTCAAAATCATCTGGGAGGTGTGCATGATTTACGAAAGCATTGCTATAGAAAGTAAAAGAATAAACTTGCTATGGTGGGCACAAGATATGGAGTTTCACCCACTACATTAAATATTGTGATCTTCTCTGAAATACTGGATATTAAAAAAACCCAAACAATTCCACTCTGTTTATTTAGGAGATAAAATATACTTTTGTTGATGACACCTTGATTTTTTTTTTTTTTTTTTTAGTATTTGGTGCTTTGATTACATGCTAAAACAATAAGGAGAATTTTAAATGTTCTTTATTATTGTTTATTGTTAAGGTGATTGAAAAGGTAAAAAAAACTTATTTGTGTCCCATTTAGGATAGATAAAGCTCTTCTTACGAATAAGATTCAGAAGTCTGGAGGTCACCAAGACCTTCTAGGTCTTTTTTTCTGTTTCAATCTTTAGCTCTTCCAAGACTGCCCTTCAAAGGGTGATAATGCAACATGAAGTATTGAGCCACTTTCATGGCAATAGGAAGAGGATGGTGAAATATCATTCCTAAATGAAGAGGCTGAATAAACACCTGTCAGGCATTAAGTGTTTTGGATCCTGCCTTAAAACACATCAGTAGGCAGACTGGCTCTTGCTGAAGTGTCTTCCAGCATTGCTCCTAGGATTTTCACTGATATTTGAGAATTAGTCTCAAGATGAAAAGGTATTCCCATCTGGAATGATCTATTTCATTGCATCTAAATAAAAAGATTTTCTATGTACAGCCATACCTTTCTCCGCCAATATTCAAGGAAGGATGGGCTGAATCACCTCCTGAGGACCTAACATGGGAATTGCCTTCCAAAAGGTCCTGTCTCTCCTCTACAGGATTCATAATAAACTAGTGACTGTACCATTAACAGAAATATCACACTTGAATCCACAAGGTTTTAGTGAAGAATTCAGTGTTTTGTGTTAAGCAAAGTTCTCACTGCATGTAAGGATGCACAGTGTGTCTTTATAGACAGAAAATTTTTCTCTAGTTTTATTGCATCTTAGACTTTTGGAAAGAAGGAGGCTACAGAGCTCAGCTGCAACTTACTGTTCAATCACCTGTTTTCTCAGATATCAGTTATGTTAAAATAAAAATGACATCCCTATAGAAATGAAGTATACTGTAAGTCAATGCAGTTTGTGCTGGTTTAGCAGTAAAAGTGATCAAACTTTATTTATTAAGTCCTTATTATATTTTTAATAATATTTCAAGTCTATATGAGATTGCATAGAATCTCATATAGACTTGAAATATTACGAAATGTCCAAGAAGTGTCCAAAAAGAAGAGGAAAAAAAAGAATAAATTTTTGGCTGAAAATATGAAATGATCCAACAGAACTGACTCACATTGGCTGTTGACCATTCAGAAACAGCACCAGTGCATTGTGATCACCAGTGACTCACTGTCACAGGCTGCCTTCTCACTGGACCACACTTGTGGCTTAGATGGAAATCGATCCCAAAGAAGACAGAGTAGATCTTTTTCTCAACTATTAGCAGAACAGTGAAGGAATTCCTTCCCCATGATTTGGGAAAAATCACTAGTTATGAATTACTGGACAAATGTGCTTTCTTTGATCCACAGAAAATACCTTAGTGCTTTTAGCTGCAACACTGTATTGCTTGCTAAATGCCTGAACCCCACAACTTTAACAGCTGTAGAGTTTTCTGTGATAATTCTCTTTCATATGTAAAAATATATAAGGCCAAATGATGCAAAAGGGACATTTGCAACAACTCAAGCAGACAGAAGAATTCAGATATGTTGCAGTGGCACTGCAGGATGGTGAGGGCCTGATTCTGCAGCCAATAATAGAATATGAAGATAAACTGCAGTGCTTAGAATTATAAATTTAAATTACTTTGTACACCTGCAATAGTTTGCACCTTTTCTGTTGAAGACCACTTCTCTACACCATTTCTTGCATTATAAAACTTGTAGTATTTGCCTAGAGTGTTCTGATTTTGGCAGTTGCTCCAGTGGATTACACTGCTCAATATTTTGTAGTCCCTTGTGACATGCCTTTTTCTTGAGTGTAGTAGACTTCTCATCTAGGTCAATTCTATCCATTTATTTAGCTGTTATGTTTTAAGATTGATTGCTATATCTATTTATGCATCTCTATTGTGGTTTAACCCCAAACATTAACCAAGCCCCACACGATCACTTCCCCACCCATGGGATCAGGGAGAGAATTGGAAGGGTAAAAGCTAGAAAACTCATGGGTTGAAATAAACACAGTTTAATACTGAAGACAAAAAATCATGATTTCCTGTGGATAGGCAGGTGTTCAACCATCTCCAGGAGAGCAGGGCCCCATCACATCTGGTGGTTACTTGGGAATACAAATGCCATCACTCCATATGTCCAAACAATTTAAAGCCAGTCGATATTCACATAACTTTTAATTTGGCTATTGGATTTGCCAATTAAGAATATCCTCACAATAAAATAAACTTTGCTCTTAAGTTTTAAAAATATTTTCCAATGTTGTCCATTTTTAACAAATTAGTATGGAATGCATAGCCATAGAGGAGGTTTAAAAAATGGAGTAAGTGATTTGGAATCTGTTCTCAGAAGAAAAAGGGAAAGACAGTTCCTGTTGCTAAGTGTCTGAGTATGTTAACTGCATTGGATTTTAAATAAATATGATATTTTCATGATTCAAATACTCTTTGTTAATAATAACAATAAATAAAAAATTCTTTAGTCAATATTCAGACAAAGTGATCTCTTATTTTATGAAGATAAGTGTTGGTTTTGTTTTCTTTGTTTAGGTGTTCTTTCTTTTTTTAATTTAGCTTTCTGTACGGATTTCTTTAAGTGTGACAAATATATGCCTTAGAAACTACATATTAGCAGAGTAAGGAAATTTTGTAGCAAGATACTGAAGATTTAGGGATTTTTTCTCTTCGTTTAGAAGAGCAAAGTCAAGGACAATTCCATGTATTCTGCAAAGTTCAGCAGTAATATTATTATTCACACAAGTTGTCTCAGCTGTGAAGTCAGTACATTTGTTCTGGATGTCTGTTTATTATTAATGGCCCTTTCACCTGACTTTCTACATTTGTTTGAGCCAACATAGCTCCTGCCTGCTGGCCAGCTCACTTAGATTGTTTTCATCCCCTGGTTGTCTTAAAGGTGAAGCTTTGTCCCAAATGTCTTAACTACTGCAAGGATATAGGATTGGAACAGAAAATACTTAGGAAACAGCAGATGAAATAGTAAAGCCTCTCCTCCTATTTTCAAGGCATCACTCATTTTGTCCAAAATGCTCCCCTCAGCATGACATCATAGGGTAAAATTCACCATGGACCCAGAGTAAATACAGCACAAAGATCCACTCAAGTTTGACACCACACTGTATCTGCCTTAAGCAGATGTTTAAATAGGAATTAAGTGGTGTTTTGCCTTTTTGATGGCTCTTTGCAAACAAGCAATTTCTATCCAAAGAGAATTAGCATAAAATTGAATCAATTTATTAAAAGTTCTGACTGGGAAAAAAAAATTAAAAAAAGATTAGTTAAGAAAATATGACTTCCATCTTGGAAAAAATATATTTAGGAAAATTATCTTTCTTGTTGTTGTTGTTTTTAGTGGGAGTATTAAACTGGGGAATACAGTTCCTAAACCATAAGAGGTCTAGTTTTCTGTGGGCCACTTCCAAGGGTTTCATAATCTGAGATTTATTTGTAGTTTTATTTTCATTGGAATCTTAACATACTTAACAATATTGCTGATGGAGAACTACTACTGATACTACTACTACTGCTGATGAGAACTACTCATACTATCAAAGATGTTTATATAAAGCAGAAGTAACACTACCAAAGAATTAATTAGCACGAGCAGTGGAGGTCACTGGAATGTGAAGCGCAGGGCTTTTACTACAGAATCAAGAGTTGAACAAAATGAGATATTGGTTTAGCTTCAGTAGCTTATATTAAAAAGAACTCTATCAAATGGCTACAATTTCATCTGCTTGTCCTTCCTCATTTATAGAGTACCTTTAGGAAGTTATTCTGGTCTTTCAAGAGGATTTGTAGGGTGACTCAGTACCCAAAAAAATATATATCACAATCTCAGTAAAATAATAAGTTACAGACATTTTAAGCTCAATAAAATGTAACATTCATATAATTTTGGTGTATAGGGGGATATGTGTGCATGCTAGAGTGATGTGAAATACAGAGCCACAAGGTGATAATATGCCACATTAGGACAATTCATTTTAAACATCTTAAAATAGAAATGTCTAAGGAATGAGAGATGGAGGTCAGAAAAATTCATGAATTCTTCCACCTTATTTTCATAAATCAATGCCTTAGGCCCCACTGAGGCAGCTAAAAATACATTTCTCTTTCAGATGAAGGAGATTAGGAGGTGGGAGGGAGGGCATGTTGCCTTGCAAATGTAGAGGATGTCAGAACTGTCATGAAATTTATGAACATTTTGTGTAGGTGTTACTGCATGAGGGATGCACTTTCCCTTTTAGTGACATAGATAATAATAGTCTTTTGTAATCCACTATATAGAATTTGAAATTTCACCTTTTCAACCTATTATGTTTGTGGCAGAGTCCCTAAATAGCTAATGGGAGAGAAAGGGTGAGGTTGAACAGACTGAACAAGTTCTCTCTGCTACTGTGTAAATTTTGTGGATTTCAGGCAAGAAACTGATGATGAACTGGTACACGGCAAATGCATCATATTCTGTTTCTAGGAACTATCGACTTTCCTGGGTATTCTGTTTAGAGAAGACAGAATAATGAAGATGAGTACATTTCACTCCAGATGTCAAAGTACAAATTGGAATGACTGCATTTACTTAGGAACTCTCTGTTTCCCAGTGAGGGATGCAAGTCCCAGAGACTGCAGCCATTTCAAAGATAGAAAATGTAAGCTGAAGTCAGGTAAATCTGGTTCAAACTTCTTCAACACATGGCTATTAATCAGTTGCTGAAGTTAACTAAAATGTGAACATAGACTGTACAGGAGAAGTGAGAGCCCCTCCTCACATATTCATCATAGAGAAGCAAAACCTGAACTCTAATGACTGGACCTCCATGGCACAAAAATTAAGAAGACAAATAATGCTAAGGGTGCCTGTTAATTGGAACAGCTCAGTGGGTAGCCAGTTAAATGGCTGTCTTGATGAGGAGAAAAAAACCTACAAAAATAGCTTTGGAAATAACCAAATTGATATAAAACTGCACACAAACTAAAGATTGTAAAGACAAACATTTTACATGCTCCTTCTTTATGGAATCTGCCTCCTCTAATATATCCTTTGCAAGACAGAGGGGTCAGTATCTGTTGCATACTGAAGACACTTTACCTCTGATACAGAATATACTGCAAATATAGGGGCAGGAAAGGCAAAGATAGTTGCACTCATTAGGCAGATCTTCATTTTGCTTCAACAGATGTAAACTTTAGAGCTTCTAAGAGCAAAGGTTAGCTTTTCTCACTTGCTTGTTGCATATAACTTTTCAATTGCTGCCTGACCACTCCTGCATCAAAACATCAATTTCTGTGATGAGATAGAAATGTTTTCTGTGCACAGATTATGCAAATACTTCCACACCCACCAAACTTGACCCACCCATGTTCTAGTGAATAACACTACCAACCATTACAATGACATATTCCTACTTTCATGTAACTGCTGATTATAATGTTTATGACTTCCACATAGCAGCTTGAGGAGGGCATTTAAGTATCAATTAAGGACCGAATATTCCCCCCATCTTCTAATAGACATACATAGTTTCCCACTGAGATGAGCACTAGAGGAACTGCTTTGCTCAAACCCGCTCCACATTCGGTGACTAAAGGAATTTTGTAAAATTGCCTGGTGCTTTACTTTGATTCTTTCCTAATGCTGCTGTAGTGGGAAGCATTCTCTCTCCTGTGATGGAGCTGCAACTCATCTATGTGTCCCAAGAAAGGATAGTCTTTTTTTTTTTTTCTTACAGTGTTTTATCATTTTTTTGCTACAATTTCCCTCCTGCTTTTTCACTCATCTGTGATGAATCTCCTGTCACCACAAGGTTTTCAGTATAGTTGTGTGCTTTGCCCTCGACATTTTTGGACAGAGCTTCTACAGCTCACCCTGTAGTCATGCACATGAACACAGGCGAAGACAAGTCTCTGGTGGACTGGATTTTTCTGTTTGTATTGGGCTTACATGGCAAGGCTTTAGTAGGGGCGTGTTGGGAGGCAGAGTGCTGCAGGGGTGGCTTCTTTGAGAAGAAAACAGAAAATTCCCCTGTATCGGAGTTCCTATTCCTGCCAGCTCCAGGATGGACCACAGCGAGGCAGGTTGTCCCCTGCATCTGAACCTTGAGCTACTCCTTGGAGGAAACACAGGGAGATTTTGGCATCTCATTATGGCATGCCGAATGGAATGACCAAGTGACTGTAAATACATTCAAGTGCTTTGGGCTGAGCAAGAAGAATGCTGTCCAATCTTTCTAATTTTCCTGTAGGACTCCCAGTCCATAGCCCAGGACTGCCTGTTGATAGAGTATGAATATATCTTTGAAGAAACTAAACACTATGAGTTTTTGGCTTGTTTCACAGATTTTTGAGTAGATGCAGCTCACTGAACTTGAGACATCTAAATTGTAAATATCAGAGGTAGTACTTTTTGCACCTTTTATAGACGATGAAAAGAAGTAGATTAATTCCTCCAAAAAGAGAGTGGCTTTTTGGGATAAGGTAAAGTGTGTTGTAAATTGTGTATATCTTGCCAGAAAAACAAGGATGGGCTTTAATCCATATAATTTTGGATGGCTACAGTGTAGTGGCTGCATGTTCACCCACTACATCTAATCAGCACAAAAAACAGCTGGCTGTGACCCATCAGAGTTAAGAGTGGGATAAATGATGGAAATGTAGGTGTCATTTTTGATGCCATGGGTTACCTTGGCTTGTACCTACTGCTTTGAAAAATCTCTTTTGAACCCAGTGTCTTATTTACCTATTTCAGGTTCCTTAGGTCATCTCAAATTGTTCCAGATGTCGATGCTTACACAATTTACTCTTGCCTTAGTACATTCTTTATAGTGAATTTAGTTGTTCTTCAGGCTTCACTGACAGAGAGTTCTGTTCAGCTGCCTGATCAGAAGCCCCTGGAAATGTTTGAGAAGACCCAGGGTATTACAGGCATGCGTGAGGCTAGCAGATGTGATACAGGATAAATGAAACATCCTTACTCCTTAGGAGAGGTAAACTGAGATCAGTGGAGATAGTTCTGGGTATTTGAGATGGCACTAGAACTCCTGTATTCTGGTAGCTGAATTAAATCTTAGATTTCAATTGACAGTACAGGGGCTGGTACAGTAATTATTTGAGGCCTAAATGCAGAATTTGTCATTGTAGAAAGATGGCCAATTACTGGGGGATAAATGTAAAATTAAATCTTTACTATGCAATCTTGGGACAAATCCTATCTTTTGCAGTTAGCCCAGTGATCTTTCTTCCTAGTAATAACCTAGGAAATGACCCACATATCCTTACGTCTCTTAGCAGATAAAAATGGAAAGAGTATATCTCCATTTACACAAAGATTTTACTACATACCATGGCAGAAATGCAAAAATAAGTGTTTCTTTTTTTTTAAGCAAGTATTTTTTTTTGCCACCATTAAATAGTGAATAATATACATCCCTCCTAGCTTCACGGTAATATGAAACATTTTTGCTTGTCTCAGCATGGCCAAAGGAAATTCATCAAATGGGAAGACTTAATTTTGGTTTGTGTCATAGGACAACCGTGATGCTATGTGAACCTCAAAGTGCTTTACTGGGAAGCACAAATTTTTTAAAAAATATGCTGTATTTTGGTATGTATGATCTATTTGCTTATGCATCCTGTGTATCAGGTAACAAAGCCTTGGAATAGGTGCAGGAGTGTGAGCAGTTCTTGAGCAGTGTCTTTGTCAGCTGTGTAGGTAGGTATAGCTGACACAGACTGCCTTGCCTGAATTTGGGCATCCTGTGCAACTGGATAGTGCAGCTGCTCTGCTCTGCGAGATACCACAGAGTCACAATCCCCCAAATTATCTGCAGCAATGAACCACTAGAGCTCACCATGGCCTTTTTCCTGATCATGCACCGAGATGGTGAAGACATGTGAAGCAGAGATAGTGTGAAAATTTGGGAACCCACACTACAGACCTGTAGAATCCACTGATCATTGTGGGTGCTCATTTTGTCTTGGAAAACACTGCCTGCTGTTCCTACTGCTCCTGATAACCATACTTTGCTCAGAGACTTGTAAAGTTGAGGTCACATGCACAAAGGACAGTCATAGAATAATAGAATGCCTCAAGTTTAAAAGGACCTTAAAGATCATCTAAAGCCAACCACCCTGCCATGGGCAGGGACACCTTTTATTAGACCAGGTTGCTGAAAGCCCCATCCAACCTGGCCTTGAACACTTCCAGGGATGAGACAGTCACAGCTTCTCTGGGCAACCTTTGCCAGGGCCTCACCACACCCACAGTAAAGAACTTTTTTCTTATATCTAATCTAAACTTACTCCCTTTCAGTTTGAATCCATTCCCCCCTGTCCTGTCACTAAAGGCCCTTGTAAATATTCCCTTTCCATATTTCTTGTTGGCTCCCTTCAGGTACTGGAAGGCCACAATTAGGTCACCTCAAAGCCTTCTCTTTTCCAGGCTGAACAATCCTGATTCTCTCAGCCTTTCGTCACGGGAGAGGTGCTCCATCTCTCCAAACAGCTCTGCCTCCTCTGGACTTGCTCCAACAGGTCCGTGTCCTTCCTGTGCTGGGACCCCAGGGCTGGATGCAGCACTGCAGTACTCTAGTGCCCTAGTGCAGAGCTCTAGGGTGACTCTAGCTCAGGTCTAAAGAAATTTTGCTTGTGCTGGCATGGTGCTGTAATGGGTTTAAATCACTTCTGATTCTCAAAACTAACTCAGCCTGGTGTCTCTCTACTGTGCTGCATGGCTGGAAAGGTTCCAGATGATGAATATGCAAGGATTGGAGCATTTGATAAAAAGACAATGTACAAATGTAGTATGTGAAACTATTCAGATTTACAATGCCTAGAAGCCGGAATAAATGGACATCTGACAGTCCTGACCCAGAGATGTGAGACAGAGAGTTATCTTAGTTTATACTGGTCTTTTTCAGATGGGAGTCTTTTTTAAAGATTTAATTTGTCAAATTGCTGTAGAGGTATATCTTTACGATGCAGTATCTGAAAATTCATGTATCCTGATTGGTTGAGGTTTTTATTAATTAGACAAAGTGCTGTGAATCATTTTATATGCACCAAGATTTTCATCATCAGAGACTCACTTTACAAATTTAATGCCTCAATCTCAAATAAATGTCTCTTTTCTGATTTGCTGCTGCTGTCAGCATTCTTCATCTCTGTGTCATTACCAGTCCTGGGAACTTGTTTATCTTCTGACCCTGCTTCTCATCCCAAATCCAAAGATTTTATCTGCCTCAGGCAGAAATAAACACATCCTAACAGCCGTGAATCCCCATGGGAAGTTCAGATCAAAGGAAGATAAATCCTATAAAATTTAATTTAGGTGATTATTGGTAGACGGTGAAGAGGAGTAAATGCACTCTTGTTTTTGACAAAGAGAATTTAAAAGCAGTTTATGTCTGCAATTATGCCTGGTGAAAATTTTTGCTTAGCTATGTCACTCTTTCCTCCTTGTTGCTCAGCACCTCCCCTTTATCAAAGGCTGTTTATTCCCCATCTTCCCCTGTAAAGCTGTTTAAGTTCCCTTTACTATCTTTCAATCAAAATATCTGAAATTAGTAAAAACTCCTACTTATGCAGTTGTGCTAACTTGTCTCGTTTTTATGGAGAATTTCTGAAGAGTTCCCTCGTGGGCAGCAAATGCCTCAGCTCTAATGAAAAGCCATAGGGAGCAGCAACCTCGGCATCCCAGTTCTCAGGTTTTGCACCTGAAGGACTCAGGAGTACAAGCCCTGAGAAACCTTGAAGTATGATATTGGGAAGGACGTATATAAACACAGAGCAGACAGTTTCACTTTAAGCATACATGTTCAGGGAGCAGGAGCTAATCAGACCAGAGTACAGACATGGAGAGGACTGCTGTGAGTGTCTGGGTACATTCTATAACACTTCCCAGTAATAACAGATGTCTCATCGCTTTGTAAAGTTCTGAGCAGCCCTAATAAAGAGCTCTGCAGTGCATTTATGTTACTTTTCCTTTTTTTTTTCTTTTGGGATTCTTGAAGGCATTCCATAGGACTGGATACAAAAGTGTTAGCTCAGTAGTAAAAGGGCAAACAGGCTGACCTAGGTATAGTGTGGTTAGTTTGAAACGGTACTAGGTAAAAAAATAGAAATTTTGACAAAAGAAGCAATCAGCTGATGATTAAAGAATAGAAATATTCTCAGTGATAATCAGCATGGCTTCCTGTAAGGAAAAAAGTAGTGTGCAACAAAGTTACAATCACTCTGAAAAAGACCGTCAGTGTATGGCATTGTCTATGGCCAGCTGAAACAGAAACACGACCTAAAACTGGCAATGAATTTGGTAGTAACAGAGTGCTGGGAGCCAGAACTACCCATCTGTTTCAGGTGCTCATAGTGTCGTGGTAAAATATGGGACTACTGACTATTATTTTGCTGAGATTTCCTGCAGGAGAAAATACTTATTTTGGTATGAATGATACTAGTTCCTGAACTGTTATTTTTTTCAGCACAAGAAGTTGCAGCTACCTTTGGTTTAAAGTCAGGTTTAAAGTCAGGTGCTCAAGGAAGTTCATACACAGTAACAAATAGAGTTATCAGGTTCCTAATGATCTATTCTCCCATTGATACTCCTGGGACGTTGCATAAAGCTCTCATTAATGCAAATGGAAAAGTGGAAAGTACATGCCGAAATCAACAACTCCCCCTATTGTTATAACGGGTGAACAGTCCCCTTAGGCAAAAAGCAACATTACTGACTTTAATTTTTCCTTGACTACCTCCTCCTCCTCCTTATGAAACAAATCATGTTAAAAAGTGTGGTTTTTTGGGTTTGTTTGTTTTTTAAGTGGATGTCACAGGAGAAAGTCAGTGAGGAGGATTTATCAAAAACAACATTCTTGTTACGACCCAGTTCTGACCCAGTGTAGCCAAATCATCAATCACAGTGACAATGGTCCATATTTATCCCTGGTGCAGCTGCACTGTAATTGACAGAATTACATTTGGAAGAGATTTGCCCTATATCTGTTTAGTTAGAAGTCTGGGGTGATGATTAGTCGAAGGTTTGACTTTCTCTGCAGCTTGGATTAATGCATACATTATGCAAAGGCATATGTGTATTCAGTTTGCTGCAGATGTTGTAGTCAAGAACTCATGGATGTTTGCACTTTGTCGCTCCAAGTTCCATTATAATGGAATGTAAAGATAACAGGGCCACAATCTAGTTATGTAGTTGAAAGGTTGACAGAATAATTTGATTGTATTCTGCTTTTTTGCCATAATATGTAGGTATACTTTGCGGCTTGTAATAAATGCTAGGCATGGGACAGCTAAAATGGGTAGCACTAATGATGTCCTAAAGCAAAGAAATATTGTTTCAATATTTTTTATTACTGAATATCCCAAAAATCACACATAGAGAAAGTGAGTACTTATTTAAATAGTTACAGTGAAAGAACAAAAATATTTGTCAGTGTCTAAATTGTCTGCTCACTTTTTGCATCCCTTTAAATTTAGATGCCATTTAGTCAATTGGAGTGAGCAAAACCATATATTTCATTCTATGAAAGGAAATATATCAAATTCTTTGATACCATTAACAAACTGGATCTGTTAAAGCTAGATGGTGCTACCCCATGTTAAATAAGCAGTGTGGTTCAATTTCTTATTTTCTAAACAAGTAATTGTCTTTACACAGTAGTCACATTCAGCTACTTACTGCATGAAATTGTTCGTAATTTGAATAAAGGGAAGGACTAACATTGACCTCACTGGAACTGTGATTTCATCTTTATTACATTAATTAAATATAATGTGCCTCAGTAACAGAGCTCAAAATATTGATCAGTTAATGAAAAAGAAAAGATTGATGCTTAATGCAGGTGTTGACTGAAACACAGAAAGTAGGAATAGAAAAAGCCCTCATTTATTGCAGTGCCCTGTGATACACATTTTGCAGCTGTGCTATGTATGTATATAAATGTGGTTAGTATCACTTTCTAGAATTGAAAGTAGTTATGATTTTGGTACTTAGTAAATGGGCCATATATGTGAGGAAATTATTTCCTAGTAGTAATGCTACAGTCCAGTAAATAACTGTTGTCTTACTCACTAATAGGTAGTTGGGTACCTCATATGCTTCTATAATTCTATAATTGATCTATAATTGATCCAAATTAATTGGATCTACAATTTATCCAAACACACTGCTTAGGCACAAAAAAATAAAGTTCCTGATCTTTTTTGAAGGAGATATGTAGAACAAGACTGGACTGATGAATATTTTTTTGCAATTTTACTGGAAATCTTTTAGAGACATACAGTTAGTGTGATATGCAGTATTATGATGGGTTTGTACTGGAATTCCATGTGGGTTGTGTTATCAGTCAATGCATCCTAGGGATTTACAGAGAAATCTGCTAATGGAATACAGTTAACATAAAACTATGCCATCAGTAAGTGTCACTTGTACTATGGGGAGACATTAGCTATCACAGCAGTGGCTGGGAAAAGACAGAGTACAGTACATGTAGTTCATAAACTGTTGTGAATTACATGGCAGCTCTTTCTGACTTTCTTTTGTCTACACAATCCTAAGATTTTTAATAGCACTCTTCACTGTTACTCTAGCACAAAAGACAGATCAATTAGGAGAAGAAACCAATGTAAACTCTCTTTTCAATAAAATAAAATAAGTGTTGAAGGTCTTAAAAACTTCTAACTGCATGTACAGCTTAGGCTCTGTGTCAGTGTTTCTCATTCAGTGGGTTACAATCCCCAAGTCATCCAAAAATGTCACCAGAGGGCTAAAAGAGAGTGAAAATTTTATGACAACTTAAAGCTAAGGATATCTCAGCCTCCTGTTCTTCACAAATCCTTATCTTTTAAGGCTCAGCAACTTCTGTAAATCTCTTGAAACACACATTGTGGCAACTACTTTTTTCACTGTTAGATTTGTAGCATATAAAAGGGGTTCATAATTTTTTCTAACACCTATTAAATATCACCTTTGTAAATGCTTATAAATCATACTTCCATTAAAATGAACTGATGCTTGCGATACATGGTGCTAGCTAGAATTCGATAGCTAATGCACATTACGATTCTCGTGAGGTCTATGTGAATTTTAACACATCAACTGACAGGATTTACTGCAACTGGCATTGACCAGATAGTTTATAGTAAAAGTAGAGCAGGGCTTCAGAAAATTAATTATTATGTGCTAGCCATAGTAGTTGAATTTAACCTTTTTATCTAATGAGATAGATATCAAAGACTCTACCAAAGACGAATTTTTGTAGAATGCAAAAGTTGACAAAACTCATCAAAATCTTGCTATATTTTCTTTCAGAGATACTTAAACTACAAGCACGTGGATATTATGGCCATATTTAGAATTTACACCCATGTTTACCCCACCATTTAACACAGATGTAGTAGCTTTGTGTGTTACCAGCATTTGTATTTTCTTTGTTGGAAAGACTGAGCTAATATGGGCTTCACTGATCTGAAGCAATGCGAGCTAAGAAAATGAGCCATGAGATTTCACCCACACTTGTTCCTTTGCGAAGCTCTTCCTCCTTCATTCTTCTCCAGCTGCCCCTTGCCTGCTGTTTCACCTGCTGCACCCACTCATTTACCCCGTCAAAGGAGGTACCCACCTTAAGTGATTTTGATAGCAAATCTTTGCTCCCCTGGGTTGTGGACTTATAAGTGATCATCTCTGTGAGGGCCAATCAGAAAATCGCTACTTTAAAGCTAATGGCAAAGAATAAAAGCAAATGTGCCAGAAAGTAATGTAGTTTCTTCCATCATGCATATGCATACAAATGTATTTAGGGTGTGTCTCATTCCTGGAAGTGTTCAAGGCCAGGTTGGGTAGGGCTTTGAGCAACCTGGTCTAGTGGAAGGTATATCTGCTCAGGGCAGGGGGATTGTAACTACATGATCTTTAAGGTCCCATTCAAACAAAATCATCCAACAGGACAAGAGGAAATGGCCTCAAGCTGAGCCAGAGGAGGTTCTGGTTGGGCATCATGAAGAATTTCTTCATTGAAAGAGTGGTCAGGCACTGGAATGGGGTGCCCAGGGATGTGCTGGAGTCACCATCCCTGGGAGTGTTCAAGAAATGACTGGGTGTGGCACTTGGTGCTAATTGGTCTAATTGACATGGTGATTTTAGGTCCAAGGTTGGACTTGATGACCTTGGAGGCCTTTTCCATCATCAATGAGTTTATGATTCTACTATTACCATTCTATTTCTTTTACATGTGTACCTGCATGTGTGTTATGTGCACCTGAATGTAAGTTATACTTCAACTTTAAGTAAATTTAAAAAAAGGTTAAAAGAAGAAAATATAAAAGACAAAATAAGAGAATGGAGAACCACAGAGTATATACCTCACGTAGGAAGTAATCTTGTTGCAGAAGAGACCACAGGCAGGCAAAGAAACTTGCAGTAAAAAGAAACTGTAATTTGATAGTTATTTGGGTCAAAATTTATTTATTCAGAATAAAACCAGAACAGTTTTTTTTTCCTCTCTCTGTCATTGTATTTTTCTCTGCTGGTAAAGCAGCTTGTAATGTAATCTAGTTTGGGGAACTGATACAGTTGAAAATTGGCCACCAAAGGACAAAATAAAGATCCTTTCTGTTTAGACTTGATTAGTTCTAGTACATGACTGAGAAATACATTTGTTGTCAGTTCTGTGGAAGTCATGGCACCATGCAGAAGGAACTAGCAAGGTTGTCTTCAGTGCAGCTCAAACTATGCCTGAGACTTGACATGGGAAGATGGGGAGGATCCATATGCATGTTTAATAAACAGGTATGGATATATTCTCTCTCCCAGATAAACAGGAAAACAAAGCAGTGACACATTCTACTAAAAAATGAAGAGCGAAGTGAGAAAAGAGAAAGAAGGGCAAACTGCATTGTCTTGGGCATTGAGCAGATTTTATAATGCTTCTGATGGAATATATTTTCCCTGTTTACAGATAACCAGAGTCTGTGTTCTGCTGTTACCCATCTCTTTCTATTTCCGTGAATGTACATGATGAGACAATAAAGGATCCTGGAAAAGTACTGGAGAAAGTCTAAAAACAGCTAATAAGAGGAGGATAGCCTCTAGATTCCTCACAGGGAGAGGGAAACAGCCAGGATTTTTGCTGTCCTGTGGGATGCAATTATGTTGTCCAGAACCAAAGTGTGACCTGTCTTGCCTGTCCTGTTTATTGAATGCAAACTTGATGTCTGGTTTCATCGCAAGTTCCGAGCCTAAGATGGATATCCTAAGGCCAAATTCAATAGGCAGTCAACCTCTATACCTGCCAAGAGCCAGTATTTTCAAAAGAATGCATGTCAGTAGATTATGATGTCTGTTTCAATTAAAATCAACATTTCTTTTCTAGTTCACTTAAAATCAAACACACTGCAGTCCAAGAGGTATATTCATTAATTCCCACTCAATTTATAGCACCATGGTTCTAGTATGTGATTTTGACACTCAGAAGAATTTAGGTTAAATTTTGAGATGCTTCTGTGGTATTGGATATTTAGCTTCTTTTAATACCAAAAGAAGAAACTTCAGGATTAATACCTGGCTATGTCTTCTCAGGGAATAAAAGCAGCACCACTAAACTGCCAACTGAAATATCTGAAATAGAATCACTATTGCAAGTATCAGAGCTATAGCTCTTTCAAGGAGGCACTCAGAAAAATTTGGAGAAGAAGCTTTCAAATCTTTATGTGATGCTCTCCTGTGATGATTTAAAGGATGTGATTCCAGCAAAGGAAAACCACAATAATTTCCCGGTTTTTTGGAACCTCTTTGTGATGAAATTGCAGGAAAATACACCAGTGAAGTGCAGAGAAATTTTAATTTTGAATTTTGAGGGGTTTCAGACCTGACAAGTACAGTGTATATACAAAGGCTATGGGTATATCACACTCCTCATCTTTGTCAGACTAACAAATTCTCCTGAATGCTATGTCCCAGATTCATACCATTCTCTCTGCTTTTGTAGAGACCTCTAGGCTACCTGCATATATTTCTTTACTGGAGAGATACAGGTTTCCCTAGAGAACAATTCAGAGCACCTCATATCAGCATTGCCCTCTTACCAGAATTTAATATTGCAGTATGCTACAATAAAGTAATAACATCAGGTAAACCAGCTCGGACTGCTAAAGTAGTAATTTAGGCATTTTGTTTCGCTACCTAAGATCAGGTGAAACAATCCAGGCTGATGGCATTGCAGAGATGGTCATAATAATATGAAAAACTGTAATAACAATGAAGCAATACTATTGAATATTATGGAAAACTGGCATATTTTATTATTCATATAATAAAATATGGGTCATTTTCTATCAAGTCACTAAGAAACTTAGTGAAGCGATGAAAGACAAAATAATACCATACAGGATCAATGTGCTTTGTTATTGTGTTGGTCCTTCTGGACAGACCTCAATGATTGGTCTGTAGGATCCTGATAAATTGAGTGAATAAGCACAGACTGCTATATGTGAGTAGGCAGTTGGAAGATGAGGGAACCTGTATCTATTCCAAAGGAGACAAGTATCAAGAAAATCTTGGGTTTTATAGGAAAAGCTGAAAATCCTTACCAATTTGAATCTACATCATATTATAGCAGTATTGAAAAAGAATGTTACATATGAATTAAAAAAAAAAAATATTATGCCATAGTACATTGAAAGGAGTGCGTGCTGTTGCTGGAATATGATCTCTTTGGGAACCCAGAGTGGGATATCTGACAAAATTGGAGCATTGCCTTGGATGTATACAGTCCAGAAAGGTGAAGAGGAGTAAATACCCTTTATGTGAGAGAGCAGTGGGAATGTGTGGAGCTCTACCTTGGGATGAATGATGAGGGAGCTGAAAATTTAAGCATTAGGGTTAGACAGCAAACCAACATTGACAACATCATGTTGAATGTCTGTTCCCAATCACCCAGCCAGGAAGAAAAAATAAAGAGAAATTCTCCAGAAAATGGAGAAGAAGCCTCACATCAACAGGACCTTGTCCTCCAGACTTTAGCCTCTTTAAGAGCTACTGCAGGGACAGCAGGGCAGGGCACATGGATCCAGGAGTGTTCTGAAGACCACTGATGATTACTTTTTATAAAAGGAACCAATGAGCTGATGGCAGCAGATGCTCTGTTGGACCTGACACTCACAAGAAAGGAAGGGCAGGGATGTGAAGGTGTGGGCAACCTTGGCTGCATGAGATGGTGGAGCTCAGGATCCCGGGCAGAGGGAGCAATGCAAAATACAGGATCACGACATTTGGCTTTAGGAGAGCAAATGAAGGCTTGTTCATGCACCTTCCTGAAAGGAATATTGGTAGTAAAGTGGAGACTAGGGAAAATATGGTCCTGCGCTCAATGGCACAGGAAACCCAGTAACGTGACATAGAGAAGGCCAAGGTAGTCAATTACTTCCTTGCTTCAGTCCTTGCTGTCAAGATTTTCTTTTGGGAATCTGAGGCCCCTGAAGATCCTGAAAGCGATTGTAACATTGCAGCATCTTTCATATAAACAGACTGAGACAGCGTGAGACTCAGGACGATCAATGTGTACAAATACCTGATAGTATGAGGTAAAAAGGATGGCTCATTTCAGTGATTTCTATGAACAGGATAGGATGCAATGGGTACAAGTCCACCTAAGAGAAGCGTACTTAAAATAAGCAAAAAAAAATCTATTTTAAGAAGGGTCAGACACTGGAAGAACCTGCCCAGAGACATTGTGGAGTGTCCATCCTTAGAGATATTCAAAATCAATCTGCAGGATGCCTTCAGCTGTGGCTGACCCAGCTTTGAACTGGAGGTTTGAACTAGATGATCTGCAGAGGCATCTTCCAGCCTCAACTGTTCTCTGATTCTTTGCAATTCTGTGATATATGTTGCATTATGTTAAATTGGAAGCAGTGGTAGCAGAAGTTAATTAAGCTGTAGTACACATACAAACTCATGAAATCACGGAGTTACAGCCATTAATATTTCCTCCTTTATTTATAAGTGATTGAAGTCTGTATCACACCATTGCCCGTCTCTTTCTATTTATATGTCTGCACTGAATGATAGGAGTAGAAGGCTTGAGGCAAGATTTTTAGAGAAAAGAGAGAAGCTAAGTCAATTGAAAGCAATTTCTGAAGGGAATAACATCAAAAACAAGGAGGAGAAATATTTGAAAAAGAGGAAAAGGATTGAAGGATATTCTGTTTATATGGCATTCTGGCACTTCTGAATGTCCTAAAAAAGAATTACACCAACAGTAAGTTAGTGGATAAAGCAAAAATTTTGAGAAGAGGCACAAAGGAAAACCAACAGAACATCAAGAGCATTGGAACTGCTAGAAGGCATTTTCCTTGTGGAAAAAGTCTGAAAATCCTTAAGAGAGCTCGAGAAGATTCATTTAAATAGCTGAGAGCTCATTTAAGCAGTCAGCCAAAAGCCTCAGTTTAGCTTCACAAAATAAGGCTGTTGCTATGAACTGGTGGCACAAAAGACAAAAGCAAAAATGTGTCATGTGTCCTGAAACTGCACTTTGTCAGAAGTTGCTCACAACTGGATTAACTATGCACTGAAGTAAGCTCCACAAAAAACTTCGTGTGCACTATGTGCTAGAGATTAAAGAACAGATAAAGCCTAGACACAGTACTTAAAAATAATAAAATGAAGATTCTTTGGGAATATATTTTGCTCTCAAATACCAAAGCAAGCCAGAAAACTAGAACTTCTGTTGGTTCAGAGAACTGCAGAAGCCAAGTGTACCAGGCACTGATTGCTCACAGAACATCTGGCAGCAACAGAGGAAGGAAAAATGTTCCCATTATTTATATCATATGCAATATATTTCAATAACATATAAGCATTTTGCATTCTGTTCAAGACTTGGCAGGCATATCAGAAAAACTGGAGATTTCCATTAAGAAATCAAACTCTCTACTTGCTATTTTGAAGATAATTTCCATGTTTTCAATGATACTTTGAAATCCTAGAATCTGATTAACCCCTGTTTTTGGACATATGCACTGGTTTCAAAATGCAAGAATAGTAAAAGCAGTGAGGATGTTGGTGAATAAAAAACCAAATAGGTTCCTATTCTAGCAGCTGTGACTGGAGGAAGGCATGTGAGAGAAAAGCTTGAGTCTAAGGCCTACACCTCATGTAGGGTTGATTTAAGACATACACAGCCAACAGCGGCTCTAGGACAAAAGAACTTGGGAATAAATGAGCACTTTCAGTTTTCCTTCAACATCTTCAAAGAAGGAAGTTGAAGACACAGTCTTAAGGGGAGGAAAATGAAAGGTTTCAATGCAAAGTCTTGACAATAAATCATAAAATCAAAGTTTCTGAAAATTTGTGTTTTAGGGAAGAGTCGCTGTAACTGAAAAGTGCACAACCAGCAAAACTGACATATCAAATTGTTCACAGAACCTTTCCTTAGGGAAATTTACACCAGAATACAAGCTCAAAATGAACCTTTGTTTTTTGTTTTTTTGACAAAATGAGATTACATTTTTCAAAAAGAGATTACATGTGTCATGACCTCCATAGTTGTTGATTATTACATGACACACGTAATAGTAAAAATCACAGTCTGAGAATTGAAACTAGGCATTAGTCTGAGTGGCCTAAATATCCTTTATGCCTCCTGTTTACTGTCTCTAAACAAATAATACTGGATTGTAGATATCAATGTGTAATATTGTCTTTGCCATTAAACAAAATAATGAAATAGAGCACATATGTATATGTGTCAAGTAAAATATGTAATATAAACATAATATTATATAGCAGATAATTACATTATGGAAAGTTCTTATATTATTGTCATCCACTTTTTGAATTATAGCTTTTTTTTCTTTCACATTACATTGAACTTTTCCCACACATTTGGAGATGAGG
This sequence comes from Corvus moneduloides, assembly GCF_009650955.1. Lineage (NCBI taxonomy): Eukaryota > Metazoa > Chordata > Aves > Passeriformes > Corvidae > Corvus > Corvus moneduloides. The sequence goes on from NC_045478.1 coordinate 8,666,951, forward strand.
TGAGTGAGGGATCTTTCAAAAAGAGAAGGTAGTGTCTGCCCTTTGTAATTCCACCAAGAATTGATAGTACTTAAGAGGAAAATATCTGGTACAGAGTTTGGAAGCTTCAGTTTTCTTTCCTCCTAAACCAGGCCATGACAGACAATAAAACATACTTTATCTGGATGCTTGATGCAAGTAATGAACCACTGAAAAAAATTCTTATGCTTGGTTAGCATTAGATGTGGACAATATTCAAGAAGAATGAGAAATATTTGATCAATAAAAATCCTCAAGCAGTAATTTTCTGTAATTAATTATTCAAACTTTAGTGTAAAATGTAAAATAGATGCTGCTTTATATCTGTTCTTATAGAAAAAGTGAAAAATTTGCAAGTTTTCTGAATTAGAAGTAAGGAATACGTAAGGAATAAGTTTTCTTTTGTTCTAAAATAAAATTTTAAACCAGCAAAATATTATCCTGATGAGACAAATGAAAGAGGAAGGGGCTGCAGGGATGGCTACTGTAAGACCATAATATAGACATGGAAAGAACTGCTGTGACTGTCTAGATACATTCAACAACACTTGCCCTTAATGACAGCTTTGTAAAGTTCCGAGCAGTTCTAACAAAGAAGTCTGAAGTGCAATTATGTTAATTTTTTTTTTCTCCCCTAACCAGAGTGGTAGTGTGCCATTTTGGGATTAATCCAAATTTGCTTTAGTTCCTTTGGCAAAACTATATTGTGTTTGTGTTGAGAATCTGTCTTTGCTGGATATTATGAACTTTACTATCAACCTATTTATTCTGTATTGCAACAGTTGACTGCACTTTTAGCATGGGCCAAATTGTTATTTTTGTTATTCTGGGGATTTAATAGAAAAGTATTCACTGGAGAACAATACGGAACATCTTGGGACACAGAACTCAGCAAAGCCTAAGGAAGATCAGCTGTCTCCTAAGGTTCTGTGGATATCTGGGGCCAAAGGAGAAAAAAAAAATAAAAGAAAAACACTTGAAAGAAAATACTATAAAGGAAAGTGTCAAACTGTAGAATCAAGGGAAGAAAAAAATGTAGAGCTGATATACACCTGACCTGACTTCAGCTATCTACAAAGGAAACTTGTATATCTTAGCTGGTCTCCACAGGTTTACTTTAAAGTTGATGGAGGCTTAGCAAAAGTCCACATGTAGGCACTTGGTTTAGGATTAAATTAATTCCCCCACTGATTATATTGCCTAGAGATATGCTAAATACAAAGGGAATCCCAGATAGCTAGCCTACATTTCTACTTTGTCAGAAACTATAGGTAATGGAACAAATTCTATTTTAATTTTACAGAGAACGATCATCTGAAGAAATATTCTGGATGCCTTAGAGAATTCTAACCAAAGCAGGTTTACTGTGCTTAGGAGGCTGAAAAATCAGTATTTGCAGTTATGGTTCATAGTTTGTTAAAGCTGCATAGTTTGGGGATTGCTGAAGAAGCCAGTAAAGGTTTTCAGCAATGCCTAAAGCGCCTGCAGAATCTTATGTCCTGGAAGAAAGCTGTAAGTGCAAAGCACTGCATGGGCAAAGCGCTGAAAAAGGATCTGGGATCTGAGTTGTTGGTGCAGGCTGTAGCAGGAAAACAGAGAAATTGTCTGTGAAATGGACCAGATGTGTCCAGTGAAAGTCTGTGCTGCAGCATACAAATTCAAAAGAAATGCAGCAGAATGCTCCTCATTGGGAAACAGGTAGAGCAGCCCAGTGAGCTTCCAGGGAGAATTATTGGAAGGAAAAGTATTTCAGAGGCATATTAAAATTGAGAGTTTCCATTAGAAACCTAATGCTGACTACTCCTCTGTACATTCACTGCTACTCACAAAAGTTTCAACTGAGGGACCACATATAGCTCATCCCAACAAAGAAAATTCTCCATTCATCACACAAAGATTGAAACCCGACCAGTCCTACACTAGCCATCTGCAGTATAAGCAGCCATCCATTTGTTTCCTGATGAAATGTTATGTTCCAAGATGAAACAAACCCCCTGGCTGGTATAATTCACTGTATTGAATGCAATCCCTGAAAAAAACAGCTGGCATGGATGCCTATTTTCTGTTTAACTGCCAAGGAGCAATAGGATGACTAGAGGCAATCTGCATTCTTTAATAGAGAGACAGTACAATTAAGACAATGCATTTGACTTTTCAGATAGGAAATGTATGTTAATTCAGGCACATGAGAAGTTTTACCTTTTTCTAGCACCTGTAGGTAGAAGTAAACAAAGTGCATTCTTCTATCTACACATTTCTGACATTATATTTGCCAGGCAGCACTAGTTCCTGTATAAAAAAGACAGGTATTAAAAGGAAAGTGACTTGGTCTCACTACTTTTTTCCCTCCAGTAAACAATTAGCAAAAAAGTTTCTGTTTGCCTCAAAGTGATCAGTATTCAGAGGACTGCTAAAATGGCTCTTTAACAGGCAACTGGATGGCTGTAGGTCTTTTGAATGGGCTGTGCTCACTGAAAGATGACCAACCAACTTTATTATTCTTGCTTATTGAGTTGCTGCCTGCCTCCAAGAACATTTCAGGTGGTAAAGTCAGTTATTTCATTTAGCAAACAGGAAATTAATATAAATTAACTGAGAAAGTGTCACCTTTCATACAATGGCAACAGAAACCTGACTGCAATGAAATGTGTATTGAAAAGCATTTTCAGTGTTTAGGAAAATAAATTGTCTATATTTGCAGGTGGCAGTCTACTTTAAAACTTCAAGGCTTCCAATATTACAGATAATATTTCATGAAAATATTATATTTCTTGTTAAACAAAGTAATCTAATATTTTAATTAAAAATAAGAGAAATTAAAAATATAATGATTTCAGAGATTTTATTAGACTCACTTTTTTTTTTTATCCTATTTTTCTGCATGTATTCTTCATAAATTATTAAGTGATCTTATTTTGTTGATGTTAAGTGTGCAGTGGAGGAGGATTGCAAAGTCACAGCTGTGAATAGGTGTGCTGGAAATACTATCATCTATACTTTACTATCACCAGAAAAGCAAAGAGCAATAAAATAGTGTGAATTATATTATTAGTCACTACCAAGAAGTGGTAGTGCATCTGAAGCACCAGAGGTTAAGAAATTCTTGATTCTCACAGAATTTTGAAAACAAAGAAATCATAAAAAAAATGTAGCATGGGAACCTGATTGAAAGAGGGTAGGATTTATTCATTAAAAGATTCTATATGAGGAAAACAGCCTATGATTTAAATGGCTATTTCTGTTGGGTTTTCAGTTTTGTTTTCCTTAGCAGTAAGTAGTTGCAACAGTCATAATAATTTTCATCTTATAAAGCCTCAGGCACTTCATGCTCTTGGTGATAATCAAATCTCATTGGTTCACAATATAGTTTCTAAATGTGTTGTTTCCTTTATTCATCAAAGCAGGAGATAGAAGCAAATGCATGACTAGAGAGCCCAGTCTCCCAAAACCCCCATCCCTACACACAGAACCCTGGCATGCCCTGAAAAAAAGCACAAGTATCACTTGACCTGAATAAAAAAAATCACTTCTTAAAAACTCTGCCTTCTACCATCCTTCCTTCATTTTCAGGTTGTCTTGTGGATCGGCAGCTAAAAGAGCCAGCTAAAAGGATTCTCACCTTAGTTTCTGACAGGTTTCAGAACAAAAATGATTAACAGGCTTGATCTGCACAACAGATGCTCAGAGCCATCACAGAGCGGCACACCAAGCGACACATGAAAAACATGTTAATGAGAGATTATCCAACAACACCATGTTCCCATGGAGTTTTTTCATCTGGACTGATCGCTCTCCTTTGCAATGGACGCTCCTGTCTTCATGCAACCAGAACTGCTCTGTGGAATGTCCCTATCCCTCCACCCCACCCCATAAAAGTCCGTTTCTCAGAAACCATTTCCTCAGTAGGTGAAGGTGGTCTTTTCTTCACACCTCCAACACTGAATCTCTGCAGAATGTAGGTAAACTGATATCTAAAAGTCCTAGGAATTTTCAGATTTCTTATGGACATCAACATGCCATGATAGAGAAAGAGAGAATTCCCTGAGCTACATATTCAACTTCCCTTAATTCACAGAGTCAAACTCATACAACTTAATAAATGAAGACAAGTACTGAGCCATAAGTTAATTTCTGAAGATTAGAAATTAAATTACTTATAATTACAGGGCTCTATTAATCCACTTCTTTCTCTTTTCCCTTTCCACTATTTAAACATTTAAAATAAGCATTTTAAGCTTAAAAGTATTTTAAACTGTCTTCATTCAGTTTAGGCTTTTGATTCTTTGCAGATAATTTGGCACATCTCTGAATTGTAGGAATGTTAAATTTCACTATTGCTGATGTGGACTAATCAAAGCAAGGGTGAATGCACTAAGCAGTAATTTCCTGTCCTAGCTGATAGAGATTGTTTGCTCTAACATCACTCCTAGAATTGATGTATTTGGAGACATTTTCTTCCAGAAAATATAATCTCAGTATAACATGAAGGACAAAGAGAGGACATACATTTTTACCTCTACATCTAGGCTAAGTGATGAAGGTATTTCCTTCCCCTTAAAAATATTGTATTGTCAGGCTTACTGAGTTCAATCTTCAACTGTTGTATTATTAAAGTGATTGGAAATAAGTAGTTGCAAGAAAATTTTAAACTCTCTATTTGTTTTGCCTATTTGCTTTCTGTGTGACAGGATAAAAAAAAGGAGAAGACTTTATATTTAGGTGTTTAGGGTTTTTTTAATTCAAAATAAATCGAGCTATGAAGCTTAAAAAACCATGATTTTTTAAAATTACCATAGTCATAATATTTTCCCATCCGTACTTGAGTCCCCATTTTTCATTTTCAATGAATATGATTTTCAATTTTCATTTCATGAATATGATGCATTGAATAACCTCCAGTTTTTATCCAACAGCTATTTTTCTCCATCCTTCCCCCTTTTTTTTTCTTTCTATATAGCCAAACTTCTATATCACTTTCTTTCTTTCTACATAGCCAGAGAAAGTATTTCAGAAGAGTAAAGTTGCAGCATTTCATATTTCTATTGACTACGTTGTATTTTTTCTGATACTTAAGGCGTTTTTAAAACCTTCGTAATTGATGAAGAGAAATGAACTGGTACAGAAAAGTGATAACTGGTATTAAAACATAGCTTAAAAACAACTCAGCCAGAAACTAAAAAATGTGAACACAGAATGTGGATATAGTGTTTAAAAAAATAATTTTTAATTTTAAATAAAACAGCAATAGCATAATTTTCTTACTTAAATAATTTGAGTGGTGGGCTCTTGGGGTTTGGGTTTTTTTTGTTGGGTTTTTTTGGTTTTTTTTTTTTGATAAAAAAATTTTAGGTCATCTCATTTGTTCTAAAATGCTTAAAATTTTCAACCCAGCGCAATTCTCACCCAGATTTAGAAAATGGTCAATGAATTACAGAGGATGTGCAAATTAAAAAAAGAGTAGCCCAGCTGTGAGTACTCTTTCTCCTGGTGAATCACAAGAGATGCCACATGATACACAGTGGGTTTGAGTGCACCCTTAGCAAAGTTGCGTGGTGCAGCTGATTTCCCTGAGGGAAACGATATCATCCACAAGGACTTTGCAGGGCTTGAGGAACGTGCCCACTTGAACTCTGTGAAGTTCAAGAATGTCAAGAACAAGTTCTGTTGCAACTGGATCAGGGCAATCCCCTGTATCAGTAAAGACTGTGGGAGTGAGAGCAGCCCTTAGGAGAAGGAGGACTTGGGGGCACTGCTGGATGAAAAATTCAATATGAATCTGGGGTCTTAAACAGGGTTGTGTTATACCAGTTGTTTTTCTGTGTGTATACACTTATGAATTCCCATTTACAGCCTTTCACATCTGTTTTTAGATATCTCATGTTCCTGTATGTCTCAAATAGTTACTAGAAAACCCACTAAAGGCTGAAACTTTGTTATAAAGCCAGTATCGGTGGTGCTGTGTGAAATTAGATTTTGGAGACTTTCCTACAGCAGAACTGGAAATTGATGTTCAACTTTCAATATCGGAGTTTAAATCATTCTTCCTTTTCAAACAAAGTATTTCCAGGACTTGATAGTTCCTCCAGACAACATAAGCAGAGTATCATTTAGGCTCAGTAAGATTACTCACTAAGGAATAACACAGCACAGTCTCTCCTTCATGTACAACAAATTGCAGATCACAATTGGTGTACACTGTTTGTTACAAAACCTTTGTATCTCCTTCTCTCTTTCTATTCTTAAGTGCCTTTGCCTTTTTCTTGTCTTTCACCTGCAGTTCTTTCTTGTCTTTCACCTACAGCTCTTTTTCACTCTCAGTTCTTGCTGTAGACGTTTGATTTGCAGCAGCAAACACTGGTCTTTGCTGTTAAGGAGTATTAAAAAGAGGCTAAGTGTGAAAAGTTTACTATTTTGAAAATATGCCTGTGGTAAGTACTTGTAAGATGCATGTGATAAGAGTGAAAATGCAGTAAAGACATGCCCTGAGCCATGTGTCAAAAGGACAAGTTTATCTAGGCCTGCCAGGATTTTTTAAAAAGAAAAAATAGTCATGGAAACATGTTTTTTCATCACATCTGCTTGATAAAAAACCTGTTGGGGAAGAAAAAAAAATTAGGAAGATTGAAATTGAATGTTGCTGCCTTCTTCCAAAGAAAAATAATGCAGCTTAAATAAAAGATAATTGTAGAATTTAAAACCATTCTGTATGATTCCAAAAAGCAAATGGATTAAATAAGGTTTGAATAAACCCTGTCACTGATGAGACACAGCCCACAAATGAGCAGAGCAGGTCTGGTGATGGTAACCAGGGTTAGACCAGTCCAGGGATCATCAGACAAATCTGTGCTAATGAGGGAGGGCCATGGTCAAACCAGGAACCCACATCAGCTGGACAACCTGGGGACCAGAGAGGCATCTGGGGAGGGGCACAGCTGACCTGAGCTGGCACTGTGAATATCTGAGCCTGAGTGGAAAGTCAGGCTGACTTGCCTGTGGAAATGCCAACAAATCGGTATTTCTGGGAATTCCTGTATCTGGAAAGGACAAAGCAGAAATGGAGCTCAAAACCTGCAGTGGTCAGAAGCCTGTTTCAAAAACAGTTACACCACAATGATTTCAGTCTGTTCCTAATGACTCTTAGGTCTGGTGATCTTTGACTGCTGGATGTTCAACCAACACCCAAAATCTTAACGTATTTCAGTTCTTAATGCCTTTATGACATTTTGAGATTGTTGTAAAGAAAAAGAAGAGCAGTTGTGGATTATTAGCCTTTCTATGTTGTAACAGGAACTGAAGGTTCTGCTGAAAAATCTGATGGCTGTGTCTGAACTGATAAATACAAGGAGCCAGCCACTATTGCCTTGCTAAGACAACAGTGCCACACTTGTCAAATGACAATGACTATTGTCTTATCACGTGGCATGCCTTTGAGTTGTGTTCATATGAGTAAATTACTCTAACACAGCCAGCAGAGACTCCTCAAACAGACTGCACACAGGGAATTGTTCCTGGGTCACTTTGTCCTATAAGCTGTGGCAAAACTATGCAGGTTTGGTTGAAATAGTCTGAAACTATGCTCAGTCCAAAACTGAGCTAATGATTACACTATAAGTTGGAGTGCGTGACAGTGCTTGATATCAAACACCGGCCCTTGTTTTTTCTGATATGAACACGGAAGAAATGTGCACATTGCCTAATGATTAATTGAAAAATTGTACTAAAGATTTACACATAGTGGTATGTACTTGGGAGACAGATATTGAGATTATTAACTCACATTAGGGCCATGAAAAACCTAGCACAATTGAAAATTTTCTCTAAATCACTGAATCCCTCCCAGGTGTACAAACAAAGAGACACAATTAGTAATCCAGGCCAGACCCACCATTTTTTAATGCTTATGCCCTCTTAAGGCTCCCTGGAAATGAATTTTTCCATCCCTATTTTTCAGAAAGGAGAATGAAGCACAGATCATTAAAGAACTAAAAAATGCCATATTATATTGTTTCAATCTAAATGAAATGAGAAATAATCACTTAAATACCCGCGGGGTCAGGATCTAGGTCCTTTACCTGCTGTCACACAAAGTCTCTCTGAATACACTCAAGTTGGATTTTCTTCAGCTCTTAATGAACTGTCTTGATTAGAATAAAGGATCACCTTTCAGAAAGTAGGGAATATCAAGCAAAATTATTTTGGTATATTTATTGAGCATACTAACACCTAGATTCTCTTTACATTTTCATTGTTTATATGATTTTTGTGAGCACAGTGTTAGTAGTTTTTAAGGTACTAAGGGAACAGTTAAAGTTACAATAAATGGGCATATCAAAAGCCAATTACATTTTGAATAATTGCTCCAATCCATCTCAGCAAGATTAATTTATTACATGCTCTGGAAAATGTCTAGCTGCTCAGTTACTGTTTTACACTTCTAAGTTTGAAAGTACTGGCCCAAGGATGCAGCCCTGAGTTTTCCAGGAGAAAAAACGGCCCTTATTCACAAGCCCAACTACTTAATATCACACATAAGCACATTTTAATAGGTGCCTGAATTTATGGGAAGTGCTTATCCAGAAGCTACGGAAGCCATTATTGATCTTCCTTCCATTTGCTGTTAAAAACACAGTTTGTTTGAACTATCCTAGTCTTTCTGGTTTAGGATTTTTTGTTTCATTTTGGTTTTAATTATCTTCATATTTTTAGTGTAGCTTTGTTCTACCCATGAAGCCAGATGGGGCCCCTCAATGAAATTATATTGATACTCTTCCATTTCTGCAAACCAGTCTATTTACCTTGGCAGAGTAAAATATGTTTTCTGCTTTAAAATTTATTTTACTATACATTTGTGTGTATATATATACATATATGTAAAAAATATATATGTTGTCTATATATACACACACATATAAATTGTATATACATACTACAGCACATATATATGTAATGCGATGTAATGTAATGTATACACAACTGTGTAATTAATGTAATGTAATGTATACACAACTACACAGTTATTCCAAGCATGTGCATGTATATATTTCTTTTCCTGTGTAAAAGGAATGACAGTTACAAGGATCAGCATTCTTGCAATCTTCCAGTATTACATTTATACATTTCTCCTTTGATATTTAGGTCATGCTGTTACTATCTAAAAAAAGTTAAAATGTTTGTTGAAAGGCCTTTGTTTCCGTTTTAGAAAGAGAAAAATCCTGGAGCTAGATCATTAGAGGTACTTAGGTGCTTGCTGAATGTGCTGAAGTGTGTTTTAACCTGTGCCCTAATGCCCATAATTGTATCTTACCCTGGCCTGGAATATTTTTAAGGCTGCTTGAGGTTGTTAGCTGGAAGACATGAGACATGTTCAAACAGAAGCTAGGCACCTATATCTGGTCAGTGGCATGTTATAGCAAAACACAGAGATGAAGTCTGACAGCAGGTCCCACTCCTAGCAGATGATAAAACATCTAGGCAAGTATGCAATGAGGTGTTTCTGGCATTTCCAGTATCACCTGACTTTTCAAGGTGGATTTTTCAGGTTTTTTTTCAGTTAGAGACAAATCACTGGGCCAACTTACTGTTAGATTGTCTGTTCCTCCCCTCTCACATTGGTCAGATGGCTGTGCTTTGTGGTTTTCTATGTCAGAGTGCATAATATAAACCTGAATTAATGGTATCTGTTATCTCTCATCTGTACTGGAGACTCATAAAGTGCCTGAGAGGAGTGGCATTGCTCTGACTTTCCTCTATATCCAATGGTTAAGGACAGTGACTTCTGGACAGAGAAACAGAATATTTGTGGCCTGGATCAGTTAAATGGGGTCTGTCCAGACCTGACTATGACTGTACTAAATCTGTGAGAGCAATGTGAATTTCCATGTACTCGAGGAGAAAGAGCTACAGCTTGTAAGTCAGTGCCTGAGGCTAGTAGTCACTTCTTGTGACTTCATTCATTCCACCAACATTCCAACCCACACACACGCACTTTTTTTCCTTTTTATTTTATGAGAAACAAGGGTGGAAGTGCTATTTTACAGCAGATTATCAATGTTAGTATTTTGGCTGTAATTGGACAAATCTACAAATTCTCTTGGGTATTTTAAAATAATTACCGAAGGTAGGGCCTGGAGATTTGTAGAGCTCAGTAAGCAGTAGTGGATTCACTTTTAAGGTCTCTTGTGACTTCATGTCTTTAAAAAGCATATTACAGATGCTAAGTTTTTATTAATGATTCCAGGCTTGGAACATTTGAAATAAGTGTAGAATAATAAAATGTTTCATAGGAAATATTCTGTGACCTACTTTCTCAGTCTTCTCTGGTTATGAGCTAGTGAAAATAGGAAATGAAAAAATAACAATAAAAAGACACAGTGATTTAGATTACCCAGCTAAATAAAGTTAAATATTGTTCCTTTGGTTCTATCTGAAAGAATGCTGCATGTTGTGTTTGAAATAGTGTATGAACGTTTGTCACTCTGTGGTAGGATGAGTCACACTTAAGAAGTGTCTTTTGTGGCTGGTTCATTGAAGAGGACTCATGGCATGTGCAAACCTTTCTCAGAGAGCTAATATACCCCTGTGGCTTGGGGACTGTAATTCAGCTTATGTCACTTGCCTGTATCCTTGCCTGTGACAGAGTTCTTCTGCGTGTTCATGGTGAGTCACTGTACGAAAAATCCATTAAGGCAAGAATTTTTTAGAAGGTTAAGACCTTCCTTGTTTCCTAAGATAGCCAGCATAAATACTTTTATAATTTATATTTTACTTATAGAAAGATGATTGTGAGCAGAATATATTTATGAAATAGCAATAGTAAATACCAATGAAAGCATATGGTGGTTCAAGAAAGGGTTCATTGTAAGAGCAAATACTCAACAAGAAAAAAGGTGACAAAATTAGGTCTTATAAAATCAGTGGCACTGTACCACAGTGTATTTGAAAATACAGGTATAAATATATTCATTTGAATTTAGAAAGATATTGTTATGGTACAATATTAACAGGAGTGATCAGTGTATGAGAGAAACAAATTAAGTATCAGTCAAAGATTTCTTTGACTGGGACATCTGATTGAAGACATATTAACATATATATTCACATATATATTTTTTTAATACAAATGCATTTGCTCAAAATTTCTCATTAATTTTCTATATTTCTGAGAGCTTCATGCACTTTTGGATGAGTTTTGGCTGAAGGTCTACTTGAGCTCATGAAAGAAGGGCCACAAGGGCGAGGCAGGAGTTGTCAGGTAGCAGTCCCGTGTTCCCAAGTCCAGAAAACTTATATATCTATATAGTGTAGGTTCAACCATGCAAGGTCTCTGGGGAACTTCTAGATCACCCTGATATAACTCTTTTACAAGATCTTTTTTACTACATTGAAAGATTATTCAGATTACTCCCATTACCACCTCCCCATATAGCACTTATAAAACAGTTTGGAACAGAAATGCTGCTCAGACATTTTGAGTCAGATGCACTCAAATCTGTGCTTTTAGAAGATGTCTGCTTCCCTTCATACTTCTTTTTCCCCTTTTGGTCTGTGTATAAAGAAAATAATAAGATGAAAAATGGAAAATTCTTTGACTGAGTTTTCTTTTTCCTCTCCACTGCTGTGCAGGACAAACCAATACAATTCTTCCTTTCTTAAGCTCTGGATGGTTTGATTACAAATCCATTTCAACTGTTTTTAATTTTTGTTTGGAATTGTGAAATTATATTGGTGAAATTAAAGAAATTGAAGGGGTTGAGATGCTAATCAGGGCCCTGAGCCAGGGAACAAATTCCTGGATTCCCTTTCTGTATCTTTGCCTTCCTAAGGTACCTCAGAGTGGTCCTGCATCTAGCTAGTGCCACTGAACAGCAAATATATGCACCTCAGGAAAATAATGGAGTTAAGTGACAATTAGGAGCTTAAATGTGGTTAGTATAATAATATAATATCCTTGGATGAAAGCTCAAGAGGATGAAAGAATTGTTACAAGATGTACTTGTACTGTGGGCTGGAAAAAGCATTTTTCAGAGGCTCAATTTCTAAATAAACATCTATTTCACAAATAATGACTTAACTCAGATTCTTTAGTTCCTAATATATAAACATGGGGATAACTTGTGTTTGGACTATGAAAACCTTGACTAGGTTTAAGTGACAGCACAAATGTAGTGATAACCTGATGCCAGGGAAAGTTTGCTAGGCAAACATGTAGAAACTTGTAGGTGATTAACCACTGAAACCATGCCCTGAGAGAGTAACTGAATTATCCATGGTATTCATAAAGAGCACAAGATGTTTTCCAGGTAGATGAATCTTAACAGAGACAAGATAATGGATCCAAGGGTAACTAGAAGAAATGTAATTGCTTTTTATATGCAGGAGATAACACAAAGTTATCTAATTAGCTTATTTATTTCTAGTTCACCTTCTACTTCTGCAACAAGAGACGAAGGTGATGCAAAGTGAAAGTTTGGAAATGCTAGGCTACATTGCAGATTATTTTTCTTGAAGGGAAAGAAAATTCTTAATACACTTTTGCCAATTAACTTCCAAGAACGATCAGGGAAAACAGACATGAAAATTTTGAGAGACAATATATATGTGTCATTGGATCAACTATTATTCTTAATAAATAAAACACATTTGATATTTTTCTTTAAATCTATTATGATAAATACAACCACTGAGGAATTTGTTATTTAAAAAAATTATCCTTTTCCAAAATTATTCATTGAGGCATTATTTTCAGTTTATTTAGATCTGACCATAACATCCTCTTTCCCCACAACCACAATAAGACAAAAATGATTTTTTTTTCTTTCCTTAGAGGTTTATAAAGATATATATATCTAAATAAGGAAAACAATCAAGAGAAACTTTTGATTCAGCTGTGCTGTGCACACACCTTTGCTTTTGCTTGTTTTAGAGTAGTCAATAGGAAATCAATAGGAATTTAGGGTTCTAAATAGAAGCTAAAAGCCCAGATAATTTCTTGAATCTTGGCCAAAAAGATTAAATGGCTCGTCAAAGATTGGCAGGAGATTCAGGGTCTAGATCCAGATTTTCTGATACTTTTCACTTTACTGCACGTATAAGACCATCAGTTTCCAGATGTTTTTTACTGTGATGCTTGTCATGCCTAACAAAACAAAGCTGTGTTTCAGTCCTTTACTGCACTTCACGCAGAGGCGAGCTGTGTGCATTTTGGGGTAGGATTTGCTCTGGCACTAGAAGCAGCCTCACTTATTTATGGTTGCTGTCAAAACAACTTACTCCTATTAATTGTTTGGTCATCCTTAGGAAAAGACTAAGAAGGCTTCAACTGCACATCTCTTAGAAGTGTATGAAAATAATTTAAATAAATGAAAAGCCCTCTGATAGGGTGAACTTAGGAAAAGGTTACAGAGTGAGAGACAGATCAGTCCCCAGAGATCTTTTTTCAGGTAATTTCATGGCAGTTGACATTAGCGACATGCCTGCCAAGGCAAATCAGCTGCAACATTTGAACAATGTCATATACAAAAAAATGGGACTTTCACTAAGGCCACATCACAGCTGAATGCCAAAGGTACTGAATTTGGCAGGATGTTGTCCACGTGATAACACCTAATTCTATTGCAATTTATTAATTTTAATTTCTACTGCATTCTTTCACAAAATTCCCATTTCAGGTGGCTCTTTAGACACCCATGTCATGACAGTCCTTGACTGAAAAGCTTAAAATCCAGGTAGGGAAAAGAGTCAAGGCTGAAGGAAAAGAGAGTCAAGTTGCAGGCTCTTTCTCTGCTTCCTCTCACATCTCTTGTAGCGTTCCTGGTCCACATCTCTGAGTTCACCTCTGCAAGGCTTTACCAGCTCTCTCAGGAAGCCCATGGCCCAGCTGGGATCTGAAATGTACTTCACAATTTTTATCAATTTTTATTGTTTGCCTAAAGCAGTTGTGACCAACAGCACACCAAATTTAGGAAATTATAACCCCATGCAGATAAAAAGATATATGTGATATTAAAGGAAGTGAAACCAGGCTTATCTGGAAACTTAACCCCCAAGGGTATTCAAAGTGCCCCTCCACACAAACAGCCACTGGATTTTGAGTGGAAAGGAAAGAAGGGACAAGCTGCTGCATTTTTGACTGCTCACAATAGTTCACAGGACTATAGATTTTTTGCCAAAAGATTTGAAGGCATGTTTTTTAGCCAAGGCAGTATCTGTGAAAGATTTGTTTGGATTGTTGACTTTTAGTTATTTATGCACTGCAGAGCCATACTCTCAAGTCAAAAAATTGTAGTTTTAAACTCTGATTAGATTACTGAAATTTGTAATAAAGAAGGATAACGAATAAATATTGTATATCATTTTACCTGGTATGAGATCACAGATAAGTACTGTTTTGTCCTAAAATGCAAGAAAGTTTTGGTCTTCACATGCTTCTTCACAAATATACTGTCATTAGTCAAACACTTTGGGACAACCCTGGCTCACAAATTTCAGATATGCACTCATAAAGCAGCTTATTTTATTGTAATAGATTCCTCTTTTGCCTAACCTCTAATATTCTTACTGCCAGGGACAAGAAGCGATTGAGAAAATCTCAAGATGCAAATTGAAACTATCAGTAGGAGATTGGATTAAGTTTGAAGCTGGAATCCTCAAGATATTCATTATCAGCTAGTCTTAGGGATTTATTTTCAGCATGTTTACATTCATTGCATGTACAGCTTTAGAAAGTGCTCATGTCTGTGTTCATACTGTCTGACACAGGACATACTACATGGATGTGTAGGAATGTGTATCATCTGCCTAGTGTCAGACAGATTTATTTATTTTTTGTTACTCTTAACTTTGTCCTTAACAAAAACTAAGGTTTTACTTTTAGTAAAAAAAACCCCAAACAACCTAAATATTTAAAACCCACCACAGTGTAAATAAACATCTTTAATCTAGTCTTTCTACTCTCTGATTTCATAGTTACAGTGGTAGTAAAAATACTGAGAGTTGAGACAT
This sequence comes from Corvus moneduloides, assembly GCF_009650955.1. Lineage (NCBI taxonomy): Eukaryota > Metazoa > Chordata > Aves > Passeriformes > Corvidae > Corvus > Corvus moneduloides. The sequence continues at coordinate 8,681,969 of NC_045478.1, forward strand.
GCTGGTGTTGTCTATATATAAATGGATTTCTTATTTGACCATGAGAAACAACATAATTTCACATTTTTTGTGAATAAATTATTTAAGGATTTTTTTTCTCCACACATAAAAAGTTTTTACTCTGTGCAGAAACTAAAGCAAGCTGTCATTAATGCTGACAGCTTAATCATAGTTGTTGACCCACCTGTTTGGTTAAAGAAATGACAGTAGACTTTATATATTGAGCCTCCACTGGAGTAAGTACAGTGAAATAGATGATCAAACCAAATGAAAAATAAATGTAATAATAATAACAATAACAATAACAATAACAGCTTTTAAATTATATGATTACTCTCCACTGAAAAAGCAACATCTGAAGTAGAGTCTTTTTCTGAAAGCACTTTTAATATGTAGTTTCTTAGGTGTATTGCTTTAAAAACAAAAGAGCTGATATTTGGGGCTGTTTTGTGTGTCAGTGTGAAATGTTCTCTTTTTTCCTCTGAATTGCTGTAATTGCCAATTGTCCTACTTAGTAGAACCCACACACTGCTGAACTTCCATTTATCTTAGCACCTTAGTGATGCATTTTCCTCCTTTTCACTTTGCTTATTGTCCAGTTTGGCCACGGTTCAGGGAAATATTCAAGCTCATGGAATTCCACTGGGACCCACGCCTGAACTTAAGCACTTCACTGCATCATGGAGCTTTCCAGAATTAGGGTCTTTCTGCGCTGCCAATAAAATATCCTTAGGTAATGTGCAATGGATTGGAGAAAGGACAGCTAGAAGTGAAAGGGGAAAGTGATCTCTCTGCATATATAAGCATGTCCAACATGTGGAAATGATCACGGGGATAAAGACAGTACAAAAGTGTTGTGCTGTGAGTCAATGGGAAGCCTAAGTGAAGAACCTGAGCAAGACAGTAGCAGCTCAGATTAAGATTTCTGGTTAGTTATGTGTTTGAAAAGACTACGGCTAGGATAGATAAAATATTTGGGTTTAAAGATAGGAAAAGAAAGAAGCAAAATTATTGTTTTCAACCTCTCTTAGCAGCTTCTTATTTGACAGACACGGGAATCAATTTCTCTAAGTCACTGCAGTCCATCAGAAAACTCAGAGTTCATTTTATGTAAAAAAAGACATTGAAATGAAATTATTGTAAGACAGATTTCATCAGAAATAGTTACGTGAAGAAAACGCCATGAAATTTTTGTTCAGATGTGGAGAAAGAAGTATTTTTCTTTCAAATGTTCACTGAGTTTTTTGACCTTTTCTAACTGCAGGTTTTCCCCAATAAAAGGAAAGAAAAGAAGAAAAAGGGGCCTCCAGGTTCAAACTGATCTGTATAGAAAGATCCTGTTTTTTCCATAAAATGGTACTGAAATATCCTAAAATTTATTTCAAACTAATGAGAAAAATAGCTAAGATTTACATCCCACAGAATTAAAAAAAAAAAAAAAAATTAATTCACCCCCAATTTAAATTAAACAAAATTAAAATATTTCAAGATAACATGAAAATTACAGAAAAAAAATTGCATGGAATACATGGAAATATTTAATTTTTACAATATCAAAATTGGGTTTTTTTCTTGGATCTATGAAATTGACTTGTATAGTGGTATTTTAATGTATTTCATAGAATAAATTTGCTATCTTAACGGAAAGAAAGATAAGGAATAACAAATCTTACATTGCTTGAACCTTTTGGTTAATTTTATTTTTTCATTTGACAGGAAATTTTAAAACATAATTTTTTTTCTTTTCATAGCGCAACAAATAAATATTCTAGAATTTTCCAAAATCAAGAAATATGTTTCTCGAATTTTCTAATATAAGCCAGTTCTTTAGAGGATCGAGTAGAGGTTGTGATAATATACCAGTTTAAATCTCTCATATTTTTATTAGTCTTTCAGAATGTTAGGCTGGAAGTATCTTCCAGTGCATGGAACAGGCTGCTGCCAAATTTGCATTAAACAGGTTTTGTGAGCCAAGATTTACATGCATAAATCATAGAAAAGTCACATTTTTTTCCAAATGACACAATGCCCCTGGACTTTCAAAAATTCATCTGTGTTTTTTGAACTGAGGCACAAAGATGAATCTAAAACTGAAAGGAAAACTGAAGAGTTACTTCATCCCAAATGAAATTGTTTACCAGATTTTATGAAGCTTATGTGAATTGAAATTGCTAAAATTTAGTTCCCGGTTCCGTGTGCTTATCTGCAGAGCTCATTGCCCCCAGAATGTTCAAGGAAGTGTAACTCCATGACTAAATGGTTGTTTAGTAAAGGAGTTTAATAAGAAGCAACAGCAGATCCATTTCTTGAGGAAGAAATGCATGGTAATTTATGGGATGGTTTAATAACTTTTCAAGTTCACTTTCAATGTTATTTTAAATGATGTTATTTCCTTCTGCTTTGGTTTCAGATCTGTTTTTACAAGTGTACTGGACTCTGAAGCCAGCCCGCCTATTTGAAGTTTTCAACTTTGTTTACTGATTAACAATGCCAGAAGCTGCAGTTGAAATTTTACCCATTTTAATTAGCTTTCTTCACCCACTGCACAAATGAAGTATGAGTTTATTTAATGTGACAGAGTGCATACAGAGCCAGAGATCTGACTTGTGCTCTTTAATACATTCCTTGAAGTTGCTTCACTTGGTGATTCATTTACATCAGTAAGTGAAAAGTCATCAATCTCATCTTCATTTGAGAGCTTTGCCATACTTGCTAATGATATGCATGATTGGTCATCACAATAGAAATGTACCATAATTAAAGATAAATAAGTAAATTACATTCTGTGAATTAATCAATAGAAGCTGCAATGATAGCATTTTAAAACAAGCCCACTTAATCTATTGCAATTTTCTCCCACTGGTGGGAAGATTGGACTTTTCCCCTCATTCCTAAGAATAAGAAGTCTTGCTGTTATTTGTCTTAATAACATTAAGATAGGTTGAAGTGAAACACTTTATTAATCTTGGATTAAGCTTGAACCTTATTCTCTGTACTCAGGGTCACAATTTGACATGATAAAACACAGTAGTAAGGGCTAGGTTCCTTTCATGTATGGTATTCCAGTACACAAAAAATACTCAGAATATAATAAATAAAAATAAAAATAATAAATCAAGACTGGTTAAACATTTAGTACTTTATTTGTTTTATAAGTGAGTAAACTGAAGGTCAGGAGAGTTAAAAGATGTAACCAGTTATAGGAACATAACCCTCTAGCCTTGATTCCAGTTGCTTCAAATAAATGATGCTGCATCATATACCTAAAGAAGAGTCATGATAGTGACTCAAGTTGCAAACTACCTGATCATAACCTGGTTCAAAGCTCAATACAGGCAATATTTTGTTACAAGTATGACATTAGCAAAAGAAAGGAAGGATACTTGTCTTCATTGGTTGGTTTTGCTTCAGCAACAGAGAGATGTGTGTGAAAGCTCCAAAGATAGATCCCGCAAGTGCAATGATTTGCTGCCTTTATAAAATTAACCAAGTAATTCAACACTGAGCATCTTACATATTGGTTGTACTCTTATGCTACGGAAAGAAGGGAGGCAAGGGGCAAGGTTAATTCTCATTCCACATGGGATAAAATTTTCTTCTGACGGACCAAAATGCTTAAAATTTGCACCCGGACGGCAAGAGTGACCATGTCTCTGTGTAAATGTCAGAAGCAGAGATTCTCCATTTGGTTTCAAAATGAATAAAGGATTACAAATGAGCTGACTTTGAATCATAGAATGGTTTGGGTTGGAAGGGACCTTTAAAGATGTTCTAGTTGCAACTTCCCTGCTGTGGGCAGGGATACCTTCCACTAGACCATGTTGCTCAAAGCCTGATTCAACCTGGCTTAGTCATACACAACTTTTCTGGGCAACCAGTTCCAGTGCCTCACCATCCTCATTGTAAAATATGTCTTCATCATATCCAGTCTAAATCTACCCTTTTTAAGTTCTAGACTCTTGTCACTTGCCTTGCCACTACAGACCCTGGCAAAAAGTCTTCGCCTTTCTTATAAATCCTGTTTAAATATTGAAAGGCTGCAATAAGATGTCCCTGGCAGCCTTCTCTTCTTCCGGCTGAACAGCCCCAGCTCTCTCAACCTTTCTTCCCAGTAGAGGTGTTCCAGCCCTCTGATACCTTTCATGGCCGTCCTCCTGGACTCACTCCAACAGGTCCACATCTTTCTTGTGCTGAGGACCCCGGAGCTGGAGGCAGAATCCCAAGTGGGATCTCACAAGAATGAAGTAGGGTGAGAGAATTCCCTCCCTCAGCCTGCTGGCTGTGCTTCTATTTATGTTTGTATCCATGCAGACGCATAGCTAAGGTAGAAATTTTCTTTGTGTACCAGATGTTTCGCAAAATTTGTTGCAAATGACAGATGCAGCAAATATTTTTGGACTGGAAAGGGAGGCTGGAGGGAAAAACCCACTCTCAGTGTAGAGCACACACTTTTTTTTTTTTTAGTGTTACATTTTTCCAAACATCTGAGATTTCACTGTTTCAAAAATTATTGCATTGCAGCTCTGGAAAATGAAAACCTTGGGGTTTTGGAATGTTTATTAAAGGAAAAGGTACAGGCAGATCCACTCAAAACTCTTGACAATTTTAGGTCTGTCACATGACACTTGAGAGAGAGTGTATTCACTGATGAATGACCTTGTGGCTGTCCTCAGCCAGCTGGAACCATGCTTTCCCATCCATGGCATGTATTAGAGTGTGCACCACAGCTGTTCTCCATCAGAAGCTAAGTGCAATCCTTTCAGAAAGCTGTCGGCAATTAATTGTGTCCCTTTCTGAATTTGTCTCTATTTATGGGTTTTATAGAGAAGAAAAGGCTGCAGCAGAGAGCTAGAAGTACAGAATCTGGGGAATTTTGTTGATGTTCACAGGCTGATGGATAAACACTGCTGAAAGCAAAGAGAAATAAAGAAATGTGGGACCAAGGTCAAGTCATACCCCAGCATTTAATAGAATTTCCAGGCCTGGGTGGCAAATTTTCTAATACAGTAATTCAGTTAGGTGTTGTCAATTGTTAAAGTGAGTTCTCAGTGTGAATACAGTGAGGCATTGAGGTAGATGTTGCAGTTTTTCTTACCCTTCAGTACACTTTAAAAGTGCTTGGCAGAGTCAAAAAAGTTGCCTTCTGTTTTTAGATATTGGCTGTATTCAGCTGCTTGTACCTATTCTTCCCTAAAGTCAATCCATTACCACGACTCTGGGATTCCTTCGTCTGTTTTGTTTATGGGACTCCACATAGGAATATATACTTAATTTCCTTTACAATGTAATAAAGAGACAACGGTGTTTGCCCAGTGATTAGAGCATTCACTGAATCTGTGGGAAACCATCCTTCAGGTTTAGAAATTCCTTCTCAGCTGGACTGGACTCAGCTAGACTCAGCTATTCCCTCTCCTAGGAATATTACTGGACCATTCACTGTGGCAGGCTTGTCTGTTTAGTCTTCCCTGCTCGGGCTGGTATATGTTATGAAAGTAATGAGGTATGCACCAAACAGAGCTTGGGAACTCACCTTTCCCATATTGATCACCAATACCTTAAATACTGAGTAGTTGAATTTTTGCTGTTTATTTCTCTCCAATCAGAGAGTGTCCAATTACTCAGTACAGAGTGGGGCAGGTTCATTAAAAGTATTGAGTCCCTATATAGAGCAGCCCACGGGTAATTAATGTAAAAGCTGTTAAAGCTGAAGTTAAGATCCCCAAACTGAGGATGAACAGGCATCTGAACTCAGCTTACACAGTCCAGCAGTCATTTATAAGGTCTAAGCCTCATGCATTCTTCACTTCTGCTACTTCTCAGAGACAACATGATTAGTTTAGGTGCCAGGAGAAGTTTAATGACTAAAAACAAGTGGAGAGAGGTTCCTGAAGCCTTCCTCTCACTAAGAACGAATTTAGACATTTTATTTGGGGCTCCGTATTCTGGAAAAGGCAGAGTGCTTAAATACAACTCATTGCAATTCTGATCCTGAGTTCCCTTTTTCATCAAGCCCTAAGAAGTCCTGCTGAGACTAATTTACTACAGCTCTTATTTGTGTGGTCCGAAGAGGACATCTTTTGGGCTCTCCTGTACTCTTCAAGACAGAGCAAAAGGTCTCACAGACTGCAACTACAGCTGCTTCAGCCCTTGGATAGAACTCTATTGATAAAGTTGACCAATTATACAGTTTACACAAGAACTGACAGATCCATTTAAATATGAAGTAATTATAAAATATTTTTATTAATAAACTTAAGATATATAACTAAAATATAGTAATGACAATGTTAAAAGCATTCTACAAATAAAGGTTTGTATTCACCTGTTAGAGTAGTTCTGGATATATTATCTCAGAACTGCATGCTTTAACTGGAAAGGATACAGACGATAATTAACAAAAATAATTAGTTTAGATGGGGTCCTTACCTGAGAAAAAAATAAAAGGATTTTACTGATGCTTTTTTTCATTTGAGTAAGAGTTGAATAAGGGATAGATTTTGCTTTTACAGTGCCATAAAAGATACAGAAAAGTTAAATTCAGTACATCTGTTTACTCTGACCTTATTTTCCAAGACCATAGGGCTATAAGGAGACTGAATGATAAAAAAAGTTAGAATTTAAAGGAGAACTCTTTTCACAAAAAAACTAGAACAATTCATAGCTGCATAATACCAGAAGGACTAAAAATAAAACAGATAATCAATAAAGGATTAAAAAAATATGTGGTAGCATTTCAAAGTTATGAAAAAGATGCACAAATGGAAAGTAAAGCCAATGAACAGAGCTGGTCTTTTACTTAAGTGTAATGGTGATTAAAAGGAATGAAGGACACTAGTAACTTCTAACCACAGCATGGAAATTTCTGTGCTTTTCCAAAGATTGTTTGGCTGTAGCAGTCTGCCTGACCAATTCATACATTAACATAAACTACCTCTCTGAGCCTTTAACTGATACCTACTTAGGAAATAAATAGGAAATTATTATGCTGCTTTGGATTTCCTACTATATTCCTTTAACCCCCTGTAGTTGTAGATATTGTATACAACAATGGACAAATAGGGATCAAGATTCTGCAATGCTTCAAGATGGGACTATCATGTCATTTCAGCTTGTAAAATCAATGAGGGAGGAAGGTCTCCTCAAAAGCCCTAAAGCCTTCTTTCCAAATCCTCATTGGGTGAATTCAGTCCATGCAATGTTCCACAGTTACTGATGAACAAAGGTTTATTTTCCATTGAAATGCAGAGCTGGAAAGAGTCTAAAGAGACATTTAATCTTTTCATCCCCTTCTTCCAACCCTGGCAATGAGACAATGTCCTCTATATGCACACCCTGCTTATCTGTTCTTAGAAACCTCCAGTGGCAGATTCAAAAAGCATCACTGGCTTACCAGTTCCAGTATTTAACTGTCTTTACAGTAAAAAGGATTTTCTTAATATTTGATCTGTATCTTAGTTACAAATTAAGCTGATTACTCCATCAATACTGACAGCAAGCAGCAACTATCCTGTTTTACAGTAGTCTTTCACATATAGGCTAACCTGGGCAGGAATTAACTGAGAGAAGTCCCTTGGCCTGGTTTATATATTAAACAGACCAGATGATCACAACAGTCCGGATTTATAATTTGTAAGTGTGTTAATCATATATCTCTCCTGAGCAAAAATATCAAGTCATTCTGCTTTCCTTTTGGAGACAAACACTGCAGTGTTTCATTTGACAGAAATATCCCATTCTTTTCTGCACTCACGCATTCTGGGAACATTCCCATTATATTTGCAGAAAATTGCAAATTTGTTTTCAGTATGAATGACAAGTAATAAAATTAAACTGTATTGTACTGTACTAGGTCACACATGGGAGCTGGAGTTTGTTTATTACCAGTTCCTATGTTTTTCCCTTTCTTAGCAGATAGCTCATTATTTCCTACAAGATTGGTTATTTGAAATCTATACAGTTGGCTGTGTGTGCTCTTTACCATTCCACACATCAGTCCCTTTCCTCCCTTCCCAAATATATAATTACATTTTTTACAGATGCTTTGGTATATTTTAAAAGGCATGTGGGTATCTTTTTTAGAGACTCTTAAAAGCAAAGTGGGACCCTTTGATGTTCATTTGCACACCATACCCAAAATGACTAAAGTTTTGTTGTAGAGGGTTTTTACTTTGTTTTTTTTCTGCTTTTGTTTTCTCAGCTCTGGAAACAAATGGGAAGATTGGAGACTGTACATTGCTGCAATTAACTCTTACCTGGGGATCCTATGAAAATTGAAAAATCCAAGGGAGCACAGAGGCGCCTTACCCCTTGCCTTTGTTTGTTCTCTGAATAATCTGGATATTGTCTTAAATACAAAATAATGCAGCCACTAGGACATTTTGGAGTATCTGTACGCATGAGACAAACACACAGCTTCCTCTCTGAGATGCATGGACTTATCGTAGTCCCACAAGGACTGTGATGCAGAGGTTGTACTCTAAATGATCTGCTGCTTTTTCTTGGATGTCCAGGATGGCAGTGAAATACTTTCATTTTCCAGGTGAGGACCATAAACAGTCCTGGTCAGGACTCAGATCATTCACCAGCCCAAATATTAGCCTTGTTTGCAATGGGTCATCTGGCACAAACTAGGAGTTATCCTAATACAGCACTCACAGCTTAAGGTTTTTATCCTTTATATTCTGTCCTAACAGAAAAAAATATCTTAGATGACACATTTCTAATGACAATTGGTAGTAATGATTCAATTTATATTTTTTGTTTTCTATGTAAATACACACATTTTTTAAATGATCTAAAAATATTGCTGTGACTTCTGTAACTACAAAATATACCTATTCTTATTTCAATGTCAAAATAGAAAACATTTTCCTTTAAATTTCTAGTTCTTTTTCTTTCTTTTCAATGTGGTTACTTTTACTTTTTTGTTGTTGTTGTTGTTGCTTTCAACATTTTGTTTTTCTTTATGCCCAAGGACTTTCTTGTGAGAGAAGTAGTTTAGGGAGATGCTGAAAAGGAAATAGGATAAAACTATCTTGGCTTCCTTCTGTAGTTTTGGACTCCCTTTAAAGAAAATAAGATACCCATTTCAGTTGTTGGTGCTAAAACAGCAATGCTGACAAACGCTAACAAAGTTCAAATGAATTATGCTCTCAATGGTCTAAGAGGGCAACCTGAATTCCCGTATCTGGAAAAACAATAAAATGGCAGGAAAATAGACCAACAAATATCTTTTCCATCTTTAGTGGTTTTGTATTACATGTTTCATAAAACACAGCTATGTAGAAAATTAAGAAAATCAAATAAAAGATTAATTTACAGTAGATGATGAGCTACTGTCCTTTTCTCCTTCCAAAATGTCAATTTAAAATCCTTGGCTGAATGAAAGAAAAATATGTCAAGGATTGCATATATTCTCATGGATACGGCTGAATATTTGATTTTTTTTCTTGTCTTCCTGGACTATTTCCTATTGTTGCTGAATGTTTCAGATGGTAAGGAGGTAAAAGATTATTGCAGGAGTTGCAAGTGCCTCCAATATGATTGAAAACCCACGTATTTCAAAACCAGGCAGAGCAGGTTTCTCCTCTAGAGTTATTGTGGAAACCAAAACACTTTTCCCCTTCAATGTTGCAGCCACTAGGTTTAGTTTAGCAGGCTGCAGCTTTCCTGAGAGCTCAGCAGGGCTGCTTAGAGCAGTGTGACCATATCGCTATCCCATAGTCCATTCTGGACGGCTCTGCGTTTTGCTCTGGTAGCTATCAGCCCTACAACCAGTGATGGCGAAGGAGGTGAGAAGGGTCTCCCATGATGGTTTAATCAGATTTTTAATCACATCTTCTTCTGGCAACCCTTAGAGGCAGAGAGACCTTGCGATCCAGGCATGGGGGGGGTTTTGTCAGATTGCAGGGGCGGAACATGGGCGGAGTTGGGGTACAGGAACCAATAGGGAGATCCTGAGGGAGTGGCCAGGGCTAAGGGCAAGCAACAGAGGGGGAACAATGTGGGATAGGAAAAGCAATGGGTAAATGGATTGTCACACTTCAAGGAAAAATAATAATGAGCTGCAATAAAATGGTTAATTATATTTTAACATAACTTTACCTTGAGGTGAATTTTTAAGCTTTTAGAGCAATACAGCTTTCAATAAGTAAATTTGGCTGGCAGCCACAGAAATGAGATTATTTGGGTTACAAGTAAAGAGTATTGCTCCTAAGCTCAATGACTTTCCTATTACTTATTGAGAGCCACTGATGCAAAGTCCTTGTGGAGGAAACTAATAATACAGTATATTATAGATAAAGCCTTTTATAAGGTAACTGAGGCTTTAGGAGGGTTTTCTTTGGGGGGGTGGGTTGTTCATATTCCAGGTAATTTTTATTGTCCTGCACTATTAAAGAGCCAAGAGAACCTCCTGAAGAATTGACTTCTGTGCATAAGTCTAAAAGAATAGTCTTTGTTTTGTCTAACAAAATTTAAATCAAAGCTATACCTTAGTTTTATGCTCGATTTCAAACTCTTTTCAAGCTTTCACTGATTTTTAACTTTTCTATTATTTCTAACTTTTATAGAGTGGTCCTCTAATAACTATGTCACACAGTGCCTCACCTTCCATGAACAGTCTAGATCTAGGTATTTGTTAAATATGGTTGTCCAAGAATAGACAGGATGGTATTATGATGGAAGAAGTCCATTCTTCTCTTCAAACCTTAGTTCTCTATTTTGAATATTGCTTTCCAGGAATTCCTACATTTCTGCTGCAGAATCTGAGAAATATTCCTTGTATTGAACTCCCAAAATATTAATAAAAGCATTTTTGATGCTAAAAATTTGCATGAAGAGGTATGTCTAGCACATTAAAAGTTCACGTGATACTTTCCTGCAAAATAATTCCAATTAAAAACTACTTTTTAGCTATTGGTGAATATTTTAGTGTCAGCTCCCTGAAAAGCAGGATAATGGGATCTTTATCAACACAAATCCTATAAAACAAAGCTATTTGAATTTTTAAAGAAAAAAATGTTTTATGACACTTGGGTCTCTAGATCACTGGCCTTCCTGTGTGTGGATAATTCAATGTAACCTCTGATTTCTCATGAGATTTGGTGCTTTAGAACCTTAAAAGATTTGAAGAACTTTGATGATGTGTTAGGAAAAAGTGAAAAGCCTTCAACTCTACTCTAATAGTTCTTACTTTTCAACCAAAAGAAAATCTGGTCACCTTCCAGTTTGGAGCAGCTGAGACCCATCAAACAACTGAAAACAATTTGTTCAGAGCTGGAGCTGTCATAGTCTATTAACGTAAAAAACAAATGAATGTTGCTTCTGACTTCAGCTCACCACTTCATACGAGCTATCTCCCATTTCGCTTGACAGTTGTGGACACTGAAATAATACAAAACATAACCCAGTCAACAGACTGTGAAGAATATGAAAGCTAAAGACAGATGTTCAAGAGCTATCATCACTTTGCAGCTTTAATTATATTGACATGGAACAAACAAGTGATAAATCAACTATTTTATAGTGTAATAAGCCTTATTCTACCTGTTAACCTAACACCTCTTTGGTTGGCGTATCCCAGGTACATGGAAGACCATGGAGTTTTCTGCATGTAAGCAGTCACAGAAACTAATTGTGAACTGAAATAATATTGAAATGCTCCTGGTTTTCAAGATGAATATCACATTCAAGAGGGCTTTCTTGAGTTTTCTTCCTATACTCCTTCTACCTCTTGTAACTTTGAAGTCCTTCTTATGTCACTCATTCTAAGTCCTGCAGCAAAACAAAATGGATGAATATTTGTGTATTATTTACTTTAGGTTTCAGCTTTATTGGCAATGATTGTCAGTTACCCACCATGTTTTATGACAAACCATTAGTCTCTGGGCCAGCTCATAAAGATGAAAGATAAGGTGCAGCATTACTACACAGAGTAGGACTTGGATGCCAGCACTGATTTAATGAAACTTCTTGATATATCTTGAATTCAAGGACCTGTTTTATCTTCAGTGCTGAAAAAGGCTCTTTGACACTTATGAAATCCAGTTCTTTAATTTCACTGTGATTTATAAAGGCAAATTTTTCCCTTGATAACCAGTACATAGCTGGAAGATTCACTGCAGAAGTACACAAGTCTTTTTCTTTGAAAATTGCTTTGCAGCTGCATCCATACCCTGATGACCTTATTTAAATTCCAGATTTCAAGGGTGTTGTTGATTTCCAAGTTCTTCTAATACTAAAGACCCTCTAAATGAAACTTTCAGGAAATCCTAAGAAGAGGAGCATGCTAAGTACTGAAGAAGGATTTTAACAGTCTTCATTAGCTCTATGAAAAAAATTCCCTGCTGATCCAACCTGCCAGTTGAATTAAACTTCACTGTGAAACTAAAAGTACAAAATAGACTCCAAATCAAGGTATTGTCTCTGTGTTCACCGTTGCCCATTGTTTACCCTATGTTTGTGGGCATCATACTCCACTGCCTCAGGGACTGAAGGTGGTTAACAAATCAGCCTTCTTTCCTCCATCCCCCAGAAAACAACACAGAAAACCACAGCATAAACATAAATTAACAAAAACTGTTTCAGACTGATTTGTGGTTTTGATTTCACAAAATTTCTGTTGGTAGTCCTGGTGAGTCCAGTCTTTCTCCTCCCGGTATCCCATGACTCAAGTAGAGGGGATGCCCCAGTGTGGGAGAAAAAGGACAGAAAGTTGGATTTGATGATCTTGGAGGTCTTTTCCAACTTTAATGATTCTATGAATGGACAGAGTAATCCCCTCCATATTTATTCAGTTTGTTCACAGTCTTTGGCACGCACTGTGGTCAGACCAAGACACAGCAATTTCAGAGTTTTATGTTTGCTCTATTAACAGCTTACTATGAAATGCAAGCAATGGAGAGATGTACATAGATGTCAGATTTACACTAACTTTTAATGTTTGTAGACTTAGATGACTTTTATGATAATGCTTCTCTGTTTGGTTTGGGGGCTTTTGTGTATTGAATATTTAATGATGTTTTAATTGTTGTTGGTGGTTCTGATTAGAGTTAATCCATGTGGCACCTACAGCGTGTTGGCAGGGGGCACGTCATAAATGAAAATGGTCATTATTTCTTACTGTAAAATACCGAATCACTTACATTTAGGGAAATGGACTGAAATTTTACAGATGGGTTGTTTTATGAGTTCAGAAGAAAAAAATAATACATTTAGCTTGTTGGGCAACACTGCAAAAGAGCTGTCTCCTTAATCATGTCTTTTCCCCAATTGAATAGACTCCGTCTGGAAAAATAACAGCTTATGGAGACAGGAGACAGTTTTTAAGGTACTATTTATCCTCCACTAAGTAAAGTCAGAGGTAATTTTCTGCCATATGTATATAATTCCTTGGTCATGGGGACAGCAATAATGTTCTTATCCTGCGAGCTTTAGCTGCTACACGAAATCCCTAGGAATTGCTGCTACCTTCCAGACCACCTCCAGCATCTTTGAACCTGTGTGTGAAGTGCTTGGTGTATAGATGAGTTGAATCTACTGCACCATGTCCAGGACTCTCTGACTTCACAAATTTTCCCATCTGTCCCATAACTTAAATATATTCCCTAAGTGCAGATTTTTTATTGTTTTGGTTTACAAAGGTTTGGCCTTGTATGGAAATAATTGTATTTCAAATTATATGACAGTGCACGTATCTGCATATCTGGTTTCCTTGTGTAGTAATATGACAAGAGCACTCGAGATTCTGGCAAATGACCTCTATCTAACTTCTGCCAAACATTATTAATGTTGAGACAATACTCACTTTCTGAGCCAGTGTTAAATTTCATGTTCCTAATAAACATTTTCCTCTACAAGAAAATCTCTGCTGAAAACCATCTTCTCAGAGTGCATTTACTGCTACTGTGAAATGCTAGACTGAAAAAGTTGTAAATCAACAGGCTGTCCTTAGCTTCAGACCAGCTGTTAGAGGAATTAGCACAGGCTTATTTAATTTGTCCTACTCTTGTGCCTTGAGACGGACCTTCAGCAAGTGCAGCCTGTGAGGAGAAGGATTTGATAAATTCACAGTGGTCTGAAATTCTTTGCCTCAGGACTAAATGGGATGAGAATGTCACTATCTGGCCAGCATACAGACATCCCTGATGTGAAAGGAAAACATATGGGTGAAAAGCTTAGGGTTGGAGAGATCATAAACTTTTATATTATAAGAGATTTGTCTGAAGTTGAACATTTCTGATGTATCTCATCAGTTGAAAGTTTCATCACAAAGACATAGGAAATTTTGTTAAACCACTCAGTGTCCTCACAGCCAGGTCACTCTTTCAGAATGTTTTGGAGATTCATTCTGAAGCCCTTGTTACATCCAAACTACATTGATGATACTCTTAATTCATTTAGACATGACCTTGTAATAAATGTCTTACATTTCAGGTTAACCAGCCTCCATCTGCAAGGAGTTTTTGCCAAACCTGTCTCTGAAATGGTCTGAAAACTTGAAAGTTGCTATAAATACAAAATTTCCCATCCACCATCTGGAAGACCCAAATCCATATTTAGTATAAAATGTTATAGTGACACTGAATTCTACTACATCATCAAAAGCTCAGTCATGATTTTAAAAACCTATTCCTAAGATACAGCAACAGCTCTTTCTTTTCTTTCCTTTCTCCTTCTACCCTCTCTTTTTCTCCGTTAATATGAGCTAGTACATCCACACACTCTGAGTCTGTTCTCCTGATACGTAGCAAAACAGAGGATATCACAGATTGTTGCATTTCTGCATTTGTAATCAGAAGTGTATGAAACAAGCAGATCATAAAGCTGGCTTTACATTGTTGCTATTATTCTGATATTGTAATTTGCACTGAACTAAAATAGTTTTTGTTTCATTGGTCTCTATGGTCAAAATGAAAGCAATAATTTAGCTAGGTAGATTTTTAGTTTGTTTTTATTTTGGATAAAACTTAAATATATTCCCTAAGATCTTTTTAAAAGTTAGGAGTAGAAAAATCATAAAAAAAAAAAATGTTAAATAAGTTGCAAATTTCAAAGTGATATGTGAATGCAATAACTCAGCTGGAGAGTTGGAGAAAATAATAAAACCCACATACTATAGAACTGACAATGCAAAGGCTACAAAATTCAAGAAAGGGAGTTTAAGAATCTCAAAAAACTGTAATGTGTCTGCTGAAATACAGCTGAATTTTTCAGAGGAAGGTGTAGAGGGCTTACAGTCACCAGGACTTAGAGGAAAGTAAACTTCTTCTTCAATGGTTTAATTGTTCTGGTTTTTTGATGTCTTGTGAAGGAGGTTTTTGTTTAATTATTTGGAGCATTTACTTTTGTATCAAATAGGGGAAAAAAACCCTTGAAACAGGAATTTGTGAACCTTGCTTTTATAAACTGAAGCGTTAGTGTCTGGTTCTTGCTATTTACTTCAGAGCTAAATACTGCAGATGTAAATGTAATGGTACAAAACCTTTGAAAGTAATTAAATTGCATAGTAAGATTAGTTCAACCCTTAAGATAAAAGGGTTGAGGCTGCTTTCATGACAAAGAGCTGCGCATTTATAAAACCATAAAATCCCTTGCTTAAATCACTAGCGTATTTGGCTGTTTCAGTGATAGATACTGGAATACATCACATCAGTCACCTCTTAGGACTTTGCATATACAACATCTGCTCTGCTCTCCTGTTCCAACAATTTCAGTTTCAAAGCAAAAATCCTAAAGATCTGTGAACAAAGAATAATTTGCTTTTTGTGCTATTTTTGCTTCTTTATCGTAATGCTTGATAAGGTTGTAGGGTTTAGTATTTTTGTCAGTCAATCTCTTTTATTATTCATGTTTCATACAAAAAATTCAGAACTTAAATACACTTCAGTCTAATATTTGTGACTATTCATCGTCTGATACTTGAGAGCAGTTTGGAAGAGGCATAAGAAAAACAGAAGTATGTTTCTAGTCCCTCAAGTAATATGGCATTGTGATTATGATTGCTATTAAAATAAAGAAGACTGGTTGTTCATGGGGCTTTGGCATTGTCAGAATGAAGGATGACAAAGAAAGCACATAAGAAAAAATTGTCTAAAGACTCCTAGAACACGTGAATAGTATAATCTCATTTTCAGAGAAAGAACATTGTATAAAAATTGACTGTGTATATTTCAATTTCAAACAGTTGGACTCTTTCTCAGAGAGAGGGAGAGAAAAAAAGACTGTGTAAGTGAATTGAGGAGAGAGAATCTGGATTTATTTCTCTTATAGCTTTTGTAGGAAGTAGTTAAATGCAAGAGCACTTCCCATTTTCACCATCTAGGATTTGACAGGCAATCTGACATGGGAGAAGGAGAAAAGGAAGAAAGAAAAAAGATATATGAAATTGCCTTTTAAGTAGACAGTCCAAGATAGAGGACTAAACTAGAGTTTAGTCCAGTGTCTATAAAATCCAGGTCTAGAAACTCACATTGTTAGTCTTAATGTAGACAAAACATCTAGGTGTCTTTGGAACACTTAGTCACTGCTGGGAAAAAATAGCCTCAGTCTTTGCCAACTAGTCCAGTCCTTAGATGCTTCAAGGCATCAATATATACAATAAATTCTAAAGAAGCCAAGATTTAGTCATCAAATCACTCCATATAAAAAATGTGATTTTCTTTCTTTCTTTACAATAGATCTCCATTGGACACTAAATAACGTGGAGTTCAATATTTGTCCCACTATAAAGGTTTATCTGAAATTTGTGACAGGAGTAGGGGGAACTATTAAGTTATTTTTTTAAATTCCATCTCATTAAGGGGTAGAAAAAACCTGACTCCATCAAAAAGAAACATATTCCCCAGAAAAACTGTAGTCTGGGCATGTCCCCAATAATACATTTAAAATCACATCTTTCATGCAAAGGTATAAAAACAACACTTTAAACATTTATCCAAAAGTAACCACTTAGAATCACAGCATCGTAGAATGGTTTGGATTGGAAGAGACCTTAAATATCATCCAGTTCCAGCCCCCCTGTCATGGGCAGAGAAACCTCCCACTAGACCAGATTGCTCCAAGCTCTGTCCAACTTGACCTTGAATACTGCCAGGGATGGGGTTCTCTGAGCAACCTGTTCCAGTGCCTCACCACCTTCACAGTAAACAACTTCTTCTGTATATCCAACCTAATTTTCCCTTCTTTCAGTCTGAACCCATATTCCTTGTCCTATCACTACAGTTCTTGAAGAAGAGTCCCTCTCCATCTTCCCTGTAGCCCCCTTCAGATACTGGAAGGTGTTGTGAGGTCTCCACACAACCTTCTCTTTTCTGGGCTGAACAGCCCCAACTCTCTCAGCCCATCTTCACAGGGGAGGTGCTCCAGTTACCTCATCAACTTCATGGCATCCTCTGGAGTTGCTCCAACAGCTCCATGTCCTTCTTAGATAAGGGGCCCCAGAGCTGAATGCAGCACTCCAGGTGAGGTCTCGTGAGAGCAGAGTAGAGGGGGAGAATTGTTGTAAAAATATGAGTGGGAAAGGAGGAACAAGGAGCTAAGTGAGACTCAAGATGTTTGAGCTGAGATGCCTTTAAGGCACCCCTTCTCCTTGCTTAGTTGTAGTAGCTTGTCGTCAGGAAGGTAAAATTCTGCAGAGCATAATTTCCCTTGAACTTAGCTCCTGTCAAAATGGCACAAGTGAGCATTTGCACACTATTCTGTGAAAGCAATAACAGCTTGATGTCCAAGTAGCACCTTGTTCTGGCATAGCCTGACTTCCTGAGCTCTGGTCAGTGTTCTGGCTTGGGCTTAGAAAACAGATTCAGCCCCACCTCTCTCTGTGGTTTACTGTGTGACTTTGGGCGCATCTCCCCTTGCTAGGTCTGTTTCCTAATACCTAAAATATGTTTGGAGACACCATGAATTATCTGGGGAAAACTGTTCTGCCACAAGGAGCTAAGATTAGTTGTGCCCATGCTCAGGCAGTAAGTGGAAAGTCCTCTGCCAAGCTTGCTAGGGGAAGGTCTCTTTCCTTCACAAAAAACAAGCCTGTATCTAATCCATGCCAGGCAGCAGTAGCAGGGCTCTTGTAGACCAAGAAGGCAGCGAAGTTAGAGTAAAGCAGCTGGCCACGTTAGGGAGGTAGGAGTATAGAACTTTCTGCAATGCAGTTGCAACAGTTTCTGCTACAGTTAGCACCTGTCTCAGCAAGAGATTTTTCTGTGAATGCTTTTCGTGGGGTCTTTGTGCATTCAGGCAGTGAGGATCAAGACTTCCACCACACTGAACCAGTCTCAGAGTTCTTATATTCTTATTCCAGTAAGGAATTATAGCAGGGGAAAAAGTATATCAAAAGTAAAGGGAGAAACATCGTGACTTCTGAAGTTGTTCATAACGAAGAGAAGAACTTTTAAAAAAGGACGCAACATGAATAAATTCATTTTTCTTCCAAATTCCTTCTCTATTTTGAGAGAATTTGAGGTTTGAAATTCCAGAGGATTTTAGATAACTAGAAGAAATTGACAAAGTTGGAAAAAAACTAGACTCGAATAAGACTTCCCCTAATTTCAGCATACTATTGATATCCCCAGAATATTGCCACACACCTGCCTTTGAAGATTTGAGCTCCTTCCCATATGAATATAAAATAAGAACAACACTTAGATCTCCTGCTAGTATTTCTCACAAAACTCAAGCTCTTCTTGGGGGCTGGATCAATAATGGAGCCTGATTATTCTAATAAACAGCAAATGAGGTATTTAGGGTAAAGACTTAGAATTAATTCCCATTTAAGACAAATGAAGAACTTCTGTCAAAGCCAGCCAGGATTGCATTTATTAGCAAGAAGTATACATTCAACTGTATTCATTGATGTTGGTCACACTGAAACATTAGAGGTGAGAGGAAATATAGAATATATTTTCTGTTTAAGCTCATCATGGCCAAAGAAATATGAACAAAAATACAAAGGCAGCAGACTAACTACACAATGCCAGCATTTCTGAGAACATCTTCTCTTGAAGAGACTGAGAAAACCTGCCAGAATGCTACAGAAGTTTTGATGAAGGGAAGCACTCGGATAAGGACATTAAATCCAGGCTGATACCAGCATATGGAAGTTGAAGTCTTTTCTCATTATCTTGGCTGATTTTCTGCCAGGAGACACATCTGCTGGACTTCTGCAGATGCCCTGCGGGAATATAAGCCTAATATTTTTAGGTAATTTCTCACATCAAGGGATGCACTGGCTCAGAGACACATTTAGGGCTCATGGAGGGTGGGGAAAAATCCTCTGGGAGGCATGTTTGCCATTCGATGGGAGTCTACATGGACACCAGTGGAGAATTCTCCACAAAAAAAAATGATAATTGAGTACTCTTCAGGATTACTTAGCAAGTTGCTCACATTACTTATTTAGAATGATAATTTCCCTGAGCTGTCAAAATCCCAGATTTAAGACATATGATTGAACTGCCGTTAGCAGCAATAATGGTTATGGTAAACTAATGGCAGTGTCATGCAAATTCTTTAAACTTTAAACATTGTAAAGTTTTAAAAGCTTGGGGCTTTTGTCATTTCAAGCCAACATTTTCACATTATTATCATCTTTTTGGACTTAAAATTCTTTATTTTCAGAGTTTGAATACCCCTAGAGGATTTCCTCTTTATACAGATAGGGGAAAGAACATGGTTTGAAGACAATGAATTATAGCCTTGTCTCTTACCTATTCACCCAGTTTCAGATATTTGGCTTGTTAAACTCGAGCTTTCCACTTACACGTGCAGAGCTCTCCAGGGCAACACCTTTAATATGTCTTGATGCATTGCATATGTCAACATGGGGTCTGTGTGTTTTTCTAAAGATTGATCCTGATTTTAAAGAAAAATGAAGAAGAATATTGTGCTGCATAAAGTTGGCTTTATGTTAGCATTACAGTTATCTTCATCCTAGCTGAGAAACAGAAATATGACTTCAGCTAAGTCATTTTATCTCAGGAACGAAATTCTCATGGAGGAGTACGCACTTCATAAGGAGCTGCATTCTGATGTCTTCTCCATTTTACTGCTGAAATTCTAAAACAAAACACAACAACCACACCCCCAGAAAGTGACTTTTAAAGAGCTCAGGATTTGTCCAGTCACTGTAAAGACCAAACAAACACACAGTCTGACAAAAAACCCAAAACTTCCATGTATCTGCCATCTGCAATAGTTTAGAAGTTATGAAGTTTCTGTAAATTATTAATTAGCAGTATACTCTCATCTGAAACTAGGGGCTGCATAACAATATCTCCTGGAGGAATATTCAGCTGTTCTCACTGAATTTTATATCTGGAGTTTCTCTCTAAAGTCCAACCCTAACAAATGACCAGTAACCTCTGCTGCTGAATCCTAGCTAGGTTTTTGTGTCAATAAAACCCAGGCATAGTTTGGTGTGCATCAAAGTGTTTTGATGGATCAAGTGAGAGAACTAAGTCATCTTCTTTCCTGATAAAATTCCAGATTCTGAATGTTCAGCAGCTTCCTGCTAATAATGCTTAGCAAAATGTAAGAACAGGAATTGTCATACAGTAATTTGACATTTGTGACACAAATGCTTTGAATATACAGTTACTCCAACCTTTTCTTAAGGAACCACCTCATGCATCTTGAAAATTTATATGCCTGTGTCCAACTTGTGAACAATTAATTGCTACATCCTTCACAGTAGAGGGATTTTTTTTTCTCTACTCTTTTTTCCTTTGCATATATATACATGATATCTCATTATTAAGTGTGTTGGGAGCACTTATCTGAATGGAGGAAAGGTAGTGAATTTTTCTAAGTTGTAATGATAAGCTAAAAGTAAGCCTTGCAAGGTAAAATCTATTTAAAATGTGGCAATTGGGGAAAATATGTCCCCCCAAGCATAGCAAACACACCATCAAAGTGAGTTAGCTACCAATTAACTTCTACATTTGGCACAAAGGGCATTAGATTCTAGGGTAAAAATAAAGCCAAATGATGTATGCCTGTTCTCTGTGAACAACAGATCATACAAAAAGAGCTCTAGATGAGGTGGTTTTCATTGTGTTTTCAGAGTTCAGTGCCTTTCTGAAAAATATTTGCTTTTCTGTTAAAAATACTTTTTTTTTTTTCCGATGTAAACTCCTATCACTAAGCCTATGGAAAAAGAGAAACTATAGGTCTAATGCAGTAAATTAAAATGTGAGATCCTAGGCAGGTTCAGACACTATGATCCAGGACCCAGTTTTCACCAAACTAATCAATGGATAATCTCCCCATAAATTCAGATGTGCCTAAACTCTTCCTGCTGGAAACAATTAGAGAAGCAAAGCATCCTACCAGACATAAGAAACTTAATTCGCAAGTCCTGTGTCCCAGATTATGTCATCTCCACATAGGAAAATATTTTAGCTATTCTCTGTATTTCACCTCACAGTCACTAGGAACATGTATTTCAGAAAAAAACCACATGGAGTTTTCAAAAGAATACTTTGACAATTTTATGTCCTTGGAGAATGTTATATCTTAAATCCAAATATGAAATAGTTGACTTCTGCCTTACAATTTGTAATGTGCTACCTTATATAAGCTGCTTTTTTTGGGTGGTATAAATTTCTCTGCATTTATAGACATCTAAACCTGTTGCAATTCTATAGAATCATATCCTTTGAAATGGGTGACTTAGTTCACAGAACCACAGCATCAGGGAATGGGTAAGGCTGGAAGGGACCACTGGAGATCATCTAGTCCCTCCTCAAGTATGCCCAAGAGCCCAAGAGCACATTGCTCAGGTTTGTGTCCAGACAACTTTTGAATATCTCAATGGAAGGAGACTCCACAACCTCACTTGGTTTCCCCAACTCAGTGCATTACTTCTGTTAAACACCTGCTTTATCAATTGTAAATGTGCTTGAATTCATCAGATTTTTGTCCCTATTTTTCTTTCTGAGATTAGCAGAAGATATTGAGAGGACCCTCCATCACAACATCATTGCGTGGCTCTTATGCCTTCAGCAGATACTCATTTGTACCCTGTTTTGTAAAACTGAACACTCCTAACTTCTTTGGGCATCTTCTCATTTTAAAATTCTTTTCCAGTGTTTGTGCCAACTTCATACCTTCGTTTTCAAAGTTATATATTACATTTTGCCTCCTGAAGATATCCAGTCAGATGCAATGCTGTAGAATTATATTTTCAATTAGTTCTATGCCTACATAAAATACCTGCACAGTGACACTTGCATTCAAAATTTTCAGGTTTACACTCAACCTCTGCTTCACCACTAATACACTGTCCTGCGCATGCATGCATATATATATATATATACACAGTAAAGCAGCAGAAAATCAGGAGGAAAAAAAGATTGAAAATATTGTTTAAAATATGATGGGGAAGGTCAATACTGCCTCCTCACCTTGTTTTTTAACGACTTACAGGAACTACACCAATAACCTCATTCCATGCCTCAACGTGACAGTTGACAGGCAGTCTTTTCTCACTCTGGGATACCCCCACCAGGTGGCACACTGTAAGACTATCTTCTAATTCAGAAGAAATCCGAATAGTTTATGTGAGTGTTCCAAGGAGGAAGAATCTTGAGGAAAAATTTAAGGATTAAATCGATTACTGGAATGCAACTACGTAAATATTCCAAGGTACACTTAAACATGGTTGTAACCCTGAGGTATACACCTAATTTTATCCCTAAAGAAAAGACTATTTGGAAGAATACTTGTCTAAGTGCTTCACCTGAAAGCTGTGTTTCAGCTCCACTGATTTCCACAGGGGTGAGATTACTGCAGACTTGAATGTGCTTTTCTTTTGAAAACCTGCAGGAAAAAAAGACTGCAGCAAGGACCTGTTTGAAGAGTCCAATGAGCTTAAAAAGATCTCCTGATGTTACAGTGCGGATACTGCAACGTGTATAAGAAAACAAGGCCTGTGCAAAAGAAATATATATGGACCGATTCCTGATAGGTGTTTCAGAGATGTTTATTTCTCCAGCCACATGGCCGGGGCTCTGCCGAGGAACTGCTCAATCACGGGACCTGAGGGTCCTTGCCCGCGCAGGGGAACACAAAACAACCAATGGGGAACGAGGCTGAGCAGGGGCAGGGAAACCCCGTGTCTGTCCCCTAGGGCCCCTCTCCCAGGGCTACATGGCAGGGGGAGGGACCCCAACATTTCACCTGTTTATTTTTAACAAAAAGAGATTTAAAACTTAATATTGAAAACAACTGGATAAACATAACAAGAACAGTTTCAGAACAAAACAAGCCACCCTCCTGAGTCTTTAAATGTCCAAACAGATTCTCTGGAACATCTTAAGGCTGACAGAAGGGAGACAGGATGCTCCAAGCATGCTTTGTGGGGAAACTGAGGCAGGAGAGGGTTTCTTCCATTTGTACCTGTTGGAACTCTAAACAACAAGAGTTAATTTCTTCCCTCTCCCTCTTCATCCCCCACTCGGCATTGGAAAGGGATTTTTGGGGAAACAGTTGGCAAAGGCATGGTTTTGTGAGGGAAACCATGGGTGAAAAAACAGATTGGGAATACACTGGGGGTAATAAGACATAGGGTAAAAGGGAAAGGTGGGATTAGGAAAGGGAGACTGTAGACTGTTTAGAATGGAGATATTGTCTAACATGACTACGAGTTTTAGCATATACACTGCCTTTTACAGGAACACCATCAGGCCCAGTGACCTCTGCTGCTTGTAACCCTTTTCTACCTTGTATAATTTTGAACTCTACTACTTCTCCATCTCCTAAGCTTGGGATGTATTTTTCAGGGTTATTCTTTTTAATAGCAGTTCTATGAACGAATATGTCTTGCTGGTTGTCACATCTCGTTATAAAAACATAATTTTGTTTAACATTATACCATTTTACTATTCCTAAAACCTTAGTTGGGATGATCTTTTCCTTTTTCCAAGTGGCTGCTGTTTTCTGTCTCACTGCATTTTTGCTTTCTCTTTCGCTTTCGCTCGCTTTCGCTGGAATTACCAGGGTTGTCAGTGCTGCCAGGGCCGTCAGGGCTGCTCGTGCCTGCGCGCCATCTCCTCTGCTCTCAGCTGCGCTGCCGCTGCCTGGGGCCACGCTCACATCTCGGCCAGGCCCCCGAGTGACGGCCCCCCGACGCCCTGCTCCAGAGCGCATTTTGGCTGGGCGCGGCTCCACTCCGCAGCCACTGCTGCCGGCTGCCGCCGGCGCGCCGCCCCTCTTGGTTGGGCGTTCACAGGGCTCGCTTCACCATGCACTGCATGGGGACGGGCGGGCACCGCTGGGTCGCCCTGCTCCTGCTGAGCCTCGCTCTGCTGCTGACACTGCAGCTCGTGTCGCTCCGCCCGCGCACGGGAACTGCCTTACTGCTGCTCGCAGAGGGCTCAGTCCACATGGGCGAGGCCGCACAGTCCCTGAGGCAGGCTTCCTTTCGCCAAGACACAGCTGACATTGCTCAACAGTCTCGGTAATTAAAGAATATTCACAAAAATATTCTTCCATCGGCATATATTTTGACTCAGAAATTAACTGTGTCCAAACGGTCTTCCAAAAGTCTTTGGTAAGAATCAAATCCCAAGAAACATAGAAAAAGTTTTTAAACAACCATGCCAGGAAATGTTTCAGTTCCTTTTGAGCTTGAATTAAGCTAAAGATTACAAATTGTTTTTCAAGAATCTTTTCAAATTTAAGATAAATGGCCATATGTGGCTCTGAGAGCCAAGAGTCTTTCCACGGTTCTTCCATAGTTTAGAGATGGAACAGCAAAACAAAAACAAGAAGAGAAATCCAGAGTTTACTCACAAATCAGTTGCTGTCCTTAGGGATTGGGGATCGTTCTGCTCACATCATCCACTATTTGTTACAGTGCGGATACTGCAACACGCGTATCAAACAATGAGGCTCATGGAAAAGAAATATATATGGACCGATTCTTGATAGATGTTTCAGAGAGATATTTATTTCTCCAGCCGCATGGCTGGGGATCTGCCGTGGAATTGTTGCAATCACGGGACCTGAGGGTCCTTGCCCGCGCAGGGGAACACAAAAAACAACCAATGGGGAATGAGGCTGACCAGGGCCAGGGAAACCCCGTGCCTCCCCCCCAGGGCCCCTCTCCCAGGACCACATGGAAGGGGGGAGGGACCCCAACATCCTGACTTCACTGTGTGATCAGACATTATGAACATACATTTTATATGTTACACTCTAATTTTGGATATTTTTACTATGGTAATTTATACAATGCATTTGAATAAATTGAGTGCTGTTCCTCAAGGGTCAGTAGAAAGGCTGGTGTTGTTTAACATCATTTTCAACAGCATGGACAGTGGAATGACTGCACCCTCAGCAAGTCGACTGATGCCACCGAGCTGTGGGGTGTGGCCAACATGCTAGAGAGAAGGGATCCCATCTAGAGGGACCTTGAAAGAATCAAATGCATTGGCTAGAAGTGTTAAAACATTGACAGAAATACAGGAGTGAAAGATTACTTGTTAAAGAGAGAAGAGAGCCATCGAATTTATGAGCAAACACTGCATTAATTTATATGTCTAAATCCTGACCAATGAATCTTAAGTCTAAGCAGACACATTTGTGCTTAGGCAAAAGGAAAATGTGTGTTTTAAACCTGCACTCTATAGCAATTCCTCTAAAGGATTCTTGTGTGGTTGATTCTTAAGCAGTTCATTGTGGCCATACAAAATCCACTGTGATTGTACACAGAGGTCACAGTGTTTGTTTCTGTAGCTTGAAATGAAACATGTAGAGTTTGTGAGTTGATTTCTAGGGAGAATACTTTAACTTATCAGTTCAGTCATTTCCATGACTATTTAAAAATGTCAGTTAGTGTTTTCAGTTTATGTTCTACTTAATAGAATTGTTCAAGTGAATGATTGTATGAAGCAAACATCAAAGGACATGGTAAAAGAAACATTTCTTATTTTGAAATTGGAAGAGACATTAAAAAAAAAAGTAATGTCCTTGCTTAGGTTTATTTAATAAACATTAGCCTTACATTTATTTTAAGTTAGAAACTCATGATCTGCTAGACTGAGCCAGAAAAACAAACTGTCCACTAATTCCTATTCTTGCATGTTTCAGAAAAAAGTGGAAATTTCTTTGTGGATAACTGAGTAAAATCTTTCATGAACATTTTCTTACTGATTCTTAGGTAGTTATTGTTGTATCTGTTTCCTGACTCTGAGACCTAATATATTCCCCATATTTTTTCTTTTCATGATTAGTGCTTTTTAAACTGGTAAATACATGCTGAAATTGGACAAAAGTAATGTTTAATCAGCTTCTTTTGGAGGTAAGGAGATATAAGGTTGATGTCTGGTAATGATGAAAGATTTTTTTCTGTTTTGCTGAGGCATTCAGCGGGAATGATGGAATGACTGTATTGCTTCTTGATTGCACTGAAGTTTAAACTTAGGAGTACTTTTCTGCAGTGGAATTATTTTGGATTTTTATAGGAGTGCTCATGCAATTATTTTTTCATCAAGGAGACCCTTGCTATTTTGGGCTGGTTTTTTGGATGCTATAATGTATCTATCATTAATTTCACAGCAAAATAAAAACACAAAGGTGAACTAAGGCAATGATTATAATAAAGTCATATTTACAAGTCTCCTGGTCAAGGAGCTCAGGACTTTGCTACAACATGCTTATAATTTTCCAAGTCCCAGTTCTTTATGTTTAAATTTCTTCTGAGGGTCACTATTGCATGATAAATCACGTGTATCTTCTTGAGAGATGGCTTTAGATCAAACTCAATTTCCCTTGTATTTTAAAGGTGGAATGGTCACACCAATGACTTTTAAGGCGCAGTCATTCAGGTGACAAGTAGTCAAGGTCTGTTTGTGTAACCAGATCCAGGAGGTTGAAGCAGAGAAGTAAAAGAGAGTACATCTGAGAAGTAAAAGAACCATAAAATTTTTAAGGTTGGAAAAGACCTCTAAGAGAATCAAATTCAACCACTAAGCCAGCACCACCATGTTCACCACTAAACCGTATCTCTAAGCATAGAGCCTCCTTTTCTCCGGATGAAACAATCCCATTTCCCTCAGCACGTGTAGGACATGTGCTCTATATAGTGCATTTGCTTAGGAAAAATTACCTCAGGGAAGGATGGCAAGAGTTTTTATTATGTTATTTCCTTGAGGTCAGATGCAGATGCAGAGAGCAAGCACTCTAACAGCACTGGTAAAATAGAAATTATTTTATTCATAGGAGCAGATGGACAGAAAATAATCTTCCCACAATCTGAACTGGCCAGACTTGTGACAGATATGGTGTCTAAAGTATTTTCCCTGAGTTCACATGTTTTGCCTCTAAGTGGTATTTCAGTAAAACCATTATTTTAAATATACACAAGTGTGTTATTTTATGACACTTGTGTTTGCAGAAATGAACTGGAAATCAAATGCTGCTGATTTTGTGAAATGTGAAAATTAGCAGATTATCTTTCTCCTAATAGCCTTTCGCTCTTAACATATTTTTTTTTTAACTGACTATGATATGGAAGAAAAACACAGCATACTATTCTGATAGAAGACAAAAGTGATTTAATCTAAGCAAATTGATTTAATTTGCACTGAATGTAAGAATATTCAAAAGTAGGTCCATACCTAAGGTTAAAATATTAAAAAATAAAATTTTGAGGAAACTAGTAGAATTAGTTGGACTAAAGGGCTCATGAACTAAAACACAATAGAGACTGGAAATTTTAGAAATTCAGTGAAACACGAGTCTATAGCTTAAAAACTACCTGGGTAAAGAACCCCAAGAAATTAGAAACTGTGAAATTAAAAGGACGTGATAAAATTAGTGTTCCAGAAGACACAATACCTAGACGGTAGAAAAAAGTTTCCCAAAGGCAAGTTCAGATAGACTTCTAAAACTATTCAAAGAAATAGCAAAGTTCTTGTTCCCCAAAAAAGAAAAATGGGTAAGAAAATGAGGAAATAAATAGTCAGGAGAGAAGCAAAATGAACAAGGCTGAATGTGTTTAAGTATGGGGGGACTGGATAATTTCTAACCCCATTTCTGAAAGAGCTGGGACATGAAATTGCAGGTCTGGGAGCAAGCACTCAGAATAAATCTAACAAGATAAATGTGACAATTTATTTAAGAATAGCAAATTAACACCTATACTTAAGAAGGGGGAGGGGGGTAAGTGATCTAAGCCACTGCAAACTTGTTAATCTAATATTAATTGTATCAAAGGAT
This sequence comes from Corvus moneduloides, assembly GCF_009650955.1. Lineage (NCBI taxonomy): Eukaryota > Metazoa > Chordata > Aves > Passeriformes > Corvidae > Corvus > Corvus moneduloides. Next base: position 8,710,190 of record NC_045478.1, read on the forward strand.
TTAGAGTTCTTTCTTTAAAAAAAAACAAAACAGAAAGATGGTAAGTGTAATATGAAATCATGCACAAATCTAGGTTAGCAAAAATAGATCATGCCACAGTCTATTGAAAGAGATTTCGTAGTTAAATGAAAAGATGGTGACTCTAATACATAGGGATTTCAGCAAAGTATTTGACATGGTGCTGAAAAGAAAAAAAGTTAGACTAGAAAGTGAGGAATAGCAGAATAGAGAGCATATGTTCAAATCATAGTAAACAGGGAAAATATTGAGTAAAAAGGAGTTACAAGTGTCATTTAAGGATTTCATTAGTTACCACAGTAAAGAAGTGGGGGAGATACTGATAAAATTTACTGACATTTTGAGTTTTGAAGTCATCATTAATACAGAAGAACATTTTTCTACTTTATTGAAAGGAAGAGATAAGAGATGGCCCTGCGGACCAGAATTACAAGGATGAGATTAAATTCAGAAGTATAAAATACAAAGCCATGCTCTTCTGAAATAGTAACAACAATTTTTCTCTAAACTGGGATTTCATCAGGTGGTAATGATAGAGGAAAAGACCTTGTAGAACTGACTGACCACAGACCAATACAGTGCAGCCAACAGAAAAAGGCAAAGAACATCCTTGAATGTCCCAAGTGAGACAATCTCTGTATTCCACAGAAGCAAAACTCAGACTAGATTAATCTCAGAGTAGAGTACAGAGGAATGACTAGGAAATTAAGAACTTCTCTTATGAAAAGAGACTGAAACAGCTTGGCTTGTTAACCTTGAAAAATGAAGGCTAAATAGGGATTATACTTCCTTTCTGTAAACACATCAGTGACAATAAACACCCAAGAGGGGAAAGTCTACTTGGTGCAAGAATAAATGGAATTAAACTAGAACTTAAAAAAAAATTATGTTGGAAATTAAAAGAAGGTTTCTGAGAACAAGAGTCTGGAAAAGTGTCCAATACAAGAGGGGCAAAAACCTTAATTAATTTTAAACTTTGATTAGTTTATGAAATGGGATGTGTAACATAATTGCTTGTAATCTATGGAGTCCTTTGCAGTTCCAAATTTGAATTTGTGCTGAAGATGATGTGAGGTTTATGACATATGATAATAATCCATTTGCATATTTAATGGGAACAATCACAGCTGTATGGCCACATATCTGATGTCCTTTCTTGCAGTACATTGAAATAATTGGCCAAAAAAAATTAAAAGTAGCTTGGTTTGCTGAGTGCACACAATTTGTCATTTAGGCAGTGGTTTGTGCTTATTCATTATCATCATCTGACATTCTCTATCACAGAGAAATTTTTATGGACAAATGAGTTAAAGCAAGAATGACAATATGCAAAAAAGCTCAAAACATAGAAGGCCTTTTTCCTCCTCACTTTTATTGTTTGGCTAAGGAGCGTGTCACTGTGATCAGCACTCTTGATAAAGAATGTAAATGTTCAGAGCCTGTTATTCCTGGGCTATTATTTGCATAGTCTTACCATAACAGCAATCCGATAGAAAGTGATGGGGATCAGTTCCCAGGAAGAGAAACTTAGAATGACTTTTTGGTTCAAATAACACGATGACATTGTTAGTTCTGGCTTAATAACCCTGATGTGGGTTTTGCCTTCAGGTCATTGAGGTATCTTTGACCTTGTATTCTGTTTTTTAATAATCATAAAGACTCCAAATTGTGCTTGTGACCATTTTATTATTTAAAAATGTCTTTATCTAATGTGGTCTAAAGACTATTGTAATAAGAAGTTCCTATATTTTCCTATTCCTATATAATATTCCTATATTTTCAAGTTGCTATTTAAAAAATAAACCAGGTTTGTGTCAAAAGGGAAACTTTTCCAGTTCAAGTGGTTTGAACCAAACAGGAATCAAAGTAGTTTATTTATTAATAGCACAAAATGAACAAACCTTCAGCAAAATATACATTCAAGGCCAGTATTGACAATGCAACAGATAACCTGCAATATTAGACACTGCCAAAGTTGTTAAATATCCAGCTACAAATTTCCAAACATTCTTCTAATCTCAAAGCATTTTATATAAATTATACCCAAATACACACAGGTTAATATTTACATGCACATACTCACATCCCTCAAAAATTGTGTGGGTTTTGGGCACACAAACCCTCTCCAGGATTTACAGCCCTTACTTGCAGCCCCCTTCTGTGGGGTTTGCAGATGCCCCAGCTGTGTACATGTCCATGCTGCTCCCTGCAACCCCCGATGTAGATGTGGGGAAGAAATCCCCACCAGGTCACAGACAAACACCCAAAGGGTCCCTACTCCCTCCCCCAGCTGCCCTGTCTTGTCCAGGTGCAAGCTCATCACAGCACCCCAGGAGAGGATGCTCAGCCTGGTTTGGGCAGGGTGGTGATGCCTTGCAATGACTTCTGGCAGGACCAAAACAGATTTTGACAGTTTTTGTATTTCTCTCTGCCTCTTATTCCCTGTTGTTCCCTTCAAGTTATATTTTTAATACGTTTTTTTTAAGCTGATTTTTTTTTCCAAAAGTACTTTTGCAATTCAACTGGATAATGGTCATCTTCCTGCTTAGCTTTGCTGCTCAGGGATAAATGGCACTCAGGCAGTTTGGGGCATTTCAACTACAGACAGTGCTGCACTCACATTCCTGCCTAACCATAATTTTTTAACCAGGTTGTGTTTCCTCAGAAGCTCCCCCAGAGACTGTAATTGCAATGCTAAATCATAAACCCCTCTTTAATGAGTGTCTGTCATAAGCAGACAGCCTGAATTTTATAATAGAGTTGAGTACAAACTGAGAATATTAGGTATATCATGCTATTCTGAATTCTAGAAATGAATGTCACAAACAATCAGGCAAAATATTATGGCTGAAACAGAGTTGCTTCTATAAAAGTCTGAATAACAAATGATCTGTTAGACAAGTATTGGAGTTCAAAATGTGGAAAGGCAGAGCTCTATTTTCCTCAGTAGTTTTCACGTGAAATTCTGTGACAGGAGAATTTACCAGTCACTCAGTCAATAAGTCAAAAATGACTTATGTTTTCTGGTGAACAGTCTGACAAAAGTATGCTCTTTAAATTAGATGCTTTTTATGAATCAGGTTAAGCATCCAGAATCTAATTTGCACTTTTCAAATCTTCACAGTACTGTCTATAAAGAGCAAAACAAAAACCAGAAAAACTAATGGAGAATCAAAGAAAAGTCTACTATAGTTTATTATTTCTTTTTTTTTTTTGATATTGAGAACTCTTCTTGGACATTCAAACTAGGACCAAAAGAGTGATCCTGAAAGATCATGTAAGAGAATGTTTAATGCTACAGAGCTATGACTCCTTATTTTACCATATTTAGACTTCTATAAGAAGTTCACTGTTAGAGAAGACACCTAAACTGTATGTGGTATGGCACTTGGGAACAGATTAAATACCTAACTTGTCAGCACAGTGATCTCTAGTAGAGGAACACATCCACACTTTGGAAGATTTACTTACTCCCACACACTAGTTCACTAAAACCAACTAATTTCTTCCCCTAGAAATATTCTCCACAACTAATACCAAGGAGAAAAGAGATTGAGCTAGTGCTTTTTAAGGAATTCCTGGTTTTCCTTAGATTTTGTGAGTCATTTCTGTATCTGTACACTCTTGCATGCAACAGAATTGTTAATAGCCACCCAGTTTAACCCCTGGGATGAGCAAGACAAACAAGCTTTCTGTTCTGCAGAGTTCTAGAAACTAGCGTCCAGATCCTTTCTTGTTCCTGCTCTGTTTAACAGACCACGCCTTTTATGTGCCAGATAATTACTTATCAGGACAATAAGATTTTTCTTCTCTTATGTCCAGTCCTGCAGTGCTGCTGTCAAGTCCTCTTGTTCTTTTATATGTGTAACTCCCGCCCAGATCAGGTGAAAGTTAAGAGTCAATATTTATTCTTCCTCATGACTTGCATATAACATCATTCAGCTTAAAACTCTAACCTGGCATCTCTCTACCTGACGAATTATGTCCTTCTTGCACTGACATAATAATTTGCGATTAACTTTTAAGACCTCAGAGACTTCAACAATTGAACAGAGACAAGGAACAAGGTGCTGTTAAGTCAGTAGTGACTTGGGGTATGTAGCTCAAGGCTTTTATTTCCAGGAGGATAGAGTTTCCTGTTCATTGAAATCTGTCTTTCAGGAGTTGTAGTTCTTAGCACATTTTTTCTTTATCAGTTGGAGAAAGTTCTGTGCAGTAGTCGTAAGCAAGTGATATTGGAGGTCAAATCTGGGTCTGTAGTAACAACCTGTTTATGGAGAGATTCACACTTCAGATTGGAGGTCCAGTTTTCTCTCAAACTGTTCCCACTTATGATGTTCAATATTCTGCTTGAATTGAGGATTGACTCAAGACAGAAGATTTAAATTAAAATTCAAGACTGAAAATCAACTTAATTAAACTGTCTGAGAATAAATTTACATTCAAAAGTGTGTTAAGACTGTGTGCACTGGCCCTGTTGAGCTTATCAGGGGTGTTATGCTGTACCTTAGATATCATACATACTTATACATAAGTTAATATATATAACTAGTTTTACTGGTATTAGTAGAAGTTTTTTTTTTTTCTTTTACTATTATTTCACCATCCTTCTATCTTACCTGCTTCTTGCTGTAGCCTTAGAGTTTGGATTCTGACAATAAGGGACTAAACACTGCTGATGCAGTGCTACGCTTCTAGCAGGGCCATTAGCTATTCCTGTGATACAAACAGAAAAAAAACATACTCAGGGACTATTATTGCTCTATTAACCATAAAATACAAGCATATTGGGCGAAAATGAGTAATAAGTTGTTGTATAAGGACAAGGTGGCCCAATGTGAGGGAAAGCAAGATATAAAACAAAAAGAAAATATTTCAAGTTACATGATCTTCCTTCTCTTATAATACAAAATTTTGGGTTTTTTTGTTCTCTTGGGCCAAGACTAACACATTACCTTTTTCAGAAGCTGAGAATTCCTGTCACACTCCCATCAATGAATAGGTGTTAAGAGCCAAGACTAATGCATTACCTTTTTCAGAAGCTGAGACTTCCTGCCACACTCCCATCAATGAATAGATATCAAGGAAGACTTGCAGCAATAAAGACTTTTCATGTAGATCTCCATTTGCAGCAATAATGTAGCCTTATCTACTGTAATCTTGATTAAAGTGAGATGAAGACAATGCATATTTCATTCCTAATATGTTAAATCATGATCTCTTCTCTGTGGTGACCAGTGACAGGATCGAGGGCAATGGCCTGAAGTTGTGTCAGGAGAGGTTTAGTTTGAATATTAGAAAAATGTTCTTCACCCAGAGGATGGTAGGACACTGGAACAGGCTCCCCAGAGCAGTGGTCACAGCACCAAGCCTGACAGAGCTCAAGAAATACTTGGAAAATGCTCTCAGGCACATGGTGTGACTCTTGGGGTGTCCTGTGCAGGGCCAGGAGTTGGACTCCATGATCCTTCCAACTCAGCATCTTATGCTATTCTATGATTCTGGGATACTTTAAGAAGTTTATGACATTATTTCCTCTTTTTTTCTTTTTTCTTTTTTTTTTCTTTTTTGATAGAGTAATAGAATTATTTTTTAAGGAAACAAGGTAACAAAGTGAAGAAGTATTTTTTATATATCATTCCCTTTAATTCTCTTCTTTAGTTGCTTCTCATATGTGTTAAAGAACAAAAATATCTATATTGGTTACAAAATCCCTTTGGGGTGCCCAGCTAAAACCAGTCATGTAGGAAATAGAATAATTAATCTAAAAAATAAATGTAAAATGAATGGATAAAGTAGAGAATAGGTACATTTTTTTGTGATGAAAAATCTCCTGTGACATTTGCATAGAAATGGCCTGAATATATATATTTGGGAATATAACCCCCACTGTTCAGCATGGAATGTTTTATTAATCATAGTATTTAAAGAGAGTGAACATGGGAGGGGATAGATCAGGAAATAAATAATACAGACTATAGAAATGGCCCTGAGATGAGTAGCTCTTCCCTTTATAAATATTACAAGCTACCCACAATCCCCCAGGTAAGAACACAGTATTCAACACATTTAATGATGAACAACAAAAAAAGAAGAGCATTTTAATTTAACATGGGAGTCAGTTCCAAGTCAATCTTGGCTATCCTGAGAAGTGTATTACAGCCCTAATATTGCTAATAGTGAATTCCGGTATATTTTTATCCTTCATTACTGGAAACTGACTCTTGCAGTAACAGCTTTGTATCGTATTATTGGGGATGAAATTACTTGACATTTTATGAATCATCAATATCAGATTAAAGTGGCGGCAGTGAATTTTTTACCATGCTGCCACTTGAAAGAGTAATGGTGCTAATAATATCTGAAATTATGACTTCTAGGCCCGAAACAGGGATAATTTCAGAAGGGTGGGGGGAAAACAATTTTTTCCTGCATTCCCTTTTTCAAAAAAATATTCTTTTAAAAATAAGCACATTAACCTAAATTAAAAACAAAAAACAAAAGTGTGCCAAGGTGTTGCGGAGACCTGATATGGTCCAAATATCCCCATGCTGAAGTATAGGATGAGTCAGTGACTAATTGAAGTGTTCTGATCTTGCTGGCAGGGCTCGAATGTACGTTTTAAGCATTGCAATAACATCTAGAGTAGCTGGCCTAAATCTCTTCCCCAGAGGCCGGCATTAATTGTGTGAACATAAGAACACTGTTAATGGGTCAGGGCAAAAATCCACCTCGCTCCATCTCCAGCACTGACCAGCAGCAGGGGCACAGGGAGCCATGTAAGAGCAGGGCAGCATATGGTCCCAGATCCCTGGAATGTTCCTTTTCCAGCAGTGACTTGTGCCTCTGGGACTGCCTGAATGGAAGGTGATGCTTTTGTGTTTAACAGAATCCTGTCAGTGTTATGTCATTAATTTATCTCATCCCTTTTTAATCCAGAGAGTCTTTTGGCATCCACAATGTCTTGCAGCAGCCACACGTATGACAAAGTACCTCTATGGTTTGCTTTTAATCTGTTACTTGTTAATTTTATTTGATGGTCTTACAACACACAAGATAGTTTCTACTCATTTGACCCACTCTGTATTACTGGTAGCTTATAGAGATATGTCATATTCTTTCCTCAGTGACTTCTCCAAAATAAAGGTGTTATCATGTTTAGATTTTCACTATCATTGGTCCTCCTTACTGTCCCTCTATCTTTCCCAGTACTGCTGTATTCTTTTGGAGACAAGGGAAAACCAAACAATATTAAAGACACTTGAGGGATTTAAATAGAGCCATTATAATGTTTTCTCCTTTGTTTTCTACTTCTTTCCAAGTAATTCTTAGTTCTGCCTGCTTTTGGCAGCCATTAAACACTGAGCTAATAGTTTTGCAGAGCTACCTGCTGTAACTTCAATACGTATTTCCAGTACAGGAATAGCTACTTCAGAAACTGTCACAGGGAAAGTAAGATCACTCCAAATGCAGAGTGAAGATTTCTTTCCCATAACTCTGCTGTCACATCATTTTTACTAGTGAAGCAGAACATGGACAGAACTGCTCTTTGCAGCAGACACAGTCCTGCAGATTATAAAATAAATATCTTCAAGGTCTGTTCCTTTGGAGTCTAAGAAGTCAGAGAGAAAGATCCAAAATGAGCCTTTTACATCTGAAACAAAGTATGCCACGTGACTGAATGCATCTTCGTGGCACAGGGATGAGAAAGGTAAACAAGCAGGAGTTGCTGAATCACTGAGATAGATGTAGAGAAGAGTAATCTTTCCATAACTGTTTTAACAAAGTAAGAGGAGGAGTCAATGGAGCAAAATGGACTGAGGTAGTCCAGTTAGGCTTGCTAAAGAGTCAGAGCACTGAAAAGTGGGTTCTTACAGCTCTTCTACCTTCTCACAAAGAGAAGATACACATATTGCTAGTCTGATCCTATGAAGTGGGAGAGGTATTGCAACTGAGGAGCCAAATGTGGCATGACTAAGCCCCCCTTCTCCTGCCAGCAGCAGCATGCAGTATCATATTCAATGACTTTCTTTAGATGTGTTGACCAAATATGAAATATGATAATCTTACCCCGAAGAAAGATCAAGGAGGCCTTTTCTGGCACATAACAAAAGAGCATTTGATGATGGTGATACAGACTGTTACCAGGATGATTTATCCATGACAAGGACAGAGGCTGATTGAATTATGATATTGATATGATATTATGCTGGGAAGATTTACAATTTATTCACTCAATGGGGCATTGAAAACTGTCACTGATAGTGATCTCTCAACCTCAAAGTCGGGGTTTTTAATCTAAAATTCCACAACTGAAGAATTTTAGTAACAAGAAATTAAGCTCATGTTTCTTTTCACAGGTAGAGTTTAAAATTAAGACACCTGAACAGAAATGTAGACACATGTTTAGCTCACTCTCTGAATAGAGGGCCACTCAGTGGAGCCTCCTGAATTAACCCAGTCAGAGAGCCAGTGGGCACCTGGTGCTATATAACATCATCCCTGGGCTGGGAGATACATCAACTACTTCCAGGAAGTAGCTGGAGGCCAAGTAAGATACTCCATGGTGCCTTAAAAAAAATTCATCCTCCATACTTAGGATATTGAATACCAATATAGTCTGAGGAGATTGGATAATGATTCAACTTCCTAGATGTATAGTGTATGATTTAAATACATTAAAAGATCTATTTGATCATGGCTGAGGTGTGTTTGTTTTCCTGCTTGGTCATAAGTCACCACTCCTAAGGCCATGGATTTAATGTAGGTCCTGTGTGTTGTATCTACCAGCCTTGGGCAGAAGTTTTGCATGTATTAGTCTTTCTCAAATGGTATTTCTGCCTGATTGTAGCAAACTAAATTGCACCCCCAGTCACTTGTCAGAGGAATCTCTCCCTAAAAAACAAGGACTCTGTTGGGGTCTCCTCCCCTGCCATGTAGCCCTGGGAGAGGGGTCCTGAGGGCACAGACACGGGGTTTCCCTGCCCCTGCTCAGCCTCGTTCCCATTGGTTGGTTTGTGTTCCCTGCGCGGGCAGAAGGACCCTCAGGTCCGGTGACTGTAACAGTTCCTCGGCAGAGCCCCGGCCATGCGGCTGGAGAAATAAACATCTCTCTGAAACAGCTATCAAGAATATGTCTGTCCATATATATTTCCTTTCCACGGGACTCCTGGTTTGGTATATGCATGTTGCAGTATCCCCACTGCAACATAATGGTGGATGATGTGAGCAGAACGATCCCCGATCCCTAAGCGACTGATTTGTGTGAGTAAACCCTGGAAACTTTGGATTCCTCTTCTTGGTTTTGCTTTGCTATTCCATATCTAAACTATGGAGGAACGGTGGGAAGACTCTTGGCTCTCAGAGCCGCATAGGGACATTTATCTTAAACTTAAAATGATTCTTGAACAACGATTTGTAAATTTTAGCTTGATTCAAGCTCAAAAAGAACTGAAACATTTCCTGGCATGGTTGTTTAAGAACTTTTTTTATGTTTCTTGGGATTTAATTCTTACCAAGGGCTTTTGGAAAACCATTTGGACACAGTTAATATTGGAGTCAAAATATATGCCGATGGAAGAATATTTTTGTGAATATTATTTAGTTACCGAGACTGTTGAGCAATGTCAGCTGTGTCTTGGCGAAGGGAAGCGCGCCTCAGGGACCGTGTGACCCAGACCCCGTGCACCGAGCGCTCTCCGAGCAGCAGCGAGGCAGTTCCCGTGTGCGGGCGGAGCCACGCGAGCCGCAGTGTCGGTGGCGGAGCGAGGCGCGGCAGGAGCGGTGGGACCCAGCGGTGGCCGCCCGGCCCCGCGCAGCACGTGGTGGAGCGAGCCCCGGGAACGTCCGACCGAGAGGGGCGGCGCGCGGGCAGTGGCAGCGGCGATGGCGGTGGAGCGGAGCCGCGCCCAGCCAAAAGGCGCGCTGGAGCAGAGCGCAGGGGGGTCGTCGCTTGGGGGCCCGGCCGAGACGTGGCTGCAGCGCCCGGCATCGGCAGCGAAGCTGCGACCAGAGGAGGCGACGCGCGGAGAACTGAGCGGCGCGGCCCGGCCCGGCCCACGCAGCCTCGAACGCGACCCCGGGAAGAGCACGCAGGCACCAGCAGCCCCGACAATTCCAACACGGGAGCGACCGAAAGAGAGAGCAAAGATGCAGTGAGACAGAAAACAGCAGCTACTCGGAAAAAGGAAAAGATCATAGTAACTAAGATCTTAGGGATAGTAAAATGGTATAATGTTAAGCAAAATTATGGTTTTATAACAAGGTGTGACAACCAGCAAGACATATTCGTTCATAGAACTGCTATTAAAAAGAATAACCCTGAAAAATACATCCCAAGCTTGGGAGATGGAGAGGTGGTGGAATTCAAAATTATACAAGGTAGAAAAGGGTTACAAGCAGCAGAGGTCACTGGGCCTGATGGTGTTCCTGTAAAAGGCAGTGTATATGCTAAAAATCGTAGTCATGTTAGACAATATCTCCATTGTAAGCCCCCCCTACAGTCTCCCTTTCCTAATCCCACCTTTCCCTTTTACCCTATGTCTTATTACCCCCAGTGTATTCCCAATCCGTTTTTTCACCCATGGTTTCCCTCACAAAACCATGCTTTTGCCAATTGTTTCCCCAAAAATCCCTTTCCAATGCCGAGTGGGGGATGAAAAGGGGGAGGGAAGAAGTTAAACCCTCTCCTGCCTCAGTTTCCCCACAAAGCATGCTCAGAGAGTCCTGTCTCCCTTCTGTCAGCCTTAAGATGTTCCACAGAATCTGTTTGGACATTTAAAGACTCAGGAGGGTGGCTTGTTTTGTCTTGAAACTGTTCTTGTTATGTTTATCCAGTTGTTTTCATTCTCCTTTTATTAAAATAAAACGGGTGAGGTGTTGGGGTCCCTCCCCCGCTGTGTAGCCCTGGGAGAGGGGCCCTGAGGGCACAGACACGGGGCTTCCCTGTCCCTGCTCACCCTCGTTCCCATTGGTTGGTTTGTGTTCCCTGCGCGGGCAGAAGGACCCTTGGTCCCATGACTGGAACAGTTCCTCGGCAGAGCCCCGGCCATGCGGCTGGAGAAATAAACATCTCTCTGAAACAGCTATCAAGAATCTGTCTGTCCGTATATATTTCCTTTCCACGGGACTCCTGGTTTGGTATATGCATGTTGCAGTATCCCCACTGCAACAGGACTGTTCACTATGTCTCTATTGATAATGTGGCAATTTAGACACAGCTCACCTGCATGCACATTCCATTAGACATCTGGTTTTGGTGTCTTCATTTTGAATTGAATCCACTCCTCTGATCTGGCTTCCTGCATACCAACTATTTATTTTTCCTGTTTTTTCAGGTGACTCCCTTTTGTGCCAGTGACACAACTGCAGTACATGCTTTACTCCTCTGCAGAGAATGGCATACACAGAAGGACGCTACCTCTAAATCATCAATACATGTATTGTGATGTTAGCCTTAAATTCAGTTTGAGACACTAGGTGTAACTCAGCTATACCTGAAGTTCAACAATTAATTCTACATTAAAAAATGCTGCAGACAAGCCTCTACCAGCTTGTGGAAGGTGGCAAACACACTCATGCACACAGAGTAAACCCACATGCTGATGACATTCAGACAATTCAGTCTGAGATCAGGTCTTCATGCATTTTCCTTAAATGATAACACGCTGCTCAGTGAGCCAGCTGCAGCTTCAGACTATTAGGGTGACCCTGTCCGGCAAGACCAGGACTTTTAGGCCTGTCCTACATCAGGATATGGTCTCGGCAGCCTTTATCTGATGATATTTCCAAGGACCGTCGCTCAGACTTGACAGCTGGGATCCCTCCAGGAGAATTTCCCTTGCAAATCCAGGACTGGGTCTGAGAAAGGATGTAGAATTTACATTTTCCTGTGTCCTGTTAGCAAGGGGTTTTTTTACTATTATTTCACCCGTCCTTTTGGGGTCCCTTTTTTTAACCCTTCTGTCTTTCTGAATTCCAACACACAGAACAACAGGATGTTAAACGGGCATCTTGGGTTCTTTTGCTTCCTGTTCTTTGTTTATCTCTCTAAAGTTGACACCCTGTCTAGTCCAAGGGTTTGCCTCATTTACATGCACACAAAAATTTTCAGATTGCAAATTAGGTAGAAGAGTAAGGATACTGTTCAGAAAACTACTTCTATTTCAGTATTTCTGTTGATTTCCAAGTTTACTGTGGATTAAAATTCATGCTGTCTGGGAAAGCAATTCTCTTTTCCAGTCTTGAGACTCTTCCTGCTAATAACAAAGATATTCAGATTTATGCTGAAAAGCAAGTCAAACATCCTACTTTCTCCAGGTTGCTTGTCTGGAAAAAGTGCCTTCACAAAATTTGTTGTGGAAAAAAATTTCTTCCCAAATTTGAAACAACTTTTCTACTTTGTAAGGTTTCTGCTGGTCAATATTTTCTTGTAGGTATATTCCTCTAAAGATTTTTATTTATTTTATGTCCCAAAAGGAAGGAAAAACAAACAAAACCATTCTCTCAGCTGTCTGTTTACACAGACAGCTGGTTTTACACAGTACCAGCATCACAACAATAATCCAAGGAAAATACAAAGATTGATAAATATGAGCATCCTGTCAAGGGGCTTGTGAGTGGTCCAGTCCAAAGCTGAGGGCAGGGGAAGACTTGTGGTAAGAGAGGAACACAGAGCAGGACAAGGAGAAATAGCAGGGTAGAAGAACCTCACAAAAGGTGAAGCAGGGAAAATACTGCTTATTGGAATCACAACTCCCCATTTGTTTTTTTCTCGGATTTGTACAACTGGAAACATCCCTTTTCTCAGAACAAAACTCATGAGCTTTAAAAGTTACATTGGTAGATGTTTCACCTCTCATTTGCATGGCTTTTTGTGGTCCTCAAGAACAACCACAAGAGGAAAAGGTGCAAAAAACATTGTTTATGAGGATTTCTCTGGGGTTCCATGGTGTCTGATGCTCCCCAAAATGGAGATGCATGATTAATTTTTGTTGCTAAGAAAAGTTGTCCTTTCAGCTTGCTTTTATCTCCTGGAAAGTCAGCTCAAGGATAATAAAAGTGGAACTGGTGGGATAAAGCCTCAGTAGAGTAAAATCCATTATATCTAAAAGGCAACATGGGAAGATCAAAGAGGGAGCTATATGTGTCCTGAAGAACTTCAAAAGGTGGTTCACTTAGGAAATATTGATCATCTCAGGATGGAAGTGGAAAATTGGTCAGCTTTTACTGAGAGAATTGAAGAAGCTGTTGTAGACGTGGAAGAGCAGCAGGTCTTTACATGTAGGTTTACATGCTCATAATTGTTATGGTTATTTGCAGCTGTGTGAATCAGTGTATGAATGAGACATCACCTTACGACTGGTGTTTTCAGGTGTAATCCATTTTATCCAGAGCTGACATTTTTAGTTCTGCTAGTGTTCCTAAATACAGAGGTCTCCTTTGTTGTCTAATAATGTAAAGTACACTTTGCTGCCTTTCATTTATGCCTCATTCTGGAACAAATTTAAAGAACAGCTTTCTATCTGGAACATGAAGACCATAACAAGACCTTCAAGAGATAACCATTATAACATTGCTAGCAAAAATTTAGAGTTTTTACATATATGTATATATGGAGATGCATACAGAAATACATACCAATAGCTAAGTGTATATTATATATTAGTATTTTATATAATGTCCAGTGTAGAGTCATACAATCATAGAATAGTTTGGGTTGGAAGAGATCTTATAGGTCATCTAGTTCCAACTCCCCTTCCATGGGCAAGGAGACCTTCCAGTAGACCAAGGTGCTCCAAGCCCCATCCAATCTGGCCTTGAACACTTCCAGGGATAAGGCAATATATATAATTATATATAATGCAAGGATAATTGTAATTGTATACAAGGTAGTGCAAAAGCATTTCCCCTGAATTAAAGGAGAAGCAAAAAGAAAGCAAAAAGAAAAAAATATATACTAAGAAAACAAGGAAGTAAATATACATAAGAAGCATTTCCAGAAAAACATAAGAAAACGAAAGTACTCCATCCCACCTGAACTGGAACAAAACGACAACTTGTCTCCTCCTACCCTGAATGGCTCTTCTCAGTATTGCTCCCTGCTTGCAGTAATGGTGGATTCACAACAGCCTTCCAGGAGGAAGCAGCAGCACTCAGGGTTTGTGTGTTCTCACCCTTCCAACCAGCATGTAAGGGAGAGTGGCTCAGCCTGGAGGAGGCAGAGAGCTCTGACAGTCTGCCTGGCCAATGCCTGTCAAATTTGCTTTCTGCCTGCCAAGAGTGAAGCTGGCAAAAACCTTCCAGGTGAGGAACCTGGAGACCTGTCAGTTTGATTTTTCCCAGCGGAAAAATGGAATATTTGTTCACAAAATAAATTTTAAAAAAATATCAATTTTTCAAGAAGGGCATGTTCTATCAGAAAATCCTCCTGACTGAACATTCCCAAATGCCTTCAATGAGAACTTGCATCTGCTGTGCAGGCAGCACGCAAGGACTGCCAAATATGGACTCTCCAAAGGTTTAATGAGAGCCTGTAGATGGAATTTCCCACACCCCACAGCATGTATGAATACACCCCTCTACCTCCCACTTAAAGGTGTGCATGGGTGTGAAAAAAGTATGATTTGGACAAACAAAATCCAATTTGAGCAGGATCATGTGGCCAGAAGAGGAGTCATTGCAAATGGGATGCTATGCAAAGATGCCTGTTGAATGCATAAAATAAATAAAAATAAAACAAAATATAAAATCAAATAATTAAAACATCATGTTTAAAATTTGTCTGACTTTATTGAGTGGAATACTGTTGCTGACCCAAGCAAAAGCCTGGGGAGATTCTTTAGAAAAAAACAGATTTTTCACCTTGGAAGTCTTATTTTTGAAGTGATGTATTTGGATTATTTGTCTAAGCAAAATGGGATTTATGTATTAAAAATTCACAATTATTCTCTTTTTCTTTTAATAATCTTAAATAAAATCCAAAATAATATCACAAGTGTAAAAGAATTTATTTTTCAAGCAAAGATAAACAAGGGCCGCATTTATTGCAATACAACACGGAAGAGAATTTTTTGTCTTAAATGAATCCATGAAATGCTCATGATTTTTAAGGTTTATATCCTTGACAACAAAATCAACCCAGTGACACCAATTAAAAAAAAGAAATTAACATAGCTCCAATACAAAAACCAGGACAATTTTGAGTATTCAGTGCAAGAAAATAAGAGCACAGTCCTACTTCCAGTGGAGGCATAGGATGAGGTTCTTAAATCCAACGGATCTGCATGGGCAAGAATGACATGATGTGCTTTGAGCTGCCTTGATTATATCAGTAGTCATCCCTGTGGAGAAGATATTTATATATAGTTTTAATATATATGTGCATACACATATACAGATACAAAGATGTGTGTGTTCTTATACAAAGAACCCCTTTGCTGAAAAAGAAATGGCAACTTTATTCTTATTTCCTCAAATATTTGCTAAGATGCAAATCTAAACTGAGAATTCCCAGGCTCCTTATTTTAGTTATCCTATGTATATAGTTTGGATGGTTTAAATGGGAAATTTTTGTTTTATAATATGTGGCATTTAAAAAAGATTAAAATTTTCCACAACAGTTTTATTAAGAAAATAACCAGTGGCAAGTGTTGAGCTAGTTTGTTGGGTTTTTTTTTCCCCAGAATAACATCATTAAAGCAATATTTAATTAAAATCCAATTAGCGTATGATGATAAAACATTATTTTCAATATTGAATTTAGATTCTGTTTCAGTTTTTTTTTTTTTTTAGCATGAAGGCAGTTACAGTCAGCATGTTTCTCTACTGCGTTTTCAGTGCTAAAACCCATTTTTTTTAACTTTGGAAGACTGATTTTTGAAGAGATGCATTCGGATTATCTGCTTAAGAAAATGTGGCATCTATATGTTAAACATTCATAAATATTTTTTTTGCTTTAAATAGTCTTTAAATCTCAAACCAGAGTAAGGCAGCAACAGACCTGAAGGTTTGCAGCTGTGGAAAGAAACTTCTTGTATTCAGGACGTGTTTAGCATCTTGCAGCTCCATAAAATGGCAATTCTGTGGGCCATTGTTGTTATTTATTATGTTTTATTGCGTCTCACACAGCCTCACGAGCCCATTCTGACAGAGTTATGTACTGCTGGAAGACAGGCTACCTTCAAAAAGGCTTTTATTCTAAATAGGACAATAAATGAAATCAACATACAGAGAATATGAGTGGAGGAATGATATATAGAAAACTAATGTGTGGGCTCAGTGCTAATCATTTGAGAGAGAAAAAATGACTGTTGGGCTCTCTTTTCCAGAATTTTTCTGGATTTTGTAAATAAAATAGCACTTATCTAAAATCTGTTATCATCCTGGGGAAGAAATAAGGGGGTTTTTTCATACTTGCAGATGAATGTCCTGCCAAACAAGGTACAGCATTGTTCTTACTCTCTCTTTTCCTCTCAGAACAAAGGTATCACCTCCTGTTCTTCAGTTTCCTGTACCAACACAGTCTACAGGTCTTATTTTTCCTTTTTCCAGCCTCAGAGAGAGAGGTACATTCCCATACAAGAAATAACCACAGCAAAAAGGGGAGGGTAAACACCTAGCAACCAGCACGTACCTGGAGGAACATTGGAGCCTGTTGGCTCCTTCCCCTCCACCTGTGCAGTAAAATGTAAATTCATTCAAATGTAGACATCTATCAGTATGCTTTCTTTAAAAAGTCCTTAAGGAATCATAGATTCTTCTCTGAATAATATATTCCTATCCCACAAATCCTGTCAGTCTTTTCTGGAAAAAGGCAGTTCAGCAGCTTTACTTTTACTTACACTTTCTACATTCCCCTTGTCTTTAGGATAACAAGTAAATATGCTTTTGATGACTCACAGTTTTTTAATGATCTGTGTGAACTATAGAATTGTAATTCAACATCACTTTTTTCATTCTCGATTGACCAGCGTGAACTATACAATATCAAATCTCATTTAACAGTCTCTCAGTACTGTGCTGGAGATCAGAAATTGTGTGGCCAGCAGGATCAGGGCAGTGACTCTCCAACTGTACTGGGAACTGGTGAGGCCATGCCTCAAATCCTGTGTCCAGTTCTGGGCCCCTCACAACAGGAAGGGCATTTTGGTGCTAGCATGTTGTGGTGACCCAGCCCTCGAGTGGGCTGTGCCCATCAAATGCCCATCAGGCCATTGCCACCCAATGGTGGGAAAACCAAGAGATAGAGGACAGCCCCAAAGGCAGGCCCGAGGGCGGTACTGAAGTTTAAAGTCACTGCCTCCTTCTAGAAAGTTCTCCCCACTTCAACACCCCATTGCTTCCCTGTTCTAGCTCCCGCCTCTGTGTTATCCCCATTGGTTGTTGTTCTTATTGTTCCACCCCTTTTGCTGTACCCCATTGGCTAGTTCCCCTTTCTCCACCCCAATTTCCCTCAGTATAAGAACCCTGGACCCTTCCATTTTACCTGTGTTTTGTCCTGGATCCTTGTAGTGGTTTGGTCCAAAAAGACTCATTACTTATTTATCTTTTGTGAGATTAGAATTAGGAGAAAGCAAAGCAGGCACAAAACTTGAAAGAATATAAAGAAGTTTATTGACAGACCTAAAAGGAAGGAAAAAAAAATACCAGACTGCACTTTCAGAACGCTTCTCCCTCCACCTTTCTCTTTTCTCCCACTGACATTGTAAAAAGACAACCCTTGAGATTTTCAGTCAGTTTACCACTTCCATAATAACCTTGTTCAGTTCATTTAGGGAGAGGAGTCTCTCTTGCTCATGCTATGGAGACATCTCCACAAGAAATTCTCTCATGGTTTCAATATCACGAGACAGCCGCCCGGGTTGGTTCTCTGCTCACATGTGAGAGTCCCTTCCCCTGACTTACAGGTTTTCCCACAACTGCTTTCGAGGGTCCAATCTTGAGCTACTGGGGTACCATTTTAAGGTTGAGCTGTTCAAAAACAAAGGTTCTCTTCACCCATCTCTGGGAGCATCTTTATCTCTAGGAATAGAGGCCCTCCCCCTTCCCTGGGAGAAAAAGGTCCTCATCATCTTCATCTCTAGGACTATCTCTGGAAGCATCTCTAGGAACAGAGGTCTTTCTCCTTTTAATTTGGAGCAAAAGTCTTCATCACTTCCATCTCTTCCTGTTCAAACTTCTCATCAAATTACAGCTGCTTCAGCATTTGCTTCTTTCAGCATAGGTGCTTTTGCTCACAAGTACAAGTTGAACGCTCCACCCCCCATGCTTTCATGAAATTCCAACGGGTACTCTGATACATTATAGTCTATCACCACCATATACCGTAGTTTTACAACAGATTTTCATCTTCTAAGCATCTCCTCTTTCTCCTTCCTCAGGATTTCAGCTCTTCTTTCTTTACTTAATGTGTGCAGGCTTCATCTGTTCTGGAGGAAACTTACAGCACTAAAAGGGTTAATCTCACCCGGCCCTCACAGCTGGAATTTCGCTTATCGCTGTTGGTCACATGATCTTTGCCGGCAGCAGCAGCTTCAGCTCAATCTTCAGCCCCACTGGGGGGAGGGGGGGTGTGGAGCTGGGCCATGCTGTCTGCACGTGACAGGGCTGTGGGGGGGCTGTGGGTGGAACAGGGCCGCATGGCTCCACAATGGCCCGGACCAAGCAGGCCCGGACCAAGCAGGTCCTGGCCCAGACCGAGCAGGGCCTGACCCGGGCCCGCTAGGCCACATACGGGCCAAGCCCAGTTACTGGAAGCAAGAGAGAGCTTCCCTGGGGTGTGTCTGTAATTAAATGTGGACTACAGAGGCAGTCAGAATTCGAAGTGGCTTAAAAGAATTGTCAATATTCAAACTAGCCAGTTGATAGGTTCTGTTAGGTCATAGAGGAAGCTGTAAGCACCTCTTTGCAAGAAAATAATTTCCGGAGTCATGCTAACCCATGACAACCCTTCAGTTAATAAAACCTGCTGGAACCCACACAAAACACCCTTCCAGCTTCTTTACCTCTGCTGCGCTTCAAGACCTCTCGTACTTGGGGTGCCTTTTCTCTCTTGGGGAAGGACAGCAGAATGAGACCATCCGTAGCAACTGTGCTTGTCTCAGATGCTTGCAGGAAGGACGCTGGTTCCCTTTTCAAGGGCTACCCTGAGAAAGCGTCACTAGCATATATCTAAAGAAGGGAAAATGGAGTTGGTGAAGGGTCTGGACCACAAGTTTGATGAGGAGCAGCTGAGGGGACTTGGGGTGTTCAACCTGGAGGAGGAGTCTCGGGGAAGACCTCATCATTCTGTACAACTCCCTGACAGGAGGTTGTGGCAAGGTGGGGGTCAGTCTTTTCTCCCAAGTAACAAATGACAGGACAGGAGGAAACAGCCTCAGGTTGCACCAAGGAAAGCTTAGGTTGGATATCAGGAAGCAATTCTTCACTGAAAGGTTTGTCAAGCATTGGAATAGGCTGTACAAGGAAGTGGTGAAATCATCATCCCTGGAGAGTGTAACTTGGGGATATGACTTAGTGGTGAACATGGAAGTATATTATTGGAGTTGATGATCATATATGTATTTTTCTACGTAAATTATTCTATGATTCAACAGCTACTTTTGCAGTATCCAAAACCACTCACAGTCCCGAATGTGTTGGTACAGATAGAGTTGTGATCTATCAAGAGCACATACTCTATTCTCATATGGCTGTCACATCTGAAAAATTTTAGCTGCAAGTTTTCTGTGTATTAAACCATTGACAGATGGCAATATGAGGTCTGGAAGCTCTGCTGGACTTAATTTTTTGCATAGCATTATTTATTAGGTTATACATTATTACTCTTGCTTTCTCTGTCTTTTTTTGCCTTTCCATTAAAAATCATTGAGGAAAGAATCTCAGTAGGAAACTACTTGTTTGATTTGACGCTCCCTGGAAACAATGTAACGCTAAAATGAGTGGCCTAGACATGAAGTTCACAGAATGAGAGAATGGTTGAGGTTAGAAAGGTACCCTTGAGGTCTTCTATTCCACACCCTGTCCTATTCAAGCAGGATCAACCAGAGATGATTGCCCTGTGTCCAGTCAGGTTTTCTCAATTCCAAGGATGGCTCAAAGGACAGATTCCACAGCCTCTCTGGGCAATGTGTTCTAGTGCTTGATCACCGTCACAGTAAACGAAAAGAGAACTTCCTTGTGTTCAAGTGGGACTTTTTGCTCTTTAATTTGTGCCCATCATTTCTTGTCCCATCAGTAGGTACTACTGAGAAGGACCTGACTCCTATCTACTTTGTGTTTGCCCCATCAGGTATTTAGACACATTGATAAAGATCTCCCCTGAACAATCTAGGCTGAACAATCCCAGTTCTCTCAGAGTCTCTTCATATGAAAGATGCGCCAAACTCTTAATCATTTTTGTGGCTTCATGCCATCTCGGTCTCATAATCCAGAGTCTTTCTTGCACTGAGGACCTCAGAACTGGTCACAGAACTCCAGATGTGACCTTTTCAGTGATGAGTAGAGGAGAAGGATCACCTCCCTCAACTTGCTGGCAACCCTCCTAATAAAATCTGTTGGACTTTATTTTTGGTGGGGATGCATTTCTGGCTTATGGTCAGCTTGTTCTGCACCAGGGCCTGGATCTCCCTCTCTGCAGAACTGCTTTCAGGCCTGCTGGCTTCTTGAGTACTGGTGCCTGGGGTTATTTGTCCCCAAATGCAAATATCTGCAAGAGGACTAGTGGTTAGACAACTGTAACTTAGAAACATTCTCAGACTGAAGAACTGAGGTAACTCCATGATAATTTTTCTTTCTACACAAGACCAGCAAAACTCCAGGAACTATCAGTTCTAATATTTTCATTCATAGATCAAAAAGGAAATTCTGTAAATTTCCTACTAAGGATCGGTAGTATTCAAATTCCAGATAATTACACTCAGAAGATACCACGTCTTGCTGAAAATTAATAGAACTCAAACAAGCAGTCACTCAGTGCTTGTTAGTGCTGCATGATGGCAAGGTGAATCCTGAACACATGAACAGATCTTTCCTACATCTCCTTGACAGTGGCCAAGGAAAACTGTTCTCTTTCCAGATCTTGATAAAGGGATTTTTCTTTCTGCTTTGCACACTACTTAACAATTTTGGTACTGTTACTATTTGTTATTATTTGTACTTCTGGAAAATTAGTTGGGTAGCTAGAATGCAAGTAGGAAGTAAGGAGACATGCCTCATCTTTCTCTCACCAGTACAGTACAACAGCTTTCAGTATGTTTAGTCCTGAGCAACTGCAGTTAAATAAGAGGTAAAAGAAATGCATAATATCCTTGAAGTGCACTAGTCTGAAAAATGGTGCTTGATACCCTGAAAATAGGCAGGACATAGCTGAAATCTGTAAACTCATCAGAAAAGGCATTTTAACCTCCTTTAGTTTGTTTAGAATTTCATTGTCTTCTGATGGGAGGTTAGACTTTGTAAGGAATGCAGAAGCAGGCTCTAAATCACCTTTTAAAAAATCTATTGACTGTTGTCCATAGAGCAGTTGGTAATTTACTTCCTTTACTTCAGGTGACTTGGTAGCCTGGTGCTGCAGCTCTTGATTTGCGCTTCCTTGCAAGAGACAGCATGGATTGTAAAGGAGGAGTCTCAGGCAGGCAGTTCATTGCTGGTTGAATCCTTTGTGTCTTATTGTTAGCAAAAGTAGCATCACCTTACATAATGTGACACATGACAGAAGAAGTAATGTGACAAGACATATCAGACAGGCTGTGCTGCACACGAGATATATGACACATCTCATCCAAAACAAATATTGCACCTGGCAAAGACAGTACTTGAAAAGGTACTTTACTTTTTTTCCTACCCTTCAAACTGTTGATAGATACAAGGGCCATTACAAAGACTTAAAGCTCTGTCCTGAATAATACCAGAAGCTCCACAAATTGCTGAAACTAATGTTTAAAATTAGAAGATTAAAATCAGAGATAAAGCACAAATATGTTAAGCTGTGTGGCCAGAAGGAGAAGATGGTAGAATTTTTTTCTGTGTTGGGTGTCAGATCAGAATTGTACAACTAATAGCACAGAGCAACTGTTGCAGTAAATTAGAAATAACACAAGTGAGATTTCATTAGTTTGAGTCACAGTGATGGGAAAACCACTTGGAAAGCCAGGACTTCTGTGAATTAGTAAAGAAACGCACTGGAAATGATACCATATACTGTACTATGCACTGGTCAACCCCAGCTCTAAGTTTTTTCAAAGGTTTTATTGTGTCTTTGAAAGAATGTTGATTCTAAATTTTTAGAGCAAGCACAATAGATAAATAAAATGCAATAAAAAAATTAACTGATACTACATTAAACCAAGCTCCAGCGACTAGTTCTTGCACTAATGCACAGACACGTCCAAGCTTGAGAGAAATTCTAAGCCAGAGGAATTATTTTGATTCTTTTTTATCAGTTTACATATACTTGACCACCTTCATCTAAAGAGTGGCAAGAACATTCTAAGAATAAATATATGAAAGTTCAAAACATCTTGGCTAACAAAAATAATATATTTATTCTTACTTGATAGACAGGCAAGTTGGGGCTATTCAATAAATTGCAGAAGGTGGCATAGAGAATTGCAGATGCATCATCCACACTGGCATCCACTTTGATCAGACCACAGGGATGAAACCATGGGCTGATATGTTGGGATGACGAGAGCTATGTGGACTGCCCAACCCTTAGTACTGCATTTAGGGCATCTTTGGACCTGCTAGGACTAGAGGCAAGTGATTTGGCTGCTGAATAATAGACCTGAGGTTAAGTTAACTGAACAGGACATGGAAAAATACTGGACATTACATGAGGAATTGCTGAATGTGACAGATGCCAACAAAAGAAGCTGACAAATTTAGAGATGAATCCATGAGGAATAAATGGAGTTCCCATGTGGTTAAGGGAGAGTTACATAAGAAGCAGCCAGACATCACATATAAATGTAGGGGATCTCTGGGGACCTTTCACTGAGAAAACATTTCAAGGGGAACCCTTGGAAGCACCTTGGTTAACATATCAATATTATCACACTAGGCTGTGATTATCTAGGTAAAGGTATCAGAAATACCTAAATTAAATACAGCTGTAAGAAACCTAGTGAGTAGGAAAATAATTCACTTATCTGGGAGGAGATAGGGAGTGAAAAAGAGAAATAAGAAATAAGAACGTGGTCAATACAATACTCAAATCCTGCGACTGATGATGTTTGGGGATATCTGCAGGGTAGCACTACACTTGATCACTGCAGCCTAAATTATGACTGAATCTTATCTGTCTTTTTGCCAGTGCCATGCAAATCAAACCTTATTCTGGTATCAGGAAGACTCAGGCAATCCTTACAAAGCTGGGTGCTTTTCCCGGCTTTAGGCAAACACCTGAATGGATGGAACCAATACCCTGGTGCCAAGGCATTATTGCCCACTTCAGGCTGGCAGAAGCAGCATCTGCCAAGTACCTAGTACCAGTACCACCAGCAGTATCCAGGGCTGCATGCATTGCAGGCATAGTTCATGCCATGTGAGATCAGCAGTGAGTGAAAAGATAATTGAAGACTGTGAAATTAAATATTTTTTTTTCCAGATTCCTGCTAGTTGTCTACTAAAACACAACTCTGTTCATAAATTAGTCTTTTCTTGTATTGTTAGTTCCAGTGTGCTTTTCCATGGCCCTGCTGTATGACCAGTTTTCACACCATACCGGAAGCTGTAAAGTGAGGTTGATAGTTTCTCATTGCTTCACTGCAAATGGCTTTTTATTGTTCTGGATGAGACACTGGTCCGGATTTGGGATGTATGTGTTGGAACCCCGGCTTCTGAGAATTTCAGCCTTTCAGTGCTGAGAAGCAGTGATCCTCAGAAGTACACTGTATTCAACCCAAAACCTTGAGAAAAGCTCCCTAAATTGTGTGATAACAGTGAGGTTGTTGCTGTTGTAATTAAAACTTACATCACTAGGTGGAATACGTAGAAATGTAGAAAATTAGGTTTAGGGGATATAGGTTACAACATGGAGGAATTTGGGTGTGGATCTTCTTCTTCTTCTTCCTCTTTTCTCCTTCTTCTCCAAAAATCTAGGATTTCTGCCATTGGGTCGAAAGTCCTGCACTGGGGGACATGAAAAAATTAGTAATTGGATTGTAAGTGAAAACATATTACTTGGTATTTCATAATTGGTTAATTTAGACTTTAAAAAGCCTTGGAAGTTAGAACTCATGGCCATTTTCCACCTTGTCACCTAAAAGGCACGTCCCGTGCAGCTGTGTCATAGATAAGATACAATAAACAACATAGTCCGAACAAGAATTCTCGGTCTCCTGCATTTTAATTCAAGCTCTGAGTAAAAGAACTCACGGAACAGCAAAAGGAGGAAAAAAAAAAAAAAAAAGGGAATATTAATATGTATGAATATGAATTCTGGTCATAAATGAAATTCATGGCAGTAATGCTTTTCTCCAGGGGCTCATTTCTGGCTTCCTGCTACTTTGAGTGACACCTGACATTTCAACTTGCTTCCTGTCCTCAGTTTCCCTCCCTTGTTTGGAGAAAAGGATATAAAGCTTTCTTTGGGGAATGTTTTGTGATTTAACAGGTGAGAATATTATGAGAACGACTCAAGTAGTGTTATGTGTTAGTATTATGTTTTGCTATTTAATTTTCTCCTTGTGAGCATGAACAAGCTTTGGGCAAAAATGGGGGAGAGCTCTTTATGAATTAATATTTGACAATTCTTTATCAAGTAAGACCTCATCAGTGAGACTTTTATTGGACTCCCAACACTGTTTAGATAATGTAGATAATTTAGATAATTTAGATAATCAAAATGCAAACATTTTAGAAGAGGGATTTTACACAGAAATCATTCTAGTTGGATTAAAATATTTACAAACAATGAAAATTGGATAGGGAGAAACACAAGACTATTATTTTCTTTTCTAATGTAATGCTGCTATTACTGGTTTCACAACCTCCTGTGGGTCACATCCTGTGTACTATTAGAGAGGAAGGGATTTAGTCTTCTGCATGACATATATTTGTGAGGTTTTTTGTTATTTCTCCCCC
Source organism: Corvus moneduloides (assembly GCF_009650955.1). NCBI lineage: Eukaryota > Metazoa > Chordata > Aves > Passeriformes > Corvidae > Corvus > Corvus moneduloides. Next base: position 8,735,294 of record NC_045478.1, read on the forward strand.
TGGTTTCAAATGGTGAAATTTTCACTGATTTAAGGGTAGATGCTTCTGGTTTAGATCAAAAAAGTGAGCAGAAAATCAGAGTTTTGACTTAAAACCCTCATACTAAGTATCTACTTTTGCTCAACAAAATAAACACTAAATGAGAGTTCATAATATTTTTCCATCTCTATATCAAAAAAAAGAATATTTGGGCATATGCCAGTCTGTATTACCATTTCTTTATTGACATTTATTGCCATGAATAACTTGAGCCATTTGTTCAATATTAATATTATATGAGAAGGAGATTTTGTGTTTGTGTGTGTGTGTGTGTTTGTTCTTTCTTTCCCTTTTTTAGTTTTTAAATGCTCTCCTGAAGATTATTTTGCATATTTTTTATCTGTTTGTTGCTAGAATAAAAATAATAAATTGAAGGCAAGAATGTGGTTTTCAACTGGTACAGAAAAATAATTAAACCTCTCTGCCTTAAAGCATAGCTGTAGATCACTTAAGTTAGACTCTCAGTAAACAAGAGAGAGGAGAGAGCCATGTATGCTTCACTTTTGCATATCCAAGGCATGAGAGTTGTTACTAGATAGTTCTTACAGAACACAATATTGATTATAGTACCTGTTTTCACACAAGTTCTGCTCTTTGGTGAAGGACTCATTTCCCTGAACATTAATTCAGATGGAGTGACCTCCAGGAACACCGTAACAAGACATGTATTTCCAACATGAATGCACAACAGTGTGGGTTGATTCGGACTTGGCTTCACTCTGACTTGACATAAATATCAAACTGAAGGCCCATATCTCTTCTTGAATCTCGGGGACCAGAGGTTATCCAGCCTGACAGCTGGCAGCCTGATTCACTGTCTCGGAGTTGTCGTGGAGTGGTGGCTTTTAGTCTTCTTTCTTCTTATACTGCTTCCTTCTTGCATCTTTTTTTTTTTTTAGCTACATGGTATTTTGTCATTTGAAAACTGAATGACACATTAATTTCAAGCACTAATGGGAAACTTTCAACTTGAAATCTAGTCAATTTAAAGGAAGTTAAATGCAGTTTCTGCCAATGCACTTACCTTGAGACATCCTGCCAGCATAACAGTTTTGCATTCACATTTTCCTATCTTTAAACCATATTTCTTTTTTCTCTATTACTGTGTGAAAGACAAGTCACTGGAGGATGATAGTGACAGAATGACTGACTATACAAAAGATGCCCACAGACTTGTCTCTATGCCATAAAGAGCAAGTGGAAATTTTTTCACATTTTTTCTTTTCCAGAGGAACTTAACATAACATGCAAATTTTCTAAGAACACCCACTGTTCTTTCAGAGATTTGTTACAAAATTTAAATCAAACCTTGCTTTTTTAACAACAGAAAAAAATCTGTGAAAACATAGTTGCAACAGAAAACATCTGATCATCCTTAGTACAAAGAGTCCTTGCCAAGTATATGTATGAAAGAGAGGAAGAATTCCTAATCTCTTCCAGTGTCTGTGCGTAAAACATATTACTTCTATAACAGTATTTTAAAAATTTTCAGGACGAAGTATGATTTTTATATTAACAATACTCCTTTAATTAATAAGCATAACATATTAGTTCTGGCTGGATAGTGCTGTCCGTTGCTAAGAGTAAAGGAGTCCTAGCAATCTGAGATACATTCATGCTGCTTACATGAATTTAAAGACATGAAACCTCCTGCTTTTTCAGTTGAGACAATTCAGGAGCCGCCACCCAAGCTCTAACCTGAAATGTGCTTCACAAATCAACACTTCTCTATTTAACCCAAAGATCCCACACTACTCACTGATGTGCTGCTTTTCTCTTTTCTGTCCTGACTTGATTTCCAATGTGGTCATAGAGTTGCCCCTTTGCAAACCTGAGGGAATACTGAAGAGGACCCAACTGTCATTGCCTTTACCACAGGTAATGGAAGGAAAGTTACATGTCCTGGGGCAAAGACCTTAATTTATTTTACTTTTTATTATTTTTATGCCTATGGACTCCAAGTTGAGATTTCACTGCACTGGGCATTATTTAGCAAGTTGAACTCCCCCACTACAGCTCTCTGTTCTTTTAGAACTCACCCACGCAAATTAACATCAGCGTAACCCTTTAAAAAGTGTAACCAAGACTCCTTTTCTTTTCTCAGATTCTCTTGAATTAAATCTGGGATAAACCATCCTACAATAAAGCAGAGTTTCCTTCTAGGGTTTGTCTACCTGTGGAATGTGATACAGAGATGGTAGGATCATGGATCACTTGCTAGTTTAAGCCCCAAAGCACCAGATGATTAAATCTACAAAGAGAAAATAAGTCAACAGAAAGAAGTGTATTTGCGTAAGTTAGTAGCAACATCAGTCCTAAAGCTAGTGACCTCAAGATATGTTGCAATGAAGTAATAAATGTACGTTTTTGAACATCTCAAGTAATTCTTTTAGCTTATCCACTCTTTAGTTTCTATTCCAGACACATCAGGAATTCTCTGTCCTACTTAATTTTCCCTCTGAGAATGAAGAGAGCATGCTGACTTTAACCACAAAGGCTCAGATTGTATGCAATTTGCTTGTCAACAAAGATGCCCTCCAAATAACAAGTGCTCTAACATATTTCTGTGATTCATCCCTCACATGATAATAAACATTTAATGCAGAGAGATGTGGGGATTTTAGGTACATTTATTTTCACTAACTTACCCACAGACATTTTGTTGCTTTGGCTTTTTTGCTTTTTAAATTTATCCAGCCAGTACTTATCCCAGCAGCTCTCTCATTATCAAAGCTTTAGTGCTCAGGGCAATGATACTGTGCTTTTGCTTTATTTTCTTGAATCCCCTGACAATGAGCATTGGGAAGAACAGCTGATTCTCTCTTTCCATTTTTTTTTTCCATTGGACTGAGTAAAATATAGCAGGGTCTGAAAATGGAAAACTTTGCCAGGTCAAAATTTGTACTGATTCATGTAACATTCCTTAAAAGCAACTTAAATATAGGCAGAGCGTCTTTTGGCAAAAGATCCTGGAGTAGGTGGCTAAATAAAGAGCCTGACATTAAGAGAAGGCACAAATCTGTCTCGCTGGATCACATTAATAAGCATCATGCTCTGCATCAGGAGGTGGTGAGAAAATGGGAGAAACGTTACAGAATTTAGACAGCAACTCTCCTTAAAGCCAGACACATTGCAAACCACAGACTATAAAAGTTTTGTACATTGTCAGCATTTCTAACTTAAGAACATTATGACTTATAGTCCACAATTGTCTTTTGTCAATTGTCTTTTGAAATGTTCACTAATAATGCAAGTTCTCTCACACACAGAGAAGAAAAAGTCCACAAAATTAAACACTTAAATGGCTGATACAGGCTGCTTTCCCAACGACTGCATTCTTCAGGATTTTTGATTTTAATTCAAATTTTTATTTGATTTTTCAAAAATCCTAAAGAAATAAAAATAGCGGTTTCAACAAATCAACCCTGAGAAGACCCACAATCTTTTCTCCTGTCCTAGATTGGAAATGTAGGAAAACAGCTTATGTTTTGTTCTAGGTAATAGAAAATATGGAGATCTGAAATATAGGAGAATGCATTCTCAGCAAACTATCAGAATATTTAAGATTAATTGCATTTGCTTGGAGCACAGGTATTATTTGCCCAGATCTTTAGCGGGGGGGGGGGGGCGTCCCGAGTGCAGGGGAGCCGGCCAGAGTAACGACACGAACACTGATACGATTTGAGCATCATTCTCCCCTTTATTGTTTACTTTCACTAACTTTTATCTACTTTGCAAAGATTCATGCCCTATTCCCACGGGACAGCCTCTAAGCAGCGGGGCAGCCAACCAGTGTATAACTTTTCCCAAGGCTGTTCAAGGCTGCCTGCTGCCAGGTGTCTTCCAGTCCTGCCTGCAGCCTGAGGCCCCTTCAGGGGTTCTTCCTCAGCAACCCGGGGTTGGCCAGACTTTCCTGGGCTATCATATGCCCCTGTTCCACAAGGAATCCCTCTACACAGATCCAACTATATCTTCCTTCCCAATAGTTTTGGTCTGGTTTTGATCTTCTGGGAGATCCAATAGCCAAAGTTGTGGTGGTCATTGCACAGCAGCAATCTTCCCTCTGCCTGAGAATGCCATCAGGGCCACCAAACTTGTGCGGTTGTTAGTTCTGAAAGGGGCAGAAGGACTGTACTTAACAAATTGAAAGGTCACTTCTGTTTGTCTAACATCCAGCTGCTTTTAGCTGTGCTTAGAGTTTTTTAACAATATTGGTTTTTTCTAAATGTGAGCTTTCTAAAACTCATACACCATCCTTCACATGCCATTGGGACATTTTTTTTCTTCACCATATTGACCTGCCCCCTGACCATTTAATATTTTTATTATTTTGTTGTCACAGGGCCTTTCACAACACAACAATGCTGACATTCTAGATCTGAGTTTCTGTGTCTAGCAAAAGCTTTTTTTCTATTACTCATTCCTAAAGAAATCCAATCCACAGTCTTACAGCAGATAAGTAGGTTGCAGGAGTAGTGAGACAGATAAAAAGGTAGGTGTTTTTTCAATATAATTTAAAATTTTCCTTTTTGATGAAGTAGGGATCACCAACTACTGTTTGATTTTCTTCAGAGGACAAGACCATCCAAATTTCCCCTTGAATGGCTTTCCAGTGTTAAGCTTGATTAGCTACAGGTTAAAGGGATTTAAATACAGTTTCTTGTTCCCATTTGTGTATAATGTTGGTTTTATGCCTATGTCTGTTTTAGATAACTACTTTTACCATTTATTTTTATGGACTGAACATAATTAGAGACGTGATCTTCTTCCTGAAAGTCTGTCTACCTTTATCCCAACAAGTCCAAGGTTGGTCTCTGGACAATTCCTAGCCATAACCATGTTGCATTAGACTGACCCATCATTCACAAGACATTGTGTCCTCTACTTTGTGTCAGTCTTCTGCAAAAAACCAAAAAAAGCCACTTGAGAGAGACACAGCAGAGACTGCAGGGCTGCAGAAGAGAGGACAAGCAATTCAAAAGCAAGAGCAACCATAAAACTACTGTTTGCATGAAAGTGTTAAGTAGATACGGAATACTGTACTGTATTTCTTCACTTAAAGTCTCTCCTATGCTAAGAGTGACCTGGTTGTTATTCTTCTGCAGACACGGAAGCTCAGCAGTGCAGATTCAATAGTGGTACAGACTCTGTGTTTGTGATTAACCAGACAGAACAGTCAAATCAATGCAAAGGTTCCCGCTGACTTCTTTCTCATACTATTTCCAAAAGGGAAATTAAGAAAACTTTGCCTACTTACCCTATTTCCAATGCTATTCATTATTTTTATGTTATTAATGCTTTTTTATGATCTGTCAATTCTGTAGCCTCTGGTACAGTCTTTTATTTATACTCTAAATTCAGTGCTGTGGAGACTCAGGAGCACTTACAGCAGAGAAGATTATAGATTAATGAATGATATAATTTTAATGTTATTTTTATTTTATTCCAAATTATGGAGTATTTCTCAGTTTCAAGTCTCCTTGAAAAAACATAATTAATGTAAAAAATGCCTGTCCAACTTCAATCTCCCTGGGTTTTCTAATTAAAAAGCTGACTCACAGACTACACTAGTGCATTTACAGTAAGACAAATCAAGAGTAATTCAGTTGGCACTGATTTACATACTTCAAGTTTAGAATGGTGTATGTGAGAGCAAAAACTTCCCCAAATCCTTAGTGCACTTTGATTTATGTAAGCTATGCCACACACTTATAGATCTCTCTTTCTAAGTCATTTAAGCGATAGGATATTGCAACAGCATGATTTCCCTACACAAGCCATAAATGCTCTTAAATTGACTTTGTGGAATGTTTCTGAGCCAAAGAGGAAAGAATACACCATTCTGAATCCAGGTGTGATCCAGTTGATAGAAGTGTGTAATCAGTGACCAGACTGAGGGAATGTTGCATGAGGGTACCTTGGCCTTTTTTACAGCTAAGGGCTTTCCTCTGGCAGCTCTGCGCCCTTTCACCCAAGCTGCCATGGGACTGCTGTCCCACAGCCTCTGTGGAATTATTTTCCCTTTGTTGTTCTCCTGATGTTGCTATTCTTATGTCTTTGTTCCTGCATCTGCTGATAGGGGAAGTGCTTGCCACAGCAAGACAATCATCCCTTCTTTACCTCCTTTTCCTCTGTTTGGTTGTAGCTTTTGAGCTACTTTAGGGACCCTAATAACACAGAAGCATTAAGCTTAGCAGTCATTCAGAATTTAGCTTCTGTTGCCAAACAAAATGAGCTTCAGCATCATAAGCAGGAGCAAACAATGGGGCCTCAAATGGGTCATGGTGAAAAATATACTGTTAGTGGCAAAATATTACAGGGACAGCCACTGCACTGAACAGGAACCCAGGAGAGGATGCTCATCTGGGAACCCTAATTGTTTCTCCTCCTCTTTCTTTCTCTCTTTCTCTACTCTTGTTTTTTTATTTTCTCTAGAAGTAAATTTAGGCCTTAGAACTGATGAATGATCCCAGGTCCAGAGCCTCCCAAGAAATCTTCATGAGCATGAACTTGTCTCAACTTTGTGCAAGAGAGGCACTATAAATCAAAAGCATTGAAAATAACAGTAAGACCTATACTACAAAACACAGAAGATTCTGGGACTGTTTCCTGGCCTTGAGGCCAACTGTGAGGATTGATCATTTCCATGTAGCCGTGTAGTGGGTTGAAACCGAGTTGATGGATGAGTTCCTAAGCCAATAGTGTTTCTCGCGATTTTGTGCATTTAATGGCAGCACAAGGGTGGGAAGGCCCCTTTTTGTTCTGGCTCTCCTGCCAGAAGGTGGGGGGAGGCCTCTGGGCCTGGGCTGGGCCGCCTTCTATTACAGCTGGTGATGGGGTCAGTAGCTCTGACCGAGGAAGAGGTGACTGGGCCAGGGAGATGGTCCCAAATGGAATCGCCTTCCCAAGGTCCAGTGTCTTCCCTCAGCTGCTGGCCAGGAGGGCCCGTGCAGAAGCTGTCAGCTCTTTAGTGATTATCAGCTCGTGATTTCAGCTCAGCTCTGCAGGGCAGCCTCCAGGCCAGACCAGAGAGAGTTGAGAGGCTCGTGTGGCTGGTTCCGCACGAAGGTAGCTGTAGAGGGATTCCTTGTGGAACAGGGGCATATGATAGCCCAGGAAAGTCTGGCCAACCCAGGGCTGCTGCAGAAGAACCCCTGAAGGGTCCTCAGGCTGCAGATAGGCCAGAAAGACACCTGGCAGCAGGCAGCCTTGAGCAGCCTTGGGAAAAGTTATACACTGGTCGGCTCCCCCGCTGCTTAGAGGCTGTCCCGTGGGAATAGGGCGTGAATCTTTGCAAAGTAGATATAAGTGAGTGTAAGTAAACAATAAAGGAAGCATGATGCTCAAATCGTATCAGTGTTCGTATCCTGACTTCGGCTGGCTCCCCTGCACTCGGGACTCACCCCCCGCTGGTAGCTTTATTGTTGGTCCGTACTCCAGTGAAGGGGAAAGCCAGGGACAAGAGCTTTCTCTCGCGGGGGCAGAGGGCTAGCTTTTATAGGGATACAGGGGGTGGGTGCCAGAGGGTAAAGGCCAATGGGTTACAAAGGATCTGCATAGGGTCTCCCAGAGGATTCTGGGTCTGTCTTTTCTCGACGTAACTGAGAGTAGCTGCCTTCCCAGGGAGTCCTGCTGGGAGATTGTGCAATCTCCTTATCTCAGCAGACATTCCTCCAGGGCAGTGGCTTGGCATACCCTACACCCTTCCCCCTCCCTTTCCCCGGCACAGCACCACGGAGCCCCGGGTTGCTGCGGAGGAGCCATCCCAGAGCCCCAGGCAGCTGAGAAACAGCCGTGGACTGCCGCACAGCTGAGATCAGCCAGCGGGGATTCTCCGCCACTTGGCCCACCGGGAGCCAGCAGAACCTCTCTGCAGCCAACATAGCCTGTACCAGACCGAGTAAGACACCATGCAGTCAGCAGCATGCAAGGGGGCGAGGGTTTCTCCAGTGTAAAGCCCAGAAAAGTTCTGTTTCTTAACATGGTGTCTCTAAGGTCAGAAAGAAAGGGAAAGTAAGTCAGATGGAATGGAGTCAAAATGGCGTCGGGGAAAAAGAGGCGGAGGCGCTTTTCTGCACATAGCTTAAAATTGCTTTCTGCAGGCTGTGGTAAGAACTGTAATATCACAAGATGTATTGTCTCTTTAACCCATTTGAAGTACATAGGGAGATGGGGAATTCACAAGCAGCTTATGAAGATATGAAAATGCCCATGCCAGGCTATGTAAAAGCAGTGAAAGGCTTTTAGAGATTGTGAAGAAGAGAGCCTTTGTTTCCAGGTCACAATAACTCATCCTTAAAAGATTAAAACCTTATGTGTATGGGACCATGACTGCAATATGAATGAACTGTGAGATTTTCATGGGAGAGATGTTTTTCACTGCAGCAGATTTGTTTTCGGTGGGACTGTTGCTGGTAACAGTTTGGAAACCACATTAAAGCAGAAGAAAACTCTTTTATCCTTAAATATTGGAGAGACTTTTAAGAACTGCAACACTGACCAAATCCCATGTTTTGGTTTTTTTTCCCTTGTGCAGTTTCGGTGGGAAGGAGGAGGTGCTGGATGAGAGGAGAGTTTTGCTTTAATTTCTGATTATTTCTTTTAACATTTAATTCTGTTACCAATAAACTTTTCTTTATACAGCAACTGTTTAAGTCTGAACCTGTTTGCCTTGCAGTTTTCTAGTTTTCCTCCATATTCTTTATTTCCCCTTATGCAAAATAACATTTCGTGGGGCTTCTGCCTAGCCAGCTTTAAACCACAACAAGCCTCTTCCACACAATCAGTGTGACTACATGCAGGGAACAGCCCTGGAGTGAGCTAACAGTGGCTCAGACACCCTTGAGTCCCTCATGCAGTGCTTCAGCTCTCCACATGGTGGACATCGAAGAGTCACTTCAGTCACACAGATGCATCTAGTGCCAGTTGAGCTGCCTATATAGTCTAAAACAACCCTGTGGGGCAGGCAGAGATCACAGACGGCTGTGCAAGACACCATCCTGAGTCAGGCAGGGCACCTCCAAGCTTCTCAAATGACACAAGATGCCTATGTGTGCAATAGAACTGGACACTTGCTGCTGGTCAGGACTAATTCTTTGGTTTTCACTCGGTGTTCTCCAGATCTGCCTGCACCAGGGGCTTAGAAGCTTGTGCTGGGACTCAGTTACAAACACTGACAGCCAGTGGGAGGCTTGTTTTATTGTGGGATATCTAGGAGACTTTCTCTTTAGGTAACTAGACACACAAGTGCACAGGCAAACACTTAAATTGAAGTGCCTTAATATTGATTTGAATGCTTCCTTTGGGCACTATGATGATGAGTGACTGCAAAAGCCTTTAAATATAGTGAGTGTTTTCTGGGCATTTTGAGTCGTAAGTTGTTACTCTGCATGAGCAATACTGGTATAAGTGGCCCCTATATTCAAACAAAACAGAGAATTTGTACATTAATTAACAAAGGGAAGTTAGATGAAGTCTGCCTGTGATAGACTTCTATCTTCTTTGATATTTCATCCTATGTACTAACTTCACATTATGAGCACACGAATAAGATATTGTAGACTAAATAAAGCATGAAAAGATTTTTAAAAATCTTTATTTTGATGGTTTGTTCCATTAAGCTTTGCTGCTAAATTCAAATATTCTTTCTCATATTACAACCCATACCTAGGGATATTATTGCACACCTTAAAAACCTGACCACATAGCTGATACCAGAACAATAATTTCATAATTACTTTTTTCCCAGAATTCTCTAGTAGCTTAATATTAGGAGTAAACTACACACATGCATACCCTGCTTTCACCATGTTTTTCATTTACCAAGATGGATGTCAGAGCATTGTTATTGTGCTCTCATATGCAAGGTTGTTGACAGAGATTGAAAGATGAAGGAAGAGGAGATCATGAGAAATGAGAAGGATTATAAGAGACTTAGAAATAAGCCTCAATTTCGTTGAAACAGGTACCTATATTGTTTGGCTTTAAGGAAGTTTTAAACCCTTATCTTAAGGATCCTTGTCACTGCAAAATGAACTGATGTTACAATGATTCAATCCTGTGCACAATGTTCCTGAACTCGAGTGGTCTGCATTCGCTGTCTGTGTCACGCAGGGTTGCTAGATAATAGGCAGCTCCTGACAGACCAGCATCCTCTCACAGGTGTCCTACTGAAAGTTTTTTGAACTCTCTCTTCGAGCTCTGAGCAAAATAGAACATGAAAGAGTAAAGAAGAGCGGGAAATGGAAAAGTTGAAAATACAAAGAGTTAGAAGCAATGAATGTGAAACAGAGGAAACAGAAGTTTGAAGAAGTCAGTGGCAATGAATGGATAATATGCAGGTTCTGGAAACCATTGTTTACTGCAGGAAACACAAAGGGTAATTTCACGCTAAGGAGGCTGCTGTGCTGTTAATTTTTTGGAGGGTATGCCTAGCTATGCTTGGTGCACCTCCAGAGCTCTGCTCAGAACTATGACACTTTACAGTTCTGCTTCAGCAGAATAGGTTACTGCTTGAGCTCCCTATTCTCAAATCAGAGTCACATCAATAGATGGGTTTCATTCCCCTTCCCATTTCATTTCCCTTGGTACCCTTTGGTGAACTCCAGTGATTATGAGGATAAGGGATTATTTACACACTCTAGATCCAGGTAGAGATCAGGCTCTGCAAATGTTTATTTTATAGTCTGCAAATTCACTGCCTTTTGTGACTTGCATTAACTGAAATAGTGATTAGCAGTCATGTTATTAACCTACTATATAACCTATTATATAGATAATATCTGCCTGAATAATACCTAAAAGCTTCAGGCTCATTTAGTATGCTTTTTTTTTTCTCTCTCTAGTGAAGTACTAAAGGTGTTTACAGGACTTCAAGAATCTCAGTAGATTAGTCATTCAAAAGTTTGCTGATTCCACCAAAGGTTTAGTGATTGCTTACTGAAGTTAAGGAAATCACTTCCACTTAGCATTTCTGATTTGTAAAAATGACCATTTTCTACTGAAAGTTTGATTACACAGAGAGCTACTTTTAATTAAGTAGATAGTTTAGAAAGCAGGTAAATAGGGAAATCTAGCAAGAAACAGAAATACAATACATATTAGAAGATTCTGTCACAGCACTAATGGATTATGGTCTTGTTTAATTATTTCTGACAGATGGGAAACTTTGCTGGGGAATCAGATTATTACAAGTCAGAATCCTTTGTGGGAAGTAAAATTTTGAGTCTGAATCAGAGCATTTTCTCATGTACATAACATATTCTGAAGCACAGCAAGTAAGTTATGATCCATCTATAACCTGTTCTTAGTAACAAGTGTTACCAGCTGCTCAATTTTGACAGAGTATGGGAAATATGAACAAGAAGTTCAAAACTGGTCAGAAATGGAAGAGAAGTTTATGCCTCTATATTTTTCTCTCTTTTCCCTTGAATTTCATTTCTTTAACTTTTTTTATAGCAGCTTTGTTTGCTTTAGAGAAGGAGCTATGAAGGAAGGACTCTTGAAATGTCATCCATGTTTTGAAAAGGGGAAACTTTGCATTTTCATTTTCAAAATCTCAGCTTTAAAAGGAACATAGTCTGCTGGGTAAGGCAGAAAATGTTAAAAGCAGACAAAAGAAAGAACCTTAAATATTACCTAGTTCCAGTCTGTATTTGAACCTGTGCCTTGGGCTTTCATTTTATATTTAATACCTTTTCCTGGGTCTAATTGCTCCAAAGAAGGAGTGATGAAAGCTAGAGACTCTGTAACAGTAAAAAAGTCTACTTGTGGTTATATCTATTGGGTAAATAAATCCCTCTCTGTGAAGTTCATTTGTTGTGAACTCCTGAAGAAACGAGATATTTCACATCCAGAAAATTTTTAGAGGTTACTGCCGGGTACCATCAGTGGGAGTTTACTGCTCCTGAGTTACTTGTCCTTCAGGCTTCTTATATTTTCTCTCCAGCTCTCCATACACACGCACAGAGGGATCTCGGGAGATTGGAGCAAGTGGCACAACATGAATGTTCTGGCTCCTTTCACAGGTTTCTACCCCATCTCTGAAGGCAAAGAAATCATGCGTGGTCCATGAAGATGTTTTGCTGTTGTTGAATGAAACACATTTTAAGTGTTATTTAAAACACGTTTTATTCTCCAAATTGTTGAGGGCATCTATGCTTTCAGAGTGTATTTGGGGCAATGAACCCTTGTGGCTTCACATTAAATCAGAAATCCGGATTTATATTCATCATTGTGCAGCTACTTTTCCACTTTTGAGCAAGTTCTGACTTTTCTTATCTCTCCATAAAAAGGATTATGACAGGAAATTCTTGTCATCAAGACACGTTATATGGCTAATTAACTTATATTTGCAATGTCTTTTTTATGGCACTTGTATGAAAAGCCTTACATTGCTGTTGTAATGAGTTTGCTCTCTTCCTATCAACTGCAAATGAAGCAGTGGCTGTTTGATACTGAAGCATATTTCTACTCTTAATTATGGGCTTGATTATTATCACTCTCAGCTCAGCTTGAAGGTACTCTCTTCTTTGCAATATCCATTTCTCCGGTTTGTGCTGTTAGGTTCAGCTAATTTATTTTTGTAATTGGAAAGGAAGTGAGTTTGAGGAGGCATCACTGTGCTTCATCTTGCCCATCAGGGCTGAATAGCTTGTGGTCATTTGAATGTGTTAAGTATCCTGGAGTGCAGTCAGGAAAAGCACTGTAAAATGTAAATTGCATTGCACCGAAAATGTAGCAGCTGTTAGGAAGAATGAAGAACAGGACTGAAATGAAGGTAAGCCTCCGCTCAAAGGCTGCGCTCAGTGCCATGGGCCTCTCAAACCAGGCACTAATCCATTTCTGACTCCTAGTATTTGCAACATCCTATTTCTTTAATATTATTTGGAAGTTAATTACAGGGCCCATCAGCTTTTTTGGCTCAATAATATTTCAGTGAAAAGTATTCAGGCATTATGTGACTGGTTGCAAGGGAGATTATCAAGAAGTCAGAGAAGTGTAATAATCAAGGGATTTCTCTGTTAATAAAGAACTTGATGAAAAACAAATTAGTTAACAGTATACTGAGTTGAAATCTTGCTGATGGCAAATTTTGAACTTAATTAAAAAAAACCAAACTTGAAGACATTTTAAAGTTTTCCGTAACACCAAAATTAGGTAGGAAATTTGTAAAAGTGTAGGTCTCCAACTCACCCTTTTAGATGTGCAGGTGAACCTCATTGGTATATACTTCATGACTGAACACTTCTGTCATGCTATTTTAAAAATCTGAAACCAGAAAACAGTGTGTTCGAAATTAAAAACTGGATGAATTTATTGTAATGAAATCCACATCTATCCATAGTTGCATTACATCTTATTATGTCTGTTTAGGAATCATGTTAAGGAGAAGCCACAGCCTTGTGCTTTGTTTACTAAGACAATGTGGCTGCCTGTGCTCCTGGTGTGCAGTGGCAGAGGCTGCCATGCAAGTTATGCAAGGTGTTCAATGTCTGGCATCTCAAGGTAGGGCAGGCACAGCTGGGCTGGCATTGCCAGGACCACCCCTACAGCACCCAACTTTCCAGTGTGAACTGAAATCTAGATCCTGCCAGAGCCTTCCACAAAACAGTAGCTGGGAATCCATGTATCATCCTGCATCCTGCAGACTCTAATTCATGGCTCAGGGGGACAGGCTTTCCCCCCAAAGCACACAAGGATCTTATTTCCACACTGGGTTTCTCCAGAATCATGTTTGGGCTTTTTTCTCTTGCCAAGTAATGTATATTTCAGCCATCATGGTGTTTGTGGGCAGAATAGAGAAGAACTTGTTTTATATTCATGTTTGTGTTCCCAAATGGAATATTCACACAATAATGTTAATGCAGCATAGGAAGATTGTTTCACATTTGCTTTCCTTCATGTGCTGTGTTCATGGATTGTGTGAAGGTTTCCATTGCATGCATTCAGCATGAAGTCATGCATCAGTGCCACAGAATTTCCTTGATTTTGCCTACTACACTTTTCAAATGAATAATATAATGCACATATATTTTGCCTCAGGAAAACAAATGAATCCTTACAAACGCCAACCAGGAAGGGAAGGATATTTTCATCTTGATAATCCCAACCAAAAGTGCTAAAACATCATGGGTTGGGTCCCAAAAAATCATAAACATGTCTTAGAGATCATGAGAATGGGAAAATTTATAATACCTTGATTTTTTCCTATTTTTCTTTTTTTTACTTTGAGTATTCAGACACACTTGGGATATATTTTCATTATTTTTTTCACCCATGAAGAAGTCTAGAAACTTGTTTTTTGAAAGAAAACTTTCCAACACTTCTGCACATATTTCAGTCAAAAAGTCAGATTTGAATAAATATATCATTACTTATTTTGACCTTCATAATAAGATCATGAAGGCAAGGGGTTTGTCATATTTTTGCAGGCAAAGAAATATGGCACATAATAAGCAAATCAGGATTTTTTAATGGAAACCCTTTTCAGCAAGACATGCAATTCCCTTACAGTCTCCAGAAAATGCCAAGTAGAGGTGAGTTCATTTCACCTAATCCAGATTTGTTGTTTGGGATCTGTAATTGAAGAGATTCATATCACCTAATTCTATCTGTCTTGTAGGTGCCTAGCCTATAAATAATCTGTTCAGGCTCCCCTTATGGTTAATGCAGAGTGACAGGAACCTCCAGACCGCCATTCATTCTGTCTGTCATAGGCGCTTGTTCTGGGGAAGAGCGAGTTTCCTCAGCATCCCCTGATTTTACAGGAAGCTTGGGACAAATCATTCCCACCTGTATCTTTCAGACAGCTGAGGTTAGTTGTGAGGGATCTCACTACAAATCCCTTTCCGAGCAGCACTACCCCTATGTGTGAGCTGGGCTCCCAGTCAGAACTTGAACCAAACCCTGAAGGCCACATACCAACCTGGTTCTTGATAGTTAAAAATGGATGCAAACTTTTGTGCTTCTGTGCATTTGACAGCTTATGAAACAATTTAGTTTGTAATACATTTGCTTAAATGAAAACCTGATTAATTCCACTGTACTGACTTATTAGAACTAATAGGTTTTGTTACATGTGTTGCAATTTAAGCATTGTTAATTTTTCAGAGCTGAATATCACAAAACATTTGTCATGAATATTTGCACACATTTTAAACAAAATTGTCCTTGGCAGTGTTCGCAACAGTTAAATATTTGATTTTCATGTATATTTGGGTGAGACAATTTTCTTTTCATGAATATCAGCAGAAAGTGAATCTCACATGAAAACCCACACAAATATTTATTTAAGAAAATAGTTGCACCTGCAATATACTTGCCAGCATCTTCAGGAATCTCTGAGGTGAATGATCATGCAACCAGCAAAGCCATTTGAAGTGTATTAGTAACTCCTGTAGATGTCACCAGGGAGAAGATAGGAGTGACAGCATTGGGTAGCAGCACCATATTCCATTGAAAAATGCCTCAATTGCCATTTGGTAATACCTAAAGCAATATTATCTAAACATAGTAATAACAAAAATATTATCTAAACATAACATTCCAGAATCTCCACATTCAGGGAAACAACTGTGAATCTCCTAGGCTGACCTGCCACTGGGGCATCCAGACTGTGCACTACAAAGTACTCTGTCCCTGCACTGCCTTGGTTCCAGCTATGCAAGCTGTTGCCTGGAGTGAGGCTTCCAGTGTTCCCGTCTGTAGTGGTTTGGTCCAAAATACTCATTACTGTTTATCTTCTGTGAGATAAGAATTAGGAGAAATGCAAAGCAGGCACCAAACTTGAAAGAATATAAAGAAGTTTATTAACAGACCTAAAAGAGGAAAAAAAAATTATACCACACCTTCAGAGCTCTCCTCCTCCCCCCCACCTTCTTCCCTTCTCCCACTGACAATGTAAAAAGACAACCCTTCAGATGTTCAGTCTGTTTACCACTTCCATAATAACCTTTTTCAGTCCATTTAGAAAGAAGAGTCTCTCTTGCTCATGCTATGAAAACATTATCACGAGACAGCCGCCCACTTCCAAATAACTCTGTTCAGTCCATTTAGGAAGAGGAGTCTCTGCTTGCATGTGAGTCCCTTCCCCCGACTTGCAGCTTTTCCCACAACTGCTTTCGAGGGTCCACTCTTGAAGTTTTTTGGGGTACAATTTTAAGGTTGAGCCGTTCAGAAACAAAAGTTCTCTTCACCCATCTCTGGGAGCATTTCATCTCTAAGAACAGAGGCCCTTCTCCTTCCCTGGGAGCTAAGGGTTTTCTTCAGCTTCATCTTTAGGACTATCTCTGGGAGCATCTCTAGGAACTGAGGTTTCTCCTTTCCCATTTGGAGCAAAAGTCCTCATCTGGTCCATCTCTAGGAACTGAGGTTTTCTCCTTTCCCGTTTGGAGCAAAAGTCCTCATCGCTTCCATCTCTCCCTGTTCAAACTTCTCATGAAATTACAGCTGCGTCAGCATCTGCCTATCTCAGTGCAGGTGCTTTTGCTTACGAGTTGAACACTCCACCCCCCATATCTTCATGAAGTTGCAACGGGATACTCTGATATATCATAGCTTCACGAAAGAATTTCAGCTTTAAGCATCTCCTCTTTTTCTTCTCTCAGGTTTTCAGCTCTTCACAGCAATAAAAGGGTTAATCTCACCTCAGCCTTGCAGCTCGAATGTGGCTTATCGCTGTTGGTCACCTGATCTCTGCCGGACATCGGTGCTGCTTTTTGCTGAAATCTTGGCCTCAGTGCGGGGGGGGAGCCGAGCCGCTCTGTCTGCCCACAGCCCTGCTGGGGGGGCTGGGGGGGGGTTCCACAGGTGGAAACCGGGCCCATCGGCTCCAGGATGGCTGTATCCTGGCCCAGCCTGGCCCGAGCAGGACCTGGCCGGGCCCGCTGGCCCCCACTTGGGCCCCGCGGCCACCTGTCCCAGCACCGGAAACGAGAGAGAGCTTGGGGGGCAGTTTGTCTATTCTTAAGTGTGGATCACAGAGATGGTCACAACTTTAAGTGGCTAAAAGAATTGTCCATATTCAAACCGGCCAGCTGATAGGTTCTGTCAGGTCATGGGGGGAAACTGTAAGAAGAACACCACTTCTGAGACTCAGCTTGCTAACCTATGACACCGTCTGACACAGAGGGAGTGGGGGCAATATTGAACGTGTCAGAGGGCGACAGCTTTTGACACCAGTTTTTCATGTGGCACAATGCTTGATACTCATCCTATCAAACTTTGGATTTCCATGGCAAAGGTATTTGCACCTAACCTAGATTACTCTCTTTAACTACAATTACATGATCAAATAACTCATGTTTCCTCATTGCTTTGAGAACCTGTTTCCTTCTTCATATAAACCAGTTGAATATTCTTTCACTTGAGCTTGTTGCTTTCTAAGAGGACCCAAGGTCAATCTGGGGATGGGAAGCCCCAGAGACAATTTCATATAAGCAATAAGTGATTGTGGAGGACACAGCTCTCAAGTCCAGGAGGACAGGTAGCACAACTCCAAATCCCTTTTCAGATTGCAGAGCACATACCATTATCCTCCTAATACTAAAACTTGTGACCCAGCCACCATGTCATTTCAGTCATTTTGATTTAGGAAAAAAAATCACAAAGATAATCATGATCTTTTAGGGCCAAGTGCTCAAATCTGTGAAAGCAGACTGTTTGTGCTAAAGTGGGCAGCCCTGAGCAGTGTGGACATGATACTCCCAAGTACAATAGTCTTCAGATGCATGAATGGGGCTATTACTCCCCATTTTCAATAAAGGGGTTGTAGGCACCTGCATCATTAATAACTAAGGATAGGTGAGAGGATTCCCTATTGCCTTGGATGACACATCTCTGTTTCTGCCTTTTCAGGCGAGGGAAAACCATTAGGAAGAAGATCAGGCCAGTGGGATGAACCAGCAGCTGTTGAGTGAGGAATACACTGGCAGTTTCTCAGGACTAAAGAGAGCTGGTGCATGAATCCAGTGCCTGCTGCTCTTTGAGCTACTGCCTGGACCAATAAACCTCCTGTTAAAATGAGCCTGCTGTGACTGTTTTGTTGGTATTTTTAATTTAAACAATAGCTAATTAAATATGAAAGCAATTAGTATTTCTGTTCAAACAGCTGTCATGTAATGTCTGGTGCTGCAGTTATGATTCCTTAGCAGCACTGCAAATGGTTTAGAAGCAAAGACTTTTGGGGAGTAGAAGGGGAAATAGAGCAATATTTACTATGGGCATTGAAAACTGCTGGCAGTTGTGTTTAGCTTTTGCTGCACCAATTTACAAGCATGTGGGATGCTTATAAATATATTTTGGATTGTCGTGAAATCTTAAGTAACATTAAAATATACATGAGGGAGAGAAGTACAGTTGTTGATGTTGTCTTCCAGCTTTACCCGTGGAAGATTTTCCTACACAGGGTCTCAAAATGTCAGCAGAGAACAAAAGTATCATGGTCTTCTTCCACGCTTGATGTTCTTCATACAGATCAGTTTGATGACAGCAAAAAAAGGACAGTAAGGAACTAGTGAGGTGTGAAATCATCTGTAATTCCTGTTCTCCTCTTGGCAGCAGACTGTAGTTTACATAAGGAAAAGTTAAAGCACTCTTAGCTTTCCTACATGTTCTACCCTACCCCATAAGGTAGTGAAGCATCAGGGCTCTCCAGGGATGTGGTTTTCCCAAAGACATCCTGGCAGTGGCAGGATCAGCAGCAGCCTGGGTGCAGACAATGAAGGGAGCTCCTCGTTTCTACCCTGGCAGCGTGCATCTCCTTTCACTCCTCACAGCCCTACGTGCTCCTGCAGCCCATAGCTGCAGGCAGGTATGTCTGCAGCAGTCTGTAGGATGCACACGTTTTCTCTTCTGTCCTTGTCCAGTGTTCCGGCATTGGACCGTGCCCTTGCAGCTTTTTAAAATCCAAATTTGTACAACTTCTACATTTGCTATGAGGATCTGTATCCTGGCCAACTGGAGTGACACACCTGCCACTCATTCTACGTGTAGTTCAACCTGTATTTTTGTATTCTGAACTGTTAAGTGCACTTGATCAGAATTTTTTTTCAAAAACTAATAGCAAGTGTTCCAAAATATTTTAGGTTCTTAATGATATTATCATGACTTTCTGTGTTGAACCATGTACTAACTTAATGATACATTTAAACAGAACTGCCATTATTACAAATTCAATTTTTGTATAAGAATATGGGCAAAAAATATTCTTAAAGCAGACCTCCAGCTGGTCTAAATCAGCACAGTTTCCTACAAATTAAAAGCTCAATTTCGTTTACTGTGACTTAGAACCCAGCCTACTTCTGCTTTGGTTGGCAAGCATACAAAAGAACCTCATTACTTCCAAGTTTTTTATTGTGAATAAATAATTGGCATTGATCTATGTTCAGTCACCTATGCATTTTTAAACACTTGTTTACTAAACAACCTCTATGGTTTAAAAACAAGAAAAAACTTCACTGAAAAATGAATCAAATCTCCATATAAAATCAACCTATGGAGTTTAGAGGTAAGGTGAGTGAAGTTCATTTAATTAAAAGATTGCTTGAGGGGAGACATTGGCAGATCGATTTTTTAAGTTTGTGGAATTATGCACTGATATGCAAGTTTAAAGCTGCTGCCTCTGATTGCAGAATATAACAAATGGGAAACATTATATATTTATGAACCATTCAATGTCTTCCCCCCCTTTTTTGACTGGTTTATTGGAAAAGAAAAAAAATATCCATTCCAAGTTGTGACAGCCCGAGTTAAACAGACATTACCAAAATATATATAAGAAGGTGTTAACGTACTTTTCAACATGAAATTCTAATTGAAACTTCCACACAGTGGAAGCCAGGGAGTAAGTTTATGGCCTGGGGACATGCAGAAACTGCTTTATAAGAAATTGCCTTTTTGATAGTGAATATTAACTGATTATTTTTTAGGTTCATAATTTATTGAATACGTTTCTTCCATTTATTTGTACTTGGGGAATTTTCAGAACTTCCTGGATCTTTGAACCTTTTAGTTTCTTATTAAGGGGTATATGTAAAAAAATATGCGCAGTGGAAATGTTAAAAAAGTTTTAGTAAGAAAGAGTCCTTTTAACTAATCAGTAGTCTGAGGACCAGAGTTCTGCCAGTGCATATCCTTAAGCCACAACACATTGAGATACAAAGGATTTGGAAAATTCTATAAAGCCTATAACAATAATAATTGTGAAAAATGCAGTACCTTGGAATTTTAAATATTAGTACAGTGATCATATAAATGGCCTTTTATGGGTACACATAAAACTGTATTATTTTTATTAATATTACTATTATTGTTTATTATTATTGCAGTATACCACACCACGTGCTCTAGTTAAAGGTCCCTTTGCATTTCCATTAAATATCCCATTTTTGGTAGGGTTTATGACAGTCATTAAAATTCTCCACAGGCTAGAAATTGGCAAAGGAACTCACATTCTAAAGTAATATGTTTAATGAAAAAAAAAAAGGAACAAAATTAATCTGGTTGGTTAGAAAAATGGTTGGGGAAACTCACAACTTCATTAAGTAATATCTGAAGTTTGTTTATTACAATTCTATTTTTAAATATCTCTTGTTGTTTGGAAGCAAAGCAATGAGCCTATTCTTTGATACTCTCAGTTTTTGCCTGGGGACTAGGAAGTGATTTACATCCATTCAAACTTGTGCAAAACACTTTATTTAAATTTATGGTATCTTACATGAGG
Source organism: Corvus moneduloides (assembly GCF_009650955.1). Classification (NCBI taxonomy): domain Eukaryota; kingdom Metazoa; phylum Chordata; class Aves; order Passeriformes; family Corvidae; genus Corvus; species Corvus moneduloides. The sequence goes on from NC_045478.1 coordinate 8,756,055, forward strand.
TTCACATATCTGAATTTCGAACATGCAGGACAACAAGAAATCAGGCTTCTTGACTTACGGAGCTAAAGCTCTACTTGTCAAGTTTGTCTGTCATACTATGTTGGAACACAGGGCAGAAATCCTAGAACCAGCACTGCTGCAAACCAATATGTATAAACACAGAGCTGCTTTTATTGATCATTCTTTATTGCAACTCTCCCTCATCTTTTGTCTGACTCCTAACAATATGAATTTCTTCTTCTTATATAACTACCTTAGTGTGGATGTATGAAACATTTAATTGTTAAGGTTTTCAGTTATAAAGAGTCACAGGATCATCAGTGTTGGACTTCAGGGTGTCTGTAGTCCAACCTTTTGCTGAAAGCAGGATCAGATTGCTCAGAAAGGCTGCTTAGATCTTTAACCAGTCAGTCTTGAAATGGACAGAGACTGCAGGACAGAGACAGGCAGCCTGTTCCAGTGCTGACCTCCCCTTGAAAACTTTTAGTTGGGGTGAACAAGCCCAGCTCCCTCAGCCTCAGTACTACAGCAAGTGCTCCAGCCTCTGACCATCTTGGTGGCCCCCCACTGGACTTACTGCAGTTTATCAGTCTTTCTTTTATTATAATACCCCAAAGTGGATGCAGATCCAGTCTGAGACACGAGGAGAAGAGGACAATCACTTCTCTCATCTCCTGGCTGTTCGTGTTCATGTAGCCCAGAGTGCTGGTGGCCCCTGTTGCTGCTGTGGTGCCCTGCTGGCTTGTGCAGCTCCCTGTCCATCTGTCTCCATGGGGTCTTTTCTGTGCAGCAGGTCCCCAGGTTCTGTGACTGCAAGGAGGTTTTCTTTTCCAGGCACTGGGGAGAAAGACATTTGCTTTCTGTGGGTAATGACTGGTTTGTTATTTAACCTCTTGAGAATTTTTGTTGTTTCTCCCACTCACTGCCCTGAGTTAACCAAATTATCTTCTCCTAAACCCAGCAAATGGACTATAGCTACAGATATTTCAAAGCCTGGCCATAAATCAGGCAAGATTGAAATATTTTTATATTGTTATATTTCTACAGATAATAATCAAAATTACTACATACCTCCCTTCCATTGCAACCAAATTGTTCTAAATTGTCCCTCTGTGCCGAAAGATGAGTTGGTGAGGTAGATATCCAGCAAGAAGCTTTTGAAGGAACTAACGAATAAAAAGAGGATGTATCATCTTTGGAAAGAGGGTCAGGTATCTCAGGAAATATTTAAGGGGGGTTTTAGGGCATATAGAAAAAAAATAGAGAGGCCAAAGCTCAGTTAGAACTTAATTTGGCGACTTTTGTGAAGGATAATAAAAAATGTTTTTACAAATATATTAATCGCAAAAGGAAGGGTAACAACTTTGTTTCTCTACTGGATGCAGGAGGGAATCTAGTTACTGCAGATGGGGAGAAGGCGGAGGTGTTTAATGCCTTCTTTGCCTCAGTCTTAAGTGGAAAGATGGTTTGTCCTCAGGACAAGTGTCCTCCTGGGCTGGTAGATGGTGTCAGGGAGTAGGATGGTCCCCCTGTTACCCAGGAGGAAGCAGTCAGAGAACTGCTGAGCTGCTTGGATGTTCATAAATCTATGGGACCAGATGGGATCCATCCCAGGGTGATGAGGGAGCTGGCAGATGAGCTTGTGAAGCTGCTCTCCATCATTTACCAACAGTCCTGGCTCACTGGTGAGGTTCCAGATGACTGGAAGCTGGCCAGTGTGACGCCCATCCACAAGATGCGCCGGAAGGAGGATCCTGGAAATTATAGGCCAGTCAGTCTGACCTTGGTACCCAGTAAGGTAATGGAACATTTTGATTGCCATCACACAGCACCTACAGGATGGCTGGGGGATCAGACCCAGCCAGCATAGGTTTAGGAGGGGTAGGTCATGTTTGACAAACCTGATCTCCTTTTGTGACCAGGTGACCTGCTTGGCGGATGCGGGAAAGGCTGTGGATGTTGTCTATTTGGACTTCAGCAAGGCCTTTAATACTGTCCACAGTAAACTCCTGGAAAAGCTGTCAGCCCACAGCTTGGACAGGTGCACTCTTTGCTGGGTTAAGAACTGGCTGGATGGCCGGGCTCAGACAGTGCTGGTGAACGGTGCTGCATCCAGTTGGCGGCCAGTCAGTAGTGGTGTCCCTCAGGGATCTGTGCTGGGGCCAGTCCTGTTTAATACCTTCATTGATGACCTGGATGAGGGGATTGAGTCCATCATCAGTAAATTTGCAGATGGCAGTAAGCTGGGAGTGTGTGTTGATCTGTTGGAAGGTAGGAGGGCTCTGCAAAGAGACCTGGAATGGTTGGATAGATGGGCAGAGTCCAATAAGATGAAGTTTAACGAGTTCCAAGTGCCAAGTCCTGCATTTTGGCCACAATAACCCCCCACAGTGCTACAGGCTGGGGACAGAGTGGCTGGACAGTGCCCAGATAGAAAGGGACCTGGGGGTACTGGTTGACAGCTGACTGAAAATGAGCCAGCAGTGTGCCCAGGTGGCCAAAAAGGCCAATGGCATCCTGGCCTGTATCAGGAATAGTGTGGCCAGCAGGACCAGGGAAGTCATTCTTCCCCTGTACTCGGCACCGGTGAGGCCGTACTCACCAGCGTGAGTACTGTGTCCAGTTCTGGGCCCCTCAGTTCAGGAAGGAGATTGAGATGCTTGAACATGTCCAGAGAAGGGCAACAAGGCTGGTGAAGGGCTTGGAACACAAGCCTTATGAGGAACAGCTGAGGGAGCTGGGGGTGTTTAGCCTGGAAAAAAGGAGACTCAGGGGTGACCTTATCACTCTCTACAACTTCCTGAAAGGTGGCTGTAGTCAGGTGGGGGTTGGTCTCTTTTTCCAGGCAACAACTGACAAAACAAGAGAACACAGTCTTAAGCTGTGTCAAGGGAAATTTAGGTTGGATGTTAGGAAAAAGTTTTTTACTGAAAGAGTGATAAAGTATCGTCTGCCTGGGGAGGTGGGGAGTCACCATCTCTGGATATGTTTAAAAAAAGATTGGATGTGTGTCTTGGTTTCTGGAGACAAAATTTTAGGAGGAAACGCTCCGGAATGGGCGCCTTCTCCAAAGGGAAGGTGCCTCCTCATTTCCTTCTCCAATGAGACAAATTGATAACAGCAGGTTAAAGTGGAAAAAAAATGAACTGTTTATTAACACAGAAAAAAACAGGGCAGAACAGAAAAAAACCCTCAAAATACAACAAATGCCCAGAGAAGGAATAAAACACATGGGCTGACAACTGGTCAGCCCCAGTCTCTGGGAAGAGGAAGGGGAAGGGGAAGGGGAAGGGGAAGGGGAAGGGGAAGGGGAAAGGGAAAGGGAAGGGGAGTCCACACAGCAGCCTGGAGCAGGGCAGATAAGAAAAAAAACCCTGTCGACTCTCTGGCGACGGTCCTTCTCCCCACAGCAGGCAAAACTGGAGAACAGATGGCAAGAAAACCCGCTGCGTCTCCGGCACTGGTCCTCCTCCTCGCAGCAGGCGAAGCTGGCGGACCTCTGCATCCCCTTGCTCAATGGCTTGGCCCTCCCCGGGGTTCAGACCAGCCGGGGCCACCCCGCGTGCCTGCTGGGGCCAACCCCACAGGCTCCCTGGATGGGAGAGAAGGGAAGGAAGGCAGGGAGGCCAGGGGAGGGAAGGAAAAAAAACCAAACAAAACCTTTTTTCCAGCTAGTGGGAACAAAAAACCACCAAGAAGCAGTGCAGTGCCCTCCCTCCAGAGTACAGTGGAGAGGCATTGTAGCCGGAGCCGTTGGGCCGAGCCGTTGAACCGACCCGCACCCGGTCCTGCAGCTCCGGCCCCGCCCCTGCCCCCCAGGTCCATCCTAAAGATACAGTGTCCTTGGGCATTAAGCGGTTAAGGAATAAAGATGGTTAAGGAATAAAGGAGCCTCATAACATCACCCTGGGACAATGTGGCACTCAGTGCCATGGTTTAGTTGAGATGGTGGTAGGGCGTGGTTTGGACTCGGTGATCTTGAAGGTCTCTTCAAACCTGGTGATTTGGTGATTCTGTGAAAATAAAGCCTTCATATAAATATATTTACCAAAACCTGATAATTTTGTTTTGTTTCACTCTAATCTGCACTGAGGTATCTATTGACAAGAACATGAGTTATACTCACTTTCAGGGATGAGTTGTAACACCAGGTCATTGATAAAAACTTGCCAAAGCCCAGACAAATAATACTTTTCTCATTTTATCCACAAAGCCAGTAATTTGTTGTAGCATAGAAAGCAGTCAGGTTGTTCAAACATTTTTTAACCCTTGAGAAATCCATTCTGACTGTTCCCTGTAACCTTTTTCTCCTCCATCTGCCCAGAAATATGTTAAAAGAACATTTGCTCAGTGATTTTTCTAAGGACAAAAGTGATGCTGACTGATTGTTCCAAATTTCCCCTTTGGCTTTTCCTAAAGATGGTAATGTACAACTTATTTATAAAACTGACTGTATAACAACTATTACACCAGGCTACATCTGCAACACACTGATTTAAATAATTTGAAATGGAATATGCATTTCTTCTTATGTAAGTGATTATAAGGAAACAAACCTTCTTTTGCTCTATTGTGCAGGGAAGAACAAGACATAGTATGTGACTGGGAGCCCTCAGTTTATCAGAATATATATTACAAACACTGAGTGAGTATTACTGATGGCAACAAGATTCCTGGACCCAAAGAACCTTTGCAAATTGGAAATAAATTTATGTATGTGCACCAGAAAATCTGTTTGTGTTTGTGTGTGCATGATTGAAATATTTTACGTTCTGCCATTTAAACACCTTATTACACCAGTTGGAGAAGCCATTTATTCTGGTTTTGGATCTAAGAACATTGGAATGATGGAGGTTTTTCACTCAAGGGGTACTGTCCCTTGGTGTCACAGGCATAACATTATATCATCAATTTCACAACACAATCAAACTCTTACATTATTTTATACATACCTAGTGGATGTGATTTATTTCCCTTTCTTTTCACAAGCTTCCTTGTGTGTAAAGACTGCTATATCACCTGCAGTATGAATATCTTTGGTTTAATCAGTAACTCCTCTTCCAGTGTCACTGCCTCTTTCTTCAAGTCAAGTGCCTAAGAATCTGAACAATGTTCTAGATGAACACTCAGTAGTGCCTCAAACACTGACGTCAGTTTTTTCTTTTCTTTCCTAGATAAACCCGTCCTTCTATATTATATGGTATTATTTCATTTTCAAGTAATTTTCCCATGATTGATCAGAATTCCAAAGTGTTTTACTTCCTCTGTGTTTTCTAGTTGATGGTTCCCCACCTTACAGAAGAAGTTCTTGTTAAACTAAGTACGCTCTCTCACACTTTGTACAAATTTACAATAAATATTTCTAATATCTTTCAGTACAGTCTTCAAGCTCCTTTTACCAACAATGGCTTCTAACATTGTGCATTAGCAGCAGACTTGTGTCAAGATCAGTAATAAAGATATTATGATAAATTTCTTAAGCATTAGTTCTGGAAAAACCTCAAGAATAATACTTGATTCAACTTTTAAGTTATTCCTAACCTGTAAAAGTCAGTAATATTTTTTCACTACCCTCTTATGTTGTTCCATTTGTTTGCATCTAATTCTTACACTAATCTGTGTCTTCTGCATTTTAACCAATGATTTCCCATATGGCAACATGTCAAATGATTTACTGAAGTCCAGTTATATTAAACCTATTGCCTTTCCTTTATCTAGAAAATCAATTAACTCATCAAAAAGAAATATCTGCTGAGGCTAATGTGATCTATCTTTGGTGAATCCATGTGACATTTTACCCTATTTCCCATTTACTTCCACATATTTAATTATTCTTCCTCTTAAAATATCTTCTTACTCCTGGATAATGTGGCAGTCAAATTAATGGGCGTAAATCTGTCCAGATTACTTTCTTTCCTATTCCAAAGTCTACTAGTAGAAGTAGCAGTAGTTTTACTACTAGTAGTAGTATTTCTCGACATCACTTTTTCTTCATAATTATTGTAACATTTAGAGAAAAGTAGATATAGTAAAATGCTTCAGTGCCGTTCGTGCTATCTCTCTCTGCCTGCCCCGGGCGGGGGCTGGATGGAGACCAGTCATGGTGCACTGGAGAATGGGCGAATCCCCAGCTAGGGTTTGCCTCGCACCCCAATGACTAGTGTGTGCAAAGGAGGTAGGATAAAGCGGAGGGACTCCTTCGTGGGGAAGGGGTTTATTCTGGAGTAAAAATCCATGGAGAGAGCCCAAGCCACTTGCCTGGCAGGACGGTTTTGTACCCCAACAAGCAGGCGTGGAAAACACACAGCAACCAATGATGCATCAGCCAGGGGGTGTTATAGGGGCGGGGAGAAGAGATTACAGCAAATGGGGAAGGGGTAGGCAGGGAGGAGTAACAGAGACCAATTAGCCACCAAATAACCTAGATCTCTCTGGAAAAGTGGCCAGATGTGAGAAATATGGGGAAGGGAGAGCTGCGGTGACTGGTAAGGCACAGACTGATGTATTTTTCATGGCTTTTTGGGTGTTCTGTTAAGGCTTTGGGCTGTAGAAACATCAAACCACTGGACCTTTTGGTCCCCTGGTCTGGCTGAACACGGCTTTGGCCATGGTTCACTGCAACAGTAAAAGTCCTTACTAGTATTTTCCTGGGATGTCTGCTGATTAAGAGAAAGCATAGAATCATAGAATATCTCAAGTTTCAAGGGACCTGTAACCTACCAAAAAATAAACCACATGACTAAAAGCATTGTCCAGTTTCTCCTTGAGTTCTGACAGGTTTGATGGCATGACCACTTCCCTAGGGAGCATGTTCTATGGAATCTTGGAATGGTTTGGGTTGGAAGGGACCTTAAAGATCATCTAGTTCCAACTCCCCTGCCATGGGCTGGGACACGTTTCACCAGACCTCATCCAATGTGGCCTTGAACACTTCCAGCAACGGGACATCCATAACTTTTTTGGGCAGCCTCTTCTAGTGCCTCGCCACCCCCACAGTAAAGAATTTTTTTCCTAATATCTAATCTAAACCTACTCTCTGTCAGCTTGAAGCCATTCCCCCCTGTCCTGTCACTCCATGCCCTTGTAAATAGTCCCTCTCCATCTGTCTTGTAGGATCTTTTCAGGTACTGGAAGGCTGCTCTTAGGTCACCTGAAGTCTTCTCTTCTCCAGGCTGAACAATTCCAGTTCTCCCAGCCTTTCCTGACAGGAGAGGTGCTCCATCCCTCAAATCATCTTGGTGACCCTCCTTTTGAACTCTTTCCAATAGGTCCATGTCTTTCTTGTGCTGAGAACCCCAGAGCTGGATGGAGCACTGCAGGAGGGATCTCACCAGAGCAGATCAGAGGGGCAGAATCACCTTCCTCATGTATTCCTTCCAGTATCTCTTTAACATGAACTGATGATACCAAGACATATTCAGAAGAGAAGAAAAAATATTCATCATTATCTTTAAGTTAAACAACCATAATACTGAGATGCTAGCCCAAGATATCACATCTTTATGATCTGTAAATTTATGACTTTAATTGCATATAGATAATTACATATATCAAAAATATGAGGATAAAAGATTAAAGATGATTAATTTTCATATCAAAATTTGTGCTTAGATTTAGATAAAAATCACTCTGCATATTATTTTCGAGGAATATTTATTGTATTACACAGTGTCATTTAATCAGCCTGTTCTAGCCCTTGGAGTTATGGTACAATTCACTGTCCAGTAAACTTTCATCTTCCTTATGAAATTGGTAAGTACTCATAGGTCCTTCTGTACGTTGATTGTAATGTTTGAATGAGTGGAGGACCAACATGATGTGAGGGGTGTTCTATGGCATAAAGCCTTAGCTGCGTCCCATCTGTGTGTCTGGACAAAGTGTGAGTGTAAATTCTTCCTCTTTCTCCCTCATACTCTTGCTCTTGTGAAAAAAAACCCCAGATGCATTGGTCAGAAAGGATATTTATAGAACAATCATGTATAGATGACATTTTATGGGACAGTGAAGAGGAAAATGGAGGAAAATATGTCCTAAATATTCCTGTCAGCTGCTCCAGACCTTCTAGGAGAGTTGATCCAAGTTTGTTTGGTATCAGGGTGATTTAGTGGCAGGGGGGTAAGAGGATAACACCAGAGCAGGGATGCAGTGGGAGGAGCAACCTCCATATAAACATACCTTGCTGCAGATCTGGCCTTAATCACCTGTGCTAGTTTCCTGTGTCTTCAGTCCTGATATGTGGAAACGGCATAAAAACTTTCTTATCCCAATGGGTGTTCTGAGGGTAATTGCAGTGAGGCTTGAAAAGACTCATATCCTGTCACAGTACGGTCTGTACAAGCAGTTAAGACACTGGGAAAATTGCACAGTGTGATAAATATTGACCCTTTAAATAGCATTAGCAGTACAATCATTCCAGTGCGTATCCAAAATAATGTAAGTCAACACACTGGAGGGTGTTTTTCTGAATACCAGTGAGCCCATTTCGCCATTACTGTGTTCTGTATGATGGTGAATTTTGTTTACCACAAGTCTGCAAATAATTTCTGCCCATAAAAATGAATTTTCCTCAAAGTATGTTCAAAATTATGTGTTAATTTTGCCAAAGGAAAGTATTTTACTATCTACTTTAATAAGGTATCAAATTCTAAAACTATGAATGTTCTTTTTGAATGTAGGCCTGATGAGGCAGTTTGAGGGTAGGACTGGGAATCATGGTTACAATTATTTTAGATGGAAAAAACAAGCACAGTAGACATACCTGCAAATGAGAGATAGAAGACAAGGATGAAGTCATATGCAACGTTTGTTGTTAATCCCTGACAGGAAACATACTATACCAGCAGCACTCTGGTAGCACACAGTGTCAGCCGGGCTTTACTTCCTAACCACAGCTGAAGTCTATGGTCCAATATCCTGGCCCACTGCACATATTTTCAACTTTATTTAGGGAATAAAACAAAGTATTTAAAACTCGTTTTTATTTCTTCTTGTGTTTAGTGTGAAGTTAAATATAATTCCAGTTTTGAGCAGTTTGCAATTGATAATAAACATAGTTACAAGCTGAAAGGATGTTTTCCCTTGTACAACTATAGCAATATTTTAGGATATTTCACAGTACTTTTCATGCAATCAGAACATTGAGTGTGCCCTTTCCTTTCTTTCCTTCCATTACTGCATCCTCCAAAAACACTAACCCATAGGAAATAAAAGTATTGTCCAAAAGCAGATAGGAAGGAGACAGAGTTAGACTCTAAAGATGACAAGAGATGACTCATTCTGATCTACTCTGGTAAAACATTGCAATAGAATTTGCTAATAATACTTGCCACTGTACAGTGGATACTTTTGAGTTTTTTCCTCGTGGGAAATCCATAGGGAGTCTTCATATTTTGTCTGTCAAAACTATGATGTTTAATTTAATCTAAAGCCAGATACACTCTCCAACTGAAAGAGCTGTAAGGAGTGTAACAAGAGGAAGAAGTAGAAGGAGGGATTTTTTTTTTTTTTTTTTATCTCACCTGAAGAAATATCTCAGACACATTTCTGAGGTTGGATTCCCTATGGCTACGTCTACACTAATAAACTAAAATGTCCTTGGGAATATTTCTTGCCAACTGGCAGGGAGGAGCTAAGATCTACCTCAGACTCTGAAAACAGAGTGGCTCTGTGTAAACTGCCCATTGGAAATGGTGCTTAAAAATATATTGCCTCCAAGGACTATTTAGGAAATTTCAAACTGGGACAAACCCAAAGCAAGTCAGACACTGTTCTAAGTATTTAACAGTGGGAGGTATTGATAATATAGATGCTTGTATTGGAAAGTCCAAAAATGTACTGGGTGGTAATTTGGTGGTATAGACATAGTCCCAAAGTGCATGTAACAAAATGTCATGATTTAATTCATGCTGCATCTTAACTGAAAGAACTGAGATGTTTGTAAATCCAGAGTGCATCCCCAGTCATCCAGCAGTAGGATATTATCTGAACTAAGGAACTGCTGGGTCACAGAACTAATGTCTTGTATTTTCGGTATTGGCTTCCTTGACATACAAGCGGCAGTCAGGCTTTATCAGAAGTTGAAAGGATTCTACTTTAGTTTCCAAAAGAGTAATGATATAGCAAAGTTCCTAACTGTAGCATCCACTATAATGGAAAGATTTAAAATGTAGATAAAAGGAAAATAACTTTTTATTATACCTCTGCAATTTCTCTTAAAAATATGCCAATACAACAACAACACAAAAATAAACCAAAAAAGCCAACCAGCTGGCCAACTGACTGACCAACCAAAATGACCCCAAAACCCCACCAAAATTAATCAATATCTGTTTTTTTCTGCAAGCAGAAGTCTGAGCCGGGTGGGGTTTTTTTGTCTCTTATTTATTGCAACAATGAGCAGATAGATGATATTACTCCTTGGAAATTGCATATTTGGAAGGGAAAGTGTCTGCATGTAACAAGCACACACACACACACAAAAAAAAAGGTGAAAGAAAAAATAAAACCCTAAACATCGGGCAAAGATAAGGGATATCACAATGTCAATGTTTGTGGAGGTCAGCACACTTCAGAAGTGACAGAAGAGTATTTATCCAGACCTAAACAAAACAATCATCACCACAGAGGCAAAATGCAGCTGAAAATGCCACATGAAATAGTCAGCTTGATGCACTGATAACCTTTGTTAGCCAAAAGAAGGAAGCAAAGACTTTTTGTTCACGTGAATCTCATTTCTAGTGAGCGTCACAGGTGTGGTGAAGAACCTCCACCCGACAGTTGTGTGAGGAACACAGCGCCCGCTGCCTGGTTCTGTTAATAATTAATGAGAAAATACCTACAGTGCCACCCACAGGCACCTGAGATTTCTCCTGGTTACTAAATAGGTTCCCTCCTTGCACTTCTAATCAAAATGGAATTGCTAAACAGTTGTGGGTTTTCTTCCACTGGACTAAATCACCCTATGACAAACTTTAAACTTTGTCCGACCATTAAAAGATAAACAGAAAGAAGAAAACGAAAAACAAAAACAAACAAACAAAAAAGAGGAAATAAAAAATAACTATTTTTAAGGTCTATCACTGTTTTCAAGCTTAGTGCTGGCATGCTTGCCTAAAGCTATCTACTAAACTGGGATGAGTAGTCAACATCTGTTCTGAATTATTTATTTATTTTTGATTGCAGAAAATTGGCAGCTCCAATGTCTCTAAGAGAAGGATAATTGTAATTATCTATGATGTTGTGAAAACTGTTTCAATGGCTCAGCAGTTACTGAGGGCCTGGGGTTTTTTCCTCTCCTTCCAGCATATATATTCCTCTGTGTGTATATGGATATGGAAAAAAAAAACTTTCAGGTTCTTTTTGTAAGTTGTATGTGATTTTTTCCCACACTATACCACTTTGAATGCACTGTAATGTTTTGCTAATTAGGGGCTCCAGAACATGCATTTTAAATACACTACTTATCAATAAACCTGATGAAATGGTTATTAGTACAAGGTCTCCATCTTTCAATATGTTGTGCTTGAAAGGACTGTTGTACCTGTGTGCACTTGGAATGACTAATATAAAGTGCAGAGTTAAATATTGTATATATTCTAGTAACCGGTTATATATATTTGCCAAAAATGTAAAAATGCTGATCTCAAATTTCTGTCATTTTGCAGGAAGAAGAATCAAATATCAAATCCAAGAAGTGAGTCATTTTCTCAGAAACCCATTTTTAGTGCTATTTGAAATAAAACCAAATAAAATTTATAGTGATTGTTTCACTGAAGCTTATGCCTCCAGATCATCATCCAGGACTACCGGAATTCTTATTTCCTAGCTTTATGAAAAATATAGAAAGATTGAGAAAAGAACTGCTTGCCCTGAAATGAAAGAAAAATGGAGAAGGTATTGCCTTATATATATCTAGGAAAAAATACATCAAATATGAACACAGAGGAAAGTGAAATATGGAATTATCAAATATCCATGGATTGAGATAAAAGGCATACCTGACTCCTATAGATGGCCAAGTCCAGGGAATGTGTTGATGAGGAATTGTTAACCACATAACAGTGACATATAAATATAAAGGCTGGTGGGACGGAGGGATTTGAACTAACTTAACATCTGATGGATAAGGAAAATATCAGGAGAGAAATGCTAGGTCTGTACTAATAAACCGAACAGTGCCAGGGATCATCCTCTGACACTGAGGCCAACTGGCACAGTCTGTCACATCCACGCTGTTAAACTCTCTCAGCCTCCAGCACAACACGGTCAGATCTGTTCCGCCATTTGGGAATGGTCCCCAACCTGTACTAACTATTGAACTACATCCAGAAATTTTCTGTCTAGTTGGCTGTGGCCAGAAGCATGGCCATTGTAACAATTTGCCAGCAGAGATGAGAATCCCAGTGCTGGTTCTAGCTCCAGTTCATCAGCTTATTATCTGTGCACAGCTATGTTTTCCAAAAATCCTTATATTTTATCAGGGAGAAAATGTATTGAAAGTACTTACTGGTACATGATACTAGAAAAGACCAAATTTAAAAGACCTTTCTCTCAAATATGTTTGTCATGAAAACAAATTCATCATGATCAAGTTGACAACAAAATAGGAAAATAGTCAAAGTAAGGAAAGAAGAGATCGATCAGAGTTAATTGGATATACTATCTTTCTATAGCTGAAAGACACCCTCAAATAGCTTAAAATGTTAGCCAAGGCACAAAAAAATTATTTCTGAAAGGTATGAAGAAGAGATGATTCAGAAAACAAAAGACTAACCAGTGGCAAAATACTGATATTTAGAATGGCAGAAAGGAGATCCCAAGGACTTTAAAAGCATTTGACCACATTTTGGTACCGCAAAAGAGATAGAAACAAATCGTTAATCTGGTTTTGTGCAGCTGGTAGATAATAAGGTGCTAAGGAAAGAGCGATGTGGATTTGTCAGGATTTGACAAAATATGCCAAGCCATCAGAATTTCCTTCTTGACATGTTAACTGGCCAAGAGGATATGCGGGAAGCACTAGATATATTTGATAGTCTGACTTATGTACTTCTTTTGATGTGGATGGCATTTGTACAAATAAATTTAGGAAATGCAGTCTTGATCAAAAGCAGCTGATGCTGATGAAGAACTGGTTGGGAAAAAAACCCCTTCATACTCAGAGCAGAGTTCTCAGTAGTTTTCTGCCAGACTAGAAGGCTCTTTCAAACTGGCCCTGCATACAGCAGTTCTGGGACGTGTATTATTTAATATTTTCATTACAGACATGGATGACAGAATAGTGTATATACTTACGAGAAGTAAAAGGACTTCAGGAGTGGTTATATCAATTTAGAGGACAAGAGAGTAACTCAGAGACATTATGGTATATTAGAGAATTAGACTGAAATCAATAAGAAGAAATTTCTGAAAGGCAACTACAAAGTATACTCAGGAAGTAAAAACAAAAAGATACTTTAAAAAATGGAAAACAAAAGGAGAGAAACAAAAAATAGGAGTTAACTACAAACTGTATATGGGTTAAATATACAATCTTATAAGAAAGACAGTATCATTCTAAAGTGTATTAATTTCAGAGTTGTGTGCAGGACTTACAAAGGTAATTATTTATTTGTGTTCAAACTACTGAGGTCTTTGATCCAGTTAGAGTGTGTAGAATTTGTACTACTCATTAACAAGGAGGCTGGCAAACACCATAGAGTCTAAAAGAGATCAACAAAAACAACAAAAGATCACAAAAAGATAAATTGTCAGGAAAGGATTAAAAACCCATTTAGTCCAGAAAACAGAAAACCAGGAGATGTAAACTGTATTCAAATCTGTGAGACAGATACAGGCTCACACAGGCATAAAAAGGATTTTTGAGTCTCAAAAAAAAAAGAAATTTCATCCATTTAATTCTTTTAATATGTATGTAAATCCAAGTTTTTTTCAAGTTTGTGATGAAACAAAAGTTTTCCAGAGTGTGAATTTGATTATATTTGTGAGCTTCACTGCTAGTATCAGCTTTCAGGGTCTTTGGCTTCAGGGTACAGCTGCCAATATCGTCTGCTTCAGGGCTGGGGATCCATGACTTTGAGCATCCCCAGGACAGCCCCATTACTCCTGCATTCCCCAGGGCTATAGCTGCCTTGAGTCCCATCATCCAAATCCTTCTCAGCAGTGTGAAGCCTTGATAACAGAGAAATTAATATAAAAACTGTTATTATGTTTTTCAATGCTGAAATTAGGTTTATGTAACAGTTAATTACTACTTATTGTATTCATTTACAAATAACATTTCCCCCTCCTGCAAGAACAGGAAAAGGAGCAATCCCAAATGTTATAATCAGCATCTCTCAGTACCTGCTGGCTAGAATACAACAATGGTGTTATTCTGCCAAAGCAAACCCAGGTGCAGATTTTATAAGGGGAAGATTGGGAGAGGAAGGAGGGGACTGATAAGCTCATTTTCTCCATGAGCCCCCGTTGAGTGCAGTGTGGGTATTTAGGGTGGAGAACAGTCATCGCTGTGTAACTTCACTTTCCATTGAGCACTGCCCCTTCTTACACACAGGTGAAATTGAATCTATTGTGGAAAAGGAATGGAAAGATATGTGAGGAAAACAAAGATGTTGCATCCTACAGCTGCAGGAAATATCCTTGAGGGACATAATTCCCCAGCTTCAAGGGTTTAGGAGCAAGCCCTTTGTACCAGCAATGTGTGGTTTAGATGGAGCCCTGCTCATTTAATAACATTTTTCCTAGCCTTGGGGGAAAGTGTTTAGAAATCTTTGAGCATGTGGGTGTTTGCAAAGAGGCAGGATCCATGCACAAGGCATAGTTTAAACACAGCTGAGGGCTGTACTCCTGTGGTCTGACTGCTTCTGCAGCTGTCGTAGATCCCTTCATGCCACACTGGTGAAGAGAGAGTGCAGGTCACTCTGGGTAAATTTCTGTAGTCTCAGACCCCTCATCCTCTGTTACACTGGTAGAATTTATGGCTGAATCAAGCCTCTATAGTGTGAGATGCTAATGTAACCCAAATACATGAGCTATAATCCATAGCCTGGAGGAAGGTCTCTTATCCTTACGTCTGGGAGTGTGCTACTTTTGAGGTGCTGAGTTGATTTTGCTAGTAAAATAAGGCAGCTCCTGCCTCCAGTCATAGGTGTATATTGTATGCATGCTACTTTGCTGAATTTTATATACCCTAGGGTTTCTCTGGGTTTAAAAAAAAATGGGATGAGGACAATGCTACAAGGTGATGTTTGATATAATGAAAATCTAGCAGACTGGTGATGTTAAAAGCAACTGAATGAGAAATTGTTTTGACTGAAATAGACATGAACAGTCTTATAAGTCTAAAAGATTAGAGGATTTATTACAGTCTCAAGAAAATGATAGATGTGGCTTTTGTTCTGGCCTCCTGCTGTTTCCTTACTGAAGTGAGATCCAGTTTAGTGTTATTTCAAATTCATAATAATGGCAGAACTGGTTTAGCTTTTCAAAGTCCAAGTTTTGAGAGTCATAATGCTGAGATTCTTGTGTAAACACAATCACAATTCTGCACAAAAAAGAAGGTAAGCAAATACATATCAGGTAACTGGCATGTTGCAAAATAATTATTAAATCAGTTTTCTCCTGTAATTTGTATTTATTGAGAGGCAGTGGTTAATCCCAGATAGTTTTTACCCTCTTAATAAGGTCGGGGGGAAGGCAGAGGCAAGAGGAATAAAGAAATACATCTATAGATAAGTCCATGTTCAGCTGAGCTTGTTAAACCAGATACTCTGAAGCTAAAGAGTTTCACAGAAGAAAAGAGGAAAGAGCCTTTTCAACTTCTCCAGAGAAAGTAGCAATAAACTGGCTTGATGATCACTGTTGTTAAATTGAGCCCCTTGGGATGCCAGGTAATTTGCTGGTAACGTGAAAGACTTGGTCTTTAGCAAGGCTGTTTGAATGACTGTCTGGAGGTTCCATCTTTATAGTTCCAAATTCTCTAGCGCCTTTCTTGCAGGGAGATCTATTATGCTGCAACAGTCAGTTGATGAACTGCAGAAAGTTAGAGAAGGCAAAAGACCATTTTCACTGCATGGGCTGGATTCAAAATCACTAAGAGTAGCAGGCTGGAGGGAGAAGAGGTGCTTTATTGTTCATCCCTAGAGTGACAGTGGAGTCACAAAAGCGATCTTCAGGGTGAGAACATGTATTTAGAGTATCGGGAAGTTCTTGGAGATATAACCTATATTTTTAATAAAATTGCTAATTTATCAAAACTACAGAAAGTTTCTAGAATTTCTTCATATTCTGAGAAGTCGCTCAACTAGTCTGTTAACTCTCCACCTACCACTTAAATTTATTTTTCTCCCAAAAGTTTTGCAGTGATTTAGTTACAGAGTTCCTGAGTTTAAAGTGTTCATATGGAGTTTTTTCTTTTATACTTTACTACTCTCACCCTGTAGATTGTAAATGCTGAAACAACCCATGGATCTCCCTGGGTTGTTGCTAGTTTGAGTGGACATCTTTCTCCAGAAGACACAATTATGTTTTTCCAATAATATTAGATTCCTCTTTTTGAGGTCGCTTGGTTTTCTTCTCAGTAATTTGGAAATCTCAAGACTTGCCATACCCAAACCCTGTTTCTCAGACAGGAAAAGAGGTCACCTGTACTCTCATCTAACCAAAAATATCATTTTTCGTTCCAGCTGTCACAGAATATTAGAGTGGCTTGGGTTGGAAGAGACCTTGAGGACCATCTGGTTCCAACCCCTCCTGCCGTAGGCAGGGCCACCTTCAAATAGATCAGGTTGCTCCAAGCCCAATTCAACCTGGCTTGGGACAATTCCAGGGATGGGTAAGAGCAGGATAACTCTGTCTTACATGCTGTGGTATTCTGATTGAGAATATCTATTCAACAGTTTTGCCTTTTTATTAAGAATGATGCAATAATGGATTTTTTCCCTCCTGATTGACAACTAAGCACTGACCCAAGCAAGCGAAGACAACTACAATTATAATTTAGCAAAGAAAAAGTGATGATGTTTTAATTGTTCTTCTTAAAGAACATTTGATTTATGATATAGCAATGGGTGCCAATATTGAATGAGTATTTCTCTGAGTATGAACTCAAGTAAAATAACTGAATTCTTCATTATAGCTTTTTGCTTGCTTTGTGTTTGCCCTCTGTGAATATTCTATAAACTGAATTTAATGGCAGAATGCATGTGATAATAGTCAGTTTAAGCAAATATTGGAGAATATTCTGATCCTATAAATACCAAAATTGGAGATGCAAATATTAGCATTGTATTCCAAATATTTTAAATTAATTTGGTGTTGGTATTCATCATATCTTTTTTCACCAAAACTTGATGATTTGTATTACAATCTGGATGAGTAAAACCTATTTCTCCCAGTTTTTGATAACATGTATGTTTTTGGAAGACAAAAGAAATACTTTTCTACAGAAACAGATGCTGTTGCATCAAAATAACATCTAAATATATGTATGGTCTAGGAATTGTGGCATTAATACCCTGCACTCTGCTGTGTGTCATGGGTAACTCTTTATGCAGTCAGCCAACCCCATTCTGACCTGAAAAGTCACAAAAATCTACAGAGTGATCAGACGCTGTTGCACCATTCAGGTCCGCTATTGAACAGCAGTGCCAGGCATTTTTAAGTCTGGTTTGTTTTTTTTTTTTTTTCTTTTCCCACAAGAAATGCATGAGTACCTAGAATCTATTTTGAAGGATGATAGAAGGCCATGGAAATTATTATGCTATAGCAAATATTGTCCAGGTAGTCAGAAATTATAATTCTGACAGAAATCCAATATCAAACACTTCAGATAAATAGAATGAGAAATCGTCTTATGGACAATTATGTTTTAACCTGGCCAGTCTAAAACTCTTTCATTTAGTGATTGTCTCATTTTTGAAATGCCTTCAATAATCAGAGGTGACCATTCTAAAATGGTCAGAATCATAAAATCTTATTTTCTCTTCTGATAATCCAGACATTTACTAGTCTCGAGAAAGATTTATAGATTGTATTGAAGAGAAAGTAAAACTGTAAAAACATTGTGTTGAAAGTGAAAGTCCCCTTCTTAATTATTTTGTACTGGAGGGGACAGGGATGATGTGGGAAACAGGAGAATAAACCCCAAATTTTCAGACAAGCAGATTTTATGATGCAAATATTTAAAAATTAGTGGAACTAGATAAAATTTATAATTAAACTAAAAATCTGTTTCTTTAAAATTTTATATTTTGAGCTATGAAAAACCTGAAATCAATTAATATTTGGCATTGATTTTAAATTGGATTTTCTCTTTAAAAAATACATTTCAGACTGTAAGCTTTAATTTTTCTTTATCCTTCACCTCCTGTTTAGTTTAAAGGGTGGTGGTTTCTTCAACCTTCACATAGAAATTTCTTACTAGTTTTCTCATCAAATCATTGTCACCTCAGGATCATATTAGGAATTTTTTTCACATCGAGAAGTAATCTAACACATATGTGAATCAAAGCTCTTTTTTCACTTTTGCTCAGTTTAGGTTAAATGTTTCTAAAGAGTGGGTAAGATACATTTGTAAGGCACAGATTGTCCATGGAGTGTCCAGAAATAGTCAGTGTTCAGAACCTGTTTGAAACACAGTATTGCAAGAGAATTCTGGGATGTGTGGTTAGCAAGGAAAAGCTTGAATCAAGTTGTGTCCTGTAATTCTCTTGTTTCTTGCCTTTAAGTTTTGGGGGTTATGGTTTGTACTTTGAAGGATCTCTTATCCGGTCTTTAATAATATGTTTTTGTTTTGTTTCATTTCCAGATCTACTGCTCCATCATCTCTTTCTGTATTTTATGTATCCAATTGCCAATACATGTTTTTCAAGTGTCCTTTATAATGTATAACAGCAGCAAGTGTTGATCATATCCCAGACAGCTTCCATTATGCACAGATTATGGAGGAGAAAAGAGAGAACATAAAGGCACTCACAGTATTATATTAATTACTAGGACAGCAAGAAGCCCATATGCTTAAAAATTTGTACATATGTTCCTTGGCTATTTGCTCTCCCCAGTGCAAATTTTCTATTAAAGCTGAATTTGTCATTTTTTCAATTTGTTACTGGCAGTTGGCAAGAGTTGTTCCTCCTGTCTGGAGACTGCCAACGTAGCTGCTCAGGGAGAAGTAAGAACCCCTCTCAATGTTCTTGAAGAGATGGGGCTGAATATCCTTTACTACACACTTAATACAGAGAGAAATATATTTTTTATTTCCCAGATTAATAAATTCCTTCCCTCTTTCTTCCTGGTATACTGTCTCTGTGCAGTAAAAAGCAATGAGATTTATTGAATAGCAACAACTTTGAAAGCTGTGTTTTCATTCTTATAAGCATACACTCTACAAAAACCTTTCTCTTCACCACTTTCTCCTATAAAAGCCTTACAGGGACAAGTATTACACAAAAACCCTGGAGAATGATCAGCAAACTCACTTCTGCATCTAATGATTTAAATTTCTCTGCTCCCACTGAGAATCATTTCTTGGAACAGTAATTTAAGCATTTTTTATGAATCCTTCTGCTACAGAGACAAAACAGAGAATGGTGATCTGGCAGCCAGAGTCTAAGGCAAACAGGGAATAAGAGAGAAGCCTTTGAATGAACATGGATGAAAACAGGAGCATAATATTATTTCCACCAGTGTCTCATCTAGCCAAGAATCTGCTTGCTCATGGTTAGTACAGTGATCCTCAAGTGTAAAGGTGTATCAGGGACAGCTACTGTTTAGTAATTTTGGGTGGAGGTAACCATCCAACTTGTCACTGATTGCACCATACCAAAAAACCAGCATTCGTATGTGTTCAGCTACCCCTAGACAAAATGTCATATCCTAACTGTGTCCATTCTCTGCTAACTTCAAAAAATGGGCGTATGAGGCAACACATATATGCACACTGCCTGTTTCCTACAGTTCTTGAGCCTGTACACAGCTGAGGAATTGTGCCAGATCTTGGAACAAAGCTGTGCCAGGAGACTTTCCAGTAGTTTACCAGAACGGACAACTGCATGCATGGCCTATGCCTGGACCTGATTTAATCTCCTGCTGTTGTTCTACTCTATGCTTACTATACATATATGTATGGATAAATATATATATATATATATATATATGCACAAATGCACATTTATGCCCACCCAGTATAAGAACTGTGTAAGAATGGTCTCCAACAGACTTGTAAAACTCAGCCTCAAGCTCCATGTCATAGTATCTTCCCTGGCTAAATGAAAGGCAGTGCGAATATGCTGATACATGCTGCAATCACACATCTTCTTACAGTGTAGACACACCGTAATAATGAGTGTCAGTTAAGGTCTTGGTTCAGCTCTAATCATTTTGCACTGCTCTGCAGTACAGCAAATGCATTTCATCTGCAAGTGGAGAGTGCTCCCAGCAGAGGGAAATTCTCTACTTGTATAGTCAGCACAGCTGATTCCCACAAATACCTTGTCAACCCTGTGGGATGGACATACACAGGATGAATAACAGAGAAGAAAGAGAGCCTTTCACAGGTCTCATAAAAATGCCCTAAGTTAGAGAAGCCCTCAAGCTATTTTAAATGAGGTCTACTACTACAGGCTTTCTTACCATCCTTTCGGAGTACAGGCTCTGTTTAATTGTACAGGCTTTGAAAATAAAGCAAAACAAAGCAAACTCTTGTGTATTAATTCTGTCAGTGGTGTCCTGGGCAGAAATAGAAGGTGGATCTGTGGCTTATACCTTTTATTGAGGAGAAAAAGGGAGGACAGAATAATTGTTTGTGCATAACAGTGTCAGGGCCACCATGGATCTCTGGTTTTGATGCAGAAATAAAGGGAATAAGATAGAGGACAAGATGTTGAGAAGGCTGAGGGTGCACTGCTTCATTGAAAACAACTCTATGTAACCTCTATGGTTCAGTGATATTTTTTTGTTGAACATTCAAATGAGTTGTTCTATGAACAAAAAGGTGAATGAACTCAGGTTTCTGTACATTTCTGTTTTACATCCACTCACCTATTCGCCACAGTTTTATTACTTTGTCTTCATTTCCCAGATGCCTATTAGCCCTTTGGATGTTTCTTTTGTGCACATCTGCATGTTTAACCTCCACCTCTTCCATCTGCACTCTCCTTTTGCTTGTATTACCTCTAACTTCTGGCAGTGAAGGAGATGACCTGAACAAGCTTCTTCTGAGTAGTCCAAGGGCCAGCCAGCCAGCCAGCCAGCCAGGATTAAGGGGACGGTTGGCTAGAAGCAGGCCCACCAAATGGATGATGAGCTCTTCCTGAATATTTCCTGGCACTGTGTCACTAACTTGGACCTTTCTCCATGGCCAGGCCTCTGATTTCACTGAATTTTATTATCCTCCAGGGTTCAATTTCTTTGGCGAATGTTGAACCTGGCTAATGGATTCAGAAGATATTAGATGGATATAGCAAATAGCAGACAGTGTGGTCATGTAAGATTTTTTTCTTTAGGAAACATGGATTTGCATTTTGTATGTTGCAGTCACAAGACATTATTATATAACATCAGACTAATTGTCTGTTTTGTCCGGTATCCAGTGGCAGTGCTATTTGCTTCAGACGACGTTGCAAGAAATACTGTAGTAGGCAATTAGGGATTAACCTCTCCATAACAGAAGTTTCTTAATTCCCATCAGTTAGTGATTAGCTTATGCTCTGAAGCATGAAGGTTTATATCCCTTATGAATTTTTGTTTAATCTAATATAATTGCCGTTGTTCTTGTTATCCATATAGCTGCTTATCCCGTTTTGTTTCTTTTTTTTTTTTTTCTTTTGATCCTACTGTGTTCTTGGCCTCAGTGATATCCCATGGTAATAAATATTACAAAAGTAAAATCTCTATTCCCAGCATTATCCCTTATTTTAGAATATAATCACATGGAAGTATATAGAAAATAGGGAAGTTGTGCAGATGGGAATATACACTTCACGTATAGACATTGTGTTCTAAGCAGGGCAATGTGAATTCATTCAATATGCAAATACTGAAATACTAGATTGTTCTCCTTACTACAGAGGGTAGGATTTATCTTGCCTAGCATCGGTATCTGAGTGCATCACCTCAGACTCTGTTTTGTAATGAAAAATGTAATTTGGGGAAGAACATATCTGACTTGTGGTAGATGTCCACAATAAGGAGTGATGGACTGCACTTTGAAAGTGCCACTTTCCCTCTGTTAACTATGATACTAATTTTGAAAATTATCTCAGGTATAGAGGTTTATAATATAGACATCTCTTTTTAATCAAATTAATATTTATGAATGGTTAAATTCCAAACCTCAGTGTAGGATCTTGGATATTTCCAGGGATTCATTTTGCCTAATAAAATTCTGGCTCTGTAGGAACCTGTGTCTGCTGACTACATGCAGAGCATAGCACAAATTGATTCCTAACTTCATGAAAGTCATCATAGAGATTTTTGCCTTGTCCAATCATGTCCATTTTCCTTATTCTGTATTACTCAATTTATATTTTACATATGCATGTGTGCATTCCTTGTGGTAAATGTAAAGTGAGTATTTTCCTCAACTGCCAGCTTAGGCGGGGCTGTTTGTGGAGTCAAGGTGACTCAGAGATGTTCTGCCTTCCGTTCGAGGAAGAGAAGTAGCATATCCCTGGCATAACTTTAGTCTTTATTCTGTGGGGGAAACTGAAAGAAAAACAAGCCAGGTAAGTAAAGGGGGGGGTAGGACACCCTTACTCCTAACCTCAACAGGCAGCATGGTGGAAGACTGGTCACAGTATCAGTAACTTTCTGATCATTCTTCCTTCCCCTGAAAAGGGTGAAATGAGGATTCCACAGCAGCAACTCTGGCTTTGAAATTATGATAGAGAAACCTTTGAGAACTAAAGATTTGTGAACCCCTGTCATCACAAGTGCCCATTTCCATTTTACCATCTCACCTTTTGCTTTTTTTTGTGACCTGAGACACATACTCCACTTTTAATCCTTAATTACAGAGTGTGAAAGTGTAACCTTATGCATATCTATGTGTTTGAGCAGCTTTCAAGTTCACAAGGAAAAGATGCCAAGGAAGAAAGCTTTCCCACTTTGAACAGCAGGAAAAGACCCTCTGAACTCATTCATTGAGGGTTGTGACTTGGTAAAAGAAATAGCAAAAAAGCAACGCAAAAAAAACCCCAAACATCAACCCAAAATATACACACAAAAAGAATACACCAAAAAAAAATAGAGGAAAAACACTTTAATATTTTTTTATACACTTATTGACCCCAGTCAGTTCACTAAGGTGTCTGAGGATGACTAGAACCCAGAAAAGAAGGTGCAGGAGCCACTAGACTGACTCAGCTGCTGCACGTGAGAGCTCCCAGGGAGCCAGAGAGGCTCATGTTAGGGTCCTTCACACCCAGGGATTTCAACAACAAATTAGAAATCCAGCTGAGGATTAGATGAGCAAATACCACTGTAGATTTGGGCTGTAAACCTTAATGTGACCTCTGCACTTTGACTCCAAGGCAACCTGAAGCCATCTGTTGTGACTTGCTGCCAGCCTGCTCCACTCACATCTATCCTACCATATCTTAGAATATATAAATACACAGGAATATATGATGTAATATAATTTGATTGTATTGATCCTGACTTATTTTGCTGTCCCTGAGCAACAAGGAACCAGGATGATTAGAAATCTAGGAGGACATCAGCTGGGGAACCTGGAAGCCTGACTGTCAGCTTCCAGGTTAATTAATTCCTTTATTAATACTAGGTCTCACAGTGCATAGGCAAGATGGGTGAGAACTGCCATACAGTTTTGTTCATTTTAGTCGTGTCTCTCAAAATGGAGACCTAAAATGACTGATGACTGTTAAAAGTACTAAGTTTGTTGAGGTGGTTTTTTTTCTTTTCTCAGAGAAAGTCATGATCCTGTGGATGGATTCGGTGGGAGTTGCTCAGTGATGGTAGATTTCTGTTTAAATGGATTGCTGAAAGATTGCTTAGATTAAGTATGATCTGTTCTATTTTCAGTCAAAGAAAATAGCTGTTATTTTGCAGTAACATTTAATAAAGGCTTTCTGCAAAATAGTCAATGGTGTTATATTATATCTCTGTTACAATATTAGTATTGGAAAATGGCAACCTGAAAAATAAGGTGAAATCAATTTTTTTTTATTTAGAGGAATAATTTTGACTTCCCAGAAAATAATAAGCCTATCACTATATGTTACTTTGCATTTACTGTTGAAAATGCAAAATAGCAGTATTGTCTGTCTGCCTAATTCTGTTTGACAATAACAAAATAAATTTGCTATTGTTTATTAGAGATTTTCAGGGAAGCCAAGTAACTTGTCTTAGATTTGAATTTCAAATACAACCTTTTTAAAAAACATAGGCAGAGGTATTAATCTAAAATATTGATAAGAAATTTACATCAGAGAATATCTAATTGTAGTCACAGTTCTCACATTAACAGTCACTTGCTGTTTGCTTTTTGGAATTAAAATCACAATGAGCTGGCACTCTCAGGTGTATTTCAGCATATGCCACTTTTGCATATGAAAGAATAAATGCATAGAGGTATCTGAAAGCAAAACAAAGCAAAGCAAAACAGCATCTTTATTTTAGAAATACCTTTCATTGTTCACAGGAGTAACAGCTTCTTGATCACAGAGCCTTTAGACACTTGAATTTGAGCAATTATAGCTAACTTTTATATTATACCAATTCAAGCGAGACATCATAGTTTCATACATCTTGAAGCTTTAATGCAAAAACATATATAAAAGGTTCTTTTATGATCCCTCAATTAAATAACATTTTGGTGGTGGAATAGGTGGAGGTAAAATAAGAAATACAAGTGATTATTTTACCATATAAAGAAGATAATATTTCTTACTTAAATACATAGTGGGAAGTTGCAGACAAGACAAAGACCTTTTTAAGAAGTGCATTGTGGTAGTGTGAAAAGTGACAGACAATTTTCTATAAGGAAATTTTTGCTTAGAACATACGAAGAATTTTCCTTCTTTTTCTGTTTTTTTTTTTTTTTTTCACGATTAAGTGGGTCAAAAGAGAAAAATATTGCCCTGGGAAATTTTGGAATATCCATCCATAGCTAAACAAGACTTGGAGGGACCTGATTTAGCTCCAAATTTGGATCTGCCTTTGAAGTTGGCCCTGCTTTGAACAGAAAGTTGGATCACATGGCCCCTGAAATCTCATTCCATCTAAATTATTCTGAGTTTCTGATTTCAAGTAAATGTAGCCTGAAAATCAAAATAACAAATCGGAAGAGAACTAAATATTAATAGAAGTTCAAACAAGTGGCATGGGATGTGCAACATGAATTAACACCGTGTGAAAAGGGGCAGTTTAACCTCATGCTCAATTTATTGTAGTATTGCATGGTCAAGTGCAGTTATATGGGAAAATTTTTGAAGTGAAAAACAAGTATGTTTGGTAAAAAGATAGGGACAAATTTGCTCTACAACTCCCCTCTCCCTCTACAGTGCTAAACCCCAGAACCCCTCAAGGCTTCCCTCTCTTGACCACAGAGATAACAGTTTTGTGAACAAAGGCTCCATATTTTAAATACTTCTACAGTAAAGAAGTGTCAAGTGTAACACAGGATCTTGCAGACAGCTGCAAAGTGTATTTATCAAGGTTGTGACTACGTACACAGTAGGTAGAAAAATGGTGTAGCCATATAAGTAGCCATATACCAAAAAAGGCAGCATTGACTCTACCAGGATTAGCAGGTCATGTATTTAGGATAAAAGATATATACAATTATTGTGAGAAATTTGAATCATACTCCTTACATTCTTCTAATAAACTCAGAATTATTTTTTTAATGATGAATATAAGTTGAGTAAATCCACTGCTTAGTGGTAAGCATATTTTTCCTTTTCAGAAGCTGCAGACAGACAATGATTGCAGATATCTTTACAAAATCCATCAGAAAAAAAATCTGGATATGAAAGGGGAAAAAAATAATGACTGAACTTGATTGATTAACTTATTTATGATGCTTTTTGTTTGAACCAGAAAATCAACAGGAGTGGACAAAGCAATCCAAGTAAAAGAAGAATTCAGATCTATTACGTTCACGTCACCATACACCTGAAATGCCAATGTATTTTATTCAGCATTTCTGATATTATGATGAGTCTCTCCAGAGCCTCCATTTGAATTTCTTTTATCATGGAAGCTAATGATGATTTTGACAAATGACTTGACATAATTTCTTTCCTTCTTAGAAAGGGTTTCTTAGAAGGAAAAGAGTTTGATGTCCTGTTCTCAGTAAATGACAATGGGAAATGGATGACTAAATATTTATTGAATATACATTATTGTGTATATATATAATGGATTGTGTTGAGAAGCCGGTTTCATGAACTGTATTTCCTTGATAACTTTTGAAGCATTTTAAGAAATATGATCACTTCTATTTATTTTGAGATACTAATAAATCATGGTTTCCTCATGTATTCTGTAGAATAATATTCTAAGTACTGTTACTGAAATATATTTAATGAATCACCTATTATTCCCTTAGACTTCTGAGGTGATATAGACTCTTGTTTTATTGAATAGCTTTGAGATTATCAGGTTGTCAGCTTCCAGTTTTTCTCTAAGTACAAGGGAATGGTCAAAAGATACACACAGCTGTTTACAGAGGTAGGGCAGAAAAGCTCTTCAATAACATCTTCATGACTCAACAAAGAGGTGGTTGTATATTTGTGTCTTTCCAGATCTTTTTTGAACTCTACATTTGGCAGCTGCTTGACTCCTACAAAACCTCCCTGTCACATCATCATGTCTGGTTTTTCTCATAACATGAATTGCTCAATGTATATAGGAAGTGTTCCTCAGAGCAATTTGATAATGAAGTAAACCCCCATAGCAAGAAAAGATCTTGGCAGTATGATTTAACAAGAATAGTATATGAAAAATATTGATTTTTTCCCTTCAACTGATAAGAAAATTGCTGGATGAAATGGTAATCAGCACTGCCACCCTTAAGTGCTCAGCTCAAGGACAGGAACACATCAGGCTGATGCCCTTTCTCTAAGGTCTCTCTGTACATGGAAAAGGATTATTTGGTGTCTCTACTGAGATTAGCAACACCCACCATTAGAAACAGTAGGAAATGCATGGCATTAAGAAACATAAAGGATAAAGGATCAAAGGATACCAGAAACCCTGTCTCTTGGCTTTGGGAGTTCTGAGTTCAGTTCTCCCTTGAAACTTGAAACTCTAAGTAATGTGGACAGCAAGTCAGAGTTTCCTCGCAGAGAGGATGTGATAGTTGGGATTTTTCCTTTTGAGCCATAATTTACATTAAGTTCTCATCCTGGAATGTTTTGAATCTACATGATGGATAAAAGCCATGTGGTTGTGGGGTATTAAAAGAATGTATTTCCATTCCTCTCATTAGCTGGCTCTACTGTTCAGACAGGAATGCAAATGATGGAATCATGGAGGGAGAAAGAACTGTATCTCTCATACGTTGTTAATTCATTGACCTGAAGATGAAGAGTCCTAGGCTGTTTACGCATTTAATGCCAAAACCCTCATAAAAAATAGGATGTCACTCTCTCCTGCCAAATGCTTTTTTCAGAAATGGCTGAAAAACAGATAAAAGACATATTATAGACAGTGCCTACTGGATCAGAATAAGCAAATCTGCTTCTGGTTAGCTATCACACTACAAGAAGATCAATGGAGGACTATAGCTCAATAATTGTTTCTTCTCTTTGAATCTACATTCCGTTAGCTGATCTATGCATGAAGCTAAAGTAGCAGCTCTCCAAAGAACGACAGATGCATATCAAGAATTTGTAATGTAATCTATGAAATTCACTCACAGCAGGATATGATTTACCAGGAGCCTATTGATTGGGGAATAAATGTTATTTTACATTTAAAAGAATACATTTCAATAATGCTGGAGCTCCAGCTCCTGGGTTTTGAAGGATACTATTTTATTCAATACAAAAAAATCCTGTGATTTTATTGCATCATGCATAGTACCCAGAAAACCTATCAAAGTTCCTTCAGAGGTGTGACATTCTGCATTTTGCTTGTAGTTTGAGACAAATACAGTTACTTGCAGGAACTTTTTAATTCTTTGAAAACTGCTGTTTTGGGAACAGAACCTTCACTGCTTTTAACCACCACAGATCTATAGATCAAAGGCAAAGAAGCCAATTTGCCAATTAACACTATGTAAGGACTTGGACGAGAGTGCTGTCCGTTTCACAGAGATTCCGCAGGAGCACAGGACACACCATGCCTTGCTGAAATTAGAGAGCCATGTCAGAAAGGTGTTGTGTTAAAAGGCAATGAGAATTTGTCTTGGAGCTCACTAATGAATTCTTCCTTCAGAATGCTGACCCATTTCATATATTTCTTGCAATCCTTTTTTTTTTCTTCTCTTTCAAGTAAGGCAATATTCTTCTTTGACAGTCCAAGGTTAACAGTATTCCTTATAGTCTCATAATATTTTGCTGATTGGTTATATACCAATCATTTTTTCCATGAAAAAGCTTTCAATTAACCCCCTAGTGATTGGGAGGTGGAATTTCCAGATTAGCGTTGGAGAATTCCACCTCCTATCACCAGGGGTTTAATTGAAAACTTTTCTGAGAAAAATTAATTGGTGCAAAAACATCAGTAAAATAACCTAAAATTCAAGAGACTCTGTTAATTTCCATCTATTTAAAGGAAAGACAAAAAAAAAAAAAGATTAAATAGGAACGTTGAATGAGTAATAAACAACATTATTACAGCAAAACCAAGATTAAAAGGAAACTTATGAAGTGGCCCTGCAAAGTCACAAAATGCAGGAAAACATACCTTTAATTTAAGTAGCCATATACCAAAAACAAGCAAGAGAAATTAGCTTGTTTTAGAAACTATTTCAGAATCAGGTGATTTGCTTCAGATTCAGAGACATAAATCACATTTTAATAATCTCTCTCCCAGTATGAAGTCTCCATACAATCTGATATGTAGGGTTTTTTTAAGTAGGTGCTTTCTTTGCATAACAAGAAGCTGCAATAAATTAAATGGAGCCCAGGAAATCTTATAATGCAGCTGTGTAAGGAAAGAAAATGTGCAACCTAAATATACTATTGCAAATATATATATATCTTTGCTAATAGTGAGAAACATCCAATGTGAATGAATGCATCTGTGTGCAATAAACTTGTCTGAAAATTCTATCTTCAGTATCCCTCAAATACATATTTTTCTTGCATTAAGGATAACAGACTTTGACCTGCAAATTATGAAAAAGATTAAGATATGCATCAGCAGAGAGATTTATGTCTAGTGTTGACAAATTATTCATTAAAGTTTTATGCGACAGGCCCAGAGAGAGTATTAAATAAGATTATTATGGCAGTTCTTATAAGTGTATTCATCTTGACTAAGAAGAGGTCGTGATAAAGTTTAGGACTGTTTACTTATGAAGCTTCTTTAATTAGGAAAAATAGAAATAAATGTTCTCCATTTGGCTTCTTTCACTGATTTCATCTTTATTACTTCTCTCTCCCAATATTGTGAAAGATCAACATCAATAAAAGTAAATCTATTACATACAATTTGACAAATCATTTGCTTAATGATTTCTAGATATAGAGAAGATATAAAACTTCCTTCTGAAATTAACAGCACTCTTTTCCTTGTGAAAATAAGGAGAGATAGCTTTGTATCTGAAGAGATCATTAGTAAATAACAAGGTAATTATCTCTGAAAGGCGCTAGTTTCAGTGAAAAACAACCATGTATTCCTACTGTAAAACACAGCACTTTGTATTCTACTCTGCCATGCATTATACTTTTCTGCTGTCAGGTGAAAATTCAACCAATGGCTATTTGATTACTTTGGAAACGTCTGAATTGATTTTTATTACCTGATTTTGTACATCTATAAGGAAGATATATGACCCCTCTTCTTGGAAGAACTGAGCAACTTCTCTCTTGGTTTGATGGAACATGTAACAGGCAGGTAGGAGAGAGACAAAAGCACATTCCCAATGGAAAAAATGCTACTGGGTTTGGTGGAAAGGAGGACAATATTATTTTTAAAAAATATTTCTTCTTGGCTAATGTGACACCTTGCAAGGATCTAGAGGAACCTGAGTTCCTTAAATAATCACTGAATACCTCAGAATTCTCTGCAAATAGTAATATTTGCAGTAGTTTAATTATTTATAGTAGTTTATTTTTTTCACAATGCTTAGTGTGAATATGAACTGTAAAAAATCAAGACTTGATTATCTTTTACTGAATTATGGTTATCTTAACTGAGACTTCCATCCAGTGGTCTTCTCCATGTTGATTAAAGCTCAGAACTAACCTTTCTGAACATAAAGTATGGAAGGCAAGACTTTATGAGTACACCCAGAGAATAAACGCCCCTGAGTTGCACTCTCTGCTTTCTGCCTTAGCTTTCACCCAGAAAGACATATATTTTATTACCTGTATGCATTTAGTTCAAAACTACAAATGGAATATTAAAATATCTTCTGAAATGTACCAGTGGGAAGGATGAATCTCCTGTGCAGGCAGAACTTCTGTTTTCCCAATTGCACCATGGATTTCATTCTACGACATAGCCTTCTCCTTCTCCTTCTCCTTCTCCTTCTCCTTCTCCTTCTCCTTCTCCTTCTCCTTCTCCTTCTCCTTCTCCTCTCTCCTTCTCCTCTCCTCTCTCCTTCTCCTCTCTCTCCTTCTCCTTCTCCTCTCTCCTTCTCCTCTCTCCTTCTCCTTCTCCTCTCCTCTCTCCTTCTCCTCTCCTCTCTCCTTCTCCTCTCTCTCCTTCTCCTTCTCCTCTCTCCTTCTCCTCTCTCCTTCTCCTTCTCCTCTCATATTTATAGTTTTTAGAAATACTATTTATTTAGAACATAAAAAAGGGATAGAAGAAAACCATCTAATAAGCAAAAAAAATCTGTCCTTTATATGAATTTAGGAGCAGCCCTGGGAAGCAGATAGTAGATGCAGATCCCTCCATAATCTTTCTTCATGATTCTTGTAGTTCTGCTTCAAAGCTGCATGGAAAGCAGAGATGTTACAATGAGATCCCTTACACAAAAACCTTCTCTTATGAAAGTAAGCGTTTGTTCTCTATTTGTCTGGCTAGTTGATTGTATGCTTGGATAATTAACACACTGTCCTGCTCTTGTAGTTCCGTAAGAATGGTACACAGGAACAATTGTGCATCTTCTCATTAAAGCTGACTCATTTCCAGGAATTTAAACAGTGGCAAAGGAAACTCTGAACTGATCAAAATCAGGTGTCTAAGACCTCATTCTACAGCTGTCTGAAAGTGTGAGTGGATATATTGGCAAAACAGTACAACTGAGCCCACTTATTTCTCCAGCTTTACTGTAATGGAGAAGCTGAACAATCAGAGATACCCAGTAAGGAGGTGTAAAACTCATATCCTGGTATAAAACTAAGCTTCAGTAAAAGAAATTTATGCACTTCTGTGTGTGCAGAATATATGGCATGAAGGTCCCCTACATGTCAAATTGTTCAAACCCCAGTATTCTTCCCATGTTTTTATTTCTTGTTGTGCCAAAGATATTCTAGCACTGAGCTATTCACTTTTGCATGATGTCTGTCATGGTCTAATTCTTGCTATCAGAATTCTTATCTGTTTTTTGTAGGTATATTCTTATTTCTGCTTTTTGTTCCATCATTTCTTGCATTTTAATCTACTCTTTTGGCCTTCTTTCCTCTATTTGCATATATAATCCTTCTCATATTTTTTTGTTTTAAATCAATTCCTATAATCCATTACTGTGTAATAGCACTTGTCATCAATAGAAATGAAATCCTCAACACATTGAAGGAAAGAGAATTTGCAGGTACTGGTTTCTAGTAGCAAGTTGTAATAGAAGCAGTGGGGAATCCTATTTGCATAAAAAGATCCATATTTGATGCAAACTGATGCAACTTTCATGATGGGTATAAAATTTTCCTCTACCCTTTGTACCATGGGCACAAAGCACATAATACTCTATGACAGTGCTACAGAATTATTTTTCATAAGCTCTTGTCTGAGATGTATAATAAAAGTCGGAGTGCCTTGATAATTAACAAGACTGGTTCCAAGCCTCCTACTCTCACACTGTAATATTAGAAATAAGGTATAATGCTACAAACCCTGATCACAAACAAAACCCCAACATTTGATGAAGAGAGTGAAATTCTTCACTGTGAAAGAAAAAGAATACTTTCAATGAAGTTTGAATAAAATACCTACCAGTAAACAAAATAAACATTTTAAATAAATGCTGTTAGACCTGACAAACCAAGTCCTCATGTCATCCATTGATCCAGGTATGTTTTTAGTTTCTGTATGATTGACAAGTGGCAGAATCTGAGAGTCCAGGCATAACTGAGTGACAGATATATGAACATATAGATAGGGTGTGTGGTGGGGTCTGAAATCACTGAATTTATCAGTACTTCAGCACTCCTCAACCAGACTAGAAATGGTGATCTAAAAAATTCCAATTTCTTGACTCCATGTCAGCAAAGCACTGAGATTTTCTGGAAGTACTCATGGTGTGATTCCCGTATCTTTGCATATGGTAAAGGAAATCAGGTTTCCCCACTGAATGCATCAGCAGAAAAACAAGCCATTTCATTAAGCTCTGGCTGGATTTCACTGGGTGTTTTTCAAAAGCAATATATTTCTAATAAGCATTTTGGTCTTGCTGAATCAGCTCCTTCTGGGAAGAAAAAACTCCTAAACAACTTTAATCTGTACCAAATAGATATTTCACCTTGAGGATTTGTCAAGTTAATAGAGCCTACCCACTTAGACAAAGAGGAAGGAGGCCTTTCTAATTGGTGCCTAACAGCTTACACTTAAGGGTCATTAAGACGAAGTACTGGAGATAACAGTCTTAATGGCTCCAGTCCACTCTCATGGGGAGCACTCAAGGTAGCCTGAACAAAAGGGAACAAGACAGAAAGACCCAAAGACACAGCAGGATCTGGTCTGGCTAAGAGGATGCAGATTGATTTAGTTCTGCCCCAGTAACTTAAGAGGAGAATTTATCTCATTTGACTTGTAGTGAAACATAAGATTAGGTGCGAATAACTACGAGATGGATGGAGATGTAGAATATAAAGAGTATACATCATTGTTTTAAAATATGTTTTTATTCTATTCTAAATTCTATTTAGCATGTTGGAAAATGCTAAATAGAATTGTTTGGGTTTAGGGAAGAAGTTGGCCAAACCCACCAGCTGAAGTTACTGAGCGGAATAAAACACAGCTGCTTGAAACCCATTCAATCCAACCCACAAAGTGAAAAACATGTAAAAAGAAAAATATGACCCCATCCAAGAACTTGAAAAGCCAAAGATGGTCCCCCCCTGAACTCCCAGACCCCACCTGCACACCAGACACTGAAATTCAGCTCCAGAGCTGTGTCGTGGCTGTAATATGAAATATAACAACCCCAGTAACTAAGGCACATCAGCTGCTCAGACATCATGCCCCATTGGAGAGCACAGTCATGCTCACCACCCGACCAGTGCAGAGGTTCAGCTCACCCTGTCCTGAGATGGGCTGTTTCTCATAACTCTTCTCCGTAAATACACAAGACAGCTATAAAAAAAAGGTGAGGCTGAAAGGTCAGACAATTAGCTTTCCTATTTGTGAAGAAATAGCTTTTCTAAGCTTATTAATGGAAAAATACAGGATGAGATCGCCAGTTGCTATAAATCAGTATAACTGCTGATTTCAGAAGGGCTGTGCTGTCTTATACAAACAGAGATTACATTGTCTCTAATATTAAATAATAATAAAAAGTCTTACACTGAAATAGTCTTGTTACATTTGATGAAATACATGCTGAAATGCCATATTCATGTTTTCCTAAGAAATTTAATTCAGCTTTCATACATCTTCCTGTTACCTTAAAAGTTATTTGCCTTCTGTAGGATGCCTGCCTATTTCAGTTCACCTGATAGATGGTCCCTACTGAACAGATTTCAAATAATGCGGAGCTCAGAAAGGTTCAGTTTATCTGATTTCCTGTCTGATAAAAGCCTTGGATTTTCATTCAGTAGACCCCATAATGAGTCTAAAACCTTGTGCTCACTAAAGCCTGCCAACTACAAAGACAACCTGCAAAAGACTTCAGGTTTCAAAAACTGTGGGATTAATTTCCCCTGTTCCCCTTTTCTGGTGTATGACCCATTCTGGTAAATAGTTTATCTATAAATCAAATATGTTCGTGATTTTCTCCCTCTGTTCTCATGAGGCCCTACCTGGAGTAGGACCTCCAGCTTGGGGACCCTTAGCACAAGGATCTTTTAAAGCAGGTTGAGAGGATGGTCACAAGGTGGTCAGAGGGATGGAACATGTCTCCTATGAAGATTAGGGGGAGTTTGAATTGTTCAGTCAGCAGAAGACAAGGCTCAGGGAGATCTTGTTGCAAACTTCTATCATATAATGTTGGTTGGTTTACAAGAAAGATGGAGAGAGACTTTTTACCAGGGGCTGCAGTGGCAGAATAAGTGGCAAAAGCCTTAAACTGAACAAGGGTAGATTTAGATTAGACATAAGGAAATATATTTTACAGTAAGGGTGGTGACACACTAGAACAGGTTGCCCAGAAAAGTTGTGGATGCCCCAGCCCTGGAAGAGTTCCAGGTCAGGTTGGATGGGGCTTTGAGCAACCTGGTCTAGTGAAAGCTGCCCATACCCAGGGGAATTTAGGTCAGACTAGATGTTCTTTGAAGGTTCCCTTTCAACACAAACCATTCTGCTTCTACAGTTCTATGATCTCTATTTCCAAAACAGCATACTTGAATTATAGCAAAGCTACTGTAATGACAAAAAAAAAAAAAAAAAAAAAAAAAATCACAATCAATCCTGACATTTTGTAGAGCTCAGCTAATACTAGCGCTGCAGCACTGAGGGGCTTTGGCTCACAGCTGGAAGCACTATAAAACTTTCATCCCTTAGGAATGTGCAAATTAAAAGTGATATATAACATTTACCATTGGTTACTATGGACTTAACCAGAGATGTTAGTACAATAAGCATACTCCCAACAGACCCATGTAATACTTCAGCCAGCATTCTGCAACTCTGATAAGAAGAGTATTTCCTAATGGCAAAGGATAATACTAAGTTTTAATTATATACCCTTTCTAAGCATGTGGCTTTTTGGAGATTAATCATGTGTAGAGTGTGATTATGGCTACATTTCATAATCAGGACTTGTTTAAAAAACAAAATAATCTAAACAGAATTTTGTGCTAAGGTTATTCTTGACATCAGAAGAAGGAAATCTAAGTAAAACTTATAACGAATTGAAGCATAAACTTAAGGAAAGCTGTTTTGCTTTCACCTTCATAACAGTCAAAATAATTTCTCAGGGTAACTCAAATGCCAAAGTCCTTTGTAATATTCAACTTCATATGTTTCAAGTCTTGGGCTTCACTTTTTACAGCGTGCTTACAATTTCCATCACATAAATCATAGAAATGGAAAGTGGATAATATACACAAGCAGTTCCTTATGACATTTTCAGCACACAGTCTTCATTTTAAATAAAAATTAACTATACTTAGAGCTGAGCAATGATGTCGATACATTATGCATATAAAAGCAGGACTAATCTTTCAAGCATATACATCTATTTTGGACTGCACTAACTATTTGCAAAGTGGCAGGATGATGACATTAATACAAAACTTGTTCTTTTTCTGTTGTTGCTATGTGCCAGGGAAAGTAGCTGAGTGGATAATGGTGTTAGAGGGATGGCCTTTCAGACACACATTTTTTATTTTTTATTTCGTAGATTATGCAGAATGTTTCTATTTTCTTAGATTTCACTCTTTTTTTCAGTTTAGAACTAGAAAAGTCACAAAATAAATGTTTTGTTTAAAAATGTTCAAATAGTTTAACCTAAATAATGAGAGAGGTTTTAAGGGAAAGCATTTGAATGAAAAATTATTATTATTATCACTGTCACCATTAGGATGCTCAAGAAAACCCCCAACACTCTTTGTGTTTTTTGCAGAGCACAAACCCAGACATTCTGCTCTAGGGAGTGTTAACATTATTTGTATAGTATTTTTTTAAAAAAACCCCTCACTTCAATCCATCTTTTCCTCTCTCCTTCTCATTTATGTTTTGTTTAGCTCACTTTCTCTTTCTCTTATTTTGACTAGAAATATTAATAAGGACATTTCATAGAAATAGATGCATTCCTTTGAAAAGATGCTGATATGAAGAATTATCATTTTACGGGTAGAATGATACCAACAATTTTTTGACCAACTATACTTTGAAGTCCCTCACTATTGCCAAAGTGTCTTTGATCCTGAAAGATCTTCATCTCTATAGACTTCACAGAACTGGAAAACAGACATACTAAAGTCCAGAAGAGGACTTTGTCCTACTCATAGAACAGACATCTTTGTCTCAAATCATTGTGTAGACTTTCTTAAAGTAAAAAGAGACTAGTCTAAGGGAGAAGGCAGATTTCATGCAAGATTCATCTAAAGGATGCAACTGTATAAGGTAGAAGATTTTTTCCCCCTTAAAACTGCTGGTTTATCTTCACTGACTATCAATAGAGTATAAAAGGATAACTCAGACTGAGAAAATTTTTCTGTTGATATCTCCTGTCCCAGAAGTAAAAGTCTTGATAAATGACCATGCAGATGTACGTGGGTATTGTTACGGGATGCAAATTTCCGAACTCTTACTTAAGACAGAATAACTAAAGACTGCAAGATAGATAATAAAAGTATACATGTGAGCATACATACTTTATAGGAATATACATATTTACACATGTATTCATCACATTTACTTACAGTCTCACTTTGTATGTGGAATGACTTTGCTATCATGCTAATTATGCCCCTCTAAGAATTAGAAGTGATTTTTAATGCCTCAAATATGCATTCAAGGATAATAATACAAGTATGTTAAATGAAATGTCAAATGACTTCCAAAAAGCTCTTAAAAGTAATAAATATGTATGAGATAAATGAGTCTGGTTGTCAAGTACTCCATGTAGAGTTACAAAAGATTAACTATTTTTTCCGCTGGATTCTCTTGCCACCTAAATTCAAACAAAATTCACTGGTTCTATCACGGCTCTGCAGCATGCTTCCCAGGAAAGGCATATTTTCCTCAAAAGGAGACTGGGATGTCACAGATGTGGATATCACCTACTTCAGCCTATTGCACACTTCATTCTTGCTCAGCTGTGCCACTCATGTGGCCTGTGGTCAGCAGCTGAAGGAAGGACAAGAGTAAAAGATTCAGATTACCTATTAGATGAGCCTGGCACAGGTATTATGTCAGTTAAGTAGTAGAAAAAACTCCTTTCTAGCTTAGGACACCTGGGAACTATATATGTAGCCAGGGAAGAGTATTAGTCACCACTTGGGCCTTATGAGAAAACTGCTTCTGCAGAATTTTTTCAAGTAGGAACTAGAGTGAATTCCAATTGGTTTCAATTCAAACCTTCAGGAAAATGGGAACAATGGTATTGAAAACTTTTACTTCTAGGGTACTGAAATTCTAATTTATCAAGTGCTCTGTGATCTTTGGTTAATTGCAAGATTCAAGGTGTTGTATGGCTCATGATTTTAATGAAAAAATCTCAAATAGGTAAGAGAGGTGTTATTCTTAAAAGGAAAATATGTAGGAAGCAAACTACTGCATTATGAGAACATACGCTGGGGTATGGGGTCGCATAAGACTGTAAGGAAACTTCAGCAGGAAAAAATAAGGTAAATCAGAAGCGTAGATAGTGTCCTTGAAGATTACAGCCATATGTTCAGTTCAAAGGTGAAAATGCTGGTGACAGTATTTCTGTATACAACAAATCTGAAAAATTTTATGCCATAGATCTTTGCTTAATTAATCTGAAAGCTTAATGTCTTTGCCTTCAATATAACACAAAAAACCTAGCAGAGATTTGCCCTGCTAATTTTTTCTTTCATAGAACCACAGAACAGCTGGACTTAGAAGTGGAACTTTTATAGATCTAATCCCCCTGCCATGGGCACCTCACACTAGACTAGGTTGCTCCAAGCCCCATCCAACCTGGCCTTGAACAGTTCCAGGGATGGGGCACCCACCACATCTCTGGGAAACCTGTGCCAGAGCTTCACAACCCTCACAGTAAAGGATTGCTTTCTAACGTCTAATCTAAACCTGACTTCCTTCCATTTGAAGCCATTGTCCCTTGTTTTATCACTACAGGACCTGGTAAAAAAATCTGTCTTCATCTTTCATGCAAGCAGCGTTTATGTATCTTTAGGCTGCAATAAAGTGTCCTCTGAGCTTTCTCTTCTACAGGCTGAACAATTTCAACTTTCTCAGCCTTTCTTCAGAGGGGACATAGTCCATTGCTTTGAACATTTTCATAGCCCTCCCTTGGACCTGTTTTACAAGTTCCATGTCTTTCTTGTACTTAAGAGTCCCAGAGATGGATGAAATACTCCAACTGAGGCCTCAAAAGAGCAGAACCGAGGAGGATGATCACCTCCCTTGACCTATTGGCCACCTATCTTTTCATGTGGCCCAGGACACAGTTGGCTTTATGGACTGTGAACACACATTTCTGTCTCACACCTCCTTTTTCATCCACCAAATCCTTCTCCTTGGGGCTATGTGGAATCCATTCATCACCCACTGATAGAGGTGCTTACCCTGACTCATGTGCAGAACCTTGCACCTGGCCTTGCTGAATTTCAAGAGGTTCACATGGTCCCACTTCTCAAGCCTGTCAAGTTCTCTGGAGATGACATCCCTTCCCACAGAGCTTGGTGTTCTCTGGAGATGACATCCCTTCCCACAGAGCTTGGTGACATCTTCTCCTCACATACGATGTGTTCTGTGCTGTTAACAACTCTGCTGGCCCTTCACTGCATCATTCCCAGTCTTGAAGTGTCTTTGCTGTAGTGGGGAGGACAAAATGAGCAATGATGGCCTCAAAGCAAACTCACAGGTGGCAGATACCAAAGAATTATCACTTCCTTCAATTAATACAGATTATTCCTTCTGGTTAATACAGTTTAGTGTGAAGCTGTAAACTAAAGGGCTATTCTGCACACTTCTTGTCCATCATGAGCAACTCCAGGTCCTTTTCCAGAGCTGCTTTCTAGCCTGGGCACCTGCACGTGTGCCTCGGGTTATTCCATCCCAGGTGCAGGAGTCTTGTTTGTCCATGCTGATCTTCATGAGATTTCTATAAAGCCAATTATCCAGCCTGTCGAGATGCTCAACCTTTCCCCCATCCACAGCTTCACTCAAACCTATTGTCACCCTTGAAATTTCTGAGGGTAGATTTCCTCCTGTCATCCTGCTGATTAATAATTATATTAGACAGTATCTGTCTCAGTATTGACACCTCAGTGCTAAAAAACCCTTATTAGTTGAAATTCAAACTACTGATCACTACTCTAGTGCATTTTATTCACATTTTCTTTTAATTTCTTATTCATGTAACCACACACTCCTGTGGGTTTGGGTTTTTTTAATATATATTTAAAAAGCATGGAGTTTATAATAAATATAAGTGAAATGGCAAGTTTTCAGAGACAAGGAATCCAAATACTATAAATTTTGTCTCAGGATTTTGACATACAAGTACCCAAATTATGGATAAAATCCTTTGTGTACAACATTGTGTCTGAGCGGATGATAAAAGAAAGCCAATTCAATGGCATCAAGAAACATTGTCAGTTTCCTGGAAAAATGTGACTAATTTATCATTAAAAAAGTAGAAAATTATCATAATACTATTCCAAAATAGATCAGAATGGTTTATAAATTCTTTGATAGTTGTTCTACCTACACCAATGAAAAAATTATATTAAATATTTTCATGATGATGTTATCACAAATAAGCCAGTTGTTGATGATTATTGCCAGTTTAGCCTACCGTGGCTCTGCTCTTATATTTAAAATGTGCTCTATGAATTACAGACTTTTTAATGATCTAAAAGTAGGATGGACTAGAATTGCCAAATTAGGCCAGCTGAGAGAATGGTAATTTTCCTTTCTCTTTTTGCTGGTATAGGGATCTTTTCAAAGGAGGATTTAAATAACCCTCAAAATGCAATTTTCTGGATCAACAAAAGTTTGTGATAGTATCTCAGAAAATTTTCTGTGAACTGAGATGTAGTAGCATAGAAAAAAATCAAATAATGTAAGTATTGATTCTTGGTGATGGATTGCATATGTCTGGTCAGAGTGAAAGAGAGGAAAGAAATCTGTGTATGCTTTTGTCCCATGATATGTGAGCCACAAGAAAAGTCACTTATGTACTTAAAACTTAATCCTAAAAACTTACTTCAGTACTTAATTTCATCCTAAAAACTTACTTCAGTACTTAATCTTTCTCCTAACTGAGCAAGTTCTCCAGGCTCTCACAACACAGAAAAAGAATGGAGAAACAGAATGATTTGCCCTGTCAAGTGCAGAAGAGAAATCCCATTTCTTTAAGGTGTGAGATGCTTTGGTACGTATGTAAATTAGGGTAAAAGTTGAAAGTATGTGAAGAGGTAATTATCGGAAGGAAAAAAAGATGCATCTCAGCAGACCCTTAAATAGCGACACCTTTGCCCAGGATTATGTCCTGGGTGTTCATTTGCATCCTAAATCTTTGTCTTCAGATTGCAATATTTATGCACAAAACTTGTCTCATTTAAATTAGGGCTTCCCATCTAAGCAAGTTCTTCTCAACATGTAAGAGAGTGATAGAATTAGACTCATAGAGATTCCAAAGCATTCAAGATATTGGATTGTGTGCAGGGATAACTGGATGAAATTTTGCATTAAACAGGATCACAGGCTGGATGACCTAATGGTCCCTTCTGGCCATAAAAGCAATGAATTTATGAGAAAAGCACTCTGAGATCATATGATGAAAAGCACAGTGAAATTGGCAAGTGTTTTTTTGATGTTCCCATTACAAATCCCCTGAGTAATCTGTCCCTGTCTTCTTCTCACCACCTCCTCTATCATTAGATTCCAGAAGAACACACGCTCTGTTGGAACTATTGCTGCTAAAACCATTTTGATAGCTGGCTCCACTCAGTCTCATGCTAAATCCAGTGTTTAGGGCTTTGGGAATGCTGACTTCTTAAATGAAGACACATTTCTCCAAGGCGTTTTGCACTCTCTTCTTCCTTTGGATTGCTCAGCTAAAGGCTTTTTCAGGACTTTATCAGTTATTAATAATTGTGATGGTTCATGATTTATTCATAACCATTTATACATTTGCCATATGCTGCCTGCACAGGCAAACTCTTTTTATGAAGCACACAAATGTGGCACAGTGCTTCTTACAATTCATATCCAGTAAATAGATGATAGAAAAAGATTAACAAAATGCAAAAATATAATAAAATATCCTACAATGACTTCAGTTTGGAGCTTTTGAATTAAATGTTGCAGAGTAACTGTCTTTTGCAGTATCAAAACTAAAATAAACAGGAGGGAGAACAGTGTGAAAGGTCAAGTTTAATACCAAAACCAGCACCTTATTCTGTTTCTATTCAGTCCCCCCTAATGATAATTAGACCGAGTAAGAGTAAATCCACTCATCTGGCAAGGTAAAACTCAGGACAAATGAAGATGGTAGTATCTGCAGTATCATGTTTGTTGTTCTTTTCTGGCTTTCATATTAAATCTAAGTATTCTTTTGCCGTGAAACACTCTAATAGTTGCTTGGACTGAGGGAGAAAGATCTGACATGTAAATCCTTCAAACTTCTTAATAGCAGAAACCTGAAAAGATAATGTCACTCCTTGATTTTAAAAAAGCGGCTTTTTATGATGATATCAGTAACCAAAAAGTCATTTCTCATAGGCTCACGATGACACTTTCTGCAGTGTGCTGCTCTCCAGATGAAATGCCTGGCTTTTATGAGAGGATAATTATTTAACATAAATAATGTATTCCTGGTTTTGAGTGAACGAGTTCATAAACGGTGAGGTGTGCCCTGTGGAGGCAATGATCAGAGAGTTCCAGTGCAGAGTCCCAAGGCAGAGGGACCAGCTCTGGTCTGACTCACACCTCTGCTCGTCCCACTTTCTGTTGCATTTAGTTGAAGCTTTTGGAACAGAAACTTTAAATTTTTACTAACTGCCTTGAAAGTGAACATCTGAATTTTTACTAACTGCCTGTAATTGCCTATTATTCTGTAGGATGGTCTAAAATACATTCAGGCCCTTGTCATGCTACAGAATGCTATGGAGTGCATCTGAGACTCTAAGATATGTTGTTCCCCCATGGCAGGATCAATGTTACCTATTTCATTCCTCTATTTTGGCTGCCCACCTATTTCTTGAGGACCTCCACTAACTTTACAAAAATCTGAGAAAATATCTTGCTTTGTTTCACTTTCTTCACCATCAGATTTTTTTTTCCATGTGTGTAAAATAAATATAACTTGTTAAAATGTTTTTTTTTTTCTTTTTCTTCCGACCATGAAGTCACATAAGTGATATTTACAACAATCTTTGACATTCCTAATAGCATTCAGGCACCCTTCCTTCATGATGCTTGAGAATCCTAAGTGTGTCAGTGGAGGCATGTACCAAATGCAGAGGCCTTTCATTAAGGAACTCATACGAAAAACACCTGTAAGACCTTGAATTTCCACTGGTACCTTTTACTTGAACGGAAGTTAGATGATAATTTTGAAATTTGGAAACTCAGGTCTTCTGTATGAGAGAACTCCGGACAGAAGTTCTGAAACAGTCTTCAACTCTTCATTGCTTCCTTAAAGAGCAGGATCCAGTCTGACTCTCAGTCTGGCAACTTCCTGAATTTCATATAGTTTTATAGAGAACAAGTCTATTACAATTTTGCACTTCTTATCTGAGAAAAAAGCAGACCCAAAGAGCTGGACAAGACAAGTATGCAGTCACCTTATTTGCTGCTGTCTGGCATCCTTTAAAAAAATATAAATAACACGAGGCAATGGGGATTAGATGTCATGGTTTAGCCTCAGTCAAAAAGACCAAAATCTCAAACTAGGGTTTTATAGAAGTGCAATGACATTACACTTTACATATCTTCACTTAAATGCCTGTACAATCATGTTTCGGTGAATTCCAGGCACAAAGGTTTACTTAGAAATTTCCTTTCAAGGACAAAGTTATTAAAAGGCCTAGCTCCCTTTTTGTTTCCTATGATATATAAAAGAAATTATTATGACTAGTTAAATACTTACAAATAGCAAGAATAATCTGTTAGGGGAAAAATTAAAAAGAATAATTGAAATGTGTAATTTCAGCTCATCAGAAATAGATCATATGCATGTGGGTGGAAAAATGTTATTTCATTATTCATTTTTGGTACATATATAATCATTTCACAAATTCAAACTGATCTTCATTTATCATCCATATGATAGTGTATTTCTTCATCTTGGGTTGCATATACAGGAGAACAGTTTATTTAGAATATTTATTTTGTAATATCATTTTGCACACTGGGAGTTATACATTAGTTTTAATCTGTTTTAACAACAGTAATGCCAAGCTAGAGAAAATAGAGAAGATATTTGAGCACTAATTGGGCTTCTTGTTAAGTTATGACTTGATAGTTTTTAAAAACTTGGCTGCAATGAATTTGCAGGCATTACTGTCTGTTCCTGTCCATGCTAATCAGTACCCTGTAGCACAGTGGGTCTTACATTTAAGGAGCAGCACGGAGCTCTTGCCAGCATTCAAGCAATTGATTCCATAGAAGGGGCACAATATAAATCAAGTGCAGAGCAAAACTGCTGTGTTCTACAAGCTCGGAATGAGAGCACCCTTTGTCATATCCAAGGCACTCAAAGACTCTCCTGCTGTGCTTATGTTGATTGTACTTCCTTTATCTTCTGCTCGGTTTTGTTTTTCTCTCCTTTTATTTTTTTTTCACTGTCTTTAGTGTTTTAATATGGGCTCTGGCCAATCAAAGTTCACTTCAATTTTCTTCCTTCAAAAGTTTGAGAAGGTGAGGAATGGGGATCTTTTCACCTGATTGCTTCTTGTAATTTTTCCTTCCTCATAATCACACAATAACAATCTAGTTATTAGCAAAGGAACTTAATTTATCTGACCTCAATCAAATTGCAAAACTCCTTAAATTCTTTCTGTCTCAACGTGCACATCAGATTTGTACACAATGCATTACTGAAAAACTCTCTAGTAACCCAGAATTATAATTAAGAATAAAATGTTATATATATGTTATATATTCTAGAAAGCAATAGCTTTGAGAACAACAGAGGCTGTCACACAGACAAAAATAAAATTAATTTAAACACTAGCAAACCATTATAGTTAAAAGTAAAATTTTATGGGGATAAATAGTATTTACTTTTGGTTATAGCACTTGAGGGGAAAAAAATGTTTATTTCCAGTGTTCATGTTTCACTGCCAATACTGGAAAGTTTTGGTGGTTCAGAAGAAAACTGCAGCAATAAAGTATGGTCTGAAATAAAAAGCTTTAAAGGCTACGTCAACAGTGTATCCCAGAAAAGTTTACAAGGTGACATAATCAAAATCCATAATAACCACATGGGAGAAAGAGAACAAAGTCATAACAGGAGGCAATGGCCAAGGAAGAACATTTACTAACAAATAGAGAAATAGTAGAAGCATTTCCTGCAGGAATTATTTCCTCTTCTTAGTTGGTGGGGGTTTTTTTGTGTTTTTTGTTTGTTTGTTTGTTTGTTTTTCCCCAAAGATTTCTGCCAGCTCTGGGAGAAAGCTGAAGCCAGAAAAAAATTGCATCAGAACTCACATGCATATTTTAACAGAGAAATGAATATTTGAGACATTTTCTGGGGAAAATCCTTGATTTTCCTGGGGAAAATTTTTTGCTGAGAAGAACTCTAGTGCGATTAAGCCTATGTAATGTAAGCAACCTACATC
The DNA here is from genome assembly GCF_009650955.1 of Corvus moneduloides. Classification (NCBI taxonomy): domain Eukaryota; kingdom Metazoa; phylum Chordata; class Aves; order Passeriformes; family Corvidae; genus Corvus; species Corvus moneduloides. The sequence goes on from NC_045478.1 coordinate 8,801,015, forward strand.
TGAGCTCTCTTTTTTATCCAGAAACTCTTCATATTCATGATTCACCTTCCATGGCTTAGAAATCTGTCCTGTGCATTACGCCCTTGCAGTGCCTACAGCATAGATACCCAGATCATATGTGTGTGTTTGACATAGACATCAACTGTAAGACAAATGACTCATCACTTCTGTATCTTTAAATTAAGTCAGTTGATCAGAAGATCTGGTCTTGATAAAAACAATTTTTGGAGAAAATGATAGGATTTGTGACATTCAGGACACCAAATCAGACTTGTGTTGTGTGCACTTCGAAGATATGAATGTAAGAACTCCTTAAGGATCTTACCTGCTTGTCATTCTCTAGATGAAGAAAGATCCAGCTATTATGTTTGTTTCATACTTCTTTTTTCTTTGTCATCAATGGCAAAGCTACATCTCTCTTCTAGATCTGTTTATATGTGTTTGCAGACATTCTATACGGAATTTTTTTTTAAGTGACATGAACAGAGAAACAAAAATTCTTTTTCTGCTGATGTTTCTTAGAAAAGAATTAAAAATGTAATGCCAGATTTACAAGATTTTAACATGAGCCTATATCACTGGAAATAGATTAAAAAACCATAAAATAATTTTTTTCTCAGGGCTGTTACTGGAAAAGAAAATTGCTGGTTTGTGAGTTATGAGTCTGTAGCCCGGGCCAAATTTGTCTTGTATTCACACCAATGGAACTTAATTGAAATCAGTGAATTTGCACTAATGCAACTGTGAGCAGAAATTGACCTCTTGTGCCTACTGGAACACAGCCCAAAAGCCACTTGACTTACTTGTGCTTAAGGCTTGCTCTGCATGAATGTCTACTGTTTTACTAGCAGTAAGTTATGTAATATTCATGGTTTAATGGTGCATATTCTACTAATAGACTGGGTAGATGCCAGCAGACTACATCCAAGCAGTACTGCACGTTTGCTTTGTTGACCTCTGTACTCATTCAATCACATGAAGTAGTTACAGCTGGGACTTCAGTAAGGAATTCCAACTTCCAAAATGTTCCCACTGCCACTAGGCAAATGCTACCAAAGAGCCTCTGTTCTAATTAGCCTAGATTCCCTTACAATATCTAGTTACAAAGGAGTACCATGAATATTCATTGCCAATTCATTTGAATTACGAACATTCATGAATAAATCATTTGGCTGAGAACAGGGTACCGTATGTTGCATTTCATGGCTCCTGTGATTTATTCCATAGTGCTACAATTTGTAATATTAGCAGCTATCATAAAGTTTATTTTTCAAGACTTCATTTCCAGCTGTGGCCGTGGCACTCTGGGGATCAGATAAGCCTTTTCTTATACCCCTGTAAGGTCAGATCCCAGCCTAGACACGTAATGCAGATTTACTGCTCTTCTACTGCACATTCTCATTAGTGCTTCTGTAAGGTGCCTTTGTTCTCTGGGTGTATGACACCAACCTCAGACAAAAGGAGGAATGCAGCACAGTTTCTGGGCTGACATTGAGAAGGGAGACACAATGCTGGAGCAATCGGTGGAGCAGACTGCCCAGAGACATTGGGCAGTTTCCATTCCTGCGGGTTTTTCAAGGTAGTTGAAGCCTTGAGCAACACAAGAACCGGTGTGATATTAACGCTGAAAGCTGTAAGCTAAGTGCTTTTAATATGGCCGGCAGTAAGGAAACGGAAAGTTGTTTATATTAATGAAATTTATCATATCTCTATTTTTCCTCTGTCATAAGAGAAGTCAAACAGTATCTATACAGTTTATTGTTGTAACACCATCCTTTAGAGAGAGGACCACTCATTTTTTCTCATTTCCTGTCTATTTTCTTCAAGTACAGCATTCTGCATTTTGGCATTCTTAGAAATGACAGAATTAGTAATGATTTAGTCATATACTTTTGCTGGCCATTATTTGCGTTTGAAGGGGAGAGACAACGTCACATGATTGAACACCGCTCAAAAGGGGGAGAGCAAAATTAGGAGACTGAGAGATTCACAGGCAATAACCACTTATTAGTAATTGAGTTCCTCTGATGCGGTTGAATAATAAACAGATGCAAGGCATCCAAGACCTCATTGTCAATAACATTTGAGCCTGAAAAGAGAATATGTTTCTGAATAAACTATCAAATGTGTGAGGCTAAATGCTGTATTAACTGTGTAACTATGGAGGTAGTGAGTTAGTCCATGTTCTTCCATAAATAGTTCATTTGGGTATGATATCATGGCCTGAGGACAACTTGCTTGCTGACAGGTATCAGCATCTAGATTCTTCCTGCAAGAGATAGAGAATGCTTCCATTAAAATCAAATGTACTCTAAAAATTTAAAAAAAAAAAAAAGACAAAAGATACAAGATGAAGAAAAAAAAAGAATAGTGATTTATAGAGTTAAAAGCTCTATGCATAGAAGGTAGGAAACAAGAACTTTAACTCCTGATTAACACTGGCAATTACTGTCTACCCCAAGACCCGCTTGGGATAACTACCATAACAAATTCCTTCTAATCAAAGTCACAGTTGGTAGATCGCTGATGTTATGGCCGTTTAATGCTACTGTGCTATGAAACAAATATTCTGATATGGCATTTCTGGTCATAATTTCACGAGTCACAGACATAAAATAGCTGGAAAAAAGATTGCAATTGATTTGGATTTGAAACACTGTGTTAGAAGAAGAAAAAAAACCTGAAGGCCTGGTTTTGTATTTTATATAATCTCCTTCCATGGCTACTTAGCAGACATATGGAAGAGAACAGTGGTTAAATTATTTGAATTGGAAGGAAGACAATAATGGAGAATGAAGCCAAATGCATGATAGGAAATCGCCAATACACCTGAAAGAAATCTAAGAATGGTGTTACCTTCTGTCTGTGCTCACTGAACTTATATTTACAGGGGTTAACTCTTTTAGTATCCGTTTTGATTTTAAAAAAAACCCGCAAAGGGTAACATTGATTTTCAAATTATAAAAAGACTGTTCAGATGTAAAATATGGATGATATAAACTGGGGAAAATCTGCCTGTATTGGCTTTCTGTGACAGCTGAACTGATTCTGAATGTGAGAATAACAGGTCATCTTGCAAGGAGGATGAATTTAACATAAAAATAAAGAGCTTCACATATTGAAATATAGAAGAAGTCTCTGCTTTCAGAAAATAAAATTTTAAAGAACTGAGAAATCTGTACTTTGAAGATGCAGAAGTCTGTTATTGCTGTTTCTTAGTCTCCCTCACACTTTGGAAGAGAATGTACCAGACACTTGTTGATTATCCAGACAGCTGACCTGAAATTTCCTCAGGTCTTTATGAAGACCTAATTTTTGAATTCTGCATAATCAGAGTTCAACAGCAAGGCATGACAAAGCACCAGAAGAGAGCAGATTAGATGAGAGTAGAAAAGACCAAGGGTAAATATAACAGACTTCAGTATGTAACAGTAGTAGAAAAAGAAAAGTAAGAAAATGTTTCCAAATCTGCTGGGGATAAATGGGAATTTCGGTAAAGTTAAGGGTATACTTTAGGAATATATTTTAAAATAAGGAGCTTTTAAACTCACTCAAAATGGGAAAAGACAATCTTATATTGAAATGTAAAAAAAGTAAGGGGGTCTTCTAAATGATAAATAAACTCTTTTGCCAAAGTTTGTGAAGGAATAAAAACACTTTTTAAAAGGTAAAAAAAATATATATATAGTCTTTATATTTTTGAAGGTTGTTCTTACCAAGTGATTTTTGCCTTATTTTTTTTCTTTTTCTTTATTTTATTTTCCTAAATTTTATGTACTGTGATGAAGCAGATCTGTCTGCCTCAGTTTGTCTGTCATTATTTCTTGGGGATTCCTTGGCAGATCTCTTTCATCTTGTGCTGAACCTTCCCAGCTTTCTCCTCAAATATATCTGAGAAAATTGTTGCACCTGACAGTTGACTTATGGTTGAACGTAATCAGCATTCATATTTAAACTGAACAAAACCGTAAACAATTACAGGTTACTGCCTAGGGAATTTGTCTTACTGGAATCAGGCATCAGAACAGCTGATGAACCTTCAGAAGAAAAAAGAGATTTTTTTTTTTTTTTTTAATTAAAAAGCAATGCTAGATATTTTAGTAAGATACCAAATCCAGACAGAAGACACACTGTATTTTGTTGCAAGGGATGTATTACCCCCAGAGAAGAAAAAACAAAAAAAGATTGATTAAGAGAACTCTTCCCAATTTCAACCATGACCTATCAGACTAAAAGCAAAGGTAAAATCAGACATAAAAATTACTTCTAAAATGCTTTTTTTTGTTACACTTTTTAAAGTCTTGAGCTTGGGGTGAAATGACTTTTCAAAAGTACCAATTGTTAGAAAATCACATTTTTAAGGGCTTTTTTTTGTCTTGAAATGTTGTTTATTCTTTTATGATGCCAAGTGCCAAGCCAAGAGATACCCACAGGTCTCATGAAGAAAGCAATTTCTGAGAAGAAAGGAGGGTAAATATTTAAGGAACTAGCTGCAAGTCTTAGAAGGCATGGCTTGCAGAATCCCACAGAAGAGTAAATCCTGGCAATTAGCTCCAGGAATCCAGTTAGAGTAGCTAGATAGGAAAAAAATCTGAGTTGAGATCCACTTATAGTGAGCCGGTATTACAGGAAAATATTAAGTTTTGATGTGTGTCTAATAAATCCCATTGTCATATGGATCTAAGCTTCTTTGTTCAGCTAGATTAACAAGGCTGCTAATAACAAAAGACTAAAGAGCTAAATTTAGTCTCCAAGTCATACCACAAAACATGATTATTACTCAGACTGCGTTTGTTGTAAATGATGGAGGAATAGTAACAAACAGTGGCTGGACATTAAGAAATTCCTTCCATCTGTGATCCCAAATATTTTCATCTTTTAATGTAATTCTGTAATTTCATTAAAATAGATATTTTGGGGTTTTTTATGGGAATTAATATGATTCAGAAAATTGTTTTAACTTAAGAATGAGGAAAAGTTATGTTAATGAGGTGACATATTTCCTTAATAATAGGGTATGAATGATTCCATGCATCAGTGATCACAACATAAATTAGTATGAGTCTCATACCAGAGAAAAGAGACTGTTACTTGATTCTAAACTTTCTAGTTCCTACTCTGCATAGTACATTAAAGGAGCCCTGATTTATATTGACTCTGATTTACATTTGGCACTACTCTGGCACCAAGCATTACAAAGAGCCTTAAACTGTGAGTGAATATACAGCTCACTGTAATTTAAGAACATTTTGAGGTCATTTTTTGCTGGCAGAGTGTAAGAAGATATTTGGGCTTCTGGTGTCTAGACTAACAGGGCAAAAAGGCCTCCTACAATTCTGACAGAGCAAAGATTGATGAAAAAAGAGACAAGCTGCCACCTCACCCTCACCTCAACGCTTAGCATCAGGAGAAGCATCTGAGCCAGGCATCTGGGGCACATGACCCCGTGGACAGGAACAAAAACTACTGCTGCTCAAAGCTGTGTCAGATGCAGCATTAAATCCACCCTGGGTACAATTCAGATGACCCTGAAGATGCTGACAGCTGCTGAGGACAAGACTGGATTCTGAGTTGTATAACTATTCCTAAGGCCTGGACTAGTTTCCAATAAACCAGCAATATTAGTATGACTATTAATCCAAGACTACCAATAATAATAATAATAATAGTGGTGGAATCCTGCTTGATTCTTGTTATTTTCATTTCCCTACATTGAAATAATATTTGGCTATGGCACATGAGCAATCATATCTAAGATATATCAGATATAGTGAAGATACTTCATTTATAGCCCCCCAAGACAGGATGGTCCCTGCCCACAGAAAAGGGTTTGAACTAGATAATGTTTTATGTTTTATCCAACCCAACGTATTCCACAATTCTATAGTATAAATGATACAGCTTTGAGTCATTCTTGACATCAGGGACCTTAATTTTATTATTTTTATGTGAGGAAATTCTCAGTTGTAACACTGCTTGAAAATATTTAATGCTTATTTTTAAATAAATGTAGGTTGCATACTCAAAAACAGCACACTTTTATTCTATTACAATTTAAATTGTTTCCTTTTATCTCTGAGGGTTGTAAAAAAAAAGTAAAAAGAAAAATGTCAAAACATGAATGGATGTAATCTTGCTGTTCTGAGGCTATTGTTCTCTACTGGATAGCACAGAATTATTCAATCAAAACACATATTAGGTCACTTCAGATGATGAGGGTTCCTTTCAAATGAGACCTGTCTTTCATTCTTACAGGAAAACAGTCAGTACAGCTCTTTCCATCATTCTATGCAGAGAAAACTAGTACTCAATTAGAGCTATATTCTTCTTCATCCCAGGTTCAAGAGTATCTTTTTGAGTCTTTACATCTTATATAAAAATTGATTACAAATGTTCTGGCACATTAGGGTTAGTTGAAAAAGGGAAAAAAAATACATATGTGAATTACAGTGTGGCAACCATTTCTTCATGTTACCATATGATCAAATGGCTGTTATGAGTATCAATAAATAAGCATAATGCTAGTCAAATACTGTTCTACACTAATAAATCATCTGACAGAAAACCCATTCAAATTCAACAGCAGCAGCACTCACATCTATACAATAAAATATGACATATAATTCACAACTTGGAACTCCCAGCTGTATTTCTCCACTATTCACAGTCTCGTAATATCCAATTACTTTTACAAATGCAATTGCAAAAAGTTATGCCAAGCAATGTTTGTATCCACTGAGGATTTGTTATAAAATTCCCAATCTCAAACACGTCTTTAATCTCATTAAAGAGTTATCTATTCACCCAGGGAACTTTGGCAAAATTAAAGCTTTAATTTCCTTTATGATATGACTGCTATTACTTTGTTTCTTGGACAGGAACTTTTACTGGAGGATCTCAAAGCGGTTTACAAACTTTAATAAATTAAGCTGCTTATCTCATTTGTCACATAGATAAATGTTATTATCCCTCTTTTGTAGATACAATAAATGAGATATAGTAGTCCATAAATTTCTTCATAAGGGTAAGCACTCTGTATAGCAATGCTTAAATATTGTGACAAAAAATTAAATTTCCTAGAAAGCTGTGGTATTTAATATAAAAAATATTTTTATCATGAATCAAAATGAAACAAAATAACAAGCTCAATTCATAATTTGGCATCTGACTGAAATCAAAGTGTATCACCTTGAGAAAAACACCTTCTTCTTCTTCCAAAAATATTATAGAAACGAAGCCAATTGTTACTTTGTCTTTTATGAATAAAAGAGTGTACAACTAAGCCAAATAACAAAGCACTCTATCTATCCAAGATGCCAGGTCATAATAAATTACAGTTTATTTTCCAGGCCCTTAGCCAAGATTATCCAGACACTAGAAAGGTGAAAAGAGCAGCATAAATTTTTCAGTATTCATTTATAAAAAGCTTTTACAGTTTCAGAGCACTGGGAATGGAATATTATGTGTTAAGTTACATTTTCCAGCTCTTCACTTCAGATTTTTCCATTTCCAATGAAAATCTTTCTGTAAACTTTATCAGTGTTTCTGGCTGTGCTCTAGAAAAACAATTTAAATTGTACAGTGTTCTGTTCTGTCCACTTCAGGCTCTTCTAGTGGTCTTGTTTCCTTGTTACTTTAGTCTTCTGGTCTTCTGGTCAATCACCTTCAGACAGAGTTGGAAATGATGGGTGGCCAGAGGAAACTAGATGACTTCTTGTGGTCTTGGTTAATCTGCCACCTTAATTTTGAGAATACAAAAGCAGTGATAAAAAACCTGATCTACCTTAGTTTTTATTCTGACAGTGAACAAAATCAGCAGGTTTAAGGAAAGAGCCCTTACACACAATGCTTCACCCTCCTGTGCACCAAACATTTGTCTTTCAGGAATGTCTTGAGCCACGAATGGTCTCTATTTAGTAAACAACACTTATTTTATATTCTGTGAACTGAGTCTATCATTGCTTGAACCCAGTGAAGCCCCAGTTCCAGGTGATACCATCAGGGGTTGTTTAATACAAAAGGAAATGATACTGAAAAGGCTGGTCCTGAAAAAAAAAAAAAAAAAAAAGAAGGAATAAAAGAGGGAAATGTGTGGAGGTTCTTCACCTGAAAAGGAACTGTAATACTGAGTGAGGGAGAGTAGCTGATCTTAGTTCAGTGATCAGTGAATTGACCTGAAATGTAGAAAACAGATCCACAGACTTCATGTATTAATTATTCAATTGTCATTACAAACTATGTCAACCATAACATAAAACAGAGAGAAAATCATCACTAGGGTAACCAAAATACAGCAGCTACATTCCCCTAAAATCAAAGCTTCAGAATAGGGATTCAACAACTTGCACGCTGAAAGTTCCTCAAACACAAGTTGCCAGATGGTGCCTTCAGTACCAATCTTTTGGGTGAACTGCACCTCCTGGTACTGTGGCTTACCTACATGGAAGTTTCTTGTTCAGATTTTCATAATTCACAGTTTAGCCTAGGACTGGATTTAATTTTTTACCTGGGAGACAATTACTATTTAGGTACCCTTGTGCATGTCCACCATCTGAAAACTTGTTGCATGCAAGTTTAAAAACTAACTGTATTTTTTACAGCATGCCATTATCACTTAGATAAAAAACCTAGACACTTTTAGATGCAAACCTGCATTTCTGGATGTTGGACTACTACATTTTCTTATATTGGCTTTTCAGAAAACCTATTTGGTTCACTTCTGTCAAGGGGACATGTATAACTTCTCTTGGCAGAAGTCAATAGTTGTTTTTCACTGCCTTGCATCAGCTGGAAAAAGCCCTGGATCTATTTTGCAGTTCAGTGGCTAATCCTGGGGGGTCCAAAAATTTCACAGCAGGGACCACAAAGGACCAAAGTGCATTGGGTCTGTATCATCAAGAATACATATTTTCTGCTTATGAATTTGCTTAATCTTTTCAACAACACAGAGTGAGAGATATTTAGAGAATTCTGTGCTCCAGTCCAGTGTCTGCTCATGCAGTGCATATTGATCAGCTGGTTTCTCTGTGTGAAATGGCCCTGCTGGCCAAAAAGCCCTGGCCATCATGCTGAAAGGCAAGAACACTCAGGGTAGGGTAAAGTATGAATGATTAAGCCTTTCTATCCACCCATTAGCACTTTGACCTTTTGTTTGGTGTTTGAAGAGTCTGTCTTTTCCTGCACTCCAATCTTTTCCCAGATAAACTTTGTCTGGTGGGACTCTTGATAAGATGGGAGATACATGGCTTCAGCTTGATGGATTCAGGACAATGAGCATCTGTCCTTTCCTATTGTTCCTTCATTGACTGGAAGGTGTCAGTGGGTTGTGCATATCTGTTTCCATGTGTCCATATATAAATGGGCATTCCTTTGTTCCGACTTTGATATGCATATCTCAGCTGTGAATGGAAAGTACAAATAGTCATGTTTTTATCAACACCATTAGCATAAGAAAAGTGCTTGAAAAACACATAAAAATTCACCTTGAGTCTGTTGTACTGTTTGGTCTTGACAGCAATGGCATTTATGTTTCTATCCTTTCTCAACAGAAGTTAAAGCTCTTAACTGTGAGATTATACTGCTTAGTTTGAAAGCTTTTGTGAGCCTCTGTAGTATAATAATTTTACTTTAGGGAGCATGTAATTTTAAGTTCTTGCATAACACCACACATTTTTATGGTATTACTAAACTTCGTAATTTTATTTCCCTGTGACAATTAAGTGCACACCAATATTATGGAATTTTTCTCTCCATCCCAGTTGAATGAAATTGGAATGAAGTATTATACAGTAGGTTGGAAGTTCTGATCTCTGGAAATGTTAAAGGTTTTCTAGTTCCCTTGTTACATATCCATTTCACACATAACTAAATCCATCAATTTGTTCATTTTTCCCTTCAGCAACCTACAAGCTGTAACCACAAAAATGTAACAAAAATATATTCACTGTGTACTTCTTCTCCAGTCCCTTTTCTACAGGCACTGCTCACAGGGCTAAAAGAAATTAACTTTGATATTTCACAGATTACATTTGTCAAAATGCACCTGTTTTAAACACTGACTGCTCTTAGAGGCCCCTATGGATCCACAGGGTAAATGTTGTCTTGCTGAGATGAGAGACACTTTATGACTTGACCTGCTGCCCAAAGTCAAACTCCAAGTCAACGCACACCTAAAAGTCAATCTGGTGTAAAGCAAAGAAGATCCCATGTGTCACTGCAGTGCGTTTAGGATGAGACAGAGAAAAATTTTGGTGCTATGACATGAGCCTGTTCTAACTGCAAGCCACACCACAGCTCAAGTAAGCCCCAAGAATTCAAGCAGAGAGCCTGTCATAATTCCAACTTTTTATAAAATGCTATTTCTAGTAAAGACAGTTTCAAGGAATTATAGAACAGCCTGGGCTGGAAGTGACCTTAAAGATCAGTTCCAACCCTCTTGCCATGGGCAAGGACACCTTTCACCAGACCAGGTTGCTCAAATCCCCATCCAACTTGACCTTGAACACTTCCAGGGAGCAACCTGTGCCAGTGTCTCACCACCCTCACAGTCAATAATTTCTTCCTTATACCTAATCTAAACCTCTTCTCTTTCAGGTTAAAGACATTCACCCTTGTCCTGTTACTACACGCTCTTGTAAATAGTCCCTCTCCGTTGTTCCTCTAGGTTGCCTTCAGGTCCTGGAAGGACACAATTAGGTCTGATACATCCTCTCAAAAAAAATTTCAGCATTAATTTAACTCTGTACATAATTTTTATACTAGTATCTCAGATAAAACAATGAAATTCTGCATATTCATATTATTTTACTGAGAGGGGAAATGTGGTGAATTGCTTTTACAGAAAATCATGTAACAGTTACCTTGTCCTGTAAGGCCAACCTTGTATGTTAGGCCATCAAATCACAGACACTGTAGAAAACAGTACCAAGTCATGTTTAGACATTGTTTTTCCACTCATTATCCAGCCATCACATAAATTATTCAAAATAATCAATTATACTCTGAAAAATGAATAAGGCTTTCCCTCTGGGGTGCATTCACACCTCCAATCTAGCTAATCTTCTACAGTCTACCATCAGAAGAAACAAAAAAGAACAAAACAACTAAACCCAGGGAATACAAATCTCTGGGGAAATACTCTGGTAAATTCATTTTAAATATATACTCTGCCTAAGGCTGAGATGTATATACATGCACATATACATACATATATATTAGGGACTCAATTGACTTTGCTAGTGAGGAGTGAGTCAAAAACTTTGGTATTGGATTATTTTATTGCAGTGAATATCCAGTAATGTTGAAGGTGTTACACCTCCTTAATTAAAAGCTGGAGTAGATGAGAGGAAATTTAGACTTTTAGGTAGCATTTTATCTCAGTTATGTCTGTTATTGTGACCCTGAGGAGGACCTATTCTATCTGCCTCCAATCACAGTATACAGAAAATTTAATAGTAAATATAACTGTATATGAAATATATGCACACATATTGTTTGCACAAAAACAGAATTTCTGAACTAAATTAACAACATTAATTTACAGCAATACTGAATGGCAGAATTGGAAGGCACCTTTTGAATTTTAAAGCCCAAGCCTGTGTCTTTTTTTTAAATATATCACATAGTGTTTCTGGGAAGTTTAAAACAAGGTCTTTTCCCATACTGGCCTTTTTGAAAGACTGTTGAAGAATCTCAGTTTATATATGGTTAAAAACACCTTTCTGATTATCTGTGCTGATGTGCTTATTGCAAATTTATGCTTATTTTCTCTCATATATGTATCACATTTAGCCTGATTTGTCACCTGTAAATAACAAAAACCTTTCTTTACTCTTCCATTTTCAAGCTAAATGAACATAATATTTTCAGCTTTAAGTCATAAAATAAAATGTCCTTCCACTTACTCTTTTAGTCCTTCTCCAGATAGAGGAAAGAATATTTCTTTAGTTCCTTTGGATATGCCTTACATATTTGGAGTCACACACTTCCATTTGCACATTATTTCGGGATCAAATAACATATACAGATATTTCTCCTCCTTGCTTATTTCCAAAGGTTGGTCTCCAAGTAAAGCAGGTAATCTTGATATTAGTGTAAAAGTGCATGGCCATGCACATAGATATATTAAATTTGCCTCTTTTCTGTAAGTTCAGTCCTCAAGGTTGTTCAGTTTCTCCTGTATATTTTCACCCCCCACTACACATACAATGCCTCTCAACATCATTTCAACTCTGAATTTCATTAATTTATACCTATTTTGCACAAAGTCCTTAATGAAAGTATTTAATAAGATTAATCCCAAGATCAGTCTTTGAAGAATCTGAAAGTAACCTTTCCCCATTCTGAACTGTCCTCTTCTAATAATATCCATTTTAGTCTCTTTTGGCCAGCCTGTTTCTCATATTACAATTTTTGTTCTAATCCCTATGTTATATGCTTTAACTAGTAGTATTATATCTGATACCATATCAGATGATTTACTCAAAACCAGACAGATTAAATCTACTGTGTGTCCTTTACTTAGAAAATCAGGTATTTTTTCACAGAAAGCAATCAATTTACTATGACACCATCTATCTTCATAAACCCTTGTCATATTTTTACCGTATTTTCTAATGCCTTCATGTCTTAAATTATTATTACCTTAAAAATACATTGAAAAAGTCTATCCACTATGTAAGACAGGCTATCAGAGCTGCAGCAATGTGAACATATTATTTTCTCCTTTCTTATGTATGGAATATTCACATACACACCAAAACAATGTTTCAAGAAATATGAACAATGCACTCCTTTTTTATATCTGTGAGTGTGCCTGATGAAAAGCAGTTTCCTCAGTAACTAGCAGTCTATGTGAATATGTCGTGTTCTTTAAATTTTCCTTGAAGCTATGAGTTAAAATGATTCGATCTCTCTACATACTGGGGAAGTGTCAAAGATGCCTTCAAGGCTATATATTTGTCTGCAAAGAAAGTAAGTTAGGTACACCATTTCACACAGCTGCAAATGTCCATCACTCATAAAAAATAAAAATCAAATTCCTAAATCACTTAAGTATTTTTCAAAGTGTTACATACAACTTCTCCTGGGCCACAGAGAGAGAAGCAAATTCCAGTTGTGCTAGCCTACCTCCTTTGTAGATGTTTTTGTTATTTCATTAATAAATAAATTTTAAAAAGTGACTGTCAGATGAAAGAGTCCATTAACATACAAATTAACAACAGATTTATCAGATCTTTCACCAGCTAGAGATTATTCAGTCTCCCAGGCCGCAGGACCATGACTGAAGGTATGATATGAGCCAAATTCTGTAACTGGCTAATCATTGTCTTCAGGGAAGTTGGCAATCAACAGAAGGGAAATGCAGTCTTGGGAGCTCTCCTTTTACAAACCAAGGCCAGAAAATTTTAAAGACTTTTTAGAGTATTTATCACAATTTTTTTTAGGAATAGGTTTTTATCAGTAATTTGTAAACTCTCCATCCATTTCTTTTTTTAAAAAACAAACATTCTAACTGAGGAATGACATTTCTAAACCCCCTAACTATTTTCCCTAATGGCTTATTTTGTATTAGTTGAATTATTTTACTGCTTCATAAAAAATGGTTCTCTTGCCTTGAATCCCAGTGCTCATTTGTGGCCTGGTTTCACAGACTACTGGGGTACTCTTTATTCCACTCTCAAAAGTACAACATGAGAATTTTGCAGCCACACAGGTCCCAAAAGGGAAAGAACATGGATACCAGAGAAAAGGAAATACAATTTCCTTAAAACATCTACGCACTTCTTTGGCATAGAAAAGTTTGAACCTAAGATTTTGCAGATCTCAGTATTCAAAATTTATGGGTAAATCAATTTCGTTGGAATGGGAAAAAAAAAAAAGAGGAGAGATTACAAACTTCCTTATCTCTAGGTTTAATTCCTACTTTTGTCATTATTCTTTGGTTTCATGTAAAACAAGAACTGTTTTCTCCTACAGCTGCCTTTCTGATTTAGGCATGTAGCTCTCACCTTCATTTTAGAGGATGTTTTCCTCAGCCTGACTCTCTTTAAGCAGTAGAAAGAATTTTGAAAGCCTGGAAGGATCAATTCTGTTCAAGACTATGTAGCTTACTTAAGCAAATAATTTCTCTTTCTGGTAATTTTCAAAAGGCACTGACTTTTCTCCATTTTACAGAGTGGAAAATAAAGCACCTATTTTAGATTAATTCCCCAGTTTGGAGAATTAAACTAAGAAATTAATTAGATGAACTTGATCTGCCTCTTATTTCCTATCTTTATTCTAAAGGTGCATTTCTTCTAAAAAATATATTCATGAACTAAAACATTCAGGGGCCTTGATAGAACAGAACACTTGATGGTGTGCTAAACTTCAAACACATGAGCCATAGCTCGGAAGTCAGTGGGATTATTTCTGCAAATGCTTCAGTGGACTAGAGAGAGCATTTAAGAGCCAAGCCCTGCTATTACAGTATATTACATTAACCATTGGAGAATATGCTCAAGTTTTACATTTTGTGCTTTATAAAGGGTTTTACTATAAAATGTTAAATGGCCTTTTCAGCTGAAACTGTAGAGCTAAGAAGGCAAGCCCTTCTGTGCATACCATATTAGTTCCATCAAAATGATCTGAAGTACATGAATTTCTAGTGACCTGTGTTTAAGCATCTTGCCGAAAAATGTCACAATTAGCAGCAGACTCCTGCTGAGGGTTTAATTACACAGTAAGGAACTAACTTTGCACCTCTGAAAGTTTGATTTTGACTGAAAATGTCTCAGTTGGTTTCAGTTTATTCCACACTGAGTACGTGTCCATACCACAACATCATGACAAAATTTAGCATGATGAATGCAGCAGTTCCTATGGGAGGGAGCCTGAGGAACAGAAAGGGAAACACCCCAGATCAGTCCTTAGGCAGCAAAGAACATTACATCATACAGGGATTAGTGCCCTATAAAAGAAGTGAAAAAATGGCAGATAGGTAGGTAGATGGCTGGAGACTAGTGAACAGACAAAACAGTTACCAAAAATTTGGAGTAAAATGGAGTGGGATGTGTACCATCCTGTGCCAAACAGAGTAATACTGGGAGTTTCTGATGCCCTTGGAAAGTGCCAGCACCTCCAGTTTTAAAAAGGATTGCACTTCTGTAAGACAGTGTGCTGACTTAAAGGAGGAATTTGATGATTGAGTCTAGTAATTCTTGTGTTTCATCAAAGTCCTAAGCACCAAGTTAGCTGCTGGAAATTCCTGTATTTATGTTTTATTGTCTGCTGCAATCAGCAAATCCTGTACCTTAAACTAGTCTGTAGTAAAAATATCTTGAGACAACCCTTTTTATCTCATATTTGAAAATGTCTAATAGCATTGAGCTGTTATGGATCTGATTAATCCTTTTAATTCACTGGGAGTCACACATGCCCAGCTGCCACTTGAAGTTTTAGATCCCAGAGAGCACTGATAATTCAGAAACAGGTTAAATTCTCCAGATGCTCAGCTACTCAAAGTGTCTTTTGTGTACCCAAGCATGTACTGAATGACTTGAGGCCCTGATCTCTCATAGAAGCTGCCTAAAATTAGGAGCTGCAAAAGACGGAGCCCAGTTCCTTGATGTTTATAATTATGGATCTTACAGGTCCCGCTTCAGGTGGGAGATCAATTGTCATTAGTTACATTCATCCACCATCTAATCTAATTTGAAACCTAAGTCCTCAGAAGTTATCTGAACAAACCTTCCTACCATCAGGGTTTCTGTCTATTCTAGATATTTCTTAGCGAAATACAGTGAACCTCTTCCCTCACTGAGGATGTTGTTCCTAAATTTCTTGAACCCTGTATGAATTTTTCTTAGCCACTAAGGTTTAGAGACTGTTTCTTGATTTTTCTTTTTGCCCATATATTGCCTGTGACATATATTCATTGAATCATTAAAGTAGAAGGGAAGGCAAAGAGTGCCCCTCAGCTCAGTGGCTGCTTGTTGGGATAGTGAGTTTGCTGATAGAAAGGTGAGCCCAGATGGTGACAGATGTGCTCCAAACTTCAGCAGGATACCACATGGCTGTGTCTACTGCAAACACTGAGGAGAACAAAGCCTGCAGAGGAGGGTATGTGCTTATCTTTCAAGCTCAAAACCAGTGAACAGGCAGTCAGTCATAGGTGTTGTCGCATCCATCATCAGCGATGTTTCTACTTGAAAAATTTAAGGGTAGCAAGAGATTTTCCTGTGGTCATGCAGATTTGTTTAGTGGCTAGTGTATGCTGTGGTGTCATGAAGGGTGCCATGTGGTCTGTGTCAGGACGTGCCCTCCCATATGGAGTTCAGGTTTGGGTGTCACCTCTGTGGGACCGTTGTCAAAGGCAGCCTGTGTGAGATGTGCCACTTCACAGATAGAAAGAGAAACTGCTCGGACATGAGGGTCTTGCCTTCAGAGCCAGAGAGTGTCTTGAGTCATTTCAGTCACTGTTAAAGACAGACCATCCTCCATGCAAGCTGTGAAACACAGGTTTAAGTACAAGCGCACAAAAGAGGAACCTGAGTTCAGGTCTGCCATTTCCCAAATGGATGTGACAGCTATTATCTCCTTAGTTAAGATTTCTCCCAGAAATATGACTTGAAGTCTTTGGCTTTTCCTCCTGGCTCTGTGAAATGGCTTTCTGAATGATGTCTGCTGTGAATTTAATCCTTCAGTCCTGAACTCTGCTGGTGCTTTGTTTTGGGGGGCAAGGGGCTAACTCAGGCATTTCCTTGGGTAACAAGAAGCCTGGAAGCTTCCTCCTAGCACTGGGATCGTACCTTCTCCTGCCCTTGTCAGCATCCTGAAGGATAAAAGCTGGATGTTCCCTATCACTGACATGTGCAAGAATTATAACCAGATATAGCCTGCTTGGCTGAAGGCTTCATGAATAATTATGGCATATACAGCAGAGCTCTGCACTTTGGTCTAGACTGTTCTACTAGTGTCTCCTTGCCAGATTAAATTTTCCTACTAAAAAAAGCATCCTTCAGTTCATTTACATTTTTTTCAGAACAATTGGATTTTTCCTATATTAATTAGCACGTGTTTTGTTTTATGAGTATTATACGGAAAGAAGCTGGGGAATTATTTAGCTTAAGAGAAAATATTAGAACTTGTCAAGATCTTTGCTGCTGTTGTTGTTGTTGTTGTACTATGCTTTATTAATGCAGATGAGCAACAAATATGCTTCTATAAATTGAATCTGACTATGGCGGCCCCAAGAATAACCCAAGGCAGAAAACTATGGAAAAAAAATACAGAGACAGAAAATCTTTCTCATTATTTTACTATAAAAATCTTAATTAGTCCCAAAGGTTTTTGTTATAAAATTCAGGTAGGTAAGGCTCAGAAACTTTTTGTCAAGCAGACTAGGCAAAAAGTAGGACAGTGACACAAAAAGAGTTGCAAATGAAGCTAGACTTGTATTCTAACAAGTGAAATATTTATAAACCTACACAGTTATCAGCCCATGGAACAGGTAAGGTAGTATAAATAAATCAAATTTCAGAAATTAATACATCCTTTTAATTGAATTTATCCTTGAAAATTAATAGAATTTTACCAATCTTTGAGGCAAAAACTCTCCACACATTTACTTCTATATTACAGGGGAAAGATTATTAGTGCCTTGTAGTATGGTAGTTGCAAATTAAATGTGGAAGTTTGCAGCAATTTGAATATCATAAGGAAATTATCTTTTCCTGTCTATATCTTTCAGCCTCTACAGCTAGGATTTTGAAATTAGGCTTATAATATTTTTACTTCCCTGAACCCACAGCTATATTACAGCTAATCAAAAAAGCTCCAGTTCCAGAAATGCACAGAACAAATCAGTAAATGCACAATAACTCCTGGCACCTCATGACAAGGAATTGGTGCTTGAATGTGACACATGGAGAAATATATCTTGAATTCATGCATTATCTCTCAACTTGACCTGTGTTTACAGTCTGTAATTAAGTGTTCATACAGAACTGTTCCACTCCAAACTTGTATTTGGTGTATGCATTGGAAAACAAAAAAGTGCTTTGCTTACTCTAGTGTTGAAGGCATCCTCTCATTTTAAAACCAGTCTGGAGAGCTGACTTCATGTCCTTGTTTATTGTGATAAAGCATTATTGTGATTCAGCAACAGTTCTGACACAGTGATCATGTCTTCTTTTGAGACCTAAATGTTGTATGCCAATACTTTAGAGTTTTGATTATAAAATTTATAGGTAATCTTCTGGACTATTTCCTGTAGGATTCTCTAGCATCTCTCTGTAGAAAGCCAGCTGCAATCTGATCGTGGCAAGGGCATCTGCTGCTGTGAATGATAAGGGAGGATCCTTTCCACAAATCCCTCATGGACTGAGCTGTGAGATGGGTGTGATGTCCAGAAATTGTACATGCCTTCAGAGGAACAAAAACAAAAGAAAAAATATCTATAGACTTTCAGTACTGGGGCTGGGCAGGGTGACAATTACCCACTTAATTCCTTATTGCAATCCAACCCTTAAACTAAGTCTTATTGACTTCTAGATACAGATGCAAGAGGGAATGATAGAGGAAGCTGATTTGTCATTTTATATTTTTTTTTAATACTGTTATGTTTCACAGGGAAACAGGATACACCTTATCTTCTGGTCAACTAAACATGAGATCATAATCCCTTCCCAGTTATGGCCTTTAACCATTTCAAAAGGGACAGGGTAGGGAAACAAATAGCTGTGGGAAAAAAAGCAATCTTTATTTATGCAATACAGACATCAAAATTGCTTTACCCAGCTAGAATTCCAGAGATGCACAAGCATAGATCAGTAAAACAGCAGTTCCTAGTAGGTTTTGATACAAAAGGATGGGCTTTTCCTCAGGCATTTTCTTTCCCATCAGCTCACACAGCATTTTCTGTTTATTCACTCAGTAGTATTCATTGATCAATTACTCAGCTGTACTTGGCACAAGGAAAGTAATAATTCACTGGTGAATCTGAAAGCAGGCAACACACTTGTATTCAGCCGTTGTGCAGTTAAATACCTATGCACTGTGTTTTATTTTCTGTAATTTCTCAGATGTTTTATAGTGATAATCCAATATTATTTGAAATAGAAAGCATTCATTATTTTAATTACACTGATTTTTTTTTTTTTTTAAGGTATATCCCAATAGTGTGTGGAAGACTTATTTATATATGGGGATAGCAGTAGGAAAATAGTCTTAGATAATCAACTTCAAAACACAGACCTCTAAAACAGTAATATTTTTGTTAGAGGTTATAGATATAGGATGTTATCTTCCATATGTATCAGTCACTAGTTAGGATGGTGATACATTTGAAATGTTCATAGAATCACAGAATGTTTTGGATTGGAAAAACCTTAAAAATCACCCAGTTCCAATACCCCTGTCACGGTCAGGGACACCTTCCACTACACCAAGTTGCTCAAAGCCCCATCCAGCCTGGCCTTGAACAGTTTCAAGGACAGAACATCCACAAGTTCTCTGGGCAACCTGTTCCAGTGCCTCACCATCATTATCATCTTATACAGTTATTGGACAAATTATATATCTGTACGTATGTATTTATAGAGAGAAAGAGGTAAGTACAATCTAGGAATGCTTCAGACCTGCTCCAAATAGGGGAAGGCTGAAAAGCTAAATTACATCTGCTATCAAGGGAACAATGCTAATGTAGAAGGGATTAAATCCCTTTAGTTCCTATTGGTAATTCTGTGCCTGTCTGTATTTGTAGAGAGAAAGAGATCTACCCTGAAAACCTTCTTAAAAATATCTTAGGAAGAATACAATGCAGTAATAAAGAAAAAGGGGAAAGCATTTAATAAATAATAGCACAAGCAGAATATATCTTAACATTACAGAAAAGAATAACTTAATACATGTAAAAGTTCATAAAGCCTTGAGCTAGGGGAAGGCAAATTGCATAAAGCTTTCTCAACATTGTATTAAAAATGCAAAACTCATTGAACTTTACTGTTGTTAGAAAACCAGACCATAACTCCCATGAGTCCCTTTTTGAATATGAAAATATTTGCAGAGTTTGTCCAGTAGATACCTCTGAGAATATAACTCAGTTATTTTAAATTTATTGTAAGGACACTTGCCTGTGGAAACCAAAATCCAACATCCATGGCAAACCCCAAAAGGAGAAAAAGCAGACCAGTTACAACCAAACCTGTACATGTCTGTGCTCTCTGGACTGACCACGTTAGCTGTTGTAGAAGACTAAAAAAAATGCAACAAAATAGATTTTAAAAAAATTTTCTGTAATCAATAGGGACTTTACCTTTTGGACAAACTTATGCTGGGTCAATTTGGTGCTTTTTAAAAAAAAATCAAACAATTTTTAAAATTTAAAATTTATTTTAATTATGAAAAAAAATCAGCTTTCAAAGCCTTGTAAAGATGTTTGTTTCAGTGCAGGTAAACATAACTAAAAACCCTCAGGGTGATTTTATGATACAAGAGGGGGTTAAGTTAATTAAATCAAAACACCAAAAATATTATTTCACCATTACTTTCATTATCCGTGGCCCTGGCTCCTATGGTCAGTGATTACATATTGATTGTCATATTATGAACATCATAATCAGATGGCTCAATTTTCCTTGTATACAAAGTTTTCACCTTTCAAAATATATAAATATTATATATATATAATATATATATAATAAATCTCACATATTATCTATATATTATCTATTATATATATATTATATATTTTATATATATCGTATATATAATATATATTACCAGTAGGAGAAAGGTGAAGCTCTATTTTCATTTCAACACTTAGCTTATATTAGCTGCTCTTCCTGAGAATCAAGTACTTGACACCTGTGATTATTTATGAATCTACTACAAAGAAATAGGGTCTGGAATTAATTTTGCAGACTTCTGAAAGTTGTTTATTTTTTCAGCTGTATTTCTTTTCTATGATATGAATGTATATATCAGTCACTATTTGCATGTAACTCCTCATCTTTTTCTTTTCTTCCGAAGGGCATAGCACATTCTGTTAATTGTGTACATTTTTCCATTATCTGACCTGGGTAAATTATTATCTGGAACATTAAGTAAGTTTTTCATACTTGAAATTTTTTTAAGGAAGGTCAGTTCAACTGCAGTATAGGGTCTAGGTGATGCATCCCATGTCAGTTTCATAGATGTGAATCTGCTGGTTATCCCCACTGCTGGGTGCAGGGAAAAGCAGAGCTGAGCCTGTGTTACAGAGGTGTAAATACACATGGATACAAAGGAAATATGCACTTAACAGACACTGCTATTAACCATGAACACCACAAATGGTCCATTACTGTTTCTCCTTCCTGGCTAACTAGACTTATGGTTCACTGGTGGTGGTCACACAGGTCCTGCACTCCCCTAACCTACAGGCACACCACAGTCATCCGAGGATTTGATGGACTCAATTGAGACTCCATCTAGGCACTGTGAAGGAAGGCCCCTTCATCCAGTTTCACCCTTCCTCTTGGCTCTCAGCAGAGTCTGGTTTTCTCTGCTAGCTGTCCTGCACAGCCCAAAGTTTGCTGGGAAATGTTTGTACGTCTGTGCACACACGTTTATACACACAAACAAGAGACCACATTCACACAACAAATAGGCTGGAATAGAGTTCATCAGGAAGAGAGATCAGAGCACAGTGATCAAGTACAGGCCTCAGGGAGGCAACCACTTGCTTACATGTCCCCATAATCTCCCTTCTCCTCCATGATTTTTTTTTTCCCCTTATACACCTTAATCATTTACATCTTCACCCTTGTCTCTGCTGAGATAAAAAAACCTGTCCCTAATCAGTTTTTCCCAAAGGGCCCATTTTGGCTATATCAAATTTGATATTTCTAACATTATTACCTAGGTCACTTTGGTCTTACATGGTAATATTTATTGGTTATGTTATCTTTGTTGGCCTTGCAAGGCTGGTCCCCCAAAGGCTCACAAAACTCCCTTTCGATTATTTGTGAAGTTCAACCACTTCTCACATAATTCCTCCTTAGCCATCTGTGAAATACATTCATCCCTCATGGCACTATCTGTAATATTCATCAGCTGTCTCATCCAGCAAATTTTCATGTCAAGTTCAGTAATTTCTTATATTGCATTTACTTTGCTAAACATCAGGACAAGGCCATCTACATGCATACTTCAACAAAGTTTAAATTTTAGCTGCTATTGTCACAAAAATGTTATCACAATATTTTTCTCTCTTTGTTTTTATTTCTATGTAAGGACTTCTAATTGAATATTTGAAATCTTGGTGGCGATTTTTTCTAGTTTCTTAGCATGTGCTATTCATTATTTCTATAAAAACTAGGTCTCTAAGCCACACAAAATTGCTCAGAAACTGTTATGAAATAGAACAGGAATGAGAGTTAGTAAACTTATTTTCTGATAAAATTTTTTCAGGCAATTGGTTTCTTCAAAGGTATAATGGAATCATAGAATATCCTGAGTTGGAAGGGACCCACAAGAACCATCAAGTCCAATTTCTGGCCCTGCACAGCACCATCCCCAAGATTCACACCATGTGCCTGAGAGCATTGTCCAAATGCTTCTGCAACTCTGTCAGGCTTGCTGCTGTGGCTCTCTCAGGAACCTGTTCTAGCACCCAAGCACCTCTGGGAGAAGAACATTTTCCTAATAGCCAATCTAAACCTCCCCTGATGCAACTTCAGGCCATTCCCTTGGGTCCTGTCACTGGTCACCTCAGAGCAGAGATCAGTGTCTACCCCTCCTCTTCCCCTCATGAGGAAGTTGTAACTGCAGTGAGGTCTCCCCTGAGTCTCCTCTTCTCCAGACTGAACAGACCAAGTGACCTCAGCTGCTCCTTCTGTGGCTTCCCCTTAAGGCCATTCGCTCTCTTCATAGCTCTCCTTTGGACTCTCTCTTAGATTTTTACTTTCATTAATTCCCAGTTTGCTTAGCACTCACCTACAATAAAATACTCTATGTGTGTAGTCAAGCAATTTTATTAAAACATTTCTTTTAATACAGCTAATCAATGTTATCCACTGCCAAATTTTTTATATGGCCTTCCGGATCCAAAAAAGGCATGCTTAATATATATGTTTGTTTTTTCATTGCCAAGAGCTTTGTTCATAGTGACTGATATGAGAGACCAGGGACACTCCAGTCCCAGCATTTATGGACTCAGTTCTTCCTAGTCAGTCAACATGCCAGAATCTGTGCTAAAGTAGATTATTTTCTCACCATTTGAAGCAGGAGACAGACAATGGTATTTTGTAACTGTGAGTCAGACAGGAAGCAGCTCAGTCTATGCTCTCTTCTACATGCAAAACAAACTGTGCATTAAATTGGGAAGAACTGAATTTCACAGTGGGAAGAATGCATTAGATTAAAATGATGCATAATCATAGATGTATGGTACTGTGCTTAGGCGTGTAAAGTGTTTCAAGAGAACTAAGTGCTAGACACAGGTATTTCAAGAAATGTTTATTTGCTTTATCATTTACAAACAGGTGAACAGGGAAAAAGAGGGTGGCAATCTCCTTCAAATTCATTTTCAGCTGGGGGGTCTCTTGTGTTAAGGTGATAAGCAACTTGTGCTGAATTACTATACAAAAAGTCAACTATCTAAAGAACTCTTGAATCAAAGGTTATCTAGAAAACAAGAAAAAATTATATTTATAAAGAGAATAGCGATAAAAAATGTGTAAATGTTCTAAGCCAGATAAGTTAACTATCTAATGTAAAGAACTGCAGAAGCCCTTTAATTGAGCTCTAGAGCAATGCTTAAAATGTGGACTATTCCTTCCTATTGCTTGGCAAAGCTTTCTCATTGCAGTTACCAAAGTGTTCTCTTTCCCAATGATTGTGACTCAGCTTGCTTTACAAAGACCATTTCTTCCTCCTCCTTCCCCAGTTCTGACAATCTTTAACTTAGGAAGAGGGACAAGTACTTGTTTTTCTTGTTGGACTGTACAGAAAAGTATAACTGCTAATTTTTAAAAGGCAGGATTGACTTAAAGGGAGGGGTTTAGGACAAAAGAATTCATGGGAAATTACTCTACCTGACTGCTATGATATCTGCTCTACCTGCTCCCTTTTCTCTTTTTCTTCCCCAATCCTCTTTGTAGAATATATCTTGTTCCAGTTACCTTCTGGTAGCTTCGTTGCTCATTTTTATTCACATGATGAGACTGATGAAAATATCAAGGGACTTGAGATGATGGAACTTGTAGACTAGATAGAGAGTGTAGACCCGTGGTTGTTTTCACATTCCTGAATGCTGGTGATGTCCTCAAATGATGAAATTCCCTTTGCCTCTATGCTGAACTGCTCTGAAACAGAAAGAGCATTTTCATTGCATTGCATAAAGTTACTGATTTTTGTTTTTTAAAACTGCTTGCTCTACCCTTTCTCAGGTTTTAGTTTTTAAATGGTTTCATACATTTTTCCCCTGAACAAGCCCTATGTCACCTTCTGCAAAAGTTTTCTGTTTTCTCACACAAGGTTAGCCATCTTTCTTAGTGTGTCCTTTTATGTACAATCATGGAAAGCAGCTAATTTTATCTACATACTGTGAAATCTACAGAGTCAAATTTAAAGAATACCCTTTAAGGAAACAATAGGATAAAACGGTCTTTTAGCCTCTCCAAGTATCTTATTCAGCCTGAGTCTAATTTCCAGTCTTGCTATAAGCCACATGTCATGACCTTGCTAAGTGGGTGGAAATCACAGGGAGACATATAAGAAAAGGAACAGAAGAAAGAAGGAGAAGGAAACTTCAATTACAGTTGCAAGAGCAATGAGTAATTCAAAAGCAGAGTTTCTATTAGTTCAGTGAGTAGGTTTCTTTTTTTCTTATTAGAATGCAGTTTAAGTGAAGTATTCCATAAGAGCTACCAAACAAATCAAGTGTTTCTCTTGAGTTATTGAATTACCTGCTTATTGAAATCCATGTATCTCCTACATCTTTCCCTTTTTTTCATCCCTGAATTTTCCAGTATTGTGATTAAATCCTGAGGTCTTAAATAAATTCCACAATTTTTAACATTTACATGGATATTGTGAAACAGAAGACATCTTGCCATAATAGTCACATCCCAAAAA
This sequence comes from Corvus moneduloides, assembly GCF_009650955.1. Lineage (NCBI taxonomy): Eukaryota > Metazoa > Chordata > Aves > Passeriformes > Corvidae > Corvus > Corvus moneduloides. The sequence goes on from NC_045478.1 coordinate 8,826,116, forward strand.
ATACTGGAATCAGTAGGGCTGTAATCGATGTGATTTTGCTGATTTGAAACAAAGAAAAATGTGATCTGTTGGGCTGATTCTAATAAGTCTCTGTCACACATGTATATGAAAGCACAAATGTTAACCTAACCAAATAAATTCTCACAATTATCTGCAAGATGGTATTTTTTAGTCATTCTGTTTCTGAAATTAAATCAGGAAATAATTTTTGAACTGACACTATAGTTAAAAAAATGTAGGGATCAATGTACATGTGAGGTTATGTCCACTGAAAAAGATATGGTGCTCCTGCACAGAATATTATGCTATTAAAATGAGAGCAAGAACTTCAGCACTGATGTTTTTAACATGGTTGTTATGGAACATATCACTGCATTAATTTGCACTTTGAGCTGTTTGCTCATCTCCAGCCATTGTGTCTGAGAGAACGAGCAGCAATACTGCAGATTTTGCCTTTCTGTGCCTTATTTCCGTTATATTTGGTCTAAAACTATTTCACAGCTGTGAATGTGGTCCATGTAAATCTTTAAGAGGAGGCTTTTTAAAAAGTGCAAACTCTGCATTGAGATGAGGTTGGTCAGAGATGAATTCATCAGGATGTCACATCCTGAGCAGTGCAATGAAAAACAAAAGCCAGTGCCATGAATTCCTCCACAGAACCTCACACAGACCCTGTAGGTGACAACATGCCCTGGTTTATCTGATGATCCCAGGGCACAAATGACAGGTGAAGCTTATTGGAAACTTCATCCTGAGCCTTACTGAGACATTGAGCCAGAAGGCTTGAAACTACAGGTTTAGTTCAGGTGATTATGAATACTCCAACATTAGGATCTGACATCTTTCTTTTTACCAATGTCTACACTTGTATTTGCAATATAAAGTTGTTTTGTCCCTATTTCTTATTCACATTTGTGTCATTTGTGTCCTTAATTTCTTGAAGCCAAAGTCAGAAGAGAAGTTTATCATAAAAGAAAGGAATTTGGCATCTTTAGAAACTTGGTCTGGACTTGAGAAAATGTTTGTTGGAACTCTGTTGGAATGAAGGCATCAAACCCTTTACATTTTTAGACAATTAACATATTCAGTCCTTTGAAGAAAAAAGTTAAGTAGTGGAGTTTTTAAAAAATATTTCCATGCAAAACAGATGAGGATTTCATTTTACTTTGTTACAGTGCTATTGTTTGGGTTTTTTTACACTATGATCTAAGAACCAAATAGAAACGTAATGAACAATATTCCATGTTCATAAAAAGATTTTTATGTTTCTCTGAACAATGAAAATAATCTTCAAATATACATTAAAAAATATTATATATATTTATATATATATTTACTTATGCATAGACAAATAGAAACATATATAAATAGCAAAATGGAATTTTTCCCTCATTTTTTGCTAAGATTTTTGTGCTAAAAATATCCAACCAACTCATTTTTTACAAGGAGAATCTGCAGACAGAGTCAAATGATGGTAAGTGGAGTTAAAGTATGTAAAAAAAATGGTCTCTGATACCCTGGATGATGGAGAATCTGAAGTAGTAGAAAGGAATAAAACAGTAAGAATATGTATCTCTAATGATCCAGTTTTCACTGAAAGATTTCAAAGTACCTTGAAAATGAATTTAGTGTCACTGTGCCCAAAATTAAAAATGCAAAAAAGAGACACAGTGAGAGATGACTTGTTTGAAATTGGCTAGAAGGCTTGCAAGAGAAACAGATGGAAATGTTCTTCATATTCCCTGCCTACACCTTCAGCTCTCATTAGTACTTATGATGTTTCAGTGTGACAGGGTTAAAGATGGAGAGAGCAAATAATGTCTTCTTTTTTTTTTTTTTTTCCACTTTACAGCAGTGCTGTTAAATGTTGGTCCTAGTTTGCAGCTTTGACTGTTTTCATTGCCTCATTCTTCCGATGTGAGGCTTAGCCTTTGCTTGAAAGTTCTTTCAGAGTCTATGAAAAAACTGTATAAATGAATGAAACACAACAACATTACATTTCATTATTTTTTGCCCTTTACTACATACAAAAAGTCTCATAAATAAGTTACAGAGTTCAATCCTCATCAACACAGCCTCCAGCACTTCTCATTTGGAGTCTCACTCATCAAAGGGCATGCTACAGTGGTGTCTGGGCTGAGGTCATGGTCCAGGGGAGAAGAGATTTTCTTCCCACACACACAGATGATAAAATTGTTCTTTGGCTTCTGATTCAGTGAGAAATATACATTAAGCTATATAGTTACTTTCATACTATGAAAATCCATGATAAGAAATCTGATCTTGACAGGTGATAGCTTTTTTCCTGTGGCTGAACAGGCTATTTCCAAAGATAGCAAAAGTTGATTTGTACACTTTTTCCATGTATGCATTAGAATAGAATAGAACAGAATAACAGGTTCTTATAAGACGTAAATCAGTATAACTACACCAATATAGAACAACTTTCCATAATGCTATTCAAAGCAGAGCTCTTAGAAAATATCTCTCCTCATAAAATTCCAAATACGTACATACATATTTATATGTAAACTAGTTATTTATTTCCATTTAGTGCAAACTGACATTTTTACTTTTTGAAAGCTTTATGATGACAATTACATCCAACTGCTACTCAAAATATTTCAGGTGAAATCACCCGTGTGTATTCATGAAGAGGGAAAAGTGCATGGTTATATTGCTTATTTCCCCAATTATCCTTATCTGTTTCTCTGTAGTTTAGCAAGCACTAACAGACAGATATTTATGCCATGGCTACAGACCTCTGGCTCCATTTGTGGAGTGTTAGACTTCATTTTTCAGAAGTAAATTTGAACCTGGATTTTTCACTTTTATTTGTCTTTTATTTAGTATTGTATTTTTTCTCTGTAAAATTTACATTGCCACACAAATTTCAGGACAGGATTCAATAGTTCCTATAGGAATTTTCCATTAAAATGTGTGTATGATTAAAATGTGATAGTTTGACTTTCAAGCTACAGTGGGAAATTGGTTTAAATCTGTTTTTCCAATATGCAAAAAAAAAGAAAAAAACAACCAACTAAATCTAAATTGATGCATGATTCCTCTGGATTGGATTAAGTTTTATATATATTTATAAGCTGGAAGAGAGTGCTTTCTCAATTTTGCTGAAGACTTTAAGACCAAAATTACGAACTATTGGTACTTCATCAGATGGAATTCTTTAGTTTTTTAATAAAATGGAAATAAATCCCATGCTATTCTCATATGCTGCTGTTATCTACTTAATTCTTCAATTACAATTCACGTTAAGCAGTAATGTTGCTGTTGCTCCTTATTCTTAAAACCTGTTCCTTTTGCTGGTGGATTTAGGTATAGTGCTTGATTATCCTTCAAAAAAAAACCAAAAAATTTAATAGTTTCAATAATCTTCTCAGTGAGAAAATAAAGACATGTTAATTCACTCTGAAGAAAGAAATGAGTGCGGATGCTCTTTTCAGACTGTAGCCTATGTTCTGCATGCAGCTCTGTTTATTTCAAGCATTGAGGCAGACAAACCAAGATGAATGGTCACTGTCAGTACCTCCTACATCCCCAAGTAGAAAACCTCTCTGGAGCTGATCCAGGTCCTAGATTGACTGAACTGAACCCTTCAATTACTCATCTTTTTCCCTAGACCATGAGGGGAATCTTTGCTAATGGATAGGTTAAGTAACAGTTAGGTTTCAAAATTTGAAGAAGAATGAACCAGGACCTATGATTTTATTCCGTTTTGGGTTTTTCTTACAATTATTTAGTCTCTGGAAGAAGGAATGTGCCTGGTAAGCTAGTAGTGATTACAAATGCATATATGGAACTTCACAGATCCATCCTTATCTATAATACCTACAATAGTGACTGGTACAACTTCTTCACTGACCCATGGAGCATCTTCCCACAGCAAGGCATCCCCTTTGTATCATGCAAGTTCTTTTTATGTTGTTGTTGAATGGAGCTTTAGCAACTAGGTCTCAAAGTTTAAGGGTATTTGTGGCATTATGCAGCCCACTGCAGTCTGTTTTTCTGCTTTCTGACTTTCCCAGAGAATCCATCAATTTAGCTGCAGAATTCCAGTCTGGGTGCTCAGTTAAATCTTGCTCTTCATGTTGCGGTGTTGCCAGTTTTGGTCTTCTTACTCTCCTGGTCCACTGACTTGCATATGGTTGGCAGTTTATTTATGTGTTCCTTGTGGTTTTTTATATAGTGTTAGGGCTCAAATCTGTTTGGAGGGATTTGTACATAAATAGAATGAGCTAGCATCCAACTCTGAATCTAATAATTTGAGATGAATGAGTACACAAGTACCCATGCTCTCCGCAGGCTTTCTGAACCAGCAGAATAATTAACCAAGCACCTCAGGCAGGCTTGCTTTAAGAAGAAGAGGTTCCAGAAACATAATGCTACAGTTCTGTGATATATCAAGGCTGTTTTCCTTAGCTGAAAAATATATAATATATTCCCTCTTCACTTTGACTGACATTTGGTTTCTATCTAATTGCTGGTTTTTCTCTTAGATCTTAATCATTTGCACCACACTTTAAAGAGAAAAAGATCAAAGATCAGAGGGTAAGAAGATATGAAATATGTTTCTTAGCTGACCCATAGTCATGTATAAAGACGAACATAAAATTTGAGGCCTGTGAGGGTTTGCCTTGCCCTTAGCAGTGAAAAAGCTGTGACAAGACAAGGGGTTATAGGTTTTAACTGTTTCATGAATAAACACATTCTTCAGTCAGCAAAGAACCTTTTTCAGGCACCATAGTGACTAAAGAAACACAAAAAACTTACTGAGGAATTGCTCTTTATTGTGCGTTCTGTTCTTATATGAGGACAGAGAGAAAACCAGAAATATTGTGAAAAATAATAGAAAAAAAGAAGAAAATATTTCCTCACTGATATTTCTGGTGTATCACAATTTTATTTAACTTATTATTTCAATTGAGTAAAATCCTCTAGATTAAAATCTGAAATTAATGTGTTACTGCTTTTCAGATTTATGGCTTGATTTATGAATAGAATGTGGTTTTCTGACCAGTGTTGGAAGCATTTGAAAAGACAACTATGGGACTTATTCATAAATTTATATAGAAAAAAATATTCCACTGTATAAATTTATCATTTGCCCATGACTTGGGGGTGTGAACAGAATATGATAGAAGTGGAACAGTACAGAGGAAAAAAAACTTATCACAGCTGTATGGAATATCTTCTCTAGGGAAACAGCTGAGTAGTGTAGGTGTTATCATCCTGGAAAAGAGATGACTTTGGGGAAAATGGTGGAGGCATCTGAGAGATGAGTGTCATGAGAGGACAGCAGGAATTGACCACTTACTGTCTTTTCTAGTACAACAAAGGTTTGTCAAATGAAGCTACAAGAGACAAGAATGAAACTTAAGATTGTGGAAACATGGAATGGCCTGCAGACACAAGCAGACACTTCCTACTGTAAGAGTGGTCAAACACTGAAACAGACAGCTCAGAGATGTTGCGTCATCTCCACATATTCTTTCAGATATTCAAAACCCTACTAGGTCCACTTCTGAGCAACCTGCTTTAGCTGGTTCTATTTTAAATAGGGAGGTTGGACAACATAAACTCCAGATGTCCCTTACCTTCTCATCCCCTCTGTGAGTCTGTGAAAATGCTTGGCACATAATATGTATGAAAAATTTCAGTTAGTTTCAAGCACAACCTACCTTCTGTGGTTTCATTCTTCTTGGTTTCATGATTTAATTCAGCATTTTTCATCTTCTCACTGTCTGTGGTAGACTGTGCACAGTGTTTATGTGTTTACAAGAAGAGAAAGATCTGCCAGGATATGAAAATTCATGACTGAAGGATCAGGATGCTGTCATGAGTTCAGAACTTGCAGCTGTGTCTGTAGAAAAGGTAGAATAGGCATGTTGTAAAGCTTGCACAGCCACAGATGCCACTATTTTTTCCCTTCACAATGTGAAGGAAACACAACTTTCACATTGTGGCTATCCTACCCAGCACCATCTTATCTTTAGAAGCCGTTATCTTAGTCAAGTCAATGAAATATTTGGAGCAACTCTTGGAAAAATTTTCTGAAGTTGCCTCATGTACTTATTTTAGCCACCTTCAGACTGCATAACACTCATTTAGCAGCTTTATTAATAGATATTTATTCATTTATAGTGTGTCTTAATTAAGGGGAGATAAATAAAAAATATGGCCACTGGGAATAATCTCATGAGGTTTAATAAAGCCAAGTGCAAGGTGCTTCACCTGAGTTAGGGCAACACCCAGTACCAATCCAGGGTAAGGGATGAGGAAACAAAGAGCAGCACTGCCAGGAAGGACTTGGAGCTGCTGGTGGATGAGATGCTGGACATAAGCCAATTATATAACTAGATCAGGTGAGTTTTAGTTTAACTGGGTTCAGTTCAGCCATCTAAATCTTCTATTTAATATTAATTCTTAGATATGTTTATGATGACTTGGTGAAAAATGGTCAGAGAGGAAAAAAATTAATTCAGTATGTTCAGACACACTTTTGAAATCTCTTCAGGCTCATATTTATGGAATTACTTTCCTCACTCCTGGAAGACTAGATGTTTTGTCTTATTTTTCCCAACTGAAATAAATGTTAACAGTAGTATGACAGAAGGTTCTCAGCTTGATAGCCTCAGGAGAATGTGGAACTGTTCAGAAGCTGTCCAGACACCCTCAGAAACCTTCCTTGGTGTACCTGCTCAAACCCTGACATTTCCATACTGATGGCCACTACCCAAGAAGTGTAAAATGTTTGTACCACTTGGCTTCAAGTTTCATTGACAGCTGATTTTCTGTCTTTCAAAGGACTGAGACCTATTGTGAGTCAGTATTAGATATTTTGGGACAGATCTGCAGCTGAAATAAATTGGCAGAGTTCCATTGACAACTATTGAATATATCTGAAATTGTACAGGCAAGTGATAGGTAAAGAAGTAATGAAGAGAAATGAAAATGCCATAATTGCATTTCCAGTTGAATATCAAGCTGGTATTTACTGAGATAAATCAGCTTGTAAACAGCCTTCATTGCTAATTGCTCTTGTCTTTGAGGCTATTAGCAACATAATATTTTATTTAATTGTTTAATAAATTAAAATTTTAATAAATAAATGCTTTAAGGATAAAACAACAAATAGTTTATGAGCTGCTTATACCCATTCATTCTGCCTTTATTTAAATGAAAAAAAAAGTGAAGGTTTATCACTACATAATAATAATAAAAACAGCTAAAACAGGGCACTCTGTACAAAGCAAATGGCAAAAGAGAAGCTGCCCAATACAGCCTGTGCTGGCTGTGAACTCTCCGTGCCATGTACATCAATCAACTCTCACCACTCTGATACAATATAGTCAGTTCATGTAGTCAGTTCTTCCATTCAGAGAAGTGAACAAGGGTGTTTTGCCTTTTCCCTGTTGTGCAATGCTTCTATAGTCTTTTCATCAACATATGGTTTTGCTGATCACAAAATACAGTGTTGATGTTGCAATGTCCCCCTGTACCACTCATTAGATCAGGGCTGAATGGGTTTACTCCAGTCTGCAGGTGGTTGCCTGTAATTTCAAAAACTTTGGGGTAAAGCCATGCTATGGACAAAAGCAGGCTGCAGTCATCCTCCTTCTGCTGATTTGAACACATCCAGAGAAAGAGCTACTGCACAACACGAGAAATTTGGTATAAGACACACCCACACTGCACATACAAAGGTATTTCCTAAATCTGTCTTCCAGCAACTATAGCACCAGTCAAGGAACTCACAGGAAGAACTATTCATAGGCTCCCTGAGAAATATAATTTTTAAGAGGTTATTAAATAACATTATTTGGGAATAGATTCCCTAAAGTAAGTGAAGGAAAATGTAGGTCATTCTGGATTAAGAAATCACTCTTTTGAAGTTCTAATCCCCTCTCTAGCACCACTCTCAACATAAATTTAGTTTGGACTTTATGAACAGTATGATATGTTTTTAAATGACATATGAATAATGAGAAATAGCCCTGATCACCAAGAAAATAATTTCAGTAAAACATATCATTACTATGAGAGATTATTTCAGTTTTCTACGATACCACACTCTGTTTCAGTGTGCTTTTTTAAGTCACCTTCTGCACAAAGACTGAGCCTAACAAATGATAATAAGACCATCATACATTCACTCCATATGTGTGTAATGTAATGAAAGGTTATTCATTAATTTCAACACTTCCTTCAGAAGCATGATAGAGTTTCTGTTGAGAGTATATAAGAAATTTTTTTTTTCTTTTCTAAATGACAAATAGCTTTTGGCCAGAGCACTGAAATAAACAGCAGCAAACTCAGCTGATTTGGTTCTGCTAAGCACTTGCTTTAGGGAAGACATAACTGATAACAGAAAATGTAAGAGGAGGGTTATGAGGTTTAGATTTCTCTGTTTGAGTATTGCTCTGAAACACGGGACAATGCCAAAGCAGAGATATTGACTGCCTGGCATGACAACAAATAGAATCTTGAGTGTGTCTTGTATGTCTTGCTTTTTGTTGCTAGAAGCTTAGAAGGTCATGTTTCATTCCAGGGAAGAATGAGACTGTTTTGAAAACACAGGGATTTCTTTGCAGTAAAGGATAATTGGTTACTATCTAGTTGGGATACACAAAGCCTATCTAGGTGGTGCCTTTACAGATGACTATGAAGATTATTGTCTGAGTGAGAGAGGGTGTGTATATGCATTTAGAACAGCCAAAGTATTTAATTGTTTCTTCATTCCTAATTTCAGTAAGAGTTGAGGCTTCTTTGAGATAGAGATTCCAGTTAATTTTAGAACTCCATTGATTCAAGCACCTTCTAACTTCAAGTAAAATAATCACTACAGCATAGAGATCCTATCAATCATAGCAAGGTTTGCATGCTTATTTAGCTAGCTTGTAATTAAAGGCAGCTAAAAATATCATGCATGAATGGCAAGTTTCTACTTTTTTATTTAGCTCATCTCCTTCAGAGAGAAGACACAAGTCCCATCAATCACACAGTTGGTAACTGAAGTCATTATCACTAAAATTAAGGCAATTATATACAAATGAATATTAATGAATCTTTCAGTCAAAATCCAGGTCAGTTTCCAAGAATTTTAACAAAAATATGAAGAACTCCTCTTTTCCACTTAATCTTTTGTCAAATAATCAGTACCAGAAAGGACATACCTTATGTATTTAGCTAACATCATGGATTGAGGTTTTACTGAAATTAATAACAGTACTTTTCCAGCATGGTGCAAAGTGATGTGTTAATTAACATTGTTCTCACAAAAAGTGACACAATGTTACACTAACTTAACTTTGAAGTTGTCATTTCCAGTTGCCATTAGCTCTATTATAAGGAGAAAATGGATTGTCAGTGTGCTGTGCTCAATCAGACAAGTAAAACAAGACTACATTATTTAAAGATCTAAAAAAAAAAAAAAATCACATGATCTGAACTCTCACATATTGATCTCTGTGTCCCCCACAGGAAAGACCATCAGACAATTTGTCCCCTCCTCTCTAAGTCAAGTCACGTTTACTTACAGCTGAGCTAAAGGTAAGGGAAAAGGGAATAAGTCAGAGTAGCTTTCTTTGAACTGTGCTTCACCCCACGTCTTTGGAAATGATCTCAATAGCTTTAAGGTAGGTTGGGACAACTGTTAAATGCACTTGGATACACAGCACGATGGTAGAGGCAACTGCATCTCTGAATTATTTAAGGAGGTAGAAAGTAAGGCATTTCAGGTAGCTATAACAGACTTAAAGTAAAATTTCCCTATTATAGATATCAGCTTTTCATTCTGAAAGTGCACTAAAAAGATAATTTAATATTCATGTATTTATCTGTTTACAGTAACTGAAAATCATGCTTGTGATAGCAACAGTGAAGGTGTCCTTCCCTCATTAGAATGATTAAAACCGGAGGAGTGAATCACCTGTCATTCAAATGCAACCACCTCTCAGGCAAATGTTCAAAAAAGAAAAGGAAAAAAAAAAAAAAAGAGCTTTTTAAAATATCCTTTACAAAAACTTATTCTTTTGCCTAACTCCATGGGCAGATTGAGTCACTGCTATCTTGATGTACACTTGAATGAGCAAGATCAGCTTCAAACTCCTTGTTACTATAAGTATAGGGGAAAATTAAGTGGGCAGAATGTAATCACTCAGGCTTGTGTTTTGTTAAATACAGGACTGAAAAAAATAATTATTTAGCTTGCAAATCAACAATCCTTTGCTATTCTGAAATTACCTTATACTCAGCAAGCAACAAGAGTACATTGCAAGGAAACAATAATTCTATACCTACAGAGAACTCATGTTTCACACTTAATCTTTAAATTAGATAAAGTATCAAGAAATTCAGTCTACCTTCATTTTGAAGTGAGCAAAATAGAGATGGATTTGAGAGTTAACATGTTTGCTTCTTTTTTTTCCCTATGCTGGTTAAAGTAGAAGAATTATCTGTCTTGAGACTAACATTACCTTGTCTAAAATGGTTTCAATTCATTAAATAAAATCCACGGACTGGAAAAAAACATATTGACTGTAAGTTTCTAAAGTCCCAATAACAATTGCAAGTGACCCATGTGTGTTTACACCCTGTAAAAACATTAGATGGGCATACACTTTTCTTAATTTAACCTGCTAACAAATTAAATCACAGATAGATATTTTGTTTCATAATAATTGATTGTTTCATTCAAGGAAAGAAGTACTTTTCCGAAATAACAACTGTTCATGGTCACAAGTATTCCCAGCTCATATTTTTTTTCCCCCTAATGGAAACAAAATTTTATCTTTAAAGAAGATATGTACTTATAAATATTGCATATGCCTCAGTCCTGCTGAAGAACACTTTCAAGCAAATAAGACAGAAAGAGATAAAAAAGCTAAAGGGATAGGTAAGCAGCAGTGGAAAAAACCAATAATTTCAGAGTGAGTCTGAGGTTCTAGTTTCACAAGTATTTGTTTTGGCATCAGTGTTTGCCAGTTCATCCCCTAAGCCTCACTGATTATCACTGTCTCATCTCACTCCCTCAGACAAACCAGAGAAAACACTGGTGTGACACTGTGAACAACATCGGGCATGCTAATTCAGGTTAAAAACCCCACAGCTTAATGTTGTTGGGTTTTGGGGGCTTTTGGTCCTGAGAGAAATAACTGTAAATGTATGGTTTGTTTAAACTTGCCCTGGGATTTCGGTATTGCTTTATATTATAGCAAGCAGGATGCTAAATGTTAGTGTTCCAATTAAGTAGTTTAATGGTCACTTCAGATCAAGGTAAATCAGAGATGGTCATGAAAACTTTGCAGGCCCATGACAGTTTTCTCAGAGCTAGCATCTATCTCTAATCCTTATTCAGACTGGAAAATACCTGAAAATTCCACCAAATCTACATTAACTCAACTGAATTATTATTGTTATAATTGATAGTACTGCTATTATTAGATACTTCATTTTGACCATATACATGTTTAATTTTAGCCATTAAAAATTCCCAACCTCTTGTACTCCTGAGTAAAACTCAAAAATTGCTTAAAAGAACCCTCAAAATCTGAGCAGAAAATAGGTAGGCAGTTCCAAAATGAGTGCTATGGGTCTGTGACTGCATTGACTTTTGAGAGGTATGGTCACATCTAGTGAAATACTTGGCTTGTGGCTTGCACGACGACAAAACGAGGCTTCACTTGTCAAGGAGCTTTGCATTTGCTGCAGGCAAAGGTCAGGGACATAGAGGATTTCTGGTTATGACATGTGGCCACTTGTAGCTTTTTGATAATTTCTTTGCGTTTGGTCTCTGTGTCTCCTGGTGATCAGCTTGTATTTCCATAACAGCAGTGTTGGTAATGACTATTGGGATTGACATCCTGAACTACTGAATTCAGACTGTGCTAAGGTCAATGGCTACATGGTATTATCCTTTCAGAAGTGTTTTTTCTTGATCTTAAACTTTTTTTGTCTGCTATGTTTTCAGAATTTTTTTTTTCTGATTCAGAGCCTGCATTTGTTAGTATTTGATTTGGATCCATTTTATTTAAATTTTTTTTTTTCTCCTAGGTGTTTCTTCCTTTCTCCATTTCTTGAAACAAAGGAGATCTTTTTTCAGACTCCTCTGAGTGGAGTAAAATGAGTTATTTTAGGCTAAATAAGTGAATTTATTTTTCCTCAGAAAGGAGCCCGTATGCTCCCTTTAAAGTCCTCTTGGACTAGTGATGCAAAGTTTCAGTCCTGTTTCAACTTTCCTTTGTAGCATTGGTGAGCCTCTACAGGTATGGTCTCAGCAGTGCCTCATGCAATCACATTACTGTTGGAAATACTTCCTCAGAACTAGCCTAAGAGATGATTTGATCTTGCCAGGGATACATTATGTTACTCACCCATAATCACTCTATCCACCCAATAACCTTTCTTCTTCTCTCACAGTAGTAATAGGTGAGATTCTAAATGGTAGTACAGATTATTTTTCCCTTATGTACTCAAAAGACATTGGACTTGAATTGTACTCTCCCTCTGTTTCTATTACTCCATTTGTTATAGTTTCTTGCTCCTTTTAAATGGCCTTTTGAGTACCTGGTGTCTCTCTTCTGCATTGTCTCTTGACTTTCTGACTAGAATTAATATTACTCAATAATACCTATAACTACTACTAAAGTGCTTCTCCTTTTGTGCCAAATTCATAAATACAAATAATTGTACTTAAAAAAATATTGTCTGACAATTTTTGTCATTATCACTAGAATATTTATTGATAATTTGGGCACTACAGTATTAGAAAGATAAAAGCTATTTGAGAACATCCATAGGAGGGCTATAAGGATGTTCTAGGGCCTTGAGAGGGAGATGTATGAGGAGCAGCTGAGGTCACTTGGTCTGTTCAGCCTGAAGAGGAGGCAGAGGGGAGACCTCATTGCAGTTACAATTCCCTTGTAAGGGAAAGAGGAGGAGACATGGATCTCTTCTCTCTGGTGACTGGTGACCCGAGCGAATGGCCTGAAGCTGTGTCAAGGCATCTTTAGGTTGGACATTAGAAAAAGGTTCTTCACCCAGAGGGTGGTTGGGCACTGGAATAGGCTCTCCGGGGAAGTGGCCACAGCATCAAGCCTGACAGAGCTGCAGAAGCATTTGGACAATGCTCTCAGGCACATGGTGTGAATCTTGGGGATGGTGCTGTGCAGGGCCAGGAATTGGACTTTGATGATCCTATTGGGTCCCTTCCAGCTGAGAATATTCTTTGATAATCTAATCATTCTCTTGAATTTTAGACCCCAGCCTAGAGCTGGAATAACAGTGGCAAGTTTTCCACTGCCTTGAACAAAATACCCACTATTCTTCTACTGAAAGTTTCTCTTGACACTAGTTTTTTGTTTTCTCCCTTTCTTTTCAACCTCACATTTCCTTCCCCTAACTGGCTTTTGTTCCTTCAGTAATGATGAGGAGATGCTATAAAGGTACATAATAGTTGCATGAGACAGCTCTTGGGAGCCTGTGATAGCCGTGATCCACATTATTTCCCAGCTATCAAAACAGAGGAAGGTACGAGGTGCCTATGTGAATTCCTTCTTACTTTCATTTAGTTTCAGTGTTCTCTCTTTCAGTAGTAGGCACAGAGCTCCCTCTACACGTTTTGTTGATCAGATAAAACACTTTTGGATCCTGCTAGATGCAGCTAGATGAACAGCACTAGACAAACATAAATCATTATCATTAACTGCTACAGCTCTCAACTACAACTAAGAACCAAGAAACTAAACCAAGCTGTTAGCGACCATCTTAGTATTGATAAAAGAAAATAGTTGACATTTGCTGCTGGCACTTTTACTAAGAGATATGTGTCTGCTAGTCTGAGAAAGATATCATCAGCTGTGCGAAGTCTGAGAGATCTCAGAGGAAGCAGAAAGAAGAAAGGCCTGAAAAGGACTGAGGTATATTTCCTTTGTGCTTAGAAAGGGAGAGAGCTTCTGAAACACTAAAACAAGTAATGGGACTTACTGGCAGACACTGGTAAAGGATTTGATGGGAAATTTGATCTTCTCTGTTATGAGTCACGACCTTGAATGTTACAGCTTCTGCATGAGTAGCAGCACAGTTGTAAATAGAAGTGCTTCAGATGAAATGCCAGCATTGAATGCAGCACAGAAAGGGGTAGATCTTATTTGTCCATGCTGCGTGTCTTTTGAAAACACAGGACCTGAACCAAAAGTAAACTTGACTCTCATTCTTTAAAATATGCATCAGCTACAGTGATATACATAACCAAAATTGTTAATGTGCATCACTTGCATAGGAGAAAATATATAATTAGATAAAGATTTGGGGACAGAAGAAAATATTAAATATTTCCTCTCTACTTGTGTGACAAAGCTGCCAGCTCATGATCTCTATTTCCCTGATGTTACATTGTTACCTATAATTGTAATTGCTCTGCTCAGTCTAGGTTTCTTATTTCAAGATAAATAAATAAAATGGACTAGGTTGCTGCTTGAGGGATCACCATTGAAATCAGCTACTTTTCCCAGTTTTGTGCCATCGACAAACATGCTGAAGGTACACTCTGCCCTGTCATGACCATTGGTGAAGAGATGCTGACTACTCCTGATGAACTTCCTGGAAATTTGGCATGATTCAGGATTAGCTGCTCCAACATCTTCCCAGGGATTGAGGGGAGGCTAACCAGCCTATATTTCCCTGGGAGCTCCTTTTAACAGTTCTTGAAAATAGCAGTGACATTCATTTTTCTCCAGGCTTTGGGCACTTTTCCCTGTCATGATGTCTGGCTGAAGATCACTATGAGTGGCCTTGCAATGACATCTGCCAGCTCCCTCATCTCCCGTGGGTACATCCCATTGGGGCCCACGCGCCTATGAATATTTAATTTGCTGAAGTTTTCCTTGATTCTCCCACCAATGGTACATCTTTCTTGCTACAGCAGCTCCCCTTGGTCTCTGGGACCTGGGATTCCTGAAGGCTCATCTTGTTTTAAAGACTGAGGCAAAGATGGTGCTCAGCACCTCAGCATTCCCCATGCTCAGTACCTCAGCATTTCCCATGTCCTCTGTCATCAGCTCTCCTGCCTCACTGAGCAACGGGCCCCCACTTTCCCCAGCCCTTTTCCCTAATCTTCCTTTTTTCACCTATGTAATTACAGAAGTCCTTCTCCTTGCCTTTGGCATCCCTGGTCAGATTCAATTCTGTTTGTAGTTTCGCTGCCCTAACTTCATCTGTGAATGCTCAGAATATGTTTCTGTATTCCTCCCAGGTTACCCATTCTTGCTTCCACTGTCTGTATGCTTCCTTGCTGTGTTTGACCTCTCAAATAATTAAAGACAAATGTAATGGCTTTCAGGCTTAAAAAAAAAATCTAAAAAAATTCAAGTTTTGGCATGTTTGAAATACTAAAAGAATATAGAACTCACATATTTTCAGTAAAAATGCAAAATTAGAGACAATAGGAAGTATTTGGATACCTTGTTATTGACTCCTTAGCCTCTTCTAAAATCCTTCTTTTCTGTGAAAAAAATGCAGATGTAACAGTCCCCAGTACAGGAACAGATGGGAGTAACTACTGCCTATTGCTTTGAAGAAATATATTGCACTAAAACAGTATCTCATTAAAACACCTTTCCAGTGATCTGGGAGTTTGTTCAAGAACAAAATGGATATTTATGTTCATTGTGCTTTAAAAATCATATTTTAAAAGACTCTTAATGAAAGACAGTCTGTGACCTTTTAGCTGTTTCAATACTATTGTGGGAACGAATTTTCATTTAATTGTAATAATTATGTTAGCAACTTCTACTTTTTCTTTTTTTTAAATTGACAGTAAGTATGATTAGGAATACAATAGCACCACCTGAGGCACAGTAGCTGCCTAGATGACTTGTCAGTTCATAAATACTGGGTCAAATTTATCCTTGCTGTGAGTGAGCATACTTTAATTATCTGTTATTTATTATAAGTTAAGTTCTGACAATATGCTCTACACTAATAAGAACAGGGGGAAAAAATCAGTCACACAGAGCATTCATAAGCCAAGAAGCTATTTTTGCAATTCTAATTTATGTTCTGTTTAAAGTATTGCAGTCAATTAATTTTATTCTTTCAAAATTACAGGTGAAGAAGGCTAAAAGTTTGTTCTTACATTCATATATAGATATCTCAGTAGAAAAAAAACCCTGAATTTCAAGTGCATTGAAGATCACAGGGATTTTCGTAAAACAGCAAAGGTGCTAAGTGCCAGTGCAATGCCAAAATGGGTAGTAAATAAGACTCATCACCTGATGAGTTTCATGGTGAGAGTTGTCTTAGCAGGAGTGTGGCACCAAAGCATTCAATCAGGGTATGAATGCAATTTAGCTAAGTCGATCAAATTCATTACACTTGTAATACCAGAGCGTACAGCCCGGAACACCACGCTCCCAGTTCAGCTGGGTAAACTTAGTGAAAGAGCTGACTGAGTACATAACGTAAAAATAGGCAGAGCTGCTGAGGTCAAATGGGCTGGTTTTTGCTGCTGGACTTTCTGTCTTAAATGAGCATGCTGTTGTTGTTTTGCAGGCTACCTCTTGGGTATAGGTTTTGGTAATTAATAGGGACATACAGGACTAGCATGGTGTGCCAAGACCTGAGGGCTTATGTGACCCAATAAAGATTTTGGCCATTCGTGTTACCAAGGAAAATAAAAAAGTGCATGCAAAACCAAACTAGTATAAGATGCCTTCTAATTATATAGAATAATTCAGGTTTTACTGATAATAAAATGAAGCTTGTGCCTGTTAAGTTCATTGTGAAAATCAATGATGGAATAAGTTGCAGTCCTAGAAATGAACACTGCAGATAAGCATTTGCATTAGACTTTAAATTGGTATGCAATTTGTTGTGAGCAATGCTGCTGGTAAACAGGCATTAAGCAATGATTAATCTGCACATTTTTTCAGATTTCAGACATTAGCAAAGGAGTATCAGTTTGGTTTGTGTAGGATGCTTTAACTATGCTTTTGTTTACTGTTATCCTTTGGATCCCTCTGTATACTCCATCCACCGAATGTTATGGTTAAACTGAACCATATTCTTATAGAAACAGATCCTACCAATTGACTAAATAAGAGAGAAATAATTAGTTTTCAAAAAGCAGATTCACTATGATTTTGCTTCCTATGAACAGTATAGAGCCATGATAGCTGAAACATTATTCAAGGCATTACAGGCAATTCTCCAGTTAAAATATTATTCCAATTATACATTTTTAATTTAATGTTGTCCTACAGATTCTTTAATTTGATTTTTATATATAAAAATCATATAGGTGAAAAAAAAAGGAAAATAAGGGCAAAGCTGCTTATTATTTTGTCATGTCTGCATTTTATGTTGCTAGATCACACGCAGTTGGGCAATGAATAGAAGATCAACACAGTCAAAATCCCTCTCTTTGTCTGCTCATTCTGCTACAAGGGAAAAACACTTCCTAATATTCTTTGTTCTAATCAACTTTTAAAGCATTATAAACACTAATCACAGAAAAAGACACCTCCCACCACCCTGCTGGGGATTTGGGAAAGGCCACTTCTGAAGTTGTCTGTGGTAAGTTAACAGCTTGTTTTCTTTCTTTTCTTTCTTTCTTTCTTTCTTTCTTTCTTTCTTTCTTTCTTTCTTTCTTTCTTTCTTTCTTTCTTTCTTTCTTTCTTTCTTTCTTTCTTTCTTTCTTTCTTTCTTTCTTTCTTTCTTTCTTTCTTTCTTTCTTTCTTTCTTTCTTTCTTTCTTTCTTTCTTTCTTTCTTTCTTTTTCTTCCTCCCTTCCTCCCTTCCTCCCTTCCTTCCTTCCTTCCTCCCTCCCTCCCTCCCTCTCTCCCTTCCTTCCGAATTCCTTCCTCCCTTCCTCCCTTCCTCCCTTCCCCCCTCCCTTCCTCCCTTCCCCCCTCCCTTCCTTCTTCCCTCCCTTCCTTCCTTCCTTCCGAATTCCTTCCTTCCTTCCTTCCTTCCTTCCTTCCTTCCTTCCTTCCTTCCTTCCTTCCTTCCTTCCTTCCTTCCTTCCTTCCTTCCTTCCTTCCTTCCTTCCTTCCTTCCTTCCTTCCTTCCTTCCTTCCTTCCTTCCTTCCTTCCCTCCTTCCTTCCCTCCTTCCTTCCTTCCTTCCTTCCTTCCTTCCTTCCTTCCTTCCTTCCTTTTGAATTCCTTCCGAATTCCTTCCTCTTTCTCTTTCTTTCTCTCTCGCTTTCACTGTCTCTTCTTTCCTCTTTGTCTCTTCCCCTCAATTCCCCAACTTGGTGTGTTTAAAAAATTATTAAAGTAAATAGAATATTGTAAAGGGAAAAGCTTAGGCAGATAATACACACTCATACACGAAGCTATGTACATATACATATACATATATGAGATGGGTTATATATGGAGATATGTATAAGACAGCCTGGGTTAAATGGAAATACTACACTGAGTGCTTGCAAATATCACGTCTATGACAACGATATTTATTTCATATTCTCTTCCGTGTCCTCTATTCTCATTTCGTTAAAATCACAGTAGCAGAAGACTTAGATGTGCTACTGATATTGGTGATGGTAATATCTTAAGTGCTCAGCAGAGCACGGAACAGCACTGCAGTCTGTATAAATCTATGGTGCACCTGTATCTGCACAATATGTACTGTTCTGCTACACCTAACTGAAATAAGATACAATAGAAGAAGTGAAGTGAAAGAAAGATGATCAGAAATATGTAATAGCTTTCATAAAAGTAGACAGTTAATAGACTAGAACTCCATTTGCTAGCAATATGAGGAAGACATTAATCACAATGACATGCTGGATAGCAATAAGAACAATTATTCACTATTTGACAAAATACAAGAACTAAGGACGACCCAATGTATTATTAGGCAGAGAGTTTAAAGCAAACAAAAGTAAGTCCTTTTCACACAGTGCATCATTCAACTGTAGAATCCATTCCCATAGATTGCTTTAGGAACAAAAGCATAAATGAGTTTTAAAAGGTCAGACAGTTTCATTGGGAATAGATTTGGTGGTGGTGGTAAAACATGGTTCAGATGCAATCTCTGTCACAAATGTCTGCACAG
Source organism: Corvus moneduloides (assembly GCF_009650955.1). Taxonomy (NCBI): domain Eukaryota; kingdom Metazoa; phylum Chordata; class Aves; order Passeriformes; family Corvidae; genus Corvus; species Corvus moneduloides. The sequence goes on from NC_045478.1 coordinate 8,845,194, forward strand.
CAGAAGCTAGTAGGCACTATGTGAAAAGAAGGATTTACCTTACATTTGTGAGGTTCGTTTTTACTGTTCAATCAGCCTCTGTATCGACCCATTCACAAAGATAGAAGACTGTGCTAGATGGATATTTGTTCTAACTCAGAAATGTTTCTTTTATATTTCCTGTTATTTTGCCACTCAAATAGTTATTACCCTTTTGGACTTTCTTGTTTCATTAGGGAAATACACAACTTGTTGAATGACAGCTACCTACACTGAAGTTTGGTAAATTGGAGATGACACTGTTGATAAACATGAAATGTTTGGAAGAAGCACTCCAACTGAGGGGCAACTTCCATCAGTTGAAATCTCCCTACTGCCAAACCTTTAGCAGAGAATATAAAGTAAGATTCAGAAGAGAAAAAAGAGATTACAGATAAATAAGTGAGATTAGTTTAGATAAAGATTGGTTGGAAGTTAGTGTTAGACTTCAGATATTAGAGATGAGACAGGCAGGGACTGAATTGCAGACAGAAGAGGAAGACAGATAGGGACTGAGTGGGAATCTGATCTGAGTTCAGTTAAGCTGAGGAGTTCACGTACAATGTACAAGATTAAAGCAGTGTATAGAAAAGGCAGAGGGAATTCAGATAAAAAGCAACAATATTTGTTCTCAAGCTATGGTAATTTGGTCATTGAAGGAATGATGATAAAGGGTCATGTTTGAGGAGCCTTGTTTGATGATTGTATTAATTATACCTCAATGTCAAGATAATAATTATCCGAATACAAATACAATAATTATCTGAATATTTTTTAACAGGTTCTCTCCAGGATATGTTGCTGTTGTGACTCATGACAACACATCAGCTACCAGTTTCCTTCAGAGGTAAAACTGTATTGAATATAATCGTTTCACAGACTCCAGGGTGCTGAGGAATTTGTTCAGGAAGTGTCTGTGCTCATACCAGAATCCTTATTATTTCACAGCATTTTCCTGATCTTGAGGTCATCTGCCTAATCTGACTTCTCTTAGTCCCCAAAACAGAGGTCCCTGACCCATCATGAACTCTGGACTATGCTTTGAAATGTCTGTAAAAGTGCTAAGTGTCGCAGGCTAAAATGCGTGTGCTTTGTTGACCTTGGCTGAGGTCCTGAGAAGGTGGGGGCAAGGAGAAAATAAAAAGGAAAAGCCTCTTGTAGGTCAAGATAGAAGCATTTTAATAAAAAAACCCCAAAGACCATATGAGATAGTGAAGGAAAACAAAAGATTATTCTTGACTTTCCATCACCAGGCAAAGTCCAGACACTTCCTGGAAAGTAGAGTGTCAGTATGAAGGGTGCTTGCCCTGTAAGACTATTCATTGAGGTGGAGGAAGAAAATATATTTTCTGTTAACAATGAATAAAATAAAATATTTAAAATAGTGTTTAATTCATCTTTATCTCGCCCCTTTCCAATGTCTATTTTTGTATGCTTTGTAATGTATATAATATGTTAATAAAGTAGTACATCTATATTAATAATAAATAAATCATAGAATCCTGGAAAGGTTTGGGTTTGAAGACACATAAAAGAAGGTCCAATATATACATAAATTGAGGGTGCATGATCAAATATTTTTAATGATAGCGATGCACAATAAAAATTTTATATGACTGGCCTATAATACCTGCGTTAACCGTAAATGGATGACAGATAAGATGGTGACTTACAGGAGAACCATATCCAATGGCACAGGTAGCAGGGAGCCTAAAATGTTGCTTAGGGAATTGTGCAAGCTTCTGGTGATATTTGAGACGACAAAGGGGGGAATCTGTACCACAATAGCAAAATTATAATATTTAATGTTTGACTTCAAAAGTGCAATTCAGTTGAAATTGGAAGGATTCATCATCTGACAACTGATCTGTAACCATAATTAATTTGACTTGTTTGAGGAACAATTCAGATGCACTTTGGCCTAGTAACATAGGAAAGATCAAGGCACCATATGTTTAATGGATGAGTATGCAAAAAAAAATCTGTGGTGATGCATTATGTGGTTAAAGAGATAACCACATTTGTACCACAGAGGAAGACATCCCAATAACAGCACCTAGTGATAAAAATACCAAAGAAATCTAGTACTTATGGGTTAGGTTGATGTCTGAGAAGAAATTAGGAAATAGGCTTCAATTTCAAGTAACTATTTATATGTTTTATAAAAGACTGCATGACAACAACCTTCCCTTTCCTAATCAATGAGTATTTCATCTCAATCAAGGCAGGGGTGGGGATGGAAGATAACTTGGTGTGTATGAATACTCTGTGTATATACCTGTCTATTTTCAACTGTTCCCTGAACTGTGTCCATTTTATTTTATTTCAATCAACCTACCGAAGTAGGAAGCTAGTTCAGCACACTAAAAGGAGGATTGTGACACAAAAATCAAATGAAATTAAACTCTGAGTCACGAAAGAAGAGTTACCAGATGTCACCCTACACCTAGACACTACAGGGTGCCCCTTAACTACTTTTTAAATGTACTGTGTTGTGTCAGTGTGTTGCACGCCATATGGTAAGCATTACTTTTAACAAAACTCCTTTGCTTCTTTTTTTTTGCATCACAACTTAAATGTTATTTTAATGTATTTCTCTGGTGGATGGATAAACCTTTTTTTTTTTTTTTCTAAAGGATTCATTATGTGTACACACTACAGTTTATTCTATTTTTGTAAAGTAAATTTAGGTCTTCATTCAAATACTAGTGAAATCAATGTGTTCTCACAATATTTTATAGAATGTAGCAGATAAAGCCCTTGAAAATTAATTATACATGTTTTTCCCTGAAACTGGTTTACCTTAGGCTATGCTATACAAAAATTTCCCAAGATGTATCTCTACTCTAAGACTAAGGGGTTGAATCATATTTTAATTTCATATCTACTCAGACTTCCTGGAAAATGGAATTATTATCATATTAAAGTTCCTTTAAAGCCTGAGCTGAGTTACGTTTGCATCCAGAGTGACCATTTGCTTCCAAAGAGTATCTTTAGAAAATTGGTAATGAAAAATGTCATTTGCTTGCTCAATAGATCATGGTATTAAACTCATTACATTATTTATTTACTGAAATAATGAGACCATCTGGTCCAGATCTCTACCCAAATGAGATTATTTCCATACAACTATTTTTTCCAGTATAGGCTTAAAATGTCCTAAGAGACAAATCTTTCTTTAGAAAATGTTTTATAGCATCACATATTGATAGGAAAAAACATTTTTCAGGTGTTCAATCATAACTTTGCTATTTTCATTTTCATACTACTAGTTAAATCTCTATGTGCACTAAAAGTACTTTCATCAGGTTTTTACAATTGATCCCTTTCTAATATTTTTTATAATTTCTTTATTCTCAGTTGTTGTCCAGCAGCCAACCAGTCATTCTTAGTTTTTCTCTTTTTACCTGTGTCTGTCACTTTACTAATCCCTTTTTACCTGTGTATGTCACTTTACTATTTTTTCAGAGCCAAATTTATATTTTGCAACGTAGTGTCTTTTTGAGCAAAATGTAAAAGTTTGGGGGTTTTTTTGCACTAATGTATTGCACTGTGTTTTTATACATACATACCCAAAATGAAATTTTAAAAAATTGATTTTTTTAGTAGTAAACTGTGATTCCTGAAAGGATTTTGAGGTTACAGTAGACAGATTTAATTTTCCTAAGTTTAAATGTTATGTCAAGAAGATTCATTTGGTCTAATTATCAGGAGAACAATAAATAAGGAAATTATTATATTTTCTTCAAATATCTGGCATTGCTGAAACAGAAACTTTAGTATTCCATATGAGTCTAGTGACAACATTCTTTTAAAATAAAATTGGCAAAGGGAAGTGGAAGAAAAAGTCACAAAAGTAATTTAGACTGAGAAAAATCCATTAAAATTTGACTGTTAAACTTTCAATCTGCTAATTTATCAAAAGGAGATCACTGTGATTGATATTCCCCCAAAGAGGAAACACTGACTTCCCCAATCAGGCAGAGAAAGGCATGCTGAACACCAGCAGATGAACATCAAATTGAAATTTTCAACTTCGTGTTAAATTCCTATTTTTAACTCAGTGTTAACCAAATTAAAAATACAGTGGGATAACTGGATTTTCATATATGAGGAATGCCACTTTTTGGGTGCTGACAAACTCTGTGCAGGAATATCGGTATTAAAAGCTGTGCTGTAGAGGTGGTGAGCCTGAGTGTTGTGAACACCTATTGCCTTTGGCCCATAGCATAGGTGTAGCATCAGGGCTTTCAAAGGCTGGTAGTGACTCCACAAAGATTTAGCTGCTGTTAGCAGTGGGTCTGAATCTGAGAACAGAAGGAAGAAGACATTTAGCCCTTCACATCTTATTGAGTACAAATGATAACAAACTGACACAGCAAGGTCATGAAAGTGCTTTTTTGGTTGGTGCAACTACACAGAGGTCTGTTTCATACATCTCTTCTGTTACTGAAACCCAAATTAGCTAGAGACAGCTCAGGTATGACTTTCCATCACCTCTCTGTCTGCCTAGACATATCTTCTGCTTCAGTAGTGAAAGTCGTGGTAGAGGACTGCATCCAGAATTCCCACATGCTGCTAATTATGGCTGTGAAAGAGGTTGCAGCTTTTTTAATTGTAAGCTTGGCTGAAAATGAAGGGACTGTCAATTGCTTGTTTTTCTTGAGAGTAAGAAAGCAAGATTACATGAATACTAACTAGAGGATAATGGCAAAAAGAAGGTTGTTTGGCTTATATAATATCAAAAGCAATGGAGTATGAAGGTTATTTCTCTGTGCATGGTGCTCAGAGTCTGGAACTGGACTGTGGGCTGCAGGGTTGCTGTAGTAGAGCTAAATCTTACCTTAGTTGTTATGTGAAATATCTCAATTTACATGACAATTCTTAATCAATTTTCTGTGTTATACAAGAGAGTCTAGTTAACATTTAGCTTAGGGTTAGTTTGCAAGACTGGAAAGAGTTGAATTGACTTCAGATGAGAAGGGAAGAAACCAATGGATTTTTGTTCCAGTCCTCTGTCTATCTCTTTGATCCACAGTTGTCCTTTTATGAATCATAGTCAAATATTCAGGCTTTGTCTAACAGGTCAATTTCTTTTCTCTAAATTAGGCTGTATTGTAAGGAAGCACCATATATCTCTGCCACTCCTGCTGTAAAGCTGTCTAATCTTCTGCCTCCAGATGCACACCATCCCTGCTCTTTAGCTTGAAAAATACTTTGTACTAAATATGTCTTTCAAAATGACAAACTATTTTTAATTTGTCCTACTATTATAGTGGATTGCCCCAGGGAACATATGGCATGATGGCTGCTGCCATCTGTAGGATGCCCTAAGGAGCTCAATGGTGCATTTCAAAGGGTCTCATTGTGAACAGCAGAAAATAACACAGAATCATAGAATGGCTGGGGCTGCCCCTTAATTCTGACCCATAAGATCTCAGCTCGTTCTTCATCCACTGCCAGGCAGAGCTCAATACATTCCACTTAGCAGAATCACCCATTATGAGCACTTGTTTCTTTTCATGTTGTCCTCCATGATATGGGGGCTGGAAACTGAGGCAGAGGCCTGCTTTTGTGGGTCACAGGTCCAAGGTGCCTGGAGAAAAGGAGGCTCAGGGTGAACCTTATCACTTTCTACCTACCTTTTTATTTTCTATGTTACTACCTGAAATACGGCTGTAGCAAAGTGGAGGTCAGACTCCTTTCCCAGGTAACAAGTGACAGAATGAGAGGAAATGTCCTCAAGTTACAGTAGGGGAGGTTTAATTTGGATATTATAAAACATTTCTTCATAGGAAGGGTTGTCAAGCTTTGGAACATTTTACTCAGGGACTTGCCTTTTCTCCAAGAGAAGGTTCTTGGCACTTGCTGAACCTACTGCCTGAACTGAAGTGTCCTTCCTTACCGGTTTCAGCTGGGTGAATGTAGAGCTGCATCGGACATAGAATCATAGAATCATCTAGGTCTGAAAAGACCTCAAAGATCATCAAGCTCAATCTTTGACCTATCTCAGGTCAGCATTTCTCTGTAGAAATGCTGGCTTTAATTGAAATAGACATTTTTAATCACTGGGTGAACTACATTCCCTAATAATTCATGAACTATGGAAAAGTGAAAACCATGCCTGATATATCCAAAGCAAGGAAAAATTAATATCATTCAAATATATCAAAGAGATAGACAGAGGACTAGAACAGGAAGTAAGAATCCAGAAGGTGCTAAGATAAAAAAAATCAAGACATTGCTGTCTCTTCCTTTAAATCCAGTCGCTTCTTTTCTTCCTTCCTTCCTCAAGAAATGGTAGCTGAATCTGAGATTCTGATTTGTTAGCTCCTGCATCTATAAACCTGAAATAATTCATTGAGTCTAAGGGATTTACATCTGAGTATAGTTAAGAACAAAATATTTTAAGGTAGAATAAACTGTGAAAATAAACTCATATGTGAGTTGCACATAATTTAGTCAAAATAGGCAACCACACAGTGCATGTTAAAAATGTACATAGGCAATTCCTTTTCAGACAGTAAAGAAGATAAATGGCTTTCAGCAAAAGCATTAACTTTGCAAATTAGTTTCCATTATGAAATTTGCCTATACACAAACATAATTTTCATTTAAAAAAATCTTTTTGTTGCTGAAATTTTCTACTGTCTAAGTTTCCAAGTGATCCATTTAATTCTTCCTGTTCTTCAGTCTCTCTGGAAGCTCAATAGCATACTAAAGGACAAGGCAAAACAAAAGTTCTAAAATTCTAAATAATTCATTTTATTTTGTCTCTCTTTGCTACACTTTTGTGACATTAATTACTGATGTTAACTAATTTCTTTCTTTCAAAAATATGGTTTAAAATCATAAAATCATAGAATGATTTGTGATGGAACCATAAAGTTCATCTCATTCCAACCCCCCTACTATGTATGGGCAGGTATACCTTCCACTATCCCAGGTTGCTCCAAGCCCCATATAACCTGGCCTTGAACACTTGCAGAGTTAGGGCATTCACAGCTTCCTTGGCCTGTTCCAGTGCTTCACCACCCTCACAGTAAATAATTTTTTCCTAGTATCTAATCTAACCCCACCCTCTTTCAGTTTAAAGCCATTCTCCTGTTGAGGAACACATCTGCTGCAGGTATCTCTGTTTGCAAACTGCAGTTAGAGATGCAGATTCAGATGCAGACTGAGCTCTAGATGGGAGCCCAGAGAGATGAGGCCATGAATTGCCAACCCTTTGCATAACAAAGGGGACAAAGAATGGTGAACTGATGAATGGACAGAGAAAAACATAGCAGGAGCTGAAGACTCATGGGGCTGAAGAAGAAGACTTGGGATGAAAAGCAAGATTTGTGTAGGGCTAGACTGTGATGGTATGAAAGCCCAGGGGTTCCTTTGGTGTTCTCCTCAGTGGCACCAGCTCCAGCTATTTCTGTGTTACTCTACCATGAATAAATGGCTTTATGGAACTAGACATGTGTCTCGGGGTGACTTTATGAGGTGTATCCCCTATCTCCTGTTCTATGCCCAGAAATGAATCCTGTGTCTTTCCGTGCCTTTAAAATTGGGTCCAAGAGAAAGAAAAAAAGCCAGGCAAACTTTTCAAAGCAGTTTTGTGTTCAAGGACACAGATACTCTGCTTCTGCAGCAGGGAAGAGAGTTACATTCCTTTTGCTTTTTAGCTAGTTTCTTGTTCATTAGCTAAAGTATGGAGCCCTGGGACTTTGGTTTCTTCTTCTTCTCTTCTGGAACTGTTCAGAACACCAGAACATCAGAACTTCACTGAGAGGCCTTTCCACCGAGGCCTGGGGGAGCCCACACCAAACCCCAGCTCTGGAGAGGAGAAAGCCACACCCACAAAGGGGGAGGTTTTATTATTTAGCATTATTCCTTTTTTTTTCGTGTCTGTATGCACTGTGCTTGTTAAATAAATAGAGTTTTTTCCTTTTTCCCTTTCCTCTGAGGGATTTCTTCCTGAACCTCATGGGGGAGAGGTGGCTGTAATTTGCCTCCTATCAGAGGATGTTCATTTTGGACGTTCCTCCAAATTTGTCTCAAACCGGGACAACATGTGAGATTCTGCTGTGGGAAACATGGAGGCAAACCAGTAAGGAAACCTGTTCTGACTGTGTGTGAGTGGGGTGTGCAGGGAGTCAAGGGGGTCACTGGAACCACCTGCTGTGAAGAGGCTTTGAGTCCTTAGGTTTTAACTTTCATATTTTTTAAATCCTGTACTGCCTAGTGTGTAACCCTGAAGTTTCTTGTAGCCTGTTAACTTCTGCTCTCTTGTGCTAGGCAGACATAACAAAGCCTCTCCAGGCCTGCTCTCCAAGGACACTCAGACCGTTCTAGGCCCAAAATATGTAAACCAACATCTTAAGAGGGGGGTGAGCTTGGGGAAACTACATCATTAAATGAAGCTTTAATTGGGGAATTAACCCTGATATGCAAATTAGCCAAACCTATAAAAGGGTGAAGAACTTGTGACCTGTTGTCCATCTTGGGGTCCATCTTGGCAGTAGCCTCTGGCTCCCCAGGGGGTACCTTTGAAGTCCTTTCAAATAAATACCTACTTTAATTCCCTTATTTTTCTCCAGTCTCTGTTTTTAGGTGTCCTCTCAAAGCATCAGCTTAGATCCCAGTAGTTTAAATCCCTCGTATTGTGTGACTGGCAGTGAGTCTCATGAGTGATCAGACTGGGAAGTTTTTCTTAACACCATCCTGTACTATCATTACATCCCCTCATAAAAAGTCTCTCTCCACGTTTCTTGCAGCCCCCTCTTTAGGTACTGGAAGGTGATATAAGGTGTCTCTGGAGGCTTCTCCTGTCCAGGCTGAACAACCCCAACTGTCTCAGACTGGCTTCCTCTGGACTGGCTCTAACTGGTCCACATCCTTCTCATGCTGGTGGTCCCAGGGCTGCATGCAATACTCCAAGTGGGGTCTCATGAGCATGGACTACAGGGAGACAGTCACCTCCCTCAGCCTGTTGGCTTTCCAAAGCTTATAATCCTCCCCCTTATTGATTAGGAAATTAATGTCAGAATTTCAGTATCTGCTGGATTATAGACAAGTATTTCAAGTATCAGATTAGTCCCTACATTATAATGCGACAGGATTCCCATTCTGGATTTCAGAAATCTTTGTCACTAGAAAATTTCACCCAAAAAAGTTGCTGTTTCAGTAAAGAATGTTTCTGAGAAAATTTTTGACCTGAATTACTTCCAAGTGAGATGGGAGATGTAATTCCAGTTGTAACTCCAATTGCTTCTTTTTAGCATATCTTGTTTATGTTCCAATATATATCATGCTACAACAGTTCCACTTGCTCCTAGTCATAAATATATTCTGCTTTTATTTTTGCATCACTAGTGCTTTATTCTGTTTTATAAACCACCCTAAGCTCTTCTTTTTTTTTTTTTTTTAATGGAGGATTTTTCTTTAATTTGTTATTGAATAGTTTGAAGTATTCAGGAAAATATCTTCATGAGTTTTGGAGAACAAGCGAAAAAATCCATTAACCTTCAAAATAATTGATGTGTTTTCCAGGTTACTGATTTATTAAGACACTTTGTGCACCTGTTCCAATCATTAGTGATATATTGTTCCACAGTAAGCACTCATTCCATCTTAGTTAAACAATATTATTTGGTTGGATTGATTATTATTTGCAAAAGCTTGCTAAATTAGGATCTGTTACTTTTTTTTACTATGCATTTTTTTTAAAACTATATTTGAAGCAATAAATTGTGAATCTAAATTTGCCTGTAGATATTTTACAAAACAGTTTTCATGTGCAAACATCTGCACTGAAGGTCTCCAGTGTAATACTGAAGATCTTGAGCCACTGAAAAACATCACCCCAGAAATTTCATCTAATCATGAGTAGTTCTCTCCAAAAAATAATTTATGACACTTTGATGAGCTTGCATACTGAAGTCATACTCTTAAACAATCAGAAATTTAGGACTCTGGAAGGAAACCACAAGACAGCTGTTCAAATAAAGTTTCTTGGAAACTGGCAACCATTGTATCTTTACAGTCGCTTTAATACATGCACTGAAATCAGTGATCCTCCAATTATCTAGAAGGATCAGACCATTGCAAAGTTCCTTTTAACATGGTGGTAGCCAAAATGAACCCGTTCTAAACTGCCTTCTCGGGGAAATAAGTACTACCCAGCAATTGTCAAGTAGTAATTTTTTATTCTGAGTAAATAAAGTTTGAGTTTGTCTGACTGTAAAGTCTGGAACTGTCTGACTCGACAGAAATGCCTGGATCTAAGAAAGAGAAAGAAAATTTCCATTTTGGGTACAATTTTCAAGGTGAGTTAGGACTCAAGTGGTGAGACTGTGCTGTGTGGAGCCTGATCTAAGATTTACTGATCCTGTGAATCTACATAATACAGTGTCAGCCAAAAGATTAGTTTAGGACCTGAAAGCTGTGCTACAGTGTCAGGTACTTATTAGAGAAGGTCCAGTGTTACACATATTCCTGTTCTGCCCCAGAGCCAGCTCTGAATGGAGTCACTGTAATAACAATAATGTTATTTTTTTCAGCACTGTGATTTTCTTCAATGGTTACCAAAAGAATAGATGTTGAAGTTATAGCAGGAAATTGATTTGTTGTATTGTAGCTGTCAGTGTCAGGGAATAGTGTTCAGAAAATGTTTCCCAACTTTGGGACTCTCATGTACATAAAGAGGCATTCCACTTCAACCTGTCATATTTGTCAATCCAACAAGGAAACAAGTTTGTCAGAATACTCAAAAATCAGTTTGATACAAGCCAAGATTTAAAAGAAGCATCTTTAATGTACCAAATCAGGATGAAATGGTGGTTTGCAAAAGAAGAGATGAAAACTCAATTATAGATTTTACTTGCCAGTCACTTTAATCCTTACCTTCTCAAGGGCTGAAATGCTTTTGGAAATTTTCTTGAGTTCATGTTTCTTGTTTGTTCAAGATGTATTGAGAAATCTACTCCTCTCCCAACTCAAACCTGAATTATCTCACTTTGAATTTTACTTGTCCTTCATAAGAAATGGAAACGGCTTTCTCTGCCTGGAAAACAATAACATCCCACAGCAAAATAGCTACCTAGATCTCTCTTCTCATCCTTTCTTCATTTATGAAGCAGTTGCATGAGTTTGAAACCCTGGTTTTGGACATTTGACCGCCTTCTGTGTCCTCCCACCCCCTGCTTCCCACTGCACTTAGCACCCTCCAAATCATAATGAACATTCAGATGATGATAAAACACTCCCAGGGTTCTAAAAGCAGCCCATTTTTCTTTAAAGCACATATGTCAAAGAAAACCAGGGGTCTCTACATGCAAGCCATGGTCACATAAACATTCCTGTGTTCAGACACAGAATACTTAATTTATGATGGTCATTTAGTTGATTTTTTAATTTTAATCTTAATTTTAATTTTTACTTATTTATTTATTTATTTAAATACACAGAAATCTGTTTGCAAGATTTAAGAAAATGGCTTAAAAACAAAGATATAGCACTTTGTCCACTGGATTCTTCTTGTTCTCAGATCAACAGCTCTTGGTTGTTCTAAAGATGAACAAATTCTGTGCCAATGTGTCTGATTTTGAGGGCTTTTTCATGGGTCTTCTCTTACCAAAACTAGTTCCATACGTGTGCCCTCTACTTTTTGGGTCTCTGCCTGCCTGGCCCATTCTCAGCTCCCTGAACTTTTCTCAGCCCCCTGAACTTTCTGCCCATTCTGCAAAGTCCCACTCAAGCCACAGTTCTGTAAGCGCTTAAAACTTTTACCCCGGCACTGTGGTTTTCTTAAAACTGATACACGCGCTTAGTAAATTAAGAACAAGCAGAAGATACATTACATATATATACATATATATATATATATACACACACCTTTTGCTACTGCCACATTATATGAGAAATTTTAGATTCATGCTTTTCTTCCCAGATTACTCAAGCTTATTTTGCTGTGTTTGCAGAGTTCATTTATGACTTTTAGCATCAAATCTTTCTTGTTAGAAAGGGTTTTCTTGTCCCCCATAATTCATGCTTTCTCTCAGTTTGGGCAGTTCTTCCTCACAATATTTGTGGGAATTAGAAATACCTATTCAGTGAATCCCAAACAGCCTGAGGCAAGTGATAGCATCTCTAGGTGTGTTCGATGGCTCAGCTTCATTGCAGCTAACTGGGTTTTGTGATGAAAGCCTTTTGGATGTGATATGTATGCTTGATATACAGTACACCTGTCCCAGATCCAAAAATCTTTGAATTCATCAGCATCCTAGAAGACACATGGAGAGAATTGGATTTCTTCTTTTGACATATGTGCTTAATTTCTATTTAAGTTGTATTTTAAGATCCTATGTCATCTTTGGTATCTCATCTTAAGTCCTGTACCAAAATTGACAGAAGGAATCTCTAATTAATTTGTGAAGTACATAGAAACCTTCTGAATCTCACTCCAGGCTCTTTTAAAAAGCTTTTTTCCCCCCTCAAAAGCAAAAATTTCCAAAGAAAGGTTTGCAGAAACTTTTTTGAGTGGTCACACAATTCCACTTTGTGTATTTATTTTGTCTCTGCTATCTCCTCTCTGCTGTGGTTATTGTACAAAACTCTAATACTCTACTGGCAGGTGTCTGCTTCCAATTTCAAGAAGTTAAACTCTTCCATCTCTCATGCCTGAAGGCAAAAAATAAAATCACTGAACAGCTTATCCAAGAACTGCTTTTTGCTGAGACAGCTCCCCTTGTTGTCTGTTCCAGAGAGGAACTCAGGAATTGGTATTGTAATACATTTAATAAAACAATTAACTTTGGGTTTTTTGTCAGCAGGGAAAAATAAAAAGGCTTTTTCTTTTTGCTAATCACCATCTGGATTGATTTCCTTTGCCAGAAATCTTCATCTGTGATCAAAAGCCAGGAGTAGTGTTATATCTTTGCTTCCAAAGCAAAGTTTTATATGTTAGATAATACATGAGAGAGTATTGTATGTCTCCCCTGAATCAGAAAGCTACTCACAATATTTCCTAAATGTATGAATGTACATGTAAAGCCAAAAATATAGCATTATCTGGGACAATTCTGGCGAACAGATGCTCAGTTAAAGAGGGGAAACAATTTCAGAGCATTCTTTAGGACAGATTCTCCACAGGAACTCTCTTAAAACCAGTTTCTGTCTTAACTTTTTTGCTATAAAAGGATGTTTTTCCTTTTCTGGCAGTTTGAAGGGTCTGAATATATTGGCTTAATCCCTTAATTTATCTAATGGTAGTCTATCTTCTACAGGAAGACTCTTGAGGCAGAAACCATCTATTTTGTTGGTATAATCCACATGATGATACTGTAGTATTTACCTCATAAGTTGCTCTAAAGAAGGAGAAAAGCAGTAGAAAAAAAAACATTTAGGTTGGAGTGCCCTCTGTCCACACATATGCTGAGAACAGGGAAAAGCAATTCAGCCACAAGGGCCCAGAGACATCCAGAATTCAGCTGTGACAGTTCATGTTTCTGAACCTCCAAGGGAAATTCTCACTCTGGGTGCTTTGCCAGGCAGAATGAATGCACACATCGTCCAAGAACTGAGTCAATCTGAGCATAGATGAGTCAGAAAATTATAAATATAGGCATTAAGGATTGCCTAAAGGACTCTGGCTGTCTGGAAGTGAGACTGAACTATTTGTTTCCTGTCCCAGTGTTGGTGTCATTTGGACACAAACTCGCTGCTTTCACCTAAATCTGAGGATGAGCCAGCTATTAACTCAAAACCTGCTCTGCTGCTCGCTGTGAAGACTCCTCACTGTTCACTCACTGGCAGGGTTGTGAAGTGTTTATAAACGAGCTGAGAAGCTGCAATTCTCCAGCTCTGCCAGCTCCAGGACATACTCACTGCATATCGTGGTTATCCCTCCGAGACTGAGAAACCATCTCTGAAAGAAGATCTGAGGTGAGAAAGCTACGTAAGTTCAGGAGAGTAAAACAAGCTGAAAAATATCCAAATGCTGTACTTGAGTAGGTCTAGAAGCCAGATAGGAAACATTACGTACATATCTGTTTTGTTTGCAAGTTAGTACTAATACTCAATGTATCAACCAAAATTTTATTCATTTTTGTATGTTTTTATTAAGTAAACTACCTGTTTTTCTGAGACAGGAGTAGGCAATTGGCAGGGGAATTATTCATACCTAAATTTCAGACATAGATTTATATGCAGGCATGGTTATGTGAATGCACATATGTTTCAGGTTTAGCTGCACATGATGCTTTATGAGAAGTCATCAGCAGAGATAGTTCCAGCTTGTTCATCAGAGTAAAAAGGAGAATAACAAGCCAGTTGCCTGACCCTCAGCAAATCTACATATTTTGAGGTTTATCAGTTACCTCAGTAGGGTCTCCAGATTCCTGCTGGTCTCTATAGCTGATGTAATAGAAATAATATTGCTGTGAAAAGTGTCACCTGGAGGTGCCAATGTTTCATCTCAAATGTAGCGCTGTGTTTTAGCTTGAAGAAGCTACTGCTGTCATTCGCTCTTGTTTGAATGTTAGAAGTCTCTCTTACAAAGAAATATTACTTGAAACACAGCAGAGAAAGATGCTTCTTTTTGGGAAAGCAAAGCTGTGTGTCTAAGGCAGAAAAATATTTCTTTAGTTCCATGTCAAGACTTCTGGATTCTTGGCTACCATCTTGGTTAACAGAATAGGAAACAAAATGGACATACAGACAACTCCAAATGTGTGAGTTGTTCTGGTTTTTCAACTTCAGCACTAGCAGCAATCTCATCACAGTTTCTTTGCGAGAGCAAGGTGCTAGAAGCAGATGTAGTATTCTTCCTCCTTCCTATAACACAGTTTGTTTTTCTGAGGTAATACTAATCAGAGATTCTGTATCAGGGCCTGCAGGAAAAATAGCCAAGATGCTGTCTAAACAGCTGAAGAAAATAAGGGAGTAAAGGATATAAGAGCAGACAAATGTTTCTGCAACAGTGGGCAGAGCAGAGGCTACTGAGAGGGAATTCTAGGAACTACAGCAGAGTTATTAGGATCAGCTGAGAGAAAACTGAATTAAATGGTTGGCTTGAATTGAACAGGGCTGAGAGGATTATTATTATTATTTTAATTGAAGACACCTGATACATTTCTCCAGCCTGGAGAGATATCATATATCATAGTGCCAAAGTTCATTTGTATCAACATTTATTTCTTCATAGATGGTAGCATCTCTCATTTAAATAACCATATGCATAAGTCACATTTATATGATGTATTTTGTGCAGTGACCGTAGGGAATGCAAAGAGTCCCAGAGAAGCAATTGGGTGTTCAATCTATTCATTCCCTTCATACAGATGAAGACCATGCCATAACTGCATGTGGATTGAGGTTTCACAGGCATCTCTGGCTTAGGTGAGGAAGGGGGGTTTCACTGATATCTCTGTTTCATACCACTGAATAAGACTTTTATTAACTCCAGTTGGAAAAATCCATAAGGCTGCCAATCTTCATTTTGCACCAAAAAGTGGTTTACTTTTGAACGTGACATTTTTAGGTGCCACCAGATGTCACTATCAGTAGTTTTAGGTTTTCCTTTGGATTAAAGAGGGTTATTTTCCTTGGAGAAGTGCTCTTTGCTAGCAGGGATACAGTTCACATTAGAAACCCAGAGTAACCACCAGAAGAGACAGTTTGGCCTTTGCCTTTGAAATCCAGCTACAAGTCTTCCATACATAACTATTGCTTTTAGTTGCACTTATGCCAGAAAACAAACCTTGAATGATTCTAAAATTTAGCAACAGATGCATTAGGCACCGGACTCTTACACAAGCACTGTGCTAATTACCAGTTACCAGCTGATCAATTTGCCTGAAGGCTCGAGCTTTGTATTCCCATGGTTAAGAATGGAGTTTACTTCCTTGTTTTTCATCAGACCTAGCACTCCAGCATGGATTTTGACTCAGCCAGAGGGAGATTTATCACTTTGCACTATTTATTGGCCAGTTTAATCCAGGAAACATGTTTTTTAAAACCTTTGAGTGCTACAATCTCCAAAGGAAGGCAGCGGGAACTCCAGAGGGAACAGCAAATATTTAGCAAAACCTTGAATTCTGACCTGGCAATTTCAGGGGAATTAATTTAAATTCAGTTTAGAGCTTTCAGGGAAGCAGGACATATAGAAATGAACAAAAAAAAAAAAAAAATAAAGCAAGAACAAATTTTTTTCTTCTAAATTAGGAGTTATATCCTCTATTTAGACTTTAGTCTTTTCATTACCTGTGCCCCTGTATTTCTCCTTAGAGTGAATACTTGGTTCTTCTTGTTTTGTTTTGTTTATTTATTTTTGGAACTTTGAAAACTCACAAAAATTCATTCTGAAAAGTAAGAAATAAACCTATACGTATTTTATTATATATACTGGGTATTTTGCACAAACTGTGAGTCCCTGTGTCTGGCTAGTTAATTGCTACCATTCTGGCAGTGATTGATAGATAAATGGGCATTATACCACCACCATTATTTTTCTGACAGTAAAGTAAGTTCCTGATCAACTCTATTTGTATGACTTTGTGTGAAACAACCTAAGAAAAATGGTCTCACATCCAGTCTCACTGAGAGATGCCAACCCTTCCCATTGTACTTTTGCAAGTGCTAGGAGTAAAAATCAAGAATTAATAATCCTGCAGCAATGTACTTAGAAGCAAGAATGGCCTTCCTAATGTATGCCATTTTGAGGTTTCTTGGACAACCCTAACCAGTCAGATTTCACCAGGCTTGGGCACAGCTGTTACTATTTCAGATGGGCAGAACACACTCAGGATCTGGGCCATTCTGAAGGGCTTTCTTTAGTGGTAAAGTCGAAGGGGAAACTTGCACTCTAGCTTTTATTGACACGTTTCATTTTCCATGAATCCTTGATTTTTAATGTGGTTTTGTTGGTTTTCATTTGTTTGGTTTTTTGTTTGCTTTTTTTAATTAAAGTGAGTGTATTCCATAGGCAGAACAAAAAACTTTTGCACTTGAGGATATGGTTTAATGGCAAACATGGTGGTGCTGGGTTGGCAGTTGGACTTGATGATCTTAAAGGTCTTTTCCAATCTTTACAACTCAATTGTTCTGTTAACTAGGTTTCCTAGGTCTGAACTATAATACATTGTTCAGACTCCACTGAACAGACTTATTCCAGATGAAATTTTGGGGTTTACCTTTTGGGAATGTCACCTTATCTCTTTTTATTCAGGTTTCTCTCAACTAGTTGAATAATATTCATCCATTCTTGGAACAGAACCAGTAAATTTTTTTCTTCTTTGAAATGTACTGCTTAGTCAAAACATGATACTTTGTAAGAGGAGTGTTTCAATTTTAACAAAATTATACATGAACAATTAGAGATCCTTTTCATTTATGTTGAAACATTTCACTTCACTATTATGTTATTGTCATAGACTGAGCAATAAACTTTAAATGTAATTCTTTTTGTGTTATGGAAAAACTCTTCTTCTCAGACCATTCTAATATTTACCAAGTTGCTATTTATTTCCCTGTAACAATCACAGAAAATATCTTGGTGTCTTCTATTTCAAATTAGGATGAAAGAAAGTTCAAAATGTAACAACTTTTTTTAGATTTGGTCTTCTGGGACTTTGAGATGTTCTGCTTTGAAAAGTAACTTGGTGGAATAAAAACATGGCATAAGATATTAAAAATAATCTTTATTCATGTTCCATTAAACAGACGGTAAGGCTCTCTTCATAGTCTCTGAGCTCCATTCATATCAGGATGCACTTATAGACTCATTAGAAAACATTCTGTGCATGGTGAAAGTCCTTTGAATTCTTTACTGGAGACTCAGGTCACTCTAAATGCGATTACATGAAAATGCATGAGAGTAGAGCATCTCATCAACCTCACTTATTTGGTTTTGACTCAGTAACAGTAAATTAGTATTCGCGATGGACTCTTGACAAATAGGGTTATTATCAACACATGCTGTAAACATAAATCAGGTGGATATCAATAAAATTGTATTTTTGTTCTAGTCTTGTTTACAGATCTTCCTTTGGAATGCCACATAAATACTCCAAATGCTTGCAGGAAGCTTGCCACTCATGTTATTAGTTTTCTCTGGCTTAGAGCACTGACACTGATCATTTTCTGACAATGTTTACCAACAACAAAGTTGTCCTATTGATCAAACTTTCTCTCTTTTACACTACTTTATGTCCATGAATGTCTTACATCACTTTGCCTTGAGCCAAATGGAATTATAAACATGAAGCACACAACAAATGATATAAATAACCATTAAGGTTATGGCTTGATGTCGTGAATGACAGCAACAGATCACTGCAGGAATTTGAGAGAATCAGTACTTTTATATTTCAGGAGAAAATATTGAAAGGAAAAAAAAGCAAACCAACCACCCAAAACATTTTTAGTTAAAGTTTGTCTGTTATGAGCCCCTGAAGTCTGGACTGCTCAGTTTTAGGATGATGCATTCTGCCAGCCTCTGCATGCTGACTCACACTGTAGTCGTAGGGCATAATTATCACAGTGAATTATATCTGCAGAGAAATGCGTTTTTTTGTCTGCAGTGCGAATAGGACAAAGAGTGAAAAGCAGAATCTGTCCCAGAGTGATTTGCAAAGCCTCAGATTGATTTCTTTGAAAGAGCCACATCAGTCAGTTTGTGAAAAGCATGTGTCTAAAACTGCACTCTCAGCTAGCTTGGGGTTTTTCCTTCCATTATACTGACAACATTAGAGACTTTTATACTCCATGATGATTTTACTTTCTTTGCAAACCATGCATTTATCACCCTGCCTTGGGATAGACTTTATCTAAGGCTATATTTAAAGAAATCTTAGTATTTAGCAAACAGTAAAATAAGAGGTTTGGATCTCCAGAATGGATTCCTAATTTATGGAATATGTATTTATTTGAATAGTTTCTGCTTTCTTTTATTTTTCCTTCCCATTTAAAAAAAAACTTTAAGTTTTGGGGAAGAAAATTTGTGTTTGTCAGGCCAGCTACTGAAGGACACTTAACTCTGCCAGTGTTTTCACTTTTTTCTTTTTGGCTTCGGTTCTGCGACTCATGAGACATATACTGACAAGTAAATGACCTTGCAAAGATATCATAATGTTGTTATTTTAACTTCAAATTTTATTTTTCCCTGATATTTTTTTCTTACATAAACATCTGTTTTTGGAGACTATTATTTATGACTGTGACCTCATTTGCAAAAATCCCAGTGCAGGAAAGCCTGCAATAACATTTATAGTTTCAGAAAATTTTTCAAAGAACAGGTACAGTTTTCTGAATTTGGACTTCAACCTGAAATAGTCTAAAGGTAAATCAATATGCTTTGTATCTAATTTAAATTACCACTTAATCAATTTGGAAAAATAACAGAATCACAGAATTTTTAGGATTGGAAGGGGCCTTTGGAGATCATCCTGTCCAATCCCCTGCCAAGGCAGGGTCACCTACAGAACGGGACACAGAAACCATCCAGGTGGGTTTGGAATGTCTGCAGAGAGGGAGACTCCATGACCTCCCTGGGCTGGTTCCAGTGCTCTGCCACTCTCAACAAAAAGAAATTCTTTCTCATTTTTGGTGGAACTTGTGTTTTAGTTCATGGCCACTGCTCCTTGTCCTGTCACTGGGCACCACTGAAAAGAGCTTGTCACCATCCTCTTGGCACCTGCCTTTGAGATACTTAAATGCATTAATGAGATCCCCTCTCTCTTGTCTTGTCTTGACTGAACAGGCCCAGCTCCCGCAGTGTCTTCTCATAAAGGAGATGCTCCGGCTTCCCCATCATCTTTGTGGCCTCCACTGGACCCTCTCCAGTAGCTCCTTGTCTTTCTTGAAGTGTGAAGCACTGAAGTGAACACAATACTCCAAATGTGACCTCACTAGGGTCGAGTAGAGATGATGTCCCTATGTTAATTTATTTTTTGATTCATTGATTGATTGATTGACTTCTTTATCTTACAAAAATTTATGATTAAAAAAATTCCAATTCTATATATCCATTACATAAGACACTGACTGTCTCTGGAACAGAAAGGAAAAAGTAAACTGGAGCATTAAATAAGAACGAGTTAGGAGCAGAGCTCATTGGGATTTATCTTAAGAGGATACAAAAGTGAGTCGATATTATACTGTGTAAAATAAGATGATATTTCAGCAAAAAAAAAAAGGCAACCTCAGCGAAAACAGTCATTTTAAGCTTCAGAACTTTGTGCTGCCTCAGAGCTGAGAGAGCCCCAAAACCAGAGCTTCTATTTGAAATATTGAGAAATACAAGTAAATAAATACATGGAGGTCAGCATTCATTTTGCAAAACTGTTAATGGACTGTTTACTGTAATGTCTGAGACAGCAATATGTTATGAAGCTTGAAATGTCTCAGAATGTATTTCTGACTGGACTGTGCTTTCTGATAGGAAATCTGCTTTGCCTTCCCTTTACTATGCTTAGTCCGTGGCACCGAATTTTTATCAAGCAGTTTGACTACAGATGGAAATGGTTCCTAAGTGCTTAACTGCTGCACTTCTAAGGAAAATAGGGTTAAATTGTCCCTTTGGGGCACAGTCATACTCTTTCTGTGCTTGTCAATATGTGGGATAAGCTATTATCTAGCTCTCACTCTTCCAAGCACAAGATTTGGAGATGTGGTTATATCAAAACTTTCCCAATTCTGTATAATTTTCAGAGTATCACTCTTCTTCTGGCTTTCTTGTGAAACTGTAATATATTTTATAATGATTCAGAGAATCATATTCTCTGCAGTGCCAGTTCTAGGCTGGAGGACTTCAGTGGGAGAAAAGTTATGCAGAACACACTGAGAAGACAAGGCCAGGGGTACTTAGCTGCCAGGAATGGCTGTCACAGAATCTTTCAGGTGATTCTGCTGGAATGCTGAGAAGATTAGCAGTCACAGAGCCTCCATGTTGGCCCTATCCAGCCCAAGAGCATTGTCCCTTTTCTTTCCTGCTTCTCCATCCATACCCCATCTGCTACCAGATCCATCAGTGCTATTCCCAAGTTCAATCTCACAACATATCCGGGTTCACTGAAACACCCAGAGGTTCCAGCACTGCGTTGTACAGCACTCCCAGACCTGGGAACACAGTGCAGGGACACCACAGGCACCTTGCTCAGAGCTAGAGAGAAGTTTGTATTTTGTATTAAATTAGTTCTCAGACCACCACAGATGTAGGCATGTGTAATAGAGCCCCTGCTCTGAGAAGGACATAGATCTGTGCAAAGAAATTTTAGAGAGGGTCTGTGCAAATAGGAGAGGCACAGAATAAGGTGGGAGAGGGGCGTGGAGACTCCTTACTCAGGCTTTTGTCACACTTGAGTCTCTTTTCAATACACTGTAGCTGCACAGTGGGCATCATCCTTGAGCAGTTCAGTCTAGATTTAACTGCAGAATACACCAAAGGTACATTATTTATAAATTTATATTGGGTTTGTGGGGCAAAGTTTTGTCAGCAGTGAACTACAGGGGTGGCTTCTCTGAGAAGCTGCCAAAAGCTTCCCTCATGTCTGATGGAGCCAAAGCCACTCCAAGATGGACCTGCCACTCGTCAGGGTTGAGCCCATCAGTGACGGCTGTAGCATCTCAGGGATGTTATATTTAAGAACAGAGGGAAAAGAAGCCCACCCTGTGCAACACCAGCATCAGTCAGAAGAAGGGAATGGAAATATGTGAGAGCAACAACTCTGCAGACTTCCAGGTCAGTGAAGAAGGAGGGGCAGCAGGTGCTCCAGGCCCCAGAGCAGAGATTCCCCCACAAGCCTGGGTGAAAACCATGGTGCAGCAGCTGTGCCCCTGCAGCCCATGGATGTCCATGGGGGAGAAGAGATCCACTTGCACCTACACTGGAGCAAATGGATGCCTGAAGGAGTCTGTGACCTTGTGGGAAGCCTGTGCTGGAAGAGGCTCCTGGCAGGATCTGTGGCCCTGTGGGTGACCCAAGATGGAGCAGACTGTTCCTGGAGGACTGCATCTCATGAAAGGGACCGACACCGGAGCAAAGAAAGAGTGTGAGGAGTCCTCTCATTAAGGGGGAAAGTGCAGCAGAGGCAATGTGTACTAAACTGACCAAAACCTCTGTTGCCCATCCTCTTATCAGATTTAGTTTTATTTCTGATTATCCTAATCTGATTTAATTCAACTACCTCCCCTAAATCTAGTCTGTTTTGTCCATGATGGACACTGGTGAGTGACCTCTCCTGCCCTTATCTCAATCCACAAGTCTTTCACTATATTTTCTCTCTCCTGTTCAGATGAGTGACAAAGAAGCTTTGAAGGGAACCTAGCATCCAGTCAGGGTGGACCCACAACAAAAGTATAATCATAAATCATAGGGTTTATATTAGCAGCCAGTGCAGTATTTTAACACCAGCCTCCCAATTTTATTGGAATTGCTACATGACCTAAAAAGTATCTGCCCTCATCCAGGAGTGGCAAGAGAGTGCAGGAGCAACCCCAACTCGAGTGGGAGCAGACCGGTGTCTGCGTGGCTCAGGGCACTGATGGGCCAATTGTCTCTGATCACGGGACTAAGCTAAGCTCTGCTGGTGTGTGTTTGGGTTGTTAGATTCAGTGTTCTGACAAATTCCTTTATTTCTATGAGCTGGCACCCAAAAGAAAAAGATCTTTAGTGACATTTTACCTCTTACATCATGTGTAGAATAAATGGGGAAGTTCTTGACAGTTCATACTTAAATGCAGGGAGTTGCACTCTGAGTTAGTGTATTTGGAGAGAAACATTACACAGGAGAATTCCTAAACTATTAGCTTTTTTTTCTTTTTCTAATTATTATAACAAGTCCAGTTTCTAAAATTTTAATTATTTGTACTGGTTCACGTTTCTTTAGTCAGTGTACTGTATTTTATTAAATAATGAAATCAAGGTTTATGTTTCCTCAATACTGACATTCAGCTGTTTGATATTTGCAGAGAAGTGGAAAAGAGCCTACTATTTCTCATGTTAATTTTAATGTAGGAGGATTAAGTAAATGCATATTGGCTTCTTTTTTTAACCTCCTTTTTTTTAAACCATTTTGTTAGGTATTTGAATCTCCTTGTAGGGCTTAGTGAATATTTTGGTGAACAATTTATCCACTAAAACTGCTGCTTTATTCTAATTGACACTAGTAATAGTCATTGATTTGAATCTGAAAATGGGGATTATATTAATATTTACAATTACTCTTATATTACCAAAGAAACACAGAAATATTAATCTGGAAGAGGTCTTGTGTGTTCCTGTGTCCCTCCAGACTTTGAAATTGCTATTAGATGCTAAAATTATTTAAAGGTATCTATCTTACTCATCTACTAAAAACAGATTTTAAAATATTCCTTAGCATCTCCTAAAAGATTTGTCCTGATTTGAAAATTACAAAACCCAGAAAGTAACACGGAGATACACAGAGAAAATTGCCAGTGTCTCTCTTCCTTTCAAAAACAGCAATCTTGGTGTTTATTTCTGGACAGTCTTGGGAAAACCGAATACTAACCTACTTGGAAGAAAATAAAGCCTTAGCAGTTGGCCAACAGGAATGAAACCTAATGGAATGGGGTCTAATGGAAAAAATTCATCTGAATCCAGTTCTAACAAGCATGTTAACTTTATATATCTGAGCAAGGCACATCAATCAGACACCCAACAAATTATCAATATAAGTATCACCATAATCCAGCAAATTTGAATTTTTCAATTGCTTATCTGAATGGTTCAGGACAGGTGCAAAATACCGTACCACATTCATTCTATGGAGGATGCTTAAAATTTATTTCTAGCTGTGCCAGGAGTGTTTTTCACTTAATCTACTATTTGTCAAAAAAATAAGCAAAAGAAATCCATCAGTTGCTTACCTTGATCTCTGAAAGGGTTAATATTTACACAGGAATAAGCAGAGTTTCTACTCTGAACATCGTAAATTAGAGACTGACACATGTATTTCTGCCTTTAAAAGTCATTCCCTTGATCCAAAACTTTGAGAATATTTTGTACAAGTGTTAGCAAAGTGCAGAGCCTCTGTGAGCTACATACAGGCTCATAACTGGCTGTCCCTCATTCTGTCCTTCTGCTCTGCTTGGACAATGGTCATGACAAAAGTCAGAAATCTGATAGGAGGGATATTTCTTGAGCCAGCTGAAGTTTTTCGTATTTTCAAATAATAGGATCATTAGGGATGATATTAAAGGATATAGAGAGGTAAGGTTTAGGGAGAGGAAGGAGCTTTTATTAACTCAACTTTATGGTTTCAAAACCAGACATGCTTCAGGCATACAAACCTTTTTCTTGTGCCCTGGAAACTGGTCTCTTTTTATAACTGTATCAGCTAGTTTAATAAAAGATATTGCTTCTCCCTACAAACCTTGTCTTTCAGGTTTTAAGACACATTAAAGCAAGTGAGTTCTGCCCTGCTACGAGCATTTCACAAAATTTTTATTTCAAAGCAATAGTCAGCAAAAAGCTCTAACTTCAGCAATTGATATAGACACACAAAAATGTTGACTTTACATTCCTTTATATCTTTAGCCTCCACATTCCTACTTTATCCTCTTCATGCTTCTTTCATCATTCTCTTCTGCTGCTTTTACAAAGTGGAAGTACTAATTGCATGATCCCTCCATCTTATTGATACAGATTAAACCCAGCGGTGGTAAGTCTAGTGAACTCAGTGGGATCTTTCTTAACAATTTCTGCAAATTAAATAATACTTGTTCCTGTATACGATATCAGTAGTTGCACTTCACACACATTTACCTATTTCCATGCTTTTTATTTAGACATACTTCGAATATATATTTTTTTAAAGCTACCATCAAATATTTTAAAGTGCCACATGAAAATAGGCCTGAAAAATACCAATGGGAGAAATGTCATGAGCCATCAAGCCATTAATTTCTTTCCAGTAATAATAATTCCATAATACTTTTCCTCTCTTCTTAACCTATGTTCTGCTATTTCTCTCCAACTCATTGTACTATTCCTGTCCCACGATTCTCACTTGTCCTAATTATATTTATTACTTATATCTGGAGAATAATTATGAGTCAAGTATGTGATAAAATTTTAATTAATGCTAATTTTACATTTAGATTTTTTCTGTGTACACATATATAAATAATTATATGCAGTTCTGGAGTTACAGAATTTTTTAACCCAAAAGCAAAAATACCCAAAATCCCAGTTGGGGATTAAAGCATCAGTTTGGACAGCTGGAAAGTGAACATTGCACCATTTAAAAATGAGACAGTTCAACATATTACTAGGAATAGCAGACAGGAAAGAAAATTCAGTGGTCTGGTCTCTGTCACAGAAGCCGTGCACTTGGTTTTTTAAAGTGTTTAAATAGCAATTGTCAAAGACGCAACACGAATGTTCACCTTTTGGGAGCTCTGCATGGTAGGAGATGATAAACTGAGGTGCTTTTCTTTCCCACAAGACTCTCCCTTGTCTGTGTCCCTGCCCCAACATGCACTGTCCATTACAGAGCCAGTGACTGCCCAGCTGCACTGAGAACAATGACTGGGCTCCTCTAGCTCATGGCATAGAGGCTTTGACACTACAGGATTACTCTTTGTGCCTCTGTGCCTCAGCCTGCTCTTCTCTTCCACAGCATCCAATGGCCAAAAGTAGGATTCATCTGATCAGATGTAGGAACCTACTATGGGATAATCATTTAGACTCTTTATGATCACCAAAAAGAACAGGACATTTCAAGGATGAAATTTGTCTTAATCTAAAACTGGGGTTTGATAGAAAATATTACTAATTGCATCCTAAAAGTGCCTTATTCTCACCACTGCCTACAGTGGACACTTAGTTTGACTGTCTTGTAGACAGGTGTCTTCAACCTAACCACATACCTGGAGATATAGATGGATGGTACATCTCAAATGTACGGGGTCAGGGGATATTTCCATTAACAGTTCTCGAAGTCACACTTCAATTTTACCTAAGTGCTATTTTAAGCTCGTAAGTGCTCTGTTTGTTCTGGTTTTAGCTAACCAACCTCTTTACACACTTCTGAAAAGCTGTGCAGGTGTCTGTCCTCACCTCCGAAAATTTGGTTCTTAAGACCTTAAGTCCAATTCTAAATTGTTTCTAAATTCCTAAGTTTCTACTGAAAATGTTAGTCCTGCAACTAACATTTTATAATAATATAACATTATTTTGAAGAAAAATTACTAAGTGGTCTAATCTTGTCTCATAAAAAATGCCTTCATCTTCCCCCAAATAAAATGGGGACATCTAAAATGTGAAAGCTGATTAACTCTCAATTATGCTTAACAGCACTCTTTCTGCTTCTCTTTCTTAAAAAGAGGTTTGTTTGCACAAAAGTCTTTCTTTGGAAAGACTTTGAAACCTTTATTACAACGGAAATTAAATTAATCAATCTATATTTAAAACATGGGTAGTCGAAGTGAATAAAAATGTACTACTGTAAAATTTTCTGCAGTAGTATAAAAATTAAAATGTTGTTGACTTTCTAAGATTGGATAATATATGGCAAATAAAAGGTGACAAGAGTATTCTGGTTTTCACTTTTATAATTTTAGAATAATGGTATTCAAGTTTTGGAAAATTTTAAATGGACCTAACTTTTAAACTGGCTTTCTATAATTCTGGTTGGCAAAGAGATTTAATCATAGAATCATAGAATAGTTTTTGTTGGAAGGGACCTTAAAGATCATCCAGTCCCAAAACCCCCGCCATGGGCAGGGACACCTTCCACTAGACCAGGATGCTCAGAGCCCCATCCAGCTGTGCTGGCCTTGAACACTTCCAGGGATGGGGAGTCTACAACCTTCTTGGGCAACATTTACTTGAAGCTGAATAAAAATACTCACTATTAAAAGTAACTATACTTATTTTATTATAATGTTAAAGAAATAAATAGGTATACACTAAAGAAAAGCTTTAAGAACACCTTTCAAATTTAAAAAAAAATCCTTTGTAATTGCATAACTGATAACAATTTCATAATTTTTGCCTGAAGATTGTAATTATCATAGGAAAAATTTCTGTAGTCTGGTTTTACCATCCCAAAAATACAACAAAGGAGGAATCTCAGGATAATTTGAAATTCCTTCCATTTTTTCCTCCTGCTCCTCGACTGCAGTAACTTACTCCCAGGGTCTGCTACCAACCTCATTTCTATTGCAGTGACACAGAAGTGGAGGAGGCAGTGTTGAGGGAGGTGACACTCAGCTGCAGTGTGGCTCGGAGGTACCAGGATCTGTGGGTTTAGAGTGCTAGGAAAAGCATTAGAGACATGCTGAGGGAGAACAGTATCAGCCATAGATTAGAAACACATGAAACATCATGCACAAGGCCGGCTGTGTCTTGGCATTAGTGCTGGGACTAGGGAGAAAAGGCTGTGGCAGCAACTGGGTGTACTGGTAGACCAGCAGTGCTTACTACAGGAGCTGAACCACAAACTTGGAAAATTTGTAATTGTCCCTGACTGTAACTCCCATCAATCAGCAGCAGAAATATCATATGAACCTGTGTGTATTTTCTGCTTGCATTTGAAAATAATGTATTTATCCTATTCCATTAGCGTATTTTAATAAGCATTGCTTTGGGACAGTATGCCTGCCAATTTATGTTTATGAGACTGTCAACAGAATTTACATGCCTAAGAAAATATGATACAACATTGCCAAAGCAGGGACTGCCTGTCAAATGAGGTTGTCATGGAGAAATGAGACATAGGAAAGCTCATACACAAAGTGGCACACGGAGAATGCCAGGGATTTTTTATTCCCCCTGTTGAGCTCAATAAATATTTATTTCAGTAAGGGAAGGGGTAAGAAAATAATGAAATTATGAGCCATATTGTGCAGTCATTTTTATTTAGGAGAACTTTTCATTGAAACTGGTTTGATACAAAACCACACCAATAAGTAAAGTTCTTGCATTCTGTACTGTGCATTTAGAAACAAATTTTTTGCAGTTTAAATTTTGCCTGGCAGCCCCCTGGCCTGCCTTGAAAATGAGCAAGTAGAGACTAAAGGTCATTTCTGGAGTGTGCCTTTGGGCTGGCTTGTTGCTGACCAATAGAGTGGCTCTCAGGAGTCTTTGGAAGCTGATATTAATTAGACAGCTCCAGACAGCACTCAGCACTCAGACTGGTACTAAAGTGGCTCGAGAATTTGAAGGTATTTAATGACCTTTTTGAACTTCTGCTCATATCAGTGCTGAACAATTTGGGATTTCAGAGAAAAATACAAAGACAAATTCTTATCCAGCCTGACAAAGCAGGCAATTCGGTCTCTATGAGATACTGCTAGTGACACCAACTTGACACATGTCAAGGAGATAGGAGGTAGCCAAGTGCTCTAGAGTTGTTTCCCTTATCATAATTTTAATTACTCCAGGGAGAAGATTAGATGCTGCTTGTTATTTACAGTTGATTCATAAAATGGTGATTATATAATGAGGGAAAACATTGAGGGGAATATCACTTCAATTTTCAAACTCTCTGGGTAGTACTAATTCTCCCTGACTTTAACTCACTAAGAAATTATTATTGAAATCTAAGCAACTCCTCTAGACTTCGTTAACAGAGAAATTGTCTCCCTGAGACCATGATTTATCACCTTACAAATTAGGTGAAATTATTTGTTTCTCCAAAGCTCTTTTTTTCCTCTAGTGGCACTAAAGGTATCCTAAAGAGGCCTGGAATTTATAAGAATGAATCTCTGAGGATTATAGACCACCCTGAGCTGACATCTATGATGTGGTTCTGTGATGCCTTAGGTTTTAACTTAACTATTTTTCAAATCCTGTACTGCCTATTGTGTAACTCTGAAGTTTCTTGTAGCCTGTTAACTTCTGCTCTCTTGTGCTAGGTAGACGTAACAAAGCCTCTCCGGGCCTGCTCTCCAAGGACACCTAGACTGTCCTAGGCCAAGAAGTATAAACCAAAGAGCCTCTAAAGGGGGGGTAAGGTGCAGGGAACTACATCATTAAACTGAAGCTTTAATTGGAGAATTAACCATGGTATGCAAATTAACCAAACCTATAAAAGTGTGAAGAACTCGTGACCTGTTGTCCATCTTGGGGTCCATCTTGGCAATAGCCTCTGGCTCCCCAGGGGGTACCCTTGAAGGCCTTTCAAATAAATACCTACTTTTATTCCCTTATTTTTGTCTAGTCTCTGTGTCTAGGAGGCCTCTTAAGGCATCACATGGACATACAGTCTGAGGTGATGTTTGCCACTGGTGTTTGTATCTTAACTTGCTTTGGCTCCAAAGAGATCCAAGACCTGTCTGCAGCTCCTTTCTTTGGTATCAAGGGCAGCTTCAAATTGCTGATGGCTTCTATGGGGAACCTTGAACAACCAGCAAAAACAGCGGAATCAATTACAGCGTGACATTCACCTGGACCATCCACGAATAATTAGCATCTGTTCTTTGTGGACTACTAACGCTATACCTATTTCCGAGGTGCTCTCCAAACATCTTTGTGTATTTTGGTATCCAGCACAACAATCGGCTACCAACCAAGTGGTTTGTTAACTGGATACGTGTACATTTCCCTCCACCTACCTCCTGCACAGGTATTCCAAGTGAAATTTGGTGTCCCTTCCTACTCAAACAATTGTATGATTCTATGAAACTGATGTATGCAGAGTGGTAAAAACTATCTAATATTTTCAGTCCAGGTAAATGATTATTTGCATTATTTTGAAGTTGAATACACCCCTGAGTATGAATCTATGCATTTTTCTCCAGAGTTAATTGCTTTAAATATCTGACCAACAAGTTATTGTAAACTGTAAGAAATATAGAGCATATAATCCTGTCCTGTATAACTTCCACGAGATGTAATGGTATGCTAGCATATTATAAATACATTAGAATAATTTATTTATTATATTCCATTAGTGTATTTTAACAAGCACTGCTGTGGGACAGTATGCTTGCCAATTTATGTTTATGAGACTGTCAAGATAATTTACATGCCTATGAAAATAAACAACATTGCCAATGCAGGGTCTGCTTGTCAAATAATCTTGTCAGGAAAAAATGAAACACTACCAAGCTGAAGAGTAAAGCATATTCATTATTGTTGGCTACACAGATTCTTGGTGACACAATGAAATACATTTATGCCATTTTTCATGTATCATATGAATAAAAAAATGAGGGAGAGGGGTACTTCAGGCTGCCATATATTGTACTGTACAAAACAGATTTAGCACTCTATCACAATTTTTTCTTCAAAATAAGAAAAATAATATTAAAAAGAGAGAAATACCTGAGCCCCAGTAACTTTAGTAGGAAAAATAAAAAGCATTATTCATCTGGGAAACCAAAAATGCTACACAAAATCATGACTACTTCACAATGGTTGAGCTGAAATAAAATAGCTGCAGAGCTGTCTAGGGCTGCAAAAAATTACTGGGAAGAGTTCATTCAGGAGTTCTGACTAGATAATTATTGAGCTGCACTAGCAAATTCTACACTTCCCTGCCAATTACACCTTCCAGGCCATGGCTTTTGGAATAATTTAAAGCAGTGAGATTTAGAATCTTGTTCTCACAATTCCCCGTAGACAGCTAACTCTGCATTCTCTTCTTCAGGAGAAAAACCCCAAACTGTAAATGTGCTCTCCTCCAAATTCTCCCTAAGCATGGAACTGCCCTTGGAAACAGCCTCAGAGACTAAATGTATCCAGGAGGAAAAAAATTACCCCAAATCATGCCAAAGCAGATAAATAAGTCTCTCACTAAAGTCTTCAGAGTCATCACTGTTACTGGCAAGCAGTGAGAATGACTTCAGAGAAAAATGGATAAGAGGCATACAAACGGGGGTCAGTGTTTATCAAAAAGACTGTAAAGGTATTCTCATTTACGTGGAGATTGCCTGTACACAGAGCAAGCATCTCAGACGTGAATAATCTCTGCAGTGCACGGCACAGAGCGTGGCGGCAGCCGATGCTATCAGCAGCAGCACGGAGACAGACAATAAGCATGAAGATGATGAATGAAGAACAGGGATAGGGCTGGGAATCACAGGAGGGATGATAATTCAGTACCAGTGAGATAAATTAGAGGGGTACTAGATGAAATTCAGCTGGCTCAGATATGTATAGGCACAGAGACTGAGGAGAAAGCTGGCTGCTGAAGGAGATTGCTGCTCAGACAGGGCCACACTGGAAAGGGAAGGTGCGCTGTCCATGGACCTTAGTTAACTTGCCTTTCCCATGAACAACCACTCTAAACTGAACCACTAGATGCCCTAAAAATCTGGGACCAAGCAGATATGAACCTGATGCTTCAGGCTGGCCTGGACCCTCTACTGCAGTCTCCATCTGAGTATCTTGTATGTAGGGTCAGTTCTTGGCCAGCAAGTCAGTCCCACAGTAGAAACCACATTACTATACTTCCTGTGCTTGTTGCAACAGATTACATGAAAGACAGCAAAAAGATGTTTTAAGAGTCAGTCCAAGCTGAAATTTTGCTGTAGGTGATATCATGCTAGAGGTCATTTTATAATGATGGTCTGGTGGATCTGTCTCACACTGGCTTTTAAGATGGCAGCTGCACCCTTTTGCTGACAGCTGTATTATATCCTTAATATTCAACTAGAAACCTTGCCTCCAGAAGCAGATGGCAAGACAGACTTTAATGGGACTAAGCTGCCTTTCTTTACAACTTTCTTGATAAAAGTCTAAAGCCTATCAGGTAATAGGTTGGATTTCAGACAGAATTTTATAGGGTTGTATGAGAAGTCTAAGTCACAGGTTAGAAAACAAGCCAAAAATGTTTATTCCTCATTAATTTTTAAAGTTTGTTAGATCCCAAGTGCAGAAATTTGGATTGATTAATTTGGTATTATTAAAAAAACCCCAAAAAGATAGTGTTGCTCTGTCACCCATTTCAGATTCCCAATGACAAGCTTCAAAACATATTTGAGTGCAACTCTATTTTGGAAACACAATTAAATGTCTCAAAATAGCAACGAACCAAATGTCCAGTAAAACCAATATGAACCTGGAATAGGGTTGAAATAATAGGAATGGAGTCAGGTACTCTATGGAGGTGATACAACAGAAAATCATAGAATGGTTTAGGTTGAAAGGGACCTTTAAAGATCATGTGATCCACCCCTCTCCACCATGGACAGGAACATTCTCCACTAGACCAGGGTGCTCTAAGCCTCATCCAACCTAATGTTGGTCACTTCCAGGGATATAGAAGCCTCTCTGGACAACCTGCTTCAGTGTCTCACCAACCTCACAGTAAAATAAACAGACATTCTTACGTCCAATCTAAATCTACCATCCTTCAGTTTAAAACCCTTGCTCTTACTCCTGTCACTACAGGCCCTTGTAAGAAGTCTCTCTCCATTTTTTTTATAAGCCCCTTACGTACTGAAGGTCCACATGTTGTAGCAAGATAAGTAGAAGTGAGATAAATTGCATAGAGTGGTAATGCTGTGATTAATGAGGGAAATATTTTCACAGGAGAATTAAGGATAATTTAAGACAGGCACAAAGTAAGATTTGCCCAGAATCCTTCTCAGTGCACATCAATCTTGCCCCAAATAAACTCTGCATCCCAGCACTGGACCTCTGGAGTAGGTGCTTCCAATTGTGTGGCAATTTCTGATTTGAGCTGTTATCTATAAGAAATTGGATCTGGCTTTCTTCATAGCACTCTATCACATCCCCACACGTCTCTGTGGTTTATTTAATTAACACTTTTCTCCAGCACTTTCCCCTCTGTGTAAGCTTCCATCTATTTATTTACATTTCCCCCCAGACTGCTGACTCTCGAGTTGTGTGAAATATTTTTAGGTACATTACATATAATGTAAGAGTATCACAAATCAATCTGCCTTAAACTTCTCAGGCACATATATACCCTATTTTAATGTGGCCATTTATGCTGCTGTGTAATACATCTTCATAGTGTTGGCTTAATCACGAATGACAAGTGTTGAAAATGTAATAAAGACAGGGACACATTAATCCATTTTGTATGAAAATGTGAAAAGGTAATCAGATTCTGAATGGCTGTATGCTTTAAAAATATACTGCCTGAGACTTCTTTTTCCATTCGGGATTCTCACCAGAGATTCTGATTAGAAAGATTTCAGTATAAAATTGACTTAAAATATTATGATTGTGCAAAAAATGCACTGAGGAAGTTTTATAAAATTAGAGATGAATCTCAATCAGTAATGTGATGACCCCAAAGCTTCTGATATATTTTAAATAACCAGGGAAGTCTGTATTCTTTTTCTTTTTACAGACTCTTATACACCTTGCCCATGGGTAGAAATGCAGGGTGTATCATTACCATTTCTGTTTCTGAATATCCAGAGCTAATTAAGTAATTATTGTTAATAATTATTCCAGTCTCCACAGGCAGCTAAGGCTACCTTCTTACAAAAAGCTGTATTGAGAAAGAGCATCTCGAGTTTTTTTCTCCTGCAAAAACAAGAAATAGAAAGAAAACTTGCCTTCTGTTCAACAGACACTCTTGTAGCATATTCTTCCCCATCCATCACTGTGTAACAGGTATTTCTCATGCCCTAGAGAATCTATGCAGCCTGACATAATGCAACTTTTTTGTTTGTTTGGTTGGTTTTTTGTTTTGGGGGTTTTTGTTTGTTTGTTTGTTTGTTGGGTTTTTTTAGGAAAAAGAACAACTTCTTTGCATCTTACTTTTTCTCACCAGCCTACTTGGAGACTAAAGTCATAGCATTGAGATGATTTAATTACTCCAACTTGCCTCTTTAAATAACTGTCTATCCTAGGCTACAATCCAGTCATCTGTGATACTTTCTGGTTCCCTTCATCACATTTGGTAGCTCAAAGACTGGCACCGAAATCCATTCTGTGGCAGTATCCAAAAAGGATCTTCCCACTGGTAAATATTCTGGTTCCACATCTACTTCCCATTCTGTGTAAATGAAACATCTTCCAGACCAAAGTTACATTATAAAATGAAAGACCTTTTTAATTGTGATCATTGTCTGTTAAGCCTCCAAATCAAATGATCTAACCTACAGAAGTCCTGATGAAACTGAAAATATTTCTTTAGTTATTTAACTTTGAACAATTATATTTCAATGTCATCTTAACTCTTGAGCAAGAGATGATGATCTGATTTCACCACTGAAAATATAGCTTCCTACAGCACAATATCACTGGTATAGTTTGGCAGTGTGGCATATTTACCTCTTTGTGCTCTTTATCAGTTTGAAGTATTTTAGCTGCAAAACATCAGGGTCAGATTTTCAGCTGCTTTTCAGAGTTCATTATAGGGCCTCAAGAGCTGATAGCTCTAGACATCCTGCCTGGGAATTATGGTGATTTAATAATTTCAGCAATCTTACAGTTTCATCATTATTTCCAAAATAACTGAAGGAGTTCAGCTCACATCATAGATACTTTTCTTCCTGCATGAAATGTAAAGTAGAAAATCTTTTCAGCATGAAAAAAACATTTGCAACATATAAGCAAGATGTACTCCTAAATGTGGAGTGGAAAGGTAAATGATTAGAACACTTCCCACAAGCCTGTGCAAATTATATAAAACCAAAAATTGATCCTGTCAATCATTTTTCATTTAACACTTTCAATTAACTTGAAATGCTGTAGGATGCCACTTTAAATTATCTACTTAATAGAGTAGGAAGGGGAAGGATTGGCTTCCTGCTGTGGCTGAGGCAGTCCAAAACCAAAGTGGATTTGGCTCTACCTGCAGAGCTCCTGTATAATCTAAAGCTGTTCATCTTGCAGCAAAGCCACAAAGGAAGGATGATGCTGGATCACCTCCTACAGAGATGGGTCATGGCCTTGCTTCAGTGGGCTTCTCCAGGGAGTTCTTGTACTATTAGTAGCCTCCTAAGACAAGCAGAATGGAATCCATTTCAATCCTTGCTGGCAGCATACGAAGTAGTATTTTATCTAAACAAAAATTCTGTTTTAACTTCTATCTTGTTTCTTATTAACCAATGTTTTAATGAATAGCATGGAGACCATGTCCATGTGTGTGAACTACAGTAATGGCATTTCAGGAGCAACAGAGATGAGGAGATAATTAATTTATTTTTCACAGTAATTGTTTATACAAGGTTTCTGTGAGTCATAAAATAGGTTATAAATGAGGAAGCACTGGAACAGCACCTCCTGAGCTCTACTTTGTAAAGAAACTTTAAATAGAAATGAAAATGTCACATTCATGCACAGTGCATTTCACTCTGTTCCCCTTTAATTTTGAAGAAAAACTCAGCTTTATTATAAGGGTTAGCACAGGCTATCATATGTTGGTAAAAAACCTTAGATAAATGCCAAAGACAAATTTCTACAATTATTTTTGACTCACCAAATCTTTTACAATCTATGTGATAATTTTGTTTCTCTTTAGGAAGAGTGAAATACAATACATGCAGCTATGACTCCTGTAGCTCCAGAGTATTTCAAAACAGACAGATAATACAAAGGGTCCAGGTTGATACAGATCATTCCATAGTAATTCATAGGGATGCTCAGGACAACAGGAGCCACCAGTGTGTCAGAGTGCTTTGAACACCATGGCATTATAAGAATATCCAGGTACAGGATGAGAGGCATAATTTTGAACCTCTATTTAGAGTAGGGCTGAATAATACTCCTGTGAATGCATTTTATATGTCTTCTGGAGCAGAACATAGGTGGTTTCCACATGAAAAGCTTCAGTCTTGCCATGCATGTAGCAGCTCCATACCTGAGTTTATATATCTGTCAGTAGGTACAGAAAGGAGTTGGCTTTGACCATTCTAGATGTGAGTCAGCTAAGCCTTAAAATACTTTTTTTTTTCTCTGTAGAGAGCAGTGAAGATGGGACCAGACCATTTAGTCATGTTCACCTGTATAATACAGGCTCATCGTATAGATTGAGAACTGCAGCAAGTTGCACTCCCATCCTAAA
This sequence comes from Corvus moneduloides, assembly GCF_009650955.1. NCBI lineage: Eukaryota > Metazoa > Chordata > Aves > Passeriformes > Corvidae > Corvus > Corvus moneduloides. Next base: position 8,881,163 of record NC_045478.1, read on the forward strand.
ATGAGACATGATACTTGATTATATAAACACCCTCCTTCTGGTTCCATGGAAAATGGACTAAAGTTGACCTTTAGTCACTGTTCTTTGCATTTTAAAGTGCTTTCTTGTTTGCAATCAATTGGTGAGAGGCAGTTATGGTGGAAGATTCATTACTAAATGCAAGGGTCTACTTCTGAGTTTGTTCTCTAGCTTTTCTTAATAAGGGAGATGAGTAGGGACTTCTGCAAATGATCTGTCTCATCTCAAGGGACACACCTGAAATAGCACACAAAACTTGCCCGAATGAGGCTGTTTTCTTTCCATTATCACAGAGGGAGACCAAGGTGATTAATACACATGTAAGCATCTACAGAGACTTAAATTTAGGGAAGATGAAGCTCATTCTGTGCATAGCTGAGGGAGTGGTAATTAGCAAATAGTATCCCAATAACAGGAAGATGAAAGTAGATACTTAGCATGAGTGACTGAATTCTTTTCCAGTGTAACTAAGCCTATTGTAAAATGGCAGTGATGCAAGGCAGCTTATGAAACCTGCTCCACAAGCACACTGTTATCAGTGTGTAAAAGTATAGATGTATAGATAAGCACCTAGATGGGCTATGACCACATCTCCTACTGCAATGTTATCATATCATGTGTAATACATATATTATATGTCATCTGCAAACAGATTCTGAGGAAGGAAAAAGCAAGGCTTCAAGTATTCCTTCTCTAGACTCTGTTGCTGCTTTTAATATATTATGTTTCTTCCATCGTTCCTTTAGAAAGAACAGATAGGGAAAAAAACCCCCAGAACTAGTATCTTTTGACTAGTACTAAAAAGAGGAAAGAAAAATAGGGTTGTGAGCCTGGCTATTTCATCTGGGATTAACTCATAGGTGGGATTTTATAAAATAAAGTTGGGGTTACTGTGGTATATTCCCAGCCTGGAATTCTCCATATATCGCCCAACAATTTCTATAGATAATTATAACTTCTCTAACTTTAATTGCTCTCTATGCAAAGCCCCATTCCAGTTTTCAGTCCAGGTGAGTACAATCTTGTCAATAACCAATTCATATGTCTGATACCACAGGTTACAAAAAGCACTGCAGGTTTATATTTAAACAACTGAATAAATCTACTAGCACAGGTGTCTGCCTTCAGATTAAGTCATTGAGATGTTGGTAACCAAATGACAGCCCTTGATTCACCTGCCAAAACACATGCCTCTAAATGCTATTTGAGGTATCTTCTGCCATGTGGGGCTCAGAGTTTTGTGAAGCTTATAGGTATGGCACAGGAATTACAGGACTACAGTCACCTGCACTGCCATGAAGACCACCAGAGACAGCCCAGAACATCTTCCATGGTACCAAATACCTACCTTCAGGTAACCAAATCAAGCCCTAAGTAAGTCAGTGGCAAGGTGAGTATGAGTCAGCAGTGCCCTGGCAGCCAGGAGGGCCAGCCACGTCCTGGGGGGCATCAGGCACAGCATCCCCAGCTGGGCAAGGGAGCTCTGCTCTGCACTGGGGCAGCCTCACCTCAAGTGCTGGTGGCAGTTCTGGGCACTACAATATAAAAAAAGAAATTATAGTATTAGAGAACACCCAAAGGAGGGCAATAGAGATGGTGAAGGGCCTTGAGGCAAAGCCATATCAGGAGTGGCTGGGGGCACTTGGTCTGTTCAGCTTGGAGAAGACTGAGAGGAGACGTCACTGCAGTTACAACTTCCTTGTGAGGGGAAGAGGAGGGGCAGACACTGATCTCTACACTTTGGTGACCAGTGACAAGACCTTAGAAAATGACCTGAAGTTGTGCCAGGGGAGGTTTAGGCTGGATATTAGGAAAAGGTTCTTCACCCAGAGGGTGATTGGGCACTGGAACAGGCTCCCCAGGGCAGTGGTCAAGCCTGACAGAGTTCAAGAAGCTTTTGGACAATACTGTTGGACACACAGTGTGACTCTTGGGGCTGTCCTGTGCAGGGCCAGGAGCTGGGCTCGATGATCCTTGTGGGTCCTTTCCAACTCAGGATATTCTGTAATTCTGTGGTTCTGTGATATTTAGTGGAGTTGGCAGAACTATTCATACAGTCCCAGAATCCACTCATGGATGGTCAGATGGAATACTTCCACCTTGACTTTGGTGTCTGACTTTTGGATATACAAATTCACTGACAATTATGTTAGCAGTTTTGTTTCATGGAAGATGGCCATGTGTTAAACAGGCTTTTGGTTACATACCATGGCTAATTGTGTAGTATAAGCTTCCATGGGTAAGTGTATGTTGACTACAACAAGGGACTTAATTAGGTAATAATAAATAAATAACTGCAGTTTGGTTTTTCAGGGTCTTCCAGTCTCTGACATTGTTATAAATCAACTCCGTACACTTTGTACACTGCTTCATATTTTATAAGGCTACTGCCACCCTGGTCTCTGTATCGAACTTTGGGTATTGCTACTTGTTCTTTAATTAAGTTACTGTAAAAACAAGTTAGAGAAAAATACAAAGTTTAAAATTGAGAGTAGAAATGTCAACAGTATTACATTCAGTCAAATAGACAAAGCTGACTAGACAGAGAAAATCACTTTAAAATGATCCACAAGTGATTAACATTACTTTGGTTTGAATCAGGCTCTGTGTTGTCTTTAAATCCACATCCTTAATCTGTAGAGTATTTAGCTACACATGACAAAACAAGATGTCTCCTGCTCTCACTAAAGCTACTTGCAATCTTGAAAGCTTTTATAGAAAACACTGGAAAAGCATTAATGCTTATTTTCAAAACGTGTCACCTAGAAGTAGATATTTCAGTATCAATAATTACATCTTATAATTTAATAAATAGCAGCTCTTCTAGATGATTTCTAATTGTAGTATGAAATGTAAATTCTATTTCTGTTTACTCAAATCACTTAGGACTAAAGAGTTAAAGTGTTACATTAGTACCTTATTCTACAAATCATTTCACTGATTACTTGTAGATGCATATTCCATGGAGTATGCTCATCAACATTGTTACTGAATCAGAGAAAATAGGATTAGAAGGGACTTAAAGGTCATTCAGTCCATTTTCTTGTCTCAAGCCATGATTAACAATACTTAGAAAACTATGATGGATGAGGGAGATTTTTAGTCTCTGCAAAATCTCTTTCAGCAATGTTTATTTTGATAGTTAGAAAATGTTTCCCTTAGGTTTAAACTAATTTTCTTCTACTTCAGTTTAAGTCCACTGCTTCTAATTGAACAATGCTCATAGAGAAAGCTCATTTGTTTCTTCCTCTTCTCATTTGTTGAAGACAAGTTATCATCCCTCCTTTAAGGATTCTTTTTTTTTCTAAAGAAAGCAATCTAAAAGTGCCTTCAATAGGTCAAGCATTCTGACCACACCCCAAGTGCATTAGTAGATCTGAATTTCTCTGAGTAACCTCACCAAGTCTCCAACCCTTGGCCCAGGAGCACCCTGTAAGTGCTGAGCCCACTGCGTGCCTGGCAGGGTGAGGGTGGGTGTGTGTCCTGTCCTGTCCCCTGTCCAGCCTGACCTGTTCACTTGACGTCCCAGTTGACCTCAGGTATTTTGTACTTGTATGATGCTCACCAAACTTTCACTGCAGAGTGTTACTGCGCAGACCTGTCCCTGCTTGAGTATTGCAGGACTGCACCCAGGTCTGCCAGGCCACCAACCCACATCTGCTACAGTCACCCTTGGTGCCTAACTTGGCTTCCCTCATTCTGTGTCCTGTTCCTGCTACTCCTTGGTAGAAACATTTTGTTTTCCTCCCATTGGAATTGTCCTGAATTTTTGGGTTTTCTTCAACTTTTTTTGCTGATTTGTAAAGATCATTTTGTATTCTAGTCCTTCCCTCAAATCTTAATGCAGTCCCTCCTGGCTTGGTGCTGATTAGTAATTAAATAAGTATACACTTCATGCTTTTGAAATAATTAAGGGAAATATCGAGTGGTAGCAGACTGAAGACAGACTTTGTGAAATTCCACTTACAGCATCCTTCCAACTTGGCAGTGAACCTTAATAGCTACTTCCCCAGTCTGATAACCTTCCCTTCCAGCCGTGCCATATTTCTATAGCTTGTTTAAGAGAGACCTGCTGAAGTTTAGTCACGTGATCTCTGTTCCTTCTCTCTTTTTTTCAGGAAAGCTCTTAACTTCTCACAGAAGGAAGCTGAATAACTATGACATGATTTGTTCTCAGCTGTTCTTCATCTCCTTATAAACCTGTACTAGCTGTATACATGTAGTTCAATTATTTATTCCAGTATTTTCACAGGAACTGAAGGTCAGCTGCTAGGTTACTCCTTAAACCCATTAAAAATAGACAACACATTTTCCTTTTCTGGGTTTCTGAAGCCCCACTAGTCCTTATGAGTTCACAAAGTTGCTGACCTTGAGACTGTTCCAGTCAGTACCATAAAGTGCATTTCATCAAGCTCAGACAGTTCAAACTTATCTACCTGCTCTCTAATTGGCTCATGTCACTGCTCTTCTGGCCCGAGATTTTACCCCTCATCATTCACGGTGACGTAATGAGCCGCCTGATGAACACTGTTATTGTCAGTGAAGGCTGAAGCAGAAAATGCAGTAAATGCTTTGACTCTTCTTTGTATTGCCTGTCAATAACTATCTCTCCTTGTTAAGCACCAGATCAACTCTTTGCTTGATCTCCCTCTTCCCTGGTAACATATTGCACTTACAGATGATTCTTGTTTTCTTCTCACCCTTGCTAGAACATTTGCTACATTTTTCCTTGTTAAATGTAAGTTTCTAAATCTGCTTTTAGCACCTAATAGGAGCAGACTGCTTTTTCAAGGGTGCCAACTGGATCATTTGAGTATCTGAAGATTCTGTTCAGGTGCTTAAATGCAGATTTACATCTCTAGCTTTAAACTTTGAAGTCTGAAATTGCTGGCTTATGTAAAGAAGTATCACATCCATTTATCTGCTTTCAGAAACAAAATAGGAGAGGGGGGAAAAAGACAAATGCTATATCCAATTTAAAGATAAATACTATATCCAATTTAGCAGACCTTCAATCTTTTCAAATGTTGTTGTTTTCTTAATTTATTTTAAAAGTATAAGCTCTTTTTTTTAATGCTTTTGTTAATTCTTCCAATAAAACAATTTTTTTCCTTTCACACGTGACAGTCAGACATTTATTTCCTGATTTAAAATTAAAGCAATTACTTACAGCATTATTTCATTAATAGAAAAGCGTTAAACTACCTCCCAATTTAGAGTGCCTCAGTGATTTCTACAAAGTGGTTATCAGTGGTGTCTAGCTTCATTTCCACTGCAAAATAGAAGAATCTTGTTAATATTAGCTCATCCTACTCTTTCAGGAATTCTGAACAGCTTTAAGTTATTTTTTCCCCTTTTAAATAGTGACAGAAAGAATTGTCTTATGCCTAGGGCTACAAACTAGGTTTCCAGCAGAAGTAACTCCACATGGCTCCTGTTCATGAGCACTTCATGACCAGAAAAAAATCAGTTTCTGGCTTATGCACACAAACATTTCTCTAAGCTGCCTAAATGCAATGGCTCTTATAACTCTGTTAAAAGAGTTAATTAAGAAAATTAGTGAATCTACAGACTGCAAACTCTATTGTGCATACATTATCTTATCCATCTGTGAAGACATATCGGATTTGCTGTATGCATAGAGTTTTTCATTATGTGTCAGAGTAGTAACAGACTTAATGACGATGCCTTATTTAAGCTATTTTTATTTTTTATACAAGGAAATCCTATCAGAATTTTTATACTTGTGATGGTTATCCATAACTAGTTTTCCTGGATCCAACTTTCCCACTGATAGATAATGCCAGTTTGTTTTCTTCATCTCCTAGACCAGATAGACTGAGCTGCTGTGTCACGTTATGCTGGAGGGTTTCACAGGAATTGCAGAGGTATCTGTTACAAAACATCCGGGTGCAATCACCAAACGTCTTGCAATGTTATAAAAGATATATGGGGTTTTTTTCTCCTCTTAACTCATGCTTCAGAGTTCAAAGAGCAATTCTGGTTTGAGTTCCAAACATACTGGCAGAAACAGGCACCCAGGCTGCTTAACTTCAGCCTGAAATAAAAAGTAATGCAATAGATAAGAGGACCCACTAATGAAATGCACTGAGATCCATTCCACAGCCTCTTCTGATTTCTGTGCATGGTAATCACCATGTAAAACTTCCTGCTTCCTCTTATTCTGGGGGAAACAAAAAAACAAAACAAAACAAAACAAAACAAAAAAACAACATCAAAATGAGGCATAAGTGAAAAAAACCCCTACAAATAAAGTAAAACATATCATCATGGCTAGTCTAGGTATGCATAATAAAACTGATATATATTCAACATAAGCGAGGAATTGAAGTGTCTCATATACATTTTAAAACACTAAAAATATTTAAGCATTTAATTGCGCGAATGAGACAGAAATTAATCATTAAAAAGATGTTTGAGGATTTGAAATTCTATTTCCATAACCATTATACTAAAAGAAGAGTTACTGTGTGTTGGTATCTCACTAGTCAAATTTTTCCTTTCTGGATTTTAGGATTGCTTGTTTCAGTGGAAGGGAGGAGCCAAAAAAGGGATAATTTTTATTTTTTGGGTTTAAAGATACGGCTTGAAGACTTGTTGAATATTGCTTGAAGAATTATTGATATCAGACATTTCTGACACTGTCCAGTGGGTCTTTTCTACACTTTCAGGCAAAGATGTGTTATTACTTCTATTTCAGTCATACTAATTTTTCTCAATGGATAACATTCTCAACTTAGTGTTCCTCAGCAATCTGAAATGGCCAAGCTCTGGGAGAGGAAGTGAGAAGCTATTAGGAGCTCTCACTGATGTGGCTCATTTCTTAGCATTGTTGTGGGTGAGCCAATAGACTCAGGCTGAGGTGTACCTATTTTTTCTACAACTATTCATCAGTATTTACCTTCCACACGCACTCCCAGTAACACCACTCACCCACTGAGTCTACATGTTGGTTCTGCTTTGTACCTGACATGTACCAGATGTATTTGAGGTTCAGGGGATAAATGATTTCACAGGGAAGGGACTTTTGACAAGGCTGGAGGATGAACTTCAGTCACTGTAAATAAGAGAGTCTGCAATCACTTTAATATCAAATTATTACTATGATTATGATTAAATCCATCAAGTGTTTCCAGAAGCTTCAGTCTCTATCTTTTCAATGGCAATGGTGACAAAATATGTAGGTGAAGAAGTGTTCCTGTGCAGGAGATGCATGACAATTTATAAGCTCTCAATGTCCTTCAGACAGAACTCTAGATGCAATGTTTTCGATTTATAACTATTTCAGAGTGCACATGTAATAAATAGATCCCAGCCTGTACAGCTTTTTGAACATGAAATTGTCTGGAAATCAGTAAATTTCTCTATGATGAAAAAATTATCAGTATCAATAACAATTTCATTTCACCCACAAGCTTGCTGCCAGTTTATTCAACATGAGGAGTAGCCAGTCTTCAGGAGTTCATAATTCAGACATATGCACATCCTAATCTTCCTGCAGAGGAGACATAAATCCCACATAACTGAGTGTATAGAAGAAATAGGGTAAGGGAGAAGGGAGAACTACAGCTGTGCTTCACAGTTGGAGTATGGCAATCTCTCTCATGAATACTGAAACTTTAGAGCATGTACCATGGATCCAGATGGACCTAAGGTCCCCTTTGAGAAGGAGTTTGGAACACAAGGGAGTTCTTCCTGATCCTTATGACTCAGTGGGAGTGTCTCCCTAACAATTTTGTCTGACCTTATTCTCTAATCATGAAATAATCAAGTGTACCTTGTCAATGAATTTTGTTAAACCCCTGTTGCATTTACTATCAAACTTTATAAAATTGGTGGTTTGTATCAATACACATATGGAGAGCAAAATTCCATCGACAACACTTATTAATCTGTTATCCTACCAGCTGTTGCTAAATGCACTTATTTCCCCAGAACCACTGGTCCTCAGCCTGGCTTAAAGGATTTTCCAATTGAACTGCAGCTGATCTTGCATACCAGCTTTTTGATTTCTCCCCGAGTAGATCCCTTACTGCCAAATTTAAGTTTCTATGCCATTATGTCCCAGCATCAGCAGCTCTATGTGTTCTACCAATTATAGTATAGTTTCTTATCCACATGCAAGAAAACTAGAAGTAAGAAAGCAGGTGGTGTTTTCTGAAAATTTGGAAGGTAAACAAATCCTTGCAAAAGTCAAGAGATAAACATTCCCAGTTTCCTCTCTGACCCAGCTCCTGGGGGCAGTGCCACTTTGCAGAGAAGGAAATGTATATTCCTGAAAACCAGAAACCTTTCAAAAAGACAAATTTTCTCCGCAGTTGATCTACAAATGAAGAAAGAACCTGTCAGGGATAAAACAAAGGTGGAGATGTTCTGCATACATGCAGCTCCAAGGATTCAGTCCTCTGAATATCTCAACATCTTTTCCAGCTGTATCCTAACATCACTCCACTTGTGTCTCATACCATCACTTTGCTTACTTTCACTGATAACACAGACATGTTGACTTTTTGCTACTTCTTGTCCTCCGTTCCCTTGAACAAAAGCAATTGTGCATTTAACCCTGTCCAGTACAAGACTGCCCACTGACTCTGTAACAAGTAGTGTTCCTCAAAGTTTGCTGCTCTGTTCTGAAATTTTGGATACTGCTGCAGACGGCCATGAAGGTGGCTAGAGAGACTTTACTTGCTCTCTCAGGACTCATTGTCCAGATCATACAACTCCTTAAAGGGAGAGTGGCTGAAGCATTCCGGGTCTTCTGGCTACATCTGTCTCTCTGCAGGGACTGATAGAGGGGGCTGCATAAAATTATGCAATCACATGAGTGTGGTGTGCGAAGCTTGATGATAACAATATTACATTAAAACTTGCTCAGGGCTTTTCTGCAGAGCTTGAAAAGATTACTGACCTATAAATACTTTTCTTTTTTCCAAACTTTAAGTGGAAAGTGCAGGCCCTAAAAATTCATTCATTGTTTTTCCTCTCTGAAAAGAAGGGAATAGATTTAAAAAGCAATGGCATTGATTCTTCATTAGAGTGTAAGATTATGAAATCTTAGCCATGAAAATCTAAGGGTCATTACAGCACATATTGGATTTATAGTCAATAAAATAATTACTTGATTCAATCTTAGGTACTAGGTCAATTAATTATATTTAAAAAATTATTTCTGGCTTCAAGGACTGTTTTACTTATATTGCATAGCAAAGTAACAATATAATTAGGAAGAGATTATCACTCTGGCAACGTACATTTCCACTGGAATAAAAAGTAGAATGAATGTGTATTTCAGTCAGGACCATTTATATACATTTTTGCACACTGAGCTAAACTAATCAAGTCTAGCTTCCCTATGTCATAGGGAGAAATTCATATTGTCTAAATCAGATCAGGATCGAAGCCGTTAATTGAATTACTAATGGCATGTAATTAACTGGCAATCAGTGAACTATACATTCATGACCAATATCAGCAAAGCAATGCATAAACTATTATACTGTACACCTACAAAATGTTAATATATGGAGACTATTTTCTAAACATCCTTTTATAACCAATTCAAAAATGTAAAATCACACACTCATGCATTTATTTACACAGTTATGCAGACAGTTCACACACACAGACACCTCACAGGTCGCACTGTTCCCACCATCACTCTCTTTGGGGGGGTGCAATCACTACTTGCATCCCCCTGTCATGGGAGATGGGCGCGATCCAGCTGGACGTGTACCTGTGCTGCTCCATGCAAGCCTACATGCCTGTGGAGAGTGGAAACCTCCTGTGAGACCACAGACACCCGCTCGGGGTACCTGCTTCTCACCCCTGCCTGTTCCTCACTGGGGTGAACCTTTTTCCCTGGAGTCACAGATGAAGGAGGATGTTTAACACAATTTGGGCAGGGTGCTGTTATCACACGGTGACTTCTGGCAGCACCAAACTATGTTTAAACCACTGCTCTGTTTCAGTGTTTTCTTATTGTCATACTAATGACTGTGGCATCAGCTCCAGGTAGATTATATTTCCATTTACACATGACAAGTCTGGTATGTAGAGGTAAGTGTTTAATTTTGTGCATTTCTGTGCTGTTGATGGAATGATGGTTCCTTCTATCCAATTTTTTTTTTTTTTTTATTAAAAGACCAAACTTTCACATGCTCTCTTCAAAAAGATATCTTGTTCTGAAATTGTTCATAGCTGGTTTTCTCTGTTTCTTAAAAAAAAAATGTTCTTTTTATACCTTATAGGTGTTTTTCACTAAACCAAAACAAAACTAGCTGCCTCAACTTTGTGAGGGCTGGCAAACTGCTTTCTAGCCTCAGCACTGATTGACATGGTGTGGATTTATCTTTGCAGACTGGCTTCAGGCTGACATAGCCAGTCCCCATAGTACAGCCTGCTGATGGCACTAAATGATAGGAGACTTGTGTAGCAAGTGAGGAACTTGAAAGCTTCTGCCTTGCTTAACATCTTGAAACACAGATTGACTTTCAGATTGACCTGAATTCTTCAGTAAAAAATATAAACCTGAAAAGTTTGCACAGATATTGGGATTTCCCCTTTATTACACTGAAATAACAAAATACAGCAAAGGAAACTTGCAAAACCAGGAATGTGAAAATTAAGGAAAAATTACAATAGTTTTGCATCTCATATATTATTGATTTTTATTTTAAAGAACGTATGGACTTTGAATGAAGATTTTTCACCATTGCAGGCATTTTTGGTGACTGTATTTTGAGAGGATTGCCTACTGTCTGAGAAGAAATAACTGCATCCTGAAGCATTTTTTTGAGTGGCAGCATGTGAGAGATTTCTCTGCTCTACCTAGCTGCTATATTTAATTAAATTTGGGGGAACTTTATAGGTCTGAAATGTTTACTTTCTCTGTAGAACTCAATCAACAGGATTAAACCTCATAAAGGAATTGGAAGGACAGACAGGCAGACACTTGCACATACACAAACTCTGTGATGATTTTTAAGATGTTAGCTTTAAAAAAAATATAGAGGAGAAAATGCTTTGAGGATTTTGCATCTAGACTTTTTTTTTCCTCATCATAGTTTGACAAAACAAAACAAAAATAAATCCAAATATAAAATTTGAATTGAAAAATGGGATGCTTCATCCTACTTGGTATTTTTATCAGCAACAGGCACATCAGCTCTACCTTTTAATGATTTAGAGCACTAAATATTGGAGGATTTAAAGCATTCTAAGCTTTATTTAAAACTATTCTGCAGGTACCTTTTGTACTGCCAGCATTTTCATTGCAGGCAATCTCCTATCATATTGAAAAAAATCCTCTGTGATTTGGAAGAAATAAAATTATGGTAGCTCTGTAATATGTAAATAAAGGTTTAGATTAATTAACCCAAAACTGCATAAAAATTAATGAAGAATATGAATATGAATTTAAAATCCATAAATATGATATAGTATTATGTCACTACTACAGGCAAAAATATCATTATTAAAACTCTGCAAGTGTTATGCATATGTATATGTTACGAATCCTTGTTCTATGGAATTTCATAGTTAGTAGGATAGGACATCCAGAAAACACAGAACCCGTTTTTATAAAACACCTGCTTTCTCACAGTCTTTGTTTTATTTCCTCTCTTATCTAATCTAAGTTGGCAGCAATATTATTCTTAAGGACAAAGATTCCTCAAGGTTGTAACAACCTTCTCACTGAGTCAGTGGATACTAAGCTGCAGTTTGTCAGGTCTGCCCATGATTCAAAACAAAACCTCCAATCACTGACCCATCTGAAATAATCAAGCAAGTAGTTCAGTGTTGCACCCTCAGTTCATGCAGTGGTACTTCTTAGTGATCATTGGAAAAGGACTCTTTTTCTGTAGAGGCATGAAAGTTGATTGCTTAGGATAGACAATTTTTTTTCCAGACAAGTTGCATTGAATGCTCTTTAGGAGGCAGAAGCTTTTAAGCTGTTTACGTCAAAAAATTAGGTTATTTTTTCCACTACTAAAACTGTTGTCATCAGCTAAAAGTGTATGTTAGTGTATTCTTTCCATTTGTTTCCAGATGATTTCAATGTACATTGCAGCACATTTGACTTGTACGTTTTCTTCCCAACAGCTTATTGACCCTTCCTTTTGCTGAGACATCAGAAATAATTTTAAACTCTTCAGTTTGTGGTTTGTGCAAGTGCCACTGAACCCAAAATGAAATAACACCAGTGAAATGTCAGAAATGGGTCGTGTCAAACTATCAATCAGATTAAAATCATGACAACATTAATTCTAGCTAAGCTCAAAGAATCACCTAGGCAGAGTATTTCAATGTTACAGCCCTTCAAATTAAGAAAAAATTTTCACAGACATTTAGTGTTTCATGTAAATTTTGCATTGGATAATAACAATGTTATAATTTATATAGAAGTAAATGTCAAATTTGGACAACTTTATCCATCATGCCCTATGCAACTTAAAGGCTGACAGTGATTATCGGATACCCGAGTTCCTAAATAATGTAGTGAACAGACAATCTCTTTCATGCCATGAAGGATAAGCTTACAAAAAGAGATATCCAAACCATGCTATCATCCTGTTAATTTTGAGTTCTGCTGGGCAGCCTGATGACTAGAATTTTTCTGATTTTTCTGGAACTTCTCACTAGGGAGAAGAAAGTGACTCAATGAATCCAAAGCTGAAGGCAGAGTTGAAAAGTGGTTTCTATTATGTCAGAAAGATCTATACAGACCACAGTTACACATGGACAATGCAAAGGAATAAAGGACAGGGGATGAGTCTGGGCTGCTTGGGTCACTGTCAAGCATCTCTCATCTTTACATTCTAAAATCTTAAGGCCCCAGGTGTCTGATTTGCTAAACAAGCCATTCTCGTCAGTTTTACTTTTTCTGCTCTGATCATTCCTCAAACTCTTTTTCACACTTCTTTCACTGAGTTCTTATTTCTTGATAATGAGTGATACAAAATCAGGCAAAAAAAAGAGAGTTGTCTGTGCTCTGCTTGAACACTTGCCTGTCATACTAAATATCCCTTGACTGATACAATGTAAGTTTTCAGACTGATTATGCACATCAAACAGGCCGTCAACTAAAAGCATCGTCTTCACCTAACAAAGGTTGTTCATGGTGCTAATTCTTGTTTATAGCAACTAAATTTATCATAATTTTTTATATTATTAATTGTCTTAGCACAGACCTTATTTCAGTGTTTTGGGTCTTAGCAGGGCCTCAGTGGTTTACTTCTCATGTTCTGCACTGCTTGTAACAATGCCATATGCTTGGTTAAACTGCACATTCTTACGGCAATGACATTAAAGCAGATACCAGCTAACTTTAATATCAAGACTTATTTGAGAAAAACAACAAAAGTCACCTCTTTTATTTTTGAACAACCTCTATAATTTCCTCTTTAATTTGTTTCTAGTCCACCATTCAATTTCTACTACTCTAATCCAGTTTAACACGTTGTCTATTATACAGCACCAATTTCCTATGCTTCACTGAAAATATCAGAGATATTTTTCAATTTCTTGGTCTAGAAAATCAATTGTTTTTTAGAAGGAAAAGTTGTCTTTTCAGACTGTCCTGTTCCTCTGCATTGCATTTTTATCCTTTTTACATATCTAAACTTTTCTAATTAGAAAAAAAATTAAATTTTTCTAATTTTTCTAAAATTAAATTTTTCTAATTTCTAATCTTTCCCACAAAACCTGCTAGTTTTCCACATGATTAAAGGGTAGGTTAGCACCTTAGTCCCAACCTGAGTTACTGCCCTTTGTAAAGACTTACCATGTATGTAGTTCTCAAATGAAGTGTTTATATACTCAGCACAATGAATGTTGGTACAAATTTTACATTTTACCCAGTATGCCACTTATTCCAGAATTCTACAATGGTGTTTATCTATTTTACAATTCAAACATGAAATTTATTTACCTTGGGTGTAGTAATTCAGATTATAATTTTCTTCTTAACATATTTGTCTCACTTATGCTTACCTTCCTTTGTTTCGCATCCTCCTTTCCAGTGAAAGACAAGGTATTTTTTTAAGGTCTAAACCACACGTAATTTTTTAAATTTCTTCTTTCTTTTCTGCATATTTCAAAAATCCTTTTTAATCATGTTCGCATTCTGAACTTAGGGTGGACTGACTTTGATTTTTGTCAGCTTGTATTTTGCCCTTACTTTATCTGAATCACTTTCTGATTTTTAGGACTTTTGTGGTGTTAATTTGCCTTTTCGCATTCAGAGTAGATGCTCAGCTTATGCATACCTTCTTTCTTGAAGTTGATGTTTATCTAAATCAGTGCATATTCCTTCTCTGTTTTGCTACCTGATAATGAACTGAAATTTTCAGATGATTTTATTCCCTATTTTTTTGGTTTTTTTTTTTGTTAAAGATACTCAAACCTTTCAGTAAATTTCAGTATTTGGTCTTGTTTTGCTAATTCATTTTCTTGATTTTTTTTTTAAAGCTTACTGGTTTGAAATAAGAAAGGGAGAAGAGAGGAAATATATTGACTGACTAAGAAAAGAGAAATTTAAATCCAAGAAAGAGATTGTTTCACAAGTACAAATGTCCATGCTAAATGTAAACCCAATAATGCTGAAGACAAGCTTAAGGCTCAGTTAAAAGATATTTTACACTTCATGTGTGCAAGGCTGTTTGTCTATCCCTCTTAGAACAGTTTTCAAAATTAATTGATTGAGAAACATCATTCCCTACAGGGTAGACGATTATTCTTCTCAATTAGAGATGGGTAAACAAACATTCAGGTTAAGCCACATGTCCAAAGTTCATCCTTGGGGCGCAACTTCTCCCTCCTAAGTGACATTCCTGTAGATTATTCTGCATTCACAGCCCATTTACTGTGTCTCTGGGGAAAGAAGTCTCGAGGAACACCTCACTGGGACCTACCACTTCTTATAAGGAGCTTGTAAAAAGAAGAAGAGAATTTTTTTCATGAGCAGATAATGATAGGACACGGGGGAATGGTTTTATTATATAATAGATTTAGATTATATATTATGAAAAAAAATTTCCACTGTGAGGATGGTGAGGCACTGACACAGGTTGCCCAAAGTTGTGGATGCCCCATCCCTGGGATGTTCAAGGCCAGGTTGGATGGGGCTTTGAGCAACCAGGATAGTGGATGGTGTCCCACGGCAGGGGGGGTGGAACTAGATAATGTTTACTATCCCTTCTTACCCAAGTCATTCTGTGATTCTGTGATTTGCATTCATCTTTACTACTACCCACCTCTACCTATCCTGCATTTAAATTTACTTGCTCCAAATGGACCCTGATCAACAATTATTATCACAACAATAGCATGAACTTTCAACAGAGACCTTTGCAAAGTCAACAAAGAAAGCTCCATGGTGACTGAAAATCAATAGGGCAGAGAGAAGAATAAAAATTATTTTTGTAATGACTCTTTTGAAATGAGTATTCGAGTTGCATGAGAACTCATGACTCAAATAGTGTTGCATGGTCTTATGAATAGTAATGAAATCAAATCCTAAACAGAGGTATTAGATTTTAATTGAGCTATTCTTTAAAAGGTTTTTTTTTCACAGTGTCAAGGTCATATTCTCACAGATAAGAAGTTTATTATACAAGAACAGTGATAATAGGCACTGGAGACATATTGAGTATATGCGGCATGCTACACAAAAAAGAGAGAAAGTATACTAAAAGCAATAATTGAAGTATACACAGAAGACATTCTCACTTATAAGTAGTTTAAATTATTTAGGCATATAAGAGGTTGCTAAGTAGAGGGTGTATAATTTATTTTTTGTTCCATATAACTTTTGTAACTTTCCGAAACTTCTTTAAAAACGAAGCTTAAGTGCAATTCAATTTATAAATACATTTTGAAATTTCCTTGAAGATGGATGTGTTATTACAAATTCAACCCTAACGCATTATCTAAGGTTACCCTTACAAGACCTTGATTGTCTTTAACTGGGAGTCTAAATAGCAGTTTTGAACAGGACAGAC
Source organism: Corvus moneduloides (assembly GCF_009650955.1). Lineage (NCBI taxonomy): Eukaryota > Metazoa > Chordata > Aves > Passeriformes > Corvidae > Corvus > Corvus moneduloides. Next base: position 8,897,203 of record NC_045478.1, read on the forward strand.
ATCTTGGCTTGGAGGACTTCCCAAGGCTTCTCTGGACTCTGCAAAGCCTTTAAGTATGAGCTAAACTTTAAATATATTAGTAGTATCATCTTAAGAAGTTTCTAATCATTTACTACTGAAACCAGTGAGATTTAAACAAGCGCATAAATGCTTTTGTATAACAGTCCCTTTGCTTTCCTATTTCTTTACATGATACTTGGACTCATATTGGTCTATGTCACCCTGTGGAGTACCTTAGGCACTTAATGATTGCCTTCTTCAGAATTTTCCCCTCATACAGGTGACATCTTTAATATTACATCTGATGTCTTTTTAGGTTTCATAGCAGAACGTTTCTTTAGTGTTGTTGTTAGCCATTATAGCTCACGACAGTCCATTCCACAGGGAAAAGGTCAAATCATATGGGTCTGTGGCAAGGAGTTTCAAAGTAAGCTGAGCTGTGCAGAAAAGTGCACAAAAATTGGGTTTTCTTTGTTAAACTGTCTGTATTAAATGAGCAGGTACCTTTTCCTGAAATGGGACCCAGTTTTAACTCCTTCTTCAAAATCTCCCACCTGAATGCACACCAAAACACCTGACTCCCAATTTGAAGTGCTTCACAGATAATGTGTTTTTTAAAAATGTGTGTGTCACAGTCTTTCTGATTCATTGGCATACTTTACATTGCAGAGAGGGTGCCATTGTCTTTTTTTCTCTAACCTTCCAATAATCATATTTTGTCTATTTCATCCAGATGCGGCACTAATAATTATAACACAATGCACCTATACAAAAAGAACAGATAATATTCATAGAACAAAATTAGAAAATTTTCATGTGCCCATATGACTCACAGAAATTGCTATCCTATTAGCTGTTAGCTTTCCATTAGTCAAAATTGGAGTCAATTTACTCCTGACATGTCCATGCAAACAACCTAATTTCTATAATAGCTTATCTATAATTTGCTATTCAGGAATAATTTCAAGCACAACAACAGAGTATTACAAAATCTGCGTCAAGATTTCACTTCTTGCAGTCTCATGTCTTCTCTGTTGACATGCATTGGTAATCATAATTGACATCAGCATTTGTAGAAAAACTGGTCTTATCTCATTGTGTGTCTCATTCCACTACTTGAAGAACTCTGCATGCGCCTCCTGCATTTGTTTTAGCTCAGTAATAGATCTGGAACTGTCTCTATGTCAGTTCTCCATTATAAGTTAAGTATCAACACAGACACTTAAAATAACCCAGGTCTATTTCCAGCATTCAAGCAGAAATCTCCTTTGAATTCTGAGTTTTTCTGGAAGCATCGGAAGGCCATGTTAGACCTTCAGCACAGTTTTTCCTCCTATGCCTCACATTTAATATATTAATTATTTAAAATGCAGATATTGAATTAATTCAGATATGCATAGATTTAAACAGAATCTAATTCCAAAGATATGAATCTGATGACTTTTTTTTTCACACACGGAATAGTTAGCTAACTTGATTACATAAGGAATCTAAGCATTAATTCTTATTCTCTAAGTACATTAGAATTAACTTTACTTTCTAATTTTTTTTCTGTTTTCACTAAATATATAATTTTCTTCTTGACACTCTGAAAAGTTCATTAGAGTGTGAAGCAATATAAATGTTGTCAAAACATGCTGAAGGCCCTACTTACATTTGCAAGAAATTCTTATCTATTGCTCCATGGCTATGTAGGATTTCTCTGAGCTATGAGATGAGTATAATAGCCCAGGAGTTCCTTCAAATTCAGTAGAATTTTAGGTGGCAGTCCTATGTACATAATCCCCATTGCATTGAAAATATCTGATGTTTATTCCATACTGTAATTTTTAGTGATAAGCATTGCATTATTTTTTTTATTTTTTTACCTCCCATAGTCTATTGCAGCAGATTCAATTATCACAGGAATGAGGAAACTTTACAACAGTTTTACAATTACGTATTCAGTATTTTCTTTGAACTTAACCAGAATTTCTAGTGGTTTCCATGTACTGATATCTGGAATGCCACTGTTTACACCGAGCCTATAAATGAATGTATGTCCACAATGCCTAATATACTATGTGGTCTAAGGATTAATTTTAAGCAAATACTAATTATTAAATGTGATTTCTTTTTTCCTTCATTTTAGCCTGGGATACAATGTTATGCTCATACTGCCCAGAGATTTTGTATATTCACTGGTTGCAAAAGAACAATTTTTTCTCTGCAATGTTATTTATGCATTTTCATCCATTTTCTCTTATGCTTATTAATATGGTATGTTTAAACCTACTGATGTTTAGATGGATGGAATTTAGAGGGAACATATCATAACCAGTTTTCACAGCAGGAAGAGTTTAAAACCTGCAATGATCTATGTGGCAGAGGAAACTTGACTGAAAGCATTTCTACTTACACCAAACAAGGGAAAAACCTTACTATTAAGTATGAATCTGTTCTGAGTAAGGTCTTCAGCACTGTATCTACGCCAGATGATAGAAAAATAATACACATTTCACTGAAAGGCCTAAATACTGAAATAATCATCTAATGGAAATTAAATCTCTACATATGTTTTCTACTAAGAATAAGTGGTTGACAACCCCATGAAAGCTTTGATAAAGAGAGATTTATATCCTTTATTTGATGTATTTTCTAAATTCATTAAAGTTTTGGTAAATGTATGAAAAAACTTTGATATGGTTTTCAGTATACATAATAATTTGCATTTGATCTTAAAACCCAGACAAATTAAACCATGGAATAATATTGGATGGATAGTGATATGCATCCTTCAAAACCAAAAATCCTGGGTTTTTTGCTGAACACAGTGTTTCCTTCCTACATGCCAAAAATGCTAATACATCTTCCAAGGTTTTTTAAGAGAATCACTAGGACTATTTGGGCATCTCTCTCCTTTTATTTCCCTACAGTTACTATAAATAAAGAGGCTGCTTTCTAAAGTTACTGTCAATCAGTTTAATGTGTGCTAAAGAGGAAACATTTCTAAGGAGCAATTCTCTGAGTTTTAATTTCATGCCCCCTGTTTTAAGAAATTGTTACAGCACAGCAGATTATCTGCATCCTATTGCTCCCTGTAGTACCAGGAGAGTGGGAGACTCTTGCAGAGAATGGTTCAGGTTAGAAACATAAACTACGTGTTTTGGAAGGTTACACAGCTCCACCATCTCAGAACCTGCCCTGAATGCCAGCAGCCAAACCCCAGCAGCAGAGGAAGAGATTGTAGAGCTTCTGGTGCACTCAGAGCCCCAAGGCCACCTCCATGTGATAGTCAGGAATTTGGAAAGGCTGCACTTGGTGTTGAACCCTCGTGATTGCAGTGCTAAAGCACAGAGCTTACAGATTCATGGAATCATAGAATGATTTGGTTTGAAGGATACCATAAAAATAATCTAATTCCAAACCCATGCTTTTGATGCATCCCAGGACACAATGGGCTTTCAGGGCTACAGGCACACATTGTCAGGTCACGCTGAGCTTTTCATCAACCAATACCCTCAAGTCCTCTTCAAGGGCTGCTCTCCATTTGTTTTCCACCCAGCCTGTATTTGTGCTTGGGATTGCTTCACCCATGCACTTGGTATTGTTGAACTTCATGGAGTTTGCACAGTCCCACCTTTCAAGTCTGTCCAGGTCCCTCAGGATGGCATCCCTTCCCTGCAGCATGTCACCTGCCAGCTGTCACCACACAGCTTGGAGATACCGTATATTGCAAATGAAAGATGCTCTGCTTCCTACATCCCTTTGAGGTCAGAGGTAAGTTGTGTGCACGTGCATATATAATGGAGTCTTGTGCATATGATGTGCTGAGATCTTACTTGCATGCCTTTCATGTTTCCTGTGATCTGTTGAAGAATTGCAGGCAAATTAACCCTCAATCAACATGATTGACAATATGTAGATTTTACTTTGTTCTCTATGACAGAAAAAATAGCCTACAAATCAGTCATTTCCCTCAGTGTTATCTTTTTCCTTTAGAGCTTTTGTCCATATAGGTGGTAGTCTTCATTTATTTGTTTGTTGCAAACAAATGTCAAAAGAACCTGTTTAATAAGGGTTTTGCAAGAGCTGTTTGAGGCAAGCAGTCAACACTTGATTTGTTTGATTGATTAACTACTCCAGGATTTCCAGAAATGATGAGACCTTAATGCTTAAAAACCAGAAATGGGAATGAATTTTTAAAGTAACTGAGAATGATTAATAAAAGGTTTTCTACCCTTTCATCTTTCTGAAAGTAATTCAGGATTTTAATGTCTAGGCCTTATTATGGACCAGTTATTGTCCATTTTTTCCACAGCTTTCAGGATGCACTTACTACTGCTATGATCCATTTCTGAAACAAAGATCGCAACCTGTGCTATGTTTATACCACACCAAAAACCGGAGGTTCATTTAGGCATCTAAAGAGTCCATGAATGTGTTGAAACTGTGACCTTAAAGGTGACATTTAAGGGGAAATTTATTGGAAGTTCAAGTCAGGGCTCATTCCATTCTGTCGGTCCTGTGATAGAATTTTTGTAAGATGGCAGAGATCTTTGCTATTTTTGTGAGGAGTAGTTGCCCAAGGAGCACAGGAGAGATTGAGAATATAACTAGATGATAACCAGGACTATGAAACAAGAAATCACTGTAAATCTTTCCCTTCCTTTTTCTCATTTCCTTTTTCCTTTTTTCTTTCTCTCTTTTCCTATTTTCTTTTTTCCTTTTATTTTTTAAACCTCTCTTCTTAATTATATGTATGAGAGCATTATCAAAATGTCTGATTCCATCTCTGAATGAATGAGAAAGGAACTAGAAGTTTTAAAATTTGATATTTTTCTTCATATATTTACTTGAAGCAAAGAAGCATTAGAGTGCACTCAATTCTTTTTTCTTCAGATTTCCATTCAACACTGTATTTTTATAGTAATTGAATGTATGTAAATATATGCAGCTGTATGAATAAATGTTGTAAATGAACATTTTACTTCACTGAAGTCTCTTTCTTGAGAAAATAAAATAGCATTTCCAGGAAATACATGGGCATTTTTACAGTCATCCACTGTAGTCACCAAATGATACAGTTAGAACAGGTTTTTTTACCTCTTCACCTTACTTTGCAGACCAGTCACAGCACTGCCAAATCCACCACTATACCATGACTATTTACACGTCTTTTAAGTATCTACAAGGATGGTGACTCAACCAATCCTTGGCAGCCTGTTACAATACTTGACAAGCCTTTTGATAAGGAAATTTTTCCTAATATGTAATTTAGAGTTGTCCTGATGCCACTTGAGACCTATTGTCCTATTACTTGTTACTCTGAAGAAGAAACAACCTCCACCTCACTACAGTCTCCTTTCAAGTAGTTGTAGAGAGCAATATGGAGCTTTCTGTTCTCCAGGCTAAAGAACCCCAGCTCCCTCAGCTGCTTCTCATAGGATTTGTGCTTCAGACCCTTCACCAGCTTTGTTCTCTGGTGACACTCCAGCAGCTTAATATTCTTGCAGTGAGGGGCCTAGAACTGGACGCATCACTCAAGGTATCTGTCTTGAGAATCAGGCTTTTCCCCTGATTCTTACCCAAAAACATTTGACACTCTTCTCACCATCATTAACCTCTGGGCAACCAAAGCACTTTCTAACACACAGAGCTACCCCACCACCTCTCCTTCCTTTTCTATCCCTACTGAAGGGATCATAGCCATCCACTGCAGAGCTACAACCTCTTTTCCCTTCATCTGATGACATAAGAACATGGAATGTGTCTTAAATGCTCCTTCTCTTTCCTGGCTGAGTTCAGCTACACAGAAAAATAAGCACACTGATCCTTCATTTTGAAGTATCACATGGTGAACATCCACATTCATGCTGATTGTTGTTTTGCATATTGTCCTTTACTTCCTCCACAACAGCTGCTCATTTTCCTGCAGGCTTTATGGAGAAAGACATACTTGTTTTTTCTCTGCCAAAATACTTCTTCTTTCCTCTTCCAGTTCTCAGCCCACAGAAAGCTTTCATAAAGGTCATGCAGGCACATGTGATATCAATGTTTGTGTGAATACATCCTTGTATGCATATTCATGGCACTTTCACATTTGACAAATGTTCCAACAAACAGAATTTCTCTCATATGAGTGCTTTAAAGAAAATAAATGTGGTCGTAACTATCAAGAAAGTATTCTTCGTGCATTTGGGGAGAAATATTTACAGTTATGAAAGTGTTTTTGCTGGGCAACAACTAGTACAAATAAATTTGTCATGTGATGAAGACTGAAGGCAATGTGCAAACAGTCCATGAAGCTATACCAGCATATAGACCAGCTAAACATTCTTAGATTTCTGAGCACGTACTCTATTGGGATTAACCTCAAGAGGAGCATAATTTGCCTGTACAGCAGCTCAGATATTTCAAGCCTGTATCACTTCAGTTTCTTTTTTACTAGGAATCAAGTCTCCAATAAAATGTCATAAATCAAAATCCTTTTAAAAATCGATCCCTCTATCCTTTTCCTTGATTTCATGAGGTCACAAGAAAAGAATATAGAAGAAAATTGTGCCTATGACATATGAAACTTTCATTTCAGACAGAGTATTACAGGAGATGACCAGGAAAAAATGTAGATCAGCAGGAGGCATTGAGAAAAAAACAGTTGAAAAGACTTCCATTTCTTCTCTACAACTATGTATGATCCAGCAGACTTTCAGATGAATTTCTCTGTAGGGTTCCATAGACTTCAGACTGAGATTCAGTGTGAATACCTGCAACTTCTGTTAGTTTGCCATACTTTTGAAGCTAACTAGCATTGTACTTGTGCTAGTATAGTCTGGTATATGCAATCTTCAGAAATATTAATTACAATTTACTAAAAAAAATTAGTAAGGTAGAGACTCAGATAAGAGATATTTGCATTAGGCCACCAGAAACTGTTGCAGAAAAGGCATAAGCCAAGAGACAGGTTTGGCCATTTAGATGTTTTTTCAAAGCATAAACCAATGACTTCTCTGTTATCTTTTTTTTCGCCCCTCACTCTTTGTCTATAATAACTGCTTAGGAGGGAAGTTGCTGAACTGTTGTCTGGCGTATTAGGGTCTGAGTCTCATTATGTAAATATTATGCAGATTTCTAAAGAACCAAATGCAGTTGCAAAGTACAGAGAAGGAACACAAGGTTAAATTACTGCTTTCATATTATGGGAGCTAGCATTTATACATCTCTGTATGGCGATTTTAAAAGACAGGGTGGAAGATAAACTCTATAAGCTTTTCTTTTTCAAGTATAATGTCGGGGTCCCTTTCCCCCCTGCCATATGGTCCTGGGAGAGGGGCCTTGGGGGGGAGGCATGGCGTTTCCCTGCCCCTGGTCAGCCTCATTCCTCATTGGTTGTTTTGTGTTCCCCTGCACGGGCAAGGACCCTCGGGTCCCATGATTGAGGAGTTCCTCAGCAGATCCCAGCCATGTGGCTGCAGAAATAAACATCTCTGAAACATCTATCAAGAATCCCTCCATATATATTTCTTCTCCACGGGCCTCGTTGTCTGATACACGTGTTGCAGTATCCGCACTGTAACAAATGGTGGATGATGCGAGCAGAATGATCCCTGATCCCTAAGGACAGCGACTGATTTGTGAGTAAACTCTGGATTTCTCTTCTTGTTTTTGTTTTGCTGTTCCATCTCTAAACTATGGAGGAAACGTGGAAAGACTCTTGGCTCTCTGAGCTGCATATGGACATTTATCTTAAACTTGAAAAGATTCTTGAAAAACGATTTGCAAATTTTAGCTTAATTCAAGCTCAAAAAGAACTGAAACATTTCCTGGCATGGTTGTTTAAGAACTTTTTCTACATTTCTTGGGATTTGATTCTTACCAAAGATTTTGGAAGACTGTTTGGACACAGTTAATTTCTGAGTCAAAATATAGGCCGATGGAAGAATATTCTTGTGAATATTCTTTAATTATCAAGACTGTTGAGCAATGTCAGCTGTGTCTTGGCGAAGGGAAGCGTGCCTCAGGGACTGTGTGGCCTTGCCCACATGCACCGAGCGCTCTCTGAGAAGCGGCGAGGCAGTTCCTGCGCGCGGGGGGGAGCGACACGAGTGTCAGCAGCAGAGTGAGGCGCAGTGGGAGCGGCGTGACCTGGCAGTGCCTGCCCGGCCCCGCGCAGCGCATGGTGGAGTGAGCCCTGTGAACGCCCGACTGAGAGGGGCGGCACGCGGGTGGCGGCTGGCGGCGAAGCAGAGCCGTGCCCAGCTGAAACGTGCGCTGGAGCAGGGCACGGGGGGGCCGCCGCTCGGGGGCCCGGCCGAGACGTGGGCGCGGCCCCAGGCAGTGACAGCAGCTCAGAGCAGAGGAGATGGCGCGCGGGGAGCTGAGCGCAGCCCCAAATGCGACCCCAGGAAGAGCACATAGGCACGAGCAGCCCCGACAGCCCCAGCAGCTCCGACAGCTCCAACACAGGAGCGAGTGAAAGTGAAAGAGAAAGCTAAAACACAGCAAGACAGACAACAGCAGCCACTCGGAAAAAGAAAAAAAAATCACCGTAGCTAAGGTTTTAGGAATAGTAAAATGGTATAATGTTAAACAAAATTATGGTTTTATAATGAGATGTGACAACCAGCAAGACATATTCGTTCATAGAACTGCTATTAAAAAAAATAACCCTGAAAAATACATCCCAAGCTTAGGAGATGGAGAAATAGTAGAGTTCAAATTGTTTAAGGTAGAAAAGGGTTACAAGCAGCAGAGATCACTGGGCCTGATGGTGTTTCTGTAAAAGGCAGTATATATGCTAAAAATCGTAGTCATGTTAGACAATATCTCCATTATAAGCGTCCCCTAGAGTCTCCCTTTCCTAATCCCACCTTTCCCTTTTACCCTATACCCAATATGAACCCTTTCCTAAGTTTATCCCATCCCCAATTTACCCCAATCCGTTTTACACTCCATGGTTTCCCTCACAAAGCCATGCCTTTGCCAATTGTTTCCCCAAAAATCCCTTTCCAATGCTGAGTGGGGGATGAAGAGGCGGAGGGAAGAAATTAACTACTGCTGTTTAGAGTTCCAACAGGTACAAATGGGAGAAACCCTCTCCTGCCTCAGTTTCCCCACAAAGCATGCCTGTCTCCCTTCTGTCAGCCTTAAGATGTTCCAGAGAATCCATTTGGACATTTAAAGACTCAGGAGGGTGGCTTGTTTTGTTTTGAAACTGTCCTTGTTATCTCATGTTTATCCAGTTGTTTTCAATGTTAAGTTTTAAATCTCTTTTATTAAAAATAAACGGGTGAAATGTTGGGGTCCCTCCCCCTGCCATGTGGTCCTGGGAGAGGGGCCCTGGTGGGAGGCACGGCGTTTCCCTGCCCCTGGTCAGCCTCGTTCCCCCTTGGTTGTTTTGTGTTCCCCTGCGCGGGCAAGGACCCTCGGGTCCTGTGATTGAGCAGTTCCTCGGCAGATCCCGGCCATGCGGCTGGAGAAATAAACATCTCTGAAACATCTATCAAGAATCAGTCCATGTACATATTTCCTTTCCATGGGCCTTGTTGTCTGATACACGTGTTGCAGTATCCCCAAAGTAACAGTATATCTCTACCAAACAGCGTGTGGCTGAGAAGAAATTTCTTTCTTAATTACTATTTTGGTTACAAATATTGTTTTCATAATTTCATTTTATTTACTTCTATCTTTCTCCTTTGGCTCTTCCCTCCACTCATCACAATCTCATCAGAGTCATAAGTTTTTATGTTTTCTTTTCCAATATGACTAACTCATATTCTCCTTCTGAGAACGTATTTAGTACTCATTTATAACTGCAAAATACAAGCCAATCTGTTGGATTTCAACAATTGAAATCAAGCGCAAAAGAGTCTTTAGTGTGCTCTCCTCTCAAACATATTAGAAAATGAACTGTTTCACAAGTTATAGGGTAAAAATCTAGCTACATTCTCAGAAACCTTTTTACAGGTGAATTTATTCCACCAAAAAATGATCAAAGCCTAATTTAAATTTAAAAGAGAAGAATTTTAAGATTTATATTTATTAAACAGGTAAAAAGATGAAGCAAAAGCTTCCATTTCATCACAATGGTCTGAGAAAAGAGAAATGGTCTTCACGAGGGAGGAAGACCGTTTTACACTAACCTGGTAGCATGTTACAAGGGGCTACTTTTATTGCATTCAAAAGAATGACATGATGTGAAAGTCTGTTCTGGTAGCATAAGACTATGTATGTGCTAAATAATGGAGATATTAGTATTCTCTTACAGTAATTTGTCTGTGTTGCAAGAAGCAATGAAGTAGCTGTCTTTGATCCAAGTGTAGCTTTTCTCTTTCTAAAAGCTAAGTAAGAGTTACTTAACCTTCTGGACTGCATGAAAAACTTACAAACCTAATCTTTTCTGAGAAAAGTCTGCCTTATTTTTGTCAGCATTTCTCTTCTCCTTTTTATAGCATGCAGTGTTTTTTACATGCTTCTCTCCCCAGGTGAAGTCTCCACCTTGGGTTGTGACAGCATCTGAATCTCATAGCAATCAAGGCTGAAGTCACCAACAGGAATAGAATTCCTAGTAATTCTTAAGCTGTTCTCATGCAGTGTTGTGGGGGCAGGGAAGAGATATCTGAAGAAGCCAACATTTCACAGAGCCAGTGCTGGTAAGAATATTTACAAGGAAGATAAATTCACCCAGAGTAGACAGAATTAAGTATACCAATCAGAATATGATTTTCTATAAAATGACAGTTGCTTATTTAGGACCCAGGTAGCAAAACATTTAAGTGAGTGCTAAAATCAAACCTATTTCTTGAGTGAATGCTCTTTGTAAGCATGTGCGTAATTTGTGTTTAATTATGTTAGTTTTACTGATTTCTGATTTCAGTAAGCTTTCAGGCTCCTTCGACTGACACTCAAACAAACTGATATTGGGAGTCCTGTATTAATGGATGAAGAAATAGACAAAAGGAACACATTTTTGCACTACTTGTCCACACAGACATGCACCTACTGAGCACATTTCAACTCCATGTTTCAAGATAATCTGATTATCCTTGTAGGAAATAGTCAATGTAATGTGAATTATTGTGTGACTATGAAAAGATTGTTTAGAACTCTCTTTTCATAAGTGTCAATAACTTGTGAATTGTGCATGCAGGACTCATAGAATCCATACCACCCTCTCTTGTTCTACTTTCCAGGTAAGTGTTAAGGGTGGGGTATCTTGCAATTTTTTTGACTTGATTTGATTCGTGCCATGTTCCCTTGTAGTTTAACCAAAAGAGAGACAGCAGGCCAGCATATCAGAACTATCAGAAATACTTCTGCATAAATGGAGGTGTCAGCAGCCATTTGAAGTTAAAATGTTGCCTCAAGGAATATTAGTCAGGACACAATGGCAATGTAAACTTTTTCAGATACCATTGTTCCTTTTTAAAACCCCTCCCACCCACATGGAAGCAGATTGAACTGAACAGACAGACTTTTTCTTTTGGGATCACATTTGTCATTATCCAAGACAGTATCAAATTGAAGGACTGTCAACTCCTAGTTCTGTTCAACATGCACATGTTGTATGTCCATATTATTTATTCAGACCAGACTTCCTGGTTCACAGGTTTCCTAGATGAAATAGCTCATTGCTGAAAATCGGGCTTTTCTGTCCATGTGGATTTGTTCAGTGCTACCCTTAAATAAAAGCATGTGTATTTTTTCAGTAGTACAATATTTTTTCATGTAGTGAAGAACGTGATTCTAGCAAGTAAGCAAGGCGAGTGAAATAGCTGAATGTGTAGAACATATAAACTTCAATACTGAATAAGCAGAATTTGAGTTACTTTCACAATTACTATGGCCCACTTACTAGGCTGCTTTCTAGTAACAATAAAATAAATGTTTTCTGAAGGGAAGAAATATTGTGTTTTGTGTTCTCTGAAAATCACTACGTAAGATGTTATTGTTCTTGCTGTCAGTTCTCAACCTCTGTTGTACAGCTTAAGGACTATCACAATACATACCTAAAGCCATACTCTTTTTCAGAAAGGAAAAAAAGGTAAAAATTTTTGTTCTCTTATGCTATGTTTTTATTAAAATACATTTAGCTTAGATAAAATGCTATTCAACAAATGCAAGCCAGTGATTTTGTTGCTTTGGCATATAATTTATTCAGCTCATTCTTGTAGTATTCAGACACCATGAACAGAATACATTATTCAACAAATACCAACAATTACTCCTTGAATAATTTAGTTGATGAATATTTTATGCTTGTGTTAAGACCAGATCCATGTGAGGGAATTAATACTTGTGCACAGCCTGCTGGACTTTTATGGAAAATTGATAGAAACCCAAGAGCTGATATAGACCTTGTCTTGTAGTTTTGGGGTACAGAGGAAGGTAAAACACATTATGATGGACTCTAAACCTTGCAGAAAAAGAAGTGATTGGATATATAGGCTTTATTATTTAATTCCTCTCTGGGTTTGATTGTAATGAACAATCACAAAGTACAGAATGACTGACATCAAATGGGTGAGTGTTAGTTATGGCAGGCAGCTAAAGGTAAAACATGAGTAAAAATGCAGCACATTTGAAAAAGAAAAACAGATGAACTGAGGGGAAAAAACCTGAAATGAGAACTCAAGAAACCTCAAAATGTCAGAAATTATTGGACTCAAGTTTTGGGATCTCTCCTTAAACAAAATACATAAAAATCCCCATGGTATGACTGCAGGTACATCTTCATCTATTCAGTGTGTGACTAGGTCTTCTTGCCTCTACTCCAGATAGGCCCTTCCAGGAGTCAGATAATTAGTATGTACCTACATAAGCAGCATTCTCAAGATCTAGCAAAAGATTTCCGAGATGTAGATGAACAGCCTGAAGCACGATTAGTTGATGCATCCGCCTGTCCCAGAACAGCCAAAAAATTTTGTATTGCACAACAGTAGAAGCATGTGTGCTCTTCAGGAGGATGCTTCTCACAGTGTAACCTCACTGGAACCACAATCCCATCTGGGAGGATCTGATACAGCTGGGGACACACCTTCCATACATTAGAGCATATATTTATATGACATTCAAATAATCAGGCACATCAGATGCTTTCAGCATGATGGCCCCACATTGTATGACCCACCAGATATAGTCTCACTCAGTGGGTCTCTATGTCAGTAAAAGGCTTGCACACAAGAAATCTGGAAATTAATTAACCTGCAAATCAAAACAGAATTTTGTAAATCCCAGTCTTATGGCTTAATCACAAAATCAATCCTTTTTTGCCCGTGTACTACCATATGAATAGGTTACATTCTTGCAGCACATTCTATAAACTGCTGGCTTGGTATCTACTGATGGATACCTTATCAGGTATCTTCCTTGAGAGTGCAGTGACTGTTGCCTTAAAACATTCACTAAATGCAGACCTTCATCAAGGTGAGGCTGTCTTCTGTTTAGATAAAATGATTATAAGTGTTTGCTTTTGAGATCATAATATCTTCTGTATCAGTTCTCCTGCAAGTACATAATTAACCTGTCAACCCACCCTGCAGTAATAAGTGTGATAGATGGGAAATATATTAGGGAAGAACCTGTGTGTGATATGCCTGCAAGCCCTACTCTATCTTCCAAATATTTTTCCTTTAATTAGCACTCAGGTAAAGTCAGACCTTAATGAATTAGCATATAACTGTTATCAGTATACATTATTTTTTCATTCTGAACTGCTCACTCAGGTGAGGTATAAAAGACCTATTATGGGTATATTGGGGGGGAAAAAAACAAGATAGATTGATTCTCTTTGAAAATACCAGAACTTACAGTATTTACAAAGCCTTTCTTGATAAATAAGATGTGGCATGAACTATTAAGTAAAAAATCCTGAAGGAGAAAAACTGGTAAAAAACTTTGTCTCAAAAATGATAACATCAGAAAAAGAAAGTGCTTATGAAAGTGCTTATGCATATGGAAAATACACAAAAAGGTCTAGCTTTGGAATTAGACTTTGTCACAACGACTGGAGAGAAAAAACAGGCATTTGGAGGAATTGATGGTCTGAAGGTATCTGAGTGATGTGAGAGTTTGTATCTCCTGCTTTTTTAAGTGCTTCAGCATTCAATGTCAAATGAATGTACTCAATTATCTGACTATGTTACCACTAGATAAAGTTTTAGAGATTTCAGTTGGAGTATCCTTCCTAACAGCAGCATAGAATGGCAGCAGAAGCAAAGGTGGGAGTAATGGCTGTATCTTCAAGTCTTAGAAACTAACTCTCCCCCTTATAAGATTAGTGAAAACAGTAAAACCAATAAACTAAACAAAAACACTATTCAGTGGCTAGAAGACAAGTCACAATATGAAGCTTAAATAGCTCAATTTATTGAATAGAAAGGTTGAGATGTGTCTTCATCACTGTGAATGGGTACTGACACAAGGAACAAATGCTCAGAACTGGAGGTCTTTCAGTCTCGGAGACAAAGACTAACAAGATCAAATGGCTGGAATTTGAAGCTAGGCAAATGGCTTCAAACTGAAAATGTCTAAATTTAGATTAGATATTAGGAAAAAGTCCTTTACTGTGAGTGGTGAGCCACTAGAACAGGTTGCCCAAACAAGTCTGTCTTGGGCATTATTCCTCTCTCTTTTCCCTTTTCATTTTTATTTTTATTATTATTATTATTGTTGTTATTATTATTATTATATACATTCTTCTTTCAACCCATGAGTTCTACCTCTTTTTTGGATTCTCCATTTCACCAGGGTAATGGTATGAGTGAGCAGCTGCATGATACTCAGTTGCTGGGTGCAGTTAAAACATGACACCTTCTAAAAAGGGAAGCTCTCATCTAATTATTGGAAAAAAACATGTAGTGAAAAAACCCCAGAGAATTAAACCCAAGATTTTAGTTTGTTAGTGAAACATCTATATAAGCTGCTGTAGCCAATGTCTTCTAGCGATAGCAATTATAGTAGACATAAATAATGAGACACAAGGTCAATTCATGTGGGTGTTGAGCCACACCAGGATGGCTACACTACCACAGAAATAGTCCAGATGAATGTACACAATTCTACACATTGCATTGCAATATGTATTTCCGTATCAAAAAAAAAAAAAAAAAAAATCTTTGCAAGCTTTTCCAGTGAATGTGGAAAATATGTCTTTCACTCTGAGGTCTCCTGATGGCATCATCAGCTTTACTTTTAGCAAGACACTGTAACTTGGAGAGCAGTTATTGAAATGCTGGCCCTTCTACAAGGAAGGGCGGATGATCTTCTGGATTGTTGCACACAGTTACATTTTAGTACACCAGATGGAGTGACCACTCCTTGTGAGGCTGTGTTAGTTCTGTCAGGCCAGTCCTGGCTACCTTTTATTCTTTCACCTACATTTCAAAAAGGCAATAATTGTTTAGTCTTCTCTAATAAAGGATAAAAATAAATAGTTCTTTTAAATACAGATCTTTTAGCTATTCCTGACAACATTTTCCTGATCAAGCAAAAATAAATATATCTGAAGAGCTTTCTAGAGAATATATTTCATATTTTGGGACACTTATTTGGCCTGGATAGAAGTCATGGTGATTTTGAATGAGAGTTTTTATCATATAAATATATGATATTTTTTACTAGTGTAAAATTGTGCTGGATAAAAAAGATATACCTAAAACTTTCATTTTCATATGTGTAACAGTAATTGTCATATCTTTTCTTATCTCCTTTCTAGACTGTAACTGAGCAATTTCACTAAACTGGGAGGAAAACGATTAAAAAACTCTCCATCCTGCACAGACTGTCAAAACAGAGTCTATCAGGAGAAACACATCATTCACATCACACAGAGACTGAAAACCCTAAGAGAGACTGGAATCATGGCTAGGTTCCCAGATGGAGCTGGGCAAAGAAGAGCAGTCTAGGCTTTCATGAGTATTGCAAAAATGACCTTTCTAAATCTCAGCTGTGCTGTTATTGCCGAATAAGAAAAAGAGAAGTGTGATAAAGACATAGAAAGTCAAAGGATGCTGGACAGGGACTTCCATGAAACCATGCCTCTTCAAGGATCTGCATTGAACCTACTCTTCACTTATGTATCTCTACAACAACAGAACCTTCTAAGTTCAAGGAGCTTTGAGGACTAAAAACCATTACCTAGAACTGATGTCTCAATCTTCTTATCAAAGAGTTTTTCTGGAAGAAGAATGATGAAAGAGAAATGAACAGCTCATGTATATTTTTCACAATTTAAAAATGTTTGAATTAGAGGAGATATAAAGTTGGTGTATTCTAATCAAAGCTACAAAGCAGAGAAGGAAGAAAATAATGGTTTATTTTTAGCTATTCCTATTACTAAAATTTGCATTTGAAATTGCAGAAGGGGCAGTCAAGAGGTTGTCTTTTTAAGACTTTGCCAGACATGACAGGCTACAGCAAATGGATGGATGACCCATGTGCCTTCATATGACACCCATTATTTTATACATAATGTTTGTCCTCCAAGGAGATTTTTTTTTCATTTTATTAATCCTTATTAATATTAAAGAGAGAATAGTAAAATACTTTCTTTTTTTTTCGTGGAATGTATAAATGCTATAGCTAATCATTTCCCCACAATTATCATAAAACAGCAGTGACATTTTCAGCTCTTCAAAATTATGCAAATTATTGAGTGGGTAAGTACAGTAGCTCTTTTCTCTATTAGAGCACTGCTGTTTAAAGTGGTATTGCATGTCAAGGAGGGCAAGGTGTGAGTAGTTTGATTAGAATTATCCACCCTCCACCAGCATCTCTCTCTGCATCACGCATCTACGTGGTACAGACACCCACTGTCCTTTATTAAATCACATTTGCATTTGCAAATTCATGGAGATGGGCTAAAAAAAAGAAGTACCCAAAGGAAAGTGGGTATTGTTTTTTGTTCCACAGCACCATCATTGTATTGATCTGTATTGTTTTTTGTTCCACGGCACCATCATTCAGTGTACAGGTAGGGAATCTCCACAATTCTTTGAATAAGAAAAAAAAAATAGGAGATGAAGATTTGCATTTCTAAATCTAGACTGGATTTTGAACACAGAAGTTCATTTTGTTCTTCTTAAGCTAAACTCTTTATCTTCTTGAAAGTTATATGGCTATGGAGTTACTCAGCTGAGAGGTGGCAGAACTGAGTGACAAAACTAGAAAGAATGGATCACAGTCTTTTCCTGTTCAGTTCAGCTTTGGAATAATGACAATTCATTTCTATTCACCTGAAGATCCATTTCAAACATGACTGATAAAAAGCACTTCCACTGTTTTCCAGTTTAGCAGGCTTAGTGCAGTAGTTCTTACCAAATCCCCCAAGGAGACAATAGCTTTCTTCCTGCCTGTCTCTTCTGTAGTGCCTTAGTTACCCGGCCTATGAACGCTCACAACAAAGCTGCTGCTCTAGACTGCTCCACGTTATCCTAGTAATTCTCACCCCACTTGGGCTCTCCCATCTGTTTTCTGGAGTGTTTGTGTGTGTTTGTTTGTTTCGAAACCATCTGCCGTCTCGTACCTTCCTCTTCAGCTCCAGCCCTGGAGGAACGGTCTAACTCTCGAGCTCACAGTATAGCACTGGTGCTCCAGGCAGTTGTGTGGACCCTGGTGCTCAAAGCCCTGCATGGACTGGTGTGCCCACAGCAGAGTGCAGCTTTCTTGAGAGGAACCGGCATGAGGAATGGATGTGGTGCTGGTATGAGGTTGTACCTTAGGGAACAAGTCCTGTTCATTAGCAGCACTCTTTGGCTCAAGCCAGTCCTGTTCCTGGCTTTGGAGTTATTTGAGGATGTCTCACTGACATTCACTATGCAGCATAAACATATCTTTAAATTGCATATTATCAGAGATAGCATTTTTATCTCAATTTTCCTATAGGATCCAATAATATTGGTCCATTCAAGACACTTTTAGGTGGCTGTAAGTCTACATATAATTAACAGCATGAAAACAAAGGAAGTCAAACATCAAAGTCAGTTCTTCATTCTTTAAAAGCTAACTACTGGTTGCTTTTCATGTCTTTCTAAGCCAGTTAAGTGGAAACATGACTCCCCTGAACAATCTACACGTGAATGCTGTTAACATTGCTCAATGCACGTTGCTATTCTCTCTTTCAATGTTTCATTGAGATATTAAATTCTAATAACTAAACAGTCTCATTTCCTTTCTAACATTTAGATAGAGGGTTTTTTTACCATTTTTAAATAGAAGAACTAAAGCCAACTATATTCTTATCTCCTATTTTCAATTTAGCTTCAGAAATTAAAATTTCTACCATATAATTGAACCAAAATTATCTATGACTTTCCAGTGCTTTTCATTCTGTAAACCCATGCTGCAAATAGAAATTCAAGGCTATGATCAAGTACAAATCACCTGTTGTCATTGACTAGAGCATTATAAAACTGATGTATTTCCTCCCTTTTAGCTGTTTTTCCAAATGATTTCACGGTCACAATGGACACCTATGAAGTCTATTAAAGAAAAAGAAGTGATGCTGTAGTATTCTTTTCCAGTTCTTTGCCAATTGCAAGCACAAGTACAGGCTGGACAGTGAATGGATTGAGAGCAGACCTGGAGAGAAGGACTTGGGGATGTTGGTTGATGAGAAGTTGAACATGCCCTGGCAATGTGTGCTTGCAACCTGGAAACCCAACAACTGAAAGCAGGTGGAGGGAGGTGATTCTGCCACTCTGCTCTCATAAGACTGCACCTGGAGTGCCATCCATCTCTGGGACCCCCAACAGAAGGGAGACATAGACCTGTTGGAGTGAATCCAGAGGAAACCAAGAAGATGATCAGAGGGCTGGAGCACCTCTCCTACAGAGACAGGCTGAGGGAGCTGGGGTGGTTAAGCCTGAAGAAGAAAAGGCTCCAGAGAGACTTTATATCACCTAAAGAGGGTATAAGAGAGCTGGAAAGGGACTTTTTACCACAGCCTGTAGTGAGAGGTCAAGGGGCAATGGCTACAAACTGATAGAGGGTAGATTTAGATTGGACATGGAAGAAAGTCTTTACTGTGAGAGCGGTGAGGCACTGGCACACATTGGCCAAAGCAGTGGATGTCCCATCCCTGGAAGCCTTCAAGGCCAGGTTGGATGGGGCCTTGAGCAACTTGGTCTAGTGAAATGTACCCCTTCCCATGGCAGGGCATCTGTGACTGGAAGATATTTGAGGTCATTTCCAACCCAAGCAAATCTATGAGTCATGCAAGTAGCTATAACATAAAGCTCTTGTATATGAAAAAGTACTAGTTCATTCAGGAATAATTAATATAAAGAGAAAATTATTTTGAGCATTTTAATAGAAACATACAGTATATTTTAAGAGTCTTGGGGTGTTCTTTCCTTTCATTTTTCTTTCTACTATGTTGAAAATTAAATTCTGTAATAGAAGTGCCAGGCCAAACACCGATATATTTTTAAGGAAGAATATAGGGACCTTATTTGCATCTTCTTTTGTGTGCCCAGTGTTATCCCAATAATTTTCTGAAATAGTACCTGATCTCTGCCTTGCAGATATCTCCTGGCCTCCCCTCCTCCAAACCCTTGGCTACAGAACTTGAACTAGATAGTGAGATACAGAGGCAACGCATAGCAACATCTGAAATCCACAGAAGAGCACCAAGGCAAGTTTATACAAGCGAATGAAACAGTGCCAGGGCTCAGACACCAGGTGGCTCAGTCATCCATACTGTTAACTTTTTAACCAGCTCTTGGCACGCTTTTGTCCAGGTCCAGGTTAGCACTGTCCCATGAAGATCCCAGGGGTGCTTGGAGGTCAGAACCAAGCAAGGACAATCCCCATTAGACAGCTGAGACAAAGCCTCCTAGTTCTGGTAGCTGAGGGTTTAGTAGGATAGATGGGACTAGATGGTGTCAGTTGGCCTCAGGGTCAAAATAGTGTTGCCCTCACTATTCAATTTACTGGTATAGATGCTGCCTCAGGCTCCTGTCTATTTGCAGAGACAGAAATAAATTCTGTACAGGCTTGTCTTTTCCCTATCATAAGGGCACAACACTGCTGTTGATGACATTTTTGTTATACATGAAACTGGCAGGATGCAAACAAACAGGAAAACACCAGAAGGCACTGTCCAGGATTCATAACTTTAACAGCTCGTTCAAAGCAAAAATTGTGCAGTGAATAAAGAACTTTTAAAACTGGTGATATGGAAGCTTGGCTAGCCCTTGCAGGCAGTTCTTTGAGCCCCATGCAGGTAAAACTGTCACGTTTCGAACCATAAAAACAAAAAATGTACCTTTTTTTCTTCCCTCCAGTCTCCATCACCAGAGGTATGCACTCCTTGGAGCACGACAGGCATGGGATGCTTGTGCTTTCACCACGCCCTGATGCTGCATCTCTCTGTCCATTGATTGTGCTGGAAGCAAGGTTACAGCAACTCTCTGTGTAGGCACCAAGAAAGATAGAAAAGGCAAGTAGTACTGTTACTAATACCAGACATACTTTAAGACATCTTGGTACAGCTACAAAGCTCTTCCATGAATGGAGGGAGAATAAAAAAGACCTGAAAATATATTTGTCAGAAAAGATTGAGTTGAGGGAGGAGAAAAAGTTCAAGACACAAATCCCAAAACTTTATAGAACAGTAGGTACTTTGGGGGCAGGAGGGGGTGAGGACTACTAGGAATATTCTCTATGCTTAAGCAAAAGGCTGAAATTGTTCTTTTGTGCCTTATGACACAAGCATTTATTCCAGAAATATGCTGGTTCAGATCCTTTCTGAAATAATTCAATTTTTCATGACTGCTTAGCAATAGGCAGAAATGTTCTCACATATTTAATTTCTCTTTTGTGGCTGATATTGTCTGGAATTTACATCTAAGTTCTCAGTTTGAAAGGTAGTTGTGTTCTCTTCAGGAAAGCAGAGTCCATAACACTTGGATTTTAACTTAGATTCAAAGAATATTTACTGAATCAGAGCTGTAGTAGCTCTGACAAAGTTAATCACCGAGTCCATAGAAGTCCAAATCTGATGTAGAGATTTAAGACAACAAATGCCTATTTGCCTTTTATTTTTACTTTTGACATTTAGGAAAAAAAAAAAAAAAAGAAGAAGAGGAAGAAGAAGAAAGATAGGAACTCAGTTCATTTAAACTTATTAAGTTGGTCTTACAAACCTAGACCCTCACTAATGCTCTAACAGTGAGCCTTCCCACCTGCTCTCCAATACTGTGTGCCCTTATAAGCACCCAGAATTGAACCACACATGCTCTGAATCACCCTGTAGCTTTTCTTCATTGAATTTATTTGGAATGTATTTTCCCATTAACATTGAAGCTGAAGCACCACCACATCTAGGTGCCTGGGTTACACACACAGCAAAGCTCTCCACTCACTGCAGACCATATGGAAAAATTCAATTTCTTTGGAACTATGTTTTTTGATCTAGTTCTACTCTCAAACCTGCTCATGTTATGACTGAAACTTGAAAGCTAACCCTCCCTTTTTGCTCCCAAAAGAACAGAAAAAAAAGTACTTCACCGGGTCATCTTTTCATTGAATTCCTTTAGTCAGTTTTAGTTTCTGCCTGTCAGAAGCACATAAACTTCATGAACAAAAACCAAGGAAAACTCCAAATTCCATTCAGGGTTTTTCTAAAATGTTTATCTTTTAAAAGTTTCATGATATCCTGTATGGTCTTTCATTCAATTCACTTTTGACTGAGATGTTATATTACTATTTTTTTTTAATCAAATTCTCCCGAGACTCAGTGAGTTAGAGACTAAATTCTAAAATATTTGGAGAAAAATGTTTAAAATAAGAAGAAATGGAAGAAAATGTTAATACCATTTTCTGCAAGTCAAATTTGTTTTGCTGACTTTTCCTCCATCCTGAGTTTTTTAAACATGAGGAGACTAAAGTATTTTTCTTAAAATATAGTATTACCTTGATAAAATTATTGGGATTTTTTCTTTGTTGTGATGTCCTACATGGTTTTAACCCATAGCCATCTTCAAACATGTCATCATTGGTCAAATTTCTTCATGGCTTTGCAAACAGCTACAGCCTCAGTGCAGACATTGCGCAGACTCTGTAATGAGGATATAAACCAGTGCTCACCTGAGGTTACCTCCCAGCACAGCAGCACTAACAGCAACCCAACACAGACAGCTGGGGAGAGGTGGGTTTTTTCTTCCTAATGAAGGACTGAAAAGTGATCTTAGTTATGCTAGCATTGTGCCATTACAGCTCAGTGGGCTTCAGTGGAAATCCTCTGGAATTAGTTCAGATAGATTAAACGTAACTCTCTAAATGTTATATTTACTGAATTGCACTCATCCAGCAATGTTAAAGCACCTTGAGAACATTAGTTAAGTTCCAGAATCTCTCCTTCCATGGTTTCCCAAGTGGAAAATAAATTAATATGGTTTATGGACATTTAAATCATCATCCAGGAATATTCCCCAAATTTGTGCAAGATCACACAGAAAATCACCATCCAGGTCAGATACAGAACTGAATGTCCCACATCTTCACTTGGGCTCTGGTACTACACATTTTATCCTCTTTTAGAACAATAGATTTAAACTCTTACAGATTATTACTTTATCTTAAACTCTCTCTTACCTCAAATGGCTGCTGAGTTCTCAGTCGGGCCATTTAACATAAGTGCCTGCTCTAGTTATTCAGTCCATTAAAACAGAAATCAGACTACATTACCCAGAACACACTTAAGCCTCCCACAGCCCTGCTCAGTCACAGAGGCAGTCTGCCAATAAATAAGCTCTCTACAGTGTTCCCTACAAAATAATTTAGGAGTTCTATGTTAAAATATATGAATACATATGTTTATACAAACCCAACAGCCAATATCTGAATTATCAGTTAATTTAGTTAGGCAAGCACTTGCTTATGCATGTTGGGTTGGATATTTCATTACCCATGGCTAATTCCTGGGATGCTGTTAGCAAGCTTCCTAACTTCTTTCTCTGTTGCCATAGTCCTCTGCTTTGAAAACACAGACATTCTTTTCTTTGGTTGTAGGACATTTTTGCTATTTGAACTAATTTGGCCATGGGAAGCACAGGATGTTTTGTGTGTGTGGTTCTTGGACACAAAAAGAGAGTTAATTCACACATGAGCAAGGTAGACAATTCCCTAAATTAAGATAGGAGGAAAGACAAATAAAAAAAATCCCTAATGCCTGCTTTACTAAATTCCTAAGAAACTAGGTTAATTTTGGTCATTGCCACCACTGGAGGAAGTTCAGAGCTGTGAGAGAAAGTAGGTGCTGCGGGAAACAATGTGTTTAAAATTTACATAGATGGGTCCTCAAGGCAAATTCACAGTTCTACTTTCCCTGTGGAGGCAGTGGAACAGCAAAACTAATTCTGAAGTATTCTTCCCCATTTCTTCCTTCCACCACTTTTGCTTCTCCTGATGCCATGGCATGAACATGACTCAGTCCCAGGTCTTTGTCTTGAGAGCAGCAAAATGAAGATTTACCTGTATCGCCTTCAACTGACTCTAAGCACACGCCTTAGCTTAGCAAATTCAGGTCTCAGTCAGGTAACACATGTGAATTACTAGTCTGCAGTCCTGCAGGTAATTGAATGCCCTCAAAACTCATATACAAAATGTGTGACTTTGCAAGACCTGAGCTCTATAAGAATAAACATAATCAAATTCAGACAGCATTTGCTTGCCAATTACTGGCAGATTTGCACCATTTATGGTCAGTCCATTATTACACAGACCTACAAATTGAATTTGTTACAGAAAATGTTAAGAAGGAAGGATCTTTGGCTTCAATTTATCCAGAACAAATGGGCAAATGGAAAAAATCAAATCTGAATTTGTAGCTACAAGGCAATTTGGACAAATGTTAGGCTATACTGTCCTATCTGTGAAGCAAAACATGATCCAAACTATCTCAATGCATTGAGATTATATAATTTGATGATAATATCTAGCACTGTGGCAGCACAAGCAATCTGGTGTTCAGCACATTCCTGAATTTTGTTTAAAAGACTTTTTTTTTAGCTCAAATATCTTTGTTGGTTTAGATTGCACATTTATGGTGTAAAAGTGAAACAAACGGTCCTAAATGGGAGAAAAGATGCCTGTGGTATAATTGATTTGCCAATTGCCTTGATTACTGTAGGAATGTTCAGCACTTTTTCCTCCTCAGGGAGATTTTATCTTGAAAAACTATGCCTTCAGACAGACACTCCCATACAAGTTAATCTGTCTTTTGTAACAGATAGGATTCAAAAATGCCCAGTGAAAACTGTGGTATTTGCTGAATGTCATGGGTTGTCTCTCTCTGGATGCCAGGTACCCACCAAAGCCTCTCTGTCACTCCCCTCTGCAAATGAGCAGGGGACAGAAAATATGAAGGGTTCATGGGCTGAGATAAGGACTGGGAGAGAGATAATCCACCAGTTACCACCCCAGGAAAAACAGACAAGACTTAGGAAAATTAATTGAATTTATTACCAATCAAAATAAGAGCAGGATAATGAGAAGTAAATCTTAAAACACCTTACTCTTCAACCCTCTCTCCTTCCCAGATCCACCTCCTTCCCCAGAGGTACAGGGAGACACCTGTAGTGGGGTTTACAATCAGTTCATCACACATTATTCCTGCTGCTGATCAGGGAGAGGAGTCCTCCTCCTGCTCCAGCATGGGGTCCCTCCCACAGAGACAGTTCTCCATGAACTTCTCCAGTGTATGTTCTCATGGGCTACATTTCTTTATGAACTGTTCCAGCATGGGTCCCTTTCTACGGGGTGCAGTCCTTCTAGAACCACCTGCTCCAGCATGGATCCCCCACAGGGTCACAAGTCCTGATAGGAAACCTGCTCATCCTGCCTCCATGTGTCTGCAGGTCCCTGCCATGGGGTCACAGCCTACTTTGGGCATGCACCTTCTCCAGGGTGGGGCCCTTCATGGGCTGCAGGTGGATCTCTGCTCCTGCACAGAGCTCCATGGGCTGCAGGGGCACAGCTGCCTCACCAGGGTCTGCACCATGGACTGCAGGGGAATCTCTGCTCCAGATCCTGCCCCTCCTTCTCCACTGACCTTGGTGTCTGCATAGTTGTTCCTCTCACACATTCTCACTCTTCTCTTCTCTGAGCACAATTACTTCAGCTCAAGAATTTGTTTTCCTGTTGCTGCCTGTTCTGAGCTTCCCCTCGCCCTCCCAAAGACACTTGCTCCTGCCACGTGCTCTGAGCTCCTTTGTTCCAAGCGCAGGCAAAACCAAATGTAACTCAGACTCTTTAGCAGTGTCTGACTGGCCGGTCACCCCGGGTCTGCCCCCAGTCCTCTGCTTTCCCCTTATCCTATTAAAAGAGACGGTCGAGGGAGGCCCTGCCCTCTCTTGGTTCAGCTATCTTCCTGTGAACTCCTCTTGTTGTCTGTCTCATTTGAAAGCTTCTAACTGCAGGAAATTGAGCGAGCAGGGAGCTATATTTCTCCCTCTTTGCTTCTGCTGATGGTATTTGCTTTGCAGATGATACAGGTACCGAGTTTAGAGCTACTAAAGTGCTAGATCACCCGTGCTACCTCTCTAGGCTGCTCGAGGCTTTCTAAGGCATTAAAGTACTAGCCTAGCCAGTATAAAGCTGAAAAGATACCTTCCACATTTTCTCTTCTTAAATATGTTATTACAGAGGTGTTATTACCATTGGTGATTGGCCTAGCCTTGGCCAGCAGTGGGTCCAATTTGTAGCCATCTGGCACTGTCTCTGCTGGATGTGGGGGAAGCTTCTGGCAGCTTCTCACAGAAGCCACCCGTGTAACCACCCCAACTTCCAAAACCTGGCCATGCAAACCCAACACACTACAACAGCAATTTAGTTGGTGGGAGAGGATGTAGCTTTAAAATAATTTTCTCTCTCTAGAATAAACAGTCCCACCTCTTTCATCCTTTCTTCATTTTACTGACACTCCAGGCCATTAGTAGTCTTCACAGCCCTTTGTTGGACTCTCTCCAGTAGTTCTACGTCTTTCCATAGACAAGAAGAAACTCACACAGCAAAAATACTGTTGATTCTCGTGAAGAGCACACATCACATTTCAAAACTGACGTAGGTCTTCGGATCTGTTGTATGGAATTCATCTCATCCAGCTTCATGGATAAGATCCTGCTTAGACTAATGACACCTAAATTCGAGTTCACATGGAACAGTCTAACTGCATTCTGGGAGGTGGAATTCAATAACTTAAATACCTATGACCTAGAAGGCCCCACCTAACTCCATCTGTTACTAGTTCTAGAAGAGGGTATTTCCTCTAATTCCCTTCTCATATCTGCCAGTCTGGTGTGGATGCCTTGAATTCTTTAGGGTTGTCTCAGATGTAGCAGTGTGGCTATTAACTGCGATGGGATTATAGTGCCTGCTGACTGCTAAAGGTCGGTGATTTAATCTCAGATTCAATCTGCTCACCACTGAAATCAACAGAAAAGACATCTTTATGGATGGTGGCTACTTGAGATATCCTGTAGGTGTTTTTTATAGTCATTGGAGAAAATCTGGCCACTCTAGGATGTAATTTTTCTGGCATTTGCCATGAAGTGACCCCCTCCTCCTTTAAAAGGATATTTTCATATTTTCTTGGAGAGATCCTGTTCCTTATTTCAACACCTGCAATACTTCAATGTGCATGGGAGCTTCCACTTTACAAAACCATCTCTGACTGGCTTTGTTCTTCCCAGGGTTTGCTCACCCACACGTTTCACTGGGACTTGTAAAAGCACAGCACTTGCTGCTTGATGCTGCAGTCAGATAAGCTTCTCCACTGAGTCTTTCCCCATGAATTGTAGAAGGCTATTGCCATCCTCTGGCAGTCACAGGAAGGTGTTTGAAGGAAGGTCAGCTCCCAATTGTTCAAGTAGGGCAAGTCAAAGCAGGGTAAAGGTGTTGCAGTGGGGATCCTGCAACACGCATATATCAAACCAGGAGTCCCGTGGAAAGGAAATATATATGGACAGACGGGTTCTTGCTAGATGTTTCAGAGATGTTTATTTCTCCAGCCGCATGGCCGGAGCTCTGCCCAGGAACTGTTCCAGTCACGGGACCAAGGGTCCTTCTGCCCGCGCAGGGAACACAAACCAACCAATGGGAACGAGGCTGAGCAGGGACAGGGAAGCCCCGTGTCTGTGCCCTCAGGGCCCCTCTCCCAGGGCTACACAGCGGGGGAGAGACCCCAACACCTCACCCGTTTTATTTTAATAAAAGGAGAATGAAAACAACTGGATAAACATAACAAGAACAGTTTCAAAACAAAACAAGCCACCCTCCTGAGTCTTTAAATGTCCAAACAGATTCTCTGGAACATCTTAGGGCTGACAGAAGGGAGACAGAATTCTCTGAGCATGCTTTGTGGGGAAACTGAGGCAGGAGAGGGTTTAACTTCTTCCCTCCCCCTTTTCATCCCCCACTCGGCATTGGAAAGGGATTATTGGGGAAACAATTGGCAAAAGCATGGTTTTGTGAGGGAAACCATGGATGAAAAAAACGGATTGGGAATACACTGGGGGTAATAGGACATAGGGTAAAAGGGAAAGGTGGGATTAGGAAAGGGAAACTGTAGGGGGGACTTACAATGGAGATACTGTCTAACATGACTACGATTTTTTGCATATATACTGCCTTTCACAGGAACACCATCAGGCCCAGTGACCTGCGATGCTTGTAACCCTTTTCTACCTTGTATAATTTTGAATTGCACCACCTCTCCATCTCCCAAGCTTGGGATGTATTTTTCAGGGTTATTCTTTTTAATAGCAGTTCTATGCACGAATATGTCTTGCTGGTTGTCACACCTTGTTATAAAACCATAATTTTGCTTAACATTATACCATTTTACTATCCCTAAGGTCTTAGTTACTATGATCTTTTTCCGAGTGGCTGCTGTTTTCTGTCTCGCTGCGTCTTTGCTCTCTCCTTCGGTCGCTCCCGTGTTGGAATTGTCGGGGCTGCTGGTGCCTGCGCGCTCTTCCCGGGGTCGCGTTCGGGGCTGCGTGGGCCGGGCCGGGCCGCGCCGCTCAGTTCTCCGTGCGTCGCCTCCTCTGGTCACAGCTTCGCTGTCGCTGCCGGGCGCTGCATCCAAGTCTCGGCCGGGCCCCCGGGCGACGACTCCCCCGCGCCCTGCTCCAGCGCGTGTTTCGGTTCGGCGCGGCTCCGTCTCGGTCGGGCATTCCCGGGGCTCGCTCCACCACACGCTGCACGCGGCCGGGCAGGCACCGCCGGGTCCCGCCGCTCCTCGCTCCGCCGCCGACACTGCGGCTCGCGTGGCTCCGCCCGCGCACGGGAACTGCCTCGCTGCTGCTCGCAGAGCGCTCGGTGCACGTGGCCTGGGCCGCACGGTCCCTGCGCCAGGCTTCCCTTCGCCAGGACACAGCTGACATTGCTCAACAGTCTCGGTAACTAAATAATATTCACGAAAATATTCTTCCATCGGCATATATTTTGACTCCAGTATTAACTGTGTCCAAACGGTTTTCCAAAAGCCCTTGGTAAGAATTAAATCCCAAGAAACATAGAAAAAGTTCTTAAACAACCATGCCAGGAAGTGTTTCAGTTCTTTCTGAGCTTGAATCAAGCTAAAATTTACAAATCGTTGTTCAAGAATCGTTTTAAGTTTAAGATAAATGTCCATATGCGGCTCGGAGAGCCAAGAGTCTTCCCACGGTTCCTCCATAGTTTAGATACGGAATAGCAAAGCAAAACCAAGAAGAGGAATTCAAAGTTTCCAGGGTTTACTCACACAAATCAGTCGCTTAGGGATCGGGGATCGTTCTGCTCACATCATCCACCATTTGTTGCAGTGGGGATCCTGCAACACGCATATATCAAACCAGGAGTCCCGTGGTAAGGAAATATATATGGACAGACGGGTTCTTGCTAGATGTTTCAGAGATGTTTATTTCTCCAGCCGCATGGCCGGGGCTCTGCCCAGGAACTGTTCCAGTCACGGGACCAAGGGTCCTTCTGCCCGCGCAGGGAACACAAACCAACCAATGGGAACGAGGCTGAGCAGGGACAGGGAAGCCCCGTGTCTGTGCCCTCAGGGCCCCTCTCCCAGGGCTACACGGCGGGGGAGAGACCCCAACATAAAGGGAGGTCATCCAAAGTAAAGGAGACAACAGACTAGAAGTCAGCAGCAGTATAACCCTGTTCCAATCAGTATTGTGTCTGTGTTGAAGAGCTCTAATGAGAAAAAAGGATTATTAACTTTCAAGTATTGCAATGACAGCTTGTTTTTCTCTGTGAATGCATGGTATACTCACATGGCACAGCACAGAACCATATACGCTTATCTAGGTGCTAAGTATAACATCTCATTACAATTCACTTTGCCCACATCCTGACTGAAGGGTGGGCAAGAACAGAGTGTTTCCAGCTAAAGTGAGCTCAGTGTAAGGTCATCATTAACCCCTCTGTGCATATTACTATGATTTACAGCAATGGACGAGTACAAGCATCAGCAAAACTTCCATGGACAAATTCTAGTCCATAATAATACTGTGCAGAATACAATCATTAGAATTATGGGACTGGTTTCAAAATATTTAATTTTTAAAGGTTCTAAAGTTGACCTTGAAAATTTCCCTCTTCACTTGCCGTCTCTTCCTGTGATCAAACATTCTCAGTCATCACAAACTGCACACATCACATGCATTTTCTCACAATATCTCATATGAAAGACAAAGTCACCTTGCAATTTTAACCTCAAATAAAACCAAACCAAAACAAATTCCTATTTTCGTTGCCACCAAATTTAACTGAAAAGAGAAGCTGACAGAATAGGAAGACCCTTCAGACCTTCATTGTAATCCTCTCTTTTCTGACCCTTTCCAGCTCTGTTTAGCTTTCACTTCCTTCATCTCTTACATATGATTTATCGTTCTTTTTTGCAGCAGCCTTGTCCTATTCACAGCAGAGTACCATTTTCACAGAGTTGTCCTTCTGTGGCAGCAGGAATCCTTGTCACAGAACTGCAAAGAACTTCACTCACCTGATACTAAGTTCTGTTAAAGAGATACAAAATCTTATTCTTTAGAGAGATTAGTTTTAATCTTCTTGTTCACTTGTTTCTCACAGTATCACCTAACCTTTTCATGACTTGATGTGATGGGGTGGGAGAAGGGGTACCTATAAGCCAAATTTCTAGAACAGCACATTTCATAGTTTCCTTTTCAGTTGTAGCCAGTGGTCCTCATCACACCTGAGTTCTAGTATCCTGCTCATTAATTCCCCTGCCAGTCAAGAAAAAGAAGAGGGATACAAGTGCTATTTGCTTTCCCTGACAAGTATGAAATAGACTCCAGTGGAGCATGCACCTGACAGGAGACTACAGATTTTGGGTTAGATGAAGACATAATGGTACATAATGGACATCAGAATGTATTGTCAAGATTGGTCATTTGTTAACAACTACAGGGAAGTGTGTTATAGCTGTGGATATGTTTAGATATAAAAAGAAGGGAAGATGGGTGTGAAAGCTACCTTAACTTCATTTCCAGTGGCAGCACTGGTGGGAAACGCCTTTCGGTATCCTTCATTGTTTTTTCTCAGGTTCCAGTCAGTGATACACTGATAATGTTGCATGACACACTCTGTGCTCTATTTCCACCAGCTGAGAACCTGCAACTTTCTCTTTTCCTCCACAAAATTCACCATACAAAGATTCATATTTAGAACTTATGCTAGTTCTATTTCATATTATCACAAAAAGATTCAAGAGCTGGATATACTCAGAGACATTCAGGAAGTGCCTGTCTTTGTGACATTGGTAACATTGAGCAGATACAGAAAACGCAAAATAAAAAAAAAGTATAAACAAATATGACCTACTCAGGTTCAAAACTAGGATCCTGAAAACTATTTGTCCTCTTCCTGACTTCTAAAAGTATTTGAATTCCCTGATCATGTTCTTCTTCTGCATGTGCCTTGATGTCTTGGTGGAACTGAGAAATTCATCTGATGTGTAAGTCCAGTCAGGTAGCTCCTCCTCAAAAGTACCTTAATGTTTTCAAATCTGTGATTGGATTCTTCTCACATGACCTGAATATCTACAAATAAACCACCTTCTTATTTAACACATCCTTTACTACTGATGAAGTCAAGCACGTCTGCAGGCAGTTCACTTCATCCAAAGACATCTCTTATGAATCAGTCTGTGACAATATCTGTCCTCCACTGGATGGAGAGAGAAATAGAGTGATGAGTTCAGGAAGAAGTTCTGTGCAACATAATGTTTTGCACAACAATAGTGGTGCAAGGCATAGTAATCTCCTCAAGCACCTATCCTGTACCATTACCTCCTTTCACATGCACTGAAAGAACTGATGTTTTTTTCAAAGTTTTATTGCCAAGTCCATGCTTTAAATCCATGTTGATGATAAACCAAAAGTCTTCCCAAACCATAGAATTGGACTTTCATAATTAACTTGTAAATGTTTCCATGAGATAACTCTTGCTAATACACACACTACCTTACTTACTGATCAGAACATTTGGAAGTCCTAGGAACCATATTTTTCTCTAGTAAATTTACTGCTGATATCTTTATCCCACTTGGTCCAAAATCCAAATTACAAAGTTTCCTTCTTGTCCAGAGTGCAGAGACTTCTGCCACTATAAAGGAAATAATATTTTTTTAAATGTTCTTTTATGAATAGGAAGGGCAAGGTTTCTATGTGCTGACCAATTTTACATGTTTGTTTTTTTTCGGGGGGGGCTAGTGTTTGATCATTCTGTTTGCGTCACCTACTTTCCTCAAGATAAATAAGGTGCCCCAATTAATGCTCCATTCTCAGAACCAGGTATCTTGAAGTTAAAAATATCAAGAGCAAGCTTTACAGTACTGTGACTGATCTCTTTAGGCTTACCCTGCTTAAAATAGTCCATTTGCAATTTGCTAATGTGGAGCCAAGTTTTCAAACACCTCTCCAATATTGGGGTTCACCAGCTGGAGGATGAAGGAAATCTACATCAGGCCCAATGTAACTCTCTAGTTTGCAAAAAAAGTACTGCTTTTAATGAACACTAATTATAATTGGGGGAAGATAAGCTGTGGATTCAACAGAGGGGAAAAAGGCTAATGCTTTTAAAATGTAGTCTGATTAATGAGGCTGTCATAGAACTTATTTATAGGTATGCTGTACAAAGTATCATAATCTCTGGAAAGATTGCCAGCAAATTAAAGCCATCAGAGTTTAGAAATCATAAAACTGATTTGACTCCAAAGGATATTCCGTACAGGCCAATCACAGAATTATAGCTGAGGTAGAGAAGTTGTGAAGATCAAGCGTTCTTAAATTGTTCTGGGGTGTGGGTCACATTTCAACCCCTTGACTCCCGCTTTCGGCCTCGTGTAACAGCAGCAATTGCCTTCTTTGAATAGAGGCATTCAGAAAATATTTAATATCATTTTAGCTGGTTTTAATGTAAGACAGCAGATGGAAATGCAGAGGAATGTGCTTTGCTGGGCAGTTCCCTATGGGCCTCCAGCAAGTGCTTCATGAATCACTAATGGTGCATGGTCTGCAGTTGGGAGCTATTGATTTGAAGAAAGCCCAAGTAAGTAAACAGACAGACCTTGTACTATATGGTGAAGGTCACTAAACGTAAGAAACAAAATTTTCCCTACAGCAATGTGCATGGAGCATTTGGTATCCTGAAAGTTAAAAAAATAAATAAAGAAGTAATAAAAACCCCCATATTTGGGTTGTTATATTTAAAGGAAGTACACTGACAGAAAGAGAGACTCAGGCATATAGGTGCAAGACACAGGTCATCTGGGAATTGGCAAAGAAAGGAATCTAGGCTCCTTTTTGTTGAGAATGACAAGTCCCTTTAATGTAAACCACCTTTAAATCTTGACTCCAAAGGATTAAAAAAGTAATCCAAACTAAGACAAATGGAGTGGGGGCAGATAAGGCTGTTTTAGTTGAAATCTGCATCAGAGAGGATGGCCTACATGTGTTAATGCATACTTACAAACTTTTAAGGGGCAGAAAGGAAAAAAAATGTATAATATGGCAAGGGAGTGCATGAAGTTGACTGTCTGGATATGTTGTCAGACCTGAAAAAGGAGGAAAATCACCAATTATTACAATAATTCAAAATTTAGTATGAAGTCATAAGAAGAAAACACTTAGAAATGATTGATTTCCCAGCCTACCATAATGCCTTTGGACATCAATATAATATTTGATGATACCAATGTTTGCCTCTTGTTCCTCTCATAGCTCTATAGATGTTAACTTGCAGGCAGCCTTGCTGGCACAAGAACATAATAGCATATAGGATTTTGGCTATACTGAGCACTGGATAAATTTGATGACTTATAAAATCCTTTAGCCTAGAAGTGCTTTATTTTCAAGCTCCACTATAATTAGTTACAAAGGTTTTTTGAGTGAGATGTGAGGCAAGGCTGGAGGGTTGTTGTTAAATTAAATCAATTTCACCTTCTTTTTCTCTTGCTGTAATATTTTCCTTTAAATCTATAGTGAAGAAACAGACAGTCATTTACCAACAACGATTTGTTCAGTAGTTTCAACAACACGTTCAGGAACAATGAAGGGATTCAGCTGATACCAGTCTTTGGCTGAATAGCTCTCTATGTGTCTGTCAGGCTGTGTCTCCACCTACATTACATATTCTAAGCATGGCCAGCTTCCTCAGTTTGAAGGAAGGCACAGTTGACCTACATAAACTTCTCAGGCTTTAACTGAATTTTGAGCAGAGGCAGCATGCCCCACCAGCTCTGTTCAGTCTCCCAGATCTGAACAGCCTCATACATTACTGATACTCCATAGTTTGCAAGATCAAAAGAATAGGGATGTATCTCCAGAAAACCTGGTCTGGTTTTATAGTCCATGAATTCTAAAACAAAGGTCTCGAGAAGGAACTACAGTGTATCCCATGCTCTTAAGTGGGGTGGATGGAAGAAGCATTCTAGCAGAAGAATAACAAAGTTGAGGTTTAAGAACTGTGACAGAGAACTGAAATTTGCTCAGGGATGACACAGACGTGGTAGCTACTAACAGAGAAAAGGAGTCCTCACCCACTTGCTCTCCTCTGACATACAATTCATGAACGTCACAAGTATTCATACTCCAGATTCTGAAATGATTATGCTTTTCCGCTCATTTACTTGAGTGAATCTTGACATATACAAAAAGACCCGAGATGGATTTGTATGAACATTTAATGCACGCATACAGACAATGAGGAAATAACAGGAAAAATTTTAAAGCTGAAATATACGCCTTTAACAATCGCTTAAGTCCTGACTAGAAAAGATAGCTGCTGAAAGCGTATCAGTGATTAGTCTCCTGACCTTTCTTCAACTTGAAGTCATCAGCTATTGTTCGTCACTGATAAAAATAATAACCTTTATTTTATGAGGTGACTGACAGACAATCCTTAGAGACCACAGTCTTTCACAAGAGCAACGTGCTTAAAAAAGAAGTCATATTTAGTAGGCTCAATACAGTGAAATTAATTCAGAATTTTTATATCAAATATTGGAAACATGAAACACTGTCTATGAAAAAAAAAAAGGAAAGGAAAAAGGAACATTCAAATGACTTTTAAAGGAAAAAGCCGTAGCAAAAGTTTGGGCAAAAGAATGGCAGAGTATTAAAATTTATTTCCCCTTTACCCAAATTTTATTTTCAATAAGAAGGTAGAAAATTTCTCAATGTTTTCTTTTCCTTTTTTTTCATTTTGAAAGGCTAAGAGGAGGGAAATCCAAAACTGTATGAACTATCACAGGGAATATCTTGTCTTTGACAATGGCGAGTTCTGAATCCTCAGATATGAACACTGTTATACTTCATTTGAGAGGAGGGGTTTCTTCCTAATCACAGCCACCTAATCACAGTCTCATGACCTGAAGCTGCAGTGGCTGCCCTCTTCACATTTTCATTCTTCCAAGTGTAATTGCATATGTTACTCTAGACCCGACTTGAATGGAAATCCCTTTCAGGAAAACCCCAGGAGGTGGAGCCAATAATAGGGTAGGTGGCTCTCATTCCTTAGAGTCATTGTTGAACCAATCGGACAATACAGTGTGAGGGGTCACAACAAGCAGTGCACTCTTCTGAATGAATTGTAAAGCCAAAGCCCTGAATAACTCTGGCTATTAGACAGATTTTTTTCAAGAGCGAAGACCTTGCTCCACCAAGACCTACCCTGTATACTGTACTTTGTCTCCTGTTAGCTCAGTCAGTCCCTTAGCCTGTGTTAGTTGTATATAGGAGGTCTATGTGTGCTCATATACCATTCTTCTTCCACACTGGAAGGAGCAACAATTTACCAGTGAGATTTTTGTTTGCCAGAAGAATTTAATCCAACCTGTTAAAAAATTATTCTCATAATTTTCCTGGAGGGCTGCAGCATACTTGTCCTTAAACTCAGTGTGCCTTCAATGTTCACTGCATTTACCACCGTTACCTGTGGGACAGAAGAGCCAGCATGAATAGTGGGAAGGTCAGGAATTGTATAGAGACTCATCTGAAGAAATGTCTCCTTTTCCTAGCAATAATTGTATTTCAGGCAAAATATTTTGAATTATATGAAGCCAGCAAGGAGCTAAAATGAAGTTATTAGCTCTTGACATTTTCTTAGATGTTAGTCAATTATTGTGAAACATTTATTGAGCAAAGATAAGACCCTAATGGGATTGAAGAACCTGATAAATAAATCCCATTGGAATTCCAAAAGTTTGAAAATCTCAGCCTAAACTTTTAGTTTGAATTTGGGGTCGGGGTAAAATATGTACCAGCTGAAAGGCCTCAACATGAGACAGCCATGTCTGGGTAGCATGAAATATATTAACATATGTGAGTGCTATAAAAATGTCAGCACTGTAATCCTAAACCCACCAAGCCAGAGGAAGATTCAAAAGTCAAATGCCCCTATCATGTGGCTTATATCAGCCTCCATAGACTGTGACAGTTCAGGTGGCCACTGGACAGATCATCACCACTCAGGGAATTCTGTCACTGGTTTCTGCAAGCCAGTTCTTGGTGTCTTACTTCCCTTGTGTGCAAAGATGGATGCATTTTTTTCCTTGGAAGCTGTTTTTAGAGCTACTAATGAAAGCAGTAGACAATTTTGTTGTTGTTGATGATGTGGTTTTGACTACAACCTAAACAGAAACACTTTTCATTCATGTGTAATTTACTTCGAAGAGTCAGCCTCTGTTACTAGTTATGGATGATATGAAAATATCAGACAACCAGCCTGTAACATTTTTTACTGCAGAGAAAATTCCATTTAAAACCATTTATAATGTTGCTAAAATATAGTACTCTTTTTTTTCCCCAACTCCTAAGCTTTGAATACACATGGGAACTTGAGAGATCAGATATATATTGAGTGGATCAGCAAAATGTGGCAGAGTCAATGAACTTACGTGGGTTTATATTATCTAAGAGTATGGCCCAAAGTGGTAAGGACTGGCAGGAGAAAAACCTCCACATACACACTCCCCCTTGAAACAAATGTTTTTAAAACTGCTGTAAAATATTATTATTTCTGCTAAATATGTAATATATGAAGGATATGTCAACTTTTCATGCTTGTGTAAAGATTATGCAGTTTTAAATGCCTTTTCCAGTCAGACTTAATCTACTCAGCCCAAAGACAAGCTGTTACAGTTTTATAATATACAGCTGACTTTTGTGTGCCTCTGTGTCTGCACTTGCATGTATGTGAACAAGAGAGAGAGAAATGCACTTACAACTGTGGAAAGCCACTAATTAGGCAAATTAAAGCACTTTTTTTTTCATTAAAACCTCAGTTATTTTCTTTCTGCCTTTTATTGTTTATTGGAAACAGTCCTTTCTCTGACACTACCCACAATGGATTTTTCAAATTTTGTGGCTTATGTTGACTGTTTTGCAATTTATACTAGTGTGTAAAATATTCCCAGCACATACACTTAATCAAAACAAGCCCAATTAAGCTCAGTACTCCAGATTCCACCTCATTAGCTTTCTGTTCCTAAAATATAACAGATGTGATTGCTGCGGGCCATGAGTTAAAGACAATTTTTTCAGCTAAGCACTTGCAATACAACCTAAAGTTATATGAAGATTTAATTATTACTTTCATTTTCATGGCTTACTGTAAAAGCTCATTTTTCACTTAATAGCAATAGTATTTCACTCCTGCATTTTACCCCCCATTACAGAGAAAAGTATCTAATGGAGGAAAAAGGAAGAGGTCAGGGGTCTTATTTTTACTCTTGGCCTCACATACTGAATGAGTGACTTCACAAACTTGCAGGTCTTTTACCCATTCTAAAATACTGTAATACAGAAAGGACTCAGGATCTCGGCTTGCAGAGTATCACTTCTGCCCAAAACCTCTGCGCAACCGTGGGAATGATATTGCAGCATGTTTACTTGGCATGCTTCAAAAAGATAGAATGGCTTAGCATGCAGCACTAGATGTCTAGTGCTCCCCTCAAGTAATTCTTGGTACTTCTTAGCTGTATTTTAACTGTTTAGAACTACTATATTATCTTTTTTCAGTAGTCAAAAGGCCAAAGAGGATTACTACAGGACTGACAGCAGGGATACGAAGGAAAGCTCTGCCAATTGTCAGTAGCTGTATTTCTTTGTCAATACCCCAGTGTCAAGCTGCTGAATGTCTCCCACACTTTGTCTTTGTTATGGGAACTCAAGCATCTGGTGGATAAAAAATAATCTGGCCAAACCAAAGCAATTCCAAGAATAATCCAGATGGGACTGTCTGAGTTGTCCGTGGCACAATTCACCATGGAGATTTCCAAATGAGCTTTCAGCTTCCAATAAATTAAACTTCTTTACAGATTCCGTACTGATGCATAACTGATACCATTCTCTCCTCTGATTTCCCAGAATACTTGAGAGTCTTGTAGGTAAGACCCACTTTCTCAAGCTGTTCAGTTTTTCAGCAACGCTGAGTGACCCAAGAGGACAACAGTCCCAGGCTCTATGCAGAGCAAGAGCTTGGTCCAGTGAAGCCAACTGTGCATAAAATTGTGCACATAATACACATTCAGCCTTTCAAAAATGGGCATAAAACAGTCCTATTAATATCAGTAGCAATACCACAGGCCCTAAAAAGGCCTTTAGGTACCTTTTTTTTTTTACATAGATTATTACATAAGGTACAAGACAGGACTAATAATAAAAAAACCACAAATGACCCGGTTCACCACTCTTGCCACATTTCTGTGTAGGATGATTTTTTAAGAAGTCTGTGGTTGCTCTCTCAGCAGGGTGAGTATCTAAGATAGCTTAATTGAAGTCAATGGAGCTACACATTGACATAAAACTAGTGTACTTAATAGGAGGTTAATGCTCAGAAGAAATAAGAAGCCAAGCTTTTTCCTGAAAGATTTTCTCATGGTTGAGATCTCCTCTTGTTTGTACATTCCCACTGCATTACTCTTTCTTTTCTTCTCCTCAAAAGATTCATAAAAAAATAAGCATGTTCTCTTTGTGGTTTACACTGAAGACATAGCTTTTCTGTTTGTTAAAATGTGAAAGAAGATAAATAATGAAAATTTCTAGTGATTAGTCCCTAAGGTCTTTATTTAAGGGTCCCTGGCAAAAACACACTGCAGATAATAGCCCAATTTAATATTTATGATGTGCTAGGTTCCTCTAAATATATAAATTTGGCAATTATCATGGGAGTTATCCCTTATTTATCTCCTTTTGACTTTTAATTAGTAGGATTGCCATTTAATCATTAACAATCTTCTCTTCCAAAAAACACCCTACCTGCTAATTCCTTGATGAATGTGTCCCCATTGTGTCACTACTCTCATTAGAAGATCTTTCTTAGTTGTTCCAATGACAAGTTTTTGTTTAAAAATACTAGGTCTGCAGATGTCTTGAAGTGACATATCACTGACTGGGCACCCTGCAACCAATATACTGTTATGTACCTGTCAGCCCTCAGCAGCCCAGGCATTAGGGCACTCACTAAGGCGACCAATGGCCCCTCAAATCATAGTACCCTTTCCAAAAAACAAAGAAAACCACCATATGTGTGTGAATGGATAGGGGAGTACGAAGCCTGGCACAGTTTTTTAAATTAATCATAATAATCCTCAATGTAAAGATTATCCCTCTTTCCTTGATGATATAAAACAGTGGCACAGAAATTATACCTTTGTTAAAAAGCTCTAACATTGATCAAGTTGCTTCCATGGAGAGACGAAACTACAAGTTCTAATATGTTAACATTCAGCAATGTGTTACTAATAGCATCATTAACACATACCATATATAGCTGCATGGAGTGCCTTACTCTGAGCTAGTGCCAAGTCCCAGTTTGTCAAGTTGGGACACGGGAATGGCAAAATAATTTCATTCATTCCACCAGCTAATTAAGATGGAGCTAAAAGGATGGAAGTTGAGAACCTTAGCAGGTCTGCTGTGCCATTCCTCCAGGGTGGCTTTGTAGGGAACAGTAAAAATACTTAATATAGTCACTGTTGCATGTTAAATGATCATTAGGGAAGTGGAAGGTTGAATCAGTAAAGGGTGAACACTGCCATCATTGTGCAGAATTCACTCCTCTCTCTCCACTTCATCTCTGCTCCCATACTGGTATAAAAGAATTTTTTTTTAATACTAGGACTCTTGACATTTACTTTAAAACCAAGGCACCTTCCTACAATGTGCTGTTATCTGGTGCATGCTATACAGCTTTGCCCTGAGAATGTGAAGGGGGAATTAGGACCCACTCATCTATTTAGGTTTCCTAGCAATTTCCATTATGAAGAAACCTTTTGGTCTTCCCATTTGAGGAACATTTTTGATACCCATCTTAGCAGCAGTTCTTAGCAATGGAATTAATGAAATGTCCAGCTTCTCTTGAACTTGGCTCACTGGGTTATTTTTTAACCCTACACTAATGTAATTATTCTATCCCAAAACCTGACCTGTAGAAATATAATATCTTTGACCAACAGCATATTACTCTAATACCTGCAGCAAGCTTGTAATGACAATAGCACTGTTTAACTAGGTCCCAAATCTGCGTGGAAGCCCTCAGAGTGCTGGTGCCAGGATCCATATGGAAAATATCCTGTATCCAGCCAGGTAGGGGGAGAATCAGGTCTGCATAGTGACAGAGAGTTCACTCTGTACCAGGCACCATCAACCCTTTTGTAAGTCCATACGTGGTTGCTGCTCAGAATTCTTCCCCCAGTTAAGAAAATATTTGAGCCATTCTGCTTTCAGATATTGTCCCCTTAGTAGTGGCTTACTTGACAATGTGCTAAATTAATCTGGTTTCAAAAAAGCTGAGGTATATATATGCTAAATGAATCATCAAAAAAGAAACTCAATTAATTCACTGTAAGACTCTTTGTTTTATAGCCCCTTTTTCCTGGGCATTTCATGTTGTTTAGTTCTAATTTTTTTTTTTTAATTCATGTAAGACTTGGTTAATATTGACAAAAGCAAAATTTTTGAAGGGTACTTCATTCTGTTGATAAGGGCCTTTAAGGCCACCGGCACACCACACAACAGCAGCGAGACCTGGCTCTTTTCCTTTGGTGTTTATTATCTCATTTTGTCATTTGAACAGTTTTGTTGCTCCTCCAACATCCTTCTGATTTGTTCCCCCATTTCTAATTATACATTTTTCTGGTTTGAATCCAATAAAATCCAAACCAAAATAAAATAAAAAAATCTTTATAGCTAAACTTTAGAAGGCAAGATACATGCTCAGGCTCAGTACCTTTTATAATACTTTAGCTCCTATAACATTTTCCAGATAATTTTGATGGTATCATTTCTCAGTGCAATAGCTGATTAAGAGTCACTTGCAGTATAAATTCCTGTAGTCAGGAAATTTTCAACAGAGTAGTGTATTTTGAAACAGCAACCATTAATGCCAAAGTCAGAGCTGCTAATATTTGAAAGCTTGTGCTCACCTATGCATCCTTAGGGATGTAAAAGAGAAAAAGAGATTTTCTGTTAATCCATTCCTAATTTGTGATGCTTATCATCAAAAACCATATGGACAGATCAAAAGGACAGATCTTAAGCTGGTGCAAATTGGCCAAGCAGCATTGTCAGCAGGGATACTGGATTTACAACAGATGAGTATTTGGCCTATTTGTACTTTAGTACAAGACTTATATGACTGGGAGTATAGAAGTTATAACAAAAAATGCCACGTAATAGGCTTTCAGAAAGTCATCACACATTTTTCAGAACCTGAAAATTCAAAAATGTGTTAGTGTCTTTGGACCAGATCCTTCCTCAGTTCAGATTTCATATTACCCATATTTTAGTTCTTTATAAAAATAAAACGCACTTCATCTCTGTCTATACACCCAATACAATAAATTTAACTGTCATAAAGTAAAAGGGAGTCATTCTGCTATAAAAGAGTAATCTGTCTCTCACCTTTTTAGACTTAAGTATTATGAAAAGAAGCTGCATTTAAAAATAAGCCAGGCAAAGTTAAGAATATATTTTTGAGAACAATCTGGTAGTTGGAAAGGAGTGAATAGCCTGACAAATCAGATTTCTTTCCATCCCCAGCTGTTACGATTCTCCAAGTGCTGAGAACACACAATTTAGTAGCTTCAGAATTGAAACTACTACTAAGTAGATGCTTTGTTTTTTGCCATATCTGTAATGCAGCAAATATATATATATATTTGTATGCATGAGATTTACATTAGAGACAGACAAAAGCAACTAGAGGGTGGATTCTCACCAACAACTGGAGGTACTGTTTGCACAGGAGGAGGTAACCTGTTGGATGTACATTGATGTGAAATAAAAGACTTGCATGAAGAAAATGCAGATTATATAATTGTAACTTAACACATTTTAAAAAGAGACTGGAAATGGTAGGAATGGAGAATAGAGGTGCTTTTGGTACTGCAAAGGACTGGCAGGTGTTTAGATTAAGAAAGTGTCATTTTGACATTGTGGAAACTGAAGAGGAAAAGTGACTCATACTACCAACCTCTGAATCTCTTGCTCAAGTAAGCCATAATTATTGCAGGAAAGGAATGATATAAAAAGGAATTGAAAATAACAATTTCCTGTAAGAAGGAGAAAGCAAACAAAGTATAATAATGTCACAAATTTGGATTATCTTCAGCACAGAAGCAGCAAGAAATAAAAAAGTCAGACAGTGAAAGACATCACAGACTAGAACCAATTTAATGCTTAAATGCCTAAAAGCTTCAGTAATGCAAGACCCAGTGCTAATGACATGGCTCTGTGACATCCAGCACTTCTGGTGGGTATGCAGGTACCCACTGCAGTGAATAGTGGCTTTCAGCAACCTCAAAATAATGACCTCTGTACAGAGGCAACACAAAGACATTCATTCACCAGACAGTTGGAAAATATCAGTTTCTGCTCCCAGGGCCAATCCTGTGACAAAATTAAGTGATGATTGGACATAAAAACGTTCCATGCAGTCAGCCTTCTTTCTCTGAGGCAACACTACTCAGCACTGAGGTGCAGAGTTACACCACTATGCTCTTTCCCTTCTCAGACCAGGGACCCTTGCAATCATTTATACACACAGACACAGCTTCAAAGAGGAAAACCGAGCAAAAATTTCTTCACTTTTTTATGACCATAAAACATATCACAGGTAATACCCTTCATCAGGCAGAAAAAGCAATTGAACCTGGGTCACCTACTTAATGACTGAATGCTTTAAAAATACCAGGCTACTACATAGCAGCAGATGGAGAACTCATCTGATCACAGGGGCTGGTCAGCAGTGGCTACACTTCTATTGTTTAAACAGAATCATGCACACCTGGGTGAACATCTGGACTGAGCAAATGTACCAAACCATCTAATTCAAAGATGTGTTGTGGAAGGAAACCCAGATCTCTGAAACATACATAAAATATTTTTGTATTATTTGAAAAAAAAAAAAAAATTAACACCTGTAATTTCACTTTGTGCAGGCCCTAGCCCTTTCAGAAGTTATATAGAAATGTTCTGCAGACAGCTAATGCATGGACATGTT
Source organism: Corvus moneduloides (assembly GCF_009650955.1). Taxonomy (NCBI): domain Eukaryota; kingdom Metazoa; phylum Chordata; class Aves; order Passeriformes; family Corvidae; genus Corvus; species Corvus moneduloides. Next base: position 8,940,202 of record NC_045478.1, read on the forward strand.
CAGAAAAGATAGCCAGAGAAAAATTCAGTTTCTAGTACACACTATCTTTCCTACATGTGCCTAAATGGAAGTACTTCAGATTTGCAGACCTCCAGCGTACTGGGAATACAAAGGACCCACGCTGAAGTGTCTGGGGTTTAGGAGCCATTACAGAGAGGAAGTAGCCAAGCATGAGCAGTAGGAGTGCCCTGCTGCCTCTCTCCTGATGACCCATTTGGCACACTTCTGTGCCTCTCAAATGCAGAGGAGAGCTGGAAAGATGAGAAGGAGCAAGAAGCTTTGTTAAAGCCCTTTCCATCTCCTTCCAGTCTTCCCTTTCTCATTGTCCTGTTCAGCTACAGACACGCCTCAATGCTGAAGGAGAAACATAAAGTTGCTTAGGCTGTTTTTTTCTCAGATAGTGATGCTCTGGGAAAAGCTAGCAGGACAAATAGAATGATCTTTGAGGCTGGAACTCCTCTGGAGTCACTCAGTCTGTTTGACTGACCACACTGACCTGCAGGCTAAAAACTACAGCATAGTTCCCATTCTTACCAGAGACTAGCCTAAAAGAATAGAAATAGTGGGTAAATACAATCTAGTTTCAATATAGAAGTGGAAGAAGAAAAAAATTATCTGTGTTTACCTGAATCAATATAGATACTCAGGATTTGATTTCACCACAAAGGAGCTTCATCAGCTACTTGTGCTAAAGGTTAATTAAGATTGTATTTGTCAATATACAAATATGGGTATGTACATTTCTGGGAATTCTCACCAACAGTAAGATTCCATATGCTATTAAGTATTCCTAAGATAGTGCTTTGGAATGTTTGCATGCACATTTCTTAGCTTCTATTTCCACTTTGTACTATAAAGTGTGATGATCTATGAATCAAGACAGTCTCACATGCAATCTAAAAACACGCTGAAAGAATCTCAATCCAGCATTCACAGACATAAATGCATGTCTCTAGGTAATTCTATGAATCATGGTTTGAAGGATTTTAGATCCTTTAAATGTAGAGCTTAATACAAAAATAGGAATTTCTTGAGGAAGTTGTACATATGGTAGGATAAACAGAATGTTCCCTTTTTTGTCTAAAAATGTAATATTTCCCATTCTTATTTCCATGTGATACTCTGGAGTAAAAAAACTTGGAGATGATGAGTCCCAAAAACTAATTGATAGATGGGGGTTATTTTCTACCTTAATATCTGAGGTGCTCCTGAAATTTCTTTAGGAGTCAATCAACCTATAAATAATAGAAAAATATACAGGGAAACAGTATATGCACAACTTACCACAAAAACAATTTTGTCATCATTACCTTCTCTTTTTGCAAGTACAAAAAGCAGAGAAACTCAACTCTTCAATATATATTCAAAATGAAAACAGCTTGAGTTTATTTCACATAGGAAAATGGAATGGTTTGTTCTTTCTATTTATTTTTATGAAGTGGAGAATGATAAGACCCTACTTTTAACCTTATGACATAATAAATCAATAAAGGATATGCAATGAAATAAATGGAACACAAAAGTACAGAAAAAATTGTGAAAGTGAATACTTTTCACAGCATGCTGTCATCCCTTGGAATTAACTCGAGCAGGAGATTATTAAGTCAAATATGAAAGATTTTTAAAGGGCTGAATAATTTTATGAGTAATAACAAAAATATGAATGTTAAAGTAATCTACCGTTATGCTTCCAAGGGTAAATTGATAGCTGCAGGGATCAAGAAGATATCCTCTTCTCTGCCTTCCTTTTCACACAACTGGCTAAGTTCATTAAGGGTCGTTCTTCAACCTCCCCTCAAGCACCAGACATTGGTCACGTCTGAAGGCAGCAAAAATTCAAGACTTGAAAAAGGAGAAGGAATATAAAAGTTGTCTGATCCAGTACAATAAATCCTACGCTCCTTCTTATCGTCTTTATCTGAACATATTTTATGTCCAGCATAAAAGGAGATTGTTTCCTGTGCTCACCATCTCCACGGAGGCAGCATAGGTACTTGTAAGCTTGCTGTTCCAAGTCTCTCAGCATTTTAATTCTCACATCTCATCCACACTTTCATCTGGGAATCTAGCTCTTCTTTTATTCACCTAGTAGTTTCCATGAATTTTCCAAGCTTAGGCTCTGAAGAATGCTGAAAAGGGGAAGGAAAAAGAGAAGAAAAAACAAAACAAAACAAAACAAAACCTTCTTGATTCAATTTTCTGCTCCTATCACCATCAATTTTCCCCAAGATGAGGAGAATAACAATCTCTGTGATGGTATTCTCACCCTGCTTTTGAGATCTTCTTAGTGACCTGCACTGATATCAGGTGGAAATGCACAGGAACAAATCTGTATCCGGTGTGAAATTCTTTGAGACAATTCTTCTCTCAGCTGAGGTTTCATTGGTCTCAATAGTTGTCCCAGTATATATTTTTGAGACAGCTTAAAAAAATTTCAGACTTCCTTTATAGAAGTTTCACATTAAATTTCTGAGAATACTTCAAAGGGAATTGACAAAGAATTTAGATTTATTTATGAAGCAAATAAACTCTTAACCACTTTTGAAGAGCAATCTGATATAACTTCTATCTTTGGATACTGTCCACCACAAACTCATTGTGGGGTTTATGGTTTCATCTTATTGATCTTGAGAGTTTTGTGACCTACTGTGCCTGAAGGACTTGGTAAAAAGTAATGACTCAAAACACAAGAGTAAAATAATTGCCAGGAATTTATTATTGTCGTTCCTATTATAAATTTCTAAACTCACAATAAAACATTGCAGCAATCTGTACAAGCACCATATAAAATTATATAATAATAATAGTAGTAATGATAAAGAGGCTTGGTCCTTTAAAAAATACTTCTTTGGTTTGCTTTGACAAAGTAGGTTATCCAAAGTTTATATTCTATCCATGTAGATTGCATTTAGTAAAGGCTTATGTAGAACTCTTCTGACGAAGAGCACTATCCAGCTTGACTGCTCTGGGAACTAGAACAGACCTACCAAGAGGCAGAAGAATGAGACATCAGAATAATTAGGAAATAAAATCTATCATTACAAGCGCTACTGACAAGTATTGAGTTCTTCAAAGCATACTCAGCATAGAAGAAACAGGTATTGAAACTACTTTTTTACCCTAGGCACACCTTGGTCACCTAATCTCAAACATTATTCTACCCTTCAGTGTCTGTGTTAAGTATCATTTCCAAACTGCCAGAGGCGAGCATGCTCTGACCAGGAATACTTCAAGAGGAGTAATATTTTTGTGGTGGTCCTGAGGGAATACCAGCTACAGCTCTTTCTAGATCCGTAAATAAAATATATTCATCAAAAGCTGCACCTGGTATGAGCTTTTAGGATGGAGCAATAATGTAATTCTGAAACGAAACTCCAGTAACCACATCTATTGCATAGTTTACATTTGAGAGGTGATTTGGTATACATGAGGACTATGTTCTATCTGAGGAAACAGAAAAGGAAGATCAGTTTCAGGTGCATGAAAAATATATTTCAACCACTGATGAGAACGTGAAGTCCCAAACACTGATCCTTCAGACAGATTTGAAACAAATTTTTTCAATATTTTGTCCAAAGTTTCACACTAAATCTAGTCCAATGTTTCTATATCATAAAATCATAGAACGGCTTGGGTTGGAAGAGACTTAAAGATCATCCATTTCCAATCCCCCTGCCACAGGCAGTGATACCTTCTACTAGAACAGGTTGCTCAAAGCCCCTACCCACCTAGCCTTGAACACTTTCAGAGTTGGGGCACCCACAGCTTCTCTGCTGGAACCACATGATCCATATGTAAAGTCTGTGGTCTTAGTTGCTTTGATCCAGTGGCCCTCTGTTGCACTATATTACTTGCTAAAATAGATGTAGCCAACAAAATTTAAATGCCCTGCTCTTCACTCTCCCACATCTCCAGGAGAGAGGACCATTGGCTGTGTGAATTAACAATCCAGCAAGAATTCCAGCAGAAACTCTCATCTTCCCTGCTACCAGCCACAGACCCAATTTGTTCGTTCACAAGAACTCACAACAAATACAAAGAGACTCATTGCTTGTTAAGCTTAACTGCATCTTTAATAAAAGAATAAAAATGAAGATTATACAAGTTGCAGCATTGCTGTCTACTCATATAGCATCAGGGGCATGTCTGAAACAGCCTTGATAATACTTTTGCTATAATTGTATTTCATGTTTTCTATTGCCTTTTGCAAAAGAAGAAGAAAAAAAAATCTGTAATTTCTTTCTCTGGATATTTAACACTCAATTTTAGTTCCTCTGAGGGTAACAAGTGTATATTATCCCAAAACATCTGTCCAGCCTCCAAATACAGTGCATGAGCTAATAGTAAAATGCATGGAAAATACTGAGTAGTCAGGTGTTTAAATTAGGTAAGAGGGAAGCAAAATGAGAGAGGAAAGGTAAATCCTAATGCTCATGGCTTAAAAATTATTCCAAGCCAGGCACAGCAGGACCTTAACAAGAATTCTTCACTCATTTGAGTCCCTTGATGAATAGTGTGCTTGTAAAACCTATGAGGGATATAACATCATCCAGCCAGCCCTGAACAAGCAGTTGAAGTTTGTCTTGTATTCAAGTTCTAATCTTCTATAAACCTGATGAAATCTAGTGCAAGATAGATAGAGCCTTTAGAGAAGAAAGATGGTCAAAGTGGGATTTCTATGTCAAACTGCTCAGTGTTACCTGAGTGAATTTACGTCTGCTCAGGGTCTTAGAGGACCCTCAATTCACCCACTGACAGAGGTCCTAATACATTCAAATGAGGGACTCAGAGATTTCCCAAAATCAGAAAAAGCTTTTAATAGCATCTAAAGAATTACTTTTCTTCAAAGGTTGCATGTACACAACCACATATATATTTGAGAAAATGTGAAGGCTCCATGTCATTTCCCACCAGATGATCTGTCCTCAAGAATCTGATTTCAGTGTTGAGTTCAGAGTGATTGGATGTGATTATGGTGCAGAGATCTTTTAGTGCTGGAGATAGATTTCTGGGGCCACTAGACTTTTTGGACCGGTCCTTTTTTTTTTTTTTTAGGTTCCTGTGTCGTCAAAAGTGGCAAAATTCTGACAAAATGGGTCATCCATGGGCTTCTCAAGAATACATTGTTATTTTCTGTTATGGGCACTGAATTTATGGTCTGAATCTATACCTCAGGGATGGGCATTTAAGCTACAAGGTGAGACAAAGCTTAGGTCCACTGTCTGTCAGCTGAGGAAGGATTTTTATCACACATGTGCAACAATCAGTTTCGTTGAGGACTGTTTCAGAATTACCCCATTTTCCTTATGGAGACCTCATTTCTTCATCTAATCACATCTTAGAGAAATTATGGAGTTAGGAAGCAATTAGCGCTTAATACTATCATTTTTCAACTCTACCAAATCTAGCAGTTGTGATTTTTTCAGCCACTGAGTGAGAATATAAATTAATGCAGTTTGAACAATACATTGAATTTCTATAGGTATAATTATCATTACTATTCTTATTATATGTAAAAAATAAAGATATACCTATACTGTTGGGGGTTTTTTGTGGGATTTTTTAAAATAATTTGTTAAAATGTTTTTGAAGCAGTGAGCTTTTTTGTTAATACTTGTTTTTGAATGATGGCTTTTTCCACACGCAAAAAGGAAAAAAATGTTTCACGTGGAACATGATTTTAAATAAAAAAGAAATTAGTTTCAAGACAGCTACATTTCCTGTTCTGTAACATGACAACTGCATGTTGTTATAGTGACAACTGTCAAATAAGGAGTTCGGAAAAGTAATGGAGTAACACAGAACCAGCAACTTTGGCAGGATTGATCTCACAACAGATTCTGTTTAAAGAGTATTTTTTAATTTGGTGAATCTGTAATGTCTGGTTACATACGTAAACCTCACAATCCCAAACATTTTCTGCTTCCACATCATACTAGGTAAAAAAATCATAATTGTAAAGGAGTTCAGGACTGGAAAGGACCCACTGGCCTGGCAGAACACTCCTGGAAGGGATATTCCCAGCAACCTTAACAGTATTTTGTTGTATTGTCTTTATTATCACCATCAAACTGAAAATTAGTATAAAGGACTAAAAGAAAAGATGAGATAAAAATCCGAAAATCATATAATTAAAATTTAGGTGGGATAAAGATTATGTGAAATGAGACTTAAAAATTTATCTTAGTGGCAAATGATGCCCATTTTTATGAAGGGATAGGTTTGTATAATCAGATGCATCCTGTAGTGAATCCCCATGTTAGCACTGTAATGCAAGACAAAAAAAATAATTGCAATAAGAACTTAAGCTTTCTAGATCTGAACATTTTAAAATATTCAGAAGGAGAAGCAAGGCATTTAATGAGAAATGTTCACTTTCTTTTTAAGACTTCCTGATTAAATGTGATTATTACATGTTCCAAAGTAGTAGGAATAGAACTGGTGATCTCACGTATTTTTCTTAGGTTCAACTAAAAAGTTAAGAGCTATAAAGGGAGAATACAGCTGAGCCAGCCTTCTTTTGCCTGGAACCATTTATTAAAGAAGAGATTTACCACAAACTTGCCCCCTTGTATGGTATTAGAGACTAATTTTTGAACTAATCTAATTAAAGTCAATTTGGGGATAGTGGTACTTCTCTAATTGTTTCTGAGACATACACATTAGCAACAGAGAGTGTTACATTGTCATGGCAACAGGACTACGATAATGACTTCAGATGTAGAACGGAATTATGTCATGAGGGTGGTTTGGGAACAGCTGCTTCTGTGCGAATTTGCTTAGAAGGAACAGAGATGTGTTTTGGCTGCAAAGAAACATGTGATGCCCTGTAGGTGCATATAAACAGACCTCCCCACTCTGTAGGTGTTTTGATGCTTGGCCAGAGCAAAAGCAATTTTATTATGGCTATCTCGTTCTTATTATTCTGCAATTTGTGTAAAATTGTTTCACATGCATTGAGCTTGGTACTTCACACAATGTTGTAAGGGTGAGGACCTCTGTCTGCTCTCTTTTTCCTACGCATGATCAAAAACTAAAGGTAGATGAAGGAGTCCACTGTGATCCTTCTATAGCCTTCAAGTACTGAAGCACAAACAAGACACTTAAAAGAAGACTTGTCATATTAAAATTCAGGACAATGATATATTTATCAGATGGGGTGGCCTGTTCAGTAGATTGCCTCAGGATGTTCTGTATGAAGATGTGCTCGATCTGCACTGAGCAAAATGCCTGACCTTAACTTTCTTTGATCCCTTTTGGGTTTTTTTTCCTGAGTTTTGTTGGCTCTCTATTATGAATTTATGGTCTAGAAAAAAGTGAACTCAGTACAAGATAGAAGGATTTCCTGTTCATTAATTACATGCTATTAACTTGACAATTTTGGTTGTGGCTTAGAAGGCAAATAGCTGTCCAGATTGCAACACTTAGGTTCACAGCATGGCACAGATCTTGTAAAGGTGTTTCAGGATAGATTATAGAAAGCAGGGCATCAAATGGTAAAGTTAATTTCCAAAACAGCTCCCTTAGTGCCAATGTAGGAAAGGCAAGAGAATGTATGGGTTCAGATACTTTAGAAGCCAAAAAATGCAAAGGAAACATCAGTCTGGCTGCTACAGCTCCATATCCAGGTGCTGAGTACGAACTGAGTATTTCTAAGTTTCTTGAAACAAGGAACAAGAAAACAGTGAGAATGTAAAAAGAGAAATGTAGTGTTAGGTATTTAAAAAAAAGTAATACTAACAGTGAAATGTACAACTGAAATGTTTTTAAAGAGACATTTTAAAATCTAAAAGCAATATCTCCATGTATAGTTAAATCATATATTTCGATTTCCTATGGAGTTGTCTCCAGCATTATCTAGGAAGATATGACTTCCATATCAAATTTATCTGATGGTTGAAGTTCTAAATGCAGTCCTTCTATGTGTATTCCCCGCTGTTTGACAAGGACTGAGGTCATACTGCAGACAGCTGTACGTTCTCTCTCAAGTACTTAGATGTCTGTTTTCACAATATGTCTAGGAACAAAGCATCTTTGAAATTACTGTGTCTGAGTCAAAGTTCATTGAACTTGGTGGACAGGTTAAAAAATTATGTACAAGCAGAAGGAAGGAAGAGATAGACATACAATATGATCACTTAAATTTTATTTCTCTAAGACGTCTCACTGGTAAGGTCAAAACAAAGCAAATAAAAAACCAATAGCTTGCTGGAGATATCTTTCTAACTGAGAAACAGTGAGAACTTTTAAAAATCAAAGAATAAAACAGGATTAACACTTTGAGGTTAATTTTAAGCAAATGGCATAAATTCAAGCTTGCTCATTTCTGTAACAGAAAGAAATAACATGTTTTAGCAACATACCACTTTTGATGACTTTATAGCACAGATATCAGGACTGCAGCTTGGGAACACCTACCATCACTGAGAGTTTGGCTTGAAGGGGTGAGACAATTTTTTTTTCTGGATTGATAGATTTCTGTTCTAAAGTCTGTTTTCTGTCACACTTTCAGACACTTCACTGTTCATCTGTCTGTCCTGATGATTCTGGTGTGAGTTTTAAAGAGAGGGATCTCCTATTCATAACTTGACCTAGAGTATAACATCTTTCCTCCTAAAGCACTGGTGTTGGTGGGGAAGCAGAAGTTCTGATATGGGTATTAAAGCAGTTGTAGATGATGCAGTTCTTTTGGAGCTGCTTCGGCAAATTTACAGTACTGTTATTTCCTAACTGTGACACAGGACAGACAGACTGTGGATGAAAAAAAGTAGAGAACATCTGTATGCCCCAGTAATTTTAATTAATTTGTACATATATTTAAATCCCTATTTGAAACAAATATTAATCATTAAAGCATCTGTCTGAAAATAAAATTTTGTCAGAATGCTTTTGAACATACACCACAATCTGGATTTGAACTTTTCTTGGGCTATAGGAGATCCAGGCTCAAATTTATATTTCCCACTATAATGAGGTAGCCCAGCTTTATGAAATTGATAACAGGTTTCCATATAATTCTTTTTATCATTAGTCATATCCAAAACACCCCATTATGGTTTATCTCTGATCACAAAATCTTCCCAGAACAAAAAAACAAAAAACCAGAACTGACATGAGAAAGGAAAGGGGAATGATGATGAATATTTTAAATTACTGCATGTAAGTTTTGTGAAAGCATCAGGCACGTTCTGTGGTGTGGAGAGTTCAGTTTGAAACATTTGAAACTGCATCAAGTACAATCCATTTTTCTCTGTTAGAACAATCAGAGTGTTTAGACCACTGATAAGTTATTTGTCAGCAGCTGTCAACGTGTACAGCTAGTCAAATAAACCCTGACAAAATAAAGTTACACAGGAACACACAGTTCACAGAGCCCAACTGTCTCATTTCAGACATTTTGGGTTTAACTGACTGCAGAGATGGGTTTCTGGGGAACCACTTTAATTCCTGGTAGATCTGCCATAGGGACAGGAATCTCACAAACTGTGAAAAACTCAAATTGGATTCTGCTGCTTGGCTCAAGAGCCAAGTCCTCTGCAACCAACCAGTGGAGATGACAGTCTCATCAGTTTAACGGCAGGGATTACCTGGGAAATTGACAGGAACACCAATTTCACCAAACAGCTAGCTCTAGACATATAGAGCAAGGATATGCTTTTGATTCAATGTGGACAGCAAACGAACTTTAACAGTCACTTAAAATTTCCTATAACTAAAAATCCTACTTCTGAGCAAGCTCTACACTTGGATTTGATCTCGTTCCTTTCCCAGCCCTCCCTAACACATACTATGCCTGAGATGAGCCATCCACACAGTATTCATGCAGAGATGTCCAAATGAGCCAAAGTTATCTGTGCTGTTTCTATAATAATCAGTGCTTTAAAACAGATTCCATTTCCTTAGAATTACACTCACCACTTCCTTGTCCTTCCTCACCTTGCTCAGAAGCATGACAAGGATCACACAGTCCATCCTAACGACAATTTCCAAAGTGTGGTCTGAACAGAATTCAGAACAATATTTGTGAGTTCTATCACAGATCTGAGCAAAACTTTACAGGTAAGCAAGGGAATAGTCCCAAAATCATTGCTTATCTGCTTATCCTTCCTCTATGAAAGAGCAGCCATTGGACTGGCTTTTACAAGTCCTAAACTGTCGTGCTATTGCTGTTGGCTCAGCTGCATGATCAAAGGAAGTACGAACACGAAAATTCACCATCTGTCAGAACTACCTGTTGCCAAAGTGCAGTGGGAAAATCCAGCCTCTAACCATATTGGGCCCAAGAGTACAAGTCTAAGAGCATACACAGAACTGGAAGAAGTGGTCTAGAAGTAAGAATTATAGTATCCTTTCAAATTCAGAAAATATTACAATAAAACAGGCTTAAGGCGTCTCCAAAAAAATAATACTGTGAAATAAAATAATATTAAAAAAGACATAAACCCTGCAAATATGTCAGCTTTCCCAAAGTAGCTCAAGTATAGACCAAAATTTGCCTTATTCCTGTCCCTTAAATAAAATGACATAAACCAGAAAGTCATTAGTTGGAGACACACAAGCAAAATGCAGCCAGCACTATGCCAATTATGACAAAGGACAATGTCTTCTTAATGAAAAAGTTATTCTTATGGTGTGTCAGAGTTCATAACTGTAGATTTAAAAGCATAAACAACAACTGGGCATATTTTTTAAAATGTGAAACCAATGTAGTTTTAAAAAAATGTCCATTTCTCAGACATGAGCCAATTCAAATGAAAATACACATTCTCAAAATAAAAATTGTAAAGTCAGGCAATATTCAAAAAATAGGGGAAATTAGTTTCCTTTTCTTTTTTTTTTATCCCATCTGTTTGTATCAGTATGTTGTCTTTCATCTTATACATTTCTTAGTAGAGACAGGTTTGCTTCATTATTGATCCGTATGCATTCAGCACCGAGCACAATGGGGTTCCAGTCAACAATCAAAATTTTGAAGCACTATGGTAAGACAAATACATCTAGAATAATGAAGAGGCATCATTTATGAAAATGAAGTGAAGAGAGAGTGAATAAGATAATTACATAACTGAAAATCACCACGGAAGGATGGATTTTACAACTATTTATTAAATAATCTTAACAAGTTTGCTCAGATTCCATCCACATAACATTCTAAATAAAGGTACAGCTAGAAGAACAGTAAAAGTAAAGACCATGTTCTCTGACTTTTTTCAGTTACACTGTAAGACAAAATTGATAAATGTGATCATGTGTGACGGGACTTAGAAAAAATAAACAGATATTTTAAAAATTAAAATGCTTTCCTTTATGTTGCAAGAATGTTGAAAATAATTTGAATACTTCAAGAACAAAGAAGGTGGGAAGAAAATGAACATACAGCAGTGCAAACCTTCAGTAGGTTGTACAAAGACTATTTCATAGTATCATACAAGTAAATTATAAGAATATTTGGACTGATGTTGTGGTAAAATTGATTGCAAAGTTGCATGGAGATATATCTGCTGTATCTGAAATATGAAATAAAATGCTGGATGAGATAGCTATAGAGCTTATCAACAGCAAATCTTCAACAACTCTTTATCATACTTCTTCTTTCTTAAATGCCCATTCCTGCTGACTGAAAAGCACAGCTACAGGAAAAAGGATATTTAATAACTAAAGAAAGGAGAATTACTTCAATTTCTTTTAAACATGTGACTATTTTATTAATTTGTTAAATAATGTTTAATCTGTATTTAATTTCATAAAGTATTGAAAAGAATTGCACAAGTATTGCAGAAAGGATAGCAGATAATTCCTGCACTAGGGTCAAAAAACTCCCTGCAGCACTACAGGTTCGAGGCAGAGTGGCTTGAAAACCACCCAGTGGCAAAGTGGAGGTGCTGGTCAACAGCAGCTGAACATGAGCTAACGTGTGCCCAGGTGGCCAAGAAAGCCAGTGGCATCCTGTCGGGGTCCCTCCCCCTGCCATATAGTCCTGGGAGAGGGGCCCTGGGGGGGAGGCATGGGGTTTCCCTGCCCCTGGTCAGCCTCGTTCCTCATTGGTTGTTTTGTGTTCCCCTGCGCGGGCAAGGACCCTCGGGTCCCGGGATTGAGCAGTTCCTCGGCAGAGCCCCGGCCACGCGGCTGGAGAAATAAACATCTCTGAAACATCTATCAAGAATCCATCCATATATATTTCCTTTCCACGGGCCTCATTGTCTGATACATCGTGTTACAGTATCCCCACTGTAACAAATGGTAGAGAATTGCGGGCAAGACACCGATCCCTAAGGACAGAAAATTCGTGAGTAAAAACCACTCTAGATCTTTCTCTTCTCACCTTGGTTTGGATATTCTCTCTGAACTATGGAAGAATCGTGGGAAATGTGGCTCTCTGAACCACAGAAAGAAATGTATCTAGAAGTTAAAGGAATCCTTGAACAACAAAACAAGAAAGCATTTGTTCCGGGAGATCTAGAACATTTTTTTAACTGGCTTTTCAAAAATTTCTTTTATATTTCTCGAGACTTACTTTTTGATATTAATCCTCCTGGAACTATTTATGGGTGTTTTTGGTACAAGATCTTGTGTGAGATGAAGGATCAAACAAAACATGCATTAGTGATTGAACCTCTCCATGGATGCCTTGTAATCACTGAACCTCTTCAGGAGCATTTGTATGGTCCCCTATGGCAGAGGATGGCTGTAATCCCGTCGCCGAGACTGCGCGTCAGCCATCCCAGGAGCACGGGACTGCAGCCATGCCAGCAGAGGTGCCTGTGCTGGATGCGCCCGGCCCCCTCAAGAGCGCGCGCCTCATTGCGGACCCCATCCCTGTCTCGGGGTCCCCTGCCGCACGACTGCGAGTGGGGGAGCGACGCCGCAGACGCCGCGGGTGCCATGGGCCACGTGCAGCAGAGAGGCGGCCCCCACGAGCAGCCAGGAACTGGGGGTTGGCGTGGAAACCCGCTCTGAGCACATGGCTCAGAGAGCCCTGTAGAGCCAGAAGCAGCGGCTTCCATAGCGACACGAGAAGCCACGCAGCGCCGAGCTGAAACGAGGCCGCTCTCAAAGCAGCGTGGAGCTGGCAGAGCGGAACTGCTCGCAGGGCGCGGGGCTGGCGGCGGTGGCAGCGCGGGGCAGCGCAGAGCCCAGACACGCGCCGGAGCAGCGCCGCTCGGAGGGCGCGGAGCAGCCGCAACGCGGGGGCCCGGCGGAGACATCGGTGAGGCAGCAGCAACGAGGGACAAGCAGCCACAACAAACACGCAAGCACGTGATAGGAGAAGTTGTAGCAACAAAAATCACAGGAACTGTGAAATGGTACAATGTCAAAAACAACTATGCATTTATAACATGAGATGATACAGGGGAAGATTTATTCATCCATAGAACTGACATTAAAAGGAATAACCCTAAAAATTACCTGCAAAGTGTAGGAGATGGGGAAGTTGTACAATTTGATATAGTGCAAGGAAAGAAGGGTTTACAAGCAGCAAATGTTACTGGGCCTGGACGTATTCCAGTCAAAGGCAGCCATTATGCACAAAATTATAAACAATATCCATCCCAGCAACTTCCCTACCCACAGCCTACTTTCTCCTTTTATGCTATACCCAGTATGAACCCTTTCCTAAATTTACCCCATCCCCAGTTTATTCCTAATCCGTTTTTCACCCCATGGCTTCCCTGTACAATTCCCTTTCCCTGCAACTCCTCTCCGATGCTGAGGGGGGGATGAAAAGCGGGAGGGAAAAAATTAAACCCTCTCCTGCCTCAGTTTCCCCACAAAGCATGCTCAGAGAGTCATGTCTCCCTTCTGTCAGCCTTAAGATGTTCCAGAGAATCTGTTTGGATATTTAAAGACTCAGGAGGGTGGCTTGTTTTGTTTTGAAACTGTTCTTGTTATTTATCCAGTTGTTTTCAATGTTAAGTTTAAATCTTTTTTTGTTAAAAATAAACGGGTGAAATATTGAGGCCCTCCCCCTTCCATGTAGTCCTGGGAGAGGGGCCCTGGTGGGAGGCACGGCGTTTCCCTGCCCCTGGTCAGCTTCGTTCCCCATTGGTTGTTTTGTGTTCCCCTGCACGGGCAAGGACCCTCTGGTCCTGTGATTGCAACAGTTCCTCGGCAGATCCTCAGCCATGTGGCTGGGAAAATAAACATCTCTCTGAAACATCTATCAGGAATCGGTCCGTATACATTTCTTTTCCACAAGCCTCGTTATTTGATATGCGTGTTGCAGTATCCTCACTTTAACAGTGTCATATCTACGTGTCTTTTAAATCCCTCAAGCATTTCCCTGAGCAGTCTGTTCCAGGGCTTGATAACTTTTGGTGAAGAGATTTTTGCTAGTATTCAAATGACCCTTCGCTGGTGCAACTTGAGTCCACTTGTCTTGTCCTAATGCTACCTGCAAGAAGAGATCAACCCCCACATGGCTACAACCTCCTTTCAGGGAGTTTTAGAGAGTTATAAGGTCCCCCCTAAGCCTCCTTTTCTCCAGGCTGAGCCCCCTCACCTCCCTCAGCTGCTCCTCACTAGACTTCTGCTCCAGACCCTTCCCCAGCTCCATTGCCATTCTCTCGATAGACTTCAGCACCTCAATGTCTTTGAGGAGTCCAAAACTGGACATGGACTCAAGTTGTGACCTCATCAATGCTGAGTACAGAGAGATGATCACTGCTCTGGTCCTGCTGGCCACATTATTGCCAATACAAACCAGAATGCTGTTACAGTGGGGATACTGTAACATGATGTATCAAGCAAGGAGGCCCGTGGGAAAGAAATATATATGGACTGATTCCTGATAGATGTTTCAGAGAGCTATTTATTTCTGCAGCCGCATGGCCGGGGCTCTGCCGAGGAACTGCTCAATCCCGGGACCCGAGGGTCCTTGCCCGCGCAGGGGAACACAAAACAACCAATGGGGAACGAGGCTGACCAGGGGCAGGGAAACCCTGTGCCTCCCCGCCTGGGCCCCTCTCCCAGGACTACATGGAAGGGGGAGGGCCCCAACATTTCACCCGTTTTTAACAAAAAGAGATTTAAACTTAACATTGAAAACAACTGGATAAACATGAGATAACAAGGACAGTTTCAAAACAAAACAAGCCACCCTCCTGAGTCTTTAAATATCCAAACAGATTCTCTGGAACATCTTAAGGCTGACAGAAGGGAGACATGACTCTCTGAGCATGCTTTGTGGGGAAACTGAGGCAGGAGAGGGTTTCTTCCATTTGTACCTGTTGGAACTCTAAACAACAATAGTTAATTTCTTCCCTCTCCCTCTTCATCTCCCACTCGGCATTGGAAAGGGATTTTTGGGGAAACAATTGGCAAAGGCATGTCTTTGTGAGGGAAACCATGGGTGAAAAAACAGATTGGGAATACACTGGGGGTAATAGAATATAGGATAAAAGGGAAAGGTGGAATTAGGAAAGGGAGACTGTAGGGGGGGCTTATAATGGAGATATTGTCTAACATGACTATGATTTTTAGCCTATACACTGCCTTTTACAGAAACACCATCAGGCCCAGTGACCTCTGCTCCTTGTAATCCTTTTCTACCTTGCACAATTTTGAACTCTACCACCTCTCTATCTCCCAAGCTTGGGATGTATTTTTCAGGGTTATTCTTTTTAATAGCAGTTCTATGAACAAATATGACTTCTTGTTTGTCACATTTCATTATAAAAACATAATTTTGTTTAACATTATACTATTTTACTATTCCTAAAACCTTAGCTACGGTGATTTTTTCCTTTTTTTGAGTGGGTGATGTTTTCTGTCTCGCTGCGTTTTTGCTTTCTCTTTTGCTTTCGCTCGCTCCCGTGCTGGAATTGCCAGGATTGTCAGTGCTGCCGGGGTTGTCAGGGCTGCTCGTGCCTGTGCGCTCTTCCCGGGGTCGCATTTGGGGCCGTGCGGGCCGGGCCAGGCCGCTCAGCTCTCTGCCCGCCATCTCCTCTGCTCTCAGCAGCTCTGCCGCTGCCTGGTACCACACCCATGTCTCAGCCAGGCCCCTGAGCAGCGACCCCCACCCGCTCCACCACCACCACCGCCAGCCGCCACCCATGCACCGCCCCTCTCAGTCGGGCGTTCATGGGCTCGCTCCACCATGCGCTGTGCAGGGCTGGGCGGGCACCGCTGGGTCGCCCCCTCCCGCTGCGCCTCGCTCTGCTGCCGACACTGCAGCTCATGCCGCTCCACCCGTGCGCAGGAACTGCCTCGCTGCTGCTCGCAGAGTGCTCGGTCCATGTGGTCTGGGTTGCACGGACTCTGAGGCACGCTCCCCGTTGCCAAGACACAGCCGACATTGCTCAACAGTCTTGGTAATTAAATAATATTCACGAAAATATTCTTCCATCGGCATATATTTTGACTCAGAAATTAACTCTGTCCAAATGGTCTTCCAAAAGTCTTTGGTAATAATTAAATCCCAAGAAACATAGAAAAAGTTCTTAAATAACCATGCCAGGAAGTGTTTCAGATCTTTTTGAGCTTGAATTAAGCTAAAATTTGCAAATCGTTGTTCGAGAATCTTTTCAAGTTTAAGATAAATGTCCATATGCGGCTCAGAGAGCCAAGAGTCTTTCCACGTTTCCTCCATAGTTTAGAGATGGAACAGCAAAACAAAAACAAGAAGAGAAATCCAGAGTTTACTCACAAATCAGTTGCTGTCCTTAGGGATTGGGGATTGTTCTGCTCGCATCATCCACCATTTGTTACAGTGCAGATACTGCAACACGCGTATCAAATAACAAGGCTCATGGAAAAAAAATATATATGGACTGATTCTTGATAGATGTTTCAGAGAGATATTTCTCCAACCGCGTGGCTGAGGGTCTGCTGAGGAACTGTTGCAATCACGGGACCCGAGGGTCCTTGCCCACGCAGGGGAACACAAAACAACCAATGGGGAACGAGGCTGACCAGGGGCCAGGGAAACCCTGTGCCTCCTCCCCAGGGCCCCTCTCCCCGGACCCCACGGCAGGGGGGGAGGGCCCCAACATGACACTTAAGGACATTGTTTAGTAGTGGGCTTGGCAGTGCTGGGTTAACATTTTAACTCAATGATCTTTTACAACTTCAATGATTCTGTGATTCTAGCCAGAATATTATAACTTTAAACTTTTAGAATTCATTTCACAAGTGTAATTTTAATAAATAAATTAAGGAAGCATAAAATTAGTAAGCTTCAAGCACATGTAGATATATCAGAAGAATATTTTGACTAAACAGGGAATTCATAACTAAGTCTCAATGCAAAAATATATATGAGAAAGTGAAAGTGAGGATAGGCCAAAGAAGAGGAATACAGAAGCATTGCTAGAGTTTGAGGGGCAGTGTTAGGAAAACCAAAGCTAAACCCATGTTGAATCTGACAAGGGGCATCAAGGACAAGTAGGAAAGCTCCCACTGCTGTATAAATAGTAGAAGAAATAAGCAAAATATAGGGCCAATGATTCAGTGCCAGCAAATGTAGAGAAGGCTGAATCCTGAATACCTTCTTTCCTTTTGTCTTCACAAACCTATTCTTCCAGGCTGTTGAGCTTATAAACAAATTTCAAGGAAGAAGAGAACTATCAATCATACAAGATCCATTCATGGACCTTTTGAGAAATCAACCTCTTTCAAGTGTACGGAAATCACAAGATTGTATGCAAGGTTTCAGTGACAGCTGGCTGGTGCCATTGCAAGGTTTTATCTTCTCAGTTTTTAAATGTCCTCTGATAGAGACAGACAAATATTGCACAGATTTTCTAAAAGGTCAAGGAAATGAGTCCAGAAAACTGCAAGTCAGCCAACCTCAATTCATTCCTGAGTGAAATCATGGAATACGTCCTATTGGAACCCATTTCTGGAGATGTGACACAAAAGGTAACCAGGAAGAGTCAGCATGGATTTATCAAGAGCAAAATGTTTGACCTATCTGATTGCTTCCTGTGATAAAATGTCTAATCCTGTCAAAGACAGGAAAGCAGTAACTGTTTGGTATCTTGACTTTAGAAAGGCTTTTGATCAAGTCTTCTGTATGTCTCTAAATTGACATGCTATGATCTACTGAACTACAAGATGAACTACTAAATGAACTACTAGATAAGTGAAGTACTACTTTAATAGTTGGCTTCAAAGGATAATAAATAATGGTTCACACTTTACCTGGAGGGTGGTAACAAGTAGAGTGTCTCAAGGGTGTATTCTGGGTCTCATCCTGTAATATCTTTATCAGTGACCTAGAGAATGAGACAGAAGTAACCCTCTTCACATGTTCAGGTGATACTACTTTGGGGTTGACAGTAAAGGGCAGGACTGACATTCAGAGATACAAAGAAAAGCTGGAGGGATGATTAAAAAAAAAAAATTAAGAAATTTAACAAGGACAAATGTGAAGTCTTGTACTGGAGTTGAAATAAACTCTTGTGTTGATTCAGGTTGGGAACAATGTGAATGACAACAGTTCTTCAGGAAAGGACCTGGTGGTCCTGGATAACTGTAGTCTATAAATGAGTCAATTGTGCACTGTAGCAGGAAGGAAGGCTAAAAAGATACTGGGCTGTGTGAAGAAAATCACACCTAATCAAGTGATGATTCATGTTTTGTTTATTAATCAGCTGCTCCTGGAATATTTCTTCCAGTTTTGGATTTCCCAATACAAGAAGAATGATGATAAATAAAAGCAAATTCATCTGGTGATCCTGAAAGGGTCAAGATTTGATCATTTGCACTGTGAGGAGAGGATGAAGGATTTAGGCCGTTTCAACAAGGAGAAGAGTTGTTTTTGTGGGAGTCTAACTGTAGTCTTCCAGCACCTTCAGGTAAATTACCAAGATGAAGCCAGTCTCTTTATTTAGGTACACAGAGAATTGAGGAAAGACAGTGGTCATGAATCAAAATAAGGAAGTTCTGGTTGAATATTAAGACATGAGTTTCCACTATACAAATAATTAAGCACTGGCATATGTCACACAAAGAGGCTGTTAATTTTCAGTTCTTAGAGGTGTTCGTAACATGACAGCACAATGCCCTAAGCAACCCAGCTGCTGAATTCAGTACTGACCCTACTCTGAACAGGAGTTTGGACTAAGAGACCTTTGAAGATCCCTTCTAGTCTGAATGACACCATGACTGTTTAGTATTCGGGGATACTGAAAATGCAGCTCTGTACAAAGAATAAAATAAAAATAAAAAATAGAGTGCTATATGAAATTCTTCTGCAGAAAAAATGTTCAGAGAGGGATGTAAGAATTGGAGAAGCATGATGACAGCAAATTTGCAGATGACACCAGGCTGAGATGTACAGTTGTCACAACAGAAGGAAGGGATTCCATCCAGGGGACTGTGACAAGCTCGGTAAGTGGGGCTGACATGCACCTAAGGAGATTCAATGAGTCCAAGTCTGGCTGCTGCACCAGGGTTGGGACAGTCCCTGACATGAGTAAAGACTGGGTAATGAACTCATTGAGAGCAGCTCTGTGGAGAAGGATTTGGGTGATTCTGGCGCAGGAAAATCTGGACATGACCTGGCAATGTGCACTCGAAGACCAGAAGGCCAATTGCATCCTGGGCTGCACCAGCAGCGTGACCAGCAGGTCAAGGGGGGGATTCTGCCCCTCTGCTCTGCCTTTACGAGACCCCACCTGGAGTGCTACCTCCAGCTCTCGAGCCCTCCGAAAAAGGACAGACATGGACCTGTTAGAGCAGTGGCAGAGGAGGTCAGAGGGTGATCAGAGGGCTGCAGCACCTTCCCTATGAAGACAGACTGAGAAAGTTGTTCAGTCTGGAGAAGACTGAGGACATCTCATCACAGGTTTTAAGTACTTAAAGGGAGTTTATGTAAAAGATGGAGAGAGACTTTTTGCACAGGCAGACAGTGATAGAATAAGAGGGAACAGCTTTACACTAAAAGAGGAGAGATTTAGAATACAGGTTAGACAGAAATTCTTTACTGTGAGAGTGATGACTCACTGGAGGAGGCAGTGCAGAGAAGTCATGGCTGCACTCTCCCTGGAAGTGTTCAAGGCCAGGCTGGATGTGGCCCTGAGCAAACTGATCTAGTGGGTGGCATTCTTGCCCATGGCGAGGGGTTGGAACTAGATGATCTCTCAGGTCCCTTCCTAAGCCATTCTATTATATGATTCTATGAATGTTAGCATTGTGCCAGGTAATAACAAGTTCATATGTGAAAGGCTTCAGGTTGAAAAGAAAAGTGAAATAAAAGGTCAAAGAGCACTCTAGGTGTTCTGGAAGAGAAACATACAATAGAAGTAAATTATGTGAGAATAGACGAACTGAGAAGACCTTGAATACTATTCCAAAGAGTAAATCCTAGCAAGTGTACATTATGAGAGCAAGAGCTAAAGAAAATTGAAGGAAAAAAGAGTAGCAAATAGGTTTAAGATTTAAAAAAAAAAAAAAAAAAGATATTACAAGCTAAAGCTTAGAGAAGTAAGGTTGTGTTAGGGTTTTGTTGTTGCTGTTGTTTTGTCTTGTTTTTACACAGACTTCTATTTGCTCATGAGACAGTGAAGCAGCAAGAGGATAGGCAAAGTGCAAGTCCAAGAAATGAAGTATGTGGTAAGTCATATTAAAGTGCCTGTAAACAAGCTCTCTGGAGAACAGTCTGAATACAACTCTAAAATTTATCAGTGCAGGGTAAGATATAAAGACTTTTATATAAAGACTCATACAGAAAGGAGAAAAATGTCATTTTAGACAAGATGAGGTCTTCTAAGAGAATGAGATCATTAAAAGATTATGCTCTTTTTCAATCATTACTTTGAAATATTTAAATATGTTCATTATAAAAAAAGAAGGGGAAAGTGCTTTATCTTATTTTTTTAATATGAGACTATTTGACTTTAAAATAGAAGACTAATAAATATAGTCAGTTATGTCAGAAACTTAAAAAATCCTTTGGAATTGAAAGTATATAATCATAATACCAATTCTTTGTGATGCTTTGGCACTATGCAGGAATCACAATTGCATTAGAGACATGGAAAGCTGGACGCGTCATAAGACAATGTTTTACTCAATCAGCATTGCCAGGCACTTGAAAATACTGGACAAGCATTTAATTAATTTCCCAAATTCACCAATGCTTTGGTCTAATTTAGATTCACATTAAGATTCTTTTTCTTGTGAAAATCTGTGTGGATTATAACTGTACTCCTACTCCTTCCAATCACAGCAGTAATTAGGAAAAATCATGCCCAGATGAAACTGTGAACGTAAGGATTTAAATATAGATGTTTGTTACTTACTAGGTTTTCTGATAGCATTGATAACAGCAGTAGGTAGCACATGAATATTTTTGAACAGGAAATATCCAGCTGCAATTTTCACATCTGCTAACCATGAGAATGTCACATCATGCTTTCTGTGAGCTCTGCTCACACACAGTACCCAGCTGAGTATTGTACTCCCTCTATATCTCCACTGCTGCTCAGAAGTGGAATGATTTTGTCCAGTGTGGTAGAAGACTGATTGAAATCACAGCCCTTATCAAAGCAGTAAATTATATCTCCAGCTCTTTCCATTCCCTGTAGCTTCTGTCTTCCACTCCTTTCTTTCAGAGGGAAACTGTCTCACTCTAATTGCAGAACTAATAGCTAAAATTTGGAAACATATCCCTGAATACCAATTGAGTCCTTAGCTGCTCAAGCCACAGCTTAGCTGCTACAGTCAGAGCCTGACTTTTTCATAAAAATTGGGGTAGAAAATTGGCATAATAGGAGATAGGAAGAACATTTCCAGTAACAATTTAGTTCAAATGAAAACAAATACAGCAAAATTTTGTATACAGTAAAAACAACCAAAAACTCCTTAGGTAATTAGGAATGAAGCAAGACATTCTGACTCCAAGAGCAGTTTTCCCAGGCAAACTGAGAATCAGCAGAATGTTGCCACCCAGTTATAAAATTTTTTTTTCTATTTATCCTTAAAATGTCATCATGCAGATTCTTTGAAGGATGAAACAGGAAGACAATGAGTAATGTGTAAGAAGTGAAACTATTTCCCAATCTTTTCCTATATAGTATTTCTGAAAATGTCACTACCATGCTGAGTCTACTAATAGGATCATTAGCTCATCAAATCAGGCTTAGAGTATAAAACTGAGAGATGAGACACACAAAATATCTCTGAAAATACAGCTAATTAGGTGGAAGATGGCATGGTGTGGGCTCTGGAAAAGGTCAAACTAAAAGTAAGGCTTATAGGGTTTAATCTTAACAACCAAAATATACTTTTGAAATATGAGGAAATGGGAATGCAATGGGTATTCACAGCCTATAGCCTCTCACATGTAAAGTGGTACCTGAAGAACCAGATATGAGAGACCACGGGAATTCTCACCCTTGCCCAGTCTATCACACATCTCTCCAGGGGTCTCTTTTCCATGTTAGAGTTACCTTCCTGGCATACGACCAGCATCAACCACTGTCTCTGAGGCCCTTTCCCAAACTTTATGATTTTGTGAGAACTCTAGTTGCTGTCAAGTGGAGCTAAGAATACAAACTTGAACTTCCTCATTTGAAAAACAAGAAAAAAACCAAACAGACAAAAAAAAGAAGAGGAAGGAAATTTGGGGTAGTTAACAGAAAATGGACATTATACAGTAGGACTGGGAAAGTACATACTGTCTTCAGGGTTAATATTCTGGGCTACAGTTAATCTTACAATATCCACCTCAGCCTGTTTCCAGTTGCAAATCATTTCAAATTTACACTGTATGTGTCTCTATTTATACATACGTATATGCATAATATATTCAAGTTAATAATACAGTCATTCACAGAAACGTGAAAATATTTGTTTATGAGGAATGAAATAAAATATTCCAAACACAGGAATTATTTCAGTACAGATGAGATGGCAATTTCAATATAGATGAGATGGCATAGGAGATTCAAGGAGCCCTGTTTTTACTCACTATAAAAATGGGTAGAAGAGGAGAGGAACCCAGCAGGAGGAAGGACTCATTTGCTTTTTAAAGCAAAGATGCAGAGGTTGTACAGGAAGCACTGGATTTTAATTGACTTCTTGAGGCAAAGATAAGGGAATAAGAGAACAATGGTTCCTGATCTTACCCATTTTTGACAAAGTCAAAAGGGGTAAAAAGAGAAAGATAAAAAGACAGGGATGTCAGTAACACTAGTTTCCATGTGACACTGAAATACAGGACAGACACCTGTGAGAGGCTGAGACCAAAACATAGACAGAAAGTTTCTTATGGGACATTTCCAAACTCCCAGAATTTAAGGAAGGTGTCTTTAAAATAAATATATTCCTCATCTCACTCTTAGATTTGTCAGACTTTAGATTAGTGTGGGTTGAGCAGGAATCCTCGAAGATACGAGTGAAATTTCCACAGTCGAAAAGGTGGACAAAAAACTCTTGGAATTGCTAATTGAAGAGGGTAAAAATAATAAATCAAAGCCTCATATGTTTGATATTCACTTACCCATAAGATAGCAGAAGAACCCACACTTAATTTAAACTAAAAAGGAGTCGCAAACAGCTGTAGAGAGCCTAGTGCAACCTAACACATATCCTCACTTACTTGAAGAAATGAGAAGAGACAGGAACATTGTGTGTATAAAAGAGCCAGAAACCGCCAGAAAACTTCCAATTCAATCCCACGCTGACATTAGCAAAAAGCAACAAACACAAGTAGACTATAACAACCGGTTTATGATTGCATCTCCGTTAGAGCAGCTGGAAACAGAGCCAATGCAGTTAGTAGAGAAGCTGGAAAATGTCTCAGGATTGAAAAAGGCATAAGCACAATACTCACATGCAGTCACACAAGTGGAAAACTCTGGGTAAATATAAAAAAGAAGCTGCAAGGAAATGGCAAGGCTTGCATGCAATAACTGACCTTGTCATCAGAAGTAGTCATGAGCACCTGTGGCAGGACAGCTGAACTCTCAAAGCAAGTGGAAGATCAACATACATATAAATAAGAACTGGCTACATCAGTATGATTGCAGGTGATATGGTACACTGGCAAAACAAGTAGCTGTCTGTACTCCTGCAAAGAGAAGTCATTATACTGGTGTGCAATAAGTGGACTAATAACTGAATATCTGCTGAATAGGCACCCATTTCTGAATTAGGTGCATAGCATGTATCTGCTGGACAGGAAGACTACTTGTAAAATTCGTGCCATCTCATGACAAAACAGACAACTCAAAATGGCCTTCATACTAACCTACAAATATATATTCTTTCCTGAAAAGCAGATTTTAAATTTAGTCCTTTTTAAACTGACCTAAACTCTATGAAAGCGTAAGAAAAAATATTTAGGCTTCCTAGAACACATTCAGTTGGCCAAACACAGTAGCCTTGTGCCATTTGAGACTCTTCCAACAATACAGTTAATGGAACGTAGACAGCTTTTCAGCTCACCCTGAAGAAAATATGTAGGTCTTGATTCAGTTGACCTCACATAAATATCTATTATCATTTGAGGTACACTAGATTATATGGAATATCTCCTGACTGCTCACAGATACAGCAGAGAATCCAGGGAGTTCCATGTCCTTTTAGAGCTCTGAGGGCTGGACAGGGCTTGGTGGAGCATCTCAGGTCTGTGGGTAACCAAAGCAAACTTACTGAGAACAAAATCTTACAAAATATAACTGAACTTCAAAGCCCTAGAGGTCAACTGGTGTGGTATAATTATGTGTCCAAAACAAATTGCACCATCCAAATTACCTTTTGTAAATAATCTCTGATCTATACTATGTGTCAAAGCATGCCTGGGAATTATTCAGGTGAGTACTCTTGGAAATAATCTAAAACTACACCGATGACAATTTAATATTGTGAATGATTAACATCAAATACCTGAGCCACCATCTTCTCTCTGTTTAATTTGCTCATATGGATCTATCTACAGGCAGTCAGCTTTCTGTACTCCAAGGGCTATGTCAACTATTTCTCTGTTAACTGTAACAGGAGATTAAATTTTACATGAAGACAGACATATATATATATATATATATACACACATATATATAGTTTGTTAACAAATAGACTTAAACATCGTAATAAAAAGTACTTCATTGCATAAATCATGTTAGCCCCTCCTATAAAAATTTCTAGATGAATTATTAAAAGAAGAAAAAAAGAAAATAAGCAGAAAGCAAAATGTATAATATGTTTCCTCAATTTTGATAGGGAGATGGATCACTAATGGTCATGCCTGCATGTCTTCATCATACAAAACTGCTTCTGAAAAACGAAAGAAATGAAGAGTGGTTTTGTTTGTTTGTTTGTTTTTTAAATAAAAATGATGAACTATTATCAGATAGAATTTGGCAGAGCATGTGACTTTAGGTGTCTGTCATCACTTGATACACAATTCATCAGAAAAGGAATGTCAATCAGTTGTCCTTACACATGAAATACCAGAAGTTGAGCTGCTGCTTGAGTATAATTGAAAAGAAAGCTTTTCCAGTAATGTGGAAAACTTAATCTTTTCTTTGTTGAGCAGAGAGTTCAATACACAAACAAAAAGCAGACACTTTTGAAGGGAAAACTGATTGCACTTAAATCCAGAGTACAAACCTTCCAGCCAACATATACCAATAAAAACAGATTATATGAGTCAAAAAGATGCTTACAATAGCAATTTCCTTTTCTAAGTTTTCACTTAAGAAACTAACATCAAAGGAGTATTTGGAGTTCAAAAAACAACTCCAGCTGCCCATTGACTCTGACAGAGATTACAACATCATCCACTTCTCAATCACAGCAAGTGCTGACAGTCTGAAAAGCACACAGAATTCCTTTGTGATGTGGCGCCTATAAAAGAGTTTGATGATACAGAAAAACTGTTCTTGGAGATGACTCCTTATTAGCTAACTTGAAACTGTTTAGAAATGCTGATGATGCAACCTTGAAAATTAAAATCACAGGTTTGTTAAAGCTTAAAAATCTGGAGTCTTTTGTTAATGCAGTGAATTCAGAGCCTGATCACAATTAAAACATATTGTAGGATTAGTATATGATAAAAGCCACAAATGTAAAAGAAAGAAATGAGACCTGAGCTGACTCATTTGTTCTAGAGACAGAACACAAACCTATTCCTGACAATTACATACTTATTCAGTAAGCCACAATGAAGACAACAAATCATTCTTATTCAGGAAATCAAATTTTCCTTGATAACCAATTAAAATGAAAAATATTGAATACATGGCAGTAGTCTTATGAGTCTGCTGTAGCCTCCAATGACCACACACATCAGCAGCTCTAGACCGTGCATTTACAACATCTTGACATAATAAGAGGAAAACTTAGGGAAAAAAAACCCTTATGCAAGCCATTAAGAAGATTTAATTTTATATCACCCCAGCCTAATGGTACCCTAAACTAAATATTCATGTTATTAAGTCAATCCCTGTAAGTGGGACTCGTCTTTCTTTAGGTGTCTGAAGGCTGATTTTAAAATTAAAGTGTCTAGGTTCTACCTTGGAGAGATAAAAATTTATAGTAGATCATTTGTCCCAACTATATTACAATGGGATGAGATGACTTCTGATGGCATTTAACTCATTTTTCACCATGAAGAGAAGCCTGATGACCTGCTTAGACTAGATGCCTAGTGTATAAAGGTGGCCAGAAGTTGAATTTCCTTCTCACGTGTTTGTTAAAGATTACAAACTTTAAATTTTATGATGCATTTTCTTGTCTTTACTATGCAGAAAGAGCAAGACTACTGTTTTCTTGAAAGATGCTGCTCCTGGTGGTGCTGCCATATGCTCTCCAAGCATTACACGGGTGGCTGGAATGCTTGCCCAGGAACTGGGAAATCTGAGCTTAGCCAGACATTCTCAGGATAGTATGGAAAACAACAGTTGTTCTGGATGATTGAACCTTTCCCCTCAGGAAATATAGTCTAAACCTCCAGAACTCATGGGCCCAGAAGAACAAGCCATTTCTCATCTTTTTCTTGGAAAGTTTTTCTAAAGTAAAAATGTATAACCTAGGATTGGACATGGGGGACCAGAATCCTCTTTCTTTTTCTGATTTCACTAGTTGATGGATCACAAGTATTAGAATTCTGCATTTGTGTTCTCCTCTTAAAAGGAAGCAATATTTTTTTAAAGAGGCCTCTAGAAAACTCCAATATAACATTTAGATGAGCAGTGCTAATACCTCAGGAAATGTGCATGTGTCTGTGACAACAGTAAACAGCTTCTTCAAGTGGTGAATCTCTGTTCAGACGGGTAGAGTACAGAAGTGCTGGACTGGGTTGTTGGGAAGCTTTCTGCTTGGGGAAATGATATATGGTAATAACAAAGAGAAAATTAATCATGTTTCTCTACTCTGAAAGTGTGAAACAAAGGTGAGAGCAATATGTGCATACTGCAGAAAGGAACAGAAGAAACCAATCACTTCAAGTGTACAACACACTCAGCTTTACTTCATATATGTGAAGTACACCAGCTAAATTCAAACTACTGGGCTCAAAGTAAAAATTTTCAGTTAATTTTGTCAGAAAAACAAAAAAACCTAAACCAACAAAACCAACAAAAGAAACAATCAATCAACCAACCAAAATAAACTAAAAAACCTAACAACCAGAAATCACTCAGACAGACATTTATTAGAGAAACACTGCATGCATCAAAAGAAATGTATCAACCTGAACTGCATTTTCAAAGGGCAAGAAAGGATTTCTGTTTTGGTGGCAGAGGACAGTGCCAGTTCCACTGACCTGAACTATTTAAACCATACTCAGCATTTATTTGTGACTCCTCAACTCTTACAAAACCTTAGTCATAGGTTGGATCCACCTGTAAATGTGGATTTTCATTTAAAAGGAATACAAATCAAATAAGTTTACTGTAGATAGGGTAGCAAGGAACAATGGCACAATTTTTGTTATCATTCTTACTGAATGTCACAAGAAATTTCATCAGTCAGAAAGAGAAATATCCCTCAAAAGGACTATGAGATTAATTCCATATAAGAGAAAATAAGAAGGTGAAGGCAAAGGCAAAGGCAAAGGTGAAGGCGAAGGTGAGGTGCGGAAAGGAAAGGAAAGGAAAGGGAAAAGGGGAAAGAGAAAAGAGAAAAGAGAAAAGGGGAAAGAGAAAAGAGAAAAGAGAAAGAAAAAAGAGAAAAGAGAAAAGAGAAAAAAGAGAAAAGAGAAAGAAAAAAGAGAAAAGAGAAAAAAGAGAAAAGAGAAAAGAGAAGCCCTCTGCTTCTTCATCTTTTTGGGATTAGAAGCAGTAACTTCAACCTTGAGGAAAAAAAACAGTTTAGAAAGCATGGCAAGCACAAGTTTAACTGAATAACTATAGAATTTGCTACAGAAACAGAACGCAAAACCTGACTTGCCTCTCATCAACAGAAGTTCCTGGAGGAATTTTTCAATTAAGTATCAATAAAAAGATTTTCTTGGTGTTTTGCCCGTTAAAGCATATTAGCAGTGTCGAAATATCATTGAAGGTAAAACAAGATAACTTTAAAAGTAACTTTTGAATCTATGTTTGAGAAAATCCTTAGGTCTGCAGTCCAGTGTCAGCATGTAACAGCAACACAAAATCTAGGGTAATATTTGTGAATCCAGTGTTTTTTGGAAAGAGGGATAGAACACAACAATACTGAATGTCTCAAATTACAGAAGGATTATGTTCAGGCTGAGTACCACCTTTTAATTTGTTTAGTTAACTGTAATTACCATATTAAAGTTCTTATTAAAATTTAGGAATCTTAACAGTAGAAATCCACAGTGACAGTAATACAAAGGAAGAACTATATTACTCTTTTCATACCCACAAAGTCCTTGGCCTGGCAGAGCAAATGAGCAGCAGATGCTAAGGATATATCTTGGGCAAAGTGACAAGGAATGAGTGTTCAAAATGCCTTTCTATAATTCAATTCACAATCTGCAATTTACATATTCATTTAAATCTATGGTCATACCATCCACAAAATGTTGGGATAGCTAATTCTATTTAAGGCATCTTATAGTATCTTAACAAAATCTGTCGTGTGAAAACAGCCTAGCCTGCACATGTCATTTCAAGATAAACACATTCCAAACCAAGAAATCAACATGTCAGATGAATTTATTAACCGAACAATTTAACAAAATCAAAGTATCTTTTTCATTGTCAAAGGCAAATTATTTCTAGTTCCATATCCAGCCAGCTAACCAAATTTCCATCCATCTCAGTTTCTCAGAAGAGCAAATTACTGTGAGAGGATAGGCCCTTGCACTGGAACTCGGTCATCTATAGAGGATAAATACTGAAATTATTCTAACTCAGGCCAACCAGCACTTTCGAATAGCAGGTGTATTTGAGAAGGCAGTCTGGGCCAGGAATCATTCTCATTAGGCACTTTGCATGTGGCCACCTTATTTCAGAGGCTAAGAGAGATTAGTAAAATGAATGTGTTGTAATTTTGCCATTTGGCTTTAAGGCCAGAAAGCAAACCTTGGCACTGCTTTGTAATTAAAATAAACACAGCCACAAACCATAGCATTTTTTATTTATATTTCCACTGTTTTCACCATTGCAAAAGTATCAGTATCTATGACATTTTTTAGCAAAAGACTGTTTGCCTCATTATGTCTAGACTATAGAATAGCTCCATGTTAGAGAAGTGGGGTTGGAAAGTTTTAAAGGAATCCTGATGAGTGAAAAGACATGGCCTGTGCCATATCTTCCTGACATCAATATCTAATTATTTCAGAAAGCAAAGAAATCTGTTATGAAAGTTATTTACACATTGTAAATGGTGGGCTTGAATCTGATCTAACCCAGAAAAGGGTTTAATAATAGTCTCTCTTAAGAGACATAGTCAAGTGATTGTACAAGTACAAAGAAGTTGAAAATATATATATATATATATATATATATGTATATGTATATCTATCTGGAAAAACTCAAAGCCAGTCTTAAAAGTATTACATGGCTCCTCAGAGAGTAAATGACTCCATCTGTTCTGCCTTTAAAAGATCCAAAGACTTAAGAGGTGATAGAAGAGTGTGCCTCATTATATGGCCTGGGAACACAAAATAAATATTCTTATGTATCTTTGACTGAAATGGTAAAAAGCCATCAAGTTGCCTTGATTTCCTCAGACCCAAAAGACTGATACACTGGTATTTGTATATAATGGAAAAATAATCTTGTGGGTATGCAAGCAGATTTTCCAGAAGACATGAATTTAGAGTTCACAGCTAAAGCAGTTTGTAAGTTTTAATTAGTCTTTTTTGAGACAAATCAATGCACAAACTTCTGCTTATAAGAGGAAACCCTTTTTTGATAACACACATTTCTCCCCCTTACTTATTAACATCAAGAGAACAAAAGAGAGAACAAGACACCAAGAAGCAAGTTCATGTGAGTTCTGACTCTGAGACAAAATCTATGGCTGAAACTAGTGCTAGATCACTGCAGACAAAAATAGGGCAATAAAACTCCACCAAAAAACAACCAACCAATCAACAAACCCACTCATACACAAGAAAGCCACACGAACAAGAAACAAAACAAAACAAACAAACAAACAAAAAGACAAAAATACTTCACCCCACTCCCCTCACTTCCCCAAACAAACCAACCAACCAAAAAACCTTCTAAAGAATCACTCTGCCATAACAAAAAAAATAGTAGTACATAAAAACCGTGGTAACTGAAATAAAATCATGAAAGGTTTTACAACAAAATTGAGGAAGCGTGTAAATGTCTGATTTGACCAGAAAAATTACTCTTAAGACTTCTAACAGATCCTATTAACTAAAGCCACAGAAGCATGGCGCCACTCAGAGAACATGATGAAATTCTAACCTCTGCCAAGAAAAGTGGAAAGATTTATGCAGGAGTTCTGGAGATGTTACTTATGTTTTTATATCCCCAGGATGAAATCTTATTTCTTTCTGAATTTTAAATAAAATTCAGTTTTTTATCCCCAAGTCCCCAGATCCATTTTTGTGGTGTTATCTCGGTCAGTTCTCTCCCATCCCCCATTCATATGCTAGATCATTCTTATTTGAGAATAGCATCTTGCACTTGTTCCTACCAAATGGTGCTTTTTTTTTCTGAGAGTTCTCTCTCTCTCTCGTGCATTAAGATAATTTTGGGCTTTATTTGCATATCCCAACATAGTGACAATCCCTTTGACCTCAATTACTGACAGATTTAATACATCTACTCTTTATTCAAACGTTTATTCATTAAAATACTTATGAGTGTCACACAAGATATATCTCGGCAGGGACTATTTTAGTACAACCTAATGTTCTGCACATGAACTATTGAAAACTGTTCCTTACATTCAGCTTTCAAACATCTTTGCACCTATGCTGCACTAATATTATGCAAATGATGTTTCCATTTCAAACTTTTACGAATGCTGCATGAGAGAAAACAAACCAAGACCAGTCCAAAAAATGAAAATATATGGCAATAGGATCATATGAAAACAATAGCATGACTGCTTCTCCTCTTCCTCCACAGTCTGCCATCCTGCTATAAAAAAAATAAAAATAAAACCTGGATTGTTTTGGTAAAAATTACACTGGCTGTTATTCACCATTTTGTTATTATCCAGGTGTTGTGATCCCCATGGCTTGTCAGTCCTGGATAGTGAAGTGTTGCAACCTTCCTAAAAGTGTCTCCAAAACGAAGCCACTCGGCAGGACCACCACACACTCACACGTACACACACACACACACAGACAGCTCCTTAAAATGGGTCGATGACAAAGAGACGGGAAGAGTCTCTGTATGAGGTTCCACGGACAGAGTTTATTGCAGCCACACATGTGAAAGGTTCCAGGGACAAACACAAATAACATGAGAGGGTCCAGGTTTATATAGCAAGCGGGGCGAGCATCAGGCACCAATGAGCTGAGGGTACGGGGGCGGCACACAGGCAGGACTAGGGTAAGGGAACCAATGGGGAACTCTGAGGGAGTGGCAATAGGGCAAGGGCCAATGGGGGGAACAGGGAGTGGAGAACCTTCTAGGGCAGGAACATATAAGGTAACAAGGGGCGGGGAGGCCAATGGGCCAACCAAGAAAGCAGCACTGGGGTACATTAACCTAGCAGAGCAAAGCAACCTGGGGGAAGCCTCTTCTGTTCATCCTTATCTGGAGAGGATCTCTGATCTTATGGACTATCCCACCAGCAGACTCTCTTTGTCTCTTGTTCCGTAGGCTCACCGGTCACCACAACTTCCAGGTACATACAAATTGTCTGATTATCTTTGTGCAGCATTTTTCTAAGATATTAATGAAGCTGATTGACTGGTCTCCATTTCTACAGTTCTTCTTTATCTCCTTTTTAAACAAGGACATTTTATTTGCTTTTTTTCCAAGCCTGACAAGATCTAACAGAATTCCATGGACTTCCAAAACTAACTGCTCAGAGGTCTGAAATTTCATCACCATCTCCTGTCATGGAATTCTCGTCTCAGAAAAGTAAACAAACAGTAAGGCCATGTTAGACAAACCAAACTTTAGACAGATCGACCCTATGAACTCAGAGCCTTGTCTTCATGTAGAGAAAGAAAAGAAAAATAAGAGCTTTCAGTCCGATTCAGGCATTTAGGTTTACATTGAAGAACATTTCAACTGTATCCCTCAGACAATTTACATGGACTTTTTTTCAATTTTTAAATTACAAAAAACAATCAGAAGACTGATGGGTCCTGCTATTTTGACACGATGGAGTAGGAAGATCCAGGAACGAGTAACACTGGATATTTTTTATTAAATAGAATGAAGAAACTCTTTAACTAACTCAACAAGAAGAAAAGAGAAAGCCAGGAATGTTGGACCTAACACCACCAACAAAACTGGAATAGAGTTGCAATTTGTTTAATATACATTTGACTGTAGAGTTGCAAGCAAGAGAGTTTCCAAAGTGAATTTTTATAAATATATACATATATATAGTTACATACAGACTTCTACGTGTTTTTTATATCATGTTACTTATCCTCTAAATAACACAAGAAAATATGTTCAAGTTCATGAAGAAAAGAGATTAGAAAAACAGGCAAAGTCTTTTGTGTAGACTCATTTTTGTTTAGTATTTTGAAAAGAGTGGAAAACTTACAAATGCTGGGAGTCCTTTTACTCTTGTACCTTATCCAGTAGATTGACTTCAATGTTAGATGTTTGAACCAAATTACCTGAATCCTAATGAGATTAATTCTTCCATTGTATGACACTGAATATTTCCTGGTATGTAAGAAAAGTTCAAAACATCATCTACATGGATCTTTGTGCAGAATATATTTAATGTCAATTTTTATTTGATTTCCAGAGGGTTTTTAATATTATTTTACAATTAGAAATAAATATAATCACCAGAAGAAGACAGCTCAAATTAAAGAAAATAATGCAGTTGAAACACGTTTACAGTTCAATTTTTATGATTCATAATTGCCATATTCTTGCTAAAATGCCTTGGGATAACTTAAGAGACCTCTTTAAGAACAAAGGTCATTAAGCAAGTGAATATATTTTTGAGTGTGCTACATAAGGTGACACAGTAACAGGAACTCACAGAACAAAGCCTTAGGATAAGGAACCAGAAAAATTTTTATCCTTGAAAATGTCTTCAGTGCACATTATAAGGAAAATTTCAGTGCATCATTCTTTAATATTCAAGCTAAGCAAAAGGATCATTAGAAATGTATTGAAGATCTTAGGTCACACCTGGCTGCAAAGTGAATGCTTAGGCAACTTATGAGCCTTGTAATGGCATGAGCAGAGGAGAAAAAGCAGTTATAATTTGGATTTGTTTTTCTGTTTCTCTGTATTAGAGCTGTGAATTAAATGACTACAGATCCTAATTTCCAAACATGTCAACATCTCCACAGCCCTCTGTGTATTCTGAGGTGAAGTGGGCCATAAGAATAGTCTTTTCTATGTAACCAGATATTTCCTTTGAAAAGAGCTATAAATATATTGCAAGTTGTTGTGTGACTTTGTTGTGTTCTTTGGGAGGTGATATGCCAGTAATTTCTGCTTTCTTTTCAATGTGATGTGTTCTTTGAGAGTGTGACAGTAAAAGGGAGTCTGTAACATTTGGACAAGCACGTTTGTATAGAGGCACTTAATGATTATTATAATCTCCTTTATTCTTTCTTTTGTCTTGTCCCTCCATGTGGCTTTTACTCATCTCTCCTCTCTTTCTCATCTTGTTCAGAAAGTAAGGAGTTCCTCAGCTTGTTGA
Organism: Corvus moneduloides; assembly: GCF_009650955.1. Lineage (NCBI taxonomy): Eukaryota > Metazoa > Chordata > Aves > Passeriformes > Corvidae > Corvus > Corvus moneduloides. Next base: position 8,974,402 of record NC_045478.1, read on the forward strand.
GACCAAGAGGAGCACACAGAAGAAAACCTCTTTGATGGGGCGCAGCTTTTGACAGAACAAAAGATAAATCAGTGTCCTTAAAGAAACGTCTGAAAAGTGGACAATCTTGGCAAGTAAAATTATGGGAAAAGAATGAGTAAGGGTCAGTTCTGGAGTCACCAATGGTTTTTTTCTGGTTTTTTTACAGGAAGTTAGAGAAGTTGGCTGGTTAACAGAACCAGATGTCTTAAGCATAACTGCCATTTATGCAGTTCTTGCCTTGATGTGCTTACTAATGGTCCCTGTACTCTCTCACTGCACTGCCAGCTCCAAAAGCTCCAAAATAACTAGTTTTTCCAGTTCACTTTTCCTTAGGGGGAAGACTTTGGGTTTGGGAAACTATGAAGTTTCATCTTCCCCTCATTATGAATTCTCTCTGATGACCCTGTGTGTAGGAGTTTGATTAGGTGAATTAAAATTTGGCTAATTATCCCAAAGGCAGGAAGGTATTCATATCACCCCATTTGCTGTGAAATTTCCCTCTTCTCAAATTTTAGTGAACTCACCAATGTCACCCCTCCTGTAGGCCTGCCAATGACACATTCCCTGTACCCACGAGGCACTCCCACCTGTACATAACATATCCCTCCCCTCAGTTCCAAATGGTGACTAGTTCTAATCACGCCCCCTTTTCTCATTTCTCAATCCTGGGAAACAATGCCAAGAGTGACAACAGCTTTTTTTCCCAGACTGAAGTACCAGGAGTTGAAAGTAAAGGAGGTTAGAAGATGACAGCACCTCTATGGAAACAATACCTGCCAAAGATCACAGAGGGAAAACATTGATCTGAAAGCATCTGGTTCATATCTTCAGCGAATCTGAGAAAAGATTGCTAAAATTTAGCTACACTTCTAATAAGGAGTCTAGCAAAGCAGGAGAACTCTGCTCTAAAGGCACTTCATGCAGGAAATGTTAAAATTTTACTTAATAAGACATTAAATAGTTTTAGTTTAATACTTTCAGTGTTGAAGGAGGACAAACCTGAAATGAGCTTAAATGCATAGGAGCACACACACATATATGTGCATACGTTTATCTGATGAATGTGCCTCCAATGTTTCTTCTCTAAATTATTCCTAGTCTCAGTCTTATTGCTGAATTAGAATAAAAGTAAACTTTAAGCCACAGGGTCCCCAGGTGAATGAGCTATGAAGTTGGTCATGCAGTCTTTAATGCAAAAATGTCTCCACATCAGAGAAACCAAGAATTAAATGAATGATAAAATTCTTTCAATAATATGAAAATGACATTAAAAACTTGGAAAGACCTTGAACAACTAAGATACTTAAATATTATCTGATCACAGGGAAAGGGAGAACATGCTGAATTCTATTTAGAGATTTATGTGGGTGGTAGAAGCCTTATTCTGTTCCTCTTTGTTGAAACAACATATTCACATGGCTATATAATTAGTGTTCTCCCTTGGGATATTGTGAGTAGGTTGTATGGATCAACTAAACATACCCTTTACAGAATGAAAGAGATTCTTTTGCCACTAAAACTACTGGGAAAATCACTGTGTAAGGAAGAAACTTTTGGTCTTTAACTCTGTAAGATTTTGTGTCAATCTAGCAGAATTTACTCTTCTAAGTAGCCTTCAATAAGTACTAACTTGCTGAAAGATGCTGGTTTTATTCTCCTGTAAGGCAATATACTTCCTGGAAAAAATACACGATTTTGCAGGGTGGGGGGGGGGGGATGGGGAAGGACCTACAGTAAATCCATTCTTTTTATAGTTTAACTGCAAAGTGAAATTCATGGCTTTGAAATTAAGTTTTGAGAATTTTTAAATTCTTGCTTTTGACATTACATGATAAAAATTTCTAAAATTAATGTCTTTAGGAATCGATGTGCTATTTAAATTTTTGCTTTGTTTTAAGCCTCAGATGACAAATATAATTGGCTGTCTGACTACAAAGAATTATCATGGCTTACATATTTTAGAGCGTATTTTTGGGCCAAGCTGTAGAAGAACTGAAAAAAACCCCTTCATTTTCAACCATTAAAATTCAGTTTCTTTCTGGATGTGGTAGAGATTGATGTCTAGTAAAAATAATTATCCTGTACTGAAAGCCAGATTACAGTATAAAAGTGACAAATGCAAGGCTCTGGTTAAAATTCAGTCCCCATCTTCGGGTTTCCACTGGATTAATGCTTTAGCTGATTCTTTTTCAGTCTCCTCTCTGGATGTACAACTAAGCAGTGGTTTATTTCTGGTTTGTGAAAAAATATAAGAATTTTGATCAGTTATAAAAATAGAAATGCCAAATAGAGTCTCATCTGGGGCTTCCAAGCACTGGAAGACTGGACAGGTAAATGATAAATGTGACACACTTGGGCAACACCTTTTCTTTGACAGCAGCATATGTATTGGTTCTTCAGGTCAAGCTAAAGCAGTTCCTTATGTTCTGGAACCTGAAGGTTGCTGGTTCAGTTCCTCTTGTGTGTATATGAGGTGGCTGGAGGGGAAGATCTGTAGCACACACCGATGCTGTGCTCACAGCATGTTCTAGGAAAGGGAGAAAGAAGCCAGCCCGCACTGCAATTTCTTTGGTAACCTTATGTTTATGTATATACACACACCCAATATTCATCTGTCTGTCTATCTGTATTATCTAGAATATTAAAGAGGTATCTTTTGTTCCTTGGTATTAATCCTCTGACTGTTCCTAATGTGTGGACTATGCCTTGACACTAAAATAGTGTATGAACACTTTTCATCTCATCCTTGCTATTGTTACTGTATTTTAAAAATCATTGTGCATATAATTACCCAGTTTTGCTCTTTTTTTTAAATATATGATTATGCTATTATAAAATCCAATAAAAATGGGTGAACTGAAAAGGAAAGAGGAAACAAATTAAATTTTTAAATTAGATATCTAAAAACTGATAGATTACCTTCTTTTTAAATACAACACTCAACAAAAGAAACAGTAAAAATGCAAATATTGTTTCTCTTTATAATGAGATTTCTTTGCACACTATTTCTTTGCCTAACCCCGGAGTTGCCGTAGGCATTGCAGTAGCTTACTTGCACTCCTTCTTTCCTTCTTATTGCTTTCTTTACTAAGCAATGCTAAGTGCTTCTGAATACTTAATGTTAAAATAGTTATATTGTTTACCTCATTGGATTTCTAGGGATAAGGAATTTATTTCATGTGGTAATGATTTGCCATTTTACAAGACTAATTTCCAAAGTTCTCAAAGCACTTTATATCAATAAATTTAATATATTTTCTATCTTTCCATCTTCATTAAGCACTATTAATTTAATTTATGCATTAGGTAAACAAGAGCAGTGAAGCCACCTGAAGCCATATGGGACACAGAAAGGATATGCTTACCTTAGGAAGTAATCTAGAGTGATTCAAGGGTGTACTTGAGATAAATTTACTCTGGTCCCTTGATCCAAGCATACCTTCTGGATATTTCAAAGCTATCTCAATGACTGGACATTAGTTCTTTCCCTCTGTTCTCCATTAGGGGACAGCAAACTTTATTCACCCATGCGGAGAGAAATTTCTCATTTATTGTCTTCTGGCAGAAGCCTGCTTCCTATGTACCAAAATAATTTTGCAAGCCAAACCAAAGCAGAGAAATGAAGAAAGTTGAAATACCTCAAAACCGTGCATCCACTCTGAAGCAGATCTCTAATGTTCATGTGGAAGCAGCTGGAAGATATGTCCAAACCAGAGTAGAATTAAAATACACCTCTCTGAGGCTCAGACAGAAGCCAGTGATTCCCAGTTTGCAGTTATTGAATAGTAACGCAATAATTGGGAATAGGCTGTGATTGCAGGTTAAAATTACAATGAATCAGCCAGTGAAATAAACTTCTAATGCAACTGAAGTGGTTTGAAGTTACCAGTTAACATCTCTCTCCACTCCACATTTAAACTTATGTTAAAAAAAAAGCGCCCAACATTTTTGCAGCAAAGTGCCCAACTGATATTTGTATGAGTCATCTACTATTGCCTCTTTTCTCCTTAATCTTTTTATTACTAGCCTGTCCTCAACTTGAACTCCTTTAAATAGGATCTTCGTCTGTCCTTCCTGAAAGCAAAGCACTTTACACATACAGTGTGCTACCATAAAGAAAATAACAAAATAGATGACATTTTGGATCTAGAGCCAGATATGGCTGTTGCCATTCCTTCCACAGCCTGATCTATCACTGCAATCTTTGTATTGCACAGTACCATCAGTGTTTTTCTTATATACAGAGGTTGCAGAGAATTTTCAGAAGGGACTTTCATTAATAATTGAATCAAGATTGGTTTGCTGTATTGCATAAGGTCAGATGATTGATTAACATATGGACAGCAGCTGAAGAGGGGAAACATTTTCAAGACTTCAAAACATTTTCTCTGTAAATAAGTATAACTCCCTTGCAGCTTTCCAATTATGGAAGTTTCTGTCACCTACTTAGTAAACAGAAGCAGTGCCACGGTATTAAGATGACCCGGCTGCACCATAAATGCCAGTTAGAGGAAGCAATAAATTTCCAGTTAGTCCAGTATCTGAAAATGATTTATCCAGCTTTCTGATGAACATAAGGAAGTTCCAATCAACAACTGCTTGACAGAAGGAAAAGGAGATGTATCTCAACTAAATGGGTAGGAAGAATTCAGTCGGCTCTTAACATATTATTTGCAATCTAATTTGTTTTTCAAAGAAGTAATGTTTATTTAACACAGTAGCATTTTACTACATGCAGTGCTAATGGAGGTTAAATAAAAGACACAAGGGCAACAAAATCCTGCAATTACTTTTCACACAAGGACAAAACTGCTATGTGAGAGAAATGCAGATAAATTTCCCAATCCTCATAGCACTTTTTGACACTACTGGCTATGGGTTACCTCTTAAGGACTTGAAGATTTTACTAGGGCTGACTGATTTAGATTTGGATAGGTTTAAATCATACTTGTCAGTGTGCTATTAATTTTTAACCACAGTCATTTTTCCCTAGACCTGTTAATATGCTAGGCAGTCCCAGGAAGCATAAAACTTTGACCCATGCTGTCCAGTATTTGCATATAGCACTTTCTGGAAGTGCTTTATTCTGCCATCAAAATTCTAACTATCTCCTCAACAGCATACAGATATGGGAATCCACAGACCCAGATAAAAGGCCCTTCAGACTGGCCGTATGATTATCAGACGTACATGTTTTTATGCTAACTGGTCTTTTCCTCCTCAATTTAGATGAAACAAAACTTCAGCTCTCAGTTAAATTTTGAAGACAACCTCTCTGGAGGTGCAGTGTGGTGGAATATGGTTTTTCCTTACAACCCACCAATTATTTTCATGTCTTTTCTGGACCTTGAGATCTCTTTGGGAGTCATGTTAGTCAGAAATAAAGTAAGGCTAAGATTACTGTTGCCTCAGCACAAAATAAATCTTTGTTTGAAGCCTTTCTGACAACCTGTTTGGGAATGAATGCAGCCCCACCTTTTCAGAATTTCAAAACAGATCACTACACAACTCCAAACTGTCTCAAGTTTTCAAGCTGAGACAACTTTGTAGAAATAACAGAAGCATTTCATTACCATTGGTCTAACATTTAATTTAATTTTTAAAAGTTTGGTAAAATATACTTGCAAGCTTCAAAACTGGCAGATTTTCATTTGAAAACTCCTACATCTATATGATCTTCTCCAGAAACACTAAGTTTTATTCCCTGCAGCAATTAATCATGTTAACTATCGGTGGTACAAGGTCTCTTGATGACACCTGTTCTGAGCTCTGCAAAGGGTTGGTCAGTTTAAGTGCTCAGCTCTAACCACTCTGTTGGGAGGAGAATTCTTTATTACTTGAGGGGACTTCAGTGAATGTTTGGTGAATTGACCTTGGCCGGACAAGAAGTGCCCATCCAGACACTTGTCTCTGGATAGGAGAAGGAAAATACAATGAAAGACTTGTGGGTCAAGATAATGACAAGGTTATTTGCAAATTATTGTCATGGGCAAAACAGTGTAATTCATGGAAAATAGTATTTTGTCACTCAAATTAGGATAATGAGAAATAAAAACAACCCCCTTTCTTCAGCTTCAGTCCCAACTTCTCTGCCTCCTCCCCCAAGGAGAAAGGAGGGAGGGGACATTTGGAGATGCAGTGCGTCTTTGCAAATCACCATTGCATGTGATAGATCCCAGCTTTCCTGGGGATGGCTGAACACCTGCCTGACCATAGGAATGGGTGAGTGAATTCCTTGTTTTACTTTGCTTGTACTCATGACTTTTGCTTTACCAATTAAACTATCTTTGTCTCAGTGCTCAAGTTCTCACTTTCATGATCCTCTCCCCCACCCCACCAGGAGCGAGTGAGTAAGGCTCTGTGGGGCCGAGTTTCTGACCAGGGTTGAGCAATGACAGTCTGCTCCACTGTTAACCTCCCTGGAGTGCAAGGAAATCTCTGCTCTGGTGCCTGGAGCACCTGCTCCCTCTTCTGCATTTGGTTTCTGAAGGGCTGTTACACATATTCTGACTCCTCTCTCAGGCTGCAGTTGCTCCTCTGCAGCTTTTTCCTCCTTCTTAAACTCATCATCCCAGAGGTGCTACCTCCTGATGGTCACTGATGAATCTGATCTTGGCCAGCAGCAGGTTCATCTTGGAGCTGGCTGCCATTGGCTCTGTCAGGTATGTGGGAAGCTTCTGGCACCTATTCACAGAAGTCACCCCTGTAGCTTCCCCACTACCAAAACCTTGCCACGCAAACCCGATACAGCCCCACATCTGCATTTGTCAGACTTGCAGAAAGGAGACACAGATGCTGGTGAAATAGTTGTGACTCTGGACATATCATTGTACCTATGCAATACTCTTACTCTGGTAAGAGTAAACTGCAACCTCAAGCAAGACCTTTGCCATTAATTTTTCATAGTCACTTGGGAAACTATTATAGAAAAAGAAGGCAAGAAAGATTCCTGCATGGGAACTTTATTTCATCTGTAGAACTAAACATTTATCCTGGGATACCTGATGAGCGCTTACTCTCTATTAGCCTTCCTGTTACCACTGCCCTCAGTTTTTCCTTTCCTCTGTAAGTTCTCTGCTCTGGCAAAGAAATGTAATCAGAAAATAAGAGATTATTAGAGTTATTCCAGGGAATAACTTTTTTTCGACAGTGTCAATAATACCCTTATCAATCAGATGATTGTTTAATTTTCTGTTTTAAAAAAATCTCTTAAAACAGATTCTGTATAATTCTCGTGCAGCCTGACCTAATGCTTGGCCATATTTGTACATTTTTTCCTTTCTTTGAACCTTGGAAAACTATCGGTAACTTTTCTCTTTTTAAAAATCCAATTTACTTTTTAATTGAAGAACCATCAAGTCCTTAATATTCTCTTGTCCATACTAAACAAACTTTATTTTCTAATAACTTTCTAAACAATATTTTTATGCACTCTGGGCATCTTTTTAATAAAAAAAAAGAAGGAACTGGATTCAAAAAGTAATTTTTCCCCCTTATTTTACATATTTTTTTCAATTTCATTTCATTGCCTCCTTCATTCTTCATCTCTGACATTTATTATTTTATGAATTCCTATCCAAATTGGGCTTGAATCCTCCGTCATAGTTTATATCTCACATATTTGAAACAAAATATATTACAAAATAAAGGAGGAGTCAAGTTGTCCTCATTGCTCTTCTAAGCACCAAACACATCCAAATAATTATTTAAATGTATAATAATCAAAACTATCATTACAAATTATTACTTCAATTTTATTAAAATCACTCTTATATTTCTTAGTACCACGATTATAAGGTTCCACATTACTACCTTTACAATTAAAATTTAATATTTTGCTACCCAAACCTATATTATTCTTTACTGAAGGTTTTATCTTTACAAAAATCTCAAGGGTTCTTTGATTTCTGTTCCACAAACCTTCCTGTTAAAATTAGAGCAATTTGCTTTCATTTCTTTCATTCTTTGACTGGGTATTTTTGTTGTTGTTTTTTGGTTTTTGGGTTTTTTTTTGAAAACTCTGTGGTGCAAGAACTGTCTCTTACAATGTCTGTAAAGTACATAGCAGAAGAAGCATTAATCCCACTTGAGGATTAATCCCACTACTGTTGTGTTGCCAGGCACAAATATTTTAGCTCTAAAATCTCCAATAAAATTATTTCTCTTGCTACTGTCTGTAATATCTATTTCAGGGAAGAAAAAGGAAAACTGAAAATCCAACAAAAAGTAAAGGCAACTTGGTAAAACGCTCTATCTTTCATCTTAATGGTCAAAAATCAGAAGATTTATTCTAATAGAAGACAAATGATTTGGGGAAATAGCAAATGCATGCAAAATATGGTTGGAAGCTCTCCTGTGAGAGGCTAAAGAGGACACAAAGCTCTTTAAGTGTGTGAGGGGAGCACTTTCTGTGCCATTAGTGCCTGATTAGATATTATAACAGAAAATGTAGGATAAAATTACACTCTGACAAGGAGCAATTGAACCCTGAGTTTTGACAGTCATCTGTTGGACACCTTACCACTTTTATCCTTAGGGCGTCTTAGATGACACATAAGGATTTTTTTCCAGTGCATAATTATCGTAAGTGCATAGTGAAATGTTATGCCTTTTTCCAAAGATGCACTGGTTAGACCTAAGCACTGCCACAGGGGAGGATTTTGGGGGGCCTGATTTTGTATGCTGTACAGTGCAGCAACTGTGGTCTTTGCTGGACTGTAGGAAAAATACAAAGGTCATAATATCAAGAGTCTGAAAAGCAGAATAGCCTTCAAATATTGACCTGCTTCATTGGTAGACAGTTTTAAACTTTCTAGCATAGATTAGAAAGAATAGCTGTTGGGTTAGTCTTGTCTTCTATGTACAGTAATTTTTTTTTTACTTATATCAATGTCAAGAGTCAAGCAGTGTCATAATGAAGTGCTTAAAAAAAGTAAAGAGGATTCACTTTGGAATTTAAAAACAAAAGAAGACTTTTGGGATGAGACTAAACATGATGTAGCTTTGTTCTGTGGAAAGCAGAAATTTACCACCTTACCTGGAAGATGTAAAAGTCGTGGGCTTTGGTTGCAGTCTCAAGTGAACTTTAATCCAGGGGTATCCCCTAACAGTACTGACATTCTGCCTGTGACAGTCACTTCCAAATCACAGTAAAGCTGGAGGAGTCTCTTTCTCTAATGATATATTCAGCTACCGGGTGTTCTGAAACAAATGGGTCAAAGATGATTCAAGTGTTAACCAGAATCTTGTGTGTGAGTTGTGCTTAGTTTTCATACTTGCAGGTTCAGAGTCCAGAAGATGTCTAAAAGAATAGGTCTGTCTAGTATGTTAGCAGTATCTGTCCAAAACAGCTTGGAATGAAATGTTTGAATTTCAAAAAATGAACTGACTTTATGATATCACTGTTATTTGGAAGATTTAAATATCATTAACATCAGTGTGTTAAATCAAAATCCCAGGAAAATTTCAATTTCACTTAAGGCTGAATTTCACTTAAGGCTAAATTTAATCTCTATCTACACACAATTGTTGAATTTCTGTCATCATAAAACAAAGGAAAACTATATAAGAGTTGGTGCAATAATGAATTGTTTCTAAATTGCATGTTTCAAGGACAAGGGTTTATCTGACATTTTTTGCTTTATCATGGCAATAGAAAAGTTGTTACTGTAACAAGACACCCAGTAGTTTATTATTGCAAGGGATTATAAAGGGATTCAGAATAATATCTTGGTGGTTGGTTGTTTTTGTTTTTTTTTTTTCTTTTTTACATTTTTTTATTGTTTCTAAGCAAGGAGAGAGCCTTTGATTCCAGTCTCTCTGTTTTCTGTCATGAGAGAAGGAATATGCACACAACTTTGGATGCAACTTTCTGACTCTGAAACATAATCCCTATGTATTTGTCCACAACTGAAAATTTGGTTGGTCTGCCAAGATTCAGGAAGGGCCCACAGAGTGAGCTCAGGTTCATAGTCTTCCCTTTCACAGGTTGACAAACTGAAACACTCCTGACCAGAGCATGAGTGGTTTACAAAGGTCATATTAGTGATCTGTGTAGAATAGAGTTAACACTTGAGTTATTTCTGATTTTTTTTTTATTTTTCCCAACATAGGTGTTTAGTAAGACAAAATATAAATTCATACAACAAAAAATAAATCGCAATGTAATTTTGCAAGGTCAGAGTAATGGGGAAACTATTAGAGGTGAATTCATTGTTATTCATTTCACTTCAAAGTTAAATGTCAGTTCCCATGACCCAGTAAATGGAGTGTAATTACTGAAAGTATATTAATGATATAACAGAAAAATCTGACTCCTGTAGATGTTCTAGGGAAATGGTTTTTTTCATACATCTAGGTGATTAAAAAATTGAACTCCTGGACAGCAAGATTGGTCAAATTACTTCCCCATCTCCTGACAGAAAAAATACACTTTGAGGGGTCTTATTAAGCAATCTATCTCTATTGAGCTCATTAAGTTCTGGACAGCTAATAAGAATATAATAGAATCTTGGATGTCCTCTATAACATAATCTGACAAGTTGAAGCTGCATTCCAACTTCATTTGGATGGGCAAACAATGAACCATATGCTAGTCTCAAATTCAGCGTAGCTTCCTTCTTATTTTAGTAGGACTTGTGCATTTGTAGAGATAGCTATAATAAAAATCAGGGTTGCCAATTCAGCTTCATTCTAACATCTCCTTTTTCCTTGTGAATACTAACTGTCACAGTTCATCTCACTTCTCACTCTACAAAAGACTAGAGCCACTTCTTAAACTATGCTTGTAAACACCTATACACAAAAATCCATTTTAATGCATAACAAGAAATTGGTTTTAGTCTGACAAAATGTAGTCCTTAACTCTGTATTCATGAACATCTACTTTCACCTGACATGCTATGTATTTCTATACTTACATGCTTGTCTCTCATTTACAAAGTCCTATTACAGTAGTATATAGATTTAATATTTTCTTCTGCCCATTTTCTTCCTGGTTTTAGAATATGTGATGCTTTGGTCTCTTGTACCTTTCTGTTTCCTACTGGATCAGAGATCAATCCTGCTATATTTAACCCTTATTCCAGTACCAAACTACTTGGCAGTAATGCTGTTGGAAACCAAATATGTAAGTCACCAGCAGGTCCACCTGAGTGGATAAGTCAGTTTTTCAGGTGCAGCAGCCTTAATAGGCAGTGGCTTTCAAGGACAGGAAGCAAATAATGTTTGCAAGCTGTACTGACCTGTAACTCTTTAGCACAAATGATCATATGCAAATTCACAGCAGTAAAAGCTTCTCAGTTTGCAAGACAAGTCCGCAGAAGACTCAAATTCTCCTTTACAAAGTGTGAGATTATTTCCCTGATCTAACAGCAAAATTCTTCTGCTTTTCCTGGAGAGAAAGAGCCCTCCCTGCTCCATGTGTGTGCTGGGCATATGACCTTTACTGTCTGTTAAAACCGTTCTTCTCCTCCCCTTTCCTTAGCAGCAAGTGCAAAGGCTGAGGCATAGAAAGCTTTCCCAACCACTGGAACTGAGCAATGGGTTTTCTCAGCTCATCCTCCTCCCCATCCAAACAGATCTGAGCTAAGTGAGCTCAAGTATGACAATGGGGAAGAAAGAAGTGCAAAGAGGGCTACAGTCCTTGTGTTGCTGCAAGACCTCTGCTACTATTTTAGCCACTCTCCTGATTAGATGATTTTTGGCATCAGATCATCTGAATGTAGCTTTCTGAGTTAACCTTTTGCACTGGTGATTAATCCTTGGGGTACCTAAAGGCATGAAATCCTAGATCAGCCTGTAGGGTGTGTGGAAAGAAACTATTTATAAAATCCTTCCAAATAAAAGAGTCATTCAGAGGAAGAAAACTGTCATCAGAAGTCATCCAAGTTCCCAGTAATGTCAAGAGGATAGTAATGAACTGAGAGGTTCTACAAATAGGAGAAAACTTTTAACAGAATTTTTTAAAATTGAAATTCATTTGACTGTAATAAGATGAAACTGGTATCCTGCTTAGGATTACATTTTTGAGTTATTGGGACTGAATCCATCTGGAAGACTCAACTTTTATTATCATTGCTGAACTCATCAAGCAGGTCATGAAACACACCCTGGCTGCAAAAGGACAGAGGAAGGGAACTAGGTGCTACTTTGTTGTATGTGCTAAAACTTGAATATCACCTGCAACATAAAATTTCCCTTTTTCCACAGCCATGTAATTCTATTCACCTATCCTTTCAGCTATATAGTATTTGTTTTCTTAGAACAAAATTCACCTTTTCTAGTGCTTCTAACCTGGGACCAAATTAGAAGGAAGCACCTGTTTGTACAGCCAGCAACCCAGTGCGCATGCCAGACCTCAGTGTGCATGGTCTGCTTCTCCCACAGCAAAGTCGGGAGCAAATATTATTCCCAGAGATAGAACCTGCCTTTGTTGTTCTTTTCTATCCTTGTTTATGTCCATTTATTTTGCTTTATCTAGCAGGAGATAGTATCAGACTTCAACAGCAAGATTTCAAGTTGCCCTAAACTCTCTTTCTTTTCTCCCTTCAAAACAATAACGGAAAGACAACAAATGTGATCTTTGAATCCTCATAACTATATATGTTCATTCCAGAGGTAATGAGATGCTTGTTTTCAGGCTTTACCAGCCAAATTAAACTCTCTGTGCTCTATTTGAGTGTCTATACTACAGGACCATACTCAAATACCCTCCTTGGGGCTGCCCATATTCTTGTTCGCTCCTCTGGCATTCTGGGGACATACTCTTCCTCAACTGAAAACAGAGGATATTTGCAGAGAATTTGTATTTCATTGCTGGAGCTTGTTGAGATGCACCCTCAGGATCCATCTCGACGTCTACAGAAAACCTGGACTCACATATAGACCCCACATGTGGTTTTTACCAGTTTGGTTTGGGGTTTTTTTGAAATCAGATTACATAGAAGTCTCACATGAAAAAGACTGATGATAAGAGTTTTAAGCGTGGGTACCTGCTGACTTGAACATCCTGAAGTCCACTGATACAGATGTGAACTACCATTCTTTCCCAATTCATCACAAAAAATCCCAAAAGTCCTGCTGGGAGCTATCAGGCCTGTGTGCTGTCTTCACGGTGGATTGTCAGCTCAACAGGTGCCGGCATTTTTGTCGACAAACAGGACAGGGAGCCTGAACAGGCGCTCCAGGAGTCTTTTATTATTTCATTCTGGTATCAGTCTCATATACAGAGTTGAGACAGAGTGGGTACAAAGCTCACACCGTCACAGGCATCCAACGAGTTCCTGGTTACAGAGCATTCTTAGAAGCTTTTCAGCCAATAGCATGCTTCTAGAAGTTACAGACAGCTCTCTTAACCAACCCCCAACAGCGCACGTACATCTGCTAAACACAATGCTGGCTTGTTATGCCTTAATATAACAATACACAATATTCCATTATTAAGTTTATACTTATCTATCTTGCTAAGCATATTTTTTTGCAACTTCAAAATCTATCTAGGCCAAACCTAGAAACTCTAACCATTGTTTTTAATGTCCTTGCTTGCTGTATAACTGTAACTTCTTCTATCTTTTCACAGCCAGAGCTAAATCCTAACTTGTTTTCTGCCTTATTTCCTGAAACCTGCTTTTATTTCTCACACCTGAAATCTTTTCCACCTTCTGTGTTTCCCCACAGTGCGAGGCCAAGTTTTAAGCGTGGGTACCTGCTGACTTGAACATCCTGAAGTCCACTGATACAGATGTCAACTACCGTTCTTTCCCAATTCATCATGAAAGATCCCCAAAGTCCTGCTGGGAGCTATCAGGCCTGTGTGCTGTCTTCATGGTGGATTGTCAGCTCAAGAGGCAGAAGAACCCAGCTTAGCCAGTTAGCCTAGATGATTCCTTCAAAAAGGTCATGTGAGAGAGCTTTGTGTGTAGATGGGAAGAAATTAGAAACAAATCTAGCAATGATGGGAATATAATCTTCAGCTATGTCAGGCAGAGACTTCTCTGAGCTTAAGAGAAAAGAAGAAAAACACAAAATGTTGAAAGTAATGAGGAAGAACCATAGAATGGTTTGGGTTCAAAGGGATTTTAAAGATATCTAGTTCCAACCCCCTGCCATGGACAGGGACACCTTCCACTAGACTTTATGTGGTGGTCAGTTTCAGTGATACCTCTGTAATAAATCTGCCAAAAATTGATGCTCCACAGCTGAACATTCATGAGAATAATTGACTTTAACCAAATTATCATTTTTTTCCAGTCTATCTTATATCTATTCTACATGGTCTCCAGCCTAAGAATATGAGTATGAATCACTTTTTATATTGTTTTGTTGTTGGTTTTTCTCCTTTCAGCATTCATTTTGCTATCCTTAGAGGGGAAGAAGTATTTATCCAAACAGCTGCTGATTCAAAAGCATCAGATGAATCCCCCAATTCCACCTGTTCATGCATGCACATAGTGATATAGACATAGAATTTGTCATGCAATACCTCCTCCTATCAGTGTGCCGCATCCAGTGAGGTGTGAGTGGACATCATGAGCATGTCTGTATGATTTGACATGATGTATCACCCCAGCTGTGCAGTCTGCAGTACAAACCACGAAAGATTCAGGTGGCAAAAAAAAAAAATCACAAAGGCAGAACTTGATAGAAACAAAACAAAAAAAAGTGGGTTTATTATTTTGTCACTACCTGAACTTAAGGGCATGGTTTGCTGAGCATCAGAATGCACATTCTCCTCTACTTGAAATGAAATGATGAAATGAATCATGCAGTGGTTTGTTTTGCATGACATAGTCTCCCATGGTCTCCTGGGAATGTCAGCAGGCTGAAAAAGGCACTGGTATTTTTCACAGGATACTTGCACTTCTGAGGAAAAAGAGCTTTACATCTGCTGTACCCACAGCCCTCAACAGTTGATCCTTGGTGCTGTGGATACCCAGGATATCGAGCAGCATTCCTCTCCCAGTTCAGACAAAAAAACGCAAAAAACTCTTGACGTCTTGCCTTCTCTTTCTTTCCTTACATCCCTCCAGAGGATAACAGCTTTAAAAACCTGTGTTTTACAATAGGGAAGACAGTAAATGTCTGCTTTTGAAATAAGAACTGCTATATCTTATGCAAGTTTGAGGAACACCTGCAGATTTCAAGGTTTATGCAGGATATATATAGAAGAGCCATGTTTTCAAGAGCACCACTGTAAAAACAAGAAAAATAATGGACAAGAAGTTCCAAGGAGCTCATCACCATGATGACTGGCAGACATTGTGCTGAACTATAGACTCTCATCACCTGATTCACCTGAATTTCTACTGCAATGTTTAGTAAGTTTTAAAAGAAAAATTCGTATGTAATAATAAAATTTTTTCGAAGGAAACATCATGTCTGTCTGAAACCTTAAAGTTTATTAATTGCATTATAAGAAAGCAATCATGTGCATGTGACTAATATTTCAAAATTTTAGTATTGTTGCAGAGCTCTGTATCAACTGAATTAAAATCCTTCCGTATTATAAAATTAAGTCAGTATTGTCAAAGAAAATACCTGATGTAGGTAACTGCCACCTAGAGGAATTTCAACAGTTCCAGATTAAATGCCTGCTTGTTGCTAATTATGTTTCAAACCACATCATGATTTTGGTACATATAGGTCCTCATCACTGACCCCAGCAATCACATGGGAATCTTTCTTTTAGAGAATCATGAAGTCTAATAGTCTTATTATATATTTATGAATATTTACATTTTAATTCCACACATTTGGGGGGAATTTGGTTTAAGACAGTCACTCATGCATCTAGGTAGCTTAATCAAAAACTGAATTCTACCCTTTTGGTCTAATGCAACCTCATCATCTGCTGCCAGGAGCTGTTCAACAGTTCATATGATTCAGAAATAATACATTACAAGATCAAAAGGTGAACACTATGTTAGAACTGTCTTCCAAATGGAACTTCTTTGCGTACAAAATTCAGACATTAAATGTGCCTTCATTTCTAAAGGGGAACAAAAGTCAAAATCTAAGGTTTTCCTGCAAGGCACAAAGTTTCAGAAAACTTTGTTTCAACTTTTCTGAAGCATTACGTTTTGATAAGGTAGAAAACTGCAGTTCTGATAAAGTTGAAAAAGTTGCTTCATCTTTTTTTATTTTTACTATATATTAAATGATAATATAAAATAAATGTCAAAATGAAATGTTTTGACCTTATCAAAATGTCTCATTTTGGTAATTTTCTCATCCAGGTTTTAAATTAAATTGGTACACTCTTGAAATCATTTAGGTGTTGTTACATTGGCATTTTCTTCTGGCAACCTGTTACACTGGAAAAATCTTGACTAGCTCTTGTCAACAGACTCTGCCAAATACGGCAGTTTTCTGCGGGAGATCTCTGTGTCTTTGTTCTGTTTCAAGCTCTCTTTGTGAGGCAGATTTGCCTTCACTGAATTAGCTGAGCTGAAATGATTTCTAAACCACAAGTATGGAGAGGTGAACTGTGGCTTGTGCTGCCTGTGGTTTCCATGTAGTTCCCAAACTGGGGCTACTTCAGGTGATCAGTGATGGCACAGTCATGCTGGGTAACCAGTTTAGGGTCACTAGTTTTGAATGGAAAGGAGCTGGGCAGGAGCTGCAGCTTGCAGCCACCTGTCTATCTAGCCCACCTCCCTGTGATGGGTGATGAGAGAGAATGCCATCTCTCCTCTTTTGTATTTGTCCTTCCCTTGAGCTCTCTGAGCATGTAATGGCCCTTGACAACTCTTTTTTGGGCATCTCCAAATATGATCACTGTTGGCCTATGGGTGCTTCAAGCTGTTTTACTGTTCTACCTCCCTGAAGGACGAGAGAAGCATAAATGATCAAAGTTGGTTTATTTGGATGACGTAAATAATGTACATTTAAAAAATATATTTATTGGTTAAGAAAAAGTTATAGTCAAAGCACTTATACCTGAAATTCTCTTCTAAGGACTCTGTGGCCTGGGAAGTTAGACTTTCTTCCTAACAATCTGCTAATTTGATTTTGCACTCTCTTGTGGGGCCCAGAAAAAATCCACAAAAGTGGCATAGAGGGAAAAGTATGCAAAATCATGGTCAAGTACAGAAAATAGTGACATCAGATAAAACCATCAGCAATAACTGATGCATCTCCCAGTGTTGGTAGGAAGCTAAAAATCTGTAACCAGCTAATATTTACACTTTTACTATTTTCCTGTTCATTTCTAACTTCTTCACTCTACTTCCTATCTTGATTAGAAGACTATCTTCCATCTTCACAGATGTTTCAGTTGGAAAGTTAGAACTCCTGCTCCTGTGAGGACAAGATTTACCGTTACATTAACTCATCTGTAAATAGCAGCAGGGAAAAAGGTAAAGAAAGGAATAATAGAGAAGCGGACCTGAAGAAAACTCTTAAGTAACTTATGTAATGGTTTGTATCATGTCGACAACTCAATAGATATATTTTCAGCAATATTTTTTTTTTAATTGTGTGCAGAAGGCATTCCAATCATAAGCATTTATCCTACCTGGACCTCTTACAGAAAACAGTATTTTAAAAAAATAGAAATAATTCCAATTTAAGGGAAATACTAAATACTAAAACCAATTCCTTTTTTCCTTCAGAATCCCTTGTTTGACTGCAACAGGACAAAAACATCTGGGTCTCAGCACTGGCAGAGAGGATGGGAATGAATGACAATTTTATTCATAAGCGTACATTAGAGACAAACGGTGCATAATTTAGATTCTCTCCTGGCTTGTTGAATCTGCAGGCAGCCATGCTTTCTGTTGCATTAACATTTTGATTGAATGAGCTGGGTCAAAACCATCACTTTTCTCATCTAGGGAAGGAAAACTATTTTGAAGCCAATCATCAATCAATGCATGTAATCAGCCTTTTTAAAGTATCTGGGGCTTTACACATAACTGTCTCTCTGTCGTAATAAAATCCAAATATCAACATATTTTTCATTCATTAGTCATTACACCTGTACAATAAAGTGTTAAAAGGACAATAAGGACTTGAAATGTGTTTCGCTATTAACAAGATTATTGCAATGGATTTATTCGAAAGGTTGCACCACTTCAACTCCATGATCTTTGGTATAATAATTAATTTGCATATTATTGTTTATACAGTATTGTAAGGCATAATATTATCTTGCCACTTTATTCATTTTCTTGAAGTTAATGGCTTTTAAAATAAATCCAATAAAGTCTAAGAAAATGTCACTAATATCAACCAAGTATACCTTCCAGTATAATTTAAGAGTCATTGATACTCTATAAGCCATAAAATCACCGTGCAACTCTCTTTTAAGACACTGTTTTTTCACAATACACTGAAGCCATACAAAATTATGCTGGTGGCAAGTATCAGAACAATAAAAGTGGTTAGTGATTACACGGTGACTTTCATTTGTTGTGTTTCACCAAGGATATCCAATTTGACACATGGGAAATGAAGACACTAAGGTTTAAACAACCTGACCAAGTTTACCTAGTGAATCCATGACTGAGCCATTTCCAGAGGGAGAAGCTCAGTTGCTTATCTCTGCACTCTCATCCCTACAGTCCTACCACCCTTGGTGTGAAATACTTTTAGGATACCTGTTCTACAAACTGGAAATTGTCTGGGACTTTATCTGTTTTGTAGGAGTGATTAACTCTGCCAAACATATCAGTATCAGACTTGTAATAATAAGCACAATGTCATTAACTTGTTTTCTGAAGGGTAGTAGTGAGGTTTATATGCTTTGAACACCCATTTTATGATTATCAGATTATATTTGTTGTTAATATAGATATCAATGTAACATAGTTTTACCTCTACGCAAATTTTTGCCCAAGCCACAGTGAAGGAAACATCAGTTTCAGTACACTCAAACGAGCACTGCATGCCTAATTTCAGATTCCAGTTTTCTTTATGATACCTCCATCGGACCAAATTGCTGCTTCCTCTGTAAGCTTAAATAACAAATAACATCTCACAGTTACAAGAACAGGCAGAAAACTAACTTATGAAATTATAAGACACACATATAAAATATATGTTCAAGTGTAGCATATTCACTTTTACAGAATAGCATAGGATCAAAATATCATGCAACTGTAAATTTGTGGAGTGTCCAGCAGCCCAAAACAATAATTATAAGATCTTTGAACCTCATACGGCATTACCTTGTCACAGTGACCGCCACCGACCACTGCCCAGGCTAGCCCCTGCGGTGTGCAGCAGGGGTGGGGAGCAGCTGGAAGCTCTTGGCTTTAAAGCTGCTCCTCAGGAGCTCAGCTCTGCCCAGGGGAGCTGAAGTTCCAGGCACAGTGGCTGTCAGCAGTCCCGATGAGGGAGAGAATAAAAAGTAGCAAGGAGGCTTGCCACACAGGACAATCCAACCTCACTGCAGGCAACTCACAGGGGACAAGCCCCGAACAGCTCCAGGGAACCTCTTATAAAGGGAGGTGTTACAATGGGGATGGCTTAACTGGGGACCAATAGAAATCTCTAAGGGAGGGATATGGACGAGGATAGACATTTCCTTGGGCCAACAGCCTCAAGGGGAGGAGGGAAAGGGATCACATGCCCCAATGTGACATCGAGGTTTAGGGGATTTCCAAAGGGGGAGGTGTCTAGAGGGGTAGGGTCTCGGGGGATTGATGAGGACCATATAAGGGTAAACTGGGAGGTTTCAAGTGATGGACACTGAACCTTCGGGAACAACAGGAGGGGTTTGGGTGATTGATAGGGAAAGAGCTAGAACAAGAGGAGGGGAACAACCATGTAGGGAGCACTGGGGGAGCGGCTTGGGTCTGGGGCAAACCACCTGGGAATAGGGGTGGTGTTGGGGTCCCTCCCCTGCCGTGTAGCCCTGGGAGAGGGGCCCTGAGGGCACAGACACGGGGCTTCCCTGCCCCTGCTCAGCCTCGTTCCCATTGGTTGGTTTGTGTTCCCTGCGCGGGCAGAAGGACCCTTGGTCCCGTGACTGGGACAGTTCCTCGGCAGAGCCCCGGCCATGCGGCTGGAGAAATAAACATCTCTGAAACATCTAGCAAGAATCTGTCTGTCCATATATATTTCCTTTCCACGGGACTCCTGGTTTGATATATGCGTGTTGCAGTATCCCCACTGCAACAAATGGTAGAGAATTGAGAGCAGAACGATCCCCGATCCCTAAGCGACTGATTTGTGTGAGTAAACCCTGGAAACTTTGGATTCCTCTTCTTGGTTTTGCTTTGCTATTCCGTATCTAAACTATGGAGGAACAGTGGGAAGACTCTTGGCTCTCCGAGCCGCATATGGGCATTTATCTTAAACTTAAAATGATTCTTGAACAACGATTTGTAAATTTTAGCTTGATTCAAGCTCAAAAAGAACTGAAACACTTCCTGGCATGGTTGTTTAAGAACTTTTTCTATGTTTCTTGGGATTTAATTCTTACCAAGGGCTTTTGGAAAACCGTTTGGACACAGTTAATATTTGAGTCAAAATATATGCCGATGGAAGAATATTTTCGTGAATATTATTTAGTTACCGAGACTGCTGAGCAATGTCAGCTGTGTCCTGGCGAAGGGAAGCCTGGCGCAGGGACCGTGCGGCCCAGGCCACGTGCGCCGAGCGCTCTGCGAGCAGCAGCGAGGCAGTTCCCGCGTGCGGGCGGAGCCACGCGAGCCACAGCGTCGGTGGCGGAGCAAGGCGCGGCGGGAGCGGCGGGACCTGGCGGTGCCCGCCCGGTCCTGTGCAGCACGTGGTGGAGCGAGCCCCGTGAACGCCCGACTGAGAGGGGCGGCGCGCGGGCGGCGGCTGGCGGCAATGGCGGTGGAGCGGAGCCGCACCCAGCCGAGACGCGCGCTGGAGCAGGGCGCGGGGGGGTCGTCTCCCGGGGGCCTGGCCGAGACGTGGGTGCAGCGCCCGGCATTGGCAGCGAAGCTGCGACCAGAGGAGGCGACGCACGGAGAACTGAGCGGCGCGGCCCGGCCCGGCCCGCGCAGCCCCGAACGCGACCCCGGGAAGAGCGCGCAGGCACCAGCAGCCCCGACAATTCCAACACGGGAGCGACCGAAGGAGAGAGCAAAGACGCAGCGAGACAGAAAACAGCAGCCACTCGGAAAAAGATCATAGTAACTAAGACCTTAGGGATAGTAAAATGGTATAATGTTAAGCAAAATTATGGTTTTATAACAAGGTGTGACAACCAGCAAGACATATTCGTGCATAGAACTGCTATTAAAAAGAATAACCCTGAAAAATGCATCCCAAGCTTGGGAGATGGAGAGGTGGTGGAATTTAATATTGTACTAGGGAGAAAAGGGTTACAAGCATCGCAGGTCACTGGGCCTGATGGTGTTCCTGTAAAAGGCAGTATATATGCAAAAAATCGTAGTCATGTTAGACAATATCTCCATTGTAAGCCCCCCCTACAGTTTCCCTTTCCTAATCCCACCTTTCCCTTTTACCCTATGTCCTATTACCCCCAGTGTATTCCCAATCCGTTTTTTCATCCATGGTTTCCCTCACAAAACCATGCTTTTGCCAACTGTTTCCCCAAAAATCCCTTTCCAATGCCGAGTGGGGGATGAAAAGGGGGAGGGAAGAAGTTAAACCCTCTCCTGCCTCAGTTTCCCCACAAAGCATGCTCAGAGAATTCTGTCTCCCTTCTGTCAGCCCTAAGATGTTCCAGAGAATCTGTTTGGACATTTAAAGACTCAGGAGGGTGGCTTGTTTTGTTCTGAAACTGTTCTTGTTATGTTTATCCAGTTGTTTTCATTCTCCTTTTATTAAAATAAAACGGGTGAGGTGTTGGGGTCCCTCCCCTGCCATGTAGCCCTGGGAGAGGGGCCCTGAGGGCACAGACACGGGGCTTCCCTGTCCCTGCTCAGCCTCGTTCCCATTGGTTGGTTTGTGTTCCCTGCGCGGGCAGAAGGACCCTTGGGCCCGTGACTGGAACAGTTCCTCGGCAGAGCCCCGGCCATGCGGCTGGAGAAATAAACATCTCTGAAACATCTAGCAAGAATCTGTCTGTCCATATATATTTCCTTTCCACGGGACTCCTGGTTTGATATATGCGTGTTGCAGTATCCCCACTGCAACAGGGTGGGGAAGGTAGGGATGAACCATTGGGGTACAGAAAACTTATATAAAAATACAATAAAGGTATTGCATCACCACATTACCTTTTCTCTTTGAACTCACTGCAGAAAATGGTTCTAAAAATCTCACGTAATGTTCTGTTGTCTGCCATAAATAAACTGATTGCTGAATGGAATGTCACTAGGTGTATTTCTCACTGTAATTGCAAATCAGAGAATTTTCCTGTGGTAGTCCCTGAATCTCTTGGACTTGTTGCAGATCAAAAGTCAGAAAGCAGACACCTGATGGTATCCCTGCAGACCTTGGACCCCCATCTAAACATTTACCATTCATAGTTCAAAGAAGTATCATAAATACTCTAATTAAAAGGACTTTAAACATACAATAGCAAATACTAAATGTAAGACCCCACCCTATCACCCTTGTCAGGTGAATATCTATACCCTTGGAAAGCTGACAGAGCCATTACTTGGCTATTCAAGACAGTAATCAGATTTTCTGAGCATCAATCAGCAATCATGAAGTCAGGAACATTTTATCATGAAGTCAGGAATACAGAGGGTTTTCATAAGCTAATCAGCAGGCATCAAATAGACAATCAATCTAATTAGTGGCTCACATTTGCGTGGCAATCACAGCTGCCAAACCTAGACAACAAATTTCATTAGTAATGAAATCTGAGAACTATGATTTGTGAGACCTATCATCAGACTGGGATTGTGGTTATTTTAAAAGGAGTATCATTATGGTAGCTTGGGACATTTGAGGAATTTAATTTGCATGGTGGACTTCACATTCTGGTGTTTCTTTTTTGTTTTCAGGGTAAATCAACACTCAGGGTCACAGTTTTCAAAGAGCTCATCTTTCATGGTAAACCACAGTTTCAAACAAAGTTAGCATTCAATATTTAAGCACTTCTGTTGTTTACAAAATGGAACTGAACCTTTTGCAACTCCTGATTTCCAAAAGAGTTCTTTGAAAAGTAGTAGAGCAGAACTAGATATACCCAGAGTAAAATCATAGAATCAGTGAATGCTCCAGCTCTCAGATGATCTTTGTGGCCTCCTCTGAACCTGCCCCAAAGGGTTGACATCCTTCTTATGTTGAAGACCCCAGACCTGGATGCAGTACTCCAGGTGGGGGTCTCATGACAGTGGAGTAGAGGGGAAGACAGTCATCTTCCTCAACCTGCTGCCCACGCAGCTTTTGATGCAGCCCAGGACACATTTGGCTTTCTGGACAGTGAATGTGTATTGCCAGGTCACACTGAGCTCATCAGTCAGCACTCCCAAGTCCTTCTCCTCAGGGCTGCTCTCAATCCATTCACTGCCCAGCCTGTTTTTCTGCTTGGGATTGCTCCAATACAGGAGCAGGACCTTGCACTTGGCCTTGTTGAACTTCATGAGGTTTGCACGGTCCCAGCACTCCAGCCTGTCCAGGTCCCTCTGGATGGCATCCGTTCCCTCCACCACTCAGCTTGGTGTCATTGTCAGCCCTTCTGGGGGTGCACTTGATGCCTGAGTGGCCACCTAAAACACAGAGACTAGACAAGAATAAGAGAGTGAAAGGAGGTATTTGTTTGAAGGGCTTTCAAAGGTACATCCTGGGCAGTCAAAAGGCTACACCCAAGATGGATGCTGGGTCACAGGTTCTTCACACTTTTATAAACTTCGTTCATTTGCATATCAGGGTTAATTCTCCAATTATAACCTCAGTTCATGATGTAATTACCCCAAGTTTGCCCCCCCCCTTTAGAGTTTATACATTTTGGGGTCTAGTGTCCTTGAGATGGAAACCTAGAGAGGCTTTGTTATATCTAACCAGCATGAGAGAACAGCAGCTAACAGGACACAAGAAACTTAAGAATTACACACTAGGGAGTACAGGATTTGAAAAATATAAAACTTAAAACCTAAGGCATCACACTTGATCCCACTGTCCATGTCACCGACAAAATGTGAAACAGTGCCAGTCTCAGTCTTGATCCCTGGGGTACACCACACATCACTGGTCTCAATTTGGACATCGACCCATTGACTGCAACCCTTCGAGTGCCACCATCCAGCCAATTCCTCATCCACTTAGTGGTCCATCCATCAAATCCCTGTCTCTCCACTTGTGCCAAGTACTTCTACTGCAGTAAATATTTCTAGAGATGAAAATTTAAGACATACACATATGTGCATATTCATGCATAAATTAACCATCTACAAAAGAAAAAATAACCAACTGAATCAAAAGGAGAAAATGTTCCTGACGTGCAATATGCCACTTACCGAAAGAAAGAGGAGAAAGTAACTCCATCAAGGAAATGTATTTTTTTTCTTGAGGAAGCAGTGTCTCTTGTCCTTTAAACACAGATATTTGCGGGTTTACTTTCCTTGGCTATATACCATACCCCAGTCTTCAACAGATCATAAAGTGACAAGAGTTGCTTTTGTCTTGGAGTAAAAGGGTTATCATGCATTATTCTTCAATCCTGTTTTACTAAGACTTCATCCTGTAGCTCTGTATTACGATTCTGAGCTCTACTCTCAACAGCTAGTATGAACTGATTCCCCTAATCAAGGAGTTGGAAATGTCTTGTGTCCCTGTAGTCTGAGAAATGGGAAGAAACACCTGGAATTTCAGATTATTAATGTCCTAGATGTTGCAGCTGTGGAATGTAAAAAGTGATAATGACCTTGAGGAGGACTCTATTATGATGCTGTTTATGTATTTAAGGTCTACTAAATCTGTATCATACAATGTCACCTTACAGCCATATTCACACATAATCATGGAGCCTATTTTAACAGTGGTTCATCTTTTGGCATTATACCCGCAGAATAATGAAGTACTTGATATACACAGAGAAGAGAGATACATATTTAGGCTACTCTATAAAATGCAGTCTTGAAGCACCCTTATGAATCAGCATTGAATATTGGATCACTACCTTATTTGAATGTTCACTGATTTTGACTGGAACAGTTCCAGATTTCACGACACAACTAGTCCAGCTGCCTCTAACTACCACCAGGATTAACACTGCAAGGAGCACAGTGCTCATCATCATCTTAAAATAAAGACAAAGATTGATATACTTTAGTTTAATCACATACTTATTGCTAAAATTATAATTTTAATGCAAAAAATCAGATTTCTGTGTTAGCCATAACTGAGCATTAAAATCAGACCTATGTTTAAATCCAATTTAAATGGACGGAGATTGCCCTGAGGCTTCAATGATTTGTGCTGATCCAAGCTTTCCTTGCAAATTCAAGATGAACCTTCAATCATTAACTTCCATGTTTTCTCATCTTGTAGTTTAATCTTTTATGGCATGAGGTTGCAATCCTGATTTTAACAACCTTTCCATACAAATGCACAATGTTAAAAAAGATGGCAGAAATACAAAATATTAAGTAAAAGTTGCTGTAGAAGGGAATATATAAGCATCTTGGATATTTTTTTTCTTTCAAACTAAGAATCACAGCATGAATTAGACTAAATGCCAAGAATAAAGTAACAGCTTAAAATGAACAGTTGAAATTAACAGGTGTTACAGCATATGCTAGATTTAACTGCCAAGTATTTCACACCTTCATTAAAACCTTTCATGTCAAATTTAAGGCAATGTTAAAATAAAGACAAAAAAGCATAGCTTAGAAATGAATAACTAATTGTTAAGTTTCACATTCAAGATATATGGTGGCAGAGAAACTTCAGTTCACTTTGTGTAGGAATGTGTTTTAGCTGGGAAGATGCTCAACCAGAGTATATCACACTCGATTTTAATTCAAGTGACTTTGTGTTTAACCTTTAGAAAGTAATGTAACCTACAAAGCGTTCCAGTAGGGGAGATAATGGAACAACAATGCATTCCTGTTTCATGGGGGTATGAAAAAGGCAAAACCGACCAAGAACAGTGAGATTCACAGACTGAATCCTGAAACACCTGGAAACCTGTATCCCAGAAACCTGGCACTGCTTTTGCTAATATCAGCCACAGGTTCTCCACTGAATTTGCAAGGTTTCAGGACTTGTCAGGATATTGTTTTATTAAGTTATCACAGTAAAGGCACCTTTTGCTTCTGACCAAGTGGCTATGCCTAATTTGCTTTGGTTTGTTTTCATTACCGTGTGGTAGAATCATATTTTCGTAATGTGAATAACAAGCAGTTTTTCTGTGCAGAACAAGGTATTTCTGACTCTAATAATGTAGTATAGAGGACTGCAGAGCCATGATGATAGAAGAGACTTTGAGTAGTGGATAATATGTACAGGAGTAATTGCATAGGGTTTGGCATTAGAAGTCTCACTTCTTTAAACAACCCACTAACAGTCAATTAAAGAAATGCAGACCTGGAGGTGGCCCATGTTGGTCTTAGGTTTAAAAAAGAAAAAAGAAAAATATTGTCTACCTAAACAGAAAAGCCACCACAAATAATAAATTCAGTTGTAACATGGAATTACAGACCAATGAAGAAAACGCAAAGTGTACAAGAGTTTCAGCACACATAAAAATAACAGCAAGTGGATCTTGGTCACAGAGCTAAAAACCAAGCAGGGAATGGAAGGGTGATCATAACTCCAGGAAAATTGATAGAATATAAGAAGAGCGTGCGTAACAATATTAACTTTATTATTACTGAGACTTTTTCATCATAAAAATATTCTTTTTATATAATAATTAGATCTGAGTTAAGAGTAATTCTTAGATGAAGCCATTAAGATTTCATTCACACAATGAATAATTACTTGGCTTTATGAATTAGGAGTGTTTCCTCTTTGCCCACAGAAACCATTTTGGTCATAACAAGCTTTGAGTAGGAACACAGTATCAGCTCACTGAGACTTGTTTTGTTCCCCTATCCATGGCAAGATCTATTTGAAAATTCCACATGAGTTTTGTTCCTGGTGAAATCATCACCAATGATTATTTAAGGAAGCATTCTCTATACAATAATATTCACCCACAAGTTTTTATTTTTATTTTATTTTGTTTGGGATTTTGGTTGTTTTCAGAAAACCAAGCTGTTAAAAATATCTAAATCAGTGAGCAGTGTATGCCTATGTTATTTATGTCCTTTTATCTGCAGCTTGGAATCACAGTTAAAACATGTTACAGACAGATTCCCTGTGTCACTGAGCCTGGACTTGTTTTTATTCTGAGATTATTATTCTGAGAGAGAAATGTAAACTTTATGTTATATTTTACAAACATAGCTAGCTTTTCTTTTTATTTTTCCCCTGAAAAATGTGTCATAGGGAATATTATTGTTTATTTGTAGTCCAATAACACATAGAAGATCAAAGCTGTATTGATGGAGGTGTTGTATGAATATGAATATATAACAAAGACATGACCACCAAAAGATTATAATCTTAATTCAGGGAAAGAGACAGGATTTGGCTTCTCAATACAAATGCCACAGGCACATCATAGAAGTGAGAATCCCATGAGTGTGGGAGCATGCATCACCAGTGCATCCTGATTGCTGAACCAGTCCAAATATTTTAGAATTTCAGGACTACAGTATTCTTTAAAATTGTGAGGTAATAAATAAATATTTGAAGTATGATTTTCTTGTCAGAAGGTATTAAAGGAAATATTTGAATTTAGCACATAACTAAAGAAAATGGCATCATTCGTTGTACTAGTTGCTTTCTGATGTCTGTAGCTATGCCAAAGGACAATTCAGGAATACAAAATCAGGCATCTTCCAAAAAATTATTAATTCAGGGAGTTTTTATTCCCACTCTGGAAGTTACTCTAGAACTCAATTCCTCTGGTAGCTTTATGAATGCATTATGATAATGCAATTCTAAAATATTTATTTTAGCTATTTCCTTTAGGTGAACACAAACGGTGCTGAAGAGTGCTGTAAAGAAGAGACTGGGAATGGAACCAGAAAAAAGTATCTTAATTTTTTTGGATTTTGAAAGAAAGTAGAGCAATTTTTCTTTTCAGATGGATGTTTTTAAAATACATTGTCCTTAGCCAATGATGATATGTGAGGGGAATGCTTAGATATGTAGCCAAGCATGAATACATATCTCTACTGCTAATAGAGTAGCTTATTATTTTTTAACTTTTGATGAAATCATACCATTATAAGTTTTGAAAGGTGATTGAGCAAATTTTTCCACTTTTCTCATCTTTCTCTTTGACTGATCTTTTAAAATAAGCATAAGCTGTGACACAGTCTTTGTGTTCTGGGGAGGGGTTTATCCTCCTTTTCCCTACCGTTCCCTGATTTCCCTAAGCTGTTGAACTGGACAGCAGTTTCAGCTGATGGAGAAAATTGACATCTGAATAAAATACAATAAAAATACAGATACAGAGCTAGAGCTTTCTTGCATTAGTGGATTGCTGGGTGCACTCTTTTTCTTGAAAGCTATCATTTTCTGAGGCTGGAAATGCTTTTCATTTAATTTTTTCTATTTTCAATGAAGAGGTAAACAAAAAGGACTGGTTTTCCCAGGCATTGCTTTCCATCATCTCCACTGCTTTTCTTCTCTTTTCATTCCACTTTTTCAACTTGGAAATTAAAAAAAAAAAAAAAATAGAAAAAAAAAGAAATAAAAAAAGGATAATAATTATTAAAAATAAAAAATGTATATATAATTAAACATATAGAATATTTTATGTCTTTTTAATTCCCATTTTTTTTTCCCCAGAGGCTTTTAGAAATCACATGGTGGTCTACTTAGTCTTCAAGTAGTCTACTTTTCTGTGAGATTAAATAAAAAATTAATTAGAAAGATTTGGCTCAAAGTATCACTGATAATACAGATTTTTAAAATTTTCATTGAGTGTCCTGAATCTTCAACCACTGACTGAGAGTACTTGTTACATTATGCTTGCATAGTAACCTAAATAAGTCAAATTATTTGTCTCTGCCTACTTGTTACCAGTTAAGGCATCATCAGCCACCACATCACATCAACAACTGAATAAATACTTGTATAACTTGTGCAAGAGCACACCCACAGTGCCAGACACATCCATCTATAGAGAGGGATATTGATAATCAGTTTTACGAGTGTTTATACCTTTGGATATTTGAATTATCATTGCTGATTTATCACATGTGACTAAACAATAAGCTTAGTTCCATCATTGTACCTATATCTTTTTTATTGTCAGCAATAAATTTCCAGTGAAATTATTAGTGAAGGAAACACTCTCATCTCCAGGTTCTCCTGTTGGCTTTTCCAAGAAAAAATATCAAAGCTGCAGAGACAGACAACCCTGACAAGTTTGATAGACTTCAAAATGGGAGCCTGCATGGATGAAGATATAAAAATACAGACTGGAGCCTTCTGCTAAAATCTGAACAGTCTGGTTTCTTACTCTTTTAAATAGAACTTGGACAGAAGAGCTGACCACAATAAAACAGAACTTCAGTGCTTTACTGCCAATCTAAATTAATCATATGGAACCTATCATTCAAATCATATTCCTGAGAGCAACTCAACCAGAGCAGAAGGATTACACATTTTCTAACAAACTCTATTGCGAGTAATTCTGCATTTTAATTATATATTTAAATTATTTTGAATGTGGCTTCTTAAAAACAAACAAAAAATTTAAAAAAAAAAAAAAGGAGAGAAAAAGAAAGAAAGAAAATCAAAGAAAGAAATCAAATTCATGTGTTCTAGCAGCATGGTTTGACTTGTAATAATCGTGGACAAGCACAAAATATTTTTCCCTCTGAATGGAAAGCACATAGGACAAGCATCCTCTGTGTTACAAAAATGAGTCACAGGCTACTCACAGCTGGATAGCTTGATGCTGCCAATTTTTTTCTAGGATTATTAGATTCTAGTTAGATATGGAAACATCACAATTTTTTAACCCAACTTTTGTGTATAAATTATATAATTTCCAAAATATCAGCACTTTTTATTTTGAGTTAGGATGAGTAACCTGTGTTTAGCACAGCAGGCAGACCTTTTGCTGCCATGAGACAAAATATGCTTAGTTCAGAAACAAGTTTTCACTATAAGGCCCCCAAAGAGCACTGGTATTTCTGAAAGGACCAAGCAGCACTTCACAGCTCAATGATTTCAGCTTGGTCCTTTTGAGATACCTGAAAAGATTCTTCTTTTTTTCTTAAATCAGCTCAGTGAACTTTCCTGAGTTCCCATAGGCTGGGGGTCAATGAAAAGAGGTCCACTTGTGCAGCTGCTAATTTACTCAGCTGAAGATCCCAGAAAGGGAGCCCCTGTTGTGCTGAGTTTGACTGGGCTTATGTTAATTTTCTTCATGGTAGCTTTTATGGGAGTATGGGAGTATGGTTTGTGCTGAAAACAGTTTTCATAACACAGTTTTAATTATTGTTGTTTAATATGATGTTTTAGATTGTATTGATATTTTATTACTGAGCAGTGTTTATGCAGTGTCAAGCTCTTTTATGCTCCTCAAATTACTCCACCAGGAGGAGGTTGGGGGAGCACAAATAAGTGGGAGAGGGCACAGCCTGAGTCCAACTGACCCAGCTGATATCCTAGACCATATGGCATCATGGTCAGCACACAGAGCTCAAAGAAGAAGGAAAGAAAGGGGACAGTCAGAGTGATGGTGTCTGTCTTCCCAAGTCACCATTACATGAGATGAAGTCAGCTTTTCTAGGGGTGGCTGAACACCTGCCTGCCCATGGGAAGAGGTGAACTGATTCCTTGATTTGTTTTTCTTGCATGTGTGGCTTTTGCTTTGCCTATTAAATCATCTTTATCTCAACCCATGTGTTGTTTCACTTTTACTCTTTTTCACTTTTTCTCTTCTGATTCTCTCCCCCATTCCACCAGCAGGATGTAAGCAGGTGGCTCTGTGGGGCTTAACGGCAACACCTGCTAAGTGACAGAGGGATCCCAAAAATCCCAGAATTGTGATATATTTGGTTGGTCCCATTTTTAATACATAGTAGAGGAAAATAGTCAATGGTCCATAAAAAGTGGATATCTGTCTTAGTATTCAAACTGCAGCCTGGGGAGCTTTTTGCATCCAGAAAGGGCCGTTTATGCAATTTGTAGAAATTTAGAGGGAAATCAATTATTTGCACTTCCCATATTTATATTCCATAACACCTCTCTTCCATTATTTTCAGCTTGCTGTGCTAAATCCTTGTCCAGCCTGTAAAAGGAGGTTGCTGGTCCCATGCAGCACAGAGAGCTCAGTCCCAGCTACTCTCCAGTGTGGGTGCAGAGCTCACACTGAGCCATGTGCCGTGCACACTGCCAGCTGGAATTTCCCTGGACTTCCAGAGGCAAATAGACCACTGCAAAAATCCATTACTCTCTCTAAGCAACTTATGAAGACCACTTACCATGAATGCTGAGGCCTCACAGCCCTAAAATACATATATGCTTTTCCATTCTCTGACTTTTTGGGAATTAGCTAACTCAGTTCAAGTGGAAAGGTCACATGCTGGCTACCTGCAAACTTTGCTTTTTAAAAAAGCATTAATATCAGTCCAATTTGTTAATGTAAACACATGTGTTCCTGTTGCTAATTTGTCCTCTCAAGGACTGAGATGATGACAAAGGAAGCAATCCTGGAAGGACTAGCATCCCTGCACAGAGGCAGCTGCTTCCAAATCCCCAAGTGTTGCTATAAGCAATTGAGATGGCAGTTCATGTGCCTGGAATCCTTCACATCTCCTGCCTGCAGAAGCACATCTTTACCAGAAATAGCCCAGTGAGTATGGAAAGAAATGAGTTCATCTTCCCATCTTGTGGTTTAAGCTTTGTCTTGGGGCTCATAGCAATTTCTCTGCTGTAGATTACATGGCTGGGTACCTTTGGGATCCCTTCCCAATTTAAAAAGGCCAAGGGAGAAGCACATAAAAAATGAACTCTTCCTGGCATCTGATTCAACACATTGTTTAGTCACATGTTCCTCCATTTCTCTCCAACACAGAGCCAGGGAAATATACAGTTCAGTAGAGTCTGTGAATATTTTTGCCATTGGCTGGATTTTTCCTGTTTCGTCCAATGAAGAACTGATGGATGGTTTTGCCTATCCACCAGCTCCATCAGAAAATGCCAGAGAAATATACTCACTTATGTAACTGTACTCTGATTTTATTTTATTTTATTTTATTTTATTTTATTTTATTTTATTTTATTCTCTTTCTGGTTTGCATGTATGATACATCAGCACTGCCTTTTATGTCTACTGATCACATCATGAATGCCCAGTGATTGCTATTTTCACAATGAAATACTTCAGTGAAAGATCCCGCCGTGGACATGGAAGGCCTTGAGCTGCAGATCATCACCCATGTGGGATGCAGATGTGGGAAATTTCACAGATGTTGCATGCATTCATATGTACATGTGTATCTGTGTGTGTAAATCACATTTGCACATGTTCAGTATTCAGTTTTGGTTACTGCTGGAGACAGGATAGAGGAATATAAAGGCTTATATTGGATTGGTTTGACTGAATAAAATATTTTTTATTCATTTGTAGACAACCTCCCCCCACCCCCCCCCAACAAGTATCAAATTATTGCTTTTTAATTCCTGTTTTTTTACTTTTTTTACTTATGCACTGCCAATTTGTGATGCTGGCTCTTCTGCAAAGGACAAAGTAGTGCCTTCTATGAGGAAGACATCGTGGTAGAAAGAGTTTCAGCACTGAATTCTTCACAGATGAATCTAAGTTGTGTAGTTTTCTATTGCCTTTCCGAAAAATGGAAGATGAAGAAAATAAATGTTATTATACCTTACATCTCTTATTATACCTTACAAGAGAAAAGCAGAGCTGTTTTGGTGGGGTTTTTTTTTCCTGTTTCTCCAGCAGCTTCTGTGGATAAATTATACATTTTCTTAAATATCTGCATTTCCTATTTCAGGTTTGAGCTGATAACCTGTGTTTTTGCACAGTAGGAAAACCTCATGCTGTCACAAGTGACAGTGACACAGCCTCACATTTCACTTCCCTTCATCCCAAGGAGCCCTTTGCTATTATGCCATTAGAGATAATGCAGAGCTTTGAATTGAAACACCACAGACACCAGTGATGCCTGACAACTTCTCTGGCCCATGAACTGCCACCCTAAAATGGGACCTGCTCAGCTGCACCAGCCCGCATTGAGAGGAGATAATCAGTTCTGCAGAGGACAGTGTCAAGCTGTAACGCCTTCCCCAGCTAAGGACCTGAAGGAGTCTTGTGCTTCTCCTCTAAAAAGATAGAAATTCATCAAGATTGCAAAAATTACATATATATGCAACATAAATACCCTTAGAAACCAAAATAAATATCCAAACAAATTTGGCTTCAGGGTGGCATTGCATGTGTTCTGGGAATTGTTTGCATTTTGGAGTATAGAAGCTTGGGGACAAAGGTGCTGTCATGAATTTCTCTTTGCAGAGCTCAGAATGGCTGCACATTCCATGGGAATGAGGATGCAGAAATGTGGCCACTAAATCTTACAGCAAAGGATCAGTATTAAAATCTTTTAAATCTTTTATGAAAAATGCAGAAGACAAGGCGATAATCTATTTGTTATGTAAAGTGTTCAAGGAGACTTTCATTTTAGCAGCATCCATTATTCCCTTCTTTTAGCTGCAGAGCATTTTTATGGGGAAAATTCCCTGGTTGATAGTGTCTTTTTATACAGTATTAAGATGATATTAACTCCCCCTTTGGGTGAGAATAATAAAGTAAAAAGCAGCTGAGATGGCTGGAGCTGTACTTGTCTCTTTTATTGGAATCTGGGCCTGCTACCTCGAAAATAAAACAGGACAAGCACATACACAAAAAGAGTAGGGAAAATAGCAAAAAAAAAACCTGAAAAGCTTCTCTTTGTACTGTTGACTCTGACTTGTAACCTTGCTGCTGGAGAAAGACAAGCACAGCACAAAGTCTTATCAGCCACTCCAAGAACCTGGCAGGCTTGAACTGGTGTCAAGCTGTTTAAGACATTGCTATTAGCTGCCTTTCTGGTCACAGGGTTAACAACAATAAAAACAACAACAAGAAATGAACAGGAAAATTACGAAAAGATAAAAATAAATTAATAAATAAATAAAGAGGCTTGGCCAAGCTAAGCCAGATTCTAATTAAACAGAAAAAGGTGGAAAGGGAGGGTTAAGTAGAAGGAAGGACAAGGTTGAGAGCTACACCAAGGGCACAAGGCTCATGCTGTAACCAGCCTTCAGGACCAAAGCTGGTGCCAGGAATGTTGTTGCTGCACTCTTCCTCTATATCTCTTTTGTCCATTCTGCTTCTCTGCTTCTCTGATTTCTCAGGATCAGAAGCACAGAAATATGAAAGCATTACTGCAAAATCCTAAAATATGGTAAGCCTGGCAACTGAAAACTGTTTTTCCTTTCTGTTTTATTGTCTTCCCAGCAGTACTGTCAAACTATCCCTGCCAACTATGGCAACTGGCATAATATCCCATCTTCACATCTTTTTATTCATCTGTTATAGCTGGTTTTTACATGCCACTGTTGCTCCATTGCTTTCTCACCTTTGTTCTTCTAATTTACCAGGAAATTGGAATCATCATCCAGGCTATCAGGAGGCCTCCTTTTGGACTGATTTTGCTATTTATATGTAACTTTTATTTACTTTTGGAAACAATGTTTGATAACATGTTTTGTTGATCTTTTGCTGTCTTGAATGATGGAGACCATATACTTCTTTGCTGCAGCCTGAGTGAAATAAAAATTCCAATATGCTGCCCATCCCATGAAGTCCTGGGACGGTACATCTAAGATCAACTTCCCAGATGAGAAAAACTGGACTCTTGCAGTGGTATGGGGAGAAACTTACAGACCAATTCACATTTATTTCATCTACAAGAAGCCCTCAAACAAAATGAGATCTCTGCACTTGATCCTCACCTGTACGAATTGTTCAAGGTCTGCCAGGACCTCTCTGTGAACCATTAGGGTTGATCTCTCTGTTTGTTCTTTCACATCCTGAGCATATCAAGCATGCAGGAATGGAGGGGGTAGAACATCCTGGGATGGCAGCTGAGCATGGCCTGAGGTCTTTGTGAATCTCAGTCCCTCTCTGAGAGGCAAATGTCATGTGATTACATTTGAGAACAGGAAGTTATTTTACATTCAACACCAGAAGAGTGTTTTTCCATGTTACAGCAATTAGGTTTGTTTGACTTATTGCCCATTTCTTCATTATTATCCCCTCCTATTCTTCCCTTACACCTGTCACAACCCATTTGTGTCCAATCCCTAAGAAAGAAAAATAATTCTCTTCTAAATTTGGGTCAGGGTAGTAGTCTTGCTGAAGAAGTGACACCACATGATGTGAGTGCAAGTCTAAGACGTGGCAGTAAGATCTGATCCCAGTTTCAGATAAGTCAGAGAAAAGTAGGGAGATAAAGAAAAGCATTGGCAGTGTCCTTTGCATCAGCCTTGAGTGTGGCTGGCTGGGGTAGCTGCCTGCTCCCCCTTGTGCTAGGCACTGATCTTCCCTGTCACTGTGAGAAGTAGCATCGCTTAACGTAGTGACTGAGAGAATGAGAGGTGGACCAGTGCCTACAAAAAGGGATTACAAGGGGGTCTTTCTCTTCTGGTTCATGTCACTCTTTAGCAGAGCAGAGATTCTATCCCTGGAGAATACGTTTCTGAGGGAATGAAAGAGTGGAGGATAGACACAAAACCCGTAAGGCTCTAGACCCTGTTCTGTACAGTGCTAATGAACTCTACAATGTCAGAATAAACAAACAAACAAAAACCCAACAACAAACCTTACAGAACCAGTTTTATACACTGGACACATAAGTCACAGAGAGGAGCTCAAGACACTCTTGTGCACAGCATCACTCAGTGAGTTCCAGATTAGGTCGATATATGGGATTTATGCAGTGTTCCACTGAGATGCCACTGTCTACTGACTTTGGAGGTAGGCTTAGGCAGCTCAGATGCTTTGTTGGGAGCTACTTAGCTGATTTTTTAGGGAAGTTATTGTTTAACGGATAGATCAGTTCTCATTCTTCTAAACTGATCTTCAAAGACCCCCCAATTAGTCTCCACCATTCTCAGGGACATGATGACCTCCACATAGTAAATATGTTCTGTGAAAACGCAATCCCTCTATACTAAAACACAAGCCTGTCAGAAGATTCAGATGGTTGTGTATTTCTTCCTTTACCTGTATTATGGAAAAAAGCAAATTGTATTTCAGGCATTATGGTTAGAAAAATTAATTTCTAAATTTGTGCCAACCTGTGAATAATTGTTTCAGTTTTCCAGTCAAATGCTTCAGTGCTGAATAATTTTCATAAAGTTGGAGCAACAGTCTTTTGTTTAATCACTTTGTAATGTGCTATACTATTTAGGTACTTCTGATAAGTAAGACTTGTAATATGTTTACCTTTCTCCTTTTCCCTTGTTCAAAAGAGAGTAATCATGATTCAAAATGGGACTGTCACCATGTAAAAACAGTCTGGTTTTCTTAGGACATTTAGCAGTTGTTTTCTTTCTTTCACAGACCTACTCGGCAATAAAACAAGAGGAATTAAGTGAAAGCAGGAAAGCAGTTCCAGCACTGGGTCTGGATCATGTGGTACATTTTGTGTTACTACAAAAGACCAGTATAAAACTGAGCATGGCGTGACTTTGCCCCAGTATCTACTTTAGAGGAGAGAGGGAGTCAGTAAACAGGAATAGGTCAAATACATTTATATACTCCTAGGAGTAGAAAGGAAGCTAAACAGAAATGCTAATCATGTAGCAACTTTTTAATAATTTCTGGTTTACCTTGGTTGTCAGACTGAAAATCAGTTGCAGTTGCACAAAGAAAGAAGTCAAACATGAAGGAGTCACAAGAGGAAGGAGCAGTCAAGAGGGAGGGAAAGACTACATGAGACCCTCAGAACGTACAATCTATGACTGTTCCTCTCTCATTTCTGTCTTAGGGCTGCATTTTTGGGCTTGCTAAATCCTGTCATTTCTGCTTCTACAACTACACAGTAGAGAAACTCATCTTTCAGTGGGTACTTTAAGTTTCTATGGGGTTTTTTGACACAAATCTAGAAACCATGTTTCATGTGAAAAAGAAAAACAAAATAAAAGTTAGCATCATGACTTTTTTCACTGTATATTTCAATGTTTACCTTTTTATTCTTCTTTATTTGGCATCATTATTTGAACAAATTAAAGGGGTTTGTTCAGGAAAGGTTCATACGCTCAGACTCCTTACTTACAGTGATTCAGAAATCTTTCTTAACAAATCTTCGGCTTTGGGACTTTCACATGCTTCAAGAATCTTTCTTCAATCTGTGCAGGTTTGCTGAACTGAAATTACTTGCTGAGGGCCATGATCCAATTCCTGTTGAAGTCAATGGAAGTCATTCCAATTATTTCAATGGAGCAGGATGCAGTCCATAAGTCATTGACTTCTTGAAGTTGTTCTGCAAATGCTGAATCTCTCTTAATGTAAAAACCACATTCAGTAGCGAGGAACAGGCTGTAATGGGGCTGAGGGAGTACAGTGTATGTATACAGCACTTAATTAAACACATCATCCTATACTGCCATAAAGCATTTCCCACACTAAGTGTTGCTCACATCTCATAGGGGATTTAGGGTTTTGAAAACCCCCACAAAATGTCCCAGCTGTTCTATTGACTATATCTTATAGACTATATCTGTGTGTAGGAAGGGTAATTAACCTAAAGAACATTATATTTCACTGCCAAATGCTAAATGTCAGTATTATAAATTTTTTGATGTAAACAACACATTTAGAAGCAGTAGGAGAGATAGAGATATTCTTTGAAAAGGTATTTCTCTAAGAGACTCGATGGCCCAGGCAACTGTCACAAGATACCTTAAAGTCATCTTTTCCAATTCCATAGTGTCTAACAAATCAGTAGGATCTCGCTGTGAAGGGAGGTACTTGAGGATTTAATGTGGTAGGTCTGACTGCACACAGAAGTAGTTCTCTCTTCTCCTAGTCACACACTATTATTCATAAAGAGCCTATTTCCTTGGTGAATACTACATTCTTGAAATGGTTGAAACATGGAATTTCTGTCCAGTGAGAGTTTCTTTTTTTTTTTTAATGTATCACATTTTATAATGAAAAAAATAATATTTTGTAGTCTTAAGTAGTTTTCTACTTTTTTTGTGTGGTGTTTGAGTTTTGGTTTTTTATTTGTTTGGGGTTTTTTGCTTTGTTTTTACCTTTTTATTTGCTTGTTTAAAATAGAAGCAGCCTTCCATGGCATTGCTCTCTAAAATCAACCTTTAACTTACACTTTTCAGCTATTCCCAGTCTCTCTCTTGTTCCAAAAATGTTAACTGATCTTTCACAGCTTGTGAATGGTTTTGGCAAGTTAAATAGAGTTGAGTATTTCAGAGTCAGGGAACACTCTGGCTATAGGAAATCCACACATCACATAGAGCTACTTCAGACTCCAGACATCACAACGCAGAGGCAGAAGAGTAACTCAGGAACCTCTGCTCCAGCAAAAGCACTTAGGGCTTGAATGCTCCTTACTCTGCGAAAGCCTAAGGGGGATCCATTAACACAAATTTGGTGAACCTCTCCCAGACATGTGGATTCTGAAGTCTATTATTCAACAAGAGCTAAACTGCGTCTTTTAGACTGGGAAATCACTTCTCGGTAAATGAAATTACTTGGAAATGCTTTTCACTGAGAAAATGTCCAGGCAACTCTGATGTTTACCCTGTCCTATTATGTGGTCTTTGCTAACTTCATAGGATTAAAGAACATAAACTTCTGTGACCACCAAAAATAGCTTTTCACCTTAGACTGACCTTACCTTTTTTCCTAGTATCAGACCTTATCAGAATTCAACGATGGAAGTGCAGATGGCTTTTCTGAACAGATCCTTCCTTCTAACTGAGCAATTCTGACTTCTTGTCCAGTATCTCAGAGTGCTTTACCTAGAGGGCAAAGAACTCTGGGCAGAAAAAGATAATCAAGATGTGAGGGGAAGAATAAAAGGAAGAAAGAAAGATAAGCATGGAAGAATAATCAAGGTTCTGAAATAATGGATCTGTCCATAATGGTAACAGCACATATACAGGAGGAATTTCAACCTCACTTGGAAATCTCTGATGGAAAATTGGTATTCTTTTCTAAGTCTGATACTTCAATTAAATCCTCTGCTTTCTGATTTTGAACTCTTCAAGCCAACAAAGAACAACAGAAAAACACGCACTATGATGGGGACTGA
Organism: Corvus moneduloides; assembly: GCF_009650955.1. Classification (NCBI taxonomy): domain Eukaryota; kingdom Metazoa; phylum Chordata; class Aves; order Passeriformes; family Corvidae; genus Corvus; species Corvus moneduloides. Next base: position 9,013,677 of record NC_045478.1, read on the forward strand.
CTATTGCCCACTGCACTCCACATATATTTTGCCAGTGATTCTTACAGGAGAGGTTTTTTACAGGAGAGGTTTTGGTCTTATGTTACTTGTTCTGTTGTTTCATGCAATTTTTGAGAAGCAGTCTTAAGCCACAAGTCATCAGAATTTCCCTTCAACAGCATAACAGCACAAGCAATAATCCTTGGTTGAAAGTGATCTCTTTAAAAGGAGGGGACAGTCAAAGGCTTGGATCTGCATTTTGCATTTCTTTCTTTATTTTAATTCATTTATTAAAATTCTCACTCTAGTCACGATTTTGAAAATGAGAATCCTGGTTACTGACAACACATTCAATTATTACTGACTTTTTCATGGAAAAAATGCAGGTTTATTGTTTTGTATTTATTCATCTGGAGAAAAACCTTTTCTCAGCATCATGACAATTATTTATGAGTTGAAAATTACTAAGTAGTTCATCTCATTTTTCCAGCTGTCGGTTTTCTTCACTGTCTTTTTCTCCCTGCAGAAAGTGAAAGTGTCCAATATGGCTTCCAGTTTTTTTCTTAAGACCAAGTATAGAAGAAATTACTAAAAATCCTTTATCCAAGTCTGAAAATTTCTGAAACTGTTGACACAAATTTATCTCAGTTTCTTGCCCCTATTACAGAATTTTCACATGAAAGATGCTCTAAAACAAATTTCATGTTGATACTACTGTATGTATATAACTTGCAGCATTTTAAAATTATTTGTTAAGGTTTTAAACAGATATTCCTGAAATTAGATGTTTTGATTACAGAGACAATAGAGTACACCATAATTTAAAGATAGAGCTTTCCAGATTTATTAATTGCAAAACACTGACAGGAAAAACTTTATATTTAAAATGAATTTTAAAATATAGTACAAAAAATGAGTAATGAACTTCAACTCTCTCATTTAAATATTTGTTGAATATCTATGAAAAGGATCTTTAATTCTGAATAATGCCTTCCAAGTAAAATTTGCCCACTGAGAGCTAAGCAATTTATATACAATGATAAAACCTTTTGGTCCTACCTATAGTGTTACACTGCAAATATTCCAATTGGCAAAATTTCTTGCCTAAGTTCTCATTTTTTACTTACTGATAATACAGGAGCAAACATTTACAATAAAGAAAAGCCTGATTATTTTTTTTTTTTTTTGCAAAAGCCATTCTTTGTACAAGACATGAGGAAAAATAAGGAAAACCTAACTGATCCATGCTCCTCTGGGAAATGTGAGAATGAAAAGTATTCATCAGTATACCCACATATTTGATGTTCACATGCATTTTCTGACGGTCCTATCAAAATATAGCTCCTGGTGTAGGAACATAAAAGTTTGTCTAGCCACAGAGTAGTAATCATCTTTTCTATAATTAATGACAACTACCTTCAAAATTCCCTCCTTGTTTAAGAAAATGATAACACATTTTGGGACAGAATCAGTTCCTTTTTAGTATCATATCTATTATCTGGTATATCTATTTTACTGCATAAAAAATACCAATGGGATTGCACATTTCTGATCCCATTAATGATCAGTGGTTATCTCTGGAAATCACTCAGGAGTTTGTTCACAGAGGATTTATATTTCATTTTCATGGTTTATGGGAAGACTTGGTTATCCACAGCATATATCACAGACATTGCTGAGAGGCAGCATACACCTACGGATATGGTATATTGTCCTCTATGGAAGTAAATAAGTAAGAGACTTTGAAAATTATGCTGTAGAAATAATTTTATGTTCTATAAACTTTTGATGAGACTTTGAGCCCATAATTGTAGTCCTGTTTTGTTTAGGTTTTTTTTCTAAAATAATCCCTTATGAAATATGACAAAGGGGATATTTTTTCTTCAAGTTAGATAAATTAGCTACTCCTAAGTACATGTGTAACTTCACTCTTGTAAGGGAAACTTCTGGAAGTTTTCTTAGGCTTAAGTTACCATAAAAAACAATTAAAAGCAAAGAGAATAAGTATTAATACATTTTTCTCCTGAGAGTGACCCATTTATCAAAGTGAGTTATCCCAAATACATAGGTCACTGTGAAACACCTTCTCATTTTATTTCCCTTGTATACTAAATTTTCTTTTCATCATAAGTAGACATAATAATAGCAAACTTATGCACCTACTTAAATGCTTTACAAGTGTGAGGACCGCTTCACTCCCCCTTTAACCTGAAAGTAATCGAGGCAAAACTGAAATACTTAGAGAAAGAAAAGCTGGAATCAACAGGGTTCTATTCTTTCACACTGTATAAATTTATGCTGAAACCTGGGCAATGACATTTCCTTCTTAGCTGTTGTCACACAATACTGCATAGCAGATCACATGCAGCAATTAAAAATGTTTTGAAACTGCAACTCCTACTCCATAAATTACCACAGTCTTTTGTTACAGAACAACTGAGTCAACTTCCTGTTTGCACTTAAACTATTCACAGCTTCAGCCGATGTCCTGCAGTGTCTTTTCCAAAGGTCACACCACAGTTTCCGATTCACACATTTGATTAAAAATATAAGAATCACAGTGTCCTGGGAAATGATCTGCAGTAAAAATAGATCAAACGACCTGCTGTTTCCAGAATAAACCAAGTTCCTGTTTCTTTTCCCCTTTCAGTTAGCATTGCAAAGAGAGGCATGTCTTCAGAAATCAAACTGCTAAACTAGGGAATTAAAAGAGAGATATTTGCTTTATTGTTTTTATTTTTTTTTAGAGGACAGCTTCTGTAACTGATAAAAATGTGCTTGGTTTAAAATATGATTAAGGAAAACCAAGGGACAGAAAACTAAGAGTACTTGGATTTTAGGAGGACCAAGACCTCCTTTCATTCTTCTTCAACTGCTGCAACACACTTTTGCACAACTGCCTTCAGACCACATTGCCATAACTTTCCTTACACTGACGAATGTCCTCCCTGAAGTCCTATTTGCATTTAATGAAATTATTATGGAAGAGACTATGCAGACCACACTGTCTTTTCTTTGTCTCAAGTTCCTGTCCCTCAGTATGTGTGGTGGGATAGTTAAATGTCTATTCCTTTTATCAATAGTCGTAATACTTTGGTGTCCAAGAACCAGAAATTTTGAAACAGCATTTGCAGCACATGGTACAAAATCCTGGCCCAAGTGAATGGACTACAGGAAGAAATGCCATGGTGAAATAGATCTCTGTCAAATTAAAAATGCCTTTGAGAATTCCTTTTTGTTTTCAATGTGTGTACTTCATTTTATGTCATTAGCTCAATCCATCTAATCTCATCTAATATAAAGCAAGGTTATTATGTTGTCCAAAAGAGATATTCACACCAAACCAGATGACGAATTTTAAATTTGAGCCTTTCTCTTTACTTTCAGCTTCTTCCTGCATTGTCCAGGGAGGCATTAAATCAGGACCTTCTAAGGAGGAGTTCTCCAACTGGGAGAGCGAGCATGTGGGGTTAGAGTGTATTTTCACTGACCTGGGGAATGCTTCCATGTATCCAAATCTTCTGCTTCCCAGAAGAAGATTTGGATACAGAAGAATTGGAAAATCCTGACTAGACTTTACCCAAACCTTGTAGTTACACAAAGTAAAACATGGAATGTGGTGTTGAGACAATTTGTAACAGACTGGTGAGCATTTTGAGTGGGAATGGGCCAAGTTTTAAGAGCAGATTTAACACATGTTCTTTCAAATGTAAATTGGATTAAAAACTGTTCCATTTTACTTACTCTACTGTGAAATGACATTCTGGTTTATTAGCAATGCAGGTCCTGACTAAATTTTAGCATGATTTTTATCCTACAAGTTACTCTGTGGGGAACTTTACATTTCTTTGATGATTTTCATTATAGCTTTAGCTATATTTAAATTGAATTTTCATGTACATAGAACATCGCATTCTTTTAAGCACCAAGATATCAGGACAGGCTGAAATAGCTCTGTGTGAGCTCTTGGTGTGACTATAGGCTTGGACATTGGAAAAGAAAATAGATCCATGTACAGGTAAACAAGTAGTGGCATAGATCTAGTCAACCCTGCTTTTGGAAACATATTACTGTCAATTTCTCCTTCCAGTGATAATTTGTCCCCTTCAGTTACACATACCAGTCCTGCTAGGAGATCTGTCAGCATGGAACTCCACAAAATCTCCTTCATCGGACCTCCTTTTATGTGAGTTGGAGCTGAAACACACATTTTCATAATGAATATTGTCGAGCTGATGGACGAGACGTTAACACAATCATTTACATGGGTACTCAGGGAAGCAAATGTAGTGATTTACTCTAATGGTTCCATTACAGTGCTGAACATTGGCAAAGTATGCACTGTTCGTTTCAGAATCTTTGCCTCAGAAGAAAAATAACTCTGACTATTGATATTCTAGCCTAAATAACTGTGCTTAGATGTTATTCTTCTAAAAAGTACTTTTTTCATTCCCATTAAATATATTTTCTTTGGGCAACATAAAATCTCAAATTGCAATATTGGAAAAAAGAAGCCTTGCAAGCCTCTACTTTTATATTTTCACAACTTAAAAACAGCCACAGCAATCTTTTTTGTCACTATATTTTCTGAAACTATACTGTATAACAACACTACATCGTTTTGATAGCTCACAATTGCAAGTATGCTTTCCTGATCCAATTTCAGCTTGATATTTCTGCAATAGATCATATCACAAAAGCGTTATAGTCAGAGCAAAGACTCAGCATAATTCCTATATTTAGGGTTCTGTCAACAGATGTTGAAAATACAAAGAAACTATTTTGAAAATAGAAGTCATGGCAAAGTGGACATTTGTCTATCAAGCCTGAAAATGTGTCTGGCTACCTGGCTTGCCAGCAATTGCATACATTACTGTCCTTGGACTGTAGCTGTAAATGCACCAGCATACAGTGAAGCTGCCCAGAGAAATAAATCACTCTGAAAGTAACCTACTTCTTTCTTTCAAATTACCATTAATATCATTTTGCTTTTGCAAAATTAATGCACCTTAGCCGACAAAGATACAGTGAAACCAACTGTCTTGTCTGTGCTCCAGCTTTCAGTCATGTTACTGTCTTTTTCTGCATTACTTATGTATGTATATGTTTCTAAGCAAATTTAGAGCTCAGATGTACAGTACAGAAGACAGGGCAGATACAGATGAAGCAGCAGTAGCAAAGTAGCTTTCCTAATGTTTTCTTTCTAAGATAAAGGGAAACTTCTCTGATTAACACAATGTCTCTGTCTCCCCAAGGAAAACTAAAGATAATGGGATTTATTTTTTCTTTTCCTGAGAAAGAACAAAAAAAGACTAAATAATGTGGAAACCACCATCCCAGACCTTCATGTATTCAGTGGTTCTTTAATGAATAGCAGGTGGGTTTTCTGACAGATCTGGTTCCTCTTGTCCCAGTACTGCCACTGTGTACTCCTAGGGCACAGATACTTGTTGCAGAAGGGTCAGGGCTCTGCCTCTGGGAAAGTCTCTTTTGTCAAGTAAAGCTCCATATTTGCCAGCACCTTCACTCTGAAGAGCCATCACAGAAACAAACATTTTGTGACCCTGTTTCCCACTTTAATGCCACTGAGCACTTTTCAGTTTTTTTCAACTCTGCCTGCTCACTTATTTGAAGTGCAAAAAACTATTTACATGGGCAGACCCCTGCCTGGGGTCTAGGTCAACAGGTCCAGCAGTGAGGCATTACCTGCACTGTCACAGAGCTCTGTCTGTCTCAAAAGTTCACAGACCTAGAGCTGGAATTCATGGAGTTTTATGGGTTTTCAGCTCTACTGAAGAGTTCCAAAACTTCCAGAATGCTTTTTGTGAAACCAGGACTTGAGGGCAAAATACCTGGAACAAGCTCCTATGATGGGATTCAGCTGGGCAAGCATAGAGTGAGAATTCAGTTCAGGGTTAAGGACACCTAAATGAAGGTGCCTAGAGGGACACCTGGGGCCTCACATCCCCTTGTGCTTTACGGACAACTGCTCAATCGGTTTCAGCCTGCCAGACACAGGGGGAAGAGGTCAGTTGTATAAAATCAGACTTGTAGTGCTATTGGAGATGTTCTGCAGTGTCCAAGACATCCTTTTTCAGCTGACACATACAACACAGGACCTGCAGAATATCCTGTGCAGAATTAGCCTGCTGCAAGGTGGAACATCCCAGTTCCAACTGCAACAGGCACTGCCATGTGAGCAATTGAATTCACACCTACTTTAGAGTGTTGTGAACTTGCCTCCACGCTCCAGTGGCTGCACTGATTAGACTTCTGCTGACTGTAATTGGTGCCTTGGACCCTTGCATGTGATGGACACCTGTGTTTCAGTGTTGACCTACATGTCTGCACAGAGATTCCTAAATTTACACATCTAAATTAGTGAGCTGATCCCATTGCTGTATCTAAACTAACCACTTGAAGCTCTCTTAAAAATAAGTCAGGGGAGAGAGATGCAATTCTAAAGTGCAATTCATCCTGTCTTAGTGTGATAATTCAGCACTTGTTTATTTCCACTGACTTCTAGGGACCTCTGGGTAAATCCAGGGGTAGGCAGTAACATGGGGGCCATAAAAGGGAGGGATTCCATTCTCAAAACACAGATTTGTCATTTTGTGCCCTGTGGCTTACCTCCTTTATCTCCAGGTGTTGCTGTGGAAAAGTAAGAATCTTCCATGCCAAATCTTGAAGCCACTTATGAAGGACAAAACAGTTTGAAACTTTTAACCCAAAATGCCAGTTTTTCTTCTTTCTTTTTTTTCCCCCTAAATAGGAGACTAACTTCCCATCATCTTATTTAGAGAAAATTTTGTTTCCATTCAGCACATGAATAAATGGTTTTTTGTTAAACTGGGAGCTGCCTCTTTCATTTGCCTGAAAAACAGGGTTTTTTTCCAATGATTTGTAAAAGTCTCCACCCCTCTCTTTTTTGGCTATTCAGCTTTTCCCAGTGAGGAACGTGTCTCTCACTGAACTTAAATTCAGTTAATTGGTCTTCACATTAAAAATGTATATTATATAAATATTTGAGCACTCCAGGTTTTCAATAGAAATTATATATGTTTCTGATTCTTCACTGAGACCAGACACAACAAAACACTCCAGAATGATGCCATGATTCTTAACCTCTTCAGAAACCACAGCATATTCTGGCAACAGAAGTAGTTTTGACATACTTGACTTTCATACACAGTAGAAAGGGTCACCTTTTGGCTTGCCCTGAAAGACAGCACAGGGCCAAGCTCTATGTGTTCCCTTGCCTTAGAGTTTTCTTGTTGTCCAGTCATGATCACAGATTTATCTCCAGAGAGATTCAAAACCAAAGTTAGAATGTGGGCTTGCAAGACCTCTGCACTCAAAAAACAGTAGAGATCTAGACTTATTCTCTTATCTCATTATTTCATTAATAAAAATAAAATAAGAATGCTTCTTTGTCTGCCTGCATGCATTTAGATTTATCACTCACTCTCTTACTTGCATTTCTGGAGTCTTGTCATCCAACCCCTGAGGTTTTGGTTGCCTTTGCACCCATGTCACTGGTTATGAATTTGTTAACCTTAAGAAGTATCAGGGAGCTACTACATAGAAAATGCAGAGAGCGAGCACTGAATGGGAGAACAGTGCCTAAAGCATGTGGGAACAGCTGTGCTGATCAGCAAATCACCAGAACTCACCTGGGATGTTCAATGACTCACAAATTTCATTTTCTTCCCTGGGCTATTCAAACCGTCAGCACCACAACCACTTCAACATCTTCCCTGCACACATAGATTTTCCCCCTGTGAAACCTTTCAGTGAATTAGATTATTTCAAAGCTCTTGTTGCTGTCTCTGCAAGCACTGGTCTTCTGTTTGCCTTCAGAACCTTGTTGGGCTCATCCTTTATGTATCTTGTCATTTCTCCCTGTCAATGTGAGCACTACTGCAACTGCAGGACAGAAGAGAGTGAAAGCTCCAAGGCTAAGTGACTAAGTGAGAATGAACACAAAAGGACACTTAACTCAACTTGACATCATAGGTGACATTTCTAATTTCCAAAAGTCTTTCAGCCCTTGCAAAATGCAGAATGACAAAGTTTCTCTGAAAGACTGGCAGACCCATCTGCGTTGATATAAATGCTAACAAATTACATCAGTGATGAAGGTCAGACAAAGGCTGGGTAATATTTGTCAAAGAGGAAAGAACTGAAATAAAATGGAAGGTTTTACTTCTACTGAGAACAAATCCTGGAGTGTAATCATCTCACTGGATCCTCTATGCCAATTATCTCCCTGATTCCAGAAGTCTTGCATTTAATGCAATGTGAATCCTATCTACTGAGGTTAGGACTGTCTCCTGGAACATATAAGCTGTGGGTCTGTATCAGCTCAAGTTGAGGTGAGCTTCAAATGTGTTGTCTCATGTTTGAATAAAGTTACTCTCATCAGTATAGAAAAGACAGACAGTGTGATGTTTAGGTTTGGTGTGATCTTTCTTGAAAAATTCAGTGGAACCTTCCCATCCTCAGTTCCTGACTAACAATATTTTTTAAATGTCAGATAAATATCTAGGTCTTCTTTGGTTTATTTCTGAGTATACACTGGTAACTGTGTTTAGGCTGCTGGGAGAAATTAATGTCCTAAAATGGAGGTGTTGCTAGGTTTTCAGCTTTTGAGGGTAGGCAGACCTAGATTATAGCTTATCTGGACATCTAAATCCATGCTGGTTGCCACAATAGATTGTTTCCCAGAAAGTAATGGAAAGATTTAGAGAATGCAAAATATGTGGAGGGAAATTATATGGAGAATATTCCACCTTCTAAAGTTGTGTGAAATCTAATTAAATATCAAAAGATATATTCTCCTATTCTAAATTATGCTTTCCCCCAATACTTTCTCTATCTTGCTCCAATTCAAATCTTTTTATTTTTAAGCATTTTAGGGAAAACACAATACAAATACCTATATGAACATGAATTTTCACATCCTTTCAACATGAAAGGCTTATCTACAAAATGTGATCACTTTCACTCAGCAAGGCACATAGATTCGATGTTTCTTCCACCTTCTTGGGATATGACGTCTAATTTTACTTGAAAGTATGTGTACTTGCTCCACTCAGATAAGCTTATATTGATGTCTGTAATAAAGTACTGAAAAACTTGAATTGCTATAAGCTTTGCATTTCATTAGGAATGCTTTGTATGCCTCTGATAAGTATTTGCCAGTTTGGATTATACCCAGACTGTTAGAGTCAACACCTCTGATATCTCAAAAATATAAGTGACTGTTGTTCTTTATTAATAACAGGTCTCTAGGCACCACATTTACATTTTATATAAGAGCTTTATGTTTCCAACAATATAATGCAATACAGAACAGTGTTGTGTCACTGATTTAGTGCCTGCTTCAGACTGCAGCACTGGTGAGCTGCTCTGCAGATCTGCTCTTTGCAGGTGTGATTCAGAGCTCCTTGTAAATACAAAGATTCTCATTGACTTCACCTTTTATAATAACATTTATAATTTTTATGACACATAAAGGCCCCAGCCAAGACAGTCACTAGTTATGCATCTCATCAGGAATTCTTTGTGCACTCCTAGTGATTGTTCTCAGTGTTTCTGGAGCTTGACAATACCACTAGAAAGAGGCATCTTTTCTCTAAACAATTTATGATGCCAGTTGGATGAGACAGACAATCAGAGGCCCAAATGCTTTCCAGGATTGCCAGTTCTGGGTACAAAACTAGAACAGTCTGCATTTGAAGCCACAGTTACTCAGTGCCTGACATACATGGCACTCTCATGACTCTCACTCTCCCAGTGTTCTTCATGGTAATGGCATTCTCCTCCTACATCCATGTCCCCTGAGCTGGGTACTGCATAAATATGCACAATATTGAAAACTTTTGGAAATTTTTGTGTTTTGGGGCCAGGATCTAAGGTGGCAAGGGATGAATTCTGTTTCACTTACTAAACATGACAAGACTGTAAAGCATCTGTCTCTGTCATGCCAGTAACACCAATTTTGTTTGTAAAGTGCTTTGGTAATAGTACAAGAAAGGTGTATGCTCTTGTTTCTGAATGTAAAGTTATAAACATTGTATCAGTGATTCTGTAAATGGACATGTCTAAAAAGCATGTCTAAGTACAGATGTGTATAGATGCTTGCAGATTACTTCACACATCTCAGCTCTGGACACATACAGGAGTTACAGGTGAAACAGTTTAATCTGAATTAACACAATGATTTTGAAAAAAATGGGGGGAAAATCATGATTTCAAGTAATTTTATAACTTAGCCAACTTCAAATATGACTTCTAGGTGATGACAGTGAATTTCTTTTCCATAGTGTCATCAATTTCTAAAGTGTTACTTTAACGTAAACCTAAAATGTTTCCAGAACCTGTTTAGAATGAGAATAGGGGGAAAAAATCAGATATAAAACTTCTCTTAATAATGACAGTTTTTCAACTAATGCTGTCTTAAAATTTAACAGCTCTGCATGAGAAACAAAGAATCTTTTACATCCATGGCATTCAAATGAATGTTATTGCAGCCAGCAATATCAGAATTCCTAACAACAGAATAACAATTGCTGAGTGCACATGAAAAATCAGCTGATAGATACAGACTGAAAAACAGCAAAAGCTTCAGGCAAACCTAAACCCATCATTATTTATTTGAAAGATATGTAATCAGATAGAGTGATAGATAATCTAAGACTTGGCAAGGCACCCCCAGATTTTCAAAGATTTAAGTGTGGGTTTAACTCTTTGCAGCTGATAGGATTCACACAGACTAAATTACATGCATTGCCCTAAAAATGTAAGGAAACAGCCATTGAAGGAGAAGGGGTTCAGAGAATTCTGTACAAGATGATGTGTTGCTTGCATACTATTATATTGAATTGCAGGCTCTGCACTAATTTCTAATGGGGGAAATTTATCACTGCAGAGAAGACCTGTCAAAGCAAAGATGAGGACTGACAGACTATTTGACAGGCAGGAAAGAAGTGACCAACCAATGCCTGTTCCACAAATGGAGGACAACATGGAAGAATAGCACAAGGATACTTGTGGGGAAATATGGGCATAAAGAAAGATGTCATTGAACAGGAATCACTTTAATGGTGTAGGGAAGGTGGGAGCAAATCACCTGGAATACACAGAAGAGTGTGTCCCACTGATCAGAGTGAGAATGTAAGGACCGCAATTTATATAATCCAGCAAAAAGACATGAGAGCTGCAGACGTGACAGTTCTGATGTAATGGAGGGGAGCTTCTTGTGCACTCTCTGCCTACTTGCTGGGGAAGCAGAGCAGGAAAAACAGAACGCCTCAATGCTGAGCAAGCACCGCTCAGCAGTAGCCGAAAAAACACTGGTTTACCAACACTGTTTTAGTCACAAAGCCAAAGCACAGCACTCTCTGGGCTTCTAGGAAGGAAATTAACTCCATCTCAGGTAGACCTAGTCTGGTACATTGCTACAGATAGTCCCTCTATCTGCCTATTGCTAGACACACTGCTCCTCCTGAACAAGAAATTGCAATTCCAAGCTGGTCTGATAGGACTGGCCTTTTTTTGCCATCACCCATCGCACCACACTGCACCATTTCTGCACACATTTTGGCTTGAGAGAAGTCAGTGGAGAGGTTTTGCTACTCAAACTCAACCTGATGTGAGCTTTTGTGCAGTCCTGGTCAAGACAGGAACCAGGAAAAAGCAGGAATGAGGAGGAAAAGAAAGGAAAAAGTTCAGCTTTAACATCCATTTGAAATGAGACAAAGAAAGGAAAATGTCGCTCTGAGTCAGAGGAAAAAAATGGAGTAAAATAAGCCTTCCATTTAATTTGGACAATGTTCAGTTTCAGGTAAGCGGAAGAAGACTCAGAAAAATATGTAAAAAACATACTGTTTTGAAGAGAGAGCAGGACCAGAAGCTGGAAAATAAATTTGTGAGTCAGTATCAAAAATATGGCAACAGAATAGTGTGACCTGGTGAGATAACAAAAACGCAGAAGTGCAAAGAGAGTTACATATTCCTTTCCGTTTTTACAAATAGGGTTTATAACTTGATATACTGCCTGCAAGAGTGCCATCTGCTGATCCACAGGTAGGTTGCAAAAATGACCTTCCCAGGCACGCTGCCCTTAGAGCTGGAAAGGAGATATTTCAGTTGCTCAACTCTCTGCTGCTTTCATGAGACCAGTGCACTATTATAGGTATTTTACTGAGAAAATAAAAATCATTAGAACTCACAAGGGAAAAGGCTGGAGCAAACATATTCAACATTTGAATAAAATACAAGCAAATCTTTAGCAAACTTTGCACAGAAGGTATACATGCAAAATCGTATTTGTGTTATGAGCATGGAAAGACACTTTACATAAAAAGAAGAGTTTGGGGGAGTATTTACATAGGTTTTTAACACTCTAGTTAAATCCTCTCTCTAGAGTATATAAAATGTTAGGTAGTAAGCAATAAAGGTAGATTCAGTGAGGCTCGTACTTTGTCTTTAGAGCTCTTTCTAAATTTACTTTATTGTTGTTCAGTTTGTCTTCCAACCTTTATAACTAAAATTCGCTGGCACTTCCCCCTCTTACTGCCTGAAAAAAAATCTCACTGCCAAAACAATTAACGTTGTTGTTTTCATCTTATCCAAAGATTGAGATGAAAATCTGAATTTGAATTGGTGCCGATGATTTCTTCATTATCATGAGGTGAGGTCCCTGTGTCGATCAATCTGGTGTTTATGTGACCTAGAGGACTTGTTTTGTGTAAGAAAGGAAATGCTTCATGCAGAAAACTGAAACAGAATTAACACATTGAGAATCTCCAGAAATGGTGTTAGAGGAAAGTTCTCATAAGAGTTATATAAGTGAAAATCCCATTCAACTCCACTGTCTCGGTAGTGACTCCGTGTTTTCAACAAGCTTTGGTTAAGGTTGGACCAAATTCATAAAATACCACCCTGAACAAAATGCACTCCAATTAAAGCTCTCCCCTGCTGCAGGAACACCAGCTCTGAGCATAGACAAGCTGTCCAGAAAGGGAAGGACAGAGGTCCCACATTAACCCTTCTAACCAGAGGGTTTGGCAGCTCATTGGTAAATAAGGTGAGCATGATGGTGCTTGTAAAAGCTCCAGGGCTGAGCATGGCCTTAAATGTCAGACCACACTGCCCTTGCAAAGAGACCTTTGGTATCCCAAAGCAAAATCTGAACCTGGGTTAGGAACTGCAACCACATGAAAATAATTTCATAAACAACACTAATTGTCCACTTAATCAGTCACATTTATATTCATTTAGATGTAAGTAAAGAAGTGTCTCCAGGGGGCAGGGAATAGCTGAAATAAACAAAATAATGTCTTCGGAGACACTAACCACAAGCAGTTACTCATTAAAATCAGCTCTATTGCAGAAGACTGGGATGTAGTAAATGATGTACCTAGATCGAAAGAAGAATAGATTCTAGCAATTGCAGTCAGAATAGATTTTGCTCAGTAACTGGTAAAATAGCTGAAATACTAATTAAAGCTAGATAGAGTAACCAAATTGCACACATGAACAGCAGTTAGCAGGGATTAATACCATTTGGAGAAAAGTAAGTCTTGCCCTACATATACTAGAATCCTTTTATTACATTAACAAAAGAGTCAGTGAAGAAGAGCCAGTTAAAATAGTTTACTGGAACCTCCTGGAAGCCTTTGATACAGTCTCTTACAATAAGCTGTTAAAAAGATAAAAATTAACTCCACTGGGACTGGGATTTTACTCTCAGCAGCTGGAATGTGCTGTATTTTTAGAAAATGGCAAGGCTGCAGAAAACCAACTCAATGGATCAATTTGACATGTGAAAATAAGCTATCAATGAGAGACTCTAAGCTTCAAAGTTGGGTTCAATGCTGTTGAGTGATCTATGTGAAAAAAAACATGGAAAGTCCTATCAGTAACAGATGCATTTAGGCATCTACAGAAAACCTTGGGATAAACTTGAGGGTCTCTAGAATTATATAAAAATAGACGTGTTCTAGGCTTTTAGGTTTTAGATTAATTAAAACTACCAACAAATGGAACTACTTGATAGCAAGGATAACTTCATTTCCCAAAAATAAATGGAAGCTCAGGCAAAAATCAGATTCTGTTTCTCTTTTCCTTTATTGCTGACCTCTTCCATAAAAAAAAAAAATCCCTCGTTCCTATTTATTTATGTTCCAGAATCCACTTTTCAGTAACAAAAAGAGACTGTAGGATCACAGTTTTACATTTGACTACTAGGTTGGCACACATCTTTATGCATATTTATGTATAGAAGTTCAATACATGCAAATCTTTGAGCGCAGTGATACATGATTAGGACAACAAAATTGTTCTTTACCTTTTTCAGTTGAATTTACAGCAAAGCATGGCTGGAAGGCAACCTACAAACTTTAACTAAAAGTGAAGAGATATCAACACTTTATCCGTAGAACAACATGTATACCATCAAAGAAAAATCTCTTTTTAACACCTCAGAAACACTGTTAGGGATTCTCATTTTTGCCTCTGAGATCTCGATTGTCTGCTTCACAACTTAGTGCTCACACATCTGAGTTATTGGAATGGACAGGTATACAGCTGTATAATTTCAGAGAGAAAATCCATAGTCTAAGCAAGTGATCTCAGTGTTGATGGAAGTTTTCTGAGAAACTTTGCCAAGTAAAATCCTCTGTCATTCAAGTTAAGCTTTAATTCTGCAGTAAAGAACTGGACAAATCTGGAAATAAACATTAACTCTGTTTTAGAATGGTTAATCTAATTTCAAACACCTAATTGCTATGACAGAAAAAAAGGGCAAAAAAATGAGGACAGTTTATCAGGTAGCTTTATACACAAGCTGGTGTTTGCCCTTTTTTTGTGTGCCTTCTGACATAGGTACAAGTGAGTTAGGATTCAAATCTTATTGCTAATACGTCTAAAAAGGCCTAAAGGTGAAACAGGAGCCATAACTCAGAAATGCCCATGTAGATACTATAAATATATACTCACAGTTGTTATAAATATACACACTGTACTATTATTGATTAATACAAATGCACATGTTGCACATGTACACGTAAGGCAGCTGGGCACAGGCTTCTTGCAGTTGCAGATGCAGTTCACCATGCTGACAATGCAACCATATGGCCATGTCTGTATAAAGTGCTCAAATGGATGGCCTATTTATTCCTGAAATTATGTGCACATCTTTCTAGAAATCAAGCCCTTGATCTTCATCTCTATCATGAGAAACTAGTTTTAAAGAAGAATGAGAACTGCTTCAAAATGAATGAAAGGGAATTTCTGTGCTGATAGTGGTACTGAATTATGGCCATGGCTAGCACTGTGTATTTTTCTTTTATTGCTGCTCAAATCCTCAAAATGATAAGCCAAAAGATCCCCTGAGAATCATTCACAAGGATTTTATTCCTGTATTGTTACTGCACTGTCCCTCAATCCCAGCAGTCCAAAACTACCACCACGACCCCAAAGTCAATTAGATCTCATTGTGCATCTTCTCCATCAAGAGTGAGGTTCACATATTGTTCTCGTAGTGTTTAAAGAAGAGTTCTCAAAATGTTATTTGTATGAAACATAGCTTTCTAGTGCATAAAAGGTTACATACCAAGGTTCAAACTATGCCCTATGACTCCTCATAGAGTCCTTCACTCACAATAGGTAAATGATTTCTTAGTAGTTGAATATTGACTTCCCACTTTGCATTCATCTGTTCAGTGACAGCTTTTAATTCCTGGCTGTAAAATTCATTCTTTTTGTCTTGTCAAAGAGACATCAGCAGTTCTAAAGCCAAAGTGGAGCCACCATTAACCCTTTGGAGAAGAGTTAGAAATTGATTAAGGTATTAATTTGGAAATTATTTGTGGGCACTGGAAATCATTTAAACAGGTGGGTCTGTCGAAAAAAAAAGGGATTTGAAAAAAAATAAAGTCTGACTTCTGAAATGGGACTTGTTTTTGGAAGAAAGTACATATGGGTAATTTTTTTTCCCCCAAGAATTAGAGCTTGGATATGAGAACTACCAATTGCAAACAACCCTTACCTTCACTACTCCTAACCTGAGATTTCACTGTCACTTTCTTATCTGGGTCCTCTTCATAACACACACTGATAAACCACAGGAGAGCAAGGCTGCATATTTCAGCCATTTCATAAAAAAAGAATAAATCATTGTTTAACTTATCCTATGTTTCAAGTAAATTATTTGGCTTACCTTGTGCTTTTCACAGGAAAGGATGTCACCTATGATGTCTTATTCCAAGTCATCATCAATTCTAGGAAGCTAAGAATACAGGTTCATAAACAAGCATTTCCTGAGATGTTAAATCACTGAGTCAGGAAGAAGCAACAGCTACTATATAAACTTTATTCTCACAAAGCAAAGTTAAAACAAATGGTAACCAGATTAATGTCTGCATCTGTTTAGTATCATAGCTAACATGAAAAACTCTTAGATTTTGGTTTACATCAATTGCATAAATTTATATACACATATATGTATAGTTTTTCACAAAACTATTGTCATGAAAAACATAGTTTAATTTCCCTGTAGAAAACACTCAAGTGCAAAATAAGTATGTATGGTGTAGGAAAAGGCAAATTCAGCTGGTCTCTGAGAGGAAGAGTACTGATCTATATATCTTTCTGAAGAGAGAAATGCAAAGAAATCCTACTCAATATGCTTTGTCTGTGTATTCCAGTCTTCCTCACAGAATTAGGTAAGAAAGAGAAGGTACATTTGGGTGCCAGATGAGAATTAAGAGATGTGGACTCTGAAATGATAGAGAAAAATAAGACCTGGAAAATTACATTTGGGGAATTAGTTCAAATTAATTTTGATTTTTGAGTCTTTGTGGAAGGAAGAGAAACCATCTTTTCAGGTTTTCTCCAGAAGGACTGAAGCAGAAAAATATTAAGTTACTTCATCATAGGAAATTTACAACTGAACAGAAGCTATGCTGAGCAGTGAGGATTTAGTAAGTAAAGCACAAGAGCATCCTGAATTTCAAAACTTACTTAAAAATATCTGGTCCATATGCACAAATCTTGCTTTTAAATCTGTCAAGGTCCAACCATTGAAAGCTTGAAAGCCTAAAATACAAGAAAAAATATTTTTATTTTTCAAGTTCAAAAAGAAACTTCAAATAGTATTCTTATAGATTAAACATCAATTTTCACCCTAGTTTATGGCATTTTTTCTAGGAAAATTTATCAAAATCTCTTTTAGCTTTGCCTTACATCCTTTTTTATCAGTGCATTAATGTTATGTATTTTTGTTCATGTGTTCTTGAAATCAGCTTCTGCTCCCATAACTTCTGTAACTCTCAATATGAAATTCAGAGGGCTAAATCCAGTGAAGCAAACAGCAGCAGCAAAAGCAAACTTGTCTTCATGTCAGTATGTAATGCATACTGGAATAAGCTCAAATTGAGAGACTATATGAAAGGAATCAGAAATTTAATAGTATATCCACCAATGAACTGAATAAAATATATACAATTAGACTGTTGCTTGAGAAAAAAAAATTAAAGATTAGTGTCAAAACCCAGTTACCTCACCCCTGAGAGCAAGCAGGTAATGTGTCAATAACTGTGCTTGCATTTATGTATCTGCACTATTTATGTATATCACTCAACCTGACTAGGCCATGCTGTAGGCTCCAGAGACTAAACCACATTAATTCTTTCCCTGAAAGTAGTTATGTATATTATTTTAATACAAAGATATTTTGACAGGTTTGCAAAATCCTATTGTGTTTTTTATTTTGAGCCAGAATGGCATGTACTATTAGCATCAAAATGTATCAGCTACATAACTGTGATTTATTTTTAAAAGTTTCAGCTTCTGGGTCATCAGAACAGGAACTAATTAATGATTACAACTTTTTCAGACTCTATCACAGTCATAATAATCTCAATTCTCATGCAGTTCCTTGTTCTTTTTCACAGCTGCAACCGTGAACCAGGCACATCAGGACAAATAAAGATGCTCATCACAAAAGAACATTTGACACTGATCTAAAGCAGCATTTATGCAAGGAAAATGAAGGAGTTACAGTGGTGACATCACGGGTCTGGCCTGTACCATCATCAAACAGAGCTCAAGGAGTGCAGCACAAGCAGAGCCCAGAGGCTCTCTTCACATGAAATAATAAAACATCATAGAATTACAGAATTGCTTCAGTTGGAAAAGATCTTTAATCATAGAATCATAGAATTGTTTGGGTTGTAAGGGACCTTCACTAGACCAGGTTGCTCAAAGCCCCGTCCAACCTACCCTTGATGGGGCCCAAGGGATTGGGCATCCACAACTTCTCTGGCCGATCCATGCCAGTGCCTCAGCTCCTTCACAGTAAAGAATTTCTTCCTAATTTTTAATCCAGACCTGCCCTCTTTCTGTTTAAAGCCATTCCCACTTAAATCGTATTGAGATGTGTGTGGACTTTCCCACACACAGGGCAGCAATCGTGAGGGCAGGTAGTGCTATAATTGTGTAACCCTAAGCATGTGTGTGATCCCACAGGAGTCCCCACTGTTATTCTTGTCCTCAGAGCAAGTCTGGGAATTGGTTAGATCTTTTCAAGTCTCATTAGTTAATGACAGGCAGTGTAACTCATCTTGCCTGCAGTGTCTGTGCCTGGATATAAGCTAGTCATCCTAAATCCCTTTTAAATTTAAATGAGGACAAACAGCACTGCTAGAGCGTTATTCAGATGGTCTGTTGGAGAAGTCTACACTTGGTCAGAGGAATTGGTTGCAGTTGAGCAGAATTTAGGATGGGAAGAGATCTGTTGTCTGAGCTCAGCCTATATTATCCCTGGAGAGAACAGCTTTGGCCTGAAGTCATCTATTACCTTTTCAACCTGAATTCTTGCAGGCTAGAAATGGGAATCAAAACCCTTTTTACACCAAAGGTCTAGAAATTCCTCAGATGCCCAGCAGCAATGCCCCGTGTTCTTTTTCTCATGGGAGACACAAAATCCCCTTGTACCATTCAACATTTTCCCTTTCCAAGCCTAGGTGGATCCTTACACTATTTCTTGCCCATCCCCATGCACTTGCTTGCACAACCAGCCTCAGACCTCTCTTTCATACATGTCCTAGGAGTCCTTCAGACAGTTTATTCTGTTGGAAATCTCTGCCTTTGATGTGCTGCACACAGGAAACAAAAGTGGAGCCAGGACCGAGTGCAGGTAAGGAGGTATCTTGGCTCACAGACTGGCAACAGGCACTGCCAGGGCATGAAATTTGCCTAGCAGGAAGTGCAGAGGTGTTTCTCAGAGAGAGAAAGGTGCTGCTGCCACTACTGATGTGTATTTGCAGGATGTGTCTGGTGCAATGAAAACAAGGATTTGAAATGCCAGATTTGAACCTCTGGGAGGTGGAGGCAGGCTATCAGCTTTCCTTTTCCAAAAAAATGCCAACAACAAAAAAAACCACCTCCCTGGTTTCTCTTCCCACGGGGGAGATGCTGGTGGCACGAACCCTCCAATGGTCTCGCTGCTGGTTTACTCGAGGGAGTAATTTTCACTGGAAACTAATCTTTACTGTGTCAGAGTCTCAGTGTCAATTTTATCTGTGTTTCTTGCTGTCACTGCTATTTTCCTCAGCAGCAGTGCCAATAGCCCTGCTATTAGCCACAGCTGGGCTTTACCTCAGAAGAGCCCAATGTCTTTTTGCTCAAAAAAGTTACAGAAAGGGGCAGCATTAATAACAGTAAAATGATGCTAAAGGCATCGCTGAAGGGTAAAAGAGGTTAACTGGGCAAAGCTATGTTGGTCTGACCCGGGCAGGATCCCAGTCGCAGGCTTAGAGTTCACTGATTTATATTCACATCCTAACCTGAGCTTTGCAACTGGAGCCCATTTCCAAAGACCTGTCTAAATAGGGGCAATCAGGAAAATGAACCTGACTTAACCAAAAGTGTGACTTGAAAGTGGATTAGCTGATGTGCATTTGTGAACACTCCTAGGAAGAATAAGAGTCAACTTGTTTCTATTTATTTTATTTCATTTTTGGCAGAGAGCTAATTAAAACTAATACATTTTTATTCTCAGAAAGGTTGTTAGCTATGGAATTTAATGTAATTTAATGGAATCACTTTAAAATCTGAGTCATGTTAATGTTGGGGTTATTCAGTGTAAACGAGATCTATTTAAAAAACTCTTGCCAGAACTTTAAACTCCCAGTATCTTCTTTGTGTCCTGCTTCTGCAGCAACCACAGTTTGTTCCTCATTTAAAGTTGTCTTGAAGGCCAGTGGCAGTGGGAAATCTTTCTTGCTAAGTGCTAGCTGTTGCAAATGGGGGCTGGAGAAATTAAACAATTTGGTGGACTAATGAGTAGCAGTTTTGACAGCTGAACTCTGTTCCATAATAATGTTCTCTGAACCCCAGGAAATTAGGATTTATTACTTCCTGCTGTAGCTTGCGGTCAGCCTTGCTTTCTGTGGCCAAGCCTGTAGGCACAAACCACCACCAACATAAAGACCACAAGGCTCTGTGGTTACACAATCGTTTGTCTGTGGGATCTGCATAAATTGCTTGTAGTGATAATCCGAAAGGAAATGAAGTACAAGCAAATGCATCAATCCCTTTAAGAAATAGGAATATCCTTGCCTTGAAAGCCATAAGATCTCTATTCTTTCATTTATTCTACTGCTAGCTTGCTTAATAACATCTTTCCCCTTTTGTTTCTGAGGCAGTGGGGTACATGCTCCTGTCTTACTGAGCAATTATAACAGGAGAGCTCAGAATGGCAAGTGCTGTTTAACAAAATACACTTGCAGAGCTACAGTGCAGTAATTTTCCATAATAAATAATTTGAATATACAAAAATAGCAACATGCTTAAAAATGTTCAATATTTTGCAATACAAATACATTATTAACATTTTTTTTAAAGAAAGTGTCAAAGCAATTGCCCAGTAAAAGAGGAAAAATGCTTACCCACCCCAGTATAAGTCAGAGTAGTAACAATTTCATAAGACATATTCATCTTTAATCTCTTTCATGAGCTTCTGCTGGGTGGCAGAAGGCAGACTATTCCCCTCTCTCCCCCCTTTTTTCTTCCTATTTAAAAATCATTTGGATTCATCATAATCAACACAATATATGTGCAATCATGAAAAATAGCCTGCAGCTCTGCTGGATGAAGCATATCAGCTTGTTCTCCAGTTTTAGAAAATTCCATTTTATGGCTATCACAATTGCAATGAAGAAGTGGAGTTGCAAAGAGAAGCTGTTTGAGAAACATACATAAGTATTTTGACAAAAAGACTAAATGATGGCAAAACAAGGTCCTTATGAAATCATTAAAAAATAAAAAGTAATAAAAAGGGAATTCACCAGGGAAGTACAAAGGGGATATTGTTACCTATATTGTTTAAGAAAGTAAATTGACAAGTGAAAAAAGAAAAATAATCTCTGATATATAAGCAAGTCTTGAGTTCTTTCATTATGTAGAAGTTCACCATTTTCCCTGCAAAACCAAAATGCAAGTAAATCTAGCAACAAAGTCCTGACTTTTCATCCCCTTAGCAATCCTCTGACTTGCAGATTTTCTGATCTACTTTCGTTCTGTGAAATTCTAGGTTAATGATACAAAAAAATATTTGCTTTGATAATAAAGAGTTTTGAAGTTCTCCACCTCAGTTTTCAATGCCTCATTATCCTTATATATAGCGTCTAAAGTCTGCAACTTGACAAGCCTCCATAACGCTTTACCTTTTACAAGTCTGGAGACAAAGCATCCTACTTGTCCTCTACATGTTTAGTGCTGTCAAATCATTAAAGCTCTCCCAAGGGTATCCCTCCTTGCCAAATTTGAGACCTTATTAAGATTTACAGGAGGAGTTTGAGATTGGTGAACAGCAGTAGCATATTTCCCAACTGAATTTGCACCAGACAGCCAGCTCCAGGTCTTAGAAGTTTGTCTTATTTTGCTGAAACTGCTGTTTCTTAGGGCTCATAAATAATGATAAACAGTGACAAAAAATGAGCTGAGAATAACAAGAAAAACTAGAGATTAATCTAGATAGGAATGAAGCTGAAAAGTGCACTGGCCTGAATCAAACCTCACTGAAGGAGAAAGGATGTGTAAGTTGAGTTCAAGAAGCTCCTCACCCAACTGTAGGAACAAACGTGAGAGACCTTGGAGCCCACTGACTGAGTGAAACTCACAGATGCTGAAAATCATGTCAGTCTTCACTCCCAGTTCTTAGCCCCTCCTGACAGGTGGATCGCAAAAACATCCCCCAAACCCCTGAAAATGCAGGCTTCTATAATTTCCCCTTTCCAGAGAATTACTCCTACAGATCTACAGAACGGAAGATACAGTAGGGAAACTCATCCAAGTAATACTACAGAAAAAGATGTCAGGTGGAAAAAAAAATCTACCTCCCTATGCAACACTGTGTAGTTCTTCATCCTTGATATCCTTAAAGAAACAAAAATTTAAGGCTGAAAGTGATTAATAGTTTTCACAGAAATGGTGGTGGGTAGTAATTACATCTGAGAGTGATGGAACTGGGACACCTGGGAGAAGATGCAGCTCTCCCTTCTGAAAGAAAGAGTAACAGTGACAGGTAAGCTCACATACTTTAGAGTTGATGCCTGTGGTAAAAGAGGTTGTAACTGTCGCATGTCAGCATATGAGATCATGGAAAGAAGGAATTGGAAGTGAATCCTAGCAAATGCACTTCTGTCTGTGTGTGTGTGTGTGTCACAATCTTGAACTCTAATTCTGTCCTTCATTGTGCTTACACCTTCTCCCACCTTCGTACCTACACACATTGTTGCAGACAATGAGACACCAACTGCTGATCTCTGCTTACACTTTTACAAACAGATATTCGTCAAACATTTAGTAATTTATACTACATCATATTTCTCCAGCTTGCATATAAAACTGGCATGTAGAAAAAAAGCCTAAATGATAACCTTGAAACAGGAGAATTGTGCTGATTCTGTTCTCAAGATAGAATGGGCTGAAGCTGTGGGAAAAACATGGAGATAAATTTATGGCAGGAAGACATCACCAGAAGGAGAAATTAAAATCTCATCTTGAAATCAAAGAAACACAAAGAAACCGGTCATTCAGGACAGGGCTTGATGATTCCAGGATCCACTGGAAGCTCATTTCATCCTGCTGCAAGATTCTAGTCTTATGGCAAACCTGATTGCACCATCTCTTCTTAATGTATAGTTATTTTAATGGCAAAAATTCTTCTCTTTCATTCCCAGATACCACAAACTTCTTTAATTCCCTTGTATTTTCATTGAAACAAATGCTCTGAACCTCAGCAGGTGGCAGAGAAAGCCACTGGGGCAGCAGATGATTAAAGTCCATTGGAATGCATCTGTTCCTCTACCTGCCCCTCTAAGGACTCAACCTTGGACTCTGCCACTTAGCCAGATATTTATTTTTTATGATGTATATTCGTGCTTAGAGGGCCTTACTATCAGTCCATTTCTATCTTCCCCCCACCCCCCAGAACCAAGAGGAAATCTGCTGCTCCTTCACCTTCACTCCTTTTCTTGCAAGTGTCAGCTTTGTCAATCACAGGGAGATGATCCAGCTCATGAAAATGTGTCACAGCAGCCAGAGTTTCTGCTCTGACCTTCAGCTCTGCCCTCTGCTGTGACAAACAAGTTTCATTTGCCACTCAGAGAAATCTGGTTATTTCCAGCAAAATACAACTTCTTTCTTCCTAGAAAAAAAGAAAAAGAAAAGACCACTAGCTGAGGAAATGCAATAATTTCCTGATTTTCTTCACTTTTTGTTCAGGTCTAGGAACAACTTCCTTATATACCAGAAAAAAATCTATATGGATCATTAAAATTTGAGCAAGACATCTATCCTTTAATTAGTTTTCATCTCCTGTTTGCTAGGGGTGGCAGTTTTCATACAGAGACTGTACAGTGCAGAACAGGTTTCTACCAGGAACAAAGAAATAGATTTTCAAACAAAAATGATACTATATTTTCTTTGAAATTCGTATTCAGGATCTTATTATTTGCCATCCACGATCACTTAAATGATATCTGTGCATTTTTTGAATGTCCTACAACTGAAGAATGTTATTATTTGAGATTACATAATTCCAAAATTCCTGCTGAAATCTATGAGGTGGAGGATAATGGACATGGATGGCTGTTACACAGCACTGCAGGATGAAAGTTTCAGTGTCCAAAGGACTCAGTAGCTCAAGGGCTAAACCCACCCCTAAATGGACATGGCGCCCAGAACAGGGTTTGAGTTTATTAGAGACATTTGAAAACATGCCTGAAGATTTAAACACTTTGAGATAAATCTACCTCCATGAATTTAACCTGAAAATTTCCCTTGAGGCAGTTGGTCCCATTCTGCACATATCCTGTGGTGAACACCTGGGAGCTTTTATGACAACATAAATTGTCACAAAATACAGAAACAAAGAACATTATCTTAATGTGAATTGGAAAATGTAAATAGATAAGCAAATACATCCCTTCTTTTTGATTAATATCTTTTTGTTACTGAGCTCTCAGCCTCCCAAACTGTCTGTGCAATGTGCTTTTATCGATGTCAACTTTAATAGCTTTAAAACAAAATTCTTTATTCTTCATACAGGAAATACATTTACAGTCTCTCTTGTATACACCTCCACTATGAAGACTTACTGAATTACACAGTAAAACTTGAGTACTTCACATATAACCACTGCATGTCGTGATTGCATAATCCATGATCACACCATAAAACTGTTTTCTGAATAACAGCCTATAGCCTCCTTTTGAATTTCCTTGGATAAAACATGTTTTAAAGAAGCATATAAATATCCACTGAGCACCCACAGACTTCTGTTTCATTGCTTCTGAATCCCAGCACCTAATCTTGCTTTTATGTCATGTACTATATTACAAGGAAATGAAATGCAATTCAGTAAATTATCCACTTCAAGTTGTGGCCATTTCAGTAGATAAAAAAAGGGTCCTTTATCTTCTATTTGTTTTAACTCCCGCTAGGATGCTGGCTTTATATTTACTCTTAGCTTGGGCTTTACTGTGAATCTTCAAGAAAGCTCCTCAAGTAGAGATATAATGAGCAGAGATGTCTTGAACAAAAGTAATCTCTGACTCTTAACACAAACACTATTTATTGCACATCTAGTAGCAGCAGCACTGTATCTAATTCCTGACAGACAAGACTTTGATAACTAATAGTGGTGAATCTAATATTTCACTCTTGCTTTTATCAATTATCTAACCAGAACACTCCAGAAAAGGCATTACCGTTAAACCAGGAAACAACAGCCTGCAGTGTGTGAACAGCTGGAACCAAACTGAGCCATGGTACAGCACATCACATCAGAGTTTAGGCTACTTATCAGAATATTAACACAGAGGATTTTCTTTTAATCTGTTTGTTTTAAGACTACAGAATTGTTGCCGATTATTTGATCTACCCATTAATACTTGTCAGTGTGAGAGACACTGGGAGCACAGTGTTCCATACAGATGCACCATAGCCCCTGGCTCTTTGGCTCCCAATTCAGCTGTAGATAGATCAGTATTTTTATTGCTGGAAGTTGTTGATGCCAGGCACCTAACCCTCTGCTTAAGTAATTCCACTTGTTCTGGTCTGATATTCAAACATGTAGATATTTGCTTTTGAATTAATCCACCCATTCTTGAACCAAGCCTCCATTATCTGAGAAGACCAAACAAAAGATCTAGCATGTAATTTTATGCTCCAAGGTTTGGAAACTCTTTAGTTTTCCAGAAAAAGTGATACACATTTCGTTTAGAATAGATCCCACTCCAAGATAAATAATCCCTGACCAGTGATAGCATCTTGAAATACCTTACTGAGAATTATAACAACAGTAAAAATGATTGATATTCAGCTTCTCTGAGAATCTGGCCCTTAATTAGTTAAATTATTAAATCCTAATGCATAACCACATGCATGTTTGAAGGAAAAAAAGCCAAAAAAACCGAACAGACCACACTGACTTTAAAAATATTGCTATCTACTTTCCTCCATCCATTTGACCTTGAAATTAAAGGCTTTTCTTTTTCCTGGCTTTACCCACCTGATGTAATTCAGAGCAGCATTATTACTGAAGTCAGTAAAAGCACTGATATGGGTAAATGCTACTCAAGATGAGGAAGACTTGCACTATCAAGCCCTAAAATTGTTTGCTTACCAACAGCCTATGGAGAAAAAGATAATGGTTTACATGGAAAGATGACCTAGGCTTGATATGAGAACTATATATGCATTGTCTGATGAAAATGTTATTCTAATCTACTTGTTGAATAGAAATAGCTGGCAGCAAGGAGGTTTTGGTGGCTAAATTCCTGTTTGCTACATTTTAAAGAGAAAAGGGAAAATGCTTCTTTAGGAAAGCATGATATGTTCTCAGAAAAAAGTAGTTCAAAATTAAATATTCTTGCATATTTCACACCTGTAGTGTATTAATAATTAGTACTATAACTATTTTACCCCTAGGAGAGAAAAGTAGTTTCTACTTTTAAACATTAGCTGCCTCTATGCTAACCCAGACATTTCTGACCAGGGCTAAACAAAAGGATTGTATTGCATACATTAACCAAGGAATACTTATACATATATATGATTCTTCACTAGGAACACTGCTGCAACTGGACTAGAAAATTAAGCTTTTCATATTTGCTTCCTGGTGGAAGCTATGTAAAACAGAATAATAAATGATTGTCACTTTATTTCAGAACATTAAATTAATCTTAGAAAACAGAAAAGTCATGAACAATATTGCAGCAGTATTTTATGGTTCACTGGTTATTATCACTTGCCAACATTAAGGTCACAAAAGAACATTTCTCATTTGTGGCCTAGAGTATCTGTGACTATATTCCTATTGTCAAGCCTAACCTTTTGGAGAATCACAGAGGGGCAAAAAGGAGAGGAAAAAACTATTTAAAAGTGTGCCTTCTTTTTCTGCAGTACGTGGAAAAATAATAATAGAATAGATAATAATAGAATTAAAAGCTTAAAGCTGCTGGAGATATAGCAGGTCACAAACTTTAAATATTTAGTCCCTGTTGTGAGTAAAGCATTAATAAATAAATTAGCAGCCACACCAGATGGATTCCCTAGAGTCCAAAACCAGAATTTCCCAAACCATCAGTGGTAGGCAAGCCTACACATTATTTGAAGTTTTGCTAAAATGGGCAATATAGAGAATAAATTACTTTGGAGGTAACAGAACCAATTATTTCTTGGTCAGTGATTTGAAAATGAACATGGATATTGGTGTACACAAAAAATAAATATCATCTTTATGGTTCATCCAGAACACAAATTTAAGACACTTATTTAAAGGAAGTGTTGTCCATCCATCAGTTATACAGAATTCCATCCTTCTGTGCCACTTGGGTGGGGGACTGAAATAAATTGCTTTTCTCAATCTTTTGTCTAATAGAAAAGTATTCACTTCATCCCCTCATGACATTGATCACTAACTGATCATATTAGGGTTTGGAAAGGAGCCAATTTTGAAAAGAGCCTGTAAGAACTATGGATCTACTTGTATTCTTTCTGGAAAGACATTTTCATTCTCTGTAAAAGGTTCTCAAATGGAGACATCATTAATGGCAACAGGATGCAGTCAGTCTTGCAAAGCTTAGGAATTACACAGGTGACACAATACACAAAGAGACGATGTCTATGCAAGTAAATTTAATTTTCTCCAGATCATTCACTTGACAAGAAATAGCCTGAGTCAATATTATTAAACTCCCGTGTTCTTCAGAACAAAATGTTTGCACCCAGGCAACTGAGAATGGCCCTCAGCTCATGATAATTCTCAAAATAAGACCACAAATTATTTGGTAGAGTGCCAGGTGACACAAGTTTCCAGCATGCCAGAAACCTTCCCGACTACTTAACAGCAGGCACAAATGAACTGCAGTGTCTGAGAAGGCACCAGCACGCTTTTCTATACTGACACAGTTGCAGCCAGAGTCTTCCAGACTTTCAGTAGGGTCCCTTAAAAGTTCTTTCAAGAGTTTGGTTTTAGCAAAGCAAATACAAAAAACCAGCTTAGCCCATCTCCCAGTAGAAACTACATCAAACTGAGAATTAGTGGATGAATCATTCATGGTCATTATATTTAAGAAGAATAAGTAACTCTTCAAATATTAAAATATCAGATTTGGACACATTACACATTTGGTAGACTCAAGTATCTGCTTCCCCACTGATGTGTGGGTGATTCATGAACATTATTTCCATTTACATCAATGGAAAATGCTCAAGTCAACCCCTCCAGTGCATCACATCAAAGGCAAATTCCTACTTTATTTGCCTTTGTTACTTTGTTACTGATTCAAATACGAGCTGTGAATAGACCAGTACACAGATTACACTACAGTTCAAGGAGTGGGGAAGAAATCCCTGCATACTCTAAACAGACTCCTTATTTTGATTTTATTTTTTTTGTTAATAAGATACAGTGTTCTCCAAAGTGACATCCAGACTGAGACTCAGTGCTGGCGGGGTAAGGGAAACAAACAATTAGGCTTGTTCCTATAAGCTCTTTTTTATTGTGAGGTCATGAACTCTTTCCCCCTGACTAGCCTCACTCTCAAATAAAGTGACCGGCTTGGATATAAAAGCGTTTGTGTTTTGACAGCTCTCCTGCTCTGCTTTTTCAGCCTGAGCATAATGGGCAAGCAGTGATGAGTTGGCAAAGCATTTCCAATTAAGCATATAGGGAGCTCCTTTGCCAGTCTCCAGCAAGTGATCCTACCTGCAACCCCCAAGTGTTCTCCTTGGCCAGAAACTGATTTTGAAAGCTAATTAATTCTTACATTAAGCCAAATTTTAGAACATCTTTTTTCAATATAATACTTCTGATGTGGAGCAAGTATTCAGGAAGACCACATTATCAGCAATGATAATTTTCTGTATTTTTTTACATTATGGTTCTTATGTTGAGGGATCTCCAAGCACTTCATAATTATTAACCTATGGTGGCAAATGTCACCATCACTGGGATGAAACATGATGTCTGGAGGAGCACCGAAGATGCATATCTCACTGTCTTCCACACTCTTCATGTTATATATTTTAAGCAACTTTCAGTTTGGGGAAATGCAAATAAATAAATAAATGCATTTATAGTGCATTATAAATAAACATTTCTTAAACCCAAGTGAATTAAGCATTTCTTGTAGGATGACATCTTCCTGTAGATACCTGGAAGTCTCTGCAGCTGAGCAGAAGAGGAATAAACATTTTCCCATTTCATCAGAGAAAGCATATATATTCATACCTCGTACTAGAATCTCTCTGGGAAAGTTTTTCTCCTAAATGTGCCATTAAAAAAATTAGAACAATGATTGATTTTTTTAATAAATAAAACAAAGGCCAGAGTATTTTCTTTCAGTATTATATTTCAGAAGTATCTGTGCATAAGACTGGCTTTGCTATGAACTCTAAAGTGAGGACATGTTTACTGATAGGTGTGTTAAGGTTCACGAGGCTTTCCACAAACTCCAACCGAGATCTGAATCACTTCCAGGTGCCAGGGAAGGATACAGACAGCATTTTGAACAAACCATGTGAAATACAACAGGTTTTGTTTGATTTCTGCACAGAAGGATTTTTATCAGCATCAAGTGGCTTTTGCATTGATATTTTCACAGAATCACATAATTGCTAAGGTTGGAAGGGACCATATCTGGTCCAACATCCCTACTCAAGCAGGGTCATCCTAGAGCTCATGGCACAGGATTGTGTCCAGACAGTTCTTGATTATATCCAGGGCGGGAGATTTCATTACTTTTCTGGGCAATCTGTTCCAGTGCATGTACACCTGCACTGTAAAGAAGTTCTTATGTTCAAGTGAACTTCTTGTGCATCAGTTTCTGCCCATTGCCTCAGTCCTATTGCTGGGAACCACCAAGCAGAGCCTGGTCCATCCTCTTGGCACACTCCCTTCAGATACTGATATCCCTTGATAAGGTCCCCTCTCAGTCATCTCTTTTTGAGGCTGAACAGGCCCAGTTCCCTCAGCTTTTCTTTGTAAGAGATGCTCCAGTCCCTTCACCATCTTTGTCACTCTCTGCCAGACCCGGTCCAGGAGCTCCATGTCTGTTTTGAACGTAGGAGCCCATCACTCCCGATGTGCCTCACCAGGGCTGAGTAGAGAGGCAGAACCCTCCCTCCACCTGCTGGCAATGCTCTTCCTAATGCACCCCAGGATACCTGTGGCCTTCTTGACCACCAGGGCACTGCTAGCTCATGGACAGCTTGTTGTCCACCAGGACACCCAGGTCCTTCTCCACAGACTTGCTTTCCAGCAGGTTGGCTCTCATCCTGTACTGGTGCATTTTGGGTTTCTTTTAACTGAAAAGCAATGTGAAAGTCTTATCCTTCTCAAACTAAAAAGGAAGCAAAGGCCTTAAGTGCAAAACCATAAAAGTTCCCCTAAAACTGATTGATGTTATTTAAAACTATCCACAGTGAGACGATTACTTGATAATGATCAATTACTGAGGACACAGTAAATGACAAAGAAATCAGTGTCAAATATTTAGGGCCAGTGGGAGCTTGCTCTTGCTTTGGCTAGTATTATACCAGCAATGGTCAGGAAGGATTTTTCCCCACCAATTGAATTTAGGCAGAAGGGGAGTTTATTTCTTTTGTTCCTCCAATTATACAATCATTCATGTTCTTACAAAGAATTCTGTCAATAATGCACATTTCCTGACACAGAAAATATGGATTAAAAGGTTTCAATAAATAATCAAAGAAAACTGAAAAAAATTGATTAAATCACAGAAAATGTTGTCTGAAATGTTACAACTAATCCAGGTAAGTAAGGTCTGGAAGGGTCATAATTATTATTATTATCAGATCTTCCTCTTTTTGTAGACTGTTCCCTAGAGAATGCTGAAACTCACATGGACACCATTCCTACTCACTGAATCCATTTTATTAAATCATTTATAAAATGCCTCCCCATGGACCACACAGGATTAATAAATAAGTCTCAAGCAGGTAGAAAATCAAAGGAAGACTGTTCAAATGACCAGGAAACAGGCTTAAAGGAAGAAGGGGATTTTGCCCCAGAGAGAAATACTCGTTTTTTCTCTCTTCACAAGTTAAGGGAGTTATAATTCAACAAGTTCACAATAAATTATTAATTCTATCTTGTAGCAGAAATTGATAAAATAGATGAGAAAAACTATAGTAAGAAATTCACTAATGTCTTGAAGCACAGTCTCCCCCTGTGAGTTCATACCCCCTTAATCCACAGCCTGCCAAGTGTGTAGGAGCCATGTGTTCTCCCACAAAAGGCACATATACTCGCCCACCCCTTGACACTGCCTTTGCTGAGGTGTCTGCTGTGGCAGGTTCAGAGTCCCCAGGGGGAGCCCTGGGATCTGTTAAACTGGTTAGCAAACCACTTGGATATGGTTTTCTTTTCCAATGATTTTCAGGGATGCAGTCTGTTCCTGTTTAGTCCATGCCCAGGTATTTCCCTGCAGGAGGCACAGGTTTAGAGCAGCCTGAGCTCCTCCACGGCCCTGCCCAGCCAAGGCATTTCCTCTAAGAGCACAGGCTCTGAGCTGTGGAAGCAGGACTCTGCTCTCCTGTCAGGAAGGTAAGCCATATTTTTGAGTTCGTAGAATATTTTGAAAAGTAATGCAGTACTATCACAAAGTTATCATAAAGTTTCGACTACATAGTTGAAACTGCCTTGCTGGCAAGACAGAGAGAGAGAGAGAGATTTCTTCAGCCAGTCAAAATTAATGGGCATCCACACTGCCTTTGCTATGGCTTAGTGTGGAGTTTGGGCTCCACACTCTGACCCAGCAATGATGTCAACGAAGGTTTTACTATCTTATAATTGTTTTATCCTACATTCTTCTTCCTACTCATATTCCCTCCTGCAACACTGGCACCATCTGAGCAACAAAGGGAGGTAGTGAATTAGGTCTGACTTAAAATCAGTGAATATTTCACTCTCTTCATCCTCTGTCTTCTGGGGGGACAGGAATGTATGAGCATCGTCCTGCTAAACAAACTCATAGTTCTCAAGAAGGGCTCTGTGGTGTAAGACTGGGAATTCCCTCTTCCCTCTTCATTTGTCCCCCCTGCACCCAAGTTGGCTTCTTATAGCCTAAATTTTTTTTTTATATATATATATATAATTTTTCCTATATATGTACTCATGGTCAATAAGTAGTTATATAACCATTAACTTACATTTCCCATCAGAAATGTTTGGCAGATAGAAATATGACATTGGCTGGGTTTTTTTCTGCAGTGAAATTAACATTTTTTCTCTTATATTCTTTGGTACTCTCTCTTACTATTATGCCCGGGTTCAAACATTTCTAGATTTAGTGTCAGTAAGGAATTTTCCTTTGATAAGGTTGGTTGGGACACAACAGAACAGGATACACGTGCCCTGTAAGCTCATCTACTATATTTTATCCAATGGATTCTCTGCCATTGCTCTGGCCTCCAACATTGTTGCCATTTCAATTCCACTTGATCTTTACCTGTGATGCATCCATATTTATATCTATGGAGAATTAAGTGCCTTATCTTATAACTGAGGTTACTGAGTTCAGTATGGGGACATATTTCATGTCCTGTCCCTTATGGCTTTAAATTCCCTGTAAGATATAGTGAAATACTTCCATAACCTGAAACACTGTGTACTTTCTGAAGCAAGACCTTTCTACAGTTCATGTTTTGACAATGAAATTGTGAATTCATCTGACAGGAATATTTTTCCCAAATGTAGAATTCAGATGACAACACTGAGTACATGGATTTCTTTCCACTGCTGCTGTCATACATATTTCTCTCTCTCTCACCATCATTTACTTGATTTCTTCTTTTCTGCTCAATATACTAAACTGAGGGCAAAATCAGATTATTAAACATGCATTTGTAATAGTGGAAACAACATAATGAAAGGGCACCCTTTCATTAGTGTCTTTTCTGTCCATTCCTATTGCTCTCCTAATAATGTGGGAAACTCAACACAGGTCAAAACTCGTCCTGACCCTACAGCTACTGTGTTGGCTTCAGACTCTTTTATTCTAAAAAGAGAAGGGGAGAGGCTGTTTGAAAGTGTTACGTTTCTATAACATAATTTCCCTTTTCCTCCAGTTATTCTAAAGTTTTGGAAAGTATTGCACTACAGTTAAATATGCTTTGGACGGCATTTCTGAACAGCTTGCAAAGACTACCACATAATCTAATGAATGCTATACTTGAAGGGTTGACCTCATTAATTGGCACTGTGATATCCGCCTGATCTCTTCTTTCCTGCTTCCCAAGAGAAGTGTCAACATTTAAAACTCAAGATTTGTCTGCTGATATTTTTTAAGGCATAAATAATTTGATTCATAAGACTTTGAAGTACCTATCCAATCATAATGTGATTACAATAGAGTGTCTCTCTGTACAGTGAGGACAAATCCCTAACTGGGATTTTTTGAACAACTCACCAGTCTCTTTCTGTATTGGAAAAGTCTAAGTATTGCAATGCAGGACTGTGGAGAAACCTGAGCTCACTTGGATCTTAAGTTCAATATGGAAAGGCTAAGAAATACCTTGTGAGTCTTTGAACAACAGCTGCAGAAGGCAAATTTCTACCTAAGTTAAGTATGATGACATTTTATGACCAACACAGAAAATTGTTCTGGAATTTTTTCTGAAAAAGGAAAAAAAAGAAAAACCAAAGCCCAAACCTTACTATTTTTGACATTATTCTGGTATCACAGGCAGAAGTGAAAAAAATCCCCATTAAATCCATCTTGTCCAACAAAGTTTATCATTCCATGTATGGCTAAAGTGACAGATTGTATTTCTATGGACACATCTAGGATCATGAGAGAAAGATAATTTCTGAGAGCTTCTAGACACAAGCAGGATTCATCTGAAGATGTCAGTAGCTCTTCGGTTGTCAATACTCACTGGAGATATAAGTGTTTTCTAGAAAAGATATGACTTGTTATTTTATTCTAAGCTATGAATAAACAACTTTTTAAATTTCTTAAAGTTATTTCTGTTTCAGTCATTCACATAACTTGTTTTTCCTTTTCAAAAAGTTCTTCCAAGAAAATATAGTTGTATATGTGTAATTCTTGCTCCTCTTTTGCTTCTGCTCTTTCTGATTATCAATTTCTAAACATCCCAGAGAAACAGACCTCTCTCACCCCAGGAGACTATCTATATAAAGATTACAGCCTTTAAAAATGCACAATTCAATGCATAAAACATATTGCCATCCACTATTTATTTTTTAAAAAAACCCTAGGTTATAAACTGCTAGAGAAGGAAAAACTGTGTACAGAATTCAGGTGAATAAATAAATTATATTTATATTATTATAGGAATAAATGTCCTTCATAGTACAGTGTCAAAAATGTAAGGAAATAGCAACAGTGAATGGCAGAGTGTTATCCCAGGAACGAACTCTGCTTGATCAATCTCACACCACCTTGCAACTTTTCTGATTTCTCAATACATTCTTCTGACCTACAAAGATTTCTGAAATATAGATTCTTTTCAACTTTGCCATTACCCACAAAGAAACCTAATGGCAGAAAAGAATGGGGCATCTTATCAGAGCATGTCAGCCTGAAAAATATAAAAGAAAAAGCTTGCTGGAATTTATGGCCAAGGGAAAAAAATCCCTTTTTAAAAGAGGAAACTTTCTGCTTACAAATGTGTGCTTCCAGTATCTTCAAAATAAAAATTAACACAGAAGATGGTTTATCGTGCTATCCGAGGGGAAACCAAAAAAAGCATTTTTCAGGCAATTGAGCTAACATAAAATCAAATATACATTTATAAAAAGCAAGAGGAACTAAGTATCTAAGAGCCTCAGCCTCAATGAATTCTGTGGTTATTAGTTAGGCTTTAATTCACTGCCACTCTCTTCCTAATGGACTGGCAATTAATTGTTCTATTGGCTATTTAAGAACCAGGGCATAATACTGCACTGGAGGAAACACATTCTAATTTACAGTGTTCTGGCCCAGCAATGATATTGGCTACAGTTACACCATTCTGCCCTTCTAATACACAACCTGAAGGACAACATACACTTTTAGCAGACACCCACAAAAATTCAGCCTCCCCACTTCTGATATGGTCCTGCATAACAGGATTTAGTTGTAAATGTAAAAGATTGTTGTTGTTTTTAACATGGACATCAGAGTTATGGGTTGAGCAGGCTGAAGACCATTTTACATCCTCCAAGTGTGCATCCCACAGTGACTGCATGGGACCATCCTGCATCCCACAGGATGGTACCACCAATCTTAAGGGATAGTCTCACCCAGTAGTAAAAATGATGAAATAACTGTGTTAGAAACTTGTAAAATATATTTAGAGGGCTTGAAAATTCTTGCTTGGAATTAATTAAATTAAATCTTTTCCTAAGACGCATACTGTAGAAATTTAAAAACAATAGGATCTAAGATCTTGGCTAATTCGTCCCTTTTTCTTGCAAATTTTTCAGTCTTTGGTATTTTCCATTGACTTGTTGCCTCTATATGTAGACACATTTTTATAACCCTTTCTTCTGCAAACAGATCTCCATCTGTTGCTGACAATCCACTGACTACCCATCTTTTCCCTAAATCAACATATGTAATATGTAAGCAATCCTTTTCATCCCCAGTGCAAGCATGAATGGGAACAAACCCTACCAGCCTGATGAGAATCAAAGACATTTCCCTGCTGGTAGGGCATTCAGCATCTCCCAGATCGAAGGTTAATTAGCTCAGTACTAAAATCCACATACATCCACACACACAAAGAGTATCCTCTGATTTTACCATTTTCACTTAATTCAGGTGTTATCATAAGGAAAACCTGTTGCACTCAATGTGTATTATTTTTACATGCACATTCCTAAAGGATCTAAGCATTCAAAAGTTAGTTACACAGCCAAATATTTCACACAGAGTAATCAATACCTACAATATGAAGATATGGTCTTCCACAACCTTGTACAAAGAGCAGTTCCAAAATATAAAAAAGGAGACAAAGTTCTGTGTGATCCCTGAAGGTTATATACTCAGATATATCATAGATTATCCAGACACATACACCAGTGATATCATTCCATACACTTCCATAGGGATATGTTCACTTAGATATGTCCCTAAACTAGAAACAAGTTCTTGTGGGTTGTCTGCCTTTCTGACAGGCTCTAAACCTCAACAGGGAATCTCCCAAAATCACCTGTTGGTTGCCTACGCAGATCTATTATCTATGAAAAACAACTAAGAATTTCTTCAGTAAATCTTTTTTATTCAATTTTGGTTTATTCCAAGGTTTTATTTTAAGTTAAACCTTTTCAATTGCCAGTAGAGCTTGTGTTTCTCTTGGAGATAACTGAATACTCAAGAATATCGGTCTTCCTTTAAAGAAAAAATAATTCTGGACTCAGTGATGAAAACTGTAACATTACAAAATGAAAACTGAATGAAAAAGGGTCTGGATTTTGAACAAATTGGCCAGACTGGATGGAGACCTCAGCAACCTGATGTAGTGCATGTCCATGCCTATGACAGGAGGGTTGGAACTCAATGATCTTTAAGGTCCATTCCAACCCAAACTGTTCTGTGGTTCTGTGATAGGACAAAATAAATTTGGCAAATTCACCACAGATTCCAGATAATTTTTTACTTGGCAATCAGTTGCTCATTTTTAAAAGGGCTGTCAGACCTTGCAAGCACCAGATTTGGTGCCAATTTTGCAAGACTCTGGAGGAATGAGTCCTTAATGCACTGACAAATAAACATAAATTTGTATATTTTTATCATTCTAAGCATTTGATTGAATGTGCATCCTATAAGAGATGGGAATAGGAATCTTCTTGTAGATGTTCCATATTAAAATGCATCTATAACTGATCAGCTCTGTCCTTACCCTGAGGGAGACTTAAAGATCAGTGAAAGGACACATTTTGAGACATGCTTACCACACACAGTGACACTGATAGGTTCTGAAACACAAAGCAAACCTTCATGGAATATACCAGTGTTCTTCAGATGCTGCACCTTTTGAATGTGTCAATGGCTTAAAAGCTGTTGCATGGCATAATCACCCTGTAAAGACTTTGCCCAAGCATGAAAATATACAGTGGGTGCTCAGAAGATAGTTCATGCAGTCTTACCCTGTTCATAAACATTAACTTTTCAGTGTGTATCTATTTCCAAGTGTCTTTGAAATTCCAAGTGTCCTTTTTTTTCAAGTGGCTGAATAATAGTTATAAACATCAGCATGTATGTGTGCTGTGCTCAAAGCTGAAGGACAAAAACAATGGGCTGTTGTCATTGCATTGCCATGCAATTGCTGTGCAGCTTTCTTTAGCCTTGTAATGCAGGGGGTCAGATAAAATAGGCAGGAAGGTCCCTTTTAATTGGAAAATCTATTAAATAGACAGGGAGGAGTGGGAAATGAATACTATGAAAAATACAAGCATTAACCTAATTTTTGCTTCAAGATCATATGCAGGAAAATATTTACCAGAAATAAACAGAGCTCAAGGCAAGGGTCAAGCAGCAGAGAGCTGAACAGATAGTGCACCATTAATATAAAGGATTATAGTCAGTATATGACTGAGAATAGTTCTGTGGATGCTCTGGCAAAGACAAACGTACAAAAGGTTTCTAAATGAAACCAATGAAGCGGGAGTTCTGACAGTTTAGCAGCACACTGGCATGGTGCAGCTGAAAAAGGAAAAAAAACACCCACTGGGGGAAAAAAGTAATAAACTCTTGCTACCCGTGGGCAAACTTCACAGCAGTTGAATAAGACAAATAGAAGAAAGCGTCTGCTGCTGCCCAGAGGGAAATGTAATGACCCAAGATATGACCTGCCATAGAGAGAGCCCTATGGAATAAGACAGAAGTAGAAATCTGGGAAGTTATGTGAAACTAAAATAGGACCTGAATTAAGTCCAAGTCAGCCAAGCACTGATGGAATTGAGAGAAAATTTTGAAAAAGCACTGCTGCTCCCTTCCCCTACTCGAAGATAAATTATTGCCCAGGCTACTCAAATCCAAACATAACACATGTAATGGGATATATATAGTGACTGAATTGTCACACTAGCATTGTTTATACTGGAAAAAGGGTAAGTGTAGGAGTCTCTGAACAGAGATTGAGAGTGGCCCAGCTGTTACATCTACATACTATTATTACTGAGCCACCAAGGCTGTTTTTAAGTCTGAGACAGTATTTTCTGTTCTCTCTGCAGTACAAACTCTTAAACTTCATAAAGACTGTAAAACTTTACTGTCCTTGCTGAAGCAAATCACTGCTGTGAGAGAAGTCATTGTTTGTTCAATGTCTGACTTAAGAATTGCCTTGTTTCTGTTTGGTTGGGGTTTATTTGAGGGTTTGGGGTACATTTTGATGTTTTGGTTTTAGTGAGTTTTCTTTTTTTGGTCTTGTATATTAATATCAGGAAATGCAGGCAGGGCTGCTTTTAAGGATAGAAAAGATTTCCCAATGTATAAGATCCATGTACATCTTTGGCTAGAGTTCTTCTCAAGTAGCAGACAAACAGTGCAGAAAATATATGAGTTATGGATCAGAAAAATAGTGATTCTCCTATTCCTAAAGGTCTCCCAGGTTTATTTATTTTCTGAAAATAATAGAGCTCATTTTTCATCATCCAAGGTAATTAAGCTGAGCATCAGCATGCACTCATTCTTTACTGCACTTTCTTTTTCTTTCTGGCAGTCTTTATCTATTTGACATGAGAGATTAACATTATTCCTTTGAAAAAAAGTATCTGGCCCAAATTTTCCTCCACAGTCTTACATCCCACAACTCCTTTTAAAACAGACTGAAAAAGTGAACTTTTCATGGAAATGCTAACATAAAACCTGTTGACCCATCCTTCTTTTTCCCTTGAACTGCTGAAATATTTGTTGACTATGACCTAAATCTGTCAATAGTTTAGCAGCCTTGAAGTTATATTTTCCAGTAAAGAAAGTTTCTCTGGAAAAGGGTAAAATTCTCCCCAGTCTGTGTTATAAGCTGAAGATTATAATGTACCACCTCTGTGTATTTTCTTTGTATCATTCCTTCTGTATTTTTTTGTCACAGGTCTTACTGATATCCATTGTACATATAACAAATTATTAAAATAAACATAGAGTTATCAAGATGTTTACCCACAAGATAGGGAAAGGCATTAAAAAAGTGAGCATTTATTGGCTCCCATATTTGCATCTGTGAAAATGGCAGGAGTGATTTCTTTTCTGAATCAAGAATTATAAACTTGACTCAAAATACACATGCTTTTAAGCAAGAAAACAAAAATAAGGTTAAAAGATGGCTGTTCATTCTTTTATTTTTTTTTCTTTATCATCAATCATTCTGTATGTATCTAATCTTATCTAAAGTTTCTGCCTTCATTTTATTCTTTGGTGATCTGTAACTATTTGTTCTTGCAGTGACATTCTCCTCTGCCTTAAACAATTATTTCCCTTCCCTGTTGTTTTTTGTCTTGAGTTGGTCTATAAGAATCAATTATGCCCCTTTTCAGGCTTTATTTTAAGAGCCTACCCAAGCTGTGCTCTCTTGAACATGTCTTTATTGTCTTCTGTCTCAGTGAAGTGCAGTCCAGAGATCTCTGAAAATCTATATTAGAAAAAATATAAGCTAGTCTGCCTGCATGATTCA
The DNA here is from genome assembly GCF_009650955.1 of Corvus moneduloides. Taxonomy (NCBI): domain Eukaryota; kingdom Metazoa; phylum Chordata; class Aves; order Passeriformes; family Corvidae; genus Corvus; species Corvus moneduloides. The sequence goes on from NC_045478.1 coordinate 9,053,379, forward strand.
CTGCAGCATCCCATGGAATCACAAGTTTAGATCTCAAATTAATAAAGTCTCTGTTGTGCAGTACTACATTCTTGCTAATAATATGCTTCCTTCTGCCTTCTAATCTTCTTCCTCCTCTGCCCTGAGTGATCAATTTACACCCACATCTCTATTCTGCCTTTCCATTTTATCACCTCTCAATAATGTTCACCTCCCACTGAAAAGAATCGGTGGATTAGTGTTTGAATATGATCATTGGAAGAACACACAGTACAACAGGGAAGAAAAATGCAGTATTCTTTTAAGAGATCAATTGACAAAGGTGGTACCCAAAAGGCAAAACAGAGTTGAGATAGATGATGTGAATCATTTTGGATTTATTGGGCTGATAATGAAAGACACTGAATGACATTCGCATTTACTCAGCTCAAAAAAAGTTGAGAACAGTGTCTGTTAAGAACTGGATGGAAGGGGAAGCAGAGGGATATAAAACAAGTAATTAAGATACTGTGAGAAAGCACAATGAAGTCATGGAAATTAGAAACAGAAGGGATTTTAGGAATGGCTGCCTAGTTCATTAATAGCCAAAACATTTTCCCTTGTAGGACATCTTGTACAGGTTTTAAAATCAAGTTCTAAACAAGGACCATAAAATGTCCTTGCAGACATTTTGGAGAATGGGCAATCCCAAATTACTGGTTCTCTTTCAGCCTACGGAACAGTCACCTAACAGCAAAGAAAATGAAAGCTAAAAAGCCTACAACTAAAATGACAGTCCCTATTTAAAAAAAAAAAAAGAAAAGAAAAAAAAAGGTGATTTGTAAGGAAGAGGGGAGGGGGAAGGAAAGATGTCACATAGTCCTCTTAAAGGCAGATGGAAAACTCTGCCGAGCACCACTGTGGTGGCCACCTGCTGTACTCTGTGTGCTCTGAGTGGGGAGTGATAAATAGGGTGGGTAGGGTACTCTAGAGCTCTTTTACTTCTAATTTCTGCATATCACAGACTGCTGTCGTGTCAATTCCTGTCTACTCAGATCCCTAAACTCATGTTCCGCACTTCTGATAGATGTTATACATTCCTTTGGGATCCCTCCCTATAGGAGCTGGGTATGAAAAGATCTTCTAGATGAAAAATATGTTGAATGAGTATCTTGAAAATCTTCCTGATGACTGTTTAAATGGGAGTCAAACTACTTTGGTTCATGTCATGGAAATCAAAGCAGTTTTTCTTGAAACACAGGTGAAATAGAAGTGCTTGGAGTTTAGGGCTATCTTTTCAGTCTGAAAAATAGACTGTCACAGGGTTAGACATGAAATATGCAAGTACCTCAATCCAACTGGCATGCGCCTATAAATAAATTTAATTTTAATGGGAATTTTCCTTGGCTAACAAATGACCAAGGAGCACTTCATAAAGCCCAAAGGTAGTAGCTAGTATTTCAAGGACACTTTTTTCTTCCTGAAGGGGATTTCACTATTTAATATCTACATGTAGCAGTTATGAAATATACATAACCAGTAAGGTAGGGAGACAGAATAAAACAGTGAAATGAGTGCATTTGCATATCTGGAAATCATGTCAGTCCCTCATTTCTGCACATATCCTCACAAGTCGAGAACTTCACCCACGGTCACACATGCTAAAGTCAAAAATCATGTTTCAGAAGTGGCTTTGAAGAATTTACAAAATTCCCTTGGTGGAAAACATGCTCAAATACTCATGATGGTGTAAGGGAATTGAAAAAAAAAAAAGGTGAAGCAAAAAAGGAACTTGAATCTGTGTAAATATCACTGTACTGATCTATGGGTTTTAGATCTCTCTATAAAAAAAGCTTATAAAAAGCTTTCTTAAAAGAAATAAATAAAGTAAGCCCAAAAAAACCAGTAGCAGATCATCAACACAAAGTTGCTGAACATCAGACTCTAAATCTAAAGGCGAGAAGGGTTTAATAGATAAGAAAAAAATAATAAGTTTAAGTTTGGGGGGTGGAGGGGTAGGGGTTCAGGGAAAAGAAAGAAAAGGACTCGCAACTAAGCCTAAATAAAAGAAAATATATTTGTTATTACAGGGCATGGGACATGCTGTCACAGCTTTACAAAGTAGAAATCCTTAGATGGGAATGAGGGGGTAAGGCCAGCTGTGGCAAGTCACCAGTGCCATCCTCCAGGCCACTGCTGGGGCTGACACTGGTTAAGACCTTCATCAGTGACTGGGACAAAGTGCATTCTGGCACTTGGGTAGAGAAGTGGATGTGCTGCTCTTCAGATGGACTTTGGCAGGCTGGAGAAATGGTATGACATGAAAGGCAAAGTCCAGAATTTGAGACATAGCCCCACCAGGCAGACGTGCAGATGAGCTGGCTGCAGAGAGAGAGGCTGGGAAGAGATGGAAGGGTTTTAGCAGCACAACAAAACACCGTGGCCAGACCTTTTCCATCCTTTAAGAGCTGAAATAATACTGAGGAAAAAAAAAGGCAAGTGAAGGGTTAACACACTTAAATTTGATAGAGAGCCCTGCCATGTGTTTTGAAAGCCATTTGACAACACAGAGCAGGAGGTGTGGTGCCCTGTAGTTCAGAGGGTACATTGTTTACCATGAAATGCCGGATTTGCATATGGTAAGTACTTTCTTTTATTAAAAAGCAAGGCAAATAGTCACACAAACTCCTCTGTAAATAGCAAAGAAGAACACTTAGCCACTCACACTGAGGAATTACACCAACTTAAACGGCAGAAGAATCTGGCCCAGACAATGAAAAATACCCAACTTATCTCTGAAAAACTTGAGTAATTTTTCTTTCCTCTGTTTGTTGGCAGCTTTACTCCTTTATCATCTGTACAAAATCAAAAAGAGGTGAACCCCTCCTGCACATGAGAAAAACCTCTTATTTGAAAATAAGATTTCAGTCTTGTGTGGGTTATGAAACCCTACTGGCAAACAAAGCTCACAGGAACCCTTATAACCTATAGGATACACAGTTTATCTTTGCTCTGATTAAATCTTCCATACATTTTAATCTCTTCTCTTTCTTTGGACACTTTATAATAACACTTTCTTCAAGCAAACACTCTTTAATCTTATAATTTGAAAACTAATTCCATTTCAGCTGTCTTTTTGGCAAATGACCTTTTCTTCTTCTTTTGCTACAGGTAAAAAAAACAATCCTGTCTTTCTGATTTTTATCCTCAGCATTCTGTATCTCAGAACCGTTCATCTATTGAGGTTTTTGTCAGCAATAACATTTCTCATTCTGAGTTTCTTGGTGAACAAACCTTAGAAAATGTTCCTTCCTGAAAGCCATTTGATTAATTTGTCTAAATGCATTTCTTTTGTAAACCAGGTTGATTATTTGAAAATGTCAGGGTCTGGTAGCAGATTTGAGAGCTATCCTGGCAAACATTATTGACCAAATTAAAAACAAAGTATAGAGACATGACAGCAAGGTGGACCAATGACTGGCCTGCCATCTGTCACAGATGGATTAAAGCAGTCTTTCTGTACTGATATGTAGGAGACACTAATTCCAATCCAAATACATAGATTGGTTCTTGCAGAAGGAGATTAACTGAGAGGAAAATTTTTTTCTGGGTAGCTGAAAGTCAGCTGTCATGTCACTAAAACAAACTGCTCATCGTGATCCCAGGAAAACTCACATGTGCTATGTTCTATATTCTAACCACTACATCTAATTAATCGAGGGAATCATTACAAATGATTCGTGTATGTCTTGGGTGGTCTAAAGAAAAAATAGTTAAGAGCCTTAAACCACTGTTTTAATCTTTATAGCATTTTTATCAGTAAAATGGCCATTGATCATACGAAGTCTGAAGGTCTTTCCCACAGAGAAGTTAACTAAGGAAGATTTCTCTGTCAGTTAAAGCAGCATGAATCCAATTTAACTCCACTGGTCTCACATACATGCACTCCATACTGAAGCAGTGTTACCACTCCATAAACAAAATCTCAGTTCAGAAGTTAAGCTGCCTCCATTATTTGATGGGGCTTTTAGATGTGATGAATAACCTTTTTGGAGAAACAGCTCTCTCACTTAGACAAAATTCAAACTCTTTATTTAGGCTGGGTGAGACTATTTGGAATCTTTGTCCACACCCTGAATGATGGGGCAAAGGACACCCTCAGCAAGTTTATGATGATATCAGACTGGGGGAGTGGTCAATGCAGTGGAGTCTGTCAGTCAGAAGGACCTGGACAGGCTGGAGAAGTAGCCTCACAAGAACTTCATGTGCCGTGTTCTTCTTGGGTGTTTCATTCCATGAAAGATGTGCAAAGTTTAGTGGAGGTCACCAAGCTGGCCAAGGACCTGGAGCACATGGAATCCCAAAAGTAGCTGAAAGAGGTTGGACTGTTCAGCTCAGAGAAGGTTCAAAGTGGATCTTAGTCTGCTTATACCTACCCAGGTGAAACACGCAGAGCGGAAGAGACAGTCTTCTCAGGGGTGCAGAGAGTGGAGTGAGAGGAAACAGAGAAGAGTGAAAACATGGCAAATTCTGGTTAGATACAGGGGTGGGAGGGATGGCGGTCGAATAATAAAAGAAAGTGTAAGGTATCTTTATCTTTGTTGGTGTTTGAGAACGAACTACTTAAAGACTTGCACAACCTGCCATGGGCTCTGTAAAGGTTGGTCTAGATGACCTCAGGGGTTTTTTTCCAAGCTAAATTATACTGTGATGCTATAGCTGCTATTTGGATGGCTAAAGTTTGCTCACTGAATCCTTCCTCAACAATTCTTCCCAGAAAAAAGGTTAAACTTCTCAGCAATGGTATGAAATAACTAAAACCTAAATTTCCTGGATAAATCTTGGTTTTGCAACATAAGGCTCTTGAAGTAAGTCACATTATCATTTTTAGGTTGCTGACATGTTAGCAACTCAGCCTTCTACAGAATATTTGTCAGTTTACACAGAACTGGCAAATACAATAACACTAGACAACAATAACTACAATGGTACCGTATGCTTCCATGTTTCATATACCTCAGTGCTTTGAATTTAGGTTTTTTAGTAAAAGAAAACTACTTTTTTTCAGGAAAAAGTTCTTACAAGAGTGAACTATTTGTGGTTTCATCTCCCATTTCTGTACCTTGGTTATAGTTTGAACTCGCAGATTTAAGACCTGAAATTCCCTGTTTTGATTTCTGTTCTGTACAACATAACAAAATAGAGTTTTCCTCCCACTATTTCCATTTTAGAAACAGTTATAAATGTATCTTTATTTAAATGGTCTTTAGTAAGTCAACATCAAAAGGGTAATGTAGATACTAGGCTGAACAGGCCAATTAAAGAAGTCAGTATCCAACATATAAACCTTTTGGAACTGGGCTGAAGTCTAGGAGGGTAGAAGTACTGATTACATTTGTGGATTGTAAAGCCCTTCCAAACTTCCAAACCACCACATTTCCTTAAAAGAAATTGGTGAAAAGATCATTCTGTCACAGGATGACATCTCTCTTCTATTTCGCTTTGCCAGCCAGCAGAGCTAGGGGGATCTGAGAAGAGAAAGCTGAGCTCTGAAAACAAATAATTCCAAATTTATATTGTCAGCTGCTGCCCACAATATAAATAACCTAATTTGCCCTGTACACAACCCTACAAGTAAATTATTCTAACAGCACTTCAGAAAAGATGAATTTTCATTTGTGGCTGCATTATTTGCAGTTCCTGAACAACTGTTAAATGGGCAGGAACTTTTTTTCAGTTCATTCTCTAATTAATCTAGAGACTTACTGAATGCCAGGGGAAATTCTTTGACTGACTGAGATGGTTTCTGCTTTTGCTCCAATGTGAAACTTGGCCTGTTGCAGAGCAGGGCCAGGTAAGGTCTCTGATAACCCCCCTGCACTAGAATTCCTTTACAGTTACACAGGAGAGAAAGCCTCGGCATGTCAAATGTTACTCACACAGATGATTCAGTGACTTAGCAAAAACAAACATTTTAACTGTGCCTCCACCTTCCTTCCCCCTTTAGTCCTTGCCTGTGTTTTATCCTACATGAGCTACAGCCATAAAATAACCTCAACAGCAGCAGGGACTGTCCCTTGACTTTGAGGGAAGCTGGCACAGTCTGGCTATGTCTGTGTGACACCCTTAGGTACCTGGGTGGCTTTTTCCCTGGGTCCTTTTAGAGAGAGTCCCTCATTCTGGCTAGCTTGCTAATTATGCTGGAGAAAATTGGGCAAAATGTACCATGAAACATAGAAATAATTCAACAGTCAAATTTTAATGCCTGCGCCACAGGCCGAGCACTATTTAATTTACTTAAGTAGAACTAATCTAAGTATCCAAGAGCCCAGGATTATGCATCTTAAAAAAAATAAACAAACAAAAAAGAATGTTTATTTAAAATATTCTGTTTCTCTTCTACTTGACAAATGCTTCAGCTAACTTACATGTCTTTACATCAGCAGGAACAGCATTCCAAAGGAGGGGTCTACAGAAGGAAAGAGCTGGTGTTGGTGCTATGTCATCCTCACTACAGGCATTTTTGTCTGCTCCAGTAGTGGTCTGTTAGTGGTTGGGCATTAGCTGTACATCTTTTGGGTCACTTTCATCACAAATAAATACATTTTGGAGGATCCAAAACTGCTTCCCAATGTGAAGCAAAGCACAGTAAGCAAGCACTTGCACCAGTGGTGCACATTCCCTCTGAACTAAACTGCTATGTACATGCATCCCTACAGTGCATGCAAAGATCTTGGATCATCCTAAGGAAGAAAGAAAATGTGTGAGGTTCAGTGAAAATCCTCACTATAAGCGTGAAACATTTGTGTCTGGAAGGATATCTGTGTATCAGTCTGAAAGGAATGTGACAGCCCTCAGAAGTCATAGTGATGGTGGTGGGCTGATGGCATGTGTTGAAACAGCATCAAGGTATTCGCTCACTTCTAGTTTTGGAGTAGCAAAGGGCATATTCCCCACTTTCCAAAGGGAGGAATAACCTGTTTTTAATCTGTGACTCCTGGACCACACACTGTTTTCCAGTGGGCTGTCTCAATTGTGTTGTTTTCCTTTGCAGACCACTTCTCTGATTGTCTCTTGTGATGAAGTACTTCCACACCTAACAATAAAACTACTTCCTTAAGGTAATATTTTATATAGCAAAAACCTTTGGAGTTTTGGTTTTACATTATTTACACTGATGAAAATAAAGATTATCACCACTGCCATAGCTAATTATCCAAGTCTAAATGAGACTGAGATGAAACATGAAGCAGGTTGACTTTTTTTTTTTTTTCCTGGTTCTTTTCAGAAATATCTTTGAAATTAGTGCATCTTTTTCCACCTGAAAACTGGCTAGATTCTTGAAGTAGTGGTAACATCTTACTAGTATAAAGACTCAATTAATTTCAGAATGTAAACTTACACTAGGAAAAATGCCACTTTATGCTTGTGGCAGTCTGATACAGCCGTATCCTCCACTGCAAGGGATTCTTGAGATAGCAATTTGCAAGCAATTGGTGGAAGCTGTGTACATTTTTACTGAGACACTGTACTACATGATTATTAAAGTTCCAGGTAATAGCAAGATTCATTTTCACAGGTGTGTCATTCATTTGTACTTCATAAAGGGAGTTGAACAAAGAAATTTAAAAGAAATTAGAATTTTAAAAGTATCAAAGAATGTGTAGGTAGGCTGTAAATGTGTATTTTCCTGCTATCAAGAATATGAATCTATGTAAGTGGTAAAAAAGCAGAATTTAAGAAATAAACATCAAAAAATCACTTTGTGGAGAGAGAACAATAGACATAATTGAAAAAAACAGAAGAACAACTGGATAAAACAAAAAAACTTCTTCCCCAGCAGGACAGCCCAAGGTTGGAGCAGCTTGCCCAGAGGGGATTTGTAGTCTCCATCCTTGGAGAGAAGATCCAATCCTGGTCTGATCTCACTGTTGACCCTGCTCTGAGCAGTAGCTTGAACTAAAGACCTCTTGAGTTCCCCTGCAACATGAGTTAGACTTTGATATTTAGGATCTGGCATACTGTTATTTCATCATTTCTCACTCATGATATCAGCACACTTTTGGATCATAGCACCTCATTCTGACCACAGGTTGTGCATGTGCATACACATATACATACAATTTTTACACATGTGGAAGGAGGAAATGAGCACATCAACAAAGAGGGTAGAACACCTTGTTATTTCTTGTTACAAAGGAAAAAAATTCATAACAGAGTTAGAAAGTTTCAGCAAATATTAAATGGGCAAGGCGCTGAGAGCACTGAGGAGTTAATTATTAGCTGTTTGAAGGCTGTTTGTTATAACTTCACATGCTACATTTAGTGGCTGTACTGCAATGATGCATATTTACATAATAGTATTCGATAGCGTAAGCTTAGTTGACAAAAAGATAAATGCCTGATCGTTTTTATATCTTAAAAGCTTTTCTAGCAAGTAGGATGATTAAGGCATTTGAAAAAGAAATCTATTTTCTTTGAGATAGCTTTGATAACTCCTTTTTCCCTCCCCTAAGGACCTTTCAGAGGTGAAACCAAAGAGATGGCCACACTGATCATTTTAGATGATCCACAGCAACAGGATAATAAAAGTATTATGATCAGCATGACCTGCACTGAAGGAAGGAGTCATACTCTGCCCAGCTCTGACCCTGTTATTCTGGTCTGTGACAATGCAGGAGGAGTTATTAGATTTCAGATAGCCTCAAGATCTCTTATTGATTGCAAAGACAGGTTCCTCTTCTTATTGACCACGTTCATTTTGTGTGTTATAAAGTTCCCTATTTGTGCTTTCTTTGGATGAGAATTTATATAGGCTGCTTATTTCATTGTTCTGACAAGAGTGCCGCAGAAAAAAAAAAAAAATCTATATCTACAGATATAGGAATAATGAGCTAGCAAGTATGTACTTCACTGTAGTTTGACTATCTTTCAGATACAACCCTAAGAACTCATCACAAGGACATTTTATGCTCCCTCACCTCACTTTCTTAAAATAAAGTTCCCACTTTGCAGGACTCACTTTTCAGAATTCTTACATTTTGAGTCTTTTTAAGCATTTCTCAGATAATTACATGGAGTGGAATTAATCCAAAAGTTACATACCTTATCTAGGCTAGTCATCTAAGGCTTCTCTCCTGACACTGGAGAGAGACTGGCACCTCCAAAGGGCAATTCTCATACCATCCAAAAATAAGTGTATAAAGGATTATAAAAGGCATGAAATTAATTCTAACTGTAATGTTAAATGTTGAGCTTGGATACAATTTCTACTGAATTCATATCATATCTATACCCTACATGAACTTCATCTATTTCTTCATGTGTTAATTATTCTCATCTGTATTAAATATTCTGTATAACACTTCTGAAAATGATTAGGACAGGCCAATAACTAACTCCAAGAGCTTATCACAGTCTTTAAATGTCCTTTGGGAAATTTTTCATTGGAAAATGTTGATTAATTGAAACCAATCCTTTGGTCCAGGATGGAATTTCTGGTAAAACTTACAAAAAGACAGCTACTGTTCTAAGAATAGCAAGTCGTCAAGTTGTAATACTAATTAAATGTAGAAATCTTTTTCTTTAGGATGGGAACTTTATTCAATCTCTCCCATTCTAGGTATCTTACCTACTCCACTGGGATACAAGGTGATTTCATGGTCTAATGAATCTTTAATTAATGACAGAGATTTGGATAATTCCAGCAAAAAGTACTGAGGACAGCCAACAAGCTCACTGCTGATGTAGCTCATGTGGGTCTCCTGCATTTCTGTGAATTTCTTTGGGTATCAGAGCTCCTTGGGGATCCCTTCATTTTTTTCTTAATTTTCATTCCCCAAAACACCGAAACAAAAGTTCTTGTGGGTCAGCTATAGACAATCATTCACATAAAAATTTGTTTTCTCCTCCAAAGGAATAGGGATAAATTTTAAATCTTTAAAAATTGGGACTAAAAATAATTTCTAGACTTCTCAGACTTCTCTTTTTAACAGAAGACACGGGTAAAATATGGTGTGATTTTTTACAACATAAAAGCATAATGAATAAGCTTGATTTAAAAGCAAGTCATTATTTAAAAGCATGTTATTAATTCTTTCATAGTGAAATGATGGAAGGACAGGGGTAGTCCCATAGGAGTTGATTAGTGGAAAAACAGATGTGTTTAATACAGGAAAGGGTGGCAGAGGATGAAATAAAGAAAGAATAAGGCGTGTCATAAACAGCAATGGAGTGAAATTGCCTGAATGAAGCTGATGAAACATGGGGCTGAGGCAGCAACCAGCCAGCAAAGAAGCTTTCAGAATACAACCCTTGGATTATCCTGTATCTTCCTGGGAGTCTGGTAACTGAGTTTGGGTGAAATATCATATCTTGTATATTTTCTATGATTTTTAAACAAATCAGCACAACTCATCTCAACATTTGGCATCAACATTGCAGATATTTCCAACTAAGACAGGCACCCAAGTCTCCCTGTCTGAAGAAAAATAGCTACAGTTTGGTTGCAATTCACCTGATCTATTTTCATCATACTATGAATCACACAGTAGACGATGACAGTGATGGACTAGCCGGGAAGAGCATCCCTCTTAATTACAGCACTGCTTTTGTTTCTCTGCCTTTCCTCCACTGACCAAGATCTGCATCATAGGAAACCTGTGATTTGTCCTTCCAGTGAACTCTTCCCTGATAGTGACATTTTTAAAACCTTTGTGCTTTAAATAATTTTAATTTTAAATCTTTATGGTTTCATGCAGGTCACATGAGTAACGGCATTATTTGTACAGGCAGCTGTCAAGCTGATGAACCCTGATTTATTGCTGGCTTTTGACAGAGAACATATTTCACCTCCACAAAACTAGTTTTGGAATGGCCAGTAGATATAAGAACAAAGTAATTGTTTGGGAATATCTGTGAAAGAAAGGCATGCACTCCTTCTGTCCAAGAGAGCTCCCTTTCAACATCTGAGACTTCTGAGTTACGCAAAGCAAATTCTGTGACCAGCAGTCTGACAGCTTGACATCTATCCCCAAAATTTGCTTTAAAAATTCTACCACTTCTATCACAATTCCAGTATATTTCAGAGATGTCTATGGTTTAGGAAACATTGAATTTGTGCCATAAAAAAAAAAAGGTATTATTAAAGAATTTCTAAAATAATTAGATACCATGGAAGAGAAGCTGAAAACGTACGGCTCTTTGAGAACTGTGAGAGTGGGAGCAAGAAAGAGAAACATCTGCATTCAAATATGGCTTATCCAAAAGCAATTTAAACTCTGTTACTGTATGTTTAAAAGGAGGATAAGAAAGTTTAGACAGTTATTTTGAGTAGCTGTCATGAAGGTTATTTAGTGAACAGGGTTTTGATGATGCTACATGGGAAGAGCTCTGCATTCCACATTATTTAGTTTTGACAAAGAAGGGTGAAGTCACTTGCTAAAGATTTCAACCCACTCAAGAACAGAAGGGATATAATGTGTTGCTATATTTTTTAGATAACTCCCATAACTGTGCTAAAAAATATTTGCTTGGTACACATAAATATATACTTTAAAAAACATTGATTTAATATCTTAAACTTCTTTTTTCTATCACACATTATATTGCATAAAAGATTATAAAAAATGATGCTAAAGTCAAAATAGACATAAGTACCACTGAGAAAAAAATTTTAAATGCTGCATTTGCATAGATTTAAAGACAAAAGAAAGGCAGTATACATTAGAAGAAAAAAAAAAAAAACCAAACCTTTGACAAAATGACATGATATTTAGAGAAGAGAATTTTTAGCATATATCTGAGTAATACATCTTCATGCATTCTCTCATGTGTCTTTATGGTCAATTGGCTGTTTGGTTACACTTTTCAGAGATTTTATTCATCAAGTACACTATTAGAAACAATCCAAAAGATACTGAAGAATTACAAAACAGTTTTAGAATGTCATACAAATTTTCACCTGCTAGAGGGGAAGTTACCCAGGAGAAATATACAAACAGGGAAGGTACAGTCCCATCCACTACTCCCTTTAATGACACAAAATTATCTTCATTAACTTCATTTATCAGAGGATCAGGGTCAGAAAAACAGAGAAACTTGTGTCTAGTGATACAGGTAAACAAAAAAGGATTGAAACTCTATCCTTGAGTTGAACTTGAAATAATCAAACACAAAGATCTCTCAGTGTCTAATGCATCCATTAAATTATATGTTATATACTTTAATCTGTATATAATGAAATTTGTTCATCAGAGCCATGATTTTTGATTACTGTTTATATAGATAGTATAGAAAAAGTTTCCAAGTATGAAATAAGCTCTTGTACTTTATACTATGAACTTTGAGACATTTGTACATGGGAGTTTCAGTTTATACAGACACATATTTTCTGTATTCTAATGTTATGCCTCAATGCTCAGGGCTTTGAGGAATAAAAGAATTTCCTGTAATGTGCTAGATACAATCTTCCAATTTTTATGGGCTTGTGAAGCAAGCATTCATAGCAATGTCAACTTCCCTTTAGGGATTATTTATATTTAGTGTGAAAAGTCATTAAAATTTTCAGTCATTGGATTTCCAATAAGCCAACACATCCTAATGATTAGTACCACTTCACATTTCTATTCCTCCTCTTTATCAAAGCTATGAAAAACATAGCATTATCCTGAAATTTGACATGCAGATATAGAGGAAATATTAATAAAGCAGTTGAGTAAACCACTTTCTTTATCAGACCACAAAGATATAATCAAGTCTAAGCATTAAACTGAGCTTCCTCCCAATTACTTATTGCGGAAAATAACTGATTATTAATTAAAGCCTTGTTTGCTCTGGAGATTTTCTGCACCAGTTGCCACCGTAAGTGGCTAAATAACAGAATCGTTGCAGCAAGTGTAGAGAGGCAATGCTGATATTTGCATTAGAAGTGTTTACCCCTTTTTTCCCAGTCTGAATAGATCCAGCAGTGCAAACAGCTGCTTCATTTGATTACACTGAGGATTTCAGGAGGGCAACTAGGCTGCTAGTCCCAAATAAAAAACCTAAGACCTCACCCTCTTGGGTTTCTGGCTTTGGTTTTTCCTCCTCACATACCCTCACATATAGAAATATTATCGTTCAAAAATTTAACAGGTGCATGAAAAATGGCAAGTGTTCTCTCAAATGACTCCTTCTGCCTTGCTGTGCATCTGCTGTCTGAACTCTCAAATTCCCTTGCTGTTCGGTTTCTCAAGCATCTGTCATTTGACTTCCCAACCTTGCCATTAGATGTCTTTGGTGTTATATTTTTTCTAGCATAGATTTTTCTCAAATGTTATCTCTACCCACAAAAGAGACTGCAAGGCAAAAAAAAATTGCAAGTAAATATTTTCTTTTTTATTTTCTGTAAATAACACATACTATTAATGTTAATTTCATGCCAAGGTCCTTAGATTCCACATATTTTGGCTGCTTCGTGGGGGATCGGACTATGTGTGAAAAAGATTAGGTCTGTACAAGCAATTCTTCTTCACTGTGAGGGTGGTGAGGCCCTGGCACCGGTTGCCCAGAGAAGCTGTGGATGCCCCATCCCTGGCAGTGTCCAAGGCCAGGTTGGATGGGGCTTTAACCAACCTGGTCAGGTGGATGGTGTCTCTCACAATGGCAGGGGGTTGGAATGAGATGATCTTCAAGGTACCTTCCAACCCAAACCATTCTATGATTGTATGATTCTTAATCCTGAAAACACTTAGCCCCTTATTGTACTGCAAATATTTGTGTTCATGCTCTGTTTTATAAGAGTTATTGATTTATTTTGGCTGACTAGCAGGCAAAACTAACACTTTACAGGCATCTAAGTTTGTACTTAAGCAGCTACATAAAGAGGTCACATTATCAGAAGCAGTGTAAAGTCAGAAAATTCTCTGAATTTTGTGGAAACTATAAGCCTTCATCAATTTTGAAACATATGCCTTTTTTACTTAAGTGGTGAACTATGGCATTTAATCTACGACCAATATAAATGACAGCTAATGGGAGGGCAGATTTCCTGCAAAGAGCTGACGTGCTTTGCTTTGCTACATGATCAAGTGCTCAGTTGTTCACTGTTGCTGTTTCAGCAGTGGCTGAAAGGGTCCAAAGTCTGAACTCATAAATACACCTAGCAAGAGAAACTCTCTTCACCCAACATCCAGAGACACAGAAATAAGGTACAGTACTGTTGCAGTGGGGATCCTGCAACACGCATATATCAAACCAGGAGTCCCGTGGAAAGGAAATATATATGGACAGACAGATTCTTGATAGCTGTTTCAGAGATGTTTATCTCTCCAGCCGCATGGCCGGAGCTCTGCCCAGGAACTGTTCCAGTCACGGGCCCAAGGGTCCTTCTGCCCGCGCAGGGAACACAAACCAACCCATGGGAACGAGGCTGAGCAGGGGCAGGGAAACCCCGTGTCTGTGCCCTCAGGGCCCCTCTCCCAGGGCTACACGGCGGGGGAGAGACCCCAACACCTCACCCGTTTTATTTTAATAAAAGGAGAATGAAAACAACTGGATAAACATAACAAGAACAGTTTCAGAACAAAACAAGCCACCCTCCTGAGTCTTTAAATGTCCAAACAGATTCTCTGGAACATCTTAGGGCTGACAGAAGGGAGACAGAATTCTCTGAGCATGCTTTGTGGGGAAACTGAGGCAGGAGAGGGTTTAACTTCTTCCCTCCCCCTTTTCATCCCCCACTCGGCATTGGAAAGGGATTTTTGGGGAAACAATTGGCAAAAGCATGGTTTTGTGAGGGAAACCATGGATGAAAAAACGGATTGGGAATACACTGGGGGTAATAGGACATAGGGTAAAAGGGAAAGGTGGGATTAGGAAAGGGAGACTGTAGGGGGGACTTACAATAGAGATACTGTCTAACATGACTACGATTTTTTGCATATATACTGCGTTTTACAGGAACACCATCAGGCCCAGTGACCTGCGATGCTTGTAACCCTTTTCTACCTCGTATAATTTTGAATTGCACCACCTCTCCATCTCCCAAGCTTGGGATGCATTTTTCAGGGTTATTCTTTTTAATAGCAGTTCTATGCACGAATATGTCTTGCTGGTTGTCACACCTTGTTATAAAACCATAATTTTGCTTAACATTATACCATTTTACTATCCCTAAGATCTTAGTTTCTATGATCTTTTCCTTTTTCCGAGTGGCTGCTGTTTTCTGTCTCGCTGCGTCTTTGCTCTCTCCTTCGGTCGCTCCCGTGTTGGAATTGTCGGGGCTGCTGGTGCCTGCGCGCTCTTCCCGGGGTCGCGTTCGGGGCTGCGCGGGCCGGGCCGGGCCGCGCCGCTCAGTTCTCCGTGCGTCGCCTCCTCTGGTCGCAACTTCGCTGCCGATGCCGGGCGCTGCATCCACGTCTCGGCGGGGCCCCCGAGCGACGACCCCCCCGCGCTCTGCTCCAGCGCGCCTTTTGGCTGGGCGCGGCTCCGCTCCACCGCCATCGCCGCTGCCGCTGCCCGCGCGCCGCCCCTCTCGGTCGGGCGTTCACGGGGCTCGCTCCACCACGCACTGCACAGGGCCGGGCAGACACTGCCGGGTCCCGCCGCTCCCGCCGCGCCTCGCTCCGCCACCGACACTGCGGCTCGCGTGGCTCCGCCCGCACGCGGGAACTGCCTCGCTGCTGCTCGCAGAGCGCTCGGTGCACGTGGCCTGGGCCGCACGGTCCCTGAGCCAGGCTTCCCTTCGCCAGGACACAGCTGACATTGCTCAGCAGTCTCAGTAACTAAATAATATTCACGAAAATATTCTTCCATCGGCATATATTTTGACTCCAGTATTAACTGTGTCCAAACGGTTTTCCAAAAGCCCTTGGTAAGAATTAAATCCCAAGAAACATAGAAAAAGTTCTTAAACAACCATGCCAGGAAGTGTTTCAGTTCTTTTTGAGCTTGAATCAAGCTAAAATTTACAAATCGTTGTTCAAGAATCGTTTTAAGTTTAAGATAAATGTCCATATGCGGCTCGGAGAGCCAAGAGTCTTCCCACGGTTCCTCCATAGTTTAGATATGGAATAGCAAAGCAAAACCAAGAAGAGGAATCCAAAGTTTCCAGGGTTTACTCACACAAATCAGTCGCTTAGGGATCGGGGATCGTTCTGCTCACAAATCTCCACCATTTGTTGCAGTGGGGATCCTGCAACACGCATATATCAAACCAGGAGTCCCGTGGAAAGGAAATATGTATGGACAGACAGATTCTTGATAGCTGTTTCAGAGATGTTTATCTCTCCAGCCGCATGGCCGGAGCTCTGCCGAGGAACTGTTCCAGTCACGGGCCCAAGGGTCCTTCTGCCCGCGCAGGGAACACAAACCAACCCATGGGAACGAGGCTGAGCAGGGGCAGGGAAACCCCGTGTCTGTGCCCTCAGGGCCCCTCTCCCAGGGCTACACGGCGGGGGAGAGACCCCAACACAGTACAGAACATAAAGTTGTACAGGCATCATCCAAAGGAGTTTCACTGTCTATGGATGCAGAGGCAGAGATTTAGCAAATGGTACATTTGCTCTGCCTAGTATTTTATATTCCTCTACAAAGATTATGTTCCTGGGTTCTGATTTCCTGCATAGA
Source organism: Corvus moneduloides (assembly GCF_009650955.1). Classification (NCBI taxonomy): domain Eukaryota; kingdom Metazoa; phylum Chordata; class Aves; order Passeriformes; family Corvidae; genus Corvus; species Corvus moneduloides. Next base: position 9,069,945 of record NC_045478.1, read on the forward strand.
ACAGGCATGAATTTCACTGGATCTGTTTTTATGAAAGGCTGTGGCCATTCAATAGGTAAGGCTGTGATTTGAAAGTCAATAAAGACTGCTGCTGATAAAGCTTATAGCTGATGAAAAGAGGGTAAAAAATTTAATAGTGGTGACATAGAAATAAGTTATCTAAATAACTTACTACTGTGACTTATTCAATGTACCAAAATTGTGTCAAAACAAATTAAAATCGTTTGTGTGGTATATTCATGTATATTAAACACACCTATAAACAATTAGAAACCTCCTCACAAATATGGCTTAAGATCTAAAAACTAATGCGTCGTGATTGAATAAACAAGTTACCTTCCTTATAACTAGGCTAGAGAATGTGGAAAAAATTGTGGATAATTATGCTCTGGGGAAAAGAATAAACTCTTTAGCTGAATCTTGACCATCTTCTAAGAGCACCATGAAGTTTCTTTTATGGATGTTTTTCAAAAGAAATAAGAAGAGATTCTGTTTATGGCCGCTGCTCAGGTTGCTGGTTTAATATAGTGTAAACATAGATCTTAGGTACTAATTATATAATGAGACTTTTAGATGTGCTGAATCCTGCTACACTGACAACAAAGTCATAGAGCAGAATCAGAATCACACATTGGAAAAGACCTCTAAGATCATTGACACAGATCATCCAGCTGCTAAACCACCACTACCAAGTCCAGCACTAAACCATTTCCATGAGTGAAACATTTCCCTACGTGCAACAAGTGCCTCCAGGAATGATGACTCAAACACTTCTGGGCAACCTGTTCCAATATCTGACAACTATTTCCATGATGAAGTTGTTCCTAATATCCAATCTAAACCATCCCTGGTGAAATTTCCTGTCATCCTATCACCAGTCTCCTGGGAGAAGATAGCGACCCCCACCTGGCTACAATCTCCTTTCACAGAATTGTAGAGAGCAGTAAGAACACCCCTGAACCTCCTCTTCTCCAGGATAAACATGCCCAGCTTCCTCAGCTGCTCCTCATCAGACTTGTGCTCCAGACTTTTCACCAGCTCTGTTGCACTTTTCTGGACATGCTCCAGCACCTGAATGCCTTTCTTGTCGTGAGGGCCCAAAACTGGACACAGGACTTGAGGTGTGGCCTCACCAGTGCTGAGTACAGGGTGACAATCACTGCCCTGGTCCTGGTGGCCATGCTATTTCTGATACAACCCAGGATGCCATTGGCTTTTTAGGCCACCTGGACACAGACTGGCTCATGTTCAGCTGCTATCAACCAGCACCTCCAGGGCCTTTTCCACCTGGCCATTTTCTAGCCACTCTTCCTCATCCTGTAGCACTGCTTGAGATTGCTGTGACCCAAGTGCAGAACTTGGCACTTCACCCTGTTGAACCTCATACTTTTGGTCTTGGCTCAGTGATCCAGCCTATCCAGATCCCCCTGCAGAGCCTTCCCACCCTCCAGCAGATCAACATTCCCACAAAACTTGGTGTCATCTGCAAACTGACTGAGGGCGTCCTTGATCCCTTGTCCATATGGTTGATAAATATATTAAACAGGACTGTCCCCAGTATTGAGCTTTGGGGAACCCCACTAGTGACTGGCCCTCAGCTGGTTTTAGTTCCATTCACCAGCACTCTCTGGACCAGACCATAGAGCCCAGTTTTTAACTCAGCAAAGAGTGCACCTGTCTAATCTATGGGTTGCCAGTTTCTCAAGGAGAATGCTGTGGGAAATGGTGTCAAAGGCTTCACTAAAGTCCAGGTGGACACATCCACAGCCTTTCCCTCATCTACCAAGTGGGTCACTTTGTCATAGAAGGAGATCAGGTTGGTGAAGTAGGACCTGCATTTCACAAACCTATGATGGATGGGCCTGATCCCCTGGTTGTCCTGCACATGACATGTATTGACAACCCAGATGATCTGCATCTTGAAGTATTTTTCAAAAAATATGTCATTGCTCAGTAGGTATTGCAGCCCTAAGACTTTGTAACAAGATTTGATTGCCATCAGTGTGAAAAAAATATTTAACTTTCAATACTTCGAGGAAGTTAGAAAGACAAAAAATGCAACTGTGACATTTGAGGAAATGAAAAGTCAACATATAACAATGTAAATCACACATAGCAAATACAGCTATAATAAACATACCTTTATCCATCTTAGATACAATGACAAATACTTCTAAAATTCAAATTATATTTTACAGCCTAAGTAAATATTAAAAGGCCGCCAAATCTGCTAGCATAAATCCCTGTGACCTCGCAAGTTTTCACCACGTGTATTAAATAAAATGAGAATGAACCATGAAGGTATTTTTGCTCTCCTGAGAAAGCACACAGGTAAAAAGAGATAGTTTTACCAGCTGCTTTCAGGAGGGCTGTGTTTCTGAAAGATCTGTGGAACTGTGGCTTTGTCTACAGGCAGGTTTCACATTATTTTAGTGCTAGAGTTATAGAAATGGTCATAAATTATTTGCATGGTGATTGCACCTGAAGTGCAGTAATGCTAGTAATCAATTACCAAAGACAGCACCTCATAGATCTTGTAGTTTGAGAGAAAACACCCCACTATGAGAGTAATTTATACGTGGACATGTGTGGTCACTGTTGTAGTGTGTCACTCGCTTCAACTGGCTCAGTTGTGGCTTTGCAAGCCACACTAGGGAACACAGTGTATAAGGTCAGGTTAGACAGAGCTCTGAGCAGCCTGATCTAGTAAAAAAGACCCCTGCTCATTGCATGGGGTTTGGTCTAGATGATCTTTAAATATCTCTTCCAACCCAAATTATTCTCTGATTCCATGTTTCTTCCATGTTAGTTATCTGCAGTGATGGCATATGTGCATACATTCACCTTCTGTGCAAGGCAGTGGGACTCCTCAGTGAGAGGCGCATGCAGTGTCACTGGGCAAGTGTGTGCCCAAGTGACTCCACAAAAACTGCCGAAGGTCTTGACAGTTCATATTCTGTTTTCCCCCCTCATTCTTTTCCCAGGCCATCAGATCACTTCCATTACTGTTAGTAATCTCAGTCTGTCCCTATTAATAATGTTTGAGCAAGCCTTGCAGAACTGCAGCAGTAATCAGTGTTTCAAGCTGTAATCCTGACTACACCACATACTGAGGCTTAAAATGCCTTTTTCTCTGATAATTTGAAGCTTGATGTTTAATATTTATTGCAATGCATATTCTCAGGAGATGACAGCGGATGCATGATAAATGTTATCTCCCCCTGAAACAAACAGACATCCGTCTATCCAGAAGACAGTGCTTGCCAGCTGTGCATATATAAAGAGTAAATGTAAAACCAGCTGTTCTGTCAGTTCATCCCATATAGTGAGGTTGTCACTGTAATCACTTTGGCTGGGAAAATTTCCAGTCAACTCACTGCTGCTCCTCATGAATCACACTTCTCAGGAAAACATCAGCATCTTTTATAGAGTATTCGGTTATTTTTGGGATGAATGCTATGAGTGTATTTAGGGCAATTACTTTCAGGACTTGGGAGAAATCAATTGATAACACTAAAAACCATGTGTCTGGCTCTCCACTGAAGCAGCAGACTTGATGTTTGAATAAAAGTATAGAGTTATCCTTTCATTGCACTCCATAAAAACAAGCCCCAACAAAAAAGCTTCATACAGTTTCCTGAATTTATGAAAAATGGACAGGTTGGAACAGTTCTGAGAAAAGCAGTAGCTGGGACTGGTCAGAAATCCAGAAAACATCACTAGGAAGAGAAATCTTAATAAATGGTGTTATTAAGGAAAAAGTAAAAAAAAAGACTGAAGTGTCTAGTTTGAAGTGTGGCACAAAAAATAAAGGCAATGATTTGGCCTTGTTTAAATTTAGTGGATCAACTGTAAAGATTCAAGCTGGATACTAAGAGACAATTTCTGTGGATTAGGACAAATGAATTTAAATTAAATTTAAGCATATGCTATGTATTTAAATACTTGGATAGAATCCCATGACATCTTTTGTAAAAATTAAAGAATTTTTTTCAGAGCAATTTACATAAAGATATACATGATAGATTTTATAAATATACAGCAGTATGAAAATAGCATTTCTGTAGAAAAATAAGAAGTATGTAATGTGGCTCTGTGGCTCTCTGTTAGTACTGCTAATCTATAGAGAATGGGTGGACAAATCGCATTTTTAACTGAAACCAGAAATTTTGATTATGCACAGGTACAGCAATGCCAGGGAAAAGAAGTGAGTGGTGCCTTCTTCTGGGATTAGTGATGTCAAATGTGCCAGGTCCAATTTTTCATTGATGCTTTACCTGGTAAAGAGGCTTTTCTACATCCTACAATAGTACCTGGCCCATGAACTGCACAAAATCAAAGTGATTTTCTCCTCCTAATTTTTCAGCATTTCAACCCTTTTCCAAAGGATTTTTTTATTAAAACTGAAATATCTTTGATGAAATAGCATATTTTGATGGTATTTTTAAAGGGAAAACTGCTTCAGTAGAGCACAATTTTTCTGATGTGTTTGACATGAGAAATGGTTGAGAATGTTTCTTTAATTAGCTACTACTTCTTGTTATAAAACAAAATATTCCTGCCTGTAGGGTCCAGGGTCTGCGCCTGAAAATATCCAGTTTAGTAGCATAAGTCTATTTCATTGTGATTTGGCTTTCTGATTATATTTATATTAATTAGCTATTACAGCTCTGTGTTTGATAATGCAGATGAACAGGTGATTTTTATGAGTTTTGAGATTATCCAGACAAATTCAGAAGAGCTGAATCATTATCACCGTAGTTAGTCAATGTTTTCTAATATAAATTGTTGTGATAATCTGTTCTCCAGGAAATATCAACATTTTGCATCCATTTGGTTTGAAAATATTTTTGACATGAGGAAGTGTCTTGGCAAAAGGAAATTCTGTTTTTACCATAATCACAGATGATGTAATTGGGGCTCAGCTGCACTATTCAGAGCTGTATCATCTCAAGGCTCAAGGATAAATTTATTCTCCATAGATAAAACAGTAAAATGCTATAGGATATGAAGAAAAGGGGGTTATGAATACCATAACAAACAGTACATTTAAATTAACTGTAGTTCTGATGAGTCTCGTTACAGTCACAGGTATTTTCAGATGTCAGTTTCTGATATTCTCTGACCCATACAAGTCAGTCATAAGAAAAAGCTAAATAAAATTTATTCACAACTTTTTTTTTTCTTTTTTTTTTTATCATTTGCCATTCCCTTTGCCCTTTGAATTAAGTCTGGTCTTAAAATACAATTTACCTGGCTTTATCATTGACTTCTGCAATATAATTTCTATGGAATTATTTAAATTCTTCTTAGAGTGGCATTTCTAGTGTGTACACAATCAGGCAAGAGTGTGGTTTAATTTGTTTGCATTCATACATGTGCACATCTGTCCACTCAGACACAGTTTCACATTTTACATGGTTAGGAAGAAAAGGGTACATGAGCAAAGCCAGGGGAGCACTGAACAGAGTCATGGACAAGGCTTTAGGAGATTATTCCTTTCATAGATGTTGCAGTGATACTTCACAGTTACACAGAAACTTTGATTTGCTGGGAACAGGGGCTGATGTAGAAAATTGGGCTGTGCAAACTCTGTAGGAATCTGTGAGCTGAGCCATGAAGTTTGCTTCATAGTTGTTAGAATCAAGCAAACAACTTCAGGCCTTCTTGAGGGACAGTTAAATTTTAAAAATAAATAAATAAATAAATAAAAGTCTTCCACAGCCTACTAACCATCCTATCTTACTGGAAACTTCACCTTCAACTTCTAAACTACTTGCTACTTTAGAAGAATGTGTGAAATGCGTGTAATCCAATTTTTACCATTATACGAAAATGATAGAAATTAGAAATGAACCAATCTGAGAGATGCAGAAAAAGAAGCAGCCAGCTTTGGGGCAGGGATCCAGAGATGTCCTGAAGAAATCAACTAAAATTGACTGAGATGGTCAGTTTGCTGTTTACCCTATAAACTATGCTAGGAGGAAACAAGGTTAGTTATTCTTTCAAAATAATTTAAAAAACCAGTAGTTCCCATTATCTTTTGAGTGTTTTCACAAATTGCAAGTAGTGGATTGGTTTCCACCAGGCGTAAATGCAGTGCATACCCCTAAAAACAAAAGAGAAAAGAGACGAAAGTTGAATACCCTCACAAACACAGTGATATCACTCAGATGCTTCATGCCAGGTCTTTTTCAAATATCATACTTTTTTTTTTTTTTTTTTGAGGATGTCTGGCTGTAGCTCTGTCGCGGGTTTGGTTTGTAACCGGGCGGAAACACCAATTTAGTGTAGTGGTTTGGTCCAAAATACTCATTACTGTTTATCTGCTGTGAGATAAGAATTAGGAGAAATGCAAAACAGGCACCAAACTTGAAAGAATATAAAGAAGTTTATTAACAGACCTAAAAGAAGAAAAAAAAATTATACCACCTTCAGAACTCTCCTCCTCCCCCCACCTTCCTCCCTTCTCCCACTGACAATGTGCAAAGACAACCCTTAAGATGTTCAGTCTGTTTACCACTTCCATAATAACCTTGTTCAGTCCATTTAGAAAGAGAAGTCTCTTCTTGCTCATGCTATGAAAACATTATCACAGCGAGACAGCCGCCCACTTCCAAATATTGTTCAGTCCATTTAGGAAGAGGAGTCTCTCTGCCTGCGTGTGAGTCCTTTCCCCCGACTTGCAGCTTTTCCCGCAACTGCTTTCGAGGGTCCACTCTTGAAGTTTTTTGGGGTACAATTTTAAGGTCGAGCCGTTCAGAAACAAAAACAGAGGCCCTTCTCCTTCCCTGGGAGCAAAGGGTCTTCATCATCTTCATCGTTAGGACTATCTCTGGGAGCATCTCTAGGAACTGAGGTTTTCTCCTTTCCCATTTGGAGCAAAAGTCCTCATCTGGTTCATCTCTAGGGACTGAGGTTTTCTCCTTTCCCGTTTGGAGCAAAAGTCCTCATCTGGTTCATCTCTCCCTGTCCAAACTTCTCATGAAATTACAGCTGCGTCAGCATCTGCCTATCTCAGCGCAGGTGCTTCTGCTTATGAGTTGAACACTCCACCCCCCATATCTTCATGAAATTACAACAGGATACTCTGATATATCATAGCTTCACAACAGAATTTCAGCTTTAAGCATCTCCTCTCTCTCTTCCCTCAGGTTTTCAGCTCTTCACAGCAATAAAAGGGTTACTCTCACCTCGACCTTGCAGCTTTGCAGCTGGAATGTTGAATGTTTCTTATCGCAGTGGAGAAGGGGGAGAGCCGAGCCGCTCCAGCTGCCCACGGCAAGGCAGTGGGGGGGGTTCCATGGCTGGAACAGGTCCATCGGCTCCAGGATGGCCGTGGCCCGGCCCGGCCTGGCCCAAGCAGGGCCTGGCCGGGCCCGCTGGCCCCCACACGGGGCCCGCAGCCACCTGTGCCAGCGCCGGAAACGAGAGAGAGCTTGGAGGGGGAGTTTGCCTATTCTTAAATGTGGATAACAGAGGTGGTCACAACTTTAAGTGGCTTAGAGAATTGTCCATATTCAAACTGGCCAGCTGATAGGTTCTATCAGTTCCCAGAGGAAACTGTAAGCACCCCTTAGCAAGGACGTCCCTTCCGGGACTATGCTTGCTAACCTATGACAAGCTCATGCCCCTGGAGACCAGTGGAGCCTCTGTGAAGCCAAAGAGCTTCAAAAGTTCAAGATGTGTCAAGCAAAGAAAGGATGAGATTCAGGAAAGAGATGGGAGTCTGGACATTGGCTGAGTGCCTGAAAAACTCCTGAGACAAGCAAAAACAGATACATTATTAAAAAAAATCCCTGAAAGTCACTGAAGATTTTGGGGCAACCAGAAATTCAAGCCAGTAATACATTAGTTTTGAAACAAAGTGCTCTGCAGGCCCATGACATGTGAAGATGTGTCTATGAACTTTTATTCACTTCTCTTTCATAGTCAACTTAGCAGTCATTGTAAGTTTCACAGAAGCGACCTATTCTAGTTCTTGTTCAAACTTGACTTTAGAGATTACAAAGTCCCTTCTGTTTTGGGTATGCTCTTTAATAAGAAAAATATTTAGGTAGAGTCATGTTAGAGCTCTGAATCCTGTTCCAAACCTGTTTATACACGTATATATTTAACTTCCAAAACATCCTATGGCAAAGACAAGTACAGTTTAGTCGAGCATTTCATTCACTTAATCAACAACACTCTTGATCTTAAAGGCTCTACCATCTTTTTCTTCCCCTCCTTCTTCCTCATGCATGGAAACCATGCATAAATTGTCACCGTAAACATCATCTTTAGCTTTTCATAAATCAATATATAACTTGTTCAAAATAGGGTTTTCAGGACTGCAGTAAATACTGAAGATATGAGAATATTATGGACAAATCTATTTACATAAAGATGTGTTCTACTTTGGATAAACTGCTGTGATATCTTTATAAAATAAATCTATCTTACTTATTTCTGTGAATATTAACAAGTTCAAGAAGTGATAATGAAATTATTGCAGTCAACAGTGAATTGGTAACAAAAATATCAGTGAAATAAATAAGTGGGTAAATGAGGATTTTACTATTTCAGAAGTCAGAATAAGTGCTCTCCTGATGGAAGTTGATAATAATACTAATGATTAACTGGGGAGGAAGAATTTTCTGTCAGCTAGACAATGTTTCTGTTAGAGAAACTAAAAGAAACATGGTAAGACGTTCTCAGGTACTCTGGGGGGACACAGTCACTAGAACATTTTATGCTACCTGACCACAGGGAAAGCATTTATTTAGTCAAGGAGAGCTTTGCTGTACACTTTGTGTATTTCTTGCCTATTGTGTATATAGCTAGGTCTCATGACATGTCAATAAAATTTATAGTCAAAATAAAAACAATAGCTTTAGCATTCCATGGTACAATTCACTATATAAATGGATACAACAACACCCACAAAGCTTCTGTTGACTTCAGTCACTCTAGGATTTCTAAGGTCTGAATATTGCTGTGCTGAGAAACTTACAACCTATTTTAATAAAGTATGTAAGAGTATTATTTAATCAGAATGAGGAGAGACCAAGATATTATTTTAAAATGCAGGGAATGTATGTGGTGACATGCAGGACTGGAAGTTCATTTTAGAAGTCCCGTCTTTCTACTGTCAAATGTTGTATAAAACTGAACCTTGGCTGGAAAAAACTGTGCAGTATCAAATTCCTTACAAACCCACAATTGCAGGATCAGGCTGATTGCTTTCACACATTGATTTTCATGCTCAGATTCATTGATTCATCTCTGAGAAGAAGAATGACTTTTCTGAAACTAGTTCTGTTAAACTAACACAAGAAATTGTCAGTTATCAACACGCATGCTCCATGTTTCATCAACGGTCTTAGAATCATTATGTTACATCACCTTTGTGCTTATTTATAGCTTGAGTTTGACCATGTTCCCTTACCCCCAATATATATCCTCTGTACAAAAGAGGGAGGGGAGGGGAGGGGAGGGGAGGGGAGGGGAGGGGAGGGGAGGGGAGGGGAGGGGAGGGGAGGGGAGGGGAGGGGAGGGGAGGGAGGAAGGAAGGCAGGCAGGCAGGAAGGCAGGCAGGCAGGCAGGAAGGAAGGCAGGAAGGCAGGCAGGCAGGCAGGCAGGGTTGCATATGCTGTCTCTCTGTATCAGAACAACCCATTTGGGAAAGTGTACAAATGATTGTGGCCTTTGGTCTGTGAGAGGTCCACCCATAGAGAGATCTTTGGTGGCAAAACTCTAAAGAAACACATAAATATACACAGCAGAGCCAACAGAAAGCTGAAGGCTCCTTTACAAATAATATATTCCCTTCTTGTAAAGATCAGCTTGTGTCTGCTGTTATCAGGCAGCTCTGGCTTGGCTCCATGTGTTATCACAAAAGCTTTCCAGAGCACTTTCCCCACTTAAGGAGAAAAACCCAGCAACAATGCTAACTGAAATAAATTGTCATGAGCAATAAAATGCTCATTAACTCTAATTGCCAGGACTTTTACTTTTCATGATGGCTATGAAAGGATAAATCAAGGGAATCAAAAACTTTAACAAACCTACTAAAAAAACCATACACTTTGACACCCCCTGCCCCGTTCAGCCAATGCAAGTAGCAGAAAATGAAATCCTTGCTGTGTTTCTGTATAAAGAAAAAGGCAAGAAACAGCTGGCCTCTGCTGACCTGCTCACCTCCATTAAGCACCGACTCCATATAAATGAAATGTGTAAGTAGCTCTATCCTGTATGAGATGGTGGAAATTGTTAGCTTGGAATACAGACAGCACACTTTGTTTTCTGGTTTTGCATCTGACTTATCCCAGCCTAACGAAATCAGCCAAAAATTGATTTTCTTAACTATATTACATTGTAATGTGCAAGGGAAGAAGCGGTAGGTCAGGTTCTCTTCCATTGCTCAGTCATCAATCAGTTTTCTTAAAAGGAAAGGTGCTTGAGTGGCACTAGTGGAAGAGATGGCAGAATACATTCCTAGGAAACTGGACCTCTCCCTACCAGCACTAAAAGCAACTGATAATCTAACAGGCAGAGAAAAACACCTGGCTTAGTACTCACAGACTAATCCCATGTCAGAAATCATTGGGCTTGTTGATATCTCTTCTCCTGTGGCCCTAAACAAATTTTTTCATCTCTCTCTTATTTCGGTTGTTTTTTTTTTTTTTTTTTTCAGGCTTTACTTCTTGTTCTAATTACTTTTCAAAACCAATAAGCTTTCCCACCTCAGGTTTTGTAGCAACTACCACAGGTAACAGAGTCCCAGTATTTTTTAAGCAATCCAATAAAGTTAGAGTAATTAATAATAGCACAAAAAAGACTGACAATGTATTTTTTTACTACATTTTGCTAGTGGTTTTTTTTTTAATTTTTACTTTTGCTGAAATCAATCTTTCACACACTTTCACCATAATTTTTAAAATTTGTTGACAATCCACTAATTACTACAAAAGACAGAAGATGGTCTGGGTATAAATCTGAATCTGGATTCTGGTGAGATTGACAAAGAACTTCACGTGAAAAATACTCATTAAAAAAGGTAAGATTATGGTCATATAAAATATTTTCAATCATTAAAAATTATTCAAGAGCTTTAAATAATGTCATTTCCATACCTCTTTCTAATATTTTTCACTTCAGACAGCTGTTTTAGAATTACAGTACACCTGAAAATTTCATTTTGTTAGAAGCATTAGCATGTGGAATATGGGGTTATATTTGTTAAAGTGGTTGAGGCTTATGCTCACCAGAAGGCCCTGTGGGCAAGGCCCAGCTGGGGGCGGGATGGTTGGAAGTTGGGTGAGGAGAGAGCAGGTTGAGTGACAGGTGGAAGTGAGACTGTGATTGGCTGGAGCAACACGTGCCCAGCAATGAGCAGGAAGCTGATTGGGTGATAGGACGCGTGGACAGCAGCACGGCAGCTGTGCCAGCCAATGGGCACCCTTCTGCTGTTAAATTCGGTTTGGTTTCCGTTGTGTTTGGTTGAGATTAAGAGAATAAAAAGGGGGTGATTTTTTTTTTTTTTTTTTTTTTTTGGCATTAAAGGGATCTTCTTTGGACATACAAGGGGGTGTGTTGTCTTTGTTTCCCATTGCTATATTAGCAGATGGTAAAACCCATTTATAAACAAACCAGCTTAGACCTGGGAAGTGCTAATGTCCCATTTTGAAAGAATCCTGACAGATTTTAAGGAAACCGTGCATTTCTCACAGTATCTGAGTGACTCAGTTCTTCTGGAACACCATACATATTTTCTAATGTATTCCTATATATAGTAGGGCTACAAATTATACAGTTTTAATGGTAGGGGCAGCTGTTTCTGGTAGTATGGAAAGCTAGATACTGTGGTCCTAATTGAGATACCTGAAGGGCATTAATCTTAAGAGAATCACAGAATGGTTTGAGTTGGAAGGGACCTTGAAGATCATCTAGTTCCAATGGCCTGCCATGGGCAGGACTCCTTCCACTAGGCCAGATTGTTCTTGAGACCATTTGTCTCTACTCACTCTACAGAGAACTTCAATAATTGTTTTTAGTAGGTCAAATTTAGATGCTTAAATTGGGTGGGTGGAGAAACCATTCCATGATTTTCTGCTTGTTACATGGTCTCTAGATGTGTTCAGTCATCCAGAGTACTAAGCTTTATATACTAAAAAGGGAGGTAAAATCCCATGCCCAAAAAGTCTGCAGTCAAAACAGAGGAGACAAAGGCATGATGGGAGGGAGATGGAAGTAGGGAAGATGACACGAATTCAATAACATGTTAGATGCAGGGCTGGAAATAGGAATCACATCTAGAAAGGCTTAGTCCAGTCCCAGGGTCTGCAGAGCACACTACCATTAACATCTTAAGCACAGTGCTAGAGACAAAAGGGAGAGAGCACGTCAATGGCAATGAAAGATCTAGAATGCAACCCTCCACCTTGGCAATCCCAGAGATGGGATCAGTCCGGGAATAAGAAGAAGCATACATCCCTGGCTGACAGCACAATGCCAACTGGAATCCTATTCTGAAAACTAAAACGTTTCTTTTTTTTTTTACTTTGGTTTCTGATATTTTATGGTAAACTAAGCTTCCAATTTTATCATATGTCAAGAGTACATAACAAGACTTATTTATATTGTTAATAACTCCTAAGCAGCATCCTTTTTTCATTTTCCTTCAGAAAAGCTACTTTCTTTATAAAGTAAAAAAAAAGTACAAATCTGCTGCTCAGGATTGTCTAGAAGCAATCTGCATTCAGTGATTGGATTATGTACTAACAGCATTACTTATCCCCATCTGAGAGGTACCCTACAGGGAAAAGCTCCAAAGAAAGACACTACATTAAGGGAAGATTTGGAAGTCTGATTGCATTCTGTTTCCATCTCTCTGCAGGGCTGGCTGTCAATGGCATTCAGAGCTGCGCAGCAGAAAAGGAAAAACTCTCTTTCTTTTAGCGTTGTGAGTCATCGGTGATTGAAAGCATCTTTACCCCACTTTAAGGTCTGACCAGGGGACATGATCCAGAGTTCATTGAGAATTTGCATTGACTTCATACAGATTCAGCTATGGCCTGTACTTTTTAGTTGGAAACTGATTATTTTACAGTTTCATGAAACTGAAGTAATAGACTCTGTAAATCTTATAGGGAAGGTGCAGTTCATAACCATAAACATTCTCTCAAGTAGTTAATCTGGATCCAGATGGTATACATTATTAAACAGAGTACCTGGATCCAGATGGTATACAATATTAAACTAGTGATATCTCTCTAAGCACATTTTAAAATAATTAATATTACCATGGATTTCCTCCAGACTTCTTCCTTATCATGAATATAGATCATTATGTTCCCTTAGGAGGGGAAAATTGCAAAGTTTTCTGTGTTAACTGCTAACATATTTATTTTCATCATCCAGTGATCTAGTAGATCATGGCTTGAATTCTAAGGATGGGAGAGACAGGCAGATTTCAATAGTTTTACACTGAATAGCTTCATGGAATAGTTTCTCAAGTATGGGATATCTTCCCCAAATGTCTCCAGAATTTCTGTTGCAGTGTTTTGACTCTCTGGAAGAACCACCTACAGCCAAAAATTACAGAATTTAAATTAACACATGAATGTGTAGAAACATACAAAAATACACAAAAATATGTCTAGTCCCATCTAAGTTTCAATTTATTTGAAACTACAAGTTGGAATAGAAGACAATCCCCATCCTACAAAGATTCTGACTTTTCTGTCAGTATTTTTTACATTTTTGTTTGTTTGTTTGTTTGAATATAGGGTTAAAAAATTGGAAACCTACCCAATATCAGAATTCAACCTAATTTTCTACTAAAATGTTTTATCCATATGGATAGGAAATAGCTGCATTGCTTGTGAAAGTTAGGAGCAATTTAAAAATCTTCAGTCTTTTTATATCACATATCACAGAGAAGCAGCTGGATGGAAAAAATCGAAGATGAAGAATGCAAATATATCTACAAATTAAAACCAATGGGGTTTTGTCAACAGAAGTTACTGTTCATAAAACAGGAGATTGGTATCTATTTTAACATTTGAGGGTCAGGATGTTCAGAAGTATTAGATAATTCAATCTCAGTAAAGGAAATGCAGCAACTGAATATCTGCCCTTTGGATTTCATATGCATAATTTGTTTTTTATTTTCCTTCATGTGTATTAGAATTAGCATGGAATACTTTTTGCCCTTTGTGTATGAAAAAACTGTGTAGTGCTTTCCATTGTTGAGCACTGGTACTTGTCCTCAGTTTGTATTCAAGTGTTTTAATGCTTAAAAAGTTCTGTCATCCTAAGGGGCTTCTGAATGAGATTTTGCTTTGCTCACTCAGTATCTTCCTATATGTACAAACAGAGTAAGGTCTTACTGGTACCAAGTTACAATTGCCACATCTGTGCTATCTTTGTTTTTCCATTAACATGTTTCCAAGTTTTTCTGTCAGTCAAGATTAGAACAATATAATTTAGAAAGATTCAAATATGACAAATTTTTAAATAACTTAGCATCATTGTTTACCCTATTATACAATGTATTAGAGTTTGATTTTGATTTTTTTTAAATTTGAGGGGTTTTTTTTAACTCTGCTACTTACCTGTTTTTGAATCTGGAAAATTTGCTTTATCTTAATATTCTCTTACTATTGTGTCTCGAGTAAAGATTGCTGAATGTTCCCAAGAGCTTCTACTGTCACTGTCATCAGAGCAACAGTAATAACACACACCACAGCATTATAAAAAATACCTCCAAAATGCAGAAGTGAGAATTTATCTATTGCACTTAGACAACTGATAAACATTTCCCTTGTCTCTGCAGCCCTATAGCTTTGCAAACCAGGCAGAATGTGTTTCAAAGGAAAAAAAACAAAACAAAACAAAATAAAGTTAAACAAAAACACCTCATATAGATTAAAATATGACAAGGTAATATTACTAAAATGTTAGGTATTTACAGAAAAGGAAATTATTGTCTTTGTGATTGATGCAGCCTCTCATAGGATCATCTAAAGATTTCAAAACAATGAAGACAAGTGCCAGAATATTTTGAATTAATCTTAATGGTGTCAGCAATGATAGCAGATGATCTTGCTTCCAAAGTCAGAAATAAATCCAGTGAACTGCAAAGGCATTTACTTTGTCAAATTTTCTTTTTTTTCCATACACTTACTCCTTGTCCTTCACCTTGTTCTGTCTCGCTGATGAATATAAACTTTAAAAAAAAAAAAAAAGTTCTGCGTTTTTTATTCACATACTTTGTTTCTTTTAAGGTACACATTCTTCACAGACTGAGACAAGGAAGTTGCAGGCTTCAGGTTCATAGGAACAGATACTATGTTTGATACCAGTTTATCATGACGTGCATTTCTTAAATAGCACCTCCAAACTTTTTATAGTTTTAATACGAACTCCAAACTCCAGACCTTCATATTTATTCCCGTGCTTTCCTATGATTAAATAGGGACCTTGAATGAGCTTGAGGAAAGAATACTGCATTTTGATGGTTGAGCTAGAAACCTGTGACAGTGTATGGCATAAATGCATCTCACCTGAGACCTCACCTTACTGAGCGATACAAGGAAAAATAGAGGAGTGGAAGAATGCAAGAAAAGATGGAATTTGTCTAGTCACACGATGGAGAAAGGGCCATGATATGTCTCTGCACAGCTCCCCAGCTATGGGAGAACCACTGAGCTTGGGGGGTGGCAGGAGGAGGCCCTGGTCAGTGGGTGAGGCTGAGAGCTGTGCTCTGGGGATGTGAGCTCCAGGCACTGTCCCCATAGGAGAGCTGAACCAAATGCCAAATGGGCACATGCCAGGAGGAGCTCCGCACGCCTGTGGATGTCCCAGCCAACACGTGCCCATTCACCTGTCTTCAAGACTCTGTTGTGAATTTTCTAGGCCAAATGGAAGAGTCAGAGGCCCAGAACGTACCCCATAAAAAATGAAAGGCACGGAGGAGTCCCTGTGGGTTTTCTGTTAATGCAACTGATACAAATGTCCGGGTGTTGGTTGCAGCCACTGGCTGGATGAATGCTAACAAAATGGCATATTTCTTTTTCAAGCCCATGTCAGTAAATGAGTGGATGGGAGATTTTTTCTTGCTTGCCAGCTCCTCATGAAAGCACAGAGATCATCACAATAGGGAAGAGATGAGCACCATTTATTACTGCTCGATAATGCCTGCCAATGACATATCCACCATGCCTAAGCTTCAAACAGCCTTCAAAATCCCATAGGTCGCTCATCCAGCACTATCATTTAACAGCTCCCATTATCCAATCCATGTATGGTGTGTCACATTTTAGCATAAATAGAACCCCCAACTGTTTGGTCCAGCCAGATAAAATCTTCATATAGTCTCATGTCCTTTTTGTAATGTTTAGGGCTAGGTTTTTTGGTGGTTTTTTATATACACAGCTCAGTATAGGTCACTGATTACTGAAAAACATAAGTTCACCCTTCTTGGAAGTTTAACATTAGAATTAACATAGTCTAACAACTACCTCTCATTATTAAATTCACTGTCAGGAGAGATAATAGCAGATATCTCCCTCTGGTTTTCCATTAATGTGCTCATATAATGCAGTGTAATGAATGCAGAAAAGTTTACCTTCATGTATTCTTTTCCCATTTTTTTTTTAAAGCCCAAAAGTTTTATCCTAGTTCAGAGTGTCAGCTGAATTCATTCAGTGATGATCAGAGCATGAGCAACATTATGTGCCTATTAGTAATGTCCTATGCTTCTCTTATACGCCCATTCCTTAGATGACATTCATTGATGTAATTACACCAGAGATTGAAACGACATGGATATATTTCAGCTAAGGATCCACCCTACTGAATATATGTGAAGATCAGCATTTTCAGTTAATACATTATTTCAAAGAATACAGAGCACATTTTCTTAAACTGGCATTGAAAATTCTCTTAAATAGGACTCTTAGTGTAACATTGACTTGTATTAGAAAAGGACTCTGATTTAATCAAATCATATCCAAATCCCTGAGTCTTGCATTTAATTATGCTTTAGAATATATTTTTGCATTCCCCATACCCCACCCCTTCTTAGGATTCAGGCAGAAAATAACGAGCTTTAGCAGTAGGTAGGTATTTAAACCTCTTCTGATCTTGAAGAGGCAAAAACAGAACAAATGAGACCCTCTGTTGTGAGCTGTGATCTGTGTGGGGGCACAAGCAGAGCTCTGGGCAAGCGATTGCTTCTATACCTTTGATTTGCAGAGCATGACACATGCAGGAGCACCCACTCTTTCCACATTTGTATGCCCGATTTTGATGAGACACACAATGAAATGGCACAGCCAAGGAAAGACAGAAAGCTTTGCCTATGGCAGTTTTGCACCTAAGCCAGCTGTAGCAAAATATATCCTATCAGAGACATCATAGACAGCACGAAGGCAGCAGCAAATGCCATGAGCTAAAGATGTCAGCACAGACCATTCAGAGCTTGAACTGAAGCCCACTACAGACTTTCACATGTCAGCAAAAGGCTTTGGAATTCCCTGCTGAACAGAGAACCTGTGTACGAATTTGTCCTTCATCTGGCTCCCTTCTTTTCCCAGATGACAACAGCCTAAGAGGAGAAGTACACTCAAGAAAACAATGTCAGGTGCTACAGCTACCTCCAACTATGAAAGACTATATTATAACCAAGCATTTTATAAACACAACATTTCAACATCTGTTTTGTTCCAATCTGTCCCACTACAGGGGCATTGCCATTTTTAGATTCATCCTGGCCATAACCAATATCCAGTTTTTAGACAAAAAATTATTTCAGGTCTTCAAACAGCTCCTTAGTGAGCA
Source organism: Corvus moneduloides (assembly GCF_009650955.1). Classification (NCBI taxonomy): domain Eukaryota; kingdom Metazoa; phylum Chordata; class Aves; order Passeriformes; family Corvidae; genus Corvus; species Corvus moneduloides. The sequence continues at coordinate 9,087,771 of NC_045478.1, forward strand.
TCACTTTGGCACACACAGATTCACGCAGCCTTTTAAAAGTCAGCACAAAACTCTGTAATGATACAATGCCTGCTTAGCAAAGTTTTTAAAACGCTATGTGATCATTATGTATTCTTTGCAAGTAGAGAAAAAACAAGAAGCATACCACCCAAGATAGCTTAAAATTCTGGTAAAGTTTCTTCAGTTCAAACATGAGTTGGCAAATGAGTAAAGACAATTGTAGACACTTTTAAACTGGAAAAATATATGTCAATTCAACTCCATCTATGCCATGTTGAAAGAGGACTAAGTTACATTCCCTTGCACTTTGCCAAGGTTTAACTTTGAGATCTATGAGAGCTACCACAGCTCAGCTGGCCATCCATAACCTGCTGAGCTGGAGTAATGTATCTGTAGTTTGAGCCTTCATCTGCCTTGTGCTAAGAATCTTGAGGATGAGGATAGTTAGATAGACCTAGGTACTAATTAAATTTCTTGGAAAGATAAAACATGAAGCTCAACAGCAGCTGGATAATAAGCAAGAAGGCCTTGCAATGGCAAGAGGTAATCTTCTGGCTGAGACAGTGCCAAAAATACATCAATATGGTTAATGCATGAAAAATGACAGGAAAAAGAAGCAAAAGTTGGGAAGATGCTGAGACAAATACAATTAAGATGAACATTCTACACTGAATTGAACTAACTGACGAAAATATATTTTGATATCTCTTGTGGCAACTCTTCTGGAGAAAAAAACTACCTAATTTTTCATGTGGGAAAGAAATCTGGAATCCATTCTTTTTCAGAGTTCATGCTCCTCTATTTAACCTTCCATTTGGGTAGGTTAAAAGTTCTCATTTCCAGCTAACATTCTGGACTTTTATCTTTGCAGTGAATGCTCTTTGGCAAATGTGATATAAATAACAGCAAATTCCCTCTTGGCCATACATCCCTTCTTTACACACACTGGACCTGGCTACTGGCACCAACGCCCTTCGAAAAGAGGCACTTTACCTCTGAACACAGTGAGGTCTGATCTTTCCAGCAGTTGTAAGCAGGCTTAATGCTCTGTGTGCTCTTAGTTTTTAGCAGATAGATTTTCTACCTACCCACGCTTCACCTTTTGAGTGCTGATGTTTCCTGCAGTGCAGCTGGCAGATGCAAACCCATGGGCGGTTTTGTGTGAGTCGTAGACTAACAATTCCTTGTACTAGTGTGCTGAATATACAAAGCATTTTGACACCCTCCAGGATGAAAAGTGCTATGTAATATGATTATCATGACTGTACCATCGATCCCTGCTGAAAGTGTCATTATCTTGTTAGCTAGGGTTTGCTATTTTAATTATCCTCTTAGCTTCACTTTCTTCCTTTAGATCTCTTTGCTATCGATACATCTGGCCTTTTAAAGGGCTTTTTGCTACTGGGAGAAGGTGAAGGAGCAGGGAAACCCTATGACTGATGCTGCATGCAGGGTTATCAGGTCTAAAGACAGTAATCTCCTCAAGGGCAGGGCAAGACAGGGGAAGGGAAGGACAGGCAAAGGGCAAGGAAGGATAGGGAAGGGCAGGGAAGGCAAGGCAAGCGAAACCAAGGGAAAAGCTATGTCAGCAAAGCCTGTGGAAGGAAATCAAAGGTCACTGAACTCTGTTATCCCTTTCTTCAGAGAAATATAAACAGTGTGCTGACTTCAGCATCCTGCTCTAATTTTTCCTCACTCTGCTTTTGCCCTGCCAATCATGACTGTTTCAGGTAAATATATTAAACTTTGATTGCAGATTTTCAGGTTTCAAGTTATTGAGCCTTCCAGCAAGGTTCCCAAGGGCAGGATGAGAGTGCCTGGTTGGCCATACCAGGCAGCAACCTTCTCCTTCATTTTAACACGTCTTTTTATGTATAGTAATAAGAAAGTGGAGAAGGTAGGAAGAAAAATTATTAATTGGAAATTGAACTAAAGCCCATGAAATAAAGCTCTTGGATGTCTACTAAAAATCACAGCTTTGATAATGTCTTCTAACTTAAGATATAACTTACGGTATCATTCATCTTTCACTTTCCATTTCTTCAAATAAGTGCTTAGAAATAATGGCTTTCACTATTCAAAGGAAGCAGGAAACCCAGCTGAGTACTTAACTTTAGCCTTCACTTGCAAAAGAATATCATAAAGGCAATAAAAATGTGCACAGATAGCAAATGAGTGTAAAGTCAAATTTCTCAGATGCACAGTAAAAAAAAATAAATTTGTAGCCTAGATAGACCAAGTGAAATTCATCTGCCTTGGCAATGGTGCCAGAGTTAGTGGCATAATTCTACATTGTCAGTAAAGTGAAATAGGCACCTCTAGGAGACAATTGTTTTCATCCATAGACAGATACATGTGTCAGGTCACATGGATTGCCCTTTGCAGATACTTATTTCTCTCATTAACTATGGAGGGACTCTACAGCGACAGTTTGAAGTTTGACTATTCCATTATAGATGCCTTAAATCAGAGAAGATTCATCTCACTGAGAATGACCTTCCAGTATGAAATCCAGGTATCTAACTGATCTCCTAAAAAGCTCTAGAAGCACCAGAAAACTCTATTTAACACCAAATCATGCTCAGAAAAGAGAAAATAAAAAGGTAAAATACATTATAAGGGCTTAAAATAGAAAGTAAGAATCCAAGGGAAAGAAAATTATGACTTTAAATAGGAAATATTAGGCTACAGAGTAGCAAAAAGCTAACCTCAGCCAATACAAAGTCACCTTTGAACAGTCACAGACAGTTAATGCTGCAGGGAATGAGTTCCACAGTCTGAAAATGTCACTTTATGCATCGTTAAAAGCAGCTGTCTTCAACATAAAAATAAACAAACAAATGGAAAAACGCTACGTGTATTATAGCCAAAATGAACAGAGCATTGGGTTTTTTCTTTTTTCACTATTGCAAATGCAAGTTTTAAAGCACTTAACTATTAAGAGAAACTGAATACTGATTTCACTTCTTTGTCTTGAAATCTTCCACTAAAAAAAATTGACTATCACTAACCAAAAAATACCCAATGTCACCTAAAATGTAACATCCATTGTAGCAAACATTAAATATGCCCTTATCATAAAAAAAATAAATTACAGCAAATTTCCAGTCATGACCCCTAAGGAGGTTTGGGAATGGACTTTAAAAAACTTTGGTTTTGTCAAGTGCTAGAATTGAAATCAGCATTACCTGTGAGGAAAAGCTAAGAAGTCTGGGTTTGTCTGTTTTGGAGAAAAGGAGGCTGAGGTGCAAACTCATCGACCTCTTACAGCTTCCTGAGGAGGGGAAGTAGAGAGGGATGTGCTGAGCTCTACTCCCTGATATCCTGACATAGGATGTGCAAGAATGGTTCAAAGCTGCACCAGGGGAGTTTTAGACTGGACATTAGGAAGCATTTCTGTACTAAGAGGGTGGTCAAATGCTGGAAGGGGCTTCTTAGAGAAGTAGTCGATGCCACAAGCCTGTCAATGCTTAGGAGGCATTAAGACAATGCCCTTAACAGGCTTTAACTTTTGGTCAACCCTGACATGGTCAGGCAGTTGAACTAGATGGCTATTGTAGGTACCTTCCAACTGAAAGATGCTTTTCTATTCGATTCTATTCTAAAACCCAAGGGTTAGAGTTTGTAAAAAGTGCTTAGGGAGCTGGTCCAGCAACAACAGGGTCATGGGACCAAAGAAGAGAAAGCAGGAGGAAGCCTGACTGAAGGTTTCCAGTTCTAACAAGGTGTTAGGAAGGAGCAAATACAGCAGGGAGCCCAGTGGTTATTCAGTACCTGCATGGTTATTATATCCTCCTGGGAAAAGGGTCAAGAGGGTTTCAATCCACTGTTTTGCCTACAGACCAAATATTCTTTTGCCTTGTACAAGGAATAACATCTCTGCTTTCCAAGAAATGAAGGCTGTTCAGCTTGTCGTGGTCATGGCATGTCTGAGCATCCAGGATAAGCGCCAAGCTACCTTTGGCAGAAAAAAGGCTACTGAGATCCTAACTGGCCTTGCCTGAGTCATTCTGCTGGGGACAGACATTAACATTTTAGACTCTGAAAGGGATACCTGAATATCAATAGAGTGGGACTGTACTGCTATGCACCACAGTAAAGAAAACCCAACAAGTTTAGGTGTTTTCCAGAGTTCTTTCCCAAACCTCATTTAGGGTCAAATACCATTTACCTCCTTGAATGTATCCAGGACAGACAAGAGTTCAGCTCTACAAGCTGCTTCTTAAGGCTGGTATTTTAAATGCAACTTGAATTTAGATGCAGATTGTTTCTACATGGTTGTAAAGTCAAAATAACTTCATAGAAGTGTCTTCTTAAGAAGAAACTGTAACTTTCATTTGGTGTGCAGGTAGACTTTTGCTGCTGACTTCAACAGGAGTTTAGGCTCCAGGTTTTCAACTTGCAGGACCTAAATGTCAGTATCATCAATCACTTGATTTCTCAGTTTACTCCATTATTGTTCAAACAATTTTATTTATCTATTTCCTGCCTCCACTTAATAATATATGTAATCTTTTGAAAATTAATTTTTGAAAAACACAAAACAAGGAGTGAAAACAGGACCTCCTATTGCCTCTCCAAGTAATCAAAAGATGAATCTAAATAGTTCTGTGACAACAGGCTGAGAAAAGTGTCTTTTCAATTACCTTTTTATCCATGTAAAAACTGCACATCCAAATCACATTTCATGAATAAGTAAACAATTTAATTTGGTTGTGGTTTGTTGTTTTGCCTTTGGGCGGATTTTTTGGTTTGTTTTTTGGTTTTTTTCCGGGGTGGGGTTTTCTATTTTCTTTCTGTGTAGGAAATAATCAAGAAGAAATGGGGAATAATCAAATGCAGCCAGCATCAGCAAACTTTTCTCATTACACTCTAAGCAATAGCAAGATGGGGAAAATAGCAGATCATTATGTCTGATGAGTATAATTATACTTTTTTGAAAAAGGGGGGAAATCTAGGTTTATCACTACACGTTTGGTTTTTTTAATAGACACCTTTAAATTCTGCTGAACATGCAGCAGCAGAAAAATTATTCCTTCTCGCGGTTTGATGGCCTCCAGTAATGCTTAAGAAAAATTGTTTTCCATTCCACTGAACTGTAAAATAAACAAAACAAACCCTTCACTAAATGCTCTAAAGGCCAAAGGGTCTCAATGAATGAACTTCAAATGGCTGCTTTGCTCATCATAGGAAAAATCCATTATGTGATTGTGTTTAGAAATAGTCTAGCATATTTTGGGTGCCACAGCATTTTAAAATAATAAGGTTTGGAAATAAATAATAAACTGGTGAAGAGGCAGGAGGTAAGTTGCTCCCTAAATCTAAATACAAATGTATTTCAATGTCATTTTTCTATACACGGAGAAATGCATAGAACTAAATCAGTTCTATCATTTATAGTGAACGTTATGTTTTCCTGTACTTTTCAGCTTACTTTCATTCCTTTCATGAAAGAGAATCCCATGACCTTTTCAGTATTAGCCTCAAGACATAGCTGAGCTATTCTTTTTATACAGAAACCCAAGCCCTCAGCTGGCTAGCATGAAAGCTAACTTTGCCGACAAATCTCTAAGAAACGTACGATAATGTTCATCTGGGTTTTGGGGATATTTTTTCTTTTTGCAGAAACTGTCAATGCACCTAAATTGAACAGCTTCCTGTAGTTTTTTAGGTTTAACCAGGGCCCTGTGAGACCAAGTATTAATTAACATTCTGTCCTGAGTGTTAAAAGCTAATAAAAGTTTGGATGTAAAGCAGAATCGTAAGACTTCTGGTAACAGACTCTCTTTCACTGCATGTTAGAAAATGTACTGCTGGTGTTTTAGGATACCTAACCTCTTATTCATCACTAGAAAATAAAATCCATGTAGTATCTGTTCTGTTGTAAGTTCCACTAGGAGATGATTTCCAACCTCTCTGCTGGATTTCCAAGAGTCTCACTGTGAAGTTTAATTTTTGTAAGGGATTTCTTTCTAACAGACAAACAATTGGGACAGAGATTTTCCTTAGAAAAGAAATATTCTCTGGGTTTTTTTAAGGAAATTTCTTCTACTGGTATATTCAAAGCCCTCAGAATTATCTATTAACAATATCAGAAGGTAATGAAATACAGAAGACATGCTTGAAAATTCAGGAACAAACTTCACATAAGACTCTTCAAAAGGGCTTTGGAACAGTATCCAAGACATCTGCAGGAGCTCTTTAAAACCTATCCTTGTACTCACCTTCATTTGCAGACATTCAGATCTAACATCCCTCTGATTTTCATCAGAGCTTCCATCTCAGGCACTTAATTGCCTAAACAGGTACAGCTACTGAAAAAGCCTGTTTGCAGGTCTCCAGGTGTAGCTGCCACCTGAGCACTCCCACTGCAGCTCTTGGTAAGAGCAGAAGCCACACAGGTTTGTAGCTGTGGTAGGATGAGGTATTCAGGGTTGTATATATCCTTTGCCAGTCACTGTCCATTGTCTTCAAAGAAAACCAGCAGGCTGGAAAGGATTTGATCTGTAAGATGTACCCTGGGCAGGAATGCAGACCAGTGCAGATTTTCCTTGCACTTGGCAAGAAGTGGCTATGACACACATTTCAATGAACATTACCCAGCCACAGACCTTACAGGGAGCCTCTGTTAATGGCATTGGACCTTCCACCAATCATACCCTGCCCATTACAGTGTGTTTGTCTAACATTAGATACTCTGAATAAGTTCCTCAGAAAATTGCACTGAAAACTTCTTGGTTGAAGAAGTGTCAGATTACCTGTACAACGAGATTGGGTATTCCTGCAGTGCAGTATGTTCTAGACCCCACAGGGTTTAGAAAACACAAATTTTCATTCATTCATTGTACCTCAGAAAGTGATGGCCAAGCAGCTAGGGAGGGAGGATGATAAAGGACGACACATCATTGCTCAGGCCATTAGAAAATAATTTCATTTAGTATAAGACCAAGAACTATGTGACACAGAAGTGATCAGATGTGGAGGACAATTCAAAATGCAAAGGGAATGAAATCCTGAACAGTTATCCAAGTATGACTTGGTCTAGGAAGCCCATCTCACACAGACTGGCATTACCAGCAAAGCGAAACAAAATTTCTTTAGTGTCTAAAGCTACCTGAATTATACTTGGAAACTGCTGAGCTGATATTATCAGGATATGAATGTGACTGCTTCCAGCTCTATGTCATGTTAGTGCATTTGGGCACAGGGGTACAGGGAAATGTGAAGACCTTTAAAACTCCTGCATGGCAGACAGGTGAAAAATTCAGTATGTATTTATGCCATTTCATGAAAGGAAATGAAATCTTAAACTCAGAGAACAAAGTGAAATAAACTGACTGGGGTGGACTTATAATGACATTAAATTCAATTTAAAGAAATAAAAGAAAATTCAGAAATTAAGCAATTGTAATCAAATGTAAGGAGATGACATGAAGTGCTCCCCTTTTGCATGGCTTTCGTAGTTTCAATGTCCCTGGAGGTCTGGGCTTCGTGGTTTTCTAAAGCCTAACCTTAAGCCTAAACCTAACCCTAAGCAGAGCAGTAAAAAGCACAATATTGCTAAGGTGCCAAGCACATGGGTGATGCGAAGCAGCAAGGTGTGGAGGGAGCAATACTGGGGCAGTGCCGTACTCTCCTTGGCATGCCCTTTGTAGTTGCAGTGTGCCTAGAGCTCTGGGCTTTGTGGTTTTCTAAACCCTAATCCTAAGTGTAACAAAAAAGATGCATTTGCTGAGGCTGGTGCGAAGCAGAAAGATGTGGAGGGAGCAATGCTGGAGCAGTGCCGTGCTCCCCTCGGCATGCCATATGTATGTAGCTGCAGTGTTCCTGAAACTCTAGGCATTGCGGTTATTTCAAGCCTAACCCCAAGCCTATAAATAACCCTAAGTGGAGCAGTAAAAGCAGCCTTTTGCAGAGAGTCCCAGCACTTGGGTGGTGTCAAGAGGAAAGGTGTGCAGGGAGCAATCTTTGGGCAGCGGGCTATTCTTTTTCTGAAGTGAAATGCACCAAACCTTGCCAAAATTATAATCCTTGAAATCCCGGAATCAGGGTACAAAGTGAAACGAAGAGACAGGAGAAGAAATTGATGAAATGAAATGCTAAAAAATAAGAGAAAATTCTAAAGGAAAGTGAAAACACTAAAATAGCATGGGATAACATGAAGTGCAGGGAAATGGACTAAACCCTGCTGAATTGATCCTCACTGAAATCTCAAGATTTCATTTCCTTTCCTTAAAGGAAGCAGCTGAAGTAAGTGTCATCAAATGAATCACCAAAAATGTCAAAACCATACCCACACACACTACTCTTGCAGTTTTTCCTGTAGCAGTAGCACTATTCAAACATCTATTGAATTTGCAATACAATCTTCCCAACATTCAAGTAAATAAAGCCACACCCAATAATGCTGTTCTTTCTTGATTTATCAGATGAATTTCTGTTCTGGACTAGCAGATATTAAATTTTTCTATCATTTAAAGTAAACTTATGCTAATTCCAGAAATCTCAGTTTCTGAAGGGAAAAGAAAAGAAACAAAACCCCACACTTTCCCTCTCTGGCATAGAAGTATTTCTACAAATATATTTAGCTGTTCTATATAATATTTAGAATTGCTACCAACTCTGAAAACTCTCATAATTCCCACAGAAATAACATGTCTGTCATATATTTCTCCTGGGTTATGGTGCCATTTGCCAACTAGGGGAGACCTTTAAAAAGAAAAGAGCTATTCAAGATTATTCTTTCAGTACTCCCACAGAAGTCAAGACCTGAGCAGTTTCTTAAATGTTGACAGAAGGCAGTATAGGACCAGTTAACACTTCAGCACATTTTTAATACACTTTTGTCCTACAAGCTTGCTGTGGAACCCAGAATAGGATTTATACCCACTCAGTACCAATTAAGTGATAGGGATATTAGAAGTAAGACCTTGCCAACTCTTCCACAAGAAACTTCACATCTAAACCAAACACATTCAGACAACATTAAACATCCTGATGGGCTATGGATTTATTATTAAAATTAAAGAGACAAGTCCTATATGGCCTACAGCTCTATCAGTATATTAACCTGTAGCAGGATACAGGCACTAGATTTCAACTGTCCATATTATTCAGACTTGAGAAATGGTTAGAAACACTTACAGCTTTGCCCAAGGTTAATTTCGGTGTCTACACCATCTCATATTGTGAGAGAAACTGTCAGTGGAGCTGCAGTATCCAGCCTTGAGACTTAAGCACTATGTATTTTAAAAGTATAGAAGGTGCCTTAACAGCCTAAATGATAGAACCTACCTACACATGAAGCCTGCAAGCAGGGTAGGTACTTAAGGGTGGTTGGTTGAGGTGACAAGAGATGACTACTTACTAGGCACTTACACCTGTTACACTATCCTCCTTTTTGCTGATGGAAGAGCAACATTGAAATTCTTCTACATAGCTGTCCTGCAACCAGCTCAGGATTCCTACTGATCACAGAATATTCTGATTTGGAAGGGATTGACAAGGATCATGAAGTCAAATTCTTAAGTGAATGGCCCATAAAGGGCATCAGAACCATGACTTTGGCATTATTAACACTGTTCTCTAACCAATTATCCCTGTAGTCCAGCTTTAGGGTCTGATGTAGACCTGACAATTCAGGACTTAAATTCCACCCACACAGAAACCTAGGGGGCACACAGAGAGGATGGCATAGCCCAAAAAGACAATCTTACCGGTATTTGAAGCTTTCTATAGCAGTCTGATCTTTGATCCATAGTTGCCTGGGTTGGACATTTAATTTAAAGAGTGAATTTTTGTTTTGTTTTGCTTTTACTTACTACTAATTACTTGGTAAGGGGAAAGACGGTGAAAAAAAAATGTTGGGAGTTATATGTTTTCTACTGAGTTTATATTACAGTCTCTGAGTTCTATTAGCATTAAACATTAAGGGCTTGAATTTTAGAGCTCTCTCTACTGGCACCTCATTTTCTTGCATTATTAAGAAAATCTGAAAGTCTCTACAGCATAAATACAAGCATATAATTTTTCACACATTCAAATAAATAATGCAAAATTAGGAAATATCTACAAAAGTAATCAGAAAATCTGTTTGCAATCTTACACTTAAGCAGCTTTGTGACTTGAGTCAAAATATTTAGAGCATTCAAAGGAATATTTATGTATTAAGTAAATAAGGTTTGCTTGTTTCCTAAGAGAAAAGAAAAAGCCTTTACCATAGGCTTCATAGTGTGGTTAAGACCAAAGTAATGGCCATTATCTTCTCAAAACTTTAAAAAAAAAAAAAATTGATTAATATTATTTTACCTGTTCTGCTAGAAGAAAAATAAAATCAGGTTAAACCAGAATCAGGCCTCTATGCAGGAAGCTGGAAAAAAAAAAGGTGGTTCTAATACTTAATAGGTAGTTTTTGTTGGGCATATTGCATCCCCAGTCAGTTTTGCGTTTATGGCTCAGTACTAGTGAAACATTTTATTTTCACATCTTAAAAGATCATTTCAGGGCTGAACAAACACAGCAGATTCAGCAGCAGCTGGAATACAACTACTCCTGTTCACCCTTTGGAAAGTTTATGAAAGCGCCGACATGGGTCTGAAGTATTAAAAGGACTTCTGAAACTCAGAGAGAAAAACAGCAACGTAAAATCAAGGGTCTGGTCTGGCTGAGTGGATAAAGTGCCATCTTTTGATACAGGGGACCTAAATCTTTCAAGTCAATATGTGGTATAGAATGGCTTTTATGGTCATTGGCTAGTGGCTGTGAATTCATATCAACAAAAGTAACATAATTCAGAGCAGGAGAGAGGAAGAAATCAAAGTGTAACAAGGCTTGTGTTGTAAAAAGGCACAGGCACTCGCTTGGAAACAGCCTTGAACAGTATCAAGTGACCCAAAAGCTCTGGCTCCTGAGAGAGAGTTCAGATCACAATTTGCATTGGGACATTTCAGCTTCACTTAACTCTATACATCTAACACATTTTACACTTTACAGGGTTCCATATTTTATATGACTTCACCACCATGGCACCAGAATAGCTCAAATTTTGATGCACTTATTTTTTAACCCTGTGGGGTAAAGAATACTTGGGCAAAGACATTACTTACATTTACACAGACATCTTAACTTGCACCCAGAATATCAAGAGTGTTTAAACATGCTGGCACTAAAGCAGGAAAATCATTAGTCCATAAAATTTGCATTTCAGCACAGTAGCTCTGGCAGTCCTTAGGAAGCAGGCCAGCATTCCAGATCCACCTCAGGGCATGCCAGCTCATCTCATGAATGTGTTGCAGGCTCAGCCCTAAGAGAAGGCAACTTGATGCTACACACGAGATTCAGGCTGAGGTAAAAATGACAAAACAAAATCATTGTCTCCCTCAAGCCCTCACCTCCCTCAGGCACATCTTTAAACATCTCTCCAAATTTTCATTGCAGGAACTTGTACAATGCCTGGGCAACATTCCTGTGTTTCATGCCTGATACCTTTGGGTACTTTTACAATTTACCAGGGGAAAAAAAAATGCTTGTTGCTCCAACAGTTCAGCAGTTATTCCCATGTGAAGTGGGAGAAGGGAAGTGCTATTTAAAATTATTTTCAGTCCTACACCTGCTACAACCGAACAGGCAGCTACCAGGCAAAAAAAAAACCTCCCAGAACTGGATTTTTCCATGCTTCTAAATTCATATAACGCCATATAAGATGCAAATCAGATCTGAGTCATCCCACACTAAGTTTATATCATAAAGACACATCCCAGAACACACCTCTGTTGTCTTATATTATAAGGATTTTTTCCATCCCTGTGTGAAAGATCCTCTGGTCCACTCATAAATAATAATAATTGACTTTCCTTCTTATTTTAAAGGAGGTAGATTAAATGATTTTTTTTTCATTTACTTTTCTGTCATGAAAATTCCTTTTGAATGTCAGAGAACACTTTCACTGGATTGGGTTCAGTTCTATGACATACCTAATATCATACTGGGCAAAAATAAGTTTCATCAGACTCAACAAACAATCTCCCTACTGTAAAAGTTACTGTTTGTGGTCATTCAAAAAGGAAGGATAAGAAATATTCCTCTTTTATATGATTGTTTTTTTAAAAAATACTACTATTGTATAGGATGATCTTTTCTTCCACTTAATTTTCCAAACCTTTTATAAATCTGATTTATACTTTGGGCACTACAAAATCTTCTGACGGTGAATTCCAGAGTTGAAATGTGCTATGTGAGGAAAGTGCTTCCTTACTTTTACCTTAAGCTAGCAGCATGATAATTTCCTCGATTGGCCCTCAGTTCTTCAAACATTGTAAATAGAAAACATTTCAGTTCATCTACTTTTTTTATTTGATATACTCTACAATTTTGTCCCTCAGTCATTTTTTCTCCCTGAAGACCCATAATCATAGCCTAATTGCTCTTCACACAAAAACTTCATATCTAATCCTTGCTGCCTTTGTCTGTTTCAACAATTCCTCTGTTTGAAAAAGGGAGGACAGAACTTCATACAGTATTCAGGCCATGAGTTGGTCCTGGTTTTATACAGAAGAAAAGTTATGTCAACTATTCTGTTCTTGATGCTTTCTTTGTTGTTCCTATGATCTTCAGCTTTCCCTGAGCACCACTTGGCACTGAGCTAACCATAATAATTCTAAATGTCTTTCCAAAATAGTTATACCTTTGTTGCCCACAGAGGCAGAGCCAGCCAGGGCTGCTGGGGGTCAGCCCCAAGAGGAGGAGAAGCACTGAGAGATGATGCATGAAGTAATGAAGAAGCTTGCTGAATTGTCTATGTGTCAGGACGCACTGGAGTCTAAGGCTCGCGAAACCACACCATCAGCACCGTGGCGTCCCATGGACCCACGGGTCAAGACAGCCACCAGAATTCCTCCGTTCCCATTGGGAGAACAGGGCACAGGGCCTACAGCCCTTCCCTCCCAGCAAGAGGACATGCAGCTATTGCCTCTGTCAGCCCCGACGGCGAGGACTGATCCATTGCGAAGGAGATGGAACGGAGTTGTCCATAATGCAAACATTCTGAGAGGTTTGCTTCTCGTAAGCATCCTAGCAGTGTCTCACGCAATGTTGACAGCAATCCAAAAGAGACAAAACATGTGGGTCACCCTAGCTAATTTAACAGGGCAAGACTCTATGTGTCTGAGCCTGGCCACACCAGGGGACCCATTTCGCGCCTGCTTAATTGGGGTCCCATACTTTAACCCGCAAGACTTCTGAGGGATGCTAGACAACAGCTCACTGATAGGGAATGCCACAGGCAACGGCAATTGTTCAGGGCTGATCGGACTCAAGCCTGCACAGCAGCATATCTGCTGGCAAGCTGCATTCTTGAAAAGCATCAATGTCACTATGGGGACACCCGAAGAGTTAGACCTACTTGGTTCCACAAACCAAACTGGGGATGGTTACATGACATTCGAGCCGCCCACTACCGGTCAATTAAATGCTAATAGGCGCCTTTGGGCCACTGTCTACCCTCTTGCAGACTGGTTTCTGAGAAACGACGAGTCCGAAGCAATTTACTATCAAATCAACCTCACGGGTCAAGCCCCGAAACGCCTCCCCAGTGGTACATTCTTAATATGAGGGGACCGCACATGGAATGGGGTTCCCGCCAGCCCACATGGGGGACCATGCTACTTAGGGAAACTCACCCTGTTCCACCCAAACCTGCATCAACTCTTAAATATCACCCACCATGCTGAAACCAGGGTGTGGCGTTCAATCCATGAGCTCAAATGTGAAGGGACTGAAGAGCCCATCTTTTGGAGTCGTAGTCCAATTTGGCTAGCATCCATGTTTTTACCTGGTGCTTCAGCAGCTAGGGTGCACGCAACATTACACAAAGTTGCTTGTTGGGCGAGAGACGAACTAAACATAACTTCGAGATGCTTGACGAGCTAAGCGCAGATGTTACTAGTGTTAGGCATGCAGTATTACAAAATAGAGCAGCCATTGATTTTCTACTATTAGCCTATGGCCACAGTTGTGAAGATTTCCAAGGTATGTGTTGTATGAATCTTTCTGACCACTCTGTCTCAATTCAGAAGCACCTGTCTGAACTCCAGAGGGGCCTGCACAACCTTCAGGAGACAGACGACCCTATTGGAGATTGGCTTAAGGGTCTGGGTATCACCGGATGGCTGCGTACCTTGGTAGTAGAAGGCTGCCGATTGCTATTTGTAGTTATAATAGGCTTAATAGTATTTGGGTGCATTTTTTCCTGCGTCAAAGCAGGGCTGCGAAAATTATCAACCAGGCCTGGGTTGCCCAAAAAGAAAATGGGGGATGTGTAGAGGGATTCCTTATGGAACAGGGGCATATGATACCCCTGGAAAGATTGGACAACCCAGGGTTGCTGAGGAAAAGCCCCTGAACAGGCCCCTGGCTGCAGGCAGGCCTGGAAAGCACTTGGCTGCAGGCATCCCTGAGAGTCCTTGGCAAGTTATGCACTGGTCGGCTCCCCCACTGATTAGAGGCTGTCTAGAGGGACTGGACGTGAATCTTTGCAAAAGTAGATATAAGCTCACATAGTTGAACAATAAAGGGAGAACGATGCTTAATCATATCGGTGTACGTGTCGTTTATCTGGCCAGCTCTCCAGACTCGGTCCCTAACGTCTGACCACTCAAAATCACAAGTTCATTTTACCCTTTTGTTGTCAGTGGTAGTTTCTGTCACTTTGAAGAATTCTGTAGTATCAGCAAACTTTGTCACCTTGTTAAGCACTTGCTTTTCCAAATAATTTGTAACTGTGCTGAAAAGTGCAGATCTTATGAATCTTCCCTCTTAATCTGTACTGTCAATTTCTTTGCATTGGGAAAGCTGTTTATCCCTAGACTGTATTCCCCATCTTTTCACCTAGCATTCAGCTTTTCTCCAGAAATTCAGTTGATCTTGGATGCAGTTTACAAGAAGTTCGCACAGGATTCCAGGTCCATTTCTCTCAGATGAAAATGAGTAGAATGGAGTTGTTTTTATATCTTAAAACTGGAGATAAAGGCACTTCTCTGACCCCCAGGAACCAGAAGCAGAGCAGCAAAGTGAACCCACATCTTCTGTCTGGTCTTGCCTCCTTTTCATACCACTGCTGTTAACAGTCAGGATACACTCATACTGGATTCATGCATCACCAATACTGCCCAGAGAAAGGGAGAAGGAATGCAGACCTCAAAGCAGCCACCAGTCATTATCACTGCTCATTGAGTCACTGCTCAACTACTTGGCTGTCCATTCCCATGTTTCTTCATAGGCTTCCAGTATATCAGAAAATCCTTTATTATCTCCATTGCATGTCTCAAATTTCTATACTATTTCTATTGAAACTGTTTTCCTAGTCTGAGTTACATGCACAGCACCGAGGTATAGCAGCTAAATTCGTATTTTTTGGCTTTATGGGACAGCTAAACAATTTTTCCTTTTTTTCTAGTCTAAAGTTCCTCCTTCATTACTACCTCTCCTTGAATTTTCTACAAGGAAATACTAAGCTTAACAAGCCAAGTAAATCGTCTTGCAAATTCAGATAAGCCCATCCAAAATCAGAAAGAAAGACTTGTACATAAAAAAACCTGATGTTTAGAAAACCAGCACTTTCCTTCATATATTTTCTATTCCTAATCAAAAGAAGTATTTTACCTAGGTGAATTAAAGTACATCTATGCCTACTCCTGCTTTTCTTTATGGCTACGCCATTTCAGCAATTCACATTTTCTATAAGCAGGGTGAAGGTATGAAGAGATGTTGAAACTTAGTGTTGTAAGAACGTCGTGGAGGTGTATTAACTTACTTGGCTTTCATGCTGATTCTGCAGTGATAAAAATGAGACAAACCAGTGGGTAAAAAATACGTAGAGATATAATAACCAATCTGCCTCTTCTCTACTCATGTCTGTCTTCATGGTACTGCAAATCTCACTGCTTCAGCCTGGGGAAAGAAATCTTTCCATAATCCTACAAGAGTTTACAATCTACCACACAAATCAAAGCAATATGGTAATCAGCAGATAAGCACAATAACATATGTGGCGTTAAATGAAGTCTCTTGTTCTCTCATGGGGAAGAACAGAGAGACTTATTTGTTCAGTATACCATTGTAAAATTATCTAGTTTTAGGAAGAAAAAAACAACAGAGAGCACATTTTAAATCCTTGCCTTTTGCCTTTTTTTTTTTTTTGGTGAAACTTATTGATGAATAATTTAGGACTGTTTCTTAGATATTCTCCTCCGTCTATAAAAGCGTAAACTGACTTAATTACGTGACATCACAGAAATAACAGTAAAAGAAATCCACTCCAGGGATAAGTAGAGCATATAGTGTTTTATAAAAAGTCCAAAACCCATTATTTTAGTTTATATAAAGTGGATTTTAGCACTTGAAACACTTTTATTCATAAAATTGTTTCCAAGTATTTCAGAGGCCTCTTACCAGTAAGGAGAGTTGCACAGCATATGAATACAAAGGGTAGTGGCTGCCTTGGTTAAAGCCTGTCAGGTTGACTGTGAGGATTTTATGCACTCATTCGAGAAGTTAAGACTGTTAAGGAATATTTTATGCACCAGAAAGAGAGGAGATGATAGCAAACTTCTACTAACCCAAGGCAAATCTATTTAGCTGACCCCTATCCATGTCACATCAACAAATCCATGCTGCACAATTAATTAAAAACAAAATTAGCAACAGCTTTTGCTGTTGTTTCTTCAGCCAAGTGGAGAAATGTGTAGCGACCATTTCAAATGAGATCACACCAAGATAGCATTTAAAGTTATCTCCGAAATACAAATTCATGTACACATTTTCATCAGAGGCACAATGGGTTGGATACATACATAGTGACTCAGAGGTATAAAGTCATAAACAGTGCAGCCAAAGGCAATAAACATTCCATCAACGTGGACAGAGGATAGAATTTTTATTTTGTTAAGGTACAGTAGCACATATCACCAAAGAGACACTCTGTTGCTAAAGGATAATAATTGCAGTGGCTGAAACTAAAAATTGTGTGACTGAGAGAGATGAGCAACCACAAAAAATAAAACCAGCAGCTTTGCTGCTCTACATGCACACCCTTTCTTCTGTGAAAACTCCAGAGCGCCACTAAAAAAAGGCATATTCAGAAAAATTTGCATCATAGTTATATTACCTTTATATCCAGGTCACGGATGCCTAGGGAGTTTACTGCATTTCCTGATGGAGAAGGGACTCACAGCCAGGTAACAAAGATGGCCATACTGTGGAAAAACAGAAGTTTAATAATCAAAAAATAACCCAGCTCATTATCTGCAATTGCTTCTGTCTTCAGAGACTTGGTACAAAATAGCTGTGTTTTCCGGGACAGAACATCTACCTATTCTGAGACGCAATTTCTAAAATACAGAAGGTTAAAACTTCAAATATTAGGAAAACAAGATTTATATATAATGTATGTTCATTATTGCTGACACTTCCCTAGAGATTGTTTCTTCCCATGAGTTGCTTCTAAGAGAATACACACAGGGGTGATTTAAAAACAGAAGTTGCTGGAAAACAGTATTCAAAAGTTATCTTTTCCTTGTTAGACCTTTTATCCTATAAGTTTATACCAGACATCCATTGCTTAATGGACTGCAGTTTTGCAAAAGGGCCTGAAATTTGTTCAGCAATCTAAGTTACTTTAAAAAGTTCAAGCTAAAAAGTGAAGCTCAGCTTTCAAAAATCAGCAATGGTCTGGGGCAATCAATTAAAAAACCCTTCATGCCTTGTGCTCAAGAGGAGAAATGATCAGAACCTTCTGAAGGGCAAACAGCAAGACAATGCAGTGGGCAACTGTGACCCAGCCTCTGTAATCACACTGGGGCAGAGGGTTAATGCCAGCCCTCTTCACTGAAGAGATTTTTGAAGACATTTGTGTCACTTAACACTTGCCAGCCATGGCTTTCTCTTCTTCTTCTCATTTCAGAGAAAAGACAGATTCTTGCCATTCTTTTGTCATGGTTAAATAATGAATGTACTGGGCTGCCTATTCATGTCACAGTCTCAATAACAGCCTTTGTATTATTTCTTCTTCCGGCAATATATGCAACATGGAAGTATTATTGTAATATAGATTAAAAGCTGGTTTCATCTAAACTGAAATCTCTTTGCATATAGTCTGTCCCAATCAATAATCCTTCTGGAGGTTTAGAAGCAGATTTCTGTTCACATTACAGTTTTAGGAAGAAACTCGTGGAGGTTTTCATGGCATTGAAGCTAGTTCAAACTACAATGAAAACTTGCTTTCTTTTGTGACAAAATCAATTCACTGCAAACATGTAACACATATGTGAAGTCTGTTTACACACCATTTCCTTAGTGTTATCAGGCTTCCACACATTCAGAAGAAAAGCAAGGAATTGTAAAGTATAAGACACTTCAAATTTTGGGTGGCTGATTTTCTTTCTTATTTTTTTTTCTTTTTTAGGCTCATAAAAAGAGTCTTTATAAATAGTCAAAGGGCAGAATGAATGTAACTTACTATGCTAATTGCATTGCTGGTTTCACTGCATATCACAGGGGAACAAAGCAAAGATAGAAATTGCATAAAACAATGGAACCAGGAAAAGAGACAAAAAAAAGGAAAGTACCACGATACTCTGAAAGAGCTACTGTTGCAGAAGGAGACAATTCACTGAAAAGTTGATGCTGAAAAGAAACAGAAATGAGTGGGCTGAATTGATGGGCATCCTTTCTACATTCAGCAATGCAGAGTTCAGCTGAAGCAAATTGAGTGCAGGCTGTAATGTCAGAGCCATGCATAGAAGAAAATGTTTCAAATGCACAGTAGTGTTCTGTAGGCTCACAATCCTCTTTTATTTCTCCACTTTCAGCTTTGATTTCCCCTTTATTATTTCATCGGTTTGGCTCTTTAATTGACATGACTGTGGAAGTGAGGCTAATAGGAAGTTAATTTTGTCTGAAGTGTTTATAAAATACAAGATTTCTGGAAAGAATTGAAATTTTCTGGTAGGATTTAGTCCTTTTTCTTTAACCCCATCCTATGCCGTAGGTTGGCTGTCAGTAGAGTGCAAGATAAGTAGGATCCTGGGCATCTAATTTGGACACCCAAGTTTAAGCAACAAGAACTTTCTTTGCAAACCTCCAGAAGGACCTATTTTTCTCTAGACTGCTAAAATGAAAGACTATGGGACAACACATGAACAAGTCTAGCAGAATTAGTGTTGGCTGTATGTTGACTGGTATTCTGGCATGTTTTATGGGGAAAATCAGCATGCAAAGCATGAACAGTGATTTTGCATGTTCTGAACCATGCAGCAACCTGTATAAACTTTGTATCTGCATACATGATTTTTTCAAGAAAAAATGTTCCGCTTAAGAAACAACCATGAAAAAACTTTGGCAGCACAATTCTGGTTAGTTACATCAGACAATATGCAGATATAATTTATTACACATTTATGCATGTCGCATTTGCAGCGTCTTTCTAGGGCTTTAGGAATTTCAGGGTACAATAAACACATGCCATCAAAACCTCCTAAGGCTAAATGTGTGGATCAGATGTTTCTAAACTCTCTGCCAAGAGGATCACTATTGTTAAAAAAGTTTCAAGGAATTAATGTAGTTGCTCAGATTCTCACAAGGAACCGACAAAGGCTCATTATTAGTTGATGGGAGATTAATGTTGTGGAAAGAGGAGAGACTTCATGGAATTATTTATTAGCTTGCATGAGACATCTCTGAGATGGAATGAGAATACAAAAGGGGTTAAAGACTGCTGCAAAGTCTCCTACTGAGATAACTTGTTATACAAAAGGGTAAGTGCTAAAAAGCTTTCAAGCACTGCCTCACCTGACAAGGTTGGAAAAGGTATTATCTGAAAGGCAGACCACACTTTTCAGAAGTAAGGAGGATGATTCTCTTTTGGCTTGCAAATATCTACCTATCAGACAGGAGGGGATTTAAATGGGAGTGTTCATCTGTCTGCTGCTGAGACAGACTTACTGGGAACAATTTTAACAGAGAGCAAAAAAATTCTGTGAAAAGGATAGATAAAATAGCAGGAGTTCATCTTTTTTCCATTACAGAAAGTCTCATATCATTGTCTCTCCTACTCCTCCTCCCCAAAAAAATAAATAGTAAAAAAATTCTGAAGATATTTCTTCATCATCATCATCATCACTACAAGCTGCTGGATTCATGCTAGTTTTAAAGACACTATCCTTATTAAACTTGCTTTTGTTAAACTCATGGGATTAGAGCCTTTAGGTCATTAACTTTAATTTCAGACTAGCAGCTCACAAGAACAGCTGGGTACAAGGCTGTGGGCTTAGATTCCTCTGTTTGGAGCTTTACAGTACAAAAGGAGAAGCAGCCCCCTGGGATAAAATGAAGTATTTATGAAGTCACACACTATACATTGGGTTTTCTGGTGTCCTGTTTCCATGCCAAGCAGCCTGAGTACATGGGACAAGTCTGAAAGTGATGAGTCCATGACTTGCCCTGGATGATGTTAGAACTGTATCGTCTCTGCTCAGATAACAATATTTTAGGTGTTGATCACAGGATGGTTGAGGTAAGCAAGAATTGGACATAGAAGTGTAGCTGTTGCAGTGCTAAGAGGTGAAGGATCACCTCTCTCAGCCTTTTGGTATAAGGGTGCTTTCCTAGATCATGGTCATCTTCCTGTCCATCAGGACATCAAGCTGCTTTCCAGCCACTCAGCCCCCAGCATGTTCTGGTGCATGGGGTTAACCCTGCTGAGATGCAGAGCTTTGCAATACCCCATGCAGAACTTGTCAAGATTCCTCTCTGCCCATTTCTCCAGCCTGCCAAGGTCTCTCTGAAGGTGACACAACCATCTGGTATGTCACCCAGTCCCCTCATCTTAGATCATCTACAAACTGGCAGAGGGTAAATTCCATCTGCCTGCATTTTCCCAGTAAAGTTAGGAAAGATGAACTCCATTCTATGTGTGCATGTGTCGACAGCATCCACCTTAACATGACTCCCCTGAAATTAATTCAGATCGATAGCTTGTTACAGTGTAATTAATAAAATAATAAGAGCAACTATGGTCAGTATAATGTAAGCCACCATTAGAACACAGGAGTGACAAACATCAAGAAAGGGAGAGAAAGAGAAAAAAATCAGGCTGGAAGAAAAAGATTATTCCTATATAAAAGATATCTGAGGCCTTGTCTACAAGAAACTCAGGAAATAAAAAACATTAATAAAGGTGTAAAGCTAAAATTTATTTGCTAAATCTCACAAACCTTGTGTAGGTGCATTTGTTCAAAGTTGAAGTGGTTAAATTTGACTTAGATTAATACATTTATAGTATGTATTAAATTAAACAAAATTAAGGTCTTCTTTTCTTCTAACAAGGCTGTCAACACAGGGATTTAATGCAGCTGAAGTGTGAACTTTAACATTTAATTTGGATTGACTTTCCTAAATGTCCCAATGCAGAAGAGTCCTATTAGCTTTCACAGTGGCAAAAATTAAAAACAGAAAACAGGCAATGGATGCTAGCCAGGTAATGGTAAAAAGTAATTAAATGAAGACAAAGAATCTTTCCAGAAGGAATTATGAGAAGCCACAGATTCTGGCCAGGAGGTGATCAAAGCCATTTACCAGCATGCAGACAAAGAGCCAGGAACAGATGAAGAGTAATCATAAAACAGATCAAATACTGTCAGTTAGAGATTGGCATTGCTGAAGATCTGGAGCACACGAAAAGATACAGAATTACTGTTTTTAAATGACCAGATGGAACTGGCAAAAAGGCAGAGAAAAAAAAACCAGCTAGACCATTACACATAGTTGTAGAAATGGATGAAGTTTTTAAAACCAGAAGATTCTCTTTGCTTTAGAAAGGAAATTATGAGTCTTTAGAGATGCAGAAGTGCCAAAATTGGAAGCTGGAAGACAAATTACCCTGTAGAAAGGGAAGAAACTTTGATTGTAATTAATAATGACTATAAGGACTTTCACCTATATTTCAGGGCACAGTGACAAGACATTGGGACTCATTATACCTGCTCAGGTAATACAGCTATAAAGTACCTGTAAGGGAAATGGTGACTGATCCATACAGTGCTTGTTACCTATTTCTAACAAGCAATAGATTGTTGTGATTTACAAAGATTCCAAAATAAAAGAAATTCTTAACCAAACTAATCACACAGCACCAGCTTTGACTTCTAGAATGTTTCCCTGCACCTGCACAGAAAAACTCTGAACTGAAGGTTACAGCTTTATCTGTTCTCCAGAGGGGTCGCAGTATCTGAAAAGTGAAACTACAGCTCCACTGAAGAGCTTTGCTATCATTTCATGCTGTCCCTTTTTGCAAATGGCACAGGGAAAGATGGACTAGCCAGCTGACACACTGAGGGGCCTCTTTCTATGACACTCATCATTCTTTTGTACACTAAAGACTTCTGAAAGTACTCTTTTTTCAACCTTAGATGACAAATGGGACAACCGCCTTTGTCTTACTCTCCAGAGTGAAATACTTTTTTGGAAAGAAGAACAATCTGATCCTTTTTTTCCCTCACAAATTTCTGAGGCCATAATACAGAAATGAATCAAGCAAAACTAAATCAAGTAGATAAACAGGTTTCCATAAAGCACCTGCCTTGTCCTCATTACCTTACATGCTCAGGTCCAAAACAACAGAAGAACCAAGGCAAACTCAGCCTGGATACTCCTTGGTAGCAGAACACAGCAAGCTTCACAAAAATACCAGACTTTAGCAAAATGGTAGAGGAGCCCATGCTGGTAAATTGAACAGTGGAGATCAAATATGAATAAAATTAGCTTAAATGAGTTCCTAGTGTTTGGGTTAAAATTACCCCAGAAGAGTGCAGCATAGACAAAATCTGAGAAAAGCTTAATTTGACCTCTCTGTCCCAGACAGTTTCACCTATGTCCTCAGTTTAGCTGAGAGCTTGGTTTGCCATTCATGAGGCATAGGCTATATGTAAATATATTTTCTATACCCACCCCCAGATTGCCAGAAGAAATGCAGTTTCTAACCAAATTATGCCAATACCTGCTCTTAGAGCCCTCATCTGGTACCTTGCTAAAATTTCACTCTTCAGAGTAGGGACTAACCATATGTGATGCAGCCTTGCCTAAATTAATTTACAGCAAAAAGACTTATTTATTTCCTGCCCTTGGTATAATCTGATTGGCTTTTGTGACAGCTGTAAAAGGAAAGCTTCTAAGAGAGACAATCACATCTGACAAAGAACATGCTAATGAAATCAGGCTTTCTAAAG
Source organism: Corvus moneduloides (assembly GCF_009650955.1). Lineage (NCBI taxonomy): Eukaryota > Metazoa > Chordata > Aves > Passeriformes > Corvidae > Corvus > Corvus moneduloides. The sequence goes on from NC_045478.1 coordinate 9,111,047, forward strand.
GGAAGTGATTTTGACAGATTAGAAATTATAGCTTTGTATGGATACTACCCAAGTTGTCAGCCCTTCTTCCCACAGTAGCAGCAGGCTCTGTTCAATTTGAGGAACACTGTCTGCTCATCGTGTTATATAAAATCACACTCTCACCATATCTGGGTGATTTCCTACAGTGAAAAACTCAAAAACAGAAGGTAAAAATTACCCATTTGGCATCTTAATCTTCTATTAATGATGCAACCTGTAATATACCATCTGAAAAACATGAATCAACACTGAGCCCACACTTCCACAAATAGAACTCTCTACCCTGTAATGTGGTGATCTTTCTCTTTCTAATTGCATCTTACAGATTTTTAAAAGGCACTTTAGTCCTTAAGTGTAAAATTTGCATTCAAACTACTGTACAAAGAAACACTAACAATGATTTTGATGCAATTCCTGCTAAAAAAGAGCACAGACTTCTGATCACACACCATCAGAGAAGATGGAACTGTACATGGAGCATTTTTCTTATCTCATTAGCAACCATTAGAAGCCCTCAGGGGGAACATAATGACCAGTGGAAAAAGGGCAGAGCAGACTTCAGTGAACAAAACAGATGTTTAGTGCATATAGATATTATCCAACACCAGCATCAAACTAGTGAGTTTGGCCATTTAGGGCATCTCCTAGGAAACCATCAGAAAACATTAAAAGATATTGACTAACATAAAAGGAGCTGGAGGGGAAACGGTGCATATTTGATAGAAATGGGATGTGCTTCTAAATGCAACAGTTCTAATTTCTGCTGAGGAAAAGAAAATCTTTTTCTAGATGCATATTGTGATTTTGGTTAAAGGTCTTCAAATTTGCTGTACATTACTGTAGCTTGATATTGCAGTCTTTAACTAAGCAATGTATGAAATGCAGTGCAAAAGCAAATCACAAAGTGAGAGAACATAAAAAATATATCTTAAATATGTTGCAACTTTTACAGCACATAATGTTGTTTTGTTGTTCTTGTTATTATCTTCTTTTCTCTGCCAGTTCTTTCTGGATGAAATTTTCCACATAGTCTGAGAGCTATAAAACTGGCAAAGGTATTGGGCACTTCATTTCCTTTATGGTCCTTCAAGGAAAACTTCTGTGCATTAAGCCAAAAAAAGCCACTGTAATTGACCTGGACCAACTGGCAGTGTGTCCATCACACTGTGTGAAGTATTCTTGCTCATAACTGCAGCATTTCACCTCTGTGTTTTGTCCAGGAAGAGAAGGCATTTGATTCACTGACATTTTCCTTTCCTCCATCAGGTTTTGTGTCTGATCAACAATGTTTATTGCCTGGTAGTTTCTTTTTAGAGTGCTAAGGACACCTTTTCCACTGTGATTACTGTTTTGCCCTCTCTGCAGTCAGCGAGTAGAAAGGTTAGCTCGGAATTTTGCTAATGAGAACTTTGCTGATCTGTTCAAGTTGGCTGATACGCCTTTTGGGCATGGCCAATCAGAGCATAAAGTGTCAGGAGATTTGCTGTCTCTCTACAGCCCTGGCAAATGTCTTCCTGCAGTCTACCAGAGAATTAATTCTCTGCCCAGTTCTCTATACCTTATGGCAAGGGATATTGGCACATACTCACCTCTAGATACATCACAAACCATCCATGCATATTGTGTTCCTTCTTCAGTTTGGTACATTTGCTTAATGTGTTCAGGTCAAGTTGTATCATCAATTTAGCTGAATTAATAAAATGAGAAGGAAGGCTATAATTTAAAAGCAGAGAAAGAGTAGGAAGAAGCAAAACACTTCATGAACACTGAATGATTTTTTTTTTTCTGAATTGAGACTAATATGGAGTTCTCTACAGTACAGCTGCACTGGATCAGTAATGGCAGTTTTAAAGCAAGCGACACAGCCCCTGCATGCCATGGTGTTAAGCTTGGCAGACAGCTCGGCAGAACTGAGGAACAAAAAGGAAACCATTTTTGAAAAAAATCTACCCTCTTAATTCTATATACCATCTTGCTGCCCCAGCTTTCCCCAGCTCCCACTAGATATTCCTGCATCCAGCCTGTGTTCTCCTGGGAGGCTGTGCCCATTAGTGTGCAGAGTATCAGCACAGCACCAACACACTGCTTAGGTGTCCCTGTTTTGGGAGGTGACTGTCATATGGTTAACTCAGGAATCAGAGATTTATGAGAGGACAAAGATCTGACGTCTTCTAATTTGACCCAAGAGACTCTGTTATATAACAGACAAGCTATCAAAAAACCTCTGTGAAACATAAACCTTGCTGAACTTCTTTTGATGTTTGTGTTTTATTTTCCAGATGGAGCACTGCCAAATAAAAGCTGCATAGACAGTCAGGATCATTTACAGAACTGCAAAGAGTTTGACTGATCAGCTTAGATGTCAGCAATTTTGTAATATGCTTGGGCACCAAAGGAGCAGAGCAGGTTGGGGAATGGAAAGGGGAAAAAATATTGTGTATTCTGATTGTGTCCTTCACACAAAATTACAATCATTTTCAACAACAAAGTAATTCACTTCATCCAATAGACTGCCCGCAAGTTCAGGGCAATAAAAATGAAGAGCATCTTTAGCTGACAATTTAAGCTCAAATCATTTTTGACTGGCAAGGTGTGGTATCATCCAGAAGAATTGATGCTATAGTAGTAGCTTCAAATTACGGGGTTATAGTGTGTCTACTCAACATGCAGCTCTGATCAGTGGAGGTAAGGGGAGGGATAGGGAAGAAATGGATAGCAATAAATGCTTTCTGTAAGCTCTATAGTTAATTAAGGATAAGAATTTGTATACACATTTATATTTGAGAAGGACTCAGAATAAAAATTAAAATGGAAGGTTTTACTGACACTGAATACATACTGAAGTTCTCATTTCAGGCACCATTTTCCTATTCAATCCCCTGCATGATTTTTTTGAGAGAGTTCTGGGGAAAAATGCATTTCCCTTTCAGCAAAGGAAATTTTAAACAATGTCATTTTCTAAAAATGGTGGTTTACCGAAATTACATGTTTCTGTTGTGCCAACCCATTCCACCCCCTACCCAAATATAATTCAAGGCAGGTTGTTGTGTCAGCAGTTGTCAGTCTCTGTTAGCAAGTGTCAGGGCTGAGATAACCACTAATGTCCTTCTCTAGCTGATGAGTTTAAAGGGCATTAAAGCAGAGACTAAAACTCAGTATTTTTGAAATGAAAAACAAAACCCCTTCTTAGGTTTTCCTTGAGCAGCAGAAGTGTTAGCACATTTTGTAATGGGCTTCTCACCCCAGCAGAGCTAAATAATAGCCAATAAATGTAACCTAGAAATCCATCCAATTGTAAGAGTTAATTAAATATTACAATAAATCAAGCAAAAAGAAATACATTGAAAAATCCCAAGTCGTTTAAACAGAAATAGTCCGCTAATACTGGAATATACATCTAAAACAAGTTAGAAACATGTGAGATTAGAAATCCCTGTATCAAGATGGATGAGTTAAAAGTTAGACCTAGGAGGTAATCAGACTATGGTTAGTCCATCCAGAAACTACCTTTTATCATTTTCAAGAGAAGGTTTGTGGACTAAAATCATCAAATATACAGCCTCTAAAATTATTGCTTCACATCACAAAACCTGGTCATAACCGATAACCTTTACTCACTGGAAGACTCATTTCAACACAAATGATCCCCACTGGATCAGCAGGAACACCAGAATGATACATACAGAAATACATTTCATGTTATACCCTGAGAACACTGATACTTGCTTTTTTCCAGTTACTATTGGAATGATTGTGTTCCTTCTCCAGGTGATGTGTCCCTTACATCAGAAAGAAGAAAAATTTCACAATGACCACCTCAAGATTCAACATCAGTCAATTCTCTTTAACTGAGTATCTTTCAAAAAGGGACGCACAGAGTGGATTAAATAGCTCAGTGGTTACATAATAGCATAATTGGTTTTTTCTTAGTTCTTCCTTTGTGCATTTTAATTATATGGTTTCTATTCTTAAAGTGCATTTCTTTTCTTCAGTATTAATTTTCTTGCATATGTGCAAGGTATGGAGGTTGAAGGCCTCCTCACCATAAATCCCTAATCAGGTTTAATAGTTTAATGCTGCACAGTAAGAAGGCTGTGTTAAAGCAATTGACCCTTCAGATCAGCTGATTCCATGGAAATTAGAGCCTCCCACATGTCTCACCTAAGCACAGCCACCTCAAAAGTAGACATTGATTCTGGAGTGTTGGGAACCCTCTAGAGTGAACAGCAAGAAACAGGCACAATTTATCTTAGAATACTTATCTCAGGATAGGGTCGATTGCCCTCTGCACTGCCTACATTTCTCTATTGACTACAGGAAGCTTAGGAGAATTCACTTAGAGAAGACATCTAACTTTTTTATGGATATGGTTAATCGAGGTGAATACTTGCTGGATGTCAATACCTGATTGCTACAATGCTGGCTGTCTTACCCGAAATGCCACCTCCATCTTCATTGTCATAGATAGCTCTGACTGTAAAGTGCAGATCAAAAGATACAGCAGATTGGGATGAGTTTCCTTTGTAATAGGGATTTACCTGAGAGACAGTGTGATTACTGTATCTATACAAGTAGTGTTAAAGATACACTTGTGCACTATTAACAGGAGATTTACTTAGAGCATCTTCTAAAAATACATCTATTCACTCTTCAGCATTATCTTCACTATGTTCTGGAGCTTGGCATTTCTATTATATTAATGTTTCTATTTTATCTGTTATATTTCTTCTCATAAACAAACCACCAGCCAAATGCTTTCTGGCTGATTGCACCAGAGCCTGACTATGTCTGGCTTTTAATCATAGTTTCTCCATCTCTCTGAAAACATCCTTGGTCTTCTGGGTAACACAAGCCCTGTAGCAGGCTAACCTATGCTGAGAAAAGGTCGGCTGACTGTTGGAGCAAAGCACAAGGAAAGCAAAGCCCAGTGCTCAGCTGAGAGCTGAGAAGTTGCCAGGAGGCTGCAGAGTTCATGCAAACCCCCTGCCTTCCACGCTACATTGAGCCGAGGTCTCGGGATTCTTAAACCCTCAGATTTCCAGACACTCCCCTCACTTTGAATAGCAAATGGGAATCAATTTAGCTGTCAGCTGGAGAAAGCACTCAATGTGTGGGGCAATGGGGATTCAGTTTGAGGCCCAGGGTGGCAGGCGGTTGCCTGAGATGACTTCAGAAGACAACTGCATAAATAATTCCAAGCTCTTTTTCCCTACCATATTTCTGGGTTTCCCGAGGAAGTCATCAAGGCAAGTTTGACATCAATCAAAAGGCTGGGCCAGCATACAGTCTACAAGGGTGTGAAAAACTGACAGACATAACACCTGAAGAGGACAAGGGGATCTAGAAGATCTTTACAGGCAGACAGTGATAGGACAAGGGGGAATAATTTTAAACTAAAAGAGTAGAGATGTAGATTAGATATTAGGGAGAAAATCTTTACTGTGAGAGTGGTGAGGCACAGAATGAATTGCCCAGAGTAGTTGTGGATGCCCCATCTGTGAAAGTGTTCAAGGCCAGGCTGGATGGGGCTTTAAGGAACCTGATCGTGGGGAAGGCATCCCAGCCCATGGAGGGGATTAGATGATTTTTAAGGTCCCTTCCAATTCAAACCATTCTGTGATTCTGTGGTTGTATGATCTTTCACGGAATTGCAAGATTCTGCCAAGGAAGAATCCTGCTCTGCTCTGCAGCAACCTGTGCTCCATGAACCAGTTCTGGCTGCAGTAAATCCACTCAGCTCCAGCAAGACTTTTGCAACAGCCAAGCCTCAGCACTACAACAGGGATAAAGAAACTGTTAGAAAGCCGTTTTGATGGCCAACACTTTATCCTCTGACACAATACAATTGTAAGTTATATAGGAATTTCACAATGTGTAATAGTAATATGCACAAGGTAAAAACTCTAAGTCATTAGCAGTATAATTTATTAGCTAAGTTGTGCCAATGCCTATCAATCAGGCTTTAAGGTTGGTTCCAAAAAGGTTTTTGATCTTCCTTACATTGCTTTGCTTTTTTTCTTCCATGGCAGCATTAGCAGGCGACAATTACATTATATATCTACTCAGTGCTCTGGTGAGAGACCATTATGTTCACAGATCATTACTGACATCCTGACATTTGTCATCTCCTTTCATAGCAGTTAAATCTTGCTTTATCTGTAAATGTCACCACGTCATTTATTCATGAAAAGGGGTCACATTCCCAAAATAGTACACTCAGCTTTTGAAAGGGAAGTTGGTTTTATTCACTGTGGTAATCCTTGGACAAACTTCACTGCTGCTAAGTACTGACATTTTTCCCCATGCAGCTGTTTACATCCCCGCATACAGATGTCAGGTTTGTTTTTTTTCAAAGTAAAACCCTAACAGAAAGAAAAATTATCTGGATGAGAAAAATAAGTGCTTATTTTTTCAGCTTCCTACACTTAATCCACATGGAATTATCATCACCGAATTTACTGTTGTGAGGTATAATTTTAATTTGACATTGTACTGGCTGAGAACCCACTGGCTGTCTATTTTTACTAAGTCTTTGGCAGGTAGTTCTCAGCTGGACTGTATTTCAACCTCACAAAAACATAGTTTAAATAATCCTTGATAATAATACTTTCTTTTTCCATCTTCAAGGTCTTGAAAGTTTAATTAATAAAAGTCTAGGCCTACCCTGTGAGATATATGGACATTCTTTTTTCTTTAGTGAAAATAAAAGCTGATGCAAGGAGGATGCCCAAAGGACTCTTCCTGTGATCTTGGAAGAAATGAATCAAACCCAAGTGTAAAGTCTGAATTTAGGAGGGCAGAGGCTCCCTCTTACACCATTTATACACTAACAGGCAGTATAGGATTTCCTTTATCACCATGCTTCTCTTTTTTACCTGTTCACACATTAGGATTTTAGTGGATGCCTTGAGGAGGTTGTGGGTTTTTTGGTACTTATGGATTTCTCTTTGAAGATCTTGTTCAGTTTTCCCTCATGCCCATCTTAACAGCCAGGTATGCCACCTGGAGCTCCATCTTACTCAGGTTATCATTGTAGCACTTGCATTATTTCTGAAAAAAAAAATTGGCTGTGGACAAATTTTAAGGCCAGATTCTAAGATAGCATGAATTATCTTAACAGTTGGGATCCATATGTATATTTATGTATGTATATACATATTTATAAATGTATATACTTATAGCTTATCTAGTGATCTACCATCTTGAGGTTTTCTATAGTGATAAAAACATAGCAGCTCACTTCTCTACAGTAATTTCCAAATGATTTTACAAGCCCTATGAAGTATATGCAGCAATTACTTTTCACACTATTCACAGCAGCTGCTTTATGAGCTCAGCAACGCTCCACAATAGCTGAAGGTAGAAAATAATAAAAACTGAGGCCTGAATTTACCAGGGGGCTAAAAGGGCTGCAGCTCCTCCATTAATGTTGCCCCCTGAAGCATATAATCAACAGCTGGATCCATTTCTGAAACTGTCACATCCCTCTGAAAATAAAGAGAATAATTTAAGTAAACTGAACAGTATCACAGAAATACAGAATCATTCAGGTTTGGATGTGCCTCTGGAGGTCATCTTTGCTGCAGGCAAAGCCACATCAGATCTGGTTGCAGGGCTTTGTCCAGTTGAGTTTTGAATATCTCTAGAAAATATCAACAACCTCTTTTCCAGGCTTTGACAGCCCCCAAGGTAAAAAAAAATAAATAAACCAGAACCCCAACAAAAAACATTACTCATATGTAGTCTGAATGTCTGTCCTGTGTTGCAGCTTTTGGACTTCACCCTCTCACCATGCATCTCTGATGATGTTCCAGAGCCTTCTCCGCTGAACACACACATCTTCCTTAAATACTCCTCATGCCTCCTGACCAACAGAGTCCTACACTGAACTTGCTCCAGTTTTTCCCTGTCATTTTCCTATTGGGATGCTCCAAAGAGCATGTGTGTGGATGCCCTCTGCATTGCCATCTCACATGCCAAATCCAGGGGGAGAATCATTTCTCTCACTGCAAGACATAACTGCTGAGGTGAAACCCTTGTTCTCCAGGTGCCATTGGCAAAACCTGCTGCACACTTCCTCCAGCAAGTTATTCAGGTTGCCATAGTTTCTGCTTCAAGTTTTCAATGTCTCTTTTCCTGCCAAATTTCCTGCCACTTCCCTCCCCTCCCCCAGCATGTCTTTACAACTCCCAGTTATGTGATTTTTGAGACCAGCTGGAACATAAACGCTCAGAGCTGAAGAACAAATAAAATGGTTGCTTTCAAAAGTTAACAGACGAAATTCTCCTCTGTGCCAGTTATCTGTTGAAGTCAGGGTCATTACCTCCACTTAAACCAGCTGAGAATTTCAAGTATTTGACCACGGCTTCTGATCTCACCAGGTGTGGGACCAGCTTTCCCTGAGAAATCTGTGGTATTCCAATTATGCTGAGTATTCAATTCAGACACATACTTATTTTTTAAATTTAAGTTTTGACCATATTGTATTTTCAAAACAATAAAAATCTCTGTCTACTAAAGACTGGCTTCTGAAATTTGCCTCTATAATACATTTTGCCAAAACAGTAAAGGAGGTCACAGAACAGACCTGTATTTGGAACTATTGTATTTGAAAGACTTCAGTATCAATATAAGAAAAAAAAATACTGTCATTTTACAGATTTTGATAGGATTTATTAAGAATAGAATCTGTCCACAAAAAAATCCTGAAAATAGCTTTACTAGATGTTCTAAAACACCATCTATTTAATACTGTGCTAAGTTTCAGGGGAAACTCTCATGATAATTTCTTGCAAGAAAATGGATTTATTCTAAAGAAACACATACAACTTTTTCTTTTGAGATGAAGGGTTGCATATTGTTTAAAGACTTTGCTACAGTAAAGCAAAGTAATGATAATCAAAAGGAAAGGGACTGGGGCTCTGAAAGATTATTTGTCTGTAGCTGTACTTTGCCATGTGAAAAACATAATGGATGTAATTTTTGTTTCATCCAAGCCAAAGGGAGGTTTTTCACAGGCTTGAGTGATGTCAGGAACTGACGCCATTTCTCAGGCTGACAGTATTTTGCCATATAACATGCAGCATTGTTGGTGTGAACTGAAAGATCCTACCATTAACTTCCCTTATTCTAATGAAAGCCTTTTTTTTCTCTCTTTTTTATTTTTTCTACTGTATTTTTTTGCAGCTTTCCTAAATATACTGGAAAGTTATACATGCAGGAAATGCTTCTGTTTGAAGTATATATTAATATCTTTTTCCATGTGTCTATGTGTGTGTACACATGTATGTACACATGTGTATACAGAATCTTTTATTAAATATTAAATGGTACTGTGGATATTAAAAGAATTGTGTTTTCTCTACTCACCATGAAGCCTATTTTCTCCTGATAACTACAGCAAACTCTATTGACCTCTGGAGACTTGCACTGATATTGCATATTGCCTGTTAAAACAACTGGAAAAGCAACTCCCCACCTAAGCAGAAGCCGCACTCATTCATGTGAGATTTTGTTATTGAATCTTAAAAATAATTTTGAGATCAAATGCTGACAAGACAAATACTGTAATTTTATTGCCAGATTAAACTAGTAAAAATAATCACATACACACAAACAGTCCCTTTTCTTTTAAAAAAGCTTTTAATTTTTCTCAGAACCTTTAATCTCTTTTCTCTCCACACCTTTAATCTCTATTTCTTTCAGAAATAGCCCTCTTTATGTACCCATGCAAATCAAGATCGTTGACTTCAAACATACATCTGCTTTCCTGGTGTTACTCCTAGCTTACAGCATGTTTGTATTACTAGTTTCATCTACCCACTGATCAGTTGCTTGACCAAGCACCTTTCCAGCTTATGGCCTCAAATTGTTTTTTTAAATCAAATGCTGACCAGTGACAGTGCTGCTTGTTGAACAGCAGTGTCCATCATGTACAAAAATTGAATCACAATAAGGGATGCTGAAGCAAGGATAATCCACTTTTTTACTGACATCTGGCTTATAGCTGTGGCTCACATTTCATGTAGACACATCGCTCACAGTGAAACTGAGCCAGTGGTAAGTGACAAATGGTGGAAAGACTACCTTCAAAATTCAGGGATTGGTAGGCATTTTTATGCCCAGGTTCTCAAAGATGCTTCCACATGTAACTGTTGTTCTGGACAACACTGGTTACAGTCTGAAGCACCAGCAGTGACTGCATAGAAAATGAGGGTAGTGTTTCATAAGACATAACTAATGATGGATGGTCTCCTGCCACTCGGCATGCATTTAAGCTGAGAATGTTCCGCAGACCCTCTGTTAAAGTCAGGTGCCCTGAGACAGGTAAAGAAGTGCTGGTGTCAGCTGAAACCTCCAGATATCTCTGTGGACACCAAGGAGGACAGTTAACCCCTTCAGATGTGGTTCACCACTGGGAGAGTTATCACACACATGGGTATCAGAGCCAACCCACACAGTCTGCCAGCAAAGATGGATGAGAAGCAATGGACAGAAACTGAGGCACAGGAAGTTCGACCTGAGCATGAGGAAGAACTCCTTCACTGTGTGGGTGACTCTGACTAGAACAGATTGTCCAGAGAGGGTGTGAATTCTCCCTCACTGGAGATATTCCAGAACTCTCTGGACACAATCTCATGCCATGTGCTCTGGGATGACCCGGCTTGAGCAGGCAGTTTGGACCAGATGACCCACCTGTAATCCCTTCCAACCTGCCCCTTTCTGTGATTCTGTGAAGGTATCTCAGACCTGGTATTTCTGTGAGACAGATGAGAAGCAGAACCTGAGCACATTTCTGAGCACAGACCTCTACCTCTTCCTCTGCCTAATTCAGCCATTAAAGGATTTGGCCATCAATTACAGCAGCTAAGGATTAGGCTATCCACAGACTGTGGGAAAGCAAGCAGACAGCTGCTATGTTCCAAGAATATCTAGATATCTGGCAAGGAGTCTGCCTGTAAGAGCTAAATCATGTACATGAAACCAAAAGGAAAGAAGCCAAGACTTAAACCACACTGTCTAGGACTTACAAGTCAGTAGGAGGAAAATCCTATGATCTGCATTCTCCATAGACTATCCAGTTTTCTGTAATTGTAAAAAATGAATGAATTCAGTGTACTCTTGCTGTCATGCCCTTGCACCACTGCACAAATTTTAGCAAAATTCAATACAAAACAGCTAAGTTCACTCAACAAACTGGGATCTAGCGAGACCCCAGGTGTATGAATGGTTGTTTTATGAATTACTCAGGACAGAGATCTCCTAATCAAGCAAGAATAGTAAATAGGTGATCCCGTTGTGCCTTCCCAATATTAGGGTGGGAAGGAGTTCCCAGTGCTAGAGGGAGTGTCTGCGGGAAGGTTTTCTAAAAATATTTGTAACAGCTGGGACAAATCTAATGACAAGCAGCCTTGGAGAGGTTCTCCTGAATTCTCTGGAATTTAGGCTTCATCATTTTGCTCAAGTGACACATTTGGTTTTCAAGTGTTTTGCTGATTTCCTAACTGTACCGTAGACTGAAATAATTTTGGTCCGCTATTGCTGCCAGGGGGACACACAGCGGCAGCACTTTTGGTCTACAACAGGGAAATTTCTGAGGCAAAATTCTGAAATGCTTCAGAAACAGTTCAATTTTCCCCAGCAGAAATGTGTTTGAGACCAAATCCAACCTTCAGTGAAACTCAATTTCCTTTTCTCCTCCATGCAGAACATAAGCTAGCATTAAAGGGACCCATTCCTGCTCATGGAGGGAAAAAATCCTGATCTGTTTATTAGGGCACCAGGTGGAGAAAAGCCAGCCTTTATTTAAGTGTAACACCTGTGGCTCACTCTCCCAGATGCAGAGTGAGCATATGCTGAGGACGTTTGACCAGACATGTACAGAGCTAAAAGCTGTATAGTATAGTATTAGAAGTTTCTGTCTCAGCACAATATGTTCAAGTAAAGAGAAGATATCCCAAAATACATTTCATGTATTAAATAGAGTTATGTAGGCAGGCTCACGAGATAAGTTTTATTCCACCTTTTGAGACGTGTGTTATGCTCTTTATGCTAAATTTTGAATAGAAGGAATTTGATGTTGGATGAAAGATTTGAATAGTCCTAAGAATAGCAGAAAGGATTATTGGGTAATTTGTTTCACCATCTCTTTTACAACCCTATTTCTTAAACATTCCCCACCTGTTCTCCTACCACACCATGAAAAGTTGGCTGACATTTTCCACAGTGCTTTACAAATGTGGCAAAATAAGAAAAGAACAGAACAGATCTGCAATTTAACATACTGTATTTCACAACACTTTAACACAGGTAACTGCATGCTATAACTTACTACATAAATCCCCTTTCTGATCCTCTGAGGATTACTGAAAAACCAAATAAACCATCTGCCTATTACACATTCATTTGCCTAGCAAGTATTTTGGATGTCCTCCCATTAATATGTCTTTTGAAAGAGTATTTAGTTCAGTGGGAGATGAAGCGTCACCACACAGGTCATGCCTAAATCAACAGAACAGCTTGTCTCCCTCTCACAGCCAATCTACATATAATTGATTTTCAGCATCCATATTCAGAGACAAAAACTGTTTCTTTGAGAGATTCAAGTGCCACATTTCACAGCTCTCTTGCACAACTTTAGGCAAGGTCCATCTTCCACTGCTACAATATCAGTGAAAAATTATATATTGCATCATTCCCAGATGATTTCTACCTATTGCAGCTGGGCAAAAAGTCATAAAGTTAGGAAAATGATAACTGAATTTATTAAAACCTTCTTTCAAGCTCCTCTTCTCAAATGACTTACACCGACTGTCACCCACACAGCACCATATTCAGTGTTAGTGAGAGGTGTTAAGCAGACTTGATTTGCTCCTCTTCCTCTGCACATTCTTGGTTTTGGGAACAAAGAAATTCCCACATAAGCTGAACAGATGAGCAGACATTTAACATTATCACCAGTCTGAGGTAATTTCCATAAGAGCAAACTGCCATATGACACCAGCCTAGGACACAGTACCAGAGCTGAATCAAACAATATCAGCCTGTAATTTGGATCCCAGTCTCATTATAAATCTTAGCACGCGGATACTTCACTGCTAACAAGACATCACACCACTTTGGTACAAACATCCACAAAACTGCAAAATATCTGAAAGAGACTGAGAGAAATTTTTGGGGTTTGGCTTTTCCAAGCTCGCCCACAGATAACGATGCACATACATATACAGAACTTTGAAAACAGTGCTGTTGTGAAATATTCCCTCGTATCCATGATACTGCACCACTCTTTGCAAGAGTGGGCTCTTGGCTAATGCAAGCTGTGGGGAAGAATCACCAGGGTACTTTTTGCTCACCATTATGCTAAAAATCACACTTGAATCTGCTCCAACAGCTATTGATTCAGTGGAGTTCTTCCTGTTCTTTCAGCAACAATGGGAATATGTGAAAACTACTTTTCATCCAAATACCAAATGTTCTTGAACAGTCTTGTTGTTGTTGTTCAATTTTTATTCCTATTATCTTAATTTTAGCATAAGAAGTACATGGGTGAGTCGGGGGGGGCGGGGGGGGAAACATAGGAGGCACACAGAAATGTCAGAATTCTTGAGCCATGGGAGATGAAAATCATAGAAATGTAATCTTAGCTGCAAATTACCAAGGGAGAAAGAAACTAAAAATGTTCATTTGAACTTACCCAGCATTATGATAAAGCAGTGACAGTCAGTACAGATTATTTTTATTTAAATTCTTGGGAGACAGTTATTATTTTACCCGAATAATCCTTGAGTTATTTGAAAGGAGCCCTGGCAGAAGGAAGCCAGCTTTAAGCTGTAAAATACATTGCTATCAATGAATATATAATTTGTACTTCAAGCCCTCAGACAGTAAAAATACAAGTAAAACTCCAGAAACACACACACACAAAAATTCGGTTTGTGGCAAATAATGAATTGCCAAGTCAAAGACTATAGAAAATATTAAGGATATACTATTTCTATAAATGATGCTCAAGAGGGAAGAGGAAATGGGAGAAAAAAGAATGGCTGTGAAATGTAAGATGGGTCTTCTCACGGGTACTGTTAATGGAACAGCAAGAGGGACACTGAAATATATTGCTTACTTTAATATCCATTCTTCTTGTCCTTTGTTCCTTTATTCTTCTGGACACATTCATCAATGAGAAACAGGTTCATGTTACAATCATATACCTATCCACCAACCTAAATACATTAAATAAAAATAAAATTGTATTCTGGGACAGGATGAAGTAACTGCACTCAAGCTTTAATTTACCTTCTGAATAGCATTGAGTTGAGAAAAAAAAAAAGTAGAAAATCCATTTACAAAGTCCTCTTTCCCTCCAAAAACACCTAGCTGTGAAGCACTGGCTACAACATATACCTTGAGGGAACAGTTCTCGAGGGACCAATTCTAAATACATTTAATCTTGGAGGCTAAAGCCACCATCTCACTGCTTCCTGGTAATATACATTTAAGAACCTGGTAGATTCCAGGTTCACAGCCTTTCCCATGTGGAATGATTGTCAGGTGGGCAGTGGGTGAAAGGATACTGGATTTCACCATGGGGCATCAGAGAGGCTGACTCATAGCACATCAAGGACATACACAAGTGCCTTGTGTCATCTGGGCTAGACCTGAGTCCTAGGTTATATGTCCTGGACAGGAGCTGAATATCTGACAAATCCGGGGATCTGCCAGCCTGCTCGGTTCTCAGTTACCATTTCTAATCCAGTTTTTTTTTTCCTTTTTTAATAGAAGCTAAAGACTGAAAACAGTAAGACTGTGTAACTAAAGTACAACTCCAGAACTGAAAATCTCAGGATGTAAAAATCATAGGATTGACTTAAAATCTATTTGTATTTCTCCCTTGTTTTCTCTGTCTTTTTTGCTCTCTTTCCATTTCACTCCACGTCCCAAATACATGCAAAAAATCTAGTTCTCTAGCCTGAGGGTTTGTTTTCCTCAAAATTTTGTTCACTAGATTATTTCCCTGTTTTCCTTTAGAAAATAAATATCAGACTGACTAGTTCTAGCACCTTAATAGTAAAACAATTTAATATGTTTCACGATCATAAAGAAAGACTAAGAGTTAGCAATTTCACAGGGAAAGAACTTTAAAACCACATAATATTTTTCTCTCTTTTCAGAATATTGATGCATTTCTCTCTGTCTGACTCCAGTCCCTTTTAGCCTGCTCAGAAGTCTCTCTAAGCTGCTGGCTGACCCATCTGTGTCAGGAGAACATGCTGTACTGCACACTTTGTTGTTTCTTTCTCTTCCCTGCATCAAGGAAATAGTTGTTCTTCTTTGATCCTTCTCTCAGCTGCATGACTTTTAGTTCCATCTGTCCTGTCTGCCGTTTATGAAATAACATTTTTTCCCAGTTCCTGCCAAATAACCTTATTTTGATATTTTCCTCTTTATGCTGAACGCCCAGGCATACATCTTTCATAACTGCAGGGTGTATTTGGTTCTCTGGGTTGTAATTGAAGGCCTGGCTTGAGACCGAAGGGTGAAAACTTCTGTTGTTGAGGGCAATTTATCTGCGTGAGTCCTATTAATGTGAATGGAAGGTAGGTGGCTAAATCCTAATACAGCTCACAAAAAATATAGAACTGGCTCTCTATTCCTCAAAAATAATACACTGGATGTATGATTAATTCTATAGTGCAATGTACAGGGGCTGAAATACAGGGTTGTTTAATTTTGGAAATTGCTTTATGTAGATTTAAAATCAAGAGGACATTTGCTGAAGATTGAAAAAAAAATTCAAATCAACAGCAATACATCGAAAAAATAAATGTATCTAGATAGTTTTAAAGTTCTTTTATACTTAGAAGGAAAAACATCAATATTTGTACTGTTCAGGCTATTTGTCTAAATATTGACAAATTCTTGCTATGGGAGGAAAAGGAATGCTGAAGATTACCAAGGACAAAAACATCCAAGAACTCTTTTTTTTTTTTTTTTTTTAAGTGGCCAATGAGACTATCCTTCTAAGAATAAAAGCTAGGCCTCGCACTTTCCAGGTAGTCATTTCTTTATTGTCATTAATTATTGACTCGTCTATTTGCCATTTACACATTGCCCTACCTTTCTTGTCTTTATTTGTATCTCTTTATCTTATCCCCTCAATTTTTCATTAACTAACATCAAGCTTCTCTATTTTGCATTCGAAGAATCACATCCCTATTCTAGGTCATTAAGCTGTATCATCCTTTCTTAATCCAATTGTTACATGAAGACACAATACCAAAAGGAGTGTAGTGACAACCAGGGGATCAACAGGTCGTAAAATGACCTTTAAGTCCCACATGTAGCACAATAAGGCCAAAACCACTTAAATTAGAAAGAAGAAGACACAGAAGAGAGCAGAATTAATAAGTAATTCATGAGTACCATTATATGTCCTGAGGTTGTTTCACTATGCAAGTGGCATGCTTTCAAGTGTCATGAATAGCTACAGAATATATTTCTGTGTATCCAAATACTTAATAATTACCTCCTAGTAAATAGTGATAAGGAATATGCTACATGGTCTTTGTAGTTGTCTGGAACAAATAGATTTTGCTATTCTTGCATGGCATATGGCTCCTGATGATTGTACTATCACCTGAACTCTTCATAACATATTTTCTCTTTTAATTTTTTGTGATGCTAAGCAAAACCACTGAGTTACTCATCACAAGTGATGACCGATGCTCCATCTGCAATGCAAATGTGTGGGGATAACTATGGAAAAAGAGCTTTTTCACAGCTTCATGAGCAAGTTAAGAGCAACTGAACAACTGGAGACACACACTAACAGAAGGCATGGGCAGCAGCCAGGACAGCATCTCCAGGCACTCCATATGTGGACTCTCTGTTGCCTACAGCAAATAAACTTTTGAAGCCAGCAGTGGTAGGAGAGCTGACAGAACGAATTAAAAAGTGGCAGCAGGGAGCCAAATGCAGCAGTAACGGAGGTAACAGGGAACTCCCTGAACTCTGGGCAGGACAGGCAGTGAGAGGGTTGCCAGTGACAGCGAAAAGCAGCAGAGGATGGGATGGGTACACAAAAGGTACTTTCAAGGTCAGGAAAAGTAGTAGTGGACAACTGTAATTACTACAACTGCAATTTCCAGGAAGCCGTGGAGGAACAGTTTCCCTTGAGGGATGACAGAAATACAAATTCCTGCATGGAAGTAGGTGTAGAACAGCGGACAGCCACGAACGTGTGGGGATGATTTACTGGAAACATTCCGGAGCTGTCAAAGAAACTGCCAGATTTCTCTTTTCAGAAGAGAAATTGCCAGAGAGTGAATGACAGGAGGACATGACACTCCAACTGGACAAAACGCAAGTAAACCATATTTGCCTAGAAATTCCTGAAACCCCATGTTTAGGTAACATTACTCATTTTCCAGTAAAGAAAAATTAATATTCTGAGTATGCTCCAGATTTTTATTAAAAACTGATAGAAGAGGTGCCAACATATGACAGTCACGAACCCTTATCAAAAATTCCAGAAGCATACAACCAGCAAAACACCTTGTTCTGCACCAGAAATGGCTTCCTGCATGTTTTTCTATACGTCATTCTTAACACCACTGTCTATTTTCTCATGTTTCATTATTTACCCTGTGAAGTGCAAATTTCTTCCTCTGTTCTGAAAGTCTTGTCACACATATACAGACACTGTAAGATAAAGTGATAGCTTTCTACACAGTTCTATTATAAGAACCTGAACATCATCCCAAATTACCTGTCATCAGCTGTTCAAGTCTTCTTTCCATTACTGACAAAACAAATGAACAGCTGCTTGCTCCACAAACCTGCACACTGAAAAAAAGACACACTAATCAAAAAGCTGTAAACAGCAAGCAAAAAATATATAAATGTTCTGGACATAATACCAAGTGGGTTAAGGCAGCCTGAATTCCCAGATACCTAAAAAGAAGAGTCTCCTCCAAGATGCTGTTTTATAAAATGTTCTTAATTATAAAAGTATTTCAGAAGCAGCTGCTGTATGTTAAAAACAACTTAATTCTTTGTGGATAGAAACCTATGATAATTTTTTTTCTGAGTACTGGAAAAAAGGTAAAAGTACACAGGTATCATGGAAATCATTTCATCATTAAATATTAGGACATGAATTTCTATTTATTAAGAACTGCTTAAAAATTTTACAAAGTTCATTAAACTTTGAAAAAAATGTCATAGTATAATTGCACTATTTTTCTGTGCATAATGTCATGAAGGAAAGGGAAAATGTGTTTTCCACTCAGGCAAAGATTGTTTTATGTTAAGAAAGCTAAGGATAAAAAGAGATAAAAAGGTAGCAGATAAATAAAAATATATAAAAATAAATATTATACATATTTTCCCAAAAACTTAAAGAAATTAAATTGAAAATAAATAAGCCCCAAAATTTTAGATGCAAAACCAAATTTCAAACAAATGGATGGCCATGGCAGTGAAAATTCTGTGCAATTATTTTTCATTTTCCCTCTTTACCATTTCCTCCATTTTTCACCTTCCTTTTTGCCTTAGTGAAAAATTTCTTCCAGGCCTCTTTGGAACTTGAAGAAACACTGATAAATGCACAGTGCTAATTTCCTATGCTATGAAAACAGGTTTTGAAATTCATAAGTTTCAATGCCAGAATGAATAATTGTGAGTATTCAGCCTGTTGCTTGGTGCATCCCAGGCCACAAAATCTCACCAGGAATTTAACCAGGCTCATCTCTTTGCTTTGCATGGTAGCACATCGCTTAGATATGCACTCAAGGCAATGAAAAGCCTCTATATCCCAAGATAAGCTTTTACAGCCACTAACTGTGCCAGTCACACAGCTTCCTCCATAGAGCTTCCTCCATTGTAAATAATGAGCATGCTAATTTCTACATCTACACTTACTGAGTGATAGTTTAAGCTTGCAACTGTTGGATTTTATGCTGTGGGGATTTTGGTTTGTTTTTTTTTTGGGGAGGGGAGGTGGTTGTTGTTGTGTTGTGGGGTTTTTTTGGAAGATAAAAGAGCCTTCTATTATCAAATACTTCTTCTTCAGATGTAATCATAGGTAGCCATCTCTTGACCTTTCTGGACAAACAAAATTGATTGCACTTCTTTAGTTTCACACTACAAAGTATCTCTTCCAAACCCTGAAATGCTTAATAAATATTTCCCAAACTCCTTCCAACTTGTCAAAATCCATTTTTGCACTGCTTTGGGTTGCTGTCATCTAATTCCAGTTTCACTCTCTTTCCCACAGCTGACAGAGGGAAATCCAGTGTCCTACAGCAATGTTACACGTCACACTAGGAAAGGCATTTCACCTGGGTCTGCTGAAGCACATGGCAAGGAGCATATTTTCTCTGCTGACTTTAAAAGGAACCTAGTTTCAACGCAGGAATCTTAATTCTTGGATAGATTTAGTGAGGCAGATGAATCCCACTCAGTGGTCACCAGGGGACAATCCAGCTGTCTAGACACCGGCGTGCTATGTGATTTCAGATACCTCAGGCATCACACCTGGCTTCACCCATGGATGCCTTGTCACATCTGCCAGCTGCACGCAATGCCTCTGAAAATATGAAACATCTAGGTATGTTTCATCAGGATAATTGCTTTATGAAAATGTTTTACTGTCTCATCAAGAGACCGGATCATTAAAAATAAAAACATTTTCCATAACGTTGCATTTACTGGCATCAGTTGTAATTTTAATCTTAGTTCGATTCATCTAAGAAATTCTTCCTAGGTAAAGTTTGGGATTACTAGCAAATTGTTTTCAAGGCCATTTAAGTCACTATTTGTAAATGTTGCGCCATGGCTATTTTGCCAAGCTTATGGAAGTTCCTCAGAATACAAAGATTTCCAAAAAATTAATTTAGGCAGCTCCACAGACTGTGGTGGCTGGTGAACACACATTACAAGGGACAGCGAGTTTTCAGTAAGACAAGTCCCTAGTACCACAAGAACCACTTCATGCTAGGGTGACCAGAAAGGCTTCTCCCAGGATGCTTGTTCTGTTATGTTAATCTGTCCCAGTTTGGATTCCCCGGTTGGGTGTCGGCCTCTACCCCTTGTCACTCCCCCAGAGTTCCCCACTGGCCCCCATTCCCTGGTCCTGCCTTTTCCCTGCCCAAGGATAAAACTGTGAGCTTTGGGATCATGTTCGTATTTGCCTGTGCACCCTTCGACAGTGTAGCAGCAATAAATGCTCCTGGTGGAACGCACACAAATGCCCTTCTCGACTCTTTGCTCCCGACTGTAACACTGAACCCACCCGTGCGTCTGTGGGGGCACGCGGCACCCCACAGAGCCGGGCAGGGACAGTAGTAACAGACAAGTCATTTTCTTGACAGTGAATTATCTAATTCTGTAGATTTGAAAATACTTAGTGTTGCTGTTTAACACTCTCAGAAGTGAGAGAAAATAAAGTATTTCATTCTTCTATTAGAAAATGGATGTATTTACTTAATTCTGCATTTTATTTACCAGGTTTAACAATTTTACCATCCATAGTTCTACAAAACTGCAGGCATTTTGTTCCTGTTTAAAGAACTTTGTGTTATCTTTGCCCTATTACCCATAGATTTTCAACTGACTGCTTTAGTTTTCTTTATCAGTTCTCTCCATTATCTAATACTGAATTTTTTCATTGCTATCAGGCTCCATACTTTTCCCATTATTTTTTCATCATGGACTTCACCTCCCTCTTAGCCAGATTGGTTTTTAACTGAAGAAAATACTTTTTGTCAGTGTAAAACTCCATTTCTTCAGGTATCTAACAGAATTTCTAAAAACTTCCCTCATCTATCAGCCCTACTTTTTTCTGCACAGCCTTGGTCTTAGCAGTTTTCTTTTTGGAATGTTCATTTTATAATTAAGGAATACATAATATAGAACTAAGGTGTGTCAATTAATTTGCTCTACTCTAAACAGCCCCCAAATATTGCAATAATCTAAAAATTGTCAAATTTTGGAGAACAAAAAACTTTTTTTGTTTTAAATTCTAGATTTTCTAATCAGAATTGTAATGCTAAATTGACATAAAAGCTTTGGGCTTTGGGGGCATTTTAGGGCTATTGTAACAAGATATAGTAAGGATACTCTGAGATTCTTCAGTCATGAATGGGATCCATGTGACTTGTCCCAGCTCTCTTAGACACCTGTTTGTGGCAGTCTAGTGCTGTTTATCCTTCCCTGTCAATTCCAGAACAGCCAAATGACTTATCCTGGCTGCCAAACTTGCAGGTGACCAAAGTGACATAAGAAGAATCTGTCTTGTGTTGAGATGTCTCTAAATGATCTCCTTTTCAAAGATCCCCAATTACTTTCTCATCCATTTCTTCACTAGACATCAGGACACCGTCATGTGGAATGGATTGGTGATCAGATGGAAGCTGAACTATCTGTGATCTAAGCACAGATAACAACATGGGTGGTCGTGATCATAAACTTAGACATGTAAAGCATTGGTAGGAAATGAAAATAAGGTGCCTGAATTAGAATCTGAATCTCTCAAGATTCCAGATGACACAAATTCTGAGAACTTATTAAATTAGGGATAGATTTTAAAAAATACTGAAAATGGACCATAGGAATGTCTGTTGTTACAGCCTGAGCAACAGAATTTCATATAGAAATGAAGGAGGAGATTTTCATTTATTAAAAACAGAAGCCATGAGGACAAAGCCCTAAACCCAGCTGAAATCAAGTAGTAGAGAAGTATGCAAACATATTCACATTGCATCACACAGCTGCTACTACATCACCAAATCACTGTCTCAAAAGGGTGACGATGACAAAACCATAAGGACATAAAATCACATTAGTCTGTTTCAAACTTAATCAGATATTAATGCTTCATGCTTGCCTAAATTTACTCTGTCTCAGTCAACAACTGTGTAATTCTAAAAAATCCACAGGTGTTTGAAGAGCCATCAAATTGGGTGGGTGAAAACTAAAATACAAATAATCTTTTCTTGTTCACATTTTGAAAATTATGGGGTCTTTTCTTTGATTTTTTTCTGTACTAAAGTATTTTGTCCAGGAGTATAGTTGGAAAAGGCTAAGGCAAAGATAATCAGGTTCACATTTTTTGGTTTTATTTTCAAATTTCGAGCAAGCCTCAGTTTAGGCTATAGCCTTGCCCTCAAAACAACTACAGTGCAGTTTATTATTGTTATGTTAAAACAGTGGTAGTGCTGATCAGGAAGAGTTGTTAAGTACATCATATAGAACAGCCTGGTGAACTTTATAGTATTTAAAGAACACATGACAAAAGTATGTATCTAAAGCTCATCAATAAAAGATTCATATCCTCGTTTCCAATTTTCCTCAAGGCACTTAAAAAAATTTGAGTCTATTAACCATGTTATTTAATGGTGTGAGCTAGCAAGAGGCAAGTTGTTATTTCTTCTTGCTATGAAATTTAAGTGAATAAATGTATAAAAAATTAACAATATTTATTGCTCCTTTTTCCTGATTATATGTATTTCTGGTTTTGGTGGCATTATTAGCAGCTTCCTTGTGGATCACAGCCTCACTATGAAAATGAAATGGCAGAACAGAAGACAGTTCCCAGTTATTTAAAAAGCTCATCACCACTGCCCTTTGGGCCAGACAAGTAAAGGGACTACAGCAAAGGTAACGAAGCCCTGGAAACAAAACCTACTCAAAGTATGGTCATAAATGCCACAGGGAAGGGATCTTTTTAAAACAGTGTCACAATTGTACACAGTAAACCCTACAGTTGACTTGGTTTGAAAATGCAGTCCCTGTATTGATAATCAATATGTTCCATTGTGACAAAGCAGACACATAAATGAATGCTTTCAGTTTAGACGGGATTAAAAGAGACTGCGGGAGTGAGTGGGCTGTGTGGTAAATGCTGCTTCTTTTCTAATTGAGCCACTTGCTTTTGAAAGAGTCAAAGATGTCCCTGGTGGACATAACATGGGGTGTGTGAGAAGGATAAGGTTAAAAGAAAGGAGGCTAGAGGAGTTCAAGGCACTGTTTATTACTTTGAACATTTCTGAATAAAGGGAGGGTTAGCTTTTCAGTCAGCAGAATACAGCTGTCTCGCTCCTGACTGTACTGATTTGTAAGAGTGTCTCTCCCCTTAATCTTATTCTTTTTTCTTTAATCTGTATGTTTTATAAACCTTATCTTTTCTCTGACCCTACCTTTTGAGTTAATCCCTAGTGTCCTACGCCTCTATGCCTGTCTAGGTCTATTCAGTTTTAAAAAGGCACTCAGCATTTCCAGTAGCACCACAGGGACCAGGAATGAGCAGCATCCATCCTAAGGTCTTTCCCTTGTCTCTTCAAAAACCCTGTGTTCTGTATCCACAACCAAAAGGGTCATCACTGACACATGTTACGTCTCTTGTATTTCCTGAAAATTGAGATGAGAGATGGAGACACAGAGATGAATGAGAAGAAAGAGAAAGAGAAAGAGAAAGAGAAAGAGAAAGAGAAAGAGAAAGAGAAAGAGAAAGAGAAAGAAAGAGAAAGAGGAAGAGGAAGAGAGAAAGAGAAAGAGAAAGAGAAAGAGAAAGAGAAAGAGAAAGAGAAAGAGAAAGAGAAAGAGAAAGAAAGAGAAAGAGGAAGAGGAAGAGAGAAAGAGAAAGAGAAAGAGAAAGAGAAAGAGAAAGAGAAAGAAAGAGAAAGAAAGAGAAAGAAAGAGAAAGAAAGAGAGGAAGAGGAAGAGAGAAAGATATGTAGGAGGGAGAAGGAAGGAAGCCGGGAAGCAAGGAAGAAAGGGGAAAATATAATTTCTCACAAGTGAAATGAAAAATTCAATTCAAACATAAGAACAAATTAACAGCAATATTGGAAAAAGGGGATACAAGCAAACACTGGAGGTTAAGGCTTACCAGGCACAGGGTATGAGAGGTACAGCTCATATTTTTTTAGGCATCTGCTAAATAACCAGGACCTATATCTAGATTCTCATTTTGAAAATAAATGTGGAAAATAGGCAAAAGTTTCATGAAATGTCACAATGATCTGAGAAAAGAATGACAGACAAGAGATAAACAAAGTTCTGTGCAAACCAGAATCAGACACATTTATTTCAAGACTGAGACTCTGCTAGGATTTTCTCCTGTAAATAAGAGACTAGAATAGGCAAATCTTGGTACTGAAGTAGAGTTCTTTCATAAACAAACTAATAAGGGGATGTTTCTTTCCTCGTCATGTCCTTTTTTTAAATTTTAAAAATAAATACTTTGCAATTCAAAATAGCAGAGTGGATCCTCAGGGCTTCAAATAGTCCGAAATTTTCTTCAGGGCTACAATATTCTCAAGAAGTTATTTCAAACAATGAAACAGGCTCCATTATTTCCCTAAAAATGCAACTATTAAATGACAAGATGATCCTAAGCATAGCCACTTGTGTCTATAGTAGATTCACATGGAAGCCAGGAGGTTTCGATTCTAGGCCTATAACACACAGTTGTAAAGTTGTTTTTTTCTGTTTTCACATGAAAGGGCTTCTAATTCTAATCTAATTGATACCACTATAAAAGACTGACAGCACAATATGGAAGAACAAGAATCAGAAACATTAATTTGGTAGGAAAAAGGAATTTTGTGTAGCTGGGTTACTTTGATGATGTGATCAAAATTGTGATGTAATTTGAATCATTACAATATGATAGACAATTACTAACTTCAAAAAATGGTAACTTACTTAGAAGCTACTCAATACTTCAGTGTTGTCATTTTAAAATACTTCTTTTTGGCCTCCATAAAGGCATTAAGATAAACTTGATGCAGACCATGCTAACATTGTCATAGTCACCTCCTGCTTACATTATTAGGAATCTTTCTCTTGGTCTGAAACAGATTAGCCCTATATTCCAGTCAATTATTATTGTGAAAAAAATAACAAAATTAATTTTAGCAGTCATTGCTTCAAAATTAAATTAATCAATTGCATAATTGCTTCTGATCATCTCAGAATTGGGTCTCTTTCCATTTTTTTCCCATATGTTGGGGTTTTAGGAGTTCTTCTGGGGTTTTTTTTTCTGTAAAAGGAATTTTCCCCATACGTGTTGCTAGGGGGACAAATTACTTGGTGCTTAAGAAAAACAAAAGACCTAGCCACTGCAGGTGGGGTGCATCTGGCTACTCTTTTGTTTCACCTGGGTGTGTGGACAGTCAGTTCCCGGCGTTTGGAGGGAGAGGGAGGCTGCTTCTTCGGCTGCTTTTCCTTCTGCCAGACAAATCCTGGGATCCCAAGCCTGCCTTCCCTGCTCCGCTGGGAACCGGGCTGTGGCCACCCTGCCCCTGCCGTTGTTTCAAGCCTTTGCTACGTTGTAGCCATGTTTGCCCTGCCTGCCCAGACTTCCAGGGGGATCCCACCGCAGCTCCGCAGTTTGGATACATCTCGTCTGCCATCCGGGATTTAGCCGTGCTCGTCCCTGCCATTCCAGCCTGCTGTTCCAGCCTGCTGTTCCTGAGGGTCTGGCTGGACACCAGGATCAGCTGCCCAGGAGTTTGTGAAGCCTTTGTCCCATCCCTTCCCGGGATCCCAGGGCACCGGTGCCGCGTGCTCCCCGAGCTCGCTCCGGAGCGCCCCCTGCAGCCGCGGGGGAACCATCGCACCTGCCCTGCTCACCGGGAGCCGCCAGCGCCCCTGCCGGCTGCGAGCGGAACTGCACCCGAGGGGAAAGGGCCCGACAGCCGAGAAGGCTGGCACTGGGTTTGTGGTTCTGTTCGCTGTTACTGCCATAGTTATTGTTGTTTGTTTGACTTGTTATACACATATAGATATATAATAGTAAAGAACTGTTATTCCTATTTCCCATATCTTTGCCTAAAAGCCCCTTGATTTCAAAATTATAATAACTCAGAGAGAAGGGGGGGTCGCATCTGCCATTCCAAGGGAGGCTCCTGCCTTCCTTAGCAGACACCTGTCTTTCAAACCAAGACACCATATCACCAAACAAAGTTCTTTTGCCCTGACTCTTCTGGGGATCAATGAATGTATAAATTATTGTTTTCCAGTGAATTTTATGTCTCTCCCTTTTTTTTTTTTTTTTTTTTTTTTAGATACATGCTCTTGTTATTGAGAAGAGCTGGAAAGGAAAAGTGAAATCAAAGAAAGTTGTAAGGGGAGAAATAAGACAAACAATTAATTAATAGTTTGGAGTTTTTCAAACTGAAAGTGCACACCTATAAATGTATTCATCATCACTAAACAATACAACATGAGGCATATTTAAGTCTCTGTGCTGGTTGATTTTTTCTATTCTGCTGTTCCTAATGTGCTTCTCCAAATTATCTTTCTCATTCTATTTCTCCTTATTCTTCTCTCTTTAAACTTCATCATCTTAGAAATGGTGGGAAAAGCTAAGAATTCCCAGGAAAGTAGCAATTAGTAAAACCAGATATTTCTGTAAATAAATTTCCTCATATATATATCTGTATGGGGTAGCTTTTTAATAAGCATTCATATCACAGGAAGTGAAATGAATTGTTATAGATGATAAGACAAAGGGGACACTAATAGAGCTGGGATACAGAAAAATAAGGAATTCAGCAAAATTTTTGCATGTAACATCTCCAGTTGTAGTATGGACTAAAGCTTTGATCTAATATTTATACCTCTGTGAGACACAAAAAATGTTTCATGCTTTGCCAGAAGCCAGATAGATAGCTTCTGACACAGAAGATTGATCTCAACAGGAAGATGGCTTTTAGAAACAAAACCTAATCCTGATTACAAATTTATCACTGGTGAAGAATCCTTTGGTAAACTGCATTAAAACCAAACAATTATTTTTTAAAGATATGTTCATGTTTCCAGTCTTATTTTGTCTAACAAAGATTCCAGTTATATTTTGCTGGTTAGACTGAAGAATGCACTATTGCATCTTGTTCACCAAACAGACATTGACTCCCTAATCTTTTCTTTGATAAACTAAATACATGGAACTAATTTACTCCTTCCTTATAGCAGGTTTCCCAGTTCATTAATCATTCTCATAGCTCTTCTCTAAATCTTCTCCCGTTTTATAACACTCTTCACTAAATATCAGAAATGATCCTGATACGGAGGGGTCAGTGCAAAACCCAACAATACAGTAATTTAATCTCTCTATAACTTCTCATATCCTCTTGTGGATTCATGTAGTGGTCCCATTAACCTTTTTGCCACAGTGTTATCTTTAGCAGCTTATTTTCATCAGATTAGCTCCCATGACCTCTACTCCATTTCACACTCCCTGCTCTCATGAAGGTATTTCCAGTCCTTAATGTATAACTGACTTTTTTTTCTGGCCTCTGAATATTGGGCAATACTGGGAAATAGTTTTCCTGTGCCACAGTTCCAAGTGATCAAAGTGCCTAAATTTTCATAACCTGTTTTCTTCATTATTTATATCTTCCCCTAGATTTTTTTCAAACAGAATCTTTAGTAGTACAATTCTGTATTTTTCAAATTGTGGCAATGCATGTGTAGCGAAGAATGGATCTTACTGGGGCTTCCCTGAGAGGATATCTCCTTCCTAATAATTCCCATTTACAACTTGGGGTGTGTTGATCTTGGATGGTGACAGGTGTCCACCAAGCCACTTTCTCACATCCCATCCTCAGCAGGAAAGAAGGAGAAAATAAGATTAAATAAGTGGTTTGAGATAAAGGCAGTTTAATGAAATAAAGCAAAGGCTGTGTATAGAAGCAATATTTTTTAAAAAACTGAGTATTTATTTTCTCCATACCATCAGCAGGTGATGCTCAGCTGCTTCCTGGGAAGTAGGATTTGGTACACATAGTGATGCTTCAGAAGAGAAAAGACTGAATAATGAATGCTCCCTGCTTTCTTTCTCTTAGCTTTTATCACTGAGGATGACATGGTACAAAATACCCCTTTGGGTCAGCCTGTCCCAGCTGTGTCACCTCCAGCCTCTCATCCAGCCCCAGCCTGGTGGCCTTCAGTGGGAAAGACTGGAGAAACAGCCTCGGTATGCCATGTCCAAAACCCTGGTGTGTCACCATCTGGAGGGGTTTTCAACTACTGGAAGCTGGCAGAAGGGGGTTTTACCCCTCACGTGCTGACACAAAGAAGCCCGGAGGTCAACGCTGAAACACCTCTGGAAGGCGGCACTCAATGCCCAACACACAATGAAAAGGGGTAGAGCTCCTCACCAAAAGGGGCTCTATCTTTCTGTCGCTGTTTAGCAGGCACGCAGGCAAAGGCAAAGAAGTAAAGAGAGGGGGCTCTCCGTATGTGTTCCACGCAGGTTTATTCCAGTGAAAAGACAGGGACAAAGAGGCCAATTGGTGGGAGGGTCCAGGGATCTTATACTGGGTGCAAAATAGGTGGGGAAAGGGATCTCAGCCAATGGGATAGAGACAAGCAGGTGGGATTGACAGAAAGGGAACCAATGGGAACAACACATAGGAGGGACTCAGGGAAGGATCCAATGGGGTGTCGAGGAACAAGGAACTTTCTATAACTAATACATTTTAAAGAAGGAAAATGAATATACGTAACTTCATACATAAAACAAGATGACAAAATATTAACCAGTCAGGGGAAAATATGCAAAAGGCAAAACAAGGGAATCATGGGTTCTCACCATGCTGCAAAGTTACATGCTAAACTTGGGTTGCTAGCCGCCACAGCTGGTTGTCTGAGGTGTCCTCAGGACAAAGAGTAGCTGTACCCACCTACACTGCTACAACCATCCCCTTTCCAGCTACCAATACACAGCCCAGTGCTGTGGGGACTGCCATGGGACAAGGTAACTGTCCCAGTTTGAGACAAATTGGAGGAAACCTCCTCTGACAGAAAGCAGGTTTCACCTCTTCCCTCCCCCACCAGGTTCGGGGAAAAAAAAATTCCTTGGAGGAAAGTGATTAACAAGCAGGGGGCATGCAGGCACCAAAAAAAGAATGAATTATGTTAAATAACAAAACCTCTCGCTGTGGAGAAAAACCTGGTAGATTCAGAGTCCTTTCTGTAGGTGATGTCTCTGCTCTCTCTGGAGCCATGGTGCGGGGTGGGCCCCTCAGGATGCAGTGTGGGGCCTCCTGGCGATGTTCTGGTGGTGCTGAACAGCTCCAGAAGAGAAGAAGAAGCCGAAGTCCCAGGAAAACTCCGTGCTTCAGCTAGCAAACAAGAAGCTACGTAAAAGCAAGAGAACGCAACTCTCTTCCCTGCTGCAGAGAGCAGAGAGCTGGGGGAGAAGGGGGAGCGAGTTATCTGTGTTTTTGAACACAGCCGCCGAAGGAATTCCACCGCCTTCACCCCCTGCCTCTCTTGGGTCTGCCTTAAAGACACAGAAAGGCACAGGATTCATGTCTAGGCATAGAGCAGGCAATAGGGGATACAGCATCATAAAGTGACCCCAAGACAGTAACCCCACCGCAGCAACGCTCAATGCACAACTGCATTTTGAAGCTCATGTGTAGTGGTTTGGTCCAAAATACTCACTACTGTTTACCAGATAAGAATTAGGAGAAAAGCAAAGCAGGCACCAAACTTGAAAGAATATAAAGAAATTTATTAACAGACCTAAAAGAGGGAAAAAGAAAAAAATAAAATCATACCACACCTTCAGAACTCTTCTCCTCCCCCACCTTTCTCCCTTCTCCCACTGACAATGTAAAAAGACAACCCTTGAGATGTCCAGTCTGTTTACCACTTCCATAATAGCCTTGTTCAGCTCATTTAGGAAGAGGAGTCTATCTTGCTCATGCTATGGAGAAATTATCACAACAAGACAACTGCCTGGGTTGGTTCTCTGCTCGCATCATGTGAGAGTCCCTTCCCCCGACTTGCAGCTTTTCCCACAACTGCTTTTGAGGGTCCACTCTTGAATTACTGGGGTACAATTTTAAGGTTGAGCTGTTCAGAAACTAAAGTTCTCTTCACCCATCTCTGGGAGCATTTCATCTTTAAGAACAGAGGCCCTCCTTCTTCCCTGGGAGCAAAGGGTCCTCCTCATCTTCATCTGTAGGACTATCTCTGGGACCATCTCTAGGAACAGAGGTCTTCCCCTTTCCGGGGTGGAGTAAGAGTCCTCATCGCTTCCATCACTCCCTGTTCAAACTTCTCATCAAATTACAGCTGCTTCAGCATCTGCCTATCTCAGCGCAGGTGCTTTTGCTCACAAGTTGAACATTCCACTCCCCATGCCTTCATGAAATTACAATGGGTACTCTGATATATCATAGCTTTACAACAGAATTTCAGCTTTAAGCATCTCCTCTTTCTCCTCCCTCAGGTTTTCAGCTCTCCACAGCACTAAAAGGGTTAATTTCACCCAGGCCTTGCAGCTGGAATGTCGCTTATTGCTGTTGGTCACCTGATCTGTGCCCGACAGCGGGGCAGCTTCAGCTGAATCTTGGCTGCACTGGAGAGGGGGAGCCGAGCCGCTCCGTCTGCACAGAGCAGGGATGGGGGAGGGGGGGGGGTGGCCCGCAGGTGGAGCAGAGCCCATCGGCTCCAGGATGGCCGTGGCCCAGCCCGGCCTGGCCCGAGCAGGACCTGGCCGGGCCCGCCGGCCCCCGTACAGGGCCCCGCAGCCACCTGTCCCAGCACCGGAAACGAGAGAGAGCTCTGCCCGGGGTTTGTCTATTCTTAAATGTGGATGACAGAGGCAGTCACAATTTTAAGTGGCTTAAAAAATTGTCCATATTCGAACTAGCCAGCTGATAGGTTCTGTCAGGTCACAGAGGAGCTGTAAGCACCCCTTTGCAAGAACATCACTTCCTGGACTACGCTTGCTAACCCATGACATCATGAACTACTTTTTTATGTACTTATTATTCCATTGATTTTTCATCTCTCTTCCTAGGTATTGAAATATTGCTCTGTACCAAATCAAATGCCTTGGAGATGTCTAACTATATTAAACAGATTCCTCAATCAAATTTTTAATTTCATAAAAATGAGGCAAGATATATTAACAAAGTTTATTAGTATATACTAGCGCTGATTGGCAACAATTAAAGTAACCTCTTGTAACTCTTTATTAATTTGAACCGTATCAGCCATTTCACTATTTTTCCCAAAGTCAATGGCAAACAGGCTCATAACTATCCTCTGTAACTTTCCCAAATACTGGTGCATTTATTTTTTTTCCAAATCTCTTTTGGGTTATTTTTCAGGCTAAGGTTTCAAAGACTAGTGGAAAACAAGCAAAAGTACTCCAGAGAGGGACCCAAACATCACTTTCAAAACTCCTCAATGGGAACAGTTGAATTCAGCTAAATAAAATGTATGTAATGTATGTCTGGTGTGCATCAGCTTTCCTGTTAAAAAAAAAATATATCGGTACAGAATAATATATTAATATGGTAATGAGCCATTCTGCTTTTTCCAGAGAGAGCAGAAGTATTCATATGACTCATGATAACCATTGTCCTGCATTCAGCCAGGATTAGAGGTAAAGGGAGAAAAAGATGCACATTTTTGTCTTAATCTGTGCAATGTTCTAGCAATAAGAATTATTTCCCACTTTGTGTTACGAGGATGAAAAAAGAAAAAAGGTTTTTGTCTCTCTATCTCCCTTCCACGTCCACACAGCAGTATGTTTCCCATTAATGTCAATGAGGATTACAAGTACATACGTGCAGGTGACTGTGTCAGTAAGTAAAGAAATTGCCATTTGACTGGGTATAAATTTCAGAATATAGGTGATTCAACTTCCATTAGTTATCCAGCCTGCAACCCACACTTATTTACTGAAAGAAACAGAAAGTTGCTAGCTGGCACAGATCCTTCTCCATTAGGGCTGGAGCTAGACTATCTATTCTCACTTACTGCTTCTGAGTCACTATCAGATTCTGTTACTGAGGAAGAATGTTAATGATTGTTTATTTGCTCTTGATTTATAGACACCACTAGCAGCATTACTTTCTGCAAGTTTTCTAATTTCTCAAAGGTTTGGGTATTTGTATGATGACAAACAGAACTAAATTGGCAGCTAGGTGTTCTGCAATCTATTCCTAATATATGTTCGCTCTGAGTTTGCTAAAGAGTCTAATCCACTAAATGTGCATTCACCTTCCCAGTTCCCACATTAACATGGGGATAAACACTGCCAGATTGCCTGACACCACCATGTTTCCATTCCACTTATTCTGTGGCTACAACTCTTCTTGGCAATACTGTGAACCTGCCCCAGCTGTCCAGTCTACAGAAGGGTTATAAAAGTATTTCTCTTTTGGCTATGGACACTTTCTTTTCAGCTCAAGCTGCAGAGACTTCTGGTTTTGAGTTCAAAATGTTCCTGGACTGAATCTCAAATGACAACTGAAGTGACAGCTGCCATTGTGTGACCATGCCAGCAGAGTCTGAGGCAGTGATTCTTACATGAACTAACGGGAACCCCAACACGACTAAGCCCCGTTGAGCTTCCACTGATACCAAGTCTGCCACAGTAGAAATATGGACCATAGGTGTCTGCCACCACCTCAGTCCCTGAGCATGGACATTGCCCATCCCCTTCTCCAACAAGAGACAATTTCTACACTGAGAAAGAAATCAATTATAACCATTCTATACAGAATATATCTAGACAAGGTGGTGGACTGCAGCTGAGAATTAATGAATTGAGGCAGGCACACACTGGTATAAAGTGTGCAGCATGCTACAGAGCTTTGCCATGTATCTGTGCCTTGTCTAATGAATGTAGCAAAATTGTCAGTTATTCTGAGAGAAAATTCTGACCCCAAAGAACTGAGCCAAAAAGCAATTTGTGATTAAAGTTAGCCTTGACTGTTATCAGAGAGGTCAGTGAATTTATTCCAGTTTTGTAAAGGGAATGTCCTGTTCAGACCACATAGGAACACACCCATCATGCCTGAAACAGACCTTGTAGTAACAGAACATGAGGTAGAAAGCAGAGCGTTTAATTTTGTGTGTTCCAGTAGTTGCAGCAAAACTAAACTTAAATCTGTCCTACAAGGTGATTCTTCCAACTTGCTCTTAACACCTCCAAAAAAAAAAATATTGGATACCTTGCACTAACACAATGACATACACAAATTCATAACTTGTCAAATTACAATATGAAGAGACAACTTTTTTCCTGTGTTTATAAGGATTCCAGTTCAAATACAATCAGAAAAATAAATATAATTCAATGTAAACTTGAGGGCTGACAGCCAAGTAGTTACTTAGCAAATTGAAATAAGTGAAAAATGAAAGAAGAAATTCAACAGAAAATCTCTAAATATATCCTATATTTCAGTCATTGAAATGTAGTCTTGTGTAAGTAATTCACCTTACACTCAGCTACTATTCCCATTTCAGAGATCAGAAAAATTGCTGTAGAGCAGTTAAGTTATTTGCACTAAGCTGTAGAGAAAAGAAATTTCAAGTAATGTTTTTCTGGCCTCTATTCCTGTGCTTTGGCAAAACCTTTCTAATCTACTTTATCTGAATTATAAATATAAAAACATTGTATCATCCTTATATGCAGCATCATTACTGGCATATAGAGTTAAAACTATATACTTACTGATTTTATATACTATATACTTATTCATTCAGTCATTTTATATCAGCAATGAAAATTATTTATATGATGTCATCTTTAATATAAATCATTAATATGATTACATATGGCTGCTTAATAAAGGCCTTTAATTTCACTACCGATTTTTAATATCGTTGAAGATTTTGAATATGTTTAAAATTATTTGAAGCAAAACATGGAAATACTGTGCCATTCCTTCCTGCTTTGGTTTGGGTTTTTTTAATTCATCTATTCAATCACTCCTATTGTGTTGCCTTCTTTGTAGGGACAGGTTTAAACAGATGGAATTTACTATGAATCACTTAAGGAAAAAAACCCCAAGATTTAAAAAACCGAAACAAAACAACAACAACAGAGAGGAAAAAAAAAAAAAGAAAAAAAAAAGAAAATACATCAACAACAACAAACCCCCAACACTACAGAAATGAACTCACAAGCCCCGAAGGAAGTATGTGGCTAAGATCCCTCCTTTACTGACATTCCAGAAACTAGTTCAGCCAATTCTTACTGTCATGTCAGAGGAAAAGTGCCCTCTTCTGAAACACTGATAAGGAATTACACAGAAGGAACATTTGACAGCCTTCTTGTTATACTATATCATGTTCAAAATAAACCCCAAATATTTAAATTCGTAAGCCTCCACAATAAGGCTCTACAAGTTGTGTGTGAGATACATCAGTTGGTGAGATAAGCAGAAACATATAAATAGGTATTGTGTAAATTGAGAGTGGAGAGATACAGAGTGAGTAAAATACAAAGAGACTTTTCAACACTATCAAGAACCTCACCCTAAACCTCTTCTCCATATGACAGCAGCATCAGGGGAGCAGATGACAAAGTGCTAATGGAATAAGGAGACATATCACAAACCTCTGGAAGCTGGGTCAGGAATCTGCATTATAGTCAGGTTATTGTGACAGTTCATATGAAACACCAAGCTATGTGCCAGACTTTATCAAGTGAAGGGCAATCATTCAAATTGGCATAAAAGGAAAACCTCCTTTGTTTTGTTTATTTTTTAAGAATCTCTCATCTGTGTGTCCCCATGCACGCACACACACACAAACACACGCATTGCATTTTAGCTGAGCTGAGCAGAGACTCGCATAATGCACAGTGTACACATCAAATTCTAGTCTGGTGCAGGAAAACAAAGGAAAAGAAGATGTAGGTTCTAGAAATACAAAAAAGTTCATGATGTCATATCAGAAAAAAAGACTTGAATGAAACCCAAGCAGTACTGAACATTTGAAGATAATTAAGAATTATTGTGCGCTCTGACCAACATACACTGGTTTTCTTGGCATCCACCATGAAGCAAATACATGAGAATGATTCACAACTCTGTATGCAGAATCTAGGGGCACACAGGGGAAGATATGGTCTTTAAAGGGATGGAGACTGAATAAGGTGGGGAAACTTAAGCAAAGTTTGGACTCCTTGACTGCATTGGTAATAAAAAAGTAAAATAATAATAACAAAAAAAATATTTAGTCCTTTAAAACAGACTTGGACTTCAGCTAGGTCACCACACTGGTTACATGATAGTAAAACAATCTGTATTATATTGATACCATGCTATAAAGTGAACTATTTCAAAAAACATCTTTTGGAAGCCATTTTAAAAATGACTAAAATACAACCTTTTCCTAAACTTGAAAGTTATTTTGGAAGAAGTAGGCTGTAGCAAATTTATGGTAACTTCCTTTCTTGCACAGAAACAGATTATTTTCACCTATA
The DNA here is from genome assembly GCF_009650955.1 of Corvus moneduloides. Lineage (NCBI taxonomy): Eukaryota > Metazoa > Chordata > Aves > Passeriformes > Corvidae > Corvus > Corvus moneduloides. The sequence goes on from NC_045478.1 coordinate 9,146,322, forward strand.
TATACATATACTCATGAATAATTCCTGCATAATTCAGATTCCCAACAACAAAAAAGTAAAAACAGTGATGTGTCAAACATGATGCTATGCACCAAATCAAATATCTTAAAAATCAGAATGTAAATTGTCATTCACTTTTGTAAAGGATGGGGCTAAGGCAATGCAGTCTTAAAGCTTATGATGTAACTAGAACAAAACCTGGCCATTTGCTTTAGGTGATGTGCTTGTCCTCAAATGTAAAAAAGACTTTCCAAGCACCAAGTCTTCACCAAGCTGCCATCCCTTTCTGCTTGCACTGGTATCATCATCACCTGCTGTTATTGACAGATTGGGTTTCATCTAACAAAGGTATCTGGAAAAGGATAAAAGCTGATCCTTGAAGTCACTTTCTATCTCCCATTGACTACAGAGGGACACTTAAGAGCAGGCTTTAATGAGATATGAGCATTTTTATTGATCAAAATGAGTGTGATGAATCTCACACGTGTGGCCCACATTAGACTCTTAACTTCCTTCTGAGGTCAAAAACTAGTTTAAATATGAACACTTCTATCTTTCTCTTTTCTTATTCTATCACTACACAAAGCAGAGATTATCAAAACATTTCACAGGTTCCTAAGTACAAGAGGCCTCAATGGTGCACAGATGGCCAAAGATGAGAATATAGGTTTTTTCCTTCAGTCTTCACTTGATACAGCAGCTGTGATTAGATGTCTAACACAATTAGCATCAACAAAAAACGGGTAAGAACTTGGGATGGAAAAGGCAAAGCAGAAGTTCAATTCTACTTTGAGAAGCTGGATGTTTTTTAAACTGGCTGGTCCTGATGAAATTCACCTGAGAGTATGCAGAGAACTGGCCTGAAGTGATCTCACAGCCCATGGCAATTATTTTAAGAATGGAGTGAGGACAGGTGAAGTTTCAGAAAACAGAAAAAAAGCAATCATAGTTCTTACCTTTAAAAAAATGAAAAGAAGTGTAGATCAGACAATCTCATTTCAATTACCAAGAAAAAAGAATACTGGTTCAAGTATTCAAACATCTGGATGGGAACAAGGGGATATGAATCAGCCAACGCTGATTTGTCAAGAACAAATCACGTCAAGCAACCGAGTTTTTTCCTATGACATGGTGACAGGCCTGTGTATTGAAAAGAAAAATATCTTTACTTTAGACAAGTTTTTGACAGTGTCTTTTATGACATTTTTCTCTGCAATTCAGGGTCTTCCTGAAGCTGCCATATGGTAGGGACACAACTGATTGGGATACTGTGCGGAAAGACAAACTGTTCAGCTGGAAGGATGTAAGAGTGAGGTCTGCTGGGGACTGATTTGAAGTCCAGGTCTATGGAAAACTTCCGATAATAAAAACTGCATGATGGAGTAGGGAATATAGTTGCTCTATTTCCAGATGATTCAAAGCTGAGACAAGCGATGACAAGGTTAGAATTCAAACTGATTATTATAAATTGGAGAAATTGTCTGAAGTGGCTGGGATTCAATTTAATAAGGGCAAAAAATCAAAAGTTCTCCACTTAGGTAAGAGTAACTGTCTGCAAAATTATAGGAGGAGTAATAACAGTTCTTCTGAAAAAGGATGCATGGACTATAGTGAATCATAAATTGGGCATGAGTCAGCTCTGCAATGCTATTTCAAAGACAAAATGAAGGCTTCATCCTGGAAGAGAATCATATAGAAGACAAAGTAAAAAAACTTCCTGTTTATTTCACTCAACTGCTTTGTCTAGATATAGGATTCCTGCAGGAGAAATGCTGACCAACTAAAGAGATAAGAATAATCAAAGGGCTATAAAACACAACCATTGAGGACAACCAAAATGAGTTGTTTAGTGCAGATGAGTGGCATCTGAAGAGCATTTCTATGGTCTTCAAGTATTTTAAAACACTATTGCATAAAGAGGAAATTCAAATTGGAAAGCAAGAAATCAGCCTAAAATGCAGCAACGAAGATCTAAGTTATATATTACAGGAAATAATGTCAAATGTTCTTAAACACTTGAATAAATTGCCTGGAGAAAATACAGATTTTTCAAGGCTGGAGATTTTAAAGAATTGGTAAGATGAAAATCTGTCAGGCATGGTTTAGGAAGAGCTGAACCTGCCCTGCGGGAAGAAGACGTATTGGGTAACTTCTCAAGATCTCTTCCAGAAATGTGATTTTTCTACAACTTTTAATGCCTTTGGCTCCTGTGATAACAGAGACACATGGAAAATGAGAAGGGAGTTTTTCTAATAATATGTGTGGCAGATCTAGTTTACTTGTATGAATGTAAGACCTCTGGAAAATATTTATTAATGGGAATACCTACACCTCTTTGTAACACTCCTTATTTTACAATGTCTCCATAACAGTGTCCATTTAAGTCCAGTCCAGTCCAGTGCACTGCAATTCCTGAGATGAAGTGACAAAACTTGCCACAGGCACATGTAAAAGAGAGAACAGCACCATGGAAGGCCCAGAGGAGTGCTCTAAATTGCCTTAATAGGTTGAGATGGACAAGGATTCCAAATCAAACTGGTTGCATTTGCCAGTAGCTGTCAGTATCTTTAAAAAAAAAAAAAAAGAGAGAGGAAAGGGGAAGTAAGAGCTCTAGTTGCTCTTGACATGATTTCATTTAACTCGCTAGGTCTCTGACCTTTCAGCGCTGGTGGAAATAAAAGTGGAAATGTAACACTGAGGGGGGAAAATTCATGCAAATAATAACCTTTAAAGCCTCCATGTGAGATTTTTTTCTTTTTTTTTTAGTGGAGAGAAGTCTGATGATCCAATTATGCAAGTCATTAGGAAAACAATGCTGAAATTTTGTGGCTAATGGGATTTTAAGTTATATTGACAATGAAAACCAATTATACTTTAAAAACTTTTTTTCTCCATCTGCAATTGCATTATTTTAATGAAATAGCATGCTAAACCTCAAGTAGCCAAATGAATGTTAATTATAGAAATATTTGAGTTAACAAGAGAACCCCTCTTTTTCCATGACCTCATAATTTCACAGGTCTGAATAGAGGCATAAAATCATTCAATTTGCGTCTAAATTGTTTGATGATGTAAATATAGCAACCTTTGAACTCTTCAGAACTCCTGCTTTAGAGTAAAATTTAGATTAACTTTCTTAAGAAGTTCAGTGGAACCAGAGCTCAACCACAGGATGAAAGCAACTCCAAGACTTGGGAATTAGATAGTGACCCAATTCTTCCAGGTCAAAACCAATTCTAGTTTAACACATTATAACTTTTCTGCTTTAATTGATTTTTCCACTATCTATTTATCTTTCTAATTGGATAGTAAGGTACTAGCTGAAAAAAAAAAAAAAATCTGTACAATCCAAGCAGTTCATGTAAGAAATTTCAGTAAATGAAAGGGCCGATGGGAAATTTTTCAAGGTTACTGGATAATTAATAGGAGTCACAGAATTAAAAAAGGTTTTGTCAGTTGCTAGTGTCATCAAGCTACAGGCAGAATAAATCTGTGATATCCTGAAACATATCCCCCTTCCTGCAACAAGCAGGTTGTAGGTTTTATTGAGCTGAATGTGCAGAGAATAAAAGAATCATAAAATCACAGGATGACTTGGGTTGGAACAGACTTTAAAGATCTACTGGTTTCAACTTCCCTGCCATGAGCAGGGACACATAATAGAAGTATCTTGAGTGGGCAGGAACCTTTTGGGATGATCTGGCCCAACTTTCTCTTGAAAGCCTGGTTTATCAAGCATCCTGTCAAGCCAAGTCTTGAACAACAAGAGAAACAACAATTTCCAGCAAGAGAGATTCTACCACTTTTCTGGACAAATTACTACAACATTAAATCTTTTGCAAGATGAAGTTTTCTTCATATTTCCTTGGTGAATTTCCCTTAAAGCAACTTCTGCCTGGTATTTTTGTACTGTCAGCATGCCCTCTTGTGAAGTAAATGCCTCCATCTTCCACATAACTATCTTTCAGGCATTGGGAAATCATTATTAGATATCCCTGGAGCCTCCCCTTTTTTGGGCTGAACCCTATTTATTCATGCTTTCTTCATATGTCAAATCCACCAACCCTCCAGTCCTCTTGCTGACCCTTTAGTAGATCAGCTTTAAGTTTTAGAGTCGCTCTTGAACTGGAGAAACTCCAACTAGACATAATAGTTCAGGTATAGCCTAACAAGTCCCCAGACAGCATAATCACATTTTTTGATCTTCGGGATATGCTCTTGCTAATGCATCCTGAGACAGTTTGCCTTCATTGTCACAAAAGAATGTGTCATGGGAGCACCACAACCTTGCCTTGATCAAGAGCTGAGTGCCTGACTATAAGCTGCAGACAGCAGGGCATGGCAAATAAGTCCTGAGTGTAATGAGGCCTGATATTGGCATGGATCAGCAAGGGATGAGAGAACAATACCAAAAACCACTGGAAAGGGACACCATGATATCAGCACGGGCTGACTTGACTGGAAGCCTGTGACAACATTTGGCTACATGCACATAGACACACAAACACCCTCCAGGTAATAAAGATCATTGAGAAACATTTTTACAGGGACACATAATGGCACACACAAACAGGGGACTCAAGCTGGGACCATTAGAGACCAGTGCTGAAACATCAGTCAGTCTCCTGCCTGAACTCTTGCTCCTGCCCAGGTGCTGAACATATAAACCACATCAAGAAGACAGGTTAAAGTGGCCTGACTGCTCTTCTCTTAACCTAACAATGTGCAAGAATTAAAAACCTTGTTAATTTGCCTTCAGCAGCTGTATTACACGAGTGAAAGAAGAGGTGTAGGCTTCTCTTCTGTGAAATTGCAATTCACTTCTTTGCCAAACAAAAACTTACCCCTAAAATGTGCCTGTGTCTACAGCAGTATAAGATATCTTACATGATACTGTCTGGAATAGGATTTTGGCTGTGAAATTAGTCATTTGGCTTCAAATAGTCATAAGACAAAATTTATTTGAAGGCAAAATAATCAGGAATGAACATAAAATCCAGAACAGTATTCATGCATCAGAAAAAAACATGTTTCCTGCTTGCTCATAGATCTTTTCTATGAATGTGGGCAAATGATTCATTGTTTTGTATGGCTATTCTCCCCCATCACCCTTGAGCTGTTTACTACACTGAAGTACTCTGGAACTGGAATTATCTTTTAACAAAAATAAGTGATAGTGCTGCCGCAGAGATTGTAACTTGGTTCTGAAATACAAATGACAAATTGTAAATGAAGCCATAAAATTCACAAGGGTCAGAAAACTTCTTTTTAAGAGAAGTATACAGAGAAACAAGTATTCAGCCAGTCCACTGCTACTGAAAAAATTATAAAGTCATAGATCATTTATGTTGGAAGTGACTTCCAGAGGTCACCTAGTCCAACCCCTTTCTTTCTTATTGTACCACTTGAGGCAAAGTGGTCTCCTGTGTTAATAAACAATTTTGTCACCACAGCCTTTAATTTTTACTCTTGCTCTGAAAGCTGTATCATATCAGAGACTTAGAAGATCTAAAAATGGATGAGGACTTAGTAGATCCCTGTGCCCGAGTCTGCATGCAATGTGTTTCCTCCAGTAGCTGTAAGTTGTTAAAGATAGTTTGTCTCTGACATCAGAAAAGGTATTTCTGACAGTATCTGGAAAGAATTCCACTTGCAGAGACAGATTTTGTGATATTTGGTAGATCACATGCATTTTAGATTTTTGTACCAATTAATCTGCCTCCTAAATTTACCACAACCATTTTGCATGCCAGGTATTTCTGTCCCCATGTGCAGATCATTTCCTTTATGATGTGGGAAAGATACAGCCAGGACAACACATAAAAAGTGAAGCTTCCTGAAACTGGAAGGATTTGCTGAAATGATAAGGATGTACCAAATACAACCCAAGGGAAGACCAAAAATCAACCCAAGATATACTTGACAGATCAGGTCTTGTAATGCACAACTGGGAGGTGTTCAGACATTAATGGTGATCAGGACAGGATCTGAAGCAGTTTTGAGGATAAAGGGAAAAAAGCCCAAACATGTTCAGAGAACCTGGTAAACAGCTCACTTGAAAGGGAATAAAAGCCAGATGATGGCTGAAGATCCCAGATTAAAAAGGCACTGGCGTACTGATGTACTAAATTTAGGACTACTCAGATTTTTCTCAAGGTGGGGTATCCTGGCATACTAGGAAGAGAGATATGTGTCCTCAACAATGTCTGCAATTTGTCACAAAGAAATATGTTATTAGTGATATGCTTTTGTATACAGGTCATTCACTGGGTGCAACATCAGGGACCCTCCTGCCAGTCTCTACCTACCTGACATTACTTATTAGCAGCCAAAAGAACTTTTTTTCCCCCTAATTTAACCACATATTTAAATTACTTTTATACTCCTCTGCTTTAGACATACAATATTTATTGTATTTATTATTAAATTTATTAAAAATTAAAATATTTATTTCTTCATTTTGGACTAGAATGTCAACCTAGCTTTCATTGTAACGGCTATTTAAAATTTGTATATTTTGATAGAAAAAAATAGGTGACAGCTTTTTAAAATACTTTTTAAGAGCATCTATAACAACAGCTGGAGAACCACAGGAATTCTGCTAGCCAAGAGAAGTATATTGGGTTGGTTATTTCAGTCTCATCAGCTTCATATTTGATTTTAATAAGATATTTTGAAATGGTTTCTTTTCCCTGGAGATCTTGTAATAGCTCAACTTTGTGTAAGTGTCCTCAGTTCTTACTGAAATCAAAAGAATGTGGACATCCTCTAGAAAGTTTCAGTATTGAAGAATCTGAACCAGTAATTTTTGTATCATCTATTTACTTAGATTCTAGACTCCTTGCACAGGAGCATAGTCCAGGAGAAGAGTAACATGAGCAAAGTGTGCAAGATCTGAGATGTAAAGCAATATTGTCTTTTTCCAGCAGCAAAAGAAAGTTAAATTTCCATTTTATGTTAAAAAGTCAAATAGATTTAATACTGCCTTAAAAATATTTGTGTTTCAGGACACTTTAAAACCTCATTAAGAAAATTTAGAGGAAATAAACAAACAGAAACAAACAATCTCAGAATTTCTAAATCTGCGTGCAGTTCTACATCAAGCAGCATGACAGGATATACAAGTTCAGTGCCACTAACATCCGATTTATGTTAATTTAACTGTGCAGTCAGCCTAAGCCCCACTGCCCAGCCAGTGGCAGAATGAGCCCCTAACACAACTGCACGTGGCTGCGTGGCAGAGGAAAGACAGCATCTCTCCACAGCAGCAATAAACACTGTTCAAGTTGAATCTGCAAGGGCAGAAAAGATTAGCATGGGGGCAAATGTTCTACCAAGTAGATTTCATGCTTTGTGTGGGCATGAAAAATAGAAAGATCTTTGCCCCTGAGGAGAAGAATTTAACAAAAATGGCAAATATATTTATTTTTTCATCTGTAATAGTATCCTGCCAATAGATAAGATTTTTTTTCAGCACATCCATAGGCACATAATAGCTGTGCTTCCACATTCAGCAATACTGGTACTTGTGCTGAATCTGTCTCTGGCAGCTCAATCCAGCCCCATGGGAAAGCAGTCCAAATCATGGGTTTCAGCAGCCTGTGTCCGTTCCCCAAAACAGCATTGCAGAGAGCACAGTGGAGATGTAGGCATGAGCCAGAAATGAAAGGGTTGGGAGTGACTATCCTTTCATAGCCATTGGAGAGGTAAGAGATGCCTGAGATGGGCAAGGGTGCCAGAGCAACCCCTGCCTGCATCTCAGAGGTTTTTCTGTGCTGCCAAAAAATAACACCAATGTCATCCAAAGCATAATTAAGTGACGTATAAGCGGTGTTGTGTAATACATTACAACTTAGTTCACTACTCTCTTTGTTCTGAACTTTGCTTTAACTCTTTTCTGAGGATCAATACCTGATCTGTGTTTTCACAAAACATAATTAACCTTAGACCATGTATGTAAAAACTTATAAGCAGTTATAAGTAACTCCAGCAATCTTTCAAAGAAAGCAGCTTAGACTCTCTGAGTGAAACTCATTTCTATTCCCAAAGCAGAGGAACACATACAGTATTCAGAAAACAAATTTAAAGATGCTGTTCAAGCAAGTCTGTATTTATTGCTATTACACAGGTATCCTCAAATGAAGGACTTCAGCACAAACACTTCAGGCTAGTGCACCTCTTCTCTTACCTCTGGTTAGTCACTGTTGAAGAGCACCTCTGGCTGGTGTTGAAAGCCTGGCAGTTCATTTACAGAAAACATTCTTTGGCCACTTGAGGCCATGGAACCACCTTCCTCTAACTACTGCATTTTACCTTCACTCCAAAGCCTGACCAATAACTGAGTCTTTCATGCTAACAACAGCACAGAAAGTTACTATGGCAGCAGGCAGCTACACAGTTCAGCCTTGGGATCACGGGGTTTTCAGGGATGATGGGTTGTGATGGCTCTCTCCTCCATATGTACTTCTTCCTCTAACTTAATGGAGACCCAATTTGGTCTTGTTAGGGGAACTATTTCCCATTCCTAGAGGATGTCACTAGACTGTTCAAATTTCACTACAAATTGACATGAATTTCATCTCCTCTTTCACCACTTGGGCAGAGGATGCAGGTAGGGACTCATCTACAGTCACTTCTTCCCAGTGCTGAAGCAGAAAGACAGTACCATGGCTGGAATTCCACACAGAGAGGCATAAAGGAGAAGGCAGAGAAGGAGGTACAGAGGATTTGCACAGCAGAAAGAAGGTCCTGCTTCATTGGGATGGGGCATAAGAAAGTACCAGAGAACATGAGAGGTGTTTGACACTAGCCCAAGTAGAACTCAGTCCTTCCAGATTTTTACACTGAAAAGTCCTCCTCTCCTGTGCTAGAAACACAGATTATCCCAGGGAATACCACAACTTCTTCCTTTATGCTGCTTTCTCCTCCTCAAGGGTAAAAAAAAAGTCAAATATTCACAGAAAATTTTTGTGAGTTTCATGCACGTGTTCAATTTTTGGCATATATATAATCCTCTATGTATAAAACACAGCTTTGCCACACTTCACTAAAAGAGGGTATATACCACGTGAAATGGGAACTTATAATAACCTTCAAAACAAAACAAGAAGAGTTATCATTTTGTTTGTCGATACAGAAAGAAAGAACTGAATATCTGCATGTAGGAAAGGCTTGTTCCTTTCCCGAGCAGAGGGAAGCTCTACTGGGAGACAAGGATGGATATTTTATATACTCCAGCGCCATCTAGCTCAAGGAAATAAAATTCCACGTTGCACAATGGCTGCTGAAGGACACTTTTTAGTGCTAAATGTTAAGTCCATAAATAATTTCTGACCCTATGAAACAGCTCTTAGCTTATCGAGTGACATTTTAATATTTTTTTCTACCTTATAAATGCATGTGAGTAGTATAGAAGCTCCTGTGAGAGCCATCTGCCACAGAAAATAACTGGCATATGCTATTTTCTTTATTTCTCATCCAAACTGAAACTTGAGATAACCTGAAATAATGCTAGAAATGAAAACCCAGGGCACCTACATTTTGTGGGTGTTTTGGTAGAAAACAACTTAAATAACAGGAGACAGGAAAATAATAAAAACCAAAATTCTAATAATGAGAGAAAGATCTTGCCAGTCTTGCCATTGAGAAAATTTGTTATAAGGGGGAAAATCTGTAGTGTATTATATTACTTCTTTCTTTTTTTCTAGAAATGTCAAATGAATTTCTTCACTATTCAATACAAAGTTCAATTAACTTGTACCTGTTTGAAGTTTATCTAAATTAAATATCGGGATTTGGATAGAAGTGATTTTAAATCCACCAGGAAAAATAAGAAAGGTTTTCAAAATTCTAGATAGCTTCTTCATGATGATGTTCAGTCTAGCCAATTTAAAATGGGATTGCAGGTCTTCTAAAATGTAAGTTTTCAAAGACCACATTGCTGATATTGTTCCACTGTTCTTCCCTCACAGTCTGCATTCTGTAATTTTTTGAGGATTTCTAGTTATAGCAGGTGAGAATTCATTTTAATATAAAGTAAGGGCACATCTACTTTTGAAATTTATCACAGAATGAATCATCATGTCTATTGATTATGAGAGAGCTAACATAACTACTTTAGGTTCCACTGTGTACACCTTGGTTTTACTAGGACAGACCTGTGTCTTCAAAGAGTGTACTTGAGCCACAAAACATCAGAGGTACTTTTCTTCTGTTTGTTTCTATGAGAAAAGAATTTTCACAGTTAACTTGTTTTTTGGGGTTTTTTTCAGCTTCAGTCATGTCTTTCCATGCAAAGGATAACCTAAATCCAGGTATGAGATGCATTCCATAGCAGTGTTAAAATGTGGTGCTCAGTGGGCTCTGAGAAAGCCAGCTCGGGAGTCAGAAACCATGAAGGTCTACTGGAATGTGTTCTTAAAGAGTCTAATACAACCTTTGCTTCAGGTAATTCGGAGCTACTTCAGAGCTGTTTGTGAAGACACACTGTAACTCTTCAGCTGATGGATAAAAGCTTCTCTGCCAAGAAAAAACACATGTTGCTGCTGAATGAGAAGTTGACAGTGAGCACACCCACAGGAATTTTAAATAGCATATTTCTAGTTTTTTCATAATAATACTAAAAACACACTGGTGCACAAGTGACCCAGCACTGTTGAAAAAGACTGGTCAGAAGGCTAAAAAACAATAGGAAGAACTGCAGCCACCAAGAAAGCCAAATATGCATCAGTAGGAGGCACAGGATATCCTCTGTGGCCTACAAGCTCGTACCAGCTGAAGTCTGTGCTCACCCACAAGAGTTTGGCACAAACGGAGCTTCCCTGGGCATGAATTCTGACCCAGGAACCCACTGTGGAGCAGCAATACCATGGTGTTTTACAAATATCCGAATACATTCGTAAGCTTTCTTTCCTCAGTGCATATACAATCCTACCTGAGGACCTTTATCACACACACCCAGAAAACCACAGGTTACTCCTCCCTTTTACTGTTACTATCACTGCTAACCCATTTCAGTCAATTAAAAGAAAATGATCAAATTTACTAAAAGGTAACCTTTATTTGATGGTCAACATCTTGCCCTTTCAAGCTAGAAGCTGTTAAGATGTATGTGGTGCATATATAGGTGTGCATATTTGTGTCTGTATGTTTGCAGAGCCAACCCATAATCAAAACACGTCCCAAAAATATCATCATTTAATTTTCTGTATTGCTGTGCCTTTGCTACCCTCCAGCAAAAGAGGAATTTTATTATAACTCAATATATATGCAGCAGTTACAAGGTACAAGTTAACCTTCTTAATAATTTTTGTTGTTCCTCTTAAAATATTATCATATAATTGCAATTAAATAGGGTCGTATTTTTCCATCAAGAGTTGTCAATTTTAAGTACAAAGTCTTTATACCATCACTTATTAATTAGAAGTGCTGCATCCATACATAATACTACTGTACCATTAAATGTGTATATAATGTTATGTTGGATGGAAAGGAAGGAGGAGCTCTATTTTGCATAGACTCAAAGTCTAATTAGGTTTCATAATTAGGCTTTTGACCCTGATTTCAGCTGGGAGCCTGAATTAGCAATTGAATTTCTGTTGGGCTGGTGACCCTATTTGTAGTGTCACAGCCTGAGCTTGGAGAAACATTTCTTTGGGAACCCTTGGCTCGCAGTTACGTGTTCTCCTTGTACTCACTACAACTCCCTGGGAGACTCAATTAGGGTAGGATCAAGTTCCTCTTTCTTGCACCAAACTCCCTCCTATAATTTCAGAGGCCTAATGAGGCAGATCATCAAAAATAAGTTTCATAATATGACTGGGGAGAGGTAGGTGATTTTAAAGGGTTTTCAGGGAGAGGAGTCATCTCTGTAACTTGGTACCTAACCTGAGACTGACAGATTCTTCCTCTGGAGTCACAGAATCATAGGAAGGTTTGGTTGGAAGTGTCCTTGAAGATCATCTAGTCCCTCACCATGGGCAGGGACACCTGCCACTAGACCAAAGTCCTTCAGAAGCACCTGTTTTGCTTACAGACCACACAAGTTTAAACATTTACCTCAGGAAGACTTACTGAAAAGACATCTGAAACATATTATAAAGTCAGATGCCTGTTTGTGGTGGGTTTGAGCCTAGCTTTGTTATCATAATATTTTAATTCCTATCTCCTATAGGCTACCAGCATCTACTTTTCACCAATTTTTACATATTTACTCATTGAAAACCAGGCAGAAATAGGTTGAAAAGAGAGAAAAGATAAGATGAAGTCTGAATTTAAATGACTGTCACACATGAAAAATCGAACTTTCATTCTCAATGGCATCACCTCTGAATTTTGCCCTTAGAATTTACATTTTATCATCCTCATCAAGATCCAAAAAATGCTTCCCTTCTCTTCCCTTCCAAAACAACTCTAAACCTTGCAGCATAAAATATAGTATAGCCACCCAGGCACCAAGCATAATGAAATCTAGCAACAATAACTCAAATATGTGTCTCCTTGTCTGAGTCACTTTAGAGACATCCAGAAACATAAATATATGTTTTCCCTGAAAGGAAGCAGTTTTCTTCCTTTTAATCTGAAATAAAATTCTGTCCTCATATCCCAGGGAACTAAAGGTGACAATAAGAGCTTGACAATGTTCAGGAGATGTGCTTTTCACATTAACATTGCCAACAACTGCACCATAAATACTGGGTATACAGAAAGTGCATTCAATCATTATAGGAAGTGCAATTTAAAATCTGAAATTCACTCAAATAAATCAGTAAAAAGAGTTAAGGGATCTAAGTCTCCAAAACCTAAAATGTACTTCCTTTATTTTCCAGCTTTATTTGCAAGGAATTCTAAAATCTACTGGAACAAAATATTCCTCTTAATGTTCTGTAAACTGCTTATTAAATATGAAGCTTTGTTCCGTTCATCTTCCCTTTTCCTGTGCTACCCCCTTGCCAGACGTCAAGGAGCTCATGCCAAATGTCTGTGAATTCATGGCTTATGAAGGGCAGGATTGGATGAGTGAAGGAAAATCATGCACAAAAGACAAATATATTACTGTCCCCCAACCTCCTCTCCTTTATCATCACCAACACACAGTTGCACGTAGAGAGCTGGGAGCCAATATGAGCATCTTGGAATTATCTGAGATATAGCACATGCTGTCAGACCTCTTGCATTCAGCCCTGGAGGTCCTCCATTCTGATCCTGGGGATATTTGATATGATGGCGTAGACTGCATGCTCTCTGCTGCGTTTATTCTGCATATTGGAAACCCTAAAGAAGGGCTACAAGGATATGATATCAGCCCTTGCCAAAGACACCCCGTCACTGAAATAATGCTTATGTCCTGCTGGCACACATAGAATGTGCCCAAAAATCTGGAGGGGTGCCATGAACTGCAGTAGAGATTCAGGTCAAAATTCTTTCTATCCTTACAGCCCCAGATGCCCAGTGAAAGAGTATAAGGAACACAGCAAGTATAGAATGAAAAACCTTTCAAAAAGCCAGCACTGAAAATATTGGAGAGTCCTGAGCCAGTTTGTATCCACGACACACATTTCAGAGAGCACAGTGGGCCAGCTGTCATTCCTGAGGTAGACCTGGTGACTATTTCATGAGCAGATGGGAAATGCCATGTTCTTTAGCAGGCTGTTAACAAGAAAACAGCCTGAGACAACACTCAGTGAATTAATATTCGCTCTCTACATTTCATAATAGGAGTCTGATCTTTCCCACAAATATTAAAACCACTTCTATCAATTTATCAGACCTACATATAAGACTTTTTGTTTTAGCATCCCTATTCTTGAATGTCTCATGCAAGGTAATTGGGGCAATTTCCTAGTGTCTCCTTTTAACAAAATTTGTTCCCTTAAAAAGTGAAGATAAAGATGGGGGGAACAGAGGAAGGTATGGAAACTGCTATAAAATATAACTGATTGATTTACAGTTTCTTTAATAGACTGATCTAAGGTGTCTAATGTCTATGTCTAACAACAGCCTCATTTAAAAAAAAATGCTTTGCCAAAGCTTATCCCATTTTTATAAGCCATAAATTTCAAGAATGACAACAGTTTCCCCCCACACACATCTTCTAGGCTGTCCTTATCAATAACCACCATGGGAAGTTCAAAAAAAGGAGTACAAGAACCAGGTGAAATACAGAAAAACAATTCCCAACCTCCTGCAGTCCCACAGCATCAGGAAAATCTATCCTGCAGTCATTGCTCCTTCTCTTCACACTTGTGAAAGATACCATTAAGTTACATATTTACAAATCTAGAACAAGCCCTATTTCTTCAAAAACAAGTTACACACTTTAAAAGTCACCCTGATGACTCTCCTGGATCACTGAAAACATGGGTAAGGATTAAAGCAGGATGAAAACATATTACAGATTGCCTCTGAAAGCAGTCCTTGGGGAAGTGCATTTGCAAATAAAAGCAAAGTATGAGGAATTTCTAATTCCATATCTCCCATTCAGTGTTCCCTCTTGTCGAAAACGGTGCATCCAAACACACACTCTGCCTCTACTGTCTGACATTCTCTTCCTTCTTTCCAGTATACAGAAATGTCCCTTTATCCAAAAAATACACATTTTTTAAAGGCACCCCACTTCTCTGTAGGATTGTCATAGTTTAATCCCAACCTGAAACTCTTTCCCACACAGCTGCTTCCTTATTTACCTCCTGGTGGGATAGAGGAGACAATCAGAAGGGTAAATGTGAGAAAATCCACGGATTGAGATAGAAATAGTTTAATAGGGAAAGCAAAAGCCACACACACAAGCAAAGCAGAGCAAGGAATGAATTCACCCCTTCCCAAGGGCAGGCAGGTGTTCAGCCATCCCCAGGAGAGCAGGGCCCCATATGTAAAAGTGACTTAACAAGACAAACGGCATCACTCTGAATATCTCCCACTTCCTTCTTCTTCCCCTCAGTTTTATCTGCTGAGCATGACACCACATGGTCTGGGATATCCCTGGGGTCAGTTGGGGTCAGCTGTCCTAGCTGTGCCACCTCCCAACTTTTTGTGCCACCCCAAGTCCCCTCACTGATGGGGTGAAGAACAGAAAAAGTCTTGACTCTGTGTAAGCCCTGCCCAGCAATAATGAAAACATCCCTGTGTTTATCAGCACTGTGTTCAGCACAAATCTCAAACAGCTGCATACCAGCAACTATGAAGAAAATTGTCTACTCCAGACAAAACCAGCACTTTTCACAATATTTTCAATTTCTTAAGCAATTCTAAATGAATGAAATGAAAAACAGGCATATATAAGAAATTTAGGGTGCTTTCAACATAGCATATATGCTACTGCATTGTAATTGACCATTTTATGAAATGATGCAGTCCTGTTTAATTTCGGTCGCAGCTAAAAGTAAAAGAAAGCCATTTCCTGGTTGATTTCAGTTGGAATTGGAGATAGTTTTTCAATATGACCCTTGGCAGTGCTCAAGAAAATGGGGGAAAGAGGCAGATAAGGCACTGAATGGAATAAATGGATCCAATCTGATCTCAGTTACTTCATATGTTGATAGCATAGTGGAATGGCAATGCACAACCAGTAACCTCAGCCATAAGAAACTTAATGATGGATGAAAATGAAAAACATCAGGATGCCTATTTATCTACGAGAATTAGAATCCTTTAAACAAGTTATGAATGAAAGACGTGTAGCTAAACTGGATTTTAAGCCAATTAGAAATGAATGAAAATTCTAATTTAAATGGACATCATCTTTCGCTAATATTAGAAAAAAAAACTACTTTCTACATTTTATTGGAGTTGATAAATTTATTGTGACACTTGAACAGGACAGCTATTTCATACTAAAAGACAGTTTCCTCTGCTTCGGAAATAGTCAAACCCAGCCCTCAATTTTGAATTTTATTTCCTGTTCGTGAATCACTCATCATTTTAAATTGTTGTTATTACTTTCAACTATAATGGATGGATTAAAACAAACTTTTATTGGCATAATCAACAAAAATAATTTGGACTTTGCTGCATAATTATATCTAGGACAATTCTGTCTAATAATCCAAAAAAGAAACTGTTAACCTGCATGATGCACATTAGTAATAAGGTGCTGGACTTCTCCACACCTCTGAAAAGTTACATACCATTACATTTATGGCTATGTAACTGAGTTCAGATCTGGTCTGGTACATCTAACTTACTAACATGTTTTGGACATCAGTTGGCCATTATATTGTGCCAATCTTAAGAGTTACATTACCATGCCCTCTAAAAATTCTGAGGTGAGACAAAGGTCAGGTAATGGACTCCTTTTTCTCCATTCCTACACATATTTGTGAAGAGTACAGTAGGGAGAAGCAAAGGAACCTGTGAGGTCAAAAACTATCACCTCCTGGGCTGCCCACAGAGGTGGCTGTCCTCTTTAAGGGCTGGCAAGAAGATTGCTGGGGATAAAATGTACATGCTTTTGAACCCAGAGGTGAGGAAATCTTTAGAGCTTTATACTGCAGCCACTACACACAACAGAAAAGAAACAAGTCCTTAAAAGCTTTGCTGATCCAAAGGCTGGAGCTCAGTGCAGAACATCAAATAGAGAGGTAAGAGGCAGCCTTCTCTCTTCGTCTCTCTGCAGATGAGGTACTTATGGAAGGTATTCCACAAGCAGCAGCAATGTGATTGTAGAGACATACTTCCTGCCATAGTGACAGGACAAGGGGAAAGTTTTTAAATGTAAAGAGGAAAGGTTTGGATTGATGTTAGGAAGACGGCCAGGGACTGGTGAGCCACTGGAACAGGTTTTCCAGAGAAGAGGAGGATCTTCCATCCCTGTAAGTGTTCAAGGCCAGGTTGGATGGGGCTCTGAGGAACCTGTCTAGGGGAAGATATCCCTGCCTGTGGCAGGAGGGTTGAAACATGATCTTTAAGGTCCCTTTCAACCCAACCCTTTCTATGATCACCTAATGCTGTTCAAACTTATGATATTATGGGGGTTTCTGTGACATAAATGAGAGCAGAGAAATGCCCTTCTGCATCAGAACTGCTACACGGCTTTCCTTGGAAACTGTCATTGTACATCACAAGCAAAAATGATGCCAGAGGATGAGTAATGATATTTCTGATCCACAAATAAAAACCTTTTTAGAATTACTGGGGCCTATGGTATAGCATTACACTGAATTGTTTTAAGGTCAAGCAGAAACTGTAAGATTTATTAATTGGATCTAACCATGCTTTTTTTTTTTTTTTTTTTTTTTTTGCCAAAAAGCTATTATAATAAACATAATCTTTCTTTCCTCCATTGGCTCTGATATGATAAATTTTAATGCACACAGAAAGACCCATGTTATGCTATCCTTAGTATCTGCAATACCACTTATCAGAAAAACAGGTGAATCTGTTTGAGAATGAATAGGAAAATAATGATTTTTTTTCTCAAATAAGAATTCCAAAGCATAGTCATTAAACTAATAAAATAAAAAAAAAATTTGCTTGAACAGTTTATGCTGTCACCCAAAGGAAAATTTCATATTTCCATCCCTCAGTCACTATCAAACTTTTCCTCAGAAAATTAAAAAGTATGTGTTTTCCTTCTGAAAGGAAATATAAAAGTAAAACCTTGCAAGAATACTGTCATTTGAGCAATTGGGTAAAAATTGCTTTTTCAATTCATAACATAAGCTTACTTTAGAACTGAATTGAAATCTTCAATAGGAATGAAAAAGTGTTTTACTTTAATTCCAAATATGTAGCTCTTCACTATGGTCAATTTGCTAGCATGGCATTTTCTTGTTTTCTACTGAGGACTTCTAACTCAGTGCTAGGAGCACTTTCCTGGAATAATTACAAAGACTTCTAGTCCTTGAAGAAGCTCTATGGAGTTAAAAAGAGAATGGAAGAAAAAAACTAAAACCACTGAAAATCTTCCAGAAAGTTCTTATTATCTAAAAGCAAGCCATTGTTTCTGTATTTCAGATTTTTGGAATGATGTTGAATGAACAGATGTTCCACTACACAGTCTCTTAACATGCCTGACATTGATAACTTCTGAAAAAGATCTCTGAAAGACGGATACTTACACAGCTTTCATTACCAGCACCAAAGTCTCACAGTGTTCAGTACTTTGTTCCCTACAGGAGGGAGTAAGCAGGGCTGGTCTGTGGGGCATAGACAATTGCTGGAGATCCAGACTACAGAGCACAGTCAGGTGGTAAGAGGGTACAAGAGGAGGAAAGGACAACCCAAAATCTAGCTTTTATTGATGGCCTTCAAGACCATCATACTGCCTTTGTCAAACAGCACAGAAAACATCATTAAAACTTGTCCTGTGGGTCTTTGTGAACGTAACAGAAGGAAGGAAACAGCCCAAGGGCAGAGACCAGGATCCTCACAGCAGCAAAAGGTGATGTTTTTCAATGATTCAGGTTCCAATCAATGTTTGGAAACAAAAGAAAACAAAAGAATCAAGAGACATGGAGGAAAAGCAAAAAGTCTGGGAGATATGCAGAAGGTCCTCTGATGTATTACCCAGATTCGTGCTTGGTGCTCTGCCACCTGCCATAGATTGACTGTTCACAACTTCTGAAAAAAATCCTTCTAATTGCTGTCACATGCAGGACCACAATCAATGTTGGTTTAGAGGAACTTGGGGCATTCAGTTGATAAGAAATTTCCTATAGAGAATTTCACTGTCTGCCAGTGCAAACTCACAGACTGGAACACATAGAAGCTCTGACAATGTCTTGCAAGTGGAAGGTTAAGTCATGGTTGGATGAAGCAGTTCTCCCTCTCCTTGTTTCCTTGGCAGCAGGAGACCACTACAGTAACATCTCCACTCCTTAACCTCTTTACTAGTTTGAAACTGCTCTAGAATCACAGCTGGGAGAAAGAAAAAAGGACTATGGAAAAATGGACATCCAATTATCCTTCTTGAGCAGCACTGGAATCACATTACTATTGAGATGTATTTCTAACCCCATCAGGGGTTTTAAACCATCCCCCTGATCACCAATTCTGCTGCACTGAGCACTGCAGAATACACTTAGCATATGCAAGGCTAATTAAAACAAAATTCTAATTAGTACCTTTCTGGTTTTGAATCCATACAGCATCATATATTGAGAATTAATTAAAAAAATTAATTATGCATTGGTATTTGTCTCAGGTTATCAGTAGACAATCTATGTAAAATATGATATCTGGTTAAAGACAGGTCACCTATTAATTAAGAACATTGCGACCAAACTAATGGATGGAGGTGTTAGTAATTCATAATAACAGCATTAATGAGAACCATGACTTGCATCTAAAGATAAAATGTATTAATGTGTACTTTGAATAAATAATGGTATTAGAGAAGCATCTGTTTACTCTCATCAAGCCTGAGCCTTGTCATAAACACAGGTTATTTCTTTTTAGGACAACATATTACCAGCTACATTCTCTTCTTGATGCATAAAGACCTACACTTTCAGCCTAGCACCTTTTGAGGAGGGACCATGACCTGTTTTACTTCTCAAGTTCTATCACTTATGTTTATTTGTAGAGGATGGGACAGAAGTATTTAAAAAGCAGTGAGTGCACTCCTGTTCACATTCTTCAGTGTTGAAGTTCAGAATGATGTCAATGTTATCAGCATTCTTAATTATGCCCTTGAAATACAAGAAGTTTGCAAATCACTTAAATGTTAAAAACAAAAGAAGAAAGGGGAAAAAATCAGCAGTGGGTCATTTGAAATAAGAATGCATTCCTTAGAAAGAAACCCTCATTTACGGAAGGCCCTGATTATGGCTGCTTTAGTAAGACCTTGCTGAAACGGAGAAATTATTTATGTGTGGCATGACCTTGACAAAGCTACTCCTTCTGCAGGGAGAAAATTGAAAATTAATATCTGGCAATGACACATTAGTGCTGAAACTCAGATCTGTGTATTTGGGACCCTGTCATTGTTTTTTGGTTGTTTTTTTTTCTGGGACAGGAAGAAAATGTCTCTTGAGTTTCATTCCTTTAAGATTCAAATCTCTGAAGCACAGAGCAGCATTGGAAGCTGCTGAGTACAGTGAATTTTTCCCACCATCACCAAAACCATTCCTTTGGGAGATGAAGATTTGATTCTGCTTCCTGCAGAATCACATCTTTAGTAATAAGTTACTTGATCCAGCTCCTCATGAAGTCAAGGGGAATCTTTCTCCTGATTTCAATAGAACTATATTGAGCTCTCAGAACATTCAGTAGGAGTTTCCACTGCATAAAAAATGGGGGGTTTGTCATTGTATTAATTTTTTATCTTTTGTGTTGCCAGATTTTTCAAACTGAAGAATTCTCTCAGCTGTTGCTGAAGTCAGTGGGATTCACAGGAGGTGCTAAGCTGCAACTTCAACACCCCATCTGTACCCTGTCTTTTGCAGCAGCCATAAAAATTTGCTAGGAGACTGGATTATGACAGTTTTGTGCAAGCAGATATGCTTAATGACTCTTTTAGCTAATCTGCACAATTGCCTCAGTACGTTGGACATGGTTCTTAAAAATACTTGCCAGTGCACACAGCAAATACTTTAAAAGTTAAAAATCTCTAATTAAATATATGAAACAGGGCTTTGGGGAAACAAAAAGCCCAGCATATAATTAGCATCCTCTAAAGTCTGAGGTAGAACAAGATCATCATATTCTGCCCCAAGGTAGCTCACATATTTCTACCATTTTACACATCTCATAATAATAGACCAGCTGAGTGAGAAATAGAGTAACAGTGGGCAGACCACAGATAAAACTCCAGGAGAATTTCTGACAGATTGCAACATAATTCCACCCTTTTTGTTTATTTGTTTGTTTGCATTTATTTGCCAGACACTTTCACAGATCCATTTTTAATGCAAAAATTTATTATTTGTTCCTTTAATTGTTCCATAAAATATTTACCATGGTCTGTTTAAATAAAGGAATGACATCATGCATAAAAAATGAAAAATAATGTGCCTGTAATAAGCTAGAGGTTACATTTAATGAAACAATGCCCATAAATGAAATTTCATTGTGAGTGCTGATGATGCTCATTTCAGATGAATTCACTTTGTATTTATTAGATTTAAGCATGTTCATCCTCAGCTTCTGTAATCAGAATTACAATATCCACTCAGATGAGAAAAGTAATTAAATCATTAAGACATTTTCTTAGGGCTGGGTGATTCTGTGGGTATGCAACAGTTGGCTGGCTCCTGTCCTAAGTCCTTACTGCAATATTAATTGTTTTCTCATTATTTTCCAGAGGGTATCTATCCTCATAGCAATAAGCACATACAGCCTGAGAAAAGGCCAAGTGCCTCATATTCACTTCAGTAGCATGTGCGTCTACCTTTGGGCTACAAGCACAAAAGGCAGTAGATTCCTTGTATGAATACCTAGGGAGAGTGACTTGCCACAGCACACTTGAGGCAAGACTCAAGAATGGTAGAGATGGCTTTCAGACAATGTCAAGGTTTCGTAGACATTTGATTCTGACTACATTTGTTTAACCTATACTCAGTGCATCAGATGCAAGGTTGTACATATAGAATTCACTTCACATGCACAATTTCAGTAGAATTAACTCCACAGAAGGGTAAATTATGAAGCTTGCATTCATATGTTCAAGTACTCTGTCCTTAATGTGTTGCATATTTTGAGCAAATGCCATGGAAAAGTTCAGGAGTTCCATAGTCCTTTAAGGTTTACACAAGCATTATAAATGATTTTAAGGTATTTTTCCATGATGGACTGTGCCTATTAAGAATATTATCATGTGCTCCCCTCACAGCATCAGCCCTGTACCACGCCAGCAGAAAGTGTCAATACTTTTTTAAAACATGTTAATAGCAAGAGGAGAGGAAAAGAAAACATTGAACTGATTCGTGTGAAGATGGCCATCTGAATAATATGGATGAAGAAAAAGTGGAGGCATTCAATGTGCCTCAGTTGCCAAATTTTGCCTCAGTCTTTAGTAACACTGACAGATCTTGGGCTGCCCAGTTCCCTGAGGTGGAGGACCATGAGTGAAGAAAAGAGAATTTTCCAATTTTGGACACTGAAATTGTACACCATAACTATAATTTTTCCAGTGATGATTAACTTACGTTGAAAACCTATGAGATTTATAATGCTGATCTGCTTTTATCTTTACTATTCTACATGACCATGGAGAGTAAAAGAAAAAGAAAAAAAAAAAAAAAGACACTGTTAATATGATATTAAGGTGTTAATAGTAATATTAATGCAGATAGCACGCATATTGTGTAATTTTTCTTTTAAGTGCTGGGCTGGAAACTGTTTTCCTGTCCCACAGAATATTTCCATATTTTTAAACATTCCAACTACATATGAAGACAAGATAAAATTATAAAAGGAAGAGAGAGAGAAAAGACTGGCAGGCACATGCTCAAGCAAGACAGTAAGACCACTGACTGGGGCTTTACCTTCGATGAACATCTAAGGTAAGGCCCCAGTCTGTCCACACGAGGAGCCTGAACGAAGCACGCTGAAGACTTGAAAGTGCATGATCTTCAGTGTCTGACCTATTGGCTATTCTGGGCAGCCAGTGTCTCCTCTTCATGAGAGACTCCCTTCTGAGCCTAAGAAACCATTTTCCAATAAAAGATTAATCAAAATTTAATTTGATTCCCAAAAAGCTCTACTTGCTATGTTTTGTCACTAAAAGCACTAAAAATCTACCATATTTGACTGGAAAAAAAGGAAGTTGGAACAGTTTTAGAAACTTTCTTTTGTATTATATTTTAACATTTCAGTGGCAGGGAATTTAAAAGTTAATAGCAGCAGATTACCAAGTATTTTGTTCCCCTGCTAAGAAAAAGAAAGGCGAGGGGAAGAGCCCTTGCATGATATGTTGTTTTTCAAATGTTCCAGTTTCACTTTGAAGTTCTTCTTTCAATGAGTTGAATGTTAGTGAGTAAATTTACATTTTCTGTGAGCTTTGTGTTAAACTAGGCAAGCAAAAAATGCCTTTTCAATCATGTATGACTCTATTTTTATTTTTCCCTCAAACCAAGAAAACCACTGATTCCTTCTATAAAAGAATCTATGTGTGATGATCTGAGTTTCAAGCTTCGAACATTTTGCTGCAGTTCAGTTCAAATTTTTTTTAAATGTAGTTATATATACTTTTAAACAATGGGAAAAGTGTTCTTTCAACACAAACCTATATGTCAAAAATAGCCGAAGGAATTGCATTTCAACAATTGTATCAGCTGCTCAAATACACTGTTTTCTCAGATACATACCAGCATGAAAAATGGCAAGCTCTGAAATGAGTGCTTCAGAAAGACATTCAATTTTTTTAGGCACTCAATTACTACATCTGTGACCAGTAGCTTCTATTAAACATCAAGAGTAAGGTGCTGGCCAAAATAATTGCATTAGAGAATGCACCATACTTTTAGTCATCATTTTGACATCTGATAGATACAAGGCATTGATTTGACAGTGAACCTATAAATTCAGACCATTAGAACTTCATTTCTGACATTAAAACAAGGAAAACACATTGTTATGGAGACAGAATAAGTCCTCTGATCAATATGCACCAAAAAGATGGTCTTCCAGAGAGAAAAATAATTTAAAACTGCTGGAACCCTGGGTTCAGTGAGTTTCAGTCTTTCAGTGCTGACAGGCGATGATCTTCAAAAGCACACTGCATTTGACCTGAGACCTTGGGAAAGGCTACCCAGATTATGTAATAGCACTGAGATTGTTGCTGTGTAATTAAAGTTATATCACTGGGTGGAATATGTAGAGATGTAGAAAATTTAGGTTTCTGGGATATATGTTACAAGACGGAGGATTTTGGGTGTGGGTTAGTTCTTCTTCTTTCCTCCTTCTTCTTCACAAATCTGGGTGGTTTGGTATTGGTCCAAAAAAACCCACAGTGCAGAACATGAATGATTACTTATTGGATTATAAGTAAACATAAATTACTTGGCATTCCATAACTGGATAGATTGGACTTTAAAAGACCTTGGAAGGTAGCACTTGGGGGCCATTTTCACCTTGTTAAATTAGAGGCACATTCTGTGCAGCTGTATTATAGATAAGAAATAATAAACATCTGAGTCTGAAGAACAACTCTATGTCTCCTGCGTTTCAATACAAACTCTGAGTAAAAGAACTCATGAAACAGAGGCAAAGAAGAAAATAAAAAGCAGAGAAAATGAATATAAAACCAATTTTACTAAGATATCTCTATGTTACTTTGTCTTTATTAACTCATGTTTACATCTGCTAATGTGGAGATTTACCTTAAGCCTTTTATAACTTGCAAGTAGTTTGTCTCTGAGTTTTTAAAAACTGCTAACTAAATAATACCACCTTTTGCAGGGCATAGATATAACTGACCTCTGTTGATAATTTTGGAACTTGACAAAAATAGTTTTACATTTTGCAAGAGAATTAATGACTTATATTGTGAAGGCAAAGAGTTTTACTCACTATTTTAGATACTGTGAAATTCCTCATGATTCAGAAAAGTGAAAATTCCTTGTGATCTTTTTCAATATTTTTGAGCTGCTGTGATGAAGCTGTTACCTTTGGAAGGTAAGAAAAGCTGCAAGAACAAAGGAACACACAACTGAAATATCTACAAAGGGTGAGCTACACAAATGTGGTGACCAAAAGCAATGAAACACAGATGGTTAAAGGGTTAAAAAGGAAGAGAACACAAGGAAAACTGCATGTTATTGGGGGCTTGCACAATAGCGAACATAATACGCCAAGAAAATCTAATTGTGATTTGGAAAATAAACCTGCATCCATCCTTTAGTGTGACTGAGGAATTCTGAGAGTGGACAGCTGTGACTGCATAATAATGAATAAAGCACTTTTGAAACCTGTAACTGGAAAAAAATTCTAATAGTTTTCCTTCAAGAAAAAACAAAATGATGACTCCCCAGATTCCACTCTGGAAGGTTCCTAGCTATTTCCCTTTCTCCCAATTGATAAAATGTTTCCATGGCCATAGTTGGAAAGCTGAAAAATTCCACTGAAGTTTTCTCAAATGGAATTTCCCATCAGTTCTTAACCATAAAAGCTTTGTGGACTTGCCTTTTTGTTTTGATTAGGGGCTATTTTTTTAATAAATTTTTTCAAGGGAAATAATTTCCATTTTCTCATCAGTCTTAATAAAAAGCATCCTGTGGCTTAAAAAAAGCTTTTCGTTTCTCATTAGTCTCTACAACATGAAAATGTACATTCTGTATCATTCTTGGATCTTTCTACTAATATAAGTCCAGACAGAGACAGGGGAAAACTGAAAATGCTGGTACCTTAACTGAAGGAGAAAGCACTGTGTTCAGTGTGAAAATAACATTTTATATAATAGTGGTAGGAGTTTCTCCAGGGTTTGGGGTCTTCATTTGCTGAGGGTTCTTTGTAAGGCTGTATTTATACACCTATATCAAGATTTCACTTACATGTACTCTGAACTGCATCCATATATACATGACAGGTAACAAAATACTTCCATATTTCTATTTAAATTTTAAAGAGAAACATTACATTCATGGTGAAGAAGCAATAACTAAAATATCTGCTCAAAAAATTATTAGTTCAATAAGTTCTGTCTTTATGCTCATGAATGAAGTGGTCAGAAAGATTAAAGATGACCATATTCATACATACTCAATAAAACAGTTGAATGACACCAAGCCCTAATAACTCCCCTTGAATTATTTTATTTAAAATTTGGTAACATTTTGGTGCAGGAAAAGTAGAAAGCATTCTTCAGCATTCCAGAAGTAGTTCACCTGAAAATTTAGAGAAATTTCTTCCAAAGGCTGTTTGAGCTGTATCTAATTGCAATTCTTGGCTGTATCAGCTTGAAAACTAAGACTTCACTACCACAGCTTCATGAATAGTTATCCATATCATGCAATAAATACCATTACTGCTTCCTATGTGACCTAATTGTGCTAAACTACTTCCCACATTGGCACAAATACAGCATAGATTAAATAAACCTTTTGTGGAGGTTTACACTTCAGCAGCTCCAAAGAAAGTTTTACTTGTACAAATGTTCCCAGACAATAATGGGAGAACATGCTGAACTGAAATCTATCTGGACAATTTTGCAGCAGCAGATTTCCATACTACCCAGTCATCCCTGTTAGTTTGTGGCACGCAGTGTCTGACAACTGAAAAATATGTAAATTGCTCTATACTTGTTATGAACACTCCTCCAGATTTTGTTCAAAAGCTGTAACAGACTGGGCTGCTCAGCATAATTTTTTGAAGCATTTGCAAAGCTGGTACCAGATCCTGCCCTCTTTCTGTATGTATATCCCTCGTTTGATTTCCAAGGCAGAAATGCCCATTTAGCTACATGAAGACAGTCATTTAAACCCAACTCCATTTCCCTAACTCTATTTTCCTCCCATTATACACACACACTACACAAAAATTTTCAGTCTTGGTTATTACTTATGGAGCGCTTTCAGGATTACCTTTTACAGCTGATTTATAAAAGTAATCACCTGCCTCAGACCAAAATGTAGCACTTGAACGTCAAATGCTGCTTCTGATTCAAAAGATGTCAGCTGCTTGAATAAAATCCTTCATTTGAAGCACAGAAAATCTTTTTGTGATAGAAAAGAATTCCAAAATTAATTTAAAAACCAGAATATTCTTTTTACTGAGACCACTTGAATATGAGCATAGTTTGCATTGAATAAATATGCACATCTTTTAATTAATTTTATAATGAGATACATGCATTGTAAAAACATATATGCACATATTATTCCATTAGCTGTCGTTTCAACCAGTAATACTCAGGGTTCAAAGTAGATGCTGTTCTTCGAGTACATGCTTATGAGAAAACTAGGTTCCATTGCAAAGAGAAGCAATGCACTATGCAAAATTGATTCAAGCAATGTAAAAAACATGCTGAAAATCTGTCTCTGAGATATCGAGGGCAGCTTTCAGACCTTGCACAGAGTTCTGCTCTAATGCTCTCTGCTCTACACTGCCTCTGGCAGCACTATAAACTGCCTGCCTGGGAGAAGGGACAAACATGCCATCTCTGAAATGGCAATTTTTCATCTTCACTCCTAGCGTTTAAGTCGGTACCTTCCCCTGCTAAACCTCTGGGAATGTTTCAGTGGCCACACCTTAATTTTTACTTTATTGATGTCCACTGCTTTGGGATCTGACGAACCATACAAATGGTAGAAATGACCCTTTTTCATAAAGCAAGCAGCCAGTTCTGCCGTACAAGTTTTACATGTGGCTTATTTTTCTTCTCTATAGACAAGTCGGCATTTATTATATAACAGAAGGTGGGATTCCAGATTGTTTGCAGGATGTAGACACAAGGGTTTCATTTTTAGCACACTTCATAAGTATTTTGCATAGACAGATGAAGATGCACAACACAATGTAAGCAAAAGCAACATTTCATGCCTTCATTCCATAATTAGGCTTAGCTCTTAACAAGTCACATTCTAAATCCCACCAAGCAAGTACAAAGAGGGCATCTGATCTCAAATACCTTATTCATGCAAAGAATAGGTTCAGCTGAAGTGCAACAATGAATAAAATATGGAAAACGTATTTCTGAAAGGTTATTTTACTGTGTCACCAAGTTAATTCTGGCACAAGATGACTCAAACCATCTGCAGCTTGAACAAGAAGAATTAAACATTTTGACAGGCCTGAAACCTCACACTTTGATTTTCCATTTTTTAAAATCCCAGTTTAATTCCACCTCACTCCTCCTTTTTTTTTTCCTAATGCTCTCCTTGCCATTATCTCTCCATAAAATCCAAGTGCTGGAAACCCCCCACTGTGTGACCCTCTCAACCAGAGGTTGCTCAGGTTGAAATTAAGTACATGGTAGTTATTCACAATCTTGCTCAGAAATCAGGCTCCAGAACTTCTTGCAAGGCTGACTTAGAGCAACCTTAACATGTTACCCATGTTTTGTGTGGGTTTGAAATGCAAATGTTTACTTTCTACTGTAACATAAACATGATTTGTTATGCAGGGCACTGACACTTCTTATCATACTTCTAAGAAATAACTGCCACTCTTATACACATTTCTTAACACCAGGATGCTTGAAATTTATACTTTGGATAACAACAATGTATTACAGTGAATGCATAAATCAATATGCACTGACCCTCACTTGAAAATTTAGGCCCTAATTCAGGAAAAAAATCTGCGTCATATTCTTCTGTTTAAGAAAGCATTTAAATATTAGCCTCCATGAGGATGGAATTCTTAATGCACTTATAATGTTAGAGGGTGTCACTGCATCCCATCCTTATGGGTTTTTTCCTTTCTCTGTCCCTTTTTCTTGCCATCTGCCTTTCAGTGTTAATTACATTTATCTGTCTAAAATTTTGCCACATGCTGCATTTTTTATTGAGCCAAATGATACAGTGCACATGCATTTTACTGACGAATTTATGGCTAGAGGGCCCTCTTTTTTTCCTGTCCTTTATGGAGAAGAACAGCTCTAGTTTTAATGCTTTGGCACATGAGCTTTAATAGCATCCATGCATCTGCTCCTGAGCTCCTCACTCAAGCTCCCTGTGTACCATCCAAGACAGAAGCTATAATGCAGAGAGAACATTTCTCATCATTCCATCTTCCCACTTGCTTCCCAATCCTTTTAATTACTACTGATCACATAGTTCTAAAACCTGACAGCTAAGTGAAGATGCACAAAAGGCTTCTCCCTCAACAAAAAGGCCCAAGCTTTCAGTGAGATGAAGCTCAGATCCCAGACACTGTCCCACCCAAAATTCATGTCTGCTTTAGGAGGCTTAGCCTTTCTTTACTGTTGAATTTCTAGGCTCTGCATGTATGAAATTATTTCTTTATGCTACTCTACTTCCAATCTTTAAATGCCAACATTATAAATATGAAGGGAAAATAGGAACAGGCTTAGTCAAACAATTATGGGCAAATAATTTTATTTTTCCATTAAAACCGGAATTCAATTATTCTAAAGCTTATTTCGAGGTTTATTATTTTTGTGATTGTTGCTTAATTTGTAGCTGATAGATCCAAAATGCTTTTCCAAATTGGATGCAATTTCTACACTAAATAAAAAGGCAACGCACAGTTTTAAGAATATTCCTTAAATGTATGGGCCAATCCTATAATAAGTTTTAAGGAATAAAGCCATTAAGATTTTGTAATGTCAAACAATTCTTTTTTTTTAAACTATTACATATTTTTGTTTGAATTTAATCACTTGCTAAGCAGCTAAATAATTATTTCAAGATAGTGAGAATTAGTTTTGAAGTTACTAGTATTAATGAGAAATCACCATATCCATATTAGTGTTGCATAGTACTAAATATTTGATACCTCAGTTCACATTACTGCTTGGAGGATACTAACAGCAAACAAAATTATTAGTTTCATTTTGTCAGATAAAGCACAATTTTTTACAGTTTTTAAAAGCAAGTATTTTGAAATGAAAATAAAACTATACTTCATTATGACAACCAAAAAAAAAAAAACCCACAAAACAAACCAGCCTCCAGATTTAGAAACACGATGCTGTATACTTGTTTTAAGCCTTTAAGAGAAGGAAGGACAGAATTATAAGAATTCAGTGGCAATCTGGAGCACTCAACACTTCCTAGGAGACTTTCAGCTCCTTTTTAGGCATAAGCCCGAGAGAAATTGCTTCTTTCTTTCATGCAAGATCTGCCCTATTCTCTTCCAAGGAAAGGAAGGCATTTTTTGCATCTCTCAAGATTGAGCTCATTGTTCCTGTTCATTGGAATTTTAAATTGGTTTCTATTTTGTTGTTTTCATGAAGTATTTTCCATTAAGCTAACAAGAGTGATTAGATGGCACTTCCCAGGCTGCCAATGATTTCACAATCCATAGCATCTTAAAATTCAGGAAAACATGAGCGTGAATGTTTCTGGTCCAAACAGTGTTACAAGGACAACACAGGAAGACAAACAGTGAGATAAGTTCACCTCTGTTTATAAATCACCAAAATTCTCACTGCAAAAGAAATCTGCAGGTGAGAGTGTCTGTAAAATGAATGTAATTACCTTTCAATAACATTATCATTTTTCTTTTAATGTTCTATGACTTAATGATAAATGCACTCTCATCTCTCTCTATGTAATCTGCAGTAGTTTATCCCTCAATATCGAAATCTCTCAATATACAGCCTGATGGTATTAAGAACTTTTTTTCTTGTGATCCAGACAATATGCCTGGGAGTAGTAATATTGCAGGTTTTGTAACTCTCCAAGGTTCAGCTTATTCACCTCTGTGTTTCTCACATCTTATGAATGTACCATGCTAACTGTCTTTGGGAGTCCTAGACAAGCTTCTCAAGGCAGAATTTTCCAGGCAGTGTAGTTTTTACTTCTTTTTCAGTTTAGTTGTGGTTGTGGGCTAGCTCTGGCCAGCAGCTGAGCACCACACAGCCACATGCTTGCTCCCCCGCAGCAAGATGTGGGAGAGCATCACAAGGGTAAAAGTGAGAAAACTTGTGGGTTGAGATAAACACAGTTCAATGGGGAAAGTTAAAAATAAAGGCAAAAAGAAGCAAAGAAAAACAAAATGAAGAAACAAAAAGCTATGCTAAAACTCCAGTCTCTCCCCTCCAGCAGACCAATGCCCAACCAGTTCCCATGCAGTAGCAGCCCTGACAAAATCCCCCCACGCTGTTTTTACTGCTGAGCATGATGTCACATGGTGTTTGGTCAGTTGGGGTCAGTTTTCCTGACTGTGTCCCCTCCCATCTTCTTGTGCACCCTCAGCTTCCTCACTGGGGGAGCAGTCAGAAGCAGAAAATGCCTTGGTGCTGTTCACTAACAACTAAAACATCCCTGTGTTATCAGCACTGTTTTCATCAGAAATTGAAAACATAGCACCATACAAGTTACAATGAAAAAAATTAACTCAATCTCAGCCAAAATCAGTACAGTGGTACAATCTGTGGTTGGCATGGTTTTCTCTGCTTTCCCTGAAAAACTATTTCATGGTCTATTCAAACTCATTGTAAGGATGTTTTCCCTTGATGTACTTTTCCACCAGCAATTCTATTGCCTTTGCAAAAAAAAAAAAAAAAAACAAAACCATTCTTTAAATTCTGGATGTCTTTCCATCCATAAGTGTATCACCTCTACTCCCACATAACCAAGACTTTATGTAGTTGGCACTTTTCTCTTCAATCACACTTCCTGTGGCCCCACAACTATTTTGTTTCTTTTGTCAGAAACATTTTTTACTGTGATATTCCTGGTGAATATGAACTTGTCATTACACCTGACCTGGTCATGTTTTCTACAGCACTTTCAGCTACCCAGTCATTTTACACCTACCTGTTTCTATGGGTAGGCAGTCTGTGATTTATCTGAGAGAAACTGTCTCATGCCTTTCTAGCACAGGATGTTATGGCTCTGTGATATTAATGAACCAATCCACGACAATGCTCTCAATGCCCACACTAGAAATGCTCCCTTGCTCTCCAACACATTTAAACTGCCAACAAGGAATTCTCCACGGCACAAGTTCACTCCAAAGCATGCCTAGGAATATCCTGGAAGAGCACTGGTTAGCTCAGGCCAGAGTCATGCCAAGAATCCTTGTACCATACAATAGCATAGACAGCCAAATTACAATCCCTGGTCCTTTGACCTTGATTTGTTCAAGCACTTGGACAGACAAACCATAAATACCAGAGTTCAAAATTAGTTCTTCAGAGTGAAAAGGTGTCTCCTCATTTCTGCTTTCAGGGATCTCAAAAATTACAGACTTTCACAAAGAAAAAAAGTGTATCAGGAAATGTTTATTCACACAAGATGTACCTGAACAAGGAATAGTGATCATGAGAATCAGAGTTAGCAGGCATTGGTTTTCTTCACACAAAATTAGAGAAGGTCATATTTAGAATCACATTACCACACCAGGGCGTGGAAAGGAAATTTTTTAGAAAACTTTTGCAATACACAACACTAAACTCCCCAAATCCTGTGTAAAAGGAAATAATTTAAATCACCTATGTTCCTCAGACCATGGTGAACTCAAGTCTACACTTAAAAAAGGTCTGTCAAAATCATTCAGTTATGATCATAAGAGTTGCTATATTAGATGAAGGCAATGGTCCCTGTGGTTCAATAAACAGATGCCAGCAAAGATTAGCTTTAAAAATATATAAGAAAGCACAAAAGAAGACAATCATGACATACTTTCTCTTTTGAAATAGTGTAACCTCCTTGGGCTATGCTTTGAAATGCATCTTCTAGATCACTTTAATCACTGGTGTACTGAATGCTCTCATTATCCATTTCCCTGTCCAGTCTGTGTCTGAATCAAACTAAATTTTAGGATTTATTTAATACTAAATACAGATAATTACAGGTTTAAAGAAAAAAAGAAAACAAACAGTGAAATATATGTTTCTCTAGAAACATACATGAATAGTAATTTTTCAGTTAAAGTATTGCTTTTTAAACAAAACTAAAATATTTTCTTTTCTTTTGAACAGTAATATTTCATTCTGTCCTTACTATCATTTTTGAGTTTTTATTTCTCATTCATTCTTTTTGAAGTAAAACAAAGATATTAACAAAATAAGTTTTGGTGAATACTTTGGGGAAAAAAAGTTATTTATTGCTGTTTGATAAAAGGAATGGAAATTTTTCAATTCCTATCTTTTAGTGCCTTCCTTTATTGTTATATTTCTTTACAATTATTTGAGATGTGTCTTGCTCAGTAAATTTTTAAAGACTTCGTACATTATTGGCACACTGTGATTTTTTTTTTTATGGGAACAGATTGCTATTTAGGGAAAAGAAATGTTTAAGAGAGCAGGAACCTTCACAGAAGAAATATTAAAGGGAACTAAAATTTCAGTACAGTTCTAAGAAAAGTTTTGCCTGATTTTTAGCAGGAACATGGGACAGGAAGGGATCACCTGTGCTACTGAATGCAGCTTATGACATGAGTGTTGCTATCAACACCCTACAGCACCACTGTTATTTAGCATTTATTAAATAAAGATTTACTGTGACTCAGGCTCAGCCCTCTCTGTTTACCTGCCTTCGTATTAACTCATTTTGTGTAAGCTCAAATGAACCACATAAACTGAGAAAGCCGACCACATCCTACAGTGGGGAAGAGTGGGTCAAAATTAGTACCTGCCAGCCTGAGCTGTTGCAGGCTCTTGAACATATAATGGCTCCAGAAAAACTGGAGGTGGCTATTTCTTTTTTTGCACAACAATCAGGGGAAGGCAACTCTCCCCACACAGTCTCCACTAGTCCTCTTTGGATCAGCAGGGAAAAATCCACCCTCCTCCTGCAAGCAACCCCCAGCCCAGAAAGGTCATTAATATACTGAGTGATCAAGTGCCTCTCGTTGCAGAGTCAAGCGTCCCAGGACTTGTTCATCCACAACAGCCTTATACTCCCCTGTTTTAACATGCAACCCCTCTCAGTAGCTTACCAAACACCATCTTAAAATCATTCCAGTAATTGAGCCTTTTTTCTTTTTTTTTTTACCCTACACTTCATGGACCAAATTTAATTTTTTTTAATTTCAGAACTTTTTTCCTGTTTGATATTTGTCCTCCAAAAGTATGTGCAGAAAGTTATACCTTTTGACACTCGGTTAGGTTAAAAAGGCAAAATCTTTTAATCTGTCAACTAAGGTTTAACTAACACTCTTCACAATGGAAAACACCTGAAGCCAAGTAAATTCCTTTGCTGCTCATAGCCATTTTCCATCTAAGGAATGATCTTTTTTGTTTTCCAATTTAGAAATCCTCTATTTATAGAAAAAAAAAATACTATTGGTTTTTGAGTGCCTGGTATTGTAATTTGAAACTCTCAAGTTTCATCTCATGCTTTTTCATTTCAGCCAGCTGAGTCATCTGATCCACCCTGCCTTCTTTTAATGGATGATTCCCTCCCCAGCCCTTTGTTTCAGCCTTACATCCCAGCTTTATGACCAGTTCTGAATTTCAGAATGCCATATTTAGTTCCTATATTTAATTAACAAATACATTAAACAGGATCTGTCACAGATTGATCCCTTGAGGATACTAACAGTAGCCTTTCTTTGTCCCAGTATCCCCTTCTGCACATTCTCCCCTTCTAACAGCTCTTCAATCCACCCCACATTCTCCATTAAATGCCATCATCTCCACCTGCAGAACCAGCTTTCTACACAGGATTGTAGAAAGTGTTTTTTCTAAACACTGAAGGGATAAAGCCACTGTATCGCCTTACACAAAAACCTAAACTAAACTAAACGAAAGATAATAGGCTGATCCAACAAAAAGAAAATTACCTTTGATAACAGGTGACGTCATATAAAGAGTATATTCCTTCAAAATATTTCTTAATACTTTAATTAGTAGCAGGACTGGTTTCAAGCATAATCTTGGGAGGCAGCTGCCAGGGGCAGCTTTGATGCCTGCTTTCTTTGTCCCTACTTTCTCTTGTCTCTCCTTCTCTGACAACTTCCCTGACTGGGAGCAGGAGCTCAGAGAAAGGAGAAGAAAAACATGTCACTTCCAGCCCTTTCCTTCATCGTCTGACCAGCTCCTGCTCTCAAATCCCAGTTGATGGGTGGAGGTACAGGAAAGAACACAGGAGAATGGGAAGACTGGAAACTGTGAAACCTGTGAGGGATCCAGTGTGGAGACTGGTGCAGATCCTCCTCCTGACATGATGGAAAGAACAAGAAGGTGATTTCGAGGCAATGTAGGAGAGTCTGTCCTTTGCTGTTATGGACTGGAGAATGGGGAACTGAGCCAGAAGAAGGACATCCTATGGAAATAAATCTTATGAGGAAGGAAGGAAGGAAGGAAGGAAGGAATTCGGAAGGAAGGAATTTGGAAGGAAGGAAGGAATTATGTATGTAGGAAGGAAGGAATTATGGATGGAAGGAAGGTAGGAAGGAATGAAGGAAGGTAGGAAGGAAGGAAGGAAGGAAGGAAGGAAGGAATTCGGAAGGAAGGAATTCGGAAGGAAGGAAGGAAGGAAGGAAGGAAGGAAGGAAGGAATTCGGAAGGAAGGAAGGAAGGAAGGAAGGAATTCGGAAGGAAGGAATTCGGAAGGAAGGAAGGAATTCGGAAGGAAGGAAGGAAGGAATTCGGAAGGAAGGAATTCGGAAGGAAGGAAGGAAGGAATTCGGAAGGAATTCGGAAGGAATTCGGAAGGAATTCAGAAGGAAGGAAGGAATTCGGAAGGAAGGAATTCGGAAGGAAGGAAGGAAGGAAGGAAGGAATTCGGAAGGAAGGAATTCGGAAGGAAGGAATTCAGAAGGAATTCGGAAGGAATTCGGAAGGAAGGAAGGAAGGAATTCGGAAGGAAGGAATTCGGAAGGAAGGAAGGAAGGAATTCGGAAGGAAGGAAGGAAGGAAGGAAGGAAGGAAGGAAGGAAGGAAGGAAGGAAGGAGGGAAGGAATTCGGAAGGAATTCGGAAGGAAGGAAGGAAGGAAGGAAGGAAGGAAGGAAGGAAGGAGGGAGGGAGGGAGGGAGGGAGGGAGGGAGGAAATTGTAGAGACACAGAAATTAATTTTTTACGAATGGGCTCTGTGGGAAAAAAAAAGAAGAAGCCCTGGGGAGCTGAGAAGCCTGGGAACTACAGTCCTTACTTCCCATATCCAGCAAGGTAGGATCTATGTCCTGAGCACATGGCCCATCCTTTC
Organism: Corvus moneduloides; assembly: GCF_009650955.1. NCBI lineage: Eukaryota > Metazoa > Chordata > Aves > Passeriformes > Corvidae > Corvus > Corvus moneduloides. The sequence continues at coordinate 9,181,984 of NC_045478.1, forward strand.
TGTGGGGTGAAGGCTGTCTCTGGAAGAGACCAGAGATTTAGCTGGCAGGGTAGGGACAGGGGAAAGCTCCTCAGGCCAGTCTTTCTCATTTGCCTCTACTTCACTAGAACTTTAAAAATTTCTTCAAGCCCCTTATTGTCTACTCTGTCCTCGCAAAATCCTTCTTTGCTCCATGACAAAACTGAAATGTCACCTGAAACAATAAGAACTAAATAAATGTCCCTGATGCTCACCCAGCCAGAGGCAAAATTTCATTTAAGAAGCCCTGTGTCGGCCCCGGCGAGAAGCAAGATACCAGAGGCTTTGCGGGAGGGAGGCAAATTCTAAATTGTTGCTGTTTTTGATACTCTAATCATACAATCCTTTAAAGTCCTTTTCCTGCACCAGATTCCTTCAGCAGTCTAGAATGGAGATTATCTGGATTTTGTCACGCTTAGCAATCTAAGCTTTGCTTCTTAGAGCTCTGTTCTGCTGCTCCTGCATTGCTTAGAGCTACTGCGTGTAGAGCAGTTACAATGATTTATAATTGTGTCAGAGATCATGCACAATGTGCAAAACAAAGGGTTAACTCTCTAATCTTCTGGCGTTCAAACAGAAACACCCCAGTGGAGCCAGTCACTGAGATAATGAAATTATAGCTCAACAGGAAGATCCTGAGAAAGGAGTGTAATGTTTTAATAAAATAAGAATTGCTAAAGTTGGGAAGAGAGGCTTTCTGGAGGCTTAATTATTCAAAACAGCTAGCAAACACCTAAGCAACCAATAAATAATACAAATAATTGTTCTTTATGTGAATACTTTACCAAGCCAGGATATAACTTCCTAATTTAGCTGTGGAATGATATAGAGAGTGAAGAATGCAGAAAATATCCATAGGTTCATAAAATCATAGGCATGTTTTAAATAATTTTTAAAAATTATTACTCTGTTGATTGTCTGGGAAATGTGGTTAGGGAAGCAGAGCCGATCATCTGAAAAGAGATGTCTGTTGTTATCATTTTCCTGTAAGGGACTGTACAGTAAGAAATCCTATCTGGAGGTTGCATCCAAGGTACTTTATAAAAGCTGGGACAGCATCTCAGATGGCATCTTTTCTTTCAAGTTTAATAATATGTGATTGTTCTATCCTGCAGGAGGAAGGAGTCACTCAGACAAATACCTGGTTCAGAGCAGCATTTCTTACATGTACCCATGTGATCTCTATGAGAAATGCATCACTCTAACAACACTTTTTATGACATCCTGGCATCAGCAGTACCAGCTGTCGAGGCTAATGGAAGTACACAATCTTCCTGATGATTTCTGGAATAATCCAAAGGAGAAGATGATGACAATTACCTTTGAGACACCTGCCTCTAAAATAGCACATGCTCATTTTAAACAGCCTGTAATCTCACCTTGACTGACTGCCAGGCTTCATTTGGATCCTTCATGTTTAATATATTATTTAGATTGCATGGGTTTAGGCCTGAAAGGAAGCAATTTAGATTAAAATTAGCAATAGAGTGTGGAATTATACTGACAGTCAGTGGAAGTTAAGATAGTTGTTTCAAAAATATCACTCTGTGCTCTACATGTGCTTCTACGCTACTAAAAATGTTTAGATAACATTAAGACATCACAGTTAAATGTTCAAAAATTACAGTTCTTAAGTTAAGGTGTCAGGCTGTGGTTTTGCTCCTTTCTTTGTTTCCCAGTGCATGACCAAGATGAGAACATCACACCCACACCACTGGCTGTTGATCAAACTGGGAGAAATGCAGGGAAGGCTGATCAAGGAAAGGAGAATGGACTTTATCAAAGGTAAATGAAGGAGGGCTGGTTGGTTTGTCTGCTCTGGTCAAATAAAATGTGAGTGGAAGCTGATTAGAAATATATCCAAGATGATACAACAAAAAGAAAGGAATAACTATTCCTATCTGAAGAATAATGTTGGTATGAGAACAACATAGAAATCTGTCACAAATAATTAGAGGCTGAAGACTGGAAGACACATCCTGTTACAACAGGGAAAAAAAAGTAATGGAAAAAAAAACTTGCTATACTTTCTAATTGTAGTAGTCTTAACTCTGCAAAACACTGACTGGCTTCTCATTTTAGATCGCATGAAATGCAGCCCTATGTCCTTTAAGTCTTGACAAGGGAGGAGCTGTGATGATTATCTCCTTTTTATCTTTTGCCTGCAGACAAATGGGTGAGGGAACTTTCAGCCAAACTGGCAAAAGTTTCTGAAAGTGGAAGGTAATCAGGTGCACTTTGACACCCAGAAATAAATCTGCTAATGGTGTTCCCTATGTGTCATGATATATGGAATTGCCATTCATCTTAAACAGCAGGCAGTTATTCAGGGGAACTACAATTTGCAGACACTGACAAGCTCTCATGCGTGAGTTCCAGCTTCATTTCTTTTACTTGCTGGGGACCACATACCAAAACCAGACCCCTATAAATCAGTCACGTTAGTGTAATCTTGAGGTGACACTACCATGGACATGCGTGGTGAGACTTGGATGAAAAGAAGCAGGCAGACTTGTCAACACTGGGGTTAGTTGCTTTTCTTACTCTAACAATATTGTTTCATCAAAATGTAGCCAAATAGTGTTTATCATTTAACTGACCATCCATGCTTCTTAGAATGGTGTTTACATTATTATCTATGCACTAATGTTAGTTATAGCTCCCATCTGCAGCTTTATATTTCATAGTTAAGTTCTACAGATACTGGAGACAAGAATTTACTTACCAACATCTTGCAATATTTTTTCTACTTTTTTTTTTTTTTTTACATACAGCAGCTTCAACTGCTTTTTTATTTTAGACACCATATCTTTTCTTTTCAATCCAGCCAGCCTTCAGTGGCAGTGTATATTTTTAGGGAGCTGTACAGCCATCTGGAAAGGTTTTATTTTTTTGTTATGTTTACCCTTTGCACTTTTCAGATTTCTGTCAACGTCCATGGTAACAGCTGCTATAATACTTTCCATTCTTGTGTGGTTTGAGAGCTGCACAGTCCAATGTGGTTTGCAGTCTAGACTTCAATCAACCACCATTTGCGCGACCAATAGTTGGGGGGGGTGACTTTGGAGAGTATAATAAGCTGCCATAAGTGTCATTTCTCTGTCCTTTTTGCTCATGTTTTATTTCAGGAGTGGTTGATCAGAAGACTGTGCATTCATTTTTCATACTCATGTGTGCATATGTATATATTTATATATATAAAAAATCCTGAAAATCTTGACTTTTGAATTACAGGTTTTGTGTTTGGTTTGTGGTTTGGGGTTTTTTTGTTGTTGGTTTTGGTTTTGGGTTTTTAAAATTTATTTTATTATTCTCTATACTCCTATCATCCATCCTGTAAACTAAATTATTTTCCTTGCTTGGGAGAGCATAAACTCTGAAGTGTTCAGTTCATGTATGGTTCTATCTTATTTTTCATGAACAGTAGTAACTTGCATAGGTATAACATCATTCAACTCACAGAATTAAAAAAGGTGGCATCACCTGCAGGTAAAAACATAACTGTTTCAACAACAAAAAAAACGCTGTAAAAACAACTGTAAAAGCAGTAAATAAATCTTTTTTTTTAAAAAAAGTAACTAAACCTGAAAGAAATGTTTGTGAAGATGAAATCTGAGCTGAAATCTGAGTTGCCCTGAGTGTTAAAAGTAAAAAGGGAAAAAAATTACCTAATGATTGCAAAATATTTTGAAACAAGTTCCCCAAACATTTGTGGAAATTACTGGAAAGAAAAATATTCCAACAATTTCCTATCTTGAATTCAGAAACCTTATGGTATGTGATCTACATTGAATTACTTGCCAGACTTTTAGGTGCTTACAGCCCAGAGAGCATCAGCAGCTGTGCCAAGGATGTGTGCTGAGCGCAGAGCTCCCTGAACAACCAACAGCAAACAGGTGGGAGTGGTGCCTGAGAATGTGCCTTCTAGGGGCTAAGGTGTTTAGATCTAAATTAACTCATGCATCTTCAGAGCCATGCAAGGCAGGTGCCTGTTCTAATCTGGAAGCTCATGCTCGCTTTGTAGCCAGTGGAGAATACGCAGGGAGTGATTCATCCCACCCTAAGACCTGAACAACCATTCAAGTTAAAAATCTGTATATTTAGGATCACAGAATTGTTAAGGTTGGAAGAGCCTTCTAAGATCATTGAGTCCAACCATTAACACAGCACCACTGTGTTCACTACTAAACCATGTCCCCAGGTGCCACATCCACAGGCCTTTTGAACACTTCCAGGGATGGTGATTCCAACACTTCCCTGGGCAGCCTGTTGCAAGGCCTGGGGTATTAAAAATTTTAATTACTGTGTACTTGCAATTCAGCATTTCATTTGAATCTCCTAAAATTCAATTTTTGCACAAAGGTCTATGGCCTCTAGTCTCAGAGCACTATCTGTACAGCAAGGATACAAACATGTCTCCTTCTTTCACATAGCAAGTTTAGGAGAAAAGTATATTTCTGTGAGTTATTCAGATTTTGCAGCAACGGGCCATGTAGGTACCTAAGCGAGGTCTTTACATCAAAGGAAAATTGAGAGTCTCTAATTGGAACCTGCCTTCCAGCTAACAAGCTCTTCAGTTCACCAGTGTGAGCTTTACTCTTCCCTTACACAACCTAAACAGAAAAACCAAACAGCAGCCAGCAAATTCTCATGATCTTATTCTACCTCTTTATCACAAGGTCATGGTGGTGCCTCTGAAAAATCACATGGATCTATGAAGCCGAATCCTCTTTAAAACATTTAACTTTATGCAAAGTTTGACTGGTCTTAAGGAACAGCAGAGGGGAAAAAAAGCCCCATGAATTTATACCCAGTACAGTGTGTTGAACTGTAGGCCCAGAAATGGCAGCATATCAAGGAAAACAGCTCTAGGGAATTCTTCAACATCATGGAGCAGAGAAAGAATTTGTACATGATGTAAATACTGGACTGCCTGTCTTTCTATATTGTTATTGCTAAGCTCTTTACTGTTTAAGCTGTGTGGTACAGTACTTGTCAGTCTCTGTTGTACCTGAAAGTTCCTATAAACAAACAGCATTATGATAAATCTCTTGAGTTTCCCTGAGGCATTTTTGCTGCTGCTGGAAACCTGAGGTCAGTGTGCAGTCAGTCCTGCAAACATCCCCCTTGACTATCAACTAGGACAGCATGAGTCTGGATGCTGTGACACTGGAATGCTTTAATAAAAAACTCACAATACAGAGCTCTGGGAATCAGCATCTTTAGGAAGTCTGAAAAATCTTTTTGTTTCTTCTAAGGATCAGGAAAAAAATAATGTCTGTCAAACCACCAAATGTGCAGAAGAAATTGTCCCTGAGCATACTCTGTTAGTGCACAGACAGATCTGGCAGTGAAAGTCCTGCTGCTTCATCGTGATCCACTGACAATTCGCACAAAAGTTCCTGCCTCCTTCGAGGCTCTAGCTACAAGGCAACTAATTTCCAGTTTGGATTAAATAGATAAATGAATAAAATTTGACTTTTTTTTTTTCACTATAGTGGCTGAAGGTCAGAGTCAAACAACCTAAAGCAATCTAACACCTAAAAATGACATGCCAACATTTAGTGTTATGGTTCAGAACATCTGAGTTAGTCATCTTAGGCTCTTAATGCAGAGCTGCTTCTCATGGGAACCCCTCGTAGCCTGCACTCTGTGGAGCCCTATGGAGCTGGACAGCAAGTGTCTAATTGTCCTGCCTAACTCAGAGCAGTATGCCAGATATAGGATACAACCACCCTAACATTAGGCATCTAAGGAAGTTTTCTGTCTCTAAATTACCTCTGTGGTCCACACAGAAAAGCAAGATGGTTAAAGCACCTCCCAGGACATCTACTTCAGGAGAGGAAGTATTTCCCTAGATGTGTTTATTTGTCTCCACTGGCTGAGGCTTACACATAAGATAACATACAGATAACTTTTCAATGTGCTTATTTTAGGGAGGTGAAAGTCATCATAGCTGGCTTAGCCCATTTCCCATCAAGTTGTGTAAGTGTATATAGAAACAAAGTACTGTAAGAAAGATGACACTTTTTTGCACTGACTGGACCATTACAGGTATTACTAAAGTAATTTGCCTATAAACTTATCTGTGTCTGGTTATTTATTTTTTTAATGTGAACCAAAAGAAACAACCTGTGGTTTGCTCAGTTGTCAATTAAGTTCTTCTGTATTTCTCAAAGTATGTCACCCTAATTCTGGCATTCCTGAGATCACAACTCATGAGGGTTTTCTGACATGAACAGGAAACAAGTAAGTATTTTCCTGTGTGAATGACCTTATTGCAGTAGCCAGTTTTAATCAACACCTGAATGGCTATGCTGTGGCTCTGTTCCCTTTTTCCCCTCCACCACACCCAAATCAAGATCTCTTCTGGAAGTCAGAACACTGCCTTGCACCTTAGTTTTCAAAATTATCTTATGTCATAGAATGACTCACCTCACATGTGTATGACAAGTAATATTATACCACACATGATTACATGTATGAAAGCATGAGTATGTTCTACTTACAAATCTTAACCATGAAAAATGAAACCACCATTACCTCAGTTTTCATTTATGAGACTGGCAATAGAGAAAACCTTATTCCATGTGGACTACTTGGATTTGTGCATAAAGAAAATATTATTGTTTTACTTGCACAAAAACCCTGAAAAGCTTCCAAGGACTTTAAAAACAGTCTTGCTTTCAGTTACATTAGATCCTATAGGATCAGAAAGAAGAGAAGACTTTTCTTGTTCCATTGTGAGTACATCAGCAAGATCAGTGCAAAACTGTTCCCATTTCTCTGGATTACTTAGAAGACCTGGAAGATTAATTTGATAACCCAGGAAGACTCATTCAGTCCATGTTTGCAGGCTAGCCTGGCACAGAATGAAATACGGACTCTCCTCTGAAACTAAAATCTCCCAGAGTAAATCTGTGAGGATTTGTAACCCTCCACTGCCCATCCACCTCTGTGTCCTTGCCCCCATCAGTAAGGCCTCCTCAGGCAACTACCTGGGAAGCGATGTTGGAGCCTACACAGACTGGTTATACAGCCAATATTTTTATTACATCTGCTAGTAAAACCTCCCACAGACCCAAGCTCTTCTCCATGACTGCAGACCACGTCAGCCAAGGATGGTGCAGTCAAGCACCTCTCTCCAGGTGTCTTACAGCCAGTGAAGAAGAGAAGACTCATCATACACAGTACACCCTCTGCATATATAGATGCTGTTGTTTGTGTCTCCTGCCTAATAACAGGTGTATCTTGTTCTTCATGATCCAAGAAGAAAAAAAAATGCATACAAATGAAGACTATAGATGTATCTTTTTAAATATATATCAGAATATCCTTTATGTGTGAGTCAGGTTTTTTCCCGTAACATAGGAAATAAGAGCTTTCCCAGGAAATGGTGTCATGCAGATTTCTAATACTTATTATCCTGAGTGAGAGGATGAAGCTACTTTTGTTCTCCACACACAAGCGGGTGCAGTGAAAATTGTGTGTGAGTTGCCAGCACATTTGTATTTTGAAGGGTTATTGATGTGAATAGCAGGTGAAGTGTAAAGAAAAGGCTCCAGCTGTTTCTTGTTTTGAATTCTTCCTTGGTGCAAGCACCAAGAGTAAGTACTGAAATGGGAAGTTAAACTCATAAGTGTCCCAGTTACAGTCAAAAAGAAAAGAATTAAAACCCTTTTCTGTTGGTGTGCTATGCGGTTCTGCAACACTGATTTTATTCACACATAGTGCCCAGCTGTTTATTGAGTCTGACCCTTGAGGGGGAGCTGAAGAAACACTGGAAATGAAACCACTCAGAGAAAGACAGTTTTCCTTTCCTGTTTACTTGATAGATGTCTCATATCTAAAAAAAAAAAAAGCAGAAAAAGCAGGAAGCATTTTTTATACAGCAGTGACATGCAAATCATTGTTTTGAATATTAGCATAATTATTTCAATAGTTCTGATGTTTCTCCCATCTTATTCTCCAGAACATTTGCTTTCACTAAAAATGAAAATAGTAGAGAAGCTACTGTTTTTATTGTTCAGGAGACTATAAAATAAAACTAAGCAATGTTGTTCTTTATTAGAGTGATTTAGTAACCAGACCAACTCACTTTTTTAATACCGCCTTAAATGCTACTATAACCAGCCTTAAATATGTCATTCCCATTCTGTTTGATTGTTTTGTCAGAATAAGAAATATAAAATACATAATGGATTCAAATAAACAGAGACTGAAATGAGGTGAGCACATCAAATCCCTGCAGATCCAATTTCGTGGGTAGGGAGGATGACTGGAAAGTTGCCACCTGAGTACTTTTTTCTAGACTCCTGCAGAACTTTCTTTACTTAATACAATTCTTCTTGAATTGAGCAGTAGCATTATTTGAATACAAGAAAATACTTTTTAAAAGTGAGCCATTGTTTTGGAACTGAAACTTTTCTTTAAATTAACAATACTGAAGACAATAAATGTACAAAAAATTATTCCTTCAATCCCCCTTTCTCCGTAGGTGCTTCTAACCATCCAGTGGCAAGACCTGAACAGCAGAAACTTATCTCCACAGCCATCAATTCTGTATTCAGCACTGGGCAATTCATCACAACCAGGTAAAGCTAAATTCTATCCTCTTGAAACGATGTATGTCTATGCTTTGAGACTTTTAGGGGGATTCAGATTTAAGAATTCCTTTCCTTTATATTGCTATAGACTCAGCTCTAGTATATACGTCAAAAACTGAAATTCTAAATGCTCTTCTCCTGAAGGACAGCGTCATAATATCATAAACTACTGTGAGGATGCTACCAGCAAAACGAGTGTTTGAACCTCAGGAAGGTTTAAAAAGCCAGGTCAAGGGGACATGACAGAACACAGGATCCAAGATACAACCAGAGACAGAGCTGTCAAGTGCTCTGAAGACAGTTTAGACTCAGTGCTGCTTACAGAAAACAGCCAGTGGAGGATCTGAACGATGAAACAATTGATATATCAGAAAAGCAGATTTCGAGATATTTCGATGAGGAATGCTGAATAAATGCAACATTAGTACTTTCCAACAGGACGGTAGGCTGGCCATCACAGGATTGGAATGAGAAATGGAGATTTTAATTTAAAAAAAAACCCTGCACATCCAGTTCAGAGTTAGTGAGAAATATTTCCCAATGTGTTAATTTTCAGATTACTGCACCAGGACAAATGGGTACAAGTTTTTCTTCCTCCTTTTTAAGCCATCTAAGCTGGAGGTCAAATGTTTGGATAAAAGTAAGCCCGTGCAAATTTTCCTTTTGTTGTATGTAGACTATCTTTTCCTATTATATTACTTCTGAGTTTTATGTTAAAGTTATAATGCTCTTAATCTTCTCTTCTGTGATATCTACAGGAACAAGGACAATAGTGAAAACCTTCAGCGTGAATAGTTCAGAAGCTTAGGCCAGCACATGCATTGATCAAATGCAAATAATGTCCATGACAGTCTATGTTAGTCTGATTTATTTCAACAAATCTCAAAGCTGTATTAAAAAAAATCTCAATATGGGGCTTAAAATATTTATTTTGCTGCAATTAATGCTCTTCTTTGGCTTATGCACACGGGCCAATCATTAAAAAGCTCTACCAACCTCACTGCCCTTTAAAGCAGCTGCTGAAAGTCTTTTGCTCTGAAATACACAGAAGAAAATAGTATAAATTTTAAAAGAAAGGAAAGATTAAGGGACACATTTAAACCTGCAGATTATGTAAAACCTGCAGATTATGTAACAGTCCCCTTTTATAAATCAAATCTCAGTAATACAATCAAAATCTCACCTTGAAGAACTGTGGATTGCACCATCACAGAAGATCTAATGAGAATAAATCTTACAGATGTGAGCACAAGCTTTCCCTCACTTAGTACTTCACACTAACAGTGGCACCAAATAAACTGCCTTTCACAAATGAGGGACATCAAGCAGTTTTCAGATTTTAAGTGCTAGATTCTCCTCCTTCTAACCACATGTAACTGTGTGTCCACATGGAACAAATGGTCCACTCCAGGAGAACCTGCCCTCAGAGTGCCACACATCCCTCATGTATAAACAGCATCAAAGCACAGTTTTATCATTAATTACAGGGCTCTTGTGTTAGTCTTTGTGAATCATTTTTCTAACGACTGATGATGAACTTCCTAGAAAGCCAAACTGAGGAGCACCAAACACCACCAACATCTGGAAGATAAAAAAGGCAAATTTGTAATAAAACTAAAGATCCACATTTCTAATGGCAAATGGTCAATTAGACATGGTGAATGAATTCATTTGATGACTTCAAATTAAGATGAAACACCTATCCAAAATTTGTTCTCTACCTCAAGAAAACATCAGTAGATAGATGTGAAAAAAAAAAAAATAATAGCCCTTAGTCCTCTACTGAAAACTGAAAGCCCATCCAGACCAGCTGGCCTAAGGCACCCTGGATCTTTTCCACAACACACAAGGGATGAGTGTGGCCTAGAAGCACATTTAGATACAGCAGTAACCCCAGCGGAACTCACTGGGTACCCTCACAGCTTTTTAAGTAACTGCAGGTTTCATACCAAATCCAGAACAAATCAAAATCTGTAGAAAATTCCTCAACTGTCCAACTCCCATGCACTACTTGATCCTAAAAGTCCTTTGGCATCTTTGAAACTTTTTCTCTAGTGTTTATTTAACTTTCATTTTCCTCTTTTTTAAACAGTCACCATTTTTCTACCAGAGCATCTCTTTCCATTCCATGACTCCCTCTCACTGCTACAGATAAATATTGTGTTTATCCCCAGGCCCAAAGCGGATGCCACCAGCCCTGGCTTAGCCTTTAATTCCATTTGTTCTTTCTTTCAAACAAGCATTTTCCATATGTATCTGCTGATGGGATATGCCAAAAGCAGCAATAGGGTTGGCATCCCTTCTTTTGTCCAAAGGTCTTCCAGATGAAAACCAGGAAATAAACTATGCATACTAAAGTGCAGAGGAGCAGAATAGTGCTGGAATCCCTGAGACCCCTCGGCTCCTTATTCCCATCACCTGCCACCAGCCTCATTCCTCACCTGCCTGCAGCTTTCATTGCTCTGTCACTCAATACTGTCGCATGCACCCTTTTAAACCACATCTGTATGGATTTTTTTTACCTATCCAAGATCAACTCTTCCTCTTTTTTTTTTTTTTGGTCACAACCCTGAAGAAAATCATCTGATTCATGGTATCAGCCTTTTATTTCCTGTATTCACTCACAACTCAGCCCCCAGATGTACTCATGTATCCCCTTTTGCAACTAGTCTGTAGCTGAAAAATGCTATTATTGCTGATCAGAAAGAAAGAATGCTTTATGTTCCTGCCCCATTACTGAAACTCTGAAGACAGATTAGTCACAGGACAATGGGTCTTCACCTCCTTCTGAAGCCTCTTCATTGTATAAAAATGCAAAGAAATATGGTGGAGCTCCAATTTAATATTACTCTCCTCCGTATTAATAAATAGCTAGCCTGGAAAACCAATTTCCTCCATAAATTTGCAGATTGTTATAGATGACACTGTCTATTAGTATTTGCATTTAGGGACTTCCGCTTACAGAAAAGCATGCAATTATGTCTTTGCTATTAACTATCCTACACAAAGATAAATGTTATTTAAACCCGCTGCAAATTCTAAAGGCCAGAGAGTTTTTATAACTAGGTCATTTTTATTGACAATAATTTGAGATTGGTCAATTCCCTGCCACTTAAAAAGAAGAATCAAGCAGATAGAACATATTTAACTTTAGCAAATTCCATTATTTCATGGAACAATTCAGCAATATATTGCTAAGTCTTATACTCTATGCTTCTCTTTTTTTTTTCAAAGAATTAAGGCTTAACCTCCTCAGATCAGCTTGGGAAAATTTTCATTGCAAGAATTATCTACAAGAAGACCTGGAAAATAAATGGGATTATTTTATTTTTGTGCAAATGGCTTCTTAGGCTGGTATCTTCCAGCTTTGGTTTAGAAAAAGTTAATGCAAAGTCTCCACCTGGTGGCCAGACGTATTTTAATGAAATAGAAACATTTTGCTACCTGGTCAACATAATACTTTAATCTCTTTCCTACTCATTCAAGCCATTGCTTTAAATTAGTCTGCTACCATTAAACAGTAGCAAAATAGCAACGCAAAAACTGTGTTTTAGAAACAATATCCCTAATATAGTGAGTATATAACGCTATTCATCGGTACGTCCCAGGTTTGTAATTTTGCACAGATTAGCACCCCATTTTCATCAGTGTCTTGTTATGATCACACAGTTTTAATACACACAAACCCTAAGGAGCCCAAGCAAGTAGATAAAAAAGTGGAGAAGGGTTTAACAGGGTAGTGTACAATTTAAACTGAAAAATTGCGAGTATCTTCTGTCAGAAATGGAAAATTTCATAGTAGATTTTAATATAATGAATGGGACAACCTCTGAGCTAAAACAAATATTAAAAGAAAATGGTAATTAGAAGAAGAAGAGAGTTGGTCAAATAAAGCTCAGTGTGGTGGGTTGACTCTGGTGGCATACCAGGTGCCCACCAAAGCCCCTCTGTCACTGTCCTCCTCAGCTGGGCATGGGAGAGGAATTACAATGACAGACTCATGGGTTGAGATAAGAACAAGGAGATCCCTCAGCAGCGACCATCATGGGCAAAACAGACTTGACTTGGGGAAACTAATTGAATTTATTTACCAATCAAATCAGAGGACGATAATGAGCAATGAAACCAAGTTCCCTTTACTCCTCCATTAACCTCTTTCACAGGAGGATGGGGAGTGGGGGCTGGGGTCACTTCATCCCACGTTGTCTCTGCTGCTCCTTCTCCTCAGGCGGGACGACTCCTCACAGTCTTCCCCTGCTCCAGTGCGGGGTCCCTCCCACAGAATAGAGTCCTCTAGGGACTTCTCCAACATGAGTCCTTCCCATGGGCTACAGTTCTGCACAAACTGTTCCAGCATGGGTCCCCCCCTCCATGGGATGCAGTCCTTTAGGGACAGGCTGCTCCAGCATGGGTCCCCCACAGAGTCAAGGGTCCTGTCAGCAAACTTGGTCTGGTGTGGGCTCCTCTCTCCATGGGGCCACAGGTCCTGCCAGGGGCCTGCTCCAGCACGGGCTTCCCATGGGATCAGACCCTCCTTTGGGCATCCTCCTGCTGTATTGTGGGATCCTCCACAGGCTGCAAGTGGATCTCTGCTCCTCCATGGGCTGCAGGGGCACAGCTGCACCAGCGGCTGCACCAGCGGCTGCACCAGGGGCTGCAAGGGAATCTCAGCTCCAGAGCCTGGAACAGCTCCTGCCCCTCCTTCTGCACTCACTAACCTTGGGGTCTGCAGGGTTGTTGCGCTCAAACATTCCCACTCCTCTCTCCTGGCTCCTGTGCAATAACTTCTTTCCCCTTAACTCTGTCAGAGGCTCTGCCATAACCCCTGACTGGCCCAGCCTTGGCCAGCAGCGAGTCTTTCTTGGAGCTGGCTGACATTGGCTCTGCCAGACATGGGGGAATTTCTGGAAGCTTCTCACAGAAGCCACCCTTCTAGTCCACTCACTACCAAAACCTTGCCATGCAAACTCAGAAAGTTCATCTAGCAGTATCACTGGAAGTCGTGAGATTTAATCACAATTTTAAGGAAACCTGTTTGTGTGCTTGTCATGCATGATGATTGCCGTGGATGACAATATAGTCTCTAGTGATGAAGATAATTTTGTATTACAGGAACTGAACTTGCATAACTATTGGCCATAGAAAATCATTCCAAATTAAAAAAAAAAAAAAAAAAATAATCGATGAATTGTTTAAATGTACTATAAAATATGGGGTTTTTTTCTTTATGAAAGTATTGCAATTACATTGTAACATTAATGCAAATGCTACATAAATATATTTCAAATGAAAACTTAATTTCCCCTTGACACATTCTGTGCATGGTCCAGCTCTTCATAATTGATCTTGTTTTGAGCATCTCTGGTCAGCTAAGCCAATCACTAGTACAACTGTTCATTGGTTTTGACAGGGACAAAAATAATAGCATGCCATAACCACCAGGACTGCTTTGGATATAATGATCCAAAATTTAATGAATGTCTACACTCCCTTTGGCATCGGCTATCAAATCATAACTTGTTGGAGCTGCAGAGATACTGCAGATTCACACAGTAGAATTGTAGATTTATAGGCTATTGGTCCTTTAGTTATTTTGAGGGTTTCCACCATGCTTGAGTACTTGCCAAAAAATCAAATAGAATACTATAAAGACCAGTATATTCTCTTACTTAGGAAAAAATCTTTTCTAAAGCCACTCTAGAAGAAACTATCTCCTTTTGTGTAAGTAGAAAGTACAAATAAGGAAGATCAGATCGTATACAATTTATGAGTTTATAATGGAGACTAAGTTAGCAATTTAAAAAAAAAAAAAAAAGTTGAATTTCCATGTGTATAGGACAGAGAATGTCTTTGAAATTGTACACTTCTGCTCTTTCCAGATAACCACTCACTAATGCCTATGTGGCCATTCTTCCACATTCTTTCACCCTGGGGCTATTCCACTCGGTATGGAATAGCTATACAGACACAGATATAGAGAATGATAAAACAGATATATCTGGGCTTTTCCAGAGCAGCTTCACAGTAGCCTCCGTCACGTACCCATGGGAACTGTGGCTGAGCCCTGGCGACAGGCTGAGATCACCCCCAGAACACAAAACACACACTGGGCTCACCAGGGGCTGCATCCCAGTGGACAGCAGAAAGCATCACAATCACAACAACCTTCAGACCACCCACGGATATGTAGAGTCAAGGTTATAAAGACAACCACCTTAAAACCAAATTTCTAACTCTAAAACCAAAAAGAAAAATGAAGGTGTGGGTATTTCTACCTTTGTCAAGTTATTCTTGATGTTGTATTTAAAAAAATTACTGTTTTTACTCACAGTCAGTGTGATAGGTATCAATACAAAGACCTATAAACTCCTATAACAGGAAAAGAAGGTTCATTTTTAAAATCACACGGAAGTATTGTAGAAAGAGGAGTACCTACAGAACACCCCCATATAAGAATGTACAAGACTTACCAAGACCACATCACAGAATAAAATATTTCAGAAGGAAAAAATACTTCTGAGGTAATCTCCTTCAGCCTTACAAGAAACAGCCCAAGCCTGCTCCCTTCAGGCACTTCATCTAATCTAGTTTTAAATAAGCCATATAATGAGCCTTCTACAGCTTCCCCTGGGAACTTATTCTACAGTCTAATAGAACTCGTTTTCAGGAAGTTTAAATTATTTTTAATTTCCTTCCATTACTTCTAGTTATATATATCATATTATTCTTCATACCGTAAAACCTTTTTGAAATACAGTAAACAGTAATTTTTCTTTGTAAAAATCTAACCCTTACCATCATTAATAAGCTTACTAACTTCAACAAGGTTTTCTTTTTCAAATTAATTAAGTTCTCTTGAAAGGTTACAAAGTGAAAAATGACTAAAAATATTTCACTGTTTTTACATATATATATCAAGTATAATAATGTTGTAAGGTATCCTACAAACATGACCCATTCAAAAATTAGGGTTATTAGTAGTAAGGAGATACATTAGGTGAGTGTCCATTGCCCTAAATTGAAAACCTCTTTGTTGAAAAATACTTGGAGCGTAAGAGTAACAGAGAAGGGGAAAAAACCCAATGTAAATTTTTACTGTCTGGATGGAACAGTCATTGTCAACATAAGCTCCTTGTTTATTTATAAACCCTTTTAGCTCAGACTTGTTTACACTCTTAATCATATAAATCTATAGAAGGCATGTGCTGGGAAAAAGCAATTACTCTGGAAGATGTGCAAATTTGAAAGAAATAAGCTAGGAAAAGGGCTTTTTGGTACCGTAGTATATTGTCTGACATTGTTCAATCACACAATGAATGATATTGATAGTTCTGGTAAAGGATGTTTGCTCCTGGAGGTAACTGGGTATGTCTGTACTACCTGTGTACTGTATCACTGTGTATGGATGTGTTGCTGTGAAGCACCTGGCCTGAATATGACATAAAGTCTAGTACTGATGACTAATCAAGTTGCTCAAATGGGACCAAGCTTAGTTACCACAGAGAAACCATCTGTTCCCAAACGGAATCACCTAAAACTAGTTCAGGTATGTGCACAAGACACTGCGCATAAACCAAGAAAATAACAGTTATCAAAAAGTAACCAAGGCTGGACTGGACCTCTAAAGGCCATCTGAGCCTCCTGCTCAAAGTGCCAGGGTAACCTGTGACAGCAACTTGTGCTCAAAGCAGGGGCAACTTCAAAGCCAGGACAGGCTGTCCAAGGCCACATTCGGTCAAGGGTTTGCATCTCCAAGGAATGGAAAAGCTACAGCCTCTCCAGGCAAACTGTGCCACTGCTTACCTAGTCTCATTGGGAATAATGTTTTTCTTGCATCTGTCTAAAATTTCCCTTGCTCCAAATTGTCCATTGTTCTTCTACTGCACACCCCTGAGAAGAGTCTGTTTTCTCTGTACTTTCAGTTTAGGCAGCTGAAGACTGATTAAACCCAGCCCAGTCTGGGGGCAGACATTCTCACCACACAGGCACAGGCATATATTCAACCCATCATCTATCAGAAACACAAGCATCATCTTGGAAACACCTTCCTTTTTGCTGCAAAGCTGCTTTCCAGCCAGCCAGTTCCCAGCTTGGACTGTTGTATGGGGTTGGGTTGTTCTACTCCAGGTGTCCCTTCCTTGGACTCGTGTTTCTCCAGGTTGCTCAAAAGTGGTCTCTAGCTCAATCTTCCTAATCCATCCTCAGATATGAGAAAGTATCAATTTTTGTTGGAAAAAAATCCCACCACCAATAAGTTTTGTTTAAAAAATACATTAAAATATTTCTGAAAACTATCTGCATGAATTAGGTTGCATGGACTAAATGTAATAAAATCTTAGAGCAAGCATTAAGCAGAATCATATTGTCCAGGTTCAAACTTATTATTTAACTTGTTATCACAACTTGTTCAACAGCTGGTGTACCTGCAGGCACCTGCAATTACAAGCTGCCTCCCTATTGGATTTCTCAATTCCCCAAGCACTGGGAACTATACTCCCAAGCATGCCCTGAACGACTTCAGTCTCAGCACCTCAGTGCACCCACATACACTCAGCTGGAATCCAAGCATGGGCTTTTTTCAACTGAGATCCTTTAGGGGCCAGGCACCCAAAAAGCAGATGTTCTTACTTTCTGCCCCTCAGGGCTCCCCAGTTATGAAAAGGCAACTCTGAGAGACCACTTTGCATAAAACATGGGCTAGTGCTCCTAGTTTTTTTTCTTAAGAGTTGACAGAGAAGAGGGTAGCAAACACTTACTAATCAGCAGTCTTAACAGTTAAATCATTCAGCTAGAAAACAATGGATATTTTCAGCTTGACAGTGTCCAAAAACATACCTTCCATCGCCAAGCTATAAAAGCCTAAGTAACCTTTTCACTCACTCCTCTTGAAACTGTTCTACTGTAGACAAAGTAGTGAACAGGTCACAGAAGGAAGCATTTAGAGCACATACCTTATCCCTCTAATTCTGTACCCTAGCAGCTAGGCTACCAAATCCTACCCTTTCCTCTTTTGCACAGGACGCCTTCCCGCACTGCTGCACAACTTCAGAAAGGGAAACTGTTCTTTCTCAAAGGGTCAGTCTGTAGGCACTTTCCTTGGGTTGTGGCTATGGGTTTAGTAGGAACTTGTTCTTGGAACTCATAATAGATGAGGAAGTGATGTAAACAGCACGCACTGTATGAAAAATGAGCATTATCTTCTTAACTGATGGATGTGTTTAATGAACAACTGCTCACTGTGTTGCATGAGCTACTTTCAGATGTGCAGGTCAGGGAAAGACTGCACAGACATATCCCCACTTACACTCTACACAAAGCACCTTGTCCTGGAAGGGTGCAAAACTTAAAATATGTTCTCATCCTCATGTTTTTCCATGACCAATATGTAGATTGTTTTAACCCCCACATGGAGAGGTCAGACTTTTCCCCATACAGACTACAGGAAGCCTTCATATTCCCTAAAGGTTTCTGTGCCTGGGACACAAAACCCAAATGTTAGATATTGAACAAGCCCTTTGCTGGATCTAGTGCCATAAACTTTTTTAAGGCATTACATCTCATTAGGCACAAAATAAGGCCTAGTAAGTTTCACTGAACTTTTCCATCTGGCTATCAGAGCAGACTCCACAGCCCATGGCACAGGGCAGATGTTTTGGGATATGCTCTTAATGACTCATGAGCCCCAAGGGAGAAACACTTAAATCAGCCAAACAGAAACACTGCCTAGAGGCACCTGAGAGGTCACCCTTCTTTAGCCAACTTACGCTGCAGGGCAGTTCTTCTGTCCACTCATTCACAACCATATAGATCCTCATAAAACTAAAGCTTAATTTGCCTCATACTCTACTATGCTTTATCCTTTAAAACACAAAATGAGGATATACTCTAACATGAAGTAGGCTGGTGCAGTCAATCCAAGTGAAGAAAATGCAAAGTTAATTCTCTGTTTCAGACCAATATTGGTATTTCCCTTCTCTTATTTTTGTTTTTAATTTCTTTCAGGTGTGTGCTTTAATCCAAGAGCTATCAGTCATTTGATCTCTCTTGCTTAACATGTCCTACTTTGCAGAAAAGGATCCAAGATTAATTAGGGGAAATAAAGGGTGCAGAATGCAGTGAACATGACTGGATTATTAAACTCCTAATATCTGCTCCCAGAGTTGTTTCATCAATGAGTTTTTCATATAAAAATACTTAAGAATTCCTTTGAGGAGAAACTGGAGCATAGGTTTTCCCCTGCTCAAGAAATTGTCTAGTTACTAGGCTTGACTCCTGTGGTGAAAGAGACATATCACAGCTCTTTAATACTTTCTAGTACAGTACAACAGCTTCAAGGGGGTGAGTACCAAGCTTTTAGCTTGAAGGTGGGAAATGAGAGATGAAGGCTTGAACCCTTGGAGACAGAAGGGGGAATACTGGCTTAATGCAAAAGTAAGTGAAATTCCATGTTATATGGAATGTCAGATTAGAGGAGATCAATGGCTCCATGGCTTAAAAGAAAATGAACATAATTAAAGGGCTTGATCATATTATGTGTTAAGTTCAAACTCCTACAAAATCAAGGTGATTAAACACTAAAGAATTAATCAGAATCAAAGTCTGTCAAATAGTGTTTTCCCTCTTAACACCTTGGTATTCCTTTAAAGTACAAAAATAAAAAGAATATGAAACCCATTTAAACCCCACTTTTATTCCATTTCTTTATATTCGCAGGAAAATAATTTCACAGAACTAGGCCTAATTATATTTCAGGGTCACCCAGTAGGATTCCTAATGTTTACTGATCACTAAAAATTATGCCGCATTCACTGTTTTAATTCCTTCATTATGCAGATCTAGACACAGTAGCCCTAAAAATTTTCTCATTAAATCGGCAGGAATCAAGATAGCTGTCCCTAAAGTCAGTTCAGAGCTGAATAAATATTTTCATGATTTTGTTTTCACAATGTTTATTTTTATGGAAAATAATTGATTCTTGAAAAGAAATTAAAAAAAAAAGAAATTTTAAAATGGCTGTAAACAATCCAGAAATAGAAATTTAGTGGGCATTAAAGGAAATGTGCATTTTTAGGTGCTTTTGAATACCCAGTCTTAAAGTACAGCATCTATTTCTCTGCAGATACCAGGAATTTGCCACCAAACAGTTTCTTATATCAGGTGTCCCCTAAAAGAACATCGCCAACCTTTTTCTCCCACTTTGCCTAATCATCATGAGACCTTTTAAGGCTCATCTAGTCTGATCCCCATGAAGGGACATCTCCAACTAGATCAGGTTGTTCAGAGCCATGCCCAACCTGCTCTTAAATGTTTCCAGGGATGGGGCACCTACCACCTCTCTGAGCAACCTGTGCCAGTGCTCCACCACCCCCACTGCAATAAATCATCTTTTAGTTTAAAACTTGTCCTATTGTAACAGGCCCTGCTAAAATGTTTGTCCCCAACTTCCTCCCTTTTACCCTTTAGGTACTGGAAGGCTGCTATAAAGTTCCCATTTAGCCTTTCCTTATCCAAATTGAACCTCAGCTCTCTCAGCCTGTCTCCATAGGACAGGTGTTAGAGCCCTCTGAGCATCTTCATGGCCTCCTCTGGACCTGCTCCAACAGGCCCACGTCTTTCCTGTGCTGAGGAGTGGAGAGCTGGACAGCCTACTCCAGGTTTCACCTTTTCTCAGAACAAAAGCAGACAGATCTTCACTTACAGGACATTTAAGGCCGGGGTGACCCCAGCAGGTACCACCAGGAGCGATCCCTGCATGCAGAGGGCCAGAGGTGCCAGTGCAGCTTCCACGATCCATCAGAACAACCAATCGACCTCCCACATGCAGGCAGGAGCAGGAGCACATCCCTGTGTGCCTTTAAGGGGCACTGCCACCATACATACAGCTCCTGGGGCAATCAGGAGAGCAGTCAAGCTGGTATCACAAACTACTCTCATGTCAAGTGTTTCCTGCTGCCCTGCACATACCGAATGCTAAAAGTTATTCCCAGCTGTAACTGGAGCAGCTTTCCTAGTCTCTGCTATTCCCACTCTCAAATCTCAAATCCCACTCTCAAGCCAGTAAAGCTTTTTACCTTACTTGAGTTGGGTTTTTTGGGAATCCCTGTTCCCCAGGACTACCAGGAAGGGATCACAATACTCCTTCCCTGGCAGATTGTGTTGTCTCCCACTTACAGACAACTCCTGTATATATGCAGAGTGTATATGCTACATGGAGGTAAAGGAGGGCAGAAGACAGTTCTTTCTCAGAAAGTCAAGGAGTTGTCTGTAACTGGGAGGCAACACAATCTGCCAGGAAAAAAGTACCTTGATCCCTTCTGAGTAGTCAAAGCAAGGCTTTGGATTTTCCTAAGGTACGAAGAGTAGCTGCAGCAGTAACAGGGAAATTCAAGTGAAGAGGTACATCTACAGTTCTTTTAGTTAACCTCCTGCTCTGAAGTGGTCAGCTATGTGGTCAGAACTGGTTTCTCAGAACTTTATCCAGTTGGGTGTTGGAAACTACCAAGGATGGAGACTGTTATCTCTCTGGACAACCTTCTGCAACACTTGACTGTCCTCATTCTAAAAAGATCATGCTTTCCAGCCTAAACCTTTCATTTTATGGCCAGTTGTTCCTGTTACATTTCATTGTGTTTCTACTGACCTGTTTCTCCAGCCTCTCCCTCTGGATTGCTGTCTGTGGTCTTTCAAGTGTATCAGCTAGTTCTTACAACTTGGCACAATGTGCAAATACTTCACTGCCTCCTCATCACAGAGTGATGCACTTCACTCGTAATAGAGAAGCAGCAAAATGTTTAGTGATCTAAAACATTTGATAATTTGAGAGTGGTTTAACAAAATTTGATGGCAAAACAGACTTGATTATTTACTGCATAGAGGTCAGGGTCAGACAAAATTGACAGGGAAATGCTCCTGTATAGTCATGAGGCTCAGTAAGGACCTTCCCTGCTTTCCTAACTCTCTCTCAGAAAGGAGTTTACCTGCAGCTGGATCCAGCCTTAATCTCAGCCCTGATCAACGGTTTATGTCTACAGGACTGCATATGCACAATCAACCCTTTGTATCACATAGCTAAGATTTCAAAGTTTAACATGCTATTATTCACTTACCAAGAATCTGCTGCAGGAAGGAATCTCTCAGCCTCAAGGTGTAACCACGAAAGGTGTCCCTGCTCAAGGAGACATCCTGGCATACAGCCTCAGCGGGCTTTCCACCGTTTACGGAGTGAGATAATTGACTCATAGTCAGATCTGCGTAGCAATGACAGCAGTAAGTTTTTTCCAAACCTGGTTTGAGTCCAGCCTTGACCAGCACTATGGCTGGGGGGAGGTGTTGCTCAGATTAGCCCTTTGCTATTGTGTTGTTGCCTCTGTACCCTGAGTCCACTGATTCGGATGCAGCCATCATGGCCAGATGCATCCACTACTTTTGGGACGGGCTGTTTATCTGGGAGGAGTGTGGGCAAAGATAAGGCACAGGGGTAGCAAAAAAGCAAGGTCAGGAAGTACAGTTGTCTGTGACAGTGTGAAACTTGTCCCCAGACTTTGGTCTGCAGCTAACACAACACCCTCAGGCACGCACACACAATCCTCTGCAGACATTACAGGTAATTAAAAGCACTGTCAAAGGCTCTTTTCCATCCTTGAATTTGCCTTTATGAAATAGATAATTTGTTTCTAGAAGCTCTTCTTCATACTCTACCCTCCCACTTAATCTGCTATCTTTTTATTGCAAACTCTAAAAATCTTCATACACTAGTTTAGCACTGAAGCCTAATTTCTGCCTGCAAGCAAAAACTTCTATGCTGCCTGACCCATACAAACATTCAGTAACTAGTCAGCCCTTCCAAAGCATCTGAACCACCCATCTCCTACCTCCAGTGAAGCCTTTTCCTTATCTGCCTCTCTTCCTACATGAATCCTTAATGATTCTGTCTCTTTCTCTCAGGCCCACAACTTCTGGTGGCTCAAGTCTGACCACATTTCCTCTACAGTTAGTGCAAAGTTACTCCTAAATCAGCCAAAATGTTCAGCAAGATTAGCAAGAGGTACTTCCTCTTTTAAGTCCCATGCAGAACATACTGATGTAGCTTCAGATATTTTCCAATGCATTCACCAACAGCAAAGGTCACAGAAAACTTCAAAATGTCTTTGGCAAGGCAAGTTACACACAGGAGATAAGCATTTTATGTATTATTTTTAGTATTTATTTTATTCATGACAAAAAGGCAGTATACATATTAACATTCTGAATACCAAACAAACGAAACTGGTTCTCCATCACTTTCATGGACTAAAAATAAAAATAACTACAGTAATCAATGACACATTATAAATAAATACAAAAATACAAAAAAAATACAAAATTACTTTCAAATTAAATTTTAGCAAAAAAATTTACTACTACACAAAGTACTGCATTTGTTCAGCATCATGCTTGTTCTAAAACAAATAGGAAAATACACCTAAACTTCTACACACTAAATAATTGACAACTTCTTTCAACTAGATTCTGAGCATAGCTTCTCCTTCTTACAAGAAAAATGCTGTTACAGCTGAGGTTGGCAACAGCAGCGGTACACACCAGAGAAAGAGAACTGGGCATAAAATACACAGCCAGACCTCCCAGGAACTTAATCTAACAATCATAACACATCCTTGTAATGCACTTCTGAGAATCTTCATCAACAGTGGCAACAAGACATTCTTTATATTTACAGACGCAGTATAATCCTGAAATACTCTCAATTATCTAATCTTTACTTGAAGCAGTTTGAGTATCAGACCTTCAGAAAAGGAATTACTATCATGAGTTAGTCTCATTATGAGTTGAAAACAAAACACACGTTTTTGCAAATAAATCTAGCATTTGCAATTTGCAGGACATAAAAATAGTACACACAGCTGTTTTTTTTCTTATTCATACATCATTTCTAGGCTCCATTTTGTAACATTAGAGAAGCAATATTCTACAACTACATACAAGTTAAAGCACAATACACGTTAGCAAAAAACACATCTAACTTAAAACATGCAAGTATTACTGTACACAACATGTCTGCATTTAGGGTATCCAAATGATTTCTAAAAACAAGAGATGCCCAAGATCCTACTTTTCCAACTGAAAGACAGCCAGAAGTCAGAATCACTGTTAATTAACACTGAAGTGTCAGTGTCTCTACATGGCACTACAATGAACCAGCACAGCAAGTGTAAAGTCATCGCTCAACTGAGTATGTTGCACAATACAACCTTTGTGTTTTATACCAACAGCCAGCAGTATGTCTAATTATTGACAAAGAATGTGCCAGGTAAGCTTACAATTTTAAGCAGGAAAAACATGACATTTTGAAATATAAAGAAACAGTGCAATATAAAGAAAATAATTAATCACAAATGGCTACGAGCCCCCTCTTTTTAATCAATATATTAACATAACACTACTGATATTTTAAATAGTATTTATTTGAGAAATTCTATCTTACACATTTTCTGATTTGTTAGAAATGGGCATTTTTCACTTGTAGACTGAAAATATTATAAGCTCCAAGAACAATTCACCAGCAGAGTGAGCCTTGTAAAGATCAGCTGGCATTGTCTCACCCCTTATTTATTTGACTTTCTCAGACATGTCTCTCTTACTGAAAAAAAATTTAAAAATCTGTTTTCCAGATAAAGCTTTCAGGTTTTTTCATATGAATTAAATATATTGGCGGGGGGGGGGGGGGGGGAAGGGGAAGGGATGTGTGTTTTTAGGTCTTCTTTTCTTCTACAGATGCATTAGATTTGCTGTCTATCATTAGTGTTGTATTCATTTTCTCAGAAATTCAAACAATGACAGAATATACAAAGAAAACCCCTCACACTTCAGGACTCTTCATACTTTATCTTTGTCCAAACAACTCAGGAAGGAGGTGAGGGGAAAAAATAAAATAAATAAATTAGTAAATCAGAAGAACAGCTGACGAATTCATACCATTTCAAACTAGATACTGAAAAAAACCACCCTTCTAAGATACACAGTATTACCATCACTTCTCAATTCTGAAATCTCCTCCTCCCACAAAGGAGAAATAAAGAAAAGGTTCTGTATGTTTCCCTTTAAGACACAATATTTTGACTTGATAGTATATTGACAGAACACCTGGAGATAACTCCCTCTCTTCATTCTGATAGATGGGGAGGAAGACGCAGGAGAGAGATCAGTGGACCACACACACCTGGCAGAGTGAAAAACCCCAAAATGAAGCAACTGAGATACCAAGAGAACTTCAGAAGGGACAATGGCATCTGTACATCAACAGCTAATTGAAAACAACTTAATGCACGTCTCTCTCATAAATGGGGATCCAGATTTTTGGCTTAATAGTAGTAAACATTCTCCTAACAAGAAAAACTGTTCTCCCATGGAAACTCTGGAATCAGAAACAAAGAAAAGAATATGGCTGGCATCTTTGTTTTCTGAACACCCAAAACATGGATACATCAACACTGTAATCCAGATGTTACTGCACAAGAAGTTTTATATATATATATATATATAAACTTTGAAAGCATTCCAACAAAAAGGTTGTTTGGTTCATTTTGATTTGAAGTAGTGCTTTTCTAACTGCAGCCTACTGATTATTCAACTAATTCTTTTGACAGTAACTTCACACACTGTCTTTCCAGACTGTAGAACATCTAAATCACAAGTCTCAGCCAGTAGCAGATTTACTCTGTATTATGACAACTTTTACTTTTCTTGTCATCATAATGCTTAAAAAATCCCAACATCTTCACAGTATTGTCCATCTTTTGTAGGTTTTCTTTTCTTTTAGTGTTGTGTAAACTCAGATCCTTTGTTAATGATATTCCAGCAGCCACTTTACCAGACTTTCCTCTTTGAAACTTTTTTATAGCTAATAGTGTGCTTCAAACGGCTTTTTTGTTTCTCTTTTTTGCCTGACTTCTGTCAGCAAAATCAGAATTTTCATCATAATTATGTTCTGGTTCACAAACAAAAGCATAGTAACTAGAATCTGGCCACTTCACTTGCAATTCTTTTTTCTGATTAGAGTCTGTCAACCGGAATGGGACAGCACCTACTGTGAGAGCAGACTGCATGGCCTGCAGCAATTAAGGCATCAGATAGATTGCTATCCTCACACAGAATATCCACCTCTAACTTCATTTCAGAGCTATAGTGGATAAAATGAAATATGAGACCCGGTTTATGAAGAAGCTTCTGAAACAGAAGTATAGCTTCCTCACTCCAGTGTTCCCCCTTGCCAGGAACTGTATCATGCAAAGAGCAAGAGTGTGCCAAGCGTGGCAAGTATAACAGACTTTCTGGAACAACTTTAAGTTTATGGATATCAGAGTAAGGGATGCTTCTCAGAAAGCCATAATCAATAAATGTAAGAGCAACAGACTGACTTGTTACTTCACTAATTTCTGCCCTGTACCACTGTGCTTCCTGCCCAAACTCAATCAAGCAGCTAGCACCAGGCGTCACATGTTCTTCTGACAGAGCTGGCAAGTTGTCAGGAAGGTCAGAGAGCAGCGATGACAAGTTTCGCATGCAATCAAAGAAGACTTCAAACTGGACGCTGAAGTTTGAAGGATCAGTAACTGCAGCTGCACACCCAGGATATGTTCTGCCACTACGCAGCAGCATCCACATGACTGAATTTATCTTGAATGATGTATCAAACTCCTTACAGTGTGTATTACCACATTTTTCTGGTCCAACAACTGTCCAACAACGACTTAATAGTTGGTTCAAATACTCCTGAAGTGTAACTTCTCCTATTAAAATATTTACCTCCCAGACATCAAAGGATTTCAAGTATCTCAAAAACAAGATCCTTATTTCACAATCCAGGAGTGCACTTGCTATGCGGCCTAAGTGAATTTTCTTCAGGTTTTTAAAACAAATCCACCTACAAAAAACAGCTTGTTTAGGAATACTTTTAATCTCATCACTGAGCATCTTTGCATTATTTAAGGACACCATCTCATATGTGCCATAATCCATGAAAAAAACTAGCATTAACTTTTCCCTGACAAACTTCTTTATCACTTTTGATCGATACCACTTTAAGTTCCTTTCAGATTGTGTAATGCATTCCAGTCCTTGTTCAATGTCATCCACTTTAAGTAAACCACTTCTTTGTGCTTCTTTGTCAAGCATTACATTTAACTCATGTAGTATTTGCACATTTTTAAGTAACTGCACATAAAATTCTCCACTCTTCAAAATATTAACCACTTCTGCTGCTTCTACTTGTCCAGAATTTAAAACTCGATGAAGGAGACTTAAGGATTTTACAGAAATATTTTTCATCCTAGTAGCCTTAGTTTTATTTTGACCACCTAAACTATTCTTAGACTCTTGAGGACTACCATTTTGTTTAGGTTTATTTTCCAAAGCAAATACCGATCTGCTTTTCCACCTTGTGCTGTCTATTTCCTGCAAAAGGCTGTTAGACAAAGACTCTCCATCACAAATTACATCTATTTCCCATTTTTCTCCATGTTGCTGTAAGAACTTGCAAGCTACTGGCTTGTCGCTTACTGTTCTTGCAAAATAAGCAGCACTTTCCTTAGTCCAGCTTTCACCAGGAACACTTTTTACACTGCTAAGGAAACAGTGAACACTAAACCTTGGCAGAGTTAAGAACTTTTCTGGAATCCTGCAGATTTTTGATGAACTTACAACTGCAGCATTACCATAGTCAATAAATTCTACCTCATAGGAGTTTCCTGGTTTCAGAGTTTTAATAACTGCTCTATAGTAAAAACAATCAGCATCGTGCTCTGCTACAATGAGATCCCCTACCACGAGCTCATCTAAGCGGTTTTCACGACCTCTATTCTCCAAGCTTTCGTTTAAATCATCTGCTAGTTTTATTATTAAGTTTTCATCCTCTGCAAAGTGAACATAGAAACTTGATGGACTATTCATATGAGAAATATAACCTGCTACTTCGGTATTCACCTGGATATCACGTTGAGGAAGACTGATTAATGTAGGTATATTTTTATTACTCCTTTTCTGCTGACCTGTACAATTTAGTCTTTCATTATGAGATTCAGAGAGAGCATTTACAGTTATTTCCTTTGAATTTAAAGCACAGTAAGAGAGTGAGTGAGAAGCAGGTTGTTCACTCCAAGGTTCCTCTCCGTTCTCCAGAACGGCACTGAAAGTATTTCTAAAACCTTGCTCTTTTCTGTCCTGTAAAGTTTGCTGTTTTGAGAATCCACTACACAACTTTGGTGAGCTACAAGCAGTTTGCTCTTCATCTCCAAAATTCTCACCAGTATCTGCCCGGTAATACTCATCATAGACTTGGCATTTCACTTCAGTTTTCAATTTAAGTATTTCAGGATCTTTAACACTTACTTTATTAATTTCTTTGTCATCTTTCATGTGATGTATCTCTCCTTCATTACTTCTAAATTGTTCCATACGGCTTTCCTGTGCCAACTCTTCCAATACCTTTTCTTTAATTTTCTGACTTACTTTGAGCTGTCCATCATACAACTCCACAACAATCTTTCCATCTGATTCTCTGGATAAGATTACAGCCTTCAGCAGTTTACCACGGAATGTTTTCACAAACCATGTAGTAATTCTTGCTGGAAATTCTGTCCCCCTAAGATCTGATAGACAGAATTGAATAGCTTGCATGGGTGTGAATAGTAGGTCAGTGGCAGAATCTGGAATAGGCATCAAGTGGTCTCTCTCCACCATACTCTTATTTCCAAAATCCACATAGTCAACCCAGAGAAAGGATGTCGATTCCACAGGAAAAGCCAAAGCTCTGTAAAAGAGACCATCTTCCACATATCTGGCTATACACAGTCGTGTATTGCCAGTATGATAATTTGCATTATTTGACATTTTACTAAGGTCACTAACCTTCTTCATCAATGCCCCAAGAGTTTCAGTGTTTCGATTAAGATGACAATAGAATTTTGAAGGACTATTTATGTGAGTTATATAAACCTCCTCCTCGCTTCCAATTTTTATATTAAAAGATGAATAGCAAAAACTGTACAGAGAACCCAATGATGAAAGGTTTCTCAGTCCAACATAATCAGATTGGGTGAGACCACGTTCTCTGAGGAATTCCTCTACACTAGTAAGTGGAGTCTGTAAGTCAACTACATTGCATAAACAGTTGGGGCTCACAAGAACAAGAGCATAAATGGTGCAAGTCAGTGGTCCTCTACAAGAAGAAATGAAGTCTTCAAATTGTCTATGCACTTCTTCAGACCAGTTAATTGAGTTAGTCTGTAAGACTACATCTTTAAGTCCACATCGAAATGCTTGACTTTCTAGAGTTAGGAAATCTGGAAGAACACCCTGAAGATCTTTAAGTGAAACTCTTTCCCGATAACCATAGTCTACAAAAACCACATCAACTTCATTTGTGGATACCTGCTGCACAACAGCTGCTCTGTACCACTTCCCATCCTTGGGACACTTAACAACACAGGCAACCTGTCCAGTTTTGTAGGGACTGGTATGATCTTTATAGTAAGTCTGAATTTGTCCCATTAAGTTATCTAGCTCTGGCAGGTTGCTTTGCAGCTGACATGAAAAATCTGATGGGGAAAAAATGCAAGAACATACCACTTCATATACAGCTCCTGGTTTAAACACAAGCTCTTTATAAACTAATTTTTCCTCACATACTGATTTATGCATTTTAGAGACAGCACCTTCTCCAAAACAAGATGGCACAACAGATTCTCTAGGCACTGGCAGCACACTTAATGATTTTTCCTTCTGAAGTATGTCTCCATTTCCAGTTACCTTATTTTTGCAAATATTACTGGTGTTCTCTGCATTGATTTTTTCTTTTTTACATTTGAGGTGATTCCTGTTGTGCCGCTTTTTTGCTGCCCTCAGAACAGAATTTGGGGGCTTCAGCTGATACTCAGCATAACCAGCTTGAACCATACATGCGGCAACATTTCCTTGCAGGAAATCAGTATGACACTGCACATTAACAATGTACTTGTTGTTTTCCTTTCCAATGACATGAAGCAGCAGTGGTTTGTTCAACACCACATTTTTGAAGAAATCAGTTTCTTTTCTAACCCACACACCATCAACAGGAAATGTGTGAGCAAGGGAACAACACATAGCCAAAGCTGGTAAATCAGAAAACTCAGGAAGCAGTGTTTTCACATTGTGACAAGGTATTGTATCTGTATTTCCAAAATCCAAAAAATAAACCACAATGCTAACACGAAACACTTTTGTGACAACAGCCCGGTAATAACACCCATCCCTGCTATACCGGGCACAGCACAGCAACCCAGGTTCTGGCTTTTTAAGGACCATCTCATCATCTCTACATTGACTGTATGTGCAAGCAATGTTTTTCATCAAAGCCTGAAACTCATTATGGTATCTACATGTTTGAATCCAAAAGTCAGATGGACTTATGACATATACTACAAAAGCTCCATAAAAAGAGTTCATTTGCATCTCGTCACTCTTGCAGTGGCTGAAGAAAGAAACATCCCATTCAGGTAAGCAGGTTTTTGTATCTTTGTTTCCAGAGTAATTCTTAGGTGAATTGTTTCTCTCAGGACTTAGTTTGTCGTTTGGTGCAATACTTCTGGTTTTTGTTTCTAAAAGCGAGACACACAGTGCAGCTTTCTCATTCCGGTTTTCTGGACACTCAGCATTAATTCCAAGATTTTGTTTTTGCAGAGTTATGTAATACAAGTGTTCAGTGTTATTGTATAAATCAACATGGACACACACAGAAGTTTGTCCCATTAAAGCCTGTGTAAGTTCCTTGAGCTGAAATTGTATTACTGTTTCATCCTGACTACCAAAACAAGACAGCGTACACAGAAATGAAATCATTGGTAATGTCAAAAACTCAGCTTTAAGTTTCCGAATACAACTAGGTGGCACAGCTTCAATAATGCCAAAATCCATAAACCAGACCTCCATATGGTCAGAGAGAAGTTGTTTTATCACTCCTCTATGCCACTGTCCATTTCGCCTCTTGGCAGCACAGAGTAGCCCTAAACTATCACAAGATGTAGTATTTTCTCCAACGAGAGCTTCATAGTACAAATGCATAGCTCCTGTCAAATTTTCCAACTCTTTCTGCCATTTCTGTATCTGACAATAAAATTTATTTGGGCTTACTGCACCAGTTATTTTTACATCTTCCTCACTGCCAACAGGTAGACATGGGAAGAGATGATCTGGACCATGCCAAAAATCTGCTGGTTTCTCAGAATTATTTAAGGTAAGCAACTCCCTGAATGGATACTTCTGCTTCAACAGTTGCGGCATTCCCTTACCAAGCATTCCTTGTGGCAATGCTCCTAAAGTTTCTACAACAAGACAAAATGAATCTCCATCAATAAATTTACCTAGCTGCAGTTCAAGAACATCAGTAATAATCTTAGGCACTTCTAGAATAAACAGCTGATATGGTGTAACAGCCTTCACATGACCTGTGATCTGTAATCCCACCAGAGATGAAAAATAGTTAATGGCTTTTGGACCCCATCTTTCTCCAAGAGGAAGTATGCTTGCAAAAACACCCAAAACCACCTTCGGAGGCAGCTGAAACAATTCATCACAAGCAGCAGCAAGATGTGTTTCCTCAACAGCCAACACATGTCCAGTGTCTATAAGAAAAGCCTCATAGATATTCCCTTTCTTTCTCAGAACTCTTCCTCTATGCCATTCTCCATCTGTGTCTTCCACCAAGCAAGATCCACCAACACAGACATCATCTTTTACTTTGAACACACGCTGTATTTCATTTTGTAGTATGTAATAATCAAGCTCACATCCTGCATTGTATTGAGCCTGGAACACTATAACCAAGGACTCAGGATGGCATTCTACATGAGTTATCTTCAATTTCTTATCTATTGAGTCTGGTGGAGGAGTCAGAGATTCCATCCTGTCTGCAAAGAAAAGGAGTATGATCATCTTGATAATTTTCTGTATTTTTTTTTTGCAATTAATTCATTACATGACATTTGTTTTCAAAATGGTTTAACAGCACATTATTAAAATTCTGGTATAAATGTATACTAAAGATCTAAGAATGTCATGTTTTAGGCAACTAGGATATACTCCACACATTTCTCTTAGTAAAGACATGCTCAGATAACATGAAAAAAAGTACCTCTGGATTCACTCACATGGCTACAGACTAGTTTTATCATTTGAGACTAATTTTTAACCAAAATGTTGCTCCCACAGTAACACCGAGCTATTCCAGTCTGTTTCTTTTTCCTTTTAATATGTAAAAGACCAAGGACTCATCCCCTACTCACCATGCTTTTTCTGTCTAAATCACTTCTTCAAATCACTGACAATTTATAGCTCCGTGCTTTACTGTTTACTCTGGCCGTCTGTACACTACCAGTTGTACCAATAGCATATTTAAGGTTCTCATAATTGCAAGGACATACTGAACCTATCATATATGTGCAACATTTCTGCACTGCTCATCAAACAGCAACTGTGCCAGCTGTGTTTTGTACTGTCTCAACGCTCCAATTCTACAGTTTAAGTATCTTCAAAACATTCAGGTACTTTTCTGATCTATAATCCAGTCTTCAAGCTTAGCGTCCAGTTCAATTCATATGTCAGTGATTCAGTGAATCTGTGACTTCACATTGTTTAAAAAGGATGTGCATGACCATAATTTAATCAAGCAATTCCATTAAATAAACTGCTGTTCTAACAACGTAATTTGAGGAAGACAACATCAAATGCAAAGACAGTGGATAAACACTCAAGGATAGTCTGGACAAAGATAATCTTGATTTATTCATTTTTTTCTAAATCTGGAACTTAAACTTTCAGTTTCAACTACAAGTTATCAGGGCAAGATCCTCCTTAGCCTGCAAAAAATCTTCAGTGAAACTGTCATGATAGTTTTCATCACAAGCATATATGAAGTAGCTAGTGAACACACAACCTGTCTTCAGAAAAAATATTGATCTCTATCATTCTAGATCACAAAAAAAATAGAAAAATAAAAAAACCCAAACAACTCAAATACATAAATGAGCACCCCTACTGTAAAGCAGTAGGGCAGAAGGATGAAGGACGTACATCTCCTAAAACCAACCAAAAAAAACCCCAATAACTAAACAAAACCAAACCAAACCAAACAAACAAAAAACCACCAAAACCACCAGCAACCAAAAAAAAAACCCTCCCAGTAAAAGCAGTACCAAACCCAGAACTAACAAATTCCTGCTTCAGCAAGGCCCCTTTTTTCCATTTTCCCCTGTAAGAGAAAGTGAAAATCTGGGTACTTTTAATGAAAGAAAACAGCCTTAAGGAATTGGTTCTGTCTGCCTGGAAGAAACATTTCATCACTACAGAGACTTAAACTTTTGAAGGGGCCTGACTGAAGTTCTGCTCCCTTTTTTTCCCCCCCTTCACTATGCCCTATTTGCACTAACACATAACATATTAAAACAATTTGTGCATTAACATTTGCTTGCCGGTTATCACAGCCTCAGTAACAGCATCACACTGATACAGCCACATTTCTACAGTTTACAGAATTGCCTTTTGCTGTTTACTCACCTTTCCACCTCATACAGCTTATTCATTCGTAACACACCTTCTAAAGGAAACACAGCCTGGTAATTAACAACTCTGTATCTCTCTACAAGGAAAGAGAATAGAAAAATCATTAGAAAAATAGACATAAACTAAATTATTGTACTACTTCTCTTACCAAGAGCAGCCGTGCTGGTATGTCTTTGGGGTGTTTGTTGACAAGAAGCTCAACATGAGCCAGCACCGTGTGCCTGCAGCCCAGAAAGCCAAACACAACCTGGGCTGCATCAAAAGCAGTGTGGGCAGCAGGTCCAGGGAGGGGATTCTGCCATTCTGCCCTGCCCTACTGAGACCCCACCTGCAGTGCTGCATCCAGCCCTGGGGTCCCAGTACAGGAAGGACATGGACCTGCTGGAGTCCATCCAGAAGAGGCCACAAAAATGACAAGAGGGCTGGAGAACCTCTCCTATGGAGACAGGCTACAGGATCTGGGTTCTTCAGCCTGAAAAACGGATGGTTCCATAGAGATCTTACAGCACCTTCCAATATCTAAAGGGGCTGGAAAGGGACCTTTTACAACGGTACAGAGCGACAGTAAATGGAGGAATGTCTTTAAACTGAAAGGGAGTAGGTTTGGATTAGATATTACAAAGAAATATTGTACTGTAAGGGTGGTGAAGCACTGGAATAGGTTGCGCAGGGAAGCTCTGGGTGCCCTATCTCTGGAAGTGTTCAAGGCCAGGCTGGATGGGGCTCTGAGCAACCGGGTCCAGGGGAAGGTGTCCCTGCCTGTGGCAGGGGGGTTGGAACTGGATGAACTTTAAGGTCCCTTCTGACATAAACTATTCTGTGATTCTCTAAATCCTCCTCCTGCTGAACTACACTCTTAAGATTACGAAAAACAAATTACAAAACTAAATCCACCTCCCTAAAAGCATGGTCTGGCTATTCTTTCTTCACTGATGCTCAAAAAAACACACCGGTCAGAGGAACATCACACAGGCACCTACCACCTACCTTCTAAACAGGAGTGCTCACACACTTGTATTTGCTTGCAACTCTTCAGCCATCAAAATGCACACTTCTATCATGCACCACTAACTTACAGACAACTCATGACATAACAAAAGGACTTTTAAATGCAACCAAATGCAAGACACAAGACACAGGTTGAGCTGCCTGTGCTCCAAAGCAGCCGCTCTGACCGGAGCTGTCTGACGGCGCACCCACCTGAGATGAGCCGGCCACGGGCAGCCCGGCAGAGGCTGTGGCCGCCAAGGGGGATCCACGAGCAGAGCCCAGCGCCCTCCAGCAGCTGCCGCAGCAGCCTCAGCGCCGCGGGCGGCACCACCGAGCGGCACCACCGAGCGGCACCGACCGCGCCGCACCCCCAAAATGGCGGCGCGAAGCGCGGCCGGAACGTGCTGCCCGGGAACGCGCGTGCGCAGCGGCACCGGCCGAGACTCGCGCCCCTTGCGTGGGGCTTAGGAGGGTCCGGGCTGAAGCTGTGGGAGCGCTGGTTCGAGTCCCGGTCCCGCCTTCCCGCGGGGCACTGCGGTCTGGTTCGCTTTCTTTCTAGGTTGTAATTTGTTTGTTCGCGTGCTTGCTTGTTTGTTCCCCCTCCCCCCCCCCCCCCCCCCCCCCCTTCGCGTTTGCATGTTGCAGGTGTCGTATGTTTAAGATGTCACGTGAGCTTTGGAAAGAAGGGCCCGTGGGTCGCAGAAGTTCCTGGAGCTGCCTAAAGACGGCTCGAGAGCTTTTATTCTTTCCCGTTAGCACAAAGAAATTCTCTAGGCTGAGAAAAGCCTAGAACATCCTCATCCTAACAGGGTTCTAAGTGCTGCCCCACTTGTTTTTGTATGTACGTCAGGTTTTGGTTTGTTTTTTTTTTTTTTTCCTAGGGGGTTGAAGGCGGTGTTGCTTTTCTATTTTGTTAGGGGTTTTTTTACAGAGTATAAGCTGAAGTGTCAAGAAAACTTGATATCAAGTATACTCCTGTAACACGGTATGTCTGTAACTGATTGCACTCTAGATGTTGAACTGTGTATAATAATTTTTAAGGGTTTATCTTCAATTTTTGCCCTTTGTTTTCCCCAAAATGTCAGGATTGCTGCACCATAGTTACACTTTGCAAAGTTAAGAGAGAGAAAAGCTGGGTTTGCAATACTTAGAGATGTAGTAATCTTGAAATGCGGCTATCATATTAAAGTATTTATTGTATGATACTGTATAATGTATGTTTAAAGTGGTATTGTAGCTACTTGGATTAGCCCTGAAATTTACAGGAGTTCTTAATTTGATTTTGCAGGTAAACCATCATATTTATCGGGGTCAAGTATTTGTAAGAGCTTCTCAGAATAAAGGCTATACAGGTCTATCACTGATAGAACTTCAATTTCATGTTTCTGGATAAAACGTCGAGTTTATCTTTGTAGTTTTGCTTGGTGTCAGTTTTCCCAGTGTTGTGTACTATGAAAATAATACAGCTAGCTCTGAGTTTTCATCTTTTCCACTTTCTTGAACCTTACAAATTTTGTATTGTTATTACCAATGTTTCCTTCCATCACTATTGTGAGGAACTCATTAAATATTTTTTCTCTTTTATCCAGTGTGGAAGGTTAACAAACTCTAGTAAGTCATTTTTCTATTTCATTGACAAAAATAAAATACAGTTGAAAAATAATTTTATCATGTGAGGCTTTACTTTCTTAACAAATCTTGACTAATACAAAACCCCAAAGTGAACCTCAGGTTGTTCTTTGTCTATATCAAACTACTGAACAAGACCTATTCCAGAATATGTCTGTGTCCACTCGGAAATGTCTTACCAGGAAAATTCTGCTGTGACTCTTTATATGCTTTAAAATACTTAATGAAAGCCTAAAATTAAAAAAGTCTCTGTGCTTATGAGAGGATGAAGTGTACTGTAAAGAAAGTAAAAGTTTTCTTCAAAATATCATAAATGAAGCTCTGCTGCCAGCTGCCTGCCAGGAGGTAGAACACGGTGCTGTGTGAGTGAGCACCTTGATGAATTTAGATAATGTCTAATCCAGGTCTAGCTAACTTCCAACAACTAGGAAAACCAGTTTTGAGGGGGGGGGAGCATAAGGCAAAGTTATCCTTTATTGTAAAAACTGAGCGGCATACTGAAAAATAGTACCCAAAGGGTAGGTTTTGGATAATATAGAAATTCATCACCCAGTCTAAACACAAGTAGAGTGGTGCTGCAGAGTTCTTAAGTTGTTCTTGGCAGGTGGTAAATATGTATTTGCTTTGATATGAGCAGTAGAAAAATGACAGGGAAAGGTTGCAATCTCTAGGATACCATATAAAAGAAGGAGAGGAATTATCAGCATCTTCTCTTCTGTTTGAGTTTTGTTCGAAAGTGAGTCTTATTGAATTCCTTGTGGGGGGGGAAATACCCAAAATCAGATAACCATGTATCTCGTAGGAAGGCAAGAGGCACAGACTGCAAAAGGATGAGAGTATCTCCCCAGTGTAGAAATAGAGAAGGGTTTAAGTCTTAGTCTTCTCCTTAATGGTTCCTTCTGGGGTGACTAAATAGCTGAACATTCATGGAGCTGGTTCTTTGTGCTGACTGGAATGAATCCCATTTGCAGCACCTGACCTTCACAAAGAATTATGTAATGGTCATAACTGCTTTCATTCCACATGGGGAAGGATGAATTAAGCAACACATATCCTGCTTTTAAGCCCAACAGCTATTCTGGGATCTGTCCTTAGTTTTGCTAAGATTGTTTCTGAATATTAATATCATAAAACTGTTTCTAAAATAGATAACTTATTTTTCATTCTTAGGAAGGGCAGTCTGTCATAACAAAGTACTTTGAAACTGTCTCCTGTGGGATTGAGTTAGTTCATGACGTGCTGAAGTGTATGACAAGAGGAAATACTCCGTGCCTTAGTTCCATCCCTCTCAGCTTGATTCTTGTGCAAACCTACAAATACATCGGTGATTTCTGATTACCAGAAACATTTTTTATGGTATGTCATTATTTGCTTTTCTAAAAGGTACTGCAGCATTCCTTGTCATAGCATTTATGTTTGTCTTTTAAGTAAATAGCTGTGAAAGGGAAGATGTAGGTAACACGGAGGGCTGAGTGAGTGGTGACAGCGGAAATACAGGACATTTCGGGGTTCTCAAAATGAAGAGTGAAGGCACCTCTGCCTAAGATAAATCTCACAGTAAGTGAATCATTTTATCCAGATCACCCCAGGTTACTTGTTTAAACAATGGCATTTACAATTAGTAATTGGGGATTTAAAAATAATCATATCATTCTATTATGTTTTCCTGGGAAAATCAGGGTCTCTTCTGAAACATTCATATAACAAGATCCATATAATACTTTTTTTCCCCGAAGTCTGAAAGTTTCGCTGTTTTTTTGTAGTATTCAACAAACTTGATAAAAGAAGTGGACTTAAAACAGTCATCTCAAAACAAAAGTTTGTGCCCGTTTTCCTACTTTGTGTTTGAATGTGTATCCTTGATGTGTTCTTAGTTTGTGTTTCTGTTAAGCTGGGCGATTGCCACGAGGTGGCAGGAACAGCCACAAGTTCAGCGGGATGCTTGGAAATACACTTGTGTTTGTTCCACAGAAGGAAGGAGCACAGGAGTGATCAATTCAGCGTGTTCTACCATGAAGTATGAGGGTGCATGTGCTGGACAGTTTCACCAGAAGGGTCATCACATTTATCACACGGTCTGAAGCTACTTTCAGTGTTTCCAGGTAACCTCTTGAAATATTTTCAGTCTATTTACAGCACCTGTTTATTCAATACACAGTCAAAATTTCATTTCAGATAGTTTATTAAATCACAGGTCATGTTAAACCACATCTTTTAAACTATGTTAATATCATCACTTATATGGAATTGGTCAGTAATTCAGCAGCTTACATATAAGAAATCAGAGGGTAGAAACAGCTTTTACAAAATACTTTCAGTAGCAGATAACTGAATCATAGAATGGTTTGGGTTGGAAGGGAACTTAATCATCACCATCCTGTCATGGGCAGGGACACCTTCCACTAGTTATTGTTGCTTCTTAAAATACACATTGCATGTTTCAGTGACAATAGGTGTCAGAGCAGAGAGGTTTGCCCTTTGTGTCAGAAGATTTGTCCATTTTACAGATGAGAGAACACACTGAGAGTTGCTAAATAGTGGGACAAAGCAAAAGGTAGAATTTCTGTTAGTAGGTGCCTCCCAAAATAGATGAGTTTTGCCGTACAGATTACACCACACCAGTACAGCTGTAAAGATACAGACCCATATTAGTGATGAGATTGAGTTTCTCTGCTGTGCAATTTGTATGGATGGGGCTGTGGGGTAATTTCACATCACTCTGTAGCCTAAAGCATCATTTCGCCCCACAGTGCAGAGGTGTGCTTGAGAAAACCCTCCACTACAGTTTTCCCTGGTACCTGTACCTGCTGTGCAGGAAGAGAGACTCCTCTAAATCAACAATTCCTGTGGCACAATCAGAGCAGATCTGCAAAGTTAAATGAGTGGTGCTGGTGACCCAATATTGAAGTCAACAGGTTTGAAGGGAGGGAGGATTATTTAAGACTAGCTCTAGTGTAGTCACATGGCCTGGATGTCTGCTAGCATTTGAGATCATTTCATTCCAAAGAATTTGTGTGCTGCAGAATAGCAGTGCTGACCAAAGCAGGTGTCTTGGGGTGGTATGGTAGGGAGATTCACTTCGTGTTCTAAACTAAAACTAATATAAAAGCACCTCAGAGGAAAGCTTAGAGTTAGGCACTCCATGGGTAAATTCCCATTTCTTCAGCTTGGCAGTGCAGGCGTAGGGCTAATAGAGCAATAGAATGACCATACAGGAAAAGCACTACCATCTTCAGAGTAGAACTGTAGTAATTTCAGTTTTTTAAATCCATATAGTTCCATTTTGTATAGCAAATACTATATTTCTGAATATCTATAGATCCAAAAGTTTGGTTGTTTAGTAGGAGCTGAGAGATGGAAACAAAGCCTGTTAAATCATCTAGTTGTCTCTGAAGAGACAAACTGAACAATCTTACTGGTTTTTAACATGATTCCTTTCTATGGTTCATATCAGTTAAATAAGTTCTGGCCCCAACCCTACAAGCTATATATGAAGAAAAAGCCACAGCCTCTTGCAGACTTTAGTGAACTGTGGGTGTCTGTGTAGCTACACATTTTTGATTATGCAGATCTGACAGCACTTGAGAGTCTCAATTCATACTCCCTTAAAATCTTATTAAATCCATTTGTGAATTTTAGACATTCAAGTAAAAATCAAACTTCCCACCCTCTCAAGAAAAGAATATTTTTTTGCCCAGGACATTGTCTATGCATCTTTGCACTGGACACATAGTGTGTAAGGAATGTAGTCTTACCTGGAATCTCTATGCAGTTTTCATTTAAACATAAAAACATACATCAAAAAAGAAAAAGGTTCTGGTATCTAAAGTTTTTCCATCTCATAGTGCAGGTCTATAATCTGTAAAAGGCCTTTCTGTTTAGGAGTGCTGAACATCTCCATTTCCTACTGTAACGGGTCAGAATCTTTTATAAGCTGATGTCTATGGTTTAAGCTAGTCCAGTATTTGCTTTTTGTCAAAAGCCTTACAATGTTAGACTGCAATGTTAATCATTATATCCAACTTGTTAAATATTTTACATCTTGTCTCTGTTTACAAACACAATGAGTTCTCTAAAACTCTTTTCTGACTTTTTCATTGGCCGTTAGTGTGAAATCTGAAATCATAGTGCAAACAATAGTATCATGGAATGGTTTGTGTTAGAAGCGACCTTAAATATCACAGAATCATAGCAGAGTTTGGGTTGGAAGGGACCTTTAGAGGTCAACTAGTCCAACCCCCTTGCAATGAATAGGGACATCTTCAGCTAGATCAGGTTGCTCAGAGGGCTGTCCATTATGACCTTGATTGTTTACAGGGGTAGGGCATCCACAACTTATCTGGGCAACCTGTTCCAGTGCCTCACCACCCTCATAGTAATTAGTTTCTTCTTTATATCTAATCTAAACTTTCTGTCTTTCAGTTTAAAGCTGTTAACCCTTGTTCTGTCACAACAAGCCCTGCTGAAAAGTTTGTCCTCCTCATTCTCATAGGCCATGTTCAAGTACTGGAAGGCTACAATAAGGTTTCCCCAGTGCTTTCTCTTCTCCAAAGTGAATAACCTCAATTCTCCCAGCCTGTCTCCATAGCAGAGATTCTCCATCCCTGTGATCATCTTTGTGGCCTCATCTGGTCTCACTCCAACAGTTGCACATCCTTCTTATGTTGAAGGCACCAGAACTAAATGCAGGACTCCAGGTGGGGTCTGATGAGAGTGGATCAGATCCCTGAAGAGGCCAAAGTCTGCTCTCCTAAAATCCAGGGTACTGAGTTTGGTGAGCACTCTCTTCACTGCTCTAAGAGGCTTGAATTCCACCATTTCTTGGTCACTGCGGCTCTGCTGCCCTTGAGCTTCACATTCCTCACCAGTCTCTCCTTGTTGGTGAGAGTGAGGTCTAGCACAGCACTTCTCCTTGTTGGCTCCTCTGTGACATGGAGAAGAAAGTTATCATCAATGAATTTCAGGAACCTTCTGGATTGCTTAAGCCCTGCTGGTTGTCCTTGCAATAAATATTTCAGTGCCTGAAGTCCTCCATGAGGACCAAGGTTTGTGAATGTGAAGCTGCTTCTGTCTGTAGAGTACCTTATCCCCTCACTCTTCCTGGTCAGGTGGCCTGTAGCAGACCCCCACTGCAATGTCACCTGTCCCTGCCTTCCCTTTAATCCTGACCCCCGAGTTCTTGGCTGGCTCCTCATCTGAGGCTCCTGACTGAGCTCTGTGCACTCCAACTGGTCACTGGCATAGGGGGTGAGAGTCCCTCCTCACATCCCCTGCCTGTCCTTCGTAAAGAGCCTGTATCCTTCCATTCCAGCGCTCCAGTCTCAGGAGCCATCCCACCATGTCTCCATGATGCCGACGAGATCACAGGCCTGCAGTTGTGCGTATATCTCTAACTCCTCCTGTTTATTCCCAGTCCTATGTGCATTTTCATAGAAGCCTTTAAACGGAGCCCCTGGTGAAGCAGATTTACTGGCTGGAGTGGCAGGAATTCCTTTGTGCTGCTCTTCAGCTGCTCTTCTGCTGACCTGTGATCCCTCTCCAGCCTCTTGGCATCTCTTGTTGGCACTGGCATTGACTGATAGGAATGGAATGGATTGAGGTTCCCTTTTCCCAGCAGATCTCAGCAATGGTCATGACAACATACACTTGCTTTTCATACTTCCAGCACAGCCTGCTCTTTTATATTAGCACATGAGATGTTCATATATGTGTGTGTGTGGACTTTAGCACTAGTTCTCTTTTTAATGAACAATCAAATCCTACCTCCAGATAGGCAGTGTGCTGTGTACTTAGATATCTGCATACATATTTTCATCCATTTAGAGGTTAGTTTATAAGTAGATTTTAAGTTAAAATACCTTAAAACTGGTTGGTTGGTTGGTTGGTTGTTTTTTCTGGTAAATTTTAGCTATTTATACAGAATAAAGCAAAAAATGTTTCTCCACTATGGTCTTTCAGACAATATACTGGATAAATATGATATAGTACAGAAATTTTAATTACTGTGGGGTGCTGATCCATCCTTGGAAATGAAGTACAGGATTTTGTCATCACATGTATTAAAGGGAAAAAGACAGGCTGAAAATCACACCAGCCCTGGGAGAAAATTTTGTCCTTATTGAAGTCCATGGCAAAATTCCCACTGAATTCATTGGGGCAAGGATTTAACTCCATATATTTAAACAACAAGAAAAGTATTACATGTGTTACTAATACTGCATGGATAGTAAAAAGCAGACAGATTTTCCGCGTCTATCTGGCTCTTCATTGTTTGTGCTGCAGATTGGTTTTGATTCTCAAGTCCCCAGAGCAAAAAAATTTTCACTTTGGGTATCTGCTTGCACAGTTAGACTTACAGAAGGGCATCCATGTGCCTGTCAGCAATTCATTGAAATTTTCAGCTGTGAATTTGTTTGTAGGATCAACACTCCAAAGAAGTTCGTGCCACAGTTGAAAGATAGAATGTATTCAGTAGCATGATTTTTCTTTGGAAACTCACTCCCTCTTGACCCAGGGCTTGGCCACATCCAAAAGATTATGTAAGTTGCACCTCCTGATCCAGGCTTTGTGCTAAGCTCTTTTCCCAGCATTCAGTCTACTCTTAAGTTTTCCCTTCCCTGTCATGTAAAGTAGTGCTTCTGGGCAGGTGGAGATTTCTGCTTCAAATACTTTACTTTTCTTTGCATTCTAAGCCTTGTAAAACACATTCAGACCTTGTACACAAGTTTCTGTTACCAGCTCAACTGCCTCAGTGCAAAACCAAGCCCCTTTATGTTCTACATAGATATGCTGCAAGGATTGCCTAAAAAAGGCTGAACAAATATGGTTCCAAATATTACCCCATGGATTTCCATATAAATTCTTATAAAAATACTTCTTTTTATATATATATAGATATAGATATTTCTTTATACAGTAACAGGGAATGTTCTAAACTAAGAAGCCGTAAGGAATTACTGGGTGTTGTTAATGAAGTGTTCCACTTGTAGGTTAAGAACAGATTCCAAGTACTGAGGCAGCCACTCATCTTCAAAATGAGTACAGTTCCAAGTAAAGTTATGCACATGTACAACCCCTGTGTGCACAAAATTCCCACATGCTGCTGAACATATCTATCAGCTGGAAATACTTCATGTGCTGAGACCAGTATTTAATATACCCAGTATGGTCTTGAGTAGTAAACGATGATCTGCTAAGATTGCTACTGCTGTATCTATAGCATGTGGAGGTAAATATGAACTCAGTAAAAGAAACCTCATCTAAAAACTGTATCTATACTCCATACAGCTTTTTCATTCTTCCTCTATGAAGAAAATAAAGTACTGGTAATGTATGCTTCTGAAATTAAAGGCATGGCATGGAAAGGAACCTCCTGATCTATCAAATCCAGTCTGTTGCTTTCACCAGCTGTCTTACACATGACTCAGTTCTTACTTGACAGGCTTCATATGAAATTTGTTTGGTTTGATGGGGTTTTTTTTCCTTCTATTGTTTTTCTTGAAATGTTCAGATACAAATGGTTTTTTGGTTTGAAATAAAATATCTTTACTCTGCTTGATAGTTGCATGTATGGAACAATTAAATTCTATTTTGTTTAAAACACAGCAAACAAAGTCAAATTAAATTTATCATTTCAATTATTTAATAATTAAAGGGAATTCACACTTTATATTACAAAACCTACCATTACACCATTACAAAACCTACCTCCATCAGAGAGAAAATTTTCATACACCTTTTCTGTCTGGATTTTAGGTGAGGTTTGTGAGAAGGAAGTTGTCCTTTCCTGTGTTTGATTGCAATATAT
Organism: Corvus moneduloides; assembly: GCF_009650955.1. Classification (NCBI taxonomy): domain Eukaryota; kingdom Metazoa; phylum Chordata; class Aves; order Passeriformes; family Corvidae; genus Corvus; species Corvus moneduloides. The sequence goes on from NC_045478.1 coordinate 9,225,622, forward strand.
CATCAGCTTTATTACGAGCTTTCAGTTAATAGAAACTACATTGTATTGTCCTCTTGATCAATGTATTAGTAAATTACCACACAAATTAATAGTATTAATCTGTGTAGGAAAAGCAGGTCTGTGTTTATTACAAGTGGAGATTTTCAGGTCTAGCTACTTCAAATTATTGTTGACGCCTGCTGTGTCATTTTCTGTCCCTGCGAATGCCTAGAGTAGTGCAGTGCTCTTATGCATACTTTAAGAACACGGATTACAAATATATTAAATGAGAATCTTATATGTATATCTTAATCAGTACAATAATCCTGATAATTATAAATAATGCTATTGTGAAACTCTAAAAACCTGCCTTCACTTCCACTGGAAATGGTACATAGTGATTTTTCTACATATTTCATCGGACAGACTACATTGTTACTTCCCTAATGTAAAAGGAGGATTATTGAAAGTAGGAATTACTCATTCTCCTTGCCATTTTCTTTGTTCCATGGGATAATGGAACTTGAAAAGGTAGGAGGAGCTTGAGGGTTGCATTCATTCAAATGGTCATAGCAGTTCATGGAAGTGAATCGTTTTCTTTCATGTGGCCTGTGTCAGGGTGATCTTTCAGCTGAACAGGTCAGTGTGGTCTGAAATTGAGCATTATCTGTTGATCTGAGCCCTGCAGTGTTTGCTTTACCTAATTCTTATCATTCTCCATGTGTGTCCATCTCCGCCCTCCTCCGCTGAAAGAACTGCACAATGTGCAAAACCCCCAAAGGTGTTATCAGGAGGAATCTTCCATAAAAAAATAGTTAAGTAAGGCAGAAAAATAAGTAATTGACAAAATACAGCATTATCGAATAACTATATGCTGCTAGGAGCACATATCCAGCAAAATAAAAGTCAGAATATAAATATATATTGAATATAAGAAAGTTTATAAGCACAGTAGCTTTGAGCTGGCTGCCATGGGTAAGCAGGAAAGACGTGATTGCACAGTCTTCACTATGGATTGTGCTGCTGCATGGGACACCTTACACACATGCTTCAGTTCCTCCTCTACTCTGACATCATCTTCTAGTAATGTATTTTGTGCTTCCTTAGACCATTCTCCCCCACAGTCACACCTTCAGTTGCAGTGTCAACAGACACAGAGAAAAGCTGCTATGAATTCTCAAAAAATAGCTAAGCTGAAAGTCAAGCTATGTACCAGTTCCTTTCAGTATTCAAAAAAAATGTGAGAAAAGAAAAAAAAAATTGGAACCAGGTTGTTTCAGTGAGAAATATTCTTCTGAAGATGTATGTTTTTCTCAACAGTCTTGGCACTTTGGGGACTTCCCCACCCCCCAGAAAAAGAAACAAAACAAAACATAAATTGGAGCAATTTGGGAGCAAGTAATATATTAAATTAATTAATGTATTAAATCTGAAAATCAAACACAAGTATAAAAATAGTTTTTCTTTAAAATCTAGAAACTTTCCAGGAACTTCAAAAGTCTGGAGATATTTTGTGCTAAATAAAATAAAAATATCTGTAATAGGATTTTTGTTCCAGCTTTAATTTTCAATGAATAGTAATTAATAGCTATGAACTTCTGAGACTCTTTCAGAACTCTGTCCTGATCTGGCTTTGTCCTTGGCTTTGATGCTTAAAGTGAGACACAGAAATTTTTGGGCCGAAATAACCATAATGTAGGTAATACACTCATATGGGTTTTGAAGCCGCATAAAACTTCACATCTTAATGGGTTTTGAGGTTGCACAGACTTTCCAGATTTCACCCTTAAGCAAATAAATCCTGCCTATTTTGCACTTTACATGCCCACCTGTCTTTATGATATCTTTTTTCAGTTCTTGTTAAGCAGACTGATGTTTGGTCGCTTTACTGGTACCGCATCAAACTCAACATTTATTTATCAAATTATTTGCCTTAAAATAAGAACATTCACATAGATGTCATTGAAATCACAGAGCTGGAGACAGCCTAGTTCTGATAAATTTATTTTCAATCTCACTTAATTGCTCAGTAAGGAGTAGGTCAGCACTGTGATACCAATGGTTCTCTAAGTTCATCTCACAAGGCTTCCACCTTCGTGAACTGACTTGAAATTGTGTCTCGAAACCTTTATTTCCCCCTAAATAGAAAAAAAATCCTATAGCACTAAAAGCAAGTGATACTTAGCACCATGTAAAGCAGTGCCTGTCATTTTCTATCAAACTAAAATAATTTTGGGATGAGCAGATCCAATTTCTATGTCTTTGTTTCCAGATACTTCAGAATTGAGGAAGACTTGATAATGGGCATCTCTTAAGTATGCCTGCTCTAGGAAAGTCTTACTGTATAAGAAATTCATAGCTGCTTGTGAAGTACAAATTTATTTGATCATTTTATTCTTCCCTCATAGGAGATGGTGCTGATGTATGCCACTTAAGTGTGTTTGCCCAGATGGACTGAGGCCACATTTCAAGAGTGTTCTAAAAACCAGTAAAACAGTGGTTTGAGAAAAGGGTCCTTGCAAACAAATGAATGGTAAAGATGTATTGGTAATTTTCAAGGGGAAAAACCACAAACTTTTGCAGGCAAGCTTCACCAACAGGACTACACAAAATAGACTAAAGAGTAATAGTGCTAATCCATGTGACTTCTGACATCAAGCTTTCCTTGGAGTCAATGAAATAAGTCACAGTCATGGTAACTGCAGGAAGTAAATCACTGAAGATAAGCAGTATAACTGATCCAATGGTAAAGCAGTACAAATGAAGATAGCTCAATCTGCAAAACAGCACCTTAAAACTTGAGAGATTGTCCCTTGAATGTGGTAAACACGCTGTAACCATTTGCTAAGTCATACTAGAAATTGTGCATATCTAGAAATTTAAAATCCTGGATTTGTCTTGAAGATTGCTGTGCTGCTAATGATTGTACATTATTACCACTCAATGCTGTTAATTGCATTCATTACCTTCTGGGCCTTTTTATCCACTGACTTAACTTTTTCTTTTCTGGTCCAGGCATATAGATACTGTCTTTTATCATTACTTTAATTTGATGATAGTTTTTTGCTTTGCTTACACAGAGTGCTGGTCCATGTCTGCTAAAGAATTTCAATTAATTACAATATTTCTCTTTTGTTACAATTGGGTATTATGGAGCTAAAAACATATACGTTACCCTATAAAATTTACACATCGATATCATGACCCTGACCTTATATATGTGGGCACTCTTTGTTCACACAATTTATTCTACAAATACTAGATTTCTTGGTCTATATTAATTCCAGGAGTCAGACTAATGAAAATAACTGAATTTAATCACAACATCAGATCTAGGGAAGTTATTATTCCTTTTTATGGAGCATTCTTCAAACTAAATCTGAGATACGCTGTCCAGTCCTGAGGCTCTGAAGGAGAAGAGAGGAACTGACAAACTGAAGAGAGTCTGGAAACAGGGTTGGGACTGTGGAGTATGTGACATGTGACGTGGGACAGCTGCATTTGTCCAGCCTTAGAAAAAGAAAACTCTAGAGTGGTCTTGTTGCTGCCTCCAACTACCTTGGATCCATCTTTGAGAAAGTGGAGCTGCACATTCCCAAGGGGTGAACAGTGGAAGACCGGGAGAGATAAAGTGCAGCAAAGGAAATTCCACTTGCATGCAGAAAAGAAAGTTCATTGGGAGCATGATCATATGGAAGCCCAGGTTTCCCAGAGATTGTGAGATCTCCGTCCTTAGAGATTATTCAAAAGTCAGCTGGATGTGGCCCTAAGGAGCCTGATCTGACTTTGAATTCACCTGTGTTTTGAGACCAGATGGCATCCTGAGTTCTCTGCCAGCCTAATTTCCTGTGCAGTTCTATGATCAAACTAGTAAAGGGGATCAACCTTTCAGTGCTTACCCCCCATAATTTATGAACTTTCCTGTACAAAGTTTGGATTATTGTTACTACCACAAATGAAGACAAAAGATACATAATATAGCCATAATTGTTAAACTAATTTACTTTCTGTGTAAAAAAATAGGAAAACTAAAGATTCAGCTGCGTAAATAGCACAGAATCCCTCAAATTTTAAAGGATATGTAAGGTAATGGTACAAATTTACATAACGTTTGATCTAAGTTGATATCAAATATAAGAAAGACATGTATTTTGGGTGGTCCAGATTCAAAAGATGCAGCTTTTGAAAACATTCTTCAGCTGTGTCAATTGGATGCTTTTAAATCTCTATAATGCTGCAGAAATATCTCTGTACTCTGAAACCATTTTTAAAACATTTCCTGCCAGAACACAGGGATACAGTTCAGACTTGAAAATACCTTCTAACCTTAAATAGCAGTAACTCCAATATTGCTAACAGCATTGTCATTCATGTTGGTGCTTTTTACCAAAATATCCAGTGTAGCATATTTATAGTGTATCTACTAAAATCCTAAATCCTTAAGGGATTAAATGCTCTTAACTGCCAGATCTATGTCGTCATGATAAGTAACTGACTGCCATAGGAATGGATTCTGGAAGAGGAGATAATTTTCTTTTGGCCTTTTCCAGTTGCCTGACCTTTTGGAAGAGTGTAGCCAAGGTGTTGTTACTCTCTTTTTATTTCCTTCCCACCTGAGATGAAAGGAATGAACATGCACTGAACCTACCTGTGTGTAATGCTAAGAAATTGTCACTGAGAAAGAAACAAGACTGAAATCCAGTTAGGCCTGTCATGGTCTTACACATCAGCATGTATCTGAGCCATAAAACAGGACTGGGCAGAGCCACCACTGTGTCTCCAGCTGTCACAAGAAATTAAAGGGAACCTGTTCTTTGGAAGTAGAAAGACTTGAGCACGAGTTTATATAGAGTATGGTGGTCTTGCAGTTAATTACCAGCCATCACAGTGGCAGCTCTGACAACTGAGAAATGGGCACCATAATAATGAGATTTTAATAAATTTGTACTGTTTCCTGGTGACACTAAGACCATTATCTGGGAGTGGAACATGAGTTCTTTTCTGTACTTAGTCAGGAGTGCATTTAAACAGCTGACATATACCTGATACCTGTTGATGACTGTGTACTTGCTCACTTGTTTATCTCACTTTTCTGGCTAGAGTTTATCATTCCCACTGGGATTTCCTCCCCCACCCCCTTCTTTGTTTTATCATCCAGTGGAGAATGAGGTGAGATAAGTAGTTGTGATGTCTGTTTCATAGTAGACAATGGAACTGTCCTGGATATAATGGTTCAGATCCAGTTTTATTGAAAACACTCCCAGGGCTATCTCCTGGTACTTCCTCTCTCTTATATGGATGTGGAGGTGCTCAGGCAGGGTAGGCTCAGGTATGCTGCAAGTGCTGCATAGTAGGTTTTTAGCTGAAAATAACTTTGACAAATAGCTTTGTGGTTTTTCTCAGCTGCAAGGCCCGTGAAATATTTGTGCAGGGAGTGCGAGCCTTATCAATAGTGCTGACTCTACTGCCGTTTATCAGTATTGCGCATGTAGGTTAAAACTGGTGTCCATGAGTGAACGAACTCAAGCCTGAAACCAGTGACTGCCTGTACCTCCTGTTTACCCCAGTCCTTATCAGAGAAGTTATAAAGAAGCTGTTCTACCTGAACTCATTCAGATTATAAAGAAGCAGCAAGAAATACCACTTACCTTTAATTGCTAAGATGCCAGATACCTGGACTTTGCACATAGCAAATCTCTTTTGGCTGCAACCTTTGCACGGCTCAATAAATATGTCTGCTGCATGGCACTGAGCTCATGGAGTTAGTTACAGAAAAACAAATAAATTACTTGAAGTTAATCATGTAAAATTAGCAGAAGGAAACACTGCTCTCCAGCAAATGTATGCTCTAATTTGTTGAATAAAGAAATTACTTTAAAAAAGGAAAACAGTCTTTGTCTTTCAGTACTGTTAATTAATAGCAGCTTTATATAGCAATGTTTGAATTTTACTCAGACATGAAAATAAGATATAAATAAACAAAAAAAAGTAGCTTTTGGATAGAAAAAAAATTTAATACATGCCAATGTAATGCCAGATGCACACTGATACACTTTTTGTAAAATTAAAGCCAGATAAGTAATTCAAATTGTATTGTATTTGTTTTTCACCTGAACTTTTTTTAATTTTTTTTTTTCTGGGAAGAGCAAAGAAAATTCATGTGATATTTCAATAAATGTCACCTTTGCATTTTTCAATCAAGTAAACAGACCTATTGTTACAGTTTTAATAGTTGGAATTTTAAAGAGACTTGCTCCTGGAAGAGAATTCCTTAAGGCATCCAGGCAGCGTAGTACAAGTGACATAAATGGGATTGCTTGAAGTAGCAGCATAAGTGAAAAACATAAACTGATATTTCCATCAGGTGCCTTTATGTATCACAAGATTCTTGAATGCTTTTGTAAACTGGCTGTAGCCATTATTCTCGTTTCTTTGGGTTTAATTGTTTTAGATTAGAAAAACAATGCAAGCTATTAGCAAATCACTATTCTTAAAAAAAAAAAAAAATCCAGTTGTAAATTTCAGAAATAAAATCCAGGTGTAAATTTCATTATTAATTCCCAGTGTTCAAACTTACCTGGTTATTTTTAACATTCATGTTTTACAGGGAGATCATGTAGAATACTGTTGATGGAAGTGCTCTGGATTAGCCCAAAGCCAGAATTTCATCAATTTACTTTCAAAGGGCAAGGAAAAAAAACACCTTTGGGTGCATGATATTGAATGCAGTTAGGATTTTAAGCGACTGAGCTCATTAGAGCTTAAAAAGAGCTCTATTAGAGCTATAAATCTTATCTGGACACTTACGGTTTTGTGGGTGCTTGTTATTTTAGTGAAAAACTTAATTTAGTGCCAAAATGTTTTATGTTCCCTGAAGCATCACTGTCTTGGCTTCTCAGTGCTGCTGTCTCCCTTCAGGCTGTTTATGATTTACAAACAAGGCATTTCAGCCTCAGCTCTTCAGGGAGGTCAGTTCAACCAGTGGTCTCTCGGCACCTCTAACACACATGGACAGCATTTATTTCAGCGCAAAGTACAGCAGTCACAGACAGTTTCATCCAAGAGTACAGCTGGAGGAAGCATCAGACTTGTGTATAACAGTCTAGAGAGTTAAACTGACTGTCCAGGAAATGGAAGTTAGGATTTCCAGACTCTCCTCAGTCCATACATGTTCTATTTGACTTTCCTCAGCTTCCAGGTGACTGCTCAGCCCCTTATCTGATAGGCAAAGATGTAATGCAAACCAGTCACCACTCCTCTTACTCAATAATTTAGAAAATGAATTTGAAGAACATTTTATTTTTACTTTTATTCATATATTAGGTCTGTGTTGCATAGCCCCGCATTGCATGCTGTGTCAAGATTCCTACCTAGATAAGGAGTCCTGGGCAAGCACAGAATACAAGGCTGAGCTTTGTTTCTTACAAAGGTAGAATTGGCAAAAGAAGGCTAACACCATCTTTTCAATTCCTGGGGAGATGGCAATAATAGTGATAATATACTGATGCCTTGAATTAACCCTAGCTTAAAACATCACTTTCTGATAAGTGATTCTTAATCTAACTTGTTCTTTAGTGGAAGAGACACTGTAGCCCTTTTACTTTCCTAAGTACACAAAATAAAAGCAAAGAAATTAAAAAGAAGCAACCAAAAGAAACAGAAAAAAAAAGGAAAAACAAAATTGCCATACCACAAATAGCTAAAGATCCCCCGTGACAGCTGGCAGTGTTTCAGGGGTAAAGGGAGACACAAGACACTCCTTTTGGTTATTATTCTGCCTATCTCTATTACGAAGAAGAGACAGGGGAGTGAGAAGTGGATTGTGATGCAGGTAGGTACTTTAAAAAGAAGTAAATTACTTCAGATGATCTGAAGATGCAACTACATTCACTTTTTAATCTGGAGCAGTACGTGCTCCTAAAGAAAACCTCCCCTTTATTCTGCTTTGGTTCACATCACAGAGCTGTATTGCAGTGCACAAACTGTATTCCTTTGAAATGAGATTAAAGCAGGAGTGCACCTTAAGATCTCCAGTCCTTGCACTGTTTGTGGGACCAGATCAAAACCAGTCTGGAGTCTGCAAAACGTGCCTGCTATGGCTACTGGGTCCTCAGCATGGGGAGTTCTGCTCCACATGTTCACTCCTTTGGATATGCAGCACTTGCAGGTGAAGGAGTAGAATGATAAATACCCAGGAAGAAAGTACATCTTTCTAATGTCTATAGGTGAATCTCAAAAGATTAGCCAGATCAGTGCCCAAGAACAGGAGGCTGAATAAGAACAGTGAATCTCGCAGGGTTTTTCCTCATTTGTGTTAGGCACTGTATAAGCCTGCACCTCCTTATTGTCAATGTGTGGCAGAGCAAAGCTTTAGTTCCAAAAGAGTACCATTTGTAAGATTAATATGAAATTCTTCTTTCTTCACCATTTGTTGTTCCCTCACATCATTGTTTTTCCTGGTAGGAATGTGTTGACTATTTGTTACTGCTTATGCAGCTTTTAGGAGGAGTAGATGTAAAGTTCAGATAGATCACAAGGATTGTAGTCAAATTGTGGTCCACTTCAGAAATCCATGACCAAAATACTGTATTTATTAAAATAAACCCACTAAATATTAGTGTTCATCTTCTAGCTCAGATAAAGACTCAATATATTCTGGCTTCAGAAGTTATTTCATGTCTGCTAAGCTGATCTAGCTGTTGGCATACATATGCTTAACCCTATGGAGATGTGAACTTAGCCTGACACTGAGTTGCGTTTACTGCAAGCTGGGAGTGAGCACATGGAGAATTACTCTGGTAAGTTGGCTTTTCAACTAAACCTTCATTCTATTCCTAGTGGATAAGCATTCAGTCATATGAAAAAACCCTACAGCCATGTACCTTACATATTATTTCTTTTCTTTGAGGTAATAGGGATTTATATGCTTTATGATTCACTATAGAGCAGTGGGAATGGTTCATGACCTAAACTATATTAAGCTGCAAACTCCAAGATTTAGAACCATGAAAACTAGTTCTGCAATTTATGTTTAACAGACAATACTTCCTTACACCTCTTTGTAGATGGAATGGTGTGGCACTCACTGGCACTCAGAGAAACAAATGGTTAATGATGAGGATAGCAAAATAAGCTTTGTAGAAACAGTGGTCACCAAATAAATGTTTAACTAAAATAAATTTGCCCTAGATTTCTTTGGCAAAATAACGTGGACACTGAAAAACACACAGAAGTTTTCCCAGCACTTTTCATTCCCTTTTCATGGAAAACAGTGGTTTAAAATTAAAAAAAAAAGGCTCTGGTCTCAATACACTTTGCTTTCTAGTAGTATTTTTTCATGAGAAATTCTTCTTAAATCTGTAGAGGGTTTTCTAGGAAGAATCTTCTGTCTTTAGAAAGTATTTAAAACCTCATAAAAAAACATGGTGAATCTCAATTTAAACATTGATTTGCTTTGGGTTTTTGGGTAGGGGTTTTTTGTTTCAATTTGATTTTGCATTTTTGCTTTTATAATGCATCTTTAACTATAAATATTTGTGGCTTCTGCATAGTGTTGTAAGGGAGCAGAAATGCAAACCTACCGCTGGGAGGGTCCATGGCAACATGGCACATAACTGCTTTTATCCAGAGGATTCTAGGAGAGCTGTAATCTCAAAAGACCCTGACTGTAACTTTGGGCCAAAGACTTTGTATTTCAGTCGCTTTTACCTGCTGTCACCTGTTTGGTTTGAGAGCCTCAATCTGAGCATGTTCTGTGCCAACCCTTGTCCAAGTCAGAGATCTATGAGTGTGCTGATAACACAAAGACAGAGCAACTGGGATTTTTTGGCTTAATCTCTTCCCTTAGCAGATTTTTTTAATGGATAAGTAATGAAGTCTTACAGGCCTGAAAGGTTCTTGAAGGCCCTTCCTAAGGCGAGCTCTATTGCTCTCTGTGAACAAAAACTAAAGGATGAAATCCTGGCTCTCTTGTAGCTGATGGCAAAACTCCCATTGACTTCAATGGGGATAGGATTTCTTCCAAAGTGCACAGAGTATTCCCAAGTCAAAATGTAAGCACGCCGGCTTATTAATAAATGCACAATAACACAGCAAGCCAAAGGCAGTATAAATACTTACACAGAGTGTGACTCAGTTTAAATGCCAGTAACAGACTTACTTTTGGAATCAGTGAAGGATCCAGATGCCACAGCTAAGATCTCTCACGTTCAAACATCTGGATTCACTGATTGCTATTCAAAAGGAAATAATTAATAAAGAAAAAGTGGCAGAGTGGTGCTATATATCTAATGGCACAGGACTTTATAGTGATTATGAGCTATTTTCTAATGTTTAAGTGAGAGCTGGATTCTTTTTCTACAGTCCTTATTCTACCTTTTCCCAAGAGAAAGTGAAAAATAACAGCTGGGGTTAACAGAGTGCAAATGAAAATGTCAGGAAGTTTTAAAATTGCAGTTTAAAAATATGAGGCAATATGAGCATTTTAATTAATACGTTTTCCATTGTATAGCTATCTCTACAAATTAGTTGGCACTTATGTCTATGTTTGGGTTAGAGATGAGTATCCCACTATTTACTTCTTTCTGCAAAAAAAACCCCAAATCATACATGTTCTGGAAACAACTTTCCTGTATGGAGTTAACTGGACTTAGTGCAGTGGTCTGTTCATTTTCTCTCTGCTTCAAAGGAACACATCTGCAAATTACCTTGATGCAAATGAGAAAATTGTCTTATACAGGTGTTGAATTTTTATGTTAATTCTCAATGTCTCTTATCAAAGAGGAGTCTTGAAATCAGTCTTCCTGCCTGTAAGGGCCACAGAAAACATATTTCGTGCCTTAGAGAGAGAGAGGGAGAGGGAGAACACTTCTACATAAGGTGGTTTTTCTGGATTTTTTTAAGCATGTCTTTGGAGGACTGGTGACCCTAACCAGGGGCTGCAGCAAGAATCTTTAACAGTGGTCTGATAAGAGTGTGAAGTAATCAACTTTTGTCTAATCATTTCCACTGCCATCCTATAATGAAAGCATTTGCAAGTCAGCTACTCAATAAAACAATTTTCTTTGCACTCATTGCCACATGATTTTTAGTTTAGGAAAACTATTTTTACCAGCTTGTACAAACATATGAAATGTATCATACTTAGACTGCACTTGAAATTTCCCACGTGTTCTTGTGAGACAGAGCTTCAAGCAGTGCTCATTTTTATACTGCACATATCAAACATGAGAAAATGCTGACTTCCTCTCATTTGTAATTAATGTTGAGTGGGGAGCATCACACATGAACTCTATAGTTGTTTACAGTGAATTTTATATTTAGTTTCTTCTTTTTAAATGCCTTTGTTATCTGTTAGGTTAACAAGTTTATGCTGAGTGTCTTTACTTTGATCTTTTTTCATTTTATCCCGTGTACTTTGCTCCTTGACCCCTTCCTCAGACTGAGCTCAGCTTGGCATGTATCTGTGTAGCAATGGCTGCAGAGCATGGAGGTGATCTTGAACTCAGTAATTGTGGTTCTGTTCTCAGGCAGAGCCAGCACGGGTCAGAGCTCAGAGCACCTTTGGTGCCAGTCAGTCACCCAACTTCTAAGGTGGGCTTTGCTGCTTTGTTGTCGTGACTGATAACAATCTAAAATTGCCCCTCCCTCTATTTTACTGTTAAAAGCCAGAATTGATACTTGGATTGTAGCAAGACACAAGGAAATTAATATCTTATCAGATTTACTGATGCAGAAATAATTGATGCTGTGTATTTCTTTAATGTCTGTAATTGCAGAAATACATTGAGCTAAATTGAATGCAGATTCAAAACCAAAGTATTTTTGATGACACTGCTTGCTTTCTCAGAGATATTCCATGGAAGCAGCTGCTGCTCTGGCCAAGAAGCAATTGTTCTAAGCCTGTGCCTCTCTCCAGGGTTTCACATGAATTCCCAGTCAATACTCAACACACATTTCAGATGCAATGAGTATGTCAGGAGTAAGCAAATAACATTTAAGCAATTTTAGATACTTGAGAAATTTTCACTGTTATGGCTAAGAACTCTGAAAACTATCTTATTCCACAGTTTTTCAAATACATTAGTGAACAAAAAACATCTCACTAGTGCCTTTTAAAACGCACCCCAAAAATGAATGAAAGGTACCACTGGACATCAGTAAGTCATTTTTAAAAATCTTTTTGTTTGTTGTTTTTTTTAATTTTTAAAATACTTTCAAAAATTAGGCTCCCAAGTCTGTATTTAGTAGTGGAAACTGATTTTCAGTCAACTTTTTAACCAATTTTTAAAATGTAATGGAGTCTACTTGAGTTTGAAAAAAGTCTCTCTGGTGCTTATTTTAATTGGTTAACGATGCACTCATATTTAGTGCACTTAGCAGCCTCATTTTAGTTATTGTCATTTTTCAAAATCCTTTCCATCATTAACTTTTATGAGTTTATCTATATCTATAGCAAATATATAACTTAAGAATGTCTGTCTTTCCGCTATTTTCACAACATAATGAGTTTTTCACAGTTGAATTTATTCCTCTGCTAGTGAAGCACAATATACAAGTTTTCCCCCCACATCACCTGACTATCATTCCTTGTTTGATATAAGCAGCCAGCTATATGCCAATGGAAAATAAATCTTTACAATATTAATAGGAATTATCATGAGTAATGACAGCATAATAGAGTAATAAACACACACACACACAACCCTAAAAATGTGAGAGTAGTCACTACTTTCTACCAGTAAAGTGCCAACATTCATTTACAACATTTAGTGCTTTATTAAGTTGTTTGCAGGGCCATCACATTTCCCAAATTATACCAGAAAGACAAATTAAAGTTTAGAGATTTTTTTGAATTCTGCCGTCATTGAATAGTTCATTGAAGTGCCTTCTATTCCTTACAATTCTTTTCTTGCCACAAAACGGTATAAATTGTCACATATATTCTAATAAGCAGCAATCTAGAAAGTTGGTTTTCTCAATAAAATTTCTTAATAAAAATAACCACTGAAGGGGAAAAAAAATTATGAGCATTCTGGGAGAAAAGCCAGGAAAGGGCAAAATGGAATGTAGCAAGGTGACTGACAGTAGAGGTGGTTAACCCTCCTGCTGAAGGGAGCTGGGATAATCCATGGGAATGAATCTCCTTGAATCTTGTCCACCACTTGCTCCAGATCTTATTAAATAGTTCAGAAGATATTTTTAACATTATTCTGCTACATTAATTAATAATATGAAATGTTTAATAAATGCAGTGTCTTATGCAGGCAGAGTTTTTGGGAGCAGGCTGACTGACTTGGATTTATCAGATAGTTTAGAAGAAGAAGATCATCACATTAAACTAGATACCTCATTGAAAACTGCTGTTTTCTACCAATTCCAGTCATTGTAGCATAACAGGTCTGTTATAATATTGTTTTGCATTATGAAAGCATTTCTTTTTGCTGGAGGTGCAATGAAGCCAGTTTCTGTAGTCAAGGCAAAATTTGACTAAAGATTTTAAGGGAAAGAATTTCTCAGAGAAAAAAAAGATATCCAGTTGTAGAGCAGTTGCTCTGACAGAAGTCCCAGATTTATTGCTATGATTGCATGGATTTTTTCTATATAAATGGTAGCCCTATGTACGTCATTAATTGCAGAAATTATGAAATCTATATGCAAAAGGGGAATAGCATTTAGTCACCCCTTCCATTGATTACTGGTTCTTGGTGCATTTGAAAATCTTTCTTCTTGTCTTCCTCTGTCTTTAGGAATGCCTCTGCATTCCCTGACATAATTATGCATCTAATAATGAAACATAAAAAGTGCAATGGACCAGAATATTTTAATGTCATGGGACTTTAATACTGTGTGTTTTTCTGCATAGTTGTCAGCTATAGACATAGTTTTTATTTTAGAAACATTCATTAAATCTTTGATATAGGTGGTTAGTAGGATTTTTTTCTTTTTGTTTTTCTAAAAACCCATTAGCGTTTGAGGAAAAATACCATCTGATGTTGCAATGAGTGGCTTCACCTTTCAGGGTAATGTTTAACCTTAGGTGTAAATGTATGCAAACAAAAAGTTTTTCTGTAAGAACTCTGTATCTTTGGTCTAAGAAGCAGAGAATGCATATTTTCATCATTCTCTTAATTATTTCTGCTTAGCTAAGTTCTGCAGCATTTCTGAAGCAAAAAAAATGGAAAGGACTATCAAAATCCTTAGGATCATAGGAATACCTCCTATCATGAGCAACTGTTTTCTGATGCTGGTCATAAATGTATTAAACTAGGCTCTAAAAATATTTAGGTTTGGTTCCTTAAATGCCACTGTTTTTCTGCAAAGGCTCATAGACTAATGCATAATTTCCAGTCTTCAGCCTTAATGTACCATTGTCTGCTTTATTTTGTGCCTGTAACAACACCATCCTTAAGCTTATATGGCTCTTCTGTCTTTCCGTGGATTTGCAGGGATCAGTAATCACCCTCTCAGACTTTTCTAGATAGAAGTGTCAGGCTGCTTTCTCTCTTCTTGAAAAGACTTTTTGCTTCCATATTGATTTGGATAGTCCTTCCATTCCCATCTAGTCTGAATTCATGTTTGCTGAATATAAAGAACAAGAAGTGCTTGAATTGTTCTACATGAAATCCCAGCAGTACCAGTGAAAATAAACAGTAATTACTGTTATATTCTAGTGCATAGTAGTACCACCAGTACAATACTTTCAGTTCCTCCTATCTGTTCCTAAATGAATGAACTTTCCCTTTGTACTACAGAAATTTATGTTGTTCCTAATATTTGAATTCTTAAGATAATTTAATCCCTTTCTGGGTCACTTTCTGATCTTTTCCATGTTGACTATAGCCTAGATCCACATAGAGGTATGATAGGATCCAGTCTAATTTTTAGGTTTGCTGTTTGTGCTGGGTTGCTCCGCATCTCTGATGGCAGTGTCATTGTGAAGTACCTCTCTTTATCACTAGAAAGCATCACAGCAATTCTGCTACTGTGTGCCCCAAGCTTTGATAGAGAATTGAGTTTGATGCCAATTTAATTTTCAAACCAAGCTTAACAGTATCTTTCTGTCTACTACTTTCTTCTTACACTTCCTTTGCTTTGTTTTTTTTCTTGCAGCATTCATACGTTCCCTCTGGAGTTTTGACAGGTCTCCCTCAACCTTCCAAGATATAAATTTTTCCTGCTTCTTTTCTTAGTCATTGTTAATATTCTGTTTATTTTAGTAGTATTTTCTGACATGCTGATTTATTCAGTTAGGCTGGGAGTTCTTCATTTCAAGTTTTGTCCACTTGTTTAATATGGAAATTTTGAAGCAGTATTGCTCTAAAGAAGTTACATTCTTCTTCCATGTGCTGCAGATCAGTCTCTTAATCTTTTTTCCCCTGAAAATGTTCTCTTTTCATAAATGCTTATTTTTGGCTGAACATTTCTCTGATTTATTAATCAGTAATCTACCTGTTTTCCTTCTCTTGTGAAGTCTTCATTCTTCTCCTTTGAAATTAAAAGTCTCTTTAATTGCACTAGGAGAATCAATGGAAATAACACTCTCTTGACTGTTTTCCCTAAACTAAACTAAATAGACCTACTTTAGTATGAAACCAGCAGAATCATTTCTTTCCACTTCCTCACCTAAAAATTAATAGAAAGTTTTCCAGGTTTTCTCAGATTTGTATCTCATATCCTTACTGTTGTCTCGCATTGCATACTTCTGTTCACTGCCCACACTTTGGGGACAAAATATGGTGACTTTGATGGCTAATTGAATAATTCTAGGTAAGGTGCTTCCCAGGTTTTTAGGTCTGACCTCTCTTGGATTTGAGAGGAATCCCAGCATTTTTCCTCCTTGCTTTTCTTTGGTCCTGAGGTCATGGCATTCCACTGCAGGTCTCTGTGTATTATCTTCATGTCTCCTTGGACTCTACTCTCCCAGGCTACACCTGCTCTAGGAAACTAAACAGAACTATGGCAATTGAGCCTTACTTTTTCTCACAGTTAAATAGCAGAGTCAATAGCAGGGTTTAGTGCCCAGCCACCATTTCAGACTTCTCTCCAGTCAGGAATCATTCCCAGTACACATTTTGCATGTGAGCACCTCATGTCAATAAGAGGGTTTAACTTGATGGACATGGACTATGCTATGACACTTCGACTCTGACCCGGAAAATTATCCTTGGCCCGTTTTATGTGTGAGCCCATTTTTAAGTACAAACAAACCCAATTGTTCTCATCACCCTTTTCCCCTGGAAAAAGTTTAATTTCTGTTCTTTGCCAGACATTTTCTGTTTGTGTCTTTCATATTCTCCACTGCAGCAAATCTGTTTGTCAGAGCAGTCTTTCTGTAGCAAGGGGTGTCTGAATTTCTCTTCATGAAAGTTCCTAACTATCTGCATTTCTGGGCATCTTTAGGAGTGTGAATATTTGAGCATCACATTCACTCTCCTAAATTCTCTGTTCCATCCCTATCTGAACACCATCTTTCCACTCCCCAGACATTTTTTCCCCTTATATTCTACTTTTTCAAATACATAGTTTCATCCAGGTAGTCATCCAAAGATAATACACATTCTAGCTTTCTGGACCTTCTCTCTCCTAACCATCATCACCTTCTCTCTGTGGACCCTAACTTTAACGAAAGAGGGGGGAAATCCAATCCAAAGTGACCTGTTTGTAGACTATTTGACTGCTGACCATTTGGTCTTTCAATCTAATCCTACTTCTGTGCTTTGACTGAGTTGGATGTCTATCAGCAGTGATTAAAGGCTGAAAATTTCCAGCACCAGTTGGGCTAAGAACTGGTAAGCCCATGTGTAACTTCGCTTCAGAATAATTTTTTACCGAAGTGTAAAGTCATGGGAAAATTTCAAACACTTTCCCAACATAAATCTCAAGTAGCTGAAATTCAACATTAGGCTTTATATGAATCCCATGAAACTGAATAATAAAAATGCTAACTGGAAATTCTAAGCAGAACTTCCATTTCAAAGACTTGGAGATGTTTTACATTCTCATATATACCTCTTTAAAACTCTACTATCTGTCAACAAGTAACTTCATTCTACCCTCCACATCCTCTCTCAATCTACATTCTACACTTTTGGGTGCATCAAGAATTATTCCACATAAGGTAGAAAAAAGAGATGTCTATCTATGTAAGCCTGTTGAGAGAAAATTCTCTGTGAGAACATACTTGAGTCTTTTAAATTTATTTTCCAGCCCCACTAGAATCAGGCCTTATGAATTAGTATATAGACTGAAAGATGAATTTTTATAGAATATAAATTGAGTTACAGAAACAGCTACACTCTTTCCCTACCAATGTCAGGTGATTCAGAGAGATATGCTGGTAACTATCAAGAGGAGCTATAGAATTATCTTGCTCTGAAGGGAAATTCTTAGTTCACATGCTTAAGCATGACAATTTGGACCATTTCAAAACTATTATCGGTAATGTAGGTGTCTGCAGGTAAACTAAATGTCTATATTTGCATTATACTCTGTGGAGATGGAAATATTTAATCAGATGAGTGCCTAGTGCTATCTGAATTTCCTTGTGTTCCTCAGGTAATGGCAGCTATCTTATCAACAAGTGGTTGTTAACCTTTTGATGTGGCAGCTGGAAACAAGACAAGATCCTCTAGGATATGAAATTACTTAAGATGTTCAAGTTTGCAAATACATAAATTGTATCCTTTCTGTATTCTTGTATTGTTGTATCTGACTGCTTCAGTATCTTTAGGTTGTGTTCAGATCACCAGCTCAGTCAAGGAAAGAAGTCTTTTTTTATGTCTTTATAAAACACTACTTCACAGTCCAACCAGAATAGGACTTCCAGGAGATAAACAAAACCAGAAGGTACATAAATAAATAGATTTAAACCAGAGATCTAAAAATCTACCTGTGAGTCATATTTATTCTTTGGTTTTGTTCAGTTAGATTAGGTTTTACATTCAGATATATTGCCAACTCTCAAGTTCACTGAATGCAAGATTAACTAGGCCTGTGCATCTAGTATAATTTCATCCATGGTGGATTGTCTTATTTGAGCATCAATTGCTAGCTGAGATGGCTGCAAATCTCCTGTAAAATCCATATATTATTTCCAGCCACAATACAAGTGTCCTAGATATCCAAGAAATTAAAAATACATTTGGCTGGCACTGTATCAGGAATGGATTTCACACACAGGCACCTTCCGAATGTCTTCTAGTAGTGCAAGAAGAGCAGACTCTCAGTGCTTTTCAGCCATTTCTAGTTGGTTTGTGTGCCTTTATCTTAGCTCTTCTTATCTCCTCTTCAAAGCACACAATTAGAGCCTCTTCAGTCTCTCTCAGATAAGAGATGGTGTAGCTCTGACCTGCGTTTCTCTGATCCTTCTTAGCTTCCACTACAGGTTCATTGAACTGGAGCAACAGGAACTGAATAATAGCCCTGTTTGCTTCTATTATTTTTATTGTTGCTTTTGAGAACATATCATTGATAGCATTACTACAGTACTGATAAAATATTTTAACACTGTTCTCCATTCTCTTCCTTCATTATGTTACTTCTTTGCTTTTTTGCCCACCTCTCCACATTGACCACAATCCTGATTTGCTCACAACTATGTGCAGGTTCTCTGCCCACCAAATCCTTACTGTTACAGTGGAATTCATCTTACCTGAATTTAATATCCAAACCCTGTAGGCCTGAAGTCTACACTAGACTAGGAAACAAGGCAAAAATGTTGCATCATGAGCTTAGGAAATGGGCAGAGGGATATTTCAGGAAGCCCCACAGCAAAACACTCTGAGGTTATGTGCATGGTTTAATGCCACAAAAGTGGGCAATTTAAGGAGCTGAAGTAGTGTATGATAAGAATCTGCTAGGTTGCCCTAGCAGAGGAATTCCAGAGAGGATAATGGATTACAAGGGCTTAGTGAACAGGAAAATGAGGAGATTTCAGCAGTATAGCACTAAAGCAAGACTTAGCAAAATGCTAACCATGAGGAAGAAGTAAAGATAACAGTGAGATAGTGTGGGATATGGGTGATGTGCTGAGGAAGAAGAAATGAAAGAACAACATTAGAAAATAAAATGCTTTAGGTGCAATTGTAGCAAAGAAAAATTAAACAGAGATACTGCATACAAGGGAAAAGAGGGCATAAGGTCAAGGAATAGAAAGCAAAATGTGGCGCACTCAACAGAGAAATAGCTGCTGAGAACATCAAATGAAAACAAAACGGCAGCTTCAGAATAGAGCCAAGTCCTCATATCAGGACAGGATAGATTAACATAACTTCATCACGGTCAACCAATTCATCCTAGTGTTACATGTCTCTAAGAAACCCTTCCTTTTTCATTAAAATATGCCATAATAGGCATCCTGATATGTTGGAAGTGTATGTCAATTCAGAAATCTTCATTCTTGCCAACTAAATAAATAGTTAGATGTTTTATTTGCTTTGATTAAGCATGTTTGCAAAGAACTTTAAAAAAAATTAACTTCTGAAAGTTTTCTTTCTGTTACTAAATAACATCTGAACTAAATACTATTTGAACAACAGGATGTTCCCTTTTTTTTTTCCTGAGCCCCAGCTGCTATTGAAAGATTAACCGTAACCTATTTTCACAGTTTATACCTTATCTTAGTGTTAAATGAGGTTTGGTTTCATTTGAGTGATCAGCGTAATGAATCACTACATTGTTGATAGCAGAGACAGTTGGACAGTCATGCACAAACATAAAACAAAATGCTCCATCTTCACTGAACTCTTTAAATAAAGGAGTTTTGGCTTAAGTGGCAACTGTCTGCAACTCATTATTGTCCAGAGAGGCATGTTTTCCATAGATGTCATGGACTGATTTTCAAACCCTCAGACCACAAAACAGAAGCTCTATAAAGAAGGAATTCTGTGCCCAATGTGAGACTATAACCACATAATTTGATACTTAAAATTGGAATCCTGTTACAATGTCAGTCTAGCCCCTGGGACATCATCAAATGTGTAGGCAGGGCCGGCAAAGGGTAGCGTGCTTATTTCCAGCACCATTCTTTCTGGCTGTGTGCTGGAGATTAAAAAGTAACAGATTTTACTAAGAAAGATGTAGTAATATTGGAAATAAGTTTTGACCAAAACTTCAGATTTGGAACCCCCTTGATTTTGTCAGAAGTCTGTATTAATCAATGCATGGAAGTGTGTATCTATAGACAAGTGAGGAAATAACCATTCCACATGTAAGATATTTACAGTAGAACTTGCATTTGCTGTGTGAAATAATAGAGAAAACTTAATATTCTGAATAAATTCTCACATGCTGATTTATATTCCATCAAGGTTATAATTCATCAAAACTGAACTTCATTTGCAAACCTATAACTCTTACTAATATGGATTTTAGGAGACACATTTCCTTCTTTGGCAATACAAAAAAAAGGTCTCATCCTAGTTAGAAGAGTGATTTTTTTTTTTTTAAATCCAAACTGATAGTGTCAGACTCATAGAAACAGAGAAACAAAGAAGTAAAACTTAATGAAATAAGTAAAAAATTAATGAAGTACAGCAAATGCTTTACTTGCAAAAATACATTAAAATACATTGAAAAGCTTTAGATTTGACCGCATATTTTAGATGACTTGTTCCTGTGATAGGGAAGTTTGTAGTATTTTTATGCACCACAATATTGTCCCATATATTGTCCGATATAAGTAAGGATACAAGTATTTCGTGCAATAATTATAATAACGTGATATTAAAATATGTTAAAAGATATTTAAAATATTAATTTCATTCCTCTTAGTTGTATGTTAATCTAGGCTCGAATATTGAGTTTAGAAAGGAACTCAGAAGATAAAAAGTCCTTTCTTCTCAGATGCCTTTTAAAAATGAAGAATTTTGCGTATCATCAGTAGAATTGTGCTGTTTAATCAGCAAAATACTCAGGTGTATGGGTAAGCTGAAGACATTTGGATGATACAATCCATGTTTAGAGATAAAAGGCAGAGGTTTTCTTCAAATCTCTGTGACTCTTGGTCTGTCCTAGAATTTAAAATCGCAACCACTACCGTAATGTTTCTAATTTTGAAAACATTTTTACCCAGGGAAGGGAATTGAACCCACTGCTCATTAAGGTTACATTTCCAAACGTGACCAGAAAGTGAAAAACCTTTGATGTCGGTACCAATAAGATGAAGAATATGTCCCTCTTCTTTCTAACTTTTCAGAGCCTCAAGCCCAACAGGTGCAGTTCATCATCCAGTAATGAGAATTATAACCTGGTCAATATAGAGTTTAAAGTTCAGTCCCCACCTGACAGTCATATCTACTGTCATCACTCTTGTGGCTTCATGCGTTTCGTTTTCGTTTCTGGTAACATCATGCAAAAGCACTGACTCATGGCTTTTCTGCCTCGTATAGTATCTGCACCTTAGTAAAGGGAAAAATTATGTGTAGGTATCTCTTTCTCCTCCTCAGATGAGACACTGGGTTAACCTATTTCCTTAACTGTCATGTGTGAGTTCAGTCCATGAGACTTCTTTGTGGCCTTCAAGCACCTGGTGTGTCACAGGGGGCATCTTCTGCAGTATTAATTATCTAACATTAGGAGAAAGCTGGTGGTGAGGGCTTCCTGTGCTCTGTAAGGCAAGTTAGTCCGATTGTGGTTTTATTCCCTATTACTAATATGAAGATGTATTTTTTTCCTTCTCCAAGGAGAACAGTGCCCTAAAAAGACTCAGGACTGATCTAGTAAAAGTCCATATAATATTCTGTAGAAATCTGTGTTGCACAATATCCATCAGTTAAAACTGATGGATCAAATTGATGGATCAGCTCAGAGAGAGTGAAACAAACCTGTCAGACTCTTTGACTTTGAATAATTATTGAACAGTTCTCAAAAGCAGAAAGAAAAATTAACTGCTCAGAGTGGTGGAAAAAATGAGCCTCCCAAAACAACTGGAAAATATTTAAACATTACTCCTCAGTGTATTTGTGAGCAGCAGAAGCCAGCAAAAAGAAAAACAGCAAGGCAGTATTACTATAAATGATAATTCTTACATTCAGAGCTTCCATTTAATTGAAGTGCAGAAGGCTCAGTATTTTACTATAGTGTGCTTCTTTGAGGAACATGGTGTTCTGTAGAAAATTGACATGTGGCAGATAAATATTTGAAAAGAAATAACAATAATCATTTTTTAAAAACCCCAGAACCTAAAGAAAGAAACTTTCTGTTTTGGTGGATTCAACCTTTGAGTCTGGAAAACAAATTGAGTCTCTGAGAATTGGCCAGATGAGGAGATGAGGAAAAGGATCATAGAAAGCACAGTGGTGGTGTGAAGTAATTTTGGGAAAGCAGTTAGAATTTTTCAGGCAGGTATGGCATCCTGTGTACATGAAAGCCTGTGGAGACAGCATGAGCTCCAGCAGTATGAAAATGATGGAGGATTGAAACCATGGGAGAGATGAATGAAAAGGTGCACAGAGTTTCAAGTTGGAGTTCTCCAAAACCATGGCTCACTGAACCACTTATGTCATGAGTACAATATTTTGGCAAGGCAGGCAATACTAAAACATTACAACCCGGACAGAAAGGATGACAAAATGCCACTGGTTCAATGGAACTTACTAGAACAGCAGCATGTAATTTTACTACAGGAAATCCCCAGATTGTCCTTGTGAGAGTAAATGGGTTATTTCTTAGTCTTACCTTTTTTGCAGATGCACTGAACATCTGTACCAGACGCAGTATTATTAATACTAATAGAGACAATACATGATTAGTCTTCCAGTGGTGAGCTTAAAAGCAAGCATTTGAATGGAAAGTATGGACAAATAAGAAAGAAATGGGGAAAAAATGCTGGTTTAGAAATACATCAAGCACTTCATGATGTCACCTTGTTGATGAGAGAGAATAAATTACAGGTGTGCAACGTCTTTGTAGGAATCTCTTGGCAAAATTCGAAACTGAATTTAGAGATCCCACCTACCACAGTTTTGGAAAGCAAATTTATTTGCCTAATGACAAAACAAAATGAAGGAACTGAGGAGGTTTAATACTTTGAAAGGAGAGTATGAATAAAATGTTCAAAGGATTCAGTACATTTTCTTGTTAGTGCTAAGAGAAGTCAGACCCTTTGCCCAAGAATATACTCAAAAGAACTAAATAAATTTGTAAAGAGGAGACATTTTCCACTACCTACAAGGAGAGAAATTCTGGAGGATATGGCTTATGGCAAATATTTTTCTACTCTTGATGCCTCAGCAGGCTTCTGGCAGCAGTTCTTAGACAAACAGAGAGTATGTTTATGCACCTCCAACACCTCCTTGGGGAGACACAGTTTCCCCCAATTGCCACTGGGTTATAGTTAACACCATAGGTGTTTCACCAGAAAATACAACCATTTTTCTCTGATGAGTGACATGCTAAGACCTAAACAGATGACACTGTGAGCTGGGAAACACAGCAGAAGACTGAGACCAATGTTTCCCAAATAACAGAAGTGCTGGGCCTTGACCTGAATGAGATAAAAATAAATTTGAACACCGTATAGTGGGTATATTTCTTAGAAGAGAAAAGAAGAAAGAAGGAAGAAAAAGGAGAGAAAAGAAGGAAGGAGAGAAAAAAGAAAAAGAGAAGAGAGAGGGACAGAAGCAAAGACAAAAGGATTCTTTAGAATATAAGTAGGAAGGAATATAAGTAATTTAGTACCAACCATAAGGCTTCTAAAAACTGTCTATTTTGTTTTCTTGCAAAAGTCATTGAATGAAAATGAGATGCAAAACTTAATAAAGTGTTTCAATGAGTTGAAGAAGTCTTATCCTAAGAGTATGCAATAACCTCTCCTAACAGTACTGTCAAAACATCTGACCAAACTCCAGTAAGAGACAAAAAAGTTCTCAGTATCACCAAGCAGATGAAAAGACTATGTTCTATGGTATATCATGTCATGTATATAATAAATACATATATGTAATATATATTATATATATATATGAAATATAAACTATAGAAGATATAATTAAAGGTTAATGGATTTTCTCTAATTATATTAAGAAAACCATTGTTGGCATTGCCAAAACAGACACGACAAAAGTAGCTTCTTTACTGAAAGACACAAGTGTAGGAAGGAGTGAATTCAGTTTCAGATGAGTGAGTTGATGCAGATTTCTTTGTGTAGTTGCAGAAAAAGTTGAAGTCTGAAGACAGAGTTTCATAAAATAAGTTGTTCTTTTTGGAAACAAATCTAGATTCGGAATGTCAGGAGAACTACAACTAAGAGTTTTCAAAAATAAAGTGTTAATGTACAACGTGGTTTAGAAACAACATTTAAACCCAAATAAGTTTAATAGGCTCAGTTAAAGTTTGAGTGTTAGATGGGCTTTTTGTTTAACTGTATACATTTAATAATCCCACAATTGCTAAGGCTTCCACAGCACATCAGAGATTTTGCACATCCATAATATACACACACAAATTGTCTCTCTGTATAAAATTAATTCAGCATATCAGAAATATTGTCCTAGTTCCTACATTTCATAAGACCATTGATTCAGTCCATACACAGGATGTCTGATGGATGCTCAGAGCAATGGGCTTTGTGGCACTGCACCAGCTACTAAGAAGGAAATTAACTCTCTCCCAGCCAAAACCAGGACACTAGGTAATGCAGCAGTATAAACCTGTCACAGTGCACTCATGTTACCTGCATGCTTATGGGCTGAGTCATAACTTTTGTAGTCTTTTTATAGCCATGCAGCATGATATTAGTACAGTCAGGTTCAACTTCATCCCAAATAACCACATGAAGGCAGTGAGGAGACGCAGGCAAAATAGGGAAATAGCTAACTCTGAGTGTTGGGCACTCCAGAGCTCTATTTATCTGCAGTGCTACAGTGAACAAGTAAATAGATTTTAAGAAATAGTCAAAACCTTTATGTTTGAATCAAATGCTATGAACAAAATGCTATCTTTGTGCAGTCTCTTTGGTACAATCATACTATAAGGTAAAATTATTTTTACGTATCAAAGCACATATATTGGGGCAGCTGTGGACACAAAAGTAAACAAAAAACGGTTGCTTTTTGGAAGTGAAAAATAAAAATCTGTTATTGATTTATTGTATCTGTGTTTGGTATAAGCCAAGGACAGAAACCAAAATGGTGAAATCAAAGAAATTCTTTTTTTCTGATGCCTCCAACACTGATGAATCCACAAAAGGAATTTCTGCAAGAAATGTCTATGAAATGGCATACTTTTGTTAATGTCATCAGACAAAATCCTGATTACAAGACAGATGCCTCCCTTATTGGAAAATAAACGCCATCATACATCAGTGGTTACCATTTGGCTGAGCTCCATCTGATGTTAGGAGTTACATGATCTCAGTGCACCCTGGGAAATGTAATCCAGCTATTAAGTCCAAGAGAGAAAGGGTAGGAAGAAATATGAGACTTTAAAGATAACTACCCTGATGTATGGTAAAATACTAACATTGCAGGGTTATAGAAATTACTGCTTAGCTAAGCCAAAATTTGATTTTTGATTCAACAAGCTAAGGAAAAATATCTAAATATGTGAATGTCAAAACATTTCCATTTGATCAGATATATGAAAATTAAATTTACTGAACAAAATGTTCTTAAATATTTCCACAGTCAATTTTTTGACTGCAGTTAGCTTTGATAAATATGAATAGAGAAAGAATTCAAACTACTAGAATTTCTCATGACATAAGCCCTGTCTTTTTTGCCAATATACATAACCCTTAAAAGGGGGTTTTGTTTGCATTTTCGTCAAGTTTATCTTCTTCATTGGTTTATCTTCTTCATTCAGACAAAATTTATCATCTTGTTTTCATATTTTTGTTGTTATTAGCAAACAAAAAATTGAATCTAAAAATAAGGAAACAAAAGAATTGTACAGAGCTTACTTCCAACATAGGCACGACCTGGTTTACCTGAATATTGCAAGTCAAAGTAAAATATTTTTTAAAAGGCATATGACAAATTTTGTTCCAAAGGAAAAAAAACTTTCAATCTCCTGCCAGTAGTTGCACAATATTCTCATTTTTTCAAGTACTTATACTTTTAAGCCTCTCAACTTCTATACTAAAGTATCATGCAGTGATAATTTCTTTCATGTCTAACTTATGCATTGTAATCATTCTTATGTAGATGTGGTACATTTATTTGAATACATTATTAGAGTCTGTAGCTGGGGAATTTTGCCCTTAAAACTCTGCTTAAGGAAAAGACCAGTGAACTGGAAGAGTGACTTATCTCCAGCTCAGTCTTCTGCCTTCGGATAAGCCTGGGGGCAGCATGCCAGTGTTTGAGGGACCGTATCCTGCCACAGTCCTTTGATCTGCCGTCTCAGTGGAGTTAGGGCGTAGAGATCCGCTTTTGTGGCAGCAAAGACACAACAGTCGTTGATGCATTAGAAACAGTGGATGCACCTGAGAATGAGCACATAGGAATTAGAGCTTCTCCCCTCAGGACCAGAAGCACAATTCAGGTGCATCTACACCAATGCGTCACAGCATGGGATAACAACCAGGAGAAGCTGGAAGCTGTTGTGCAGCAGGGAATCCATGATATAGTGGCCATCATGGGAACATGGTGGGATGACTTCAATTGCTGGACTGCCATAATGGAGGGTTCTAAACTCTTCAGAAGGGGAAGTAAAGAAGGAAAGGTATTTAGATAGCCCTGTGTTTTAGGAGTGTTTGGATTCATCATGAAATCATGGAGTTCACAAAATGATAGTTTTCGATTCACAGAGGAGGAAGGATGGGGAGCCAGCAGGAATGCTCACTGAGCCACTGTCAATCATTTATGAGCAGTCCTGGCTAACTGGAGAATCCCCAGTTTACTGGAGGTTAGCTTGATGATCTTAGAGGTTTTTTCCAACCTAAATGTTTCTGTGACTATCAGTAACCAAAGCAGGGCATGGTGTGGAGCACAGTGAGGATCTGGGACTCTCACCTTTGGACCTTTGGCAATTTGCTCTGAGCTTTCTAAACTGTTTGACTCAGCTGCTTGCTACAGACTATAATAAATGGAGGGTCCAAGTCCAGAAGCTCACTCTCCCTCTGAGGCAGCAGGGAAGACTTGAAAGAGGAAAGAAAAAGAGAAAAGAAAGAGCAGCAAGAGAGATCGGGGCTCACCATGGGCCCTGTGCAGCTCTTGCTGCTCTCCCGGCTGCTCAAGCAGTGGTGATTCTCACACGTAAGTACTCTCTTTTATGTCAGTGCTCTGTGCTGCTTTATTTATGAGCCCATTAAAACAAAAATATTTTAAAAAATTGAAAAGACAATGGCTTATAGAATTAGAAAGGTTCAGTGTGGCAAAGATATCATCTCTTCCCTTCATAGGAATGGGCAGTCAAAGGAGGATCCCAGTGTAGAAAAGTCATGGATGTTGCCTGGTGGCTTTTGAACAGATTTAATTTATTTTGCAATTTGTAAGGCATCCACTGTTTTTCTGTAGCATTGTCCTTTTAAACCGTCATGGAGCTACTGTAGCTTGGAGATACCATGCAGACTTAGACCAGCTGTTGCTAACCTATTTTCCAGCAAACGTGAAGAGAGAGAGCAGTAAAGCAAATTATATTTGGCAGGCTATTTGAAATACAATATTTTGTATTGAAGGGACACACTCATCGGTAAAAGGGGTAGGCCAGTAGAGGGGTTTTTTCCTAAGATCAGAAAAGACAACTGAGAGCAATATGGTGCTATGGATTGTGAGCTATCCTTGCTTCCCAAGAAGTGGCTTTTTTGAATACAGCGCTGTAGTGTTAACTAAGGCTTCAGGGGGCTTAAAGAGAAAAGTGATTCCAGAGCTAATTATGCAGATCTGGTTTTATATTCAGATCTAATTCATCATAAATACGTCTTTGTTAAACTAATATTCTGTTGCTGACTGACATTACACAAATTTATTGCTAGACAAATATGGTTATTTATAATATTATTAATTTTATTTTAAGAGCAATAGTAGTATTTCTGATGCTATTGTTGTTACTGTGACTAATGTTGCAGTCTATTTCTATAGAGTGGTCTACTTAGAATTTCCAGAATGAAAACTTGGAAAGTGTGCAGAGAGACATTGTGAAAAGTGCTGGTCTTCATGTGTGATGTCCCAAAGAATGACATAGCATCCAATAAATGCAAAAAAATTACTAGATTATGTTTAATTTAATTTTATTATATTTTATTTTATTTTAATACAGTCATATGGAACATATCTAAGACTGATTGGAGCAAATGATTCTTTTTAACTTGAATAGGCTTCCAACCAGCATTCTTTTCCTCCAAAGAATGAACTCTCAATATTCAGAAAAAATTTATTGGCAGAGAATTTTAGTATTAACCTTCAAAGTTATCCTTTTTTAAATATACAAAAACCAAAGTATAGCCATTTATCCATTTTGCAGTATTTTTGTGTGGTCAAATAGACTAAAATTAAAAAGTAAAATGTGTTATATGGTACATATCATCTGTCTACCTCTACATTTTGTACCCATCATTTACAAACTATTTTGCATAATATAAAATAAATCAGCTTTAAAAAATACTGATCCTTCTCAGCTTAAGTCAAACTAATTTAATTCAGTGATTAAAGATCCTATTCTGAGGTTTTAGTTCTATATCAAGGCAACTACTTTTACCTCCCTTTAGATTTGGCTCTGTCCTGTCAGTGTTAATTGTAGCTTTGTTACTTATATCTATTGCCAAACTATATCAGAAGTTTGTATGAATTAAAAAGGTCTTATGTAGCATTGTAATGTAGTATTAGTAAATGAAGTCTTTACATTTATATATTCATAGCCCTTGTTTTACAAACTTTTTTTGTAAACTGCTTTTCCAGCTTTTAATGCTTGTTTGTTTGGGTTTCTTACAGAAGAAGAATCACCTGAAAGTGGAAATCCAGGATGTTCAAGTAAGTATTTTCTTGCATTTCCTTTCATTATCTTATGCCACTATTTTAATGAATAAATCTTTCAAAGCCTGACTTTTCTTCTGAAATAACTTAAATGAAAGTGATGGTAATATTCTAAAGTCCTTGCCATTTATTTTAAGTATTCAGTTATCCATTAGGCTTGGTTCAAATAACTTTTAAGACTTTCCTAAGGATGGACAAGCTGAGGTTGAGTTTCTTAAAGTTCCCATTAAGAAACTGCTTTCCATAGGGTTTGTGGGTTTGTGTTTTTTCATTTATTTATTTCTTAATTGTCAAATTCAAATTCCTTAATCTAGTAATCTCTGGTTATCAGATGTGAAGCTTTAACTGTGAGGTTATGTACACTGCACTTCAATGTGGACTAAATCTCAACATTTTATTTACCCTTCACAGCTGCCGCTAAGCCCACGGAATTGCACTTAGATATCTAACTAAATACCTGTAGAATAAATCATCAACTCTGTCAGCAAGGACAGCAATTTCTTTAAACAAGCCAAGAGTCAGGAAGTGCTGACTTTATGCACTATCTTTATAATGAACTCTGACTGGCCCTGACTGCTCGGTTAGATACATAATGTTCCACCACAGGGTCAAAGTACTAAATGAGTTTGTTCTTTGTCTTCAGGGTTTTTTTTTCCTTTGTTGGGTGCTTTAGCACCATCTCCAGGCAGTTTGGTTTACTTCAGATGACTGAAACACCTCAAAGACTGCTGGGCTTCATTGCCAATTTCTTGTTTATTTTTTGATACAATAAATTATTTCTTATTTGTATTTCTAAGCTTATCATTTCTCTATTCCTTTTTCATTGATTTCTGTTTGAAAACAGGATATGAAGCAAAAATTTTCACTTTAGCAACGTAGATACTGGTGTTGCAAATTTTTCTGAGTACAGCTATAGATCAGGGTAGCCAAAAGTGACAGGGTTAGCAGCTAATTTTAGGGTTAAATAGATAATTTAATTAAGTTTTCAAATGTTTGTAAGATGCTGATTACTGTATGACAGCTAGTATTTATTAAAATAATTTTGTTTAGCAATTACATGAAAATAATCTCAGCTAAACCACTATTAAAGTATGTAAAGCTTGTAAAAGTGATAGTGCTGAGAGGAAATAAGAGATTTATAGTACTATGCTGTTGTCTTTCCTGTGTATTAAATGGTGTGACATAAAGGACAAGGTTAACATTGCCATTGGCCTCTGACAAAGATTTTATAAAAGAAGAGTAACCTACATTCATGCAGGCATAAGCAGTCAAAGTCATACAGATTTGATGGTGGGCATTTGGGTTTACAGTGGGATTACCGATCTTTGTTTTTTCTATAAAAGTAGATCAGGACTCCAATATGGTCAGGTAGTTACAAATAACTACAGAGGAGCAATTTAGGAAATTGCTTTTCATTCAGGATCACAACAGAATCACAGTTCCGGTGAGTTGCTCAGTCTAAACCAAAGGAATAGTAATTTCTGGTTCAGATTGCTCTAGACTGCTCCAACACAGGCACTTCAAGTGCTTGGTCGGCATCTTTAGCTTAAAACAATGCCTGCAGTTTTAGTGGGAGTGGATTGTGATTGAAGATATTGTTTGGCTTATGTTACTCATTCCAGACACCAAAGGAATATCTTATATCTCTGTATTTGACACTATTTTTTTCTTTATATTTCTATTACCACATTCATTCCTGCTTGCAGGGTTTAAAATTATAGATGATTGGCTCTGAGGGCAACAGGGAGAGGTTAAAGACAAGTGAAAGTCATTCTTTTGAGGAAGCCTATTAGGTTTTGGGGCTTCCTTTGATAGAAAGAGAAACACCTCTGGAAATACTCCCTCCTGCAGTAGTCTTAGGCATAATTTAGTGCTTTTCCCTTGTTCTGGATGCTTTTCATGTAAATGAAGCTTATGTCCCTTAAAAATAGTCTGCCCTAGAAAAATTTTCTGATCTAAGAAGTGAATTAGAGTAAATAATATTTCAGAGAATCTGAGGCAGAAAGATCCTCCATAAATTCAGGTGAAATGATATTGAAGAATGGTAGTTTTGGTGTTCTGTCTCTTTCTGTGATGTTTTGCTTTTGGTCTCCATCATGTGATTGGTAAAGCAGCTCCTTGTATTTGCATTATGACGGAAAAATCTGAGCTGAAAGGAATCTTTTTATTACCAATTTGAAAATTAAAATTTGATAGGGTCAATTTAGAAGCCATAGGGTAATTTTTAAAACAGTTTCACACTTTTAAGTTTTCTCGTTTTTCTCATTTGCTTGTTGGGCATGATTTGAAGGACAGGTGGGGTCACACTGTCAGATCCCATCTGAGCAGTGCACCCCAAAAATTATGCTGGCCCCACAAGTTTTGTTTTATGCTTCAGAAAGTATCCAGCTGACATGAAGGCATCACTTCTCTGTCTGAAAGATATTCCGTAAAAGGAAATAGTGGGATCATGGATCTTCATGCTTCTTCTTTGTGGCATTCATTTTAGTTACACAACACTAAGCATGTACTGTAAGGATTACACATGTATATCCTACCCAGGTCATAAAACCACTCTCATTTTCCCAATTGCAGAGGATGCAACCAGATTTAAACCGCTCAGAAAATATGTTTATTCATATGAAGCAGAGACATCAAGTGGGATCACAGGAACATCAGATTCTCGGAGCGGTTCAAAGATCACGTGCAAGGTAGGCAAAGAGGAGTAAATACACCCAGCTGGGGACTGTGTACTTTACAACATGGGAGCTGGCAGCTGGGGAGCATCCTTCAGTGTTTTTCCAAACAAGATCATCCTTTTGAAGGGAAGATACTGAGAATCATGAAGACCTCCCTGTTCTACACAGGGGGCACTGAGGATGGCAGAAGTCCTTCATACCTCTGTGCCAGTGCATTTCAATCCCAATCTGGTGTAACTTTACATGAGAAAGGGGCAAGACCTGGTACTTCAGTTTTCCTTCACTCCCAGGCTCAGTCTACCAATGTCCGTTAAACAATTCTAGAAGCTCAATTAAAATGAGTCATTGGTGCCATGAAGACAACATGAGAGCCTGATGATGGTATCTCAAGACAGAACCAGGGCTGTAGAAGTAAAAGGTCCCATAGGCCATTTAACTACCCAACGTCACCTTATCTTGCCCAAAACTTTCTTATCATGGTCTTGGTTTTGAGGGTTTTTTTCCTGAAATGGAGTAACTGGGAAAAATATATTTTTTATTTAGCAACAGTATTATTCTGATAGAGTCTAAACATTGATCAGTGTAATGACTCAAGTTTTCATACAGTTCTAATACTTGAAATTCTCAGAAACTAAGTTGCTCATTTACCATGTTGCTCCATGCCATTAGCCAAGCAAGTACTTGCCCTCATATCTTCTTTGTGGAGTTACCTTAAGCTATTTAGAGCACTTTGGAGTATTTCCTAACAGCTGGTAGCGAGGTGATCCTGACACTTTACAAAACCCAAGGAATTTTCTGAGCAGTAACTGGGTGATCCTGGAAATGTGATAATGCAAAAAAGAAAAACATATATTATTTGTGTTTTCAGGTTGAACTGGAGGTACCCCAGCTATGCCGCTTCATCCTGAGGACAATGCATTGCTCCCTGAGGGAGACATTTGGAGTTGACACTGAGGGAAGGGCTATTCTGAAGAAGTCCAAGAACTCTGAGGAGTTTGCAAATGCCATGTCTGAGTAAGCAATATCAATTGTCATCAGTACTTGTGACCTTAACATGGAACAGGCTGCAGTGTCAACAGTCCACCTTGATTATGTTTTCCTAGGCATGGAACACATTTCATGATAACATGGTAGATTTATAAGCTGGTTCCACAACAAAATTCTCCCTGATACACTTTAGGGCTAACATAGTTCCCAATTGACAGTAGGGAAGGCTTTTTTACATACAGCATTTTCACCTGGAATGGCATCTTCATTTCTGTCATCTACATCAGGAAGTTGTTGGGTAGTGCCCCAAAAGATTATTGCAAGTGTAATTATTGTTCCTTCTTGTAAGCACATACTCAAATGGCTGCATGCAGCTGGTTTAAGATCATTTTCCTTTGCTAACAGACTGTGCAACAGAAAGGCATTTGAGACTGAAGTCCAGATTTCCACTCCCAATCTCTAATGGCCTGTGTAGCTAATCTTTTCCTTACTTATCTGCTTTTGTAACTAATTTCTTCTACTCCCTCGACCCAGCTAGTCTCTAGTGCTTCTCAGTGCATATTTCAGTCATGCACCTTCATGCTTCTTTCAGTGCCTCAGTAGTCATACAGGAAACAATTAAGGTTTTATTTAAAGACTCCAACTAGTAGAGAATCCTTCCTATCATTTTGTAGCCTGTTGCAGTAGTTAATAATTGCCTCATTCTAAAAATTTACTTATCTCCTCTCCGAATTTATGCAATTCCAAATTTCAGCCATTGCTCTTGGTATTTGCTTGCCCTTAGATGATGTAATCTGGTGAAATCAAAATGTCCTTGGTTAGAATTTTGCTGCATTACTCGTAATATTTTCTGTGAGTAACAGCAGTGAATAGTAAATAATGACAGACCAAGATAAACATGATGTTTTATCTATAGCCCAGCAGGTTATTGATAACATGTTCTTCACTGTGTGGCTTTAATACGATTTCATACTAATGTTGTTTTCCTGGGCGACAGGAATGAGCTAAAATTCAGCATTCAGGATGGAACAAAAGTCAAGCTGTATCCAGAGAAGGATGAGCCTCTGAATGTACTGAATCTCAAGAGAGGTATCATCTCAGCTCTCCTTGTGCCAACAGAAACAGTGGAAAACATAAAAACAATTCCAATGGTAGGTCTTTTGAAAGCATTCACTTTATTGTGTTAACCAATGGAAAAAGCTCACCTAGATAGAGTTATTCCTGAATATCATTTTCAAAAGGCCTGGACATTCAGATCAGAAAGGGTGCCTTTCAGATCAGAAAATGTCTGACAACATGAGCAGAGATGCTGACTTCTTTTCTCTTTCCAGGATACAGTATACGGAAAGTGTGACAGTGAAGTTGAATTCAAATCCAGAAAGGGAAATGTTGCAGAAGATATTTCAATTACCAGATACCTGAAAGGCTGTGACAACTTCAGTCCCATCAGAGATCATGTCAGCCCTATTGCCATTGTAAAAGGACTAGTAAGTATGCCATTAAAAATTATATAATGTAACATGCACACCAGCACTTAAAACGATAAAGAACTACTACCATGACTAAGTTTTATATTTATTTTCTGAAAACTTAGTTTTTCTGCACCCTTCCATTAGATCAGACTGTGGTATTGTTGGCCATCAGTAGAGAAAAACAGATGCAGAGCAAGCATGTAATTACCTTCTTTCACGTTCTTCTCTTTTTCGAAGGAGAGCTTTTCATATATGGAGTTAGTACTGTTAATTATTTGATAACCTATCAGAGCATAGCCAAATTTTTAGTTTTGTGGGTCAAAATTTTCAAAAGTCCAATTTTATCTAAAACATGGAGTCCACCAAAACTCTAAAGTGTGTGTGATGTCTAGGAGGAGAGGGCTCTAATGCCCTGAAGTAAGTGGTTTGACAAACTGTTCAGTCTACCTGTTAATCCACAATGATCAGATGCAATTGCTTGCACGAATATGGTCAGATTTCTTTCTGATATGATGGAATCTGTGCTTTTGGGTGTTTTAACTAAAAACCAAAAATATTATTTCATATAATGCTGAAAACACATTTTATAATTTCTGCCACTTCTACAGCTTGTTGTAGAAGTCTTTAAAATTTGTGTCATGAGACTGAAATTAAAGAGAGCATCAGTTGTTAACAGGGGACTGAACTACTCCAAAAATTACAAATTGGTTTTATGAAGGAGCCTTTGTTGTAGGCAGCAGGGGATCAATCATGAAGTAACTACTAACCCAAACACCTCAATATGGCCTGAGGGAACATTTCAGTGGGATTTTTGCCTGAGAAGAGACTTAAGTCTAAAGATTGTTACTGGCACAATTTTGTCTTTGTGTAAGAATGATTCCAGTTATGCACCTTCGTTTCCAATATATAACTGTTAATCTTACAGTAAAACTGTGTCTGCCTTTCAAACTATCATTGTTTCCTATTCTGCTCAGACTGCCAAATTGTTTATTTTATAGAACAACCCACTGTCTACCCTTCTGAAGAGCACTCAGTTCTGTCATTACAATATTGATGCAAAGAAAAGGCACATAAGAGATGCTGTCTGCAGTGAAAAACACCTGTTTCTGCCTTCCTCATACAAGTAGGTTGTTCACTATTTATCATTACCCTTTATTTACAAATATCCATTTTAAATGGTGATGTGTCACATTTTGTCCTGACTTCATCCCTAGATATACATTTTGGTTTTAAGAAGGCAGGAGGCATGTCAAGACCTCCCAAAAACATTTGGACTCAACTAAAGCACTGATTTTTTTTCTTTCTTTCCTAGGAATCGCTATGGTGTGATGACAGAGGTCAACCAGACCCTGAGGCTTGAAGATACCCCAAAGATCACTAACAAAAATTTTGATGGAGGTATAGCTGCAGTTCTCAATATTATAAATACAGAGACGAAATATAAATACAGGGACATTTTTTTAGTGAATTTTTTTTATAATGAATTAATTAAAGATGAGGGGACAAAATAAATCCATAATTTTAAATGAAATTTTATCAATTTAGTAAGGAAAAAGTTTGAGTATAAAATGGGAAAACCTGAGAAGTTTAAAAACACCACTAATTTAAAATAATCTTGGTGTTTTCATTTTAATTTTAGAATTCTTCTTTCTAATTAAAAAGGTATAATTTGCATGAAGAGTCATTTAGTCTTACTGGAAATTAGTTAAATGAACCCTTTTCAGCTACCCATAATTTCTTATGCATCTTTTAGCTTCAGTGCCCAAAGTAAATAATCCATTATTACTATATATTTTGTTCTGAAATGTACTTTTCTGACCTGCAGTTGTTAATCCCAGTCATAACATATTTCTTATAGCATATATTTTTTAAAAGTTGAAAAAGCAAGCTATGCTAATATAAGAGGTGTTAAGGAATAATTGTCATGAAAATGTGAAAGAATGTATGCAAATATTCAACTTTTTGGATAATTATATTAAATTCCATGCCATTATTTTTGTAAACTGTTCAGCTATTAAACTTCTACAGTCATCATATAAAATAATGTGCAGGCTTTGTATTTATTCAGAATGTATGACAGAAGATAAAAGTTAACATAACTCCCTGATAAAGACATTAAGAATGCAATTTTTCCAATTTCTAGATGCCCTGGAAGAGAAGGGACTTGCACTGGAAAGTACAGATGCCAAACTCCCCAGGCAGGGTGATGCTGTTCTGAAAACCCTGCAGGAACTGCAGAAACTTACAGCCACCCAGGAGAACCAGCAGAGAGCAAGACTCTTTTACAGATTTGTTTCTGGGCTGAGAAGTTTGCATAACAGCACTCTTGGCCCTC
Source organism: Corvus moneduloides (assembly GCF_009650955.1). Lineage (NCBI taxonomy): Eukaryota > Metazoa > Chordata > Aves > Passeriformes > Corvidae > Corvus > Corvus moneduloides. Next base: position 9,261,986 of record NC_045478.1, read on the forward strand.
TTGTACCAAAGATGATGGAAACCTCAAGGTATGTTACAGCAGTTCACAGTGCAAGAACACCACATCAATGCCATGGCAAAACCATGCTATAGCTGACGATTTGCTGCAATTATTATAAATTAGAGGTGTATTAGATGTAAAGAGTGGCTTTCAGAAAGATAAGTATTATGAGAACTATACAGAGAGGAAAATAAGGGAGGGAGTGTAAAATCAACTGTGTGTGCCTGACACGATCCTTTGGACGCGTTATTATAGCCAAATATCTTTCATGCAGTTTTGTTCAAGGACAATGGCTGTAATTCCGAACTTCCAAGTGTGACTTACAGCAATGAACACAGTTTTGAGTGTGAGACTTTGGGAGACATGGAAGAGTACTATTGTTTAGTCTGACTCTGCCCTCCATTCCACACCCTTACTCTTTTGTCCAAGCTGGACTTGAGCCAGTTTACATATTCTTTATGTCTTTATGACTTAGTCTGGGTCAATGAAGTAGATTATAATACTTAATGTTGTGGAAAATTCTGTTTTGAAGGAAAAAAATATATGTCCATTTAATGATGATATTGTTAATACTTACTTGTTGTTCTTATTTAATTGTGTTATTACTATAACTTGTAAAACTAAGAAGCTTCTTTTGGTAAGCGGTTTCATAATTTGCTTCCAGTCACACATAAGCTTACATCATTTATATTAAAACACCTTAATAAACCCGTCAAATGTTTATTTCAAATGGTCAACATACAGCGATAACTACAGGGAATTAATTAATAGAAGTCATCTCTTCACCTTTCAGCTCTGTCACCGTCCAGGCCCTGGCCCAGTGTGGGACTCCAGAGTGTTACAGTGCAATCCTTCAAATCCTGAGAACTGGAAACGTGAATCCACTCGTGGCAGATCTGGTCACATACACCCTGGGACTGTTGCCTTCTCCAACTCCACAAAGAATAAGGGAAATTCTTAACATGGCCCAGTATCAGCCAAGTAGAGCTTCATTTTATGGCTTAAGTCATTCTGTTACTAAGTAAGTAATGATAGCATGCAATTGTACAAAATAACCTCAAAGAAGCATTACAGTGCTTAGAGTATCCCCCAAGAGTGTTCATTTTTAGGGGATATTTTTATTCTCATTAATTTTGTCTTTAGGAATAAAATATAGACATTTCCCATTTTCCTCTTCTGTTTCTGATGTGTTTATCTATTTCTTTAGGTTCTACAATGAGAAGAAGATTGTGACAGAGGAAATAGCAGATGTTGCAGACTTCATGGTATCCCTGCTTGGCACTGATTGTTCTGGGGAAGATGAACTCACATACCTCACACTTCGGGTATTTTTATTTCCTCCTTTCCTTATGCAGGCTATTATTATATTACTGTATTATATTATATTAATTATCACATATATTACTCTGCTTCTCTTGGTGGAGGAGAAGTGTTTATCATCTTTCTGTGTTTTCATCACTGACAGGCTATTGGAAACATGGGTGCAGTAATGGAGAAAGCTAAACCCAGTGTGAAATCTTCTCTGAAGACATGTATCAGAAATGAAGCTGCATCACTTTCAGTTCAGAAAGCAGCCATCCAGGCATTCAGGAAAATGACAATTGCTGAGGAGGTAAATTGATCACAAGAACCAGGATAAACTGTTCTCAGGTCACCTTGACTCTTCACAGGAGTTATTGAATATACAAAGCTATTCCCATTATTCCGACTCTGCTATCTCCCTTTTAGCTGTCTCCAACTTTTTCAGAGCCCCTTTAGTAAATTTCCATACGTGTATCTGAGAAGCCTCCTGACTTAGTGGGTGTTGCTCTTTTGAGTTAGTTTCTTTGCATAGATAGTCTCAGTTTAAATGGGAAGTTTGCATCTGTTCCTTTTAGTGTCTGAAATGGGGTTCTGCTTATTTAAAAGTGATGTTAACCAATTAATTAGCCCAGACTCAAATGTGTTTAACTAAGGAAAAAACCATGTCCCTATTTTATGCTGGCATTTTATTGTCATTGTTAACAGTACTGGGTAGATGTATGTTTACAATGCAGTGACATTACAGCATCCCTTATAGAGTGGGTGTCATTATACAGAGCATTTCTGCTCAGTATGGTGAGATAGTTTCAATATCAACAGATTTCTTCTCTAAAATATATGCTTTTGTTTCCAGACAAGGCTTAAAAAGTCTGGGAGACTGGAAACACCTGAAATTCATAACCTCAGTTTCAGTTTAATAAATTTGAATTTTTTAATTATTAATTAGTTTTAAACTATGTTTTTAATTTTCCTGCAGCAGTAGATTTTGAACACCTTCTTTTCCTAGATTGAATGATTTTTTTTCTTTTCCTAGATTGAATGATTTTTTTTCTTTTCACATTTTGAAAATTTATCTGCATTTATGTTTCCCAACAATGGAAAATCAGAACTCTAAAGTAAAAATGTGATCTATATGTATAAAATAAGAAAATAAAGGGTAAAAAAAAGAAAAGGGGGAAAAAAACTAGGGATAAAATAAATAAAAAGAAGTATTAGAAAATAAAGTATAAGAGAGACTATTTACAAGATCATTTAGTGACAGGGTAAGAGCAAATGGCTTCAAACTGGGAGAGCAGGTTTAGATTAGACATTAGGAAGAAATTTTTTACGTGAGGGTGGTGAGGCTCTGGCACAGGTTGCCCAGAGAAGCTGTGGAGGCCCCATCTCTGGAAGTGTTCAAGGCCAGTTTAGAGGGGGTTTTAAACAGCCTGGTCTAGTGAAAGGTGTCCCTGCCCATGGCAGAGGAATTGGAACTAGGTGGTCTTAAGGGTCCCTTCCAACCCAAATGATTTTATGATCCTCCGATTCTATGAAAATCAGTTTTAATAAAGCCATTACTTCTATGATGTTTTCTAGCAAAAGAAAATTTAGCAAAATAACTTCAAAGAAGCTGTTGTGATAGGTTGTAGCAATAAGGTACAAAAATAGGTATGCAGTCGCTAAAGACTTGGGCTCAATGATTCTTATGGTTCCCTTCCAATTCAGAATATTCTGTGATTCTGTGATTATTTCACCCTGTATAATCTCAAAAGGGCTTAGCAATATCATCCATGAGCCAGTTCATCAATGCAAACCTTTCTCTATTTATATAGGACCGTTCAGCTCTTCTCAAAGCATTCCAAGAATTGGATGCACCCACAGACAAACGTCTAGCATCCTATCTCCTAGTGATGAAAAATCCCTCCCCAAGTGATCTCGCAAAGATTTTGAGAGTCCTCACAAAGGAGAAGAACGAGCAAGTGAAAAACTTTGTTGCCTCACACATTGCCAACATCCTGGACTCTGAAGAGCTGGGCATTGAAGAGTAAGTGAAATTTAGGTATTTATTGGTCTCATTGGAAGAACAAAGTTTTGACCGCAGTTGCAGTAGTAGTTATCTAGCAATGGAGTTTTTGATTGCTTTTCTTGCTTATTTGAACAAGCACATCAGCTGAGTAAACTGGCTTTGTCAGAGCAGTGCCAGATTATAGTCTTTCCCTTAAGTCTTATGTTTACTGTTAATTATGTGCAGAGAGATATCCATTTGCAATCAGCACAGCTGTATGAATGTCTGCAAGAGGCATAAAAAATCCCTTATCTAAGACTAAATGAGTGTTTGGAATATATACTAATCATACTTTAATTGCTATCCTCTTCCCTAGTCTAAAAAGCCGAGTTGAAGAAGCTCTGAAAGGAAATCAGCTTCCAACAGCCAAAGATTTCAGAAAATTCTCACAAAATTATCAGATTTCAAAAAGAGTTTCTGTACCTGGAATTGACCCCATCTCTGCCAAAGTAGAAGGAAATGTGGTATTTGACCCAAACAGCTATATTCCTAAAGAAACCATGCTGAAAACCACCCTGCATGCCTATGGATTTGACCCAAGCGATGTCTTTGAGGTACAACAATTATCAAAAACACTTGCTAGTGTTCAGCTGCTTTCTTTCTCATTTCTGTTTTCTTATAGCAACTTTCTGTGAATAATGTACTGTTTTTACAAGCCTTGGGAGAAATATAAAGATCATTGTGACTACAAGGGGACTTTGATTTGGTCTCAGGGGGCTTTAGAGCAACCCATCCGTTATGTGATGTCACTTGCTACTGACTGGATGGACGACCCTGTTGAAGTTATTAAAGGGCTCAGGGTAAAATGAACCCATCTGTAACAAATTGACTTTGTGCTAATGAATCGTTACTGGCCCACTGAAGTACTCATAGTAGATTTTAAGTGAGATACAACCTATGCATAGGCTTTTTGTTGAACCTCACCACAAAGATAAAATTAATTAAAAAAAGTAGTGTTCTGTATGTTCTCTTAAGAGTCATGGGCTTCTAGGATACACTTTAAAAGCATTGTTTGCCCAGAAAGTCTGTTTGTTGTAAAGTTCCAAAGAAAAGGGGGAAGTGTCTCAGTTATGCATTGTCCTTTCTGTTCATTTCAGCTTGGCTTGGATGGAAAGGGGTTTGAACCAACACTGGAAGCATTGTTTGGAGAGAAGGGATTTTTCCCAGACACTGCAAGCAAGGCCTTGTACTGGGTTGATGGCAAAGTGCCAGAGCATGTTTCCAAGGCACTTTTTGACTATTTTGGTTACTCACAAGATGGCAAGCAGGATCAGGTACAGCTTGAGAACATTCTCTGTGCAGCACGGCATTCCCATTTTTATACAGTAGTTACAGCACTTACTGCTTTACTCAATACGTTCCTTCTGTTCTGGTGAGATAAACAGAAATCCGTAATGCTATTTGAGAACATGTTTTCTTAATTGTGTTTGGAGGGCCCTTTGTCCAGAGAGAAGTCTGTAAGTGCATGTGCAGAATAGATGATATTCACTAAGTTCCTGTTCTATATATATGATCTTGCATATTTCTTATAAATCTCTTTTATTGCTGTCTGACTGAATTTTCAGGATATCATGAAAGGAATAATACTTAACCTTGAAAAACTGATAAAAGAATTAGGCAGCAAAGAAGCTCCTGAAGGAAGAGCATATCTGAGAATCCTGGGAGAAGAACTTGGGTACATGAAACTCAATGATTTTAAACTGCTGGGAAGCTTGATTTTAAAGAGTGTTAAAACTCTTCAGACTGTTCCTGAAATGGTATGTTTCTGATGCACCAATATGCATTATCAATATTTTTTTGTCTACCAGATTTTTTCTTAAGATTTAGGTAGTATTTAACTATTATGTAAAAATATTTGATACTAGCATGAAAATAAAATTATTTAAAATAAAATATCCAGGCTTAGGTTGAAGGACTCGGAGAAATCCATGAAGACTCCACAATAACCAAGTGGAGTCCTCCTGGAGGATTGGTGAGGGTAAAGAAAAAAGGAAAGTTCAGATCATATTGTATTATTGAGATATCTACTGGAACAATGTCCAAAATCTTAGTACTGGTTCTTAAGTTATATTACTAAATTTCTAATTATGAAAATATATGTTAATATTAAAAATTTCATCCTTGTCATGTTAAAAAGAAAAAAAGATGTAGTACATTTTAGAAATTTTTGGTAATACTCTCCTTTCATTAAAGTAAAAAATGCTTTGCCATTGACTTTGGGGAAGCCAGAATGTTATGTGCTATCTAAACTAATTCACCTTTGCATGTGTATGTTAAGGTTTAGCATGATAAAGGTTTAGGTTGACACACAACCTGTGTGTATCAAAGCTGGTAAAAATATCTGGTATTCATTTAAAGTCCAGATTTTGCTAAGCAGTCTTAAGTACATTTTTTGAAGCAAGGAATCTATAGAAATAATAGTCTCTACTCCATATGAAATTAAATTTTGAATTCTCAAGTTGCAGTCATCCTGTTTTTAAAGTACAAAATGTGCATATTCCAAAGTGTGGATTTTTTTGTGTTCATTTCCTTGTTTGATTCACAGATTGCACAAGCCATTGCAAAAGGCATTGACAGGGATCTATTTGTCCACTACATATTCATGGACAATGAGTTTGAGCTTCCAACTGGAGCAGGTTTGCAACTGAAGTTTGCCTTTTCTGGAGTAGCAACACCTGGGGCCAGAGTAGTTGCAAAGCTTCATCAAAAAAGCGTAAGTCCCAATAGTTGTCTATATTTTTTCTCCTCCCAATAATCTACATTTTCATTTATGGGTAAAACTGTAACACCAGAAATACTTTAAAGATTGCAAAATGTTCTTGATATTAAAAAAACCCCAACTCATTCGAGGTCTTTGGTTAATTTGTGGATGACATTTAGATTAGATTAAGATGCAATGCACATAAATTATGAATGACATAGAATTATGAATTAAAAGTGTTTCAATCACTCTTTAAAAAATAACCCTTTTAATCTGTTTCTTTCTCTCTCCCTGCACTCAAACGACAGCAGTAGAAAAGCTGCAGTATGTGGATTTGGTGTTCAAGCCAAAAAGTTAACAGAACATTTTGTTGTGGCCAATTCGAAGTGAAAAAATTTGACTAGCAGTTAAAAGAAATATTGAAAATTGAGTCAAGTAAAATATTTTTTCACCTGAAAGGAAACATTTTAAAATTGTAACATTGAAAAAGCATGTGACACAAAATTACTTATCTACTTAAAATTTAAAAAACTAAATATTTCTCGTCCTTTACAGTTCTAATAACTACCTTGCACTAATCTAGTCAATATTTCACAAAAAGTAGTTTCAGTTCATCTAAACTTTTAATTTTTTACCATATATAAGATTTAAATAAAAATAAGAAATAAGTCCTCAAATTTAGGACTTGTTGCCCTTCAGTAACCTTTGGAATCTTTTCCAAATTTGCATTTTATCCCTTCTTTCTTGATGGCTAAAGCAAAAGCTTGAAAATAAGCTGATTTGTGTTTAGAGAAATTCAAATCTTGGATCTATTTCTTTTTTGTCAGTTTGCTCACTGTTTTTGAAAATAGCTAGTATTTTTCTTACAGTGGAAAACTGACTCTTGTCTTCAGAATTAAAAATACATGCAAGTAGCTCCATGTATAAAATTTTTCTAAAGCATGAGTATTTTTACATTAAAATAGGCAGGGATCCTTGGCGTTATCATCTTGCCGAATTTGTTATATCACAGTTACCACTTATATGGGCCCTTTGATTATGTGATTTGGGAACAAGATTTTTTGAATGGCAAAATCAACTCTATAAAACTTACCTCTGTATTATTAGGAGTGTTATGGGTTTTTTGTATAACCAGCAAGATATATTGGGCAAACGAATACCCTATTTTGTTTTTATTACATAGGTGCAAGCAGATCTCATTGCTAAACCTTCAGTAGCAGTTGAGTTTGTGACACACCTGGGTATAAACATGCCTGATTTTGCTGGTAGTGGTGTGGAGATGAATTCTAATATATTCCATGAATCTGGAATTGAAGCACATGTCAGTGTAAAAGCTGGACAACTGAAATTCAGCATTCCTGCTCCGAAGATTCCAGTAAAGCTCCTCAGTATCAGGTAATGAGAACTGAATGAGAACTTTCAAGGCTATGCTCTTCCTTCTCTTCTTGGTTTTTGTTGTGGTGGAATTGAAAGGCTAGGGCAGGCACAGAGAAATTTTCAGTTCAGAAAAACCCAGACATTCTAAAACTGGGATAACTTCTTTTGTGAGACAAGCAAATATGCCAGAATAGTGAGGACTCAGATTCACGGCTTACAGATTATTTGTTGCTATTTTTGAAATTTTATACAAGACTATTACCATTTCCATTAATTTTTCTTTCACATAAAATTATTATAATAGCAATATTTTAAATTTAATTTAAATGAACTACTTACATTAATTTTAGAGAGAGCAAATGCCTCAATACATTAAATTATAATTATCAATAATAATACCTACATCATTTAACACCAGATGTTATTTCAGTTAGCCCCTACACTGATAAGGAAGTTGTATTCAGAAATAACCTTGTTAACAGGACAATGCCTGAACACCTGTCCTGGGAATAAATGACTGACTTTTCTGTTCCAGCAATACGCTGCATTTGGTGTCTCCAGCCAAAACTGAAGAGATTCCAACTCTGATAGACAGCCAAGTAACCTCAACTTCTTGCAAGCCTTTTATTCCTGGTCTAAATTTCTGCACCAAGTTACTATATGCTAATTCCACTGACACAGAGGCAGCTCCATATTTTCCCTTGACTGGAGAATCCAGGTAAGTCATGTCAACTTAAACTATGTTTATTTTGTGCTAACTACCTTCCCTCTTAGTCTCCAGTAGTCTCTCACATAAAGATTACCTTTAAAAATCTTTCAAAATAGGCTGGCAACAGCAGGTCAGAAAGAGAGCTGGTGAGAACGGTATGATTTCTTCTCTTTGTGGTCATGGACAAAAAAGTTATTCACAAGACATTTGTTTACTCCTTCTGTAGATTTGACGTTGAATTAGTGTCCACTGGCAAAGTAAAGGAGTACTCTGCAAGTGCAAACTACGAACTGCAGAGAGAGGGAAATGACCAGATAGACACCTTAAAGTTTGCTGTCCAGGCAGAAGGTAAGAGTCCAAAAAACCTGTGTGGTTTCGCTTGGTTTTGAACTGTGGCATTTACCAGAAAAGAGATTTTTAGTAATAAATCTTAATAGCATTCTTTGCAGTATTAGGTAGAATACCATTTTCACACCCAAAACCACCAACACTTTAACTACATTTCCTTTCATGTATGCAATCCCAGTGCAAGATTTTAATGATGAGAGGCTGATTTTGTATTTTGCATGATTTTAGTAACAGTGTGATGTTAGTGCATGGAAGCAAGGATGAGGAGATGTTCAGGGGTTCTATATAAGCAAGAGAAAAATACATTTCTGATGAAATATGGAATGAAAGCATTCAAACCATCTGTGGGATAATTTAAAAACCAAAAGTATTGATGGGTTGGTGGATCAGTCCATGGTGTGTTTAGAAGATGAGAAGAAAAGAGATGACTCAGTTGCTAATCAGACTCATCAAAAGTTATGTTAGATCTTTAGTGTGATAGAATTACCAGCTGATCCTTTTTTATTCTCCTTTAAGGAAAGTCCAAACAGATTCCATAGTTGTGAATAACCAAAGTATGTTCATTATATTTTCTAGGTGTAAACCAGCATGAGGCCACATTGACCTTCAAGTACAACAGAGGCAAAAAGATTTTGACCAGTGATGTGCACATTCCAGATGTTGATGTTGACTTCGGTACAAACTTGAGAATTACTGATGAATCCATTTCTGGGAAGAAAGCATACACCTTTGTCTTAGACTTCAACAACAAGAAGACTCCTGAAGTTACTCTTACTGGCCAGATAAGGTAGCTCAGGAATACATTTAGAATTTAACAGCTACCATTGAGTAAGATAGCTAAAGATTTTATTGGATGTAAAAATGTGGGGAAATTTTATCTCATTTTGGAGAAATTTCTTAAATACAGAGACAGATAAACTTGCCATTGAAACCCCATTTAAAAAACTTTAAAGTATTTTATTTGAAATACATCAAATATATACATATAATACATTGTTTGATCTTTCCTACCATATGTATATATATAATTTGTATTACAAGTTCCTTGAGGTAGTTCTTCCATGTTTGCACACACATGACTACAAGAATGCATTGTACTACTGTTATTGCAGGTGTGATAATCCAAGGATATAAACAAAGCAAGGTTTGTTCAGAGAGGTATTATCTTTTACTGGATATGCTTGTCTCTAAAAAAAGTTATTACATCTCTCCATGAAGAAATCTAATGGCACTCAGTAAGAAACAAAACCAAAAATAACTGAGAGCTTCCTGTAAAAATTCCCACGCTTCACGATGAGAATATTTCCGGGAACATCTACAGGGGAGCTAACAAAAATGTTCAGCCTGCCAGGGTTTCTAAAATTGTCTGCCTCACAAGCCCATAGTGAAATGGGCTGATCACATTCTTTAATAAACCTCAATCTTCCACGGAATTCTGTGATCTTGATGGTTCCCTGGGGAGTCTTTGTCTTTGCTGTTCATGTAGAATTGCCTCTGATATCAGTGGGAGCTTTGGACAGATGTCAGGGACCTCAATTCCCTTTCATTTTCACTAACATAATATTAGACATTTGCTTGAGTCAACAAAGTTACAGAGATATAAAATAAATGTGAATAAAAGAAAATTAAGCCCAGTGGCATCATATATTTTGTCAAGTGTTTTGTTTCTATGTGATTCATGGCCACAGTCTATATCCTGAGTAGAGAATTCAGCTTGAGTAAGGCATTCAGAATTTGATTCAGTTATAGCTTTACCAGGACAGGTACATATTTCCATCCTTTTCACTCTTATGAAATTAACACAGACTCATAACTGTACCTACAACTACTCATTGTGTATCTGCACAGTAGCATTATAATAGTCTACTACAGACTTTCCAAAGTAACTACCAGAAGCTGAAAATATTCATTGAATTAGAGCAGTGTTTACAAGTTTGATTCAATCTAATTTTTTATAACACCTATTATGCCTTCGCTATAGATTTAAATGCTGAAATTGCTCCTGAAAAAGTGCAGTTAAATATTTTTATTCACATTTATTTTTTCTTCCACAGATATGCTGGAGTGGAAGAGGCATTGTTAAGAGGCTCAATTTCTTTTCCTCGCCTGCAAACTGACCTTAGAAGTGAAGCATTGGTTAATTACTCACCAAACAAAGCATACCTTCAGATCAGCTCAGCTGCAACAATTCATGGAAACTCAGTTTCAAAAAGAGTTCTTCTCAGATATGGTAGGGGCAAAAACATGATCCACATACACAACCTATAAATTTAAGCATCTTTTTACATTATAGTATATCTCAAAATAAAAATATTACTAATTTTATCCTTTTCTTTTAAATTCATGGTTTTTAGATGCTGAGAAAGTTGAGCTAGAGTGGAATTCAGGTGCCAGTGCTGCTGTGAAAAAACTGTCTTCTGCTTTCCCAGCTGACTTTTCAGACTACCCAAAAACCCTAGAGAAGCATGCCAACGAACTGCTGGATCGGAAAGTGGCTCATACAGATATGACACTGCGACATATCGTGTCACAATTTATTGTGGTATGGTTTTCCACCTTCAGTAGATATTACAGCTCCACCACATAGCCCTGAGGAATTCTTGCCTCCCCCATGGAAGCCAAAATAAGAACTACTTGAAAAATATCTCATCAGATTGAATAAGCTGTGTGTTTTCAACTTTGATAGAACCAGTCACTTTAGCAGATACCTAGAGTTCAGTATTTCGCTAGTCCGAATAACTTTCAGATAACTTCACTGGGAAGTCCTAAAACTTGTTATTTACTTTCTAAAACTTTTCTCCTCGTTGCAGGCAACCAACACCTGGCTGCAAAAAACATCAAAAGATGTCCCCTATGCCCAGACTCTGCAAGACAAACTAAGTGCACTGCAGGAACTTAACATTCAGAAACTTAACCTGCCTGTTATCAGCCTTCCTGAAGAACTTTTCCTGAAAAGGTAGGGAGTGAAATTGGGACAGCTATACAGGAAACTGAAAATAGATATTTGTTCATATTTTTGTGTTATTTTATTTTACTTTGGTTTTATAAAACAGCATGGATTTGATGTAGACATTAGCATAAAATTGGAATCATAACAAAGAACTTAAAGGTCAGAGAAATGAAATTATACAGAGGAATTCATGCATGTATTTAATACAGATTTGTCTTCAAGCAGTATGTGAATAGATCCCAAAGTATTGTATTATATTATAAGGTGTACTGAATAAAAATACAGCATTCAACGGTCTTTAAGCCACAGAACTACTGAAGCCATGTTTCCCATAGATTTTTATCCTACATCCCTGCAGGCACTTCGGCCATAACCCTCACAGCTCTACATTCTCCTGTGCAGTCCTGTGGGACAGTTCTTCCCATTCCCCTACACATACTGGTTAAGCTCCACCAGTAGAGCAACCTGACCTCTTCCCATGCCTGACTTGCTCAGAGGGAAGTTGTACGCATATGGACTGGACGCTTGTACTAGTTTGGTCCCATCTCTTCTACCTAAAAGAGAGTTTCACAGGACTTGCATGGATGTAATTACCCTTCTGTCAAATTTCATAGAAATGAAATGCTGAAATGAATGTAAAGAACAACAGAGGCTAGTATAAGATTGAATTCCAAAAACAAATGGAGAACAGTCTTGAATTTTATATCTCTTAGATCTGTTTTTCCATGTAATATCTTTCATTGTACTAATATGATATTGTATGTTAATGACACATATCTCTTGCTGCTATTTTGTTCCTGAGCTAAGTGTAAGCAGGGAAGAAACTCTTTTTTCTCCTAGCTTGTTTTCATCTGTGCTAATAATAGGATTTTTTTGCTGTTCTTTTACATTGCTTTTTAAACCTTTTGATGAAAAGGAACAAATTTCAGAAGTTTTTGCTTATTTTTCATCTTAGGATATAGCTCTTAAGTGTAAAAATTGAAGATTTTGCAATATGAAAGACCAGTGAGGCAAACAAGAAAAGTATCTTTGCCAGCTTATTGTTCATTCAGAAAGTAGGGCCAAGTTTCCTTCTTTTTTGCCTTTTCATAATTATACTTTTTCAGCCAACAATCCATTTTTCAGTCCTAGCTCCTGGTCACATGCTTAGATTTTTATTTCCTTTTATTCAGAATAAAAAAAAAGCTGAATATTTGGATTAAACTTTTGAAATGCTTGTAATAAGAGAGATAGATAAATTCTTAATAATTTAGAATCTTACCATGTCTAATTGTAATATGATTTCATGCATTTCTATAAGAATACATCACTTTTTAAAAAAACATAATTGCCTTTTTCTGGTATTTGGCATCCTGCAAGTATGTCAGTGTTTTTGGAGGATTTATTTTTTACTTGACCTATAAGTCTCTATGAAATGAGAGGAAAAAACATTGAGAGAATTCCCTGATACCAAAAGTACTTTCAGTAAATTCTGATAAATGAATGCTTAAAAAAATTGATATTAATATTTGATCATTGCATTTCTCTCTAAAACTGAAGTCAGGACATTGATAATAGGCATGTAAGTAAGCTCAGTATCATGGGCAGAGTAGGAAATCATTGGAATTCCTGTATATACTTTATGAACTTACAGTTTCTAACAGAGTTATCTTTATTTTCCAGCGAAGGCCAGGTCAGATTCAACTTAAATAAAAACAGTTTTGTAATTGACATTCCATTGCCATTTGCGGGAAGATCATCCGATGAGATATGGGTGCCGCAGACTGTTAAAACACCTCCTCTGGTAATGGAGTCCATGGGAATAAGTGTGCCATCTCAGGAATACAGAATCCCAAGATTTACTGTTCCAAAATCCTATCCTTTCTGGGTGCCTTTGCTGGGCAAGTTAGAGGTCTCTGCTAATGTGTACAGCAACTATTACAACTGGACAGCCGCGTACACTGTGACTAACAGCACCACAGAGAGAGCAACCAGTGTAAAAGCTACCTACAACACAAACGCAGATTCAGTTTTTGAGCTGCTTTCCTACAGTGTGAAGGGTAAGAATGTTTGCTAATACTACAATGTTTGTTTGCAAACCTACTTTAATATTTTATTTCCCTTGTAGCAAGTACAGTACATTTATTTGCCTGCACTCATTTAAAGACAGGTGTTGCATAATCTCAAATCACTTTCTGTTTGTTTTTAAAGATATGTGTCTGTTTATTCAGTCACTGAAGGTGAAGTCATTCAGTAAAGAATTTTAGAGTCCATATTTTCCTGGATATTCCTTACTGAAGAAAATGTCCTTCAAAACTGAAGGCACGATTCTACAAACACTTGTGTAGTTGATAAGTCGAGTGTAGGTGTATGTGTAGGTATGCCCACAATTTATTTCTCAGTCTATTTATAAGTGTATATATATAATTGCCTTATCATTTATCTGAGTCCATATGTTGCCATAAGTGGTATTTTTAGGTTAGTTCCCCTAAAACTGCAGTTTGAGTTCTCAAACTACAAAAAGACAAACTGACTTCATTTTCTTCTAAACTCCTCACTGTGACTGACGCATGATAAAGAAAACACTAAAATCCAGGAATGTTAGATATGGGCTATTCTTGAGTCCATCTTCTTAATTTAAGTTTAAATAATGACATAACTTTGTATCATTTCACATTATTATATTTAGTTGTGTAGAGAAAAAATTTATTTGTAGTTCAGAACTTTAGCTTCAAATATCAAAATAGTAGCCATTTTTACAGAAATATTTAGTATTTATCAAAACACTTAGGCCTTTAAAACAAAAAACTTTAAAACAGTAATTGCAATTCAAAGTAGCATAGAAGTTCAGCGGTATCAGACAAGTTCTTAAAAAGGTACAGAGGCACTTACCTTTAGTCTTCTTTTTCCTATTTCAGGTTCTGGAGAAGCATCATATAACAGAAATGGATTCATCTGTGAATATGAAAATCACCTGGAGCACAGAGTCTTGACATCAGTTTTTAAGCTGTCTGGCAGAAAGAGTTCCAAACCTATTCCAGTTACAAACTACACCTTATCACTTACAGCATCAAGTCCTCAGCTTTCATTTTCCGGTGATATTTTTTCTGAAAAGATAAACAATGTGAATACCAATAACATCAAAATGGAAGGGCAGCTGGAAGTGGCTTCTGTGTTTGCAAGAAGCATTTACACTCTGTCTACCACATACAATGAAAGGAGACGGGTTTTAGAAGGAAAATCAAATCTGAAACTGGATTCTTCTTACCTTCAGGCTACCAATCAGATATCTGGCAGATACAGTGATGGTTCATTTTCCATTACTTCAGTTTCTGATGTACAAAATGGACTATTAAAGAACACAGCTTCACTGAAGTGTGAAAACAGCCAGCTGAAAATGTCATCTGTAACCAACGGGAGCTATCGACATACTGCAGGCGTCAATAAGCTTGAAATAATTTTGTCAAAGAAGATGGCAGCACTTCGATCAGAGTACCAAGCCACTTACAAGCAAATCCAATATTTTGCCTTGTTTGCAGGTTCTCTCAATTCCCAGGATCTTGTTTTCAACTCCGATATCTCCCTGACTGATCAGAAGAATCGAGCTGCACATAAGTCATCACTCAATGTCAATCGGTATGGTCTAGCCAGCAGTGCAACCACCAACGTGCAGTTGAGTCCCTTGGTAATGCAGAGCGAAATGAATGCCAAGCTTGACACTGCTGGAGGCTCCATGTCACTGTCCTCTTCTGGGCGCTATGGGAAAAACAATGCAAAGTTCAACGTAGGTGGAAGAGTGAGCCTAACAGAAATAACACTGGGAAGTGAATATCAGAGTGCGGTTCTGGGTATGGACAACAAACATGTTTTAAACTTCAGAGTTAATAGAGAAGGACTCAAATTCTCAAATAATTTGCAAGGCTCATTCAAAGATATTAAGTTGGAGTACACAAATGATTTGAATATTCCAGGCTTATCCTTAACGTTTGCTTCAAAATTAGACAACAGCTTCAGCTTTGACAAGTTCCACAAACATGTTTTTGACCTTCAGCTGGAGCCTAGCTCACTAACAGCTAAACTGAGCAATAATTTTAAATACACTAAAACAGAAGTTTCCAACAAAGCAGAACTCCTTCTCGAGCCTCTGAATATGAACTTGGGTGGCAATGTCAGAGGAGCCCACGGAGAAGATGAAATAAGACACGCCTACACCCTCACATGTGCTGGTCTAACTGCAGACTTCAAAACAGACACCGTGGCAAATGTTCAAGGTGCAGCAGTGAGTCACAGAACTCATCTGGATGTGGCGGGACTTTCTTCCTCAGTTACCATGAACACAAACTGTGATTCCAAATCTCTCCGTTTCAGCAATGCTGTGCATTCTACTATGTCCCCATTTGTCATCACCGCTGACGTACACACCAATGCCAATGGAAAGCTGGTTGCTGTGGGTGAACACACAGGAGACCTGTACAGCAAATTCTTGTTTAAAGCAGAGCCTCTTGCTTTCACTATCTCCCATGATTACCGAGGCTCTACCAGCCATAGCTTGAAGTCTAGAGGAAGGTACACTACGCTGCTTGACAACAAAGTTCATATGCTTTTTACTCCATCAGAGCAGTCAAGTGCTTGGAAATTGAAAAGTCAGCTAAACAATAATGTATATTCACAAGATTTCAGTGCTTTCAATAATGCAGAAAAGATCGGTGTGGAACTTAATGGAAGAGCTTTAGCAGATCTCTCTGTAATGGACACATCAGTCATACTACCATTAACATCTCAAGAAGTTAATTTAATTGATGTATTGGGTCTCAGGGACAGCATATCGGAGCCTCAAGAATTCAGCATCTCTGGCTTTGTGAAGTATGACAAAAATAAAGATATGCATGTTGTTAGCCTGCCCTTCTTGGAAAATTTGCCAGTTTACTTTGAAAAACTCAGGGGCGCCATTCTATCCACACTGCAGGCCATACAAAGTTACCTGAAGAACATAGACATAGAACAACACATGAAAAAATACAAGGCAACTTTGGACAAACTGCCACAGGACATTGGCGATTACATGGACAAATTAGATATCAAAGGCAAAGTTAGCAGCATGAAAAATAATTTTATTGCTTTCACAAAGGACTACAGAATAACATCTGATGATCTCCAAATTATGCTGGAAAAAGCCATGGACAATCTTCAAGAAATACTGTCTCAGCTGCAGATCTATCTGATAGAAATTGAGCAATACATCAAAGACTGTTATGAGCAGTATGACATTAAAGCACTTACTGCACAACTTCTTGATCAAATAGTTGAAACAATGACAGCTCTAGAAAACAAATATCAGGTAAGAACAACTGTAATCAACATCATTGAAAAATTGTGGGTTTTTTTCCGACAATATGATCTTAACAAAATCGGAAGCAGCACTTTGGCTTGGATTAAAAATGTAGATGATGAGTACGGGATTACAGCTAGGATACAGGAAAACCTAGAACAACTCAAGATTCAGATTCAGAATATTGATGTCAGAAGCATTGCAGAAAATTTGAAACGACAGATTAAAGCGTTTGATGCTAAAGAATGTTTAGAAAAATTTAAGCGATCTTTGCCAATCGAAAAAATTAATGAAATTCTTGAACAAATCAAAGACTTTATTCTAAATTGGATAGAGGAATATGAAGTATCTGAGAAGATCAGCGCTTTCCGTGGTCATATGCGCAAACTGATTGTAAAATATGAAATTGATAAGCGGATATATTTTTTAATTGACAGAATGATAGAACTGCTTAACAAGTACAGAATAAAAGAAACTGTCCAGAAACTGACCATCTACTTGCAAAATATCGATGGGAAGTCCTGCTTTGATAAAGTTGTTGCTTTTGTTGATGATGCTGTCAAGAAAGTGCAAACCTTTGATTATGAAAAGATGATAAAGGAAGTCAACAGGTTCCTTGATATGGTTATTAAAAAGCTCAAGGCTTTTGATTATAACCAATTTGTCGATGACACAAATAACAAAATTCGAGAAGTGACACAGAAAATAAATGAGGAACTCAGAAATCTAGAACTTCCACAGAAAGCAGAAGCACTGAAACAATATATAAGAGATTTTAGATCTGTGATTTCCAAATACATGGAACAACTAAAGGACACAAAGCTTGCTGCAATAATTAACTGGCTCAGGGAGCTCATTGACTCAACAACATTTGCTAATCTCAAAGCCAAGGTGAATGAACATCTGGAAGACCTGAAAGAGAGGATTTCTGAAATGGATATTTCCCAAGAATTCCAGTGGTGTCTTCAAAAGATAAGCCAATTCTACAATTCAGTTGTCGTATACATTTCTGACCAATGGATCACAGCTTTAAAAAAAATCACTGCGTTGGCTGAAGAGTATGATCTAAAAAATTGGGCTGAAAATATAAAACAGTTTGTTGAAACTGGATTTAAAGTCCCTGAAATCAAGATGGTTATAGTCACCATACCTGCCTTTGAGGTTAGCCTCCGAAGTCTTCGGGAAGCAACATTTCGAACACCAGAATTCATTGTCCCACTGACTGATCTCCTTGTCCCCTCCTATGAGATCAATATTAGGAGACTAAAGGACGTGAAAATCCCAATGAAATTTACTACCCCAGAATTTAAAATTCTAAATACCTTTCAAGTACCTTCCTTTGCAATTGACTTGATTGAGATTAAGCTTATGATTGTGAGAACAATAGACAAATTCATGTCTGCTGAGTTTCAGTTACCATCTATCGATGTCTATTTGAAAGATCTGAAGATGAGAGATATGCCTTTTTCTGACATTTCTTTCCCAGAAATACAAATGCCTCAGTTTCAAATACCAGAATTATTGATTCCAAAGCTAAATCTAAATGAACTCCAGATTCCTAACATAAAGATACCAGAGTTCCAGCTCCCACGTATCCCACATGCTGTGACTGTCCCTACATTTGGCAAATTATCTGGTGCTTTCAGAGTCACCTCTCCATTCTTCACACTGTCTACACAAGCTGAGCTTCATAATACTACAACATCTGCAAACAGTCCAGAATTTGTGACCTCCATTTCAGCTCAAACGACATCCAAATTAGACTTCCTAGTTTTTAGTGTGATTGCAGATTCACGTCTCCTGGCCCCTGACATGAAGCAGCTGAACTTTAAAAATGCCATGAAAGTCAACCATAGGTTCCTTAAAGTTGATCACACCAATGAAGTGGTACTTTTAGGGACCTCAGTAGAAGGTGAAGCTGAAACTAGAGCAAACTTACATACAAAGAAAAATTCAATAGAACTACAGAATAATTTAATGGTCAAGCTGCAAAGAAAAATTTGGATGCAGAGTGGCACGGCATATTCCCACAGACTGAATATTCCACAAGCTGATTTCTCCAGCCAAGCTGATCTGGTCAATAACATGACAACAGAGATAGAAGCAGGATACATATCATTTACCTCTGCTGGTAAAGGAAACTGGAAATGGGCTTCACCTAATTTCTCCGATGAAGGCACTCATGATTCACATGCCACTTTCAAGGTTGAGGGCCCCAGTATTACATTTTCTGCTAACAACAGAATAAATGATAAATACCTGAAAGTCAACCAAGCTATGAGATATGAATGTCATTCCTTAATGTCTGCAGCACTTCAGATTCAGTCTGAAATTGAGTCACAGCGTGTGGGACGTAGCCTTCTGAATGTGAAAGGCACAGGAGAGCTTCTAGGAATGGAAGTAGAATTAACAGGCTCTCATAATGCTCGGCTCCATGGACGGATTACTGGAACTGTAAATAATGAGCTTTCCTTCTTGGCAAACCCCTCTGAAATTCGTCTTTCAACAAACAATGATGGAAATGTGAAAATCAGCTTCCCAATGAAACTGACTGGCAAAATTGACTTTCTGAATAACTATGGGTTTGCCCTCAGTTCTTCTGTTCAGCAGATCAACTGGCAAGCTACTGGCAGATTCAATCAGTACAGATATTCCCATAATATGTCTGCTGGCAACAATGATGACAGAATTGAAGCTCATATCGAAATGAATGGAGATGCCAACCTGGACTTCCTAAATATTCCTCTAACCATTCCTCAGATTCAGATTCCCTACATTGGAATCAAAACTCCTCAGCTGAAAGATTATTCGCTGTGGGAACAGGTAGGCCTGAAGGAATTATTGAAGACAACAAGACAATCCTTTGATTTAAATTTGAATGCTCAGTATGAGAAAAACAAAGACATGCATATAATCCCACTTCCTTTAGCAAAAGTGCATGAAGTACTTAATAAAAACATCCTTTTGTTCAACAAACACTTTGAGAAAGGAAGAAATGCAGCTTTAGATTTTCTCACAAAGTCATATAATGAAGCCAAAACAAAATTTGACAAATACAAAATACAAACATCACTGAACAAACTACCACGGACCCTCAGGATTCCAGGATACACCATTCCAATTGTGAATATTGAAGTCTCTGCTTTCACTGCTGAGATGCCAGCCTTTGGTTTCACTCTTCCAAAAGAAATAAGCACAAGAGGATTCACAGTCCCAATTATTGGCTTTTCAGTTCCATCTTACACACTAGTCGTACCTTCTGTTGAGCTTCCAGTCCTTCATATCCCTCAGGACCTACGCACACTAAAGCTTCCCAGATTCAGAATCAACAGCTCAGCAAACCATGTCTTAGTTCCTGCCATGGGTAACATTACTTATGACTTCTCATTTAAATCCAGTGTGATCACTTTAGCTGCAAATGCTGGGCTGTTCAATCAGTCGGATATTGTTGGACATCTCAGTGTCTCATCCTCTTCTGTCATTGAAACTCTGCGGTTTAAGCTGGATGGTTCAACAAGTTTGACAAGAAAAAGGGGGTTGAAGCTGGCCACAGCATTGTCCCTGAGTAATAACAAATATCTAGGAGGAAACCATGATAGCACTATCACTCTCTTAAAGAGGATCATGGAAGCTTCAGTGGCAACAAATATAGAGGTCGATACACCAGTTTTAAAAATTAATTTCAGCCAAGAACTTTCTGGAAATACGAAATCTAAACCCACTCTTTCCTCAGGAATAAAATTAATGTATGATTTTAATACTCCCAAATATGGTACAAAGGCTAAGGGAGAAATTGCTCACAAATTTGCTTTAGAGAGCCTTACATATTACATATCAGTAGAATCTTCTACAACTGGAGATATTGATGGAGTATTTTACACTGGAAATGCATTTTCTGGAAGTTTAGACCATGAGGCAAATGCCTATCTGAATGCTAATGGAGCTCGGTCATCCCTCAAGTTTGAGGCCCACTCTAAAGCAGATGGACTCTGGATCATTGAAATCAAAGAATTACTTGCAGTTGAAGCATCTACCCGTCGTATTTATGCTGTCTGGGAGCACAATGGGAAGAACTATGCACGATGTACATCTCGTTTCACAACAACAGGGACTCAGAGATGCAAAGCAACCTTAGAGCTGGCTCCTTGGGATGTATCAGCAGATCTTCAGATTCAAGCCATTCAGCCAAATCCCTACCTGGGCATGGCATCAGTTAATGAGGTTGTTGTAGTGAAAATCAGTCCTGCAAACCAGAAAGCTAGCTGGAAGGGTGAAGGCCAAATTCACTCATTATCTCTCAGTCATGATATGCAGTTATCAAATGAAAAATCAAAGGCAAAATTTGTTATTTCTGGATCTTTGGAAGGATACATGGATTTCCTCAAAGACATCAAGTGTCCCATTTCTGAGAAGAGCTTATGGGATATTTGGAAGCTGGACGTCACTACCAGTGCTGACAGGAAACAGTACTTGAATGGTTCGGCATCCCTCGTGTACACAAAGAGTGAGGATGGTTACTTTTTCCCCATACCTGTGAATAAGCTGACCGATGGCTTCACTGTCACTATTCCTGAGTTACACCTAAAGGCCCCAAGCCCTGTTCTCAGCACTCCAGAGTTCAGCCTTCCTTTCACCACTCTCCAGGTCCCAGCATACACCATTGACATGCATAACATAAAAATTCCACAGACACTAAGCACAATGCCATTTGATGTCCATTTGCCCACACTGCCAAAACTAAGATTCCCCAAAGTGGATGTAGGAGCAAATTATATTACCTTAGAAGAATATAAAATGCCATTTTTTGAGGTGACAATACCTGAATACCAAATAACTATGTCTCAATTCACTTTACCAAAGAGTGTTTCATTTGTCAGTTTCTCTGTAGACCTTGATGAAGTAGCTAATAAAATTGCAGATTTTGAACTGCCTACAATTACCATTCCTGAACAGAAAATTGAGATCCCCCCTCTGAAAATATCCTTGCCTGCTGGAATTTACATCCCATCATTTGGTGCCTTGACTGGATCTTTCAAAGTGTCTTCCCCTTTGTACAATGTCACCTGGAGAACAGACTTGACAAATAGGAAGGACTCTTTTGAACATTCCATTGACTCCACCTGCAGCTCAACATTGCAATTCCTGGAATATGACCTGAATGGTAAGACCTTAAAATTTTATATTCCATAATTTTAGGGGATAAAAATTATTGTAGACTAGGCTTTTTCAGATCTTTTTTCCCCAGGCCTTTGCATATGAAGGTGTTTTTGTCTATTTAGCATTGATGTTAGAGAACACTTCTTTTATCAGCAGTGGCACTTTTTCATAAATTACTATCAGAGTCTCAGTCAGTCACCCTGAAGGCTAATGACTATATATATGTGTGTCATATCCATGTTGAGATATAATGTGAATTTTAAAATGCTCCTGTCAAACAAATTTTTTCATATCTTTTTATTTGGGAATTATGGACATTCAGTTTCTTGAATCATAATTTGACATACCAGTGAAATACCCCACAACTGGCCATCAAACATACAACTGGATATGTCTTTTATATTGTTTGTTGGTAATACACACATTTGAAATCTTTTTCACAGTTGTTTCAAACTATGAATATAAAGAAGGCATGTTTGTTATGAAGACAACTGGCAGCTTTTCACATCGTGACATGAGTGCCAACTACAAGGAAAATCTGACTATTTCAGGATTTGGGTAAAGATTTGCTCTAATAATACAATTTATAATAGACATAATTGCAAGTGATGAGTTGTTGCTTTGATCTCTAATGCCCTAGGGTGCTTTGCAGTAATCGATAAGAACCTGTGTATCTACCCCACCTATTTTGACACGCTATTGGCTGTGTCCTTTTCCTTCTCAAGGTAACTTTAAAGCTGTTCCCTCTCAGGGTTTCTAGAACAGCTTTTCTCACCAGCCCCATGTCAGAAAACCGCTGAGACATAAACACGGTATTTTATAATCAGAGCAGTTCTAGATCTAACCATCAACCTAGCTGGGTTTCTTCTCAGTGGATCCCTCTGCCACCACAAACCATTATAGAGTAATTTTTATTCACAAGTGCCCACGTCAGACTTGGCTGTCTTACTGCCTGTTTTGATCTGCAAGTGTTGTGTTGATACATCCAAGGGACAGAATCAGTGAAGGCAAGTACAAATGCAGATAAACAGTAGTGCCTACACTTGTGTTGGTGGAAAAATTGCAGTCAGTTTGTGAAAATCTGTAGAAAGCTGACAACTGTACAGGTACAGGTTTTATTTTGCTACCCTAATTTAATGAAAATTCTCAACAGAGCTCAATGTAGTTTTATCTAAAACAGGAAAATTGCAGTGGCATGAAGTTTTGAATGTGTCAGGCTAAATTCTAAGAAATGTGGATAGTAAACCCTACATTTTATTTTCACGATAAAGGCATTGTTTACATGCATACATATATGTATATATATGAAATTATAGGTGTTACTGTATTCAGACGTACTGCATTGGGCTTGTGCTTTGTGCATTGATTCATAGCTGTGTATTTACTGTGGTTTCAGAGCCCTGGTGGACACTTTGTCACTAGATATCATCAGCCCAACTTTCACAGATGTTCATGTGCGTTACCAAGAGAATGAAAGGAAATCATCCGGCTCAATATCCTCACCCTCAGCCGGGACCCTTGCTTATGTCCTTGAAGGGGATGATGAAATTTTCATTGCCAGAGTTTACTACCAAACTCAGGTAAGTCTGATATGAGCAATAAAAAGCAAAAATGCTTGATGTGGTCAGAGGAAAAGTTCTCTTTTAAATTTTGTGTGTGCTTATGTTGAGATATAAATTAACTATCAAATAAAAACTATATTATCAGTAATAAAAGGTTTTGTTTCCTACACTGGCCTTTCCAGTACTAAAAGTACTATGTATGTAAAGAGGTGTTTTCAACTCCTTCACACAGTTATTTTTTCCATCTCCTATGGTCAAGAAGGCACACCCACTGAAATGGTAGAATGTACAAAGTCAGTTTTAGATAAGCTACCCATCAGGTTTAATAGATAGCCATAGCCCAGGGTTGTAGTAATTCTAAGTAGCCTGATGGCTACTTAGAATTACTACATAAGTGACCATTATAGGAATAAGGCCACCAGAAGAGGTTAGAGCATCTGTGAAGTGTCTTTTTTAATCCTTTAATATGTTACAATACATGCTTTTATTATTGGCATACTGCAATAATTTCAGAATTAAAATCTTACCTTCCAAAATTATATACTAATTTAGGGATCACAAGAAACTCATAATTCAATATTTACTATAAAAATGGAAAAACTATACATGTAAATATATTCTCATTTGAGGATTTAGTAACTACTCTGTCTAAACTGTCTCATTTATTTTAATGATTACAAAATTAAATCCTGTAATATTTTCATATGAAGAAAATGCTTTTTGAATTCACTTTAATTGATTTCAGGAATGAGTAGAAGGCTCATTTTCCCAAGTAATTCACCTCCCTTATGAGATATGATAGGCATTTAATACAAAGGAAGGAAAAATCTTATTTGCAGTCAGATATTAAAGAAGACCAGACTAAGTTATGTTCTAGCCTTGCTCTTTGAAGAAGCTTGAAGTAGCTTGGTACGAGATAATTTCTTCCAAAATAACCTTTCAAGATGAGAGCAGACAGACAGCAAACAGACAGTGGACAAAAAATTGGAGAGTGCTTGTCTTAATCAATGACAAAATTAAAGATGCAACAATGAGAATGTTGAAATACGCTCATAAATAATATTGGAGTTTTCTTACCCTGTTTTGTATTTTCAGTCTGCTCCCCAGGAGGACATTGACATACTAAAAGGTGAGATATCCTTCAAGGAACCTGAGCGGATTCAAATGAAATTCAACTGGAATGAGGATGCTGCCAAAGACTTGCTGTTGGGTCTGAAAGAAAGAGTGCCTAAAATGACAGATGCAGTCTATAGGTATGTTAATCGGTACCATAAGGAGCATATGGGACTGGAAATTAGTGCTGCCACCTTAAAGATGAAGAATATAATGCAGAATAATGCTGAAAAAGCATACACTTTTGCTGCAAATCAAATAGATGAAATAGATGCTCAGCTTCGCACGGCCGCCAATGATGCCTCTGACAAATATCAGGAGCTGAAGTTCAAAGCTAAACGGCTTTATAGAAGAGCAGCAGATCAGGCTGAACAGTTTGACTATCAAAGAATAAAAGCAAAACTTTTGGATGTTTTAATTGACATAATAGAAGAGTACCACCAGAAAATAAAACACATAATTGACTCAGCCACTGAATTCCTGAAAACCACAAAATTCCAGGTCCCTGGGCTGTCTGAAAAGTACAGTGGTGCAGAAATATACATCATGACTACAGAGAAGGTAGCAAAAAGTGCTGATGTATGCCTTTCAAAACTTCAGGAGTACTTCGATGCCTTGATTGCAGCTATCAATGAGCTGGAAGTCAGACTTCCTGCTTCTGAAACAATTCTTAGAGGCCGTAATGTACTTGATCAAATTAAAGCAATGCTGAAAGATTTGCAGGAAAAAATCAGGCAGACATTTGCTACTCTTCAGGAAGCTGACTTTGCAGGAAGGCTGAAGCAACTGAAACAAGTAGTGCAACAAGTTTTTCAGAAGGTAGAAGAAATGGTTAGAAGCTTGCAATCCAAAAATTTTGAAGACATTAAAGTCCAAACACAACAGCTGTACAAAGATGCAATGGCTTCAGACTTTGCCCAGAAGCTGAGATCCTTGACAAAAGATGTTAAAAAATATGTTTCTCAGTTCAAAGACTTCAGCCAGAAGACGTTCCAGGACCTCTCAGAAAAGCTGCACCAGCTGCTCCTCTACGTAAAGTCATTGCGGGAGGAATATTTTGATCCAACTACACTTGGATTGTCAGTGAAATACTATGAGGTGGAAGACAAGGTACTGGAATGGCTGAAGGATATCATAGATCTTCTCGTGGATTGGCACAATACGTATGTTGGAGATCTTGCTGGCATTGTTACACGCCTGGCAGACCAAGTAAGAGAATTGGTGGAAATCTACAGTCAGGAATATTATGATCTTATAACTGATTTTGAAGGAAAAGGAAAACAGAAGATCATGGAACTCTCATCTGCTGCTCAGGAAAAAATCCGATATTGGTCTGCAGCTGCTAAGAGGAAAATTGATGAACATAACAAGCAACTCAAAGAAAAACTCCGGGAGATCTATGGGCAGCTTAGTCAGTCCCAAGCAAAGCTAATCAGTGAAGCCAAAAGGTTAATTGATCTAACTATAGAAAATTACTCTGCTTTCCTACAATATATCTCGGAGCTTCTTCGCTGGCTTGAGCAAATAACAGCTGAGAGCATAAAACCGTATGTAGCTGTTCGTCAAGGAGAGCTTAGAATACAGGTGCCCATGTGACTGGCAGTCCATTTACCACATGCCCCAAAAAAGCAGACAGGCACTCAGGAAGAAAGTGGAAATGACACACGTAGTGATTCAGCAAGGCATTGAGAAAGGCTCCAGGAAATGGAAAGAAATGCAACTGATGAACAACTTGACACTGAGCAAGTGAGTCCTCAGAAGATTATGGAAAATATTCAGCAGCGCATGAACACCTGAATGGACATGTAGAAGAGGAGAAGTAACAAGTTTCTACCAAAATGTATTTAAATATAACAGCAGTCAGTATACTGGAGCTTCAGGTAGAGGTTTGAATCTGAATTTGTAAATTAAAACTTAATAAACTACACTAGGTTATTTTAATAAGCTTAATAAGCCAATAAATGAGTTCTTTATTACATTTTTGTGTCATTCATTACAACTACTTTTACTTGGAGCATAAGGCTTAATCCAACAATTTTCAAGGTCAATGGGAAGTCTTTTCTTTGATTTCAGTATGTTGGATCAAGTCAATAATGTGCAATGCATATTGTAAATAGTCACAAAAGCTATGGAATACATAGAATAAACAGGTTTTAAGATAAAGGTCACATTCATAAGCCAGTTGAAGGAAGACTTGGAAACACATCTAGTTCCCAGCATAAAAATACCTTCATAGATAAGTAAGGAAAAGGGCATGTATAAAAACATGAATTTAAAAAAATGGTAAATTCTGAAAATGGCATAAAAAATTGAAAATTAACATATAAACATAGGTAGAAATATGACTCCTGGAAAATTGCAGATAATAATACAAAGGTTTTCTTAATAAAAATTAATTTATGCCTGCATCAGTTTTCAGAAAACTATGCCAAGAATTTTAGATGGGTTTTCTTTCTACTGGCTAATTTATACTTCAGAAATACAGGGTTTTCTCACCTGTTTCCCCATGATATTTCTGGTTTCACTTTAAATTGTCTATCTTTTACTTATTGTGAGTTTAGTCAAGTGTCAAAGTTTCACAGACATCACTGTGTATGATGGGAGTCAAAAAGTTTTCCCCTCCTAGGCTGAAACCTATCATTCATTTAAATGAATTTTCATTTAAAGATGAATTTAAAGTACGGTGAAGAAGTCCCTCACAAAATAAGCCTATTTTTAAGTGGAATATATGTTGACCTGCAAATGGTGTACTTTCAGCTGTTGGAATACTATATAGACAGTCCTAGAGAAATGCATGCTCAGGCTGAAATAATGTTGCCTCTTTGAGAATAAACTTTTTTGACAACGAACACTAGAAAGTTTGTGCACATGTCTGTTTTGATAAAATCAGTTCACTCTGTAATATGGCTGTTGCTTGTTCATTAATGGGAAAACAGAGAATCTGCTTTCGTTCCATGGTATGATGGAGTACATACATGAAGTGATAGAGCACCAAGACATTGATATCCCTATTGATAGATAATATTATTACCTGAGTAGCTTTGCCAGTAATGATTCTTATCAGATAAGCTACTTTAACCCTGAAATCAGAATCTCGCAAGCATGGTAGTATATACACACCTATCTAGCTGTCAGCAAGTGGGTATCTCTTAGAAACTGAGGTAAATCCATTTTCTCTTCAGAGCTTTCACCCATCACAATTACAGCAAAAATTTTCAGAATAAGAGATAGAATAGTCCCCTGTGAACTATAAAATAAGTTTTGATTCTGAATAGAACCAATCTGCATATGTCACCCTGCCCAGGGGAACGAAAGGTATAAAAATCCCTGTTTACATGTTCTACTGAGTATCCCAGTAAAAAAAGATGTCAGCTGCAGAGCCCTTTCACCTTCATTCACAAGGAAACTGAAGCCTATGGGTCATCTGATCTTTATTGGATGTCAGATTGCACCACTCATTTCCCTGAATTTCAGAAATGTTTAAGCACAACCAGATTTCTCAGACACTGAATGATTGTTGCTTCCCTTTGTCATGACAAACAGCCCTGTGAAACAAAGGACAGTAGCATAAATTATAATAGTTATGGGAGAAGAGAGATTTGAAGTTTTGTTTTCTTTTGTTTCCCCCCTCATGTCTATTTATTTCTGTCCATCATCCGTCATTCTTGGAAGGATTATAAATGCTAAAAAAGGATTTACTTATAAGGAATGGGTTAACTGATTAATAAATATGCCAAATAGTATAAATACGCCAAATAGTATAAATACTGGCTCTTATTGGCAAGGATGAAGCTTCCCAAGAGCAAACACAGTAGTTTGCACACTAAGCTGTGGTTAGAGGTTAGAGGAGATTTCCAAGTCTCATAGCAGCATTGCTGCCAGTTGGATTAAAGCTCTCAATCCTGTAATCGATGTGCCATCTTGCAGTCATCCCACAGTTGGTCTGGGGGGTGGGGGACGGCCTGGAAGCAGAACACTGCTCTCAAAATTGGTCTTACTGGAACTTAGCTGTTTTGTAAATCCCCACACCAGAGAGATCATCTCAAGTACCCCTTTGAAACTCGGGCAGTATTTTTACACAGGAAGAGGCTGTTTGTGCTTGTATGTGGATGTCCCACAAGCACGTACAACTAGGTGTCACTTTAATTTCCATTCTTTTTCCTGTTGTTTGGTTGTTGCTGCTGTTTTGTTTCAAGATCTAGAAAATTTTAGCCTTATTTCCCATGTAGTATGTTACAGAAATACAGACAAAACCACAATTATTCAAATTGTGTTGCAACTTATGAAATGTTTTCAGTATAATAATTTGTAATATTATTAGTTCTATTTTGGCTTATTTTTAGTTTATATAATAGGAAAGATTCTATTTCATTAAATCCAATTGTGTGGGAGATAGCAGGGAATCAGCAACTATCTGGGGCTCAGTGACACTGCTTCTTTTATTTTCTTTTTTTTTTCTATAGTCTTCATCATCTGAATTCTCATAAATGCCAGAGGGGCTTTTCTTTATAATTTACAGCAGGTATCAGACATAGAGCAGAACTGGTTGTAAAAGTTTAATTACGTGAAACATTTTAACAAGAAATTGAGAGAACAATATGCCCTGCTCTAACTAAGTGATTGTAGAAATAACATTGACAAGAAACGTGTGTGTTCCTAAATGAAAAACTTTTGCAGATGTAGGGCAGAAAAAACGTTCCATAATTTTAGATTATGCAACCAACAAGAGCTAATTTTTTATTAAGTGATTTAAAAGTACATGCATAGTTTGTTTCATATACAGAGATTCTACACACTTATCCACCTCCACACACACCATCACCCACCTCTGGCTCTAAATTATGCTATTGATACTTTTAGAGCAACTGCCATTATGGCCTACTGATACCTTTCAAACTTTATATTAAAATATTTAGTTGTTCAGTAAGTGACACAAAAATTTGTACTACTCTTCTGCTGGCAGATTTATTGCCCAGGTGGGAAACCAGAATTTATTAAAGGCCATGCGGACATACAGAACTGCTTGTATTCCATTTCTGCACAGCCAAATCCTGGCCCAAATGAAATCGATAGCAAAATGTCTATTGGCCTCAGCAGGAGTAGACTTTGGCCAGTTAGGTGTATAACTTGAGAAGCACTCTGGGATCCTGTAGGACAAAGCTATATTATTATCTATTAAAATCTACACAAAAATATCATTGAAAGAACACACAGACAAGAAAATTAATCACTAACAAATTTGAGACAGATCAGAATGAAGCTTGCCTGTACAACGTTAACCAGAGCTTCTTTATAAGCTTTTACCCAGTTTTACTTAGTATCACAGAGAAAGTCTGCTGGGGCCAAGAATTCTAGGTTCTGGTCCCAGGCCTTAGACATGGAAATATACACATACATCTCATCACCCTTTCCCTTCTTTCATTATCCATCCGAGGTGTTAAGGGACACTGGGACCTTATAGAATAAAAGCCTGTGTTGGATGTTTGCAAGACCCAACTGGGCAAATTCTTGAGCAACACAATCTGAGTTAAAGCTTGCCTCTGTTCGGAGAAGTAGATTGTACTACAGACCTCCCAAGGTTCCCTACAACCTGAGTTACTTTGTGATTCTCTTGTGACTTAAATTTATATGGCTTTAGGTTGCCATCTCTAACACTGTACCTACCCTTTGGTAAATGGCTTATGAGCAATTGGCTGCATCATTATTGTAATGTATCATTATTCAAAGTCAGAGAAGTTTTATGGTATGCCTGCATGTAAACACATCCTCATTCTGATTGCAACCATGAGCCATCCTAAAATACCCTGAAGCATTCCAGCAACTGAAGCCTTCTCAGCTGGCTCTGTCTCTTTCCTGTTCTATGCTCTTCACGTGAATTTATACAGAAGTGCTCCTTTGCATTACCAAACCACAGACACTTTCCCAACGTGCAGGAACTGATATTATGATTATTACTATTCATATCCTGACAAAAGGATTGTGGTAGCTGTTAGAAGAACAAACTGCACATCTCCGAACGGCTGGAGAAGGGTCCTCTGCTAGACTGGGCATTGGCAGAGTGAGAGGATCAAGTACATGAGCAACAGTTCCACCACCAGCTTGGGGAAGTAACAAAGGTCATGCAAAATGCTTACACCGTGCATCTGTTGTGAAGAATTTGCCAGCTGTTTGCTGTAAGCAGAGACCCACCACAAGTTATAACCTCATATTGATTTCCCAGCAAATGAATTCAAGGGGACATATTAGAAACAGTCTTGAATTTATGGGTAAATCTATTAATCTACACTGCCTTTGGGACTCAAGGAACAAGTTCTTGTCTCTGAACAAGTGATATGAACTAGCTCAAACATTATATAGCCTACAGGAAATAGGACTTGGAACAACTCTCTATTCAAGTGTCCAAGTTTCCTTAAAGAGGGAGCCAAAAGCCATATGCAGCATAGGTGCCTGGGGGACCTGAGACTTGGTCTGAAGCAAGGAGTGAACCAAAAACACAGCAGAGAGAGCATGAAGAATGAAAATATTCACTAGATCTACCCTACAAATGGCATGGTTAGATACTTAGAGGAGGCCACTGGGGTGAGTAAAGATGGTCTTAATTAAGGCCATGCATGGGGAAAAATATCAAACCTGCAACTCTAAGTGCTGCCTGCCACTTCTATTACACTACTGAAAGAGGCTGGTAACTCCTGGGTTTCTGGGCAACCTGGTTATTCTTACAGGGGTAATATTCTGCCCTCATTTCTGCTCAGTTTTGACTAAGGATGGAAAGGCAACAGCCTCCAAACCATACTTTTCTTTCCCCACATTTTCCCTACTACCTCTACCTTTATCATAGTTAAGATGTATTCCAATGTTGTTGCCAAGTAGAGGAAAAAAGTTAACATACTTGTTAACTTGTTATTTTGCTGTAATATATTTTCTGGTATTTGCAATGACTACAGGAGTTTATTTCTAAAAAGCTTCATAGTGCTTTTATTCAGTTTTCTCTAGAAAGTGTTTTATGGATATCTTCCTATTCAGCTCTACCTCTGCTCTGAGAGCATTGGTAATTGTAGTTCTATTGGTAGGTTTCATCTATGGAAGGTTTTTGCACTGGAAACCTCAGAAATAGTTTCATCTGTTAACACGTTGTTTTGTCACTAGTCTCATAAACAGCCCCACACAGTGTCCACCAGTCACTCTGAGAGGTCACTTGTTTCTTTCCTTCTAATACCTGTAATATTCTTAAGTTTTAAATCAGTGGCTCACCTGGCTGGAAGTGAAGATCCAAAGCCAGTTACAAGATGCTATTAGGCCCCTGTGCTAAGGCCACCAGATCAAACCTCTGCATTTAGGCAGAAGCTCCCCTTTTCCCAGGTATATGCTCACTCCTTTACACTTCACAATCCCATTCAGACTGCATCATATTATGCTGCTAAAAAGGAAGAAAAATGGAAAGGTGGTATCACTGTCTCCGAAGTTCAGTATAGGTGTTAATTTAATTTATTTCAAGATTGCTACCTTTGAATGTTCTCAAAGAGAAGCTGGATAAAAAAAAAAGCTCTCACCAACACCTACTACCTCTGTGCTGCATGACACTTTGAACAGACATTTTCCATTGTTAGCAGGCTGTCTGTCTCTCCATAATGGTCTTTCTCAGTTACTATATTTGTTTATTTAATAAGCCTTTATTTTTCTCTATGGAAATAATTGGCTTATAACTACTTGCAAACAATATGGACAGTTATGCAAAGGCATTTCATTTTAAAGCTGCAGAACTGAAAACCAGCCAAATCTGAAGGAACACACATCTCTCACACATAGCCCATATTCCAGCAGTACAAACCCCACAACGTCTCTCTCTCAGGCACATCTGTCTATATGTGCAAACATCCATGCAAATACACGCACACGTACTATGTACATTACTGTCAAGTTAAAAGCCTAAAGTTAATCCTTAATCCTTAGGTCATCCCCTTCATTTCAGCACATCGAGCCAGCCAAGCCTTCCCAACATGCCTGTCAGCAGTAAGCTGACGTAACTCTTCCCACTCAGGACCCATTAATTCAGCAGTTTCACCAGTGGTGTTCCACCAGGTTCATCTTCCAAAGCTTCAATTTTTGTTTAAACACAGAATCAGAAAGTTATAGATTTTGGGTCCTGCAGCTTTCCTTTGTTTTTTTTGCACTCCATTTCAGCTGGAATGTGCTGATGAATTCATTGCACAATTATGTAAAGTGATACTGTTGTTCTTATTCAACAATGGCCAGTTCCTCCTCCAAAGGATTTGAGCTGAAATTTTCCAATCCTTTTGGAAACACACTTTTTCAAAGAAAAATTTTGTTGATATTTCACTAGCCCAGTAATGACCTGGTGACTTCTTTGTGGCCATGTGTATTTGTGTCATCTGCACTCTATGTCATCCCTCTTCAGGTTTCCACTGAACATCACTATCTTTTTGGTTTTTACAAATCGTCTTGATGTATACCCCATGTCTGACTTCCCTTAAAAACCCATTGTAGAGACAGGGTCAAGTTTTAATAGCTCACATTCTGGATTGGGGTTCAGTTCCTAGACCAGCTTTTTATCCGCTGCATCATTCATCCACCTCATTTTCTCATATATTAGTTTCCCATGAGTAAAATGGAAATTATACTTCTCTGCTTTTCAGTGGAATTGTCAGAATGAAGCTAACTCATGACCTGGAGACAATCTGATAAGTCTCGTTGTGCTGAAGACCATGAAGTAGATAGACACACTGTAATGGCAACAAGAAATCAAGATACATGTATTGACTTCTCTCTCCCATCATCATGTTTATTGTTTTAGTAATTTGGAGTTGATTTCATGTGCTAAATCACTCAGAAACACTCTAGTCCACCCCAAAACCATCATACATACCAGGCATCAAACATATAACACTCTCATACAGATAAATGATCCGAGGACTGGACTCAGCGGCTGCTAGCAGTTAATTTATATCGTGGTTTCACCATAAACTTTTAACTTTGGAAATAACCTGCCACCCGTTTCAGTTTTTGGCTGCCACATAATGCACCTTTGTGAAGTCACTTTTCTGTCTAATAGAGATGTTTCTTTTTATGGGTGAACATTTGTTTAAAAATAACAAATAGTAATCTCATTTACCGTTCACAAAAAGCGTGCTACTTAACTGTATGAAACCAAGTCCCATTTCATCTGGTTTAATGTTTAGCAAGGCATGCAAACTAGTTGCTATTACAGGGAGAAGATGATTTATTTAATAAGATTACATTACTTTTTTTTTTCATTAAAAAAACAAATAATTACAACCAAAAAAAAAGTGTTTAAAGTAGAAAAGCATAGCCTGCAAAGATTGATACTGAAAAGTCAGCACATATTGGAAAGTCTGATGCTAAGCTCAGCTGCTTCTTCACCCCGTCTCCACTTCTGTTCTGGGTCTGGTGTGCAGCCAGTCTCTGTTTCTGAAGT
Source organism: Corvus moneduloides (assembly GCF_009650955.1). Lineage (NCBI taxonomy): Eukaryota > Metazoa > Chordata > Aves > Passeriformes > Corvidae > Corvus > Corvus moneduloides. Next base: position 9,296,011 of record NC_045478.1, read on the forward strand.
TGAGTACTCCCATAGTGATTACTGATATCCACCATAATGTAGTTAGCAGATAGCCCATTTGTTCCGCTCTGGATAAGGTTGCAACAGAACATTTTAAGCACACTGTGCTCCCCTGGGGAGGATAAAATTTAGGATATATATAGATATAACATGTAATGTGCAATGCCTAATATATACATTTACATGTTCTATCTAATAACTATATTTACGTGTTACATCTGTCTGTATTCTCCTTGTGACAAGAAGTTGAACTGGAGTCAGCAGTATTATCTTCTACCCAAGAAGGCCAACCACATACTGGGAAGTTGTAGCTAGCAGGTCTGTGACGAGATCCTTCTCCTCTATTTGGCATTTGTGAGACCACATCTGGATTACTGTGTCTGGTTTGGGGATCCCCAGTGAAAGAGAGCCATGGACATACCAGAGTCAGTTCAGCAGTGGCCAGCAACCTACTCAGGGGGCTGGAGCAAACAAGAGGTAGATGGATGGGTTGCTGAGTCTTAAGAGGAAAAGGCTGAGGAGAGGCATTATTTCTGTTTTCATGACCTGTCACATGATTATGGAGAAGACAGAGTCAAGCTCTTCTTAGAGCAGAAAGACAAAAAGCAATAAATAAAAGCTGTAAGAAGAATAAAAAAATTACCCTGTGAAGAATCAAACGCTAACACAGATCCAGGAGAGGTTGTGGAATGTTCTTTTTTGGACATGTTCAGAACTCAGATGGGAACAGTCACAAACAACTTCCTCTGACTTCAAAATTCAATGTAACTTCCAAGTTAGTCCTACTTTGTGTAGGGTATTGGATCAGATGATCGCAAGGGGTACGTTACACTCTGAATTACTCTATTTCATGATAAGACCAAAACCCTGTAGGCACCCCAAAAACAGAGAAAAGCTGTGAGTTCACACCTATGGTAGAGATTTCTCAAAGGAAATCTTAGTTACGAATGTCCTATACAGGAAAATCTTCCAGTGGAACTCACATTCGACTATGCAACACAAATGTGTATTAAACCTGGCTTCAGCACTTGTGCTCCCAAAGCTATTCAGTGTAATGTGAATACTCCCACTCACATTGCAAGTCACAGAAAATTGCCCTACACAACATTTAGTAGTCATAGAGTCCCCTGCTTTGTTGTGATCGTCAACGCATGTAGAAATTGTTTTGGTGGTTAGATGGGCCAGTAAATATGATCTTTTGATGTAATGCATTCCTCTTACTCATTAGATGCCTTTTTGAGGTTAATCTAAGAATGTTGATCTTGCAGTGAACCAGATAACACTTCTTTTTTCTTTTGGGAAAGGGAGGGATGGGATGTCTACAATTTTCTTGGCTAAAGCAATTCTGATACTTCTATGCATTTGAGCCTTTGTTCTTAAAATAAACACATAAACTTGGCTTAAAGTAAGAAGTAGTAGAATTTGTTTGTTATTAGACTGCACTTGTGATTAGAAGAACCATTAACCAGCAGCTGTTCTTATGCACTGTGTGAGATGACCACACTTTCCCCACATATTTTGGAGGGCAAGAATGGCATGTGCTATGATGCTAAGGATCTCACAAATGTCAAGGATGCCTTTCAAATTACATTTACTGCTGTGTTTCTGCAGCCAAAGAAGCACTGTAGGAAAACAAGGAGACCCTGAGCAATACAAAAAGCCTATGTCCAATTATTTTTACCTCTGAGCTTGCCTTCTGCTATCAGGTTGTCAAGTATAATTTTCTTGGGATGCTGTCCTCGCAGAGAAAAAATACACAAAAAAAAGACCGTTCATGCAAACATGAACATCTTCCTAAGGTAGCACTGCTGTGTGTACACCAGAGGTCATGAACCTTTTTCAGAGGACTGTAATTTCTTCAATCTCTTCTATTTAAAGTTGTTTATGCCCTTTTCATGTCCCTTCAGATACTGCCCCAGAAGTGTCTGGTAGGAAGCCATGGTGGATTTCTCCCTATTTTGCCCTTTGTTGGCAAGTGGGTTTGACCTTTAAGATTTTTAATCATTGTTTTGATGATATTTAATGATATTTAATGATAATGAAATGTTTTAATCATTGAGACCTCTAAGATCGAGTCCAACCATCAATCTGACACTGCCAAGTCCGCCACTAAACGTCTCTAAGTGCCACATCTAAATGTTTTTTAAATACTTCCAGGGAGGGTGACTCAACCACTTCCACAGGCAGCCTGTTCCAGAGCTTGACAACCCTTTCCATGAAGAAATTTTTTCCCCATATCCAAATTAAACATCCCCTGATGCAACCTGAGGCCATTTCCTCTTGCCCATTCATTGTTATTTGGGAGAACAGACTGACCCCTACCTGGCTACAACCTCCTTTCATGCAGTTGTAGAGAGCAATGAGGTCTCCCCTGAGCCTCCTTTTCTCCAGGCTAAACACCCTCAGCTCCCTCAGCAGCTCCTTATAAGACTTGTACTTCAGACCCTTCACCAGCTCCTGCACCTTTAGGATCTCCCTGTTTTAGAATATCCAGTCTTCCTGCACTTCTTTGCCCTTCAGGGAGCGGCAGAGTCCCAGCCAGTGCCACATTGTAGTTCTACCAGCAGCTGACGGTTCCTCACAGCCATGGACAAGGGGGCACCCACCACCTTGCATCTCTGTACCCTACCACAGTCCTCCTGGCAGCTGGAAGCTCTATTCATAATAAACCTGCCTGGAACAACTGAACAGACATCAAACTAATGTCATCAAACTAATGTCATCAAACTGATTAGCTATAAAGCTAATTTGTCTCTAAAGGTAATAGTGATTGCAAATGGGGAAAATGTCATTGGTATACAGATTTTAGGGTGCAAAACTTGTGCAAAAACATCAGGAAAGGACAGATTCAGGAAAAACAGAGAAAAACACAGATTCACAAGAAGTAGTGCAGCCCTGGAATCCAAAGTGGCTCTAGGAAAGGGTCATTATCCAAACGGTCACTCATGATTAAGGGCATCCTGTGCTGAAGAGTGAGACAGCAACAGCAGCAATGAGAGCTCTGGCCTTACATTAGGCTCTCTAAATACAAGGATTCAAGGCATGGGGAAGAATCTTAAACCGATCCTTTACCCCTGTTCAGTACATGTACAGACCTCACATTGTGGCTTGACCTTCACTGGTCCTAAAACACTTGAAGTACATTACTTTTGGCAGCCCTACAGCAGGGTCAGCAACCTCCAGCAAGAGCCAGTAACAAAGAGCTCAGGTGCAATAACATCTTAAATCACCACAGCTGCTTGTTTGGTGTGCGTGAGTCACAGGTCCAAGCGGATGAGTATAAAAACCTAAAGGTTAAATCTATATTAGTAAACTAAATAGTGTCAGGGCCATCAAGCCATCTGGAACAATCTGACGCATCCATAATATTAAACTCTCTTAACCTCTAGCACAGGACAGCTGCCTGCATGTTGCCTGCTGGCAATGGTCCCTGGCCTGAACTAACTCACAAGCCATACCTAGGAATTGTTTGGGAGGTTGTTAGTTGATCTAGGCCAAAACCACACTGAGGACTGTTCTAATAATTGAACAGTGTGGATGAGTACATTCCAATGCCTGTGCCCATGCCTTGACACTCTTTAATTTACCAGAATACATGTACCCATAGTTTTCTGAATGTGTCACTACTGTCTCTAAGTATTTTGGTCTCTGAATTTATGTATTTGAAACATATGCAGCCTGACAGTACTTCTTTACTCTACACATTCATAATTGGTGTGCTGGCATACAGCACCCAAAATTTCCTCCATAAATACACTTTTTTTGATGACTGCAAATGAATACATCTCTACTTGGAATAAAACCCTCCATATTTGGTCAAGCCAAGCATACATTCGGAACTGGAGAAGTCTGGAATGCACATCTGGAATGTGTGATGGCATTAAGAGATTCTAAATACCAGAAGAGCAACAAATTTGGCTTCTGAACACAGCACTTACATTTATTTCACAGGCTTTGATATTCTTTGTTTGTCAAGCCTCTGTGGACGCAGAGGTCTGAAGAGTCTTGGTGCTTTTTAACCCACCAAATTTTAGTAAAATTCAGCAAGTTCTCTGGTTCTGGTTCCACAAACATGTGCCAAAGGTAGACTTTTTGTACAACACTACTTCTGGAATTGCCTGAAGATTTTTCCATTTACTACCACTAGTTTGAGCACACTTCCTTTTCTACCCTTCCCTGCTTCTACCTCTCCCCTGGACAAAGGCATGGGGAACTATAACTTAGGGATAGTAAGTGCAGAAACCTGAAAATATGCAAAACAAGCCCAAAACATAATTTTCCTCCTTTAAATTGTTGGCTTCTTCTTTGCTTTAATCTGCTTTCCTTCCAAATAAAACATGATTTTTTGGAACGTTACCATGCAACATGCTTTGTTATCATTCAGTTAGTCCATTCTTGTTACCAATCCTTGAGTAGATCTACGTTCTTTTGATATGAAAAAAATCACCTTTCACAGAAAAGACATGGACCACAGGTTGCTCCCCACCTCTCTGCAACAAACATTTGGGAGCAGGAAGTTTCTACCTTTTTAATTTTTTTTTCTCCCAGTTGTTTTGACAATGATTACTTTTAATGTCGTGTCAATAAATCCATTCAAATCTGGAGCAATGTTAGCTTGAATAAACAAGAAAAATTTCAAAAATAACCTTTCTCCTGTATATATTCCAATAAACGGAGTCATGTTATACTCAATAGTAATTATGAGGTGACCCTATAAATTATTATACAGTGATTCATGTTATTCTATAGACTTTAGGTCATACACTTCATTTCAAGCTCAAAGTGCTGCAAAGAATATATTAGGCTCTAGAGGAAACAGGGAAAGAATATAGTGTACACTTCATATTGGTATCACGGGAGACCTGGCTGTGAGAAAGCACTTCCCAGCAAAATATACTGAAATTACTGCAATGAACCTGAGCTGAAGAAGCAACTGCGTGTTTCCCTACTGACTTGAGAGAGGGAGGACATCAGCTTGTCAGCAGAAGCAGTGATTGGAATTAAATCTCCATAAATTCTTTGTCTGTTCAGCACTAGACAGAAGATTAAACATAATAACATTAGCATGGTTTTGTTTCAGAACATGATTTATGATGATGTGACACTGTATAAGAATTGACAAACTTCATTCTCTCATAAATTTTTCTTCAGTCTACCTGAAAACACTTTCTGTAGGAGGCAAATAGACCTAAATTTCAGTGGTGGGAAACAAGCATGAGCAACTAAAAGTGAACTAAATGTCCCACAACCACTTAGAATATGGGAGTATGTTGGCCAAGGCACATATTCCATCATTCTGATTTTATCAGCCATTTTTCTGTACCTAACCTGTGTCTCCTAGAGGAATCAGTGCATACCTGTCTGGTCTGCAGCAGCTAGACAACCTCTCTCTGTTTTGTCTGACTGACAAAAACGCAAACTTTGAGAATCAATCAAAGCTGGCAGAAGGAGAAAGGAAGTCGCCACTAAACTAGGAAATCTAGTTTGCCCATCTCAGTTCCTTTGATTTTGGAGTTTACTGATTCTGTGTCTTGCCTTTGATTTTAATTAACAGCAGAGGGAAGTTTCTTGTTCCAGGAAAACATTTCTCTATTCCTGAAGATGAGCAGGTGGCTACATGACCAATATCCTCTCTGCAAATGGTGAGCACAACCAAGCCTCCCGTCACCTCCCAGATTCACAACATTGAAAACAAGACTTTTTTCCCACATCAGTTCTGGCTGGCTGGTCCCATCTGTGGGCTACCCAGATAATGCTGGGAGGAACTGGCTGCAAATCAGGTCAAAGACTCCAACAGGATCTGTTTACCCCAGCTGGTATCTTCCTGGTTTTCTCACACCTCTAATCACATCACCAGCATTCTGGTGTCAAATATTTGGCAGGGAAAGGGCTGCCCCAAGGATGGCACTTAAAGTGGGCTGTCCCAGACAGGACAGTTCATCCAGCCTAACTCTTGCTTCCCACTCCACTGTGTGCAAAGCTCAGAAGTGAGCTGTACTACCTTCCCTACAACAGCAGGCAGTCCTGAAGGGCAAAGAAGTGCAGGAAGACTGGATATTCTAAAACAGGGAGATCCTAAAGGTGCAGGAGCTGGTGAAGGGTCTGAAGTACAAGTCTTATAAGGAGCTGCTGAGGGAGCTGAGGGTGTTTAGCCTGGAGAAAAGGAGGCTCAGGAGAGACCTCATTGCTCTCTACAACTGCATGAAAGGAGGTTGTAGCCAGGTAGGGGTCAGTCTGTTCTCCCAAATAACAATGAATGGGCAAGAGGAAATGGCCTCAGGTTGCATCAGGGGATGTTTAGTTTGGATATGGGGAAAAAATTTCTTCATGGAAAGGGTTGTCAAGCTCTGGAACAGGCTGCCTGTGGAAGTGGTTGAGTCACCCTCCCTGGAGGTATTTAAAAAACATTTAGATGTGGCACTTAGAGACATGTTTAGTGGCGGACTTGGCAGTGTCAGATTGATGGTTGGACTCAATGATCTTAAAGGTCTTTTCCAACCTCAATGATTCTATGATTCATTGCTTCCAGACAGATTTACTTTTTCCTCTTCAGAAGGTCAATGAGTTCAAGGCAGGTGTGAAAGCTGTTGCACGAAACAGCCAAAGGGTTATATAGTGCACCTTCCAGTGTGTGGTCCCGCCAAATATTTTTGCATGGACTTTCAAGTTGGCCCTAAAATGGTTTCCAAAACAAGGTCAAGGGAATGCATTGGAAACTACTGCTGCCATCATTCAAAGAACAAACAGCATCAAAATATTAAAAGTGTGGAGTAAAATGTACCATATGGTCCTGCTGTAACGACATCCAGCCTTACCTCTGGGGCTTTATTAACCCGAAAGATCCAGGCAGCATGCAGAACACTTCGTCTGAAATACACTGGTCAGTCAGACGATGGCACTGCAGACCCAGGTCCACCAGCTGCCTCCTGCACTCATTAAAACCTTTGCTTGGCTGTTCATTATTCTGTTTTCATTCTCCATCCCAGTTTTCCCCGGTTACCTGGTTGGAAACTGTACCCCCTGATAATTCATATGCTGGCGCAGACAGCCCATGGCAAACGTTGCTAAGAGAGGGACTGCCACCTGTTAAGAATCCATGGTTTGGGGATGCAGTGAAGTGTGCTCCTTTCCCACACTAGTATTTTAAAAGGTTATAGATCATGTGTGCATAATAGGCAGAACATTAGGTCACTTGTCTCACTTACAACAATAATCCGTTTTGATATGGGTCAGGTTGACACAAAGGGTCCACCCATACCAGATCTATTGACGAAACTGATCCTTTTCCCCCAAACTAATGAAATTTTCAACTAATGGGTACTTAAGTTAATAAAGTGTGCCACACATCTGCTAGAAGCCATTTGTAAAATAAAGCACTGGAGTTCAATTTTGAGAACATTGACATAATGTTTGAGTGGCATCCCACAGGGACCCAGCATGGCACCAAATTAAGGAGAGTAACACAATAAACGTGTGAGAAATAACGTTAGTATATAAACAGTAAGTAGGAGCTTCTTTTTCTTTAAAGGAAGTGTAATACTACTTGGGGTTCATACCATCACTAATGAATTGAACGGGACAAATCCTGATCTCCCCTCACAGCCAATGAGCATTTGGACAATGACTTCAATAGGACCAGGATTTAACCTGGGGAATTATTTTGACGGAAATTGGCAACAAGCTGGTTCTTATAGCTAAAAAGTATCTTTGCACTGAACTTGTGCATGACTCAAACTCTCCACTCCATTTTGTGGGGGATTTTTTGTGAAGGAAATTGGAGGAAAAAACATTCAGCAGAGCCTGAGAGATTTATTTTTTAATTCCTGAAGTTATCTTGCTTGATACAATCCAAGCTAAATGTTTCTTAGCAGCAACAAAGCTCTCCTTTTCTGCAGCCCTGGGGATAAAACACAGTAATCATTCTAGACTATCAGCTGAATTTTAATAGTCCTCTTTCCTATGCCACTCATTGCAAACCAAGGAGCAGCAAGGAATATCAGCAATTTGCCTGATCATCATGAGTGGCATTGCTCTTCTTAAAAAAGGTGCTTTTCAAACATTGCATTGTTATAGTTGGCCAACATTTTTGCATGAAAAACACTTTTGATTTTACAATTACATTGAAAAATGAAAAACAAGCGAGTTTTGATGGTACCACTCATAATCAATTGCCTTTTCAAAACAGTAAAACAACATCTGAAAGAACTTAAAAGATTTTTTTTTTAACAAAATAAAATTATCTAACTTTTTGTAGTACTTCTGTCATATTTTGGAGAGGAAAAATTGCTACATTACTAAAGCTAAAATTTTAATTCAAAAACTGAGAAGGATTTACAGCTCTATTTACTAATTACTCTTTTTCTCAGAGTTTATATGGAGAAAAGATATGTTGATCTTATAAAAAAGACCTTTAGATCTCCTTGTTAGCATATTCCTAAAGCAGTTTTTCAGTTAAATGGGTGGTTGCCAAGTGATGTGAAAAGCTTATACTGAAGAATTAGCAGAGTTTATGCCTTGACTTTGATACACATTTATTGTCCCATTGAAGACAGGATGAAACCTGGCCATAGACAAGAACTCCAGTCCGGCTTTTGCTTTGCAGCTCCCACAGTTGAAAATGCTGTTAAACTGTGATTGCATTTACAGCAAACATTGGTCATTATTCAATCTATTTTTTTACTTATAAAACCTCTCCATTTTTAACCTTATTCATTCATACCTCACATAGATTAACATTGTAAACATGCTGCTTTCCCTCTTTTCCCTCAGTTGTCCTCCATTACAGCTTTTAGTTCTGGAAAACAGGAATCAAATGCTCATCCAAGTTCATGGGCTGAGCCTTAATCTGGCCTCAATCTAAATGTGGTTGGAACCCCCTTATCCACCCTACACTGGAACATAGTTACTCTCATCCCTCAATGCATACATATGTTGTTCCAAGAATAATGTTTCTCACAATATTCCCAAGCTTTCAACACTGAGTTCAATTGTCTTTTACAGTACATATATGGCAGGGTGGGGAGGGAATAGATGGGCATGTGCAGAGGAAAATCCCACTCAAACATCACTGCTGTGAGACTGTTTTTTCCAAGCTGGTTGACTCCAGGATACGTTCATGAAATAGCCCCCAAGCAAACCATTTCTGTATTCCTCATCTTATAGCACACAAATACATGGGAGCCTTCTCAGCAACTGCAGTAGGGTTTGAACTGCATCCTGCTCTGCTCAGGAAAACCAACTTGAGTGGGCTGAGGAGTCTGTTGTGTCTGCGTGGGAGCTGAGTGGGTGGGTGGGTGGGTAAGTGGACTGAGTGAAGTTTAACTTTGGCCAGGGCCACATCCACTCTCAAGTCATTCAGCTGCCAATCTCACCTGTTTTACCCTGCTCTCAAACATCACCCTCTGCGTCCATCTCTCTGGGAGTGAGTCCTTATCATTAAAAAGTGCTGGACACGTGTTTTACTGAATCCCTCAGCATCTGAATTTAGCAACTCTAGTTCTGGTTAATCTGGTTCTGTTATGAATATTATGGGCTTTTAGGGAAGGTTGAATCTAGAAGCCCAGCTCCCACTTTCTCCCTTTTCTGAATCAGACCTCCATTGCTTTTAGCTCATTTGTACCATTACACATGAGAGAAGAAGCCACACCAGAGGTTACACTTCTTCTCTCTACCAAAGTGTGACTTCAGCTGGTGTCCTTCTGTGTGTAAGGATATGGTGGGACAGTCATTTACCTGTTTGGACTGATCCTGACACCTGAGGCAATGGAAAGTAATCTTCCATCCCAGGCTGCAGAGTCAGCAGGTTAAGTTTTAACAAAATCTTCTTGAAATTGCCAAGTAGAGCTGTTAAAAAAAAAAAAAGAAATCTTCTCTATTTCAAATGTTTTCATTTTGAAATATTTCTCTTTTCCATTTTCTTGATTCTTCCCCATATTTATAATTCAAAAGCATTATGGGAACAGCCACCAACATTTTTCATTTATCAAATACAGGGATTTTGACACATGCTATATATTAACATAAATTTCCTTATGCTGTCTATGAAAAACGTATTTAAATAATACTGAGGAGATCACAATTATTTCCTGGTCAAAACTCATGCCAAAAAGTCTACTTGCCTGTGCTATCATTTGGAGGGAGTAAATTGCCATCGTATCTATTATCAACTTTTCCTTTTTAGGGAAACACCTGCATAATCTGCAGAGGGAAATCTGGCAGAACTCCACTTCAGCCTCCTCATGTCTCAGTGTTACTCTTATAGCCTGAGGTTAAATTCTGCTGGCAACACACATTTATGTTCTGGAAGCAATTTTTTGTTAACACCTATGGTAGCTCTTAGCATCAAGTTACTTAACAATTAGTAGAAATCATTGCAGTTGTGCTCTCTTTTATGTCAAATTCCTACCACAAAACCAAAAAGAGAATAAGCCACATCAAATGAAGAGAAGAAACACTACCTAAGTATTGTTTGGAATGAGGGGAAAAAGGTGTCAGACTCCATGAATCCTGTTATAAATTTATTTGTGCTGTTGATTTTATATGAGTAATGCTTAGACATTCCATATGCTGCATATAGGTCAGTGCATGTTTTAAAACAGAGCTAAATTCCTCTTTAGCCCTTCCTTTCTCCAAGGTTAGTAAGTTTTTGCACATCTGCAACTTTGACTTGGTCCGTATACCCTCACAGTTTTTCTTCTGAAAGGTCACATTTTTCCAATCAAAGAATATTTGCTATGAACTTAGGAAAAGAACCTTAGGTGCCTCCAAATAGTAAATTATGGTTTCATGCTCAACTCTCACATCTCTGGACAAATGAGGTATGAACACCAGACACACAAAAAGTGACATTTTTCACATTCACTTGAAAATTTGTCTTCTGCAGGTAGAATCAAGTGGAGTTTCAGAGCTCTAACTGCGCAGTATTAATAGCATATACTGCAGACCTCTGGAGTGTTTTCAATTGCCACACTGCCAACACAGGGAGAAATCCCTCTGCAAACCCATTCCATGTACTTGGCATGTCACCTTTGCGTGAAATGCTGACTGGAACAACTGATCATCAAAGTATGTGATCACAATGTACCACTGCACAGATCAAGAGAGGAACTTAGAGATTAGAGAGCTGGAGAAGGAGTGAGCAGATTGGAAATGGGAAAGATGATGAATTCAAGGGATTGGTAGCTGGACACCATAAGGCAATCATGGCCTGTCTCTCAGAGACATCTTGGTACCTAAATAACTTCGCAAATTTTCATCTCAGCATCAACATAAAAAGACAGAATCTGTGCTGCAAATAGAGTTAATTAATAAATTTCCTAATTAGACATTCATATTTCTTAAAAGAAAGGACAAATTTCTTGGAGAAGAACAGCAGAGGGACAGACACTTTCTGCTGCAGGGGGAACTGGAATCAGATTGTGCAAGCAGCATCAGTAAACTCCATCTGTAATTGTCATCTTCCTGGTGGGCCACACCATCAAGCATCTCCAAGGTCTGTCATGGTCTCTTTGCTCTGTGGCGAATAAGGATATTCATCAAAAAGCTCCAGGTTCCCAGGTCTCACACATGGGTGGCTCCGCTTGGGAGTGAAAGGATACAACTGTATTGGAAAATAGCCACATTATAAATCCAGCAAAGGAAGGGATTTTGTAATAAACAGGGAATATCAGAGACAAATGAGAAATAAAAAAGTAAAGAGCCCCCTCCAGTGTCACCACATACGTGATTAATGAGACTTAAGGAATTCACCAATAGACTCTCCAAGCAACTGAGTTCTGTTTCAATGGTATGCAGTCAGGTTGGATTTGTATTCAGAAATCCCAGCTGTACTCAATACCCAGGACTATTCCATATATGTGAAAAGAATTACACGCAGCTCAGCTAAGAAAAAAAGGAATTGCCATTCATAGGATATTTTTAAGGCCAGGATATTGCAATGGGCATTTTTACTATCTGACTGTTTCTCCTCTCCTTCTTTAAGTAGAATGCAGGGAAATTGGAAAGACATTAAGTTATCAAAAAGTTCTAGTTTAACAGTGGCCTTCAGACAATCTCCATTTGGATGGCACGAAATGAAATTAATGTATTTTTAAAAAAGCAAAACACAAATACAGTGCGGTGAAAAATTAAGACAATGAGGTTCTGTCTGCCTGACTTTTGTCTTGATATCTAACTTGCATGCTTAGCTTCTCCTTGAACCTGATCTCACTGTCAGTGGAAAGAAGACACACTTTCCCTGGGTACTTTATTTTTCAGACTGTTGGCTTCAGATCTGAAAAGTCCCCTGTGCATCTTGCACATTGGTCATCTTTCCATGTGTTGGAGGCCACACACTGGGTCTTTGAGATTGTGGCAGTGAGACTGAAGACTAATCGACTTCACATCTGTAAAAGACTTAAGGAGAGAAACCTGAATAAATATTTCAAGGGGTGGATAAAGTAGCATTTATACAATTCTGGTCCATTTCTAATACCCACTGAGATCCCTGGCTGTTTCATTGTGAAGCCAGAAGTGAACGAAAGCTGAGCTCCTTTCCCATTCATAGTTGTTCTCTTTTTATTTAAAACAATATTTTGAAACATTTAAACCATATGGTTTCTTTATAGATAGTTTACATTTTTCTGCAGTCAAAAATGTATCGATAGCTCCTTATTAACTGACAATGTGATACGATCATAATATATTAATAGTTAAGAATTAATATGTAAACTAGAAATAATGCCTAGCTTAAAAATCAAGAATCTATATCTTAGGACAATCCAGAAAGGGCTGCAGTGGTTGTATGTGGTATGGATGGAAATGTTCTACGAGGAAAAATTGTGTTTAGTCTGGCAAAGATTCACTTGAAAAGTGGTTTAATGATAGTATACAAAACACAGACAACTGAAATCTGGACAAAAGACAGAGGTATTAGAGAACCTAATTTCTTCAAATTCTGTAAGATGATTAAAGTAAAAAAAAACAACCAGATCTTATTCTAACAGACAACTGCTGGTCTTGTGTAGCCCTTTAGCCTTTTAAAAATAACCAGGAGAATTGCAGAACAATTAGTAGAACAAATATTTGTTCTTACTCAAAGCATATTGAATAGATTTGGAACACAGGATGCAAGTAATTATCAGAATCAAAATAGGCTAATGTTCTCCAATGCTATTTGTAAAGCAATTTGAGTTTCATTATTAGAATGTGTATTTAACATATCATTTTGAATCTCATTACATGCTATTTGGACTAAGCTTAATAGGATTATTATTTTTGGCATTCATGGTCATGCAATATCCATAAACAATGTTTCTGAACCCTTTAATACAAGAAACAGACATATGGTGTCAAGAAATGAGCAGGCTTTTCAGCATTTTTAACAGCACACTTTTAACACACTTTCAATTTCTGTATTTCTAGGAATATTTGTGAATGTGTCACCATTAAAGTATTACTTGCCCATCTCTCTGCTTGTCTACTCTGTCTTCTACACATGGGAATAAACATGGTTTCATTAAACACCTTATTATATTATTTACGGCCCATGCTTCATTCTGAATTTTTTTCGAGCACATTTCTAGAGAATTACTTAATATTTATGAGGTGATAGAGAAAAAAACCTTAGCACTTATCTTGTTCTAAAAGTACAAAAAAAGGAAGCAGTATAAATCTTATTTCCCAAATATGAGAAGTTAAATTGTTTATCCCCACATCTAACATGGTTTCTAATGTGCACACGAAGCCCCCATGACTGGCAGTAGCTGCTCTACAGTGTCTACACAATGAGATATTGTCCACAGAAACCTCTGAGACCCACCTTGAAAAGCCCAAAATCAGAAAAAGGTGGAAGCTGCCCTGCCCTTCAGATAAGAAACCATGCTGATAGCAACAAAACTGAGTATGCTTCCTATTCACCCATTGGGTGTCATATCCATTACACATCCATGTGATCAGTGTCCATCACATGCTGATCTTACAAATGGTCACTGAGCTTCAAGATGAACATTTATGAATGGATATGCTAATGGAATCACAGGATGCTCCTGGTTGGAAGGAACCTTTAAAGACCATTTAGTCCAACCCTCCTGCCATGAGCAGGGACACCTTCCACTAGACTAGGCTACTTAAAGTCCCATCCCACTTTACCTTGAATATTTCTGATAATGAGACATCCACAAGTTCTCTGGACAATCTGTTCCAGTACCTCACCACCCTCAAATGTAAAAATGTAAAAATGCAAAAAAATAAAGTAAAAAAACTTCTTCCTTATGTCCAATCTAAACCTACCCTTTTCCAGTTTAAAACCATTTCCTCATGTCCTGCCACTATAGGCCTTGGCCTCCATCTTTCTTGTAAGCCCCTTTTATGTAATGACAGGCCACAATAAGGTCTCCTCCAAGCCTCTTCAAAACATTTAAAGCTTGATATCTTCATACCCCACCAGTCTCTGCTTGCTCTCCATGGCCACCTCTTCTGAGAAAGGTGGAAAAAATCACTTCTGTCACGTGATTCTGCATCATGGCCAGTATCTGAGTCAGCCAGCTGGGACCTGCCATGTTCCACTGGAGGTGCCAAAGGAGGTCACAGAACTTGGACAGAATAAACCTTTTGTAATATGTCAGCAAGAAATGTCTAGTGGTTTGATCCCTGTGCATTCAGTCATGATTGCCCTCATAATGTGTGCTGAAGGGAGGGAATGAATCATCAGACAGGATGTCAGATGGAGCCCTCTTTACAAGAGGTTGAATTTTTGCTTTCTTTATCTATATTATTTAATTCAATGTGATGTCTATTATATCTGCATAAATATCTGTCAATGGATTCAGTGCAGAAGAAGGAAAAAAATGGGTATATATGAGAATATGGTGATTTTAACCATTAATATGGAGTCAGCAAGAAGTTCGTAAGAGGAATTGAAAACACCTCAGTAAATATTTGGTGCTGCCTGACATAGTGTATATCAACCCCATCCAAGTGATTGGCCTCTGAGGTTTTTTCCTTTAATCTTGCCTTGACTGAGTCTTTGTGCTAAATTACAAGCTCTTTGGGGGAGGGACTGTGTAAATGTTCAAGGAACACCTACTGCAAGAGGGTCACAATTATGACTTGGCAGCATTTAAGAAATAATGAAGAAAAGAAGAATGAGAGTTGGGTTCTTGAAATGGCATTGTTCAACCTTCAATATCCCACAAAGATACAATTGAAAGTAACTAAATAGTAGGCTTAGTCCCACCAGTCTGAAAGAATTCCTGAAAGAATTTCCAGCCTCTTCAAAACAACAAAGGAAGCTGCCAGTCTGGCATGTAAGGATAGATTGGTGCCTGGTGGAAGTAAATTCCTCGTCTGAGGCAAACATTTCAATTACATAGCAGGAAATCCTATAGCAAAGGAGTTTCTGCCACATTCAGGAAGATTAGGAGGGCTTGACTCTACTCCTTGCACAGCAGAGAAAGCTGAGAACATTTCTCTGGCTCCCCAGAGCAAGAAAAAGGGTGATTCTGTTAATTCTGCCTCTCATCCTTAAACAGGTCCTGTGATACAAGATTGAGCCCAGGTCTCAATGAAGTGTAGGTCAAACCATGTGAAATTAAACAGGAAGTAAGGGGGACAGATGCCATCTCCTCCAAAACTGCAGAGGAGCCAGCCTGCAATTAAGCAACCTGAAACTAGCCAAGAACGCAAAGTTTAGTAATTTGTTGTTTCCCAATTTGTTAATACATGGTCCAAGATCAAAATTTTGCAACAGATGTTGTTTTCATCAGAAAATTTTAATTGCATTATACCAAAATTTAGGCTTTTGTAATTCAGTGCAATCTCTCCATTATGTTTAAAAAAAGTGTGTAATTTAAATTTATTGTTGTATTTCAGCACAGTGATAAACAGCAAAATATTAGGCATTACCACATAACCATGCTGTGCTCTGCTCAAGCTTTTGTTTTACATCTGAGACATCCATTTTGAAACTGGATGCTAACTCATTCGGTAACTCCTTGGATTAATGTGTTTCCTCATGTGATTTTGGGAAGCACTTCTTTATTTGAAACATTCCTGTTCCAGCACTGCTTTACCATAAATTTGCATAACTAAATATGATGGAAACCAAGGGAAAAAAATAGATCATAAATTCATGAGATTTACAGACAAAAGGAGAATAGGGTGATGATCTGTCTCCTTGCAAATATGGGGCATCATGGGGAAAAAAGGACAAAGCTGCAAGAATTGAGCTAAAGACAAGTGTTCCAATGGCTTCTCTTTTTCCATTCACACCAAAACTGGAGATAAGTCAGAAAAGGCATTCTATCACTACTATGGAAAAGCTGTAATCAAGCTTGTTATTAAATATGCATTTTTTTCTTCTGAGTGAGAACAGGATAGTGCTCATAGGAGTTGTTTCAATAAGAAGTGCTTGTCTATAAACAGTTTTATACCGCTGTAACTAAAAACAGAAAATTATGACCAGCAGAATTGGTGCAGCCCCACAGTGCAAAAGGAGATCTCTTGACGTGTGTTTAATGCTATTTATGCTGCAGGGCATTTTAACTGGAGGTTTTTGTCTCTGTTCACCCAGCAGGTGCCATAATGGCTATCGGTCCACACAGACTCCTGTGTCCTGGCACTGCTACTCCCACTCAGTGCTGCATGCTGTCGTATGGTGAGGCTGGGAAAAGGGCTGCCACAATATCAGCGTGTCAACCACCTCTGTCCCGTCTTCACCTGATTCCTCAAGGCACCTTATTCCAAGTGCAAATGGACAAATGGTACTGAAGGGACCAGATTCATTTTGTATCTCTGCAAGGTGAGATTTTTAGCTGTACAGCTCTGCTCTCAATCAAACTCTTCTTTCAGCCTTCAAGGTGCTGGTTTGGAGGAAGGCAGAGAAATGGAAATTTGGGGGAATGTCTCCTGCTGTTAATATTAACTGACTGAAGGCAAAGATGAGTAAAATTAAGAAGAGCAGATACAAAGGAAACATAAATGTTTGTAGAAAGGTAGAAGTAGAAAAGCTTTGGCATATGCATGAATATTATTAAAACAGCTTTTATCCTGGGCATAAATACTTAGAATATTTGTGCTTTAGAAACTTAAGAAGGAAAAAAAAAAAATCATTAAAATAGATTCTGAAACAAGATTCATATCACACAAAGTGTATAAACTTTAAAAACCTTCTCATATCAAACCTGTTTTGTCAAAGAAACAACTCAGAGGTAATGGAGTCTCCATGACAAAGAATGTATCTCTGCATGAGAGAAAACTATCTCATGTACAGAAAACTCTTGGAGTAAGCCAGTCTGCACTTTGCCCGGCCAAATGCTGCCATAGCACTTGGGAAGCAAGGAGGCATGCAAGAGTCAAGGGTGAAGGAGTTGGATGGCTCAAGGCTGGTTCCCAGGGATAGATTGCAATAATAACACTGAACAGTCTCCGCTGGCAGTGATCACAGCTGAGCCCCTTGGGTCTTCTTGGGAGACAGGGGATGCTGTACCAAGGGTAAACATAGCCTGAACAACTCAGGCTAACCCTCAGTAAAAACCAGCAAATACAACAGAAATCCAGGCGCCTGAGTTTTAAGTATATTGGTAATACAGGAGAAAGCCAAACCGTAAGGCTGCCAAGAGGCACAAAATAAAAATCAGTTTGCTGAGCAGTCGGGACTATTTTCACTTTACCTTTTGTTACAGAAATCCATTCCTTACTATGTTTCACTAAATTACAAAGCAGGGTTTCATCTACAAGGAATGTTTGTCTTACAGACCAGATCCTGTTCCAGCTTGGACCATTGCACCTCAGCCATCCTGCTGAATTCATGGGACACTGGAATCAGTTCCACAGACACATTTGGGCATGAAATTCATAGATTCACAGAGTCATTAAAGTTGGGAAATACGTCTAAGATCATTGGGTCCAGCCATCAACCTAACACTGCCAGGTCCATCACTAAATCATGTCCCCAGGTGTCACGTGTACATGTCTAAAATACCTCCAGGGACAGTACGCAAACAGTTCCCTGGGCAGCCTTTTCAAATACCTGACCACCCTTTCAGTGAAGAAATTTTTTCCTATTATTGTATATAAACATCCCCTGGAGCAATTTGAGGCCATTTTCTCTCATCCTGCCACTTGTTACCCGGGAGAAGATGCTGACCCACAACTTGACACAACGTCTTTTCAGGTAGAGAGAGGCAAGGTCCCTCCTGAGCCTCCATTTCTCCAGATTAAACACCCCCAAATTCCCTCAGCCACTCCTCATCAGGCTTATTCTCCAGACTCTTCACCAGCTTCATTACAATTCTTTGGACATACTTCAGCACCTTTTGGACACACTAGAGCACCTGAATGATCATATCATCATTGGAAACAGAAGTAACTATAGCCAGAAAGAAAGCTGTATTCCACCCAAACTAACTTTTTCCAGCTTTTACCACAGCCATCATGTATCTTCCCACAGGTTTATTTTCTAATCACTAATTGTAGCCACACACTAAACAAATATATTTGTTCACCCTACTCCACATTTGAAATTCATACACAAAGAGTGTGTTCCAAAAAGACTTCACAAATAATGAAGAAGATCAAAAAGTGAGTTCATCTCAAGATCTGCCTCATTCTTCCTATGAGAGGAAATGACCCCTTGCTCTTTGAGAAGGTTTAGAGTAAGTGAAGTGTAACTTATATTCTGTTTGGCATGGATAAGGTCTTGGAAATCATAGCATCCAGAGGGTCACCTCTTCTTGCTTGAAAGAGACACCCTGGAATGTGTGGCAAGTTGTTATTTTTCAACAAATCTCTGTTTTGTGGTCTTGTTGGTTTGTTTGGGTTTTTTTGATTTTTCTTTTGTTAAACACAGATAATGGCCTATTGGAAGAGCTAGAGCTGGCAAGCCTCTTAAAGCACTGTTATGTAGATAAATTAAATATTTGGATAAGTTAGGCTTATTTGTGTCAAATATTTATTTTGATTGAATGCTTGCTCACGTTTTCAAAAACAGAAATATGTTTGTTAATCCATAGGAAGGATTTGTATTGTTGGTTGCCAAAGAAGGCAGCTCCAGTATGGTTAAGCTGGTATAACTTGGGCCAAGAGCTGTTCTAGAGTCTGGCATCAAGAATCATGACTTTCCATTTCACAGACTGATCTTGGAGGAACAGGACCTGGAAATGGGGTGTTACAAAGAGAATTTCTTATAAGCCAGTAAAAAATGAACCAATCGATGACTCTGGTTTTTGGTTTGGTTTTTTTTTAAGAGGAGGGGAAGAAAAATAAGTCAGGATAAAGTCTGGTTTTCTTTCACTAAGTGTGCCTCCTTACCTGTTTCCTGCTACTCAAACTCAGATTCAGTCACCTCATGTCAGGAATTTAGCTCTAGCCACCAAGTCAGAGGAGCATATAAGCTTTTATGTTCCTCCCATGGCCAGTAGATAGAGAGACGGTTCCAGAATGTAGTGTAGCTTGTGAGCTGTCATCTGGAAGAGTCTTTTTTCAATGACTGTTGGGGGTGTAGAATCTTCTAGCTTTTAAATGGCTCTGAATACCCAAGATGGATCTAAGTCACAGAACTCAGAGTAGCATTTCAAATGTCAACGTCATTTCAAAATTGCCAATATTCTAAATCAAAATAAACACAAATATTTATTTTAAGTTCTCAAAAACCTCTTAGCCTTGGAGCTCATGCAGACTTTGATATAGAGAAAACTGAGAGCTCAAGCCTTCAATCAGCAGCTGAACAATTTATCACAGGTGTCTGTCACTAGTTATGTGTGGTTAATATGAGTCCACCTCTCCACTAATGCACTAATGGTAATGAGGATCCACACCATCAGGCACAGAAATGCAGACAATCTTACTGCTTTAAATGACTTTCTATCAATCTTACTCTACGGTTACACTCAGCCAGTACACAGCTTGAAAATAGAGCTTAAACCAGCTCTTAAATAGATATAATTCATAAAACTGTTTAAATAAACTGCAGTTGGGTTGCCAGGTGACAAATATGCACACAGAGACATATACAAGTGTTGCAGCACAGATTACTGCAACATGCATAAAGACAACGAGGCCCGTGGAAAAATAGGGACGGATTCTTGATAGATGTTTCAGAGATGTTTATTTTCCAGCCGCATGGCCGGGGACTTGCCGAAGAGCTGCTCAATCACGGGACAACCTGGGTCCTCCCCGTGCGGGGGAACACAAAACAATCAATGGGGAACAGGATTCACCAGGGGCAGGGAAACCCCGTGCCTCTACCCCAGGGTTCCCTTTCCCAGGACCCCATGGCAGGGGGGAGGAACCCCAACATACAAGCCCTATGTATAATAAAAGAAAGTGATGTCAACTTAATTTTTAATCTCTCTAACTGCATATTAATGACAACAAAAGATTGTTTTGAGTGTACAGTCACTTCTTGATAGTTCATCAGCATTCATGGTATCATGCTGTATTACTAGGGGATTTTCTCTTTTTTCTGGCATCTGATGGAATGATTATCTTATTGACATTTATGAGGCAACTTTTCTTTTCCTCACCTAAAAGCTGTCTCTCCATGCAGGGTTGACTGTGCCAAAATACACACCTGATTTATGTAGTGGATTTGTTGCAGCACAATTGTCACTACACATAGTCATAAATGATGCAAGAAACCCATTAATACCTCTAAATCAGCATCCAAAGCTGTTTATTTAGATGTAGCCAAAGCCATGAGGTGTCTGGATAGATCCCAGCCTGGACAATGAGTTCAGCCATAACTCTGCCAAAGGCAAGCTACTTCTTTTCTACCAGATGCTTGTCTACCACCGAAATTACTTAACACCTCAGCTGTCATTCAGTAAGATTATGAAAATGTCCCAGTTTCTTTAGCCCTTGTCTGCAGACTGTGGATGGCACCAGCTTAGTCCATCAAAACAGTGGGGTGAGATTTTCCACTGTGCTCATTTCACTGGACTGGTGTGTAATTGCGTTCAGAGGAAAATAAATCTTTCTAGAATAATCATGAAGCTCAACAACCTTTAATCCATCAGAGCATACTGGCATCACCTCCTTATATAATAAATACACGTCTAATAAATAAATGTCTAAAGGAGGCTTCATGGCAATAGAACCCCATTAACAGGGGTCAGGGTTTTACATCAAGGCCTGTTGGAGCCCTCTCCAAAGCAGTAGGCTTCTTTTCAGGTCTACTGTGGAGGTTTTGCTTTCTTATACAAGCGAATGTGGTTCACCTCAAGGGAAAAAAAAACAGATCATTTGATGGTTCACAGTAGGCCTGCACGCCACACTGCGAACCATGAAGGGCTCATGGAAATACTCCGGGTGGAAGGCACCGCAGCCTAATCCAGCAGACCTTTCCCTGGAGCCAGCTCTGGGGACCCAGTCCATCAGAGAATAATAAAATGGTGATGGAAAATGCAAAAACAAAATGCAGAAAGATTAATTAAATAAAGGGCATCCTTCCAAAAAAACCATAACAACTCTGTGAAATGTGTTTTCAACACCACAATACTCCTTCTCTGTTTTGTTTCACAGCAAAACCATTACATGTAAGTGTTGCCTTTGAAACGCCAGGGAAAGACACTGATGAATGTTACACAGCAGACCAGAGGTTGCCAAAACTAACTGATTTCTGTTTAGAGACCGTAAGAGTGAAATCCCTGTGAAGTAGCAGAGCTTGAAGAGTAATTAGCTACAACCATAACAAAACAGTGAGCTACTCACCACTCAAATCTCTATGACTTCTCTGTTGTTATAAGTGACATTGATCTTGCAGGTTGCTGAGAATGGACTGTCCATGAAAAGAATTACTTAGCAGGAAAATAACCAAATGAGTAAAATGTAAAAAGGTCATTTGTTATGATAAAAAATAAATTGTCAATGTTAATGAACACTGATGTACCTGTTCCCACATTATAAAGACTTAAGGCAAAATTAATCTAAATACAATCCCACCTACTCTTGTGGACAAACACTGAGAGTAACTGTGTCCCAGCAGTTGTCATTTCATCATTTTACAGCCAATAGTTAACTCAGGTTGTTGGGTTTGGGGGGATTTTTGCCCTTTCATTAGCTAGACAAAAGGAATTTTCTCATAATATTTTTTTTGTACTTTGCTTTTGAGCATTTTTGCTAATATATTACTATTTTTTGCCTTAAAAAAAAAAAAAAACCAATCACCAGTCCAGTCTGCATATCAAATGAAGTGACATTCATTTGTTGTGCTTTCTACACCTGCTGTGCTCAATGGCAGAGTGGTGAAGTAACAATAGATGGTTCACGGTGGTGACGCACATTGGCTGGGATCAGTAACGTTACTCTTCTAATAAAGCACCCTATAAATACCTTAAAAAACCTCATAAGACCCAGAAATACCTTTTTTGGTTCTTCAGGGACAAAAATGGACAGACTAGAACATGAAAATAAACATTTTCATAATATAATCACGTATTAAGAATAATTAATCACTAGATAGGTAAGGGTTTCTTATTTCTACGCTTCTGCTCTCTTTTATTATTTTCTTGACAATGTTGTTTGTATGCTAATAAGAACTGCTCTTCACTTTCCAAATGATTGATTGAAAGTAATTCTAAAATAAAAACTTAATAGATCTGAAATTTAAACTCAATATAAATGTGAATTGAATAATTGAAGTCCAGGTTGAATAAAGTATTGTGGATCAGATGTTTGATATGGCTGACCATGATTTTCACTAACCTTCGGTCAAACAAAACCTCATAAGAGAACACCTTTAAATTCTGCAGAAATCCAGTATGAGATTCCTTAAAGTTCATATGGATTCCTTCCCTAGGACTTCTAAGGGAGACATCTTAAAAATCATAAAAATAGCCAGATCTAGTTAAGTTGTCATAGGCTTTTTGTACAGATGAAAATATAACAGCAGGGCAGCATTTTATTGAATTTAGTCTACTTTTTATTGGACATATTTCAGCCAATTGCCATTTTGACTATCCTGGCCACCCTTTTGAGAATTCAGTTTTTCTGTAATTTCAACACATCCAGAGAGCAAACTTGGAAAAATGCCCTTCCCACCAAAACTACCCACAAATTGCAGAATCAACACAGAACTATTTTGTAGTGATTATTCCAGCGACAGGATTCGAACTTAACATCCTCTGATCCAGGGGACTGAGATAATTTATTCACTCTTTATGAAAATAAAACCCAGCAATGTCCAAAGGAATTACCCTCTTCTGTAGACTGAAACAATTATATAAAATGGTTTCCTTGTCAGCCATGGGAACAGTAGTCCTTTTGACATCACAGTTTTTTCTAATACTGTCAAAAGTCTAAAGGAGAATATTAGGATTTAGCACTAGAGCCCCAGACTTGCTGACTTGGAAGTGTCAGTATTACTGCACAATTTAGTTAAAACACCTTCTTTCTTTCTGAGCTGTTACTCCGTTTTATATCACGGCTATTTGTATACTGTGACTTCTGCAATAAAATGCATTGAAATCCAAGCTTCAGAAAAGTCTGACTTCAGGTCATTTTGAAGTGGAAAGAAAATTTTGTGCCCTATCTAAAGAAGTTTGCTACTTGACATAGTTAACACAAGTTTCTGTAATCAGACTGTGATAAATCCTGTCACTTAAGACCAATTTTGACATTTGCCGTCGCAGATACACATGGAGAGGCACTTGTTCCCTGAAGCAACAGAAGTCTAGAGACTTTAGCATAAAACTGGCAAGCTCTGGAGCCCTGGCTGTCCCATTAGCACAGGGTTTATCAGCAGTAATGATAATGAAAATTACTGAGTAGAGATCTGTGACCTGGACAACGTGGTGGCAAAATACTTCAGTCTCCTCGATGTTACAGTTCCTAATATACCAACACACAATTACTTTCTATATTGCTTGTTTCATTCCTCCTTAGCTTCAGAAAGTCTCTGGTGAAAGAAGCAAGTGCATGAACTGGTCCCTTGCTGTCCACAATCCCCTTTTCAGCCTCCTTTAATCAGTAGCTAGGTTATCCCATTAATCTTCACTCTGAGAGAGGAGTAATCCAACCTACCAGCTCACAATTCATTTCCTCCAGATCTCAGTGGACCACCAGTCTTTCCAGGAGCTTCTTCCTCTGATTTCTCTCAGTAATTTCTCATAACAACTTTTCCATGACATAGGATACTAGACAACAAGGAATGTCTCCAGCAGTACTGTAGAGAACAGCAGTGAATGCAAAGAACAGCAGCTGGGAAGAGTTGTGTGACTGCGTTATTTAAAACCCTTTCTGAATCTCCATTTTCAGTAAAGATAAATTTAAGATGTAACAGGAACAAGGTCTGTTTTTACAGCAAGACTCAATCAGCATCTGTGCAGTCTAGAATTTCTTCCTCTAGCTGTAAAAAGTAGAAACAAATATGTAATTATTATTTAAATTTACAGGAGCAACACAGGCATCAGGAAAATAAGTCTGCTAGAGGCTGGAGAAAATGTTGACAGAAAAATAATGGACATAAAATCTCTAGAAATAAATGCAGGTGGAAAATTACAAACAAAGAAACCCCTTTTAAATCTTTGGAGTGGAGCACTGTTGAAAGAGGGAGAGTGGAATACAAATAGTTTCTACCTTCCCTCAAGAGTTTATAACTTCATCAATAGAGCTCTCAGTTGGGATTGCCTATGGCAGCAGTGGCCTTGGTAGTGTCTCCTTCAGGCCTTTTTTGTACACCTTCACACCACTACTTCTACAGTCATCACCCAGCTCCCCCCCAGAAAGGACTGAGCTGATGGCAAGAAAGAAATCTCCTGATTTTTTTCATACTGTCCTGCCACCTGCTTGTCACATGCCATTACTGAGTGCTTCTTCTCGTTTGATACTGGTTTTGGTTATGTTTTACAGTAAATGTGTCTACAGAGAGAGAACTGAGACATGATTGTCCCTGTTTTGTTTCAGAAAAACTGACCCTTCCTGTGCCAATTTGTTTCCAGAAAATAAGAAAGCAGAGAACACTTGCAAAAGAACAGGAGGAAAAGGCTTCATTATAGCTTAATTTTCTGTTAGCTAGGTAATTACATTTCCAAAATATTTCTTAAACCTTTCTATATTGCAGTTTTCAATTATCAAGCCAGAGGACACTGGAAAGTGATAATTAGGTGTGAAACACCACTCATGCCCCTGCAGATAGCCCTCCTGCCAGCCATTTAACACTTGCTCTGGTGCCAAAGCTATGAATGCTGTGTTTTTCAACAGCATTTAGGTGCTAATAAATTATCCAACAGTTTGAAAGCAATGGCCTGCCTAGATGGGGGAGTTTCACTACTGAGGTCATGGGCATTTATAGCCCCGACCTGCAGAAACCAGAGCTACCCCATCCAGGGAAGGGTGGGACAGGCTTGTTGGCAAAGCTGCTCTATTTCCACAGCAGCAGAGGCACCCCAGGACAAGTCAAGGGTGTCTGTCCCACACTCCAAAATGCCTCTTTTTGAAATGGGAAGCTAATTTATGGGTAGGATTCGATCTTTAGATGCACCTCAAGTGTGTCCAGAGTTTGATACTTGCCAGCTGGGGTTACCCCATGAAGATACAGTCATCTAGATGGGTAAATTCCACTTGTCCTTTTTCCTCATTATTAAAAGCTCCTTAAGTATGACTTAACCTAAATCCTTTCTGAAGCAATACCGAGCCAAAAACGCTACCCACCAGCCAGTAAAAAGATGTCAAGAGTTATAATTCTTCTGGACTATGTATGTTGCATTCACCTCCTTAGTTTGTAGCAAATAAATTCTCCACTAGAAATAACATTTATGTGGATTTACAGTTCAAACCAAGAGCACCAAAAGTAGTTCAGCATCTGAACATCTACCTGGCTGCTAGCACACATTTCAGAGGCACTAACTGAGTAGACATAAAGATGTCAAAACCGCTCCTCTGTGCTGCATACGCCAAATCCTATCCCAGGACTGGAAATTACTTACCACTTTATGACTCTTTGCGTATATGCCTCATTCCCCATTCCTAGAATTTCCTGTGGAAGACACACGGCATCTCTAAGTGATCTGAAGTATATGATACCAACACATCTGGCAGGATTAGAAATGGGCTCAACTGGTCTAAAACATAGTTACTGGTAGAGCTAGAAAAATCCACATGCACATGCATTCAGATATATTTTCCAAGCAAGTGCCTGCTATGTTCAGAAGCTGTGTTTTTTTTACTCAACAGTGGTATCAATCAGGGATTGCCATAGGGCAGCAATATTGCATCATGGGAGGGAAAAATCTAATACAAATGAGACAATGGCAAGACCCAGAGTGATACAAAACATAGGCATGCCTAAAATAGCTGTTTATTTTTGCCTTAGGTGCTTCAGGGCATCCTACCTGGCATTCATCTGCTGCCTCAGAAGGCTGCAGGCTTTGGCCAGTCCTGTGTCTTACTCGACAACTCCTGTGACTACTCTGGTGTACTGGGACTGGCTGGGGTGGAGGCAGCTCTCCTGTATGGTCCTGTGCTTTGAACTGGCAGCTGAAGCAGTGCTGATAACACAACAATGATTGTACAGCTCGTGAACAGAGCTTGCACAGCAGCAAGTCTTCCTTTCACATTTTGCTCCCAGTGAGGAGGCTGGGAGGACTGGGAGAGGACCCAGATGGGACAGCTGACCCCAGCTGACCAAAGAGCGATCCCACCGTATGACACTGTGCTCAGCAATAAAAGCTCAGGGAAAGAAGGAGAAATGGAGGTCCATTTTCAAGGTTATTACATTTGTCTTCCCAACAGTTACATTCTTTCCTCAAAAATGTCTGAACAGCTGCCCACCGATAGAAAATACTAGACAAATTCCTCTTTTTGGTTTGCTTGCACAGCTTTTGCTTTCCCTATTAAACAGTCATTATCTCAACCTGTGAGTCCTTTTGCCCTCTACTTTCTCTCTGTCCTGCTGGGGGAGAGGGAGTGAGTAGGTGGGTGTGCACTTGGCCTTTGGCCTGGAGCAGCCTTTGACTCCTAAAGGTACCACTAGATATCTATATTTAGGCATAAAACTTGGTCTCCTACTGCTCACCCTTAAAGAAGTTTTGTGTCAGAATAACAGGTGTACAAAACCTTAAAGAGAGTAGAAAGAAATGAAAATGAAGCATAGCCACAAAAGCTTAGCAAATACTCGTCCATTTTGTATGGTAACCCCCAAATTGAAGAATATGATGGGATAAAGGCTTACACATCTTCCATTCCTGTACTTCCTGAATCCAACCCTGTCCATGTCTCTTCCTCTTCCTGATATTGTGTTTGCTTTAAACTCTTGACCATCTACCAGGGCTAAAAAGAAAAGCTGCAACCAGTTCTCTGCACTCACTGCCTTGAGAAGTGCTGGCCTTGCTCACTACTCAGTTTATTTGGGGATTGCATATTAATGGCAGGCCCGAGGAGATTTGCTCACTTATCTCCTCCTGGAAGAAACTGAGCCAAATGCCATACAAATGTATATTTTCTCTCTATAGCAGCATTGTCTTTGGTAATCACGGTGCTCTGCTGGCAACCAAACATCTCACATACTGCAGGGTCTTCTGTGAAGAAATGAAAACAAACAGTTAAGGAAAAATCACTTCAGAAAAAATTTCAGCAACACTGAAATGGTTTAAAGCTCCTCTTTCTCTGTAAATAAAGTGGTAAAGAGAATGAGATATTTCAGTGAAGTGCTCAGCCGCAGCAGAGGCACAGATGAATGGAACCAATGTATGCTCAACTAGAAAATGTTGAGTAGGGAAATTGTTCTACAAATGCCTTTTTTCCTTTCATCTGATCCCCCTGGTACATGCATTCCTCAGGAAAAGTGCTGTGTTGTTGTGGCAAAGGGATTTTGCAAGTATGAATATTGATCTATCCCCTAACAGAGGGAAATGCTTTAGGTACAGTGTAACTTGTGCCATTGTGTTGGAGTGCTCCAGTCAGTAAGTTTTGCGCAAAGGAATTGGATGATTGGGGATTTATACACTGACAAAGAACCTTTGTCCCATCCTCTATAAGTAAAGGCTTTAGAATCCAGTACATGTATCTTCCTTTATTATACAGATATTTTTTATCTGCTATGCCAATATAAAAAGACCTTGAAGTAAGTAGAGTGGATATCTTTAGGCCTCTTTACATTGCCATAATACTTCATTGATATTTTATAGAATACTCTATGAGACAGAGGCTATGAATATATTAAATTTTAGTGCAAGCCAAAGATTACACAGCTAGAACAGGTCTGGCCTCAAAGGAGAACAGATGAGGTGACATTTTTCAGCCACAGAGTTGGTGGCATCTTGCATTTTCATACAGACAACATGCAGCAGCTGTACTTGAGTTCACTTCTTACACCTGCACACACCTACAGTGCTACTTACAGAAAAAGCATTTCAAGAACCTGGAAAGAGAAGCTGGATGGCATCATCCACACTTTCTGATTTTCATTAAATAGACAACACTCCTTCTAGTCACCTTGCTCTGAATCAGATACTACCAGAGACATTTTCAGACAACTTCTGATTGATTTTATATTGTCATTTTAAATGCTGATAAAATGTCTGGAGTCATTGCAAGTGAAACTGTCAGGAGATGGCTTTTCTGGTTTTTCATAGCTGAACAGGATGTACAGAAGGAGAAGGTATTTCAGTGAAAAATGGTAGAGATGGCTAGCAAAGTTGCTGATCTACTAGATCACAGGAAAAAATGCCGATTTAACCTGAACAGCAATCTGGAGCTTGTATTTTACACCTTTTCTCTACTTTCCACTATTAAAATAATGCTTAATGCAATCTGGATCTTTTCTTGTGGATCCAAGTTGTAAAGAAATTTTTAATTATTTCAATAACTCAGAAAAAAAATCTTTAACTTAAGCGCTGTATCAGACTTGGGGTTGAACGCTGGGTTTTAGTCCGGAGGCTGAAAATAACAATTTTATCTATCAGGCTACGGTTTCAGAAAACATAGCAAATTTATGATAATGGTTGATTAGAAACCAACACCATGAAAAATTTGTTAAGTTTTCCTCTGTGAATATATTTATAACCTTCACAAGAAAACACTGACTGTGGATGCCCCATTCCTCGAAGTGTTGTGCACATCCCTTCCAACTCAACCCATTCTCTGATTTTTTGATAATACGGTCTAGCTTTGCATTCAGCCCTGCTTTGGGCAGGCAATAGGACCAGATGACTAAATTATTCTGTGACTCTATAAGTGGTAAAATAAAATTTCAAAACTGCAGCTGTTTATTTATTGTATTTGGGAAGAAATTTATGAACTTTTTTTGCTCTTGGGAAACAATTCATGGACTTTACTTGCTCTTTGGCTTGCAAACTCTTAATCAAACTTACTGTTCAGAAGTATTTCATTCTTTCTTGATATCGGTGAGAAGATTTGTGTGAGTGACTTGTGATTTGGGGTATCTTCTTTTTTAAAATCTTTTAAGGGACACCCACCTGTAGGCAGGGCCAGTGGGGCACTGTGAAGCAGAGAGGTGACCAAATCCCTGATGGTGACAGAGAGTTAACAAATTAAAAGGTACCAATGGAGCTGCTGAAATTCTCAATGCATGCACTATTGCAAATATAATATAATTTAGCCTTAAATGCTCTGTCCCTGAAAACTTTGTTCCATTACTTGGCCCTTTCCATGTGCTAGCAGTATGTTCACAGTCAGTGGGAGCCCGCAGATGTATTGTAGCTTGACAAGGAACAGTGACATGATGATCTATCTGAGCCTTCCTGTGCTTCCTCCTGAACTTTGACTACCATCATTATTGGGGTCCTTTATTATTAATCTACTTAAGAAAGCAAGAAAGAGTGACTAAGTAATCACTGAAAGGTGATAAACTCCTAGAGCAGTTCTTCAGACGGTCTAATGAAGCCCAAGCACCAGTCAGATCAGCAATTTGGCACACAGGTGGCTCCAGGGTGCAGTTCAGCCCCCTTGGAACCTCTGGAAAGACTCTGGGAACTAGATGATGCCCCAAATTAACAAAGGCTGTTGTTCCACAGGCTGAGTGACATTGAGTATTCCCAAACGGTTTTTTTATTATTATTATTAGATTAGAATCTGTTCTTAAATCACTAAATTGTGTGGAAATTTCCCATTCCAGAAGTAAGCAAACATTCAAGAGTATATATATTTTACTTAGCAGCTACCAGAGAAAAATATACAAAGTGGGAATCTGTTAAATACAAAACCTAACTGGATATAAAAATGTATTCCCTTGTCAGGTCTGTTTCTTTAATAGAGTTTCATTAAAGACAGAACCATTGTTTTATGGAATATTCTGTGGTTTAATAAATAAAATATGCAGCCGTTTAATGTATCTCAAAAATTTCAGTTTTGCATTGTACTTTAATTTTTCATCAGCATAAATTTCTCTCAAATAACTCTCTGCTAAAAGGCTTCATTTTGCTTCAGTACTTGTAAAATACTTTCTTTGATTGGTTTTGTTACCTCTGAGTTCATTTTTATTTAACCAATCCAGACAGGTGGCACTGAAGGTATAGTTCATTAATTAAGAGTTGAACGGATTCTTGGAACTCAATTCCTATAAAGCATAAATTTAGACTAGTAGGGTCCAAAATGGGGTAAAAGAGTGAAATCTGAGAGGTATTTGTTGAGTTTTGTGAAATATCTCAGTTGTTTTGTTCCTTTTGCCTAATGGACTGGTGATGATGACAGTAAAACTGGAGCAGTCTGTGGCACACTGTAAGGAAAGGAAAACAAAAAGAATAAGATTTAGAAAAGTCAAGATGTTTTAATTTCATGTCTACTACAGTCACCCAACCCTAAACCTGAGCACAAAGAGGAACCTGGAGCTCTGAACATACATGCAGTAACAGTATCTGAAGAAAGGCCAAAAAAAGTAGGTAATGAGAAATGCTTCCTGGTTTGGTCCAAGAAAGGATGCCCCTCTGCCAGACTGAATCAGCTTTTTGTTTGACATAGTCATATATAGTTTACTATATGTAGGGATTTTATATTTATATATTGAAATTCACAAATACAGAAATATACATCTACAGTATAGTTTTATGTGTATTAGGCACATAAGCAAATGCATAGTTATTGGAATTAAGACTGAGTAAATAGTTCTGGAATCCAGGGACAGGTTTCCAGGCTTCATTGTTACCCTGGTTGATTCATCATTTAAAATATGTTTAAACAGAGAACATAAAACCTACACGCTGCAATTGTCTCTGCAGCTCTCAGTGCATGCTGTCAGCTTACACTTTAGCAAAAGGGTGTACAGGACTGTACATAACTGGCACATCTCAGGGATGATGGAGGGGGCACAACATTATATGTCTACTTTAGAAATGCTCTGTTTCACCTGAGAAATAACGTGCTTCCGGCCTGAAAAATCTCTGTCAGTATTCAGAATAGAAGAGAGACAAACACTTCACAGAGTCAGAAAAATGCTTGAAGCAGCTGTAAGAAAGACTCTCCATCCTTTGATTCAAGGTCTTCTCAGCCATATGCCTGAGTTCACACATGGGTAACAGAACTGATCCAGGCCTGAGTAATTTTCATAGTGTTCTTTGCAACATATCATGCAATGTTGTCACAATAGTATCCTCAGGTCTTGAAAGAGCAAACCAGAAGGACATATACAATATCTTTCAGGATATTTGGATAGAGCGCCTCAGTCCACTTATAAGGTGAAAGAGTTTAAAATGTTATCAGAAAAAATAAGGGACTGATTTGCCCAATGTATTGTTAAAAATTCTTAGCTTTGCACAACACTGAGCAAAGCTACCAAATTTAAAACAATAACAATTAAAATTTAAATTAGTTTATTAAGTAACTTGTCAATAATTCAGACACTGTATCTGCCCTCTTGTTTCTCTTTCTTTTGGGGTTTTGCGATCACTGTTTGCTTCATTTGACCTTCAGCTCGTCTAGATTCCAGTAAACTCCAATGGAGAAATGCTAACATTCTCCAACTTGGACTGACTCACCCAGAGATTTGGGGAATTTTCACAGAATTGGTTTGATTACCATACAAACAGAAAAGGGTGATTGTGGATGGGGAAAGTGAAACCACCACACCGCTTCCACACAGTGCTGTCAAATAAATTAACATTCCCTTCCCAGGAGGGGAATTTGGTGTGCAGACATGGGAGCACAGTCAGTGCCCATTAACACAAACAGGGATGTGGGGGAGCTGAGACTTGCCTGACATGGGCCATAACCAGTTACTCTCCTCATTTTTCCACCAGCTCTCCACTGGTGCCCTGGTGTTCTCACCAGTTATGATGTTTTCAGCCTTTGCTTGTCTCATAGTGTTAAATGTCATTGTACGTTAACAGGTACTTTTTGAAGAATGCAGGGTGTAACTTTGTTCTGCGAAGAATATTATAGGTGTAGTCTGGCATTCACACAGGCATATAAGTGTCCCAAAACCACTCTTCTATGGGACAGGGCAATAAATCAGTATAAGCACATGTCTGCTGTATGTTTGGCTTTAATGAGAAGAGGAGACAGTGTAGATCAGCCACGATACAGGTGGTGAGGATGTCAATCCTTCCAGCTAGGCCCATTGTAGTAGCAGGATGTCAAGCCCCCTCTCACATCACATTGTGGAGCACGATGCTGATTTCACCTTCTACTTCTCCTTTGATTGTTAAACACATAAAAAATGGCACAAACGCTTCACTCAGTCCTATAAATACTCTGCATACCCATTTAAACCACACATATGATTGCAGCAGCAACAATTTGCATGCACTGTAATCTCATGATGATTTAGTTCTAGAGATAATCACTGATTCACTAATTAATTTAATAGAAACTGATTCTTTCAGATCTATTGTAAGCTCTGCCAAATGTCAGAAGGCTTACAACCCAGCCAGTGAAAGAGTGGATTTTAACTCACATACAGAATATGAAAATTTTCTGACCCACAACCTCAGCACCACAGTCAGTTCCCTTGCGTGACTGAATCCCTGATTTCCTGTGGGGAAAGAGTAAACCAGCAAATCTTAAGCTCAGCTTGTGTTGAGATACTCCAAGTGTCTCAGTTAGATTCCTTTTGCATTGCAAAAAATTGGTTATGTACACTCCAAAGTGTTGACAATACACAGTTACACACTGATCCCTTGTCTATAAACGACTGTAGCAATAATAGCACTTGAAGATGGGAAAAGCAGTATTTCTGAGACTTATAAATATTGTGGCATTTTTCTCGTTATAAAACTTCAAATTTTGTGAAAATTATCTATTAAAGTAGCAATAAACCTCCATCAGCAACAGTTGAATGACACCCCCAGCCTTTCATTCACATACTTGTTCTGAAGCTCTTCCTCAGCCAACTTCTTGTACCACTAGTAATCTGTCACCTGGAAATGACGCTATATGTGCTACTTATATCAGTGACAGTGCTCAAAACCAAAGTCAGACACAGATAGCTTCTATAGGATCTTTAAGGTTGTCATATGGAATATCAACTATTTCATGTTCAAGCTCTTTTTTCCACTGACTAGTTCCAAATTTGTTTTAAATACATGCTGAGAAGAAAGCAGCAGTATTAGACCCTAATCCGGCAAAAATCTAAGCATGTGGGTTTCTTCCACTGCAGTAGTAACATGACTAAAGTAGTGATGAAGTTTACTGAATTTGCTTTGCTTTGATGAAGTTGTATTTGTGAAAGTAAATCTAGTTGCTGCACTAGAGGGATGCAGTACATAGCTTTTCTAAATAGAAGATGAGCTATAAAATCTGATCCCTTTTTCTGCTGTGAGCTACATTATGACTCCTAGTTTAACCACAGAGCAAAGGAACAGCAAACTACCAAAGAGATGATATTGGCAAAGCCCCAGTCATTATTTTCAAGCACAGTTTGTTTGAACGTGGGCAATTTTCTGAGTTCACTTTTGTCCTATAAGAAATGGGATCTCCTGGCTCCACTTTCTTCTACTATTCTCATGTAAACTCTGGTCTAGGACAACTAGATTGGGTGCTCTTTGAGGAAACATAGCAAATGCAATGGTCAAACATATCCCCTAGTAGCATATCCATAATTTTCAGTGACCTTAGCTCTTACAAGTCATGCAAATTATTTATGCTTGCCATTACAACCTTGTTTACTCTTTGTCTGCACTATGTAGGATCACAGAATGGTTTGGGTTGAAAGGGACCTTAAAGATCATCCAGTTCCAATGCCTGACATGGGCAGGGACACTTTCCACTAGACCAGGTTGCTCAAACCCCCATCCAACCTGGCCTTGAAAATTTCCAGGGGTGGGGTATCCACAGCTTCTCTGCGCAACCCGTGCCTGAGCCTCATCACCCTCATAGGGAAGAATTTCTTTGTAATGTCTAGCCTAAATCTGCCCTCTGTGGTTTAAAAGCCATTGCCTCTTGTTCTATCACTACAGGCTCTTTTCTATAGTACCTCTCAGCTCTCTTGTAGCCATTTTAGGTACTCAAGGTGCTGTAAGCTCTCCCTGGACCCTTCTTTCTCGAGGATGAACAACTCCAAATTTCTCAACCCATCTGCATAGGAGAAACACTTCTTTGCCTTCACCCCATGTTTTTCATGTCTGGAGGGA
Source organism: Corvus moneduloides (assembly GCF_009650955.1). Lineage (NCBI taxonomy): Eukaryota > Metazoa > Chordata > Aves > Passeriformes > Corvidae > Corvus > Corvus moneduloides. The sequence continues at coordinate 9,330,507 of NC_045478.1, forward strand.
TTGCTACTTCCTCTAGCCCAGGTTTACACAAAGCTTGGAGGACATTCAGTTCATAACTCCTCCTTAGGCACTTAACTGTGGAAATTCAGAATAAAATAACATCAGTGACACTTTGGAATGCAAGGTAAGCCCCTAATCTCATAAAATAAGATGAGATCCTTGTAGGTCAGCGGAGAGAGAGAGACTTTAATACCTAACTGAAAAATGCCTGAGTGAAGACACGAACGCTCCCACAGAACTTCTTAAACATCTATGTATAATCCAGGCTTCATTGCAGAGGCCAAATTTATATTAACTTCAGCAGCGCCAAGGCTTCACCCTCAGTTTTTAGTTCCAACAGGGTGGAAAGCCAACTTTGGAGAAAGTCATGGGACTGAGAAAAAGGAGAAATGTTGGGGGTGAACTAAAAATTAAAATGAATAATGAATTTCAACTAAGTTAGAGCTGGGAAAAACTGTCAATACTGACAGTGCTGTTTCAGCTGGGATCAGATTCTAATTATTTTATGAAGAATATTTTAGCAGAAGATAAGCAATTTAGCAATGTCTCTTCTGGAACTGCTTCCACGCTTATCCGAAGTCTGTCCTCTTTCTTGCACGCTTTTAAAATTTATTTGCTTATTTTTGCCTTCCACACACTAACATTTTTCCAAGTTGCTCAGCTTGGTTCTCCACTCTTTCTGTAGAATGAAAGCTTTATTGTTCCCTGTGAATGCTCCATCACTTTCCCCTCCTAGCTTCACACTTTGGCACAAGCAGACTCTTTTGAGCTTCTGTGTGAAGACCACCTGCAGTAGACCTTGGAATGACTAACGTGGAGGTGGGCTGAGATCAGCTTTAACTTGAGTTTCAAATGTACTCTACAACTCTTACTGTTTCCTACTCCCCAAAACTACTTCATTTCCCATGCCAACTGCTAAAGCAACAGTCCTGAAACAGGGAGCAATGATTTACTGTGGCTCTTCTTAATACATGAACATTAATTTTATTTATTGTACCAACTACCAAATTTACTAGAGATGAGGTCCATGATTGACATTTTGAAGGAAATATTGTAGATTACTCAAATCTATGGATATACCTGTAGAGATTTATAGACCATTGCCTTCAACAGTTAGAACATAGTATATGACTAGTGCTGAGATCATGTCCAATGTTCATTTGCTCATTTACTTTTGCAGGCAGAAATGAAATGGTTGCCAATTCACAAAATGAAAGGGATTTTTTTTATAATAATACATTGGAAAGTAAATATGTAGAGGTAGGCTAAATGAAAATTATAATTTAATAGCAAACACATAAACTCAGAACCAAAGCAAACTATTTGTGATTTTTAACTGCTTGAAAATTGCATTTAAGAAAACAATCTATCTTATGAAAAAATCTATCCTATCTGATCCTATGAAGATTCAGTACTAGTCAAAGGACACATTACTTCCCTAGTCCTATGCCTGGTAAAGAGTGCCAAAGGAGAGAACTCACAGAGGTTAAGCACGGTGTTTGATGGGTCAGTAGTGACAGCTCAATTCTCTAGCCATTCTCTTAATCAGGTAAGAGATACTTTGAAATCAATGAAACTGCTCAGGATAAGAAATAAGGTGACTGAGTGCACAATCAGCCCCAATAGAAAAATTCCTTGTAGTTCACTGTGCAGCTAAGCAGATAACAAGAATCTGCAGTTTCCAAATATCCCAGACACATAACAGCCAGACACACACACAAGTGCATGTGCTGGGGAAATGAAATTAGCAAATGGTGTCATTTGATTTAGCATATGATCTGGCAGGCATGAGCTTGTCTCTGATGTGTTTTCTTGTTGGTGCTGGAAAAAGAAAAATATGAAGCCAGTTAGGAATGTTTCTGAATGTGATGCTTTCCTTTTCCTTTTCTTTCAGTAAAAACACTGGAGATGTTTAAAATCCCTAAATCATACAAGTCATATTTTTAATATCTTGTACTGGGGATAACCTGTTTAATAGTACTGGAAATCCCCATATAGCATATCTAGGTGTATCCAGATGGATTGCTTCCATATGAAGACATTTTCTTTTGCCATTTTTTATTGTATTGTATGTGTCTGTAACTTATGTTTTTTATAATGAAGGGCTACTCTTAATAACCTTCTATTTATTTTATTTTATTTTTTTCAGAAAGAGCAGATGTGATGAAGTGAATGAGAGCTATTGGTTTAATAAAGCACAGTCATCTTCTCTCAGATGTTACAATAAACCAGATTAGATAGAGCTTTAATGGATAAAGTTCCAGTGTTACTTCTGCTGTTGATAAATGGTCTGAAATTTCATTTACTCTGCTCTGTGTACCTTGCATACATGCCTGTGTTTAACTGTTTAGAAACTGGAATTGTAACAACATGAAAGCAAAGAACCCCAGGATCACAAAATAGCTCATTATATAAATGATGATTCCTACCTGATAGGGAGAAGTGAAAGGTAACAAATCCTTCCCTCTCAATTAAATTCCTTTCATGAGAGTCTTTAGTACATTTCTGGCCATAATGTCAGTCAAGCAATAACAGAAAATTCAGTGTCATTATGGAAAAAAGACATTAAATCTGTTTTAGAAGTGGAGAGAGGGGATGCGCAAATATACTTCAAAGAGAGGGTCTTGTTTTCCTTTTATTCCCTCAGTATTTCCATGAAACCTAAGGCAATGACATCACAACAAAACAAGGTTGCCAAGATATACTATACAAAAACATGTTTTCACATGGTTACATTTTCTGCAAATTATAGTTCTTGGAATATAAATCAGAATAATTGTTTAAATCGGAGTGACTGTTGAAACAGATTTACAGAGATCAAATCAAAAATGTAATAATTCTTGTGGTTTCACTAATGCTCAGAGCACCAAATACTTCTGAAAATTTTGGTTGTCAGTTATATATAGTGTTTACATTAACATGCTGCTTGAACAGAGAAAATATATATTTTAAGATGAAAATGTGAATCCAGGGTTACAAGAATGTTTCTGAAACAGCTAAGTCATCTTGCTTCAAGTAAAACCAGATGTTTGCTTAAAGTGAAAGGCAATCATTTCTTTTAATTATGTTCACTGGTTAGGCCACCAGGAATATCCATATGTGCACACAATGATCCAATTAAAATCAAAGACCTTACGACGGAGAAAGCAATCAACAACTGAAAGACCACCAAATGACATGCAAGGCACTGACCTGGATTCCACTACCTCCGTTCACTCATTTTCACTCAGCAAGTTGAACAGGAGAGACTGCTGTAGTCTGCCAAGGTCCCCTGGGAGTGTCATGTCCTGTGTCCCGGAGGTATCTTCAGGAGCAGTGGCTTCCTAAATGGCTGCTCCAAATTGATGAAACTGGACTAGACACATTTCTCAACTTTGCACAGGGTCAATACCTGCAAAAACATTCCATATGCAGTAAGGAAACAGCTGCAACACTCTTCCTTGGTCATTTCAGCCTTTAGGATGTATGACACTGTGGTGAGTCTAGTGGAAGAGAGAAAAATACGGAAACTCATAAAGTGTTTTGCATGAATATTTGCCCGGAAGAGAAGGAGATGGAAAAATGGATCAAACAAGTGGATATTCATGTCCTCCTGAAATCCTGCTTGTAAATGCCGTGTGACTGTGCTTGGCGGAGACTGTAAGCACGAAACATTAGCATGATATTTCTTAAATAACCCATGCTCTAACAGCTCTTCCTGTCCTGGATGTATCATATGCACTTATCACCTCAGTTTTGGTAATGTTGGTGGCTGATGGTTTTGAAACTTTACAATACTTTTCATAGTTTGAAATTTCCATTGAAAACTGTGTTGGTCATATATACAAGGATATATTCTTAGTCCTCCTTTGAGGACTCATTTAAAGGGAAAAACAACATCGTCTGGGAACTGGCAGCTACCTTAAGTAGGACCTTCTCAGCTCCTCTGTGATTCTCTCATCAGACAAGTACAGCTCTATATCCATCTATTTCAATGACAACTATGTATAGTATATAAAAAATTTTGCATTACATTTACTTACTATGAAATATACACATAATATTTACATAAACACAGATGCCCACAAACAGCACTTACACGGATATAATATGTTGCAAGTGGACATAACATCATATCCTCTGGTTTTCTTTTTATAATGTTCTTTCTGGAGCTGAATATTTTCTCCAGGAAGACTTGACAAGTTAATAACTTCTTCTGTCCATAGTTTTCAAGTGGTACTACATCAGCTGAAAGGTACAGGACCCTTTTTCTTCTGTGGCACACATCTTGAGCCTCCTTTTACCTTTTGCTGGACATTGCTCAGTTTTTTGGTGGTATTTTATGTCAAACAGTTTCTTCACCAGTTTATGAAAAAGAAAAGAAAAAAAAAAGAGGGAAAAAACCCCTTTGTTCAGTAAAAGGTATTCTCTGACCATGCGCATTTGTCAGAAGAGCTGGCATTTTCACGCCAGACTGAATATGTGATCAGGTGATAAATTGTCTTTATAAAAAACATGGATAAAACATATGGCTGCAGTGAATCCAGTAGGATTTTTAACCCTAATTTCAATGAGCCAAAGAACATCCCTTTCTATTTTCCCAGGTTACTTCTGTCATGGTGGGGTAGGTCATTTCACGTGCAGTTTCTGTGAAGGTGTTCTCCTCGTCTCATTGTGCATGACCTTGGTTCAATTGCCATACTGTTTTGCTTTTGTTTTCTAGTCCACTTTTTTCAGCAATACCTCTCACCAAAGAAGAGATCCTTTCACTTCCATCCTCCTTGCTCTGCAAGACAACCTTTCCCTCTCCCAAGATTTACACTCAGATTAAGGCCAGCATTCTTTGATAAATATGGATATGTATACATAACACCCATGTCCATGACAACTTTATTTTAATCTTATGAGTACTGTACAGTCTTTAAAATTTTTCTCCTTCACATGGCTTCACTTAACTGTCAGTGTTCTCACAGGGCCCTCTGTGCATTGCAGCCAATTCTTTAAAGCTCCTCTGATTGTTTTGACTAATAAGAATTTACATTAAAACTCTGGGCCAGGATATTTAGAGGGGAAAAAAATCATGCAGACCCTTTAGTAGCAGACACTTGATTTTTGTTGATTAGCTCATAGATACATTGCCAGCAATATCTTCCTCAAGGCCCACTCCTGTCTTGAAATACATCTTCACCAGCTTTCAGCATGAGACAAGAACCGAAACAAGTCCGCATCAGAGTGCATGACCTCCAAGAACTTCTGGCACTGCTCGATGGAAAGTAGATGGCTTTAATGCTGATATAGAAGGGTAGCAGGCAGGCTAATTTGTATCCCAGAAGGATCCCAAAATATGTCCAAGTTATTATTTATTACTGGAAGTTATAAAATAGAGTTAAGGCATATTTTATTGTTTATTATCCAAGTCATAAAATATACAAGCACAGGAAATATAAACAACAGCAAAACAAGCTGAGAGAAGGCAAACTTTCAGCTAGCTGAATCATCTCTAAATTCTAAATATTATCTCATGATGGATGGCTGCTGGAGTCCGCAAAGGACTATACCAAGTCCAGTTCCCTGTTTCGCACAGACCACCCCTATAGAACACTTCAATCCAACTGTGTTATCACATACCCTGCCTCAAAACAGAAAGTTTAATTTCCTCATCACCATCTGATGAGTCTTATGTTGTCTCTGGACTGCCTTTTTTTAGAAAAATTGTACTTTTCCACTGTGTTTCAAGGAACAATCAAGAAGGTCTCCTTTCCTTACCGTGCTGGCCTGGGTGAGATTTTCTAGTCTAGATTTTATAACCTTTCCAACACTAAATTCTAATCATTTGCCAGTGGTACATTAAGTGATAGAAGCACTATCTGTTGCATGTACTGTGAGTTCCTGCTCATCCTCATTTATTATTCTTCTTTTCCATACTCCTTCGGAAGCAGCACATCGTTCCATACATCCTTCTTTCCATGCTTCACCACAGAGTACGCTACTGCAAATCTGAGGGAGACTTAGGGAAAGGATAGGAAATCAGATGATAACAGAAAAAAGGGTCACAAATTATATAACTAACACATTTAGTATATTCACACGCCCACACAGAATCCACATGGTCACCATTACAGGCATGAGCATTTCTGGTTTTAAATCCTCTGGTGACTGGGACTCTATAGCCTCTCCAGAAAATTTATTCCATTCCTTGACTGTGCCTTTTTTACCTAATATATAATAAAATTGTCCCTCTCTGCAAGTTAAATTGGTTACATCTTGTTCTATGGATCATGGCTGTGAAGAGCAGATTATTCCACTTCCTTGTAATTTAAAGATTCCCAAAAACCAAACATTTGCTTTTGAAGCCCCCTGACTGGATGGGCTGGATTCAGCATATCTGGAAATCTTTAATTAACAGAATGAACACCTTAGGACTGACTGAGCAATCTGAACCAATCATTCTATTTCAAATGAGGCTCAAAAGTCATTTCTAGAACTTGCAGACAAATTGTATGGTGGATGGAAACATCATTGTAAGATCTCAGAAGTTTGCAAAATTAATTCATTTTTACAACAACGTTATGAACTTGGAAAATGTGAGGCTTAAATGGGAAAAGTTCAATATTTGTCTTTTCCTCTCCTACTTCTCATTTCATTTAGCCAGAAAATGAACTCAATGTTTAACAAAAATATGCTTTCTATCAAATAATATTCAATTATTACATTTGTTTAATAGAGATTAATAATTAAGCAGCCCAAAATGCAATCACTATTATAGTTTATAGATAAGAGAAAAACATTTGAAAGGATCTTAAGTAAACTACAAAAATGTGGGTTAATCTTATGAACAAGTGAAAGTCCATAATCCTGTTTAGGCCATGATCTGCTGGTAATGCAATTGCAATTAAAGTACTCTGTGATTTATGGAAGTCAGAAAGGAAATTACTCAAAAACATCTACACTGAAGGCTTGTAACTAGCTCCCTTCTCCCAAAGGACAGGACTTTAACCATCGCCATGGCTCAGCTCAGAAGATCTTTGACTTGTTTTGCAAAATGTTTGTTTGACTTCTTCAACTTCATATGTTAAATGTGCTCGGCTCAGTAAGATAACTGGCACAGAGGGTTGCAAGACTTGTAATTACAATATCAATCCTTATAAGATATTTTCTAACAAATGGAGGAGTCTATTTTTATTCTATTTTCATATTCCTTGAGGAAAATGTTCAGACTAATTAATTTCCCTTGCCATTGAGAACTCAGTGCACCAATAAATATAATTATGATCTCTTTTCATTTTTAAAATTTTAGACTCTTTCAGTCTGTTCTAGTTATTAAAATATCCATTCAGGATATTAATATTAATGGCAAGGATAGAAATGAAAAATTTTTCACTACTAATAAAAATTCTGAAGTTGTTTTAATTTTAAAATATTTGCAAGTCTTTTAGCTTATTTTAAAAAAGCAAACACTCAAAGTTGCCACATTGAGAACATTGCAACAGACTATATAGATTATAGGAAAAATGGATTCATTAAACCCTAGGCAAAATATTTGTGAGTTTTCTTTAGCCATGTTAATTCACCAGAAAATGAAATAATAACTGATTTTATAAGTGAAAGATTAATTAACTGACCTTGGGAAAAAACCCCACAAACAAAAAAAAAACAGGATTCCATGCTACTTCCTGAGTTAAAGAAATGAGAAGTCATCCTCCACTAAGCTTTTTGCTGCAGTGCAGATATACATTTTAAGGACTAAAGTAACTGATGGCAGTGATACAGCTGGGATCTGAAATAATTGAACTTTTAAGCTTCATCAAGACAGTGAACATAAAGGTTCTGCAAATTACTGGCACTTCCAGTCTGTTTGATTTTCACAAGGCCATTAGGAATACCGACTGCTAACAAATACCAAAGCCACTTGAAAATCACTAAAAGGTTTTTCTCTGTGGCAAAAACCTACACCGAATGGTTCTAGCTCATCTTCGCTTTTAAAAGTTGCAAATGCCCAATGGCTGGCCCTGCTCTGCCACCCACAGATGACATTCAGCCAGTACCTGCAGACAGAGCCAGCGAGGGGCTGTAGAGCCCAGCTGCAGTGGGGAAGGGGTTGGGAGGATCGCTCCCTCTGATTATGAAGTGAGGCAAGAGATGGTGAGACCACAGCTCTGCAAATGCAGACAAAGGGACCCAAGGCCAGAATTTTGTCAGCTGCAATGGCCTCATAGGCCATTGATGCGACTTACAGGCCATTTCCATGGTGCAGTCAAAAATGATCTCAGGAAAATATCAACACATCCCAAGGGAAATCGGAGAACCTGCACACATTGTGATTGCAGCCTGGCAGGGGCAGCCCAGGCTGTAGATTCCCTGATGGGTTTAAGGTGGGGGGATGGGAGGTAGAGGTAAGAATCTGATGGAAATGATCCTCCACACACTCCCCATCCCACCAAGGAGCAGCTCCAGAAACCACCTGGAGTCTGGGTGAGAAGATTAGAAGGTGTCTGTTGGTAGAACTGCCACCATCAGTATCACGATTGCACAGGGAAGTGGCAGGGAAGTATTCGGAGTTTAATTTCCTGCTGGTGCTAAAAGCCAACTTACTAGTTTCAGTTGAGTTCTTCAGAAACTGATTCACTCCTTGGTGCCGTTCTCTGATGCCATCTCATTGTTCTTCATAGATCTTTGCACTGTGGACATCAAAATAAAGCCCCAGGGTGGTTTGCACCAAATCTGAGGAGCTATTGATGAATGAAACCATTAGTCTGCTTAGAAGTCTGTTTGCAGCTGTTTATCAACCATCATTTTTGATCCTTTTAAAAGAAATTACCTTCTTTATCACCCACTTAAAATAATTTATTGGGACTCATTGCTTAGGCAGATTACTTCTATTTAATGTTATGTGGATTCTGTGCCCCCTCCTTCTTAATGAAAAAAATCAACAAAAATTAAAATCTCTAACACTGATCTTTTTCTCTCATCATCAGTGTAATATGTTGCTGTAATATTATTGCTACATCTAAGTATTTTGAAATCTATTTTCATAAGCAAATGACAGTTGCCTTTAATTAAATTCTTCAAATTTGTTATGAATCTGGTTGAACTATGTATTCCATAGTTTTGTCTGAAATCATCATCCCCCTGACAATCCTGTAATTGCTAGCATCAGTTTAATTATTCCTTTTACATTTAGTCTTGGCACTATCTTTCTTCCAATAGTCTATCATTTCCAAAGTCTTGAAATACTCACTGAAAGAGAATGCTGTAGATTCTAAAATCTTCCTTGGACGGCTATTTTAAAATTTAAAAATGAAAATAAGCTGGATCTAATGTTGATTGTTATTTAAGAACACTTATTACTGGACAATAGCATTTTATATAATGTATTATTTACCTTTCTCATGCAGAGTAAAAATATATATATTAAACACAGATGTCTTTGTATGTATTGTTATTTACTGTTATAAAAATAGATCAATAACCTGTTCATTTTATTTTAGTCCCAAAAACTGCTTTCTTCATACTGTCCTTAACACTAACAGCCAGATTTCCTCTTACAGTGTCAGTTTTCTGCAGCTTCCAACAGAATAACCCCAACCAAATCCACATTATAAATAGGGATTTTTTGCTACACCTGTTACAGATATAGGTATAGTTACTGCTGCTTTCATTGGTAAGTGTTTTGGTTCTTTTAAACAAGGTTTTCAGTCATGGGATTACAGTGTTTAGGGTTTGTAAACAGTTTTTAATTACCACTCACATTTTTCTGATTAAATTTTTCCTCCCAGATGGTTTGTTTCATAATTGTTTTCAGCTTTGTGAAACTGATCTTCGCCAGGCACACAGGGTATGCACACACATGCACACACGCACAGGCACACACGCTGCAGGCATTAATCCGTGTGTGTGTGTGAGCATTTGGGAGTGCGTGCGGCTGTGTGTCCGTGTGTGCCCTGTACAGCCATGCACAGATGGTCAGGATTTTACTATGTTTATTCAAAGCAACTACAATCAAGTCACAAACACTTGAGCTGAACCACAAGCATTGGGAAATTCTTCTACTAATTTAGTGTCTAACACAGGATTGCCCTGCACTGTATGCAACACATTCTGACTTAGACAATCAACATGAACAATATTTTTAAATTCTCGGGACATTCAGTTCTGGCAACATGCAGCCACCAGCCAGCGTTCCCCAGACTCCTGAAGTCCCCCAAAAGGAATCCTTCATCTTTCCCAAGACACTGAAGATTGGCGGTGCTTATTTGATTTGATTGTAACAACCAATACTGAAAATAATTTAGAAATAAATTAACATCACAGTATGAAAAGCAGCATAGAAGAATATAAATGCAAACTGCAGGTCTTTCCAACATTGAATTATAATCACATTAACATTATATAACGCAGTCAGAAAATATCAAAGAGGCAGAGATTAAGAGGTTAAAATAAACAGGAGATTTCATGGGCAGAAATGGTCAAAAAGCCAACCTGATCAAACCCAGCCAGAAGTGGTACACTTGTGGTGTCAGACAGAATAACTTCATATTAGAAATTTAAAATAAAAATATCTGTCTTATTCAGATAGGGGTAATTTAGCATTACTGGTATCCGATTTTCCTATATGCAGTGAAACAAAGATTTTTATCTGCGATGAACTTGGAAGAGAAGGGTTGGGCTCCTTGGTACAGTTTATTACAGCCCTGTCTCTCCAGTCCTACATAAGGGTACTTCAGCAGCTATGCACAATCTGTTTTGTAACCAGGGGGAGACTCCATTGCCTAAACTGAAGGATTCAGTGTCATTCTAGGCACCGAGCTGTGTCCTACATGGCCTCCACCTGAGTCCGCAGAAAAGAGAGTTCCTTGAAGGCCTGAAACATCTCTCAGCTCCACTCAGATATATTGGGTAGTTTGAGGTACCTCAAACACGCCTGGTTGCCCATGTTTAGGCAAAAGGATCCCATCTACCAGCAGCTTCCAAATTTAGGATTTCTTTCTTAGCAGGTTGGCCATCTACTAAGAATTTTCAAGGTAAATGGAAGTTTCACATTTAATGATTTTTTTAATATAATTTACTGCGTATGTTTTCTCTCCTTTACTATTGATGTGATCATGTATTTTCTACACTTCATACCAGTGCCATGTATGAATTCATATCTTATCTGTACTGATCTTCATTTTCTTTCTTGGTTCCGTATTTCATATTTTAATTAAAACTCTGATCTCAGTTTTTCTGATGCAAAAATTTCCACTGTTCTCAGGGCTTTCCTGCCTTCCCTTCTTCTGTCAGTACAATGCTTCCTACCTGGTTTCACTGTGAAATTTTGAAGAACTTCAGTTCTCCAGAAGTTCTCCAAGAAATTCTTCAGTGTCTGACGTACAGCCTTTTTTTTTGCACCAGAAGTAATCAAACGATTCATCAAAATGCAAGAACCTTGCAAAGATTGGAAGAGGGTTGGACAAGATATTCAACTCTCCATCCCATGCAAGAAAAAGCATTTTTCACATTGGCTGTACTGAGACCTGGCAACCAGGGAGTACCTTCAGGAAGGTCTGTGGTGGTGGACCCTCTTCCTGCTTGTGCTCAGACCAAGAGCACATAAGCCCTTTTCCCAGAACTGTGGAGAATGCTGCCTGATCCTGATGCTTCCAATCTGGCAAAGATAATGTCATATAATGATGTCATTTGGTTGCCTGGTCTCCTTTCTTGAATACTAAATATAATGAGTAATTATTACTATTATTATTATTATTATTATGGCTCTTATTACTATTATTATTATTATTATTATTATTATTATGGATCCAAAATATATCAAAACCTCTTCAATGACTTATTAGGATATTTTCAAAATACTTTTCAACCCGTGATTAATCTCTGCAGTATAACTAGCACTAGTCCTCCCAAAACAGAAATGTGTGCATTTTGCAGAGCCAAGAAATTTTGAAATAAAATGTTTATTTGAAGGACCTTATCTTCATAGGTGTTATTTATGGTGAAGGACCATACCTGCACAGATGTTAGTTTGCCCAGGGACAAATGTAGCCATGTTAATCACACATTTCCAACACAATCTTCTTGGTGAGGGGCAAGGTAAAAATTAGTGATTTTATTTAAAAGTGCTGTGTTGGGATTACTCAATAGTCATCAGAAAAAGATGAAGGAGTCTCCAGGGAGGTTTCATTCTACTCATTTCAGGATCAGATTAAACACATTTTGATGTGTCTACTTCCCTACAGGGAGCATGTAGCTGTACATTGCAGACACTCAACATTCAGAGCTGAACATAACTTTTCAAAATCCCACTTTAAAGTGAGAAATCCTTTTTTTCTATATATCATTATTAATGACCATTAAAAACATACATCTAGCCTCTGCTTTTGTTAAGAGCTTGATTTACAACAGCCCTAAGGACATTATTTGCAGATTATGCTGACAGATTAATCACACTGTGTTAGCTAAATTTATGGCACATCATATCGCATCTCCAACATTACATGTATGCATAAAGAACAGTAAGTACACCTTAAACTTTTATTTGAACACAGTTTTAATTTGGGCTCTTCTGATGCTCTAATGTTTAAAAAACCTAATAATAAACCAGGATGTACATACCATAATGATAGTGTAGCAGCTCACGTAGTGGTTAAGATTAATGTTCTTATTAACTGTGTCAAAGATCAAGCTATTATATACAAGCGTGCAAATGCTTTGGTGACAGGCACATTGTGACCTCAAACAGATGTGTTGGTGGGTCAGTACACACACTGATGTCTTGAACCAACCTAGAACTTCTGGGAGTGGCTAATACACAAGTAGAGCAGTAATACAGAAGGGACACACAGCTAACATCTCCACAGGGGCCTACTGCACAATTCTTGAAAGTGAAACTGTCTGAAGGCTCCCAGTCTCTGAAGCTGAGCTTTATCAGAACACAAAACATGAATTTATGTTTGAGAAATGCTTGGTACCTTTTGGCCCTGATGTTGAATGAGGCTCCTATGAGCTACTCTGCTATTATCATCCTCATCATCTTCAGTCATGCTGCTGGGTTTTGACCATACATCCCACAATATACTTGAACATCCATATGGACTCTGTGAAAGGAGTTAGACATGGCCCTGACATCTACGCACATTACTCCCCCTGAAATCTCTGGGAGTTATGTGTACATCTGAGGGCAGAGTTCGGACCATAAAGTTTAAGTACAAGCATCTGGGCACAATTTTCTCCAGTGAGCAGGATTCCAAGTTTCTGTAACATCTGCTGTGGGAACTATAAGTACTTTATATTAATGTTGTAAACTGTGTTAGCTATAATCACCTTTTTTAATGGGAAAAAATGCAGTCATCTCCACCTGGTGATTCCAGTGATGGAGACACCTGTCTGCTAGGAATTGGATTGAGACCATCAACACATTTCACACAAGCAGTTGAAGGGCTATGAGATGATAATGGCCTGAGGTTATAATTTGCAAGTGACCCATGGATGCTGGGCTTTTGCCAGCAGACATCATTGTCAGATAAGCGTTTGTTTCTCTGTAGGGACTGAGCTAGTTCTATCACTTCATATTTTTGCAAACCGTTTGGCTAAGAGATAACAAATGCAAGCACGCATAGGAAAGGAAAGAAGCCTTTAGCTGTGCTGTGTGTACAGAAATCAGAACTATGCAGTAGAATCTATTCTTATTCTTTTAATTGGCTTCCTACTTATGATGCAAATATATAGCAAGTAATGGTTTAATGTTTCCCAATGCCATCAGTAGTACTCTTAGCTGTTTCTGGTTTCTTGATGTTTGTTGTCAATCTCATTATATCTCATTATGTATGATTATGGAGAAGTACTTGATGACACTTTATACTTAAAACTAATTTTCCTCATCTATCTAATTAAGGGAATAGTGAGGAGAAGCAGAGTCACACAGCCCACAGTCAGGTGTATTTTGCCTTCCATAGGTTGTTATTGATACGTGAATCAGTCAAATTAAAAGAACCTGGAATATGCATATCACTTTTTTACTACCGTTGTAGTAAAAAAGTGATATGCATAAAAAAGTTTTTTTATTACAATTGTAGAATGTCATTATAAGAAAAGAGAAGCTGCAGTTGAACTCTAGATGGAGTTCTAAAGAGCTAGGTATGTACCCAGATACATTTAAACTTAAAATAAATCCTACAAGAATCCTTTTATTGGAGGAGGAATATTTTACCACTCCTGCTCCTATGCTAAATTTAGTTTCAAAACCGTCCAAAGGGCAATATTTCCAACTGCATTTTTTAATGATTTCTTACTGCCTGGCCTGTGGAAATGAGTCGAAGCAAAAGGAAAATTTAGTGGCAAACTTTTCCACTTTTTCTGTGAAACACTGTTGATAACCAGCATACCATTCTCTAGGAAAAGGAAGTATATATTTTGGAAAACTGACAGTGATTCAGTCTACTGCAGTACAAAAGTAAACCAGGCCGTCAATCCTCAGTACCAGCCTGTACTCTGGTCTGATGTCAGCATCAAGAGAAGGGGTTTCTCAGCTTACAAAGATTCCTGTATGGATCTACACATGTACTGTACATATAGACAGAATCTGTAAGGTGGAAGAACGAATTGTAACATGGAAGAATGGATTGACATCCCAGAATCCTATAAAAACACCACATGGAAGTCTTTTTGCCGCCAGTAAAGTAGAAACCAACTAGTGACTTCGTTCTCCCCAAAATGAACCCTATTATGAAGCTCCTGATGCTAAAATCAACCTCCCACAGAAGGATGGTGTGCAAGGGTGCACCACATCCATGAAACCTCAGGGAGAATCTCCTCTGCAGCTGTAACCCTCAGGTGGCAGTACCTAGATGTAGTTTTGCCTTCTTGGATGAACATGAATTAATTCTTGGAGATTTTAGACCATGCACCACGTGTTTGCTAACTTGTAAAGCCAAGTAGCAGAAGTATTGTTAATATTTGCCTCTGAGTCAAGGGTCAGTAGATATCAATATAGCTGGGAAAGGTTAGTTTGCTAAAGCCAGCTTAAAGCCAATATGGGAGTATAATTTTCCTCTGCTTGTGATTTTATTCCCACTGATTCCAGCTCCAAGCATTGAGATGGACTGATAAATGCATATTTTTACTGGATAAGCAGATAGGGGACTCACAGACAAAAAAATTCCACCAAACTTTTATTTTTACCATACTCAAATTGTTGCTAAGGAGCAGGTTTTCTTCCATGCAAAATAAAATGAACTTGGATAAATTGAAATCCTCCAGCTTAAACTGCATGTTATTAACACTGGCTAAGAAAAGTTCTTATTTTCTGGCATCTTCAAGCAGTATGCCTTCAAAAGGAAAATTTAATAACTTGCTTCTTACCACAAGAATGGACTGTAAGCAGAATTACCCATCAACAGCTTTAAACTCTTCAGTTGTTTGGATGTGAACAGCCTTCAAGAACTTTTCTGGATTCATCAATGTTGTGGGAACCTTCCACTTACACTTGGCTTGGGAAGTGTGAATTCTTATTTTGCAAAGAGCCTGGGGATCTTGCCAAGGGTAATATTCTGGGGTCCATATGTGCTAAGTGATTGGCAACTCTGGAACACAGCAGCAGGCAGTCGAGTTGGGGAAGCCTCCGAGAGACACTTAAGCCAAGGAAAGGAATTTGGATTTTTTCAGGAATAAAGCAGAGAAATGGCCAAGAAAAGATCATTTTGAAATCTGGAAAAATTTAGGACAAGAACTTTCATCCAGGCTATATGCATCACAAGCAATTTTTTGTGTTGCTGTAAGTGACAAGCACTTTCCTTTACACTGACTCTGCAAAATGAAGTGTCACTGTACTCAGGATTGTGACCTCTGGGACCACAATAGAACACATGTTTTACTAAAACTTTTCTACATCCATTGGAATGACTATATGTGGGCTGGTGCATGAATCCTGAGAGTAATAAAGCACAAAACATATACAGATAGTATTTGTTCATTCATTGCATATCAAGGATGCAAATCATTGTTTTGTGCTTTCTAACATTACACCAGAATCTGACTAGCACTGAAAAACACAAGCAACCCCTTATCTTTTTGCTTTCATATTGGTCTAACAAAACCCTAGGTCTTATACCATATAACTCAAGGGCTAATAGATAGGAGAAATTAATCCAGCCAGCCTGCAATATTTATAATAGCTCTGATGAATATCCTCAGAACAAGGCTTAAATGATTCCACCCCATTTACAGATGAGGTGGAATGAGGTGCCCACACTTCAAGAGAGGCATTGACGTGCTGGGGCAACAAAGCTGGTGGACGGTCTAGAGAGTAAATCATGTGAGGTGTGGCTGAGAAAGTTGGAGGTGTTTAGCCTGGAGGAAAGAAGACTCAGGGGGGACCTTACTGCTGTCCACGACCACCTGAAAACAAGGTGTATCAAGGTAGGCTTTTGCCTCTTCTCCCAGGCAGCCAGTAACAGGATGAGAAGAAATGGCCTCAGGCTGTGCCAGGGGAGGTTCAGGTTGGACATCAAGGGCTGTTATGCTTTGGAATGGGCTGCCCAGGGAGGCAGTGAAGCCACCATCCCTGGAAATGTTCAAGAAACAACTGGATGTGGCACTTAGGGCTGTGGTTTAGTTGACATGGTGATATTCAGTCAAAGCTTGGACTTGGTGATCGTGGAGATATTTTCCAATCTTAATGATTCTATCATGCTATTATCCTATGCATAGCAGTTAATTTGGTCACACATAATAATATGAAGATTGTTTTCAATGACAATTGATAACAATATCCACTCTAGAGACCACTGCTTTTCTGGCTTCCAGGAAAATATTTTCTGGCTTCTTTGAAAAATACTAATAAACATTGACACTGTCTCTGGGATCATTATATGAAATTATTTTATCATTCCATGAAATTATTTTAATCTCTCTTAGTTATAGTACATACACTTTCGTACATTGTTGTACCACTTCTTAATATCATAAATTTTTAAGTAAGTAAAACTGGTATTAAACATTAAATATTATATATTATATTTAGACTACCTAAAAACAAACTGGCCAGATCATTCTGGACTTTGACACTTGAGTCAATATATGTTTGATAGATCAGTGCTAGCAAAAAACCCACTTAGCATTGAAATTTCAGTTTGTTTGATCTGTGGTGACTGTGTAGAGTAAAAAGTAAGTATCTCAGTGGTTTCTCATTGATCGCAGCTTTCTTAACAGCTGGTGTACTTTGCATAATATACAATGGCATTGACTTAGTAAGGTTTGACATATATAATTCTGTTGGGGTTCCTCCCCCCTGCCATGTGGTCCTGGGAGAGGGGCCCCGGGGTAGAGGCAGGGCCTACGGGGTTTCCCTACTCCCTGGTCAACCTCGTTCCCCATTGGTTGTTTTGTGTTCCCCTGCCCAGGAAGGACCCTCTGGTCCTGAGATTGTTCAGTTCTTCAGCAGTCGCCGACCAGGCGGCTAGAAAAATAAACATAAATATGAAAATATCTACCAAGAATCGGTCCATATATTCTTTTCCATGGGCCTCGCTGTCTGATACACGTGTTGCAAGAATTCCCACTGCAACATAATTCCATTAAAATGTAGGGCTTCATCAAAAAAAACGAGTTTCTTCTTAGTTAACTCCTTTTCCAGACGTGAAGAATATTTCTAGTATGGAAACAGGGGGTGGTTTTCAGGAACAGTTGATGTAAACAGAGTCACAAGAGGAAGGGCCGGCAAGCAGATGGTCTTCTTCTGACTTCTCATTTTAGAGCTACTGTAGCAGGTGTTGAAAACGCCTTCCATTCTCGTGATGTAATAATGAGGGGAAAACAGACCTTTAGAAAAACCACAGAAAATAGTAATGACTGTATACTCTGTCACGTATCAGTGGGAAATGTTCAAAAATGCAATTCCTTTCATGGAACTGATTAATATTTCAAACAAATGTATGCTGCACAAAGGAGATGTGGCTATTCACAGTGACTATAAATTACTGCAAATTACTCCAGAGAAAGGTCTGGGAAATGAACATCACTTTTCACAAAGGCCAGGATGTTGGCATGAAAATAGTTTTTATTTACATTCTAGCATTTTCATAACATCAGCTCAAGCCTTTCCAAAGTAAGTGTTCTTCCGAATTTGTGGGATTGCAGCCTCTTGTGTTTTCCTCTCCCTGCCACTCATCACAAAGTAAATGCAGTTACAAACACACTCAAAGCTGGGCAAACATAAACACACGTTGCACCCAGTTGTTAGAGAACATGTAGAATTATCTGTCATGAAATAGCTATGAATATTAGAAATTTTAAAATTAATTTCAGTTTGTTCCTTTCTTCTGTTTTTAAATTTACTTTGGAAAAGTGGAAGAATGCAAAGAGTTTGAGGAAAGAGCAATTATATTCACAGTAATAATCCAAAGAGTTATCCCTTACTAAATTTTTTCAAGTCTGAAAACCAAATGAGATTCTAAATTTCTCCTCTTTCTTCAGAAAAACACTACTTTTATGATCATCACTCCCCTTTCCGAGATCAAACATACACTCATGAGGTCAGCTGGCTGGAGAGAAGACAGAGATCCTTCATTTTATTGACTCCATAAATAGTCAAATACAAATGATTATGCTCAAGTTTCAGGAACATCTCGTTCACACCGGACAAGCTCAGTGTATTAACACTATAAATCACATCCTTTGGTATTTTTTATCACAGTATTTCTGTGGTTAATCTTGTGATTTGAGTGTCCGTCTTTACAACACTGAATATCCGAAAAGGAAGGGTGACGTTCATTGAACAGTCTAAATGACTGACACCAATTTTATTGGCATTTAAACTGATTACAAGTTGATTAGCATTCTGCACTTATTCTGATTGCTGGATTTCACTTACTAGGGTTTATCAGATTTTCAGAAATAATCTCAGATTTTATAAGGCTCTGGTTTTGCATACCCAATCAGAAAAACTAATTTTCTGTTTTGTGGACATGCTAATATATTTTCTGCTTTTGTTGACTGCAACTAGGTTACAGGTGACTGAGCCAAAACTACAAGCTCTAATGTTTAAAAAAATTATTAAATTTATTAGTATTTAAATTAAGTGAATCTGAGGCAACAAATTTAGTAGTCACATCAAAAGTCTTTCAGAAATGAGTCCCATAGTTGTCTGAACTAGTACTCTATTTTTCTCTACAGGGAAGAATAAAGCTACAAACTCAAAATAAGATCTCATTGAAATTGTCTTTTCTTAGTACGAATCATTAGAATTTTATATAGAACAAGTGGTATTACACTAATGTAGATACATTTGATGTAAATGAAGGGGGTAAAAGTCCAAATAAGTAACAAAATATGTGCCTTTCTGCACTTAGAAACCTCAAGTACTAACAGTCTCTGAAGGAAAAGAAGGTAAGCTTCCCTTAGATTTATCTCCTGGATATAATCATAGACTCATAGCATAATTTAGGTTGGAAAGAACCTCTGAATATCTCCAATCCTCTACTCAAAGCAAGCTCAACTTAGATCAGGTTGCTCAGGTTCTTGTCCAGTCAAGCTTTGAGTTAACTCCAAGGATGGAAGTTCCAGAGATTTTCTGGATAATTTGTTCCAGTTTTTGGCCACCCTCATGGTGAAAAACTGTATCCTAAGATTTGGTTGGAATTTCCTGTGGTTTTCACATCAGAATATAATCACAGAGCATCTCTGAGAAGAGTCTGGCCCTGCCTTCTCCATACCATCCCATTAGGTAGCTGTAGGCAGCAGAAAAACCCCAATTCCTCTTCACTGGACTTGCTCTAGTATGTCCCTGTCTTTCTTGACTGGGGAGCCCAGAACTGGGTGCAGTACCCTGGACACAAATCCCAGATAGAAGGAAATGATCACTATTTTTATAGATATTCTGCCTTTTTTTTTCAGCAAGACTGTTTAGAGAATAAAAAAAATTTACAAAAAACTGACTTTTGGTAAAGCATTGACTAATAAAGTCCGATGAGGAGTGAACATGAAGGTAGGGTAAAACTGTCTGTGGAAGTGGTCTAACCCAGAACTGTGTGAACATCTTGGCAATACGGGTGACTGCATGTCCTGGATCTGCCTGGTCTGCTGATGCAGCCAAAGAATGCTGTGGAGCATCTCAAGAATCCTTTTCCCTGCTTTCCACAGGTGTTTAAACCCAGAAACATTCTGTAACAGAGTCTAATTAATCTAAGTCATGAAGACCTCAGATAAAATTCATAATTAGTGTGCAACAAATAAGCAATTTTTGTCCTTCTGCCAGGAAGAGTAAATAAATAAATCAATAAATGAACAAGACAGAATGTTCCAAAGATCTACAAATCAGGATTTTATTGGCCAAAGCAGAAAAATGTGCTTGAGTGAGGCAGACTGTATTAGTAACAGTCCTTATCTTCCATCAGAGAACAGCTAGCTGGAGTGTCCGTGAAGGAAAGAGGTGCAGCTATGTGGTGGCCAAAGTGCAAAACATCTCCAGCTTTACAGGGGGAAAAAGAGTATCTTTCACTCCAGTCCAGACCTAACCAGCAATCTGTGAAGTTGCATCACCTACTTCCTGTGCAATGCATCACTTGCCGTAAGAACAGATGTACTGGGTCAGATCAAAAGTCCATCTAGACCAAAATCTTTTCTCTGACAGTGGTCACTTACAAAAATGTTAGCAAATATGTATGGGCAAAAATCAAAAGCAGGGATATGAATAGCCATGAACTTTGAAATCAAAATCCTCTGTTGAATCAGCAATTATTCAGTTTCTATCCTTAGAACAGGTCCCATCAAATCCCTCCCACCATCACAAACTGACAGCACCGAATTCAGTGTGTGCTGGTGAGTGAGTGGAAAGACACAGGAAGTGAAGAGACAAATTCCACAGCTTGACCTCCATGTTCTGTAATAAACATTGTTTTGAAATAATTGTGGAATTAGCCCAAGAGAGTTGAATCGTTCTGCTGCTTATTTCAGTAATCTATTAAAGACATATACACACTTGTATAGTCTCTCACTCTGTCTTTTCACTTTCTGATCAGCTGGATAAATGTTGATAACATGGTACATAGTCCTAATTTTTAAAAAAGCTCCATACCTCAAGGATGTGTGTTCATAGGATTATCGGACTTCTTCATGACCTAATACAAACTCTTCTGCCAAAGGATGAACTCGATGTGAAGGCCAGATTTTAACTGGAAACACCCTTCAGTTTTTTTGCCTCAGAATGCCACACACTGTGTGTGGGAATACTCATGTCTAGGACAGCCTTGCAGGGATTACTGAAATATGAATGCTGTTCCTAAAGCACTGCACCTGAAAATACTCTGATCACTTACATAGTTGTGGATTAGGTTAATTAAAGATACAGGTAGGCATCCATCCTCTGGCTGACTGGGGTACATAGAGGAAACAGGATGCCAGAGGTACATAGGATATTCCAAACTGGTGGTTCTGGCGCTGTTATTTACATTATAACTGTCACTGCAGGGTTTCACTTTCAAAGATCACACCCACAAATCAAATCCAAGTGTGCTCAATTTGTTCCCCCCCATCAGCAGTGAATATCAGTCCTAACTCCAAGCACGAGTTGTCTCCGCAGAATAAATCAACAAAATTCTCATATTTCAAACTCAGTTATGACTACAATGTTTTGCACCTGCAGCAATAAAGGGAATGACATCTTTCCAAGAGAAAGCAACTCCCACTATAGCAAAGCAAGGGACAATCTGTACCTATGAATAGATGAGAATAGGCAGGCATGGGCAGGGACAGGTCTCTGCTTTCCCTTACCCCAAAATGGCCCACACATGTTGGCCACGGAATCAGTAAGACCTTGTAGGCATCCATTTTCCAGAAAAAAACAGGTAACACCTCTTCCTTCTGAGCAGGAGTGGGGTTTCAGTCCCCTAACTGCCACATATGCCCGTATCTGTGTGCCGGTGTGCACATGTGTAAGGGTGGCATCTGTTTGTGGTCCAGAAGATGCCTTAGCACTGAAGTTTCAATTCACTGCTCATCAAAAGACACCTTCCAACAGCTTCCCCTTGTGCTGTTTCCATTCTCCTGCAGCTTTCAGGCCACAGAGACTGACAACCAGACACTGGAAAGTGTTTCAGGAAAATGTTTACTAATGCAAAAAACCTAGCAGGAAGCCTTGAATTTTTATGTAATACCCATGAACTCAAATCAATGAAAATTTCAGTTCCTCTATAAATGTTTCAGCCAGCTCTG
This sequence comes from Corvus moneduloides, assembly GCF_009650955.1. Taxonomy (NCBI): domain Eukaryota; kingdom Metazoa; phylum Chordata; class Aves; order Passeriformes; family Corvidae; genus Corvus; species Corvus moneduloides. The sequence goes on from NC_045478.1 coordinate 9,352,683, forward strand.
AGCAATCCATAGCTGACACTTCCTTTACTCCAGGAAGCTCTAAGCAGCAGCAAAGGTTTCAGTCCAAGCCATTACGTTAATAGAGCAACAACAGACCCTGTGCCATGTGTCTGACTTCTAAAGGGCCACTTGCTGTCCACCTGGCACAGCACTTTGCACTGGTGCTGCTCATACTGCAGAGACAAAAAACTCAGCAGTCACCAGGGTAAACTTCAGAGCTGAAAGGCTCCAAAGGTCTCACCAAAGCACTGATGGGGCTGTTTGAGTCTCTACTATAGTTCACTTTCTCCCCATGTTTTTGAATTTTCTGTAGAAGGTAAAGATTTTCAGCCCTGTCTTTAACCACTCCATAAAAACAGTGGGGGATTGACAAGGCTTAACTTACATGAAGGGAACAGGGCTAGCTTTCCAAACTGGCAGTGTCTCTCCTCGCTTGCTGCAGCCAAGCGTGCTGCCAGCAGGCCCCAGGTGTGCGCCACATGAGCAGGTGAAGAAAATAAAAAATGTTTATATGCGTTGCGATGACAGTTCTGAGTCCATGTAAAGCAAAATACATGACAAGGAGTGTGGTTATCCCAAGACACCAACATTCCTCATGTGCACAAACAGGCAGGAATCCAAAGGCACTATGCCTTCATCTTGGAAATATTCACTGGACTGTTGCTCTTTAACATGAGTTTCTATTTTATTTTTTAAAAATTGATTTGTTTTCTACACTTCTTTTTTTTTAAGTACATTCTCCTCAAAATAGGCAGCAAGGAACTGCTTTACAAGACAGAATCTCATACTGTATTTACACAACTGCAGATCAGAATCAACCACAGACATATCCTTTCCAAAAGACTAATTAGACCACCCTTTGAAACCAAAGTTTAAATTGGAATTGTCCCTGTGACAAAACCCTCCATGTTTATAGAGCTCAAACAAGAAAGATCTAACATGGAGCTTCTTTTGAGACAGTACGTGGCACTCGTGACCGATTCATAGGAAGTGTCCCGAGCTGACAGTCTGTTGATAAAAAGCTTATGAACAATCAAACCCAAGTGAATTTTTGCTCTGTGTTCCAGTGAGGTGAGGGAAGCATTTTTTTTTCTTTAAAGAACTGTTCTGATTATATTTGTTGTGTATCTTGAACAAAATCTTTTCTCTCGGACAAATGGGAATTTACATCATATTAAGGACAACATCTATCCATTAATGTACATTCTATCACATCAAAAAGAATCCTCTTAGAAATATATGGTAGATAGTGCAGAAATGCCACAATGAACAGATCAGACCACCAGAGTCTCTTTGGTACTTTTATGATTCCATGAACAGTGGAGACAAAAGTGATAAAAATGCTTTACATGTGGCATGAGGAGATGAAGTCTCAAATATTAAACCTCAGGAAATTTTATATACCAAACTGTTCAGTTTGGTACATGCTGAAACTTTCTGTTAAGGTTAAGAAAAGGGTAAGAAAATCACAAATACATTATCCAACTAATTCAGATTCTAAAACGGAATTTTGGAGTTGAATTTGTTTTTATGTATAGTAGAATCTTTAGTTTTTAAAATCTTAAATTATGCTGTGAGATTTTAAAAAAATTATCCAAAGCAGTCACACACCTGCTTGATTCAATGCCTGTTTCCGGCACACTTGCTGGCACAGAGGTGTGTGGGTGAAAGCAAAGAGGAGCTTGAAAGAGCACTTGTATGTATACGCTTTTATCTAAGCAGGGACACAAATTTCAACCACAAGAATGCGATCATGCCTGGTTTAAGTTGAACAACAGAAAATAAAATGGGCCTCTTGAGACTTTATTACCATCTTAACTTTTAAAAAAAGAATATCTTTTAAATTGTAATCTACAAAGTAAATGGACTATATATATCTAGAACTGCATCTGTTTCAGGAGCATGAAACAGCCCTGCAGTTCAGGTTGGGAGGTAGAGAATGGGTGGCTTCCAAACAAATGAGTTACTAACTACACTTTGTTTCCTGAACGTGCACTGGCTGCTCTGCTCTGTGGATTGTAACCAGCTTCAGCATTTTTTAAATATTTCCCATTACCCTTTATTTGATATTTTATGCTTCCTCTCATAAACCCTTGAAACAGATTAATTGTGCCTGTGATGTTTGTTTGTAAGTACAGCTGCTCTTCCTTCCAGTTTGTTTTATAATTGTGATGTCTCAAAGATATCCTCATAAAACTGACGGGTGGATCTGCAAACAAGCAGAGTTTTATCAGAAAGGAAATCCAGATTAAAGTTACTGGAGAAAACATTTGAGTAATGCTCAATGTTACCAAATAAAATCACAAAAGGAAGCTTAAAAAAAATCCATCACTTCTTCTACACGTTTATTATATGTATATAAATACTGCTAACCCTGTAGTTTATGCTGTTTGTTATGTACAAATACACAGTTCTGGTACAGTAGGATGTCTTAGACCAAACAATAAATCCAAACTCAATAGTCTAAGATGTAAGACTAATTGGTTCAGGGGCTGTCATGCTGTACCTCCAACAAGTGCTATATTTCAGGATTCTTTTGTTTATTAGTTGGAAAGGATGGGTGAAGTTTCAGACCAAAGCCATTGCTAACTATAAAACCAGATCAAATAAAGGCTTCAGTTTGAAAGAGCACCTTTAAAGTCCATTTGTGAGATACACTGTTCAGCTGTTAAATGTCTTGTAAGTTTTCCAAGAACTTTGTTGAGCTTTCTTCATAAAATCTATATTATTTTCATTGAAGATTAATGATAGGCTTATTAAAAAATAAAAAAAACTTGGAGAGGCTTTCTGTGATTATGAGCAAAGGTCATCACACTACATTACTTTGGAATGTTTTTATAAGCTTTGTCGGTAGAAGTACACTTTAAAAAAATCTATATACCAACTTTTTCGAGTCTGTTTTTCATTTTTAAAGGATTTTTTTTTCTCTTTCAATTACGAGTACTTAAACAATACCAAACAAATACCAAAATACAACTCTCAGTTCCATCCATGCAGTGTCATTGAATCTCATTTCATTATCACTTGTAACTGAGCAACCATGGTCAAACCAACAGGGCAAGGCATGCACAAGGCAGGAGGATTGTGACTGTGGACTGGCCCAGGTCTGCACACTGCAAACGAAGACAGAACAGGTACAGAGGGAAAACAGCTCCTGGCCCTCCATTTTATGTTACCTAAAGCAGCATAAAGGGTGCAGAGTTCCATATGGCTGCCAAACAGGATTTGTGTTTCAGAATGGAAAACCTGCATAAAACAAAAAAGGAACACTTTGGGGCTACTGCAGCCTTTAAAGTTTTTCCCAGGAAGCAACTGATGTGAACCAGGGATTCATAGGTCTGCCTGCCCCTCACCAGACCATCCAGGTGCAGGACTTTCTGCTTTCTTGTCCTGCAGAATAAGAAGTGGTATCCACTACCATCATGTGGCAGAGCCAAAACAAACAAATAGAAGTGTCCAAGATGAGTGGCTGGTTGGCCTGACTTCCCCTTGTCCTTGCCTCTCTGAAGGAGAGCATTGCTCTGCCTTTTACTGTTGCATCTGTCAGTTTATATGGACTCAGGTATCTGAAAGTGACTTAGGTAAAATAAGCCAAATTTTTCACAGTGCCAAATTTAAGATACTCCAAAAGCAGTTGAAAGCCAAGAAAGTCAGCTCCTCTAAGGTGCAGTGACCTGGGCTCATCCCATACTAGGCAGCACCATCATGGACGGGATTGGTTTTGTCTTTGCCTATCCATCAGTACAGACAGGGATCTGCAGAATGTGGTTCAGGTCCTACACAGTAATTATATGCTGGAGGATATTGAATTACTCCTGGTGGTGCCTATTTCTCTGATACTTAGAGAGAACAAACTGTGGCTTTGACCCTAATTCTGGCATCTTAGTTGAATTACCTGAATCCAAGCCTCTGTGTTTAAACATTTTTCTTCAAACTTATGTAACTTAAGTAACCACCTGTATTGGTATGCACATTTTTAAACAACTTTCTAAAGTGCAGAGTCATCAGTCATTGCTAGACAGTACATTTGACAGAGAGAAAGAATATAATTTAAAATAAAGACTTCTATCACTTTTACCTGATGGTAAATTAGGACAGAAATGGTAGAAGTACACTGGATCATTTTGGGAATGATCCTATAACCAGTGGTGTCAGTATACCACCTTCTGTTGCTGAGTATCTGAACTTGAAATCAAAGAATAAGTTTAAACAACCTAAAACCTTTTTCAAAAAAAAGAAAAAAAATGCAGCAGTGTTGGAATTTGTTCCCTTACTGAGAAAACTCTGTAATTATCAAGATGTCCCTGCAGTCTTTCTCAGTTTGCCAGTATTAAGGAGAGAAAAGTTGTTAAATATAGAATAATAGAATATCCTGAGTTGGAAGAGACCCACAAAGTCCATCTCCTAGCCATTCCCAGGATAATCCCAAGAATCACACCATGTGTGTATATATTCGAAAGAGGAAAACTGCAGATGTAAACTGTTGTTCTACAAAATCTGTATTGTTTTAGAGAATGTAAAACTTTTTTTAGCTTAATAACTAACAAATAATGTATCTATTAAATTAAAATTCCTAAATATACTCCCCCAATGTTATGCCCAGCCTTATTCACAGATCTCTCTCCTCCAGTGTGACAAATTGTCTGTGCTTCTCATCCTTTACCTTTCCCTACCCATCTTGCCTTTCTTCCTCCCCACATTCCACTCTCTTCCCCAAGCTAGGCCATTTAGATGAATGCTCCTCATTCTTCCTCTCCTCCAAACCAACCACTCTGTGATGCTCAGCTCCATCTGACCCAGGAACCTGCATGCCCCTTCACTCGCCCCTGGAAAATTCACAGTGGAAGGTTGAAATAGAATCGTCTCCATTTTACAACTGCTTCTTCAGTCTCTTCCTACTGTTTCATAACTGTTAAGTACTTCAGAATAAAGACAAAATTTTAAAATTTTAAAATGCCTAGTACCTGCCTGGTTTTTACATGAAATCAGTAACATTCTGTTTATTCACACCAAGGAAATTCCTTGGAATTTTTGAATTCATTAGGTACAGCATTTATACATCAGCATATGAGAACTGGATGCATAAAAATTAGATCTGCTAGAGCAAAAACACCCTTTGAACCTTGAACTTAAGTTCACATACAATAATTTTCATACCAGGACTAGAGATAAGGATCAAACTTGTTGCCTTTTATGAAGCATGGCTCAAACAATTGACAAATCTTATTCAAAAAAATCTAAATGCGCAAGAATCAAAAATGCCACAATTTTCACTTCAAAGGGGAAGAAAAAACCTCTCAGACAGGGTCACACAGCTTTCCTTACAATACTGAATTGAAGACTGCCTGACCATATGCCTACAACCAGAGCAGGACTGTTTGAACCGTTAGCCTGTAAGGTGGTCCCTAGTATAGTTTTGGCCTGGACCAGCTAATATTCTCCAAAACTGTTCCTAAGCACACTGTGGGCATTAACATGTGTCTGTCAGTAACTTTACTGTCTGTCAGTAACTTTACTATGATGTCCTGTGCTGGACAGCAAGGCTGTTGAAGAGTATGGGTCTGAGCTCGGTCTTGCAGCCGGTCGTGGCGATAGGAAATGGCCACCAGCAGCCTTTGGTTTCCCAGTTAAAGGCTGGGCCACCAGGGATAGACACAGGACATGATCAAATGCAGCCCTCCATCCATCTGAAATATGCCACTACATTCACTTTCAAGCATAAAATCTACACTGCTACCAAAACCTCAGTGTTCTGTTGCTTCCCAAACTCAAAATACTAAACAAAAACTGAGATAAACCTCACCTTCAGCAAGTCTTCTGATTACTCACCAGTAATTACGCCACAGAGTCCTCCATCAGCATGGCTGTTGCTATGACAGTTCAGTGACATACATGTCTCCCAACACTTACATGCCGACATCCCATGATGTTCCATCTGCAGGAGTTTGTACTGTCTCCATCACTACTGGGTTAAGACAAAACTTCTGACAGGTTCCTGGAGTAGGTAATTGTACAGTTCTCTGCAAGAGGTGCTGGGGTCCTACACCTCTGCAGCCACCTTCATGGTCTTCCCTAATTCCTGCAAAAGTGCCACTAGCCTGTGGTCTTCATGCCAATTTAGTCATTATGGTGGTGGACTCTGAAGCTGGAAGGCACCAACCTGTGATTAACCCTAGACACAGTGCAGCAATCATTTTGAGTTACTACCAACCTAAGCCAGATTTGAACTGCTGACCAAGAAGTGAAAGGCTTTGTGTCCTATTACCAATATCCTAAATCAACCAGCCTCCCCTGCAACTATATTTTTTGGATTATTATGTAGGAACAATAATAGAATACCCCATAAACAGGTTCCTTAGATATTCAAACATGTCAGGTTGTACTTTCTACATTTTCAGATAATTGTGGAGTAAATATTTGTTAAATGAAGTATTTTACATCTGTCTTGGACCAAAGCGATCTTTCTGTCAGTAATACCACAGAACACTTGTAAAAGTATGCCGGCCATTACAGAGTTATGCACTCTTGGCAAATACAGTCTTTGAACTCATGTTACTGTGCTGCCAATAAAAAACATGTTCTTTTTTATCAACTGGATGTCTTTCAATTATACAATCATTGTCTGACAGTAAAGCAGTTGAAATAGATTTTTTAAAATCTTTTTTTTTTTAAATTTCACACCAGTTGGCAAAAGGTTAATGTTTGTTTGCCTAACTCTCAGAGAGACATTTGGTGTAGTTCAACAGTACAGAGAAAATACTGTGTAAAGATCAAACGGAAAAAAAGCATGCACATTTTCCTATGAAAGACAACACGTGGTCCCCGCAGAAGGAAATACTGCATTTCTTTCCCACACATCAGAGCTAGTCCTTCACCTCATCATGGTGTCCATCTGCAGTCAAAGCAAACTGTGCTGGAGCTGGAGGCCTGGGCTGACCAACATTTTCATAACCCTTTTTAATCCTATAGGACACTGAAAGCAACCAGTTACCAAAAGTAACCCTGGTGTGTTAAAATAAAATATCTGGTTCAATCTAGACAGCCATTACACAGATATTCATATATGCAGCCTAATTCAGACTACACCTAAAATTGCTAAATTATCTTTCCTATCACTGCCACCACTGAAAGGCAGTGAAATTACTTTTCAAGTGTATAACAGCACTCAAAACACCCACCACCACATAGTCAGAACTGCACATGACAGCATGGATGCACTTTGTGATCTAACAGGCTGCCACACTTTATCCACTCCAGCCCAACCTCCCGCATACCCAATGTGTGCACAAACTTTGCTTCATCTGTAGGTTTACAACTAACAAAATATATTTTCAATACTAAAGATGTGCCAAGGTGTCCCCATCTCTGAAACACACGCAACTCCATCTTTTTCCACAAGCAATGCTACTCCTTTTGTACTTTGAAAGTTAGTTTAACTTTCTTTCTTCCTATGAAGAAAGGATGCACTTTTTTCACCTATGTAATCACCCTCTCTTTCTACTCTTCTTTCCATGTGCAATTACACTAGTGTTTGTGTAACTGATGTGTGATTGCACTGATGTGGGATGCATTTGATCACCCTTTATTTGAAGTTGTTTGTTTTTAATGAGGGAATTTCTCTTTCTGAGTCATTCCTCTTTGCGCTGCCCAGGAGTACCAAGAAACTTTTTTCTTCTGCATATTGTCCTATTTACCTTCTGCATTGTATCAGTTGAAAATTTTCCCTTTTCACATGCAAGGTCCTACTTCATTTCCTCTTCCCAACTCTTACTACTTAGCCAATACTTTTTCATCAGCCACCTCCTGCCTCAGTGTTGTGCAGGCTCCTCTTTTCCCCTTTGCACTCTCCTCCGTACAGCTCCTGTAATTATCTTTTTAAACGATCCTCTTAGTGGAAGGTGTGAAGACTCCTCAGGTCCTGGTGCAAAACTGAATCCATTTGAGCTAGATGAATTTGTTAGTTAAATCAGATACCTTGCCCTTTCCAGCTTTGTTGTTGGATAGGACGTGCACTGACAACTTTCCTGTGTGTGGTCTATTTTAACCTTATCTTTGAGCTTCTATGAGTTGTTTGTCAGCATATACAGACGGTTAAGTAGGCTGCAATGGGCTACCAACACAGCAAATACTCATTCCAAAATACCAACCAGCTCTCTCATGTTCCTGATGAAGAAGGAGGAAGGGAAACTTTTGTTGATGGACTGCTCTATCCTCTTGTTGATCTCCCCCAGAAAGAATTACGTAGGGATGCTGCAGTCTCCTGTGTACTGGGAAGATGATGCTGAGGTAGTGAATGTAGAAAGAAAAGTGAAAGAAAGTCTCCAGAAACCCAAACCACTTCTCTTCCTGCCTTTCCTGGGACAATTATGTGGTGATCTGTTTACCCATTGCTTTTCCTATCCCATATTGTTCCCCCCCCGCTTTTCCCCTGCCCCTAGCCCTGGCCACTCCCTCAGTTCCTCCCTATTGATTCCTGTACCCCAACTCTGCCCATGTACTGTCCCTGAGCCCCTGAGAAAACCCCCCTGTGCCCGGACCACAAGGTGTCTCTGCCTCTGAGGGTCACAGGGATGAGATGTGACTATTAAGAAGTCATCTTAAACCCTCGTGGGAGACCCTTCTCACCTCCTTCGCCATCACTGGTTGTAGGGCTGATAGCTACCAGAGCAAAACGCAGAGCCGTCCAGAATGGACTACGGGATAGCGATATGGTCACACTGCTCTAAGCAGCCCTGCTGAGCTCTCAGGAAAGCTGCAACCTGCTAAACTAAACCTAGTGACTGCAACACAACTATACTTCTTTTATCACACTGTCTTTTGCTTATGTAATCATTCTCTAGAGAAAGGAATGGTTACTTGATCCACCTAAAAGTGTGGGAGAGGAACATGCTATAGCTGAAGCAAAGGTAAGTCTGAAGGTAGGATGGCTAAATGGAGTAGGTGGATTATAATTGGGATTTCTTAGAGACATCAAAGCTAGGGGACTGTATGATCAAAACTATTCCACACAAAGATTTGGATTCACTGGGGCTGAAGCATATATTCTTTTTGTCTTCAGACAACTCTGATATCAAATTTTCTAATCATGATTGAATAATTTTGTGGGTTCAACTCAACATTTATAGACCTCTGGACCCAGGTAGCTCTGTATGAGAGAGGGATTTGAAGGTGTCGCAAGCATTTTGTAACACATGTGGCACATGGCCCCTCACACAAATCAGCATTTAAAGAGAGCTATTCCAACCACCTAAGCCCCAGGTCATCCTTTGAATACGCCTTCTGTTTCCATTACATATAACAGAAACTGTAGGACAACTGGAAACTGTAGGGTAACTTTTGGTGACGGGGTTTCTAAATTAAACACAACAGCAAAATGCTTGTATTTAAAAAAAGATGAAGCTGGATCCTACTTAACATTAACCCAGGAAGAACCATTAATGCCCCTTACATAAGATATCCACATTATCTCTGACTATTTCACTGTCTTGCAGAGACAGAGAGTATAGATTATTATAGTTATATTGAAATACTGATTTTAAATTGTCCTGTTGACAAGAGAAATAAACTCTTTCAGAGAATGATTCACTTAACAGAGATGTCTGTTTTGGTGACTGCATCCTAAAAGTTTCTGTTTCTCTCCCCTGACTGTATGAGGAGTTTTGATAATTTGCTCAGACTTGTCTGCATTATAGCTACCTACATTTATTAATGTATTAATGCTCTTCAAGCTATCTACATCCCTTGACAGGAGGCTTGCAGAATTTAAAAAGTTGGAATCACATCATTTAATCCTCCTTAAATAACAAACCACAGCTCTACCAATAAATCCACAGCCATGAAGGGCCCAGCTCCAAACTCGTCCTCATTGTTACAACCTCTCTGTAACTAAAAAACTCTAATACCCTTGTCATGAATCACGAGAGATCCTACCTTTCTAATTTCTTGTATGGCATTTGCTGTGAGGCAGCTCCTTGATAACACACCCTCCCTTCTGCACTGCACAGTGGTCGAAGCAGGTGCCATGGCCACCTCAGTGATCAGACCGAGCAATTCATTAAGGATTAGGCATGTTCCTTCTACAGTAACTCTTCCAAAAGATCAAGCACACTGTGAAAACCAGGAAAAGTATCAAATGTCTTCCATGGGCACTTTCCACGCTTTGCTGATTAGATGTGAAATGCCCTGATGATGGAAAGAGGAAAGATACAAATGCAAAGCATAATCCTGCCAGGTGCTGAAAGATGTTGGGCATCCAGTGAGGTTTTATAGCTAATGATAATCCCAGACCTTCTGCATCTATCAAAACAGATTAACTTCCTGTGAAATGTGCTTAATCTGTGTCTGTTCAACATGTGAACAAGTGGTTATTGGTTTCCAGAGGAATAAAATATTCTCAAGAAATTGTCTTTTCAAGAAACACACAATAGAAATGCAACTTCAAGTCTTTAATTTCCAGCATTTTGAATTGTGAATGGACCTGAATAAATTTAATGTTAATGAGATACACAACCTGTGGAATGGGATTTTTTCTCCCTTTGTCATTGAAAAAGTTTATTATAAACTGGTTTGCAAAGTCAAGCCTCAAATAAAGGCAAAATATGCTATTTTTTGAATGACAGTATTAGTTATGTGCAGCAATTCAGGTGAATTTATTCACATATTTACCAATAAAAACAAAGGAAAGCAAAAGTCAAGTAAATGGACATTTTTAAGATTTATATACTTCTGGCTGTTCAGCAACTTTAATAATCTAACCCCTATTTAAATTAAAATATCATATCAGCTTTTAATACAAACCTTACATGAGTTGCAAATTCACAATCGGCGTTAAGTCTAAAAAAGTCATCATCTATCATTGCACTATTTCAGCGGTGGCAGCTGGGTGTTTTTAAAAGGTTCCTAGGAACAGAGTTCTCAGTTTAAATGTAATATTATGTTATATTACTCACACTTGAACTGACCTTCATAAATATCAAATCCTTACAATTATAAGTCCTGACATTTAATACTTTCCTGCAGACAAAGCAAGACCATGTTACATTATAAGGTCACTTGTCATTTGTAGCTCTTAGAGAAACTTATCATTTTAATGAAGACACTAACTGTAATGAAATTGTGGACAAACATTCTTCTGACTGGCTCAAGTGAACATATTCTCACTGCACCATGCAGCACTGAAGGACTTTAAAAATGCCTTGCTAGCTCACTGCCCATCGGTATTAACAAGCAGCATATGCTTTACATTGTTACCACAGGAAATGACTTCTTGAGTGGTCCTGTGACCACTGAAGGGTTAACCCTTCCTGCTCTCCTTGGATGCAACCAACAGGCTTCCCCAAAGGGCTGGTCTTCTCTGAGCAGTAAGGAAGGGAGTTGCGCTTGCTCTCGTAACCATTCAGCCAAGAAACCGAGCAAAATATCAGATTGACCCCCAACGTGATGTACCCAGAAGCCTAAATTATGCAACTTTAGGTGCTTTCCTGAGCCACTTACATCCTAGGCTCCCTCTAGAGGGAATGGCAAGTCAGAGGCATCTCTGGGCAGCAATTCAACTAGGTAAGAGTGGAACACCTTGAGTAAAGGGCTGAAAATTCTAGCAAAAGCAAAGGCAAAACATGGTTAATTTAAACTCATTGTTCCATCTTACTTTGACCCCAGCCCTGTTGCAGTGCCTATAATATTCAGGTCCAGGTGACAACAGAACAGCAGTGAAAGAAAGAGGGAATGTTTTCTTTCTTGTATGATCTGGGATTGAGTTCCTGCAGATCTTTCTCATATGAGCTCCTGTCCGGGTTTCTGATCTGGTATTTGTATTTGCTTTTGCATTTTTGGGAGAAAATAGTGCAATAGCCAGAAAAATTAAGTTTGTTAATTTATAGGCAGAAAAGAATATGGTAGAACCACAAATAGAAATAACCAACATACTAAAATTAAAAATGTTATGCCAGATTGCCTCTGGTGTTAAGGTGCCCTTTCACAGCGGATATTATAACCTTTGTGAAACTTTCTACTATTCATCTGGTTTTTATAGATCAACTTTCAAAAAAATTAACTTCCACTCAGGAGAATTGTCTCAAAAAAACAAAATACTGATAATAAATAAATGTATGGAATGAGAAGAGAAAGAGAAATTACCTAATGAGAAGAGCAAAAAATCGCTCTTTTTAAAACAATTTTCTTCACTTTCCAGATCTCATCTATCACCAATAACAAAACAGAACATAAAGATGTCAGAAAATGAATTCTTCTGCATGAAAGTGATATCAGTCTTTACACAATGACATGGCCAGTATACTAACAGAACTCCTAGATGTGCTTAAACTGGTGACAGAAAAGTTTAGATCAGTCCAGACATGGAGTCACCTCAGCGGCCAGACATGATAATTCTTTCATGTGGTGTTCAAAGTGGTAATCATTATCATTTGAATAATGTGGAGCACCTAGTCCAGCAGATACTTTTGGGAACAGCTGGACCCATATATATCCCACTGGCCTTGTGCACCTGCATGACCTCCTAAATGAGGATGCCAGTCACCCTGAGACCACTCTGAAATCAGTGGGGAGAAATTTCCTCTATGCTGCTTCTGTGCATGGAGCCAGGGCATGAACACCTGCCCTGCAGTGTGACCATGCAAGTTACTGTTCTAGTCCATGGCTGACCCAGAGCAACTGGTACTCCCCCAGACAATCTGAGAATTACCACAGGCCAATGACTTTTGCCTGGGGCAATTTCAGCATAACCATCTTCCTTTGGAAAGTAAGAGAGTGTAATAATATAGATAGTATCAAAGAGGACCAGCTGGCCTAGAGGCCAAAGAGGGAAGCTTAGCGTTATTGAATTTACTGGTTAGTATACATAGCCCTGAGAAGGCAGTTCAGAAGGGATGCTTGCCGAATTTTTGCTGGAATTGTCTAACCCCTCATCAGAGAAGCCTACACTGTTCTCTATCCCAATTTAAGGGCTTTAGATAAGTAACATAAGAATGTCACTGAAAAACAATGAAAATATAATCTATAATTAGGTCTAATGCATCTGGAAGTTGTCATCTTCCAGAACTGGGACTGAAAACCAGGAGGGGTTTTGGACATGAAATCCATTTCACAGCATCATCTAACTGCAATCCTGAAACTGCCAAGAGAAATCTCTCTTTTCAAGTTTTTTTTTAATTTTCTCCTTTAAAGAGATACCTTTTGTGAATCTCACTCTGAGCTGCCTACTATTCATCTTTACATATTTCAGCAACTTTGGCACACACCCCAGTATTTTGAATACCACTCCTATGTATAATTTTTAAATGTCACAACACTGGACACTATAATGACCCCCTTCTATTTCTGGATCTGGTCCTGAGTATCCCACAGCAAGAAATCAAGTGACGACATTTTATTACCAAATGACATGGCTTGACCAGGAGCCCAATCAGAACAACTAACTCCTTTCTCATGACCTTCCTTTCCCAGGAATAGGAGCTAACTGAGTTGATCAGGTAGAGAGTTAGGCTCATGTTCCTACACTCATCTAAGCCTCCAAGGGGAACTACTCAGGGAAGGAAAAGGTGTACATTGCCTTTTCTTCAGTGTGACCTATCCCTGAAGACAGGGTGCACCGACTGGGAAAGACCTGGGAGCTCATGGTTGCAGTGTTATCTCTCAACACTTCATTCCTGATGGTGTACAAGGTATAATGCAGCCCTCAGAGTGCTGTACTGTGCTGTGTTCCAGTAATGAGGAGAGACTGAATGTTTCAAGTCCTGAAGATAATTGATACCTCTGTAAGTTTTATCATGCTGCCAATAAAGCAAGCAAGTCCTATGTATGAAACAGTTTTCATATTAATGTGTATATGGCTACTGAGTCAGGAAACCGTATTCAGAGAGGTTGGATAAGTATTAAATTCTGAATGTTTCCTATTGTAAATTTTAAAAAATTGTCATTCCAGGTAAAAAATGGTCTGATCTTCAAGATCTGTTTACTGCAGTAGTTGTTAGAACATCCCTAAGGTTCTCATTTTCCTCTAGGAATTAGAGTTCCCCTAAATTTGAAAAGATCCACCAATGCCCCAACTCAGAATTAAAACAATCAAAATAGTTAAAAGAACTGAAGCAAGACAACTTAGGTTGGAAAAAATTACACAGTATACGTTCTATTGTAGATTGCTGACAACTCTTTAGTTAATTCCATTTCTCACAGTCTTCCACTACTATTTATATCTGGATGTGGGAGCCTTGTGCAAAAAAAAAAAAAAAAGAAGCATTTCAATGTTTATTGAATTAAAATCAGCTGTAATTTACCATCAGTATTTATGAGCCTCTGTGCCTTGGTCAGACATGAAATCTGAATTGCACCCACAGGCAGGTTGAAGAAGAAGTGATAAATTCCTGGAAAAAAAAATGAACTGAGAAACCAAAGACTGGAGAAGAGGAAGCAGGATGGTTGTGATTAAACATATAATGGTTATACAGTGGATATGACCCTCATCAGGAATACTGGTCTTCCTCTTCTTTTTTAACCATCGGACAAGGAAGAGCAACAATGAGCACATAACTAAAACTTCAAATTCCTTCAGCTTTTGAATGAAAAACCCTTTAAGTCTGCTATTGCTAATAATCATTACATGAGTCATCAGCCTTTGAAGATAAACAGTTTCTTCTTTTGATTCAATTCAAAAATAAATATGGCTATACCCTAATAATAGCTTCATAATAGTCCTACTTACGATGAGATTGATTGATCAAAAAAGGTTATCCAATGTCTTACACCTTTAGGATGTCTCAAAACCGTATCCATTAACAAGATTGTTTGCCTGGAAGTCATAACCCTGAGTTACTCGAAACGTCGTCGGCAGGATAACAGAATGATATTTGTTCTTAAACATAGCAGTTTTTCTGGGTCATCGTGTGAAAACGTATGGAATGGACTCTGAGCATGCTTAGCCCTGTGTATCCTACCCTCTTTTGTTCTATTTTTCACCTTAAGTAGTGATGCTGTGAGGTGATGTGAGATTTTGTATTTCCGTTCACAGCGGAGGACTCCATGGAGTGCTCTGATTTGTGACCCTTATCGTTGCTACACATCCTTGCTTAGGAGCATGATCACTTTAGACAGCCTGCTGTGCCCCACACTGGGATTTACAGTAGCACAGACTAAATATTATCCATTTAAACTTATACCTAGAGATCCCAAGCAAGCAAGGCCGGAGACATTTCCTTCTCAGCTCCTAACACCAGAATAAACTAACATGAACTTAATAAGAAAAAAAAATTAAAAAAAATATATACACACTGTATTGTTGATCCCTTCTTTATGGGCTACACTGGTGGCAGTGTTTTCTGTTTCTAATCGCCATGGCCTTTATGATACTGTACTTAATGAATTATGCTCCTCAGGAGGAGGTCAGTGAAAGAATTGAGCTAAAAACCCCTAACAGTGTTGTTGGCCAAGAGCCAGCTCTTTCGGGGCTGTGTTTCTGCATGAGGTCTACCACAGCTGGAGCGAAACGACTTGCAGGTGGCTCAGTGGGCAACAGATCACACAGTACTGCTCTGTCCGCCCCTCGACAGCAAGGAGGGAGTCACCTATGCCTGCCGTTGGTGGCTGAAAATGAGCAGGAAACGTCTGACAATCTTGATTAAGAACTCCCAAGCATTGAACTTTCCATAAGGAAAAGGCACACTCAGATCTCTGGGCTTTGACATTCCAACTTCCAATTTAAATACTGTTTGAGGTCCAGGAGAAAATACTAATGCTTATCCTTATGATGTTAGGCAGTGGATGCCTTAGTAAAGATGATGTGCACCCAGTTAGCACACCAAAGCCTGGGCAATGAAGTAGGTATGCTCCATTTCTCACCCCCCCTGCCCCCCCCCCAAGTTTCATTCAGAGAGAATTTATAGGTTTTATTTTAAAAGTAGCTGAAACATACCAAGTAATTTTCTGGAGTGTTTTTAAACTATTAATTTCTAAATTACATGAACAGATGCATATGCACAGTGGAAAATAGCATCGAATATCTTGGGGAAACAGAGGAGCTCAAAGACCTGGCCAAATAAAGTTAGGTTCCACTAACAGCCCACTTGGACAACTCCTTTCACGTCCCTGGGAACCCGACCACTCGGCTGTTCAGCTTTACTTTCTTGCAGATTAATCATTTGTGGTTTTAAAAATATATAAATCTTAAAAATCTGCAGAAACAGAGCAACAGAAGGCTTTTCCACACCTCAGTTGACAAAAACTACTGTCCATTTGCTGCAGGACTCATTTGAGGCTCCTTAGCAAGAGAGACACAACCCTTATGTGGCTGCCGAGGATGAAGGGCTAGATGAGCCAGCCTGAATACAGGCTGGGAGCCATCGGAGCCGTCAGGAAAAGATCAGGGAGCTTGGGGATGGTGCTCAAAACAAACGCAAACATCTTTCCATGAGTAGCCACTGTGAGTGTCACCACAGCAGTGACAGCTCTGCCTCTCCTAGTCCCACTGTAAGGCTCCTCATAAGCAAAAGCCAGACAAAAACACAGCACACATCGGAACTGACTGCATGGCTGCGGGGTATGTGTGTACTTCTCAGCTCTGCTGCTGCTGCTGCTGCTTTCAGCAACTCAGCTCCTCAGTTTTCTCAGCTACCACCAGTGAGAATTATTTGCTGTTGCAGAAATAGTGCAGCTTAGAAGCAACACCATGAGTGACCAGCACAGCTGGTGCTTTCCTCCAGAAAATACAAAGTCAATCCTATTCTAGAAATTTCTGTGAAGGACAAGCATACTGAGTCCTTGGTGCTGGGAGTCCTTAGGGGGTGGGACTACAAGACAGACCTCTAAATTTGGGATCAGCAAAATGTTTTGCTGAGCCTCCATGACCATATTCAGCGTTGTGCTCTAGTTACAGTGACATAGGTTGGCACTGAGGTTGTGATGCACAAAAAGGAAAGACCTTAATGATTTCTGCCATACTTTTCTAATTCTTAAAATGGCTTTTATTCCTCCTTTATAAGTAAAAAGTGAATGGTTCAAACCGTGGCCTCCTGTTCTTTACCAGCCCTCCTTACTAATTACATTTATCAAACCTGAAACAAGAAACATGTAACTAAGGTGACCATAAAGTGATTTAAAGAAAAATTTGAAATACACACAAGAAATGCAGAGATTACAAGTAAGTGTAAGGGTTGTTAATTAGTCACTGAATATAACTACCAAGCTAGTTAACTAAGAAATAAGTCAGTGTGCAAAGAACTGGCTAAAAATTATAGAAAATAACATACTTAGCCAAACTTTAATGAGCACGCTCTTTTGGCTCTTGATTTACCCACTAAGTCTCACAACATTTACAACACAGTTTTTTTTCTATTTCCTTTGTGCAAAGACATGCAAATTTACAGGCACCCAAACCAAAGCCCCACACCTCTTGGAATTTTATTTTTTAGACAGGCCCCCACAGTCTGGGAAGAGTCACACAGAGCCAGAAGAAGCTAATGCTGTAGTTATCTTTAAACTCATCTCATACTGCGGTACTTGTAGTACTTACGGACAAGCCAGGCCATGGGATTAATGACTAGAAAGAGTCAGTGGCACAGCATGTTCAGTGAAGCACCCTCAGCTCTTCCCATCTGGTCTCTAATCCTCATTCCTGCACCCTTGATCATTAAGTCTTAATTTACTGGAGTTTAAACAAAAAAAAAAAGTATAATGAGTAACATACAAGCTCATGTTCCTGGTAGCGCTCATTCCCTATAAATTCCCACTACACCTAGGAAACTGTGGTTTGATTTTCTGTATTGCTAATTGGTGAGCACAGCCAAAGAAATTCCTAGCAGGTTTTCATCTCTTGAATTTATTTACCACCATGGAAGGGGAAAGGGGCTGTTCCTCTGGGAAGGAGGGAGAAATTGGAAGGATTACATTATTTTGACCTTACATTTGAGCTGACATCTAGCACGGTACTAAATCAGTGACTTGGCACAGGAGAGGGGATTAGCACGGGTGGGTTACAAGCAGTTTGCAGGAGTGCAGCTGTCCTGTGGCTACCAGTGGATGTCAGTAGAGGTTCCACTTGCAAAGGAGCCAAATGGAAAGAGACAAAGGAAAGAAAACCCTCCAGGTTCTCTTAGTATAAAGTGCACAATGCACAAGTTCTCCAAAACGGCTTGTCTCTCCCAGCTAATGATTTAGGACTACCAGCAAGCAGCAGTACATTGAAGGATGTAGCAAAGCTCACTGGGCTGCTCGCAATTCTTTATGCTTTCACCTTTCAAAAGCAACATTTTTCCAGTTAATTTTAAAACAATGAACAAAGGCAGGAGGCCCACTGTTGGAATAGGAGAGATGCTGGATGACAGATTAAAAAGAAAAAAAATGCATATCAATTGCTCCCTCTCCTCCAGCCAACCAACCACTGCTCCAGGAACATTTAAATGCAACAATGAAAAGTAAACCTCTCTAATTATTGCTTTGCAGGGGTTGGGCTGCAACCTGTTAGTAAAGTAAACAATGGACAAGTGAAGCACAGGGTTTTAGATAAGGCCTAGAAAATTTTATCTAGAACAAACAAACAAACAAACAACCAGCACACAAATGGAAAGGATTTCCTTCGTTAAATTATAGCCCTCTTACAAGCAAAAGCTGACCTCACTTCCCCAGTGAACATTCCTAGCCATGGAGTCACTGATAAGAGTGATTGAACTCCAAAATGAGGGACAGATTTGATGCCATGGCTTATGCTGAAAAACACAGATCTTATGGGCAATGAGGTACTACCACAGAAGAGAAGAGATATCACAGTTCAAAGAGCTTTTATTCAAGAAATGTGGTGAAAAAAATCCCACAAGACTTTTCCTCAAAATAAATGTGGACTTTTCAGGTCTCTCTATCCTGAAGTAGTGCAAAATAAGTTTATTGATTGGATAGGAATCTGAAACTATAATGTTCTGTTAGAGGATGAAAGCTTTCATACTCCCAGCTGATTAGCGGTATCCTGTAACAAAGGATTGAGAATCTCTCTTAGTTATTCTAGCTTGGGTGGATGCTGTTTGGTTTAACATTTTCTGCTCTTCCATTCTGCCCAGTCTGTAAATACAAATTATTATAGCTCATGTGGTCACTAGAGTTGGTCAAGTGTTTCAAGAAAATATTTTTTCTTCGGAAAAATGCCAGTTCTAGAAACTGACATGTTTCATGGGAACATGCAAGTTTTAAAAACTTTTGTTGGGAAAATTTCCTCAGGTCCAGAATGGAATTTCTGATCAAAACCACAGAGAGAGAGGGAGACAGTTCTATCTCATAATAACAAATACCACAGTGATCATCTTTCCTCATAAATCAGTCCTTTGAGGCTTCTAACTATTTTTCAGCCTGATTTCCTACACAAGTGAAGAAAGTTACATGATCATAGGATCTGTCTATTTCTCAGTCCTC
Source organism: Corvus moneduloides (assembly GCF_009650955.1). Lineage (NCBI taxonomy): Eukaryota > Metazoa > Chordata > Aves > Passeriformes > Corvidae > Corvus > Corvus moneduloides. Next base: position 9,372,087 of record NC_045478.1, read on the forward strand.
CATTAAAAAGACTGGGAGCCATTGGCCAAATTCAGTATTTACAGAGGTTACTCTGCACCATTTGGGAGTTTTGGATGAACCAAGGGCTGAGTAGAGGAGAGAGATGTAGCTACTCTGCCCACTGTGAGAAAGTCTTTAGCATGAGAACAGACATGAATCTTGATTTCCAGCTTGTGAAAGAGTCCGGCAGATGTGAGGCGGGGAATTGGAGATGCTCCAAAGACATGGAAGGGGGAGGCGATCACAGACACAGAGAAGGAAGAGTCTGAGATAATTGCAGTGGATGGGTGATGAGAAGAGGCACATGACTCATCCACAGGAAACTTGAATTCTCTATTAGTTTTTCCCAGAACCACCTGCACTATTTCTCTGTAGGTTGTCAGTGTTTTCTTGACAATCCTCTTTGCAGACCTGAGTAGCACAGACAAGAAAGCACAGAACTGTAAAAAGATCTGCTACTTACCTCCTTTTTGAGTGCAAAACTATTTGCTGCATCTTTCAGCACTGCTTCTTCAAAGGCATCCCTATCTGCATGAGGCACTTTCCATTTTCCCCCCATGTCTTTTTGCTTGATTTTATATCATTGGTATTCAAGACTCTATCTCAGATGCCCTGAAAATATTAGTTTCTGTTTTTCTTGTTCCTTCCATCTGAGAAGACTCTCCAGTCTGAATTGTGTTGCTTGTCAATTATTTCCCTTTTCCCCCTCCATAGCTGCAGGAGTAGACTCACCATGGATTATGAAGATACTCTGGTCACGGGTATGGCAGACTTTTAGACAGGGGAATTAGGACATGAGAGATCGGATAAGTCTCACTGGAGGGAAAAAAGGTAACAAAGTTTTGATTTACCAAAAATGAGGAAGCTTCTGTGGAAAAATACTGGAGAAGGCTATTACAAGTGAGCAGGTGTATTCTCGTGACTAAAACCCTTTTGACACCAATTTAGCCACAGTTGAGGAAGATTTGATTCATCCTCTGAGTATTTACAGGTTACGAACAGATTTTTCTATAGGAGCTGAACTTCACACACCACCAGGAACATTTCTTCATGGTCTGAAGGAGCTTATTTTAAGGGTGATTGACATGTATTGGCATCTTCACAGAAACGTAAATAAATATAAAATAGCTCTAGAGCGTACACCCAGCTGGTTCATCTGAAAATATTTTATGATTGGAACAGGCTTTTTTCTTGTTGTCCCTCAGCAATAGAGTGGGTGCAATATCCCTCTTAACAAAATTTATCAAAGGGATGTGCAAACCCAAAATAACAAGAAGATAAAACCGGCATTGTTCATAATGAGTTATTTTATAGGGTGTTTCCCATCTTTAGCTTCAGTGTTCTGGTAATTTAACACATGGAATAATACCAGCTTTGTAATTTTGGCTTTGAATGATGTTATTTTATGTCTTATGAGAAGTTAATTGCATCTTAGACACAGTCAAAAAGGAAAAAAAAACCCTGAGATATGGGACAGGTTTCTTTATATTGCTGCTTTCTATTCATGCATCACCAGTCTGTGCTAGACCAAGCAGAACCGAAAATGAGGAGGAAAAAAGTGGACACAGCAGGTGTAACAGAGAGCTCAGACCACAAAAGGGTGCTATCATTTTATAACATGAGCAAGCCTTCCATAGCGACCTGCAAAGAATGTGGCCTTTGAAATAGCTTCACTAGAATTAGTAGCCTTTCAGGAAATATTACTATTGTTCTGAATTCCACTTGAAAATTTAATTTGCCCCCTGTTATTTTCAGGCAAATTCCAGCAGAGCTTTATTCTATGAAATCTGTGTAGGTGCATAAGAAACATCATCTTGATTAAGGAAATTCGTCTGCCTTTGTACACAGAGTGATCTATTTATCATGTGTGTGCTTATCTGCTCAAGAGAGAGCTTGAGAGAGAGCTTGTGCAGATATAATTCATATGTAGGGGTGTGTGTTCTATACTGGAATCGTGCATTTGATAACTATATTGCATAACATGGAATGTCTAATTAACTAGGAAGTTTTGAATTGTTAACTAGCAAGTATTGAAACATTAACTAGTAAGTATTGAGATGTGAAAATTCACAGTCTGGTCTTAAAAACACGCATAATACTGCAGTATAGAAAAAACCCCATGATGTGATGCAGCTTTCACACAAACAATATGCCAGAAAAGCAATGGCCTACTGTATAGAAGTCAGACTTCAATTCTGAATGCTCTTAATTTGAGGAGTGAAAATCTGGTAGCTCTGAGCTGAATCCCTGTAGGGGTACCAAAGACAAAGGCAGCCAGGTGTGATACAAGGTGACTCAGCTGTCTTCCCATCATTGTGCCAGGGAGGAGGCATGTCTAGTTGGTTCAGTCAGTGTGACAATCAGGTGTGGTTGGCCTCCAGACACCTTCTCAAGTTTATTTTAGCACATCTAGCAAGGTATCTGTGCTGATGTGACTGCAGTAGCACCAGTGGAGTGCAGGAAGCTGGGGTAGCCAGCGCCTCTGTGGATGCTCAGTGTCCCTCCTCTGACAGTCAGGCATGTCCCTGTGAGCTGGATCTCAAAGCCAGATGCTGTAATGGATCTAAATGCCTGGATTGCACAAGGTTTGTTAACTTTCAGTGGTTCCTTTTCCAAATGACATGGCCTTTTACAGATATTACCCAAGCTTAGAGGGAAAAAGTCCTAGCTAGATTTGTAACCCATTAGCAACCATCTCTTAAAAGTATTTATTTAACTTATGAACTTGGCCTCTTTAAATATTATGAAAAATATGAGGTGTATGATAGAGTTTGGGAAAGAAATTAATAAATTGCCATATTTCTGTATTGAAGGATGTCAATGTTAGTTAAATATGTCAGTGAAACTGACAGTAATTGTCCAGCTCATCTGTGCAATTCTGAAACTTACTACTTTATAATCATTAAATTGATTTTGGATTGGATTCTGCTGAGGTCAGCTAAACAGTCAAATTTGTCATTGCAGCTAAACATGAAGGTGATCATAACTCTCATTTACTCTGCTTTGATACAGTATATACTGCACATTTCTTTAGAGACATGTTCAGCAATACCACTTTGACCAAAGTCATGTGTAATAAGATTACTGAATTTGTATTTTTGTGTCATGCTAACCTTACTTTTTGCTATGAAACAATCTTCAAAAAGGAAATGTGGAAGTCTCTTCCACACAGCTGTACAATGTTTCAAGCTCTGACTGGCTCCTGGCTGTCACACTGTGTTATTTCACACTGCCATGTCTGAAAAGATGTAACAGAATATGGCAGAATACAAGACATATCAGAAATTCAGGACCTGAAATTCAATTAAAAAAAAAAAAAAAAAAAAAAAAAAAAACGTTCTCTGCAAAATCCAACCAAGTACAACCAAGTAGCAAATATGTGACCAAGTACCTGACAGCCAATTTGGAAAGGAACTTACACCACTTCCTCCCCTCTCTCTACAATTAGTGGGTGAGAGGGGTCTGTCAGCAGGGGAAGAAAAATGTGAAACTAAGGGCAAGAAAGACCACAAGAGCTGCCTACATGGCCTCCACTTTGGTTTGGGTTTTGGTTTTCTTTATTTTCTTTTTTCTTCTCTGGGTAGATAAATTAATAGCTCATGGCATTTTCCATTTTTTTCCTGTGGAAAATGTGGGTTCAGAGAGACCAGACATTTTTTGACTTCTGATAAATTCCAACAAATTGTTCATTAACAGAAAAGAACTGGAAAACACCCTAGAAGTTGAAAGATTTCTGATTTCCCATTTGAAGTCACTTTAAGCTTTGAAATGGATTTCAAATGTATTTTTTTATATGTCAAAAAGTCAAATGCCTTAGAAATCAAAATAATTCATTTCAAGTGAAACAAAGCGCTTTTTTACTCAAAATATTTTCAACTTTTTCTCTCTGAATAAAAATCAAAATAATTTAAATTGCCTTGACTGACAATTATTTCCCTTCCTTGTTTTCTAAACTGCCAAGCTAAAACAAAATTTATTACTTTCACCACAATGTACTAAAATAAGCATAAATCTATCTCACTTTATGTTGGATGTCAGTCAGGAAAAGCAGGTGGAAATTCAAACTCAATCTGTACATCGGAAAAAAATGAGGTAGAGGTTAACCAATAATCTTTTATAGATAGTGTACATTAATTTTAGGAAGCATAACTTGGAAAACAGCTTTTTCTCAACAGAGCTTCCTTGAATTTTTTGCAGTGATGCTAAAAAAGAGAGCACTTGGGAGATTCCTATGATTTGATCAGAACTTAAATTAAATCACAGTAAGATAAAAAGCATCAGATATATGTATATTGTTTTAATTACACTCTAGTTTCAACTTTTGCTATAAAGTTTTGCTGCGTCACAAGCAAAGGGCACATTTCCAGACACCTGGGGAGCCATGCTGAGCCCTGCTCCCTCTGCCCTGTAACGAGGTCATTACTCACTCGTCACTCCAATAATACTGCTATAACTGCAATAAAGCTTGGAATAATCAAGGTAGATAAAAGAAAAAAGTAATTTTTAATATCTTAAATTCTATTTTCTCCCTCTTCACTGGATATAGAAGATATTTACATGTTTAGAAATGGGTTAATCTGCAACCTAAAGTGGCCTGCTTTAACCCGGCAAAACTTTGAAGAACTTTTAATAGTGGAACTGCCTGTTTCCAGTTTCTGACACTTGTGTGTCTGGTCAATTTTCATTCTGATGTATGTGGGTATGTATGGTGGGCACACATACAGCCCAATTAATAACTTTGAGGGTAAGCATTTCATGTAACAGCTCAGCTTTTAAGATCTGCTTACCACTGACTTTGGGATCCATGCTAGCCTTAGAACACATTTTCTTTGTGCAAGGCAGTGCAAGGCAGAAATGTCCTGCTAGACCCGGAATCAGGACAGGGTGATAGACAAGAAGATAAGTCCTGCTTCTTCAGGGCAAAGACACACACAGCTCTAACAGGACTGACCCCGCTTCCAACGGGGCCAGGCTATGCAATGCTTTGTGCCTGATGGTTGGGGCTGGTTCAGGGGTCTCTGGATATCACCCCAGTGCCACTGCACTTGCCCAGTGTAAGACACAACTTCTGCTCTTATGTCCAAGCTGCCTCCTCCTGTAGGCTCTGTTCCTGAACCTAAAGGAGCCCCTTTTCACTCTGCTGCAGAGACAAGCAGTTAATGCCAGCCCAAAATGCTTCAGGGAGGACACACGAGCCCATTGTCAGAGACAGCTGGGCTGTACCAGCACTGCTGCCTGTTTGAACTACTAAAGCCTCCCTCTCCATAACATGCTTTAACTCAGCTGTAGCACCAGAGTGTTGTGACAAGGCTGCTTCAAGTCTAACAGAAAACCATGGCAGAGGCCTTCAAACACTTTGCTGGAACAGAACCAGGGTCCAGCCCCCAGAAACATCCATTGGCACTGACCAACTTACTAGCATGGGCATAGCCATGGAATTCAACTTGCTGCAGCCTTGCCACACCGATACCGCAGATCTGACATATCTAATCCTTTAGACAAATGTGAAATCAATTTGTACATCTGCAGTGGCCATTTGCCCAGGATCTCTGAGCATAGGGCAGCTTCACTGGAGCTATTGAACTTCTCCAACAAGCCTGCCAATTGACTGGAATTCCTAGACTAATGGCCAAAAAAGCAGCAGGACAGTAGATGATGTATAAAGGTTTGCAGCCAAATATGGTGGAGCTGGCACCTGTGACTGGCTCAGCACTGCAGTTCCCACTGTGAAGATCAGTGATTATTGCTTTAATAAGCAGTTCTTAAGTGAGGTACCTGATATCTGTTGTTGCAAGAGAAGGAGTGCCAAAGGCACAAAAGATGGGGAAGTTTTAAAAAAAACATAATCCTTGAGGCTCCCCATTCAACTTACCTTGATTTTATTATTCTTGAAAAAAAATTCTTTATTTCACACACAAACAAAGGTACACACAAAGAGATTTCTCAGTGTGTTACTTATTAGTTGAGATTTTGCAACTTGCTGAGAGGGCCCAGATTTCTGAGTCCCATTTTACAAGAATCAAAACTACAGTAAGTCTCCAAAACTTGATACAATAGCACAACACTTCCAAAGGAAGACATCACCATGATGTTAGTTCATAACTCAGTGATGCCAGGACTCTGTAAAGTTTCTAGTTCAAAAACTTCAATTAAGGCTTGTGTTTCTTTGAACATCTGAAGTGGACACATGTTTATGTAAACATATTATAGGTAGGTCGATTCTGTTGAGCATATTTGTAGTTTCTCTAAGTTACCTTAACATTAAAATAAAAAGTGGAGGCCAGGTGATGTTCAGCAACAGGTTAATCTGTTTAATCTTTAGAATGGAAGCATTAACTGTTCAGTCTGACACTGGGAAATAATTAATCCAGATGTAAAGAAAGAACCTTTGTCTTTGAATCTGCGTGCTGTACTTTTGAATAAGTGTACATTAGTGAGCTATTTTATGTATTACTCATAGTGTGGTAATTGACCACATATTCTTCAGTTATTATAGATACAATTAGAACATCAAGTTTGGAGAAAAAGATAAAAGGTCAGTGTTGTAAAAACCTCCATCCTTAAAGCCAGAGGTTAGGTCTCTGAAGATTACCCCAAATAATGCCTCTTTCTGAAGCACAGAGGATCACATTCTGTAGTCAAGTAAAATCTCAGAGAAATGTGACTTGTAGCGTACATAGCTATTAATCCCGGGACCTATGCGAAGTTTCAGAAGGATGTTTCCACTGCTGAAAGGGGAGCTGCAGCTTACAAAGGTAGGTCTGTCTCAGGCTTACCAGCAGATGGAGTTGGAACCAGGGTCTTGATATGCATCATCATTAACATGAATAAGGTTCTTTTCTGGAATAGCAGCACATAGCTGGTGTACTAGTGACACCTCCATTTGTAACATAACAAGTGTGCAAGACGTAACTAGAAAGAGATTTTTATTCAAATCCAAGTGAAAAAGCACTGTAATCTTTGCTGCAATGTCTGATGCAATTTGGTAAAGGTAAGAAAAAGGACAAACATGGCTTTTTCCATTCACAAGCAACTGACTGGGTTATGGAAGTGACTTGTAAGGCTTTAAACTACTTCCAGAAAAAGTAAGGTTATGAATGACAAAAAAAGCACTGTGCCAAAGAATACATTGTTACAGATCCTCTTTGCATACAGCTAATTATTATAGCAAATTTCTCCATGACTTATCTGCAATAATAAATCCAATGACAAAAATGTTACTTGGACAGTCTGAGACTGAAAACTTTTAGAAGCTATTTAATGAAATCAAGAAGTTAAGAAGAGATGAAAAAAACATTACCTTTCCCCTTCTTCCTGTTCAGTTGATGTAGGAATAGATGCTTCTCACCTAAAATAATAATGGAACAAAGATGCTAATTGCTTCCACTTCCATGAAACATATGAAAAAAGGCTCACCCTCTGACTATTGCATTTTGGTATGAGGACATTCCACGAGTCTTTACATTGGAAGAAGCTGTTCTGATTGCAGACCACAAACCTCTCGTTAAAATTCTTGGAGCAGAAACTGATTATCTGGCTGATACATTACAGAAGTGGACATTAAGGCAAAGTTCTTATCATTATGATATCACAGCTAAGCTATCTGAAAAACAAAGCAAAGCTGTACTTTTCCTGTTGACTATTAGAGATGAAAAGGTTGCTGCAAAGAATATTTCCATGTACTCCTCCTGCCTTTCTCCCACTTTGGGAAAGTGGGACCATGTAGCTTGTAATGAGTCCCTCAGCAGAAGTTCTCGTTTCCTTGCAGCTTGTGCAGGCTTTTAAACCTGCGTAAAGTAGGTGAGAAGTGTTGCTGTCTGGACTGGCAGTTTTTTACATTCACTCTGTATGGGTGCAAATGGCTAGAAGGTGCTGGACAGACAGAAGGAGCAAGAACATGGAGTTCAGAAAGATCTGGGAATTTGAATCCAAATCAGGCAGCCACCCTGCTCACCAGCAGCCCCCAGATGAACTCTGTCAGTCACTGCAGCACTGGCTCCCTCCAGATGTTCTGGTAAATTGGGAGGAACAGAGTCCGGGACAAGCACAAGGCAGTTAATTCTCAGTGGCCCACCTGGCTACCAGTTTTGATGCCATGGTGACTGGAACTGCTGCTATGAAAGCAAGAATTCTTTAATTTGAGCACTGGGAGGCTTAACCACACCAGAAAGGAAACTTGTGAGATCACCTAAAATTTGTCCTTAGTGCCCTCTTCCCAGATGCTTTACCTGACCACAGAGAATGCACCCAGGAACAGGTGGTCACTACATGGAACAATGACCTCTAAGAATTAAAAAACTATAGGTCTCTTCATTGTCACTTTCTACCTCTAATCTGGTATTCCCCTTTATGGATGAAGCCTGGACTGAAAGGTCAGATTGTCCTTTGGGACCAAACATCACCAATGCTCATGCACTCCCACAACACCCGCCCTTACCACTGAAGCCTTCTTAGCTTCTCTTTGACCCTGGCAATGCTCAGCAGGGCTTCTTCCAGTTTGCCAAGCACCCAGCTTCTTGTTCTGAGGGACAAGAATAGAGCTGACTCTGCTCAAAGGTGTTTCACAAACTAGATACTACCCAGACAGATTTACCTGCAGTGTTTAATCTAGGAGGAAGCATGTAGCTATATGTATGGTGCTGTATATATAGCATGTTTATATAGAAATACCCACATATGAAAAACACACGTGTATAGCATATATACTATTGTGTATACATACCAGTGCTGTAAGCAGCACCTGCACACTGGCATATGCAATGGCATTCAAAAAGCTGCTCTGTGAATTTATTAGGGTACATCCTGGCATATCTATAGCCCAGGTCAACTATCACTCATAAATTTCTGGGCAGAGTCAGGAAGTTAACAAAAGCCAGGAAACATTCTTAAAAGGCTGTTTGTATCTGAACCCCCTGTTCAATAGGAAGACAGAGCCAAGATGCCAGCCCCTGCACTGTTACATTTATAATCTGAGATGTGAACTCAGAACTCACCTACAAGACAAGAACCCAGAACAAAAGCTACAGACCAAAACCTTTCTTGAAACAGACAGAGAAGAATAACTTTTGTTCTGCTCAGTTGTTTAATGGCAGAACTAAATCTAAATCAGGGTAGGGGAAATAATCCTTGGAGGATGGGTGTCCTCACTCACCTATAGTCAACTGTAGGGAATCCCTGCTCACCCATGGTCCCTCTTAGCAAAGGAAAGTGTGAGATCGTATGTGCAAAGGGGCTTAAATTCAATCATGCCCACTGTAGATTTGCACAGCACCTGATTTTTTTTACATCACTTCTCAGTGGAGGAGAAAGGATTTGAATCTGTCACACCACAGTGTCCTGATCTGCTGCAGGAAGGAGGGCACCCCACACACATCCCACTTCAAGAGCAAAAAATCCTTCTAACTTATCACTAAAACCAGACAGAGCACTATTTCACCAAAGACAACCAAATTACAGATCCTGAAGAAAGAGATTTATATTACTAATTTTAGAAACATGCAGGTGTTCAGCATTTGGCAAGCAAAGGCAGCTCAGAATGTCACATATCCAGGTCCTCAGCCCTGAGCATCACTCTGCAGGCTGCCCGGGCACCTTTGCCAGACTCTGGAGTCCATTCAAGATCCCAGTCTCCTTCAGGTGCCCGAAGAGCAGCAGGATAGTGACAATAGTGACAATCTTCTGCGGTTCTTTGGCCAAGGCTTATCTGAAGTCCAATCTTTTCTGCAAATACCTCCTAAGCTCACTTGGACACCCTGCAGCTCCACATATTTCCATAACACATGCTTTAAAAAGTGAAGGTCCTATTTCTTTTCTCATTTATGTGCATGTAAATTCAGTGCAACTTCACTGAAACCAGTGACTGAAACCGGGAAAGCAAAACAAACTATAGGAAAAATCAGGCTCTGCACTTCTTAGTTTCAGTTCTTGTACGTGACAAATGATTCTGGGGCCCTATTTTGGAAGTATCTAACTTGAAACAGCTTTGCAAACCAGAGTACTTAATGCTGTCTAACAATCAGTCTTCTGCAGGGCACCCAAAGTGAAGTCTCAGTATTGGAAGTCACTCTTAAAAATCTTGGCCATTTTTTCAAAGAATGTGTCAGGATCTCAAACAGATGCAAAAGCAATGACCACTCAAATAGTTTGGTGTTTACAGGTTCATCAATCAAAAAGAAACACTTTGATCACCTGACATGATTCAAACAACATACTTGATATCTGATACCGGACCAAGATCATACAGATCTAATAAACTTTTGGCTCCTGCAAATTTCTTTTAAAAAATATAAAAGAGGATCAGTTATAGAGAAGTTGATTAATATGCACTCTGTTCAAACAGTCTTGAACATCTGTGTATTAAATTCATTTATTAAATTATACCAATCTGTATTTTAATGAGTAAAAGATACTTATTCTGCCATCCATCAAAATAAACTCAGGAAATACTTAACATTATAATCATTTTTCTTGTTTGAACATGAGTTATGAAATATGAATCCCACACTAAGAATGCTGTACTTGCCATTATGATCAAATATGTTTTTACAGGTGCACCAAATATTCTGTTTTCATTTCATTCTCAAACTGTTGAAAATATAAACCATGTTTTATATTTCTTTGGTAGGTAATATTGCCTTTTTCCCCCCACATGGCACCCATTATTAGTGAGTTATTACCATGCCTTTTTTCAAACACACACTACATATCCTAAAGTTGCTTAGTAATGAAAATACAAATTTATGTAACATCTAGTATCAAATAACATTTAGGGCACACTTTGGCACTGAAAGGTTTGGGGCACTAATAACTTTCAAGTGCATGTTAATATTGCCAGATAAGGTGTATACAATCTGTTGGGTCAAGTTCAGCCTTTTGCCACTTTGCTTTTTTGGCCAAGGAAAGTTAACTTTCAGGTACAGTAGGGTTTAATATATGCATGCATAGAATTTTTGTTTCTTATTGTTCCCATAATTGTGATTTTTATTTCCATTTTCTTGTTCTTCTTTTATTAAAAAAAAAAAAGAAGAGGAGGAAAAACTCCTGGCAGACAGACAGCAAGCACAGCTGGGACAGCAGGTGAGCTAAATTGTAGATTTCTTCCCAGCATCAATTTGACACGATATCAAACACTAAGTATAGTCATTTAAAAAATTCCTTCCTTCTATTTGTACAGAGTGGATATTCTCAAAGAAAACAGTATTTGGGAGAGCACAGTGAGGAAAAGCAAGATATAACTGCAAGGCACAAAGCTGCTCAGCTGGAATTGAATCCACACACCCTGGGCACTTCCGTGGAGCTACAATCCAATACAGAGGTTTGGCACTGGGGCTGTAATAAACAGGTAAAACTCACCAAATTAGTAATCAAGTCTACAATGCTACTTTCAGTAAAGAAGGGGAAACTTCTCCATTGATTTCAGTGGGAGTAGGTTCAAACCATGAAAGAACACATCAGCAACAGAGCCAGCACATTAGAAAAAAAGCAGTCACACTCTAGAAAGCCCATGTAACCACACATTAATCTGGTTTTTTTGTAAAACAAATCAAGAGAGTAGGAAATAATTTGGCATTTTATTGGCGAAGGGGGGAAACCCCTTCAAAGAAACCATCACTTCATGCAGGTGCTACCACAGCAGAAGTTACCACCATGCCAAAATTACAGCTGGGGAAATGTCAACCGTTTTCACAGGTACATGGAAACCAGCTGGTACAAGGAAGTTCTATGGTGAGTGACAGGGAGTCGTAACTCTGTCTTAGCTGATTATGTCCAAACATGGCACTAGGAATGGAAAAATTTACCACTTCTAACTTTAATGCAGTATTCAAAAAACTAATTTTCTTAAAAGACATTTCATCATTGTCACTGCATTAATAGTTTTTACGCCTTGTCTAATTAGTCCATCTCATAGACAACATTCTAAGTATTTTCTTGTTGAAGAACCCACCATTTTTTCTTGTACCAACAGTTCATGTAGATTCAGAAAGTAAAGAAAAGCCACTGGTCTGAACTCTCAAAATATACAGGCCAAAATACTAATACATTGTATTCTTAACTACTGTTTGCCTTGACCTTCTCCTCCTTGAAAAGGCATTCAGTCTTGACTTAAAGACTTACAAGACTTACAAGACTTACTCACATCCTGATCTGTGTTGTTACAAATATTACCTGTGGGCATTGAAGAATTTTCCACTTTATTTTTAAGCACAATTAATCTAGAATTGTATTCTGAATACTGGATTCCACTGAGAACACTTATGCACCAGACTTCAAAGATAAGAAAAAAAGTAAAATACATCTGACAGAAGAACAAAACCACCACTTGGTCTACCAGAAGCATCTGGAAATCAAGCAAGTTCCTATCTATTCCACATATATTAAAAAAGGGGAGTAGACAATCTATGCAGCTGGAAAAGCCTAAATCTTTTTTTGACTACTCTGTGCTATACAAAATAAAATATGGACACATCTACATGTGTAAAAAAACCCACAAACATCAGATTTTTAACCAGAGAAGCATTTTTCCTGACTTCTTTTGAAAAGCACCTTTCTGGATTGCATTCTATGGACAGGTTGGAAATTTACGAAATGTCATATTTATTGTCTAGTTGGGATGATCAACACAGATTCATCATTAAATTATTAATGAAATTTTCTCTCCATTTTACCATTTCTAGTCAATGCATCAAGAGGAAAAACTTTGAGTTGGTGGAATGATTTCTACCTCCCTTCAGTCCCACGTTATTCTAGGAGAAATCCCTATCAATAGAGAAATTACCTTTGTCAGTGACAAACAGGGCTTCAACAGTTATGGCTCTTATAAATTCCTCAATAATAAACATACAAAAAACCAAATCTTCATTAAGTGACAACCCAAAACCAGTATAGACTGGGCACGTATCAAAACTATGCTTAGTTAAATGCTGAACAAAGCTGTTTCAGGGATATTGAGGATGCTTAAAGCTAATTACTCAAGTCATTGAATTCTTTCAGGGAATGTCTTTCACTTGCAGATCTCTCAGCATTCAGCTTCAGTTTTGACCATCTTTTTCAGGCCTGCCACACATCTGAAAATTTAGCAATTATTTTAGGACAAAGCAGGAACTCACACTCTTCTATAAACTTGAAAAAGATGGAATAGTTTGGTAATTTCTCTTCCTTGGCCTCCACCCTGTTTTGTAAACCAACCAGCGTAAACAAATGTAACATTTCAGGCTAAACCCGCAAAAGAGTCGGTGAACTACTCCTGGACTATTTCTCACCTAACCCAAATCTGGAATTTAAATTCTCTACCCTTACTAAAGAGGTTGCTCAACCTTCTGCCATCATAAGGAAGCTCAACTAGTTTCCACATGTGTGTGGCTATCCTGCTCATATGAAAATTTGGCAGAAAGTGTTTTCTTTCTTTTACTCATTAGAAGGCCAAATGGCTGCAAAAGATTTGTTAATTTAACTAATTTTTAAGAGAAATAAGAGAAGGAAGTAGCAGTATGTTTATCAGTGTTCCACAGAAATAGCAACTTCAATATCTGCAGGCAGAGGAATACCACCGGGGCCTAAATCCTAGTCCCAAACATTCTGACCCACTCAAGGATGCTGGTAACAATATTCAGAATCAAAATGTGTTTTTCTACTTGTAAGCCTTTTCCTTTGCCCCTTCTAGGCCATGAAGAGTATCTGTGAGACATTTTTGTATCTACTGGTCAGGAAGAAAATGTAAGTTTTGAGTAGAGAGAAAACACAAGCTAAGACCCTTAAGTGAATATTCTACCACCAAACTATTATTGGGGGTTGAATCTTCTGATGCTCCTGATTCTTTTTTTGTCAAAGAGAATTTAATTCCCCTGTATCCTAACAAATCCTTCACCAGATTTCCATTCTTAACATACCTGTTTTCTACTGCCATCTGAAGTCTTTGGAAAGCAATATATTACCCAAGCTTTCTAATCATTATATTAAACAATAGGTTTTCCAAGGCTCTCTGAATGCACATATTTAACTCCAGGATGTAGAAAATAAAATGCTAACAGATAAAAGAATATTATTTGACATGTAAAAAACCCAAACTTCTTAGAAAAAATAACAGACCAGAGCAGAGACACACAGGTCAAATTGAAGAAGATACCTAGCAAGCAGTAACGCTGGAAAAACATTTGTGTAAGAAGCAAATGCAAATTCAGTGCACATTTACAAAATTATATGGCTTTTATAGAGGCAAATATAGCTCTGAACTACATTATACAGGAAAAGAAATGGTTTTTTATCTCCTGGACTTTGCCTTGGTCCTTTGTACCTCAATGCTTGGAAGTTATTGATAAATTGGAGGGAATACAGAGAAATGTACATAAATTGTCCAAAGTTTTATAGCAGTTGATTTAAATGAATACGTGAACTTCAGAAGGATAAATATTAAGCAGAGAATATAACAACATCATATATGTATTTTAAAGTTCTAAACTCTGACCTGTTTAACCATTCTGGCTGGGTAAGTTGCAACTTCTTTTGTCCACATTGGGAGACATTTATGCCTTACCATGAAAAACTTGGTTCACATGTTCAATTTCTAGATGTGTGTAAGTGTAGAGCTCCCAGACAGCAGCAAAGGTAATGCACATCTGTGAATCAGCTGAACTGCACGTGCATTACTTCCACATACCTGAATCGAGGATTCCTGCGGCGTTTGGAACCAGTACACTTACTGTATGTACATTACCCAGCTAAGTTCACCCAGAAGTCTCTGGGATCTCTTAGTTGGCTGTCAAAGGTGATGTCTGAGATGTCTTCTGCTATTAATAGTTGGACAGATGACTCCTGGTTGCCTTTCTCTTCCAAAGGCAACTTTGGGGGATACATGCTTTCAGGTACCCTCAACTACTTCGTAAACACCATCTTTCTTCAAGAAAGACTTCCAAGCTCTGATGGCAAGGAACATTGTTATTGCTGCAGTAGATCAGTGGAAATGTTTATTTTTGTTTGTAATGTCTATCAAATTTACATCTCTCTCTCAGAAGCTATATCTTGTTAAATCTGTCTGCTAATGAGACTATTGTTTATTTCCTGTATGCTGTCTGTTTTTTATACCACACTGAGAAAAGCAATTGGCCAAGAGCAGATGCAGCAAAGATAATGCAACTGCTGAGAAGATAGTCATAATTAAAAGCTATTATTTACCAATTTACCATAAAAAAATATTCTAAGTGAAATATAAACTGAAATTTTCTCTTGGAGATAGCTGAAAATAGTCCCTTAAGACAAAGGAGTAAGAGATTGTTTATAAGAGCTGGTTCTCAGCAGAGGTTTTGGGAAGGAAATAAGCATTCTTCACCAGTTGCACAGTATATTGCCTTAGGCAGAGTACATTGATACTAAAACAGTTTGTCTTATTATTCATCTCTGTTCATTTCTGCAGTTGGTTTTGGTGTTGACACGAAAATAAATGAATAACAGAGTATCTAAACAAATGTTTCGTCTAATGGAGATCTTATAAATGACATGCCAGTTACATAAAATGTCAGATTCTCTTCTGTCGCTGTGTTTTGCATCAAAACAAAGTATGTGATTTATGAGAAAAACAATTAAATGCAACCAAAAGTGCATGGAAAGACTCTCTCTAAATTCCACAGAGCTTCAAAATGGGTTTTTTAAAAGAAGAAATAAAAGTTACTGACAAAAAAAATTTTAACCTCAGACGGCTCATGGGAATATTAAGAAACACTACTCTGAAAAGAAAGACCAAGTGGAAGCTCCACAAAGCACTTATAGAAGGGAATGGCAAAGCAACACATTCTAAAAAAAGACATGTAGAGTAGACTTAGATTACACTAATGTAATCCATTAATATTTTGTACACAAGACTACAGTTCCCACAAACATACAATTCTAGATACAAAAAATTTTAAAATGGCCAGTGTTTCTATCTCCTAACTTGTGTATTTCTTACGGTGTCAACAGAAGGAGAGACTACCCCAAGGAATGAGTAAAGGTACCTACCTAAGTGAAGGTTCTGCCCAGAATTCTTTAGTGGAGCCTAGAGAAGTACTGGCAGGAGCATGGATTTGTAATGCCTAGTCCCATGTATCTCTCCTCTTGGTACAGCTACGAGAGTAAGCACCTGTGACTTTTCATATAGTGGCCTAAACCTTTTGTGGAATGCTTTTCCCTTCAAATATTCATCAGACCTGAGATGGAATGGTACAACTCCCTGCACTCTTTCTTGTTGGCTGCTCTTCCCAGGCCTTAATTTCTGACTGGTCACCAACTGCTCTTACCCACCTCTGAGTATGAGTTTTACTGATACTCTCAGAATCTTACTCCACTATGACCTCCATGGTGCAAGGTATCCACTGATTAATCACTGCTTCAGAGGGCATTTCTAATTCTTCCACTCTTTTGGGGACTAACACTTGCCCAGACACTTGAATACACTGCACATGGCGTGTCTCACGAAAATGTCACTGAACTTGGTACCTATAGTTATCTGGCCTGAATTCCGACTGTGAGAACATAAAGGAAATAATTGCGTTGGACAAAACTGTGATGGTACCTACAGATGCATTTGGTTTGTGCCACTCAAGGCAAAGCATACATTTCATTCTGATAAGCTCCTCTCAGCTTTTTTAAAGGAAGAGGACAAGGAGACCACTGGGCCAAGCCAGGAAAACATTCTAGACCAAGTCAATAAATGAGATTAATTAGCAGGATGATGATAATTCTTTTGGGGATGAATTAAAGACTGCTGATCAATACTTTTGTTGGGGCACATATCCTAGGTTCAATTGTGACTCCATTTCACGTATCTGGAGTCATGGCCCTGACTGGCCTCACTTGGGGCTGCCACCTTTGCCTCCTGCCCATGCCCTGGCTCAAGTTGGAGCCTCCAGCTCCTCCATGAGCCAAATCATAGGTACCTGTCTCCACCTCTGGCCCCAGATCCTGCTGTTTCGGACTCAGACCTGTGGTCTCAGTTGCTGGCTTAATCTTGGACCAGCCTGGGGATCACTGCACTGTCTCCAATTCTAGTTACCACTACCAAAGCTGACCCCGACCCTGACTCATGTTGTCTTTATCCTGGCCTCCCCTGTCACGATGGACTAGCACGATGATCTGCACTCCTGGACAATCCCAGCTGCCATCCCTAGGCCTGCCTTACTCCCTTGCTTGGAGGCAGTGGGATGGGCTGGCAAGGCCCCTGCCCTGCTGACCATGTCTCCCAGCTACTCAGCCCTTAGGGAGCAGCTGACCCTCACTTGCATCCTGATACCTGGCCTTGAAAGAGTGATCTCATCTTCCCAGCATAAACATCTGAGCTCCTCTTGGTTCAAGCTCCACTCACAGTGTTAAAAGCGAGGTGCCCTAGGTACAATTGGTCAATGGAGCTGTATCATTCTGTCCCCTGGTCTACACCCTGCTTGCCGTACACAGAATTGCCTTCTGCAGGAAAAATCTATCCCCATGTTAAACTAAAAGGGGCTTGATGCCTCATCTTCTATGTTTCAAGCTAACTCTTCTCAAGCAGATTGTTCAAAATTTTCCAAGTCAGCCTTGAAACTAAGTCAGTGTACAAGAAGGGATGCAGAAGTCCCAAGACCAGAAGGGCAAAGGTGGTGAGCAGTAATCCCCTTGGAAGGGGCACATGTGGGGTACCAGACCCAGTCCCCCAGAACAAGCATTGCATAAATGGATAAAATAAATGGAAGTGGTCCAGAGGTCAGACATCATCTGTGCTCCCTCTTCGACTATTATTGTAATAACTAAATTAAGATGAAGACTGCTTTTGCCTTTTTCCTTTCTTTTCCAAGACATCTGCCCTCATAATCACACAGCCCATCAGTTTCAAATTACTTCTACCCTAACAGGTGAGTTGCCTAAGAAGCATAAAACTCTGAAGGAGACTCCAGTGACTCAGGTAGAGTTTGAGTACCTCTGTTCTGGGAAGGGTTCACGTGCTTGTTTTAAGATAGATGCTGTTTAGAAACTTCAGACATGAACTGTAATTAATTTATAGGTAACACATTAATGTAATAAACTGAACAACTGGAAAAATGAGTGCAGGAAATATCTTCCACATTCTAAATAACACTTTAAACTGTGTTTGCATGCAAAGATACATGACAAAAATTATATCACACAAATATAAGATAATGGATCTCCACAGACCGGTAGAGTCACCTGAAATTAACTGCTCCTCAAAGGAAATAGAATCTCGAAGGTTGTGTAAGAAGGATATGTATTATAAAATACATAAAAAATTAATTATATTATATATTATATATTATATATATATAATATATATTATATATATATATATATAATATATATATATAATATATATATTATATTATATATTATATTATATATTAATTATAAAATACATAAAAAACAGCTGTTTTAAAATTTTGTCAAATAAAATAAGAATTATATCAAACTAAATTTGGGTAAATTGCTGGCAGTTATACCTTCCAACGAGTTAAACTGAAGGAAAAAAAAATTAAAAAGCCAAATTTAGAATATTTTTTCGTCACAAAGTCAAAATACGGATTTGCTTAGCTGGGGAAATTAAGTCATATTGTACTATAATCACTCAACAATAATGATACTTATGCAGTTTTTTGAAACACAGTGGTTTTATTCTCTAGTAATTTCCAAGAACATTCATTTATTCTAGAATCATATTGACCAGAGGGCTTTAACTAAATTTTAGTGAGCAGCTACAAAATACTGAATACCAAATAACCACACTGTATATACCAATAACTAGACCTTAGAATAACTGTGGGATTTTGTATCTAATGGGGAAAAAAATCATTCTTAGTGTGTAAGAATGTTAATTTAAACTGATTTAAGTAGTTTAAATTTCTAATGTTCCTTTGATTGAACTATTTATGGGATTATTGATAGTCCCATAAATTCTAAGCACAGTAAAGACCTGCTCACAAACTGAATAAAAATCTGGATGGAAAATGCCAGATTTCAAGTTTCTTTTTACTTCAGAATTCTATAGAATCAGTATAAATACACTGTTGAGCCCTATTATTTTATGTAATTTGATTTACTAAATGATGTGATATAAACTAAAAACAAATGATTTTTGCTTCATATTGCTTTTATGTAACTTTAAATTCTGCTTTGAATTCACAGAGTTTCAAGTTTCTTTAGTTGCAGAGCAAGTAAAAATTCAATAAATTCATAAGAAACATGTTATGGATAATTACCTAATTAAAATTCCTGAAGCAGTATGGGTGTTTTTTACTGTACTTACTGTAATATTTGTCCACTGCACATGTGTACAATAATCATTTATTTGATTCTGTAGTTCCTCTCTTTTTGAGGGCTATATATTAAGGAAATAATTTTCTTAGGCTCATTTACATAATCAGAATATCCTATATTCCCATGATTTGTGCATTTCTCTTCTCTACCTTGATAAGGATTTTAAAATTATAGGCCTGCACATGGCATGGTGATTGGCGAAGAGTGTTGTATGAAAGACTGTGTGCTGGTTAGAATTGAGATTACCACTTGTTTCAAAATGTTCCAGGGAATGATTGCCCACTGAGGTAATGTAAGTTAAGAAAACATCAAATGGAGTTTAACAACAAAGTTGTATCGTGTATTTAAGGGAAATTCTATGTATTTAACACAGTGCCCTGTGTTGCAGAGTGCAATATTAGACTCTTTAAAAAGCTTTCTTACCTATTTTTCTGACAGTACCATAAAAAAAATCAGTAACAATTCACCATTCCAAACAGTCAAGCCAAGGACTTTACAGAAGCACAAGTAATTATAAGCAAAGGATACGTTACAGAAATAATAAAATTCCAGTATAAAAGTCAAGCTATGTGAAGTATCAAGCTTTTATTAAAGAACCTCTAGTTCTGACCTAGAGATCCTCAAAATCATTATGATCATCCCTACCTCTGTTAAAATTAAACGGTTAGGTCAAGAAACATATTTTAATATCTTCAGCATAATTTTACTGAGAATGCACTCTCAAAAGATCAGATTATAGCAGTATCATGGGAATGTTTGTACAGAATATCAGTATTTATGAATAGCAACTGCACCCAGTCTATCTTTTACTTAACTTTACTCTTCCTTGTGCTTCTGGTTCTTTACTTTCAAGAACAATTTGGGGCAATACTTAGCTTAGTCTTAGTCTAAAAATTAATGAAAAAAATTCACTCTGGAATAACATTTTATATACTCTTAGAGCAGATAGCAGTTCCAACTTTGTCAAATAGAATATTACCAAACCTTGTAAAAATCACAATAACTACACTGAAGAGCACCCGTCTTAGACAGCAGGTGATAAGTTAATGAGTCCAAAAGGCATGAAATAATAATGAGAAAGGTATGGACAGCAATTGCTCAGTGACCATTCATTACTGATCTGCAAAACAGCATGTGACAAAAAAATAAAAAGGGATACAAATGTGTATTTGAAAAGAACAGAAATGAAACAGTTCTCTGAGTACAAAGGACAACACATTGACAGCACACTGTGATATATTCTACATGATTTTACTGCCTTCCAAAGTACTCCTGTACAAAGTATTTTCAGACATTTTTCTTATTAGCTATTAAACTTCGCTTGTTTCACAGTAGAAGACAAGGTGAAAATATTTGAAATAAAAGCTATAGAAAAATAAGACACTTGTCACAGGAAAGTGTCTTTCAAACATTATGGAAGATGCTGAATGAGATGGAAGCAAGAGGATAAGTGAAGAACTGTGAACTTGTACGCACATTTTTGTTAAGCTCCTGGAAAAACAATATTGTTTAGGAAGTCAGATGGATGCCAATGATGCACATACTGATCTGTAATGGATGTGGAAAACTCAAAGGCTGGGAATTTTTGAACATTGACTAAAAGGTTCGATAGGTAATGGGAATCAGTGGGAAATTCATGTCTCATTTTCAGAACAGGATTTGAAGATCATTACTTTAAATGCACTTTTCAACTGGAAATATGAAGCATTTACATGATGGAGAATTAGTCTTTCCATGTTGTCCTACAGACCTTTGAGGCAGAGATAAGAACATCTTTCTCTACTTTCCCCTTCTCTGAATCCATTCTTCTGTTCCATTCATAGATACTTTTTATTAGCCATAATCTCAATTTTTTTTCTATTCTTTATCCCTATTGCTTACTGTATTCATTAACAGGTGAGCATATAGAGCATATAGAGCATATAGAGCATGCATGTGAAACAATAATATCAAAAATATTTTAAAGTTATATGCAGAAGTGAGAGTGTGACAGAAATAAGCTTGCCCATGCAACCTCAACTGATTAATCTTGAGAATATGCATTTTGATCCATGCTTTCATTACACGATCATTAACGTTTTTTCCATAGCACACCAGCCGTTTCAGTTCTCAGAATGGATGGTGTTTACTTAATGAACAGCTGTTCAATATTTACTTCATTGTTCAGTACATGGCCCCATTGTTCAATGGATGGCCTCATGCCATCTTTGTTGCACACTATTCAATCCCTTCTCTAAGGGACATTAATTAACCTCCCCATGAGTTTTCTTTTATGATGCTAATCAGTATAATTTTGAAAGCTTTACAAATATCAATTATATCCACAGTATCCATGTGAGTTTTATGCACACCCTACAAACAGGAGACTGAAGCAGGGAGATTACAGTTAATAATATCCATGGACTTTGAGTATCCCATCTGACACACCTGGGATTTGATTTACAGCTCCCATTGCCCTAAGTTGCAGTTGGGAGTCTTCAGCATGTCTTCCAATATGTTTCCCCAGTCTGAATCTGGGTACCAGAAAACTGAAATACATTCTGTTAGCAGCAATCTATGCAAAATTTGTTTCAAGTTACTTCCTCAGTAACATATCCAGAGCTGAGATGGGAATTCGGTGTCTA
Organism: Corvus moneduloides; assembly: GCF_009650955.1. NCBI lineage: Eukaryota > Metazoa > Chordata > Aves > Passeriformes > Corvidae > Corvus > Corvus moneduloides. The sequence continues at coordinate 9,393,977 of NC_045478.1, forward strand.
GAATGGCATTCAGTCTCTCCCTTTCTCTAACTGAAATCTTTTGCTCTGGCTTTACATTCCTTCCCAGTTCTGCAACAAATGGGTGATGAAGACAACCTTATCTGTGGTACAAACTCCAGAAAGATAATCTCCATCCTCTCATGGGGGCAGAGATCCTAGGGATGAAAATATATGGACCTCTAACTAAAAGTTGCCATGATGCATAGGCAAATCTTTAAAGCAGAATTCCCTGTTCTTTGATGTCTAGAATTTTTGATGTTCATAATGTCTCATTTCACACTACTGTTTTCCCTATTATTAATTACATGCCCAGGTAATTGACAGTGGAGAAGGACTTGAGAGTGCTGGTGGATGAGAGACTGGACAAGGCCCAGCAATGTGTGTTGGCAGCCCACAAAGCTAAATGTGTCTTGGGCTGCATTCCAAGCAGCATGGGCAGCAGGTGAGGGGGGATTCTGCCCCTCTAATCTCTGGTGAGACTCCACCTGCAGTGCTGTACCCAGCCCTGGGGTCCCAACACAGGCAGGACATGGACATGTTGGAGCAAGTGCAGAGGAAGCCACCAAGGTGATCAGAGGGATGGAGCATCTCTCCCACGAGAAAAAGTTGAGAGAGTTGAGATTTTTCAGCCTGGAAAAGAGAAGGCTTCAGGGTGACCTAATTGTTACCTTACAGTACCTGAAGGGAACCTACAGGAAAGAAAAGACAAGGTAATGTAGTGACAGGACAAGGCGGAATGAGTTAAAATTAAAAGAGAGTAGCTTTAGATCAGATATTAGGAAAAAATTCTTTACTGTGAGGATGGTGAGGCCATAGCACCGGTTGCCCAGAGAAGCTGTGGATGCCCCATCCCTGAGAGTGTTCCAGACCAGGTTGGATGGGGCTCTGAGCAAACTGGTCTAGTGGAAAGTGTTCCTGCCCCTGGCAGTGGCTTGGAACTAGATGGTCTTCAAGGCCCTATTCCAAGTCAAACCATTCCACAATTCTATGATTCTCTGAATTTCCTCTCTAGTTTTCTGTTTTCCTTTAGTTTTCCCTTACATCCCTGAGTTCTTGTTTCTTTAGATATATTGTTTCAGTCCAGCCCTTTTCTTTCTCAATTTAGCTTTTGTTTCTATTGCATCTGAACACAATTCCTTCTTCATCTTTTTGTGACAGAACAAGGTTTATAGCTGAAAATAGATAATTGTCATAAAGAATATAATGTGAGATCAGTTCCCTGCTCTCATTTTAGTGACCATGTAAGTCAGAAAGTCCACCTTTGTTTCTACCACTGAGAGCTGGGGCACGCTCAGCTCCTTGGTGAGGGATGGTGCCTACTGAGTAGAGAAAGGTCTATGACAATCAGACACTTGAGGGTGCTTTGGAGCTTTTAATCCATAAAACTTAAGGTGTCTTACCTGCGTGTTCACTGAAGTAGGAAAATAACCACTGAAGGCAAACCTTTTTTTTACAAACTAATCCCCTGAAATTTTTAATTTTTCTTGCCCTAAGTGTAGAGGCGCTGGCCCATTTCAAAGCCCGGATTTCAAGAACTTCAGGGACACGGGCAGAAAATACATTTCTTTTTCCTTGCATCATTCCTAGAAATGGCAGAACTGTTTTGACAGGAGCTTTCCAGAAAAGTAAAGCCTGGGACAGCTACTTGGCATGGAAAACTTCAGTCAGAGCAGTTACAGTTTGGCACTATTATAAGTAGACAAAATCGAAGTTTCATAATAGGAAGTATTAGGTAATTTTAATAATAGGCAGTTCTATCACCTATAAAACCTTTAAACATAAAAAAATATTATTTGTGTAAACAAATATCAAGAAAAGTCCTTTTAAAACGTGTCCTAGTGAAATGAAAAGGAGTAAAAACAAACATACAAAAATGTGAAATATCACATCCTGACTCTGAAAAATAAAGACACATATATTTCTCCACCTTAACACAGCATGTGTCTTGAGCTTTCTTCACCTCAGTCCAAAAACAGAAGAACAAAAAACATTGCTTTAATCTGGCAGAAAATAAAAAAAAGAAGTAAATATTAAGTTAGAGTCCTTGAGCTTCCTTTCTTCCCTGTATTAAAGCATGGCTAGTCTAGGGCCTAACTTCTGACATTTTTCTGGCTCCTTTAATTTAGCATAATGAATCTCCAGATACTGTATTTTCATTTTCTCTGTGTGTTGCCATCTGGGGAAGCCTCTTTTTTCATCTCTCTCTCATTTTACCATTCTGTCAGTACCCAAAATATTGAAAATAATCTATTTTCAGTCTCATGGGCCAGGACTTACTTCAAAACTTTAAAATGTCTTTCACTGACTTTTGAGCAATTTTATCACAAAACACTGTCCTGTAATTAAATACACCCGTGATATTCAAGGAGTATCAATTTGGAGTGCTTAAGACAGTTGAAAATCACATTTATTCAATAGTTCCTACTTTTTAAAGTCAAAGAGGTTTTTATGACTGCCTAATCAGTCTTGCATAACATTCTATAAATCTTCCACAATAATTACCCGCTTATTCACATAATTTTTTTATTTGCTAGAGAACATGATTCAGAATCATATTCACTCTGGATGTAAAATCATAATATAACGGCAAATATACCTCATCTTTGGAACCATGGATTTAGTCATGAAAGACAATCCAGCACTAGCCTTACATTGAAAGAAAATCCACAAAGTCTGTTCTGTTGTACTGAGGGCAGCAAAGGACTGACTTGAATAAAAGTGATCACAGGCTATGTGGATAGTTCAGAATTCATATCAACCAGCAGAAAATCCCCAGGATAAAAAAAAGTTATCTAAATTAAAGGGTTATATAGATATATAAGATACAATATTACTAGTAAATATTGTTTCTATTGTTTACCATAATCCTAGGCAGTAAACTCACAGGACCTTGCTGGTTTAAATAAAATGCAAGAATGAACTGACTGAAGGATACATTTTAATAGCCCTCTGTCAGAGACAGTTTACACACTTGCACTTCTAACAACAGCATTTTTATTAAATCTTTATTATGTTGTATTAAAAAAATTCCCCTTAGCCCTCAGGTAGTTGGTCGATGCTGAGTTTTCGAATGAAATATTTATGAAGTTCTTTGTTTAGAAGTTTAATTGTATCTTTAAATGACTTTCATATGTTTATATGCTTTACCCTCCTATATAAATGCCATATGATGCTCTATCATACTGTCCGGAATAGTCATTATGCATTTCACCATCACAACTGTTACATAACAATAAGCAGAAAAAAAGGACAAAAGGATAACTAAGTTAAACCAGATCTTATACATACTTATTTTGTTGGTAACACAGATTGTATCTCCAGCAAAATGTGTTTCTAATCATGTAACATAGCATAGTGCTGTAATACATTCCATATTTAAACTTTTGGAAAATGTGTAATATTATAAAAGATACTAAAATGGCCTCTGCACCGACCTTTCTATTTCTCTGCCATGGGCAGGGGGAAGGCGAAGACTCTTATGAGAATGGGGGTAGAATGAGGAGACCTAAGGAGGATTCCTTAAATGAAATTCAGTTTTGCTTTTATAAGAGCTCTGAAGATCTATCCTGTGGTACAATATTTAAAGGAAAAGCATAGCTTAGAAGCTTTATTTGTCCAAGAAATTAACGACAATTTTAAAAACACTTTTTGAATTTATCAGGTAAAAGGACATTTTCTACAGTGAAAGCATGTTGGAGACCTGTGTCACTTCATATGAAAACAGTGCTGCATTAAATCTGACTCCACTGTTTTCCACAATGCTCTTCAGGTATCTTCTGTAGAGCAGATTTTGGACATCTGGTGCAGGCAGTCTCTATCATTAGTCTTCAAAAGGTCTAGTCCAGCTAGATGACATGATGGGAGATCACAAATAAAGTTGTCCACAGCTTTATCTGTGGAAAACATCCACCCATCCACCTGTGCAGCCGTTTTCTGATCCACAGCTAGGGAGCAAGATCATGAAAACAACTCAATTTATTGTGAAAAGTGACACCTTTCTCCATGCCTTGGGCAGGCTGGAGAGTCATCACAGGCTGAAAGCAAAGGAAAGAAAAAGATATGAGACAAATTCGGAGGAATAAAAGGGAACTGTAGATTCATTACTTGGGATGCTTGCTTGTAGTTGTCAGAAAGGATGGAGAAGGATATGATCTATCTGTGGTTTATATTAACCATACATTACTATTATGTAATCACAGGTTTTAATACAGTGTTAGCTCACAGTGCTACTTGAACACACTCTGCAGATTTCATATTTGTTGTTCAAATACTACATTAAAAGCCTTTGAGGAGAGTATCAGTTCATCATATCATCAGCCAGTCATTTTGCAAAGCTGGCATAAAAACTCCCTGTTGATCGTGGGGGCTGTCAGTGGATGACTGAGTAACATGCCCTGTCTTCTAAAATAGCAAGTACTCTCTTGCTAAATTTGTCCTCTTGATGACAACTTTCATTGTAACAAATGGCCCCTAAGCTCTGTCTTTTCCATATAAGGAACCTCGTCCAGTTATTATACTAACAGCCAACAACTTCTGAGAAATAATCTCACTCATTATTTAAGGTAGAAACCAGTGTTTTCCTATATAATACATTGGAATGAACTGTATGTGAAGCAGGAAAAGCTCTGGAAAGTACCTATGGGGACCATTAGTTTTAGAAGCTTTTTTTAAATCTGCTGCTAGTCTACAGAAAAGACCACCTGCAAGAACTGACAGTTTTGCAAGTTTTTGTATAACTGCTCCAGCAATCACGCACATAACTTTGAAGTCCTATGTGTTAACTGCACCAGCTGAAAATTGATGGAACTTTTATCATCAAAATGCCTATCTTGAAAAGACAAAGTTATAGCAAGACATGATCAAACATGGTAACCTTTTAAGTCACGTCAAAAAAACTAACTGCCAGGTTTTTCCAATATTTTATAGTGCAAACTATATTCTTTTATAATTTTATGCTGTAATTTTACACCCAATTGACAATAGTATTTCACCAATTTCGGTAAGTAGTTAGTTACATGTATCACACATAAAAGAAATCCTTTTTTTCCTGTTTTGTTCTCCTACAAAGGCTGGATTTTATTCTAGTCTCATTGATATAATTCTATTTACTTCACAGTCATTACTTATTAACACCAATGGGAAGAGAAACAGAGCCATTACATCAGTTTTCTCTTTTTTCCTTGATGCAACCTGATGCTTTTTTGGTTTACCATGGAATGGTTGCATGGTGAGAGAGACGGATTTACTTGTGTTTTTAATAATATGTTCTCTTCAGAGAGAGTCAATATTTGCCCTGCCCAGTTTGACTGGCTTCATTTTAAAATTTCTTATTTCTGCTTTAAAAAAAATTGAGATGGTAAAGAACACATCCATTAGGACTTGCTGTCGTGGGAAATGTGACTGAAAGGAATATCCGTTTTTGTCAGAGGGAATTATATTATTCAATTTCTTTTGTGAAGTGAGCAAGTTCTGCCCTAAAGCTAAAAAAAGCCCTTTACATCCACTGGAATGTCATCCAAGAACATGATGCTTAAAACCCTTCAACTCTGCATGTCAGACTTCAGGGCCCTTTCACCTCAATTTTTTTCTTGGGCCAGCGCTCTCCAGTAGTTGTTCCTTCTGTGTATTCACCCCTCTCTGATGGGTGTCACTTGACAGCAAGTGGTACTCCCTGCCTGTTTCTGCCCTGAGTAATCTTGGTACTTCCAGTACATCTCATGAGAACTTAATTCCACTTATTGTGCTGGACTTATTCTGCTTTCTGGAAAATGCTTACCAGAACAGTACATGCTATTCCAGATAAAGTCTTATCAAAGAGCTGAATCAGGACAAATAGCCTATCTTTATGGAAGAACTGTTTTGGAAGTATTTCAATTGAAATTTAATGGAAATACCATTAAGCTTTGTTTGGCTTTGTAAAAGGTGATACAAAATACTCTGAATCAGTGCAGCTGAAAAAATACAGTCCTCACTGATGCTCACTGAGGAAAAAAATGTCCCTTTTGAAAGGACTTGGTTAATTATTTTGCTTATTTGTGACCAAAATTGAAAAGAAAAGCAAAAAGCTCTGTCATTACTCATTATGTATGTAATTTATCACAGAATACAGTTCTGTCCCTCTGCTTATTAAGCTCTTCCAGACATTCTTTTGTGTTCTGGGCTTCTGAAAAAGACTAAAGTAAAACTGATGCTACCTAACTGAATTGCTGCAGACTTCTGGAAACCTCACTGATGCTTTCCCACCGGTACATCGAAGCTGATTTAGAATTTTAAATATTTCATGGCCTGCATGGAACAAAACAACTTAATCATTCATGCATCACATGAGTTACTCTCTTCTTTTTCATGAAAAAAAAATAAACAGTTTGTACTTCTTGTATTTCATTATGCTCAGGCAGGAGTCTGCTGAGCCCTGCTGACCCCTCCAGTGCAACCTTCTGTTAGTGAAATGGCATGAAAGGATGAGCAAGGGTGCCACACAGAAACATGGAGGACCACTTTGACTTTGATTTCTTTCTCCTTCTCTGACTTATCTCTCCTTTGAGGAGTTCTTGTGGGCATTTGCCAGTGCAGTTGCAGTACTCTGCTGCCCCAACAATGTGTAGGTCTGTCAAAAAGATCCTGGTGGTTTGTGCTGATATCAGCTCAAGAGATAAAGGCCAATTGTCTGGTGATCCTTGAAAAGCATTTGGAGGGAGTCAGCCTGCAAGTGTTTCTCAAAGGAGAGATCAGTCAGAGAAGGAGCCTGCAGCTGTAGAGCAGGGGGGTGCTCTGTTATTGCTCTTGCTATTTTTCTTTTTTCTTTCCTTTATATAAAGTAGATAATTATTCCTTTAAGTAAATCAGGCTCACTCATGTTAGTCCTTGGTTGAGATCTGATTAAATTGGAGCACTGTGCTGAAAATAAGGCTGTGATTTTCAAAAAGTCTTAGGACTTTGAGCAGACAGAACTCAATTTAAGCTGGGATATTTTATGTTGGCATCTTTTGAGTGACTTCCATAGTGGTGCAGATGAAACAATCCAAGTTTGCAGAGACCTACTCAATAGCTGAACCACATTCTCATTTCCCTGCACTGCTGCTTCTCCCATGAGTACAGCAGAGAACAAACAAAAGGGAAGGATCAGGCTGTGCTGTATCAGGTAATGTTCTTCACTCTCTTCCTTCTCCCTCAGTTTCTCCTGTGCCATTGCAAAAGTGAGAGGAAATGTATTCCCAACACCACATCCAGGCTGGAACAGTCACATCCCAGTTTTTGCTCATGGTATATAGGAAGTGTTCGGTGAAAAATCATGAGGTCACAGGCTGAGATCATGCCTGCAGACACATTCAAGCAGGTTTATGGGTTTTCCTCACCTGGACATTCCCTACCACCCCAGGGAAACTTTGCTAAAGAGCTCGGCCCCACCAAGCTGCACTGCTCTGAGTAAATTCACAGACACCAAGTTGAGAAGGAGTGTTGATCTGCCAGAGGGTAGGAAGACTCTGCAGTGGGATCTGAAAAGGCTGGCTCTATGGGCCAAGACCAAAGGTATGAGGTTTAACAAGACCAAGTGCCAGTCCTGCACTTTGGCCACAACAACCCACAACCACCCCTGCAGCGCTACAGGCTGGGGAAGGAGTGGCTGGAAAGCTGCCAGGTGGAAAAGGAGCTGAGAGTGCTGATTGACAGCACTGTACAGTGTGTGCCCAAGTGGCCAAGAAGGCCAATGGCATCCTGGCCTGTATCAGGAATAGTATGGCCAGCAGGAGCAGGGAAGTGATTGGCACTGGTGATGGGCATTTTGAGCGCTGTGTCCAGTTCTGGGCCCCTTACTTCAGGAAGGATATTGAGGTGCTGGAGCGAGTCCAGAGAAGGGCAATGGAGCTGGTGAAGGGTCTGGAGCACGAATCTGATGAGGAGCAGCTGAGGGAGCTGGAGGTGTGTAGCCTGGAGAAAAGAAGGCTCAGAGGGAACTTTATTGCTCTCTACAACTTCCTGAAAGAAGTAGTCTGGTGGGAGTTGGACTCTTCTCCCAGGTAACCAGCAACAGGGTGAGAGGACATGGCCTCAAGCTGTGCCAGGGGAGGTTTAGGTCGGACATTAGGAGGAATTTCTTCACTGCGGTTAGACACTGGAACAGGCCACCCAGGAAGGTGGTGGAATCACCATCCCCGGAGGTGCTTAATGAAAGACTGGACGTGGCCCTTAGTGCCATAGTTCATTTGTGTTGGGTCATCGGTTGGGCTTGATGATCTCAGAGGTCTTTCCAACCGAAGTGATTCTGTGACTCCATGACACATCACACCCACTGGACCGTATTTCCTTAGGAAGAGTTTTGCAGTAATGGATCTAGAACCAGACAGCAATGGTATCAGATACTGGTGAACTGCTATTAGTAGAAATAAATAAAATGTAAACATAGGTAGCTTGACTTTACAGTACCTCTGCCTACTGTAAGAACTTTTCCTCAGTATAGGCACCACAGGCTCCCACATGGGAGGTAACAGCCAGCAACAGCTATTCAACTTCCAGTTTTTTAGCAAAATGGCAATGGACATTCCTAGCTAAACCTTTCCTGTCATTTTGGCAGGCCCCAAAGTCCTCTCCTGCCCCCAGAGCCCTAATCTTTTTATCTGGGGAGGAAAAAACCAAAGAAGTAGAAAGGAATAAGTTTTTTTTTCTCATGGGCTTGTACAGTTAAAAATCATAAACAGTAAAGAAATCTACATGCTAAGGTTCCAACAGAAACAGAGACTTGGCTGACTTCTGTAATCTGAATTTTGCATTAATTGTTTTGAATTTGATTAGAATAAACTAGCCATCTCACTTGGTCCAGCATTTGCCCCTTTCCAGACTTTTTAAAAACCATATACAAGATGATCCAGGATTCTAACCAGAGGAACAAGAAGGGAAAGAGAAGGATGGGGAGTTGAAGGCAGAAAGATAAGCAGGAAGCAGACAGAAAAAAAAACAGTTTTCATTTGCCTAGGGTTTGAACTTGGATTGAATATCTGTTTTACCTTGTGAGACCCACACAGGTGACACTCCTATATTAATCGTGAATTCACATATTTTATATATGTATTTTTTTATTGGACTGTAATTAATTTCTGAAACTAAGAAACATGAAATAAACATGGTAACAATTATTGATGCTTTGTTCCTGCTTTTGTTGGATCTTGGAGAGGCACTTGACAACCCAGACCAGGGCTACTTTGACAATGTTTGAAGAACCAGTTCAGCCATAGGTTGATGTCAGCTGCACTAATCAGAACTCTCTCAGTAAATAACTGTATTCATATGTTGCACTGCACTGCTCAGATGTGCGTGGCAATCTCCATCCGTCACACAGGCTGCTCAACATCAGCTTTCTTTTCAAGACAATTTATCTTGAAACTATTCATTCAGCTGTGGTGTCACTAATTTTTCCTTTAAATACACCTTCACCAATTCCTGATAATATACATAGAAGCGTGATCCAGATGCCATCTGGATGCCATCCAGAGGGACCTGACAGGCTTGAGAGGTGGCCCAGTGCAAACCTCACACTCATCAAGGCCAAGAAGAAGGTCCTGCCCATGGGTAGGGTCAACCCCAAGCACAAATACAGCAGGGCTGAGAACGGATTGAAAGCAGCCCTGAGGAGAAGCTCTTTGGGGAGCTGGTGGATGACAGGCACAAATGACCCAGTGTGAGTCAGTGAGCTTGCAGCCCAGAAAGCCAAATGTGTCCTGCTGCTTTAAAAGAAGAATTCTGTGAAGTGATTCTGCCCCTCTACTCTTAATTCCCAAGACTCTACCTGCAATAATGAATCCAGTTCTGGGGCCTCCAACATAGGAAGGACATGGACCTGAGGTAGCGAGTCCAGAGGAGGTGCTCAGAGGACTGGAGCTTCTCTGCTGTAAAGACAGGATGAGACAGTCAGGGCTGTTCAGTCTGGGGAAGAGAAGGCTTTGGGGAAGAGAAGGCCACCTTATTGTGGCCTTCCAGTACCCAAAGGGGCTACAAGAGATGGAGAGGGACTTTTTACAATGTCATGAAGCGATAGGACAAGGAGGAATGTGTTAAAATTGAAAAGAGGGTAGGTTTAGATTAGATGGAAGAGAGAAATTCATCACTAATAGGGTGGTGGACACTGGAATATGTTGCCCAGAGAAGCTGTGGATTGCCCCGTCTCTGGAAGTGTTCAAGGCCAGGTTGGATGAGGCTTTGAGCAACCTGGTCTAGTGGAAGGTGTCCCAGCCCATGGCCAGAGGCTGAAACTAAATGACCTTTACGGTCCATTTCAACACAAACCATTCTATGGTTCTATGCCTGCTTCACTCAGTGTGAAACTTGGAGAAGAGTTCATTGGTTACACCACCACACACTTGTAAGTAAAGCACAGGAGCAGAAGGAACAGACCTGGAGTTCAGCTCCCCATTCAGCTCCAAGGAGCCTGAATCCTCAGCTCCCGTTTCCCAGCACACTGAACTGCAGGCGATGCACTACTCTTTGTTTGTGCAAACATGTGAGCATGTACACAGAGAGAGGAAGGGGAGAAGGTGTTGAAATCTGTTCTGTGACACAGCCAAGGATCCAAGACTCGTGGGGCCAGACAGACACTTAACCAAGGCTGATTGTGTAATCTGCTCAGCGACCCACAGTCCTGGGAAGTAGAAGCAGTAGCTGCTGCTTTGAATTCCCCATTTTCTCCCTTGACTTTGTATTTTAAGTGTAGCTGTGACTGTTATGCTCCATGTTGGGTTTAACATCACCTATGCACCAGGCAGCTCAGGCGCCGTGTGTTATTTTCTCGTGTAAAAGCTATACAGCCTTCTGAGGACATGCTTTTAAAACATTCAGCTGCAGCAAAAGCTGCCTTAAAGCACATGCTGCAGCCAAACTGTAGACACTTTAAGCTTTTACCAGAATATTTCAGACCTTATAACAATCCTGGTTATTATTCTTGGATTTAGGTGTCTCACATCAGTTGTGTTCTGGGCAACTTTGTATTATTCTGGATCTCATCTTAGATATCCACAACATAACAGACCTTTAGCCCCTGCTGTTAACTCCTGCAGCACCCCAGTGCTTTAGGTTTTTGTCTCGGTTTGAGAGAAACTGGGAGAAAACATCCTGAGATGAACGTCCCTCTAATGAAAGGCAGGTTTAGGCAGCTCCTCCCCCATGGGTTCGGAAAGAACTTTCCTGGAGGAAAGTGGAAAAAAAAGCTGTTTATTTAACAAGCAGGGTGCACATAGGCATGAGAGAATGAATAATATTAAATAATAAAACCTCTCGCTGTGGAGAAGACCTGGTAGATTCAGAGTCCTTTCTGTAGGTGTGGCTCTGCTCTCTCTGGAGCTGGGGTGCGGCGTGGGCCCCTCTGGGCCGCGGTGTGGGGCCTCCCGGTGATGGTGTTCCAGACCAGAGCAAAGCCGAACAGTTCCAGGAAAACTTTCTTGCCTCAGCTAGCAGGCTAGCTAAAAAGAAAAGAATTTTAACTCTCTGTCTCTCTCCTGAGAGACAGCTGAAAGCTGACTAAACAGCAGGAAGGTGCTTCCTTGGCACCTTCCTCAGCACCTTACGTTTGGTGAGTCCTTGAACACAAACCGTGCTGAAGAATTTGCTCGGCTTCCCTCACCTTTCTCTCAGACCCAGCTTAAAGGCACAGAAAGGCAAAGGATTCATGTCTGGGCAAGAAGCAGGTGATAGGGCATCAGCATCATAAAGTCACCCCAAGACAATTTTCTATTGAGTTGAGCAGAGACATGTCTGAACTGAGTCCAGCAGTTTCATTACTGTGTCACTTAGGATGTATGTGCTCCTGTTCAGAAATTTAAACATTGATAGAAATATTGGGTATGTTGCAATATTTTGCTGTTCTTTTGATCATCTAGAATATTTTTCCAAGTGCTATATGTTGTTTGAAGAGCACTTTTAGGCTAAAAATTGCTACTTTTTGTTGTTTTTAATCCCAGCCTGGAACTAAGTGCCATGCAGATGCTGTCTCACTGCCCCTGCTGTAGAGGTGAATAAGAAAAAGGTAAAACCTGTGGGTTGAGAAAAGTATAATAACTGAAATAAAATATGATTTAACAATAATAAAAACAACAAATAATAATTGTAATTAAAAGAGAGACAACAAAAAGAGGGAGAGAAATAAAACCCAAGTGATGCCCAGTGCAATTTCTCCCCACACACTGACTGATGCCCAGCCCATCCCCAAGCAGTGATCAGCAGCTCCCAGCCAACTCCCCCTAATTTATGCACTAGGCATGACATTCCTTGGTATGGAATATCCCCTTGTCCAGTTTGGGACAGCTGTCCTGGCCATGTTCCCTCTGACTTCTTGTGCACCTCCTTACTGGCAGAGCATGAGACGCTGAAAAGTTCTTGACTTTGGGTAAGCACTACTTAGCAACAACTACAACATCAGTGTGTTGTCAACATTATTCTCATACTAAATCCAAAAACACAGTTCTGAAAGAGCTAAGAGGAAGAATATTAACTCTATCCCAGCCAAAAGCAGGACACCTTTTCAATGCAGAAGTGAAACAGAGAACCTGCAAACAGTTTCCATTTCAAATAAATGGTGAAAGGGTGTGTTGTCAAAAAATTGCCATTGAGTTGCATTAGGATCTTAGTCATGGAGTTTTATCACTTAAAGACTCATCTCACAGGAACCATAAGACACATGGAAGCAGGAGAAATAGAGTAGGCTGAGCAGAAACTCATAATAAGATCTCTGTTGATTCACCAAGTTGCCACCTTGATCCCTTTATCCCCTACTGTGATAGTGGCAGCAGAAACAAGGTTCCTCCAAGGTTTCTGACTCAGCCGTGTCTCTTTCTCCTCTGTGTGGACCTGGAGCCTGGAACCAAAGTCCATGGTCCCAGGAATTTCAAAGAATACATGCAGGTTACCTTTTATAATTTCATTTAATAAAATACATATATTTTTATAACACTATGCCTATGACATGCCATGATCCTAACTACAGTTCTTGTCCTGGCCCAAGGCTCACATATCAGCAAAGCCATGTTTTTCTCAGTAAGCCTTATTCGGGTACATCTCACTTGGAACTTTTTGTTTGCAAGACAAAGCTCATGACCCCAGTTCTTTCCTTCTCTTTATTAAGTTGCTTGTCTTGTTGCTACACAATGAGAAAAATTGGTATCAGTCAATTTTAAATGGATAGCTCTACGATTGTAACAGACCACAGAAAGATTTCTGAACCCTCTATTTATAGCAACTAATAGGAGTTTTGTTTCCCCCCAGTATTTTCCATGACATCTACAAAACACTTACCGCTAGTGAGAAAGCTCAAGTGCTGAGATCACTGTTTGCCATGATGACCAAAATTACTTTACAGCTTCCCTGTGCTTCCCATTCCCCCATGACTATTTGTTGTCTTTTGGCTTATAACCAGACTGTAAATTCCTTCAGGATTCTTTTCCTTTGTTTTTTTACACTTAGCACAACAGGATCCCAAGGATCTGAAACATTTCAGTAATACTGCAACCAATAATGAAATTATTGGGATTTAGTTCAGTGTGGTTTAGTTGCAAGTCTGTTAGGATAGGGAAAGAAAAGAATTATTTTTGGGGTTCATCTTTTCCACTTCCTCTCAATATTGTTCACCCAGTTCCTATTACTGGTGTTGGGTTTACTGTGTGGTCAGCCCAGCAGTACAATTACTCCACTCCACTTCTTTGCCTGCTGTACAAAGCAGTGCTCAATGGGCATTGTTATCAGGAATGACATGGGATTTGGTTCTCTAGTTTTGTTTGTACATTTTTTTATTTATTTACTTAGTTGAGACTACCAACTCATAATAAATCAACTCCAAGCCACTCCCAAAGATCCTCTTCAATACCAAAAGTGTGAGATTACACCTGCTGACTGAAAAGAAAGCATCCCCTAACTAGGAGCAGATTTCCACATGGAATACCAGAGAACAAGTTAAATGACTCCCTCTCTTTTACTATAATGGAAATGTATGGCTTCCAAGACTTAAAGTGGCCAATGCCTAGAAGGAGAGAATCTAGAAAAGTTCTAGTATGTAGGTTACATCTGAGAAGGAAGAAAAGGCAGGTACAGCATTTATGGAATATAACCATGCCCCTCCCACTCTCTCATTGCTCATATTAGACAGAAATATTACTGTGAAATGTGTTTGGAGGGGCTGGTGTGAAGGAAAAGGAGAAGAAAGAAGGGATTATGTAATATTTTGGCTATTGGATAAAGAGACAGTAAGGTGTTTTGAAGTCACAATGGAGAAAGTAAAGACAACAGTCAGAAGAGAATTTTAAAAATAAGAAAGGTAACATCCATCATGTGAATATGGACACTGATGAGCAGGTGCTATTGCAGGTGCTGACAGGTGGGAAGGAAAGTGATACTCAGGTTTTAGTTGATCCTGCTGTGATGATGAAATGGATTGCTGAATGCGTACAAAATCAAAGTGGGTCAAAGAGAGGGAGAGGGCCAGGGAAGAAAGCTCTGCAGTTCTACCTGGAGAGCCAGGAGGCAGAACAAGGGAAAGAAGTGGGGGAAGGGCAAGGGGAAGGGCAAGGGGAAGGGTAAGGGGAAAGAGAAGAGAAGAGAAGAGAAGAGAAGAGAAGAGAAGAGAAGAGAAGAGAAGAGAAGAGAAGAGAAGAGAAGAGAAGAGAAGAGAAGAGAAGAGAAGAGAAGAGAAGAGAAGAGAAGAGAAGAGAAGAGAAGAGAAGAGAAGAGAAGAGGGAGAGATGAGCAAGCAGTGCACCAATCAGTAACACCAGCAGCCTAAGAAACTTGCTACTAAAAATCATTCCTGCAGATGGAAAGAACTGAAGAAAAAGCTCAAAAAGCATCTCATTTTAGGTTTTCTTCTTTATATTTTCGATCATACTTTTTTCTTATATTTTTCCATATGCCCAAAGTGAGCTTCTTAAATTACTCTGTTTAGAAACAAACACATGGAAACAATAAACATTTAGAACATCAGCTTGCATATTTCCTTAATGCATGCATATTTCTCTCCAATTTTCCACATGAAATGAGACTAATTCACTTAAATTTCTTGGGATCCACCCTCTGTCAAAGTTTCCATGATTTCAGGGTTAGCTCAGTAGTTGGTTAATACCTTTGAGAGCATTGACTTAAGAATTTTAAGTCAGTCACTCAGTTTGTGCATAGCAGAATATTTACACCATATTCAAGTGACCTCTGTTAATTTCACAGATGAGAAATTACCTATTATTTCTTTTTCTCATTATACAAAATAAGGAGAATATTATGCATATAGAAGTCTCTTTTCTAAAGGAATACAATCAAGGTTTCTTCAAAGGCTTTTCTACTTTGGGATATTTTGTGCCACATTTATTAATATATTCTTTGAAATTTAAATGTGCTGCTTTATATTCCAGAGTTATTTGCAAATGTAAAATTAGTTCACAGTCTTCCCCTGGGTTAATACTGACAGCAGAACTTTGTTCAATGTGAGCGTTTTTGTGGCAATCCTCGAGCAAAGAACTTGTCTTCACACCACTTAACCCTGTTGTCTCCAGCAGTGGCAAAAGGAGACAGCCTATGATCACAGTTACTTTTTGTAGCACATGCCCTTCAAAATCTCCCAAACCCCCAAGCCAACATGTGAGGGATGCCAGAGAACTTACACCTGTCTGGTCTTTCATGTATCTGATAAAGGACTGCTGTCCATTAATTTGGCTAATACTGTTTTGAATATGCTGACACTGGCTCCACAACATCCCAGGGCACCACAGTGCAGATTTTCATTACTTCTTTTATAAAGAGTAATTTTTTTTCCTGGTCTGTTTTCCCCTTTTTTCATTATTATATGCCTGTGACATTTCAGATTCTGTACAGGTGACTCATGCCAAAATCTCACTGACTACTGTTATGAATTATCTCCCCCAATTCATCCAAGAGATCTTAAGGGCTGTTTTGCTCCTAATTTTGTAGTGGCAACATATTCCCTGGCTGGAGGGAGAGTGTCGCCCAATTTGTAGGAAGAGGTAAGAGGGAGAGTATGTAAGAACAGCAGCACACATTCAGGCACCATGAACTAAGAGAACAGGTCATGGGCAGCTGAAGAGATCTACTGATATGTAAAAATATTCTCAAGGGCTAGTTTAATGTGTGGTTGGGGTCAGGAATAGGCAAAAAAGCCACTCCTGAATTTGAGAGTCCTACCCGTACCACTTATACTTTCAAAGACCTCCTGATATTATCACTAAATATTTTATGCTGTTCTAACCCAGTGGTCCCCAACTTTTACCAGTTCATATGCTATAACATTGGTTAGAAACCACCTCTGTGTACAAACTCTTTTGGACTTTATGTCTGATTGATTTTAAAAGTCTAATGTCATACAAATATGAAGAATACCAAAAGAATCCATCATCCTCCAATGCATGGTATTAAGATTTTGTCTGGTTAATAGCACTGGCCAAATACCTTATACCAAGCATTATGGAGCACTGGAACTTGTTTACCAAGTCCCATGGTTTATTAACTGACAGCTAGAATCTATCAGTTAGAAAGATTTCAATTATGTATTTATTTTACATGATGTCAAACCCATTGCAGTCCTGACTGCACAACACTCACTGGGAACTACATCACTGTGAAAATGAAGCTGCATACTTCTATTTTTCCCTGGTCTTCGAAGTCTTTGCTATTGTATTCTTTCATGCCTTTTCTTTATTGCAATGAAGAATGCTGGAATATTAATTGCTTTGTTCTCTGTACATATGGATGTATTTTAACAAATCTGTTAATTTGTTTTATATATCACTGAAGTCCTTTATGTTTATTTTTCAAATTGTGATCCCTTCTTTTGCTTCTTAAGCTTTTTTGTTTTATAACATACAGACACAGGGAATTAACAGTATGCCAGAAGCTGCAGTATTAAATGAATAAGTTATATGAGTGCTATAAAAGGCAGAATACTGTCCTCATTTCTGCTCACTATTTGCCAGTCTCCATGTCACTTAAGGGTGTGCAACACTGCACTTTAGTCACCCCTGGGATAGCTTAGTGCTTGTTGTTACAGATTCATCATTATGTATACATCTACTTTAGCAGTGGTTTTTATGTAGGAGATTCCCATTGATGTTTATTTTTAGGCATCCAGTTTATTTTCTTATGCTCTGTTTAAACCAGCATTTTCTTCATACAATATCTTCTTTTTCTGTGATCAACTGCCAGTGGTCCTCCCATAGAATTTTATCTCTCTACTCCAACATACCCTTAAAGGTTGTTTCATGTAAAGGCTATAAAAATGTCAACATGGATTAGCTACATTCATATTTTTAATTATCCAATCATTTGTGAAGGACCTGCTTTCAACTGAATGGCTCTGCAATTGCTTCATTCCCTTCACTCACTGCTTTTATTAAACCTGACACACTGTAGAGCCTCTTTGACAGCCACACAGGAATCACACAAACAGGAGACAAGGAGCTGACAGAGTTCCACCCAGGTGTTTTGACATCATCCCATCATATGCACCTCTCTGGAATATAGTTACGACTTTCAGGCCTACTGCAGAATAATCAAATCTGTCAGATGATGCTGTTTTTCCTACTGTTGCCTACACTCTCATAAATGAAAAAGGGATTTGCTCTATTTGAGATTTACTAAGTGCATTTTAACTTGTGAGGATAATAGTTTTCTGTAACTGAATTACAGCTGAACTTATGAGAATGATCCCACTATATTTTTATAAACTTTATAACTTTTACAACTTTTATGCTATTAGATATAATTTTTAATGTCTCAAAATTTAACATTTTAAAAGTTGCCAAGTCCCAAAATCTAAAAGGAACACTTGAAACTTTTAACAAGCAAGCTCTTGTTTGACAACTTACACATAAGTATAAGCTTAATATAGAAAATTTAAAGTAGGAAAAAGTACATGTTTCCAAAAGTATTCACTGGAACAAATTACACAGTGATATGATATCTGGTTTTCCTCTTAGTATCTTCACATCAAGACTCTCCTGCAACTACAGGTTAACCAACCACAAGGTATCAGAAGCAGTATTATTTGATTTTTACCATAGATACTCTGCTTAATAAGATTATATTGATTAATATGGCATTATTCTGGTCGTGAACTCCATGAACTTTATAGGATGTACTTATTGCAGTCTGTGATGATAACAATTCTTTATTTTGAAATCCACATGTCATTCTGATGCAGTAAAATGTTTTAGAAAGTCAAGCCCAGGAAATCTTGATCTTCAAATTTTTGGGGAAAAATAATCCTACACAAAAAAGTTGAACTTCTTGACACAGTCCAACAATGTTCTGCCAAGACGTTAAGGTAAAAAAAAATAACCAGCTGGGCAGTGATGCATGAAACATTCACAGGAGAAAACTTGCTTTTACGACAGTAAAAGAATTAATCAGTTCCACATTTTGAACCTTCTATAAAACTAAAACTTTCCCATTTTTTTATAAAACTTTTGAAAACACATTCAATATAGGTTTGGTTTGCTTTGTTTTTTTCCCAATCAGATTTATTTATACTCCTATTTCCCATGCAGCATTTGTCTCTGCTCACATTGCTTGACTGTTCAAATGTTCCTTAGGGAAGCAGGAATGGGGGACCTCAGCCTTCCACATGGCCTCCAGTGAGGCAGTGGATGGATCCATGGGGTGCAGAAAGATGGTAAAGGTAGGTCTGTTTTACTGGACAGTCAGATGGAAAACAGGGCTTCTTTTACTCTCACAGCATCCATGTTTCTCCAGTTTTCAGGAATAGGTCGTGTTTCCACTCAACAGGTGTGGTAATTTGGAAATAGCAATCCCCTCCTGACTTATGAGGAAAGAAGCTTGCTCCCAACTCACATCACATTTTAAGCTCTGCAGACTGTGCAGTGTGGTTAAGAGACTCATTGCAATTGCTCCTCCTAAGAGCTTTGGTTTCTTTTACGAGATGTAGTATTTACTTTGTGGATGTCAAGAAGCTGGAGGGGATGGTTTGTTAGCAGACACACTGTAAGACACACAGCTGAGTCTCAGCTGAGGAGGAGCAAAGGCTGGAGGCAATAAGGGCTGCATTCTTATGTACATCTCAAGGGAACTGCAAACAATACTCACAAAGGTCTGATAAAACTCAACGATCTGAGGCACAGACAATGAATGATTTTTTGCCACCTTCCTCCAAATGTAAGTATGTCCCATTCCACAATCATCACCTTGAAATCAAGCCAAACCAGGGGCTGTGGAGGTGCACGCAACACGACATGGTCAGCTCCTGCTGTGTGAAAGGTGTTTGTGATGTGCCATTTCCTGCCCCTCTCAATTCTAGCTGGATGTTTCTTTAATTGTTAGCACATCACTTCTACTTTTGTTTCTCTTTTCACTATTTTTATTGGGAAAATATGCAAATATTTCCCCTGAAATGGAAGCTGGAAATCAACTTGAGATATGGTGAGGTGAGTCTCTTTCAGCAGTTGATTGCTCCCAGACTTTTCACATACTCAAAGTAAATGCTGGAGTTGTAGTGGAATACTTCAGTCCCACCGGTTCAACGCAAAACAGATTTTAATCTATAGTTTGTTTTTTTGCTGGTAACACACATTAAGATACTTAATATCTTAATGAGTTGCCATATTCAAAGCACTGAATCAGGAAAAATAGATTTCAGATGGAAGCTAAGCCCCCTGTAAGCATCCCAAAGCAGAATAGGTTTTCAAATTGTGTGCTTTCCCTTTCAGAGACGCACACATGCAAATGGATTGTTCAGGGCCTCCTCTGAGGCAGTACATACCTCAGGAACTTCAGCTGTACCTCTCTGCAACTTAATGGCCTCATTTACAGCAGCAATGAAAATGAGCCACAACTGATTCTCTGCCCAGCTGACATAGCAGAGGTTTCATCCATACAACTGAATTGTCTTGCTCCTCAAACCTGGTGGTACCTCTGAACTTTTCCTGGGAACACACTCTGGTGTGTGCCACCCGTTGGTCTCTGTTCAGGCATCACCTGGGAGACAGGTTCTTGGCACAAGTGAAATGCACGCCCGAGACTGTGTGCTAGCAAACAATACGGACAACATGTGGCAGTGCCTGGACCTGCGCCAGCAGTGATTATATTATTGGAAGAGATGGAATCAGAGCGTGTAGCTCTAATTATTTAATGTCAAAGTATTGAGAAGCCATGAGAGCCCAGCATGGGACACCCTCAGGACTGTTTCTGGGTGCCCTATACTCTATGCCTCCAAACAGAAATACTCCATGTCTAGGACGGCACTCGTTCATCAGGATGAATGGCCAGGGAAGCTGTGCTTCCAGTAGTTTTTGTTGCTGTAAGTAAACCCAGTGGAGCTGTGTTGGTCAAACTAACAGACCATCCATCCTGTCTGCTGTAGAGAAAAGAGACTGAGACATCTTTTGTCTCTGGCAGTAATTCTTCCATAGAAATACAATGCAGTTGAATGGGTGCTTTCCAAACACAGTCTACAGTATTCTCACAAGCCTGGAGAGCTTTTATTTATCTCTGCACAATGTTTGTTTTTTAATTGGACATTATGGAAACTCTGACAGTAATGTAAAAGATGATTAGCAATAAAACAATATATAAATTAGTGGCTTCTAAATTTAATAATAGGCTAAATGTCTACATTCAGACATGGTTAATCAAAACCACTTTGTAAACTTCATTTTATTCAGGTCAGCCAGTCAACAGTACATGCAATGAATACTATAAAACTGATTTAGGGCTTTTGGACACCCAAGCATCTACATAAACCAAGCAAGCATTAACCAGGTCTGTTTACTCATAAATTACAGCACATTGTTTTTAAGTGACCAGGATAAAAAGCAACATGCCATGAACCATCTACATCATGGTTTTTTCTCCTTTGACCAATTTCCCAGTTACTCTCTCAAATTATCACTCCAGTTTCTTCTTTGTTCATCCCTGTATTGTTTCCATATAACTGTCCAAACCCGCCTGCAAGGCAACTAATCAGAAAAGGCTGAATCACAAGAACATTGACCACTTGATAGTTTGCCCAGCTTATTAAAAATATGAGTTTGACATCCTGCAGCATGTTTTAACAATTGGTTTGCAAATTACAGAATGGCTAAATACAATTAAATTCATTCCATTGTACACAATAACTATTTAACATATGCTGTGAATCTTGTACACAGATCAGGATGCGGCACTGTTTTCCTACAGCTGTTAGTCAAGTCTTTTTGCCTCATACTACAGATCCACCAGTTCTTGTAACATTAACAGGCTTGGGCTGGGTCATAGCTTGGTTGCAATTTCAGCAAAACAAAACAAAACCTCAAACTTCCACTCAGATGATTTTTAGAAGCAGTGATGGCCTTCCATAAGTGAAATTATTCACTTATCTGTACTCACTGAAAATCAATACAGGGTTTACTCACCTCTTTTAGAGGTGAACCTTTCCTAACTACTGGACCAGTGCCTTGACCCTTTATCTCAAATACCAGAACACAGGCAGACCTGAAATTACTTACTGCTTATTCCAACAGTGGATTTTGCATAAATTTATAACACTTTTCTTCCCCTTTCAGAGGTTGAACCTGCCGAGTACATATTTTATCCACTACCATACACTTGATAATATATTGGTTCACATGAGTTAACACAACATAGGATTTGTCCCACGGATATTCCATGCCACTCCGCATGCACCAGATCTGAGAAGCACGTGATACACGACTCCCAGGGGATATGAAACACATGTGGGTCTGATTCTCTACTTTGTTATTCCAATTCTACACCCTTGCAACTCTAATGAAGTTACACCAGTGCAAAACTGTTGGACTGAAGTGGAGGATTAAACCCATATGTCTCTTTTTATGCGCCAAATTTACAGGACCAAGCTTTTCAAATACATTCAGAAACATTCAGACTTCTTCAGAGTTCTTTACCTGTTTGGTCCTTAGATGGTACTTTTCCTGCTTAAGGAAAAGCTTTACCTTAAGGACAGCAACTATTACTTGTTAAAAGGCTGTCAGTAAGAATCTGAAATATATAAAAAAAAAAAAAAGCAAAAAGATTGAAAAGATTTGCAACATACAAAACATTTAAAACAAGACGGCATTTCCTCAAACTGTCAGCCATGATTAAAACCCCTTTTGCCTGCTTAGATGCATACCTCTTTGTAGAATTAAAAGCATGACCCATCATTGTTTGCAAATTCTTATGATTTCACTGTGCAACTTTAGAAGCATTTCTCCTGGTCTCTTTCCAGAGAGTACACCTGCAAATTAGTTTAGCAACATTTTACTGTGATAGAAAACTAACTAATTCTGCTTTTGATTTGTATTTTATACAATTCTACAAACTTATAAGCTATATGCTTATACACTAAGTCAGATACAGATACAGATTGAAGACATTTATTAAACAAATATTTAACTGTTTCTCATAAAATGTCATTTAGGAACAGGTATCTGTACTGGTGCTCTGAGGGTACATTACTAGTTTAGTTTAATGGATAAACCAAAGATTTCAGATTAGCTCTCTACATATTTCTTCAGAATATTCCACTGTCTTCAAAAATTTGAAATTCCCTCCTGCTTGACAAAAAATTATTGAATCAGCCTAAAGAATTTTGAGAGTAGGTTTTAATGCTACACAAAAAATACTGAGGAAATCAAATAATGATGATGATATTAACAACCAAAATAATTAATAAAAATAATCTGATAAAAAAATCTTTATATATTTTAATTTCAAACAATTGTAGTTCAATTCTGACCGTATGTTCTGAATTCTTTTCCTCCAGGAAGTGTCTTTGATCAAGGCAGTTATTTATTTGTTTTGCTGAGTGTTTAAAAATTATTGTATACCTCCCTACTTATACCTGTAATATGATTAGATATGGAAATCGATAAATAAATTCAATGAACAATTTATATTTAGTTATGATAGTATTACATAGTAATATAGTTATTAACATAGTAACCAAGAAACAGTAGTGACTTCAGTTATTGAATACCATAAGTAATACCTCATACAAGTATTATTCGTGGTGTTATGTTAAAATCAGAAGGGCATATTTAATACTAAAAGTTCTGTGTTTAAATAATTGTGTATAGACACATTTAGGCTGTGATACCTCTCACCTAATTCTAATACTAATGAATGTTAGGAAGTTGTTTCAGTCATCTAAGTTTAGATGTCATATACTCAGGTGAAGGGACTGAACACATAAGGGACAGTAAGGCACCCACAGAAGTGGCAGCTCTGATGGACCACCAACAGTTTTCTGGAGCAGCAGCTGGAGGTCACTCGGGAAACAAAAGTATTCCCACTGTAATCTGAACTTCTAATTTAAGCAGTACAGTCAGTGGCACTGAAATGGCAATTCAACTCACCTGGTGTACTTAGGGTAGGAATTGGTTACTTAAACATAGGCATCTGCTACCTTTGGGAAGCATGAGAGTCCTCTGGGAGTAAAATCCATTCATCCCATCCTAATAGAGATATGTACAACAGGAGAGAGGAGGTAATCTTTCCTCTTCATTGAAAATAAAGACTGTCATAAAGCTGAATTACATGGTCCCTTTTGGGATTTCCTTCATTTGCCCACATGTAGGTGTCTGGCGTCATGTTAGGTTTGTTGCGTCTGAGATGATCGCACAGTGATGGATGTTCTGCAGCAGCAGCAGCTCAGAGGAAAATGAACCAAGATCCTCTGGTGAAATCCAGGCATCAGAAGCCATCTTAGATGTCATTTTAAATATCTGAAGCTTCTGACAGGTGTTAAACAGAACCTACAGAAAAGCCACACATTTCACCAACTGAAAGTCAGGTGAGATCTTACATATGGTGTCTCATGAATCCCATTTATGCAGTCTATCACCACTGTTCCACCCCTAGTCTGGAATTTGATCCATAGATCAAAGTTTCTACCAAAGTAGAAATTCTTGGTCTGTTGGTTGGAGTTCAGCTTTATGGGAATTTACTAAATTGACTAATGAATCCTTTTCACTTCCTCCTTTGTCTCCTCTGTCCTCTCTCTGGGATCATTTCTCTTTCTAGCACAGTTTTCCTCCAACTTTATGGAGTATGACTGGTCACTTCACATGTACTGCTGCTTTCCTGAACATCAGTCTCGTTAGATGACATTCTGCAGTATTGTCCTCTCATGGACAAGATCTTATAAGTAATGCTGCCAGAAATGCATTAATTTTGTGTAGTTTCACTCTAAGTCCCATAAACACTGAGTCCAGGATTTGATTTTGTGGTTCTTTTCCCTACATTTCTGAGGCCTCAACATTTTTATATAAGACAATTAAGCACCATTAAAAGCCTAAAAATGTTACAGAAATGGGCAAAGATAGCAAACCTTTGGGTTTAGCCCAGAGAGGAAAAGAGAAGGAAATACTATGAGTATTTCTTCTACGTCTGAACATATATCTAAAATCTGAATCAAAATAATTTCTACTTAAAGAAGAATTACATTACAGATACTTTTAATAATGCTGCATACAGCATCACAAAACACAAAAGCCTTCATGATGCTTCGGAAAACCAACAGGAATTTAAATGAGATAAAAACCAGGCATCTTCTAATCCTTCTTCAAGTTTTGTTCCTTCTTTTCTTCTTGTTCACAATATGACTCAGAGGGGCAGATCCTACCTGATATAAAACAGTCCATCCAGCTTTATCAAAGTCAAAGAAGTTACAGTCGCACCAAAGGAAAATCTGGCATGATGCATCTAAAGTCCAGATTTAACATTAACTGTGACTAATTGTGACTGTTGTAGATGTTCCTTCCTACGCAGAGTTATGTCTTTACCTGAACATCTTTCTGCTTTTTATTATTAGGCCTAAATACGACATCAAAGGTTATTTTTTTTTAAATCTTTATGGAAAAATGTCTCTCATTTCCATGCAACTTCTCTTTCTTACTTTAATTTGCTTCTGAGGACTTCAAAACATCTTATTGTCCGCAGCAGAAGAAACATCTGTTGAAGTCATACATAGTTTATTGGCTGGAACCAGTGATAAAAGACAGCATAAAGACTCACCAAAACATTTCATTGCTATCAACGTAAAACAAAATACTACAAAAAACAAGGGGATTTTTTTTCTTTTTTCTTTTTAATAAAAGAAACATGGAGAAAATTTTGCAAGCCGAATAGACAAGAAAACTGTGATTTTAATTCATCAAGCCTCACATGACTGGATTTTGTATCCCAGCCAGCTGAGGCCTAACCACGCTACAAAAACTGTTTTTTAATTAGCTAAGAAAGAGAAACAATTTATGAACAATGGTACTTCTCTCCACAGGATTTCCTGTTTAGAGGAATTGCTTTCCACACTAGAATTGATTTTTGCTCTTTCTACCTACTGTTCTGTTTTACCACTTGCCTAGTGCAGCCTGATATTAATTACTGCTCTATTTTTTTTAGCATAAAACACCAACAAGGCCCCAACATCACATTTCAGATCTAAGCCAGCCTCCTAGGAGGTGAGGTGGGAAGTATATGCAATGAAATTAGAACTGCCATATTTTTTCCCTTTCTTATTAGTCCTCCCCAATTCAGCAACTCTCTGCCTTAGCCACAGAGAATTTGAGAAAGAAGACAACCTGGCAGGTTTACAGAAACCTGACTGTCCTATCGGCATGACAATACAAAGGCAAATGACTTGAATAAAGCTTCTGAGGATGAGGAGGAAGAATTGCAGGGTAGTACATTGGAAACATCGTTTCACAAAATACACTTCTTGTGTAGGAGCAAGGAAGACTTGCATCATCAGAAGGAACTGATACTTAGCAAGTGTGGTCCCCTGAAGATATTTTGGCAATTTGATACACTTGCCTATTCAATTTTCAGCTACTTGCAGGTCTTCCAGCAGGTTCTAGTGCTTCTGCTCAATTATTCTTTACTCTTTTCTATTTTGCTATTCCATCTCCTTTTTAATGGTACCCTACCTACTTTTTCCTTTATGTTTTGGGTTGGTTTTTTCCTCCCTTGCACCCTAGAATATTAAAATTTTCCCGTTTTATCAGTAACTAGTTTCATCTTTTCCTTTTACAGACTCTCTCTACTTTCCACCATCTTCCTTACCCTTGTGCATAATTCTGTGTGAATCATCTTTTCTGCCTCCTCATTCCTACTTGTCTTCCTTTCCTATTAGTGCTATTTATACCATTTTCTTTCACTACTGTGTAGTTTCTCTTATTTTCCATTTCCTTTTCTGTCCTTTTGTTCCCCAGGTTCTCCATTGTACCTCAGTTTCTGTTGCACACACACACTGGTGCTAGAGAGGATGAAAAAAGGCAACAAATGAAACAAAGTCAGCTGGGGAAAGCACCAGAGGTCTGGTTGTCTCTTACACATTTCTTTTCTGCATTTCTTTTCTGCCTTTTCTGCATTTGCCTCAAGCTTGACGATCATTTTGTTCCTCAATATCTTTCAAACTTTTCCAATAGCATCAGCTGTTTTTGCTTGAGGAAAGCATTGTTTATTCAACAAAATGTGTTTTTCTTCTGTATATACAATTGTGAAAAAGGCGTAACTGTTAACTATGGATGAACAGATAGGTTTTGACTTTTTGAGCCAGATTTCTTAATTCCAAGGTCCAGAGGTTTATGACTTGTTTTCTGTAGTTCCAGATCTGCGGTCAGGATGCCCTAGCACTCAGCTGGAGGCATCTATGGCTTCTTTAAATATTTTTTGTATTTCACAAAACCCTGTAACATTTATGTCAAGCATCAATATTTTTAAAAAACCCATAGTACCCATAAGGATCTTCTTAACAACCTTTTTTTCTAAAGCAAGTAAGCATTCTATCTCCTTCAAGGAAGTTGCAGACCATTAGAAGGATATTAAATATATTGGTATAAATTAATGATTCAGAGCAGAATCTTTATAAAATATATTTTAAGAAGGCAAGAAGTAATATGTTGTAGATACCCACAAAGTGAAAAGCAGAATGTGCAGTGAAGAGTCATTGCTACTTGTTCCTACTCAGGAAAGTTTGTTTCTGCACTTGGCTGCCTTTAGAGATGCTAGAAACAGTGCAGAGCTGCTTTGTTTCCATACCTGAGTTTTTAATCTCTTCCCATATTTGTGAAAAAGGAAGAAGAAGTCTTACAATATTACAGATTTAAGTATAACAAGATAATATGCCTCCTCAGAGATGCACACTTTGATGGATCTTGTGTTTTAAGAGGCTTATGGGTATTTCTGTACTATGTAATGAGCAAAACTATCAAGAGTCATGGAGTCAGAGAATGTAGCTGTATTATAACCTTACAGTGATTTTTTTGAAGTTACATTATTGTCTTTTCTTTTCTAAAAAAAAAAGTTTGCCAAGTAAAGGTTGGCATCCTAAGCAGTATGTCATGTTTTCCAGTTGAACTTGTTCAATTTCTGTAAATGAACTACCTACAGCTGTACTTGCTAAACTGAGTTGCCACAAATTCTTCTTTCTGTGACCTTAGTCTTGCATATCAGAAGTTCCTAAGAATACAGACCTACTATATTTATGGCTTACGGTGATTATCAAGCACACAACGAGCAACAGCAAATAGATTGGGTCAGCAGTCAAAAGGTAAAATAATGCAACCCACCCACTTGCTGCTGCAACACAGAGAAAGTTTTATTGAAGAAATCAAATCCTGAGGGAACTGTATGATCATAACGGTAATGGGAGGAATAATTATAAAAAGGAAATACATAATTAAATGTAACATTCTTTTGAAAAAGAAAAATCCCCACACGGGTTCATTTCCCCAGAGCTAAGGATACCTGGGAATGTAAACTAAGTAATCTGTGGCTACTGGTTATTGCCATTGGACAGTTTCTCTATAGGCTGTGTAAAATAGAAAGGTAGTCTTAAGCCACCTCTGGAGGACTGCAGGCCATAACAATTCTTTTTGTTCTAAATACTCTTTCCACAGCAAATGATTTGTCTCATCTAGCTTTATGGCAGGTGTCAATACAAAGGAGTCCCATGCCATTTCATATGTCTCATAGAACCTTCTCTGGCCTCCCAATGGGTCTATTGTACATTGTTTGCTCCAGGGAGACATCTCAGGTACCATATGTCACAAGCATCAGGAATTTATACTTAGGCAACTGAACAGTTGCCTACATCTTCAGTAAGGGGATCTTAGACACCCAGCTCACATGCAGACGCACAAATATTGACAGTTATTTAGGTTTAGGGTCTGAATTTGAAATAGATTCTGAATTTAAAGCTGAATTCTACCCCTCAAATTACAGAAGATTAATCCTACTCTTCATGTTATCCTCCAGTGTTTACACCACACAGCTGGCTATCACAAACCAACTCCTTGATTTCCATTGCTTCAGTATAGCTCCACAACCTCATCAGGCACAGTAGTGAGACTGACCAGCCTGTAATTCCCTGGTTTTCCTTTCTTCCCTTTTTAAAAATGGGGGTTATGTTTCCCCTTTTCCTGTCAGTGGGAACTTCACCATAATGCCACAACTTCTCAAATATGATGGGTAGTAGCTTAGTGATTTCATCCACCCTCAGGATCTGTGGATGCATTTCACTGGTTCCGTGGACTTGCGCAACTTCAGGTTTCTTAGATGGTCTCAAACCTGCCTGTCTCTTACAGCAGGAAGTTCTTCATACTCCCAATCCCTGCCTTTGCCTTCTGCAACTCAGGCAGTGTGGTTGGAACACCTGTTGGTGAAGACCAAGGCAAAAAATTGTTGAGTATCTCAACCTTCTCCACATCCTGGGTGACCATGTCTCTCATTTCCTTCCAGAGAGGGTTCACATTTTTCCTAGTCTTCCTTTTATCACTAAGTTACCTACGTTTGCTTGCTGCCCTCGATATCCCTGGGCAGGTTTAATTCTATCAGCTTTCCTAACCTGATCCCTGGTCCTCAGACAATTTCTCTGCATTCCTCACAGCCTACCTGTCCTTGCTTCCTCCCTCTTGTAGGCTTTCTTATTGTGTCTGAGTTTGTCCAGGAGCTCCTTGTTCATTCACGCAGACCTTCTACGGCTTTTGCCTGACTTCCATTTGGTTGGAACGCATCCCTCCTGAGCTTGGGGGAGGCGAACTTTGAATACTGACCAGGTTTCTTGTGCCCTTCTTCCCTTCAGGGCTCTATCCCACGGTACATTACCAAGCAGATCCCTGATGAGGCCAAAGTCTGCTCCTCTGAAGTCCAGGGTAGTGAGTTTGCTGCATGCCCTCCTTGCCGGCCTACAGATCTCAAAATCCTGCTGTGAGGAAGCTGAACCCCTGGCTGTGGCACCAGTCTTGTAAATATTTGTTGATCAACCAGATTTAACTGACACCTCTTCCTTGTTACTAGGAGGATTGATGAAAAAAATACTGGCTCTACAAAGTCCCTTACTGTCACTCCTAGGGCTCTGTAATCCTTCCTTATCCTCCTCAGCCTGCTCCTGGCTGTATCACTGGTGCCCACACAACACAACAGCAGCAGATAATGCTTTGTGGACTGTACAAGGCTTGGCAGTCTCTCAGTGATATCCCCGATACCAGCTCCCAGTAGGGAGTTACCTATTACTGTGACCTGTTGCCTCTTCTTATTTGCACTGGTTTTTGTACTGGGAGCAAATTTATGTTTCATTGCATCAAACAATGCTTGACCAAAGAATTAATAGTGCTGCGTTTGATCCAGAACTGGTAGCCAAAAGGAAGACTTGCTTATGTTATGCTCTTAAGCCACTCTCATGATATCTAAATTGTTTAAATTATTTAAATTATTCAACTATTTAAATTAATAAATCACTGACCCTGCTGCGATCAGAATTATTACTCTGTCCATGAATATTTGCTATCGGTATTTCCTTGATTACTGATGGGTGCCTGCAACAACCAAAACATCACAGACACAGTAATTATTTCTGCATTTAAAGAAGTCAATAATTCCAGTGCCTTATACAATACTGTGCAACTATGTTCTAATATTTGGCTTTTCAGGTAACCACTGAATTGAGGGAAGTCAGAAAATTATAGATATTCCTATTATTTTTGGCTTCTCAATGGACATGTACTTCAAGTTCCTAAAAGGAACACTAATTAAATGTTGGAGGCTTATCTATCAAGTGTCTCAGTATTCATTAACCTTACAAATAACCACTGCAATATTCAGAGCTAAGTAAATACAGGATACATACACAATTCACTGAGTTTACCTCTCTGCTTTTATCAGTATGGATCTGCTTTAAAGACTACCCTGATCAGCCATGTTATCAGGATTATTTGCTTTCTGGAAATGTGAAAGAGATGAGGACTGAAATCCCCTTACGGCAGGCACCGTGCCTCCTTTCCTTTAATAGCCAATCTCTGCAGCAGTGCTTCCAGACTTCAAAGGCAAGATCAGCTAACTCTTCTTGTAAAATACCAAAGTCTACCCAGACAGTGCAAAAACGTGTAAAATTGCATACAAACTGACAAGGCCTTCAGATGTACTGTAGGTAGTGAAAGAACTGAAAACATGAAATACGTGACTGAGGTTGGAGCCTGTAAAATTGCTGCGGTTTTGCCAACATAACATTCTCCTACAGACTTGGAAACACATAAGAAATTTAAACATTATAGAACAAAGATGGATAAAATGAACAAAAAAACCAGGATTTTACACACTTTATGATGAATTATATTTTTAGGATCAAGCCAAATGATAAATTTCATAGATTGTTATTATACAATGAAAGGGTTCCTACTCAATTCAATTAGCCAAGATGGTGGGCTGGCCCTGGCTGCTGCCAAACACTCACCCACTCACTCACTCAACTCCTCTCTCTCCTGAGACAGGGAGAAAGTAGAAGGAAGGTGAGAATACTCACAGACAGAGTTGATAACAGTTTAACAGAGAAAACAAAGGTTGCATGTGCAAGAGAAACAAAGTAAGGAATGAGTTCATTAATTCCCATGGGCCAGCAGATATCCAGCCTCTTCCTGGGTTAGCAGGCTCTCTGCACACACAGTAATTACTTGACAAGACAAACGCTGTAACTCCCCCTTCCCCTTCTTTCTGCCATTTTTTATTTCTAGGCACAATGACATATGGTACGGGATATCCCTCTGGACAGTGGGCATCAGCTGTCCCAGATGTGCCTCCCTGTAACATTTTGCCCTACCCCAGCTTTCTCACTGGGGGTAAGCAAGGGGGGAGAAAGCCTTGATGTTGTGCAAGCACTGTTCAGCAAAAGCCAAAACACTGATGTGTTACCAACACTGTTTCAGCCACAAATCCAAAGCACAGCACCACACTGGCTGCTGTGATGAAAATTAACTCCAACCCAAGGAAATCAGAATTTGTCTGAGTGGCTGGATAGTAAATACGTAATAAAGACTAATTAAAGTGTAACTGCGTTGATGAATTGTGGATGGAAGAAGCATGTAGAAGAGTCACAAACTACCAGCAAATAGGGACTTAAACAAGGATCCCATTGTTCTTAAAACCACATAGAACCACAGAAAGGCTTATGTTCCTTAAAGATCACCCAGTTCCAGCCTCCCTGCCATGGGCTGGGACACCTTCCACTAGACCAGGTTGCTCATAAACGCATCCAACCTGGCCTTGAATGGGATGCAAGAGTTTCAGCAATCCCACAAGAAGGGCAGAGAGAAGAAAACAAAGTGCTTCATGAAGGTGGAGGATCCCATCCTTATGCAGTATTACAGAACCTGCAATTGCACCCTCCTGTGGGGAGCAAAGAAGGGGATGTAGTTCAAGAAGCATAAGTAGAAGTCTAAAACATTTTATTGAAAACATTGCAATGTGAACAGTACATGCAAATTCTTTCTTCTGATGAAAAGGGGTTATCAAGCCAGCAAGACAGGCAAGTTATTTCAAAGTTCTCCCAGCTTTGAGCAGTTTCCATACATCTAGGCACACTCCCTGCTTTTTGCACTGTTTTATGGAAGAAAGTGGTGATTTTCTTTACATTAGCATTTCCCACAAACCCAACCACAAGTGAGCTCACTTGCCTGCTTGTGCAAATGGAAATGGGTTTTCAAACCTGGTATTTTATACAAAAAAAAGTTTTGGAACTCTGCTTTGGTCTGGAATCCATTCAACTGTCACTGAGGACAAAAATTTTTCCAGTAAAAAACCAGAAAAAAAATCATTTTTTCTTTGACACTCTGTACCTCAGATCATTCTCTTCAAGAACTTGGCTTATCCTGTTGTCAATACACATTGTTTGGTCACTGTTTTGGATTTCTTGCTATGCACAAGAAGTTTTCTCACTATCTTTCGTAAACTCTTCCAAGAATTAATCTGGCAGGGTGCTGACCATTCTGGCCTGATCCAGAAAAACACTTAAGGCTGTCTTTAAGCACCCGAGTAGTTCTAACCAGACTGAGCTCATAATACTATTGTTTTACAAGATGGTGAAATATCTGTTTACTCATTAAAGTCTGAATATTAAGATTCAAGATTGCTTGTTCTATCCATTACAGATGTTTTCTCCTCATAAATGACAATCAAAATTTCATTTGTTTGATGTTTATATCTTTGTTCAGTTTTCTACTCTATTGAATAACTCTCAGTGAAAAATTCCAGGCTCTTCTCAACCAGTTTATTGTTCTTTTCTTTTTCTTCATTATTATTAATGGAAAATTCCAAACTTTGCAGATAAGATTTACATACACTTTCAAATAGGTCAGAAAAAGAGAATATCAGAAAAGTTTAAAAAGCTCGTTTTGCAATTTATGGCTTTATTGAAAAAACCAAAACAAAAAACCAAAACAAATAAAACCCCCAAAAGCTTCCACTGATTTAAAAAGTATAAAATTGCCAAAACCTCTGTGACTGATGCACCACAAAGGAATCTGTCTTGCAAACATTTATGTGCCTAATTAATTTTAAGCATGAGTAGCACACCACACTGTATACTTTCATTAATGACCTAAATAATAGGAGACAGAACATGACTCTTAAGCTTTCAGATGACACTGTGAGAGAAGAAATAACAATGTCCTGTTGCAAAAAGAGTCAGGCTTTACTGCTACATAATAATAGATTTACTTCAGTTTTCAAAGGGATTTTTCTTTAGTTTAACTAACTCTATTCCTTTTATTGGTAATCGCTCTTAATACAGCTAGAAAAAACAAAAATTCCCTTTTCCAAGCAACATATTTTGCATATTCCTGTAATTGATCACCTTCTCATCTTATTACCATGACTGTGTTCCATACTGTGCTTATTTTTCTCAAACACATGTAACTGCATAGTGTTTTAAGCAAGTCAAGCATTTTCTTTCCTTTATGACATTTTGATTCTCCCTGCCCTGGGGATACTTACCATCTCTGTGTCAGTGGATTTTAGTGGAAATGTCCATATATTTCTTCTGCACTCATGAAGATGTTTTGCTTTGGAGAGTCCATTTACTCAAGGGGAAATTTGTTCTTTTTTTCTTCCTGGATCTCCAGGTTTATTTTTGTCTCTGGAAAGAACTGAGGCTATTGGCTTCTGGATATAAAAGACGCAGTGACTTTGGTCATATAAACTGATAGATATCACCTCTCTTTATAGTACATTAAAAATGCAGCTTACTTGCATGGCCTGACATTAGAGCATACAGATTAAAACACCAAGGTCTATTAATGGTGTGGTATTCTCAGTGATATTTTTTGTTCTAGGATCCTTCATCCTTTTTTTTACTCACTTTTGAGAAAAGGTAGGACATTTTGTAAGACTGCTTAAGTTTTTTCTAAAGCTTTTGGCTGTGCCTTTTTGAAAAGATGACTGTATTTGAGCAGAACTACAATAATTTTTAACAAACTTAATATCTAAGTGTGCTGTATAGTCTACAGTACTAAAAGCTTCCTACATTTGCTGGTTCAAAGAATTCAAATGGGAAGGAATGAAAAAGATGGAGCCAGAATCCTCACAGTGTCACCCAGTGACAGGATGAGATGCACTGAAACACAAGAAATTCCATTTCAGAAGTAGAAAAACTTTTTTTTTTTACTGTGAACATAATCGAAGTGGTCAAGAAAGCTTGTGGAGACTTCATCCTGGGAGATGTTCAAAATCCTGCTGGACACACAACTCTGTGCAAGTGTCTCTAACCGACCCTAGTTTGAGCAGGTGGATTGGACTAAGGAACCTCCAGACATTTCTGACAACCTCAGCTGCACTGTGAGTTGATGACTATGAAACCTGACTCTTCGCTGCTGATGCCTACCCATCTAGGATGTGGAAGGCTGTCTTTCAAAAGCTACAGCAGTAGAACATTTGGTCATCTTAAAAACTGAAGCCACTCTAACAAGAAAGATTGATAAGGAAACCCAAATGCAAAGAGAAAAGAGCACTCTGCTGGGATAAGAGATGCTGACACTGGGGTTGTTATCTTAGTCACTGGATAATGTAAAACCAGTTTCCATACTGTTAGCAGTGAAATCTGAGTAAACTTCAAAATCAGGGTTCCTGGTGCTTCCTCTCCTTGCAGACACCATTACTTTCTCATTCGTAGATACACAATATCTTAACTTCAACAACAGAGGTAAGGTATTAACCATCTTACTGCTTTTTTCCTCTCTTCAGCTGACAGACTGTTTCATGGTTAGCAAACTTCCTTAGACTATGAGATAGCTTTTCAGTCCCAACCCTATTTTTTAGGTACATACCTTAACTGTGAAACTGTGAAACTTCTATACAAAAGGCATTGCTGCTGCTCCACGGGTTGATGCATAGGGTCTTAAGATATTAAAATCTAAGTGTGTGCCAACTGAGGAAGTCTTTATTCAACCATAACTACATGTTTAATATCATAGCCAAGTGCTCTCAAGCTTTCTTCTGATAAGCACAAAAGCTTATAAATCAGTTAAGGTTGGGGGGGAGGGGGGTTTAAACTATTCTTTACAGAGTGTATATAATCCAGCAAAGAAATTAAGAGTTCAAACACCAGTCATAAGTAAATGAGATATAGGAGGCATGCCTATATATAATTATAGTTTGTGTCCTGTAAAGACAATCTTTCTTATGGAACAGTGAAAACAAACATAGAATCAAAACCACAAAAATTAGGAAAGAAAGGGTAGAGAGGAAAAGATAACAAGTAAGATTAATGTAATCTGCAGCGTATTAGTCTGCTATCTGATACTCAACTTAAGAGTGTGCTCTGTAATGCTGAACTATGACTCAACAGATCTGATTGGAATAAAGGAGTCAGTCAGTTTGTGATGAAAAAGTGCAGGTCTTATATATTCAACTTATTGATACTAGGCAGGTCTTCTGTACAAAGCTTTTAAGTTCTGGTAGAAAATGTTAACATTGCATCATAAACCAGCTCTAGTAATATTAAAGGATATTATTTTGGTCATATTTGCACAGAGCACTTAATATTATTTACAAAGAGGAAAGTAAAATAAAAAGAATATTCCATTTCCCAGTTTCTATTTTGCAGGCATCACTAGTATTCCTGTAGCATAACATTTTTCAGACAATATGTACCTTTTTTGGTTGTTAACTCTTCCTTTTTCAAGAATATTTGTCAAAACATGTCCAGCTAAAGTCACAAGACTTTAACTGGATATCAGTTTTCAAAAGGGCTGTGCTGTACAGGCCTGTCAGCTTGTTTGGAAACCACACAACAATCTCTAGTAGGGCACTGTATAACAATGACAAAACCCTCAACCTAAAAGTGTTCTGTCACCTTTGCAAATAGGACTAAACTCACTTGGCTGGTGCCACTGGAGTCTCTAGTGGATTTTCTTTTTTACATTGCAAAACTGTAGCGCAAATAGAGAATTCTGTGGCTGATAGCCCCGTTATTCTCCTGGAGAAACAGTGGAATTTCATAGCTTCCAATATAACAGTCTAACGTCACAGTCTAAATGGTATCATCATGACATGCTCTCCTGAGGACCTCAAATATATTTTCCTACATGCAGGACTCTTCACCACTGCCACATGCCCAGCAGGGCAAGGAGCTCTCACAGATCCTCCATCACATCTGCATCAGAAGCAGTTGTCTCAACAGCCCAGGGGCATCTCAGGTGGCAGCAGATACTTAAGTGTGGACAACTGGATCAAGGCCATATAGTTTGTTCACTTCTCTGGGTAATTCCTAGACTGTACTGTAGACAACTCAATTTTGATGCTTGCATCTGAATCTGAATCTAAATCCCAAATGGAGTTTTGACTTGGCATCTAATATTAAGTGTAAATTTCCATAACTGGAAAGAAAGTATTTTCCAAACCATCATATTGACCAGAATTATATTACAGAAAGCTTACAGGAAGTCAGGGGTAAAATCCCTAATTTTTAACTATATACATAGAACTAGACATTTAGAAACTTTGCAAATTCCAGTGCTGCATATCTATGCACTTCACTATATTAAATAAGCATTAAATGACCTGATATGTGAGCATTTGCAAGCTCAAGACTTTAAAAAATCTTCTGCATTCTTCTGAATAAAATGAATTTTA
The DNA here is from genome assembly GCF_009650955.1 of Corvus moneduloides. Classification (NCBI taxonomy): domain Eukaryota; kingdom Metazoa; phylum Chordata; class Aves; order Passeriformes; family Corvidae; genus Corvus; species Corvus moneduloides. The sequence continues at coordinate 9,430,361 of NC_045478.1, forward strand.
CAGTAAAGTAAATACATTGGCCACAGTTGATGGTTTTGGTGAAATACTTCAGAATTTATAAGCAAGAATACTGACATGATGATTGCACTGTACCATTACAATATTGCAATTACATGCAAAACAGGGTTTGTGGATCTCAGTCATTATATTAAATCATCACATTTATCCTTAGATTGATTTAACATGTTTTTAAAAATTTATTAACACTTTCTTATAGTACATCAAATTATCCCAGAAAAGACAAATGTTCACATTTTGAACCCTCAAATTTATTTTGAAAAATTGCTTTCACGTTTTAAGAAAAGATTTCTTTTTTTTTTTTTGTCACATTTTAGAGAAATACACTGCAATAAGAACACTGACTTCACATGTCAATGGCTGGCCACGCTTTTAGTTTTCAAAGCAGAAAAGCTCTAATTAAGAAACAACTGTGCACTTATAAATGACAGATAAAATCTTGCAGGAAAACTGAAAAGGCAGCCCACTGGGTTTCTTGGATTTTTCTTAACAGATTTCTTTGAGGATTTTTCATTCTGGAAGTTCATCACTTAGTCTGTTTTTTTATCATACATGCTTTAAAGAAAATCACCATGATTTTCAACAGCCTATTTATTGTGCTACACATCACAATTGGTAATTTAGAAAAATTAACAGTTTCTCTAAAACACATTATCAAAGAACATGTATAAATCTTATTTACCAGAAAGATTTTTTTCTCCCACAAAATCCACTGATGCACATCCAAGAAACCCCTGGACAGAGCCTGCTGAAGATCTCTTGCACTTAATGTATAAGACTACTCAACTCAAATAATGTATGCAACACTGAACCTAAGAGGCATTAATGCCAGAAACAACAACTGCACCATATCAAGCCCAGGAAAAAGTAATGGGACTAGAAAGGGAGATTTTCCAAAAATCAGAGTTTTTATTTCATCTGTAATACCGTTGATAAATGGAAACGCTACCATGCAAAATCTCAGCACTTTTTTGGCCGGAAAGGCACTCATATTAATATAATGAGTCTGGATTACAGAGGTTTGCCAAGCTTAGATCATGTATAGATTAGTAATGATGCCTTTTAATGTCTTAATGACCTCTTAATCAAATACATTTATAATGCTACAATTTGGTGAAGACTCACTAAACATTCTTCATATCAGAACATGTTCAAAGCTAAGTTCTTAATAATAATTAACACATGTATTGTTCTTTTGCTCTTCAAAGTGCTTTAAGAACATTAGTAATTAGTTAAAAACCTGTGTGCTGGATGTATGTTATCTGTTCAGGCTCGAAGAGGCCCACAACAATCAAACTGGAGCTAGCCAGTAAAGTCCAAGCAGAAAATAGTCATTTCTCCTATGTTCTGAAGAATTTTAGATCAAGGCAGGAAAGACCTGTCACAAGATAAATTAAATGCAGGTGGTGGCCACTCCATACAAATAGCATTAGACAAATAATATAAACATAGACTATACTTTAAAAAAATGTACCCAGAATACTAAAGTTTAATTAATTTTTTCTAAAAAGCAGAGAAAGAAAAGGCAACCTCTGAAACAGAAGACTCCCCCAAACCATCTGAAACCTTATTTTGCTAATTTATGTCCCCAGCATCCAAAGTGAGCAATTTTAGCATAAGTAATGGGAGTCTTATGGCGGTGATTCAAAACTTGCTCACTATCTGTGAGCTGCAACAAAACCCATGCAAATAACACCCATTTGCTCCTGCAACTGATACTTGGCAGCACAGGGGTTCAAACTGATCAAAGGAGGGACTGCAGATGGCTGATTCGCAGGGGCTCATCATCTGCCAGACAAGTAGGAAAAGAAATCAGAGACAGTAGTAGCCAAGCAAGACTCATATTTAGTACCCAGAGAACATGGTCGCTTGGGAAGAGAGGCTTCCCTTCTCAGGTTCACAGGAATATGTCCCCCAAACCAGGGAAAACTTTATTCTGAGAACTTTCCTTCAGTGCTAGCAGAAAAGAATTGTTTCACACCATTGTACAGCTTTGGATGAAAAAACTGACTACTTTATAACAATGTGAATTCAGAGACTGCTTTTTAATCTATGAATTTTATAGAATTTTGATTTTCACAAATAATTCAAATACATCTCTGAAAACTCATGCAAGAAGCCATCTATACATGAAAATCTCATTCTAGTCAGGCTAGATTTTTATAATTTTAGTACCTAATGCAACTGATGCGTTTGTTTTCTGAGGACAGACAACAGCAATTCCTGCATTCACAAGGATATTGTGAAGATAAACATATAAAAGATTCATCAGCAATGGCATTATGTGCTTAAAATAAATCTGTAACTAGATTTAGACAGTTGAAGTTGGGAAAGATTTGGCTGTCTGCTTATGATCTCAGTCTCAAGGAGAAAAAAAATGTTTATATTTAGTTGAATTTGAATTTCAGCAGTCAAAAGAAGTGTTACTTTTTATCCTAACTTCCTTCGACATTTTTAGCAATGTAAGATTTAAAATAAAGAGATACTCCAAGTTTATTTAATTTGAAGCACTGTGAAAAAAATTAAAATGTTGAACCCAGTATGTTTTAGCAAAACATATTTTATTTGAGAAAGGAAGACACTAGGGATGGAGGAGAATTTGGTAATTAAAAGAATGGCATGAGATATTCAAATAATAAAGAACTGATTGTAACAAAGGAAACACCTTTAGTAAAGGGCAGAAGCTGAAAGTCTGATTATTTACATATTGCACTCGGATTTCTTCCAGCCATATGCTGGAATTTCACTTTACCATATGTTAATTTTTTGGCAAATGGCAGTGTGATGCTTGTGAGGTCTTCAGAAATATGACCTAGAAAAAGCTGATAGCAAATTCTTGAACCCACTTGTTCTACTTAAATTATACAGACAGCACAAGAGAAATAGAAAGGAAGGGGAGAAGGTTCAAAAATGCTATGGGATCTCAAGCTGATGACTTCTGAGTCTGAAGAAAAAGTGACCAATTTCCATTCTTTTTCTTGGAAGGCATAGCGAGGCCAAGTTTTATGGAGCAAGCCTTGCCCTACTGTAGCCACCTCCCTCCTGCCTGCTGAAGAGTCAGTCTCCCCAGTAAAGCAATTCCAATAGACCTCTGAAATCTAAGGCAGGAAATTCCTTTCAGCACTGCTTTCAGCAATGAAAAGGACTGTCAAAACACCTTCCCAGAGGATTACAGGGCTCCTGCCCAGGAATTAGTGGAGAAAGTTCGGCACTTACATGAGTACAATGCCCCCAGGTCCAGTTCGTGTGTAACAAGAGCAGCTTTAATGCACATTTATGCTGAGGCCAGTTAACACTTTAAAACTCAGGGCAAGAATGTCACCTTTGTAACATAGGCTGTTAAGAATTTCTAAAAATACAGCAAATGTATTCTTCTGTAAGCATGCGTGCTTCCTTGCTTGCAAATGGAATTGTTTTCTTAGTTAAATACTCTTTTTTATTTTGCATCTGGGTAATGCATAATTTTATTAAAGACCTTTTTATAGTCTTCCCGCCAACCACTGCATGTGTAATCACATGCCACATGTAGAGGTATTGGTACACATACATGTTTCTTCTGCCCTCTTTCAGGCACAGTAACAATGAATGTATTGGTAAATTTGGAAATGTTGCTAATTTTAGAGGCTTTTAAAATACAATTGGTAAGGTGGTGCTGCTCACTGGACTTCACTCAGTGATGGCTGCCTGCCAGGATAGGATTCGGTTGCACGAACACCTGAAAGTCCCAGCCAAGATGTCCTAGGGGATGTCGCTGTGTCCAGAGATGTTCAGACATCAGCTGGCAGACTAGAAAGTGCCTAATAGGTCCTGTCTCCCCTGTGCCAGACCCCTAGCAATGCCTTAGGTGCACAAGAACATGTCAAATAGCACTGGATTGCTACGTGTAAGCATTAAAAACTGAATCCAGTTTCCAATGGCTTTCTGAATAGAGGGAACAGCAAAACTGGCCACAACAGCGAAACAGCCGAGCTCAGTAGCTGCAGTAACAGCCTAATCCCACCTTTGTGCTATTCAAAAATAATTGTACTCAAAACAACAACTACTTGAAATGTAAATCCTGCAAAGGAAAGCTCAAGAAACCCAAACAACCAAAACAATAGGTTCCCCTAGACTATAATGGAAAACAGCCATACAACATTACAGAGTATTTCTGAAACTGAATTGTTCGGGTTTATTATTTCAATATATCTTGTAACTTAACAGGAGTTTGTTGTCAGTCATAAAATCACTGAATTCTAGAGTAGTGTGGGTTGAAAGGACCTTTAAAGGTCGTCTAGTCCAGCCCCCCTGCAATGTGCAGGGACACTTTCAACTAGATCAGGTTGCTCAGAGCCCCATCAACCTGACCTAGAATGCTTCCAGGAATGAGGCATTCAACACCCCTTTCAGCAACTTGTTCCAGTGTTTCACCAAGCTCATCAATAATTTTGTCCTTAAATGTAATCTACCCTCTTGGTTTTTTGTCATGTGCCAGCTAGCCACAGTCTAATATTTGTATCATTGATATATTTTTATATTTTTAAACAGGTAAGTATTCGAGAGCAACAAAGACCCCAATCTCTGGCCTCCTCCTCACCCTTTCCCCAAATTATGTAGTAATTGCACCTGCCTTGGACCTGAATGATAAAAGCAGTAGAAACTAGAGGGATGTGTCTGTCTATAATCCAGAAGAAAAGTCTGCCATCTTTTAGAAGCCTGCAGAGAAAAAAAGTGGAGTAATGTTAAAGAAAGATAGATGGAGACTCTCTGCGCAGTCTGTACCCACCCAGCATTCTGGAGAGAGGCATGCAGGAAAAGCTTCTCCACTACTGCCAACTGATTGAAAATATAAGCCAGAATGAGGTTCCCTTCTTCTGTGCAGGGGAAAATGATGTCCTGTGAATTCAGAAACATAAGTACAATGAAGAGGCAGAAGAATTTATCAGAGAATAACAGATGAGCCATTATAGGCACTTTCACTGAAAATGTAAGAAAATCTGATGTGTTGCAAATTGGGAAACTGCCAGAAACCATGGCAAAATATCAACAACTGCTGGGTTCGAAGGGCTGTAATCAGTGGCCCTAAATTCAGTTGAAGGCCACTCAGTAACAGCGCACCCAGGGGTCGATAGTGGGACCAGTACAATCTAATCTCTGCATTCAGGACCTGGACAACAGGACGGACCCTCAACAAAACTGGGAGGAGTGGGGTGGAGGTGCTGCCATGGGGAGGAACCTCAGTGGTTTGCAGAGATGGGCATAGAGGAACATCACACAGTTCCACAAAGGAAAGTATGAAGCACTGTACCAGGAAAAGTAATAATCCCACACACCCAAGCAGGCTGGGGACCAATTAGCTGGAAAACAGCTCTGGAGAGAAGGACCTGAGGGTCCTGGTGGACAACAGTTTTACTGTAAGCCAGTAATGAGTCCTTGCAACAAAGAAGGCCAACAGTATCCTGGGGCTGTAGCAGGAGAAGCATTGCTAGGAGGCTGACAGCAGTGATCCTTTTCTTCCACTCAGCAGTGGTGAGGCCTCATCTGGAGTGCTGTATCCAGTCAATGCAAGAGAGACATGGACTTACATGGGCAAGTCTAGCAAAAGGCCACAAAGATGACAGAGGTGTAGAAGCAAGAGAAGGCTTAGAGAGCTGGGACTGTTCAACCTGGAGAAATCTCAGGGAGCTCCCAACAATGTTTAGGGGACTAAAGATGCCTGATGTAGGGGAGTAAAGAATCTGGAGCCAGTCAGATGACAAGAGGAAGTGGGCATAAACAGAAATATAGAAAATAAAATTAAAAATTAAAATACCCCAAACCAACTTTCTTACAGTGAGACTGGTCAAACACTGGAAGAGGTTGCCCAGAAAACTTGTGGAGTCTCCATCCCTGGGGAAGATTCAAACTCAAATGGTTACAGAACTCTGAGCAACTTGCTGCAGCTGACCGTGCTTTGAGCAGGGGAATTGATCTGGAAAATCTCCAGAGTCCCTTCCTATGTTATCCTTCCTGTGAGTCTGTGAATCTGTAAGCATAGTTTAAAAGGGCAGATGAAAAAGCAGAAAAATAACATCTTGGTTTGTCTGTCCTATGTTTAACTTCTAGAGTGAAATTATAACTATGTAGATACACTTGTCCATGTACTCCATTCACCACTTGTGCTAGACTCAGAAGCAGATGGGTTGACCTCTCTTTCATTTTTTATGTCTAAACCTCGTGTTTGTTTTGGAACTACATCTCTTTCCAAAATTAAACAAGGGAATAGAAAATCAAAGTCACCTACTCGACCCTATAAAGTATGACACCAATATAATGGTGGCAGGGAAAGGAGAAAAAGAGTTCAAAAACATTAAAACTTTCTTTCATGTAACACTGACATAAATTAAATTAAAATTATCATACATCACTAAATTAAAATTCAGCCACAGATTTTACTTCATCAACAACACAGTTTTGGAGTATAAAGAATATTGCATTATTATCAAAGACACAGACAAAACACACATGACATTTTAGGGGATTTAATGTAGCTAAACTTATGCAAAAGCTGTTGTAAAAGAGAACAATTTGATGTATTTAAAATGGCTGAGCAGAAATCATTTTAATTTACTATCTGCATTGGGACTGAAACCAAAATATTACCACAGCAGGTTTTTGCTGCATATTGACCTCAAGGGGAAAGTAGTTGGTCTCATCACTAACAAGAAGGAAAAAATGTAGAAAGGTGTTTGGAAAATCCAGCACTTCGTAGTGGTTTGTATTTCATTGTTTCCCTTGAACTCCACATATGGGTCTGTGAATGCTTCAAGGGAGACCATATACAAGTAATCAAAAATACCACTTCAGAATAAAATTTAATATTCTGCAAAGGCTAAGCAAAAATGTGATCCATGTTGCTTAGGCAAAACTTAGGGCTAGAGCTGACTTTTTACAAGAGACTAAGTTCTGTACCTGAGATGAAGCCTGCACCCTCTGAAACACCAGAAAATCTCTGATGAAGATTCTTAGCCAAACAGTGCTGTGATTCACGACTAACAGTTTTGATGGTCAGTTTTAGATAGCAACAGGAGAAGGCAAGAGAAAAAAGAAACAACAAATTATTTGACTAGTTCTCAAATGTACTTGTAAGTGGAATTTCTTTTCTTGAAATTCAATGTTTTATTTTGTATTACAGTTTGCAGCTATTAAATACGAGGCAGTTGCCGTGTGAGTTGTTCCAGTACATACAGCTGCATTAACAGCTAGCTACAAACACATTTTACACTAGTGGGTACTTTCAAGAACCAAATGTCTCTTCAGGAAGTTTTACCAGCAACTTTTTTCATGTATTTACGCAGTTTCAGCAAATTCTGTATGTTAGTTTCCACATATATGCACTTTCTTTCATTCTCGGCTGCCTTAAAACTAATTTCCACTCATCTGTGGGGCAACACTAACAAAGACACTTCCATCTGTTCCTCGACAGGACTTGCTATCCTATAACTGTTGACATGTAAAGGGCATTTTCTATTTGGATTGGACTTTAATTGTGCTTTCTTTGGATTAAGCATTTTAAACTGAACCATGAAAATAGCCTTAAATACATAGGTCATAGCAATTATTGTGTTATTTACATTACTAAACAAGTCTGCAGCAGATGGCCTCCAGGGCTCTGGCCAGAAGAACCTATCTCCTGCAGATTTATTTGGTGCTTGGAGATACTACCAACTAATTTCTCAAACATGTTTGAATGCCATTGTGCCTCTCATTTGAGGCCAGCAAAAATATTCCAGGCTTATTTGTTTCAGCACCAATATTCCTCAAGCCCTGCCTGGTACCCAGCTATATAAAATGTTCCTACTTGGCCCTTTTCAGAAGCCCTGCCCCAGCAGTTAAATGAAGTAGCACCAGGAACCCTTAGCCAGCCAAGGGGCACGGCCTGGCCACATCTACACTTTGTTAGTACTTGGCCCAGCTCTCCTTTTGGAGCTGGGTGGTACCACTGTGACCATTAGACAATACTGTTAAATTATGTAGGGATTTTTTCATTTATAAGTGCCTGAAAAATACAAAGACTCTACTGCAGCCCTCCAAGGTGACTTTTCCATTTCCAAAATGTGGGCTGGATGCAGCATGACAGTATGTGCTGGGTGAGAGGACAAAGGCTGCGAGGATGGCTCTGGAAGACCATGCAAGGTAGAGAACATCATGTTTGGTGCAAGCTTTTTCATCCTGACTACTGAGCATGGCTTCTGGTGCAAGTCCGTGCCCTGGACTGCACCCAGAACTGTTCATCAGAGCATTCACAGACCCAGAACAGGGGAATGCTTGACCAATCTGAACAACCAGTGGTTCAGCACTGAAGGACACACACTGGTCCTGTTTTATGTAGCAGTAAAAACGTAACCAGGGAAGTAATGCCAAATACTCATGAAAATCTGACTTATAAAGCACTACCCCAAGCTTTCATAACATAAATTTCATTTTTTCCCTATCCCTGAATTAAACGAGCCCTTAAATGTATTTATTGTATTCCATCCTGATCCAGCAAAATTTTTATGCATGTGAGCCACTTTAATATCCCTGTTTTCCAGGATGTCGTTTGTTTAAGCAACCCTATGATCCAGCAAAATTTTTATGCATGTGAGCCACTTTAATATCACTGTTTTCCAGGATGTTGTTTGTTTAAGCAACCCTATGCATATCCAGAAACTCTGTGACCATTGCTCTATGTTAGATAATTCACATGCTCAAAGTTTTGTGTTTGCTGTACTGTGGCTTTATATATTTTAAAAAAGAAGCATATGAGAGCAATACTATATATATGATACATAAAATATACAACCGCCAACCAACTTCCGATTCCAAAACCTTGCAGTTGGCTTTTTTAGTCTTGTAATACAGGAATACCTACTAAAATGTTATTGTTGCCATTTATGATAGGAACAAAGCTCAAAGGCACAAGGTCTGCATGTACTCACACAGCAGGGCACAATGAGACAATCAACACTATGTCAAGTTCAGTTTTTTCCAAGGAGATGTGGAATGACAATATTTTCCTACTTAAAGATACCCCTTTCCCACAGGCCAGGGCAAAGCGCCTCTTCTACAAAGTGAAAGAGTTTTTTGTGACTTCACTACAGTAACTTTACCAACTCCAGGTCATATCAAAATAAATACATGAGTTCATTATTTTAATATCACACACGAGCTAACCTGCTGCTGACAATCCAATTTTATAAGCAGTTTAATAAAATGTACTCTGATCAACAGTACGTCAAGTACCTAGGTGGATCTCTTACATATTCGTCGCACATTAGACAAACTGAGTTCTGCAATAAGAAATGACCTGCAGGATTTGATGCGAATCTCAGAAAAAAGCAATGTTAGTTGCAAATAGGAACATGAAAACTGTATCAGATCAGGCCAAGAGTCCATTCTGCCTTTGACAGCATCCAACAGTTTTGCCAAGGAAAGTGCAAGCACATTGAGCTACTTCCCTGGTACACACTCCAGCAGAGTGACAACTCTCGGAGCTTCCAAGCCTTGAAGAAGTATTCTCATGTTTAACAGTCCCTGAGAGATTTTCTTTCCATAAATCTGCCTTATCTTTTTGCAAATTCCTGTGAAATTTTAGGAATCTGTGACATTTCCAATGAAATTTAAGACTACTTAAAATAGTTTTCATTTTGAAACTGCTGCCTATTAGCTTAATTTGTTTTCCAAAGGTTTGCATTAGAAATTACAATGAGAAATCACTGTCCATTCACTTGATTTCACAAACCGCTGTCCTCGTCTTCCCAAGCTACTTTTTCAAGTTGTCTTCCAACTTCCATTTTATTTTCTATTAGCTATGTGGAGGAATTTCAAATCTGTGAAAAATTTTGTCACATTTTCTGTATCTTTTGTATATTTACGGTACCCTTTCTGAGAGGCAGGAACTGCTAGACCTGCAGACCCCACCTAAGCAGAGAACACATCCCCATCACACAGAGTAAGAATTATGCCATTCACTTCCCAATGGCTACTAAATATTACTTGATTTTGGAAGTTCAAGGCTTTATAGTCCATCTAAATACTCAAGTTTATCTCAAACATCATTTTATTCTTCAATAGGAATCAAGAGGTACTTCAGCAACCTGACAATTATTTTTCTTAACCTAAATAACTCAATGTGAACAACAGATTTTACTGCTCCACTGTCCACCCCTTTTTCCAGAGTATTTATGCCCATGTTGAACCTTCATGCAAACTTCCATTCAGTCCTACCTGTTACACAATCCATTGAAAAAAATGGTAATCAATTCCTAACCTCTCTTTTCTACCCTACCTTTCCCACCAAGTATCCACCCATCTGAAGGTTGTAATCTTTATCTCATTGAGCTTGTTAACCAGTGCACACCACCAACTCACACACCGAGGCAAAGTATTTGAATATTTGTTCCGAGTTAGTGCAAGGTAGGGAGCTTGGTGCTAAGCCACAAAAGGCTGACTCCCCAAAAGTGGTATCACTTTATATGATTTATATGTTTTAGCCAACAATTACAAAGCATTACACAACTTTTTCATTAATTAGCACTCAATCCCCCTATTTTCTAGTTATAATTCTTGCTTCTCACAGTAATTAGTCCAAATGCACAGTTCTTTCCTCCAGTGAAGCTGGGGGTAGGTGATCAATGAGTCGGTGGTCATAATTTCCCACTGCTGGAATTACCTCTCCCTCAGTTACTGCTCAGTTCTGCTGACTTCACTCCTGGTGGCTGTCATCCAGACAGCTCATTCATCATAGGATTGTCTTCCCTTTTCCTTAAAACAACAGATTAGCCAAGCATGCAATGTTCACAACGCAATTGCTTAATCAGAACTGCCTAGTTATAGCTACTGATTGACAACTAAAAAAAATTGCAGTTTGAGTCAAATCTTGAGGGGCTCAAATCTTGAGTGGCTCAATAAATCATGACTGCTGAATCTTCTAAAAACCTTTACTGAGAATCTTGCCTAAACAAGGAGGGACAACCATGCCCTGTAGTGCACTGGGCACAGCATTTCCAGCCAGGCAAGGGAGGGGCTTGTCCAGCTCTGCTCTGAACTGCTGTAGCCTCACCTCGAGTGCTGGGGGCTGTTTTGGCTATCACATTATAAAAAGATCTACAGGTATTAGAAAGTATCCAAAGGAGAGCTACAAATATGGTAAAGCGTCTACAGGGAAAGCCATACGAGAGCAGCTGAGGTCACTTGGCTTGCTCAGCCTGGAGAAGAGACTGAGGGGAGACCTCATTGCAGTCTTCAGCATCATCACGAGGGGAAGCCAAGGGGCAGGCACCAATCTTTCTTTCTCTCGTGACCAGTGACAGAACCTGAGGGAATGGCAGGAAGCTGCGTCAGGAGAGGTTTAGGTTAGATGTTAGGAAAAGATTCTTCACACAGAGGACGGTAGGGCACTGGAACAGGCTCCCCAGGGCAGTGGTCACAGCACCAAGACTGACACACTTCAAGAGCGTTTGGACAATGCTCTCAGGCACATGGTGGGATTCTTGGGGTGTCCTGTGCAGAGCTAGGAATTGGACTTGATGACCCTGATGTGTCCCTTCCAACTCAGGATATTCTATGATTCTATGATTCTTTGACCTGGCTTGCCGTGGCAGATGAGGTCACTTGGCTCCTCCAAAGACTCCCATAGATTTCTGAGGCACCATGTCCCTCCACAGAAAATTATGCTCATGGTTCTCAAGTGTATCATATCTACTTCTATTTCACTTCCTCTTGTGTTTGTTATTCTTCCCACTGATTTGATCAACATGCACTCCAGCCTTAGGGACTCTTTTGAAGCTGCTCAGGTTTTGGCTACAGGCGGCACTCGCCAGTCCTCCAAGGCCTCCTGTAGCATGTGGTTACACAGTCCAGCTGCTTCATGCCCGAATCCCTGTGTAACTCCTGAATAAACAATATGCAATCTTGCCTATTTCCTACTATTCAGTTTATTTCTTTTTACCTGCTACCATGGCTTCAGCTGGAAACAGCTCTTTCAACACTTCTACCCAAAAAGCAGCATCTTGGCATGAAAACCTCCCTCAGCTCCTCTTTGATAAGCATAGGGTTTCGTTTTTTCATTATATATTCCCTGCGTCCCTTTCATACCTTACCTAGCAGGCATCCAGACCATGTGTCAGGATCCTGGTGCCTAGGGAAAGGATTTACTGCTACTTTTTTTATCTTCACAGGATAACAGAATCAATTAGGTTGGACAAGATCTCTGAGATCACAGAGTCCAACCTATGACCTAACAGCAGCAAGTCAACTAGGCCATGGCACTGAATGTCATGTCCAGTCTTTCCTTAAATGCCTCCAGGAATGGTGACTCCTGCACTGCCCTGGGCAGCCCATTCCAAAGTCTAATCACCCTTTCAGTGAAGAATTTCTTCCTAATGTCCAACCTAAACTTCCCGTGGCACATCTTAAGACCATGTCCTCCTGTCCTATTGCTACTTGGACAGCGTTCTTTTGCAAGTTGATCCTCAAAACCTTTTTTTATTATTTTTTGGAGGGGGGAGGGATGTGTGTGCTTTAGTGTGTTGCTACAGTCCAGGTGCTCTGGTCCAGTTTCCTCATTTAGATGCAGCTAATGGAAACATCTTTGCAGGTGCTGGTTGACAGCTGGCTCAATATGAGCCAGGAGCATGCCCAGGTGGCCAAGAAGGCCAATGGCATCTTGGGCCATATCAAGAACAGTGTTGCCAGCAGGACTAGGGAAGTGATAATTCCCCTGTACTTGGCCATGGTGAGGCTGCACCTTAAGTATTGTGCTCAGTTTTGGGCCCCTCATTTTAAAAAGGATATTGACATGCTGGAGCATGTTCATGAAAAGCAACAAGGCTCATGAGAGGTCCAGAAAACATGCCCTGTGAGGAACGGCTAAGGGAGCTGGGCTTGTTTAGTCTCCAGAAGGCTCAGGGGAGGAGACCTCGTTGCTCTCTAAAACCACCTGACAGGAGGTGATAGTGAGGAGGTGGGCGGTCTTTTCTACCATGCCTACAGTGAGAGGACAAGAGGAAATGGCCTTAAACAGACTGGGGAGATTCAGACTAGATACTAGGAAAAAAAAAAAAAAAATCACTGTAAGAGTGGTCACGCATTGGATTACGCTGTCCAGGGACGTGGTGGAGTCACCATCGTTGGAGGTGTTTAAGGGGCATCTGGATCTCTTGCTGGGTTGATGTGGTTTAGTGGTTTGGGGGTTGCAGCACCAGCACTGGGCTGATGGTTGGACCAGATGATCCAACCTTGGTGATTCTACGGTTCTAGCCTTCAAACACGTTGAAGGATAAGCCTGCACTTCGCTACCCCTTTCTCTGCCATTTTTTAGGAACCCGAGCTCATTTTCCTCTTTCAAAACTACCTATTTTTTTTCTCCTTTGCCAGAATTCCCAAATAAACTGTCAGCTTTGAGAAAGCGTGAATGACAGGGAGAAGGAAACCCCCAAGAGGCGCGTCCCGGGGTGATCTCCACTCTTGCTCCTGCCATTCGCAAGCGGGGGGCGGGCACCTGACACCAGGTGGGCAGCGCTGGGAAGGAGGGCAGCGCTGGGAAGGAGGGCAGCGCTGGGAAGGAAAGGCTTGATAGGAAAGGCTGTTCCCTCCCTCCGGGGGGTCGCAGCCGCCGCCCTCGCGGCGCAGGCGGCAAGGGGCGGGTCGGGCCCGCCCTCAGCGCGCTCCGCGGCCCCGGCGGAAGGAGCGGCCCGGCCGCTCCCGCCCCTCCTCGCCGGCTGCTTCCGCCCGGTGTCAGCAGAGACAGCGCCGGCCGCCGCCGTGCCGGGTGTCGGGGAGCCTGCGAACGGGGAAGGTACGTGCTGCAGCGGCCCGGCCCGGCCCTGCCCTGCCCTCCCCTGCCTCCCCTGTCCCTGTGCCGGGTCCGAGAGCCGCCCCGAGCCCGCCGGCGCTCACCCCCCGCCGCTGTGCGGGGCTGACCCGGAGCCTCGCCCAGCAGGGAGGTGCCGCCAGCCCGGCTGTGTCGGGTGTCAGGTCTATATAGAGACTTGTTCCGCCGAATAATGCTGGTGATCTGTAGGCGTGCGGTTGAGGATGGGCTAACACATCCCATGCAGAAAGAAGCTCTTCGTACGTGTTCTCTTGACTTGTTTTGTCATGGAGGAGACTTCATGAAACGAGTTCTAAGTGGTGTCTCCTTTTCCAGGAAGTGATTGAAGTGATGCTATATGTAGTGGTTTTTTCTGTGTGTTAGCGCTTGTTCCTTTGAAGCATCTCTCGGAGCTGAGTGACGCTTGTTATTTTGGAGGCATGTTATAAAACAAGAAAGGAAGGAAAAGTCTGTGACCTGAAGGGCACATAAATAAGAAAAGATGAAAATAAGGTTATACATTCTTAGAAGTTAGACGTGAGATGAGATTTTTTTAAGTGGAAAAAAGCATCTTTTAGTAGAGGAGCTACTGGTTTGGAGAAGTAGAGAGACCCGCAGGCTCACACCCTCCTTCAGGAACCCTCTGTCTGTCAGGTTTGCTCTCACTGCTGGTCCCAGGGCATCATCACTGTCAGCACCCACCTTCTAGCCTGTATTTACTACACAAGAGAAGAGATGCCTGTGCCAGACGGGATGAGCAGCAGGTTCAGGAAGCAAGTAAATGCTAGCATGGAAATGTATGGTGAAAGAAATTAAGATAAGGGCTGTTTGAGGCATGACAGTTGTTGAGAGCTTTCTTACTGGTAAGTTTTTGTTGTGTTGCAAAAATGAAGAAACAGCTTCTTTTTTTGCAACTTAACTATAATATTAAAGCCTTGAATGGCTTGGATGATGCAGACTCTTATTTTTTTAGGTGTTGTATACTCCTTGCCCTCTGGGACCTTGGAATGACCAGTTAAGGTCTGAGAGTCCATCCATGTGGGCCCATCTCAGCATCTGGAAATGAATCTGTATTCTGTGTGTCTCAGAGACTAGAAGCCTTCAATTATTAATTGAGATTATTGCAGCTTCCTGTTTCGTTGTGACACTTGCTTATGATGTCAATGAGGGCAGTGGTCACACGTTTACAGACCTGGGTAAGCGACAACACTAAGACTTAATACTTTCCATCATGGAATTACTACAAGGATTGTATCAAAGCAGTCAAAGTCAGTGATTTTTTTATGAATATTGGACAGTGCCCTAAGCAGATGCCTGTGAAAAAGGCAAGCATGTATGATTCTACTTTACCTAGTCGCACTCTGTGAGTATCCATTCAGCTTGCAACAAAATGTAGTCCAGGAACTTTCTGGAGCAGCTGTGCTGAGGTCTTAAAGATCCACTGTGGATTTCTCCATTGACTCATCCTTGCCTTTGATCCATGTGTAGCTCTAGTTTTCCAAGCATCCAGCCTCAAGTATTTCTGTGGGTCAAAAATCCACTAACTCACTAACTTCTGTTGGTTTTTGACACACTTTCTGCTACTTCTTTGTAGTATTTCCTACTTTTTAAATTAGAATAGACAGTGATGAATTATTACCCCTTTATCTACTTCGTTGGATTCACAAGGACAATTGCAATAAATTGTGTATGGGTAATGGTAAAACAAAATTTCCAATATGACTGCCAAGCCAAAAAATTTACCAGTAAATTTGACAAGATTTACTCTAAAGCTTCTCCATTCTTGTTGTTTATTATAATGAGGTCACCTTGTCTGGAAAAAGGGGTGGTCCCCATTTTGGATGATGTCTAGGTTATTTTTGCTGAGTATTAGAATCAGAATTTCAAGGTTTCAACTTTAGAGCATGCTATGCATGCATTTGTACAGAAAATATGTTTGCAGGATGTGAAGAACAGGTAATTTTCACTTACTTAAATCAGGCATGCTCTTATTAGCAATATAACTATGTTTTTTCTGCTCCTGACAAACCACTGTGTAGCACTGAATTCCTCGTGAAATGTTTGACAACATCGGATTCCAGCTTACATGTTGAATGATGACATTTAAGTGTCTTGTGAGGCTTGTAAACAGGTTATACTGGGGGAAGTAAATTATTCTGGTAAAAGAATATTCATAACAGGAAAAAAGACGTGCTTAAAGAACAATTAAGCATGAAACAAATCAAAGTTTTCACACTGAATGCAAGCCTGACTAGGCAGTGGTGAAATGAATGAAAATGAAACTGCTTGTTTACCTCGTTGGGGTTGCACAACCACCTCATGTAGTGTGACAGTGCCTTGTTACCATATGTTAGGTAATCCTGATGTACCAGAACAATATCTAACCAGCGATGCTACAACTTCAAGTTTGGCAGGGTTTCTTTCAACATTATCCTGGTTTCTTTCCTCATTATCTTTGCTTCCTCCTGGTGCTACCATGCTGTTTTGCTTGGTTCTTTCCTTTTTCTGTCTCATCTCCGGCTTCTGTTTAGATTCTGTTCCCGTTGTCCTTTGTTTAGACCAATTCTTTACTCAAATCTTTGGTTTTAAAAAAACCCAAAACACTCGTGATACAAACTTTTTGCAGAAGTCTGACTCCTCATATTTTACCTCCTGAAGGAAATTGTAACACCAGTTGGGAGTGAGTATCAGATGATAACTGGTTTCTTATTTGAACCTGTGATGATCACAGGCTTTGTTCCTGTATGTATTCTTTCACAGTCAAGGGTTATCAGGATTTAGCAGAGTTATCTTGATGGGAGGAACTGGGCCCTTGTGCAAAGTGCTGTAATAGAGTAACTTCAGGGGTTACTGGTGTGGTGAGGAACAAGCTGCAGTTTTCCCAGCGTGGTGAATTGTCTTTGGATCCTCCTGTGACTAGAACTGTAAGTCTGTATGTCAGAGCACTGGCATATGCAGGCCTTCCTGCAGCACTGGTTCTTGGGGAAACCTTCTGGCCCCTGTACCACTGTGTCCAGCCTGGCTGTTCAATTCCCTGTCCTGTCCTCCTGATGAGCAGAACCAGTGCTTCTTCCTGGGAAGGACTCGGACTCCAGGCCTCATATCAGCCGTACAGACAATTACATTGCTGTAGTGACTCGGAAAGGGGTCTAATGCTACCTGGTGTTATTCATATCTCCTGTTCATTGATTCTCCTATTTGACTTTCTTTGTACTTTGCACAGAGCTCCATACAGTCTGCTTCTGTTTGTTTTCATGTCTCTGCTTGGGGTGCCTTCCTAACGTGTTTAGGTGAGTGGATGAGTACTAGAATGTACTACTGCTGCAGGAAACATAAGGAGGAGTTGGTAACAGCAAGCACAGGTTGAGGGGTTACTGGAGAATGCAGCTGAGACTAGTAAGTTGGTCTACTTCGAGTAGATAGAATTTTGACTCATTCTTTTATGTCCTTGTTAGAAAGCAAGTAAACCAGCAGCAGCTGGAGAGCTAAGCTGAAGGAGGATAAACAGTTGATGTAAGAACATATGCAAGTTTAAATAATAAAAAAAGAAGAAGAAAGTGTTTTGAATTTGGAGCATATTTTAGGTTAAAGGAGAATAACTGACATGGAAACATGGAAGAAACAAAGAAATAAGGGATAGTTCCATAGGGAGATGTATGCTGAACAGCACAGGACAGGATGAGGGAAGCCAAATCAAGGGCAGTGTGGTGCTAGTTGTACTTGTGGACTTTTTTTTTTAAATTTGGTATCTGCTTCTGCCTAGTATTCATTATGCTCTTTGAACTTTGCACTACTTGACAAGACAAAGGAAAGAATAGTGCTCTCCATGAACTAGTGAATCTTATTCCAATAGGAGGTAGAAAAGGAGTTATTGAACATAAGATGAAATAGAATTGCTTTTATCTGCTTTTGCCTGTTATTATTGCTGCTGAAAGATGGATTTCTTCAAATGCTTAACTTCTGGCAGCTGTGGTTTCAGTGAATATGTAGGTTGCCATTACTTTAAATTGTTGTATTTTTATGTTTCATTGAATGTTGGGCAGATTACCTGTGTGACTTAAACAGCTGTCTAACAGAAATGTGGGACCTGTAGTTCTTTTGATGTAGGAGAAAGAGTGTAGAACGTATGGTTGAAGAGCCAAATAGTTTTTTTGGCCTTTTTTTCTTTCTTTTGAAAAGTTCTCATTTTCCCTGTGGATAGTAGGAGCCAAATGGTAAAGAAGCATCATCTTTGTTGAGTGAGCAAGTGGGTTTTTTTCAAACCCTTAGACCTCAAGCAAACTTATTTGCATATATATGTTTTCTCTCTCAGTACTGTTTTCAGTTTCTTCTTGTGCATCTGTCCTTGATAACCTGTCCCTTCACGGCTTTTGTTTTGCAATATATTTTGTTATTTCTCTCTCTCCTTTGAAGCAGTACCCTGTGAAAGGCCATGTCTTCTCCCCCATAATTCACATAACTGTTCACTTTTGAAAATGCTTTGGTTTGTGTGGTGATTTGTGCTGAAGTTTAGAGACCATGGATGTTTCTTCTCTCTGTATCATAAGCATGATGGGTTCTTGTTCATGAAGTATAACATTCCCACCTCTAACTTCAGCCAAGTTTTAACCCAGTCTGTAATCATGGTGTTACTTTTCAGTTTTGCCCACTGCCTCCAAAAATACTGATGTTCACCATAATTCAAATAAACAAATTGCATACTTTGCAAACTTTACTGTATTTGTGACAATTTTGTCATGCTATCCATTCCAAACTGATTTATCTCCCTTTGACTTTCTAATGCAGTGGGCAGCTGGGAAAGTTTATTTACAAGATTCTCTTGACATGAGTCTTGTGTGTCTTTGAAATTTGTTGGTCAAGACATCTGGCGTATTTTTTTGGAAGAGACCTGGCGTAGTTTTTTTTTCCCTGGAAACCTTTCTTACACTGTAGACATTGTACTTCAGCAGCAGCTTTTTATGTTCTTTCGCATAGATGCTCTATCTTTATTTTACTGAGGTTTTGCTAACATTGCAGTTTAGTCTCAGAATATAAAGTATATTTATTATACCCACATGTTATTCATGCCTACCACCTTCTGTTTATTCCTCTGTGAGATTTCAATTTTAAAAGCCCCAAGTTTTTTTTTCTGGGTCCAGTACTTTATTGCAGTATGGGGAGGGAAAGCTGTCTTTGAAAATTACTTCATTTCACCAGTAAATTTCAGTACTGTGTGCAAATGAACTTTTTTTCCTTTGAGACTAAAAGATTTCCCAAAATCCCACTTTCTGTTCTGAAAATGCTTCATATTATGCCAAATTAAGCCAACCTATTTGTTTTCATGCAAATGAAACCACCATTACTTCCTCGAGTGGATTTGTTTCTTTGAGCAACAACTTTCTTGCTCATTTTATTTTAAGTGATGTGTGGTGATCTGTTTACCCACTGGTTTTCTGATCCCTTATTGTTCCTTCCCATGTTCCCCTGTCCCTAGTCCTGGCCACTCCCTCGGGTTCTCCCTATCAGTTCCTGTACCCCAACTCCACCCATGTATCGCCCCTGAGAAAACCCCCCTGTGCCCGGACCATGAGGTCTCTCTGCCTTTGGGGATCACCGGGACAAGATGTAACCTTTAAAGGTCCTCTGAACCCCTCGGGGAGGGACCCTTCTCGCCTCCTTCGCCGTCACTGTGTTGTAGAGCTGATAGCTGGCCAGAGCAAGAGTGCGGGGCCGTCCGAAAAGGACTGCGGGAGGACAGAATGGTTGCCCTGCCCTACGCAGCCCCACTGAGCTCTCAGGGAAAGCTGCAGCTTGCTAAACTAAACCTAGCACTGCAACAGTGATGGACATTCTTAGCTTTATCATCAGGCCTGCATATTGACTGGGAAATTGGGAATTTGCTGGGAGCATAGCTACCACTTTCTTGTAATCTGTGGGATTCCCTACCTTAATTATGCTTATGAAGACACTTTAAGAAAAAACAAACCAAGACAAAAAACCTGAACTCTTTTGAGGTCATTTTCATGCTGGTAGCTCTTAACAGTTCACAAAGAGTTTGTGATCCTTTAGCTGTTTTGAAAAAGTGAAAGTTACCATCTCGGTGTGATTAAATAGAATGGCAGGACGTGATATGTAGGACCTCTTCCACTGTATCCTGAAATGCGTTTGATAAAACATACCCCACTTTTGGGATGTCATGTCTTTATTCTTTTGGGTACATTTGTATTGGCTGGTATTGTGTAAAGCCTCAGGGAACCTTGGCCGCACCAGTGTAGCTTTCTCAGGGTTTCCTTTACATTTGCTATGACTCCAGCGCTCAGTGTTTCTAACCAAGTGTTAAACTGCAACAGCAAATGGAGGAGCTTTGATCTTGCTGGTAATAAAGGACATGGACTTTGCTCTTGGAGCACTGGGCTAGCATAACTGGGGTTTTGTGACATTTGTTAAACTGAGCTCTGTGATTGCCAAAGGAGAAAGAGACCAGGCATCAAACTTAGAGCGTTGTTGCCAGAACTGCAGTGAAACATCAGATCTGCATGCTGAGTGTTGAGTACTGTAGACCAGCAGTTGACGTTTTCAGAGGTGTGTCTACTTTCATAAAGGTTGCCATTGTGCCTGATCCCTGTGGAAGTCTTTAATTTGCTATTTCACCCTCTTGAGAGTAGTGGGGAAGTCAAGGGCAAGAGTACTGTAGTAGTTCTATTACGATAATTAACAGGAGTTCCATTTTTTTTTTTTTTTTTTAGTCATTAGTACATGCCAAAATTCTCAAAGCTAAAACTTGCAGTGACATATAAAGATTGGTTAAAAGTTATGGTGGGCCTTCTAATCCATTTCCCCAGGGTTTTGATCATCCTGTCTGTTGAATAATTTTGTGCCAGACCAATGTATCATTGTGGAATCTGAAAATGTTTTCTGATTTCTTGATTCCCTAACTCCAAAATTCCTTCGAATTATTCATTTCAGAGGAAAGCACCTTTTTGGAACAAGGTTGGTGGGGGATCTGTTACTGATTCGAGTTCTCAAATGGACCTTTCCAAACCAACAATTTTTTGATTTGTGAGTCCTGTCCTGTTTTGATGAAAAGCTATCTCAAAAATTTGTTTTAAAATGTTTGGCAATGACAAGGAGCACTTGGCCGGTACAAAATGGATACCCAGAAGTTATTTTCCCTGTGTCCCTAACACTGAGACTGTGTGCACTTTCTTGGTTGTTGCTACAAGGTTATTAATGGTAATAAAATCCAAATTTTATGGTGTTACAAAGGTTTTGCAGGTAGGTCCAGATCTTAAAACTGGGTTTCTCCCTCCTTAGGTCTTTGCACTGTCCCCCTATGCGTTGTCTCTGAACAAGGCTCAGAACTGAGGAGTGATTCCAGTTTTCATTCTGTACTTCAGCTTTTTATTGTTACAACCCTAAACATGAGTAAACTGTGCCCCATTTCCATGTGTTTCACTGATATTTTTGTACAGTCATCAGTGAAATTCTCCCAGCTGTTTTACTCCTTGAGGGAGGGGCATGGAGGGAATGACACAGGAACAAAACAAATTGAAGGCATCTTATTGCTAGGTCATCAAGTGATTACTGAAAACATGGCCTCCTAATTACTTCACTGGTTTTAGAGGAAAGCAGTTTTATTTTGTATAACTGTTGCTTCGTTTGATGCGTCCATAGTGTTAATTTTTAGCTTTGTTCATTTTTACAAATAATGCCTAACAGTTTTTATTTATTAATTCAGAGCTAGTGTAAAAGGGACTTGTATATGACTTTGACAGAGAATTGTACTGGAAAATACGATGAAGAAATGTTTCATTTTTATGTGCTACTGGCTGCTGCTGCTGCTTTTCTTACACAGAATTGGTCAAGATTTGTGACTGATGTCACAACAGCTTGCAAAGTCTTTGGCCTGTGTTTATTGTTTTCCCTGAGAAAATCTGGCATCCATAGTTTGTAGTTTGTCCAGATAAATCTTTGATGAGATCTGGGCATCATGTGTCATGTCGTACCTCATCTCTCACATCGCGTAATCTCCACTTCTCTTGTTCCTCTTTGCCGTTTTTTTTACCAGGTCGGTCAGTCTGTCCCTTTCTAGTTCCTAGCTATGAGCATCTAAGTTCCAGTCTGCAAATTGAAGAGCTTACGTCAGGTCTGGATGATTCTCCTCTGGGAATAATGTTGTAGAAGTTGTCAGAGCCTAGTGTAGAAGGCAGCTGAGGGAATCTTGCTATTTTTGCAGTTACTCTTTTGCATTGTAGTGTTGAATTCAGTCACATAAAATTATCTATTACAGCAGGGTTTCTTTTTTTATTTAAGCTGGTACAGCTAATTGATAGAATACATCTACTTAAGTTTCCTGTATTTTTGGGGGACTTGTCTAGTTTAGATTCATTTTCTCTGACCTAAATACTTAGTTATTGTCATGTACTGTGTTCATGAAATTCTGCATTTACTAAGGTACTAGAAAAATTGTTGGAGATCTTTGTTATACCTCCTGCTTTATTTTTTTCTGCTGTTTTAGAGCCAAGGGAATTGTAAACTGTTGATTTATGGAAGACTCTGGAGAAAATTTAGTCCATCTTTCTCTTGAGATCAAAATTACTGTTTTGTCCAGCTGAGCCTTAAAAACCTCCAGGAGAGGTTCTGCTGCCTTCCTAGCGATCTTCCATTGCCTTCTTAGCAACTAATTTTTTTGTGATGCCTTTAAGTGTCGAGACACAACTTGTGGCTTGCCTCTTGTTTTTACCATCTTCCATTGCAGATAAAGGTTTGGCTATGCTGCTTTTGCAGGTCTCTTTCAGATGGCTCTAGGTTGCTATCTGATTACAGCATGGGAGACTGAAAAAGCACAGTTCATAAAGCTTTTCCTCTAAGGCTCTAGCCTAGTTGCTTGCTTGACCCTTCCAAGTTTCCCTGTGTTCTTGACCTGGCGGGGTGAACACAGCTGGGCTAAGTGTTGCAGGTATGTTTCTGATGAAAATGCTGAGTTTTATAGGCTCCAGTATTGACTCAAGATTACTTGATAGCTGGCAGACAGTAGTTGGTTATCATTTAAGCTTGTTCAGTTACTTTTCAAACTGTGCAAGTCAGTTTATTCAGCCTGCATTTCCTTGGCCTAGGAAGGAGAATGCAGTGGGAGATAGTGCCAAAATTCTTAATAAGGCAGCGTGCTTTACATTTATGTATTTTCTTTCATTTTTGTAGCCAGGTATTTTATCATTGAGGGCAATTGCGTTGCTTGAGCATGATCTGCTGTTGGCAGACTGGTCTCTTATTCTGTATTAACATCTTTTCCTTTATGTGATTAGAGGAACTTACACAGTACATGCTCCTGTGATTTTACCTGTGGACTCAGCTGAGCCAGATAAGCCTGTAGTGCCTTGGGTGCTCCTTCTTGCCTTTTCTGATGGAAAATGGCTGTGATTTTAAATACCTTTTCTTCTTAACCGTCAAGACCTCCCCTGATTTACAGTGGTTTTTGATAAACAGCATCCTTACAATTGGCACTTTATGGTGTATCTAGTCCACTCTCATGAATTTACATACATCCAACTTTATAGGTTATCCCCAAGATGTATCCCTAAGATGCAGGTCCTTTCTCAAAAAGATCAAAGCAGGTCAGGTTGCTGAAAGCATTGTCCAGTTGGAGGTTGTCTGCCTTTCTGGGTAACTTTCATTATTTAATAGTTCTAATTGTGCATGTGGGGAAAACCTTTGTTATTGGAATTTCCTTCACTGCAAGTTTTGACTGTTTTTCCTTGTCCTTTGGACATACATCACATGCTTCAGCATACATATCTTTTAGTTGGCTTTCTCCAGTATATTGATGTCTTGCTTGTTTGAGGAGTCCAACACTGGATGGAGTAGTCCAGTCTTTCCAATGCCAAGCGGCAGAAAATGAACGTGTCCAAAGACGTGCAGGCTACTCCTTGTGTAGCCTTGTACACACTTGGGCTTGATGGTTGCAGGGATTCACTACTGACTCTTTTCAGCTTGTTAATCATTCATGTCTTTTTTTGGAAAGCCACTTCCTAGCTTTTGAGCCCCCAGCCTGTGTTGCTGCATTGGGTTACTGAACTTTTGGTGCAGGACTTTCCATTTGCCCCTGGCTTTCATGTAGTTCCCACCTTTCCAGCCTGTCAGGGTCCATTTGGATAGCAGCCTTGCCCTCCAGTGTTTCAGTTGGTTTGTCTTCCTCCCCCTGACATTTTGCATGAACCTGCTGAGAGTGGCTCCTGTCCTTTGTGCAGGTGTTCAGGGGAGACATTGAACATTATTGCCCAGTACTGATCCTTGAAAGACATTGCTGGTACGTTAATGGTTGTTTCATGTTCTTGGGTACAACTCTGAGTGGGATTTTTTTTTTTTATAACTTTCTGTGAACTGAGATGAGTTTGACTGGCCTAGAGCTCTCTGCACACTCTAACACGGGCATGGTGGTTGCCTTTTTTTGCAGTTTGCAGACACATTTCCCAATCATAGAATCGTTAAGGTTGGAAAAGGGCTCTAACATTATTGAGTCTGACTGTTGACCCAGCACTTCCAGGTTCATCGCTAAACCGTGTCCCCAAGGGCCACACCTACACATTTTTTGAATGCTTCCAAGAATAGTGGTTCCACCACTCTCCTGGATAGCTTTTTCAAATGTCATTGCGATGTACCAGAAGGGATAGAGAGTGACCTCACAGTAGCCTTGTCCATGGACACCTTGGGGTGTGTCTCTTATGATTTTGTGGAGCCTTGTATGTCAAATCTGCTGCAGTGGTCCTTTCGCCTTTATTTTGGTTTCACCACTGTTTTATGCAACTTACCTTTGCCCTTGTGGCTACCATTGCATCTTTCACTTCAGCATCATGCTTCAGATTAGGTACACCAACCTGTTTGTCCTGTCTTGGGATCAAATAGTTTATATGCCAAATATCAATTTACTTACTCTGATTACATTATGTGGTGCTAGTCTGAGTTTGTGATAATTCTTTCATTGAACACTCTTTTAGTGCAGATCAAATTTTGTTATTTCCAAGTTATCTTTAAAGCAAAATGTCAAGTCCAAGTAATAGTGTAGGATGGAGCAGTTAAAATATATTATCAGAAAAGATGCATAAATAATTAGCACAATGTTTGCAAAGTTCACTTAGCTTTATTATCAGCATTTTACTTTGGGGTCAATTGAACCAAAGAGGAAAAAAATTGATCATGTGGCAGAGGTAATCTGCTCTTTGTGGATAACTCTGTTTCCAGATATTGCTGTCTGAAAAAATGACTATAGGTGGCTTCTGGATCAGTAGTGAGACACCTACATATATGTGTTGGTTTGCAGGTGCAAGTGTATGTCTTCCTATGTTTTTACTATAGGCTCTGCTAACCAGGATAGGATTTTTCTACTCCTGAGGTGGCAACCAAGAAGCTGATCCCATGATTACTCCCCTAATCTGTCCATGTATTGCCACCTAAGTCTTTGTATCCTGTAATAGGAGTTTTTCTGGTAGACGCCTACATTTAAGGGTGTGTTAATTTAGAGCTAAAGCCCTGTGAATCGAAACCCGTATTTCTGTATTCTAACAGAAGTTTTGATACTAGATTAAGCACTCTTGACAGAAGCTGAATTTCTTGTAATACTGTTCCTGCATGTGTTTAGAGAATTTAAGTGCAGGGGTTGAAGAGAATGAAGAAAATATTGTTTGGGATGTAATAAGGTCTGATTTCCTAGGTAGTTGCATCTCTTTGAGTTTTGTTACTTTTCTCTGTGATAACTCATGAAACTCCCACCAGTCAAATTTGTCCTTCTGTCTCCTCAACATTCTTGGAGCTGCTGTGGCACAAAATGTGCCCTCTCTGCAGGCTGACAGAGCCAGTAGGGACCTCATCTCTCGAGGCCTCTACCTGTTAAATTTGTTTGGAAATTGATAGACCATCTTAAGATATTTCTAGGGGAAATGAAGTCAATTTGTGCCAAAGATAGATGCCTGTAATGGAAATACTGTTCTTCAAAGCTTCATTTAGGAAGAAGGAGATACAGAGGTATTTTTAGCTATTACTGATTTCATCTTGAAACAGGTCTGAATAGTATTCTGGGAGTATATCCACGATCTTTTCCCTGTTTTTCTCTTCTGTCCATTTTTATTACCAAAGGCCATAAAGTCACAAATTAAAATCCTAACAATAAGTATATAAAAATCCCTCAGATATTACATAAAGCTAGTACAAAGAAGCCTTTTGGAATTGTCTCAGATGGGCAGTTTTTGAGATAACAATTTCTTCTTTAGTGTGCAGTCTTCCTTTCAGGTACTGCAACACTGTGTGTTTTTGAAATTAGAAGTTAAGTTAAAAACTGGACTAAAGCTACCACAACAGGTTTGTGTGAACCTGAAAATCCTACCACTCCAGTCCAAAATGTATTGCTGAGTTTTCTTTTCTCATTGCTTAACTTCTGACCTTAACATTGCAAATACTTCTTTTGAATGAGGAGTTGTCAGTGGGATGTCCATTTAGATTTGTTCTGTGAAATCAATTCAAAATGAAAATGAGCAACAGATTTTATTGGTTCGTGATCAGAAACTTTGTCCAAAACCTACTTTCTTGGGTAAGATCTAGTTACTTTTGCTTCTGGGATTGTAAACACCTCAGAAAAGGGGTGACATCTTAATGTTTACTGTGGTTGTTGGTGTAACTGGATTTTTTTGTTGGAACTGCTCTTGGTTTCTTTCAGCTTTTAATAATGAAGAAAATAAAAGCAGGGATAATGCATTAAAAATATATACCTCTTTATAGCTTGACAAAATTTACTTTACTTACATTTCAATCTCTGTAAATTAGATAATAACATGGCAAACAATGAAGTAGTGAAGGTGTCTCCATTATCATTAAAAGAACTTCTTTTGGGCGGGGGGATGTGGGGGAAGTAGGCAGGTGGGGGTACAAGGTTGCATCCAGAGAATTGTGCTGTAATTGACAGTATTAAAGAACACTTCTCCCTTCCCTCCAGAAGTGTTTTCCATTTGTACTATATTCAGTTTTTTTCAAGGTGGTACTTGTTAGTTCAAAACAAAACATTTTCTGTCTTTTCTGCCTTGGCTGTTCTTTACCTTAAACCTTTCAAAACCCCAGATTAAAACTGGGGAAAGTAAGGAAATCTTGTTTCTTCAAGTGTACTTTTCTAATATTGTCAAGTGTCATTACTTAAAATTTCAGTCAGATCTGTTCCTTTTAAGTTGTGTAGCACTGAGAAGTTTCCAGTGGCTATTTGTGAGGGTAGTGCCCCCCGCCTAATGATGCTGCAGACCCTGTATATATTTTAGGCTTTGGTTTACATGCCTGAGATTTCAAAAATTGACTAGGAAATAGAATTTGTATCCTTGTACTTAAAAATGAATGGTCCTTTTTCACTAAGCAAAAGTAGTTGAAAGGCCTAATGTTATTTTTAACTTTGCTTTTGATGGTTAAGGGTCATGGTGTTATGCTACAATATCCAGTTTTATTACAAGGCACACAGAACTTGCAAAGACATTCATGCACTAATTCTGTTTGTTTGGCATTTTTTCATTTGTTTGCCTTCAAGTATGTTTCAGATGAATCTTTTCAGTGGACAGCATGAGCAAGAAATTTAAAACTATTTACCTTTAAGGTAGTATAGAGGTTATTTTCCAGTTCATCATTCTGTATTTCTGTGACAGAAACTGAAAGATGCATTCTCTCAGACAGTAGTAACAGGTATCAACTTCTGCAGCCCCTTCAGACATCAAATACTGAACTGGGCCTCAGTTTTCTGGATATGACAGCTGTTTGGGGGTGGGGTGGTTTGTCTGGGTTTTTTTGCAATTATTCTGTGGAAAGGTAAAATAGCAAAGAGACAACTCTGTAAGTATTGACCTGTTATAACAGTATCTTGTTCTGCTTAACAGCAAACATGAGGTCGGGGTCAGAAGAGCCAGTCCCCTTACACGAAGAATTTATCTACTGTTGTGGAGCTGCTACCCATGTCTTGAAGTGTGGGCCCTGGAAAGACCTCTCAAAAGATGAAAGTAAAAATCTACCCAGGCTCTTGTTCATGATTATTCCTGGTAAGGGTCTTTTTTTGTTTAAGTCAAGAAGTTTGTTGATTGAAAAGGGTATGTCCGGTTTCATGTTCAAAAATCCCACTGTGTAAGTGGTAGATTTTGGCTCATGCACATGGCCAAAAAATCAATAATATTGCAATGGTGAAATTTCTTTGTTACATTTGATTACTACTGCTACCTTTATTTGTAACAGTGCCAGAAGGCAATACTGAGAAATTAGGATGTCTTACTCATCTTCTTGATGGTGGTGGTTTACTGAGAGCATTGTGAGTTTTTGTTTGTTTGTTTTCATTGCTCTTCTTCCATTTATCTCTTGCACCTTGAAGTGTTACTTCAATGTCAGCTGTGTGCCAACTGAAAGATGAAAGTTACAGTATTTGAGGAAAAATTCTAGATCCAATTGTTTCTTTAACTTGTTGGTTTTTAATAGTAAAAGTTTTTTAACTTAGATTTTTGCACATGAATTTTTATGCTGACCCTCTTGAACTCAGTGAGTACTGTACAGTTCTTCGCTGTATTTAAATGTGGCTGTTTTAAAACGAGAGCTCTAAGCTTGCATTTACCATATGTTAAAATTAAAGGAGAAGTCCTAATTTCATTGAAGTCTGCCAAAGAACTGTATGAATTGTCTTTAACAAAAGTAGAGCTTGAGCCCACTCAAGCACAGATATTGTGACTCTTTCACTGCCTTACAGTTTGCAGATTTCTAATGCTTTCTATAGTTTATTTGAATGTACCGGGTACTGTTGTTGTTTCCCCTAGAATCAGCAGTGCAAATGATGACTTTTCTGATTATCCACAACTTTGGCTCACTGTTAGCGTACCTCGTTACTCTTTATGGGATTATGTGTATCTTGGTCTTTACTTAGTGGTGAAAGAGAACACAGGTTCAAATTTTCAGGGGTTTTTTTACAGTGTTTTAGAAGGTCCATGGAATATTTTATGTTAGTTTCCTTGGGCACGGTGATTTTACGCCCTTGCCTCCTGGAGTTGAATAATAACTTTTAACCCAGTGACAGTGAAGTTTAAATTCTTTCCTTAACTGAAAAGAATAAGCCTTCAATGAGTACATCTTGTTCCTGTTTTGTGGGGAATAACCTTTTAAACCAAATACACTATGCAATATCTCTTTAGTACCTCTCTGGAGGTACAAGCCTGATTTCATGCTTTTCAATTGCTGCTTTCTCTCAGTTAAGGCATTTGTGGAGGGTTTAATTGAACAGCTAAGTTTTGAGTTTCTTTTTCCCACAAGTTCTGGAGTTTTCACCTGTATTCAGGTTGATACCTTCTGTTTGAGTTGATAGTAGAGTCTGTAACAAGAATAAATCTGTAAAGCTAAATTATATCAGTAGAAAGATATGTAGAGGAAGAGCACGATAGTCAAACATTTGCATCCAAGGCACGTTGCCTCTACAAGGCACGTAAGTTATTTTGCTCAAAATGTACCAAATCACATACATTGCATGGTCTCTATATTCATGACAGGAAATTTTTAATGCGAGAAAATGTGTTGGCAGGGCTACATGGAGTTTACTTCCTGCAGAACAGTTCTGTGAAGACTCTTTAATAATAACATCTTAACTAGACAGGTATTCAGAAATAGACATCAGTGAAATATTCAATGTGCTTCCTGTCATAGTCTTCAGACTTTTGCAAGCAGCTGATTTATGGTTTTGCTCTTATTTCAGAATTATGCTGGTAACAAACTAGAAGTTCTCTCACTGAGGAAACAATTTAAAACCACAGCAACCGCTATAACGCTATCCTCACTTTAGGTGCCCAGATTCAGTAGTGAATCAAGTTACCCGAGCTCCTTGCTGTGCCTGGCAGGGAGCTGAATGGGACCTGGCATAACAAAGTGCAGTTTTGCTTCCCATAAAACAAATGGTGGGTTTTTTTACTACTGTTACAGGCCTCATTTTTAGCCTTCAAGGGAAGGCTTATCTGCCAGTGCGAAAAACACAGCCTTAGGAGAGACCCAAACATTTGGGTCATTTGGAAACATGTTAGTGTACCTAAACAGTCAGGATTAGAGAGCATTCCCCTTGTGCTTTTGCAACTTCCCGAGTATGAAACGTGGAGCCCGTCTGGAGTCCAGCAATTTTCACACTTGAAAGGCATGTATCCCTGGTTGAGATTCTTTATGGAATGAGGGGCGAAAGGACAGCTTGGTACACAAGTCAAGGAAAGCAATATCCAGACAAGGGCAGCTCTGGCTTAAAAAAAGAGAGTATGCACAGCCAAGCATTGAGTGATCTGAACTGAAAGTGGTTAGTCCTGCTGCATGTGTTACTCTGTTCTGTGTATTAAACTGCTCTGGTACATAGTTTTCCAGTTCTAATGAAATTCAGGCATATGATGTTGTTAATATGTAGTCAGGCCAAACAGTTGTGGGTGGGTATTGAGAAGGATGACAAAATTCTCAGCTTCTGCTGGAATCGACTTGTTGGAGGAGATTTGAGAATAAATCCTGTATATTTATTTTCATTTTGTGTTTTAATCCTGTTACTTCAGAACAGGGAGGATTCCTCTCTCCAACTTAGCCTTTTCCCTCTCCCCGCTTTTTAAAAAAAGTAACTCTAAAACATTCTTCTGCTCTGAAATCAATGGCAAAATTCCCATTGACTTCTTGAAATGAGGCAGGATTCTGCCTCCTGAGAACTGATAGGTCACTGTGCTTGAAGCACTTGGAATACAGAACATGCAGCAGAGTTTAGTCTCATATAACTGCAACAAGTGCATGTTTTTTTATTAGTGGCAGTCTGTGTGAACTTATAATTTTAATAAAGCTTGCCTGTATTAGTTGAAATGTTTAATACACACTTTTTTTGTTTCATAAGATTTTTTTCTAGTGTCCACAAAACCTCTGAATAGGAGTAATAATGTGTTTACTATGGTAATAACTATGTAGAAGGTCAAATTTTTCCTCAGTCCAGAATATATGCATATATTTGTTTGACTTTCTTAATATGAATTCCTTTCTATTAAAATTGATGAGATTTGCTCATGAGAATAACATTAAATGTGTACAGTTGAAGGATCAGGTGCATGATTTTCTGGAAATGTAGTTGTTATGGAAAGGAGAGAAGTTTACTGTTTTTCCTCTTGGGTCCTAAAGGACTGTTTTCCCTTTTACAGTGTTTGTTTAGTGTAAAATTAGCAGTGAATTACAAAATCTACTACAGCAATATTTAACATTGCTTGTGTTCATTGAAAACTAGAATCCACAGAGTGTAATGGAATTTTTTTTTTCTGTTTTAATAGTATCTGTCTATTTGTGCCTGTTTATTTATGAAACATTTAGCCTTGTAAATAAATACTCTACAAATTTGAAAACCACTGTGCTGTTTAGCTCATGGCATTTCACTTTTCATCAGACTTTTTCTTGCATTTCATTGCATTGGGATACCTTTGTCCCAGGCTTCCTAATTTGTGTTACCATTGCAGTAAACAAGGCAATTTTGCAATTTACAGTCTTGTACTTGGGAAGCATATATAATGTAAATAACATTTTTTGTGATAATTATGTTACACAAGTTTCATTCATTATTATACAGAAATAATTTCAGAATCTGGTTCTCTGGCCTGCATGCAGAGTACTCCCTGTGCTTTGCCAAGTTTCTTGATCCGCCTCTTTGCAGTTGGATCACTGCTGAGTTTTTGGATCATCTTATTGCTTTACCAACTCATGCTGTCACTTGGTGATGTTTAAGAGCTATGAGGATTTAAACAGACACTTTTTTCAAGTATAAAGATCTTTCTTCTGAGCTAATTCTCTGAGTCAAGAATTGCTTACGCACAACAGAAAGCGAGGACTTGGATTCTCATCTCCTCCTAGGGGTAGTTACATGTACTTATATCGACTACACTGTTTCACTTGAAGACTGGTGACATGTTTTTCACCAGTGAAAACAGTGCTAACAGTTTTCCTGGATTATGACAAGTATTTAGTATGTTCTCTCTTGAGATGAGACTTCCTGTTAGTTTTAAAATCTTTAAAGTTCCATTTTTGACTGTCACAGGGACTCTGAAAAGCTTTCAGTACATTATCTGGCTTTGTCTTCACCTGCTGTTTACTTAACAGTCATCACCCTCAACATTTGCATAAGAAAAGTTATAATAAGAATCACTATGTAATAATACTTTGCAACAGCACTAATTATATAGCCCTGAAGCTTAGTTCCTTTGTATTTTGTTGTTTTGACTCCCACCAAACCAGCATTTTGAAAGTTATTAATCATTCACTCTGCTCAGCAGTTACTGGAATAAATTGTTCTTCAGAGGGTCTACTGTCACCACCGAGACCAAGGGGTAAAAGAATCTATTTCCTCATTCTGCAAACTGTAAAGCATATTTAATTCTCTTCAGTTTTGTTTTAGTTTACACAAAATTTATGTGACTAGACGCGCTTGTTGGTACATAACCTTTCTGTTGTAACTTGGTCTGCAACAACTAAATTGGATCTAGTAAGGACCCTCAGTATCAGCAGATGAGGTTGCAGTGTGTAGCTTCTGGCAACCTTAGCCAGGATATAATCTGGAATGCTGTATGGAGTCTTGGCACCTCACATGGATGGATCAGAATTGTTTATGAGAGCAAAATCTGATTTTGGTGCCAAGACCATTGAGTTACTCAGGGAAGGTACTTTATCTTCTCAGACACTACTTTCCAAGTCAGCAGCCAGGGTCTCCTTCCCCAGGACATAGCAGTGTTCACAATTTGCCTTTGGAATGCAACTGGAGGAACGGGAATGTAGCTGGCAATGGACAGGCAGGTTAAGAGGAAAGATGATTTCTAACCTCCTGGGCAAGGGGACTGCTAAGTTCTGGGTCATGCATGTTTTGTGCCTACAGTCACTGAATGAGCTTCAGCAACAATTCTATGAACAAAGTTAAGAACCTGTTCTGTCTGAATGCATTAGACAGTTTTTTCTTCTTTCTAGTTTTGTGGTTGGTTGTTTTTTGGGGTTTTTTTTGAAAGAATAGTACCAGAGCATCATCTAGGAAAAAAGTCTGTCTTCATGTATTACCTCTGCAGTTTTGTCACTATCAGCAG
This sequence comes from Corvus moneduloides, assembly GCF_009650955.1. NCBI lineage: Eukaryota > Metazoa > Chordata > Aves > Passeriformes > Corvidae > Corvus > Corvus moneduloides. The sequence goes on from NC_045478.1 coordinate 9,463,280, forward strand.
GATTATGAGAGCTCTCATGAACTTTGGTTTGGTTTTGTTTCTTTGTTTGCTTTTTGCTTGGTGGGGTTTTTTGGTTTGTTTTTTTTTGGGGGGGGGGGGGGGAGGGGCTTTTTTGGGGGTGATCAGGCTGAATCCATGACATGACACTTGGTTCAGAAAGGGACTCTAAGGCCCAATTTCACCCAACCTAATATTAAACTCCTAATTCAGATGCTGAAGGAAGGAGCATGAATTTCTGGGTAGTTCGTAGAACCAGTAGATAGGAATGGCACTGCCATGAGCATTTCTGTCTGCTGAGGGGTTAGGTTGCCCTGAGATGTAAAATCTCCAGCTGTGAAGGTAATCAAAACTTGGCTGTGTGTGCAGCCTGCTATGACTCTGTGTGAGCAGGGAGGAGCTGGGCTTGGAGATCTCTGATGATCCCTTCCAAATTCAGTGATCCTGCAAATGTGGCCCCATAACTGGCCGTCCACGCTCCTTGTCCATGTGTGGATTCTGGTCTTGGTTGACATTAGGATACTTTCAAAAAGTAGTAAAGATAAGTCTATGGATGATGTTAGATAAACATTTGATAAGAATTAGTTGCCCTTTCAAAAGCTGTAGTTTGACTTCAAAGCTGTACTGAACAGTGAGAGCCTTAACAATGAAATTGGGCTTTTAAGGTGTTGGGAACCAAATAGAATTAAAATTTGGTAAGGAATGAAGCATGGTACTTAAATACAGTATAAACAGAGTATACCAGAAGAGGGAGCTGTTCTAAAGATTAGAAAAAAAATAGTGTGTTTTGGCAAGGTTATTGCTGTAATAGCCAGATATACCATGTATCTACAGGTTTCAGGCTCTCCTCTGAATGCACAGTTAAGCACTGACTATTTCTCTACTATATTCTTATAAGAAAAAAAAATAGTAGTTTTATAAGACCATATGACAGTGATTAACCAGTTATGTTAGTTGTTGAGGGTCATCCAAATTTATTTGCATTAGGAGGAGTGAGATAAAGCAAGTCAAATTAGAGCAGAGAATATAAGATTTGGGAGTGATGGGGCTTCTGTTCCCACCTTTCAGTTGGGTTGCTTCTCAGTAGATGGCCAGTCATCCTCACATATTGTGTCCCAAATCACCAAACAAATCTTAATTCACATTTACAGTATTTTTAATTATACAATAAGCTAAGTTTCTAAGCTAGCATTCACTTACAATCAGCTAACACCAAGTAAACAAGTTAACATAGAAGCAGAGCTGCAATGGAGTGAGACAATAAATACTTCCTCTCCTGGAATGTTTAAGTCATTGACCAGCTCCATGGGCAGCTCCACTCTTACTCACTGTGAAAAATTCTTGTGCCAGGGCAGCTATCACCTTCCGATGTACAGCAGTAAATACCCAAAGGACATTAAGAAAAATAACTCATCACATAAAAGTACTTCAAGTCTTTTTTAAAGGAATTGTTCATTTAACTTTGGTTTTTGGGGGGTTGGATTAAGTAATGCTTCTACATGCAATGAGAATTTTTAGGTGAAAGTCATAAAGTGTAACTACATTAGTACTTATGCTGAAAAAACCTACAGAGGACCTCTGTTCAATACAGACTTACACTTCATTTTTCTTAATGCTGTATCACATAGTTCTGGTGACCTAAAGCTGAGGTTGTTTCCTATGTGGATGTTTTCCATCATATTAACATTTTGCTTTGTGTGTGTATCTTCACATACCTCTACTGGTATAAGATACAAGGTTTCGTGAGTCCTGTTACCTTTGGTTATTTTGACTATACCATCCCAAGGAGAGCAGTGCTGCTGTTGTCCATTCTCAGCTGAAGCAATGGAGCAGAGAAAAAGGAAATTTTAGGCATTCAAAAGTGAAGATGTTGTTATTTAACACATCTGGTCCAGGGAATCAACTTAAAAATCTCATTTGATTGGAGTCTTGGCTCTCTTGACAAGGCGTTTGGAGGGTTATGGAGCTCAGAATGGCATCTAGTCCAGCTGGCACACTTGAGTCACATGTGGCTAATCAGCAGGAGCCAAAAAACCTCAGAATTTTGCATCTGATTTCTGTCCTGATTATATGCTTTTCATATCCAAACAGCTGAGCAGAATTCCCTCTGTGTGTGCACAGATACTCACTCTATTTATTTAGGAACAATTTCTCTTTTACATTTTAGCTTAGCAGCAGCATTCATCCATTCTGTGATATTTGCAGTGCTTGGAATTAAACCTAGTTCTGCAGATACTATATTTGAGCGGAGTATTTACTATAAAACATTGTTCTGACTGCGTGGAGAGGATGGCTGTGAGTCTGCAGCCCTTTCCTGCAGAGAGGAAGAGAAATGTTGTTCTCTCTTATCATGGCCTCACCTGCACCATAGGGATTGAAGCAACCTCTTGATCTTTGAATATATTACTTGCCTTGCTAGGCTGCTGGCTCACAGAAAGCTACCTGGTGTTCCTAAAATTTTCAAGAGTGTCCTTCCCTATTCCACCTCTCTTAAGTAATTGAACCTCTCTTTGGATGTGGGCAGCCAGTGAAGAGACTGGGTAGCAGGACTGGGCCATTCATAGAGCTCTTGCCTTCAGACAGCTGTTAGAACCATGAAGTTAGGTATAAAGCAGATGTTCCTGAGTGTAAAGTAGTGTGGAGTTCAGAAACTGTTTGTAGAGTGTTTATTAAGACTCACCAGACAATGGAAATCCAAGAGATTAGTGCTTGGAGCACTTAAAAAACTTCCTAAGGCCATTATTTTGCAATCCAAAATGTTTGTCAACAATACTGGCATAAGGTATTCCTTTTCCCATGACACTGTGCCATTCCACCCCTCAGTTATGCCAGAACAATACTTTGAGAAATCGTGCTGTGAATTAAATAAATACATACATTTATTTCTGGGGTCTTTTTACAGCTGGAACAGTTCCCTGTTTGGGTCCACAGCAGGGCCCCCACAGAGTTGTGCCACTTTAATTCAGGCTGGTGAGCCATGGTAGGAGGGTGGTAGTGATAGTCAAGGGGGAAGGTGGCAGTTCCTTCAGCTGGATTTGCCACAGAACTTTCTGTTGATAAATTCTGGTGTCAGTCCGCAGCACTCAGCAAATACGTGTGAGTTCACATGCTCTGTCTGAAGACTTCTTTGGCAGGAGCTGGTGCCCCACCAGCCGCTCCAGGTGGTAGTGATTCTCTGAGAACGCCTCTCCCTTGAGGCTTCTTCTTTTGTTTCCACCACAGCTCCAGCTGAAGCTGCCAACTCTGCATTTGACCCTCAGTTGTCAGATTCTGACGTGGAGAATTTGTATTTTACATTGTGATTAATTTTTTTATTTTTTCTGAATAAAATTTTGGGTATCCTACTCTCCAGTAACTGGTATATGGTATGCAAAAGTAATCACAGAGAACAGACTACACTGTAGAGCTAAAAGTTTGTGCAGCATAGCAATCCAGGTAGAAGTACATAGAGGAAGATAAAATGTTTTTCACTTTCCCTATGATGGGTCTTATGAGCAGGTAAGGAAGTAAGAGCACAATTTTCTATTTCATTGAAGCATAAACACTTAAAAACTGTTTTTATTCTTATGCTTGTATGGGATTTGTGTCACCATATTTAGTGTATTCGCACTTCGAACAGGAGCAAAAGCATACACATAAACACACACACACGAAACAAACCAAAGAACAACAACCTTATTTTCCTGATATTTCCAAAGCCGCTTTTCTAGCCATTTCTTTATCTCTAGCAGAAATATTCATGTCTTAGTTACAAGATCAGCCTTGTTTTCTCAGATGGTCATGCATGAAAGGTACTGTAAGCTGGAGCTCTTAGTGACTAGTAATACTTTAATTTTCATGCACAGATTATTTGGTCTGTTTCTTATTTATAAAATGGGAATAAATATCAAATGACCCTCCCCTTTACTTACTGAGGTAAATAGTTTGACTTCCTGAGAATATTATTTGTAACAGAAAATATAGATTTGTCTGTACCTGTTGGATTTCTGTTTCCAATCCACATAAAACCTTGAATACGTCGGTGAATTTTCCCCAGGTTTTTTCTGAGACACAGTGGACTCCAAAGGATACCAAAATAAGAGTTTGGCTAGAAGACATGCATGCTGGTAGAGTACACTGTGAAGGAAAGGTGTGTGTTCTATCCTATATAATACATATTAAAAAATTCAATTCTTAGGTACACTGTTCTCCATTATTTTTGCTGCTTATGGACTACTTGTTTGTGACTAATATTTTAAAATATGCTGACAGTTGAGCTTTGTTTACTGGGTCAGCCCACGAGCTTCCATTGTCTTTAGAACAGAAAAAAAGCATAGTCTTTCATTAAAAATAAAAACTTCCTCATGCAGAGAGGAGCCTGTGTGTCAGATCTAGGCTTGAAATATGCCATTTTTGTTGAATTTCCCAGTGCTCCAGAAGTACCTCTGATGGGGGCTTGGCACAGTTGAGCTTGTTAAGTTTGGGAAGGCAGAGTAATGACAGGATGGTTGAACATCCAACTGTGCTTGACACTATTTCCCTCCACTAAATCTGGGTGGCAGATGTGACTTACTGGAGTGACTGACTGAATCCACAGTCTTCTTTTGGTGTCCTCTCCCTACTAATGAGGCGTTTTCAGCATGGATCCTTCCTGCCTGGCTGTGTGAGCAGCATCAAGAGAGGAAGTGATCCCTCTCCTGCAGCATGCAGTGGCTTGAGTTGGCCAGAGTTATGGAAAAGTTGTGTTCTAGGGTACTTTGCTTGATTTGACAATTTTTAAAAGGATCTGTTTCTCTTCATGGGATGTCTGAGGCAGGAGGGAAGAAGAAATCGCTTAGTGAAGGACCTACCTATGAAGGAAATCCATTGTTTCCTTGTGCATCATGTACAAATAAAGCAATTAAAGTGTTTAAAACTACAGCAGCACTGTATAATGTACTTCCTTTCTGGGAGCTGATACCAGAAATACTTGAGCTAATATGAATTTACCTTGATATTAAACATTTTGACTTAATTATATCTGAAAATAATGAAAAATAAAAATCCTCTTTTATATTCTAGTTAACACATGGCCTCATTTCTATCCAACAGTAACTCTTACGGATCACTGAATCTATATTAGAAATAAATATGACCCATTATGTTTAATATCTGGATTATGGAAAACAGTAGAACCAGAAACTCAGTAAGTCATAACTCTTGCTCTTGTTTTCCTGTTATGGGCATGATGGGAGACTTTGATTATTGTCCTGATTTTCATTTTTGAAAACAAACCTTGATTATCCTTGTTGGATTAAAAAACTCTCATAGGAATAAGTAAATACATAGTGATACATAAATACTGCCTTCGACTTTCAGGTTTCAGATATTTTATATCCATTATCACAGCCTTCTCTTAAGATGCAGAAACTCTTCTCAATAGACCTTAAATGGGTGAATAAATGCTCTTGTGAAGTGATTTGTGTTTTGTGTTTTCCTCAAAAAAGTGTTTTAGTTGAAGTCTTCATGGAGCATCTACATAGGACCAGTACTAATACCCCAACTACAAGGCCTACAGTGGTGTCAATGCAAAGAGTCTTTCCCTAAGGATGTGATTGGCAAATCTTGGTTTTTCCATGTTCAGAACAGTCTGATTTTTTATCTTGCATTTCTGAAGACTCACAGCAGATGCAAATGTGAAATTCGTTTACAAAATCACCTTAGACTATTGGTTTCAAATACAACATTCTCTTGAAGTCTCAATACACAAAAGTTGCATAAACACGTTTTCAGTCTTTTTTTCTGAAATTAACTGTCTTGATGTTCTCTGTTGCTATTTGCTTCCTGTCTCTTGCTACCTTGATAAAACAAAACAAACAATATCCAAACCTAATAACCCCAAAGCACCCACACCTATGCTTTTTCTTCTTTTTGTTTTTGTTTTTTTTTTAAATTCTTACCGGTAGTACACCATAGGAAAATCTGATACAGTTTTGAAAATATTCTTTCTGGTGCCTTTTGAGTGTATTGTTTGCTTCCTCCTTGTATATTATTCAGTGATCAAATTTTCAGAGCTGTGTATCTGCACAAAACAAGTAATTTGTGGTTATCTTGGGTTTGAATTATTTATTTTCCTGTCTTTGTCTTTTTCCTGCTGCTGTTTTCTCATCAGGGTTGTGTTATTCAGATGTTTCGTAGGCTTTCTTGTGAACCCGTTTGACATCAAGTCTCGTGTTCCTCTTCACAAACTTCCTTTGTTCTCCCTCTTTCTTTCAGAAGGAGGTTAGTTTTCTTCTGGTCCAATGCTGCTTCAGACCGCGAAGCTGGCTTAAAAATTCCCATTGGGAATTCTAGACCCAGCACAGAACTCGCAGTAGCCTCTCTGCCAGCATTGGTTGTAGGATGGATTGGACCAGACCAATCACCTCTGGGATGTTAAAATAGTTATATCTGTCTTCGTCTGCTTAAGAGACTGTGTATGTGTAGGTGTGTAGTAGGAGATCTAACAAAATGTTTTCATTTTTCATTTACTGTGGGGAAAATGGAACAAAAGTTATTTAATTGTACACACTAAAAAATCCTGGGTTCTACCATTGAAAAGTGTGAAAAATTGGCTATTCCATTAGGAACTCAATTATTTCAGTTTCATGTCTCAGTCTTAACTCCCTTCCAAAAACATTAGTTTACAGACACATTTAAAAAAATTAAAATCAAGGCTTCTTTTGTATTTATGTACCTATTTTGATTGAGATGGCAGAAGAACTTATTGAAATACATCTGTGGACTTTATAACCCTTGCAGTATTGCTTAATCACAAAGTCCAGTAGGTTTGTAGTAGATGAAATCAGCTCTTTGGACTTCATATCTTATCTGCCTGGATAGATGCTGTAAATCATTCCCATGGGAAAACCGCCATGTACTGTCACAATTTTTAGCTGGGAATTTTAATTCATAAGCTTCAGGCAAACTTGTCACTTGGGCAAAACCAGCTGTGTTAGGTTAATTCAGGTTTATCAGACTGTCTGTGGGATTTCTTTAGAGGTGAATGAACCTACATTTATCCTAAAGGTGAAACAGCATTAGAGAACAGCAGACAAGCTTATTGGCTTTGAAAAATGTGTACAAATAATGTGTATTATAAAATCCTATATATAAGTTTTATAGCCGTATCAAACTAATAACAGTGTATGTGTGTATATCTATACAGGGACAAAATGTGAAATGTTCTTGAAAAACCTCTCTAATAAGCTGTGTTACAGACACCTGGCTGAATCCTTCTGAGATTCCCTATTTTCACAACCCAAGCAGATATATTAAGGTGCTTTCCAGCCAAAATCTTGATTCCAGAGTTAGAGAGGATCAAACAGAGTTTTCACATGTGTTCCTGTATAACGTCCTTCTTATGCTTTGCTCCTTGGTTGATACTGCTCCCCTAGAGTAGGGACTATAAAGGGATACAGGACAAAGAATGCCAGTCCCTGAGATGTGCAGACAGGTGAAAGCTTCATTGACGTGAGTTTATGATGGTCACTCAAATGTTATTTGGCATGTTTTAGTTGAAATCCCTTGACATTGCATGTCAGAGAGACCTGTGTGTTGCCTTTTAAGGCCTGATCACCAGCCATGGTGTCAGATTCTGCAGTTTTCTCCCAAGTGTGAGAACATCATTGTGCTTTTTGCATGCTCCATTTAAATTCTTCTGACATCTGCGTGGGCTGCTTTCCATTCATTAACATAGGGGAGTTGCATCTTCTTCCATGGTGGCTGGTCAGACGCCAAAGGCAGATTAAGTTTCCTTGAGCAAGGAACTTGTCATTGCGGCTCTTCGAGCTGGAGCTGGGAGCTTTGGAAGCTGTGTGAAGAGGAGGGAGAATCATTGCCACAAAAATGATTTTTATGTGTCCTGCTGTGCACCCCTGGATTTCAAATTTGATTTATGGCTGTTCTTTTTTTTGTCTTTTTAGAAGCTGCATTTGTTTTTTCTAGCAGGAGACTATAATGTAAATACTGCAGCATACACTTAATTCTTAAACTGTGGATTATTTCTAAAATTATACTCATGGTAATTGCTGGCATATTTTCCAGTTCCTCAAAGTTCTCTATAAACCCACTGCTGGCTGTGTATTTCCCTTCTTGTATTCATGTAGCTGCCTTTATTCTTTATGGTCCTGCTGAGGTCCCAGAGCAGGCAGAAAGCAACTGCTGGAGAAGTGCATAAAGTACCACGGCTCAGTGCCAGCTGCTGCTCCCACGGATGGTCAGGCTCCTGGAGACACATCTGGAGACACTGGGGAATGTCTCACAGGGCAGTGCATGGAACCCAAACTCTTGTTTCAAAGCAAGGTGCAAGAAGCCTTGTCGCGTTTGGGGTGACTTAGTTCCACGTCAATTTTTTAGTCACTCCTGACCACTCCTAGCTTTTACTGTATACTGCTTAAATAAATCTTTCTCAATTCAGCTATCCCTTCCAGAACTGCTAAAAATTACCTAGTTTTATGTTTTAGTCTCAATTTCTTTTGAGCAAGCTGTATATATTTTTGACTTACATTTTTCTGGACAGAAGACTTTTCTTTCATGTTTTGGTAAATATCTTCATTTTTAACCTGGAATATTTTTTGCACAAGGTTATCTAATGCTAGAGTTCTCTTAATTATAGTTTCCATTTGACACTTTGTAAGCCATAAAAGCTGTCATTGCTTGTGAAGAATGGCTATGGTCTGTGGCTTTTTAAATGGGCACGATGTGTTTGTTGTTTTCCATTCATAATTAAGCTGATTGAGTTGCACTGATGGTGCACTGTATATTAGTTTAAATTTATCAAGTCTGAATAATTTCTCTTGTGGAAGTGCAGCATCTCAAATATTAGTATTTCATTTTAAGACAGGCCAAGTTTGACTTTATGATGCATTGTATAGGAAATCATGTGAAATCAGGATAAAGGTTATTCTTTAGCAGTGATATCCTGGGGTAAATATTCTGTTTGTACAAATGGCTCTCTCTCCGCTGCCTAAGTGTCTTATTGAGGAAGCAGATGGCATTTAAAATCTTGATTTGATGGAAAAAGCATTAACAGGAAAATGTTTGAAAGTGAAAGGTAGGCAAGTCCCTGTTTAGAAGTAATGTTCATATTTCTATTTACATGGATGATTAAAGAGTAGTAGTTCTAGTTCTTGGAAGCCTGTATCTGCAGTATATGGCAGTGGAGAATATTTACCTCCTAAATTAGCTCCAAGTTCCACCTCTGCACTCTCGTTTGTTCTGTACCGTTTTGTGTCAGCTGTGGGTGGAACAGATCGGAAAAGTGGATTCCCGTCTTCAAATTAAAAATGGAAAGACTTTGAGCTTAATGTAGAATAGCTGGGTGAAATGTCATGTGTTACAGATAAAAACAGGGAGTGTGGCAGGAGTCCTTTGGTTATTGCAGCTTATGGGTACATCAGATAAAGTGATCCCACTGTTCTCATTCACTGTATAAATTGTCCATTTGTTGCACTCTTTTCATGAAATGTTTAGAAATCTTTTGCAAATTAGACAAATACTCAGTGTATTGCAGTCTTGTGTCTTTTTCTGTTATGATCACCTTTTACAGCTATTGTTTAAAAGACTTCTGAAACAACATAAATGCTGTTGAAAATTAGGCACAGTTGAGAGTAACTGCTTAAGATGTGCTTCTTGGTTCAGATGACTGCAATTTGAGATTTGCTGGCATGCATGAATGATTCAGCTGCCCTGAGGTGTCTAAGGATTGATGTGGTATTCACATAACTGAAGTAACCTTCAAATCATGGAGGTTAACACTGCATTTACTTATGGTTTCCATTTTTTGACAGTTGCTGAGTGGTAGAGCATAGGCAGTTCTGGTTTACTGTACTGGGAAATCCTTAAAAAGCACAAATGAGCACTGTGTTGCCTGGGTGCCCTTGTGATTAACCTGGTTGTTCTTTTTCTATAAAATAAAATAATTTAATTGAACACATTTCAGTTGCATATATCAGCCTAAAACATTATTGATCACAGACTGCTGTACATATTAAGTCCCAGTTATTTCTATTAGCTGTTACTATTACTCTGTTGTATGAAAAAAATCCTAATCAGTTCAGGGTTTTTTGTTTCCTTCCCGTATAATATTTTGACAGATAGCAGCTCAGTTAAAAACATACAAAATTACTTTGAAGAGATGTGAGATAAATATTCTTCACTCATAAATATTGTAGATGCCGGCTTTCAAGAGCAGGGACTATTAAACTGCATTTACTTAGGTCAGTACAAATCTGGAATAACTCCATTGGAGTTGCAAGTTCAATAAAAAATAAATTTTTAGCTGCTTTACATGTGATTTCTCTGTAGAAACTGTTGCTGTTAAAATTCTTGTTGATATTCATTCCCCTGTGTGCCAGCACTTCTCATTCATACCCCTTCAAGGCATTTAGAAGTGCTAGTAGCAGTTCTAACAGCTCAGACCTCTCAGAAGATCTCTTACCATGAGCAGATGCTTACGAGGACTGGGGAAATGAGATTTCTTCTGCATTTATGGATTTTCTCTTTTACCTGTATAAAATACACATCACATTTATCACAGGAAAAAAGTCCCCTTTCCCTGAAAGAAGTATTACAATTTCTTAGGCTTTGTATCATATTTGATGCAAAGCCTCACTGTTCTTAAACAAATCTTACCTGACTGTTCTTCAGCTGATGACCAAATCCTGAGCAGATTTTATGTGCTAGGTTCACCTGGCTGATGGAAAGAGCACCAAAATGTCTGAGACAGCTGCTGTCATTTCTCCCCCGTCCTTGTTCTGCATTATTAAAAAAGAGAAAAATGTAAAGAAAAAATGCTGTGATTGAGATTAATTTTGTGATTCCTTGATCTCAAAATTCCTAATGGCATTATATTCCAGGATTAAACATAATGCAAAACATCATGATCATTTGTACTATGAAAGACACAATTGATTTTGGATTGCTGCTACTTTTATCTTCAGCCTTGCCGAAAGACAGATTTCCTCTGTGGAACATCAATCCAAGGAACTTGACAGATGATGTCTAGATTATGTTTTATTGTCTCTGGGGCCCTTTATGTTACATATTTTTGATGTATGAAAGCATGATGCAATTGTATGGATGTGTGATCCTTGTGAATTTTAAATTATTTTTCTGGAAATCAACTTGCAATAATTTGGTCATGTATTCTGGAGTTTTTACAAAACAACAGTTTATTTTTTTAAAGTCTCCTTTAATGTTAAGCTTACAATCAGATGCTTAGAAATACGTAATGACTGATAGTGATGTTTTTGGTTTGGTGATTTTTTTCCCTCTACATCTGTAGTAAAGTAAAAACAATGCTTTTGTACGATCAGTAGTTTTATTAAGATTTAAAACCCCCTAGAGACAGTTTTTACATGTAAGTGAGGGGTGAAGTGTGTGAGATACATTACCTAGAGGGGAAAGCTCCCCTCCTGTGCTCATGCATCATCCCAGGGTGAGCCGTGGCATCCGCTTCCATGCACGTGGCTCTGCTCTGAGTGGCTGTGTGCTTCCTGTGTAACACGCTTACTGTGTGCTACCTGAAGAGCAAAAGGGTGGAAGTAAAAGAAGAAGATAAGAAAATACCCACTACAGAAAGAGAAGAAGTGGAATAACCCTTGTTTTTACCTCCAGGTACCATTTTCACAAGTACTAATTTGATTATAGGTCTAATTCTTCTTCTCTGTCACAATCAATACTTCCACAGCTCAGCCTCTTTTATTACAACCAGACTGATATAGAGGAGTTGACAAAATTTGAATGAAGGCTTTTTTGTTTTGTAATACATTCGTGTTATTTTGGAATATCTTTGTTTTAAAAAATGACAGCCTTTTTACACAATACTGCTCCTGCTGCCTTTTGCTGTTGATGATATCCATATCATAAGATATGGATAAGATAAGAATTGCCTGATGTGGGAGTCAAAGACACATAACTGAATGGTCCCAATCATGATGGTGAGCTTTGCTGGTATCTAAATGATAATAAGAAATCAGTGTAGCCAGTCAGAAAAATCAATAAATAAATAAATAGGAATTACATGTTCTTATGTTTGTGTTGAATTTTTATGCATCGTATGGAAATTAGGAAAGTTCTGCTTCAGCTTCATATGGATTTCCTCTCCAATTTACGTCACTGATGTAAATTGATGTCCAAAAGAGAAAGAGAAAAGGAGGAGCAGAGTATAGAGTTTTGTTTGGCAATTCAGAGATCCCTTCCATATATATAGTTTTATCTTTGGAACAGTGTTCTGTTTCCACCTCAGCAGTGATGTATGACTGTTGATATTTTCCATGTTTAACAGTGGATTTTAGAGCAAGGTGGTTTGAATTCCCAGGGCAAGCCATGTCCAGTCAGACACCAGCCTTTTCTGAGAAGTCCTTGAAAGCTGCTGGGATGCCAGGAGGGAGGCCACATTCTCCCGTGGTTCTAGAGCACAAGATTTGAAAAGGAAAGAGCTTCTCCACTCGTGTAGAAAGGGAAAGAGAGAAAATGAAGTTGCAAGCAGGAAAAGATTAATTTTGTCCAATGAGTTTAAAATAAAATCATCATCTCTTTTAGGCTCAGGACAGCCCTTTGTATAATAAGAATGCCACATACCTGTTTTGAAGTGGTAACACTGAGATATTTGGAGAGCAGACATCTGGATTGGGTGATACATGCTGTAGTCTTTGTGATGTTTTATTTTCACATTCCTGTAACTGGATGGGATAGGTAAGCAAGCTGGGTGACCTCTGATGGAAAAAGATGTTTTCACTTGTGTTGGACTTCAATTTTAGGTTTTGCAATTTCGAAGCAATTCTGTGGAATGCTTCCCATGAGTGCCATTGGTCAGTGGAATTAAACAAGTTGAATAGCATAGCGCGTAACATTGGGGAAATAAAAACTGGAAATGTACTAGAGAAAATAAATTAACAAATTGCTGTATAATGCTGTTTAGTTTGCTTTGAAGCACACTGCTTGCTGTCGGAAGGTTAATGTTGACTGTGCTTGTATGTTTTGTTTTTTGGCAGGTAACCCTGGACTGGCAGGTTATTACAGGACGTTTATACAGGCCTTATATTGTGGACTGAACCAGCAGTATCCTGTCTGGGTTGTGAGCCATGCTGGACACTGTAAACCTCCTAGTGGGATGGAAATGATAGAAGGTACAATACTGTAACTTGTGCATACAGTTGTTTGCACCCCTCTGATTTTAATGGCAAAACTTGTGCCTATTGAAAACAGATTGACATGAATTTTAAATGTCTCCGTTGTATTTCCACAGAACACTTGTATGAGAAGTGAGTGAGTTAAAGAAGTATTTTAGTTAAATTAGATTTGCCAGACAAATATGTGCTATTAAGAGAATAAGAGAGTTTGCTGTTGGCAGTTGTTAGAGACAAGTTACAGTGAAGAAGGTCTAGAATGTGTTTCTGTTGAGAAGAGTAGGTTTAAAAAGTACGTTTTTAAATAAAATGTCCAATTCAGAGACTGAGTACGTTAGGAGAGATTCAATTATCTGTGCATGTAAAATAGCTATACTGAATCAGTGAATTTCTTGGAAGCAAGTACGTCTTTCTGAGGCTGGGGTATGGGATGTCTGCAGGGGAGAGGTTGGTTGTGTATCTGTTAAGAGTCTTTTGACAAGCAGATCTTCAGCAAGAGATGGTAGCCAGCTCCAAGCATTGTTAGATGGGGGAACCAGCAGTGAATCCTGTCCTGAAAGCTGATTAATGTCGGAAGTCCTCTGGACATGGTCAAGCTGCAGTGATGTAGCATTTCTGATTTCTGATTCAGCATTTCTGACATTTTCTTCCTATATCCCACTGTGCAAACACCCCACTTTGGAGACCACTGACTTAGAGTGTGCAAGCATTTAAATAGTGCACTTGACTTATGAATGATGCTGCCTGTAAAGGGGTCTAAAATGAAGAAAACTATGTGGGAATAATATGCCTGATTACATTTAGTTCAAGTAGATTTTGAAAGGCTCATAAAGACTAAAGCAAGTTTTCCAACAGCAGCCATCAGTCACAGACTACTTCCTAATTGACTGGAGGGATATCCCTTAGCAGTTTGGAAACTGAACAAAGCTACACTCTTCATTTCTACTTCTGTATGATATCCTTCTATTCAGAGAGCTCTTGCAAGCTCTGCTCCACAGAGACACCCATCATTAATTAAACATTTCATTGGTGTAATTCTGCTTCCAGCAATAAATCCACTGTGCAAAACAATTTGCAAAGTAATTTTACTTGGTGAATACAATACAAAAGTTATACCTCCATTTCAGTGTCCTTATCCTTCTCCTCAGTTTTTAAAAAGACATTTGTTTTGAACACTACTGTGAACGTAAAACAGGCCAACATCAATCCTTAGGTGTAGGCAAAATTACAAAAAGGAGAATAGTTTTCTAGTTCTGTCTTATTTTGTTTAAAATTAGCATAATACATATGCATAGACAGCAGGTGTACATACATAGCCATGTCTTAAAGTGGTTTAATTCTGTGGACATGTGCTGTGGCTTGATGAGAAATAAGAAATAGAACATCTCAGATAGAAATAAGAGTAGAATCACCGAATCATTAAGGTTGGAAAAGACCACCAAGATAAAGTCCAAGTTGACCAAATACCACCATACCCACAAAATCATATCATGAGGTGCCACATCTACTTGTTTTTTGAACACTTCCAGGGGTGGAAGAGTTCCACCAGATGTTCCACCACTTCCCTGGGCAGCCTGCTCCAATGCTTAACCTCTCTTTCAGTCAAGAAATTTTTCCTAGTGTCCAACCTGAACCTTCCTTGGCACAACTCGAGGTCGTTTTTCCTTGTTGTATCTCTTGTTACCTGGTAGAGACCAACCCCTACCTGGCTTTAGCCTCTTTTCAGGTAGTTGTAGAGAGCAATAAGGTCCTCCCTGAACTTCTTTTTCTCCAAGTTGAACACCCTCAGCTCCCTCAGCTGCTCCTCATCAGACTCGTGCTCCAGACCCTTCCCCGGCTCCTTTCCTTTCTCTGGACATGCTCCAGCACCTCAATGTCCTTCAAGAAGATTGAAGGCTTGGTTTTGTTTGTCCTTAGGGCTGCCAATAACAAACTACTTTTGGTAGCAAAGTAAGACTGAGAGTAAAGAAAAATGAAATCGAAATTAAATTATTTATTTGTTGTAATAGTCTGTGTTTGCCAAGTGCTACAGAAATATGGAATCCTGTTACTCATATCTCAATCAACTAAAGAGACATAATTGACATGTTAAAATTTCATATACCTTATAAGTAGCTAGTCAGCATTCGTGACTTAATGATACAATATTTGGTCAAATGATAAATTATGTTCAAGATAAATCTCTAGAACTTTGTAAACTGTACTGATGAGTATTGAGCTATACACAGTCAAATTAAAAATACTTCTTATTTCAGCAAGGCATGTTTTTTGTTCTGAATGACAGGGAATTTTGAGTGGCATTCTTAATAGTCAATTTACAAAATAAATTTCTAGTTTGATCTTTTATGTTATATGGACTGTAGAAGATAATAGTGTGTCCTTAAAACCTGCTAAACTAGCCTTGGGTTATGGTTCTTGGTGAAAAGAGATAGGTAATGATTGGTTTCTAGTCCATCAAGAGAGTGTTTCCATTGCTTTCTCTTTATACAGGGGGAGTAGGGCCTTCAGACCATTTTGAAACTAAGTTACATCCTAAGGAATAGTATGGGAAAAGCAGAGGTGAAGGAATAATAAATTATCTGTGAAGACATTGATTATGTGAACCGAAAATGTTAATGTACCATCAGTGTGAAGTTCTGAACTGAAATTAAGTTGTGCATAAAAAAAAATAAATTCTAGCATTACAGGAAAATTTGGAAGTGGTGTGTAGCTTAAATTTATTTGATATATTGCTTCTTGGCTGTTGTTGCAATTCATCTAAATGGAGTTTGCTTTTGCAGTTCTCTGGCTTCTAATGAAACTGCAGAATTGACTATGAGAGTAATATAAGTTCAAGTAATATAAATCTAAAAAAAATGACAGAAATTGTTTGGGTAAAACTGAATTTATACTCCAGCAAGTTAATAATCTTGTTAATTGCTAGGTAGTTGTCCACCAAATGACAGATAGAAGTGTGGGCATGATTAGCAGATATGACCCGTAAGTTTTTACCATCATGATACACTGTGCTGGCAGGAAAGAGCTTAAAATAGTAGCCTGAGCAAGACAAAGAGCGTGGTGTTCCGTAAAAAGAGGGCTATGAGTTATTTAGGACCGTGATTCCCAAACTGTGGCCTGTGGGGCACTGGTGGTTCCCAGGACACTTGCTTGTGGTCCAGGAAGAGCTGGCTGATCAGATGGAGTTGGCACTCTTGCCGCTTTCCACTTGCTAAGTGGAATGAATAGTAGCTAAGAGTACTTTTCCAATAACACTTCTTCTGTGTAAGCATTTGCTTCAGTGCCCTTGGAGATGTTGTGCCACCATGAACGTGTGGTGCTGGCAGGGAGTGGGATTGTGGTCTGCTCTGCTGCAAACAGGAGAGGAAGAGGTCATGGAACCAAGAACTGGGCTCCTAAAAATAGGGACTCGTCCTTCTTGTTGTGTATCACAGAATTATAGAATGGCCTGGGTTGGAAGAGACCTTAAAGGTCATTTAGTTCCAATGCCCCTGACACACAGACAACTTCCACTAGACCAGGTTACTCAGAGCTCCATCCAACCTGGCCTTAAACATTTCCAGGGACAGAACTTAGACAGGCACAGTGATTCCAAATGCATTTGGTAGTTTTTCCTGGCTTGTGATTAATTTATTTTAAGTAGAATAGATGTTCTTAGCGACTGCTGATGATGGGGAATACCTACACTGCTGAATCAGGTGGATCAGAGATACTGGCAGTCTCTGGTCTGTTCAAAACCACTTCAGAATTGATCTCTGTCATACTCAGAAGTTTTTTGACCAGCAAATCCTTATCTGTGTTTCAGCCCTGTTTGGTTGGTTATAGCAGCAGATATGTGGCCACATTGAGGTACGCAGTGATAGCTGTGTTTAAAAAGCGTTTTTGTCTTGCATATTTATATATACATACATACATAGGGAGAAA
Source organism: Corvus moneduloides (assembly GCF_009650955.1). Lineage (NCBI taxonomy): Eukaryota > Metazoa > Chordata > Aves > Passeriformes > Corvidae > Corvus > Corvus moneduloides. The sequence goes on from NC_045478.1 coordinate 9,480,328, forward strand.
AGCAGTAGGAAGGCAGCTGGGCTGGCACCTCACATGCATACTTTAAGCTTATGCATATACTCATTTAATTCACATTACACACATTTAATTCACATTAATTTCTATTTTAAACATTTTTTGCTTCCTAAGTGTATAAATTAAAATATCTGAGAATCATTGAAAGATTAATTATCTTTAATGTAAGTTCCTTTGAGGCGTAGCCAGTTGTATTTCTATATTACACACCCAGAGAACTCTGTAGTCGTGTTTATGTCCCAGAACACATTAAAATTCTACTTAACTTTAATGCAGATTTATATGTCTCCCAGTCTAGTGGTATCATTCTGTAGATACATTAAAAACCCCGAGTTTCAAGCATGCCATCCAGGTGGCATTTTGCTGGTTTCGCAACTATTTCATACCAAAGTGTAATATTTTTAATGTATAAGGGGGGAAGGTTCCTGTTCTTGGAGCTGGTCTTGGCGCTGATTAATCCCATGGAGCTCCCCACATGGTGTTTGTCAGCAGCAAGGGATCCTAGGTCAGAGTGTGCACAGAGGGACTGGTTGTTTGCACAGGATGGGACAGGAGCTGTCAGCTCACTGCAGTGCAGTCCTGCTGCCCCTCTTGATCCAGTAACTGCTGTTGCCCAGAAACCTTATTCCTTACTTGTCTTGGAAAAGGCAACCTAAGGAAGGAAGTGTATGTGCATATGTAAAAGTTATTATGAGGTGTTTAAATGTTGAGGTTTTTGTCTTTGCCCGGTAAGATCTGAATTTTAGTGTACGGCTTTAATGCTAAGTGTCTATTTTAAGGAAACAAATGGTCATTTCATGTTATGAACCCACTGGAATGCTTGAAATCTAAATGTGTGAAAAGTAAGCAGCCCTAGGGATGCTGCACTACTCCGTTTACTTCTTTCCTTTAAACCACGTTCAGTTAATTATTCATGGAGGTCCCGTAACCATGCTCATAATTATGCAAATACATCCTTAGAGTGAAATCTTGGCATTTGGCATTGACTTTATCAGTCCTGCTTTATTTTAAGCATGTGTTTAAAAGTCTTGTTCCATTCAAAATCAAAACAAAGAAAAATAAAATTTTGTTATATATGAAGTATTTCTAAGTTGCTCTTTGTTTTCTTTTCTGGCCATCCAAAATGATAACAATTTAAAGTGTTCATATTATCATACCTTAGCAGCCGTGTATGTATTTGCAAAGATCATTTAAACACTATGAAGCTGTTTTGGTAGCACTTAATGCGTCTCTATATTCCGTTGAGTTTGATGGAGTAGTGACTAATTTTTGTTGACATAACAAGGAATAGGACTTTGTCTTTACATTTCTTATGGCTAGATGAAAAGTAAGTTCTCTGCATTCTCTGTTTCTTTCAAGGTTTTCCACTGAGTCTGTTGACATATTTTCTATTGGAATACTATTAAAAAATGTCCATGAAGAACTTTCTAATCCATTCTAGTACTTTATTCAACTAATTCCTTGGTTAAAAGAACTGGAATTTTTCATCCACACCTACAAATAACAGTAATATAATTCTGTTTTTAAAGATGGGTTTAAAAGGAGCAACTTCTGAAACATGATACAGTCTTCTGGATCTTTATCCAGAAAGCAAGATGTTAAAGAAAAAAAAAAAATTCATCCACTGGAGAGCACAATGTCTTTACTGCACTCCAGGAAACCTTGGATGTAGGTTTTGAAACTGTTTATGGGTTATGTTCTGCATTTCATCCCATGTCATAGATATGTTCTCCAGCTGATACCACCATTTCTGTTTAGATGAAGGTGGCTTTTAGCGGGGGGGGAAAGGTGTTCAAGAATGTGAACCTGGTGAAGAGGTAACAGTTACATAGTCTGGTGTCCTGACTTTTGAAGGCATATCACAGTTCTCTGGGATGACCAGTGCTGTGATGTTTGAGAGTGGCTCGTTTAAATGTTTATTATACTGGTAAAGGGAAAGTAAAAACCTAACATAATTTAATAAACACAGTATTGAGACAATTCAGATTATTTTCCCCAGGGAGAATGCTTAGGAATCTTTTAACCCAACTCAGTTTGAAAGATATTCTTGCTAACAGAATGACAATGTCTTCTGCTAACAGAATGACAATGAAGTATCCCCATAGCAGGGAATAATCCTCATGTCTGAAGGTGTAACAGGTGTGGATTTGTTTTTATAGTTTATTCAGTACACAGGTTGGCTGCCGGAAGAAAGCTGATCAATAGTTTCATTTAGCATTTCTAATTTATGATAGAGACCTTTGATTTAATTTTGATTCCCACAAAACTTGCAACAAATGGTGCAGATCTTGATGAGATCAGTCCACTGTTTAAAGACTTTTTTTTTTTTTAATTGACATTGGTCTACAGCTGGGAGATTGAGAAGCTGTCAGTAATGCACAACATAGTTCCAGAGTCTAAAAATAATCAGGTTTGGAACATGAACCCTTTCTGGGTTTGTTTTGGTTTTAGGAGTTCCCTTTCTTTAAGCAGCAATGTAGGCATTTCAGGGAAATACAGGAAACTGTAAGATACAGTGTGCAGAAAAAGTAACTGCAAATGGCCTCATTCTTAAATAATCAGTAATTACTGTTTGCTGGATTAAGATTTTCTTTTTTCTAGTTTTGATACCACATGGCACTACTCTCTTTCTTTAAGACAGACATATTCTTACCTTTGTAAAGGCTGAATTTTAGGTTTTGTGGATTAATACATCTATTAAAATAATCTAATTTACTACAGTTATTGGATTACTGCTGTGGTCAGGTGACTACTTAGTTGCCAAATAATTCCCCATTGGGTTAAACATTAGAACAGACAATGAAAATTCTCAGGGATTGCCATTGTAGTGTCAGTTTTTTCAGAACAGAACTATCATTTCAAACATATTATTGCTGAGTCTTTGCTGTCAGAGACTCCACTGACTTATGTGCTATGGTTTACATGATTTAGAGGAACAAGTTCTATTTTTCAGTTAATCACAAAGAGGGCAATTTCAGTGTTTCTGAATGCACTTCAGCATAAAACTCTATGTGATCATATTTGGAGCTGTTTATGTCTAGAGTGCAGGTCAAACTCAGTTGATGCCTTTTTATATAAACTATACTATAAAGCCTCAGGCAGTTTCAAAGTGTTTGTATTGAGCTGTTGCTTCAATGTCTGCTAATGTAAATGAGTGAGGAAACCAAACTTTGTCCAACCGTGACTCTAGAACTGCTTGTGGTGAATTGATTTACTTTCCATGTAGGACCTCTCACCTTTGCAAAATGAAGACCAAAAAATCCCTTATTCATCTGTAATGGCAGGTGTTAGAGTGGTTTGTGTTGGAAAGGATGTTGAAGATCATCTACTTCAACTCCTTGCCATGGGCAGGGACACCTTCCACTAGGTAAGGCTGCTCAAAGCCCTATCCAGCCTGTTCTTGAGGGATGGAGTGTCCACAACTTCTCAGGGCAACCTGTTCCAGTATATCACCACCCTCACAGTAAAGAATTTCTTATGTCTAATCTAAACCTGCCCTCTTCCAGTTTAAAGCCATTCCCCTTTGTCCTATCACTCCCTGCCTTTGTAGAAGTCCCTCTCCAGCTTGCTTGTAACCCCTTTAAGTACTCAGTTTTGTACTGGTGGCACTTCAGTCTCTATTTCAGCTATCAGGTAAAACTCCGAGTAGAATAAAGCCATCACAGTAGAACCTTGGGCATGTTGCCATAGTTGTGTTCTGGGCAGTTCAGGTGGGTGGCTAAGAAAGAAACCTTCAGCATTTTCTTCAGGAAGGTTAAAAAGGAAACTGCTATCTTGGTAACAGAAAATTAATTTTTAAACAGTGTAACAGAACACTAGAGGAGAAAAGATATAAATCAGAATTTAAAGTAGTCATTTGACAAAAATGTGTTTCCTCCCCAAAGATACAAAATTTGCACTGCACAGCATATGCAAATGGTTATTTAAAGCATCGGCAACTGATAAAGAAACCTGCTACATTTATACAAATTACAAAGTGAAATTCTATTTGCTCTCCTCAGCTTTGCCACTGATTTTCATAAATTCAGACTTTTGCACATGCTGTTTTGTCCATTTCTCTTTTGCCAGTGGGGGTCAGTGCTGGGAATCACTGTTCTGTGGCTGGTTCCCTCTGCTGTCAGGTCACACTCCTTGTGTGAAGAGGAGCCCAGGCACAAGTTACAAGATTTTTCAAGGCCGGGTAGCATTGGGAGTGTTGGCTGAGTCCTGTGAGGTAGCACTGCATTGCAGAATATTTTGCAGACGTGCTGTGCTACAGCCCTCAGCGCTGCTAGCAGGGAGTCGTGTTCTCTGCTGGCATAAACTAACACAGCTCTTTGCAGTCAGCACTGTGACACCAGTGTACAGCAGCAGGGAATATAAGATAATAAATTCGAAGGCTTCTTATAATCCATCAGTTTTGAGGGATACAGATGAAGGATGGAAAAATGTTATGCTTGCCTAAGTGGATCATTTACTCATAAAAAGGATGCTCTTGTTACATAATTTGGATCTGGGTATTAAATTTAACATTTCTATGGACAAATGGACAAATGAACATAGAAACGTACACTTCCCTTTATATTTCTATTGAAACAGTGTCATCCAAGATGAATATACACAAGGGTAAAGAAAAAGGACTAGGTTTACTGAATGCCCTCCTAATACCTTTATAGGAGCTGTGCAACAGGAAGGGCATTAGTGTTATTTTGGTATTATTCTGAAGGGTCATACTTAATTGAGCATGTCCTTCTTAGTTGATATCACAGTACTGAATAAAATTTTGGGATGGATTTTCAAGAAAAATTGGGACTGGCCTGGCAAATAAAAAGTTACAGCTTGAATTCAGTAGAAGCATCAAACACTTCAGAAAATGTTGCCTATCAATCTGTCCGATCCCTGTGAAGTACAGATTCTGTATTGTAGCTTGGGCTGTTGTATAAGTGCCCTCTGAGCTCCTTGTATTTTCCCTTTTCCTTCTCTTAGCATCATGGTGTCTGCCTTCTCATTTTCTCTTACTTTGAAAATAATTCTTTTTATTTCCTGTCTGTGAAATAACATGGGTTGTCTTCCTTGGCCAGCTGTTTTACTCTGCTCCAAACTTCGTCTCTCCCTTGTTTGCTCTCAGTACTTCTTTCTCTATTTGTATCTGTTTGAACTTCCCAAGGTTTTGAAGTGCTGTTTTCAATAGGTGTGACTGTTGGACTTACCTACTGTGGTGCAGCACCTCATTTGTCATAACCAATGGAATCAATGCGTGTGAAGTGATACTCATCTGTTTTTGTTCCCTTCAATACTCACACAATTTCCACTGTCCTTTCCTTTACCATCTATACTACATCTACTCATTCTTGGTGATGTGTAGAACATCATTATTCTGGTTTTCTTCCATTGTTAATTTGTATAAAAGAAAGTTTTGTTGAAACGTGCAGTTTTGTTTGTGTGGGTAAGTGGGGGGCATTGACAGAGCCTTGCACTTGGCTTCAGTATGTCCAGAAACAAGAAACATAGCATGGACAGTCACCTTCTCGTGGGCTCAGACCTCTTTGCTTTTTGTTCCTTGTGGTCATTTTATGTTGGAAATTCAGATCTGCTCCTACACAGTGATGGGTCTCTAGCCTGTACCCTGCTAAGTGTGGGGTTTTTTTGTAATTTTGTTTTACTGTTTGTTTTCTCCCTTTATAGTATGATGCTAAGAGTTCTTACAGGTTGCACTTTCTGCAGTTATTCAACTTACTGACTGCAAAATGCAGTCATTGAAATACAGAAAACTTTGCCATCTACATTATGTAAAACACCCATATAACATTTGCTTTATGTTCATTAAAGTGCTTGGAATGGAGATGTTGATTGGTGTAGAACTGCAAAATAAAACACTCTTTAGTGGTGTTTGCCTTGCCAAAATTGGAGACAACCAACAAAATTCTGCTTCAAAGTTTGTATTGTTACTTCATCATTACTTGGTAATAGTTACTCTAAACAGAGGGAAGCAAGCCTGCGAATGTAAAATAAAACAAGTTTCTAAGAGATAATTTAGAGAGTTCAGGGTGCTCCTGTATGCTTTTAATAAAAATCTGTGGTTTAGTATTTGTCATGTTTATTAGTTCATTCTGTCAGACTACACTCGTACTAATTTAATTATAATACAGCTTCCTTTGAAAAACATATTAGGTGTTAAACAAGTGTCCCAGCAATAGGTGTGTAGAAAGCAAAGGAAATCAGTAGTTCAATTTGTAAAATAAGGTCTTGTTATTTTTCTGGTAAAGAAAATAATACATATGACCACTTCAGTATCTTGAGTAAATGGTAATTTATTTGTGGAGGATACCTTTACAAAAAGTAATTGCTCCAATAAACACTAATGAGTGGTGTGTTTATCTTAGAAGTTGCATGAACAGTTCCTGAGGGTGCTACGGCCAGACTAAGGTCTAAGGGTTAATCTAAAACACAATGCTTTAAGTCCTGGTTCTTGGTGGAGGAGTTCTTCAGTATTTATTTAACATTCTTTCAGGGTTTCCATCCTATTTCTTTGGCATTTTATTGCTTGCTGATACAAATTATCCATGGTTCACTAATCAAATGAAAGATTGGGTGAAACATTCAGGCTTTGAGCAATATATCTTTAGGGGATGGCCATACTAGACCTACAAACCTTAAGTCTCAATTTTTAAGCTTACAGTTTTATTTAAACACTTTAAAATGGCATCATTCAGTTTTAGGGAATTATTGTCTTTTGCTATAACACAAAAAGCAATCAAATTATTTAATTTCCAGAATTAGACTTCATGTTATGCACATCATTTTCACAGCTAATCTAAGTAATTCAATTGTAATATCTGCCTGTCACTACATAAAGGAAAAGATAAAAACTTTCCAGGTGTTGCTTTATCTAAACACAAGTTATTCAGTCGAAACTGCTGCTCCTTCCACTAGGGTTTGTGTATGTGTTTGTAGTGGAAAAAGGAGGTGGCATGTAAAATCTAAAACACTTGGCCCAATATGTTGGTTTTACTTGGGGTATTTGGTGGGGATGCAGAGGGATAAATGTGTTCCTAAGCTACCCCCTAGTTCAGTCTCCAGACACTTACTTGTCCTTACCCTGCAAAAGGTCCAGTTCTGAAAATTCTTGACCACACGAGTTTATAGAAGTGATTCATTGAAGTTTGTCCTTAGATATACTGCTACCACTTCTTAGACTCAATGGTTCCTGGAAGAGGAAGATAACAGTGCGGGTAGAGCAGTGGTTTTTACTTCCCTTTCCTTCATGATATGTAATCACAGGTCACCTTTTCACGTGGTTCCTTCCTTGTTCATGAGTCCTTTAGAGGCCTTGTTTATGAGCTGATCTTGGGACAGACTTCAGAGTCATTCCATGAGAAGTGGACAAGTGTCCGTCCACATGTACTGAGCAAAAATATTCCGTCACCTGTTGTGACCAGGGCAGTTTGGAGTTTGGACATGTAAAATTGTGAAATTTGGGAAGTACAAAGGTGTGCAGAAATTTGAGGGTGCTGTTAGAAAGTCAGGCCTCTGGTATCTTTTTGAATCATCCAGTAAAAAGAAGTCTGTGATTTAGCAGACTTTTTAATGAAAGGCTAACTTTTATAAATTGCCAGCCTGAAGTCTGCTCACATAACTGCTATGATTTTTTTTTATTTTCTGCATAAGAATTTCCCTTGCATACACAGCAGAAAAACAAACAAACACATTTTCTGTTATTTCCCTGAAAACCAAAGTCCTCTTTCCTAGCAAGATTAACTTGTCGACTAATCTTAGAGCAAACACTTTATTTTAATCTATCATTGTTTTCTGCCTGTAGTTTTAGCAGAGGTCAGAAAAAGAGATTCATTAAAGTGATGGCGCATTTGTTTTTCTGAAAGCACATCAGAAAATGAATGCTTTGCCAAAGAAAATAAAGAAATACAGTATTTCTTTTAATACACCAGTTAAATAAAGTCTTAAAATCCTGTCTTGGCCCAGATGGGGTGTTTGCAGCATAAGGTACAAGTCGTATAATTTCTACTATCTGAAAACTGCTTAAATGAGCTCTCCTTCAACCATGGCATATATTCCACACCTGAGGTGAAGTCACTCTGGTCCCTTCTTTGATGTAGAGCCATTGGAGTGCTGACTGCCAGTGTGTTTGTGCAAGTCTGTTTGCTTGTACAAAGAATCCATTTAAGCTTCTCCACCCAAGAAATTCATGTTGATTTTGGATAATCCCTGGGCAATTTTATTCTGTAAAATAAATAAATAAATCTTTCAAACTTGTGACGCAGCCCAGCTCTTGCACATTTTGGACTATTAGAAGTGTAGCATTTGTGTTGGGGAAGCATGAAGTGACACAAGGCGTGGACAATTTTATATTTGTCCAGATGTCAAATAGGATGCATATTTCAGTACAGGGTGACGTGATGCTGGAGCTTCACCTGAGAAGCATGGGGTCAGTCCATGATGAGAGTTTTGCATGGGGATTACCAGACCCCACACTGCATGCTCATTCCCCAGTGTGGCTTCTCTAGGAATAGTGCCAAGGTGATTGGATTTGGCAATAAACCAGTATTTCAGAAGAAAAGGGAAAGTTGTATTAAACAGCTGAAACAATTCTCCGGGGTCAGCCTTGGCTGTCAGGACTCGCTTGCAGCCTCAGAGAGGTTCTCTGTGTATGTAACGCAGGCCAGTAGCCAAGGGAATCAGAGCATCCTTGTTCTGAGTGTGTGAGCAGGGCTGTGCTGAGGGTGATTTGGCCCACAGTAGAACGAGTGTCCATGATCATCATCAATCACAACTGACCCATCCAATTAAAAATCGCTTCTGCAGGCTCTGCTCTCCCTGCCTTCCTTAAGGGAACACTGGTGCACAGGCTTGAGTTGAGTGTGCTTGAGTCCTAAACTCGAGTCTGGCCAAATGCAAGGAAGAAAAAGCCATTTTCACTTTATTCTCAATCCCCATCTATGTCCTTCTTGAGGGTTCTTGCTTTGGCAGCACAGCTGATTCTGAGCAGGCACATCTCTGCTGAAGTCAGTAATAGCTATGGATATGCTGGCCAGAATGTCTACACTGCTATTTATTAGGTAAATAAACATTAAATTAGGTATGTAATGTCTTAAATAATTAACTGTGTCTGACATAATTATCTAAACTTGGAAAATATTGAGATGGGCCTAGACTGTCTCTGCTGTGCTCTTTATTAATTTCATGACAGCAGTCTCCAGCAACTCTTTCAGCAGATGCTGAATTCACGTAGGGAAAAGCCATTAACCTCATGAGACTGAATAATGCAAATAAAAATTTGTCTTGTTTCCTGCTTGGTTTCTGGGATCTTGTGAACCATGAAAAGTTGTCTAGAAGATTTATACACCTACTTTGCCTCCTTTTCCTTTGCTCTAACTGGAAAATAAGCTGAAAACATGTATTTCAAGAACTGAAATGAAATGTAAAACATTAAAAGATGTGCTGATAAACTACTGAGATGTCAGTGCCTGAGTGAAACAGTATGGAAATGACAGCAAATGTTTACAAGGGACAATTGACCTGCTCAACCCAACACGCAGTAATACATATATACTCAATATAACTTACTCTTTCACTTGTTGCTGTATCCAATGGGCCATCATGTTTCTAGTAGGCTGGCATTTATTGTGTTATATATACCTGTAATTAGACTTGGGATGTAGACAAACTATTCCTGCATGAGGCTGAGCTGCTGTGTAATTAAATGTAGGAAAGGCAGCTTTTGTTAAAAATAGAAACTTAAGTTTAAAAACAATGTGTTGGACTCGGGCGTTTATTTAGGGTTTCATAAAATAGAACAAACTCTTTGTTTTCTGTTACTTGTAGAAAGCCTTGTAAACAAAATATCACTTCTCATCTAATTTTGCATTTCTTGGTTGTGTTTTGGTAAACCCATTTTCATTTTGAGTAAATTACTCTGAATTATGCTGGGATATGATCATCAATAGTTTTAGCAGAAATACTAGTTTAACTGAAGAACAACTTTGTTGGGACTTTGGTGGTAATAATTTAAACTCAGAAAAGAGCCATCGTGAGCAATTATTTTGCTTCTAAAGGTTATGTTTCATACAGATGATCAAAAAGATTATGTAGTGCCAGCCCTCTTGGGCTACCAAATAGTACTGTCACTATCAACCTCCCAATAACTTCAGTACAGCAGTGTTAGTAATTTTTGGTATTTGAGGTTACGGTCCAGGTGCCACCAAATTTACTGTGTACAAATTAAAGCACTGACAGTCATAGGCACAGGCAGTTAACTCATAGTTACCTCTTTCCTCAAGCAAGTGCAGAACGATCTGAAATAGGACTATGATTCTGACTTACAGCAGTTTTTCAATGCATTTCAGTGTTTTTAATGCATTTACCTTTACGGTGTCTTTTCCTGATGGATACTTTCTTCCACCTCTATTTTTCACACAGGGAGCTGTTCCGGAGCACATCAAAAGACATCAAGTGGGAAGTTAAACACCTTGGTGGGCCAGTTAGGGCTGTGTGTGCACTCTCTGTTAGCTGCTCCTGAGTTGTTAGAGGTGGGTGGCTTTTGCCAGGGACCTAGGAGCCATGTGTAGGACCATGGCTCAGTAATGAGCTGGTCCCCATTGTGTGTCTGAACCGTGCTGCCAGGAGATTTAGCTTACGTCAGACTAAACTGCATTGCAAGTTGACCTGTAAGGAGCATAAAGTATCAGAGGTTTAATCTGGAGTATGAAATTGAAACCTGAGGTAATAGCATGAGTTAAGAGATTAAGTGATACTCCATCTCATCTAGATAAGATAGAGGCATGCATTCCTTCATGCTTTCTGTCTCTTTTCTTTTCTTTTTTTTTTTTAGTATTTCTTCTTACAGTCATGTCAATAGAATAGTCCAGCATAAACTGGAGTGGTATATCCTTAACACAGTGTTTAGCTTAGTGGATAAAGAGCACTTTTCTAGCAGATGAAAGAGCTGTGAACCCCCTTAGACTCAGGAACTTCAGATAGATGCCACTCTTGTAATAAGCAAGAGTTAAAGATACTGAATTGCTGTATATTCTTGCAGACACCAGTTCAGTTTGTCTTGTTGACTGGCCAGGAAGCAAGAAGCCAAGTCCTCATCATGAGGGATTGCCCAAGCTCCTTTAGAAGGTCCCTGGCAAAACAGGAATTAACAGTACAGTAATCTAGAACCATGAAGCTCTAACTTGATTTTCCTCTTTTCAGCTGAATTGACGATGATGAGAACCTGCATTAACAGGGATATTTTATGTAGGTGCTGGTGTTTTGTGTTGACACATAGGCATTTCCTATTTTTCCTCATTCCATGGGACATTTTTGTGCATCTTTAAGACAGGAGATTTTGAGTACCCAAAAGTTGTTAGTGCATGATGACGTATATGGTAGCTTGTCTTCTGCAAGGAGGGACCCATTCCTGGGCAGTATTGCTCTTGTAGGTCCTGATCTTTCAATGTAAATTTGGATTGGTTTAAGCTTGATCTAATGCCCTGAGTTTGGTCTTGTTCCGAATGAACGAGATCAAAATAGTGGATGATGTGCTATGGAATCTCCATGTGTTTACATATCTTTTGCTGGCTCCCAAGCTGCACATAAGGCTTTACATCCTGTGCATGTGATTTATCAGTCTGTATTTTCCAGTGGTGGTAACTGAAAATTAAATTTTTAAGTCTGGTGGGGGGTTTTTTTGTGTTTGGTTTGTTTGGGGATTTTACAATTAATGTATGTGTTTATTTCAGTGTTTTACAAAGAAGTGTGGGGGAAAAAAAGACATACCTGGAATTTCTTTCACTGAACCAAAGGACTTCTTTTCTTTTATGTTTCAGACACAGATATTAAGGAGCTAGAGGATGTTTTTGGACTTAACGGACAAGTAGAGCATAAACTGAACTTCCTCAAAAAGAATGTATCAAAAGATATAAAGCTGGTACTGATTGCGCATTCTATTGGTTGCTACATCACCCTGGAGATGATGAAACGAGCATCAGAGCTTCAGGTACATGAACCTTCTTGAATGGGCGTTACTTTATTAGCAAAGCAGTGCACATGCTTAGCCTATGGGTAATGCCATGTATTTCCTGTGGAAACTCTATTCCACTATGCACAAACAAACAAACAAAAAAAAAGGCTGATCCTAGTAACATAGAATAAAGCAAATTGGTGTAAATCTGAGTCTGAATTTGGATCTTTAATGCCCTTGGAATATAAATAATTAATAATGGTGGGAAATGTATTTATGACTTCCTTGTTCTCATCTTTAAATAATTTATAATCAGATCACTAGATATTTGGCAATTGCATTATGTATTACACCAAAAATTAAGACTGGTTGTGATTTTTACAGTGATTTCTTATCTTGAGGTGAACAGGTTGCTGGTTAGACATGGAAAAATGTATGGGAATGAATAGTAATATAAATTGTGGGGAACAGTACTATGAAAGGCATTGATTTTAAAATTTAATACAAATATCACTGCTTCTGCAACTCGGTCTTGTTTGTGTAACTTAATGAGAGTGAGAGCTGTTACTGCACGTTCTGTATTTCTGAACATTTTACTTTGTCACTGTGAAGCAGTACGAAGGCTGAAGCAGGATCGTGGCCTTGCCCTCTGGAAATAGCAAACTATGCTCAGTAATAACTCACTCTACTAGTGGCTGATAAATGGAGAATAGGAATTTTTATTCTTAAACATTCACTCTTAATAAATCATTGCCTCTTCCTTTACTTTATAAAATCTTCAGTGGAAGGAAGTGCCATGTTAGTGGTGACATGAAGTCTGGGGTTAATATATGCGTGTGGTTAATATATGTAATGTATGGGGTTAATATATGCATATCCACTTCTTCATAACCATTTCCACTGCACACCTAACTTTTTCTTCCTTTACAGGAAAAATGAACTAAAAATGTGAAACATGAGGATAACCTGATATATTTCTACAGGCATATTTCACTTAGTGATTATAAACAAGAGCATTTTTTGAGAGAAATCTTAGATATTTTCAGGAAGGAGCATTCTAGAAAATACCATGTGCATTAATTTGTCCAAAAGTGACAACATCTTTTGGGTCAAAATCTGTAGTCTTTATTGCTCAAATTATTTTATCTGGTTTCAATTAAACTGTAAGTTTTTGAGTAACATTTTTACACCTGGCTCACCGGATGCTGGCAGCTTTCTATTCATCAGTGTTTTGAAACACAGGGATCTTTGGGACACTCTTAGACCTCATGGTGCACTGTGTGCATAAAGTTAATATAGGACAAGCTACATTTAAGATGCATTCAACAATAGAAAATATTTGTGTAAGCCAGGGTATTGTGCAACCTTTGTCCCTTTGCCAAAAATAAGTTAACTCTTAGCTTTTATAACATATGAAGTGTGATAATAAGAAACTTGTGTTTCCATCTCTCCCTTTATTTTTACTGGAATATTTGATTCCCACAAGATTTTGAGCACATATGTGTATTTTAGTAGCTAGATCATTTGATTTTATTTTTATGTAGTTCTTGGTGATATTTTTTCATTATATGAATTTTGGGTTTGGTCTTAAAATTCTCTGCTATAAGGGCCTTTCATTGTTTACAGTTTATTCTGAGCTAGAGGTTAATTTGTTGTATTTATTGTTCAAATAATCCAGTAAACATTTATATTTGGAATGTCTGTTTAGCAAATTTGATTTTTAGAATCACAGAGTCATAGAATTTTTAAGTTTGGGAAAGATCTCTAAGGTCATTGAATCCAATTGTTAGCACAGCACTGCTGTGTTCAGCACTAAACCATGTCCCCACAGTGCCATAGCCACATGTTTCTTGAACACTTCCAGGGATGGTGATTCAACCACTTCTCTGTGCAGTCTGTTCCAGTGCTTGACCCTGATTCACTGAAGAAATTTCTGTTTCACAATTTAAAGCTCTTCCGTAGTTCAGCCAAATACAGACTAGATTGTCCCTGCCTTAGCATGCCTGAAAAGGAGAAAGTACATCCCCTTCTCTCTCCTTCTTGGTTCCTCTTCAGCTGTCAGTTTTCTCAGAATCACAGAATCATCAAGGTTGAAAGAGATCTTAAAGATCATCAAGTCCAGTCATCAATGCAGGACCACCATATTCACCTCTAAACCCTATCCCCAGGTGCCTCATCCAGATGCCTTTTTAACACTTCCTAGACAGTGACTCCACCACCTCTCAGGGCAACTTACTCCAATGCCTGACCACTCATTCAGTGAAAAAAATATTTCTAGTAACTAATCTGAATCTCCCTTGGTGCAATTTAAGGCCATTTCCTCTTATGTTTTCACTTGAGACAGGGCAGAAGAGACTGACTCCCACCTCAGTGCAGCCTCCTTTCAGTTGTAGAGTTCCCCACTGAGTTTGCTATTCTCCAGACTAGAAAACCCCAGCTTCCTCAGCCACTTCTCATAAGACTTATTATCTAGACCCTTTACCAGCTTTTTTGCCCTTCTTTGGACCCCAATGCTGCTAGTATCTAGGGCCCCCAGGCTCTGCAAGTCAGTGGGGTACTGCATTTTTTCCTTAAACTTGTGTGAAATAATGCTTTCCTATTTCATTAAGAGAAATGAAACAGGAATTGCCAGTTTCTTCCAGCATGAATTCAGTTTTGGAGCCCATCCCTATTTTCCCATTGACTCCCATTAACACAAACTTACTCTTAGGTTGATGCCTTTAACCAAGTCTGATTAGTTGAGATGGGCAGACACGTTACTTCCATGCTTGTAACTAAGTGGGGCTACGGCACAGGTTTGAGCACTGGGACAGTGATGTTTGAAACTTCTCTTTAAGTGACTTTTTGGCCCAAAGCAGCCAGCAGCTCCTAGCAACAACCTTACATGGTTCTGGGCTTGGCAGAGGCCCAGCACCATTCCCAGGAGTTAGTTTGGATGCTGACATACTGTTCGGAGGCAGGAGGAGATTCCTCCATGTGGACACAGACCATCCCATGCCCTCCTGTTCAGTGACAGGGCCGCAGAATAATTCCTGGCTGGTCTGTTTTCTGGCTCATGAGTAACCACAAACACTTTCCTGTTGTCCTGGTGGGCTTCAAGTCTTAACAACATTCATCTCTTCGGGGGAAGTAGAGCATCCAGATTTTGCCAGACAGCTAAAAAATTTTGGCACTGGGAAGGAAGAAAGTCAGCCTCACTTTGTGAAGATGGAAAACTGCAATAATGTACAGCTTCCTTGATACTTGCTCTTAACCTCGTAATCTTCTTCGCTCTTTATTCAGACAGCAGAACTGAAAAATGAGGCTGAGTGACAAAATTACTTTCTTAGTTGCTGGAACATGCATCTAACTCATAAATATGCTACATCCTCCAGGCATTCTCTTCTAAAATGCAAATCCTTACTTGGAGGATTTCCTTGTGCTTTACTGGCGACACTACTGAGTGTTTCCTAAAACACTATTTATCAGTAATTTAATCAAAGATTGACAAGTTTCCTTGCTAATGAAATTCAGTCTCTTACAGCATTAGTCTTTCATTTGCAGTGATGCTTTTGAAATGCCAACACCTTTGTGGTAGTAAATTAACTCTTGTTAATGAGTACAATGTAAGTATTGCTCTTCCTGTAAAACTCACTGATGAGGAGGAGTTTAAAGCCTCTGAGTACGTATCAGTTTAAGCAAATTAAATTTCTATGATATGTAAATCAAACCCATGCTTTGCTACTACATCTCAGTGGTGTGAAGGAATATTGGGTATTACTAGAACTTCTTGATTTCATAAAAGACAGCTAAAAACACAGAACTTGGAATAGTTGTGCGTATAACAAATTCCTAGCTTGGAAACATGATACATCATTTTTGTGCACATACTGATTATTTAATTTTAATTGTTGAACACTTGACTGTGGATTTGGAAAGCACTTTCATAATGTTAGGAAAGAGAAAACTACCATGTTTTTAAATATGGGTATTTCTACAAGAAAACAAAGTTCTTTATAGTGGAATTACTGGAAATCCACAGGATCTGAGATTGTGAGATTAAAAGAGGGAGGTTTTTTTAACAGTACAGAAACTAATAAGCATGTCTGACCTTTGAGATAATAGGGAATCAGCAGGATTAAAGGAAGAGGGAAGGAATGTATGAAAGCAGTGACATTTGTTCAGGTTTTTTTTTGCTGAGATTAGAACCTAAATATGTAATCCAACACTCTGGTATCACCATTACAGAAAACATCTTCTGAAAGGATGGTAATGTAGCAGGTTCTGGCTATAAGTTCTAGTGCTTTTCAGAAAGAGAGAGAAGATGAAAATATTATCACACCTGAGATAAAAAGGAATATAAATTTTTATTCTATTTTTGAAATTTTCATATGATATAATAGCATCTAATTCCAATGTTGATTACCTAAATTAGATGTCATGGTACTTAAAACAAAGTTTACATAGCTGTTGTCTAGGTAAATTAACTTCTGATGGTCTCACTGTCCATTACAAAATATGCTTAGCAAAGCATATTTTTAACCACCTTGAATGCTCTCTTTCAAAAGTAAGCTTATCTCAGATATTTTCAAGAGTACAGTGAGACTGCATAAAATAGAGAAATATTATAGAAATATATATTGAGAGAGAAAGAGGGGAGTAATAAATACATGATTTTCTTGTTGGTTTAAGGCTTAAATGAAAAAGAGCAAAAAATCACCCTAAAAATTAAAATGAATAAAAGACTTACAGTAACACAAACTCAGTGACAATATCTGTAAAATTATTATGCAGGAAAAAAACCAGATGGCTATGCTTAGCAGACCTCACAAGGGAATTGATGCACATTTCAGATAAATGTGTATCTTCTGAGGAGAGCTATGAATTTCTAGGCCATGACATAAAAATAAACGGAGTCTGGTGTAGTTTTCTTCTTCAGTCCATCCATCCATACAAATGAAATACATATTAAAAGAACAAGCAAATGGCATTGGGCTCATATACACCCACCTTCATCCCACTTTTAAGTGTTGAGGGAGCAAGAAAAGGCATGCTCTGACACAATTTTGCACAGATTTAAACATGACTATAAGTTCAGCTGCCTTCAGTGAGAGGAGTGTGTTAATTTAACTTTATGAATGTTCTGAGTTGGTCTCTGAGTTGGATTATTTCTATTAGAGAGAGAGAGAGAGAGAGATTTGGCAGTTCTATCAGGTTTTGATACATCAAGTCTTTGTAAGCATATATACAAGGAAGTCCAGGTGGTCTGAGACAGCAATTGGAGTAAAACGTGCTTAAGTTGACAGCTTATATATTACAGAGTCTGCAAAATCCACCTTGCAACTCTGGATGATGCTTCAGGCAGTATCAGTAGTTCTGGTGGAATGGGCAGTAAAGCAGCAATAGGAATGTGGGGCTTATGCAAATGTTCTGCAGCTCACTCACCTGAAAAAAGAGAGAAGTAGTGCAAATGATTTATTAAATCTAACCAAATAAAATGGGTAAGATACTGTATCTTTGAAGCATCAAAGAAGTTTCTACAAAGATTTGTAGAAAGATTTCCTTTTTTTCCCTAAAAAAGAAAATATGAAATAACCTTCACATGAAAATCTAAGGCAAATGTAAAATATCCTCTCTTTCAGATGGGAGGCTGCAAAGTAAAGAGATGGGTTCACGGCAAACAAAGGTTTTTTAGGGAGATACTGACTTCTGACTGAGACATTCATTAAAGGCTTGGATTTAAAATTTCAACAAACCTTGAGAACACCATCAGCCAAAGGCCGATAACTGCGGAATGGGGTTGAGAGTGTCAGCTGATCCAAGAGACTGCTAGCAACCATGATTTTCACTGGCTTGGTGACAGACCCTAACTCTGAAGGGACCAAGTTATAGTCTCTTCTACCTTTCCCCTTCAAAAAAAAGCTGTAAAAATGGGAACTGTAAAAAAATGGAGCAGACAACAGGCAGACAGGCTCTTTTGTATAACCCTCAATGGACACTGCCTTTGTCAGTAGGAACAGGCACTGTCCATTGCCATGTGCTGTGTAGGTCTGCCAGAAATTACTTCACAGGCAAACAGCCCCACTTTGTAATATACAGAACAAAAGAATGTGAAGTGTCTCAAGGATACAAAAAAATAAATTTAGGAAACTTAAAATGAAATTAGATAAACCCTGTTGAAGGTGATACAACTTCAGATGTGACATGCCTGAGGGAAGTTAAATTTTGAACAGTTTGCCATGTGTATCCATAATACATACACTGAGACGAACTTCCTATTTTTGTCAAAGAAAGAAAAGAAACCATGAATATTTGAGGCCTGGGAGAGAACTTAAGTCCCAAATTCTTGTCAGGGTATCAGAAGAAGGGAAAAAGAGAGAGAAGGGAATTAGGAATTCTCTCAGTCAGCTCGTTTTTCCATCCTTGCTTCGGTCTTTCCAGATGTGGTTTTTGAAGTGGGCGAAGCAGGTAGGTATCACCTGCTCAGTCCTAGATCTTTATGGGAAATAATGGATTACATATAGTTCAGTACTCTTCTGAGTCAAGAATATTTGCAGTCCAAAAGTGTTGAAGATGAGATGAGATTGGTAAATGGTAGAGTGACAATTATTGCAATTAAAAGACAGTCTTGACAAAATCAGCAACAGTGTATCTGTCAGCTTATAATTACCAGGCAGATGAATGATAGATTCTGTTTTTAATATTTTTAGGAGTGAGGAATCAGAGTTAATAGCAATATTGTCCTAAGATTTCATTGTTTGGATCATAAGCCTGTGATCAGAAGGCCTAAGGAAAAATTTAATTCTCAAGGTTTTCTGTTAAAAATTGTATTTTGTTCATAATATTCACTGAAACTTCAGCTTCTCTCACCTTGTTTAATATAATGGTTTACTGCTCAGTTGAATATAGAAACAATATAAAAAGCGAGATTTTGATCTGTGGTGATTCAAAGAAGTAGAACTTAATAACAGTCATTTTGATTTCAAGAGACTTGATTTTTTTTATAACATTGTGTTTATTTCACTGCTAATGAAACATCTGATTTCAAGTGTATGTAGTCAAAATCCAAATGCACCTATAAAAATTATTTTTTCTAGGAAGTTAGAAGACATTAAAGTAGCCAAATGTACAAACAGAAAAGAAAGAAAAATAAACTGAAAAGTGGAATCTGTGATCATTCATCAAGAATCCAAAGTAAAGCATGAGAATGAGGAGGAAATGAAGGACTAAAAATAAAAAGATAGTTAAAATGGTAAATGGCAGAATAACAGGATTTATTAAGTACTGTGAATTTTTAAAGATTTGTTCATAAAATATTATTTTGAATCTCCAGAAATTTAGATTCATACTGTAATAACTAAGTGAAATGATTGCATAAAAATGAGGGAATTGAAAGCAAGAAGTGAATTTCAAAAACAATTAGGATTTATGGCATATGTTTTAAGGAGAGCTCAACACCCTTTCACAAGCCAGATTTCCCAATGAACATTTTATGCTGGGAGGTGAGATCTTTTGAAATTCTGCAGATGTGTGTGCATAGCTCTTGAAAATCAGAGACTCATCTCTTTAGAGAATTGGATAAAACGATTGGAATTCAGTATATGTTGCACTTAGCTTGAAATTTTTTTATGTTTTCATACTGCAGTTAATGTGCTTTTACAGAAGGCCACAGAGCAGTTCTCATGGTGTTTTAATAGTAGGTGAAGGAGAACACAACCAGTTAGGACATTAAAGAGTTGTTCGTGAAAGGAGCAGGTGAAAGGACATTGTGGAGTTTTTGGACACAGACTTTGCAAATGTAGTTACACTTTGAGCTCGGCTTTAACTCTGGTAATCAATATCTGTTCCTAGAAGCTCTATATTAAAGTGGAATTTCACTGCCAATCCAGAGCACTCAGCAGAGAAGTTGAGCTGCTTGTCAGCTCCTGCCTCATGTTATATGTGGTACAGTTGCTCAAGCAATGAGGAAGGATTTGGTTTGGAACTTTAAAAAAGAGGTTACTGAGGATGGACAGGGTTGTAATTGCAACTCTGCGATATTGTTCATTTGTTCATTCCACATGGTTTATGGTGAAGTCAAGGGGTGCTTCTGCTGCCTTGGTTTCTACCGAAGAGTGGTTTGTCCTGTTTGAAGAGTTCACTGCAGGAGTGAAAAGAATCAAACTTTATACAAAGCAGTTATCTCTGAACTTAGCACATTCGCTACATGGAGGGCATTTCTAATACCCTGTTGAATTAAGTTCAGGCAAATACTGGAGAATTTTTTTCCGTATATTTTTAGTATTTCTTTGATTGCTGATTATTTTAGGGGAGTTTTTGCCAATGCCACCACTGATCTTTTCAGATACCTGAGGATGTATTCAGTGACTATAAGCCTATGTTTAGGGAACTAAATCAAGCCCTCGATTTCTTCTTAGGAATCCCCCTCTGTACTCATATGACTGAGGTTATCTTCAAAATTAAATGTAATGGAAGTCCACTTTCTTTTCTATTTGTTTCCATGGGTAAGTATTTGAAATACTTGATATCTGCTGTTTGGATGCAATTCTATTTCACTCTGGCATTTTGTAAAAAAAAAACTTACTGGAGTTTGCTCTTTCATGTGGAATTCAGTGTTAAGTGTACATTTAAGTGGAAGTCCAGAAGGGACAATGTATTTAATAAACTTATTACCTTTGGAGTCCTGTAAGGAAGTGCAATTGATGTTAATGAAAATATGCTTTTAATAACTTTGTTACAACATTTCTAGTCACTGGAAAATTTTTAAGAACATTCCTCTCCATTTCAAATTCCAAAACAAAGCATAGTTTTTTATAAGGAGCAGAATTCACTGAGTCCTAATTGTTCTTGAAAACATTGAATTTCTGCTCCTCTATTTTAAACAGTAGTATGACTACTGCTAGTGTATTTTACTGAGATGGAAGGTACAAAGCCCAGGTCTCAATAAATACGATTTAAATTGTGACCTTTAATGGCAGCTGGCAGGTTCAGACTGGCACTGGCAATTGAAAGATATTCTACAAATTCTTGTTCTCAGTTGCACTAAAACCCTTACTTACCTGATGACCAGTTTCATTTGTGTGATAGATATGATAATTTTGCTCTTTTAGCAGATTCCTGCATATATTCGATTTGTTACAATAATTAAGGCTAGCAGTAGTCTGTAGTATTGCAAAGGAATTTTCTGTTTTTCCCTTACTATTTAAAATGCTTACGGTTCTGGAAAGATGAAAGCAAGGATGGAAAAACGAGCTGACTGAGAGAATTCCTAATTCCCTTCTCTCTCTTTTTCCCTTCTTCTGATACCCTGACAAGAATTTGGGACATAAGTTCTCTCCCAGACCTCAAATATTCATGGTTTCTTTTCTCTCTTTGACAAAAATACATAAGTCCTGCTCAGTGTATACTTCCTGACTCACTCATCCTGTTCTTCACTGGTATCACAAGGCAGAACCTTACTGTTCTTCTTTCTCCAGGGTACATCATTAAGCCACTTTAATTGATTAAAATGGTAGGGGACTGAACTCCTTCCAGTATTCAATGCCAGCTTAGCTTGTCTGACTCCTAACCCTTTGAGCCGAGAAGAGCTATGGGTCTGGGTTGACTGGATGCCTTTTTGAGGGCTGACTTCAGTGAGCGGTGAAATAAACCCCTTCCAAATATCTTAAGTGGAGCACTTAAAAATGGAAGTCCAGGGATCTCAAGGCACTGATGGAAAATCATGGCCTTTCCTTTTCATCAGCAGAATGAGATTATAACTGTAAAGCTGGTTTCTCATTCACCTTGTTCAGCCCCATTTCCTTGAACTGAATGGATTGTCATTGAGATTTATTGGTAGGTATGGTTGTACATTGATGCCTGTGAAAGCAGTTGGTTCAAGACAACATAAAATCTGATTCTTAATGCTTTCTTTTGATTGAGCCACCTCTCCACTTGAAGTGCATGTTGCTGGTTCATCCTAAGTGTTAAGTGTCCCAGAGCATGTGTACAAAGTCACATTTGCCAGTCCCTGTGCCATAAGGGTACCTGCAGATGCAACATGGTGATCTCATGGGAGTGCTACACTGCAAAAACCCACCCTGTACTTCCAAAATGAAAACGGAAAGAATTTCTGCTGGAAAGTGGCAGCTGCGCTCTGACATTCATGTAATGGGAGCAACTGAAAGCTTTATGGTGTGTAACTGTGACACTGCATTCCAACATAAGCTTCTCCCTGCCCTTCTTCCAACCAATAAACTATTCTTCCTCTCTTTTCACTCTCACCCCTCCTAATCTTCTTCTGTTTATATGCTTTAATCGTAATAGCAACAAATCCATCCCTGCTGGTATTATCGCAGCGTTGCAAATTTTGGCCGTCTCCTTTGGCACTTCCCTTGTAGATGGAATGACATTGCCCACTTTGATGGGGCTTAATTCTCTATGTAAAATACTGCCCTGTCAATGAATATTTTCTCTATTAAACTATTTTCAGTCCAACAATAAGATACAGATTTTTTGGGAGAACAGTTTTCTCATTATTACCTTAACCCATAAAAAGCCTTTTTTTTTTTTTTTTTTTTAATTCAAACATTTTGGGCAAGTTTTCAGTTACCCAAATATTTGTAGTACAGAGTAATTTGCATTTCAGCCCTGTGAGACTTGTAAATGTAATGAACAGTCTGTGTGTTTAGTATTTTTTATATTTTCTAATAATTTGCAAATAGTTCAGTATGTAGAGCTGACCTGTTGAAAAATAGTTTCAGTGTCTGTAGAGAACACTTCTGAGACTTTTGTATATTTAGCAGAATTCTGGGCTTCAGCTGGAAAAATTCTAAAAGTACTTCTTACTGGAAAATATTTCAAGTAATGTGAAACAACAGATAATTTTTTCCTGTGCCATGACCCACTTGTAAGGTGAGGTATGGAAGGTCCCTCTCCTATTGCTATTAAACAGGTTTCAGCACTGGAAGTCAAGTATACAGAACATACTGACACCTGCTGAAAGGTGTGTTTGAAAGCGTATTGATTTCGAAGGGAATTGTCAAAGGTCCCAATTTACTTGTCAATCCAAGAGATTAATCTCTAACTACCATGATCAGTGTTTTATGGCAGCCATGGTTTTCATCTGTCTATCCAAGAATAGATAAGAGAGTCTTGGTTTCTAGAGCTGGGAATCTTGTGTCTTTGGTGAGATCTATATTGAGTGTAGGCTGTCACATTTAATATCTGGAAAATAATCCTTTAATTAGAATTTATTCATCGGGCAGAATTAAGGCATATTAAGTTCATGAAAAGTTTGCCACTAGGTTCAAAAGGAGCAAAATCACACAGCCAGCTGTACTGTAGGTGCAATCACAGAGGACCAGAAGTACTCAAAGGGACATTGGGCACAGTCTCATTAGGGCTCTTCCTTTTTGGTTACTGTGCTTGTGATCACTGTTGACAAAGGTGATTTCTTACTCTCAGCAGCTGGAGCTGGGTACTAACGAGATTTCCATGCCTCTCACTGGCTTATCCTCAGTTATCTTTGTCCCATTTCAGTTCTTTTGTAATTAAACTCTTCAGAGCAAGTTCTAGTATTCTCGTAATAATACAGCACAAAGTTAATACCATAGAAGCCTGATTGTGATTCATGTTTTAACAGGACTTTTCATATGGAGGATCCAATGAATTTGGATGCAGGACTCCAGTGTATAAGGCTTAGAACCAAATTTATGCTAAGTCAGTGGAAAGTGGCCTAAAAGTAGACATAAATTTAGTCACACCTCACCTTGGTGCAAATGACACTCATACCTAAGGATGTAATCATTGTACCCAGCACTGTATTCGTTGTTACACTGGAGATCACAGCTTGAAATACAAATACATTAACAAAAATGCTGGTCCTTGAATTTTGTTTCCATCCAAGTGGAACTGCCAGGAAGCACTGGAGGCTCGGGGTCTTATAGGTGTATTTCAAATAAAATTGGATAACGTATGTTAAATAAAGAAGGTGCCAGGACATGGAAAAACCATGTGATCACTGTAGAGTATTTTAAACAGATGCGAATATTGCCTGCTATATATATCATCAGGTAGAAGCTGAAAGAAAATAGTAAAAAAATAAGCCAAAGTTTTAATGCATTTGAAAAAATGTGTGGTTTATATATATTTGAAAGTAGTTGGTCAAATTCAGATGTTGAAGGAGGTGTCATATGATAATATTGGATATGTTGAATGTAAGAAGCAATAAGTTAAATAACTTCTAAAAATTCAGCTTGTTGTGATCCACTGTATTACATTTGGCCACTTCAGAAGGAAGATACAAAAAAACTGATGGTCAGGAAATATGAATGAGCTTACACAAAAAGGAAGTTTTCCCTTAGATTTCCTTAACTGTTGCTTCATTTACATACATGCCATTTACAAAGAGTGACTTTGTCTGATATTACTGAGGACAGCATTGCCATACAACTTTTACCTTCCCTTAAAAAAAAAAAAATCCAAGTATGACCTAATGTTTTGCAACAGTTGGTACCATCATAGAACAGTGTGAAGTTGTGAGGATTATGCACAGCTTCACAAGATGGGTCTCAGTGTGCCCTGTGTTTTTCATTACCCTGTATCTTCAAGGAAGTTAATGCTTTTGAAATGTTTGGAAATAGCACATTTCTGAGCTTTTCAGAAAGATTTATATGTTGTTCCTCAGAGAAACCTTCCAGGAAGTATATATCTATGTACCCTGTTTCCTGAAGGACTGATACAGCTGATACTTTATGCATAGGTCCAAATAGGAATAGGCAAAACCATGGGGTATGTGGTTATTTGAATTTATGTTGCCCTGAAGCCAGCCTGTTGTAGTCCCTGAAGTTCTCTCTTCTATAATTCAGAGTGATGGAGACTTGTCTAGGTTGACCAGCTCCCTTAAGGTCAGTAATAGTGATGAAGTTTTTTAGAGGTGAGAGGGGTCTGCATGGATTGTACCTGTGATGACAGAGAAACAAAAGTGGTCTCTTCCTCAGACTGAGTTGAATATCCCACTCTATTAGAGTATGCTATAAGTAATTTTAACTATAAAGACATAAAGTTAGCTATGAAAAAAGCAGAGTACATCAGACACCAAGAGGCAGAGACATCCTTGACATCAAAGGCATATGGAAAACAGCACTTGGACAGGGAACAGCCCTTGTCGCACAGCCAGCCTGAGCCTAGGATGTGATTACTTAATGGAAAGGACTGTAAAAAAAGCTAGAGAGTACATCTGTTATGGTGACTGTAGTTTTTGCACCATGTAAATATTGTAAATGTCATACATATATATATGTTTATGAAATTATTATTATAAAGTATGTATTATATTTCGGACCTAAGCTCCTGTTTATGGACTTTCCCATAGTTATCCAACAAACATTTTTTGTCCTGATGTGAAGTGTAGCTTCTGTGCCCTCATTTGCCTTCTTTGGAAGCAGTAAAAATTATTGACCACAGGTAGAGAGTATATACAGTGTTCCCTGTAACACTGTAAACCTTGTTTACATGCTCACAGAAAAATTCATTAAATATTTGAAATCACAAACGAATTCTCCATCAGCACTGATCTCTGTGTTTTGTTTCAGTAGCATTTTCTGTTGGTGGAAAAAAAATCCTTTCCTGAGCTTTTAAAAATATTTTAATTTAATGAGTTCCATATCAGGAAAGGGGGCCCATGAGAGTGATAGTATTGTGAATCTGCCATCTTCTCATCCTGTGCTATATCATCAGTTTTGGGGGTTTAGATCTTTTTCCAAAGCATCATAAAAAATGTCATTGGGTGCTGGAGGATTTCTTACAGCTTGATGTAGAGGAAATGCAGAATAGTTGTGGACTGGGTTTAATGATCAATCTTGTGCTGGAGTGTTGAAAAGTTCATCTTATTAACAGAATTCTTTGAATTAGAAGTATTTTTTCCATGGTGTTCTCAACTTCATGGCTTTTTCTGATTTTTTTTTTTTTTTTTTTTTTTTTTGGAGGAGGGGTAAAAGCTTTGCGAATAATGGGTGATTGGTTTCCTCCTTCTGAAAGGGTATATTTCTTCCCTGAGCATAACCACTCTGCAAATATTCTGCCAGCTTGCTGTATAACTGAAACATAAATACATTTTTTATTTTTGAATGTGTTAAAAATTTACACAAAAGAAGGAGTAGAGGGGGAAAATCCCTCACATTTTAAGTCAATGCATTTGCTTTTCATCATTCATTTAGTCAACATCTGTAATATGCAGTCCCAGGACAATGTATTGCATGGGAAAAGTTGAATATATAAGTAACATCATCAGGCCTTATGTTAACTGGTTTTTTACAGCTTCCTGACTCAAAGTTCTGGTTTGGGAAGTCAAGGCTGTCTGTACGCCCATGTAAGGTGGCATTTCTCTTTCTTGCACCTTGTTCCTGCTGGTAACAGTTCTACAACTGGGACACTATACCTTGGTGCAGCATGAAAATTTGTGTCAGTACAGACTCCTGATACCTGCTTTAGCATTTTAACTTTTCATTTCTTTCCATCACATGTATTTTTGTCACTTGTTCCACCCCGAATATTATTTCACATCCTTTGCATTTATAGCCCTTATAAGTTTGTGTAGCTATGATTCTCCATCCCATTCCCTTCTTGCTCCCATTTTGCCACACTATGCATGTTTTTTTCTCTATATATAGCATCCTCCAGAAACTTTATCATCCAAGCCCCTTGTTAATTCTAGGCTGTATTTGTGGCTCCCTCTTGGTTGAAATCTTTCCACTTAGGATGTAAAGCACAGGATGCAATCTGCATTGTCTCCCAGAGGCAGAACTTCCTCTGGCATTTGTGATGTGTTCCTCACTGTGTGTAATGTGAAGTTGCAG
Organism: Corvus moneduloides; assembly: GCF_009650955.1. Classification (NCBI taxonomy): domain Eukaryota; kingdom Metazoa; phylum Chordata; class Aves; order Passeriformes; family Corvidae; genus Corvus; species Corvus moneduloides. Next base: position 9,507,103 of record NC_045478.1, read on the forward strand.
AGCTTCTCTTGTTTGCTTTCTGCACCATATCATATTGCAAACTTGCATATCACCATCTCCCACATGTCTTTACCACTGTATTACTTGCCAGGATTTTTGCTACTCATTCATGCTTTAGATTATTTTTACTTGACATATTTAAAAATAGTAGTAGCCTCTGAGTTGGTTCTCCGAGCTGAATAATTGAAACACCAAATTTAACTTTGCAGAACCTCTTTATTATACCGCCTCTTTCCACTTCAGGGGTGAGGTGAAGGTGGGTGTTGTTTTGGGGGTTTTGTTGGTGGGTAGGTATTTTCTACATTGACCTAATATCATAATTACTGCATGTTTTCAGTTTTTACAAAAGTAAATAATACATTCTGGTCTTTTCACATTGCCATGTTGAGGGACACCAATATGTTTACAAAGTGTTTTCAGTGCTGGTGATCATACACTGCTGTGGATGGGCCTCTTTAGAGAACACTTGCTCAAATACTGCTTAATAGTAGCATTTGTTTCCCTCAAAATACTTGTTGAAAAGTGTGCCCTGCTGCTTCTCCCACAGAGGAGGGGTCTCATTTTGATCTATATGACAAAGCTCCTAGTTAGAAGTCTTAGGTCCTTTCTAATTAGCGGGAAGCAGGTAATTCCACTAGAAAGTGATTTTAGATCACTTGGTGTTTTCTGATGATCTGTCCGTGACTGACTTCAGTTGGGAGTCTGGGGGTGATGTAACTCCTAACTCAGGAACCTCAGTTAAGAACTATTGGTGAGCTTTGATAGCACTGAGCCAAAATGAAATCTGAAAAGGGCAAAGATTTATTCTCAGTTATTTTTGCACCATTTCATGGTGCAAGTTCAGCAGATACCTTTAACACCTAAGTATGTAAACACATACAGAGCTAGTGACTTGCTCTTCTTTCCTTGCGGAGCATCTGATGAATGATCTCTTGATAACAGAGGGAGGATCTGTATGTGGCTGCCAAGGATGACCCACAGTGTGTTTAGAATCTCATGTAGGCAAAATCGATTATTAAATATCACTGAACAGGTCAAGGTATCTCCCGATTGAGGTTAAATATGCTAAGAGTTGTATTTAAATTCTTTTTTTATATAAGACAAACCAGGGCCCACCCTGTGGCTTCTGACAGCAAGTGGCAAAATACAGCTTAGATTCCAGTCATGAAGCCTTCCTAGACCCAAATATGGTTGCTTCACAAACGTCTTGTATTTAGAAGAATCCTTGATCTACACTATTTTCTAACCTGTGCCCAGATGTCCAGCTGGCTTTGGCCAAAATCCTGCCAGAGAACGTACTAAAAGATGCTGGTCCTGGAGCCTAGGCCTTACCCCTGCATTTACCAGTACTGAGATTATGATGCAGACTGGAAAACATGGTTGTTGTCACATTTTAGATGATAAAAAATTTTGTATTAGTTTCACCTCTTTCCATTTACAGAAGACATACAAGGGGAAAAAAACCATGCAGGATAATCAATATTGAGTGCCTCTACTATGATAAAGCTCAGGTTAGTGCTGTACTGACAAAGAGAACTGTTTGTCATACTGCTGTTCTGGCACAGCTCAGTTCTGTGCATATATGCGTACTTTACTGTATTTATGAATTTGCTCTTTTAGTGTAAGATGTCATTAATATTCATGTAACCTGAGTGCTGGAAGGAGATCTCTAGGTATTGCTATATTTATTCAGTGAAGAATTAGAAGCATGTACCTGGGTATGTGCACGTGTGTGTGTGCATGTGTTGGACTTGGCATCTGCCCAAGGCAATGCCGAGGCCCAGTGCCTTAGAGGTAAAGGCACTGAAGCTGTCAAGCAAACTTCAATCCAAATTTTATGTGGTAAATGGATCTGTGGGCTACTTGCATGCTTTTAAGCTCAGTCCTTAAAAGTGCACTTGATTTTACATACTCGTGTTTTATGTCTTTGGGTGTTTGGGTGTTTGGGTGCATATGTGTCTATATGAAAGGAAAACAGCATCCTGACCTTGTAAATCGTGTTCATCCTTAGGATCATTGCTCTCTTTTGTTGTTCTGTTGCATTTACGCTGCTGTGCTCTCACCTACATGAAAACACTGACTGGGTCATTGTATGTTTAAAGATGGTAGTTCTGCAGAACAGTAATTTCTTCAGACACTGTGAGAGAAATTCTGCCTGTATGAGTGTCCGTGCATCCTGCATGTGCCTTCACAGCCCTGCATGTGTTGATTCCCTTAACTCAATCCCTAGCTGGATCCTCAGTATGCCTATGGAAATTGTACCAGAAGGTCCTGTGATCAGTACTGGATCCTTCATCCAGTTTGTTCTCAAACTATGAAAATTCAAATATCCCGTAGTGAAGTTGAGCTGACAAACATGAAAGTGTTTTTCCTAGGAAGCAAGAATTCCTTCAGCCCATCTGAGAAAATTTAAGTGTGTTCTTTAGAGTTTTACCAGCATGGTCACAGAGTTGCATACACTCTGCATTTGTTTGGAAAACAAATTCAGCTCTACAGGAAGCATATTATGTTCCTCATAAGAAAAGATTTTTTGTAGAAAATTTAAAAATCTTTCCTTCTGTCACTTAGTCTCGCAGGTTATGTGTAATAAAATTAGAAGTCTGGAAGGAAAGGAATAGAAAAAATTGAACACATCTGATGCCAAAGGAAAAATTTGGGCAGTAAGAAATAGGAATTGTAGAAAATTTAAAATGAAAGTTTGAAATCAAGGGCATATGCCTCTACCTTGTTCTATAGCCCCTGTATGTTGGGAGGGTTCTATAGAAGATGTTAACAGAAGATTCCCTTGAGCTAAGCAGCCACTAAATGAACTATAAATTGTAACAAAAATTACAAACTTTCCTACAAAATTATTTATTTGCAACTTTTTACCATTTTGTTTTACAGAAGCAGTTTGGTTACCCAGAAAAGTAAGTTTTGGTTAGAGCAGAGAATTGAGATTTACCATACAGTCATTTAAATTATTCCTGCTTTTACGAAGTATATTTTCATGTGGAGTCATCTAACTTCACAAATTTCAGTTTATTTGTCCATAAAAAGCATGCTAAGACTTCTCTGTGGGACTTAATTCTTATAAAGCACTTTGAAATTATCAGTGATAAGATTTCCTGTTAACTGTGTTTGAGATACTTGTTTTGGTGCCTCTTTAATAAGCCCAAACATTTGTTTAGTATCACAGGAGATCCATAGGGTAAAATAGAGAAAATGCACACAGTATGTTTTGACTTCACACCAGGAGAAAAACAATGTTTTGTCACTTGTGTCTATTCTTTAGCTCTTCTGCTGTCATGAAATCCTGTGGATTTGTTGATACTGACCTGTGACAGAGTTCACTGGTACAACAAACCAAATGACATCTTGATCCGCTGAAGAAGAAATTATTCAAGACTTTGAAGTCGAACTCTATATTTTACGTATTTTATTGTATTATATTATATGTAATTCATGAGTGAGCAAAGTGAACGGGCAAGCCCAGCAAGTCCTGCTGTGGGGAGAGAACAACCCAAGCCAGCACTGTCTGGTTTGTCCTGTGTGTTTTCTTGGAAATCTGCTCAGCACAGCTGTGACGATAAAGCACAGAATACTTCCCTGATCCTCGTTGTTTTGCCTGCAGGTTTCTGCATACTATGTAGAAGAAATTGTGTGATTAATGTGACATTTCGTGTCAAGGGTAGACTGTAGATTACCATTAAATGCATCATTATGTTATCTTTGAGAAATCTACTAGGTTTCACCTGACAGGTAATAGCTTTTTTTCTGCCAACACAGGAGAGGAATAACAAACTAATACATGGGGTGAACTAGTATATATCAAAAGAAGTGCTGCTTTTGACAGAGAAGCAGCTCTTGCTTTTCCTAGGGTTTTGAAGGAATTTGAAATTAAACTTCCTTGCTTGTTTTCTTTCCAGAGCTAGATGTTCAGGGGCAGTGCCATGCTTGGACACTCCATTACTGAGCACCGGTCAGTGCGATGGCTCCATTATAACACATCATGCTTGTTTCCTTGTTTCTGTCCCCTGATTTGAAGTCTGAGTTCCCTGTGGGCTCTAGAATGCATAACTGGTGTTGGATCTGAGCCTTGTGATCTTTTTGTTGGTGGTTATTGTAGTGACCATTTCTGCCACCCCAGTGATCAAGAGCAGGTTATGCAGCAGGAGCAAATGTTTTTCAAAAACTTCCCTGCTCAAAAGTCAGTGAGAGCCTCCAGCAACCATTTCTTCTGCAATTAAAGCAGAGTGAACCAGTGGTTTATTTCTGAGGAAGCTTCACTTTCTAGTATTTTCTTCAGTGGATCAGAGTCTTTCTATTTTATGGCTCTGATAGAGCTATCTGAGCATACCTGTGGTCTGTCATGGACATGGGTGGTCTGTCCATTGAGAGCCAAGGGACAGGACTGAGAAAGCTTGGCTGTAGTTACTGAATTCACCTACTTGGAGTCTCTTCTGAAAAAATTCTTTGAAATGGCTCCTGCTGCTTTCTGTTGGTCAGTGTCCTTTTCACATCCTGACTGCTCTTGTCTCCCATTTTATTTCTCTTAGCAAAGTGTCTCTGTATTAAGACACAGTGGCACAGTGTGACAGCCCTCTGCAGGCCCTTGGCTGTGTGAGCTCAGAAAGGCGCAGACCTGGGGGCCTGAGTCTGTAACCAGCATTTCTTGTGTAATCAAAACTGGCTGATTTCAAAAGCATTGACCTCCCCTCGTTGGCATGGAAGGACTTAACTGCTCTGAAAATCAAGTGACTTCTTTGAATACTGGTTGTAAGCGGCATCCAGGTTTTAAGCGTGGTTTTGCAGCCACAGCACTGTCATTTACCTGTCCCTTAAACAAGTAGTATTACCCACTCAAACTTCAAATTGTCTCTGAAAATATATTTCAACTCATTCAGTAGAAGGCACTAGTGGAAAATATTACTGTGGGGATGTTTTTAACTTTATCCAATTTGCATACTTGCAGTGTTTTTATATGGAAACATTTTACAGAAATCCTTTGCTGTTGTGGTTGAGGCTATTAAATTGCTCAGTGTTACACAGCAACTTACTGTAAATTTAATTGTTTGACTTTTTGTACTCTGTTCTCATTTTAATCAAAACAACTTCCAACTGTTACTGCAAATCCAAACCCATGTTGACATAACCATCATGCGGTGAAGACTTGAAGGTACTCCGTTGTTACATTTTGCTTTGGATAGATTTAGATAAAAGCTCAATCAAAAGCCTGGATGTACAGGAATATATGTGTACTCTATGTAGGTAGCTTGCTGGAAGCCTTTGTTTTATTCTTTAATATTTATAGGGACCAGTTATCATGGGAAGTGAATCATATTAATTGGGGATCCTTCCTAAACAAAGCACTTTGGTTAATGCCATGCTTTTTTGGAATGGGTATTTAATATTCTCTGCTTTGAGAGCTCACTTTTCCTATAAAATAAGTAGTTTCTCTTCCCTCTGTGTTCTAAAGTTTACTGTGCAGGTCATACATTCCTGAAGTTACTGGACTGATTGCTCTAGATACCAAAACAGATAAACAGTGTCAAAAGGGAAGCTCCCAAAGTCCCCACACCTTCCTCCTGTGGTGTATGTTGAAAGAATCAAGGGCAGAACGTTCTGGGCTGGTTTGTTCTCTGGACACGTGCTCAGGCCATGCACCATTTCATTTTCTCAGTGATATATATACACTGCTAGATGAGGGAGTAGGAGCTGCCTTGGCACCCACACGAGTTATGTCAAGAGTTTGCAGGTAATGTTAGCTTTTGGTTCTCAACAAAAAGTGGACCTTCTGAGACACTGCATCAGATTGCAGGCCCTTGAACCATTCAGGGCTTGAGCTCTGTGAAATGTAGAGTTAAAAATTAATTATGAAATAGATGCAGCTGCCTTAGTGACTAACCCAGAGAGCGTCTATGCCTTGGAACAGTGAACTTCAGTGTATGTGCCGTCCTGAGTGTTGAAATCTTGCAGTTCAATACATGATAAGTAAATGGTAAATAAATGGAATTACAGTTGTACAAATACTGTTTGTTGATTGTCACAACCATCAGTAGTGACAATTTCAGTACAATTTAAGTGTACATGTACTATTTTTAGTGGGATGACCAAAGCAGAGTCAAGGATAGGTGGTACAGGCCACAGCTCTCAGCAACTCCTGGACACAAGGTCTGTTTGCCTTCAGTGGAGTCACTGGCCAACTTTCTGTAGTCCCCAGATCCACTCAAGTCGCTCTTTCCAGTGTCTCCAGTTGTCCAGCTCTCTGCCTTTCCATGTGCTTAACAGATAAAAATTACTGGACTTTGAAATGGGGGTAGTTTAAACTAGGTGAATCTGAATTTCACTCACTAATATTTTTAACATTTGTGCATTATATCTAAACTTATATATATGCATGGATATATTATATTTTGTATTATATAAATAAATATTTGTAATACTTTTTGTATTTTGACTGAAGGTTATTACAAGAAACTTCATGAATTATGAGAAGGGTTTCCATAAATAAGGAGATCATTAACCTTTACACATTATTTCATGGTATTTACTGTGGCATTCATAGTTGTGACAATACCTGGTGCTTATGACAGGCAATGTCCTCCATTTTCAGAATAATTGGTCTTATAATAATTACAAAAATTTTAACTTGAATATAGTTCTGTGCCGTCTACCTGATTTCAGCTAGTGTAAACTGTGTATAGATAAGATCCAGGCATTTGAAAAGTAAAAAAAAAAAATATTAATTGATGTTGTGCATTTGAATATTATTAATTTCCTAAATTTTACATGAATGTTTCTACTTCACTTATTTCAAGACACAAATACGACATACTTTTTTGTGATTATATGTGTCATTATAACAAAGTGGGTTAAATCTGTCATATCTACAGTTCTATGACAAAGAAGTTGGACTGCATCTTGCAGCTATTCTGCAGTGAAATGCACAGTTCAAGATCCTGGTTTGTGAATCTAGCAGTAAACTAAGAAATAGTTGATAAGTGTTTGAAAAATGCAAGTTCTACGTTCCTCTATTATTGTCTGCAAAATATTTAAAAAAACAACCCCAAAATTAAATTATCCTCCATCTTTTAAATTTGTGGCCCATTACAAAATGCAGGAATGCACAGGACAGGGTAACAGCTTTCTTGGTTTGTCCTTCTTCTGCCAAGGTTTAGCAGCTTCCCCTGTGGTTAGTGCAGCCCTCCAAGCAACTAATCCTATATCTATAAACTGCAATGTCAAAGGATTAAAGTGTGCCTGGGAACGCAGGTCAAATCTGCTTTAGATCACAACAGTTTGGGTTCAGCTCCTAGCTGAAGTATCACGAAACTACCATGTAATTTAGTAAAAGTTTCGCATTCCTATACTTCAGCTGCTGGTTGCCTTTAATAAAAAGAGGCCCAGGATTGATTTCCCTGAGACAGTATTTTTCTTTGTCTCAAACCAAAGTAATATCAGCTGGAAAGTAGAAGGATTTCTTAAAATAGTTCTGTATTTTATAAAAATAACTCTTTCAAAGTCTGCTTTTAAAATACTGTAAGAAGTACAGTTTCTGATGATGGATGCATGACATGGAGGGTTCCCTGCCCTCTCTCTGCCTGGCTGAAGACAGTGACTTAAGGGACAGGGGGCAGTGGTGACAAGTTCCTGCCTGGCACAGCCAGCGTATATCCTCTGGGACTGCCCCACCTCTCCAGGTGCCTTGGAATGACAGGTGTGAGGCTCTGCGAGAACAATAACCAGGACAATGGTTCACCTGGCTTGGAGGTGTTGCTGAGGTTGGCACTCTACAACTTGCTTCCATAAAAACTGCTTCCATGAAAAAGAAAGATGTGTCATTTTCATAGGAGACTCATTCTGAAGGAAACAGAAGGACCATTTCTTACGGAAGCCCACTTCCTCCCTGGGCCCAGGTTAAAGATGTGGAGAGAAAGCCTCCCATCTTCCCACCCTGGTGCAGCTCTTGGATTATTATCCATTATTGATTCTTCAGGTAGACAGCAATGAAGTTGCAACAAGCAGCCGAAGGACAATCAAGGGAGACTTCAAGGCCTTGTGACAACTGATTAAGGGTTCAGGAGCACGGTTAGTGTTCCCTGTGCTTCCAGCTGCAGGGAGCGATGAGGGAAGAAACAGGAAGAGCCAGCAGATTTATACCTGACTCTGATCATTTGTTCTCTGGGTATCCAGACACGGACAGTAAGCAGAATGAAGCCCCCGTAATCAGAGGGGAAATGGTTCGTGATCTACTACATAGCTTAGGCACACAGTTGTCGATGGCCAGCAGGACGAGGGCAGTGATTGTCACCCTGTACTGGGCACTGGTGACGCCACCCCTCAAGTGCTGTGTTCAGTTTTGGGCCCTCACAACAAGGACACTGAGGTGCTGGAGCATGTCCAGAGATGGACAAGAGAGCTGGGAAAGGCTCTGGAGCACAAGTCTGATGAGGAGCGGGTGAGGGGGATGAGTGTTGAAAAGGAGGTTCAGTGGAACCATATTGCTCTATAATTACCTGAAAGAAGGTTGGAGCCAAGTGGGGATCAGTCCCTTCTTCCAAGGAACAAGTGATAAGACAAGAGGAAACAGCTTGAAGTTGTGCCCAGGGGAGGTTTAGATGGGATAGATTAGATTTCACAGAAAGGGTTGTCAAGCACTTAAGAGGCTGCCAGCGGAAGTGGTTGATTCACCTGTCCCTGGAGGTATTTAAATGATGTGTAGATGTAGCACTTGGGAACATGGTTTATTCATGAGTGTGGCAGTGCTAGGTTAGCAGCTGGGCCCCGTGATCTTAAAGACCTTCTCCAACCTAAAGGATTCTCTGATTTTATCATGTTTGTATGTTTGCTGTTTGCTGTGTTACAATGCCCAGATTTTGGGAGCATCTCTTGGTGGCGTGCCCTGCCTTCCATTGGAGACCTGCTGGGACCAGCAGTGCTGCATACATATGTAGTGGCATACATTAGCCAAGTCTTGTCCGAGAGCAAAGAAAATTATCATAAAATATATTTTACAAAAATACTAATTTGCACAACATGTAGAATGATGTGCAGTAAGCAGACATATGTAACTACATTTACTGATATTGAGTCACCAAGAAAGCCCAGATGTTTATGCCTTATTACCTGCCAATGCAATATCCAGATCCTCTTACTTCTTTTTGTTGATACTTCTCTAAGGTAGGGGTGTGTCTCTTTGAGGGTTATTCCTATATGAATTATTGCAATATATTTTCACTTATAGAAAAAAAATGAAGTTATTCTTTTAGAATATTTGCTTGATCTTAGCATTGAAATATAACTCAGAGTTGGTATATTAACTCAGTTTTGATTTGTGTGGGTGTGATTTTAATTAATTTCTTTGTATTTTAAGGCTATAGTGTATTATTATAACATGAAGTAATTACCAGCTTCAGAATATGTGTATATCATTCTAACATATAAAAAGCAGTATTGTGTGCCAGTGTACACACTGAAATGAAGGGGCTGTGTGCTGCTTCTTGTTCTGACCAAGTTTACCTGTATTGAGCTGCAGATTGAAAACCTTCTGTGTTGTCAATTTGTAAAGTTATCATCGCAGCAGCTGACATTTTCTAATTTGATTAGTTGGTTTACTTAGAGAAAATAGTTTACCAGGTGAAATGAAAAGCAGCGTACTTTTCCTGACGTAAAAAACCCTCTGGGACTGAGCGGAGGGCTCCTGCCTGCTGCCCTCTGCTGGGGTTACTCCTGCTGGTGCTTCCTGGTTCATATTGATTCCCAAAGGCCACTCACCTCTTGAGTTCTTCCCTGTCTTATCATAAAGCATAATTTCATAGCCGTGTACTTGTTTGCTTCACCTTTTAAAGAAATTGAACCTGGGCACACCACACAGCCTGAGGGGCAACGCGCCTGGAAGCCCCATTTCATTGCGATGGAGGCTCATTTAAAGATTCAGTCTGCCAGGCTGGGCTGTGGTGCTGTGGCCTTGCTGACAGTGGTTTCTCGTGGTCTGGCAGGTTCTGCGCTCCGTGCTGCTGTTCCCGACGATCGAGCGCATGGCTCAGTCCCCCCAGGGGAAGCTCATGACCCCCTTGCTGTGCAAGCTTCGCTACGCTCTGTACATGCCCGTGTACCTGCTGTCCTTCCTCCCCGAGGGAGTCAAGGCCTCCCTGGTGAGGTTTGCACTGCGAGGGATGAAGACCTGTGATGAGTCTTCAATAACGACCTCCATAAATCTCTTCAGCGTCGACTGCATTGGTGAGCACCTTTTCTGTGTTAAACCATCTTTTGTATTTTTCTCATTTAGTAAATATTGATTTAGTTTTTTAATATTAAAGCATCAGTTTTGAAGAATAACAGGTCTGGTCTTTTCTAAAATTAAGACCATGGGCACAGGAAAATCTCATATGAGTGAATTAAAAAAAAATCTTACAGGCAAAATAACAAAATATTTTCCCAAAGAATATATATTTCTTAAGCAAACTGACCTATACTACTGACGTGATTTCTCATGTGATTAAAACACTCTTTTTACAATCTACTTTATGTGACTTATGTCTGCTTACTTTTTGCATTTCATTCATATTGGATGGTGAATATGAAACAGTCATCAGTTTCACAAAGGGTTCTTTGCATCTGTTTTTTTAAGCTATGTTTTAGCCAGCTGTATAGACTCTGTCATCTGAATTGGAATATTGGTAAATTCAGAAAAGGACCTTCAGCCTACAAAGACACTAGAAGTTACTTTATGCACTGAATTTCAACATTTTTTTGGGTATAAAGAGAAAGATTAACGTTCCTCCAGTGCATATTGTACACATATTTTTCACATTCTAGCAAGATAAACAACTTTAAGAAGCAGAATAATTTCAGATAAATTATGTTAAGTTTAGAATGAAAACCAGAACGTGAATTGTGCTATACTCCAGGTATTTTGGTAAGTTAACAGTTTAAAACAATTTGGAATAAAATTGACGTGCTAACACAGTAATAATAGCAAGAAGGAAGTTTTGATTGCATTAATAGTAGTAAAAACACATTCCTACATTTCCAGTTGGGATCTGTCTTCTATCAGTTAAATTTTAGTTACTAATCATCCAAACAGATGTGCCAGAGTAACTGGGATTGCAGTGAGGGGCTGTGCCTTTCACGGATCTGTGGGTGTGTTGGTCTGTGTGGGAGGCTCACTGTAGGACTGTACAGAGACCAAAAGCAGGATGGGCAGTGGGGGGTTGTGCTGCCAGCCTGGACAGCCCCAGTTTTATTGTACAAACCGGACGTTATGACAGTCACTCCCTCGCAGTGTCCTGTGCCTGACAAAATCAGGCTCCTGGGTTGATAATACACATTTCTGATAGGAGTCCTATAATTAGTTGCTTGAGATCCTATTAATTGATGTCAGTTTCCTGGTGACCAAGGAGAAAGCAAGCATGCAGTCATACCTACACGAGATGTTCAAGTGTCTTTGATAATTTTGTCTCAGAGGAAGGTATGTGGAGGTCTGTGGGGTCACATCTCCGCAAGCCAGGAATCCTTCTCTGGTCCCCACAGATAAACTTTTGCCTCTAAAAAACAGGTTATTCGTAGCCAGAGTTGTATTGGAAATGGTCCTTGGCCTGTGTTAACCTCCAAAAAAGCATGGCCAGCCATTGTTTGTATGTGTTGTTTGGCCCAGGCCACAGCAGTGGGCAGAAATAATTTAACAGAACGGCTTTTGTGTGCTGCTGTTGGAGACTGACCCTGTGAGCTCCTCAGCCCCCAGGTGAATGAGCCTGGTAGATGTGTGCCTGTCTGCCTGTTGTAATTTCTTACGTGCACCAGTGTCTGACCTGTGTCCAAGCTGTAAGGTAAATTGAGGCAAGAAACCAGGCGGAGGGCTCTTCACTCATAGGATGTGACTGACTGAACTAATTCTACCAGAATGAAAACCCCTGGGAGCCAGTGTCTTGTAAAACTTGCATAAATAGGCCTTATTGATGCAACTAGTTCCTTTGGGTTTGTGATAGCATCTCTCTCAAGCAGAATTCCGCTTTGGTTTGCATCTTTGGAAACTGATGATGTTTTACAGCCCAGTGACTCAGGACCACATGCGTGGATTAATAATCTTTGAGCGTCTGGATATTGCCTGTTAACCTTCTCTTTTATTGTTTGAGGACAATAGAAAATGTTACCATTCAGCAAAAATTTGCTAAATCTAGCACAACAACTGAGTCTGTCTTATGATACTGCTCATCTGTGAGTTGCTGAAGCCTCTGAATTTGTGGTAGATGCTTTTCTAAACATTTTCTTGTCCCTTAATAAATTGCTAGATATGGTTCAGAAATGTTCAGCAAATGAAGTTGTTTCTCCTCTCCAGGAAGGTTGCATGTCAACTCATTAAAAATATACATATTGCCTTTGGCATGTACTTCGGTTGCATTACTATAATTGTAATAAAAGCTATGATTAAGGGCAGAAAAGGTGGTAAAAGTTTCCTTAAATCTAATACGTCCGTTAAAACAAACCAACCTGCCAGGGATTTGTTACCACATCCAAAGCTTAGTCACAACAATGTTTTCTCTCCTCTGAAAGGAAATGAGATTTGAAACTTAATTAGAGCAGAATTCTTAGACCAAGTGCTTCTCCTCTTGACACTGACAGTGAAAAGCTCCATTCAGTTGCTGCAGGATCGGGCCCTTAGCCGAAAGAGTCAGTGAAGGAAGAATTACATTACCTATCTGTCCCAGTGTTCTAAATCATGTTTGTTCCTGCTTCTTATCCAAACACATATTTCAGTTGTCCTAACTTGATAGTTGATTATATGTAGAAGCTCCAGTTACACAACAAGAGGAATTGTGATGACAATGTCCAGAAAGGGAACATAATAAAATGTCTTGTCCCAACGGGGAAACAGTACAGAAGGAGAAGAGACAGCAGGGACTGTAAAGAAAATGGATTGTAAGGAAGGGTGGGAACATACAGTGTATAAATAACAAAGGACCCATCAGAAATAAGCAAAAGGGGCTGAAGGGACTGTGCTTACCTGGTTTAACTTCTAGCAAAGGTATCTTAGGGCAGAAGAAGAAGAACAAACAAGCTTTTGGGTACCTGTATTTATGAACTTAGGAGATGAATAGACAGAAATATTGAACATTAGTGACCCTGACTTATCTGAAACATTGTCACTCTGTTTATTCAGGCTAGCAAAACAAGGCTACCCCTATCTGGCACACTAGTGGTGGTTCTACAAATCATGTACAGTCCTGCAGTGCTGGAATACTTTGGCACTCCAGTGCCCTGAAATTTGTAAACATTTCTTCGGTGACAGATGCCAGTAGCAGACTTACAGTGACAGTAAACCATTCTATCTACACGGGACAGGATTTATTGTCCAGCCCTTTGACTGGCAAACTTCCTCCATTTGTTTCTGTAAAATTTCCACAAAAGCACAGACATTACATAATGGGTAAACACCGCACGGCTTTTTTGAGAGGCGGGCTCCCAGGTCAGAGGTTAATGTCTGGATGACAGAGAAGATACAGATAAGCACAATAGCAAAAAAACCCTCCAACTGGCCCAAACGAGATGGGTCCTTTGTGATCTTGAACCTGTGACTTCCCTGGAGGAATCTCCCTGTTTGTTTAACCTGGTCGGGGAGCACTGTGGCCTGGGGCAGGGGGAGGTCTGCTTTGTGCTGTTGGGGCAGGTTGGGAAGGAGGGGACTCAGAAGCCTGAAACAAGGCTTTCAGATTAGTTTAGGCTGTTGCACGAGTGCAAACTGGAAACAGGAGATGCCTAGTTAATTAAAACATCCGACTGAAGTTGTAAGACAAAGAATTAAGATAAAACTCCAGAGCTGTGATTTAAATTTTATCTTGTTCTAAGCATGGAGACGTTCAGATTTCATTTGGAGTGTTTACATTGCCCTTGTTTTACAGAGTAAAAAAAGGGCTAAGGCAGTTTCAGGCACTCCACTTTTATGCCCACAGGACTGTATAGGAAGTGAGTCCCAGATGAGGTATGGAGGCTTGTCTCCCAGCAGTAGCAGCTTCTCCCTGTTGGATGTACAGGAACATAAAATTACATCCCTGAGGTGCCAGAGTGAAACATTTTATTGTAGGATAAATTTTGCACAACTATCAAATAGCATCTGGGAGATAAATTTACATCAAAAGCCAGTTAAACGTAAGCTTCCAGTTGCTATGAAAATGGAACAGAAGCTTTTACATTGACTTAAGTTATTTATCTCCAGGAAGCCAACTGGGAGGCTGCATTCTGGGTTTGAATTATTCCAACCTCACGAGTTATCATGGCTTGAGATCTGTTTCTAGTCCAGTTCTTTTTATTTATCAGAGAGATTTTAAATGCAACATTATGGGTGGTCTTCATCTGATCACTATGGACATCATGCTGTCTGAATAGCTGGCGTTAAAGCAGGAAAGGCGAATCACACCCTGCAGATGACTGATGCATTTTACTGATCACAGAGGGACTCTCTACTAGAAACCACAAATGCCAGTCAGTATCTACTGACTGTTCATTTTGCTTCAGAAAACAATATGTTCCAAATTGTCCATGCAGCTTTTACCCTTGCTGCCAGGACAGTCAGATATCTCATACTTTGGCTGCATTAGAATTTACAGCTGCTGATTTCTAGTGAGAGTGTTGTTTGTTTCCTGCCTTCTTTGAAAACTCATTTTACATTTCCACCTCAATTTCCTGACAAGTTGAGATGGGAAATTTTTGGAGCTCTTTTTCTGGGACTGAAGTGCTGTGGAAATACCCATCTAACCAAAATACTTGGCTAGGGACAGTACACGGTGTTGTGTTCATGGAACTCAGTAGCACCTCCACCTATTCTGCTTCTATTTTTCAGAGGTAAAAACCAGTGCTTAAGGTATTAGGTAATCACTTGATAAAAAACTTCACATGAAATGGTGAAATAAGAGGTTTTGCCCCTGAAAAATTATTTATAAAAGCAGTATAATTGCACAGCTAAAATTTAGTTTACTTTTCTTTCTTGCTTTGCTTTTTAAATTAAAATACAACAGAAGTTATGATAAGCACATCTAAATCCAGCACAGAAGACAACATAGTACTTTTGGTTTTTATTTTCTTTTGTGGAACAAAATCAAAAGAGCTCTGCGTTCCATGCTGAGTGGAACAAAACCTGTCCATTGAGGCATGCACAGCTAAGGGGGATATGGACATTATATTCTCATCTTCATTTTACTATTTCAAATGCTGTACCAGCATGTTGAAAAAAGAACCCAGTGTTCGAGACAAGGGATGAGCTATTGCCCAGCATCACATCGCTGGTCAACAGCAGAACTGTACATAGACCTGCAACCCAGGGCAGCAGTTGTTCTACTGAACCTGCCTAGCCACTAGTTTAACCTTATAAATGTATATGTATGTTTGTCATGAGCAGCTTCTCCAAACCACGCTGGCCAGACAGTGCATGCAGTGCATTTTAAAATAGAGACAGAAACTGATACTACAAAGGATTTCAGGTAGCGCCTTGCAATCTCACACCTACATCTTTCACAGTGGGCAGGAGAATAAAATCTTTCCCTACCCCCTGGGCACTGGGCAACTGTACAGATCTTTGAACGCAGACCAGGAGATTTTCAAGTTGGTTTTCCAGGCTTATTGAAATCCAAGCCCTGGTAATAAAGAGTGATTGCTTTGTTTCTTCTGATGAATGTACATTTTAGATAACTTCTGGCTACAATGTAGAAACCATTTCAAGGATGTTTTATATTTAAATCTGTATAGAATTTCAGACATGATGGATAGCCAGACAAAATTTCATGGCGAACAGAAATGACTGACATGGTACATAAATTCCATCTACATAAACTAAACCGTGTTTCATCTGTGCAGTGTAGCACAGTATATCACAGGTGGGCAAAAACAATGGAGCTCAGCAGGTCTGCTCTCTTCCTGTGTGCATTCTTTGATGCTCAGTGGGACAGAAAGATGTCAAAAATGATACAGCAGATAATGTCTCTCCCTCTCACTAACATCTGATTAATTAGGATTCAAGAGAGGTCTATGCTGAATTCAGGTAACTGTACGTCTGTCTCCTGCAAGACGTTTTTTGCCTCTCTGAATTTGCTGCTGCCAGAAGGCCGCTTTAGGTAGCCCAGCAACCAGGCCCAGTGTGCTAAATCTTCTGCTCCTGCAGCGTTTCTCGGCAGCCTCCTGTGCGCTGTCACAGTTGAGTCCTATCCACTTCTGACATTTTAAGTGATGATCGTAATATGTATTTCTGCAAAGTGTTTAAGAGCATGTTTCCTTACCTGTGGAAACACAGTAATATTTTATCACCTGCTTCGCAGGAAAAGGGGCCAAAGAATAACAGCCTTTAATATTTTCATGTTTCCTTTGCTACTGTTTATTTTCCTGTGTGATGCCTGACTAAAATGTTTGTTTAATGTAGTCGGACAACTCACCTTACCAAGGCAGCACTTAAGCTGACGGAAAAACCTCACATCTGCTCTATTCTTTCTGTGAGTGAATAAACTTTTCCTTATTTCAGAGTAGGATGCTCATATTAAATTACTGGAGGAAAGCAATGACTTTTATGTATTTATAGTCCTATTTATTTTTTAAAGTCAATCTGCTTCATCATTTACCCCATTTCCAAAAGAAAGAAAGATGTTTAATGAGGACTTTTATTACTTGCAAAAGCTTTTACTTTCCTGTGAAAGCCTTATGAAAATAAGGGTAATAATGTGGAAATTTCTCATTTGGTCTATTTCTGTTAATTATTCCTCTTTTTTTCTTGGGGGGAAAACCCAACATAAAAAGCTCCCATCATAAATATTACTCATAAGGCGTGAATGTTTTGATAGTGGAACTGCTGATCATTTCCATGAAATGTGAGGCACAGTTGGGATTTGGTTGGGGAAGGGGAGATTGTTTATTCACCCCTGGTGAGGTTTCATCCCCAGGGATAAAATTTACGCCCACAAATTTGCAGTGAGTCTAATGATGTGTTGCAAATGGCATGGAAAAGGAAGAGGTAACATCAACAAAGCAGAAAGGATGTTGAAAATAAGTATATGCCAGTTAAGTGCTACCAGCTACAGTTGCTTTGTGTTAAACTATGCCAGTCAGTCATCTGCAAATTGGCACTTGATTTTCCCTGGGCCCAATACAAAGCCCTCTGAATTCATGGGAAGGACTCCCTTCTGCAGTAGGCTCATGCCTTTTGAATCAAAGCTGTCTGTCTAAACTCCCCCAAGGAATATCTGAAGTAGAACTCCTGGCTCTGTCATAACTTGTGTTTATTGGTTAGAAATTTAGCTTGATTCATTGAACTCCATCATGCAGTACCAGCAAAGCACTTAAACACATGCTAAATCCATACCCATGGGTAAACTCTAGATGTTTGTGTATTGGAATAAGGGGGTTTTTTGAAAATGACATTTACAAAGCTGGTAATTAATGCAGTACCTGTTATTCCATGTGACTGAAGGGGACACTGGTTTGGACTGATCCTATGATCAGCTAAAACAGTATGGCAATCCACTTTGCTGCTGCTCCTTACCATGAAGATGTCTGCCAGCACTCACTAATTCTTTAATGTGACAATATTGACAAGGAGAAAATTCCTACAGAATCTTCATGGATCTGGGAAGGAAATGCTGGCTTATCTTAAGCAAACCCAGTGGCACAAGAGATTGCTTGCTAGTTAGTGCAAATGTCAGGTCTATTTAAAATGAGCTTTAAAAATAATGGATTACATTTATGAAGTACAAAGTGGTATAAAGCCCACCTTTCTTACTAATCAAAGCCACTCCAGTTGAGAGAAAGTTCACCTTTTTCAAAGGATGAGTGTTCCAGTTGCTTCCTCAAGAAAGAATGAGCACCAGGTCCCGGTCCAGAAGGGCAGTTAAACTGACCTCCATGTAGCTACTCACAGGCATAAACCCTTGTCTAGCAGAGCAGAGTAATCCCGTAGAGCTCAGGCAGGAACCATAGTGTGGAGATGCTGAATTGCTGCAGGCAGTGTCCATCCTGGCTATTCCCTGTGGACTGAGCACCACCTAAAGAAGGCCCTTCTGTGCCCCTCTTGCAGGGTAAGGGGAGTCACTTTCCATGACCAAAATCTGGACCCTGGCAGAAATCCCAGCATCACAGCCATTTGCCATGGTTTGTGAGAGCTTAATCTGGAGATGAATTTTTCTACCTAAGGGATAGTTCTGTCATTTGAAGATGGTGGGAGTTGTTCCAAAGTAACTTTGGGCAGGATTAAGCCCGTGGACACTTCAGTTTCCATCACACACCCCGCTTCATCTGCACATGCTTCATCACACAAAGCAAATGAGTGTTTTTCGCACTCCCCAACAAAGCATCTATTGTTTGTAAAGCACCTGGGTATAATTGTTGAATAACTTTTTATTTGTGGCTTTAGCCTCTGCTGTGCTTTCTCAAGCACAGCTGACTGATTTTCTTGTATAGCTCTGATCTTCCTGCAACTGCAGTACTAAGCAGGTTGGAGAAGCCCATCCGTAGCAATTGCAGCTGGTTTTGCCTATTCATGTCCATCGTGGTTATACATTAACTGCTATGTTTTCATTCTAAATTCAAGTGTAAACTTAAGCAGACCTCAAAGTCAATGTTTATATCTTGTAAACCTCTAAACATCAACATTTTATCTAATGTGTGTGTGCATGTGTGGAAGCACATGTTCCTGCATTAGTCATCCTTGATACAAAGCAGTTCCTTCTGTTTGATGTTTTAAACAATAAGTTATACGATATTTCCAAGATTGCTGTTGGCAATAATTACTGGTAGAAAATATGTTTTCCCCATAGGAAATTACAGTGCTGTTTGGTATTATTAGTCCTTACCACTGTTTTCTGACTCCTTCAGAGGAATGACAGAGATTGCTTCCTCAGGAGCAAAGGACAAACTGGAAAGGAAACTAATGTTACACTTCACTGAAGAACCTTTCAGTAAGACAGGCAACTTACCACCCTCACAGTAAAGAATTTCTTCCTAGTATCTAGTCTAAACTTCCCTCTGTCAATTTAAAGCCATTCTGTCTTGTCCTACCACTCCATGCCCTTGTAAAAGTCCCTCTCAGCTCTCTTATAGCCCCATTAGATACTGGAAGGTGCTGTAAGGTCTCCCAGAGCCTTTTCTTCTCCAGTCTCAACAGTCCCAACTCTCTCAGCCTGTCTTCAGAGGAGAGTCTTTGGCAATAATCATGCCGTTGAAGTCAAATTATTTTATTCTTGTACCCTCTGCATGTAATCCCTCAGAAGGACAAGCAAAACTCTGTGTGCGTATCTGGAACTCGATGTTCAGCAATAATGCATTTAGAAATAAACTATAAAATCTGTTGAGCAGAAATGTTACTTTTCCTGATAGCCTAAGTAGCCTCTGAGACACTGAAGCCAGCTTGACTGGGACCTTTAGCACTCCATGCAGTATAACTCTTTCTTAGATGCAAAAAAAAAAAAGATCCAGTCAGGCACTCAGGAGTCTCCTTTGGCTTCAAATACCCACAATTTATCAATTTAATTGTATATTGTCCAATTTATCTTTACAGAGGCCAGGACTGGGAATTTAAAGTTGTCATTTTGCATATTTAAAAATATGTCTGAAGCATTTTGTGATAACAGATTATTGTGAAATTATCCTGCTGCCTGGCAGATTTACTAAGGGGGCATCAGTGAAATGTTCTGGAAGAAAGAGACTAAGAATTTGAGGAGGTTCTGTGGGAGTCTCTTGTGTGACAGAAGAAAGCATCACTTCAGGCTTTTCCATGTCAGTTCTGCCAGTACCTGACAAAAGATGTCCCCAGTCTCTGCTGTGGTCCTTAGCCAACACAAATAAGAGTCTAAAGTAATAGCAGTAATAGCAATTAAATGGCAGATGGTGAAATAGCAGATTCATTCTGTGAAAAAATTGACAGTAAATTATACTTTTGTAAGGAAGAGCATCAGAACTGTCCTGGGAAGCTGCAGTGTCAATATGAGGAAGAAAGATGTATGGATACAAACTATAGAGAGTGAGAGACTAATGACAGGGTAATGAGGTTGCTTGTTTTTCACCCCGCATAAGACTTGGCTATTAAAACCACTGTGCTTCCTCAAAAGGATATTTGCAGGTATGCACAGAGGTTGGAGCACTTTCAATCTGACAAGTGTCATGGGAGCTTTGGCTTCCTTAGCTATGAAAAAGTGATTAACATTGGAACATTTAGTTAAGGAGGCTTGATGATGAGTTCAAGGCATGTCAAGTGCATGGCAGATGGATTCAAGGCACTCCTGAGAAGATTTGGAGCTATCCAAAGTGCCATATGTAAAGTGCTTGACAGTTGTAGAGGGAGGAATCCAGCAACATAGACTGTTCGGCTAATTTTCATAGTGCATTGCTTTACACACATGCACACAAACATATATATATATATATTTATATATCAGAGAAAGCAATCAGCAGAGAATATATGGCAGTTTGATATGGGTAATTTGAAGACAAGAGGCAGATTTGCTGCATATTTTCACAAAAGGGTAACACCTGTGCTAGAACAGAAATACTTAATATGTTTACAACATAAAGCTCTATTCATTCACTAATCCCCTTAAAATCCTGCCATAGTCAGTGGAGAAATAGGTAACACTTGTCTAATCTATCTAGGTCAGTACTTAAGGATGAGATGAACTGTGTACTTTCCTGTGACTGTGAAGAAAGAAAAATTAAGCTTTAGATATCCATGTTTAATCAGGTGAATCCTATGGCAGGTATAAAATAGAGTTGTTTAGACTGAACAAGGGACAACTGAAGGACATAGTAAGAGTTTTCAAGTAAAGGGCAGTAATTTAACTTATATGTCCATGGTAGATGAGCTAATATATAATGGAGTGTATTGCAACAAAAGTGATTCAGATTAGATTTTAGTTAATGATATTAATGGAATTCTAGATGGGATTTTCTATGAAGATAATGAAACTTTCATCATGTGCGCTTCCTAATGACAGGATGCATAAGTATCTGCTGAAAATAACATATAACATTGATTCATCTTAAGAAGAAGAGACCAATGGAGATCCCTTCCAGCCCTGTAATGTCATACACTAATTAAATGTACAAGAGTAGCATCGAGAATTTCAGAACCCTTAATGAGAGGCACTTTACTATAGAAGAACCAAGAAAAACAGATGAACAGATACAACACAGAATGATTGAGGATACACAAATACAGGCAAAACATTCCTAATGTCAGACATTAGTTAAAAGCAAATCTGAAAGTTCAGAAAATGTGGTCTGATTGAATGTCTGAATGAATCTGCATTCTAGGGAGTGAATGCAGGATACAGAATCGTTATAAAAAGACCTGCAAAGGTAGATACGTTACCTCTAGAAATCAGCTGAATATAGGAGTCATGGTAGCACTGGAGTATTATCATACATACTGCTAAATTATTAATGATGAATTCTGGTATGGTTTTAGCCTTCTCCAGTTAGCATTCTCCTAGCATTCAGGCACAGGTCAGGAGTTAGCACTGCCATGCATCTTCCCCATAAGCAGTTTGGGTAGAGGAAGAGTCTAATTCTGTGGAAACAAACCATTCTATTCCACTTGGCCTCAGGGCCTCAGAATAGCTCCTGGCTCCATTTCATACAGGGGTTCAGATCTAGTCTATATTTGTACCTGCAAAAGCAACAACAGCTCAATTGTTGGAGAGCAGTTGTGAGAAAACAGACTGTGGAAGTTGGACTTCTCAGTTGTCAAAGCAGAAGCTGAGAAGTTGCATTTTGTGTTGGCAGAAGGGTAAGATAGAGCAGGAAAGGGTTTTTACAATGCTGTTGATCAGTGAAGAGACAAAGGGCTATCAAAAGCAAGCCAGTGTGGACATACGTGCTTTACAGCCTGGCATTTATGGAACAATTAGATTTTTCTATAACAAGTGAGTACTTGATGAAAGTACAATGAAATGCACTAGCATTTCCCAAACCATCGAGCCATGTCTGAGAGAACTTTACTATGCCCTGGGTTTAAGAGCAAACCTGTACTTTAAGACTCTAATGTCAGAGCCCAAGCTAATAAAGAGCTTTGCTCAGACTTTTATGTAAGAAATGTGGACTAAGTTGTAGTCACTCTTCAATTTTTTATATTGAGTCTAGCAGAACTGATGTTCAGTACTTGTAATAATACAGTACTAAATGAGAACTTGTTTTCTTAAGAGATAGTGACAAATATTGCTGAAAAATTAGTTCAAATTTGGATGAATATAAACATTATCATACTGAGATATACTATTGACTTACAAAGGAAATAATAGCTGGAAATGAGGTCCCAAGTCCATCTTGCATGGTCTCTCATTTCCAGCAGTAGTCAGAACAAAATAATTCCAAGAAATGGGCAAAAACTCTTCAGTAGAAAAGTCTGCCAGTTAGTAAAGGCATCATTCTTTGAGGTAAAGGCTTAAAGATCTGAGGCTTTTGCAGTTACAAAGACTAACTATGTAGCTCTAAATTTTGGTGATAGTTTGTGAAGAGAATTCTAAATGTTTCTTGACTTCCAATGTCTTTGTCCTCTCTTGCTAATTTCTTGGCCGTGACAAGTTTTTATGGTAATGGGTTGTGTCCTATGTGGTGTAAAATGGCTTTCTTTTCACATGTTGTTCTACTTCTTAATACTCCTTTATATTACAAATGATATACAAAAGATTTTTTAATAACTATAGGAGTTCTCTTCTGGGCCTGGTAGTGCTTCAGGTTTGTAGCTTTTAATCAATAGTGAGCTGTCTTTCATTAAAGGCCTCAAACACAAGGGAGGACAGAGACCAGCTGGAAAGTGTTGTTTTACTGAAAAGTAAATGAATTAACTGACTGACATTCAGCCTGGAAAAATAAAGCTAATGGAATACATAAGAAATTTTTTTAAGTGTGTAAAGCATGGGTTCCCTATAGGTGGGGAACAGAATCAAGGGAGCCAGCAGTAGTGGGTGGGTGGGGGTGGATGGGAAGGGTGATAAAACTTTTTGTGCTGCAGAGTCTCGTAATACTCTACAGAAGTACTGAGAATACCTGCAGCCTGCACTACAGTCACAAGGGGATCACTGATCTCTTACAAACCCCTCCAGTTCTAGCTGAAGAAAGTTTATTAATTTCTTAGTGAAAAAAGACAATGTCTTAGTATATGTGACCTTCACAAGACAGTGTGAGGTGTCTCTCCAGTCTTTGTATTCATCTCCTTGAGGGGTTGGTGGACCTGAGTAGAGGCACCAGGTTTGCATTTGGGAGGCATCATGAAGGCAGGGCCGTGCTCTTCTTTTCCTCTGAGTTTGTCCACTCTAGAAACTCTTACAGTATGTTCTTCCAAGATTGATACTGCTGAATCTGTACTATCTGGACCTTGAAGTAAAAATGTGGCTTCGTGTTTCTCCCTGTATCCATTCCAGAGCATAGCTCCTACTAACTTATATAACAATATTTTGATGTGTGGGACTTAATAAATTTACACCTACAGCCACAATCTTGTTGATAGAGTCAACATAATCTAAAGCCAGCAGCAGTAGGGAAATGAAGTGAGTTTGGGTAGCCCTTTGTAGTCTTATGTTTATTTTTGTCTGATGAACAAGCTATTAAAGAATGTGCATGCATCCATTAAATTGTCTAGATTGGGGCTATCTTCACAACCACTCATTTTTGTTGGAAATCTGATGATTTCCTGAAAATCACTAGCCAATGAAGTTGAAAAGGATTTGTTTTCCTTTGTTATTGTCCCTTGTTTCATTAGTATGGCATCTTTCTGTCTATTCTTTCCATCACAGTAAATTCATTTCCTTAGCCCAGCAAAGAACACAGTATCATTTTTATGTAATTAAGATACAGACTACAGAGCAAACCACACAGAATGAGCTCTAGTCATGGCACTACAGCGCAGAGCTGTTTTTGAGTTAATCAAGGGCACGCATATCTCTGAAAGTTTATCAGGGTTAAGACAGAAATACATAACCTTTTATGTTTTATGAGTATGTGTGCCATGTGTAAGTCATTTTTTTCAAGACTTCTCTCTGTAAAGACATAGTTCCAAATCGTGTTGAATTTCCACAGACAACGTAGTGTGACCTGACAGTTTTTCGTGTGAGTTTGTGATTAATTTAGCCCTAGTCTAATCTTTCCTTGCAAATAAGCAGACAAATCTTCTTTGGATATTCAATAATCAAGCAAGAAGTTCAAAGACTTGAGGAAAAATACATATTTCAATCCAAATACAGGAAATCTCTGTATTGCTTCAAGAACCAAGTATAAAGTTTATCTGTCCTGAGTTAGAAATGTGTTTCTTCCCTGAAATTTGCACAACTTCCCAAGTTCTAGCATAGATCTGTTGATACCCATAGAGTCAATGGACAAGAAGTTGGTTTAGAATACAGTTCTAAAATCTTCATAAAATAATAATTATAATGCTAGACATGCATTTCTTAAAAATCGGGAAATTTTCTATTTCACACATTGTTTGCTTTGCTGCACTGTGGCTGTATCAATGTGTTTGAAGTTCAGCTCAATAGATACAGGTATTCATCTAACAACTGGCTGCTTGAATGGGTGATTAAATAACCCGAAGCACTGAAAAGCTTGATTGATTTCAGCCATTATTGTTCGTGAAAACTAATAATTTAGCTGAAGGATATTAAGTCCTTGCTGTGACACTTTGGGTTAAAGAGCTACCAATGATATAAAGCACTCTTTTCTTTTCTGGATCCTTGATTTGAGCCCAATCAGGGTTCCTCTATCACAAAACCCCCACAAATAAATCAGACACATTTTGGCACAGTTTGTCGTCTCTGCTTAGCAAATGTATGAGACTGAACTGACACTGATCCTTAATCGCCTTTAATCCATGGAGGGGGAATGATCCTACCAGGGCAGGAAAAAGGTCATTGGCAGGATCATGGGGAGAAGCTAAGTTGGCAGTAAATTTCATAAGCCTGACCTGGGAATAAATGAGGGGCTTCCATTTTCAAGGTAATCTGTATAAAAGATTATAAAAGATCTGCATATAAAAAGTTACAGCATTTTAAGAAGGTATTTATGTGTTATAAACACAATAAACATGGTATTTGTCTGTTTAAACTTTAATTTCACTTTTAAGCTCTAAGACATAATTGTTTATGATAGTTAATTAACACTAGCTTTTTTTTGTTATTAAAAATGACCTGGGTATGAATTACAAGGGGTATTGGCAACTTGAGATGAAATAGAACATGATAAAAACACTTTGGGGTTCTACAGCTGTCACCAGGTACCTTGGTCAGTTTCTGTAGGTTTACAACCACATTTTTTTGTTTGTTTTGTGAGAAACAGACTCACATGAAGGAATATTTACAAAGGCCATGGTACTGGAAAAATTCATGTTATAAACTTCACTCTCTGTGCTTTGTAGTATCCCACTGACTGAGACTGACTCATCATGCATCAGTCCAGTATAGGCAGAAGTACAGATTTGAAGGAATGGGATTATACCATGAAAATTAAGAACAAAGCCCACTCAAATTTGCTTTGGACTGTTAAACCAAATAAGCAAATTGAATAAGCAAAAAGATGTTTACAGGAAAAGCTAAAGAGTTTCTACATGTTCTTTTGCTAGAAATCCTTGACTAGTTCAAAGCCAAATCTTTAGGAGCCTGTTTCCTAGATAGGAATTGAAAGTGCAGGGGTACTGGCCTTTTGCCTTGCAGGCAAAGGATGAGAAAAAATAGGTTTTGTTCCTTTCTTCCAAAGTCTTTTCAGGAGAGAACTGCAGTTCGTGTATCCTCACTGGGTAGAGAGATGGCTTCATAAGTCACATCCCTGCGAGGCAGGATTTAGGATTTAACTCCAGCATTGATACTGCAGGCCATCCTTGCCCAGTAAAGAGCTTTCAAGCCACTGTGTGTGTCTGTGACTGGAGTTGTGGAGCACACACAGCCACGTCCATGAGAACTCCCTCCTCATTTCAGGGTCTGAATATCCAAGTTACCAAAAGAACCGATGTAAGTGGTGTTCATCTCATTTACACATCCCATCATAGCTGTGCTGTGGTGGGGTTCTTCAGACACTGAGTGTTCTCATGGTTTATCAGTGGTGAATTCCCTCCTTCAGCAGGGTAGAACTGGCTTGCTTTTGGGAGGAAGCTCTACAAGTGCACAACTTTTCATAAAGCTCAGGCAACCACTGCTTGGACCTTAATTTTATGGCAGGATCAGCTTATTTCAGTTGAACTAAGTATCAGTTGCGGGCTGATGGAAGACATGCCAGTTTCAGACTACCGGACACTTCTCATCCTTCAAATATTTAACACTGTCACTTCAAGCATTCCTGCTAAAAGCCAAGAGGCCAGACATCATATGCAGAAACGTGGGTACAATATTAGATCCTCCAAGCCTTTTGTGTTGGCTTCACTAAGCCAGTTCAGAGAAGGATTTTAAGTTCAACAAGCAGTTTTCTCACAGAGGCACATCTTGACTTTGGGTGCTTACAGGCTAACCTTTGGCTCTGTTTTTGAGGTTTTCTTCATTGGATAGCTGTGAAGATTTTGTTACTTGATCACTGTAAAATGCAACGTTCAAGGTAGTGGTGGGCAATTCTAAGGGAACATGATGAATTTGGCTCTAAATTTCATTATTGATAAATATATTTTCAAGGACTAATTAATAGACATTTTTACACAACATTTTTCACTCGCAAGTATTTTTAAGACAGTCTACAAAACATTCTTCATTGTCATAGTAGCCTGAAGCATGTTTTTAAAATGAGAAAACTGAGACATAGAGATTTTGTAATTTGTACAGGGTCTCAGAGGGTTTCAGTGATAGTTCAGAAAAATTCCAGGCCTCCTGACCTTTCGTCCCACAGTCTTATCTTTCACATATAATGATTTTTCAGAACACTAATTTCAGTTTTCTTTTACCTTTACTGAACCCTGGATATTTCTTTCTTCAGTGAGTGTGGGAGACTAGTGGTGAATGTCGAACAGATTGAAGCTACACACTCACCCTAATCCAGCACGGACACTGAGGTCACAACTCCAGCAGAGCTTCCACACAGCCCATTATGTGCATTCCCTGTGTTTGCATTTTGAGCCACAGTCCTGCAGGTTTCTAGATGTGCTTTTTTTTGTGCAGTGATTGGTTCTGCAGGTTTGTGTGAAACAGCTTCATCACACAGGGAGTTCGTCATATGGGCTCTACATCGCATTTTATAATCTACTTGAAATCATGACAAACCAAATAAATATTTTTTCCAGGACTCTTGGTAATGATTCTGGGAATCTCGAGAGATTTCCTGCTAAAGCAAGCATTGGCACAGGTTGGAAATCTTTCCAGAGACTCTAACACCACGTAGAAAACACTGAGAAGGTGATCTCACAGGACAACCTTCCTCTTCAAAGCCTAGTGAAAGATTTCAGAGGCCATTCATTTTGTGTCAGCTTCTGGTTGTGCCCAGTTCACAACCTGATTTTCAGAGCTACTGAAAAACTCAAAGTAACAGTCCTTGTGAGCCTTTTGCGATGACTTTCTAATTGCACACAAAAGAAGTAAGTTCTGAGTTATTTGCTTAGAAAAAGCAGCTTGGTATTCATGAAATAAGGAAGCAGAACAAGTTTTTTTGAAAAGGAAAGAACTAAATATTTAAAAAATGCCAAGGTTAGCAGAGTATAGCATTAGGAAATAGCAGAGAGATTTCTCCCTGAACTTGTGACTTAGCTTTTGAGAAAAATAGCTTTTCTGAAGAAGCCCAGACTGACATTCCACAGCAGCAAGAGAGAATGTTACTGTTCCTGCTTTATAATGGGATATCTTTAAATGTAGCTTTCCACTGACATTAAACATCTTACAGTAATGTGGATTAGAGGGAAGTAGTGGATTTAGGATATTTTGACCTTAATAAAAAATTTTACAGTGCCTCCCATTATGTTCTTTTAACAAAGTTTGGGAAATACGACATACCTGAAACACCTACTAGAAAGACATATGACTGTTTGGAAAATGGGGTTCAGGAAGATTTTTGAAACTGGAAAGATGTGTGTAGTAGGGTTTTGTAACAGTCTTATCTTCATTCCTTTAGTATTCAGTAGCTGTGTTAGGATGTGAGTGGCAGAATACAGTGTGTGTGTTTGCTGAGGTTACAGATAGCACCTTGCTAGAATATGCTGCAGATGTGCTGGAGAGGGACAGGATCAAAGTGACCTTCACAAGCTAAGAGAAGTGCTGGGGGGCAAGGAGAGGAGAATGCTGTCATTCCTTAAAGAGCCAAGTTGTTCTGTACATAAATTTCTTACAAGGATGGTAAATTACTGGTTAAGCAACAGTTCCACAAGAAAAAATCATGGGAATATTGTGGGTCACAAGTTCATGTGGGTTAATGTGTTGTAAAGTGAGGCATGATTCTCATACATACTGAGAGGTACAAGGGCTGAAAGAGGTGCAGATCTGCTGTTGAAGAGGGAGAGACACTGGCATGAGCTGAAAGCCTGCATTAGTAAAATTCAAGAGAGGTGAGCCACTGGACTTATCCACAGGAACCCAAGAAAGAATAGTAGCAGACATAGAGAATGGTACCTAAAAGGAGAGGTTGATGTACGTATAAGTTATCTGTCCTTTGTAGAGATTTGCCCTAAGATTGATTGTATTAACTGTGTTTGCTGTTAGACGAGCTCAGGGCAACACACTTGAAGTGAATGCGTCAAATATGTGTGTGGGTCAGTTTCCTGGGGCAGCAAGGTTCATAATTAATTGCATATGACATTAAAAGGTACTTCCTTTTATTGTTTTGTATTTAAATATATTGTGCTGTAAGAGAGGGAAAACTAGTGTGTCATGAAGTATCACGAACATGATGGCAACAGATCTTTAATTGTACTTCTTTGATTGTTTTCCCCGCCATTCTCAGTTTTGCAGTGTCCCTCAGGGGATGTGGCTGTCAGCATACACAGTCCTTCAGCTGTGGTCACACAGTGTGATTTCTGTAGCTGTACTGCAGAATTCTCTATCATCCTCCTCCTCCTATTTATGAAACTTAGTACATGGTCTGATTGGACTTCTGAGTTAATGTAGATAGTGAACACCAGTCATCTTGGGTGGAATCATTCTGATTCCATTCTTTGCATTGATTTATAAGCCTGTAATGGAAAAAAATACTCTGCTTTTTTTTCTGCATGTATCTTGATTTCTTTAATTTGAACTTCATTAGTGCATTGATTCTTTTTCTCTCTTCTCATTGGATTTCTCACATTCTCACTGCCTGTTCCTCACAAACTGACTAACATCATGTCCTGTACAAGTGCTGTGAATAAAGTACTTATCCATTTACCAGATCATTAAGAAATAAGGTACCCATTGTTTTGATATCGAGGTGGACTAGAATCTTAGGCCAGGATTCATTCCACCTCAATTCAGGTTAAGGTCTAAACGTGTTATCACTGAAAATAGAGTCATCTTGAGAAGTGATTTAATCCATCCCAGAAATGATCAATTTGCCAGGTGTGTTCAATGATTATTTAGAGATTTTAAAACAAAATTTCAAATTGTATTCTTTTACTATTGTTTATTTAAATTTTCTTATTATAAATTTATTATTTTTAAAATTGTGATGGATCTAGACCTTCTTTGTTGTTGTGAAGACCAGATTATTTAAGCCTGGTTTTTTTATTTGCTTCCAAGTTCCTTATCATATTACAATCTTTCATTTACAGATGTTTAATTCCAGCCAAAAATTGTTGTGTGATGTGTGAGGGAGTTTTTAAACAACCTGTAATTTTTGTTATCTGGTTATGCATACTGAAGAATTTACAGATCAGTAAAATGCTGTTTTCCTTTGTAAAATTAGTAGCAATTGGATAGTATTTTCTACTCCCAAAGCCATAGGACAGGGTGATTCTTGTGTAGCAAGATTGTTACTAACTTAGCAGTTCTCTATTTAGAGTTCTTTCAAACTCTTAAATTTGCCTTCTAGCCCTGATATATTCTGTATTCTCCACTGTTGCTACTTCTTGATATCTCACTACTGAAAGGGAAGTTGTTAATGCCAGAAAAAGAATATATAGAGCAGAAACCTCCTGAATGTACTGAACAAGAAAGTTGAATGCCATCAAGGAAAGTCATTTATCTTCCAAGCAGTGTTATTATCTTCTTTAGCTGCTCCCTTAGCCTGTACAAATTCTGTTGTAGGCCTCTTGTTTCTGGTATACCTAAGGAATATTTTATTGTTTATTTTTAAATCCTTTAATGTTTGTTCTTGGAAACCTACTTTTGGTCTTTGCAATTTCCTCTTACTTAACGCCTGCTGAAGTTTAAGTTCCTGTTTATTGGTTTCCCTAGGATCATGTTTCCAAAATTTGAAGGATTCCTGTTTGGTTGAAATAGACTCTTGAACCTTGCTGTTCATCCGGTTTAGCTTAATCCTGCCTTCCTGGTTCCCTTTCTTGCACATTACCCAAACCTTCAGAGACATTTCCTTTTGAAGTACTGCTCTTACTGCCTTTGCTGTCTTATGGTTTTACTTTTAGGATCTCTATGACTAATCTCAGTTTACTAAGTGTGTGAATGCCACTTCAGTTCTTGTTATTTACTGAAAAAAACACACAAGCCACCCAGAACTATGAGCAGACTGCATGGAGAACAGGAGATAGGACAGAGGAACCAGGAATATGAGAGAAGGGGAGCAGGGCAGTACTTACTGTTCCTACTGTATGACTGAACTGGGGATGGAGAGCTGCCTGCAGAGTCCCAGTGGTGTTGAATCTGTTGGGTTCTGCACTGGTGGTCACTGGTGTTGTCATCCCTGCCCTCCATCCACTGCAGGTACTGCAAGGTAATGCAGAAGCTCTGACTGCAGGTATGCTATCTGTTGTGGCCTGATAACAAGGACCTCATTCTGGGCTGGAAAGTCTTGACATGCCAAGATCCTCATGTAGTGCATTTGGTACAAGCCCTGTTGCCACAGATATCCTGCCAAATCCATGTTCTTGTACTTAGTGCTTTGTGAAGTCTTGTAAATCCATAGTGAGCCACCTTGGTTACCTGAAGGACCAGCGCTTAAAGTAGCAAGGGCTGCACTCCACATCCTGCCTTCTGACACAGAGCAGGGCTTTTGACAGACAGATACCTTCAGTTATAGGTAGGCGTTCTGAGCACTAAAGTTATAGTTACCACATTAGAAACAGGACTCAATATGAAATGAATTACCTACCTTAAGGAATTCCTCATTATAGACTCATAGAATGGTTTGGGTTGGAAAGGACCTTAAAGATCATCCAGTTCTAACTCCCCTGCCATGGTCAGGGTCACCTTTCACTAAACCAGGTTGCACAAAGCCCCATCCAACCTGGCCTTGAACACTTTCAGGGATGGGGCATCCACAGCTTCTCTGGGCAACCCATGCCAGAGCCTCACCACCCACACAGTAAAGAACTTCTTCCTAATATCCAATCTAAACCTGCCCTCTTTGACCTTAAGGCCATTCCCCCTTGTCCTATTACTCCATGCCCTTGTGAGAATTCCCTCTCCATCTCTCTTGATGCCCCTTTGGATACTGGAAAGTGCTATAAAGTCTCCCCAAATCCTTCTCTCATCCAGGCTAAACAGCCTCAACTCTCTCATTCTGTCTTCACAGGAGGGGTGCTCCAGCCCTGTGATCAGTTTAGTGACTCTCCTCTGGAGTTGTTCCAGTTGTCTTTCCTATCTCTTATTTAAGTTTTTCCTAGATGATTTTTGAAGATGCATTCAAAGATGCGTGTTCTTCTAAAAACAAGGTGTGTAATTCATCTGGAGCTGAATTGAGAAGACAATGACCAATGTCAGAATATGAACTCAACAATGCTGTAGATAAACAGACTTTTGCCAGCAGCACCACAGGATTAAATGACTGGGTTACTAGACATGAAACTGCACAGAGACCCCTTTGCTCAGCAGAGTAGGATGGGACCAGCAAATTTGCTGGATTGTCTATGATAACCTTTTCATTTTGTCTAGGTGAAGAAGGCAGAGCTCTGCAGGCATACAACAGAATTGCAACATTTTGGCTGGCTCAGAAGTAGATACTACTTTCTAGGATTCATTTTTTTTCATTTGAGAGCATTGGCATTGTCTTTTAACATTTGATCTCCAGTGCCATCACTCATCTCTCTGGTGGCATTCTGTTTCCTTAGAGCACTGCTGGAATTCAGCCAATTCCATGTTTTGGTCACCACCAAAGACCTATGTGATTGCCATTTCCTCTCCCATATCACAGTGTGAGAATGGTTTACTCCTGTCTCAAAGCAGTATCAGATCCAACACTGTCATTAACTACTTGTGCACTAAGCTTCATTGGTCCAGATTATAAAAATTGTCAGAATCTTTCCTTTTTCTCCTGTTTTTCAGGAGAGGATTTAGTATCTTAAAATACTTTCAGTCATTCTAAGACCTAGAAATTGAAATGCTTTTAGATAATTTAGCCACATTGGTTTTGTAAACTGGTGAGAAAGTAAAATATTGTCCTTTATTACCACTTATAGGTTATGAATGTCTCTGTGATCAGAGGTCAGGAGAGGCTTGGCCATCTTACTAGCCCAGTAAGCTGACTGGTCCAAAAGAGAGATAAAAGAAGTGCTAATTCTTTGGCTAGTTTCACATTTCTTCAGTACAGCACTGATGACAGAAATGGATAGTCCTTATTAAAACACCCTTTGAAGGTCCTCTCATATTCTGGAAACATAATGCATGGAACAACTCCTGATTCTGCAGTTGAATACATGACGTTTGTTGGAGCAGTGGAACTCATAATCTACAGTGCTAGTTCAAAGCCAGGTTTTGGACTATACATTGAGCTTCTGTAGGTTCTGTTGTAACAAAAGTCAGGCTACGTAGACACAGTGTAATCCTTCTGTGTCCGAGTGTTTAAATTGGTGAATATTTAGGTACCCAGACAGACCAGCCCGCTTTTCAGAAGTGTGTCATTTCCATTGCTGTCTAACATACATGGGATATGTATATTATGAACTCAAGACTTCATAAAATTCATTAGGTGTCCAGACATTAGACTCAATCATTTATGTCTCCGAGACAGTATCTTGCAGATCAACTCAAAATAAATTGCACTGAGCCATTTTTAATACTTTACATTCCAGAAAGGTAAGACTTAGACATTTGGTGTCCAGTCCAGTCCTGACTGGGCAAGTACCATCTGTTTTATGCAAGACAGCCACGTATTTGTACTTGCCATTGTTTTTACTATTTGTTGTGTTGAATATTTTAATGACTTGCATATTGAGATGTCAATAATTTAATCATCTACTAATTAATAACACCTTGTAATGTATGTTTTGTATTTAAAGCCCAGTCTTGAAAACCTTTTGTGGGTGATACATCATACTTAACCTTTACCTTTCTAAAAGTCTGTAGTGAAAGCCGGTCATTGGAGTTCTTTCTCTGGTCAGGGGAGAGACAGTCATCACCATGGGTTGATCTAGAAGTCTGTAGGATAAATGGATAGAGTTATGATCCAAAGATCCTTTCCATTCATTATGGATTTGATTAATAGGAGGTGACTTAATTCAGTCTGTATGCCATTTAATCATTTGGTTAGGTGAGATAAAACTGCTCTTTCTGTCACTGGCACTCTTTTCCCTGGGATTGTTGAGATGATGACTGCTCTAGTTGCCCTGCTTTTTTGCAGAGTTGTGTCTGTATTATTTTTTCTAAAAGTTTTGCTGTGTATTTACATTATTGCCTATCTCTCTTTCTGCAGCCAACATCTTGTACATGGCAAGCCAAGAAATGATGAAGGTGGTGGAGAGAGACAGTACAACCATAAAGCAAAATTTAAAGAAGGTAACTATTTAATCCTCAGTTTTCAAAGGAAGCCCACATGCATGAGATGTTATACCCATTATATTTGCACAAAACCAGAATTTCAGCAGGCTCGATTGTACTTTTTTTTTGAGTGTCATTCCATTAACTTTGGAGAAGCCACTAAAGGGGTCACTGATCCTTAAA
Organism: Corvus moneduloides; assembly: GCF_009650955.1. Classification (NCBI taxonomy): domain Eukaryota; kingdom Metazoa; phylum Chordata; class Aves; order Passeriformes; family Corvidae; genus Corvus; species Corvus moneduloides. The sequence continues at coordinate 9,541,029 of NC_045478.1, forward strand.
ATGTGTTGATCCACACCTTTGTAGATGTAGCATTCACTGCTATCAGGTGTACCAACCCGTCTGGTTTGTTTTCCTTGCTGGAGGAGCAGTCTGTGTTCTGGCTGAGCATGAGGTGTGGTTCCCAGTGGGGCCTGTAGTTACCTGGGTTCTGATCACACAGACAGGTGGCCAGGCTGGAAATGAGGGGCTGATGGGCCAAATCCTCTGACTTTGCTGTTGGACAGGTCAAGAAGAACGTGTATCCTCTGTTCTGGGGTGTGTCAGTTATTATCATGGGATTCTGCAGGCTCTTTCCATGGCTTCAAAATGTGATGGAGAGGAGTCAGCAACATTATGGCTCCACTGTTTTAGACATTGGACAGTAGTGTAAGATAAATTCCTGAGGCTGGAGCTGCTGCTCTACAGGTGAATTAATTCATTTCAGGGACCTTTCTCACACTGAGCTTTCTTGGATTTATTGTTGAAAGAGATTATGTGAAGTTCTTATCTGGACTAATTGCATTTTCCCAGTCACGGTTCAGGGGTTGGCACAGGCCAGGAACTGTTCTAATTGGAGTTCTGATGTGGTCACCCTGTGGTCACCATGTTTTGGAGGCTGAGATAATTTAATAGTGTGACCATGGTCAGACAATTCCAGATGGCTTATGAGCCAGAAAACTGTCACATTTAATAAACTTCCATTGAGATAGCCTCTGTGTGAGTAGATAATCAGTATAACATATTATTCTACTGTGTCCCCTTCCTTCCCTTAATTTTTTTGTATCATCCCTGTCTTTTTGCTGGAAGAGTGATTCCAGCACTTTGCACTGGAAGAGACTTTCCTCAGAGAATGGGGTTTTCTAGGATAGAGGTCCTAGATCTCTGCAAAATTACTCTGTGCCTTTTAAATAGAAATGGTACAAAGTTCATTTCATAAAACAGTCTTTCTTTTTGTGACTGAAAATAGATTTATTTTTTATTTAGCCCATTTGCCTTCTCTGCACTTTGAAAGGTATGTTCATGTTTTAAAGGAGTTGAAGTAGCACACATGAACAGGGATCCCTGCGGCTGGCATGCCTGGGCTTTCTCATTTTTGTTGCACAGCACTCGAAGGTCTCCTGCACTTTGTGGGGAATCTCAGTGAGAGTGAAGGGCTCATCTTGCAGACTGCAAATACTCCCATTGTCTTAAATGAAACTTTCCATGGGTCGATCCAAAACCCAGTGAATTCAAGGAAAATGGTTGATTTTATTGACTGAATCACCCCTCCGAGTGTCAGGGAGCTGGAGGGCCTTCCTGTTCTCTGGACATGAGCCAAGGCTGACCCCACGCAGGCAGTGCCCTCTCCAAGCAGGATGCAGTCCCACAGCACCTGAGCAGAGCACAGAACAGGGTCTGTTGACTGTCCCAGACAAGGCAAAACAATGAACCAGGTCCAGCATCCCTCCAGAGAATCCAGTCAGGAGCAAAAGGGGACAGAGGCAGGAGTGGCGACAAGGCTACAATGTGGGTCCAAAGTCTACCCAAGAGGGATTGCCAGAGACATGGTGGAAGGGAAGCTGCAAGGTGGGAGCCATCCAGGTGACAAGCTGTGTACAGTGTAGGTCTGATGTCAGTCTGGGACACAGGGCTGGAGTCACTCTACAGTGTAGCTTGGGAGGCTGAGACCAAAGGCGAAAGAGGGAGCTGGAGACCCTGGAGCCCTGTGCAGGGAGCATGGGCTGGGGGCTAGGTAAGGCTGGGGAGGGCTGTCAGTGCCCTGAAGGGTGGGACTGCAGGTCCCTGTGGTGGTCAGGGTACAAACTGAAGAGTGCAGGAGCAGGAGTCCAGGTGCTTGTGGAAATGTTAATCACAAGCACACCTGCCTGAAGTTAAGCATAAGGGCTTTGTTGGATGGGACAGTGGTGGTGACAATCAGCTGCAGCTCCGGTGACTTCAGGTGGTCTGTCAGATGCTTCACATTACAAAAAATCTGATTTCTTGTACTGAGTGAAGGCCCATAGCCAACAGTAAGAGTTTGCAGGTGTACTAGTCTGCTCCATCTGTGCTTTTGTTGACTCTGTCAAACTAAGCATAGCCTTGGCAGGCAGGAGCTGTTTTAAACCTGTGCTAGCTTTGTTTTATTGATTCTTCTATGTCCTCATGCATGTGTGGCAAACATACTCAAGAAAACAAAAAGTTAAAGCAAGCCTACAAGAATTGGCAAACTGAAGAAAAAACTGGTCTAAAAATGAAGCTAAATGCTTCTCTTTTTTCATCTTCTAGTAATTTCTGGGAATGTAAGAATTAAGGGAAAAATTTTCAGTTTGGCATCATGTTAAATTTGAAGAGTATTGACAATAAAAATGGGCTTAACTTATAAAGGTTGGAAGTTTATAAAAACAGGAACTATAGTCCAAGTTGCTATAGAGCTGGCAAGCTGTTGCTTCAAAAAATTTATACTGTTTAGTAGTCGCTGTGATCATGTGGTAAAAGCCAATCTTAACACCTGACTTTGCCAGCTGCTGTGGAATAGAAAAGTTATTTCTGGATGTTATTTGCATTCTGTGATCTGAACGAAGAGACACAAAATTATTCCAATCTTTCCATGTCCAGGTTTAACTATAATTAATACTAGCTAGGGACCAGGAGAAATTTTATCACCAGACTTCAGATTCTTAGTCTAACAAAGTTAGTTGCTTGGATTTATGTTGAAAGAATGGGATCTGGAATATTGTTTGGATAATTAAGTGAGGTTTTTCACTTAAACTCTTTTAAAGTCAGAAGTTGTGCACATTAAATAGCAGTGGAACTTTATGAGGAGGATGGAGACCTGTCTTCTAACAAACTAATATAAGTAATATATGATAGAGCTTTTGAAATATTGTGTAAAACTATTTGTCCAGATCAAGCAGTACATGAATGTACAGGAATTTGAGCTTCTTACGGCAATGACATGGGGGGTTGTGATAAACCAGAAACACCAAACAAATAAGGTAAGGGATACTGATAAAAGATTTCCTCAGCTCTGGAGGTTAATTATTAGCTGATCATGTCTAAGGCAGCTGAGCTACCTACGTTCTTTCACTCTCATAACACCAACTCCCTTTCCTAACAGAAGCTGGAGGCAGAGATGAACTACTGAACTAGAGGAAGTTTATTGTAATTCCTGCACAAAAGGAAGTGGGTGTAATTCCATGTTCTTAAAAGATGGATCAGCACTGAGCATCATGGAGCTTTTACAAATAGAATAAGAAGAAATTTAAAAGGCACAGGAAAATGGATGTGTTGGGCATTCACTAGCATGCCTGGAATGGACAGTGTTATTTCCTTAGAGAGATTCTCTATTGCACTTAACTTCTTAAGTTTGTGTCATGACCCATTCACTGTTCTCTTTTAAGATTTAGCCTTATTGACTCTTTTTCTGTCAAGTAAGCTTATAAACCTGTTAAAATAAATATAACCTTATATAAATCAAGGAGATAATTGCACGAAAGGGTAGAACTAGGGGGCTTACAGAGGAAATTCTCTTTTTAAATAATCACCCCTCAGATTTTATATTTATTGAGAAATACAGTTGGTTCATTACTCCGTGTGTAATACACAGTAGTCCTATTTTGAAATGTAGGATCTGCTCCAAAGCCCTTTTAAATCCATTGAAGAGCTTCCACAGGCTTCAGGAATTCTTGAATCAGTGAATTTTCTGTAGTGGTTCGTAATTTTTTAAGATCATAAACCATCTCCTCCAACTGCAAATCAGGATTCTTTTGGTTAGCATGTTAAACCAAAAAACGTTGATATGCTCCTTGAGTTTTTTGCCAGTGGTCTGGTGTAGCAGTTGCGTTGATCACATAAGGCAAAAGACAGGAAACATCTGAAGAAAAGATACAAAGATGAAAAAACTAACCTGTTGTCTGAGAAGAAAGATATAAACTGGAAGTTTATGGATGTATTAACCTATTTTCACTTAAACCATGGAAGTCTGTGTTGTAGGTGGCTTATAACCACTCATTTTGTAGATGTGTAGGTGGGGAAGAAATTCAGTTTTGAAAAAATTAAATTAATGAAGTGAATGTTTACTACTTCTTGCATTTAGAATTTAAAGCAGTGCGAGTTTGTATCACACCAATGATACCGTAATGTGTTCTCCAAGGGTAACAATTAAATACTGGCATGCAGAGATTTAGAATACAAGCTGAAGAATGAAGTATTTCCTTTCCACAGAGAAGTGCTAGGTTTTTCTTTTGCAAAGTTGTCCTTGCTACAGAAATTTTTTAAAACTAAGCAACCAAGAACTATTTTGACCCCTGAAGCAGCTGTTTTCATGTTGCCCAGTGTTTTTGTTTGAGTCTCTGTAGACATCCATGGGGGTTTGTAATTATTCCCAGTGAGAGGAGCATGATCTGAAGATACGTGCTTAAAAGAATTCTACAAATATTTTGCCTGCCCACAGCCTGAGTTAGGTGCTTGCCTACATTTGTGAAAAACCTTCCAAGCACTCTTTCTGAATAGGTGCAAAGTGTTCTCTTGAGCCAAGAACACCTCTTTTTTTGGCTGGTCTCACATCCTTTTTGGCCTATGTTCCCTGGAGGTGCAGAGTCGAAGCCAGGGAAGTTGCACATGTGCTTGGGGATTTTGGTGCCTGTGTCATTTAACCACAAGAACAACCTTCTCTTTGAAGCGCCCAGAATGCCTAATCAGGGATCAGCAGCTTCTCTCCTCGGTGGAAAAGGATCCCAGTGAGCATTTAAAAAAGTCAGTTAGCACAATATCCTTACTCTGTAACTGAGTGCCTGTTACCATCATTTGTGCTGTGTGGTATTCTAGTGTGGTATTCTTGATGACAAGAATTTCCAAAATGTTTGGGGTGGGTATAAGGTGTGTGCTGCACACAATGAGCAAAGACAGCGATATTTCCCCAGCCTTCTGAAGAATATTTAAAAGTTACCACTGACCCCTTACTACCCCTTTATTTCTTACCTCCTACTGTGCACACCACTGGGGAACATTGCCATTTACAGCCAGATGCTGATCCTGCTGTTGCAAGAGCAATTTGATTGATTTACCTTAGATAACATCCCACTGAATGTAGATAGTGTCAGGCTGATACTCAGAGGGAAAAACTATTTGCAGTAAATATGGTTGGAAGAATCTGTCCCCCAGCAGTTGTATTGCTTAAATAGTGGTTTCAGGTCTGTTTGTTTTTATTTTGGTATTTATACAGACTTGACTTCTGAAATACTCATGTTCCTGACACATCTAAATATATACCCTTGAAATGCTTTTAAGTCTTTAAAAGTAACATAGATAATCTAAATAAGTTAATCACTCTGATTTGTTGATAAATCCTGTGCATCCTTTTTAAAAGCACAGTTCTACTTTGCATTGAGTTTGACCCATCATTATCTGTGAGAAAGTGGAAATGAAAGTGGCCTCTCTTGATCTCATGGGTCTTTGTGCGGAGCAGTCGGTGGCACTGCTAACACACTGCAGCAGAGTTAAAGAGAAGCCCTTTTCCCTTTGTCGATTTACCAAGTTTCAGCACCAATAAAGGCATGAAAACTGTGTAGATCACTTACTGGACACTGGGGAGAGCAGTAACATACCTGGAATCATATGCCAAGTTAGCCACTACATCAGGCCCTGTCTAAGGGTTTGCATCCTAGTTTCTTTGATAGTAAAATGTTTCTCCACCTCCTTTACAGCCAGGGAAGCTGGTTTTGGTTTTTATTTATACTGGTTTAACAGAAGTGGCCACCATCTTTGTGTTAAATAAACTCTCCACAAGCTCTTGAACTACCCATTACAGCATAGCTACAAGTCCTACAGATCAGTATTTCAAAAGAGCATCGTGTACCCCAGATTGTCAACTGCCTCTTCTCAAAACACTCCAACTGGAAACCTTTGGCTTCACACTGCCCTTGCACAGTTGAGAAAACCCAGTTCTGGTAAAACAAGCTGAGAACAAGTTCCCAGGACCTTACCATCAAACTGGCTGATCTCAACCATGGCAGGATCATGAGGGAGAGAGATGGTATCTCAGAGAACCATATCCCATAGCATTTAGGGCTTCCTAGGGCAATGCCAGCTCTTTGAATTCCCAGAAGCTAAAGTACAACTGAAGCAAATAAAAAAGAAGTATGTCCCAAATCAGTCTGTTCCCATGTCATTTATCCTATTCTTTTGGCAGGGTAAGGTGAGACACTTTCATAATTCCATATTCCATTCCAATAATTTCAAAATTAGTTCTGGGATAATGCCTTTTAAACGAGTTTTCATCCAAGAACAAATGAAACTACTCACTGGTTACTGCCGAGAGGTGTCAACCAGAGAGAAGCTGCTGTGGCAGCCAGTGAATTCATGTGGGAGTAATACTGATAAAATGTGAGTGTATCAGAGACAAGGATTTCAGCAAGGACACTGTTTATTGCACGTGTGCTGCTCCTTTATATCCACAGAGATCAGTCCTTCACTCTTGGCCATCACTGGAGTGGTGCCTGCCCGTGGAGTAAGATCCTAAAGTTTTTATAACATGTACCAAATTCCAGAGAGATAGAAAAAACTCAATTAATATATTTTAACTTTTTTGATTTGCTTTTCAGTGCTGGCTAATGTCAGTTACAGAAGAGGCAGAAAAGAAATCTCTCTGTAATTTTTACTTCTGTAAACTGTCATACATGCTGTAACAAGTGCCAATGGAGTCAACTGCAGGAAATCTTTATTATTTTCTTAGAAACTCTTTAAAATGTAAACATCCTGTTGATACAAATCTCAGATTCTTCTGATGTTTACTTAGCAGCTGCCATCATTGTGCAGTGTCAGAGTACACATACCATATTACAGGGTATGAGGCTGACAGAGCCCTATTTGCACTTGTGTTTTATTTTGCAGAAGCTAAGGCTGAAAATACTTCTGAGCCATTTAATGGTAAATCATCTTCTAAGAATACTGCTGTTATTTTAAAGCTATTTGAAATTTAGAAATTGCATAAGTATTTCAAATGCAGCATTGAAATGGCTGGCAAAGACAGCCCACGTCCCCTTCACTCTGCCCTCAACATCAGATCCTGAAAGAGGACATGTTTTAGTCACTCATAGCAAGCAGGATATTGCATCAGGAGTCATGAAGTCCTTGTCATGTCCAGTGGTAGCTGCCATTTCCCTTCTGAGTCAGGAATACCTGGAAGTCTCACCATTCAATATTGCAAAAGACTAAAAGATAATCCTCTCACCCTCATGGCAGAAAAGTTTAAAAAAATGCAAATATTGGAAAGTTTAAGCCCAGAGGAAAATTAGAAAGAACTTCCTATTTATTGTTTTGCAAATCTGTTTATTTTTAGCTAGTCTAATTATTTGGGGGGCCTGACTCATCATTTCTGAATGCTTAGATTGGCAGCAGCTTTCCATTGCTGGTGCAGTGGTTGTGCTGACTCAGGATGTCTTTGCAGCCATCCACCATCCACAGGAAAATATGCACTTTACAGATCCATGCAAGCCATTCAGTGCATGCCAGTGTTCCCTGCATTAATGGAGATCCCATGTGCCTCTGGCTACACATGGTTATAATTTGTTAATTATTCCTGCCTACCTGCTGCAACAGCAAAGCTCCTGATGTTAAAATGAAGATGAGGAGATGGATTCTGGAAACTTTGCCTTAAATATATCTAAAATTATTTTGTTTAAATACATTAGTAAAGAGGGTGACATTTTAAAGTCATTTATTTTGTGTCTGTGTGTGACACAGGCAAAGAGCAGAGACATTTTGTCATTCAAAAGGAGATCCTCAATTTCACAAATGACAGTCAAGTAGCTGTCTGTTTTCCTAGGCCCTGTACCAGCATCTGGATCACTAAAAATTTACACCTTCATTGCAGTCTTGCTCTTTCTCATAATCCAGTAATAAGGAAGCATTTTGAAAACAATCCTGCAGTTAAGAAACACTTCTGTTAAAGTTTTGGATGTGCAAGCATGGGCACCTGGACAGAATGCACACACACCAGCACATGCACAGGAAATAAGCAGACAAAATAACTGCAGCATCAAATCAAGCTCCCCAAGTCTCCTGTTTAAAAACTGTTCTTAGTTGGTTATAACAGACCCAAACCTTAGTTGCATATATGACACAAGTGCCTGTCCTACCTTGAATGGGTTTATTTCAATCCAAAGGGTTCTACAATGTCTACAGATAAAGCTCAGGGGAAAATGCATTGTTTTCTCATGGTAACAATTCCTAGCTTGGAGAAGGAAGCTTCTGATTCCAGTGTAGAGGAGACACATGCTGAGCTAGTAAAGAGGGGAACTAGTGAGGGAGCAGTAAACAGAGAGTAGGAGGAGTCAGGAAGAACCAAAGGCTCTGTTTGTTTGGCCAGAGGAAGGCTTCTGGTGCTATATGAGGTGGTGGATTGGAGCTAACCAAGCAAGGCCATCTTTCCTGAATGTGTGATGGAAATTGGGATGCCTGGTACACATGTAAACACCACAATACAGTGACCTGTACTTAGATGTTTTTATGCTGAACTGAACTCAACCCTGATGCTAGGAACAACTGATAGTCTGAGAGGTGCTTGAGGAGCAGCACTGGGAGTAGAGGCTCTAGAAAAAACAACTAGGGTTGGAATTGGGACACAGAATGAGATGGAGGACCCAGGAGACTAAAATTTGGGCTTTGCAGAGCAAGAATGTGGGACTAGAAGTAGTAGAAATCGGAATTGATGAGGTAGAGAGAAAAGAGCTGAAATAAAGAACCAAAGGGGGTGTAGAGCAGTCTTGAGACCAGAAAGGGACAAGACAAAAGAAGTCATACCTGTAAAGAGTGGACAAGTAACTGGACAAGTAGTTCGTAGATGTCCTGCCCTTTTCTGCTTGGAAGGGAACCTGAATTTCAAAACTCTTACTGCTCCTGTTCTCAGCAGGTGCCAGTGACTATGTTTACCTTAAGAACAGAAGCAGCACTATAGAAGAGAATTTGTAGACATGGATAGTAAGTGGTGAGGACCTGGTGTTCCCAGTGGAGGCACCTGAGAGGGTTATTACTTTAGCCAACAGTTGTCTGGTCCCATGGACTGAATGTCCATTGGTGACCGGAGCTTGTTAAGTGTGATCCTGAAGGGCATCTTTGCTTTAGTTTCAGTTGGAAGAGCTCCACGTGGTCCAAAGTATGGTAACCAAAGTATGTGAACCAAAGTATGTTAAATATGGACAAAAACACCCCATAGATTCAAAATAAATCATTAATTTCTGTGCTGGATGCCTCCAATGTGACACCAGCAGAAAGGTGTCCCATGTTCCTCTGGCCAGAAGCTGACAGTGCTGCTTCTTTCAATTATGCCATGACCTTAAGGAACAGAGGCCTAAAGCAGCAAATCTAGAGGTGTTGACACTGTTGGCAGTACACGTAGGTGCTACGTGTGAAATACCTGGGGTTTGGTTGACCTCCTCAAAGCCCAGCAGACTGTACACACAAGTTCTGCTAAAACCAGTTGATGTTGCATTACCAAACATTTCACAGTTGGGGAGGAATGACCTCAATTCAGACACTTTTGTGTAAGCATTCAGCACTGATCTTTCGTTAAAACATCCCTTTTCCTTTTTCTTCTTTCACTAACCAAAAGACCTGTGTAACGAAGGAGACAGCAGGATGCAGAACTCCTACCTCACCTGTGGCAGAAGGGGTAAAATGCCTATTGAAATATGAGTAAATAAGTTCATGGTAAAGGCACCTAAACTTTAAAGAGAATGGTGTCTTGGTGAAGTCATCAGTATTTTTCATATGTGGTCACAGTTCTCACGTTTCTGAATATCTCATTTAAGACCTTGAAATGTATAATACAGATAGATAAACAGTGTTTCAGAACACCTGCAAGTGTGGTCCAGGAGTGCTTTGAGTATAGTCAATACTGTGTAATGCTGCACACACTGGAAAACCAGCTTGAGATATTTCACTCTACACTGCGTGCTTTCAAATTAATAAATGTAGTTTGACATTAATTTCTGTGCTTCCCACCTGCAAAATGGAGATAAAACTGGCCACTAAGGTGTTGCAAAACTAAATTAATAAATGTGAGCATGCAAATCCTGTAGTGGTGCATGCCAGAGGAATGCAGAGCATAAAGAAAATAAATCCTGTCTGTAAACTGTGAAGTATGTAGTAAATAAATCCTCAGACCGCACACAGAATTTAAAACGAGAAATACTATCAAATAGCAGCTCATCAGCTGAATGTCATCCTGTCAGTGGATTGAGAGAGTCAAGGATCCTTTGGATCATGCAGTGAAAGATTAAACTGTAATGCAAATATACCAGGGGCCAGCTAAGAATGCACATAAATCGTCTGTTTAGGCATTTTCAAATCTGTGAGTTCTCAAGTTTACAACCGTACCTGGAGAACAGCCCATTTCACAGTCCATCCAGACTAAGCCAAGTATTTTATCCACCTTTGTAAGTGTAAATGGCTTTTCATCTTTTTCTAAATGATCATGTGATGAGACTCTAAGACTTGCCTTTCAAAAAATCCAACCATTTCAAGGACTACTCCATTAAACTGGAGTTGCTCCATTGCTTTTTTCCCCCCCTCAGTTTCATAATCTTTATTTCTGTATCTGTTGGTAATGGAGCCCAGGGTTAAACATAATTTGGTTAGATGTTTCGCTTCCAAAAGGCCTGAATGCATCTGGACATTTTACATTGGCTTTTCTGAAGAACTTTTGCTAGTATGACATCTTGTGATTGATGAATTGAAGACAAGATCAAAAGAAATTTTCTGCTAGAGCAAACAACACACCTTGTTTTCAGTAAGTAGTGAGTGACAAAGGAAACCAATAATGTCTGTTAACATGGGATGGTTTATATTCTATGTTTTGCACATAAATAGAAGTATAGCTGGGGTTGGTGTCTGTGCAACTGAGATACTGTATTTTGGGTACAGCCAATAGTCAATAATGTACAAGATGTGGCAAATTTCAGCAAGAGAAAAGTGAGTTAGACAAAACCTTGTAACAGTTTGTGAAATGCAGTCTGGGCTCTTAGCCCACCTCTACCCCAGTGGGTCCATTTATTTATATTCCACATGGCTACAAAAATGATGGAATTGAAGATATTTTTGATGAAAGGAAAACTTCTTGTCCCCTAATTTATGTTAGCATTGCTCAGTTATTCACTGAAGTACAGAAATGAAATATGAAACAAATGCGAATAATGGAATTGGGCCAAGCTGTGTGTGTGATGTGTTGAGCAATCAGCATCGTTCTGGTACCTGCATTCAAACATTTTACTATGAAGAGTGCTCATCATTAATCTTGTTCTTGTTCAGTCTGAAATCCATAGGTTTCTCCCAGACAAGTCCTTTCCCCTCATATACTTAACAGAAATTGAAAAGCATAGCTATAGCATGCAAAGTCAAGATGAAAATGGGGAGAAATGATGACTTGGGGAAACGTGACTTTCACTGTTTCTAACAGAGAGAAAAGACACTTCCCTGAATATGATATTTGCCTAGAATTTAGGACTTTTGTGTTTAGGTGGGCTCTACGGCAGGTAGCACCTGCTTCATGTATGTCATCAGCCAAGGTTATATTGGGCAAGATCAAATCAAAATGGACTTCTGCAGAATTTTAGTTCCATGTTACAACCTAGAAGAAAGTTCATTGATCTCTGGGAGGTGCCTGCGCTCCACACAGGCAGAACTTCACAAGGATAAGGTAGAGAGTTGGGGCTGTTCAGCCTGGAGAAGGGAAGGCTCCAGGGAGACTTTACAGCACCTTCCAGTACCTAAAGGGGGCCTGTAAGAAAAATGGGACAAAATTTTTAACAAGGCCTGTTGCAATAGGACAAGGAGCAATGGTTTTAAACTGAAAGAGGATCAATTCAGACTATAAGGAGGAAGTGTTTTTACAATGAGGGTGGTGAGACGCTGGCACAGGTTGCCCAGCGAGGTGGTGGATGTCCCATCCCTGAAAACATTTAAGGTCAGGTTGGATGGGGCTTTGAGCAACCTGATACAGGTGAAGATGTCCCTGGTCACTGCTTTTTTTAAATAGCTGGAAAGCTAACACAAAAAACTTGTAACAGTTATGGAAAACAGCTGGACTGCTTAGGGGTAGGCTCCATGGACAACTTGATTATTTGAGCCATAGTAAGAAATTTCTTAAGTCAGCCAGGCTTTCATCAGCAGATCTCTGTTTTCAGAGTTAAGCCTGTATTGTGTTCCACAGTTTTGCAGTTGAGGAAACTGAGTCACAGAGCATTTAATTGTCTTCATCATACCTGCAGACCTGGAAACAACCAAGAAGTACCAATCTGCTCTTCCTCACAGTATATGTCAGCACCTGATGCATTGCTTATTTCCAAATTATTGTATTGGTTACTCCTTCAGTAACTTTCCACACTGATTATTTGATATGCTTTGCTTTCTAGCTGATTTTTTACTATGGAACTGGAGACAGCTGGTGTCCACAGCACTACTACGATGAGATCAAAATGGATTTTCCAGACGGGGACATTCGGCTCTGTGAGAAGGGGCTCCGCCACGCCTTCGTGCTCGATGCCAGCAAGGAGATGGCTGCCATGATCACAGACTGGCTACAGGACGATCTGACCAAATTATAAACACTAATTCAGTGATTAACAAGAAAATGATGTAATTATTTTGTGAACGTGTAATTATTTTGTGAGAGAGTCTGTCTTATTTTTTTTCTGTTTACTATAGATTATGGCTTGTTTTCTATTGAGATGTTTTGGCGAAAGTTAAAGAGAGACTGGCTGGTCCAAAGTATAGTTTTATTGACTCAGTGCTTATGTAGTTTCATCCTGAGTCTTCAGGACTCTGTAAGACTTGGCAAAGGGTGGAATATTTATTGTCTGCTGGTGCTGTAGACAATGCTGATACAACTGTACCTGAGCTACTACCACCTTACTCACTGCTGGAGAAGTGTCGGGATGAGGGTGGATCCTGGCCATGGATCCTGGAATGCTGTGAAAGGCCTGGCCCTCTCCTTGTGTCTCACCCATCTGTGTAAGCCAGGTGCATGGCAGCCAGAACAGCCCAAGGCCCTGGACAACCCTGATGTTGTCTCCTCTGGATCAGAGAGGGTTGGTCAGGCTGAGTTCAGGATGAGTTCAGGATGAGTTTTGGGGAGATGTGTAGATCAGGTGTACAGTTTCTCCAAGTCTCACCAGGGGTTTGGGGCACTGCCAGGACTCCATAGGGTATTAGAAATGCTGTAAGGTATCTGTGGCTGCTCAGCAAGGGAATACATAAGGATCTCTTGCCTGGAACATGGCCAAGTGTTTCATTTTTCAGTTGACTGTAGAGAAGGGAAAGTACACTGGTCAAAAATGCCAGTATTTAAAGGTTAAAATGGATTGCAGAATCCATGTATAACAACTTCTAGGTGGCCTAGCTCTCCTAATGAAGTCCATGAGAACAGTGCTTGCTCAGCAACTTTAAAGAATTAAACCACTTTTGATGCATGTCTAAATTTCAGTTCTTTGCTCTAAGGACTGAAGTATGAAATTTTCTGCCAAGCCACAAATTAGGTAAGTTCACCATCAGAAAACATCTGTTACTGTGCCACGCCTGCACCCATGACATGGCATGAACGTTACTATTGAGAACCAGACCCTTGCATGGTGCTGACAAGTTCACTGTTCCTCACATTTGGTGAACCCTCTCCTTTACAGATGGAAAAAAATAGAAAAAAGCATCCTACCAGTTGTGATAACAAAAGAAGTTACAGAGAATAGCTAGAAATGAAAATATTGCAAGTAAGGGGAACAAAGCCAAGTGTAATCAGGAAAAGCTTTCTAGCCATGAACCTGTGAAATAGTCTCCCTGTGGAGTTCAGAGAGACATTTATAAATAAGCAAAACACTACAGAGTATAGTCAGGCAAGGTCCTGCCCTTGCAAACAGATGAATTTAGATGATGCATTGACTATCTAACTTACATGATTTATTACCAGTTTTGATACGGGTGAGAATGGTATTGGAGAATGTTCTCTGTGATGCAGGAAGATCAATTAATTGCTTCATTTTCTTACACTATTATACACACCCCTTCCACTGCTCTCTAACCCCCCCCCTTGAACCTTTCACTAGTATTTAGAGCAACTTGTAATAGAGTTCAGTTCCTGGAAATTTTGGACTCGTTTTCAAACCTGTAGACTGATAGTGGATTTAAGTGACCTTCTTTGTATCAGAAACTGGTTCAGCTTTTGAGACTAGCCAGTGGATTTTCCAATTACACTGCCATGTAATGAAATGGTACTGATGAGTGGGGCAGGAATGTTGGGAGCACAGTTTCAGCAGCGTGGGGAGGAACCAGACACGTTCAAAGTGAGGGCTGCCCATGCAACTGATTCTGCTCGTTGGAGAGTCACAGGACTTTCCTTCTTTCTACAGGTCCATTTTCAGTCACGATCAAAACAATCCTTGAGCTCACTTTAGAAGTCCATAGCTGTGTGTGTCTGTGTGTGCTTGCATAGCCCCCAGATGCTGGCATCATCCCAGCTGGGTGGCCTTGTGGCAGATGCTCCCTGCGTCCGTAGGCTGAGGTGCTCCCTGGGGCAGAGACGGGGAGGACGTGCACATACATGGAGATACATTAGTGTACACATACCTGTACATGTGCACCTGTTTGTGTGTCAGCAGCATAAAAACTGCAGTTCACTTGGTTGTTTTGGTTTGCACATTGATCTGGTTGAACAAAACATTTGTTCTTCAAAGTATGTGGAATCAGGGAATCAGCAAAGACTCAGTTTGTGGGAGTTCAGCTGTTGTAGTGGATCTCCTGAGACCTGAAGAAGTCTTGTATTAACCAAAGATGAAAAGCAATTATTACAGCCTGGAAACTGAAGCACCTATGACAAGCAGTTGTTTACAGTGCATTATTCGTATACTTTGTATGAGAAATTAATTTAGCAATACTTGTACTTGACTTGTGTATGCCTTTTATACAAATGTTAATCCATTATACTAAATCCTAACTGCATTAAGACCTAAACTGAGATTAGGTCTGGTCAGTGATGACCAGATCTACTGCAGAAGAATGCCTTACAATTTTCTTAAAAATAATTTTCTCTAGAATTACCAAAACCATATTGATTCAATTGCTACCTTCCTCCTAGAAGCTGTTACTGTAAGGCTAAGATCTGAAAATTTGCTACTCTATTCATTGCTAAAACACACGGGCCTAGTTTCCACAGCTGTATTTCCTGAGAGGAGCAGATCCCACACAGTGAGAATCCAGCTCCTCAGAAGCCCATGGTGTTCATTGTCACCCCAGGCAAAGAGTGTCAGAAGTGCTTGTGGTCCAAATGTGCCAATTTACCATGAAAACACAGTGTGGTCTTGCCTATTTTAGACTATTTAAGAATTCTTGGAAAACCTATCACAAATATATTGACTGTATGCTGTAGCACCTACTCACTGTCATTCACATCTGTGCTTGATTCTCACCACACGAGTAACCCTGCTAGTGCAGTGACTTTGACTCATGTGCAAGTGTTTTGCTAGATCGATACCTTTTATTAAAAGTACACAACTCCAGTAACAAAAATAAATTTATGGTAAAATGTAACTTGATTCTTTGTTTTGGTAACTTGTTTAGTCCTAGTTCACCTCCTTTATTACTTCATGCATACAAAATTTACAAAAATACTTGCCAAACCCCAAATTTCACATGCAATGCAGACATCTGCCAAGTGCACAGAAAATCCGTGGGTGGTAGGCACCTGACTCGCTTAAGCATTTTTATCCAGAGCCCCTCCAAAATAATCAATCAGTTTCCCCTTGCTGCCTCCAGCTCCGTGTTTGCTGCTCTGAATGAGCTATGGAGTGTGTGGATCAGTGAGGTTTGTCCCTTCAGGAAGCTGGATGAGTGCTTGCCCAGTGTTTATGGTGAAGAATTTGGAGTTGGACTCCAAGCTAAACACCAGATTCTTGACTCACGGAGACAGATTGCATACATGAGCCACGGCAGATAATCTCTTCTCTGCAGCTGAGGTCATTTATGTATTTATTTTACAAAAAATGGGTTTATACATCTATCCACTCCCCATCCCTTTCTTTGGTCTAGCTAATTGCCAGCAAAGACTTTAAACAAGATGTTCAATGTTATCATTTTAAAGTCACTCAAACTATTACTGGGTTTGGATAAACTCAATAGACCCAAGAGACTTGTTTTACTCTGTGTCACAGGTCATGCTCAGACTCCCAACTACAATAAGTTTCTGAGGCTCTTCACTTGCAGGCAAATGCTCTTTCCTGGCACATTTACAAAATAGGAATCCAGAGAGCGTCTGTGAGTGACCAGGAACTATTAAAACAGCATATATTTCTGGAACAGCTGATGGGGGTTGAGCACAAGCAGCAGATCCAGCAGTAACAGCACAAGCAGCTGCCAGGAGCGATCGCTGCTCTCAGTAGCATCACGCAGAAGTTATGGAACAGGCTAACATTCATTCTCAGATGGGACAGGCAGGGAGGGATTTAATTAAAAAGTCTTTCAGAGTGCTTGAGCTGATAGTCAACAGCCTCGGTTTTGCCTGTTGCAGGAATGTGCTTGCAGGAAAATAGTTGTGTTGTGGAAAGTAGTTTGCAGCAGCTAATAAAATACAGGGTGTTCTTTAAAACATCTGCCTGACTGTACCTGACTGCAGGGTTTGCCAGTCAGACACTCAAAGATCTTCTGCCCTCCTGTTTGAAGCAATTCACACTGAAGGAGGAAGTGGGGAGTGCCTCCCACTCTCCCCCTTTGTGAACATCTTCAGCAAAGCCCCCAGACTCTGAAATACTATGTTTCGTACACTGAGAGGAATCCATGAAGATGAGATGACTTGGAATTAGGAAAGACAGGCTTTTGCAATGTCAAGACTCATCTACTCCTCTTTCCTAACAGGCACCCCTAAAATTTGATAAGGATTCAGCTGTTCCAATCTATCCTTGTAGGATACAGGAATACCATTTACAGAATATAAATGTTTTGAAGTGCTAACATCATGTTCTCATCATGCAGGGAGTACTGCAGCTCACTGGTGTTCATGGGAAAGTGGAAAGGGAGGAAAAGTGAAGACAACCCTTCCCCTTCACCTCAAAGCTACGCTGCTTTAAAAAGGCCGGGAGGTGTTCTTAGCAAAAAAAGAAGGTGGACTTGTGGAGGACTGGGAGCCCTTGGCACAGGAGCCCTCTGCTCTCCCTTGGAGAAGAACAGCCTGAGGGCGAGATGATCTTCCCCAGAAATAAGCAACCTTCCTCTGGGTCATGGTGAGAAAGTGAACCACCCCCAGCACGCCTTGTTTCTGTGTGGTAATACCCAGCACCCAGCTGGCTGATTGGTTTCTACCCCACCCCCTGCCTACCCCATATAACCTCTGCCCCCTAGCCCTGATGCAGGGAGTTTTGTTCCTGGCCAGCCCTTCACAGGGGCTGCTGGACAATAAAGGGGACCTCTGTGGAACTGCCAAACGAGGCTCCTGTCTCTCTGTCCCCGAGTTCACCTTGGGTGATTTCACAAAGAGCTGAATCACAAGAGCTGGAATCACTTGTAGCTGAGAAATCGCTACACTTGCTGAAATCACTTGTTGCCCAGGGAAGTCTGCCACCGCCCCTGGAAGAGCTGTTCCTTGCAGGACACTCTTTATAGGAAGGTCATGGCACACCGGGTTGCCCTTCCTCCGGCTCCCTTTGGAAGTAACAGGAAAGAACTTGTATTTCCACCCACAAAATAATCCCACAGGATTTTAAGCATCCAGAGTGATCCAGTCCCAGTTCAGACTATGTCCTCTTTTACTAATGCTCTGCATTTTCTTCCATTGTATTCATGTGTGACCTTGGACATCTCCTCTGTCCTTGCTGTGCCTTTGACTTCTCCTCAGTTATAAACTGACTAGCATATGTTGTCAATCACATGAGTAGTATGAAGTGCTGTGGAGTAAAAACCCGTGTCCACTGAACATAAACCCCACCACCACTCCTACTGGTTTCAGTGAAGACATGGTGGGATGCCTGTGAATAACCATTTGCTCTCACCCTTCAGTGTCCTGTTGAAAATACTTTGTTAAGATGGCACATTCCTGTAAAGCTGCTCACAGAGTGGGCCAGGGGGCAAGGGCGCAAATGCCATCCTGCCTCCCTCCCCAGAGAACGTTTACCAAGAGATCCCCTTAGCCAGTGTGACCATAAAATGGGCATGTGGGGATGCAGGACACTGACCAAAAAGTGGGTCCTGCTTGGTCTGTCGCTCCATATGCCACTGGGAATAGAAATGACCATGCCTTACTCCAACTGAGCCATGTGTTTCCATGTGTGCTTAAGAGGAAGGGACAGCCTAGAAAATACAAGGATTTTAATAATTAATTTCTAAGTCCTTCAGGGAAACCTCTCTTTTCAGTTCTCCACGTTTCTTCTGAGTCTTGAAAGCTGAATTTGCTCTGCTATGTCTAAACCACATACCTGATTGCCTTGAGGACTTCCTCCATGCCTCCAAATGTGCCTTACTTCATACCTGCATGTTCACAGTACTGTGTGCTTAGGGAGATAGCAGAGAGAATCATAATCCTTATTACCTTCACTCTGCCTTCAAGGCACGTGGGTGATGTCCATTGCAGGAGCACATGCTAAAGCACCTCACTCTCCATCTCCAGTCTGTCCTTGGACACTTCCAGGGATGGGGCACCCACAGCTTCTCTGGGCAACCTGTGCCAGAGCCTCACCACCCTGACAGGAAAGTATTTCCTCTTAATATCCAATCTAGATCTCTCCTCTTTTAGTTTAAAACCGTTCCCCCTTGTTCTATCACTATCTGCCTGTGTAAAAAGTCACTCTTCCTCTTTTTCATAAGCCCCCCTTTAAGCACTGAAGGCCATACTGAGGTCTCCATGGAGCCTTTCTGTTGTCCAGGCTGATGGAGTCAACGGAGAGAATCCTGTTTGGCTGGCTGGAGCTGGGTAGCTACTCATCACAGCAGGTGAACACTAGTCAGAAACACAGGGAAGAAAAAGTATGTGCATTTTGATGATAAATCCATCACAAACACTCACTGTTGTGTGAATTTATTTATTGGAAAACACCTGTGGCTGCCCTGGAAGGCAGTTTAAAATGAATGGGTATTTCATTTTTGGTTTAACACCTTAGGTAGCCCAGGGAATAAAGGTGGTTTACAAAGGCTGCTCTGACATCTGGTTTCAGGACACAGGCACAAGTCATCAAAAGAAAATCTTGCAGAGGTCTATTTATCAATAAAATATTTAATAAACTTATCTGTACAAAATATTAAAAAGGTTATTGAAGAGTATACAAGAATATTTAACAAATATATACTGCTATATAATATATTCAAGAAAATATAGATTGCTGTTTACAGTTCATTTACAATCCCATATGTACAATCTATTTAAACTTTAGATACATACAAACAATGCATTTACACCATCACGTACAGAGCTATCTTCTTTAGAGATATTTCACACACCCAGACCTGAAAAAGCTGAACAAATACATGGATAGTTCAGAGGCACACACAGGGATATGAGTATTGCTTCAAAAATTGTAGCTACTACAGATACAGTTATTGGAAACT
Organism: Corvus moneduloides; assembly: GCF_009650955.1. NCBI lineage: Eukaryota > Metazoa > Chordata > Aves > Passeriformes > Corvidae > Corvus > Corvus moneduloides. Next base: position 9,560,559 of record NC_045478.1, read on the forward strand.
TTCTCATTTTCTGACATTTTCCTTTCTAATCAAAGAAAAGAACATATAAATAAAACCATGACTGACCAGCAGAGAGGCTCATTTTGTCAAGGGAACTCCAGGAAGTGTTGAGGCTCCGGAAACAGCGCGCAGTGATGGGATACGAAGGGACTGAGCAAACCGGATCAACATTGCTCCCTGCTTCATCCAAGACAGGGAGCACCAGGAGCAGAGCGGGTCTGTGCTGCACAGACAGGTGTCCATTTCCTTTGAGCAGCATCTCCACCAGCTTTTCCAGTGGGAACTGCAGAGCAAGACAGGACTCGTGACTCCAGGTGGGCACAGCCCGAGTCCTCCGGCTGTGAGAGCTCCATTTGCAAAGGCACTGCACAAATGTGGCTTCAGCCGAAGCGTGTGGGAGCTCTGGACATGGAGCACCTCAGGAACTCAGACCCTTCTTTAAAAGGTTAATCACTCACAGCAGGTGGGATGAGTGTAAGCAGGATGATCACCCCCTCCCTGGGCAAAGAGAGGATGAGCTGCTCCTACAAAATGCCCCATCCCCAGCTGATCACTTCCTACACACCCACTTAACTCTGGCACCTTCAAGGACCAAAGCCTGGCCCCTCTCTGTGTGACCATCCCTTTTCCTGGGCCCTCCATGTGTGACCATCCCTTCTCCTGGCCTGTGGGTGCTATTTCACACTGCTGCTGCTGGCTGAGCTCCTGTGAGCCCCTTGGTGCTCAGCAGTTCCTGACACACAGCTCCCTGGGACGACCAGCTTGGGAGCAAAGCAGCCCTAAATTTTGCCTCCTGTTTATTCCCTACTGTTCTCCTTCCCTGTCTTCACCAAGGCAGGATGGAGGATATAAATGAAACACCACAGAGAAGGCTACCATCTCCCCAAAAATTGAGACCAAGGCAAATGCCACAGCTCCCAGGGAGGCCAGGCTTGGCCCAGCCTCTGGGTCTCATTCCTCCAATGACGGACACCAGGGTGGCACCAGCACAGGTTGACACTGTGGCAAAGAGAAGGGGAGGGGATACCCAAACACCCCCACCTTCCATCAGAAACACTCCCACCTTCCATCAGAGAATCACTTGAGTGTGTGACCCATCGTGAGCAGGTCCCCTCCTCCCACCAGCTTCAATCCTGCCAGACCTGTCCCCTCAACGTCCCCTGCCCAAAGGCACAGACTGCACCACGTCCTCCTGCTGCTGAGGCTCAGCCATCCCTTCCTCACCCTTCTTCCCCCACCAAACACCACAGCCAAGTCTCCACACTCCCCGTCCTGAAAATCCAAAGCATGAGCACAAGTATCAAAGCAGAAAAATGAGCTCGCAAAATGTTCAACTGAACAATTAAGTGGTGATGACAGAAAAATAGAGAGTAAAACCTGCTGAAAAACCATTGAAAACGTGTGGAGTTCTGGTTTCATCCATGGAATGGATGGGAATGGATCAAGCTTTGGTTTAAGATTTTTCAGTAGCAGCTCTGTGAAAATGCTGCACAGCCCAAGCTTCCTACCCTAGCCCATCCATTCAGCAAGAGTCAAACCCACTGCATCCGTCAGCCTGCCAGTGCTCCTTCCCACCACCACATACATCAGGCTCCTCTCCAACATGGAAAATCCAGCGGTTGTTTGGGTACTGCTGCCAGTAAAAGGGAAAAGCAGCCATAGGGCTATTTGTGTCTCAAGGTGCAAAGATGCAAAACATCCTTTAAGATGTAGGGTGGGCTCCTTGGTCAGTGGGTTACACCAGCATGAATTCCAAATTTTTGTCATTTTCTGAAGGCCCAGATCACTGGCTGATAAGACATAAGTGATTTCCAGAGACATCTTTGCACTTCTATGTACCTCACAACATGTTGTACTGCGAACAAAGAGCTTTAAAGGACTGAATGCAGCTGGTTTTACCTTGGAAGACATAACCCAGCTATGACAAAATGGAAGGTGTCACACACACCAGCCTGGTGGAACATCTCACTCTTTTACCAGCCATTAATTGGTAGACAGGAAAGACAGAAAAACTCTGCCCCTACCACACAAAATCACAGGCTCCTGTGACACACCCAACCCACAGAACGGGTACTCCCCAACTCCTTTCCTCATTGTGTTTCCATGGAGGACACTCCCACAGTGGGGACACCACTACACTCTGCTCCTGCCACCCAGCATCTCCATTCTGGCCCCACCATAAGTGATCCCTGATGCCAAGGGAGCTTCTCTGAGGCCAGTGGAACACCCATGATCTGCTGGTCATGAGGACTTAAGAAAAGAATCACACTGCTCTCAAAGACCTTGCTTTTTCCCACACAGGTTTTCCCATCCACTCACCTCCACAGAGCATGATGGGAAGAGAGAAAAACTCACACCACAACTCCAGCTGCACCCAGGACAGGGGACACAGCAAGTGATTTGATGGAACTGCCCAGCCAGGGTCCAAGTGATAGCCCTTTGTTCTGATTGTCTTTCAAACACAGTGGCTCACAGCCCTGTTTCAGGTGACAGCCTCTGTGCAGTACCCAGGCTCTTGTTGCCATTGCCCCATGGAGTTTTTTTCTTCCTGGCACAAGGCCCTGCTGCCCCAGCACAGACAAAAGAGAAGGCACTTGGATTTCACAACTCGCTCCATGCTCAGCAGGAAACCGTGACATTTCCCACCACTTTTCATCCAACACAAGTATGAGCTGGGCTGGTATTTATGATGTATCTGCCACATTAAATGAGTCCTGTGGGTTTTGATGTAAATGTAAATGCTGCTATTGATACAATCATGACAAGAAGCTCACCACAAAACTCCTGTTCAGCCACGGCATCCCATCAGCATCCAAGATGCTCTGCTCCGTTTGCCCAGCTGAAGCCCCTGGAACCTGCATTCCCAGAGGGTCCTAAGTGATGCCCCAGCCTCCCTTGTCTCTTCCCTGCCAACAGCAGGGTGAGTGTATGTATCTGCTGTTCCCTGGGGGCCAGCACAGGTGACTGTCCCTAAATCCCTCTTTCAGGTGTGTGGGATAAGAGCTTAAAACTGTAAAAGGAGCTGCTTGCTTTGCAAGGGGAGTGTGAGGGATAAATCACTGCAGCGCTGCCCGACGAGAGCTGCACAGCCAAGCACTGAGTTGAAACCCACAGGGTGCAAACACACACAGGAGTCACTGGCCCTCAAACCTGAGCAGAAGGCTCAAGGCTTGGGGTTTGCTTTTAATCAGAATTGGTGCCTTTGCAGCCTTTTCCTTATGGATATGCCAACCATCAGTCAACAGGCAAAGAGGATGTGGCTCCATCTGCCAGTGCTGATCAGAAGTGAGGCCACTGGGAGCAATGCAGCTGTGCCAGGATGAAGCTACATCAGCCCTTTTCCACATGAACCCTTCTCTCTACCAGAGAGATTTCCCTCCTATCACTGGATTTGAAGTATGATGTAAAAAAAGAAAAAAAAGGGGGGAGGGGGCCACACATGGTTAGACAAGCCCCCTATTTTAAGAGAATTAAAAAGCAATTATTGCTTAAAAAAAAAAAATCTGTGATTCTTGGGAAATATTTCTAGGCCAGAAGCACCCCTGGACACCAGGGTTAAACAGGGCATAAAGTCATTTTGCTTCTGACTGTTCCTGCAGGTACTGGCTCGGGTGCCAGCTCAAGGAGCCCCCAGACAAGGCACACACACCAGTCCCTGTCACAACTGGGCAGGCTTCCCCAAATCCCAGCCCCAGTGCTTCCAAGTCAAATGGGATCATTTTGCAAGTTTCCCTACTCCTGAGCAATTACATTCCCATGTCAGAGAGGAGGGAGCCAGTTAAGCAGGGATACATAGTTCGTTTAAAATGCTTAATATTTCTAGTTTCACTGTAATTATATCCTGCAGATAAAAATGGTGCTTAAGGTCAAACAAATCCTCCAGGAGAATATGCACTGCATGGAAACTGTTTGGGTTTTTTTTTAACTGGAAAGGTTGTATAAATACTGCAGATTGAGAACCTATAATTATCCATTAAAATCACTCTGAGTCTGCTGAATTAATATTTGTCCATGTTCAGCCTCTAGTCTCTTATTTATAAAGTTTACACGTGCCCAAAAATCAGCTCAGGCAAGAGGCAACTGATCAGAAATACATTTTTTCTGTACCCTTCCTTTGGCATTAGAGGGTGATGCTCTGCGGAGGAGCAGCTCCAGGGATGGGGGCTGGGCTGGGCTACCACCATCCTGCAGCCAGTGCCCCACCAACCCTTCTGCAAAGGCAGGACTCACTGCTCCATGCCCTCTACAGACACATCCCTGTGTTGTCCCCGAGCAGTGCAGGGCTGCAACAACTCAGCTGAAGGAAGCTCCCTGCCCCAGAAAGGCTTTCACCCCACCACTTCCACATAGAATCATGTAATCATTAAGGCTGGAAAAGATCAAGTCCTGGCATCAACCCTGCACCACCACCATGTTCACCGTTAAACTATCTCCTCAAGGGCCATATCCACACGGTTTTTGAACACTTCCAGGGATGGTGACTCCACCGCTTCCCTGGGCACAGCTTTACAACTCTTTCTGTGACTTTTCTTCCCCCGATATTTAATCTAAACCTCTACACATTTGCAGCAGCTCTGATGGTTGTTGCCTAAGTCTAATCCCACTGTTTGGGTGCAATCTCCAAATCTGCCCAGGGATGGAGAGGCAGCCCTTGCAGTTGTCATGCAGAGATTCATAAAGGGGGCGGTGGTGGCCTTTGCTCTGGAAATACTCCTCTGGGAGCAATGAGCAATGTGACAGCCAAGCCCTGCAGCTGATACACTCACCCAGGGGGAGCAGCACAGTTACTCACCAAAGCCCCAGCTCCACTCTCCTCCAGCCTTGCCCTGCTCATACACATCCCTCTGGAGCAGCCCCAGGCAGGGAGCTGCCTCCCCTGACTCCTTAGAGGAGCAGAAAGAGGCTCCCACTCCATCCTTTGCCCTCCTGTTGTCCTCCAGAGGTTGTTTTCCCAGGAAAGGAACAGGTGGCACCTGGCACAGGCCCCAGCACCGCTGGGCTCCCCTCAGGGGGATGAAGTTTGCTCCCCCACCAAACACCCCTGTTCAGGTTCCCTGCAGCCACGTGAGCCAGGTCTGGCTCCCACATGGGTGAAACTACGGACAGCATCGCTGCCAGCAGCAGCCTCTGCATCTCCCCAAATCCTCCCCTCTCGTTATTATAATGATCCAGGCTACAGAACTGCAGAAACTGAGCCACTGCTTTTGTCCCCAGAACCAGCAAAGCCATCGTGAGGTTCAGGATATGAACTCCAGCAATGGGCACTGCCCCAGAACCGGGGTGAAGCATTGCAAGACCCAACCTGTCACCCTGCTCTCCATCAACCACCTCCGGACCTGAGGAGGGTGACATCTGTCTGTTCCCTGCAACTGTGGCTGAACAAAAACCACAAGAACTGGGAGTCACACACACCAGAGTCATGTCCCCTTGGACACAGTCCCACAGGAGCAGATCTCAGGATACCTTTTTGGTGGAGGCTCACAAGAGCCACCAGCCAGCAGGGGCTGCCAGGAGCTATATATATCTTGCCTGGATTTGAACTGCCCGTGAACCTTCACCACAAATATTTGGAGGAAGGGGAGGGGGTAAAAGAAACAAAAACATTTTAAAAAATTGTCTCAGCAGTGAGAAAAACTATCAAACAACCAAAGGCAATTGAAAAATTAGGTACTTCCAAAGCTTGATAACTTTATAACTGATGTGGAATCCGGCAGCTTGAGCACTGCTGTGCCAACCTCCTTCCTCAACCAGCTGTGCTAAAGCCAAGGGGCAGAGGAAATCCACAAATCCTCATGCTGACTCCTCCTCACCCACTCAGGAACCTTGGCCTCCCCAAATGCTGACAGGGAGAAAACCCATGGCATGGACCTCAACCTTCCTCTCCCCTCTCAACCTCCATCTCTGAGCATCTCCCTGGGGACAGGTACATCATTAGCATATATTTACATTTGTGCTGAGGCTGGGAGATAGGTTTTCCTTTTGGATTCATGGATGTAAAGCCAGAGGAGCTCTGCAGGTGTCAAGGGGGTACATGAGACTTAAGGGCAACACACTCGCTCCTCTGAGCTGCCACCAGCCACAGCCTGAGGAAGCAGAGCAGGCTCTGTGGGCGAGGATGGAGGGAGGTTGGGAGTGTTATCTCAGTGGATCTGTCCCTGTTATCAACGGGCACGGTTTACTTCCCACAGATGCACTTGGGGGGAAGGTGCTGTTGGAGCTCACCAAGGCTTTTCTGACCATTGAAATCATTTGGATCTCAGTAGAGCTCTTCGAGGTGATGCCCTCTCTGCCCTGGCCAGGCTCAGCCCTCCCAGCAGAACACCCCTGCCATGGAGGATAACTGGATTAATGTAGGAAAAATCCCATGTTTTCCAGCAGGGATTTATCTCCTCCAAAAGCAAACTACCATCACCAATAAGCACTGATGTTTACACACCAACACCCTGCCCACAAGAAAAAAACAAACCATCAAACACAAAATCTGTGCAAATACATCTCTGGTCCAAGCCAATCCACCCATGAAGCCAAAGTTTGGTACCAAAAGCCACTGAGGTGCAGCAGAAATGCTTCCCAGCATCCAAAGCACACCCTGGCATGGATGAAGGGCTTCTCTGGTTTAAAGGTGTAATTTATACTCAGCTCCTGAGTTAGTAAAACCCTGCAGCCCTTTCAGCACATGTCAAAGCACCCTGCTTCATGTAGCAGGCCCAGAGGGTAGCACTCAGCCCTCTGCATGGGAAAGGTCTGTTCCTGGAGGATCCAGCTCCCTTAATGGAGCAGGGAGCAGCCAGCAGTCCAGGGAGGGATGCAGTTCCCTGGGAAATCGATGCCAAAGGAAGATAGGGTGGAGCCTAGTGCTTTTATAGAGATTATTTGGAAAGAGAAGAACCCGAGCAAAATGGCTTTTCCCTAGGGAACTCGGGACCTTTGTTTCTCTCCAGACATGCTCAGGATGGCTGTGTGACTTGTGGGCCTGATGCCGGGTTCCCAGTATGACTTGGAAATGGAGTTTTGTGCAGGAAAGGGAGGGGACCCACCAACTGGTACCTCCTGAAGGACGTAGACAACAGGGCCAGTGCCACGTGGAGTGGAGGCATCTCCAGCTAACCCCTCCCGGGGCCACTCCCATCTTTTTGAGAGCACAAGCTCTGCTTCAGACCTGACTCTTTTAGCATCCAGTTCTCCTTCTTTCCTGTCTCTGCCAGCAGGCTCACAAACCTCTCCCCACTGCAAACAGTCCTGGACCAAGTGATTACAGCCCACTCCAGCCACGAGTTCTCCACTCGCTGCCTTCCCCCAGGGATCCCTTATTTTTCCACCAGGAAACTCAGGGCAGAGATTTGAAGGCAGCCAGGAAAACTCCTTTAACTCAAAGGAAAGAGCATTCCTACCTCACCTCCATCCCACCGCCACAGCCAGAGGGCAATGCTGACCTGATCCCTCTGCTGCAGACACCACTCAACCTCCCCAGGTCGTCACTCCCAATGAGAAAATTTTGGCTAGACATTTTCCAAAACCTTTGGGAAAGATGTTGTCAGCGCCACTTTGGCAAACCGAGTGTATCAGGCAAAACTCAGAGGCTGAGGAGACATTCCCTTGGGGCTCTGCCAGGCTGTGTGTCCCTCCTTTCCGGGGGGAAACAGGCAAGGCACAGAGATAGTGGCAGCCTCACAGTCTCAGAGGGGCCCACTCTTGGGGTCATGGCCAGGGTGGCCCAAGGAAGACAGGGAACACCTGCTCTGAGCTCGGCTTTTGGAAAGGCACACACCAAAATGTGTATGTGTGTATATATATATTTTATATATATATATTTATATTTCTATATATAAAATGGGCAGGGCTGCTGAGCAAGGCCAAGAGGGGTAGGGAGAGCTGCAGAAATTGCTACCTGCAGCCACATGTCTCCACGACCATGTCCTCGTACTGTTTGTAAACCACATTGTTCCCAGAGTCTATATAGAGGATGCTGATGGGGCTGAGCTTGGAGGGCACGCAGCAGCTCGGGGGGGTGGACTCCGGGTCCATGGAGTTCATCAGGGTCTGGATAATGGCGTGGTTGGTGGGCTCCAGGTGGGAGCGCAGGGGGAAGTCGCAGACCCCCTCGCAGTGATACGCCTCGTAATCCAGGGGGGCGATTATCCAGTCATCCCAGCCCAGCTCCTTGAAGTTCACGTGCAGGGGCTTCCTGCTGCAGCGGGTCTTTGCCTTCTTCCCATGGCCTCTGCCCCCAGACCGGGCGGCAATGGTGGTCCTCCTCTTCCTCCTCTTGGCATACACCTCCTGGCTGGGATCAGGGGGCTCCAGGAAGGGGGGGCTGCCCAGGGCCTTGATCTTATCCCGGATCTCCTTGAAGAGGTTCTCCTTCCTCTGGGTGCGGGAGAAGGCCACGAGCAGGGCTCGCTCATGGGGCTGTGGCCGGGGTTTGCCGAAGCCCAGCTGCCGGGGGGGCAGGAGCTGCCCCGACTGATCCAAGACAATCCTCAGCAGGAAGCACAGCAGTTTTCCCGAGAGCGATCTCTGCCTCTGATCTCGCAAGGCCTCCCAGACATCAAACACCTCCCATCTGGAGGAGCCCGTGTCCAAAATGTCTGCAGCCCTGGAGTCCAGCAGCCGGGGCTCCTCGCCATCCTGGCTGGGGCAGGTGGCAAGGAGGAGGTGGTGGAAGGTGCCTTCGGGGGACAGGGCCAAGCTCCGGTTTTCAGGGAGGGAGCGCAGAATCCGCAGCTCTGCGCCCGTCACCTCCTCTGCCTCAGGCAGGCTGGAGATGTCAAAGAGGTATCGCTGCTCAAAGGCAGATGGGGAGGCATCTGGAAGAGATAACACAGAAGAAAAAGAAAGGAAAAAAAATTAAAATATCAGCAAGCCAAAGCAAAGCTCTCATTATGGTGAAGTGCAAGGGATGCAGAGCTAATGGGAGAGATCTCACTGTGCAGCACAGCTCCCTGAGCATCCCAGCGGGACACAGTCTTCGTGTCCTGCATCCATGAGCATCACTCTGGCTGGGAGCACCAAAAACAAATGAGGAGGAGAAGGTACAGAGGGAGGGAGGAATCAATTCAAACAAGTGGCTTCTCATCAGCACTCTTTCCCCACATCCTGAGGAGGCTTCTCTGTCTCCTCCCAGGTATTCCAGTGACCCCAGATGCACTGCTATTCTGTTTTGGCACAGAAGCCACACCTGAACCTGTGCAGCACATTACCATCCCCAATCAGCAGGTTGTCACTGATTTTCTCTGCCCCAAGTGTCACACACATACACATGCTGTTAAAAATCCCATTTCCGCCTTGCAGATAGGCACAGGCACACAGGTCTGATAGAGGTACCCCCAGAGGATGAAAGTGAGCCCAGCCTCAGTTTGTCACTATTTTTGGTGGATCTGAAGACCTGACACAGACTTGTGCAGTTTCTGACACTGAATAAATATAGTCAATGTGAATTAAAAAAAAAAAAAAAAACACTGAAGGCGGTGGAGCTGGGAAGAAGAGATGAATTCAGTTCTGGGAGGGTCGTTTTTTGTTTTCTCCCTCGTTAACGAGAAACCTGGCCTGGGGCTGCTGCAAACATCTCTGCTGTGCCCGGAGCACCCCGACTCGCTGCCGGCAGAGCCCTACTCGACACCCCCGCCCGGCACCCTCCCACCCCCCGCGGCAGCGCCGCTGGGTGCAGCCTGCACCGCCCGCCGGGTTTTCTCCCCGTCATTTGCTGCTGCTGCTGCTGCTATTATTATCATTAATAGTAGTATAATTATTCATTATAGCTATTATAATTTCTATTTGAAAAGCAGATCTAAAATTCCTGTGAGGAGCAGATAAGAGCAGATAAGGAGATCCCTTTGAAGAGTTCATCTGGTTTCGTTTTGTGCTGAAACTTCCCAGGACCTGTGCGCAGTTTTCGCCCAGCTCTCCCAAGCCGAGCACTGCCCACCCTCCCACCGGAGCATCCTCCCCCCGGTCCCGCCTCGCTCCCTCGACGTTTCCCCTTCAGCTTCCAGTAAACCCCCTCCCGCAAAGGCTGCCGGCAGGATACGGCCCCTTCTGGGTGTGGGAATGGGGTTTGGGGATGGCGCTTGGGGGACTCTCCCACCCCGGGGCAGCCGGCGACGAGGGGCGGCTGTGCTGCTTTTGAGTTTGCGTTTTCATTTTATTCGATCGGGAATGTATTATTTTTTCCCCCAGCCGAGCGAACTCAGCCGGCAGGGAGCGAAGTACATATACACATGTATTTGTTGGAAGTATACCGTTAGGTGCCTATATGCATTTGATTATCATTATTAGATCCGCAGATATGAAGAGGGCAAAAGAGGACGAAGAGGGAGAAGGGGACCGCAATGCCGAGCTCAGCCGGCGGCGTTAGCGGGAGCCGCTCCGGAGCGCCGCGGCCGCCGGCGGCCGAGCACCCCCGGGGCACCGCGGCTGCGCTCCCTCCTCGGCCCGGCCCATCGCGGTGCCCCGCGGAGTTTTTCGGGCTGCAAAGGCTCTGGCGGGACGGGGATGCCGTGCGGAGAAGCTGCTCTTAAACTGCGCCGCAGCCCCCGGCCCCGCATCAGGCGGCGGGAGGTCCCGAGAGCCGCCCGCACGGCCGCCCGCCCCGTCCTGGCTGGCTGCACCTCGCACCCCGTCCCGAACCGCACGCCCAGCACCAAGCGTCATCCTTGATTGATCCCGACTGCCTGTGCAACCCCATCATCACCCCCGACCCCCGCTCAGCACCACGCTCATGTCCGTCGGCAAGTAGTGCCAGGCACAAACCGTTTGCTGTCCCCATCGTCACCCTCCTAAACATATGCTCACGCACAACCCCACTCCCAGCCCTGTACTCGCCCGCACTCCCCCGCTCATATTCGCGCACGGCTTCATTCCCGTTAAAAAACCGGGATGCGCAGCCCCTATCCCGTGAAGCTCCATCCCCTGCAACCACCCCGTGCGGAAACCAACGCACAGCCCCATTCCCCAACCAACGCACAGCCCTATTCCCCAACCAACGCACAGCCCTATCCCAGGCACGGCCCCGTGCTCGGACCAACGTGTGAACATCCTCTCCGCGTGCCACCACGTCCCCAAACTCACGCTCAAAGTGATGCACAACCCCGTGTGTCCATCCCCACATCCACATAGGAGCACGATCCTCACATCCATGCACAATTCCATCCCCAAGCCCCATCCTCATTCCGAAGCCCATTCCCAAGCCCAAGCATCGACTTCTCTCCCGCCCGACGGCGGGGTCCCGGCGGGGCGGCCGGTCCACGCTCCCCTTCCCGGCCGCGGGCGCTGCGCTGAGCGGCGCGGGGGGACGCGCTTCCCGCACTCACCGCTGCGCGCCCGCTCCGCGAAGCCCGTCACGGTGTCGGCGCGGCGGCCGGGGGCGCGGCGGGCGGCCAGGCGCTGGTACAGGGCCACCATGTAGTGATGCGGCACCACGGTGCCGTTGCGGAGAGCCCCGTCCCTCCGCGGCGGGGAGGAGAAGGGGGAGGCGGCGGCGGCGGAGAAGGAGGAGGCGGAGGAAGGCGCGGCTGCCGAGGGTCGCTGGGGAGCGGCCGCTGACGGGCCGCGCACGGCGGCGGCCTCCAGCCCGCGGCGGAGGCGGCAGGCGCCCAGCAGGCAGAGGCAGAGGGCGGCGGCGGCGGCGGGGAGGCGCATGGCGGCGGCCCGGGGCTCGGCGCGGAGCTGCTGCCGCCGCCGCTCCCCGCCCGCTTTTGAACATCGTCTTCGCCGGCCGCCGCCGCCGCCGCCGCCGCCGCCGCCGCGGCCGCCCGCGCCCGGGGGCGCCCCCTGCCGGCCGCTCGCCCCACCCCGCCCGAGCGCCGCCCGCGCCCCGCGCCCGCCCCGGCAGGTGAGAGACCCCCGGATGCCCCCCGGAGCCCGCTCCGCCTGTCCCGGCAGGTGAGAGACCCCCGGATGCCCCCCGGAGCCCGCTCCGCCTGTCCCGGCAGGTGAGAGACCCTCGGATGCCCCCCGGAGCCCGCTCCGCCTGTCCCGGCAGGTGAGAGACCCCCGGATGCCCCCCGGAGCCCGCGCCGCCTGTCCCGGCAGGTGAGAGACCCCCGGATGCCCCCCGGAGCCCGCTCCGCCTGTCCCGGCAGGTGAGAGACCCCCGGATGCCCCCCCGGAGCCCGCTCCGCCTGTCCCGGCAGGTGAGAGACCCCCGGATGCCCCCCGGAGCCCGCTCCGCCTGTCCCGGCAGGTGACAGACCCCCCCCAGATACCCCTCGGGCCCCCCCTCGGACCCCGCCCCGGCTCTCCCGGCAAGAGAGAGAACCTTCCAGGCTCCGGCCCCCCCACCCGGTGGGGACAACCCACACCCCTCATTTGGCGGGGAGAGCTGCGTCCCACAGCCCCGTGCCACGGCGTCACCCCAGCCTAACTGTGGGGTGGGACGAAGTTGTGTCCGACTTTGGAAGGCTGCCCCAGTTCGGGATGGCGAGAAGTTGGGGGGGCACCGCCATCTCTGTGTGCAGGGGTCGTTTTTCGGAGCGGGGAGCCCCCCACCGATGACTGGACCGAGAAACTTCACCCCTTATTGGAGGGTGTCACCCACCACCCCGTAGTGGGGCGGGGGTCCCGGTCCCACACTGGAGATGAGGCAGCCCCGGCTCTATTTCGAATGGAGGAACCACGTTCCGGGCAGACCGCTTTCCCCCGACACTGGCCCGCGGGGGTGATGCTGCCGGCGGGGCCGGGGCCGGGAGCGGCCGGGGGAGCCGGAGCGACCCGCTGTGGGGCGGCCCCGGGGCCCCGGGCTCTCCTGCACCGCTCCGAGATGCCCCGGGCTGCCCCGAGCCTCCATCGGCCCCGGTAATTCCGCCTCGGAAGTCCGACACCGGAGCAAAACAAAGCCCCGGCCGGGCTGCGGGCTGATGTTTTCCCTCGCACGGAGGGTTTCCTTGGTAAAATTCAGATGTTTCCTTGGGTGTCGATTAAAATAACAAAGTGGGGTATTTACTAGGATGTTATTTCAAGTCTCTTAAGTCCCTGGTTATGTCTGTTGCGATTTCTCCGCAAATACAAAAACAAGCGCTGCGATGATTTATTTGAAGGAATGTAGGTGTTTCGCCAAAACAAACACGGATTTTTTTTCCCTTCTCCCCCCCGAAACAATTGCTTCTCACGAGCATTTGTCACTGCAGCCTCTTGGATTTCTTTCTGCTGTAATTTTACAGGTGTTTTGTCACAGTATCGCAAGCGGGTTTCTAATGCCAACCAGCGGCTTTGCTCGGTATGTACACACACACTGTGCAGAGACACAGACGCTGCTCCCAGGACACCATCCCAAGAAATCCCTGTCCCATGCAGTGCTGGATGGCCAGGCCTGAAGCCATTTGCACACCTTGCACAGCACTTGCAGAGTTAGCACAGCCTTTGCACAGGGCTTGCACAGCCTGTACATGGAGTGTACATGGCTTGCATGGCATTTGCACACCCAGCGTGTTCACACAGGGCCTTGCACACACCAGCCCCCCAGCAGTCAGTGACCCCCGGGAGCCCTAACCCAGCTGGGGCAGGAGGCAGAGGAAGGGCCAGCAAGAGGAAGGCTTCACTAACTGTTATTCTTTTGTCAGTCCCTTATTCAATACAGCCTGATGCTCTTCAGAGAGTAAAGGTCATTTTTAAAAACTGTCTGACAAGGCCTTCCAGCCCCTGAGGCCTCACTCCCCCCTGGCCAGGGTGCTGAGACTCCACTCGGGAGCCCCCACAATACCAGCACATGGCAGTAGGGCTGAGTGCTCAGGGCATCTCTTCCCAAAGATGGGAAGGCTGAAAAGTACTGTCCAGTCCTGTTCCACTCAACCCCACCTCGAAGAGCAGCCCCAGGCTCCAAGCTGATGCTGCTGCTGATGCTCCTGATGCTCCTGCTGCAGTGCATGGCAGCACTCCCTTCCAATGCTGCCCAAGGAAGGGATCAAAAGGGTCAGCAAAAGGGTGGAAACATGATGGGATGGGAAGGACTGTCAAATCGGCAGACAAGTGTATCCATAAACCTCTGGTCTTCTTGCAATGTTTTCTGGAGCATCCTGCCTGGAATCATTTCACACAGTCAGTTTTATGGGAAACAGTGCAAGGTACAAAAATGGTGAGTGTAGGCCTAGCCTCAAGCCCCCAAGACTGTACATCCTCCTGCAGGTTGGGGTGCATGTACCTGCCACACATGTGGAACCCCAAGCTTCACCCTGGGACTGGAACTGTCACTGCATTTTTCATGTGTATCTTTCAAAAATTAAAGTTACATTGATACAACAGACAGCTGTGCCTCCTGTTTATCCTTTCCTCACCACTTCTTTTGCCCACAGACCAGTCCTCTTCTCAGCCCCCAGTGTGGCACCGGCACCAAATCCCTGCCTGGTGCAAGCTGGCTGAGCTGAACAATGGGTTTGCACCACACCATCCTTGTCCCTGTGCACAGCTGTCCCCATGACAGAGCATTGTGCTGCTGGGTGACAAGAGCCAGATCGCTGTCCTCACAGTCTGTATGGAGACCCAGACACAGGCACACACATACCCACACAACCCCAGTGACATGGACACACATCTGTGAGCCAGACACACACCACGCACACATGCCCACACCAGAAGGCACATGAATGAACATGCACACACACACAGGTACACCAACCCAAGCAGCAAATCCTGCCTGGCCGTGCCGGAGGGTAGATGTGAAATCCCACAGCCCATCCTCTCAACCACACAGTGTCTAGCGAGACACGCGAGCACTGACTTTCCCATCTGTTCTCCATTGCAGCCTCATTTAAACCCTTTTGGGCTTTCTTGAATTTCCATCAGCCCAGCCCAGCCCAGCTGCAAGACCTTCCCAAGCCTCCCGAGCCCTGCACAGCAGCACAGCAGCTCCTGCCCCCAGTCCTTCCCTGTGCCGGGGACAGGCTCCCCTCTCTCCCACTGCAAAACTTTTGCGCATAATTTCACGCTGGCAAAAAGCCACCTTCTACCAGCCCCCTTCCAAACCCAAATTAGCACGCTGCTGCAGCAGCAGAAATTGGAGAGGAAAGGCTGCAGTTTTATTTTACAACTCAATTAGCAAGTTTATACAGAAAAAAACACCCACATAACTGAGGGAGATTTTATGTCCATTCAGCTTCACCAGCAAACAGACTTGTTTCTCCTGAGGGCACTCCCCACTGCTGTGGGCACAGTGATGTGCTCCTGCCATGGGGCCCCTCAGCCAACGTAGTGATCCTGGATCCAGCCCTGCTCACTTGCTCCATCTTTCTTTGCTCTTACAGATCCTCTGGGTATCTCCATCACAAGCTGAAAAACACAGATTTGAGACTGTCCTGACACCCTGTTCACCGAGTATTAATTCAGAAGTGAGCCAAAACCTAAGATGAAGGGCCGCATTTGCCTCTAATTTTTCCCTAAGAACCAGTCCCAAATAACATGAAGCCAATGGCTGTATGCCCAGGAGGGATCCTGACTCCTGAAACAGCTTGCACCATGTCCCACTACAGTTTCTCCCTTCCTTGACTAATAGACCCTTCTGGTCAGGCTTTTGGAAATAAGCGGACAGTCATCTCACTAAGCCAGTTTTCTCACTGGGAAAAATTTTTCCCAGATGCTGATTGCTTCAGGCTCAGGAAGGAATCATTCCTGTCTGGCTGACACTTGGGCTTGTCCCCTCTGTTGCAGTACCCCTTCCTCCGCTCCCTATTTTTGTGCCCAGCACCGCCCTGCTTGCCCTTCTGCATTGTCCATGGCAGATGGGGACCTTTGCGTGTGGAGCACTGAATCATTTCCATGCACAGGGGTTCAGTTCTGGTCAGGGTGAATCACCCTACCATGGCTACATCCTCTTGTGCAGCTATGGGCAAGGTCCCAGCCTGGCAGAGGGGCTGCCCTGCTGATGCTCTTCAGCACAGCAATGAATTTGATTTAACTAGAACCCCACCAGGCATAGAAGACCACTTCTCAAATGAGGAAACTGAGGCAGAAGGGAAATCCTCAAGGAATATCCATATGCCTCATGTCTCAGCCCATTCGCAGAGCTCTGCACCTCCACCTCACCTTTCCTGTCCCCAGCCCTTTCTGATGGAACAGAAATAAGCTACAGTGACAAAACGCCTCCATGCTTCAAAACTGGAGGTGTTTGTGGCTGTTTCTGTTAGCTGAGCCAGTAGGGCTCCACCAACTTTTCAAGTCTTGAGCAAGTTCAGAGTGATAAGAATACTGATGCCAGTGCCTATTTGGAAGAGTGTGTTTTCATGTAGTGACCACACAAGAAGCCTCTTGGGGCTTCTCTTAACAAATGTCTTCTAGTGAGATGGCTACAAGTGATGGCAGGGCCAGCTCAGCAAGTAGCTAAGCAACAGCATCTTTTTCTTTCCAAATCTTCCAGCAACTCCTTCCAAAACTTACTTAAACTGAAGCCAAACTGAATTCTTTCTGATTGTCTGCACAGGGATAGACAAGGAAGACAAGAAAAATCAAGGTACAAACTCCATGCATGAAACATCAGATGGATTCAAGGACCCTGTAGGCTGCTTTGCTTCAGGCTCAGAGACCTGACGTCAGCTTAGTCTGGCTGCCTAAAGCCGTGATTGTCTCTCATCACTTTCTATTTGAGCACTGTGCTCTAGCTAGGGGACAGGAGACTTATGGAAATGCTTTGCTGAGAGTTCAATCTTTCTGGAAACAAAAAAGCTTCTTGAAAAAGGCTTTCCTCAGGGAAAACTGTTCTATTCAGCATCTGGTCAACAGGGTCTGGCATAAGCCACCTGAAAATAGTGAGTCAAAACACAGTTGAGCACTCAGTCAATTAAAAAAAAAAAAAGCCCATTTGTTTTTTGAAAAGTGCAGAGTCAGCAAGTAATTTGTCAATGCACCAAGTACAGACGCTGGGTCATGGTGATGACTCACCCCAAGTGTCCTCATGCATGTCTAGGCCAGCATCTAGTTGGAAGGGGTGGGATTCACTTCCCTGCTTTCTGGCTTCCTTCTCAGCCTAACTAATCACCTTCTTCCCATTACTAGTTCCTGGAGGGAGAGCAATACCTCCAGAAAGCAGTTCCTACAGCGTTAACACAGAGCCCAGCTGAGACAGCTGTTGCAGAGGTGAAGAAAGCCCTCAGCTGCCTCCTCCCCACCCCTGGATGAACATGTGAGATGTCACCAGGGGAAGCACTGTCCTACAGCTTTTCTCAAGCTCTGCTCCATGATTCCTTATTTTTACATATTAAATCCTTAGATCTCCACTCAGTCTTTTTTTCTCTTACCAGTTTCCCACATCACTGTGCTCCTCCCCAGCTTCTTGTCCTCCAGCTCCCAGTCTCTTTGTGAAGGCTCCTGAGATTTGGAGGTATCAGGGAGGAGAAGGGGAGACCTGTCTGGGAGAGTATTTGCCAGCGGACACCCAAGGGAACACCAGAAAAGGAACAGAGTACCTCACCCTGATCTTTCTAGTTCCCAACTATTCCTAGGAGATCCCTTCTCTGCCCTCTCCCCATCCCTTCCCAGCCAGTGCTGCTCTTGGCTGTTGTGTCATGCTCACTTCTCTGCCACTTAAGACAGAATTACTCCATACAAAACCCACGTCCTTTGCTTTCTATCGCAAACTGAAGTTATTGGTAATAACTCCAATAATAACTGGTTATCTCACTCATAACTTTCTGGATGCAGCTGTTCACCACTATGAACATGGAAGGAAGGTGTTTGGGGTGTTTTTTCCCTTTAAGTTATCTTCGATCCCTGTGGTATTGTTGCTACTTTTTCTCTCTCGTTCATTTCAATGCTTGAATCCCATGATTTTATTTTCCACCATAGACCTGACAAATTGAACTAAATTCTGGCAAATTTGGTTTCCTGGACAGTTACTCCAGGGATACCAACAAGCCTTGGGGGTCAGCTGAGATGTGCGGAGGGCCAGAGAAGACCTTCCACCTCTCAGCTCCAGCCCAGCACTCCTCCCTTCACTCCTCCATTCCTGCTGCTGTGCTGGGCTGTGAGAAGGAGGAGAATTGATGGAGGAAGGTGGGTGTGTGGGTGGGGGAAAAGATGTGGCGCAAAGTTCCGTGTGATTGCAACTTTGCATGGTCTGCATCACCTTTGTCAAAGATTGTCCCTGATTTCCCTGCCAGGGCAGCATGTCCTTTCATGACAGACATGGGTGGCTTGGGCCCAGAGGAGAGATGACTCTCACCTGAAAGGCCCCACAGAAACCAGCACAGACCATGGGGCAAACTGAGCAGTGCACAAACTAATTCTTACCACTGGTTCCTTCTGGTCTCCTATCCAGTTCTGCATTTTAACCCCATAGTTTCTGCTTTTCTTTTCCATCTTGCCTTTTCCAACTTTTTGTTTTGTAAACATTTAGTGCCGTGGGCCTCTTTCTACTTCATCCGCTGAGCAGCACATGAAGCTCAGAGAAGAACCCATCCCACAGGGTGACCCCGTCCCAGTTCAGCAAAGGGGCCGAGTGGCTGCGGTGGGACCGAGCATCTTCGGGAAGCGCCCGGACACGGCTCTCCCAGGGCAGGAGCACCATCTCCTGGAGAAGGGATTTATAGCACTGAGAATCCATATAGGTGTTTCCCGCGGCACAGATGGAATGTGGAAGGCACTAGCAGTTTGGAAGGCACCCACTCTGGTTTCTCTCTCTGTAGGCTGTGAAACACATGAAAAGCAACCCAGTACAAGTGTGTGCTGTGTACAGAGGAGGGAGATGGAAAACTGGCTGAAAATGGGAATACATTTTGTGGGGACATCCCTTTTTCTCTGTGTTGTGCATTAAACAGACTTGAGCGTGAGTTGCAGGATCAGGTGTTAAAATTTTTACTACGGGTGTATCAGGTGAAGTTCCATCTTATTTCACATTTTAGACTCTGTCTCAAAGAGTCATCGAGTTAACACAAAGAGCAAATCATATCTTGCTTAAGGAAGGGTTCTTTGCATAGTTTTGAGGTGTAATTCTGAACAAGCTTTCTGCCTGTATATCTTTCCATTGGTAAACACAATAGAAGGAGACATATGCAATGTATTACATCCTGCAGCCCCTGCATATTTATTTAGTTCTCCCACTAAAGTTAAAGGCATGCCTCTGGGCAGGGACAGCCGCATGGATGGAGCCACTGACACATTCCAGTGTGGGATGTCAAGTGCCCTATTAGGGACAACCTTGATTTCCTAACACATCATAGTGGTGTGTGCTCACAACTGCCTATCTCAGTTCTTTGAAGACAAGCTGGTGTGGGCTGTACAGACATCAGTATTTAGGTAGCATCTGTTTCTGCCTCAACAAGAAAGGCACAGATCTGTAATTTAGAGAAGGACACAAAGATGATCTCAGGGGTGGAGCACCTCTCCTATGAAGACAGGCTGAGAGAGCTGGAGCTGTTCGGCCTGGAGAAGAGAAGGATCCAGGGAGACCTCACTGCAGCCTCACCGTACTTAAAGGGGACGTATAGAAATGAGGCAGAACAATTTTCTTTTCACAGATAGATAGTGATAGGACATGGGGGAATGGATTTAAACTAAAAGATGAGAGATTTAGATTGGCTATTAGGAAGAAATTCTTTACTGTGAGGGTGGTGAGGCACTGGAACAGGTTACCCAGAGAAGCCGTGGATATCCGGTCCCTGAAAGTGTACAAGGGCAGGTTGGATGGGGCCTGAAAAACCTGATCTAGGGAAAGGTGCCCCTGCCCATGACAGGGAGGGGAAAGGGGGTGGGGGGGAAGGTGGGGCAGAACAAGATGATATTTAAGGTCCCTTCCAACCCAGGCATTTTTATGATTCTATGATTTATATTTAATGCAGGCAACATGCTTGCTTTGCCTTGCCCACTTGTCTGTCCTTACACACCAGAACACTTGTGTAGGTTCAGGCACCTGAGACAATATCAGATTCTTTAATGGGAATATATGGTGCCACCTGAGACATCCAGACCTCCAGCTGCTGCCTCAGAATAGAGGGGGGCGTTCTAACCTGCCTCATTGACCAGCACCATGTCTATAGATCTTTTCCTAAATGATCCAACCTAAGTGATTCTGTGAGTCATCAGGGGTGTCCTGGGTATCCTGCAGTCTGCAGAGAAACCCCAGGTACCTATTTTAGCACCTGAGCACGACTTTATGAGAAGATCATCAGAATTTAGTTGGAAAAAAATAAATAAGATGTGACTTTCTGATACTGAAGAAATCCTTGAAGAGCACAGCACTGTGTGTGGGTCACTTCAGCAGCGTACAGGCAGCTCTGCCTGTTTCTACAGTTCACACATTGATCTCACCAGGTTAGTAAGTCAAAATATGCCATTTTGGGCTCCTTCATCTGTGTCCAGAAGAAAAGTGCAGCTCAAAATGATGTAATATGACTAGGTCCTGTATGAAATGAAATGAAATGAAATGATATTAAATGATTGTTGGGAGGGCAGCTGCTGATTTGCTAACCAACACTTCACACTTGGAACAAGGAGCTGTTAAATTCTGCCACTGTCCTTTCTGTAGGGCCTCACCCTGCACGCAGACTCAGTCTGGGCTGACAGTTCTATTTTATAAGAGTCAAAGGCACAGGGACAGTCAAAGGCTGTCCTGGCCTTGACGAATAAGCCATGTGGAAACTGCAAATGAAGCCAAATCTGAATCTTCTCCATACCTTTTTTCCTCTGAATCTTCTCCATAGCTTTTTCCTTTGTACAGTAATGGCTTGTAGATACAGTATTTATAAGCTAGGTTGTGAATGTAAAGACTCACGAGCTCTTCAGGTGGACGTAATTGTGCAAGTAGAGGTAGCCACTTGGGCTACATCTAGACTAAATTAAATTGGTACCACTCATTGGTACCAAGGTCAAGTGCTGTGGATCAGCCCATGTCCACATGGATAAACTCCCATCATCTCCAAGGCTGGTGGTCATGCACAAGCTGTCAGCTGAGAAAGGTCCCTGGCCTGTGTTAGCAACTGAACTGCCCCAGGAACTATTCATCAGGGTCTGAGTCCAAAAACACACCGGAGACCTTCTTAACTCTGTGAAAATGCTGACTTGGTTCCCTGGCACTATTTAATTTACTTGTGTAAATGAAATGCTGGAGACCCTGGAGATCAGGGCGGGGTACCCAATGGGCTTGTGTGTAGAAAACCTAGGTCATTGTCAGGATTGTCTGTGGCCTTGCCCTCATTCCTTCAAAAGCTTATTCCAGCATGGCTGGGCTGGACCTTTGCCAGCCAAGAAACAGTGGCTTTTCTTGTTGGAAGAAAGGCGATAAAAAAAAAATTTAGTTAAAAACCATTAATTTAAATAGCCATGTCCATGAACTGGTAAAACCCAGAATCTGTCAGCCACTTTCTAGGTAAGAGTCAGAGCATCCAACTTAAAATGCTTGTTATAAAATATCTGTGAGCTAAACTCAGCTCCTGGAAGAAAAGTCTGGGCCTTTGATATATGGTGGGCAGCTGAGAAGTTGGCAGCAAGAGCAATGAAGAACACTGCCCTGGGGAGAGACCTCAGCCAGTGCTGGCTGGGACCTGGGACAGCCACTCTCCTTCACATCTTAGTTTTTCCATCTCTGTAGTAGCAGGTCCCTGTTGGGGGCTGCTCTTGTGGGCAGCTTGGGAAAGGGATTAAGGAAATACTAAAGGTGTATTTACAACCTTGCACAGGGTTGATATGGATGTTCCTGCTGGAGACTCAGGAAGGAAGAGTATCTTCCATGCAACCAGTTTTTCCTGAATTCCTGCATTTCCTTTTTTATTCCCCAACTCAGCACAGCCCAAACCACTTCCCCTGACTGTGTAATGCTTGGGTAGCAATTACCATTCTGGTTTTTTAATTGTAGCTTTGAACATCCGAGTGACTGATTCCAGCTTAGGCTCCAGTCATATGAAGTGGGAATGGATACAGCTGGTTGTAGGAGCAGCTTGAACAATGTGGTCTCCCAAGGAGACTTCATTTCCGTTCTCCTAGGCTGATTGTTTCTCTCACCAGGTGGTGGTTGCTTCTTCTAGCACTACAGAAAGCTGAAAACTTGACTCATGAGAGAAATATCCAAAATGTTTGCTACACCATTGTACCATAAATAGCTACATATCTCTCTGAGGATGTTATTTCCTCTGTCTTTCTGAAGCACTATCACCCATTTCTCTAAAATCTCCAGCACCCATACAGTGCCACTTTAGTATTTACTGTTTTGGAGGAGTGTGATAAAGAAGCATTTAGGGTAGATTCATTTCACTTGACCTACAACATGAGATTTGTTGGACACATATCAGCTGTGCCACTCTTTGGGCCAGAATTTTTCCTTTTGTCCACTGACTACAAAGCAAGTCTACCAGATCAGCACAGAGCAAGATGCTGAGCAGGTCAAAATCTAATTTTAAGCAAGAATAATCTCACTGTGTGAAACTGGATAGTCATGTTGTTACTGCTTCATAACACCTTTACAATTGCAACCACAAATATCTTCATTAAAAAACATGAATTTAAATACCCATGTCCATGACCTGGTGAAACCCAGAATCTCTCAGCCACTTTCTAGGTAAGAGTCTGAGCATCTGACTTAAAATACTTGTTGTAAAACATCTGCGAGCTAAACTCAGCTCCTGGAAGAAACACCATTCACCTGGAAGGATGTTCACCTTCTGACCACAGTTGTGTATGAATGACTGGCTGATGAGATGGGTTGTACTGGCTGTGCTGTGAGACAGAGGCATCTTGCAGATCTCCTTGGACAACTGGGTCACTCTATCCTGGCTTGCTGTCACCTAGAAAAGGTTGGGCCATTGAAATCTCTTTCATGGCATCTGCCAAATTAGTTATCTTGGATTGAAAAGAGTGCAGCAGAACCAGTGCGACTCAGTTTACCAAAAAACCTGCATTGTACTTCCATTTTATTTCCATCACACACTGGAGGTACATGAGAGGCGACTGAGCCAAATCAAACAAGTATCTGCTGAGTTTATGCCTCAGCCTTTCCCTTGGAGGGACACAAATCCTGGCCTCTCACCTATCGAGCTGCCAGGTTTTCACAATAGTTGGAGGAGCTGAAAGCTGTCCAGTAATTTCCTCCTCTGTTGTGTTTGGTTAAAATGGGTCATTGGGTTACTGCAGAGTTTTTCAGTGGGGAGCAGACAGTGAGACTGGCAGATACATGGAGCAACTGCATACATCTTTTCAGGAAGAGGTGCTGAAGAATAACATACTAACACCCCCTCACCTCCCAGCCCTTTCTTTTCCATGCTAATTCCGAAAGTTCAAATTTTTCCTTTTGGGAGAATTTTAGCCAGGTCCAGGATCATTCATAAAATAGAGGAATTGTTCCAACAATGACCCTGAAAGGTTTCCTAATTTTAAAAGGAAATCCAGGAACAAAACCTGGCCAGCTCTAACCTGAATGGTTCACACTGTGCTCTGGTGGGTAGTTCAGCAGAGAAGCCTGGGTCTCCATGAATCTCAGCCTTTACTCTTGCAGTCAGGAATCTTCATAAAGGGAGTTTTCACATTTCTCTCAGGTAATGAGCAACCAGGAGCCAGCACTCAAACCAAGCAGACCTTGGGCTCTTGCTCATCTCTTACCAAATAACTTAGCACAAACATAAACACCTCCAGAACCTATTTGGTGGGAGTGAGGGAAATCAAAGTAAAATCCTTGAGCACCAGCTTCAGTCAGGTGTGTGGTGATGATGGACCTGAAAAATTTGGCAAACATATTTAGGAGCCTACCTGGAAACTTGTGCAGTTATTGACTGTTCCTTCACCTTTCCTTGACTGGGGAAATACTTTTCATTGCTGCTATGTAAAGATTCAACTACCCAAAAACTATTGTTTCTTTGGGGAAAGAAAAAAAAAATTACTGTATATGTCTACTGCAGATGTGATTTTTGAATAATACAGACAATTTTTTGTATTTTAGGGCACAACTTTATTAAACTGGGGCAAACCAGGAAATCTCATATTTTCTTCTCACTGGCTACCATGAAACTTATCCATGATTTACCTAGGACCCCCAAACTTAAGAGAGGTGGAATTTTAATTCCAAGGCTGCAGCAGGTCAAGAGCCAGGCTTATTTTTCAGCAGGGATTACCTATGGTTTCTACTAGATTATTCCTGACATGTGGCTCATCATATTACAGGTTAAATGTTTAAAGCAGGGAGAAAAGCATGAGACATAATGAATAACAGCTCTATAACTCTGCTGCCTTCTCTCCAGAATAAATCTATACTGAGTTTAGGAGGTGTGTAGATTAAAAGACTGCCATGACAGGCTATCAACAACCTTACCCCATCATATAACAAGAGTGAACTTTAAATCTACCATTTTGGCTACCTTTGAAACTCACTGAGAAGCCCAGTCCTAATATAAAATCTCCTAGTGGTTCACATCTGGGTTTCGTAATTGTCATCTGAAAACAAATAGTGTTAGGAGTGATAAGTGAGTGATCATCTCACTGGAATCTTAGCACAGCCTTTTCCAGTAATGAAATTATATTTCATTTCTCCCAAATCAAGGCTGAAAAAAAGCTTTATGTTCAGCTTTTAAACTGCGTTTCCACAGACAATTTATTTTGTTTTTAACTATGTTCCTCTGCCCTTGCTTTTTTCCCCCACATTTCATATACTATACCCTAAGCAGGGCTCTGATTTCCCCTCATCCTGCCATGATTACAGCTAGAGTCCTCTGCCAGGGATTCAAAACTTGGTGGACAATTCCCTCTGGGCTTATAAACTCACTGTTGTTCTCCTGCTGCTCTGGGGGAGATGAAAAGCAAATCCATGAGCTGCCAAGAATCACACCCAGGCAGGGATGCGGTGCTGTGAGAGCTGGTCCCTGCTCAGTGTACAGGAGACAGACATGACCCTAGGATGAGTTCAAGGGGTCACACCTTGACCCTCATAGAGACCCTTCATCTCCCTGTGCCCCTGTGAAGAACAGAGAGGGATTAAACTGTAGGGCTGCAGTCCGTTTGCATCGAACAGAGGGAACAGACTCCAGCCACAAATCACTCAATATTTTAACAGTCTCTGAGAGGTTTTTCTTCCTTCCTTTAACCCTTTGTGGCACCTCAGTGCCTGCAGGAGATGGCTTGTGAGCAGTCCTTGAGCATAGGTGGCGATTCTTCCCCTTTTTCATACCACTTGGTCCCCTCCATGCATGCTGAGGCAGGCGGCTGAGAAAACTCCTCTGGGCTATGTGTCAGTGAAAGTTTAACTATAGGGAGTAAACTTTGTATCAAAAGCAAATACAAACATCAGTCCTAACTGCAAACACATCACTGACTGACTTCAGTTCTATAGAAAATCCCAGTGTAACTGGCCCCAGAGCCAGGTTTTGAGCACGAGCTGAGGGTTACACTGGAGCTGGTGGGATTGTGTGTGTGAGTGAATGGTGCCAGACAGGAGCTGGGCACTCGGCTCCCAGAGGGTGAGTGTCATGGTTTACCAGACACTATGGAGACAATTAACTCTACTGCAGGCAAAACCATCACAATGAGACACCGCTGGGGATTGCAGTCAGCACCAGTGGCCCATCCCGGGTCTATAGGTGGTATTTGAGTGCTCTCTAGTGGACAGAAAAACTACTCCAGAACAAAGCTGATGCGCAGTCCCTGAGCCTAAGTCACCCTCAGCTGAGTGTCTGAGGCATTAGGTCTGTAATATCCACACACCATGGGCCTGTGCTGAGCCTCTGGGAGCAGGATTTGGGAGGAAGGCTCAAAGCTGGGTCTTCCTGATATGTGACACTGCAGGGCAGAGGTTTGATGAGAGAGCAGTGCAGGGTGGCAGGGGATGCCCACCTCACCTGGTAAGAGCTGACTTCCAAGCACAAGTACCACCTCAACCCCTTTACACTATTCTGCAGTGCTTTTCCTTGTGTTGAAGAAAACACCTGCAGTTCCTGCTCCTGTGTGTAGTCAGTGAGTAGAAGAGCAGAGAGGTACTGTGGAAGGAGAGTAGAAACATTGGTCATGGAAGGGAAGAAAGAAATGGGGAAAAATTATATGAGTTCATTTACCAGCTGCTGCTGAGCCTCCAGGAGCCCTCTGCTCTCAAAGCCCTGCCTGTGCTGGACATAGTAGCTCTGAGGGAAAATATTCTTGTTTCACAGGACAAAGTGATAAACCACTGGGTAAAGTGGAAACCCAGACTATGTCAGTGTAAAAACAAGGTTATTACGGAAGTCAGCTCAGGACACAGTTATGTAGTAGGTAATCCCAGATCAGCAGAACCATATTACTGAACCCAAATGTTCAAAAGGTGTCCCAGAATCATGAAATTTATAAGAATATTGTATTACAGTTGGGATTTACTTATAGTAGGTATCTGAGTTTTGAGTTCTGAGAATAACTAATCTCATTTTCCTTTTATGTCTGCAAAATGACAGCTAAAAGATTTTTTATGATGGTGATAGTAAAACCAGAAACAGCCACTTGACTCATGAAACAACTACACCTCTAGTTATAGAGGTTATATGCATCTCTCCATAAACTCTGTTTAAAACCTGGCTTCTTCACTACCTCTATGTTCGGAGATCTATTGTCTTAGGCTTCCTGGACGATACCATTTTCCAGCATGAGTTCCTCTTACACAGACACTTCCCAATGCTCAGACATCTTGAACACAAATAAAACTCCTTCAACCTCCTACTGAGCTTAATTACTTGTCTCCCACTCATTCTTTTCCTTCATTTTCTAGAGACTTTTGACTGAAATCAGACTGACCTCCTTTTTTTTGAGTATCTTCTCCCACTTGGAGCAGTCATCTTTGGCCTTGCCCCATCTAAGCAGAAACCACTGAGGCTCTAATGCAGTACCACACATACCTGCAGTAAAAGAACATTGGTTTGTATTTATGCAGTTATTATATGCAAATGAATTAATAGTTTTATTACAGAAGCTATGCATAAATTAGGCTAGTAAACACTGACTGCATGAATATGCTGATTCAGTTTGCTGAGGGTACAGAAAGAAAGGGAAAAAAAAACCAGGAAAAGAATGGGTAACAATAAGTCAAGAAACCTACCATACCAGTCAGTACTGCAGAGTTAAGAGGTAGGGAAA
Organism: Corvus moneduloides; assembly: GCF_009650955.1. Taxonomy (NCBI): domain Eukaryota; kingdom Metazoa; phylum Chordata; class Aves; order Passeriformes; family Corvidae; genus Corvus; species Corvus moneduloides. The sequence goes on from NC_045478.1 coordinate 9,587,547, forward strand.
AAAGCCAGAAATCCCAAAGAAAATAGCCCTGAAACTTCAGAGTTACCTTTTCTTTCCTTCGCTCACAGACAATTGAACGGAGGCAAGGGAGACCATGGAGGAGAGAGCAACAGCTGAGGGTAACCCAAGTAGTAGCTAGGAAAACATAAGTTTGTAAGTGATGACTGCTATTGGTATTGGTTCTCAGATTCTTCGCACATTCTCCCACAGGCTTTCCCCTGCAGGTTTCCAGTGGATAATTGAGTCAAAAAATGGGTTCAGTGGAAAAATTTTCTGTGTAGCATCCAAAGCAACACGGGAATCAAACTCCCAAGTATTTTAGGTGGTTGCTTCTGAAAGAGGCAAGCTGATGCTCAGCTCCTGCAGACAGCTCTCTTGGCATATTAGTTTTCTCCTAATAGGTTTGATTTGTGTGCACCTTTTATGCAGAGGTTCACTCTTCACAGTCACCATCTGATGAAAGACCCTGACCTAACCTCATGGAAAAATCACCCAATTATTTCCACAACTTCAGAAGTTAGCACCACTGA